>NC_087441.1:67082953-72082953 GCF_036321535.1 Camelus dromedarius
TTGTTTTTTTAACCTTCTTTTTAAAATTCTGAGAACATAGTCTGTGATCAAGAGTTCTACTCTTGTAGAAAGGATAGATGAAGAATGTCAAAGCCATGGTAGTGTTTATGGAGAATAACTGATACGAATTATCCCAGCAGATGTATTCTGAAACCTCTTGCATAGGAGTTACTAGGAGATGAGATCCTTTTTACTTCTGAGGAAAATAGAGAAATATTTAGTCTATAGACTCTTATCTGATACCAGCTTATGATCATTATATCCAAAAGAGCATCAAATAAGAGGTAGAATCATTCCAGTCTTGATAGTCCCTTTTTCCTCCATCCCTAATAGAAAAAGTGATTAAAGGAGAGTAGAGGGGAATGATACACTTATTTATTCAGATTACCAAGGGTAAAAGGTCATGGATTTTACGTGGAGATTATTTTCCATATTGAGCTGCTTAAAGGTAACATTCTGTATTAAAGAGGTAAACAATAAAATGCTTTTTGGTTAGTAAGTGCCATACAAGTAAACAGGGTCATTTTGTGTCATGAAAACAATGCTTATACATTAGGATGTGTAGTAGAGGTAGTAGGAATAAGAAACCTTGGCTAATCCCTGCTTCATCATATTTACAGTATTACCTTAGACAAGTCATTTATTTGCCCTGAGTTTCATTTCCCTCATGTCATCAATGACTTCATTAAGGATCTTTCTCATCTGTGAGTTTTAAGTAGAAAATAAATAATAACATTAAACTATTAGCCTTCTGTCAGTTCTTTTTCTCATATTAGTAAAAAAGCAAATAGGATTATGTCATTATGCATAGCAGTGGCCCTACTGACTAGTTTGAGGGTCAGATAAAAAAGCAGTTCCATATGTTAAGTGCGCTCTTGTTCCCTTCCAGCAGACTGTAAGAACAATGCTTTTGTACCAGGAAGCATTCAAGTAAATGGCCATGGAGGGCAGCCGTCTAAACTTGTGAAGAGGGGGCCGGGAAGGAAACCTAAGGTGGAAGTTACTATCAGTAGTGGTGAAGTTATACACAAGAAGAGGGGTAGAAAGCCCAAAAAGCTGCAGTATGCAAAGCCTGAAGATTCGGAGCAAAATAGTGTGCATCCTATCAGAGATGAAGTAGTTCCTTCTTCAACCTGCAATTTTCTTTCTGAAACTAATATTGTAAAGGAGGATTTGTTACAGAAAAAGAGTCGTGGAGGCAGAAAACCCAAAAGGAAGATGAAGACACAAAAACTAGACTCAGATCTCATAGTTCCTACAAGTGTTAAAATGCTAAGGAGAAGTAACCGAAAAAAGACAGATGATCCCATGGATGAGGAAGAAGAGTTTGAGGAACTTAAAGGCTCTGAACCTCACATGAGAACTCGAAACCAAGGTCGAAGGACAGCCTTCTATAATGAGGACGACTCCGAAGAGGAGCAAAGGCAGCTGTTGTTTGAAGACACTTCTTTGACTTTTGGAACTTCTAGTAGAGGACGAGTCCGAAAGTTGACTGAAAAAGCAAAAGCTAATTTAATTGGTTGGTAACTTGCACCAAAATATTTTACTTCAAAATCTATAAAGCAGGTACAGTTAAGGAATATGTAGAACTAAGGCTTCTGCTTCCTTGCTGCTATGGTGGATTAGGGAATGTTATGATTTGATTTGCAAAAAAACAAACTTACAAGACACTTCACTTCTTTAAATGAATATATATATATATAAATATATACATATATATTTTAAATGTTTGCTATTTATTGCCCTTAGATAGGTTATGCATTTCAACATTCATTTAATTTACTGTTGAAAACAAAAGAAGTTGAGGCTCTATAATGAATTCCCAATTTATTTCTGGAAAAGGCAGTTCTGCTACACTCTCATGGAGCATAACATTTCTAGTGATAGAGCATTTCATGTTAAAATGGATTATTTTTGACCAAGCCAGGTACATTTCTGTTGATACAGAAGTCATGCCCCTAGGAGGACAGATGTTACCAGAGTAGCAGTAAATTAAGAAATGTGTTTCCTCTAAAGATACATACAAAACTCCCACCATTTGATACCTTAAAAAGCTTAATTTTAATTACAGAATGTTCATCTACAAAGAATCTAGAGGAGGCTTTTGCTGTATTCCATTTCTGCCAAACTTAAGAGAAAATGTACTGATGGAAAGGAAACATATCCACATTGGAAAACATTTGACTGTCTAATTTTTCAGACCTTGATTCTTATATCAATCACTCAATCTCTGTTTATTGTGCCAAAGACTGAGAATCAGTGCAGTGGAAAGCCTGTTTTTGACTGTCAGGACAGCATACACTTTTCAATATTGGAAAGGCTATATATTATTCTAAAGAGCAAGTTATTAAAGAGTTATGCTGGGTTGTATCTTTTTTGGTACTAATAGTAGAAAATAATGCACTGGTGGGTCCTTTGACAGAGATGTTTTAGAGAAAATGTTTAAGTGGTTAAAGGATTCAAGGAAAATACAGGAAAAAGGTATGGGATTTGATGTTTACTTGTTAATCTGGATTAATGTCATTTCTAAATCTTAGACATATCTAATAGGCTAAAATGACTTACAAAGAAATGTGTCTGTGTGTGTATGTGTATATATTGATAAATGGGTATAATTAAATATATATACAAACACATACTTATATACTATTACCCAGGTATAAATTCTTTTTTCAGGATTTTTTAGATAGTGGTAGAATAAAAGTAATTTTAAAATGTCATACTTTATAGTTTAATTTTAAGGGGAAGATTGGTTATTTTCAATTATTAAAGGTTAAAATAGGCCAAATCACTTTTTATGCAATCATGTTTTATACAGTGGTCTCATTGCACATTGTGTTTTTTCTGCACTTTTTACGGTATCCTTATCACGCTGGTATGTCAATATACACCCTAAAGAGAAATTCCATTTAATGATTGTGCCTTGTATTCTATTATTTTTTGCATCATTAGTAAAATTAAGTTGTCTATTGTAAATGATAACTATATGACTTAGGAGAATGTATTGCTATATGTACTGCTATGGAAAAGGAAAGCAGTTATTTATTTGTTTATGGTACAGTTAGTTATTTTATACCTTAAAAACCAACATAAATACCATTTCTATTGTTTAAAGATTATTGTCCATTTTTTAAAAAGTTTAAAGAATGTAGTATTTTCTGAGGACTGGTATGGTACAAAAATGTAACCAAAATTTTCAGATACTACATTTTTAAAAAGCGAGGATGGGGGGAAAAATATGTATCAGCATGACCCTGATGTAGAAAATAAAGTCTTTAACTGGACCTTGGCAAAATACATTACAGAATTATTTCCTTACGTATTTCTGGTAGGGATAAACGTTAGTTGTCATTTGATTGTCTTGAAGAATGGAAAAGTGACACATTTGGGCTTTTTAGATCATTTTTAACTAAATTTGTACAGAAATCCTCCTGTGAAATTAAGTAAACCATTTTCCAGATCTTAACTGGATTGCTGTGATTTTGCAGTTGAAAAATAATTTCAAAATTTTCAGGTTTTTTGTATATTTATTTTTTTCTAACAAATATATTTAACTATATAATTAAAATTCAGTAGTTAAACTCTTCATAATGCAGAAATGGATGGCTTGGTTGTATAGTAAAAGGAGTCTCTCGGTTACACCATTACTGAAAATAGTGTGTATGTTTGAAATTTAAGTCATTAAAGTAATTTGTTGCTTTTGAAGGCAATCTATTTGAAATACGTGATTTCCTGATGTTATCTGCATTGTGCTAGAAAAAATAAGACTATAAAGTCCATTTTTGTAAAAAATATGTACAGTTTTGAGGTGTGTACAGAAAAAGCATACAGTCTTTAAGAGTGGAATATACCTCTAGTATGGTGTATGAATTCTAACTCTTGAGCAAAGAAATGAGTATTTACCATCTTACCTGCAGCAAGTAAATGTATTATTCCTGTTCTAAAGACACTGTATATGTATGACCTTATTTGGATATTATTAGACACTGGTTTCTTAATAAGGCAAAAATGACTTGGATCAGATTCTTTGTAATTGAAACACCTAAAAATCTATTAGTAATAACCAGATATATCTAGGTTTTATATTTTTATGATTTAGCTTCCATACATTGGAAAAGTTGAATTGAGAAACTTAAGTCATCACCATAGTTTTGACCACTTGGAAAATAGGTTCTTTGAGACAGTACACCACATATGTACTGCTTATAGGTCAAAAGGAAATGTTGGCAGTTGTCTTAGGTGAGCAATAAAAAAATTTCGTGAAAGTTTCAGAAATAAAACTTGTGACATATGAAAAAATGTAAAACAATGTATTTTCAAGTACCCTAACCCTAATAACCCTAATATTCTCTCCCTCCACCCCAACATTCTCAAGTCCCAATCAAATCTTAAAAATTATAAAATGTTGCAAATTAGCCGTTTAAACAGTTCAGTCTAATTACAATCTCATAACTCTGGGCAATAGACATATACCTTCTTAAAGTTTTTTTCTTTGCAATCTGCATTGGACTATTTTCTGTGCGTATTTATGAACTAAAGACTTGCTGGCTTCACTATCATTGTTTCTAATATTGCACAGCTTCCCCACATATTCGAAGACTATTTGATAGCATTGTAACAAAACTATCTTCCTCCTTAAATTTAATTAGACTAATTGTATAGCATATTTGTGAGCTTGTTTAGGTCACATTTGAGACTTGAAGTTTGGCTGAAATCTAGTATCCCTTGGAAATGAATTACGTAAGTTACACTGACAGCAAAGAGCTCCTTGTGCAGCATGTACAGTAACATCTAGGACTGTCCCTCATCTGCAGTGCAGTAGATCAGTCAGGCATCTTAACGAAGTATTCAGATAACATTTTTAGCATATATGATACTATCAACATTTACACATTTTGAAGTATGATTTATAATGTAAATTAGTTCCTCTAGTTTATAGTGTTTACTTTTAAATTCTAGCATTCCATTTTATACATGCAAACACACCTACATCTCTCTCCGAAGGCAACTGGAAGCAGTTTTGATTTTCTATTTTCTACCTAATGAAAACAAATTGTTACTCTGAATGTTTTTGTTCACCTGAAATTTATTTTTGACTAGGTTGAAAGGACCAAGATACTTGAGTGTTTAAAGGGCTGTAAGTGTTCTCCTCATATGCAGGAAATAAATGATTTTAAAAGTCATAATAGGGGAAGTACTTTCATGTTCGGTGAATTACCCCCCTATTTAGTATTTTTTACAGGTTGAAAGTGGTTAAATTTAGGTGACAATTTAATTTTCCTATTGAAATTGGAAAATACATCTTTTCCTCACTTCCCTCTTTGCACTTCCCCTCAATCAAATTTCCAACTGATTTGAACTAAACTAATACTGCATTTACTAAGAAGCTGTGTTCTTAATTATATTGAGCTGAGCACTCCAGATGTAAAGTCATTTTGTACTATGTACAACACCCAAGAAGAGGTCACACTAAGTCAGAAGACTGTAAGTACTGCTTTTGACACTCCAGATATAAACCCTGTACACACTGTAGTAAAATAATTAGAAAATATTATGAGCTATAATATATATATATATATTATTTTTAGTTTTGATAGCTCTGTGTTGAAATACTTTTTTAATGCAGATAAAATCATCAGGAAATTAACCTTATATGGCACAAACCAAATACATAATAGTGGGTGGCTATGAGTTTCTACATTTAAGGAGCTAAGAAAATAGGTTTGAGGTGATACATAGTACACACACCTAAGATGCAGATGCACACATGCTCATTACTTGTAAGATTGTGCGTGTTGATTGATCACAATGAAAAGCTACAAATTGAGACAAAATACAAAGTTACATTTTTGGACCATATTAAAACTGCAAGATGTGGTCTTACTAAAGATCTTTTAGAAAACTGTTAAATCCTGTCACACGATATTTAGACGTGTAGAATGTAGCTCAATTTTTAAGAAGTAACTGACCTAGAGGGTTAAAGTTGAAACTGACACATTTTCAAATTAAAATTATGCTTATTTTGTACAGAAAACAATGTTAAACACAAGCAAATCTGTTGTATGTAATTAACAGTTTAAAAACAAAATTATTTAGCTTTATTGAGGTTTTTGTTTTTTTTTTCTTTCTGGAAACCTGGAGTATTATGTTATAAACAGCAGTCTCACACCAGAATAGCAGTGCCCTTTCTTTTTGTACATATTGATTGGACCTTTCTTTACTGTTACGTGGACACTTTCTATGTTAGTTTTGATGCATAATTCTTTGAATCCTTTTATACAAACTAGAATGTATGTGTAAGAATTCCTGTCCCTGCAATGTAGTAACTACAAACTTATTTTTAAATAAATAGAAAACTTGTTTTTCTAAGCTATTTTGTAGAGCCTCATGATTTCTTTTTTATTTTTTGTAACACAGCACTCAGCACATAACTTCAGAAGGCACTTTATACCAAAGAAGCTGTTATGTAAAATGCTGGTTCATTAATGTTTCCAATGCCCTGTCTACTTAGCAAAATGTTAAAATATACTAGCTAATTAAAGGATTGTGGGTACCCTAATGTAATTTAATTCCAAAATAGCCAAAGATTAAAAATAAGTCATTTGCTTTTCAATGTGTATACTTAAAACTGTATGGATTTATTACTATGCATAAGTTACTGTACTGGGTATAATATCAGACTTTTTGTAAAGAGATTTATTTCAAAGGAACAGTTCAACAGTTCACGTAAGTGTTTTCTCAAAAATGTGAAGTGAAGTTTATGGGAAAAGTAGATGGAGGAATGATGAAGACTTTTTGCTTGTTAAGCAGTTACACAAAATGAGATTCATAAAGCTAGTGCTGCTTTTCTAGAAATGTGTTCAGATTGGCATACATTTTTATTGACATCCCAAGAGTCTAAATTTTACTTTTTTATTCTTTTATATATTTTTATTCATTTATTTTTATTGGTAGGGAAAGGTAGTTAGTTTAACTTACTTACAGAGAAGGTACTGGGGATTGAACCCAGGACCTTTTGTATGCTAAGCATGTGCTCTACCACTTGAGCTATACCCTCCCCTGAACAAGAGTCCAAATTTTAGTATAGAGTACATAAGGCTATAATAAATGGCAATTCCAATTAAGCACATGAGATGATTTGTGAATTTGGGCTATTAAGATCATTTTTCCTTAAGAAACTTTGTTTAAATGACTTTGTATAAAATAAATTTCTAAGTTGACAAAATCAGATAAACATTCCCAGCAGCCTTTTTCTTTCTAAAGTATGCTGATTCTAATGCCTAGGTTATACTTAGGAGGACCAGCTAAGAAAAAAATTATTTTTAGCAACCAGTTTTTACTGGTTTCTCTTTTGTAGTAACATTGACTATGTTCTAGGCTAAGCTTCTCCATTAAGACCAATAAGATTAAAAACCAAAGCTCAAAATTTCTGTTCTTTGCAATATAGTATCTTGTGTTCGTAATCTTTTTGCATTTAACACATGTAACACATTTACCATATGTTGATTACCCTTTTTGGTTTTGTTTGGGGGAAAAAATAGAAATTATTCAAGAAAGTACCTTTCTGCGTGATTCATTAGACATGCTGACAACACAGTGTAACTGGCTGAACTGGGCTTGGAGTTGAGTCATTTCATCTCTGAGCTTCATTTTCCTCATCTGTAAAGTAAAAAAAAAATTTGATAATCTGCAAGGTCCCATTTAATTCAAATAGCTTATGATTATTTCTCATATGCATATAGTCTTCTGTACTCAAGGCTCAATCTTGGCTTTTCTATTTAATCCCCAAATAAAATATCCCATTTAATGTAGCTTCCAGGCAACCTGTGTCTTATAGCCATGATCTCATTGTAATGAGAGCTTTCGAACCCTGAGTTTTAAGTGTCCTGTTGCAACACACTATAAATTGTGCGTTGAGTTGAAATATTTGCTTTCTAATAATAAAAAGTACTACAGTTGGTGGGAATGTAGTTTGGTGCAGCCATTATGGGAAACAGTATGGAGATTCCTCAAAAAACTAAAAATAGACTTACCATATGATCCAGCAATCCCACTCTTGGGCATATATCCAGAGGAAGCTCTAATTCAAAAAGATACAAGCACTCCAATATTCATAGAGTACCTTTTACAATAGCCAAGACATGGAAGCAACCTAAATGTCCATCAACAGGTGACTAGATAAAGAAGTTGTGCTATATATATGCAATGAAATACTATTCATCCATAAAAAAGAATAAAATAATACCACTTGCAGCAACTGGATGGACCTGGAGATCGTCATACCGAGTGAAGGAAGCCAGAAAGAAAGAAAAATGCCATATATCACTTTAATGTGGAATCTAAAAAAAATGACACAAATGAACTTATTTACAAGACACTCATAGACATAGAAAACAAACCTGTGGTTACCAGCGGGGAAAGGAAGTGGGAAAGGATAAATTGGGAGATTAAGATTTGTAGATACTGATTACTATATACAAAATAGACAACAAAGTTCTACTGTAGAGCACAGGGAACTATATTCAATGTCTTGAATAATGAAACAGAATATGAAAAGGAATATATGTATGTATATATATATATATATATATATATATATATATATATATATATATATGTATGTATATATATGACTGAAACATGCTGTACACCAGGAACTGACACAATATTGTAAACTGACTATACTTCAATAAAAAAAAAAAACCACATTTACCTCTATAAACCAATCAGAAAGGAGTTCCTTTAATTTAAAATCCTTCAAGAGATGTTATGGTTCCATTATTAATACTCTCTGGTAGTAGGAAAACATTTCATACTTAACTATTGGGTAAAGGCTTTTCAACTTTAGTTACAGACACAAACAGAAACTTTATAGCATCATTTCTACAACTTTAGTCACAACTCAAACATAAACACAAAAATCTCACCAGTGTAGATTTTAAAAAGGTAGTCTTCTTAACTGATTGGAGCTTCACGAAAAGAAAAAGAGAAAACAATGAGATAAGATCTTTAAAACCACCTCTCACCCAACAGAAGTTAGATCCTCATTGTATCTCAGACCATAAAATAAAACTCCCAATCATTAGTGTCCCCAGTGAGGAATAACTTATCAATCATGAACAAAGCAAAAGCAAAAACAAAACATGACATATAAAAGGAAACTATAACTTCCAAGGTTCCTCAAGTCACTTAAAACTCTGGACTAATATGAAATTGAATTAATAATCATTGGATCCCTTTAAATTGTAAGATTCAGTACTGAAATATTGTCCACTAGGCATATTAAATGTTTTATTCTACTCACTTAGTAAGAGAACTGGTAAGATGTTAAGACCAGTTGAAAAAGCATTTGAAGAGGCAGGTATTTACAGAAAATTTAGTATTATGTTAAGATTGCCAGAGGAGTTATGCCACCAAAAATGGTAGAGTAGGGAATTTCAATACTCAGCCTTCCAGTTTAGTGAATCAATTTTTTCAGAACATGAGGGTAACTCACGGTCTGAATCTCACGAGGGGAGTGTTTAATAAAGAAAGCAGCCATTGAATTTCAGCAAGAGGGTGTTACAGTGTTCTCACTTACCTGCCTCCCCTCGCCGACTTCCCATCTGGCATTGGCGGCTGGGGCTGTGAACGTGGCCGCATGGATTCCTGGTACAAGCATGTGAAGCCATATGGCCTTTGTTCTGCAAGAACTGTACTTGTGTGTTTTGACCTGTCTGGTGGCTGCCGGGGCGGGGGGCGGGGGTGGGTCAGCTCGGGGACTCGCCTTCGTTTCAGCCACCTCTGAACTTTCTCAGGGCTAAAGTGGACCCCTGGGTGGGGTTTGTCAAAAGCATTTAAAGACAAATGCACTAGCCACAGCTGCCAGGCAGACTGAAAAGCGTGGAAGGGAGTAAAGGCTTTGGAAAGCTTCCGTGTACCCTGGATGGTCTGGAAGGCCACGTACATGTCCGGGGCTAGACACGTGCTCAGAAATGACTTGAAGATGCTAAGCTTTCACCTCTGTCTGACCTGTAGGCTCCTCACAACAGGAGAAAAAAAGGCTAAGGCAGGGTTGCAAACAATCTACCTAAACCTAAAGCAGTGTCCCGACACAGAGCCAGTCTGGGGGGACCTGAGAGGGGTATTTTCGGGGGACTCTAATCGTTTAAGGAATCCTATCAAATCACTAGCTGATCCCCAAACTAATGGAACAGAGACTTCAGTGGCCACACACGACAAAGAATGCAGTCTTCACAAAAACAGTTTAGAAAATTCACTAAACAAACAACTATACGTACAACAAACAGCAACAACAACAACAAAAAAACCATGGGTTGGAGGCATCATCTGATTTCCAGTTACCACGGAAGAATATTCAAAACGAGTCCTGCGTACAGCCTGGAGGGAACAAGGACCTGAGCATCAGCTGACTGTAAGGTGGACAGGACCACACATGGTATTACTCACCACGCACTCATCTGTCAGGTTAGCTGGGGTAGAGCCATGCATCAGAGCAGCACCACTGCCATCAGAAAATGACCCCGTTCCTGAGAGGCCTGGAGGACAACGGGTTTCTGAACCCTTAGACATAAGGTCGCACTTTAAAAAAAAAAGTACTGAGATTGTACCTTTATTGTAGCTGGAGATGGGTCAACCTATTCAATTTTGCCCAAATAGCACAGAAATTTAGTATATGTATTGGGAAGTGGAACCAAAACGTCCAATTTTCAACAAAAATCTGAGGCATGAAAAGAAGTAAGAAAGCATGGCCCATTCACAGGAAAATAAGGTATCCAGGTTGGCAAGGATGTCAGGCTACGTCAGTAGCACAGGCAGACCTGTTGGAGGCAACTCATGAACGGAGGTCAGTAAGGCGCTCAAAGTTGTAACGTAATTGGCAGATGCTAGGTCTTTTAGAGCATTTATAGGTTCTCCCACCTGGGCAGAATCCTCGGATGGCCTACCACACAGCATTTCAAAGGGGCTTACGTTAAACCTGCTTCTGGGAGCCACTTTGGTCCGGAGCAGGGCAACCGGCAAGGCGTTGTCCCAGGTTAAGTTAGTCTCAGCATATTTTAGCAATATTCCTTTTTAGTGCGTGATTCACTATCTCGGTTTTTTCCTGTTGGTTGTGGGTCTCCAGGATGAATGCAGTTTCAATGCCTTAATCCAGATCAGGGGATCACTTCTTTAAGGAGGGCTTTAACCACTTCAGAGACTTGTTTCTGTCCAGGTGGGATGTGCTTCCACCCATCCTGAAAAAGCATCCGTATCTGAGCCATTTGAGTAACTACTTGCCAGTCCTCAGTGGGGCAGGCTCCTTTGTGTTGGGTTCCCACCCAGGGAGCTCTGACAACAGTCTCTGGGTTATTTTTAGCTCTAGAACTTAAATACCTTAAGACTTATGCTTTGTCTTTCATGGACATACAATTTGAAGGGTTTCTTTCAATCTGGAGTCCCAAGCCGGGGCGGAGACTAACTTTGTGTAGTTTTAGAAGGTGTTTGGCACTCTTCAGTCCAAGTGAGGGGCTCAAGGGCATGTCCCTGAACAGCCTTGTTAGAAGGGCTTTCCTACAAGACCACAGTTTGGGATCCAAATCCAATAGAACCCTGTCATTCCCAGAAACCCCCTCCGTTGTCTGTGGGTCTTAGTTGTTCAAGCCTGCAGTTAGCTGCTTGTTTTCTAACAGGCAAAAATCCCACTGTCCTTGGGAGTGGACAGTGCCCAGATGCATGACTTGCCACTTACTATCTGGGCCCTTTTCTGGAAGACCTTATATCCGCAACCGGCCAAATGGTTCAGGGTTCTGATGGTACCTTGTAGATATCTTGTAGGGCTTGCGATGAGCACATCCTCCACATATTGGAGTTAAAGTCCTTCACCCAATATTAAGTTTCCAAGGTCCCTAGCCAACATTTCCTTCGAACAGGAGAGAGGAATTCTTAAATCTTTGAGGCAGGACTATCCAACAATACCACTGGACTACCTGTGTTTCTGGGTCCTACCATTCAAAAGCAAGTTGCTGGGATTCTTCTGCAACAGGAAGGCAGAAAAAAAAAAAAAGGATCTTTTAAGTCCAAAACTGAGAACCAGATGTATTTTCCCAGGGTAGTTGTGAGCAGAGCGTATGGATTAGACACCACAGGGTGCAAGTCTTGGACGACTTCATTAATAGCCCTCAAGTTTTGGACAAAGCAATACTGTGCTGAGTTTGGCTTTTTTTATTGGGAGAATAGGGGTGTTGCATGGGGACCTGCAGGTTTCAATCAGTCCTGTTTTAAAATTTTTTGAGAATTGGCTGAATTGCCTTTGGGGTCTCCTGCCTCAGAGCACATGGTTTTGGATTCAGTGTCCCAGTGTCCCTTTTTAATGGGATCTGTAGTGACCACGTGTATTCGGCCTTCCCTGGGGTGCCGTCAGCCCACAAATCTGGTCTTAACCTATTCATAGAGCTGCGGCGGGGGTGGGGAGGTGGGGGTGGGAAGAGCTCTGTCTCCTTCTCTAGGGTTTCCGTGAGCACCGTCTGCAGGTTTAGAGCATCTTCTGGTGGGACTCTGACGCCAAGCCGTTCTAGTGAAAAAGTTCCTCTCACATTTAATTTACAAGGAGATTTGTGCCGAAAAGAGGGATGGGACATGCTAGCATATAGAAGAAGCTGCTTTAGGTGAGGGCTCTCAGGAGGGTAATCAGCTCTTTAACCCGGGGCGCCTTTGCGGAGATTGGAATTGGGTGTCTCAAGTCCAAGTGAGCCCCTGGGCCTCTTTATTCATCAGAATCCTCTCTTTTTACCATACGAGATGCTCTCATTTTTTCATTTACTGCTTTCCTTATTTTACTTTAGCCTTAGGCACTCTGTTTCCCAGTGTTCTTCCTCCTTTTGGTAAGCACACGGCTCCTTCCCGAGTGGTGGTCTCCCTCCCCTCGGATGACTTGCCTTCTGGGAATCCAGTGCTGCTCCGGGAAAGTGGTGTTTCATTTTGCAGCTTCTTTCTCCTGTCCTTGTTCCCAGCTAAACACTTTAAAAGCAACATCTACCAACTGAGAAGGGTTCATTCCAAATGCACCGTCCAATTTTTGCCAATTTCTCCTGATACCTGAGGCACTTTGCTACCAAAAGTGTCAAATTTACCATGCTAGTATTTTCAGGGACTTTGGAATCTGCCTTAGTATAACAACATCTGTAGGCCTGATAAGTTCTTTCCAAAAATTCAGAGGGGTCTTTTTTTTTTGGCCGAATTTCTTGATCTTTATTCAAGCTCTTTTGCTTTGGTTCCCCCTTTCAAAGCCCTGCCAAGCAGCACTTAAGGGAGTGCTTTAATAAGGTCCTTCCTCCCTCATCGGGGTCCCAATTGAGTTCCACTGTGGGTCCCACCAGGGGGGCTTCAGGTGTAGACGATCCTCCCTGGCAGGAGGGCTGTGACCTTTCCAATTAAACAAGTCTGAGAAACCCAGTGGGCCAGTTGTTTGCATTAGGGCCCCTATGAGATAAGGACCTAATGGAAATTGTCCTGCCCAGGGAGGGGCTCCTGGCCCAAAGTGGGGAGCCTATAGGGTCTTAGATGGTGATATCAGACAAGGTCCCTGTGCCCCAGGAACTAACGCAGGATTTGCTAGTTGACCCCTGTAAGGAGGGGTAGTCCTGAGCCCCAGTGTCAGGAACCGGGGCTGGATCAGAACCGGAGGTGGTGGAAGGGCTGGATTATGGGCATGATGGCCAGAGAGGCCGGGACAGCACAGCTGGAGGAGTTAAGATGTGAAGCAACAAATCCTCACTCTCTTTCCCTTCCTTTTCTAATTTTCCATGATGTAAGAGCACAAATGCACACAGGGAATTTCATCTTCTTCACAGAATAGCTAGAGAGCCATTCAAAAGCCACCATGAAACCGTAAATAGCAATTGATCATCCCTAACCGTTCAAAGCATGCCGTTTTGCTTTGGCATCAACCAAACAGGCTGAATTCTGGGCTGGGGCTTCTGGTGATTTAAAAAAAAAAAATTTTTTTTTGAGGGGGAAGGTAATTAGGTTTATTTATTTACTTTTTTTTTTTTTTTTTTTTTTTGATGAAGGTACTAGGGATTGAACCCAGGACCTCATGCATGCTAGGCTAGCACTCTCCCACTGAGCTACAGCCTCCCCTCTTTTGGTGATTTTAGAAACCAAGTGAAACCTTTCTCTTCTCCCCGGGAATGCCCCACTCTTAGGTAAGGACAGACAAGGTTTGTTTTTGTTTTTTTCCTGTTGCTTTCCTCCATTTGGTATCAGTAAAAGTTTTAAGTATCACAAAACTGATTTGGCTGTCAATAGAGAAATAGAACCACGATAAAATGAAAACCCCAAAGGGCAAACAGAAAACAGAAAAACAGAAAATAAACCCCCAAGTTTGGTCTTGGGGTTTTACAGATACCAACAACACAGGAGACCACAAACGACATAATGAACACAGCAGGGGTGACAGGACGAGGTGCGCAGGGTCCCCAGATAAACTTGCCTAAACCCCTTGTGGAGATCCTAACAGGGACTGGGGCCATGTGTTGTTACAATGAAACATCCTCTTCCTCTGACTTGTGGGTTCAGAGCTGTAATCAGATCATGAATCCAAAATGCTCCTCAGAGGAATTTCTTTAGGGACAGTTGCAACATTCCCCATTTTTTAAAGACAGAAATATAAAACAAGCAAAACAAACAACACACAGAAACAAACCCGTTCACAAATCAGGTAAAAGTCCAGCAACTATTTCCTCTCTCCAGAAGGGAACCCCCACGCAAATACAAAACAAATTGGCTTAATCTGGAGAAAAAAGCGCAGAGAGGAGTAAAGTTTCTGGGTTTACACACGGGAGAGTGTTTCCTTACCGTGCGGAGCCCATCGGCTCCCAAAGGTCCATTCCTTGCTCCAGCTGCCAAGTGCTGGGGCAGCCTGTGTCGCTTCGGGGAATTTTGAAGGGAAGCCCCTCAGGACAAGCGGTCCCGGCAGCTGCTGGTTCCTTCCCCGAAAATTCTCCAGCTGGGGCCGGCTGGCCATGAGCAGCAAGGCTCTGGTCTGGCTTTGCCAAAATTTGCTACCAAGTCCAAGCTCATACTGCTCTCCACATGACAGGCCAGTCAAGAGGGAGACAAGCTCCTGGGCAAGGAGAAGATGATGGACTAACCCCTCCCCCAAAGAGCCATCTTTCCTGAGTTAGAATTCAGGCTTCTTTTATACTAAAGGGGGATGGAGTGAAGTCAAACACTTCCTGTTTCCGGTCAGCCTCCAGAGGGGATGTGTTCATTGCTTCCCTCCTGCAGTCATTCACAGGCGGGGCCTGGTCAGGATGTGTCCTCTGAGCTAAACAAAGGTATTTTAGCTTAACACTCATTACCTAGGAGGCACGGTTACTGAGATGGGCCATTATGTGTGATTTAAGCTTGTCGGCAACATCCCTTTAGTGATTAACTTGTAATAAGATGCAAATGTTCTTCCCTATTACACTTTTTATTGAATACCCAACAGATATTTCTAGACAAATGTGTTAGTCCAGGTCCTCCAAGAAGTAGATGACAAGATGGGATTAAACATGCAAGGATTTGAATAAAGAAAATGCTATGAAAGGAAAATGGGAGGGAGCCAGGAAAGCCTGGGCCATCCAACAGATTGCAAAGCAAGCCCAACCCCAAGCGAAGGAGAAAGGGGAGCGAGGTTGGGTGAAACCATCCAGACGGCTGTGTGAAGAGATTCTGCGGGACAAGTAGGGAGTCCTTGATTCAACGCTGACCATCACAGGTAACCCCATCTCCCAGGGACTGCTTGAGCATCCCTCGGGGAGGGTGAATCCACAGCACAAGTGCAGTGATGGAATTCAGAGGGCAGCTGCTCGGGTTCCAGGTCTACTGAGCTCCCTATGGATGGAGATGGAGTTCTTCGGGTTACAACAACATGCTTAAGAATTTCTGGCTTTATTTCAGTCATGAGGTCTGTGTAACTTTTCTGCTTACAGTATTGCCATTGCTTCTAACCCCTTGATGTATTTATTACATCGTTTAGGAATGCTGACTCGCAGTCCTGGAATAAATTTCTCTGCCTGTTTCAGCTGTTCATAATTTAATGCATGTTACGCAACCCAGCATACAAGAATCCAGGTGATGTGGCCAGAAGTATATGTGTGAAGCATGATGACAATTCTGTGAATAATAATTAAGATGTAAAAACTGTAACTTGTTAGTATTAATTCTATTAATTAGTAATGTATTCAGCATATTAAGCCAAATGTCATAATCACCTAACAAGCGAGCTGCTCCTTCATTACATCTAGGCAATGGGTGATTCACTGAAAATCTTAAAAGCAATTCTATATATGCCATATTTCACAGCAAGCTTTGAAATTGTTTAGGGGTGTTGCCTTGAATTAATTTTTTACATGAAGGACGTCATCGGCCAGAAGACTGCAGACGTGCAATTTAGGCAAAACAGCTCCACTGAACATAATGCAGGGGTATCAGATTCTAACTGCGTGAAGGGAGCTTTGCAGGTGGAGAAACATTCGTTTTCTCACGCAGTTTAAGTGCATGTCCACCAATAGCCCTGCTGTGTGAAAGCCAGACATTTTATATTGGAAGCATGAAGTATTATAATAAATAATTTTAATGTGCTGGATATTGTGATCCCAAAACTCAGATAATATCTTCTCTATTAAATTAAGATTCATTTCAGTCCAGACTTTAAAAGAAGTTACCCTCTGGGTTAGCCTTTTCATAATTCTTATTAGGTGAGAGGAAAGTTAGGAGACACACAATTTTCCTTGAATTTTGAGAAAAAAACTTTCTCTTACAAGTTATTAAAATTACCTTACAAATGTATTAATTGGTTGATCTCTAGTTAAATCAAGTTTCTTTACATTTAGAAGAACTGTCAAAATGGTCTATATTACAAATAAAATTTTATTTTGGAACACTTCATATGACTCAGGCATTTTGGCTTAGTATATACAATATTGTGGTAATTACAAATATAGATTGTAAATTTTGTCATCTTGCAGTTATGAAGGAGCAGTCAATGTCACAAGACATTCCTGACTCCCTGTTTACTTCCCCCTATTTTACTTACTACTTTACCTAATATCAGTGTTTTTCCAAGAAATCTAAGAAATGCTAATGTTTTTTACTCCTTTGACAGAAATAGTTGAAATATTTCTAGAGAAAAAAAAGTAGAAGTTTCATTTTAAACATGTTACTTAGTCATTCTCATCACTTTTTGGTCTAAACTCTATTTTATTCCCCCCCCCCAGACTTATTAAGATATAATTGACAAATAAAAATTGTATATACTTAAGGTGTACAACATGATGGCTTGATCTATACACTGTGAAATAATTACCATAATTAAGCTAATTCATACATCCATCACTTTACATTAGTTATCTTTTTTCTTTTTTGGGGGAATGATGAGGACACTTAAGATCTACTTTTTTAGCAAACTTCTTTTATACCATGCAGTATTATTAAGTATTGTCAGCATGCTGTACATTAGAGCCCCAGAACTTACTCGTCTCATAACTGAAAGTTTGCACCCTTTGACCAAATTCTCCCCATTCCCACCTCCTCCCCATCTCCTGAAAACCAACATTCTACTGTCTGGCTCTGAGTCTGACTCTGTTAGATTCCACAGGTAATAAGTGAGGTCATACTGTATTAGCCTTTCTCTGTCTGGCTTATTTCACTTCGCATAATGTCCCCCAAGTTCAACCATGTTGTCACAAATGGTAGGATTTCCTTCTTTCTGGTGGCTGAGTAATATCCCATTATGCATATGCACCATATTTGCTTTATCCATTCATCCACTGATGGACCCAGGTTGTTTCCATATCTTGGCTATCGTGAATAATACTGCAATGAACATGGGGGTGCAGACATCTCTTTGAGATGATAATTTCATTTCCTTTGGATATACACCCAGAAGTGAGATGTCTGAATCCTATGGTAGTTCTATTTTTAAACTTTTGAGGAACCTCCACACTGCTAAACTCTAAGGATGCAGTCATCTTTGCAGGAGTAACATTTCTGCCATCAATCATGCTTTCACAGTTCATTTTATACCAATTGCATAATGTGCTTATCCAGGCCTTGTGAGTTATAAACATTCAAATACTTGTGAAATTGCATGTATTGTGCACACATGTATACGGGGAAATCACATTTCTCTTTAACAAATATGGAACCTGAGTGCTCGCTAATATCCTTTCTCCTATATTTTTGGTGGCTTACTCTTTTGACTGTCTCTTCACATGGCTCTAATTTTGTAATATTTCCAAGCCTTATTCATGGTTTTACACAAGGTATAATTCATTCACTTTCATTTCTGTATAATATTTATTGTGTAAACATATCACAGTGGAACCATTCTGTTGCCAGGAGACATGGTGGCTGTTTTTAGTCTTTTGCTAGTATTAACAACCCCGCTATGGACATCACTTCCTGCGTTTGCTTTGTCCCACCACAAACCATCCCCTGCACTGTTGCTGGTGGTGAATGTGTGTGTGTTCATTAAATCCAATTCTGATCATGTTACTCTTGCTTAACAATCCTTCAACCTGGTGTCTTAGCATAACCACCTGGAATAATATTCCAGATGACCTGAAGTGATCTGGCCCTAACTTCAGTAGTAACGGAAGGAATTCCTCGGACGGACATACAGCCAACTAGCACTGGCGTTCAGGAAGGTGGCTGCTCCTCTCTTTTTGTCAGCAGAACCTACGCTGTGCTTTTCTACTCTGTACTCAGCACTACAGATGTTGTAAATCCGATGTGAAAATGAATCTCTTGTCACCATAGTTTTCCAGGAAGAATCAAAAGGAAACCTTTCTCTGGGGAGGCTGTCCCAGAAAAAGCTACGATGTGAAAAGAGCAAGAGGTGGAGGGGGAAGCCAGATGTCCCTGCCCTTCAACATGCGCTACCATTTACAAACTGTCAAGTCACTTAGCTCTCTGGATCTCTTGGCACATCTTAAAAAAAAAAGCAGTTATGATTCCAGAATGGCCTGCCTTCTAGATTGGTATAGAGGATCAAATATTACCTCCATTTATTCCACCAATTCCTACTGCGTCCAAGTCACTTGGTCCAGAGCTGAAGCAGGTGGTCTCTTGTCCTAAAGGAGCTCAAAGGCCACAGCAGTGGTTCTCACCCTGGTGGCACATGGGAATCACCCTGGAAGGTGATTTTAAAAAAAACATGTGGATGCCTGAGTTCCCTGCATCTGGCCTTGTGAGATTAGACATATTTCTTAATTTCTTAACCTATTCTACCTAAGTGCGATGGGAATAATGGAAGCTACCTCATAGAGTGGTTTTAAGTATTAAATAATTCATAACAGCTGCTTAGCCCTATGCCTGGTACGGAGTAGCAGGTGCTAAGGTGCTGGGAGTGGGGTGGGAAAAACGGGTAACTACGTGGCCAGAGTAGTGATGTTTGCTACAGTCAAGGGAAACATGCAGGTTCTCTGAAGACCCCAGAGCGTCGTCTTGTTCTGCTGGGATGGACTTCCCAGGAGCATGTGATGTCAGAGCCAAGTTTTTAACTCAAAGGTGAGTAAATTAGCCAGACAAGCGGGGCAGGTAATGGAGGTGAGGAACATCCCAGAGAAGGGAGTCAGGGATTTTCCTGGAGCCCGCGAGAAAGAATGAGATGGCTGAGAGCACAGGGGCTAGATTGTGAGGGGCCTTAAAACCACCCAAGGGATTTCATCCCCTCTATGCTGCTGGCATAGGAGCCACCAAAATGTTTTAAACTGAGTAGAACGCGATCAGAGTCGTGTTTGAGTTGGGTCACTGCATCCTGGCCTGGATTAGCGGTGATCATATTTTGAGACTGGAGGAGGGTGATCAGTGGGGCACGTGGCCTGGTCTCAGTTGCAATAGGGACGGATTAAGAGGTCTGTGGAAAAAAGGGCTAAAAAGAGGTACAATCTACAGCCTTTGTCGGCATAAGGAAGGTGAAGGATGCTGAGGACACGAAGGCCATCCTGACCCTTGGCACTAACAGTGGGCAAAGCAGGGCAATGCCACGGCCTTGGGATCGGGGTCAAGGCACGAGCTGGAGCTCCTCCGGGTGGACTGCGGTGGATCCCGCCGTGGGCGGGTGAGTGTGAAATGCCGGAGGCCACAGGCCGGGGCTGCGCGGTCCGGGGTCGGTGCGGCGGCGCCTGGGAGCGCCAACGCCCGGGCGGAGCGCGCGCGGGTCCCGAGAGCAGGGCGCCCCCAGCGGCGATGCCCGCCGAGTGCCCGCCCAGAGGAGCGCCGGGCTCGCCTCTGCGTCCGCGCAGCCGCCAGCGGCGCGCCAGTCCCGGCACAGGAGCCGCGGGGAACCGACCGCGCGGGCCGAGTGCGGGCTTCCCGGTGGCCGATCCCAGGTCCTCTGCCTTCCCGCCTCCAGCCCCGGGAGGCTCCGCCCGGCGCGCCGGCCCGGATCCCGGCTTCCACCGGGGACAGGTCCACGCCGCTGCGTGTAGATCGAGACCCCGTGTCGCAGCGCGGAGACACCGGGGACAGAGTGCGGGCCAGGCCGGGGCCTCCGCTCCCGGACTGCTTGACCATAACGGGATCGAGGGGGGACTCGGCGGAGGGCGCCTCTTCTCTCGCCTTGCGTCATTTTATATATTTTGGAGCAAGGAAGAAAGCGACATGTATAATTTTTACTCCTTTTTGGGCCCTGGGCAGGGCTAGTGTTTGTAAAGGCTAGTTTTGGTTTGATGTGTTCTTTGTCGTCTGCACCTTTCTCTCCCTTTTGGTTGATGGTTATGTTTCCTCCCGTTCGTTGCTATAACCCATTCGTCAATTTGGGATCTTGTAGCGATTACACAACCTAGGTCTACTCTGTATATTTATGAGTTTTCGAACAGTAACTACTGACTACCAGAAATGGAGTTTTCTGTCAAATGTTACCACCAGGCTAACTACTTTACATGAAGTGTTTACTGAGGAGATTATGTTCTGATGCTGATTTCTGAGCTGTATTCTGGCATTTATGTATCTCTTGAATATTCCATAATGCCCAGGAGTATGGTAGGCACATGGTAGGTAGACTTTCAATATATCACGTTTTTACGTGGAGGGAATCCAGTATACTCTTCTCATTCCTCCTGTGACCCGATCAGACCCCCCACCCTACCCCCAAGCACACCCTCATCCACTCTGGCAGATCCTGCACCAGCACCCCAACCAGGAACTCCAGTTTCTCCCATGATAGTCCACCAACCCCCTCTCCCATGAAATTCCTAAGGCTTGCCTTTAGTATCACATGGATAAATGTCCAGGCGTGGGCACCTGGCTTCAGCCTGCCTTTCAGACTCTGCGTGTCCATCTCTGTGACCCATCCAAGTCTTTTCATGCTTTTCCTTCCATCCTTTTCTTATGTTCTTACTGGAAATGACATACTGTCATGGGAAGATGCCATTTTTAATGGCCAAACTGTGAAAAAGAACAAACATATAGAAATAACATCATCACACATCTGGTCTGGATTTAAATTCCCAATGTCTCCTGCTATAAATATTTTTGTTTAGTCTGTTTGAATCAGGATCCAAACAAGCTCCAAATAATTGGTTAACATATCTTAATTAAGAAATCTGTAAGTTCCTCCTCCATCTGGACTTCATCTCAGCCTCTGTACAGCTTTCTACTGATACTGGAGTAAATTATTATTTTTTTAGGACCTTCTCCCAGATAGCGGGACTCACTACAGTAATGTTCAGATTTAGAGTTGTGGAATTCCTCTTTTTTTTCTATGAAGCTCAGAATTTTGTCTTGGAATCAGGAAGTGAAAAAGAGGGTACAAAGGCCAAGTCTCATTCAGGGGGATCCTTGATGTACTTTAAAAACACACACAAGTACATACAGTAGATTTGCTGAGAGAAGCTGGGTTAAAATCTTTACATTCATGGATGTGAGACCCTTCAGGTCAACCTGTTATTTGCCTGCTTTCCCTTCTTAAATCAATTCTTTTCCTTCTCTTCAATATACATTCTTCTTTCTTTTTATATTTTCTCTCTCATCCCAAGACTGGCCTTTCATGCTATCATCCTTTATAATTTTTTTTTACCAGTGATCGAATGTCAAAGGCTGGGCGCCCACTCATCCAAGATGCTGTAGAAGAAATTTGGGTTTAGGTAGAAGGCAGGCCCAGAGCTGACCTCTATGGTCCTTCTGCTCGAGATTGCATGTAAATCAAGATACATACCAATAGGCACGTGAAAAAATGCTCAATATCACTAATTATCAGAGAAATTCTAATCAAACCTACAATGAGGTATCACCTTACACCAATCAGAAAGGTCATCACTAAAAAGTCCATGAATGATGGAGAGGGTGTGGAGAAAGGGAACCGTCCTACACTGTTGGTGGGAGTGTAGTTTGGTGCAATGTTATGGAAAACAGTATGGAGATTCCGCAAAAGACTAAAAATAGACTTACTATATGATCTAGCAATCCTATTCCTGGGCATATATCCAGAGGGAACCGTAACTCAAAAAGATACATGCACCCCAATGTTCACAGAAGCACTATTTACAACAGCCAAGACATGGAAACAACCTAAATGTCCATCAACAGATGACTGGATAAAGAAGTTGTGGTATATTTATACAATGGAATACTACTCAGCCATAAAAAAGAATAAAATAATACCAGTTGCAGCAACTTGGATGGACCTGGAGATTATCATTCTAAGTGAAGTAAGCCAGAAAGATAAGGAAAAATACCATATGGTATCACTTAAATGTGGAATCTGAAAAATGACACAAATGAACTTATTTACAAAACAGAAACAGACTCACAGACATAGAAAACAAACATGGTTACTGGGGTGGGTGGGAAGGGATAAATTGGGAGTTCAAGATTTGCAGTTACTAATATATATATAAAATATATAAACAACAAGTTCATACTGTATAGCACAGGAAACTATGTTCAATACCTTGTAGTAATTTATGGTGAAAAAGACTATGAAATGAATATTTGTATGTTCATGAATGACTGAAGCATTATGCTGTTCATCAGAAATTGACACAAATTGTAAAGTGACTGTACTTTAATAAAAATATACTTAAAAATATTGAAAACAATCCATCTCAGAAAAATGAGAATATAGTAAAATAAATTTTAGTGCATTTAATAAAAAAGTGAGATAATCAATTCTCCATTTCTATTCAAAGTACTAAACAACTGAGTATTTTAAATGAATGTAATGTTCAAGAGTAAATTATCTGACAATATTGTGAGGTCTTAATATTCCCACAAAATGAAACAAATACAGTTATTTCTCAAATATATGCTGACTTTTGTGGTTTGCAAATAAAATTTTCAAAGGTTTCAGCTGCATATTCATATTGGCTTCTCTGCAGAACACATTAATCTGTATCACTGCATCTTCATCATTTTGGGAATAGATACAATGAAATCTATGCTCACCCCGTTGGTATTGAGCTAGTGAACATTTGATATATTAAGATGATTTTGTATGTTGATTTTATTTTATTTGATTGTATTTAATTTTGTATCAATTTATTCAACTTTAATTATACTTCATTCCCTACTCCAATATAGAATGTAATACTTCAGAATTTTCATAATTAGTTTAGCATAAACCAAGAGAAATTTTCTTTTGATGCTATTTACTTACTTGGGCTAGGGTTGATTTATTTGAATCATTTCATTCCTTTAAAATGGAATTACAAAATAATATGACTGACTCGGTAAAAATAAAAGCATAAAAACTGTTTTTGTAGGAGGTAAAATTCATTATTGCTACACCAAGTGCAAATATGATCTTTCTAAAATAGGTTTTGAAAGTAAAATTAATGGTAATGGAAACATTCACTTTGAGCATCTGTTTATTAGAAGCTGTAAGTTAACTGAATTTATTAGATATGGTTTTATGTGGCTGCAGTCAGAATTTCCAAAGCAGCTTGCCCTGAGAGTGTGTTACAGCCTTTTGGTGAGCAATGTGCGGCACAGGGATAATCACTCACTGGTGGTACGAGGTTAAGGGCCAAGGTACTCACTTAGAGCTGAGCCGGTGAGCTTAAAAGGAACGTAAGTTCTGAAACAATTTAAGAGACTAGTTTAGACAACAGTACGTCTGGCGTTGGTGTTGCATAGCAACAGACCTCTCTTCTGAGAAAGCTAAGCTTTGGAGAAATAAAAGCCTATTAGAGAAAATGTGCAAGCACAGCATGAACTCAGCTGGCTACTGAGAAGAACCTCTGCAAAAGAAAATTGAATAGGACGGTCACCAACAAGGTATCTTTGCCTTGTGTTCTGCTAATGTTGCTTGTTTGGGAAAAAGGTGTTTACGTAAAGAAAAAGTGAACTAGAGCCAAAAGAAAAAAAAAAATAGGCCGTAACACACTGCTCAGGGAAAGTTGTTTTTGACATTCTGACTGCAATCACTATAAAACTCCATCTAATAAATTCAGTTAACTTATAATTTTTTATAAACAGATGTTCAAATTGAATTTGTTTCCATTACCATTAATTTAACTTTCAAAGCCTATTTTAGAAAATTCTGTTTGTACTTGATTCTGGAATCAGTGCCCTGCATTTCCCCTCCCCACTTCTATTTGTACCAACGTTCAGGTGCACGGCTGTAAATGCTATTCTGACTTGGGAATAAAGCAGAATAACTGACAGCCGGCTTTTCCTCCTCTTAGCCTTTTATTAGCCAGGTGTAAGGAAGTGTTTAAGACACAGCCCTCCTCTTGAGGAGTTTATCATAGTCTTGTGCAGAGACAGATAAGAAAGTAATTAGGATATGATTAGTGTGATCAGTGTAAATTTTTATGTTTGAAGTCCTGGAACTATTTATCTGTTTTTTCTCTTTTGCACAAAGTTGTTTATAGAAGGGAAGGAGCAGAGGGTAGTGACAGAATCTCTATAGTTTAAAAAATGGCCACCACCCCCCCCCGCACTGCCGCCAGATGGTAAGTAACATGCTATTTGGAGGACTTTTTAAAATTCAGGGATCACTACTTTGTTTTAGGATCATTTAGGTTAATATTTTCTCCTGCCACCGAGGCTTTAATCTCTTAGGTGGAAACTAATTTTAGTTTTTTTGGTTCACTAATATTGCTTCTTATTAATTGTACTGAACATATGAAACTGATAAATCATCAGCTCTGCGTAGCAACTAACATGTTTTTGATTAGTCTTTTTGTTTTTTCACTGTTATAACAGAACCAACTCACATCCGAAGTCCAAAGCCAGCATGTGCTCCTGTGAGGTGGGACTGGTGCTCACCCACAGAGACACGGCTGTCTAGGGCTCGTTGCTGGTTGGGGTGCTGAAGCCAGAGCTCTAAAAGAGCGCCTGAAACAGAAATTTCCTCCTGCTAAACAGCTTATAGCAGGATCTTACTCTTTTAACAAAGCAGTACAAATAACCCCTCCTGAAAAGTGTCTGTTAACTCACCCGAGGACAGTGTTCCACTCGGATTAGCCACAGTGAATTCTAGTCTTTTAACACAGCTAAACAGGTTGAAGTGGTTTAGGCCACAATAGATTATGTGTAGAAACTGTTTTGCTACAAATATAATATGAATAAGATAGTAAGTGTCACTTTGATTAAACTAATTTACATAGTTTTTTCTGGAATGAGTAATAAAGCATTTGTCTCCCATATAATTTTATAATGTAGATAATAAATATGTCAACTCCCATTTTTGACTTCATAATTCATGTTTTTATTTTTATTTTTTTAGGCCAGTGAGAATTTCTCACTATCACATTTTCATCAAGCCTGACAGAGTTGGGATATCCTCAACCTACACTTACGAGGAGGACGTAACAGTATTTATGGAATATGAGGTATAGAATCTTAAATGAAAAATTATTTTTCTAGGTCTTATTTATTTACATTGAAAGTAGATGGGAATGGAAACTACATACTTTTGTAGAAATATGTTATAGGAAAGAAATATTGGGAAATTGGGTACCAAGATATATCAAAGGAAAAACCCTAGGACCCAGCTGTATGGTGGGGAAAGGAAAGCCTGTGCTGCGTTAACAGTTGGCTTACAGACAACACCTGCCGACGGGGTGTAGTGCAGCAGCAGTGACAGGCACTTGCAGTCACATTGCAAGCAGTCCTAAGGATCAGTATGCTCTCAGTGCAGAAACCTGCACTGTCCATCACGGCAGCCATTTAGCCATTCATGGCTTTCAAGTCCCTGAAATGTGGCTAGTGCAACCAAGAAACTGAATTTCAAGTTTTTACAAATTTTAATTTAAAAACTGACACTTGATCCAGTTACTAGGTTTTTCAAGTATGTCTAGAACAACCTGGGTGGGTGAATCTTTTTTCAACTACATTTGAGGAAACTTAAACACAGATCAAGTATTTCTGATGAAAATGTAATATCTGAATTGAGATGTAATATAATTATAATGTAATATAATATAGATGCTGTAATATAAAATATACACTAGATTTTGAAAAATTAGTATAAAAAGAATATAAAAATCCATTAATTATTTTTAAATATTGACTACATGCTGAAATGATAATATTTTGGATATACTGGATTAAATAAAACATTATTAAAATTAGTTTCAACTGTTTTTTACTTTTTAAAAAAATGTGTCTACTAGGAAATTTTAAATTACATATATGGCTTGCATTATATTTGTACCAGAGAGTGCTGGTATAATCAAAGGAGCCCTGGAGAAGACAGGCTTGTCCCTATATTGTCTTTTATGTCTGGCATCAAAATATTTTCTTAGTATATCTCATTATCCTTTTATCAAAAGTTACGTATTGCTCATTAATTTTTCTATTAAATGTTAAGAATCATGTTAATAACTGTGTATTTCTTCCTGTGGTAGAAATATAAAATTATTAACACATGCACTTATATGAACTGTCAGTATACAAGTATGTACATATAACACATTTATTTCCAAAGAGTATTTCCCATAGTAAGTTTGTGAGAATAGAAATTAAACGTTAAGTATTCTGTGGAACTATATTCAAGGGTTGACAGATTCAGAGGAGAAACACTTTTATATACTGTACAATATATATATTCCGAAAAAAGGAAACATTATAAAAAGTATAAAAATAGACAAAGATATGAATACAATGTATTTTGGTCAGAATTTCAGATATGTTTTTTTTTCTTCTCTTTCCCCTTTACTTCAAAAGTTACAAATACTCTGGAAGCAGCATGTATTGTTGCACTTTTGATTTTCTGTTGTACAGTTGGAGAGCTTGAGAGTCTGGGTGACTGGTGATCGTCTGTTTGGCCTTCCCATTCTTTCGTTTCTTCTTCTTTGATTAATAAAGGTTTTCCTAGGGTCTGGCCAACAAGGTTACAGACTCCTTGAGCTTTGCGCCATGCATTCTCCACAGCAACAAGACAGGCTTGCCGTCTTAGGAATTAAATGCAAAGATTATTAATACGATATTCAAAGAACAGCGGCACTGAATAGTTCTGTTTAATTAATTGATAATTTAGTTAAAGATGTGCTTAACTTACCGAAGATTCTCAACAGAACCTGAAGTATGATAGAACTGGGGCTGGCTGATGACAACAGAACTATCTAGCTTTTCAACCAGAAAGTTACAAATATTTTGCATTTTTCCAAATTCAGTAAATGTAATGCAGACCTGTAAATGAAATGACACTTGAAGTTATTTTCATGTCTGATGCATCATTTCAAATTTTGCTCTAAACGTGAATTAAAAAAAGTAAAGCCACATTACAATGAGGTCATTTTATAGTACGTAACAGGTAAGAAAAGCCTACTTGGTACTTACAACTATTTTGTCATTAAATTTATTTTTGCTTATGAATTTTATACTTTATCTAATATTGACTTGAATATTTTAAAATTAATTTTAAACCAGTCAGGGAGTTTTTACGAAAGTGAATGGAGGGTTTCCCCTTCAACTTTTTTATTTGGCTAAATTCTAACTGATAAATGTTTCACGACTCCTTAGTCATCTTTGCCATTAGGAAGCTTCCCGATTAGCAGTAATTACTTCATACTTCTCTGCTGTCACTGAGGTATGTTTCTTCTTCCAATAGTTATTTTCAGATCTCTTTGAGGAAGCTCATTTATTTCACTATGTCCTCTACCTTTAAATACACGAAAGCAGTTCTTATAAGACAGGAATACTTTAAACCTGTAATCTTAAAACTTTTTTTAGAAGAAAACTAAATCTTTTCTTCTAAGGTAACTTTACACAAGCTCAGTATGTAAAACAAAGGACAGGTACTGGAGAGCAGGCTGGAGTAGCAAAGAGAAAGAGGGGTGAGATGACCCCGAGTCACCTTGTACAACACAGAACAGTTGCCTTTTATCACGTTATCCAGTGAAGACTCATGTTGTTCTACCTGGTTTCAATATTTAGTAAATAACGTCTTTTATAATCAGTTTGTCAATTTCTATTTTTTAAAAAGCTGACTGGGATTTTGACTGTGATTGCACTGAATCTAAATACACATCAATTAAGGAAGAACTGATACCTTAATGATACCGAGTCTTTTAAATCAGGAACAAGGTGTGCTTCTCCTTCTATTTAGGTCTTTAATTTCTTAGCAGTGGTTTGAGTTTTCAGTGTACAAGTTTTTATATATTTTAAAAATCAGATTTGTCCCTAGGTATTTTGTATTTTTGATGTTTACTAGTTCTGATAGATTTCTGGAGGTTCCATTAAAATTTCTACAGCAATGATAAAAGACACTTTTACTTCTTACTTTCCAGTCTGGATGTATATTTATTTCTTTTTCTGCCTCACTGCACTGGCTAGCACTTCAAGTACAATGCTGAATAGAAGTCATGGAGTAGATACCTTTGTCTTGTTCCTGATTTTAGGCACAAAGCAATCAGTGCTTCATAGATAAGCATGATATTATTCGTAGATTTTTTCATACATTCCCCTTTATCAGTTTGAGGGAGTTCCCTGCTATTCCTAGTTTGCTGAGAATTTTTATTAGGAATGAATGTTGGATTTTGTTTTATGTTTTTTCTTCATGTATTGAGATGATCATATGGTATCTTTTTTACTTTGTTAATATGATAAATTAGACTGACCAATTTTTGATTCTGGCCATTCTAGTACGTGTGCAGTGACATTTCATTTTTGTTTTAATTTGCATTTGCCCAATAACATATGATGTGGAACATCTTTTTCATATGCTTACTTGCCATCTACATATCTTCTTTAGTGAGGCATGTGTTAGGGCCTTTGGCTTATTCAAGTATTTTTTTCTTACTGTTGTGTTTTAAGAGTTCTTTATATACTTTGGACAACAGCCTTTTAAAGTAAGTGTGTTTTGCAAATATTTTCTCTCAGTTTGTGATTTTCTTATCCTTCTTCTGATATTGTCTTTCACAGAGGAGAAGTTTTTAATTGTAATGAAGTGCAGCTTACCAATTATTTCTTTCATAGATCATGCCTTTGGTGTTGTGTCTAAAGAGTCATTGTGATACTCAAGGTCTTCTATGTTTTCTTCTGTTATTTTCTAGGAGTTTTATAGTTTTGTGTCTTACTTTTAGGTCTACAATAAGGTCTGTGTTAATGTTTCTGAAGGGTGGGAGGGTGTAGATTTGTTTTTGTATGTGGATGTTCAGTTGTTCCAGCACCAACTAGTGAAAAGATGATTTTGCCCCATTATACTGCCTCTGCTCCTTTCTCAGAGATCGGGTGATTATACGGAGTCTTCCTTCGCACTCCATTCTGTTCCACTGATATGTCTGTCTAGTCTTCAAACACTATTACCTTATATTGTTTATTGTAGCTTTAGAGTAAGTCCTGAAGTCAGGTAGTGTCGTTTCTCCAACTTTGTTCTTCTCCTTCAGTATTGTGCTGGCTATTCTGGGACCCTTGCCTCTCCATATAAACTTGAATCATTTTTTTCAATATCCTCAAAATAACTTACTGGGATTTTGATTGCGACTGCATCAAATCTATAGATCTAGTTTGGAAGAAATGACATCTTGACCATATTGAATCTTTCTATCCATGAACATGGAATATTCTTTAGGGGGAGGGGATATAGAATGGTAGAGCTCATGTTTAGCATGCACAGGGTCCTGGGTTCAATCTCCAGGACCTCCATTAAAAATAGTAATAATAAAAGAAGTTCTTCAGAACGAAAGAAAATAATATAGATCAGAAACTTAAATCTATATAAAGAAAGGAAAAACATCAAAGAAGGAATAAGTGAAGGTAAAATACTTTTATTGTTCTCATTCTTAATTGATCTAATGGATAACAGTTTGTTCAAAGCAACAGCAACAATCTATTCAATCATGTCTGCTTATGTATATTTCTTACATATACACATGTATGCTAGTGTGTGAGTGAAATGAATGACAGTAATGACACAAGAGATGGGAGGGAGGAATTAGAATTATTTTGTTATTATAAGGTACTTACAAAACCCATGAAAAGGTACAGTGTTATTTAAAAGCAGACTTGAATTAGTAGTAAATATGTATTGCATAGTTTAGGGAAATCACTAAAAAAGCTTTAAAAAATACAACTGATAATGCTAAGAAAGGAGAAACACAGGAATCATGAAATACTCAATTAAAATCACAAAAGGCAGAAAAAAGAGTGGAAGACCAAACTAAGAAAAAAGAGTAAGGGCAACAAATATAACAGTAAAGAATGTGGTGGATATTAATCTAACTATATCAGTAATGCTTTGAATGTTTGATCAACAGTCTAAACATATCAATTAAATGACAGAGACTGTCAGAGTGGATCAAAAAACACTGCCCAACTACACGCTGTCTATGAAATAGCCACTTTAGATATAAAGACATATATAGGTTAAAAGTGAATCCACAGGAAAAAAAAATCACACTAACGCTAATCAGAAGAAACTAAGAGTCACTACTGTAATTTCAGACAGAGCAGACCTCACAGCAAGAAGTTATTGGGGGTAAAGAAGGGTATTATGTAATGATAATGGGGGCAATTCTCTAAGAGACATAACAATCCTTCACATGTATGCCCCTAACAACAGAGTGTCAAACTGCATGAAGCAGAAACTAATGGAACTGCTAGGAGAAACAGATGAATCCACTATCACAGTTGGAGTCTCCAAGCCCCCTATCAGAAATAGATCCAGCAGGCAAAAAATCACTAAGGACATAGCTGAACTCAACAATACCATCAACTGACTGGATATAATGGACATCTATAGGTTACTTCCTCCCAAAACAGAATTCTTTCAAGCTCTAACAGAACCATCACCAAGATAGAACACATTCAGGGTTTGGGTCTTTTGAGCACGAGCCACCTGTCCCACTTGCTTGGCCCACTTCTCTGCTAAAAAAAAAATCTAGGCCAAAACATACATTAACTAAAGAACTTTTAACATTTGTTGCAAGGCAGTCCTAATGGCAACAAATTCCATCAATTTCTGTTCGTGTGAGAAAATCTTTATTTCTCCTTCAATTTTGAAGCATCATCTCATACTGTAGAGAATTCTAGGTTGGGTATTTTTTTCCTTTCAACATTTTAAATATTTTACTCCATTCTCTCCTTCCTTGCATGGTTTCTGAAGAAAATTCAGACATAGTTCTTATTTTTTTCCTCTACAAGTAAGGTGTTTTTTTCCTCTTGTTTCTTTCCCAATTTTTTCTTTATCATTGATTTTCCACAGTTTGAAAATAATATGCCCAGCTATTGAGTTCTTTTTTGGGCATTTATTGAGGAAATTCTCAGTCATTACTGTTTCAAACATTTCTTCTATTCCTCCCTCTTTTTTCCTTTTGGTACTCCCATTATGTGTATGTTACACTTTCTACAGTTGTTCCACAGTCCTTGGATATTCTCGGTTTTCTTTCTTTGTTTCTTTTTTCTTTTTTTTTTCTTCCAGTTTTTGTTCTTTTTGCTTTTCAGTTTTTGACGGTTTTTTTTCTTCTTCTTCAGTTTTTGAGGTTTCTATTGTCACCCTCAAGCCTAGGGATTCTTTCCTCAGCAGCAACCAGTCTACCATAAAAAGCCCATCAGAATCATTCTTCATATCTGTTACAGTGATTCTGATTTCTACTATTTCTTTTTGGGTCTGAGGATTTCAATGTCTCTCCTTATGTTGCCCATGTGTTCTTGCATAGTGTCTACTTATCCATTAGAGCTCTAAGCATATTAATCATATTTGTTTTAAATTCTCAGTTTGACAATTCCAACATCCCTGAGGTTGTATCATTCATTTGTAATAAGAGCTAGGCTAATTTGTTACAGTCTGGATTCTATTCTGGATTTTCTTTTTCTTTTCTTTTTTTTTTTTTTTTGATGTCTTTTGGTTCATTCTGCTCCCTTGCCATATCCCTCAAGGACTTTGCATGTTTTGTTTTCCTCTTTGATATTGCCACAACCTATTCTTTTTTGACCTCTTAAGTCTCCCTGGCTTCTTTGTTCCTGTCTCTGAAGAAAAGTGAACAGGGCTTTCTCATTTTAATGGTCCTTCAGGAAGGCATTCAGGGAATAACCAAATAAGGACACAGGAATTTAAGACTAAAATTTTGTAACGTCCCTGGAATCATATGTTCAGACTCTAGTTATAATGAGTTTCTTTGCTGGGATGTTAAGTAGAAAACCTAACTGATTTCTAACTTTGCTCGATTCCTGAGAGTGAAGTTCACCAATTCTATACTCTCCTTCTAATCTCTACTTTCTGAAACTCTGACAAATTATTTCTATCCAAAGGACAGTCTATTGAGCATGTAAATCTGAGATCATTAAGAGCTAGTCATGATATCCTTAACTTGACTTCCTAGTTGGTAAGTTACCAAGAAATACTGTAGCCATATGGGGTTTATATTTTACATAAATAATTAGACAAGTCTTAGGATATACTGACATACAGTTTTACGGCAACATTGTTGGTTAAGGTCATAGCTGATTAATGCTACTGAATATTTCTGTTAATTACATAGGTGGATCCACTGATGATCAAATCAGAAGGTGACATAAAGCTGATAGGACTAAGAATAAACACTGTTTGATAAAATCAAGATCTAAAAAGATCCTAACAGGCTGGAAATATAGATCAAATCTTGTGGGTAAACTTTTACAGAGATAAATGTAAAATCCCACACTTCATTTTTAAACAGCAATAACAGAGTATAAGGTAGGAGAAATATGATTTAAAAGCCACATGTGAGAAAGACACTTTTTGTTTTAATCATTAATTATGACTGTAAACTCAACAGAAGGGAACAATGTGATGCAAGTGCCAAAAAGTTAGTTCAGACTTTTGTGTGTTATTAGAAATAAACATTCCAGAATAAGGAAGATAATCATCTTTCTTTAATATGGAACCACAGTTAGGACACTATAGTTGTAGATGCCTTAGGAGGAAACTGGTTAACTAAAGAGTTTGCTATATAAGAAATGACCAAAGAAACTGGAGATTCTTACACTTGGTGAAGAAAAAAGTAGCATCAATATGATACAACTTAAAGTATGCATTTCAAGGAAGAAATATTAGTATTGTTCTTGGAGAGGTACACTATTATAATGGATGAGTACTCATGAGTCAATTCTGATTTAATGTTAGAAAAGTTTGTATAGATTAGATGTCTGAAAATGGAATTGGCTTTTTATGCTCATACCTATTGACATATAAAATATTTCACAACAAAAATGAAGAGTTAAAAAAAGATTAAACACCTGACACATGGAAACATGCAAGGAAAAGGAGGGGGAAAACTACATGAGTGGTTATACTTCTTTCTCCATTTAACAGACTTCTAATTGAATGCCTATATTATCCCAGGCTTTTAAAAATCCCTCCAAACACTGAGATTATAACGAAAAAAACACGAGAAGTGAAAAGAACAGAGAAAAGAATGGCAAAGTCAAGGTTTTAATCCAGCTCCCTCTCCCCAAACATACCACTTACCCACCCTTAAAGAAGTCATTCAGGTAATTTCTAACTTTCAATATTCTTACCTTTAAAATAAGGAGAAGCAGCCGGGTAGGTGGGAGGTTAGAAAGAGAACCTCTAAAGTGCCTTGCAGGATGAAAATTTCAGATACTATGTGAAAAGCAATGTTTTACCATCTAATCTTATTCTATATATTTAACTATCCATGAGAATATTGGTATAAGTTAGACATTAGGATTTAATGTTCACTACAGCTATAGCCACAAAGCCACACGTTGTTCTTTATGCATAGGTTGACATACTTTGCACCTTGTGACCCTCCTGTCCTGGCCTCTACTGGTGCTGACTTAAGGGCAATGATGTTCTGGACTGCATTATGTAAGAGGTCTGGCTACCAAGGAGCCCTATATAAAACATAATTAGCTTCTTTCCTAAAATTTTGAATACAAGACAATAGAAAGGTAAGTACAGAAAAGGAAGAGGAGCAGAGTTCAGCCAAGTCCTCATGTAAGCCATGTCTTACAACAAGCACACATTGTGTAGCTGGTGGGTCAGTCCCTAGAACAACCCAGTCTGAAGAAATGTTCCAGTTTTCCATGAAGCCTGGCTGTGTGTTTGCTGGAACTGTTTCTTTTCCTCCTTACTTCCTGGTGCACCCCCACAGCAAACCCCACTGACACGTGACCTGAGCCCACCTGTGTTCACTACATCCTGAAGTTCCAACAGGTAGTAACTACTGGGAGTGCTAGACCAACTCCCAGCCTGTGACCTCCATAATATCAAATTTTACCAGACCACTCTCCACGCTGTTTGGAAAGGTACTTTTTGGTCCCCCATGCTACAGAATGACATTTGCCAAATGGATCCCTAAAATCCTCGTGAGTATTTTTAAAAATGCCTTCAGATAGTTAAATTTTAATTGGAGAAATCACAAAACTATGTAAGTAAGTATTGGGACAACAGTGTGTTGTGGAAGAGGTAAGAAGCCAGGATTCTAATTTCCACTCTAAGTCTTGTAATACGATCTTTGACAAGTCTGAGCCTAAGCGATCTAAGCCTATGGTCACATCCTTAACGTTAGAAAAGTAATATATTGTCTGCCTGAAGGTAAGACTAGGTGATTCTCTGAGGTGATTCTACCTCTAAAGATTCGCTGATTAGACAAACAAGATTCCACTACTCTAACACCATTTCTGTTTGCTTCCTGTGGCAAAAAAGCAGCATGGACTAAGCACAGACCCCAAGATGCTTGGAATCAGAAACAGACAGCAGTCTTGTAACTAACCACAACTACGTGTAACATACTCTGATTTCATAAAATCCTGATCATAAAATCTTTAAGAATAAGCAAAAAGCTTGGCAGTTGTAGGAACTGAATGCTGTCATTAATTGACTGTACAAAAGTATTTTATTCTTTTTAATTTATGCAAAGGTTGAGGAATTTTTATTTTTAAATAAGCCTTAACATAACACAATAAAATTGCATTGTGAAACAAAAGAATGTTGAAAAGTGTTTCAATTCTTCATGCTATCACTTTATTAGTTTGCTTTTTATTAGGAGAAGAAATCTCTCTCCTGTAGTGTTTCCTGCGTAGTGTTAACATTACTAAAATTTTATTCAAGTGGCAATTAGATGCTACTTCCCCCTTGCTATTTTTAATCCATTTCAAAACAATTTCTCTTAAATCTCATTAAATTTATTCTGAAAGCTCACCCAGCTATGTTAACACCAAAAAATGATTTTGAGAAAAATGATCTTTTTTCAATACCATGAGAAGCATTTCTCCTATACATTGAGTTTAAGAGTAAAAATAAATGCAAATTGTCCCCGCAAAGTCATGCTGTTTCCAATTATTTGTTAAGGTAAGTACATACCTCTGCTTCCATGTGATAAGCACTTTCTACTCTTTTAAAATCCTTTGTCACAGTTACATTTTCTGACTGAAACAGAAAGTACAAGAGTATGATTACTAAATGTTTGGCTACTAAAGACAATTACGCTAAAACATAAAGTAGAAACCTGAACTTGTTAAAATCAGAATGACAAAGTACAAACAAAGAACTGGTTTGCCTGGTTTTAAAGCCTTAAACATAACATAAAATAAATTCAGAAATCTACAAATATTTGCTGAAAATTTCATCATAATTGTCACTCCATTTGTAGTAATTTTTGCCTTAGTTTATACAAAAAGTATGAACTTAGGGTGGTATATATACGAGGAATTATTTGTACATAAAGGATTCTGAATGTTGTAGGAGTATTAGAGTTTTTAAAAATGTTTAATTTACAAATAATACAAATTTACTGAGTATCTGTAGTATGCAACTTTGGGCAAGTTACTCAAGTTTTTTGAGGCTTAGTTTCCACATTTATAAAATTAAGTTATACTACATAAAATTACTTTGACGATTTAATGAGACATTGTAAATAAAGTGACGTGGAAGGCACTCAGCAACGTAGATGTTTATTATGATGTTTCCTGAAATACTGGACCCAAGCCAGTCTATTCTTAGAAAAGGAATATTAATGCTCTTTGAGTCTCTGGGTAAATAATACAGGGTACATAATTCTGACAAAAAAGTTAAATTTCTCATTTACTTTTCAAAACTGTTTTAAAATTTATTGAAATGAATCATTGACCTACTTTCATCCTTGGGGACAGGCAGAACTTCTATTTTATAAATTTTTATATCTTTTAAAATATATACTAAATAAAGATTATTATACCCATTAATGATTTAATTATAAGTTATTTTTTAGGGTATGTAGCTGCACCTGAATTTTAGGATATAAATTAATTTCAAGTCATTTCTATGATCTGGGAAACTCTAAAGAGCTTTAACCTGAAAATTTGAACTTAAGTTCCAATTATAGTTCTGATGTCTGTCACTAACATGAAAATATTAATGCATCTTTTTAATGGTAAAGGTAATACCTGTTCATTGTAGAAAATTTAGAATACAGATAAGTATAAAAGAGTAATGTATATACTGCTTGAATTTGAAAACATGAAACTTGAACTTTTCTGTCATTTAATATTCTTTTATGCATGTAAACACATCTTCTATTTCCTTGGATATCTCATTTCATATTTTTCCCCTCACTTCACTTGATAAATACATATAAAACTTCTGACTGAAAAATTATTAGAGAAATAATACTAGGAAGGGTAGCTGAAAAGAAAATATCTTTTATTGTTGCAGTTAACAGTGCTACTGTTTTTATAAAAATAACATAGGCTAATTAAGGAAAATCTAATACTAGAGAAAAGAGCAAGGAAAGTAATTATTGTCTCCAAACCTTTTTCAGTAAACATTTAATTAAATCATCTATCAATGCATATAAACATATCTAGATCTATGTACAGACTTTTTCATAAATGTAATTGTATTATACACACTGTTCTGTAACCTTTTAGTAAACTTTTTTTAGAAAAATTTAAAATCTACAGCAGAGTCGTCAAGACAGTACAGAGTTCTGTATACCCCAGTTTCAGGTATCTCTGATGTTGTCATCTTACATTACCATGGTACATCTGTCAAAACTAAAAAAACAACACTGGTACATACCATTAACTAAACTCCAAACTTCACTTGCATTTCATCAGTTTTTCTATTAATGTTCTTTTACTATTCCAGGATCCAATCCACGACACCACATTGCATTAATTCATGTCTCCTTAGCTTCCTCTAATCTAAGAGAATTTCTTAGTCTTTTCATGTTTTTCATAACCTTGAAAGATTTGCTCAGGTATTTTGCAGGATATCTCTCAATTTGGGTTTGTCTGATGGTTCTTTCTCATGATCAGACCAGGCTTATAGGTTTTAGGAAAGAATACCACAGAGGTGAAGTGTCCCTCTCATCACAACATATCAGGGGGTACACGATATCCACGTGACATCACTCATAACGTTAACCTTGATCACTTGGTTAAGGTAATGCCTGCCAGTTTTCTTCACTGCAGTTACTGTTTTTCCCTTTCCACACTTTAACTATCGAAGGCAAGTCACTAAGTCCAGCCCATATTCACTCAATATATACTACATTATTTATTTTTTTGCATAAATTATTCTAGCTTTGGCTATTGAGGTTTCTTTCAGGTTGGCTCCTATATCCCCTTGACATACTACCATCTTTTAATTTTTTCAGTACTTCCTTACTTTGTGGTGCAAGATCCGACAGGCTCATATGGTGGTCTCCCTGCCCAGCCCTACAGTCAGCCACTTTACTAAGAAGTTTAGCATCTTTTCTTTGAGACTGGTATTTGGAACCAAGACCTGGGTGTTGAGAATGTGCATCACTACTCAAGTGTCATTCCTTATAGGTCCTCTCAGTGAACAGAGTTTGATAATGTATGTACATGTTCAAACTCACATAGAAGTACATACATTATCAAACTCACATATACACAAATACCTACAACTGTTTCTCTATCCAGCTGTATATGTACTAAGCTAAACATGAGTTCATATTGGTGTTTCCAACTCTAATTAAGAACCACAGAGTTCATTCTAACCTTCCTCTCTTACCTATAATTTTCCTCTCCAACAGTGAGAAATCTGGCTCCGATAACCCACCAACCACTTATATTTCAAGCCTAGAATACATATAAAGCAGTTTCAGAACTGTTAGCCAGTAACCTGTTGGAAAACAAATTTACCAACAAGAGTATAGTGTTTATGAATCGTTCATCTTTATCCTTAGTTTCTAGTAAAACACAATTTTCCAGACTTACTTAGGATATGCCTCTCACCTCCCACCCCCACATTCAGTGCAGTTACATCATTATTTATAATAAAGTGAGGTTCATTTGTCACAATCTGGATTCTGTCCTGGAATTGAACCTTTTTTTCTATTTGCATACATTAATGTTCACTCTTTGTGATTTATAGTTCTATGGGTTTTGACAGATGTATTCACCACTCTAGTACCACACAGAATAGTTCTTTTGCTTGAAACGTTCCTCTGTGCATCTCCTTGATATGACTACTTGATATGACACTTTCCCATCCAACAAACCCTGTTAACCACTGATTCATCAGTTTTCCCTTTCCAGAATGTCACATGAATGGATCATAAAATAGAAACCTTTTTGGATCTGGCTTATTTCACTTATAATATGTATCTAAGATTCATCCACATTGTTCTGTGAATCAATAACTTGCACCTTTTTGTTGTTGAGTAATATTCCAATGCATGGATGTACTAGTCATCCAGTCCCCTGCTGAAGACATCTTGATTGTTTCCAAGTTCTAAAGTTTTAGTTTTAGCGATGAATAAAACCGCCATAAACGTTTGTGTGCAAATTTATACGTGAACATAAGTTCTCAAATAATGTTGAGGATCTGTTCATGTGTTTACTTGCCATCTGCATATATTCTTTAGTGAAGTATATGTTCAGATATTTTGTGCATTTTAACTGAGCTACTTGTTTTCTTATCATTGAATTGAGTTCTTTATATATTCTTGATGCAAGTCCTTTATCAGATACATAATTTACAAATATTTTCACCCAGTCTGTGGACTGTCTTTTTAAAAAAGACTTCATTTTTTCAGAGAAGTTTTAGGCTCACAGCAAATTTAAGTGGAAAGCACAGAGATTTGTCATTTGCTTCCTGTGCCCACACATGCACACCATTATCAACCTCCCCCACAAGAGTGGCGCAATGGTTACAGCTAATGAACCTATGACACATCATGATCAACCAAAGTCCACGGTTTACATTAGGGCTCATTCTTGGTGCTGTATATTCTGAGGGTTTGGACAAATATATAATGATATGTACCCACCATTACTGTAGCACACAGAGCATTTTCAGCACCCTAAAAATCCCCTGTGCTTTATCTCTTTATTTCTCCTTCTGCCCCAACCCCTGATCTTTTTAATGTCTCTATAGTTGGCCTTTTCCAGAATGTCATATAGTTGAAACAGTTCAGTATGTAGCCTTTTCAGATTGGCTTCTTTCACTCAGTAACTTCCATTTAAATTTTTCCATTTTTTATCATGGCAGGATAGCTCATTTCATTTTGACATTGAATAACATTCCGTTGTCTGGATGTATATGTCTTTATCCATTCATCTTCTGAAGGACATCTTGGTTGCTTCCAAGTTTTGGCAACTAGATTGTCTTTTCATTTTCTTAATGATTACTTTCACAAAGTAAAAGTTTTTTAAGTTTGATCAAGTCCAATTTATTTTTTTGTTTTCCATGGATTGTGCTTTTGGTAATGTGTCTAAAAAGTCATTTTCAAACCCAAGGTCACACAGATTTTCACCTTTACTTTCTTCTTTCTTTATGTTTTACATTTAGGTCTACGATCCATTTTGAACACATTCTTGTATGAGGTGTGACGTACACGCTGAGGTTCACATTTTGCACATGGACATTCAACTGTTATGGCACCAACTGTTGAAAAGGTTTTCCTGTCTCTACTGAATTGCATGTGTATCCCTAGTGCTGTTCTTTCTGAAGAAGAAAAAATTCTCAGAAGTAGTAAAATACTTCTTTAGTTTATCCTAGTGATTCTTAGAGCAAATTAGTGTAGTTTGAAAGCAATATATGCAAGACAGTTACCTTGCTTATAAATGTAGTTACATAGTTGGTAAACACTGAAATTCCAAATAATATTATAGGGATTGGGGAAATAAAAACTGCCTGTTGGCAATCAGACTGAGAAGTTTTAAGCAAAATATAAATGCTTTTCAACAGGACACAGACAGAAACAAAGTTTCTAACAAAAACTAACTGAACTGCAACAACAAAAGTGATTAACGTTCTTTCTCTACTTGATTGCTGCCTTTATGTAAGCAAACTCTAGCCCAATTTTAATCCTCTGGGTTTCCTATGAAAAAAATGAATACAATAGCCAATCACCAAACTGCCCCTACTTCACTGTTCCTTCCTTAGAACCACTCACAGCACAAGTCCAAAACTGTAAGAGGTCCCTCCTTATTCCTCCTTTCTGAAACACTCCTAAGGTTTTTTGAGATGCATTCTTTGCCACATCATGCTAAATAAACCTCAATTTGTTTCACTGTAGATACATTCCTGGTTGTGTTTAGCTAGGGCATCCTACATAAAGTATGGGATTTTTATTTACCTATAAAGCAGTGGTTCTCGACCAGAGGGTGCTTTTCCCCCTCACAGAACATTTACTAACGTCTGGAGATAGATTTGATTGTTACAGTGGGGTAGGGAGAGTACACTGCTATGATGTAGTGATTGGACAGGGTGAACAAATGTCCCGGTTTACCAGGAAATGACGGAGGTTCCTAAAACATGGGGGTTTCAGTTGTAAAGTTGGGACAGTCCCAGGTAAACTGGGACAAGCTGGTCACCTTATGAGCAGGGCTGAGGAATGCAGCTAAATATTCTACAATGCACAGGACAGTCCCTCACAACAAGGAATTATTTAGTCCAGGATGTCAGTAATAGTGCTGAGACTGGGAAATCCTGCCATACTGGGTATGCACTGAAAAACATTAAAATATACCAGCCTAGTCTATTAAGTTTTCCCAAGTAAGCTACTGAAAAGCTACTTTATATTTAAATATAAAGGACAGTTTTAAAAGACAGAATGGTCAGTACAAGAATAACTATATTAAATCTATGAAAGGAGCAAAGTAACATTTTAAAATAGCCATAAAAACCATGTTATTGTAGAAAGAGCCTTACAGAGAGAGGCTAAACAAAAGAAAACCATAAAAGGTTACAGAAAAAAAGGTTTGAATAAATGGACTAGAACAAACAGTGTAAAATCAGCAATTCTCCTGAAATTAATGTATGAACAACGCAAAATATGAACAGATCTTCAACTTGTAGAATAAAATGTAGACTTTTCCACTGTCTGGATTTTCTGATTGTATCCTCATGATGTCACTGAACATGCCCCTTGCAAACAGGAAACCTTTTCAGTAGAAGAGCAATGAGGGGAGAACTTGCCCTACAAGTGTTTTACAAAGATATAATAATTTAATGTTGTACTGATACAGGTACAAAACAAGGTGATCAAAAGAACTAGAATTCTGAATAAAGAATGTCTGAATATTGCAAATATAATACCGGTAACATTTCAAAACAACAGGCACAACAAATACTATGAAGTCCTCACGTCATACATTCTGCCCCTACTCTCTGCGCAGTAACTCTGTGGTTCAGGGTAAGCCCTGACAGGTCTAAACCATTCAGGATTATCACATCTAACTTGCCACAGGGTTAGGTTAAAAAAAAAAAAAAAAGCAATCCAAATCTAATCTAATTAGTACGTGACATTTCCCTGGCCACAAAGACAAGTTTTGGTTGTCCATTTAGAGTGAACACAGGAGTTTTTATTTTTATGTGGTTGCAGGAAATGAGACCTATGAAGGGTCCCTAAAAATTCCAGGAAATATTAGTCAATGGCTATACAGCCTCAGACTTGGGAAGGACCCAATATGCATTACACCAAAGGCAGAAAACATACAGAAAAGATGAATGAATTTGGCTAAAAAAAATCTTTAAAATTTTGAACATTTAATACTGTAAACAAAGTTACATGGCAAATATGAAATTGGGAAAATTTCTGCAGTATATGAGAGAGGTAGAGTTATTGATAATCTTAATTTTTATAAAGTTCCCATAAATTAATAAAGAAAAGACAACAGAAAAATGGGCAAAGTATTGTGAACTGGCAGTTTACATGAAAAAAGTTTAACCTCAAATGTAAAAAAGAAAAAAAGCATAAGAAATAACAGTAACTTTTTTTGATTATTGAATTGGCAAAGTTAAAAATTCACTGTGCCAAGGATGTATTTCTAGTGAAGATGTAAATGCATCTTCCTAATTTTTCATGAGCCTTAAAAATATCCATAAGCCATGAATTAATATCAAAAGAACATAATTAAGAACATGTAAAAATACCTAACAACAAGAATATTAATTTTGTCACCATTTTTAATAATGGAAAACTGAAGCCAACTCATATATGTTCAATCTGTTCCTACTACTCCCCATCTTAATTTGGATGTACTCAGGAACAGGCTCTGAGACAAGGATTTGAATACAAGCACTTAATTTTTAAGTTGATTCCAAGAAACACCAAAGCAGAGTAGGAAGAGAAACAGAGAGCAAAAGAAAGCCATTAAAGGGTATGTTGTCAAGCAGTCCCCACTGTGGGCAACTGCAACTCATTCCGCAGAGAAACTCTGGGTGCTGGGGTAAAACACATGCCTCAGAGTTATCCTGCCCAAGGTGAGGAATCTGGGGTCTCTGTCCAGGCACTCCCTTCAGCTGTTAGTTGAAGGCTGCTGGAGCAGGGGGAGGGGATGTTAATTTTCTGGCACCACTGGCTGGCCGACCTGTAGGTGGAGTGAATTCCTGCAGCCGGGGAAAGTTGTCAAAGAATTCACAAGTGTTGGAGGATGAAAGCTGGGCCTGCACGCACACAAACGTGAAGTGCCAAGGGATACAAAAATGGGGTTTTGACAGCATCTGCTACATTCTCCACCTGAAACTCGATTACCTGCTGCCAACACAATAAAGCAGCAACGTGTTATGGTGGTTAAAGAGCATGGGCTTTGAGGTCAAAGTTCTTGACTGGACTCTAAACTCTGTCACTTCCTACTTGTATGACCTTGGGCAATCTACCTGCCAGTAATCACTGCGGTCCTGAGAGTTCTCATCTGTAAAACAGCAACTGAAATACCACACTCATATAGTGGGAGGGAGTATCAAATGAGATAACATTTGTAAAAGGTCTAGCAATAGTAAGCAGTTTTTAATTATCCATAATACCCAGCCCCTCAGTATGGCACACAAGGCCTTCCTCCATGCTCTGCCTACAGCTTTCTTCTTCAGTTCTGTCTCTTCATCCCTGTCCATTTTCTCCAGGCACGCGTGTGTCCTAGTCCTACTGAACTGCATCAAGTGCTCTGAACACACATACGTGCTGCGTTCTGTGTGGAACTGGAATGCTTTCCCTTCAGTCACTGTTTAAGATTTGACACAAATGTCACTTCCATTATGAAATCTTTCTGGAATTCCTCATGTAAAATGAGCATAATTTCCTTTCTTAATCTGCTGTATTGTAACACGTACATACTTTGATCACAACACTACACATTAATCTATTCCTATAATGAGACTCCTTCAGCACAGTGCCAAAGTTTTACTCATTCTCTATTTCTGATGCCTAGCAACATGCCTGAGGCATTCATTACACAGCTATCAAAAAATCAATTATGAACAGGCAAATATTGGAGTTTACAGCCTATGAGGGGAACACAGAAACCAGAAAACAAAATAATTACACATTATGTTCAAGCTATTTAAAAAAGAACAGTGATAGGGAATGTTTAATAAATGTTTGATGGTTGAATAAGTAAATACTACTTAGAACTTTAAAATATTTTTCCATAGAAACAACATTAAAAATGAGAGTTATGCCTTCCCACGTAAAATTATATATGACTGTAAAACTATATATGATCGGTAAGAGAGCTGAACTAATAGTTTATTCATTTAGTTCTTCGTTCATTTTTTTCTTTCATTCATTTCAAAACCATTTTCTAAGTACACATTATGTGATGTGTATGAAACATAACCCATGAATGCAAAGCAAACAAGAGATAAAATGGTCTCTGCTCCAGAGAGGTTTAGAATATGGAGGAGAGACAAGTAAAGTGATAAACACAGAGTGGTATGTTTTATTAAAGGTGGGGAAAGGAGTGTGGGATGGCAGGGAGTGGTGTTATGTTAGGAAAGGAATGCCAAGGAGGTGAGCTTGGGCTGGTTTTCAAAGGCAAAAAAATGGGAGTCAGTCAATGAGGGGAGAGAGATGCCAGGAGATGACAGAGTTAGGCTCCATCTATTAAGCAAAGGACTCTGGGATATGAGGGGCCCTTTAAGCAGGGGAGTGATGTTTATAAACCCATATTCCAAAATTTAAAATGAATAAAGACTTTGTGAAGACCCATTATAATTCATCCTTGAAAGTAATATAAATGGTTTTTTGCATTATCTACTGAACAAATTATTTACCTGATTGCTTTCCTCCATCAGCAGAGATAACTGGGAGATTACTGACCTTTGTATGTCTTGCCTTGAACACTAAGTCTTAATGTAATTACTGTAAGTTGACCATAGTAATTTATTTTGTTTTACATACTAGAAGTTACAGTTATGTGAGCTTAGTATACATTCTATGGAATTAAGGATTAGTTATGTTTTTCAAGCAGGCCTGCAGCAATGACAGCCATTTTTGTGAGAAAACATTTTTCTATATGTTAAACTGACTTTATTTACATTATTTATAATTAGCATTTGAATTCTTCAAAACTATAAAATCATTTCGAGACATCTAGTCCAAATGATTTTTAAAATAACTCTATGTTTATAAATGCAGTACAAATATTTTTCCTCCTTAAGATAAAGACTTGTTTTGGGGGGTGTGACATTTCTAATAATAGACTGGAAGCTCTTTTATGAACTCAGTGTTAGGGTACATAAATCACGTAACTCTAGCTGTTAAGAGTTCTGTCCTGTAAAATGAGGGGACCGAGATGGTTGACCCATTCTGTACTTTCTAATTTTCGTTCATTTTAATTATCTGCAGCCTAGGATAGTTGGAAGCAACATAGATTTTGGTTTCAGAAATACAGGAGTTCATATATGGCCCTGGCTGAAATTCAGAGTATTATTTAACCTCTTTAAATCTGGAAAACAGGGCCATTAAAATCTGTCTAACACAACTCTTGTGTGGATTAAATAAGGCTGGTTTATTATTTTTTCCTTCTTAGAAACAGGCTTAAGGTAAGATTTCTTTAGTGATCTGTGTTATGGACATCTTTGGTAAGTAGACGTATCTCCCATATGTGGCATCTACAATATACTGCATTAATTTTTTTTGTAAATTAAAACTAAAAAATTTGGAGAAACTTTTTGAGTCTATAAAAAGAAAATGGGTGCAATTTCCCCCACACGTTACTGTTTGTGAAAAATACTGAAAAACCACTTCATGCAAAGCTTAACATGGTTAGGAGGAAGCAGGCCGTGATTTTCACTTGCCAATTTCGCGGTGCAACATAAAAACAAATCATTAGTGTCTAGCACACCACTTAGGCAAGCATTTACAAACCTAACGGTTCAAGTTTAACAGTTCGTCAGTTCATGGTTAAAAACCAAATTACTGCAGCAAATATCGCCGAAAAACTCCCACTCAATCTGCATTCCTTTATTGTATAAATCACGGCGGCAAATAATTACTTTCCTCTAGAAGGACGGGCCAGAGAGTCACTCTGCCAGGTCCTTGAGCCGAGCCCTGTTACGCCGATGGGACAAAGGTGTCCCAGACGTTCAATACCCTGCACGCTCCCAACCCCCGCCCCAGGGGCGCGTCCCGGTCAGCACCCCGGTCTCCGGGTTTCTGCAGTCGGGCTCCAAACACCTCCCCGGCGGAGCTCTCACCTGCACGCCTTGCTGCTGGAGGGTCTGCGTGATGTAGTCCAGTCGGCGGCAAACGCTCTTCTTGGCCTCGGCCGCCGCCTCCTTGGTGCTGCTCACCCGCACCGCCACCTGCGCCCGGTCGGGGCTGGCAGACACCTCGGCTGTGCCGCTTACGTGCACCTCTCGGCTCGAAGTTTGGGCCTGCGCTGAGGAGAGAGGGCGGCGGAGGGCGGATAGCGTCTCTCCGCCCGAGACTAGATTGTTCTCTCGGCCCCGGTCAGTCCAGGGAACCAGTTCGACAAACACCCGCGACGGAGGGGCTTGTTGTAACGACATAGTGATGGAGGCTGGGTTTCCATAGCAACTCAGAGCCGACGGTGGCCGAAGGGGCCCAAGCAAGGCAGGGCTTTCTCCCGCGCGGCGCAAAGAATGCTGGGACGGGCTTGCCGGCCCGCGAGCTTCTTGAGGACACGAGCGAGAGACTTTGTGGAGGATTTTGCTGCATCTCCTTTACAAGTTGTTGGCTGAGCGCGTTGTTCTGGTTTCTAACTTGTTTCTTTACGGCCTTCAAAAATCGTAGCGAGTTTTCTCTGCGGCCTCCCTCTTGGTGAACCCCACCTTTCCATGCCCTCCGTGTTTGCACCTTGCCCACCTCGGAAGTTTCTAGAGGCCCGCCGGACTCTTTCGTGTTTTCCAGACGCCGGTCTGCGATTGTCTTTATTTTTGTCTGACTTTACCGGTACATTGGGCACAGCTTTTTTGACCCCACAGCGCCATAGATAACGAGAAATTTCTATTGGAATGAACTCTTATCAGTTTTACCTTGGGAGTTTGTGATTCCTGGAATCTCAGTTTCATAGTCTCTACAGCCGTATTGATATGTTTCACATGTGCAATGTGGTTATAAAGTGCTTGCCGTATGGAGAGCGGAAAATAATGGATAGCAAATAGTAGTAATAGCTAAAGCTTTGGCGTCATTTCCAGCCCTCTCGAATTTTCTGTACAATTGCTGGAATGGTTCTGGCCTTGACTATGGACAGGAGAAACTCAAGCGGCATCAAAGCACATTCTACGTGGTCATTGCAGGCCCTGTACAACTTAGGTCTTGTCTGTGCCCTTCTTCAACCCAGTGATCCCCCCATTAAGTAGATTTTTTTCTTACCACTGGAATAATGAAATAATGATCCGTAAAGTTAGCCCTACTGTCTGTCCGTGAAGGAAAAAATCTTTTTGGATAACTAATTAAAAAAAAAAAAAAAAGGACAACTGTTCTCTTGAAAGGAGTCTGAAAAAGCCAACTGCAACCCTCAGGTAGTTTAACAGTTTTCTTTTCTTTTTAATTAGTGAGATCATTCAACTAAAACAGATGGTAACCCCTTCCTCTTTCATTTGGCTCATTATTGGGTAGTTTTGTATATGTTTATCTTGATGTTTATTGTTGACTAAAAATAATTGTTAATTGTTCTTTAATTTATTATTTTAATTTAAAAGCTTTTAAAGCTTTCCCACTATAATTTTTTTTTTTTAAAATTTGAGTCACCCGAAATAATGTTACTTAAATTTGGTGGAAAATTCTCTTTCCCTAAATGATAAATGTGGAACAGTTTTAGTCTCCAAAATGCACTATTGAATGAATGCATGTTATAAGTAAAACAAAACAAAACAGTAAGAGCTTTAAGTGCATATGAGTACTTAGGATTTGATAAAAATAGATTTCAAATAAATGGAAAAATGAGGAAGTGGTACAAGGATAATTCGTTGGCTGTGTGAAAAAAAGCATTGCTCTGGGTCTTATATCATGCACTAAAAATAAAATTCAAATGAGACAAAAAAAAGAATAGGAAGGAAACATGGGTGAATATAAATATAATTCTGGGAATGGGAAGGACTTTAAGCACAGTGTTAAATGCAGCAATCATAAGGAAAGGTCTGAACTAAAACAACTTAAGTATATAAAGCAAAAAAAAGTGTGTGTGTGTGGGAGCAAATAAATTGTGAAAATATTTGCATGACAAGCTAATAGGTTTAATGTTCTGAGAAATCTTACCAGAAAAAAAAAAAAAGAAAAATGGATAATGAACACAGAGGCAAATCATTGGTCAGCCAGGGCTGCTATAACAAAAGACTACAGATTGGGTGGTTGAACAGAAACTTGTTTTCTCAGCTCTGGAGACTGTAAATCCAAGATCACTGTGTTGCCAGGTTTAGTGTCTCTTGAGGTCTCTTTCCTTGATTTGCAGACAGCCTTCTCACATGGCCTTTCCTATGTGTGCAAGCATCCCTGGTGTTTCTTCCTCTTATAAGAATATCAGTTCTATTGAATAAGAGCTCTGCCCTAATGACCTAATTTAACCTTAGTCTTCTGTTTATAGGCCCTATCTCTAAATAGTCATATTGGGGGTTAGCACTTTAACATATGAATTTGGATCATTCAGCCCATAACACAAGCCAATAAAACAGAACTATTAATAGTCTATAAAATGAGAAAAAATTTTTATCCTTACTTAATAGTTAAAAATACAAATTTGACCATAATGAAATATCCTTTTTATGAATTATCATTTTTGGAAAATGTAAAGGCAATAGGAAGGCGATGGAATAGATGAAAGTAATTTTGGAAGAAAAATGGAATAGTTAGTTCATGGTAACAGAACTGTATAGTAGATAAAAGAGAAGTGATAAACCAAAGCTGACTGAAGTTTCCAGTCTGTGTAACTGGGAAAATGAAAGAGAATGATAGAGTATATCTATTTTTTCCCAGCTCACAATGACCTAATTCTCCCTCGGAGTCAGCGCTGAGCCTTTAGCAACCATTTTTGAATAGCATGACTTTTTTTTTTTACACTTTTATTTATTTATTTTTTAAACATTTTTTATTGAATTATAGTCATTTTACAGTGTTGTGTCAAATTTCAGTGTAGAGCACAAATACATGAACATATATTCATTGTCACTTTTTTTTTTCACTGTGAGCTACCACAAGATCTTGTATGTATTTCCCTGTGCTGTACCATATAATCTTGTTTATCTATTCTACATTTGCCTGTCAGTATCTACAAATTTTGAACTCCCAGTCTATCCCTCCCCCCCCCATCCCGCTGGCAACCACAATTGACTCTATACTTTATGCAATTTGATTGGACCCAGAGTAGGCATCTGATTCAAGCTGGGCCAGTTAGAGATGTTTTTGTTTTTGTTTTTGTTTTTTATTCATAGGAATCTATACACCAGATTTTAAAAATTCAGTCTCTCAGGTGTTAGACCATGACATACATTCATATATATATATATATGAATATGTACATTTTATTGTGTATATAAATACATATATATAAACTGGAGAGACACAGATTTGCCATTTTTCACATACCATTTCTAGTAGAGAAGCAAAATATCTCAATGTGTCAGTGTATAGAGAAAAGGAAAGAAAATGAGAGAATGAGAGAGAGAAAGGAAATCATACATTCTGAGAGGAACAGAGATGAGATTGAGTCCAAATGCAATTCCAATCTAAGTTTATAGATTTCCTTAGGCCTGGTTTCAGGATCATACAATATAATCAGGAGTTCTATAAGATATTCCTGTATCCTTATCATAACATCTCGCCCACCTTTTTCTAATGTGTTAGTAGGTTGACTGATAATAGAGGAGAATTCAAAGCTGACTTGCATGGCTTTCAGCCTTAAGGAATTTATAGAGCTCCACACAAAGTGGATCATCAGGTGCACAGGTCAAAGTTTCACACTTTGAGAAAATTTTACTTTTCACTGTAATTCAATTGAATGATTTTGTCATGCAGCTGCTTTTCATTTCCAACTGAAATCTGTTTATTGAACCAGTCTACCCATGCACCTACCCATAAAACCTCAGGCTTTTTCCTTCTCCTTTAGCTCTTCGTATAACTACTTCCATATAACCATTGGTGTAAGCTGAGAATGGTGGTCTAGTGCAGCTTTGGTGGGTGGCGTGGAAGTATAGGATAACCTCCTCATTCAGCTTGCTTATGCCCTCTGGGTCTGCTCATTCTTCCTTTTGTTAATGCGGCGTATCATGTTGATTGATTTGCAGGTATAGAACCATCCTTGCATCCCTGAAATAAATCCAAGCTGATTATAGTGTATGATCCTTTTTATATATTGCTGAATTCAGTTTGCTAATATTTTGTTAAGGATTTTTGCATCTTTATTCATAAGAGAAACTGGCCTGTAATTTTCTTTGTCGTGTCTTTATTTGGTCTTGAAAGAGTGTGTTTCTAGAAATTTATAATTTATCCATTTTTTCTAGGTGGTTCTTTTTTTTCTTGGCATATAACTGTTCATAGTACTCATGGTTCTTCGTATCTCTGTGATATCAATTGTTATTTCTTCCTTTTTATTTCTTATTTTATTTGGGTTTTCTCTTTTTTCTTGATGAGCTTGGCTAAAGATTTGTCAATTTTGTTTATCTTTTTGAAAAACCATCTCTGGTTTCATTAATTTTTTTCAGTTGGTTGGTTTGTTCTCTATTCTGTTGATTTTCTCTCGGATCTTATTATTTCCTTCCTTCTGTTGACTTTGGACTTTGCTCTTTTTCTCATTCCCTTAGATAGTAAGTTAGGTTGTTTATTTGAGATTTTTCTTATTTCTTGAGGTAGGCCTGTATCACTATAAAATTATCTCTTAGAACTGCTTTTGCTGCATTTGATAGATTTTGGAAAATTGTGTTTCTATTTTCATTTGTCTAGAGGTATTTTCTGATTTCCTCTTTGGATTCTTCATTGACCAATTGGTTTTTTAGTACCTTGTTGCTTAGACTCCTTGTGTTTGTGTTTTTTCCCATTTTCCTCCTGTAAATGATTTCTAGTTTCATACCATTGTGGTTAGAAAAATATGCTTGATATACTTTCTATCTTCTTAAATTTGTTGAGAATTGTTTTGTGGCCTGGCTTGTGGTCTATGCTGAAGAACATTCCATGTGTACTAGAAAAGAATGTGTACTCTGCTGTTTCTGGATGGAATGTCCAGTAGATACTTATTAACTCCAATTTGTCTAATATGTCATTTAAGACTGTTTTCTTATTAATTTTCTGTTTGGATGATCTATCCATTGATGTAAGTGGGGTGTTAAAGTCTACTACTATAATTGTGTTACTGTCAATTTCTCCCTTTATGTCTAGTAATATTTGCTTTATATATCCAGGTGCTTCTATATTAGGTACACACATATTAACAAGTGGTATAATCTCTTCTTTTATTGATCTCTTTATCGTTATGTATTGCCTTTGTCTTTTTTATAGACTTTGTTTTAAAGTCTTTTTTGTCTGAAATGAGTATTGCTACCCCTACTTTCTTGTCATTTCCACTTGCATGAAATACCATTTTCTGTTCTCTTACTTTCAGTCTATGTGTGCCATTAGCTCTGAAGTGACTCCTTTTAAAACATTTTTTATTGATCTATAATCATTTTACAATGTTGTGTCAAGTTCCAGTGTTCAGCACAATTTTTCAGTCATACATGGACATATACACACTCATTGTCACATTTTTTTCTCTGTCAGTTACCATAAGATTTTGTGTATATTTCCCTGTGCTATACAGTATAATCTTGTTTATCTATTCTACAATTTTGAAATCTAAGTGACTAAATCCAGTCTAAGTGACTCTCTTAAAAGCAGTGTGTAAATGGGTCATTTTAAAAAAATCCAATTAGCCACCCTATGTCTTTTGATTGGAACATTTGGTCCATTGATATCTGAAGTTATTGTTGATAGATATATGTACATGTTGCCATTTTGTTAACTTGTTTTCTGATTGTTTTTGTAGTTCTCTGTTCTTTTCTTCTTTTAGGTTCTTGTGGTTTGATGATTTTCTTTAGTGATATTCTTGTGCTCCTTTCTATCTTTTTTTGTGTGTCTATTGTAGGTTTTTGATTTATTATGATTACCATGGGGTTCATATATGTTGACTTATAAATATATCTGCTTGTTTTAAATTGGTAGTCATTTAAGTTCAAACACATTCTAAAAGATCTACCATTTTTACTCTCCTTCCCTACATCTTTGAGCCTTTCTCAAAGAGAGCGCAAGGTTCCAGTTGACAAATCAGATAACTGGATACACAGGATGATTATGGGAAGGTGTACAGCACACTGCTTGAGACATAGTAAAAATTTAAGTAAGCACTCAACTTCCAATGGTCTTGTATAGTCCTGCAACACTTTTGGAGCTGAGACAGCCTTGACTTTGAGGATTATCTCTGAATAAGGTAGTAGGGAAGCTCTGATGGAATAAAACTCTTACATGGTATCTAACAGAGCATAGGGGAAAACTGCTTACCTGAAACTGCCATTCACCCAGATAAGGGACAGTACGTGGTAGAGGAAAAGGTTTAAGTCAAGTCATGTCTCCCTAAGAATGGAGTTAAGACATGTAATCTTTTTTTCCCCCCAAACTTTTAGAAACATGTTCAAGTCACATTAAACTTAGAAATTATCATATATTGTGAGAACATTAAAGATTGTCCAAGGAAGGTTGTCAGATAAATAATATTCTGAGAATGGTAATAGAACTGAAAAAGAAAACAAATTATATTTTCTCAGAAACATGTTCATAAAATTTAGTAGTCAGGAATACTAACTAACATGATAACGGAAGTTCTCCTGAGATGCAATGAATAGAATGAATATAAAAATAGGGAAAAAAAATAGCAAATGACTAGCCTCATTGGATCTGCCCCTTTTCACTATCATAGTTACCATCCTTCTAGATAGCTTTCCTGTCTGTTTGCTTCTAGACTTCCCTACTGAAACCTATTGCACAATTCAATGGCCACTGCAAGAAATTTGATCATTTGTGTCAGCAATTTAGAGCCCAAGGTGATCTTTCATATAAAATTAAAGCTTCAAATCTGTGAACCTCACGGTTTCTTTTAAGTTGTTCCAGAAGTTTTTACCTATCTCTTGATATGTCTTGATTTCTATCTCATTTACAGCCAAATTAGCTTAATGATTTTCATGTATACCTAACAATTTTATCTACACTGTCAGCCATCTCACTAGTCATCTGCCTATGAGGAAAATGTTCCACTTTCATCTTAATCACTTTACATAACATACTAGTGTCAGGTATATAGTGTAATGATTCGATATTTGTATATATTGGGAATCACCACAAGACATCTAGTCAATATCCAGTTACAGATTTTGATATCACATATTTAATCCATTTACTGGCCTATTAATTTTACCCTCTGTCATTGTAACATGTGATACCCCTAACTTAAGTCACATGTTTGTTACCTATACTTGTGTAACCATTTAGGATCCAAGAGAGACTAGACCAGTGCTGTTCAATAGAAATATAATGCAAGCCACAAACGTAATTTTAAACTCTCTAGTAGTTACATTAAAAAAGTTTAAAAAAAACCGAGGTGCAATTAATTTTAATAATTAATTATTTAACCTAGTCTATCCAAAACATTAAAATTTCAACATGTAATCAGTATTATTTACATTCTTTCCTTCATGTTGATTCTTTGAAATTAGTGTGTATTTTACATTGACAGCATATTTTGATTCAGACTAACCTAATCTCAAGTGTTCAACAGCCAAATTTATATAATGGCTACCATACTACACAGCTCAGGAAGGGGCAAATCAGAAAAAACCTGTCACAACTTCTGAAGAAAAATCTTCAAAGTCATGTGCTACATTTTCTTTGTAGATGGAGGATAGCGTTATTATTATTGTTTAGGGAGAATAGACATGGGGGGGGCAAACATTCACATCACCAGGTTCAGGAGACAAACATTGCACTTATGAGAGATCATTTAGCTGGAGATACAAGTCTGGAATCTTCTTTGCAGCTCCACCTTCGGTGGTACTTTGTAAATAGAAGGCTCTTACTGAGAGTCTTCAATGGCAAAGATCAATATTCATATAATTACATATTCAACATTTATAAACTTGTAATAAAATATTTATAATTCTTATCAGAAAACTAACATTTTGAACTCATGTGCTAAGGGAAGCCACGCAAGAGCCTGAAATACAGTGACCCCAAACTAAGTTAGCAATAAAAGGTTTATTTTTCTTAAGGAAATCTAATTATTCCTGGTCTCAGTTTTCAAAGGAAATTTAACTTTTTTTGTGTAGAATATAGACTTCAGAAATCCACTATAGTGTGTTGAAATGCACATCTACCCTTGTTTATTGAAAACATAGGAATCAGTCACTTTCCAGTATGTAAAACAAAAACAGAGACATTGTTCAAAGACATTGGATTTACCAAAGTAAATAATATTTGAATGCTATGGTTACTTTAAAGATGATGGGCAGTCACTCCCAGGAAGGTAATAATATGTTGCAAGTTTGAAAGAAAATGGATTATTCAAGATGTCATTTCGTGAAAAGGAAATAATGTCCTTTATATTCAAAGCACCAAAAGAGAATTTAACACACTGTGCTAGAGAAACCAGAGATAACATTTGATGGTTAGAAAACATAGGGTTTTAAGAAAAGAAAAATGTTACCTTGTTTTCCACTTCCATCATAGAAAGGAGATTAGATACATGAAGCAGATTGGGGGGAATTCAGGGGGAAAGTATACAAATCAGATGATATAAAGAAAAACTAATAAAGCTAAATACAGATTGTTAAGTGATAATAGAAAGAGACAGATCATGTTTAACATAACCATATTTTTAAAAACTATAGTCATCATGTTGTATATTATATCCCCAGACCTTGTTTATCTTATAAACATACTGAATATTAAAATTAGAATGCAACTGTTGGTGGGAATGTAAAATGGTGTAGCTGTTATGGAAGTTCCTCAAAAAATTAAAAATGGAGGTACTATTTGATCCAGCAATTGTACTTCTCCCCTGTCATTTCTCCACTCTACCCTTCACCCACCATGCTACACAGAACTGAAGGCTAGGCTTGCTCTTAATGCAAATGGCATAGCTTTAGGGTCACAAATTAGGAGTAGAGAACTAGCCCAACTATTTTATTTTTGGTAGAAGAGAGTTGGGCTTTAGATGAACTATTCAAAACAAAGCCATCATTTTGGAGAAATGTTCCCTGGCCTTTAATTTGCTTGTAACTATCAACCTATTTAATAGCTGACACACTAGGTGACTGAGAATATATTTTGCAACTTTTTATTCTTGGAAGATTTACCAAAAAATTACATTATTAAAATTAAACATTCTATGGTTGTTATGCTAATGACATTCTTAAGGCCAAAGTGGGTATTAGGTGATTCTGACCTTAAAAAAAAAAAATCCCTGATTAATTATTACAGTCTTGATTTATATCATAGAATTGTTTGGTTTCAAAATTGGTTCTCTCTCTCCCTCCCTCTCTCTGTTTTTGAAGGAACAGGAAAAGAGTTTTGGGTAAGAAAGATTAAAGAAAAGTTTTTCATTGAGTAAATGTAGGCCTTAAGCACTATAGCTATAGTGTCTGATGGATAAAATTGCCTTATCTTTTAGGTAGAGTCATAATACTTAAAAATAATTAACCCTCCTAAGAAAATTTCAACATAAATTGAACCAATGAAAAACTCAGTTCTTTAATTCATCTCTTTGTATCCTACCATATAGGCTTTAATTAAAGAGTAATAAAGATATGTAGAAAATAAAGCAATATAGTTTCTCAGAAAGATAGTTTCTTTTTCTTTCATTATCAAAATAAGTACTTTTCTTAAGTAGGATGAAAACAGTGACTCACTTCTATAAAATTGCAATCACTATAGGGGTGACTCCTCCCGTTGATTTGCTGTGGGTCTCTTAGAAGCTGAACTATAATGGCCCCTTGACACAAAGAGCAGCAGACTGCAGTCTCCTGACAGAATAGGGAGAGCAATGAGAAATCCTGATTTCTAAGGATGGGATGGGCAAATGGTATTATACTGTGTAAGCTTTTAAAATGTATGAAATGGGAATAAAAATATGAAGTGGAAAATGGGAAATAAAATCTATCAGCTGTGAAATGGGAAGTGTGAAATAGTATAAATGTCAAATGTAAAAACAATAAAGTATGATATATTAAAGATGGAAAAAAAGAAACCTTGATTTCTAGAGAGAAGACATAGCAGTGGAACTGTTTCTTAACTTTTGTGGCTGTTTGCCACAACTCTTCAAAGTTTAAATTTAGAGTCAGAACATTTATTCATAATGCACGAAATGTGCAATTATGCCTTTTGCTACTAATTGAAGATACCTAAATTGTGCATTTTTGGCCTATTGTTCTATGGTCAATTTGGAAGAGAATGGTTTCATTATATAATATCATCTACAGACTCCTTGGACCAATCTAGAATTATATGACATATGATTACAAGATTTTTATGACACCTAAATATTGATGTTCCCCTTGGTATTTAAAACTAATCACGATCTCCTAAATTCACATTTTAATGAAGCAGAAAAAAAATGATTAGGTTCAAGTGCATAAAGCTTATGCTACAAGAAATATTGTTTTAAAAATTCCTCCATTTGCTAAAAAAATTAAAAATGGCTCTCTTAAGGAGCCATCTGTGCACTGAGTATGGAAAGGCATATATACTGTATTAAAATTTAGGAAAATACATATATTTATAGCTTATTGTACACAAAACACTTCTGAATTGGCGAGTTCATATATGAAAAACATGAGTTGCTATCCCATCATGGTGACTAAAAACTTCTTCAGACTGTTTAGTGACTTCAGAGACCTTAAAGTAATATTTTTAAGCAGTAGTTCCCCAAATTGCATGTTACTTTGTAAGTTACATACTTAAAAAGTGTGGTTTTTCACATGATTTTAATAGATATGTTTTAAAAGACTTGCTCCTCCCTAGTCCCTGTTCTAGGTTGTATTATTTTTCCCAAGTATTCATGGTCTTTCCTATAGAAGGGTTATGCTTCCCAGCCCCAGTTTGGCCATGTGCTTTTCTTTGGCTAATGTGAGTATGATCTATCGATTGATTGATCGATTGATCTATCTATCTATCTAGTCTAAGCAGAAACTTTACCTGCCATCAATTGTTCCATCGTTGTTTTTCCTCTGTCACAAGAAGGGTACATCACAGACAGGGGCTGTTCCTTTAGTTTGGATCCTGGAAAAAAGATGTGTGGGACAGAGTAACAGTCAATCTGCAGTCAGTTTATGATGTGATGTGGACCAGAGATAAACCTTCATTCTTTTAAAGAACAGGATTTGGGGGTTGCTTTTTAACCACAGCAGAAACTAGCAAAGGCTGACTTTTCATGTTACTGGAGAGTAGGTTCTTGTCTCATTGCGGAAAGAATTCAGAAACCAGGAAGCCAAGAAAAATTTCCTTATTCATCTGCTTTTAGTGTTATTCTCCGTTATAGGTATCCTAAAGCAATACTGCTTGTTTCTTAGTATTTTACCAGATTTTAGTGAAATGACTGATTTTTAATATATTTTTAATATTTTTTTTAATATTTTATATATCTGTAATAAAGTGATGAACACATTGATTTCGCACATCCATTTCATCACACATTACTCAAAACAGATTTTCAAGAAGTATGATGCAGTTTTACTTTTGGGGACTATGTTTTTATAGAAATCAAAATAGACTATGATCTAATTTGAAAGGCCTATAATAACATTGCTGAAACTTACATTCTTTGCTGAACACTGATGAATGAGACTTTTAAACATATTTACTCATAAGAAGTCAATGTGTTCAACAGATATGTGAAGTGATGCTAATAACAAACATGTATTAACTGTTTATTATATGCCAGGCATTGTGCCAGATTCTTTCCATATATAAACTCTTCATCCTCACACAACTATTTAAGATAGATATTAATGTCCTCATTTTAAAGATGAGAAGAGTAAGGCTCAGAAAGTTTAAGTGACTTGCCTTGGTCATATATCTAGGTATTATCTGAGTGAAATTCTCACTCTCAAGTTTAAGCTTCTAATCAGTATTCTACACAGATTTTGGTGCAGGGCAAAATTGAGAATTCACTGCATTGTCACTTTTTCCTCCTTCAGAGACCTCATTCTTACCCTTCAGGTACACATACTCTTCCTGATACCTAGTCAATTATCTCTATCAAGAGATTTCATTTTTCATTTGTGTGTGAGAACACTCACACTAATGTGTTAACTATGGCCTTTTAATCTTGTCTTCTCTGTTAAAGTTTCTATTTCCTATTGAATAAAATTTAGGCAATATTATGCAGGAGACTTATTTGAACAAAGAAAAATTCTTATCTCTGAAATCATACAATTCTTGAGGTTAAGTCTATATTGCCAACCTGCTTGTGTTATATTAGGATTCTTTGGAGTCTGGGAAAGAAACAGTGGAATTCTTGGTCCTGTTGCATTCTTCCTTCTGAATCTGCTCCTGATGAGCTCTTTGAAATTGGACGAGTCACCCATCTCACTTAATCTCAGATTCCTCATCTACCTTTTATTCTAGGTGTGTTTAGCCTTCATATTTTGATACCTCTATAGCGTGATCTTCCCTCTGAATACAGTATTTAAAAGTGAAAGAGTTAATGCTTTAATCATCAGACTTTCTTTAAAAAGCAGAGGGACAGTATTGAGAACTTTAGTTTCATTTCATGCATCTTATGCATACCTCTGACTTACTTTAGAGCCTAATTTATTGTATTTATTCCTTATTATAGCAAGGTAGCTTTTGTAAGAAATATTCTGTTCTGGCTTTTCCTTTTTTTATCTCACCAAGCGTTATATGAACATTACTCTTGAAATGCTTGATCTGACCTAAGTTGACAAGTACTTATTTTCCTTCCTGAAGCAAAAGCCCATTAACACTTCAAAAGGTTTCAAACCATAAGATTCCCATTACTCCAAATATTTTCTCCAATTCAGATTGATGGATTCCCACTCCATCAAATGTTTGGTAAAAGAGCATGATCATCCATGTATTCAGAAAAATGTGACACAGAAGGTGTAAAGCAGTGTTTGTATATATAATTTTTACTTCCAGACTAGCAAAAAACCAAAAAACAAGGAAAATTACATTATATGTTCTTTCAGTAATCTACTTATGAATTAAACATTTATTGAGGGCCCACTATGGATGAGACACTGATGATGCAAGATTCAGACCATCTTTTATAACATTTGAATGTACATGATTTTTACCTTGTATTTCTTTGTAGCTATACAGATTTTTTGATCAGGATAAAATGAAAAATGTATTAAAGTTGTCTGAGATAATACTTTCCTTATATTGTAGTCTCCTTCTATACCTCACTCTCAAGGTCTCACCTTCAACCCTCATGGAATTTTACCAAGACATTTTCCTAAATGAAGAAAGTTCCCTAAGTGAAACTCTAGTACCAGTGGTTAATAATATTTTCTGAAACGTATCTTTCATTTAAAAAAATAAAGCAACTAAGCCTCAGAAGACATAAATTTCATAGCTCATATCTTGAAAATAAGTCATTTTACTCTAAATACCTTTGACTTAAAACTACAATGCTGTATTAAAATTTTAATTAATAAACTATATTTTCAGAGCAGTTTGAGGCACACAGAAAATCAAGCAGAAAGTACAGAGTTTCTGTATACTTCCTGTACGCCCTATTCTACAATCTCCCCATTATTGACATCCTGTATCACAGTGGTGTATTCATTAAATTGATGAACCTACATTGATCCGCCATAACCACACAAAGTCCTTACAGTTATATTAGAATTCACTCTTTGTGTTGTATATTCTATGGTTTTGGATAATGTATAATGATGTGTATCTATTGTAGTATCATACAGAATAGTTTGACTGCCCTAAAGACCTATTCATCCCTCGCTCCACTCAATCCCTGGCGAGCACTGATCTTTTTACTGTCTCCACAGTTTTGCCTTTTCCGGAATGTCATATAGTTGTAATCGTATGGTAAGTAGCCTTTTCAGATCAGCTTCTTTCACTTAGTAAAAGAATATCCATTTAGATGTCTTCCTTTTTTTTTTTTTTTTTGGCTCGATAGCTCATTTTATTTTAGTGCTGAATAATACTACATTGTCTGGATGTACCACAGTTTATTTTTCCATTTATCTACTGAAGGACATCTTGGTTGCTTTCAAATTTGGACAACTACAAATAAAGTTACTATAAACATTTGTGTGCAGGTTTCAGTGTGGACTTAAGTTTCCAGCTCCTTTGGTAAATACCAAGTAGTGAGTTGCTGGATTGTATTGTAAGAGTGTATTTAGTTTTGTTAGAAACTACCAAACTGTATTCCAGAGTGGCTGTACAATATTATATTTCCACTTGCAGTGAGTGAGAATTCCCTTTGCTCCACATTCTTGCCAGAATTTGGTGTTGTCAGAGTTTTGGATTTTGGCCATTCCAATAGATATATATAGTGGCATTTCATTGTCACTTTAGTTTGCATTTCCCTGATAACTTATGATGCTGAGCATCTTTTCGTATGCTTATTTGCCATCTGAGTATCTTTTCTGGTGAACTCTCTATTAAGGTCTTTGAGCTGTTTTTAAAATTGAATTGTTTGTTTTCTTATTGTTGAGTTTTAAAAGTTCTTTGTATATTTTGGATTAGTCTTTATCAGATGCATCTTTTGCAAAGATTTTCTCCCAGCCTGTGGCTTGTCCTCTTGTTGCCTTGACATTGTCGTTAGCAGAGCAGAAGTTTTAAATTGTAATGAAGTCCGGGCTCATCAGTTAGGTTTTTCACAGATCATGTCTTTGGTGTGTATTTAAAAAGTCATCTCCATATCCAAGGTCATCTAGGTTTTCTCCTCTGTCATTTTTTAAGAATTTTGTAGCTTTACATTTTGCACTTATGTCTACGATTCATTTTGAGTTAATTTTAATAAAAGGTGTAAGGTCTGCATCTAGATTCATTTTTTTGGTATATAAATGTCCAGTTGTTCTAATACCATTTATTGAAAAGATTAGGTACTATACTTTTGGCTTTATGGTCCCTGAAGCTTAAATACTTCTGAGTTCTTAGCAAAAGTGGACATGGTAGCATGGATGGTAATGATAATGATAAAAAATATCAATACAAATAATTAGAACAGTCAACATTAATGAAAATGGTAGGAATAATTATAATAATAGTAATACCCAATACTATTATAATGGCTAATATTAATGTCATTAATAATCAGACCTTGGTATTAATAATGAAATAGCTACTATCAATAGCCCTTACCATATGCTAGGCAATATTCTGTGCATTAAACATGCATTTGGTCATATGGCTCAAAAGCAAAATGCAAGAGAAGCCAGATGGAGAGATCTTGAGAGGCATACTGAGAAGTCGTAAGGCGTGTTTTTTACTTTTTAAATAAAGCACTGATGATGAGCACTTGTGAATTTTTGAAAATGAAAGGTTTATTTTAAACTTTTATCTTTATACTTAGGTTCTATAGATTTAGCTTTGGTATCAACTAAATATCATCCCAGATGGCAGTAAACCAGGTTGTTGTCATGTTTGATTCCTTTTTAGCAATAAAATGTCAAGAAAATAGTGAGGGAATATATGGTACATTCATCAGTAAATCATATTCACCTTTAACTTACTGATTTTCTGAAAGCTTAGCTTAGGAAATATTAAGTATTTTAATTTAGGTTTCACTTGGAGGCTTGAAGAACTGTCACTCTCCAAAATCAAAGTTGTTGCATCAAATCATTTTGTTAGATTAAGTTTATCTACTATATAAAAAGTGAGTTGTAATATATTCTTTTAAAACTACTTTTATCACAATATTATATTGTTTAATAGCATTTAATTGTTAAAATATACATTGTGTAAGAAAGAATTTATAGTACAATAAAATTTTTTCCTATTTTCTTCTCTAATTTTTTTTCAGGTGAATCTTCTGTCTTATATCTTTACCATAAGCACTGTTGTGGATCTTATGCTTTATTGGTAATTGAACACCTGCTCATGTGTGAATGCTGGCGATATGCTTGCTTTAGTTACCTAAGTGTTAGTGTTAGACAGGGACTTAGGAGTCCAGCGGTAAATCATTTGAGTCATTTACAGCTGTGTGCATATGTGCTTATCATATCCTTCCCTAAAAGGTTTTAATAAGGGAAAGAGGAAGAAGATCCTAGATATCTTTAAGGGTAGATACATGATAGTGGAAATGGTGGCTGGAGCCGAAGACAGACTTAAGCTTTGTAATTTTGTTTAGGACTCATTGTACTAGAATGCTAGTTTTGATTGAGTCTGCCTTTAAACCATTAGGTAACAAAGTGATTCACAAATTCTGAATTTTCAGAAAGAATATCTTTAAAACGTAGTTTTGATTATTTTGAATTCAGTGTCTCTGCCTAGCTTAGTCTACATCTGCTACCTTGATGTTTTGAATAGTCAAACCATTGCCTCTCTGATTATTTAAATATATAACTGTGGTTTATGTCTAATAGCATCATAACCAGGATTCTTGTCATTCATGCTATTTTTTTTTTGGCTTTCAGCATTCTTTACTGTAGATTTTTCTTCAGAAATTTTTTGAAAGTACTTCCAAGGTAAAAAACTGAATTCTTTTGCTTTAACTTTTTATTTTGGAAATTTTAATACAATGCAAAAGTAGATAGTGTATATCCATGTACCATCACCCAGTTTCAACAGTTAACAACTCGTGCCAATATTATTTTGTTTCTACCCTCAGCAACTTCCTCTGTCATATTATTTGAAGGCAGAAGCTAGGTATAATATAGTTTCATCCACAAATGTTTCTCCAGTAGTGACCAAGTGGTTTTTAAAATCCTGATGAAGTCATGATGTAAATATATTTGATATCTTTAAGTCCACTACAGTTAGTATCTTTATTGATACTTAAATTTTTCTATATTTGACAGATAGGTGCCTCTCTTTGGGTTGGTTTCCAAGCTCTTTTGGTTAGTTGTCCCCCTTTTCAGAGGTTTTGATCACTTCCTTGTTGTCTGTTATGACAAAATGTCCCAGAGTCATCTTGTATATTTCCTACTCCATACTTTTGGTCAGTCTTTCCTCCGTTGAGTCCTGATTCTTTCTAGTGGAGAATAGAATTTCAAAACAAGAATTGGGGTACAAAGGGTGCTCATTGTTCAGAAATGACTTTCTTTTTGATACTTACAAGCTATACTTATATTCTGTTTTGTATTCTCTGTTTTATTCAGTTTATTGTATATATTTATGTGTAAATGAATTACTGTATTTATTCCATTATGTGAAGCCATAATGCATACTATAAACTACTGAATTAATGACAGTTTTTTAAAAAAAATTTACCTAAAAATATTAAGTGTCTGTAGGATAGAATATCCATTTAAAATATTCATGATTTTTTCTTCAGTATTCCAATGAAAATCTGAGTCACTGGAGTCTTCACATTTAGATGCTAAAGATTCTTTTTAATTAATTTTTCCTGTTAGCAGTTATGCATAGCTTTGTGCTGTCACACTGCTCTTCATAATTTCTGTTTAAGATCTTGACATCTTTATTATCTTGCCTCTTTTCCAGCACTCAGAATTTTGAAGAACTGGTATGAAGCTCAGCTGGGCAAGTCTGTCAGTTTGAGTGGAGGAAAAAAGGGAGGTAGAGGCAGAGCTGGTGACAGAATCTAGGGCTGCTGATCGGCTGATCTGGTGTCTGAGCAACATCAGGAAGGACTCTTCGCATCTCCTTCTCTTTGCCGTATCCTGTCCTGTGCTAAATGAGATGTAGAGGTAAGTAAACAGCAAATGTAAATAGATGATGTAGTAGAAAAAGCATGAGATGGAAGTCAGAGCAGCACTGCTCTCTGGCTCTGTGGCTTGGTAAGTTCATTAGTCTCTCCAAGTCTTAATTGCATTCTTTATCCCATTACTCTGTAATATTTTCTTTATAACACTTATACTATATGAAACCATCTTTTAAAAAAAAGTATTTGTGTTGTATCTTCTTTTTCTAAAATTCTATGAGACCAGAAACTTTTTCCACTACTGACCCAGTGCTTTGCATTCTCCCTGGCACAGGGAAGTGCTCAATAAACATTTGATGAATTATTGCTGAGTGTTTGAGAAGATAAAATAATGAATGAAAAAGTTTAGCACTATGCCTACCAACTGATGAGAGCTCAATAAATATTAAAAAAGACTCTGGAGGACATAATGCCATTCTGATTCATCATCATAGCTCTATAAATCTAGCTTGTGACAAAACATAAAATAATTAATAAATGTTTTTACTAAATGAATGAAAGAATGAAATAAACAATACTTTTATTGCCATTGGAGCTGATTTTTTGAAATAAGCAAATGATAAATAAAAATAGAGAAAGATGTCCCATTGATCTAAGTATCTGATAGTTGTCATTTTTTAAATATAATCAGTAGGCCATTATAAATAATAGGAGAAATCCCTTTATAGTAGACATATTTCTCCCTATATAATAGTGACTTTTTCATATAAATATTTCAGAAGTTTAAAAAAATTATAGTCTGACTTGTGTAACTTCCACTTGTTTGCTATTTATACTTATTAATTTTTCCTTATGGATTGCATTATTTAATGGATAGAGGACCAGCTCAATTAGAACCTGCATTTTAACAAGATCCTCAAGTGATTTATTTGCACTTTAAAGTTTGAGAAGCACTGTCTGGAGAAATTTCTGCTATCCAGGAGTCATGTATGAGAGTATATATTTCAATTTGTTGTGTAGTAGTGTGACAGTGGACAAACTGGGGTACTATTTAACTAGTGCACACAACAGTTAAAATGAATTACTATGTGTATGAACATGTATAAACCTTGTAATAATACAGCACTGAATGAAAAGAAAATGTATATATGAGAAAGATACATATATTATGATACTATTTTTTATGAAATTTTAACATAAAAGAAACCATACTATATATTGTTTGGAGATTTATACATATATGGTTAAATTGTAAAAATGTTCATGGAAATGATAAACATCAAATTTAGGATAGTTCCATTCATTTAGAGAGGGTTAGTAGGGGTGGGAGAGGTAATGGGAGAGGAAGAATGCCGAAGACTTCAATTATATTTTTAATGTTTTATTTCTTAAGGTAGGTAATGGATTTGTGTTCGTTATTCTATACACCTTGCAAAACAGAATTAGAGGAATGACTCAGTTTATTTAGCTCTAGGAAACTAGGGGAACCTTATGTGGCTTTAGGCCTAATTTGTTTAAATTGACTAGATAATTAAAGTTGATTTAACAGTGATTTGTGTAGGCACTTTTATCTTCAGAAACCAGGCTGAAAACTGATCTGTTATGTGTAAGTGTTCCTGTATATGTCATTGTCTTAGGAAGAAGGGTTATAAATCATTATGATTGAACTTTGTTCCATTTCTATGTGATCTGTTGCTATTTCTGGGAGAATGATTTTATTTATGTTCCTGTGTAATTTTTTGATCAATTTGTATAGTTCTACTGTATAATGAAGCAGAACATGGTTGTTACTGAAGCTTGGCCTCCTTACCCTGATTACCGAATTGAGACTCAAGGACAGAGTTTTGGATGAAGCAGAAAAGGCAGCTTTATTTCTTTGCCAGGCAAAGGAGATCACAGTGGGCTAATGCCTCCAAGACTGTGAGCCTGCTGGGGCGGGAAGAGGGGAATTTTATAGTAGAAGTTCAAGAGTTCAGGGGATGGTGCTGGTTTCCACAGAGATCATATACAGGGTATAAAACTGTTGCAAAATTGTTCTTGGTTTTGCAGATGCAATCCTTTCTTCTGCATATGATATTTCCTCTGGCTGTGGGAATCTCCTAATATTCCTGTGCCTAGCAAAGGGTGCTTAGGAAGTGGGTACAGGGGTCTGTGGAAAAGTGCTCTAGGGAAAACCTTGTGCAATGTAAAGTTAGGTTCATATAATGCCTTTAGCATTTAAGACAAGATGAGGCCTGGGATCTCTTGCTGTGATGTTTACACAGGCTGGGACCTGCACCTTGCACAACAGAATACCAAGAAACTATGAGGGACTACAAATCTAACTGTGTACATGCACAGTTGTGGCGAATTATGAACAGCAAGATACCGAAAACAGAAACCCAACTGCCATTTCTGAGGTGTTGGGAGCAAAAGCAGGGTACTGGGGTTAAAAGCAGGGCACTGAGTATGATCCCCGCATGCAGCACTGTGAGAGGGTTGAGTGGACCACCTAAGCCTCTTTCTTTTCCAGCCTAACCTTGGTTGGCAAGAGCATGAGAAAAGCCATTTAAACTATTATGCAATTAAGCAGTTACAAATACCATATGGTCACTGATGACATTAGGGTCCTGCCTGGTTACAATGTCATTGTTCAGAATCTATTCCTCTATGTTCACTGTCATACTTATTTCTCTATATAAAGGAAACTAAAAACCTGGAAGGTGAGTAGGTGGGACAATTGTCATTATTTTCCTTTCCTTTTCTTCTTTTCTTTCTTTTTTCTGAGATGATCAATACAATGTGGTCTTTTCTCTATTACACTTTTGAAAATTTTTATTTTGGAAGGGAACCTGCAACTCCTCACCACCTCCACCATCCATAATTGTTACCAAAGAAGTTAGATAACTAATCATCAAGTGATTGAAAAGTTAAGATCTTAATAATTATTACTAAGATATTGAAGAACTGATTGAATATATTAATATTACTAGATTTTATATTAAGAATAATTAATACTAACAAAAAAGAACAATTCGTACTTTAACAAAAAATACTGACACAGAACGTAATTTGTGGAAGGACTTTTTCCTTATAGAATAAGAGACCTAGAGGGACTTCCACATCTCTCCACCCTCCTTTTTCAGGCAACTGATGATCTGAACTAAGTTAGCATTTCAATTTTTATTTTTTGATATTATTTTATTATAAAAGGTAATACTCACTTAGACAATCCAGCAAGATACAGAGAAGAAAATGAAAATCACTCATCATCTCATCAGGGTTGACTCTTAATAAATGTCTAGAAATGGAAGTTAGTTCCTGACCTGATTTCAGGGGTTATTGTCTTGAAAGTCATAGATTGTTCTTTTTGTGTATCATTCCTGTTCCAATTTTGATCATTTTTTTTCTCTCTGAGAACAATAACTTAATTTTCTCACAAAACACCTGGAATACTTTGAAAGAAAAATTTAAACAGAGCACTCATGTATCTTCTATGTGAAATGAAGTAAATCCTTTCAATCCTTCTCCTAATACTGATATTCCCCATTTACTGGACAAATTTGCACATCTTTTAGATCTTTCCAGTTTCTCTAAAACTCATTTAAATTTGTTATTTAATGAAATTAGGACTGGAAACAAGCCTGTGGATATAGAAAGAAGAGTCAGCAGAAGAGTCTGATAATTTGTGTCTCTTTCCCCACACCACAGCTCTTTCAAAATTCAGCTGAAATTTCACCCTGTTGAGGATGCTTTCCTTAGCTGATGCCCTCACTGGATCTACTACATTCATCTTTGTGAGGATGGTTTGGAGACCCACAGGGCCAGGGAGTTTGTCTTTGCAATTTTCAGTTGTATGACCTTTGCCCTATATCCCTTAGCTCTCTTAAATTCAGTTGGTTTTATATTGATTTATTTGTATAAATGACTCTGTGTCCTTTAGTCCTTTCATTTGTTTTCTTCAAATGACATCTAAGCTCATTTTAGGGTCATGTGAGGAAAGGGCGAGTCAGATTTTCTGTTTCTTTAGTATTTTTTCTTGATCCCCTTTTGTAAATCCCCAGGAGCAAGTATGGATTATGTTTTTGGTTCTTATTTATTAAAGTTGAAAGAGTCTGACAAAGACTAACTTTGGAAAAGACCCTTTGAGATTGCTCTATTCTCAGTGGCTTCTTGGGCATGATTTCTGCCATTCATTGTGTTTTTCCTTATTTGCCAGCAACTTTATCTTTTGCATCAATAATCTTCTGTGTGCTCTGGGTTATGGAAGTGTCCCTTTGAAGAAGTTTTATGGTTGTCAGTTACAGTGTACAGGGTTTACCCTTTCTAGACCACTTCCATCAGTTCTCTTCTTGGAATTTTATTCTGGGTGATTTGTTTGAGAACTCGGGCTCTACCTCTGCATGCAGTGCAGGCCAAGTGCTCTGATTTCTTATAAAAGATTCCAGTTTGGCCCAGATCTGGGGTACAGTGCCCATATCTGTATGGGTCTTTACATTGGTGGGAGGTGTTCTCCTGGCCAGGCCTCCTCTTCCAGGTCAGTGCCAGCTCTTGCCTGTACATTGGATCTGGCATCTCCACTTCTGTCTCTGGGTATATTCTTCCAGTTACCTCTGTAAGATGCTCCCAAACTTTATCATTGGTTCCCTTTGTCTCTGACATTTAAAAATTTCCCTTACTTGCTTCAAACTCAGCTCTGTATTTTTTTCTCTAACATTTTATCTAGCATTATTGTGTGTTTGGAAAGAGAAGGAAGCTTACTCCTTCAGCTTAATCCACTGTCTGGACTCAAAGTCTTAATTATGTATCAATTTTTAAAATTGAAGTATAGTTAATTTACAATGTTGTGTTAATTTCAGGGGTACAGCATAGTGATTCAGTTATACATATATATTCTTTTTCATTATAGGTTACTGCAAGATATTGAATATAGTGCCCTGTGTTATATAGAGTAGGAACTTTTAAAAAATCTATTTTATATTTAGTAGTTTGTATCTACTAACCCCAAAGTAGATCAAGTTAATCTCATTCTTTGTGGCAGACATTGTTTCGTTTTAGTATCCATTCCTCCCTTATATCTTGCTAATTTTGTTCACAGTGACTGTGCTGAACTAAAACTCTTTTTGCCCAGCTTCCCTTGCAGCTAGAAAAGGCCAGGTGACATACTTCTGACCATGAGACTAATGAGAATATAACAATAGATGCATCTAGCACTCTCTGTTTTTCACTTTGTTCCAATACTGACTCTAATTTATTGTTTTGAACTATAGCAATGATTTTCTGACTGAGGTGACAAGCATGAGGACAAAGGTGAATGTCCTAAGGATGGTGAAATGGAAAGCTAGAAAGATCTTTAGGAACAGATGACATTGTTGGGGAATAGAATCAAAGGCAATATATCCTGCTTGTGTAGACCAACTTTTAATTGTGTAAGTCATGGTTAATTAGCATTTTTATTGTTACTTGTGTATAAGCACATTTCTAATTGTTATATTTTCTAATGTATAGAAAATATATATTTCTGTTGATATTAGACAGCCAAATAGAAGTGGGGAGACTCTGAGTGACAGCTTTCTAAATTGTATTGGACTATATGGTTTTTTGAATGATAATTGATTAGTGATATATCAAAAAATTGCTAGAATTTATAGAAAAATCAATACAAATTTGCCTATTTACATTATTTTTAGAATAAAGTGCTGGCATATCTTTACAATTGGTACATTAAACTAAAATTCTTCATATACAATTACTGGTTCATGACTTGGCTGGTTTCAGAATACACTTTTTTTATTGAGTTATAGTCAGTTTATGATGCTGTGTCAATTTCTGGTGTACAGCATAATTTTTCAGTCATATGTGAATATACATATATTCATTTTCATATTCTTTTTCACCAGGAGCTACTATAAGATCTTGTATATATTTCCTTGTGCAGTACAGTGTAAACTTATTTATCTATTCTATATATACCTGTCAGTATCTACAAATCTTGAATTCCCAGTCTGTCCCCAGAATAAACTTTTTAAAGAAAGTCTGTTGACTTCTGTTGCTTTAAAGAATAGAACTGTGCTTTGTTTTTGCTTTATTTATATGTTTTAATTTCTGGCTTTTGCATTACTCATGCATCTGAATAATATATAATATTACATTGCATTTTACATTATAATAAACTATTTGGAAGAGATAATAAATATGACCAGAGCAGAAAATTTAAAATATTAATAGGAAAGGAATTAGAAGTAATTTGCTAAGTGACCAAACTTAAAAAAAATGCTATTATAAATAGATGGGGAATAGAACAATAGATATTAGATTTTTATGTGGAAAATGGGTTGATAAGCAACTTCCAGAAAGTGCTTTTGTTTTTCCTTAATGTATATTCCTCTTTTTGTGCAGTGACAAGACATTACATAAGATGGCAGTAGGAGATTATAAATGTTCCCTCTCAGAGTGACACATTCCAACGAATTGGCCAGTGAAGTATAATAAGCACAGTTATATAATAGCTATTTTGGATTTCCAGATTTCTCACAGTGATTATTTTCTTTGTCTATCCATCTCCCTGTTTAATGGAAAGAAGAAATCTTCCAATTTTGAGTTCATACACATTTTCAAAGGAATCACATACAATGTTATACTTCAGTTTACTTCTCTCTGCCTAATTCTCTAAAAATTAAAATTTTGCTTAATTTTGTGAAGCTGTGACTTACTAGAGTAAACCAAGATTTCTTAGAATATTTTAGCATCTTAAAAATATAAGTATTTTATTGCCCACTGTAAAACCCCATTAAAATGGTATATTTTCAGAGCTTAACCATTTCCTTGTTGTTTTTTTCCCCCAAGGGTTACTGGATTATTTTTTAGACTATAGTGTTATTTTAAATCTTAGAAAATTAATCTGAGATGAGCTAGGTTTTCCAGGATGTCGTTAGATGGAAGAGATTGACAGTAAGCTTAATGATGTCCTTTGCTGCTTCCTAAAAGGATGAACAAATTGTTTTCTGTGCCTCTCTGTATTGGAGAAGCCCGTACATGAATATGACCCATCATGATTGTATATTGATAAAGAGTGAAGAAAATTTTCTGTATTGTATTTGTACTTGTCTTTTCTGAAGTAACTTCGGTGTTCTTAGCATCAATCTATAAACACCAGGGGATCATCCAAATGTGGAAAACAGTGCACATCTGTCAGTTAAGTTGGGAATGGAAACATTGAATCCATCTATATAGAATCTATATATGGATTTGTTATTATCCCTGGAGAACTGATTTCCACAAACCAGTGAATAAGTTACCATGGGAGAAACATTTCATAGATGGCAAATGTGATCTTGTTCAACGATTACTTTTTAGATTAAGAAAACTGCACTTCAATTCTCCATATTAACTTTCTAGAATACTAAGGGGCATGGCATTTCTTCTAAAATAATAAATACTGAGAATTTGGGATTTGGCAGGCTTTATCTTCTGAGATAAAGGTGCGTAGCTTTTGTCTTACAATATCATGTATCTTAAGCCTGATAAAATGTGTTGACCCAAAATACAATTAAATGTATATGAATTTATAGGCATAGTATAAACCTATTATATAACTAGATTTTTTTGTAGACTTACTTTTCTTAGAGCAGTCTTAGGTTCACAGCAAAACTGAAAAGAAAGTAGAGTGTTCCAGTTATCCCCTGGCCTCATGCACATGACCTCCCCCACTAACAATATCCTGGACCTCAGTGGTATATTTGTTACAACTGATAAATCTGTATTGTCTTGTCACAATCACCCAAAATCTATAGTTCACATTAGGATTCACTCTTGGTGTTGTATGGGGTTTTTCTGTTGTTGTTTTATGGATTTTGACATAGTGTAAGGTATAATGTGTACCTACTATTACATTATCATACAGAGTAGCTTCACTGCCCTAACAATCCTCCGTACTCTACCTGTTCATCCCTCCCACTTCCTCTACCTCAGCAATCACTGATCTTTTTTAATGTCTCCATAGTTTTGCCTCTCCCAGAATGTAATGGAGTTGGAATCCTATACTCTGTAGCCTTTACAGATTGACTTTTCTCACTTCAGCAATAGGCATTTAAGTTTCCTCCACGTCTTTTCATGGCCTGATGGCTCATTTCTTTTTAGTGCTGAATAATATTCAATTGTCTGAATGTACCACAGTTTATTTTTCCATTCACCTACTGAAGGGTATCTTGGTTGCTTTCAAGTTTTGGCGGGTATAAATAAAGCTGATGTAAACATCTGTGTGTAGGTTTTTGTATGGACTTAAGTCTTCTTTTTTATTCCAACTCCTTTGAGTAAATGCCACGGAATGCAATTGCTGAGTCATTTGTTAAAAGTATGTTTCATTTTGGAAGAAGTCACTAAACTTTCTTCCAAAATGGCTGTACAACTTTGCGTTCCCACCAGCAGTAAGTAAGAGTCCCTGTTGCTCCACATGCTCGTCAGAATTTGGTGTCAGTTTCTGATATTTTTGTCATTCTAACAGTGGTCAAACTGAACTTTGATACCTGCAAATTGGTAGTTACAAGCCACAATGTAAGATGAAATTGTAGGATATGATTGCTATTATTATTTTAAATTTGAATTTAGAAATTTTATGTTTATTACTTTCTGACCATTTAAATTTTATTATTAATCACTTTTAAAATATAATAGAGTTTACTTCTATTCATTACATGTTTATTATTTCAAGTTTATGTATTAACATTTTTTTATCTTTTATTTCTCTAGTTACTTAATACTCATTTAAATATTTCATAGTGCTACAACAAAATTTATTTTAAATTTAATAGTATTAATATTTTATAAGATTTTGTTAAAGAGTTAGCAATAAAATATTCTTGAATAGGAGGTTTTAAAATTTTTATTTTTTAAAAGAAACTGCATTATTTCTGCTTGTGGTCCTAGCTTCACAATCTTTATATTCACACCCTTGTCTTTTTATATTCGACATACCCACTGTACCAATTCTTACCCATGCAGCCTCGACGAGTGATGCGGTTCCATTCACAGTTCCCCAGCAAACTTCCATAGTGAGTATCCTTCAGTATCATTTATAGTTCTTTTCTGGGCAGCTCTTCACAGTGGAGGAATCTATCAATACTGCCCTTTACTTCAGGGTCTTAAACTATTTCCACAAATTCTGAACTAAATCACTGATATTGAACAGTTTCAGCAAACTAATTTTGCTTCCCTCTTTCTAACTTAAAAAAAAAAGCAATTTCTCATACAACTAAAATCTAAAAATCAGTTTTTTGAGGTCTGAAACTCAAACTCAGCCAGTGCTGTATCAATCCTGAAAATATGTGAAATGATAAATGCGGTGTTTCTACAGAGTTTGCCTGGGAAGTAAGTAGCATTAGGATGCCCCATCTGAAAAAGGGCAATGATAAGTTGGTGGTTTGGGGAAACGGCACAGGGGGTGTTAATGCCAGGTCCTGATGTGGATCCTGGGGTGCAGAAAATTCCTCAGGGTTTTGGAATTATGAGGAATTAGGGATACCTGCCCCCCTGCTTCCTCAGTCCCCTATTAAGGAAATTTCACTTTTCTTATGAGAGGGACCCAACTTAACAGTAATGTTGGGAGCTGTTTTATTGAGATCACGGGAGTCCTTTCTTGGGGCATTGATCCTTAGCAGACAGTTTTCTCTTTAGCTTCTGGTTACTTTGCTGTACCGACTTCCCCCACTAATTTGAGTTTCACCAAAGGAAAAACCAGTGTAATCAAAAGGCTTTAATTAAATTTAACTCATATTTGGGTACTTGGCCTTGGAGGAGAAGGAGGTGTTTTCAGGCACAGAAAGTAGCCTAAGGAAAAATTTGGAGACTTGAAAGAACATTCTGTTTGGGTAATGGAAAATAGTCTGGTTTGTTAATAATATTGGTGCTGAGGCCTTGGAGGGAGGCCAGTAAAAGGGGAAAGATGGACTTTTAGATCTCTAGAATGAAAGTGTCTTTCAAGTAAAAGACACCTCCAACTCAAAGGCCCTCTCAGCTGTGTATACGTTGCTTTTCTTTTTCTCCACAATTTCTCCCTGTCAGTTCTGTGCAGTTGGTAACTGAATTACGCTGGTAACGCTGGCCTTGATAGACAATCTTAACGTGGCCAGAGCCCTGTAAATCATGCCCCTACTACCTGCTTTCCTACTCCTGTTCTTCTATCTTTTATTCTTTTACTTGAGACTCTCTTGATTGAATCCCACTTTTGCTTCTCAGATGCTTTGATTTCTTCTGGCTTGCGCCCTAATACCCTTCTGTTTGTTCACTAATTTCTGATTGTTTATATTGGATGGAATTTCTTTCCCTGACTTTCAGCCCTGTCTGGACCAGATTCCATCTCCACTCTACCTGCACCTCACCTAGTGTTCTAGCCATATCTCCCAGGCAAAACTAATCCCTCACATAACTTGCTATTGACTTCAGCTCCCTGTATGCTGTCTTGGAGTATAATTTCCCCCTCTCCTTCTCTTTCTTAATTTTTCTTTCTCTCCATTTTCTCTCAGTAAGTTTCTCTATGGCAAGGTCTAATTTATCTTCACACTTTAAGGGATTGCTTATAAAAATATTCAATAAGTGTTTATAGAGTTGAATTCTGTTTAAGAGTTGAAATTTTAATTTCCTGTTCTATACAGTAACTCAAATTACTGCATTGCTTTTTTTCTCCTCAGATTTATTGAGGTATAATTGACAAAAAAATTATATAACTTAAGGTGTACAGCTTGATGATTTGATATACATATTCATTGTTAAGTCACCACAATCACGCTAATTAACAGATCTTTCACTTCATATACCTTTTTTGGGGGTGATAATACTTAAGGCCTATCCTCTTAGTTAACTTCAGGTATACAACACAGTATTGTTAACTATAGTTACATTGCTGTACCTTCGATCTTCAGAACTTACTCACCTCGCATAGATAAAACTTTGTGCCTTTGAGACATCTCTGCATTTTCCCACCCACCAGCCTCTGGAGTATCATTCTACTCTCTATTTCTATGAGTTTGACCATTTTATATTCCACATATAAGTGAGATCATACAGTATTTGTCATTCTACATCTGGCTTATTTCACTTAGCAGAATGTCCTCCAGGTTCATCCATATAGTTGCAAATGGCAGGATTTGCTTCTTTTTAAATGCTGAATAATACTCCATATTATGTGTATATACCACATTTTCTTTTTCTTCTTTCCCAATTTTATTGAAATATAATTGACCTATAATACTGTGTTATTTTAAGGTGCACAACATAATGATTACCACAATAAGTTTGGTTAATGTCCACCACCTTATGAAGTTACAAATTTTTTCTTGAGTTGAGAGCTTTTAAGACATACTTTCCACAACTTCCAAATATACAATACAGTATTTTTAACTATGGTCACCATGTTGTACATTATATCCCCAGAACTTAATTATAAGTGGAAGTTTGTACCTTTTGATCACCTTCCCCCATTTCCCCCACACACCACCCCATTCTGACAACCACCAATCTATTCTCTGTTTCTATGAGTTCATTTTTTTTAGATTCCACATATAAGTGAGGTCATACAGTATTTGCTTTTTCTGTCTGACTTATTTAACTTGGCATAATGTCCTCAAGATTCACCCATGTTGTTGCAAATGGCAGGATTTCCTTCTATTTTATGGCTGACTGAAATTCCATTATGCATATCACATCTTCTTTGTCAATTCATACATCAGTGAATAATTAGGTTGTTTCCATGTCTTGGCTATTGTAAATGATGCTTCAGTGAACATGGGGATGCAGGTATCTCTTCAACACAGTGATTTTATTTCCTTTGAATACATACCCAGAAGTAGAATTGCTGGATTATATGGTAGTTCTATTTTTAATTTTTTGAGGAAACTTCATACTGTTTACCTAGTTGCCGTTCCCACGTACATTCCCACCAACAGTGCACAAGAGTTTCCTTTTCTCCATATCCTTGCTGACATTTGTTATCTCTTGTCTTTTGGATGATAGCCATAGTCTCATTGTGGTTTTGATTTGTATTTACCTGATGGTTAGTGATGTTGAACATGTTTTCAAGACATTCATATGTCTTCTTTGGAAAAATGTCTACTCAGTTTTTCTGCCCATTTTTAAATGAAATTGTTTTTTTGCTATTGAGTTGTATAAGTTCTTTATATTTTGGATATTACCTCTTTATCAGATAAATAATTTGCAAATATTTTCTCCCATTTGGTAGGTTGCTTTTTCATTTTGTTGATATTTTCCTTTGCTGTGCAGAAGCTTTTAGGTTTTATGTAATCCCACTTGTTTATCTTTTGCTTTTGTTGCCTTTGATTTTGGTGTCAAATCTAAAAAATCATTTTGGTGTCAAATGCCAAGACCTATGTCAAGGAGCTTACTCCCCATGTTTTCTTCTAGGAGTTTTATGATTTTAGGTCTTATGTTCGAGTCTTTAATTAATTTTCAGTTGATTTTTGTGTATGGTGTAAGATAGTGGTTCAGTTTCATTCTTTTGCATGTGACTGTCCAGTTTTTCCAACACAATGTATTGAAGAGACTATCTTTTGCCCATAGTATATTCTTGGCTCCTTTGTTGTAGATTAATTAACCATATATATGTGGGTTTATTTCTGGGCTCCATATTCTATTCCACTGATCTATATGTCTGTTTTTATGCCAGTACCATACTATTTTGATTACTATAGCTTTAAAATATAGTTGAAATTTGGAAGTGTGATGCTTTTAGCTTTGTTCTTCTTTTTCCAGATTGCTTTTGCTATTCTGGGTCTCTTGTAGTTTCATACAAATTTGAGGATTGTTTTCCCTATTTCTGTGAAAAATGCCATTGGAATTTTGATAGGGATTGATTTGAATCTGTAGATTATTAAAATATCTATTTTAACAATATATGAATTCTTCCAATCTTGTTAACTTCTTGTTGTGTGCTCATATGCATGGTTTGGTCCAACATACTGATACCACTAAATCATCCTGTTAGCCATCTAAACTGGGACCTAGATCCTCTAAAAAGCCCTCTTTCAGCCTCCTTGTTTCAGCTAGTCATGCTCAAAAATGCCATTTTTATGCTCCATTATGAATACTTGTCTCATTGTTTTGCAATGATTTGTGCACACAGCCACCACTGGACTTCCGAGGCAGGAGTCACAAACATCCTGTCCATCTTTGGCCATCAATAACTGTTAGTTGTCTGATGTGTTGTATCTGATGTGTTGTGTCTGATGTGTTGTATCTGATGTGTTGTATTTTATTATCTGGCAAAGCTGGTAGCTCCTGCAGGTCCCCCATGATCAGTTTTTGGTGCTCAGAGGGTATGAACCAATATAAACACCTATTTATGCTACACTTGATAAAGTTATTCTTTTGGGAATCTTAGGCACAGTACTTTTAGCCATATGAGAATAATATCTAACTTGTTTATTTTAATCACCTTATTTCTGCTGTTCCTTTATTATTCTGAAAAGGAAAGTGTAGATCTTTATGTGAAATTATAAATATATTTTCTTCTTGGCTTAGATTGAAAGGAATAGGAATTTTTTAACCAATAAACTATAACCACGTTTGAGTTCTCAAGTAACGTAAAGTGACACAAGGTTTCCCTAGAATAGTGGGCTTGAAATTTTGTTGATTTCATACACATATCTGTAAAAATAATTAAGCATATACCCCAATATATAAATTTCCTAAAATATTAATGTTTTAATTTAATGTAATGATACTTACGTAGAATTTACTATGTGCAAGGCACTGTTGTTAGAGCTTTACAAATAGATTTTACCTGATTCTTCTTCATGACAACCTGTGACATAGGTTCTGTTATTTTATTACCATTTTACATATAAAGAAATTGAGGCAAAGAGAGATTAAATAAATTGTCTATGTTAAAACAGTAGTAAGTAGCAGAGCTTGGCAGTCTGGTTCCATGTTCCTGCTACTAATCAATCCAGTAACTTGCCTTTATAATAAATAAAAAATAACTATAATGAATAAACTTCTATATATTATAAAAAACCAAAATATTAATATAAAAGAATAAGGGAAAGGGGACTGAAACAGTGTTTTAAAATGTGAGGTTAATTTTATAAGAGCTGCATGTTATCAATGACTAAATATCATAAGAAAGAATATATACATGAAAACATTTATAATTGAATGATTGTGGACATAAAGTAACTCAAATTTTTTGACTAACTCTTTATCTGATCTAATTAGATCATCTTTTTAATCTCGTAATAAAGCCAATAAAGAACTTTACTGGGAGTAGAATTCTCCATGATGCCATTTTCTTGTTCACTTAAATCTTTGCATCACCAGTATTACCTTTAACATATGGTACATCCGTGGTAATATTTTAAAGTAATTGGTCCTTCTTATGAAGGTTATTTTAGATAAAACTCTACAATATAGTATGCAAATCCTCTTAACTGTTCTCTTGTAAACTGCTCTAAAGTGTAACCGAGTAAAATCAGAGAATGAATGCATGAAGATACCAACATTTACCCCTCTGTGCCTGGATTGTTCACACTTCCTTCAGGATATTTTGCTCACTGTATGAGATATGAGGTCTCTGATCCATATATTAAATATAGATGCATATTATTTTTTATTTAGAAAAAACAGAAATGGGAATTCTAATATTTTTTCTTTACATGTACCCAAAAGCATCGTCTTGAGATTTTCCTGGGAGTATGCACATCTTCCTTTTGATTAGAAAACACTTTAATGTAGCTGAAGAAGTCACCTGAATGTAAGGACTCAAATGTGAAGTCATCTGAACATAAGGATCAAACATGAAAATACTGTCATGGCTCAGAGAGACAAAGGAGGGCTTGTAAACCTGAAGTACAGTTGCAGCAGAAATTTGGCCTACAGATAAGGAGAGATACTGTTAACCTATTAAAAAAAGTGGGAAAAGTTTAAGTTGCTCTAGCTCTTTCTGTTAAAAATATTCTTTCTTTTTTCCTTCCTCCCTCCTTCCTTTCCTCCTTCCCCCCTTCCTTCCCATCTCTCTTTCTCTCTCTCCTTCCTTTCTCTCTCCCTCTTTTCTTCCTTTCTTCCTTTTTCTTTCTCTCTTTCTTTCTTTCTTTTAGTTCTTTCTTTCTTTCTTTCTTTTTCTTTCTTCCTTCCTTCCTTTCTTTTCTTTTTCTTTCTTCCTTCCTTCCTTTCTCTCTCTTTCTTTCTTTCTTTCTTTCTTTCTTTCTTTCTTTCTTTCTTTCTTTCTTTCTTTCTTTCTTTCTTTCTTTCTTTCTTTCTTTCTTTCTTTCTTTCTTTCTTTCTTTCTTCCTTCCTTCCTTCCTTCCTTCCTTCCTTCCTTCCTTCCTTCCTCCCTCCCTCCCTTCCTCCCTTTCTTTCTTTCTTTCTTTCCTTTCCTTTCCTTTCCTTTCCTTTCCTTTCCTTTCCTTTCCTTTCCTTTCCTTTCTTTCCTTCCTTCCTCCCTCCCTCCCTCCCTCCCTTCCTCCCTCCCTCCCTTCCTTCCTTCTCTATCTCTCTTTCTTTCTTTCATCAATTGCTTTGTGGTTATGTTTAATCCTTAATTCATATTTTTTGGTTGAGGCCTATAGGCACATTGTGGAGTTAACAAAATTGGACACACCCCATTGCTTCTCTCTTTACACTACTGGGCTGGGACCCATTACTTGATTCCATGAACTAATGAGCCATGAAATGTTATTCTTCTGCTAATTTAACTCAGAGAGGTCATTGGAGATTTGTCTTAACAATTGAGAGAGGGATGGAATACTTAGCTTACAAATTAGTTCACTGAATATATGAGATTTTTCTTTGAGAAAAAAAAAACCAACAGTCAAGAAAGTTATATGACAAAAAATAATTATACAGTTTAAACAAATAATTTTAAGATAAGTATTATATTATTTAGTCACTATTTAGATACGTAAAGAAGACACCTGTTTTATAAAATAATAAAATGCTATTTTTCTCTATAAATTGCATGGTCTTTATAGTTTTTCCCTTTCTAACCGATCTGAGCCAAGAAATTTCACCTTAACATTTTGATGTTTTTCACTTTTCCTAATTTAAGATTTTATTTTACCTTTTTGTATTTCAGTAAGTTTAGCTAAGAGAAATTAATAGGTCTGTCATCATACAAATGTAAACATATTTACGTAAACATATTTGCCAATGTATTTGGATAAATAAAAAATGAAAATATCACAGGGAAAGATAAAACTCCATTTTGTTTGTTTAAATTTAAATATAAGATAAATAATAATTTCAAGAAAAACACTTCCTTAAATCTGAAGTGTTATTACATCCTCTATAATGCAAAATTATTTTTAATATATGCTGATCAATACAGAATGAGTGGCACAGCTGAATAAGTTAAATTCATAAATTATATTATTTTTATAAAATATGTTCATCCTCCATTTTCACTAAATTAACATTTTGATTTTCATGCAAAGAGCAAATGGCAAAAATATTCTTTAAAAATACAGAGTTTGACTGTTTCATTCATCCTCACATATTTTTCAAAATAATTCCTGCATATGAAAAATAAAATAATATCACAGTGAAAAACTGTTGTCCTCTGCCTGCCCCCTCCAAATCTCTAGTCCCCTTTTCCAGAGGCAAACATTTTTATTTCTTTCTGCTGTTTCTTCTGTTATTCTCCTCCATATTATCTGTTTTTTTTTTAATTGAAATACAGTCAGTTTACAATGCTGTGTCAATTTCTGGTGTGTAGCATAATGTTTCAGTCATACATGAACATACATATATTCATTTTCACATTCTTTTTCATTGTAGGTTACTACAAGATACTGAGTGTAGTTGCCTGTGCTATACAGTATAAGCTTGTTATTTATCTATTTTATATATAATAGTATCTGCAAATATATTATCTGTTGATTTCCCATCAAAGTAGGGCTCTTTGAACTGCTATCATATCTTTTCCCTCACACTTCATTTTCCTGCCTGACTGTCCTTCTGATATAATAATATAATAATTTGAGAGGCAAGTTAATATTCAGTTTTTACTTTCTTATGTCTGAAAATATTGTTTACTAAAGCAAATTGGTAGTCTATGATTGTTTTTTTCATTAAAACTTTTTCTTTGTAGATAATAATTTCCTTTTTTCTTTTCACTTTCATTGGTTTTCAGTGTGCCTGCCATCAGTTTTTTAGGGCTCCATCGAATGCTTATCAATATTAATTTCCAAGTGTGTAACATTTCAAATAGTCTATCAATTTCATGAAGTTTTAGACTTCCTTCCCAGATACTTCCATACTTCTTTCCGCATCTGGATTGGTGTTCCCTTGGCCTGCTGAATTCCTATCATCCTAGGACCTCCTTTTGCAGCTCTATCCTGTGTTGGCTCTACTGTTTGCTGGATTCTGTGTCTTCATCTTTTTCCCCCTACCTTTTTATAAGGCATATCTTCCCTGCACTTCCTAGGAAGGGACAACTTTTAAAATTTATTGCGTATCCAAAATTCACTTACTTTGCCCTCATATTTGATTAATATGTTTGTTAGATTTTTTTAAGTTAAAATAATTTTTCTTTAACATTTTGAATGCATCGAATTTCATTTTAAATATAGGTCTTTGGTGTGTGACCAGACTTCTAATCTGGAAGATTTTAGATTCTTATCTTTGTCTCTGGTACTTTAAAAATGTCATCAAGATGTGCCATGAATAGGTCTTTTCACCTTCATTGTATTGAGTATTCAGTGAGACTGTTTACTTTGTAAACTCATGTCTTTGAGTCCTTGTACAATTCTTTGTCTTTTTCTTTTCGTGTGTGTTTAAGTTTTTAAAATATATTTTTCTTGAAGTATAGTCAGTTTACAATGTGTCAATTTATGGTGTACAGCACAATACTTCAGTCATACAGGAACACACATATATTCACTTCCTTGTATAGTTCTTTTTGATGAATTTCTCCTTTCCAGTTATTTCTGTTTTATCTTTCTGTTACTCCTATTATTCAGATGTTAGACCTGATGGGCTAATCCCCTAAGTCCCTTTTCTCAAATAGTCCCTAACTCTTTGTCTAATTATTTTTATTTTTTGAGAGATTTCCTTTACTGTATCTTCTCGATTTTTAATTGAAATTTTTTTCTGGATTTGATATTTTAATTTCCAAGTGCCTTTTCTTATTTTGGGGTCATTCCCTTTCATAGTGGTTTTGTAATTTATCTTTCTGCTGATAATAAATGTTTCTCTAAATTTTCTACCTGATTCCACGTTTCCTTCTTTCTGTTTAGATCACTCTCTTTCAGTGTGGTGGCTTTTCTCAAATGTTTAATGATCCTTTGCTGTCTGTTCATATTTAAGAGCATAGCAGGAAGGAACTGATTAGAAATGGCATATGAGTAGGTGGGGCTGGATTATTAAATGGAGCGTTAGGCTTTTGAAAAGGGGATCCTGAAGTGTAAGTGTTGGTAGGTCTTTTATTTTGGTTGATTGGTTTCTCTGGAGAAAGATCCTCCAGCCTGGTACTTGGGGAAATGCTAGGCTGCTTGTTCTGGAGTTGGATAGAAGAAGACAACTCTGGATGGGGTCACATCTCTGCCCTTTGTTGCATTTGAATTGCCCAAGTCTACAGGCTTTTTGGTTCACAATTTCCAGGGAATTAATCTCTACAGTACTTCCTAGGGTAGACATGTGGTGGCAGTGGGAATGGAGGGTTTGCCTGGTTAAACAAGATGATGGAGGGGACCAGTATATAGACTCAACGAGTGTTTGTATTCAGCCTGTGTGTTCCTTCTACCTTCTGATTCTTCTGGAGTATCAAGTATCTCTAAGTCTTTAGTGTCTCATGAGTCCTACAGACTAATCCACTCACCTCACTCTTGTCAACAGCCATGTCTGCAGAGACTTTAGTTTGGGTCTTCTCTTTCCCTGTTGGGTCAATCACCATTCTCCATCTGCTTTCTACTGGCAATATATTTATTAAAATCCCTCATCCCTTGATGAATCTCATGCTGTTCTCTCTGTCCTTGTGCTATTTACCCTTTTAATTCCTTTGTTCTTTTTTCAGAGGTGTCTCAGGAGGTAGAGAAGAGTTGTGTATGTGGTCATTCCATTCTGTTTAATTAGACTGACTTTTTCAAAGGCCCTGAATGCCCACCTCCTGCACTATTACTGTACTTGTTAGAGCCAAAAGTAGCACCATTTTTCAGGCTGTGAGCTCTCCCTCAGTGGTCTCACCCAGAAAGTTCTTTATTCTATTTTTAAAATTCCTCAGGGTTTGGTACTGTACATGCAGTGCATTAGTAAGCACTTTGAAGCCAGGAATACAGTTTCCAGTTCTGCAAGATATGATTATTAAGAGCTCCCTAACTGGTGTGCTGGGACATATTGATGTACCAAAAATGAATATGAGTATAACATTGATCCTCTTAGTCCTTGGGAGGCCAGGCTGGTTCTGGGCCTGTGGCCTCATGCATTCCAGTTACTGCAGTTTGTTTTACAAATAGTACCATTTTCTGTGTGAGGTACGATGTGAAAAAGGTTGGGAACACTGCTGTAAAGCAATGTGACTGATATTTTAATTTTAGGATTTGACATTTTGGACTGTTCAATCTATTTTTTTATTCAAGTATAGTCAGTTGACAATGTATCATTTCTGGTGTACAGCATAATAATTCAGTCATACATATATATATATATATATATATATATATATATATATGTATTCATTTTCATATTATTTTTCACCATAAATTACTACAAGATATTGAACATAGTTCCCTGTCCTATACAGTATGAACTTGTTGTTTATCTATTTTATATACATTAGTTAGTATCTGCAAATCTTGAACTCTCAATTTATCCCTTCCCACTCTCTTCCCCTCTGGTAACCATAAGTTTGTTTTCTATGTCTGTTAGTCTGTTTCTGTTTTGTAAACAAATTCGTTTGTCTTATTTATTTATTTTTTTTAGAGTCCACATATAAGTGATATCATATGGTATTTTTCTTTCTCTTTCTGGCTTACTTCATTTAGAATGACAATCTCCAGGTCCATCCATGTTGTTGCAAATGGCATTATTTTATTCTTTTTTATGGGTCAGTAATATTCCATGTATAAATATACCACAACTTCCTTATCCAGTCATCTATTGATGAACATTTAGGTTGTTTCCACATCTTGGCTGTTGTAAAATAGTGCTGCTATAAATGTTGGGGTGCATGTATCTTTTTGAATTAAGTTTCCCTCTGGATGTAGGCCCAGGAGTGAGATTGCTGGATCATATGATAAGTCTACTTTTAGTTTTTTGAGGAATCTCCATACTGTTTTCCATAATGGCTGCACCAAACTACATTCTCACCAACAGTGTAGGACAGTTCCCTTTTCTCCATACCCTCTCCAGAGTCCAATCTGTCTTTACAGACCATGAAGTTTGTTCTTTGGTTAATGCATTAATGCATTTTGGGAGGTGCATAAGTAGATGAATTTGACATTGATTTACTCTATAATCTACATATAAGTGACTATATATTTCTGGAATAATTTGAATTAAAAAAACTATAGGAAATTTGGAGTAGGTGGTGATGATTTAATAGAAGCTGGTATGAATTTAATGAGAAGAAAATACTCCAGTTTTCTGTAAACATCTCAAATATTGAAAGCTAACTCTTTTATTGAGAAGCTATTGAATTGCTTTTGGTCAAATTTTGCTCCCCTTCCCCATTTCTTTTTCTTCTTTTCTTTTTTTTTTTTTTTTTCCCCTAGATCTTGGTAAATGGACAAGGGGAAATTTTTGTCCTTCCTTTTAGCTTTTATTTTCTTTTGATGACTTTTTGCTTCTTTTGGGTCTCTTTCTAGTCTAGCTTTTAAATGAATACTATGATACTGTATTCTTTGATAAACATTCTGTTTTTCACAAATATTAACTTCCTCAAAGTTATTCAGAAAAGGGAAGTTTGATCTCTTACAGGTTTAGTGAATTCCTTTTACCACAACACTGTTTGCTACACTTAGTGTATTAGTCAAGATTCTCCAGAGAAGCAGAACCAGTAGGATATATTTATGTTTATATCTATATCCTAAAACATATATAATAAGGAATTAGTTCACGTGATCATGGAGGCTAAGTCCCCAGATCTGTAATTGGCAAGCTGGAGACCCAGGAGAGCCAATGGGTAGGTCTAGTCTAAAAGCCAGTAGGCTTGAAACTCAAGAGGAGCTGATGTTCTAGTCAAAGACCGCAGGACAGAAAGGACCAACGTCTCAGTTCTGTCAGGCAGGAGAAATTCCCTGTTATTTGAGGGAGGATCCATCTTTTTGTTTTATTCAGACTTTCAGCTGACTGAATGAAGGCCATCCACATTAAGGAGGGTCATCAGCTTTACTCAGTCTACCAGTTAAAGTGTTAACCTCATCTAGAAATGCCTCACAAACACACCTAGAATAATATTTGACTCAAACCTCTGGGCACCCTGTGGCCCAGTCAAGTTGACACATAAAATCAAGTGTTAACGCTTGTAGGGAATGATGACTAAAACTGTAACTTAGTAGATCCTTGATTATTATCCTAGCTCTCTGCTCAAGATACAGTATAAAATTTCTCATCCTTTGAGATTATTTAAAGATGTCTATTACTTAAAAACAAGTACCTGAAACAAATATGCTAGGTTCAGTTCTCTTTTGGTATTCATTTTCTTATAATATTTCATATATCATTCTGAGTTGGGCATTTTTAAGATGTCTACATTATTCAATAAAATTTTTATAGTTAAATTGTTATTATACATATTTAATAACTATAAGCTTCTATTTTCTTAAGTAAAATTAGCTTTCCAAGGGGAGATGGGTTACAATATTGTAGATACAAAGATGCAAAATATTATATATTTTATTTTTGGTACATTTAAAAAAAAAAAGACTCCTTGACATGTGAATTTTTTATTTAATCCTAGTAATTAAAACTCTAATTTTATATAGTTTACCAAAATATGTTATTATATTAGATTAGAACCACCCCTGAATTTTACATGGGTGGTGATAGAAATATATTATTTAACCTCATGTGTTTTTCAATGAAGCTCAGAATCTTTTATAAATGTTCTCCAGTGACAAAAACCTAATCAAAAATTTCCACTTTGCAAATATTAATTAACACTAGAGGGCATTCAAGGTGGAAATCCAATGTACTGATCACAGCTAGTGTTAGGTGTAGTCAAATGCAGTCAACTCCAAGGTGTATTTTGAAGAATGCTGACAAAAAGCCCCTCTAGTCTTAAATGCCTGCTGTTAGGAGAATGAAGGGAGAGTTATCTACCAACTGGTGATTGATCTTGCTTAACAAGAGTGTTTATGGGGGAAACTTCCATTGAGAAGTTTAAGCATATAACTTTCTATTTAATGCCAAATTAATCAAAATAACAAGTCACTTTGGTGTCTGGGAGGAGAATAAGCAGGATTTTAAATTCCTTTTACTACAAACAGGTTGTCACTGACCAAGAAACACTGGGACATCCTATACCAATTCTAGCTGGCCACTCTTTTACGTAACATGTCCTCTCATGTAACTGTGTAAGTTTCAGCTAAGCTTTGATGAATCTTCTGCTGGAACAATTATACAAAAGAATAGATGTTTAGGTACAGTTAAACATTTCCTTTGTACATCCAGCACTGATTTCCCCTGATGTTCTCACATCTTACTTACAACTCCCTTTGAAGCTACTTTGGAGATTCAGCCTTACAAGCATGCTGCCAGTATTTTTTCAGACATCTCTCTAATGGGTCTGCAGGGAAGATGTTAGATCTTTGGTGTTTAGCATAATTAGCTGGGGATGATCACATGCAGAGCCAAGGAAGCCAAGGAAGTCGAGTCCCCATTTGGTTGGCATTTACATGCACATCTTCCCCCCACTGCCCCCAAAAGCCCTTGCTGTGTATGCAGCCTTGTTGCATGGGCACCCTGTCTTCCTTTCTTTAGCACTGGGCATCTCTGGTAGTGTAATGCAGTCGTGTACATGCTCACCTTGAAGGATCAGTCTCTGCTGTTACAGGTCAAGGGCCAGCAGGCCTCAAGCTGTGTTGTTTGTAGGAGACTTCAAGCCCTGTATTTCCTCAGTGTGAGGCCTGAAATGCCCCTCTCCTGACTTGCCAGTCTTCAGTTATGTACTTCTATTGTCCCAACATGACTCCAAGAAATTTACCTTTTTGGTGCTTCCTTTTGTTCTTAAACTAAAAAAAAGTTGCCAAACAATGAGGTCAAAACAAGTGATCAAATGGGTTTAGTAAAAAAAAAAAAAGAGTCTAACGTCTTTTTCTGAAACATTGAGATTATTCTCTAATTTTTATTAAAAAAAAACTGGATTTCACATCCTGTATGCACAGCTGTGTCACTCATATCTTGGAGATGTCAAGATTAATCTGATGTCTCAGAATATCAAATGTTTGTGTGTAGCCAAATCATTCATCAGATCATCCAGATTTGGTTGTGGTTGAAATGAGACTAAGAATATTCTTTTAGGTTTTATGGTTTCCTGTTTCTACTATGAGTAGGAACACTTTGAACAGCTTTTTCCTTCTGTGTTTCTGGATCTTTTGTCTTCTGTTTATTGTATTTCTCAGAATGAGACACAAAAGGAAGAAAAAGACAAAGTAATATGTTGAAACCCCACCCCTACACCAAGCATCTAACTTGGAACCCTCAAAGCTGAAATTTTGTCTTCTTTGTTAAAGAAAGAGTTTCTGGCTACAAAAATAAAAGTGTAGATTGTGCTCAGCATAATCTCTAGTATAAAGCAGTGTGGGTATCATAAATACTCATTTAAAAAATTCAACTGACACCTATTCAGTGCCCATTATATGTTGCAACAGGCTCTCTATTTTGCCATTGGAATAACTGCAATGACTCCAGTATCCTCAGTGCTGAAGCCACGTTTAACAGCTTTAATAGAGTTGGTTTAAATAACAAGAGAATTACAGCCCTTGGGAATGAAGGGCCTCTCATAGATATTGATGTTTTCACTAGTTTGGTGCTATCTAGATAGTCAGCTAACTAGCAAACATACCAAAATCAGGAATTTATGTCTGAAATCTATAACTATAATGAACTCTACGAGATTTATTGACTGTATAATTTAAAGTCTGTAATTTCAAAATGGAAGAGAGAAGAGATAGGGCATCAGGATCCTGCCTTATTCTTCATTACACAGTGTGCCACTGGCATGAACTTATTTTGAAGAACAACTTGACGATTAAAAGATAGACTTCCTTCTACAGTTAGCAGTGTGGGTTTTATTTTTTAAATATTATTCTTATTGAAAGAGGTCAGAGAGTTCTTCTAGAAACCATGACCTAATTTGTACTTATAATTTGTAGATTACAAGATTGATATAATAACTCTGCTTTTTTTTTCTTCCATTTTTCTGGCTCATAGTAAGTACTAAACAAAAAGTTAACTATTATTAGGTTGTGCTCTTTAATATAATAGATTCTACACAAAAGAGTGATGGGCAACTGCCATTTGCTGGGTGTGTACTTCCTGCCATGTTTTAGAATAGTTGCTGCTTCAATCAGGATTTCTTGGTTGCTAATAACAAATACCACTTGAGCTAGTCTTTCAAGAAGGTTTATTAAGTTACATTGGCTTAAGAAGTGATATTAACTGAAATCCATTGCTGGATTGTTCTAGGGCAATCCTGTCGGTCCAGCTGCAGGGTACAGCCTACAGCTCATACTGCCAACACTGGGCATGCCCGCTAGGAGGGGCATATAACCAGGGAGGAAGCTGGGGTCACGTGTCTGCACCCTACGTATAAACAGCATTGGAATTCTTGGCTTCTACTTTCAAGAGAAGGGGCAATAAGGCTGGAAATTTCCCAGACTTTGGAAGGGTGTTCAAAAAGTGCTGGAGAATCAGAAAACATAATAATAAACACTATAGGCCCTTTACATAAATTATCTGTTTTAATCTTCACAACTACCTGGTAAAATGTCATCATAATTGCCCTTTTCTAGACAATGCAGAGACTGAAATATAGTAGGACTTTTTCAAAGCTCTCCGCTAGTAAATCTCCGCTAGTAAATCCGCTTGTAGATCTGGGATAGGCTATCTGTCTGCAAACCTTATACTTTTTCCTTGGCATCATTTTGCCTCCTCATGAAGCAGATGAGGATGAGGATTGTACATTCTACCCTGGCATCCTTAGCCAGTAACCAAACAAAGCAAATTAAAATACAGGGTTTTAAACAGATAGGATCAATATGCAATAGGAATTTCCTTCAGAAAGCCAGCTTCAGTACAGTCCAAGCCAAGTAAATTTTTATTTATTAGTTATTATTTGATCTAAAATGATTTCAGACTTGGTATATTAATTGAAACATGTTGATTCTTCAGGTATAGTTAAGGTATTTTGGAAGATGGAATTTTTGATGTAGAAGAAAGGCCTGCTCTGCCTACAGGCTTTGGGTGAGGGCGTGAGAGTGATTACTGAGCACACATGGTAGATTTAAAAACTACGGTCTTTTGTATTTCTTTGTGTTTCTAGAAGCACTTTTTAAATACTTAAAGGACCTGCTCATTAATTCGCTTTTCTGCTTACTCAATGAACAAAGAGAACTAAGGAACTGATTTAAGACTCCTTCAGTGAATGACCTAGGATTCTCCAACAGAATGTGTTGATTTGGCCATTACTGTTTAACTGTCTCAATGTTTTCAAAAAATTTTACTTAAAAGATTTACTACTATTCAAATCAGAAGAATTATTCTGAGAACTGAATGTTGAATTACCATGAGTAGCATTTACAAAGGAGGAAGTCTTTTCTTACTTTACTATTTCCTTTCGCCCAGTTTCTAAGCTGTTGCTGCTGTTGTAACCCAAAGATGACCAAATCCATGGTATTGTAATCCAAGATATATGGAGTGAATGTTTCATTTTTTGTTAGTTTAAAGAAAAACCCTGTGTCCCAAGCCAGTAAGGGCACAATCCTTTATAACTTGTCCTTTTTTTAGTTTTTTGTTGTTGTTGAGGGAGGCCAAATTTGACTTTTAATATTTCCTTCAAGGGCAAGTCCAAACTGGGACTGAACATGTAAAGACCAAGTTCTGAAAGGGGTGCCAAGAATGAAATTACTAAAATAATGGGAGAAAAGTATTTTCCTATTAATAACAAGGAAATAACAGTTTAAAATCTTGCTATGTGCTAAGTACTCCCTTAAAACCTTATCTAATTTTTACAACATCCTTCTAAGGAAGGTATTATCCCTGTTTACAGATGAGGCAACTGAGTCTAATAAACATCAAATAGTTTACCCAAGGTCACATAGTAAGTGTTGGAGATGTGATGCAAACTCAGGCAGCCTGAATCTAGAGCTTACTCTTTCCACCACCTGCCAGCCTCCAGTAAATGCATAACCACCATCTGCCAAGCTAAGAAAGGTTAGTTATGCAATGTCTTGCCAAAAGCTTAAGATTTTGCATGGCAGTTTTGGTAGCTGTTGTTAGTTATTCCTGGATATCTTATTTACAGATCTATATCAGAGTTTTGTTACCAAATAAGACTCAATTAAAATGATACAGAGAGCAGCAGGCTTTTTGGGTATCCAGAGAAACGTGCTCATAGAAGAAGAAGCAGTCTTTGCAGATTTGGTCCTTGACAATGCAGTTTTATTTTAGCAATTACTTATTGAGCATTTGCTATGCCAAGCATTGGGGAAATGTCTTTTTTCCAGGAATACTTAGTGACTTGACTGTGTCTTCTAAGAAATAAAGACTGTGTCATACCTGCATCGTTGTATGTAGTTTCTCCACACTTTTGGAGACCAAGGGAAAAGGGTTGGTCCAGAAAGCTGGAAAACAAAAGGAATTTGACTTGGACACACTACTTAAGGCTGAAGTACTTGGCAGGTAACTCCTGCAGCCCCAGCTCTCTGGATCGACTGACAGAGCTGAAGAGGACAGCAGGTGGTGTTCCTCAGGCCCCTGCACTGGCCTCGGAGACTTCGGCTTTAAACCTGGGTGGAAAACACTGAATCATCTGAACTATGCCATGATGGACAGCAGAAGGGCTCTTATTTGAAAAAACTCTATAATAGTGGAGAATCACTGCAAGGAATGGGAAGCCCTTATGCTTAAATTACCTTAATATTCTCAAGGGATAGAGCACTGCAGGTCAGAGGAAAGGAAAGCCACACTAATGGAGTCTTCTTGTTCACCTCTTAGGTCAGCATCACTCCTAATATAGTCATCTGACTTTTGAATAATTAATCTCCTCTAGGGAATTGCTCTATATTTGCTTCTCCTTATGTTTGCCTCACAATACATACTTTTTTTTCTTTAGGAAACTAAAAAGGGATATATCATGTTATTCCCTTTAAGCATTTAAGAAATTACCATTTCCACAGAGTGAACTATCTGTGAAGCATTTTACCAAGTGATTGTTATTAAGGATGAATATTTGATGGTAATTTATATATTTAAAATATTTAGAAGAGAATGAAGTGCCTGGCTGAGCTCTCTGTGATCTGGAGCCCAGGAAAATCTCCATTTCACGTTCCTTTTCTTGCCACTGGTATCCACTTGAACCACCACTATATTTTTTTCTTGTCTTGATCAGAAGAGTTAGAAAAAGTAATGTACACAAGCGCACTCCTTTCTTCATTTCCCACTCCAAGCTTAGGTCCTGGTGTCAACCTCTACTACTTACATAGAAATTTCCCTCTAAAAGATTGAATTGCTAAATAATTTTTTTCTCTGGCTTCATCCTTTCCCGTCACCCCAATGTTGACAACCCCTTCCATCTTGAGATACCTCTTGCCTCTGTTGCCCTACATTTTCATTTCTCCTACTCATTACTTCTTCCTGTTGGAGGAACAGATTATGGGAGAAGAGTTGGTTCCTTTTGTAGCTGTGACCTTGAAGGAAGGATGGCAGGATGGAAGGATGGGAACCTAAAGATGTCCTGGTGCTTTCTTGGACCCTTTAGAGTCTGGGAAAAGTCCCACAAAGTTCAAGGAGTCTTCCCAAGAACTTCTGTCCTGTTGAGCCTTTGCAGCCACTGCCTGGATTAGTTTCTATCCCCTTGAGTGCTGCTAGGATTGCTAAGAACTTTCCCTAGCTCTGGAGGCTTCAAGAACAACTCATCTTTAGTTCTGGAAAATATTAGGGTCAGTTTAGCTTCTGCACCATTGATATAGTGTGCATGCCACACAGGTATGGTCTAATCTCCAACTCAGAGTTGTCCTTTCATATGAGGTTATGGAAAAGAGTGTTTGTAAAAGCAACCTCTCTTACTTTGCTAAGACCTAAAAGGAAATTTTAGTTACTTGTTCATCTGCATGTTTCTGAGGAAATTATCAATATCAGGAAAACTGAACTTATAAATTCAGGCAGGAGGCAGGAAATGCTATAGATAGCCCATAATATGTATTGACAGCATAACTTTGAACACATTGATTATAGGAATGGACAAAAGTTCAGAAAATTATGTTTTTAGTAGGCAGGGAATTTTGTAGAAATTTCACATTCAGCTTTCTGTCACTTCAGTATAGGACTAGCTGTATAGTTACATATGTATGGCAGACACTATGCAACAACAATTTCTTCCTTTCTTTTATAATCCTGAATTTGCTGTGAAGCAGCATGCCATTGTCTAAGCCCATCATGACAGTAATGTTCTTTGCTACAGACTCAATCTCCCAGACTCCTTTTCAGTTAGGGTCATCTGACCCGGTTCTACCCAGTGCTGCACAAAGGGTATTCACTGTACTGTCAGAGAGAGCAGTTTTTCTCCCTATTTAAAAAGGAGAGAGTAGCCTGGCTACCATTTTCTTCCTGCCTCTGAGTGTGGTCATGATGCCTGTAATTGTGAGACCATTAGACAATAAACACAAGGTAAAAACGCTAACATGCTGATGATGGTTGACAGGATGGATGGAAAATGTCTGGGTCTTAATGATATTGTTGAACTGCCAGACCAACCCTTGCCTGTCTATATCTGAACTTCTTATTAAGTTAAAAAAAAGCCCTACTTGTTTTTCCTACTGTCAGTTGTTTATTCATTTATTGTAAGATACATTTCTCAGTAATGTAAGAGGTAGTCTTGTCTTGTCATGAACATCAATAATACCTTCTTATTAAAAGCATTCATTTGGATTTCTTTGGATATATTATGCTCTGCAATTATCTTTTAATTTGCTCTTCTAAATTCTTAATCAGTTTTCTTTAATACTTTGTATCAATTTAGATGTTCACAAATTTATATGAAAATAATAATGATCTCATAGTTATGTAGCAAATGTTGGGGTTATATCATGTGGAGGATATATCTGCATACTAACAAAGCTAGTATTGTAGCTTGTAAAATTTGTTCCAAAATTACTCTGTCATAGAAGTAGTACATTGACTTTTTTTCGTCTAGCTGTTAAGTAAAATTTTCCCTTTTGGAAGATGAAAGTAAATATGGGATATTTCAAATGGTTTATTGAATAAAAAAACCAAAGTAATGCATTTCATGTCTTTCTACATGAACTCCATTTCATCCTCCTCGCCTTTTAAAGCCACATATTAGTTGGAATAGATACTTTGGGACTTGATTGTGAGAGAATATTCTAAAAATTATATAATACTTCTGCATATTTATTCGCTTTATCAGTAGGTGTGAACTGGGGTTTTAGTAGCCAATAGGTTATTAGAATAGGGTAGCTTGAGATCATCTGAAAATATATGGTATGAAGAGAGAGAGATTACAATATGTAAAAATGTGTTCTAAAATATAAGCACCATACAAATGTAAAATGTTTTATTGATGAAATGAAGATTTGAAGCACTACTGAGTGCTTTGTGATCCGAAGGGTCCATGGTGAGTAGAAAGCCTTAGAGAAGCTTGTTTGTTTATTTTTTCAATATGAAGTAAATGTAGTCTTGAATAACATTTTAGAATTAAGTACCAAGTGGATTCTACTTGAGTGTATTATTATGTTTATGTAAAAGATGTACAAAGTTGATTTTCTTATATGTATTTATTAAAACTAAGATTTTAAATTGTAACTATGCAAATTAAGCCTTATAAAACATACAGGGCAAACTTTGTTTTCTTGTTTTATAATAGTATATATATTATAACATATACTTTAATAGTATGAAACCATAATGTATTTTAAATATTCTTCCTATTAAAATAGTATATATTTATTTTGATAATCACAGAAAAATGTAAAGAAGAAAATACAAATAATTTATAATTTTGCCTCACATAGAAAATCATTTGTATTTTGTTGTACTTTTACCCAGTTTTTAGTTTTTGTATGATGTACATATACATATATAATATTTCTATTATTATAAAATTGGACCCATGAAGGAGACTTTTCAGTTATGGCTTTAAAGCATTTTCCTCCACAGTATTAAAATTCTTTGAATCTGTATTAAAAACATTATATATGTTCTTTGATATACATACACTAAAATGCACTTTTTAATATGTGTTGTTTCATGAATTTTGACAAATGCATGGAGTTCATCTTTTCCATTAAAGCCTTCAACATATGATTATTTCATGATCTTTCCTGATAGCTCCAACATCTGTGTCATATCTTAGTCTGGTTATATTGATTGCTTTGTCTCTTGACAGTGTGCTTTCATCCCCTCTGCCCCACCTTGATTTTTGTGTGTTTCTTAATTTACTGCTGAAAGACAGGCATCTTGTGTGGGACAGCAGAGACTGAAGTGAATGGTTTTTATGCCTGTATATGGGCACTCCTGTCCTTCTGCTAGGACTTGAGTGTGGAGTTTTGAGTCAGTCTAGTCAGGGGTTGAGCTGATTTAGGATTTGTTGCTCCTGTCACTATTCTCAGTGCTCTGTGGGTTTCAGCTTCCTTTAGTGTTACCTTCCATTTGTCAGGGGCTGTCTTTCCAGGGGGTTGATCTAAATGTCTGCTCCATATTTATCTTTAGGTTTTCCTTTTACATTGTGCCTCAGAGAGAGCTTTTTTCATGTTCTTGCCCTTCTTCTAGTAATGTATCTCTCTTACTAATTATTTTATGTTAATTAACCCAGTGGTGGGGTGTGACACCATAATTTATAGTAATGTTATTCTATTGTTGGAAATGTTGCTTGTTTTATTCTGTTGTTATTTTAAAATATTTTACTACTTTGATATTGTGAAGAACCTCTGTGTCATATTTTAAAATTGTGATTATCTGAGCCAATTTGTATTTGGAGGTATTTCTATTTTGCCAGATTTGAGTTTGTTGTTTCTTTTTGAAAAAAAAAGTTTTTTTGAGTTCTCCTTGGCAGAATTGGGTATTATTTCTTTATGCTTTGTGAGTTGGTCTCATTGTGTGCTGTTAATTCAGAATGTGTTTATGAAGTGGCACAGTGGCTCTTGTTAGTGTTCAGTATCTCAGGGCTCCTTGGTTTTGGAAGAGCTGCCCCTTCAGAGTGATTATGACCATACTCTACTCCAGATTTTGTGCTAGTAGTATTTTCTTCATGTTCTGCAATACTAGGTTTTTAGGTTTGTATCAGCCATAGACTGCTGACTCAAGTGGAGTAATAGGAAAGACTAGTCACATTAAAGAGTTCAGACATTTACATTGTCTAAAGCACTTATAAAGCCCTGTCGATTTTTTTCATTGTCCCTATATTGCTGAAGATAATCAGGCCTGAGCAAACTTGTTGCTTGCTTATTGGAAAAGCTCTATCACCATAGGTCTCTTGCAAAGTTGCTGCCACCTTGGGATCCCTTTACCTTAGACTCCCACACTGCCAAGTGCCCTGTCATTTCCTCTTTTAACTTTTTGCTTATACATCATGGGTTTGATAGTGGAATTCAGAGCAAGTCAGGCCATTTCTCATCCCATCTTCTCCCATTTCTCTGCAAATTGTCCCTAAAACAAGAAGCATGAAAATGTTAGAGAGTTCTGAAGGAAGATATTTTTTCATCATTTTAGTACCAGTATTAAGACAGATATTGAGACTAAAGATTTTTCTTATTCACACTTCCTATTCCACACCCATTTTGCTCTAAGTGTACATGGTATACATCTTAAGGGTAAGGTTTTGTAGTGAGGATGACAGTGTGTTGAGCTTTAAATGACTGATGGAGAGGAGCATGACTGTAGGTGAGGTTCTCCTAGAGGTCTGGAGAATAGGGGGAAGGATGGAGGACTTTTATCATGGGTGGATTCTTATGTTACTGTGTAAAAAATGAAAGCAGCTGTGATTATTGGTGGCCCATTCTTACTACAATGGCTCCTCCTGTGTTGTGTATTTCTATAACATGCCTCTTAGCATCCAGCCTTACCTTTTGATTCTTGGTACTTACTTAAAGAGCAGTGTTATCTCTGCCTGATCGTTCTTCAGTTTCATATGAAGGAGAGGCTCCCCTTGCTGGAGTGACCACATTTCACATATATGTCTTCTTCCTTGTGCTCTTCTGAAAGCATTTATAGTTTCAGATGATGATCTACATTACCTCTGTGCTTACTTGTTTGCTCCTCACATAAAACAGAAGGCTGTATATCAAACTTCAGAATTTTCTTATTGTAACACTGCAGTTGCATGGTGCTCAGTGCATTACTTGGAGCTTCTTTTGTATTTTGAAAATAGAGTTTTTGACACTCGGATGTCCTCATGTTGTAGCTCTGTATTATTCACTAAAACAATACTACAGTTTCTTATTGTAACATGCCTTCTATTTAATAATAGGCATGGCTATCTCTGAGCTCATATTTTTATTATGTCTGAGGGATGAGAGGAAGGTTTGGTTATTTCTTAAGCTGTTCATCATAGGAGACTTCAAATTAATGGGTGGGTCCTTGTTAGAGAAATTTGTATTGGAGGTAAGTAGTTGTATTGACTACTAGCTAAGCACTGTATCTCAAACATTTCTGACCATAAACGCTGTGATCTGGTGTACCTATGAATTCACACACAAACACACACACACATGCATAACTGAAACAGGGTTTCATGAAATAGTACTATAGTATATGTGATACCCTCCAATATTGTCATTGTATTATTTTCTGTAGACATAGATAGAATATGTATTTCTTTAAAATGAGCTGGTCAAACTGATGAAGTTGCTTTTATACACAGTGCATTGTGATGCACAGTTTGGAAAATACTAGTTTCGACTCTCGTAGTTTGCATCCTGGAGTTCTTGAATTTGTTTTTCTGGGGATAGGGTTTTTAGGTTTTATCAGGTTCTCAAAAGGTCTGTGGCCCCTGAACAAAGATACATAAAGACCGGTTCGTTAGGCCTGCCCTCCCCACTCTGACTTCTCTCCCAGCTTTTACTGGGATCATTTCCCCTCTTACTTTCCTTCTCCTACTCCCCAGATTCACTAAGATCAGATCCACCCAAGATTTTCGTATGGATAAGGAAATCAGATATGCTATTTTTTCATCAGAATGGTAACAGCAGTAACAAAAGTAATACTCATGTATTTAAAATCTATTCTTTGTTAAGGGATGTATTGGAAGCTTTGCATAATTTACCTTGAATTCCCATGGTAAATGCTGCAGGGTAGCTCCCTTATTTTTTTATGTGTAAAAGCTGAGACTGAGGCAAGGTGAGCAGTTTGCCCACCGTCTCAGGGGGCAGGGAACGATCCTATAACAGTCATGAGACGCTAAGCAAACACACTGCCTGCTGCCACGTGCCTGGTGTGCTGGGAGACGTCTCTGTAGGTTGTATTTTTTGGCTGAATCAGGGGTTGAGGTTGTGGGTGAGAGAACAGCTCTGCCTGGGTTAGTGACTGGGTGGGGCATGAGGCTTAGTCTAGGGAATACACCTGCTGAAAGTGCCCCTCATTGCTGAGGGGCCCTGAGGGAATCGCTCACTTTAATAGGCTCAGGTTCCAGGGTCTGACTGTGGGAAGTTTCTGAAAATGATCCTTTTGGATCAAGAGTTTGTGGATCTGTAGCCTCATAGAGCCAGTTTCTCACTTCTCTGAAAAGAGTTCTTGTCTGATGAAGGGAAACAAGAGCCTTCCAGAGTGTCTCTGGAACATGCTCTTAATCTATCACTGATTTTTCTACCAAACAATTATAGAGGAGTGATGATACGCAGTAATTAATATCAGCAAGAGATTCATAAAAATGAAGTTGTTGAAACTGTGGTAAGATAGCTTAATTCATTGCTGTCTGCATGTGATTTCAGAGCAATCACCGAGGCTTTTGAGTGCTTCCTCTGTGCCAATGACTTCCCAAGGGAGAACTAGGTGCTTTCACCAGCATCATTTCCATGTACATATGGGGACACTGAGGCAAAGGGACATTAGGAAATGTGCCCAAAGTGATGGAAATGTTAGCTATTGTGATTGTGGTGGTGATTTCATTGCTGTATACACATATCAAAATTCATCAGATTGTGCATTTGTAATATGTGTAGTTCATGTGTACAGAGTACAATAAAGGTGTTAAAAAAAGGGAAGAAGCGTGCCCAGAGATGCGCAGTCGATAAGGAGTAGAGCTCGGTTCTCAGAGCCTGTGCTCCAGCCTCTAGGCACACGGCTGCTTAGAAGTGTCTCCTGGGAGGGACAGCCATACGAGGTCTTCAGCTGCCATCGACATGGGTTTGGTGCCAAGATGGGTCCAATTCAAGCTGACTGTTTAGCCATGAAAGATACTGCAGCCTATAATCAGTCCCCTGGGACACCTAGTTTTTCTTGAAATAAAATGAGAATCAACATCATAACAAAAATGTCTCCAACAAAGAAAGTAGATTTGCTGTTGCCTTTTTGAGGCCTCTCACACTGAGAAAAGCCTGCTGACAGAATTTTTGTTTGTTCAGTGAAAAAATAAACCTAGTTCAGTGTAAGTGAGCCTCCACGAGCAAAAGCACCTTAAAAAAAAAAAGACTGCATTTTTATTAACTAATGGAGAGAAGGCTATGCAGGTTTTTATTTTTCAAAGCTTCCACCTCTCATAGAATTTCCAACTCTGCTTTCAAATCAGAAGAGAAGGAAAAAGCCAGGAGGGAAAGTAATTCAGAATAAAAAATGAGGACAGAGCAGCATGTTTTTCAGAACTTCAGATAAAATTTTTGTTTGAAGGAAAACTTTCAGAGAGAAACAGGAGGAAAAAAAATCTCCTTTTTAGAACAAAACACGTAGTTTAAAAACGCAATTTCAAAGAACTATCAAATTTTAAAAAGTAACACAGAAATGAATTTTCAATTCCGTTTTCAAATTAGGCAGGTATCCACTTTCATATGAGGTTATATTTTTCAGAGACTAAGAAGGTTCTCAATGCTGTTTAATCCAGTCTTTTATTATTTTTTCTTAAACTGTTCAGATACAAAGAGACAGCTGACTTGGTGATGCGTTATCACAGCCAGAGAGGCTCCCCTCTGACTAGGAGGCAGGAGGCTGTGGGAGTAATGGGCTGTAATTGTGGAAATCGGTATTTTCTTCCTCAAGCAGAACTCATTTCCCTCCCTCAGCTGAGGAGGCCCATTTGGTTGCTCACTATATCTCTTATTCCCCAAACAGTGGCGATAGCATTTTGATTACTGTTTTAGAAAGGTTGTGCATGCTGATTACCCACTACCACTAGCATGCATTCTTTTTTTTTTTTTCCTGTAGGGTTACTAGATTGTGTCAATTTGTTCATGTTCTCTTACTTGTGTTGTTCGTGTTCTTTTACTTGTGTCACATGCGGCCGACTGCAGTAAAAGCAGCAATCCAGCGTCTAGGAGAGATCGTAACTGCCTCCCACCTGGAGATCAAATGCGTAACTGCCTCTTATGACATTCCTCTAACCATGTCGAAGAGGCTCTGGGCTTCAAACTAATGTTTAGGTTGGTTTTAATCCCAGTTATTCCATGTTCTCGTGATTCAAACATTTTTTTTTGGAGGCAGGGAATAGAGTGGCAATGTAGGTAGTATTAAATTCAAATAGTTTCACAGTCTTAGTAGTCTGTCTTGTTACAATCTGGGGAACCTTTCCATAATAAGATATATTTTATAAAATCACTGGCTATTTGGAAACAATGTCACATAACCCTGCAGCATGCCTGTTAGGCTTGTGGGTATTGTTTACCTGTGAGAAACTCAGGGAAACAGGAGGAATGGTTATGTGCTTGGTCAGTGCAGAGACCTGGCAGGGCTGGATGTCAGATTCCAGGGTAGGGATTCTAACCCTTTGATTGGTGAGCTTTTAAGTCGATTAAGGAAGCACTGAGGGGGAGGGTATAGCTCATTGGTAGAGAAAGGTCCTCAGTTCAACCCCCAGTAACTCTATTTAAAAAAGAAATAAAATAATTACCTCCCCCTTCCAAAAAAATTAAAAGAAAACCCAAACTCCAAGGAAGCACTGGTTATCTTCTGATCGATCAGAGTCAACAGTCTTTTCACCATAGCAAAATCTTGGCTTTTACCCTGATCTGCCAGTTTAGCACTTATGGTTGGGGAGTCCCAGATGTACCCCTGATGACCCTGATGTAATATGAGGATTGGGCTCAAGCCTTGCAGTTGTGCCATATGACACAGTGAGCTCGTAGCATGATTTATTATCTCAGTTTTCACACTGGTGTGATCAGGGCACTGTGCCCCTAGCCTTGAAGTTGACCAGGACATTTCCACAGCACTGTTCATGGCTGAGTTCCAAGGAGCTTTGTAGCAAGGCAGTGCTTCTTTTGGGAGGCCAACATGCAGGGGATCAGTCTTCCATGGATTAACTCTCACTTCTCATAGGTATGGAAAGAAGCAGGACATTTGAGCAAAAAGATTGTTACCTAAAGGGGGTGCAGTATTGGGGTGGCTTCAGAATAATACCGGAGACATTCAAAGTTGGGATCCATGGAGTCTCCCCCTCCTCCACAACTCCCACCATTTGCACAAATCTTGAGATGAGTTTTCAGCATTCATAGGCCATAGGATGGAGGGAAGAAGATGCAGACCAAGATTTGTGTTACGCGTATCTTCCTGTGCTCAGCACTTACTTCTCCTGTTTCTCTCTCCTCTTTCCTGTCTGTCTTCCTCCTAGTTTTGTATTCTCTCTAGCTCTGCCTTGTTCTCATTTGTGTTCTTTCTGTTTTCTCTCTCCTTCTCTGAGTCTCTGTATGTTTATTGCTCATTTTCTTGCTAGTCACACAGAGTAATGAAATGAAATTACTTTTCTTCATAAAGCTGGGTCTCTTCTACTTACAGAGTGTGCTGTCATGGGATTGTTTTGGTAAATTATCAGAACTGAATTTTTTTGGTGGCTCTGAGGTATACCTTGTTATCATTGTCCCACTGTTTTGTCTTTCTTTAATAAGTATTTTTATATTCTGTTAGGTAGTACTAACTCATGCAGATTAAAAAAAAATCTTCTTACCTTGCCTTTTGCTTTTCTTTTTAACAACTGGAGTGGGCTACCTGTTAGGTTAAGTTAGTTCAGAGAGAAAACAAATGACTTGGATCTGTTGTTGGTAATTAATGAGACAACCAATGAACATAAAGAGTGACTCTAGTTTCCCTTTGTAAAAGGTGAATAATGGTGAGAAGTTCAAGTCCTGTCACAGTCATAGGTGGTTATATCAGCAAGAAGATACTATACTTAGAGCACTGGGATACACTGAAACTGTCGAGCTGAGTATTTTCAGTCAGAAGATGTCTGGTCACTGAAGCCACTGAATCCTATTAGAAGAAGTTGCAGATTGCATCTGAGCTATTCCACTTCGAGGTTTACTGAGATGTGGTGGTAAAATAGTGACAGATGTGTATTTTTTTATCTATCACAATTCCTTGTGCCTTGAACCCAAGAAGAATGCAATAATATTGTGTGAGAACTTAGACTAAGCTCATTCTGAGGAAATACATTTCCCTCTCTCCCTCTGATGCCCTTCAGGCAAATGACAGTGGAAATCTCTCATGCATGTTAAAAGCTGATACCTGCCAGGAGAATGAGTCAGCAAATCCTGGATGTACTTCCAGTCTCCTAAGGATGTAAAAAGAGAGAAGCTGCCGCACAGTCAGCTCACTTTAGTGCTGTGGTGACAGGTCTTTACTCTGCCCGAGGAGGGGACGGCCTGAATGGACTGCAGGAAAGCCTGTGTCATTGAGAGCAGTCATTCAAGGGTCTGATGTAGCTAAATTATCTTACCATTAATAGTTAACTTCAAATAGAACATCATTAGAACTCACTTAATGAAACTGTCTTCACTGAGAGTTCCCAATGTTCCAAAAATTCTTCCTCAGAAAATGAATATGACAGATGGCAGACAGGAAACTAGCCATAATTGCCTCTGAGCTTTACATGATTTTTGATTTTTAACAGAATTATTGGTTCAAAGAATGTTAAAATATTTTCTTTAATTTAAAAATGTGATGGAGTCCTTTATTCACTCAAAAATCTTCGTGGCATGCCTATCATATACCAGACCTGTGCTAAACACTGGGAGACCAGGGCTCCAAGATGGTTGATCTTTTTTGTGATAGACCATCTGTAATATAATTTCATATTCCAAGAGCACTGTGGGACACAAAATGAATCAGTGGTGTTTTATAATGGAGGTAGGGAGGGTGGCTAAAGATGCTTTCAGGCTTTGTCTCCTCAGAGTATGCAGTCTTCTAGCGGTAGTGCACATTACCACCAAGAGCTGAAGCTGAGTGTCTGAAGTGATTTTTAACTGCAGAGTATAGTGGAGGTAATGGAGACAGTTTGAGACATAAAAAAAAAAATCTATGCTATCCAGGAGTTAGCCTGACTTGATGAGCAGCTGGACGATGGATTCCCCAATCACTAAACGACAGCCATGAAAGTGAAGGCAAGGTAAACAGAGTGACCTGGTATTTATTACTTTTCTTAGGGCGTCATCTTATTTAATCTGCACAAAAAAACCTATGAGATATGGGATATCCTTCTCAATTTCTTCATCTGTCAAATAATACAATCATGCTATTACCTAATTCTTAAAAATGATCATTTCTGGGGGTTCACATGAGCATTAAATCAGATACAACATGAAAAATGCTTAGAGCAATTCTTGGTACAAAGCAAGAACTCAGTGTAGGAAATAGATTATTATGTGAAACAGCATGTTAGGGGATGGGGGTGGGGTGGGGATAATAGCAGGAAAATGAAGAGAAAAAAGAAAAGAGAAGACAAAGTTGCACTGTGGAGAGGCTGGAGAGAGAGGGAGAGAACTCTGTTTCACTCTCACTACCTGGGGCCATCTCTAGGAAAAAAAGGTGAAGAGGACAAAAATTGTCTAAGATGTTCCTCTTCTCATTTGTCTGCAACCCTATTCTCAAGGTCTGACTTTCCAGAATATGTCATGATCTACGCCCTCTGTTCTCAACTATCCTCAGTTCATGTTTTTAAGGCTATGGTCCCTAACCCCCAAAATACTCTTGCCCCTATTCTGTTCTTTCAGTAGTCAATTCACCTCTTTGTTAGCTTGAGACATAGATTTATAAGTTATTCTATCAGTGGATATTATCATGTGTTCTCTTTCAAGGAACATATTTTTATTTCATTAGATGACTTACAGAGACCAAACCTTAAAGAAGACACTATGAATGAGTGTTTTAGCTTCTATGCCAGGATGGTTGCAGAGATAGATTGAGTGAAGGTAGTCTTCCCCACTGTCTTTCAGATCACAATCCTAAGTCTTCTGTTTTCTGGGACCTGTTCTCCTCAACACCTTTAAACAGCTTAAATGTCAAGTGCATTTAAATGCAGTCTGGTGAATTTCTGAGGTGGTGTAACTTCAATGTTTGGGAGGGGAAAACTGGAGAAATCCTAGTCCTTAGGATTCATTCTTTCATTTCTTCACATTTTGAAAGCTCTTCACTTTTCATAGATTGTGCTATGTCTCCAGTTGTTCAATAGTCTTCTAATGGAAGAAACAGAATTAGCCAACTGTCACTGCTTCAGGGGGAAAGAATTTATAATATATTGTATTTTGGTGAACCTTTATAACTGGATGAATTATTTTTCATTTCTAAGAGGCTCTCTTTATTAAATGACCACTAGACAATCCATAATGCTAATACCTTTTTGAATTAGTCTTTTTGGATGAGTGCTTTCCCTTTGGCTCGTCTGTATCCCAGTGTTCAGCTGAAGGAGACACTCTGGGTAAGTTTCTTCAATGCTTTAGTTCTATGTTAGAGTACTCAAGTCAGATTTCTAGTTGGATTTCAAGGAGTTACACTAAAGAAATAGAAAATTTGTACACTATTAAATACTTTTTGATTTCTGTGACTTCATGCTTTGAAGTGTCCCAATAGTCTTATCAACTTAAACTTTGTTAAGAAAAGCTTTGGTCTGGTCTAAAATATGCTTCTTTATTGGATCACATGGGAAACATAGAAAAAGGTTTCACTCCTTTGCACATCTTATCTTTTTTTTTCCTGCCCACTTTACAGCTGTTTAGAAGTTACCTCCTCATCTACTCTCTCCAGAATTAAAACTGAGAATATCATTTCTGTTTTTATCCGCAAAATGTGTGACTAACTAAAATTACATCCTTGCAGTCATTAAAAGATTTTTGACTAATCTACTAGGAATTTATACATAAGGTGTCAGTTTTTAATCAAATGTACTTTCTATAGAAGCAAAAGCAGCTCCTTGTACTTCATAGGGAGCTGTTCGGTAAGAATAGCCTTTAAGACAGGATTTGTGATTTTTAGAAGGTCCCTTCTACACCTCATGGAGGAGCAAGCACTCCAGGAAATGTTGCTGGGAAATACTTTGCTTCATTCTGAGATTTTCTAAGAGGTTTTATATAAATCTGGCCTAGGGAAACTCTGTTTTCCCAAGATTTGGAATAGTTACTAGCAGCTTCTAGAAAGAAAATCATTTTAATAATTGGACAACATTGGAATTTTCCTGAGGGCTGAAATGAAATATATAAAATAGGGACAATTCTTTTGAATTCCCAATAATATTTTCTTCTCCTTATGTTGACTGAGAAGGCTTTTCTTATGCAATTTTCAAATTAAGATTTTATTATGGCTCCCTTTTAAGAGAACTAGTTCAACTTTTCCATTCTTCTTCCAGCACCTCTATTATTGGGTAGAACTGCCCTTCTGCCCTCACAGGCTCAGTGTGAGTGGGGCTCAAGGATAAAAGACGTGGAAGGAATGATGACAGCTACTTGCAGGTTTTCTTAGGCAGCTAATGCTGACCAGAGCTTAGAGATCTATTTTTAGAATCTATTCAAAGAAACTAATCAAAATTCTGGGTTTTTATTTTTTTATTTTTTTGGATATTAGAATCGGAAAAGGGGAAAGAAAATGTTGCAGTTCAATATCCACAGTAGGAGCAATGATTAGCACACATACGTATTTTATTTAGATGACACATTTTTCAACCTTTAATGAGATTGTTGTACTGACCAGAATACAGTTTAAAATGTCTTTTTACCTATTGCACCCCTGCAATTAACTCCTGGTGGATGGAACTTGGGTCCTCACAAGGGCTGCTGGCAAGAATTTTTAAGATAGCCACCAGTAAGAGCATTTATGGACTCCTTGCTTTGGTAGACATTTTGGCTGTTAAGAAATATCAAGGAAAAGGCTAGTTACATCTTGTCCTTCCTAGGAACAGCGGCTCTGGGAGCCTGGCTGACACATAGGCTGCGCTTCACATCTGCACTGCATGGAAATCATTTTTCTCTAGAGATTATCAGCCAGGAGATCTTTGTTTTCCATTCACAGTACTTTAGGTTATCTCTTAGTGTAACTTCCATATATGACTTACAGTTTTACATGGTAAAAAAGTCAACAAATGTATGAAAAGCTAGACTAATCTTATAGTTCACTGGTGTATTGTGATTGTAAGTGCTTGTAATAGTTTGAATTGGCCAATTATCCCTCCATAATTACCTGTATGAGTCTGAAACTCTACCAAGCCTTTCACCTGTTAACTTCACTTAACACTTATGATCCTAGGCAAGCATTCACTTTTTTCATGCAGGGACTTGGAATACTGCAACATGGTAACTTGCCCACCTGAGATCACACAGCAGGTAAACTAGTAGAGCCATATTTTCCTGACTGTAAAGTCCACGCCCTACCCCAGTGTTTTACGACTTCCTTCACATCAGGGCTTCCGCTGCCCCAGCAACAGACCCTGCCCCCAGTTGCTCTCCTTGAGGGTGAGAACTGAGGGCTTTGGTGTTGACGGCACATTGACTGGGAAGCTTGGCTGTAACCCACTGTGTATATCTTCCCCGCTAAGCAGGGCCATTGTAGTTGCTTCTCATACCCAACATATTCCTGCTTTAGCACTCATGCAAGACTGATGCCATTGTCAAGATTGGAGAAAGAACCTAGGATTTCTGAATTTCTCATTGCCCTCTGGCTAATTCCCCTGTGATTTTTTTTTTCCCTAATCCACCCTTCACTCCCAAATTTTTATCCATTCTTCTCCATCTATTAGAACTACCACATATATAATATATTCATCCCAACAAAGTGTTAGGGGGAGCTGCTTGAACAAACTGATTCTTAAGTTGTAACTGCCTGATGTATCATACCTACTAGGAATATTTGCTTAGTAAACAAAATGAATTTCTGCATGTTGCAATTTCAGCCAATATGAGGGTGATAATTTGGGGCTGAGCACTCAGCATTCTACGTGTATGGGCTCTGGGAACAGGTATGGGAAAGAAACCTTAGTAGCCCTGGGTGTCTTCTTCCAGCTGTGAGTTTGGAAGGAGGTTAACGCTCATAGATGGAGAACTGAGGAGATTAGACATCTCAGTCCAGACAGGCCTTTAGAGGGGACTCAGAGTGGCTTTACATTTGTTTCACTGTCCTCTTGCCCTCCAACAACTAAGCCCTGAATTACTTGGTTGAGAGTGCATAAAAGTATTAATAATTCACAGTCATTAAAGTCACTTGCTTATAAATCATAAGCACAAAACCAATTATACCATTTTAAAGAACTGGTTTAATCTGCCTGCCTGGACGACCTCTTTGATGGCAGACCCACCCCAAGCTCTCCCAGGGTGCTCAGCCTTCATGCCTTGTAGTGTATACAAATAGCCATTTTATCTGCTCAGAATCTTGAGTCAGAGAGGAAAGCATCTTCCAAGGTCAGCAGTAAGTCATGCTTAGCTATTGGGAAATCATAGAAACATTATAGTAGAATTATAAGACAATGGGCTTTGAAGACAGTCAGAAATGGGTTTAATCCCATTTCTGTTACTAGTTAGGCAGTGTATGATCCTAAACACACTTCTTAATCTTGGTTTCCTCTCCTATAAACTAGAGAAGATAATATATTACTTTCAGAAATGTACATGAGAGTTTAAATAGCACAATAAATGTTAATTCCTTTACAGGTTATTAATACCCAGGGCTATGGGGCTGCTCTAAGCTGGCTTTTGCATACATAGGAACAGTTTATGCATGCATTCATTCATTCTTTTGTTCATTTAAAAATGAGTACTGGGCGCCAAGTAGAGGCTTATTTAAGAGACTTAATGAAATCCAGGGCTAATTATATTTGAGTATTGCTTCTTATTTGCTGGCATTTTCTTTATGCTCATTCTTGTTTGGCAGATAACTAGCTGACCTGGCATTGAGCTTGAATGTTCTCTGTAAGAGAAAATTTCTCTTCCCTGTGGATAGCAAATCCCATCTTCAGGCTTATTGATGAGATCACATACAGGGGAGCCCTTTCCATAACTGAGAAAGAAATGTCGTTTGCCTGTGTTCTCTTCCAGCAACTTCAGAGCAGGGTTTTCCTGTCTTCTATGCACTTGGTAACTACTCTTCTAATTTAGCTTTATGGTTGTATTTTAAGGTGCAGCAGGAAGAGCCCAAGTCCTGATTCCTTGCTCTGTTCTTCCACAGTCCCAGGTTGATTTTCTAGCTGTAAAGAGCCATTTTCTTGATGGAATAAACTGAGACTCAGAGGTGTTAGCTGGCTTTAAGTGTGAAACTGCAGGGTCAGGGCAGAATCAGATTAGCAGTGTCTGTTAGATTCAAAGTCAGGAAATGATGCTTGGGTCAGAACTATTTTGGCAATTACTTCCAGGATGCATGTATTTTTGTATGGAAGATCAGAAATGAATTTCTATGAAACTCTAAAACATGCTTCACTAGGAAACACTCTAATTCCTCATCCTGCACCACCCCTTGAAAAATATACAGCCCGGACCTGTGGATAAAGACATCATTTGCATTAAACTAGTAACTGCTGACAGTTTATCACCCAGGCTGATTACATTACCGGATAACACAATCAGTAATTGAGAGGGCCAGAGGGATCAAGTAAAATTTTAAAAAGGCCTTCAGGATCACTGGGGGAAAAGGCAGCTCAGTGCAGTTTGCCTTGTAGAGCTTTGAGGTTCTGGAGGTTCATTCACTTTAGCAGTTGAGCACGTACTTTTTCCCAGCCGATGCTGAGTCCTGGTGGTACAAAATAATTGGACACAAATCCTGTCCCAGAAGGATTCACAGGGGTCAGTTAGAAACATAAATAAACACTGCATCAGGACAAGTACTCTAAGTGAGTTATGTGGAAGGTACTGAAGAAACAGAGCAGGTTTCTGTGCTCAACTTTCCTCCACTGGCAGAGATCTCAGTGAAGGTGTCATTTGAGTTAAATCAAAAAGCTGAGTTGGAGTTTTTCAAGGGTAAAAGTGGGGAAGGATATTCCAGTCAGAGGGAAGAGGATGCATAGTGAGTTGTGAGAGAACTCACGGGCACTTAGGGCTGTGTAACTGAGCGGGACCCTATGGGGCCTTCCTGGGACAGACCACTCCCCTCATGTTCTCTGCCTGCCTCTTGTTTGTGGAATAGGTGTAGTCTCCCAGGCCACCCCTGAGTCACAGAAGCCTGGCTTAGGAATGAATGATTGCAAGGATGTGAACATGTGGTGACAAAAGTAGCAGTTGGGCCAGGAGAACTGGTAACAATTTAAATAGTAAATCAGCCATGTGGCAGTCACAGAACCTTTGGTTCCCTCCTGAAACACATGGATAACAGTGCCTGATGCACATTTCCTGAGCTGTTTCACAGATTAAAAATCCCCAACCAAATGGAAGAAGATGACCGTGATGACCTTGATGACCATGAGTGAGTAGGCCCCCTACTTACTGGAGCCTGAGGATTGATAACATTAATCCCTGTGATGCTGCCCTGTTACTTCACCATCAGCCAATCAGAGAACTGTGTGTGAGCTGATCACATGCCTTGTGTCTCCCCTCCCTCATCTTGCCTCTAAAAATGCTTCCCTGAAACCCATTGGAGAGTTTGGGTTTTTTGAGCATTAGGTGCCCTGGACTCCTTGTCTGGCACCTTACAATAAATGCTGCACTTTCCTTCACCACAACCTGGTGTCAATAAATTGGCTTTACTGTGAATGGGTAAGCAGATCCAAGTCTGATTCAGTAACAGGTGGGTGGAAGGTGAGGCTGGGGGATGAGGCTACAGAAGAGACAGGCATGTAGTTTCCAGGACGGTATCATTATCCAAAAGTGAGCAAATATAGAATGTTCATTAACAAACAAGTTGTGATTTCAGATTTGTTCCCTAAGAAAAATAATTTGAAAGTACAGATATTACACTAATTGTGTTTAGTTAGAAGAGATCTTTTCCTGAATGTTTTAAATTCAATTTAATTGAATCCAATTATAATTTTTGGTGCAACTGCAAAGAATTTTGAAAAAAAAAAAAAAAAGTCTAACTAGGAAGGCAAAAATAAAAGTTAAAAAAAGTTTCTACTGCCCTGGACTTGATAATCTAGAGCAGAAGGCAAATGTAAACTCCAATCCAAGGAGGGCTTTGAGAAGTGCTATTTTAGATGCTCATGGATCATAGATCTAACCTGCCACCTGAGTGGGGTTGAAGTATGGTTACATTGCTTTTGGAGGACATGGGGTGACAATTGGGTTCTGAAACATGTGGAGGTTTTCAAGAGGAATATATACCCCAAACTTAGATGCAAAGAAGACAAGACATGGTTCCTACCTTCAAGAAGCAATTACAACGGGGAGACACAGAAGGCTTCTGAGTGGGAGGACATCACATAAACCCTCCAGCTACTCCTAGTTGAAATCACCCGCAGTTTTCTCCTAGATGACTCTGGTCAGATTTCTTGTCTGTCGCAGTATCTGTGCAAATATTCCTTCCAACATGGTCTGCTCTCTCAGTTCCTTGGCATCCTCATGGCACAATTGGTTTAGTTGTTCAGAGTAAAACCTTGGACTGATCCTTCACTTCTTTGTTTCAGGGACCACATGCAATCTTCAGTACCTTATAGCAGCTCTATATTAATATATCCTGAATGCAGCATTTTCATTCCCTCTGACTCTATCATCCTAATTGCTTGTCTGGATCACTGTACACGGGGTCCCCAGTTCAACTGGCTTTTTCCAGCCTTTTTCAATTTCACAGTCAAAGGAATTCTTATAAAATAGTAAGTCAAGCTATCTCACTCCCTGCTCACGACCCTCTCAAGACTTCTAATCACATGTAGAACAAGATACAAAGTCCTTACCAAGGCCTTTCTGCACTAGTAACTTGAGATAACATTCTCAGGTCAGAGCTAAGTCCTCACTTCCTCTGGCAGCCTTCTTTGAACCACTCAGGCTGGGTGCTTCTCATGCTCTCACCAGCTTGTGTCATGCTGTCTGTGTTTCCATAGTCATTTCTGCCACATTGTGTTGGAGTGATCCGTTGATATGCCTGTCTCGTTCATTTGTCTTCACAGTCTGAGCATCTAGCTTAGACCCTGGCATAGAGTAAATGCTCATTGAATAGTTCTTGAACAGAAACTGTACTAAGGTAAATAAGACGTGGTCTTTGCTGTCAAGTTGCCCAATGATGCCATTTGGTGAGACAGGTGTATAAATGAATAATTATGCTACAATGTGATAAGAACTATAGCAGTTATATAAAAAAGTGCATCTGGCGTCCAGTGGCAGGCACAGCCAGTACTGAATCAGTGGAGTGGTCACTGTGCTTTTTCCTTGGTGAATTTGAGCAGAATTTATATTCATTTAGGAAAGGAAGAATATTGACTGCAGAGATATTAGATTTTTTGTAAAGTTGTAAAACTCTTAGAAACCCTCAGATAGGAAAAGTTGCTATATGATAGTGAAATATTAACCAAAGAGCACAGCTGGCAAGCTGGGTTTTCACGTGCCTTTAAGGCACATCACTGAATCTATTGACACATATACAGTTTCCTTCTTGTGAATTAAGGGTTTTACAAAGCCTGGCTTCTTTAATGTTCCCTTTACATTATCCTGCAAAGGGTATTTTTCTAAGTAGTAAAGATCAGAATGATTAAATAAGACAGCTAAATAAGATGGGTCTAATAACAATGAAAATGAACAAGCTCTTTACCCCTCAGTGGTTGGGGATGTTAACTGTTGTGTATTCTCTTTGTTGAAACCACTGCAGTTGTTACAAATGCTTCATAATAACTTAAGCTGATGTGTTTTCACACTGAGCATATTGATTCATGGAACAGACACAAATTGTGGTGGAAAGTGTTCACTGAATATATTGTGAAAGCATCTTGGTTTGATGAAAACATGAATTTGGAGGATGCATCCACCTATGTTAGAAACTCATCTTTGCCTCAAATAAGCTGGGTAGTATTGTGAAAGTGTCTGAAGGTCTCTTAAATTTGTTTTCTTTCCTGTAGAATCACAATACTTTCAACCTTTTCTATGCAGAGTTGTTTTGAGAAAGAAATTAGATAACACACGAGAGGCTAACACAATGTTTGGAAGATAATACCTGTTTGATTTTTAAATATCTGTTTTTTTTTTTTTCCTATAGCTAATACTTTTCTACTTAGAATTCTCCTGGGTAAATATTTCAAGCTCCTTTTAGATTTTACACTCAAGAATCTTTTGCCTTTATGCTCAACACCCCATATTTCTATAGTAATAATGCTGTCTGATCTAGTATTTAATGGGTATATGTCATGTCAAACATATACCGAAAAAGTGATTAACCTCAACAATCTCATTTCTTTCTTATTTATTTTGGTCCATTTTACAGATGAAGAAATAAGATGTAGAGAGGCCAAGTAATTTGTCCAAGTTAAAACTAGCAGACTTCAGTGTTAGCATTTCAACCCTCAGAGTTTGACTCCAAAGTTGTGTTCCTAAGAGCTGCCTCTTAATATGATAATCACTTTCTATCTTTTCTCTTCTCCTACCACATTAAATTCTACTACATCAGATAAAGAGGATTATGTAATGATAAAACAAATCTGTTTCCCATCATCTTTATAGCTTAGAGCCAGAGCCAAAGAGCTAGAGCAGAAAGGAAAGAACATCACTGCTGAGAGGACAGCAGCTTCAGTGGCCGGAGGGGTTGTGAGGGTCATGGGAAATCTCAGCTACAGGAGGGGTGGTGATGGGCACTTTAACCTCAAAGCTCTCTCATGGTAGAATGACTGGGCTGGTGCTTGGCCATAGGTCTTGGTTAGTCTGGGAGCTCACTGAACACGGAGAATCATTGGTTTCTTGTCAGATTAAATCACTGAGTCTGGGTATGACAATATCCATCTTGGGTCATCTGTACCTAAGGGGGATTCTGGGGTCCAAAGTAGAGGGCTATTCTCTATAAATCCCTAGTCTTTGAGCTCAGGGACTGTTCTGCACAAATTAAGTTGTACATAATGAAGTATTTTATTCAAATGCTGTTTTTTTCTCAATTAAAAAAAAGAATCAAAGTTCAAAAGGTAAAAACTATAATCCGTGGCTGTTTGTACCAGCGAGCTGTCAGGAAATCTACTGGGCACTCTGTAGGGTTGTGGTCCCTGTCGCCGTCCAACCCATGTAACACAGTCAGGTTAGATGGCTCTCCTCAGCCAGCGGTGTTCTTGAGGACCCTGACATTCAAGACTCAGGCCTGCAGGCACACAGAATAAAGGCCACTCAGCTCCAGTCTCAAGAATGTGTCCTCTTCGTTAATATGTGATCACATGTTATGCATCTCTTCAGGTTGTGGCTTGGATTTTGAGTCTGTAAAGGATGAATGAATGCTGCATGGAAATTTATGCAAAATTGGCAAACTAACAAACCACTGATTTTTACTCTGTTTCACTTTTGCTGTCCTAAACTCTGGTCCCTAATCTATCCTCTGAGCAGCTAGGCTTGCTTGTGAATAGCTTTTGTATTCACTTGCCTAGAGCTTTTGTACAGCTGTTAGAAAAATTTTGAATTGAATGTAGTTGAAACTGGGGTTTATGTATTTATTTATTTTAACATCACTCTGTTACTGCTGTAAGGCTCTCTCTTCCCTCAGTTGCCACCGATTACCACTGATGAAGGGGAACTATGCACTAGTGCTTAGCACTTTCCTAAGAGAGAAGAGTAAAATTTCCATTCGTAGATGAAAAATCAGAATTTTAGAAATAGTAAAGGACACATACAGGTAGTAAGAGTTGAAGTCAGAAGTCTAAGCCTCATGGACACAAAACTTCTAACCAATGAGTTTGCTTTTATCAGCTCTATTTTTCTTCAGTTTTGCCAACATAGCAAGTTTGTAGCTACAAGGTGTCTTGAAAAACTTACCAAATAAATAAATCTTCGGAAATAATGTTTTATTCATCCTACGAGGGAATTAATTCCCAAAATCAGTGAATAAATCTTTCTCAGACTGGTGATAAAAACAGTACAATTAAATTTTTATAGTGTTTACCGTTTTCATGAATAAAAACACATTTTTTCCCTCTTAGTTCCATCTCAAGTTAATAGAATGTTGGAAAGCAGTGAAGTCTGTGAGCAGAAGTTAGTGTTGAATGGGCATTTTGATGTGCCAGGTAAGGAGAATTTGCCAATAGTGAGCTAACTTCTCTGGCTACATTTCCCCCTCCTCAGTCAAACAGTGTTTAAAAGGAAACATTTCTGAATTGTTTTTACTAATGATTGAACAACAGCATGGCCACATCTTCCTCCTGGCTCTAATCTTCCTACTCCCCAGAACAGGTTAGAAATAAAGACACAATGACATGGAAACAGCTCCCAGAAACTGCATTTCCAACTTTGTTATTAATCTCTCAGATCTAAGATAGAAGTACGAAAGTGGAACACGCAAGAAAATAAGGTAGGCACTTGGAGTGAAATGAGATCAATTTGTTTAACGCAACTAGCATTTCTGTAAGCTGGATTTCATGAGTTAGCTTTTTTTGCTGGCCATAATTCATAAGAAAAAAATCCTATGTGAAGACTTTAATACAGAGTACAAGAAGATATGCATCCAGAGTGAGATACCATCTTAAAATCAGAGGAAATTGACTTGATTGAATCTGTGGGTTTTTCTGCACCAGGTTTTTGTTTATGCTGAGTCAGGGCTTTTATTGTGTTTTGAGCCATCATAATAAAGGATATCACAGCTGTGGATATGAATAATAAGTGCACTTCCCCAATTAAACCAAGTCATAAGGAGCCCAGTGGAATCAACTGGTGTATGTTTTCTGTATTAACTAACCCAGGAAAGGGATGGGGGCTGAAATTTTGAAAGGATCTTCGTAACTGTTTACTCAGAATGATTCATTTTTCTGTACTGAAGGACAAAGATGTCTTTGATGTCAATTTGTGGTAACAAAGGTCTATACTTATCACTTGCATTTAAATATATTAGATCTAGGAAAAAATGTCTCATTTTCTCTATAGTAAAAAGTGTATGAAAGTAGAAGTTTTCATCATCATTAATTTGATGTTTGTTTATGTTTCTAAGATCAAATTTTGGCTTCAGATCATAGAACAACTGTGATTTCAATTTTGTTCTTAGCCTCAGAAATACTGAATTAGAAATGCAAAGAAAAACCATGGCTGTGGCAGGCTCACATACAGCAGGTTGAAGAGAATGTTTAGTGCTAAACTGAGAAGAGGAGAAACGAATTTGTATTTGAAAGGTATTTGAAAGTTATAAAACACTATACAATATGTATTTATTGCAGAAAACCTGAATTTAAAATAGAATTTCTCACTCTGAGAATCCTCATTGCAATTTTCAAGATGTTTTTATAGTTCTAAACTTTTCCAGTTCTACATTTTTTATTGTTGTTGCAGTTCTAAGCATTCGGACTGAGTGCAGTTAATAATTACTAATTTTTGAGTAAGGCACCTCAGAAGATAACAGAATAGCTCACAGGTGGGAAGCCAATTTCTTTGACTCTCATACCATCTCTTATCAACTTAACACTATAATGAGGCTGAGTCCTGCCTCTGGCAGGAGAGAGCACTGTGACTGATTAATAATGTCTATAAAGGAGTCGGGAGGGAGGGGAAATTGCGGCGTACAGATCTTGTAATTGTTCTCCCTAGACTATTTAATAGGAAAGAAGTCACAGATCCAGTGGAAGTGTCTGTCCAGCATTTAAAATAAGAGCATACCCTGTAGTGCAACTCTGTGTTCATTACTACAGGGTTAAACCCCGTTCCTAAGAAATTTGCCTCCTCAACTCACATCCTGATTTACAGGTATTTAGCTTCGTAGAATGTAGCCACTGCTGGCCTATTATTCTCCTACAACACATGAGTACATCTGAAGTAGAGTTCCAGGTATTTAAAGCAGAATTACCTCAATATAATACAATCTGCAGTTAGGACTGAAGTATACCAAATATTAAGTCAGTGTCCTAAGAAAAATGTAGCTCTTTAGGTCAACAAAATCCAAATCTGTAGATGCCCTTCCCTTTAACCATGTGCCTAAAGAATACTGCACCTTCATAGGTAGGGCTCGTTAGCTGAGGACCGACCTAGACTCTGTTTAGAAATCTAGGAAACACTGTTGATAATGATGTGGGCTTTGCCGCATGTCTGCTTGGACTGTTAAAAAATCCTTCGGTCATACTTCCTTACCTTCCTCGGAAAAGGAAGGTGCTCTTGTTACTCTGTGGTATCTTTTCTGTTCTGTTTGCCCCATGTCTTATCAGTTTCCTTCTGTCTTCTCTCACACTCTCTCCCTCTCCCCCAGGACCTGTGGCAACCCCTTTTTCCAGTCAATCTTTTGTGAACCTCTTCCCATTCATGTCTCTTAACCCTTCTCTCTATGGTATAGTCTCCTTACCCTCATTTCTGCAAATTTATTTAGTGCACAGATAAAGATCAAACCAGGATTATTCAAAAATCTTAAAAGTAATGGAACTCAATTAATGAAATTTTTAAAGAAAAAAAATTCCTTTAAAGTAATTTAGTCAGGATAATTCTTTTAGGGGGAGAGGTTTCAGTCAACTGCTGTTTCACATTTGTTTGTTCCAAACTGCAAATTACTTTTTTAATTGTTCATGGAATGCAAATAAAATGACAATCCTTTCCTACCAGATGTGCTGGATAGGCATGAGGGCACAATCATTTTCCTAACCAATGTTTTCATCAAGAACCAATTCAGAGTCTTAGAAGTACTTCCTACTTCCATTTTAATTGAACTCCGAAACATTGCCTGAGGCAGGTTTGCGTTCTTAAGTGCTCTTAAAGGCCTGGGGACCGGGATGCTAGGAGTAGTACAAAGACCGCTAAATTGTGGCTTGATCTTGTATTGGAAGGCAAAAACCGTATTTACATTCTGTTACAGGGGGCTTTGAGATTTACACATTTGAATAAGAATCAGGATGGATGTGCTGAGGTCCCAGTAGGATGGTACTGTGTCAGACTTTCCGTATAAGTGCCTGAGTGCCAAGGGTTCAGCAGGAACACGTAGGAACTGAGCCAAGTAGAGTCTGGAGGTAGCTTCCTTTTTCCTTTTTTTATCTCCTCCCACTTCACAGCAATGTAGGCATTGTTCAAGACATGTGAAAAATTAAAATACCATAAAGAAATTTAAAAATAGAAAATCTTGGAGCCTTACCTCGTATCTTGTGTTGGAGGAAACATGAGGGTAGGCCGTGTGATGGAATAGTAACTGTACCGTCAGTCTGAAGTCTGCAGTTTCTTAGAAGTGTGACTTTCCTTGCTTCTCATCTGGGACATGTATTCCTCATGTGTAGAATGACGGGAATTGAGAAAATGATCTCTGCAGTCTTCCCTAGTCCTAAAATGAGAGGAGTCTCTGGAAGCTGACAGAATGGAATAATTGCGGTGATGCCTCCTCAGAGGACACGAGGCTTGCATTTGTTCTGTTCCTCTCTCAGTCTTTCTTCTTTTGCCCCTTCCTTTTTTCTCTTCCTGTATCTTTCTATAGTTGACCTGCTATTTTGTTGGCCAACCTTGGTCATCCAGTCACTTCTTAGTTGGTATCCATTTCAGAGACTGCAGTACAGGAAGGGACTCTCTGGCCTCCCATCTGTGCGGAAACCAATCTGCCTGATGTCACTGTGGCACTGATTTACTAGTTGTCTATCGCATCTAGACCCTTCTCCGTATTCACCTTCCCTGTCACTGGAACATCCTGTTTTTCCTCTTACATATAACTGGCTCTATTTATAGTTATTGTCCAGATGGTACTTAATTAATGCCGTCTCACCTACAAGTTCCATCTTTACTTGCTGGGCCTGGCTTCTAAGACTCGTATTGCAGGATCTGCCTCTTAAACTGCTTCATGTTCCCTCAGAGTTTACCTGTTACAATTAAAAACAATATAGTTTTATCTGTCATGTTCCATTTCTTGTTTTGCTCATGTACACTGGTATTTTTCCTTTACAAAACAAGACTAAAAGTAAACCAACTTGCTGGAGGTGTGTCTGTTTTATGTTTTAAACAAAATTTAGATGATCAAATCTAGTTTTTCTCTTTAATACTCATTTTTTTTTTGTATTTAGGACTTTATGTCTCCCTTTTTGTTTTCCTTATATTTACATTTCTTAGGTTTTTCTTTTCCTATGAGCTGACTATTTAGTTGGTTGATTTTCATTATGCTTTCTTTGTTAAACAGTGAAGGCTTAAGGCTTAGTACATACGGTGAGCTGAGCATGGTTATTCTCTTTTCCTTAACAAGTCTGTTATTTCCAAATGTAATTAAAGTAGAAAGTAACTTAGATGTCATTTGTCCCTCAGAATTTGGGCATAAGCATTTAACATTTTTGCATAACCAAAGCTTAAACTTACTTTTATGATTTTTGAATTTTAAAAAATTCTTCAAAATGATAAACACCTTATCTTGTTTTAAACAAGTTTTACTAACATGTAACTATCTACATCTCTTGATTTGTCAACTTTAGTGAATATCTATTAATCCCCTACTTTGAAAAAATGAGGAAATTAGCTCATTATATTATCTTTTCCTTTCTCCTCCAGTACCTAAACTCCGCCACTCTCTGTCACATACTTACTTTTAGTTCTTTTATAAGTTGCCTTTATAGCATTGTATGATACACTTAAACATCTATTTTTTGACCAGTTAATCTCAGGCAGTACCTGTTGGCTTTGTGCTGTCCAAGATGGAAGAATAAGCACATCTGTGCTTCTCACCATCTCTCCCAAGTTTTCCCCTCCCCACCTCTGTCCACCAAACATATCATGGCCTTTAGTTATCCATGTTTATTTCATCTACATTTTATCTTTAATTATAGTTAAATCTTTCATGCTCTGTCTACAGATTTAGTCTAAATACTTTACCAATAAGGAGCTCGAACTGTTGAGTACATAGATAATCTTTACTGAACAACCAGGAAGGGGTTTGAAGCTATAGGAGGTGATGTAATCTTAGTTCATTAAATTTGGCTTCTTGAATGAGAACTATAATTTTACAGTTTTGAGGTATGGAAGTAAATATTAAACTTAAATAAATTTAATATTACAATATTTGTTCATCTTCTCATTATGATAATTCAACTTTTTCACCAAGATTTTGTCACCAAGATTCATTCTCTTCAAGACAGTCTTCTCAGAGCTTATGACATCCAGACCTACTTTGGACTGTGTGCCTTTCCATCTGCTATAACCTTGTTATCCTGGGGTTTTACTGTACTCTTTTGGGTTTGGTTTACTGTTTTTGTGTCTCAGTTCTTATGTTTTCCTCTTTCTTTTGTTTCTTTTTAATTTGCTAGAGAACATCTTTTCATAGTTCTTTGAAGAAGAAGAGTATGTGAGTAGTGAGTTTTGAGTCTGTGAAATTTTGAAAATATTTTTATTTTGCCAGCATATTTGAGTAGTAGTTTAGCTAGGCTCAAAATTATTTATTTATCTTGGCCCAAAATTATTTTTTTCTCAAAACTTTGAAGGCATTTTCTCAGAATGTTTCCGGTATCCAGTATTGTTCACAAGAAGCCTTATGCTATCCTGAGTCTCATCACTTTGACAATCATCTACTTTTTCCCTTTTGAAAACTTGTTAAATTTTTCCCTTTGTTTCTGGAGTTCCGAAATTTCTAAAGAGTCTTCATAAGAAATGTTTTTTACAGTTTTTTTATTAGTAAATGTTAATTTTTAGAATAGTTTTAGATTTACAGAAAAATTGAGCAGATAGTAGAGTTCCTATATGCCCCACCCCATATACTGTATTTCCTCACTTAGTAACATCTTATATTAGTATGTTTGCTATATTTAACTAATCAGTATTGATACATTACTGTTAACTAAAGCCAATAGTTTATTCATCTTTCCTTTTTTTCTTATTAAATGACTTTTTTTTTCTATCTTAGGATCCCACCCATGTTACCACATTACATTTATATTTCATGTCTTCTTAGGGTCCTCTTGGCTTTGACAGTTTCTCAGACTTTCTTTGTTTTTAATGAGCTTGACAGTGTTTAGGTGTATGGGTCAGGCATATTGTAGGATGCCCCTTTGTTGGAATTTTTCTGAAGTTCTCATCATGATTAGATTGAGGTGGTGGGTTTTCGGCAGGAAGATCACAGAACTAAAGTGTCATTTTATCACACCATATCAAGGGTGCACATTGTCAACATGATTTATGCTTGTTGATGTTGACCTTGATCACCTGGTTGAAATAGTGTTTTTCAGGTTTCTCCACTTTCAAGTTACTCTTTTCTCCCCCTTTCCATACCATACTTTTTGCAAGGAGGTCACTGTGGGCAGCCTACACCTAAAGAGCAAGAAGCTCCCCTTCCTTTAGGGTTAAATATCTACATAAACTTATTTAGAATTCTTCTGCAAGGGGTATTTGCCTCTTCTCCCTCATTTATTAGTTAATTTAGTCATTCATTTACATCAGTATGGACTCATGATACTTACTTCATACTCTGGGTTATGATCTAATACTGGTTTGCTCTGTCGCTCAAATTCCCCCTTTGGACATGGGTGCCCTTTCAGTTGGCTCCTGTACCTGTCTGACGTACTCCTATTGCTGTGCTCTGCTTTGCTTTTTTAAAAAAGTACTTCCTTCTGTCACTATAAGAGCTCACGTTGTGTATTTTCTGCTCCAGCCCTAGAGTCAGCCATTTCTGCAAGGAGCCTGGGTCTTTTTACTGAAAAAATGGTATTAGAAACAAGATCTGGGCCTTAGATATTCTTGTTCCTGCTGGGATGTCACTGCTTCTAGGCTCTCTAGAGGACAGAGTGTAAAATGTATGTGTGTGTAGTAATCCAGGCACACACGCATATTTTTCTGTAACCAGTAAAATGAGCTCTTACTGATGTCTCCAACTTTAATACATTACCACATGGATCACTGTAGCCTCCTCCCTTGCTTATCTGTGAATTTCCACTCCAATAGTGAGAAATCTCGCTTTCTACCTACTGCTATTCATTTACCTAATTGTTCAGTTCCAGTGTACACGTATAGGAATATTAGAATTAACTTGTATAGCACGGAAACAGCTTTATTAACCGGAGTACCGTGCTTATGTGTAGTTCCATTTGCCTTTACTTTTATAGATTCTGTTTATTTCCCAAGTTACTTAGATCAGCATCTTTTCCCCCACCCCTTCCAGTGAGGTTGCTTGATGCATTGTAATACAGTGAGATTCTTTTGTTAAGTTATACATTCCATCCTAAATTATTCCTACTGAAAGAGGGATGTTGAAGTTTCCAGATATAATAGTGGACTTGTTTATTTCTTTTTGCAGGTCCCCATGTATATTTCCTTTTTTATTGAAAGCATTTTCCCCAAGCACAAAATAAAAGTGGATTTCATTGACTTGCAAGTGACCAATACATGGTACTAGATTTATCTTTGTAGCTCTGTTAGTTGAAGAATTTTAATTTCACAATTGATGGGAATGGTTCATTTTCAAAACAGACTTGCAAATTTGCCAAGAGGGAGAATATTGTTCCTTAATGATAAAGTGGGAAACTGGGGCATCTAGAAGTTAGGAGTTATTTAGAGAGTCTCTTCATGTCTAGATGTAGGTCCAATTACTCTGTCTCCATCGTGTTTTGCTGAATAACAAGAGACACCTCTGTTTCTGAAGAAGTTGATCTGAATTTACCCTAAATTATAAATTTTAATTAGTGTTGGCATAATGGAGTTTATGGGGTACTTGATTCTCCAAAATTAATGTTCTGTCATTTAGCACAAGAAAACTTCAAGGATTTTGGCATGATAGGGAAATGAAAATTTTTATTTAAATTCAGAATTATCTTTCTTAGTTTTAAAGGAAACTTGTGAAGTCAAAGCATTATTGAATTGAAATGGAACAAAATAAATGATATATGATTTATTTGTATGGTGCCTATTGGTCTGCCATGAATAATGAGAACATTTATGACTAATAGCAGATTTAGTACTTATATCACACTGGCATTGGATTAAAGTGCTAACACTTTATAATTGCCTTTTTGTAAACTTGTGCCTTGATAATAAAACATATTTTTTAAAAGTACATGACTGGTTATATAATTTTGTGTAAGAGTAGTTCATTAAGAAAGGAAAAAGCAACTTTAGTGAGTCTGTTAAATAAAATCACCCAGTAAAAGCTCTGATGAGCCATAAAAGATAATACTGAATAACAAAGACTTTCTTCCCTCCCCTACCTCATCCCTTCTGTCTGAGAGTCATTAAAGTATGTATAATATGCTCTTAAAATTATGTCTATCGAAGCATACTTACCCTTTGCATAGAAAGAGATAGTTCAAGGTTATGCTAAATAAAATATTACATGTGCCACCTCCGTGAAAAATTGCCTAAGGCAATAAGGGTTAAATACATTTATCTGTCCATCTGCCTTGTGTCCCAGATTCAGCACCAGTGTGTGCCCTGAACTGGATTGAGTTTTCAGAAAAATCCTCAAAAAGACCCTCAAAAAAAGAACCATAGCATCAAAGAGCTTTTTAATTAGGGTTCTTTGCCAAAAAACAAAGGTATGTCTCTTACCCATCATTATTGAAGTACACAAGTTAATAAAAGGACATCTGTACTTTCCATAGAGAGTAGTTAAAGGTAAAAGAAATATGGGTGGGGATAGAGAGGAGAGGGATAGCACCAACAATTATTGATTGTCTGCTGTATTCCAGGTTCTTAAAAAATAATTAAGCCATCATTATACTAAGTGATTTATGTGGATTATTTCATTTCATTCCTCACAACAAGAAGAGGCTTTTCTTTATTGGCTGCTGTTGTTGCATTAATCTCCGTTAGAAACGTCCAGATAGGGTGAGTGTGAGGTTGCGTTAGGAATATGGATAGTACAGTATATTACTAGTCCTGTGTCCTGGGCTGAAGAACCAATTAATAGCAACTCCCCAATATTAACCCTGGGAAAATAAATTACTGTGGCATCCATCTTGGAAAAGGAGGTTTGAAATGATGAAACAGGTCTTCTAATACATTGGAAACATTTTAGAAAATCCTGATTAATTTTTCAGCAACTTCTAGTGAATTTCTAATTAATTAATTAATTAACTTACTTATGCATATAACTGACATATAACATTACATTAGTTTCAGGTGTACAATGTAAAGATTCAATATTTGTATATATTATGAAATGATCACAGAGTCTAGTTAACATCTGTCACCATACATAGTTGCAAACTTTTTTTTCCTTGGGATTAAAACTTTTAAGATTTGCTCTCAGCAACTTTCATATATGCAATACAGTATTACTGACTATGGTCACCTTGTTGTATATTACATCCCCATGACATTTATTTTAAAGCCGGAAGTTTGTACCTTTTGACCCCCTTCAAGCATTTCCCTTGTCCACTCTCCACCCCACCCCTGGAAACCACCAATCTGTTTTCTGTATCTATGAGCTTGTTTTTGTTTTTTAGACTCCACATATAAGGAAGGTCATATGGTATTTGTCTTTCTCTTTCTGACTTATTTCACTTAGAATATACCCTCATGGTCTATCCATGTTTTGCAAATGTCAAGATTTCATTCCATTTTATGGATGAATAATATTCCATTGTAGTGGAGTCCTATTTTAATACTTAGAGAAAGAATTCAAAATTATATTTTGACATAAATATTGATCTAGTTACATTGTTATCATGTTGATTATTTCTTCTGTTTCAAAACATCTCAACAAACACAGGTATTTAGAGAAATTTTCAAACAGCAGAATATACCATTCCTATATGTGTTGTTTCTGAGGACAGAAGAAAGATTAATAAGTGAAAATACAGGAGGTTTATTTATGGGTCCAACAAGAGAAAAACAAAGCAAATAATGGATGTGGTAGCAAATAATGGATTGGGTTCCCTGGAAGCAGTCTCTGAGACACAGTTTAGCACGGAGGGAATTTATTGAAAAGTGCCCCTGGAAAGAAGGAAAATTGTGTGGGATTTTACACGAGAAGTTGAGCTGCAGTGGAAGCCCAGTGTTCCTTCAGAACTGTCTTCAGTTGGGCCACAATGGCTAGGCCTTCTTACTCCTACATCCATCATTGACCATGGGCATCCTGAAATGGGGGTGGTGCTGGGCAAGGCAGCTCTATGCAGCTGAAGCAGTCTCTGGAGAAGGCTATTTACTATTAACACTGCAGTAGCTGGGCAACAAGTCCTCCACTGAAGAGCGTCTGGTAGCACATCACATGTCCACCATGAAGAGTAAATTTTCCATGACTGGTCATGTTCAAGTAGAGCCTTCATGATCATTCACTAGAAAAGCTGAAGAGGAAATTCTTGTGTTGGGAACAGGCATTGGTGTTCTTTGAGATTCCTTCCAACTCTGTTTTTCTATAAGCCATCAAAAATAGAAATGACTTGACTTAGCGCTGTTTAATCTAGCCTCATGAACTTCTGAATGGAGATCAAACTCACTGAGACTGGTAGAAATTTGATACTCAAAACAGGAAAGAAAAAAAAAACACCTTGAACTTATTTTTTTACTTTAGTGCCTCTTTGACACCAAGTAATAAGTAGGAAAATGAAAGACCATACCTTAATGAAATTGCTGACCGTTAAGAAGACCACTAAGAATATCAGAAAAGGACTTACATTTTGGCGGAATCTCTCAGAATATACCATATATAATTTTTCATCATGCAGTGTAATATGTCTGCATGTTCCAGTGAAAAAAAATTAAGAGTGAATATGCAAGTTTACTTTCTTGAGCACATTAGTTAATACTATTTCTTGCAATGAAAATGGGACAAGTCTGCAAACTGAGAGGTGGGTATTGATAGGCAGTTGCTGAAAGACCTACCTCCTCATACTTTGTAAGAAGACAGATGGCAGGTAGAGTAAGATAAAGTCCTACATGACATACTTATTTATTCTAAAACTCCTAACATAGAGAAATACATATAGTTAAATGACTATAGCAAAAATGCTTAATACAAGTATTAGCAGAAAACCTTAAAAGGAAATATTTTTAAATTGGTGATAAATTTCTTATGAATTGTGATGGGGACACCGTCAAGTACTTTGCTTGCTTACAGTTTTGTGATTTGTTATAAGAAACAGAGAGCTCCACATTCTGAGGAATTTACTTACTTTTAACTGAATCTATCATCCATGAATAACCTCCATCATTCTCAATCTGGGCCACAGGAGAGTCTCTCTTCACTTCTCCCTCTCTTACCACAGGCAAAGTCATCTTTAGGATTCTAGGCTAAAGAAGCAGGCTTTTTACCCCCTTGAAATGCCAGCCTTCACTGCAGAGGTGGATTGGAAAATAGATTAGAGTGGGTGTTTTCACGTGAAGTTTTCCTGCAGCCTCCTGGTGCCTGACGCACCCTCCATCTGATTGTGTGGACGTGGGGTGGAGGGCGGGTGGTTAGTCAGGCATCTGCAGAATTGGAATGTAAGCTTTTCAAGGTCTTTCTGGTTTTTATTTTGGAAGAATCATGTTGTCTTTTTATTTAATAAAATTTGTATTCAAATGATAAAAAAAAAAAGAAGCAGGCTTTTAAATGTACTACAGGATATTAGCTAATTTGAAGTGATTCAACAGTGGAGAGAGTGCTATTTTTTTTTTTTTAAACTTCATACCACATGGTCTTAGGCCTTCATTTTAGTGACCACTCCTCCCAGGAATAGACTATCCTAGGATGTGGATAGAATCCAAGGTTGTAAAACTCCCTCAAAGAGTTCAGTAAGTGTATTTTGATTTGTCCTAAATCTCTCTTCCAATTGAAGACACCAAAATCCAAGATACAAGAAACAAGGGCTGTTTATTCATTTCTATTTCTTCTCCCTTTGGACTCATTGCCCCCAAGATGGATAAGTGCTTCCCCTCCTAGCACACTTGTGTTCAGCCATGGTCCTCCTCTTTTTGTACTGGAGATGCTGAGTGTGCACCCACAGATTCATGGGGGATTAAAAATCACTATGTAGGAGCTTCTGGTATTTCTGTCAGGAGCCCAACTACATGACTTCTAAGAAGAAAGAGGAGAGTCAGACGTAGAGTCTTATTTTTCCCAAGTATGTGTGTCTATTTCCATGTATTTTATTCTAGAAATGTCCATGGGTTACATTTTCCAATAAACAAAATTATTTGAGGTTAATTGTAAAATTTGAGTTTGACTTTAAAAATTTTTTTCACTTCATTGAGCTTATTTTACAATAGCGTGTACAAGGAGTAGGTGAAATTTTAATGACTGGCTCAATATCGTGTAATTTTAGTTGTTCACAGTAAGAGAAAGAGAGAAAAGACCTAGTGAACTGGGTCTTCGGGCCTGAGATCATAACTGTTTCCCTTGTTTTCATTCATTGCTGTAAGTTAGAGAACTTTCACAAAATCTGCTCAGTTTCCTGTCCTACAAAATAGATATAACATCTGTTGTCACCTGAGGTGAGACAAATGAAATTTATCATGCAGTAATATGCTTTGAGACTCTGAGAAGAAAGGTTTAAATCAATAGAGATATTATTTGTGTTTGATCTTTGAAAACTGTGGGGATTTTTAGAAATTATTAAGTTCTATACATACTTTCTATATATAGGATATTTTATTCTATAAAATTTCTGATAAAGCACAAAGATTTTCAGGTATTAATGAAATTTTTGTGCCTAAAATGCACATTTTACTTTACCTTTATGATCTCTGCATTGCTGTTTATCTAGATCTCTTTTTCTTTGAAATCTAAATTTTAAAAATAATTCAGTATTATAATTTTGGGGGCATCCTTGTGAATTTTTTATTAAATAGATTTGATATCTAACATTGTTTAAATTTAAGATGTACAATATATTAATTTGATGCATTTGTATATTATGATTGCCACTGTAGCAATATTTAGCATCTCTATCATATTACGTAATTATCCTTTCTTTTTAGTGGTTGGAATAATTGAGTTCTAGTCTTTCAGCAAGTTTGATGATTATAGTACAATATTGTACTATATTATTATGCTGTGCATTGGGTTTCCATGGCTTATTTATTACTTGCTGTAAGTTTGTACCCTTAAACAGCATCTAACTTACTCCTCCAACTCCCACTCCCTGGTAAACACCAGTTTACTCTCTGTTTTTATAGATTTGGCTTTTTTAGATTCCACATATAAGTGATTGATATCAGTACTTGTCTTCCTCTGTCTGACTTATTTCACTTAGCATAATGTGCTCAGGGTCCATCCATGTTGTTGCAAATGGCAGGATGTCCTTTCTCATGGTTGAGTAATATTCATACACACACACACGTACACACACACACACACACACAAACACATATCTCACATCCTCTTTATCCATTCATTCACTGATGTGCATTTAGGTTGTTTCCATATTTTGGCCATTGTGAATAATGCTGCTATAAACATGGGAGTGCATATATCTCTTTGAAATCCTGTTTTCAAAATGTATCTTTTGAACAAAGTTTACTAACTTCTTAAAAATCAGAGACTTAGTTTTAAAATTGAAGCATGTTTTTTATATTAAAAGGGGATAAGTAGGATATTTTGAGTCCTTGATTGTGAATGAAAGCTTCCCCAACTTTTTTCCCTCTCTTTTGCCTTCTGTAATATCTGCTTTTCTCTGAACTCCTCTTGTTTTCTGTAACCGAGATTGTGTTTTACCTAAAAACTCCCAGTATAGTCACTTGATTTTACTTCTGTCGGGTACAGTCTCTCTTTTTATCATTTTTCTTCTTTCTGTGCTGTGACAGTAATCTTTCTTCTTTGCTCCAATCAAGTCTAGGCGTATTTTCAGCTTTCCCTCCCATCTGAGAGCATTTCCACTGCCTCACATTATATTAAAAGCACATGAGCAATCTCCTGCAAAGGAACCATTATAGTTCTTGGGTGGAATTTTTCTAGCTAGTTATTTCTGTGGATTAGTTGTTTAGAATCACAGATTAACTGGAAAAACACAGTCCAAGCTAATGTGCAACTAAGCAATCATTTGTGAGGCTCTTGGTGATAAATCTTCAATTTTCTTTCTTTGTGATATTGTCTCTCTTATGTTTCTATCAAGTCCAATTCAGTTCAACAATTATTTGAACACCTACCATCTACTCAGCTGCATGTGAGCCTGAGTGTGTGTGCGTGTGTGTTAAGTAGAATATTGTCCCTGTTCATGAGGAGTTTACCAATGGAGTTAGGGAGCTGTGAAGAAGCAACAAAGATTCTGTTGTCTACTATTATTTCTACAGTTTTCAAAGATGAAGTGATAAATCATAATAGCTCCATTGAATCAAACTTTTCTTCCTAGGATCTCAAAGAATATAATTTCAGGATAAAATCTATTTGAATGCTATCCACTATCATAGTGCTTATTCATTGAGTTGGTGAATTTCTTTCAATACCAAAAGCAATACCCTCAAGTTACTTATAGTCACTCTTTTACCTGATGATTTGCATAACTTCCATAAATAAAAGCACTGCTTTCAGGATAAGAGCCACCATTGATTGAGCATTTACAAGCATCACAAATATTGGTAAAATTTTTCTTTACTCAACTCTTATTTGTTAAACACTTACTATGTGCCAGACACTGAAGATAAAGAGTGGAGAAAATATTCTGCCGCTGAGGAGTTTATATTCTGATTGGGGAAACTAGAAAGATGACAACAACAACAAAATAAGATAATTAAAGCTTATAATAATTGCTATTGAAGGTAATGAGATACCAAATAACATAGGATGGCCGTTTAAAAGTGGTATGGGAAGACATCTGTAAGGGGATGGTATACTTAAGAAACTATTCAGGAATTAAAAGTTGTTGTTCATCTGGAGGGCTGGGGAAGGGATTATAGTCCCAGAGAAGAGTGTGTCCCCTGACTCTGCAATGGGAAAGGACTTGCTGGGTTTGAGGAACAGACAGGAGGATGGTGAATGTGTGAGGAGCAGGCTTGTGATGAAGTTGGTGGACAAGAAGAAACTGAATCATGCTGGACAATGCTGACTGTGTTTGAAAGTCTAGTTTTTTCTTAAAGAGCAATTGGAAGAGCCCATTAAATAGTTTTAAAAGGGGGAAGAATGTGACTTGGTTAAATGTATTTAGTGAAAAAATAATGCTCAAGTGTAATAAGATATTGAAGTTCTTTCCAAATCACCAATGAGAGGCTATGTTTGTTTAGGAGTATTTTATTCTTGACTTTTATTTTACTGTGTTCTAGGACTTTGAATGTTAGTAATCAATCGGTATAGCCTTTGGGAACACAGTTTAATCTCATCATCATAATCCATCAGGTATCCTTACCTCCTGAGAGGCCAGGAATAAGTGGGAATTACTTAAATTTCATCTTTATTTTGAGAAAGCAATGAAATTTTCTTAAATGAAAGCAAATAGGTTAGACTGTCTTCCCAGAAGAGCGGAAGATCTTACATTTTAGTGTGGGTTGGGGAATAAGGGGGCAAGAGCTCCGCAAACACTCCAGCCCCTGCCATTCCTGCTTGCTTTTGTAAGAAGATGTTTTCACCAGGGCTTGGTTGACGAGGGAACAATGAATTCCACTGAGTTAGGGTAATGTCTAGTGAAAAAAATCTGCGTATGAGTCAATGGGTTTTGATTATACATATATAACTTCCTGTATTTCTTTGCAATTTGAAGTATATATTATAATCTAGGCCAGATGTTTATAGCACTATATGCTCTGATTAAGATATATGTGTTTTGTTAGATGAAAGCATTGGGGGGTTGGGTGGAGAGGATGCCTCTCAAGGAAGGCCAGATGGGTTTTATTTTTAAAAGTGGAGACAGTGTTTGAGAATAGAAAATTTGTCTCTGGCAGAGACAATATCTAGCAGACATCACAATTTCTAGGGCATTATACATGGGAAAATGTTATAATTTTATTTTTTTCTAGATACCAGTATGTCCCATTGTTCCATGTTCTCTTACATTTTACTTTCCAAGTAAATCTCTGGAAATTCTTTCATAATCAATTTAAAATGCTAAGCAAATCATTTCAGTGGGATAAAACACAAAATTTTCCTATAAAATGTGTTACATTTATTGGGAAATTTATGCCACAATTTCATATTTAGAAGTCTTTTAATTCAAGACACCCTACATACAGCTTTTCCTTTATTCTATTTGGTTGTTTAGAAATACGGCCTCTAATAGTGAACACTTGAATTTACAATGCTGGAGAAATGTATTAACAAACTTTTTTGGAATCCAAGTGTAAATACCGTTCCTCAAACATAAATCTTTATTTAATTTAGTGACACGGTAATCTAACCAAACCATTTATTGTTTGCTTCACGGAATGGATAAGACAATACGTACTTCACCCACGTGATTGTAAGATTTAGTAAGTACTTCAATACATTTAGTATTATTGATTTTACTATGTAGGCTTTTATTCCTAATCTTTCCTCATAGCCAAAATGTATTTAAAAATAGCTGATGGAGATTTATCTGTATGCCTGATATCTGTTTTTCAGGGTTAAAACCTTTAATCCATTATGTTTCTTACATTTATTTTACAGATTTAGATTATAAAATTATATATGAATCTATTTTTGGCTCTTATTCCATTAATGTTACACATAATAGAAAGTGATTAAACCCTCAAAATTAGTAGGACTGCTTGCTCGGTCACACTGTGTGAACACACATTAGCTGACAGTCACAGTGGCGATTGCGTACTGTGATACTGTTCCTGACGTGTTAGTAGAGCATGTGTTGGAGTTGTTTTTCTTCAAGTACTGATGCAGTCAGTCTCAATGCAGGGTTGCCAACACAGATGGGATTGTACTTGTAGAATGGGTATTTTTAAAACATCCTTGGAAGAGCATGAGGAACTGGGATAACATTGGTTCTGTAGATGGTGTTAACACACAACATTGAAAGAAGTCTACAAAATATAAACAAAACGCTGATCCAGAGCTTGTGGTTTAAGGATGTGTGCCTGTGCACAAGATACTACTACCTAAGTTTCACTTAGAAATACTAAACTCTTTCTCTTTAAAGCTAAAAACTGTCACCTGGTTAAAAGATAATAAGGATGCACCAACAGAAAGTAAAGCAGGATGGTTAACACAAACTTTGTGAAGCTGGTAGTGGGTAAAGCTTCATAAGGAGTATAGGTCCTAGGCCCATTAAGATGGACATTTTGTTTTGTATCAAAGGAGTAAGGGGCCATTTTAGTTTGTAAAGTTTGTTGTTAACTGTTCTGGGAACAACAAATATGCTTGCAAGTGAAATTGTAGGATAAACCCAACATAAAGTAAAACAAATGCAATATTCTTTTGCATGTGGATATTTTCAATACTCCCCCTTCCCCCAGATAGAGACCTAGACATGGATTGAGACCTTCTCAGTTCTTTGAACGTAGGCTGTGGTAGGTGAAAGGCTGCACGCCGCACAGGAGCACATTCGAGCAGCTGGGCACGGGCAGTGCTTCCAGCCCAGCTTGTCAGAGTGATGCTCATCACCCCCTGTGATAGTGCTAGTCACAGCCTCGAGTCATGGGCTGAGATGTTTGTGACAAGGCAGCTAGATTTAGCCCAGCTAGTCACCAGGACTATCTAGGATGGTTAAGCCTCTGCTTAGGGGGAAGATGTGACAAATAGCTTTCAGTATTTGTGATAGATCACTAAAGCGATGCTTTATCAGGATGAGGAGGTACAAGAATTTCTGGGTGGGAGGTGATGCATCCTAGATGATTCTGAGATGTCCCACTTTTCTCACTTGTGGGGGAGTCCACTTCGATTGAGAGTCACTGTTCTCAAGATGGATACAAAACTTAAGAATTTTAATTCCTAAAAGGGAAGCACAAGGCAACTTCCACATTTCTCAAACATTTTCCCACTGAGATCCATACTAAGAAATACATTTTATACCACAACCCACTACGCTCACGTGTGTTCCCTTTCACATACAAACATAAGCACACACACTGTTGAATAAAACTTTCAACTAAAAAATACCACAATGTTCTCTGTTATTTTCTTTTCTCATTTATTCTATTGTATTTTAGAAATTGGTGGTATTAATCAATGAAATCAATTCTCTTGTCAATTAATGGGTAGCCACTCACATTTGAAGAACAGTGAGCTATCTAATATCTGCCAGTACCTTTAAGTAGAAGGCAAGTGTGTGTTAACCAAATGCAGGAAGAAAATCTTGCCTCTAACACCACATGCCTGGCACACCCTCGTCCCAAGGCCTCCACGGTTTTTCCCTCTTCCTGGAGTGCTCTTCCCCAACTTGCCCAGTTTGCCAGCTCACTTTCTTCAGGCCTTTGGTCACCTCCTGAAGACGGCCTTCACACCCCATTTAACTTTGCAGGCTCCTCAACACTCGCTATACCTCTTCCTGCTGTACTTTCCCCTGCAGTTCCCTGTTCCATGCTATAAAGTGTAGCGCTGCTCTGCAGTATCATAGCATAACCACCATCGAACATGCTAAGTGACGTTAGTGCTTTGTGATTTGTGTGTTGTCAGTCTCTCTCCACTAAGATGTTAGCTCCCACACGTCAGGGGATTTCTGTTTGTTTTACTCATCATTGTATCCCCAGGACCCAGAACAGACCTGGTATCTAATAGGTACCCAATGTATATTTGTTGAGTAAGTGAATAGTTGACTGACTGAATGTGTAAAAAAATAATCCTGTGTCTCAGAATAAAGGCAATTCAGCAGAGGAAGTAATTAAATGTAATTCCAAATTTTATTTCTGTTTCTCTAAGAATTTTAAAGAGGGTTTAATTTGTTATCTTTAGCTGCATATATTTGTCTTTTTTCTTCTGCCAACTCTCCCACACGTCAGCAGCTGTGCTGCGTCTTCTCCTCCTCTTAACCCCCATCCTCACCTGTGTCCACAACGCTCTCCTGCAATGCCCATCTGCATGGCTTTTCTTCTTCTCTCCTCCTTCCCATGCTTCCTCATCTCCATACCAACAGTGGAGGAGAGAGATTCCTCTGTTTTTACCCCTCTGCTGTGCTGGGGCTAGAAGCTCCCGAGAGCATCTGGACACTCTGTGCCCCATCATCACCCTCTCTTCCTGTGGGGCTGCCCAATAGGAATGCTGAAGCATATCAACAAATCAGGGACAAAGGTATGTTATTTTGTAATAAATTTCCTATTTAGAAAATGCTGCATCTGAAAAAGACTGAATGAGAAGGGCTCAGCTTTTCTTTATTAATAACACCACTATTGGAGAAAACTGAAAGTTTGACAGGAGTCTAATGAAGACTCATATCTACTGCTTCCAAAAAAGAGGTGGAAGGCACATTTCCTCCTCAATTATTAAATTGGCATCAATCACACCAGGAACTCAATTTTCATGTTGATGTCTTCTAGTATAACGCAGCTACATACTCACAAATTTGATTTGAGTTACACAGCACCAGTTTTTTGCAGTAGAGACCATTTATACCAATTAAAGGCAACAGCCTTTCTATCATCTTGTTCCACTTGGTTTTTAACACCTTTTAGAGAGAAGAGGTAGAGAAGATGGTTTGGTTATTCCTTCAGCTTCCCTCCCTTGCCACTAGTACGCCTTGTAGAAATATTATATATCTTTATATGAATATACTATTTAGTATTTCCTTGCCTTTCCTTTTAAGGATTAATTTCAGTTTCTAACTTGGTCTTGGATTGATAGTGTGCAACTGTATAAAATATAACTATGATGGCACTTACTCCTTGGAATATCAAGAGACATCTTAAATCATATTACTGACTTCTTAAAAATAACATTTCTGGAAAGTGGAACAGAATGAGCAATTAGATGGTTCTCATTTTTCTCTGATATTAGTATTCTAGGCATGGAATTTCTTCTGTGATAAGACACAGATTGAGGTCTGGCTAAGTATGAATATAGATGTGCACTGCATGTGAGCAAAAGACAGCCCCACCTGGATCTCTTTACTAGAGAGGTGGACCCATCTCTGAGCTGCTGTGAGTGTTTTCCAGCCAAGAGTCCAACCCCCTTCCTTCCAGGTGGAAAACTGTGGAGCCATTCATACCCCTCATGGGATCAGATTGAGCTGAAACTCATCTTTGCTTATCTTGTTCCTCTGTTCCATCTTTATTTCATTCCTCAAAAAAAAAAAAAAACTCTCACATAAGTATTGTTGTCTGAAGCTCTGCTTCTAGAAAACCTAACCAAAGGTAAGATTTGAGAGAGTAGCAGTTCCAAGAAACAGATCACCCTGGGAATAACTGAGAAAATTTTCTTTATTCTTTGGGCCTTTCTGTCTTTTTGAAGATCATAAGAGGGAGAAAGTCACACTGTAAATTGTATTTTATGTTTTGGTCTGGTCAGGACAATTCAATCATTCTTTTTGTGGAACTGTAGGTCTCTGTCTTTGACTTGAGTCAGTTAACTAGAAATGTTTTTCCTGTTCTAACTTTCTCCTTTCATATATTTTTATCAGTAGTTTATAGATATTTAAATTGGATGTATTGAACACCAGAGATATCCATTAGCACTGGACCAGCCCAGTTCAACTCCAAGGCACATAAATGGTAGGGGACTGAAGGCTGCTGCAAACACCTATATTGGAAAAATCCATGTATCTGCTGAATGTTGGAAGAGGGGAAGAAACCCAAAATGATTCCATTCCTCCTTCCAAATCTTGAGCAAATACCTCCTTACAGCAGAACACTAATTGCACTTAGAATACTGGGGAAGGGGGAGTTGGGAAAATGCATTTCTTAGGGTTCCATCCTCTGAGAACTTAGAAGAGAATTGGTAGCAGGTGGTGAGGAGGAAGGGAGAGGAGGGAGATGCTGCTTTCCCAAAGAACACAGTATTCAGTAAAACCTCCCTCTCCACTCTAATAAGTACATTTAACCAAAGATGGATCCATCTGCCTCTAGGAACTAGAAAGAGGGAATAGTTCAGCATATTGAACATGCTTGATTTAAGTTGGCATTAATATTTGATGTCAGCTCTCTGGCTTAAATAATGAAAATATTGAGATACAAGTAAAAACAAGTCCAAAGCTAGCTTAATGCATGACCTTGATTTTTTTCATAAAGGGAAATTGTACAATTTTATAAGATATTATATTATTAGGTTTATTTAGATTAAAAAAAGATGTATACTTTCTTAAAAAAATTGGAGACATAGATGGCTTCATTTGAGATTAGTTTTGAATTTGATCCACAGGGAGAAGTTTGTGAGAGGAAAAGGAAAATTTAGCTATCAGAGCCAAATGGTTGGATGTAAATGGAGTTCAGATAAGAGTCTTAGAAAATGTGAATTCTGAAAACAAAACAATAAAACTGATGTAGAAGCATAGAACAGGAAATCTTGTTTTCTTGTTAAAGAAATATGAGCATATTTTTAATTTGACACAAGATTCAGCAAAATATGAAAATTAAAGCTTTCTTCTTCCATTTTACCAAATGTTCCCTGAGGAATAATTATTACTGTCTGTATATTCTCTTAATGATATCAGCCAGAGTGCAGGCCTATTTCTTGGCATCCTTTATCATCAGTTCCAAATGCATTTGGTCTCTTTAAGCCCCGCATGTTCAATTATATAAGTGCATATTTCTAAGTCCAGAGCATTGGCTATAGCTGTTCTTGGTGTGAACCTGAGGGCGCCTGTTTTAATCCACACAAAGCCTTCCTTAGTGGGGCAATATACTCCTCTACTTATCCGGCCTTGTCTCTTCTACTCCCCAAGACCTGTTCCCAAAAGGGCCTTTCTTTTTATTTATCTCTAGGGATCAAGCATCTCTGGATCTCTCTGGCAGTCTCTCCCCTCTGTAAGGGTTCTCTTTTTTTCCTTAGCACCTATTCCACTGCCCTTTTGGTTCTTAAATCCTTGTTCTCTGCACCATCTCTTGGGTTTCACCTATTCTCCTTCTTGGCTTTTGGCCTGATTTGTTGGCCTCGTATTTTTAATTTTTTAAAATCCTTCTGGATTTGACTGGACAAGGCTTGTATCAGTATAAACGTCCCTCTTAAAAATGCTTTTCCTGCTTCGAATAGATTTTGTTTTATTGTGTTTTTATTTTCATTTGTCTCAAGGTGATTTTTCTCTTTGATTTCTTCATTGATTTATTGGCTGTTTAGTGGAATATTATTTAGTCTTCATGTGTGTGTGTTTTCAGTTGTCTCTCTGTAATTGATTTCTAATCTCAACTGCTGGGCGTAGCCTTCAGTTCTGTCCCTCTGAGAAGCCTTGCCTCAGATGCCTGGCAGCTGTGGAGCATATCATGTGGTCTGCCTGGGCAAGGGGCCCAGTCAGCAGCCCTGTCCAGCTGACAAGCAGAGCCTCTGGCTGCATGTAACCGGGGAGCCTGAACGGTGATCCTACGCAGCCTTAGAGCTCATCCTGTGGTCCCACCTTCATGGAACCCAGCCTGCTGCTCCAACCAGGCAGGGTGCAGCCTCCTGCTCTGACTGACTGTTGACCATAGCCTGTGGCCTGGCCCAGGCAGGGAGCCCAGGGAGTGGCTACACACAATTGTGAGCATAGCCTGCAGCCCCACCTGACCAGGAATCCCAGACAGCAACCCAGCCCGACCACAGAGCACAGGCTTCAGCCTCACGCAACTGTAGGGTACAGCAGGAAGCCCAGGCTGACCAGAGAGCCTCTCCCAACAGCAGAGTACAACCAACAGCCTGCACAATTGCAGATCCCAGCTTGTGGCCTTGCTCAGCCTCAGAACACAGGCTGCAGCCCCACCTGAACATGACGTCCAGCCAGTGGCACCATTGAGTCAGGAAGCATGTGCCTGAGACGCCACTTGACCAGGAGTGATTGCAGAGTACAGTCTGCAGCCCTGCTCACATATGCATATGGAAATATAAAATTCACCAGTAAATGTATAGTCAAATTCATATTCTCTAATATTGTAATGGTTGTGCATAGTCACTTACAATTCTAGTTTAAAAGTTAAAAACAACTATAGCTATAATAATTTGTTAGTGGATACACAGTATAAAATGCACATTGTAACATCAGTAACCTAAAATGGGTGAGGGGAGTAAAAGTATAAATGAAATTATAAATGAAGAAGAAATTATAACCAATACCAAAGGAATACAAGGGATCATGAGAAACTGTTGTGAACAATTATATGCCAACAAACTGGACAAACTAGAAGAAATGGATGAATTTCTAGAAACATAAAAATATCAATACTGAATCACAAAGAAATAAAAAATCTGAACAGACCAATAATGAGTAAGACCAGTGAATCAGTAATCAGAAACCTCCCCAAAAAGAAAATTCCAGGACCTTTTAACTTTACTGGTGGATTCTCCCCAACACTTATAGAAGAATTAATCTCAATCTATCTCAAATTCTTAAAAAAAAAAAAAAAGAGGATGGAACACTCCCAAACTCATTTTTTGAGACCAGGTTTACACTGATACCAAGGCCAAACAAAGAAACTACAAGAAAATAAAACTACAGACCAATATCCCTGATGAATAAAGAAGCAAAATACTGGCAAACTGAATTTAGCAGAATAGTATAAGGATCATCTCACTGATCAAGTGAGATTCATCCCTGGGATTCAAGGATGGTTCAACATATGCAAATCAGTAAATATGATACATCACATAAATAGAATGAAAGATAAAAATCATAAGATTATCTCAATAGATGCAGAAAGAGCTTTTAACAAAGTTCAACATCCACTTATAATAAAACATATCAACGAAGTGGGTATAGAAGGAACATACCTCAGCATAATAAAGACCATATATGACAAACCCACATCCAACATTATACTCAGTGGTGAAAGTTTGAAAGCTCTTCCTTTAGGAACAGGAACAAGAAAAGGATGCCCACTCTCACCACTTTAATTCAACATAGTATTGGAAGTTCTAACCAAGCAATCAGACAAGAAAAAGAAATGAAAGGCATCCAAATTGGAAAGCAAAATGTGAAACTGTCACTGTTTGCAGATGACATGTTACTATTTATAGAAAACTTTAAAGACACCACCAAAAACTATTAGAACTAATAAATTCAGTGAAGTTTCAGGATACAAACTCAACATACAAAATTCAGTTGCATTTCTATACATTATAACAAACTATCGGAAAAAGAAATAAGTAAAAACAATCTAGTCACAATATTATCAAAACAATACAATACTCAGGACTAAATTTAAACAAGGAGGTGAAATATCTGTGACTGAAACCTAACTATAAGACATTGATGAAAGAAACTGAAGAAGACACAAATAAATGGAAAGATATCTTGTGTTCACAGATCAGAGGAATTAGTATTGTTAAAAAGTCCATACTCCCCAAAGCCATCTATTGAATCAATACAATCCCTATAAAAATTCCAATGGCAATTTTACAGGAAAAAGATACTAAAATGTTTAACCACAAAAATGTCTCTGAATAGCCAAAGCAATCTTAAAGAAGAATAAAACTGGAGGCACTATACGTCCTGATTTCAAACTGTACTGCAAAGATATAGTAATCAAAATAGTACAGTACTAGGATAAAAACACACATAGACCAATGGAACAGAATTAAGAGCGCTGAAATAAACCCCTGCATTAAATGGTCAACTAATATTTCACAAGGGAGCCAGAACTCTAAGGGGAAAGGACAGTCTCTTCAATAAATGGTGTTGGGAAAATGGATAACAACAGACAGAAAAATGAATTAGGACCCCTATCTTATAGCACTCACAAAAACTAACCTGAAGTGGATAAAGACAAACCTAAGACCTGAAACTGAAACTCCTAGAGGAAAACATAAGTAAGAAAGCTCCTTGACATCAGTCTTGGGATTAATATTTTGGATATGACACCAAAAGCACAAACAGAATAAAAAATCAATAGGTGTGACTATATATATAAAAAAAAAAGCAGATGCTAAAAAGCATCTGCACAGCAAAAAAAAAAAAAATCAACAAAATGAAAAGGTAAGCTACAGAATAGGAGATATTTGCAAATAATATATCTGATAAGGGGCTATTATCAAAATATATAAGGAACTCATATAATTTAATAGCAAAAACACAAGTAATCTAATTGAAAAATGGGCAAAGGACCTGAATAGACATTTTTCCAAAGAAGGTGTACAAACGACCAATAGGTACATGAAAAAGTACTTAATATAATTAGTCATCAGGGACATGTGAATCAAAACCACAATGAGATATAATTTCACACCTGATAGAATAGTTGTTACTAAAAAAGACCAGCAGTAACAAGGATGTGGAGAAAAGGGAAACTTCCTGCAGTGTTAGTTTTGTAAACTGTTGCAGCCACTATGGAAGACAGTATGGAGGGGCCACAAAAAATTAAAAACAAAATTACCATATGATCGAGGATTCTCACATCTGGAGATGTATCTGAAGGCAATGAAATCATATTATCTGGAAGAAATGTTTCACCCCCATGTTTATTGCAGCATTATTTACAATAGCCATGACATGGAAACTTCATCAGTGTCCATTGATGGATGATTGGATAAAGAAAATGTAAGATATATATGTATATAAAATATTGTTTAGCCATACAAAAGCCATTTGTGGCAACATGGATGAAATTTGAGGACATTATGCTCTAGTGAAATAAGTCAGGATGACAAATACTGTTAATCTCACTTATTTGTGGAATCTAAACAAAGAAACTCATAGAAACAAAGTAGATTGGTGATTGCCAGCATGGGAGCACGGGGGAAATGAGAGAAGGTGGTCAAAGGGTACAGACTTTCCAGTTATAAGATAAATAAGTCCTGGGGTTTAGTGTACACGACTATAGTTAACAGTGCTGCATATATACCTGAGAGTTGCTAAGAGTGGATATTATAGGCTCTTATCACAAAAAAGAGAGGCAACTGTGAACAACAGATGTACTAACTAACCTTATTGAGTTAATCATTTCTCGGTGTTTTTACATGTATCAGCTAATTTCATTGTACACCTTAAACTCACACAATAGTCAATTATAGCTCAATGAAACTGGAAAAAATAAACCCTCTTCCTGCTTCACCCTCATGTAAGAATGCATCTCATGGGGCATATTTTTTGAGTTCCCATTCTATATTGAGGATTTCCTATTCATGAAAATACTGAACTTCAAAAATGCCACAAAGAAAGACATTGAAACAGAAAAGGAAAGAACTAGAGAACATTAAATACAAACCAAAATATGAAACTTGTTTAAAAATTTTCTAGCTTCAGTGTCCTACACCAGGGATGTTTTGAAAACTTGGACTGGAAACTCCAGGAAGCCAGGCTACTATGTAGTAGTTTAACCAAATAGTCAAGGAGAAAAAGTGTGCAGGTTTGGAAAAACATAATTCTGAACTGTGATAAATTTGGCATAAGGAATAGAAGAAAATATGGCCACCTGGCTCCAAAGAAGTGGAAAGAATAGTTTTTATGTCAGGTAGCAATTTATCTTGGAATAAAATTAGGGTACAACTAAGAAAGAAAATGAAAATGGATATTGGAAACTATTTAGCAGACTCTGCCGTACCTACAAAAATAATTTGATTTACTGCAAAATTTTAGATGTAGGAAGAAAATGTTAGTGTAATGATGGCTCCCAACCAGTGATACTACTGGCTATAATAATCAGTTACTGGGTGTCCAAATGCACTTCACGGGAGTAATGACATGCATGGTGTATTTCCACTGATTATAATGAAGTCTACTTTGATTTTCTTTATTGAGTTTTCAGTTTACGATGAAGAGAACAGCGATAAGACAAAAAGAAATCTATTATATTGGTCTGTGCACAGAAAACACATACCAATTTTATTTAATAATTTTTAAATTTTATTTAATAATTTTCCCCTGTCAATTTTATTTAATAGAGAAAGGACGCCAATAATCTTAGCTCATAAACATTGATTTCTTGGTTCCCTCACTGTGTCTTGTATTTGTTCCCCAAACTTGGACTTTGTGAGTACTTTGTTTTAACATTAGTGAATGATATTTAATATGGAAATGACTATCAGAAAACCATTACCCCTCTGTGGAACCAAGAAAAATCTTAACCCAAAGTAAAACTCTTAAAATATGCCATTTTTAAAATCCTATTTCCATCTTACAGATCCTAAAATTGTAAGCTTCAAAGCACAGGAAACAAAAGTTAGCTCCTTGTACATATCTTATATGCCTTTATTTACTTAAACTTAAACTCCTCACTTATCTAAAATAGAAGAAGGCTTTTGAAAGCAAAAACCCTTGGCTCTCCATTTGCCTTTAAATGTACTTTGATTTCCATAGAAATCAGTTGTAGAGTTTGCTATTTCTCATATGACAGTAGTAACATATTTTGTGATAAAATTCGGGAAAGATTATTAGCACAATGGTTTATTTGTACTCTCTGCATATCATTTACATACAGAAAATGTACTTGTTTACAACCAGCTTGTTAAACTTGAAAGAGATATATTAATTCATGAGAAGTAGATAAAAAATGGAATTTGGTGTTGCATTCTATCATCAATTCTTCAGGTTTTTATTTAGTTCCTACTGTGCGGGAAGCACTGTGCTAAGGCTGATTGGAGAAATCATGATGATGCAGATAATGGAGCTGTCCTTCAGACTGACCGCAATCCAGCTGGGAATTAGAAAGGGGAAGTGGATGGGAGAGCAAAGTCTGGTTTTAGTCTACACTCTAAGTAAATGCAGCCCTATCTGACACACTCTTGAGTGACCTGGAAGTCTGTTTTACTAGGGGCTATGGGGCTTTTTGATAATGAGCTCACTTTATGTGGAAAACAACCTAACCTAGTAATGAGGCCTTAGTTACCCACTGGAAGGAGAGATTTCAGTGTGACATAGTTTAGTTTCTGGCTCAGACCACCATGTACTCCTGTCCATAGACAAGCCATATGTAGACACCACATGTGGTGCTTTTAGCTAAGATATTGGGGCCTCCAAACTAACTTGGTGGCCCTGTATTTGTGTGTCATATGAAAGGGGCTTAAAGAATTCTCTCTCAATTGTAGATGGACTGTCAGGCAGCAGGTACTTCAAGGGTCCCAAAGCGAATTCAGGTGAATAGAAGCGGTGGTACAAAGAAGGAACATCGCACGTTAGGGCCGGCAAGGAGATGTGACGTGGCAGATGATTAGATTTTTATCCCAGGATACTCAGAAACAATTAGTGGTGGTGGTGGTGGTGGTCATATATGAAACTCTTCTGGGGGCAAGTGCATGTTCACAGGAAGTTGTAAATATTCTAGAAGAGGCATGTATAGAATGCTGTGGAAGTTCAATGAATGGAGAAAGTACTAGCTGGGAGGGGCAATGAAAACCTCATGAAGGAGATGACGTTAGAATAGGTCTCGAGTGACTTGGATATTCAGAGATGGGAGTGTTTCTGGTACATAGAGTTCAAATCAGGCAATTTGGTTTTGGGATGAAGGGAGACAGGCAAGAGAAAATACCACAGAGTTTATTGGGGGAGATTATAAAAAGAAAGAATTGTTAATATGATCAAATGTTCCAGAAAAGATGAAAAGGGCAAAAAAAGAGTATTAGATTTATTATCAGTAAGAGGAGGACTATTGAGAGCATTGAAGATTGGAGAATGGATGGTGAAAAAAATACACAATGGATTTTTGAATAAAAGTCTAATGGATTTTATTTATTGTCCATCCAGATAGTTATTTCTTGAATTTCATGACAGCAACATACACAGCCTGGCTCAGTGACAACTGTAACTCAGGGCAAGGACTTACGCCTCCATACCAATGTTCTTCTCTCCAGGTAACACTGTTTCTTTAAATGCAGTGGTGTGTTAGGTTCTTGTCACACACTGTATCCAAACAGTGAGACTTCTGGGTGTTCACCAGTCAGAGTACAGATGACCTAGTAAATTTAATTTAATGCTGTTTTAAAGGTAGCCACTGGAGGGCATCACTTTATTTAAATGAAGGGAGTTGTAACTTGAAAATATACTGAACTTGAAATAATACTTTCCAGAGAGGACCTAATCTAGTATAAAGGAAACTTGGTTAAACTCACAAGATTCAAGTTCTAATTTTTCTAATCCCAGTTCTTTCACTATCTTGCCTGCCTTTGAATGCATTTTTTCAGTCACTGATCCCTCTTCTATGAAATACATGCTACTTTCCAACCCATAAAAAACTAATTCCATAGAATAGTATAGGTTTTTAATTTTGTGGATCATCTGTTTTGTTTCCCAAAGCCCAATTTATCTCCCCTCCTTCTCTTCCAATACACTCATGGATGAATGTGTGTGTGTGTGTGTGTGTGTGTGTGTGTGTGTACAGTTTGGGAGGAAAAGATAAGGTGCTTATAAATGCAATAAAATGTAGTATCTTATTAACATGGAACTTTTATCTCGCACATAAGTGATTGATTTGACTTTCTTTAAAAGTTACATCGCTTCACACCCTCACTGTACTAATTTCAGTATTCCCTTTCTCCCAACAAATATGCAACCAAACCTGATATACAGCTCACCAAGGACAAATGAGCGTTAGGAATATGATTCTAAAAATCTAAAGACAACTTTCTCATGTTTCTCCTAGAGATAAAAGCTTCTTTATTAATTTTTGACTCTAAAAGTAAAATATTACCTTATTAATTTAGGTGGAGCCCAGAAATAATGGAAAGCTTGGTCATGTATTTCTAAATCTTCCCAGTTCTGTTATTGACTTTGCCTGTCTTTGGACTTTTCCAGGGAGGGAAAATAGGCCCAGGTGTTAGCAGGATCAGGTACAACAGAGACCTCTGACTCGGGGCTGGAGTAGGAAAATGCTGTAATGATAACTGAGGTCCTGCGGTCACCTTTCTATGATCTCTGTCTGCTGAACTATTCCTCAGGCCACAGTAAGGAATTGCCAGGCCTCCTCCTTACAGTATTCTGTCATGTGTTCCCATCTAATATATATGGCAATACACCGCCTAGGCCCCCAGCTGCAGGTGGAAAACTGTGATATGTTCCAGATTTGAAAAGCAGAGAGTAACGTTCAGATTGCTGGACCCAACTTTGTTTCCTTTCAGGCAATTTTGAAATAAATTCATTATTTGAGCATACCTAACTTACTCAAATAGAAAAGTTGTACAATTTTAGTGCATTTGACTGTTGAACTTCTGTTTACATTCATTTTCTTCTACAATAACCTTGTTGTTAAAAATGCACACCATTTTATATTGAAAGCTACATTTTTGTGTTTTAATCCAAGGCTATTGCTCACCAATGAGGTTAGCTGAAAAGCAAGTAGGTTGGTTCTAATTTTCCGTTTTCCAGAAATGTTTTTATTCATCAACCACATTTCAATTCTAGTAAATGCCATTTTCTAAATAAGGTTATATGTGGGGATAGGCTTTACTGGAGGGCATACTGGGGTTTCCTCAGATCAATATATGTGTCATCTTCCTTGAGGATGATAATAGTAAAAATTTTTCTCAAAACTCTCATCAACTCTTTCTAACTTCAACATCAATTAAAGTTTCCAGTTTGTTTCACTTTTAGTTCAATTATGAATTCCATTACTGTCTTGCTTGAGTCTGCATAAGGCAGATATATTTAGTGATAATCATTTTATGTTTAATCTAAAAAGTCGACTCTTTCATGACTGTCTATCAAACATCCAGTCTGATGCAAGGAACATTTTTGGATCAATGTAGATGCTGGTCAAAGTGTAGTCTTACAGAGATTTTAATTCATAGGCACAGTCATCAGATTTAGCCTTGTGTATATGTTCAACCTTGACATGGTTTCAATGTTATCTGCAGTTTTTAGTTCAACTTGGGCATTATTTAAAAATGTTTGGTACTTTTTTAAAATACTGATTTTTTTTTCTACAGACACTTTGCAAAATGCATGTTCTCATCTAGTGTGTAAATATGCCATGTAGCTGTCAAATAGTCCATTTAAGTGACTTCAATAACACAGGAATAACACTGTTATGCACTTCATGGTAACCTTATAGACTGCAATTCTTTATGTTTAAGGCGAAGAGCAGCCCTCACTTTCATGCATAAGCAGCTCCATGCTGCAGCATGGAAGAAGAATTATTCCATTGTCACAGTCCCAATCAGTGTGCGGCTCCTTTTTAACCTATAGCCCAATTCACAGGTCAATATGCCATTTAGACTTTAAAGAAAATGAAGAGTTGATCTGAATTCTTAGTTTCCTGATGTCTTAACTAACTTTTAGAGATCCATCAGTGTTAGCACACTGAAAGTATTTGCAACTCTTATCTCTTTTTTCTTTCTGTCATTGGCTTTGCAATCTATCTGATTATCTAATTTTATACTACTATTGTGCATTCAGCTTTAGCAAAAGGTGTGCATACCTGAAAGAGAAAGTAACTTATTTTCATTAGTGCCAGCTAGAAGTTAATAACCAAATAAATAAGAAATTTTAATGGAACACAAATTATTCCCTGAATCAAACAAACTCCCCTAGATATTCCATCTGTAAAGTCAAGATAAGACTTCGAAGACAGTAATAGCTCACAGACTAGCTCCCTTTAACTCTCAGGTACGTTATCTTGAATCATACGTAGACTGCATACATTGTAGTCAACTCTTGATTGTCTGTGACTGGTGTCAGAGAAGAATGAGACTTTGGGATGCACCCCACACCCTTTTTTCTACCTCTAGCTACCCTTACCACCCACTAAGATAGGTCCTAGGCTACTGATGATGGGGAAATGTCACCAGGAAGAGGGATAAGGGAATTATAAATGCTTCAGTGTCTGCAGGTGTGTGCCCCTGCCTGCCTTGAGCTGGCTGGAACTACAAGCAGTGAGTTACTAGTCATTCTGAGATTCAAGCATGATCTAAAGATTGTATTCCAGAGATGCTTTAGAAATGATTTCTCTATGGGGTGTGAGGGTGAACTACTAGATATAATAATTCATTCATACAAGTAGTTTCATTTTTCAAGATAAGTTCCATGTAATTTTCCCATCTGATTTCATAGCACTGTGAGGAAGATCTGTGCCACAGGGATTATAAGTTTTTTCTATCTCTGAGGATAGGGCATGTTAAATGACATGCTCAAGGCCCGTGGTAGGTGAGGAAACTGACACTGAGACCCTGATCTTCTGATTCCTGTTCCTACTACTTCTCCCAGCTGCTCTGTATCCCGTGTTTTTCTTGTGTCAGGATATGCACTTTAGAAATGTAATCTTTTTGGATCCTCATAATAGCCCTTTTAGGGAGGTACTGCTCCATTTTACAGAATCCCGTGTTCTCTCCAACAGTTTGCGTCCAAAGCTGGAAGCTGATAAAGCAACAGTTACAAATGTTGTCTTAGATTATCATTGCTTTTCCATTGCTTCTGAGGTGCTGAGTTGATAACTGTAACTTCCTTTCTCTACTTTGAGATAAATTCAATTTCTTATTTAAAAAAATACAGGCTTTTGTGTTCATTTCTAGTCCCTTTGTAATAGCAGGTGTTAAAAATCACATTGTATATACCCCTTATTTTTCTCTAAATCAGTTGGAAGAAAGACCAATAGACAGTTCTCTGCACCACAAAATGTCATACAAATAAATTATTGACCCCAGAGGGCACTGGTGTCACGCTGTCCTCTCAACAAAGATCGAAGTTACTAGGGTTAGAGACAGAAGAGAAATATATTGGTTATGTGCCAAAGGATATATTTACAATATAATGGTTTGTAGGTCTCAGTGAAATACTTAAAAGAAAAAAAAAAGACATGAAAAATTTACTTTCTTGTTTACTTCTGCTGTAGGTTATTAAGTGACAAAATACTTCCTGATGGCACAACGGCTGGTTTTCTGTGTGTGGGTGAAGGGTCTGTATATTCAACTGTGTTTCCATTAAGAGACTGATTCATGCAGTTCTGAGCCAAACTGCAGACTCCCTGCCCCCACCACCAAAAAAAAAAAAAAAAAAAAAAAAAGAGATCCAGGAAATAAATTCCAGAATTTGGGGCCTACACTTGACATGATAGCAAGAACTTGATTCTGAGTTACAGTAACAGATAAAATTGAATTTGCTCCTTGATCTCAAGCAAGTAACCTAGGTTCTCAAAATTCTAAAGCTGTTTTAAGGCTGGATGTGCTATGATAATTCATTGTGTGGTAATAATGCTTAAAGTTCTCCTTGCTCTTCTTGTGACTATATGATTTTCATTTTTAAAACGAATAAACTTGTCCCTATTAATCACAGTCAAGAAACATATGTTTTGAATAAACACCAAATTCTCCAAAATTAGTGAATTAATCATTATGTCTGTTTCTATCTTTCTTGAGTCTAAAAAATTGTATCTTTAGTTCAGTCAAATAACCTTTATGCCTTGATTGAGAGGAGTTGACCATGAAAAGATTTACTGAACTTGGCTTTCTGACTGTGACTTGAAGAATGAGTACTATTCAAACATAGTAGAAGAAGTCAAATTTGGTTTAATCTATTAAGAACTATTAACAACTAAAGACAAATGATTTTAAGAAATTGAAGAAATAATTATCTTTCAAAACCGACTTCTAGAAGAAGTGTAAGAAGAATTCAGTGTTTGTTGAATATTCCTCTTCAGCTTCAGATTTTAGACCCATTCTGTCCTTAATTGTGACAAGCTCCTCCTTGGCAACATTGTTAAAGCAGCAGAAGTGGTCAGGGGACTCTGGTGCAAACTAAATTAAATAGACATTTTTTTTCCTATCTCACATGTAAAGGAAGACTAGCTGGATTCATTTATATTTTAGTGAAAAGTATTTTTTTTTTCCGTAAAGAGCCAAGTAATTAGAATGCTCCTCTCCTTTTAAAAAATGTTCTGGGTATTTCTACAGTTGCATTAATCTAACCTCTTCTCCACCCTGTACCATTTTATTAGTCAATTAGTCAAAATTAGTCAATTAGTCAAAATATCAACAAATTAAAATAAATTTATTCTTTCATCTTTTTTATTTGAAAAATATCATTGCCTGATAACTATTCTGAAATAGAAAGTAATAAACACTATTTTTTGAGCCTTTTATGATAAAGATTACTATGGTGTAATCCTCAACTTGTAAGAAACTCAAAAATCCATATATAATATATATGAATGCACCGATATATATTATAGGAAAAATTGTGCTGCGTATCAAAATAGTAGTACAAGTGCAATGGAAATGCAGGGAAAAGACTTATTTGAACCAATGGGTGTGAGATAAAGTAGCATTTGAACTGGACACTGAGGAATGGAGAGGGGTTAGGAGGAAGATAATAATAAAAGCCACAGAGAGTAAAGTACAGATGCAAGGGATGGAGAGGAGTATGGTGTGGTGTGTGTCCAGTGTGTGCCTAGTGGCAAATAGTTGTGAAGAAGACTGAATCTATATTTTTGAAGGCTTAGAATTCAAAGTTGAGGAGATTGTATTTTGCTTTGTATTTAATGGAAAAACATGTAAGAAATTTGAAGAGTCTACAAGCTATTGTTTTAAGGACACAATGGTGGCAGCAAAGCACCAGATGAATCATAAGGGGAGAGATTAGAAACAGGAAGACTAGCTGCAGAACTGCTGATGTCATTCAGAGGAGGGAGATCAGCACAGACTTTGCAGAAAAGATGGAAATGGAAGGCAGGTAGAGTTTATGAAGGTGCAGAGAGGATGATGTGTGAGTGCGTGTGATGAAGAAAGTACTTTGAGAGTAGAAACTGGGACATAATGGATAATGTCTGCAAATCTTTGGGTTAAATGATCTGCTTTCAGGTGTACGTTAATCCTTTTAGGAGAAGCCCTTTCTGTTGCTATGATCTGCAGCATTAAGATAAATAGGTTTGATTGTGATTCAAAGACTGTGGTGGTTTTATTTTTGTTTTGCCACTCTTGTTTGAGCTGTTGAATTTAGATGAAAATCTGGTACATGAACTTTAAACTATATCACAGGAATGTTAGGAGATAGTAAAAACCACAAAGGAAGAGTATTTCTGACCCAGTCCTTAGAATCATATTCTTAAGTGTTTTGTTCAATGTTCCATACTTGCTGACTACATGGTCTATTTCTAAAGGTTGTTTTTATTCCCATGGTATCCAGAGTATAAAAAAACAGCAGGAAAGTAAACTACAGTATGATTGCATGAGAGGGAAAAAAGAAAGCTTATTTCATTTTAGGCTGATTGTATGCATCTCTGGGATTTGACTTTTCTTTGTGCTGGCATACTTGGAGGGCAGTTGGTTAAATAGGAATAAACTGATAAATTATATGTATAAATTCATATAAATAAATGATATGTACAAATATAAAGACAAATTATATACATATATAAGTTTACAAATATAAATTTACTTGGTATCTTTTGAATATTATCACATTAATGAAATAGGTGCATCCTGTAAAATCTAGAAGTCAAGTCCACGTCAAATAAAATATCTTACTTAAAGTCAACTAAGTAGTTATATTCTAGTAACTATCAATTGAAGAGATTATTCAAATATAGATTCTTAGATCTTTTAATTTTCTTCCATATTTCAAATGTCTGTTCCTTCAAATATTCTACCCTCTTACCTCTGCCTTGAAATAAACTTGAGAGGAAAATATCAAACAAAAGCAGTCCATTTTGTTATTTATTGTCTTTCTGCAGACGGTTACTCAGTGGAAACCATTTTCCTGACATGTTTGCTTACAATCATGCAAACACATGTAGTATGTGGTCTTTCTGTTTGTCCCCTGCATGTTTTATTAGAAAAAAACATTATAATGTAATCAACATTTCTAATTATTTACTCCAAGAACTTCCTTAATGCTCAGGACATGTTGGAATTACAATTCCATTGAGTTTGGGAAATCTCTCTATTCATTATTTCTTTCAGGAGCATTGTTTTGTCATTGGATTAAATAGAAGTGTATACTTGATTTTTAAATTTTTGTTTTTAAGTCTAAAAAAATGCTCAGTAGTTTTTGATATGAGCTAACAGAGCCCCAAGTGGAAGCTGGGGTGAGAGTCAGTGCCAGATGTCCTGCCAGAATTTATAAGTGAGGTATCATTATGCTATTGAAGGAGAGATTTTTTTCAGGTAACATCAAAGGATGACATCAGGTTGAAATCTGCAATAACATTGATAGATAATGAAAGAGGAAGGTTAGCTTTTGTAATGCAAAGAAATGTACGTTAGAGTTTCTTCTGGGAGCAATAGAACTTTTGACATGTAAGACTCTGATATTTTATGATCAGTGAAGAATAAATTTGTGCTTGTCAACCTGTCCCCTATTTGGAAGAGGTCATGGAAATGTAGAGTCTCTGAAAAAGGGAAGAGGGATTTTATGCAGAGTAGAGAGTATTGCTTTTGAATTAGTGTTGCTTCTGTATGGCAAGAAAGGTGTATAACTTCTGCAAGCACTTGGCAAATCCTACACTGGGACAAACTAAACAAACATGTGACGGAATAAAAATGAGGTCATGGTAAAATGAAGATAAAAATAGAATTGCCCCCAGACTAATTACTTACAAGAAGCAAGAAGTCAGTCCTTTCTGGAATTAAAAAAAAGAAATCTCTTTTCCTTTGAGTAAGAGAAAAAACACTCATTAGCTTTTTTAAAGTTGGCAACTAAAATTTGGCAGCTAAAACTAAAGTTGGCAACTAAAAACATACAAACAAGTCTTTGACACTCAATCAAACATTGATATGCTACATTTGGATATAATCATTAAAATTTTTTTAAATGCCAAGGCTGATGATTAAAATGAAACAGATCACTCTGATGTTCGAATAAAATAAATATAATACCAAAATTCAAATCAAATTTTTGTAAAGAAAGTTGCCAGTTTCTGTCTATAAACTTGCATCTAACAAAGGTGGGGCTAGAGATGGCACTGCTTTTTAAGAAGTGTTTTAAAATCTGTGAATTTGACACAGTGCTGGTCAACACAGAGGGCTGTTGAATGAGCTAGGAATTTGCACAGACACAGGCCAACTCACTCAGATGTTCCCCGAGTCATACCCTTTGTTGCATCTCTTGTCCTCCTGTTGGTCATTAGCTTAGAGTGCATCTACTCCATGAATGTTTGTGTTTATGTCAGCTTTGTGAGCCTTCCCTGCTGGAATCAATTGCTTCCTCTTCAATATTTCCACTTATACGTTCTGCCTTCTATTCTAATATTAATATATATTCCTCTGTCTACCACAAATGTACATTTCAAGATAGGAAGTTTTGCCCTGGATTTAATCTTGGTAACAACTGGCACATGCCTTACACATGATAGATTCTGGGAAATATTTGTTTAATACATGAACAAAAAGGGACATGACACAATCAACTGATTATAATCACATTGAAACCGTATGTCATTCTGATTGGAAAGGATTTTCTTGTCATTCTGCTCATGAAATGATATTAATATGCCTCTGGGTGTAGATACTGCTATGCTGACTTGCTGAGTCCAATTAGTGTATGAATTCTGTTTTAATTTCGAGAGATGTGTCCAAGGTATGTCTTAACTCATAATTGGAATTGAATTCCCATAACATTTCATTAGGGAGCACATCAAACTCATTCTCAGTTTAAATGAGAGTGAGAGAGCTTCATGGTCTTGCAAGTGGACTGGCTCAGAGCTTTTCTAAATCCTGCCCAGCAGGACAGTGCACAGAAGAGGGCATTCAGTGCTGAGACAGGGCACCTCAGAATTGTGAACATTTTTATTTTGAACTAATTGCACGAGTCTTTTGTCAGGCAGACATGTTTAATACTGGGGTTTTGAGGTACCCAAATACAAAGATAATCTGGAAAAGAAGTAATTTAATTTATATTTTTTCTACCTAAATATTCCTCCATTTATCAACATTAATAAATCTTCTTTCTGTCATCCCTAGTCACTGATGGTAGATTTTCAGGAGATAGAATATAAATTATTTCCTCAAATATACTGACTTTTGCCTTCACTGAACTTCAGCTCCATGATGACACAAAGCCATCTGTTTTCGGTGCTGCCTCTCCACCAGCAAGACCACACATCATTTGAAGTTATGTTCCATCATTTTGAGTTCTGCTTCGCCATTTGGGTTATGCTACCTCTTCGATGGCAAACTCTAGGTAGAATATAATGATAGCTAATGTTTACTGAGCAGATACTAAGTATTTGATCTAAATACTTTACATATATTCACTTATGGACTCTCAAAAAAAAAAAAAATCCTATTTACCCCAGTTAGTGAGGCAGGATTAGGATTTGGTCCCTGAAAGTCTGGCTTCAGAACGTGTCTACACTGCTGGTCAGTGAATTGTCCTCATCTTATTTAAACTTCCCTGACTACCACTTCCCCCAGCTCCTTGTTTCTCTTGCTTGGAGCCTTCAGTATGAAATCCAGCCACTTGGTTCCTTCGGCATCAAGTCAGTAGTCATCCAGTGCAGCAGTGGCACTGGCCATCCCTCAGACATCCTCTGTCCCCCCAACCCCAGCCCTTTAATCCCCCACCCACTCTGGTCATTCTCCAAATCTAGGCAACCAACCATTTCCTCAGTTCCCCTTCTTAAGAAAGTTATGTTGAGTAAATGCTTTAAAAATTCAAGCTCTCCAACCTTATTTGGAGGTTCTTGCTATTTAGGTTCTTGCTATTGTTTAGTAAACTGTTTATTCAGTCTCTTAATTATCCCCTATTACCTCCCTCAGGGTGAATGCACCTAAACTTTTTCATAATTCTGAAGTCCTCAATATCCTCTAGGTCTAAAGTTCCGCAGATAAACTCAATTCTTAGTTTACTGAGAAATTTATATATATTTCCTCTTTCTAAGACTCACAATTGTAAGATTCTTTTTCTTATAGCTTTTTAATTAAAATTTTTTTTGTATATATTTATTTTTTATTGTAAGTTTCTTTTTATCCCAGTTTCAGAGGAAGAAAGATTCTTCAATTTTAAGGTTGACTTCTTGTTTTTCTTCCTTGAGCAAACATCTTTTTTATTGAAACATAGTTGATGTGCACTATTGGGTTAGTTTCATATTTGCATATATGATGAAATGAAGCAAACAAAATCGTGACACCTACACCCCAATACCTCTGAAGAGCGTAAATGCAAAAATTGAACACCTATCCGTGGACAATAGTGAATTAAGAGGGAAAGTAAGAACATTAAGGTTGACTTCTTTACCTGTGATTTTGATCTATTCCCATATCGGCTTCTCTTGTTTATTAATTACTCCTTCTTGATTTTTCAGATTCCAACCTCTATTCTTATTAGTGCCTCCTTACTAGCAGCTTCACTCTTTTCAGTCATCTTTACTGTGAGAACAATGCAAAGCAGAACACTTCTATACCTTAACCATCTACACTTTAATTTACCTGCCTCATCCTCTGTTCTTGCTTCCCTGACAGAGTAGTTTACTTACTGTCTTTTATTAATATCATTCCTGTACACTGTGCCATGAAGCTTAGGGTAACTGGCCTAAGGCATTCACCCCATGTCCTCTTTTCTCATCCTGATCCCTCTTTAGCTTTCTAAAATTGGGAATCTTGGTCCTGACCGGTTGTAGGAGCTCTGACTTATCATGCTGCCCCAGATGAAAGCAAGAAGAGAGACTAGAAAATCAGAACACTAAGTGATCCTAAAGGCAGGATCGTGAGAGGACGCTCTCAAACGTGGGCTGTCCATAAAGAAGTAAGAGCTTGTAACGTCTCCAAAACCTTTCCGCTAGCACTGAGGGCAGCTACATCCTGGCCTGGAAACTAAGTGATGAAGGAAGGGGGGACCTGAACTCCCTCTTTAGATAGGAGAGTGCCACTGATTTCAGGCTTGTTTCAAAGCTAATTAGTCCTAGGCAGTAATGGATCATTTGTCCAAGAGTTCACCTGAATGCCTGATGTATGGCCTGAAATTATGCCAGTTTCCAGAGCTTCTATTGGCAGGGCTCATATACCTGTAACAGCATGGGCAGGCAGCCCATGTGGAATTCTGAAGGCGATAGGTGTGGGTGAAGACCATGATTCATTATCTTTAATTCTATGTGGTTATTAGAGCTCTCATTTTTCTCCAGATGCCTTGCCTCTTTTGGGACAGCTCTGAGGCATAACCTGCCCTTCCACTTCTCCTTGCAAATAGCTGAAGCTAGGTTAAATCCTATATGAGGTTAAATTCACCTAAAATAAGAGAAGTTCGTGTATTACTTTTAGAATTATTAAAAAACAAAACAAAATATGAATTTACCATTTTGAAAAAAAAATTATCCTTCCAGATTTCAATACCTGTCTTTACCTTGAGATCCAGGAAGGGCTGTTTGTAATGGGCTTCATGATTTATATAATTGTGAGCACTGACAGAATAAGAAAAGAAAATTTTAAAATGTATTGTAGGAGCTGCTTCTACTTGGTAGATGAGCACGCAGGGCCCATGGGATATCATTTTATAATTTAATTAAGTGCAGCTTCCTTCATGGTAAGCCTGCTAGCACATCTTTAAATGAGTGATACCAAATCTTTCAAAAGTCGGTAGCCTTTACCTAAATTTGTGCCTATCACACAGTCAGTGGTTAATTCTCTAGTGCATCCAGTGGATTGTCCTAACGTTTATTATAGAGTGTGAGAAAAATTTCAGTGAATTTTATGACTAAAATTAATGTGTTGACATTTGATGAGTTGGTATGAGGACATAGGCATTCACTCAAATCCCTGAAATCAGTACTTTTCACTAAATATTTTTTCAATAGAAAAAAATGAGTTATTTCATAAACATAATTAAAAAAAAATGGAACTTTTGAAAATAAAGGTTCACCAAAACCACTTTAGAAAATTGCCAATCAGACTAAAGCTGTTGTACTATGTATACGTTGGTAGTTAATTTGCTAAACATATTTTTGAACAACTTTGCTACTTTCTAACACGCAAGTCCCATCATCCTTCAGTAAAAACAAAAGTCATTACTTTGACTGAATGAAATCACTTGTCTCACTGCTCTATTAAACTACACCTATTTTCAGTATTGCTTTGTAGTTATTAATATGTAGTAAATTGCTTAAACTATATAAATTTAATTCTAGGGATAAGAAAGTATCTTGCGTTGAGTGTGGCTCCACCATTAGCATCCCCCTCACTCTGTCCCTGGCTCAGTATGTGGCTTTGGACAATTCATTTTATGAACTGAACTTACATTACTTAACTGCAGACATCCATTTTTTGTGATTCATTACTGATCTGCAAAATAGAGGGACTAAATTAGATATTCTCTAAGATGCCTTCCCCTTCTGAATATCAAAACATTGTTAAATAGAATCTATTTTTTGTTACCAGTTTGCAAAATGGAAATGGGAAATTGAGGCAAGTATCAAGGAAAGTGCCTCTTGTGATGCAATTAGGAGCTCATTATGTCTCTGGAATAGCTTCTTCACAAAGCTTAGAGGCTAGAGAAAACAGCTTCAGTACAATTTCAAGTGTCAACAATGATTTAAGGGAAGCGGTTTCAGGCATTGTTTCCTTTTATTACTGAGCAAAAGTTCTTCAGATGGTTATTGAGATGACCTCGGAATCAGGAGAGAAAACAATGAATCACTGATGAAGAAAAAAATGAATCTTAAAGAAAATCTTAATAAAGCAGCATTTATCATTCTTGCTTCTTGATTTATCTTCTCAGTCTGAATTAACATTAGCTTTTCCTCTGTGTGACTGATGCAGCTTTGAAACGGCATTCTTCTCTAACTGAGCATGGTGAGTGAAATCCGGATCCCTGTGCTGAAGCAGGAATATCAGCATTTACAGCTTCCAGCCCCCTCTGCTATGCTTTGGTAAATGTGTAGACAGCACCTGATACTTAAACCAATATCTTAGCATGGTAAAATGGACTAAACCAGGAATCTCCATTGGTTGGTCATTCTGTTCTCTTTCGATGATCATTATTCAGTTTAAGTATCATAGAGAAAAAATGAGGGCCAGCCCGGTCTCTGATACATAGTTTTCTTGTCTGCATTTGTTTGTGATTACCTTTTGTCTTCTCTTTGGTTTCCTTTGTAGCCCTTTTTTCATCCGACTAGTTCTCCAGAGCTCTTTAACATAAAATGATCTATGGAAGTAATTCATATATATATTTAACACCTTAAATATATATAACTTTTGTCAAAAATAAATAAAAATTAAATAAAAAAATGAAAGTAAGAAAGAATGGTTGAACAGGAGGCTGAGAGTGGTCAGCTCAATAAAATTACATGATCTTGCCATGTTTCCAGATGAGAAACAATATTTAGACTCAGGACCCATTGACCGTAGGGATGGTCCAGTCGCCAGGAGATAGAACCCTGCAACACCATGGCAAGTATATACTATAGTGATTCTCCCATGTTCTTCCCAAAGGTTCACACACTTTTTCACTCTGATGATTATACAGTGAGGAAAGGATAATACGCAGGTATTTCTAGGGCTGTTGAACATGGGAGACCTGAGATCATGGCTCCCCCATTAGAGAAGTGATAAGTGGGGGGCTAGGAAATACATAGAGTCCTTGGCAACATCCAGTTTACAGTGGATCTACTGAGTCTGTGGTCTCACTCTGTTTATTCCCCCATATCTGGATGGATAACTGGGATTGACATATTTGGCAGCTGAAGAAAACCTTACACTGAGTCTGCCTGGGAGGGGGGTCAAAGCCAAAGCCATCATACTAGGTAAGACCAAGTGAGAGGCCCAGATACTGTCCCCCACCGCTTTGCTAAAGTAGAGTATTAAAAAAAAAATCACAGTTTCTGTATTTAGCTAAGATGAAGAAACAAGAACTATTATAAAGAACTAAATGAACTGAAAAGAACTGAAAGGAAAGCTAGATGAAATATATGAAACAACAATTTCCAAAATACTGGCTATCAGGCAAGGGAGGACGGTGGTCCCTGAAAGAAGGAAAACAAATTCGGTGAACCCTACAGTCCCTACAGCCTGCTGCCTGGATAGTGTCTCTAGGCTGCTGTGCAGAGAGGGGAGCCAGGTGGAGCCATCCTCCCGAGTTGAGGAGACAAAGCTGAAAGTCCAGGGAGGCCCAGGGTAATCAGAGTTCTCGGATCCAAACTCTGGAGAGTAGAGAGCGTTGCAGACAGAGAGCTCCAGTGGCTCAGCATGTGAAGACACCATCTGAGGCTGGGGAAAGAACCACCCAAAAGGAGCAATACACAGAGATCACAAAAAGCTGGCAAGAGTTTGTGTTCCCACCAGCCAGAGTGGAAAACCCCATAATTCATGGGGCATAGGGTGGAATATTCAGAAAAGCATTGCCTAAGGAGTGGGGAAAAATTAATCCTGTCCTGCACTCACCTCAAAACACTTAAAAAGCAAGTCTCAAGAGGATTATACTCTTTCCAAGTAATTTAATTGCACTACAGAACAAAGCTCTAGAATATATATATATCTCAAGCACATATTAAGTTTTTAATAACTTAATATGCTTCCTTTCCTTAGAGTTAAATCTTCGCATTTTGAAGAGAAGACTCTCCAGTGTTAGATTTTCTGGAAACGAGGCAGATGTGAGGAGGAGCAATTCAGGCCACGAGGTCGTCTCAATGGCCCTGCGGTCACATCCCACGGAGCTGTCGTTATTAAACTTGATAATACCATTTCTGGGACCCCATTTCAGATCTACTTAATCAGAATCCTGTTCATTTTCTTCATAGCACTTTTTGTTTTCTGGTTATTTTTATTTCTTTGGAGTATTTGTCTCTTTCTATATTAGGCTATAACCACCAATGACAGTCAGCAGATCTATGAATACTTTTGTGGGTCTATGTTGGAATCATAAATTCTAAATAAAATTTAGAGACAACTATGCATAGAGAAACTTAGATATTTTTGCATTTTTCTTGTTGCATATTTAATAACTAAAGGAAAATATTTGTTAGTAGCAAGCAAATGCAAATAACTTTTTAAGCACTAATTAGTAAATGGATAGTTGGATATTACTCTCTGGAATTTAAGACTTGTGAAGCTCCTAACGTGTTGGTGAAGTGTAAATATGTTTTCACTTACTAACAGCTGTAATCAAGATAATAGGCTTTCCTGTCGCTATTAGAAACATGGCAATTGGATGTGCAACTTAACGAGGAGCACAATTCCAGCCTTTGCTGATTGCTTCCCTTCCTTTGAACAAGAGTCAACCTTGGATGGATAATTGCTGTTAATTTAAATTCATCTAGCTTCCAAGACAGCGGTCTGAGAGGAAACCGAAGTGTGGTGTGAAGTTTATTTAGCTTTAGATAGAGCAGATCTGGGAAAACGAGGGAAAGAATAAGGGGGAAAAGTCTTTAAGATTTCTGACTTTTCAGGAATGAGGGCGTTTTAGACCACTTTGCCTCTTTATTTTCCTCTTCTTCCCAGCACTGAGTGAAGATTTTTCTGAGTCTGTGTTACCTATTGCTGCTGAGGGGGATTTTACTGGCTAAGGTGTAGCCCTCGTTTTGCTCACGCTCCACTTCTTCATGTCTATTCCCTGATGCTGAGACCAAGTGATGAGTGGATTGGGCCCTTGGGAAGAGATTAAGTGTGTGCATAGGAAATTTGCAAGTTGGCAGTTCTTCTCATTTGCTTTCTCTTTTATGTGAAATATGTGTGGCGAATTCAGGCTTTGTATGAGCTTTTCAAAAACAACAATGTGATTTCTGGCATGAACTGTAAGACAGTGCAAATGCGTGCATATTTCCCACACTCTTCACACCCCCGAGGCATACAGGATATTCCAAAAGGACAGTAGTGCTTAATTCAGTTCTCCCTTTAAATGCACTTGGTTTCATAATTTATTAATCATGAAGACATAACTATGTCCCTATTCTGTTGTGTACTGACTGTATGTACATACGTGTGTGTGTGTAATATAGCTAGGTATGTGCATATACCTTAATATAATATTGTGTGTATATATGTACACATACAACATTGTGTATATGCATACACACCTATAAGCAACACTGAGCAAATTTTTCCAAATAGTTATTTTTTCAGGTTTTCTGTCTAAGTGGGGCAGGAAGAAGTGTAGATAAATATAGTTCAATGAGTATCACTCTAGGGCTTGAAAAAATATTGATCTTTATGTTTATCAACACTTTTGTTCTTCCCTACTTACACAAACCAAACATGACCTGAAAATGAACTACCTGAATATGTGTGGAGAATATTGCATATATATGCGTGCGAGAGTTTTTCAGGAGTGAAAGTCCTAGCGTCAACCTGTTCTTTTTTTTTTTTTTTTTTTTTGTCTCTAAAAAGTTAACTGAATTATAGGAAGAAGATAGGGACTGTGAACGAATTTTGTTTGTATGATTAGGTTGTAGATGCCTACCTCAGGACTGGGAGTGAAAAGCAACTCAACTTTCTCATAGATTTTTGGGGTTATCTGTTGTGAGGTGATTCAAAAATATGTCTAAAACTTTTACATGTCTAAAACTTTGACCTATAAATGTAGCATGCATTTCGAAGGAAGGAGGATCTAAATTAAGGAAGGAAAAAAAGATTGCCAAACATAAAAATCTGTTACGTTTTCACAACTTGTGGTAAAGAAACTACCTTTTACAAATCTTCGTTATTATTGCTGCTAAATAATTGCTTGCTTATACAAATAATTACCTTTATTTTATTCATTTAAAATTTTTTTTTAAATTTAAGCAATCTCAGATGACAAAGTAAAGAGCAGCTCAAAATAGTGATATATTTTGGGTTTGCTAGTAGGAGAGAGAGTGAGAGAAACAGAAAACAAGAAAGAAGGAAGAGAAAGGGAGAGAACAGGAGAGAGGAAACACGGTGAGAGAGAGAGGGTGGGGGGGAGAGGGAGGGGTGCTCTAAGGAAGAGAAGGATGATGAGCACCGAGGGAATCTTCCTCTCCAGGCCTCCTAAGTAGCAGCGTCATTGAGTATTTCCTGGGATTGCATATGGAGCATCAAAAGACAGCTGTCACCATCAGAGCTGGATGTTTATTGGAGCAGAGCAAAGGAATTTGGGGATTGGCCTATTGTATTAAGAGGCCCAGTTATTCCATTAAGACAAATGATAGTCTTTAAATGAAACTGATCATTTAGCAGCTGAGATTTGACTTCCCTGTGTACCCAGTCTCCCACTGTAATTTGCTGCCACTAAACAAAGCAATGAATGGTGTTCAGCTTCAGGTTAGGACACAGAAAAAAGTGTCTGCCCCATTAAAATAAAAACTATATTTCAAAATTTGGCAGGCAGTGGAGTTAGTTGCAGGGGGAATTATTGGAAAAAGATTGAAACTGCTTTTATGAATAGAACACTGAGAAAAGCAATGGCAACAGAAATAAAATCTACTGCTACAGTGATGTTTCTTAATTGACACATTAAATCAGGTTAAATCCCCAGAGGACAGTGGTCCAAGCCAGGATGTTGTATAGTTGTGTCAAGGGCCTCCTTTTCCATTGATATTTTTCTTTTAATATTACTTTTTAAAAATATTATTTATTTTTAATTGAAGTATAGTCAGTTATAACTTGTCAGTTTCTGGTGTACAGCATAATGCTTCAGTCATACATATGCATGCATACATTCCTTTTCATATTCTGTTTCATTGTAGGTTACTACAAGGTATTGAATATGGTTCCCTGTGCTCTACAGTGGAAACTTGTTTATTTTTTAACACTACTTTTTGATGCTAATACTTCAGTGTGTCGTGGTTGAGTGTCCTCCGCAGATGTGGATGCAGGTAGCTCTTTCTCCCTCCACCTTGGCTCTCAAGGCCCTCTCCATTGCCACCTGTACCCGACGTCCCTGAGCCTGTAACAAACGCCATCCCTGCCTGGGCTCTGGGTCCCTTCCCTTCCAGCCTCCTTAGGAACCTACTCACTGTCATCACTTTTCTTTCTCTCTTCAGCTTCTTTCTCATTAAGCTTTTTTCAAAGAAGCATTTAAATTTACTCAAATCTTTCTTATATTAAAACAACAACAGCAACAAAGCAAAATTAAAAAAAATCTTTTTTACCCTACTTCTTACAGCTACTGCTCTACTTGACTTCTTCCCAGCAGACTGTCTCCCACCAGTGGACTGGTTTGACGACTGCCTTATACTCCTGCAGCCACCTCTCCACTGCAGACAGGGTGGCCTCAGGCATGGGAGCAGGCAGGGCAGGTCACACAGGGCTCCTTATGCTGGTGCTTTGATGATCTGCAGTGTCTGGCCTCACATTCTTCAGAATTTTGCCTTTGATGGTGTGTTTTGTGGGAAGTCTGATGAGATAATGGATCATGTTTCACACAATGGATTATACTTCCAGGGGCTTTGAACTTCAGCTCTTGCATGGGGTTGCCTCCTGGGAAGGGTTCTCAGCACCTGGCTTTAGGTCCCTGCCCAGGGACTACTGTCACTCTTGCCCCAGACAGCGACCAGGTTGCTTTGTGGGGAGAGGAGGGGCTGCATTTGCTGTCACCCTCTGCCGCTAGAGGTCACTGGGGCAAGAGCATGAGGGGGGTGTTGGGAGGGCACCCAGTGGCCTGGGGGTGGTGATGTTAAGGCAGCAGCTGTCTCCTCTGCAGGCAGCACCAGGGCAGGTTGAGGTCGGGGAAGGGGAGTGGATTATCAGGGGCCTCTTGGTAACCCCGGATCCTGGTACCTCGTGCATCCCTTCACAGAGATTGCAGTTCCTTTCGGGTGCTGGTCCATTGTGGGTTGGCGCTTGGAAAGAGGAGATTGACCTCTTTGCCCCTGGCTGGCCTGCAAATTCATTTTGCCCTGAGCCTTGAAAATTATATAGCCAGTCCTGATTGGAAGCTGTTCACTGTGAGGTCACCGTGACCTACTTCCTGCAAAACTCAAGCTGCTCCCCAGGGCTTGTTCTCCCCAAACTCTCCAGAGCATCAGCCACCATCGACCACTCCTTCCTCCTCTTCACCTTTCTTCTCTCCCCTCCACGTGCCCCTGTTTCCCTCCTGTCTCTGCATCCCCATCAGTCTTCTTTGCAGGATTGTCTTCCTTAGCCCTTGCTCACTATTAGTGCTCTGGGTGGTGGGGTGGGTGGGGAGGGGCCTTGGTTTCAGGGTTTCTGCCCTGCTCATTCACATGCTCCCTTCTGATGACCTCCATCCCACTGTGTGCTGACTGTCCTGCCCAATCCACATCTTCTGTTCAGACTTGAGTTTCAGCCCTGGCTGTGTCCAGTGACTGAATCTTACTTACAGAGCCCACATATTCTTCTCAGGTAGCTGAGCAGTTCATCTTTGCTAATTATAGCTGCTGCTTATTCAGCACCTCCTAAAAGCTAGGCTTGTTGTTTATATATTTCTTTCTAGGACTCTCAGTTTTGCTTCAAGGTAAGAATTGTTGAATACATTTTATAGATGAAGGCTTGGAGAGCTGAAGAAACCATCCTGAGGTCACACAGCTGTTAGATTACTCAAAAGTTGGTTAAATTCCAAAACATATTTCTATCTGCTATAGACACAAAGTACACAATGATATTTGTGTTAGACACTAATGAGCTATTTTGTTTACCTCTTCTAATAATGAGCACTGGTTACGTGCCGAACACTGTGTTCTAACTGCTTCAATATGGTAACTCATTTCATCAACAACTTATGAGATAGATACCATTACTGGAGAGTTGGAGAAACCAAGGCACAGGAGGGTTCAGTAACCTAGGTCACAGGTGGGAGGAGGGAGCCAGGATCTCAGCCCAGGCGGTCCACCCCCCAGCTCTGGGCGTAGCTACCTCTCTGCACTGCCTTCCTGCTCTGTTTGGTGGTTAACCAACTCTGGGAAGCTTGGAACGTGGTTCGTCTCACATTCTCAGCATGTTAAACAGTGGCAGTGGTATACTTTTACACCATCTCTCCTGGGGAAATATCTGGGAGAAAGGTAGAAGATGAGGTTTCTCTAGATGAAGCATGGCAGATGCTGTTTTAATCTTGTTTAGCTTCCTGTAGTACATTTCCCGTTCCTGGATGGAGAGCTCGAGTATCACAGAGTCCTGAATAATTCTTTTGAAGTTTGAATTAGCCATAGTTATATAACAGAGGGGACTAATAAAATGCTGAAAATGCTGAGATAAGTAACTATGGAGTCACCATTTAAAAATGTATAATTGATTCATTAATCAAATATTTATCGAGTGACTGTTATATGCCAAGTATAGTGCTAGCTTAGGGGAGACCACAGTGAACAAGGCAGTTTCTATCCACAGAGGCTTCCTTCTTCTAGGTGAGACCAGAAAGCTCCATGGGGCACATGGGGAGCAGCACTTAGAGAAATCCCCAGGCAGGAGGAAAGCTATCTGTTGAGGGCAGGAAAACTAAAGAGTCTCAGATGAGGTCTACCAGCAGTAGACTTCACCTTACTTCCTGTATGCATACTAACTATGTAAGCGCTCAATGCCTCACTTTTCTCATCTGTGAAATGGGTTCCGGCCACGTTGTGTTATGAGAAGGATTAAATGAGCTAATCTCTGTAGGGTTTAGAGCATAATATGCAGTTACTAAATGTTAACCAGTATTACTATTATGATTACTGTCATTAGAGCTGAAGCTGAGTGCAAGGAAAGGTAAACCTGTCTCTTATAGAGGAATGTATTATCCTAAACCTACCCAAAGGATTCAGTCAAATAAGCACTCATAGCATTTAGTGAGACAGGCCCCGTTTGGGCATAAGAGTCCTGTAGCATTATCTGTTCCTGTCTCTGGTTGCCCCTGTACCACACAGGGGATTCTCCGTAGTTGTGGCTGGAGACGGAGTGGAGGGTGGCAACTCCTGCTGAACCCTGGCATGTCTGTTTCTGAGTTTCTATCTCAGCAGATTGTTCTAGGGGGAGCTGAGAAGTAGATTCAGCACTCCAGGCTTCGTCTGAGTGTATCAACATCACTGGCTCCAACTCAGGCTTCTCGTGTTGCTTTCCTGGAACCGTGTCTCTGGGACCTGGGAACTGCTCTCACTGGTTCTCCTCCTCCAAGTCGGACGATTCAGAAACAAACTTGATTTTCACTAGATTATGGCTTCTAAATTCATTTGAAGAGATACAAAATAAGGCAACAATAGAAATAAACTCACAGTTTACTGTTTAGAAAATTACTCTTACTTTAAAATGAAGTCACTATTCTGTTCTCTTATTTTTCCAAGATGAGATCATTGCAGCCAAACTTGTAAAGGTAGAGTGAGAGGGCACTCTGTCACTACTGTGACTGACAGGAGTCTCCACTTGTGTCCTGATCAGTCAGGGAAACAGGACCCATACTAGAGATTTTGACAGAGACAAGCTAAGGGAGGAAGTTCTTTCAGTGCTGGAGAGCTGAAAGAGTGAAGAAAGGAGTCGGGATGGAGATCATAACTGAAGCCAGCAGCTACCACTCCCTGGGCTGGGGGACAAAGGGACGGGGTTGGTTTATCAGAATCTAGAAGCTCAGAGGTGGTCCTGGGACTCAGACCTCTGAGGAGGGTTGTGTGTCCTGCTGCTGCTGGTACGATGCAAGGGCACAGTGAGACTGGGAATATGGGGGAAAGGCTCAAGATTGGAATTAACTGTCCCTACCAGGGCGATGGGTCATGGCTGAAGCAACTTGAGAGGAATGAAAACCAAAGCAAGGGTGTAGGAGGCTCTGTTTTCCCTCCTCCAGCCTCGGTCTCCTCTAGCGCCCTTACCCCACAGCCTGCAGGAGCCCACCGCCCAGGGTGCAGAGGAGTGGGTCTGCTGCTGAGGGAAAATTGTTTTGTAATCAGAACAAATCCTTTGCCTGCTTCAGAGGTAGGCCCCTGGATGGGCCCAAATCTCTGCAAATGCATGGCTGCTCCTGTTGGGGGCTGGCTACCGGCATAATTGCTGAACTGGACACGTCTGCGTTTTGGTGTTGATGCTATGTTATTCAGGGACAACTTAGTGAAACTAGCTCCCTGGAGATTCTGCGTATACTTAATGTAATTTTCATCACATTCACATGGGACAGCCACTTCAGTCTGCAGGCGTGCATTTCATGTCTTTTAGAACAAAGAGCATTTTTCTTTTCAGTAAGCTGACATGAACTCCTGGCCATCAGTTTAACTCCTGCTCCTTTTTCTTCAATCTTTACACCTAATCCAATTACATTAATCTTAAATCAGTCAATCTATCTATCTATCTATCTATCTATCTATCTATCTATCTATCTATCTACAACTGTAAAGGCAAATACAAATTAAGAATAAGAGGTTTAATTTTCTCTGTTGAAAAAGCAGGAAGAGACTGGTCCCCTTTTCTTAGTGCATTTACTTCTAGAAAATTTATAGATTCTTTCTCTGTCTCTTTGAAATGTATATAAATCTTTTTAAAAGCTAAATGTTCTCTTCACAGCTTTATGACCCAAGAATGCCTTTCTCTAAGACTTGGGAGCCATCTCTTTGACATATAAATATCTAGGGACTTAGCTCCCCAGTGTCCAGGTCTCAGTGTGAGGTAGCAGTCTGACTTGGCAGTGCCTCAATGCAAGTTTTTCTAAAGATGTGAGAAGTTTCTTCGTTTATTTTCTTTGATAAAGCCAATTAGCAAACAGATAACCACCCCAGTTACCCGGTGAATCTAGGATTACCTATATAAGACAAAGGGAGTTGTCAAGTCCTCTTACTTGAGACTAGTCACTGTGTATCTTGAGAATATGCAGGGGGTGGGTTGTATCTGCTTGGCTGTATAAAGGCTGGGATTTCTTTCTGTCTTTGCATCTCTTAGCAGATTGTCTGTAATGCACATCATGTTCTGGTTTCATGTTTATTCCGCAGTAAAAGAGTTTCTTTCTCCACTACTTGTGTGGAGAGGATTTCTGGGTTGGGAGATTTTGTTTTTAATTGCATTTATCTAACTGGCTGCCTGTCTACCTGCTTCTCTCTCTGTTTCTGTCTTACCACATCACTTGCCATATTTATCTGCCTTCAATATTTGTCTCCTTGCTTCTATTCTTGCTTCCTCTGTACAGCCAGCTTGTGGCCTTTAGAAAATTCAGTTCAGCTCATGTCATTCCTCTTCCTAAAACCCTGCAGCAGCTCCCACTGTAGCTCCGATGAAACCCAAGTCCTATAAGCCGTAGGCGATCTGGCCCTTTTCCAACACACCGCCTCATTCTTGCCTCTCTCCTACTTGCTCATTCTGTTCCAGCCATGCTGGCCTTTTGTTTTAATTCCCCAAACCAAGCTCTTTCCCTCCCATGACTTCCCTATGTGCCGCTCACTTGCCTGGAATGCTCTTCCCCTCACTGTCTATGGTTTATTACTCAGCCAGTCTTAACCTAAATGTCCCCTCCACAGAGAGGCCACCCTTCACCCAATCTGAGTTAGGCTGGGCTCATTCCTTACAACATTATACCCTTTTTTTTCTCATCAGAGTGTTTGTCAACATTCATAACTATGTATATACTTGTTCCTAGCTTGTCTGTCACACAAAGACAGACACCGTGTGTCCCCCGCACCCCACAGTGACTGTAGGTCCAGTGCCTCTGCAGCATCTGAAATGTGGTACACCCTCAGCAGCTGTTTGTTAAATACGTGGATCTCCACCAACGTTCATCTTAAAGGGAAACGTCTCTAAATATCTGTCCCCTTTTTCCTGTTTGTGGTCTCTCCTGTCAGTCCCGAGGGTGGGACTCACACAGAAGGGCTGCGTTTGGAACATGAGTCTTTCCAGGGAATATATCAATTTCAGTGCCTAAAAGCCTATGAATCCCAGCTTAGAACTTTCTGGTTTTCTTGACTAGCTCTCTGTTAGTTAAATCACAGGTCTGAGGGGCAAGGCCTGTAGCACGGCCACTTCTGGTGGCACACTGGGGAGACGAGCACTCCTCGCGGCTGAAAAGAGCTCTCGGCCATCTGTTAACCCATCGGGACGCTTTTTAGCTTGCGTTAGAAGCCAGCGCTTTACTGGAGAGAACGGGGTGGGGGGTGGCCTGGCTCCCACTTCAGTAAGATGGATGGTGGTACTGGTTTTGCTGTGGGTCTGCCTGAAGAAACACGTCAGGTCACTGGGGGTGAGGCTGGCCACTGCCGCACAACTTACTGCAGAAGTTCAAGAAAGAGTGATTTTAATGAAACAGAAGCTTAGCTTGTGAAGCCTGCAACCAGGCAAACAAGATTGCTTGTAAGTAAGTGGTTTGCAGACTCTTTTGGTAAATGTTTTCCCCCTTTGTTTTATTTATTTATTTTCACTCCAATAGCACAAGACATTGGTTACTAGTTTTATCTTTCAGTGCCCTTAACAAACACATCAATGGACCTGAATAGCATTAGTGATGACAGTGAAGAGCTCGCTGCCCGGTTTCAGTAATGAGGCACAGAATGCCTTAAATAATATGTTTTAAATAGAGATGTTGTCCACCTCCCCCTTGTCCCCTCAAGGACTGAGTAGGAAGGATTTTGGGAACAAACAGATTTGTCCTCAGGCACGGACCACAAGGCTGGTACCCACTTGTGGTCTGATATTTAGTTTTGATTAAGTAGAAGAGCAGAACTTTGGCTCAACTGCAGGCTGGTTTTGCGTGCTGCAGATTGCCCGTGGGCCGTCACTCTGCTTGGCCCGGGCTGCTGCTGTCCTGCTTCTGCGGAAGCTGGAAGCCGCCAGGCCTGCCGCCCTTTGTTTCGGAGCCGCCAGACTCCAGGTCAATAATGCAAGGTGAGCTGACTCTGCCGCCTGCAGAATGCCTTTCCAGCCTCTGAAAGTGCTGCTTCAGCAGTTGTGGGCTTTGACCCACAGCGAGGAAACTATCAGATGCTCTCAGGGGCTGCCTGTCTCCCTGCTCAGCTCCTCTCTACAGACAAAAGGGGATTCACATCAAGTTTAACCATCGCTGAGAACAGAGAGGTCTGTGATTTCCCAAGAGCTTCTTCAGAAAACTGAATCTCATCCCAAGTCTGAATCCTTGGGCAAAGGGAGCCAAGAGTTAAACAATTGACTCTCTTAATGTGCTTGATATACTGTTACTATCAATCTTTTATTTGACCTCTGTCTGCCTAGGATTGGAAGCACCCTTCTGTTTCCAAAACCCTTTTACACTAATTTTTAATCACGATTTCCAGGATTTCTGCAGGTATGCTGCACAGAATTATCTGGGGGCTTGGGGATGCTTCCTGGCCTAGCCCTTCCTACCAAGTCAGATTCCTGGGGGTGGGCCTGGGAATCATTTTTAACAAGTGCTGAAAAATATTCTTATACTCATGAGCAAACATTTGAAATTCACTGAGGTGTGTAGCACAGAGTAGATATCCCCATAACTGTTAATACGTTAACCTATTGATATGAAGCCTCATAGAAAATGAGATCTAAACAAAAAACCCGTCATCTTTTTTAATGCATCCTGCAGAGTGTTTCTACTTGAGAGTATGATCTCCTTAAATAAGACAGCTAACTCGCTGTCCCTAAATGAACTATTTGATAATAAGGGCAAGCAACGCATTTGTCATTACAGCTTTGCTGATTTTTGTAGATACTGAAGATATACCTAAGTTCATGGTTAATGTTACCACAGTAGCGATGTAATGTGGGGAAGAAATTATTTGGTGGCAGAATTTCTTTTAAAAGTTTTATATATCATACTAATTTCCTTTTTATGGAATCATTAAGGATTTGAGTCACTTAAATTGTTCAGTTATGATTTACCATCTTCAAAGGGGAAATTGTATGTTGTAAAAGCTATTCACACTTGGATTGGGGACCATAAAAAGTGTTGGAAAATATTTATTGTAGTATATATGGGGGCACTTTAAGAGCTTCTCTTTACTCACTTTCTGTAAGGAAGAATCAGCATATCTGAATAAATTAGATACTTGTATGAACTGACTTTTTACATCTTTGAAATGGGTAATAAATGCTGTGTTGCTTGTACTGGTGGAAGGCAGAGTGTTGTGACACTGTGGAAAATAATCTCGGGGTTCCTGAAGCTTTAGCACACTGTACCTTATGTCGTTTCTGAGGGGAATTTCTGTCATTCGACATTTGCTGATTGCTGAGATCCTCAGACTGGCTGTTCACGGGGATAAGTGTGTTACCTGACTTGTCTGCAGAGCCGTTACCATGCTCAGTTCCTAGAGAAACCTCTCACATTGTGAACTATCTCTTACTGGAACCCGGAGGATAAATCCAAAAGGATCATAAGCAGTTTGCGAGTCATTCAGTGTAGCTGGGGCTGAGACTTCTTACCGTGAAGGCTTTCCCTGTACTAGTTAGGGTCAGAGGCTCGGAGCCCGGTGCTTCGTGCAGTTATTTTGTGCTCTGAATACCAGCAGCACAGAGCTGCAGAGACATGACTGGCTTGTGGAGGCCAGTCAGTCCAGTCATTTATCCTCTGTCTGTCCCCTTGATGGAACTGGTTGCCTTCTTTCCTAGTCACTCTCATATTTTTATACATTGTTAGAATTACACCAGGCAGAGTCCGTGACGGCAGATCTTATTTATGGAACCGTATTGTGTAGGTTAAAGGAAAATTACATGGTACAAGAAAGTGACAAGAGCAGAACTTTGGTTTATTGGGGGTTTAGAATTGTGTTTTTTCCTTTGTCAGTGTGCAAATTAGTGTGTACCTGAAAATGAGTAGAGGATTCTCTCCACAAAAACAAAAACAAAAAAAGAGAGAGGGAAAAGAGAGGGAAAACCCCCCTAGAAATTTTGGAGTCATTTTCTGTTTCTCCCCAAATACAACAAATAGAAGAGAGCCTTGCCTTATACATAAGAAAGATTTAGCATTTCTTTGTGAAAATGACACACTGTTAAACTTTCTCTCCTGGATTACTCCCACCACCACCTCCCTACCTCCATGGCTCTTTTAGTCATTGGATTTAGTCTGTGAGGATTGCTAAGTAGTGAATGACAAGGAGAAAGCATCCATCCCAGGAAAAGGGGAGAGTTTGCGGCAGAATCACTGAGTTTTGTATTTAAAGAGAGAGGGAAAAAAAGGAGAAAATGTATGTATTTTGCTTTATCCAGTGTGCCTGAGCTGCACTGTAAAAACTTCTTTTAAGATATTTCTATTTTTAACTCATTGCCTTAAATCCTGCTATAAGAGGTCAAAATGACTACAATTCATTTTGTACTGGAAGATGTTTTGGGAATTTTAAACTTTAGTAAGTTACTCATCCCAAGGAAATGGATAGAGTAGAAATAATTTCTTTTTTAAATTGAAGCATAGTTGACTTACAGTGTTGTGTTAGTTTCAGGTGTACAGCAAAGTGACTCAGTTTTATATATATATGCACACACACACATACACATACATGTAAATATTTATACACACACACATATATGCATTCTTTTTCTTTTTCATTGTAGGTTATTATAAGATATTGAATATAGTTCTCTGTGCTATATAGTAGGTTCTTGTTTTTTATCTATTTTATATATAGTAGTGTGTATCTGTTAATCCCAAACTCCCAATTTATGCCTCCCCTCCCCTTCCCCTTTGGTAACCATAAATTTGTTTTCTATGTCTGCGAGCAGTAGAAGCAATTTTGCTTACGTCCCTTAGGCTATCAGATCAGTTAAAAATTGTACCACTTACTCAAATTTCAGTTGGATCCAATTTGCCTGACACTTGTCTTTTCTTGTTCTGCACAACCTCCTTGGGATCTCAAACACTCACAAAATTTCAGCTACCGAGCATGAACTAATGGGTCCCAAGGCTAGATTTCATTTAGACCGTTCACATGGGAGTATTTAATATTGTTTTGTAGAGGCTAACAGGTAATGCTGTATTTTGCAAGAACCATTGGCATGTGATGATTTAAAGGAAGAAGTATCTGTTTAATTTATGATGACGTTATCAACAAAAACTCTACTGATTTCTTTTATAATTCAAGGTTATGATTCTTATTATAAAAGCCATAATTGTTAGCTTTATATTTAATCAAGAACAAATGTATTAGATCCGTGCAAAGTGTACCCAAGTAGATTCCAATAACTGTGGGGAACTATGATGGACATAAGAGAATTTGTTCCTTCAGGTGATCAAAAATCATGTTTTGTTTTTACTTTAGTAACTTTAAAAGATACTAGTTTGATACACATATTTTTTTCTTCTTTTTTCCCTGTCTTCTTTTTTTCTGTGAAGATGCCCCTCCTAAACATTTGGATTCATTTAAAGCATTTTTACTCATGTCACATGGGTCCATTAGATCAAAACAAAACAAAATGGTGAGAATATGTAATCAATGGCTGATTAATGAACTATCACCCGTGAGGATATAAGTCCATCTCGTAACCTACTGTGCATTAACCACAGTAACTACCCTAAACTAACTAAACTACCCTTAGTCAAGGGTTGACTATGGCTTTATTTTAATGGTGATTTTGAGTTATCTTTTGACTGCTATTCATCACTACATCTCTTTATCTTAGTTATTTTGTCTGCCAAATCTCTTAATATGTTGTTATACTGCAGATATTTGATAAATATTTTTAATTTTTATTTTTTTATTGAAGTGTAGTTTATTTACAATGTGTTAGTTTCTGATGTACAGCAGAGTGATTCAGTTATACATATATATTCTTTTTCATATTCTTTTCCATTATGGTTTATTATAGGATATTGAATATAGTGAGGACGGGGGAGGGATAAATTAGGAGTTTGGGATTAGCCAGATACAAACTACTACATATGAAATAGATAAACAACAAGGTGCTACTGTATAACACAGGGAACTATATTCAATAAATATTTTTGAATGAATGACTGATACTAGAAGGTCCAGACTTTGGAATTTCCAATTAAAGTTGAGAGAAGGACCTCTACAGTGGGGTGTCTGAAGGTTTGTTAGCTCATACTGAATCCCTCTTCTTCTAAACTTTAAGCTTTTTTTCCCAGAAGGGCAGAAAAGCCCCCAAACCCTATTTTGGGGGGAGTAGCTTCTTTTGGGATTATGTGCATGTCTCTTTGTCTTGTCATATTCATCAGTGATAAGTAGATTTTTTTTTTATTGCTTATTGACTGCTCGAGACTCTGTAAAACGTCTTAATTTGGAAGACAGTAAACAAATACAATTGAAATAGGACAGATCACACTTGATTTTTGGACCAGACACCCTGAAAGTTTAAAGTAGTGTATGACTTTGGGGGCAATGCCTTGCATGGAAGGGTATTTGAATTATCATAAACCAATTTAATTGCTGAGTTCTTTACTACTCTGCAGGGCTTCGTCAATCACATCTGTATGAAATCATCAATAAAGTTGGGGGGAAGTTGCAGCTATCTTGCTGAAAACCTTTCCTTAGGCAGAGTTAAGGAAGGGATCTGAGAGGAGCTGGAGTGGGCTGGGCTGAATTAGAGTAATTCCATGAGATAATGTCTATAAGATGTGGAAGAGGCACTAAGGGACTGCTCCAACCTCAGGGAAAATTCAAAAGAAAGTTTAATGTGAGGTCTTTTCAACTGTGTGCTATCTCCCCTCTCTTAGACTGCTGGGTTTTCACTCTGACCTGTGGCTTTCTTCTAATCTCTTCTCCCATCTCAAACAACTCTAACTTTGAACTCTACCCAGATCGTCTCTTTTGGGAAAGTTCAAGTTAGTGCTTACTTGTTCTACACTCTCTTTTTGGCTCTTCTTTTCTCTGCTTCTGTCTTTTTCCAACCTCCTAAATAAAACTTTCAGCAAGATATATACAGAAAATATTGCAAAATTGGAATTCATACAGACCCTAAGTTCAAATCTTTACTTTTTTTCCTTTTATTAGCTGTTGTGGGCAAGTAACACCCTGACCCATAGAGTTACATTGGTGAAATTGTGCTAATTATATACATATTGGCAATAGCTAGAAAAACTTATCAACTAAGTCTGTCCCCAGAATAGACCCAATCTTGTATGCAGCTTCTTAGAAATACATATAGAGTCCAGAACAGTACAAACAATTCTTATGTGTACTCTCAGGGTCAATTCTTGGAGCCAGTTTTACTTCTTGTGCCTTTTTGTCTGTCTCTCACTTCTTTTCATTTTCTTTGCCTCTCCTCACCTAAATTCTGTCCCCCTGTAGCCAAAGCTCATTTGTCTGTAAGTTGCTCTGAATCTTTGGATTTTTTTTCAGAGTGGTACAGCTGTAACATAGACTATTCTCTTACTAATATTGCTGTCTCTCCTAGCATAGTTTTGATGCATTCTCATACATGAAGACCATCTGTCCTCCAGGAACAAGGATGAGGGGAGACTGAAGGGATGAAGGGGACAGAGAACAGCAGATTGAGTGGGGGGATGGGGCAGACAAATGCATGAAAGGGCACAGAACTAGTTCTGCCACATGTATAAAGCACCCACACTCAAAAGATAGTCTAAAACAAACAAAAATCCTCACCTCATACCCATTTTTTTCATTAATATCTTGCATTAGCAAAGTAAGAGGACTAAGGTGAATATCTACTAACAGATTAAAATACAGATGGTGGGGAATGGAAGGCACCAGGCTGTTTGCTGTTATCAGTGCAGTCATGTGAGTACCAAATGCTGGGCATGCTGGTGATCAGGACAGATGGTTCCCTGCCTTTTTTGGAGGCTACAATCCAGAAGACTCAGAGTAATCTTTAATCTGTATAGTTTGAGTCCATTGGGGGAGACATTTAGGTAAACTGAGTCCTACAACAGCTGGATCTTTATATAGTCAGGGGAGGGAACGGGAAATACAGACTTTAATGTGATAAAGGGTAAAAACTGCTCAAGGAATATCAGAAACGACTTCCAAGAAAAGTTGTGAAGTTTTCCATCCATAGCTTATCGCCGTAGTTACCAAAGACTCCTGGAATTCCTTTATCTCTCTCCTTCTCCTTCTTCTTTTTCCATATTTATTGAGATATAAAGGACATATGACATTGGCTTAGTTTAAGATGAACATCATAATGATATTGACATATGTATATACTGTGAAATGATTACCACAATAGATTTAGTTAAACATCCACCACTTCACATAGTTATTTTTCTTGTGGTGAAAACTTTGAAGATTGAACCTTAGCAACTTTCAAATATACAATACAGTATTGTTAACTATAGTCACCATGCTATAAATTACATCCCCAGAAATTATTTATCACTTATCTAGAAGTATGTGTCTCTCTCTTCTTGAATACATACACCCTGCTTGCCCCAACTCACACTTACCTAATCCCCTCTTTCGGACTAAGAATTCCAAGAGGCATTCTTGACAAAGTATTATGTTTTATAATGATTGAGACTTAACATAAATACAGAGAATTTGTACATATGGCTTAAACTCAGTTTCTGCAATAACTTCTTGGAAATTCTGAATCTTTCCCTAATGAGATGGGAAAACAAAGTATCTAGGTGAGAGATTACAAAATTGACAGGGTCATAAAACTATAGATAATTGTCACTCTCTAGGGTTCTTAATAAAGAATAATAAAACCATAACTATTAGAGCCTTCCATAGTGGTGTTGATTTACATACTTAATGAGCATCAACTGTTTGCCAAGCACCATGCTAGATGCTACATATAAAAGGATGAGGAAATTGTTCCCATTTATGAGAAGCTCACAATCAAGCTAAAAAGACAGGTATTACAAAGAAACAAACAATTAGAGAAAAATGTGGTACCTATTTTAAAAATGACATGGATGGAATAATGGAAGAATAGGTTCTAAAAATGCTGAGAAGTTGGGTGGCAGCTTAGACAAGGAGGATGTCTGGATCAATGCGTATCTGCTTTAAAAGAGGACACCTCAAACAGTATATAAGGAATGAAAAGGAATTCTGCATAGAAAAATGACAGAGGAAGGTCAAAGATGTTAGTGTGCTGGCTCATGCAGGATCATTTATCAGGCCATCCAATTATAAACATGTTGTGCAGGGTGTGAAAGGCTAAAGAATGATGCTAACTCTAATCAAAAGAGATTTCCGATGAGACAGAATCTGACAAATGAACTGGAGTTCACCAGCATATACCTTTTAAGGAAACACTGGGATGGAAAATGCCACTAATGTTTCTTGCAGGGGCAGTGAAAGCTTCCTTTAGATTTCAGGAACACTCAGCTGGATGTGGATCTCAGCTCTGCTACGTATTTTCTCTGCAGCTTGCTGACTTCTCTGACCTTTAGTTTCCTTGTCTCCCTACAGTACTCTCATAGAGCTTAGGAAGTGGGGGTGGGATTCATTCACTCACAGCTCTGCTGAGCATCATGTTAAATTCTTTTCTTATTTTATCTAAGATAATCTTCAATAGCCTCAATATGTTATATTGATTCAACAGGAGAGGAAATGAAAACAATTAGCCCAAGAATATATGGCTTGTAAGTTGTTGAGCCTGGGATGGAATCTTAATTTATCTCACTCCAAAATCCAGGCTTGTATAAACTATGTACTCATTTGACAAACTGTAATACGTGAAAGCACTCAAAAATATTAGTTTTGTTGAGTTAACCAATCAATAATTATTTAGCACCTACTGTACTCTAGGCACTCCATCCAAAGCCAAAAGTAAAGAAGAGCATATCAATAGAGAGTTCAGTGAGGTTAAAAAACGATGCACTCTTCTATCTGTAAAAGGGAACGATAAACTCGAAGATCAGACCTCATCTCCCATGGAAGCAATTTGTTATTACTTGGAAATTTCATTGATGGTTATAACCATCAAGAAATCAACTTAAGAAATAATTTTCGATCTAAAACCGCAGGTATACAACATTAAGGTATTCCATGCATATATAGCTATAAATGTATAAGCTAAAAGATAAGAATTCTAACAATGAATTCTAGAAAGAGTCTGATATAGATATCAACATATATAAACTCATATATCTATATGCCATTATATCAATCTGTCTGTCTTGATACATATTTATACATCTATCTATCTATCTGTCTATCTCAAGATAATATCAGAATTATGCAAGAAAAATAGTGAAGACCTGATAATGGTTTCTGAGTTTAATAGCAGTGCTCATTGAGAAGGACTTTTGGGGTTATAGTTGGGGATATATAGGAGTGGCATTAGCTGAATAATAACTGAAAGGGTGGTTTAGCCAGCAAGTGCTGTATGAAAGCGTAGAAATGTGAAATTAGCACAGGATGTGCAAGTAATTACAATTTGTTATCACTAGAATATGAAGAATAAGGCAGTGGTTGTTTGAACGTCAGTGGGAGAGGCAGAGAGGCTATTGTGATTTTATTGGAGGAGATTTTCTCTGCTAGAATTTTCTTCATTGTTAGATTTTGCAGTATTAAAAAGGGACAAAAATAGATAGCAGCATAGGTATAGAAGCATTAGCATTAGCATTGATGTCAGCAGTATACTGGAACAGTATAGACCAAAATGGGATGGATATAGAAAAAGAGATCAGAAGATAATAAAAAACAATGACAAAAGAAGTGGGTCCAGATCAGCATAAGGTTGCTCTATACCTCAAAAACTCCTGGCTAACATATTTGCTCCCTGTTGAGGAGGAACTGATGATTAACATATAGTTACGAGTCTATATATTTTAATTTATATAAATGCATTTACATATATATATAAATGTACATACATGTATCTATATCTAATCTGTATCTATCTATAAACACTTAATTGTGAATTTATATAACCCATGTCCTTGTACTTTATAAATATACAAGTTACATTTATTTAAGTAATTAATGTGCTAAGCATCTACTATATTTGAGGCACTATATGAGAAACTTGGTTTACAAAGAAGGATAAAACATGGATCCTGGCACTTTAAGTACAGGAGGAGCAGTGAATGGGCCAGGTGAACCCAAATGATGATTGTAATTGCCTTTCTGGTTCCTAGAGCAAGTGGTTTTACTCCTTACCTTTCTAGATCTTCCCATCCTGACTCATGGCTTTTGTGCTTCTTTGGTTTTGGTAATTCACAGCTGCAGGAGAGAGAAGCATTTCCCCAGTGGTCCAGCTCTGCAGGACCAACCTTAGGTGTTTTCCTTGGCCTTACATTTAGGGAAAGAGGATCAAATAGTCCTGCCTTCAAACCCATTTAACATTCTCAAATAATAAGGACACGGGAGATTCCTTATATTTAACATGGATTCCCTAAACTCTACCATAACATAAATTATACTGCATTTTCTCAGGTATGTAATTATGTGGAGTCTGTAACCTGCTTGGGTGAGACTGAAAAGAGGATTTATGTACTCAAATTCTAGACTAAATAAATCTAGGAAAAAGATGAAGGCATTTTTCACTTCTACTAATAATTAGCAACATAGCTAACATGGATCAATTTTAATTGGAGAATTGAAATAATAAACCAGTTAGCAAAGTCAGCTGTTTAAAAATCAGACATATTAGGTTTTTCTGCCTCTAGCTCCATTGCTTTTTGAGTATTAGAAGTTTCTATGGATATATTTAAAATTGTGCTTTTCAACAAGACAAACATTGATATTCAGTTAAAAGAATCTAAAAATGTGTCATATGACGATCAGATTATTTAAACAGAAAATTGATAATTTAATGTTCTAGATTTTTGGTCATAATGCTAGGAAATATTTTACATATATATATATATATACATACATACATACTGAAAATGTTTCTTAGCTTGAAAATCGAAGTAAAGCCTTTTCAGAAGAAAACAGTGTTACATAATATGATTAGAAAAAAATTCTCTGATACAGGTTATATTTTTCTAATTCACGGAAGAGGACATTAACACACTTCATCCCAAAGCATGAGACAACTTGATTTTTTATTGTTGTGATTGAAAAACCACATATATGAAATCCACCCTCTGAGCCAATTTTTAAGTGTACAGTACCTTATGACAACTTGAGGTAGAATACAATGCATCTCTTCTAAAACTTTGCTTCAGAAATATATTTCTTAAGATGAACTTCTTTGTGATGATGCTCAATTGATCTATCCTTCTAAAAATATTCTATTTCAGTTCAGAAAATATTCTAGATGAGTTTTATTCTCAAATTCTTCCAAAGCAATCACGTTTTCATTAGTGATTAACCTCTCCATATATAGCTATATTTTATTTCAATCAAAATAATAGTATTTTATTTGAAATTTGTCCATAACAATTTATCAACTTGTCCTAGCTAATTTTAAATAGTTTAAAACTTTTAATTAAGTGCACAAGAAGATGGCTATCATTACAATGGCATATGTCACAGGAAGCAAATGGATTCATCTTACTCAGCTACACTGTGTATACCAAGTGCAGATGGTATTCTTTTTTTTTTTTTTAACAATCGTTTCCAGAATAATCATGCTAAAATCCTGGTACTCTGTGCCATGTCTCCACTCAAAATTATGCAAAGATTCTCCTTTGATTATTGGGTATATCTAAATTCCTTTAATGTGGCATTCAAGATTTTCTGAAACCTAGTTCCAACTTAGCTTTCCTGCCAAGCCTCACTACCTAGGGACAAATTATAAATGTTTACTTGTAGTAGCACATCGCAGAAGTCAGGGATTGGAGAGAATTGACATGGCTCAGGATTCACACAGCAGAACAGGAAAGAGATGAAAGGCAGAGCCTGCACTAAGGGATTGCTCTGGAGGTGGAATAACTAGGCATCCTCAGAGGATGCCCAGTACCAGACAACACAAGGTGAGGAATGAGAACTAGTTCACTCCAGTGGTTTGAGAACAGTATCAGTTTCTAGTCTACCGAAGACATAGTGGAGAAGGTTGCTGATCAGAAATAAGAAGAGGCAAGAGATGCTCCCAAAGGAGGTAAAGGACAGACCAGGTGCTGTGCTCCATCTGAAGGCTGGGTTCAGAATCTGGTAGAGACAGAGCAACAGTAGCATAGGATTCTAGTGCTCATGAAAAGTCATTGGATTTTGGATCTGTTTTTGAGGATGGCTTAATTTTAACTTCCATCAGGTTTGGAAGGGCTGGGATTGTTGATGTACTTCTTGCCTTAGTCAGGACTGACTCAGGGACCAGGGTAGACTAAACTCTCAGAAAAATATCCGAAAACTTAGATGTGGGCAGCCAAGAACATCAAAGAGGAGGAAATAATCAGAAACTGAAGCCTCCAGCCTTACCTCTCCCTCCTCCAAACTGCCACCTGTCTCCCTAAGTTAGCGTTCTTTGCAAATGATTCTTTTCCCCTTTCTTCCAGCCATTGTGCATGGCGTACTTTGCTTAAGTGAACTATCTTCCCCTATAACTAGCAACTGTTTCTTTTCACAAACATTTATTAAACAAACACTGCATGACAAGCACTGCTACAGAGATAAAAGACCTGGTGTCCGTTCTCAAGATGCTGTCTAAATCCCAAGTTGTTCACTGTTTGCTCTTTTCTGCTAATTTCTTAAGCTGTATGACTTTAGATACTTTACATTTTTACGTAAATGTTAATATGAAATTCAGAATGTGTATTACCAACCACCACCGTTGGATTGCAACTTAATATGGATATTGTGTATTAAAACATCTTTCTGCCTAGCATTATAGGCAGGATAAAACCTTAGTAAGTACTAGCTGATTTATTGGCTCTTTTAGTCTTAAAATTTCCTGGTTATAAATTTTGCTTGTCACTAGGGCTTTTGCAATTATTTGTTCATGTCAATATCTACACAATTTTTTCGGATATTTAAAAATCTATTAAATACTTTCACATTTTAGAGGAAAGGGTTGAACTGTGAAAACAGAAGTTCTGTGGCAAATGATTCAAACTTCAGGATGATATTTATTTATATCGTTAGAATTTATGTAGGGGATGTCTTTATTTTATGGTCCAATTGGCACAAGTTTGCTTCCAGGGGCTAACAAAGTCCATGGCCCTGCAAAGCTGAGGAGAATTACCTAAAGTCTTTAGATATATAACTGAATAGCTCAATCTTAGTACAATGTTAACGTGATCTTATTTTTGTCTTATCTTATTGCCTATAACATTATTTATTGCCTGTAATGAGTTAGATTATATTAAAATTTTGAACAATTATCTTAATTAGATATTATCCAGTCACTGATGAATCACAACAAAATTTAAGGAAGAGAGACTTAGATAAACACCTTGGTCAGTTATGGAGAAAATTATAATTGGGGAAATTTAATTCAAATAGATGCTGGCTGTAAGAGACTCAATACATAATGCAAGAAGCAATTCTACTGGCCTTCTGAAAAATTATACCACTCTGTTTTTTTCCTTCAAATTTAGAATTTTTCCTTAATAATTAATCAACTTTATAGTTGAGGCTAGATATTTTCCAGTACTATTGAATTTGGGTAGGGCATTCTCCTTGATAACCAAATATGACAAGATTCTCAGGTAGAATGTAATTCTTGAATAGATTTTTCACAGTACAAAAGCATTCTGGAAAAACATAGTTTGTATGACACAAGTTATTCTTGTTTGTTGTTGTTACATATAGAATATTGGGTAAAACAAAACATCTTTATTGAAGGGATGTTTTTCAGTCCCTTCTACAATAGCTGTGTCTACTGCACTTACTGTACTTTTCTGCCAACTCCAGTAAGGGTGTCGATATGGAACTCGGATGGTAATTCTTTACATCTGATTCTCACAAGGCCTTAGTAAGAATGTCTCCATTTTTTTGTGGTTAATTTGAGACTAACACATACATAGCCACATTTCCCTTTTCAGATTAGGTCTCATTTAAAAGGAAAAATACTCCTGTGTTTCTCCTTTACTGCTCTCACAGAACACTTCTGTGATCAGATGTGTCAATTTTCCACACCAAGATATTTTCTGACACCACATGGGTGTCCTACAATTCAATTCAATTCTAACACTAACCAGAGCTAGGGCAGACCCGACAGGTTAAGGGCTCAGTCCTGCAAGACTGCCCCTCAGTTCAGATGCCAGTCGCAAGTTCAGATTGTCACCTGTGCTTCTGACCAATAGGCTCTAAATCAGGGTTCCCATGATCCCCTCTTCAGGTGCAATAATTAGCTAGGGTGGCTCATAGAACTCAGGAAAATGCCTAAGTTGACTAGTTTATTATAAAGGATATAATAATGCATAAGATAGATAATCAGATGAAGAGGTACACAGGGCAAGGTCTGGAAGGGTCCTGAGTGTGGGAGCTTCTGTCCTTGTGGATTTAAGATGCACCACGTTCCCAGCCTATGGGTGTGCTCACCAACCCAGAAGCTCTCCAAACCCTTTTGGGATTTTATGGATGCTTCATCCTGTAGAGTCATGATTGATTATTATCATGAAATCGTGACTCTCCAGTCCCTCTCCCCGTCTTGGAGGGGTTGGAGTGAATATTCTGAGCTCCCAATCAGGGCTTGGTCTTGTGACCAGCCCCCTAACAGCCCACCAAGAATTGCATCATTAGAACAAAAGACACTCTTATCACCTAGGAAGTTCCAAGGGATTTAGGAGCTCTCTATGAGGAAGTAGGGTCAAAGACCTAATATTAGAACCAAAATGCTCCTAGTGCTCTTATCACTTAGGCAACCTTACAAGGGTTTTAGGAGCTCTGTGCCAGGACAGGAACAGAAAACAATATATAGATTTTCTATTAATTCACTGACTTTCTTCCACAAAGAACTGCCTCAGTTTACATTATTTTCTTATGCAAGTTAGTATAGCTGTGTATACATTATAATAATTATTCTCTTTTCAAAATAAAAAATTTTTTTTTCCAGATTCCTCTAATGTTTCCTTCCCATTTTCTTCTACCTCTTTACCTGGTAGGTGAGTAGAAGAAGGAACACACCCTTGCTCATCCATTAGGGAGAGAATCTTGCACTGACTGAGGACCTGACATATTCTGGATCACGGGAGTGAGTGACTGCACTACTCTCTGGTAGAAGCAGCAGCAAAAACAGCTACATCACCAGAAGGGGAGGAAGTACTACAATGCATCATAGTGACTTTAAGTCCCTTGAGCGTCACCCTCCTCCGTAGTGACTGGTGAGAGACACAACACTGCTTAGGAAAGAGTTAGGGTTGAAGAAACAGGGCCTGGGTGAAGCTCTAATCATAATAGCAATAATATGGCAGGTAGTCATTTTTAAGTGCCGATGATGTGCCAGGCCCAGTCTTAAATAGTTTCCATAAATTATTTTATTCAATTTTAAGAACAGTTAATTGTTAAATCATCTTATTATTCCCATGCTCTTTCTCATGAGAAAACCCAACTGTATTATTAGAGTGAGGTCTTTTCTGGTTTTATTAGTGGAGATTATTTTGTTTGGTCTTCTTTCTGAAGACCTCCAGTGAAATGATAATAGATCCATAATTGAATCTACAGCTGTGAAAGTAAGATACTGTGGAAAATGCTGATAAGATTATTTTCTTCTATTGAGCACTTTTCTAGATTCCAAAGGGAGGTGCAACTTCATTGAGGAGTCTGGAGTATGATGCCTCTTGTTTTATACCAACTTTTTCTTCCAACTGAGATCGGCTCAACTCCTTATTTTTTTTTTTTTTTTGAACTATCAAACTTTTCAATGAATTCTCAGAGTCTTCTGCCTCTATTTCACTTACAGTCTATTTTTTCACAGAACCATCTGAGAAATTGTTCTTAAACCCAATCCTGAATAATGTCGCCTTTCTTTCAGAGAATTTTGCACATTGCTTACAGAGTGAAAATTGACTCCTTAGAATGACAGAGACCTCATCCTCTTGCTCCATCTACCTGTTCAGTGTTTTCACTCTTTCATTCATCCTACACTCCACCAATCCCGATTTTTTCAATCCTAAGGAAATCTTAAGTTTGCTACTGAGAAGGGTAAAGAGTGAAGATTTTTGAGCTAAGATACCCAAGGTTGAAATCCTGGTTCTGCTTATTCCCAGCTGTGTGACTTTAGGCAAGTCATTTAACCTTTTTCCTTGCCTCATTTTCTTCTTTATAATGGGGATAATTTCAGTTGCTATCTCATAGAGTTATGTTGAGAACTAATGAATGAGCTGACATATGTAAAGCACTTAGGACAGTGATTGGCATAAGGAGAGTGCTATGTAAAAGTCATTTATTCTTTTTTACTTCTGTTCATTCATACTGTCGTATTGACCTGGAATATCTCCCATTTCTACCTCTCAAATTTGACCTTCAAGAGGCTACTCAGATGCTATCTTCACTGTTAAATCTTTCTAGATTCACTCTCTCCAGCCCAGCAGTTTGTCATTTTACCCCCTCCCCATCTATGCCTGTATCTTACTGGATTTGCGCTTATGCCATCTGTCACATTGTGTTTGCACATAGTGTTTTTTCCCCCCGGGTCTACTGTTGTTCCTTGAGGACAAAGACTATATGCTCAGTGTGTGGTGTAGTAGAGCAATATTTGGATTCCCAGAGACCTGGGTTCAAATTAATTGAAGCCCATTGAAAGCCAGTTACCTAATGCCTGCAAGCCTTAGTTTACTCATCTTTAAAATGGTGCATAACAGCTACTTCATATTGTTATGTCGTTATTAATCATCGCTGTGATATTAGCTCTAGCCCCTTTGGTATTTTGGCAAGTTCTATAGCTATGTTTTTCACAGTTCTTTTTATATATTAATATGTAGGCAAGCATGAGAGTTTATAGGGAGAATTCATTAAAAAGAAATGGTAAGAATTTCACCGATAACTAGAAATATTAACATTATGGGACACTTCCCCCACCCCTAACACTTGAAATCATGTGGTTTATTGGAGAACATTTTATGCCTTTCAGTGTTTATATGACATGGCCTTGTTCTTTCCTTAGTGGTACCATCAACTATAATCTGAGCATCTTTTTTTCCCACATGTCCTCTCGCAGCAAAACTCTTCATGAGCCAACATTTCAGAGGAACAGTTGTTGATTATTTTAAATCCTAGAAGTTTGGAAGTTATATGGTTTAATAATTTTGGAGGGCTTCTTTTTGGAGTTAATTTACTTAAGGCATACTCAGTATAGTATTTTTCTTTATGCCACTTTCTGCATAGGCTGTTCTCAGAAAATCAGTTAAGACTTCTGTTCAGTGCAGATATCTACAAACAGAGCTCAAATGTTCTGTATGTACTTTAATCTAGTATCACTCAGCTGGGGCAAAGAGAGCTTGTATTACTGCCTGCACCTTTTCAGATAAAAAAAGTTGAGGATGAAGAATTTGAATATAGGTTGAAGAAAGACTTTGTGTCTCTGTACCTGTTAATACCTGCTCATTAGGTTGAAGGTTTTCCTCAACTTGTATTTTTTCTTCAATTATTCTTCTCCATATGTTTTTCAGATAATTTATTGGGAAAATATAAATAAAAAATATTTTGAGGGTATTCTTTTCTATTTCAACCACTGTTTTCCACTACAGAAAACTTTGACAGCTTTGACAACCTGCCTTTAGAAATAACAGAATGGAAGAGCAGCCATAAATAAATATGTTTATTGTTGTTGTATTAGTCAAGGTTCTCCAGAGAAACAGAACCAATAGGAGATCTATATCTATATCTATATTGGGAGAGTTATTAAGGAAATTGGCTCATGTGATTATGGCAGCTGAGAAGTCCCACAGTCTTCCACCCGCAAGCTGGAGAACTAAGAAAGCTGGTGATATAGTTCAATCTGAGGCTCAAGGCCCAAGAACCAGGGCTGGTGTCTGAGGGCAGGAGAAGATGGATGTACTAACCTAAGCAAAGTGCAAATTCACCCTTCCTTTGCCTTTTTGTTCTATCCAGGCCCTCAACGGATTGGATGGATACATGCCACACTGGTGAGGACAATCTTCTTTACTCAGTCTACTGATCCAAATGCTAATCTTTTCTGGAAACACCCTCACAGACACAGCCAGAAATGATGTTTTACCAACCATCTGGGCATCTGTTAGCCCCGTTGAATTGGCACATAAAATTAAGAATCACAGCTGTGTAATCTAAAATAAAATTGATAAACAAAATTGAAATCTACATGAATGTTTAGTGTTGGGGAAATGCTTAATACTATGATATTTTTTCTAAGTCACACAATCCTAGGAAAGTCTAGTTCCCCTCCATCCCTGTTGTAGAATTTTGTAATTTTTAGGGCTTGATCAGAGAGAGGATTTATGGTGAGTGGTAAGAAGGGTGTTTTGAGACTTATCAATATAACTTAGAGTTATTGAAGTTGTAACATACTAAGACAGGAAACACCTTTAATAAAGTAACCTTCTCAGAGTTGAGTCTAGCTCTTCGATCCTCATTGAGTATTACTTTGCTGCAAGTATCCAAACATTCAATATATCTACACTTCTGAAAGTTTTAAAATTTTGAGTAAAACTTGTTAAATATAGCAAACACACACATGCACCAAGCAATACTCAGAATTGAGAGTTATTAACAAGTTATTTTATTTGCCTCAAATCCTATTGTAATGTCACAAAAAAGTTGTCTCTGTAAATACTCAACCTTATGGAGACAACAAAAATTTATTTAGGCTAATTTAAAATAAATTATGAAATGACAAATACATATAATCTGTGGTAATATAAAGCATAGTTATAAACACTCCAGATGATATACAGTGAAGTTTTGTTATTAATTCCCAATTCATCTAAATTGAAATTATTGAGCACTTTTAGTCAAATATCTGTTTTTCTTTTTCTTTTAAAATTACAAGTCTTTACTTCTGTGATTTTTGAGAGTTCAATTAAAAAAATTTATTATCACATATATAGTTTAAGTTGACTGCACCTCACTGACTCCAAGAATACCCCAAAAGAGTAGCTTAAGCAAGAGAGAAGATTTTTCCTCATGCAAAAGAGGTCTGGAGGCAGGCAATTCTCCATTATCTGGTGACTCCTCGGTTTCATCAGAAATACAGGCTTCCATGTCTTGTTCTTCATCCTCAGCTTCTGGCTTTCCTGCTTCAGGTTACCTTGTGGTCTGAGATGGCTTTGGGGGCTATAACCCTTACATCTGTATCTCAAACAGCAGGCAGTTAAAAAAGAGAACATTGCCACTTGATGTTAAACCAGGGTTTTATAATTAAGGGAGAGTGGAATAATGGATATTGAGTGGGAACCAACAGGCTTTGAATCCCTCCATATAATCTGCAAAATGCAGGCTGCTAATTGGTTATTATAATCAAAAGCTTATTTCTCTATTTGTGTCATGCTGTGGCTTTGAGCTGTGTCTGTGTGTTTTTCACTCCACTGCCTTTGTGTTTTCCCTCTGAAATGCACGGATTTTTAACTGATTTGTTTTTGGTGGGAAAAGTAACATACTAATTAAATTGTTGTTGGAAAGAATCCTTTATTATTCAGAAATGTGGATACTGTAACACTTCCTACTTAGAAGGATTAAGTATCTTCCTTGGCAGGCATATTATTGTAAATCATCTCATATTTGATAATTTTAAAGACTATATAGTGGTGATATTCAGAAAACAAACACAGGATAGCTATGTCATATTTTTATTTATTTGACATCATATCTCACTATTTGCCAGGTACTCTTTTTAAGTCCTTTGCAAATATTAACTCATCTGCCTTTTCCACTCTCATTTTCTGAAGAACATATAGTGGAGTTTCCCAGAGGCCACATGACTTGTGATGATATCACCTCTCTGATGGCTAATGGAACTTGTGTTTATGATTCTTGCCCTTTAAAATTTTTTCAGCTTTAATTTCTTATATAATAGATATCAATAGATATAATCCACACCAACAATAGCTTTTTGGAGTCCTCAATAATATGTGACAGTGAAAAACAATTCTGAAACAAAAAAATCACTGCTAGAACATTTTAGTAGATTAAAAAATTTGATTATCACAGTTCTCTAAATTCCATCTATCAACTGGCATTTTAAAAACCTATTAACTATGTTCACAGTATAGAGTGCTAAGGTGAAAACTAAGAAATATGAGATTACAGTTCTGTTGAAGTAGCCAAGTGTGTGTGTGTGTGTGTATGAATCAATGAGCTACTGGAATGATAATACTAAGCAAACACACCAAAACTAGTGGCATTTATTATTGCACACAAATCTATAGATTGATTGGCAGAGTCTGCTGATCTCGGCTGGACTCATGCATGTATGGCAGAGTCTGCTGATCTCGGCTGGACTCATCCATGGATTAATTGCAGGGCTGGGACTGGGAATGCTTCAGACAGGATGAAGGAATATGCACCTCTTCCTCACATGGCTCATTCTCCAAAAGAGTAGCCCAGATGCGTTCTCATGGTTATAGGAACAAAGTTACAGGAAAAGAGATGCTAGGGTGAGCAAGTGAAAATGCTCAAGGATTTGCCAAGCCTCTGCCTGGTATCATGTCTGCTAATAGCCCATTGGCCAAAGTAAGTCACATGACCATGCTCAGAGTCAACAACTCACCCACCATGAGAAAGAATTTGGGCCATCAGTGTAATCAGTGTACCAAAGGGTATGTATCTGAGAAAATATTTAAAATTATATTGGAGAAGTATTTATATGTAAAGAAAAATGTGACACTGTAACAATAGGAAGGACATAGTACATTATTTTGATTTCTTTGTTCCAGAAACTCATGAATCAGTCACCTTCAAAATGGAAAATGAACATATTGTATAAGAAACTTATAGCATTTAATTTTTATAATTTTCATTTTCTTTCATCTTTAAAATTACCTTCTGTTTAAAAAGGTTGATTTTTGAAAGGAAATGTAACATCCATTTTCATTCTGGTGGGATTTGAGGAAGAATTATTAATGTGGTAGTATTACCAAAAATAACTTACAGAATCTCATGGCTCAATATTGAGAGACAAGTTTGCTGTATAAGAAATGTAAACAGAACAATGCGGTGCTAGATGGAAAGTCCAACAGGTGCCCTCTTTACTGAAGGTTGGTCTCTTCATTGAACTCTACCCTATTCTTAATCTTGAGTCCTTTGCTTCATGATGTCTGCATTCAGTCTTTGTCTGGGGACTTTTCATCCTAACTCACCTCCAACGTCTGCTCACCAGTGAGAACCCTTGAAGCCATGTCATATTTTCATTTCAAACTCACGTCTTCTACTTTGTTGCTGCTTGCTTAATTTATAGTGTTTTTACTCTGTGCTTCTTCATTTTAACACCTTTGAGAATTTGTCTCATATGAGGATTTTATTAAGAGAATGCTTTCTCTGACATTTGATTTTGGGGGAGGCCATTACAGATTCTAACATGGTATTTTCTTCATTTATCCCATCGTCTTTTTTCTTCTCTTTCCATATGCTATTTTGAAACCATGTTACCCTAAATCCCTCTTGCTGCTTGGAAGATGGGGATTGGTTTAAGGACTCCACACAATAGTGTTAGTGATTGGAATAGTTTACCTTTCCCACGGTGAACTTTCATTTAATAAAAGACAGCTGGAAAAGGCAATGAATTACTATCTAATGGTGGAATATCAAATTATTCGGAACCCATGTATAAGTTTTTTCTTTCTTGTTCATAATAAAATCTAACATTTATTTAATGCTTTTTATGTACCAAGCACCATATTACATTATCTCATTTAATTTTTACATCAATCACGTAGATTTTTATTTGTATTTCAGACATACATTGAGGCTGAGCTCAAACAGCCTGTGGTCACAGTGCTAAAAAGAGGCAGAATTTCAGGCTTTAGAGATTGGAAAGATATTTCAAAGTTCCTCCTTTAAGGAGGACCTTTCCTGTAACCCCTAAGAGCCCATCAGGCAAACTTAGTATTGGACTTGGAGAAAGAGATTCTCTGCTTGATTTTTCACATCAGAGTATTTCTTTTGTCCTTATGTGTGACTCCACCCTTCTGCAGAGTTTTGATGCTCCACCCTCCTGCTCTTCCTGCGCTGGCTGCTCTTGCCTTAGATTCGTGTTCTTTTTCTTTGTGACTTTCTCTGCCTTTCTCCTCACTTTTGCCTTCTTTCCTTCTGCTCCTCTACCTCCTCATTTTAATAGTACCCTAGAGAATTTTTGTTTGTATTCACACTATCCTGTTACAAAGTAATCCTATTTTATTTCTCTCTAGACCTACATTATTAAAAAATTTATCATGGTTTTGATGCATTGAGCAAAGTCATGATGTGAAAGAATCTAGTGCAACCACTTTACGCAGAATAAAGTATCCTTCTGTAATGTGAGAAATCACCACCTAGTTTTTGGGTCTCAAAACAGTGAGATGTCTTTTAGTCATCTAATTGATGGGGTTAAAAATGGCCTTAAAACATAAGTTTTGTTTTTTTATTTTATATTAATAGTTATTTGCTATTCCATATTTAGATTGCCTGAAACCAAATGCAATACCATTTTTTCAACGTCCTTCCCTCGTCCTGTGTGGATGGCATTCCTAGCATCATACTTGCCTAGATTAAAAGCATTAGTCATTGTCACTTTCTCCCTTGTCCTCTCTCTCACATTTAAGGCTATCTTTCCCACTTTTCTCTCTTTTTCTTTCTCCCTCCCACTACTACTGCCCTATCTTGGTTCAAAATTGTTATTTTTTTCTTTATTATTATTGTCTCCTGACTGGCCTCCCTGTATCAAATGCTTATTGTTTCAAAATACCCTCCATAGTTACACTTTCAAAAATGCGTCCTTGAAACATATTCCTCCATTGAAATACTTCCAGTAGCTCGTCCTTGCTTAGAGAACAATTCACGTCTAAATTTGGGGCTGACTTACCAGATCTCTCTAACCACTCTCCAGTCTACCTTCCCAGCCTCAACTTCCTTTTGATCCCTCATATGTCATGTGCTCTGACTCACATTTACCTTTTCTGCAATCCCGGCAAGCATGTTTATCTCTTCCACTCCCCGTTCATCACCCAACTACCTGTACCATCCCAGGATCCGCATAAGCACAGAGACGAGGAGAGAGCTAATGAGCTCAGAAGGGAGAAGCCCCAATGGTAGGACCCTGAACTGGAGCAGTGGTCAGCAGTACCCTCATTACACATGTTTGTGAATTAAATAGGCAACTTCCAGTCTCCTTACTCTAAATAACATCCCACGTGTTTGTGGCTGAGAAATTTGCCTGCCCAGGCCAACTGTTTCTCTCTATGGGCTGAGCTCCATTTTTGCACCCACAGCCAGTCCCCATCGAGGTTACTTCCACCATAGCTACCACCTGAAGTCCTGCTTTAAACTAGAGGTAAATTCCCTCTTGCCAATCCCCTTCTCGCCTTGCTGCTGGGCCCCACCCTCCACATCAGAACTCATGGCTGTCTCTGTTCTCCAGGGTGGAGCTCAAGTTCTCTGAGCTTGCAAAAGATGTTTGGTTTAACAAGCTACTTAAATCAATTGCCTATAACTTGAAAGTTTCCTTTGTTATTAAAAGTTATCCTTCACTTATACCTTTAATGCTAACTCGTATCTCTTCTTCTGCCACCCCCGCTCGAAACTAGGGCCCTGTCTATGGCAAAGTAATTACAGGAACAGAATAGAGCTCTGAAATATCTCCCTGCTTCCCTCCCCAGCAGCTTTTCTGTCTAGATAATTGCAGGATAACTTGCTGTAATGATACAGATGAAATTGTACATAGGACCCCGTTGCAACGACAGCCTTCAGATGCCTGTGAAACCTGGGCAAGTTCTTCTTATTCCTTTTCTCTGAATTCTGCATATATATATATATATGTTATATATATATATATATATATAATATTTTTTTTCAGTAATTTGAATGGACGTTTGTTTAGGGAGGTTTACAGTCCCTGAATGTCAGATGTTTCCTTATTCATGGACATATCACAGTTCAAAATGCTGTTTGTATTTTCTTTACACCTCCAAGAGAAACCAATTATCTCATCTTAACTTCTTTTTTTATTTTGGAAAAGTGAGAATATGCTATTTTCAGTCACAGGGAGGAATGCAAAAGTCTACGCTAGTGAATATTCTAATTCAAGCCTTGCCTTCAATCTTTGAAGGTTTTGTTCACTGTCAAGGTAATTATTCCTTTCTTGCTTTGCTCCTCTAAAGTGGTTTTCCCATCATGCTTTAATGATGCTTTTTGTATTTTATCATAATTGTATACTCTTCTGGATACGGGGCTTTAAGAGCAGGGATCGTGATAGCATCCTTTGCTCTACAGTCTAGTACATTATCAGACAGAGCTAATACAGCTAATAAAGTTTGACTCACTTATCTTCACAACCATGGAGATGAGCACTTAGCTCCTGACAGACAGGCTTTAAGAATTGTGGATGGAATTGATACATCAAAGACCTTTAAATAAAAGTTCTTTTGGGCTTAGGAAATATGGCATTCCATAAAACTATACTAGCAACCACTACCATCTTTTGAGCCCTAGGCAGTGTAATTTACATACAATCCGTCTTTAATCCAAATCTCATCCTAACACTATTTGCCAGGTATGATAGTCTTTTACAGTGGAAAACTGAGGTTTAGGAGTTAAATAACTTCCCCAAAGTCATCAGCTATCAGAAAGTAGAATAGGTCCTCATCCCAGAACTGCATGAACTCAGAGCGCATATATATATATAATTAAAGTATAGTCAGTTACAGTGTGTCAACTCCTGGTGTCCAGTATATAATGTCCCAGTCATATATATACACATACATGTGTACATACATATGCATGTTTGTTTTTATATTCTTTTTCATTAAAGGTTATTACAAGATACTGAATATAGTTCCCTGTGCTATACAGAATAAATTTGTTTTTTATCTATTTTTACATATAGTAATTAACGTTTGCAAATCTCAAACTGCCAAATTTATCCCTTCCCACCTCCTTTCCCCCAGTAACCATAAGATTGTTTACTATGTCGGTGAGTCTGTTTGTTTTGCAGATGAGTTCATTAGTGTCCTCTTTTATCTTTTTTTCTTCTTTTTTTTTTTTTAGTTTCCACATAAGAGTGATATCATATGGCATTTTTCTTTCTCTTTCTGGCTTACTTCACTTAGAATGACTATCTCCAGGTCCATCCAGGTTGTTGCATATGGCATTATTTTATTCTTTTTTATGGCTAAGTAGTATTCCATTGTATAAATGTACCACAACTTCTTCATCCAGTCATCTGTTGATGGACATTTAGGTTGTTTCCACATCTTGGGTATTGTAAAATAGTGCTGCTATTAACATTGGGGTGCATTATCTTTCTGAATTAAGTTTCCCTCTGGATATAGGCTCAGGAGTGGGATTGCTGGATCATATGGTAAGTCTATTTTTAGTTTTTTGAGGAATCTCCGTACTATTTTCCATAATGACTGCACCAAATTACATTCCCATCAGCAGTGTAGGAGGGTTCCCTTTTCTTTACACTCTCTCCAGCATTTATTGTTTGTGGACTTTTAAATGATGGCCATTCTGACTGGTGTGAGGTGATATCTCATTGTAGTTTTGATTTGCATTTCTCTGATAATTAGCGATATTGATTATTTTTTCATGTGCCTATTGGCCATTTGTGTGTCTTTATTGGAGATCTGCTTGTTTAGGTCTTCTGCCTATTTTTGGATTAGGTTGTTTGTTTTTCTGTTACTAATTTGTATAAGCTGTTTATATATTCTGGAAATTAAACCTTTGTCAGTTGCATCATTTGCAAATATTTTTTCCCATTCTGTAGGTTATTAAAACTCATATTCTTAATTCAAGGGTTATATTGCTTTTCAATATATTTTATGAATGAAAATCCCAATTTAAGTTTTAAAAAATAGAACTGATACATTGACCTAGTATGGGTATTTAAATGACAGCTCTAACTCAGGAGTGCTCTTTCTTGGCACAGAGATACACCTCCCTAAATCTCTATTCCTATCTGCATAATCTAGGCTTAAGTAAACACAGTCTTTTCTTACCAAGGTTATGGGGCTGTACAGTAGCTATTCAATTCTACATTTCCTGAGCTGTGTCTGTGTATTACACCTTGATTGTATTTTCATAGATAGAGAAAGCAATGCTTGTTTTTCCAGGATTCAAAAGCATATATTTATTGGTTCTTTAGTAGTTTACCATACAAAAAATCAAAGTTTACTCACCATTTTTCTATTCACTCTATTGTTGGGATATTTAGATAATTTCAGTGTTTAAATTAATGTTGAAAATAACATCCTTTCCTATAATTTTTGCTTCTGATTATTTCCTTAGCAGTGGAATTACTCAGAGAACACTAACACTTTTTAATAGCATTCCACAGATTATTTCCAAATCTATTTCAACAAAGGGTGTACATATTCACATTTATATCAGCAGTTACAAAAGCAGATCATTCAAGGTATATTTAAATTACTTTAAACATACAATTTCCTTTAGTTTTTGAGCATTTTTAAAGTACTATTTTCATAGCATGAGGTTAACATAAATATTTTATTGATTAAATCAAGCCACCCAAGAAATTTGGAAATACCTTAGTTTTAGTGGTCATTTTTTTTTTAACATTTTAAGAAATTTGCTACTTTAATAAGCAACAAATGACACTTTGATTACTTTATTCTTATAAAGGCAGAACAACTATTCATTTGTTTAATGCCCATATATTTCTTTTCCTTTAAGCTGTCTATTCATGTCTTTGTCACATTTTCTGTTGGAGATTTGCTGGTTTTCATGTTGTTCTATAATTGACCTTTATATTTGAAAATGTCATTCCTTTGTTGTATCTGGTATATCCTCCTTTTCCTCTTTCCTCAAGTCTCCAGGTGATTATAGTGAGAATCATTTTTACAATCTGGAATTCATCTGCCCTCCAGTTTTCAGATTTTCCTCTACCTTAGATTTTCCTTCTATTAATTTTGTTTCCTGCCTTCCTGCAGTCTATAAATTCAGCATATTAATTTCATCTGTTTGTAACATAGTTAAGACAAACTTTTGTCACTTTTATGCAAACATGAACTCAAATTTTGTCAATAACATTTTGCATAAGACAAACCTTCATTAATTCAGATTATACTTCTTGTGGATTTACATTTTTTCAGTGATTGGACAGGGTAGTAGAGGAACTCACACATATATTCTACTATAACCCCAAAAGTTATGCTTTGTTTAACCTTAGTTTATTTAAATTTCACAAAATATAATGAATTAGGCATCACTATTCCCCTGTTTTCCAGCGTAAACACTGAGGCTTGAATGTTCACTTCCTGAGAACTGCATGTTTTACAGAGCCCCACAGGCCTCCCAAGGCAGATACCTATTGTATTATTATGTTGCTTCCTCACACTATACGTGAATAAAATGCCAACTTTCTAAATTAATAGTATAGAAAAAGATCATTCAAGGTTTATTTAAATTACTTCAGACATACAATTTTCTTTAGTTTTTGAGCATTTTAAAGTAATTTTTTCATAGCATGATGTTAATACAAATAGTTTATTGATTAAATCAAGTTACCCAAGAAATTTAGAAATAACTTAGTTTCAGGCCTTTGCTATATTAGACAATTTGCTTGAAAATACTGTGAATTCCGCCTACCCCAGCTGAGAGTGGCTGACCTCCCCTTGTCAAAATTAGGGAGCTCTCCCTCTGCCCCATGACTGGGTAGAAAGCCCAGTCAAAGGACTGGTTGAAATGTAAGGAAGCCAAGTATATTTTGGGAGGAGGATCAAATTCAAATCCTATCTCCCAAGCTAATACAAAATAATTGTAAATTCTGGGGGAAAACAATGGAATATGTCCCCTGACCTTTGAACTGTATTCAGTTTCTCCTTAACTAGACGGCCTGGAGTCTACACTCCCTGATAAATGGGCAGACATTTCCTTGGGCTTTTCTCAGCTTTTATTCTTCGATTCACTGAGAGTGCAGCCTACAAGGATTTGATTTCTCTCCATCTCTCAACCATCCTCTGTGGAAAGGAGATTGAAAATAATCTGTGGTATTCTCTTAAACTCATTTGAGCCTTTTAAAACTATGTTCAATCAGTTTAAGGCAGGGAACAATTGTGTAAACTTAAAGAACATTGCTGCATCAATAAAAATATATCCTTATAGTCCTATTCAGAAGTAATCCTCTTTACTAAAATCTAATTCAGTGTCTCTAAGGATAAAATAGAATTTCAGGTAAGATAAGATTACTTCTAGTTAAATGACTTGGAGTTTTAATAGCTCTTAGTCCTAGGCACACAGACACACAAGCTTTTTCTAATTTTCTGTAAGGAAGCTTGTTTATATCTAGCTGTTTTTAACTAATGTTCTTCAAGGCTGTTATGCTTGCTTAGAAAAGGAATAGAAAAGAAACTAATTAGATCCTTAGAAATGCATTAGATTTTTATTGGGCTATTCTATGACATATGTTTGCTTGTTCCATATGTTTTAATATTTATTTTCTCCTTTAATACTGAAATGCAATTGTTATATGAAAATATTTAAATGGTCCACAGTATTTCTCTTTTCTCCTTAATATATGCAAATTATGCTGTATCTTAGTATCCATGTAAATGATGCTTGTAACTTACAAAATATTTTATAATTAAAGTCTTTCCAAGAACAAAATAAAACACCCTATTAGATTTTATGGAAACATAAACTGGGGCTAATAAAGCCTTCAGATTGGGTCTAGGTAAATGCTCATAAAACCATGACAGCTAATTATGGTTCAAATGCTCGTGTTGCTGGTGGCAAGCTTAGGCAAGCTTACCTCATTCTAATCTTCATTTCTTTTCTTAATCAACACATGCCTATCACATGCCAGGAACATTGTGACCCTCAGCATAATTAGGACCCCTGAGAATTTAAAGCTTTGGGTTATAAATGAAAATCTCTATCAAATTGCTCACCTGGCAACTTCCTCCATCCAGTTTTGTTCCCAGAGTCTTATTTCCTACACAGCAGATAGGATGAACTTGGAAAATATAAATCAGAACAAATCCCCACTCTGCTCAGAATCCCTCTAAAGCATTACAATTGGGATAAAATGAAAACTCTTTGTTGTGGCCTATTGGGCCACACCCAGTCCAGTTCCTTCCTGGAGCCATACTTCCCTCCCAACCACTCCTTCTGATTCATTCTTCTCCAGCCACTCTGACCTCCTGGCTCCTCTGCCAAATAGACCAAACTTCAGTCAGTTCCCAGCCCTTTATATTGATGGACCTGCTTTCCGATCAACAGATAGCTCACGCTTCCTCTTCATGTAAGTTTGTGCTTCAATTCTACCCACTTTGGGAGACTTATCCTAATCACCCCATTGAAAACAGCCCCTGCTTCTCCATCATACCTTCCCCCTTCTGACTTATTTTCCTTCCTAACATTAGTTACCACCTCAATCTAGAATATCATTGATTTGTTTTCTTACCTATTGTTGGCTTTCCTCACTAAATGTAAGCACCTTGAGGGCATGAGCATGGTAACCACTGTGTGCCCAGAACCTAGAACTCTGTATGATAATGGCGGGTCACTCAGAAAATATCTGGTGAATCACTCAATTTGAAACAAAATGAGCCATGTTTCCCTCTCCTGAATCCCAAGTCTGTATTCTGAGCCCTATTTCTTATCACTTTATACTCTCTCTCCCAAATTACACCTTCTTTGTGCTCTTTTTCAGTATTTTCCCCTTGTGATAAACTTCTTTTTTAAGGTCAGATAGCCTCAATTAGAATCCTATCTCCAGAACTTAACTTTTGAGTGATCTCTTTCTAAAACTCTTGTTTTCTCAATTTTAGAGATAGTAGTAGTAATTACCTCAGGGCTATTGTGAAAATTTATTAGGGATATTTCTTTATTCTTATATTATTCACCTACTTGACAGCATTTGGTTACTATATCCCTCTTGGAATACTGTCTTCCCTTAACATTGACTGTAAGCTACTCTCCTGTGTTTCTTTCCATTCATTCTGCCCTTGCCTTTCTACTTCTGTCCAAATCCTGAAGCTAAGGTGGGCCCTCTTTTATTTTTTTCTCTCTCCCCTTCCCCTTTCTCATCTCTCCCTTCCTTTTCCTCCTCTTTCCTTTCTCCTCTTCTCTCTAATACATCATTCTTTGGTAAAGCAAAGCATTTTCATTCTTTAAATAACTTCTACTTCGTAATATGCTCCAAGCATTTATCTATTCCTTGACTCCTTGCTGACTTGAGACATACAACTAAACGTATACATCACTTCACTTGTTCAAAGTTAGATCATATCTTGCTTTATTTGCTCAAAACAGTTGTCTTGATTCCTCTCCTCCACCTCCCCAGTTATTTCCCTCTATTTCCTACTCGTAAATGTCACCATCATGTTTTCAGTTGCTCAAATCCAAACCTAGGTCTTACGCTTGATATCTTTCTGCTTTTCATTACCCACACCCAATGGACCAGCAAGATTTGCACGTTCTCCCTCCAAAATATATGTTCAATCATGCATCTACCCTTCTTTATCATTTTTTTGTATCACTGGAGAAAGTCTTCCAACTGGTCTTCTCTGTCCTTTCTTGAATCACCCTCCAAATCTATTTTCCAACATGCAGCCAGAGCATGTACTTCTAGTCACGCTACTCTCTTGCTTAAAAACATCTCAGTGGTTTCCCACTACAAGTTCAGTAATACCAGCTTCCTCATTATGGTCTACTGGGCCCCCCATAGCCTGACCTTTGTTACCTTTCCTAATCCACATCTTACCCATCTCTTCCTGCCCAATCATGCTCCAGCCTCCCTCATCTCTTCTCTCTTTTCAGACAAACCACATTATTTCTTGCCTTAGGGTGTTTTTTTTTTTTTTGTTCTTCCCTTTGCCTGAAGCCTTTTTCCCAGACTTAATATGGTTAGATCCTTTTCATCTAGATTTTAGCCTAAATATTATCTTCTCAGAGAGGCCTTTCCACCAACCCTGTGCCCCCACCTCCAAGTTCTTCTCTTATATCTGCAAACTTATTTCCTTTATTACAGTTGCACAATCTGAGCTTTGCTTATTTATTACTGATTACCTTGTTCACTGTCCATATTCCTTACAACCCTCATATCCATGAGGGCAGAGAACATACCTGCTTTGTTCACTGTTGTGTCCCTGATGCTTAGAACATTGCCTAAACCATTCATTCAACTAATGTTTGTTGAATGAGGTAATGCATATAATGTACTTAGTATTGTGTTGGCAAGTGGAAACTACTTATGGGCAAGTGGAAACTACTCAATAAATGTTAACTTTTGCTATGATAAGTACTGTTTCTCTTTTAACCTGTGACTTCAATGTTGTATCCTGTGGGTGCGATAGAAGGGAGAGACTGATTATTGTTTCAACTCAATGCTTGAAACAGTCAGTTAGATTTCCTTCTCCCTTTGAATTAAACCTACAAGAGAGATGCTTTTAGCAGCAGGGGAACTGCTGGGTTATGTTATAGTCTTTAGTCCTGGTAAACTTGGGTTGAGGGACACATATTCATTCATTCATTTACTTATTCAAGTTTTCTTGAGCATTTATTATGGTCTCATGTCTACTTTAGCTTTGTGAAAGGAAAAATGATTCAAATTAGCTCAAATTTCCAAGGCCATATCCAGGTGACTAAACAAATCATAAACTTCACAGCAACAATAGATTGATGACGCACACAATAAGTGCAGACAGGGAAAATTTGTATGCCTGGAATAGCGTCTGGCGTGAACCTGAAAGAACACGTAAAGGGGAGTGCCTGTGATGGCCATTCCAAAAACTTTAATGCGTCTTTTATGGGGAGCTTCTTTCCAAATATGTTCTTCTTTTAACTTTCACTCTCCTTTCTGGGACAATTGTGGAACCCATCATTCAACTGAAAAATCACATATTTACCCTTCAGATAATGACCAGACTGGGTTGACTCTATGCCCATTCATTAATTTACTTTCTTTATATTCCTGTTGTTACTGCCTTTTTTTTTTTTTTTTCTGGCACTTGCTCCTCCACTCCACCCTCCATTTTACCGTCACAATCATTTTTATAAAGCAGAGACCTGATATGTCATTGTACTACTTAAAATTCTTCAACAGCTGTTGATTTCCTTTTGTTTCTTGTGTGTGTGGATGGCTTGGTTAGATGCCGGCTTGTATGCCTGTGATACTACTTCCCGTGACAGTGCGTCTTTTTGCACTGTTTTTGAAGAGAGCACTACTGCTGTGCTCTTCCTGTAGAATCTTTGTCCTTCATGGCTGTGTTTCCAGTCCCCAGCACAGTCCAGGGTGCACACCAGGCCTCCTGTTTAGAGAAGCCTTCACTTTTCACTCTAGCAAATGCCCCTCCTTACACCAGTCTCTCCTTCACAGTTTGCTGTTTTGTGATCTTCATAGAGCCTTGCATCTTGGGAACTGTCTTTATTAATGTGTAATTAAATGAGCTTGATGTGGTGGATGCAATTATGAAATAGCATTCATTTAATCCCTCCCAAATCCTCAAACATTGTAGGCTCTTCCAGCCCTGTCTCAGGAGGTTCCTCAGACAAATCTCATAGTTTTTCCCATCTCACTTGGATATTCGAACAGTCTCATTTTTTGTTGTCAAAAAGTTCAAATTTTAAATTTCCATTACTCATCCAATTTAAAGAATTGTCCCCATTTCCTTAGTTGAGAACCGCACTTGGCTCAGAAATGTGTACTTTGAGGGGGTAGGATTAGGATGAGGGTCTGCTGTTTTGCTCTCTCCTTACTTTGCGCTTAGACATTCCTTCCTTTCCCAGCATATGGTGCTGGATCTGTTCAAGCTGAAGCTGGGACCATTGTCATCCTCTCTTGCCCATCATTTCCACTCTGTCTTAATAGGTGTCCTAAACCTGGCTCTTTCCCTGAGCCTGTATGTGTTCTGCACTGGATCCCAGAGTTGCCGCATAGAAGTAAGCATTGGTTGCCCACAGTTGTAGCCGGCTGGTCCACACTTGGGTGACCATCGCCTCCTTTTCTCTGGCATCTTTCCTTAGTTCCCAATCAAAGTGTTGTGCACTTTGCGAATAAACTACTTACTGAAATATTTGACTTAAGATCTTTCTATAGAGCAAAGGTTGATTACCTTTTCTGTAAAACCAAAAAGTAAGTATTTCAGGCTTTGTGGACCATATCAGCTGTGTCTCAACCACTCAACTCTGCCACTGTAAACCCCAGAGCAGCCGCAGATAATCCATGAACAAGTGATTGTACCTGTGTTAAAAATTGAAAAAAACACTCCCTATAATGGGGAATTTGCCCCTTTCTTTCTGTGTATCTATTTGCTTTTGCTTTATATATGTTATTTTATTGGACCAGTAGAAGCTTGGAGCTGTAGTATCTTCCTGTTGAACTGAACCTCTTATCATAATGTAGTGTCTCTGTCAATTCCCAGTGATAATTTCTGTTTTAACATCTGTGTTCACTGATATTTAAATAGTGACCCCAGCTTTATTGTGTCTAGTATTGACTTGACATATAAAAGATAATCTTTCCTTTTACATTCAGCTTTTCTATATCCATAAGGGATGTACATAAGTATGGTGTCTATGTTACAGACTGAATGTTTGGGTTCCCCCCAGAATTCATATATTGAAGCTCTAACCCCAGTGTGATTGTATTTGGATATGAACCTTTGAAAGGTAATTAGGTCTAAAAAGAGATCATGAGGGTTCCTATGATGAGATTAGTGTTCTCTGTTCTCATAAGAAGAGGAAGAGACTAGAGCTCTCTGCCGTGTGAAGATACAGTGAGAAGGGGGCCATTTGCAAGCCAGGAAGGGAGCCTACACCAGAAGCGGAATCTGCCAGCGCCTTAATCTCAGACTGAGCATCTAGAACTGTGATATATGAATGTCTGTTGCTCAAACTAGCCAGTTCTGTTAAGCACCCTGAGCTGAGTGAGACAGTGTGCCTCTTGTACACGGCATATATAACTGAGCAAAACGATGTTCGAAATTCTCACTCTCTGAACTTTACTTGGCAGGTTTTTAAACTTTATTTTGATTAGTGACATATTTGTACATGTTTCTATATTACTTTGTGATTTCCATTTTATTCCACTTCTTTATTTATTTTTTCTTTTCTTGTCTTTTAGATCTTCTGATAGACTATCTTTGCTTTGTTATTTCATTTTCCCTCTTCTGTTTCGTAATCATATTTATCTTTCCAATTAGTTATTCTTGAAATATCATATATATCTGAGTCTAAATATTATGTCAAAATTCTTCTTCAAAAGAAACATGAACCATAAAATATAAAGACTCCAGTCACCTCCCACAAATTAGATATTGTTTTCCTTTTATTTCTTAATTCAAATAGTTTTGATTGAGCATTGTCTACATTTTTGCCAATTATTTTTGCTCATTATTTCCTCTTGCATCTCATAGTTCTTTTTGGTGTCATTTTCCTTATATTTGGAGTACAACTTGGTAGGTCTTTATGTAGATCTGTGACAGTAAACACTCTCAGTTTTTGACCATCTTATTCCAAAACATAGTTTTGCAGGTTTACAATTCTAGGTTGGCTATTTCTCTTGACATTCTGGTAACATCATTCAACTGTTTTCTGATCCTGAGTGAGTAGTTTAATCTCTATAAGACTTAATAGCTATGGTTATAGGAACAAAATAATTCGAGCATGACTGGGTTGTTCACTCTGGGTCACTTGGACAGAGCTTGCTGAGACCTGGGTCTTCCTTTATGTCAGTGGGAGCAGCGACTCCTGGGACTGTGTCTGTTTCTATGATACAAGAGGCTAGGGTATCTCTTGGGCCTGTTTCTAGGGCCTGGGAGCTGCTTTTCCAGACAACATCTGTATACTGCTTGCAACCAAAACCAGACTGCACCCAAGACACAGTCTATTATTTCCTTCTGACACAACTGCTATTGTACATACACTGTTAAAGGTAAAGAACATGGAATCACAGTGAGAGTTCAGCTGACTATCCTGCTCAGCATGTGTCACTATGAGGGAATGAGCAGACGGGAACCTCCACCTTCTGTGTGCTGACTCTGGTCTTTGACACTTTCTCCTTTCCCCGGTAAAGTCTGCTGCTTGGCCAATGCTGTGTGATTTTTCAGAACTCATCTTGTTCCTGGGACAAGAGATTCTCATCACTGTCATGATAGTACCAACACCATGTAGTTGCTGTGAAGGTTAAACGAGGTCATAACATGTGAGGTACCTGCTACAGAGGGCGAGCTCAGCAGTTGTTGTGTGCTATTTAGGTTGCTAAAAATATGAAATTTATTGATCTCTCTCTAAAATGTTTCACCTTTAATAGTGTATGGACATTCTATCCAAGGCAGATTTTCCTCCCCATATATTCATGTTGCCTAGTAACAGTCACTGGCTTCTTAGAGTAAAAAATAAAATCAACGATAGCTTCTAGACACCAGAGTCTTTGCTAATACTTGGATGAAAACATTTGCTTAAAAATTAATCCCATCTTGGTTATTAATTATGAAGTGCTTTAACAAACACAAAATGGGTAATGATTGTTTATTGTTTTTCATTTGAGAGAGTGCATCCACAGCACAGAAGCAGAAAGAATCTGAAATTAATTAGCAGTTGATCACAACAGCGTGTCATCCTATACAATTTATACAACACCTGCCTTGATTATTGTTGAATCCATGAAGGAGAACAAGCATAGCAAACTGTCATTTGACAAACAAGCAACCTAATTAAAAGGCCATCAAGGACAACAAATGAAACAGAAATGAATCAGAAAAAATACTGTTTGCTAAAGTCAACCGATTATTACTGAAAAGTGAAAACACTAGTGCATAAAATAATGTTATCTTTCAAACATATATTCTTGGTACAGCTTTTGGTGGAGGGCTCAGTTCAGCAAATTTTCTTATTCTTTTAGTTGCTTGAGGGTACATATGGAAGACCAGATGCCATTGCTGTCTCCAGGGGTTTTGGGAAGGCAAGACAGGATATTAAGCAATTAAGAAAGACATTACAGAAATGACAGGGTTTTTTAAGCAAATTTAACACTATTGATGGGTCTTAAGTTGCCTTTTAAAAATATAGGAGAGAGATGAATATAAAATACTTGGTGACCGTGGGTCAGAGTCATTGTGCATTTTGTAATAGATGTGGTCTGATATTGTATATGTGTAAGTATGTGTGTGTGTGTGTGTGTGTGGATGAGGGTACAGAGAAAACCATAATACTATTAGGGATTTCAAAGCTTTCAGGATTTAAATTTTTTTTCGGTTGATAAAGCTCTTAATTCTGATTCTTTGCCCTAGGACTTCTCAATAATTTTTAGTAAAATAGTGCAAAACTTTATATTATAGTGAGTGAAGACAAAGACAGTTATTCAGTATATCTGTGCAATTCTGGAAGTTCATCCTCTTTATTAGACAGCTTGTTCCTTATTTTGAGCAATGTTCCAAGCCCAGGGTTCATCTGTATTCACATCTTCCAAAACATCTTGGATCAAACATGACCTTGACGGAAGTTCAGAAACTAATGCTCAGAAAATTGTAAAGAATGTCAAGAGACTTAAGTTTCTAATATTGGCAATAGAACAAACAGAGAGAATAGATGAGCTACTTGGCATCAATGGTAAAATTTTTGTTAGTAATAAAGAAATGATTATAAATAGTGCTGCTATGAACATTGGGGGTGCATGTATGTTTTCAAATTAGCATTTCCTCTGGATATATGCTCAAGTGTGGGATTGCTAGATCATAGGGTAAGTCTATTTTCAGTTTTTTAAGGAATTGCCACATTGTTTTCCATAATGGCTGCACCAAACTACATTCCTATCAATAGCATAAGAGGGTTCCCTTTTCTCCACCCATCTCCAGCATTTATCATTTGTGGACTTTTGAATGATGGCCATTCTGACTGGTGTGAGGTGATACATCATTGTAGTTTTGATTTGAATTTCTCTGATGATTAGCAATATTGAGCATTTTTTTCCAGCCAAGACATGGAAGCAACCTAAATGTCCATTGACAGATGACTGGATAAAGAAGATGTGAGACACACACACACACACACACACACACTCACACACACACTGAAATACTACTCAGCCATAAAAAGAATAGAATAATATCCTTTGCAGAAAAATGGATGGCTCTGGAGAGCATCAAACTAAGTGAAGTAAGCCAGAAAGAGAAAGAAAAATACCACATGATATCATTTATATGTGGAATAAAAACAAAAAAGGTCATAAATGAACTTATTTGCAAAACAGAGACAAAACTCACAGACATAGAAAGCAAACTTATGGTTACCAGGGGAGAAAAGGGTTGGGGAGGGATAAATTGGGAGTTTGGGATCTGCAGATACTAACTACTAATATAAAATAAATAAACAACACAGTCCTACTGTATAGCACAGGGAACTATATTCAGTACCTTTTAATGGAGTGTTATGAAGAAGAATATGAAAAGGAATATATATAAAACTGAATCACAATGCTGTATGCCAGAAACTAATACAATATTGTAAATCAACTATACTTCAATAAAAAAATAAACTAGATATTTTGCTTCTGTCTTTTCTACCAAAATGAATTATTTTCTGAGAGAATTCTTAATAACTGATATCTAGCCTATGCTTGAACAAGTCCATTGATGGCAAGGTCACCCCCTCTTGAAGTGGTTCGTTCATCTTAGTGAAAACAAAAATTTGTAGAAAGTGGCTATAACTGAGGCTGAATATGTATGAAAATGTAAACAACAGTAGGAGGTGAGAGAGGGCAAGAACATTTTTCTAAAAGCATGAAAATGTAGAGTTCATAACTGTAGACTTGGGAGCATAATCTTAAATAACAAATCTAGAAAATATCATTACAGAGATTTACTGGTATGAAATGAAATATAAGACTCTAAGCTTGGATTCAAATACTAACTTCACAAATAAACAGAGGAGGGGATTTAGCAGCATCACACATGAAGGGGAAATTTTTCTAGTTGAAACTGAGAGTAAGTTCAGTATGAGTTAAAATGGTTTGTCTGACAAAAGAGATGAAACAATTTTCTGTTTTAAAACTTTCTTTTAGGAGATAATTTTCCCTGTTAGAGAATACAGAAGCATAACAGAATCTATTTTCTTTTATTATTCATCAGAATTTTACCACAGATGTCAAGAAGTCACTCTATCCCTTTTCTGTTTCATTTATTGCTAAACACAGCCATCTTAGGATAATTAAAAGAAAGATAATGTCTAGAATGAGGGCATGATAATTCCTCTGCTATCTGTTCTTACAGTATAATGTTTAGACTGCTCTTGGAACATGGCATTCAGTTTTGGAAACCAGATTATAAAAACTGCGTGAACAAACAGTAAATATTCAGAGAATGGCCAGAAGGGTGGAAGGACTTAAAACCCTGCCCTACAAAATATGGTGGGAGGAATTAAAGGTATCTAATCCAGAAAAGGGTAGATATTGGAGAAATATGATGTTGAAATGTTATGTTCTGTCATTTGGGAAGGAATTTCGATTTGTTTGACCCATTAGATCAATGACTGGAAGCTAAGAGGAGATAGTGTTTCCTCAACTTAAAGAAGAAAATTCTAAAATTCCAAATTATCTAGAAATCAATGGACATCTATAAGAGGAATGAGCTTCCTGTCAGTAAACATGTCCTTTTTTGTCTCTGCTGGGAATGCCCCGACCATGCAGAAACACGAGAATATTCATGGAGCACCGAATCCTGACATTATTTAGGATTCTTTCCTTGCTCTCCCTCATTTCTTTCTCCCTCTCCTCCCTACCACCTGCCCCCGCCATGTGTCTCCTTAGTGGGTCAGCATTTCAGATTACTTTGACCACCCATCTCAGGATATTCAGAGCATCTCGTGATGCTTAAATGCAGCTATGAGCTCTTGAATTTCCTTAAAAAAACACAAAATGCCTTCAAACTAAGTTTGTGTGTGTTTTTAACAAAAATTTGTGTGGCTTACTTAGTTGATCTGTCATGAAATATAGTGATTTTCACAGAGTATGGTTTCCTGCATTTTGGGCAATAGATACATTCCTGAGATGTGTGAAGACTCAGTTTCATTAAATGAATCATATGAAAAGTGTGTGAAATAAGTGCTCCGTTTAAAGAAACCCTGTGATGATTCCTTTTATAAAGTGGTCTGCAACATGCATAATAAATCCTCATTGTTACTCTTTTACTTTTTTGTCTAAGTTGGAATGAATTTTAAACGTATTGTGTATGAATAGATCATAATTGCAGAGAGAGCAGGGTTTTTGTGAGAATATCATAGAATTTTCGAACCCACAGAAGCAAATTACAACTTTAAAAAGGAAAAAGGATAAGAGAGAACATTATTTTTAGCAAGGTTGGTTGAGTTTTCTTTCAAGTTTCATTATTTATCCAAGTATTAAAGTTCAGATCCAAAATCAATGAGTAAAAACTATTAAACCAAAATTGAAAGCTTAGAAAATCCTGTGAGAAAGTTGAAACTGAGTGATGTCTTGGGAATTGCAAGGTGCATCATGGAAAAGCAGGCATGGTATTGCATATAGAAGAAGCACTGACTGAACTGAATTAAGGAAAAGTATTTGGGAGGGGGGTATAACTCAAACGGTAGGGTGCATGCTTAGCATGCAAGAGGCCCTGGGTTCAATTCCCAGTACCCCAATTTAAAAAAACTAATAATAAATAAACAAATAGACCTAATGACCTCCCCCCCAAAAAAATTAAAAAAAAAAAAAGAAAAAGTATTTGGATAATTTTTCAGAGGTGTTACTCATATGTCCTTTTATCTCTGGCTTTTGTCAATTGTCTAACCTCCATGTTGACCCACATGAAACTTCTCTCCTGAGAGCACATGGAAACACATTCAGAGAGACTTATTTCTGAATTATTTTCTATTTGTCTGTCTGTTGGATGCCCTTAATTTTGTATGCTGCAGAAAGTCCTATATCCTGTGATAATTTTAATGGATTCTGAACTGATAATATTTATGTTTAATGCTCTCTAGCTTTGGGCAGTTGTGCTGCTCCGCTGAGGAGAATCTCATCGTCCATACATGTCATCTCCCTGTCCTACCCTCTTTACTATGCTAGTTGCTTTTAGGGCTTATGTGGCTGAGCTGTATTCAGTAGTGTGTTCTGAAGAGCTCCTGGTGTGTGGAGATTTACTTAAGACAGTCCCTTCAGTCCCTTTGCAAATCATCTGGATTGTTTTGGAAAAAAAAATACCTAAAATAGAGACCTTTTAAAATACAAATCTTGTTCTGTTTTGTTCTTTATATTACAGCAATAATTTATTATTATCTGACAGGATTCCTCTCTTAGTTTAAGCAAATACAAGAAGATTATTTATTAAAGCACTCTAGGCAGGGAAAATTTATGTCTACCGGAGAACAGTTTGCTTTTTTTGAACTTTAGGAATTTTCTGATATTTTTCTCTTTCTTGACATTTCATCTCTTCCTAAACATATCTACAGAATTAGGCATAATTTTTAGTATCCACAGGCAGCTTGCATGTATTATCTCATTTAATTCCCATTTATAACCCAGTAGAATAGGTATTAGCTCTAGAGGAAACATTACAGTGGCATTACCAGCTGGTCATGAACATTACTCACCCGGAGCTGGAAAGTTCAGGAACAGCACAAAGAGCCTGGGGTGGTGTCCTGGTCACTTTGAGTGCTGGGGTTCTCCCTGTGCAGATCTGAAAAGGGCAGAGTGGCCCATGGTGGCAGCAGCAGTGGCGGTGTCCGTGGTGGGGGCTGGGGATTGAAAAACCCCCTTCACGTAAACCACATAGATGTACGAGATGTGCACCAGGCAGATGTAAGAGAGATTGATGGACTACAACTAATTTAGTCCCAGGAGAGGAGAACAAGGTGGCAGTGTTTATGTTGAGGTGATACTTTCAGTGTTTGCCTTTGGAAAGTCTAAGGGGTGAGCTAGTTAACTACGTTTTAGCAAATAAAGGATGTTTGATTCATAAGTTGCATTGCTTGTTCTCTGTGTCTACAGACAAGCAAACCAGAGGAAATGACTAAATTTAAATTTTGCCTGGACACAAGGAAAATCTCTGCATATCAAAGTTATAAGGTCACTCATTCATTTATTCATTCAGTCAGTCAACAATATTTATGAGCATTTAATAGGTGCCAGAAATGTTCTAAGGACTGGGGATATAGAAGTGAACTGAGAGTCCCAGGGCTGACATGACTGTGTGTGTGTGTGTGTGTGTGTAGGCAACAAACAAATGAGTAGCTAAACAACAGCAATAATCAGAGAGTAATAAGAACTGTGCAGAAAAATAACATCACATAATGTCACAGAGAATGACCCAGTAGCTACTGTTGATTAGCTTAGAAAGGCCTTTCTGGAAATGGCATTTATTCTGAGATCTGCATAGCAAGGAGCTAGCCGTGAAAAAATGGGGGTTGGAGTGGAGGGTGAGGGAGCCTCAGCGTAGGGACTCTACCCAGAGAGAACAAGCTTGTTGAGTTGGGAAACCTGGAGTGTGGGTGTTGGTGAAGGGTGAGGAGTCATAGAGGGAGGACAGGATCAGCTCTTGTAGGGCTGGGCGAGCCAGAGTGAGCGGTCAGGATTTTACTCCAAGTGTGATGGGGAACCTCTGGAGGCTTTTAGGCAAGATATTGAAAGATTGTGATTTGCTGTCTCCTTATCTCTAAGATAGGGTAATAATATATCTTATCTCAATATATATTCTATTTTTGTGAAAAATAACTTACCACATATCAAATGCTCAATAACTGTTTATTAATGATAATGACTATTTTTCTTAAGAGTAAAATACCATACAAGCTGTAAAGCTGATCTCTTGGAGATTTAGAGAAGAGTAAAAATGCCAACTACTTTTATTAAGTGCCTCCTCTTTGTTTATATGATCCACTCTAATCTGCACTGACTTTCTGCAGAGGAGACTTACTTTTAAAGAAGTTAAGATACTTGCTCAAGGTCACACAGCTGATAAGGATAGAGTCAGAATTTCAATGTCACCTTTGGTCTTTCTGACTCTGAGTTAATACTCTTTCCTCTGCGCCAGGCAGCCATCTGGAGAATGTGTGCCCTGTATTTTCCTGATGGCCTGCGGTTCTAGCAGATGATCCTTTCTCAAAGGCCTCTGGCTTTTACTGAGCCTGGATTTCATGCGTAGTTTGCACATAAGCCATATATCACAATGCAGCCTGCAGTCATTTGTTCTGGGCATCGCCATATTTGATTAAATGATCCTATAAAGTGATATTTATAATTCAAAGATTCTGTTCTCTACATCTCTCCATTTGATATGTAAGTATCAAGAGGAAAACCATCAAAGAAATAGCAATCGACTGATGAGAAGGTAGTGCTAAAGGCACTCTTTAAATTTAAGATGTTATTATAATTGTTATTATTAAATGGACTACTGGGAGATGAACGCAGTAATAAAAAGATTTCTTTAGCTAACGAAACTGATGCATTCTGCATGGAAGAAAATTGTTCTAAGGCACTAATACATGGAAGATGATTGAATGAAGGGCTTTGTAGTGGGAATTGAAGCAAACCTGGGACAAGGAGGCTGGTACTTGGGTTTCATGGATTGGAGAAGCCTGCAGAGACATGATGGCTTGCTCAGTTACTCCTGGTGCAGGTGACGTGAGCTTCTTCCGCTGCTGGGAGCTCACTTCCACTTTGACCTCCACTCTGATGATACTGCACTTTGCTCTGTCATTATTTGGTAGGCTATTGAAATTCTTCTGTCTTCAGAGACAGAGAAATGCAAACAATTAGGCAGACGTCTGTAGTTAACACGGAAAAAAATAAAAGATCTGCCCTCATCTGCTTTTGCTCCTCTGTCATTAAATCAGTTATAATAAACCGATTTGCTACAAATACTGCTATTTCTGTTTGAATTCTAAATAGCTTTCCAGTGAAACAACTGACATTAGTTACTATGATGATTTTTAGTAAAGTTTTTTTCTAAAACTCTGAAGACTTTGAATCATCAAGCAGGTGTCATGCATAATGCAGAATTTAATCTATATGCACAAATGTGTCTCTTTTCCCCTCATCTTATTCATCTTTCTTTCCATGAGACTAGAATCAGGGATTTGGAATTAGAAGATTTTAGGTGGTTTAGTTTTTTTTTTTTCCTATATACCAAACACTATTTTAAGTTTTTCAGTAAGCAAGAACAAGAAAATGCCTGGCCTTGTGGGAAGAAGCCCACTCTAGCATGGTGATAGCCAGCAAAGTATAAACGGCAGAAACCCCTGAATTAGCTAGTCTGCTGGAAGATGTTGGTTGCTACTGGGAAAAGAAAAAGGAGAGGGAACATTTGAAGGAGGTGAGTGTGAGCTCTTGGTATATTTAGCCAGATACCTTTTTGTTCAAAAGGATCATACACCGGTGTCCAAGGTAAAAAGGAGAAATTAATTATATCTATGCCATAGAAAATGGAGGAATTCATATGCCTATTTGTGCAGAAAATTTTCAAATAGATTTTGCAGAATGTTGTTTCCCCCTGAGTTAATTGCATGCCTCGTTTAAATTACTCTGTTAAAATCAATGTCTCACAAGGAGCGCCATCCCCTCCACTACTGGATGAGCATGTGGTATTGATGTCTCCCCTTTTGTTCTGAGGAGTGTGCATTAAATCTGATTAAAACAAAGAGTAAAACAAAACATCCCCCAGACTTTGGCAAGAGAAACCAGATTCGTATTGAGGCTGCAAAGAACAAAGAGCTTTAGGTCTTAGGAATTGCAATTTGGGAGACACAGACTCGGGTAAAACAGAACCAAGAGAGTGTTCCAGGGAAGAGTCAGGGGCTTGTAAAGGCAAAGGCCACAAGGCTGTTAATGTTGTCTTACAAGAATGGTAATTGGCTCTGATATCAAAAGGAAATATTTGCCCTTAAGAGACAGGCTGTCATGAGTTATTTAGGGTAAGGGACTCATAATTGTCTTGAGTTTCTGGAACACTGTCTGGATGTTCTGGTTGCCTGAGTTAAGACAGTAAGTGGTCAAAAGTTCAGATTCCGTCCAGGCTGATATGTGCATAAGTCCCACTTCCTCAGTTGCCTCCTAGCTGCATTTTAGAGAGCTCTCTTAGCAATATCAACTACATTTTGATTTTCCTTTCCTAGCTCCAATATCTTAATTATTTTTACATCTGGATTCTGTTCCTCTCTGATCTGTGTTGACTTTGATTTCTCAACCATCCCTGTGTCTACCTTTTGGAGATATCAAACTAGACCGAGTTCACCTAATCATGAATACTGTGGCCTTGCAAAGAGCAACCCTGTCTGCTCCACGTGACCTGCCTTCACTTGTCAGGCTATTCTGGCCTCATTTGCTAGACAACAGTCCTATAAGATAAACATCCTGATTATCTCTATTTTACAGACTAAACCATCAAAAGTCAAGAAAAAAGTAGAGAGTTTCCTCAGTGTGACACACTTGGAGTTACTGCTGAGATAGAAACATCAGATGATGGATAACTTCATAGAGAGTGAAACTGAGGACAGTCATCAGTTAGATCCCTTAAACCATAACTTACTTAATAAGTAATATCCTGTAACTTGCCGTCACAATCAAGCTTGCCTTAATTGTGCTTGCAGATTGCATACCCTCCCAGCTTCATGTAGCTTCGACAATATATCATAAGACTCCTTTAACCATCCCCTAGAGAGAACACCTCTGATGTACGGGTGCTATACTAACAGTTGCTTAAATTGTTTTTCAGAAACATGGAGCTAGTCTTGTCCAGATCAAACTAGTCAGACCCCTGACCATTCAGCTAGGCCTGTGCAAGTGTCCAGTGGATGACCTTTCGATGTCAAAGTACCGAAACCTCCACCCTCTGATCATACCTACGCTGCCATTTTCTGAACATGCACCCCACAAAGAAGCATGTAACTGAGTTACACTTGCATAGACGCTGATTATTTCACCTTTTTCTTGCTTCCAATCATCTTTTCCCATGTCTCAGACGACCCTGCCTTTTTATCTCAAAAATATCTCACACACCAAGCCCTTGTTGGAAACGGATCTGAGAGTTGACCTCCTGTCTCCTCACTTGGCTGCCTTATGAATAAACTCTTTCTCTGCTGCAACCTTTGCATCTCAGCATCTGGCTTGCTTCATATCAGGCAAATGTACCTGGTTTAGTAACAAGAGTAAAAATTCAGAGTTCAACCTCATTTTGAATTTTTAAGATGTATGATTTTAGATGGATTGTTATGATAAGTCAGAGCTGACATTATAGAACCCAAACCTTGTGCCAGTGATTGTTCTAATACTTTACATATATTAATTCATTCTGTACAACAGTCTTTTTAGAGAAGCACTATTATGTGACCATTTCACAGATAAGCAGACTGAGGCACAGAAAGGTTAAGAAATCTAGAAATTACCAGAGCTAGGATATGAGCCCAGGCAATCTGTCTCCACTCCACTATACTGTCTTATAATAATAAAAAAAAATGTAGAATGTACTTAAGAAGGCACAAATATGGGTGTTTTCAATTATTCATAACGCCCTGAAGGAGGTAAAAGTTTTGTAAAGGGCTGGAAGCTCAGCTTTAGAAGGGTCAGGTGCAGTAATGCCTGATGTTTGTACAGAGCTCTCCTCCAAAGAGATCAGTAATTTGCTTCAGATCACTGCCTACCTTCTGACCTAAGGCCTTTTTTTGTTAATAAGGAAAAAGATTAAAGGAATCAAGAGGAAAAAATGCATTCCTCTGTTTAAATGATCAAATAAAGTGGTGATTGCTTCTGAATAGTCAGCTAAAAACCTTAGCGTTAGATGTGAACCAGCCTGAGATTAGGAGGGTTTAAAGCTCTCAAACAAATCTGTGAGAGTGGATCAAGGTCCATTCTACATCAGAGCTGATTGTAGGTGGATGTTTAATGAGCAGATGATATGTCTCCCTAAAACAGATAAAAACACCTTTGAAATGTAATTTGACATTCATACACCTCTCCAAGGCTCAGCCTTTATATATCATTGTGGGCTTCATACTCCCGTGCCAGGAAGAGGAAAAGAATCTGGCAGCAACAGGAAGGTTGCAGGGCTCCCTGAGATGGGCTGATGGCTTGAGCTGCAGTGGAATCAATGCCAGCCTGACAGCTCAGCTCATCCCCTTCACTTAGACGTGCACAGGGAGATGGCCTCGGGGAGATGCGCTGGAATCTGGAGTGCAGCTTCAGGCTGGTACTTCTTAAACCACGTTTAGGTGCTTAAAAGTAAGCCAAGGAGGAAAATTTCTGAGAAGGCACCCCAGAACTCCCTCTGGACAGTCAGTGACTGTGCGGGGCTCCCAGTCCTATAGCATCAGTGGGCAGTCACACTGTGGGGACCTGGAGAACATCCTCCAAAGAAAACCTCTTTTTTTGCTTCTTATGCTTGCTCAGGGTTTGGGAGTGGAGGAAGGAATTGGTGCAGGTCATCTGAGGATGACTCCAGAGCTACTCTGAGCTCCATGCCGTGTGACTGAGAGACGTGCTTTAGTTTTCTTTTTTTTTTTAAATTAATTAATTTTTTAAAATTGTAGTATAGTCAGTTTACAATGTGTCAATTTCTGGTGCACAGCATAATGTTTCAGTCATACATACACATATATTTTTTTCATATTCTTTTTCATTATAAGTTACTACAAGATATTGAATAGAGTTCCCTGAGTTATACAGAAGAAACTTGTTTATCTAAAAAATATGGAACACTTCAAGAATTTGCGTGTCATCTTTGCGCAGGAGCCATGCTAATTTTTTCCATACCTTTCCAATTTTAGGACGTGTGCTGCCCAAGTGAGCACCATGCGTTTGTACTGATATAAGAGCTCAGGGGTCGTTTGTGTCCAGTGGGGCTCAGCGCAGCCCTGACTGTCAGTGGTCTCTCTGAAACTGGTTGGAAGCTGAGAGGAAAGCAAGGGAGTAGGGACAGAGCCTGTGAGCTCACAGGCTGGCCCTTCTTGGTTTCCTGTGGGGTCCTCTGGTCTTCTCCGGAGCTGGCACTCCGGGATGCCCCTGGGACATACTCAGTGCTACCAAAGCTATTTGAGGCAAGGCACCTGCAGCAAGGAGGCTTCAGCCTTCAGTTATTGGAACCCAGATGACTACCTGGAACACTGCATCTTGTTTGCAACCTTACTACAGTGTATGCATTTATAGAACACTCTTTGATATTAAAGAAATTGGGAGTGAGAACTCAGATGCGGGCACTTTAGCTGTAGAAGGTACTAAGTGAAATGTTTCTGTTCATTCCTAATGTAATTTCACCTTTTTTGAGTCATATTATTCATCTTCTGAACCCTTATGAATGCGATAAAACAATCAATAATTCTTTATTTAACAGACTCTAAGATTTCTCCATGTTAGCCACCGTAGAAGGCAAGTACAAAATTCTTGTTCTTAGGATCTTGATGGGAATACAGGATATATACTAACATAAATGAAAGAAAAGACATTCTGGGAGGTAAGGAGAGGAGCTGTTAATCAGGTGACTTCAGACAAGTCATTCACTCTAATCAAAATGTAATTTCCTCAAAGGAGCTAAGTCTCTTCTCAAAAGCAGTTCTTCAAAAAGCCATCAATAAGGTTGTGGGATCGCTTTCTGACCCTTAGAGGAGAAAAATTTCCTCAACCTTCCACTTCTTTCCAAGCCTTGCCCTTACAGGGGAAGGGCTCTGCTCAGAGTGGTCAGATGCAGACATTACCAGGGCCATGTTTTTCTGGTGAGGGAGTGTCACTGTGTTAGAGGGCGAGTTTCGTCTCTGACCTGGCCCTCCCTCCACGTATGGAGAGCCTGAGATAGGACTTGGCTTCTCAGGACCTCCAGCCTCCATCAGTTCCTTTGCTCCTTCACTCCCTGTACTTTATCCCAGGACCCTTACCTCTCCTATTGGAAGATCCTCAGCATCCTTCTTGTCCAAATGGCAGCTTGTGCTGGGCGATTTCCCAGACATGGACCAGGGAGCACCTGCCACATGGTGCTGAACACCAGGGGAAACAAGGTCCTGCCTGCTGCCGCTCTTCTTTCTTGGATTCCCAACACTGGTGTGCGTGTTTTATGTCAGACTTTCCTTAGATTGCAGTAGTAAGGCCTCACCCTCAGATCTGGGGGTGATGTACCCTCAGGTTCGTTGGAGAGATAGGAAGTAGGAAATCTCATCTGGAGTTTCCAGCATATGGTAGGGTCTCCATCCAGCTTTCACTAGACCATTGTTTTGAGGTTTCAATGGGCTTCATCAAGCTTTTAACATATCTAGTACTTTATTCCCCATTTGGCCTTGTGTCTTTGCTTGTTTTTTTCCCCAGTTACATTCAGGTATTAATAAATAAAATTATCTCATTTTTAGGAGTTGAAAAATCTAGTGCTAACTAATACCAAAGTTTCTAATCTCATGTAATCCAACTTCTTCTCTCCTCCAGGTTAGGCTTGACTCAAGTTCCAAGATCTGCAGTGTGATGAGTATAGTCTCTCTTTTCCATGACCTCCTCTGGTACTTTCCTTCTTCTTCTTCTCCCTGTTTTTAGCTCTTCTGGAGTTGAGGGGAGTACAGTAGGGACGAGACAGGAAAGGGAAGCAAAAGTGTTGTTCAGAGCTGGGGTGATCTGAAGAGTCTCTTAGCTGTGGAAATGCTCTCAACTGGGGCAGACTGGAAGTCAGTAAGGGAAGTTTGAATAGGAGAGGTGAACATAAGTCAGGCCTCTAAATAGTGTTCTCTTTCAAAGTACATGGTTGGGTTTGGACTGCACGGTTGGCATCACTAATCAAAACATAATGTTCTTTGCATCTAGTGCTTCCTTAATTGTTACCCGTGGCAGGTATTTGCACAAGAAAATGGAGGTTCTGACAACCACTTAAGAAATTAACAGTTGAAAATAAAAAATTTATAAACTGACAATATAATTTAATTTTCACCATGTTTACTTATTAACTTTCACCAAGTTTTTTCATACCTTCCCTGAGCAGTAAAAAGCAATTTATCAAATCTCTTTTGAAGAGGCATTCAAATCTTCCTCCACAAAGCATGCCTTTCACTAATCTAAGTGAAAATTGTTTAAAAACAAATACATTTAGAAATGCACCAAGGGGATACTTGAGGAAGCTTGGTATAATCAGGATTAGTTCAGAAAATTGAAGCTGGGAGCCTCCTTTTTATTAACTAATTATTTTCTTTCAAGATGCTATTCACTCTTGGGGGAAAAGCACTTCACTTTATACTCTAATATTTCCATAAATTTAATTGGAGTTCTTTTCTCAGGTCATGTCATAGAAGAATATTTAATAGGTTTTATGACTCTGGCCTTCTGGAGTCTCCCATAGTCCTAGAGTCACAAAGCAATCTGAACGATTTCTTTCTTACTTACTTCTTTTGAGGAAAAACATAGATGTACAAACTCTAGAGTTGGGTTATCTAAAAAAGTAAACATTGATGTCTTTTATTTTCCTCTTCTCTGCTTTAACCAGTCTTTCAATTGTTAGAAATTGTCATTTTCAGGAAAATCAAAAGCTGCACACGAAAGGTTAAATAGACTTCTGAATAATCTGGAGGTGAGCAGGATTTCTAGAAATAAAGATGTTTGGATTCTTTCCCTTATTATAGTTTCAGATATATAGAAACTCACTGGAGAGTTTGCTGATGCTTAGTGAATTAGAATGCTTTTTGCTGTGGGAGTTATGTATAACTCCCACATGTCTGAGCACCAAAGGATCCTTTGACCTTTGGTCAAAACAATGAGGTGGGGTCTTTTCATTGCAATGGTGTAGCACGTCATTTGGCGTAATACATGTGAGACTTTCATTGGTGAGGAACAAAATCAAGTTATTGAAATATTGTGCATTTTTAGATAATGAAGCCAGAAATAATGTCTTCTTGGCATTTTCAGGGTGGGCAAAGAGTCAGATTAAGGTGAATGGAAACGGATTGATTCTCTATGATAACTTTAATCAGTATACTTGAGAAGGTCTTGCTGCTATTTAGGACAAGTGGTTGTTCTAGGGAATCTGTCTGGTTATATTTCAGGAGAAATATGTTCCCATATCTAATAAATTTCACCCTGCCCCCAGTTTGAGAATTCAATGAAGTAACCTCTGGGGAGGTGCCTACTCTGGGAGGCAGTTCCATGGATTGCATTGGGAGCTATATTTGTACGTGTCACCCGGCCTGTGTACAGGAACAAGCACACAGTGTTATTTTTTTGGGATAATGATCTGTGCCCTTATTAATTTATTGCCTTTCAGCTCCAAATTTGCTCTCCATTTATGCCCTGTGATAAGGCATCTCTTCTTCACACTGAGTGTGGTGTTAACTTTTCTCAGTAAAGGGCTCTGGAGGGACACGGCAAGGAAGGGGCTCTCCTGCTGTTTCCTGCTGCAGCAGATGGAGGTGGGTGGGTGGTCATAGCGGTGTCAGAGTGCACACATTTGGTGGAACTCTGCCCTCACCATGGGCCTGGAACCCTGAGCCACCTCGCAGTCTCTGCTTCATTATCGCCTTTCTACACCTCTCTTGAAAAGAGAACTGATGTCCCAATGGCTTCCTGTCTGCATCAAAGTCTCCCCGACTGCTTTGGCTCCCAGATTCCTCTGCAGCCTGGAGGGGCCCTACCCCTTCGGCATGCCCCTACCACTGTGCTCCTCACCTGTTCTTCACCTCCTTTCTGGAGGACTGCATCCTGCTTGCCCATGAGACTGCAGACCAGCTCCAGGCTGGACAAACCAGCAAGCTTTCCTTCTCTCTTTGGGCTGAAATATACCTTCTTCAATATGGTCTGATCCCCAGCCTTAACAAGGGGACCCCCGCCTCCCACATTTGTTCTTTGAGTATTCTCCCACAGCCCTAAGGTACCATACAGAACTTCTTTATATTTTATCTTTATCATGGTTTATTCTTTATATTAATCTTCCTCTGTTTAAGCCATTTTGTGGTTCTGTCTCCTGATTGAACCCAGGCTGCTACATGTCAAATCTTAGTTGTCCACATGGGCATAAAAAAGTGACTTCTAGGTAGCATCCTGATTGAAAAGGGAGACACTTTGATGGAAGCCAGCATAGTATCCTCCATGCAGTGCCTGTGTTGGGTCAGCAGATGTTTCATGTTGAGGCGATGCTAGAGACGACGTGTAGATGGGTGCTCCATGGGGCCACCCTGCAGGGTTGATGCCTCCCTGGGTGTCCTGTAGAGAAGGCTGATGGAGTTCCAAAGGCAATACCTGGGACTGGGTGGCAAGTGTGAGTGATAAAGAATAAGAAGTTTCAATGAAAGAAGTTTCTTTCAGTGAAAGAAGTTTCATTCAGTAAGTTTTACGCAGTGCCTCGTATGTGCCGCTGGGTACTGTCCTAGGAAGTGAAGGTACGGGAAGGAAACACAACACAAAACACAAATCTTTGCATTTGGTTTTACTCACATCTCCTTATCACGTTATCTTTTGCCTATCTGACACTTCATGGTGCTTCTCACTTTGTACTGCTATTCTTATAATCAACAGAATAAATCATTTCATATAAGTGAGTCTTATAGAGATGCTAGAAGTGTATGTGTTTGGGGGAGGGGCTGGAGCCATGGATTATGTGCCAATGGCCATGTTGAAGATAAACTTAAGTAAAAACACCTTACTTTTGGACAAAGAGATTTTACTACCTTCAAATGAATAGCAACTGAAAATTAAACCTAGGTGGTGTGTAGAATTGGCTTTGAACTTCTCATTAATTAAGAGTGCTGGTGGTTAATTAGAGCCTGGTGGTTCTAATTACATCGGTTGGGAAATTTGATCATTAGTGAAATGAAACATGCAGCTCTACCACTTTCTTAAGAGACCCAAATGGTACCTGGCGTGGTCCATGGAAGAATCAACGTGACGGTTACCTGTTCCCCACAGGAGGCTCCGTGGGGCAGGGCCTCACTTCTTGGATCCTTGTAGGATTTTCTTTCGGGTGTATTTATTCCATCCGTTTGGAGCTCTGCTTTGCTAGTCATGAGAGGGACTAAGTCTGTCATCAGTGGTTTGATGACAGGACATTTTAACAGGGCACCTCAGGACAGCCAATTGTTGATTTTACCTCCAGTCAACAAACAGTACCTTCGACATGTTGGAGGGGTTCATGTTTTCACTGAAGATAATCAGTGCTTTTTTTTTTTTTTTTAAAGGAAGGAACTGACAGAATATTTTTAGATTCTCTTGTTTGTAGTCCAAATGGCCTGAGCTGGAGGGAAACCGATGTTTTACACTCCTCATTTCTGTGTTTTCACATCCCGCGTGTTCACATTCTCTGGGTGGCTGTGGACACACAACTACATTTTTGTCCTCTGTCTTTCTCTTCACCTTCCCCAAAGTAGGAAGGAAGAGGGTGGCCAGTGGAGGAGGAAGTCCTCTCTGGATATGTGATGTGATAGGATATAGAGACGCAAAGTTCTTTTTTTCCCTCATGCACCTCAGTTTTTCTGTAGATAAAGATAAAACTTAGCTAAAAAATTTACTGCCTCTTTCTGAAGGTTAATGCTACCTAATCCTTGGGGAAAATACTCCCCACACTTTAAGTAAGGTGACAATATGTAAAATCATGTTCAAGTTTCATGGTATACACATTACAAATAGCTATTTCCTTAAACTGGTATTTTCATGTTTAAATTCCATTAGGCTTTAATTCAAAATCCTTATTTAAGTGATACTACAGAGCCAGCAGTTTAAAAACGTGTGTAACATTGAGATGAGTGACAGTATTTCAATAAAGGGCTTATAAGGATCTTGAACTCTGGGATCATTTTATATTAATAATTTGATTAATGAGTCTAACATGCTTTATTTCACTATAAATACAATTTAAAAAATACAAAGTATTTCCAAAAATAATTTTATTAAGCCTTTAATGCATGTTTGTTATAACCGTAATTACCTATGGTAATATTATCTTCCACTTATATGTCCCTTTTATTAGGCTCTGAGTGCAGACCTTGACATATTATATAGACTCAGTAAAGGGGAAGCTGTTATTACCACCATTTTCAAATGACAGTCTTGGTGAGCAGAATCAGGCAGTGCACTCTGCATGCGATGCAGTTATTCAGAGAACAGAACGGGATACCTGTGCCTTTGGGCTGAGGGATCAGGGTTGGAAGAGCTCCCGTATTATCGAGGCAAGAGAGCAGGAGAAAAGAGAGCTCATCCTAGAGATCTGGATTGTAGCTTCAGCTTTGCTGCTAACCTACTGTGTGAATGAGAAAGTCAATTAACCTCTCTGAGCCTTGGTTTCATCATCTATAAAGTGAAAGGATTGAATTAAGTGTGCTCTAAGATGCTTCCAGTGATCAGATATAGGAATTTAGTTTTTAGTTCTTTTGAGGATTTAGTTTTTACGTCTGTGAGATGATTAATAGCCAAGTGCAAACCAAGGAAAGGGCGTGTTTAAGTTATTTGCTAGCCTCAGATTTGGTAGTCAAATCAGTGGTATTTCAGGCTGTGCAATTTATATATATTTCCATGTAGAAGCTCTGACTCCACAGGTCAGACATTCAGAGCAGCAGCAAAATAGCATAATCTATTTCTCTAGGGATTGGGAAAGGAAATCTGGTGGTTTTGGCAGTTCATCTTGGCTTCTGGTAAAAAGCAGTTGTATCCAGGAGCTTTAAAAAAGCTGCTCTTTATAGCTTAAAGCGGAAAGGAGATTTAGTGGAAACAGCAATGAGAGGATGTTTTCCTGGATCTGGTTCAATAAGCACATATTGAGCTTCTATTAAAGGTCTACAACCTTTTATTTATAAATCTGAAATCCAAAACGCTCTAAAAAACCTGAATTCATTTAGTGGCAAAACCTGACCCAAATGATAGGAGGCTGTGTGAATTTTTTATTTATCCCATATTGTGTGAATACTCATTTCTCTCATGGAAGAAACTGCGATGCATTTGGTTTGGGAGTGTTGCCCCAGGACCCACCAGGAATGCTCTGTAAGATGTCGTACATGGTCTGGAATAATATTCTAAGCTTGGAAGGTTTTGAATCCCAAAGCTCACCTGGCTCTCAGGGTTCGGGGAAAGGGCTTTGGGTATGTCTGTGACCGGGGTGAAGGCAGACAGAGGATGGCTGGAGAGGAACTGGGTGAAATGCAAAGGTAAATAGGATCATATCACTGTTCTCAGAGCTCCCAGACATAGTCACCAACACAATACGGTGTATTTTAGAGAAGAGCTATGTACAAAATTTAAAGGCACTCATAGAGGGCACAGTACTTCCGCTGGGATTTTAGGGTGTATCACAGAGAAGTGGAGAGTTGATGTGGGTCCTGAAGGATGAGGGGGTGTTTCTCACGGGGAAAGAGGTTCTAAACAGAAATAAGAGAGGAATGCACATTCATGGTGTATCTGGGGCTCCGTGGCTTCTCTGGGGCTGAATTAGGGAAGCCATGGAGAGGACGGAATGGGACTGACTGAAAATGAAACTGGGATTATTGTTCAGTACTTGGATGCCATGCTCATAGCGTTCCTTGCTCCTGCTTAGGCTGGGTTGCCTAGAGACAGGCCCCGAGAGGGATGTTTGTGTGTAAATGCTTTGTCAAAGAAGCACCCCCAGACCTGCTAGGGCGTAGGGCAGTGGGACAGGGAAGTGCAAGAAATCAGAGGAGTATTCTTCTTGGGCAAAGTTCCAGAGGTGGCTTTAACTTGATCCTAAAGAGGGCAGGATAGTGAAAGGTAAGCCTTAAATACTCCTGTGCCTGTAGTCCCTGGGCACGGGGCACGGGAGACACAATGGGTTGGTGATGTACATTTGCAGGCACTGCACCTATCCCGGCCTGGGTTCTCCCCAAAGCAAGTGTGAGTGCTGGTGAAGGGGAGGGGTAGGTGACATGCACTAAAATGATGACTGGAGATCCCAGGAGAGGGGACAGAGTGCCAACATTCTCTGCCGTATCATTTGGTGACCTCTTATTGCAACTTACTGCACTGAGAACTTCAAACAGTCATCTCATTTAATTCTCATAACAATTCAACAAGATAGGTCATATTTTCCACTTTACAGATGAGAATTCTGAAGCTTGGAAGGTCTAGTTAGTGGAGTGCTATGCTTAGAACGCAGTTCTTTCTGGCCCCAACTCCCTGTGGACCGCAGGATTCCCTAGACCATTATTCCCTAACTCCCTCCACTTTCCATCCAAGCAACTCTAATAATCTGTTTTACACACTGCTTCTCTGCAAACTTTCTTCTCTGAAGGAATTGTTCTGAAATTTAAAAAGTTTCCAAACTGCCTCAAGTAATGGATAGTCAACAAATGCTTTGAAGAGAAATGTGATGAAACACTTCTAGAAAAGTGCCTTCTCTTTCCTTTTGTTTGAATTTTCATTCTAGTTGATGTGTTTAAGAATTCCCAAATAAAGTTTTCATAGTACAAGAAAGCAGATTAATCTTCTTATGTAAGTTTGGCCCAATTAAGGATGTTATCAAATCAGGACTGATATTTATTTTGTTATTGCTAAATTTTGTTTTTAATTTAGAATTCCTTCAGAACTTTTTAGGAACCAAGTTAAGTTTTCAGTGGTCAATAAATGAAAAAAAAAGTGTTGAAACATTTAATTCCTGAAAGTTCTGAATTATGTCCTGTCCATCTAGACTTAGATAAATTCTAACTCTGTTCATTTCCGGTAGTTATAAACGTCATTTGGAAGGTTCTAAGCAGGATAGTCAGAGAGGCTTCTCAAATAAATTATGACACATGTTTTTGGAGGTAAATGTGTACATGTGTTAAAATTACTAAGACTATCTCTGTCTTTCTTTCACACACACACAGAGGTGTCCAGAAAGTCAATTTTGCTTGCTCATTCATTTAACAGATATGTGTTGAGAATCTTTTATATGTCAGGTAGCAAAGAAAACAGTCAAGATTTCTGCTTTTAAGGAATTTATAATCTAGTAGAGGGGAATAAATTACTATGATTCTATCTCATTGTTGTTACTGCAAACAAAACAAACAAAAACAAATCCTAAGCACTGGCATTTGAGAGTCTGAAAAAAGCCGTTTCTTTAGAAATTAGACATTTTATATTACATGTTTAGCTGCAAAGCAAATAAATCTCCTAAGAATTGAACTCAACAAATATTTATGTCTACTCTATGCCAAGCACTGTGAGTGAGCACTTCTAAAATGAGTGATAGGAATTTCTCTGTTGGCTGCAGTGAGAATGGCAAACTAAAACCCCGTGAAAAATATTTTCATGTGAGTGATCGCTTAAAATTTCACTAACTGCCCAAATGGTATTCATAGATGGGATTTCAAAACAGAACAAATACTCATAGACACCATACATAGCCTAATTGAGTTTTTAAAAAAACATTATCACAGAATGGGCTTTTTTTCCTTACTTAAAAACACTTGGGGAAGAGTTGCCTTTTAGTGACTTCTTTATTCATGTGCAGTTACTCCTGTTGGAGTTATTTCAGAAGTATTTTGTTGTCTGTAGGAAATGAGCAGTCCAGCAAGAGTTTTCACTTTAAATACCTGCAATCTTTCACTCAGCTTCATTTCATCCCACCTCTCCTGGCTTTTCTGTCTTTTCCTGTGGTGTTTTATCAGTTGTATCAATCTTGATGTGCAAAGAGAAAATAAACATTCCTGAAAAATAAATCTGTTCCTGCGTGTTTCTCCCAGACTGCCTCCCAGATTCACTGCCAGCATCAACACGCTGGCTGGGGGTGTCACGAGCCCCAGCCAAGTCAGCCGCACCAGCTCCAACAGGGCACTGAGGAGGAACTGGGACTTCAGTCTGGGGAATGGTGGTGCAAAGTAGTTTCAGTACACATGTTCAGCAGAAAGGAAGACCGGCGTGAAACGTAGTCACAGAGCCTGTGTCATCTTGTCCTGTGTCTCTGCTAGAGAAAAGAGCTTTCATCTTGTTCGCATTGCCATTCTCTTCCTTGTTGCATCCACCTCGGGCTCCCCTGCCCTCTCCACCATGTTATTCTGGGCTAATTCTGGCTTCTCCTGCAATTTGGTGATGCCAACACAGGTACTGAATTTATATTCCCTTCACTTATTTTAAACCCACCCCTTTTCAAAGAGCCAGATAAAATTTTACCTCTTTTTACTAAACTTTCCTTGTCAATTCTAGGACACCCAGATCTCCCAATCTTCATGAATAGTTTTATGGCCAGAATCAGAGTTAACATTTTCTCCAAACTTTTTCATGTGTGTTAGTTTAATTCTTCCAATTATTCAAGGGCAGAAGGTGTTTTTATTCTTTGGGATTTTGTCTCACGGTGCAGAGTACGCTCTGCTGTTTTCCATACTACTAGTGTATTCATTCAACCACTGAAAAAAATTCCTTAACTGCCAAGTTCACAGTTGGGTGCAAAACATGCTATAAAACATAACCAGCTCTGGCTTTCCAGAATTCTACAGTCTAAACAAGGAAAGAGTCATGTAAATATGTGTAACAAGATTGGTGTTAGAGATGCATTATTCATTCGTTATTGAGTACTTCTCGGTTGGTGAGCAATGTATTCACAGCCCTTGCAGTCCTGGAACTTGTTTCCCATAGAGCTGAGGGTGTCAGAGGACTGCAGAGGACCAAGGATACAGAAAGGCAGACTCGCTCTCTCTCTGTCTCTCTCTGTCTCTTTCTCTCCCCCTGGATGACAAGAAAAGCAAGCAAAAAAGAAAATAAGATGATAAAGATGATGAATAGCTATGAAAGAGACTGAGTTCTGATTTCTCCAACAAAATCTGAGAGGCTCTTGCTGTGGAAGTATCTTTTGTCCGTAGGCAGGTAAGATATATTCTGTGCTGCCTCCCAGAAGGTGGGGTGTACAGAACTTAGAGTCCAGGTAACTGGAGGTGTGGAGAGCAAAAGTGGAAATAGAGAGACCACAACTGCCATGACAGCCGCCCCACCAGCACCACAGTGAAGTGTCTTTAACACGCATCCTTTGCTCTGGAGACCTTAGAGAATGGGGTGCTAAACTCAGAAGCAACAAAGCCCCACGGTTCTTACACGCCAGTCAAGGAAAAGTCCTCTCCATTCCTTCACTCTACATGTACTCTGTTCCCAATGCAAATAGGCTTTTGCATCCACTATTTTACAGAAATTGTTCTTTAAAAATTCGGAAGTTGCTCTTCAAAAAGTTAGCAATGGCCAAAAAGACATTTTCTGTACACACACTACTGGGCTTCTCTGTTGAATTTAATTCTGCTGGTGTCTGTTCTCTTCAAACTATCACTTTCCAAATTTGAGTTCTGTGTTGCTGTAGAGTGCTCCCTTCTGCCTCTGGACTCTCAGTCCTTTTTGTGTCTGGTCTCAGCCATTGTTTCCCCTCCTTCTATGTACTCTCCAGGCTGATCTCAGCAGAGCTCATGGTTTTCAGTACAACTCATATGTTTGCTCCTGACAAATCTGTCTTATGTCTGGATTCTTCACCCAACACCTTCAGCTGTGTGTCTTACATGCCCTTCAAGCTCTGCACAGCCAAAATAGAACTCTTTATTTTCCCCTATAAAATATTTCCTTTCCCTATCTTTATTTCGATTGATAACACTATCCCCTTCGTTCTTCAAACCAAAAACTTAGGAGCAATTCTTGAGACTTCTTTTCCCCTCACCAACCACATCCAATCAATCCCTAAGTGTTTTAAACATATATCTCCACCTGCCTGTCTCTATTACCCCTGTTCGGGTTGGCTTGAACTCCTGAAGTCTTCCTAGGCAGTCTCTGAGCATTCAGTCTTTATTTCCCTCCAACTTCATTTTCTAAATAGCTAACAGACTAAACTCTTTAAACACAGATAGATGTTCACTATCGTTTTTAAAGCCTTCGATATGATTTAATTGTCTACAGCATCATTTCTCTTACTGGGCAATAAAAGGTCCTTCACGGGTTTCCACATACTTCTGGTCCCATCATCTGTCCAACCGGCATGGCCATGGAGCATGTGGCTGGGGCGAGATTGCACATCCCTGTCTCTGCTCTGTCTGAAATGCCCTCACCACTTCACCTCCTCAACCAGCTGATTCCTGTTTGTAATGGCTCCTATGAATGATCTCCAAATATGTTGTGGTTGTGACCCTTTGGGGCTCTGGAGCAACTTGAATATAAAAGAAGTCAAAGGGCATTTTTAGGCAGATTCTGTGAGATGATTATAGTAGCTACATGCTATTCTATGTGACATGGGCTACATGTCAGCCAAGTCTGGATTTAAGCCTGATGTAGGCAGAGAAACATTCACAAGGCTTTCATCAGAATGCTTCCTCAGTTTCACCCCCGAGCCTGCCCTTTCCCACATTATCATGAAAATTCATTTAGTGAAAATGGGCAGAAGGAGAGAATTTTTTTCCTATCTTTTCTGAGATATTGTTTGTCCCTTTCTATTCCAAATAGACTGTGGCAAAATTTTATGGTGCCCCCATGCCAGACATTTCAGTGATAATTACTTAAATTTTATATACGGGAAATGTGCACTCTTGCTTTTCCATCCTCCATGTTGGTCACAGGGAGCTGAGATTAAATAAATGCTTTCAACTCCCCAAAGATCAGTTATTTAAAAATGGAGGAAATACGGATTCCTTTATTGATGCCTATTCTGTGTAAGATCCCTAGGAAGAGACTAGGGGTAGGTAAGATGCTTCTACCCGAGTTATAAAGATTTCTTTATGATTAACCCTAGGCCTCCACATGATTCTTTATATTACACCACTATCCATTCTTGAAGATTCAGTTTACGAATGATGATCTCTGGGAAAACTGTCATGGATTTTCAGACTAGGTTTTGTTCACCAATCCTCACCCCACCCACTATTTTGTGAGTAATGCTATCATTGTGCTTAAAATATTGAATTACATGTCTTTATATCTCTACTTTCTTCTACTGTCATGGGTTCCTTGAGGGCAGGACCCATGTCATGCTATTTTTATTGCCCCCAAATTTAGAACAGTGTCTAGCAGGTATGTAATAAAATGTTTATTGAATGATTAAACACATTGTTATTGGTTTCAATGAAGTTTAGGTTTTAAAGAATCTACTAATTCTCAATGTCTATAGTAACCAATAACCTCTCTCTCTTTCTCTCTCTCTTTGTGTGTGTGTGTGTGTGTGTGTGTATATACATATATATTTTATGATATTAAATTTCTTACTATCACATTGAGGCAAGAGTTTCTGTATGTCCTAGAGGTAGTGGGTATAGGGAAATAAGTCACCTGTCAGTGTTTCATGAAGCGAATAGCCTAAGAGAATGCATATAGGACAGTTTATTAAGGATTGCATGGGTTAGGATGTTGCACAGGCTAGGATGTATAAGTGACAGCAAGCTGACTTGCAAGCATGGGTAGAGTTGCCCTCAGAAAGTGAAATAAACACCTAATGAATTGGAACAAAAATATATAAGTCAGAGAGAAGGAGACAGCAGATTTACTTCTGAGGGAGACAAACACATGATGACTGAAACCTGACCAAAGATATACCTGAAGGAAGGTGATATCAAGCACCTGAGGAGCTTGACTAGAATGGAAATGTGCAGACGGTTGAGTCATGTCCTCATCGTACTGGTGCTCTTCTAACCTCTTTGCAGCAAAAGGAGCGACCCTCTCAGGGCCAGGTGGCAGGGGCCCCCCGCCCCTGGAGATGGCTGTTTCAGGTTGCCTTGGCCTGGGTGGTGGTGCATCTCTTTCACGTAGAGAGAATGGCATGAATGGAGAAGGCAGGGCAACAGGTAGTCCAGCCTAGAGGGACATAGTGGTGACAGGAGGAGGCTGTGCTAATGGCCAGGTGATAAAGTGTGAGGGGAGAATGGTACTTAGTCCTAAGGTATTTGCTTATTATTCTTTAAGTTCTAGGGGCCATTGACGGTAACTAAAGCAGAGATTGGAGTTAAGATGTAAGATCAGACTTGTGTTCTTTTTATAAAGAGTAAAACGAATAATGAATAATTAGGGGAACCTACTGCAGGCTTTTGCAATATGAAAAGGTGAGAAATAATTAAGGCATAAACTAAGCCATGGACAAGAGAGAGTGTTGAGTGTGACCTATGCTGCAAAGTCAACACTAGACAAAATACATAAAGCACTTCTAGCGTTGGCAACTGGCAGCCAATCTTTCACACACTCACCTGCCTCAACTTCAGTTTGGATCAATAGAACACCTGGGAAGGATGTTGTTAGCCAGGAAGCACTATTTTTTAAAATTACTTTTTACTGTGGTAAATATACATAACATGAAGTCTACTATGTTAACACTTTTTAAGTTGCACTGAATACATTCATAATGTTGTATAACCACCACTGCTACCCACTTCCAGTTTTTTGTCATCCTGCACTGAAACTCTGTATCCATTAAGCAATAACTCCCTGTTGTTACCTCCCACCTCTAGTCTGCTTTCTGTCTCTGTACACTTGTCTATTCTAAATACCTCATATAAGTGGAATCATACATTTGTCCTCTTGTGTCTGCTTATTTCCCTTTGCATAATGCTTAGCATAATACTATTATGACTGATATTATTATAATATGACATGTATTATATAATTAAATTATAATATATTTGTATTTTATTATATTCATATGTTATAAATATATTTATATATTAATTATATATAGCTATATATTTAGAATATAATTATAATACATTATAATAATTAGCATAATACTCAAGATCCATCTATGTTGTAGCATGTGTCAGAACTTTATTCCCTTTTTGTGGCTGAATAATATTCCACTGTATGCCTGTTCCTCAATTTGTTTATCTGTTCATCCATTGATGGACATTTGGGTTGTTTCTACCTTTTGGCTACTGTGAATAATGCTGCTCTAAACACTGGCACACAAGTATCTGTTTAAGTCCCTGTTCTCAATTATTTTCGATCTCTACCTGGAAGTTTTAAAGCCTTCCTTCCCTGTGATAGTGTGTAGGAATGAAATGCCAGATGTGTGTACCGGAGTGTCAAGAGCTCTGAATCCCCATTACTGTTCCCACTACTCAGGGGAGGGTCAAATCATTGAATTATTCATTCTGGGATGTGACATTGCCTTGCATTTCAAGGAAATGGCACTTCTGTTTCTTGAAATCCAGGAAAACAATAGTGTGTAATCTTTTTCCTCACTCCACAGCCTGTGCATCTGTCTGGGTCCTTCACACAAACACCTGGGATTCTCCAGCAGAACACAAGCATGGAAATGCATACAGGGTTCTGGGCTGCGGGACTGATTCCCTGCTGTGAGAGCCTGCAGAGAATTAAATCACACCATCGAAATCCCCATTTTCTTGATGACTCCCCTTACTTAACAGCATCTGAAGTTGATGCTGAATTGTTTTCCATGGGAACACAGTGTTGTGGCTGAGAGGTACTAAAACTGAATCTCAAACATCATTAAGATCAGAATCAGGGCACCGATGTGTGTGCAATAGTGATGTGTATCGAGAGATCATACCATTTGCCAGGAGCTTTTCTGAGTGTTTTACACGTGAAGTGCTGGGCATATAGTAGAGGTGAAGCGTCTGTTTTTCAAATTGAATTGCCTTCTTTGTTCATACAGCATAATCGGCATCTGGCACTGTGGCAGGTCTGTCTGCAGATGGAGTTGACCAGAACTCTTACCTGGCAGTCAGGGCCTCGGCAGCATGTTTTGGTTCGGAGACAGTCTAATCGGCATCCCCCTTGGGCATGCGGAATTTGCTGAAAGACAGCACAGAGTGAGGCTGGAGTGAACCTAGCCTCCAGCAGGCCCAGGGTTTTTTTTTTTTTTTTTTTTTTTAAGAATATTTTAAGTATTTGTAAGTTTTTATAAAGCTAAGATACAGAAAGAAATGTCAGAGGTAAGAAAATGTATCAAATACAGTCTCTCCATTATAGAATCTCTTGAGAATAGAAAAAGGAAGATTTTTTTTTAACCCAGCATTTTTATACATCATTAGCAGAAAGATAATTTCAGTAACTCTCTTCTCTGTTTCATTTTTGCTCACCATCTCCTCCGTAAGGGTCACAGCTGTTTACATCATCTTTGGAGATAAAGTTTAACCCCTGAATCCCTAGGAGAAGTAGCACAGCGACTTGAGTTTATATGAAGGTTCAAACAAGTGGGTTTGGGTGAGGGAGCACATGGGGAATGGACAGAGAAAGAGACAAGAGTCACTGAGTCCACGCGGGGAGAGCTGTGCCGGGGACGCTTGAAGATGGAGACTTAAGACACTGGGGATAAAAACAGCTGACTTTAAAACTGTTCAGATCTAACACTGTGTGCACATTATTATTTTCTTTGACATTAATGATTGTTAAGGTAAGCCTTGGGGACTTAACCATGTTGGAAACCATAGAGAAAAGCAATTTTTCGTATCAAGCGTCTTCCTGCAGTGTGTCTGTGTGTGCTGTTTGCAGGCTAAGTTGCTAGGCAAGGGGGCAGAAGCATAAATTCAACATCTGGTTTTGCAGATTTGTCCCCAGTGGTACTGGGGCTTTGTTCAGGCAGAATTTCATACTGAGTGTTTCCTGCCTTAACTTGGGAAACACCCATCCTTGGGACTTAAAATTGCTCTATTGCTGAAGCTCTCCATTCTTCAGTTTCCCTGGGGAAACACAGAACCATTTATTGTCACAAGGGTTTGCTGGTTTGGTGACTCCCTTTTCTGTCACTGTGTCACTCTTTTATTGTACATCCATCAGTTTGGTGTGAGGACGAAAGGTGGATCTGAAAAATTATTGACCTTGTTCTTGGTTTGGCATGGCTCTGAGAGCTGAAGGGTTTGTGGGCAGCCCTTAACTTTTTCTGACAGTGATATTCAAAGAAGAGGCAAAAGGGAGCAGGGTTTGTTCAGATATTCCCAGGGAATGAGATTTTCCTTTATTCTGTTTTTCATTTTTAATGATAATGACAATAGTACTTTAATGCATTTGAATTTGTCCCGTGGATCAAACAAGGTAGTTTGCTTACTGCGGTTTAAAAACTACATATATTGATTGTCAAGCCAAAACAAGAGCTCTTCATACAAAAGCGTCGAGTTTGTTGTTGTTTGGGAAACGAAGCATCAGTTTGGAGGCACCTCTCCACTTGTCTGAGTTCTTTGTCAGGAAAGTAGAATACGGACAGAGCAATTAGGAACCTCCATGCAGGAATTTAACTTACTTGCATTTTTACTAGACTGTTATTAATTGGCAAAATGGAGTTCTCTGTAAACTTAAAAAATTACATTTTTTGAATTTTTTATGTGGGAAAAGCAAAGTTGAGATTATACTCAGAAGATAATTAAATCATTATAATATTAAAGACAATTTGAACTTGTATCTAGGAGGCTCTTAGAAAAATAAAATTTAAGCTATAGCAGCAAGTATAAGCTGAACTCAGAGGACAGTTCATCACTTGGTCCTGGTAGAAGAGCTGATGATCCAGAGCTCATCTTAGATTCTGGGAAAAAAAATATATCATTTTGATGAAAACTTTTTGAATATATACAAAGTAAAGCAGCAAAGTCTAAGAAGACTGGGCATTCATGTGCATTATTCTCTCACATCTGGAAAAACACATTTGAAAGTTTCACCATCAACCCCAGTCCTGGCCTGAGTTTAATGTGAGCAGAATAGATAGTATGTGTGTCTTTCTTGGCTGAAAAGTCTGCTATTGACATGGATTAGATACCGACTTTAGCAATAACAATCATTCCAGTGTGCATTTATGCTTTAAAGTGTTTAACCAATTACAAATGAGCTGCCAGGGTGTTAGAATTATTAATGTAATAAATTTGCTAACCAATATATCTCCAGTCTGAGAACAATGCCTGACTCCTGTCTTCTATTCAATAAATATTTGTTGAATGAATGAATTAAATTGACAGAGAGAGGCACCTCCATCTTTACAGTGTAGAACTTTAATCTTCCTAATAATAAAAATGGAAACTTTCCTCAGGATGTAGGGGGAATTCCGGGCATCTGGGAATTCATATGAGGACATTTTCAAGGAAAGGAGAGAACCATAGAAAGATTGGTAGGTTTGGAGGCTGGAGAGAGCCACAAAGGCAGTTTACCCTGGAATTAGGGAGTCTTTCTTTAAATTCCATACAATCACAGTTGCACAGAGAATGGGTTGGCGCAGAGGTTCCTAAACTTTCTTTGCTCCTGCTGCATTTAGTGTCTTGGTGAACTTTTTTTTTTTAAATGATATTCCCAGACCAAAAGAAAAACCATACCATTCCATTTCACCATTTCATTTATTAAGTAGTTAGGTCTAAACAACTTAATAAATATTTAAGTCCTAACAACTTAATAGCCATTTGCATAAATAACATACATACATTAAAAGAAGAAAACTGTTTAATTTCATCCCCAAAAAGCCGTAATTACCTACCTACTAATGGGATGTGTCTGTTGAGTGTTGTAGGACTTCTCAAATTTTGGTACCACTGTCAGCCTCAATTTTCTTTTCACTCTTTCTTTCACGCAGTACTTGATTTTTATCACAGCAACCACTGAAAACCCAGTTTCACAAAGGTATGATGTCTCAAAAGGAACAGAACAGTCTAATGTTAAAATGGTTCGTACAGTGTCTGACAGGTATTGGAGACTGTTGTGTTTTCCTCAAAAGTTCAAATGTCCCTCTGTATCCTGGAAGTTCACTACAGTGTGTCAGAGCCCCTTGGGTGACATTTAGAAACCATGAGATTATACAGACAAAAGATATGCATGGTGATGATGCTGATGATAGTAGTAGTAGTAGTAGTAGTAGTAGTAGTAGTAATAATAATAATAATAGTGTCAACTACTGACCCACCCAAAAGAGCATCAATGTAGAGCCGAACTACATTTATTCTTAACCCAGTAAGGGAGAGCAATGTCTTGTTGAAATCTTATCAATATTTCTGAAGGGGCAGGTGAAGGCCAGGATATTTATGAGGTTTTTGGAGTCAGTTTAAGACAGGTCTTCCAATGCAGTGAACTGATTGTGGTCTACAAAGTTTGTGACTTAATAGTTTACTATTGGTGGCCACAGTGAGATGAAGGCTTCTGAGGGAGTGTGGAAGCATAAGTAGTCATTTGAAACACCCAGTTGAGTGGTCTGTTATTATCCTGAGCAGGGAGGTAATTAGGACTTATTGGAAGTTCTGATGTATGGATTTGGAGGAAATTCCTGACTTTGAAAATGGTTGTTTGTACCTCCATCCTCTTGGGCAAGAATTTTCTGGAAGAATAAAATCAAGTTAATGGACATTGGGCTGTGGTTTTGGTTTTTAATAAAAGTGATAAACATAACAAGAGTTATTGAGCCTTTTTCTTACTAGCCATGGTTCTCAGCACTTTCCATGCATTCTATTTTAAACTTTTCTCAACAGTTTTATGAGGTAGGAATTGCTATACCCATTTTTACAGAAAAAAAGATATGAAAGGAAGGCACTTGCCTAGGTCAGGGAGTGAAGACAAGACAGGGAATGTGTCATTTGGGTTTTGATTTTAAACAGTGGAAACACACTGCAAGTATGGTAAGAGTGGTTCACAGGTTTGTGCATTGAGTATTGTTTTCAAAGTGTTCTTTCAGCTCTCGAGTTGCTCTTGCTGTGGCCTCATGGTGGTCCGGGAGCCTCCATGCACAATGACAGCGAGGCCCCTCTGGTTTGGCCATACTGTGGATAGAGCTTGTTGCCACCTTCTGATTTGCTAATCCTGGCTGTTGGTGACCACCTGGGGCTGACCTCATGCCTCATACTGCTGCTGACTGTGGGAGAACTCCTGAAGGGCAGCAAAGCCTTGGACATGGAGAACAGGCCTTCATCTGGGCAGCACAGAGAGATGTGCAGTCTCATACTTTATGTTATGTTGACTGCTTAGTTATTAAGCCATGTTACAGACTGGGACTTCATTCTGGAAAAGAAAGCAATGTTGAAGTGATTTGCATTCTTTCAAGCTTAAAAAATATTTTACTTTAGATAGCAGTATCATGTAGTAAAAGAACAACAGATTTTGATATAAAAATGGTGGGGTTAAGTTGAGGCTCTTCCATTTCCAAGCTGTGTTGCCTTAAGAAAGTTTCTTAGCATCTCTGAACTTTAGATTTCTCTTCAGAAGACAATGGTGAATATGTACTTCACAGGGTTGTTGGGAAGTTCCAATAAGGTGACATTAAAGTATATTAAAGAATTTTTTAACACAAGAGAGCATTATATATATAATAATAATTATTATTGTTGTTGTTACATGGTTCTCTGGAAGTATCATCTTACATACAGTCAGTTATTAGATAGTCCTATAATTTTAGTTCATGAAGCAGAGGAGTTCATATAAATCATTTTCTAATTCTGGGCATGTTGTAAAATCTAACACCCTGGTGGCTCATTTACAATAGACTAAACATTTCTAAGCATAGATGCACACTAGATTGATAATAGACTAAACATTTTTAAGCATAAATGCACACTGGATTGATAATTATTTCTTCAAGCTATATTTTGACTTGGTAATTTAATTTTTATGAAAGCTTCTAATTGTGGGATTCATATTATATGCGTCAGCTTGAACACATGCCCACAGGCACACTCACACCATGACAGAATTTTCCACACTCCGAATTCCATCTTTAGAAAGCTTCCTCACTCCAAAGGCAAAACTCAAAGGGACTTCACCAAGACCAGATGATCTCTGAGGAATTGTTTTACTCTTTGATGTCCTTTTAGTCCTTCAAGAGGTACAGCTTTCATTTACATCAAAATAAATTCTGGAAATGGAGGAGATGAAGAAATACACAAAAAGCAACCATATTTGTTTCTTCCACAGTACTAAACTCCACCGAATTTATTAAGCATTTTAAAAGGTCAAGTTATCATTCTAATTTATTAAATCAAAAAAGTTGCTTAGTTTATCCAATAGATTTTGACCGTTGAGTCTGAAGATGGAGAACATGTAATTTACCAATTAAAGATTCACTTCAGAACTTATCTTTTATTAAGTGAACAAGGACATCTAATTTGCAGTGTGACTCCAATAATTGTAACATTTATATGGCAGTTGTCAGGTGTGTCTTGGAATCAATAAAATAACAATAATGCCTTTGTATATAGTGATTTATTTTGTTTTTATGGGAAAGGGACTTAATTAGAAGGGTACCAGATTTTTTCCATGGATCCAAGGATAGAAAGGTAGTGGGGACATCACACCAGGAACTAGAACTAAAATTCCCCAGGGCAGGTTTTCTTAGTATGTGTCTTTCTCTGGTAATGCATGGGACCATTTCAAGACATTTCTCATTGTCTCTTAGTATGTGTCTTTCTCTGGTAATGCATGGGACCATTTCAAGATATTTCTCATTGTCCTTTTCTTCCAAAAGACTGGTTTTCTTTACTCTATTTGCATATCTCTGTCACAGCTTCCTCAGAGTGGATCATTTGACCTAGGAGTTCACACCATGTGACAAGGAATCAACCACCACTGACTGACCTTTCTGCTTTTTGGTCTAATTCCAAATTTCTTGGAGAGAAACTCTCATTAGCCCAGCCCAGTCTTTTCATTATTAGTCCTTGTATAAACTGCCCAGTGGGTTACAGCCATGGAATGAAGCCCTGAAGTACAAACATGACTCAAGGGGCAGGTGGAGGCAGCTCTCAGAGAAGGGGACTTTGGCAGGTTAATTACCCCCAAATTACAGTAACATAAAATATTTTAATCATAGAAACTCTCCACTGTTGTCACAGAAATATTAACGTGCAAACACTCAGGTTTACAAAAGTTTGGATTTAGTTTATGTCCTTAGTTTTATGTAATGACCAAGTTCATGAACATTGTTTGAGCCAATCCTTTATAGTGCTTGGAGTAGTTATTTAAAAGAATTTCATGGGTGAATCCTTTTAAAAACTCCAATCAATCAGTATGCCTTTATGGAAGGTTCATTTACAAGCACACTATGTTACTTATATGATTTCCTGTGGTCAACAAATCATTGATCTACTTTACATTATTTGAATGGGTATGTTATAGAGTTTTATGGTTCCTTATGCCATGGGGTTAGGTCTGTTTGGTAGTAAATATTTTGTGGTTGCTCTTTCCTTTAGTCTATATCTGCTTGTATACTATCTATATATGGAAATGTCTTAATTCTAAAATAAGCACAGGAAATAACTTGAACAATTGAAAGAAGGTGAATGTGACTGGAGTCTGGCCAGTAAGTGGAGAGTGACACACATGCACAAACATCATGAAAGAATCAAGGCACATGTCAAGAAAGTGCTTTGTGAGTGCTGTGAGTTTTGTTTCCAGTATGTGAATTTGCCATTTATAGCAGACCTCACTGAAGACCAGTGCAGCTTGCAAAACTCACTCTCAGGATGGTCCATGACTAATTAAGTTAGTAATGCTTTCTTGGAATGCAGGAACATCTGTACCAGGTACAGTTAGACCCCTCTCTGGATACTAGGAGTCTCTCCCCTGAGAAGGAGACTTGCCGTTAATACTCAGCGGAAAGGGGAAAGGAGGTCCAATCCTTAAAGGGAATCCTTCTTTCCTTCCTGCCTTTGTGCCTTATGTTTTTTCTTTTCTTCTTTCCTTCCTTATTTTCCCATTTTTAGCTTGAAAAATGATACCAAATTTGAGTCTTGTAACCTAGAATCTGTAGGTGTTTACAGCTCTTAATGCTATGCCCATTCCCTTTGTCCAAAATAACTTTTGGCATCCTGTCGTTAATGAGTCCTCTGGTTACTGACAGAGTGATAAAGAGATGACCAAGAGTAGAGTGGCTAGGGAGAGAAAGAAAACGTGGAGGAGAACGCTGGAACTGGTGAAGAGTATGAGGAAACCCAATGGAGAAATTCAGGAAGCAGAATGAAAATCAGAATAATGTTTTCCCCTAGACAGAAATGGAATTAAGGCTTGGTGGGAAAGTTTGAAGACTTATCTTGCAAAGCATCCTCAAAGCTATCAGATTATTTCATGCTTTCATTAGAATTTCTGCATCTCTTTAGACCCATGAGTACAAATTAATCATAAACATACTGAGAAGCAGCTGAGTTGAAAATTTGTTGTAACAAACAACTTTACTGCATACCAGAGAAATAATTTTAGAAGAAAGTTGGCAATGATTTTGTCAAATATTGCCACTCAAATCTATGGTAAGCCTGCTCATATGTGTATGTATTATTCTATAGTTCATATTGAATGAAGAGAAAAGTAAATCAGTTCTTTAGCATGCTGTACCTGATCCTATGTTTTCATCAATAAGGTCTCCGCTGGGGAAGCATCACTTAGATGAAACCATTTATTCTGTTTCACTGTGTTTTTATAGAAGTACTTTGATGAAAAGGAAATGGAAGAAACTGGTCAGTACTGTAAGAAACTGAAAGGAATGGGTTTGTGAACTGAGTGTTCTCCCTGTGATAATTTATATGTATTATCTGTCTCTATTGATATACTTGAATATGTATATGCTCAAACATATCACTGATAGTGATATGTTTCTTAAACACACTTACAAAATTATACATTTGAGAGACAGTGATACTTGGGTCAGACCTGCACTAGCCACGGATGGGGCAGAGCCATGTTTGATTCCTTGGCATCATCTGAGTGGTTTGGAAGAATTCTGAAGTCTTTTAGTTCTCTTCTATCTCCATCTATCCTGATATCCTTGTCTGCCTTTTCCTGTCTTCTCTCTCTCTCTCTCTTTTTAACTCAAGTTGAGCACCTAGAGTATGTCCAGGCCTCGATGGGGTCTGTGTACCATGTTTAATGCTCAGTTAAAGTTTTCTTTCACCTAAGGCTACAAAGAAATTAACACTTGCAAGATTGTAGGTTTTGAGCCAGATTACACAGTGAGTGACATTTCTTCAAGAAACAAAGCTTGAGAGGTTTGTGTGAGTAAATATCTCTGAGCCAATATCTAAACAGTTATTTGGAGTGCTCTGAAAAAGCTTGCTGCTTTTTCTTGTTCAAGGAGCAGGCTATTAAAGAGATTAATAAACAGTGATGAATGTTATTCTATTCAGAAGATTTATTCAATTATACTCCATTTTTCTTCTCTTTCCACCTGGCTGAGCTGGCAGTTTTTGTATTTACTTTTCTGACTGCAAGTATGCAATGCACAAGAAGGCACAGACTACTGGAGGAAGAGATGAGAAGTATCTGAAGGTCATTTATGACTATGGACACAAAGTTAAAACTAAATTCATAGTTTTGAGTGTTGAAAATTCCTTGTTTTTTTGCATGTGACTATGTTATTAAAAGGAATTTCATGTGTTTTTTCTTTCACAGGTTGGGTTTGCTCATGGCTCATTTATGTAGCATGTGAGATGTAGTGTGAGGCTGGATGTTGTGTCCCTCCCTAAGAATGAAGAGACTGCCCACTTGAGTGTTGACTCTCTCATTGGCTGTGCACTGACTTAAACATTTTTATCTTCAGCAGTAGATGGTTTAGGTCTGCTATTTTTCTCTGCCTTTCAAATTCCTCAAAGTTGGTGTGTTTCAGAAGTTCCTTCTCAAAAATTTCCCTATTTTGTTGATTGTATTCATTACTAGTGCAGATAGTGTCACATTTCCATTGCTAACATCTGTCTACAAGTGGTCAATGTTAACATTGGTTTAGCTTGCTAAATATTTAAAATGTAGTTGATATATTATGAGAAAAAGAAGTAATGAATTTCAAACTTTAACGTTTTACTAAAATAAATACACAACAATTTCTGTAACTCATAATTGCAGACTTGGCAAAAGAAACTGTTGGAAGGAGAAAGTAAATATTTAAGAAGAGATTATAAGGGAAACTTGGTGACAAAGATAGAAGATGAACTCAACAAGGATTGGCTTTAAATAAAGAATAGAAACAAAATCACACTCTTATAGAGGAGGAAGATTTGAAAGGACAGTTGGACTTCAAAAGAAATTTTAAAGTGTGGAGGAACTGAGTTGAAGAAATTTATATTTTGGCTCTGATCGATTCATAATCACGCCCTCCCCTCCCTAATCGTCCTTCTTACTCTATCAATCTGATTATTTTCTTCATGATATCTACTACTACCTAAAATTATTTTGGTCTAAGAATTTCTTTAGTTGTTGAATATCCACCAGCATCTTTAGAATGTAAACTCCATGAGGTTAGGACACTTGTCTGTCTTGTTCATACTGCATACCTACCGTGCGTCTGGCATATAGTATGTGCTCTATAAATATTTAAATGAATGGGCATTGTCAATAAACCTTCATTTGAGAACAAAGGGTGGGTACATTAGGATTAATAAAAAGCTTTGGAATATATACTGGTAAATAATTTACTTAATATTCATGGTACTAATTATAGCTGCAATTTATTGAGTACTTACTCTGTGTTATGAACTAGGCAAAGCAATTTGTATATCCAAGGTCTAACATTCACAACAACCTCTGAGAAAACTATTACTATGTCCAGCTTAGTATGAGGGAACTGGGGCTTAGAAATATGTCTGAAGTTAGGAAGATAGTAATTAGTTTGACCATGTATAGATTTTCATTCAGCTAGGGATAAGTAAGCAGATTTCCAGAAATATTTTTATGACACAGTTTTGTTGAAAACATAAGCTTTTAAAGGATTCATTTGCATGGTAAAATAGTTTTCTCCATTTATTTCAATCTGGAAGCTGGAGGGGAGAAAAGTTCCCTGGATTTCAGATAAGCAAGGGCAAATTTGGCGAGGTCTGTGCGGTTCAGATGAGAGGATCAAAGTCTCAAGGATGATTGTAAATAGTTACAGTGACTGGTCCCTGGGTCTAGATCAGGTAGGAAGACAAACAAACCTTAGAATGCAACAATAGGCTGGTGCTATTTGAGAATATTTCAGTGGGAAGGAGTGACCAAGTGAGATTAATTGTTCTCTCACATCGCATTTACTTTCTAACCTGAGTTCAGTCCTTACTACCCTACTGAAACAGTTCTTTCCATTATCTCTTATGACATCATGAAAAAATTTCCTCATAATTTGCTTCTTTTCCACCATGTTCATATGTAATCTCTCTACAGCATTAAATCCTGTTGATTGTAAATTTCTAGAAAGTCTTCCTTTGATTTATGTAATGCTGCATTCTGTTGACTTGGTTCCTATTTCTGTCTCCTCTCTTCACCCTGGCCTTTCTTCATCTCACCTTAAGATGTAAACATTCTATAAGAATTGGTAATTTCTTCTGATTCTGTATTACATTCTTTCTTTACCCATTTTATTGAGAATTTCTGTCACAAATTGGTGTTGAATCTTGTCAGATGTTTTTCCTGCATCTATGGAGATAATCATATGGTTTTCATACCTCATTTTGTTTATATGGTGTATCACACTGATTGGTTTGCAGATGTTGAACTATCCTTACATCCCTGAAATAAATCCCATTTGATTATTATGTATGATCCTTTTAACAGATTGTTGTATTCAGCTTGCTAATTTTTTTGTTGTTGTTGGAGATTTTTGCATCTATGTTCATCAGAGATATTAGCTGTCATTTTCTTTTTATGTGTTGTCATTGTCTGATTTTGATATCAGGGGAATGCTGGCCTCATGAAATGAGTTAGAAAGCATTTCCTCTTCTTCAAGTTTATGAAAAAGTATGAAAAGGATTAGTATTAATTCTTCTTTGAATGTTTGGTAGAATTCACCTATGAAACCATTTGGTCCTGGAATTTTGTTTTAGGCGAGTTTTTTTGTTTGTTTAATTTTTGCTTGTTTACTTCTTTACTGTCTTTACCTTCCTCTGGAACATTAGCTCCACGAGAACAAGGACCTTGCTTGTCTTGTTTATTGTGGTATCCCTAGTGCATAGAACAATGTCTGGAACATATAAGGTGCTAAGAAATAACTTGTTGCATGATGAGTGAATGAAATCAGTGTCTGTTGATCTGGGATCCTTCTCTTTTCAAGAAAATTTTCAGGAAGGTTTTTGATTACTGTTTGAATCTCCTTACTAATGATCAGTCTATTTAGGTTTTCTATTTCTTCATGAGTCAATCTTGGAAGGTTGTATGAGTCTAGAATTTATCCATTTCTTCTAGGTTGTCCGATTTGTTGGTGTATAGCTGTTCTGAGTATTGTCTCATAATCCTTTGTATTTCTGTGGTATTCATTGTAAATTCTCCACTTTTGTTTCTGATTTTATTTATCTGAGCCTTCTCTCTTTTTTTCTTAGTGAGTCTAGCTAATGCCTTGTCAATGTTGTTTATTTCTTCAAAGAACTAGCTCTTAGTTTCACTGATATTTTCTATGGTCTTTTTAGCCTCTATTTCATATATATACACCCTGATTTTTATTACTTCCTCCCTTCCACTGACTTCAGGCTTTGTTTGTTCTTTTTCTAGTTCCTTTAGGTGTAAGGATAGATTGTTTAGTTGAGATTTTTCCTGTTCTTGGGGTAGGCCTGTATTGCTATAATCTTCCCTCTTAGTACTGCTTTTGCTGCATCCCATAAATTTTGGTATGTTGTATTTTCATTTTCATTTTTAAATTTCTCCTTTGATTTCTTCATTGACCCAGTCAATTTTTTGGGTAGCATTTTGTTTAGTCTCCACATATTTATGATATTTTTCATTTTACTTCTTGTAGTTGATTTCTAGTTTCATACCATTGTGGTTGAAAAAGATGCTTGATATGATTTCAATCTTCTTTAATTTTTTGAGACTTGTTTTATTCCCCAATATATGGTCTATCCTTGAGAATGTTCCATGTGCTTTTGAGACAAATGTGTATGTTGCTGCATTTGAAACATTCTCTATAAATCTATTAAGTCTATCTGGTCTAATATTTTATTTATAGCCAATGTTTCCTTGTTGACTTTCTGACTGAATGAGTTAACCATTGGTGTAAGTGGAGTGTTAAGTCCCCCTACTATTATTCTATTGCTGTCAATTTGTCTCTTTAGTTCTGTTAATAATTGCCTTATACATTTTGGTGCTCCTATATTAGGTGCATATGTATTAATCATTCTTACATCTTCTTGATGGATTGTTCTCTTTGTTATCAAATACTAACCATTTTGTCTCTTGTTACCTTTTTTTTTGACTTGAAGTATATTTTGTCTGATATGAGTATGGCTATACCTGCTTTCTCTTGGCTTCCATTTGTTTGTAGTATCATCTTCAATCCCTTCACTTTGAGCCTATGTTTGTCTTTAAGGATGAGATGAGTCTCCTGGAGCCAACATTCAGTTGTGTCTTGTTTTTTAATCCTTCCCTCCACTCTGTGTCTTTGGATTGGTGAAATCAATTCATTTACATTTAGGATGACTATTGTTAAGTGAGGACTTAGTACTGCCATTTTATATTTTCTTTTCTGGTTGCTCTGTATCTCTGTTGTTTCTTTGTCCTTGTGTTCCTGTCTGCCATTTTAGTTTGGTGGTTTTCTATCACATTTTCTTAGTTTCCTATTTTTTACTATTATATGTCTTTGCTCCAGATTTATGTTTTGTGGTTACCAGATTTGTATAAAATATTTCATAGATACAATAGTCACTTTTCTGCTGGTAGAATCTCATCTTCATTTTCTGTCCTTTTCTTCTTTCTCTTTATGCTTTTGTTGTATCAAATTATCTCTTTTTATGTTGTGAGTTTTCTTGTAACTTGTTAAGTTTCTTCATGACAGCTGTTTTGATTTCTTCATCAATTAGATTACAATCTTCTGTGACTTTAAATTTGGTTTTGGGAGAATTGTCATTTTCTTTTTGTGATATTATGTTACCTTGTTTTTTCATGGTGTTTGATGAGTTGTTTCTCTGCTGGTGCATTTGAAGTAGTGGACTCTACCTTTCTTATTTGGGTAAAACTTTAAAAATGTTTGATTCTAACATCAACAGGTTGGTAATTAAAAGTCTTTCTTTTGTTTTTCAGTAGGTGGTGCTATAGCACAAGATTTTTGGTTTCTCTTACCTGTGCTGCCTCTGGCTATATTTGAGAATTGGCACTTTCCACCTCCACTGCCTCTGCCAGAGGTCTTGCCAGTGCCCCTCTTCATCACTGCTTCTGCCTCCAGGGTCTCTGGTGCCTTGGTGCTGACAGTTTTGCTGCTGTCACGGTCATCATTGCCAGGGGCACTCGGATGGCAGGTACCCATCATGTGTCTGGGGTCACCTGGGTGGCTGCAGGCCCTACTGCTGTGGTGGGGGATAGGGGAGGGTGGGAGGACCTGGACACCTCCTCCACATCCAAGATTGTCAGGTTTGCTGGTGCTGCCACTGTGGGTGACAGTAGAGCCGAGCAGAATCACAGGTACCCCCATGGCTATAGAAACTGGAGTTATGAGTCTCACTCCTGCTACTGTCCTGTTTCCTGTGACCATAGGCACCTCTGTGGCTGGGGAACCAGAGTCATGTGTGCCAACTCCCCTGCTACTGCTGGATTCTCTGGAGCTGTGGGCTCAGTCACCATGGCTAGAGGGACTGGAATTGTAGGCACCACCTCTGTTCCCCTAGATCCACCTCCTCTGTATGTTCTGATACACTCACTTTTAGTTATACAGATGTGTGGATCTCTCTGGCATCTTGGTGTGTTGGGCAGAGGAACTTCTGTTGAGTTATGGATGTTTTACTAGTTGTACATTAAAGAGGAGGGACAAATGGAATGTCTCATGCCACCATGATGTTGACATCACTCTATGTGACTTCTTAATCCGTGATGCTGACAACTTGGATAACTAGCAAAATGAGGTTATATTCTGTTATTAGAAGCTAAGGAGTGGTGGGGTTACTGGTTCAGAAACATGCTTGATTTCAAGGGTAAAACATCTAGGGAACAGGAATTTATATTTGATAAATACAGCTACCCCCCTATTTATAGATTTAAATGTGTGAAAATTTTGGCTTCACTGGGGTTAAAAACTATGCTACAAAGATGCTAGAAAGTAATTTGCCCTTAAAGTATAAGATTTTGAATGTTTGTATGCTTTCTTTTGCCACATCCAAAATGGCACAAAAGGCAAACATAAATCTTTTGGGGGATGAGTCTGGGCATAAATGAATAGTAAAATGGGCTTGAAATAAAATAGTTTCAAAGCAAACGTGCTGGTGGCGATCGTCTGGGACATACACTCTTATTACAAGAATGAGTATGAGAACAATTATTAAAATGCTACTAAAATTCTATATAACCTAGGACAGAGGCTACAAGGCAAAAAAGCACCCCTTTCTCTCTTCTGTGTCATTGTGTTTTTTCTCTTTTTAAAAATATTTTGTTGAAAAGGATCCTACTCTCTTTTGGAAACATCTATTAAAAATGTGAGCACGTTTTTCTAAATCAGAGATTTTAATATAGACATCAAATCTACTTTCCATGGCAGTAATCCAAATTACATTAATGTGACATTCTAATGCCTATCATCTTAACCCCCACTAAGACAGTATAATCTATGAAAATTCATCACAAAATGAGCAGTTGTTTCTTTTATTATATGCTTCTACAACTTTTTTTTGGCATGTTATCCTGATCATTAGATTTATAGATATTTGAGTTGTACCATTGCCCCATATTCCTTTTTAGTATGATTTGTGACTCTGTCAAAAATCTCACTCATGAGATGATTGGTAATCCAAGTATGTTTTCAATATTTTTTCTATTTTTATTAAAATTAATTGCTTATCAGGGGTGATGCTTTATAAATGTACAGTCAGATATCAATGGAGAAGATTAATAATGGTGAATTATAAATGGAAATCAATCTCTTACATGAATTAATAAGGTGTAGGGAATTAATTTTTCATATCCTTAGCTACTTCATTACCCACATTAATGCCTTAAATGAAAAACTATTCCATGTTTCCTAAGATTTGGTTGAATCATTTGTCACAACAGGTCATTAAAAAATTCTTTGAGATCTTCACTAGTATTGTTTTAATATAATTTTGGCCAGACATCACTTTTGTTATTTTTTTTTGTATACTTGAGGCCTGGATTAATAATTCAATGTATTTTGAGCAATAGACAGTTCAGCTTATATTTGTATACTATGTTTTTTCCTTGTTTTTATTGAAGGTGGTACTTGGGAGCAGCTATGAAGTACCCCTAAGAGCTCGTAAGTAGTGGTAATGAGATTGTCCTTTGAGAATTAAGGTATAAAATCAATAGATAGTGGATTGGAGCAGAGTTATATAGTCAAATGAAAAAAATAATGGATTTACTGATAGGGTCAGAGCAAGACTTGACTGAATACATAAATACATCTAAAGGAAAAATAATAGCCCATGGAGACATTATTCAGCAGTAAAGTCAGGAAAAGTTGACCCAGAGAAACAGACATTGACTGTGTCAATTCTAAACACAGAAAGAACATATTGACCAATGGATTTATTGTGGAGATTCATGCTTCAAGCCATTACTTAAATTACTTATCTCTTACTGTGATTTTATTCTCACCAAGGACCCTTCCCGTTAAAGTTTGACTTTCCTTGAGGATCTGCCTCTGGGAGAGAGAGCTGCTTTTGCTGTTGTGTTTAAGTACATAAGACAACCCTATTTCTATCTATAAATTGAAATTCTAATTTTATACATCATTGTCTGTCTATTAGGTATTTAAGTACATAAGACAACTCTATTTCTATCTATAAATTGTAATTCTAATTTTATACATCATTGTCTATTAGGTGAATGGAGTCCCTCACTGAAAGATGGATTAATTTATATGCTGACATTTAGTGTTTTTCCTACAGCTTTATTGATATTTAATTGACATATAATATTGTGTAAGTTTAATGTGTACATGATGATTTGATATGCATATGTATTATAGAATTATTACCACAATAAGTTTAGTTAACACATTTATTACCTCACATAGTTATCTTTTTTCTGTGTATGTGGTGAGAACTTCTAAGATATTTGATTTATTTCATGTAGCATAATGCCTTCAAGATTCATCCATGTTGTCACAAATGGCAAAATTTCCTTCTTTTTTTAACAGCTGAACACTATTCTATAGCATATATATATATATATATATATATATATACACACACACACCACATTTTCTTTACTCATTCATCTATGATGAGCACTTAGGTAGCTTCCATGTCTTGGTTATTGTGCATCATGCTGCTGTGAATATGGAAATGCAGATATAGCTTCAAGATCCTGATTTCATTTGCTTTGAATATATAGCCAGAAGTGGAATCCTGGATCCTATGGTAATTCTATTTTTAATATTTTGAGGAACCTTTATACTGTTTTCCATAGTGACTGTACTAATTTTAAATTTCAAGCAACAGTACACCAGGGTTCTCTTTTCTCTACATCCTGACTAGGACTTGTTATCTCTTATCTATTTGATAATAGTCATCCTAACAGGTGTGAGGTGATGTCTTGTGGTTTTGATTTGCTTTTCTCTGATGATTAGTGAGCATTTCTTCATGTATGTGTTGGCCATTTGTATGACTTCTTTGGAAAAACATCTCTTCGTGTCCTTTGCCCATTTTTAAATTGGGTTATTTGTTTTTCTGCTATTGAGTTGTATGAGTTCTTTGTATGTATTGGATATTTATCAGATAATATGATTTGAAATTTTTCTCTTATTTGATAGGTTGTATTTTCAACTAGTTGATGGTTTATTTTGCTCTGCAGAAGCTTTCTAGTTTGATATAGTCGAATGGCATCTTTTTGCTTCTGTCACTTGTGCTTTTGGTGTCACATCCAACAATTCATTACCAGGATAGTCAAGGAGATTTTCTCTGTTATCTTCTAGGAGTTTTATGGTTTCCACTTTACTCTTAAGTCTTTAATTTATTTTGAGTTAATTTTTGTGAGTGGTTTAAGGTACATTTCATTTTATGTACAGTTTCATTTTTTTGCATATGAATATCCAGTTTTCTCAACACTATTGTTTTTGAAGAGACTATTTTTTTCCCATTGAATATTGTTGGTTTCCTTGGCAAATATTAGTTGATGATATATTTGTGGGTTCATATTTGAGTCATTGATTCTATTTCATTGGTCTATGCCTGTTTTTATGCCATACTATTTTTTTTGTACCATATTGTTTTGATTACTATAGCTTTGTAGTATAGTTTGAAACCAGGAAAGGTGATGACTTCAGCTGTTTTCGTCTTTAGATTGCTTTGGGATATGCAGGATCTTTTGTGGTTCCATTCAAATTTTAAGATTTTTTTTTTCTATTTTGGTAAAAATTGCCATTGGATTTTGAGAGGGATTGTATTGAACATATAGATGGCTTTTGGTAGTATGGTCATTTTAACATTAACTCTTCTGATCCTTTAACACAAGATATCTTTCAGTTTATTTGTGTTTTATTCAATTTCTTTCAACAATGTCTTACAGTTTTCAGTGTATAGATCTTTCACCTTCTTGGTTAAATTTTTTCCTAAGTATTTTATTTTGTTTGATGCTATTATAAATGGGAATGTTTCTTCATTTCTTTTTTCAGATAGTTCATTGTTAGTGTGTATAAATGCAAGTGATTTTTGTATGTTGACTTTGTGGCTTGCAGCTTTTCTGAATTTGTTTATTATTTCTAATAGTTTTTGATGGAATCTTTAGAGTCTTTATATAAGATCATATCATCTGCAAACAGACCGTTTTACTTCTTTCTTTCCAATTTGGGAGCATTTTGTTTCTTTTTCCTGCCTGATTACTCTAACTGGGGCTGCCAGTATGATGCTGAATAGAAGCAGTAAGAGTGGGCCTGTTCCTGCTCTTAGAAGAGACGATGGTGTTTTATCATTTAGTGTGATGTTAGCTGTGCATGACATTTCAGTTCTTAGCTTGTATGACTGATGGGCAGACCCATTTGTCAATGACTTTACCACCATAAATTCAATTCTAAGACCTCCGGAAAGAGGGAAAGAGAGATGGAGAGAGAAAGAGAGAGTGCTTCTTTCTTGGTCGAGGCTCAATTTCACTATTTTCTTTGAAAATTGTTTACATAAAATATAAAAGCAGAGTGGAACTTCTTGTTTTTGCTTGGGAAACATTGCTCAAAACTTGTTCTAAACTTTATTATATTATACTTTTGCTGTAATTGATTCTTTTGTTTAAGTGACAGATCAGTGGTATATTCAATGATGTAATAATGAGATGGGTTATAACAGAGTACTGTAATGGTTTTCATTTCCACCCACAAGAATTTTTGTGTGTGTGTGTTTAGAGGCAATCAATAAAAATGAAGAGCCTCTCTCTCTATAAAAGTTATTAGAATGACATTCTTTCATTTTTGGTTAATATTTTAGAATTTGTAAAGTAATTTCATTTTAATTCTCTCTTGATCCTTTCAAAATTATGGAAAGCATGTGAGGAAGTATTATTATTTTCAATTTATATATTAGGAAATTGTGACCCAGAGTTTAATTGACTAGCCAAGATCACATGACCACAAGATTAAGAAATGATGGCCAGCATAAGCTGATATGCCTCCAAACACTAACCCAGTACTCTTCCAATGATTTTACTCTGCCTTGCATATAAAATTAAAGACATTTTTAAAAAAAGATGCCAAAACTAAATATTGACTAAAATGTGTTTTTACAGAATGTCCCTAAATTTGACTAAACCGTGATAAGAGGGAAAAGATGATTTGCAGTTAACACATTCATGAAATTTTTATCATGCCCCTACCATGGGTCAGGCACTGAGCTAAGTAGTAGAAGTTCAGTAGGGTTCAAGGCAGATAGGGTTCCTGGTTTCATAAAACCAACACTTTAGTGAGGAAGACAGTCATTATGGACATAATCAAACACACAGCTATGTGAGTGTGGTTGTGATAACAGACCATGGGCTTGAGAGCCTTTCTCCTGGGAGTGACACTTAAGTTGAGGCCTCCTGGAAAGCAAGTTAGCCAGACACAGGGCATGAGTGAGGAGTGACTCTCTTATCTAGAAACTATACATGTTTAACTTAATTATCTTAAATAAAAACAGAAAATTGAGTTTCTCTTACCACATCTTTTTGTCAGTATCTACATTTGACATGAGAGAGAGAGAGAATGGGAGGAAGAAGGAAAGAGAGGGTACTTTCAATGAGCTGATCCTTGGTAATTAATTAGCATGGCTTCTTGGTTCACATTATCATAGTTTAGCTGAAATTTTGAACAAAAAAACGCCCCACAAGATTTGGGGATGTCTAATCGGATATTGTGTCACAGGAAAAACGATTAGTCAGAGGTCCAAACTTAATTGTCTTGATAAGTCACTTAATCATTCATGACAGACAAGGGAAGCCACCAGGGACCACAATTCTAAGGCCTTCAGTTTTAAGTTTTCAAAAATTCATTAGTGAAGTAGGAAGTTGAAAAGCAGGGTGTAAAATGATTTTTTCCTAGAGGTCTCAGTTATTGTTAATCTACATTTGTGTAGTTGCTTTTAATTAATCCTTCTCAGTAGCATGAGGAACATTTTGAAGGAGTCCCCATACACTAGCAATAATAGGCATTGTCAAGACAAAGCAGAACTATCCAGAAATTACTTTGAAAATAAAATTTTGACCATGAGAGACTGAATAGCTTTCATTACAAGGAGAACGATAAATAGAATCTAGACCTAGATTTGCTGGAAGCTTTGGGAGTGGATTTTTTCCCAATTATTAGAAATATTTAAAAGATGAACTTACCTTTTTAAAAAGAAGATTTTTATACTTGTGTCTTTTCTGATTATAATAATACATGCTTATGTTGGAAAGTTGGAAAACTACGAAAAAAAACCTTTTTCTTTTTAGATTTCATGGAAGAAACAATAATCTCCAGTGATTAAGTTAAAGTAATTTAACAACCTGTTACCAATTACATTTTAATATAGTTCTTTCAAGTCCTTTAAGAATGTGTACATTAACTAAATATATAAAAAATTGACACAGTACTGTGTATTACATTTCAGATTTTTGTCAGTTATAGTATGAACATTTCCACATAATATTAAATATTTTTTAATTTAAAATTTTTTATGTCTATATACTATTTTAACAGGTCAATGTGCCACATATTATTTAACCATTGTTATCACACTAGATATCTTGGATGTACTTTTTTTTTTCTTTCATAAATAATGCTTCATAAACAAAGCCTTGCTCAAGAATCTGCTTTTTTAAAACATAGATTCCTATAAAGGAATATTTACAATGTATTTTAATACTTACATTTAAAGAGTATGAATGTTTAAAATGTATTTATATAATTATAAAGTTGCATGTTCATATGCCTCATTTTTTATAACAATTAGTACAAAATTTACATTCATTTGTTTTCATGCCTAATAGTATTGAATAAAAGTGCACATTTCACTACCTCTTATAAACCTTGAAAATTACTCATTAAATAATTGTATCTGGTACTAATGGTAGATTGAGCTAATATATTTTCATCCCTCCTCATCTAAAATCCCTAAATTTACAGAAGATTTATTTAAAACCTTAATCTGTAACAGCACTGATATTTAAAAGTAGGAAGCCATCAGCAGATAAGACTTTGGTAGAAATTCCTAAAAATAAAAATTCAGAGGGCTTTGGGACCTCAGACAAACGAGAGAAGAGAAGAACGTAGCTGAAAACAATTGGGAAAACTATTGCAGAAAGAGGAAACATTCCCAGGGATATTTCAAGCTTAGTGTCAGCACATACAAAGGCAAGTGATATGCATGGAGGCATTATCAACTGAAAAGACTGCTTGTGTGTTCACATTTCCAAACCTTAGAGTTCTCCCTAAATGAACTAATGGGTGTCTGGAGTGAGCACCCAGAATTAATGCTTTGGTATGAAAGAAAAGTAGAAAGTACTTCTTCCCAGCAGGGAAACAGTTTAAGTTGCTCTCCATGCCCATCCTGAGAGAAGGCATCTCTTTTTAGGATTCAGGATGCTGGCCTACAGCTCACTTGTTTGTTTCCTCAGTGCCCTCCTTGTAGGCATGCTCAATGTAAGTAGATACACAGAGACAGCATTCAGCCCTCCATTCAGAGGAAAGCCTGTTGGACAGCCAGAATGGTACAAGTGCAGAAAACAAGGTACCCATACCCATTACCATACAAATTGACATGGTCCTTCATTCATAAATGTGCACCACCAACCAAGGGTCATCAGACATTTGAAGAAAACTAGTAGCATCCTCCTTTCAACATTAGTTTTGTTAATTTTCTCTATTGTCTGTTTTCTATTTTAGTAATTTCTGCTTTTGTCTTTATTATTTCCTTCCCTCTAAAGTTGACCCTTGAACAACACAGGTTTGAACCACATGAGTCCATTTATACACTGGTATTTTTCAATGGCAAATGCTACAGTACTACACTGTCAGTAGTTGATTGAAGTGTGGATGCAGAGGAGTGGCAGATACGGAGGTCCCCCAATAAGTTACACACAGATTAACCCCCATGTTGTTCAAGGGTCAACTGTACTTACTTTGGACACATTTTACTCTCTTTTTCACAGATTCTTAAGGGAGAAGCACAGAACATTGTCTTAGACACATTGTTTTTTCTAAAGTAAGCATTCTAATACAATGGAGAAAAGACAGTCTCTTCAATAAGTGGTACTGGGAAAACTGGACAGCTACATGTAAAAGAATGAAATTAGAACATTTTCTATTACTGTATGCAAAAAGAAACTCAAAATGGATTAAAGACCTACATGCAAGATCAGATACAATAAAACTCCAAGAGGAAAAAAATAGGCAGGACACTCTGACATAAATCACAGAAATATTTTTGGATCTGTCTCCTAAAATAAAGGAAATAAAATTAAAAATAAAAAACTGGGAACTAATTAAGCTTAAAAGCTTTTGCACAGCAAAGGAAACCGTCAACAAAATGAAAAGACAACCTAATAAATAAGAGAAAATATTTGCAAATAATATGACCCATAAGGGATTCATATCCAACAGATATAAACAGCTCATACAATTCAACATCAAGAAAACAAACAACCTGAGTGAACAATGGGCAGAAGAACTGAATAGACATTTGTCCAAAATGGGAAAAAATTTCCAACAGGCACATGAAAAGATGCTCAACATTGCTAATCATTAGAGAAATGCAAATCAGAATCACAATTAGATATCACCTCACACCTGTCAGAATGGCCATCATCAAAAAGAACACAAACAGCAAGTGTTGATGAGGATGTGGAGAAAAGGGAACCCTGGTACACTGTTGATGGGAATGTAAATCAGTGCAGCCACTGTGAAAAACAGTAGAGAGGTTTTGCAGGAAACTAAAAATAGAACTATCCATGACCCAGCAATTCCACTCCTAGGTTTTCAGAATATCTGAAAGAGACAAAAAGCTTAATTTGGAAAGATGCATGAACCCCAGTGTTCATAGCAGCATTATTTAAAATTGCCAAGAAATTGAAGCAACCTAAGTGTCCATTAACAAGTGACTGGATAAAGAAGATGTGCCATATATGTATGTGTGTATATATATATATATACACATATATATATACACACAATGGAATACTACTCAGCCATAAAAAGAACAAAATTTAACATTAGCAGCAACATGGATGGACTTGGAGGGCATTATGCTAAGTGAAATAAGTCAGATAGAGAAGGACAAATACTGCATGGTATCACTTATATGTGGAATCTAAAACATACAACAAACTAGTGAATATAACAAAACAGAAACAGACTCAGATACAGAGAACAAACTAGTAGGTAACAGTGGGGAGGAGGAGAGGGACAAAATAGGGGTGGAAGAGAGGGAGGTACAAATTACTGGGTATAAGAAAGGCTCAAGGATGTACTGTACAACATGGGAAATACAGCCAATATTTTGTAATAACTGTAAATGGAAAGTAACCTTTAAAATTGTGTAACAAATTTAAAAGAGGAATTTACATTTACAAAACAAAAATAAATAAAATGAAATTAATAAAATGAAGTAAGAATTCTACACACTGCTTTAGCTGCATTCTACAAATTGACATGCTGTATTTTCATTATTGTTCAATTAAAAATATTTTCTAATTTGTCTTGTGATTTATTCATTGATGCTCAGCGAGCACATTTGATGACTATTATCTTGAAATCTCTATTGTGTAAATCATTTATCTCCATTTCATCAAGATGGATTCCTGGAGATTTGTTTTATTCTTTCGTTTGGAACATATTCTCTTATTTCTTCATTTCACTGACTCTCTTTGTTGGTTCTGTGCATTAGATAAAACAGCCACCTCTCTCTATCTTGACAGACTGGTATCTTGGAGATGAACCTCAGGGATCAGCTCAGCCTGAGCTCCTTGTTGCTTTTCAAATCTTTGTAATCGTCAAGGTCATTGTCTTTGTTTATAGTGGCTCCCAGTACTCGAAGGTGTGCCAAGACCTGTCAATGTCTAAAGGGAGGACCACAGTAGCACATAGATGCAGTCTGATTGGAAACTGGAGCCTCAGGCAGCAGCTAAGAAAGTGTGCAGTCAAACCCTTCCAGGGAGAAACTGGGAGATGGGTGTTTTTGCCTACTTCCTTTGCACTGAGCCTGGGTTTATAGCCATGGGACTGGATGGTGCTGTGTGTCTGTGCCCATTTGAAAACTGCTTCTTTTCTTGCTATAGTCCTGTGGGACTCATGACTTCAAGTCCCACTGCATGTCAGCACTAGGTGATTTGGGGGTCCCTCCCTTGGAGAGCAGCCATGAAAGTTGAGAGGCTAGATGTGTGGATAGGCTCCTTCCAGGGAGATGCAGATGACTTGTTTCTGTTGTTGGAGCCAGCTGGAAGTACCCACTGTCTCTTTCAGTCTCTGGAAAGGCTTGCAGCCAGCTAAATAGAAGCTGAATCTGTGGGCAGTTGTGAAGTACGCAGTCAAAACCCTTCCAGGGCAGAACCGGGAGACGGGGGCTTCTGTCTGCTCCCTGTGTGCAGAGCCCTGTGGGGAAAGCATGCTCAAAAGCTCACTCACCTCAACGATCAAGTACTTCTTTGCTGTAGCTTCGTGCATCTCGTTAACACAAATCCCACTGGCTTTCAGAAGTAGGTGATTTAGAGGCCTGTCTCCCCAGGGGCTGCCTTAAGAGTTGGGGCACCAGATGTGTGGTTCAAACCCTTAGGTACTTAGGGAGAAGCTGGGAATAAGGGTCCTCTCCCCATTGTAGGCCACTGTGGGGTTTTGGTGAGAGTGTGTCTCAGCCTTTCCTGCCAGCATTGATGTGGGTGTTTTCTGAGTCACTCGATGAATAGGAGTCACTCAGCTAGTTTCTTGGTTTCTCTTCAAGGAAATTGCTTGATGAGTAGCTGTATATTTGGTGTATCTGTGAGAGGAGGGCAATTCAGGAACCTTTCGTACTGCCGTCATGGTCCAGTCTCCTTTGCCACTTCTTGCAGTGCAGGTCTGTGGGAGGCAAATTTTTCTTTTTTCTGAAAATGTCTTTATTTTGTTTACCTGACAGACAAATATGTCACTATTTTTCCCCCTAATTTATTTGCTTGCACTGTCCCTCCCACCTCCTGGCAAAGCCACAAAAAAAGGAGGAAAAAATTTTTGATTGCTTCTCCAGTTTTGACTACCTTCCACAGTATATCTACTTTTGTTTATTCTTTAGAATCCTTTGATTGTTTTTTGTATTTTCCCAGAGTTTATATTTGTTATCAGCATAAACCAGAGGGTTGCTGTAAACAGGGGTCACATCACCATATCAGAGACAAAATTCTTTTCTTTAGTTTTTATATCTAGAATAGTAGCATAACAAATTTTGCATGCTTGCTACTTTTTAATATCCTTTTAAATGAAATTTATTGTAAAAGGTGATTAATTGTACTGTAGACTATGTAAAAGAGTGATATTGAGTTATATATTGAAATATAATTATTTCTAAAAAATATGAGTAACATAAACCAAGTGTGATTTATTTCAAAATAAAAACAAAATAGAAAATGTATATTTGAATATGTGTATCTATTTTTAAATTTTAGAATAATTTTAATACCGGGTAAGACAAATATCTTCTCATTATCCTTTTATTTCTCATTCTTTCATGGAGATGTTGTAATATCTAAAGAAGTTGTAATATATAAAGAAGGAGTTGTGTTTCATTGTTTAGGTAACAAAGCATAAATGAGTTTGTGTATCACAAGTCCTACATTGCTATGGTTCTTTGACCTTCAGTTACTTAAATGATGTTATTGTTAGCATGAAAGTCTGTTTTTTGCCCATTGCCAATCGAACTTCATGATAATAAACATCTGGGATATTAACAGAATTTACAACTTTGACCAAAACATATGTGGCCTCAAATTGAAGAGGAAAGTTAAAGCCAAAGAAAAAAAATGACAGATGTCTCTCAAGCTGTTGCCTTGTGCTCAAATAATGGTAGATGCATAGCCAGCTCAGCATTTCCCAGAGCCTGATATTCATCATGGCTCTGTCAGCACAGCTTGATCAATGTCTTCAATGGATATGTGAAGACAAACGGATGATTAACTTGAAGCATTTGTCACTGAGACCAAGCTTGAGCAGTCCTGGGCAGTGTGATGGATGTCACAGAGCAGCCTCTTTGTATCTGCCAGTCAAGTGGAGTAACTGTGAAAGCATTTAATGGGATAGTAGAATCCTCATTGCTCACCTTCAGCGTCCCTGAATTTTTTGGGGCAATGTTAATATTCTGCAGTGCCAAATGTAGAGCCAGGAAAGGGGAATTAGGGACACAGAAGGAAAAAAAAAAAAAAAGATACACTCCTTTCAGCTTACTTCTATGTTTGAATTGTCCAGAAACTGTTTTCTCTCCTCCATCATTTTACAAAATACAATACATACTTGGATATAACTGGATAACACCTATGGTAGAACAAACTTAGGGTATGGATTTAGAAGACCTAGGTTTTGGTACCAGTTCTGCCACTCACTAGATGTGAGACCTTCAGCAAGTTACCTGCATGTCCCAAGTTTCAGTATTCTCATCAATAAAATGGGAATAATAAAGCCTGATTCATAGGATTTCATAAGGATTAATGTACATGTAAGTATCTGGAAAATGGCAGGAAAGGCCTTATAAAGGTTTACAAGAGAAACACATATAAATGTGTATTTGTGCATTATACATTTACATGAGAGGAAAACCAAGGGTTCTTGTCTATTACTCTTTCTAATATAACTTAAGCCAGGAAGAGACTATTCACAGTACTATTTTTATTAATAAAATTTAAATAGTAAACAATTTTGTTATATGTATATACATGAAGGTCTTTTTGGTGGAGTGTTTCTTCACTCTTACACAAATGGTGCATTAATTAGTACTCTAGCAGAAAGTGTCAAAACTAATGGTCTTTGTTTTATTTAGAAAGCATACTGCTTTCTGGCTAGACTTTGCCATCCTTCTGGGACAATTAGTTGATTTTTAAATAGTACAATATGATAATATCATTTATAAACCATAATTCTTTTAATAAATAATCTTCAGTTATGTCCAGTGACTGAAAAATATTACTTGATATGTACTTGCCAAGATGATTGGTTTCTTTTTTGATAATTTTATAGGTTATGTTTGAGAATCATTTGACTTTTAAGATTCTAACTTGCTGTTAAAGGATTAAGTACTTTTCTGTAGGACCACCCCAGCTGGAGAGGATGTTCCTTTGGCAAAGATGCTGGACTCTATAGGATTCATCTAATTCAGGAGCACTGGGGGATTCTTCTCTCACACCAAGGAAGTGGTGTGGTGTTAGATGGTAGGAATCACAGTCTTTGTGAGGGTGGAGAATGCACCCTTACCCTGGAATTAGCTGACCACAATGCTCAGTGGGTAAAAGAGAAAGGGAAAAGGAGAATGAAAATATAGGAAAGTCCAGGAAAGAAAGGAGAATGAAAACACAGGGAAGAACACACACATGCATACACTATGAAAGAGAAAGAAGAAAAAGGATAAACACAAAGGTACAAATAGTAGGGGGTGAGGATAGACATTGATGTTTAAAATGTACTGTTGGTGTATTAAGCATTCTTAATATAATGCCTCATCTTCTCATCGTTTTTCTTTTCTTTTGAGTAACACATTGTATTTAAAGGAAAATCATGGTTTGGGAGTCTTCAAGCACAATAACTTATGAGATCCCACTACTCAGATGGGCCTGGGCCCTGGGCATCCCAGGGAAGCTGGCTGGATGTGTCAATGGGGCATCACTTCCCTGCAGGCTGCAGCACAGGGAACCATGGGGCAATGTGGATGTGGGGGGAACCTCTCCTTAGGAAGGAGGAACTAAAGCTCTTCAGGGTCGCTGTCAGACGTTTCCTGTGGTATGGCTATGCAGATGAGCTGATTCCAGATGTAAAGTCCCTGGACAGGAAGGGGAGATACCTCATAAGGTAGAATTACAAAGCAATGTGTGGAGGATAGAGCTGAAGAAATGTCCCGTGCCTAAGGAATGCACCTGTCCACAGGTGCCACGAATGTGCCAGTACAAACTTGAAAGGCATTCTGTCTCTCTCCCTGTTCCTGTGGTGTCCCATCCCCTCTGGGAACAAAGTAGAGAACCAGCTTTTCCTTTCAAGCTTATTGTACAGGACTGGTCCTTTCATTTAGCTCTTTCCCCCATGGCTTGTAGGCTGCACCTCTGCTGAGGGAGCTTTATCCTGGGACACACATTTGATCTAGAGCTGGATGGAGGACAAACAGTAGGGCTGTTTAACCACATTCAGGGAAGAGAAAATTCCTTGCATTTTAAATAATTGTCTTTGTAGCTCAAACTCCTATTTGTTGATTAATTCTTATTTTATTTATTTATTTTAATTGAAGTATAGTCAGTTTATAAAGTTATCAATTTCTGATGGAAAGCATAATGTTTCAGTCATACATATACATATATTCCTTTTCATTATGCATTATTACAAGATATTCAATATAGTTCCCTGTGCTACACAGTACAAATTTGTTGTTTATCTATTTTACATATAGTAGTTAGTATCTGCAAATCTAGATCTCCCAATTTATCCCTTCCCACCCCCTTCCCCCTCTGGTAACCATAAGTTTGTTTTCCAAGTCTGTGAATTTGTTTCTGTTTTATAAGTTCATTTGTGTCATTTTTTTTTTAGATTCCACATATGAGTGATACCATACGATATTTTTCTTTCTCTTTCTGGCTTATTTCACTGAGAATGATGATCTCCAGGTCCATCCATGTTGCTGCAAATGGCATTTCATTCTTTTATGGCTGAATAGTATTCCATTGTATATATGTGTGTGTATGTGTCTATATATATATATGTACCACAACTTATTTTGTTGATTAATTCTTGAAGTCAATGATAGCTTCGTGTAGCTTTGTACTTAGCATAAAACTCCAAAATGTTTTCTGAGAATAATATTTTTCTTAATTTCATTTCATCTACATACTTAGATTCCTGATTTTCTGACAAAGCTAGCTTAAGTATTTTGTGAGATGCAGCGTTAAGAAAGTTCAGTTCTGAATGTAGTGGTTTTGGGAGTCATAGCTTTCAGCTCCCGATTCAGTTTCACACAAAATTTCTAAGAGTCAAATGTTGGGATATCACCTGCATCTGCTGCATTCAGTGATATTTTTGTACCTCATTGCCTCTCTGGAAGAGTTTGAAAATATGAAAATCTGTAATTAAAATGCTTGGGGAAATATTTTTACTATAAAGGTCAGACCAAATCCCTTTAAACCATATATATTTATATTAAAAAAATCTTTGTTTATAATCCTTTCCTTCTGTAACACCATTCCCACTCTAAAAGCCATTAAGAAACTTCTTTGAATGTATAATGTATATATTAAATATGCAAATTTATATACATATGTATGTATAAATCTCTGTTTTATTTGATACGTGTGTTTGTGTGTAGAAGATATCAAAACATAGCTTTTCGTTTCCTGACAAATGAAGCCCCAGTGCCAAATGCTGAATTCTAAGCACAAACTTTGTATTGACAGTTGTCAGTTGTCCCAGTAGATTTGCACAAGCAGAAAGACAAACACACTTGTTGGGTCAATCAAATAAGATTCCCTTTTCTAAATAATAGAGGGAAGCTGGTGCAGCCAGCAGTAGTCCACAGGACATTTAGGGAGGTGTTAGCTTCCAGAAGCCAGCAGGGCAGGGCAGACAGTTGTAGATGAGTAAGCAAGAGCCCTTCAGAGCCCCAGGAATCTCGGTGGCCAGCCCTCGCCCCCAAGTCAGCATTAAGTGTGTAGTGCGTGAGGCTGGGGCACGTCTGCAGACTGTGCCTAAAGCAGTCTGGGTGTGTGTTGAGAGCACCTCTTCTGAGCTGGGTGTATTTATCTCGTAGATCTCAAGATTGTAAAACAACAGGGTGACTGCTGAGAAAAACAGCAGAACATGCGGGCGTGAATATTTATCACCCTTGACCTCCCCAGGCTGAGTAAGCCCAGTCCAGGAAAGCTCCTAAACTTGAAGCTGGAGACCAGGGACCAGGGCTGGTTCCCCAAGCTCTCTGGAAGCTGTGTCAACAGAATCTCCGATTAGCCCAGGGCTTTTTCTTCAACCACAAGTGTGGCTATGCTGAGTTATTCTATTCTTTCCCTAACTTGTCGGCTTATTCCAGAGTTACTTATTTTCTTCAGGTTTCTGGACGTTTTTTTGTGGGGATGATTCAGAGTCCTGTGCCCTAGTTGGATGGAACAATATCTAACACCTTCCTCTGTTTCTCCATCCCTTCACTGTCCCAGGAAGTTCATCCAGTTGAGAGAAGGAAGTTAATCACTGAGAGCTGGCCTGGTGAGCAGGGCGGGGCGGTCCTGTCAGCACTCTCAGAGTCAGAGTGAAATGCAGAAGCACAACAGACAATTTTTAAAATGAGCTAGTTGACAACCATCCCAGTAGTCTGCACATTTCTACCTTAATTCATCACGTGGTTGGTGTTGGCAGTTAAGGCATTGACTAAAATAGATAACGAGTGTAGAAATGCCTTTCTATCTTAGATGGATAAGTTCTTTAGCAAATATAGGAGAAATAAAGGTACTTTTGGGTAAATCTGAGACCTAAACTTTTAGCAAAAATTCATGATGGTATAGAATCAAATAACTATGTAAGTGCTCCTACTGACACCATCTAGACAGACATTTTCATAGTTTTAGACGTGGCTGGTGGAATGTGTCTTCAGTCCAGCACCTCAGTGGGACGATACCAGTACTGACCTCCAGGGCGGCTTCCTGGCACGAGCGTTGGCTTGCACTCGCAATATCACTCCTATTTCTGTGCATTCTCATGGTTTGCTGATATGGTCCTTGGACTCATCTTCCTTCCAAAGTAATTTCCTTTCACTTTTCAACCTCTGACTGTCTCACATGGGTTGGTTGTTCATTATCCATACCCAATAGCTCAGTGAATATTTATACTCTTCCTCTGGAGTGAGTCGAGCTGCAAAGTGTGTGAAGAAAGGGAAGGGGCAAAAATGAGCCCAGGTGGCATGCACGGCTATGCCTTCATATGACTTTCATTTTAGACACTCAACAAAAGCGCTAAATGGGCCAAAGACTGCTAATATTTGAAAAGATTCCCAGCTCTTTCAATATATTCTGATTTTTTTTTATATTATAGAATGCAACTGAAGGGCCATTGTTCACATGATTTTCCCTATCTTCTTTTACAATGACAACTTTATTGCAGAGCTGGTTAAAAGCAAAATGAAAAGAAGAGGAAGGTTTCTTTATTATTAGGCTTCTGGGCTTTGCCAGCGCATGCCGTGTGATTCTGATGGCTGTATAAAATCTCATCTCTAAAATGAATGTGATGCTGCTGCTCCACAAGACTACTCATTTGATGTGTAGTCCGTGCTCTTCTCCTTTGAGCTGTATTCTGGGGATGGAGCAAGGAGCAAAACAGATAAAGGCCCTGGCCTCAAGGTGCTTCCATTCCAGTGAGAGAAGCAGGACATAGATAAATAAGTAAAATAGATAGTTCGTCAGATGGCGATAAGCCCTTGAGAGAAAAATTAACTGAGAAGTGGGGAGGGAAGTGGAAGGTGTGTGTGATGACAAGTACCCAAATCAGAGATACCTTCTCTGACAATGTGATCGGGGATATCTAAGCAGAGATCGAGGGAAGTCAGGAAGCGAGGGGATTTTTCCCTCTCTGTCCATAATGTTATGTCACTAGAATATGAGCTCCCCTAAATCAGAAATTTTGTCTGTTTTGTTTATTGCTGCATTTCTGGCACCTAGCATACTGTCTGGTATTCAGAGAAAGTATATAAACAGTTGCTGAATAAATGGACAAGCCAGTGAACTGGGAATAAGTAACCAGGGAGTTAGGAGGAGAAGAGAGCAATTGTCTTGGAGGCCAGTTGAAGCAAATGTTTGAAGGAGGCTGTGATAAACTGTGTCAAATGCTGCTCATCGGTTGAAGAGGAGTGCTGAAAATAGCACTCTTGGGGCAGAATTCTTAAGCTTGTGTGGCTTTTCTCAATTCTGCATCACACCAGTGTTGACAGCCTCCATTTTGCTTTCCCAAGGGTGGTACTACAGCTCAAGTCTGTCCTCCTTCCCTACTCTGCAGGTTTGGGCCGCCTTTCTTTGCTTGCTCACTAGTCTTCTGCCAAAGCTCCTTCTTGCTGTCACTGGGAGCGTGCACAGGGAGCAGGGTGGAGGGGTGCAGCATGTGGGGCCCTAAGGGTACCCGTGGCCAGTTGGGTGGATTTGCAAGTGAGGCACCCCAGAGGCTTGTGGGAGGGCTTTTTGATGGCATCCATGACCTGGTTAGTAGGACCCATGTCCCTTTAACACCCTCTGAGAGTCCTGTCTGCTACTCTCCCAGCCTCTTCCTGCCCCCTAGTCAGCCTGCTCACTGCTTAGCACTCTGGATGGGATTGGAGGGAAAGGGCAGCATCCTGCACAGCTGAGGAAGCCAGGTGCTCACTCCCACAACCTCACTTTCCCCTGCGGGAGAAATCATGGGCCAGGAAGGTCTCTCTTGGCACTGAGCTGGGCTGCCTTGGGAGAGGGATGATGCTGGTGAAGTCAAACTCTTCCTCTTACCCCCTCCAATCAATGCATCTACATACATCTACCTATCTATATCTATCTATCTATCTATCTATCATCTCCAGTGACATGCTGGAACTTCTTCCCAGGTTCTTGGACTTTCATGAAAGCTCTCTCATCCATGCAGGTTTGTCTAAGACAGTGACCTCCAGGAGCTCCCAGACCATATCTGACTGGAGCTGGAGCTGGTTCACGGGCCGCTGTAGGGTCCACAGCGAGGACTGAGGTCTGTACACCTCTTGCCCCATGCACTAGTGAATGAGACTTCCCTGGGCCCCTTGGTGTGTGGTGCTGGACTCCACAGCTCCCATAAATGCACTTCTGTCCGTGCAGGGATGCCAGATAGTTGTTGAGGGGGGATATGAGTGGAAAACATCTTTTTTGATTATCTTGTTGATATCACTCCTCTGCCCCTTGTTGTCGAAACCTCAAAGTCATTTTGCAGCATCCTCATAGAGACAGAAGTCTCACAACCTGCCGTGTATAAGCTGGAGACCCAGGAAAGCCAGCGATGTAATTCAATTTGTCTGAAGATCTGAGAATCAGGGGAGCCAGGGCTGTAAATCTCAGTGCAAGGGCAAGAGAAGTTGAGATGAGCTGACCCTGCTCAACTAGTGAAGCAGGAAGAAAAGGGATCATCCATTTTAACATAGAGAAGGCAGGATATATGGGTACAAGTGTGGGTAAGTGATTGAGTTTGGTGGTGGAAGTGTGATATAATATTTTTTCGTTTTCTTTTATTTTAAAATTTGCACACATTAAAATTCACTCCTTGTGATATACAGTTCAAAGACTTTAACAAATGCATAAAGTCTTGTGTATATCATTACCATCCTGATACACTCCAAAAATTCTCTTGTACTGCCCCCTTGTAGTCACCTCTCCTATTTCCAGTCCCTGACAATCACTGATCTGTTCTTTAATCCAGTTTTCCAAGATGTCATAAAAATGGAATCATATAATTTGCAGCCTTTTGGATCCAACTACTTAACACTTTGAAAAATGCATGGGAGTTGCAGTCACATTGTAATGTGTATCAATCGTTTGTCCCTTTTTATTGCTGAGTAGTGTTACATGGTATGAATGTACCACAGTTTGTGTATCCTTTCACTAGCTGAAGGACATGTAGGTTGTCCTACTTTTTGTACTTAAGCATAGGATTTCTGGGCCTTATGGTGGATGTATGTTTAACTTAATAAAAAACTGCCAACTTGTTTTCCAAAGTAAAACCAACAAGATATGAACCTTTCAGTTGCTCCATATTCTCATCTGTGTTTGGCATTGTTAGAATTTTTTGTCATTCTAATAGGTATGCAGTGATTTCTCATTGTGTTTTAAATTGTATTTGTCTAATGCCTAATAATGGTAAACATTTTTTAATATGCTTGTTATATGCACATCTTCTTTGGTAAAATGTCTGTTTAGTTTTTTTGCTCATTTAAAAAAATGGATTGCTTCACAAAAGAAAATAATATTGAGTTTTAAAAGTCCTTTATATATTCTGGATACAAGTCCTTTGTCAGAAATACGTTTTGAAAATATTTTCTCCCTGTCTGTGACTTGTCTTTTCACTCTTACAAAATCTTCACAAAGCAAACATTTTTAATTTTGATGAAGTCCAATTTATTGATTTTTTTCCTTCATGGACTATGCTTTTGGTGCTATATCTAAGAAATCTTTGTTTAACCCAATGTCAAAATACTTTTCTCCTATATTTTCTTCTAGAAGTTTTTTGTTTTGTGTTTTCATTAGATCTCTGATCCATTTTGTTTTTTGTTTTTTTTTTTATATGGTGTGAGGTTTAAGTTAATTTTTTTTTCTTTTTTGGACATATTCATGCCTAATTTTTCCAGCACCAGTTGTTTAAAAAACTCCCATTTCCCCATTAAATTGTCTTTACACCATTATTAAAACAATTTGTAAAAAATAATTTATATTTATTTGAGCCTTCTCTTCTGATTGCTTTTATTTTCTTGGTAAAATAAGCAAAAATCATCACCTGAAAATTAGGCAAGTAGAATTGTTGGAGTTTGAAAGGAAAGGAGATGTGAAATTAATTTATTCATTCAACAAATTATAAATATGTCTATTGTGTACCAGACACTATTTTAATTTCTGTGGATACATTGGAAAGCAAAACAGACAAATCTTCTGCTCTCATAGGATTCTCATTTCAGTGAATGCAAATAGACATATAGGAAAATAGGCAATTAAAGTAAAAGGAAATGAAATTGCAACCCTAAAGGGGGATAGTGGTTGTGAATTTAAATTGAGAGCAGTCAGCAAAGTTTTGTGTCTCTTCTCCAGCTTTATTCAGCTGCATATATGCCAGTCAAGACTGTGGACTGGTCAGAGATTTGATTTCACTGGGGTAAGAATTTCACCAGGAAAGTGTGGTTCAGGGAGAATGTGGCCAGGGAATCGAGAGAGTATGTGGGAAACTAATTACAATGTGAGTCCTTGGAATCTCAGCCAGGTGAGGAGGAATGGAAAACATGAGATAAGGGGCAGCAGGAAACACAGGTAGGGTCAATAGACCAAAAGTTTCTGTGGATCAAAGGATTGTTGAGGAGGGAGCACAGAATGAGATGGAAAGATAGAAAGAAAGATAGAATGACAGATGGTAGAACGATAGAAGTCAGTAAATGATTTAGATCCTAGAAATTAAGATTATGGATGGTCAGAGAGGTCCAGTTACTGGTAATGACAGGGAATGATGAGTTATTTGCTGAGATAGCATAAAGGCAGAATTATTGGGGATAAAGTGGGCAAGGAATTAAGAGGCCAAGATTTGGACAGTGTCAGTGAAATATCTTAGCATCTCTGGATATTGAAATCACAAAAATCATTAGAAGCAGAGTGTCAGTGGGTAAGATAGTAAGCTAGATGCTAAGTCTCCTAGGAATGAGGTGAGACTGGGTGTCCTGGACGTCTGTAGATGACTACGTCTAAGTAGGGTGTATTAGTTTCCTATTGCTGCTGTAAAGAAGTACCACAGACTTACTGTTCTGGAAGTCAGAATTGCAAAATCACTAGGCTAATGTCAAGGTGTCAACAGGACTGGTTCCTTGTGGAGGCTCTGAATGAAGGGAAGGATCTGTTTCCTGGTCTTTTTCAGCTTTTAGTGGCTTCCTGTATTCCTTGCCTTGTGTCCCCTTCCATCTTCAAAGCATATCACTCAGATCTCTGCTGCTGTTGTCACAATACTTCCTCCTCTTCTTTTCTTAAATCTCTCTCTGTCTTCCTCTTATAAGGACACTCGTTATTACATTTAAGGTATACCTGACCTGAATAATCCAGGATACTCTCCCCACAGAAGATCTTTAACTTAATGACACCTGCAAAGTCTTCACCATGTAACATAACACTCACAGTTTCCAGGGATTAGGACCTGCATATTTTAGGGGTCTAATATCTAGCTCACCATGCGGTGGTTTAGACTGATGGAATGAGCTTCATGGGAGCCTAGTGAGAAATTTAATGGTGTAGAAGCAGCCATGAGGAGTAAGCAAGACACCCATTCCTACACGATAAAGGGCTGGGACAGAAGACAAGCTCCATTTCAGGATTGAGGAGAAGCAGTGATGTCAGGGAATAGTCAAGTTTCCACTGGAGCATGAAGGTGGAGGGAACTTTCAGAAGAGGTTCAAGGTAGAGATTTTGCTGATAACCTATCTTGAACTCTGAACATAAGGGAAGTGTTTAGAGAGAGGGAAGGTGTGAGATTGGGTCAAATTTAGAGATATGCTCTACTTTCTGTGGTTATAAAATAGTATGGAAAAATCTGAGACCAACCTAACATTTTTTCTCTCATATTGGTAATTTAGTGCATTTGTCTGAGTGTCCTCAATTTCCACCCCCCCCCATCTTTAAAGTGCAGTGGTAGCTTTACTAGATATGGGTTGGTGTTGATTACTCTGGGCCATGTTTTTCACGTGCTCAATGTACCTATTCAGTATGTAGATACAAGGTTCCCCCGCAAAAAATTCTATATTGTACTTAAAAGTTTTGTTTTGTTCAATTGTTTTATTTTTCTTCTTTAGATGTTTCAGTTACATCCGAATGAGCTTTCTTTGTGTGTTCTCTTTATCTTCTGCTTTCTTTAATATTTTTAAATCTTTATTTCTGTTTCTTTCATGAGTCACTTCTTTTTCCTTCCTCCTCTTTCATACTTTGTTTTATATTCATATATTCTTGTGTTTCTTCAATTTTAGCTTTATTTCCATTTTTTTCATTTTCTTCTCTTTTATTCATGACTTCTGTTAGCTTTCTAAAAATTTTATAGCCTTCTGTTGTCTAGTCATTTTATCTGAGGTGTTATAATTTTGATTTATGTTGTTCTTTCAGAGCCTTGATAATTTTCTTAATTTTTAATTCCTGCCTGCAATAATATGCTACTTTCATTTTCTTTGTAGTCATATTTTCTTAGTGTTTTTCATTATCTGCCAGGAGATAATTTGGATTTTTTCATCTTTAATTTTATATCTTATATGGGTTTTGATTATAATCTTGTTATTTTTTTCATATGTTTAAATGAGATTACATTTCCTGGATTATTAGGAGAATGTTTCTATATGGGAGACATGGATGGGACAAGGCAGTTTTTCCCTTCATAGCTCAGAGCTTTTTTCTTTTCCTTCCTTCCTCCCTCCCTCCCTTTCTTCCTTCCTTTCTTTCCTCTTCCTCCTCTCTCTCTCTCTCTCTAATGTTTTAACCACTTACACATCTCCCAGGGCTTAGCTTGATCCGATTCAGGTAGGTTTCCTGACTGTATCTGTACTATCCAGCCTTGCTTTTCAAGGTGGTGATCTCACTGTTAAACATTCTATTTTGTTAATATTATCAGCTCAGTTCTATTTTTTTATTCAGTAAGATAAAACATGTTTTTAACAGAGTATTAGACCATTCTATTTTGCTGGACTTTAATTTATTCTGTTTCATTGTCTGCTTCCATCTGTTTCTTCCTAATCTCTCAATTACCATAATATCAAATCTATGCCCCTGATCTTAAGATACACGTTACATTTGTGAAATGCCAATGGAGACAGTTTTTAAAGATGTTATATTCTGAGCTGCCACTGAACATAATAAAAATCACAGATATGTCCTTATCCACCAGTAGAAAAATCCCAATTGAATTTTATATTGCTTCCATATCAACCTTTTTATTCTCCTGTTTCACTTATATCTAGTACTGATACATTTTTTGTCCTGATATATTTTTGAAATTTTCTCCCTTTAGATTATCTCCTGAAATATATTAGCAAACCCTGAGTATCATTTTATCATTTATTTGAGATCTTTGCATTATCTCAAGAAATTGATATCTTTAGAAAGAGAAATGCATTGTCAAGAAGTATCTAAAAATTTCATTTTGATTAAAGTTTACATTAAAAAATATGATGTGTTCCTTCATGAAATACTAAAATAATGTAAATACAATTAACTTACTATTACAATTCAGCTATCCACACCTAGCATAAAAAACACCTGCCAAAGCTACCTATGAGTTGTCACATTATGGTAAATCCAGAAAGTAATTCTCAAGTTAGCAAGAGTTCTTCTGACATATCCTCTTTTCAGCTTGTTATTAATCCATTCGCACATCAGACTTGACACTGACATTATGAGAGATGATGGACTAGCTGTGATCATTTACTGAAGATTTCTGAATTAAAAGTAATAACACCCTGTAGAGAGAAGAAAACACGATTCATCTAAAGATTAAGATGTGTTATAAAAACCCCTCTAAATACCTTTTTCAATTCTTCAGGGAAGAATTTATCTTGTTTGAAAGATTGTTAGATTGAATCACCTCTTAAGAGAATTAGTTTTGTGCAGAAAGTCACAAGCATGCAATACTGGATATCACTATGCCATTACCATCAATTGTTTGTTATGTTTCTTTTAGCCTCTCAGTTCTATTTCTCAATGTAATTAACTTAATCTTTACTTTAACAAATGGCTTCCCTTCTAAGACTTTCTTGTCCAACTGTAGTACTTAAAGTTCTGTTGTTTTACTTACTAGAGACAGTAAAATAATTTTACTGATTTATTTCCTGCTTTTTAAAATGCCAAATTACAGCACAATTTGTGATTGAAATTTCATCAGCTTTAGGTGAATTTTCAACATCAATGAACTACAACTCGTTTGTTCTCATTTGACGTTTGCATCTCGTTGACATGTTGACATTAACTGCAGTGTTAAGAAAGGTTAGCTGGAGTCGTGAATGGATTGAATTGGTTGTCTATTCTTCCTAAATCTCCTCAAGTTATGTATTCATTGCAGACAAATGTCTTTTCTGGAGGCCACAATTGGATCCTTCATCCTGTCCACTACAGGAATTGTGGGAAAAGGGAGATACCAGTTTCCTACAATGCTGACATGGCATCAAGGAGTATCTCACGTTGTTCAAAGAAGCATAAATATTTCTCCCAAATTCTGAAATTAGAAAGAATTTCAAAAAACTTTAATAGATGAACATATGAAATTAAAGTTTTGGTTAAGTTTAACTTACTAAAGTATTTGGTCTGGGTGTTCTATGATTTCTTTACAAAAAAATTAACTTATTTTGGCTATTTGTTGTACTATCTTAAATTCCGGGTATGTTTTAATTTCCTTATTAATATGTATGGAAAAATAAAAGAATGTGTCTTCTCTGAGTGAGACTAACTATGCATATGACTACTGAAAAATATATCTCAAAAGTGTCCACTTCACAAAAGCGCAGTCTTAATTCTCCATCAATGAAGGAGAACTGAATAGTCTTTTCTGTTCTCTCTGTAGGATGGGGATTCTCAAGCATGGGTGATTTTATAGCACCCAGGCGGATTTTACAACGTCTGAAGACGTTTCTGGTTGTCACAAGTGGTGGTGTGGTGTTAATTAGAGACTAGAGGCCAGGGATGCTGCTCAACATTCTATAAGGCACAGGACAGTCCCCCATTATATGCAATTAACTCCAAGGCTGGAAAATCCCACTCTGGGTTCTTCAGCATTATGTTGAGCAGATTGAAGACCACTGTACTACTGAAGGCTGTTTATAAGTTCTGTGGCTTTAAGTAGAGGCCGATATGTTGAACTAAGAAACCATTCAATAGGGGCATAATTGAATGAGTTTTCAATGTTGTGTATGGAAGAGGGGCAGGAAGTATGTTTTCATCATTTGTGCCACAGCAATGGTCCCCTCATATCCAAATACGCATAGATTTCTGGGTAGAGAAGAACATCCAAAGCAGCAGAATGGTATTGCAGTCTAGGTCTGTCTGGACCTAAGACCACATACTTTGGAGCTGCTTGTTGCTATAGCCTATTCTTTGGGTGTTTCATTTAACAGTGTTCCCTGCCTATGGTGACTGAACAGTTTTTCCTGTCCTTATTTTCTTCTCTCATAGTTCAAAAGTACAATTCAAGATTAACAATTCTTCTGTTAAACAGGTTTGCAATCAAATCTTATGCTGCATATATATGGGAAAGAACATGCTGAAAATATTGAAATTGAAGTAAACATAACAATACTTTTTGAAGATAAAAATGTTAAAAAATAGTTTCAAGCAAAGAAGTGAGGATAAGATCATGTTATTTCTGCTACCTTTTCTGGGAACAATTGTGATATAAATGGGGAAGATGTCAGAAGCTTCCAGCTACTAAATCAGAATCGAGTATGTCTTTCTGCTTGGGGCTGTGCTGGCTTAAACTATAATTTTGGCAACTGGGTTGCCTGTCTCTGAAATACAATTTTCCCACCGGGAGAATCCTTGATTCCCGAGCCCAGTCTCTGAAATGCCTGCGTGCTGCTTGTTTGTGTTTGCTGATTATAGGCTTCTGGATTTACATGCTAAGATCTTAGGTGCTGCTTTGATCTCTGCTTATTTGTCTCTGTCTTTTTCTGTTCTTTTAAGCTGATCTTTCTGTCACAAACCCAATTATCATATTTACATCCTTAGTGGCCTTTTCTAGGAGCAACAATCTTCTGCTCTTAATTTATTTGATATACACATTTAGTATCTCGTGCACAAAAACATGTTTCTTATCCATGGTTTACACTGGATCTTTGGCAAATAGAACATTTACTAAAATTATCAGGGAGGAGAGTATAGCTCAGTGGTTGAGCGTGTGCTTAGCATGCACAAGGTCCTAGGTTTAATCCCCAGTACTTCCATTAAACAAACAAACAAACAAACTTGATTACCACCCCCTAAACAAACAAACAAAAGAAATTATCAAGTACTATGTCACAAAAACCTCATGATAAATTCCCAAAAGTAGGACTTTTGCCAGTCATTGTCTCTGGTCACAATATTCAATGATACAAAATTGATATAAAAATAAACAAGTTGGAAAAGATTAACCGCTTTAAAATTAAATTCCTGAATCAAAAATGACCTGAACATTGAATTTCAAATTACATTAAAATTAATAAAATATGAATAATTTGATGAATACCAGTTCCATTCTCACTGTGGCCCTTTAAGGTAGATACCGACTCTCACTAAGGGACTAAGGATTATGGATGTCCTAGTTCTTACTGTAGGCACAGAGCAAGACTCCTTGCACTCCTTAATTGGTTTTGAACAAAAATCTTTTACTTCATTCTGGATTTTCCGTGGGTACTTTTTAAACCTATTTTCTTCTCAAAACAGCAATGGGGGGTGGGCAGGGATAGTTCATTGAATTTTTAGTTTATTTATTTTGTTGTTGAAAGACCAATCTTTATTGGTTTTCAAGGTGATTTTTCATCCTTTCTTTGCTCCTCACATGCGCCCTCACTCTCTCCCATCTCAGGAGGTGACTATTTCATTGTCTTTAGGAAAGCAGTAAGCATCCAAAGGGACCTCCAGAGGCATTCTGTCAGGAGACCCACAAATGTAATGATGCCTCCAGTCCCTTTCTCCTCCTCTAAACACAGGGAATTCCTTCTTCCTACCCAAGATCAGCCCTTGCGTTTCTGTCCTGGGTCAGTCTGGTCCAGTTCTGCCCTCAAAAAGACTTTTCTCTTGGTTGTATTTCCTCTCACTTTTGCATTATCACATTTTCTCTACTGGATTATTTTCCAATATACATGTATGATCAATACCTACCATCTTAAAGAAGGATGTCTCCCCCTCCAGCCCCCTCCAGCTCTTTTCTCCATTTCTCCACCCCATTTCTCTAGTCAGTTTCATAGTCAAGCTTCTTTAAAGGATGGTCTACTCATCTGTTTCTAAGTTGCCAACCTGCATTTACTTCTCAACTCACCTCCTTCTGGCTTCTGTCACCATCATTCCTCTAAAAGTGCTTCTGTCATGGTTACACACTAACTCCCTGTTATCAAATTCAAAAAAAAAAAAAAAACCTCTTATGCCCTTAACTTCCTTTTTCCTTTAAATTTATTTATCTATTTAATTACTTTTTTTTTATTGAAGTATAGTCAGTTGCAATGCAACATTGTGCTCTGACATCTGTGAGCATCACCAAAAGTCTAGTTACCATCCAGCACCATGCCCTTGACCCTTTTTCCGTACTTTGCCCACCTCCAACCACCTTCCCCTCTGATAACCACCAATGTGTTCTTTATGTCTATGAGTTTGTTTTTGTTCTGTTTGTTCTTTTGATTTTTTTTTTTTGTGTGTGTGTGTGTTTTGTTTTGTTTCTTTTGGATTCCACATATGAAGGAAGTCATGCTATCCTTACCTTTCTGGACTGTTTAGCGGCATTTGATACATTTCACCTTCCATTCTCCTTGAAACACATACCTTTTCTTTTGGTTTTCTTTTTCTCTCTCTGAAAACTCCTTTTGCATCTTTTTTCCAGCTTGTCTTCCCTCATCTGATGTCTAAGTGTTAGCGTTCTTTGTTGCTTAGTTCCTCGGTGCTTAGTTTTTTGAGCTGCTATGTATTCTATGTATAGTCTCCCTGGTCAGTCTTGTCTAACCCCATTTCTTTAAAGTAATATTCATATGCTAATGTGTCCTAAATTAGTGCAGTACAGTAGTAATTTAGTACAGACTTCTGTTTATGAGGTCAGCTTAGAGTTTGTCAGATTCACTCGATGTCAAAACCACTTCACATGTAAGTACCTGAGATTAAACTCTGATCTTTCCACACCCTCCCCCAGACATCTACTCCAATATTACTTATTTTAGGATTCAATGCTATCATCCATTGTGTTATTTAAGTGAGAAACCAGAGAATCTTCCTTGATTCTTCCTCAGTACTAGCAATCTCCCTCTACCTCTGCCACCACACAAGCTAAGTAAATGTCTATTGTCATAAGGAACATTCAAATAGTCTCCCAGTTGGCCTCCTACTTGTAACTCTCTCCAGTCTGTTTTCCAAACAGCAGCCTAGGTGATATTTTGAAATTGAAATCAGATCATATTTCTCTGTAAAAGCCTCCATGGCTTACCATTGTACTGTGAACAATATCCAACCTTTGGGAGGACCCAAAGACCCTGGGTAATAGCTCCCTGACAATCTCCTCAACTTCAGCTCTCTTGCCCACCTTGCTCGCTGTGCAGAAGTGTGATTGACCTCGCTGCAGTTCATCACACATGACCTTTCCTATCTTAGCAGCAGCACAGAACTGCTCTTTTTGCTGGGAGTGCTCTCCCTGCAAATCCTCACACAGCTTCTCATCACTCCAGTCTCACTTTAAATGCTGCATCCTCAAAGTCGCCTCTGTCCATTCTCCCTTACTAATTTGACATTTGGCATTCTTCTTAGTTTGTACTCACATAATAATTTACATATTTAGGTACTATGAACTCTTCCCCTCACTAGACTCAAGATTCATGTCTGTATCATTTATCACTGCCTGCATAGTGTCAAATGTAGCATCTCACCCAAAGCAAGTGACCAACAAGTATTTATTGACTTATGAATGTAAAATGAGACAGCTCACAGTATTCAAGAGAAGTATTGCACATGTATAAAAGATTTCCACAGTCTTGCATAAATAATGCCTTGTTAGAGTTGTTACTTGGTGCCTTTCACAAACACTGTAGTTCAATTGACAAAATATAATCACTTGGAAAGCACAGAAGAAAAAAATCAAAACAAACAATTTCAGACTCCATTATGAATTATTTCCAGAGTTACTCTATTCTACTAGATGTCTGTGTTAGATTATAAATGAGCAAGGAGTTCTATGGACTGAAGACCACCTCCAGTGGCCTCTGGAAATGGGGACAAAATTGTTACTGCACATGTCAGGGTAATCCTTCCTTAACTCCCTCCTCCCTTCCACTCTTTTCTTCCTCTTTTTTCTCAAATCCAGATAAGTCAAAGAAACACTCATTCCATTGCTTATAATCATGGAGCAACTTCAGAGGTCAGAAGTCCAAATAGAGCCCATATTTGAGCAGGTGCCTGTCCAAAGGTATGCTGTTTCCTCTCAAGAATGAAAACAGGATACCTTCATTTACAAAACCCTTCCGTGACATGATTTAAAACAAGGAGGATTTCAGTAATAGAGGGGGAGAAATGACAGAAAGCACGTTTTAATACCATTTCAAAGAGACTTGGACACTCATTAGGTATAAAAGGAGAGAGAATGGTTAATGATGATTCTAGCTTGTCAAACGAGCCACTAGGAGAATATCAGAGAGGCTGCAGGAACTCAGTGCTGAATACCCACTGTTTGCTTAATGTGGCCCCTTTGTGTGCTCTTTAGATTTACTTAAATGACATTGCATTCTCTCTCTAGTTACTACATGGGGAAGGACAGTCAGGGACGTAAACAGTGATGCCCAAAATGAACTCTCAATGTAGGAAGCAAAAATGAGCCTGACTGTCAGGTGGGAGGAAAATTTCTGTACTTTAGACACACCAAAATTACATTCCCGGGGACAAGGAATAAGAGGAAGTTCCACCTGCCATATATCTTTAATTATGCAATGATATCATGTGGCTTATATGATGAAGATTAAGTTTCACTAAATATGTGCTTTATTTTAGGGGAACGATGTAAAAACAAAACCATTTGGACAAAATGTGAAATGCCTTTCTTTTAGGAGTGTTATAATCTAGTTTTTAGGTTTAGCTGAATGTCATAAGAAAGCTGAAAAACAATCTGCTGGTATTCTGGCATCAGCAGGAAGGGCAGGAGGCTTAAATCACGAGAAGCCAGTTCCTCTCGTTACTGTAGCGTTAGGAATTAAAACTGACATACCCATTTTTCTACATTACTTCAACATCTGGCTCACAGGAAACATGATTTGTCTACCCTGCCAGTATACACAGCCATCAGTAATTTAAAACTAGTGAAGGAGAAATTTTGAAATATCATTAGTCTTCCACTTTCAATATTGCCACTCAGAACTTCTAAAAGCAAATTTTCATTTATGTTTTATTATATGAAGCATATGGATTAATGCGGGGTATGCTTATAGCATTATAAAAATGTATTTTTATAATGTATAATCTGTGGTTGAATTCATGTCTCAAAGATCTCTATCTCTCGTGTGACTTGGATTCCATTCTTGGAATTTATTACATTTCTCTTAGCTTAAGCCCTAACCATTGGGCAGTTGTATGCTTCTCCTTTGCAAACATTTTGAGACCAAACCACCAAGGAATTTTAATGCCCAAGATTATATTAAAATTTATGTAAATCCTTGGCAATGACAGTGGATTATTTTTGCAGTCCTTCCCACCAACTTGGTTTTTCTTTCTGGAATCATTGGTGTGGCCTTAGAATGCATTTAGAGCTAGAGTGACCATATGTCCCAGTTTGTCCTAGAAGTTTCTGTTTATACATCCTGTCTGGGAACCTGTTTAGTTAGTACTTCTTTTTATTGTCAAGAATGTCCCAGCTTGGGTGATTGGCTATACGATCACCCTATTGGTAGCTGAGTAGGTGAAGATGGAATCCCTTTGAATTCTCTTCTTCCTAAATGCATGTATCTCTCACATTACCTTCTCTCGAATGTATTGTTAAAACCTCTGATCTGTTCCTTCCCTTTGTCGGGGGCTGGGAGCCAGATCCACTGAAGCTGGGGTTTCTTACGCCTGAGGGTTGAATTGGAAACTTCTCAGCCAAGGCAACCAGTGAAGTGAAAAATGAAGGAACCAGAGCTAAGATTGTACAGGAAAGCTAAGATACAAAAAGCCAACCAGGGAGTCTTTCAGACATGAAAAACTAAAACTCTAACTGAAGTTAGAGTCAGCAGTCCAGAATTTGGTCCCAGAGATGAAAACAAATGCAAAACAGATGGCACTTTCCATAGTTTTTGGCTAGAACGAATGCTGTGTTTGAGGCTTCTTTTTAAATGACTCTGGCGATGGGTCACTCAGGGCTTCATTTTTCCTTAAAAGGCAATGGGTGTTTGTGTGAAGCTTGTCTTACATGCCTTTTCTCCCAGGTAACTCCAAGTCTTCTTTAACACCTACAGGTCTCCTTTTCTTGTAAAACATTCTTAGTGGGTCTCATTTTCCAAAGCCTTTCTGCTGTATTTTTATTCAGGTTATAATTTAGGTTATCACTTTTGTTATATTGTTTAGTTATCCTTAGGCAAGAAAAACAGAGTTGTCAGAAGTACAAATAAAGGGATTGTACCTTATAGAGATCTTTCTCTTTCTGATATTGATTATGGGTTGATGAAGATGATCATTTATCTAAGTCTAGTGACCTGTGCCTGCCTTCAACCCTCCATGTTGTATGTCTAATCAATCCCACCCATCAACTCACCTATCAAGGTCCTGGGACCTGGGCACAGAGAAGGACATGAGGAACTCTTTCTGAATGCCAGCCCTGTCCCAGGTGTGGTCCTTGGCTTTCAGAATTACTCCTCCAAACTTCAGGTTCCTTCCTTCCCCCTTTCCTTCTTTCCTCCTTTCCTTTCCTTTTCTCTCTTTTTCCTTCCTTCCTTCCTTCCTTCCTTCCTTCCTTCCTTCCTTCCTTCCTTCCTTCCTTCCTTCCTCCTTTCCTTCCTTCCTTCCTTCCTTCCTTCCTTCCTTCCTTCCTTTCTTTCTTTCTTTCTTTCTTTCTTTCTTTCTTTCTTTCTTTCTTTCTTTCTTTCTTTCTTTCTTTCTTTCTTTCTTTCTTTCTTTCTTTCTTTCTCTTTCTTTCTTTCTTTCTTTCTTTCTTTCTTTCTTTCTTTCTTTCTTTCTTTCTTTCTTTTCTCTCTCTCTCTCTGTCTCTCTCTCTCTCTGTCTCTCTCTCTTACTTTTTTTTTTTAACTTTTAGACTTATAGATTGAAAATTTTTCAATCTTACACTGGTTAGGGCAGCTAGAATTAAAATTTTTCTCCTATGACTACAAAACAAAGATCCAAGTTTGCATCCAGCCATCATACTTTCTTTTTGCTTCTTTGCCCTCACTATTAGCATGCTTTTCTGAGGGCACTCATTCAGGCTTTCTCCATTTTGGTTCCTTCACAATCATCCAGTATAAAAAGGATACTTTCTGATGTGTCGGATATGACATACTCAATGGGTACAGATTTTTGATGGCCAGTTTTGTTTCTAACTGCTCCCATAAATAATCTAAATGCTGGAGCTTTTAAATGCAGCTCTCTCAACCTCTACCCAACCAACAAATTAATCTTCCTCTCCTAGACAATAAAAATACTATCTGAGTTGTGAGATGACAACTACAACTAAATTTTTGAGATTAGCTTTAAAGCATGGTTTTATCTGAAGCATAAATGCGAGGTTGTGCCTAGAATATAAAAATAATCTAGCAACTGGAATAAGAAAAAGCTTCACATAAATAGCCCACTGGCTTAAAATATATAAACTTTCTAACTCAAATTCTAAACCACCATTCTACCAAATTTCAATGATGATATGGTTCAGTAGAGCATGCTGAGCTCATTAAACTCTTTCCAAGATGTATTACAAATAGAATTCATGAAAGTTAGAATTTCTGCCTATTTCCGTATGACATTGCTCTAATCAACATTTAACATAATTTGTTTGTACAAGGATTAATTGAATATACCAATAAAATTTCTCAGTTAATGGGAGTAAGCACAAGAAAATATAAATTTAGACTAATTGATATTTTTGTTAATTAAAGGTTGGTTAAATTGTCACAGAAAACTGTGGAATATTTGTCCTGTACACACACTATGTTTTTAAATCAGTTTGAGGACAAACGAGAGTAGGAAATGTCATATTTTTCTCACCCTGGAACCTAGGTATGGTGGCTTGATAGCTTGAAAATTTACCAGGCCTGTTTCATGAAAGATCTAAATCTACCTTGAAGACAAAGGCCTTATTTTGCTATTTATTAAAAAAAAAATTAATCTCCTGTTATTTATCTTCTAATTCTGCATATTTACTAATTAATACAGCAAGAATACATTTACAGTTAATACAGCAAGGAGAAAATAAAGAAAAAATTAGATTTCTATGTATCTGCTCTGCAGTGTTTTGGCAAATGCCAATTTAGTTGCCCTGGCAAAGGAAGAAATTCTATTCAGTGTCCAGATGAAAGATCTGGTCAAGAGTTAAAGGTTAAGGAAATATTAACTCAAAATGGATTAAAGACTTCCACATAAAACCTAAAACCATAAAACCTGGAAGAAAACAGAGGAAACCTATTGATATTGATCTTTGCGATGATTTCTTGGACATGACACTAAAAGCACAAGCAACAAAAGCAAAAATAAATGAAAGAGACTACATCCAATGTAGGCTTCTCCATGGCAAAAGAAATAGTAACATGAAAAGGCAATCTATAGAATGCAGGAAATATTTGCAAGTCATATAACTGATTAGCAATTAATTTCCAAAATATATAAGGAACTCCTTCAACTCAATAGCAAAAAAACAAAAACAACCTGATTTTTAAAATATGAAAAGGGTTTAAGTAGATATTTAAATTCATAGTTCTCCAAAGAAGACATACAAAGCCAATAGATATTTGAAAAAATGCTCAACATCACTAAACATCAGGGAAATGCAAATCAAGACCATGGTGAGGTTATCATCTCACACCTGTTAGGATGGCTGTTGTTAAAACAACTGCTGATGAGGTTATGGAGAAATGGGAACTTGTGGGCAGTGTTGGTTAGAACGTAAAATGGTGCAGCTACTTGGAGAACAGTGTGGAGGTTCTTAAAAACTTAAAAATAAAATTACCATATGATTCAGCAATGCCACTCCTGGGTACATACCTGAAAGAACTAAAGTCAGGATCCTGAAGAGATAGCTGCACTCCCATGTTCATTACAGCATTATTCACAATAGCCAAGGTATGGAAATAATCCAAATGTCCATGGACAAGATGCATAGATAAAGAAAATGGAATTTACTCAGCCTTAAAAGAGAAGAAAATCCTACCATTTATAATAACATGGATGGACCTGGAAGACATTTGCTAAGTGAAGTAAATTCATTCCAGAAGAGCAAATACTGAATGATTTCCCCTATATGAGGCATCTAAAATAGCCAAATACATAGAAGTAGACAGTAGAATGGTGGTTACCAGAGGAATGGGGGAGAAGAACAAGGGAATTGTTGTTCAATGGGTATAAAGTTACAGTAAACAAGATGGGTAAGTTCCAGAGATCTGCTATACAATATAGTGCTCGTAGTTAACAATAAGTTATTGTGCACATAAAATTTTAAGAGGATATATATCATATTAAATGTTCTTACCAAAACAAAACAAACAAGCAAACAAACAAACTTAGAGGAAACTTGGAGGTGATGGATATGTTTATTACACTGATTGTAGTAACACAAGTGTTGTTACCATATACCCAGACTCACCAAATTGTACATATTAATCATGTGCAGCTTTTTTGTATACCAAGTATACTTTAATAAATCTGGGGGAGTGGGGGTGGAAATAAGGTCGTGGGAAGCTGCATATGCTTGGAGAGAAAGACTTATTTGCTTAAATAAGAGCTATAATGAATTGCATTTTGGCGGAAGGTTGGCATACGTCTTATATAGGTAAGACTAAATGCTCAAATTACAGTTTCAATGAACTATTAAACGATGTAACATTAACTGTCTTTTATAAGAGACTATTCGTAAAAATTATTGGGAGATTATTATAAAGTTGAAGAAAATCTTCAAAGGTCATTAGAATATTTTGGAGTTTCACTCTCCACTGAAGCAGAAGAACATGCACTGTCTTAAACTGTCCCCTTGGGAGGAGAGTCTCTCTCTGCCAATTATTCAAGCCATTAATGAAAAGTAGTCCTGGTGGACCCCCTGCTGTGTCTTTTTCAGAAGTATAATATAGAATATGTTGACAAATTTTCAGAATAGTGTCTGTTTTGTTAATTACAGACCGAGAACAGTGTTTAAGACAAAGTGTTCAGGAAGAACTTAATAAAAGAAAGTGGTGAATTTAGTTTTCAGTTACATCCACTTGTAGGATACCACTAGAGGAGTAATTTTACTGGTCATTAGTTCATATTGCTCAAGGGCTGCTCTACAGTGAAATAATGAGTCTTCAAAATTAATCCTTTGTCCTCTCCACCCCCCACCCCATGCTCATAAAATCCTTTTTAATAGAAGCTGGATAGGGATGTCTTATTATGAATACTCATTACCATATTAAGTTATCAATATTCACTTCATGTAGAAAGATTTTGTTATTATTTTGTGCTTAATTATAATTGAAATTAAAGATAATTTTCTCATCCTTTGATAAAACCAGATCATTAAGTTAGAATTCACTGACTAACTCAATAATTAAAAAAATACTATTACAAAATTGTCTCTTAGAAAATAAATAGGTCTAAAGTCCTGCAGAAAAAAATAAAGATCTTAGTATTTATAAACTAAAAATAGTACCGAAATATAATCCTTAGAGCATATCAGAAGTTGGGCTCTTTTCATTGTATCAAATAATAATTTGTTATAATTTTAATTTGATGACTTAAATATAGGACACAATCATTAAAGTCAAGTTTTAGATGCAGTGCCAGTCATACCTTTCACAGCATGAAAATTGTTGTCTATCAGCTAAGTGAGACTTTCACACATGTTGATTTTTGTGTTGTATGTATTTGCTAGAATAATGGGGGAATCTATCAGCCTGAATTTATACATCCTGCTTCTGAAAATTTATTCCATGAATTGTTAACAAAATGAAGTTGATATCGGAATTTTATAAGCCAGTGATTCTGTGGCAAAATCACAAGATACTAATTAGAATTTGCAGTCTGGATTTTAGAGTATCACTTTGAATTAATACAATTTTTTTTTTATCCCTATTAGACTATTAGCCTTGGTAACTTTAATAACATATAAATCACATTAGTAATGCCACACATATGTTTAATGCTTTTATATAAATTCATGCTAACAATTTTTACAAATTGAATCATTTTGTTTTTTTGACAAGTCACGTAAGGAAATGTTTGATCAAGAATAGAAAATGTATTTAAAGGTAGGAAGCAAACAACTGGGGTAAGAAGAATTTAAAAAGTATTTGCCATGAGATACTTCAGAGAAGAGAATGATGCTTTATAATACACTGTTATGAAAAGATATGAAAGAGAAAGCACACAATGAAAACTTGAATTTATAAGTAACCATTCAAGATGATTGGGGCATAATTCAGGGTGTATGGAGGGTAAGCTTTTGATGGACAAAATTTTATGCCAGTAAATGAAAATACATACTTTCAGAGGACCGTCCAGTCCACCGATGAGGAATTCACTGGTGTCTCTGCTTGCCACTTGTACTAGTTTTCTAAGGCTGCCATAGCAAAGTGTCACGGCTGGGTGTCTTAAAAGAACAGGGATTAATTTTCTGAAAGCCAGAAGTCCAAGTTCGAGATGTCAGCAGAATTGGTTCCTCCTGACGAATCTGAGGGAGAACTGGTTCCATACCTTTGTCCTAGCTTGTGAGGGCTGGCAGTCTTTGGTGTTCCTAGGCTGGTAGGTGCCTCACTAAAATCTCTGCCTCTGTCTCCAAGTGGTGTTCTCTGTTTCTTCACACAAACAGCTCAGCATGACAGGGAAAAACACTTATTCCATTAAGATGGACTCTCCTAAATTCATGACTAAATATGAAGAGGTCCTCAGTGCTGCCCAGCAGTCTTACCACTTTTCCCTAATTAACTCACCTTTACACTTTTCTTCATAATTAGTTCACACTTTCTCCTCTTTCCTCAAATCTCCAACTTCACTTCCACCTCCTCACTATCAGTTAATACCTTTGTTATCTAATTGAGAAAACAAAAGCAGGAAAAAAAAAGAAGTTCCATCTCCTATCACTAAAACTACATGCATTTATGTACTTTAGTTTTCCACTTTTTCAAGGTTTTATTTTTATTAGAAACATATATACATGTTGAAAGACTATTTGCATAATAGAAAAAATGACTTTCATAATCTCATAATTGCAACCTAAGATTATTTCTGATTTTATGAAATTTCTTTCTAGTATATTTTCTCTGTACCCATTTCCCTCCATCCAGTTACAGTTATGTAGTTGGTAATATTTGGTAGTCCTCTCCACTTAATATTAAAGAAGAGGATTTCTTTTTATTGCATAAGCCTCCTGGCCATCATTGCTATGGGACAGGGCCAGTGGGTTACTTCTAGGGGCACAGATGGGCATCTCTTCCTCTGGGTCTCCGTGGACAGCGCCAATCCTGGGCCATGCCTGGAAGGGGTTGGAGCTATGTTACGGGGCTGCTTCACAATCCATGGTCAGACCAAGGTCAACGGGCCCACTTTTGGGGGCACAGACAGACATGTCTCCTAGTGGGTGCCTGGTTTGCAGGAGTGTTCTTGATCCTTGGCTGAGAGGGGCCGGAGCCTAGTTACAGGGCCACTTCAGGATTTGCAGTTGAACTGCAGTTGAAGGATCTCTCTAATAGGTTCCATTGATTGATGGGTCTGTTTTTCGTGCCAGTACCATACTGTTCTGATTACTGTAGTATAGTTTGAAATCAGGGCTCATGATACCTCCAGTTTCGTTCTTCTTTCTCAAGACTGTTTTGGCTATTATAGGTCTTTTGTGGTTCCATACAAATTTTAGGATTTTTTGGATTCTATTTCTGTGAAAAAAAAAGAAATTGGGATTCTTATAAGGATTGCATTGAATCTATAAATTGCTTTAAGCAATATGAACATTTTTACAATGTTAATTCTTCCAATCCATGAGCATGAAATATCTTTCCATATCTTTGTGTCTTCTTCTGTTTCTTTCAACAGTATCATATAATGTTCAGTATACAGGACTTTCACCTCCTTAGATAAATTTATTACTAGGTGTTTTATTTTATTTTATTTTATTTTATTTTTTTATTTTATTTTATTTTATTTTATTTTATTTTATTTTATTTTATTTTATTTTATTTTATTTTATTTTATTTTATTTTATTTTATTTATTTTATTTGTAATTGTAAATGGGATTGCTTTCTTAATCTGACTGACTGCTTGGGATTTTTAACGTCCTAACTAGCACTGCAAAACTTCAGTGGGATTTCGGAATGATGCATTTCTCAATCACATTTGACCTGGAACTTCCTGTGACTGAGCATCCAAAGGGACCACTATACAGGAGGAGTCCCTTGGGAAATTTTGGTGTAGAAGCAGATGTTGAACAAGGATAGCAGCTACCAACATAAGTACCAAATATGACTCAGCTTATACTATGGTCTTTTGGTTTATTGGTTTCTGAAGTGAAGAATGCAATTTTTTAGGCACTTCTGGCCTGACTTGTTTCCCAAGTGTTTCACTCACTATCAGACCCACTATGCTCAGCCTTCTTACTGTACGTATGTGGTCTGATGTCTCTCCACTATACTCAGTGCTGAAGAATACAAAGATTGTGACCTTCAGTCGTTATATTTGCAGGTTGATCCCTGAAACCCTGAACAGTTTGTGGTGTGGATAAAGGAGAAAATGTCTTCTTCGCAATTGTTATACTTTCACCTAGTTAGGTTACTGAAGTGTCGCTATGACAAAGGTTATGTTATCTTAATACATATGTGCCCCCTCCCCAATTTCTATAAAATATTTTATTCAGAAGCACTGAACATAAATGACGGCAGTGAATTTTGTAGTGCACTTACCCGTACCTCCTTTTAGGAGGAAGCACTCATTCTCCAAATTGCCTGGTTGTGTTGGCTACCAACAGCTCAGGGCTGAGTGCCTTGTCAGCAATTGCCCCTAGCAACAGGGAGCTGCCTCACCCAAGGCAGCAACTCACACCTAATGAGCAGTGATGCGGCACACAAAGGCCAGGTCGCACCTCAGCTCTGGGTGACCCTAAAGGGCCAGGCTAGTCCACGTCTCCCTGTGCATTCAACTGAGGCCTTTACTGCAAGTTCATCAAGATTTAAGCTCTCCCTTTGCTCAGGCTGGCTTCTTGCATGCTTTTCACAGGCATTGGGCCTATGAGTCTTGCTCAATAAACTTCCTGAACAAAAATCTATATCTCACAGACTGTTTCCCAATGGATCTGACTTAGGGCATAGTGTTTTCCAGAAGAACTGAGGCCTGCATAATGTCCACAAGCATGGAGAAGAATGGGCCTTGTAAGGCTGAGCTTGTGTCTACTTGAGTCTATCGAGGCAAATGTCTGTAGTCTAAACACCTAAACGTAACATCCTTCTAAAGCACAGCAGCCAAAATGCTTGCATAGAGGGAACTTACTCTCCAAAACAAGGAGCTCCTACTTCTCTGAATTTAGGGGGAAGCTGAAGAAGATAAGTTGTTATACACACATAGTCAACATGACCTTTCCTGGGAAACTGAGCTTGGCTCCTATTGTCAGTCATTTTCAATCATTACATCCCAAGTACTAGGCCTAAATCAGCTGAGGGGAGGAGGTGAAGCCAGCCTGATTCTTCTAATGTGGCTGACATTTCTAAATGAAAACATTTGGACATCTTAGAATCTGCCAATTCTTGATTACCTATCAGGCTAAGTTAAGAGGCTACAAATCTGGAGAGATTCCTCTAGTTTTGAGAAACACTATAACATATAGAGAAGGGCTGTACTTGAAGGAGTGAGGTTATTTAATGACGGGGGTGAATGAGGGAGAGTTGGAGGGAGGGAGTGGCATCGCTGACTTTACACAGTAACTACTGGTTATAATAATCCTCTCCTTTCCCTCCTCCTTCATTTTTATTTACCACACATGATCCGGTGTCAGGCACTGGGTGTATTTTTATCTAGTCCCATGAGGTAGTCAATTTATCCCCATTTAAAGATAAACTAATGTTCACAAAAATCAAGTAAACCAAAGTCACCTAGCTCTCTCTACAGATACATTCTTTCCATTGTATGTTTATAATGCAAAGTGTGTTTAATGTCCTTTTGTAGCAAGAGAATTAACTATTATTTGTGTTCAAAAGGTTTGTCGACTGAAATAAATGCACGGCCTAAAAGTTAAGAGTTATGTTTTATTTGGCGGGAGGACTTGAGCCAGGATGACAGCCTCTCAGATGGCCCTGAGGGACTGCTCTGAAGAGATAGGGGAGGAGCTAGGATATATAGGAGCTTTACAACAAAGACCAGGTAGTTGGAACAATAAAAGATTGCTTGTTATCTAAAGAAAACCAGGCATCTCAAGTTAAAGAATTTAGTGCTTTTCTATGTATGGGAGGAAGCAAACATTTGGGCTCACTGAATTCATTCCTTTAACAAGCACCTAGCTATATAGGGCCAGTATCCTGTCCTTTCTTATTCTGAGTCCGCACAGAGTGCACCATTGTGAGTGGCTGCAGAGGCCGGGCTGCAGGCTTGTCCTCACTTTGGGGTGGTGGCAGCTACTGAAGACTTGGTTTCAGCATTCTTTGTTTACTGATATGGTTGCAGTATTGTCATTCACACTGCAGTGTTTTGGTTCAGAGGTTTCAATGATTTAGTTGGACAGAATAGTGAATTATTCTCAATACACCAATTAGGTTGAATTTTACCTAATATATTGATGAGTAGATAATTTCATACTTGGAGCTATAACTAAGAGGAGTAATGGCAAAAGCAATAAAAATTTCAAAGGGAGTTCATACACTAATGAAGCCTTTTTTTTTTACTTGTAGAGTAATGAAGCATCTTGGAAAGAAAAATACAAGTGCTCACTGAAAGCACTGACTTGTAAATGAAGAAAAAGGTACCGTAATTATACCATTAAATATATTGAAAATACCATTTATCAAGTTGATTATTGAAGATTAGGTAAATTAAGTTGGCTACCATAGTCACTGAGTTTATTATTGACCATTATTTTTAGAGTTTAAAAGAAGTTTGGAAAAACTCAGAATTACTGTGAAAACTCTCCTGTTTCTGTGGGGTCAGAATATAACTACCTATGGGAATAGAAGGAAAATTTATTATTATCTCATCTCTATATCATTTGTAGGAGTATCTCAGGGGAGACAGAATTGTATCTAAGGAGAATGGGGAAAGTAGAAATATAAGAAATTTAGCTCGGTCCCCTTGGTATCTACAATGAAACTAATTAGAATTTGAGAAAAAGTTTTAAAAATAACTCAGGTTTACACATTCACTCTAGGATGAAGTTGGAATTTTAAATTAGGTTTATTTTAAGCTGAAGGATTTTATAAAAAGTGGTTATGTTAAATATTTAATGTTAACGCTGTTGCTGAATTAGGTAGTAAAATTAGCAAAATGGAAATCAGGAAAATGAAGATGTTTATCATTGAATCACTGATTTTAAAATATGAGGTATATATTACACAGGTTTACATGAACTTTGGAGTGATGGGATAATCTTCAAAGTATAAACAGATCTAATAATCTAACAAGATTATTAATATAACTTCTGGTATCCATTTTGAAATACGCATTAAGAGGCATCTTGGCAGTGTAACAGAATCTTAACAAACATAGATTGGGATAAGGCAGTAAAAAATGTTTCAGTAAAACATATTCTCCATTTTCACATTTAATTGTGGTTGTACATAAGAAATAGAATACAGATAAGCCCATTTTGGAAAGAGACTTTTTGAAAGTATTAGTCAAATTTTTGTTTATTATATTTTAAATGCACTAATAAAGAGGCTGGTCAGTGGAAACCAATGGTGATCCCTCAGTGAAATAAGAAATTCATTTGAGATGTGAAATTTACTTTCTGAAAGTATCTAGTTTATGTTTAACTTTTTATATAAATTAACTTAAAATTAAGCATACTGTTTTATTATATTTTTTGAATTTTTGATAATACGTGCACAGGTGAGTAAACACTTTGTTATCTTGTACATAAATATTGCAATGGCTCTATCAGATATTTACATCCAATCATGTAATGGGTATTATCTTTTCTGCAGGAATAAGCATTTCAACGTGATAAGGTTTTATTTTTCTTGTTTACTATTATGATGATGATTGACTTACAGCTGATATTCTCTGAAACATGCTCATTTCAGCGGCTATATTGGCAGTTGTACTTTGTGAATGCCGTTGTTTGCCGACATGACAATTCATTGACTAACGATTCAAATACAATTTTTTTGTTTTTACTGTACCTCATTCAGTTTCAAACTACTAAAGTCATAGTTACTGAACAGGTTACTTTCAGATGCCAGCACTAACAGTAAGGGATGTGACAGAATTCTAGTGCATGTAAACAATAAACTAAAATGAACTTTAGATACAACACATTTTGGTATAATTTTTTTTTATTCCTTAACGGTAAAAATAATGTGTCACATTGAAATATTAAATAGTTTCAATATTCTACTGCATTAAAATTTTTTATTAACTTAATTTTATTTACTAATTTATTTGGATTGAATGGCAGAAAAAGTGAGATGTCGTTTTTCTCATTTATCAAATTTTTTGAGGCCTACAATCTCATTTTATTCCAAAAAAGTCAATGGCTTAGAACATAGTATTGGGTGTTAAGTATGTAAATATTTACAGAAAACATGAAAAAAATTCTCAAACCCCTTTCCGTTTCTTTTACTGTTTTGTTTTGAGTTATAGTCAATTTATAATGTTGTGTCAATTTCTGATGTACAGCACAATTCTTCAGTCATACATACGTATACATATATTCATTTTCATATTCTTTTTTTTACCTTTTCCTTTCCTTTTCTTGTAATAACTTATGGTGAAAAAGAATATGAAAACGATACGTATGTTCTCATATGACTGAAGCATTATGCTGTACACCAGAAATTGACACAACATTGTACATTGACTATACTTCAATAAAAATATATATATATATATATACACATTAGAAAAAACCTTTCCTTTTAAAGAGATGCTGTATAAATCATGTTTTTTAAGCAATTAACTGGTACAGATCTGCTTTCATAGCTGACTGCAAAAGCAGGCTGTGGGTATTGGCTGCAGATGTAGTTTGTGGAGGGAGATGTGAACCCTCCTCTCATGAAATCTTCCAAGTGAAGCACAGAGCCCTGAGAGACACAAATGAGCTTTTACATAATGAATCATAGGATGACTTTGGACAGGTAGATAATTCTGAGATTTTCAGATCATTTTTGCCTCTGAAATTTCACATTGTCTCCGAAACAACTCTGTGAGGCAGTCAGGGCAGCTCCTTTAACACCTTCTCTTCCATTTCTAATAATCTTGCCATGTTTACAGTCATCATCTTGGCTCAGAACCGCATTACCTCGCACATGGTCCACGGGCATGTGATCTTTTCTGGGGCCCCTGCTTCTGATCTTTCCCCACTGCTCTCACAGAGATCTTCATCCAGGGCACCGAGTATGGCATCCCCTTTCTTCAAAACATTTACTCATCTTGTTGCCATTTGTATATTGTGAAGTCCTTTATGTGACTTTGGTTATGCATCTAGCTTACTAAGTAGTTTAAAATATTCAAAATTCACTAGACCCATTGGTTGTCTGTGCAAATGAGACCAAGAAAAAAAAGTAGTAGGATATTTAAACAAACAAAACATAAGGATATTTTAAGGAAAAAAATCATTACAGAAGCATTTCATATTTGATTTAGGGCTTGCCAGCTTACTTCTAGTCAAGGAAATTTAGAAGTAAATGCTTAAAAATGAAATGATTGTAGTCTTCGAGAATGTTGACTGACAGGCTTTGACCTGCTAATGAAATTGACATAAATATTTTAATGAATCATAACTGATAGAATGAGAATATTGAGATCTAGAGTTAAATTAAATGGAACAGATTACATGGGAGATAGAGTTAAATTCCACATAAAAGATACCTGATGACAAAGTAATTATCAAATAATTATGCAGTAAATTATGTTTTTTATCTCTGCCAGTGGGAAAACTCTATTTGCTGATTAGTGTTAAATTCATTAAATGAACTTTCAGTAAAATTAATCAGCCTGTTAAAAATAGATTTCAAAAATTAAATCAATATGATATACTGGAAGAATGAGGATGGATTTATTAATTATCCTAATTCTACTTTTATAAGTCTCAACCACCACCAAGTTACTTTGGTTACTGTCATGATTTTATAATTGGAATACATAAGGATATTGATCTGTCAATGCCATAGCTGAGAATTTTGCATTTCCAGGGCTCGGGGATGATTCTCATTCATCCTCTCCTCTCTCTCTCTCTCAACAACCCCCCTGCCTTCCATCTTATACATTACATAAATTTTTACAAAATTTCAAAATTGGGAAAGAGTGAACCTGACTGACTCAGATGCTGGGATCAGTGGTTTCAATGATACACACCTTCACCAGGATCCTGACTCATATTCCTTCTCATTTCCCCAACTATAGTCAGCCTTCAGACATCTACTAGTTGATGAATCCAACTCTTCATTTTCTTTAATTCTGTTCCCAAGCTGTGAAGTGTTGCTGGACAAATTTCCATAATAAGCCAATAAACTTCACAATGACTTTATACTTATTGTACCATTGGAGCTCCCCTCCCCCATGCTTCTTCATGGTCTCTTCCCCTGTGTCTAGTCATTTTCTCTGAAACATAGTAGCTTTACCAAAAACGTATTCCTCTTGTCAATGGCATACTTTATCCTCCCAGTGCTGCCAAGAAGAAAATACCACCATCAGACATGCCTCTGTACTTACATAGGACATCACCCATTTGGCCTCCTTCTCCCCTGTTGAAAGAAGAGGAGTTGATTGTCCCTCCCCAGTTGAATCATTTCACCTCTACTCAATGTGGTAGGCAGAATAATGGTCCTCCCCAAATATTGACATCTTAATTTTAATCTCTGGCACTTGTGAGTATTTTACCTTTTATGGCAAAAGAGACTTTGAAGATTATGTTAAGAATCTTGAGATAGGGAAATTATCCTGGATCACCTCGGCTGGCTCAGTGTATTCACTAGAGTCCTTATAAGAGGGAGATCAGAGGGTCAGATTCAGAGGAGATATGAAGATATGACAGTGGAAGCAGAGGGTAGAGAGAGACAGAAGCAGGGACAGAGAAAGAAACAGAGAAACAGTGACTGAGAGAGAAACAGATTTGAAGATACTATGCTGCTGGATTTTAAGATGGAGGATGAAGCTACAAACCAAGAAATGCAAGTAACCTCCAGAAGCTTGAAGCAAGCAAATGGAATCTCCCCTATAGCCTCCAGAAAGGAGCACAGCCCTACTGACATCTTTATTTTTAGCCCCATTAAACCCATTTCAGACTTCCAGAACTGTAAGATAATAAGTTTTTGTTGTTGTAAGTTACCAAGCTACATCGATAGGAAACTAATATACCAGTGTCTCGGTTTCCAGCACTTATACAGGGATTTTATCCTATTATCTCCTCTATTTTCTCTACATCAATTTTGCTTGTTCTTTTAGCTCCTTCTTTTCTGATAGGAAGGAAAGAAGCCTTCCATTAACTTTTGGCTCAAACTATTGCCTTTATATCTCTATTTCTCTTTTATCATCATTCTTAATAAAAAATAATTTGTCTTCCACACCTGCCTCTCACACCTTGGTAATCTAGTTTCTGATTCCTGCTTCACTCTAAACGGCTTTTCCAACCTCCAAGGCAGATTCTTCTTATTTGACAGACAGTAATGACCTATTCTCTCATGGCTTCTAGATAATCATTTTGATTATTCTTTCTGGGGTTCTTCACAAGTTCTTTTTCCACTGGCCATTACTTACATGTTGGTAGATGACTCCAGGTCTACTCTTTTTCTCTCTTTCATTTTTGCTTTCCAAGTAAACCCTGGTGATCCCAACTACTCTCATGGTTTTGCAGTTACAAGTGGACAACTTCTAATCGGCCAGTCCCAACTTTACTCTTGAATTCCAGATACATTTATCTACTAGACATTTCTGCCTGTATGATCTGTAGGCATCCCAAACATTATATAAACCTAGAGAGATTCTTCTCATTTTCCATGTCTTGTAGGGGAAGTGGGGAATCACCCTTAACTCCCCCGTACTACTGATTCCTCTTTCCACTGTGTTTGGTTGAGTCTGTTTCACTAAAGTCAATCAAATTAATCTTTGCACCCCACAATTCCTACACATTTGAAAGGTCATCTCATCTTTCTCTAGAGATTTTTAAATTTCCTCATTGGCCTTTCTACCACAAACTTGCCTTACCTCCAAACCCATCCTTATTCTGAACCAGCATTCCTAAAGCTGAGTCTGACTACGTATTTACCTTGTTTAAAGATTTCTTCTGTACTCATATTGACAAAGATAAAGTATGCATTTATTAACATTGCCTCTAAAGTCTGTTCTGTTCCTTTGGCTAACTTCCCAACCTCCCTCCTGTCCACCTCAGATACCCTGTGCTCCAAACACAGAGAGTAGTTCCTTACACTACATCTGCCTGATTCCTTTTTAACTATGTCTTTGTACACATTCTTAAAAAAAAAAAAATTGCTTCCTGTCTTATTTACTTGGCAAAATATACCAATTTTTTAAGCTCAAACATACCCTTTTCTTTGAATCTTTTCTCAAATGGCCAGATTCAGTGACTAATTATGTTTCCAGGTTACTCTGTCCCTGTCTATATTGTAGAAGTCATTGCATTGCATTGTAATGATTAGCTTTTGTATTCTGTCTAACCAGTCTTTGAATTCTTAAAGGGCAGACTGTGCCTTGTTACATTTACAAGAGATCTAGTACCTAACTCTATGCTTAACATGTAAGGAACATTAAGTAAATGTAGCCTGGATTAATGAACATCATAAATTAGTGTGAACAAAAGATCATGTAATGGTTTTCTGAAAAACAACACTCAAACTTTAAGTAAAACCAGGGGAAGCTGTGAAAGAAGTGATTATGAAAGAAAACGTATTGGGGTTGACGTGACAGTGGACACAGCAGTCCAAAGGTTTGATGCTCCTTATGAGGAAGACCCTCTGCCTTCCCTCAGGTGGCGCACACAGATGAATAGGATGGTGGCTGTGTTCTCAAGAGATTACAGGCTGTAAGGAAGAAGAGTTACATGAACTTTTTGGTGAATAAGAGACTACAAAAGTTATAGTTGGTGTGCTTACTGGATACTAGAATTGTACAACATGGGTGTGCTGAGTTCTTTATGGAGATAGATAATGCTTCCTAGAGGAAGTAACTAAATCAAATAACAATGTAACATTTTCAAGGGAAAAAAAGCAAATACTAATAACAGAAATTGTAAGATGTCAAGTGGCTGATACATTAAGAAGAACATTGGTTTTTGCATTCCTTTTCTAAGCCAATTGAACACATTATATTCATGCACATTCATATATATTCAAAAGGAGTGTTCTGATTGAAAACATTTTTTATTACTAATTGGTGTGTCTCATTGATTTTTATTAAGCACCCATATTGAATTTGTGCCAGAGGAGAAATTGAAATATTTCATTACAAATGCTGATCTAATTCTGGTGGAAAGAGATCAAAGCATGGAGTCAGGTAAAGTGATGGAGCTCCCATTGGGCCTGGCGTCACTTTACAGAAAGTCCAGACTTTGTTCTTAACCCTGCATTCTTCGGGAATGTGATCAAAGACATTCAGATCTCTCGGGCCACACAGTTTGAAACCGACAGTCACCTTAGAGAACAGACCCTGAAAAGTCTACGGGCACATCATCAGAATTGCACCAGTCAATTACTGTTGTAAATTAAACAAATATCTCTGATAACAAACATTAAAAGTCAAACAGATAATTAATAATTTACTCTATAGTTTAGTCCCATTGAGAGAAAATTAATTTATATGCCAATAGTACTTTTTAATAGTTATTTGTTGCAATTTTGATATACAGTGAGGCTAAGGTGTCCACATGCATTTGATACTGAATTTTTCCCCAGATGAATACATTTACTTAAAGAGAAAAGTAATCATTACACATAACGAAGATTAGATGACTTTGAACTGTACTATGTCTGGATAAGACAAGTTCCCAAAGTTTATTTGTCCTCTTTGTTAGGAGTGTCTTAGCTGTTACTAGGTTTTTGTACATTCATATTATGTTTATAGTCAGCTGGTGAAGTTTCTTTGAAACTGTGTAAGATTTTTACCAAAATTGCAGTTAATCTAGACGTTAATTTAAAGAGAATTGAAATTTTATGTCAATCGATGAACATGGTCTGCATCTCTATTTGTCTCTTGTCTCAATAAGGTTTTAAATTTTCCTGCCGAAAGGTCTTGTAAAATTTTTGTTAAATGTATTCCTAGTCATCTGTTTTTATTGTTGTTGTTGTTATTACTATAAGTAGTACCTTGACCTACTTCATTCCCACTCTGGAAAAGCCTGTCCAAGAATTTTCCTAGCATCATTACTTTTAATTACAATAACAACCAAAACTAAGTGTTTATTGATCAAAGAAAGCATAACTAAATTGTGCTGTATCCACATGATGGAATATTGCACATGGTTTGAATTGAATGAAAAACAGTATATACAAGAATCTTAGAAACAAAATACTTTTGGGGAAAAAAAACAATTTCAGATGGCTATATGCAATATATTGTTTTTGTAAGCTCAAAAATAAACAAATTGAATACATAATGCCTTAGCAATATTCATATATATACATGGCAAAATGTTTTAACAAGCAGAATTATAAGCTAAAAATTAATGATAACATCTGCCTTTGGGAATAGCAAAATGGAGGGTAGGTAGGATGAGGGAGAAATGAAAAATGGCTTCAAAAGTAGAGATAATATTCTAATCTTGAATTTGAATGGTGGTTCATGTACATTCACTTTATTATTATACTTCCTTAGTTTCATATATTTTACATTTATTATTTTGTGTGCATTAAATATTAGATAGTTTTTTAAGCAAGAAGTATAGTTCAATGGCTTTTAAACATGATTAGGATTTCGCAAATAAGTAACAGATCACTAAGAATTAATGTAAATACCTTTAGTGCTAACTTGTAATGCTCTTACACCAGGCAAGTGAACACTGAACCTTGGAAAGAGGCTTCTATGAGCTTTGCATATAGCCCTAGACATAATGAGAAATATGTTCTCTTAATACATTAAATTTATTCTGTGATTGAAAATATGATACTCTTTAAAATAAAATATTACAGTATATTAATAGGATATCAATATTGTAATATTACCTTCAAGTCATTACAGAACCATCATTTTTTTCTCAGTGAGGCCTACTCTGACTCTCCTGTTTATTACTGCAAACTCTTCTCCCCGTTCCCTAACTCTGATCGTATTTTCCTTTTTGCTTATTCATAGCACTTAACATTGTTGATCATATCGTATAGTTTACTTATGATATTTATTGTTTAACATCTGTTTCCCCTCACTAGAAGGCAGTATGGAAGCTAGCTTCTGAAATGGCCCCCTGTGCTTTACTTTGCTTCTCCTGGTATTTGTGCCTTGGTGTAGTACTTACCCCTTTGAATCATGGATGGCCTTTGTGACAATTAGAATATTGTAGAAGTGGTTTTGTGTGATTCCCAAGACTAGGTCATAAAAAGTATTTCAGTTTCTAAATTGTTTTCTCTTGGATCATTTACTCTGGGGAAAGCCATCTGTCATATTGTGGAGACATTCAACTAGCCTTGTGGAAGGAGGCATCTAGGGATGAACAGAGGCTTCCTGCCAGCAACCAGAAACAACTTCCCAGCCATTTCAGTGATTCACTTTGGAAGTAGATTTTCCAGTCCCTGTCATGACTTCACATGACTGCATCTGGCCCCCATTTTGACCATAATCTTATGAAAGACACAGAATCACCCAGATGAGTTGCCCATAAATACTTGAGATACAATAAATGAAACTATATGAAACTTGAGATATAACAAATGCTTATTTTTTTAAAACCAGGAAATTATGATTTAAAAATAAAGCCACAAGTGTGATTATAAAATCTTTTGTTGAAACTCACAGCGGAAAAAAAATGTAATGAATATATGTATATTCATGTATAACTGAAAAATTGTGCTCTACACTGGAATTGACACAATATTGTAAAATGACTGTAACTCAATAAAAAATGTAAACAAGCAAACAGACAAAACAACAAAAAACAAAACTTCAGAGAGCAATAAGGTGGTAATTCAAAGAACCATTCAGTTAAACAGTCAGGCTTTGCTCCCACAGCCCCTGCTTAATCCAAAGAGAAAATCTTGCTATCTTGAAGATGCTTATGGGTATGGCTTTGTCAAAAAAATAAACCCCAGTATGATTCATAAGAGACCAAAGAAATTTTTTGAGAGTTATACAAACAGAAACACTGCCAGCTTGATCTGAAAAGGTCAGAGATAGTACAGAATAGAAAGAGGAATTTGGATCCTCAATCATTTTACATGCAGGAAGCAAACTGATAAAATTACTTAGCTGTAAACATAAGCTGCATTTCCTGACAAAGAAAGACTGACTGGAAAGGCAGAACAGAGGGCCCAGAGTACAGAGGAAAGAACCTGGCCTTTAGTCCTAATGAAGGAACTGGCAACATGTGCCTTAAGGGATTTCAGAATTGCTCGGACCAGCAACTTCTACATGCCTTCCATTGTTTTTCCCTCTTAGTGAGACGGTTTATAGTGGTTATCCTTTGTCTCTCCCAAAAATCGTTGGGAATGTGATGGATAGATACCTTGTCTCTTTAGTTTATGAGTCTTCATACTGAGAGCTCAGAACTGGATCCAGGGGGCCTCATTTGTACCTGGACTTGGTATAGATGACTGATGCACTAAGGAACTGAGACTTCTGGGGACTTAGGAGGAAATGCCCATGATGTATCTGGGAGGAATGTGAATCATTGTAAGCCAGGGGGTAACTGAGATACCTAGTTTCCAAATTTGCTTCCAATACTCTTCATGTTCTGGTAGTCATGGCTGTGGAATCCTACCCACATGGAATCATGGCTGGCCTGTGTAACCAGTAGGATATTATTAAAACAACATATGATTTATGACTTCTAATGTAGGCAAATAATTTTGTTCTGTTTGCCAACTTTAATCTCAGGTGCCTAGAAGAGTGCCTGGTACATAGCAGACATTCAATAGATATTTACTAAAAATAAAGAATAAATAATGAAGACATGTATTTTTCATTACAATAAATTATTTTGAAATAATTTGTATTTTGTTACTCATTGTTCATGCTGTCTGTGAATTTTAGCCATCACCCTACACTTTGATGACAGTAAGAGAACTTTAAAATACTTTCACAACAGTGAGGAGACAAACAGCTGTCTTGAGGTGGTAGCAATCTACCTCTATATCGTCAGCACATCTGACTTTCTAATACACAATCATCTTTTCTGTTTTCAGCTAACACTTGTATGTCTCTAACTCCTATAACTTACTGCATCACTGAAGCCTTCTCTTTTGTTGACTTACCTAACTTGACTTTGTGGTACTGAGATACAGACTTTTTAATATACAACTGCAGTGTGCTACAGCTACTACTTCTGGGAGCCAACTACTGAGCATTTACCATGTGTCATATATTATCATTTACAATTCTATATGAGTCAGTACTATTAACTTCATACTAAGAAATGGAGGAAAATGAGGAAAGTGGGACATAAAGAAGTTTAACAGACTGACAATAAGAGAATTTGAACTAAGACAATTAGACTCCAAAGACTAAGTTCAGTGAACATCAATTTACCATGCTTTCCTGCCTTAGATTTTAGGTCTAACGCCTGATTTCAGATGGATGGCCTTTAAATGCAATGAAACCAAGAAGGATCTCTGAGGCATACTTGTTGACTTATATTCTGAAGATGTAATTGTCTTTCACATCCTTTGGCATGTTCTGAAGCAGAAACTTTGACCTTTAAATATAATACCTGCTAATATTTTATAAATGTACATATTTATTTTAATATTACATATAGTTGATGACAAAAAATAATCCTCATGGACCAATTAACTATGTATAAATTTTTAATTTTTCACTCATGAATAGATATCCAAAGAGCTTAGCTTTTATGGAGATACTAATTTGCATGGTTAGTAGTTAATTATAATATTGTTGCCATGGTCAGAACAAGGGCCAACCAAGCCTTTGTTATATCACCATGGAGCCTAAGAAGAGACAATATATAAAATCCTTCACTAACAAAAGCTTTTACTAATCCCAGTCAACAACAATGTGATTTAGTATGCAAATTAAATAAGAAAACAAACGATGAAACCAATCTTGACTTCCAGATGGTTGGTCATTGAATATTGTGAGCAACTTGGTTAGTGTAGTTTATAGCTCTCGATGTAAAAGGCAGTGTGATTTATTGAGAAAAACAATTGAGTGGAATCATCAGATTTCATCTACTAATTTTCTCTGGAAGCATAGATGTATTCATTAAGTTAAGCCTTAATAACTACCACAGTAGAAGAACAAAACAAAACAAAATTTCAATGCCTTAACACAAAAAAAGGATTATCTCTTTTGTATGTTTCATGTTCCACATAGATCTGTAGAAGTTGTAGGAAGATCTGACTGACAAAATCACTCAGTGATCCAAGTTGATGGACACCCTATTTCCTTGTGCATGCAACATTTGGACATATGATTCCAGAGCTATCACAGAAGCAAAGAGGGATTCAGAAGGCACCCTAGTGTTTACCTGTCTGATCTCATTAGAGACACAAGATGCTAGTACAAAGGAAACAAGAGCTAATCTACCTATATTTTATATTGATCCATCTAAATTTGCTAATCTTGTCTTCTGACTGTGTCTAAATCTTTCTGTTAAACTCATCTAGCAAGATTTTAATTTTAGATTTGTGTTATTTATCTTCTGCAATTTGCAGTTGATTCTTTTTTATAGATTTCAATTTGTTAAATTGTCCATTTTATTTATTTTGTCAATTTTTTCTTTATTTTCTTGAACACATCAATAACAATCATTTTAAAGGTCTTCAGAGATAATGTGTCTATCTGGATCACCAGTAGATGTGCTTCCATTGTTTATTTTCTCTCTGCTTCTTTTGTCTTGCTAAGTAATTTTTTATTTAATGCTAGACATTATGAAAAAAAATCTGTAGAAATTTCAGATAATGTTCTTTACTTCCAGAGAGAGTTCTTTGCCTCTGATGGGCAGAGAGATGGGTAGAGAAATGGGTAACTGATCACCTACCAGCTAACTTTAACTAGGTACTGAGCAGAGTCAGTGCCACATTGCAGCTCTGAAAAATTTCAGTCTACGGTAAGCTCACACCTGTTCCTATGGAGTTTTCAAGTAGGAGTTTGGTGTATTCTATATAATTATTCTCCCTAGTTAAGGAACCAGACTCTAATTTTTGTCTTATGAATTGTTTGCTTTTCAGAGGTTTTTCCTTTTAAGCTTTTAGCCTGCTGATCCAGTTTTGGTTATACTAGCTACATGCTTGTGGCTCTCTAAATCTTTGCTTCTATGTTCTAAATCTCTGCTTCCACATAGCAACCAGAGTTTTCACTGGATTTTCTGCCTCCTATCAATGTAAAGAATCATCAAAAGATCCCAAAGAAAAGCAGCTACAGAAGCCAGCTCACTTCTTCAATATTCTTCTCTTTCCAGAGATTCAGCCCTTCCATTTTTCTTGCCTAAGAAGCATCTTGCTACCTTCAGGCAAATGAATGCTATATTTTATTTTGCCTTTCTAGTTGTTCTAGGTAGAAACAGTGGTCTGCTGCTCAACTATTTCATCAATTCCCAAAATAGAATTCCTAGGGAAATATATTAAATATTTGGTAAGCACTAGCTATCCTGGCACAGTCCAAAAACTTTTCCTTCTTCTCACATATAGAAAACAGACAACTCCTCTTTGAGACTACTCAGTGTTCCAACAAGTCACTGAATCAGATTCAAATCCATGATTTCCAAGAGACATACATTTTCATTACGGGTCATCTTGAGCTGGAGATATATGAACTAAAAAGACAGGTTACCTCTTCACTGTCATATCAGTTTGCAAAAGTGGAATATGAACAAGAAAATTGTAATGAACAGTCCTACTGGGAAAGAAGATGACTGGGTGGCACATAGCAGTCACTTGTGTAGCAATTCTGGAATCCCATTCGACAGACATTTTAAGACCTCCTACCCTGAGATGGCAGAGTTCCTTGATTGAGTTTCTTGTTCTGCTCTGGAAGGCTTCTTCCATCTATTATTCTGCCTATTCTTTGACTCTGCCTTCTGAAATGTTTCCTCTTTTCTATTATTCTTGGCTTATCTGAAATAGGAATTGGAAGCTATGTCCAATAAAGAGCTTTTTACTCATTTTCCCCCCATAATTTTGAGGATTCACAGTATTTTCTTGTTTGTTTATTTAACTCTGGAACAATCCAAGATGTTTTGTAGTCTGAGTCTATAATAAGCATTCCTTTGAAAATTCAGTAAGTTTATGATTTATTTGCTTCCAGTCAGTTCCATGAGTCATAATTCTGGAGTCCACTTTACTGTTTCATTTTCCTCTTCCCTGTGTCTCTCCTCTAATATTGGAAGCTATCTTGTGGTTCTCTGGAACATATATGCCAGCCACACCTGTAATCTAATCTTTTCCCTATTTTATTTTATCCAGTAGAAAATGTATACATCCTGGCCTTTGTCTCTACAAGCCAATTTAAATCTATTTTCTTACTGTGAGAGTTTGTGAGTTTTTCCAAGCAGGCAAGGGCCAGATTTCTGCTTGAAAACTTACTAATTCATCCTGTGTTATCAGTTTTAAAAAATATATTGTCAAACACAGCCAATAGCAAATAATATACTTCTACTGTTGGTGGCAGATTGTTTTGCTTACAAAGAGGGTAAGGAGAAACTGAAGAAACAGGAAGACCAGATTGGCAGGTGGCAGTTTAATAAGCAAGGGAACTTAATAAGAGGCTTGTCTTGGGCAGCTGCAAGAGGAGAAGACCTCTACACCTGCATCCAGAATCTTACAGTTTATACAGAGGCTTTGACTGAGTTTGCATACACTGCCCAGATGGTCTCAACAACACAGTGCTCTTGGCCCCCACAGTAGGAATGGTAGGCAGAACATATATTTGAAGGACTCAGGAGGGGCGAGGAGCCTCTGATTTCCCAGACCCAGCTCACATCCTCTAAACGACCTCCTCTGACAACTACCAGTTTAGCAGTATGTCCTATTCCTCCTGGTTTATCAGCATTAACGAACTTGTAGCCTACGCATGATTGTGTCTCCATCTTTCCAGCTCCTGTTGCTGGTTGCTTGCCAATCTCAGCTGTTCAAGAGAACAACACTTTTCTTCTTACTTACATTTCTTTTCCAAAGCAACTTGTCAGGAGAAGGCACTCTACACGTCATTCAGGGACCCTGGTTACTTGAGGGGCCATAGCTTGCTAGGTTACTAAAGGAGGAGTAGACATTGGAGGTACACTGATCTTAAGAGCTCAGTGGAGAAGTAATGTAACACTTTCATTCATAAACCCTTGGCTAGAACTGATCGCAAGGCTCCAAGCTGAGGGCAAGGGAGTGTGGGAAAAATTGAGAAGTACATTGAACAATAAGAATGTAGACGAGATAATATTTTAGGTCTTTCTAGCTCCAGATTTTTGTGAATCTGTGCTTAAACAATAATCTATGTTTTAACAGGTTCCTTATAGATAGTATCTTCAGAATATTAGAGGAAACATGATTTGTCCAAATACAGATCACCTATTTCATTTCAGAGCAACGAAAAGTCCCTCGTTTCGCCTCCCCCCCCCAAATCACACGCATTTCTGTTGTGTACTTTAGCATTTACTCTAAATATTTTGAGTGCACTTTTCTAACATGTATTGCTTATAGGGACAATGAAACAGGTTAGATTAAGAGCAAATGAAACAAAATGGCCAACTATTTCTCCTGTATTTTTGAAAAAAAAATGCTAAGTAACAACTAATACAAAAGAATTTTTATGAATCCAGGGACTAAAATTTCTTCATTAAAACTCTGGGTTGTATTTACATTTTTAATCAAAATTGTTCATTTTAAGGAAAGGGTAAGATTGATTACCACTGTTGTAAGAAAGGCTAATTTAAATATTCTTGATTTCTATTTTCTGCTGTTATGTTGATATAAAAGAACATCTTTATTTTCTCACTTAAAATGCAACATTTTGTATTTCTCTATGGAATGAAAACACTTATTTTGTATTCTCTAGCTAGTGTCTTTAACTGCATTTACTTTGTATTTCTTATGGTGGTAAAATTCTATGTAGTTTAAAAGCATTTGGGGATAAAATGGGAAGGAAAGGAAACTTTCCTCCTAATGTTTTATGCAATTTGTACAATTTGGGTTCTGGAACAAAGAGGGCAATTTCCAGACTGATTATGTGTGTGCGTGTGTGCCTTAAATATTACCTACAAGGAAACAAAATATTCCTTTGTAAATGAATAAGAACAAAATCTAAGTGCAGTAGTTTTTCTCTGGCAATGAGACACAATGATTATTATGAATAATACTATTATTTGTTTAGAAATATTTTTAAAACATAGAAATTCACAAGTGTATAGTTTTGTAAGTTATATGCCTAATCTGAATGATTGCTTTATTAAAGGGAAAGCCCAAGATAGGGGATGTGCTCATCACCTATAGAATGACGTCCAGATAACTCAGCAGGACACACTCTGGCTGGCCTCCTTCTCCATCCCCACTTCCAGCTCCTCATCAGACCTAGCCTTGTGTGGTAGCATTGCTAAACTGCAATTTCTCCAAATGTAATTTCTCCAAAATGCCATACTACATCAGGACTCCGTAATGTCTGCCTGGCATTGTTTTCCACATTTTTCCTTTCTAAGGGACATGTTCTTTACATTATGAACACTTACTCAGTTTACTGTTACATATTTATTACTGTGACTATGTGGTCCATGCCTGTTTCCCCAAGTAGTCTGTGAACTCTCTGTTATCAAGGACCCACTGAGTCTGACATACTCCTCATGATGTCCCTGCATGTGGCATGGCACCTGTCACATGGTAGGCACCCAGTAATTGTCAGAAGATCAAAGGAATGAACCATCTTTGTTGTCTGTCTTTGAATATGGTTAATGGAGACCTAGAAAAAAGATTACTATGAGAAAGTATAGTTGCCAGTTTCTGAAGGATCTACTTTTAGTTTTAGTTTTTTGTTTTTCCTTTTCAAAATAAAGAGGAGAGACAGCACTGCTTATTGAATACACATTATGTGCAAAGTGTTGAACTATGTTTGTATAGATGCATGAAGACTCACTTCATCTTTTCCTTTGGGGAAATTACAATACAAACAATGGCCAGGATTAAAAAGATGAAAAATACACAAGATAAACATATTTTTTTCCCAAACTGTGTTTGTTTTACTGCTAAGACCCAAACCAGTAAGTCAAAATAGTCTTTTTCGCTGGGGTCTTACTTCACTTTTCTTTCCCCAAAGGCATTTTATGGTGCCTATTTGAAATAGTTTCCTCTAAAGACTAACTTGGAAATGTTGTTTCATTTCCACCTCATTCAGTGAGTAAGAAGTCCAGAACATGTAGCTATGATGAGGACAGGAAATAGGAAGAAGCACTCAGCAAGAGACCTTCAGAAGGTATTTACCCCTGATTCCAGATGGGACTCCTGCCAAGTCAAGTCCTCACCATGTGTTTTGTGTCCTTCTCACCCTTTACAAGACAGCAGGGCCATGCTTAGCACGTACTCTCACCTTAGTGCCATTTTTCTGAACCTATTTTTATTTTCTTACTTAAATATCCCTTCAGTGAAAGTGAAAAAAAAATGTAGGTAGAAAATGGTGAGTGAAAATAAAGAAGACTTTGAGCACCTTTCCCCAAGTATGCCTATAGTTGCAACGGGGGAAATTTGACCAAGAATTTACTGGTACTTTCTACTGTTGAGTAGTATGATTTGTTCAGTAAAAATTTTTAACACTTGTTAAGTTCTAGAAATGTTCCAGGGAATGGGCGTGCAGTGTTGTACATCAATATTTCTTACCTTCATGGAGCTTACATTGTAGAAGAGGGTCTTATTTTCTAACATCTACTTAATACCGTAACATTGCTATAAAATTTACTTTTCATGTAAAATCCACTCCTCTCTATGCTTTGAAGCAAACTTCTATAATAGCCTGATGGGCATATGAGGACCTAAATAGTTAACTCTTTAACTCTGTATTAGTTTTATGAAAATAACACAAGTTTATCACCTCAGAGTTCTGTAGGTCCAAAGTCCAGGTTGACTTAGTTAGTTTCTCTGGTCTGGGTTTCACAAGAGTGAAATCAAGGTGTTAGGCACCTTGGGCTTTCTGGAGACTCTGGAAAGAATCCATTTCCAACTTCATTCAGGTTATTGGCTGAAGTCAGTTCCTTGTGGTTGTAGGATTGAGGTGCCATTTCCTTGGTGGCTGTCAGTCAAGGCTGCCCTTAACTTCTTAGCCACATGCCTAGATCATGGCCCTGTTCAACTTCAGAGCCAACAATAGTAGGATGAATCTTTCTGACTGCCCCCCTTTTCTTCATCTAGCCATAGTTCTCCAGCTTTCCTTAAAGGTATCTGATTAAATCAGCCTCACCGCAGGCAACCCAGGACAGTCTTTCTACTTTAAGGTCGGTGACTTCCTTATTTTAGCAAAGTCTCTTTTGCAGGCAATTTAATACATTCACAGGTTCTTGGAATCAGGTCATGGATCTTCTAGGGGGGCATTATTCTAATGGCTACAAATTTCAATTTAGGTTATAATCTATCCTTCCTCCTTACACTCCCATCCTCCTTCGTAAAAATTTCCTTTCACACATTTTAAATCCCTAATCAGGATAAATCAAATTCTTACAATGACTAAGTGCCTCTGTTTTCTTTAGCTCCCATGCTTGTGTCTTCTCTCTATGCTTCCTCCAGGTCTCAGCTGGAAGTGCTTTCTTTATGGAGTCCATAGTGCCTCTCCTAAATTTCTTGTAGAACTTGGGGCCTTATCTAAGCATATTTATTAGAATTACCTTCTAAATTACCACTCCCAGTGGGACAGTGTTCCAAATTATAGGAGGGAAAATTATCTCAGTCCAGGACTTAGCCCAGGGCCTGAAATAAATTAGTCAAGAACTATTTGTTAAATAAATGTGTGACTAACTACTGTTTTGTAAGCCTCTATTTGTTTCTTGAATCAGCTTTAAACTCTTTAAGGAAGTGATTTTTGTCCTAAGTGTCAGTGTCTCTGATGCCTACCACAGTATAAAATAGAAGTTTACTGACTGAGTGCAGCAAAAATAACACTTGCTTCTTCATCGAATAATCAACTAGTAAATCAACTGTCATCAATTTATAGATTTCATGTTAATCAACACAGTTATAAATCGAACATTTTGAATGTTTGCTTAGAGCTCGTGAATCTAAACTCAACTTAGTTAGGGGATATATAGGCTAAAGCCTTCACTTTATTATTAATTCAACTCTTTGGTTCTGGATACTATTTTTATTTCCTTACAGTGAATATGTCAATTTCTGTTCACATTTGCTATACTTTCAGTCATTTGTTACAAATTGGTATTCCCATTTCCTTACAAAAAGGATTTTAGGTTGGCTAATTGTTTTATTTGTGTTAAAACATCAGGCAATGCACAATGGATTCATTCAATTATAGAGTTCTGGCTCAGCACAACTGCTCACATCTCACAGATACATTTTTTGTTGTTATTGGAGTTACTCCATTTACTTATAGAATAGACATTATGTTTCTGTACTTGAATTAAACTTTAATACTTTTACATGTTTCAGGTAACACATTAATTATAATTATTAAAAGCCATAAATAATTCTGTATTGCCTTCTGAATGAATGAATGGAATGAGAATTTTGCATAACCAATAATTATTGTGTCTATATTGTATCTACTCTGGGAAAATTAGAGAGCCACACATTGTGGAGGCTATGTGAACTCTGGATTAATAAAATTATGTTCTGAAATAGCACACCTCATTTGCTAACTATATAGGATAACAGAGTTTATTATGTGTATTTTTTTAAAAGTAGTATCTTTGTGTCCTCTTAATGGCTTTTCCTATTTATCAGAAATTCTACCTTCAATGCCTCCAGATCTAGCAAGAAGAAATTGCTCACACTGTGAATTCAGAATCTAAGGGTCCTTAGAGCTCACTCGGTGTCTTCATGCTTGGCCATTGTGTGCTCATGGCCCCAGGAAAGGCATACAGTAACAGAAAGGAAAGGGAAGAAAGAGTCCTTCAGGCTGTCAGTTTCACTAGCTCCGTTGAAATGGAAATAGTATAAAGAATAAATAAAAATTAGGGGAAAAAACATTACAGGTAAGAGCAGAGCTTCCTCATACTTAGTTTAGGCAAAAGTTCTCTTTCTGGGGAAGGGAGAAACATCAGGAAGCATAAATTTTGGTGGATCTGAAGGGGTTTTTCTATGCTCTGCTGCTTGGACCAAATGCCAAGGAGGGCCAAATGGCAGCTGGACTTGAGGTTCCTGAGAGCAGTGAGTACCTGTTCTCCATTTCTCTGGGTAGAGCTCCCAGAAGCTGCAAGACCTCAATGAAAATCAGCCTATGTGGTGAATCCTCCCAGAGTTCCCTGGGCCCAGTGTGGCCTGGGAACACAGCAGTGATCCCACTCTAGCCTTGAGGGCATGGAAGTGGCCAACAGCCTCTGGACTAGAGATAGTCTCCTGGATATGAGTAAGTGAGGTCTTACAGCAAGCTAGAAGGTATAGCTTACAGAGACACACATCTACAAGCAGGTGAGAGAAATTCAGTCAATCACAGGATTCACCAGAATTTTTGGCCTGCTTATATCAAGACTCTGATGAACCTGTGATTGACTGAATGTTTGTGTCCTTCCCAAATTCAGGTATTTCATTGCCTGTTCCCCAGTGTGACAGTATTTGGAGGTGGTGCCTTTGGAAGGTGATTTGATCATGAAGGCAAAGCCCTTGTAAGTGGGGTTAGTTCCCTTATAAAAGAAACCCCAGAGAGCTCCCACACCTTTTCTGCCATGTCAGAAGACAGCCATTTATGAAGCAGGAAGCAGGTTCTCACCAGGCACCAGATCAGCTAATGGCATGATCTTGGATTTTCCTGCCTCCAGAACTGTGAGATAGAAATTTCTGTTTACAAGCCATCCCCTCTATGGAATTTTGTTATAGCAGCCTAATAGACTAAGACACACCTCCACATCACATCTTCTCCCAGATCACACACAGGCTCCATGAAGTGGCCTATGTAAGACACCTGAAGTTTAGATGCAGCCTAGAGGGATTTGAGAGGGAGTATACAAATGTACTGAGGCCAAATTTACACTAATCCAATTGAGTAGAAATTAAACTGATTTAAAATAAACGAATGCATATAATTACATTTCTAGAACACAGTACATCTGAGGACTTTGATTTTGACTCACTGCATTTAAAAAATTTAAAAATGTGATTTAAAGATTTTATGTAATGTGCCAAATGGTATGCTGCAAAGTAGTGAGAGAGCCAGGTAAAATCAAAATTTCTGACTTTTACTTCAATAATTTTTCCATGACACATCACTGACACAATTGCTAACCATAACGTTAAGTTTAGTTTTTAATTGTAATATAGCCAACTCTCAGACACTTCTTTGGTGACTCTATATCCTCTTAGCATTAATGTTTTTAATCTCAGTTTGCTTATCTAAAACCACGTATCAAATCTACTGACCAACCAGCTCAGTTTAGAATATAGTCAAGAATACGGTCTAAATTTAATATTTACTTTTCTAGGTGTAGCCAGAGAAGTAGGGTAAATACTTCATTAAGCTTCTAATTATAATATGTTTATTTAAAAAGCACAGCTAACCTCCTAGCTTTTTGTTTCCATTTGTAGTTTGTGGTTTGTTTTCTCAGGATAATTTATTGGTCAGTAGGACACACATGGCTACCAAAGAATTTAACAGGAGGTCCCATCTCACTAACTACCTGAACTTTTGTTGCCAGAGGAAAACATACTTCCAAACAACTGCTGCAGTGAGAGATCCCTGCTTTCAAAGATCTGTGTCCTGCTATGACCTCTTTCTACAGTGTTCCCAGAAAGTTAAAATGGAACATAATACCATGTGCAGGTCTAAATCATTATATTGGTTTCAGATGATTTTGATAACTTGAGAAAGGCAGAATGTTTAAAAACATCCACTGTTTTCATTTCCATTAAACACCATGTCCATTAGAGTTCTTCCTATATTTAAATTCTTACCTGAACGAGTTAGATTTTGATGTATTTGGAGACAGAGAAGAGTAACTCCCCAGGTCACAGCCACAAAATAAAAACTACAAGCCCCTGAGGATAGCTGAAGTGAAACGGTGCCTGGAATTTCCGAAAGAGTTTTTAGTTATCACTGTACCCACTCATGTAGTGTTCAGTCTCTCTGTCTTTAAACCCACAAGCCTCACTTCCTTATGGCTTATGGTCCTACATTCCTCCCCTCTAACATATACTTCTCTTGAAATCTGACAAAATTTAACAGCACAGTATCACAGGCTGTCTCCACACTAGATTCCTACAGAGGCAAAGTGGATCAGACCCCCTGCACTGCACTTTCTGCAGTGAATTTAGCAGCCACTTGTCTTCCTGTTGATGTAGAGGCGACTTTGATCAGCCAATCAGCAGCCTCCTTCAGTGTGCTAGGTCCGCTGCGTGTGCGTGTGCGTGTGCGTGTGCGTGTGCGTGTGTGTGTATGGGGGAGGATTTAAGAGGATTTAAGGCCTGGTCCCATGTTCCCATGATATTTCCAGTATCCCTGTAGTCACAAGACTGTCACACTCAAAACTATTGTCAATTTTGGTCGCTGTTGACCAGGGTGAACTCTGCCCATTTAGAAAGAATTAAAGCAACGTGTTTGTAAATGTGAAAAAAGAAGAGGTGTTTAGAAGTTTTTTCCCCTTTCTCAAAACACTACCTTTTGGCTTAGTGTTATGTTTACATATCAGATCAGCAGCGTTTTGCCCTTCTTTGTCTTGCTAATAAGTGGGAAGTGTTACAAAAATATGAGGTGTTATTATTTTTGGTATTATTATTAATGATAGTGATTAGTTTCCTGCTTGGACCCCTAACTGGCTTTACATTTATCAGAATACAACCTAAATTTCTTACAGTAGTGTACAAATCCCTGCGCCATCTGGCCTTTTCCTCCTTCTGAGAATGCGGGTGGGGCCACTCTTCTCTCCTTTCAGGGTCTTGAGCGGGCCAAATTCTTTCCTCCCTCAGTGCTTTATAGCTGCCTTTTCTTCTGCCTGGAAAGCTTGACTACTTACTCCTAAATCCTTTCTAAGGCTGGCTCTGTCTTTTCAAATCTCAGCCTGAATATCTCATCAGACACACCTCATCCTACTCAAATCAGAGCCCTCATTATTCTCTAATAAGCTCTCTGCTTACTCCGTTAGAGTGATGATCTAGTATGTAGTTACGTTAGCCAACACTTGTATATTTACAGTCTCTCCAGACCCCAAAGCCCCATGAAAAGTGGGACTTGATTTTGCACTGCAGGTGATCCAGTGCCTAGGACAGCGTCTGACACATTGTGGGCCTTTAATATGTGTTGAGTGAAAGAAAAAAAAAGACTAAGAAAAAGAGAGAAAGATGATGGAAAAAAAGGGGAAGGAAGAGAATGAGGAGGGGAAAGAAAAAATCGCTTCTTTTTCATGGTATGGCATGAAAGAGAAATGAAGAAGGAGAGGTTTTTAACTCTAAGAGGCAGGTTCTCTGTGTTTTTCATCTTGTTAATCCCACCACTGTGCCTGGCACTTAGGGCTCAAGAAAGTTTTGTAGAGAGTATAAATGAATGAATAAATGAATGAATGAGAGAACAACTATATTGCTACTTAGTCTCTGTCTAGAGCAAATACAATCTGAAAAAATCAGGCACCTCTCAAAAAGAAACCCTGAAAAACTAAGAGTGAGTGGTTTTAGGATGGCAAGCCCTGTGATAAGAACCCTGAAGCAATTTACCCAGTATTGGAAGCTGTGAGGCTGAAATAGCTTCAGTTCCAATGAAAACGAGACAAAGCTGTGTTATAAGATTTGTGGCTTTGGGGGCTATTTCCATCTAAATGTAGATTTTCATTTTCTGTTTAATCTGTTTGTGTAAGCCTACCATGATTATGCCCAGACGAAGAAATATACATTTAAATTGCACCCCTTTTGAGAAAAATGTAAAACTTTTGGAAAAATATTTTGTCAATTTGAGGCAGTTTCGACTTTGTTTATCTTCAGATAACACTAAAAACATGGCAACACTGAAAAGGATGGAAAAATTACTCAGATTGTATTTGAAATGTTAGCCTTGGTTCTTACTTGGCCTCAATAGGTTAGTCCAACACGGAAAACTCTAAGTGGCATTTAGAGAAGACATCTTTAAGTTCTTTTGTTCCCCAGGGTTACTATTTCTTCCAGCTTCATAGTATTATTAGTTGCATGTAAACTGGTGTCAGTTTACGAGAGAATTACTTGAGTTAGTAGAAGGAACTATTTTAAGATGAGTGAGATAACTCCCAATAATCCATCGTGTGGATTAGCTGGCTCTAATGCCATCTCATGGCACAGGCTGACAGCTCTGGTTACTTTGTGGCGGTCTAACTTGTCCCTTAGCCTAATACTCTTCTCCTTCCCACTCAGAGATGGAGAGAAGTCTCATCTCTTGATACCCCAGTGACCTGACAATTCCATATCTGGAAAGACAGGATGTTTTATTAAAATAAGAGCAAAATCCGTAAACAGTGGCTACTCTGAACCAGAATGTTCGTTTTAAAAATCCTCCAATTACCCCACAACAGTAGTTCCCAGTCGCCTTACAAACCCTCCCATACTTTTATGCCTCGATTCTCCATGGTCAAATACAGTTATCTTTTTCTCATCTGTCTGGGAAAAGATTTAGCCTTCATGTAGGACTCTAGATATTAGCAAGGCGAGCCTGGGCATCTGTGGCTTGATTTGGCTAGAGACTGCTCCTCGCCCTAAGGAGGACCAAACTTTGATAAAAATATGTCAGATCTAATTCCTTCTCTCAGAAGCAATCCTAATTGTTTACAGTTACCTGTCTCTGAAAGTCAGAGGCTTACCTGGAAGACTGAGGCCTGTATCTGTTATTGAAACTTTGATGCACCGTGGTCAACAAGAATGTAAATAATGTTAGACCAAAGCATTGCATGATGAAGAGTTTTTTGCAAAGGATGGAAGTGAAGGAGCTGGTATGGGATGGGGTTGTGATCAGATTAGAAAAGTTATTTATTTCTCTTTTAAATAGAATGGCTCTGGTGCTGCTGGCAATGGAGAAGTCAGAAAGGACACATATAGACAGCCAACACAATGCCCAGAAAAAAAAAAAGACTGCATAAAGAGATGTAAATTGTGCACAATTAATAAATGACTGCAGATATTGGAGAAAGGATTCTACATTGTAGTAAAATTCTGTCAGTTGCAAACAGAAGCAGACTGCTTAGAAATTAGTTACAAATGCCTTGGATAAAAGGAGTGACCCTTTCAAAGGAGAACAGCCTGTGGGAAGGAAAGGGTAGGATGTAGGAAGATCAACTGAACAGGAGAATCTAGCCCTGTTTGGATAAATCAGGCCAATAGTTGGTGGCCTCCTACCAAATCCCACCCAGAGATGTGTGGTTTGGCCAGCACACGTTTTACAAAACTTGGATGTGAATGAGTGGCACTGATGCCCCCAGGTTATGATGTCACTTTCTGTAGCCATATAGGTATCCCATTTATACACTTATGTGACTTGTATGGCCCCTGTGTGATTTGAACTTGAGATCCAAGGAGGTATTTTTATACATTCCTAGAGACGAGAAGTGAGATGCTTATATCAAAGCATCACTGATATGCTGCAAAGTTTATTCTATGTAATTATGCTTAGATCATCATATCAATGAGTGAGCAATGTGTAGTTCTTGTCACATAGACGTTTCAGTAGATGTGTCAGCTGTTTTATAAAGGCTCCACTTAAAACTCCTTTTAGACATTGCTTGGTATAGATCTGGACTGGGTAGATCTCAGTGGACACGGCAGCTGAAATATCGTCAAGTAATCCTTAGTTACAAAATGCCATCTCAACTATGATTTGTTTAGGATTCATTATGCTGCAGATAATAATGTCTGTGGTTCTTTTCTCCCTTCTCCCCCAGCTCGTCTCTGAGCTGACTGTCACCAGTGTATTTTCTATTTTTCATTAGAATGGAGGCCATTTCTCTCCAACCATGGTGACCATCCCTTCTTTCTCACCAGGGTGAGCGCCCCTGCCCAAGAATGGTTTGTTCAGAGGCTAGCAAGTGATTCCAATTTTATGTTCACTAATTATATAATGAGTCACTGAACACTTCTCCTAAGAGGATATATATCCACACACATCCACATCCACAAACATACACATAAATAAGATTACACATAACTCTATACACATAAATGCACACATACAGATGTGTGAGTGTGTATTTATATTTCCCCTCCATAAGCACCCTTTACAGATAAAGGTAATTGATGACAACCTACTTTCCAGGTGCTTTATCTACTTAACTTCCACAATGCTATCAGTTGGGTATTTTAAGTTTTAAAAATAATTTGATAATTGAAGATCCTGAGGCTAGAACATACTCAGTCCTTTTTCAGGTCACTCAAGAAGGGAACAGCAGAGCCAGAATGTGAATGTCTGTGAATTACATTTCTGTTTCACGTGTTATTTCATGTGGACCTCTGCAACAGTGGTTAAGGTGGTTCAGATTTCACTTCCCTTTACCTTATGCTGGCTAAAACAGGAAACACTCTACTTGATTATGTATGTATATCTTTTTCCTACCTAAACTAAGAGATAAAAAAAAACTCTTCTGTTTTTACTGTTGTTGTTGGCATTAACGCAAACAGAAGAGGGTCAAAATGTTTTGGATGATTTCTGCTTAGTTTTAATAGGTAATGAGATCAGAACCCACATCTTCTGAAGAAGAGAAATATGATCTTACATTGAGGTGTGCATCAACATCATTTAGAGTAGCAAATCTTTGTCATATCTCTGAGACTTGTTTTGTCAATCACTGGCCATCAGTAGTGTTTGTTCTGTCACTTTGACTGAAGGTAACAAAGCTTATTTGATGGAAAACACTTTCTCTTGAGGAAAAAAAGTGATACTCAGCTGTCTTCTTTGTCCCTGTAAACAAGAGAAACACACTTGTCATCTTTTATCTGGCAAAGTACTGAGATATTTTAATTGAAAATAACAGAGAGCAGAGTTTTTTTTTTTTAATGTTTACGAATTTTGCATTGAAGAGAGAATCCCTATGGAGTCATTCTGCTGCTTTTCTTTTGGAGACTAGATTTCTTGAATTCAAAATGGAAGTAAAATTATTGTTAATTTGCATTAGCTTGCTTTACTTATTTCTAAATCAAATATGTTAAAAATTCACAATATTTATGACCTAATTCTGTTGATTGATATAAATGCAATATATAAGTTATGTAAAAAGTACGCTGCAAAATAATTGAATATATAATTACTTTGTTTCTTATCCTCTATGCCGAGAAATGAAAGGGAAGAGCAGAGTACATCAGCCAAGCACAGGAGCCTAATCTTTCCTCCGTTTTACATTGAGAAAGAACAGATTTCCATGGTGTCACTGTATTTATCTTTAATCTGTATCTTTGTGTTGTATATGGACAGGATTACAGATTTGTGCTTTCAGCAATTACATTACATTACAATTACAAAACACCCAACTTGCTGAAAAAGTACAACACACACCTTTCAAAACACAAATATGCACCTGAAAGAAGGAAAGTCCTTAGACAGTGAAAAAGAATTGGGCAGCTACAAAATAGTTTCAGAATCACAAGCTAATGCTGGGCTTCCTTGAGGACATTTGGTGATACCAGGAACTTAGATCTTTGGGTTTTAAAGCCTTTGAAGATGACATGAAAAAAAATATTGAGTCCAAGCAGGTGAGGGGAAGATGACCATTACTTAATGTTTTTGTAGCCAAAGTCTCCAACTTAGTGAAACTGAAAAAATATCCAGCAAATAACAAAAGAACATGATAATGGAACTTGTCTTTGTTGGACTTGGCTTCAAGTGGAGAAAAGACCCACAGGCTTACCCTCATGTTCTGAGACAAAACTTTGGCTCCTGTGTGACCAAGAAAACCCCACTCTGAGGAATAAATTCAGGGTGGACCTACTTTGCTGAAACCCTGATATGCGTGGGGAAAGCTGACTCAAATCCCCTTTGGGGAAGTTTGCACTCAACTCAGGCCTTTTCTGGTTCTCATACATTAAGAGCATACAAATCTGAGTTTTATGCTTCGAATCACAAAACAGATGAGAAAATAATTCACAGTAGGCAAGAGTGAGAAATAAGAAACAGCAGAACTGGAAAAACATGATTTAAATAATTAGGAATCATCGATTTTAAAATATGAAATGGCTATGATTAAAATACTTGGATAAATAAAAGAGATTTAAAATATAGTCAAGGAGGAGGAGGCTAACAAAACATATCTGGAATTTATTTTAGAAAGCTAAATATATTACTGAGTAATAGAAGCAATGCAAAATCCAAAACTTCATGGAATTAATAAACAGTAAATTAGACACAAGTGAAGGGACAATTAGTGAACTGGGTCTTATAGATGAAGAAATTCTCCAGGAATAGAGAAGAGATTCAAAGTGGGAATATAGAAGGAATATAGAAGAAAAATTAGAAGATATATCATAGACAGAATAAAGTCAATCCTATGTCTTATCAGAGTTACAGAGAAAGAAAATAGGACAAATGATGAGTCAATAACTGAACATATGAATGCTAACTAGTATCCAAAGTTGACAGAGGACACAGAATACCCAGATTCAGGAACCATTAGAAAACCCACAGTGAGATAAATACAATAGACACTTGGACACATTGTAGCAAAACTTTATGTTTATGTATGTCAAAAATCAAAGAGATGTTTTGTGCATATAGTTACTTATTTATTTTAAGAAGAAAAGAACAGAAGACGAAATGTCTACGAAAGAACAATAATTAGAATGATGCCTGATTTTTTAACAGCAAAATAGGTCACAAAAGGTGGAATAATATAATCAAAGTACTGAGAATGAAAACGACTTGTCAATCTTAATTCTGTGCTCAACTGAACTTTCACTTAATAGTATGGATGATATAAATATATGCTCATAAAACCTTGAAGAGCGTTTGTATTTACTAGACTTGCTGTAGGAACTTGAAAGGTTAGACTTCAGGAAAAAGAGAAGCAAATTCAAAAGGTAGCCCAGAGATTAAAAAGGAATGGTGAACAAAAAAAGCTGATGAACATGTTCTATCTAAATAAATATTTTTTGTGTAAAAATAATAATGTTGTAAAATTTGGGGGATAAAAACTAAAGAACTAAAGTTTTTGAATAAGAAGGTAAATTTGAAATTAAAACTTTTGTGTTGCCAAGAAGAAAACAGATTTTCATTAACTTTGGACTTTTAGTGAAATACACGTATATATTAAAAGTAAAGAAATTACTGAAAGAAAAGAAGTAGCATGTAGCTTTTCCATTAAAGAAGTAAAATAGGGGGGTGTCAAAAGAATTAAATAATGCAAAATCAATTAAGCAAAGTAAAAGAAGCATAAATAGAAAATTTGTGACAAAAGCAATTTCAAATATATTAGTAATGACAATAAATGCAAAGGGATTAAATATTCCATCTGTAGAAAGAATCTCAGATTTGATACTTTGAAATCCCACTATACACTATTTCATGAAGATAAATATAAAGCACATAAAATGTATGGACAGAGAAAGCAGAAAGTGGAACAGTGGAACAAACGTGCTTGGGAAATATTAACAAAAATGAATGTACCTAGATTAATATCAGACAAAATACACTTTAATTTAAAAATAATTTTTCAAGGATAAAAGACTCAACTCAGTGGGCATATAAACCATTCATGAACTTAAATGTACCTCACATAGCCTCAAAATATTGATAGCAAAAACTGTCAGAAATCCTATGAGGAGTTGGTAAGTCCAGCAAGAGTAAGAGATTTTAAAAACATGTTTCTCAGGAACTGATAGAGTCATAAAGTAACACTAAATAAGAATCATAGATTTGAGCTTTTTTTTTTAAGCTTTTTCCTCAGATAATAACTTATCCTGAACTTCGCTCAGTCTGAACCTAAACTGCGCCTCCTCAGGACTGTTGCCTACCGTATCTAAATAGTCTTCCCTCCCCACTCCCATCATTCTGTCTTCGCTATCCCAGCTTGTTTTTATAGCATTTTTATGAAATGAACATATGGCAAATATTCATTCGTATATGGCCTTATGTCCCAAATGCCTAGAACACAGCCTGGTACATTGCAGGTGTTTAATGAGTATCTGTCGAACAAACAAACAAACTCAGGGTCTTGGCAATGTTGTCCTCTTTCTTGGTAAGTTCTGTTCTTCCTCTTCTTCCCTTTTCCTGGAGGTGGCTCTTTTATGTCGAGGACGAGGGCAGTCCTCACCCATTAGATGTTTTTAAAGAGAATGTGTAAGTACATGAGGGGCTGGCCTTGAAGATAAGGGGAAAAGTGATCCCGTCAGAGGAAGCAGCAAGTGTAAGTGCCTTGGGGCAATAATGTTCTTAACGTGTTCTAGGAACAGCAATGAACCCAGTGTGGCTGAAGCACAGTGAACAAGGGAAAGGGCAGAAAGAGTTGAAGTCAAAGAGATTTTTTTGGACCCTTTTTTTGGACAAGTGATATCATTGTAGTTTTCGCAGTTACCACTGTGATGGACAGGTTGAAGGCGGAAAGGCCAGGGTGTGGGTTCCGGCTTGGCCATGTGGTCATAGGCACGCCAGGTCCTGAAGGTGCAGTGTTAGGAACAGCCACGAGGTGGCGCCAAGATGCACAGGCTGCTCCTTGGCCTCCGTGTGTGGTTCAGGGCTGGGAGCTGGGAGGTTAGTGATTCCAGTGGACTCCAGGACCAGCCCTCCTCAAGGGCTGATGGGCCAGGAAACTCCCTTCCTCAAACCTGATAGAGGTTTCACTCCAGGATCTTCTTCAGTTTCTTTCATCAATTTCTTATCATTTTCAGTGTACAGGTCTTTCACCTCCTTGATTACATTTATTCATAGATATTTTGTTCTTTTTGATGCAATTGTAAATGAGATTGTTTTCTTAATTTCTTTTTTGGATAATTTGTCATTGGTGTATAGAAACACACAACTGATTTTTGTATATAGATTTTGTATCCTGCAACTTTAGTGAATTCATGTATTAGTTCTAACAGTTTTTTTGATGGACTCTTTAGGGCTTTCTATACATAATATATCTGAAAATAGTGACAGTGATACTTCTTTTTTTTTTTTTTCAGTTTAGATGCCTTTTTCTTCTTCTTCTTGCCTATTGCTCTGGCTAGTGCTTCCAATAAATGTTGAATAAAAAAATGGCAAGGAAGGACATATGTGTCTTGTTCCTGGTCTTAGAAGAAAAGCTCTTAGCTTTTCACCACTGAGTATGATGTCAGCTGTGGGCTTGTTATATGTGGTCTTTATTATGTTGAGGTAATTTCCCTCTATACCACTTAGTTGGGAGTTTTTAAAATCATAAATAGACATTGAATTTTGTCAGATGCTTTTTCTGCATCTGTTGAAATGAACATGTGATTTTTATCCTTCACTTTGTTGATGTGGTGGATCACACTGATTGATTTGCAGATACTGAATCATCCAGTATCCTTGGATTAAATCCCTCTTGACGATGGTCTGTGTTCCTTTTAGTGTATCATTGAATTTGGTTTGCTTATATTTTCTTGAGCACTTTTGTATAAGCAACATTAATGCATCCAAAAATTAGAGAAAAACACTTTCACAAGTCTGCATGAATCACTTATGAAAACTGACCATGAGCACTCCATAAAGCAAGTTTGAATGCATCTCAAGAAATGAATTTCAAACAATTAATCATCCCTGATCACAAAGCATCTCTGTTACAAATCAAAAATAAAAAGACATAAAATAAAAGTAAAAGCACAGTTCTAAATAAATAATGAAAAAAGAAATTATAATGTGAACTAAAATACTTAGCATTGAATGATCACAAAAGTGTACAATATCAATTAGGAAAAGAAAGTGTTCTCAATAAGCTTCAGGGTTACAGAGCTGTATTTTATGTTGATGTCTCGCATCTGTGGGGTTTACCTGCTCTTTTGCATTATTAGCAAAAATATTTGAGAATTATTAAGAGTGAATCAGAGATGTTAAAGCAAGAATTAAAATATTGTTCTGGGCATTGTAGAGGAAACTAGCCATAGTTGAAGGACAAGCCAGTCAGACTTGGAGGTGACACACAGGCTGCTTTAGCAACGTAGAGGAGAAGATCAGAGCTTCCAGGTGCTGGATGAACTCTCCAGCAGAGGACACAGCCCTCATACAGTCCAAAATGAGACCCAGGTGCGGGCTCCTAATGTGTGCTTTCTTCAGTGATAAAAAGGACTCATTTATTATTGCAGAAAAGAGTGGCTTTCAAAACAGTACCCGTCCAAATAGCTACAGTGTGATGACAAAACCTGAGAAGCAGGGACAGGGATGAAGACTTAAAAGATGAATTACTGTCCCTTAGGTGACCAACCACAATGTTCTTTAAATGACAGTGATGGAGATTAAGAGGCTGTGGAGCCAGGGCACAAGCAAGGACAAGGACCAAATCACCCCGTGGATGGGTTTCCGTATGATAGAGTGGAATCTAACCGCAGACGTGTTCTCAGCCCCCAAAATGGGAGTGGTTTTTAGCAATTTCATTATTTCAGACCGTGTATTATTAAAATGGAGTAGAAACAATAAATCATGAAGTTTATGTTGAAAGAAATGATTCATATTCTTGCATTTTATATTCATAGGTTGTACTATTGCTAATAAACATAGATAACTAAAAAATGTGTAACCAATATTTCTTTAAAGGTAATCCCCATACTGTGAATGAATGCACAGTTATATAAAATGTTCAGACTCCACCTTATCCTTCTCTAAAGGATTTCATATATTATTGGCATAGTAATTGTAGTTTCTTATAGAAATGATTAAAAATTTAGGGGTCGCAGGCTGGAAACTATTTTTGTTGTTCAGAGATTCTGTTGTAATGGCATATTTTGAAATGGGATTTGACTTGTACGATGAGAAATAGCTGCTATAAAGTCATACCCTGAATCCAAACCCTGAAGAAGAGCGTATCATTTTCCCATGCTGATAAGGGCAGTCATTCATCTTACTTCACTTTTCCTTGTGAAGGGCTCAAATCTCAATTGAACGAGAACTTCCACCGAGAACTGTTTGATAGGGAATCAGGGTCCTCTTCTGCCACGTTAAATGACTGGTTCCTGAGGGGGACATCTGTCTTCTCTGCTTCAGAAATCATCAGACATCTGTAAGTGGGTCTAGTCCTGCCGGCTGGTTCCCAAAGCTTTCATTCATTTTTTACTTAGGGAATGTAATATTAATGTGATTTCAAACTATGTGAAACAAGTGAATTAAAGTGCGGCAGTGCAGTGTGTACACTTGGCATTCCCGTTTGGGGACATTTCTTTGCCCTAACTCTAGCCTAATCCTCTTGCCGCTACTCAGCAAGGTACATACTGTGAGCAGGAATATTAATCACCTCGGCACTGAAAATACAGAGCTATGTATCACTGTATAGTGAAAAAAATACTGTGAGGGAAGTTTTTCTTGGTTAGCTGGTGAGGAACTTGAGTTGCAGAGTAATAGAGAGACTTGTCCATTGTAGAAATTTTGTAAAATGTAATTTAACGAGGAAAACCATTCAAAATTCCACTGTATGGACCTAGCCTTCATTAGCATCTTGATTTTTTTAAAAAATTTGAAGTAGCCTTTAACAGTAATCTACTTTTTTAACTGAGTTCATAATGAACATTTCTTATTGTTTTTCACAAACACTACTTTAAAGATTTCATAGTGTTCCGTTGTGTAAAACTACAGTAATTTACAAAACTAGTCACTTTTTGTTGTAAATTTAGCAGAAGTCTTTTTATGCAAATCTTGAACATCTGAATAAATTTTCTTAGGTTTTCCTTAGGACACATTTTTGAAGTGGGACACTAGACTAAGGGTCAAAACATTTAATAATATCATTGATACACATTTCAAAACTCTACTGATTTGAAAATATCTTTATTATTATACTTATTCATTTGCTGCTTTCAAAAGATATGAGGTCTGTTGATGTCCAAGATACTGTGCTCAATTCTAGGAATACTTCTTTAAATATAATACTATCTCTTACATCAAGGGGCTTACATTCTGCTGGGAAAGACGTACAATTAAACAGGCAATCTCAATTCAGAGCGCGAGCACCAGTGTTAGGGCACCGTTGCCCATGAGAGCAAATGGGTGAGTGTGAATAGTTTTAGGCCCAGGGTTGCAAGGTCACGAGAAAGAACCAGTCTTCATAAGTTCCCCAGGGAGATGCCAGGTTTCAATTAGAGACATTAAGAAAAGAGATTTTTCTGATAATAGACTGAATTTCAGTGGGCACAGTGAGAGTTTCAGGACTTTAAGAAAAAGAGGAGAAAAGGAGAGATGGTGCAGCATTTTTTGTATGTGTAGAGAGAGATGAAGGTGAGCTGAAAGTATGGGATTTTTGTGTAACCACACAAACAGAATCAAAGGGCAGAATGAAATCAGCCCCAGCGGTGAGCAGCCTGAGGCTGTCAGGTGGAGAGCGGTGGGTTTCTGTGGAAGGACTCTTTTCATCCCTGAGGAGGAAGTAATCTTCTTTAAAGCACTTTAAATATTAGGAAAACAAGAAGATTCCATAAAGATGAAAATATTCTCTCCTTGTAGGGCTCTCTGCTCAGCACGCCCTCTCCTCCTGGGGAGTGTTCTCTGCCTTTGCTGCATGTGTAGGCACCTTGCTGCTCTGAGTATGAAAGAGGAGGAGCTGTTCAGTAGCCACCCTGTGCGTTTCATTCGCTCTGGGACCCTTGCCCAACCAGGAATGCAGAGAACAAAGACGACTTCCACTGAGGAAGCTCAGAGATCCCACGCTGTCACTCCATCGAACATTAGGCACAAACACCGGGGGCAGCAGTCGCATGACTGAGGTCCCTAGATGGGATCAGCTGTAGCTTCTGGCTAAGGAAGGGGCAGAGTTTGGCTTCTAAAAATATTTAAGAACTGAGCGTAATCCATACTGATATAACTGCATCATTAACTGAAGAATAATTTTGTGATGGATTTTTTTATAGTTGTTTTTTTTATAGTTTTTTACAGTTGTTTTTTTTTATAGTTTTATAGTTTTAGTTATAGTTATATTCAATCAAAATTAGGAAAAGGGTACCAAGAGATCTCCAGTGAATCATCTCTGGACAAACGTGTTCCTCCCTGTCACCATTGTGTAACAGCAGTTCTGCACCCTCCTCATAATTGGGGTCACTTCTCTCTGCCAGGATGTCACCGTTTCTTGTATGTTTCTCTTTTGCTGTGTCTGTGGCAGAAATATTCCCTTTGCTGAATCTCAGGACTGTCACATCTGCAGAGCATAGACTTGCAGGGATGGGAATCCAAATTCTCTACTGAGAGTGAGGCTAAGCAGAGCCTCTCCAGCTCTCACCCCTGAGATCCTGGACCTTTTCTACTTAATGATAAAAACCAAAAAACCTAAAAAATACTTGTTGATTTGGGACATGTGCTTCAACTTGGAGGATGTGTCCGTATGTTTGTATGGTATCTGCTTCAAACTGGCCCCTCAGATGTGCCTTCAAAAGCTCGTTACTTTGCTCTCATAGGTGGTGTGCTATGTTAGAGGGCCAGTACATCATCCTATGTTCATATGCCCATTGTTTGTTCATCTTCCGTAAAATGGGTTACTTAGTGCCATGGTAGTGGAATGCAAAGTCAGAAAATCAAACACTCTAAGCCCTGAGACAGTGGAGCTGGTTCAGTCACTACAGGTAGAAGAGACTGTGTGCTCATGAACTGCTGCCTCTTCCAAGGTGAAGTTCGGTGTCATCAACTTGACTCAGAAGAGCTATTGGCTTGCTAGAGGGGTGATGCCATTCGGAAACCTTGTGTTGGTCTTTCCAGGTGGCAGTTTGGACATTTAGTCATGGCAGCGGCTAGATAAGCCTTGGTGAACAGAAGCTCATGTTTTGGGGTTCAGAATGCATCCCCTTCCCTGCCCTCATGATTATTACTCCGTTTGTGTTCCCACTGTGTGAGCATTAGAGTGGACGGTGACAGAAGTTGGCTAACATCAAATGGTTGAATCATTATGTCCACTTGGTTATTTAGTGCCTTTTCTGGTGGCGGATGCTCTCTGGTAGGGAATTAATGTGATTTTGTCCACTCTTATAGATTATCTACATGTCTCTTGTCCCCAGTCTTTCCATTTTTTTCCTTCTATGCCCCTCATCAACAAGTTAAGCCATTCTCCATTGTCCGTAAATCCATGTATATTCTTACTTCAAGACACCTCTCTATACATGAAATTGATGACCAGATGCATTTCCCAAAGCATTGACCTTTGGGAGACTTGCTCCTACTGTTTCCAGTTTTACACCACTGATTAGGGCTGTAATGTAGCAGGACTTAATTTTTGGCTTATAGCAACATCAGAGCTGAGTCATCTGTGAACCAACTTTGCCCTTTCTCCATCTCCATCAGTTGTGATGTGAGGAAGAGACGCTAGTGACATAGTGGATGATGTAGGAGTCTATGAAGTCTACTTGTGCTCTCTGGTCCTATTATGCCCAATTCTGTATACACCATTACCATTTAAGGATGGATTACTACTAGCCTGCCCGAACACATGACTATGTGGGCTCATTAAAAAAACCCAACCACGACAGTGCTGGCTGCATGTTCGCTTGATCTCTGCCCACCAGGACCCAATAGTATAACAGCAGTGGTTTATTCAATGCTATATAAGTTCTGCGGAAGCTGGTATGATCTTGCTCCAAAACCCTAGGGGCCTCAGCTGTGATTCTCCTGTTGGGATTTGCCATAAATTCTATGCAGCAAAATTCTTCACCACTAGCACCTGTAAGACTGGTGAATTAAATGGGATTACTGTGGGAGCACCATCCTCGTATCCCTTAGGTGTTTAAGAGTGGCATTGATTTCTGCTGTTTCTCCTGAGATACAATATTGTTTTTAATTTAGTATCTTGGCCAAGGATTGAGGCTTCAGAGGTTTCCATTTGACTTTCCTGCTATGATAACTCTTACTTTTCAAGGTAAGAACCCAATGTGGGGGTTTTGCCAACTATTAAGTATTTCCATTCCAACTATATATTTGGAGACCAGGTAAATAATTACTAAGTAGGTCTGTGGACCTAATGGACCCATTGTGAGCTGGATCAGTGCCAGGACTTCATGTGATTCCCATAGGAACCCTTCCTCACCCCCCATTACTCTAACGGAGGACCATGATGGCATTTGAGGTCCTCAGGTTAACTTGGACCTTATCTCCAATAGTCTGGAATGTCTGGATATTCTCGATTTCTCCATGGAAAACATTATTTTCCATGTTTACCCAAGGAAATGACCATAGTGCCCTTTGTGGAAGGACTCGGAGAATCATTATCATGTAAACCTTCTGTGGTGCTATAGGGTCCTTCTTCCTGAGGACTTGCACTTTCCTTCAGTCAGTGACTTTCAGGGCTAAAAACCGACCTAAGTCCAGAAACTGAGCAAGGACTGTGGCATCTTATTGGAGCAATTACTCTCAGATTTCTGATTGTTTATTCTTGATTTCCATTCATTGTGTAGATTGAGAATCCCTTAGTTGGTTGCTTATCCATTTTGCCCTTGAAACACTGCATTCTGTGTACTATCACCATAGCTCCCAGGGGTCTAGCACCATGGTTGCCACTCCGATCTTGCTGCTGATTAATATAACTGAGTCTCCTTACTTGTGATGCTTCAACACTGCCAACTGACCTCTAAGGTTTGACAGTGTTATCATCCTCTTTGCTATTAGGAAGCATTTTCTTAGATAGTTCCTGATGTGATTCCAATGTGTTGCCAAGTTTAGGAACCAGTAATTTGACATGCTAATATGATTTTGACTTTAGGCATGACATTGTATCTTGTTAACCTATGTCAATGAGAAAGCAATTTGTAAAATTGTAGTAATTATTTTAGATCAATTGTTTTAAAAATAGTCCCTGAGTCAAAACATCATAGAGTCACTACTGATCAGGAATATGTATTTTAGATTGTATTTGAATTATTATTTGTTTTTGGTTAGGTTTGTTACAATGGGTAACCTTACGCTAAATAATACAAATTGCAAACTTAAAAAAAAAAGATCACTTTCATAAGAGCTTTTTTTCTATCAGGTTTTCCCAAACCATGCTGTATGTGTATAATATACATTTTTAAATATAATCTTATTAGTGTCAGTCTGTTTCCTCTTATCATATTTAACATTTATTTACCATCTGTTATTGAGATCACATGAAAGCATATTCTGTCATTTCATATTTACTTGTTTCTTTAGTGTTAGGTAATGTATCAATTATGTAAGTTTGTCTGCACTTTTCTCTGTTTTCACTGGTGAGACTGGTGAATAGGAGAGGGCTGAGAGAGACCCTGCAGTGTGCCCCCTTCGCAGCGACCAAGATCCAGGAGTCAATCAATACCTTTGGGCTGCGAGTGCTCAACAGCGTGATCCACGTAATCGTTCTGTCACTCAGCTCATATTTCATCTTGTCCACAAGGGGATCATAGGAGAGTTTGTCTAAGGCACTGCTGAAACTGAGAGATAGGAAGTCTACAACATTTCCTTTGTTGTGTTAAAACAATCATGATACATGATAGTTCCCCTTTGTTTGGAACTGTCTAAGCACTTAAATTTTTATCTCATTTAATTGTCATCACATCATTTGAAATTCATTACTGTTATTACATTTACTTTATACGTGAAGAAACTATGGGTAAAAGAGATTAAGTGATCTGTTTATAGTAGTTCAGCCTTTGGATCTTTTTGAATCCAGAGAATGTTGCCGGAATAACAATTGCATCAAAAAGTGAATTGATAAGTAAAGCTCCCAAATCATCATTTTGTGTGTCTTAGTGCTATGCCTTTTCTCTATTTCACCGTTCTAAATTTCTGACTTAATTCTCCAATTTATATTCTTAAAATCTTTTCAGGAAAAAAACTTTTAAAAAATAGAGCTTCCATTTAGTTAGTGCCAATATTTTAAATAAACCATTCGGAGAGACACCACTGTGGGAGAGGGGAAATATCTTCTAAAGAGATTTCTGAGATGGACTGGAAGTTCCCATTAAAATGAAATAGACTTATCTTGACAAATATTGCAATACTAACAACACTTCTCTGGATGTGGCTACTACTAAGAGATTGATAGCATTCCAGTGACTTTATTATATATATTCAAAATTCAACATTTATCATCTGTTATGTCATTTTATCATGTATTTCAAATACATTTTATTACGTATATTAAAGAAATTTTATACTACCTTCCATATACATTAATTTCATTAGTCATTCATTTAACAGTCATGATATAGACTGTGGCATCCTTTACATTTATTTTTATGGCGTTGTTAATATATGTTTAGGCAGCATATTTTCAAATAGACGGAAAGGATGTGGAGACCAGGGAACACAGGTTTTAAATGTTTTATGGAAACCAAGATCACTTCCTTCTTTACACAGACTTTCTCCTTTATGCTTAATGTTTATATTTCACTGCAAAACCCCATCAGATGCAGCAATGAGGTTGAAAAGTGTCCACCTGAGGCTTCACTAGAGTTTCTATATTTAACTTTTTCAAGCTCAATGCATGTCAATTAGAAAAATCAGGGATAGATTTTTTTCTTCTATTTTCTTCAGAGAAGAGAGGAAGGACTAAGAGATTACACATTTCAACCCAACACGAGGGTGAATATTCTAACACAGCTTTCTAATGTGGAATTGGCCATTCTATAACATCTGAGTTCCTGTCCCTGGATATTTTCACTTAGGGTGGATGCTTTATCAGGCTGATAAGTTAAAGTAGATTCTTGCAATCAATGAGACGTTCAACTAAATAACCCCAAAGTCCATTCCAATTCAAATAGTTCAAGGATCAATAAATGTCATCATAATTTTGTGTCTTTCCTGTATGCCTCAAAGGAGCAGTATAAGTCAAAGTGAAGTTGACTACTGCATATTATTGTCTGGGGTATGTCCATGGAGAAGGTTGCATGACAAATCTTATTTAAACAATCTCTACAATCTGCAGCCATGCACCCTCTGGACACAAGCGTCTCCAATCAATGATGACATACTTGATTGAGAAGAAAACTACTAAAGATCCATCAAGAAATGAACATTGGATGCTGGAAGACAGTAGCAAAGATGGGACCAGCCTGGTGTATACCAATCAGAAGCACAATAATGCACAGACACTAAAGCCACATGGCACGTTCGATATATGTTGATGCAAACAGGCAGGCAGGGGAAATATCACGTTATTTCTAAGACAAAAATGGAATAAGATCATGTTATTAATGTATAGATTCGCATTAATGTGATAGACAAATACTTCTTAGTATCAACAAGAAAGAGGTTTCGACAAATTATGTGGTATGTTTTCCCAGTATTAATTATGACCTTGTAAAGAATATAGGACTGCAAGTCTGATTCTTTGACAAACAACTGTAGGAACTTGGGTGAGTCAGTTCAGCCCTGTTGCCTCAGTTTCCTTAGTTAAAAACTGAGATTGAACTTCATTCGTATTTCATTTTCCACAGCGTTGAATGGAATATGCTCTACAAAAAGGAAAATAAAAGTTTCCATGATCAAATAAGTATGGGAAATGATATGCTACATAACGTATTAATAAGTAAAGAGATATGTTAGATAGTTTTTCCCCAAATGTGTTTTCTTATTTGGCAACTCATCTTTCTTCTTCTTCATCTTCTTTTTCACTTTGTTCCTCCCTCCACCATATCTTTCTCCTTCGAATTTTGAAACTTACCAACATCTTATTTTCTCTATAAAACTTTTTGGGAAATTTCAGCAATTCCCAGGCTTAGATATCGATGTAAGGCAATGTATGTTCCAAATCTCTGAAACAAAGCTCTTGTGAGCCTGTCTCCATGGAGAATTCAAATGTAATTTTGATGCTATTTAAAATTTTATGTGGTAATAGTCAATGAAAAAGTCTAGAAAAAAAATTTGCATTTAGAATACAGGTATATACTGAAACACAATAGACAAATTTACTCTTCTTTCTGCTGCCAAAATGATCTGGGGTTGTTTTTCAATTGTGATCTCTACACACTGAAGACAAATGCTGTTTGTTCATTGCTAACCTAATGATAATATCTACGTTAGCTGATTGCTTACTTTGTACCAGTACCAGTCTTCCGTCAGTGTTCACAGTAACAGGATGCAGTGGTTCTCCCTGTGTTACAGATGATGCAACTGGGGATTGGAGATGTTCAGTCACTTGCTCAGGGTCACACACTGTAAGTATCAAAGTTATGTCTTGAAACCAGGTCTGTATAGAGAATTTACTCTCACTAGTGCTCGGTACTGCTACACCCTTTTTATTACCTCAGCAGCAATTTAAAAAAATAAACAAAAATAAAAACTGGGATTCAAATTATGAATATGTATCTTTTTTTGTGAGTTTGTAAATGTGTCCACCTTTTCCTTTCCTTTTTTTTTTTTAATTGAGGTAGAGTCAGTTACAATGTGTCAATTTCTGGTGTACAGCATAATGTCCCAGTCATGCATATATATGTATACATACATTTGTTCTCATATTCTTTTTCATTAGAGGTTATTATAAGATATTGAATATCATTCCCTGAGCTATACAGAAGAAATTTGGTTTTTATCTATTTCTATATATAATGGTTAACCTTTGCAAATCTCAAACTCCCAACTTTATCCTTTCCCATCCCCTGTCCCCTAGTAACCATAAAATCTTTATCTTGGTAAATAATGAGTAGCAAAGAAATTGCTGGATTTCCGAGGACCATATCAGAATATGCAGAGTTTATCTCAATGCAGGGCTGACTTCATTTCCTCTTCTTGAGACTGGAGGTAACCCTGTATTTTAGGTCTCTTAGTGGTAGTTTAATATTTACTCTCACTGTCTAAATTTCTCCCTTTTCCTCGACATCACTGGCATTCCCTTCACCTCGAGTGCTAATCTCCTCATGTCTTCAGGAGTATATCTTACCCTTCCTCAAGGTCCATTTTAGACACCACCTTCTCCATTCACTTTCCCTTTTTTCCCTTTAAAAAATATAAATTTGCTTCTTCCCCAAATAGAAATTAGTACTTCTTTCCCTATTTTAATTAATTGCCTGCCACCTCTCAGACACATGCTAGAGGCAAAGGAGTTTCAAAAAATTAAAAACGTGGTCTCTTTCCTCAAGGAAATTACGTTTTTGTGGAGAAAAAGATACATAAAATAAAACATGCAATAAAATGTCATGCATAAAAATTAAGGTGAACATATAATTAGTTGCCCAATCAAGGTCATTTTTGAGGATGAAAATGGAAAATTAGTGATTATGCCTGGACAACTTACATGATTTGGGAATGTCCTGGCAAATTCAGATCATACGTCACCCCAGAACAGACCTGTGCTCATGGTGAATATGATCAGAGGAAGAAGAGGGCTAAGCCTAGAGGCGAAAGTTTGCAGTGTTTGTTGCTTTTTGTCTTGTATGACTTGCGTTTATGCATGCACCTTGTTTTACCACCAGACTCGGAGAACTTTGAAGGTGGGATCCAACCCATTCAGCATCTCATATCCCACAGTGCTCACAGAACACTTCCTTGTAGGTGGTCACTGACTACATGGTGAATGAATGCTTTAGTTTCTCCATCGTATCAGTGCTCTCTTCCTGCCAGGTTGAGAAATGTGTAGCCATCATTCTCAGGTCCATTTCCACCATCCGTGCATGCTGGCCATCTTTTGCTTTTTAAATGTATTTCTTTATTTGCGAAGCACTTTAATTATAATGTGTATTATTTAGTCTGTTATAAGTTCTGTAAGGTTGACTTGCTACTGGTTAACTGTGTGAGGAAGAAACAGAAGAGAGACAGCAATGGATGGTGGAGAAGTCCGAGGAGAAGGTGGAGGAAAAAGACAGTAAAACAAGCCCACTATTGTGGAACCCTGGCAGTCACTGAGAATGCCTCTGGAAATGAACACTCCTAATTTTAAGCTTGAGGGTGAACAATTATTTGATCCATCCCAGTGGAAAACAGCCCAAGCGTTGTGGCAAAGGGAAGGAAAATGTGGCTTTTCAGGATCCTTCCCCTACAGCCTCTGCGGGACACAGAATCCTGTCTGGAGAAGCCCACCTTCTCATCTTGCTGGATGTGAATAAAACCTGCTCTGTGTGGAATAAAGCATCCCTCTTCAGGATTCCACACACATCCACTGTGGAAAGAGCTGGAAGGATGGCCCAGTGCACCTCTATCTCACTAGAAGTCTCAGACAGCAGGGTCGGGGGAGGAACCAAGGACCAGAGAAAGGAGGTCACTCAGCCAAAATGAAATGCATGCTTCCCAGCAAACAAACCTTGGGAGTAAATGTTATAAAAGTATCAACATGTTTTGACAAAAAAACAGTCAAATATATGCTGTTTTCTATATATAATGACTGTTTAAATTCTGAACGTTAATGTTCTATCAGGTGTCCTGAGCCTTTCTGAGCCCCTCTGTGACCTCGTTCATAGAGCAGACCTCTGTGGTGCAGAGGGCTGAAGTTTGGATCTAGTACAGCCTCTCAACCTTGGCTCAGTGCTGGCACCTGAGTTAGTCACAAAACAGCAACTCCCTAAACAGCCAAATCCAAGAAGTCACACCCAGGGGAGGGTTGCAATTAGCTGAAGGCAACTAAGTAGCACATGGAAACTAGCAGTCTCTCTACTGCGTGTCTCTGACTGCAGAAAAGTTCAGATGGGAAGAAATTGTCATGGAGCCTGGTGTTGGGCTCAGATAGACTGAGTTCAAAGACTGACTGTGTCAATGGTCCCTAACAAGTTACTTGATCTCTCTATGCTTTCATTTTCTCATTGGTAAAACAGCAATCATATTAGTACTTATAGAGATTAAGTTATAAACCTCTTTTATTAAGTTAGGTAAATGTAAAATGCCTAGCATATAGTAAGCACTCAATGAACTTTGAGGTTATGAACATAATTACTCTTAATGCTACTTCTTGGTGTCCCAGAGAAGTTTTCTAGCTTAAAAAGAGAGGGGGCAAATCAAAGTAAGGGACATACAACCTAGAAATTAATGTATTGATTCAAACATCCATTCTTTCTATTTTTGTTCTCATTATTTACCAAGTCTTGAGAGAATGAAATGTTATTTTTCCTTAATATCTTCTCTTGATTGTAAGGAAAACATCATGCTGGTCCTGACAGTGAAAAGGTCTATGAGGAAGTAAGAAATGAAAAAAAAAAAAAAAACCTGCTGAAAAATAACAATTTTTAAAAAGCTAAGCCAGATAAAGGTGACTTTTCATTGTGGTCCTTCTTGTCCAGAATTCTTTCCACTTTGGAAATAACAAATCCCTTATGCAGTGACTTTTCAGAATCCGAGGATTATTTTTTTTTAAACTCTGTTAGTCTAGGGAGTGAAGGGGTGCAACCAAATTTGAGTTAATTAATGTTATCCAATTGTTCATGCTTTACAGGCAGAAGTAATTGGTGCATTTCTGCAAATCTAGTAAAATGGCTCTGGGAAATAAAGATCTTCCTTTTGAAGATTAAAGGTTGGCTTCTCAGCAAATTCACTTAGTGGAACCAAGAGGATTAGAGATCATGTACTATACCACTGGTGTTATTTATCAAGGCTCACATGGGCACTGGGGCCACCATTCTCGGGGTCTCTCCAGGTTAAATCTTGTTAGAGCAATTCCCATTGCAACAAAAACCTCTGAATAACCAAAAGTCATGGGAACCAGGTTATGGCACTCGTAAGTGCAACAGCACCACTACAGGGGAACTTGTAGTCCAGCCACAGCAATAGGGGAATAAGATCTCTGCTGGGGTTTGTGGTAATGGGATTGCGCTATACCTAGCTGCATAATTTACAATGAAAGTGATGGGAAAGCAATAATGAAACAGACAAGTGAGAGATGGAGGCTGCCATTTCCTTGCCTTCATTTAGAAGAGTTCAGTGGCCCAGGTGCTTAATCAATGTCATTCAGGTACACAATCTTCAAGTAGAGTAAAAGGGTTTGATAACATGACATTTTAAGTCCCTGAAATCACAATAGCGGTAGAAGTGTGTGCTGTTGGCTATAGCCCAGCAATTTCAGAAATCAATAGTCTTTGAGCAAGCATTTTTCAAGGCATGTATAACATAGCTTTAGGGCAACCCACTCCTAAAATCAAGTGTAGTCATCAAGAGAATGAAAAGTAGATTCAAATAGGAGACAAGGGAACAAGTTAGCAACATGAAAACATTATGCAATCTGCTTGAAAAATTGCTGTAGTCAGCCTCCACTGGTGGTAATTTAGAAGAAAGGCAGAGGAAAAGAAAGTCCAGTAGAGTGGGTAGAACTGAATATGTGTGCTATGATACTAGAAAGCATCTTTTCACAACCAGCAGAAGGTGTATTCACGTCATCAAATCTGGCACGACTTAGGGCATTCCTCACTGCTTGGCATCTTTCCTGCAAGTTTTCAGTTCTTGGCTGGGGGCCCAAACAGGTGGCTGAGAGGGGATGGAAAGTCACTCAGTAGTCCATAGTTCTTAATTAACAGAAGCTCTCTGAGGATATTCAGTTTCTCACTGCCACGTCAATTAAAAATACCTAAATGAGTTCAGTGTGTAAAGCAAAAATGCTGTTTTCTTGGCTTGAACTATTTTTCTAAAATGCTTGGTCTACTTTCTTGAGCAAAAGAGTCCTGGAAGGGTTATTCCTCCAGCTTCATTCTTTTTTATTTTTTTTCAGTATTGCTCTGGCAATTCTTTAGTGATTCCATAAATTTTAGGATTATTTGTTCTAGTTTTGTGGAAAATGTCTTGGGTAATTTCATAGACCTACCCAATATTTTAGACAAATGCCTCATGTTTCTCATTTGTCTTAAGATATTTATACACATTCGCAAATATGCCCAAGCAGATAATGCTATAAGCAAATAATTTCTGAATTATATTCTGAGGTCAGTCTGTGTTCTTTACTTTGAAGAACAAGGGTTTAGAGGACTTTAATTCTTTCTCAGGATGGTTTTCTTTGGGATACATGACCCTTAAGCTTGAAAACTTGTGTTTGCTCTAGGCTCCTCTTTGCAATGCACAGGTGCAATTTAAAGATTCTGAGAGGTCCTGTAACAAAGGTGTGATATCTTGTTCAGCCTAACATTAACCAAACCACTGATCCCACCGTGATTTCTCTTGAAATTCTATGGAATTTAAATAGAAAAACTCAAGTGTATGTTCCTATGATTCATTTTTGCTTGACTATGAATGAACGATATGAGAGTGAGTTTTAATGAGAAGTGCCATAGTCAGTTGAGCAGAGGGAGGGGGTTTGAATTGGTGGGAAATAAGAGCACAGACAGTAGGAAAGGTAGATGGCTCTTTACAGTCTAATGTGGTGTCTGCCCTATGGTCTGGCTTTGAAGCATAAAATGGAGCCCAGGATGGGTGAATTGGGGTGTGTGTGTGTGTGTGTGTGTGTGTGTGTGTTAATGGAGACAGGTGAGAAGAGATGAGTTAACCAGGGAACCTACTACTTGGGTTCGGTGTTTTGTTCATTTTTTTGACCAGGAGGAAAGTGCCTGTTCTCTAGAATGTCTTTGAGGACTTAGAAAACAATGTCCTGGGAGCACATTCTAACTTAGTGAGGATGAATTGGGGATTCTGGAAATAACGTGATGTGTATTGAGAGCTAGTATTTGGAGACCTAGAGCGAGGCAGTGGGGAGAGTGTTGGCCTCCATGAGCCGGATCTGGTTTGCATTCAGCCTTAACCACATCTGAGGAGCACTGGACGCACTTTGATTTCTTTGAGTCTCAGCTCTTTCGTTAAGTAAAATGCAGGAAATTTTAGAGTAATTGAAAGGGTTGGAGACCATAAAGGTAAAGTTCCTGGCATATGTTAGGTCATATTAAGTGTCCAATCAATGGTAGCATTATTGTCCGTTCTAACTGAGCACTTACTAGGGGCCTAGCTAGTTGCTGGGCAACAGTAGGAAGCTGATACAACTCCTGGTGCTATAGTGATAAAGCCAGAAGTTAATAATCGGAGCCCAGAAGTCAGTGCTTCCACTGAGAAAGAGCCATCAAGGGACACCCAGTGAGAGCCGAGGTCATGGAGGTGGTGGCTGTCCTGCAGGATCAGGAACCACAGAGGGAGAGCGCACCTGAGATAAACCCTGGATGTCCCTCCTTCCTCCTGCCAAGCTCTGCCAGTGCCTTTTGTTGGATGAGCTCAGTCAGAAGACAGAACACAGGAGCCTGCACAAGAGAAAAGCAAGTGTGGGGATTTGGGGCTATCAGATTAATGACTCAGTTCACCAGCATACCATCTGTTTTGTTCCATTATTTGCCTACCTATTTATGTATCAAAACTATATATTTTTGCTGTACCTCTATAAAATATTTTTTCCATCTCAGAAGACTAACTCCTCATTATTTTTCTTAAAATTGAATTCGCATGATTTTTCCCACTCTATTTTTCCAAATGAACTTTAAGTTTAGCTTGTTTACTTCTAAAAATATCCTGTTGTAATGTTATTGTATTCATATTAAATAAAGAGATTGATTTAGGGATAACTGATATTTACAGGATATTGAAGATTCATATGGAGAAACAGTGTATATCTTCCCTATTTACTCAAGATGTCTTTGAGTCCTTTAGTAGAATTTAACGTTTTCTTCATAGAGATTATGCATGTTTATTTCTAGGAATTTTCCCTTTTTTTGGTTGCATTGTTACTATCGGTTTGGGGTATTTTTTTCCACAACATGTTTATATCGGGCTGTTTTTGACTATGGGAAGGCTGCATTATGTGTATCCCTTTTGTGCCTAATCACCTTATGGAATTATTTGTAATAGTTTTCAGCTGATTCTCTTGAATCATATTTACTATCAACTTCAGACCACAGTGTCTTTTATTTTCTTCTTCCCAAATTTTATAACTCTTACTTTCCTTTTTTTAAAATTTTGTTTGCTAGTTCCTCCAGAACAATGTTCAAACATTGTGGTGATAGTGGCCATCACTGTCTGGCTCCTTAATGAACAGGAGTGATTCTCCATATCAAACACAGTTCTCTCTTGTGGGTACTTTCCTTCATTTCTTTCCACTGGAGCAGTTCAGAGATCATCTGAGTTGTCAAATCCTCATTTTTCCCCCCGAATTATGTTGCAAAATAGCCTAGGCTATATGTAAAGCCTTTTGTAGGGTAGTTCCCTGACAGCTTTTTCTTCTCCATGTTAATTAAAGAGTTTAGAGTTTCTTTTAACTTCCGGGAATGATTTTGGTATTTTATATTTTTCTGGGAAGTCATTATTTTCATGTATGTTTTAAATTTCATTTGCCTAGATGTGAGCAATATAATCTCAAATTATTCATCTAATTTTCTTTATGTCTTTTTTTACCTGTTGTCATTTCCTATTTTGTATGCTTATATTCCTTTTTATTTCTATGAATTAAATGAACAGTATTTTACCTATTTTATTTCTAAACAGTCTGCTTATTCTTAGGCTTATGTCTTAGTTTCATTGGTTTTCTTTTTTCTAATTTATTTATTTATTCATTAATATTTTTGTATATATATATTTATTGAAGTATAATCAGTTTACAATGTTGTGTCAATTTCTAGTGTACAGTACAATGTTTCAGTAATACATAACATATATATATTCGTGTTCATATTCTTTTTCACCATAAGTTACTACAAGATATAGAATATTATTCCCTGTGCTATACAGTATAAACTTTTTGTTTGTCTATTCTATATATATATCAGGCAGTATCTGCAAATCTCTCTCAATTTATCCCCTCCCAACCCCCTTCTCCCCATCTTTTTTCTAATATATTAGTGTCTGCTTTAATCTTTATTACATCTTTCTGTTGATTTTGCTCCCAGAGTGGTCTAAACTTTGAAAATCTGCTGTTTGAGATCTGCAGCTGTCAGAGTACAGTCTCTGGATGACTTCATACTTCTGTCTTCCTAAGTGTAATTGGCATCCTTTTCTCAAATTCTCTGTTACAGGATTATGTGTGTCTCCTGGGTTTGACAAAGGTGAAGTTTGTCTTTTCCTATTTATTATTTCATCTCCTAGTTTTGTTAAAGTGTCTTTTCTGTTTCTTATTCTTCTTACTGTTTTGGTATGATTCACCTTAGCAGAGGATAGCAGTGAACATTTTCACTGCCATCTTAAACCTGGAAGTTCTTCTCTCATAAGTAAATGTTAATGTTTTTGTTTTGGTAGTCTCTTAGTTCTAAGAAGTTATCATTCAATATTTCAGAACCATTCCTGAGACTTATTTCTGTTACTTTAAAATTTCAAACTTTATCTTTTCAAATAAAACTTTACTTCCTTCATGAATTTTTGGAGATGTTCTGACTTTGTTTTAAATAAATAATTTAAGAATTATATAGTGGATCTTACTAGTTTCATAAAATGCTAGGATTCTGGTCTTGGGGAGAAACATAGATGATTAAAATATTTCTGATAGTTAATTTTATCTCTCTGAAATGTAGGATTTCACCTTGATGAAAATTTATGGAACAAAATGCTTGTTCTTGGTTGAATCTTGATAATGAGTTTTAGAAACTCTATTTTAATAGCGGAGACCATTTATCTGATATTACTGTGTACCAGAGACTACTTAATGCAAAACAGCATTTAATCCTCATGCCAACTTTATAAGTAGATATTTATTTTCAACAGTCAGTTATCATTTTTACCTTGAGAATCTGGCAGCCTCTCAGACCCAGTATATTACAAATTGAATTCTATTTTCTGCCCCTTGGAATCTGCTTTTTTTTCTCCTCTTGTGTTTCCTATTGCTTTTAATGGCTTTATTAAACCTCCAGTCATCCAGGCTCAAAAATCTCAAAGTTATATAAATTCCCTCTCTTCCACCTACGTCAAAAGAATATTGTCTTTATACATTTTTTTCCTTAATTGTTATCACCATCATCATTATTCTTCAACCTCTTACTTCTTCATGTAATCATGGTGACAGCCTCTAAATGTTCATTTTTTTGGAAGCTCAATTCTCATCAAGGTATTTCTCTGCACAGAAACTTTCAGTGTCTTCCCACTGCTGGTAGGATTAAGTCAAAATGCCAAAGTTAAGGATCTATGGTCCAACATGCTGGTTCTAAGCTAATTTCCTAACTTAATTTCCTATCATTCTCCCAGTAGGCATCAACTATAAAAAAATGCTTTGACATATCCTGAAACATCAGGGAGGAGCAGTGTTATATAAAGATGGAAATTAAGAAAATTATTATGGAGTTCATAAAAGACAAACTGTATCCCAAGTTTTAATCTTAGCATTCCATTCATTTAAGTCAACATTTCAGCCTTAAGTTCATCTCAGATAGTAGCTTACCCTAGAACCAAGGCTAATAAAATATCTTAGAGAAATTGTACCATCTTTATTTTTATGCCTTAACTTTTCAATAAGAATTTTGTATTTGCTTGAAAAAAACACTGTGTACTTGTGTAAAATTCTATTCATTGTACCCTAAAGCAGATATAATACAGCTGGAGAAGGTCCAGGCAAGGCATTTCCTATATGAAGACAACGTATGCCTGAAATTCTTCAATCAGGAAAGGTGAAGGTGATAACATGTTTGGAATAGTAGTGTTCACCCTTGTGATGGGTGGAGAGAGTCTAATATGAGATTGGTTATTGACTACTGGAATGCTGGAGATGAGTGTCTTTTTAAATCAAGAAAGAGATACAATTTTTGGCAAATACATGTAGTTGTTAAATAATGGTACTTATTAGCCCAGGAATTAGTAGAAGCAGAAACAATAAATAAATTCTAGAGGGATTTTGATGCATTCATTGATGATAACAGAATTCATGTATTAAGGTAATCCAGTTTAAGGGGGTTTATCAACCTTCTGAGAAGAAAGGAGAGAGCGAACATGTCATCCTCAGAGCATTTCATGAAGTCATTCCTTCATTTATGTAAGAATATTTTTTGAATACCTACAATACATCAGACTCTGTGCTAGGCACTGGTGGTGAATAAGGCAATCAAAGTCTCTGGTACATAAAAGTGAGACAAAGATAATACAAGAATACATTGTGATTAGGGCTATGTATGAATAAATAAAGGGCAGTAAGGAAGTACACAAGAAAGTCCCTTTGTCCATACCTGCATCCTCAGAAATTTTTCTTGAGGCTGCATTTTTACGGACTGTAGAAATTTTTACCTAGGTTGTGTGTTCTTATGAGAAGTTTAAGAAGCTGAAGGAAATAATGAATGTGGCTGGTTGAATCTAAGATCCCTGCCTCTGGGCATTCATGCTCTGGTGTAGTCCCTTCCTCTTGAGTGTGGGTAGGAGCTGTTTCTTTCTTGTAGCTAATGAAATATATCAAAAATGATAGGCTGTCACTTTTGTAAATCATTTGCAGAAGATTCTGGCTTCAACTTTGCTACTGGACTCGATCCCTTGTTGGTTCTGATGAAACAAGGTGCCGTGTTGAATGCTGCCTTGTGGCGAGGACTACATACTGGCCATTGACTGGCAGCCAGCAAGGACCTAAGATTCTTAGTCCAACAGCCCACAAGAAATCCTGCCAACAATTGCATGAGCTTGGAAGCAGTTCCTTCTTTAGTCAAGCTTTCAGATGAAAGTTTTTGATTTTGGTATTGTGAGAGAACCTGAAATCTAGGGCTCAGCTAAGCCATACCTTATTCTGACTCAAAGACACTGTGAGATAACAAATGTGTGTTGTTTTAAACTGTGAAGTGTGTGATAATTTCATGCAGCCACAGGTAGCTAATACAATGAGGATGACAAAAGACCTCCACAAAAAACAAACAAACAAAAAAAACACCCCAGTCAATCTTGTGCTGCCATAGGTTAGAAAACATTTGTAATATTTTAGATAAGAGATAGTTTTAACCAAATGACAGTAGGGTTACCAAGAGATGTGGATGTATCTGAGAGAAATTTAAGAGGTAGAATTGGCAACACAGATGATTAATTTGATGAACAACTCAAGAGAAGGGCAATGTCTAATGTAAAACTTCAGTCACTGGACAAGACAACAGTGCCATTCACCAAGGCAGAGAAATAGACGAGGCCAGTAACTGGAGCTTGAATCAAGGCATTCTCTTCTTCAGTCTAGTGTTTGTTTGTTTGTTTTTTTTAAGTATATCACATCACATATCAGGAAACTGACACAATATGGCACAAGATATTTATAAGATATAAATCATAGTTCTGAGAACTAGTGAAAGGACTCTACTGAGTTGGCATATTGCCAATTCCAAGCCTTGAAAGTGAACCACAAGGTAATTGGAAGTGTTCAGAAATTCTTAAGGGAACATGGTGGCTTCATCTGTAAGACTGGAGATAGGTTTTTTTTGGTTTGTTTGTTTGCTTTTATTTTATTTTTTTCTGTATACTTCAGGATCTTTACACTGAAATGTGAGAATACACATAAGGATTTGGGGGAAATTATACAGCATAAATACATGGCATAACTTTGTCTTTTGTTATTATTCTAAAAGTGTGCATTTGAAAGTCATCTACCTAATATTAATATTTGTTAACACCAGAAAGATAAGATCACATAAAGGGAAAGATGGCCAAGAAAATCTCAGTTGTTCACATCACAGTAAATGAATTCAGAATAGTGTCTTTCTCTGTTAAAGGATGAAGCCCTAGGAATACACGTCTTACAGAAACCCTCAGAGCTCATTCATGTCAACAGTATGGGATGGAGAGACCTAAAGTAGATCTAAGCATCAGCCGCCCTCTTCATGTGGTTCAACATCTTATTAGCAGAGGTGGGATTTTTGTTGTTGTTGTTATTTCCTTACTGTTTCATTGCTTGATTGTCTTGGCGGCATGTGCAGACAGAGGCAGTTTCAACATCAACACTGCACTACTAGCATAGCGTAAGAATAGGTTCAGAAGGTTCTAGATTTTACAATCGCATTATTGAAACTAGTACTTTTAACTTCTGCACTTATGATGAAGGTACAGTTTTACTTTCAGGTAGAAAAAGGAATATTCTTTTTCAAAACATCTTCATAAATCTTGAAATATTAAATTCTGAGTGACAAATCTGTTCATTAGTAGGTCAATTTCTTTTGTGTAGCCCATTCAATTGGTAATGAAACATAATCACTACTGCTGAAGTGAACATTTAGAGATCCTAAAATGCATATTATACTTCTTATAAAGTAAAGTTATCCAATTTTTACATATTTTTTTTCGAGTTCAAATGTCCTCAAGGCTGTCAGATATAATTATTTTTACAATTTGACCCAGGTTCTGGCTAAGGTCGACTTTCAGTGAAAACTTTGGAGACAAATAAAAAGTCTTGGACATATGACACCATCTGCATTACATAGGATATATTAAGACTGATTTCAAAAGCATGATTATATTCTTTCAAGGAGCCTTGATGTCAGTACATCTTCAAAGCAAAAACACATCTGAAAATTCAATAGTCAGTTCACTATGTAGTCAACACTTGAACTCTGTAGTACTTTTCAGTTTACTTCTTTAGAGAATGGCTTTTGCCCGTAGCTCTCTGCCTGTTACAAACAACTTGGACTAGAAAATAGTGTATTGCAGCCATAACTTTTCTCTTCTAAAGCCCAGGCCTATTTCTTCAAGGACAGTATCTTGGAGAGCAAAACAGCCTCGTAGAAATGTTACCAAATGAGGTGGTATTTGTCTAGCTTAGAAAGGGTGGGTCCATTCAGTTAGATATTATTGCATGCTAAATTTCAGGTGGTCCAACTCAACTGAACAAGAATACAGAAACCAGAGTTGTTTTATCATCATCTCTCCACCTACCATCTGTCTCCTCTTTACCTTCTGGTGAATTACCAGGAATGCCCTTCCCACTCTTGTTGTCCTGGCTCATTCCTGCTCATCTTTGAACTTTCAGAAGTCTCCAGCATTTCCTGAATCCACAGACTCTGCTAAGTACTTTACTCTGTGTGTCAGTAACATCAGGAGTATGTGTTTGTCATGGTACTGTCCTTTTGATGGAATAGTAGCCTTTTGTGACTTTGTCTCTCCAATTAGGCTGCAGCTTCTTGTAGATAGGGTAGTCAATCATCTCAGTAGACTGTATTGAGAACTAAGCATTGTTGTTAACACTAGCTGCTCTGCTTTACTGATTAGTTGAACTTCTTTGTTGATAAAGCATATGCTATTTGAGAAGGTTAGCATATTAAGGTGCTCTAGTGAATGCATGTGAATTTGTCAGATTCATTGTGCAAAAGGCAAGAAAAGACTTGATAGGAGAGCCAGATTTTGAGGATGGAAATGGGCTGGTCACTGCAGTAAGCGGGAACCAGGGGCAGTGTGGAGGAAGGGTCTTTACGATGCACATTTGTCCACACTTGTCAGCACCTGGAGCTCCCATAAACCAGTGTACTGACTTTACTGCTCCAAACAGAGACCCCAAGCCTTTGCCTGTTAGCAACAAATCACTGGAGCAGCAGTTCTGAAGTAGCGTGGATATTGGCTTGCTCCAACACACGGCCTGCATAGTGTGGTTTACAGTGAACCACTCCATCCACAGGTGCAGGTGGTGAGAAACACAAATATAGAGAAGAATGATGTTAGGACATTCACTCATCTCTCAATATGCCTTCTGCCTGAGTCTTATCACTAACAAATATTTTCTCACTCTCCACCCAAATAATCAGTGGCCACAATAGTTTGTGAACTAAAACGTCTAGAGAAGAAGAGTCTAAGAGATGGAAATTATTTAACACTGCTGCTGTATGCACTCTGAGGAATGCGCTTTCCACTGCGTGAAATTCCAGTCTGGTACAAAAATGCCATGGTCCTCTGCTTTTCCACCTGTTATGCAAACAGAGCCCACGTTCTTCTCTGAAACATCCCTTCACATGTTCACTAGATTGCTTCCTCTTTCACTGCTCAATGTTTCAACCATTCTCTCTTCTCTCTTCTTCATGATTATATTTTTCTTTCTCTGCTAGATCTTTCCTGTAAACAAAAAGTACCATTAATCTCCTATCTCAAACATTCATCTTCCTTTGTGCTCACTTCCTTAAACGTGTGCATTACATAATTTCCTTACCAATTTCAAGACTATGCTGGAATATCACTTTCTCAAAGAGGCTTGGCTTTTCTTCTCCTTGTTTCAAAAGTTACAACTCGCCCCCACTCTCCAGCACACTTATCCTGTACTTATTTTTTTCTTATAGCATTTATCACCTTCTAACTATGTAGACATGCTTATACTTGGCTGATTTCTGTCTGTATCCTCTTACTTAAATAAAAGCTGTAGAAAGCAGGAATTTGTGTTTATTTTGAGTATTATTTTCCAAGTTCATAAATGACTTCCTGATACTAGTAGGTACCCTATAAACAGGTGTAGAATGAATGAATTCATAAGTGATAACACACACATTCATTTCATCTCTTGAGAAAACTCCGCCATAAGATTTTCACTATAAAAATAAAATTTCTTAATTAGGAATCATCCTATTTCTGTTATAAAAGTTAATGTTATTCTATTTTCATTCTACTTTGTTCTATAGGGTCTGATTCCATTCTTCACTCTAGAATTTGCATGTTTTCTGAATTTTGTGCCCTTCCAGGTAGTATCTGACAAGGGCTTCTTGATCAACAAAATCATATAATTTGCAACTATTATAAAGCAGAAGAAACAGGTCTCTGGTGATTTTTAAGAGGGCTCCCTTTACACCCAGAAGACACTCAGTCAGAAGATCTACCTTTCCGGGTGCTTCAGCCCCTTTTGGACCAGGCATTGATAGAGAACGTACTCCAAGTTCATTATCTGTGAAGCGGGTCATCATGTCTACAGGAAACTGCCCCGTGTGGTTTCTATTTGACTTGATTTTGTAGTGTAGATCTTCACTAATTCCTTGTTAAATTGAATTCAATTCATTAATGGATTTTAGTTAGAAGCTAATAAGGCAGCACGGGCTGGAGACAAGACCAGTAAGATTTGGTGAATGACTTGGGGGAAGGCTTCTTAATGTGACTAAAAACTCCACCTTGAGTGAAAATGGAGTATGGAACTGAAATAGAAATGTAAGGAAATCTTGGTACACAGTCGCTATTTTCACAAACTTCCTCTTTTTAAACCGTTTGGTATTGCTTTGTAAATATCTGTGCTGACTCTTAATTGCATTATTTCTCCTGATTTATGACAGAGATGATGCTTGACTTCTGATGGATGTATGCTCCACCTGGCTGTAGACTTCTAAATGGCCTCTTCCAGCCCATCATCATGTGTGCAGGCACGTATGCACGCACATGTGCCCACGAAAGCTGTGTATTTTGCATGAATAGCACTCCCTGACTTTTGCCTGAGTAACAGAGCTCTTTTTACTTGGAAAGTGGGGATGGGCCTCTGTTCTAAGATATTATAGAAAAATAGGGGACAATACTGTATTTCCCTCTAAGACGCTGCTCTCAGCCCCATTTGTAATTAAAATCATCTGAGGAAGAACATTTAAAATAACCAGTGCATGGGCTTCATCTCAATACAAATGAATCAAAATTTCTAGAAGTGCGGCCCAGGCACCAGTACATTTTTAATATCACAATTCCTGTTTAATAAGTTCACGTTATTAATAATACACTTTGCTCTTCTCTACTGGTAGGACTCTGATTTCTGGAGCTCTACCATTCACAATTTGCTGGAACAAAGTTCATATTGCTTTATCTGTAAATTTTTTAAGTTTGTACTCTTTCTCAAAGATAAAAGAATATCTTAAGTCATTTATTCTAGCCATTATCTTTATTATAATTTTGGGGGAAAATCATGGTGGCAATGTTTCTTGAAATGATATTCAAAGTCCTTTTGTGGTTACATTAAATTTGCCATGAGAGAGAAATCTGGAATGCTGCAAATTATTTATACGAAGAAAAAGAACAGGTGTCATGCTTCCCGTCTTGTTTAAAGTAACTGGCTCATCCACTCTGTACACGTGCTTACACTGCCATGGTCGAACTTGAGAAGAGATCATTTCTCAGTATACCTGCTAATTTCCATGCATCTATGCATTCTCTTGTTATTTTCTAAATGAATAATCACACTCTCTAAAACTGCATTTAGCATTTAGGGAGCTAAGAATGGTAAATCATAAAGCAATGAAGTAGCCAGAAGAAACACTAGGCTTAAAAGTTTTACATTGTCTTTTTTTGAAGTTAATAATAAGCTACCAAGGAAGAGAATATGGAGGCGTGGAAATGCTGTCAGCTTTAGAGTAAGATAAACCCACATTTAAATCTCATGTTTTTCACTCACACTAACAGCAAATGCATTGGCAGGTCTGAACCTGACCATCCCTCACCATGTCCACAGCTACAGCCCAAGTCAGAAGTGATGTCATCAACCACGTGGACTCTTGCAGCAGCCCCTGCCCTCTCCCACCCCTCTCCGCCTTCCGTATCTTGTCCTTCAAGAACCTTCTCCATGTAGTAGCCCAGGGAATCCTTTTTGGGTGTTGTTATTGTTTTCAGCTTTATTGAGGTATAATTGACAAATAGGAATTATACATATTTAAGTCGTACAACTTGATGATTTGATATATTGTATACGTTGTGAAATGATCACCACAGTCAAGCTAATTAGCATGTCCATCACCTCACAGTTGCCATTTGTTTTTCTTTTTCCTTTCCTTTTCTTTCTTTTTCCTTCCTTTTCTTTCAGAAGACTAAGATCTACCCTCTTAGCAAATTTCAAGTGTACAGTACACCACTGTTAACTGTAGTCACATGCTGTACATTAGATCTCCAGAATTCATTCCTCTTGCATGACTGAGGCTTGGTGCCCTGTGATGCTTCTCCCCACTTCCCTCTCCCCCTGCCCTGAGCATCCACCATTCTACTCTCTGCTTCTGTGAATTTGACTATTTTAATTCTACCTATAAATGGGATCAGTATTTATCTTTCTGTGTCTTAATTATTTCACTTAGCATAATGTCCTCTGGGTTCATCCATATTCACAAATTGAAGGATTGTCTTCTTTTTTAAGACTGAAATCCTTTTAAAGTATAACTCTCACTGCTTAAAACCTCCACTTGCTTCCTATTATAGTTAGAATAAATTCCACACTCCTTATCCTCGTGCTGAAGTGATGTCGTCTTCTACCCTCTCCCTCTTCTTACGTCCTCTTCAGTCACACAACTGTCTCTGGAATAGGCTAAGCTCATTCTTATCCATGGTCTTTGCACAGATAATTCCAGCACAAGTCAGAGATGAGAGCAAGGGCCCACTTCATGCCCTCATCAGGCTATCGTGTATGTAATATTTTGCAATTCTTTTACTTCATCTTGAAGCTTTTTTCTTTTCTCTCATGAGATCATGAGAAATTCATTGGAAGTATCTAGAAGTTATTCTCAGCTATCCAAGCTGATAGAGTGGTGTTATTCATTTTAGGCATTGAAAGATTATTAATTAAATCATTATTAATCAGGTATTTGAATTCCTCATTAGAACAAAGATTATGACCATTATCAAGCATATGTAATATACCAGACACTCTATTGAATGCTATAGAAGATAAAAAAGTAAATGAGAATAAAACAACCTTTGCTCTTAATTTCTTAGCATCTGGAAGAGAAGATAACACAAGCACAGTGATAATGCTGCCACTAAGCAGAATGTGTCATGAGAGTCAGAATTTATAAGGCACAGGGGTTTTACAAATGGCAAGTGTAATGGGTCTGACTCCCTCTGTAGGCAACAGTGATTTAATAATTTGCACATCTGTTCCCCAGTCTGTTAGGCTTGTTTCTCTTTCAGTGAATTGAAATATAACATTAGTTAGGTTTGGCGATGAATTGAGGAATGCTTCATGAAGGAACCTGGCACTTGAGATGGACCTAGAAAATGAGAGAGAGTGGAATGTGTTGTTATTTATCTCTTTAATTTTATCATGGTTTTACTAAGTAAATAAAATGAGTTTTGTGATTTTGCAGTAGTGTGCTTTCTGAATATTACTGACCTAATGATAATCTTCCAATTTTTTTTTAAAGGAAAATAAGACTCCAGTCTCTAGAGTGAGAAAGACCTTACACAAGTAAATTGACCTCTCTAAGATTTTCTTCCTTGCCTGTAGAATGTCTCCAAAGATTAGAGGGAATAATGCAAAGTATCTGACATTAGGTGCTTAATTAATGCTAGCTCTTACTTTCTCTTTTTAATAACTGGAGAAACTGTATTAGAGAAAGTAGGCAGAATTGTGGAATGGTTAACAGTGCATGCTATGAATCAGACTGCTTCTATCAGATGGCCTTTGTTTGAATTCTCGCTCTGCCACTTCGTTTGCATTGTGATCTTGAGTAAGTAACCTAACATCACTTTGCCTCACTGCCTTCGTCTGTTAATTGGGAGTTATAATATATCCTATCTCAGAGGGCTATTTTGGGGATTACATTAGATAATTTTCCTATAAAGTATCCGGCATGTAGTAAGTGCTCAATAAATATATAATTATTTTATAATAATTATTCGTATTTTTAATTATGGGAGTTATTGCCAATCTGATGATCTGTAGTATTTGACATGTCAACACATGCCAGGTAGATTACTTTTTGATCAGTTTTATTCTCAAGTAAATAAAAACCCCTCAGCTAATTACACATATAGGTCTGAAATGCCATTTTGAAGCACCAGCCACTTGATACTCAGTTTATTTGGCCATCTTGCCAGTGTTTGCTTTTGACATTAGTTATGTTTTTATGATTTGTTATTTGTCTCTGATTTTAAAAAAATGAGAGAGGTCAAATTCAGGAAGCAATGGAAGCTAGGGTCCCTGATTTCATAGCAGCTAAGAAAGATGAATGCAAAGGAAAAGGAATCTTGTTAGAAGAAAATGCCTTCAGGGGTCCTGGAGAATTAAGGCTAGAATCCTGCATTTGTGAGCCAAGCAGAATTTAAGAGGCACAGATTTGTTGCCTATGAGAAGAATTTCTTGCTTGACTATTTCCTCTTAAATCTCATTATATTAGTTGACTGATTGCTTTTCCCAAACTCAAGTTCAGGTCCTAAGTATAGAAGAGCAATTCTAGTGAAATAGTTATATGTAAAATCTCTTTGGAATAAAACATTTTCTTTTCATATGCTTACAATTCTTTTCTGGCATATTTAGGATAGTGTATAGTTTGAAAATTCTGGTACTGAAAATTATATTCCCTAAATATTCATGAAAAATTATTTGGTCCACCTCAGTAAGAAATGAGGTTTGTTGATTCAGTTTCCCTTCAGCCAGCCAGATAAGCAGAAAGACTGTCACCAGCAGAATTTTGGAAGAGGAAGATATTACACGTACTGCACCTAACCTCCTAGTGCAGGTTTCATATCTAAATGCAAAGTGGCAAGGACCTGCCTACTTGCTAAAGGAAGGGGAGAGTCACATTGCTCATTTCAAAGACCCACATAGGCTATTTGCTTCTCTTACATGCCCAAGTTACCTCCCTGTTCTCCTTTTTATGCCTTCTATATTCCAGCCAAATTGAGTGACAATATATTTGTTCATTCTTTATTTCCCAGGATCTTTGGCTCTGCATACAGTCACCTTCAACTGCAGGGCATCACTGCCACGTCCACACATCAAAATCTAACTTGTCGTCTAATCTCAGTTCAAATCCAACTCATCCTTTCAAGCTTTTTTTTTTTTTTTTTTTTAAATAGAGGTACTGGGGATTGAATCCAGGACCTAGTGCATGCTAAGCATGTGCTCTACCACTAAGCTATTACCCTTTCCCCCTCAAGCATTTTCTAATAGTTTTGAGAAATTATTCCATCCTTTAAAAAATCTCCTTGAGGGGAGGGTACAGCTTAGTGGTAGAGCGCATGCTTAGCATGCACGAGGTCCTGGGTTCACTCCCCAGTACCTCCATTAAATAAATAAATAAGCCTAATTACCTACCCCCCAAAACAAACAAACAAAAAATCTCCTTGCTCTTCATCAGTACTTCTAACATGGCATTTTATTCAACAAATATTTATTGTGTATGTACAATGTGCTGAACACTCAGCGCTAGGACTCTATCAGTGGTTAAAACAGTCGGAAATCCCTGTAAGCTGAATAAATGAGTTAAAGTTGTTACATATTAGACAGTGATAGAGGCTAAAGAGAAGAGTGTAGAGGAGGGAAACAGGAAGTGGGAAGACAGAGAGTTTATGTGGGTAGAGGAGTCCTGACAGAAAAGGAGACACAGAGCAGAGACCTGAAGCGTGACAGGCAGGTATCCAGACCTTCAGGCCAAGGAGAGAGCGCGCGTGGAGGCTCTGGGTGGGAGTATCCGCTTATGGAATGTCCCTGGGCTAGGATGGAAGTGAGAGATTTTCATCTGAAAGAAACATTTGGATTATTTCTTTGCAAGTAGTAATCCTGCTGTTAACTCATTAAGTATAGTCGAGTATAAGTATGAAACGTGTACATTTATTGAGTAAAATATGCTCAAAATATTTGTAGGTAGATATAATTGCTTTTATAATTATAGTAAAGAGGGTAAGTGTTTTCAACCTACCCATGTGGTAGGTGTTTATCACTTTTTCCTATTGATTCTCTGTTTAGTTTGTTCTCAGTGGGTCTTTTCTGTGTGTTCATAGATGAATTGGCAGCAGAAGAAAGGAATTCCAAAGGGAGTTAAGACTGAGTTTTCTACTATAGTACTTCTAAATTTGTTAAGCTGGGTGACCTTGAACCAGTCACTTAATATCCCTTTATCTCCAATTCTTCATCTAAAAAATGAAGAATATAACGTCTGGCCTCTATAGATGTGCTGCTGTGAGGACCAGAGCAATGTTAAATACAAAAGTACCTTGAAAGTATTGTCACTAAACACACATGAGCTATTATCAGCCTTGCAAGTTTCAAAAGTGTAAAACTTTGCTACTGTTATACCTGTGAATGAATATTTCCCAAGGACTTTATTACTAAGAGAAAGGAATACAGTCTTGAGTTTTGCAAAAATATATGCATTCCTCAACGTCAGCATACAGCAGAGGTAGACCAGATTACTCAAGCCCATCCTTCAGATGGGGATAAAGAGGAAGTCTGAACAAGTTTTATATTTAAAAAATTTTGCCTGAAAGCTTTGGAGAGCCAATAGTACAGTGAGGAATTATATGGCCAAGATCATTTAAGGGAAAGAAATGAATAGAAGGGAACATGGCATTTCGGGCTGCTTTCACCTAACATTGTCAATTTCAGAAAAGGTAGCTTTTCTTTTTTCCCCCCTATGGAAGCTGAAAAGCTAAGCAGAGCTTTTGATTGCCTTGCAGATCTAAGGAACAAAAAAAATTGAAGTAAATTAATGACCATAGAGATAAACACATGGCAAAGTTCTTATGCTTTGCTCGGGACCATAATAGGGAATAGGAATGAGAGTAAAGAGGAAACAGGATGGCTTTTATAAGTTGAAAAAATGGTTGTTTATAGCTGATTTATTCATAATTGCCAAAACTTGGAAGCAACCAAGATGCCCGTCAGTAGGTGAATGGACAAGTAAATTGTGGAACATCCAGATCGTACATTATTATTCAGCATTAAAAGAAATGCATCTTCAAGCCATGAAAAAGCACAGAGGAACCTTAAATGCATGTTACTAAGTAAAATGAGCCCAATCTAAAAGGTACATATTGTGTTATTCCAACTACATGACCTTCTGGGAAAGGCAAAACTGTGAAGACAGTACAAGGTTAATGACTTCCATGCACTGAAGGAAGGGAGGAATGAGTAAGTGGAGCAAAGAGGATTTTCAGGGCAGTGGAAATACTCTACGTGATATTATAGTGATGGATATATGGCATTACATTTGTCCAGACCCATAGAATATATCACACTAAGTATGGACACAATGTAAAGTATGGACTTTGGGTGATACTGATGTGTCAAAGTAGGTTGATTAATTGTAACAAATGTACCACTCTGATGGAGGATGTTGATAATTCGGGAGAATATGCATGTGTGGGGACAGGAGATTCTTTGGAAATCTCTGTACTTTCCTTTCAATTTTGCTGTGAACCTAAAAGTGCTCTAAAAATAATGTCTTTAAAAAATGGGTAGCTCTTTGCAAATAGGCTATTGACATGATGTTTGAATGTAAAAATAAATCACACAGAAAAAGATTTAATCAATGAGGGTATAATAATACCACCTAACATGTCTTGATTTTATTTATACAAAACTGTGCAAAGCAGTTGACTTTTTCTATCTAACATGCATGGAAATCTAGGCACTAGACATTATCATCAGCTTCATCTTGGAAATGGGAAAACCAAGTCTTACAGAGCGTAAGTAACTTTCCCAAACTTTGGATCTAGGATTTGGAAGTAATCAGCCTCATCCAGAGTTTTTATTCTTACTATACAAAAGAAGTCAAAACGATTTCGTGAACAAAAACTTCCATTCAAGAGTTAAAAAAACAAACAAAAACACTTCTATTTAAGATTTTCAACTCAGGCTGGTGAAGAAAACCTGGCTGTCATATAAACAAAGAATCGCAGATTTTCAGGAATAGAAGGGGCCTCAGATACCATCCTTCTATGTGAATACTTTCTATTAAGTGATCATTCAGCCTTCTTTTGGACATCGCTAATGAGAGTTAGCTCTTCATTCTAGTAAAACTCCACAATATTAGGAAAAAAATAATCTTTTTGTAGAGCCGAAATTTGTGGGGTTTTTTTTTGCTTTGTTTTAGCTTTCAATCACTGGCCCTAATTCTTTCCTTGATTTGTTCAGAAGATGTCTAATTCATATTATACTCAGTAGTTCTCATATATTTAGATAAATCTATCCGTTTATGCATAATTTCTTCTTGAAGCTAAGTATTCCCAGTTCTTTCTTTTTCTTTTTTCTTTTTTTTTTTTCATTCTTACATGGCATAATTCCTGGTAGCTTTCCTCAGGATATGTTCATGCTCCTTTGTCAATGTCTGTTATTGGTAAAATTGGGAAATTTCATGGAATGACTGCAGCTAAAAGAAGTAACTTACGTCAAATATCTGAAATGTGATAAAGTCTTGTTCTTTCAAATTTCCTTGAGAATTCAAAGCAGCAACATTCTCAATTTTTCTTGTGTTTACTAGAGTAGGCTCATTTCAAAATTGCAAACTTTATTTGTTTTTAATTTACTAAAACATTCTATTCTTTGGGGGCTCAGAAAAAAGTCACACAGCAGTGTTATCTTTCCCAATGTCAGATTATTTCTTCAAGATACATTTCTAGCAAAAGAATTGCTGGATAAGAATTTGTATAAGATAGAGGCTAAGTTGATATAACAAAGAAAATCCTCAAATACAGTGGCTTGAATACAACAGAATTTTATTTCCTTCTCAGAAAACAGTCCAACTAGCAGGGCGGCTCCACCTCATGGAACCTGATAGAGATGGACATTTCCTCCAGCTTGTTCTTGTTCAGACACTGTCCTCATCTTCCTGACCAAAACCATGCCTCTGTCAAAATCTGCTTTCCAGCATAAAGGAAAGAGAGCAGCAATCCAGGACAAGCAATTTGACTTTAAATTTGGAACTGACATGGGAGTTGTGTGTATCAGTTTTGCTCTCATCTCCTTAAGGAGAACAGAGTTAAATAGCCACGCAGGTTGCCAGAAGGCTGGGGAATGTGACCTCTTGTCTTTATACCACATTGCCAGCTTCAGTTATTTTCCTGTGAAAAGAGCCAGGGATTAAAGTTTGGTGTATTTTAATCATCTCTGCCACGGAGATTATATTCGTTCCCTTTTATGAATCTTGAGCTAGTTTTCAAAATTATTGTACAAAATATTCATTAACTAAATTTCTTCAGAATGTTAGCAACTGTGGACGAGGAAAGTCACCTGCCATATCAGTAAACAAAGGATGTTGTGGCCATCAAGCCACCAGCCACTGCAGCCGCCCCAACTGTGCACCCAGAGGGGATTCAGGGTGGAGAAAAAAGGGACACTGGCCCTAGATAGTTGAGGTTCATATCAAAAGATGATTTCAGTGAGCCTGGACTCTTGCATCTTCCCATACATAGAAAAGTACTAAATTCATTAACTTGAGATGTCTGGTTTTTTTTCTTTAATTAGCAATAATCTTTTGATGTTCTGACTACCTGGGTTTTGTTACAAAAACTCCTATAAATCCCTTACCTCTTGGAAGCAGTCACTTGGAGTGACCTGAGAGGCTGCCTCCCTGCCTTAAGTCCCCAGTAAGTCCACTGAGTAAAACATAGTTCTCAAGTTTTAGTTGTGCATTTCTTTTTAGTTGACATAACTATATTAACCAGTAGTGTAAGTAAATCAAAAATTTTAACTACATGAAATCAGTCATAAGATTAACATCAGCAGCTTTGGGAAATGTATTTGACTCAATTAGCAAACATTTCAACATATTGAAACAAAAGGGTGTGGGCATATCAGGAGTTTGCATATTAGCCACAAGCGTTTATGGTGTCACAGGCTTTAGTGAGTTTGATTTACATGCAAGATAGAGAAGAGAACTTCATCTTGCAGGTTGGTTACATGAAGTCAGTTAAGACAGCTTCTTTTGTACCACCTTCTCTGTGGCCCTTGTTTGGCTCTGAACACCACTCCCCAAATGTCCCCTCAAAGCCATCTTCTAATAATACCGCATTGAAAAAATAGTACACATCTCCCAAGGATGCTGGCATTATTTTGAGTGAATACTGTTTACATTGGAGAGTCATTTGCTAATTTTTTACAATTATATCTAAAACTGTTTGCACACACAAGATAATTAAGTGGAAACCAAAATTTGCATGAGTGTTGTGATTTTAAAGGACATCAAAGTAAATGATAATACACATTAAGAAAGTAACCAAATCTCATTCTGCATTTCTTCAATTCCAATCAGACAAAGAAAGCTTGTGCTGTTCATTTCTCACATGCTGGATTCTATTTTCTTTCTCTGAAGCAGTTTTCTGTTTATATTCACTTTTAAAAGTTTTACTTCAAAATATTCTCATTGAATTGCACAAATTCTGAGGGAAGAAGGCAACATGTGCAGACTTTAAAATACAGCCTTGCTCTTGAACTTGAGATGGCTAGTCCACATGTTGCCAATGATTAGGTTCATGTCTCATGGCAGAAAGAATTCTAAGCCAGGAGAAGGAGGTCAAGAAAGTAAAGAGAGGATTGTTAACGGATAGATTGTACACTCTCAAGGGGAAAGCGCGCAGGCTCAGGTGAGCAGCTGCTCTGAATTTCTTTGGCAAGTTAGTTACATGGAGTGTAAAAATAAATGAGTGGAATAGTCAGTGGGGAGGGAGGGGTTTGGAGTCATTTTCCCTGATTTTCATCCCAACTCCAGCTTTCCAAGGGGAGGAGGGATTTTGTCCTTATTTATTCTGGATTGGAAGTTTCATGGCTTTGGTGCTTGATGGGTACTTTTAATCTGCAAGGCTAGTTTTATTGTAATGAGGGCATAAGGTTACATTCAGACACTGGAGATTCCTGCCTTTTCCCACCTCTCTTTGTTGGCTTCCAGGACACTTGTCATCCCAAAATGTGTGATCTCTTATCAGTCTGGAGGTTCCCACTTTTCTCTGTCTGCCCAAGGGCCCCCATTGTTGACAAGATGTATGATTTCCTGTCATTTGGCCCATGCCCCTCTTTCTCTGCTCATATCTAGCTACCTGCCTGCTCTAACACTCAGCCATTCACTAGAACCTGATCTGGGAGAGCTCTGTACTGTATACAGTCAACAGGAAGGAAATAGTCCCTGCCCTCCAGATTGTACATTTCAATGGGTAAAGATTAAATATACTCAAAGAAGCAACCATTTACCAAGCCTAGGTTCAAAAATAAGCTTTGCTTCACTCCTTTTCCTCATTCCAGCATCCAAAGAATCATATATTCTCTCTTATAATCTGAATTGTCATCCCCACAGCCACCAGTTCATAAGCATTCTGACAGCTTTCTCACCTGCTCTGTGGGCTCTGGTCTTGTCTCTTTGCAGTCCAGTCTCACTGAGAGAGATCCCCTCCACTCTTCACCTTACTTTGGAACATGAAGAGCAAAGTTTATTGATAAATAAATTGTCACTTGTGGGCAAAATAAAACACAACTAAGGTGAGGACTCAGGCCACATGCACATAACCCATCTCTGAATCATCAAGGCAATGTGTTCCCTCCTTTCTCCATATTCTCACGTGACATACTTACTCTGTACCCTTAGGAAAGACGGATACCTCCAGGGTTGAAATCTGATGATGTCATTCCCATTCTCAGTTTTAAAACTTTCAAAGTGCTCTCAAGGTACAAAGTCCAAACTTTCCTGCCTGGCTCTAGAAGTTTAGAATGTGTTGTTGTCTTGCTCTCTGGGTTTATCTCTAATCATTACTCTCTGCATGTGCTGAAGGCTGCCATTTAAACTACTCACTGTTACATCTTAGACTCTTTCTGGCCTCTTACTTTTGTACATGCTGTTTTGTCCCTAGAAGTTCCATCAAGTTCAGTTTACTTATAAATTACTCCTTGTCTTCCACGGCCCCAGCCAGTATCCAGTGGTGTATTACACCCAAGAAGCTACATGATATTTGACACTCTACTCAGAACTTCCTTTGCTCTACCTGCAGGTTTTCTTCATAAGAGATACAGCAGGCGTAGCACAAATTGTTTTTTGTTTGTTTGTTTTTTAAGGCTATTTTCTTTTTTTAATATTCTATTTATAAATTATCATATTATTTAATTTTTGTTTATTTTGGTGGTGGGGTAATTAGGTTTGTTTATTTTTAGAGGAGATACTGGGGATTGAACCCAGGACCTCATGCATGCTAAGCACACACTCTACCACTTGAGCTATACCCTACCCGTGCAACAAATTGTAAATCCTAACAATTTGGTTAAGGAAATGTGCTCAGTTGCTTTAATTTGAATATAAATTGGTGACAGTACATCACAAATAATCAAGACTTTCATTAAGAATATAAAATAGGAAAATCTTTTCTAAATGGAGAGATTTACCCTTTGAGTCTACATGCCTAATTGTTGTTACATTGCTCATTCAATAAAATGCACAGCATTTTGTTTAATTACTGTCATTTGTCTCTAAAAGCAAATATTTGCAAATGGCTTGAATTCCTCAGACACTCCATAGTTTTTTCTTTTTGAACTGAAAAGACAAGCATCAAACCCATAGCTTTTGTTTAAAAAAGTTTTTAAAGATACAAACATCTGAAGAAATATAAATGATTAATTTTTATTGTTATACTAGAACAAAAAATAAATGAATTCTCTTTATGCAGACAACCATTTTTTTTTTTTCAAACATAAACCTTAACCTGGGAGCCATGGGAGCCCTGGATGTGAGGAAACTCTTTTTGTTTAGTCCTTTGAAGAATGGAAGTGTTCCTAAACCACTGTGTAAACAAGGCTTTTTATATCAGTTGTGTATATTATTGTCTTGATTAAAATTTGAAGCCTCTTACCAGGTTGTTTTTTTTTACCACATAAACAAAAATACAGACTTCTGTGTTTTCTACATACTCTGGTCTTTGGAGAGAAACGCATCCTTCCAAGGGAGCCCACTCAGATGACACTCTGTTGCAGGGGCTGTCTTCTCATTCTGAAATGTAGAACCTGACCACAGTTGTCAGATTTATTGTAGTTCTTCTAATGTGCATAGATCTGAAAATAACCAAAAGGCTCCATTTTACTTTGGGAGACATCGAACTGTTAAAAAATAACCTAAAGCATATTAAACATTTTAAGAGTTTATTTGAGCAACAATTGATTTGAATCAGGCAGCACCGAATCGGAAGTGGTTAGACTCGCTTGCTGGCAGGAGCTGGGGAGAGACTTACATTGAGAAAATTCTCAAGCGAAGAGAGCAATCTGTTCAATTGGCTGTAGCTTAAAGCCTGTTTGACCATTGGTGATTAGTTGTCCTTCCAGTTCTGATTTTGTAAACTTGAGGCATTTGTGCGCCTAGATTTTGGCTGTTTACATAGTCGGCCGCGGCATTAGAGCCCCCTCAATCCAATGGCCTCCTGTTTAATTAATTTAACAGTGTATAATCAAGGACAATTTAAATGTAAAGGGACCTCAGAGGCTTTCTAGTTCCCTTTCCTTGTTACCCAGGGGAGGGAGAAAGAAACCCCAGAGAACCATGTGACTTGCCCAATATTAATGCACTCTTTAAAGTCAGAGACGCCCTGAACATAGACTTCATTCTTCTAATTCTGTGATTTTTTCCCCTGACTAATTCTTGCTGACTACTCAGTGATCATCTCTTACTCAGGTAAATGGAGATATTTGAAAGTGGTTTCTCTATCTATGCTTGATTCTACACTTCAAGTACATTCAAGCTACACACAAGATAATGTAACAAATGCTTTTACTTCTGTCACACTTAAGCATAGATGTCCAATTCCAAAATACAGTGGTCTCAGACAGCCAGCCAACCACATGGATTAAGCAATCCCTGGTCAGATTCCAGTCAGATTCCATTTCCAGCAGTGGCGATTCTTGCTAGCCGTGTGACACGAATCATTGGGTATTGTGATTTCCTGATGATATAAATAGTTTTCAATATCTGCCTTTGTGGCACTGAACTGTCAAAATAGTAAGCCCGTTTGTACAATTCGTGGATCTATTTGGTGGCTTGTAAGCAGCCTTTGAAAGAAAGATTGGTGTATGTTGTAGGGTTAAAGGTTGAAGAAGGCAATGAAGCAGAAAAGGACAAGGTGCTAAGTGAATTTACAGCTACACGTATTATCAGGTTTTAGAAATTGGGTTCTTATTGTATCAGAACAAAGAAATATAGTTGAAAGAATTAAAGACACATTTTAGAATTACTCAGTTTTTTAAAATAAATAAAGCATATAACTCTTGAATGAGATAAAAATCTTTATAATAAATACCTTTAAAATAAGATAGCTATTAAAGTTTCCTAGCCAAAAGGAAAATGAATATATTTTAAACTAAGACTAAAAGAACACAACTTTTTGGCTATAAAATGTTAGCTTTTCTTCTATTGTGGGGAGAAATTAGTTGAGAAAATGCTCACTGAGGTACATTAAATGATGGGTCTCCATTTTGAAAAATTGGATCACTCAATAGAAAAAGAAGGAAGATAATCATTTCCTTTAGGTTTTTAATGTAACTCATAGAACTTTATAGAATTTTTATGGGAAAAAAGTGACGTTTTTCATTGTCAGTGAATTATAAAACTACCAATTTTGTAAAGTAGTATGGTTTTTTTGTCTTGATTTTGAAAAGAGAGTGGTTATTAGCAAACTGGGTTATTAGTCAATTGCTAGTATTAAGAACTAGCTATATATTATGAAGTAGAGGGTAAACATATTATTTAAATGATTCTGTCAATAGAATTTTTGTTTGGGATTCCAAGACGGGGTAACTTTATCTGAATGTCTTAGAACCAACTTAATTATGTTTCATTTTGGAAATTGTGTCTTAATTAATGTCTATGTAGAATAGGTTAGTGAACAATACACTGAGATATTACTAACTATATTGTAATATCAAGTAACAGATCAGTGTTCAATGATTCTGTTTTTATTCTTAGTCACCAAAAAGCAATATAAAATCTGAGGTAAAATTAGAAAATGAGAGAAGAAATCAGGGGAGGGACATTTGTAACTCTGGTTAAATATTAGTAACTAATTTATAACCAAATATAAAGTGAGAAAATAAAATACTCGTGGTATGAATTATAGAAAATAGCACAATAGCAAATAGAAAATAGCAAAATAATGTGTTTGTGAAAAACAAAACCAAACCAGAAGTCTATTATCTGAGGAGCTAATTGACTATGAATAAAATAATAAAGGAGAAAGAATTTTTACATGTTGGGCAAGTAAGCAAGATTGAAAACTTCAATTTTTTATAGTCATAGAGTAATATATTATTATTCAACAATCTAAAGGTATCATTAGTGATCAAAATACTAAATAGATAAATGCTATTTTCTTAGATTTTTGTGTATGCAAGAATGTGAAGAGAAGGGGATGTTTCAGGATGTTTCAGTGGTCTATTCCAGCTGTGAACTAAAGATGTCAATTAGAATCAATTTTCCAGAAACGGATTGACCAGTTAACCTATTTCCATGTTTATTCCATTGTTTTTTTTTTTTTTTCTTTTCCATTGTTACCAAAAAGGAGAGACAATGGCTTTGGAAGTGAAAGTAGTTGATTTTATGTCCAACGCTAACCTGAATTTGAGGCATAGTTGGGGATTAAGAAAGCCTCTGAATTTAAATACAGATTTGGCATCCCTTGAAGATGTCACTTATTCATATATTTTATGCATAGACAAACTACTTTTAGTTGGTTTGTGTATTTCTACCTTGCAATAAGATGTTGACAAATAATGCCAGAAATACTTCAAAAAAGTTTTTTTTTCAATAAATTTATGAGTATGCAATGATGGACAAATGATTTTAATGATCCTTTCCATATTAAATGCTTGATTATTTGTTTCTACTGTTAAATAGTAAGCTGAGGTACTTCCAATTTAAATCAACCAATTGTTACCTGATAATAAACTTTGGGTTTTGTTTTGTTTTTCTCAGAGATGCTTAGTTTATGCAATTCATATCGTAACTACTTCATTTTTGTACTCTTCAATTGACTGTAAGTTAATAATATTTGAATGGGGATTAAAATGTTCTGCCTGATTTGCTTTCTAATTTTCCAATTTACTGTGTAGGTTAAATTTCATTATATTTTAAAGTATTTTTATATTGATGATAAGAGTTTGAGAGTCTTCCTGTCAAAAAAAAAATAACTTTGAAAGTATTGAAAGAAGAAACATAAGTTTGTAATTTATTACATTAAATGATGATACTAAAAGTGAATGTTCCTTTTAGCAACTACAAAATAAAAATTCATAAGGATGATATTAAATAGATAATATTTGAATTTTATCGTTTACTTTATGTAAACTATTTGATAATCTCATTGCATATTGATCATTTATTGTGTCACATTAATTGACATTCATGGTCTGGATACAATGATGGAAAAGAGAGACTTCAGTTTCTCCATTTCGGTCCATTTCATCCAATGACCTGCCTGGTGACCTTCATGGTCATTTTCAAGTGGTTGCAATGAATTTGTCTATGCAGTAAATAATGATTTTAAAATATAAAAGAAGTGCTTTGTGCTTCTAATAAATTAGAATTTCCATTCAGTTTAATAAGTAATCTGAGATTGTAACACTCCTGTTAATCCTTTCGCCCACTTAGATGTTACCGTTTTACAAAAAACGATCCAGGCAATCAACTGTAGACACAATGAGCATTTCAAAGAAGAGAAGGGCCCTTATGAATTCTCTTTTCAGGTTCTTTGCCCATTTTCCATGAGTGTTAACTTCCTCTTATTTGTCAGTAAGAGACTGACTAGACTATTAGCCCCTTGATAATACAGCGTAGTAAGTAGACATGTAGGCCTGAGCCAGGTGGCTTGAGTTCATACCCCAAACTTCACGATTTATTAGCTGAAAAACCTGGGGCAACTTTCTTAACCCTTCTTCACTTTTCTCATCTGTAAAATAATGGCAAGAACATTGACTGTTTAATAAATAATTAATATTAAGGCTGTATCACCAGTGATAGGTTGACATCAGCAATCTAGATGGAGGAAATACATTTTTGCAGAATTTTCAGTGTAGCTGGGAGTGTCTCGCTTTGCTAAGGCTGCCATAACAAAATACCATAGAGTGACTGGCCTAAACAACAGAAAGTCATTTTCTCACAATTTTGGAAGCTGGAAGTCCAAAATCAAGGTGCCAGCAGAGCTGGGTTTTGGTTAAGACCTCTCTTCTTGTCTTGCAGATGGCTGCCTTCTCACTGTGTCCTCACATGGATTGCACACACACAGCTGAAAGAGAGGCAGAGACAGAGACAGAGTGACAGAGAGAGACAGCAAGAGCAAGAGCAAGAGGCAAAGTCTTGATTTTTTAAAAAATAATTAATTACTTTAAAAAAAGGAGAGAGGTAGCTATTGATTTTGACAACATAGGTGTCACCTGTTTCTGTGGAATGATGGGAATGAAAGCCTGATTAAAAGGGGTTCGTTCAGTACATAGGAGGTGAAAAAGAAGACTTAGTGACTATGGACAACTATTTCAAAAAGTTTTGCTGAATGAGGTGACAAAAATGGAGTAGGAGCACAAAAGGTCATACTGTTCAGTGAATGAATATAAATTCATTTATAGATGACGTATGTCTATAACTAGGAATCAGAACATGAGGAGAATGAGAACATGGGACAAAGGGGTGAGGCTGACAAACCTACATTATTACTTTTTTTTAATTTAATGAGAATTTTAATTTTAATTCTTTGTTTTGCTTACTTAAAGCTCCCAATATTTTGTCTATATTACTTGAAAAAAAATCTTTTTGAAAGTTTCGTAAGCTCTGTTTTCTCTTGTAAATCTTTATGTTGGTTGTTTTAGCTGAAAGTTATAAGATGTAGTTTAAAACACTGGAACGCTAATTTTAGAGTCTTTGTCTTCATAAAAAGCAACACAAAACTTTATAGGTTTTCATACATATTTTGTTCACCCCCTTGTAAGTGTTAGAGCAACAAAAGTAAATAGTGGGAGAAATATGAAGGCAAGAAAAAAGATAAACATTTTTAGCCATGATTTATAACTTTCCATGAAACTGATGGAGTTGAAAGATGGAGAAATCTGTTAAGTGAAAATATGGAGGAGAGGGTCACCCTCATGTTGGAGAGTCTATGATGGTTATAAAGGAGCCTGAGATGGTGTCTTATCGTTACCTGGAAGGTGAGAGATCATGAAAGTTACTAGAAATTAATGGTTGGGGCAAGTTTGGCTAAAATAGAACAGACGACACTAAGTCCTACTTTCTTGAGACTCGCTTGTCCAGGAGAATATAATTGGTCTTACTGTATTACAGGAAAGACAGGCACTTGCTAGGTTAATCAGTCTCATATTCATTTTTGGTTAAACTTGGTTTTTTAATTATTCATGTATCTGCTTTTGTTGAATTGCTCTTGCTAGAGTGAAAAAAAGTTTCCCATTAACTTTCAGAAAACTTTATATTCAGAGGATTTAGATCGTGGCTTTTCCCCCCATTTGGATATTGAATAATTAATGACTGACTTATAGACTCATGTAAATAACTTTGGCCAATGATTCATTGAAGATCAAAGTCCTTTTTGTGATACAAATATCCTGAAGGAACACATCTCAGCTGGTAGTTCTCACCGTCTAGAGCCCAGAATAGTCCTCTAAACAGTGTTCCCTGAATCTTCCCTCAATTCTTAGAACAGTTCCCCATTCTAACTACAACTGTTGGTCTTTTCCCAGTTTCTGAATAGGAGACAGGGTTGTCTGACCTTGTTTCTCCTCTTCTTTGCACGATTTCTTAGCAGTGACTGCACACGTGCACTTTCTGTCTTGTTTATCTACACTCTCCAAAACAAAATGACATTTCCTCAAACTTACATTGATTTTTTTTAAGCTGTGGCAAATAAGTAAAACCTACCAAATTTTCTTTCTCTGATGATGGAGGGCTCTTGAAATCTGATTTTATTTATAGACACGACTTGTTGAAGAGTCATTAATGTTTTAAAGAAAGGCCATGTGTGGCAATTAAATGAGATTTGTATTTTTAAGAGAATTTAAAAAAACCAATTAACGTATCAGTAGTTTCCAAAGAGTCTGGGACCCAGTCCCATGGAGATTATTTTGAAGTCTTAGTCAAAGGGGAAATAAACTAAACATTTTATGTGCTATATAAGAAAAGTGATCACCAGAAAAAAAAAAAAAACGAAAAAGAGGTGTTAGTTTAATGCCACTATTGCTGTTAAAAAATTATTTTGTCTCCTCTCAAAATTGAAGACAGACGTTTTTGGTTTGAAAAACAGGTATTGATTTTTTTCTTTCTTTTGATTCACTAAAAGATGCAGAAAGTGCCATATTCTTATGTGATTGAAATGGGTTTTAAAACACAGGGTTGACAACTCTTAACAAGTGACTGGATTTATGGCTTCTTTTCTTTGAATAGTGCACTCTGAGATGATCAGTCCTGTCTCCTCGGGTGATAACACAAAAGTGAAGTCTTCTGACAGGGTGATTATCTGAAGATGTTTTTGAGTGAATTCTGAAGCTTTCTTTTCACTGAAATTTAGGGGTATATTCTTGTGTTTGAATTACTTTGATCTTTGCGAAATTCTTTTTCCTTACAATATTCCCTTTTTTTTTATTTTTGCAAATACAAAAACAACTCTGGGCCTTAAGAGAATTGCCTTACACAATATGGCTCTTGAGGCAATGAGAGAACGTGGCTCAAGAAAAAGCTAGATATTTCCTGCGTGAAATGGCTGGTATTTTGAGAAGGCTCACCTTCAATTTCACCTTGGAAAAATGCCTTTTCTGCTGGAAGTGATGGACATTGAGTTTTGAGTTGACATACACCTTACCAGAGAACAGAAGAGTCAGACTGAGCAAATGTTGGTCACCTGTGATGGGCTGCACAGTGGTACCTCCTGGTATTGATCTAAGAATCCCCACAGATTTTTACTAACAGACACGTAGACGGTTTGGCAATGTGTTTTAGGAGGATGCAGATAGGTTATAAATAAGCAGACAAGAGCATGCCTCCCCGCGTCCCTCTTCCCCAAGAAAATGTATTCTGTTTTTAGTGAGCGCTACTTTTTTTTTGGTTTCTGTTTCCCTCTATCATTCTGCCGGGGATACATGTGTTTGAATTCCTGGCTCTGTCATGTACATGCAGGATGAACTCTTTGCTCCTTAGTTTCCTCACCTGGAAAATGGAAAGAAGACAGCACTTTCCTTGTAGGGCTGCTGCTTGGATTAAATAAGGTTTCGAATGTAAAGAGTTCAGTGTTTTGGAGACATGTGAACAGCATATGGTCACAGGAGCCAGCATCATCATCCTGCCCTCCTCAGCCCTCACCTGGTTCTGGGTGGGAGGAGATGAACACGTCGAAGTCTAAGTTGAGCCTTGCGGAGGAGCCATCGCGGTTATGTTTCTTTTTCCTCTGCCTGACATTCTCTACATCAGCTTCTCCCCATTATTCCCACATGGCAAAGCTGAAGCCTACTCCTCCTGGAGGCCTCAACTTAAATGCTTTTTCTGTTTTGTTTGACCAAGCAAAATTTGGTTTCTGATTATGGGCCCCCAGATGATCTCTACTTTGTGCGTTCACCGTATTTGAGCAGTTGAGTGCTCACTTGGTATGGTCAGGCAGGTGAGCACATAACTGCAAGGAGGTTTCATGGAAATACTCTCATTTATTCCAGTCACAGCCTAACGATTACACTTTTATTTAATTACAGTTTGTGCTATCATTTTTAAAGCTTCCTATGAAAATATTAAGTGATATTAATAACTCCAAGGTGGTACTTAAAGTAACAGAACTTCTTTTAGCCAACACCTGTATGGGGCTTGCCATCTGTCCAACAGTGCTTTCAAATAGTAACTCATCTAATTCTCACAATGACACTGTGAAATAGGCACTATTAGTATCCCCATTTTCCATATGCAGAAGCTATGTCTTAGAGAAGTTAAGTGGCTTTCCCAAGGTCATCCAACTAGTGGCAGAATTAGACTACCAAGAGAGTACTGAGAGACAGCATCGCAGACTGGTCGTGAGAACGGACTCGTCACATGACCTGGGTTTGCAATCCTAGCTTTGTCACCAATGTTGAAAGGCCATTTATCCTCTCTAAATGAAAAGAATGAATTATATATCAACATTCTGGGAATAGCCTTCTTGAAATATTTTTTCTTTTAAAGAGTTATCCTAATTTAATGAGGAAACCAGAGCAAAGTAGGTAGGGAAACATTAGTACACGTGCCTAAAACCTTGGTGGTGGTACCATTTGCTGTCAAGATTCTGAGAGTAGACATTATACCCGGGGCAGCCGAGGAAAGCCAAATGCCTTCAGAGCCTTACTTTTATGTTGCACTTGTCACCAACTTTAATTTTGATATATCACTTGGGAAAGAACTGCTGCAACCATGAAGGGGCCATATGTTAGATATCTCTTCTGGTTACAAGTCCATGGCTAATGATATTCACACCATAAATATAGCCTGTTACACAATTATGGAGAACCTAAGGTTAGAACAGATGGACACGTTCTGTTGCCTGAATCCTGTATATTTTATTAACTGAGGCCTGTATTTCAAGACACAGAATCTATCAGAAGAAGTAACTCAAGCAACATGAAAATAAAAGGGACTTACAAAGTCTGAAAAGATTGATGGAAGAAAGTTGATTCTTGGATCCAGGTTCTGTCTTGCGAGTGGTGATCATGAGTTTTTAGGAACAATATTAATCATTGCAATTTGGTATTGCTGATTAGTGTATGAATACAGACTTTTAATTGAATTTTACTTGTAAAAGCAATACAAGTTTCAAGGTGAAGAGGAATGATATTTTAAATTGATATGTGGGCTATTCTAGCCTATTTGGGTTTTTTTGGTAGGGACAAATAAAAATAAGATAGGATGTGGAAAATTCAATTTTGAGTTTATTGATGATAACCAAGATATGGACTACAATGGGGTTGCTGACTTTTTTGTGAGGAAAAGACTTCCAGTGTTCATGAATAGAGAACTGGGGGAGTTACCAATACCTGAGCCACACAGCGGAGAAAGATCAGCCACTATATCATTTTCCTTTCCTGATGAAAGGTGAGTACCTGAGGCAGAAAAAGCAGGGAGGTGGTGGTGATCAGCCTGGAGTGGTCAAGTAAGGCTTAGATGTGCTCAGGAACCTTTGGAATAAAACCAATGAACCTTTTTTTTAAGTGTCCAAGTAATAGTGAGCACAGCTGCTATCATTTACTAAATCCTTCCTCTGTGTCAGGAGTTTTGTTAAGTATCCATCTAATTCTAGTACCTCATTTAATCTGCCCAAAACCCATACGAATTGAATACTTTTTTAAAGTCCTCATTTTGAAGATGAGGAAGTTATGATTAGAACATTTAAACTATTAACCATAGTTTGTTTTAAATTTATTGCCTAATTCTAACATTGGGGTCTTTTCTGAGTCAAAATCATTTGATTGCTATATCTCAGTGGGTTCTTCTTTCCTTTTTTCCTGTGTGTCTTGTAACTTTTTCACTGAGTTCTGGACATCAAGGGCAGCACAGTACAGACTAAGATATAGCAGTTTTTCATAGAAATGTGTGTGTCTCCTCCACTGGGCTGTTAATATGGAGACTCGAGTCAACCTAGTCATGAGTTCAGCTGGTTTGGGATTTTTTTCTGTTACAGTGTTTACCATTTGTGCCACCAGCTTCAAATTCTTCTAGCAATAACTTAGGGATAGAAACTTAGGGTTGCTGGGGTGTTTTTCTTAATATTCCTCATCCACTCTAAACCTTAGCCTACTCTGTTGCTCTTGTACCTGACACAGGGGCTTCCACATCCTTGTTCTCTCTGTGATAGCTTGCTAGTACTTATTTGTGTTTGTGATCCTGGCTTTAAGGGGCAGAAGGATTTTCTTTTATTTACGTCTAGCTTGAAACTTAGACCAGCTTGGTCTCAAGGTTGGGATTTTCTCAGTGAACCTGCCTCACTACCAAGGGAAGCCAAACTCTGGTATGGACCTTTAGTAGACCTTGTCTAGGAGAGAGTTTCTTGCTCCTCCCATGGTGGTAGGTCTGGTCCCAGGGCAATGTCCTACTCCTGTGCCAGTGATACAGGTTATTTTTTCTTTCTACCATTTCCCAGCTTTGAGTGTGCCCTCAAGTGGTGGTTTGTGTGCAGTTTCCCATCAGTTTAGGGCTTTTGACTTATAGAGGAGAAAGCTTTATTTATTTTTTTTTTATTGAAGTATAGTTGATTTATAACATTATGTTAGTTTCTGGTGTACAGTATAGTGATTTAGTTACACACATATATGTATATTCTTTATCATACTCTTTTTCATTATAAATTTTACAAGATATTGAATATAATTCCCTATGCTACACAGTAGGACTTTGTTGTTTATCTATTCTGTATATAGTAGTTTGCATATGCTAATACCAAACTCCAAATTTAGCCCTTTCCTCCATTCCCCTTCCCCCGTAACCATAAGTTTGTGTTCTGTGTTTATGAGTCTGTCTCTGTTTTGTAAATATGTTCACTGGTGTCATTATTTTGATTCCATATATAAGTGATATCACATGATATTTGTCTTTGTCTGATTTACTTCACTTAGTATGATAATCTCTAGATTCATCCATGTTGCTTCAAATGGCATTATTTCCTTCATTTTCATGGCTGAGTAGTATTCCATTGTATATATATACCACAACTTCGTTATCTAGTCATTTGTCAGTGGACATTTAAGTTGCTTCCATGACTTGACTATTGTAAATAGCTCTGATATGAACATTGAGGAGCATGTATCTTTTTGAATTAGAGTTTTCTTTGGATATATGCCCAGGAGTGGGATTGCTGGGTCATAGGGTAACTCTATTTTTAGTTTTGTTAAGACTGTTTTTCTTAGTGGCTGCACCTAATTACATTTCCACCAATGGTTTAGGAAGATTCCCTTTTCTCCACACCTGAGGAGAAAGCTTTAAATGGGGGCTTATGCTTTTTCTATATTGGTGAATATTCTCCTTATCCAAGCCTGTATAGCCATGAGAGTGTTTCCCTTCTATCTAAACATGCCTATATTGTTTCTTTGAGCACCAGCAGAAGTCTGTGGAGAAGGGCTTGTAAATAGAATGAATGCCTGATGTCTTTTTGCTCCCAGGGGTCCTCTATTCTTATGCTAACCCATACTTGGACCTTATAGATTTGTTTAGAAATGGATAAATACTTTTAACCTCTTGTGTGACACTGGTGACTCTTTCCCCATGTTCTGCCATGCATGTTTCAGTGTTTGTATCCTGTCTGCATGGAGACACCTGTCTTACCTTGGATTCCAAGCTAACTGGTTGTCCTGAGACCTCAGTTCTCTGAAAGTTTCAAAAAAGTTATAATTTTGTAGTTTATTCAGCATTTTCTCTTTGTTAGTGTGGGAGCAATGCTGTTTCCAACTTTCCACATCGTAAGTGAAACTCCCAATTATTTCTTAAACTAATATTATTTATTTGTCTTAGTATAGATTGTTACAGATGTATGTAATGAGCCAAAGATCCAAGTGCAAGTGATTTACCAAAGAGACCTCCCAGAAAAAAGCAAGTAAGAGTATGGGAGAAACAGGAAAAGGAAGGGGAAGAAGTCCAGAATGGATACAATTGCGGTGACATCTTAGACTGCTTGATCATTTGGTGAACTCTGGAGCACAAATTATACATCAGAGTGTATCCTGACTTGAGGCAAAGGCGCTGAGTTTTTGTGGTCCAATAACTGTTGAACACTAGTGGTAGGCATCCTTGTGGTAGAACGTAGACCATCAAGCATTTCTGATTCTCTATAAGAATTAATTTGCTCCAGTGTCTACAGGCAAGCCACTAAAGAGGGCAGGTGTGAGTCATTTGCAGGAAAGCATGCAGAGGTTGAGAAACTCATGGCTGCTATAGTAACATACTGCTTTATCAATACTGATGATTCTTACTTTAAATGCTATCTTATTGATTTTTGTTTTGGTTCCTTATAGATGCTACTTGTTTTATGTCTTGAGCTTCAACTTTTCTGTACGTTTGTTCTAGTTGTGTCTCTCTTGAGTAACCAACACTTGCTATTCATTTCCTACAGTTTTATAATCTTTATTGCATAACAGATGAGTTTAAAATATTTACTTGCACTGTGAAAATTGATACATTTAATTCAGTTCTATGACTTAATGTTTAATGTTTCTGTTACTATCATGTTTTTGCATCTTTTCCCCCTCATTTCCTGCCTTCTCTATAGAACTCTATAAGTTATATTTTTATTTTCAGTAGAATTTTAAATTATTTAAATGCATACCTAATTATTTTTCTGCCAAACTGAGATCTGTTTCAATAGTTTCAATAAATACTTACTGAACCTAACTATAATCTATGCACTAAGTCTTACATTCCAGAGATAAATAAAATCATCAAGAAACTTATGTCCTCATGGAAATGACAGAGTTGTTATTTTATCATCTATTTCTGTGTACACTGATATTCTTATATCTACACCTTTTCTGTGCTCTGATTTGGGTTTATTTATCTATCTTCCTTGTATTCAGAGTGTGATCTCATAACTTAGTTCTCAAAAGTGATCTCTTTGTATGTTTCTGCTTTGCCATTCCCTTCATTCTATTCTTCTGGAACTTTGATTAGTCATAATTAAGCCTTCTCTCAAAACTGTTTTTCATGTCTTATACCTTTTTCATATTAAAAAATTATTAATCACTTTGTGTTTTATTTTGAGTAAATGTCCTAATTCACTAGTTCTCTTTGGGTGTTGGCTAGATTTTAATTTATCTAGTAGTTATGAGTATCAGTTACCTATTGCTTATAATAACCACTCCTGCAAACAAACTTTAGATTAAAACAATTATTTATTTCTTCATGATTCTTCTGTTTCACCTGGGCTTTACTGGATGATTCTTCTTTTGATCTTGCCTTGATTTGCTCATGCAGGTACAATCAACTTAACTGGGAAGTATGCTTCAAGATGACCTCGCTTACCTGTCTGGAAGTTGGTGCTGATGGTTGGCCAGGGTGCCTTGTTCCTCATTGTTGTAACTTCTTATCCTCAGTAGGTTATGTTTGGCTTGTTCCTATGATGAGGGAAACATTCCAAGAAGTTGAAAGCATAAATCGCAAGCCTTCTTAAAGCCTAGACTTCAAATTTATAAAATATAATTTTCCCCACAGCTTATTGGTTGGAGCAAGAGCAAGGCCAGCCCAGAATCAAGGTGGTAGAAAATTAGATTCTACCTGTTAATGGAAGAAACTTCAAAGTCATATTTCAAAAGGGTGTGGACAGAGATAAGTATGATTTGGGGGAGGGTCATTATGGAAGCAATCTATTATAGTACCCACCACCTAGACCAAAGGGCTCATATATTTTTCCCATATGCAAAATATGCTTAGTCCCTCTGTATAGTCCCACTATTTTATCTGATCATGGCATCATTATCTACAACAGATGAGGTGATAGACGAGACAACTCATTTGCAGCTCTTCAAGTACAGCCACTCTTGATCTGGAGACTTGTAAAGTAAAAAGTCATGTTATCCATGTGAAATAATATCTTTAAGATTCTTAGAAACTCTTTATCTAGCTATTAAGGTTTACTGGGTACTCCTATAAATCTCTCTGTGTTCTTAACTAAGAGTCTTAATAGTCACACACTTGATTTGACTTTTACTCTGAGACCATAGCTAGAAAGTCCAGAAATATGAAATAGTTTTATTTTGTAACCCAGCATGTCTTGATTCTTTATATTTCCTCTAAATTATGCTTGACAGCTGAATGGTTCTTTCTTCAGCTCATTTCTCTCACTCCATATTTATCACAGACAGACACAAAAAGCCAGTCATCAGTTTCAATGTTCTACCTGGCCAGATGGATTAGTTCGTTGAGTACACTTTCTATCTTCCCAGTTATTGAAGGCTTACAGTGTTACCAACAGTTTTGAATCACTGATCCCCTTCTTCCCACAAAGAGCAATTTCTAACTGTTTTTCTATTTAATACTGATGGTTCCTTCAGTGTCTTAAAGCCTTTACCTACCACGCAGTCCCCAAGCCAATGCCAAGCTTTTAGGTTTTTGCGGTGGCAGCACCTGATTTATAGGTACTGATTTTTGTATCAGTTATTAATTTCTGCATAACAAACCACTTCAAAAATGGCATGGCTTCAAACAGTACCTATTTGTTACTTACTTTAGTTTGGGCTCTGTTGGGCAGTTCTTATGCTGATCTTGTATGGGATGACTTATATATGTTTTCAGTCATTTGAAGCTTACCTGGGTGGGTATTTCATGTTAGTCTCAGTTACGTCTGGCAGTTGATGTTGGCCTTTGGCTGTAGCTTTCTGTGTCTTCTCTATGTGATCTGTCATCTTTTGGAGCCCAGAATTGGCTTCTTCACATGATGAAAGATTCATTCAATGATAGAGAAAGCGGAAGTTCAAGATATCTTAATGTTAGTCTTAGGAAGTCACACGATGTCACTTTTGCCATATTCTATTAGTCAATGTAAATCTCAGAACCAGGCCAGATTGAAGAGGTGGGAGACTATTAAGATATCAGTTCTTAATACGAGGAGTAGGGAAATCATACTGCAAAAGGGTGTGGAGTAAGGGGCCGTTATTCATTGGGGGCCGTTATTTTAATAGTCTACTAGAGTGTTCATTACAATGACTATATTTTTATAGCACATTTCTAGTAGATTATCTATCTATGCTTATTTCATATACATTTCCTCTGATTTTATTTAACGTTTCCTTTTTAATGTTTAAATCCACTTATATGTTAATCTATAATTTAAAGCACCTTAAAGATGTTTACTTTAAAAGGGTATCAAATACTTTAATGAACTGAGTTCATATGGAGTGAATTCATGTTGTAGTTGTTGATTTTTGTTTGCTTTTTTATTGATGTGCACATCTTTTTCAGGCAATTCAGTATTTTTGTTTTCAGGCTCATTTTGACTAAAAAGGATTTTCTCTCTTGCACGCACTCTCTCACACTCTCTCTCCCTACTCCTATCTGATTTTCTGTCCAATGGTTGATCTGAACCTTGTTATGCAGAATCAGCATCTAGAATAGATCCAGCATTCTGCTTTTTCTACTTAGTGGATATTGTGGATCCAGCTATTTACAGAGTCAGTCCTGGTTTATTTCCCGTTTATGAGACTGTGTTTCTATATTCCCATCTCTACTGCCCACATGTTCTGACAAGCCCTACCACAGATAGCCATCAGACGCAGTTGTGCTTTAAGTAATGAATCTAAATTAGGCTCCAGGCGTATGAAGGACTGTTGGTCTCTATTAACCATCGTGTTAACTAAATTTCTGTCTCTTGCTACCTTCTCTCAAACCCGAGATTCAATAAGCCTTTGGCTTCGCTCTCCTTACTGCTTTGTTTTTTGTTTTTTAATTTTTTTAAGTAGCTTTATGTTTTGTTTATTATTGTATTATTTAATTATTTTATTTTGGTGGGGGGAGGTAACTAGGTTTATTTATTTTTAGAGGAGGGACTGGGGATTGAACCCAGGACCTCACGCTAAATAAGCTCTCTACCACTTGAGCTATACCCTTCCCCTCCTCACTGCTTTGTATTTAAGTTCCTTTTTCAGTTTACAAAAAAAAAGTTTATCTTTTTCTAGAGGTTGTTCGTTCTTTTGCTTTTCTCCTTTCACTTTTTATTTATTGGTACTATTGTGTGCAGTTAAGAAGGCCTAAAAATTGTGGATTTACAACACCAATTTTGCCCCATTTGTTCTTAGTACTTCCCTAAATCCAGAAAAAAAAATATGTTTCACAAATGTACAATCATTGCTTAAATTTAAGCTGATATTTAGCATAGAATCAAACTTTTTGTCTCTTGAGTGATATTACCTCAAAATAGCATTCATTCAGTGGCCTAGTGATAAAAGCTTACAGTGCTATAGGAATCTTTTAAAAATGTTTCAGATTGAGTTGAATAAATATTACATTTACCATTCTCAGGGATACCATCATTTTGCATGAAACGTCACATAGTATCTAATTCGACAATGTACCCGATGAGGAAAGTCCTCAGAGACACACAAAGCTACAGTGTTTAGGGCTTAAGAGTGGAAGTTTGGCTATTAAGACAACTAAATAGAATCCATTCTTTTCAAACCCATTTTTGTCTCAAGCATTTAAAAGGGCCATCGTGTGTCAATACGACTGTATGGTTGGAATCCTTTATCTGACATTTTTTGGGTTTTTTAAAATAAGGTGGAACAGAACAGGTAAGATTATGTACAAGGACACACAATGGCAGAGCAATAAGCAGTGTAATGACTGCTAATCGTAGGAGAGAGGCTAGTTACCTTTTGCAATTTACCATTTGTCTTTATGTTCTTGTGAGTGGACTGTGGTGGTGTCATTCGGGCAAGAGAGAAGGAACTGTTTTCACTTTTCCCAGGCCTTTATCATGTTATCAGGATGGACTAAAGAGGAAAAGCTGGGTTTTCTTAAAATATGTCCAGGAGAGGCTGCTCTCTATGTTACTGAAATCGATAAGGTAGCAAAGAAGTTGGAGGAGTATTATTTGTCTACTCTCCTGTCCATACTTTAAGAAAGATTAATGTAGGAACATTTACCAACATGAAAATACCAATACATTTAGTGGTTATATGCATATTACTGAAAAGTTATATTAGAAAGTGGATGTGCAGGTATTTGGAAATCTTAACAAAAATTCCAGGAAATGAGAGCCTTCTGAACAATCTTAACATTTTTGGTCCATCTGTACCTCAGACTGTGCTTTCTTGGGAATGTAACATATTTTATTGCAATTATGTCACCCCCTGATGAGCCATCAAGGATTGGTTGGGAGAATAAATACTAAATCCTTGCATTGAGATTTTAAAAGATCCAGTACTTTCCTGCGCTTGCTTTTCCCACAGGAGCATTCTCAGTGGGAAGTTTGATAAAATAGCATTCTCTACATAGGCTTCCTGGAGTTTCTCAAGCCACCAGTGGCCCCTTGTTATGTGTATGCAGTTCCTCCTTTCATTTGGTTTGCATTTATTGAGACATTGCTACATTTGCTGTTTAATATTTTCATTAGTGGAGTTGGTTTCAGGATTTGTTGTTGCTAGAGCTTCCTTCAGAACACCACGCACTTCAGGTCCTCCCAGCTGTGGGCTGCTGGTGTCCTGCACTTAGTGTTGACCCTCGGTTCCCCAGGGACCTTTGTCAGGGTTCCTGCTCCACCCTCAGCTTTCAGCAGGGCCTGCACACCTGAACCACAGAGGTTTCCTCCACAATCTCGCTCTTCCCCCTTGGTAAACTATTGTGATGTCTCACCTGGTTAAAAACTCATGGTGGGAGCAGGGAGTGATAGTTCTCAGTTCTCCCGCTCCAGCCTTATTCTTAGTCAGACTCTGCCCATTAAGTACCACACACCCAGCTCTTTTCCTCATTTCATCCAAATACTTCCTTGTGTCTGTGTTGTGTTGATATCCGTGCAGCATGGTGGGTACAAGCTCCTTGCTCTGGGGCAGATAGCTTCTGCTGCTCCTTCGGTGGCAATGTGCCTTTTCCTGAGACCCTGGTTAGGATGAGTGCCTGGTCTCCCTACAACAGTGTGTATGTGTATATGTATATACACATATATACGTATTCAATTGCTAGTGTTGCCATATAAAATACCACAGGCTGGGTAGCTCAAGCACCAGAAATTTGTTTTCTCACAGTTCCGGAAGCTAGAAGTCCAAGATCACGGTGGACGCAGGGCCATCAGGGAAAGACTTGCTGTAGGTCTCTCCACTGAGCTTGTGGACAGCTGCCCTCTTACTGCCTCTTTACATGGTGGTACACGTGCCCCTGGTATCTCTCTCTGTGTTTCCTCTTCTTATGAGGACACCAGTCAGATGGGATTAGGGCCACCCAGAAAGCCTCATTATAATTTAATTTCCTCTGTAAAGGCCCTGTCTCCAAATACAGACACATTCTGAGGTATTGGGGTTTAGGACTTGAACATATCAACATTACAGGGAGACAATTCAGCCCATAATAACAACTATAAAACTTTTTATTTCTCATGACTATTAAATGAGATAGATATTATTATGACCATTTCACAGATGAAGAACTGAGGCTTTGAGTGATTAAGAAAGAAACGCACATCAGTAATTCTTACAGATTTTTTAAAATACACATTTGATTCCTGCTGAAGCCCCCATTTTGTCCTCCCTCTGTCACTGTTATCTCCAACCACAACAGCTAGTCGGAAAGATTATTTTTAAATCGTACATGTCATTAACCAAAGTACATTGTGCATTCAGAGAGGAAGCTGAGCGTTAACGTAACAGGCTATTATATTAAATCAGTAGGAGAGCCTAATAATGCAGACTTGTCATTTTATGTGCTCTAAGGAGCGGTTCTTTAAAGACAAAATATTTCACACAAAATATACCTTGATATAATCATGGGTAATTTTTAACAGTGTTCAAACCAAAATTAACTTGAGCCTAAGGTTGGCATTGCAGAATTCCACAGGGTATTCTGCTTTATTAACTCAAATTAATTAAATATGTATCTTGACATTTGAGGAAAATAAAAAACTAAAATCAAATATGCTGAGACCTACTTGACTCTGGAGTGAGCCAGTCTCAGTTAGAATCAAAGCTCTGTCTGCTGCAGGCTATTTTGGGCAAATCTGTTAACATCTCTAAGACTTAGTTTCTTCATTTTAGAATATGGGATAATGTTAGTTACTGCATAAAATGGCCGAGAAGATTAAATGGGCTAATTTATGACAGCACTTAATTCATTGTAAAGCACTTAATGTGTGAAAATGTAGTATAAGCTGGCACTGTCATTGCCACCCCTCTTAACCCTGCCATCATCACCATGGCATCCATCATTACCATCCCCACCAACATCATCACTATTTATAAAAGAAATATTTTGTATTCCCTCTACATTTAAATTTGCATGAGTATCATGTAAGATACATGACATTCATTTAAAAATTAGACAACACTACGAATTGCAAATACATCTAAATAGTGAAGCTATCTTTATATGAAAATGTAATTTAAATAGTAGTTTCTATCATCTATAAAAATGTAAAACTGTTGAGAGATTGAGAAAGACAAATGCAGCTGACTCTCGAACAACACAAGTTTGAACTGGTAAGTCCACCGAAACTGCTTTTTTTCAGTAAATGTGTACCACAATACTACCTAATGAGTGGTTGGTTGAATCCTTGGATGTAGACCATGGATGCAGACGGCTGACTCTAAAGTTATTCACGGGTTTTCAACTTCATGGTGGGTTGCCCCACCCCAAACCCTATGTTATTAAAGGGTCAATTGTAAGTAATCACTATTAGAATATATTATAGCTATTTGTATTAAATACGTCCAACCAGTACTTTATTTTCTATTTGAACAATCTGGAGACCTCTCACCTTAGGGAATATATTGCCAGTAAGGCCTGTAGGAGTCATAACTCTATACTGCTTGACTATGGACTTGTAGGTGAGGGCGTTCTCACACTGTGTGAAACTCTAAAAAAATGGAACTAGGCTAAAGGAGAACTTCATAAAAACACAGTCATCAGTAACACAAATCTCTACGTTCTTGTTTAAATGTAACATGCTCTTTAGGGGCAACGATAATGATGGTGGTGTATTTCTGTGTGAATTTCTAGAGGTGACTTTTGGGCCTTATAACTCATAAAATATGACTCAGTTACTTTTCTGAGGGCTTTCCATCTGAGATTAAAATAAAATAATATAAAATAATTGAATGTAAAATAATATAAGCAGGCAGTTCTCAAATAATTTCCCTTAAGGTCATCACAAAGCTCACTTTAAGAAAATGTCCCTGAGTGTCCATGAAATTTTCTCAAATGTTCTCTTATATCTAAAGCTAGGAGAGCTGTAAATAGTATTATAAATGCACAGCAAATGCATATAGAGGCACTATTTTAGGAGCAAATAACTAACAAGACATATTTCTTACTCTTTATTACCAGGAATATATTGTTGATATTACCTATTGGTTCAGCTTGAAATTATTTAACAAATGCCTTTTAAACACCAACTAGGTGAATTGCCATCGAGTAAGGTGCTTGGAAAAGAAAAACAAATACTTCAAAGCGGGTCCTTCCTTCTCTGGGCTTACAGTGTAGAGTGAGAGATAGACATAAACACAAATACACTGCACAAGGTAAATGCTGACAGAGAGTGAAATGTGCTTTGCAAATAAATGGCAAGAAACAATTTCAGTGCTGCCCACTGAGATCTGAGGAGGCTATATCTATTAGGACATTTTTAGTAGAGAATGTTCAAGGCAGAATGAACATTTTTGAATAGACAGAAGAGCATCAGAGTACCTTCAGACAATAATGAGAACACCAATACAGCCAAAACACTGAATCCCTGGAGGAAGAGCTCCAAGAAATACATCTGGAGATAGACTGGGCTTTAGGATGGGCTGGAATGTCAAATTTTAGCAATTCATCCGAAATAACTGTTCAGAGAACGAAAATGATTAGAAGTTCAAAAAGTCTTCAGTAAGGCTATGTAAGATGGTGAGTTGAGGGTGTGATTTATAGGCAGGCTTAAGAGACAGTTTAATAGCCTGTCAAACTTTCTTAAATGTGTATTCATATCACAAAGAACCACCCCCCACTTCCCAATATATGTATATGTGTACATACATATTTTTACTGACTTCTTACATACATTGTAAAAACACAAACAGAATTAGAAAGGAGATGAGAAAAAGTTAAGTAGAAATAGAAGTTCTGCTTTCTTCTCAGAATCTCAATGGATCATCTGATATATATCCCTTGGGATGTATGTTGGAGGCAGTAAGACATAAGGTGATGAAACTTAGAAATAGTGACATAGAAAAGAGGTGGAGTGTGCAATTGAGATCATTCCCTAACTCCTTTTGTGCAGAGGAGAAGACCTGGGGCAGCCTGCTTCTAATTCCTGGGGAACTGACTGTTCTTAATCTCACGTAATTTTAGATTTAGATGAGAGAAGTTCCCTATCTTCAATTACTGTGACACCTGGTGATTTGGCATGGAAATCTTCAAGTCTTTTCAGAAATAAAACAACTTTTGTTAGAATCGTGTTCAAAGACAAATGCAAGTAGAGGGATTTCTGGCTGGATGGCATCTCCAATGATATTTAAACATTACAATGTAAGATTAAATACTTGGAGCCTTAGCTCTCTTCTCAAGTAAGAGTTCCTGGCCAGATCTGATAGGAGGGGAGAAGGTTTTTCTTTTGTTTATGCAAAGAGGCAAGATTTCTCTAAGAAATCTGCTAAGTTAACAGGTGCATTAAAATGTATCATTTCACTGAATACCTGGTGGGCAGGAGAAAATCGTCTTTTCTCACCGACAAAGCTTGCTCTACAAGAAGTTGCTTCCTTGGGTATGAATGACTGTTGGGTCAGCAGGGACGAGCCACGTGTCAGAGCAGCACGAAACTTCTTTTATATTGTCACCAGGGTAACTCAGTGAAGAGTCTGCGGAAAGATGTATTGAGTTTGCATGCTATCCAGAAAATCAAAGAGAAATTGATCAAAGTTAAAAATAAGTTTTAAAAAAGTAATTTCCCATGGTTAAAATAGAGAACAGGAGCGAATTTAATAGAGATATGCTTTACAAATGAATGTTATTTTTTATGTCCCTTCAGCAATTTCCATACTGCCTTCCCCTACCCCATTTATGTGATTTCTCTGTGGATAATTACCTGTTAGAATCACTAGGTATGATTCTTCAGTATACCTCAAATTTCCTGCATATTCCCCCTTAAAACATTTAATTCATACCACCTACAGCATGAAAAGATGAACATATATGAAACAACGATTTTAGATCTTTGATGTTTTTCTGGGCATATCAAACGTGCAAACTCTGTTTTACTGAACCAAATAATTGGCTTGGCATTTCAGTTTCTCATGGTGACTGAGGAAATTTTCAGTCCAACTGTTTTTCAAGGATGTTTCTCATTATTGGAGGAAACATTGTATCTTGAATTGATCAGTTTGACTGCTTATTTTGCCTAAGAATGTTCATATGTTTAAAGCAGAATAGAGTATGTTTATAAGAATATGTAAATATTGTTAACATTTTAACTAGAAAATACCTGTTTGGCAAAGTCAGATACTGAAAGCCACATCATAAGGTCAGAGGGGAGAAAGTAAATATTTGGGGGAATGGAGAAAAATATCATGCTGAAAATCTTCAATTTTAAAATTTGACTTTATTCACTGAACATAGTAACTAAATACAAAATTAAAGTACAAGATGTAGAGGAAGAGGACAAAATAGATGTCACTAATTTAATGAGTGATGAGCAATCTAATTTCAGGAACCTCTTTAGAGCATCTCCTCAATGTGGTCCTTCCTTTGTGTCAGTCCAGCACTTTGGTACCGGCCATGGTATTTACGGTCTCGCCAACCATGGGAAGAGAAACAGTGGGTTTTCTTAGTGAGAAAAAATGGCTGTTGAAGCAAAGGGGCCATGGAATAAAGAACTGCATAGCTTGTCTCGCGATCCAAATACTGCTACCTGGCCCTAGTCCCATCGTGAAATCGCAGGGTACATGTACATATGCATGTGTGTGCACGTGTGTGTATGGATTATTGGGCTTGCAGAAATGGATTATAAGTGAGTTCAGAGTGAGGCCAGGGGGATTAGGAAAGGCTTTGTTCTAGGTAAAAAAGGAGCTCTTTGAAATAAGTATTTAGTGAAAGTCTATGTTACGAGAATAGTATACAGAGAAATTCTATATTATTTGGGCTAAATATGGAATTATTAATTTAATTGGCAAAGGGAACATGTCAAAGGTATACTAGGAAAAGCTTCACTTTGTAATTTGAAAATTGACGCAAAAGAATTTTACTCCATAGCAAATGTATTCAAAAGCCTGATTATTATAGTCATGTACAGTATATTTTCTGTAGTTTCTGAAATTTCAGCTGAAATAATTTTCTTCCTTCAGTGATGCAGAAACAAATTACATGTTTAATTGTTGTTATAAGACATTTACTAATTTTAAGATATTTAATTATAAAAAGTTAAAGTGAAAGAATTTGGCTCAAATAAATTCTTACTTCCTGCAGCAAAGATACATGTAACCCCCAAACTACTGCTTTCATAGCAGCGAGGAAAAAAGATGAAATTGTAAACTATAAAAATTCTAAATCAATGTAATATGACATTCTTTCTGCCTTTTTTTGTTTTCTTTTTCCTTTCTAGCTAGTCATTCTCAGGCCCTTTCAATGATTTTTCCATGAGCTCATGGTCTTTCCCACACCTAATTCCTTAAATAATGGTGTTCTGAAGCTTTCACTCAGGACTCTTTCCTTTTAAATCACATCCCACATCCTTGCTTTATATCCCTATGGACCGCCATTCACATTGACTTCCAGTCTTTCCTCGGTAGTTCGTATTTCCTTTATCAACTTCAGGACAGTGCTTCTGACTTCTTACCTTTCATCTTCGCCTGGGCACCTCACTCACTCAGTGCATCTAAAAACTCATTACACCCCCAAGACTGTTTCTCTTCATGTCGTCTGTAGTTTGACCGATGGTCCCCTGTTGATCCACATGCCTATGCTATAAACTGAAGAGTTGTTTTACTCTCCAGCCCTTGTCCTAAACTTTTACATATGATTAATTACTAATTTTAGTTGACTCTGTTTCTTTAACCTCTCCTATATTTTCCCCTACTCCACTACTCCTACACTTATTGCCTTAGTTTAGACATGTTCCATCTATGCCAGAAAATAGAAAAAAATTAGACATGGTCTTATTTCTAGAACACCCTCATAAAACTCAGAGAATACAAATTAAAAAAAAAAAAAACTGCACTGAAAGTGGAATACTTAAGGGTGAAAAGTAAAGAAACTCTCGATGTTGTATTCTTCTAGACTATCACCATTATGCTAGACAAATCTGTCATTATCTCTAGCCTGAAAAGTCTTTGAGAAGCCTGGGAGCAATGAGACTTGTTCAGCATTTCTTAATCATAACTTACTATGATTAAGCAATGATCTGTGAGAGTTGGATCATACACACATTCCCTGGCCTCATGGATACTGTTGCATGTGACTCTGAAGACTGTATTTTCATTGTTTAAAATTCTGTGGTCTTTGTGAAAATGTTCTTCCTTGCCTATATGCCTTATTGATTTGTTTCCCATTTAAATTAAAACACTAAGCAATTGCTTTCGTTAGCAGGAGAAAATGCCTATTAAAGATTCAATTTAGCTTTGACTAGATTGATAAGATACTGATAACTTTAAAGGCAAAATAGGATACGATGGTGGATATCTTTGTTTTTCTCCTCTCTTTAATACTTTAATACTTTATTAGATTTCATTAAATTATTATAAAACTGCACTAAGTGAATTTTAGAGTTATGTTTCTAATACTGAGTACTAGTACTGAGCCAAAATAATATTTTCAAGTAGAAAATTTAATAGTGGCCATAAATGATTCCTACTCTTCAGCTCACTGAGGACTCCAGTAGGAGATTCTTAAAAACAAATTTTTTTTTTGGTTAAAATAACAGAGTTCAGATTCACCTCTTATTTCCTTTGAAAAATGGTGTCATATGAACATTCTTTTCTGAATGAAATTCAATAGAGTATCACTGTTTATACACGATGAAAGTTAACATAAGGATACAAAATATTGTTTTATGCACTCAAGATATATAGATTTAATTTCATTAACTCAATAGTGTTTATTTCAAGGAGTTGTTTTAAAGTTCTATTTAAAATATGATTTGGGGTAAATATTTCCCAAGTCTTCACAGTTAATGATAGATTAATTTTTATGTTATTTAATTTATTTGAAAAATTCTCTTGGTAATGTGTAAACTTTGAGATTACAATACGCACATGTACATACACTCATGTACAAACAGGGAGACTGAAATTGATTGTTAAAAGAATAGTCTGGGATTCCCGAACTAATACTCATCTTTATAGCATCATTGTTTAGATTTAAAAAAAAAAAAAGGTGTCCTTTCCTAAAATTAGTTACCTCCTTATCTGTTAGGAAAATTGCAATAAAATTATGCACCTGCAGTGTGAGCATCATACACATGACAGTATAATGGCGCCTCCTTGGGTGTGCTGTGGTTGTGCACTGTAAAGTCTATGCCGTCATCGACAGTTGGAATTACCTGTTTTTACTCTGTAAACTTCACACAGTATTTGACTGATTTATACTCACTTTCTACCTTGTTACAGCTTTGCTTTGAGAGTGTTTTCATATATGAGGGATTTGTGTTTTATTCTTTAGTGTGGCTGGTCTTTTCTACCCTGATTATCAAAGGCCATCAGTCAAATGCCTTTTTTTGTCACAAACAAAATTAAAACTCTAGATCCCCCACATTCCAAATATTGTCCTAGATAGAGCAGTCTGTGAGACTAAAATACAGTTTAAATTCTACTGAGAACAAACACAGGAAACCTTAAAGAAAAAGATCCAAATGGTTCTTTCTGAATGTGATTATGCTTTTAAGAGATTGCTTCTTTGCTTTGCACAATTTATATTTCAGTAGATATATTAGAAAGCATTTCACTGTTGACTAAAAATCTAAATATTTCAGAGAGTTACAAAATCAGAATCATCCTTTAATCACTACTCTCAGGTCAAAAGGAATCAGTAATCATTACTATGTTATGGCCTGAAGTTCTACCCCAGTTAAGATACCTCCTACCACAATCCCATTTGAAATAGAGAAAAACAGTGAACTTTAATAGTCTTTTCTCATCCAAGCCAATGAACTCCTATGTGTGATAGGAAATAAACTAGCAAAAAAGCACTGTAGGTATTTGAATGTAATTATGCATGCAAAACATACTACCACTGTGATGAAGCCTCTTTAAATCTCTGTGCTAAAAATCTTGCTTTCTATTTAAATCCCTAAGAAATATAAAGTTATATCAAAAGTGTACCAGAAAGCAATTTAACTTAATTTGAGAAATATTTATATTAGAAGCAGGTTTTAAATACAATACCCTATGAGAGAATAGCTGAAAGGCACCACTAATCACTGTTCCCTTAAGCAAGTCCCTAACTCGGTCTTGGGCTAAGCGGAAAGCATGAGGCTAGCGATGGTCTACTCTAGTTCTGAATTTCTATGAATTAATTTACAGTCTTTTGTAATATCTAGCTAGCGGCTTTTGTTGGAGAAAATAATTAGACTGTTTACAAGGTTTCTTGCTTAAGAAGATATTGGGCAGTTGTTCCTGTTTACCTTGGGCAAATAGTCACAGAGATAGAATCACTGAATTGTAGGATTTTATAGCTGGAAGGGTTTTTAGAGCTCATTAGCCCAATGTCTTTGTTAGAGCAAGCAAATAGCTAGATATGAGCGGAGAAAGGAGGACACAGGCCAAATGGCAGGAATTGGGCAAAAAGAGGGGCACAGGCCAAATGCAGGAAACTGTACATCATGTGAACAATGGGGGTCCTTGAGCAGACAGAGAAAAGCAGGAACCTTGGGACTGAAAAAAAATTGCACACTTTGGGGTGACCAGTGGCCTGGAGGAAGACCAAGAAAGGTGGGAAAAGGCAGTAATCTACAGTGTCTGAATGTAACCTTTTGTTCATTGTGCTCTCAAATTGGCCTTGCAAATTAGAAGCACCCATCATGCACCAACACCATGACACTTCCAATCCAGACTAAATAAGGACAAAAATCCCTCCTCCCTTTGGGAAGGTGGAGTTGGGATGAAAATCTGGGAGCATGACCCCAAACCCCTCCCTCCCCAATGAATATTCTGCCTATTCATTTTTACACTCTATATAACCAACTTGCCAAAAAAACTCAGGGCAGCCGCTCACCTGAGCCTGCCTGCTCTCCCCTTGAGAGTGTACTATCCATCCCTTAATAAATCCCCACTTTACTTTCTTAACCTCTGCATCTTGTCTCTGAATTCCTTCTGCAAAGAGACTAGAGCATGATCACCAATAACACCCTCATTTTAGAGACAAAGAATAAAGGCTGGAGTGTTTGAGTGCTCTGCCTCATTCCAGTAGGATCTCATGTCTCAACTTCAGGAACATTTTCCTTAAAAGAGTGATGCGTGGGTGATGGCTTTTGCCATACTAAACAAGAATAAGTAAGTGGCATCACCCCAATCAGTTTTGTCTCTTTCTGCTTGGATCAAGAGAAAAAAAAAAAAACCCACAAAGATATTCCTATCTTTTTAGGAGCTTAAGAAGAAAAATGAAGATGTTATATTAAATTATGTCTAACAACCATTTCCATTGTCTCAAAAACTTGTGGTGTGAAGGAGAAAATCCCTCTCTACAAGTAAAATTCAAAGAAGAACTTTAACATTACCATGTGCAAAGGAGATTGAAACTCTGGACTAGAAACCATGATCTTTTGAAGTCCGTGGAGATTATGTTTTTCAACATTCACAAAGTCAAAGTCGTCTTGAGATCCTAACAGTGTATGCCATTCCCTGCTTCCACTTATCCCACCATTTCGTTGTGAGATAAACACAGTCGTTCACATCTATCCTTATCTTGGTTAATGCCCAAGATAAAAGTCCCTGCAGTAATTTCTCCCACCCACTAACTCTGTCCTCTCTGGTAATGTGCCTCCTCTCTCCTTAAGAAATTGCTCCTCCCTGTCTCCTGAATATTTCTATTAAGTCCTTTGCTACCCTTAACCTTCAAACATCGCTCTAAACGGGACCTTCATCTACTTTCTCTAATGCGCCCTGGATCTCTCTCACGCTCACTAATTTTTTCTTAATCTGCCCATCCGCAGCCTAAATAGAAAGGCTGGAGGTGGGTTCAGAGTCTTAGTTGCTCCCTTTGCTGCTTCCAGATCAGTATGTCACCACCTTGATGAGAAAACAAACCTTGTCACTAAGGGGCTTGAACAATCCAACTGCTCTGTCCTCTGCCTCTCAGTCACGGCAGTGTAGGCATTACCCCTTCAAAACTGATGCAAAGTTCCCTTAGGAGAGGGTTGGAAACTAGAGAGAAGAAGAAGATCAAGGGAAAGGGAGCAACGTTAAAGGTAGGCCCCCTAAGGATGCAACTTCTGCACAGATCTCATTTCTGCAGCTCCTTGGACATCAAGACAGCAGCCCTGGTTTCCTACGGGACTGAGCTAAACACACTCTTCTTTGGGGACCTTGCTTCTGTCTCATCCAGAAAGCTTGTTTTTACTTGGCTAAACCAGCCTTTGCTAGAATTAGAAAAGTGGGGTTATGATTGTACTCTACGTAGGGTTTTTACATTGAACTTTGCCTCAGACCCATATTTACTAGTAATGCCAGTGTTCTGCATTCAACCTCTTCTCCTGTTACTCAGTAGGGGTGTTCTGTTCTCTTTTTTTCTCATCGTGTTTTTGATTTAGTGTATTTAGTTCTCAGGACCTTGTCTGTCAATTCTGTTTCCCCAGTATCATAAAATGTTTTTTATTTATCCACATGCACGTATATTCAGCTCTTTTCCATATTATGAAAGAACTTTTCCTTGACCTCATGCTACTCTGTAACTACTGCGCCACTGATGCTAAACTGCTTAGAAGAATTGTCTCTGCCCAGTGGCACCTATTACCAACCTCCAATACAGACTTTTTCAGTGTTGCTGTTTTTATTTGGTTATTTTTTAAACAAGCAGAAAACATAGGTTACAATGCAACAAACACAAAATGCAAAAAGCCAAATCTAACAAGTGTTAATTCTTGCTGTTTCCCTCATATATGTTTTTCTAGAAAATAAATCCCTACAGAGATTCTCTTTGGCTTCTCACTGATTGCATTTCCCTTTCTCTTTTATTCTAATCTCAGTGCTCATCCCTACCGTAGGTTTATCTTTTGACATGAAGATTGATTTACAAACTAATCAGTATCTCTTATTCTTGAATAACCTACGGTATCTTAGGTTGTTGCGTTACTTCTGATCCCTTTTCCCTGCTTTCATGTCATTCCTGTCTTGCATTTTAGTTCGTGCTTTTTAACCGTCTCCAAATTAGTCAAAATATCATGTAAGAATTTTAAACAATGTTTTCCAGCGCCTACTTGAGTTGTCATTATCATGCATATAGCAGCTGTTTTTAAACTGTGTTCTGTGGATCCCACTGGGATCATGATCATACACGTGTATTAGGTGCTGAAGTGGGTGTGAGAGAGGCCAGATAGGCAGTGTTCCAACTTTCATCTCAACTCTAAACACCACCTCTTTCTGGCTATAGGTTTTATTCCCAATTCTCTTTTATTATATGTTACTTGTATCTCAACTGAAAAAAACACACATTTTTGTATAGAGTTTGGCCAAATATATATACACCCTGTAAGCACTACCCTGTAAAGGATGAAACCACCATTCAGAACCTGAAACACACACACACACATACACACCCCCCTCACACACACACATACACAAACACACACACACACACAGAGCTGAACTTACTGCTTTCTTCAGGTTGGGTAGCTAGGCTGGTCCGATCAATAATTAGCTTCACTGAAGTTCAGAGACATGAGTGATTTTACATTACTGCAGATGTGTGGTTACTTGAATGAGACTTGGTGATTGGTTAGAACTCAGGAGCGTCTTCAGTGGAACAAGTCTCTCCCTGATGGGCTGCCTGTCAGAAGTAAAGGGCTTTTCTGTTTGGTTATACAATACATACATTGGCTACTTGGATATATTCTTTTATGAAGTGCCTATTGAGGTCTTTTGCCCTGCACATCTGTAGCTTAGGAGAGCACAAAGGACTCAAGGGAAAATTTTAAGGAAAATTTTGGAATTTGTTCTCAATGGATCCTTCCTCTACGTTTCCCTCTCCCCTAAACCCCACCTTCAAATCAAACTTCTGTTCTTTGTACCCAGTGATGCCACAGCTCTCTGTTTGGCTTCTATTTTCCTGGGCCGTATTTGGAAATATTCTCAGGGAGAAATCCCAGATGAATATGAGCTCATATTATGTGCTTCCCATCTTTCAAAATTCATAGCCCCGTATTGGTTGCTGTCCACTGCCTACAACAGCTGTTTTATATATTTTTGTACAGTTATAATGGAAGTTTATGGGGAAGGATGAGTCTGACATTGGCTACTTGATTGTGCCTGGAACCAGTGGTCCTCAAGTATTTCTTATTGTTTTATTTATTATCATTTTATATTTTTAGTTCTGTGTTCTTCAGTTTTTTCTCTTAATGGTTATCCTTGAGAGTACAACATTCATCGTTAACTTATTAGCGCTGAATACAAATTGGTATTTTTTCACCTTATGGTAGTACTTAGAACTTCAAAATTGAAAGTCCACTTATTGCCCTCTCATCTTTTATGTTAGTGTGTGTTTTTTTTTAATTTTAATACAGGTACTTGGGATTGAACCCAGGACCTCCTGTGTGCTAACCATGTGCTCTACCACTGAGCTATATCCCACCTCATCTTTTATATTATCGTTGCCATACATTTTAATTTTACACACATACACATACACATACATGCATATGCACACACATACACATTTGATTCTGTAAGGCTTGTTATTGGTCTCTACATAGTAAATGATCTTCTATACTCTCACATATTTACTCTTTCTAGTATTCTTTCTTTTTTTTCTGCAATTCTTCTCTTTGATTTAAGATTATTTTCTTTCTACTGAAAAATTCCCTTTGACGTTTCTTTAATTTCTTTGTTTCTTTCATTTTTGATTGCCTTATTTTGTGAAGGGTAGTTTCACAGAGTGTAGCATTTTAGGTTGGCAGTGGGTTTTTGTGGGTTTTTTGGCATGTTGAAGAGTCATTATATTGTCTACTGGCTTCCATTTTTTTCTGTTGCTACCAGTCTTGATTTTGCTCTGGTTTGTTGTTACCTAGCAGCTTATAGGTTTTAATCTTAGAAAAAAAATGTTTAGTATTTTTACTGTGTTGCATACAAGTAGGATTTTCTTTTTATTTATCCTGCTTAGGGCTCCCAACCCTTCTTGAATCTCTGGCCTAATTCCTTCTGTTCATTTTAAAGAATTCTGATCCACTGTCTCTTCAAATAATGCTTCTCCCTTCAAGCTTTCTCCCTTACTTCTCGAACTCCAACTACCATGTATGACTTTTTCCTGGTGGTCTTTTCACTGTGTCTCATATATTCTTTATTTCCTCCTATATTTTCCATTAATTTACTTTACATGTTTCAGTGTAAATATTTTTGTTTTCTATTGACATACCCTCAAGTTTACTAACTCTTTTTTTTCAGCTGTGTCTGATCAGCTTGATAAATTCATGTGTTGAGTTTTAAAGTCCTGTCAACTTCATTTTAAACTTTTAGATTTTCTACTTTATTCTGCTTCACAATCTTCAGTTCTCTGGTGAATTATTTAAGCTTATTATGTTTTTTTTTTTTTTTTTTGTTAACATATTAACCACAGTTATCTCAGTGTCTGTGTCTGGTAACTTCAATGTCTGGATTATCTGAATTTGTTCCTATTTATTATCTGTTTTTTCTCTTTGTTCTGTTCCTTAGTGTCACTGGTAATTGTTAAATTGAATGCTAGACGTGCATTTAAGATATTCTGGTTGCCTCAGCACCTCCTGAGTAATTTTAAGGAGTTTTAACAACCTAACTAGAAGATTCTTGACTCCTAACTTTGCAATATATGCTCATAAAGTAACACAAATATCAGAAAGTCTTTTTATGTATTAACGCCTTTCCCTTATATATTGCATTATATGTATACACTAATACATTATTATTATGTGTTAAATTTGTTTCTGGAGACAGAAGTATTTTTTTCCCCTTATGAAAAACTACCTCCTATTACATGTTATTTATCACATTCCTTATGAAAGCTAATTATAGCCCCCAAAATACCCAAACAAACAAAAATTTAAATTTAGGGAGTAGGAACTAATACTTCACATATACTTCATACATTTTTACAAGGTTATCAGTTTATACTGCAGACCTATTTTCCCCATTTCCTTTCTTCCTATGATTCTTTCACTGTCCCAGGGCCATCATGTACAAATACAAAGAAGATTAGCAATGTCTTTTCACTTTTCAGATTCCTCCAAATCGTATAACATTGTGAGTTTGGGCTCCATTCTATGTCTACTGTATTCAATGAATCAGAAAATTTGACTTTTAAATTAGACTTTTCTTTCTCTGGCTAGTGTCAGTCTTATTCTTGCCATAAGAGAACATATTCTTTCAAAGCCAGATTTCCCACACAAAAAAAAAAAAAAAAAAGAGAGATAGATTGACTTCGCCGACAAATGCATCCTGGTAACATACATGCCTGAGGAAATCAAGTAAGAAACAGTTATGAAAGGAATAATGGGCTTGTCGGCCCGCTTAGAGTTTAAAAAATGGTATTTGATGCACTCTCACATTAATATGACCACTAAATATCTAACCCTCAAGTGGTGTTTGCTAAAGATGCTTCGCAGACGGGCTTGACATCAGAAAGAATATCTAGACAACAGCAAACCAGAGGGGTGTATGCACGGTAAGCAGGTCATCTCAGGCGTAAGGACTGGGGATATAATTGTTTCAATTCAGAACATTCCAGGGGCTCTGCTTGCCTCTTCCAGTTCTCCCCATGTTGACTAGTGCAGATCTAGGGTCAAATCGTAATGAAGAATCTGCAAAGAAACAGGCCTCCAGAACTGACTTTCTCCTTGCTGCATCGAATTTCAATTATCTAACCACTGTGGCAGTGCGATTTCCCAACTAACATTTCACGGAGAATGCCAGGGGACTACAAGGGAGAGGAGGATCCTCTATCACAGACAAAGAAAGATGAAAGGAGTTCAACACCTATAATCCCTTGAGAGGAGGACTGAAGATCTGGCTGTCAACTTAAATACCACCTGAGAGCACAGAAAATAAATGACAGGAAGTCAGAAGGTACATCAGACATGCCGTCCTTGAGCACAAAAATGAAGGCTGGTGTTGAGAAAGGCCAGCTCACACACAAGACGGCGGAAATAAGATTTGAGACCCTGGAGCACCAGAGCAGATTTAAAATAGCTGAGTTTCCAGAATAATTGACTATGAAGTTCTTACAGCTCCTTCTGTTCGTATTGCCTTTTCCTGCTTTTTCTTTAGAGGAAAGGCATGTAGTTCAAGCCCTACAGGATCTCTCTTAGCACACCGCAGTAGTTAAAATTATGAAATGTGATGTCAGACAGACCAGGGTTCAAGTCCAAGCTGCCATGTGCTAGCTCAATGAACTGTGTCGATGTGCTCAACCATCCCGAATCTCAGCGTCTTCATGTGCAAGTTCCCACCCCACGGGAATACTACATCTGTGGGCAATAGGCAGAACAAAGCCTTGCGGGTAACTCTACAGACACATTTAAGAGATATTTGAAAAATCAACTTTGTGCTTTTTTTAATTCTTATTCTTTTATAGAGTATATTGAATTTACAGTGTTAGTTTCAGGTATACAGCAAAGTGATTCAGTTATACATATACCTACATATACATATTTTCTTTTTGGATTATTTTTCATTATATGTTATTATAAGAAATTGAATATAGGTCCCTGTGCTATACAGTATGTCCTTGTTGTTTATCTATCTGTATATCCGTCTATCTATCTATCTCTCTATAGTAATGTATATCTGTTAATCCCAAACTCCTAATTTATCCCTCCCCAGCCCTTTCCCCTTTGGTAACCATAGTTTGTTTTCTATTTTTGGTCTGTTTTTGGCTTGTAAATAAAATTTGTATCATTTTCTTTAGATTCATATGATATTCACCTTTCTGTGTCTGATTTACTTCACTTAGTATGATGATCTCTAGGTCCATCCATGTTGCTGCAAATGGCATCATTTTATTCTTTTCTATGGCTGAATAATATTCCACTGTATATACATATATATACCTTCTTTATCCAGTCATCTGTCAATGGGCATTTAGGTTGTTTCCATGTCTTTACCTTTGTGCTTTTGGGATTGAGATTATGAAACATGGGCTGGCTGACCTGGAGGAGCCATCTGTCATGCCTTGGTTAGCAGACAGCATTTGTTCCATGACCATGGGGACAGGATTGAAGGCAGCACATTTGAATTGATCCACATACATATAACAAGATACTAGTGTGAGCCCTTTAAGCAGGAGAACCATTAATATGCACTTTAAAATGCATGTTTTCTTCGGAACATGTATTAAACATGATAACATAATTATCACCTTCAACAAAGATTTGTTGGCACCTGCTATATTCAGGGCAATGTGTTAGGTACTGGGAACTCAGCCCTCTTTAAGGTCAGCCAAGAGCTGAACACAGTTAGCACTGAATTACAACCATACCTCCTCCCTACACGTATACACAAAGAATTGTTGTTACTAAATTATGTTTAGGTGTGATAACATCAGCTTTTATTGATAGTGTTATTAAAAAAATCCCTAAGGAATTTGTTGAATTGTGAGAATGCTGTTGACTAAATCAAGGCCCGGGATAAAATTCTGCTTGACCCTAGTTTAAAGAATAGTTGTCATTATCTTAAGCAATTGATTTGTTTTTATCTAGTGGATATTGTGACTCTTATCTAGTGGATATTGTGACTCAAGGATTCCTTGTTTGCAATTGTTTATGGAAAAGCAGTAAACTATGGCCTAATCATGGTAAACATGTAGATCAAAATAATATTCATTTTAACATCTTGCTATAACTTACAATTTTTTAAATCTCCTAAAATATTTTCTGAAACACCGCAAGGCACAAATAGGTACATAATTAACATTCTGAGCCATTTCCGCAACGTCGCCTAAGAGAGAGGGTGGCTGGTCCTCTCACTGAGCTAAATGAAGTGGTGTCTACAGATGAGAACCAAACTGGAGAAAGCATTTTGTGCCTCTCATATTCTTCTGTGCTTTCTCTTACCTCAATGTGACACCAGGATTCCTTAGAAAAATTGAGTAGAATAAAGAGGGAAATTGTGCTGGCAGCCAGAGTAATTCTGGAAAATTCTGGAGGTCCATGCTGGGCTTTCAGATGGACAGCTCTAGAAATGAACACATCCCATGGGTGTCAGGTAGTGGAAGAACCAGGGACAGGATAACAGAAGACCTAGTCACATGCCTTCAGGCACAACATCTGATTCTCTCCCAACTATAAAACTGTGTCCCAGTTATCATTCCCTGAATTGCATTTGTATATGATAAAGTCAAATTATTTAGCACAAAACAATTAGAGGTATAGGTGGCATCAGCACTTTCAAACTATGTTTCTGAAATATAGTTTCCTATGAGCTATTAAGGAGTCATCCTCAAATTTTAAAAAATAGTTTTATGATCAAATATATTTAGAATATTTTAGGCTGATCAAAGACTTTGTGAAACATGTTTGCTTTGTTTTGCTGTAAAATTTCCTAATGTACTTTATAAATATTTGAGAGGGAGATATAGTGGAATGAGTCGTTTTCCCTAATTACTTACCTACAGAACACATTTTTTCTTGACTAAGAGTTACTAAGTATCTCAGGAGTCTAGGGTTCTGTGGAATACAGTTTGAAAAATCATTGTTTCTGGTAAGAACAGTAGAGTTCCTTGAAGTTTTAGTGAACCACAGAAAATGCATATTTCTGACTAGAAATTAAAATGCAGTAAGAACGTTTTAAAATTTAAAATCATTAAACAATAAAGTTGGACTAAATATTCTATGACACATTTCTTCCTAAATTTAAAAGTTATTTTGAAAACAAATTTTGCATCTCTAGCAAAACAATCAGTACCACTTTAACATGAGACTTCTTCCTAGAAATACACACAATCTCATACACACACACACACACACACACACACAAAACAAGTATCAGCACTCAACCATGTACAGATTACTTTAAAATCTTAAAAAATACGAGGTTTGATAAGACTCAGGCCCAGGAAATAGTATTAATTACAATTAAGTAGATTAAATAAAGTAATTCAATGTAAAATAAGGTTTAAATTCAGAGAACAATAAAAATGCAAATGACAATTTTGAAAATACAAACGACATTCAAAATTTCTTTTTAAATTTTATTTTATTGTCCGTGTACATAAGAGCCTATATGACTGTGATATTTAAATAATAATGGACAGAAACTCCTAGGGCAAGGCTTCTGATTCGAGATGTCAAACTGAACTCATTTATTTTCCTCTTCTTCCTCCCAGAACCACAGTAAAATGATCATAAACTAATATAAAGTGGTTTATATGCCAATAACCATGAGACAATAGAAGCGGGTATCAGAAGAGGCAGTGGCCAAAAAATTTCTAGTAAACATTTTATAATAGACAGAATAATGGCGTAATAATGTCCACACTAACCCCCAGAACATGCACATATGTTACCTTACATGGCAAACGGTACTTTGCTGATATGAGTAAGGTTACAGATCTTGAGACTGAGAAACCATTCTGGATTATTCAGGTAGGCCTAATCTAATCACATGAGTCCTTAAAAGCAAAGAACATTTCTTGGCTTTGGGTAGTGAGGGGCAGTGGGGAGGGGGCTGTGGAGAGGGAGAGGTGAGGTTTCTGGCTTTAAAGATGTAGGAAAGGGGTCATGAGCCAACAAATGCAAGCATCCTCTAGAAGCTGGAAAAAGCAAGGAAATGGATTCTCCTCCAGAGGTTCCAGAAAGGAGGGAAACCCTACTGACACCTTGATTTTAGTCCTGTGAGACATGTGTTGGACTTCTGGCCTCTAGAACTGTAAAGTAATAAATTTGTGTTGTTTTCAGGTACTGTAGTCAGGGTAATTTGTCATAACCACAATAATATATAAATATACAAATAATGGAGGGATATTGGTCGAAGAAAGCTACGATCCAGCATTTGCCAACATGGAACAGTGACCAAAGAAAGAAAAAAAAAGAATGATGAAGTTTTAGAGGATGGATGAAATATAAAACTCCGTGAAGTTCCAAAGAAGAGGTTACAGGAAACATGAGACACGAGGCATCAAAGAAATAATATAAGAGGTTCTCAGAATTAAATGAGGACATGAGTGTTCAGACTAAAAGGGTCCATCAGTTGCTCAGCACATGATTGACTGAATGAAGACCTACTACCAGATACATTGCTGTAAAATCATCACTGAGTAATTTGAGGAGTAAGAAATGATGCTAAATATCTTAGAGAAGGAAATAAATGACCTTTAGAAAGTAGAGAAAATAAGGTTGTCCAGGATAAGTAGCATCAAATATTGAAACTCAATGGAGAAATACAAAGTTTTGAGGGAAATTATCTTCATGAATTTTGTACCAAGGTCAAATTATCAATCAAATGTGGTGACACAGAAACCTCAGACTGAAGAGAAACAAGTTTTCTCATGCACAGTTTCTCAGGAAGTGCAGGAAAATGGAGCAGTGACCCAAGAAACAAAAGATGCAGGACAGTGGCACCAACTCAGAAGGCAGAAGCAGCCCCTGGACTACAGCTCAGCCACAGGCTGGCAGAGCAACAGACCCACCAGCCCAGCCTCACCTGGAGGAAGAATGCTTCCCAAAGGTAGGGCTTTGGGAAAGAAGGGGTTAGGTCCCAAACCCAACCGCGCCGCTTCACCGCCATTGCTCCATCTCATACGAGCCATCATCATCTCATGTCTGAACTAGTACAGCTGCCTCCCAAATTCCCCCTGCTTCTTCAGTGATCCAGCAGGACCCTGTGGGGCCTTCCTGGACAGACCCCTCCCCCATATCCTCTGCTGTAGCTCCTCCCCCAAGTACTCAGATAACAGTATCTCATGTAAATTTCCTGAGTTTTTCAGATGCTAAAAACCACCACCAAAGGGAAGAAAGTAACTACTTGATGATCTTGAGCATGTGGCCCCCAGACCTTCTGGCGCCTGAGGGTTGACAGTGTTAACTGCCTGTTACCTCCACATCAACCAGTCAGAATTGTGCACGAGCTGATCATGTATCTGCGATCTGCCTCCCTTACCTGGCCTTTAAATATGCTTTGCTGAAACCCTTCAGGGAGTTTGGGGTTTTTCTGGGCATGAGCCACCTCATCCTCCTTGCTTGGCCCTGTAATAAATGTTTCTCTGCTCCAAACTCTGACATTTCGGTTTGTTTAGCCTCACAGTGCATCAGGCACACGAACTTGTGTTCAGCAATAGCAATACCTCTATATATTCTAAATATGGCATCCAGAGCTATCTTTTTAACACATAAAGCTGAACATGTTACTCGTTTGCTCAAAACCTGATGGTTTCCCACCTTACTTAGAGCAGAATTCCACTCCATGTGATACTGAAATAGCCTGGCAGCTGGCTGACACCCACTCCAATTTTATTTCTTACATTATTCCCTTTCTCACTTTTTTCCCACTGCAGTGTACTCCTGGAGGTTCATCAGACATGACAAGCACTTCTCACCTCAGGGTCTTCACACTCACTTTTTTATTAATTCTGGATACTAACGTGTTCAGTCCTCACTTTGTTCAGGACTCTGTTCAAGGGTCCCCTCTTCAGAGAGACCTCTAATCACGCTGGAATAGCACCCCTGCTCCCCTCTGTTACCCTGTCTAACTTTATCTTTTTCCTTCATTGCATTTCTTACTACCTGAGATTAAAATCCATATTCATTTGATTTTGTATACTTTTCATCTCCTTGTTATAATCTGAGCTCCCTCAGGACAGAGGTTGACTTTGGTTTGCCTATAAGTCCTATCACCAAGAACAATACAAGACATGCATTAAAGGCTTAAATAAGTTTTAGGAAATTTGAGGATGTGACAAAACCAGTAAAGTATAAATAAGGAATCTTCCCCATCATAGGGTCCAGAGGTCATATAATCCTAGCATCCTCCCTACACATAAATAAAAAGTACACATAGTGATGCAAATGTGGCTTATTAATTTCTAACTTTTAGAATAAATTATATAATAAATTACAAACCAAGTATGATTACAAAAAGGAATGCTAATATCATCTCACTTGCCAATGTAAAAGTGGGTCCAGTTTCAAGAAAAATATAGAGTTTGGACAGAACTGGAGGGAAGCATGAGAACAGAAATTTTCCATCCTAAAAATGTACAGGCAAAAAAGATCATATGTTGATGGTTCAACAAGAAATGATGAGTATGTTGCTTGAAGTTGAAGAACTGAGTAAAAACAAACACCCCGAATTGAAAACAGTGTTGTGGTTCTGCTTTGAGGAGGCAGGGCGGGGAAGGTGGAGGGTGTTTACGTAGGTTAGATCTCCCTCTATCCCTGCGGGGATTGCTTTTAAAAGGTGCAAGTCTGGCCCGGATGCCCAAGGTTCTGATTTTAGTACACGTGATGTGGAGCCCAGTGATACGCCGTTTGTTTTGGGGGTGAGGATCATCTTGCACTTATTTCTGCATGTGCTTTAAATCGACATTGAGCAAAGTGGGCTTTTTGACATATAGTCTATGACTGTTAACGCATCTGCAGGAGTGGGGGAGAGGTGACCAAAAAAGGGTGGCTCTGCGGAGTGGTTGGGACTGATGGGACTGTTTGCATCCTGATTTGGGTGGTGGTTTCAGAAATACTTCATTACAAGGCGCATCAGAACAAATTCTCAGGCCGATGGTTTGCAGGCTGCACCTGGCTCGACAACTTTCTTATAGTCCTTTATTGTGTCCTTGCTGTGCCCAATCCAAGTGCCTTGCCCACTAACCCTTCGTGGCAGAGGCTCCCCACCTCTCGCCTGCTCTTGCTCATTTACTTCCTGTGCACTAATACGCACCGCAGACTCCATTAGATTCAAGGATCGGCCCCGCGGCTGTGTCCGGTCCATGCTTGCCTCTCTCCGCATGTCCCCTTTCCTTCTCATAGAATGCCCCAAATTCTACTCATTCATTCAGCTCACAATCCATGCCTGTGAATTTTCTCAAAGGAGTCAACTTATGTCTTTTTCTTAAATTTCTCATATTCTACTCTATTGATTCCCATAGTTCAGTTCTTAATGGTTCTCTAACTCAGTTGTAAGTTTTCGTTTTATCCATCTAAAATGGATGGACAGCTCTAAGAATGCCTTTCTTGTTCATCTTTGGACCTTCTAGGTACAGTGGATGAATACCCAGGAAGTGGTCAAAACTTATGATAGATTGAACAAGGCGGATGTACTTCAAGGTCACCCCTAGGGTGGGATACATCTGAGGAAGCAAGGAGTTCAGAAGGGAACAATAGAAATGTAGTAAATAGTGCAGTGTTTGTTCTTTAAGGGAGACACTAGAAAAAGCATTTTTGAAGTCAGATGCCTGGGAATTGATAGAGAGATGCATAGTCAGGGAAATGTCTTTTAAGCGGTGGCTGAGTTCATATGGAATCTGGAAACACACGTAACCCAGTGTACTTTTTTCGACATGGGCAGGCTTCCAACTGTCATCACTTAACCCCGCAGTGTTTGGAAAAACATCTAATAAGAGCCATGGCTCATGAATTCCCTTCCTGCTAGTTTTCAAAAGGTAGATTGGGGAATAAGAAAGGCCTCGGGAAACTTGGAGAATTGAGTGGTACCTCTTGGTATGTTACAGAACACAGTCAGAGAAGTGAGATGAGGCAGAGGGCGGGTAACTGATAACTCTGAGCCGTCCAACACAAATCGGCCAGTGACCCACAGCGACTCTGCATTAGCTTTCCCCTCTGTAAGAGGAGAAAATAGGACTGGATAACAAACAAGCTTGCTTTAAATTCTGACACACCATGACTCTAGCCCAGTCTTGTTGATTCTTGGAGTTTCTGGCTAAATCACAAGCAGAATACAAAACAAAACAATTTCTATTTCTCAGATCGTCTTTGTGGAATCTCCACAGCACTTCAGATTTAAGCCTAGAACACGATATACATTCAGAAGAATCCCATGTCTTTATATGGGGTCAACGGATTCTTCATTTGAATCTTGTCCAAGTGTGTCTGACTTTGTTTAGGAATTATCTTTGATTTCCTTCAGTAGCGTTGTAAATTCTCCCAGCCATCTCCAAGAAGGACATGGATTTTGTTGTAAAAGGCTGAACGTTCTTACTGGCCTTGAACCAAGGTGTCATTTGTGTTCTAGGAACACAAGAGGGCAAGAAAATTGCAGCCTCACAATTAGAAAGTGGGAGAAAAGATGGTGGAGGTGGGGCCAGGTCATCAGTCACCTGCCAAGGAAGAGGCATGTGTACCAGACCAGCGTGGGCTGTACACACGGTAGGTGTGGGACAGGGAGACACGGAAACCAAGGCACACTCAGGGCATCTCCTCAAACCCAAATGGCATAATGAGCTCAGGAAAGCAACATTTTCTTAAAAAGCCAAGCTTATGAATCTCTACTTGATGTAGAAGGCATTTTAGAGACTTTCTATATACCGATTCAGGCATGTTTACCCATGTGCAATAGTGTTGGTTGTACCTGGAGGTAGAACATCTTTACATCTTATTTCTTTCACCCTCAAAATGAAAGGCTAACTGAATGGAGGTCTGTAAGTAATGAGCTCTCAACTTCAGTCACACAAGACAAACGCCACATACACTACTGCCTGCTTTTCCTTGCCCACACTGCAATGGACAGACCCGCAGCCAGCCTAAATGAAGCACGGTTTCCCTCTAAATAGTAATAGATTTTCTGCTATGTTTATCATTCATTGAATAGAAAATATTTTATGGCTTTAAGAATTAATAAAATTGAATTTAGTAGCAAAGCATGCTCTAGTTTCAAATAAAGTATAGATGCATTCTGTTTTGTGCAAACCTAATCTCAAAAATTCACATTTACAGTGAACAAGTGAAGGCATTTTTCACTTTGCATAAGGATTTTCCAAGGGGACAAGCAAGGTGTGGCCTCACCAGACAGGGGGCTGGGGACTTAGTCTCCTTGTAGGGCTAAAGGATGATCATACTTCCCCTCTCCGAGGGGGTCCTTAGTAACAAAAACTGCTAGTATGAAGCTGAACCATACATAGGATCTATGCGAAACTCCATGATGGTGTCAGAGGGAACCAGGCAAAGTAGAGAGTGGCCGTGGAACACTGCTGACCACTGCCAGGTACCTAATTACAAAAGATGTTCCCTGCTTCTCTGTTCCTTATTCTGGCTCCTATGTTGGAGAATGAGACCTCAGAAAGGAAAGGGGAGGAAGATCCCAGAAACTGATAGCTCTGCCATACACTGCACGAACTGAGCATGCTGCTGTGAAGAAGACTGCCCAACCGAGAGCCCCAGATTCAAGAGGCAGGTACAGATGCCAACTCTTGCAATCCATCTCTACCCTCCATCCTCATCAATGTCAAATTCTGCTTAAGATGGCCAAATACTTTGATTATTGTTTAAAGTCCCCTCCAGAAGGAAGAAAGGAAGAGGTATATATATCCCTCAGAAAAGAGAGTATGAGAGATGGAGGGTGAAGGAGAAGGGAGGTCTTCGGGAGGAAGACTGAAGGGTGGGGTGGTGGGATGAGTACGGCAGAGTGGCAGTGCTATGAATCAGAATGCTGAAATCAAACTGCCTGGCTTTGAATCCACCACTATGAACTACTTGACATTGAGCACCTGCATATAACATTTCTGTTCCCAAAGACTCCTCATGTCATAAAATGGGGCTACTGTTTTCCCCTCCACTCAGACTTATGGTGAGGATTTATTCCATTCAAAAATGGCGAGCACTTAAAATGGTCCCAGCTTCTAAGAAGTACTTCCTACACGGTAATTTTTATTATCATCACCCATGAAAAGAAAAAGATAACATCAGAAGAAAGGTGAGATAAGGAGTCATCTCAAACCCTGGGGTGAGACCAGGAGGTACAATTCATTCGTAATTACGCAGGAGAGCATGAGGAAGGTGGGGGATGGGAGGGAAGGCCTTCCCTTTCAGAACAAGGTGAACTAGACGTGTAAACTCTTTCTGCTTTTGGGGCCAAAGTGTGTTGTCTTCTGTCTATCGGTGAAAGGAAGTAGAACAGAACACATTAAATACAGTAAGCTCCAAATTGGACTGTGATGTTCTGAATCATCTGTCACCTTGAGGGAGCTTTTTTCTTGTGGGGAGGGGATTTGAGCCCTATTGCTCTATTGCTGAAGACACCAGAGGATCCCGTCCCACTCACTTGTTTGAAAAATGAGAAATAACTAAAACTTTGGGTTTTATTGAGGCTGAAACCTTAGAATAATGATAACAGTTTCTACGCAAGATGGTTGTAAATCATGTCTAAAAACATTCTTGTGTAACTTAACCTTTGCAGTGGGGTAGGACTCCCTGTTAAAGCTCTGAGAAAAATGAGAGACAACGCCGTTGAGCTGCTGACTCCTTTCTGTTAGTGAGCACTTAGAAGGGGGGTGTTCGTCATTTCCTGGGGGTGAGGGAAGGAGGAACACATCTTTGCTGTTAGTGTTGAAGCTGAATGAGTATGAAAATGTTCTTGGATCCAAAAGTCTGGGTGTTGAAAGGTAGCAGGTAAAGCTGATTCATTAAGAAGATAAACGATGTAAGCTGGTCAAAAATATTTTGTTTAATGTGATCCTTTTTTTTTTTTTGAGCTGTCTTATTTTTAATTCTTTTTTGGGGAGTAGGGGAGATCATTAGGTTTATTTATTTATTTTTTTTGTTTTTACTATAGTTTCTGGGGATTGAACCCAGGACTTTGTGCATGCTAAGCATGTGCTCTACCACTGAGCTATACCCTCCCCACAAAAAAATATTAATATAAGTGTTCTAACATGAAATGTGAAGATTATATCAAGAGGAATGCGGACTCTTAGAAGCACAGCTCTGGGCATGACTCTCACACATGCTGATGAGGATGAAGTAGTTCCTCAAGAAGGAAAAGGGGCACCTCAGTGGCCACAGAATCCTTCCAGATTCACTTTCCTAACTCTGGCACCCTAATTCTAAACGGTCTGCTGATGATATAGAAAAGGTACATTTCCACGTACAAGTGCGACTCTGAGTTTTCACTTACAGGGGCACTTCTCTGAGGGCTGGGTTCCGGTGGAGGCTCAGCTTTACACACAGAAATAACAGGCAGAGCGGGGAGGGTACAGCTCAGGGGCAGAATGTGTGCTTAGCATGCACAAAGCCCAGGGTTCAATCCCCAGTACCTCCAGTAAAATAAACAAACAAACAAGTTATCCCCTCACAAAAATAAATAAATAAAAGTAAAAGAAATAGCAGGCAGGCCATTAAATGTGGCATCTCAGACAACCTCTAGATTTCCCAAATGCATATTCAAAACTAGACACTTAAAAATGTGTTAAGAGGATACATTTCATGTCACGCATTTTTAACCACAATAAAAGAAGCCTAGGAAGGACCACTTTCCTCCCTGTACCCCAGCTCTGCTCCCCTCTTGAGTATATTTCCTTCTTCATAGGATTTCTCTCACCTCTTCCTCTCACATTTAAAATGATTAGTTTTTGTATCCCAGGAAATTTATGTTTATTTTTATAGCCACACTGATCAATGTATAATGTTTAAAAGCATTCAAGGTCATTTGTCTGAACTTAACTTCCAGGGGTAATGCTCTGCTATCTGTTATGTATTTAGTAATATAATATATTGAAATACTTTATATTCTTGTCACAGAGCAAAACTTCAAACATGTTCCTTGTGACCAGACTCTGTGGGGTTTTTTAGTACTCTGTTTTTACTTAAATATGAAACTGACATTCAGCTTGCGTCAGGTTAAATGATTATTTGCTATTTAAAGAAATAAGCATTCTTAAATAAATAACATGCATGCAAAAACAGAAGAAAGGAAATTGATTTCAAAGTAGAATTGTCATACATTCCCCCTTTTTAAGGTGTCTGTAGCTCAGCTTTTTCTTAATATTAGTCAAAAGATGAAAGTGTAAGTGTTTTACTTAGTGCAGATCAGGCACTGAGGCAAGAAAGAAAAAAAAAACCGTGTTTTCTGCCTTCCCCTCCATACTCTTGACTTCACTAATTTGAGGCTTCTGTGAATTTCCATGAGCTTTGGTACTAATTGTGGTGCTCTGTGAGCTGTTCCCCTAAGGGGTGAGGGACAGGACAGTTTGGCATGTTAGCTGTCTTCCACTTTTCCTTCCTTTAGCAATGCATCTGCGGTCAGGCGTGGAGGGGGCTTGAGGAGGAGGGTGAGTCCACATGTTCCTTAGCTAACTGCCCTGTATTAGGTTGCCAGGGCTACCAGAACAATCAGTAAAAGCCTCTGTTCTGACTTTGGTAAGAACTTGCCAACTTGATGTATTCTGACTACATTTACAATGTTTCAATCCCAGTAAGTGCACGGGTTCTCATCAGTGACTGGGACTGAAACAAAGCAAACCTGGAGACCCAGTTCCCTTACTGGTTATAGCCTCACAGGAAGTTCTTTCAGTGAGGGGTCGTGTTTAGGGGCTGGGTAGCATTGAACTCCGACTGGAAGTTTCTGGAAAACCTGCTTTCTAGTTTGAAGCCAGCCTCTAAGTAGCTGAGATTCCTTGGGCAAATCAGCTTACCTCTTTGCACTAGTTTGTTGGTTAGAAAAAAAGAGCATAAGGCCATCTTGAAGTCCTCCTCCAGCTATGAAAGTGTATGACTCCTGATTAATTTTTTTCATTGCATGATAAAGATGTGTTATTACTAAGAAATCAAAAGTCCCCTAAAATGCATTTTACTGAGTATTTTTTTTAAGTTTGAATCCACTATTTCTCCACCCCTGCCTTTGAAGAATGGTGTTATCTGTTACCTTAGTTCATTTGTAATATCTGTGGTCTACTTTATCTGCTCTATTGAGCCGGGAGACTAGAATATTCTCCAGCTATTTCAGTTCTGGGCTTCCTTGCTGGGGTTTGGAAACAGAGGGCCAGTTGGGACAAACTGTGCCAGGAACTTTGGCCACAAGCTACTTGTCCGCTAAACTCCCAACAAAGAGCACACGTTGACTTCACAGCTGATGTGTATTGAAGGTCACTCTGAAACTGCCCTTGCCGGGAACTGATGCACAGATAAAAGATCCTGTGGGTAGTGAACTCTCCCCAGAGCCATCCCATCACGGGGACAGGCTGCTTTTGTAACACCCACATACCTTATATTTTATGCTACAGATGGCATTTTAAGCTTCCACTTCGGAATAGTCATTGTCAAGCTCAGAGGTCAGATGCACCGAATAAAACAGGTATCAGGTTAATAGGAACTAGTATTTGAAATAACTTTCCCACTTTAGGAAATTCTGTGAGCCCTGTAGGAGCCCGTAACAGGTCCAATGGAAAGACCTCTTTAAACCACCGAAAGCTCATTTACACACTCCCCGTAACAGATCCTTTATTTCGAGGCTTCTCTGAGCAATTGCTTTCTTTGTACTAAGTTTCAGAGCATACAATATTAAAGCAATTTACAAGGTCTAACATTTTTTGAAGAAATTCAATTGCAGAAATCTCTCGGCTGACCTCATGGTCAGTATTCTGCTTGAAAAAAGCAGGAGGCTTATCAATGAGATGTGAGTGTTCTGCTTCCTTTAGGAGATAAAGAAACAGAGCTGTTTGTCCTCATTTTATCCAGGCACCCAGATCCCATCTACGGATTTTCCGATGACAGAGGAGAACAGTTTCATAAAAACAGCCAGATGATTTTCAATCTTAACTTCACTTCTCCTTCCCTATAGCTCTCTCATTAACATGTTTGAACTTGCCTTTCTTCTTCATATCATGGGCTTTGTGTATTTTCTGGGTGAAACTTAAAAGTTGATGAATATTCAGCAAGTAAGTGTCTTCTTTTACACATAAAAGTCCTTTTCCAGGGGTGGGTGTATCTCAGTGGTAGAGTGCATGCTTAGCAAGCATGGGGTCCTGGGTTCGATTCCCCAGTACCTCCATTAAAAGAAAAAAAAAGAAGAAAGAAAGAAGTTCTTTTCTGTAAGAGTCTATCCCATAACATTCTGCCCTAACCCTGTACCACAGCCTACACAAAACCTTCAAAAAGGACAAAATGAAGACACTCTGAAACAGTTCATGACACTCTGCCAGGGTTGTATTATTTTCTGTCTGCTTTGTTCTAGTTCATTTTTAATTTCATTCCATTCCTGAATGTGTTCCTGCCCACTCCTGTCCTCAAGACTTCATTTTTGATCTTCCTTTCCCTGGGTTTGACACTACATGATTCTCATTTTTGGCTCAGCTTCATATTTCTGGGAATTGTGTTTTTTTCTCAAGGTAACTTTTTGTGGAACAACTGATTCCAGCTTTAGTCCGTTGGGTCCAGAGTCTTGGTCATGGTTTCTTTGGCCCAGAAATTAACTCTGTCTTCCTGGCATGTTGAGAAGAGAGACTTAGCAGTAGTTTTGTGTAGAAGGATGTTCCCTGTGTGTTGTATATTCTGGGTGCCCACCCTCCCAATCTTTCTCATGTCTCTTCTTCACTTCGATCAGCCACCTTTGAGGGCTGCATTGACGCAGAGCATAATGAGAATCTTCCTGGAACCCAGGCTTTATCTCCAGGCTAGACAATCAGAGGAAAGGTTGCTTTGCACCTGGACACCTAAGGCATTATTGTAGCGGATACTGCTGGCTGTTGGTAGCTCAGCATTGATTTCCTCTCTGAAAGTGTGCCTCTGGCTGAAGGAAGCTGTCTTACCCAGATTATGCTTCTGCCCCAGGGACATCCAGAATCCTAGGACTGGTTGATTTTGGGTTCCAAGGCCCAGGCTCCTTGCCTTGAATTGGAACAACTTTAAGGGCCCATCCCAGCTTCAAATCACCCCTTAGTCTCTGCTGTTGCTGCCTCACATCTCAGCTTCTCCCTCAGTCTCATCCTGTTGTTTTTTTTTTGTTTTGTTTTGTTTTCTTTTTGCTCTCTTGTAGGTATTTTTCCCTCTGATGAACACTCTTTAATAAAAAGCTGCACACAAATCTCTTCCTTGGAATCAGTTCCTAAGACAATGGTGATCTTTTCTTGCCATTTAATGTTCATTGGGGCTCCAAGGCTGTGTTTTTGAAAACACCCATCTCAACAGGTCACGGCATCTAATGTAAATTCACATGTCATTGTCATTATAGCGGCTTCGGTATCATCACAGACATGGGCATCACATGTTGATAAGCAAACATGACAGGAGAACAGCCATACTGACATGCTTTAAATAATATTATGACTATAACAGAATATATAAATAGCTGCCTAGTGCCTTGAATGTTGAAGTTACTCAGTACAAATCATTGCATTGTGAATGGGTCTCACGAGACAGCCTTGTAAACCATAAGACTCCTCAGTTTTCCATAAAAACACATGAAGAAGAAAATGCTTAACAAATTGATAGGGTAAGTGCAAGAAGCAAGACACAAGTTGGGCCTCTTACAGCTAAGTATAGCGAGTTAGCTTTTTTCCCCATTTTTTCTCTTCTCTTTTCTCTGACTCATTTTTAAACTTCACACCATATTTGGAGACTACACATGTGCATTTGGGGCAAGGGGAAGGATTTGGGTAGAGAAGAGTTTCAAGATAATAGTTCAGCGCTCTCTTAGTTTTATAAATTTTAAAGTAGAATATTAATATTTCACAACCCCATCACACACACCAAGTTAAAGCTGCCTTCTAATTATGCCTACGGATGACTTGTCTCTTTCAGTTTCTCTATCTGTAAAATGGAGATAACAATATTTACCCTCCTCATAAGGGTGTTGAGACGATGAATTTCCTAATGTGCATGATGTGCTTTGAAGACGAAAAGCTTCATATAAATGCTGGGTGCTATTATTGTGCATAAATTTATGATGTATCACAGGTGCCCAATTCCAAAGAACACGTTAAAGCTAAAATTCATTATGAATAATCTTTGAGGTTGTAAACCTGAAGTAAATATTAAGGTAAGAGAAACCTCCTAAACATTAAACACAGATAGGAGTGATTTTGTTTAGATTTTTCTTGTTTGTAGGTTGATTATATCTTACCATTAGACAGAGAGCTATATAAGCATAAATTAACTTTTAAAAATGTGAAGCTCTGCTTTCAAAGCTTCGTCCATTCTTGTTAAAATTTTCAATTATAAAAGTTTAATAAAAAAATGCTGTCTTTCATTTATTTTGTGACTTTGGGAATTGATTGATACAGCATTAAGATTTCACTCCAACTCATCCACAAAAAAATTTTAGTCAAAAGGCATATGGTTATAATATTCTTGATTCTTAAATGCTTCCCTCATTGCCAAAAAAAGGTGTATTTTTGTTCAATATACTCCTTCTGCCTCTGGAAAAACAAAGCCTATTACTGTAAAGGAGGCCTTGCTGAAATTCTCTTGGGTTCATAATCAAAGTCACTCTCATGTGTTTTCTGACTTTATGCTCTAGTAATGTATTTCAACACAGATGACATAAGCCTTTTTGCTTAACTTGTGACATGTGGCATTTTGTTCCCAGGCAGCTATCTGTTTGAAATGTTGTCTGCTTCTCCTTGTCTGTGAGCACAAACCCCGAGGGACCTGGGCTCACTAGCCAAAGCATGGGCTCAGCAAGAATGTCAGTGTCCAACACCTTCCTGGTTTATTCCACCATCACTGTGCTGGAGCTGGGGCTCGGGCTCGCCTGTCATCCACCCTGGCACGGTCGGGCAGTCTTGAGAGAAGAAAGATGTATATCTTTTTCAACTTTCATTTTCAGCTGTTTTAAATGCAAGTATTCAGAAAAGTGGGGTGGCCTGTTCTAGATACGGTGAAGCAAAGTCACACTGAAGACTGCTGCAAAGGCCGCCTGACCCCCTCCGATTGCTTCCTTTCATGTCTCTGAGGAATTGCCATCCTTTATAACCAATCTCTAGTCGGGAGGATGTTCAGGCCAGTGATGCATATACCTGACTCACAGTGAAAAATATGGTTCTCCCTCTTAAGAGTAGCATAAATTTGTTCTGAGTGTGAGGGCTGCCAGCACAGGAGACAAAGCTGTTTACTGCAATAGAGCTTCATTGGCTTGAGAGCTGACACATGTCTAGAGAGGATGGAATTAACTCCCTGCTCATCGGAAGCATCAATTCTCTATTATAAAGTCCTTTAAAGAAGTTCAAATGAAGTTATTGTAAAAATTAAAGGCTTTTTTAGATAAGTAAAACATTGGTTTGGCCAGGGTCAAGCATTAATGACCTGCTTCTGGCAAGATCAGAGGAGGGCATTCATTCTCTTATTCATTCAATTTTTTTTTTAATTTTTTGAGACAGTCCACTATGTCAAGACTGTGATCCATGAAAGGATACAAAGAAGAACAGGATAAAATCCCTGCTTTCCCAAATATGATGTCTAGTGGAAGGAATCAAACAACTGAGGGGACAGAGAAATCTTGTTCTTCTCTACAGTGTAGGCTACCCCATGTCTCTTCTAGGATGGGTTATCTGGGAGCAGGTGCAGAAAAAGAGGAAGGAAGGAAGGAGAGAAGGAAAGGATAACTTTTCTCAAAGTCCAAAAGAACAAGATGCTTTTTTTTAATAGAGTTATAGTCAGTTTACAATGTTGTGTCAATTAAGATGCTTTTTTATATAGACATTTCATTTTCATTGAGAAGATGAGAACTAATTTAAATGAATCGTATATTCTTTCTTTATCCCAGTAGGGTAAAACGTTATTCTTGGTTTTCAAAAATATCAAAAATGAATAGAATGAAACCAATTTTATTATCAAGTACCTAGGAGTACAACCAATTTTGGAAGAAAACTTACTTATCAGCGATTACATCATCGGCGGGTTTCTTACGTATTTTTATTTTAAAAATGGAAGCGTGGAAAGGAAGGGGCCATGAATATCTATGACATATTTGTTTTATAGCCTATGAATACATAGAGCACGATGAAGAGTTCATTAAGAGCATCTCACCATCACATTGCTTGCACCACTGCCCACTTCCCCCACATCAGGAGGTCTGGGCCCCACAAGCCATCCCTCCTCTGCCTTCTCTGCCTTCTCCCTATCCATTCCCACTCCTACACCACCCCCAGCCCCTCAGCCAGGTCCCAGCTCTGGTGGCACAGAGATGTGTGTGAGGAGCTTTTTAAAAAATGTCATACTTGAGTCCAACCCAAATTTTAGATTCAGTTTATCTAGTGAGGGGCTCAGGAACTGGTGTATTTGAAATCTCCAGTTGATTCTAGAATGGAGCCAAGTTTGAAAACCCCTGCCCTAAACTCTCACTGCTCCTCTGGGACTCACCGTCTGTTATCACAAAATCTGCTATGTATTTACCGACTTCTTTGAACATTTTCTTCTTCTCGCTCTACAGAAACCAGGCTGTCTCCTGAGGCTTCCTCTGAAGCCTCCTGCTCCCTCCTCAGACCTCCAGCTCCTCCTCCCCTTTTCACATTCAGCTGATGACCTGACTAGCTTATTTCTCTGCTTAAAGAACAATGACAACCAGAGGGAAATCCTTCACTATCCCATCACCCCTCTTCTCTACCGTCCCCCTGTATCTGTGCCTATCACTGTCTTCCCTGCGGGTAAGATAATCAACCTGGCCATGCTGGCACAAAAGGCCAGCCCTTCAGCTTCTTCTCTAGCCTCTCACCTACTCAAGGACTTTGAGTTAACTCTTCTGTCTTCTCTGTCACTGAAACTTTCCCTCTCTGATAAATTTGCATTGGTAGGGTTGATACTCAAATCATCTCAATGTAAGGCATGAGCGCTGATCAATCGTTACAGCAGTGACTGGAACTTCTTGTGTTCCGATAAGTGTCGTGTGTCTTGCCCATCATAGAATCAGCATGTTTTCATGTGACTCATCTTAATAAACGCCTTCCCTTGATTGCACAGACCCATCCTTCCCTGCTGCTTTTTGTTGTGCAACTTCTCGCATTGTTGTCTTTACTTATTGTTTGGCCTCATCCTGCTGACTTCTGCGCTTCCTCCAATCAGGCATCTCCTCAATGCTCCAGTAAAATGTCTTATTCAGGTCACCAGTGTTCTCCACACTGACCAGTGGGGGCTCAGTTCTCCATCTTCATCTCACTTAACACCTCAGCAGCATTTGCTATCACCCTCTGTTCCTTGAAAAACTTACATAGTGCAATTAGGATGAAGTTGATACTTGTGCACTTATGTGAAATTTCAGTTGATGTGTCATAGTCATTGTTTCATAATAATGATTAACATGACTTGTTCAAAACTTAAAAGAAAATATTTGAAGATCCCTGCAAAAATATCAAACCATGAAATGATGCTTTCCTTATGAAATCATGTTAGTTAAGGCACAACTTTTTGATTTCCATTACTGAAACAAATAAAATGCATCCAAAGATATGACCGTCAGACGGAGACTGTGTAAAATGACCAGAAAATTTCTTGTCTTTGTGTTTGGAGAGTCATGAAATGTCTGATTGTCTAGACAGATGAAAATAAAAATTTGAGTTTGTCTCAAGTAGGACAAAATATGAAATGAATCTTCCATAATTCAACTTAGGACCTATTAAACTTTTTTTCCCCAAATGGAAGTAGTTTGACATTCTAAACATCAGGGACAGAATACATTAAATTATGAGTGGTTTGCTGAAAGAATATATTATAGAAACCTATGCCTTGAAAGGCTGAAAGGATTCAAGAAATCAACATTATTAGCTATAATAAACAACCAAAGTTATTTTTGTAATTGTATCTCTAATTAGTTCCTAGTATTGCAGATCTAGCCAGGCAAGCTGTGCAAAGTCGTCATATTTTAAGTTTCTACCATGGCTGAAATGGAAAACCAGGTCCTGAATAACAAGGAGATAGACTGAACTCTAGGAGACTTACGTAACCCAGATGTGACCGGCCCTAGCAGGCAGCTTCTCTTCTCTCTGCTCCCATCCTAAAGGTGGCTTTGCACTTCAAAACAATTCTAAAACCAGATTCAACTTGATATGCATTCAAAAGAGGCAGTTATTTTCCTCGAGGTCAACAAGGACATGAGGAGTAGAAATCTCTTTATAGCTCACACAGCAGAACTTAATAAAGTCTTTTAAAAGTCTCCGTTGTTTCCCAGAAAACGGCTTTCGCTTGCCATCACCTCATTTCTTCTCTGTCTCTCCCTCCTCAACCAAAGGTTTTCGAAGCTCTTTGCTGGTTCTGCTGTCTCCCTTAACTTTGAGAACAAATGCCCAGTGGCAACCAAACAATGGCTCCTGGCCGCCTAGGATTCCTCAAGCACCTGTTGCCCTCTTTAAGTGACTCTTCAAGGTTCTAGAAATGATTCTCTATTTATCCTCTAATATTGCACCAGCTTAATATTTTTAGTTAAATAACTAACATTTTTTTTTAGTGGTTTTTGTTTGTTTGTTTTTATTGAAGTATTGTCAGTTTACAATGTTGTGTCAATTTCTGGTGTACAGCATAATGCTTCAGTCATACACATACATACATATATTCCTTTTCTGATTCTGTGACTTTGTGACTATTACAGTTGACCCTTGAGCAACACCAGTTTGAACTACCTGGGTCCACTTATATGCAGATTTTTTTCATAGTAAATACTATAGTACTACACAGTCTGCGTTAGTTCAATCTGCAGATGTGGAACCTGGGATGTGATGGATCCATGGACACTGAGGGAGGATTGTAAGTCATACACAGATTTTCAACTGAGCAGAGGGTCAACGCTTCTAACCCCAAATTGTTCCACAGTCAAATGTAATTTAAATTCCTGGCCCTATAGTTTTCTCATTTACAAAATGGAAATATAACTAATACCTATCTCAGGGATTGTAGTGAGACGTAGGTAAGACAGTACATGTAAAGCCCTTAGCATGAAACCTGGGACAAAGGAGGATCTCGATACATGTGTGCTGTTGTCAGCTAAGATTACTAGTGCTGTCACATGACAGAGAGATGTGATACATGGTAATGGGTGTGTGTATGTGTGAGGGGGTCCCCTGTGCATTATTGATTTTCAAATAAAAATGAACAAATATCCAACAATGAAATAAGAAATTGTGGTACATCTATTATTGGGTGCAGCCATTAAGACCAATGATCTTTCTTGGGGTAATATTGACTTTTTTCAAAAAATTAATACACTGTATTTTTTAGAGCAGTTTTAGGTGCACGGCAAAATTGGGCAGAAAGTGCAGAGTTCCCATGTGCTGCAATCCCCACATTGCACAATCTCCCCCACCATCCACATCTCACACCACAGTGGTACATTTGATTATTACTTCTCTGATGCTCTTCTTCTCTTTATATAGATCTGAGTTTCTACCTATTATCATTTTCCTCTCTTTAAAGAACTTCTGACATTTCTTGCAAGTCAGAGCTACTGGCAAAATATTTCCTCAATTTTTATTTGAGAAAATCTTTATTTCTCCTTCACTTTTGAAGGATAATTTTGTACGGAACAGAATTCTGCATTGGTAGTGTTCTTCTTGCAACACTTTAAATATCTCACTCCATTCTCTTGCATGTATGCTTTCTGATAAGTCAGATGTAATTCTTATTTTTGCTCTTCTATAGGTAAGGTGCTATTTTCCTCTGGCTTCTTTCAAGATTTTTTTCTTTGTCTTTGATTTTCTGATGTTTGAATATGATGTACTGGGCCATAGTTTTTTTAAAAAATTATTTTATTGAAGCATAGTCAGCTTATAATGTTGTGTCAATTTCTGGTGTACAGTATAATATTTTAGTCATATATAAACATACATATATTCCTTTTCATATTCTTTTTCATTATAGGTTACTACAAGATATTGAATATAGTTCCCTGTGCTATAAAGTAGAAACTTGTTTTTTAATTATTTTATACATAGTAGTTAGTATATGGAAATATCAAACTCCTAGTTTATGCATTCCAGTCCCCTTCCCCTCTGGTAACCATAGTTTGTTTTCTGTGTCTGTTTCTGTTTGTAAATAAGATTATTTGTCACTTTTTTATTTAGATTCCACATATAAGTGATATCATATGGCATTTTTCTCTCTTTCTAGCTTACTTTACTTAATGTGACAATCTCTGGGTCCATCCGTGTTGCTGCAGAAGACATTATTTTATTATGACTGAATAGTATTCCATTGTATAAATATACAACAACTTTTTTATCCAGTCATCCATCTGGACATTAAGAATAATGATCTTGATTGATATTTATTAGTATGAGAAAATATTCTCAAATATCAAGTGAAAAGAGCCATAGAAAAAGATGTACACAGGTCTTACAAAGGAATGAACATTGGACAAATACCAAAATGTTAATAGTTTTGTACATTTTTTTTACTTCTTTATACTTCTAAGCATTTAAAAATTTCTATAATGAATATTACATGCTATGAATATAATTATGGAAACAATGGACTTGTGTTTGAGAATAGAATGAGAACTTGGGGACTGAGAAAACTCGTGGTCCTTCATTGTCATTTAACACAAGAATGACCCGAAAATGAAGAATGTCTGAGGCCTGTCAAGGGTCACAAGGGTTGAGCAGCTGTGTAGTTTGGAATAGGAGGGATGATGATTGTGCTTAATTCCTGGCTATTGGAGGCTTTACAAATAAATACCCAACTAAATATTTTAGAAGTGATCCTAGAGATGTTGATTTCACATCTATTTCATATCGTAGCTAATGAACAGAAGCTGCTGAAGGCAGAGGCACCAAGTGTTTGATGATGACGTCATATCACAAAACTGATGGTCCACAAACACCTGCCGCAGTAAAGCCCGAGTGCCCTCTCCTCTGCCCTTGGCAGGCAGGCAGTGTGCGATCCAAGACTGAGGGTAGGATGTGTCCACAGCATGTTCAGGCCATGTGGGGACTTCTGGAGCCCCTTATGGATCGGCCGTAGAGGAAGGATGTGTAGGAAGAGGAGGTAGATATATAAACGTGGCCTAAAGCAAAAACTCCCTAATGCAAGTGCAGAGGCAATTTTAAACAAGGGGCCTGTGCCTGTCACTTAGGTTTATTCTTATATCCACCTGATAAAAGAAATTTTCACACAGTGAGATATGGAGAAGTCTTTCTGGCTTATACATGAGTTAACTGGAATTTTGTGCTAACTGAAACAGCCTATTTGTGGCCTGTCAAACATACATTGTCTATCTGCTTTAATTATTAAAGAAAAGGGCACATTGACCAGAAGTAAAGAATGCCTATGTTAAAACAAAGGTTAAATGCCCCCATTCCCAGGTTGACAATCCTGGTCCTCCCTTGATGATAAGGTCCCTTCTCAGGCGTCAAGGCCATACTGACTCACTTTGTACCTACTGGTCTGTCCTTTTTTGAAACCTGGAAGAAATGTATCCCTGACTTGTTTCATGTTCTTTCTTCTGACAAGATACAAAACTGTGCTGGAAACCCTGCTTCTCCTGAGCAGTGCCTCAGAGTAATCTGGGAAGCGGGCTTCCATGCTAGTCCTCAGTTTAGCTCAAATAAAACTCTTTCCTATTCTTATTATTGATTATTGATTATTGATTATTTATGTCGACGCAGCACTACTCTTACCTGGAGAATACTCACACGCGTGCATGCACATATGTACAAATAAACATGCTCTCTCTCTTTACCAGAGAATTATGATCTGAGTCCTGAGTAAACTGTGTTGTGAGAAAGAGTGGAAAGAACTATTTTTACTAAAAAGATATTCAGGGTGCAAAATGTAATTTAAAAGGGGTTGAGAGGTATTCTCCCCATTTTTGTGACAGATGCAGAATTAACTGCTTCAGAGTCCTGAGGACTCCTGAGAACAAAGCATCAGTTTGGCATTGGTGAAGGCCTCAGGGTATCGGCAATGGAGTTCCCTAGGGGGATGCAAAGTAACAAGTGGAAAGGAAACATCAGCAAGCACGACGCTACCTGGAAAAGTGCACGAGAGACAGTGGAGCTGGTAGAATCAGCATTCTTCTCTAGGTCCTGGAAATGTGACAAGGCATTCATGTACTGTGTCCTGTGCGAGGTGCTAGGAGACAGCACAGGTGAAGCAAGTTCTCAGCCCCTGCCTCTCCAAGAGGTGAAATCAAGTAAAGAAGTTGGGCATCAAACAGATGATTACACAAAGGCTTCCTTAATTCCAATTTCATTAAGTGCTCAAGAGAAGTACAAGGGCTATGTATACGATGGAGAAAACGAATCCAGTGGGAGGCTCAACTATAGAAGACTGAATGGGAGACACGTCTCCAAGGAAACCAGAGCGAGAAGACCAAACAAAGCCTCCCAACATTGTACTGGTAGATGAGTGGGTTTGATTGTGAGTATGCGTGATTTTCCCACTATGAATTGAGGGTTTATTCTTACAACATCAGGAGAGGAAAAAAGAAGTGACATATAATGATCACTCTGCCAGTGATCTTAAATTTAACCTCAAGTTCAGATAGTTTGACACTGTTCATGCTTATAGCTATGTTATAAGCTGTTCATGTTTATAACTATGTGTCCTTAGCTATAAAACCTAAGAGGGACATTTAGGACCCAGTAATGGGAGATACTTAACTAGATTCAAAATCCTTATCCTAACAAGTAAAAATTATAGACTGGTCATATGTCTTAAAACAACTTTAGTAAGTCATATTGCAGTGGATACGTTCTATCTTTTCATATATTATTGAGTAGATACATTCAGTTTTCTGAAATTGTAATTAGTAAATTTATACCAACTATAATTCACATACTATGGTTATTCTAATTTATATCTGTTCTGTTCTCTCAAACGTGAAATGTTAGAAATGAAAGTGATCTTTGAAACCCAGTCGAACCTTACATTTTGTTGGGAGCAGAAGGCCAGATAGTTAAGTGATTTGACAGCGTCTAGAGAGCAGTTAAGACTCTGCATTGCTCCATTCTGGAATGGTATTAGCTTTCGTGTGTTTTCTCTATTTTCTTCATTAACGTGTTCTGGGGAGCTTTTTTTTTTTTTTTTTTTTTTTTTTAACTTTCTGGTTTCACCACCCCTTTTGCCTCATTCTTTTCTCTCTTTTTTTTTCCACAATTATTTTACAACTCTTTTTCCACCTTATAATTTCTTTCTGATTTTATCATTGCACGTTTACTTATTATATGAATGAGAGAGAATGCAATTACAGAAGAACAGTTGGCAATGAATTATTTCATGTAAACAGCAACAGCAAAATACAAAAACTGAAGGAAAGTGAGAAAATACAGAAAACTAAAACGTCCTGATCCTTGACCACATGAAGATCTTACAGCAGGAAAGCATATCCTTATTCTTATATTATAATCAGAACCATTACATCTTTTGTTCTACTGAAAATGTTAGGAAGAAATGAAGTTGTATTCAAAGTACAAAAAAACTGTATTAAAACTAAATATTTTTATTAATAATATAAATTACATGTGAAAATCTAAAAATTAAAACTATCTTTATATGCTTTTTAAGTTATTTTTCTTATATTAGAAATTATTAATTTCCATTAAATAGAAAATTCAATCTTAATAAATATTGAACTTTAAAATTATTTAAGTAAATATAAAATTTAATATAAAATTTTAACTATTTTAATAAAATAATTTTCATTTGAAATGCTCAATGTCCCTCTACTTGTAAGACAGGAATCATTGTCAAGGCACATGTTCTATCTAGACCTATACTTAGACAAATCTAAGAGTTTAATTCTTTAAGAGAGCAGAATGTTCTCCAGGTGCCTCATGCAGTGTTGCTAATACCATGCTAATCTGTGAGTGCCTGCAGAACTACACTTTGGAACAGAAAGAGAACAAAAAACGACTCTTACCACAACTGGGAAATGAAACATTGTAGTACAAGAAGCTTTGAGTTCTTACTGAGGTAACATTTTTCCCACCTACCCAAACACTCTGCTGCTTAGATCCTTCCAGCACTCTGAGATAGCACTACTCACAGAGTTGTGACATTTCATTTTGAGGACAGAATGCAAGGGTGTGGAAAAATGTTTTCTTAGATTCTGAACAGTTTAATCAGAGGAATGAATATTTATGATCTCAGGTATGATCTGCCATATTAAGTGCAGAAGACTGCAGGGCAGAAGTGTATGTTTGTTCTTTAACTATGTGTATGTGTGTGTGGTTATCTGTGTGATCTGTGGGGTTCCCTGGACCACAGAGTTCACATCAGGGGAACATTTTGCCTTAGTCATAACGTAGCACTGCTGACTTAGTCTATTTTCTTTAAATGAATACTGACAACAAATGTTGGTTGGATTTACCCAGTAGAAATATGTTCATAAACTATAATCAGTAGCATTCTTTTAACATTTGAAAATGTCAACTATATATACATATATATATATATATATATATAAAATTCATTATAGAAAGTTCCACTTATATAAACAAATATAAATCTGTGTAAATACATATGAACAAATTTTAATAATTTGGATTAGGTTTGGCTGAAATTGAGAGAAAAGCCACAATAACAGTGGTTTAAGTAAGATCAAGTTAATTTATCTCTCACACAAACAAAATGCCAGGTTGATTTGGCTGCTGTGCTCCATCAAGTCTCCAGAAACCCAGGATCTTCCCAGCTCACCACCCTGCCACTGTAACATGTGGCCATTGACCCCACAGTCCCAGATGATGGTATCTGTACTCCAGAGAGCAAGATGAAGGGAACTCTGAAAAGGAAAAAAGGCAGTGGTGCCAACTGTATCTTAAGGAAGTTTTCCAACAGCTCTCATGTGACCCTTCTGTTCAAATCCTATTGGTCAGAGTTAGTCACATTGTTACCAAAGGCAAGTTCATGTACCTGCCGCACCATAAGGCCAAACAAACTGAAACATTGAAGTTTGGAGCAGAGAAAGGTTTATAGCAGGGCCAAACAAGGAGGGTGGGATGGCTTATGCCTAAGAAAACCCCAAACTCCCTGAAAGATTTCAACAAAATATATTTAAAGGCCAGGTAAGGGAGCAGGGGTTGCCGGGTACGTGATCAGCTTGTGCAAAATCTTCTGATTGGTTGATGTTCAGGGAACAGGGCAGTCAACGCTTTCAACCCCCAGGCGCCAGAAAGTCTGGGGGCTATGTGCCCTTGATCATCAAGTAGTCAATTTCTTCCCTTTGGTGGTGGTTTTAAGCATCTGAAAAACTCAGGAAATATGCATGAGATACTATTATCTGGGTGCTTCAGAGAGGAGCTACAGCAGAGGATATGGGGGAAGGGTCTGACCCTGGAAGGCCCCCAGGGTCCTGCTTGGTTACAGCATGGCCACATCTAACTACAAGGAAAGATTCATTCTGAGCAACAAGAATCTTTCCTAACATAGAAGACAGGAAAAACAACTACTGAGGGATAATTATCACCTTTACCACACTTATTTTACATATATATAGTTCTTTTTTAAATTGAAGTATAATCAGTCACAATGTGTCAATTTCTGGTGTACAGCATAATGTTTCACTCATACATATACATACATGTATTTGTTTTAATATTCTGTTTCATTACAGATTACTACAAGATACTGAATATAGTTCGCTGTGCTATACAGAAGAAATTTTTTTTTATATATTTTATATATAGTAGTTAGTGTTTACAAATCTCAAACTCCCAATTTATCCCTTCCTACTCCCTTTCCCTCAGGTAACCATAAGTTTGTTGACTATGTCTGTGAGTCTATTTCTGTTTTGTAGATAAGTTCATTAGTATCGTCTTTTTCCTTTCTTCCTTTTTTTTTTTAGATTCCGCATATGAGTGATATCATATGGTATTTTTCTTTCTCTTTCTGGCTTATTTCACTTAGAATGACATTCTCCATATCCATTCATGTTGCTGCAAATGGCATTATCTTATTCTTTTTATGGCTGAGTAGTATTCCATTATATAAATATACTACAGCATATTTATCCAGTCATCTGTCAAAAGACATTTAGGTTGTTTCCATGTCTTGGCTATTGTATATAGTGCTGCTATGAGCATTGGGGTGCATGCATTTTTTTTGAATTTGAGTTCCCTTTGGATATATGTCCAGGAGTGTGATTGCTGGATCTTAGTGTAAGTCTATCTTTAGTTTTTTGAGGAATCTCCATACTGTTTTCTATAGTTGCTGCACCAAACTGCATTCCCACCAACAGTGTAGGAGGGTTCCCTTTTCTCCACACCCTCTCGAGCAGTGATTATTGATAACATATAATACATAATACTGCAGAATAGTTTGTATTCATAATTCCTATTCTCTAGGATACTTATAAAACCCTTTGTTAAAAATGTCTGAAGTCTGTATTTTCTATTTTACCTTCGCATGCTTACTCCACTTTGTGTACTTTCCTAACTGCATGCCCATGACAATTTATTTTGGATCAGTCAGTGAATTCAGCATTGATTAATACACTGATTGTAAAAAAGTTAATTTCTATATTTGCGGTTGTGTAAGGCCACTCTTAAGTATCCCAGATGCACTTCTACTGTTCTGTTCCATTTCGTGAAAGCATTAAAATTTCGGAAGTATGATAATGTTATGCCTTCTGCAAAGAACATACCTGCTAATACTGTCTGGCATTGTAGTGGCAGTGATTTTAGAATGTTTTATGGCTTGATTTTAGGACATAAAACATAAAGTCTGGTTTGATTATTGCCTGAAAGATTTTACCATCATTAAATGTCCTTTACTCAAATTTAGTTCTCACGATTCATTAATAAACACCTCCATCCCCCACAAGCACAGCCGTATCAACTAGGGTTAAAATTATTGTTGTTCGATTTGGGGGGGATTTTCTACTATTTTTGTTAACATTTATTACATTTAATTATGTATGGGTATTGCTGATGAATTTTGTGTCTTTTTTTCTGGATTCTAAATCAGGTATCAGAGAAGTGTGTGCCTAACACAGTGCTTAGAACATAGGAGCTCAAGAAATATGTATTTAATTTACTAATTAATGATTTATACTGCATGAGCATTAACTACAAACTAATTATATTCCACTTGACAAACGAGAAGTTTTTATTTCAAACACCTTCATCAGTTTTTATCAAACCAGGAAGAATCAAATAAGACAATCTGACTGAATTGCTGTAACCATTAACTATACTTGAAAATAAGAATCAGTCAACTCTCTACTCCAACCTCTACTCAAGATGGTAAAAGAATTCAGCTAAAGCAGGGAAAGTATAAGTTTCTGACAGACATTTTGGGTAAACATAAGAATTTAAATTCAGTGGAAGCAAAAATGATAATCCCTAAAAATATTTAACAGAGTAATATAAATCGATCTTTTTGAAGTAGATTTTATTGTTTTGGAGCATCTCAAGAAGCTAGGAAGTGCCTTCCAGCTCTGTGGTTCTACTGAGGGCCTACAGAAACATAGCTTTGTGTCCAGTCCTCACTAGGATAGCTGGGGTAAGAGGCCCACTAAATGTCTGGGGGCTGTGATTTGGCAGTTAACAAGTTATGTCAGTTACCAAGATCATTTTTCCTGTGGGGAGTGATAAAAATACTTCCACTTAACCATTCTGTTGTCCATTTCACACTCGGTCCTATCCGCTGTCCTCAAACTCCTGCCTGCAAACCGTAACTCACCATGGAGTCTCCACACTAAAGTGCATCTACGTCCATGAATAAAGTTTAAAGTAGATCTTTATTTTTGCCTCATTTCCTTGGTTTATGAAGCCTGGGTTTTCCGTTGTTCAAGTACAGGGAGTTTATGGTTATATAAATAAGCATGTATAAAGGAATGTGTTGATTAAATTTAGACTGAGAAATATAGGATGAGTCAAGAAATTTACACATTAACTGCTCTGGCATACACTTTTATTATATAGATTTAGGGGATAAGTGGAATAAAGTGTGGGGATAACTCATTTTTTCAACTGCTGTAAAATTTTCCCAAAGCTAAATGTTTATTTTTGTTTTTTATTTCCTTGAGAAATTAAAAGTAAGATGATCAGATTTCCTCTCCCCAATTTACTCAGCATTCCTACATATTTACCACTTATTAAGAGTTAATGATATAAAAATAAGTCTAAAAAGTTTTTATTAAATATCAGTTCTACCCAAACTATCACATTTTTCAGTAATTTAATTTTATGTATCCTAGTTTATAATTAGAAATTTGATTTGTTTGAAATAATGAGAAAATGATTTGCTTCTCTTTGCTCCTAAAAGCTTCTTGGAAAAATTACTAATATTCTGCAAATGTAACAGTTGCTATGAAACAAGTTTTTGATTTTAACAAGAACAACACATAGAATTCTTTAATCTTCAAATGGGTTTCAAAGCATTTGTTGATTAATATTAGTTTTTGAGGACAATACCTATTAAAGGTGGTTGCTGGTATATTAGAGAATATTTATGTATGTGTGTTTACTCATTAAAGGCATAGAATTTTTCAAAGTTTTGATTTATTAATATAGTATGTATTTAAGACAATTTAAGTACTTACTATAAAATTTTGTCCATCTTGTCAATTTTAATGTTTTCGCTTAGAGAGGTTTTTACTTTAAACTTCTTAGAATTATGACTTAAAGGCTTTCTGGGTTATCTGGTATTCAGTGAAGGAGCTAGAACAAAAGTGGGCTCAGTCATCCTCAAAGTCGTATGAGTATTAGAATTATTATAAAAGCAAAAGTCAATTATAAGCGTGATTGATTGATAACAAGGTAACATAAAGCAAGTTAGCTGAAAAGATTAGCAATCAACTTTTCAAGAGACTTATAAAGAAAGTCCCAGGCACATAACTTATAATCAATGTCAAAATTTATCCAAATCTGTCAGTTGAGTTTTCTGTTATGCTCTCAAAACAGTTGAGGAAGGCAATTAATTAAAAAAAATGGCAGAACAGTGCCACTACCTTGTTAATTGTCAACACCTTTGAGTAGAGGCTCCCATGTTCAGAAGACAGGGATATGGTAACCACCCCCATCTTGTGACTTGGTCCCACACAACTACGTGACCATCTTCACCCACACCAAAAGGTCTTCCTGATCTTGAATTTGAGAGGTAAAGAGAACTACACCAAAAATGCTACAATGAATCTAAATGAACAAAAGCAAAGAGTCTGGAATGTGTCCAAAACAAGGAGATCAGTTTAAATAACCCTATCAGAGCATTACAAAGGAGATGCTGTTAGGTTCATGGGCTTCATTTAGAAAAACCATGTTGCTGTCATAAGAGGAGAGTTTATTAGAGAAATTCATCAAATATTCATTTACTCAATATAATAGAGTTTTTAAGTGGAGTTGACAAACTGTATGAAACTTTGAGACTTTATTTTTTTCCAAGAGAAAAGTTTAAATAACTAAGAAATCTGTATAAATGTGACAAAAGGATTGTTAGAATAACAAAAAAGTGAGTTTACGGAATGTCTGAAGATGTGTCTGTGAAGGTTGTTATGAAATTGAAACACAATTCTCCAGGAGCAAACCTTGGGGAATTTCTAACTGGGAGATCGCTTGACAGGAGATGCTGCTCTTTCCTCTCTACATCTTTTCTCTCTCTTCCCCTTCTCCTTTCTTTCTTCTCCTTGCTCTTGTCTTCCTCCCACAGAAGTTCTCAACTGCTGATGAAGTAGTTGCTCTCTCGTCAATCTGTGAGTTAGTCATTTTAACTGTCGTATGGAAGCAAGTCTTCTTATTGAATATTCATTAGATGAAATATTTTAAGAATTTGTGAGTTTGTATAGAAACATAGAAACTGTTTGTTATACTGCTAAGAGCAAAAAAATTAAATTTTAACTAAACTTCTGTGGTCTATGAGAATAGTGACTATTTTAGCTGAGTAATAAAATGTCTGATACATGTGGCCAGACTATGCTTATTGGTGTCATACATTATGTGTCTTATTGTTCATGTTGATGAACGACGCAGGAATTCAGTTTCACCTGAGATGCAGTCTGCATCCACCCTGGGGAAGTAGCGTGAACACCATCCTGCCCCACAGCCAGGGAAGAACAGAGGCAAAACAGGTAATCAGACAACGGATATTCAAGTGCTGGACCAGGAAGGAGAAGCCTCCCCAGTAAGAAGCAATAGGGGTAGGGATTTTACAATGGAAATGATGTTTTTAGGAATATAATTGAAAACAAATACCTACATTCTAAAGGACCTTTGTATAATTGCAGATTTAGAGACAGATCATTTTCTGCCAATAATAACAGAGGCTTTGAAAGAGGAAAACAGCATCTCAGTGCACACTGGCAGGCAAGGTGTGATACACAGAGGAGGAAATTAGGCTGAACGGAGATATTTCTCTGTCCCATTTGACCAAAGATTTTCTGGGAAGGAGTCGGAAATTAATATCAGAACTTTACCATTCTTTATTGCAAGTTGTACGTTTTTAAGTTGGCTTAATTATACGCTTTGCTATTCCATTTTTAAATTGCAAGTGATTTCTTCATTGTCTTTCTAAAGGACCAAATTTGAAGAATCTCTGAAAGTAGATTCTAGGTAGGCATCTAGCCTGGATTACATTTTACCTATGATAGTACAGTTTCTGTTTTTCTTTAATTGGTAAAACCATGTGATCAACTCTTTTGAAGATATTGACTTGCACCTTGTGCAGCATGAGAGAATTGAAGTTATATATGGATATGAACATGGGATGCTAGGAAGCAAGGGAAAACTATAAATAATTCTGTTAGTGGGATGAGGTTTGGGACTGATTTCCTTTCCTTTTTATAAGATTTATGTTATTGTTACTCTGTTAACATTTATTTGCATATTATTATTTCAGAAAAAGTAAAAATTTATAACAGTATTAGCTATGAAATGTTTTTATTTAGTTACCACAATAACTTCTTATTAATGTCTATTGTCACCTAACATTGTGAATTTTAACTACTCTTTTGTGTTCTGTAGTGTCAATGCCTATCAGCCAATGACCACTAGAAATACACCTGCAGGATTTGGGATTTAAAGGTTGAGTAATTTGGGGGAAAGTCTAAGAAAGTGAGGCTGGATTTGGATGCTGTTGGGAAGCTGGGGTGGTTCTATGATTGCATACCTCAATACATCTTATCAGTAAGATCTTATGTTTATTTTATATTTGATATTTATTTATTTATTTATTTATTTATTTATTTATTTATTTATTTATTTATACATAGATATGGTTTATTGGGATAAAGCTACAATTTATAAAGAAGCAGCAGTCGTTCACATTAGCTGGAAATGGGGAATATTTTATATATGGCTGGTAGCAGAGACTAAAGGAGATCATTTTTTTGTCTCATTTTATAATGATTTCTGAGTAACCTTGCCTAAGTGTGGTCTTCTGTGAGACTATTTATCTCAGACATGAGAACAAAGTAGAGGAGCCGTGAACATCACACAAGGTGTAGACGTCAGGAGTTACTTTTTTTCTCAGTGGCAATGTCATACTCTAAGGCATTGCCATCATGTCTGTTTTCACAAGCTTTAATATTTGGGAGCTTTGGCTGTATTTGGCCAATGAGTAAGATACCTAGAAAATAAGCTCTGAAAATAAAATCAGCAAAAGACATATTTGTTAGCCAATTATACTCCTAAGGAGTTTCTATTTCCACTGGGAAAAAGCCTATTCCTTGTCGTTGCTGGGAATGGTTTCTCCTTCCTGTTCAAGTATCAGAATAGCTGTTCCATCTTTGTTTTTCTCCAGTTGAGGGACACGAGCCTCACTGAGTTGGGAGGAGTCAGTTCCTCTGGATTAAGAATATGCGGCTGTTTCAGTGGGTTGTACCAAGGAGAAGGAAAACACCAGTGAGATAAACACACAGGAGCAGAAGGTCTGTGATTGGGAGAGTGCAAAGCCAGCCAGACCAGAGGTCAGGGCTGCGAGGACTGGAAGTCAAGACCCTGTGAGCTAGTGGGACCCAGGGATGAGTCAAAACAAGAAACAAGGATGAGGTACATGGGGGCAGAGTCCAAGAAGGGACCTTCACCTGTGGAGCACGCTGCCTCTGGTGAACAGTTTGCTCCTCCATGTCATTTTGAAGGTGAATGCCATCTGCTAAAAGTGGCCGTGTCTCCAGATAGTCAACTGACCCCCAAAATACAAAGGACAGAGAATGTAAAAACACATACAGATTCAAGAGTAATTTTAACAGGAAACACATCGACCCCCATTAAAGGTGTTCACTTGAAACTGGTATGGTTACCATGCTATTTTTAAGAGACCCTTTTACAAAGCCTCAAACAACACAACCACAAAAACAACAGCACTTCGGAAACAAAACAGAAGTTACATACTGAGAGCTGAGACTACGTATGAAGTGCTTTGCAGTTGGTGCCTGACACCCAGAAATAAAAGCCTTGGTTCCAGGCAATAAAAGCTGACTATCCAGGCTTGATCTTTTCCTACCCAGATTATTCTCAAGGGGCTTCTTAACCTCCCTCTAGCCCATCCTCCACTTAGCATTCAGGGTGACTCTTTGCTAAATAAGACTTGGTTCATGTGTTGTCCCAACTTGAAGCCTTCTATAACTCCCTAGACTCCTATTTTCTATGGGAGAGCAGCTCTCTAATTGTTTTCCGTGGTTATTTTTAAGAGAGGTTAAAAGACACTCCATCTTTTTAATGTCCTTTGGGCAAATAAGCTGGAAGACATTGGTTCCGCAATGTTAAAGAGGCTTCTGTACCACAGGATTTTTCAAAGCTGTGATTCAAATACGGGACTTAGCATTTGTGAGTTCCTTCTTCACATGCTAGACATGTTAAGACCACAGAGGACCTGGTGTACCAAAGAACGCTGTCAGAAATGTCTCTAAGGAGTCCAGACTCGTTGACCTTGGGTTTGAGGACACTCATGATCCAGTTCCTGGATCTCCACGTCCCCAAACCTGCCCATTCTACACAATTTTCCTTTGACTTCCTCCAGCTGTCTTACTCACTCTGGCCATTTCCTTTATGCCTCCTCCATACATCTCTTCTTTAGTACCATTAACAGCCATTTTATTATATACCTGCCCCCTTCTTCCGAAGATGGGCTCCTTGAGGGCAGACTCCTGTCGTGTGTTACTGCATTTCTGTTACAGTGCCTGGCAAGTAGTAGGTGCCTGTTGAGTATTTGCTGAATGAATTCTGCTTTAAACAAAGGGTTGCTCCTTCCACATGTCTGCCTTTTCGCTTGGACCTTTTTTGGTACTATTGCATGGACAGTTGCTTTTAGAAAGAGAAAAGGAAGTAAATTTTAAGAAAGTATTCTTATCTCCTTTATTGTATTATAAACCACTAAGTCATAAGTACTGCTCCACTTTGTGGTGGTTTCTCTCTGAAGGCTTATAGTTAGTCATTTTGGTTAAAAATGGCCTCGTGGATAAAGGTCTGGCATGATAACAGCTTTGAGAGTGAAAAGCTAAAATGCTGCCAAAAAAATATAGCCACAGGAACTGAGTTCTGCTTTTTATTTTTTTGCTATTGTTGTTTCAAGGTTAAACACTAGACTGATGAAAAATGTATAGAATTACGAAATTTCAAAAGATTTGAAATGACTTTAAAGGTCATTTGGCTCATCTCTTTCTTGAATCCCAATGTTTCTGCTACTAAGTGGATGTTCATTTTCTGTTTAGACACTGCAGTTACACTGGAATGGAATTAAGCTCAATCTCGTGATAAATTTGACTGGTGTAAGAGGTATTTCTATTGATCTGAAAAAATGTATAGACATTATACACACACACACACACACACACACACAAACACACACACACACATTTTGCCAGACCATTATATGTATATCTTTCCCTATAATTCTAATGTGTCCCTAAAAGGCCATCTGGAAAAATGTCCCATTTCTTTGTCACATAGCACCTCTTCAAATAGTTACTATTGTTGCTTCCCCATGCATGTTCTCTTCTCTAAAAATAATCAGCCCAAATCCTTCAACTCTCTTACATATGCCCCTTGTTTAGCTGTCTCTTGCCTCCTATGCTTTCTTACCTAAATAATTACAGTATTTTGTAACTATTAAAAGAATAGAATACAAAAAATGGACCCTAAATCCCATATGTACCATGATTAGCACTTAAAACTTAGAACTACTTTTAGTCTAGGTATAATAATCCAATTAAAGTTGCTTTTAGATAATGACATCATACTATGGAGAATTTTAAGATTGTATGGTCATCTAAAACCTCTGTAGCCTTCATTGAATGCATGCAACTTGCCAGACCATGTGCTTCATTATGTAGTCATAAATTTTGAGCTTTGTAACCATGTGTGGAGATATACATTTATTCTTTTAAAATTTATTTTTTGTAACATTTTCTCCCCGCCTCTTGTTATAGTCTATCATGGCTTGGTTTTCTATTATACATTTACTGAGCATCTAAAATGTATAAGACCCCGTGTTAGGCAGTAAAGACTCAAAATCTGATAGAATGTATTCTCTGCCTTCCAGAAATTAGAAGCCTTTGAGAGAAGACAGACAGTAATGTCAGTAATTACAGGGTAACATGGAGGTAACTGTAACCAAGTTATTGGTAAAAATGTTAACATTGAGAAGGATCATGGGAGCAGGCTAGTAATAATTTTCCTCAAGAGTCGACTCTACATACATGTTTGCAAACGTGTTTTAAAATACACTTTTCTTGCTGGAACTAAATAGATAGATGCCATTTCTTCAACCTATTGAGCTAGTCACATTTTCATAATTTTCTTTCTTTGCTGGAAGTTAAATGAAAGATTTTGCTAAGTTACATATTAACAGAAACCTGGGGAATATGTATAGATGAATGCTGATTGTTCTAATTCTAGAAGAGAGAGAGATTAGTCTGATTTTATTCATGAGACTACACTGAGCCTAGTGCAATTCAGGAGGTCCTCAAGACTGTGCTCAGGTTCAATAATTCACTAAAAAGAACCACAGAGCTCAGAAAAGCTATTGTGCTCACGGTTACAGTTTATTGCAATGAAAGGATACAGATTAAAATCAGTAAAGGGAATCAGCAAATGGATGCACAGGGCAGGAATTAGGAGAGAACAGGTGTGAAGCTTCCAGTTGCCTTCTCTTGGTGTTGTCATGTTTACAGTGCTTATTTCTCCCACAAAAGATGTTTGACAATTATGCATAGAGTACTGCCAACCAGGGAAACTTACCTGAGACTTGAAGTCCAGGGTTTTTATTAGAGCTGGTCACATAGACATGACTGTCTGTATTCTGATTGTAGTCTTCAGCCCCTACTGAGGTCAAGCTCATACCACATGGCCCAAGATTTTCATCATAAGTCACATTACTAGCATCAACTGTCTGGTTGGCCCAAGATCTCCAAGTAAACAAAGATGCTCTTAGCAGGATATTCCAAGGGCCAGAGGTTATCTCCCAGGGCCCAGTCAAGTGCCAAACCATTCTTTGGGCAGAATTAATCCTTTATTGCACAGATGGATTCTGAATTTAGTGTTTAAAACATTTGGGAGAGAATAAATTTGTTGGTGGAAATAATGAGGCGTCAGACTGTCAGATACCAAATCACAGAACTTAACCACCAAAGATAAGATGACAACAGAGCCAACAAGATTATCAAAATGGTTTTGACCAGGAAGCACTGTTTGCAGAGAGAAGTTGTTCAGGGGACACTAGAACATAAATGAATAGACACTCTTCAGAGATCCTACCTGATCTTCACAACTTGAAAAACTGCTTCCGGCACATAGGTCTTGATTGAGTTGGACAGAGAGTCATGACTTCTCGCTAGTTTCCAGAGCTTAGTCAATAACAGAATCACTTCCTTTCATAAAGGAAGAGATTGGAAGGAGGAACAGTATAGTAATCTTCCTTCAAATCTTGCTCAAATATACCCATGGCCATCTTCCAGAAAGTGCTATAATGGAGAAAGAGAAACATCTAGGAGGGATTGTTCACTGGGCTCTGGATCTGAGATAACACCGATTTCTGGGATCCAGACAGCACTGTTGTCCATCAGTGCTTCTGCCTAATCCAAGATTAATGCTACATCAAGGAGTTGACTTGCCTCGTTTCTGTTATGTTATCTCTGCTAATAATCCTGTGTGTTGTTCTTGGGTCATTCTTACTCCCAAGATCCATCTTCTGCAGGTGTGGAACATTCTTTGGACAAAGCACTCTCTCCTCTATTAATACTTTCTTGTTGCTTGTTTTGTATTTTGATGTTCTCTTTTTTTAATTGAAATATATTTGACATACACCATTGTGTGTATTTGAAGTATACAATATATTGATTTGATACAATTATATCTTGTAATATGATTGCCATTGTAGCAATAGTTAGCATCTCTGTTACATCACACAATTATCATTCTTGTGTGTGGTGGGAATAATTAAAATCTAGTCTCTTAGCAAGTTTGGTGATTATAATATAGTGTCGTTGTCTATATGCACTGTACTGTGCATTAGCTCTCTAGGACTTACTTATCTACTTGTTGCAAGTTTATACTCTCAAATAGTATCCCTCCTAATCCTGAAACCTCCAGCCACTAGAAACCACCATTTTACTCTCTGTTTTTACAAATTTGCTTTTTTTACATTCCACGTGTGTTATATCATACAGTATTTGCCTTTCTCTGTCTGTCTCATTTCACTTAGCATAATACCTTCAAGGTCCATTCATGTTGTTGTCAATGGCAGTATTTCTTTTTTTCTGATGGCTAAATAATGTTCCATTATCTGTATATACAACGTCTTCTGTGTCTGTTCATATGTTGATGGGCACTCTTTAATTGGATCTTACTTAATTTTCTTCCCAAAGGGATTCCTTACCTCTTTTAGTTCATCAAGGGCTTCCACTTTTGTTTTCCCATGTTGTGATAGAATTTTAAGTCTATATTATTCAAAAGAATTTTTTAAAATTTTATGGATTTGAGAAAGAAAAGAGAGGCTGCGTTCGGTTTAACGTTTTGAAACAGAATTCATGATCTTTTTTTCTACATACCTCCAAAGGTTGCAACTCTTTGCAATCTAAATATTAAGAATTAGGGGAAGACTCATAATTCACCCTTTTGTTTTTAAAATAGAAATTATTTCTCTTTATATAAAAGTAATATGTGCTCAGTGCAAAAATATTGGGAAAAAATGACAGAAATCAACAATAATCTCACCACTTAAATATTATCATTTTTGTGTTAATTCCTTTTTCTCCTCTTACATATAAAACAAATATTGTGTGGCTATCTACATATAAGAGAGATAGAAGATCAGATTTCAGATGTCTGAATCTGAATCAGGTTAGTTTAACATCTCGCAGACAGAAAACCTATAAAAACATATTGAATGGATGAATAGAAGTTTGCATGGATGGATGAATGGATGCTGGGAACTGACCTAGGAGCTGAGGGCAATGGGATAGATACAACAATGGAATTGAAATCAACATCTTGATAAAATCTGGGAAAAACCATGGGTGGAATCTGTAGACACTATTGACTAGTAATTACCAGAAATGGACATATCTATCATTATTTAAGGATATGTGAGCAAAGAGAAAACATTTTCTGCAACACAAGTGAGAATTTCATCTGAATCACTGGTATTGTATCCCTTACCTTACAAACATGCTTTAGGAAGTCTATCTTTAAAATTCCTTGCATAGCTCCTCTTCTACTTCCTTTACATAAGCAAACATCTCAAAAGTGATAACCATTCGCAATAAGTCCATTTCAACTCCACTCATGCAAACTTCTGAAATTCGAATCCTTCTCCTACCACTGCTTTTGTCGAGGTCAACAATCATCTCTGGTGTGAACGAAAAACACTGCAAACCATATCAGTAAACAAAGAATGCTGAAACCATCAAGTCATCAGCGGCTGCCGCCACCCCCCAGTGAGGACAGGCCTGCAGCCAGGCCTCTGCAGCCACTCACAGTGGTGCACCCTGAGGGGACTCAGAATAAGAAAGGACAGGATACTCACCCTAGATAGCTAGGTGCTTGTCAAAGGAATGAATTCAATGAGCCCAAATGTTTGCTTCCTCCCAAACATAGAAAAGCAGTAAATTCTTTAACTTGAGATGCCTGGTTTTCTTTAGATAACAAGTAATCTTTTATTATTCCAACTACCTGGTCTTTGTTGTAAATCTCCTATATATCCTGGCTCATCCTCTGCCTCTTCTGAGCAGTTCCTCAGAGTGATCTGAGAGGCTGTCATCCCGGCTCGAGTCCTCCCGCCAAATAAAGCAGAACTTTCAACTTTTAGGCTGAGGGTTCATTTCAGTCAACACTGGCAAGATTACCACTGCCAAATCCAACAAAAGCATTTCTGTTTTCAATATGTTCTGCCTTTTAGGAACATGTAAGTTGATCAAAGCAGCCTTTTTCAATTACATACTTCTCTTAGCTTTGACTCTTCCTTAAAAACTGTTGGTATTATAACTATAATTTAATTAAATTCGTATGTTAGTTTTAGAGATTTATACAGTTCTAAATTTTAAAATACTTTTTTTTGCTATATTAGTGGCTATGATAAATTATAGCAGTTTGTCAGGTCTTCATTATTAAAATATTGATATCCCAAGTTAGCAAATTGGTTGCTTATTTTGGCAATGCAGGAACAAGTGTGTGAATATTATTTATGTGGAAAAATTTGTCAACATGTGAAAAAGTAAAGAGACACTAGGAGATACTGGTTTCCCTTTTCAAGGAAATGTCAAATAGTTGTTATTTACTTGATTTTTAATATCATCTTTCTAAAAGTGAAAGATCATGTATGAAGTTAAAATTTATAGCTATGTTAACTGAACTTTTAGTAAATAATGATCAAATTTAGATACCAACTGATGCAGGAAAAATGGATGTGGGGTGTGAGGAGGGTCATGTCCTAGGCTTCATTCAACTGAGCCCCTGGGACGTGCCCCGCCAAGTGTGGGTCCTTTGCTTCGCGCAGGGAAGAATTCAAGAGCTAGCCACAATTGAGTAAAGGTAGATTTATCCAGAGAGGTACACTGAAAGGCGAGAGAAAGGCTATGAGGTGTGGGATTGGGTGCTCAGATTAAAAGTAGGTACACACTCTATAGACAGAGTGTGGGTCATCTCCGAAGAGGGAGAGAAAGAGGGGGTGGTGGCAGAGAGGCACTGTGTTGCCAGTTTTTATGGGCTCAGTGGCTTCATATGCTAATAAGTGGAAGGAGCAGTCTAAGTAGCCTGGGGAAGGGGCTGGGATTCCCAGGAAGCTGGCCATTTCCCACTCTTTGACCCTTTGTGGCTCGCCTTGGGACTGTCATGGGCCTGTGGGCATGTTATTCACCATGTTAATATATTACAATGAGTGTATAATGAAGCTCAAGATCTGCTAGAAGTCAAATCTCCCACGTCCGGAGCCTCAAGGCCTACTGGGGGTTGAATCTTCCACCATTTTGATGTTAATTGCTGTGTTAGTCCTTGAATGGCTGTGCCCTGCCCTCTTCCTGTCTCACAACAACTTATTTTTTTTTTTTAAATCAAAACAAGAGCAACTATCCCTAATGCTTTGAGGCTTTTTCTGATTTTTTTGAGGCAGTACTTAATTGTGTCTTTATCTTTAGTTTGCGTTTTCACTCAGATCATTCCCACAGTGATATGACTTTAAAGAGGATCCTCTGCATCTACCTCCTTTCTAACAGGTGAATATGGCTTCTTTCTCTCAAGGATCGTACTTGCTTGCTTCTATTTTCTTTTTTTCATGGGAAATTTTTTTTTCACATAAAGAAATAAAGCAACGCATTGGTTGGTTTAGCATATTCCCTAAGCTTGTCTGCCAGTACCAATTTAGGTAGCAGGTTTAGATTTTATTTTGAAGCTTGGAGCAATATTTAATACCCTACTAGTTTCTATAATAAATAAAAAGGGAAAGTTAGAACTCTTCTAAGTTTGTTCCTTTTAGTTGTTACATTTGTTACAATGCCAGTAACAAGTTTGTAATTTGCTTTTTCAGTATTCTGTTTTTACTCTTTTTTTTTTTTTTAGGCTACCTCATTCTCTATCAGCTCTTTTTCAAAGTTTTCCTCCCCCTTTGTCCTTCAAAATGCTTTGTTCCATGTACTTGTCCTAGATGTAATTTGCATCTCATTCTAAGCCTCTTTTTTTGCAGTCGCACCCACTCTGCTGTGTCTGGTTTGCAGAGTCCCCATCAACATTTCAAGTTCCAGTCTCTTTAATTTCAAAATCCTTACTGCATAACTCTCCCTGCATTGACCAGTCACCTAAGGGAGAATGTTTATAATGCAGGTAAAATCATCATACTCCTTACAGGTCCTTTTTAATGACGCCACAATTTTCCTGGTTAGTCAAGCTAGAAAACTGAGTAGTACCCACAACTATGTACTCATCTCCTCCAATGTCCACGAAATTGTGTCTCATCCAATTCACCTTCTATTCGTTTATTTTCCAATCTGTCCAGTTTTTTCCACTATCACAGTGACTACCTAGGTTTAAATCAGTACTGTCTCTCACTTGGATTGTGGCAGTGACATCTAAATTGATCTGGCTTTCCTCTGATCTATTACCTACCCTCTGATTATGTCATGTCCCAACTTAAAACCTATGCATGATTCTATGTTGCACTTAAAGTAACCCCTTATCAAGGCCAAAGATTTCTTTCATGTTGCCCTCTCGCTCTTCAGCGTCTTCCCCTTGGTGTCCCTAGCCTTGCGTGTCTTGACAAGCCAGACTGAACCACTTTAAAATCTCCAAGTATGCCATGTTTTTTCTCACCTCTAGGTGAGAACAATCACGTGCTTCTTTTTTTTTTCAAATTGAAGTACAGTCAGTTACAATGTAGCAGTCTCTAGTATACAGCACAATGTCTCAGTTATGCACATATATACATATATTCGTCTTCATATTCTTTTTCATTACAAGATATTAAATATAGTTCCCTGTGCTAATACACAAGAAATTTGTTTTTTTAATCTGTTTTTATGTATAGTAGTCAACATTTGCAAATCTCAAACTCCCAAATTTGTCCCTTCTCCTAGTAACCTATAAGGTTGTTTACTGTGTCTGTAAGTCTGTTTCTGTTTTATAGATTAGTTCATTAGTGTCCTCTTTTTTCCTTTCTTTCTTTTTTTACATTCCATATATGAGTGATATCACATGGTATTTTTCTTTCTCTTTCTGGCTTACTTCACTTAAAATGATGGTCTCTAGGTCCATCCATGTTGCTGCAAATGGCATTATTTTATTACTTTTTATGGCTGAGCAGTATTCCACTGTATAAATATACCGCAACTTCTTTAACCAGTCATCTGTCAGTGAACTTTTGGGTTGCTTCCATGTCTTGGCTATTGTATATAGTACTGCTATGAACATTGGGGTGCATGTATCTTTATTCTTAGAACATTCTTCCCCCATCCCAGTTTGCACTAAATTTTATGCCTTCTTCAAGGTTCAGTTATCATGTTACTTCCTACAGAAAACCTTCCATAAAACCACCTCCCAGGTTACCCTGCCTGAGTCTAAACCAGTGTCTACCATTTAGTTTCCATGGGCAAATTAACCTCTCTGTCCTTGGATTTCTCATCTGTAACACATAAGAGGATATATCTTAGGTTTGTTTTAGTGGGTTAACTGATATAATGCATACAGAGACCTTAGAACAGAACTTAGAAATCAGTTAAGTGTTAATTATTTTATTATTTTCATGATTGTAATTGCCTCTTACCCTTTCTGTGTCTTGTACTTAGTCCTAGCAGAGAATCTTATGATTTGTTATTTAATGCCTTCCATGTAAGAGCAGTAACTAAAAATATTTACAGTGTATGAATGGGCAAATAGATGTAGAAAGAGAAAGGGTAAAAGTTCTGGAAAATATCTCTTCATTTTACTAATCTTATTATTAGTTTTTTACCATGAAAGCTCCAAGGTCATATCACTAATACAAATTGAAGATGAATTTTGTAATGAGCCAGGTTTAGGACTTAAAAATAAGTTCACTTATCTTTGCTTCTGACCTTTGATATTTGGGATCGCTTTTAAATTCTACACCTTAGTTTTATGTCTTAGCAAATTATAAATCATGTGAAAATTACCCCTATTTTTGAGTGTATTATGAAATATTTAAGGCATAGTTTAATTCCTCCCTTAGAAGCAACTTCCCTAACCACAGATATCAAGATATAATAGGCAAAATGTTTTAATGTTTCTTCTGTAGTTCCTAAAATCTCCTGAAATCTTTTCTTTTTATTGGACTGTATATCTGCATAGAAAAGAGCTATTGCTTTCACCACATTTTCAAAGGCTAGATTTGCAAATACTAACTACTATATATAAAATAGATAAACAATAAGGTTCTGCTGTATAGCACAGGGAAATATATTCAACATCTTATAGTAACCTATAATGAAAAGAATATGAAAAGGAATATATATATGTATATGCATGACTGAACTATTATTCCTTACACTGGAATTGACACAAAATTGTAAACTGACTATACTTCAATAGAAAGAAAGAAAGAAAGAAAAAGAAAGAAATAAAAAGAAAGAAAGAAAGGAAGGAAGGAAGGAAGGAAGGAAGGAAGGAAGGAAGGAAGGAAGGAAGGAAGAAAAAAGATCCAGTATGTTAGAAAGATGAATGATTTAGAGTTTAGGGAAAGACAATCCCTTTTGCTAGTCAGTTACTTTGTTGTTGTTTTATTTTGTTTGTTTGTTTGAAGTTATTAATGATTGAAATATTTTCATTTACAGTCTTGGTAAACTCAAATACAAGCCCCCAAATCCTAAAGTTAGAAACTAAACAACAATCTGATGAATTTCAGAACCAAGGCAGGCTATATCAGGAGAATTCATACCTTAAGATAATATAACAAGAGAGAAAAATGAGACTAATGACCATCAGTAAGATAAATGAGAAAGAAATGGCAGATTTGAAAAAGAACTAAATGCACCTGGAAATAAAAAATAAAATTTTTAAGTTAAAAACTCTCTGGGTTGAGTTAAAGAGCAAATTAGTCTCAGATGAAAAAGCACAAATGAACTACAATATATACCTGAGAAGATCACTCAAGATGAAGCATGGAGTAGAAAAAGGATACAAAAAAACAGAAACAAGAGATACAGATACTAGAATCAAAATGTTCAACTTGAGAAGGAATGCAATTAGAGAAGAATGGGGAAATTAGAAGGAATGGATAAGAATTTTCCAGAATGTTAATGAAAGACTTTTATGTTCAAATTAAAGAAAGACACATAAACTGAAGCATGATGAATAAGGAGAAATCCCCAGCTAGACATATAGACAAATTGTAGTGGAAATGCAACACACACACACACACACACATACACACACACACATACAGAGAAAGAAAATCTTAGAGAAGGTGTCTAAATGTATCAGTCAGTTCTTGCCTCTGTCTCAGATGTGTGTGTGTGTGTGTATGTATATGTGTGTGTGTGTGTGTGTGTGTGTGTGTGTGTGTGTGTGTGTATCTGTGTCAGTCCCTTCACTGGCCATAAACTGGAGTTTCAGAAATTAACACAGCTTGAAAATGTAATATTTGAGAAGCAAACCACACAAAGTATCCACAATTTACCACATTATGTTGCAAGCCTTTTATTTAAAATCTCAGATGTTATGTATTTGCTTTCAAATATTTTAGAGAACACGCTGACTTTTTGGCAAATTGTCTATCTCTGAGCTCCTGTGGAATATATTAACATAAAAGACTTAGATATATTACTGCTAAAAGGGAGTCTTATTTTGCTATTTCCCTAGGTCTAATCTGATAAAATGTATAGATACTTTCTTTTGTTTTGTTTTGCTCTTCAAGTGATTCAATCCATGCTTAGTTATGAATGGTCCCTTCTCAAATACTGGTGCTGACTGATGGTTTCCAGGGCAGCTGGATTTTATTTGTGATTGGACATATTTCTGTCAAAGACAAGTAAAGAATTGCTGTAAAATACACTTCACTCTTTCAGATCTTAAAGCTTTGTAAAATAAAAACAAATTATTTAGTCACTTTTGCTTTTTAATTCTTTTATTAGAAATTCATTAACAGTAGTCTAATCTCCTGAAGCTCATCAAATTATGTTATAATTATAAAAGGATCTTTCATAGTCTAACAGTAATTCTTCAATAACAAGGGACTGCTATACTCCGTTTCTCCTATCATGATACATGTTTATTAAATGCTTTATTAATTTTGCACACTATTCCTGAAAATAAAATTAAAACTCCATTAATGCTTTAAGCCCTTATCAATGTAAACATTAAAATATAAAATATTTATAAGTTAACAAGGTGAGGAGTTCCGTGGTTTCTTTCCCCAGTGAAACAACCATATCTGGTAAAAATATCAATCAGTCAATCCGTCTGTCTAGATAACTGGAAATTACCCTTTAGGAACGCAGCAAATGAAGGTACAGCTATGAAAAGGAATCTACTAAATCTCAGCAAGGATAGTGAGAATGTGTGGTATTTGAGCCACAACCCAGCTCACTGTGATGGAAGCTTTGTTCCGAATGGGTGGATCCAAGAAGCTGGGGCTCCCGCTGTCCACAGCTCCCAGTTGTTAGAGCAGGCAGACAGCTAGATATGAGCAGATAAAGAGGGACCTGGGCCAAATGGCAAGAATTGGGCTAAAAGGAGGGGCATGGACCAAATGCAGGAAACCATACATCATGTAAACAACAGGGGTCCTTGGGCAGACAGAGAAAAACAGAAACCTCTGGACTGATAAGCAGTCATACATTTTGGGATGACAAGTGTCCTGGAGGCTGACAAAGAAAGGTGCAAAAAGGCAGGGATCTCCATTGTCCAAATGTAACCTTTTGCTCATTATGCCCTCATTTCAATAAAATCAGCCTTGCAGATTAGAAGCACCCGTCACGCACCAACACCATGACACTTCCTATCCAGACTAAATAAGGACAAAAAACTCTCTTCTTCTCGGGAAGGTGGAGCTGGGATGAAAATCAGAGAATACAACCCCAAAGCCTTCCCTCCCCAGTGAATATTCTGCCCATTCATTTTACACCCTATGTAACCAACTTGCCAAAGGAACTCGGGGCAGCTGCTCACCTGAGCCTGCCCAGTCCCCCCCCTGAGAGTGCACCATCCATCCCTTAATAAATCCCCACTTTACTTTCTCAACCTTTGCGTCTTGTCTCTGAAGTCTTTCTGCAATGAGACAAGGACATAATCACTGGTAACACAGTCAAGAATCACAGTATGTACCCAGGAGGGGGAGGCCACCAAATTTCTCATCCTCACCTCCCCCACAAGCTTCTTGTCACAGAAGACCCATTCCAGGCAACAGCAGCTGAAGATCTTTTCTGGGGCTCTTTTCCCACAGAGTGGAAACCTCAACCCCAGTATGGGAGTCAAATAGCATCAGGCCCTAAGCACTGACTCCTGCTCTCTTGTAGGACAGAGATTCCAGCCTAGAAGACACAAAGATCCATGGCACTGCCCTCACCCAGCATCCTCCTCGTAATGCAGGGATGTCACTCTCAGAGAAGTGGTCCACTGTCTTTATCTCTGGCTCCTAAGTGGCACAGAAGTTTCACCAGGGACAGAGACAGACCATAAAACAGGGAGGTCTGAAGATCTCCTTGACTTTCAAACAGTGTGGGAAAGGTCAAACCTAAGGGCACCCTTGTAAGTGAAATTCTGGTGATAAATAATTGAGAGGAAGCTGGTAGCTTCCTGAGTGTAACAAGCTAAGATGTAGACCAGCCACACATTCACCAGAGAAAATCAGGGACAGGAGAGCCCCTAGGGGTTGGAACAAACCTCAAAGACTGGCATCAAGCAAAGGAACCCAAATTTAATTGGTAAGACTGTAGATTGGTTTTTGCCCAGAGCATTGTTGAAAACAACAGAGAAATCAACTAGCAAATAGGGGAAGCTAACACCTGGCTGTGGTACCTACAGAGGCAAACAGCTTGACAGATCAGGGGAAGAGACAAAGAGAGCCCTGCTCGAGCTACAGCCATGCCAGGGTGACCATGAACTTGAGGAGCAAGTCAGAGGCTACACACTGCAAAGGAGATAGACTTCTATGAAATACTGCAGCCAAGTCATTAAACAAGCAAGCAAGCAAGGCTTAAAGAGGAAGTGGGGAGGGGAAATCATTATCCAGAGTTGTTACATTAGTTTATCCAAAATGTCCAGTTTTCAGCCAAGAAAAAATTGAGACATACAAATAAACAGGATAGCATAACCCACACCCAGGGAGAAAAAGCAAGGAATTGCCTTTGAGAAGACCCAGATGTCAAAAATATCTGACAGATATCAAAGTAGCTATTATGAACATGTTAGAAAAACTAAAAATTATACTGAAAGAAGGAAAAGGAAGGCATGATGACAATGTCTCAAAATAGAGAATATTAATGAAGAGATAGAAACTATAAAAACAGAATCAAACATAAAAATTCTGGAGATGTCAAAAAAAATGGAAAGATATCCCATGCTCCTGGATTGGAAGAATCAATATTGTTAAAATGGTCACACTGCCCAAGGCAATCTACAGATTTAATGCAATCCCTATCAAATTACCCAGGACATATTTCACAGAACTAGAACAAATCATAATAAAAATTTATATGGAACCACAAAAGACCTAGAATTGCCAAAGCAATTGAAGAGAAAGAAAGAGGCTGGAGGAATAACTCTCCCAGACTTCAGGCAATACTATAGAGCTACAGTCATCAAGACAGCATGGTATTGGTACAAAAACAGACATATAGACCAATGGAACAGAATAGAGAGCCCAGAAATGAACCCACAAACTTTTGGCCAACTCACCTTCGACAAAGGAGGCAAGAATATACAGTCTCTTCACCAAATGGTGTTGGGAAAACTGGACAGCAGCATGTAAATCAGTGAAGCTAGAACACCCCCTTATACCATACACAAAAATAAACTCAAAATGGATCAAAGATTTAAACATAAGACAAGATACAATAAACCTCCTAGAGGAAAATATAGGCAAAACATTATCTGACATACATCTCAAAAATGCTCTCCTAGGGCAGTCTACCCAAGCAATAGAAATAAAAGCATGAATAAACAAATGGGACCTAATGAAACTTACAAGCTTCTGCACAGCAAAGGAAACCATAAGTAAAGCAAAAAGACAACCTACAGAATGGGAGAAGATTTTTGCAAACAATGAAACCAACAAAGGCTTGATCTCCAGAACATATGAGCAGCTCATACGACATAATAAGAAAAAAAAAAACAACCCAATCCAAAAATGGGCAGAAGACCTAAACAAGCAATTCTACAAGGAAGACATACAAACGATCAATAGGCACATGAAAGAAAGCTCAGTATCACTAATTATCAGAGAAATGCAAATCAAAACTACGATGAGGTATCACCTCACACCAGTCAGAATGGCCATCATTCAAAAGTTCACAAATGACAAATGCTGGAGAGGTTGTGGAGAAAAGGGAACCCTCCGACACTGCTGGTGGGAAGGCAGTTTGGTGTAGCCACTGTGGAAAACAGTATGGAGATTCCTCAAAAGACTAGGAATAGACTTACCATATGACCCAGGAATCCTGCTCCTGGGCATATATCCAGAAGGAACCCTACTTCAAAAAGACACCTGCACCCCAATGTTCATAGCAGCACTATTTACAATAGCCAAGACATGGAGACATCCTAAATGTCCATCAATAGATAACTGGATAAAGAAGAAGTGGTATATTTATACAATGAAATACTATTCAGCTATAAAAACTGACAACATAACGCCATTTGTAGCAACATGGGTGTTCCTCGAAAATGTCATTCTAAGTGAAATAAGCCAGAAAGAGAAAGAAAAATACCATATGAGATCACTTATATGCAGAATCTAAAAAAAAGGAGAACATAAATACAAAACAGAAACAGACTCATAGATATAGAATATAAACTTGTGGTTGCCAAGGGGGTGGGGGGTGGGAAGGGACAGACTGGGATTTCAAAATTTGTAGATAGTGACAGGCATATGTAGAATGGGTAAACAAGATTATACTGTATAGCACAGGGAAATATATACAAGATCTTGTGGTAGCTCACAGCGAAAAAAAAAATGTGACAGTGAATATATGTATGCTCATGTATAACTGACAAATTGTGCTCTACATTGGAATTTGACACAACATTGTAAAATGACTATAACCAATAAAATGTTAAAAAAAAATTCTGGAGATTAAGAGTACAGAAATTGACATAAAAAATAATCTCTCTCTGTCTGTCTTCTCTGTATTGCACAAAGGGAGTTAAAATATCATTTTATTTACCTTTGAGCCTTCCTATCCAATAATTAGCAACAGTAGTTCAATAATTTCTAACTTAAAAAAATTTATTCAATTATCTACTCAACCCAAAGTTTACATTCTGGAGTTTTAACTCAAATAGTGCATATGTATTTTAATAATTCATATATGCATATTTATAATAATTGAAAGATCACCATTTTGCTTTAACTAGAAAGAACAAAAGTCAGATAAACAAGATGGATAAGCCTAGGATTTGAACTTGGATAACTCTAAAGTAAAGAGCATGCATTCATTCTATAAAACAGGTTTTTCAGTACATTGAATGTAATGTTCTATTTCCTGCTGAGAGAATCATTTCACTCCCCTTCTCATACTGAAAACCTGAAGTTAAGAAATCGTATTTTACAGAATTGTGAAAGAATCTTCATTTTAGCAAAGTAATACAAAATGAAAAAAAATCAGCTGTGTGTCCTGAAAATTGTCCCTTAATGTTGAACTGACAATGAACAGAGTTTATAGGTAAGTGATCAATCAACCAATTTAGGGAACACATACGATATTAAAAGTATTGCCTCAAGTGGTCCAGGAAACATAAACAAGCATAACCCTAAGTCTCTCCAAGGAGTCTGCATATTTATTGTTAGATGACTTAGAAATACATGATTTCTAAGTAAGCGTAACTCTTTTATTGAAAATGGCGTGAACTCCGTAGAAGCATAAACAAGAAAGAACTGTATCTTTCTCCCACTATGACCTTCAGGTCATATACTGTCAGATCACCTTTTCTTGCATTTGGAGAAACTGAAAAGTTTTATTTTCAGGCATTAAAAAGTCTAGTCTACTTGAGCCACCAAAACTCACATACTCATGCCAACAGTGATGGCGTCGGTGATGATGCAGCTTCTTTACTTGTTGACGTTGTGGATGACTCCGAGTAACCTCTTTCTGCATTTATGCCTCTGATTCCTGAGAACACACATGGGCTTCTCCTAAGAAGCCTTTCATGCTCAGCTACAGGAACAGCATAGACCAGATATTTGAATATCTGTGGGTTAGCAAACGTCCAGCCAGGATAGAAGACACCTGTCTCTCCAGTCTTTTGGATTACCCTCCAACTTGGATTGATGAGTGAAAAAGCCGACAGAACTCTCTAGTCCTATAAATTTCATTCAAAACCTTCATGGTAAATCTCTAGCCTTGCCTTACAAAGGCTAGTTACAGATGCGAAAGAAAGTGGTCAACAGACCACCATGGCTACCTCTTAGTAAATCTCCTTGGATGTGTCTAGAAACTCTGTTTAGGATTTAGGATATGTATGATCCATCACCCTTTGCTTTGCAATTTCAGCTACAGCTTTGGTATAACACAGATCGTGCCAATCCATATCCTATTATGGTAAATGTAAGTGAATAAAGGATCCAGTGTCCTTAAGCTACATCATGGGGCCTGATTTGCCTCAAAGATTAATGAAACATAAATCTCATGGCACCTCATTTGCCTCCAAGGTCCTGTGCCTCCTTCTGTGTTCATAATTTTGTATTCTTTCCCTTAAAGTGCTCTCTCCCAAATGTATAAGCTTTCAGCACCCGAAAAGTTGGATTTGCTCCTGAGAGCACATGATTAGTTGAAGATCTGTTAAGTTCTCAACATTGAGAGATGGCAGAGTCATTACTGGGGCTTTCCAGGAAGGCTTTATAAAGGAGAATTTAAAGATTTCTCATTTTATCACAGAAAGAACAAACTGTCTTGGATGTTTAGGGAGACTTTCTGAAGGAATTAGTACAAATCTTATGTAGACTGAGAATTTTAGAGGACTCTTGGAAATAGCAGACTATCTCAAGAAAAAAATCTGTCTCTGCACTGTTGCCCATAAAATCTTACCATGAGATTAATGTTTTGCTTCTAGAATAGGGCATAATCATCTATTTCCATTCGTCATGAGTAACGCAGCACTATATGTGCTACCTCTCACTGTAAATCATTCAGGGATCTTATTCAACCTTTAATCCTAACTGACATTTTAGAAGTTTTTTGCAATACATAGAAGCCAAGAAATCCTCTTTTCATACTAAATTTAATCTTAATTTCATATACATCGAATATCCGTGAATCTTTTCCACATGTATTTTTGGTGATATCTCAACTTATTATCTTATTAATAACAGACTACCTTCTTCATTAACAGAGTGTTTTTCCTTCTAATTCTGTCCATTGTTCAGTTTCTATTTCTCTGTTCTAGCCTTATCTTTCTGTAACTTCAAAAGCCACTTTGGTCTTGGTTTTACTTTTGCATTTCTTTCTCCTTGGACATTGCTATTTGTTTTACTAATGCTTTTCAGGTAACTTTCAATTTGCTTTGAAAGGCTTTCTTTCATGTGAAACACCTCTTTCTATCAAAAAAATAATAATTTGTCACTCAGTCCTCGTTTAGTTCTTCGTTTGTGAACTACTGTTGCCTTGTAGTAAAATCTGAGCCAAATGGGGCTCTTTGGTGTATTTTGTATTCACAAGGGATGTAGCAAGCCTTACAATCATGAAATGGCCCATCCTGCAGTGCCAGGCTCTCACTGAAACCTACTGAAAATAAGATGACCTGCTTCTATGCACAGACCTCAATTTACACGGCTTTTCAGTGTCTTCTAAGACATTGTTCTTCACATCCATCAAAGAAATAGTGCTTTTTTCTGCTTTTCCTCTACCATTACTTTCAAAATGTCTTTTGATCATTTATGTCCTATCAACATCACCAACCATGAATTTGAAGTCTGGAGGCAGCCAGGACTGTAAGAAATACAAATAGATGAAGTTAAAAAAACAGACTGTCATAATCATTACTAAAATAGAATATTATTTTAACTGCATATTTGGAGAACCAGTAAGAATCATATCAACAACTTTGTGATGAAAAGATAGTTGTTCATTCATTAATGTGCGTTAAAACAATGAAACGTTTCTTGTGGTTTCTCTCGCTAACAAATTCTGCCTCTAAAATAAAGTTTTGTGCCTTGCACTTTATAGAATATGTATGTAGATAAATACATATGTATGCATATGCTTGTAACAATAAAATATAGTAGTTATGCATTAAACAAGACATTCATTTTTTTCCCTCAGATTAAAAAAATAAAAACAAAACTAACCAAAAATCCTTTTACACTAACTTCAAGGAACAGACTCATTTAGAAGCTTGGTATTTGGTCATCCAGGAATCTGTTTAATCATGACTTTCTTATGAAGATCTGAGGATGTAAAATATGTATATTTTTATCCAAAATACATTAACTTTTTCTGGACTCTATTGTATAGTCTCACATTTGAAGAGTACACCCAGCGTCTGAAGGCTGATGTCAAACCCGTGTCAAGGCAGAGATGATGAAAGTGTTACTGCTTTCTAAGGGCACATGAGCAACAGCAGACACCTTGGGGGAACACGTTCTCAAATCTAATGTGGAATTTTAATTTTGTCACTGCCCCCACTCCAATTCATACAATCACAGTACACTTTGACAGTCTTAGAGTTCTTTTCCATAGAAAATAACTAAAAACTGGTATCTTTAGAGAGCATAATGAAGTGTTTTCTAATCACAGACTTGTGATGTGTTCTCGATATGTCATTCCTCTAATTGAATGCCTTAAAATAGCAATTGCAATGCTCTAAATCTAATGTATTCATATGACAATAATGGAATTAGAGGATGAATACACAGATAAAAATCTCTTCTCAAAGTGAAGAATAATTATTCACGCTGGAAAACTATCAGAAACAATTTGGGGCTTTTCTAATAACATACAAGGTAATTTATTATTTTCAGTGTAGTTGCAAATATTTACTACTTACTAATTCCTATAGAATTCAATGCAGCCTACAAGTAAGATTAGTGGGGAATATGAATGTTACATTAAAAAATCACATTAGAGTTTACTTTAGGTTAAAAGGAACTTAGCAATAACATAGTTTAATCTTTTCATTTATGAGTTAACCAAATCCCAAAGAGGTTAAAACACAAGTAGAAAAGTATATTAATAATCTGTAGCATTGGTATGATTAGACGCTAGCTCACCTAACCCCATGCCCAGAGTGCCTTCCATATTTTCACCAAGGACTTATCTATCACACAGGCAAAACTGAGAGCAGAGCTTGGTCATTTAAACAACAAATGAAGTCTTGGTCATAAAGAAAGGCAACTCTCATTTAATTTTTCTCTATTCCTACAGTAAGCTCTTTATTTCAAAAAAAAAAAAAAGTAGAACATACTGTTTATCAAAACGTACAATCTACCATAACTTGCCCTATTTTGAGATTGTTAAATGTCTGTAAATTATAAAATTGCTATTTACATTAACCCTTCCACCAAACTGAAAGCAATATAAATGTCCAGTTACTGTGGATGATTTGTAATTTAGCTGTGTAGTGCAGCCACTTAAGCTGCTTGGATTTTGATATCCAAAGGCTTACCATTTTTGTTCCTGTGTACATACCTGCTAGAAATGCATACACACGTGCATCAAAAATGTGCAGGAACTTCCTCAGAAACTTTATTCGTAATAGTCATTAGGTTGAAACAATCCAAACATCCAGTAATCTTAATATGGATAACATTTACTCATGAAATGGGATAGTACGTAACAATGAAAAATGAACAAACTTCTGTTATACCTAACAGCATTAAGGTATCTCACAAGCCCAGAGTTTCATGAAAGAAACCCAGATAGCAAAGGATACATACTGTATTTTCTATTTATACAAAGGGGAAATAAACTATCAAAACTAATCTCTTTTGTTAAAATTCACAATTGTGGTTACCTCTAGGGAGGAGAGAGTTGAAGTGCTTTGGAGGAGGTAAAAGAAAGGTTTCTGGGGTGCTGGTAATATTGTATTTCTTGATTGCGATGATATGATAATTATTTAAGTTAAACTTAAAACTAGTGTACTTTTCTATATGCATGTCGTATTTCAATAAGCATCTTTAAAATGCTGTGGAAGAATGTATAGTGATGATGAGAAATAAAAATGACATTTTTTCAATTACTAAAATAATTTTAATCATTAAAACATAAAGATCTTAATCATATGCTAAAATATTGACATATTAATAAACATGTTAACCATAGTTATCACTGGATAACAGAATTATAGATGAGTTTAATTTTCCTCTTTTTACTTGCTCATTTTTTAATTAATTTATACATTAAATTTTTTATTGACATATAGTTGATGTACAATATTATATAATTTACAGATGTACAACACAGTGATTCACAATTTTTAAAAGTTATACTCAATTTATAGTTACTATAAAATATTGGCTATATTCCCTGTGCTGTATAATATATCTGTGTATCTTATTTTATATAGAATAGTTTGTAACTCTTAAGCCCCTAATCCCTATATTGCCCCTCCCCACTCCTTCCCACTGATAACCACTAATTTGTTCTCTGCATCTGTAAATCTGTTTCTTTTTGATTATATTCACTAGTTTGCCTTATTTTTAAGATTTTACGTATAAGTGACAAAATATAGTATCTATCTCTCTGACTTATTTCATTTAAGCATAGTGTCTTCCAAGTCCATCCATATTGCTGTAAATGGAAAACTTCATTTTTTATGGCTGAGTAGTATTCCATTATATATACATATACACTACATCTTCTTTATCCATTCATCTGTTGATGGACACTTAGTTGCTTCCATATCTTAGAAAATGTAAATAATGGTGCTATGATGATTAGGGTACATGTATCTTTTCAAATTAGTGGATTTTTTTTACAGATATATACCCAGAGGTGGAATTGTTAGGTCATATGGTAGTTTTCTGTGAAAACTGCATTTTGTCTTCTACATTAGCTGCATCAGTTTACATTCCCACCATCAGTGTATGAGAGTTCCCTTTTCTCCACATCCTCACCAACATTAGTTATTTGTGTTCTTTTTGATGATAGCTATTCTGACAGGTGTGAGGTGATAGCTCACTGTGGTTTTGATTTGTATTTCCCTGTTGATTAGTTGAAAAGATGTTGAGTATCTTTTCATGTGCCTGTTGACAATTTGCATTTCCTCTTTGGAAAAATGTCTGTTCAATTCTTCTGCACAATTTTTTAATTACATTGTTTTTGTGATGTTGAGTAGTATGAGCTATTTATATCTGTTGAATATTAATCCCTTATTGGTCATTATCATTTGCAAATATTTTCTCCCATTCAATAAGCTGTATTTCATTTTGTTGATGGTTTCCTTTGCTTTGCAAAATCCTTTAAGTTTAATTAGGTTGCATTTGTTTATTTTTGCTTTTATTTCTTTTGCTTTAGGAGGAAGAGCCAAAAAAATATATTGCTGAGATTTATGTCAAAGAGTGTTCTGCTTAGGTTTTCCTCTAGGAGTTTTATGGTTCTGGTCTTACATTTAGGTCCCTATTCCATTCTGAGTTTATTTTTGAGTATGGTGTTAGATAATTTTCTAATTTCATTCTTTTATATGTAGCTGTCCAGTTTTCCCAGGTCCACTTATGGAAGAGACTGTCTTTTCTCCATTGTATATTCTTGCTTCTTTTGTCATAGATTAACTGACCATAAGTGTGTGGGTTTATTTCTGGACTCTCTATCCTGTTCAATTAAATTATCTGTCTGATTTTATGTCTGTATAACACTGTTTTGATTAGTGTAGCTTTATAGTATTGTGTGAAGTCAGGGAGCATAATACCTCCAGCTTTGTCCTTTTTTCTTAAAATTGCTTTGGCTATTCAGGGTCTTTTGCACTTCCACATAAATTTTAGGATTATTTGTTCTAGTTCTATGAAAAATATGGTTATTTTGATAGTAATTTCATTAAATCTGTAGATTGATTTGGGTAGTATGGACGTTTAACAGTATTAACTCTTCCAATTCATGAACACAGGATGTCTTTCCATTTCTTTGTATCATCATCAGTGTCTTTCATCAGTGTTTTCTAGATTTCAGAATATAGGTTTTTCACCTCCCTGGTTAAGTTTATTCCTTGGTGTTTTATTCTTTTTGATGTGGTTTTAAACAGGATTGTTTTCTTGCTTTCTCTTTCTGATAGTTCATTATTAGTGTATAGAATGCAACAGATTTCTGTACATTAATCTTGTATCCTATAACTTTACTGAATTCATTTGGGCCCCTTGGTTTTAAAGGATCGTTCAGTTAAATATCCAGCCCAAATGTAGTAAAAAATTTTATCTTTTTTCCCACTTAAGCAATGTTTTTAATAATTAATATTACAACAATGTTTTTTCAAAGAAATATAGAAATAGGCAAGGAGAGTTCAAAGATTATGTACCATAGCAAACAGCAGGATTTATAAAGTACAGTCATCCCAAATTCAACCTCAAGAAATCTCTTTCTGAAAACCCGCAGGATAGGAAGATTGGTAGAAGCAGAAATTAACACATTATGGTAAAATAAATTTAGAAACAAAGTATACAAACACATTTTTGATATTTTAATATACTGAAATAAAGCAATAAAAACATCATACCAAGATAACATTCATACCAGCTTACACATGCCCTCACCCAACACCAGGGGACCTGCTTTTTTAAACTTAGGGGATAAATGACATCTGAATCTACATTACAGCATTCTTCTCCACTATTGAAGTGTAAACGATTGACATGGGGAAATTCACCTCAGGTTACTGAAGTAGAAAGTTGAACATTTACCTAGCAGATTCACTTGGGATCTGAGCAAGCCAGACAGATAAGATGCTAGAAATGATAAAGACAATATTCATAATGTATAAACATTTTCTCTCTCCCTATCTCAATATTTCCTAAGTCCTTTCAAAGTAACCTATGTATTCTACAAATGCCAGAGCTTGCACATCCAAAGCAAAACGATATAGAGGCATCTTAGTTATCTAAACTGGGTGTCTGCAGTGGCACAAATCACCTTTCTATTCTAATTTTGCTGAGCATTTCCAACCACAGGTTGATGAGGAGCAAAATATAAACATGCCCAGATTAAATTAAACACAGCATTTAAGGAGTGACTGTTTATTAGTCTGCTAGTAGAAACTAGACCTAAAATAATTTTGTTTCTTACATGTCTGAATCGAAGAAATATACCTAGTTGTTAGGAACATGAGATCTGAAGTTTGACTCCCTGGATTCAAATCCTGGCTTTACATTACCTACAGACCTTAGTTATTTTGTAAGCACTTCCTGCCTCAGTTTACCCATCCATAAAATGGTGTGATAATATTAACACTGACCTCAGATAGTGGTTATATGGATAAAGCACATAGAATGGTATCTGGAACACAGTAAGCATTTAAAATTGTTATTATTAGCTACTACCTAATACTCACCCATGCTTTTCATCAAACAGTTGCTGCATCAGTTTTTGTATACAACAGTCAGTCAAAAGATTGATGGGAAATGATCTGGACCTAAGTTGGAGTCCTAGATCTGCAAATAAGAGGTTACATGACCTTGGCAAGCCACTATCTCTAGATTCTTGGCCTAGGAAGTGGACCTGATACCTGCCCCACCTACATCATTATGAAAATCAAGTGTGATTGTATTTACTGAATGTAAATTAAGAAAGTCCTATATAGATGTGAAGGCCTGCTATCTGTTCATTTAATCAATTCTCTTCAAAATAGTTAAGACTACAGCCAGATCCTGCAGCTGATGCTCCACAGCATGTGCCAAAGAAATGTATTTTTTAAGAAAAAGTAAATAAATATCAGAATATCCACGGTTATTTTTGAGTATATAAGGGTTCATTTTCCTACCGATCAAGAAAAGGAAACCTAGTAATGAAACAGTTATTTAAGTGTAGATGGATTTCGCTAGAGTTCCCTCTCCATCCTCTCACGTTCACATTTTTTCTCCCACTGTTGATGTGCATGAGCTCCAGGAGCAAATTGCCTAATGTCCCTTCCCTGCTTCTGTGGCTCATCAGTTTCTCTCCCCTGCACCTGCCTGGGTGTTTCTGCTGTTCTTCCTTCCCTGTCTGGACTGATTCTACATCAGAGAAAAACAAGAGATCATCTACACTGGGAATAATGAACACTGATCTTCCAATTCAGCCCTGAAACACCTACTACAGTGGACCGACTTAAAGAACATTCAGGTTACATTGACGAAAATCTAATCGTCACCCTGAAAACAACACCAAGCTATGTTTTGATGGAACCATGTCTTCAGCTGTTTGTATGCTGTCCTCCGTCACAGACTTTGAAACTAAAATCATACTTGGCTTTACTGCTTTGGACGCCACATATTTTTCTGAAAAGAAGAAAATAATTATACAAACATTTTAAAATGATAGGGGCTTTATATTAAAACATAGTGGGAAAAAAAAACTATGCTGGCAAACTGGAATACTTTGGTCTTCTCTCCTTTCACGCGTTATCAAATTCATGTACAAATTTGACAGTTAAAAGAGAACGATTTGAAATATCCAGACAACTCCTTGTAGATTTTCGTGTTGTTCTCTCACTTAATGCAGCTAAGGATTCTTAAGGACATTTTTGCTAATCCACCATATCCTGGTTGCCAAAAGACTTTCATAGCCCTGAGGGAGTCTCCAGTGTTTAAAAATTGATTATTATGCGATCTTCAAAAATAAGGGACCGGGGATTGTCAAGATGGTGGAGTAAAAGGACGCAATGCTCACTGTCTCCCAAGAATACAATAAAAACTATATCTGTGTACAGAACAGTTTGCACAAAATACTCACTGAACTTTAGCAGACTATCTCTTGCATCAGAAATAGAAGGAGAATCCTCACAAAACCGGATAAACAACAAGTTTATAATGTATAGCACAGGGAACTATGTTTAAAATCTTGTAGTCCATATAATGGAAAAGAATATGACAAGGAATATATGCATGTATATATATGACTGAAATATTATGCTGTACACCAGAAAGTGACACAACACTGTAAACTGACTATACTTCAATAAAAAAAGAATGTCTTACATCTCAACTAAAATCATAATTAAATACAAGAATGAAATACATTTTGAAGATCAAAAAAAAAAAAAAAATGAGGGACCAGACTTGCTTTCAGATGTATAAGGTGATTGGACAATGTCGAGAGGCTCTGTTTGGCTGAGTGTGCCTCTCTAGTCCTCTGGTTAAATAGCCTTTCCTCTCACACTTTGGTGAGCCTGCTATGGACCCATTTATCAAGTCTGCTCACAGTTCCTCCAATGTTTGCTGTTCGCTGTCCTTTCCTGCCCCATCTCTCCATCTGCAGAATGTAACAGCTATCTTGAAGACTTAGATCAAAGGTGAATTCTTCCATAAAGACTTTCCTGATTCTATATGAGGAATGAATCTTTCCTTCCTTTGATTTTTCCAATTTTTTTAACCTATTCAATGTAAATTGCCTTACACAAGTGTAACTACTAAAGCAGATTGCAAATTCTTTTAGGCCAGGGACTTGTCCTTGTCCATCTGATCATCCTCTGTATCCCTGAGAACAATGCCTTGCAGATAGTTGATTGTTCATAAATATTTGTAGGAATAATTTTAACCAAATAAATTTATTGAGTAAAGTGACAACTAGATGAAGGAGTCACATCACAGCTATGTTACAAGGGATATGCTATCCGATTTCCAGTGATGAAAACCTAATGAAAGTCCCAGTGAGGTAACACCAGTAGAGACAGAAACCTGTCTGAAGATGCAAAAACAAACTAACATTCATTGAGCATGAGGTTAGTTTCCCATGGCTTCTGTAACAAAGTACAACAAACTTGGTAGCCTTAAAAAAAAAAAAAAACCCAGAGATTTATTGTTTCACATTTCTGGACACCAAAATTCCAAAATCAGCTTCACCAGGCTGATGTCTCTGTCACCAGGCAGGACTGTACTCCCTTCAGACATTCTTAGGGGGATTCATTCCTTGCCTCTTCCAGCTTCTGATGCTTGCTGACATACTTTGGATTGACCACATCCCTCCATTCTCTGCCTCCATGGTCACATTGCCCTATCTGCTACTGGTCTTTTTTGTTTTATTTTGTTTTTCTCTTTCCTTTGCCACCATTTTCTTTTAAATAAAGGCACATGTGGTTGCATTTTGGGTCCATCCGGATGAATACTTTTTTTATATCAAGAATCTCAGCCAAGCTCCAAGTATCCTTTTTTCCATGAAAGGTAACATTTAAAGTCCCCAGGGTTTGACATCTTGTATCTTTGGGGCCATTACTCAGCCTGCAAATACCAGCTAGACATTTTTGTATGTGTGATCTTACTCAGTCTTCACAGCTGGTCTGTGAAATAGTTGTGGCTGTTCTGAATTATAGGCAAGACCACTGAAATCCAAGAGTTTGAGTGTCTTTCCCAAAGGTACACACAGTAAGTGGTTGAATATTTGATTCAAACCTAAGTCTGACTCCAAATTGATTTTGTTTTTCTGTTATATCCTAGCAGTAGACACACCGTAGATTGTTAATAAATGTTTGTTGATATCAAACAAAACCCTCACTGAGATTTTGAAGGTTGCTGCTTTATCATTTTGTCACAATTTCTAAAAGTTCATTGATTTTTAAAGCATTTTTATGTATCAGATGTCTCTTCACAAAGTGTTTTCCAAAGTGAGTGCAGTGTTGTCTCCAAATGGGTCACCACTGAGAATTAAATTTTGTCAGTGTAATTCAACATAGGGAATGTTAAGATTTCATGTAGAAAGTTAAAAAAAAAGGGGGGGAATTGAAAATCTGAGAGGGTGAAAATATACACCAAAGTCATACAAAAGTCTACAAAAGCTAAAAGCTTCCATCTTCAATCCCATCCAAGAATGTTGAGAGTCAGCTATTTTATCACTATGAATTAGTGAGGTTTCTGTAGATACTGAACATAAGGTTAAAATTCATTCAAACAACGTTGTCTATTATGTCTGACTTCTCCTAAGTCTTAGATGATTGTGAAGTTATATTGCTGGGCTCTAGTAATTTAGTATAAACTTTCTAGTGAACATTTGTAAATATCTTATGTGATAAAGCTATTTTTGAAAATTCAGGAAGCACCACTGGATCATTTCTACTCTACTAGTTTATGCTAATGTATAATATAAATATAAAGATACTGGTTTTCTTGGTCCACAAAGGCATGTATGAGTGTTTGCTTGCTGATGTAACAAATTACCACAAATACAACAGCTTGAAAGATAGAGGAAGCCTGGATCACTGAATCTCCACATGAAGGAGACCTCCTACCGATCCGGAACTCCTGCATTGGAAAGTTCTATGAGCTAGAAATATATTTCTTTGTATTTCGGCCTTTATACATTCTGGATCTGTTTTTTTCCAGCAGCTAGTATTACCCACACTAATACATCCTCCGTTTATCCTACTCTAGAATTCATAGCACAAACCATGGTGCAAATTCTCCAGTCCCTGAGTCTTTAGACTACATAAATCCTTATCACTCTCAAATTTTACTCAAGGATATTATTGATGTTGTAAAGGTTAAGAGTGTATTTTGGAACTCAGAGCTAAGAATTTGAAACAAATCCTAAAATGTTTTGTGCATTATTTCCATGGGAGCAAAACACTTCAACCTCATTTAAAAAATAGTTTTAATAATGGAAAGGCTGCACAGCAAAGAGCACAGTTTAAAGTACAGTAAAAAAATACATGGACAGAAATGCTGAAATATTACTCTCTTGTACAAGATTAGCTAAACAGTACAGACTGCTCTTAGCAGAAAATTAAATTCAGGATGAAGGAAAGGCACACTCAGGTCTTCTTTTATGTGGAGAGGGTCTGCATTTAGAGACTTATTATAATGCAGAGTTTAAATATGCTCACATAATATTGTCCTTCTGGAAAAGGAAGGGTCCCAATACATAAGGTCAGTGACTGGGTTAGTGCCTAAGATCATGGGTCTATACTGATTTTATGATTTATATAATCAGGTAATTATTTTCTAAAAATTTCTCATTTGAACAGAAGGTTTTGGGTAAGATGTGGGAAGTGAGAGGAGATAATTTGAAGCTGATCCACATATGACAGTGTTATCAAAATTAAATGGTAGAACTGGGCTGACATCTGAGAAAAAGCTTACAGGTCAATAGGTTCAATAATTATTAGTAAGAACTACACTAACATTCATACTTCTACTTAGAATATCATTTACATCTGTAATTTCTCAACAAGCATGAATATAATTAATATTAAATATTGTAAATGTATGAGAAAACAAGCTCAGAGAGATTTCCAGCAAATGAGCCAATGCCACATAAATAACTACTACGCGCCTGTTTCAGAATTCGGAGTTGTGGCCAAGTCCTTGCATCATTTTTAAAAAGTCCTGATTAGGAGTTTCTGACTCACCATAAGAACCACCAACAAACAGGGATTTTTGATAAACTACTCCATCCTGATTATTTTAGGATTCTTTCCATTGTGTCCATTTCTACTAGTGTTTTTACTAATTCTCTTGCCAATATCCCTGACCTCAAATGAAAAGGTAATATTGCTTCAGGTGTGCTTTCCTGAAGACAAAGTTAACTCATCTGAAAAATAACAAGTTCCTATTTTAAAAAAACAGCCATTTGGACTTACACAAAATGACATTTTAGGGTAAAAGTAAAGAACCACCGTGTCAAGCTATTTTCATGCAATAAGTACAACATCCAGATTAAATGCTTTTCCTGATTTAAAGTTTCTTAAAAGTCAGTTGATATACTATTTCTGGTTACTAACATTACCTAAAGTTTAAGGATTTTAAGAAAGCCAACTATTTCACTAAGAAAACAAAGCAAATAGAATTTGCAACCATAGTGACAGCTTAATTTAAACTGGGTCATTTATATATGATATTCAGACTTATGATTATTTACAAAATTGCATTATTGATTATTTTAAGAAGGCAATGAACAATTGTATAAATGAAGGCAAACTGTTCACACAACGCTGGGTTACATTTAGCCATAGGGAGATTAATGAAGGTGGGTAGGAGCTCAGATTCAAATAATTAATCAGAACGTTCATTAGGAAAACAGTCTGAAGAATCCCATTACTAAGTCACTCCATTTAACATAGAATTTATTCAAGTCATTTGACAATAATTTATCTTTGTACCAGAAACAATGGTGATGTGTTGCAGGTGTAGGAGGCATTTTGGAGAAACAAGTCATTCTTGGTCTCATAGTTCTTACTTTCTAATAAAGAGATAAGAAAGAAAGCAAGGAAGAAGAGAAAGAAAAGAAGAAGGGAGAGTTAACAAATAATTGGTAAATGTTGAGTGAATTAATTGATAAAAATATTAATAGAAAAGAAGTGTACAAATGAATACCAACAAACATATTCTCCATAGCTCAGCCAGGCTTTCCCCAAGGAAATGGAACCACTGTGAGTATCACGCAGTCAGGAATTTATCACAGGAATTAGGCATTACACAGTTGTAGGAGAAAATGTGAAAGTAAGGGTCGACAAAGTGGAGCTGGAAGATTACTTAGGAGTCATTATAAGTCATTAGATGGTTCTCCTGGAGCACTGGCACTGGGGGACATGTTAAAGCTTACAGCAAATCTGGAAACAAGGAACTTCAGCTCCTGGAGCAGGCTGCAGTGGGTGTTGGTGTGGAGGGATGCGCAAAGCTTTTGCCTCTTCATGGTTACTGCTCCTGTGAATTCACAGCCAAGCATGTAGTCGGCCTGGGAAGCTATGGGTCTAGGGGGGTCAGTGGTCAGGAAGAAAAGCAGAACTCAAAGTAGGAAAGAAGAATGAGGATAAACAGGGACCCATCACATTGCATCACATCTGTCTTAACCTCTGACTATGAAGACTTTCAGGGAGATACGGCTTCTGTTTCACTGGTCCAGATCTCATGCAGATTCTCTTGTGGCCAATTCCAAGTTGGAACGCATAGGGAAGGTGATTCTGAGACATGTAGTTCCAGATTAACCAAGCTGACATAACTCAAACTATCCCATTATATATCTATATATTTCCTATATTTCTATATTTCCTGTTTATAACATGTTATTTCAAAATAAGGTCATAAACAAAAATAATTACTTTTAGAAATGCTGTTAAAATCAAAAGTCAGTAAACACAAAGCTATAAAGGTATAAAATCCCTTTTGAGTCTTCCTTTCGTGATTTTGCAGGTTGCTCTGCTTATTCACCTCGTGCTCTGCACTTTGCAAATGTCATTTCAGATTCTTAAGAAATTCCCCCAGAATAGTGGCAATTTGCCAGAGCATCTTCTCTCACTTTTCTGAAAAAGATCAATGAAGTGAAGAGAAATGTAGTGGCTTATCCAACATTCATGGTGGGGTGAACTCCCCAGAAAATGCTAGCTTGATGCCTGCTCTATTCACTGGTCTACACAGTGAGGACAGTGTTCTCTGATGCAAGAAGTCAGAATAGATAACAGGGATGGATTCGGCTGATCTGCAAGTGTAGCATTTACTCTCATCCCTTAAATGCACGGAATAGTTCCATACAATTCAGATCATTTTTCCAGAGAATGTTAAGGATGGCAACCACATCCAAAACTCTGGCAATCTTCATTGAGTGAAAATAACTCATTGCACACTTACCCTGAAAGAGTGGGCTTGTGCATAATTTAATAAATTTGGTGTTGGATGTTTCAATATGAATTCACTTTATTGTAGTAATTCTCTGGAGTCTGATATTGTTTCATCCTCTAGTAATCAATAGCCAGAGTCAATCAATTTGATTTCTTAACATGATTCACCTGTTGTATTTAGACAGTACCAGTAAAAAACAACAAAACACAAGAAAAACAACAACAAAGTAATTTGAATTGGAGAGGTATTTGATATTGAAGACAAAGTCTTAAAACTGATTTGTAGTTAAGATAAATAGACATTTCTATATTTCCAAATCTAATATCATCAGAATTGTGTAAAGATAATATTCATAACAAAGGACACTTTAAACTGACAATTGCTGTAAAATTGAAGTGGAGAAATACAGTGTTTGCTCCAAATGAATTACTACCTTAAGGTCAGGATAAATGTATTTTTAACTCTACATCTATCAAGTGGATTTAGACTGTGTCATTAAAATGAAAGAAACCTCTTATATATTATCTTCTGAGATGGATGGGAAAATTCTCTAAGAGGAGGTAAGCTGCATATCAAAGTAACCAATTTTACTAAAATGTAGGGTTTCAAGTAAGAAGTTACTTCAGCAAAACTACTAGTTAGAGTCTTACTGGTATATTCTTTGATTAATGGTTGAAACAGCTGGAAATCACTATTCATTGTGCTAGTATTTTAAAAAGCATCTCTACAGGATATTGGCAGTGACCCTCCCTGGAATAAAAATAACCTCCATAATGGGTGTCTTTGACATAAAATACTTATTAGGAAAATGCATATTTGGGAAAGTTTAATATTGGAAGTGCTTGCTCCAAAGAAAAGAAAGTTGTTGATAACCAATATTGAACTGCTATTTTTTATAAGGAAACATGCAGCCTCACAATTAAAAGTCCATATTCCATTGTGACAATGACCATGAAGAAGCCCTCATTAATACCACAGAACACTAAGTTGGCTCCATATATTAAATAACTTTAAAAAACCTGTGTCAGATGTACTTTCTTCATCCAGAAATATGAACTAATTTTTAATTCTAAGAGTTGTGGGGATTAAATGAGATAATCCATGAGAAAATATCTAGCATCTATTGATACATGAGGGTACATGCACTAAATGTTTATTTTCTTTCTTTCTTTCCCTTTCTTTCTTTCTTTCTTTCTTTCTTTCTTTCTTTCTTTCTTTCTTTCTTTCTTTCTTTCTTTCTTTCCTTCTTTCCTTCTTTCCTTCTTTCCTTCTTTCCTTCTTTCCTTCTTTCCTTCTTTCCTTCTTTCCTTCTTCCTAGATTTACTTATTATGGCATAATTCATAAAGTTAATTTACTTGCTTCAAAGGATTTGGATTCACTCAAGTTTAAAAAGGGCCAGGAGGAACTGTGAGAACAAATATCAGATTGCCTTAACATACAACCCATTATTGCTTCTAATAGGCTAACGTTTTTTCCTTCCTGGAGCAGAAAAATCTTCCTCCCACAGAATAGGGGAAAAAAAGAATGTCACTGCTGAGACCGGTGTTTCCTACCAACCTCTCCCAGTATGCCAACACCTAAAATTATTTGACCAAACAGGGATCTACAATCCATTTATCCGAAAGTTATTTCCATGTCTCTTACCACCTTCTCTATTCACTTATTCACCAAGACAGCCTTAACATTCCCCTTGGCTTGACTAAACTTTAGACAAGTTCCTTTTCGATTGTAGGCCCTTACCAGTTCTTCTTTTAGAGCATTTATTTTAGAAAACTTGCAAGTGTAAATTCTTCTTCTGCCTCTTTGAAATATAGACAAATCTTTTCCCAGCCTCTCACCAGTTTTGCAACCCAGGAATGTCTTTCTCAAGGACCTGGGTGCCATCTGTTTGAAATGTAATCAGCAAGAAAGATAGTACCTCCATCTCCCTGTGGGAGGATAGCACCCTAGCTTGATAAGTGCCCATTAGCAAACACAGATGGTCTAATCACAAAGAAAAACATCTCTGCAAATTCAGGGGTAACTCAGTGTGCTGGACACATCCCACTGACCGACTCCATCCTCCAGAGTCCTCCAGCACTTTCCCACAAACTTACCCCTCTCTTAAAATCCTTCTTGCCTTTTGTTTCAGTAGAGTTGAATTCAGTCTCTCTCCTCTACTGCAGTAGTCTTGAATAAAGTCTTCCTTGCCTGTTCAACTCTGGTGCACTTTTTCTTTGACAGTTCCCTCCTTACCAAGTGAGTTCTAGGATTCATCATTAAAATAACACCCTTGCCAATATCCTCAGCTCATTTGCTTCTCTCATGTCCAAGCCCCAATTCCAGATAGTCAGACTCTCCAATACTTTGTTTGGAGAAGAATACACAGCCAGCTGACTCACTTCACTCTCTGCCTGCTGACTTCCAGTTCGAGAACACTATTTCATCCTCTGTTTGCCTTAAACTCCCCACGCCTCCTTACCCACACTCAGTTTCAGCAGATGCCGTCGTTTCCTATTCTACAGAGATTAGAAGCAACTGAAAAAAATCTCTACCAGCTCTCATCTCCATATCCATCTACTCACCTGCATCTGGGACTTGATACTCTGCCTTCTCTGCTGTTATGTTGATAAGCTGGCTGTTCCTGGAGCTCAGGCAACCATTCCATTGTTTCCCAGATCCCATTCTCCCTCATTTTCACTCAAGAACACAGCTGTAGAAGCTCTCCCCTCTCTAACCTGTGCTACCAATTTTTCACTACTCTACTCAATCAGTCCAGTCGCCCTGCAACATTTTTAGGTATTCCATCTTAAAATAATTTAATAATAATAATAATAATAATAATAATAATAATAATAACAATAACAATAACAATAACAATAACAACAACAACAACAACACTCTTTTAATCCCAAATGCACTTCCAGATACTGCAGTGGATTTCTGCTCCCTTTTCCAGCAAGTCTTGAGAAGGTGATCGTAAGTTCTCTCTTCCCATCCTCTTTTAATACTTCCTAAGTTCAGGCTTAAACTCCCACCCACCAAAGTTGTTACCGTCTAGAACACAAATAAACTTTTAAATCCAATTCTAAGTACTTGACTTATTTGACTTAGCAGCATTTGTCATAATCATTAATAACCACACTTTCTTCACATGGCTTAAAGAACCAAACTATTTAATTTTCCTCTTAAATAAACAACCCACCTTTCTCAGCACTGGTTCTTTTCATCTCTCTACCCCTTAGTTAGTGTGACTGGAGGTTCTTTCTTCCTTAATTGAACTTTCTCCGTAGGGGATCTCATTCAGTTTAATGGCATTAAATACCATCTACATGAAAATGATGCCTTAATTTTTATCTCCAGCTCGGATTTCTCTCCTGCATTCAGAGTATTTATCCAACTACTGGCCAGATGTTTCTGTTTGGCTGTCTAATGGAAATCTCAGGCATAACATGCCCAAATCTAGACTCCTGATTTTCACCTCAACTCTGCAACTTCAGTCTTCGCCATCTCTCAATGTCAGTGTCAACGTCAGTGTCACCCTTTCACTTGCCTGGGAATGAAGGGTGAGGGTGGGATGTCTGAATTAACCTTGATTCCTGTTTTTCTCTGCCTCACAGGGTGCTGCAGTGTGAATATAAGTTATTACAACTTTGTACAAAATACACCAATAACTTCCTGCCGCGTTTCAAGTGAAAGCCAAAGGCCTCACAGTGGCCGTCCCCGTCCAGTGTCTCAGTTACCTCTCTGAGTCACCCCTGCTGCTCTCTGCTCTCCACACACTGCCTGCCCCCTCGCTAGTCCTTAAATAGGACGTGGTCCTGCCTCCCAATGTTTAACCTTGATTTATTTTGTCTGAACCCTCTTCTTGCAGGTTGCACGGCTCACTCTGTCATCTTCACTACTCCCTAGACCATTCAATTCAGATTGCAGCTCTACCCCTGTACCACTCCAGCACTCCATCTCCCCCAGCTTTATCTTCCTCCAGAACCCTTCTTACCACCTGCTATAACATACACTGATATATGCATATGTTCATCATCTGTGTGTCTTAGTTTAACACAAGCCTCGTGAGAACAGAGATTTTTGTTTTCTTGGTACCTAGAAAAGTGTCTGACACTGAAATATTTAAGAAAAGGGAGGGAGGAAAGGAGGAAACTAATTTCAATTCTATAGTATTAAGAATTCTGTATTATTAAGAATCAGTCGTCTATGTGGTAATTATTAGCACACTTATCTTCTTAGCCTTCTTTTTGAAATTTCATTGAGTATTTGTCTATACTTAGAACTCGGGTAAGAGAGAAAGATAGGGCCCTAACTTGAGTATAAAATGTCAGGAAGAGATATAAAAGCACTTCACCCTCTTTCTCCCACTAATGCTGCCCTTGCAACTTGATGTGATCTCAAATCCCCGTCCCACCAAACCCCGTGTAACTGCTAGAAAGGGTTTTATTCTTAGAGATTATATGAATGAAGTATCATCCTCTCTTAAAACTCTTGGCTAAGAGAGAATGATTAGACCACCCAGTCAGGGTGAGTTTGTTGCAAGATCTAATTCTTAGTAGAGTCCCCTGGGTAAGGATCTGATTCTCAGGGTTGATGATTCTATATCTTGAAGTCATTTAATTAAAATAATAAACAGTTTCAAGAAGATACTGATTTTTAGAGTAAAGGGACAGTTTGTTATCGTGCCTTGATTATAATGAGAAATGTATCTTTCCACTCATCAGGAAAGATGCTTCACTGTACTTAACCTCTAATACCTCCTCCACACTAATCATCTGTTAAGGACTGTGATGTTAAACTCCTGCACTTAAACGCCTATAATGGTTCTCTATTACTTTCCACATTAAGTCCAAAATCCTTACAGTTACACAATTATTATTAAGTATCCAAACTCAAAGTCAACTTAATTTTCTGTAATTCAACTTAACTTCTGTCTCTCTTTTATCATTGTGGGTGAAAATTTCAGCTTCTAAGGTGATATATATAGAAGAGACTGAAATTTTCACCCACAATGATAAAAGAGAGACAGAAGTTAAGTTGAATTACAGAAAATTAAGTTGACTTTGAGTTTGGATACTTAATAATAATTGTGTAACTGTAAGGATTTTGGACTTAATGTGCAAAGTGATATATATATATATATATATATATATATATATATATATATATGTTTTTATCTGAAAAAAGAATATTAACTTTTACTACCATTTAATGCAGTACCCACTCCCCACGTGTACAGTATACCTCCTAGGGATTTGATATAGTACTAGGGTCTTAGGTTGTGTCAAGGCAAGGGTTAAGGGAAGGAGGACAATGTGGTCCTCGGCTTTGCTCCAACAATTTGTCAGTGAGAGGTCCATCACCCCGGTTGGTTTGGCTACTTCAAGTTCAGTTACTTGACGCTAGTCTTGTGCCACATGGAACACAGAATACTTTGGAGGCAGTGTCTAGGGCTTTATCTTCAAAGACACACCATACACTTCTCTTGGGGACTTGCCAGAGCCCCTGTGAGATGCCAGGAGGCACTCCTGTTCACAAGACCCAGCAACACGTCTCTCTCTCTCTCTCTCTCGTGTTCTTTCCTCATCTATCTGTCTTACTTTTCTCTTCCTTCCCTGTCTCTGTCAGTCTTTCTCTACCTTCCCGTCTCATTACAGCTCAGGGGATCTCTACGTGATCTAACGGGTTGTAGGTGGGATCATCATACCCCCTCTTTGCTTCTCTCAACGCATGTTGATTATGCCAGGAATATTCTCCCTGTCTGATGCATCTAGATTCTGGAGATAAAAACATAAGGACTTACTTACAAATCTTTTCCTATTATCATCTCTGCCACATCCCTCCCCTAAAACAATGAGCACAGAGAACACTAGCTTCTTGAGTGGAGAGTCAGGTAAAGGAAGGGGGTGGAATTATGATTTAATATCAATAATGTAACATTGACAATTGGATTCCCATTTCATTTCCTCACTCGTCCGCATTCTCCCTATATCCCTATAGCATCAGAGGGTTCATAGCTTCCTGAAGGCATTCACTCATTCATACGTCCCAGTCATTGAACAGTGCACTTGTCCTCTGTCTGCTCTGAATGACCTTTCAAGTGTAAACAGAAATGTGTGCAGTATGATGGGGAGAAGGAGATAAGGATGCGACTGCCATGTTCATACTTAGGCTCATCACCCTCTCCCAGGGGAGGATGTCAGTGTAAACCTCTGCATTAAACAGTGGGGAAGGTTAATTTTTTTCAGATTAAAAACAAACATGTAGATGTGTGTCTATATATGCCCATATGTGGATGCGCAAGTCTTATACTGACATATGTGTACCTTTAGATGCAGAAATATTTTGTTTAACTCTCACATGGATCTGTTGACCAGTCTGTGGACCCTATGACATGCATTCACACTACTTTGAAGACGTCTACTTAATATACAATCACTGCTAACTTTTTATGTATTTAAGCTGCCATCTTAGTGTCCTGGTACCAATTTTTCAGACATATTATGACTCATTCCTCCCCCACCTTACATTAATTACTTGATGAGGTTTGGGAGACCGATTAGTCACTTGGTTGTAATTGGGACCACATCAGTGTTATCAGCAGAGCTTCCACAAATCATTTCTCCTGTGGCTTATGTCTGGAGATGGATAAACTCGTATCTTTTATGAAGATGATGATGACTTTCAATATCATATAGTGATATTTTCTGACCTTGCTCCTGAATTCTGAAGATGAAAATCCCTTTGCACTGATTCAAGCTCATCTGCACAAACCCCTAGTTAAACTCCTTGGAAAAGAGTTTTTTAAAAGTAAGGATTCAGAGTATTATCATGCAAGGATATTTTTAAGCTCTATCTACAATGTACACCTTTATACAGCTTTTATTTTCATAGTTATCAACCACAGGTAATCCCTCAGTATAGTCTAGAGATTCTTCTAAGTTCATTGGTCAGCTCCATCTAACTTTTTTTAGTCCTTAAATATTTACTATGTATCTTTTTTTCAATTGAAGTTTAGTCAGTTATAATGTGTCAGTTTCTGGTGTACAGCAGAATGTTTCTGTTATACGTACATAGATTTGTTTTCATATTCTTTTTCATTCTAGGCTACTACAAGATATTGAATATAGTTCCCTGTGCTCTACAGAAGAAACTTGTTTATCTATTATGTATATAGTAGTTAATATTTGCAAATCCTGAAATCATCTAACTTTGTTTCCAGCCTATTCTAAATCCTGCCAACGCCATTCATGTCATGTTGCTGACTTATATGGTCACCTTTTGGGTGTTATCTTAACCTATCAGCAGTTACCTGGTTAGTTTGCTCTAAGAAGGGCATTATCTTTCTGAGAAGCAGCTCCCTCAGTAATCAGACACTGACATGTTAACCCTTACCTGTTAAGGATTCAATAAAGACCGTTTGTGATAAGACATTTTTCTTGATCCGTGTTCTATCCATACTGCCTTAACTCTCACCAGTCCCCACCTCTTACCCTTTATTACAACCAGGCCCAATTTTCTCGGGTCTCCAAGCTTTTGTAAATACGAGTCCTCGCTGTGATGTCCTTTCTACATCCTTTGCATTTAACATGAAGCACAGATCTCTGGAAAGCCGTCTCTGTACATCCAAAGTCATCCTTCCTCTCTTGTCTGAATCTCGGGCCTCTCCTCTGTGCTCCAAGCACTTCCTCTGTGACAACAATTTTTAATATATTTTATTGTCATTTGCTGGTTTTTCCATAAGATAGTATGTCCTTTTGTATACTCTGGGGACTTGCAAAGATTAGCCATTCAATAAATGTTTGTTGAATAAATTAAAGAATGAATCACCATTCTTCCCTCACTTTTCCTTTTTTCTAATCTTTGCACATTTAAGTATTTTGAAACTTTAAAAGTGAAATGACATTTAAAAATCAGAATCTCATAAACTCAGGGTGTGTTGATATTTATAAAAATAAGAAGAGAAAATAAATATTTTTACTTTCAATTTTCAAACTATTTGATATTGTTGACATTAAAAACAAAATTGTTTCTCTAAACATGTTTGAAAATTAATTCATAGATTGAATAAAATAGAAATCAGGGCTCTTTTAATCATTTAATGATTTAAAATTTAAAAATGAGGTACATAAGTATTTATTTTTCTAAAATTCTCTAATTCTTTTGAAAAAAATCTTGCTAGTATTCTATATTCACCACAAAGCTGCAATATAATTTGTAGGCAGGAAGGTTTTAAATGCTAAGCTTTGCTTATTAATTCCCTGAATTAGAACAGCTCTTAACGAAAAACAACTAAATTGCAGCCAGCATGAAGAAATTGGATTCGGTGATGATTGCTGTCTTTAAAGCTTGTGACCTTGCATTATTCTGTCATGTGCCTGAGGGTGTAAAAGTGCTCTAAATTAATTTTAGGAGCTACCCAATAATGGCTCCTTTAATCACAGAATCCAAGAGCAGTATGCGCCTTGGTGCTCTATTATCATGTTTTTAATCTTCACATTATGATTCTGTAATGTGTCTTGTTTATAGAAAAGCTCTGCAGATTTTTTCCAGAATTATTTTTTTTTTGGTCTTGGCAGTAATATGCACCTTTTCGTACCTTCTCCCACTACTTCACTGAAATGAGAAAATAAATATTTTTTCTTTTCATTGTATGTTCAGTTAAAAAAAAAAACCCTCAATTTTTTTTTTTTCAAGAGTAAAGACAAAAGGGGGAAAAGTGAGGCTAGTGATGGGGAGGCTTATGCATTTGTTTACTGGGGAAGGGGCAGGGCTTTATTGAGGGAGGGGGGTGCCACCCCTTTACATCCTTTTCTGGTCCTAGTGTTGTCATGGCCAGTCTACTCCCAGTGTTTAAAGCTGCCTTTAGGGTTGCCAAATACAGACAAGCAGGGATGCTCCTGTATCTTAAAGACCCTTGTGTGCTTTCAAGTGGCAGAAACTTAGAGTTTAACCTGCAGTGAGCACTGCAGTTTTCACAGTAACCCTTTACGTTCCATCACTCACTTTATGAATAAAGAAACTGAGTCAGAGAAGTGTAGTAACTTGCCCATGGTCAATCAGCTGGTCAGTAGCTGGAATATGATTTAATAGAGCCAAACTTACAGGAAATGCAGTATGAACACAGATGATCATCCTGCCCTTACCGTCCTCCTGTAAATGACCCCCAAATTACAAAAAACTAATGGAAACATTTACATCTGTCTTGGGCCTGCCAACTAAAATAAAAGCACAGCCTAAAACTTGAGAGTTATGTTTAATTTGGTGGACATTTCTGAGGACTTGCACCCCTTTGAGCCCGGGATGACAGTGTCTCAGATGCTCTGAGGGACTGCTCCAAAGAGGTAGGGGAGGGGCTAGGATATATAGGAGTTTTACAACAAAGACAGGTAGTCGGAACATCAAAAGGTTACTGTTAACTAAAGAAAACCAGGCATCTCAAGTTAAAGAATTTAGCGCTTTTCTATGTATGGGAGGGAGCAAATGTCTGGACTCATTGGCATCATTCCTTTGACAAGCACCTAGCCATCTAGGGTCAGCATCCTGTCTCTTCCCCTCCTGAGTCCCCTCAGGCAGCACCGCTGCGGGTGGGAGCAGAGGCCGGGCTGCTGACTTGTCTGCATCCCAAGTTGGCGGCAGCCGCTGAGGACTTGAGGGCCACAGCACTCTGTTTACTGATACGGCTTTTGCAGTGTTTTTTGTCCACAGTCACTGGAGAATGACGTTATTTTGCCACCTATGACAAATAATTTCTAAATATGATGCAGACATTACTAAAAATAAGCTTTTGAGGAGAAACATTATCTCTTCTGGGGAAAGAAGTACCATATCCCTGAAAGTAAGTAGTAGAGGCAATCCTAAGAGATGAGGAAATGCTGGACTGTCTGCTGAACCAGACAGACACACGGACACTGTGCAGGAGAGGGAACCAGGCTGACCAGAAGGCTAGTTATGGAAAACAGCTCTAGGTGCAGAAATTTTTCCAAGAAGAGAGTAGACTCAAAGTGAAGAAGAAGTGTATACCCTGGATCAGCTCACTCACCATTTTATTCAGGCTAGTGGATCATTACCTAACGCAAACTGACAGGTTGAAGAAAATCAGAAGTAGAAGAAAATACTCTCATAACAGGAATTGTCTGTTTTCAATGTCTCTACTTCTGTTTCTTCCATTCTCTCTCGGTCCTGCTCCAGCATGGCTTCTGCCTTCATCTCTCCACTAACATTTCTTCTGTCACCATCACTAATGCCCTGAATGTTGCTGGATCAGACTGTTGTCAGAGTTGCTCTAGGTGTTTGCTCACAACCTGCCAACTCCCACCATTAGCAGGAGTGTCCTTGCTCAGCACTTGCCACCCGTCCCCCACAGCCTTTAGCACAAGTGAACGTAAATCTTTAAGTTAGTGATCAGAGTTAAGAAAAGAAGCTACAAACAGAAAAAAAAAAAAAAAAAAAAGGATGGAACCAAGATGGTAATGAATCTGACCTCAGACAGACCCTGCTTCGTTATGTGTTGATTTTATGTTTTGTTTTTTTTTTAAAGTTTTATTTGGGGAGGGTAATTAGGTCTATTTATTTAATAATTTTTTAAATGGAGGTACTGGGGATTGAACCCAGGACCTCATGCATGCTGAGCATGTGCTCTACCACTTGAGCTATAGCCTCCCCCTTTACTACACTATCATATTAAATGACACATCTACTGGCAGCTGTGATTGAACATTAAGGACCAAAAAAGGCTACAAAGGGGATGACACCCCACTCCCTCGACAAAGCCCTGCCCCTTCCCGGTAGACGGATGCATCAGCCTCCCCATCACTAGCCTTGCTCCTCCTCTCTTTGTCTTCACTCTTTAAAATTAAATCCTTCTCGCCAGGTGGGTGGACAGTTGATCTGTGAGCTTAGTTCCTGCTTCTCTAAAAGCCATTGAATAAATCTTGTGCTGTGTCGATCTCAGCTTTGGTTTTATTATTCTCCTCCTTGAACCCAAAAGGGAAAAGAACCCTCCCCTGATGAAGTAGAGACCTTGCAGGGCTGGGGGCCCTGAGCAGGATCCATCTGACTTAATTCGGTAACAAAGATCACCTTCTGGTTCTTTTACCTAACCTATGAGCTGCATTTAATTCGGCTGATTATTCCCTTCTCTTTCAATTGTTTCTTCACATGGCTTCCAGGAAATCACTCTTTCCTAAAGTTCTTCCTACTACTTATTTCCATCATGGCCTCTACAGCTGGCCCCTCAGCCTCCTGAATGCTTAATATTGTAGCATCTGTGGCTTAGTACTGGGTCCTCTTTGTCATACATCCTCTCCGTGATCTCATCTAGTCTCATGTTTCTAAATACCAACTAGTCACTAATGACTTTCAGAGTATGCCTCCAGCCTGACTTTCCATGATGAACTCCAGACACCTGTCCAACTGCCTTCTCAGCCTATCTTCTTGGTTATCTTGGAGGAATCTGAAACATAAATATCCAAAATGGAATTTCTGAACTTTTCCCACAAATCTGCTCTACTTGAAGTCTCACCCATTTCAGTTAATGGGCATTCAACTCCTTAATTGCTCAGGCCAAAAACCTAACGTTCAGTCTGTAAGCAAGTATTGGATTTTTTATTTGTGTTTAACTACGAATTACAATGGCTATATAGGAGCTGAAACTGAGAGGTTAAGATATAGATGGGGGAGGCATTTCACTATTTATGTCAATATTTTTTAAATATAGGAATGTTATTACCCATACTAAAGTTAAAGGTAAAATTTCATAGGCTGAAGTAAATATGGACACCTTACTCATCAAGGACGATGACATATAAGATGTTAACATATTATCTTCAGGAGAAGAAAAAAAGTTGCAAATGTCCATCTTTTACAAGGAAAAGTTAGAATGTTATCATTTGTGTAATGACCCATACCATAAGAACAACACAATCTTTTAAGTTTATAATTTGCTGCAAGTAAACAGTTTATATAGATGAGGTGCTGGAAAAAAATCAATATTTATTAATCAATTTCTGTGAGTACTTACTGCTTCTTGTGTCACAAATCAATAGTACTTATCTGCTAAATAGCTCATAAAATTCAGATGAGCAATAAAGCCTGAGAATTAAGGGCAACCCCAACTTGATATCATTCTTCCTCTTTTAACTGCTGTCCTTAAATTGCAAAACATAACAAACTACATTTTAATATTTATATTTTTAACTATAATTTCTGCTTCAAATATATTTTTGTTATATTTCAAAATATGCGATGGTAAGATCCCCTAGGAACAGACAAATAAAATGCTAATTAAAAATACTGAAAAGAGTTTCATCAATAATCCCATGGTGTAGGGTAGAGAGAATTAAGAAAGAAAAATAGAGAGATGACTTTCCCTTTAATCAGTGGTAGAGATGCTGTGTTCTGCTCTCAGCCCGACATGTAAAGGGCTTGGAAGTCACCTCTCCCAGTACAGACTGAAAATAAAGTACTTCTTGGGCCTGTTAGACAATTAGGGTCACAGGGCAAATAGTCACCCTGAAATCTGGAGAGAAAGGTGAATATAGAGAATCTCAGCCGAGATCAGCTTACTGAGAGCAGACGACATGGTAGCCATAAAGTGGCTGGAATATTAAAATTATTTTGACAAATTGCTGCAAGCTTAGTTTGCACTAACCAGCATGAGAGCCAGAAATTCCTGGGGCTACAGTCACAGGGAGACCCTGCACTTTCATGGGTTTTATTTCCAGGGAAGCTATTAGGTTCTCGTGGTGAAGCTCAAAGACAGATCCCTCCACATTTCTGGCAGGGGAAGTGGAAAGGTAACCATTTTGAAAAATGTCCATAGCATGACAAAGAACTTCTCTCCAAGGGAAACAACTTTACCAGAACCTTATCTACCCCAGGGGAAAGGTGGTTAGCCAAGCCCAGTTCTGGCTTCCTGTCTCCCTAAGGGGAGGAGGAAAAAAGGCCAAGAACACAAAGTGAAGGTCACAGCCCAGGAACACAGGCCACTCTTTGACATAAATCATAGCAATATTTCTTGGGACCTGTTTCCAAAGGCAAAGGTTAAAAAAAAAAAAAAAAAGGAAAAATAAACAAATCAGACCTAATTAGGCAAAAACACAGCAAAGGAAACCATCAACAATACAAAAAGACAACCTATGAATTGGAGAAAACACTTGCAAATAATATGACCAATAAATGGTTAACATCCAAAATGTATAAACAGCTCATACAACTTAATTAAAAAAAAAAAAAGATACAAGATGGGCAAAAGAACTGAATAGATATTTTCCCAAGGAAGACATTCAGATGGCAACAGGTACATGAAAAAATGCCCCATATTGCTAATTATTAGAGAAGTGCAAATACGAACCACAATGAGCTATCACCTCACATCTGTCAGAATGGCTATCATTGAAAAGAACGCAAATATATGTTGGCAAGGATGTGGAGAAAAAGGAACCCTACTACACCACTGGTGGGAATGTAAATTAATGTAGCCACTATGGAAGATAGTATAAAGATTCCTCAAAAAACTAAAAACAAACAAACAAAAAAAATAGAACTGCCATATGACCCAGCAATTACACTCCTGGGTATATATCCAGAGGGAACTCTATACTGCTCTGCCCCCATTATTTCATTTAATTCTCATCAAAACCCTACAAATTGGGTTTTATTTTTCACATTTAGCAAAGGAAGACACTGAGGCTTATAGAAGTTAGGTCATTTGCCTGAGGACATAGGCTCACATTACAAGAGCAGAACCTGGAATCAGTCTGTCTGACTCCCAGATTTGTTTTTTACACTGCAAAAATCAATGGCATTAAAGTCAGACAACAAGGACATGGTTTTTGTAGAAGATGCCTATTATATCATCTATAAAATAATACGAAAATCGTGACAATAAAATAACATGACAACCCGCAGCACCTAACTCATTGCTTTACCATCATACTTCATAATTATTGAGCAAATATTTATTGAGCTCCTACTATGCTCTTAGCTCAGCATTATGCACCTAATCAATCAGATTAATCTTACGCTAGCTCCAAAGCAAAGGCCAGTCCAATACTTTATATTCGTTTTCCTTCATGGGGCTATATTTCTGTCTGGGTTGTTTTCTCTGCCAACACAGCTTAACTCTGCCCTTGCTCCTAAAGAAACAACATTCATCTTATGATTTGGGCTGTGGAATGACAGCAGGCCACTGTTGTTTTGTTTTCCCAGGTGAGGAATGAGCACGTTCACAACACCGCAGAGGAAACCAAAATCCTCTTTCTGGCCAAAAAATCTCCCTTCCACTTTCTTTTTCAGTTTTTGAACACAGCAGCTGCTCTGAATTTAACTGAAGCAGGGAATATTGTCAGAATGGAAACAGAATTAATTAAAATAGTCTGCCGAGTCCCAGGCCAAATTTGCTGTTACAAGTTAAAGCAAAGAGAACATGATACTGTGTTGTTTACAAGACGGAGGTGATTTCCTGGGGTTATTTTTAAACCGTTAACAGAACTTCTCTGTCTTTGTCCGGACCTCCACAGACCGGGACTCACTTTTAGAACATAATTATTAGAGCCAGCATGATGTGTGAGCAAGAGAATTTAGTTTGATAGATAAAGCTATTAAAATAATACAACTCACATGTTTCACTGACTATTAAAACATTACTGTCTGACTTTAAAAGGCGTGAAAAACTGAGAGAAGTATATGTAACTGGGTTACCAACTACTACTACTCAACTACAACTACAACTACTCAGGATTTTAGTCTTTTTAAAACACAAAATTTTACACAGTTGAGACCTAAGCTGAAACAGTGTTTTAACTTAGCATCTGACTATGAGCATTTCCGCAGTCTTCACAGACATTACTTACTTTGGCTGGACAAAGGATGTCCCATATATATGTATATATTTTTTTTGTATAGTTTCCCTATGGTGAATCATTTAAAGAAATTCAACTCTAACGTATTTATCCAGAAACATTTTTGGCATTAGACACTTTGGTAATTTTATTGTTTAAAATAAGCAGTATCTTTATTTTATTTTCACTCATAAATATTTGTGAACAGTTTCAACTAACTGGCAAACTGTATCCTCCACAGACAAGCTCAGGGTTCTGATGAAAAGGGTCCTTGTGCCTCTTTAATAAGTCCCCGCATTTACCATCAGACGCTCTCATTGTGGGACATATAAATGTACAAAATATGTGTGCTCTAGACGTGTGTGTCTGTAAGTGGGATGAGGATGTCTGGGGAAGAGTCATACTTGCAATTTTCTCCTTTTACTATTTTTTAAATGCCATTTAGACTTGTGAGATTGCTTCACACTCGGAGTTTCTTGTGGAAAAGCCCAAGTTTAAGCCTTTTCCTCTCGCCTGTAGTATAGTTATTGGGATTCCTCCCCCCCCAAAAGTTATAATCTTCATAAACCCCTTACTTATAGCCACGAGGAAAACTGGACTGAATCCTTAAGAAATATCTCTGGCATTTACGTATCACATCCTTCTTTCGTGCCTATTCTTGCTCTTACCTGTTTCTTGAAAAGAAACCTAATCCAGGGTGATGGACTTTGAAATTAAGAGAGGAAAATAAGTGCAATAGATAAAGCACAAAAGAAGATTAGTACAATATTAATTTAGCTAGCTTCATACCTGCCGACAGGAACAAGAGCAACCCATTTATTAATTGACAAATGAAGCATATTTGCACTGGTTTGAAAGTATGCGTTAATGGGGAGACTTAACTTTGCGTACCAATCATTTCTGTTGGACAAATACCAAGTGGAGTTTACTTGAAGGCTAGTGAGCCCAGAAAAGAGTGCGGGGCCTGAGTGGTAGATGCCAACCACAGAATTTTTTCTTTTCAGTACAACAAGCCTTATGTAGCAAGTTCTCATCCTTTCAAAGTGCTCTATGGCATCATTCTGCCAGTTATAAACGTGTTCCTTTTAAAATACCTATTTCCATGTCACAGAAAGTAAAATGCTGACAAAATATCACAACTAGAGAGTCATTATGTAAACTGAACGTCCCTTCAAATTCCCTCTGCTTCTTTCTGGATGAAAATCCGTGTGAAAATTGTACACTGTATTCCCTGCACTCCTGTATTCCCTGTCATAGTCTCTTGTACATTAAACAGATGAGGAAAGGAAAAGAGTTTTCTCCCTCACGCATGCCTGTTTTCTCCTTTGTGAGCATTTTTGACTCTCCTCCCTTCTGTGAAAGTGCCAAGGTAGTGATGTCAAAGTGACCACCGCTGACGAAAGGCAACCACTGGTGAGGGATCAGGTCAGTTTCGTTTTGTAGTATACTCGGAAGATTTTGACCTGGTTTCAGCATATTATACTTTTGATATGCTATTTTATTATACATTTAGTATTCTGAAAAATGCAGCTTTAAGTGAGGTTCCAGTAGACTAAGCAGTGCATTTTTAATGAAAAGGAGAGAGAACAATGCACTGGGTATCCCTTCACATCACCTGTGTGTGTATTGATGATTATGATACTTGAAATGCTACTGGAAAAGAACTTAGTACAGAATTGGGTATATCTTATGTGCAGAAGAAATGTTAATAAAATAAATTATCCTAAAGAAAATATGTTTAAAATATGTCTTTACCAAAATGTAAATATACCTATTTAATTCATTTTCCTATACTTCTGAAATGTTTAAGTTCATTCAAAAAGTCATTCAAAAAGATAACGTCATTCAAAAATGATTGTTTTCTTCTTCACTTAAGAGAACTGAGGATATATTTAAGTAGAAGGACCTGACCAAGGATTCCTCCATTCAAACGGTGATTGGAGTAGGGACAATTGTGTCCTCTCAGACTGTTCTTAAACTTCACTTTTCTATATGGACATACTGGGTCTTAACTACTTAAAGCATCATTTCATCATGGTTAGATAGAAAACACAGTGATCGCAATGAAATTTGCAAAACTATATTCAACATTTTTCTGCTTTGAAATTTTAAAGCACCCAGAGCATATCTTAATTTTGAAATGCCAATTAGAATAGATATAAAGAAAATAGATTTTCATTTCCCTACAAAATACAAATATGTAATTATATCATAATCAAATTCAAATCATGGACATTAATCCAGGGAAAATATTTGAAATTCACATACCAGACAAATGGTTTGGCATCATTTTTTGAAAGTCTACCTGACACTTCCCAGGATATCGAATAAATATTTTCAATTTAGCATTCTTAAAACTGTAACTCTTGATTTGTAAAACAAACAAACAAAACCCTTCCCTTCTAGATTTTTCCTGTGTCAGTTAATGATAACTTTCATACATATCAGTAACTCAAAGTCTATATTGCAAATGTGTGAAACAACTTCACTGAGTGGGGTAAGGAAAAAGGTGCTGAACTAAGTAACTTTGGAAGTCAGTGGATAATTTAAAGACTAAAGAAACTATAAGTAACAGCTTACTCTAGGTGATAGAATTGTTTCCCCAGGAGTACAAGATACCAATTTTGAAACCATGTGTGTATATGAATACTGGAATTGAGCAATTAAATCAAGAGTCTCACTGCTGGTGTGGGAGTTTACAGATAAGCAATGAGGAGATGCCTAGAATTATCCATATGGTAATGGATTAGAGTTGGAGACATCTCATGGATTTGTATATAGTTCAATACAAATATAGATAGACACATATAGAAGTATTTATGGATCTATGTGTGTATATATATATGGGTTGGTAATATCCTTGTTCTACCCTTGGAAGGCCTAGAAGTGATGATAACTCACTAACAATGAGCATACCTCGCTCTTGGTTTCTAATGCTATTCTCCAATTTTTCTCATGATTAGATTGAGGTTATGCATCTTGGGAGGAAACTACAGGGGTAAAGTGTCATTCCTGTCATACTCTGTCAAGGATACATTCCATGGATATGCATTTACTGGTAAAAAGGCTGATTCAAAACTACAACAGAGAATATTTAAGAGAAGACTGAAGAATTTCATAGTGCCAGAAAGTCAGGTTTTGCTCAAAAAAAAAAAAAAATCATAACAAAACCCAAACTGAACCAAACTAAAATGGAAAAATCTACATAAATGAGAGTCTACCAAAGAGACATAGGAGCCCACTGAGAGAACTCCAAATGACGAAGGTGGAACAAAATGAATAACATAATATTGTAATGGAACTCAAACTTTAAAACAAATTTGCATTAGTCCTTACTGATGTAAATAAATGATTTATTAAAGAAATAAATGGGAGAGTAGATAAATCTTCGTGTAAATAACTTACGGTGTTACTCCATACTTAACGGTTGGGGGACATGACCCCCCACTCTTTAAGTGTGGCTTATAGAGAGTGACTTCCTCACAAAGAACATCGCCTGGAAATGGGGTGGGAGGAATTCCTTAACGGTGGAGAAACCTGACAATCAGCACGTCATCCAGGTGATTAAAGTTAACATCAGCAGTGAAGTTCATGTCGACAGACTGTGATGTGACTCTGAGATCTTCTTCCCTGAAACCCATAATCACAGTGTAAGCATGAGAAAAAAATCCCAATAGAGGGACATTCTACAAAATATCTGAGGAGTACTCTTCAAACCCGTCAAGGTCATCAGAAACAAGGACAGTCTGAGAAACTGGCACAGCCATGAGCTGCTAAGGAGACATGACCACTAAACACAGTAACTAAATGTAATATAATCTCCTGGATTGGATCCTGGACCCGGAAAAGGGACGTTAGTTTAAAAAGGAAGCAAATTTGCATAAAATATGACTTTATTTAATACTAGTGTACCACTATTGATCCCTTGGTTGTGATAAATGCAGCACATCATTAGTTACATTAGTTACATATTAATTAATATAAGATTTTAAGAATAGGAGACAGTGATTGTGGGGTACGTGGGAACTCTTTGTATCATCTATGCAATTTTTCTGTATATCAAAAATTATCCTCAAATAAAAAGTTCATTTAAAAAACACATTTTAAAAAATATGAAGCAAGCCAGATATAAAAGGATACATACCACAAAGACCCATTTGTGGGAAGGTCTAGGAAGCACTATTCTGATCTCCAGAGACATCAGCTTATTTGCAGTTATCTGGGGCCAAGGATGGAAATTGGAGAACTGACTGTATTGATATTAAGGTATATTTGGGGGTGATAGAAACATTCTGTATATTATTGTCACATCAGTATGTATATGTATGTATTTATCAGAACCCATCAAACTCTACAGTTAAATTGTGTGCATCTTATTGTATGTAAATTATACCTCAAAAAAGTAAATTTATTTTTAAAAAGAAGAAAAAATAATCCCTTTTCAAATATGCATACTACAATCACACTCCTGGGAGGAAAGACTATCATATAAAACTGAGAAAATATTTATTTATTTCTTCACGTATCTTAAATTGTGGTAGAAAAAAGCCAATAAATGATTTATTTCATCTTCCTTCAAAAAAATTTTTTTTAAGGATTAGAGACTTTCTTCTGTAATTTTGCTTTAACCTTTTTATTCTATGGCTACTCCCTTTGTGAAAAACAATTTTCTCTGAGGGCCTGGAAATAATAATTCACAGAATTCATTGTGCTATACCAAATTAAAATAATAGAACTAGCAGTTTATGTGGATAGAATATATATTTCAAGTAATATAAAGAGATTCATACATGCCATTTAATCTTGGTCTGAAAGCCTTCCCAATTTAATAAGATGTCAAGAGAGCTATTAATAACAGAGGGCTGAGCACATAGTGAAGCGTAGGTGCTGACTTCTTAAGCAGGAAAAGAACAGCTTTTTAATTGGACTGGATGCTGTTTTGCTAAAGTCACCAGGAAAAAAAAAAATTATGCTTTGGCAGCAAAATACGTCCTCTCCATACCAATGATACAGAATGGAAGAGAAAAATGTCTGTTCGTCTCTGTAGGGACTATTGAAAATCATATGTGATCATTCAGGTTACATGTATTTACTGGTGTCAGTGAGGTGCAGAACAGTACATTGGACGTGAGGATCCATTTTACTATTGTAAATCCCTCTCGTGCCTGGTGGAAACCAAGTCAATGATAATCTCAAGCAAAGAAAAGTGTGTTTTCTATTTCCTTGCAGAGTCTCCAAGTGATGTAGACTTCTGTGCGTGCTAGGATTTTAAAGAATGAGGTGATATTTGCATTGAATAAAGGTCATATGCAGTTTTACTTGAAATAGAAGCAAATTTTCTTTTATCCTAAAAATATTCCAGCCCCATAAATATCCTAATCAGAAAGCTGCTCGTGTGAGTCAGATGCTGGAATTACCAAATGACCTGCGTAACATCTATATGAATGCCAAACAGTATCATTAAAATGTCTTCTTCTTTTCTATCTCCCCTTCCCCCCACCAAAAATAAATTCATAATTACCTACATAAACAAAAAAGATAAAATACTTTATTTTGATAATTCGTCCATATTTCCCTCTGAGATACTGCACTTCAATAAAATGAATGTTCAGAATGTCATTGTCATGAAAATGTTTTCATCATAATTAAGGAGGCATTTGCTGATTCAAGTCAAACTTTCCTCAGATCTAAAATGAAGATATTTAGTTGTCTTGCTTAAAAAATGGTAACTATGCAGCCTTGAAATTAGTGCAAAGGTATCATTTACTACATAAAAGCTCAATAAAATAAAGAATGCCAATAGAGCTATAAACAGGAAATTTTATACCATGTTGTCCAATGGACTCTAGATTCAGATAAGGTCAATTAATTCAAAGCACATGTTTTAATTGAAATGATCTGCTTAAGACTGAATGCCAAGATATTGGAAACTATTTTCAGTGGAATGGAATAGAAGGCTGTATTTTAAAAGTTTTAAGTAGAACTTGTAAAATAAGTTGATAAGTTTTTAAATCAACATTGTATTGAAAGTTCATGCTTGGGTTGTCCCCTGACCGCTAAGTTGCGATCATATATAACAAAGATGGAGAAAGTGAGGAAAACATCTCAGTGTACCAACAGCACAAATGGAAGACAAAGCAGAAATTCCTGTGAAAACTGTGGGCCGGCTGAGCTGTGGGTCTGGAAGTAGAATCAGAGAGAGGAGAGTTTAATCTGAGAGAGTTTACTCTGCAGAGTAAGAGACTAAAAGTGACCCACGTGGGGCGGGGGATGAGAGGTGCTCACTCTTTGAAACAAGGAGTAAAATGCAAATAAAAAGAGGCTGCAATGAGCTAGGGGTGTTTGCTCTCTGGGTCTCAGGCTTCTGTAAAGGTTCCTTCCAAGGGAGATATTAATAACTGCCTTACAGCCAGAGCCTCCGTCACCTCACCAGTATAACAAGACGGTCAAGAATGAGCCCCATGGGGGCCAGATGAAGGCAACAGATGAAATCTAAACAGCAGATGCAATAAAAACTTCTAAGGCTTATTAAAAGTTTATGAGCCCAGAACTGCTCTTAGTGACTTACACTTACTACCTTATTTCATCTTAACACTCCTAACGGGGAGCCCAAGTAGGACCCTGCGTTCAAGGTGGATCTGCCAAGAAAAAATCCAAAACGCATTCGAAAAGCAAAGACAGAGAAAGAGTGAACAATGTTTTATCACTCTAGATAGGATTGAAACCATAGGTCAATGTGAAAATAACTTTTTTCATTTAGGATTTCCTCCTTTCCCCAAAACAACACAAAAAATTGAAGGAAAGGGTATCTTTAAATATATATAAACAGAATTATAGGAATAAATGCAACAGCAGCTGTTAGATATGAAAGGGACCTATGAAAAATTCCTATAAATGAGAAATATGTTCAAAATATTTTAAAGATAAAATATATGTACAAATATAAAATGCATTCTATATAATACATATGTATACAACATATACTGTCACATAATATATACATATAGAATAATGTATACCTATAGTATTATTTATATAGTATGTATTTTTATACTGTAACTGTATCATATGTGTATATATGCATATAATTTATAATATACCTCTATCTCTCTCTATATATATATCAATGGCAGATAAACAATTTTCAAAGGTACACTATATATGAATTCTCTAGAAGTAAGAATTCAAGAGTATCGAACCACACATCTTAGATACTCTGTATTGAAACTAAAAATCATAAAAGTCAAGAAAAATAATCTTAGATGCTAACATAAAGAAAAGAGATTACCTAAAAATAAAGGACAGAAAATAAAAGACAGTTAGATGGACAACACTGTTTCATTTGCATTGATATATTCCAGAAAGCAATGGAATAAAATATTCTGAATGCTGAGAGAAAATAACTATCACCTATATTTAGCTAAAGATATATTCAAGAATTAGAGCAGAGAGCAATAGCTGACCCCCTAGAGATACATAAAGCCAGAGAAAATAAATGGAAAGTGGTTAAGAACAGATGCCCTGTAGCTGGAAAGCTGGGTGTGAATCTAGGTTCTGCCACTTATTAGCTCTGTAAGCTCAGGCAAGTTACTTAACCTTTCTGTTCCTCTATTTTTCATCTGTAAAATAAGGATAATGTGTGCTTTGGTATTGTTATGAGTATTGAATGAGTTAATATAGGCATAGCACCTTGAAATGCTGCATGGTACATAATTAATATGATATATGGTATATATATGATGAGTGTGTGTATATGCGGATGTATATGGATATGGATATTGATCAACTATTAATGTAAAAAATTATGCTTCTTGTGTTGTGATCAACTATTAATGTAAAAATTATGCTTCTTGTGTTAAAAAGTGAAAAGTTCAAGATAATATTACATCACAATGAAACAATGGAAAATGTAACAGTGAGCGACAATATTGCAGAGTAGCTATGCACACAGACAATGAAACCAGATGGCCTGGATTCCAATCCTGGTTTCCATCTGACTGACAGTATAACCTTGAAGATGTCAGTTAATCTCTCTGTCTCATTTTCTTCATGGAAAAAACGATGGTTATAATAATAGTTATAGAGACCTCATTGGGTTAAACATTAAATTCATTTAATATGAGACATATCTGGCATATATTGCCATATAACAATTAGGTTGTTATATGTAGCATTTAAAGTAAATATGTTGGATCTACATGTATCACATGAATAAAAATCAAAGTCAGAATGTTAATGAATGAGAGACACATCGTAGAATAATACACGATTGATTCCATTATTGAAAAAAATTTTAATTTCTTGACTGCATATTGTTGCACTCATATGAAGTAACACTACATAAACATGTATAGATGAGAAAAAGACATGGGATATGAAGGGGCAAAAAGGCTATAAAGATCTTAAAGAGAAAGATTTCTTAAAAAAAGATCTGAAGCAAATAACACAACTTGTTTTATATTTGTTTAATCTGATTGCTGAATATTGGTTCTTCAATTCAATTATTATAATTCTCTAATTTCTGAATATTGAAATAACTTATTTTAAAACATTTGAAATAACTTATTTTAAAACATATAAAATAAAGCAAACTGTTCTATGCTTTTCTGTACTCTGAATAGTTTAATAATATAGGTTGTTAGAGCTCGTCTGTTAAATCATCTGGATCTGATATATTTTTCAGTTGTAGATTTTTAACTCCTTGTGAATTTCCTGTGTATTTCAATGTGTGTGAGTATCACTAAAATAAGATCTCAGTCACGGTGCTGCTACAAGGAGAGCCAATAGGTCTTGGTAAAAGGATCTGAATTTGTCTTGTTCTGGTAATTTGCACATTCTTAGGGTGTAAATAAATATATTTGGGAATCTTAGATGAATGCTGTAAAACTCTGAATCATGACACAGAAAAGTGGATGGCCTAGGGTATGTGCCCTTTAAATGATAGCTAAGAGCATTATTACATCATTGTAATGGATATTAACTCCTTTTTACATTTGGTTCCCAGAAAGTAAGTTTCAGATCCTAATTTGATATACCGTATTGCAGCATGCCTTCACAGAAAGAAGGCATAGAACAGAAGCAGGGAAGAGTAGCTAGTCTCTGTGGGAGTTATAGATCTTGCACGCTGGCATTCTGACATTGAACTAAAGGCCAGAAAAACAGATTTCTAAGGTGACAGGGCCTAGTGCTAACTCTCTTGACCTTGACAAAATCACTGAGCTAACAGGAGAGCTGTGAAAGATAGATGGAGAGTAATTCTCAAGTAAAATCCTGATTTCACCTCTGACTTCCCATAATATTTCCTTTACAAAACTTCTGTTGCCAACTTTTATAATGTCAGATTTCTCCAAACATCTGGTATAATTAAGTTTAGTTAATAAGTTGCCTTGAAAATATTTAGAAAATACCCAATTGTTCGACTAACTGTAGAATACCAATATGAAAGAGTAAAAATCTTGATCATAAATCTTTAAAAATGTACTCATTTTATTTATGTAATCATTCAAAATAAATATACTTACCATCAAGTTTCAGTCTGTACCTGCCACATCAAAGGCACCATGCTGTGGACAGGGGTCACAAAGCTGAGCAAGACCGAGGCCAACAGAGGGGACAGATATTTAAACTAATAATCATAACAAGTTGTGATGTTAGTAGCGATATTAGTAGCAACTGTGGAGGGACATAGGAGGAAAAGCCACTTGAAAAGGCTAAAAAGTAAAACTAGAAATAAGCTCATAAGATCTAGAACCATGCTTACAAGCTAGTTCGTGCTTTAGTGCAAAGATAAGAATGATTTCTAATTAGTCTTTCAATTGCTTAGTCCTCAATGTGTGCTTCTAAATGCAAAAGTGTGCTTAAAAGCAGTTTCTGTCTCCATTAACTTAAGTACCCTCTCTAATCTTCTTTAAACTATTAAACTTACTTTCATAAAGCTTTTCTTCATAGATAACATAAAGGTAAATGAGGAATTTGAGTTAATGGAAAAGTACAGCCTTTCTCATATTAATCTCTCCCAGCAAACAGATCCTCAGTGTGGAGAGCCTCATATGCCTCTGAACTGAAGGCCAGAATTCTCCCCTGAATACACAGGACCAATATGTAAGGTTTTGGTCATTTCTGAAACCATTCAATTAAGTTCTATAAAACTATTCCAATATTGTTTTGTTTTATGTAAGAATTTCTGAGAAAAGCTGGAATGATAAAACAGATTTTAAAGTGTATTGTAATTGTTAGAATTACATATACCCTTAACAACTAAATGTTCTGGGTTTTTAAGACTTGAGTTTCCCTTATTGTCACAAATGATAAAATAGGAACCCACTTACTTTAAAATTTTAACTCGTGAGTATCACTGGTTTCCTCACTTATTAAAACTTAGCAAAAATAGTTGCAGTGTTCACATAAACACCCAGGCTTTTACTTGACTCCTAAAAATTAAAAAGGTCATGTACAAAATTCTAGCTTCTGGTAATGGCAGAGTGGCCTAGAACACTGCTGCTAGTAATAGACTTTGAACAAACTGCTTAAAGAACTTAACGCAGGCAGAAGCCAGAGAGGACATGACCCTTGAAGGGCCCACGTTGATTCCCCTTGGGGCACTCCCCAGTCCTCACAGCAAACCAAAGATAACATTCAAGTATAAAGCCACTGCCTTATGGGATTGAAGAGTCAATGTTTGGATTTCAGGACTGTTACAGAGGCTGGAAAAATAGGGAAGCAGCAGTATCTCAGAAAGGGAGAACCACAGACAAGAAACCCCAAAAATCTTTATCCAAAATCTCCACCCACCCCTGATGGACTTATGGGCTCCAACAATCCAAGGAGCCCAGAGGGAAAACAATACCTACAAGGTTGAAAGCGCTGAGCAAAGATGTTAACAGTTTCCTAGTGAAAGACAGAGTTTGAAGTTTAATCCTTCCAAGTTGATGAGGGACTAATTGGGAGTTCAAGATTTGCAGATACTAATGTATATAAAATAGATGAACAAGTTTATACTGTACAGCACAGGGAAATATATTCAATATCTTGTAGTAGCTTATGGTGAAGAATATGAAAATGAATATATGTATGTTCATGTATGACTGAAGCATTGTGCTGTACACCAGAAATTGACACGACATTGTAAACTGACTTTAATACTTCAATTAAAAGAAAAATATATATATATATACAAAAATATATATATATGTATATACAAAAAAAATAAAATAGTGAAAGAAAGAGGCTTGGTAAACACACCAGGCTTTTCATTAATGCTGCAGGTGTGTTATAACCTAGGACTAAGGGATTTAGGCATGAAGGCAAATCTACTGTCAGAGATTGTGGGAGGATCGTGGGAAGAGGAGAGAGAATGGAAATATGAGCTGAGAAATACAGTTTTCCAGTTTTTCCTAAAACATGAGAAGTGGATTCTGAAAACTGTGATTGGTGATTTTTATTTCAAATGAAGGAAAATTCTAGAATGATTTACTAAATACTTCAGATGGATTACATATTTTACAGGGAACTCAGTTTCCTCTCCCACTGACTCTCACAGCATGCTTGTAAGTCCAAATGTATAACGTTTTATGGTAATTTTGGTAATATCTGAAACTTGTAAAAGATAGAAGCTCACAAATTCCCCTTCTAGACCATTTTTCTACAGTAATAGTCTCACAAGTGGTGTACAGATATGTGGACAATGATGTTTATTGAAATTTTTTGAAGTAGTAAAATATTGTAAAGAATCTAAAAATCATCAATAAATAAATGCATCAGAAGGCTTGTCAGAAACAGATTGCTCACTCCAGTTGTGTAACTTGAGAATTTAATAAGGGAACCATCTAAAAACGTGTTGGCAAGGTGTGAGCCAGGTAAATGGGAAATGGTGCTAGAAATAGTGGAAACAGTTATCTCTTCAGTGCCTGAAAAGGGGAAGAGAAGAAGGGTTCCCAGAGACAAAAAGAGAGGACCAGCTTCACATTTGGTCACGGGATGTAGCCAATAAAAACAAACCTTAAGCGAGGGAGGGCAGCTCTTCTTCCTCGCTCCAATGTGTTGCCGCTGTGTCTGCTTGTGGCTCAACCACACCGAAAGTCAAGCGGTCAGGGAGCCTGTTGATGTGGTCGATGCGTGCCAGCCTCCCAGGACACCGAAGCAGGTGGAAAAGGGTGGGAAATAAATCTGGAAAGACAAATAGAAGATATCTATACTTGATATACATCACAATGCAGCTTGCATTATTCCATTAAAATAAATCAATGTATTTAAAGTGAAAAACGCCAGTAGCAGAGCAGGATGAAAGTACTGAGTAGTTAGGTGTGTGCATTAATAAACAGTAGACATATGATGGATGTTATAAAACAGCTGTATATTCTGTTTATAGCCAAACTCATAGATACAGGGTACATCTCTATCTGTATATTTGAATATGAATATAAAATAAAATATGTTTGAAAATATATATGGCAGACTGTTAACAGTGTTACCTCTAAGGAGTTGCTGCGTCTGTGCATTGGAGAGAGTGAAAGTCTCTTATGTTTTATCATTGTGTAGCTTTTGTTTTTATAATGAGAACACATTACTTTTATCATTATTTTTTAAACATGTAGATAAAAGAAGATAACATACAGCATGAGGAGAAAAAAATAAGAAAGCCATGGTCACTATGCTCATGCAAAATTCCAGTAAGAAGATACTCTGCCATCTCATTCACCTTTTACACAGGCTTACTAACCTTGAAGGTGAGAGAAATGCGGTAGCAACATATTTGAAGGTTTCTCAGGTGATCACTGAGGACAAGCTAAAGAAATGTGTTTGAGTATCATACATATTTGGGTGATCATACACTGAGGAATGTCTGAACCCCAAACCTGAGTGACATCTCTGATGGGGTGCTCCATCTTCTGCCCTGCTTTGATTGCTTTTACATCAATGACATATCTAGTTATTAAATGACTTGGTGGCTCAGACACAGTACTGATCAAGATACATAACCTCATGACTGAATGAGGAGCCAAAAGAGTGCTGACAAGCAGAGCAACAGACCAATCAGATAATACATCATCTGACATAAATGTAAGTTGCAATAAAACAAAATTACTTACGTACATCGGGATCCAGGAACTATGGGCTTTACAGCAGCATGTGTTTAACTTCAATCAATTCAGTAAGTGTCAACAGTATGAATTGGCTCATTCCAAAACTCAGTTGATTTACACCACATTCATAATACAATAGTTGCCAGGAGGCTAATCAGATTATACTAAGAATTTTTGATTAAGTGGAGAATGCGCAGAGAAGAACACTGGTGCAGTAGCAGAGTTTTAAAGTCATACATTGTGGACACTGGCTAGAAGACCTGTCTTGATGTTAGCCTGAGGTAAACCACGTGATAAAGACCATAGGGGCTGGATCGAATGTAGAAGACTCCAGCCTTTTGGTGTGGTCCTAGAGTTAAGGCCAACGGATCACGGATACGCAGAGATAGATTCCAGCTCAATACAAAGAAGACATACCCAACAGACTGTTCTGACCGGAATGGACTGCCTTAGGACTAATGAGCTTTTGGGACATAATTTGTAGATGAGATTCAAGCAACTGGCTCCCTTCGGATGCTTTCTGCCCCGGGATTCTGTGGTTCCACGTACTTCCTGTTTTTTCATAAATGAAAGTATGGCTTCCTCTGGTCTCCACATCAGCGCAGTGATGCTGAATTTATATCGTTCTGGTTTTCATCCTCACCATATGAAGAGCGCCGAGGATGTGAGGGGAATTCATAATAAAAGAGCCGGTTTACTGGGCTGCTGATTCCTGTTAACCTGCTGGTGAAATTCCTCCCCGTTTTCAGTGTTCCTCCTGGATTCTCCTTTTCAATACACACATAATTTTCTATCTGTAAATATCCCTGCTTGCCTTTCCTATACCTTTTATCTTTCTCTCCTCGGGAGTCTCACTGCTGAAGCCTTATCTTTCCGGAACTGTTTACCTCCTCTGAGTTGCTAAGTTTTGCTTCTGAACTTCTCTTTGACTACGAGGTGACTGACACTCCCCTCTGCTGACCTCTTGTTAACAATGCCTTTTATTCTCTTTTCATTATGGATTATCTGAGGAATATGCCATTCAATCTTTCCAACTTTTAAACCTCTTCTTATATTACTATCATTAAGTTTTATTCATTTATTTCCCTTTAAAGAACACTTTTCAATATGTCCTAAGTATTTCTTATCATTTCACCAAAAATGTATTTAAATTATGAAGGACTATTTGTAATGTGAAATATTTTCCTATATCTGTAATACATGGCTAATTTATTTCCCCAAACATGCAAGAGACTTTTCCTGTCTGTATTTCTCTATTACCAAACTTTTTTCTCCCCACGGAGAAGAGATATTCAACTTATGGATGTTTAACAACTATTAGAAAAGATACACTGTGAAACTCATAGCTTTGCTCTAATAATTCATGCATAATCATTTGAGGGAAGATGGTACAATCCAGTAAAAACTAGCTTACTCTTGGCCAGTTGAACATATGGGAAGTCCAGAAGAGATTTGATATTTGAACCATATATTAGATACATATATTTGTCTGACTCATATATTTGAAGCCATGAAGTGTTTGTTGGGTGGGTTTTGCATGGGCTGTCCAAAGTGGCTTTTTGAGTTTACATAATTTGCCTTAAGCTCCTAAGTAGACCTAGGGCTAATGTTTTAGAGTCTCAGGATGCTCCACAGAGTCAGCCTCCTTCCCATCAGTAAGGAAGATGCTGCCCTTGTTTAGGGATTCCTCCCACCAGGGCATCAAAGATCCAAGAACCCTGGCTCTTCTAGACACTAGCTTCCACAGACTGTCAGTCATTGATTCAACACCAAAACAGGATTTACTTCCGGACTCATCTCCTATTAGACGCAGAATCATTTGCTCCATGTGGCAATGAAATATAAAATGAGTTGAGTATCTTCAGTACAAGCTTGGGTCCCAGAAAGACAGGAAGGGGAGGTGAGAAAAGAAACAAAACAGATTCTGCACAACAATAATACATGGTGATTCTCTACGTTTTTCAAATTCAGTATTTGGAGACCAGTTTGATACTCCAATGAATCAGCCTTTCCAGTTGGAATTTCAGTTTATTTCTTTCAACCTGGATATACCATCTACAGTGTTTGCAGTATATTCTGTGCCCTCTGGGTGTTCACAGTATAATAGGAGGGAGACACTTGGAAAGGGGGTGTTTCAGTGCACTCTTAAGATTCTTCCAACTTGGTGGAAGAGGTGTATCAGAATTTTAGGGGTATGCAGAGGGAAGAAAGGAAAAAAAGGAAGGGACTTACTATTTATTAAAGGACTATTTACTAAAGTCCATTTAGCAGAAATACTAATTGAGAACGTAGTGTTTGAAGTGGAAAAAGCTCCAGAGAGGTAGTGATAATTTAGTTGGTTAGAGGATCCTGCTGCCAGTAATTACTGCCTTAAGGCTAGAGAGGAAGTGAGAGAGATAGAGAAGCTTGTGCAAAGGATATGCAGGCTTTTCCACCGTCCTGGCTGGGAGCATGAAGAGCAAGGAGCAGAGCATTTATTTTAAGATTGGTCAAGAGTAGTGGCCTTGCTTGCTTTCTTCATGCATGAACTGTCACCTCCTCTATGAAATATTCCCTGATTGCTCCCTTCCTCTCTGCCTCCACGAGATGTATGCGTGTTTTTCTTAAATTTGACCATATCTATTTACAAGCACAGGCAAATATGATGACAACGACAATGGTGTCCTTACCATTAACACCATATTCATTCTCATCTTCTTACCCAATCACAAGGTTGCCACACTCCAAAATGTGGTCATTCCTATAATGTACGGAAATGATAAAAGCCAGGCAGGTTCTTATAAATGCTAATTTATTTCCATCCAAAAGAATTTTGTTTTCTTAACTATAAGGAAACTCTCTAACAGCCCTATACACAATTCCAGTGCCACAGTGACAGCTGCCTTTCTGATAAATTCCTGACCTGCGGGTCCACATGGTGTTTCCGTTCCCAAACCCCAAATTCCAAGGATCAGTCTTTCTTGGTGGATGTCAGGATGTGAGTAATCTAAAGGTGGCTGCCCTGAGACCAGTGTGCTACATGCAGCTTATGAACTCAGGCCAGGAAGGGACAGGGACTTTTCATGTGAGTACGGTGCCATCTCTCCATTTCTTCCACAGACACATTCCCTGCACACAAAATATCAAAAGAAATGGGTATTTGGGGAATTAATGGCTTCATTTCATTAATACAAAAGTTAAACCAAAACCACTAGAGCAGAATAATATATCAAGTAGAAATGTTTCAGCTTAATTACCACTCACATTCCTACTGGATTGACAGAGCGTAGTTACTTGAGGGGATGGTTTCAGTTATCCAGGAACAAAGATGGATTTGCACATCAGGATCCCAGCAGACCTCCATCAGAGTCAAGTTATGAGGGCGGAAACCACGACGTACAAGTTAGCTGATAGATGTCTCTAACTGTGCTCTCTAAATCAAGTTTTTGGCCATGTTCCTATTTAATTAAGCAACCAGACTGTAACAGGGAAGATGGTTCAGTTCAGCCCTGATGATGCACTATCTGGAGAGTGACGCGTTAAGCCGCGACACATCAGGATAAACTGAAAGGCATGGCTTCACGGAAAAGGATTCTTTGGTGTCGATATGCAGCAGTTCTGTTGTGTTTCCTGCACAGACATCACATTCCATACAGCTCTGTGAAACATGAGCAGAGTTCCCTTTCCTAATATGCTTCTGAATAATAAAATAGAGCGCGATCTTTTCTAAACCACTAGATCCGTCTCCCGTGATCAGTCGCACCCCACCCCTTCCCGCCACAGGAATCTTTTGCTCTGTTACCATTGCTGCAACTGCTGTTACAAGATCAGCCGCCTCTTCCGCTGATTATATTGTTTGATTCTTATCTGAGTCCTGAAGGTGAGGGGTTATTACTCCCACTTTGTAGGTTGCCCGGGGGTGGGGGGGCAGCCTCACAGAGGTTAAGTAGTCTCCCCCAAGTTTCCCAACATCTGTAGTGAAGCCGCGAGGCTTCTCTTCTAAGCCTCACTTTTACACCAGGGCCAGCTGCTCTCACTACACACTTAGCGACATCGAGATCCTTGTATTTCATAAAGAATTATGGTTGTTCAGAACTAGGGTAAAGATAGGTTTTAGAAGATTGCTCCTGCTCTTCAACCTATGGAAGCATTAAATGCAGAGTTCTTAGGAAAGAGAGAATCTTTTATTTATCTTCTATTGTCCGTTTGCTTTGGTGTACCACCTCTTCTGGATGTTTTTAAGGCAAGTGGGCTTGCTTCAGATGCCTTCCTCAGGTGCATTACTTCCTCAGGTTTGTGGGTGAAAAAAAATCAGTCAAATTATTGGCAATAATATTTTTAAGACATTATTGTGTACAATGGTTTAAACAAAAATTCTGTAAAAAAGACTCCTTACATGAAAAATATGTGCAGCTTTTAACGTTAGAAAGACAGTACTGGAAAAGATTAGTGTGGCTGAACATTCAAGTACTCAGGGATTTCTTTTTCTAAGGCATAATTTTATACAAGGATTTAAACAAAAGATGTTCTGAAAATAAGAATGAGTCCAGCATGAAAATATGAAGAACTTTTAATTTTAGAAACTCCTGGGGAAAATGCTGTAACTAAAGAATAGTTCATTAAACTGGTTTTGTGGACAATATTTAAAGAAGAACGTTCCAGAGTGATCAGAGGCTTAATTTTTTTTAAAGTCTGGTATATTCTTCTACGTGTCTGTGAGACAGTAAAAGACCATTTTCTTTAGCTTTGCCATCTTTCTTCTAGAAAGAATTGAAAAAGGATATTTGAATTAGCTTTTATCTTCTTTATCGATTTTCAGAATCATTAATAAAAACTCACATAAAAATTTCTGAGACATCTGATCCTTTTCATTTCTCTATATTCATAGCAGCTGCAATTGTAAGTATATTACTTTGCAGAGACAGAACTTTAACATTGATGAAATGCATTTACCAGTTGTAAACGCTACTAAATTGAAAATAGACTATGAAAATGGGCTCTGTTGAATTAAGGTCAAAAAAGTTAAACAACTGAAAGAAACTCTATTCCAGGTAGAAGATGACTAAGTCCATGGCTTGGAGAGGGCAGTTGTTTATTTTAGATAACTATAATACCTGATGTAATATACGGTGCCCCGCCCCTCAATACATTGCTTTTGAAATGAACAAATGGATATATCACACACAGGAAAGAGTTCGTGGAAGAGGTGACATTTGAGATGTGCCTTGAAGATCAGTAGAATTCAGTAAGAAGGGCTGATGCAATGTAAATGTTGCATTAAATGTTGAATTAAAGTTCTGAGAAAAGGAAGCAGATTAGTACTACATCAGTGAATCACTTTTGCCAAGGAATTTGGGAGTCAGAGTACAAGGATCAATCTGGCAGCATGGCTAAGTCAGACCAGTGGAAGCAGGAGGCAGAAAAGAAACTGAATGTTAGTTCAAGTGAGAAGAAATCAAGCCTAGAAAGAGGGGAGAGATAGTGGAAATTAAATGGCAGCTGTTTCAATAATGATGTAAAAAGTCCCAGGATGGCAGGGAGCAGGATTAGCTTGTCTACTGCTCGGCACTTGGTTTAGTGCCTGGAACTTAGTAGGGACTGATTGTGTATTGAAAGAATGAGTGACTGAAAAGATAGATGAAAGCTAGAATGTTTAACTTCATACCTATTCCACAGATGTAACAAGAGTATAAATATAGGTCAGGCTTACTCTGATATTAACAGAAATAATCGTTCAGCAGAAGGAGTCAGTCTCAGGAAAAGGAGATGTGCTCATTTTGGACAGGTTAGGTTAAAAAAAACAAAACCAACAGGATATCCAGGTAGAGGTGTTTAATGGACAGTTGAAAATATGAGTTTGTTACAAAGGAAGGAATATGTTTGTTGAAATAAGTGCTGATTTTTGATTATCTAGATATATGAGATTCTGTCTCTCCTGACCTTGATTATCATAAAATAAATTTTCCACTTCAATTTTCTACTTGTTCCACTCTCATTCTGTTCTAGTGGTCTATTGCTGTGTAGTGAGTTACCTCAAAACTTAGTGGCTTAGACCATCAGTTATTGTTATCATTACCTCTCCCAGGTTTTGTTTTGCTTTGGTTTTGGTTTTCTTTTTGTTGTTGTTTTTGTTTTTGGTTGATTGAACTTACTGGGATGGTTGGAGCTCACAGTCTCATGCAGTTGTGATCATATTGGGGCTAGAGTTACATGAAGATTTATTTATCTTTTTTAATCTGTATCTTTTTATTGAAGTATAGTCGGTTTACAATATTGTGTTAATTTCTGGTGTACAGCTTAGTGATTCAGTTACACATATAAATATATTCATTTTCATATTCTTTTTCATTATAGGCTATGACAAGGTATTGAATATAGTTCCCTGTGCTATACAGTAGGACTATGTTATTTGTCTATTTTATACATAATAGTTAGGATCTGCAAATCCCAAACTCTCAATATATCCCTCTACCCTGCCTTCCCCCTCTGGTAATCACAGTTTTGTTTTCTATGTCTGTGAGTCTGTTTCTGTTTTGTAAATAAGTTCATATGTCTCATTTTTTTTAGGTTCTACATATTGGTAATATCATATTTGTCTTTGTCTAACTTACTTCACTTAATATGATAATCTCTAGGTCCAACCATGTTGCTTCAATGGCATTATTTTATTCTTTTTTATGGCTGAGTAGTATTCCATTATATAAATATACCACATCTTCTTTATCCAATCATTTGTCGATAGACATTTAGGATGTTTCCATGTCTTGGCTATTGCAAATCATGCTGCTATGAACATTAGGGTGCACATATTTTTTCAAATTAGAGTTTTCTCCAGGTATATGCCCAGGAGGGATTGCTGGATCATATGGTAACTATTTTTAATCTTTTGAGGAATCTCCATACTGTTTTCTACGATGGCTGCACTAATCTATAGTCCCACCAGCAGTGTAGGAGGGTTCCCTTTTCTCCACATCCTCTCCAGCATTTATCATTTGTGGACTTTTGAATGATGGCCATTCTGGCTGGTGTGAGGTGATACCTCATTGTAGTTTTGATTTGCACTTATCTGATAATTAGCAATATTGAGCAAGTTTTTTTCATATGCTTATAGGCCATTTGTATGTCTTCATTGAAGAATTGCTTGTTTAGATCTTCTACCCATTTTTGGATTGGATTATTTGTTTTTTTCTTTTTAAGTTGTATAAGCTGTTTATATATTCTGGAAATTAAACCTTTGTCAGTCACATCATTTGCAAATATTTTCTCCTGTTCCATAGGTTGTCTTTTTGTTTTGCTCATGGTTTCCTTTGCTGTGCAAAAGTTTGTAAGTACAAGGTACTTTTAATGGAGGTAAGTAGATAGATAGAACTATACCCTATAGCCATTTATTTAAAAAAAGGAAGGATGACAAGGTTACTGTGTTCTTAATAAAATATGTTTTATTGCCAAGTTTTTTTTGGAAACTTTTAATGGAGTTAACTTCTGATGTTTTACTTAAAGATACTATAAATGTTTTTCAAGCTTTTACCTAACAACACTATAATCTCTATGTGAAAAGTGTGTGTCCATTACTGTACTGGGGAGGGGAGTAATAGTTCTTTATCACTTTTTCCATCTGTGCCTTCCCTCAAATAGCAGGCTGTCAAGAACCTTTCTGATGTAACTGCAATTGCGAGTAATGGTACCTCCCATCACCTGTAGTTTTCTGTTTCTTATCTGATCTGTGTTCTGAAAACACATAAGAAAACCTTCTTTAGAATTTCATGGTAAAAAGAATCCAGAAGTTTCTGAGCAAGCCTGAGCCTGAGGGCTAAAAGTAAGAGCTAATATGTTCAAGTTCTAATTTCGGTCCAGTAGTTAAAAATGCATATGTCTCACATTGTTTGATCTTTATCTCAATCCTGTACGATAGATACTATTATTACCCCTATTTTACAGATGAATTAAATGAGGTTTAGGCAGGTTATTCTCATAGTAAGCAACAATCCTGTGAGGTTTTTGTTTTCTTTTTGAATCCCCCCTCAAAAACAGAGCAACTATACAGGCATACAAACAAAACACCCATGTACAACATCTACCACAAAACAAGACAACAAGAAATTCTCATGAACCCCAAAATAGGAGTGAGAGGGAACCAAATGCTAACAGTGACTGGACCCAGGTGATACTAGAGACAATGTGTTGGAATGCAGAAAAAATGACACAAAAATAACCAGCAGAAAGTTAGATTGGACAATCTGTGATCTGACATGAAGACTGGGAAGGGACATTGCAGGCTCCAATTCCCAAATGAGGGGAAAGGGACTGCAGGAAGACCTAATGATGTTGGTGGGTCTGGACCGTTTCAACTTGCCAAACTAGCCAGCTGGAGCTACTTCCAGTTTGCAGCCCTGTTCTGAAAATAAACTACTGGGAAAATACAAATTGAGTTTGTTAGCTTGATTTATATCTCTAAAATAATTAAACACAAGATTTGTGAGCTCGCATTTGGATTATTGCCCTGGGCCTTGCAAATATCAGTGGTGGGTCTCATCCTGGATATTAGCAAGAAGCTGCTCTCTACCTTCACGGCAGGGGCATCAAGAAATTGCAGTTTGGGTGCTGCTCAGAAAACCAGGGGGCGTGCAGCCCAGGCTGCCCTAGAAAATCCATTCTACTTAGCTGATGTGAGTTTGAGAACATGGAATAATGTCATTTTTTTCTAACCATATAAGTATAGATCGTATTTTAATGGCTTTTTCAAAAAGTGGAAAAAGAAACTTCTTTAAGAGAAGTTCATAGTGTGCCTCTTCTCGTGTTTTTAAAAAGGCTTTAAAGCTATTCAGAGAGAGAAAAATGTGATACCATGATATTTGCCATAATGAAGGGTTTTCTTTGTGGTTTCCCGTCAGGTAGACCTCAAATCATAAGGAAAATGAGTTCTTGCCTTATAGCCTCTTCTTCCTACATGTATACATTGTTGCATTTTTAAATCTTCTCATTTGTATATTGAATTCATTTTCAAGTCATTTTTGTGATGGAACTTGTATTTTTCACTTTCCCAAAGAGAAAATAATTTGTTCAATAAAGAGAAAAGAAGTGATTTTAGCATAGAATTTTTAAATTGTCTTCACTATTTTACTGAAAAATACAGTGCAGAAAAAAATAAAATTCATCTAGCAGATAGGTGTCCAGGCTAGAGGCTAGTGTATTTAATTCCTGGGCTCTGGCTGAGCCTCCCAAAATATGTGATTCTAACACAGGATGGCTTTTCTCTGATTTGCTACATTTAGAGATACGTCCTGAAAGGCAGAGCCTATAGGACACTTTATTAATTTCCCAGGGCTGCCATAACAAATTACCACATACTTAATGGCTTAAAACAACAGAAATGTACTCTCTCGCAGTTCTGGAAGCCAAAAGCCAGAAGTCAAGGTGTTGGCAGGCTGTGCTGCCTCCGAAGGCTGTAGGAGAGACTCCTTCCTTGCCTCTTCCAGCACCTAGGGGCCAAGCATTGCTTGACCTCTGAAAGCGTAACTCCAATCTCTGCCTCCAACTTCTTAGTCTCTTTTTCTCTGTATGTGTGTCTTCTTGTCCTTTCTTCTTATAGAGACACCTGTCGTTGAATTTGAGGTGTGCCCTAATTTAGGGTGATCTCATCTTGAGACCCTTAACTTAATTACACCTACAAATAAAGTCATCTTGGGAGGTTGTGGGTGGACTTATCTTTTGGGGGTCCACTACTCAATCCATTGTGGGGGTTGATCTATAGATAAACAGCAAGAGTATTTTAATATCTTTAATCAGTCAGTGAGAAAGGTTATACTGTACTTTTTCAATATCATAATTAAAAACACAAAAACTTAACCTGTGATGTTTAATGAAAGGAGACATTTATATCTTAAATTGACTTCCAGGCACAGTATAAGTCACTGCAATTTTTATTAGTATGAGATGAATTTTGTTTTAGTGAAAATTGATATTTCACTCTAAATTCTCTCAGAATTATGAAATCCCAGTTTCTTGTACTGGGACATTAAAGGGAAAAACTTTTACCTAAAAGTAAAAGCAAAGTCAGAAAATATCAGAGGTATTTTTATAAAATAATTTAAGTTTAGTGTTTTCATACAGGGCCATAGCTTTATTAATATTGTATTATTATTATTATTATTATTATTATTATTATTATTATTACTATTATTATTATTAAATGTTTTTACATTGTTCCCATTAGGGTTCAATCAACTGTGACCTGGGAAAATGAAAGACAACCAGGAAATTTTAAAATAAGTGGAAATTTTCTATAGTATAAAAAGAAATTTGAAGGGGAAGAAAGTTCCCTTCAATTTGAAGCTTCTTTTTTTTATATTTTCCAAATAGGACATAAACAAAAATGATCATCTTATGAACAAAAGGAAGACATCTCATTTCTAATGTGATGAGGCAGAAGAAAATTTTAATAAAAGGGTAACAGAAAGGAGGAAATTATTGCGTGTGTTATTTTTGTCTTTAAGAGAGCATGAAGTCTTCAGATGCATGAGAGAAAGAGGAGGGAAAGAGAAAGAGGGAGAGTTATGGAGGTAGGAAGAGAGAGACAGAGAAAGCAGAGAGATGAGGTGTGGGGAAGAATGCTTTCTGTCACATTCCACAGTGTTATGTTTGCTACTTCTCTTGTAGTCTAGTAGGAAATAATTGTGTTTCTCCTATGCAAGGAGGAGAACTAGCTAAAAGGGAAGAGTCAGTAAAGACTAGAACACAGAATTGGTGAGCCTAGTTTATAAGTCTGACTACACTCCTTTTTGTTTCTGTTTCTCCACCAACAATATAAATTCCACATAATCAAAATCTTATCCTACCTCATAGAACTTTTTGCATGTAAACTCTGGGAATTAATCTTTGAGAAAGAGAATATTGGAAACCTTGTGCTCTTTTCAGAGCTGGTTCTTAAAATGTCTAATAACCGAATTCAACAAAGATACTGATGCTCAACAAACATTCTATCTGTCCCCCCTCATTTTCCAGTCCCCTTGCTGTGAGAAGGGACCAGGTGACTAGTTCTGGCCAATGAAATGCAAACTGAAGCCATATAAATGTCCCTTTTTATCTGAGGTAGGGAAAAAAGCCCTCATGATTCTATGGTTCTGCTCTTACCCCTCCAGGGTAAGAGGAAAGGCCACATGTTGCTAATGGTGAAGCTACAAGTTTTAAACAGCCTGGATCTCTGAGTCACCACGTTTAGTTCAGTACCCTGGAGAGTTCTAAAGCCTACAATACACTTTACATGAGTGAAAAAATAAACTTTGTATTTTAAGCCATTGAGATTTGGGGATAGAGGACTATCACAGTATAAACCTATCCTAATACGTCTACTTTTTGTAAGTTGTTTGGGATTTGCTGAAGCCATCCTTAATAGGTGTGAATCAAAATTGAATGCTACAAAGTAGGCAGACATTAGTTAAACTTGCTTTTTAAAAACTGCACTCTTTTTGATGTTTTTGTTACCATTAAAAGGGAAAATATTCTTGTGATTCTGGGTAAGGATGTATTAGCAATCAATATTTTCAGTTTTACTAACAGAAAAGTCTTTAATTGCAAATTCCTCTTATAATTTTCTTAGCTCTCATTAACTTAATTGATTTTTTCCTACTTTTAAAAGTTATACGGGGAAGCCTGGAAGTCATAAAGTTCTTGATATCAAATATTTCCTTCCAGATATTTATAAATAATATATAGTAAACTTCATAATCTGGCATGACTAGAAGGGATTTTGGGCAAAATCAAAATTTAAACTCACGTAAAATTTTTCTTTAACTTCAGTGAACCTAATAGGATAGGTTTAGAAAAATGACCAAAGCCTTGACCCAACCATAAAATCATTCTCCTTTTTCATGGGATTATGTGAGAATTATAGACTATGACCATTGTTGTTAAGCCTTGTGGGCTATTTAAGTGACTGAGCCCTTTCTTTAATAAATTTTCCTATCTTCATTGAAGCATCACCTGTTGGGTGTCTGGACAGAAAAGGGACATGTAACCTCCACCTACACACTTCTGACAAGTGGAGATTACTCATATTTACTAAAGTAACCTGCAACCCTAAGGCCTTTTGGGCATCAAACTGTACAAATACCTCAAGGTTATGATACCTACTTGTCGTACAGGCTCTGTTAGTAAATACTGGTAATTCCACTGGTTAGAGGTAGGTAGGTGGGAGCTGTATGTACTTTCCCTTCCAAGATCAGTATCAGGTGCTGTGGTTAGATGAACATACATCTCAGACTAAATTCTCTCAAGCAGAAAGAAAAAGTGTCTGTCCTATGGGTAGTGGAAGTCCCTCACCCTTATACACCCATGTGACAGTGTTAAAACAGATGACCAGACATACATTTGAGGAGCCTATATTATCAAGTAAACAGGTGCCAGTTTTAAAGAGCAACCCCTGCTGCTTCATATAGACATAAACAGGAATCAGGGTGAAGTCGGGGAGGAGGCGATCCCTTTGCTTCCAGAATTTTTCTAGTGCCCCTGACATCTTTTTTCTACTGATGACATATTACAAGGACTCAAACAATATATATACCTGTATTATAATCCCCGCAGTTAACATCTGTTTCTTTTTTGCTGTGAATATCAGGAAATAGTACCCATCTTGAGCCATTTAGACTTAGCCATGAATTATACAAAGTCAATAGCTACTATGTTTACTTGCACATTTCCACGTCTTCAAACTGTACAAATAAGTGTCATTCTTAAAAAGTGTTTTATTCACTTAAATGAGAATATTGAACAGAAGCATTGGGAGGCATGAGGACTTTATTCCAAAGAAAATGTTATTGCTGAAAGATAATAGGAAAATGCATTAGTAAATCCACCATGTGTGCTTGGAAAGTCCCCCAAAAGCTGCATTCCAGGGCCAGGTGGATGACTGACCCATCACTGACTGTATCTGTGGAGTGACCTGTTTTGCTGGAGAATTAAGGCAATATGGTAATAAAATGAATAATTAGATCTTAATTAAGCTCCCAGGCTGGTGATTGTAGGCAGTAGTGGTGGCATGTTCTTCATTATAAACAGGCAGCTGCACATTCATTTATTTTGGTTGTCCAGTGCTTTTTGCACAAAACAGAGTAAATAACCCGGGGAAATTAGTAGCCTTTTTGACTTTTCTTAAATAAATTCAGCAAGTTAGTTTTATTGTTTAATTTGAGTTGAGGCCAGACTATGGAGGGAGAGTGATTTTAAAGACCAAGTAGAGAACATTTTCATGCAGAATATTTAACAGACGACTAAAACTAACAAATTTTATCCTATTGCTATCCCCATTTCTAATTTACTCCTGCCTGGTCTCCGCCCCGACACTATACACCCAATCAATTACCTGAGCTTTCCTTTTCCTCTAAGCTTTCATTCTCTGAGAAGTGAAAGATGATCAGAGACCACTGAGAAACTAGCCAAATGCCATAAACAGCAGGGTATGTTTTGCAGCATAAGCTGGTTCCACTATTGAAAAGGAGATTCTTGGCAGATGCAAGTCTAAACAAAAAAAGAATCCTTCTCCTGATGTGTTCTCCTTTGGGAATGGAAGATTTCACTTCCTTTTAACGGGCTCTCTATGAATACTCTTTGAAGGGAAAATCATGTTGCTTTTAATAAAGGTCCTTTCTTTCAGTTTCCTTTCCAAACTGCATCTGTTTCTTTTCCTAGAGCTAAACGGATCACAGTTTATTAAGAGGATGCTATTTACAAAGGAGGAGAGAATTATTATGCTACTTCAGGGCCTGTTTCTGGAGAGGCAAGAATGTCATAAACTCATATCTTCTATTTTAACTTGATTCTATACTTCAACTTTTTATAATAATACAATAAATGGACTTTTTTCTACATTCTGAAGAAAGATGTTCTTAAATTCTTTGAAAGGTGAATAATATCTATACATGGAATATATTTTAAATGCACAAAGCATAATATATAGGTGCATACCTGTATCTGTTTAGATAGACAGCTATTAATAGTTACCTAATAAAATAATTACCTGGTAAAGTAAGTAGTAACCAACAGTTGATATTGAAAACATGATAAAATATAAACATTAATATAATAATAAAAGGATAAGAGCTAATATTTTTTGAGCTGATACATATAAACCAACAACAATTGTGGGTGCTTTACATGCAGTCTCAGATATCAAAATAGTGCAATTAGTGGATACTTTTATTATCTTAGTCTTACAGGTTAGGGAACTAAGGCACAACAAAGTTAATTAATTATGTAGGATAGAGTTTAATAAATACTTCATTTTGATTATTTATCAGAGATTTATTTAAATATATACTTATACATTTGCATTTTATAGTAAAGATACATTTACATTATATATTATGTACGTTTAAAATATTTACATATTAATATATACTTACATATTATGTTACATATTTATACATTTAATTAAATCTCTAACTGCTAAATAGGTAATCCAATCAATCAGAAGAATGATTTATTAAACCCTATTTCCCATAGTTGATTAACCTTGCTGTGCCTAAGGAGTGACTGTATAAATATACATATGTATTTATGTGTGCATACTAAGGAGAGGGAGAGAGAATTCTGTCTGGGAGCCTCTTGCATTTTACACATCTTGTGAATGACATTCTGTTTGCCTGTTTTTTTCTGAACTGTTTTCTTTTCAAGGATGTCTGTATAATAAAAACCCTGTGATGACAGAACTAGTGTCTTGGTCTGGAACAAAGACAGGCTTGCTCGCAGCCTTGGAAGACAGAGGTAGTGGTATCCTCCAGGGCAAAGGACCAGCATGCTATGAAGATTCATATTCCCTAAGCTCAAGGTTCCTCTCCAGTAATGCAGTCCACGTGCATACTGGTGTTACCTGAGTCTCTTCACATCATTGTGGAAATTAGGTTTGAGGAAGAAGCATGACACATGCTGATACTCTGACGACTGATACTAAAGTAAGTCTTTTCGTTCTGACCCAGGTGTCTTTTGTCTTTTGCCAGCATCAACCGGACTGTGACAGGCTAACTTGTTAGCTTCCAAGTGGGGTGAACCCTCAAACCCTTCATAGGTTCTTTGTTGCTGTCTTTTTTCTTAATTGAAGTATAGTTGGTTCACAATGTTGATTTCTGGTGTATAACATAGTAATGCAATGATACATATATGTATGTATATATATATTTCTTTTCATATTCCTTTTTATTATAGGCTATTAGAAGGTATGGAATATAGTTTCCTGTGCTACACAGTAGGAACTTGTCATTTATATATGGTATATAGTATATATATATATATAAAAAAATATATGTAGTATCTATAAATCCCTTGCTGCTTTCTGATATACAGATACATTGTGTCTCCTTTCTGGTCATTCTCAAGCTTCAAAAAGTAGCAAAATTCACTTATTGACACTTTTATGACTTAAAAAAATTCCTCCAAATAGTGGAAAGGGCAAATGGAGGCAAACATAAAAGGGGAATATAACAAACAAAGGACACAAGAAATGACAGCTTGGTCAGACAGACACACAAGCTCATCTCTGCTTTGGGTGTCTGACTCTGTATTGCATGCTCTGGGAGCATTTGGGGCTGACATACCTGCTAACAAGAACCATTTTCCCCTGAAAAGCTCATCTATCCCACATTCTTTCTCTAATAAGGCCATGAATATTTCCCCCATAAAGTGTAAGCTGCCAGCATGGGTATAATTTGGTGATAGAAAAAACGCTCTTTAAAAGAGCTATTTTGTTGAAGGATAGCAGTTCCCTGGAAACCAGGTAATAAACGTCAACGCCTTGGTAGTGGCAAGTGAAACTGATCTCCTTCTTAGGCCCTTTCTTTCATAATCCTGGATGTATTATAAAACAATGGTCCTCACAGCAATTGCTAATTTTAGGTTTATAACTATAATAACAAGTGCATTCTATGATCATGTAATTATCATTTTACTTGCACCAAAACATCACTATGATTTTTAAGGGAGATAACAATATTTAAAGATAATGCTGGTGATACTTAGATCTATTTAGCTGTAGGAAACAGACCTTTAAAATATTTAGGAAAATTCTAGAGTAACTTTCCTGTGTTTTATTTATACCAAAGACAACTGGTTTATTTTGGCTTTGTTTGTGTGGGTTGATTTAAGTGCTTTAATTAAAGGTCAGTGCTCAAGTTTTCTGCACTCTCTGCACACCCAGATTGTCCTTGACTTGAATCTCTCGTTTTATGGCGACTTTGGGAAAATCTGTCCTTGCTATGTTCAGTAAGGTAGCGCTTGTTGTTTTAACAAACCAACACCCAAATTTCAGTGCTCTGATACAATAAATGTTTATTTTTTGCTGATATAAAGTCCTATGCAGGTGCTTTTAGTTGGTGGGGTAGAGAATTCTACTCCATATAGTCATTCAGGGACCCAGGATATTGGCAATCGTACCAGCGTCAACGCACGTCTTCCAAGATCATCCCGGGTTGATATTCAGCTGGAAGAGAGAGAAAGCAAAGATACTAAAACTATTCCCACTTCAAAACTGCCTTAACCTAAAAGTGTCGTATACTTAAAAATAGCTTCAAACTACTGAAGTGGGTTGGGAATATTTGGTGGAAGAGCTGCCCCTGCCTCATACCCAGTCTTAGCAATTACTCCCCAAGCCAACTCTAGCAACCTCTCGATATTTTAATAATGTATTCGTTTTATTCTTATGAAATAATGTGAATTAGCCTGAAAACCATTCTGTAGATATATGGAAACATCGATCCATTATGGCACAAATAAAGTAGTATACACTGACTCAGGCATACACTGGTTATGATCAATGCAGTCACAGTGGAGCAATCCGCACAAAATATTATGATACATGAAACTGCTTTCACGTACCCTTACCCGTTGTAAGCATGATTTGAAACCCATCAAGTAAATATGTATTGCTAACCTTGTTTATATCATATACCCTTCTCTAAAAAAATAACAATTCAAAAAACTATACTTTCTAGTTATCAATCTTTTTTTCAGAACAATAAGCTAGTGCACATTTTCAAGGAAGGAAAGGGAAATGCATAGAGTATATATATTCGAAGAAAAACATAATTTAGTTCTCAAAATATATAAACATAAAAAATATATAATTATTAACTACTGAATGAGTCCATTGTGTTTTATGGATGGGGAAACCAAAAACTAGGGATTCAGGCTTTTGTCTGTGATCATGCACCTATGGTTGAGTAAGATCTGAGATTCAGCCTGTCCAGCCCTGTGTTTCCTCTGAATCCAGCTGACATCTTAGGGATGCTAAGAATGTCTGGAGCTGCTGTGGTGGGATGCCCTCAGGTTTACTCCATGGCTACCTCTGAGTCTCGTGTTGGAGGCTACAATGAATTAGAGTGTCATTGGGATTAAAAATAATAATGGCTTGTGTCTTGGAAGTGTTTTTATTGTTCATCTCTTTTCTTGCTGCTCAACAAAATCTATTAAAAATGAAGTGTTGTGGGGAGGGCATAGCTCAGTGGTAGAATGCGTGCTTAGCATGTGAGAGGTCCCAGGTTTAATTCTCAACCCATTAAAAAAATTAATAAAATAAAAATAAATAAACCTAATTACTGCTACCCCCCATTTTTTTTTAAATGAAGAGTGTCAAACTCACAGGAGAAGGGAAAAATCATTCCAGATAGTCACTGCCATATTCAAGCTAATGCAACAGCAACAGTTTCCATTATTTGAGGCTAGATACTGGACCAGTAGGCACTTTGAATAATGTTATCTCAAGGCATCTTCAAATAATTCTTTGTGGTACATACTGTCCGCACATATTACCTATTTTACAGATGAGAAGATAAGGAACTGAGTAAGTAAGGGACAGAGTTGGCATTCACACTGAGGAATGTCTCACTCCGCCATTCCTTTCCCCATGCTCATATTTTATTCTCATGAATTTCAGAAGAGAACATGCAGCTAAGCTGGTATGTGGTCCTGTTGGTGGGTATCTTTAGGCAGTGGATCATGTTGGAGCATGACTCGTTGCTGTACATGTAACTAAATTTTTGGTGCTGAGTCTTGAATTGACCATTCAAATGCCTGAAACATTGACGATGTTGTGTTTTAGAAGGTGCCCTTTGATTGCCCGTATAGGATAATATGCAGGTACAAGGCAATTTTTAGAATAAGCCTGTTTAAAGAAGTAGAAATGAGGTTCAATTCATATGTTCATTCATATAAGAAAGCTCTCCTGAAAGCACAGTGAAATTTCAAAAATAATTGTTAAAAAAGGATTTAGAGGAAAATAAATACACTACATGGAAATGGTATCTGTCATCACTTAATTTTGGAAAACTAAGAATTGTCACTAGGCTCTTGAGAATAACTCCCTTTGGCCAGCACTTTGGTCTCCCATTTGCATTCGGTATTGCAGTCGTAATTATTTGTCTGTTGTCTGCTTGCCCAGATGGACTGTAAGCTGCATGAGAACAGCACCCAGGTCCGTGCTGGTCATCAACATCTCTTCCTCTAGCACAGCTTCTTCTTCATTATGTTGGCTCTTAATGATACCTGTTAAATACATTGATGGACAAGATGCTGAAACTCATTAAAAGGATTTAAATAAATTAATACATGCTAATGGTAAAATTCAAGCAACACACAAAAATATAAAGTACTTTCCACTAGGTTTCTACTACACAACTGTATTCCCCAGAAGAACATTTGTTCATTGTGTCTTATAAAATTTTCTGAACTTTTATAAGTGAATATTTACTTCATTTTTTATTGAAGTATGGTTGATTTACAATAGTGTATTCGTTTCAGGAGTACAGGACAGTGATTCAGTATTTTTACAGGTTATACTTCATGAAAAGTTATTAAAAGATAATGGCTATAATTCCTTGTTCTGTACAGTATAAGTCAGACAGAGAAAGACAAATACAGTATGATATTACTTATATGTGAACTCTGAAAAATAAATGACTGTATATAGTAAAACAGAAACAGACTCACAAATATAGAAAACAAACCAGTGGTTACCAGTGGTGAGAAGGAAGGAGAGAAGGGCAAGATAGGGGTATGGGATTAAGAGACACAAACCACTGTGTATAAAATAGATAAGCTACAACACAGGAGATATAGCCACTATTTTGTAATAACTATAAATGGCATATAACCTTTAAAAATTCTGAATCACTATGTTGTACACCTGAAACATATAATATTGTATATCGACTATACTTTAATTAAAAAAAGAAATATATGTAAGCAAAAAAGAAAATGTAGATAAGCAACAAGAATATAATGTATTTACTTCTTGGTATACTTAATTACCAGATAAATATATTGACTTGCAATGTAAATCAATTTATTTGTTTATATAGCATCAAGTCAACGATCAACGATCTAGACAAAAGATGTACAGTTTGGCTAAATTCTCCCAGTCTCTAACAGATCATAGTCTACATATTTCTAAAACATACTCTTATGTCAGCTCATTTTTTTGTGATTTCTTTCTTTCTTATAGAGGTAGCAAACCAAAGGTAGACCGAAACAATTGCACTTCAACATTAGTTGAGCTTTCAGATTGTTTAAAGTCAGGAGAAATAACAATAGACTTAAAATTTTACACGTAACTTACAACATAGGTTCTTAGTTGCAGTTCTTCCACTGTTTTGGCAATGACCAAGAAATTCATTGTATCTGGTCATGTGGTCATAAACATTGGCTTCATTTAAGTAGCAAGTAACCCAATAGATGCAGACCACCCTGGAAAAAAGAGCCACAGGAGGGCGCTCTGACACTGCACAGCTCTTAGGAGACTTTAATTCTTAATTAAGTCTAATCACATCATCTGGTATTAAGTGATTTAAAATATGTGTGTGTGTATAGGAATATTTTTATGAATTATGATTTGAAATAATAGGACAATTAGTTGTGACCTGGAAATTTTTGTTCTTCATTGGTGTACTGTGGTATGGAATTACTGCAGCAGAAATTAAACTATAGATATAGGATTGGTATTACCTAGTGATGTGTAAAAATATATGCAGAAAAGCTAAAGCTATATTTTTTCTTTTGAATATATATTTGCAGCAACAGTAGGATTCATCTTATAACATAATGTAGGACGTTTCATAATCTATACCAGTTGTACAGGTAACATTCTTTGATGTGCACCCAGAACTGATCATGCTGTCTCTATAATATATATATATTTTTAATTTCCTCTTGTTTTATATGGAATTGTGAAGGGCTGTTCCTGTTTTCATTTCATTTCATTAAGAATTTGTTCTTAAAACCATAACAATGAAATGTGTTTAAACCCTGCTGGGGTAGTTTAATTGGTGTCTGTTTGCTGCCTTTGCCTGCTCTGCATCTTTCACCAACTAGCAGTGGTTTTCAAAGTATGGTTCCTAAACCAACAGCGTCAACATCACCTGGTATCCTGTTAAAAGTTCAGGATTTCTGGTCCCACCTTGACTTACAAAATGAGTATCCACATATTTAACAGGATCCTCAGTTAAAAATAATGGTTAAATATACATTAAAGTGTGAGATGCACCCGTTGCCGCTACAACGCTACTTATCTGTATCTAATGATACAGATAGATAGAGTATCTATCTGTTTTGGGTAGAGTTGATCAAGCTTTTTCCTGACACCACAGAGATGGCCTGTGACTCAGCTTTGGCCAGTCAGAGCCCCACCTGCTTGCTTAATTCAGAGACAGTTAAGCGACTCAGCCCATGCGGATCAGCATCTGCCAGGAAACCTTTGCTGGGGGTCTCAAAGGCAGCTCGCTCTCTATTCCGTTTGCTCCGCTTTCAGAATTAAGTCCCATAATCCTGATGGCCAACATGCTCATTAGAGAGAGAGAGCCTGCTGAAGATTGAAGTCAACACAGAAGGAAATGAGCTGAGAGACGGGGAAGGAGCCACGGGAGAGGAAAACGAGATACAGGAGGAGGGAAGAGGTGAGGTGAGAGGAGAAGAGGAAAGAGGGACGTGAAAGAAAGAAAGGGGAAGAGAAGATGGGAGGGGAAGGAAAAGGGAGGAAATACCACTAAGCTCCCGAAACTATCCGTGCTGTAAGCCAGCATCACCTCTGGGATTTCTCAATTATCTAAGTCACTAAATTCCATTTCTTAAGTTAGCGTTGGCTCTCTGACACTTGCAAATGAAAGTGTTCTAATTGTGCAGATGATAAAGGTGTTTCTATGAAGAATTTAATTACTAAACTACCAGTCAGCAGTCTCTTCATGTGCCTTACATTTAGAAACACGATTACATTGTCAGCCTCAGCCTAATTTAATCTCTAATGTAGTCAGCAAAGCAAGTTCATGTTTTACATTCACAGATCTCAAAACGTGTGCTTTATCTTCAATAATTAAAAATGTAAGGGGGTGGGAAGGGGTAAATTTGGGAATGTGAGATCTGCAAATGTTAACCACTATATATAAAAAGAGATAAAAAGCAATTTTTTCTTTATAGCACAGGGAACCATATTCAGTATCTTGTAAAAACCTTTAATGAAAAGGAATATATATATATTTATATTTATATACATATACCTGACTGGGACATTATGCTGTACACCAGAAATTGACACATTATAACTGACTATACTTCATTAAAAACAAAAGTACTTGCTAGTGATCTTGCTCTAATGACTGCCTTGGTAAGGGTTGACAAAATGCCAGGGGTTAGTGTTTTTACTTAGTTATTAAAAATTCTTAGCCTGAACTGCCTCTTATTATCTTAAAGATTTTGAATTCTCTTAACATTTTCTGAAAACCTGTTTAATGATATTGACAGACGATGAGTAAACAAATTTAAAGAAAGCAGATGGGAAAAAAAACAATTTCCCACACTTCCTCCTATTCCTTGCTTTCTTTCTCAGCCTGACTCATTTCTTATCTTTTTAAGTTCCTCACCCTCTCTTTCTTTCTTTTGACTTCTATGCCTGGGCCCAAGAGTGGGCATCATTGAATACGAAATTCTATTTTTTAATCAAATTATAATTAAGCAGCTTTTCATTTTTCCCACACTATGAAATTCTAGTTATCAAATTGTCCAGTAAGTATTAGATATTTATTACATGTCTCCTTCATGGGGATGTTCAAATATACAAACTATTGCAAAGGAGAGATCAGTGTTAATTAAATACATTTACATCATTGGATTAGCATATTAATTCAGAAATTATGCTGTCAATTCTTAAATTGTTTTATTTTTACATAACATTTTCACAAAAATTGATTCATCGCAAAATAGGATGTTTCAATGTGCAGCAATATATGTACACATACATATATACAAATATATATATATATATCTTCTAATAAAATATGTATATATTTCACCTAATAAAATACGTATATGTATTACCATAGTAAACCAGACTTGAGTGTTGAGCCAGGCTAACAACAATATTAGTTCCTAAACCTGAAAAGAGAAGCTTCCCTTCCCTACCTCCCATAAATCCATTCTAAGTTGGAGATATTTTCCAGAGAGGGAGAACAAAGGCTATTTTTCACTCAGTTAGTCAAGAAGCATCTATTGAACACTGGTAGTGCTTTTAGGTTCTGTGGTTAGAACTAGGAGCAGCAAAATGGTTAAGCCATGTTTCTTTCTTCTAACGGTGTGACCTATTAGTGGAGTGGTTGGGGGTTGGAGAGGTCTGGGAGGAGGAAGCCTTATAGATCTTCCTGGGGATTTGTATCAAAATATCTAAAAGCTTGGATTTTCTCCTTTCCCACAGCAATCTAAGAATATGTCAAATTTTTTTGGTGGGGGGCAGGTAATTAGGTTTACTTATTAATTAATGTTAATGGAGATACTGGGGATTGAACCCAGGACCTCATGCATGCTAGGCATGTACGCTACCACTGAGCCATACCCTCTCCCCACATTTTGGAGTGGTCTTCCTGAAAATGTTTTCCAGGGCCTGGGCCCTTCCCATATACTCCAACTTTCTCAGGTCTCTCACCCAGTTGTAACCAATTCCTGGTGTTTCCAACAAGGTATTCCGGGAGCAGAGATGAGGAGCAATTAGTTCCGTGCAGAGTAAAGTTGGTGAGCTCAGGGTAATCTCCAAATCCCATTATGATTATGACTGTTGTATCTGAGGGAGGCCTTGAAGGATTAGAACAGGTGGAGAAATCAGGGATAGAGAATTTCCACTTGTAGAAATGGACGCATCATGGTTGCCAGGCTCTTTAAAGTCTTACCATTTGCCATGCGCGTCCTTCAGGTCATAGACAAGAAGATAAAGGACAGAGATTGCATGATTTTCCTGTGGTTTCACAGGAAATGAAAGATGGGGCTGGTCTGTGAAGTGCAGCTTTCCTGTCCAAAAAGTATGCTCTAAACCTCCACACGGTCTTCATTAAGCTATAAAGATCACAAAGTTGCGTGCATCAAGGTCACTACTCATTGTGGCTTATATGCTCCTTTGCCTTTGGGTGCCCAATAAGAGACATTGAGGAGTGATGAGAACTGACTCCATCAATAACTTAGTCCAACTATCTATTTGCTGATGTATTAATGCTGATTTTTACTCTTTCATAGCCTACTGTCTAAATTAAATCACCTTCCTCGAACATCTTTTCTATGCCATATTTCTTCTTCATAATGAGTTGTGTGTGTGTGTGTGTGTGTGTGTATGACTTTTCTGTGTGCATACACACAAGTGTACATATGTATGTACATGTATATTGTGGATTTCCACAACCTGGGTGTCAGCCTCTACTTGCTTCTGTCTGGAGATATCTATCACCAGGCAGATGGTGTGTTCTTGACAAGGCATATACCACGGGCTAATGCATAGACAGACTTCCTTCTCATAATAGGTTATATCCAATATCTGCTTAGTAGAGAAAATAAATGCCTCAAAATATTATTTTACATGTGAGAGTGATGTCAAGGAATCTTCCTTTGCTCTCATGCTTCATAAGTCACCTTATTCAGCCCCAAATTCATTATCAAAATCCTTTGACCTTTTGTTATCCATCCATCAATTTTATTGCATGCAAACTTGAAGGAACAGAGGAAATTTCAAATATGAATAGAGAAAGGGTATGTGGTTGTTACAGTAGGCCAGACACCTTATCTAGCCCTCTGTGTGAATTTCCACCTCACTGCTCACTGGGACTCAGAAAGATGCAGGCTTCACCCAGTTTGAAATTTCCACACTCTGCCTTGGTAACCCACCCCGCTCTCTGTCAGAGATGGCTCTAAATGCAATGAGGTATGAGATAAAGGAATGAAAAGTGATCTTTTTTAGAGGATTTTTTAACAATTCAAAATAATCTGTATATTTATTGTAGCCAAATACTGCATTCAGCTCATTCGAAAATCATTCAAGTTGTGAAAATATAATCCATAACATACGCTAAGGTCAATGAGATGCGTGAGAAACTCTCAGTAAATGTTAGTTATGTAAAGTGAAGTTGTTTGTACAGCTTTCATTTATTTGCACTTCTAGTCCCCTGATGAAAATAGTTGATATCATAAGTAAGTTTAACTTTTCCATTTTAATCAGGTTTTCTTTGGGGGCCAGGGCCTTCTTATCTTTTCACTTCCCATCTTCATAGAACTCGCATGAGAAAAAGAATTCTGTTGCCTAAATCGACTTTTAGAAGGTACTTTGTCCTGCTTTCCCATTGGAATATGGTTAAAGGCTAAGCTATTTCAAGGAAAAAGGCAAGGAATCCCAGTCGAGAGACAAACCCTGTTGAAGTGGTAGCAGTTCATGGGTATTCTCCATAAATACGGTCACTAAATGAGATTACATCTGCCGAATTATGCATTTTAGCAATTCTGCATGTGCTGCTTTTTCCATTTGCCTCCACAGGATGCCTTCCTTTTGGAAGTAGCTTTGTGGCCCACTGAGTGAGTATCTTTTCTGTTTATAGAATTCTATTTTCCCATTGCAATGGCTTCTGCTAATAAAAAGCAAGGCAGTTCTATAAAGTAAAGAAATATGAGAAAATTTCTAGGGAGGTGACGGAGGGAGAGACAGAACGGGGTAGGGGGTTGTCATTCTAATCATGGCCAATCTTACCAGAAGTAGAGGAACTACTAGAAAAGGAAGAGAAACCCTTTCACTGTCAGGATGAGACACTTCCTTTTTGGACAGGAATTTGCAGAGTACAGAAACTGTACTTCCCTTTGTTGGGAGGTCAGAATTCCCTATTCTTGGCATGGCTAGATTTGTCAAGTTGATGCTCATAACTTTTCATTTCTTCTTGACGTAGTCATTTCATTGGTTTTGTGAGTGTGGTGTGATTGCAACCATTTGGCCAGAGCCCTCTTAGTAGGTAAAATACTTTCTAAAGTCCTGTTCTCACTGTTCTTTGTTCATCTGTAGCTATGTTTCTGGCTATTTAATCAAATTTTTCTCTCAATGTATTTAATGTATGCAGTAAAAAAATATAAGAAGTATTAGACCCAGTCTCTACATCTTTGTGTCAAATCTTATGACTTATGCCATTTTAAACTGCATTTTTTTCAGCCATAAAACTCCCTTTCTCAAAATGAAGAATTTTGTAAAACATCAATAAATAACAGAACCATGGAAGAAGAGAGGTTAAAGTGGAAAATGGGGGTGGCAGAAAATGCTTCTCAATGTTTCTTCAACACAGACTTTTTATTTCAGAATGCTTTTATTTATTTTTATTTATTAATTTATTTTTGGTTTTTTTTGGGGGTGAGGGAAAACTTTATTTATTTACTTATTTTTGGTGGAGGTACCAGGGTTTGAACCCAGGACCTAGTACATGCTAAGCATGCGCTCTACCACTTGAGCTATACCCCCTTACTCAGAATACTTGCAGATTTACAGAAAAGTTATGAAGAGAGTACAGGGGGTTCCCATATTCCCTACACCCGGGCTTCTCTGTTGTCGACATCTCCTGTTACTGGAGTCAGTTAGTTGTCATAACTAATAAACCAACATTATTATATTATCATGAACTAGAGTCCACACTTTTTTCCAGATTTCCTTTTTCCTATTCCAGGACCCCATTCAGGATATCACATCCCATTTAATTGTGAAGTCTTCACACCTCCTCTTAGCTGTGCTAGTTTCTCAGATTTCCTCTCAGGATTGGACTGCAGTGATGGGTTCTGGGGAGGAAAACCACAGAGTTAAAGCATCACTCTCACCACAGCGTACTAAGCTTACATCCTGTCACTAAGACTAATTACTCTTTTTTTTTTTAATTGAAGTACAGTCAGTTGCAATGTGTCCATTTCTGGTGTACAGCACAATGTCCCAGTCATGCATATACATACATATTTTTGTTTTCATATTCTTTTTCATTAAAGGTTATTACAAGGTATTGAATATAGTTCCCTGTGCTATAACTGAAGAAAAAATTTTAAATCTATTTTTATATACAGTGGCTAACATTTGCAAATCTCACTCTTGATTTTAACCTTGAACTCCCAGCTGAGGGAGTATTTGTCATTTTCCTCCACAGCAACATTACTCCTTTTCTCTCTTTTTCCATACTGCTCTCTTTGGAAGGAGGTCACTGTGTGTGGCTTACACTAAGGAATGGGGAATTATGTTTCACCTCTGTGAATGGGGAACATTATATAAATTATTTGGAATTTTCTGGCTGGGAGATGTATCTATTCTATTGATTTAGTTATTCAACCACTCATGTCTGTCAATGTGAACTCATGGATGTTTACTTTACATTTTGGATTATTATCCAATGCAAGTTTATTTGTTGTTCAGTTGTTCTAGCTTTGGCCATTGGGAGCTCTTTCTGTTGGCTCCTTTGACAAACATCATTGTGGGTTTTTAGTTTGGCTGCTTTTGTTTTGTCTGGTTTTGCTTTGTTTCGCTTTTAGCACTGCAGGATACTCTGAGTGTATCTTATCTGTCCACTGACCCAGCCCTCCAGGAAGCCATTTCTCTAAGGAGCCCTACTCCCTTTTACTGGAGAGCTGTGTTAGAATCCGAGATCTGTGTCCCAGTTGTGCTCCCTGCTACTGGAGTGTCACTACTACTAGGCTATTTCAGCTGACAGAGCAAGGAAACAGATGTGTGTGTAGTAATACATGTACATACACATATCTGTAAATTTTTATGTCAAGTTAAACATGAGTTCTTCTGATATACTCAACTCTAATCTATTCCCACAAAAGTCATTCTAGACTTCTCCCCTTGCTTGTCTGTAGCCTCCACCTCTAACAGTGAGAAACCTGTCTCCTTGGTTACTGTGTCTTACTCTCTTGATTGCTGTAGCTTCGTAATCAGTCTTAAAATCAGAGAATGTGAGTTCTCCAGTGTTGCGGTTCTTTAATATTTTGGTGTGCCTTCTAGATCTTTTGCTTTTCATGTACATGTTAGATAGTATGTTGATATCTGTACAGACACTATGTTGTTATCAGATTTTTAAATATATTTTTATTGAAGTATAGTCAGTTTACAATGTTGTGTAAATTTCTGGTGTACAGCACAATACTTCAGTCATACAGGAACATATATATATTTATTTTTATATTCTTTTTATACCATAGGTTACTACAAGATATTGAATATAGTTCCCTGTGCTATACTATGCTATAAAGTTATTGTTTATTTATTTTATGTATATAAAATGTTAGTATCTGTAAATCTAGAACTCTCAATTTATTTTGATAGTGATTGGGTTGAATAAACAGATCAATTTGGGAAGAATTGACAGCATAAGAATATTACGTCTTTCAATGCTGGAACATGAAATCTCTCTCCATTTATTTAGATCTTTGATTTATTTCATCCGTGTTTTATAGTATCCTGCACACAGTTTTGTACATGTTCCATTTATACCTACGTGCATACAATTGTTTACAGATTTCTGCATACAATTTTGTACATGTTACATTTTTCCATTAGTGCTGTTTAGGTGCTATTGTAAATAATATTTTTTATTTTCAAATTTCAGTTATTCATTGCTGGTATAAAGGAAAGCAACTGAGTTTTGTATATTGATGTTATATGTTGTGGTCTCACTATACTTGCTTATTAGTTTCCGGAGTATTCTTCTGCAGATTCTGTGGAGATTTCTGTACAATAGTGTCATCAACTAATAGTTTTATTTCTTCCTTTCCAATCTTCTCTTGCTTTATTGCACTAGCTAGGACTTTCAGTATGATACTGAACAAATGGGGTAAGATCTCTTTGCCTTTTCCCAATCTTAGTGGAGAAGCATCCAGGCTCCTGTCACGAGCTGTGATGTTAGATGTGGGTTTCGTGTGGATATCCTTCATCAAGTTGAGGAAGTTCCCCTTTATTCCAGAATATTAAGAGTTTTTATCAAGAATGGATGCCCTACAATTTACAATTTACATTTTTATCTATTTTAAGTCCACTTTGAAATAACACTATACTTTTACCAAGTAGTGTAGGTACCTTATAAGAAATCATTCTTAATTTCTCCCTGCTTCCCATGTGACATTGTTGTCACATTTCACCCATTTATAATCACCTAATACATCATTATTATTATTGTTCTTAAAAGTTATCTTTTAGATCAAATAAGAAAAAATGATTTTATTTCACCTTATATATATATATTCTTTTTTTTTAACTCTTTCCTTCCCTAATGTAGTTTCTGACTTTATCATTTTCCTTCTTTCTGAAGAATTTTTAATAATTTCTGCAGAGTAGGTTGGCTGGTGACAAATTCTAGCTTTGGCTTTTTTTTTTTAAATTTCTCCTTCACTTTCAAAGAATAATTTTGATAGATACAGAATTTTAGCTTTTGGTTTTTGTCTTTTTTTTTTTTAATTTTCAACACTAACTCACTCTCTTCTTGCTTTCCTGTTCTCTGGTGAGAAGTCCACTATAATTCTTATCCTTGTTTCTCTTAAGTAAGGGTTTTTTCCCCCCTCTCGTTTTAAGATTTCTTCTTTTTTTTGTTTTTAAGTGTCCTGTGGCTTGAATTTGACATACCTACATATAATTACTACAGCTGAGTCGGAAGGAATATTGAGTCTCTCGCTTAAAGAGTAGGTAATTGATAGGGAGAAAAAAAACACTTGAGGAGAGCTGGGCTTATGGAAACGACATAGTAGAGTTCTTACAGGTGTCACTCACATGGGATGCTCTGGGATGGCCATGTCCTGGACTTGTGGGGACTTTGGGGAGATATGACTCATTTTTCCTAGAAATAGGACTTAGGAAGAGAAGCAAATAAAGTGGAAAAATTATGAGCTGTGGAGTGGGATGGGCTCACATTCCGTCTCAGCTGAGTTCTTGAACTCTGTGCTCTCGGGAGAGTTATTTCATTCCCCCAAGCTGTGCTCTCATTGCCTGGAAGATAGTACTCAATATTCATGGCTGTGTGGAAAAGCACAGTAATATGTGGACACAGTGGAAATAAAGCAGCCACATAGCATTGATGAAAGAATGTAGGTCTCCCCTCCCCCCTCCTCACTCTAGTCTTCCTCCTCCTCTTCTTCCTCCTCTTCCTGCCCCTCCTTCTTCCCCTTATCCTCCTGTTCTTTCTTCCTCTCCTGTAAATGAAAGCACTGACTCTTCTTATCTGGGATTTAACCAGAGAAAGATCAAGTAGGATAGAAAGAGATACCTCTGTGGCAAGACTATGCAGTTACCAGAGGGGTAGGTAGAGTAAAACTGAATGAAAGAAATCAGCTAGATGTTTGCAACTGGTACCTGTACTGGAGGGCTGGACTGAGTTGTCTCAAGGCAGCAGGTGGATTGGAACAGGCTCGGCAAATAAGCTGACTGCGTCATAAACGGAATTCGGAATTTTGTCAGCATGTCTAGGATTACACTCTTTGAATCATCTCTTACTGACTTATTGTTATTCTGTGTGAGAGTCCCAGCTTCCTTCCAAAGAGAAAGAACACCTATTTGAGCCAAAGTGCTGGAGATGGGATCAGGGCAGTGTCTTCTAGTGCCCAGCCTGGCAGAGTTAGCATTATAGTAAAAAATGGAAGGTATTGCACTAAATGAAATAAGTCAGATGGAGAAAGATAAACACTAGTATTTTTTTTTAAAGCTCCCAGATGAACCAGTATACACCTAGGGTTGTAAACCACTGCCTGATACACTTTGCCATGTATTTCCAGGCTTCAGCTGGAATTTTAGCCCAATTGTCTCTTGCTTTGTCCCTTGTGGCGAAGAAGGACAACTGGTCAGTGTCATCCCGGAACAGTTCTCCAAATTTTTGAAATTAAATCCACCCCTCAGGCGCTTCTCTGAGCTAAATCAACCTAGTGTCTTCACCTCACCTCTTAGAAGCCTTTCTATACTTTTCATTATTTTTGTAATTCTCATGAAGACTTCTTGCAGCTTTAAATCTCTTGGAAGGCAAAAGACCAAAATTTAGGGGAAAAATAGGACTTACTTTAATTATAGTGGTAAAGTTTATTACTAATTCTTACCCATTATACCCTTGTCAAAACATTCCTAGAGTGTATTAGCATTTCCTATTTTTTGAAGCAGTTACTGCCTATTGAACACCTATTATTGGTGTCCAGCTTATATTCTGATATAAATTCAATTTTTCTCAAAACTTATGTTAGAGATTTTCCTAGCTTTCTGAAGTCTGCTGTTGAGAAGAGACTACTTACGCATTTCATTAAATTTGGGGGTGGATAAGAAAGGCACTGTTGAGCAATAAGTCTCAAGGAAAAATTCTGTGGAAAACCCATTTCTATCTTATTACAGCAGCGTTTAGGTATATTGGATTCCTGCTTATAATTCTGCCTGGAGCTTGTCAAATGGAAGTAAAAGCAAGGGGAAGAAATACCTTAAATTTCAACTATTGAGCAAAGAGTAAAATTTCCCCCTAAGCAATAAACCATTTAATTTTAACCAATGTTATCTGAGGGAAGAAATATATCAATAGAAGAAACTAAGAAACCAGAATAAGCACTCAGTCTTCAGAGACTACAAAAATTCTGCTTCAGGGAAATTAGAATAGAAATCTTCCGAATATAGCCTTGATTGAATTTATGGCTTTTATTTACAAATTAAACTTAATTTGGCATAAGATTGGCGAGGACACATTGCTCTTTGGGTATCCCAAATCTGCTCTAAAATCAGCTTAATGCTATGTAAACTAGAAATGCTCTGTACTAAGAAGGGGTAAAGCAACTTATCCTAAAATAGAGTGGGACTGACAAAGCTTTAATTTCCAGAATATATAAACAGTTCATACAGCTCAATAACAACAACAACAAAACAACCCAATCCAAAAATGGGCAGAAGACCTAAACAAGCAATTCTCTAATAAAGACATGCAAATGGCCAATAGACATATGAAAAAATGCTCAATATTGCTAATTATCAGAGAAATGCAAATCAAAATTACAATGAGGTATCACCTCACACCAGTCAGAATGGCCATCATTCATAAGTCCACAAACAATGAATGCTGGAGAGGGTGTAAAGAAAAGGGACCCTCCTACACTGTTGGTGGGAATGTAGTTTGGTGCAGCCATTATGGAAAACAGTATAGAGATTCCTCAAAAAACTAAAAATAGACTTACCCTATGATCCAGCAATCCCACTTCTGGGCATGCATCTGGAGAGAACTCAAGTTTGAAAAGACACATGCACCCCAGTGTTCATAGCAGCACTATATACAATAGCCAAGACATGAAAACATCCTAAATGTCTATCAACAGATGATTGGATAAAGAAGATGTGGTATATTTATATAATGGAATACTACTCAGCCATAAAAAAGAATAAAATAATGCTGTTGAAGCAACATGGATGGACCTGGAGATTGTCATTCTAAGTGAAGTAAACCAGAAAGAGAAAGAAAAATACTATATGATATCACTCATATGCAGAATCAAAAGAAAAAAAGAAAAGAAAAAGAAAAATCAAAGGAACTTATTTACAAAACAGAAACAGGCTCACAGATGTTGGAAACAAACTTGTGGTTACCAGTGGGTGGGAAGGAGGTAGGAAGGGATGAATTGGGAGTTCAACATTTGCAGATACTGGCTAACATATGTAGAATACATAAACACCAAGTTTATACTGTTTAGCGCAGGGAACTGTATTCAATATCTTGTAGTAACTTATGGTGAAAAAGAATATAAAAATGAATTTAAAAAAAGACCCACAAACTCATGATGCTACAAAATCCAATGTCATCCTTTCTTAAGAGTTGTTTCTTCAATATTTTAAATTTTTTTCTAAAATACTCAATATTCTTACAGTAAATTTCCTTTTGATGGTGAAGATTTGTCGTGCTGTATCTATTTTATTAAAAAAAAAAAATTCTTTCCTAAATAGCACTCATGACAGTAGAGCTTAAGAAAGGCTTTGAGGAGTCAGCTAGTTCAGCGCCTTCATTGCATGTGGATTAACTGACTCTCTTAGGCATCTGAGTCAATGATCTGATGTACACATGGGATAGAGATGTGGGAAGAGGACTCAGTTCTTACCTTTGCTGAGTGGTCCATTCTAGTCCCTGTGGTTTACCTAAGTTACAATAAAGGCTTATGGAACACAAGCCTCTTGGTTTACTCGCTTTGCCGCATATTGTGTTTCCTTCTCCTCAGGCTAAATTTCTCACTTTTAATATTTATGTTTTTTTCTTACTTCCACTTTCTGACTGAAGCAAAAGGACCAAGGAGTTTCACAAATGCTCTATCTAGGCAAAACCCAAAATTAAGTCTCATAGACTATTATTTGTAGACAAAATGTATTTGGACAAGGAGAATTCAAAATAATAAATTAATCAATTAATTCAACCAATATTATTACATCTGTAGTGTGTGCTGGGCACTATTCTAGTTTCTGGGGGATGGAGGAGTAAGCATACATAAATCTCTGCCCTCTTGGAGCTTCTGTCCTAGTTGGGGAAAAGACAATTGCCATATGTATATAAAATACACAGAATATTATGTTGGAGTGAATACCAGTAGTAAACTACAGCAGGGAAGGGAGACAGACATGTGTGTGGGATTGTAATTTTAGAGAGGGTAACCTCACTTAGAGGGTGACATTTCCATAAATCCTGAAAGCAGTAAAGTAGTGGGCTGTGCAAATACCTGGAGACAAGCACTCCAGAGAGACCAGTACATGCAAAGGCCCTGAGGTGAGTATATCTGGTTTGTGCCAGAGACACTGAAGAGGCCAATATGGCTCATATAGAGTGAAGAAAGGGGAAAGTCATAGGAGATAAGGTTAGAATGGTAAAGGAGACTAGGGGACATTGATCACATAGGGCCTTATAATCTACTGACTTTGTCTTTTACTGTGATGCAAAACCATTGGGGAATTTGAGGAGAGGAGAGATATAGTTTTTAATTGCATCCCTGTGGCTGCTGAAGTTAGAGGCAGGGTGTCTCCAGAAGGGAGACAATGATGGCAACAGAGGGGTGAGAAGCAGGAAGATTCTAGATCTATTTTAAAGATGAGCTGACAGGATTTATTGATGAATTAGAGGCAGAGTATGTGAGATAAAGGGGAATTAAGGAGACTGCCAATGTTTCCACCTGAACAACTCAAAAATAGAATTTTCATTTGCCAACAAATACCTTAAGATTAAAACAGATCCGATAGGCAACGTAAAAATAAGACTGTAATGCAGGATGCCAGGGATTAAGGACATTCCAAGCAGAAGTTTCTTCAATGTCTGCCACGTGCTTGGACAGCACTGAATGTGCACTCTGAATGTGGATACCAATCAACACACCCTTAACATCTTTCCAGACAGCGTGAATTACATGGTTTAATTCTTTTTGAATTTTACAAGATAGTCAAGTGACTCAGACACAGTGACACTGCTCATTTTTCCTGAAATTCTTGTCCAAAGGATTGGTTTATGAGTGAAATCGATCATCCTGATATTTAGTTTCTTGCGACGGGGCCTGAACTGGGGTTGTTAATTGAAGTTCCAAACACAATCTTGTTACATGCTTCTGGGCTGATGAATCATTGTACTTAGGACTAAAGTTTATGCTTTATTTTGACTTTGCCAAATATAGCAGAAAAGCATTTGAACTAACAGTTAACAGAAAACATAAGGAATCAGAGCAATTGATTTAAATTCAACATGTTCTTATTTTTGTGCCAACCTTGAGTACATCTGTGAAACTGAAAATTTTCTTCCCAAATTAAACAAATTTCAGATGAGAGATTTATCTCGTTTTCCTCCACCCCAAGAATGGACCATCTGCTCAATGACCTTGACTTTCTGAAAGCTGGAAAGAGCACAGTGCCACCCACTAAGAGAGAAGGAAGATTTATTTCTCTCTCATTTAGAAACACTTCCCACATCGAATAAATGTGGTTCATTCTTTCTTCCTGTTTCTTTGAACCCTTAAAACCAATTGGTCAGTTTTTGCAGAATGAAGCCTTCTTCATGACTGCACATTCATTTTGGGTGTTGGAACATACGTAGCATCCAACATTTTCCATTTTAAAATTAAAAAAAAAAACAAATTTGTGCCTTTTACTGAAAAAATAATGAAGCCTTTTCTTTTTGTATTGTTGTTTAACAAGAGGAACACTTTCCCATCTGAGTTGCTTTGAATATTTTCTAAAATCATTGTATTCATTATTTATCTAGTCAATTGTTCCTTCCTTCCTTCCTTCTATAAGCACTTATTAAACATCTAGTAAGTGCCAGGCACTTGCTGGATACTGACAATTAAAAAAATGAATAAATCAAGGTCCTCCTTTAAATAATTTACAGTCAAAAGCCATAAACAACTAAATATAAAATAATTGCCACTATGATTTCTCAGCAGGGCTAAATCTCCCTCTGAACTCGCTGTTTCTACTTCTGTGCACAGTCTCTTCTCTACATAATGTCCAGAGGAATCCTGCAAACAAAAATTAGCTCGTGTATTTCTCATGTCCCAAAACTTTCTGTGGCTTGTCATCACTCTTCAAATACGTTCTGAAGTCCTTATTATGGCAAAAGCACACGATGATCAGCCTGCACTCTCCCTCTGACCGCCTCCTCTCCACCATCATGGTGCTCAGGACACACTGACCTACTTGCTGTTCTTAGATCTCCCAAATATGGCCCTGCCTCAGGGCCTTTACCTGTGTTTCTGCCTGAAATGATTTACCACTACTTCTTTTTATGACCCACTCCTTTCAAAGATCTGCTCAAATGCCCTCTCCTCAGCTTCCTTCTGTGATTACCCCATTCCTTTCTAGATAATGAGGAAATTGGAGAAGGGCTCCAATTATGTTGCACCACTTTGTTTTAAATAGCACTTATCACCAGTTGACAGCATATTTCTTTCTTTCTGGCATAATCCACATTCCAGGTCCTGCAGGAATGAATTTTTCTTCCTGTTTTGTGTACATCTGCATTCCCAGCCACTAGGATGGGTTTGGCACAGAGGAAGCACTCAACTAACATTAGTTAAATGATTTCACAAAACATAGAAGCACAGGTGGGCAAGTAGAGTGAGTGACAAGCTAGGGAATTCAGGGGGTAACTCACAGAAGTAACAGGTGAATAGGGAATTTAATGAAAGATACGTGTGTACAAAGCAGGTACGCAATAATGTGATGAACTAAATTAGCCCAGGGTGTGGTGTGCTTGGGGGAAATTACATTGTGTACCTAGATGATACAGATATGGCAGCCATACTGTTAGAGAAGTGAGTTCTAACAGTGGAGTGTCTTTGAGGTTAAGCATAGGGGAAAACCAAGAGAAATTCACCTCTGGATAATGCCTTGCTTTAACACGATCAGTGCTTGCTCCTAAACTTCTCATTGGTGACAAATGTTTTCATGAAGAATTTGCATTCAACTTTAATAAGTTTATGTTAATTAGAGGTTTTAAGGAATGAGCCTTTTGCCATTCTATTATTAAAATTACTTGGGAGCAGACAGGTGTACTCTGTGCTCCTGCAGCCTTGAAATTACATCCCCTTTATCTCTTCTTTCCTCCCAGCTCCAAGCACAGTGCCTGACACATTGTTGGGAGCTCAGTAAATAATGACTAGAGTTTTGCATTTTTTATTTCAAATCTAAATAAATGAATCAGGAGCACTATTTAGAGTATCTCTACAGCATTTTGGTAAGAGGAATAACCATTTTCAGTTACCCATCTGAATTCTGAATTTTCAGTTGCTGTGAGTATTTAAAACGGGGCTGTTTCTGGCTGGTCAGATGCCCATTCGTCATATTTGCAATGGCTTCATGTCACTGCCATCCTTCAGTGACCAGGAGAGGTGCTACCTCCTCAGAAAGAGAACGGCATTTTGTTCTCAATTCTTGGAGCTCTAAGAGCCCTCAGCACCACTACTCTGGTACAAGTCACCCTGCCTTTGTCCAACAACTCAGATTTACAAAAGTGTATAGTAGATACTCGTTCTGCCACCCACCCGGATTTGGAGTTTCTCAGTAATGGGAATAGCTATTCATGTTTAACTGTATCTCAAGCATCTAAAAGATGTCTTTTGTTTATTCAATTGACACATATTTCTGAGACCTATATAAGTTAGGCACTGACTGTGCTTTACATGGGGCGTAAGACAGTGAACCCAAAGACAGCATCCTTTACCTCCGGTGTCTTAAATTCTAGTGGGAGTAGACAGGGCATAGATAAAAATAAGCAGCATACGTGGTGTGTGAGAAGTTGGTAAATGTTGAGAACCATAAAGAAGGGGAGAAAGCTGGTGATGTCTGTTAAGGGGAAGGAAACTTGCAAGTTAACTAACGGAGGGTGGTCTGAGCGGCCTCAGAGAGAAGACAGCATTTGTGAAAAGACCTCGAGAATGTGAGGCTGCATATTTGTTTCTAGCTATTTCCAGTTGCCTGGGTACGGATGGATATTTAGGAAGATAATTCTCCAGATACGGAAAGCAACACGTAGAGAAGATCTGAAGCAAGGCTATGCCTGGAACGTTCTAGAACGATAAGGAAGGCAGCGTGGCTGCAGCCAAGGAAGTGAGGAGGAGAAGGAGAGGAAATAGTTCAGACCTATTCTTTAAAAAGTAGAGCATCTTCTAGGCGATGCCAGGATTTTGACTCTCATTAGAATCTATGTGGGTCATCGGGAAACTGTGAGCAGACGAGTGACATGACCTGACTTATGGAGTTACTCTGGCTCCTGTGCGGAGAATAACGTGTAGGTGATGAGGCAGGACATAAAATATGAAGTGTCCGTGGAATGCTGATCAAGCCAGATCTCCACCAGAGATCAGGGAGAGGACTGCACACGAGAGGAGGCTTTGTTAGCAGCTCCTGAGTTCCAGAACTTTCTTTACTTTAGTCTTCTGGGCACTGAATCCCTTGCCCTTTCAGATCACCAGAGCCTTTAATCTACCCTAAGCTTTTTCTCCTGAGAGCTGAATTCTGGCAAGTTTTCCCTCATCTGTAGAAGACATTTTTTACTTTACTGTTTTTTTTTTCTTTGAGTGGGGCCAGGGCACCCTGGATTAGCAAATTAAAATGTACTTACTGTACATGATCTCTTCTAACAAAAACAGACGGCTGTGCTACCAAAAAAGAATAAGTTTTAGAAAAATATCAAATTGCAAGTGAAGTGTGTGAAGATAACCTAATGCCAAGGTTGGGCCTTATTTAAAACTGTGAAACCATAGAAGTTTCCCTGGTACCCATGTGTCCTCTTTTTTATACTCACCCCTCCCCCATTTAGCCCCCGGCTGCTCAGGGTTCACACTCCAGGATCTCTCCCCTCTCCTCACTCCTTCGTAAATCCACATAGTACAGCCCATTCTTTACATCCTGAGCTCTGCAGGGTCCCTAAAAGTTAAGATGATTTTCTTATGAGCGATGGCTAAGGGAGAATGACTCGGTGACCCACTCTCAAATAATGCCACTCATAGTCTAATTAAAATGACCAGTCTATACCTGAGGAGGTTGGGCGCAGGTCGTTTTGGTTTAGAGAGCTTGCTGACTCCTTTAAACCCCCTAGGATGGGGATATCTACTCAGACCAAATGAATGACCATCAGTGTCCCTGTGAATATGTGCAACCTGGAATATCATTTTTAAAATGTAGGATGTGCTATTATTCAGGCATGGGGAAGCCAACTGACCAGAGGATGCCTGTCCTTGAAAAGATAGATAGCTAAACTTATAGATCCCAGAGGACAGGGGGCAGGTCATCCTGTGGGGTCTACGTGGGGAAGCCAAGGGATTAGATAGGAGACAGAAGGGGCCAGGAAACACGGGTCATAGCCGTTACTGTGGTTTCCACAGGAAAAAACGGGGGAGGCAGAGTAAGCATGTTTAGGGTTGGCTGGTCTGAATAACTTCAGCAAGTGCTGGGGTCTAGGGACTGTCTCAAGTTTCCTGGCACCTGGTCTTGGTGTGATGAAGGCAGGTGGATGGTGCCCTGAAGGAGGTGTTTGGGATGTGGGCTCTGGGTTGGTCGCTTTGCACAGGAAAGTGGTGCTCTCAGGCCAGCCGTTTCCTCCCTCTAGAACTGGCCAGCCGTGGGAGAGCTGGTCTCTCCAGGACCAGTAAGGCCCAGATGTCAAAGAATCAAAGACACAACCTTGGAGAGCTGAGTGTGCAGCCGCTGGTGCCGGGCGCTGGGCTGGCGAGGCCCGGGTCCCGGGTGCCCTGGCTCGGGCTCGCGCCCCCTGCTCCCACGTGTAGGCATCTCTCGGGACGACTGGCACAAACGCCGCAAGGCCAGGGGCAGGAGGAAGCCCTGTCCAAGAAGTGGAAATGTATGAGCTGGGATGCCCCGCGGCCGACACCGAGATCGGCCCGGCAGACACAGTCCGTGTGCGGGGAGGCAACGGGAAGCACCGCGCCTCGAGGCTGGACGTGGGGAACTTCTCCTGGGGCTCCGAGCGTGTACACCCAAGACAGGGGTTACAGATGTTGTCTGCGACGCAGCCGACGGCGAGCTGGTCCGCACCGAGACCCTGGTGAAGAGCCGCACGGCGCTCCCCAGCAGCACACCGCGCGGAGGATGGGCCGAGCCCCACTGCGCACCAAGCCCCGGGCCGCGGGAAGGGGGCCAAGCTGACTCCCGAGGAGGAAGAGATTTTCAACGAAAAACGATCAAAGAAAATTCAGAAGAAATATGATGAAAGGAAAAAGAATGCCCAAATCAGTCCTGGGGGAGCAGTTCTAGCAAAGGGGGTTTCTTGCACGCTTGGCTCCAAGACCAGGCCAGTGTGGCCGAGCAAATGGCTTACGTGCTAGAGGGCAAGCAGCTGGAGTTCTCCCTGAGGAAGATCGAGGCCCTGAAAGGCCAATAAACCCTCCCTCCTACCTTAGCCCATGTACTAAAGGTGTTTATTCTTAAAAAAAAAAAAAAAAAAAAAAAAATCAGAGACACACGGTAAATGGAGACGCTGAGATGTATTGAGCCTATGTCCTGTCTCTAGAAGAGTTCATACCCCCGGGGCATAGTGACATATCCAATAACGCGCAACAGAAGGAACAGAACGTGGGTCTTCCCTGAGTGTGAACTACTGTCAGCAAAGCAGACATACCGATCAGGTTTGAAATTTTGTTCACCTCAAGAGGGATCTGAAGAGGTTTCAGATGACAACTATTTCAGAAGCTGCCAGGGTGAAGACTTCTCTGCTTGGAATAAAATCCTTCAAAGGATCTTTACTCTACTCAGGACAGTAGCTCAATGTTCTTGTCCACAAGAAAGGTCCAAGTAATTTCTGACTCTATATTTAAACCTAAAGTTTGTGTCTTCTAAAAATATCTTCCTAGAGAGAAAAAAAAATCCCTGAAGATCTTACTTTATAATTATACCAAAGTTCTCTTTTAAAATGGACCAGCAGATCCCACTGTAAATGCATTCTAATTCCTTCCTCCTCCTTGCTGTTTGTTGCGATGCTTGTTATTTCTTATTTCTCTGAACAATATCCAGGCAGCTTCAAGAGAAAATCCATTAATGCCCCTACATTTGCATTTGTATAGCGTTTTCTCAGTTCTTCAACACGATATAGAAGAACACATAATGACGGTTTCCAGGGACCCGTCAAAAAAAAAACACTGTTGGAAAGTAAGAGAGGTCTGCGGAGGATTTGGATTCATTTAAAAAAATCACCTAAGGGACCTGCCAAATTGCTACTATCTGTCGCAGACAAGATGCTCATTAAGAAACCCCTTTGGCTCATGATTTATTGATTGGAGACCAAATATCCCGGAAGACTCATAAATGACTCTTTGAATGGGCTTCTAAACCCCCTCCTACATTATGCTTCAGATGCATTTGCACCTGACTTAATCTCTATGAAAATGTATCCATTTTTCCTACCTCATTACTTAGATTGTTATATAAAAAGATTATGTAGCTGGAATATAAACAACAGAGTTTTGGTGAACAAGATATCATCAGTCATACTAAATACTAAAAACAATTTTCAGATAGATGTTACTTCAAATCCAGGGTTTTATATTTGAGTGATTTGCTGAAGTGCTTTTCAAATCTAAGGATGAGGACATTCAGATGGATCAAGCTGCAGATATTTTTAGTCCAAAACAGGCTTTCTTTAACTTCAAGGACAAAAAAAATCAAAGTATCAGCATTTTCTCTACCTCCGAGGATATTTAATAAATACTGCAAATACTCGAATCCGAAAAATTGTCAGCATTCTATGCTGGCATGAGGTATGAGAATTAAACAAGCCAACCCCTGGTTTCTGAAGAATTTAGAAGACTGAAACCAAAGTGATTCCCTGTGAGCTATAAGCTGGATCTAAGTAGAACAAATCAAACCAAATAAAGAACAGACGAGCAAATAACACGTTGTAAACAACAAAGAACATGGTCATTTTGAAATCCACAAAGTTAAAAAAAAAAAAAAAAAGCTGGCCATAGACTTAGAACAACTGAAAAGACGGAAAGTCTGCTAAGGCTTTAAAAGCCTTTTCTAGGTGTTGTTCATTCATTCGCTCAATCCAAACCCTCATTCAGAAAAACATTACTGGTGGCCTATGCTGTGTTAGGCATTGAAGAAACAATGGCCAGTTAGCCAATATTTTCTTCATCAGGGAACATAAAGCCTATTTTGAGAAAATGAACCCTAGATAAGTTGTAACAAGAGGAGGGCAGGAGTGAACATTAAGTGTGAACTACTTTGGGAGAATATAACTGGTCTGGAGGATGAAGGCATGAAGGCACGTTTCCTGAGGCAATAATGTGGAGCAGAGCTGCAGAGAAGGCATGGGCTTTACAGTGAGTGGATGCACAAGGCAGAGGTGGTGGTGCAGTTGTGATGCACTGGGTGGTTGGAGAAGTGGCCACAGATGGAGGACACGACAGCAGGAACAGAAGCTCTGAGGTGGGGAAACAGATAGACCGTCTTTAGAACTGAGTGTCAGGCAGCTCTCCGAGAGAAGACTGTGAAAACATGATGGGCAAAAGATCAGACCGTGCAAACCTTAAAGATCCGGGTCAGGAATCTCCACTTTACACTGAGAGATGTGAAAAGCCACTGATGGGTTTTAATGAAGAGGTTTTAAATCTGTATTTAAAACAAACAAATCAACAAAAGAACCAGGCTGGCTGTAGCATGGAGGCTGGGTCATGAGGCAGGGATCAAAGTGGGGAACTAGCTCTGAGGCTTTTCATTAAATAATGTGAGCTATGATGCTTTTGTTGGACAAGGCTATTGGAAGTACAGTCCAGGACTAGAGAGACACAGAAGTGAAAATTGTAGCCCTTGGACATGGGCAACATGTGAGTCATAGGAAAGAGGAGAAATCAGGACAGATCCTTAGGTTTTTAGATTGAGCAAACGTATGGTTGTTGGAGGATTTAATGAGGCAGGAGACACTGGAGGAAGGCAAGTTTATGGAGTTCATGAGTTCTGTTGTGGACGTGTTGCATTTGAAGTGCTTGTGACAGTCTCATGTCATGACTTGTAAGCTGTTGGGAATGTATGGTGTGAAAGGGACAGTCAGAGGAGAGTCCTGGGCTCCTGTCTGTCAGCAGGGACTGGATTATGTCACAGCGCAATTTCAGGAAACTAGAACAAGTTTTATTTCTTGCTTTTGCTACATGCCCACTGCAGGTCAAGAAGGGAGCCTTTTCAGATTGTTTACTCAGACACCCAGGCTGACTGCACCCTCACTTTGTTATGATGCTGCCCCCCCCCCTCCCCGCCATGGGGTCTTCAGTGCTCAGCAGGGCCAGGTAAGAATACATAGAGGGCGTATCAGCTCCAGGAGGTTCTGTCCTTCCAGTTACATTACCTCAGCCAAGGCAAGTTACACGACCTCTGCTGACTTCCAGAAGGAGGTAGGTGCAGGTTCCAGTTATTTTTCAGGAAGAGGAAGCATTTGTGTGTGTGTGTGTGTGTGTGTGTGAGTAATGTCTAGTAATGTCTAGCTAGTAATGTCTACCACAGAGTTGATGATATCAATTTCAGTGACCTTAACATATATGTAGTGGATGTTTATCATGTGTGGTGACTGAATATTTTCCCCATATTTTGGTAACTTTTCATATGATTAATCTGTCTTCTCAAGGACAGAGGACAGAATATTAATATTCCAGACTCTTGCAGTTTTAGATGCAGACATGTGACCCAGATTTCACCAGTCATTTGAACCCACTGGAGGTTTGCATTGGAAAGTTAGAACTGTGAAGGCGTGATCCTGAAAGGAGGGACAGACACTCTGGCACATGTGATGACAGACTTTGGGGTTCTTTCAGAGTTTGGAGGGAAGGAAGGGAGTGGAGCATCAGGCATCCAGTCCTAAGAGCCATCTGTTCCAAGTGGCAAGGTCCTGGCATCCTCCCCAGAGGAGCCCCCTTGGTGTAGGTCATTGCTCCTGGATGGGTAGCTTCAGAATCTGACCCCCTGGCTCTTCCCTCATGTACCTGAGCTCCAGAATTCCCTTTACAAATTAATTTTCTCCTTAAATAAATCAGAATCTTTTCCTAATGTTTGCAGTTATGAACCTGACCAATAGAGTATTTGGTCCCAGGAAAGGCAACAAGCCCTCAAGGAAATGGAAATCAGTGAATGGGTTATTTAGCCTGGTTGGGTTTTCAGGCATTGACAGTCTAGTTAGGACAGAAACTGCGAATGCTGGTGGTTAATGGCAGAGCACAGGAAGGCATTACTTAAAGGGGTCTTCTACAATGAAATGGCTATTGAAGACAAGGCTTAGGAAAAACACGTAGCTGTTGATAAAAAATGAGCAGGGAGGATGAAGGACTACAAAGAAAACAAGGAAGGCTGGCTGCTTCTAGCTGCACTGCAGAACTCGTGGCAGAGAATAAGATCAGTTTTAAAGTCTTGGCTCAAGGCACAGTGAGAGAATCGAGGACTTGCTGTGTCTGTCAGAAGGATCTGTTGCAAAGGCTAGATGGACGTAGTTAAGATGAAAACATCCTGTCCGATGCTCCGGATTGCTGAATTTCAGATTAGCTTGAATTCATCTCTTTGTCAGATGTCTTAGTAACAGCATGTTAAATGGAAAGGAGTCAGACGCTGGAATCAAAAAGGAGGCATTTGGGAGAATCCTAAATAGCCAAACCTTATGGAGTGAATTGCCAGCAAAACGGAACCTCTTTTCCAGTCTGTTTAGGCTTCAAGACCCCTCGGATAAGTACCTTGCAAGGGGAGCCAGTTTTCTTCATGCCCCTCTAGTCACTCCTTGTTGCCTATGGTCTTCAGGTAGAGCCAGTCAGAAACTTCAATTGCTTCCTCAGTTGGTTGTTTAAAACTTATACATAATTAAGCATAGCTTACACTGAATGAAGTAATGATGGCATAAAATTCCTTGAGTTAAAATAGAAGATCAATCCAATAAAGTATGGACACTTTTGGAGTGAATTTATCAGGGGTAGTGACTCAAACCCCCAAATTGTTTCCCTGCAAAGCCCCAGAAGACTGCAACACAGCTAATGGTACAAATGCACTGGGACGGAGGGACTCAGTGTTACTGAAAAGTATGATGGTGTTGTTCTTGGTAAGCTTTTGACGTCTTTTTTGAGATACTGCCTTTGAAATGAGCTCGCTGATTCCAGTGGGGTTTGTACAATCACTGGGGAAGGGGATTAAATAAGTTAATGCATTAAAGCACTTAGAAAAGTGCCTTGTACATATTAAGCAGTCAATAAACCTTAGCTATTGTTACTCGTCCCCTAAGAGACCTGCACCATTTAAGAGGCCAGCCATCCTAGAGGAAGAAAAATATCCAGACACTTCACTGAGTATTGGACACCAAGCCCAAGTTTACACTGCTGGCTGGGCCACTTCTGTAATTCACTAAAAATGCTGGGTTTATTGGGAGTCAGGTGATTAGTGGGTGTCCCAGTCAGCTTGGGCTGCTGTAACAAAATACCACACACTGGGCAGCTTACACAACAGATATTTTTTTCTCACGGTTCTGAATGCTGGGAAGTTCAAGATCAAGGTGTCAGCAGATTCAGCCCCCACACGTAACCTCATCTAAACCTAATTACCTCCCAAAGACTCCACCTCCAAATACTTTCACATCGGGGTTTAGGGTTCCAGCGTATGGATTTTGGGATGGACATGTTCAGTCCATAACAATGGAGTTTGGCTGAGTATATTTTAGGGTAGGCCCTGTGGGTTTGCAAATATATTGTTGCCATTTCCCTAGTTCCTTCTGATAGTTGGAATAGTTATAATGAGCGACTGGAATGATCCACAGGTTGGATTTATAACCCATTGGGCAAACTCTATTATGGCAGGCCAAGTAGAAGTTCTTGGACCTTTTCTTTGCCTTTAAGTTTAAAAACCACAGTCTTACCATATCTCAGGTAGAATCATAGGGGTTTACATTCTCACCGAAGGAGTAGTTAAAACCAGATGAAGTAGTCAAAATCATAAAAGCAGAGAAGAGAAAGCTGGTTGCCAGGGAAGGGGGGAAACATGGACTATTGTATAGCGGGTACCGAGTTTCAGTTCTGCAAGATGAAAAAGGATGCCTTTCACTTCCTCATTCAACCAGCGTGTATCGCCTGCACAGTAAATAGATGGGCCTTTGAGAATGACGCTAGACTTTCCTACATTTAAGTAGGTGTTAATTTTAACTTCCACAACTGTTCTAGATTCAGTCCTATTTCACGAGGAAATCTGAACAGGCTTGGAATAGCACCTAGAAGGCAGCCACTGACATGGGAAATATCTTTTCCTGTCCTGACAACGGGAATAGCAGGAACAGCTGGCTTCCACTTGGTGCAAACAGCAGCACACCTTTACCACCTCATCTCAGAACTGCATTACATCTCTAATTCTGCACCGTAATTTATTCCAAAGGGACCCCGTAAATCTCTTTAAAAGAGGTACAGTGGATTTCTGTGGACATTGGAGAAAATTATCACCACATTTGGGTTGTCGACATAGCTGATTTGCCAAGGGACTCAAAAGGATGCCATTTTTCAAGGGACCCTCAGTAAGAGATAAGAGAACAGACTCCATGAAAACAACCCTCCAATGGGCCCTATGACAGCTAATCCCATTGTGCCTAAAGTATCTGTGGCAGAAGAAGGTGCTGTATAAAGCCCATGTCAAGCCTTAATACGACAGAATTATTGCAAGAGGGAAGGGAGTTTGGGATAAACTGACCTCAACTTCAATTTGTACAAACGTGACTGGACAGAAAGGTGGAATGAAGGAGGGAGAGAGGGGACTGGAGGAGGCTTGAGCAGAGCCAGGGAGGTGAAAAAAGACAAAGCGCTGGTCAGTGTAAATGCACTTAGGCCAGTGGTGTCTGTTAGCTGGTAATTACTGACGTTGGGATTCCTTCCTACCACAGAGACTGGGGGACAGAGGCGCTGTCCTTCCTGCTGAGTACATTTCAAAGGCATGACTTTCAAGACATTGAGAAGACATTAATGGCCATCTCTGAATGGGTTTCGTGTAACAGCAGCCCAGTTGTGGTTAGTGCCAGCGTACCATGCCAAGTGAACTGGGCTCCTTCAGTGATTTCCTTCTCAGTCTGTTTGGGGTAGAACCTCCTCCTGAGTTAGAAAAGTAAGTTGATAGAGAAGCAATAGTAGGAAATCAGTAGGAAAGTCTGAGTCACAGGAGATAGTGTTTATCTCCAAGGGATGGAGGAAGGACTTACAATCGTAAGCCCTTGTTAGTAAATGCTCTATGAAAGAAAGGTCAAAGGTCTACTCGGTGGGGTGTTGCCTAGAACAGACACTGCATTCTTTGGGCAGCCTTGAGTTTTCCTTTAGGCAGCCACTTTACGGGGGTTAGTTCATCCTAGGGGTGCAGCCTTGAGCTGTTTGAAATTATGCTAGTGCTGTTCAAGTCCTTTAATGTGGTTTGTGTATGTGTGTGTGTGTGTGTGTGTGTGTGTGTGTGTGTGTGTAGGTGGCGAATAAAGTAGTTTGTGCTGAGAGTCTGCAGTCCTTTTGGCCATAGTTGAGTCTTCGTCAAGCAGAGGGATCAGAGGAGACTGACTAGAGTTCGGTCAAGGAGAAAAATCTTTGTAACTTCTCAGTCCCTGTGCCCTCCTGGTTTCCCACTAACACTCCTCTATCAACTTACTTTTCTAACTCAGGAGGAGGTCCTATCCCAAACAGACTGAGAAGGAAATCATGGGAGCCCAGTTCGCTGGGCGTGGTACGCTGGCACTAACCACAGCTGGGGTGCTGTTACATGAAACCCATTCAGCGATGGCCATTAATGAGAGAAGAAAAGGAAAATCCTCTCAAATCACAGCAGTTCAAGGGGCAGATTTTATGTTCTGCTTAGTCTGAACAGAGATGGCTGAAAGCTGGCTTTATACCAATTCATGAGTAATAAGCAAAAGTTTAACTAGTTGGTCTGCCACTTGATTGAAGAAACTGGAAAAGTTGGTGAAAAGGAGATTTGGGCTTAGATTTATGGAATTACTTCTCAAAGTGCGCTGAGAGATTGACAATATCTGCATCCCAAGTGAATAGTCTGAGGTGGGGAGGGTATAGCTCAGTGGTAGAGTGCCTGCTTAGCATGCACGGGGTCTTGGGTTCAATCCCCAGTACCTCCACCAAGAAATAAATAAACTAAGTAAATACCACCACCCCCCCAAAAAGAATTAATGACCAAGTGAATACTCTGTAAAAGTACTCCACCATGGAACAGGCTGTTAGTAATCAGTTGAACAAAATGACTTGCCTTGTGGTTGAAAGTCTGACTTCTTCCCAGCTACCCTAGAGTCCACCCAGTACACTCAGGCATAAAATGGCCATAGACAGTGAATTAGATGAACTTCCCCACAGCAGGGCTGACCTGGACACTACAACTGCTGATTATCCAGTTTATCTGCAGCAGGAAATAATCTTAAATTCCCAATATGGTTCTCTACCCCAGGGAAGCTGTTCAGTTTGGGGTGGTAAATTAATTATGTAGGGCTGCTTCCTCTGTGAAATAGAAATTTGTGCTTAGTAGGATCAATGCTTAATTTGGATTTATATTTGCCTCCATGCTCACCCTCCTCCAGCACCACAATTGATAGACTTCATGGAATATCATATTCACTGTTAAGACATTTCACACAACGGTTCTGCTTTTTGGAGAACTCATTTTTCAGTAGAAGAAATAAGTCACTAGGCGCAGTCCTTGGTCCTACCAGAGATACTGTGATTGTCACATGTTTTCTTCCTTCTCAGGAAGCTGATGGTATGTTTGTTTATTGCACATTAGTTGCAGTGGGATAGGTGGTAGCATCTTGCTGCTTGGAAGAAGGATATCAATGTCAGGTGGGTAAGAGTGGACCGCCATGGAGCTTGGCCGCTTCGGGTCACCTAAAGTCTGAGAATACTCTTCCCTGTTTTCTGTAATCTCCATACTTATGAATTCTGTCTTCCCCAGCTAGGAATCAGGAAATTTACATTTGTTGATCTTTGCAGTCTGAGTGAGGACAGACACATGACCTATGTTGCTCTAATCAGACTCAACTTTGGGAGACTTGGGTGCATATGTGAGGAGTGGGAGGAGCTTGCTATGTACGGGGCAGCATCGTGGCGGGGTCTCCCACTCTTCAGAGGAAATGCTAGCAATTTCACTGACACATCTTCCTAGTATGAGTACTGTCTCTGGGATTAGCTTTACAGCCTGTCTCTCTGACCCTCCTTCAAACTTTATGGGCTTTGGAATATCAATAAATTCCCTTTCTCCTTAAGTTAGTTGGTATGTGGGTGTTTGCAACTAAGTACTTTGACCCACAGAGCAAAATTATGGTCACTGAAACCATGGGAACACATATTTCTCCTAGAGAGAGAACATATGAAGCAAAAAGAAGGCCTGAGAGCATACCCCCTGAAGAAGTTCCCATTAACTCATCAGGTGGAGGAAGAGAAGCCAATAAGAGAAGACGCAGAAGTGTCAGGGAAGCCGGGGAACCAGGCAGAGAGCCCGGATCATTGTTTCTGGAAGTGAGAGTGTTTCAAGAGAAGAGGGATCGCCCTTGCTGAATGCCCCTGAAATAGCAGTGATGAATAGTAATAGTCACCTTTTCTTGTGCTAGTTGCCTGATTACCTCATTTCATCATCATAAGCATCCTATCAGAGAGGTCATATTTACTGCCTGTGAATTGAGGAGAAGGAGGATATAGGGAAATAATAGTAGTGACTGTAGACAACTATTTCATTTTGATGAGAAATAGAATGTTAGCTGGAGGAAGACATGGGGCACAGGGGGGCTTCTTGTTTGTTTGTTTGTTGAGGGGGAAGTTGGCAAAGGTTAAAGGCAAAGGAGAGAGGCAGGTGGGCCAGGTTTGACCTAGAAGGTGATTCAAGATGTATGCCACCTCATCACCTTTGATCTGAGATCTGAGGAGGCAAACATATCTTGATTATTACAAAGCTGGTAAAGAGAAGAAGATGGTTGGAGAGATGGACAGGTTCATGTTTGGTAGCAGGAATTGAAGAGAATTCCTGTTTGTTTGTTTGTTTGTTTGTTTTCTAATTTCTCTGTAAAGTTAAAGGATAAAGTTATTTGCTGAGAATGAGGGCAGATGGGAGTTTGGTAAAAGTGCTGAGGACCCAAGAGGTGCTTTGGGAGCGTTCTTGCAGAGATGAAAGTGAAGTACCGCCCGAGAGGAGAAGAAGAGGGTCAGCGCACAGCTACCCTGAGGTTGAGGACAGTGACTGCATGGTCACAGTTAGGTCTTCCTGTGTGACTTTCTCCAGGAACACTCAGCAGCTGTGTGTGGGATGCAGAAGATGGACCACAGAACTCAACCTGAGTCGGAGAAGTGGAGATGTCAGACACCTGCCACTGTCTTTGTCAGGGGGATGTAGACAGGCACACACTATGATCAAACTCAGTACAGGCCACTGTCGGGGCACAGAGCAGGAAGTGACTAGGCCTCCTGGGGGACCCATTCATTAATTTGACTGAGCGCTTGGAAGACTTGAGGGCTGGGGTATATGTGAGGGGGAGGAGTGAGTCCTCAGCTGTGTGAAAATAATCTTGGTTTTGATACTCAACCCTCTGTGCATTTTGAGTAATGTAGGGAAATGGTTCCTAAATATTCCTCAGAAAGGAAATGTTAAAGGGAGTTGCAAATTCAATTCAAGTAATTTAGTAATCTGGTCTTCCCATCTTGTCATTGAGATTAGGACCAATTGGAGAGTCTAGGCTGACTTACTGAAGACACTAGTTACATTCAGGCATGTAGCTAATACCAAGCAATAACTAGCACCTGGATATGTTCAATAAGTGACTGCATAACAAACCCATCAGCCAGCATTTAACCTCAGTTGACTGCAAACAAAACAAACCAATGAACAAACAAAAACTATATTTCTTAGGATTTTACTTTCCAGTGCTAGGTTAGAGCTGAGCACATCAGTAATTTACTTTTATATGACATTTCCCATTATCCAAAGACACTATGATAAAGGATACCAGTTATGGCGCCTGGAAAGTCGTCTATAATTTAAAGCGATGGTGGTAACACTGAGAAAGTAAAATAATCTACGGGTATTAAGTTAAATTGGCTAAAATTGTCAAAGGCTAAGTGCATGTCTGAATGTCTGAAATATTTCCATCCATGTGGTTTCTAATACAACCTATATTTTCACACTTGCTTTTTTCTTCTTTTTTTTAACGGAGAATAGATCACTTTTATTGTAATCTATTATTTAGAGGATACTTATGAGCGTTATATCACTCAAATTAACAGAAAGTTAATGCACTTTAAGTGTAAAATGTTGCAAAATTTCTTGGCTTCTCAAATATTATAGAATTGCATGTAGGAATAACATTTTTCCCCAACAAATACTATGTAAATTGTGATATCATTCAAAATAGAAGTTGTAAAGGAATTAGACTTTGCTTTATAAAACTGCTTCACAGCAACCTTTGCACTTACTTCTTTTTAACCGTAGGGGATGCATTTTTTTTATCCTCAGTTAGCTCCTACTTGAGGTTCTGATGGACCGCAGTTTTACCTCCTTTCACGCCCAGACAACTCCTTTGCTCACTAAATCAGGGTGATATGGAGTCAGAGTGTCATTTCATAGGTCAGCTGGTGGCCCTGAACTGTGGCCAAAGTATCTGAGCTGCATATTCCTTGGTATAAATAATCAAATGATACTGACTCAGGCTTAGCACAAAACAGGCTTAACCTAAGGTGCTTTATGCAAAAATCAAATGTATTCATTAAATGCCCTCAATATCTGATTAAATAGACACTATAGTGTACAATTTGATTTCTTTTTTTTCTTTTCAATTTGCAAAAGCTAAAGACTCAAATCCAGTGTTTCAACCAAAATAACCCAACTCTATGTATGTAGATTTTGTACTTTGGTTATAGTAGTGTTGTTTTTGTGTGTTTGTTTTTGTTCTACAGATGCACAGAATTGGATTAATCGTGATTCTGGGGTCACACCACACTCTCATTGTGGGTCTATTCACAGCCTCCTTTTCCCTTCCATTCCATTCCCTTTCCTTCCCTTTCATTTCTTCCCTCCCCCATCCCTCTCTCCTTCCCTTTCTTCCTTCACTTATTTGACTAGTTATCTTCTTACAATAGAAGTGCCATTCATAAATCTAAAGCAAAATCTAGGAAGCCCTTGACAATAGCCTCTATATAACCATATGATTTATCTTAGCTAAATCGGTCCCTGGCCTTCCGCTAACCTGAAGTTAGCATCATTCTGAATCCTATTTCATTATTCACTAAATTTCCTCTTTATGCAGTTTACTATGTCTACATGCATTCATGAAAGTATATAGCTTTCAAATTATTTTTAATTCTGTAGAAAAAAAGTTTTCCTCCTATACTGTAATCTTTGGATTGATGGATTTTGACTTTCACTCCTATTGTTGAATATCACCATAGTTCCTTTGTTTCAACTGATGGATAATATTCTATTGAGTGAAGGTAACACGATTTATTCACCCACTTTCTAATTTATGAGCACATTACAAGCAGTCAAGCTATGAACATTCTTGAATTAATAAATGTTCCCTTTTTGCACATATGCAGATGTTTCTTCCGGGTATGTACTTAGAAGTACAGTTACTGCACCACAGGATACTTGTTCATGTTTGCTCTGAATATTCGTCAGGCTTTAGTTTTCGTGATTTAAAACTAAGCTAAGCTAAAATAAGAAAGAGAGGTGAATAGAAAAACTGTTTCTTTTTCAATGGTGTTTTGAAAATAATCTGATCTATATTTGGACTGAAAGAGTTCGACAGAAAATGAATGTAGAAAAATTACTTATGGGCTTACTTGTACTTTGAGAAGCTCATTTGGTCGTGACGCTGCTTGTTTCTCTGCAATCACTGAGAAGTAAATCACCTTGATTATAAATTAAGTATCATGCTGACACAGTTACATCCCAACATTTGGCAAGTATCTGATGCTAATAAGGAGATAGACAAGATTTCCAATTATATCTGGAAATATTTAAAATACTTACTCCATGATAAAGAACAATTCTCAGGAAAAAGACCTCTGTATTCATAATGATATCACTTCTTGCTGTTTGAATATTTATTTTAGCATTTTAGAATTTTCAGCATTTTCTAAAATGTGATGTACTAAATACTTCTGCATTATCTCTACCCACTTATTCATTTTCACCATTGCCAGGATGCCAGTAATTTTATTTTCAAAAGTGAAGTTTGTGAAAGTCAAATCCTGTTGAGATGTCTTGAAGCAAGGATCAAAGCTAGTCCTTGTTATGTAATTGCCTGCTCAGAAGTGTGCTCTGCTGGTAAACACTGCCTTCACAATATATGCTTTCTGACATTCTAATGGATTTTCCATATTCCCTCTGAGTAGCAGCTTAATTTGATGAGAGTCCTTCAGACTATTAATAAATCCTGCCATCATGCTGCCATAATTGATCACATTTACTGCTATGCTTCCTTTGCCCCATTTTGAGAAGAGAATATAAAATATTTTTCCATATCATCCCTTTGAAGACACATAAACATTTGCTATTAATTACCCTTTGTACTGTCAGCAGAAGTATCCAGGAGCAAGAAAGGGCTCACCTGTCCTTTGAATGATAGAATGTTTAAAGCAGCCACGGTAACCAATGATTGTGCAAAGTGAAGCAAAAGTAAACTCAGTCCTTCTTTTACCCTCCTTATTCTCTTCCCCGTTTCCATAACCGCCTTCTTCATTCCTGAGCTGGCAAGAAGCAGAGGTCCTAAGGGAGTGCCCTCATGGAGTTTCAGAAGCGTAGAGTGATGTAGCTATCCACCCTGGACTGCACTGTCTGCCTGGTCCTTCTTTCTTACCACTGCAAGCAATAGGCTTTATAAAATTATAAAAGCAACAGAAAATCATAAACAAAATCCCATCATTTTTTCCATTCATTTATTCAAGTCAATCACAATGATATGAGTCCAATATGAAAATCCTGTCCTTCTTTCCACTATGTCTGAGCAAGGCATATAACTTCCTTTAAGACAGTCTCTTTTTTAGTACTGAAATATAGCCAGTTACAATGTGTCAGTTTCTGGTGTACAGCACAATGTCCCAGCCATATATATATATACACACACACATACTCATTTTCATATTCTTTTTCATTAAAGGTTATTACAAGACATTGTGCTGTACAGAAGAAATTTGTTCCTTATTTATTTTTTATATATAAAGATAGTCTTTAAACAGTATTTTCTTTTGTAAACTAAAGGTAAATAAATACATGACATTTATGTCACTGATAGTTGTACAACTCTTGATATAGAACTGTTCTTTGAAAACAGTAACAACTAATGGTTGTCAAGGGTGGAAAAGGTTTGACGTTTCTATTGACAGTCGATATGTTACATATGGAGAGTCTATACACTACAAATGAATCGGGACACAAAAGTTCATTTATAAGGAGGCTAACCGGAAAGGGGAATATATTTTACATAAAAACTCTGTTATACATGGAGACAAGTTTTTTCATGAGGACACAAAGTCAGCTTCATCTTATGTCCCTTGTACTGTTGGTTGACCTATAATTATTCACAACTGGAAATATTCTTTTTTTCCCCAAAGGAAAGCACTTTCTAAATTTCAGCTCGTTGTCTACCTAGGCAGCAGCATTTGGGAAGAAGAGAGCTACCTAAGAGAACACATCTGCCCCCATTTCTAGACTTGCAGACCCGTCTTAGGTTATCCTCTCTGAAAGTGAAGGAAAGATTTGCCTAGACAGTGGGTGCTTTGGATTTTCTTCTCACCCACCTACTTGTGTCCAGATCCTTGACAATTTGGGAAACCGATCGCTCTTGCAGAATATGCTTCAAACCTTCTAACTTTCATGTGTGAGAGAGAATGAGGAAACCAATAGTTCATTCATAAATTAATACAGCAATGTAGTCAATAATTACTGATCAGTTACCATGTTTTAGAAACATAGAACTTAACTGTACTAAAACAGGATCTTAGTTTAGAAAGACCCTTCTGAAGTGTTCAAAGTATATGAGACAATATCAAGCCTACTTACATTAATTAAAAAAAAAGACAACAGTAGGTCTAGCTCAGCCAGTCACCTCAGTGTGTGACGGGCTTGCTGCTTAGTTTTTCTGCCGTCTGTTTTGTCATCTATAAAATGAGACCAATGAACTAGATGATATCAAGTTTCTTTTAAAGTAAAAAAAAAAAAAAAGGATGTTTTTAAATATTCAGAAAAGTATGAACGATTGCTCATTGAAGTGAACGGGGCGTTTCTGTTGTAAGCCTTGATATGTTTTTAGATTGCAGGATTCCTGGGTAAGAGGCAGTGCGCCTGAGGTCTGCACACAGCAGAAGCTGAATATTTATTCAACATTTGGAATCACAAGGTCCCAAGGGCATGCGGGATTTAAGCTCCTTCTAGGTGGGTCAGATGGGGAGATGGAGAGTAGATGGTAGCTTTTACTCCCAGGAGTAATGGTCTTTAGTGCAAAGTGATGAATCAAGTCACAGTTCACAGGGACTCTGTCGTGATGGATGCAGGTAGTGGCTGGAGGGTCACTGGAGGCTGGGAGAACTGGAGGAGGAAATACTGGCAGTACAGTCCTGCCATTTTATAGAGGGTGCTCACAGGAACAAACAGGAGTAACAGGACCACAGTTCAGTGGGCATATTAGTTAGGGATCGGCAGTTCTCAGCTACAGAAATTGTCTCCGGTTAGCATGAGCAGAAAAGCAATGCTATTAAATAACATCTGGTAGCTCAAAGACCAAATTAAAAAACTGAAGATAAGGTTTAGGAAAAGGCAGAGAGCAGGCAGCTCTGGGAATCTAGAAGCAAGAACTGGGAACAATCTCATCAGTGTGCTGCAGCCATGAATAAAGGAGCTACAGCTGATGTCAGTGATTCTGCAAGGGTCTGCACAGGGCGTCCCCACATGGCTCAGCTTGTGTCATACCAACACTTTCAACTAGGGAAAAAAAGGCATCTTGATTTTTTTGGTGTTAAAAAAAAGACTGTGCACAATGGGACACAGAAATTCACAAGAGGAAATTAAGACTTCATTTCCAAAAGAAAAGGAACGAATGGCCACTATTGTGATAGCATTTAGGACCAGGATCCAGATTCAGTAGGAAACCAGAATGACAATCAGGAGCCAGTGCAGGAAGCCTGGCATGTGAACCACACACAAAGAATTGTCAGTCTAGGTGGCAGGCCTGGAAATCCATTCCAGAGTCCCTGGTTGGCAGGAAGGAATTCTCCTAAATATACCATGATTTGGGGATTTCACTGACGCCAGACCTCAGAAAGACTGATCTGTTTATGGCAGGTCAGCAAATTAAATCACGTACTAGAGTAAAGTGTGTTGCACTTCGAGCCACAGAAATTACAGCTAACATTTAATGATTATCATAATCATCACTGTCACCGTTAAATATAAGTTGAATGGGAAGAGATTCAGGCAGAGACTGAAATTCATTATGGCTCAGCTGTGAGTCCACTCAGAATTAATGTAGAGCATTTGGAATAAAAGGAGAGAGGAATACATAAAATTTGTTTAATGTTCTCTCTGTCACTACCTGTGTGACTCTGACAGATTTCTTAACCTCTCTGTGCCTGCTTCCTCTTCTGTAAAATGGCACTAATAGAAATACTAGTATTGTCTATTTTATAGGGTTGTTATGGAGTTGAATGAAAAAGTACATGTAAAGTGCTCAGAAGAGTGGCAGGTGTATAATGAACACTATACGGGTGTTAGCTCATTTTCTCAGTATTACTGTTCTCACTTTAGAGTTCACAAAGTGATTTCCACAGATACCATTTCATTTCATATATACAAATAATTCTGTGATGAGATTGTCCTTTGAAAAATAACTAACAGTGAGGAAGTGGAGGTTTCATTTGTATGACAGAGATACAGTGATACCCTCATCTTTTAACTCCAAGTACTAGACTTTATGTTACATGTATAAAAATATTTATGGCTGGAAAACCTCCATGAAGATGGTTAGGAAAGAGACAGAACCTCCCATGCTGGGCAGTCACGTCAACTACCAAGGGGTAGTGACGTCAAGCAATTTTAGTCTAATCGTTCACGCATACTTTCAGAAGAAATGTGTTTCCCAAGCAGAAATACAGGTACACTTTGTTCTTTACGCTTTAAAACTGAAGCACAGATGCTGTGTATTACAAGGAGAAAATGAGAGTGTTAAATTACTCGTCCTAAGTCACAAGACGGGTTGGCCCACGGTGAGCCTCTGTTCTCTGTTCTTCCAGCCCCACCGCGACCCACCCCCTGCCCTCTGTCTGTGCCTTCGACAGCGTGTTCTCTGCTGGGCTTCACGGAATGTGGCAAAAACAGAAAAGCTCTCACACGACACTGGGTTTCAATGTGGCAAAAACAGAAAAGCTCTCACACGACACTGGGTGTGGTGAGTGGTGTGTGACAAGGCAGAGTGCCAGTCAAGGTCCTTCCCTCTGTTTCCCCAGATCAAAGATAAAATGAGTAAACAAGAGCTGCCTATACTTTTGGGGGGAACAGATCACTGTAGGTGTTTTAAATTCATTATTTATTTATATGGCTTTTTTCCTGTGATGTAGAGTCATAAAGACATTTTCCTCCTACTTTGTAAGACCATTTCAAAATGTCAAATACGGTCAACAGTATCATACCGATTAATTTTAATCATGAAACAGAGATATTTTTCTTCGTACTTTTAACAAAAAAGTATGATTTTTGAAGCCAGTGTAGAGAAACTGCACTTCACACGTATTGCTTATTTCCATGTCTAAGACTTAGGAATTAACTCTAATCCATATGCAATTGTCTGATCTCAATCCTCGCATTTTCAAAGACTTAACTTGTTTTATCCTCAGAAAGTGTTACTCACACTGGCTTACAAAACAGATACTAGAGTAGAATTTATTTCTAGTTCATCTAAATGTCACCCATTGGAATATCTTTGGGGTCTTAGTGAACTTCCTTTATTCTTCCAAGTATAAAGGAATATTTCAATCATCGCAATTTTACTTAATGGAGTATAAACTTCCCACCACTGTAATGACCACAAGCACATGCTCTGTGTGTCTGGAATGAACTCCTAAAAAGAGTGCACCCTGGAGTGTTACTGTCAGGGTAACTTTATTCTATGCAGTCAGTTTCCACTTTTGCAGGGTTAGGACATGGTGGCTGTGGGCTGAGAGTGTAGACTCTTGACTCAGTTGCTTGCTGCCTGTTTGAACCTTGGCTCTGATTTTTTTTTCCAGCTTTATGATTACGGGTTAATTACTTACATGCTCTCTACTTGCGTCCTCATCCAACTGGGGATGGTAATATACTCATCTTAAGGTTGTTAGAAGGATTAAGCAAAATAATGAATGTCCAGAATTTAGTGGAGTGTCTATACCAGAGATGCACTAGATACTGAATATTATGCCTTAATAAAGTCACGGTGCAAAGGCACATGGATTAGATGATATTTGTGGAAGGGACTGTATTGAAAAGGAAGGTCTGTCATGAGCCAAGGTCATGCTAGCCTCAGAAGTTACTAAGTTTTCACATGGGAATATCAGTCTATTCATTTGGAGTTGGAGACACCGTTACATTTCTATAGTTACTTCTAGCTCAGTTTTTTGTTTGGTAACTGGAGTTGCTGTGTTCTCTCAGCCCCACCTCTAGGGCTCTTTCCTAGACTTTATCCAGCTGCAGGATAAGATGCCTGACCAGCCGCAGGGAACCACACTGTGTGGTCCTGGGCCGCTGTGGAAGGGGACAAACCACACACTTAAAGGCCCGTGGTCGCTCTCTCAGGAGAGCGCCCTGGCCCTGGAGTTCCCAGAGGGGACAGTCATGCCGGGTAAGTCAAGGGTGGCTTCCCGTCCTGCACGCAAGTCAGGTATCACCCGTAAGGGCCACGAGGTAAAATACAAGGAGATTTTGTTTTTCAAATGACAGAATTAGTTTCAAGAGGTTTGGATCTCTTTTTACAAAATGAGTGTTGAAGTTGACTGTGTGTTTGAGAGAGGAATAAGAACAAATGCATCCTTTCCATGCTGGTGGGTTGTCTGGTGTTTCTAGAGTTCCTGAAATGATTAATCATTCATGAAAACGTCTCAGTAAGTCGTCAAAGTGAAAAGCAGTGATGGTTCTGTTCCCTCATCACACCAGGGGTGCTGTCCTTGGGCCGCCCTGGACATCCTAGCAACATGGTAAAGACTCAAAGGGCTGAAAATAAACTACACACAAAAGTCCAGAGCAGGTCATTGTTTATCAATGATTCATGTATATCTCACCATATTCCAGAGGACTGAAACAAGACAGAATTTCATCTCTAGGGTTGAGAAATAGAATAATATATTTATAACTAAGCTATATTTACCGTATGTGTGAAAACAGGTCTCCTGGAAGAAGAGGAATATTCTGATATTACTGGGGTGCCGAGTATCTCACCCTAAAAGTAACGTCATGTCTGCGTCTCCCTGCATGTTCATCACTCATTCGGGACTAGTGCAGAAAGCTGTAATTAGTTTATATTCCTTAAACTCAGATTATAATACTTTTTAAAAATATCACCAGTAGCGAGTAATTATTTTAGAGAAGGAGCTAAAAGCTCAGTGTAAAGATGCTCATTTTTAAAGTGTGATTAAGGTGGACTGGTATATTTATAAATTTGCTACTCATTTTAGGTAAATTATGAATAATTTAGTTTCCCCAAATCCTCCTTTGGAATTTTAAGGCACTCCCCGGGAAAGTTTAAAAATTCAGTGAAGTAATTTGGGATGACTGAATTTCTATTTTCTGAATGATTTTTTATGTAGTCGGCCCTCCTGTTCCATAAAAACAGTAACTATGGCAGCGGTTCTCAAACGCTGGTGGGCTGTGTGATCAGATACAGATTTCTGGGCTCCGCCCCGCATTTCTGACTCCACAGTAGGCCTGGGATGGGGCCCCAGGATCTGTATTTCTAACAGGTTTCCGAGTGTTGCTGCTGCTGCTGGGATGGAGCCCACATCTGAGAACCACTGCTTTGCATCAGAGACGAGGGAGGGGATGTTATCGTCTGTAAATCTTGATGTCTCAGTGAATTAGCTACAGAACGCTTACAACTGTGGGCTAAAATACAGCAGAAGTCCACCAACCAGTGAAACAGCCACCACAAAAATTAGACTAAAATAGCGAAAGAAAATATTACAAATTCAAAATAGATACCTATGAATTATAAAATTGATTTTGATGTCTTGAATATTAAACTCATTTGTTTTCTTTTTACAAGCTTTGCTTTCTATTAGTAATTGATTCTTAAAGTAACTTGGAGCACTTTCATATTAAATGAAAAACAAGTAAGAGGTCAAGGTCATTTCCTATGTACCAATCATATTCTATAATATTTAGATAGTTCTTAAAAAAGCAGCCCATTCATTGACCAGATAAATTTAGTGCCATCCAATTCTATAAATAATGTGGTTTTTTTCATTGAAGTATAGTCGGTTACAATGTGTCAATTTCAAAAGAATGAATTGACTTACAAAATTCCTGTATCTTTTTTTCAATGTTGGGTAAATATCACCACCTTAATTATCTCCATCAGCAAATACAAACTACTGATGTTGTTGGGTTGTTACACTGACTGCTAAAAGAAATTTCTGTTTTGTAAATATGATAAAATATAAAACTTAGTATGCTTATTTTTCATAGGTACAAATAATTTGTTTGCACACAAAGTTGGTGCTTAATATTTGATGAATATATGAAAGCAGGTTATCATGAGCCAGAGCTGTCAATATTTTTTAAAAAATCTACAAATGTACATAAAAATCTGGAAGTGGGAATGTCAGTTTTGCTTGCATCTCTAGGAATATACTGCCCTTATTTCTAGAATGACAACGGACATGATTAAAAAGTACAACAGCTTATGAAAGAATTGCGTCTATTTATAGATCCAAGATTTGTTTCCTCTTCCCACTATGCTGGGCACTGCAGCCTAACAGGCCACCTACCCCACCTTTAGAGAGAGCTTTGCACTTTTTAGAACATTAATGTTTGAAGATGATCTGTAACATACCTAAGGAGTCCTGACTATAGCAAAAGCTGCAGTCCGGGAAAGGACAGAGATGCTGTAGCTCCAGGATGGTGGCAGACAGGACCGCTGCTCAGCAGGGGCTAAAGAATCCAAAATGTGCTAATAATGAACTGCCATGCTATCAGATTTGCAGTTAAGGGCTTATAAAGCTTCCAAGGCAATTGCAAAGAAGTGGTATTTGTGAAAGTTCCGTTAAGTGCCAGGTCAGTTTGCACTGCATAGTGGATCACAGTGCTTAGGAGCATGGCCCTAGAAAACAAAACTCCTGGGGATGGAACCCAAGTCTTCCTTTCCCGGTTTTCCTGAGTGCCTCATCTCTAAAATGGAGGCAACGTTACCTATTCCATAGGGTTGTTGGGAGAATCAAATGAATACATACATGTAAAATGCTTAGATCAGTGCCTGGCATCTGTTTATCACATATATATGTATATTATATATATACAATAAATACTAAATAAGCTCTTATTATCATTTTTATTATTTCCTCCATCTTTAGGATTGTTCTATGATCTTCATTTCCCATCCTATTCTATATCCAATTTCATCATTGCTTAATTGCTAATTCTTATCTCCCAAATCTTAATCACTACAACATTTTAAAGTATTGTTGATTCTAGTTTAAATCATTTGTTCATTCACTATCTTTCATCATTTAATGGAAACACAGAGATACAAATGCCTCATTTTATCATCTTTTTCACTCAGTATTAAATACATCGCACAGTTAACAGTGGCATAGACTGAAACACAGGATAATGAAGGGTTAGGTATGACAGAAGTGACTGAAGTTGTGTTTACATAGAAATAACATCAAATGGAAATAAAACGTATCTTCATATTGTGCATTAATGATGACTCCAATACCTTGTCTCTTCTTCTGTAATAAATACATTTTCTAGGTTAATTTTCAGGCTTTGAAACTTTGAAGAGCACTAGAATTATTCCTAGGGTCATTATGTTGGTCAACTGCAGTGGGAAAGGGGCCATTGCTGTTGCTTGTGTGTTTGCCAGCGTTGTCTACTCATTACAGAAGAATGATGATGGGGTGATGTCATGAGCAGTGAATCTACACACATCTTCAGGAGTGTTCCCAGGAATCAAATATTAGAAAAATTCCTCCTAATTCAGGATCTGGAAGCCCTTCCTGTGCCACACTAGTGTGTGACACTCTTGTGTGTCCACACCCTCTGCCATGTAACTTCGCAAGTTTTCCCACTCAAGGTGGAGTGTATCCTGTCCCTTCTCTCTGGAGTTGACGCTCTGATATACTTGGCCTGTGCATGTGGGCAGAAGTAACAATGTGAGATTTCTCACTGAGCCCTCTTCCTCTTGCCTATCTGCCATTGCCATGGAAGAGTCTCCCCGGAGTAGCCACTTCTCCCTCAACTTGGGCCCCAGAATTAAGCACATGTGGAGGAGATCAAATTTACAATAAGGAGCCTAGTCCAGTGGGATCTGCAAGCTGAGCAGAGCTTTCCAGCAGAGCCCAGATGAACTAACCCCCATGTGACCCACAGACATCTAAGAAATACTTACTGCTGTATACCACCAAGATTCTGTGGTTGTTTTGTTACATAACAATAGCTGATTGATACACACATTTTGTTTCAGTATTGTAAAAAAAGTTTTATCTTTTCCAAAAAGGTGGAAATAACTCTGCAAATAAGTGTGTCAGATAATGATATGATTTTATATAAATTGTTTTTTAGTATCAATGACATTCAGAAATGCTAATTAACCTATGAAACAGTATCACATATAATTAATAAAGCAACTTTGTATTTGCTGTGCCCTAAATTGCACTGAAGGAAAGTACATAATGTGTGTTCATTAAGTTAGTTGGTTATGATTTTAATAATTGAATTAAAGTCAATGAAACTGTATAACTGGAAAATTCAACCAATACTTTTAATAAGTATAAATATACTTTTAATAAATATAAAGTATATTTCTTGACAGATGTTAGAAGTTGTGAAAATATCCTTAATGACTTAATTACACATAACAACTACATTTTAACAATAATAAGAATATTATACATAAGCAACAGAATCAAACATTTGTTGAAAGAACATTTTAAACAGCTAATTAGTACTTTCAAAAGAACTTGACAAACAGGTTGATTATATGACATTAAAGGCCATCAGGTTTACAAATGTTAAAAACTTTTCCCCTTCTACATGAGTCCCTTCTAAGACAATAATGATGTAAGTGAAACTACTTAAGAAAAAAAAGTTTTAAAAAATCGCATTTATAACCACTTACTTTAAATACTGTGTTGATAAAACAACAAGACTTCTAAGAGCTCTTCTGTTACCTGTTAGCATCTATTACGTGGAAATCTTTTAAAATGTAATTTTTTTTAATAAGCTAGACAATTAATGGTCCATTTTAGAAAACAACAGAGCTAGACTGTGTGGAGGAACATTTTGTAAGGTAGCGTTCTATAGGAATACGGAGGGCATTCTCAACTGAAACTGGCTGATTCTAGTATAGAAATATGACTCATAATCTTTTATACACAATTTAAAACTATTAAATTGAATTAATGATTATATTTAGAGATCCATTTAAAATGCTCATTTAAAAATATTCTTGAAAATCTTTTAAGCACAAGTTCTTCATCTATTCAACTTAGTATGCTTCTGATATTTGGTAAGTTGCTAAGGAAGTGAGTTATTTTCACTAATTTCTACCTCTACTGAGTTCAAGAGAATTCCTAGTCTCCATAAATAAAAAGTAAATAGAGGAAATGCATCAGAGAGTTGGAAAATAGTTTCATCATGCTTCTGAAGAAACTTCTTGATTTCTTGGTCCTCATGCCCTATACTTGAAATGTTGCCTTCTTCAGTTTCCTTTTGAAGAAGTTGCTCCAGGACCCAGAACACGGAGAAAACATTTTCATAGCGCGTCGCATCGTAACTGGCTTGCACCTGCAGATAAACAAGAGACTCCTTTAAGAAAAATAGTGGTTGCAGCTCAGGTCAGAAAAAGCCAAATAAAGAGATTAAATTTTTGAAAGAAAAGTAGATACTTGACTTATTTAACACGTTCCATCTTCCTGTTCTTTTGATTGGGGTAGGGGGGCTAGAGAACAAGGGAGACCATTTCCTTTTTCAAAAACTTGGCTATCTTGGTAAATGACATTTTTTCCCTTATGGTTTACAAAGCTCTGAATCCCTTCTCTACATTGCAGCTATAATTCCTTACTGAGATGAATCTGAGAATACTTGACAGAGAATCTTACACATACCAAGTCTTGTGTTTTCAATTCAGCATTTCACCAAATTCTTCCAATGCCTGACACCCCTGTCAATGACTGTATGAGACTCTTTGGTGTCAGAATTTTAGGAACATGTTTCAAAGTATAACTCAGTCCTAAAGCACTTAGGGTTATGATCTGTAAGTGACCAGATGTGATCTCATCCTGAGTTCTACACAAGTCAGGGAGGGGCAGGATTAGGTTGTGTGGAATCGGATACGTGGTCATAAAAAAGATGCAGATGTTTCTTACAGAAGTTTTTAGTCATCCTAGATGGCTGCAAGGGAGATGAATCAAAGGGAGGCCTAAAAAGTGCACAATGGAAAGCAGAACAAGAGGGAAAACAGGAAGCATGAGTTTATATCCATAAACTGGCTTTGTCATTTGCTTATTAAGAAACATGTTGGAAACATTTCACCAAATTTATCCACAGCAATAATACATAAATGAAGGAACATTCTTTTAGAGCCCAGAGGACTGCATCTCCAACAAGGTCAAACAATACAATAATTGACTATATACAGACAACTGGTACTTTCTTTTTCTTAATTGAGGTATAATTGATGTAACATTATATTAGTTTCACGTGTACAATGTAATGATTCAGTATTCATATTTACAGCAGAATGATCACCACAATCAGTCTTGTTCACTTCCACTACACATAGTTACAACATTTTTTTCCTATGATGAGAAATTTCAAGATTGTCTCTCCTAGCCACTTTCAACTATGCCATACAGTATGATTAACTACAGTCAACATGCGGTACATTTCATCCCTATGACTTACGCATTTTATAACTGGAGATCTGCAACTTTTGACTCCCTTCATCCATTTTGCCCCCACCCTCACTTCAGGCAACCACCAATCTGTTGTCCATATCCTGGAGCTCACCGGTTTGTTTGGTTTCTGGTCCTGCGTATAGATGAGATCATAAAGTATTCATCTTTTACTATTTGACTTATTTCATTTAGCATAATGCTTCAAGGCCCATCCGTGTTGCTGAAAATGGCAAGATTCCATTCTTTTTATGGCGGAATAATAATAGTCCATTGTATATATATGTATATACATATATACTTATATATATAAAGATATTATATATACAAAGGCGTATCCCTATATACGTATATACACCCAATATTTTCTTTATACCTTCATCCATCGCTGAGCATATAGGTTGTTTCCATGTCGGGCTATTTGCCTATTGTAAATGCTGCTGCAATGGACGTAAGGTACATACATCTTTTCTAACTAGTGTTTCAAATTAGTTAAGACTAACACTCAGAAGGGGAACTGTTGGATCGTATGGTAGTTCTATTTTTAATTTTTTGAGGAACCTCCACACTGTTTTCCATAGTGGCTACATCAATTTACTATCATTTATTTCTTGTCTTTTGATAATAAACATTCTAACAGGCGTGAGGCGATACCTCACTGTGGTTTTAATGTCCATTTCTTTGGTGATGAGACACGTTGGGCATCTTTCCATTTACCTGTTGGCCTCTTCAACTCCTCTGTCCATTTTTTAATTGCTTTTTCTTTTACTATTGAGTTACATGAGTTCTTTATGTATTTTGGATATTAACTCTTTATCAGGTATGTGATTTGCAAACATTTTCTCCCATTCAGTAGGTTGCCGTTTCATTCTGTTGATTTTGTTTGCTTTGCTGAAGCATTTCAGTTTGATGGAGTCCCACTTGCTGACTTTTGCTTTTGGTGTCACATCCAAAAAGTAATTGCTAAGAACAACGTCAAGGAGCTCACCATCTATGTTTCTTCTGGGAGTTTCATGAGTGTAAAGCAGGCAGAGTGCGTCCCAGTCCCTTTCAATTTGCTTCGAGAATCTGACTTAGCTCAGCTTCCAGGTGGGCTGGGGTCCCCGTGGTGTCCCATTTCTCTGTTTTGTTTTAGACTTCGCATTTCATTGAATTGATCTGTTCCACCTTTAACCTAAAAGTTTATTCTCATAATAATTAATTGGATAAACTCTTTTGCTGTAAGATATTTACATCTCATAGAATATGAAACTGAAATGAACTTCTCCCTTTAAAGGCGGTATACACTTACCTTATTGCCTCAGCAGCCCTCTAGCTCAACGTGAGGAAAACGGCATGTCTGTGGGGGAGGCCCTTCCCGCAGTCCCCCAGTTTTATCACGCTGCCAGCTGCCTGCTCTGCCTAATCATATGTTCAGACACTTTCTGAATTAGTGCATAATCTGAGTAAAAACTAAGATAAATGTTATTAAGATGACAGCTGATACCCTTCTATTATATTTTGATGTGATTTTCACATCCTCAGTGTCAAATTAAACTGACCCTCCACCAGGGCTGGAAAATCCTCAACACAGACAGAACATAGTCACCTGGAAGATGCCCACGGGTTTCACCTCAACACCTGCCAGGAAGACGACGAAACCCCGCACACGAGCGAGGTGGCTCTGACGTCTGATAGAACGCTACCCGTCTGTCTGTCTCTCTCTCAATCTCTCAGAACTGAAGGGGACTTGAGAGGAAGCTCCTATAGCCCCATGACTACTTCTTCTATCTAATGCCGTTTTATGTAACAGGGGACCTTCGGGAGAAGAAATACTTTCCTGGATAGAAAAATCCCCATGTATTTTTGTAGGTCATTTTCAGAATTAAACATTTCTTATGTTTATTTTCCTATTTCCTGAGTTGGGCTTGAGAAAGTCAAAGAATCCAAATATTTATTTAAACAGTGAACAACTATTAATATTTCTTTACATGCTCCAAAATTTGACTTCAAAAATTAGATTCTGAAGTTCAGGCTATAGACACAGAGTGCCAGTTTCCTTATTGTTGTTTTAGCTGAAATTCAGTCAAGGTTAACTCGGCATTTTAGGGAAGACTTACTGGCCTTGAAATACCCCAGGCACACCCCAGGCACACTCCAGGCACATCCCAGGCACACCCCAGGCATATCTGCTTGCTTACTCCATACTCATTTCTTCCTCCTTTTTCACCAGCAGAACCCGTTTTGTTCAGAGTGATAATGGATCAACTAAAAGGGTGTATTTTCCAGTCTCTCTTAAGGCTAATTCTGGTCAAAGAGACGTAAGTATAAGTAGCTGGGTGGGGTTTCTGGGAAAGCTCGCTAATAGCAGGCCAGATCTGGTGGAATGCACTTTTGCTCTCCCTCTTCCCCATTGTTCCTGCTGGGAAATACAGACACAATGCTTGGAGGCCCAGTAGCCTTCTTGTGAACCTGAGGATGAAGGCCACCTATGGATCGGTAGAAAGGGCCAGATTCTGGAAGGCACCGTACAGCGGGATATACCCGCGTGGGATGGCTGTCCCTTCCTGCACCATGCTGGGGTCCCCTTCTTCCATTTTCGTCTTTTAAAATCGGAACCGTGAGGCTTCATCTAGACAGGAAGGAAACTGCTAAGTTTCCTTGGTCTTGAAAAGGTGCTGCCTTCTGCTGTCTCTGACACAGAAAGAACAGAGATGCCTAAAGCGACAAAAACAGTCACATTCCTTGGCAGCTGATAAGGTAACAAAAGGTGCTGTACACCTGAGGTGGGACTCGCAGTTTGGATGTCTATATTTAATGCTGAAAATATGAAAATGGAGCAGTTCATTAAATTCAACAGTTTGAGAACTTCTGTGTGTTAGCCAAGGCAGTGCAGAAGTGCAGTCTGCACTTTCAGACAGAAGCACGCTGCGATGGAAGGGGTGAGAACACAAGGCAACATTTTCCTTATTGCTACAAATGCAAGAGATGAAGGAGAAAACTGGATCATCACAGGGCAGAAAACCAAGTCAAAGAGTACAGGTGCATGACCTAAATGTTCAATTAAATGTTCACTGAACATACCCCTGGCTCCGTATCCCGCATGCCAGATTTTATTAGAAGCAGTAAGTAAGATACAATTAAAATCAGTAGTTTCTAAAAGAATGAATTCAACACAATAAAGGAAAAGGTCAGTTGTCACCATGATGATTCAGTGAGAAATGTAACCCTAAGTTTTAATACCTCAGCCTTGTTCTGTCTACTAGAAGGCAGGAGGCCTCAGTCGAGGGGCTGAGGGGGATGAAGCTCCCCCCTCTCAGCAGTCCCCCATGCAGCCTGCAGCCTTGGAAGCACAGGAGGAGGCGCTGAAGGAGCTGACAAAGGAGTAAGGGCTCAGCCAGGGGCCGGTGCAACACTGCATGTGACCACGCGGCCGAGGGTAGGAGGGCCACCTGCCGACTATGTGTGATGCGTACAACATACGTCTCATACACACACACACACACACACACACACTCACACTCAATGAACTATGGTTGCAACAGAAGCACACACTCACTTAAAACCACTTCTCCTACAAAGCTGGTGCATGTCCTTTTCCTCTGCTGCCGCCTGGGTGCTGGACCCAGTACCGAGGGAGCACGAAGCAAAAGGCTGATCAGAGCAGAGTGCCCTCAGTTAGGGGAGACTTCCTAGAGATGAGTTGTGAGCCAAGGCTCAAAGGGAGTGAGGGGTATGGATCGGTGAGTCATCTTTGGATCAAAGTGCCAGGGAGAGAAGAATAGAAATGATTCAATGGGTATTAATCCATTTTGCTTTATACAGACAATGGTACAGTTACCTGCCTAAAATGCTGAATCCCAGACAGTGGTTCTAAGAGGCTGACTTTCATTTGTGGGTTACTTAGATGAAAAGTCCTAAACTATTAAAACTACTAACATTGGGGATTTGATATTTTGCCTTGTTTCCTATGGAAAGTAGTTTAACAAGTATGCAAGATTAACACATAAAAATATTAATGAATGGAATATATGTAACAGAGAAATTTTTAAAAATCTGTCATAATTAGCCTTGTTTTAAAATGATGCTTTTCTCACTAGCCAATTTTGCCTGCTTTTCTCAAGTCTGTTTCCTGAGGCTGGATATTAAAAACACAGCACAGGACCCCAAATTTTCAAATAAGTATTATCTATTATCTTTTATCATCATCATCGTTATGGTCTTCCTCAAAATAAAGATCTAATCCCTATCCTTAAGGTGCTGTGCACCCAGTGGGAGGCCACTGGGATTACTCACATGCTGAGCTGTGGCCAGTTGTGGGATGCACCTCCAGGCTACTGTGAACTGTTCGTCTAGAGACATGGAAGAAACTGAGGAACAGCTTTATCTACCTTCCTCTGTCAGAAGATCTTTCATAGATGGTAGCAATCTAGCAGACACTTCCTTTTTGCATAGAAGGGTGGTACCCAGGAACCTAAAGGTAAGATGACTGACTATTTTGAAGCCATCCTGACATCAGAAGGCCCTGGAGGTGGCAGACGTGTGGGTTGGACACAGTGTCTCACAGGATATATACAAAGGCCCGGCTATCCTAGTGTGAGACGGATCAACTTGGTCAGACTACTCGAGAGGCAGGTTGGTAAAAATAAGTTTGTAAGCAGTGCGCCCTTTTGGTGACTAACTCAATAACGTCATAGATTAAACCCCAGGTGCTTTAAAGTTTTATATTTGCACAGTTCTCTGAGGATAGCGCCTGTGGTCTGACTCCTGTCCATCACTCTCTTGATCATCAGAACAGCACATTGGTGGACAGTCCCACATTGATTTTAATTCTCATATCTCTTCACATAAATAATACAGAGTTCCTGATCCAGGGACTCAGTGTTTCTTTGTTCTATGTGATCTCCTGAGTCACCTTTAAATAGCTTTACCCTGCTTCCCCTGGGCTTTCTTAGCATCTGTGCCCTTAATTCTGGGGCCATCAACTCCACTGAGAGGAACTTTGTCATTATTTTATACTAAAATGTTAAACCTAGTCTCAGGCTGGAAATGCCTTTTCAGCATTCGCGAAACAAACAAACACATCATTTATTTGTCTGGACTTCCATCACAGTAGACCTTGACAAAGCCGTATAAATAAACCAGATGATTTGGTTCTTACTATAAGAGTCTGTTAAGTGAAGGAACAGGCTCAAAGACTGGAATCAAAGCAGCTAAATTCTTTAAGGACTAGTTTAGCTCGAACACTTAGCACTTCACAATGGTATGCTTCTGCCTGCTGGGCGCTCCTCTCTCTCTCCCTCCAGTCCTACTACAGGCATTAATTGGGTCCCTTCACGCCCGTACCCTTTGCTGAGTGCCGAGGATGCAGAAGCAAGCAGGACCCCTACCTATAGAAGGACTCCAGGTATGCATATAGGGAAACGAAGTAGGAAAAAAGGCAATGCGGGGTGCGTGCTCTCAGGGCTATAAGGAACTGTAAAGAGAACTGAGTCATATGATGTGAGAAGACACGACAGGACAGGAAATGAGTTGAGTCATGAGTGACGATCCCTCAGACTCACTTCTCCCTAGAGGGCACGGCAGGGTTCCTTTGGATGGATGACTTCAAAGTTATTGTCAGTACAGGTAAAACATCTGTTTGGCTACTACCGCAGGGCCCTCTGTCTCTGTCCGGCCAGCATGCCCGGAGGCAGGGGAGAGGCAGACTGCTTAAAGCGGGGTGGGGAGATGTCCCCAGTCTCCGCAGTAACCCGCTCAGCAGTGTCCCCACACCTCAGCCTTCTCGAAGGCAGCAGAACCGGACTAGACGGATTGGTGTAAGCCATCAAGGTCACATCAGGTCTGTGTGTTAACAAAACCTTAACAGGACCATGTTTGGTTCCATGAGGCCCACAGTCACTTAAATGTCTGACACTTATCTTTCTGAAGGAAGGAACAGAGAACAAGAGAAATCATGAAAGGGGAATTCTTGGGAGAGAATGCACAGCACCACTAAGTGAAGCCATCCCCACTGTGCAATTAAGATGGAGCTTGAGTAGAAGAAACCAAAGCTGGTGAAATGTCTGGTATAAATATAACAGAGATCCAGATGGCCATTATTTATGGAAAACAAATGTCTAAGTAGCCAGCGAGTTAAATCAACAAGAAAGCTTCTTTAGGACTCTAAGGAAAGATTATCCAAGACAGCATCAAGCCCTGCCCACCAGGCAGAAGGCAGGGGCCAGGTCGGTTGGAGTAGTGGTTGACATTTATTCAAATTCAACCTCAAAATGTAGTATCTGGATCTGACAAGAAAATGACATTAAAAGATGACATATTCACTAATACAACAAAAACCCTTCAAATACTTCAAGAGAGTGGCTTCAGCAAGAAAAGAACAAGTATTTTGTTCAAAAACTTTTTGTAATCCAATTCATAATGTAAAGAAATACAGCAGTTTCTTGTAAAATGCTCCACTTTGGGGGCATAAAGCCCACTGCTCTCGATGTCTCACTTCCAAACATCAAGCATCTTGGAATGTGCAGGCCCTGAGACAGTCAAATGGCCACCACGGAACTGTTCCTGGTGGCCTGTGCACGAGACTCTGCAGGAGGGTCCCTGGTCCTCACTCACCTCCTCTCAACTCCCAGTCAGCCTGCTGGTAGCAAGGACAGAGGAGGGGGTGCTGCTGCAGGACAGGAAACGTGAGAGTAGAGAGCAAAGGAGGAGTTAGAGAAAATATACAACTCAGACAGGAACATCTCTGGGGCTTTTCAAATGGAAAAGGACTGCGATATAATTGAAGACTATGCCTTCAAGAACGTAACTAATGCAGCACGATTCCAAAACCGATGATGGTTCTGAAAAAATGTATAAATGATATTCTGAAAAATGATGATGGTTCTGAAAAAAATGTATAAATGATGTTCTGAAAAATGATGATGGTTCTGAAAAAAATGTATAAATGATGTTCTGAAAAATGATGGTGATTCTGAAAAAATATATAAATGATGTTTGATTCATAGTTTCATAAACTAAATTTACGATTGCATTCTCTTAAAATGTTGAAATAAAATTTAAAAAGTATCTTACTCATGTGGAAAATCTTCTTACGCAGAATGATTTTTCTAGTGATCTTAGATGATGTGATATACCATCAAATAATATTACTTATTTGAGCCTAACCTAACGTGTTCCTGGGCATTCATTATTCACAGAAAATTACTATGGAACAGTTATTCTTAGAAAGTATACTAGAAAGTTTAGTAGTAGGTTCTTTTCAAAGATACAAATTTCAAGAAAACTCATAGAAAGAGTACCCAACCTACATATACCACTTACTTTAGGAGATTGTGTGTGTATGCACATACATATGTATACACATGCATAAATACATTTAGTGGGGAGGGTATAGCTCAAGTGGTAGAGCACATGCTTAGCACGCACGAGGTTCTGGGTTCAATCCCCAGTACCTCCTCCAAGCATAAATAAATGAATAAACCTAACAACCTCCCCCTCAGAAAAAAACAAAACAAACAAACAAAATATTTAAATCTGTGTATACAATTGCATAAAATTAATATGGACATAATTACTTATTTTGATGATCCATGAGGCAGCAACAATGTTTTATATACATAGTCCTGAAGCAGTTATGGAAAAACCTGCACAGGCTTCCATGAAATAAGACCTTCAGAATAAGGGTGTATTATTTTTCATAAAAGTGTAGTAAAAAAATTCAGTAAGCACGTATTATAGAATGAAGAATTTGTCTGATCTTTATCCTTGGAATTCCCTGAATGAAAGGAGTGTCTGTTACTCCTGGTATGCCCTCGGCTCATGCCTGAGGTGATGCTAATGAGATGAGTGAGCACAGGGGTTGGTCACCTGCAGCACCAGCTATGTAATCAGAAGATTGAGGCTTTCCACCAGCCTGACCTCTGGGGAGGTGGGGGCTAAAGATGGAGTTCAACCGCGTGGCCAGTCATTCAATCCATCACATCTACATAAGGAACTCCAACAAAAACTCTGGAAAATGATGCTGAGTGGAGCTTCCTGGTTGGTGAACACACTGATATTCTAGGAAGGTGCTTCACCCCGATTCCAGGAGGAGAGAGCATGTAAATTCTGTGTTTAAGACCCTCCCAGACCTTGTACTATGCGCCTCTTCATTTGGTGGATCCTAATTTGTATCCTTTTTATAAGTCGAATACTTTCCTGGGTTCTGTGAATCATTATAGTAAAGTGTCAAACATGAGGGGGGTGGAAACTCCCCGACATTTGCAGCCAGTTGGTCAGAAGTACAGATCCCCGAACTGGTGGCTGGCACCTGAAGAGAAGGCAGTCTTTTTGGGGTTTATGTCTTTAACCTGTGGGATCTGCACTGAGTCCAGATGGCTGGCATCAGAACTGAACTGAACTGGAAAACACCAGTCTGTCTTGAAGTTGAGGCACATTAGAGGGAAGTATGCAAAAGCTCTAAGAAAGTCACAAGCACATAAAAGAAATTTCACAAGATTTCTCCCTTATCTTTCACACTTTTGCTTTTACTGAGGTATAACTAACATTTAACATTGTATTAGTTTTAGGTGTACAACGTAATGATTTAGTATCTGTATATATGGGAAATGATCATCACCGCAATAAGTCTAGTCAACACTCATCACCACACATAGTTACAAAAAATTTTTTTTCTTGTGATTTACTGTCTAAGAAACTTTCAAATATGCAATATGGTATTATTAACTGCAGTTACCATGTTGTACATTACATCCTCATGACATATATTTTATAACTGGAAGCCTGTACCTTCTGACCACCGTAACCAATTTCACCTACTCCCCACCCATGCCTGCAGTCTGTATCTGTAAGCTTGGTTTTTTTTTGTTGTTTTTGTTACCATCCATCACCATACAGTTGACACCCTTCACCCTTTTTGCCCACCCCTAGTCCCCTTTCCCTCTCATAACCACTAATCTGATGTCTATATCTGAAATTGTTTATATTTTATTTTTAATTTTATTTTTATCTTTTAGATTCCACATATGAGTGAAATCATACAGTATTTGTCTTTCTCCATCTGATGTATCTCACTTAATATCTTCAAGGTCCATCCATGTTGTTGAAAATGGCAGGATTTCATTCTTTTTAATGGCTGAATAGTCTTACATGTATTCATATACCACACCTTCTTTATCCATTCACCATCCATCAGTGGACACTTAGGTTGTTTCCATATCTTGGCTCTCAGGAATAATGCTATAATGAACAGTGGCATGTAAATATCTCTTTGAATCAATGTTTTGTGTTCTTTGGATAAATACCCAGAAGTGGAATAACTGGGTCATATGGTAGTTTTATTTTTAGTTTTCTGCATAATCTCTGTACTGTTTTCCATAGTGGTTATACCAATTTACAGTCATTCAAAAATGTGCAAAGGTTCCCTTTTCTCCACATCCTTACTAACATTTGTTATTTCATGTCTTCTTTGAAAATAGCCATTTTAACAAATGTGAGATGATCTCTCACTGTAGTTTTAATTTTCATTTCCCTAATAATTAGTGAGGTTAAACATCTTTTCATGCCTGTTGGCCATGTGTATGTCTTTTCTGAAAAAAAAAAAAAAAAAAAAAAAAAAAAAAAAAAAGCCTATTTAGAAAATCTGCCCACGTTTTACCAGATTTCTGTTGTTGTGTTATACGAATTCTTTATATATTTTGGCTATTAACCTCTTAACAAATATGTCATTTGCAAATATTTCTCTGATTCAAAAGTTTAATCTTAATAATGGTTTTCTTCACTGTGCAGAAGCTTTTTAGTTTGATGTAGTGCCATTTGTTTATTTTTGCTTTTGTTTCCCTTACCTTTGGATCTAGATCCACAAAAACATTGCTAAGGCCAATGTAAATGAGTTACTGCCTATGTTTTCTTCTAGGAATTTTATAATTTCTGGTCTTATATTCAAGTTTTAATCCATTATTTGTGTAAGTATAAGATAGTGATCTAGTTTCATTCTCTTGCACACAGATGTCCCGTTTTCCAAACCCCATTTATTGACAAGATTGTCTTTTCTCCACTGTATGTTTTTTCACTTTTTTATCATAAATTAATTTTCCATATGTGGGTGGATTTATTTCTGGGCTATTTCCATTCCATTGAATTGTGTGTCTGTTTCTGCACCATGCTGCTTTTTTTTTATTACTGTAGTTTTGTATTACAGTTTGAAAATCAGGGAGTGTATTATCTTTAGCTTTGTTCTTTTTTCTCAAGATTGTTTTGGCTATTCAAGATGTTTTGTGGTTCCACATGAATTTTAGGAGCATTTGTTCTAGTTTTGTGAAATATGCCATTGGACTTTTGATAGAGATTGCACTGAGTCTATAGATTGCTTTGGGTAGTATGGACAATATTTAAAAAAATATTAATTCTTCCAATCCAAGAACATGGAGTATCTTTGCATCTACTTGCATCTTCTTCAATTTCTTTCATTAGTGTCTTACGTCAGTACACAGGTCTTTTACCTCCTTGGTTAAATTTATTCCTAGGTATTTTATTCTTTTTGATGCCATTATAAGAGATTTTCTGAATTTCTTTTTCTGATAGTTCATGTTTAGTGCATAGAAACACCACTATATTTCTCTGTATTGATTTTGTATCCTGTGACTTTTATGAATTCATTAGTTCTAAAAGTTTTTTGTGGAGTCTTTAGGTTTTTCTATATGTAGTATCATGTCACTTACAAATAGTGACAGTTTTACTTCTCCCTTTCTGATCTGGATGCCATTTCTTTCTTTTTCTTGCTTTATTACTGTGGCTAAGACTTCCGAAACTATGTTGAAAAAAAGTGATGAGAGTGGGCGTCCTTGTCTTGTTTCTGATCTTAGAGGAAACACTTTCAGCTTTTCACCACTGAGTATGAAGTTAGCTGTGGGTTTTTTATATGGGCCTTTATTGTGTTGAGGTACATTCCCTCTATACCCACTTTGCTGAGAGTTTTATGATAAATGGATGTTGAATTTTGTCATATGCTTTTACTGCATCCATTAAGATGATTTGTATTCTTCATTTTGTTAATTTGATGGATCACAATGATTGCTCTGCAGATGTTGAACCATCCTTGCATCCCTGGAGTAAATTTTACTTGATCATGGTGTATGAGACTTTTAATGTATTGTTGGATTCAGTCTGCTAATATTTTGTTGAGGATTTTTGCATCAGTGTTCGTTGGGGATACTGGCCTGATATTGATCTAAGTAGTTACAAGAATACAAATAAATTTTCCAAAAATTTCCCCTCATATTTCATACTCTAATGACCTCATATAGTACTGTTTGATTAGGTGCCCCTTGCAGTTTAAAACCCTTTCACTTCACTTGAATGTCTCTTCTTCCAGCTCAAAATCTTTCATTTAGAAGAAAATATGACATAGGCAATCCAAAATATGTATAACCAACTAAAGTGTTAGGAATGGAGACATGTAATCAGCAGATCAAGACTACACTCAAAAAGATCTACCCTTCCTTTTCCTATTAAAACCAAGGTGTAAAAGCAGCAGCAAAAAGCTCCCAATGTGGAAATCAAATTAGCTATGTGTTTCTACATATTTGATCTAAGCCATCACTCAAAATATCTAATGAGTCAGGCAGAAGTCATTAGAAAGAAAAAATTTTAACTTCAATTTGCAATGATTCCACATAAATTTTTTTTTAAAAAAACTAGTACATTTTGTCTAGAGTGTTTTCTGGTAAAAGCTACACCTAGGAGTTTCCTCCAGAAGAAAGAGTTCTGTGATTGCAGAATTTGAGCAACAGTATGTACCATAACTCTCCTCTTAGAGAGTCCTAATTCATATTGAAATTTTGAAAGTTTCAATAAATCACTCAGTTTAACATAGCATTCTGAACAAAGAATGCTTCTTTATTTATTCATGGAGCATTAATATTCTGCAGAACATATTACTTACGTTAATAAGTGACAATAAATGTCCAACAGGCTTTTAAAAAAAAGTAATGGAGCCACAGGAAAAAAATGGCTATTTTCAAGTGTTAAAAACAAAATGGGATTAATATTGTCTGATATCAGTAAATGTATTCCAAAAAATTTAAGAAATCATTTTCATGGTCTGAAATGAAACTTCATCTAAAATCTACTTGATTTTCTAAGTGTACAATCTGGTATTTTCTAGTCCGGAGCTAAAGGACCACTTCATTAAGATGAACAACTCAGAAAGGAAAATTTCTATCCATTTTCCTGAAATTACTTTTTTTTTGTTTGAAGAAAAATCCATTTGTAAGCTTTCAAGCATTTTCCTTGTGTTTCAGAAAGACATTTACATTCCTCCGAAGCCAGCCTGTTTCTGAAGTGTGCAGGAGGAGACGGGTGGTGTCTCCTCTCACAAGCAGTGTCACTTGGAAGGTCAAGAACACTTTGCTAAGTTCTTTGCAGATTCTTTCAGAGTACGCCGAAAGAGTGGCATTCTTTTCTTTTTGTTCATACTTTTATGTTTAACATAAGTCCCTGGGAAAGGTGAAATGTCTCTCTTATTAATTTTCCCCCCGAAGTTATAATTGTTAAAATACAGTCTTTATGAAAAATGGCGTAAGTAGAAAGTGGTATAAGTAATTTTAAAAATATCCACAATAATGCCACCAAGAGAGACAAGCAGTTCTTGCCATGATAGTCATTTATACTCCAGCAAAGTAGAAAGACATTAAATAAGTAATTGTTTAAACAATTTATCATCCTCATTGTGTTAAGTGTTAAGGATGGAAAAAAGTAGTTCTCTGAAAGCAGAAAGACCTCCACTTATTCCCGCGATATTTATGTCTGTTTGTTGTCCTGCTTCTCAGTAGCTTTTCTGCTTTTCATCAATAATGAAATTTATGTTATTCTAAAGCACAGCTGCCCAACCAGAATAGCTTGTTCTGGGAGAGCTTAAGTACATCGAACAGGGTCTATTCTCTGTGCTCTGTTTGCACTACACATTTCAGGGACTAAATACGGATTTGGGGGGCTTGAAGGTGAAGCCTCAAAAACTCAGGAAAAGGCATTCCTTAAAACAGACCCTGCAGGCCCCTGCCCTCAGGTACTTCCACCCATCACTCCTAGCACGGCATGTTCCCACTGTGCAGGTGGAGCTGAAGACAACTTGTAAAGCAGCGGCATGCGTCCAGGCTGCAGATGGCCACAGAGGTCCCTGGTGTGAGGGCACCCCTCTCCCTTCAGCCAGCAGTGGAGCATGCTGCTGCGCGGACAGAGGCGTTTCCCACCCTCTACGTGAGAAAAGTATGCTGTTTACCACAGGATGGCTGTGAAATCAAAGACGTAGTTTTGTATGTGCTATATTCAGCCTTTTGCACACTCTCAGAGAATACCTAAAAGCTGGATTTAAAGGGGGAATGAAACACATGATTTATTTCCGGTTTGGCTGAATCTAAGCCTTGTGGTTGGGTGATTTAACCGCCACTGATGTGCGTGGTGTTTTCCATATATAAGACAAAAGAATTCCAACGTGGACTTTTCATGTCATCATTTTCTGATTCTAAATATTTGACTCAGTTTTAGGGACACAAAACCAGTCAGCTGGCACTGAAACTTTAAAAACTTTTATAGCCTATAAATACAAAACAGCATTACATTTTGTTTAATATATTTATTTAACATAAGAGAATACTACATTTAAAAAAATTTTGCATTCAAAAGAAATAAAATGTTTTGTGTGCATTTGTTTGCTTATTTTGGTTTGTTTTCCCAGGTTACGCACATTTAGACAGACATTAGTCTTGTCATGACAAAGGAATATCCAGTCTCCTGAACAGTTCTATTCTCAGCATCACTGAATAGATCTGGATTGTGACTGTTTTTAAATGCTGACATTTGTACACCAGATATTTAGGTCTCTGACTGTGGGATCTTCATGAGAGTTCAAATGCTTTCCACCTTAAGTGTCTATGTTACCACATCATACATGTGGTTACATAGAAACCTGCAGTATAACTTAACTTTTGGGAAGCCCAGACCCTTGTTGTATTGGGTTGGACCATATTAAATGTTCTGTATTTGACAGTTGTGATCTACAGAAACAGCAATTTCATATGGCTCAATGTAACACTGTATGTATTGCTGTACCAGTGAATAAAATTTACTTTAACGGTTTATTTGATTAAAAAACAAAATGAAATAGAATCAAACAAATCTCTGAACCAATATCTGTAAGACATTTTAAGTTAAAACATCCACTATCAAGTGGCTATTTATGATTTAGCTGGGTAATGCTCAACAATGAACTGCATGAAACTAACTTTTAAAAAGGTTGCTATCTAAAGATTTCACCATGTCTCTTAATAATGTATTATTATGTTTATCTTTTCTGAAGACTTACATGCTCATCTTCTACCTATTAATTGTATTTTTTGGCTAAAAATCTATTTCAAACCATTTACAGTATTCATCAGGGAAAGTCCTATGATGATTATTTGTTGTTGAATGTTTTAAGTTTGGAATATTGACAACCAATGGTACTTAATTTACTAATTAATTCATTTTTATTTTTTCAGCTACAAGTGGTTGGACTAGCAAATCGGGGGTTATTTATCTATTCTAGAATTGTGTGTGTGTGTGTGTGTGTGTGTGTGTGTGTTGGAGAGAGAGAGAGAAGGAGAGAGAGAGAGATCCAAATGCAAGCTCACGCAGAAGCCCATGGGGGTGAGTCCCTCCCCAGTGGCAAGACAGTGCCGCCCTGACGAGCCCTCAGGGACTGCTGCAAATCAGTCTTTAAAAAGTGCTCACTGCAAAGGAATTATTTAATTGTTTGATGCATTTGATTGCTAATTTGCTACATTACATTTTAATTATTAAACACCGAGCAGCGTTAAATGCTCTCTTACCACTTACTTCCATCAGGTTCACTGTATTATGACTTCATCACCTCTACTGCACCATGAAAAGCAGTAATGCAGTTTTCAGAGAAGTCATACCGTGTCTTGTCTTTTCCAAGTAATCTTCTGATTCTCACTTAATTAAATCTTTTTTTTAACTTGTGTTTCAATAAGAATAAAAGATACTTGGAGAGGAGGGAGAACCATTCTCACATTTTCCTGGGCTCCTTATCCAGTGAGCTTTCCAACATAGGTGGTTGACTACTGGTTTCTGGAGCACACGGTTTTAACCTCTTCAAATCAAAACCGACAGGGGACAGACTGAGTCAAATGCTTCCCTCAGTCACAGCAACTGATATTTTCAAAACAGTCATTTTCAAATGGCTGGATCTGACATTTCTGCTCATCAGTATTTAAGATGCTTACTCAAGTCGGAACTATGAGCCAGCTACTTGAGTATGTATGTGAATTAAAAAGTTTGGCAAATCTAAGTGTGTGAAGAAACCTTCCGTTGTTAGCCATCAACTGGCTGACACAGGGAAAATGGCGTAATTTCTCTTCCTTTTGAATACTGACATTTCACCTGTCAAAAGATTATCTTCTGAAATATCTGGCCATGGAAATCTGGGCAATGTCATCTGTTAACGGGTTCTTATCAACACAGCTTGGAAGAATTATAAGAGGCTTAGAAGGAAATAGGTGTGTGTGTGTGTATGTATGTATATATATTATATCTGTATATATATCTTGTTTGTAGCTAGTAACACTGAGTTAAGTGTGATTATATTATATATAAAATTAACTACTTATTTATTCATATATATGAATAAATAAGTAGTTAAATTCAAAGTGGGTACTTCTAGGATTTCTATCAGTATGTACTTTAAAATTCCATTTTTTTCCTTAAATACTCCACATTCTATTTTTAGCCTTAAATCTGTGGCTGCTTCATAAGGAGTGCCCACTCTACAAAAGATTAATAAAGACCTTGTACTAATGGGCATGACCCTAACACTTGATAATTTCACTGTGCATTTTCTTTTACTTTTCTTTCTCTTACTTCTTTCTCTCCTTTCCTTCCGTCTATTTCGTGCTTTTCCTATTTCTCTTTCTAATTTGAGAAGCATTTCCTGAGACATTTTGTTATTGAAGTTGCAATGTTATTCTGTCTCATATTTTGCTAAGATATGATGTTATATTTTTAATGGCTTTAACTGATCAATAAATGGATTGCCTTGGCAGCAACACTGGGGGGTTGCTATTATTGGACAATGAATGAGGAGAGGCGATATTTAAGAGAAGGCAGAGGAAATTAATATTTACTGAATACCATTTGTGGTTCAGGCACTGTGCAAGGGACTTGACATATGAATTCTTTAAAAATTTTTTTTTTAATTGAAGTGCAGTCAGTTACAATGTGTCAGTTTCTGGTGTACAGCACAATTTCCCAGACATGCATATATACATACATATATTTATTTTCATATTCTTTGTCATCAAAGGTTATTACATGATTTTGAATATAGTTCTCTGTGCTATACAGAAGAAACATGTCTAATCTATTTTTATATATAGTGGTTAACATTTGCAAATCTCAAACTCCCAAATTTATCCCTTCCCATCCCCTTTCCCTCAGCCATAAAAAAATAATAAAATAATGCCATTTGCAACAACATGGATGGACCTAGAGATTGTCATTCTAAGTGAAGTGAGCCAGAAAGAGAAAGAAAAATACCATATGAGATCACACATATGTGGAATCTTAAAAAAAAGAAAGAAAGAAAAAAGGACACTATGAACTCATCTACAAAACAGAAACAGACTCGCAGCCATAGCAAACAATCTTACGGTTATTATTTAAACCACAGTGGGTTAGGGAGTAGCATTATCATTGCTATTTCATAGATCAAGAAGCAGTGAAGCTGACCTGGGTCATGATGTAGCTGTGATTCTCCCCAGGTCTCCATGGCTCTGAAGCCCGTGTTCTTTCATATCCTAAACTCATCTCTGGTGCTGTGACCTTGGAGAAGTCAGTTACATGTTGATTTATATCATCACGTCCAGAAAAAGGATTTGAAATAGATAAATTACCTAATCCCTCTGGATTCGTTTCTTGGTCAAAAAATAAGGATTTCAATTCAATAATCCCTTGAATCCTGTGGTTTCATAACTTCCACGTGGACAAGTGCTCCCCAAAGTGCCCAGATTAAGTGGTATATGCACCTCTTATGGTGTGTGGTGTTTGATATGCATTATACCATGAAATAGGTATTTCAACACGACTCAGTTCTTTGCACAATCTTAAGATCTGTGAATTCTGCCACAAATGGTATTAAGGTATTTATCTAGGATAAAATGATATGGATCAGTATTAATTCAGTGCTTTTTGTTAAAAATAGAAATCCCTTTCCTTGATTCAGAATTGCTGGCCTTTTGAAGCCCTAAAAATCACTGGCAATGGCTAAAACTACTCTCTCCAGCTTGCAGACACTTTTCAAGGTTTGTTTCACAACATCAGAGACTTAAATGATGGCTTGAAGGGTCCTGGATCTTTTATAGTCATATGAAACACAGCAAAAAAAATTAAGCTGTTGTAAAACTATACTTTGATCACAAATAATTCCTTTACACTTATCACACTGTCATTGATACAAGGAGTCATTCACTCACATAACATTTCCTAATTGCTTGCTCTAGGCCACATAAAATTCAGGACCTTTATACAGTCATGAACCAAGAAGATGGAGAATGTGCCTTGTAGGAGTTTACCGCCTAATAAAGGAGGAAGGAAGCACACCAGTAACCACACATACACACACACAGAGCTGAGCACCAACAAGGAAGCACTGGAATGCTGCGGGAGAGCCGCTCAGGAGGTGGGGAGCTGCCCGTGGGCATGACGGGGTGTCCGTGGAGTGTGGGGGAGCCGCCTTGGTGAAGAGAAGTGGGCAGAACCCTCGGTAATGTGAACTGGGCTGGAGGACTGGGTCCATGTATACACATGGGCAAGCTGACCCCATCCTTTAGCCATGACCCTTCGGTTTTTAAAGTAAGCACACTGAACACAGGCAAGACCTTCGACCTCCCTGCCTTCTTCAGGGCTCACAAAGGACAATCCTGCCTTCCTACATAGTCACTTCTCTTGAAAGTGACTTTTTACATTATGTTGTAACGTCTGTATCTAACTCTACAAAATTAAATTGAATTTAAAATGAACGTATTCTCCAACATGATTGTGATTTCTTAGTTTTTTATTTTATTTTATTTTTTTGGCTGGGGAGGTAATTAGGTTTACTTGTTTATTTATGTTTAGAGGAGGTACTGGGGATTGAACCCAGAACTTCATGCATGCTAAGCATGTGCTCTACTGCTTGAGCTATACCCTCCCCCTCTTGTTTCTTTTTTTTTTTTTCTTCTAATGGACTTGTGGTTCTTTCTTTTCTTCTTCTTCTTCTTTTTTTTTTAATAGGACAAAAGAGCACTGGATGTCAGAGGCTCCCAGTCCTAGTCCTGGCCTTGTCACTTGCTCTTCATTTGTAAAAAGAAGGACTGGCCATGAGGTAAGTCCTGTAAGCCATCTCCAGCTGTAAAATTCTATGATCATCAAAAACAAAGAAAGGCTCTGTCTGAATCCAGCTCATGGTGCTAAGTCTACAAATATGCAAATATGCGTAGGACGGTATTATTATTACTATAGAAGTCTTCTTTAAATATAAGTCACAAGCATTTGCCAAAAAGTGCTAAATCACCTATGAAATCTTCCTCAAATGAAACCTGCAGTTTGAAACCTAACCTAAAACAATGGTATTGCAGTAGTTAATTTAAAAGAACAAGTTTCATTAATTTATTATCGGAAAGCAATATGACAACTAGATATTCATCACGAATTCAAGACACAAACTTCTTTCAGAAACTACACTTCTCTGCTGTCAAAAGGAATTTTGAATAATGCAACTCCCTGAATGAAAACCAGCATATCTTCATTCAGAGTGTCATTTTAGTTTTGCTGGCTTCGTAACATTCATGTTTGTAAACAGTCTGAACGGCATGTCATTATCTATTTCCCCCTAAAACTCTCCCTAAACCTCTCTGTTAATGCCTAAAAAAAAAGAGTCATTCTAAAATTAAAGGAAGTCAAATTAAAGCTGTATCCATTTAACTTTAGTTTGGGCATATCGCTCTGTGAAGTAAAGTGATTTTCAGCAGCACTGCATAACCCACTCTACACTTAATGGATAGTTCTTTTGTTCATTCTCCTTGGCACTCAAAATGTGGATTTAACACGCATCTTTAAAATGGTTACATTTGAAGGGAACCAGTTTACCCACGTTCTTCCTGTCTCTCCTCATCCCATCTGTTCTGCCTGACATCACGTACAGACTGTGGCCCTTGCCCTGTTTCCTCTCCAGTGGATGATGGACTGTCCTCAGAAGCTGCCCCATAAAGCAGTGCCACGTCTGTGCCCAGCCTGGCCTCCAGAACCCTGACGAGACACAGTGCCCAGGAGTGGTGGAGAGCGGGTGGGCGCTCCATTCATCCCCATTCCTCCCGATTCAACAGGTACCCGCAACGTGCCCACATCCAGCCATCCAATCAGCCATTCATGGGCTCACCCAATATTTATCCCATGCACTCTGCAGCCTCGAGGCCCTGTGCTTGCTGCCCCTCTCCCTGATACTCTCTCCACCAAATATGCACAGAGTCCATTCCCTTACTTCACCCAGGCTAGTGGTCAGACGTCACCTCTGCAGAGAGGTCCACCCTACCTAAGGACATGGCCTCATTATGCTCCATCTCCTCACTGCAACTTATTTTTCTTCATAGTATTTATTACATGACATTATTTATACGCATTTTGCTTGTTTTTCTGGCTCTGTCCACATGTCAGGACATCAGGGCCAGGAATTACCTTGTTTTGCTCATTGCAGTATTCCCACCACGTAAGCCACTCTCCAGCACAGAGCTCCCATTCAGTGTATACAGCTGATGAGTAACTTTTCTGAGGACCAGTTCTGCGTAAGGCACTGGGCAAGGCCAACTAGGAAATGCATCCAAGAGGAATACAGGGCAGCAGACCCCAAACAAGGACGGTGACTGCGAGAACACAGGGGCTGCTCTTCAGTTGCCAATCCCCTCTCTTCCACACCAGGGGCCGTGCTGTGCTTCACGTAGGCACGGCCGGTTGAGATCTTGGGATGACCACAGAATCAGGGCAAATGTGAAAACCTACTCCACATAGACTAGATGTTTAGACAGTCTTAGATTCATTCTCTGGAGAGTTTGCTCAGTAAGATTTGTCTGCCTTTTGACTTAAAAGACAGTGGACAAGAGCTTTAGAGGTGGCCTCCTATCTTCCTTTCTCATTATCTTCAACATCTATACTATTCTTACTTCTAAACAGAAATGACACAATAGTTCTTTTGCAGAAATAAGGGGGCATCAAAGGGAGAGTTTATTGCACAGTGCTCTAGATTGTCTTTAACAGCTTGTCTGTTTAATTTTGCAAAGTAAAAAATATATTCTAGATATATTACTATATGTGTGTGTATGTATGCATGTGTGTGTGTGTGTGTATATATATATATGTATATCTTTGCATGGAAGATTTTACTTACATATATGTTACTGTTGGTGTCTAATGGCTTAACATACCCAAGTTTTCCCTTTCTTTCTAAATGTATGTACTGCTGGTCCGTTCAGATAGGCCCCACAGTCTGACAAAAGCACATAACATCAGTGTCTGAATACATATATTGCTACTAGGGAAAGCAAGTCAAACTAATGCATGTTCTGTATCCTGAGTTCTCTTATATAACCCAAAAAAATCAAAACTGCCGTATTTACTTGCATAGTTCATAAAATCAGTGCAAGATCTGTAATCAGAAAAATTCTGCTTCTACTCATCAATTGATTATCTTTCCCATTATTAGCAGTTTTATTTTTAATTTTTTCCTGCACATGTACCTAGGCTTCTGAGACTCACTGACGATGAAACACGTCCTAGAGTGGTGCTTCCCAAACTGTGATTAAGAGGTGCTTCATCCCAAGAAAATAAAAAGATTTCATGGTCAGTAAGTTTGGTAATACTCAGAGTAAAGGCTCTGATAAGTGGTGCAGCACACACATATGAATAAATGGATTTAAACCAACGTTCCTTATACTTTTATGTTGAATGCTATATTCATGGAAACACATGAGCTAGTGAGTTGATGATCTGTGGGGTACTGATCTGGGAAATATGCTAGTTTTTAAGCCTTTTGGATCATATTCTTTTTCCTGTCATCATTCCCCTCCTTTCCTTCTCCCAAGTCTTTGCACCTGCCATGACACTACCCACCACTCAGAGGCCAGTCGAACATTCTCCTGGAGGACTACCCCGGTCCTCCCTCCATCTTCCCTGCCCTTCCCGCCAATAATTATTTCCCCCACATCTACTGTGTAGCAGGCTCTGTGCTGGGCTCCCAGGGTGTAAGACTAGTAGATGGAATAACTACCCTTGAGGTGTTTTAGGGATGTCGAAGAAAATCAAACCCAAGCTAAGCTGATAACAAGGCTGAACCAGGAAGAATTAGGCAAGTGATCCAGATAAAAGGAGGCATAGGAGTGTAACTGGGGGAGGGTTATTTGATATACATGACACACTTTGTGCAAACACAGCTTGATCTATAGGAATCTACAGATTTCACTGCACTCTCTAGAACACAGAGAGAAAGGAGGGAGGTGGGTCGCAAAGGAGAATGCTGGAGAGGTAAGCAGTAGTGTGATCGCGGAGCGCTTTGCATGTCAGGCACACTGAGTTTATCCTCTAAGCCAGAGGCTCTCAGTCTAGGCTGCACTTTTACATTAACTGGAGCTTTTACAAACTGCCTATTCATACACCTGGCATCAATTCCAAGGGCATCAAAAGGAGAGTTTATTGCACAGTGCTGCAGACTGTCTTTAACAGCTTGTTTGTTTAATTTGCAAAGTGAAAAATATGGTCATTTATATATCTATACATGTGTGTGTATGTGTGTATATATATATACACACATATATATATGTATCTTGGCATGGAAGATTTTACCTACATGTATATTATTGTCCGTGTATCACATATCCAAGTTTTTCCTTTCTTTTTAAGTGTGTGCACTGCTGATCTGTTCAGAGAGGCCCTGCCATCTGATTGCCAAAAGCACATAACATCAGTGTGTGGAGTAGGGCCTGTTTGTTTGTTTTTGTTTTCAAACCTCACAGGTGATGCAATATGCAGCCAGAGTTGAAACCACTGTTGGATGCCTTGGGAAATTTGAAAGCTACTGAAAGATTCTGAAAAATGGGAAACATGATCAGATTTATATTTTAGAAATATTACTTTAAAGGAAGACAAAAGACATCTATGCTGACAGAATGATGTTTAACCCTGAGAATCCCTGGCACTTAGAAGCTATCCAAGAAACGTTTGGTGAAAGAATAACTAGGAACCCAACAAAACATTTGTGATGGACACTGGCGCCCCTGCTTCCCAGGCTGGCCCAGGGTCGGGGGCAGCAGCAGGAACACAGCTCACTAACGAGGGAAGAGAGCAGGAGAGTTATCTCAGTTCTGACCCCTTCAGTCAGAACCTTTCTCTTGGGCAGCCTGGTACTGAGGTTAGGAACACGAGGTTGGAATTCAGCAACCCTGGTTTCTAATTCCTATCTGATACATATAACTGTTTCCTTTTAGGTAAGTTATTTATTCTCTTTAAGCCTCAGTTTTAATATCCATAAAATGGGGGTGATGATGCGAATCATTTAATCTAGTGCCTGGTACAAAATGAAAATTCATAAGTGTTCATGGAAAAAACCTTACAACAGACACGCACTTCCTGGGGATTAGTCAAGGAGTTTCTCCCCTTTCTCTCCTATGTGTGGCCTCCAAACACGTCAACTATAAAGAGAAGTTTCACTTACGGAGTACAGCTGTTACCACGTCCTGACCAGATGCTGTCTTCCTGAAACGTCTTGGGATGCCATTACGGCAACATGAGAACAGCTGCATGGCTCATAACTGCCCCCAAAATGCACTTCTAGGTGAGCAGTGGATGAGGAATATGCTTATCCAAGTTGCATGATGATGAAGAATTGTGGAAGGCGTGGCAAGGTCAGGCCAGTAGACGGTGGGACAGGCTGTAGCACCGAGTTATCAAAGGGTCTGAACCAAAGAAAGCTGCAGGGAATGTGAATATTATAATCTTTTGTGGCTGTTTTAATAATTATAAAACGCCAACCTATAGAAAATATAGTACTTATTTAATTGTCTACCAAATAGTCATAAGAGATGACCATATATATTTCATATGATTCACTATATTAAGTCCACATGAAAAGAAGTACATAGGCCGCATGATCTAATCAGAATGCAAAAGAAATAATCATTAGAACGCTGTGTACAGGAGGCACTGAAAAATACTTTTTGATTTGGGTTAAATTCTAATACACACATACCATGAGCCAAATCTAAACTTGTCTCTAAACTGAGGCTCTTCATAGCAGTTTATTTTCAAAAAGTAGAAAGCACTCTGCCCATTTTTTTCTGAATCAAAATATATCTTAAAGGCTTTCTTCCTATGTTTTACAGCAGGTGTATTTTAAGTCATAAACTTGTCCAAGGGATGATTATAGCATGACTTGAAGAAAGATACAAGATTTAAATAAGATTTAATTTATGCATTTTTATTTTCAAAGATTGTTTTGAGCACTTGTCCCATCAACCTCCAAAGTTTTCTCATGCAGGGCAGGCGAGGTTCAACCTTCGAACAGAGGAATAGCTTAACTGTTAGAGCAAAGCAACTGGGCTCAAAAGGCATTTTAAATTCTGCAGAAAAGAAATAACAGTATAATATTCAAGTTAAAGGAGAGAGTGGATGAAAACACTAAGAATGGAATTTTATTACATATTTGAATCCCTAATCTAGTGAACTTGTTTCTGGAACTTAAGTGTTCAGTTACTTTTAAAAAATTCTATCATAGGCCCATTTACAAACAAGAAAGTTAGGTTACATTTGAATTGGGATGTATGTCTAGGCCATTAAAGGACTAACCAGATCACATACAGTCATAGTGAAAGTTCACTGTTTTAGAAGCTGTCAGCGTTTTCTCCTTTGTCAAATCTCTGCTTTTAATCCCTGTAGGTGCTTTTTAATAAACTAGTCCTTTAAAGGCTAAATAAAATCGAATATATAATATAGCTATTTCCTCAGTTGCTTAACCTTTTTGCACATGTTTCAGATGAAAATGAAAATAAAACTACTACTAGTTTTCACCAAAACCTGCCTCTGCTTTTGTATTTTAATATTAGATGTGCTCCCTGATAAAGGGTTTAAAAATCATTCCACCAAATGGGATGACTGTTCATGAAAATACTGCCTCAAATGTTAATGTAATAGGGTGTAAAACTGCAATTTCACCCCAGAGTGTCAGATTCTTGAAGTAAACATACACTGCCTGGGACCCAGGTTTCCCTGTACGCCAGAGACCTGCACGAGGCTGCCACTCCGGCAGGGGAAGCAGCCCCGCGTCCCTCGTCTGCCTGAGGATGCGCCTAAAGCTCTCTGATCACCAAGACTGCAGAGGGGAGGACTTTCTTCATTAATTTCTTTGGTGTTACCATTTTTCCATTTCCATTCTTTGAAAACCTAAGCACTTTCAAGAAACCATACAAAACAGAAACGGATACCTACATGCAAAGCCATAAACCACAGGTTATATTTAAAATTGTAATCTCCAAGGAAAGCACTAGCAAAACTATCCAGTGTGACTTTCTGCAGAGTGAACAGGATTGCAGCTCTGATTCAGTCACTCCGCGCTTCTCCGCACCCAGGCACCCTGCTGCGCCATCAGCACCCTTGGCTGATCCTAACCATCTTCCTTAAGTCCCACCCCTACTCCTTGTCATTTTAGATCCTTTCTCTTCTGTGAGGCTGTCAGAGGAGTACCCGGCCACCACACTTTTCTTTCTTCTTAAATCCCTTTGGATTTTCTCTCTACATTAAAATATTAACACAGTCTCTCTCTCTTTATAAATCTAACTCTATTAAATAATATACAGACCTATTCCTTTGACAATATTTTATGTATGTGTTCATTCAAAATACTTATTGATGACCTACTTTGGTTTGGATGCTGAAGCAAGCATTTCCCTTCAAAATTAAACTTTCAGTGTCCCATGAGCCTTACCTCCCAGAACATTCAGTACCACACTTGCTTCACTGTCAGAGCTCAGTAAATATTCAATTAAAAATAATGGACAACAACATAGCTGTGAAAGTAGCTGCAGTTCATATTCAAAATAACGTGATTAATAAATGAGCACAGAAGTACCACAGCATTCTAATTAGAACTGCAAATTGCACTTACAGATGGGGGTACTGATGCTGGTCCCTGACAGGGTTTTTGGCTTTACAAAGGTGCAGAATTGATATGCATTCAGTAGGAACCATACATTTAATTTGAACTTCTATCTTTTCCGAGCGAGTGACATGCGGTGCCACATCTCATGATCTGCACAGCGGCTGCCACCCTCAGTTGGCCACACAATCACAAGGGTCACCAACAACACACTTAACACCATTCTGTATCCATATAACCATTCCGGTTTTTACTTTCAGCACAGGATTCAATACATTGCATGAACTACTCAATGCCATAGTATAAGCAGGCTTTGTGCTGGATGATTCTGCCCAACCACAGGCTAACGTTACTGTTCTAAGGTGGGCCTGGCTAAGCTGAGATGTCCCGTAGGTTAGGTGTATTAAATGCATTGTCAACATACAACGTTTTCAACTTATGATGGGTTTATCAGGACCATCCCATCGTAAGTCAAGGAAAGATCTGGACCTCTTCCTCAGCAACCTCATAGAAACCTGGTTCTGAACTTAACTGTGGCACTCCAGAGTTTCCTTGAAAGAGGAGCTTAGAGGGTGGCAATCCAGATGGGAAGGGGGTGGGACAGTAGAGCGGATCTGCGTGTGCTGGGCCCAACCACCAAGCTCACCTTCCCAGAGAGCCTGGCAGGGCTGAGCCCAACGCCCACTGCAGGCACCTTCATAATGCACCTCATCCCACCCTTTCTTCTCTACTTTTCATCCAAAGATTTTTCATTCTTTTGCTCATTTATTGAAAGAATAGGTACCCAGCACTCAGGCAGGCAATGATCAGGGTCAGGTGCCTATTAGGCCCCTTTCCTTCCACTTTACTGTCATGGAATGACTCCTAAGCCCACTAAATAAACCATCTAAGCCCCCCTCCATGAATAATTTCTTGGCCTAGTCAACCGCAATAAACTTCACATTTTCTCTGTAACTGACAGCTAGAAGTGAGTGCCCGACTCTAAAATCTAAAACTCTAAACTTCCACAGGCAGAATACAGCTTCCCTTCTTTTTGTTTCTTTCTTTTATTCACCGGTCTTGACACTTGGCACTCCAGGCCATCCAGAACACCCCTCTTCATCACTGTACCTTTCAGTTTTTTGTTTTTCCCTCTCAGTTTTATTGTGATATAATTGACTTACAACTTTGTATTAGGTTTAAGGTGCTTTGCTTAATGACTTGATACATATTTTTATTGTGAAATGATTATCACAGTAAGTATAGTTAAAATCCATCACCTCACATAATTACAAAGCTTTTTTTTTCCTTATGACAGTCTACTCTCCTAGCAATTTTCAAATACACAACAGAGTACTGACAGCTATAGTCACCATGTTGTGCATTGCATCCTACAACTTCTTCATCTTGTAACTGGAAGTTTGCCCCTTTTGACCACCTCACCCACTCCCCAACCCCCAGGAGATAATACGGTATTCGTCCTTCTCTGTCTGACTTACTTCACTTAGTATAATGCCCTCAAGGTGCCATGCTGTCAAAAAATGGCAAGATTTCATTCTCTTTAATGGCTGAATAATATTCCATTGTGTGTGTGTTATATGTATTTGTACACTGTATCTATGTCTATATCCTGTTTTCTTTATCCATTCATCCATGGATGGATATCTGGTGCCACATCTTGGCTACTGTGAATAAAGCAACAATAAACATGGGAGTGCACATATCTCTTCAAGATCCTGGTTTCATTTTCTTTGGATATATTTCAGGAGTGGAATTGCTGGATCGTATGGTAGTTCTATTTTTATTTTTTTGAGGAACTTCCGTAATGTTTTCTAGTAGCTATACCAATTTACATTCCCATCAATAGCACACATTTCCTCCACATCTTTGCCAGCATTTGTTATGTCCTATCATTTGGATGATAAGTCCTTCTAACAGGTGGGAGGTGATGTTGCATCGTGGGGTTTATTTTTGCACTTCTGTAATGATTAGTGATGCTGAGCACCTTTTCATGCTCCCATTGGCCACTTTGTATGTCTTCTTTAGAAAAATGTCTATTCAGGTCCTCTGTTCATTTTTTAAATTAAATTTTTTTTTGTTATCGAGTTGCATGAGTTCTGTATGTATTTTGGGTATTAATCTTTTATCAGATATATGATTTGCAAACATTTTCTCCCATTCCATAGACTGCCTTTCCGCTTTGCTGGTGTTCCTTTGCTGTGCAGGAGCTTTTTAGTTTGATATGGTCCCAGCTTATTTTCAATTTTGTTGTCTCTGCTTTTGGTGTAAAATCCGTTTCTGTTTCTTCAATAAGGACTATTTAAAGTACTAAATATGTACCTTCTCAGAAAAATACAGAGAGCCACAGGTGAGTCTTTTTCCTGAAATTATTCTTTTCAGGCACTCAAAGGATTTCCGCATAAAGTGAACACGATGAGGAGACAGATTCCAATATTCTTTTCTTTCCTTTTTTCCTTTTTAATTCTGAGTGATTCACAGCTTAGAAAACAAGTGGTGTGAGTTTCAGGGTCATGAAAGTTGCTGATTATGGGTTGCTTCCTTTGTATTTAAAGTGAAAATTTAATTTTTTTTTAAACTTTTTTTGTTGGGGGGAAGTAATTAGGTTTATTTATTTATATTTAGAGGAGGTACTGGGATTGAACCCAGGACTTGTACATGCTAAGCATGTTCTCTCCCACTTGAGCTATACCCTCCGCCCCTAAAGTGAAAAATTCTTATTTGATCAACCTATTTATTTTTTCACAGGTGTGTTACAGAAATAGAACATGGATATGATGTTTTTGCTAGCTTCGTATATTAAAAAAAGGACACGTAAACGATAACGGATTCTAATTATTTCCAATAAAATGTGTTAATATCTATCATGGAAAGATAGGTGTGGTAAGGATTTGGGTGCTTCTGCCGTGGTGATTAGAGAAGACGTCCAAGAAGACATTAGATTTCCATTGCATCAGAAAATTGTTCACAACAAATGATTTAACTTGCCACAGGGAGCAAAACAATCAGGAAAGTTATATTATGGAAATACATTTGGATTTTCTCATGACACTGAAGTGACCCTGATGACTTCTTTTCAGTATGGATAGACCTCAATCTGACAGCCATTAAAACCGCAGCAATCTATTTTCACGCTTATGAAAAAAATATAAGAATTAATCAAATTTAATTGATGTTTTATTGCTAGCATAACCAAACACAGAGGGAAATAATTGGCTTTATTTTCTGCACTTACTCAAAACTTCTGTTGAATTAGTTATAATGTAAGGCACAGAACTGTGACAGCCACTGTACACCTGGTTCCTCCACAACTTTTTGTTCCTGTGTAAAATGACCCCATATACCACTTCAAAGCTTGGAGAGAGCACCACTGATTCTTTTATTTAAGCACATTTTAAATTTTTTATTAACTCTCAAAAATAAATAAATAAGGAAACGTTCTCTCGCTCCTTTCAACTCCTTGTAAGGGCACAAAACTTTAAGGTGATAGAAATTCTTGTTAAAAATGACTTCCGCAAGAGTCCTCCAGTTTCTCACTAAAGAATCTGTGAGGGCAAAAGAAACTCTAAGCAAGAGGCTGACTGAGTTGAACAGAGAAACAGAGTCCAACTCCTCCCTACCCCTCAATTCTCCTGTATTTGCCAAACAACAGGTTGGGGGGTCAGAGGGCACTGGTGCCATGTAAATGGCAAGATGTTCTGAAAGCTTAGCATTCTGGTCTCACTGTGTCTGGCATTTCATCCAAGCTCTGCAGTCGAAGATACAGAATTCGATGTTGGGTCAACAAAAAGCACAGAACACAGATGCCACAATCTGCTGTCCGGACAGGAGTGGAATGAAGGTTTCTGCTGTCACCTGAGTGCACTGACTAGGGACAAATGACATGGGCATTTGTGGGAAAATCCCATTCAGATCTAATGATAATTTTCTCATTGGAAGATAAGGAAAAAGGAAAAAGACAATTTAAAAAAATACAGATCCCATGAAAAACATGGAGGTGATGCAAGGAAAGGAATAGTGTCTTAAATACAAGCAGGAAGAGCACGGCGGAAAAGACTTACAAAGGAGACCAGGGTGAATAGAGGGGAGATGCTGTGACAAGCTCAGTGGCACAGAAGGATGTGCACCCATTATGAAAAGGTGAAAGCCAGTAAGAGATTAAAAGGCAAGCATATTTAATTGTGAATGGCGTATAAAAGTAAAATAAAAATGGAATGTCACGAAAGAGAAAAATCTGTAAGAGAACTAAAACTCCAACAGGAAAATTGAAATCTACGTTGAAGATAATAAACAAGATGCAGTATTACAGAAAATCAAATAAATGATGAAGGAAGATCTTGAGAAGTTCTATTTGACATGTAATAGGTAAGGCCAAAGAGATTAAAATAATAAGAAAATATGATAAATATCAACAATGTCAGCTATAAACTACAATGACTGGTCTTTCGAAGATGCAATTTTTAGAAATGTTTCCTCAAAAAATTTCTCAATCAAAATCTATAGTTTAATTTTTGAAGTTGGAAAAAAGTTATGCTCAAGGCCATTTAGAAGTATGAACAGGAAGAACACCTAAGAAGCAGCAGTTATAACAATTAGGTATTAAAATATCTAATGAAGTTAAAGTAACTCAAATTAGCATGGTAGCAGTGTAAGAACTTAACAGGTTAGGTTAATAAACAAACTGTACATGTGAAAACTAAATACACTAAATAAAGCATCACAAACCAAAGGAAAGGAGTTAGAGCCACCCAACAAATAACTGGGAAGTTGAATTTTTCTCCACTTCATAGCCTCACTTCACTCCATGCACTGATACATTTTCCAAATATATTAAATAAATGTAAAAACTAAGATATACAATGAATCAATTTCCAGCAATATGATGAACCAAATGACCAAATTAACCCTCATACTACACAATACCTAAAAATATTTAAACACAACCCCTTCACAGACTCATACAGACACACAAACCTAGAATTAACAAGAGGAGAGGGGCTGAACTGTCTGGAAAGTACGGATCATCTTTGGGAGTCAGAAATAATGAGAAAGACTGAACACAAAGAGAGGATCTGTCTGCTGGTATGGAACCTGTGCTTTTGGGCATTCTGCCAGCTCCCTGCTGACCAGCATCTTGGGTTTTACCTGGATACGCTGACACCTATACAAGGTGGGGTTTTGGAACTGAGGCACCCACTAAAGCTGAAGCCATCAAAAGTCACCCTAAGTAGGTAAACTCGGGGGAAAAATACAAAAAAAACAAAAAAAACCCAAAAACGAAAGCAAGAGTGAATTTGACAAGAAATAAAGGAAAAGAATTTCTGAAAATTTGGAGTCGTAAACCTACCCTTACGCAGGGTGGAGATGAGGTTCACTTCTATTTTAAACTGTATGTAAGACTGTCCTATTCCTTGAAAGCTAAGCATCATAGGTCCTAAAGCCACTTGCATGTGTTACTTTGTGCAAGAGGCGAGGAAAGGGTGTGGAGATACTGGTCTCCCTTTCATCTTTTATTATCCACACAATATAAATATACGCTTGGATTGTATTAAATCCATGTAATATCAATGTACATAATAAAATATAAAACCATTGCCTTCAACTTCTTTCCTCCACATGTGGCAAGGAGTGGGGATGGATTCAGGCATGGTGGCTGTTATAAATATAGTAATAAATATACTCTGATATATGTATCAAAAACATTTACCAAATTACTGATTTGTGTGTATTTCTTTAATGTTTCATATTTACTCTATTATTCTTTAACATAAAAATTTCAATTTACAATACAAACTTACGAATTCATAAGCAAAATTTAGAGAGCTGAGAAAAGTGTAATCAATGCACAGAGAAACAACTACGCTAGAACTTCAAGATGGAGGAAATCAACCCTACTGCATTTGTGCATTGCTAGAAGGCTTCTGTTAGGTTTCAAGGCTTTGAAATATGTTTTACTGGGACCTTTCAATGTAGACAGAGGGCCTTTGTTTGCAGGTGTAAAAATAATCAGAAATTAGAAATTTAAATTTTAAGATACGCTTTGTGATCACGAACTCTACTCTGAAAGAATTATTCCTATCACAATTCAAAAAGCTATGAATTATGATTGTGTCAGGAAAAGGACAAACACCAACAGATTCACGAGCCATCCTAACAAGCAGCAGTAATGTCGCTATGCTTTGTGTGGGCATCTGCTCTGTATAAACCCTGAGATGCTCTCCAAACTAAAATGGTAAAATGGCCAGAAAAGTGGAGTGATCATGATACAATCTGTTTGAAGATACCCATAAGCCACATGTTAGACTGGCTGCCACTCTAAGTCTTTGGTTCAACTGCTGAGGACAAAAAAAAACCCAAAACATACTTATCACCAAAAAGCAACTGCGTCTGGCTTACAACTAGGCTCAGGAATTCTCCAAAGCCACTAAACTAATTAATGATGAAGTTCGGACAGAACCCAGGACTTCCAACTGGTACTCTGTCCTCTTTCCCCACCTTTTACCAATTCTATTACGCTTCTGTCTTCATCCATGATCAAATCACGAGTAAATTAATGATTACTTAAAAATGTCAGCTCATCATTTGCATATTTTGAGTTGCACTGTCACAGCCTATTCTGAAATTAGATCATAGAGGCCATTTTAATACTCACAGGTATATGGTAATGTATGGCCTTTACTGATAAATCATCCTGGTCTTTACCATTCTGTTGCCAACTATGTCCTCTAGCACGAACTAGACAGAGATTCAAATGGTTATTCTGGACTACTTGTTCTTTAATAGATTTTTTTTAAGTCTGCCTATGTCTTTATAGCTTTTTCCTTTTTTTTTTTTCCTCAACAGGCCTGTCTATGGCTTTGAATTGAAACAGAAAAAAGGGTCATTAAAATTACCAAATTTTTAATGAGAATATTATGGCAATAGAGAATATTTTGCAAAATAAGGCAACTTATGTAGATCTAAAGAAATTTTACTTTTAGACAAAAATAAAAGAAACCATTCAGTTATGTATCGAGTGTTAACTTCTCAGTTAAATCATCTAAATGAAGCCATTCTCCGCAAATACTGATGGTGTTTTATTTTAAATACTCATAACTTGCATGCCATTCAACCATAAAGCATTTATTTGAAGTAACCACAGTGTCCAAAATTTTGACAGTTTCTAAAAGGCCAAGTAATTGTTATATTTTATTGACATCTCATCACCCCAGAAATTTATGACAGTCAAATCTGTGAAATCAACCTTGGAAATTAAAAAAAAAAAAAAAAAAAAAGATACCTATGTCTCTCCAAGACAACCAGGATTTGTTTGTTCCTCCCATCTACCCCACCCACCCATCCTCTCTTGCTCTCATCTCTCACTTCCTTTTGCCTGAGAGACTGGGTTTCTCTCCATTTTACACATTCATGCTACTGGTGCACAGTTATGTGACCGACCACACTCTCCAGCTCATTAAGGTTCTGTTCCCAGTCTGCTTGCCAGAAAGAGATGTTTCTGTCCAAGCTTTTCTTCTCTTAAACACTGTCTGAAAATATAGTCTTTTTCTTCCTCTCTTTCTCCCCACTCCTCCTCTTCTCACTATAATCCAATCTACGGGTTGAAGAAAATGAGTTGTTTCTCCTGTACAGTCTGATTTTACCAATGGCATGCTCATGGTTAATTTAGCACGGTCCTCTGTGTTGTCTATAAGTCTGTAGTTCATGCTAGGGTCTTCAAAGTTTGTCTTCAAGATAGACTGCTGCAGAGGTCACACAGCATTTTAACCAGGCATCTGATTCCAAAGCTCATACTCTTAGCCAGAATGATTTAGCATAGCCTTGGCGATGTCTCTACAAAGCCTCTGTGTGGTGAATGCCCCAGCTAACTTTCATCTTTGTTGCCAACTGAGCTCACAGATAAAAATTTTGCTTAACAAGAAGTAGCTTCAGAAAGGCATTCAATGATGTGGAAATGTTTATGCCAATAGCATATTTGGAGGAATTTTAAGCTTTGTTTCATCCTTACCTAATATTTAATTATTTGCATCAAAAACCCTGGTAAAGGAAAAACAGCGCTAATCTAAAACAGAACTCGCTATCAGGGATTCCTCCTAAGTTCTTGTTATGAAACAACCCAAAATAAACGGAAAAGCCATGCTGGGGAGCCCCAGTCTCCACACTGTCCACTTGAGCACAGTTGGATGCAAACACTATTCTCTCAGATGGATTGACGGCTGATGGCACCAGGCTTCCCAGATCTTGGATATGATAAAAATACGCATATTTTGAGAAAATTATATGGTTTCTCTCTCAGCTGAAATAGGTCAGCTGTTTCTTGCTCAGAGCTATGATTATTTTTCTCTTTATCTTGGTGAAAAATGCTTATTTTGTTGCTACATTTTGCCCTGATACAGAAAATTAGTTTGCTTTGGAGAAAGTATATACAAACTCGATTCAGATTCAGAAACTTTAATTTGCATGTTCCATTTTTATAAATGAGTTGCTTAGTTTTTATTTTATTTAACAAGTTAAACAAATGAAGAGTAAAAATGCTTCCTAATGAAGGCAGCCGAGTTGTTTAGTTTTCTTCTGCTAATATGCTTGACTTCCAATTTAAAAAAATCTATTTTATGTAGAAATTTCATTTACTTTGTAAACTTCAGGTTTCTAAAGTATTTAATTTGAGTATGCAGATAATACTCAAAATTCAGATTTCACCCCATCCTTTTCAATATTCCAAAAGCATTGCCATTTTTAATAGCTTGGCTACTGTACCCCAAAACATGCTGATTAGATAGTGGCATGAACTGTATCTAAGTAGAAAACATTTCTGTAAAAAAGCCATTAAAATCTGAGGTTTCATTTTAAATCAATATAGTTTTGAAACCCAAGGACATTTTTTCTTTTAGAATCTATGTTACATTTTTAATTCTGAATTTTTTTCAACATAAAAAATATCTCAAAATGCAAAAAGCACAGCTCTTGGGTATACATACTATGTATTTTCAACACTCATTAATATTTTCCTCATATTTACTTGAGATTCTGCACTTTTAAGAGAAACTTTTAAAAAGTCTAGATATACTGGAGGAGTATTTCTTGTGTGTGTGAAAACCGTTTTGTATATATAATTTTCAAAACTGGTATATTTGGGTATCTCTCCTCTTTGGATACTTCCTTGTTCCCTATAAATCAACATAATGCTTTCAAAATTTATCACTGTTAATACATGGAGACCGAATTTATTTATTTTAACTGCAGAAAATTCATTTTTTGATATCCCACATCCAACCATCTTTTTTAAATGGGCACTGTTATTTCCAAGTTTTAGCTGCTGCAAAAATGCTAACGTGCACATCTCTGTACAGGCATCCTTCGTACAGTGGACCTGTGACAGCTTAGAGGATACACATCTTTAACTTTAGCCGGTGATGACTTCCATCTCCCCACACAATCACTAACACCTGCTACTGCTGCCAAGTCAATTTTTTTTTAAGTTTATGTCAATATAATCAGTATGATACTTCTCATTGTCTTCTAGACTTGCCTTTCCTGGCACTGCTGGGGCTAAGCACCATTCATGTTAATTTTCCTTCTGTGTTTCCTCTTCTGTTAAACTGCCTTTTCCTGTTGTTAGCTCACTTTTCTACTGGATTGTTTATCTCTTTTTCTTATTGGTGTATGGTTCATTTAGTCTTCACCTTTTATTGGTTATAAATTATACAGATTTTTTGGGGGGATACCATAATCCTCTTTACCATGTAGACAACTCAAATACAGCTTTATAAGGAAATTTTCTTTCTGACTCAGTTCCAGAAACAATTCTCCTAGCACACGCAGGACTCAGGAACTTGACAGCCAGTTGGGAGGAGACAGTGAATCTGCTGCTACTCCCTGGGGATAGTCCCCGGGGCGGGGTGGGGAGTGGGAAGAAAAGAAGGCTGATAACTAAGCTGATCATCTTAAGTGGACCTCCTGGTATTTGCTATTAAGAGGAGATTGTATCTATTAAACATCCTTAGTGGGAGGTTCCTAACAAAAGAATTACGCATCTAAATGGACCAGAATCTGTGAGACACAGCTCCTTGATGGTCGGTCATATAGGCTGTAAAGTTCTCTGGGTTATAAAATGGAGATGTTTAACACCTTAAGAGCTCTCCCTGTGTGAGAAACCCCACAAAATCTCCCTTGGAGACCTCATCTATTATTCAAGGACAGGCACATTTCAGAACAAGGACCTCAAGAACCACACAGAAAGTCCCACGTCTGTCTGCTTCATCTGTACCCTCTGTCTGTCTGTCTCTTTGAAATTATTAGATATTGAATGAGGCCTCTCTGATTCATAGGATTCAGTCTGACAATCCAGTGGTGGATTTGCTCACAAGTGTCATCAGCGATTTTGCCAGGGTAAGCCTGAACACTCACTGAACCTCGACTGTCTCCTTTCTGCCTTGCTTCTGGACTCTCTCTTTCTGCCTATCTGATTTTACTTGACGCATCATAGAAACTGTCTTTCTATTGATTTCCATTTCTTCAAAAAATACTGTCTTTGCCACCTTCCTACTTATCTTCACCTCAAGGCAACTGGCTGGTTATGGGGCCCGGACTGGAGCCAGGACTGGAGTTAGGATTCTTTAACACGCATACACAGTATAACCAAAACATTTATGCCACTTTTTCCATGTCACCTTTCCACATTCGCAAAACAGTCTACTTTTCTTATAATTTAAAAATAAGATACACTGATAAGCTAGCATTCAGTAGTATAAAAATTTTAGTAATGCCTGCTCAGAAGGATGGTTCTGTGAAAATCATATACCATCTAGCTATCTAGAGAAACCTATATACTCAGTCATAAAATTCTAATAAACAAAACAGGAAAGTTACTGAAAACATGTCTATTGGCTTTTATAGAGATACGCATCCCAGGGGTGCTCGGTAACTGTTTACTAGCTGGCTTTTCCTAGATGGCTGCTGCTTGAGTTCTGTATAAAAAGAGGAAGAAAAGCCATTCAAAGGAGTTGCAAAATTTTCCAACACAAAGTCCTAGGGGTGTAACAAGTGAGAAATTAATATTGATGTTTTGATTTTGTTCTCAGTTTTGAACAGCCAGACAATACAGGCCCTTAGAAAATCAATGTGTCAGCAGTTTAGAGCATTCCATGGGGGCCACTTTTTCAGGTATTTTAACAACAAACAGAAAACCAAGGCGATTATGTCCCAAGATGGTAAATATACAATAATCATGATGAGGAAAATTCTGTCACTCCAAAATGAATGACAGATACAAACTCTTAATTTTAATCAAATGATAAAGAAAAGACTCCAAATAGGAGAATACAAAATCTATAATTTGTCAAGATATGAGGAGAAGTTTATCCTCAACAGCATGTAAACAACTTTTTCAAGACAGAAAAAAAGTGCATTCAAACAAACACAGCTATAGAAAAGGATAACAAAATAAGAGGATGCAAAGCTACTTTCTCATAAATCAGGCTCACAGTAGATTGTAGATAAAGAATATATTAAGACTGACACAGATATATTATGTGCTATAATTTTACCTTTATAAAAATAAGTGAGACAATAGACATGTCACATGCAGAAGACAAAGTAAAAACAGTTATCAGTGAAATACAAAGAATTAACGTGGTCGGTCAGTGGCTTATTTATTTTATAACTAGAGATTTACTTCCATTCACCCATTTCTCACCTGTCCTGGCAACCACTCATGTGTTCTCTGTATCTGTAAGTCTATTTTTGTCTTGTATTGTTTTCATTGTTTGTTTATTTGTTTTTAGATTCCATATATAAGTGAGATCATATGGCATTTATCTTTATCTGATTTCTTTCACTTAGCATAATACCCTCTATATCCTTCCATGTTGTTAGTAAATGGTAAGATTTCTTTTTGATAGCCAAGTGATATTCCATTGTAACAGCTATCTATTTTAAACAAAAACATATATGAAAAGCCTTAGAGAAGTATGAAATGTTTAGAATAGTGTTTGATACATAATAAGGCTCAATAAATATTTATGATAATAATTATTATTGAATTTCCCACTAATTTTTAAAAAATAGGATCTCTCCTACATCTAATATACAAATACATTAGAAACTGAATCAGATTCGTATATAGTACATTATATATTTATAGTTTTTAACTTAGTGACTACTTAGAAGACTTTCCATCATTAAAAACTAAAGCTGTTTTTCATAGCTCCTGGTGACCTATTAGTATTCTTTAGATAACAACAAAGTAATTAAGTGTTTAAAGTGAGCTAAAGAAATGCATATAAAAGCACTAAGAAAAGTATATTATGTTTATTTTGGATTCAGAAAAAAATGTTAAACTTCAAAAAAATGTGTTTTAATTGAGGTATAGTTTATGCACGGCGAAACACCCAGGACTTTAGTGCGCGTTTTGATGAGTTGTGACAGTTGCTACGCCCTTGTAACCACACTCCAATCCTTCCTGCCCCTTTTCAGTTAAGTCCAGGCTCACATCGAATCAACCACTATTGTAAATATCTTTCACCACATGTTAATTTTGCCTGTTTTAGAGCTTATTAGACATTTAATCAAACCACGTATGTTCTTTTGAGTCTGGCTTATTTTTCTTAGCCCAGTTTTTTAGGTTCCTCCATGCTGTTGTGTGTGTCATGGTCTTCATGCATTTTGAGGTTGAATAGTATTCTACTAAATATGTTTAAGATAACTTACTTATTGATTCTCCTGTCAGTGGAAATACGAGTTGTTTTTGGACTGATACTCTTAAAATTAAAAATATTATGAACATTTATGGGCAACTGTTTAAGTCAACGTAGCTGTTGAATTGCTTAGCCAAACGGAATGAGTGTAATTAACTATCTGAGGAACTGTCAGCCTGTTTTACATTTTCCTAGCAGTTTACGAGTTCCCACAATCCCACAAAAATTTAGCATTGTTAGCTTTTTAAATTTTAGCTACTCTTGTCATTGTCCAGCGCATTTCTCTGATGACTAATCAAATTGCACATTATTCATGTATTTGCTGCTCATTAGTACATCTTCATTCACGTATTTAAATCTTCCACTCATTTTTATATTGAGTTGTTGATCCTTTCGTTCCCAACTGAATTACCTTAAGACATGTCAAAATCAATTGGCCATATGCGTGTGATCTATTTCAGAACTGTCAACTTTCTAGCTTTTCGGTAAACTGTCCAGGATTTTCTATGTTTCTCAACATGCTGACTCTAAAGATAGTTTCACTTCCTCCTTTCTCAAAGCGCAGCAGCCTTATTGCAATGGCTAGTATGTCTCGTGCAATGATAACCAGAAATGATGGAAGACGACATCCCTCCCTTATTTCTCATCTTCAGGGAAAAGCATTCAGTCTTTCACCAGTGGGTATAACTATAGGTTTTTCACAGAAAAAAGAATATCATGCTGAGAAAGCTTCCTTCTATTTCTTACATTTGTACTTTAAAAAATCATAAATGGGTTGTGAATTTTGGCAAATGACTTTTCTGCATATACTCAGATCATATGGGTTTTCTGTTAATATTATAAATTATATTGATTGTATTATGAATGTAAAAACAACATTGAATTCCTGGGGTAAATCCCACTTGATCATCATGTATTATTCTTTTTATATGTTGCTGGAGTCTATTTACTAATAGACAGTAGAGATTTCACTTCTGTGGTCATGAGAGATATTCTGAGTTTGTTTTTGTTTTTGTTTTTGTTTTCTTTTCTTGTAATGTCTCTCTGGTTTTGATCCTGAAGTAATGATGGTCTCATGAAATGAGTTAGAAATGTTCCCTACTCCTTCATCCTCTAAAGAGTTTGTGTAAGAGTGTTATTATTTCTTCCTTAAATGTGTGACAGAATTCATTTGCCCTGGATGGTCTTTACAGAAAGGCTTATAATTTTAAATACAATAGATTTAATCAGCATAGGGTAATTTAGGTTTTCTAAATCTTCTGGAGTCAGTTTTGATAATTTTCACCTTTCAAGGAATGTGTGTGTTTAATCTAAATTGTTGAGATTCGCAAAAATTTTTTTCATATTTACCCTATTATGTTTTTAATAGCTTTTTATTTTTATGCTAAAATTTCCTATTTTTCTTATTATTCATGTTTTCTTTTTTATTGAATGAAAGATTCATTCAATTCTTTAGTGCTTTACAATTTTCAAAAATTTTTTTTAAGTTTAACATTTTTTATTGAGTTATAGTCATTTTACAATGTTGTGTCAAATTCCAGTGTAGAGCACAATTTTTCAGTTATACATGAACATACATACATTCATTGTCACATTCTCTTTCGCTGTGAGCCACCACAAGATCCTGTATATATTTCCCTGTGCTACACAGTACAATCTTGTTTATCTATTCTACATTTTGAAATCCCAGTCTGTCCCTTCCCACCCTCTGTCCCCCTGGCAACCACAAGTTTGTATTCTATGTCTATGAGTCTGTTTCTGTTTTGTATTTATGTTTTTTGTTTTTTTTTAAGATTCCGCATATGAGCGACCTCATATGGTATTTTTCTTTCTCTTTCTGACTTACTTCACTTAGGAAGACATTCTCCAGGAACATCCATGTTGCTGCAAATGGCATTATGTTGTCAGTTTTTGTGGCTGAATAGTATTCCATTATATAAATATACCACATCTTCTCATGATTTCATAATCCCATAATAACCCCTTATTTTTCCATACCCCTCCATTGCAACCTCCCTCCTCTCTCCCCACAGGTAAGCACTAGTGTGTTCTCTGAGTCTGCTTCTTTTTTGTTTTATTCACTAGTTTGTTGTATTTTTTAGATTCCACACATAAGTGATATCAATGCAGTGTTTGTCTTTCTCTGTCTGCCTTATTTCACTTAGCATAGTGTTCTCCAAGTCCATGTTGCTGCAAATGGCAAAATTTCATTCTTTTTTATGGCTGACTAGTATTCCATTGTATCTATATACTATATCTTCTTTATTTGCTCATCTGTTTATGAGCACTTAGGTTGCATCCATACCCTGGCAATTATAAACTGTGCTGTTATGAACACTAGGGTGCATGTATCTTTTTGAATACATGTTTTTCAAATACATATCCAGGAGTGGATTTGCTGGGTCATACAGTAGCTCTATTTTTAATTTTTGGGGAAACCTCCATACTGATTTCCAAAGTGGCTGCACCTATTTACATTCCCACCAGCAGTATATGAGGGGTCCCTTTTCTCCACACCTTTGCAACATTTGTTATGTGTTCTTCCTGATGATAGCCATTCTGACAGGTGTGAGTTGTTACCTCACTGTGATTTTGATTTGCATTTCCCTGATGATTAGCAATGTTGAGCATCTTTTCATGTGCCTATTGGCCGCTTGCGTTTCCTTTTTGGAAAAATGTCTATTCAGTACTGCCCATTTTTTAATCGGTTTTTTTTTTTTTATGTTGAGTTGTCTGAGCTGTTTATAATGTTGAATATTAACCCTTTATCAGTCATTATTTTTTCTCATGGTTATGGGTTATACATTCTTTCTTCTTCATATATTGTGATTTCTGAATGGACGCTAGACATTAATGATACCATGTTGTTGAGTTTCTGTATTACACTGTTCCAGCAGGTGGCCAACAGAGCTGTGAATCAGCAAGTTCATTTCAAGCTCTGTTAGAATCTGTCTAGCAAAGTCTTAACCCTAGGACTATAAAGTACATACTGCTAAGGGTCATTTTAGGGTCTCTACTGATTTCTTATTAAATAAGGTCTTGCCATTATAGCTGGATAGAATTTGGATCACCCCAAGCACTGAGTTCTGGCCACTCATTCAGCTCACAACTTCTTTGTAGTATTTCTTTCCGGAGTAGTTTTTCTTTGCTTGGCCTTGGGAAGTGTCCTACCTACGCATGTGCAGTTTAGCATTCAACAAATAATCAAGAAAACCTCTGTGCAAATTTCTTGAGCTCTTCCTTTTCAGAGTTTTCTTCTTTCCAGGACACTCATCCAGAAATTCTCTCCTTCCGTACTCTGGAACGCCAGCCTCTGCCCCTTCAGTACAGTGAGACCGCTGGGACCTGGTTGGGTTCCACCTGTGTCACAGTCCAGAAAGGCCTTCGGGCCAAAAGTTAAGGCAATCATGGGGCTCACAGAGTTTGCTTCCCTTACCTCAGGAATCCCAATTTTGTACTGCCTATTGTCTAAAATTCACTAATTTATACATTTGTCCAGACTTTTTGCTCTTTACATTGGGAAGGCTACTCTGTGAACAATAAATTTGTATGACTTTTTAAAATTCTTTTTCATAAGTTCCAAGAAATTGCATTTTTTAAAGAATAATCAGACATTTTATTTATGCCTTTTCCAAAAAATCTTCATAATATGCAAGTCTGAGATGTAAATCACCAGTTAAGAGTTGAATGCAGTTAATGCAATAAAATCAGCTTCTTAAATGAATCTCCATGAATCAGTTTCAGAAAATGGTTAATGTTAAGTTTTGTATCAGAGGTCAAAATGCATAGCGCAATGATCTATATGTACAACAATAAGACTAGTAAAGTGTGAGTATCATAAGATGCCACTAAGCCACTAAAAATCACATTTTCTTAGAAAATTAAAATCATTTGAAAAGTGCTCATGATATAGTTACCTGAGAAAGCAGAAGATAAAACTATGCACTGTATGACAAATATTCTGGGGAGCAAAATACTCTAAGAGACACAAAACTGGAAAGTCATAAAATGTATAGTATGACTTTCATATTTATATTTTATTTATAGATTTTCTACATAATCCATATTACATATAATAAATATATATTACTGTTTATATCTAATAAAATTCTTAAACCATTTAAGCCTGACATTCATAATAGTCATCTAACATCTAATAGTAAAATAAAGCTTTTGTTCTTTCCTTGTTCGTACATCTGCCTCTCCCATTCCACAGTACTTTCCCCCTGCTCTCTTTCTGATTATGATTTCATGATTGCCATACAGTGATTTCCCCCAAATTTTTATGTATGCCCCTCTCCTTTCTCTCAAGTTTTAATTTCATATTCCCATCTGCCTATTTTTAGATTACTTCAGTATTCAGTATAGTCCTGAAATCAGTATATCCAAACTCAACTTATTCTGTTAATAAACAGAATAAGCATTGCTTCCTAGTTACCTAATTCTCAGAGATATCATTTTTCCTATCTCTTAGTTTTACAGTATTAATTTTTCCACTGATTCTCCTCTCCTTCACATTAAATCTTTCCTTGAGTCCTTTGGATAACACCTCTTATATACAAGTGGTTATTTCTATTGCTGCTTGTCGAGGATTTATTGCATTGAGAGCCCCAAATAAATGTCTTCCCTGCATTCATGCCCTTTGCCCTGTATTCCCTTCTTCTCTGTTCTCTTGCTACCATGAATCTCTGAGCCTTATGTGTGATGAAACTGTGGACTGGCTACATCATAGCCACCCTTTTAGAATAAAAAAGCTGAAAAAGCATAAAATTTCATTTTCTATACTTTTTTGCTGCTAGGGTTCTGAATGTGTAGTTGATTTAGAAATGAATGCACTCATAAAAACTTTGTAGTTGAAACTGAACCACAGTGAGACAGGTACAGCACAGGGTTTAAATCTGGCTGCTGTGCTTTGTGGCAGGACTGTTTTCTGGACTCTGACTGTAGTAGCTCCTTGAGTCAGCAGGCAGGTTCCGGTCATGATGACAAAGGCAGCAGTTCCTCTAGAGGCAAATTCTGCTGTGTGGTTATGGGAGTCACTCATGAAAGTAGGGCCTGGAGTCTCTTCTCAAACAATTCTATAGCTATTCATGCATTCTTTTCTGCTTAAACTGGCTGGAGTGAATTCAGTTATCTACTGTTAATAATGCCAACTAGTGGTTTCCTTGTCTTTAAACAACAATATTAATATCTTAAAAGGTTGTTAAAAGGATTGAGTGGGACAATTCATGTAAAGCATGTTAACATGTTACCTGCCAAAAATTAGTTCTTGTTGTTTGTTATCGTTACTGTAAAGTGGCTTAATGATCAGAACGCCTGGGTTTGAATTATGGCTTTTAACATATGTTCTGTCTACAATCTTGGTGAAATTGCTTAACTGCTCCAAGATTTGATTTCTTTACCTACAAACTAGGCCAAAAAGTGTAACTACTTCATAGATTTTTTTTTGTAAAAACTAAATAAAAATTTCTTTTCTGCAATTCGCTCTTCTCCACAAAAATCTAATTCCATCAAACTCATCTCTCACATTGCTTCCTGTTTTTAATGCCTTGATCTCACCTTGTTTCCTCAGAGTGCTGGGCATACATTTTAAAAATAACACCCAGTGCCTCTACATTATATATCCTCTGTTTCTCAATTCAAATCCATTTTTCAAGTTGTTCCTATTAAAAATAACAGCCAGTCCCTCTACATTATGTATTCTTTGTTTTTTTCAACTTGAATCCATTTTTTAAGTTGTTCCTTTTCCATGAAGTCTTCTTAGGGACTTCCAACCTAACTTGATCAATTCCTTGATCTCAGAGATGCTACAAGCAGCACCATGCATTTTAACACTTCACTGCTTTCAATTAGTAAATGTACCTTACTTCTTTCCCAAATGGATTTTCAGCTCCTTGCGATCAGTAACACTTACTTTTTAAAAATATATCTAACAGAGTTCTTACAAGGGTTCACTATTTAGTAGTCACTTGAAAAACTGCTGACTGGATGATTTACCACGTCACTGAATTCAATTAGATTATATAATATTTTGGACTGTGTCATAAAATGTTGAGAACTTCGGTATAAGAACTTGGTTAAAAGCTATTTAATACTATAGACATATATTTTTTCCTCTTTAACAAAACATTTCTGTCTCTGATTTCCTTTAATTGTGCTTAATTTACCACAACAGCAATAATAACATCAAATGAGTTGACAAAGTTAACACATATATACCAGTGTCAATATTAAAACATGAGAATGACTTCTGTTCCTTAGACATACTTGTCAGCAGTGATATAAGACTTTGCACAGAAAAAAATGGCTTAGAGCGTTCTTTTCAACCTTGGCTGCACGCTGGAATCACCTGGAGAGCTTTAACAAGAAATACCAATACCTGTGTCTTAACCCCAGAGACTGCTCTTTGATGGGACTGGCATATGATCTGGCAACGGGACATTTAAAGTTAGCTAGATGATTCTCGGGGGCAATCAGGACTAAGGAGCACTGGTCAGATGCTCTTCTGCATTTAGCATCCTCTCCCATTCACTTTCCTCTCACTGTTTTGCTTTAGGAACACACTGCCTGCTTGGAGAGGTTTAAGGCCATTCATTCCTTTGGCATTCCTTTGCCGTCACCGGTGACACCTTTGGCATATATACACCAGTAAGGATGATAAAATGGCATTATTTTGAAAACTATTTTCTGACAATATCTTTCTGTAATTTCAGCAGGCAGAAACAGTATTCCCAAACGTTAGAAATAAGGTAATGGCTAAAATATCAGCCTGGCAAGAGCAGAGGGGAGGAGAAAGGGAAGGAAAAGCCTACAGCTGTATCAACTATAAATCAAAGTTACAGTTTCAAGTTGTGTGTACCTGATTGATGGAGCCCAGATCGTCAGTGAAGCTGTTTACTTCTGACAGAAGCAGAGATATTATAGATTTTCTCAACAAGCTGCATCTTCCCAGGGTTACCAGACTCTGAGAGACGTAATGCTGCACCTGAAACTGAAGATCAAAATGAGTAGGTTTCAACTTTCTATCAAGTCAGGTCAAAATCTATTTAATGGGCATTTCCTAAGATTTACTACTGAGCCCCACGCTGCGGGGAGTACAGAAAGTGTCAGCATGATTCTGGGTCAGTCTCAAGCAAAGTTGTGAAACAGACAGACTGTAATAATATAAGCAATGACATTTTACAACAGTTAATATTTTGAAATGTGTGACAAGGTGCTAAAATGGAAGCTTTAGCTGAAGGACCAAAAGATAGTATCATGTAGATAACAGACTACGTACAGAATGAATAAAGGAGACGAGAAAACAAGACTCTCAAGCCCTTACCCACTAAATACAGATATGGAGATAGAGAGAGAGAAAAAGGGTAAGAGGGAGAAGTTTGAAGATGTCTCTTTGGGGAGAGCTACTGGTGCGCCCCGCGTCCCACCTCTGCTCTGGTGGGACTTCTCTATTCTCCACAAGTCAAAAGAGAGATGCTGTAGCGTGAGGGGAAAAAAGTGCAGACCTCTGAATTTTCATGTAGAGGCAGCAAAACTACCCATCACGAAATAAATTTAAAAAGACAGTGGGAGACAATAAACTATATCCCATATAGTTATTAGGAGAAAGGCCATTTGATTATTAATCACATTAAGGTGGGCGTGGCTCATCTCTGGAATTTCATTAAATTCCATTAAATTCATTAAATTTCATTAAAAGTGAATCAATGACAATAAGGAAGTGAATAGATTATTGACGTCAAAAGAAATTTCTGTTATAAATCTGGACATGAATAACTAGCTGCTAATAACCATTTTCTAAATCAACTTATCAATTTAAAACTAAGACCACATCAATTTATTGTCACAGAAAATCATAGTTATTTATCACTGTTACTTCTTAATAATGTAATGGCTGACACACACTTTTCGTAACTCTCCAGTACCCCTTATTAAATTTCAGATTTTTTACAACTTTTTTGTTTGTACCTGAAAGAAAGAGTTCTCTTATCTAAGCTCTGAAAAACTTCTGTTGAGTATTGTTTCACTGGTGGTTTAGTTGTTTACTTACTTTTTTCAATCTTTAATTCTGTAGCGGATAACTTAAAGAGGGAAAAAAAATTACAATAAAAGGGACTTTAGAGAGTAGGAATGAAATGAAGGTAGTGAAGAGGTTAGGTTGCAGACTCGAGCCCAGGGGTGCTCAAGCCAAATTCCAGCTCCACTGCTTATTAACTTCTGCTAATAACTTACCCTTTCATGTCTTGGCTTACACATCTGCAAAACAGTGAGTGTGACAGCACCCACCACACAGAGCTGTTGTGCATATTAAGTCAACAGCAAAAATGCTGAACCCAGTGCCGGGGACCTAGTAAGCGCTCAGTGAGTGTTAAATGTTACAATGTAGGATACTAATGTAAAAGCATTGAAGGTTATATGTTTCATCCATTGACCCTTGAGAAGTTAAGTGCTAGAAATAAGATCTATTTGTCTAGAGTTAATGCAGTCCTTTTAGAGGGCATTATGAGGAGGAAAGTTCGTCACAAAGAGCTCTCCCATAAAATAGCCATAAACTATGACTGTCTTCCCAGGATGACTGAAGTTCACGTGAAAGCAAAGACGAAGTACATAGCCATTAAGCTGACTTTAAAATTCTGTGAGTATGATTAGAAAAATGGCCTCTGCTATTCCTTACACTGTAATTGACTCTTGCCCTTTTGTAAATGCAATGGGGCTTTTTGAGAGAGGCTGACGTGGAGGCCAGGACTTACATTACACGTGAGGCAACTGCGGTGGAAACCACGGAAGGGCTTGCTCGACACCGGTACCCTCATTTGTTGCTCTGGCACATCTTCTGTATTTCAGAGACTGGGGAGCTAGAAAGAAATTTCCCCAGATTCCTCTGCAGCTAGGATTTTGAATATGAGCTAAATTCTGCCAACGAGAGTACTCTTTTGAGAAAGTGATTTGGAAGGGCACTACGGGAGAGAAGGCGGGCGCGCGGCCCGCGTACACTGGTGCGATTGCGGCGGAGGGGGCGCGGTCCTGGCTTATCCTGCAGGCGGTTCTGAGGCTTCGTACGTTTTCAAGTTCTTAATCCTAGTAGAAGCAGCAGGATGTTATCTTGGTGACTCACTGGTTTAGAAAGTAATTCCTGTCAATTTAGTCTTCCCAAAGGTGTTTGGATCTATGTATTCACCTGGAGGAGTCACAGAACTCAGTGCTGCATTAAAGTCTTGAAATACTCAGGGGTGGACATTCCTACCACATGCCCAATAAATCTGCCTACTTGACCTGTGCGGAAAGTAAAAGGATCCTGGAGAATGGTAGTGAATTATTGTAAAATTAGTCAGCGGTGCTTCCAATTACACAGTGCTATTATTCCAGATGTAGTTCCTTGCCCCTGTCACTTGCCAGCAGGATACTTTTCCTGTCCTATTTAAGGCTATGTCAGCTGACATAGCCATCATTACTCCATGTGATTCTGGTCACTGAAACATTTCACAGGACATCATTGCTGGTAAACTGTACTGAAGATATCACGTTGATATGGCCGAGATTTTGAAGGCCCTGGTACAGTACATGCATTCCAGCGAATGAACCCCAGAATTCAGGTGCCTGATCTAAGTGGGAAGTTTCTGGATCTGATACATGTTGGAATACTGCCCACCCCTCAAAGTGAAGAACATGTTGTGTTAGTATGTGTTTCCTATCACTAATAAAAAGATACATTTGATGGGCCTTTGTGGATATTGAAGGTAACATATACCCATTTAATTTTCCACTTGGATGCACATACTGAGAAATCATAAAGCTGTGAACTTTGAGAAGGGCCCAGAGTAGCATATAAAAAGTCTCTAACTGGTCTAAGTTGGGAAGCAAGAAACTCTGCCATGTGGCCCCTGTGACCAGTAAGAGCCAACATTCCTGGAGCTAATCAGTACACTCTGTGAGGCCTGTAGCTGGCCCTAAGGAGATAATCACAAAGGTGAGTGCTTGGGTTTGGGGCGAAAGTCATTCTTTTATTTATAAGTAAATATTATTCTTTATAGGAAAAAAAGAAATCTCTTTGCTTATGCTATTTGGCCACAGTAGAGACTGAGTGACTGCCTGATTGTGGGACACCAAGCGACTATATATGCCCAGAGCTGCTCATCTGAACTGGGTGTTACCTAAAGTCAGGTATACAAGCAATATTCATCATTAAGTAGTTGCCCTGCATTAAAAAACTGGGATCAAGCAGGAACTAAACGCAGAAGTAAATTTTCCTTGAGCAGTTACTTCCAACTAGAATACTGCTTCTTATAAAGATGAGTAATAGGAAACTTACGTTCTAAACCAGTGACCCATATGTGATGCCCTTTCTCCCAGAGCAGGAATACATGGGTTCAGAAGCCAAGGTATGAAAGTAAGATCAGGAACTCTCAATATTACACCTAATGATTTCTTGGCGAAGTGTTCTTCCCATCCTTGTGACACTGGATTCTAGTTTAGAGGTCTACGTAACCATGTGAAAACGGTTTCTTATCAAAGGACCCAAGAATGGTTTCATGAACTGGAAGCAGAGATTTCCACCTGGCTGTACGGATTTCCTCATGCCATTATACCAATGACAAAAAGGGGTTCCTGTGCTGGCTGGCACAACTGATCTCAGTGACGGAGGAAAACGAGGATTTACAGCACAGCGATAGCAGGGAAGACTACCTCTGGAAGCCCGGGACTGCCCTGTATTACTAACACGTCCGAGTGGTAGAAGTAAATACAGTCTCATGAGGCAAGATGAACAGAAGGTCAGATCTTTCAGGAATGAAAATCTGGGTAAATCAACTAAGTGAGGTTCTGGCTGAGGACAAAGAGAGAATGTGATTGCCAGTGGAGGAAGAAAGTCAATACAATTATGGACTTACAACCAGCTGTAGAACTGAAGGTCATGATGGGTTATTTTTTCTTTGTGTGTGTATGTGTGAGTTATTTTGGCAGTGGTGGACTTTATAGCTTAGTCCATGAATTACAGGGTATCAAACTAGAATTGTGACTGGACTAGCAGGGGCATGATTATCACATGATCACATGAAATCACATCACATGAAACAATCAAGACTTCAAATTCTTCCTTTTGAGGAGAGGTCCATGGATTTTTGTTTCTGCAGAGCACTGGTGCATTATGTTTTCACAGCACACTGTTGTTGCTATTGAGATCTGGGGAAAGTTTGATTATGGGCAAAAGGGCACATATGCATATTGAATTATCAGAGGATAGGCTGGAATATCCATTTAAACATTCTTCATGCTTCTAGTGCTAAAGAGGCTAAAACTCTATTTCTAAAACTCTCTTTTTCAAAGAGAGGGTTCTGGATATAGTTTAAATTTTTGCAATTGGTTGATCTTGTGTAAGACAGAACCAGAAGTACTTGGGTGAAAGGCAGATTGCAGGGCATCCCTTCTGAATGATAATACAGTTTGCAGCAGACGCAGCAGGATTCTGGAACAGCTATGGCAGAAGTCCTCCTGATTCAGGAGGTTCCTGAAGATGACGGAAGTGCCATCGTTCTGAGACTGGCAGCTTTGGAGACTTCCATCTCTGTGCTGCCTCGGTCATGGCAGAAGCAGCAGCAACCCTGATTCTGTGGTGTGGTTTATCAAATGGGATTTTAAGAAAAATATTAGAACTGTGCTTAATGCTAGCACTCACCAAAGAGATACAAATTACCAGTAGAGAAAGAGAAAATATTAAAAAAACAAAATAGAGATCGAAAAGTATGTGAAATAAAAATTCAAGATGGATGAGCTCAGGAATAGGATGAAGGTGACTGAGGAAAGAGTCTGTATACTTGAATATAGGCCAACAGAACCTGTGCCATCTAAGGAATGAAGAGAATCTCAGGGACACGTGGGACAATATGCACAGGTCGTAAGTGTGACTGGAATCTAGAAGGAGAAATAGGACAGAACAGGAAGAACATGTTCAAAGAAATAATGGCTGAAAACTCCCTGAATTTGCTGAAAGGCTGAATGTACACATTTAAGAATTGCATTGAACCCCAAGCAATAAATATGAAAAGAAAAAAAAGCCTAGGCATTATCAGAGCCAAATTCTGAAACCATGGATTAAGAGACAGACCTGAGAGTAGTCACAGAAAAATGACACCTTATATACAGGGAACATAATTCACGTAACTCTGAACGTCCCATCAGAAACTATGGTGGGTAGAAGAGACCAGATTAATATCATTAAAATGCTAACAGGTAAAGAAACATCAACCCATCATTCTATATCCAAGAAACATTCTTCAAGAATGAAGGTAAAACATATTTTCAGAAAAAGAATATAATTAAGAAAACGCATAACCAACAGGGTCATAGTGTAAGAATTGCTAAGAGAAATGATTTTTATGCTTAGTAGAAATGATACTAGTGGAAAATTTGAATCTTCAGGAAGAACTGAAGGGCATCAAAAATGGTAACTGTTTGGATAAATATAAAAGATTATTTTCCCCTTAATTTCTTCAAAATACAAGTGAAATATATATGTAATACTGTCTTGTATGTGGGTGTGGTCCTGATGTGAATAGCAGGACCGCAGTTTTGAGGAGACAGTAAGAAACTGGGAAGGCTGACAATGAGGGAAGCAAGCAGAAGAAAGTAAGACAGGCACTCAGTTCCCACACCTGCCAGACAGGGACATGGCACAAAATACGCTTACTGGGACCAGAATGTGAGGACAGTGCTCTAGAAGCGCTACTAATTTGAGACGAAACCATCCATACATCCTTGAATCCCTGCCGTGAAGCAGGTGGGAGCCCAGAGGAAGAGTTAAGCACACGGGTAAGGGTCAGCTGGCTGCTCGGAAAATAGGTGGGAGGGGCAAAGTCACACTGTGTGACGACACTAAGATGCCTCGTGTATCATGGAGCTTCAATATGAAGCAAGAGGTTTAAAACATCAAAAGGCAAGCGAACAGTCGATGAGGTTTAGGGCAAGGAGGACAAAGATGGGAGCCGTCTCATTATGTAAACATGGTGCTTAGAGCTCACACATGACAAAGAAAGAATTATGCATTTACTTTTCATTTCTCCCATTCAAAGGGATGCTCTTCAATCTGGAGATAATAAAAATACTATAAACAAAAGGTAACGTAAACCAGAATTAGAGGTACAGATTCAATGAAGAGTACGTGAGAACTACACTACTTGTGCTGAACTCAAAGTGTAAAGGATTTTATCCTAAAGTACACAAGATACTTGTAGATGTGACTGATAATATATTCATGACAACTGTGGAGAAATCACAAAAGGCACTAAAGGAATGGAAATGGGCAAGTGATACATGGATTTTAGAGAATGTGAAAATAGATGTCTCAATTCACAGAATAATATGTATGGATACTGAGACATTCTAGGACATTACCACGCAGAAAACTTTTGATAACTAAAGCATAAGATGCATATGATAAGAAGCATACAGAGTCCATTAGGAAAATGCATCAATTAACAAAGAATGCCTGACCTTAATTCCTGTCCTATTATGATAGCGTTGCTATACTCAGTCAAAAGAAGTCCCAGACATAGAATACACAGTTTCAACAAAGGCTCTGAGCAAGCCTTTAGGATTTCTTGAGCATACAACAGGGGCCCCGTGAGTTTCAGGCTGGGTTAATGAACTGCACATAAAGAGTGTGGATTATAACTGGAGGGGCTCCCCTAACATCACCCCACGGAATTCAGGCCTTTGGTCATGTTTTTAATGAATAATTTAAACAAAATCCTGCAAATCAAAATTTAAATTATGCAGTACTGGGAGAGACAGTTAGTGCTGTGGTAGCAAAACCAAGATTCAAATGCACTCTTTAGGCTGTAATAACTGGTCCCAAATAAGTGAAGTGAAATGGAGATATATGAAAAGTTATGTCTACTTAAAGTCCTATAACCTGTTGAAAACAAGAATTATAACCATAGGAACTTAAAATATCTTTTTCTAATCTGTTAAACACTTAACCAGGTAGAAGCTAAGGACAATTAATGTCCAGAAGAATCCAAAAGCCCCCAAAAGGCTGTTACCAGTGGCACCTTTGTAAAGGTCCTCATATTTCCAGAAGATGTCTTCTGTAGACTTGGTCCCATGGGACAGGCAGTGATTTCTGTTAGACTTTGTCATTTTCAGAAATGACTTGTTCAAATGAACGTGACTGAGAATCTGGAAAGCTCCGGGGCCCTACCCAATAAACTTTAAAACAGCCATCTGCCTATATGCAGAGTGGATCTTGCTTATTTATGACCAACTTCTCAAAGGCGGTAGATTAACCAAACAAAATTTCATTTCCTTATCATTGGGGACTGTGTGACATTTGAAAGGAAGTCAAAAGTAAATAATAATAAAACATGGCATTTTATATGCTCAAAAGGATGTAGGGGGCTGTAGAAACCATGTGCCTTCTCATTTAATCAAAGGTTTTGTATCCTTGAGTCACTGACTTCTGTTTAAAGATGTACATGCATCTGCTAATAAGAGATACAGCAAATCACACTTCACAAAAGAATAAGAGAAAACAGGTTAATGCTAGCAAGTTTACAACTATAATTCTGTGAAACAAATTTAAAGAAAACAGTTTGAGATCAAAGGTATGTAATTACCACTGAGTAACTGGACAAGTGGTAGAGATTGGTTATGTGGAAGGACTGTCTTGGGTGTGCATTAGAACGCTGAACCATGCCTTCTATTTCTATGATATCTAGCCGGATAATTCTGCTAATGAAGGAAACTAAGTTAAACCAACTAAAAATGTCTACAGAATTATGCTGGTTCCTTCCACCTAGGAATTTAGGCAGAAGAGCTGGGATACTCCATCTAGCATCCCATCAACACTGATAACGGATTCTCCATTTTTGAAAGTATTTGAAAAAGGAAGCAATTGAGACTCAGAAATGTTATGGTGACATGGTGAGTGGCAGAGTCTAGGGCTAGATTCAGATTTTTGTTTTTCTAACTTGAATGCCTATTATCTCTGCTGCCAGTAAAGTAAAACAGGATAACGAGGCAACAGAATAGCAGAAAATAATATCAGGAAAAATACACTACAATTTATTAAGCTTTTATGTTGCATTATGTACAATGCTTAGTGATTATATATCATTTAATCCTCCAAAAGACCCTGTGAGGAGGTATAATCTCAATCTAAATAATAGGGACACAGTCTAGAGACAATAAGTAATTTGTTCACAGTTAGATCAAATAAACAACAGAATTAGAATCCGCTGGTGCTGTAAACCTTTGTATACCTACAGGTCTTACATCCCAGTCTCTCATGCAGGCATAACAAATCTGAAAGCCCCCAGAGCTTTCATGGAAAATGTTCAACCACTTGCCATATTTTGATAAGGGTGTTATTACCACACTGAATTCAGGCCACAATTGCTGGAGTGTGCACTTCAATGTCTGTTAGCAGAGCAGCACTGGAAGCAAGCTGAGCCATAAGGGAAAAGACACTCGTGCACAGGGACAGGTGGGACGACGCACTAATAGGAGTTCCCTATTTTCTGAAGCATCTAACCTTATACTTTGCTACCCCTCTTATTTTCCTCTTATTCTGTAGTTAATATGTATTAATTGTATAAAGCAAGAAAACCAAAGTCTATTTGGAACAAGAAAGAAATATTCTAGGGGATGTTACTTTAGGCAAGCTGGGGAAATAAACAGGAATGAAAATCCTCTTTCCATAAATGCTATAAGCATACCTATAAAACTTTGAAATAACCAAAGTATTCAGTACTATAAACCAACACTAGTAATATAAATCTGGATTATCAGAATGGAAGTGACCATTCCATTCTAAGTAGGCAAGCAACTTAGAGGAAGAAATGCACAGAGAATTGAGACCTGGGACTAACCAAGGCTTTACTGAAACCAGCGTGAGCGGCCCTGCTGCTCCCCTGGCTCCCCAGGATCTGAGCAGTGCCAGTTTGTGCTGTGGGACAGACGCTGTCCTACAAAGATCTTAAAATTTCAGTGCAACAAGAGTGAAGGTAAGCAATCCAAACTCAATGGAAAATAAATCACAGAAAACAATTTTCAAAGGCTCTCACTCATATGAAAACACAAATACTACAAAAGTAAATACGTTACATCGGTTAGAGTAAAAGTTACTGCTGAAATTAATTACATAAAATGACATTTTTAAAAATAATTGGATGTGTTTAGATTCCCTATGAGGTAGAAGATTATTTATGAAAATGCTATGATTCTAAAGAATAGGACACAGCAAAATTAAAGCTATAATAATTAAAAGTAAATGGTACTGTAGAGCACAGGGAACTATATTCAATATTTTGAAGTAACCTATAATGAAAAAGAATATGAAAAGGAATATATGTATGTGTATGTATGACTGAAACATTATGCTGTACACCAGAAATTGACACAAAATTGTAAACTGACTATCCTTCAATTAAAAAAAAGTAAATGGTTATACATTCGCTCACTCTTTATAGCAAATATTGACTAAGTGTAGTCCACGTGCCTGCCAGGGACTGAGGTAGTCCTCATTATCTCCTAAAATTCAATGAGGAATAAAATAGGATTACTTCTACTTCAGTAGTTACTTCTGCTTAGAGTGGGCAAGATAATTTAAAAAGCCTTCAAAATGCAATCTGGTTTGATCCTGGTGTAAAAGACTTTTCAGAAATTTTTAAATGTGACTCATCTGTACAAATTTGGAGAGAACATATCAGTGGTGCATTTACATCATTAAAGAGGGTAAAGAACATTTAAGGGACTGAGTAATGGCTTTAAGGAAAGAATACTGTAATAAGACTGCTAAGTGAGAAACAAAACTGATTAATATCTAACAGGATAAACCCCTATCATAACCTCCAGGCTAACTTTTTTCTTTTTTTAAAGGTCTGAGAGATTTTATGCATTTATGCATGGACACAGATGGCTGTGCCCACTAAGGCTTATCTTTTCCACTGTACAGAAATCCTTCACACCTATACCAGAGGGGAATCTATGGGTCAGTATGGAGCTTTACACAGTCAGAGTTCTGACAAAGCACATTCCCCGACATTTCACTAACATTAGACGAGGCTCTGGTATGTCACTGATAGGATAATCAACCAATCTTCACCTTATTTCTAGGCTCTGGATAATGTATCTTAACACTAGTTAAAACAATCAATTTTAATGCATTGTTGAATTCTTAAGAAAGAGAGATCCTCAGAGGTCAAAAGAAAAAGAGGAAATAAAGAAAAATACAATAAAATCAGACGATTAACTCTCAGAAATGGATAAGCTGGGGTTGCCTTGTCAGTACAGAATTCTTAACTAAGTCCTGGGTACCTCCAAAGTGAAGGAGAGGCTAAGATTCCCTAGGTTAAACCTAAAGAGCTAAAAATACTAATGGAAGGTGGCCTGGGAAGCTTCTACTAGCAAAAGAAACTTCCAAATTAGTAACAGTAACATCAGTGGTAGAACTAGTATCAGTCACCTCTAAGACTGCAAAGCCAGCTAGGTCTACATGGGTCTGGAATTCAAATTCATGCTACCAAGTATTCCAGGAACCCCAAGCTGAGAAAGCTAATTTCTCCTGGCAACTAGAAGATACCAATTTAAAACCACCTTTTACAGCTTTATTGATATACAATTGATACATAACATTAAGTTTCAGATGTACAATTTGATGCACGTAAATACTGTGAAAATGATTACCACAGTAGGGTTAGTTAATACCTCCATCACCTCACCTAGTTACCATTTCCCTTTTTGTGGCTGAGAACATTTAAAATCTGCTCTTTTAGCACCTTTCCAGTATATAATACAATATGGTTAACTATAACCACCATGCTGTACATTAGATCCCTAGAACTTTTCATCTTATAACTGGAAGTTTATACCCTTTGACCAACATCTCCCCATTTCTCCCACCCTTAGTAAACACCATTCCACTCTGTTTCTATAAGTTTGGCTTTTTTTTTTTTTTTAGAATCCACTTATAAGTGATATCCTACAGCATTTGTCTTTCTCTGACTTATTTCACTTCACATAATGCCCTCGAGGTCTGTCCATGTTGTCACAAATGGAAGGATTTCTTTCTTTCTCATGACTGAGTAACATTCCACTGAGTGTATATACACCACATCATCTTTACCCATAGACTGACACTTAATGTTGTTTCCTTCCGTATCTTGGCCATTGTGAATAATGCTGCAATGAACACAGGAATACAGATATCTCTTTGAGGCCCTGATTTCATTTCCTTTGGATATATACCCAGAAGTAGAATTGCTGGATCATATCATGTTCTGTTTTTCATTTTTTGAGGAATCTCCATACTATTTTCCATACTGGCTACACAGTTTACATTCTCACCAACAGTGCAACAGGGTTTCCTTTTCTCTACATGCTTGCCAACACTTATTTCTTGTCTTTTTTATGACAGCTGTTCTAACAGGTGTGAGATGTTATCTCCTTGTGGTTTTGTTTTGCATTTCTCTGATGATTTGTGATGTTGAGCATTTCTTCATGTGCCTGTTGGCACTGTATATGCCTTCTTGGGAAAAATATTCCAGTCCTCTGCTCATTTTTTAAATCAGATCTTTTTTTTTTTTTTTTTTTTTTTTGCTATTGAGTTATCTGAGTTCTTTATTTTCTCCCATTCTATAGGTTGCCTTTTCATTTTGTTGATCGTTTCTTTTGTTGTGCAGAAGCTTTGTAGCTGGATGTAGTCCCACTTGTTGAATTTGCTTTTGTTGCTTGGCTTTGGTGTCATATCCAAAAGTTCATTGCCAAGACCAGTGTCAAGGAGCTGCTTGTTCCCTGATTTCTTCTAGGAATTATATAGTATTAGGTCTTATGTTTAAGTCTTTAATCCATTTCAAATCAATTTCTATGAGTGGTATAAGATAGGATGAGGGGTCTGACTTCATTTCTCTGCATGTGGTTATCCAGTTTTCCCAACACAATTTGTTGAACAAGACTATTCTTTTCCCACTGAGAATTCTTGGCTCCCTGTCAAATACCAGTTGACCATATAAGCCAGGGTTTCTTTCAACTCTTTATTCTGTTCCTTTGGTCTATGTGTCTATTTTTTAATGTCAGTACCATACTGCTTTAATTACTTTAGCTTTGTCGTATGGCTTGGATGTGTGTGATGCATCCAGCTTTGTCTTCTTTCTCAGGATTGTTCTGGCTATATGGCGTCTTTTGTGGTTCCACATGAGTTTTAGGGCTGTGTTTTCTATTCTTGTGAAAAAGATGCCATTTTAATTTTAATAGGGATACCATTCAATCTATAGATGATTTTGGGTAGTATGGACATTTTAACAATATTACTTTATTTTTCTGATCCATGAATATGGAATATTTTGCTTTTATTTGTCTATTCAATTTCTTTCATCAGTGTCTTGTAGTTTTCAGTGTAGAGATCTTTCACTTCCTTAGTTGTATTTATTCCAAAGTATTTTATTGTTTTTGATGCTATTGTGCACAGGACTGTTTTCTTCATTTCTTTTCCAGATACCTCATTGCCAATGTACAGGAATACAAAGATTTCTGTATGTTTATGTTTTAGCCTGTATAGTTATTGAATTTACTGATTAGTTCTAACAGTGTTTTGGTGGAGTCTGAGACATTTTTTCATATATAAGACTGTATCATTTGCAAATGGAGAAAATTTACTTTTTCTTTTCTAATTTGGATGACTTTTATTTCTTTTCCTTATCTAATTGCTCTGGGTAGGACTTCCAGTACTATGTTGAATAAGAGTGGTGAGAGTTTCACCCTTGTCCTGTTCTTAATTTTAGAGGAAAAGTTTTTAACTTTTCACCATTGAATATGATGTTAGCTATGGGCTTGTCATATATGGCCTTTATTATACTGAGGTATGTTCCTCTATACTTACTTTGTTGGGAGCTTTTACCATGAAAGCATGTATTCTCTCAAATGCTTTTTCTGCATCAATTGAAATAATCATATTATTTTTAATTTTTGTTCTATTAATGTGGCATATCACATTTATTGATCTGCATACGCATCCCAAGGATAAATCCCACTGGGTCATGGCATACGGTCCTTTTAATGTGCTATTGAATGTGGTTTGGTAGTATTTTGTTGAGAAATTTTACATATAAAATTATCAGGTATATGGGCCTATAGTTTTCCTTGTGATGCCTTTATCTGATTGTAGTATTAGTGTAATGCTGTCCTTGTACAATAAGCTTGAAGTGTTCCATCATCTTTGATTATGTGGAAGACTTTGAGACAGACTGGCATTAACTCCTCCTTAAATGTTTCATTGAATTTACCACAGAAACCATGACAAAACCACTCTTGAGGAAAACATCCCCGGTTTAGTTCTTCAAAATATCCACAGATTAAATTTAGGCAAACACAGGCTAATAAGAAAAACTGACCAAATAAACTTGAAAATAAACTATCATCCATTAAACAGTAACAACAAGTAACACATTTGGATCTCTGAAGACTTCATACAGTAATTAGACTTATCAAATATAGGCTATAAAATAACTATGAATGAATGATGATATTTGAAAAAAGCTAAAGTCATTAGATCAAAGAAATTAAATATTAAAATTAAAAACTCGGTGAATGAGAGAAACAGCAGATTAGTCAAGGGTAAAAGAAAAGTTATTAAGCTGGATATGAATATGAATAAATCATCTAGAATATAGAAAAGAGAACGGATATTTAATATATGAATAGAGGGTAAGAGACATAGGGAATAGAATGAGAAGATACATGTTTATATAGAGTTTTGCTCTTTTTTTAAAGCGAGAAATCTGGAGAAGAATCAATATAGGAAAATATAAAGGAAGAAAGTTTTGAGGCATAAAGAACAACAAGAATTCATAAATAAGGGAAGCATAATGTATACTAACAGAAAAAAACAATTAGACGGACAACATAATTCCTCAATAGCAAGAATTAAAGCTATAACTCTTCAGTGTATTGTCTTCAAAATACTTAGAAAAATATATGTTAATCTATAATTGTGTACCTAACAGAACTATTCTTCGAGAACAAAGAGAAAATAAGACATTTTTAATGAATAAAACATGAATTAGTCAAGACTTAAAGAACTGTACTGAAGGGACCTCTGAAGGTTGGACTTAAAGGAAAAAAAAAAATTGTTCCATGAGTCTCTTTCTGCTTGGTACTCTAAAGAGGTCTGTTTCCCTTTTCTTACGTCAATTTAAAAATTTTTTTGGACCTACTTTTATGTTTCATTTTAACCTGCATTGGAAGAAATCTTATCCAGATATTGACATTTATTGGATGTTAGTAAAACTACAGAGTGCATAGTGAGGAAAGGAAAAATAAATAAGATTTAGGCTCTTAGAAAGCTCATGTAAAAAGCAAACTCAAACTCAGTGCATGGAATAAATTAAGAAAATAAAATAAGAAGCAGGTACATATAAAGGTTAGATACTGTGAAACTCAGACATTATTGAAGAAGAAAATAGAACAAATGAATCAGATTGAATCCTCAAAGCTCAAAGTAAAGAAAGCTTCTAGAACCAACAAAAGATCAAATACAAAAAACAGAAGTTCTTTTGGTTCTGAACAAAATCGGTACACAGAAACCAACACCAAGATATATCTAGGAAATAGTAAATCCTAGTTAAAAAGCAAGACTCTTACTATTTCCTAAGGCAGTTGGATCTCTTTAACAGAGTAAAGTCACCAAATTCCAGTCCTAGAGCATCACTTAAAAATACTTCCCACATAACAGGTTAATATACTTATTGGGGGAAGAAAACGGCAAAGTTAAGAAAACTTTGGGTGAAAAGACTGTGGGGTGATCAGTAGTTGATCATAATAACTACATCACATTGAATTAAAAGTAGATTATGGGATTAATTTTTTTAATACTAGAAATAATGCCAGAAAATAATACTAATATCCATTAGCATTCTGGTCAGGTAATGATTTTTCTAGGTTTTGAGCAGTAAAATGATTAAGATAAAAAATCACCTATATAAGAAGTTTGAACTGTTTATATAATACCACAACATTAAGTAAACTAAAAATTAAAATGTTGTACCGTAACATTAAGTAAACTAAAAGTGAAAAAAACATTATGAGAAAAAAAAATTAAATTTGACAAAAAAGAGTTAATGGTGTTAGTCAAAAAATACTTAACTATTTAACTGGTTTAAACCAGTAAAAACATTATTGAGGATCCAGCAGATTAATAGCAAAACATATTAACAGGTAAGTCATACAGAAGTAAATAGAAATAGTAAATATTTAATAGTAAATATATATCAAAAGTATTCTATACCTCAAAATAACCAAATTAAAATTAAAATGAAGTATCACCTTATACTCATTACATTGGAACACAATGTAAATAATGTGACTGAATGAAAATACTGTATATTTACATTTAAATTATATTTTTTAAACTGCTAAATATTCATCAATGTTGGAACAGGCAAGATTAGGTTGTATCCACTAAAAATCATAAATATTACAATTATGTGATAACATAGAATACTTACAATGCACAGTGAAGTATAAAAATATTGGTATAAAAAAAAGTGATGCAGCAACATGGATGCCCTGGAGAATGTTATTCTAAGTCAAGTAAGACAGAGAGAAAGAAAAATACCATATGATATCACTCACATTTGGAATCTTAAAAAAAAGAAAGAAGAAAGAAATGAACTTACTTATAAAACAGAAACAGACTCACAGACATAGAAAACAAACTTATGGTTAATGGGGGAAAGGGTGAGAAGGGATAAATTGGGAGTTCAAGCTTTGCAGATACTGACTGGTATATATAAAATAGATGAACAAATTTATACTGTACAGCACAGGAAACTATATTTGATATCTTGCAGCATCTCATGGTGAAAAAGAATATGAAAATGAATATATGTATGTTCATGTATGACTGAAGCATTGTGCTGTACACCAGAAATGGACACAACATTGTAAACTGACTATACGTCAATAAAAAAGTAAAAACTGTTAAAAAAAAAAGTGACAGTTTTAAAAATAAAATTTACAAATATGTGTATATTTACAATGACCAGGTAGGAAACTTTAAATTTCTGGAGAAGAATTTTGAAAATTAATCCAATGTAATTTGAGAATTGTACTGATGTTGATATTTCTGTTTAAAAAGCTCAAGAAAACATGAATTTAAGAAATCAATTAGATTAATATAAATGTGACTCATACAACTGTTTAATGAGATACATAAATTTTTACCTATGAAAAGATATGCAACATAAGGCTCCTATTTTGAAAGATCCTTGGATGCTTTCCAGATCTGACATAAATGAAAATTAGATACAGAATAATTTTTTTCAGGGAAGTTGATCATAAATATTAGTTTCAAATGGAAACTTCAGGCAGTAAACATACAAAACACCAAAACAAAATGAAGACCTTGAAGCACCAGCTATGCAGCAAAGTAAATTTTCCAGACTAATGGACAGAAGGCAGCAGTCACTTTTTAAAAAGGGAAAAAAACAATCCCCAATTTAATAAAACTTTGAAAAAGTCTTGTTCGGTTGGCTTCAATGACTTGGTGATGAGCAGGTTCTTACACACTGGTAAGCTCTCTGCAGCCCACGAGCAATGCAGTCCAAGCCATCATCAAGACAAGGACAGTGAGCAGACAGCACGCAGGTGCGGGGGGAGCGGCGGGGGCGCTGCCCAAGGCAGCCTGGTGAGCATGGTCAGATGGGGTGCGTGAGACCTCTCTCCCCGTGCTCCCTGAGACCTCGGCCCTAAGAACCAGTCTGCCTGCATTATTCTGGCCGAGTTTAGGGAGAAGAATAGAAAAAGAAAGTGAAAAAGTAAACCTGCTTTTGAAGAATCAAACATTTTTCAGAGTAGTGAGATTAGACATGAGAACAGGCTGCAGAGAGCCCATGAAGCCTAAGTTAATGACTGCTTTGTACGTGGCACATGGCAGCCGTCCTTCAAGACCGCGCAGGTTTACGGGGAACGGGGAGAGCGCACGCAAAGTACAGAGACAGCCCGACCGGCCATCAGTGACGACCAGCACTCAGGTCTGCAGAGGTCTAAACAGAGAGGCAGTTCCAATGCAGACTCAGTGCCAGGCAGCCAAGGTCACCCTGAACTTAAGAAATGAAATCCGGAAATCCCAAGCTCAAGGGTGCTCCTGGCCACGCGGGGAACCTTACCGTTTCTCTTCTCACAAAGGGCAACATCTTTCAGGAGGATGTCGGGAACTGTCTAGAAGGGCTGCTTCCGACAGCAGGGGCTTCTCTGAACTGAACCCACAGGGTGGGGGAAGTGTTGCCTTATTGCTTATACATATCTCTCTTTCAGTACCCGAGTTATATCAAGGATAACATACATATAATAAGAATAAAACTGTGCTACAGATAAAATGTGGAAAAGCAGGAATATTTTAATAAACACACACACATACACACACACAAACCATTGTCATCCAGCAACAAATACAGGATAAATTACAACTTCACTCAATAACATGATTGGATCTTACAGATGTAACACGGAGCAAAGCAAAAGCAAGACACTAAAGAATATTTATGGTATTTTATTCACAAAAAGTTCAAAACCAGACAAAGTTAAACCATATTCTTTAGAAACACAAGCATAGGTGATATAACTGTTTCAAAAAAGGAAGTTTCTGGCATAAAGATCAGAAAGGTGTTTATGTCCAGAGAGAGAGAGGGAGGGGTGCTGGTCACACTTTGTATCTTGGCCTGGGGTGGTGGTTACACGGGTATTCATTTTCTAATCATTTGTTAAAATGAGAAAGTTGGTGTGTGTGTGTGTAACAAAGCGCTTTTCTATATATAAGCTATACTCTGCAAGGAAGAGGCCTAAAAATCAATAATGCAGTCCTCATACTCTTGCAAACACAAGAGACCATGACAGAAGCTGAGCCCAGGAACGTGCAGGTCAGCATAAGGACCATCCACTGAGACGCCAGGTAGAAGATGCAGGCCTTAGCACATCCAGCAGTGAGTTTTCTCGTGAGGTGAGACTGAGCACTGTTCTAACGAGGAGAATAAAAATAGGAGTCCTGTCTAAGAGTAGATTCAAGTAAAAAACCATACGGGAAAAACAGGTACAGATGTGAAGTTTAGGCGAACACTCTTCTGGATACTTGGACAGATCCTGCCCACGGTTTGAAGCTAGAATTTTGGCAGACTTTGTGTTGCTTCACCGAGACACTCCATTGGCCCTTCCCCACCCCATGGGAAAGGCAGCAACTAGGAATTTGTTTACAGATGGCTCACAGTCAACTCTTTTCAAGAGTCCACCTATCTTTTCATCAGTGCACGCTTTATGTGGTCCCTTGTTCCTTTATAGGTGAGAAAACTAAAGAAAAATTGATAGTGGTTATAGGAAGAGGGAGTGATGTTGGCTTCTGTAAAGTATTGATAACTTTTTTCATGTATCAAGGATGCAGCAAAGTCTGAGTCTGGGGTCGGGGCTTCCCCAGTGTCCAGAGGTAACCAGCAGAGACAGTCTGGGAGGCTGTGTCAGCAGAGGGGCATGGAAATGCCTGAGATGATTTCCTCTGACTCCTGGGGCTTGATTTGATTTTGTTTCTCCTCATCTGGATCTTCACTTTAATTTGATCTGTGGGCTGATTTCTACTGAGTGAGGCAGATTTATTGTCCATCAGAGGCCAAAACTAATTTCCACATGTGTCCTCACTACGTACAGCATGGAGCCCTGTCGGGTGTCTCCATAACACCTTTTATATCACTTCTGTTCAACACCTGAAGTATGGAGCTAATATTTTATGACCAAGACATTTTTACTGACAGCAAGTGTTACTGCTGCTTTTTTTTAATTGACATTTGAGACTAAGCAGTTCTCTTTTTATTATTTGTAAAAGTTCGCTTTGTTTTGCCCGATTTCTACTTTTCTAGAGTAATAACTCATCCCTTACTCCTTTTTATTCTTAAAATTTCTGTAAGCTATCTTGCTGTCTTCATCTGGGTGGCTTCAGTTTTATTTTTCCTTCCTCACTCCTATGTAGCAATGTGTGGTTTCACTCTCCGTTCTGTAGGCACATACCTGTAAATACAATATGACCTCCTAAACAATATAAAAGTAGCTGAATTAATAAATATTTTAAATTATTATGAATAATAGTAAATATCGAAACACTCAATGGCAACTTTTGAGTCTAAAGTTTATTATTTTGGAATTGAATGACCCATATTCAATTCAATCCAATCAAATGTGGCTCTATTATTAAGAACATGAAATCAAAGCTTCAGATCAAATAAAAGCCAAAGATGGATTGTCAACATAAGTAACTAAGGAAACATTTAAACAGTTTACTCCCTAAATGATTCTCTGAGTTGTAAACATATCGCAACTGTGAACACCACTGTTTGGAATACTCTATCAATTCCAACTTGTTCTAACGAAATTCTCACCATCATCTGAATGCCGCCATCATCATATTTATCTTTTAAAGGCTGTCTGTGCTTACCCCTTCAAGCTATAATTCATATCACAGTTCTTTTTCACACGAATTCAAGGACTCCACTTATGAGCTGGCTAGAGACTACAGAGAATGAAAAAATAGACATTAACACTGTTATTCAATGTAAATGCCCAGGCACCATTATACTCTGTCCGTTATTACAGATCTTCCTTGACTTTCAGTGGGGTTACATCCTGATAAACCCACTGTAGTTGAAAATATCATTAAGTTGAAAATGCTTTTAATACACCTAAACTACTGAACATCATAGCTTAGCCTAGCCTACCTTAAATGTGCGCAGAACACCTACATTAGCTTACGGCTGGGCAAAATCACCTAACACAAAGCCTGTTTTACAATAAAGTGTTGGATATCTCATGTGACATTGAATTCTATACTGAAAGTGAAACAGGGTGGTTACATGGGTACAGAATGGTTGTACACCTATGGGTGGTTTACCCTCATGATCGCTGCCGCCACCTAGCATCATGAAAAAGTACTGTACCTCATATCACTAGCTCAGGAAAAGAGCAAAATTCAAAACTCAAAGTGTGGTTTCTACCAAATGCATAATGCTTTCACACCACTGTAAAGTGGAAAAATCGTTCAAGACGAATCATTGTAAACAAGGGCTGTCTACATGTGAATATAAAAGAATGTCATGGTAATTATGTCCTTGGAATATTTTAGTCATTAGGACACAAAATTCTTTGAAATAGACAGAAGCAGAACTTAGTGGCAGAGGCTGCCTGCCTGCTTACCAGATCCCTTTCGTTTTCCTCCAACCCCAGTGTTAGATCACATCTGCCAGGATCCCTTGCAGCTGGGGATGACCTGCGACTGAGTTCTGGCCAGTGAGTGAAGATGGTGTGCACAGCACTTCCAGTTCTGGCCCATCCTCCACCCCGTCTCTCCATCTGTCTTCTGGCTGGATGCACAGAATCCAGCAGAGGACCCAAGAACTTCTGGGATCATGAAACCACAACAACAAAGAAAGTTGGGCTCCTGAATAGCCACTTGTAAAGCTGCTCAAACACACCTGCTTAAAATGTAGACTCAAGGAGAATCTCTCATTCCACTAAACCACCGAGATTTGGGGGTTATTACAGCAGTCAACCTGTCCTAGCATGAATCCCAATCACATTTTCCCCACTCTGTTACAAAGAACTCTGCTAGATTCCTAATTTTTTATTGTTTTAACTTACAGAGGATTGCATTCTAATTTTGATTACATAACTCCAAATAGATGAACTTCTAAAATAACTGTCTTCTTAGTTTTTTGCAGCTTTCCATGAAAAATAATAGGTAACACAAGTGAAGACTGGTAATCCTACAGGTGCTCAAATATCTAACTGCTGACAAGGCTCTGCATCAAACTGGATGGTTGAAGTGCCCTAAATGACCTTCTCTTTTAAAACTGTTCACTGTTTTGAATGGTACTAGCTTTTGCCATAAAACCAGCAGCTGGACAAAGGTAACTAATCCAGACACTAACCTATCACATGCGTTTGGATTCATATACACCTGCCAGATCAATGTACAAGATTTGTATTCAACTACTACTACCACTCAAAATTAAATGTTCAGCAAAGACTTAACTGCAAAAAGATCTTAGAAATCAGGTACACACATCAAATAGTTACTGTGAATGTCCAAAATTAGCCCCCCGCCAAAGATAATTTTTCGTATCTTTGCTTGGATATATAAACATTATTTTCAAATTAGTATGTAGGCATTTTTAAACATTTTTATTGACTTATAATAATTTTACAATGTTGTGTCAAATTCCAGTGTAGAGCACAATTTTTCAGTTATACATGAACATATATATATTCATTGTCACATTTTTTTCTCTGTGAGCTACCAAAACATTTTGTGTGTATTTCCCTGTGCTATACAGTATAATCTTGTTTATCTATTCTACATTTTGAAATCCCAGTCTATCCCTTCCAACCCCCTACCCCCTTGGCAACCACAAGTTTGTATTCTATGTCTATGAGTCTGTTTCTATTTTGTATTTATGTTTTGATTTTTTTTGTAGATTCCACATATGAGCAATCTCATATGGTATTTTTCTTTCTCTTTCTGGCTTATTTCACTTAGAATGACATTCTCCAGGAATATCCATGTTGCTGCAAATAGTGTTGTGTTGCCTTTTTTATGGCTGAATAGTATTCCATTATATAAATATACCACATCTTCTTTATCCAGTCATCTGTTAATGGACATTTAGGATGTTTCCATGTCTTGGCTATTGTAAATAGTGCTGCTATGAACATTGGGGTGCATGTGTCTTTTTGAAGTAGGGTTCCTTCTGGATATATGCCCAGGAGCGGGATTCCTGGGTCATATGGTAAGTCTATTCCTAGTCTTTTGAGGAATCTCCATACTGTTTTCCACAGTGGCTGAACCAAACTGCATTCCAATCAGCAGTGTAGGAAGGTTCCCTTTTCTCCACAGCCTCTCCAGCATTTGTCATTTGTGAACTTTTGAATGATGGCCATTCTGACTGGTGTGAGGTGATACCTCCTTGTAGTTTTGATTTGCATTTCTCTGATAATTAGTGATATTGAACATTTTTTCATGCACCTATTGATCATTTGTATGTCTTCCTTAGAGAGTTGCTTGTTTAGGTCTTCTGCCCACTTTTGGATTGGGTTGTTTGTTTTTTTCTTATTAAGTCATATGAGCTGCTTATATATTCTGGAGATCAAGCCTTTGTCAGTTTCACTTGCAAAAATTTTCTCCCATTCCCTAGGTTGTCTTTTTGTTTTACTTATAGGTCCCATTTGTTTATTAGGCGCTTTCATTAGGTCCCATTTGTTTATTCATGCTTTTATTTCTATTGCTTGGGTAGACTGCCCTAGGAGAGCATTTTTGAGATGTATGTCAGATAATGTTTTGCCTATATTTTCCTCTAGGAGGTTTATTGTATCTTGTCTTATGTTTAAGTTGTTGATCCATTTTGAGTTGATTTTTGTGTATAGTGTAAGGGAGTGTTCTAGCTTCATTGATTTACATGCTGCTGTTCAGTTTTCCCCACACCATTTGCTGAAGAGACTGTCATTATTCCATTGTATATTCTTGCCTCCTCTGTTGAAGATTAGTTGACCAAAAGTTCGTGGGTTCATTTCTGGGCTCTCTATTCTGTTCCATTGGTCTATATGTCTGTTTTTGTACCAATACCATGCTGTCTTGATGACTGTAGCTCTGTAATATTGTCTGAAGTCTGGGAGAGTTATTCCTCCAGCCTCTTTCATTCTCTTCAGTAATGCTTTGGCAATTCTAGGTCTTTTGTGGTTCCATATAAATTTTATTATGATTTGTTCTAGTTCTGTGAAATATGTCCTGGGTAATTTGATAGGGATTGCATTAAATCTGAAGATTGCCTCAGGCAGTGTGACCATTTTAACAATATTGATTCTTCCAATCCAGGAGCATTGGATATCTTTCCATTTTTTAAAGTCGTCTTTAATTTCCTTCATCAATGGTTTATAGTTTTCTGTGTATAAGTCTTTCATCTCCTTGGTTAGATTTTTTCCTAGGTATTTTATTACTTTGGATGCTATTTTAAAGGGGATTGTTTCTTTACTTTCTTTTTCTGTTGATTAACCATCAGTGTAAAGAAAGGCAACTGATTTTTGAATGTTAATTTTGTAACCTGCTACCTTGCTGAATTCTTCAATCAGCTCTAGTAGTTTCTGTGTGGACCTTTTAGGGTTTTCTATATATAGTAACATGTTGTTGGCATATAGTGGCACTTTTACCTTTTCTTTTCCAATTTGGATCCCTTTTATTTCTCTCTCTTGCCTGATTGCTGTGGCTAGGACTTCCAAGACTATGTTGAATAGGAGTGGTGATAGTGGGCATCCTTGTCTTGTTGCAGATTTTAGGGGGAAGCTTTTGAGTTTTTCACCATTGAGTACTATGCTGGCTGTAGGTTTGTCATCTATAGCTTTTATTATGTTGAGATATGTTCCCTCTATACTCACTTTGGTGAGAGTTTTCTTATCATAAATGGGTGTTGAATTTTATCAAATGCTTCTTCTGCATCTATTGAGATGATCATGTGGTTTTTGTCCTTTCTCTTGTTGATGTGATGTATTACACTGATTGATTTGTGTATGTTGAACCACCCTTGCCTCCCTGGGATGAACCCCATTTGGTCATGATGTATAATCTTTTTTATGCTTTGTTGGATTCTATTTGCTAATATTTTGGTGAGGAATTTTGCATCTACGTTCATCAGTCATATTGGTCTGTAATTCTCTTTTTTCGTAGTGTCTTTGACTGGTTTTGGTATCAGGGTGATGGTGGCTTCATAGAATGAGTTTGGGAGCATTCCCTCCTTTTCAATCTTCTGGAAGAGTTTGAGAAGGACTGGTATGAATTATTCTTTGTATGTTTGGTAGAATTCCCCGGTGAAGCCGTCCGGTCCGGGACTTTTGTGGGGAGGTTTTTTATTGCTAATTCGATTTCATTTCTAGTGATTGGTTTATTCAACTGGTCAGTTTCTTCTTGATTCAGTCTTGGTGGACTGTGTGTTTCCAGAAACCTGTCCATCTCCTGTAGGTTACCCATTTTGGTTCCATATAGTTTTTCATAATATTCTCGTATGATATTCTGTATTTCTATGTTATTTGTTGTAATTTCTCCATTTTCCTTTCTTATTTTGCTTATTTGTGCTCTCTTTTTTCTTGTGAGTTTGACCAGAGGTTTGTCGATTTTATTTACTTTTCCAAAAAAAACAGCTTTTGGTTTGATTGATTTTTTTTCTATTTTTTTAATCTCTATTTTATTTATTCCCTCCCTAATCTTTATTCTTTCTTTCCTTCTGCTGACTTTTGGGGGTTTTTGCTCTTCATTTTCTAATTCTTTCAGCTGGTGGTCTAGATTGTTTATTTGAGATTGTTCTCCTTTTTTGAGGAAGGCCTGTAACACTATAAACTTTCCTCTTAGCACTGCCTTTGCTGCATCCCATAAATTTTGTGTGGTTGTGTTTTCATTTTCATTTGTCTCAAGGTATTTTTTAATTTCAACTTTGATTTCATCACTGACCCATTGGTTGTTTAATAGTATGTTGTTTAGTCTCCATGCTTTCTTTTTTTTCTCCTTTCTCTGTAGTTGATTTCTAGTTTCATGGCATTGTGGTCAGTAAAGATACTTGAGATTATTTTTATCTTCTTAAAATTGTTGAGGCTTCTTTTGTGCCCAAGTACATGATCAATCCTAGAAAATGTTCCATGTGCACTTGAAAAGAATGTATATCCTATTTTTGGGTGGTGTAATGCTCTAAAAATATCCACCAAGTCTCATTTTTCTATTGTATCATTTAGTTTCTCTGTTGCCTTATTTATTTTCTGTTTGGAAGATCTGTCTAGTGATGTTAATGCAGTGTTAAAATCTCTGACAATGATTGTATTCCCATCAACATCCCCCTTTATCTCTGTTAATAATTGTTTTATGTACTTAGGTGCTTCTATATTGGGTGCATATATATTGATGGGTGTAATATACTCATCTTGTATTTCTCCTTTAATCATTATAAAATGCACAGACTGTTTTCTTAACTACATGCCAAACTACCAAAAACACGTGTATGCTTAAACAAATCTGTTTTCCAACACAGGAGATGCATCTATAAACAATGGAATGTCTCTGATATGTATTTATACAGCTTTAATCAACTGTTAAAAGCAAATTAGTGTACAACTGAGCTTTAATTAAATACTCTTGAATATCCAGTCACTCCATCAATTTTGATATAAGCAGTTATGATTTTAAGTAAATAGATGTTTCCCCTTCTTTTCCTGCTCACAGCAGGAGATCTAATCAAGAAGATATATTCAAATGCATTAACTTGGAGACATATCATAGGTTGTTATGATATGAAAGGAAACCGCTTATAATATACAAAATACAAAATACAAGTAAGGATAGATTCCACTGCTTATGTACTAGAAAAAATGTATTTCATTTCTGGATATTTCCTTCTATTATTTATGTCCTCTTTACGTATTGACTTTTGATTATTAAGAATTCAGGATGCCTATGACTTGTATTTTTCCTTTAATAAGGCTCCATTAATGGGGCCAAATACTAAAAAGATCCCCAAAGTCTGAGATTTAATTCTTTTTCACATTATAAAAATAATAGCCTAGAGACTTCGTATAAACTTTAGATTAACAATGATGTTAAAACAAGTGCTTGAGAAACATATTGACCAACTTGCCTTTACCTTTTATTCTCTGGCAGCAAGCAAATGCCTTCTCTACCTCCTGTCAAGCTCATAAACAGTTTTACTTCTGCAGTCATACTCTTCCACGATGCCTTCTCTGGCAGCAGCTGGCCCAGAGACCAGTGCTAGTCACGGTGAACTGGGACATATTGCTTCTATTCCCTTCTTTCCAGAACATTTACTGTTCTGAGGTCAGAGCAAGGCTGCCAGAGTTCCCAGCAGGTGGCCTGGAGGAAGATTTGGAGATCCAGTCAAGTGTTAACTACAGAGTTTTGCTGCTTGGCACAAAAAAACGCTAGACCATCTGCTAGGTACACCTCCACACTCATTAAAACTGTCTTATTATGTCTCCTCTCACCTGCGAAGATGTGGTGGACATTAATGAGCGTCCATGTCTGATGGTGGGCAACATATACAGGCTGGCCTTGCTCAGCACACAGTGACACAGCTCACCTGAACTTGCATTCATTTAAGCATGCCCATCAACATGGGTCTCACACTTGGCAAGTGTTACATTCTAATGTTTCTTATTGCAATTGCATATGCTATCAGGGGTTCTTTTCCTTCTTCCTTCCTTTCTTTTTCTCTTCTTTTCTCTCTCTCTCTTTTTTTTTTCAGCACAGACTGTAAAGGAAGCTGAAAATCTCATTGTGTCATACAATTAGAACTGCCAAACTTAGCAAATTAATAAAGAAAATCCAGTTAATTTGAATTTCAGATAAACAATAAGTACTATTTTAGTATATGCATGTCCAAAGAACTGTATTTCATTTGGTAATTCTACATGCAATATGATTATTTGAATTTGATAAAAGATATTTAAGGCCTCCCGGTTAGTAGGTCAGCTTGATTTAACAGAAAGACTAGTGGAAGGTACATCAACCGTCCTGGAAGGGCCTCTCAGCCTCACTTCACTCTGTTCCATACTCTGACTCTCAGTATATCCCCAAGCCTCTATGAGCTCCAGTATCCAGTATAAAAGAGGGTCAATGATAATTTTCCTGTCAGTCTTACTAGATAAATAGAAGTGAAAGAATTCTAAAACTTGAATATAAGGAAATCTTATCTATGAGTTGTCATTAATCAGTATTTTTTTAATAAAGTTGACATGTTATCTTTTCAAAAAGAAAGAAATCACAACTTATCTGTTTGAAAATACAACTATTATATATATATCTCAAACTTCTCCGTTCTGTTTCTACCTAAACCATACCACTAAACTACCACTGCAAAGGACACAAAGGCCTCCTGAGATAAGCTAAGTAAGTCCCAACCCTGTAATTTCCACTATTTATCTCTGTTAATTCAGTTCACTACAACTTATTACAATCTGTAAAGTTGTTTTAGAAGTGTTTATCCACCAGCACTTAGCTCACTGCCTGGCACACTGTAGATGTTCAACAAATATGCTGAGTAAGTAAATAAACAAAGGTCGATTACTGACCTTCGTCTAGCTGGTCCTCTGCAGTAGACACTACGATGAACCACCCAGATCCTCATCCAATGAAACAGCTGTACCCCAGCTGTTAGGAATGCTGTTGGCAGACAGCCTTCAACTGCCAGCCCCTTCAGACATTGCCTCAGCTGCAGGGAGCCATCTCATCCAAAGTATCACCCCTTCTTAGGGTGGCCCATCATAGGTTATTAAAAGATACTGAATATAATTCCTGTGCTACACAGTAAATCCTTGTTGCTTATCTACTTTATATATATAGTAGTTTGTATCTGTTAATCCCATCTTCTAATTTGGCCCTTTCCTCTCCCTCTCACCTTTGGAAACCATAAGTTTGTTTTCTATGTCTGTGAGTCTGTTTTTGTCTTGTATACAAATTCATTTGTATTATTTTTAAAATTCCACGTATAAATGATATTATAGAGTATTTTTCTTTGACTTACTTCACTAAGCATAATATTCTCTAGATCTATCAATGTTGATGTAAATGGCAATATTTCATTCTTTTTTATGGCTGAGGAATATTATACGTATCTATGGCGTACACACACACACACACACACACACACACACACACACACATGATACATCATCTTAAACCAGTCCTCTGTTGATGGGCACTTGGGTTGCTTCCATGTCTTGGTCATTGTAAATAGTGCTGCTATGAAAACTCAGGTGCATTACCTTTAAAATTAAAAGAGTGTTGTTTGTTTTTGGGTATATATCCAGGAGTGGAATATATGCTGGAATATATGACAGCTCTATTTTTAGTTTTTTTTTAAGGAAATGCCATACTGTTTTCCACAGTGGCTACATAAATTTACACTCCTATCAACAGTGTACGAGGGTTCCTTTTTCCTCACATTCTCTCTAGCATTTATTATCTGTAGACTTTTGATGACAGTCATTCTGACAGGTGTGAGGTGATACTCACTGTGGTTCTGATTTGCATTTCTCTAATAATTAGTGATGTTGAGCCTCTTTTCATGTGCTTGTCAGCCAACTGTATGTCTTCTCTGTAAAAAAATATCTATTTAGGTCTACTGCCCATTTTTTAATTGGGGTCTTTGTTTTTTGTTGTTGAGTTGTATGAGCTGTTTATATGTTTTGGAAATCAATCCCTTGTTAGTTGCATCATTTGCAAATATTTTCTTCCATTCCATAGACTGTATTTTCATTTTGTTGAAGGTTTCCTTTGCTGTGCAAAGTCATTTTGGTCCCTTTGGTAATTCCTGAATTGCAAGACTGCTGACAACACAGTATCTCCATTTTGCTTTGTCTGGAAATATCTTTATTTTACTCTCATTTTAAAAATTATGTATCACTTGGATATAAAATTTTTGGTTGTCAGTATCCTTTTTCTTTTAACACTTTGATTATGTCATTCTAGTGCTTTCTTGCCTCTTGTTTTCCATGAAAAACCAGGTGTTCATCATATCATGTGTCTATCTTCTTTTGCTGCTTTAAATACGTTTCTCTTTGACTTCGCTGTCAACAGGTTGACTATATTGTGTCTAAATGTGTTTCTATCTGTATTTATCCTATTTGAGGTTTGCTGACCTTATTCAATGTATAAGTTAATGATTTTTCATCAAATTTAAACTTGTTTTCTGCAGGAAGCCTCTATTACCAGAAACAAGAAATGACTCCCAAAATTTTGACTGGAATCATTTATGAATTGACTAATCTAGTTCACTGAACATAAATTTTTACCAAATATATATGTAAAATATTCTTTCCAATTAACCTATATATATACATATACTCACACACACACACACACACATATATATATATAGATCAATTGGAAAGAATATTTTTGTGAATATGGTATAGCTGTCTTTTAATTATATTATATTTCTTTTTAATGTTCTTAATTTTTTCCATAGAGATATTACATATCTCTTCTAGATTTCCTCCTGTATGTTTTCTGTTGTTATTATAACTGGATATTTCCTATCCAGTTTTCTAACTGGTTATTACCAGGATAAAAAGCTTTGAATAATGACTTTACATCTAAGTACATTGTTATATTTGACTTTACATCTAAATACCTTGCTAAATTCTATTATTTCTAATCTGTAGATTCTCTTGGATTTACTACATAGATTAACTACATATTAACTACATAGATTAACTACATATTAACTACAAATAGGGACAGATTTACCTCTTCCATTCTAATGTTTAATACGTATTTCCTTTTCTTGTTCTATCACATTACCTAGCACCTCTAGTAAAATGCTGTATAGATGCAGTGCTACCTGGCATCCCTATACTATTTCTTATTTTGAAACAGGAATGTTTGAAATTTATTATCCAATGTCTCTACCTGTAGCAATGTTAGTGTGTTTATTAATACAGCTGGATTATTAACATAGACTCTAAAGAAAGACAGTGATAATTTATTCAACACATACTATTCTGTATATTCTACAATCAAGGTGACAATTATTACAATTTTCTCTTAATGACAGTTTGTTAGTAATTCAGTAATTCATGCATGAACTCACTGTCAGCCGTCACCATGTCAGTCACTCAAAATTTGGTTAATTTATATATTCCTTATAAAAAAACTCTTCATTCCACTATTTCTCCCTATAGTGAATTCCGCCCCCCCCCCAGTTTCAACTTAAAAAAAAATAAGGAAACAGTTTAACCAGATAATTCCCATTTCGTTTGTTTGTTTCTACTTTAAAACAGAAACAGTGGATATTTGAAGAGACATTTCACTTTGCTAAGTCAGAGATGTCAAAACAGAAACAGGACAAAACACTGGCTGTGCATCAGATGTTTTAGGGACACTCATTCAAAACTAAATATGCCACAGGTACTAGATTCTAAGACTGTAAATCTGATGGGAACTATGTGGGTGATTCTGATGTCGAGTGAGAACTGCGGATCTTCCGAGCAAACAACAGAGCTGATGATGACTGACATCAACCACAGCAGGAAGAACGGCAGCTCCTTGCTCAGTTTCCTGCTTTCTATCTAACTGCTTATTTCTCCACATTTTCCTAAGTCCATTTCCTCCAACCTACACTCACTAGGTTCTTCTTACCCTAGGACCAAAGGCCTTCCTTATAAAGAATAGTAAACTGAAAGCTCTACTCACTTCTCCCACCCCCAAAATACAATGCTAGTAATTTCTCCCACATTCTCACAAAAATAAACTAGTAAATGTCCAGTGGCACATGCACACACAATCTCCCATATATGTGTTGCTTTTGCTTGTTCATTCTAGCTGACTCCTTTACAGAATCATGTACCAGAGTCAGATAAGAATGAAAAAATAGTGAAATAGGAGCAATTTCTATTCTGTGTGCTACCATTTTCCTTCTCAATGGCCTCTTATTCTACATCCTAGGCCTTCCCTGAATCCCAGGAGTTTATTACAAATATGATACCTCTGGATACCAACTCAGGCCCATTACCCCCAAGCTATGATCTGTGGTTGTGAACAGCTTTAAAACAAATCCTCACAAGGATTTTAATAATGGATTGGCTTTTATGTGTCATCTCTCACTCCAGAGAGAGCTGCATTCAATAATGAAATAACAGAGGGTGTAGAAAGCTTCAAAAGTGTACAAAGTGCCTCCACAAACATCATTTTATCTTTCCCTAATCCATTTTCAAATGATAAAAATGCAATGGCACAGAGGTTACGTGACTCGCTAGTAAAACTCTCACTTCCCACTCCGAATCCCTAGTGATTTCCTGTATTCTATACCATCTTAACCCAAATGCTTGTCTGATGGAGGAATTTCAGGACCAGTGTGCTATTCATAAAGGGAGCTGGAATAGGAGGAAAAAACATGGACAATTTCCAATAAGCTTCAATCCTGAGTCAGCTATGTGCCTTGCCACTGATTTCTTGACAACTCTGAACAATCAGCTCATTAGAAAGAAAGAGGAAGAAGTAGGATTTGTAAGAGTTGCCTAGGATGACAACTGAAGAGGACCAAGATGGTTGGTTGCATTTCCTCTTCTATTTATCATGGAATATAGAGGGAGAATTAATGCAAGTAAATACGGTACTCTGAAAAACAACCTAGGGCAAGTCAATTTAATTTGACATTTACATTTAACAATGCTCAGCATTCAGTCATTTGCTGTTACTTACAGGACTGCAAATTTTAAAAGAGCTTCTTAATAACACTTGTGATTGAATTGTTGTTCTGCCAGCTTTAATTAACACTCTTGCACCTAAGAATGTATAGTATTTCTTTAATATTAATTCCCTTGGTATTTAATTAATTCATGGAGAATGAAGTTTCATGTTCATAGATTTGAAATGCATCATGTACAGACATACATTAATCTACTTTTATACAGCATTTGTCCATGAACAGAAAATCTCTCCTGGTTGCTAAGTCTGGTTATGTCAACCCAATGGCTGCCCAAAACAGCCAGCATGCAATGGCTTGCAGTGTCTGCTCAGTAACAGCTTTTAACTAGCTGACAACAAACACCACATTGAGAGATCAGACTTCATTTCAGCATCTGAAAACTTCGGGACCCACACCAAATCATGTAGAAAAAGGATCTGCTCAGTTACTAAAAGGTGTGTGTGTGCGCGCACACTCATGCAGTTTGTTTTCTAAATAGCCTGCCCCACGAGCTCAGTGGTTCTCCATCTTACTGAGCATTAGAATCGTCTGTGAAACTTTCGAAAACATCAGATGCCAAAAGATGCCGTTTCAGTGGATCTGGCATGGGATTCAGGCAGCAGTATTTTTTAAAAAACAGGTTAAGGACCATTGCTAATAGCAGAAATTACTTAAAGATGAATTCTACACTCAAGTTCTGTCCAACTTGATTTCTCTCACTTCAATTGTTTAAGATTAGTTTGCTATAAAAAGTAAGTTTCAGTACTGCTTTCTAGGGAACTCCTCTCCTGGCAAAAGAATGAAACTAAGTATTAGTAAACATCTTTATAAGGAACTATGTATAAACCTTGGTTTAAATGTATCATGTATTAGTGTTTGTGTTCTGATTTTATTTTATATTTGATTTTGCTCTGAAGCAATGAAAACAAGATCAGACTAGCATTAACTTCCTAGCACTGTCCTTAATTTTTTGTTCTTTCTGAAGAAAAATTGCTTATCATAAAATAAAAGAAATATTCATGAAAATGGCAAAAGTAAAAGAAGAAAACATCTTACTTTGGACAAAAAAAAGGATGTTGCATTTCAGAATAACCCTCTTCCACAAATTCAAGGTAAAACTCCTGGTGAAGGAAATTAAGAGACCTTTCTAAGCCTATTCTGGTTTCAATTATTCGCAAAGCCAAGAATGGAGTACATATTATTGTCATATTTCCTGTACACTCTAGCATCTGAAATTATTATAGTCATGTTGAGAGATCAGCTTCATCAGAGTTTTTTCACGTTTTTTATTAAGACTAACTGAAAAAAAAACGAACACATTTAAAAAGTAAAACAAGCTATTTATCATGAAGGAAGGTGTGTTTTTTAAAATTATTTTACCATTTGCCCCTCTTATACCTTCAGGTGTATACCTATCACAGACTAAGCATATATTACTATATATATATGCACCCTGTACCCCAAATTCATCCAACTAACTCCTCCTCTTAGATGAGCTAAATTCACTGTGCTCTGTGATTGCTAGATCGGTTGAAGGAAAGACTATCTTCCAGACAGTGATCCCTGGAATGTACAGGAAAGCTCAGTCTTCTGTTTCCCAGACAAATGCATTCCCATGGTTTCCCTTGGAAGTGCAGAGAGCCAAGCAGAGCTGCAATGGACAGCCACACAAGGAGTGGAGGAAAACAACAGATTTACAAAGAAATGTAACGACTCATTCTCAATGTCAGGTAAATGCCCTAAGGAGAAACACAGGCAGCTGAGATGAAGGCTTACTACCACGTGCGCTGTATTTACCCCACCACAGACTGCGATGAATCTGAAGTCGCCAGGCCTTTGACTAAAAATAGTTAAGCAATTTTATGCATGTTCAGTGAATTATTAATTCAAAACTCATAATTAATATTACTTTTATGTGCAAAGCATGTATGAGCAACGGCCGTGTTTCCAGTTCAGCACAGCTACATACAGCAACCCTTCTGTTTATATACAGGATGATAAGCAGGCTAAAACTGTCAACCCTCCTTTTTTCCAATTTCAGTGGCACCCTGCCCCTTTCCCCTTGAAGTCAGCCTGGGACATCTCTCTCTTCTAGACTCTTCCTTTATCAAAACAAAAAGATTCAGTATCATTTGGCCCAAACCTCAACCACTGTGCTGTAAACTTTCCATCTTTCTATTTTGTGGTATAGGAGTGTTTGCCTCCTAGAAAAGAATTGAAGACAAAACTCAATTGATGAAAATTTATCAAACTGGGTATTCTGAGTATGTGCAGTTTATTTTATAACTCAATAAAGTGCTTTAAAAACTGGAGTAGATGAAGATATTTTTCTGATATGGAAATTCTTTTCCTTATGTCTAAAATCACACGTCTTGGGCTGATACTAAAGATTCATCCACTTTCATGGTTTTGGGTACCCAGGCAAAAAGGGGCTCAGACTCTCCTCTTCTCTCATCCTTCCCTGAACCCTAACTAACAATTCTCTGAGGGAATTCTAAATGCCAGAGTCCAGACTATATTCATAACACTCCCCCAACCCCATTCTGTCTCCTCCTCAGGCCGCACACACAGTAAGCACACAATCCATGCCTGTGGCTCTAAAACCCTCCAGTAACCAGGCCAGAGAGGAGGTGATTATTTTCCTCAAACTCTTCTCTGGCTGGGGTATGGGGAAGAAAGAGAAAGAGATTCCCTGAGCTTAGAGGACAGACGTCATACTGGTAGAGCACAGGGTGCTGGGTTCCTAGGAGCTGGGAGTAAGTAAACCATCGCTTTGGGAAGGCAGCAACTGTCTCGTTTAAGAACAGAGCCTCCGGAGTAGGACTGCCTAGCTGTACTCGTGGGAAAGTTCCCTCACCTCTGAATGCCTCAATTTCTCCATCTGTAAAATAAGGATAATAAAAATACCTTCCCTGCGTTGTTACAAGGATTAAGCGAAATGATCTATGCAAAGCACTTAGCAAGAGTTCAATAAATATGGCCTTAATTACTGGGGGGTTAGAATCAAAATTTATTTTCTTAATTCAGTGCTTCTCAAACTTTAATATGTATATGAATTACCTGGAGCCCTTGTTAAAAGGCAGAATCAGATTCTGTAGATCTGAGATGGGGTTTGAGAGTCTGCATTTCAAACAAGCTCCTGGATAATGTCAACATGGCTGGTCCCTGGACTGCATTTTGAGGAAGAAGGTTTTACTATATCGAGCAGCAAGCATTCATGCGCTGGGGGTGGGGGTGGGGGGGCTAAGACACAGGATTTGGGAAATCTAACTGCACTGATGTGAACAGATCATAGGCATTAGAAAAACAACACAGAAAAGGGAAGGAAATGCCTGCTCAGCTCTGTAAGAATGATCCTGAATTATCACATGACACAAATCAGTATATATTTTACCATCCCATTAAGTTCGCCATGGTTTACCTTAAGAACACATTCTAGGGGGAAGGGTACAGCTCAAGTGGTAGAGTGCATGCTTGGCATGCACAAGGCCCTGGCTTCAATCCTCGGTACCTCCACCAAATAGAAATAAATGAATAAGCCTAATTACCACCCCCTCATAAAAAATAAAGAGTGCATTCTACATATAAATATTAATCTTCCTAAGGCATATTTGAACCCATCTGGGGATTCTGGCATGATCATCCTGACATATACTTTTACCAGAAGGAACATTAGCTACTTATTCATTAATTCAATTACTCAATTCAATATGACTATGTCAGAGTTATAATTATTTAATTCAATTAGGCTAGAATCTGCTAGGGACTGTGCTTGGCCCTTAACTTAGTTTTAAGCATGAGGCAACTGAAAGGTTATGATATCAAGATGAAATAAACAACAAACCACAAACTACAAGTACTCTACAGAAGCAGATGATCAGATTAACACCTATATGACTTGAGAAACCACTGGAGGGTCAAAGAAAGTACCGTGTTCCCGCTGCTGCTTGTGGCCAGTGTGCCAAGTCTGCATCCATCCTTACAAGAACCTGCTCTTTCTTAGGTTGACCCGAAGCTGTCTCCACTCCTTGCAACCTCCCGAGAATGCCTAGTATTTTCCGGGACACATCCCTATAAGGTGACTACTACCTAAAATTCTGACTCCCAGACCTTCCCAAATAATTTCAGGTAGTATGGTATCGTCTCAAAATAGTCCCAGGTGTTTCTTCATCAGGATATAACACTTTTCGCTTGAAAGTATGAAGAAGTCCTCGTATGAAGATGAACAACTATAGCCATCTCAATGCCATGCTCTTCTGTTGTCTATTGCTAAGAGTTTCTGAACAAAAGTGCAGAACTAAAGAATTAAAGTGTAGAACTAAGGAAAATGAAAATAGCATTTGACAGAGAGAACTGGGAGATGGAACTCCAGGAAAGTGGCAAATGATAAACAACAATAGACGGTCGTGGTACATGCTATCACATGTCTCCATTAACAAGAGACACGGAAAAGACAATCAAAAGGCTCCTGTGTCTTAAGTAAGCCCACCAAAAATGAAATCCAAATATGTTAACAAATATTTTAAAAGGATACATAGTTTTAAGTTAGTATTTTGGATTACCTAGACTATGTTTCCCAGCGTTAACTCAAAAAGGAAGCTGGTTACATGTAAGTAACAATATGACCGCCAGCACATTAAGGTCTGAGAGCATCTTCAGTAAGCGTGTGACAAGAGTGCTAAGTTACCAAGTACCCCAGGTACGAACAAGCAACGTGAAGGGCTCCTGACGGAGGCCTTTCAGCTCATCTTCTGAGAGCTCTGCGTATTATGCAGCAGCAAGATGGACTATTCCCTCTTTTTGAAAGACCCTCTTCTCTTCACTTCCGAGACAATCCCTGCTGACTTTTCCCCTCCCTCTCAGTCCTCTAGTTCTTGATCTCCTTTGCAAGCTCCTTCCTTGCTATCAGACCACAAAATGCCCAGGGCTCCTGACAGTTCACGCTAGGCCCTCCTCTCTTCCTGCCTGTGATCTGTTTTCCCACAGCTTTAAAACCTCTGCGTGCAAAGACTCAATTATCTCCAGGCCGGGTCCCCTTTTTAAGGTCCAGGCTGACAAAGCCAAGTGCCTTGCCGCGCACACCATCTCGGAGTCGGTATAAACCCGTACGTCTGAAAGGGCCTTGGTATCCCCCTGCCCAGCCTCGGCCAGCTCCTCCTCCTGTCACCCCTGAATCTGTAACGGCACCTCTGGTCACCTAGTCGATGAGTAGAAACCCAGGAATACTGCTTATTGCCTACTTCTCCCCAACCCCCCACCGTAAATCCATACCAAATCCTGTAGGTTCTTCCTCTAACATACCTATTTTCCCCCAGTTTTTGTTTTTATTCAGGTTTTCCAGGCCTAAACTATCAGACAGTTGTACAGCATTCATCCCAAAGACAGTGGGACTCTGCCCCTTCCACCGTCATTCTCACTGGGAACTCTTCTAGTAGATTCTTTTGGTGTTTACCTGCTTTTTATAATAACATGCTTTTTAAAAAAATACCGATTTCCCACTATGGATGTAACTGTCTTTTGTTTGCCCTGCACTCATCCCCCATTCTCCTCCTCCTCTCTCCCTCTCTCACACACACTCACACACACACATCTACCCATATACACACTTTTCACTCATGATTTTCTATAGCTATTTACTTTGTGTTTATATTATTGTAACATAAATAGTATGCACAGCCAGGCCATGTAGATTTCTATATACTTTTCTTTTTCTGCACATTTCCCTGTAATTAAAAATGGTTAATTTTTTATGCAGTTAATAAAAATCTACCCCCAAACTCTTCTTCAGTTGTTTTAATCTGCTCTGAAGATGTTCCCACATGCTGTGTATTCAGTCAATTTCACTTTCTTAAAGATCTGGACCCTCTTGACTGACTCCAATGCACAAGGTTGCTCTCCAGGCCTGGTGCATGGCTGTCATCCTGAAAGGTCCTTCAGCATCATCTTCTATCATATGTTGTTCTTCAGTTTCCTGTATTTCATGCCTTTTATTCTTGGTTTACGAGCTCATTTTGTGAGAGAATACCATCCAATAGTATCTTGAGAAGGAGTACATGGAAGGCATAACTTGAGACCTCATATACCTGAAAATATCTTCATTTATTCTTATACTTGATTGATAGTTTGATCAGGTACCAAATTCTGAGTTGGAAATAGATTTCCTAAAAATATTTGGGAAGACTTCATTGTCTTCAGTTCTTTCACTGTTTTGCTTTTGCAAAATCTGAAATATGTATATTCATGATATTTGGCCTATAAACTGTAATTTTTTTCCCTCCTCTCTCTAGCAGCAGATCTTTTATTTGAATCAGTGTTCTGAAATTTCACAGTGATGGCCTTACTATAATCTATTTTCATCCAAGTACAGGGTACTTTGTAGTCTTTCAATGTAGAAATACAGGTTTTTCATTTTTCAGAAATCTTTAAAATTGTGTCTTCAATGATTTCCTCTTATTTTCTCTTATTCCATCTTTCTGGAACTCTATTATTTAAATGTTGGACTCCAAAAATTAGCCCTCCAGTTTTCTTTCTTTCGCCTCCTTATTTTCTATTTTCTTTTTTCCTTTACTTTCTGGAAGATTTATCTGTCTAAACTTCCAACATTCTCCCCTGGTATCTCCAGATAAAAACACCTTTATTTCAGGTTTCTGGGCACCAGAACTGTGAGAGAACAAATTTCTCCTGTTAAGCCATTGAGATGGTGGTAATTTGTTCCAGCAGCCCCAGGAAACTAATAAGGCAGGCATCCTACCAATCCATTACAGTCCATGCTCTCCCAGACTCACTATGCAGCTCTCTGCCCTTCCTCTCTCAGCTCAGGTACACTGCCTCCTTCCAGCTGCTCACATCCGTCCTGTCTCAGGGACATGCACTATGACCACTGTTTCAAAGTCCTTACTTCAAACTCCCTCTCATTCTATTTAAAAGCTAATTCCTCCATGAGGCTTTGCATGTCCCACCAACCAAAATTAGGTCTTCCCTTTTGTCCCCTCCCATCGCACCCTGTTCATTTCTTTTTTCCAAACCTGTTACATCACTGTATGTTTACTTGTTCGTGTATTCAGTGGCTATCTCGACGACTAGCTCTCTAGGTCAGGGACTGTGTCTCCTCTGTCTACCCAGTATCTGTGAGAGCGCCCAGAACATGAGAGGAGTCCCATGTTTCGTATTAGAGACCTACAACTTGAAAAATACCATGGAAAAAACGAGTAAATTGGTTAACAGTTAATTATATGCTCAAAATAAACATGCTCTGCTTCAAAATCATTATTGCCTATTAATAAAGGAGAAGCAATTTCACATTTTCAAAATCGATTTTTCCAAGGCTCACATTTGATACTTATGATTTAAGCTTTTCCAATGCTTATAAGTATTGATAACTATGTGGGGTGGGTACTTTATGCAGATTCTGAACTCCATGGGAAAAATAAACTAAAAAAATAGCTTAAAATTCCTATTTATAAGTTTATAAATAGAAATTTGAAATGTATTCCAAAAAAAACTTATTATAACAGGAAGGAAGATATTTCAATTTTTATGTAGACATAAGCAAAACACATAGTTTACAGTTAATTAGAAACTAGGGTTACAGAACTCTGCGTGCAATTATGTAGTTTTCAACAGACTTATTTATAGCCAATAAAGAAGAAAAAAGGAACATATGACCCTATATTGTAACACAGAGCAGTACTTTCTTCCTTTTTTGCTCTCTATAAACATAAACCTTTGTCCAGAATAAAATGCAGTAACTTATCCATGCAAACTATAAATATTCTTCTTGTAAAACTGAAAGAAATATTGCTAAGACCTCTGATATCCAATGAATGTTTTTTAATATATAAACATAAGTCAGTTTACTTCTTTTGCATTTAGGACAAAAATGCACGAATAATTTTAAAAATTAATGATGGAAATAAGATACAGCAGGAAAAGGGGAAGAATGTGTCATCATATATATATATGTAAGTTTGAGTCCTAAGTCTTCTGTGATTAGTTAATTAAATTAAGTAACTTCAGTGAGTTCTTTAACCTGCCTATCTTCAATTTTTTCATTATAAACTGAAGATACTAGTATCAACCACAACACAGAGTTGTTGCCAGAACAGGTAGTAAATTCCAGGGGAAAGTGCTTCTTCACAAGCTGAGAAGCACAGTATGAAGGGAGACTGCTGTTAAACATCTTAGGAAGAGAAATTGGAGGGGAAACTATACTTTGAAAGTAAACCGAAACAAGTTCTGTTCTGTCTATTCCCCTTTCCTTGCAGGAGCCCTGCAAGTTAAACACTGCTTTGAAAACCCGAGGAGTGTCTGGTTTATGCCCTGGTGCGGTGATCAAACAAGTATTAAGATTTTAGTTTATGATACATCTTGTTTCAGTAAACTTATTAAATTAAAGCACAAGGGCAGGAACATTAGCCCAGATTGTTTTTAACACTGCACAAGAATGAAATGAGGCTTGAAGCCTTAACCTTAGATCCCACTTCTGTTTCCCCAGGAGCATCCTAAAACAAAGCAGACTGTGGGCAGCCTTACAAGTCCTTGAGGCAAACTTTAAGTAACTGATGAACACCTAGGACAAAAACAGAAACAGCAGAGGGTAAGGCTTTTTGGAAAGTCAGCAAAGGAGTAAAAGCCTATGTCATTACTAAAATGATGTATCTCACGGCAAAAAAAAAAAAAAAAAAAAAAAAAAAAAGCTATAACAAATGCTGCTACTTGGATAGAATTATATTAAAAAGTTAATGTTTTACTGGTTGGTATCATCATGGCATGAATGAGCTTTAACATACAACTAAGAAATACACATTGGTGAGAAAAGACAACTGACTTTGTGAACGACAGCTTCAGATTTATCCATAAAATGCCTGACAGCCAAATCTTTAGTGATCCAAGTAGAAACGACAGTCTGGGGAGAATCAATAGCAACAGAATCCCACATCAGCGACGCAGCCCAGCACAGCTCCACCGGAAGGGACTGATGCAAAGAGACACTGAAACCATGACACTCAAATAGTTAATTTACAGTGGATTTTCTATAATTAAGATAGAAAGAAAAATATCCATGATGCCCGCTAATTAGCTGACCGGTCAGCGGGAAGCTGTGGAAGGACAGTTGTGACCCCACGAGATGCTCTCCAGCCCCTGGTACGTGGAGGCACTGCAGGAGAATCCTTACATGGCAGCAAGACAGAGCTGCTGGAGGGAAGGCTTCATCCCCAAAAACACACGATCAAAAGACAGTAGATGGTATTTAAGTGTATGCGGGCATGTGAAGTATAACTTGTCAATTCTTTTCACTGTCTTATTTTCAATTAAAAAAAACATTGTATTTTGCTCATAAAATGAGCTCAGTATTATACCAGAAATAGTGGAGAAAATAGGATACAGCCCCCTCCTCAGGGAAGTACGTGATACCAGATATTTTGCTAAGCACTTCACTTGCTTCTACTCATTGAAAATTCCCAACAGCCCTGTGAGGGAATCATATTTACTGTTTCCATTTTATAGACGTGGAACTTGAAGTAATCTTGTCAAAGATCACCGCTAGTAAATAAGTTTGGGAATGCTAACTTAAGCTATTAATCTCTGCAATAAAAACACTTGAAAGGTTCAATAAAATACTTTAAAAATCTGAGCCATGCTAGATAAACTGAAATAAGACAGCATATGGCAAACCGAAAAGTGAATTATGTGGATAATAATTGCTACAGAATTTCAGAAGAGGAGTCCATTTCAGGATCAAATTGATAAGGAAGAAATTATGAATGAAGGGAGATTTGAGCCATGCTTTGAAAAGCAGGTAGAATTTGGATGAGAAGGTATTTACTTGGGCAGGGTGTGCAAATCAGTCTCAAGGCTTTCCCGGATATTGTTTACTTTTGGGGATCACAGTATCCTTTCAGAAACACATGGAAGCTAGGGAGCACCTTCCTAGAAAAAGAGCACACGCTCCTACACACGAAACTGCACATGCAATTTTAAATTATACGCCGTAAGACTTCTGGCCTGCAGAAGAAACTCAAGTATTTAACAGAATATACAAGAACTTTCATTATCTGGACCTCTCCATCACATTAGGTACAGGTCTTGCTAAGCTCCTCTCCTTCCCAACCACACTCCCCAGTTATGGCAGTTCCAGGGCCCTGCAAGCTTCCTCCTGCCTCAGCGCCTCTGCTCAAGCAGCCAGTGCACCTCCCCTAGGTTATCCGTCAGGTGGCCCGCTTAGACCTTGCCCGTATTTCCAGATTAGCTCAAGGCACTGGAAAGCCTCAAATACAAAAGACAGTGATCAGCTGAGATGCAGACATCAAGACCAGAAGAAAAGAGAGGCAAAAAAATATAAACATTTTAGACTCATAGACATAGAATACAAACTTGTGGTTGCCAGAGGGGCGGGGGTGGGAAAGGACAGACTGGGATTTCAAAATTTATAGATACTGACAGGCATATGTAGAAATAGATAAACAAGATTATACTGTATAGCACAGGGAAATATATACAAGATCTTGAGGTAGCTCACAGTGAAAAAGTGAAAAAGAATGCGACAATGAATATACGTTCATGTATAACTGAAAAATTGTGCTCTACACTGGAATTTGACACAACATTGTAAACTGACTATAACTCAATAAAAAGAAAGAAAATATAAACATTTTATATATTATTGTATATAAACAAGAACTGGGAGCTATAAAGGAACAATCAAAAGACTAAGAATTCATAGAAACTAAAAAATATTTCAGCAGAAATAAAAATTCGATACAATGGCTAGAAGAAAAAGTTGAGGAAATCTCTCAAGAAAAAACAAAAATAAAAAGAATAAACAGTACAAGAAAAAAAAAGACAAGAAATCTAGAGAATCAGACCAAGAACTAGTCTAGAAAAAGGGTAAGGAGAAGATAAAAGGCAGAGATATATGAGAAAAGTTGTTCAAAAACTTTTAGAACTGAAAGATGAGATCCCAAGTTGAAAGACCCACCCAGGACTTAGAAAAGAAATTTTGAAAGACACACATCGAGGTACACCATCCTGGAGTTATAAACAAAGGGGACAAGAGAGATCTCAGGTGCTTCTGTGGGTGTGCAGGGGTGGAGAATAGATCACATTCAAGGAATTAAACTCAGAATTACATTGGAAATCTCATTAGCAACACTGAAGTCCAGAAGTTAGTGGGAAAATGTTTTAACTTCTATAGAAAAATGATTCCCAACCAGAAAAACCTAGCCTAATCCAGCAATGAAGTTTTAAGTTGGAATAAAATATTTTAAGTAAACAAATATTTTTAAAGTTTACATCCCAGGAATCCATTCTAAGTAAGCTCATGAGGCATGTGCATCACCTAAATGAAGTTTTAAACCAAGGAAAGGCATAAGTGAGATCTAGGGACTCCAAGACACCGCACAGGAAACCAGCAAAGGGAACTCCCAGGGTGGTGATTAAAAGAAGTCCCTGGAGTAAACTGAGCAGAGACACAGGAAGCCTCGGCCCAGATTAGAACAGGAAGACTCCAGAAGGTGTGTCTTCAAAAAAATAAAATAAAAGATGAAACTGATAAATGACTCAATTTGTGTGGCCATACTGAAAGGACACTTACAACCCTGTCAAAGTGTCTGAAAGAAGCATCAATTACAGGTATGTAGGAAAAAAATAAAATAGAAAAAAAATATTCTTAGCAATTATTTTTAGAAAAAAGAAACCAGCTGTACAAAGAGGAAATGAGATCATTGTATATATTAATGTCTCCATGATAAAAACAATTACATGTTTATAGTAGTTATATAAATGTATTAAATAATAAAATGATATTAAAATATAATATGTATAATAATAAAAATATGTGATACTGATTTAACTAAAAATTATGATAAAACTATGACTGGAGAGTACATGGAAGAGGACAGCCACATAAGACATAAATTTTTGTCTTCTATGATACAAAATGAACAGATAAAAAGAAAATGACCTGAGAAACAGCAGTGTAAGGCTTTTATTTATAAACATGGGTGAAGTGGGGGCAGAAGAGCAGGAAAGACCTGGCAGTGGTGGTCTCGGGTGGGGCTGAGGGCTGGGTGGCTGCAGCAGGGCTAGTTCTTTGTCATAATAGTATGGAATTGAAGGTATTTTAAAATACACTCACAGGCTTCCACTTCTGGGAAGAGGACCTGTGTATCCCTCCTCCTCTCACTAAGTACTGCTAAAGCCGCTGGGCATCACGTTTAAAACAAACCTAAGGCTGACAGGCAGACAGGCTAAGGGCCTGAGAACCAAAGGAAGGACCAGATGGTGAGTTCCCGGGTTTTCTTTTTGCTTTGTATGTCCCAGATTTGGAGCAAAAGAGAAGCCAACAACCCAGAAATGCCAATGGCACAGACAGAAACACAGGTAACAACAATGACAAAAGCCCGCTCTATCCAGTCAAAGGCCCAAATGGGGCATCCTAGCAAGAAGGAAAGCTTTCAGAGAGAACCTCCCAGTCGCTACCAAACACCACAGGAAAACACATCCCACCAGGGGAGCCAAGGCCACGTGAGGAGCCTTGACTCCCACCCTCACCGGCCACAATGAGACACCCGCCCCATCACCAGGCACCGCAGTCAGCATGGCCTGGCATGTGGCCCAGAGACTCCAGATCTAGTGGAGGACAAAAGCCAGTCAGGATGATGTGCAAGGTGGTGAATTCCCGGGAACGCTCCTCAATCAGCACAAGGAAGACAGTGCAAGGTAGGCAGGGGAGAAGGGAAGGCTTCCATCCTTGAGCTCAATTCGTGAGGGTGGGTACAACTGTCAGGACAGAAGAAGGGATTGACAGGTGCAGGGGCACAGAGGGGAAGAACAGAACAGGAAGTACTAGGGAAACCACAGGTGACTCCATCTGACCCGCGGGAAGAGTCTTTAGGATGGAATGGAGAAAGGTCACACGAAGAGACTGACGGGCCTGTAAAGAGCCTCGCGGGCCGCGGTGAAGAGTGTGTGCTTGCTCACAAACCCACACGGAGCCACGAAGGATTTTCAGCGTCTGTTAAAGGTCACTGACTGTGGTAAGGTGGGTGCATCAGAGAAGGCTCAGGTGAGGCAGGAATCTGAGGCGAGGCTCCTGCAGGAGTTCAGACAGGAAGGGATGAGCACAAGGACCACAAGAGCAGGGGACAGGAGGACTGTGTAAGTGACATCTGCATATATCCTATAATCTGGGTCCTCCCAGAATCTGAGGACTGAGGGAGAGAGAAAGAAGAGGGAGTGCAGTGGCACGTTCAATCCTAACACACGAGGCTAGTGTTCACAGCACCACTATCCAGCTGTGCGGCCTCAGGCAATTCTCTCCCAGCCTCATCCTTCTTATCCATCAGATGGAAATAAGGATGGCAACCAGGCCTATCTCACAGAGTTATTAGATAAATATGTAATAAGATAATAGATGCAAAAACACTATGAAAATGGTAAACACAGTGCATTATGTCCTGTTGCTGCTGTACCAAACTGCTACAAACTGTGGCTTAAAACACACGTTGATTCAGTTACAGTTCTGCAGGTCAGAACTCTGAAGGGGCCTCACGGGCCAAAGTGAAGGTGCTGGCAGGCCTGCGTTCCCTGTGGAGGCCATGTCCTTGTCTTTTCCAACCTGCATTTCTTGGCTCACGGCTCCCTCCTCCATCTCTAAAGTGAGCAACATAGCATCTTCAAAATTGTCTGATTTGGACACTGACTCTCTTGTCTCTCTCTTTTACTCACAAGGACCCTGTGAGTACTGGCCCCACTTGGGTAATCCAGAATCATCTTATGGAAAGGTCAGCTGATTAGCAACCTTAATTCCCTGCCCACTCACTAACATAGTTCCAGGGATTAAGATGTGGACATCTCTAGGGGACCATTATTCTGCTTATCAAACATATAAAAGATTCGAATTTAATGTCTACTTGGGAGTCAATTGTTTTTTTTTTCAATTTCACAATTAATATGCCCAAGAGTTGTTTTACGGTTTAAACAAATAAGAAATGTGAAGAATATGTTTTCTAAGTAACTCACTATGTCTCTAAGATTTAGCAATGTATGCTAAATATCTAAGAAGCTCAATAATAACTACAAGTTTTATACTTAATATAATCATCCCCATCTCTTTAATAAGTGAAAATTGAAGACAAAGAAGCTGTTGCAAAATCTAAATAGAACCGTAAGCCATCTGGTATTAAACTTCCATGTTAATATCCTGGCTTGCAAAGAAATAAGTGGCCATACAAAGCTAGGATTAGCTCGTGATGTTCCTAGTCATAGAAATAAACACATTTTGAGGTCTGGAAATATAGGAAAGGTCAGGCTGTCAGTCAAACAAAGGGCATGAAATAACTCAAACGTAGAGCCTCCTGACCCCAAGCAAGTACACAGGGGAGTGAGGAAGGTACCATACTAGGGCCTGCAGGTAGAGGACAGCTCAACCCAAGATAAGACAAGACTGCTTCCCAGGACCCCTCAGGTAGCCCCAGTGAAGACCCCTGCAAACCATCTGATTTCAAGACACGTGTCTTCCATATCTGTCAAATGTCACTGTAGGTTATACCTTCTAGTCCTACCAATGGTTAACCTAAAATTATAGTACAGACCGGGACTAAGATAACAATTCCTAAAAAAAAACTGTTATTAAGCAAACATAATATAAAGTTATTTAAAAAGCACAAAAATAAATAGGGTTTATCTGAACCTGAAAAATTAAAAATCATACATTTTTCCCTAAACTTATTAATGATTTCAACCAGGCTAAAATCAGGGAGTCATTCAAAACAATTTCCAGGGCATCTCATTTCAATCTCCAATCTATTTCTTCAATATATACAAATACACACATATAATATGTATATATACATATGTACATATATATGTATATAACATGCATATATACGTGTCTGTGTGTGTATATATACACACATATATATATACAGCCCTGATGTAATTGATATTCACCATGATGACCTCAAGATTTTGAAAGCTACCAAGTTCTTATTGATCATTAAAGAAAAACTAAGTTATGGTCAGAATAATTTTATTAGTGAATGTGTTGAGAACATGCTGTCAAAGATTTATATTTTATTTAAAATCTGGCTGTATATAAATTATAAATACATGAAATCCCTGGGCCAGAATATTAAAGTACACATACCACATCCTTTCCTATCACATTGGACAAACATAAGTTCACTTTAGTAAAATCAATAGCAGGGCTCATGTTTTTGAGCAATAGAATTTAAGATTTCCAATCTATGGAAACAAGTTTTTCCAAAGAAGTACATCTTTTCCTAACCTATGGTATTTTGTTTTAATCAAGAATAGTATCAATAAAACATACAGTGATAAGAGCTAGCCTATATTTCATATCAGAACATATTCTTCCTTGAAATTTTATTGCTCGAGGAAAGCTAAAACAGACAGGGAAGCATTTATAAAGAGCTAGTCAATTTTTCTAATAAAGAAGCCTCGTGAACATATCTGGCAGAGGATGATGATGGTAATAATGATGATGTTGGTAGTGATAACAAAAGTTTGAGTGATTTAGTCTAAGATGCTTTTGCTGGGGAGGAAAAAAATCCCCAGAGATAATGTCACTAAAACTTATTTATGAACCATCATCCTAATTGTGAATGCAGTGAGCAATTTTATGATTCTGCTTTCCCCAAATGACAATTTCCTCTCCAAGAACAGTAGAGGTAACTGTAAGTAAAGTATAGCTCAACCCAAGTGAAGACACAGGACTAAGATAAGAATTAGATTTTGGCCAAATCACAAAGCCATCCATCCACTCATTCTTCCCCTGAGACCAACTAGTCAGCAAGGGCTTGCACCGTGACAAACAGTATGAAAACACCCTTCAGACCCGTCTGCGCCATCACAGTTCCCAAGGCTACCCTATGGAGGCCAATCCTTCAGTGAGAGAAAGATTAGACTGGAAAAAAATTACATCAACTGGTAACCGGTAAGGAATACAAATGCCAGTATCCAGAAGGTTCCAAGTCACATAAAACCTGTTTAAAGTAGTTTTAAAAAAAGAAATCAAAAGTATGCAAAAATAGGTTAAGGAATATTAAGCACTTGAGATATTTACTGATGCAAAGAAAAAAATTCTTTATCTCAGATATATATCATGAAAAATCTGATATTTAATTCCTGATTGACATATTTGATAGGAAAAAATTTCAGTTTCCTGGACAGAAAATTCAGTATCTTTCAAAATGCCAAAAGCTTAATTGTAAAGTTTTCCATAATATTGACCAAATCATACCTTAATGGAAAAGGAAAAAACAGATGCACATGCAACAAATTAGCTTATTCATTCAATTTTGTCAGAGTTTTGAAAATTCAGGTATTGCCTAACTGTACAAAAACTCTTAGCATTAGATTATAACACTGAGGCCAACACTGGACACTGAGGTATCAAAAGAAACAAGGTCCAACAACCTTTTTCTTACAGTGAATTACAGTGCATAAGTTAGATGGACTTTTTAGTCACCTCTTTGATAATTTTAGTAGTCAGTTAAAAAGGATTAAGATGCAAAGGCGTTTGGAGTTTTCCAAACAAAGGATCAGACAGTGAGGAAGCAGAAATACAAAACAGAAACTCTCCACTATGTCTCAAGAGCCAAACAACAAAACAACTTCAGGTCACCTCAAAGTCACCTGTAAGAAGAGAATCCCTGAGTCAACCTTTCTAAGCCATGTTAAATAAATGAGAAGAAAAACCTTAATACAGCTGTACCTTATGTGTTCCTCAGACAATTTATTCAATTAACCCTGCAGAGGATATCTGCAGAAGGTCCATGGGGTATCATGCCACTTACAAGGGAAATTCCAAAAGAAGGGCAAAATATTCTTTGACCTCCAGGCATCTTCTAGTCAATGCCAGAGAAAGAACAAATTCAGTACAGAACAGGTTAAATTCCACCAGGAGGAATTTAGCACTCATAGGCATTATAGTTTGGAAAACTGTTCAGTGTTCATGGTTTTTTGAAAAGTATTGAGACTTTTTAAGCAATAGGAAGTAAATGCAGGCAGGGAAACAAAAGAGAAGAATCCAAGGATGCCAATAAAAAGCAGGAAGGTAATTCTAAGTGGAGAAGCATTAAGCCTCCAGGCATCCACTAGAGAACAGAGCTGTGGTGCGACAATCAGAGGCCAGAGCTGGGGCCACAGGGACGGGTCGGAGCTGCAGATGGCTACAAAAGGGGGTCCAACTGGACACTCGGAGCCTCGAGGCTAGGGGCCTACAACAGACATCACCCAGGGGGCACGTTCACCAAAATTACGTACAGATTATTTCATTCAGAGAAGAGATGTATTACTCACCCGATTTATATGGCTGGTCCTTAAAATAACCTGTAGCAGGGTCTTCTCAAATTCTTCCAACTTCTTGGAACACTTTTTAAGAATATGATTAGATAAGTTACCATCACTGATCAGTCTAGCTAAAGTATCAACAGCTTCTGTCCAAAACCTTGAAAAAGGAAGTTTGGGTTTTCGGTAAAAAGTGATCAGGCCATCCAACAACTGAAAAACAGAATCGGACACTGTGGAAGAGTCATTTTCAAGGTGGCTGAAGTCGGTTTTCAGACTCCCCGAGTCCGTCAAGTTCTTCAGTTCAAGCAGATGCTGCAAGAATCGCATGTGAGAAGACAGGGGGTTTTCCGGAGCAGCAGGATGGCTTTTCCCAATGGGCAGTGGTGGGAAGGGGGTGGGGGTGCAGCTCTCCACAGAATGCCAGGGCATCTCTGAAAGGTCGCTTCTCTGCTCACATGATAAATCACACCCAGAATCTTCCAGCGGAGCTGATGTGTTCTCAGAACTTCTAGGTTCCTGAGCCTGCAACAGGGAAGACGGGTCCCCTGAAATATAAAGGAATAGAAGCAGCATTATCTTTCTGTAGCTAAAATTTCTTCATATAAAAACTGGATACTGATTTTTCTAACTTAAAACACTTAACGAAGCATGAAATGCATATGAAACATGAAGAAGCAGTAGTGTGAAAACTGAACAGAGGAGAAACCGTGAATACAATCGCTTAGCCTGACTGTAGACAAGGCCTTAACTTTGCTGGTAGAAAGCAGAGGGGCTCCACCATGTATCAGCAGGTCACTGTCTCTCATTCAAGGCCACTCCTGAAAGGTACAGAGGAGAGACCACAAAACCTGAAGGAGGTCACCATCTGGTACAGATTTCAACAGGTAACTACAAAACAATATGGTGTATCTAAGACAGAGATCTGCTCAGGGCACTAGGGAAATAAAAGGACCACTAGCCATCCCAGCCTGCTTAGAGCAGTGCATCCTGGAAGAGGTGATGGTAGAACAGATTTATAAAGCATAAGGAGGCATTCCAAGTTAAAGTTAGGGGAATGGAGGAAGACAAGAGAATTCCATACACCAAATGCGTAAGCACAGAAGCACAGAGTCAGGAAGGAAACAAAAGCACTGTAAAAATAAGGACCCAAAGCAGTTCCACGCTTCTTTTACAGAAAATGTAAGGTAAAAGATTAAGTTGGAGAAATATGTAGAGGGCAGGTCCTAAAGGATCTTAAAAGAGGTATTAAGGGTCTCAGAATTAATAGGTAGAATGAAAGTGAGTGCAGTTTGGATAACTCTGAGCAGACCCATACACACACCCGATACACAAAAATAAATACATAAACGGTTTATATACGTATGTGTATTTACTTGTAATTACGCATGTGTATCTATCTATATCTATAGATATATATGTGTGTGTGTTTCTATATATATAAAACATATATATGTCATAGATCCTTGAAATTATATAACCACCAGAATCTTCTGACATTAGCTGAGACATCCTGAAGTTAAGGTTACCTTAGTAACTTAGGTCATTCTTTGACAGAGATGCCATCATAAACACATAAAAGGTTGTCGTTGTTTGTAAAATGATTATCAGTAAAACATACACACAAAATTGAAAAATTCTCATTGAACTTTCTAAAGCACAAGCATATTTCTATGAAACCACATTTGAGAAACACTGGTATCGGCAATGGAAGCAGGAAGGGGACGGTAAGTGATGTGATGCAGGACAGGGAAAGGGTCGTATTTTCACTCCACAGAGCTCTCTGCTGGCCCTACGAAGGGCCCACTGGAGGAGGACGCAGTGAGATATGGAGAGATCAGTCCAAAGTCACCTCTGTCGGCCCTCACACCATGTGCTGAGAGAAGGGAACCAGGCAGTTGCAGCGGAAGACTGGAAAGCAAGGGACTGACTGGGGGAAAACCAGTATAAAGGGAAGCCAGCTGACTGCGCGGGTGCAGGCCACAGAGTAGAAGCAGGAATAAATGCAGCCCATGGTTCTGACTTAGGTGGCTGGGCAGATGACGGTGCTACCAAGGGATCAGTGAAACTACAGACAGAAAAGTGGTGTAGGAGAAACAAGGAGAAGTCAGTCTTGGTCACATAAACTCTGAAGCCACCGGAGGAGATCTAGGTGAAGATATTCACTTGGAGACTGGCCATGTGAGCCAAAGGATGGGGAAAAGGTCTAGACTGAAAACACACTTTAGGAGTCCTTGGTGTGCGGGTGGTACCTGGAAGAATGCATCGCTCAGGATCACCTGGGGAGAGGATGGGCAGTGACCAGAGCAGAAGACCAAAGAGGGGCTCTGAGGAGTATCCATCTGAGGTTTGCACAGAGAGAGGACAATCATCAAGGAGACAGAGAAGGCACAGCTGAGAGGGCACAAGAAAAGCAGCAACGACTGTGTCACGCATGTCAAGGAAATGGTTTCAAGGAGACTCACGTGCAGGAGGGACGGACGTCCAGTAAAACAAAGAGCCGAAAAAATATGCCGGAATGACCACCTAGAAAGTCATCCATGATCTTGTCCAGAGCAGCTGTGATCAGTCGGGGCGGTGGACAGAGGCCAGAGCACCGTGGGCGGGAGAGCGAACGAGCAGGTAACAGAGAAAGTGAAGAATGGCCGCCACTCCTGTGGGCCTGGGTCAGGAGCGCTCAGCATGGAGAATAACCACGGACAAACTTGGCACGACAAACTGGGAGAACCCTGAGCAATTACAGACTAAGGAGAGAAGAACTAGAGAAACAAAAGCTGGAGACAGGAGAGAAAATAAAAAGGGCAGGTGGGGCCTAGCTCTGAGAAGGCAGAAGGGACCGAGTCGAGGACCCCAGGGGATGGGCTGTGCTTACTGATGTGGATGTAATGTTTTCCTCCGTGGCCGAAGGAAACGGGGAGAATGTACAGGAAGGGATGTTAAAAGTACCCCCAGCACATAAAAAGTTAAAGAAGATCTCATCCAACAGTCGTATTTTTTTTAAAGTTGGAGACTGGGGCAGGGGGTCCAGGGGACTAGTTGAACAGGGCATCAGAACAATGGTGATGTGTATCTGTTAATCCCAAACTCCTTACTATGTATAAAATAGATAAACAGTAAGAGCCTACTGTACAGCACAGGGAACTATATTAAATTTCTTGTAATGAGCTGTAGTGGAAAAGAATCTGTGCGTATATAAATCTATATATATACACATATAACTGAATCGCTTTGTTGTACACCTGAAACTAACATTATAAATCGACTACACTTTAATAAAAAATAAGACTTAAAAAAAGAACAATGGTACAAGCAGCATCTTCTCCCCTCCCCACCATACACTTGAAACTATCTAATTTATTGCCCCTTTTTCCTTCAGTAAAATGAGAGGCTGAGGAGACAGAGCCAGAGGGCTGACTTTAATTTAGAGTGCATTCACTTAACAAGTGTCTACTGTCACCACTATAAAAGTGCAAATACACGCTTGCTAACCATCACTACAACATCTGTACTCCAAGGTCAGGAGGTGACGCAGTAGCTTCACCCACATGGTGGCACCCAGAACAGTGAACGCTCAGCAACGTGTTTAACTGCATGTGGCTATTTCTGCATTAGAACAGGCAGACAGCATGTTCATTTAAGCCAACGCACACTTTCTTTTCCTTACGAGCAAAGATAAACATTTAAATAACTTCTCAAGACATCCACCTCAGTCTTCACGAAAGTAAAGCAGGGAGACTGGACTACTGTCGTTATTCAGGTAGCTTATAGATTTCTTTCATGGAATTTAAAACGGTTCTCCACTCTGAAAGTGAACATAAACTTAAATATTTCATTAACCTACTCAATTTTCCATCAAAGTAACCTGAACTTCACAGGTGGTGATTTCAGGGATGACTCGTAAAATGAATTCTCCCGACAACTAAACTGGGAAGCAACAGCTGCTTTCTCGTTTCTGCTTCTCACTTCCTCCTCACTGGTGTGCCTTTTGGCAAGTCATAACCGTGCCATCTCATCTCCAGGTGCTAACAGATGCAAACTTGAGTGGTTCTAACCAGGCATGCGCTTTGCTGACACGAAGGTACTCCGACTGCCATTCCTCCCGGCTGGTTTTGTTTCCGTGCTCTCAGAAAAGGGTGACAAGGGCGTGCGTTGAGGATGTCAAAGTGGAGAACCACACAGAGGGACAGCGCCTCTCAGCACCCTCCAGGAACGCATGGCTCCACAGGAGAGGACCACACTCAGGTTTTATATGACATGGCTCTCAGTCTTAAAGTCCCACTATCAAACTGAAATGAAGAATCTTATATTCACACTTCATTTTACAAAGTAGTTTATGGAAAAATTCAATTGGTGTTCATAGCAACCCTGGAAGATACTGGTCTCCAGTTCCAATCACCCTCTCTAACCACTGCAGAGAAGCCGCTGTGCTCCCATACCAGCTCGTGTACATTTCCCTCATAGCACTCATCAATTTCTACATTACCCACTCGTCTATGAGCTCCTGAATGGCAGAAGTCCTGTCTCTTGTTATCTCTGTGGTCCTCCCACTGAATAATACTCTCGTCTGCAGAAGACACCTTATAAGGGGAAATGCTTAGTGACAACTTCCCGCTGGCTGTGACGGATCTTCTCTTATCCTTTAATATTCATAGTGAGCCAGGACCAGCTCCTCAGCAACTCACAACCCACCACATAGGTAGAGAAGAGGGATCGGACAGGACAGAAAGGCAGATGGAGAGAATATGGTTATTGCAATATCAACTTACAACGTCTTAGAACACTCGTTAACAAGAAGCCAACAATATACTTTTTATAGCAGCTACTACCTCTTGTAACCAATAACCAATCTATTTCCTATTCTGTTTGTCCTCTATGATGAAATTTTGAAGAATACAAACAGCATTGGCACTGGAAATCACCCACTGCCTAATAAAATAAACAATAGTGAGCAAATGTTACTGTTGTATATACGCTTATAAAATGGAAAAGAGAAACAGGGAAAAAATGCTTTCTTAGAGAGAATTTCAGTGACACTGAATTATCAACAGGTTATAATGGCTGGAATAGTCATAAATAAATAAGTATTCATAAAAACAAGAGTTTTAATAATCCATCCTTATTTGGGTAACAGAATGTGAAAATAGAAAATACCTGTCTCTTTAAATGAATCTTACATAATCACAACCAGATTCCACTCAGTGGCCTGGATGACTTTTCTCAACATAAATTTCAAAGCACGGCTAACACAGCATCACACCCCAAAGGAGAGGAGAGAAAATGAAGCCATGCAACTGCAACCGTCTGTAATTCCTGTTTTTCCAGAAGGGATTAAGGTAAAGCAGAAGTCAAATGATGCTTCTTTCTTAATTTCTTACTGGGCTGAAGGGACTCAGGACTGTAATTTTCCAGCAAGTCACTGGATATGATCTAATTAACATGTTTGTTATTAGATTTAAAAGAGATAATACGCTACACACATATACAAGCTGACGAAGCAGAGTCTAGTACTTGTGAAATGCTAAATACATTATTATTATTAAGTGATTATAGGCGTCAAGAATCTAAATAATGCTAAATTGCAAAATCATACAAAAGCACATGAAATAAGATATCAATTAAAACTACAGATTCTGTCTAAAATTTTCTATAGTCCCTCCCTTACACTGGATCCCACAGACCCTCTATTCCATTTTGCTGAGCCATAACTCTTCCTTTTTCTTTCAGCTGTTAATTTCCATTTTTACTCCACTTACTGTTTCAGAGTGGATCGCAAGTGTACCTGACAAAATAGAGCCAACGACCGCCTGCCACTCATCCTGCCCTAGAAATGCCCACCCCTGAATATTAAATACACTTTCTGCTGCCCTCCAAAATACTCACATCCACATTAATTCTTCATGCCTTTTCTCATCCATTTCTACAGTTCCCACCTCATTCATAAAATCAGAACTAACTGCTTAAAATTCATCTTTTTGCATGTCTTGCAAGCCCCATGAACTTTGTTTATAAACCTGAACAAGTCGTCTTCATGCACTGCACATACAAACATACAAGTCACATCTGTGCTACATACTCCCTACTCAGCTGACCGCAGGACGACCCCTCCAGGCCCAGGAGAGGGGCTGTCCTCACTCCCTTCTCTTCTATCCTCCGCATACAGGGAAGGGCCATGTTATGCTGATTCTACCTTCTGCACATGTGTTAGGGCCACCAGAGGAACTGAACCAATAGGATATATAGAGACAAAGAAATAAATTTATTATGAAAAGTTGGCACATGGAATTGTGGCACAGAGCATTTCCAAGGTCTGCAGTCAGCAAGCTGGAGACCCAGGGGAGCCAATGGTGTAGTCCCAGGCCAGCTACACAGGCCTGTGAACCAGGAGAGCTGATGGTGTGAGTTCCCGTCTGAAACTGAGCAGGCTCCGCACCCAAGAAGAGCCAGTGTTTCAGTTCAAGTCCAAAGGCAGGAAAATACTCACATCCCAGCTCAAAAGCAGTCAGGCAGAAGGAATTCTCTCTCACCCAGCCTTTCTGTTCTACTCAGGAGGTCAACAGACTGGGTGAAGCCCAACAGCTTCGGGGAGGGCAACCTGCTTAACTCAGTCTAATGACTCAAATGTTAATCTCACCCCAAAATACCTTCACAGACACCCCAAATAATGTTCCGACCAAATATCTAGGCAACCAGTGGTCCAGCCAAGGTGACGCATAAAATGAACCATCACACACCATGCCTGAATCTGTCCTTCCTTCCCACCAGTTAGTTCACACCATCACCATCTCGTGCACTGATTAATGCCACACCCTCGCCTAACTGATCTACCTGCGTCTAGTTCCGCCCTCTTCTAGGCCACACTCTGAACCAGCTCTCCTGAGAATCACCCCCTAAAACACCAGTTTGATCATAGGATTCTCATCCTTAATACCTTCCAAAGGCTTCCTTTACCTTTCAAGACAGAGTCCTCTTAAGTTTCTCAGCCTGGCCCACAAAACAATGCTCCTGAACACTTTTCCAGCCTCACTTCCATCCTCACTCCTATTTGCATGCAAGCAATATTAAACTACATATGGTTTACCAAAACCCACAATCTATTCACACAACTATGCATTTGCACAAGTTGTCCCCACTGTCTGGTGTGTTCTGGTGGTTAGCTCTGATAACCCTGCTTCAAAATCCTCTGTGAAACCTTCTCTGCTGGCCCCAAGCAGAGGAAATCACACTGGTCTGGGCTATCTTGAACATTCTTCTATTACTGCACTCATCAACCTGTTCTGAATGTATCAGTGACTCACTAATGGAAAGGAGAGACTCTTGAGTGTAGACACAGAGTTCACTGTTCTGGGTACTCTGCTGACTGATGCCTGCCCTCCCATGCAGACGGTGGTCTGAATACTTGCTGAATATGTACATTAAGAGAAAGTGGAATCAAATAGCATCTCTTCAAACGCATTGAAATGTCATCGCAGGTATGTATAGTTTTTCCTTACCATGATTTCTTAGTATTAATGATAAACACTCACTTGTTCTGATGCACTGAACAATTTAAAAATAATATTTGTGCCACCTGGTGGTCAAATTGGAAATGCTATGTTGAAATACTTCACAATTCATCTTTCAGTAGAGAGTTTTCACTTTAAAGCAATTGTTTGACTTGTACCTCTGGAAGGATATATTTTAACATATTGCAAAGCATGTTTGAAAAACTGACCAAGAGAAGGCTGGAACTTTGTTTAATACCACTCTAGAAGCTTGCATGACAATTCTAACTTTGGATACACTGAGAGAATAGTAACATCAAAGGCATGAAATGATAAGCTAATGAAATAACTGTCCTAGCTAAATTGTCTTCACCGCATGAGATTCACAAAACAAAACAGTATATTTGTGTGTAAAATTGGCTCAGGCCTATTTGACAGTATGATTCCCCTGCCATCAGGTGTTCAAACTGTGGACTTTCCTGGTTATCCCCGTCTCTCTCTCCCAAGCGACCCTCTAGTTCCCAGTACAGACCATCCTCATAGTTGAGCCTTGAGCGTTCTCCCCCAGTTCTAACTTCCTGGACAGCCCCACCTTTCCTACGGCCTCGAAGAACTCTTTCAGGTGGGTGATTCTCAAATCTCGATCTCCAATCCTACCTCCTCTCCCAAGCTCCAGTCCCCTGGTATCTCAACATGGCTTGACCTCAGCACATTAAGTCACACATGTCCAGAGCAAATCATCACCTTCACTTATGCCTGGTCCAATTTCCAAATAACAGTGCTACCACTCTCCATTCTCCAATGTTTGAACCCTAAGAGTCAACTCTGACTTCTTCCTTGACTCCCCCCTTTGTAATGCACCGACAAATGACACTCACGCTGCCTCACCCTTCCGTTCCCTGGAATCAGTAAGTCTGTTCCCTTGTAGGGCCTTTGTAGTAAACGGGTTCCCTCTGCCGGGGCTGCTCTCCCCACAACCTAACCCCGATTTTCTCAAGGCTGGTTCCTCGTTATCATGCAAGCGTCTGTTTAAGTGTCACTTCTTCCGGGTGGCCTTCCCTGACACCCAATCTAAACAAGTCACCAGATCAATCTGTCACATTTTCCTGTTTGAATTCTCTAAATCTCACTCGTCACTGCCCGATCATTTCCTGCTGGTGAAATCCGCCTCACCCACAAGAATGCGGACTCTCTGACAGTCTTGGACTGCCTGGTACACTGCCATATCCCAGAGCCTAGAATATTGCATAAGAGCTCAATAAATATTACACAGTAAATAAAACTCCTTTTCATATCGCCTCTTTATTTCTATGCCAAAAAAAGTACATGTAAGGCCTGGGCTGTGGCAGTGATGTTCTTGTCTCCAATCTCCTCCCTCCTCAAACAACTCTAAACACGGCTGCCCAATTACTCTGCCTGAAGAATACCATCCCTCAGATCACCTAGAGGAACCGCTTTCAGAAAATACACTCCTTGGCACATGCAGAGCACACACCAATAAATGTCAGCTTCCCTTCTGCTTGCCTGCCAGAAAGTCTCCAACGGCCCCTTACTGCCTACGGAACAAAGTATGTTTTCCGCTGGCTGTCACGCCTCTTCTTAATAGGCTCCAACCTAGTTTTTCATCTTATTTTCCAGAATGCCTCTTCCCGCTCTGTGTGCCACAGTCAAATTAAACCATTTACCAGTAGATTCCCGTGTGCCTAATTTACACTGTCCCTTCTGGCCTGAAATACTCTAGTATCATAGCGTTCTAAATCCACCCATCCTTCCGGGTCAGCAACTCCCTCCAACAGGACTTTTAAAAGCCCTGCTCTCTAAGGCAAAATGATCACTTTCTCTCCTCTGAACACGAGTATCTTTCTCTGGACCGCACAGTCTCACTGGGTGCAGTAAGTGACATGACTTTGCTCCCAGCAGACAGTGCGATTCTCCAGGCAGGGCTCAGATCTTATCTCTCTGTCATCTTCACATTGTTTGCACCTGACAGCTGATGAATAAAAGAGGCTGAATAAATGAACAAAAGAATTCCTCTGACGGAAAAGAGTTACTAGAACAAAATGAGGATCTGATAAAAGTAGTTTCTCTTTGGACTGTCATTTAAAGGGCCAAGACGTGCAACACAGGTAGAATGCAGAGTACTAACTCCATTTCCTAACAAACAGGAAGCGTGAGGTTGAGAGGTGGTGGATGCTTACACTGATGCCAGTATCACAGCCTTACGGAGTAACATCAAACCATGAAATACAACCCACCGGCAAGTGAACCAGTGAATCCGCCGGCATAACTTCCACTCGTCAGGACGTGGGTGCTATGAATATCACGAGGAACTGGTACCAAGGATAAAATCCTGAAGTTGGACATACACCACATTCACTGGCCTCCCAGTCATGCCAATGCCAAGGCACGCAACTTTCTACACTCTCGCCCCTGTTACGATGAGACCCCACAGACCTCCAGTCTCTCCCTAGCCCAGCCACCTTCCGAGGGCATCTGCCACCTGCTCACGCATACACTGCTGAGGTGGCACCTTGAAGCTAGCTCAGTCCCCGTGCCTCCCCGCTAGACCACGGAGGCTGACGTTCACTTCCAGCAGATGCATGCACTCACGCTGTCAGGAAGCAGAAGCACCGAGATCTCGCACAAGATCCACGTTTCCCCAACCTACACTGCCACAAAAGGAGCATACTAAATGCACGTATTCCTAGGCACAAGTGATCGGTGTTTCCTCGGGAGAGCTCCAGGAACCTGTATTTTACATAAACATCCCGGAGGCATCCCAGAACTGAGCAAGTCTCAGAAGCATGGCTTTGTTCTACTCTCAAATCACGCACTCAGCCTGCTTCAGGAGACTCTGCTGGACTCAACGTCTCCCAGGTAGAACAGCTTCCACTGCAGGATCTTACAGCGGTGCTTTCCAGCCCTGCCCGCACCACACCCCGTGCTGAGTAGGTCAGATTCCCCAGGGGTGGGGACCAGATGTCAGTGTTTGTGAAAGCTCCCCACGTGATCCCAGGGTGAGAACCACTCTCCTGGGCTGACGTATGCTTGTCCTGCTCTCTCTGGATAGGAGGGGAAGCAGGCTGCGCCCCACTCGTGCTGTCTCCACCCCCACCTTCCAACCTCCCGGGAACGTCATTCTGCTTCCTCTCTCCATGTTCACGTTGAATTCACATTTAACCTTTCACAGTTCAGCTAGAATTCCACTCCCTTTTCAGGGTTCACCTTTGCCACTTTATTTTCTGTTTTGCAAAGGCAGAGTCTTGTATATTCTGGCTGTCTGCTTCCTGTCTTACCCTAAGCCAGGGTCACTTCCCTGAGGGACCACAGCCAAGGACTCCTACCCAGCAGCCCCACCCCTCCTCCCATCTACATCCTCCATACGCAGCCAGAGCAAGAAGTGTCAAACTCCTGCTCAGTGCTCACCAAAGGATCCTCACTGTGCTTAAAATCCGACCCACTGGAACCCGCCAATGTCATCTTCGCCCCTGCCCTCCACTCCTCACTCAGTCTGCTCCACAGCCAAACCATCGATTTCCTGCTCACTCAACATGCAAACCAGTTCCTGGCTCAGGGCACTGGGATGACTGGGCTTCCTCAGGAGCCAACTCAAACACCTCCTTCTCACGAGGGCTCCCTGACACCCTGACAGCGCCTTAGGTCGGCAGCCCTGCCCCTCCCCAGGCACTCCACCACTTCAACCTGGTTTAGCTTCTTCACAGCTTTGAACACTCTCAGAATTGTTCTTGCTTGTTGGTTTGTTATCGTCTGTCTCCCCGACAGGAATATAAATTTTACATCTTCTGTTGTTTTCATCACTACCCTAGGAATCATAGGTTTTGTCGAACCAAGAACTGTATCAACTAATCAAGAAATGAATAAACATGAATAAATATAACCTAAAACAAGTCTATATACATCAAGTGTAGTACCTTGACATGTGACTATGTCAGGAGCCCTTGCCCTGCCAATCAGACCATAAACTCATAATGGGCAGCAAGTAAATATTTTCTCCTTTTCCAGCCTTGAAAGTCAAGACAGTACTGAGAGAATACCATATGTTTATATCATACGAATATTGTATATTGATTATTTTGGCTATTTTATTGTATTCCAAAAGATGTGTTTTTTTAACCAACTTGCAGATACCCATAATCCTCCGACCCCTCAACGTCCACCTAAATTGTATGTTTACTACATCACACCTGAACGAACACACAAGAAGTCTCTAACTTTAATTCATCTTCCATTTTGTCTTCACCTTTAATTCCACTCCCTAAATTGCAGCCCCCTTACTAGGTCATGAGCAACTCGTGAATCTGCAACTGCAGGCTTTGCCTGGATGTGGCCCTTGATCTGCCTGATACAGAGCCAAGCACATTCCCGTCTAACTGCCACACACCTGCTCAGATCCCACAGACTGAGACCTCAGTCAGGGAACTGCTGCAGGGATGCTCCGAGTCCGAGCTGCATCTCTGGGGTAAGGCCTTCCTTGGATGAGGACATCCCCGAAACCCTGCCTGAGATAGGCTCCGAGCGATCGGTTCTGGTTTCAAGATTTGATTGTATTTATTATTTTCCAACTGACATAACAAAACCAAAAATCTACACTTTTTTAAGAAGCTATCGAAAACTAATTTGCAAGACTATAATCAGTTTTTTTCCCCTAAAACCTTACTGACCATCACAGATACTAAGGATGTCACTCTCTATGAAATGGGGAAAAGACCCACAAAGTTCAGGCTTTCACAGTTATTTTTCCAGGATCACTTAAAATATAATTTAATGTAATTGCCCACAGTGGGCAATGTATCTTCCAATGCCCCCCACTTATTTATTTCAGAATCAGTAACAGTTCAGTCTGTTCCCAGGGAACTGCTAAACATATATCTTCAAATAACTCTGGCTTCTCCAAGGAAATATCTCATCATCCTGGGATACACAAAACATTCATGAGATTCCCCTTTAATCCTCAGTCCTGATGACTAAGGATAATGTTCCTCCCAAGTGCAGATTATAATACGAGCCATAAAACCCAGCAGTCATCCCACTAGTGCCTTTCAGAGCCTTGATGTCCTTACCTATTGCACCCCGGGTTCTGGGAGTCCCCATGAACTCTGTTGGCTCAGGTCAGGGGACTGTGCTCCAAGCCCTCAATGGCCCTGCAGGGCCCGGACACTTCCACTTACACCCTGTCTCCCTCTCACACGGAGAAGTCACTCCCCCAGGAGTCTGACAGTGGATCTTGCAGGGACCAAAAAGACGTTTTAAAATGTTGGTTCATTAAGTACAGGTGCCCTTTCCCTCCCAAAATGCAAAATATTTTTGACCTCATAATCAACTAGATCAAAAACAGCATAAACGTGCATCACTGTTATCACTGTTAAATAAAATTTTCTTTCTTCAAACTACCAAATTTCAAAATTCTGAATCCCTTTGAGTATTCTTTTTCTTCTCTCCCTACAGCCAGTTATTTGATAAGCTGCATTATTTCCCTTTGTCTCGAAATGCACTCCTTTGGAACTTTTCATTCCTCCTGCCAGCATCCCAGTCCATGCTCCTCACTCCGTGCTTAGAACACCACCGTGTTCTCTGACCAGGCTTTCCTGTCTTCAGCTTCTTGCCCACTCCTGCCATCAATACCTTGCCGTGGGGTTAACACCAGTCCTAGTATATAACCTTCCCATGTCTCCTCATCATTGGAACATAAGGCCCAAACTTCATAAGCAGTCAGATCTTTTGGCCCTGGACACACTGCGCCCAAACCTCAGGACTCTCTGCCCTTCCCGGGCTGTGTACTCCTGTTTACTGAAGTTCTACATGCCCTTCAAGGCTCACTGATGTGCCATCTCTTCCCTTAAGTGTTTCTTAATCACATTCCCACAGTTACCTTTCCACTAATATTCATGAAGCTCACTGTCCACTGCATGTGGACGGGTCTTCCATGTATATGCCACTTCTCACAGCAAAGCTGCTTCTGAATAAAGGACCTCCTGGACACGTGAATAAATGGACAGTCATCACTTTTGCCTTGCCTGACCTCTCCTCTCACGTATTTCCTAATTCTCAAATTACACTCTTCACTTGGTTTATGTGATACTAACTTGGGAATTTCTTCTAATTAAACTTTTTTCTCTCTTCCTCTTGCCAACTGCTATGGTTTCAATGTTCATGTTTCCTTCAAAATTCGTATGTGAGACTCCTAATCCTCAGGGTGATGACACTAAGAGTTGGGCTTTTGGGAAGTGATCAGGTCATAAGGGTGCAGCCCTCATGAATGAGATCAGTGCCCTTACAAAGAGGCCCCAGAGAGCTCCCTTGCCCCTTCCACCAGCTGAGGACACAATGAGAAGGTTCCATCCATGAACCAGGAAGCAAGCCCTCACCAGACACGAGATCTGCTGGTGCCCTGATCTTGGACTTCCGAGCCTCCAGACTGGCGAGTAATAAATGCCAGCTGTTCATGAGCATCCCAGTCTACAGGACTTTTGCTACAGCAGCCTGAAAAGACTGAGACACCAACTTTTACTCTCACCATTGCTTTTCACCCCAACTGACACCAGCCTTGTGCAAGCTGCTCCCCTCTCTTACCCAGCTCCCCTCAGTGCCCCTCAGTGGGTCTCTGGACACCCAGGCTCGGCCCTCTCCAAACTCTCAGGCTGAAGTCCAATGATCTGTCTTCTCAATCCCAATCGTACTGTGTCAGTCACCTGCTGAAAATACCTCAATAATGGTTTTCCAAGTATCCAACGGTCTCTCTCAAATGGGAGCTAAGCATTGAATTTTTTTCATATTAGAACTTCTTATAACCATACGGAGACAGGGTAGAGAATGAAAATCCAGTTTCATGAATGTACTCCTCTGAAATGGGCTCCCACTGAGCCTGTCTTCTGTCTTGGGCGGTAAACTCCAAACACCAGTCTTCCCACCGTATCCTAAGCATTGGCACAGTGCCAGGCACAAGGTGGGTGCTCAGAATGTTCTAACAGCATCACAAGTAAAGTCTTATGAAAGCTCAGAGGTTATTGTGGAATGATTATTTCATTGTGGAATCACATAAACGACTCTTCTCTTTAAACTCACAAGACTATCTGAAAATATGGGTAACACCCCTAGACTGACAGACAATCCAGAAATAGAAAAATACTGTAATTGGCCAATTTTGAATCTAGGAATTAGATGCCTTTCATTCACCATGGAATAAAACATTTGACAGATGACATAATAGCTCATCATATGCCTTAAATATGTGAACTAATTATAGGCTTATTATGAAGAGCAAGACTCATTCACGTGCCACAGTCTGGAGACGTAAGCATCTCCAGAGCTAGCATTCTCTTGTTAAGTACAATCTATCAGCCAGTAAGGCCTCAAATGACAACTCTGTAAGAACATACAGATATGGCCGAAAGTCATGTACTTAATTCTGTAGAGTCTGGTCTCTAGCATAAAGAGACAAAGTAAAAATATTCTTAATTCTGTAAAAAGAGGCATAATCAGAGAGAGCTCAGTCAACTATTACGTTGTCAATTATGATTAAAACATATTCCTGTGGGCAGTAAAAAGGAGAGCTCAAAGTCAGCTTTCTGCAGACACCTTACTGCTAACCAAGCAAACTCATTTCCACTGATTTCCACTGTTGTGATATTCCTGAAAAGAAAGTCCATTCTCAGGGGGTCCTGTTTTCACAGTTTGCAAGGCTGAGTTATGAAGCAGTACCGCGTAGCGCTAGTATTACGCTCATTCATCCATCACTCATTGTAAAAACCCAGTGGTCCAGGAAATTAAATAAACTTGACCAAAAGAGCAGCATAATCTCTTACCATTAAAAATGAAATTACCACACATTCTGCAGGAAGAAAATCATCCAAACTAAGCACAGCCTGCCTTGCCAGATTAGATGATTTCACAGAGCTTATGCTGCATTCGATTTAATTCATCACACACATGTTGGATGGCACAATGTGAAGACACCAGAATAATGGGTCAGATGGTAGATCAGGCATGACCTCCTACCGTCAGAGAACAAGAAAAGGCAGGCCAACAACAAGCTCTGCTCCGAGGAGAAAATGCATGTGTCGAGCTGATACAGGTGATGCTGCAGGAACCCGAAGGGATCAGTTCAGACTAGGAAAAAGCCAGAAAGACTTCAGGTGGTGTGAGTGTCAAAGGATCACAGAGCTTTCACCAGGAGTCTTTCCTGCAAGGAAGGAGCATGAACAAGGGCCCAGAGGCAGGCACTTGGGTAGTGGCTCAGAGAAGGTGTGGCTGGAGCAGAAGGAACAAAGAGCAGCCAGAGAACAGCGTACGGGCCTGCAGAGAAACTCTAAGTTTACGTGGGAAAGGACTTGAATGCAATCTGTTCTGAGACGATGGAAAACCGTCACTGCTTAAAAACTGACCTTAACTGCGTCTTAGGAAAAACTGCAGAGGCAAAAAGCATGGCAGATGACCTATAGGGGCCTTCTGAAATATTCAAGGAAAAATATGGTTTTTTAGAAGAGAGAGAAATCCCAGAGTTCACTGTGGAAGGAGAGTAACACTGAAAACTCTATGAGTGAGAAATCAGAAGGAAAGAACAGAACTCAGATTAGAACTTCTTATGACAATATGGAGACAGGGTAGAGAAAGAAAATCCAGTTCCATTAATGTAACTCCCAAAATACTTAAACAGGATAACGGCTCAATTCCTACAGAGTTTTCTGAGCAGTGTACTCCTCAAAGAATCAGGCCGCCAGGCCAACAGCACAGCGGGGTTCTTCCGCCATGGCCCCTGGACTGAGCTGAGCACAGGCGATGATGCCAATCATTCAGCTTTTCTACTGGAAGAGCAACTCATACACACCCGTAAAGCTCTGTTCTTTCCTTTCCCACTGGAATAATCTGCTAAAACAGCTAGAGCCAGGTTTTTGCAAGACGGAATTAACAATAAAATTTTCAAGTAGAAAAAAAAAGAGGAAAAAAACCCCCTAAAATCCCCAAAACTGAAGTTCTGTTGTTAAGGCGTCAACAACAAGGTCCATCAGACTGTCAAGGCCGAGGAAGAAAACTAGTATTTATTTTCTGTCGACGTGTCAGGAAGCTCAGGGCTGAGCATTTCCCATTAAACCTCACCACTGCCCATCACTCTCCTCCTCCTCCTCAGCCTCATTTTACAGCGGAGGTAAGTGGCTCTCAGAGGAGGTAAGTGACTTGGCTAAAGGAACTCAGCCAATGTTGGTAGAGCTGAGATTCAGCCCAGACTCATCTAACTCCAAAATCCATGCTTTTTCCAACAAGCTCTTTACCTGTCGAATTGTCCTCAGTATCTGTTCCCCTCCATCAGTACCACCCCCTCTCCCTTTTTGTTGGTTCTCTCTTCATTCATTTATGCATGTTCATTCTTAAGTTAATCACTGACCACCTACTGGGTGCTGGACTGTGATGAGGACCACTCATTAGTGTTTTCAGGTATTTTATTTTAAGCCTGGTGCTCTAAGCATTGCCTCTTCCTTATTCAAACATGTCAGACTGGATGTTAAAATCACATCACTTCCACTTACTTACAAGATGACTTCTGGTAAACATAAAATCTATGAAACTCAAGCCATAGAAACTCAGTGTCTACTAGCTTCTGGCAAATATTGAAGATTTTAGTTAGTTGAGGAAAAAAGCATTTACTTCAGAACAATCTAAAAGATAATATCCTAATTATTTAAGTAAATTTAGTAGCTGAGAATTCTTGGTAAAGTTATTACACAGCATTAAAATCGGAAGCTATAAATTAAGATTATGCTGCCACAATGTCTTTAGGGTAATTTTAACTAAAGCATTACGTAGTTGTGTGCATGCATGTAGTTAAGTACCCACTTACTTATTCACTTATAATCATGCACAGAAAACATCTCTGCATTGGCTGGTATACGGTTTCTCAGAAATATGCCACAGTATTGCTGGTAAGATTCCACCTGCAAATGTTAAGTCAGAGGAAGAAGTGATACTTGATTCTTTCCAAAGAGGTATCTTAACTCATCATGGGGTGCTGAGTATTACTGCTAATTCAAGGACCCTGAACAGTACAGCAATTACAGCAATAACCTAAGAAGACAGGTTTTAAAAGCAATACCACAATTGCTCAATAAGCTATAGGCACAGTAAACAATCATACTGAAAGGAAGAGCAGAAATGTAAGTATTCCCTAATTTTAAAAATATGCATTGCTTTTAAAAGCTGGAAGAAGCTGTCTACTACTATTCTTTACCCTTACAGAATGAAAAAAGAAGAGGTTGGAAGACGCCATTTCATTCTAAAGCTGCTCATATTCACACAAAAGAACTGGAGATCCCTACCAAGGGCCCAAGTCCAACCCCAGTCGGGCCACCAGCACATCCAAACATGCACACTGACGACCGGACAGCCCTTCCTCCGGCTGCCCGCACACCCACCAGCCCCTCCCAACGGCGTCACCCATGCTACCGGATCTCATAATTAGAGCACGTTAGTGGGGGCTAAACCTACAGTCAGATCCCTCCCCCAAAGGGCCAATATCAGTGTGTTCTACTCCTTTTAATAAACAACTGCCCCATTCTACACAGAACACTCCAATAAAGTAAGGGGAGTAAAACGAGGCGGGATTCATAATGAAAACTGGTAATAATGGCATTTGAGTTAACACAGAAAATAAAAGTTGACCTTAAACCAGTGTTTCTCAACCTTGGCTGTACTTCACAATAACCTAGGGATTGTGAAAAATACTGATGCCTCAGTCCAACCCCCAAAGATTCTGACGAAATCAGTCTGGGGTCCAGCCCAGGCATCAGGACTTTTAAGGTGATTCAAATGCAGAGGTAGAACTTAAGCCACTGCCTGGAATTCTAGCCTTAGTTCTAGCAACACTAAAGATGCAAAGCCTTTCAGAAAGTCATTTTAAAAAATAAAAATAAATGTTAAAATTTTACGTTGCACGTCTGATTAATAGTACTTTGCTTTTTCACACAGAGCTATGGGTACAGAAGGCTTAGATTCATATGTGACTGGCTATTAAAAAGGTAAGTGAGCAGCTAAGCTTGTCATTACTGTGTCCACCATCACAGATGCCTGTGCAGGGACAAAGCACTTCTTTAAAGAGAAGTTTCAGAGGGGCTGCAAGAGTGCAGACCACTGAGGCACACAGCTCAGAGGCCAGCCTCTCCTGCGGCATCGCTCGCCCCATCACACAGAGAGCTGTGCAGCCGCACACTGCAGCCCACCAGCGGGGACCTGGCCTACTTCGGACTGACTCCTGCTTGGAAATTGCAGGTATGATGAGATGCCTTGTGGTTCACAGGAGAAAAAGTAATCGGACAGGGATAAATTCATCATAAAATACACAGGTAGAAATACATGTGGAGTTATTAAGGGCACAATTATTAACAAAATAAGGTATTAAATATGAAAACCACCATCTAATTTGTATGACCTGGGTTGAAGGATAAGGTTATTCTATCAAAAAAATATTATTTTAGAGAAAAAAATGGACAAATTGTACTAAATTTCAGGGGAAAAGGTATCTGTTATTAGGACAAGAAGGGAGGGAAGATGGCTAAATTCTGCATATTCTGTTTTACTGGTAAGTTTAAAAAATTACAAATACAATTAAAAGTATGACAAAGGATCAGAGGTATTATTTAAATTTTTACCAGTTTCTTTTTCACCAAGTGGTTATTTGTCAAATTGATATAAAATGGTAACATTTGTATGTATTGCATTACATCTTACATGGGAAAAAACCACACCTTAGCCTGAAAATTATTTCTGGTACAAATATTTACAAGCCTAATAATCACTGGCAATAACTTAAAATCAAGCCAAGAAACATCTTTGAAAAGCTACTGTGTGTAAGATGACACTGAATCAAGCACTGGGGGAGGACAGAAAAGCAACTCAGGCTTTGTTCTGCATGTGACTTACTAATTAAAAGAGTAATGCGGAAAAAAAAGTGAAGAAGAACACTTAGAGCTAGGCTTTGAAAGCATAAGAACCAGCTTTCTGTGGAAGCAATCTTTTTCCTGTTTATTTCAAAGCACAAAACTTGGCAGACATAGTCTGAATGAATTAAAAACATGTAGGCAGTATTTCTCTCGGACTCAGAGAAATGAGAGAGACCGAAAGCAAGAAAAATCATCGCACACTTACTATGGAATGACTGGTGACGTAAAGCAACGGGCTGGCCCGTGGCTGACAGCAGCTCCCAGCCTCGCTGTCTGCTTCAGAGCACAACCCCCCAACAAAGGGGGCTGCCCCTGTGGGGTTAACTTTTACACTAACTCTAAAAAAGATTAACAAGCAATTTAATTTTTTAAAAAATCACATAAATGATGTCCCTAAAACAGGAGATTCAACTGAGGAGCCCACCATTACCTGCAGAATAAGGAAAGTGTGGCAATGTCCTTCCTTGTGAAGTGTGTGCGTTTTTCTCCACAGTCCAGTTAGGAATTCATGCGCGTTCATTTTATACCCAGGTGAGCTAGTTTTGCTCTCAGAGTCACTCAGAATACAACGCAGGCATGTGTGTTTACAGCTGGACATGTGTGATATGAGATATTTATGACCGTATGTTGTCTTGTGGCCTGCATCACGCTAGCATTCATTAACAGCAATGCATTTCTTTTTATCTATGTTAGATTATACACTTTTTAAAGAATTGGTGTAATCATATAATCAGAACTTAAGATTTTCTACTAGTTTCTAAAATACAGTATATTGCACTCCATACTCAATGTTCTCCCCTACAAGGTATCTTTAAAATGACTTGAAATAGGTATAAGAAATGTTTTCCCCTATAAAAAAGGGGGCAGTCTTATACAACTGCATGTCTTAAATACCAGAAAATAATGGCATATATTCGGAATCCTCTATGATTGTACACAGGGTTCTTATTAGGAAGAGACAAGAGACGCAGGATGGAGGGAGGAGGAGAGGAGGGAACAGAGTTCTCCCAGGACAAGAATCTACAATACACACTCGTTGCATCATTCTATCATGTGCATGGACATACGTCACTGAACAGCATGGGACACTGCCAAGCATGGGTGTTAGAGTCACATTAATGCTGCTGTCTTACTTGTTCATTTTCTCTAAGGTGTGCTGCCTGCCTCAGCTCAGTCAGGCTCTAAAGGAACACTCTCTCAATTCTTTGGTGACTGAGGGCCAAATATTATCAGTTGGTATTAAGGAATCTTTCAGATGCTTGCCGACAAATCCCTCTTGATTTACGACATTTGCAAGGTTTGTACAGCAGATGGATAGGTTTCTACTGACCCCTTTCCTGGAGAGGTCGTGTTATGCTCCCTGCACGTGTATTTCAGGTTTACGTGTTTAAATCTGTGGTTCTCTAACTTCAAGTTTTCATCAGAACCCCCTGGAGGCTGGTTAAGCCACAGGTTGCTGGCTTTATTCCCAGGGCTTCTGATTCAGTTAAGGGGTGGGGTCTGAAAATCTGCCAAGTTCCCACCTGATGCTGACGTAGCTGGTCTGGCGACCACAGTTTGAGCAGCTCTGGTTTAAGGAAACACTTCCAAGTACTAGAAAGTCATTGTTCAAGAAGTCTACAGGAATCCCACTCCTTAGGCAAGTTAGTTAACTGGCTTTCCCCATTCCTTTATCTGTACAACCAAGCAAGAGGAAGGGATGACCGAGACCAGGGCTGAAACAGCAGGGAAGAAATGCAAGAATGAAGATCCAAAGGCAGTTTGACAAAAGAAACAACAGAAGAGGAAGGCAGACTTAGGAGGAAGGGACACTGGGTAGGGAGGGAGAGCTTGAGAGAAGAGCTCCTTGCAGAGTTGACAGGAATGAACTCACAGAAACTCTGATAAAGAAGCACCTACTCTTCCCCCAGAAGAGTTTCAGGAGAGAGGGCGGCTCCTTCTTGAGGCCCAGGGCCAGTCTCACCATTTGCCCTCTGTGTTTCTTCTAGGTTGAAGGCCCCAAGATGTTGTTGAAGAATAGGTTCTTGCCTCGCACAGGAAAGAATTCAAGAGCAAGGCATAGTAAAGTGAAAGCAAGTTCGTTTAGAAAGATGCACACTCCGTAGACAGAGTGCGGTCCGTCGCACTCGGAAGGGAAAATGGCTTAGGAGATGCACGCCCCACAGACAGAATGTGGGCATCTCAGAAAGGTGAGAGGGAGAGACGGAGGGGTGTGGGGTGTTTAGCTGAGAGTAAAAGCAGATACACACACCAAAGAGTGTGGGCTGTCTCAAAGGGCAAGAGAGAGAGCAACCACGAGGTGAGGAGTTGCTAGGTTTTATGGGTTTGGTAATTTTATATGCTAATGAATAGGAGGATTGGGGAAGGGGCGGGGATTCCCAGGAATCATGTCCCCACCCACTTTTTTCCCTTTTAAGGTCAGCGTAGGAACTGTCATGGCACCTGTGGGTGCACCATGAGGCTCAAGGTCTTCTGGAAGTTGAATCTTCTGCATCTTGGTTCTAATCAGTCTGTCCTGTCCTCAGTGGCTGTGTCATTCCCTCAGCGGCTGTGCCCTTCCCTCCTGCTTCAAAACCACCCATGATGCCTTCATTATGCTCTTCCTTTCCTATCCTCCATGTTCCTCTCTCTGCTGATTCCTTCCCACCAAAGGGCCAGTATGCTGATGTCTTTTCCATCGTATCAACAAAAAAAACTTTCCCTCCGCCTTGCACCCTCCCAAAGGACCAACATATCATCTCTCCTTCTTTCGCAGACAAACTCCTCCCATAAGGGTCCCCAGTTCCTGCTTCTCACATTGTGGTCTTCAGAGCAGCCTCACTGACATCACCTGGGAGCTTTCCAGAAATGCAGAATCTCAAGCTTACTCCCATGAACTCTAGTCATCTGAACGCCCTGCTTTGATAATCGAATTGATGTTATTCCATTAATTTTCCCAATCTAAACTATGGTCCAAGCTATCGACCTGGGTTCTCCTCACTGTAGATTGAACTTATCTAAAAAGATAAATTTCAAGATATTTAGGATCCAAATATTAAATCCAGAATCCATTCAAGGTACCTTCAGATTTCTAACAGAATCTTACAATGTGAAAGCTCACACTGGGCATTTATAAAACACAAACAAAATCTGCAAAAAACAAATATAATACTAAATGTAAGGACCAGATTAAAATTTACTACAGGTTAAACTGTTCAAAAAGCATAACAATGAGCAAAGACCTAGGATGCACAAGTACTTGGAGCATTTGTAGCTTCTGCTGCACAGAGCAAGTCAGCACTGTCCCTCCTCACTTACTCTCTTCTGATTCCACGACTGTATGCTTGCGTGGCTCCCAGAAAGGAGCAGCCCTGATACTCACCCTAGCTGAGTGGGTCCCTGTCCCTAGGATGCTGGATCTTGCTCTTTGATCCTTTTTCCAAAGCTACAGGGGTCTGGCAGATCTCCAGAAACCATAGATCAGCAAGGCCATTTTGTTCCAGGTAGTAACACTTACATCAACCTTGTCTAAACTTACTCACTCAGTAAATATCACCAAGCAGCCCCTCCACGCCGGGCACTGTGCTAACCCTAGGAATACAGCAGGGATGAGAAAAGATGCACTCCCTGCAAGCGTGGAGGGTAGGTCCTAGGGGAAGACAGGCTGCGTCAACTTGTAATTCAGCTCACAAATGCTGTGAACAATACAGAATGTTATGGGGACCCCCAGCAGGAGAATCGAATCTAGTCTAGGGAGGTAGTCAGTGAAGGCAGAGGGACTTTAAAACTACACGAGAACAGAATAGTGTACAGGTTGACCAAAAGGAGAGGGAGGACACATCCTCCAGACGGAAACAACACGAGGAACGCCCTGGAGCTGAGAGAGAACACGGTGGATTCAAGGAAGTGAAAGAAGCTCCGTGTGAGGCAACAGAGAACGTGGAGGACGCAGTGCTGAGAGGCTGCGCTGGAGAGGGAAGCAAGTACCACTTTGTGGAGAGGCTTGTAGCCCATCTTAAGGATCGGGGGCTTCATTCTGGAGTAAATAAGAAGACCTGAGACAGGGCTCTAACACAGATGTGAACACAGCAAGGCTACAACTACAGACGTGGAGTCTAGCTGGTATTTTGCAGACAAAGGAGCGGTACTAGAATGCACAGGAGGGGAGGGAATCCCGAGATACACAGGCAGTAGAGACAGCCCAGCCAGGGCATCACCTGGACATGCCAGACACCTTCCAAAAGCCCAGCTCAGGCACACAAGGCGGTAGCATCACGCAGAGAGACTGAGCCTGGCACGAGGAAGAGATGGGGGAGGACTGAAGGCTTCCGTCTGGCAGGCTCCACACTGCGAGTGCTCTGCTGCCCTGGCCGTGCCCAGCCTCTGAAGCTCCAGGCTTCCTTCAGGCCTGGACCCTGTTCCAGAACTTGTTTGTCCTTCTTACTCCCTGCCTCCGCCACCAGGGTCAGCTCCTGCGATGGTGAGCGACGTGTTTACATTTCAGTCTTGTCACCATTAAAGCCATTCCATATTCTGAGCTTTTTCAGCCTGAGCTTAAATTTCTTTGTATGTTGATGGTCTCAAATATCAAAAGTTTAACTCAATTTTTATGCATAATGAGTAAAACGTTTTCTAATGTTCAATTATAAATTCACTCTACGTTATTTTACAGACTTTCATTAGAATCCATATTAAATTAGTGGCACATTCCTGACGTCTATGTACATTATGCATGCATGTTTTAAATGAACTGCAATTGTAGGCAAATTTCCATTATTGTTACATTTGACAATGTATGTGATCGGGGCCTATGAGAAGAAGGAAACACTTAGGCATCATTTTCCACGCTCTTTCAGCATTTGTAAAACAGCGAAGGCCCCAGCATGTACATGCTGAGCTCCCCCACTGCGTCTGTAGGTCTTTTATTTGTAATGTCTCCTCTTTGTGCCTGGAACAGGATGAGAAGAAGAAAGGGATGGGACAGAGGCCAAGGAGGCCAGGACCAAAACAGCGGCAGCAGGAGCGGAGACGAGCCCCACGCGGGTGTGGAGGGTGCACAAAGGCGGCCACTTCGACACCCCATCACCAGTCTGGCTGCAAACCTTCTCCTGAATGTTCCACATTTCTACAGGAAATGAGAAGCAGGGCCTGGGGTGGGCAGGGAGCGGGGAGGGTCCACTCCTCAGGGTACAGAGCAGCAAAGGGGAGCAGTAGGGGAGGGCGGACAACCCTGGGCAAGGTCAGCTGCAAGGACAGGGAAGCTGGGAAGCCCTCTGGCTGGGTCGGCCGTTTCTCAGGACCCCAGACTGGGACGAGCTAAGGTCTGCTTACGCTGACGGTGCACTCTGTGTGCCGCCACTCCCCAGGCCCAAGCACATGACAACCTGAGCCCTGGATTCAAGACACATGTACTAAATAAACAGACAAACTGATGAATTAATTTGGTTTGATTTTCTCTTACTTTCTTTTCACTTTAGCCAGTTGCTCATCTAGTAGCCTACCTATCATTTATGAAGATACTGAACACTTAACTTGTAGGGGAAAAAGCATATACCTGACAGGGCATCTGCCTCCATCCCTCCTATGAATGCCCAAGTGCTGAGTGTGAGTATCGCAGCAACTGTCCGGACTCCCCTGCCTGCCCTACGCTCTCACACACACACACTCACACTCACATCTCAACTGCTCACTGAAGTCCTTTGTCATTTTTCCCCCTCCAAGGCCCTGTGCCTATCATCACATCTCCTTCAAACCCTAGTCACTATTTAAGAACAGTCACTAATGTCTTCCTGGCCAGTCTCTATGCTCTGGGTCTCTCTCACTTACCTACTCAGAGCCCAACTAAATCCTCACCAATATTATAAGGTTATCATTTAACAGTCCTGGATAAAAGAACATAGTTTTTTTTTTTTCTCTCTCTCTAATTTTTCTCCCTACAGATTATTGGGGAAACACCAACTCTCCAATTTATTCATTATCCCCACTGCTTCCCCACTCTTGAAATTAGGATGTGCTCAGATACACGAAAGAGACTATATGGATAACAATGGCTTAAACCATCGTTTAACTTCTTTAAAATTCCTAATAAAGTAGTCCCAGAGTTGCTTTGGCTGTTCAGCAATGTCAGGAAGGACCAAGACTCTTCTCATCCTCCTACTTCATCATCCTTGCCATGTTGAAATTAATTTTCCCATATCACCTCATGGTCGTAAAATGGCTCCCAGAGTTCCAGGCATCACATCTTCACGTGGCAGTGCCCATAGAGGAAACACGTGGTTGAGGTAAAAAAAAAATTAAACTGCTGTCTTTCATGGGATCAACCTCTTTATACAAGAAGTGAATTTTTATCAAAAGCACAGAAGATACCTTTTTAGCTTTCATTGGTCCCTGTCCAACCTTAGAACAATATTGGCAAAACAAGCCCTAGCCTTTCATGGATTAACTCGGTGCACACGGATGCATGTCTGCCAAAGCAAAACTGGAGTGCTTCAGAGTAAGGAAGAAGGAAGCTGGCTATGGAGCAGACAGCTAACTTGTCTGCTGCACATCACCAAGAAGGTTTTGAGAAATGTGACACTGGATATCTGGGTTTCTTTGATCTATCCTCTCTCCATCCCTCCCTCCCTTCCTTTCTTCCTCCCTTCCTCTACCATGGAGCATTTAAGTAAAATAAAAATGTGGCATAGTTCTAAGAGCAAGTTCTATTTACCCCTTCTCTGTATAGTCTAGTTCCTTAATAAACACAATAAAGAAAGATATTTCTGTTTAAGAAACTGTAGAAATATAAACCAGAATAAACAAATAGCTGAGTTCCTGAAGTGCTGTACAAACCGCATCATACTTCCTTATCTACTTTGCTATTTCAGCTCTGCTTCATTTAATTCTGGGACGCTCAGTTGCTTCAATGGATAGTCGATGCTGTAAATTAAGTTCCCCAGCCTCTCAATCCATTAGGAAGCATTCTGCTCACCATTTATTGAGGGCCTGCTGTCTCTGAACACTGGAGAACAGTTGCATGTGTAAAGAAACCCTGAAAATTCCAGAAAGAAATATTTCATAATAGAAGTACCTCTATAAAATGGTTTCATTTTTCAGGGATGGAGTTTTCTTAGAGCGAGGCATGTCAGTCTTTCAAACAGTACACTGTTAAATACCAACTATGTTCCTCCTTTATGTTCCTATCAATCTAATACCCCCCACCTCAGGTTTTTTTCCTTTCCCCTTTAATAGTGACTCTATTTATCTGAATCTATCCATTTATTCCTCATTTTTCAAGTTTAAGCTAACAGATGGAGACACAGATTACTTCCAAACATCTGCACTGAAATGCTTTACCTGCAACTCCTGCTGTGAGTAAAAGAGGTTTTAATTATACGGTATTTGAAAATCTCTCTCGCGGGCACTGTAAGTGGAAGTTTTCAGTGTAAGAACTGGTTATCACCAAGGCTCTCACTGTTAGATACACTCACGTCCCAAACAAATCATACATCCCCCTGTGTCAGTGTTGTAAATAGATCCTTGATGTAAACGATAGTTTTGATATCATGGATGTCTGTGATATTCACAGTTCAGTATTACTGGGACTTTTTACACGTGTGCCATGACATGGGTCATATGACAGCCAGAAAATTAAGAAAAACTGATGATGCTTGTTATTCGCAGGTATTCTCAAAGAGGCCATTACCTAGAAAGACTCTAGAGAGACAAAAGCGTAGCCATAAAGCGTATGACACTACTTCTACTCACACAATAATGAGATTTTGGTCACACCTGGGTATTAGGTTAGCAAGTTTTCCTGATAATCCCCCAAACTGAAGTTAGCAAGTACCTATTACCCGCAGCAGCCGTGGCTGCACCGCACCTGTGCATCCTACCTTTCTTTCCAGACGCTCCTTTTCCTCTGCCCAGCCCTGGATGCTGGAATCTGCAGCCTCCCGGTCCAAGTGCCATCGTCCATGGGAGCCTCATCTAAAGGGATAACTTCACTATCACCTAAATACAATGAATCCTTCCTCTGGGTCTACATTTCCAGCCTGCTCATCTCCTTTGGGTTTTAGGGCCATGCCCCTGCCTTCCTTCTAGGTAATACCTATATATTCAAGGATTAGCCTATACTCAGACAGACCTGGACTCAACCTTTTACCCTGTAAGCATATTTCTGTGGTCATTATCTGGATTAGAAGCATCGTAATGAATTTAATAAGCTAGGACTAGAAACTTCAATTACCCTACATGCCTCCAGCTCCCTTAACCACCCTCTGAAGGCATTCACAAACACCTGTAGTGTCCACTCTGCAATCATTCATTTTAGTTCTCCCCATCACAAGTCTAGTTCAACTCATCACTCTTAATATGGGCTTGACAAACACTTTCAGAACCTGTCTCCTTGCTTCTGATCATGACTATAGCCAAAACATCCTCTAGGCTCCACTTCACTTGACAAATATTTACTGAGCATTTCGGTGAGTCATGCTCTGGGATGGGCATTCAGTAGAGAGTGCTGAGCAAATCGAAGACCCCCTCCTTAACAAACCCAGACTGCAGTTCAGGAGAGAAGGCTGCAGTCAAGTAAGCAAATAAATAAATAACCCATGGCGGGTATCTGGGTAAAGAATAACTGTGTGTGTGTGGTGGGGGGGGGGGGGGCTATGCATTGAGCATGGTCACTGAGCAGGTGTCATTGAGAATGTCAGACCTCCAGGAAGGGACGAGGCCAGCCACAGAGTCGAGGAGAAAAGCACAGCAAAGATTCGAGGCAAGAAGATGCTCCAGAGCCCATGGTGACCGGACCACGTGGGAGCGTGTCTGCATCCAGGTGAGTGGAAGTGAAATCACCAAAGCCACAATCACAGGTCTGAACCCAGTGTGAGGCATCAAGGGAAGTCAGGGAAAGGTTTGAGGCAGAGGAGTAACATGATCTGATTTACATTTTTAACGAATCACCAGAATTATGTTTCACAATCACACGAGGAGGGTCAGTGCTCGAGTCAAAAAGGTTGACAGCTCCTGATGAATAAGGTGCCCACGTGCTCCAGTTTGTCCAAGGGCATCCTGGTTTTCCCCGCTGTCCTCGTGTAATTATTACAGTCCCCCTTTCACTCTCTTGAAGGGTCCTATAGAGATCACACATGGTCTGGCCAACTTACTGACGGAATATTCCTTAGGCTGACGTTCAAAGCCCTTCTGAACCTGGTCCCGACTCCCCTCTCTTCCTCTCTCCCCCACCAGACCTCTACCTGACGGTGTTCTGGTCTGAGATGTGCTGCTGGCAGCGCAGAGTGGGACACGTATCCTCACTGCTGTTCCCTGGCTGGCGCGCCTGCCCCTTGCTGCACACTCTGACCATCTCACTAGTGGACAGACCCCTGAGGGCCAGACCTGAAAAGCCTTTCCAGAAACTGGGCAGAATGAATCCTCCTGTGCACTCTGTCACTATCTCCATTACCAAGTTTATCACAACTGGGTTAACTGTGTGTAGGTCTGTTTTCCCTGTTAGAATGGTAGGTACTTCACGGTAAGGACAGCACCTCCTTCTTTGTATTTTTGGGTCCTCACCACCTACTGCATGCCTGGTTCACAGCTGGTACTTGACTGTGAGATGAATTATTTCATATAAAGACAATGTAAATGACAGAGTAAAAGAATAAGGTTGAACAATGTGATTTTAAAACTAATTTCTTCAGTAAGCTTAAAACATCTCTGCCTTCATATCTTGACAAGTTGCATACTCCAAGTTCACCCTCATGTCTAATGCAGCCCCATTCATCAGAAAGTGACAATCAGCTCCTAGTGAATAACTAGAAGTGAAAAATCTTTACAGGGCAAGAAGAAGTAGTGGAATTTTAGGAAATGAAACCATCTGGTGTTTTTGTAATAAATTTCTAAATAACTGCAAAGACTGAAATATTACCAACAGGCAATTTCATATACTCACCACTCTTAAATGATCCTGAATAGATCCTGCTCAGAAGAAGTTTTTGACGTAACTGCAGAACTTCAGCTTCCAAGGCTTCGGCTTTTGATCTCCACTTCGATTCCTGCCCAGACACCATCCTTGCAAGATGCTCTGTGTATTCTCTGCTGCTTTTGTCTGCTGGTTTTGAGCGGATAATTGCCAAGGCCAGAGCCAGCTTTGCAGTCCTCAGATACCATGCTTGACTGTGATCATCCATCCTGGCTTGTGCCCCTATTGTTTAGTAAGAAAACAAGTTACAGGAGTCCCTTTTAACTTCTGTAGTGCATTTCATTTGCTCGAAATTGATTCTGTAGTGAGTATCACTAATTAATAAGTTTATAACACAACAGGAAGCCAAGTAACAGAAAAATTTCTCAGGAACTGAAAACAGCATGAAAAAAATATGCAGAAGAAAAATGTATACCTATGCACATGAAGTGCATTAAGAGTCAAAACAGCAGATTCGGATAATGTGACAGATTCTTGGAATGCAAAAAACACACATTAATTCATTTAGTAGCTTCTAACCAGAGACACACATCAGACTCTGAGAGAGCTTTTAAATATATATATATATATATATATATATATATATATATATATATATACATATATATATATATATATGTGTGTGTGTGTGTCTCTGTGTGTGTGTCTATGTGTGTGTGTATGTGTGTGTGTGTGTGTGTGTGTGTGTGTATATATATATATATATAGTCTCATCCCTCCAAAATTCTGATTCAGCAAATCTGGGGAGAACTGAGGCTTTTATATCTTGTCCAAAGTTTACTGTGTAATCAGAATCACTAAATAAAACTATTTAAATGTCAGCCCCTCTCCTCCTCAAATCCATTCTGCTACCTCCGGGAGCCCCTGCTCCCCAACCCTGCATTTCTCAGTGCACCCTGACCCACTCTTCCTGCCTTTAATCAGGCCCCTCCAATCTATACATAGAACAATCTTTTAAATATTTGCATCATCTAAGTTGTGACTCTGCTCTGAATCTGCACCTCCAAAGATTTCCACTTGCCACAGTCAGCATACTTTTCCAAACCAACACTGCACCGCAGTCTGAGTACTTGAGTGTTTTTATGAGGACAGCACGACTGACCATCACGTTCACTGGTTTAACGTCACTCCCTCTACTGAAGTACAAGCTGCTGTGGGCCTCCACTAGGCTTTACTGAATTTGAGGGCTCTGCACATACCACATGTACATAAACATTTTTAACGAATGGTTAAAAGCACAATGGTCCAGAAAATTCAGATGTGGTTGCTAAATCTATCCTACTAACATAATTTCAAATTCCACATCTCAAACTTTACTTCCTTCCATTGCTCATGGTTATTCTTCCATGATGGTTGGATCACACTCATACAAATAGATGGACACAGCCCAGGGTCACTCCCATCCTATCTCTGCTGGTGCATTTTCCCATCATGATGCCCTGACGTTCTTACAGCCCCAGGGCCCTGGCTGGACACCTTTCAGAGGACAGCTCATATACTACCATAAAAAATCTTATCAGATGTATTCCCACCTTCTGCAATGAATACCTATCTGATATCCTATCATTTTTCACTGAAAATATGCAGTCTAACACGTAGCCAAATGCTATTTTATTACAACCAGTGATGAACACAAAAATATGTGTACAATATGTCATTGCAGGATCCTTTATAATATTGAAAACTGGGACCAAAAACCAAATAGTTAAGTAAATAATGGTATGACTGTACAAATGATTATTACTTATCCATTAAATATTGGATTTTCAGAGTTTTTTTTTATTAACATAGGGAAGTGTTAATGATATACTGAGGGAAAAAAACAGTGAGTTCATGATATGTGTACAAGAGGATCCCAATTATGTAAAAAATAGAAGATGTTGATAGGACTTCTTTCTACTGTAGAATTATGGATTTTTCATATCTATATTTTGCTAAATTTTCCTTATTTTCTACAGTGACTATGTATCAAATTATAATCAGAAAAAAATTATAAAAAATTGATTTCTAACAGCAAAGTACAGCTGCCATTTTTTTTTAACCTTTCCCAGCTGTGGAATACACCAAGGACTAGACACCATTAAGGTGGACAAACTAATTAGAGTTATAGCTCCACTTATTTTAGCTTCTGCAGCAACCATCTCACTTGGCTGGTTCACCGTCCATCTGTTGTGTCAGTGATGGGGAGCAGCAGACTCTGCTTCTCGGTGCTTCAGAAAAGCATCTTGCTCTCTGCAGAGAGCAGAGAGACATGGATGACCCTCCTTAAAGAAGGTTCACACTTACCTACAACAGTACTGACCAAAGACAGCAATAGTAATATAATAATAATCAGTAACTTATTGAGAGTGTTCCACTTAGAAAGGAATCTGACATTCAATCATGAATGGTGGAAATCTTGCTTAAAAAAAAAAAAGAGGAGAAGTTTATTAACATAAGAGGAGAAGTTCTTTGGATAATAAAAGCACAGCAAACTCCCTGCCATTTCACAGAGATATTTAAGATTTAAGCAAGCTGATTAATTAAATGTTCTGATTTTTAAATAAAGTAAGGTAAAAATAATTCTATTTATACTAAAATTTCATGGAGAAAAAGATGAGCTTCCTAGATATATTCTCTGTTCAACTGAGAAAAAATCGGTAATAACTTTTAGAAAAGCTTTTGTAAATTCAATTTATGCTCAATAATTATAGTAAATGATTAAAATGAACATTTAATGTTCCCAAAGAAGATATTTAGTGTCTCTGAATTCTTAATAATTTAAAATATAAAATGTTAACAGTCTTTTTAGACTAGCCCATTTGATCAAGTGGGCTTTCTTTCTCTTGCATTTGGAAACAGACTTTACCATGGCAAAGTCCCGCCCAGGGCTCTGGTGAAATCTAGTCACATCCCCTATGACCTCTGGCTTCCTTCAAGCATCCCTGCAGAAACAGCTACTCAGCAAACAGTATTTTGGCAATTTTTATCTATCCTACTTCTGCTACCCTCATATTCCCCTCCTGAACTTAAATTTGTTATCAGCTAACCAATTCTCCAAACTGTCAAAACTGTTTTGAATTACAGTCCTGAATTCTGCAACTGGTTCATCTCCAAGATCGCTGGTGAAAAGTCTATGAAGTAAAGACTGCCTGATCACCCATTTATAAGAGTAATGGAGGTTTAAATTCAACAACCTTTCAGGAGAATATTATACTAGTACATATCAAACACCTTCAAAATATTTCTCCCTCTTTGGTCAAGCAATACAAAAGTTCTAAGATTTTACCTTAAACAAATGACCAGAACTACAATATAACTTTATGACAACAGACGATCTTGTAGGATTATTTATAACTACAAGAAAAAAAAAAAAAAAAACACCCCCCCCAAAAAAAACCCTGTCACCAGCTTGAACATCTAACAATATAAATTCATTAATCAAATTGTCATAGATTATAAAACTGAATTGAAAATGTTTTTGAACATACTTAAAATTATGGGAAAATATCCCCCACATGCTGTTAACTACAGAGTAAAATATAAAACAGTAAAAGCAGTAAAATAAAAAAAAAAAGTCCATTGATAGAGATTAACGTACCGATAGATTTAGAGATAGACATGGGGAGGGAAAGAAGAGAAAAAGGGAAACAGGAGGGAGAAAGACAGAATTATTTACCAAAATACAAACAACACACTATCAGTTGAGGAAGTCTGATTTAATTTTCTCATTCATACTTTTTCTATAGTTTCCAAGTTGTCCACAATGAACATTATAAAATATACTATAAAAGGTAGAAAAAAGTCTTACTCCTACAAAAATATTCCCTATTCTATATTTTTCAATGTACGAATTACAGAAAAAATAAAATCGGGTTTTCCGGGAAGCCTCAGAACTCTGCATCAAGCACTGAATGACTGAGATGAGCAGTTGCAGACACCGGATCCCCGCCTCCACTCTGAACCACCCTCAGGGGTGAAACACACCATCAATTCAACAACAGCTTAGGGGAGGAGGAAGACCAGAATGAAGTAACAGCACTTTAAACATGCTCAGAAATGTTTCAGTGTCAAAGTGCTTTCAGAATTGAAGAAATGGTGTCAGAATTGAGTCAATGGAATGAGAATTCTGCTTCCTTGGTTTTCTAATTTCACTTCCTGATCAGCCTTCCTCAAATTCTACTAATGAAACCAAGTCCCTGTAAAACCAAATTCCTTTACTGAGTTTATTTTTTTTTTAATTGAAGCATAGTCAGTTACAATGTGTCAATTTCTGGTGTACAGCCATGTCCCAGTCATGCATATATATAAACATATATTCATTTTCATATTCTTTTTCATTACTGAGTTTATAATTAATTTTGCTATCTAAATCTCTTGTCCCCTCTGACCTCAATCTCGAGCTAACTAAACACTAATCAACCAGAGTCAGATGACTAAGTTTGCTGTTGTTGAGAACATCGTTAATGTAGTAAAATTGCTATGAAAGGTATCATCACTAGCATACAAACTCAGGTTGTTTCTCCTAACAGGCCGCTAAGCCACGGACCACCTGGCTGGAGAATCATAAACCAGAAACATCCTGACCCTCAAAATTATAACTAGAGAATCATAAATCAGAGACATTCTGATTCCTGAAAGTATGATTAAGAAATGTCACAAGAGGATGACTAATCCCAGCCTCTTTGTTCTTCCCGCATAGAAATTCCCTAACTCGAACACCAAGTGGGACTGGATCTGAGGCTTGTCTCCCATTCCCATTGTTGGTGCCCTGCAATAAACACTTTACTTTTCTTCATGACAACGTGGTGTCAGTAGGTTGGCTTTGCTGCACATTGAGTGAGCGGACCCAAGTTTGGTTCGGTAACATGAAGCCTGTGGACTTCAGATCTTTCAATGTCCACTAGTAGACACATGCCCCTTCATTAGATGTGTCTGGTGTTTCTTCTAATTCAAAGGACACAGTGGATTTTGGAAGGGGTTGGGAGAGGCAGAAAAACTTAGTATGACTAAGCAGCAAGCTACTAGCCACTGTATGCCAATGGTACGATCGCTGGCTCATAGTAAGCACTCTACTAAGTATGTGAACAAGTAAATGAGCGAGTGAATATATTAGTGCAGGTCAGGCAGTCACAGAGGGCTGCTTGGCCAGCTCTTGTCCCTGGCTCTTGTCAATAAGTCATTGTCAATTACATTGGAGGAAGAATGGATTAGGAGGGGAATTTAATTAGTTAACCTGAAGGTCACATCTGTCTCTCTTCACTTTATGATGCATCCTTTCTCAACTACCTTCAACGAGTCAACTCTCTCTAAACTTATGCCTTTCTACTGTATACCCTTTGTCTTTTCCCACAATAATTATTTAGTAAAGAAAGTAGAAGATAAAATCTAGCTTATACCCAGGTTTAGGTGAAAGGGTAAACTATAAGGGAGAAAACCAGATTTTATCTCATGCGAACCCTACAATAAACACCTGCCTTCTCAGTAAAGTAGGAAACTGAAGAACATTGGGTGAACATTCCCTGAACAACTGAGCTGAATAAATTAAGATAATGCAGGAGGGAGATCCCAAGGAACATAATGGAATATGCATTTATCAGATACCAGTCTGGGGACAGCAAGGCTCTGGCCAGGCCAGAATGGTAAGACATCACAAGACTTCTTAGATAATTTCAGTAAAGTTTGGACAAGATCTAACATACAATTTTTAGATTAGATCTAGCTGACAAATCCCCTAATTATTATTATAGTTTCAGCATATATTGTACTGTAAAGTGTTCAGCAGATTAACATGTGAAATTTTACATAAAAGAATCAAGAGTTATTCAATATTTCAAATCCCTCCACTTTAATTATTAAAGGGGCCTTTAAAAGCCTTCCCAGCAAAGAGTCTGGGCATAACAAGAGGCTTTTAAGAAAATAAAAGGATATTTTTTTTCCTTTCTATTTCATTTCCATAACAGGCCAATGACCTGTAACTTTCCTCTTACTGAAAAAGTTAACTAAGCAAAGATTTTAACTGTCTACAGAGGCTCCATACACAGTTTTCTTCTCATGCAACTCCCAACTCTTACCTTTGTTTTCCACAATGCCTCTTTTTTTTTTTTTTTTCATAGGAAAGATTTTCTCTGGATTCTGGCAAGAAATACTGCAGAATTTCACATGGGAAAAGTGCATCACACACATTTTGTAAGTCAGCAAAAAATAATACACTGATTCAGAAACACAGAGTCACATTTATACAGCACAGTCAGTAATCACCTTCACTATGTAAATCCATAGAAGGAAAGGGGACCTGATATTAGTATGTAATTAACAAAATAAATTGGAAGAACTATATATAAAAAGGAGACCTCTATTTTAAATGAAAACCTAAGGAGAAAGTAAAAGAACTTTCTATTTAGCCAAGAAAAGATTTACTTATGAAATGAAGCCCTATTGAGAAGCCATGAAGCACTGTCAGGTGCTCTCTAAAATTTGTGGAGTCTCTTCGGTGAGACTGATATGAGTGAGACAGCTGAGAAGCAGGGTGCTTCTTCAAAGTTAAAAACAAGCCTTACAGAAAATATTTCTGTGTGGCTGCTTGTGCTTCCTAGAGTTCGTATCTCAAGTGTACACAGGAGCAAACTCTAAGATGATGTGATGTAACAGCAGTTGGAAAACACATCTTATTTCCTAGTGTGCAAAAATATAAAAATTTCCTAATGTGATAAAATATTAAAACATTTATAGAAAAAAAATTTATAAAGAAAAAATGTTTAAATTAAATGGCCTATATTTCCACCTTAGAAAATTAGAAAAAGAACAATAGCAAATTAAAACCACAGGAAGTATAAGGAAGGATATCTTAAAGATACAATCAGAACGCAGTTAAAAGAAAACAAAGCCTTATATTTAAGGCTTAAGGACTTAAATATAAGACAAGACACTATAAACCTCCTAGAAGAAAACATAGGCAAAACATTCTCTGACATAAATCTTAGCAATGTTCTCCTAGCACAGTCTACCCAGGCAATAGAAATAAAAGCAAAAATAAACAAGTGGGACCTAATTAAACTTACAAGCTTTTGCACAGCAAAGGAAACCATAAGCAAAACAAAATGACAACCTACAGAATGGGAGAAAATTTTTCCAAATGACGTGACTAACAAAGTTTTAATTTCTGGAATGTATAAACGGCTTATACAACTTAATAGCAAAAAAATAAACAACCCAATCCAAAAATGGGCAGAAGACCTAAGCAAGCAATTCTCTAATGAAGACATACAAATGGCCAATAGGCACATGAAAAAATGCTCAATATCACTAATTATCAGAGAAATGCAAATCAAAACTACAATGAGGTATCACTTCACACCTGTCAGAATGGCCATGATTAAGAAGTCCACAAACAATAAATGATGGAAAGGGTGTGGAGAAAAAGGAAACTTCCTGCACTGCTGGTGGGTATGTAGTTTGGTGCAGCCATTACAGAAAACAGTATGGAGATTCCTCAAAAACTAAAAGTAGACTTAACATATGATCCAGCAATCTCACTCCTGGGCATGTACTGAAGGAACTCTAATTCAAAAAGACACCTGCACCCCAATGCTCATAGCAACACTATATACAATAGCCAAGACATGGAAGCAACCTAAATGTCCATCAACAGATGACTCAATAAAGAAGTCGTGGTATATTTATACAGTGGAAAACTACTCAGCCATAAAAAGAATAAAATAATGCCATTTGCAACAACATGGATGGACATGGAGATTGTCATTCTAAGTGAAGTAAACCAGAAAGAGAAAAATACCATATGAGATTACTTATATTTAGAATCTTAAAAAAAGGAATGAACTTATTTAGAAAATAGACTCATAGACATAGAAAACAAACTTATGGTTACCCAGGGGGAAGGGGGTGGGAAGGGATAAATTGGGAGTTCGAGATTTGCTGGTACTAACTATTATATATAAAATGAATAAACAAGTTTATACTGTATAGCACAGGGAACTATAATCAATGTCTTGTACTAACCTATAATGAAAAAGAATATGAAAATGAATACATGTATGTTCATGTATGACTGAACTATTATGCTGTGCACCAGAAATTGACACAACATTGTAAAGTAACTATACTTCAATTTAAAAAAATACAGTGGTGGAGAAAGGCCTCAGTTAGCAGATGACTGATTGAACAAAGATGCAAAGGGGGATGAGGGAGCAAGTCGTGCTGACACAGAGAGCGGAGAGCACGAGGGAGAAGGCTGAGGGAGGGCAAGGGACAGGCCTGAGGTGGGGCTGGGCTGCACAGAGCACTCTCCCGGCCCCATCTTACTAGATCCCCAGAATCACACTGCTTATTAGGGTAGTTATCATGCCCGTGGCACAGCTCAGTGTCCGAGGCGCAGCTGCGTCACTGTCTGCCCAAGGTCGCAGAATAAGCAGCAGTGCTGACACTCTAACCTAGGTGTTACAGCTCAGTCCAGAAGTTTTCCCACTGCTCCAACCGCCACATTGCTGCGCCCAATTCTGTGCACTGCAACTTGTCAGAAATGACTGATTAAACTTGACAATCAGAAAGGTAAGGGGGAGGGCACGTGGAAATGCTGAAGAAGGCAGACTCGGGCAGCACAGCATGTGAAGGGCTGCCAGACGGAAGAGGAGAGAGAGGTGGTCCACATGCTCAGATCCAATACACGGAAATTTCCGATACACAGATGAATAAGCTAGCTAGTGACACGAGCTGTCGGACAATGGAACGGGCTGTCCTGTGAAGTTATGAAACTCAAGCAGAGGAGTTACTCAAGCAGAGGCTGAATGGCCATCTGCCTGACATGAAGACAGATTTTAGCGCTGATGTGGAGGCCACGTGGGTTGACCGATGTCTCTTCCAATTCCGAGTCGGTGATGACACAAGGACCCGGCAGTGCAGTGAGGCAGTCAGAAGGTCTGGCTGTCAAGTCAGACAGCTTGGTTAAAACCCAGTCTCCACCACTTATAAGCTTTGCACACTTAACCTCTGTAAGCCTCGGGTTTGCTCATCTGAAAACAGAGGCAAATAATAGAAGCTACCACATAGCAGTTGTTGTGAGAATTAAATGAGATAATCCACATAAAGGACCTAACACTGGGCCTGGCACACAGTCAAAAGTTAGTAAAGTTTAGTTTCTACAGATGTGTATTTAGGAACATGTTTATAAAATATAACTATAACTAATTATAACTATAACTATAACTATAACTATAACTATAACTATAACTATATATATAAAGTGTGTGCAAATTGGTTTTTCTATCTCTGGTTTTACTCTTACTCTCAGTGGCAAGAAGAATTCACTGTCCAAAGTTGAGTTGTTACAGCACAGCAAATGACAATATGATGATACTAATCCTAATAGTTACCATAAACACTTAGACAATCAGCTTCTTAGCTTCATCATTTCATAGCACGCCTCTGTTAATTACCAGAAAATGTGCAGAAATGTTCATCTTTTAAATATTTGAGGTGCCAATTTAAAACTTATGAAAGGAAACATCAACATTTTCTTAACTGAAACAACTATGCAAAATGCAGTCTTGCAGCGTAAGAAAGAATATCTAACAACCTGCACCTGTATTTAATGTGCACCCATATACAAATACTCAAGTGTACATGTGTCTATATGCACCCAGACACACACACACTCTCACACATGCTTTCTGTTTCAAAATTATAAACTAGAAAGCCCACGATCACTTTTAAATTACTTCTTAATAAGCAAAAGAATTCCATATATTTTTATCAGGGTCAAGTATTTTATGCATATTATTATTATGCATGTCTGTATTAATAGAAAATGGAGAAATAACCATAGAATTTTGCATCCATATGCTAGAATTTGGAGATGCTTCTAGATGGTGGAGAGTGCGTAACAATTTGCCATCACTCCTTTGTCATTATGGATAAACTTACAGTGGTTATTCACTGAGAAAACATTCAAGAATGGACCTGATTGATAAAAGGAAACCTCCACTGCAGAAAAAACTCAGGGATGTCACTATATTTTATTTCTGCAGTAGGCTGTTCAATACTTTTCAAAAGTCATAGAAGAAAAAGAAGAATCACAGAAGAAAAAGAATACTTTCCATAGTAGTATTTGCATGATACAACTGTGTATGTATGGATTTATATCCATCATCATACTGATCCTCCCCGTAACCCTGTGACACAGCCCCCATTACCCCTGCTTTGTCATGACACAAACCGGGGCTCAGGGAGTAACTTGCTCAAAGCTACACATTAAGAAATGAAGATACAATTAGACTTTAAAACCTTTAATCTTTCGGTCCTGTCTGCCACACGGGCACATAAAATTAGCATATTTTGGCACAGATAACCTATTTTAATAGATTTCAAGTATAGTAAAATGTATTTAGCTCAAAAACTCTATTGAATATATGTCATGGACTCTTAAGAGCTTGGTGTCGGAGGGGATAATCCAACGACAGCATCCCAGGAATCCAACTCAGTCTCCATGGACATCACAGGACTGAAAACCTGATTACCTAACCATTCATTGTTAGAAAGTCCTTCCAGACACTCTATAACTTTTGTTATATTAATCCCAGGTCCACTCTTGAAAGCAAAACAATATAAAATCCACTTTCCCGAATCACCCCCCAAGGATCTGAAGTGAGCAACCACGCTCTCCCCCTGTAAAACCCCCAAACCCATTTCTCATAATATCATAATATTCTTTCCAGCAGCCACTTCTGGTTATTCTCTGATTTGTCAAAAAAATCCCTCTTCAGTGACACCCAGCACTAAACCTCCAATTCTGTGATGAACACAATCAGTTACAACCCTGAACCTTTCTCTTGATGTCACCCAAGATGATATTAAGTGGTTGAACCCTCAGGTCTCAGTGATGGCTCAGATAGACATAACGGAAAAACAATTAAAATCTCTTTTTCCCCAAAACAGCTTTGAAGCCAGATCTCTAGACCCACAACTGATTCTGCTGAGAATCAAAAATACTGCTGCCCCCCGGCTTTACTTCTCTCCAACACCCATCGGCAATCTAGCCACAGAGGACTCTGTGTGACTTTAGACAGGCTACTCAACCTCTCTGTGCCTCAGTCTGCTCATCTATAAAACGGGAATCAAAAGAGGATTCAACTGATAAAGTTACTAAGGGGATGAAATTCCTTAAGGCCTGTAACCCCGCTGAACTCTATAAGCACCGAGTAAATGCTCAATGCAGTGCTTGGTCCACTTGAGACTAGTACGTGGTCATGAGTCAATCCCGGGCCCACTGTCTCCAAAGCCTGTGCCTCTACCTGGCATAAATCTAGTCAGAACAGTGAAAGGGATGTGTGGGCTGATGTGAACAGGAGGGGGAAGGGCCTCAGGAGGGAGTCTGGAAGATATGAAGGATGAGGAGGACTCAGAGAGGCAAAGAGGGGGCAAAAGAGCCTTCTAGATGGAGTGGACAGGACCAGTAGACAGCAGGTGATGCCTATCTTTTTGTGGGAGAGTGCATGGACCTCCCTGGCTACAGAATAAGGTATTTTCGGGAAGGAAGGGAAATAACACAGCATGAGGGAGCTAGGATCTTGCAGGTCAGCCAGAGGAGTCTGAACGTATTGCAGCGGCTGGAAACCGGTGCAGTCTTCTGAGTAGGTGAGGGCAGTGGTCCCAGTGGTGGTTTAGAAAGAGGAGGGTGTTGCTAAGCAGGAAGGAGCCGGGGGCTGTTGACAGCATCAGGGGAAGAAGGGCTGGAAGGAGAGCGAGGCCAGGACACTGAGGGCCTGCACCCCCAGAACACAAGACACCCTGAAACTGCGTGGGAACTGGCAGGACTTGCTGCCAGACTGGACAGAGGGAGAGAAAGCGAGGGGACACTTGAATATGATTCCAATATTAGGCTGGTGACGTGATGGACCCCAGCTAGAAACTCATCCTAAAATTACTGGAAAGTACAAATGTACAAAATAACACTGATAAAATATTTACTCAGACCACTGGAACTATTCTCGGAAGTTGCTGCCTTAATTCTTCACTGAACCTTAGTTTTTTATCAATGAGTGATGAAAAGGCGGTAAGCACGTTAATAATTAAAGAAGCCGGCTTCCTGCCAACGAATTTGAATCAGTGCCTTTCTCAGAGATCTTATGCCGCAGTCATATTTTTGGAATACACTGGGAAATCGGGAATTTGTCTATTACTTATCACCAAAGATTTCTACATCAGCAGTCTAGTATGAAATGCACCTCCGGGGTCTTTGGGCCGAAACACTGCTTCATTTGCCATCTGCAATGATGCTGTAGTTACTGCCTGCATACATGCAGCACTCAAAGCACCGCGATTCTGGTTTGCGGAAACTGATTTTGATGAAGAGAGTTTATTGGTAATACATGAATTTTAAAAATCTATTCATTTTATTCACTATACAGATGAACTAGTGCTTTGTAATTATCAAATAAATAGATGGATGGTGGATTTTTTAAATTAAAAAATAAGACAGTCTTTAAGAGTGGATGCTTTAAGAGCCATATTCATTAAAAAATAATTTTTAAGAAAGCAGCAACTTCTTGAGAACTACACAAGCGTTTTGTGCAGCCATAAAGAGGCAGGTTGTCATGAGAAATTTACACTGGGCCCACAAACGTTCGACACCATTTATTGGTTGTGGCAGGCACTGGAGGCAAGGATGACCCTTCCCTCAGGAGCTTTTCTTCTACTGGGGGAGACCGACAAATAGGAAAATAAAGCACCAACGAATGCATGAATCACAGAACTTTAGATAAAGTACACTAACAGTTCAGAAGAAAAAGAAAGTAGCTTTCTCGTACCACTGTCCCAAGAGATAAAAAAGAAATAAATGCATCATAAACACTCAGCTATTATAAACTCATTTAGGGGGGATTTGTAAAGAATCATAAGTATGTTTTGTTTTGTTTTTTAATCTCAGAGAAGACAGATATTCATGAAAATAGAAGGAAGGCATGGGGACAGGAGCAATTAGCAAGCACCTCTGAAATAGATTTCCTAGCAATTATCAAAGATTAAGAAAGTCACAGCTCTCTCTCCAACAATCCAAATTACTTTCTAATGGGTTGTCTTCATTATTCTATTCATCTAGATTAAACTAAAGCACACATTAAATACAAGAGGATTTATTTTTCGGGGTTCTGCCATGGTGAAAGTAATCTAATCAAGACCAAAATGGGAAATGAGCTCACTGTATGAATCAGAAGGACGAATTAAAGAAGATGACAGATATTTTGGAGGCCTGTTAAAATATAAATTGGACTTTCATTATAAAAATTGACTTAAATGAATGATATACATAAAATCTACTTCAGAACATTGCCTTAAAGTCATCTTGATTATCAACCCCAAAATATGTTGCATTTCAATATATTTTGTTATATTTCCAAAATCCAAGAGGTAGTACAATGAACATACACACAGTAAATGTCCAGAAAATAAAAGGAACAAAACACTAAGAAATCTGTGAGTTTGCAGACAGCTACTGTTCAGATTTGAAACTTCAATAGAAATTCCAATGAAATACTTTATATAGTGCCCCCTAAAGTAATTAAACAATAATTCATGTACTTTCAATATTTGAGGAAAAGCAGAAGAAAATAGAATAGTAGACAGAGCCCTTTAAAGATCTGGAATTTATAAACTACTTCACTCCCTTGAGAGACAGTCCATAAGAAAAGATAAATCCAACAACAGGGAAAAAATTAAGCCTTCATCAAAGACAACTATCCAAACAACACAAGATGCTTGGCTCAGCAAAGGTGGAGAGTGAAGAGTGAGGAGTGGGACCGGATCTGTTCCCCTGACGTTTCTAAGCAAGGAACGTGGACGTGTGGACCTTCCCATGTTCAGTGGCGGAGTGAGCCTTCCAGGTGACATTATCACGCTCCTGCTCTCTCAGCATGACCAGACAACACACGGGAAAAGAGATTCTGTTTCCAACAGCCCCGTTTTCAACAGATAGAGCTGGCAAAGGAAGTCAAACACCGGCTATCTGCAGAACAGAGAAAGGACCTGTAAACTGGGCTCGTTCCATGAAACCCCAAGGAATGGGATGAGGACAGCGGGCAGAAGTGATGTGCACACATTCTACCTGCCAGATGTGTCTACAGAGATGTGTGAGAGAGCTTTGGGAGCAGTGAGTTCCCTGCTGCAGAAGGTGTTCAAGTTCAGAGAGTGAGTTTCCTGCTGCAAAAGGTGTTCAAGTTCAGAGGGATGGGGCAGAACGCACCCAAGCTCTGAACAGAAAAGTTAAATGGATCACGTTCTAGGCCAACTTTCACCCTGAGAGCTTGTGATTATAAGAAACAGAAGCCACAGCCACTGACTTTGGGGGATTTAAAAGTCATTCAGTGACAGTGACACACAATAGGTGTCTTTGAAAAAGTGTTAAGGATACTATATTCATCAGGGTCCAGGTAGAAAGCTAATGGTACCAGAACATGGGTAATGTGAGGAGAGTCTAACAAAGAGGCTGTTTCTAAAGGTGTGGGGCAACACCCCACGCCAAGGGCCAGCAGTAACAGCAGTGCGGTGGGGCATCCTTCACTTCCCCACTGCCGAATGGGATGAGAGGAGGGAGCAGGTGCCTGAACTGGCAGAAAGAGCACAGGGAGGAGAGGGTCACCTGAGAGAGCAGGGACCGGTGTGAAGCTGCAGGGTGGAGGGGTGGGGAGATCTGAAAGGCCGAAAGGAAGACACCGAGCACAAACCGTAGCTCCGCCGCAGAACACAGGGCAGCCTGAAAGCCCTAGACTGGGGAAGAGGTTGCACTGTCTTCTCTCTCAGGTCCCTTCCAGGGAGTGTACTATGCATGTTCACTGGTGGAGGGTCACAGACCTATGTTCTTTGTTCTTCTTTTAGAGCAAATGCTGGCTCTTTTTCATTCTTCAGGCATCCCATGCATTTGTTCTCAGAACTAAGCACTCAACTGCCATATACTCAAAATGGCAATGTCATGGAATATACATTATAGGACCTGAAAATCTGAATCTTAGAACCATCGAGCTACCTTAGTCAGGTAATTTTCCAACTGATATCCTTGCTACTCATTCCTTTATTCAACAGTTATGTTTAATTATCTCCTACCTGTCAGGGGCTGTGCTAGACCTGGGGACACAACAGTCAACAAGACAAGTCCATCTCTGCCTTCATAGAACGTCCAGCTGACTATCGATCATTCCAATCTCCAACACCCTCTGTCCAGTAAAGGAACCTCAGAAGTGCTATGGATCAGATGCTGGCAAACTATGGCCCATGGGCCAAATCTGGGTTAATCTGTTAGAGCAGGCAGGTAGTTAGATATGAGCAGAGAAAGGAGGACACAGGCCAAATGGCAGAAATGGACAAAAAGCAGGAACACAAGCCAAATGCAGGAAACCATACATCATGTAAAGGAGTCCCTGGGCAGAGAAACAAAAGCAGGAATCTTTGGGCTAAAAGGAGTCACACATTTTGGGGTGACAAGTGGCCTGGAGACAGACAAAGAAAGGTACAAAAAGGCAGGAATCTCCAGTGTCCGAATGTAACCTTTTGCTCATTATGCCCTCATTTCAATAAAATCAGCCTTGCAGATTAGAAGTACGCATCATGCACCAACACCATGACACTTCCCATCCAGACTAAATAAGGACAAAAAAATCTCTCCTTTCTTCGGGAAGGTGGAGCTGGGATGAAAATCAGGGAATATAACCCCAAACCTTTCCCTCTCCAATAGTCTGCCCATTCATTTCTACACTCTATGTAACCAACTTGTGGAAGAAACTCAGGGCAGCTGCTCACCCGAGCCTGCCCGCTCTCCCCTTGAGAGTGTACTGTCCATCCCTTAATAAATCCTCACTTCACTTTCTTGACCTTCATGTATCATCTCTAAACTCTGTCTGCAATGAGACAAGAACCTGGTCACCAGCAACATCTTGACCATGTTTTATCGAAACAGCTGTGTCTATTAGCCTATGTATAATCTACTGTTGCGTTAGTGCTGCAACTTCAGAGTTGAATGGTTGCTACAGAAAGACTAAGACCTGCAAAGCCTGAGGTATTACTAATTAGTCTTATACAGAAAAAGTTTGCCGGCACTTCCTCTAAACAAAACCGAATGCTTTAAGGCTAAATACATTAAAGGACAAATACTGTCACTCATAAAACATCTCTGGCTGCCCTACTTACAACTCAAGCCATGTGGGGGGTTGGCTTCCTGCAGGGTTGCATTTCTACTTTGAAAAGTTTTGCTTTTGTTTTTTGATTTTTCTTCTTCCGTTGTAAAGGCAGACAACAAAGAAGTATCACGTGGCTAATGTCTTCTATTAACAGCCAATGCTCTTCAGATGATGTTCACATTGTCTTATATCAAGTCTTTTGACTAATCAGAGTTCTTCCACACCATGGAAGGCTCGTTTTTACAAAGATCCTTTTCCCTGAATCACACCAAACAAATTTTGACAGGGGTGATTTTAGGCTATCTTTTAAATTGAACAATAAAATTGATTGTAAAAGCACTTAGCCAACACTCAAGTGCTATATAAATGCAAAATCATAGCAGCAATAATACCTTCAATTCCCTGCGGATAGAAACACGAGTGGATGCTTATTCCCCAATCACTTGACCCAGGGAGCATTAAAATTTTAAATGAAAGAAAAAAAAAAAAAACTAGCTTTCATCGGCTATTACAAAAATTCCTAACAAGAAGTGACAGGACTGTGCTAGCTGCTTCCTCCCAAGGTTGTTAAGTCGCTAAGTCAGTGGGGCTGTGGCTGCCCATCAATCTTCCATTCCCAAACCCTTTTCATTCCCTACTGGGAATCAATGTAGCATGAATAAAATTAAGCGGCCATTTAGTTCATATTCACTCACTATAATGAAACAATAGCTAGCTTGAGAAAAATCCTTGCCAAGTCTTGGTTCCTGAAAGTTTCCCCATCCCACTAGCCCACTGATAATATACATTTCTAGTGCTCAAGAGAAGGAAGACTGAACCCAACAGTGAACAGAGAACCAGAGATGAGATGGTAACGGAAGGCAGCACGGGAAAAGGGCTAGCTGATTTGGTAAGAAGAGAGGTTTCTGTTAGGTACCAGCTTAAACACTCTATCCTTGAAAATGCCTTCCTTGATACAGAAACCCTTAGATCGCGTCAGTTCCCTCTAATACATATGCTCTTGACAAATTCCGTTCCCTTGCTGCACACTGGGATATCACAACTGCAGCTGGAAAATTGCTTATTTAATTGGCCGTTTGATGTCAATGGCCCTCATTGGAAAGTGAGTTCCACTGACCTCGTGACCCGTCTGTGCAGAGTAGAAATCACTACCGCAAACACATGATGAGCTCTGAAAAAAAATATTAGCTAACTGACCTGGCAGACGAATGGACAGGTAAACAAGCTGGATCCCAGACACTCCGCTAGCATGAAGAAAGCTCTGGTCATACTGCGATACGCTCCCCAAAAGTCACAGCCATGTCCCCCTGTCCTTGTAGACTATGAGCTAGGTTCTAAGACGCACTAATTGCATCCTCACTCCTCCTGTCTTCACCACCAACCATCTCCGCTCTGCTCTTTCAACCTCTTCCACACTGATGTCTGTATCTCAATGTATATTCATGCTCTGGATGCTCCCTGTTATGAAAAACAAAAAACAAAAAACTATCCAGTCACCTCCACCCCACCTAGCTATACTTATTAACATTGAAAATGATATTACAATCGCCAAATCTTACGTCTCCTTGCAAATTCTCATTCTACTTCTCTGCAGCACCTGCCCCTGATGACTACTCTTCTAGCCTTAAAACACCTAGTTCTCTGACTTTAGTGGCACCACTTCCCTGGTTATCCTTCTATACCATGCCTTGTCAATCCTATAGCCTAATATATCTAAAAATGCATCTACTTTTCCCTCAGATCATGCACATCTCGTGTTTATGCCTGCATCAGCCTTCTGACGGAGCTCTCAGCTCGCTCCAATCCATTCTTCACGGTCAAGTCATCTGTTCACCTCAACAATGCTCCAAAGTAATTTAACTTACTGACTCTATTAAATTGTGACTCTGACCCTTAGCTTCAAGTGCCCTTGGGCAGCAGAGTTTAAGTACATATGACATACACATGCCCCAAGAAAGAGCTAAAGTATTCTGTCTGATCCTCACCACAATATACAGTGGACTCTGACATCTTTACATCTGCTAAAACCTATTTAAGGTAACATTTTCTAAACCTTGACAAAGCCTCCAAAATACTAGTTTTGGAAAGCTGGTTCCAAATACTGGTAGCCCCTCCATTACTCACGAAAAAGAAGAAAAACCTTACTCAGAGTCATCCATTCTCAAAATTTACCTCTGAATTTGGTCATTTGTGACCCATTTCCCTTCCCTGAAAGTCATCCAGATTATGCATGTGCCAAATTATGCACTTTCTTTGTTGCACTTGATCTAAAACCCTTCAAAGGCAGTAAGTCTTCCCAAATAAAAACATGTGGAATAACAGATAACAACACACACATCTCTGCCAAGTGACTGAGTCTCACTGCAGCCCCATGATACACTGTGGATCTCTGGATTTTAAGTAGAAAAAAGACAATGCAAACAATCCCAAGAAAGTGATCAATGTATGTGTAATTAGACACAAATATTGTTTTTGAAAAATATATCCTGCTTTTGAACAGAGTCCATGTTACTATGGGTTTTTCCTACATTATGAGCATTTTATGCATATTAAACAACAGTACGTCTTTCTAATCTATGGATCCTGATGGAATTCAAATCCCAAAAGTGTTTCTGCACTTCCAAACTATAAAGCTATTCAAAGACTTTCATAATTCAGTCCAAACCACTTATCCCATCTTATTTCCTGCCACTTTAGACATTCCAGTCTAAAAACACTAGAACACTGCTTTCTCCGTGCATGCCTGGTTTCTTGCTTTCACTCTTACTGTCCCTGTCATCTGTAATGTATTCCCCACTTTGCCCCAGTTTCCCACTTATCTGTGGGGTAAGTGGCACAGAAAGTGCTTCTTCTGCCTCCAAAAGGTGCCACCTCCTCCAGGAATCTTCTCTGCCCCACAGCATTTTATCTGATCCTCCTACCGCAATTCCACCCTTTTCCTGAACGTTTCCTGTGGATCTCAACGCCCATCTACAGCACAGGCCTGTGAGGTCCCTGGGTGAGGACACTAAAGGTGTCCCATCATCAGCACCCACGGCACTTCACGCAGCTCCTCCTATACAACGAGGGCTCAACAAAAGATCTGGTCAACAAATGGATTGGCCAACCTGGCCAAAGGCCTCAAACCACAGGCCTCTCCTTGTCCAGGAAGCCTCGGGAACCATTTTGGCGGACAAGCCAGGCTGGAAAATCCCTGGAAGCTGGCACACACCCAAGAAAACCACAGACTTGTGGGCCGATGCCTCGGTCGAACTCCAGAAGCTCCAGCGCGGATGCGATCGACTTGGTCAGAGAGAGGTGAACGCCCACCGGGCGCCCAGCTCCACGCGGCGTCCGCAGTGGCGCGAACTCGGTGGAAACCCCGGCCACGCGCGGGGCAGGCGCTGTCCCCCGGCGCGGTGGGGGAGGGGAGGGCGCGGGAAGGGGTGCGGGGCGCCCCCCACCTACCTTCTGGGCTCCCCTGGACGAGGCAGGGTGCCCCCGGCGGGGAGCCGGTGCAGGCGGGGAAGGGAGCGTGGGAGCGGGAGCGCTGGGCCATCCCCGAGCCGCAGGGCCCGCCCGAGAGAGAACGCGCCCGGCGCCGGCCTTCCGCCCGCGGGGAGGCGCGTGCGGAGGGGGCCCGAGGCCGCGCGCCCCACAAGGCCCCGCGGCGCTCGGCCGTCGGCGCGGGTCCCCGAGAGCGCCGCCCGCCGGGGGTGGGAGCCACGCCCGCCGAGGGGCCGCGCGCACCCCGAGCTCCTGAGGACGGCACCCCCTCGACTTGGGCTGGAAGGCAATGTCGAGGCCTTGAAGAGCGAGAAGGAAAAAAACCTTGACGAGAGTTCTGGAAAGAGATGCCCGGGTTCTAAGGGGGAGGGGGGAACTTCGAGGACTGAGGAAAAGATGAGTTCTAAAACGGCTTTTCTTTTCCCAGAAATGAAAGCAAACGTGTAATTCTTCCAAGAAATTATGATTATTAAAGTGATTTTGCTCACTTTTTACCTTTCACATCGTATTTTTAATCCATATATATTTTTTTTTTCTTGCCTGACACAGTTCTAAAATTCTTTCATGGTTTAGAATCCCAGCTGGATTCTAAGCGTCCTGAGGACAGAGTCTCTGCAGGCTTCGTTAGTGTTTTTACTCACAGTGCTTGGTTGCTATTGGGTGGAAGTCTCAACGTATATTTATTGAATAAAATATCGAGCATTTTGACATGGAGATCTGTTTGGCTTATTTTCCTAAATGGATAAACCTTCTTGATTAGGATATCCCCTTGCATCCCGTCATTTATTGTAAATTTCTTTAAAATGTTAAGCATCATTTCTTTAGCCATCTGCCCGTTAAAGAGAATCAATGATTTTAAGCCTATTACAATTTGTTGAATATATCATTTTCATTAATCCTGAAGAGATAAATTTCAGGTAGGCCCAGACTGAATTATCTTGAATTCCAAATTAATGAACACTAGATTAATGGTTCACTGCACTTGCTGTTCTTTTTGAGAAATGTAAAATCCAATCACAGAGATAATCTAGGATCAAACGGGGGAATGTCACAAAGTTGTCAGTGTTGCTGCGTGTGTGAAATGCATTTCAATCCCACTCATTCATTCATTATGCAAATTGGATTGAACTCTTATTATGTGCCAGGCACTAAGTGAGGCATGATCATTACCCTTTACAACTGCACAGTCTGGTAATTAAAACAAATGGATAAACAAACTATCAAAACATAGTGCAAGCACTGAAATCCTATTGGAAAACTATGGAGTCAGTTTTAAAATCTTATCTTTTCTCATCAAACCTCAGTAAATATCTACTAACGTGAATGATATTTGCAGCTGTCTTTGAGCTCGTGAAGATAGAGTGGTTATGGGTTTTATAAAACTATACAATGGAAAATAACTTTCACAAAAATTATACAAGTTTTCATACTAGTTTTTATATTACTCATCCCTAGAGGGAATATGTAATAAGTAATCAATAAATGTCTGGTGAATAAAGAAATTAATGGATTCCCAGTATCTTAAAATATTTAATTTGCACCTTTTAGAAACTACCTTTCTAAATATATTGTGATCTGGCTGGGTATACCAGGATCCTAACAACTTTTCTAAAGGAATTTATAAAGCCCAAAGGAAGGTGAAAATGTGACAAGATGCACTGGTCTCTTAGCTCTTCTTGTTCATTGCATTTAATTGCAGAATGTTTGATGGGGGCTTCAGTAGACAGAGTAGAACATCTTAGAAAAACCATGCTTCTCTCATATACTATTTCAAGACAGCAAATTCACTGATTTCCAAATCTAAATATAGAAGAGGAAATTGTTAATGGTACCTACACATTTTCAGGGTCCAGATAAAAACACAAAGGAAAAGTGGTTTACCTCTATGTAAAATATAAAACCTTAGATGGAGAAGAATACTGAGTTATTCTCAGACAGTTTAATATACATCTAAAATTAGTAAAATAGATCAAAATAAGTGCAAAATGTAATCAAGAAACAGTGTTAATTTTTTAATGGCTATTTTAACTATGAAGAGCAGACAGCAGAATAGCTGATAAAATGTCAAATAAGAATGTAAATTATATTTTTAAAAGTGTATTGTTAAGAATGTCATTTGTTTTAAAAAAGATTTGCATTACTTTAAAATATAAACTTGCGAAAATGGTAGTAAACTGTTCTATCAAGAAACAGAAACTTCATCAATAATTTCTGGACTGACACCCATTTACACAGGAGAAAATCATTACATGGGAGAAAATGTGTCCAATTCAGTAGTTCAAGAAACATTTATTACGTTAGGTCCTAAATACAAATAAAAGAAAATCCTTGCCCTCCATGATCTCACCAGGTAGTAAGGGAGTCAGATTTTACATTCAAAATAATAATAACTAACAAACACTGAGCACACTCACCATGCCAGGTAATCATGAATTGGCTGATTTAATTAATCCTTACAAAACTTTTAGAGTCCTGTACTGTTTTCCAGCCTTATTTTACAAGAAGGAAACTAAAATGTAGATTGGTCAACTCATCCAAGGACTTTCAGTTAGTAGGTGGTGGAGCTAGGACTCCCACCCACTCCATCTTACCCCAAACTTAATGCCTTCACTCTGGCAGATCCAGGACCCAGCTAGGTCTCTCTTTAGCTGCTGCCCTTTAATTCCAGTCCCTATACAGAGTGTTTCATCCACTAGCATCTTAACATTCTCAGTGGTATCTGAGACAGCTCACTCTGTAATGCCTTTAACTGTTCATCAGACTTTTTGGACCTAGATCTCTGGGCTAGACTTCTACCTGATAACTTTCACACCTGCTCTAATTTCATATCCATACTTGTCATCACTCACTATTCCATTGCCCATATTTCTTCCAATTGATCGAACAGCCTAAAATAATTTCCAGCAGGTTATGATCTCATAGTTATTAGAATTAACATTATTCCACAGAATCCTACATACCACTATTTTTAATAATTAAATTACTGTTAAACACAAAATTCGTAATTTATACTGCCATTTATATATTTATTAGTATAGTCTAGATAGTATCTGTATCTTTTCACCAACCTTTGTCAATATGGTTGGTATCTTTGCTGTAAGAAGAATAAAATTCATAAAAGTTTCCAAGTGTTTAAGATCATTAAACTACTTGGAATACATGAAAAATAAGAGTGTGTGTTTTTAAACCATTTAATTTTGAATCTCAAAGTTTGGGATTCTAGGAAAATGGAAAGACTGAGAATATGGCTAAGGGAAGGAACCTTTTGTAACTATGAATGACATCTCTTTTTAATATAACTAAAATTCTATACTGTAAAAATAAGTAATCCTCAAATTAAGGTATGCTACTTTACCTAAATATTTGTATTTGGGAAGAATTTTAAAGCTATTCTTTTTAGGAAATTTATATTTTGAATTTACAGAGAATCTTAGGTTTAAAAAGGAAAAACAAAAAAAAATTGTAAATCTAATTTTAAAGTAAATAATTCTTTTTCATGTGAATATTGTTTCCTAATTTATGTGATTGTACACTCAGTTTTTAGCATTTTTTATTTTCTTAGAGCAACACGTTAGTGATTTTTTTGTGTATGCTTCTTTTAGAGGAAAAGTTTCAGTTTGCCATTTGAACTAATGGAAAGATAAACAAAACAAATTAGACTAATCCAGTAGAGTTATAAACACCACAGAAGGCATTTTACATCTGTTAGAAAAGAAAGATAGTGTATTAAAATATCAAGTAAAAGAAGCTTGGGCTAATCTTGGAAATCACTTAGATATGTTAACAATTTGGGAAAGGGACTTTAGAGACACTATATATAGAAAGCTTTCTATGGAGATGAAAGAGAGCTTGCCAAAGTGCAGACTGCCCGTTACTATGGATTCTAGACTTTCTGAAAGTGTAGATAACAAACACTAACAAAAAAAGTGAAGGCAAAATAGATGCTATGAAAAAGATGTACTGGCCTTTTAAAGCATTGATTGTATATGAAAGAAATATAGGAATTTGGCAGCAATATCAAGAAACATTCAAAACTGAATGCTGGTAAGATCAACCCTTTCAAACCCAAACAAAATTAATGTAATAATGGGAAAAATTTTAAGTGACAATATTTCAGTCTTAATAACAGAAATATTAATGTGAGTAAAACAGTCTGGATAGAATATTATGTTAAAGAAAGGAACATTAAGATTGTTTGAAAAAAAAATCATATTCAAGGAAGGAAAAAAGCAGACCAGTAGCAAATCTGCTAGCGGAAGAGTGTGGGTCTGACTATAGAGATGCTGTGGTACAAAATGAAAATTGCCTAAAGATTCAGAAAGATGGGTATTAAAAACACTAAGGAATAGAAAAGAGCCCATCTCTTTTATTGTTTATTCTAGCAACACATCTGTTTTATCCTTAATTGGGATGGACTTGCCTTTTTAAATTTTTTTTACATTGGTAGGAGGCGTAGAGTGTAGTGATTACGGGCATGGCTCCAAACTAAGACTGAGAGGTTTCAGTTCCTAGTTTTGCCTCTTGGTAGCAGGTGACCCAGGGTAAATTACTTGACTTTTAAGATTTTAATTTCCCAATCTGTAAAATGGAGATGGTGACAACTGCATGCATATTAAATGATATAATTCATACCTAGCAGTTCATACAGTGTCTAGTACAAACCAAGTTTTGAACAAATATCAGATATAATTATTACCTGAATTCCTACCTCCCTTGCATAAGTGATTTTGTTACCAAGCCTAAACTCGTTCTGCTTGCCACATGACAGGCCAATAAATCGGGAGATGAGATGTTGGAGCAAGGAATAATGACCTATTTGGAAAGCCAGCAGACCAAGAAGATGGCAGGCTAATGTCCTAGAGAACCATCTTCCCAAAGTCAGCATTCAGGTTCTTTTTATACTAAAAAGGGAAGGGAGTGTGGTTGCAAACATGTTGGTATCAGAATCTTTTGTTCTTGTAGCTGTCCATGCAGGTCAGGTCATGGTGTTCCTGTAAACCTCCAATACGACAAAGTGTTATACTCTTAAAGATCAGAGACTTGAGAATGAGCTCTCCTGTATATTTTAGGCTATAGGCAACATTCTTTTTCAAAAGGTGCAGAACCAGCATGACTAAGCACAGGAAACTGAACACAAGGTTACAGCCAAAGGAACAGATCTAATATGGAGTTAGATTTGTTCTTCCCTATTACAATTTTTTTAGCAACTCCAAACATGAAAGTAAATGGATTACTACAGTTCATGTTATTGTTTCTTTGCCCATCAACAAAGGCGTTTAGCACCTACTATTCAAAAGGAAACCCTCACTTCCTTTTATCCTCAGTAATGAGAATTCATAAGTAAATTTGGATCTCCTAAAGGAACAGAGCTTTTCCAGTAAACTTTTCCCAGTCACTTTCTTATGTATTAAGCCTCCAAAAATCCCATAGACAAAACCACTATTTTTGAGCATATCTTTTAAAATATGGTTTATTATACACAGGTACTTAGAAATTGAAAAGATATCAAAACCACCCAAAATAAACTTCTTACTTCATAGTGTCCTCAAAATGTAAATTTTAAGGATGATCTAAAGATGTGTTAAGATGATCTAAAATCCAGTTTTTATTCAGAGGTTTAACCAACCATGTCAATTTCTTTATACAACATGCAGCCCAAAAGAAGAGAAAGAAAACAATCTACCCAGTTACAATGTGTTAAAGACAAATTTTATATGTTATTTTCTGCTTCAACTTTTCTTTGTTAGATATTTATTTGGGTACAAAGCCCAACCAAGGCTGTTTAATCTGCAAATCTGAAATATAAACACAGTAACAAGTCACAACAATAGCTATCATTTATTGATGCCTCACTCTTTGCTAAGGACTTTGCATGCCTCTTCTCACATAAAGCACACAGGAACTCTGGGAGATAAGTATTCCCATTTTATTTTCCCTCCCTTAGCAAGTCACAGAAGGTGAGTAATGTTCCCAAAGTCATCCAAGCATCTTAAGTGGCAAAACCAAAGCTCCCACCCACTTCAAACACTCCTTTACTCCTCTGAGTAGTCACTTTCAAGCCTCAGATTTGTTTCTTCCAACCGAAGTAAATGTCCCTCCAGCTCCCCCCGACACATACCAACACACACACTCACATACACTCACATCCACTGAGATTTTTTTGACTTCTGTGTCCGAAGACTTAATTCAGGCCAGATTTTCTCATGATCCACCTTAAGGACCAGCTGAAACATAGCTGTATCTCCTGACGAACTATGAGACTGACTAGACCTTAAAACTATATCCCTGTGTATTCTACTAGTTTGCTAGCAAATGATCTTATATAAATAGTTATTCATTGGATTCTAATGGTATTGCCTTCTTACAGCAGAAGAAATTTGCATCACAAATGACCACAGACGTTTTCTTTTTCACTTACATTATACAAAGCAATAAACATATGTTGTTCCTATTGCTAACTTGGAACCAAGAACATGCAGTTTCTACTTTCACTGCTGATAAGTCTGTCATATCCTGAAAAAGACAGTGGATTTAGAGTCAGAGCACCTGGGATTTAATCTGTATTCTGCCATTTATTGCATCATGACCCTGGGAAAATCTCTTTGCCTCTCTGTAAAATAAAGGATTTGGGCAAGATAACCTCAGAAATTCCTCTTGGCCCTGAAATTGTATTTGTGCCCAGACCATATTACTAATTTTCAATTTGCTTCAAATTTTGAAATTGTCACTTTATCCTTCTGTATAACCTCTAAATTTTTTTCCTAAGAAAAAAAGTATTTCTGTACTCCTTGCTTAAAAAAATAAGTCACATATGAATGCTCTTATTAAGAAAAAAAATTTTGATAACTGCATAATGCTGATTTTGTATAGAATTTAAGTGTATTCAATTTGTTACTAATCTTCAAGGGTTTGGTATAGCACGTACAAGAATCAGGCTGCCTTTGCTGCTCCTGGAACATATAACATGAATCTACTGTGCCATGGGGCCTTGGAGAGATTGAAAACCCTGTATTCATGTCTTGGTGGCCCATGCTGGAATACTGATGGGACACCTGTGAGATGTCCTGCAAAATCCTGGGCGAACAATGAAGAAATTGACATTAAGGAACTCACAGTCTCTCGGGGAACACAGACAGTTAACAAGCATCCTAGTGCCTCCTGTGTTTTAGTGATGGCCAACACTGGAAGCTGTGGGAAATATGGGAATGGACATCAGTTAAGGGAAGGAAGTTAGGAGTAGATTTTTAGAAGAGGTCATGTCAAAGGTGAATTCCAGTAAGACAAGTAAAGTTATACTGAGGGAGGATAAACAATGTTTTGGGAAAAAGTGCCCAGTCCCATATCCTCGGCCTAATGGGGTCTGGTGTACTTGGATGTGTATCAAAGTACATCTATGGGTAATTTTTAATTGCTAGTCTATTTGAAACAAACAAAACACTTGCCACTTCATATCTCTACTATTAGTATCAAAATAAACAGGGCTATGCTGGTGGATTAATAACACCTAAATGTTCATTTGCTTACTTACTACTTAACTCCCTGCTGGAAAAAACTATCTCCAATTGTTTGTTGTGAAAATATCTTTGGCCCTTTGTACGCTCTTCAGAAATTATAATATTCTTATTTATTCTAATTCTTACCTGTCCTTTCAAGTTGTACTCCTTAAGCTGAAAATCAGAAGCTTTTGTTCACAAATGATATTTAATTTTAAGATTAAAACTGAAGGTCAGATACTCTATCTTGAGATAACTGTGTAACCAGGCAGGACCCTGTGGGGCCTTCCAGGGTCAGACCCCCTCCCCCATGTCCTCTGCTGTGGCTCCTCTCTGAGGTACCTAGATAATGGTATCTCACGCATATTTCCTGAGTTTTTCAGATGCTAAAAACCACCACCAAAGGGAAGAAGTTAACTACTTGAGGATCCAGAACACATGGCTCCCAGACCTTCTAGGTGTTGACCTAGGTGGTGGAGTTGACCACCCTGTTACCTCTACATTAACCGATCAGAGAATTGTGCCTGAGCTGATCATGTACCTTGTGACCCCCCTCCCTTACCTGGCCTTTATATGCTTTGCTGAAACCCTGCTGGGAGTTCGAGATTTTCTTGGGCATGAGCCACCCTATCCTCCTTGCCCAGCCCTGAAATAAACCTTTCTTTGCTCCAAACTTTGATGTCTCAGTTTGTTTGGCCTCACGGTGCGGCAGGCACATGAACTTGTATTCGGCAACAACTACAGTTCTTTGTCCTCAATGATTTCACTATTTGATTATCTTTTAGAAATGCTACCCTATTGAGGACTACTTTTTATACTATCTAATGCCTCATCCAAATGAACAAATTTTAAAAGCCCAGCTGGAGGTGAGTGTTTGCCTTTACGGTCAACTCAGCAGAAGCTTATTGTCTTCATCCTTTTCTTGCTTTTGCTTTTAAATCCCTCCTTGAGGAACTCTTCTCCTTTTGTTTGTTTCTTGATTTGATAGGGCATATTAATGGGCCAGCTGCAGCAACACTGTATACATGTATTTGGAAGAGCTGAAACTTCATTTAGAAATTGCTCTGTCCTAACACTTCATAGAGTTGCCGTGTCTTTGTGTCTTTGTGTGTTATTAAAAGAAGCCTCGACCATCCACAGAGGTCTCTTCCACCTCTGAGCGACATGGGGCACCAGCCTTGGCTGCGATCCCCATTGTACAGCTTTACTCCAGCATCTCTAGAGATGAGAGGAATAAAAAACAGAAAAATGTTCATTAAAATCTTTATGTGTGTATCTTAGAATTAAGGAGGAAAAATATTCTGGAAACTACTTTTAAAATCAAATCTGTGCACATATTAATATGTCAATGTGTTGCTCTAAAAAAGGAAGCCTGTCTTTTAAAAACATTTGAAATATTTTGAAATATTTTGTTGAAGCAAAATGGATTCCTGATATAAAGTAATAAAGTCACTCAGGGTTTTTAATAAAAAAAATAAAATGAAAAAGAAATAGCAGTGGGGGTTGAAGAGGTTGGTAAAACAAAGTTAAGATATTAGCAAATCTTTTATTCTTTTGTTAATTATACTAATTCTTGTCCAAATGTATTCAGAATATGAGAAATAAGAGAGAAATGCTATAAGAGAACAGTAAAGGAAGTATGGAAATCCCTTCTCAAAATTCAATCCTGCTTTAAGCTTGAGGCACATCTATTTTCTTTCCAATTAAGTGTTCATTCCTTTTAATGAGTCAGGAGTTTCAAAGGTACTGGAGCCTTTCAACACTGTGGTTAAAAGTGCAAATTCTAGAACCAGACAACTGCAACTCAAAGGCCAGCTTTGCCACTTACTGGCTGTGTCACTTTAAAAAATTTGCTTAACTTTTCCAACTCTCAGTTTTCATAAGTATAAAATGAAGATGAGAATAGGTGTATCGTGAAAGTTAAAAAATTAGTAATTCACTCGAAGCACATAGCAAAGACTCTGGCACACAGAAAATATTCAACATGTTAACAATTATTAGCAGATAAATAAGACATATTAGTTTCCTTACTAAGCTCAAGACCACCTACAGAATGATCGTGGTGCTTGTCCATTAGAGCCATCGGTGGCATGTGAGCATGTGTCAGGGTAAACATACATGAACCGGAGACGGTAAGTAAATATCATCCTGATTTTTAGACCATCTATGATATCCAACTAATTTTTTTTCTGGGCAATACATTTAATTGTGATTTTTGTTTACTATATCCACAAGCCCAATTTATTTTAGAAATTTGGATTTGAAATATCATTTTTAAGTTTAGAACAGAACCACAGATGAGAAATTTGGTACCACTGTTCTATACTTCAAAAATTATGGCCAGAGGCATATTATAACTACGAGCAGAAAAATTACTGTAATAATAATTCATAACTCAACACATTAAGGTTTTATATCACCTAAATAGCTAATGAATTCATGGAATCAGTCTAAAAGTACAAAGATTGCTAAATATGAAATATGATTAAATAATGAGTCATTTTTAATATCAAAATTGATATGCTATAATTCTTTCATTTGTAAACTAAGACAAACTATAAAGAGTCAAAGAAAAATGTTTCCATTAAAGTGTAAAGAAAGAAGGAAAATAAGTGTCTGTTTTAGGTGGAGCCGTACACATTATAAGTGGTTAGTAAATATTTGCTGAATTGAACCAAAATACACAAAGTAAGGTTCGGAATAACTAGAGTAGATTGAAGAACAAAGTAAAGAATAAAGACAGTGTCCTGTTTAAGGGCGAGAGGCCAGTGGGGAGAATAATAGTTCAGTGGTAGAGCATACGCTTAGTGTGAACGAGATCCTTGGTTCAGACCCGAGTCCCTCTGTTTAAAAAGAAATGGTGAAAGGCTGTTTGGGGAAGTTTTAAAACTGGATCCATAACCCCGGTCCTGTGGAGAACATTGAATTTCTAATTAAATTTCCAATTTTGCAAAGAAAGCCAGCTGCATTCAGCATGCATTATGTTAACTTTTAAACTTTTAGTCATGAATTTTCACCACTCCAGGTTTCCATATTGCCTCCTCCGTAAAAGGGTATGACCGCATTCTTCTGTGCTGCTGTAAACCCTCTGAATCAGGGGCACCTGATGGCACTTGTCAACAAGCACGTCCCAGGGTCCATATCAGGCCTCCTGAGTCGAAATCTCAGCCTGGGCTTGGGCAGCTACAAGTTTAAGATGTTCCCCCTTGTGGTGCCTTTGGCAGACTAACCTCTGAGAGCCGCTGATCCTCAGAGTGCCCATTAATGAAGGAGAAGAGGGAGCCCCCAGGAGCATCAAAGAGTAAAGCTAAGGCATCCTTTCCCCTTGGGACAGAGTTCAGAGATCTAATGTTTTGCTAAAAATTAAAAAAATAAAAATAAAATAATAAGAATACCTAGATAGATGGAAGTAAAAATAAATGATATTACATAATAAACTGTTACTGCCTCTAGCATCAAGTAAAAATTGTGGAAAATAATATTTTCTCAGGTGATTAGTGTATTACAGGCTTGGAAGTTTATGATTATTCCTTAGAATTTAGGCCTCTCATCACCATATATCCATGACTTTGCTACTGTGTCTATATTTTTGGTTTTCAAATCCATACAGAGCACACGCTCTATGGTCCAGCATTGTTATCAGTTACAAATTCTAACATGTTTAATAATCAAGCAGCAGATTCTGAGTTTCCATTCCCAACATATGTTCCTACTGGTTTATCAAAAGAAGGAATAACAGAAAATGCCCTTTCTTCACCTAGTATTCTGTCTTCAAAATAAGAATGTGAGCAGAAGAATGCACCTCTGTTTGAATCAATTCTATTTGGCTACTTGGCTGCCTTATTACAGTTAAAGTGAAAAGCCTCACACAAAATTATTCATTACATGTAGAAAAGAAGTCCAAAGATGCAAGGGAAAAATAATTCAGAAAGTATTAATCTCAGAATTCATTTTCTAGCAGAAATAAAAAAAAAACTGCTGAGATAACTTAATGCTCCTGAATTTTCAAAAATAAATGCTTTGGATAATAATTTTATCTGTTTTTTTTCTTTTCAGAATAGAATATAGTATTACCACTGGCTCAGCTCCAGGAAAAATAAAGGAGAGTCATCTTTGCTCAATGTAGCAAAGACCCTGAGATATTTACAAAAATGCTACCCACGCTGTAGGAGTCTTAACTACTTTTGAGCAGTACCATAGAAGGAGAAATTTGAAACTAAAAAGAAAAACACTAACATTTTGAATTAGGTTCAGTGGTTTTTCCTGCTGGCAATCAAGTATTTCCTGACTCCTTATAACAGAAATTTATTTGATTTTTCAAAACTCCAGTGCCTAAGTCTATTACATTTTTACCAAAGACCTGCTTGGATACAGTGTTCCTTTTTTAAAAATATTTCTTGGGGGAGGTTAATTATTTTTGTTTACTTATTATTTGTTTATTTTTTTTAATGGAGGGACTGGGGATTGAATCCAGGACCTCATGTATGCTAAGCATGTGCTCTACCACTGAGCTATACCCACTTCCCCCATGGTGTTCTAATAGGTACCTAAATTGGAGTCTGAAAAACAGATTGTTTTTTCCTTTTTTCTTCCCCCTTTCTTTCATTTTTCTCTTTTCTTTTCCTTTCTTTTCTTTTTTTCTTGCTAGTTCTATTGTCTCACAAATCATTTGTCTTTTTTGATCCTCATTTTGTAATTGTCTTTATTCACTGATTCAACAAATAGTTATAAGCTTAATATTTGGCACTATGTTAGCTATAGTAGGTAAGGGGGGAAAAAAAGATTCATTCCTTCAAAGAGTTGATCCCTTAATACCCCCAATACCTTCCAGACATTGCTTTAGAGAAATCAGTTTGAGCCAATCAAGTTCAAGGCTCAGGATATCATATTCTAGTCCATGCTGCTCTTACGCCGAACACTAATGTGATGTATAACTGCCCTGTATTTTCATAACCCATGACCATGCATTGAAATTCATTGCTTATCCACGTACCACCCTTATTTTGTGCATGGAAAATGTCTCTCAAAAGCAGCCTCTGAGCTACCAGCAAATTAGCAAACTGCAACCCAATGTGTATTTCTTTGGAGTTTTGATGTGGAATTAATATATTGAAGTTTATAGCCATCTATAGCACATGACTATAAATACTTTTTATTTATGTTACCAGTCTGTCACTTTAGCTTATCAACAAAAATACTGCTATTTCAAAATCTATGATAGTAGCCATTGAAGGTTGGTTGTAGGAATTTAGGCCTTTAACCAAATTTTGGAAGCGATTATGCTTGAGTGATGAAGGCTGGGTACAGATGCCTTGCCTCAGCAGGTTGCTGCTGATGCTTCTTTGTGGACCCTCTAAATGGGCCTGAACCACCTGGAAGGTCTACCTGATTTTTATCAAAAATCAGAAATGCTGGAGAAGTGATTCTGTAAACAGGTCCACAGACTCAAAGTAAAGGCCGCTGTGACTGGGAGATGCAGCAGAGTCAGGAACCAGAGGAAGCTATAAAAAATGGGAGCAGCTCAGAAATAAGTTGGACCAGCATCCATAATCATCTAAGTCTTGTCCCGAATGGACATTAGGTGGGGGTATTGGGTTGACTTAAAGGTAAAGCACTAGAGTGAATAGTTTTGGTTCATAGCTTAGAACAAGAGAGTAAATACTGGTCCTGTTCATAATATCAATAATAAAGGGTATAGTCTTATAAAAATTTTACCTTCATTTACCCTCACAAAGTGTAAACAATTATTATCAGTCTTTTAAATGGTTCAACAATACCCTGTTTTCTAGGCATTATCCAGGATAATCCATCTTATTTATACATGCCTCCGATATTTTGAGGTGAAACTATTCTGAAAAGCTAATAAGCTCTGAAAGTACAAACCTTCAATCCAATAGACAATGACAGAATTTTTACTTTTCTCTGCCTACGTTCTGAGGAACCTATGTTACTTACAGAAATATAATACATTGAAGATCTACAGATTTTAAGCACTTCATATTTTCTAATTTTTAATTTTTATTTTTATATTAAAGAAATAATTACTCTCCCATCCTCTAGTATAAAGACCAATATCCAGGTATTTTAAAATTAAGGAACGTTTATTCTTTGAGGATAATGTCCGTTTCTCTATATCTTACTGATAAAAGCATAAATTCAGAACTTCATGCGCTAAAATAATAACAATAATTTTCTTTTGCCAAATGTGCCCCATTCCTCATCTATTCATTTTTCTGTCTGTTAACAACTGTAGCAATGAAGTTTTCTCATGTATAAGAACGAGGAGAAACCAGCCCTCACACTCTTCTTACCCAGTCCCATGAATATCTCTCAGAAACATAGAGTGTGTTAGGCTTAGAATATTTTTAGTAAAATGATACATACTTATGTTACTGCATTCCTGACTTTTTTTCCTAAGCACTTCAGTGTGACTCCCAAGACTCACAAGGCTATCTCAAGGAGACGGGCTGCACTGGCCTCCAACATCTCCAAACTTGATGGTAACCCAGGTATCTGTGGGCTCACTTTTGACTTGGACTGTCCTTAACCACTGCATCTCCAGCCTATGGTGTGTCTGTTCCTCCCAAGTTCTATAACTCACTAAATTTGCTTAGTTAAGATGTGTTCATTTGGAAACAGCAGAAACCACAATTCAAACTGGCTTAAATAATAAAAGCAAATGTATAATTTGCATAACAGGATGTTCATAACTAGAGTGGGTTTCAGAATTGTTTGATTTAGCAGCTGAACAATGTCTTTAGAGAACCAGAATCTTTCCATCTCTCCATTCTCCCCTCCCTAGTTTCAGCTTCAACCAGAGTTTGTGGTTATAGGACTGCTGTCAGAAACAATCAGGACTACATAGTTTCTTATTCAAGATCAGTGAGGGAGAAGTTGACTTCCTTCCATTTAAGAATAGGAAGAACTTTCCCAGATGCCTCCAGAAACCCGTACTTGCATCCGTACTTAGCACTATGTGTAGATTCTTCATTTAATTTTCACAACAATCTTGTTAAATAGGTACTATTCCTATTCTCATTTTGCAAATGCAGGTGCTGAGGACAGAGAGGTTAAGTCCCTTGTTACAGATCATCCAGCCGGTAGTGAAGCAGGGGCAGTCTCTTTACCGAAAACATGGCAAGTGGAGATGGGTTCTTGCGTACAGACTGAAACTAAAGTAATGCACTTTCTCTGGGAATTAGTGTCATAAGATTAGGTACAGAAGTAGTACTAGGACCATTGCTTAACTACATTATAGATGAAATGGGGTCCACCCTAGGATTCTAAGGATTCTTTCCAAAAACCATTTCTATGTGGAAGAACATTCTTAAGTTCAAAAAGACTGACTAAAAAGAAAAATTTAGAATATGCAACTTAGTCAGCAGTTTAAGACAGCCTGCTTTGTACCAACTGGGCCCAAGATGGCAGAAGATTTGACTTCCAGTAGACCTTGAGCCTCATTATAGGCTCATTGTAATACATTAGCAGCTAAACGACTCACCCACAGGTGCCATGACGGTTCCCAGGCTGACCACAAAAGGCCAAAAACTGGGCAAGGAACAAATTCCAGGAAATCCCCACCTCTTCCCCAAAATGGAGTAATCCTCCCACTTGTTAGCATATGAAATTACCCAGCCCATAAAAACTAACCACCTTCTGGACCTTAGGGCCACTCTCATCTTCTGAGATGACCCCATGTCCTGGGAATCCTCTCCCTTCTGAGAAGGACTGGGTTCTGTTTATGGAATGTGTAACTCTCTAAATAAACTTGCTTTCACTATATTCTCACTCTTGGATTCTTTCCTGCTCAAGACAAGAACCTACCCTCTGGTAACAAAACCAAACATTAAGTTAAAAACATTCCAATTTCCTTAAACCCAAAGAAAACACTCAGACTTCAGGAAATTGCCTGGACTATTACTGGTGGTATTCTGATGAATTATTGGTTATTTAGTGACAAAAATTAGTGGGGAAAGTCATCAAGTTTCTTGATTTCAAGTATGCCTCCGTAGAGTTGAAATAAATTTCTAGGCTTAAAGTGGAGCCACTCCTGTCAAGGCGTCACATCAGCCCACTGACACTCAGATAACTTCTGAGTCGCTGTAAAGGCTCTGCTTGACCAGAAACACAGGGTATCCATTGAGCCCTTCCCCAAAAGCCAAGCTAACTCTGAGGTCTATGCATATTTCCTTGTTCCACCTCATCCCAAACAAAGTTGACTATGTCGCCCTAGACAATCAGATACTTTGTTTGTCTCTTCCTTTTTCTTTATTGTTGATCCCATAAAAGCTTCTTGCCTTCTGCCCCATTTAGCAGTTCTACAAAAAAAAAGACTGCCCATTTCATGAAGTGTTAAATAAAGTTTCTTTGTATCACCTACATTATCTTCATTTTTTTTTTAGCAGTAGGAATAAGTAAGTAGGCACAAAGGGTGTTAAGGGGTGAATATGAGTGAAAAACAAAACCAACAAAGCAACTAACTAGAAAAAAATGAATAGTGGGAATGCAGTTAAAGACAACTTAAGAGTGAAAAAAATGCACTAGTTATGCAATCTGAAAGACTGGCTGAGGGAATGAATTAAATGATGAAGTTAATGGGAAAAAAATTATTTTTACAGATATTTTATCCACCCCGAAGGTTGAGAGCATGTATGGCATCCAGGAGAAATTTGCAAGAACCAAAATGGTGACATTAAAATACGTGTGAAGTTTTCCCAGCAACAGCTTCATGGAGACAGGGATGAATCTCAGAAGTTTCTTGAAGGGAAAAGTAAATTTAGCCAAGTGAGATGAAAGTAAAATGATCAAAGATTGCCCCTGATTTGCTTGCTCAAAGGCAGTAACAATAATGGGTGGGAAAGATGAGAAGAGAAACTGAAACTCTTTTTTTTTTCCTTTTTTTCATTGTGGACAGTCAGAAATACAACCTTGTCCCTGACAGCTGAAAGAGGTCAAATCTATAAGGGTAGAATTAACGTGGGCCTTGTACGATTGTGACTAAAGCAGATCAAATGATAGAAAATTATAAGCTTCCATTTAAAAGATTTGGTTAAAAAATATCAGTTTAGAAGATCGGCTGTCATGAAATTAGCATCCAGATTAAAAAATGGAAAGGATAGTAAAGAAGAATAAAATAGGAGAAATTAAAGACAAAAAAAAAAAACCAAATGTTGTAGGAAAGAGCTTTAAAATTGTATCACAATTGAAGTCAGAATATTCTAAATCAAAAAAGTTGGGATTACTGTTTATTAAACTTGTTACTAATGATCTTTTTATTATAACAACACAAAAGCTAAGGAAAGTAGCAGATTTAAACATTTCTATCAGTATAATAGTGGTCATTAAAAGAAAATAACTTCTTTCTTATCTGATAAAATTTCCTTTGAAAACAAAAAGACATACTTGTTTATTTCCCAGTATAATAGACTCTTCTCATGTTCATGTCAATAAAACCATGTAAGTTATCAAAGTTTTTTGCACAGGGTATTTCTTAATTTCTGGATTCTAGTTTATGTTAAATCTTGTCATCTTAAATAAAATTTCCAAAGATCAGATAAATATTCTATTATTTCAGATTGAAAGCCAACAACTAAATTGTTAAAAAATATTTTTACAGAGGACTAGAAAGTTAGTTCTGGGGTGTTTTATGAATTTAGCCCATTTTAGTCAACTTTATTAGATTGATGGGGAAAGAAACACTCTGGCACCCCTGGCAATGATTATGGATTTGATACGCTATATTTGTTGAATATTCCAATATTCCACACAAGTTATTAACAGCAGCCCAGAATGCAATATCCCTGAAGTACTGCTTCAGTGATTTTCTCACATAAAATTTTTATGAACTTCAAAGTAAAACTGATATGTTATTGGCACTTTCTTTCCTCTAATGTAAGAATTTGGAGGGGAAAATCAGAAAACACAATTTAGAATGTAGTATTACAGTAAATAACATTTACAACAAATGGCAATCCTAAATATACAAATTATGATAATCAGTTACTTGTTTATAGTGGTAATAATGATAACTTTAAAAACAAGTCTATACTTTCACATTTTTTCCATCTGCCTTCCATAAATCATTATTGTATTTGTTTTACACGTAGGAAACTGAAGTGTCAAGTGATTTGTCCAAGGTCATTCATGCATCTTCAAACTGAATAACTTACTGTGTTTGAAGGGATCACTCAGGAATTATAATTAAAAACGTTCTTCAATGGATATGAAAGTCCATAGTTTAATAGTTTGTACACACATATCCACTGTTCCTCCTGTATAAATAATTTAGTCATCTCAGCTGGGGGGCTGACTCTGGTACTGGTAGCAAAAGTAGTGAGAGCCAGTCTCAACTGTAATTTTAATGGTATGCTTTTGAAAGGTTCCATGTGTAATGGTATTTCCTAAGTTAATGGAAGTTGACAATATTTCATTAATTAGTACCTGTCAATTCCAGAGGATTCTGTCTTGCCATTCTGAGATGAGATGGGGGAGTATCTTAGCTCTTTGTTCAGAAATTCTTCTTTAATCAGAGCTAATGGTTAACATTGATTCTTGGAAAATATTAGGACATGCACATTAACTTTGTTTCTCAAAATAATAGTAATTTTTTTTCATATTTTTGCATTTCACTTTTAATGTGAAAATAAAGGAACTTATTTACACAATAGAAACAGACTCACAGACATAGAGAACAAACTTACAGTTACCAGGGGGAATGTGGGTGGGAAGGGATAAATCGGGAGTTTGAGATTTGCAGATACATAAAATATAAACAAGTTTATATTGTATAGCACAGGGAACTATATTCCATCTCTTCTTAGTAACCGATAATGATAAAGAATATGAAAAGGAATATATGCACATATACATATGACTAAAACAGTGTGCTGTACACCAGAAATTGACACAACATTGTAAACTGACTACACTTCAATAAAAAATATACACTTGTCATTCAACATGTTGGTATTATTGATGCGGTAATTTCATGTCTTAAAGAAATAATCATATATGTGGGCACTGAAATGTCTATGTATGCTCATCATAGCATGTTTAACAATGTAAAAAATCCTAAGTGTGTCACAACAGAGAGTGGTTAAATACATTCCTAGAGCCATGAGCCATAGAATATTATTGCACTATTAAAAATGATCTTAAAATCTTTTTGTGATATGGAAAAATTCTTAAACTGCATTGTTGCAAATGAAAACCAGGGCTCTAAAGGGAATATACAACATGACCTAAGCCACTGTAAAAATTATATGCATAAATTAAATACTAGAAACACTCCAATGTTAATAGAATTTTTTTTCAGTGTGGTAAGAATAGTGAATAATCATCACTTTCTTCTCTGTACTTATCTGGATTTCTGAATTGCATTGAATGCATATGCATTTCATTTGTAATCAGAAGCATGATACTTTTAAAAAATGACTATTGTTCTTGATATAAACTTGTAAAAACTAAATCAGATTTTTTGTCACTATTCATATTCAGAACTAGTCACTTCTGTGACTATACATAATTTTAATTCCTTCTGAATGCAGAAAATAAGAGGCAACGTCAAAGAAAGCCATAATCATTGTTATTTTCAATAAGATCATTTCATAGCTTAATGCTTCTTGAGCACTTTCAGAAAGCACGGATCTTCCTAAAGTCTGTGAAACATGTCACAAATGATGTATAAAAGGAAAAATGTGTTTCGTATTGACAGAATACAGAGTTCATGCTTTCCTGCTTGAGGTACATACATAGTTTACTTTGCAATATGAGTTTTATTTCAAGGATAGAAGGTAGGAATTTTCTATTTTAAAATTCACATAAAATGTAAGAGTTTTTGAAGTTTTTGGAAGAAAGTCAATGACTAGAAAAAATGATACAAGATTGTATTCAAATAACTGAGTAAAAACTTTTATTGCTCTCTGCAAAGAGAAATATTAGATTAATGCGGATGCCTTGTGAATGTCAACTTGACATTCGTCCATCGCTGTATTAGTTTCTTAATGTTGCCAAACAAATTACCACATGCTTTGTGACTTAAAACAACAGAAATGTCTTGAAAATTGAAATCTAGCTGTCTTCAGGGCCATGCTCCTTCTTAAGGCTCTGGAGAAGAAGTCCACCTTGCTTTTTCCTAGTTTTTGGTGGCTTCCAGAAATCCTTAGAGCAATCCTTTGAGCTCCCTGGCTTACAGCTTTATCATTCTAATTTCCGCTTCTTTTTTATTCACATGGCTGCCTTCCCTCTGTGTCAGTCTGTGTTGAAAATTTCCCCTTCTAATGTACCCACTCTAATCCAATACGACCTCATCTTAACTTGATTACATCTGCAAAGACTGTTGCTAAATAAGGTCACATTCATGGGTACCGGGAATTACGACCTCAACCTATCTTTCCCGGGACACAAATCAAAACAGTACTCCCTCTCTCTTTTCTGTCCTTCTGTTCTTGTTTGTGTCCTTTCCCTTCATTTTTCCTTCCTTCTTTCCAGCCTGCCTGACTTCCTTCCTTCCTTCCTTCCCTCCTTCCTTCTTTCCTTCCCTCCTTTCTCCCTTCTTTACTTCCACCCTTCCTTCCACAAATGAAACACTTTCTTCTCTTGTTGTCTTTGAACCTACAACCTCCCGGATGTTTTTATACCTCACTGACTGCTTGCTCTCAGTCTCCTTGCTGGAGTCTACTTTACTGGTCAGCCCTCAAAATTTGCTGGGCCCAGCACTTGATTCACAGCTTCTGTATCTTTAGAATCCTTAGATTTTCTCCTTGATCTCTTATCTCATTTCTAGGCTCTAAATGCCACCTACAAAACCTTGTATTTTAAAATTGCTTGGGGCTGGCTATCAGACAATCCAACTATGCACTACTATGCACTCACGCCCTGGATAATGTTATTAATATCAGGCTTTCAATCATTACTTAACAGCAAAAAATTCTCATACTTTTCCATCTCTGTTCTGTTTTCTGAACGACAACTCGTTTTCCACCTGCCTGCTGAGCATCACCATTTGGTGTCTCACAGGCTTCTCAAAATAAACAAGCTCAAAATTCATTATAAAGGGCTCTACCTCCCCTTCCTAAGAGGTTCTCTCCTTTAATGTTTTCCATCTCAGGTATGGTTTCCACTCAGTTGCTGGTTGACCTCACTTAGTTCAGACTTTAACCCTGTTTCTCCTGGTTTGCTTCTAAGTCTTGGTAGAGAAGAAGACACCCCAAGGAGCCTAAAAACAGGGACCAGGAGAGTGGAGAGTTATGGGAGCAAAGGGAAGGGTGTCTTAAGAAGAGATTCATCAGCTGTTTTAAATGGTGCAACATTTCTTACAACGAAAAATTAAAAAAAAAAACTTCCTTTAAATGGAACAATGGTTGAAGTCAGTACTGACTTTAGAGGGTGGGTTTTTAATGGAGATGCTGTGACAAAAAGGGTCGAGGCATAAATGGAGCACAAGGAAGTAGAAAAGGGATGACACCTCAGGTCAGCTCTTTGGATGAACTTGGCAATGAAGGCAAGTTGAAAGCTACGGTGGTGGCTTGATAGGAGGTTTGGGTTGCAGACATAACTTGGTTGTTTATTTGTTTCTATTGTTTTTAATTTGAAAGAAAGTATATTTGAATGTTGATAGGGCGGCCTCGTAGAGCCATCAGAGGTTGATATAAAGGAGGCAGGATACTTGCTGGAGCAAAAAGCCTAAGATTGCAGATTGGGGTGGAATCCAAAAATGTTATGATAGATTTGTCCCCTGGTCAAAAGACTTGCACCTCTGAGATTGAAATAGAAGACTTCGTCTCCTGCAATGGGTGCAGGTTCAGATAAATTTATGGACTAAGTGTTGGGAAGATGAGAGGCTGTCTGATGTCTCCTTTTTCTGTTGGTCAGTGTGAGGGAAGGTGATCTGGTGGAAGTGATTGGTAAGGGATGGGGCGTCATGTTTGTGGTGAGTGAAGAGGATGAGAAATCATTTCCTGAGAGACTGGAAAAGTAAGCTGATTAGAGAAGCCTGGAAGGGTATCTGGCAGTGTTGGGGCCCAAACTGCAACTGGTAATCATAAATTCATAGTGATATCAATGTGCCTGTTTTTAAATCTATTGCTGTGATCTAGACTGCTAATATACTGTGTAAGTGTGTTAAGGAAGTTGGAGAGGTGGTACGATAGCCTTGAAAATAGGTATACTTTCGCCATACAAGCAGAGATGCCAGATGAGCTGGACCAAGATGCCATCTTTGGGCAGCAATGACCTGTGCATGACCAGTGCAGCTCTCCACCTCCCTCCTTTTCAGCTTTTCTAGCTTGTTCTCCTCCTTTCAAATGACGTATTTTTTCCCTTAGATTTACTTTGGCTTGGGACCCAAGTTGTAGTACCAAGTGGCTTTGCCTGTTTCTACTTTATTCCCCTAGTGGGGATTCATAATTAACTCTCACATGGCAATCTTAATTTTCCTCTTGGAATATAGATTACCAAATCAGGTCAATCATGTCCATACTTTAACAAAATCAGTTTATGATTCGGATGATTCATTACCACAATTAAGAAATGTCAGTGTTGCCACTATGGAAAACAGTATAGAGATTCCTTAAAAAACTGAAAGTAAACTCACCCTATGATCCAGCAATTCTACCCATGAGCATATATCCAGAGAAAACTCTGACTCAAAAAAACACATGCACCCCAGCATTCATAGCAGCACTACAATAGCAAAGACATGGAAGCAACCTCAAAGTCCATCAACAGATGACTGGATAAATAAAATGTGGTATATTTACATACAGTGGAATAGTACTCAGCAATAAAAAATGAAATAATTTGCCATTTGCAGCAACATGGATGGACCCGGAGATTGTTATACTAAATGAATTAAGCCAGAAAGAGAAAGAAAAACACCATGTGATATTACTTATACGTGGAATCTAAAAAAAGGGATACAAATGAACTTGTTTACAAACAGAGGCAGACTCACACACATAGAAAACAAACTTATGGTTATCATGGGAAAAAAAAGAGGGTGGGAAGGGATTAATTATTGGAAGTTTAGGATTTGCAGATACTAATTACTATATATAAACCAGATAAACAACAAGGTCCTACTGTAGAGCACAAGAAACTATATTTAATACCTTGTAATAGCCTATAATGAAAAAGAATATGAAAAGGAATATATACATATGTATATGTATAACTGAATTACTATGCTATATACCAGAAATTAACACAACATTGTAAATTGACTATACTTCAATAAAAAAGAGAAAAAAAGGAATGTCTTAATTTCTTGTTTTCCCCTAATTTTATGACAATTCATTATTCTTAGTTGTGACCAATTAATGAGAAGAAAGGTAATAAAAATAATCTTAAAATTTACAAAGGATGTATGAAGATTAAGTTAAATTGTTTTCCTTAACCTGTATCAGGAACTTCTAGAGAAAAACTTATGAGTAACTTACCGTTAATTAGCTCAGTTTGTGCAAAGTAAACATACAGTACTTTCAACTGTGAAACAAATCACATCCTGTTAATTAGCCTGGTTTACACAAAGTAAACACACAGTACTTTTGACTGTAGCTGTAACAGTTTAAAAATGAAGTGTGATTATATAGCATTTCATCCTTCGCGTTTTCCGTGCTGCAGGACCAAAATGCTGAGTAAAGAAATCCTGAATCCTTTTTTCCCAGTTTCTCAAACTGGTTCCACCCAAAAGATTTCAAAAATCCACTTTACAAAATTGAGTGGTCATAGGAACATATTAAAAGAAAAATCACTAATCTGATTAGAAACACATATTCCTGAACATCTTTTGCTGAAACCTAAAGAACATTTCTATTTCTTTTAGTCTTATAATCCTTCTCTGTTCCTTAAATCTATCCAGATTTTCTTATGCTTCAATTATTTCTTTCCTGGGTACATGCTAAAAGCCTGCGAAGCAGAAATTATCTTTTAAATACTCCCTTCTAGAGGCGACTAAGGGAGTTAATTTCTGATCTTTAATAAGGCCTTTGCCACAAGTCAGGCCAGAACTAGTCAATGTTGGGGTCTCATGCCCACCAGTCACGTCAGTGTCAAGTGTTTGCACTCTGCTGCCTTAAAGACAACAATAAAATTAAAACAGTAATGATGATAATGCTGCTTTTCACTGAGCACCTGTGAATCAAGAACTCTCCTTAACACTGGTTCATTTAATTCTATTTAATTCTCAAACCAAAACATTCTGGGATTCAATGGCAGGTTAGCTCTGGTTGTATGACTCCCAGAGACTTCTGAGTAAATGCTCATCATTCTAGTTCCATACCTGGGAGTTCCTGAATCTGCTTGGACCAGGCTCCATTAGCCTGGGGAGGCTGGTAATAATAAGATGAGAAGTCCATTCAAGCCTGGCTATATATCAGGCATACAATAATTCTGGGATCACTACAGGGCAACAGGCTCAGGTAAAAAGGTTTTTAGCATGTTTTATGACAAGGCTGTTTTGTAAGATGACCCCAGTCTTATATATGTAAGGCCACATCTGTAAGAAAACACTAAACACTCATACCTCCTGGAGTTCTGATGTTACTTCGTAATACCTCAATGTATTATCGACCCCGTATATTTGTCCTGCCCCAGTTCTGCCAGCACCACATTGTCTCCTATCTTACCTCCAGGGTGAAACATCTCCCTCTGCATTGGATGTTCATCTGCCATGTATCTTCACCATATGACTTCTTCTGTACCCTTTAGATGAGAAAATTCCATTTGATGTGGCCGAGTGTTTTCCCTAATTAGATCTTTCCATTGATCTGAGCCTACTGTTAGCACATGTATATAGAATGCTTACACAGCATTACTATGCTGATTCAACAGCTACTGTTTGTTTCTACATCTTCAGTTTCCTAATCATCAACTCCTGAGCCGGCCTTTTGAGACTCGGGGAGGCCAGAGAGGCTAAAGCAAAAGTCTTTTAACTTCAAAGGACAGGGACACAGGGCTCGTATGCCGTTGCAATCTCCCCTTTTCTCTGATATTCCTCAATCTCAAGGGGGACAGGTAGACAACAATACAGGGAATACAGTTTTGGATAGAGAGATTAATCGTAAACTTGGCAGAGAAACTTGGGTTTAGAAGAACTCCTTTTCAAAAGCAGTGTTAATCAGCTCCGAAATGAGGAGAATTGGTGTGAGGTTCCCACAAGAACTAACTTCCGTTCCACACAGTAAAAATGGACTTAAAACATGGTTTTCACTTTTCCCAATAATTACCAAGACTTCAGTAGTGGAAATGGATGTTAGCTAAATTATTTGGGCTTCCTGCAAACTCGTACTTTCCAGATGATGTGGATGATGGCTTCCAGTTTTATGGTCTGGAGACTATTTCTGTAGTTTTTTTGTACTATTTAGGTATAATTTAAGTAAGCTTCATCTCTATGCCTCCTGTAATGTGATGAGAAGAAAGTCTGAATTTATCGGCAACTACTAATTGTCAGATTCTGTTTTATACTTTTGCACATGTAATCCAAAAGAACAGGCATCTGCTAGAAGAGTCAAACAGAGTCATGTAGGAAGTAAACATACTCAGTTGGTTCTGTAATTAAGGATTAAGGCCATGCAGTGTGTCCTGCAGGCTGACTTAATGGACTTGACAAACACATTACCTTTAGGCTACTTGCCGCCACATGCCAGCCTGTCTGAAACGTTCATGTAGTGTTTAAAAATTTTTTTTTTTAACTGAAATTGAAGTCCACTGCTCTACTCTATGACTACATGTGTGTCTCTGTAGCTCTTTTTCATACCTACCAAGTGCTCTAATTTGGTAGAGAATATCCCAATGGGAAGAGAACGGACAGTTCTATCAGGGCCAAACGCTCAGCTTCCCAGATCATGGAAATTTTCTACTATAGATGGACTTGAGTGCTCGCTTCGGCAGCACATATACTAAAATTGGAACGATACAGAGAAGATTAGCATGGCCCCTGCGCAAGGATGATACGCAAATTCGTGAAGCATTCCATATTTTTCAATAAAAAATGTTAAAAAAAATAATAAAATAGATGGACTTGAAGGCCTAGACGAGCCATAAAGGGAAAATAATATTGCATTTTTCTTTACATACTATCAGTATTTCATTTTGGAATATGTGTGGGGAGCAACTAGAAATATTTTACAATTAGAATTAATTTAATTTAATTTTATAGTTAACTTTTAACAGCATTTTCACGGTACTTTGGAAACAAAACCAAGTATTTGTATTCTATCTGGTTTACATATGAACTTTAATGACAGGCTTTTTACAGAGGTTAATTATTTTTGTAATCGACAAAGTTCTATGAGTCTAAAAATTTTTAATGGTTACTCAGATACATATCAAATTTGAATATAAGATCATTTAAAATTAAAAACTCTTATTTTATATATGCATTTTTAATTAAAGTACAATCAGTTACAATGTGTCAATTTCTGGCATACAGCATGATGTCCTAGTCATGCATATATATATACATATATTCATTTTCACATTCTTTTTCATTAAAGGTTATTACAAGATATTGAATATAGTTTCCTGTGCTATACAGAAGAAACTTTTTAAAATCTATTTTTGTATATAGTGGCTAACATTTGCAAACCTCAAACTCCCAAATGTATCCCTTCCTACTCCCTTCCCCCCTGTAACCATAAGATTGTTTACTATCTTATTTTATATATGCATATTTAACAAGGGAGAATCTAAGTTATTACCTTAAGTAAATACTTCTAGTTGATAGTGAATTTTTAAAAAGAAGAAGAAAGTGGCTGACACAATAAAGAGTTTGTTTATATATGATCAAAGTATATAGTCTGACTCTACCAGCTATATGACTTGGGCAAACCACTTAGCTTCTAAGGACCTCATTTTCCCATGAGAGACTTGGCTCACATCATCTGTGATCTCTGGAACTCTAAAATTCTAATATACTAAAGATGAGAATGGCTGATTTAATCCACCTCTAGCCAGAAAAGTATTTAAATAGTTCTCAACAGATAGAGATAGTGTATCATGTTTAAAAACAAAAACAAAGCTCATGAAATGAGGGAAGTTTCTCCTGAACTTCTGGTACCTTCCATCATCTTGAAGTTGCTCCCTGCATGAAGGAACAACTATGGATCTAGTAGCTTGTAGACAGATTTCATTCTTGGAACACTTCCCCTCCTGCTGGTATCCAAAAATTTAAGCTATATGATTTATGGATATAGTTTGAGTTCAACTCAGATGCAGCTGAATGGAGAAATAATGGCATTCTTCATCTTTCAGAGTTTCAGCCAAGGTTTTTTTTTTCTTTTTTCTATTTTTTACTTTTTCTTGGGGGCAGAGGTGGTGTAGTCCTGAACCATACACAAAATTCAAGAGACTTCCCCCTTTCAAATGGATTTACCAAGCTTAGCCTGACAATCCCTAGGACTTCCCTGGAACAAAGTGACCTCTTATGTGTTCCCACATAAGATGATGCCTCATTTCTCCAACATCTCCATGAGATCATGTAAGGCAAAACCATAGCACAACTAATAAAGGCCATTCATGTGATTCATAATTGTTGGTGCCAATTTATCTCCAAATGGATAAAATATGTGAGAGAAAGGCTGAGATGAGAAGGAGAACGGATATCACTTACTCATATTCTGGGCTCTGATTCTGTTGCATTTCCTTCTATGGAAGGCTAATGTCAAATGATAATTTATTCATAAGAACCTCACAGGACTAAAGACTTTACAGAGTAACAGTGGATATCAGTAACATTTCCAGACTTTACCACATTCTGCTACAAAGCAAGTGTTACGAAAAGTTGCTCCGCGGTTGGTAGATTTAATTAAGACTGATTCTATACCTTCTATTCAATTTCTCCAGGGCTAACTTACATATTAAATTTTATTTCTAAGCAAGAAAAAAACTCACAAAATTTATGTGTTTTATATTTTGGTAATTAATACATTTTGGAACCTGTTTGAGGCAAATTTAATACATTGTAAATGGTTTTGTGGCTTTTGTTTTAGATAATGCAAGAGGCAAAGTGTGATATTTAGCTTTTTATTCCTGTGCTGTTTGAAAACAAGAACAATTTTTGTGAAGACTGATCAGGGGAACAAAGTTTGCAATTTGATTTTCAAAAATTGTGTCACTCATGCAAAATTTGCCTTTCAGTTGCTATCATTTAATATTTTTTGATTATCATATTGATAGGAAAATAATCAGAATGCTATCCATAACCTACAATTGTCACAAACTTTAAAAATCAGGTAAGATTAATGATGCAAAGTGACAGACATTTCAAGAAGTTCTGAGTATACTTTGTGAAGTGATTACCACAAGCAGGTTAAGTAACACATCCATCACCACACATGGTTACCATTTCCCTCCCACCCCCCATTTCTTTGGTTGGCATTAGCCCTCTCCCAGGATAAGCCCTAATTATCTCATGCTTGGCTCTTAACAGAAACTTTCCCAGCTGGTCCCCTGGCCTCCAGTATCGGCTCTTCCATTTCTTTCTGTAGATTGTTGTCAGATCAGTTTTCTCTCTGACTGCTCGCCATACATCACTTCCTACTTGAAACTTGGTGTTGGTTCTCCCTTGGAACCTGATTAGATACTGACATGCCAACTCATTTGATATAATGATATATTTTTCATGAACTTTTAGTTGGTGATAGCTGGTATGTCTTCTTTCCCTGTTAAATATTAAGCTCTTTCAAGAGGAAGTGTAGAATTACATCTCCCACGATTTCAGGCTAATCGAATTAGTGAATTTTGACATGTCAGCTGAATGAATGGAGTTAAAACAGTCGATTCAAAATTTTAAATTACTGTACCATGCATAAAAAAGAAAAGACTCCACGAATGCACAGTAAAATGTTTGCTGTATTTTTCCCAAGGGGCGGAACTGATTTATTCATTATTCAGCACGTGTCTGTGGAGCGCTTACTCTGTTGCAGGCACTGTTCTAGGTTCTAGGCAGACAGATGTGAGCAAACTGTACTAAGTCTCTATGCGCACACAACTTACATTACGGTAAATGGAGACATCAAAAAGAAGACAAAAGGAGGGGAGAAACAAGAAAGAAAAGATAAGATAGAGTAAGTACTATGGCGAGAATTTGGAACAGTACAGTATAATAAAGTGTGGCTTCTTAAGGGCTCTAGACTGCACAGGCAGGAAAGCCTTTTCTGAGCAGGTGTCATTTGAGATGAATTGTGATAAGCCATGCAAATTTTTTTTAAGAATATTGCAGGCAACAGAACCAACTGCGAAGAAGGCTCCATGGATACTGAGCTTGACCTATTCAAGAAAATAAAAGGAGGCAGCACTGATAAAGTGAGGGAGGTAGGCACCCGCCAGCTAGATGGTTTTGAAACCCAGAATAATACGTTTAGATTTTCATTTCAAAAGTAATGGTTACTTTCAAGAAAGGTGTGTGACTGATGGGATGAGACTATTGTTTTTAAAAGATTCCTCTGGCTTTCATGAGGCAGACTATGGGGGGTGGGCAGAGAGATGGCTGCAATGCTCCAGAGAACAGGTGGTGGAGACTTGGATCACGATGATGGTCCTGGAGGAAGAGCAGGATGGAGATTTTCAGGAGACATTTTGGAGATTGACATGACAGGATTGGGTTAGAGATTAGACATGAGTCTGGGAAAAGAGAGTAATTGAAGATAAATCCTAGGGATCAGGCTTGAGCTGGAATGGAGGGGTGAGGATGGCTTGTATCACTTTATGAGATGGAGAAAATTAAGGCAGAGTAGGTTGAGGGTGGGGAAGGAAATCAGTGTTTCTGTTTGGTCCCATTAACTTTGTGATACCGATTAAGCAACCAATTAGAGACATATTATAGACCCTCGTGTTTGAGTCTGGAGTCCCGAGAAGTTTGGGAGGTCTCAGTGCTGGAGACAAGTATTTTGGAGTTGTTGATGTGTAGATTCTACTTATAGCCATGGAACTACATGAGATCACCTTGGAAGATTATAAAGAAAAAAAAAAAAAGGAAGCAGAGGGAGGGGGATTTCATTAAAGACCTAGGAGAACAGCAAAGAAGCCTCTCAGGCAAATAAGAGAACAGCCAAGAGAGCACAATGTCACAAAAGTTGAAAGAACGTATCTCCAAAAGAAGAAATATTAGTGATGATTTTAATTTCCTTTTGCTTTTCTGTATTTCTCAAATTTTCTTCTATAGATATAATGAATATTCAGAGCGTCTCCTTAACATTTATTTCTGTAAAGTAGCTGTGTGGTTTGGATGGGATTGACCCTACCTCCAATTTCCAGAGTGTGCTTGGATTGGTCAATGCCACTGCTTCTCAATGCAGATGCTGCTGGGATTTTGAACAGTGTAATCCATCATTGTATAGCACTATTCAGAAATTGCAGGATGTTTAGCTTCCTGATCCTACAAAATGCCAATAACAACCTCTGTTACTTTGACAAACAAAACGAACATCTTTATAAATATATAACTTGTATGGATTCTTATGGTGAATGAGCCTATCTGTATACGGAGATGCACTGGAATGTTAAATGGGTTTATATAACTTATGACTTTGCTCATTTATTCATCATGCACTTATTGAGAGCCTGTCATGTCTCAACCATAACAATCAGTACTGGAATCCAAAGATGCTTAAGACACATTATTCCAGGGAGCTTGCAGTTATGGGGAAAAGACACAGAAATCAATAATAACAATAAAATATGATTAATGCAACATTGGTATTATATACCCATTATGGTGATGGTGGAAAGAAAAAAAGTGATCAATGTTATCTGAATGTCTTAAAGAAATAGTCACTAAGGGATGTTTATGTTGAGTCTAGGTTCATGAGTACCATATTTCAAAACTGGGAATGAGAAGCATACAGGAAAGAGATAACAGAGCAAGACTTCGTCTGCTAACCTTATAAAGTCCTTACAAATGTGGCCCTTGGCTGCTGTCTGGGAACTTAGATTTCAGGAGTGCTCCCACCATCCCCTGGTAAGAAGCTCACTAGGCCTAAACTGTTTATACTTACATACCATACAACTTTTGCTGAACACCTGGTTTCCTTCTGGGAGTCTAGAGATTTGATACATGCTAAGGTGCTAGGCACGGGGTGCCAATGTAACCAGTCCCCATTAAAAAATCCTGGCTCTGAGATTCTAATGAGCTTCCCTAATAAACAATATTTTACAGGTATCATCACAACTTGCTGCTGGAGGAATTAAGTGCATCCTATGTGACTCCACTGGGAGAGGACTCTTGGAGGCTAGAACCTGGTTTCCTCCAGATAGCACTCCAGGAACCTTTCTCTTTTCTGATAGTATTATGTCCTTTAGCTGTAATAAATCACAACTGTGAGGATAACTACATGCTGAGTTTTGTGACTCCTCCTCGAAAATCGACCTAGGGATGGTCTTGGAGAGACTCAGGACAGGATAGATTTGGGGAGGTCCTCTTTGGCAGAGGGAATACCAGTGGGTCAGAGACTAGGAGACTTAGAAAGAAATAATGCATGTTTTAGGAATTGCACCACATTTTGAATAATTCTTCTAAGATGGGGAGGACCATTGTACAAGAGGCCAGAGATGACCTTAAACATTACCTAGATATTTGATTATTTATCTTTTTAAGGGCTTTGATTAGTCTAATTCTCATTTGACCTTGCCTTCTAAAAATCTTGGTACTTCTCACTGGAAGTGAAAACAGAGAGGTAGTAATAGTCCAACTTGACTAGTTATGAACACAACTCAAATATCACTGCTTTTATGAAATTTTTTTTTAATTCTCACCAGAGAAAAATGAAATCCATCCATAGTCTTATTTTTCAAACAATTTACTATAAAATAAGAAGGATTGTGCCTCATTTGCTTATTTATTTATTTATTTTAATTTTGGGGGAGTAATTAGGTTTATTTGTTTGTTTGTTTGTTTATTTTTAGAAAAGGTACTAGGGATTGAACCCAGAACCTTGTGCATGCTAGGCATTTGCTCTGCTGCTTGAGCTATACCCTGCCCCCTCTCGTTTGTTCTATTTATCCTCAATGCAGTGCCAAGGTTAGCATTTTGTCGACAGAAGACATTTAATGAACATTATGATGCTTTATGAGATTATGAGCTTCCTACAAGATGAGACTATATCTTATCCATCTTTATATCTCTAGAATCCAGTGCAACGTCTGGTTTATATTATCCATTCTTTCATTTCCAGGATATTTGTTGAGAACCTGTGATGTGGCACACATAATTCTAGGTGCCTATAATTAAATAGCAAGCAAGGTTAACAGGGCTAACAGGTCACATGAGAGCTGAATAAATGTTTTTTGCATGCAATTGTATTTGTTTGCTCTTATGTGAGTCAGTCAGAACACTGTCTCCCCACAAGCCAGGCGCTGTGAAAGCTGTCTCTGTCTTTATCCTATACTTTACTTGCTGTATCCCCTTATCTGTGCACAGTGATTCTGGTTTTGAAACTAGAATAACCACAGCTTGTCATTCAGAGAGTTTTTTAGAAACAGTATAAACTCCTGGTCTAAAACAATTCTAACCAAAGACACAATTTCACTGACCAAGATGGAATATGATAATTATAAACTGTAATGTGTGACTTAAATTGTAAGTTTCAATGAGGGCAGGGGTGTTATTTGTTTTGTTGACTTTCAGATTCTCCGAGTTTAGAATAGTGACTGGCACACACTAACTGCTCAATAAAAATTTTGTTGACTGATATAGTAGAATAAAGAATCTCATGTTTGTATCCAAGGAAATTTTTAACAGGGAAATATTACTTAAAATGTTTTTTTCTGGAAATAATATTAGTCACAGAAGCCCAAACATACAACACAGAATGTAAAAGAAGCTGTAAACAAACAAACAAAACAATTCCCCAAACTCAAGGGATTCTATAATTTAAAAAAAAATTCCAGAGCTGGAAGGCAGATAACTTGGGCTCTGAGTGCTTTGTCATTAACTGGCAATACTATGACCTTTACCTGGTCATTTTAAACTTTATGAACCTCGGTTTTCTCGTCTGTGAACTAGAAGTGTTAAAAGAGATTTCTAAACTCTCTTCCAATGTATTATTATCGATGTGATTGTTTAAAAGGGATGGTATCTGACTCGAGGTATGTAAAACCTAATTTGACTAGTTTTTAGGCTAATACCATCAGTTGCTGATCATTGTCTCATATTTTAAATTTATTAATGTCTCAGACTGGGATGACAATGGTGGGTGGCCAAGAACTAGTACAAAGAATGGTATCAACTTACGGGAAAAACTGTTTCCACCAGATAAGGCTTTATCAGATAGCTCTGGGGTGGGGAAATAGGGAACACGACAGGATGAGGCATGCTTATCTCCGTCTTCTATGGTGTATTTGAATTTAGGTTGTGAATAGCAGGAAGAAGGTTAGGTTGACATAGACTGATCTAGGAAGACTTACTGTCTTCTCTGAAAAAATTATCATAGAATTTCACAGTTCTTATTGATAATAAATTTGTTATCTATAGTTTAATAGCAATATGTCTTAGATCTATTACTTATATTTAATACATAATAGTTTCTAGTGAATTTGCACACATTGGTAAAACAATATATTTGATGCAATAAAATGAATACAAGAGATATTTAGTTTCCTTTTGTACCAAGTCCTCTTGAGAATTAACATTTTTGTAAAACACTATAACACATAGCTCACTTATTGAAGATTGCCAAAGCTGCTACTGATAGTTACCCAAATATACAACTGCCCAGGGCTTTCCTTTGGGAATGAGAATTCTTGGACAAACACAAATATTTACCATGGAGTCTGAAATAGGCAAACAAGTAGCTTAAAAAGTAAGTAGTCTTTTCACACATTTTCTTTTCCCCTCATCAAGAGTCGGTGTCACTGATGTCTGGCTTTCTCCAGGATTTGTGACATTGAAATTTTCTTAAGAAATGTTAAAAATAGACAGAAAAATATTTAATGTGCTTTTTTATCATATAATGCCTATAATGTAGCATGAGGCAATTTCTTATATCTGCTCATAGTTATTTGTCTGAATGTAAGATTTTAAAGAAACTGATTCTGTAAATATATAAGAATATCATTAAAATTTATGTTTCAGTTAATTAATATTAGACCAAAATTAATATTATATTTGGTCTAATTGATGAAAAATTGATGACTGTAAAAGTACGACCTCAAAAACTTTATAGAATTTACTTCTTGAGAAAAACTTGTGATTTGTAAGTAATAACTGTAGTGAAACTAATTTTAAAATATAATTTTAATATTCAATATCTTGTAATAACCTTTAATGAAAAAAATATGAAAACAAAAATGCGATTTTAAATTAATTTTATTGTTAGTGTATCATTCATGAAGCTATCTGTGGTTAACTTTCCAAACATTATATCTGAACCTAGTCACCTTTATCTAAATGCTTGATTTTGATATAATATCAAAGTAATACTTATTGCATGTTGATTTCTTTAGACATCTCACTGATTATTGATCATGTCATTTTCAAGAAAATGATAGAAAATTGTTATCAAAATTTATATTTCATATTTTTCCATTCAAATTTTTCATCTATAGTCCTCTTGCCACAAAATTACCTCATTTAATACCAATATTCTCTTTTATGTTTATGTAGTTCCTCAAAGAATTCATCCAATCCCAAGTCTTCACTCTCACCTCTAAGCTAGTTACCACCAAATCTACTCAGTTATTAACTAATAATCAAAAGGTATTTACTAGGCATCTTCTGACCTGTTAGGCACTGTGCTAAGTACAGTTGTGGAAATCTCTCCCCTCCCAGACTTTCTTTCCTCTTGTTTTTTCATTCATTCTTTTATTCTTCAAATATTTAAGGGACCACTATCTTGTGCCAGGGAATGTATCAAGTGGAGGAATGACAATTTCTTGGAGAGGAGAGACATGTAAACTGATGATTTCAGCTTCTTGAAGTAAGTGCTATTGTGCTAAAGGTTTTTACACAGGAAACTGGAAGATTTCTGGGCCTGGAGTTTCAAGAAAATGTCCTGAATTATTTAGTGTCTTGCCTAGGATATCAAACTCAAGTCAGTTGTCTTGGTTTGAGTATCCCTAGAAGTTGACCCTGGGATGAAGATTCAAGTGCAGGTAGTTTACTTGGTACATTGGTAGGTGAGCAGGAAGTTAAGACAAGGCGGAGAAGGAAGCCAATATAAAGTGTGAGATCAAACCAGGTACAATCATAGGCAGCTGGGACTCCATCCCTCAAGAGAACTATGAGAAAAATCATGATACACAACTCAGAGTTACCTCCCTCCCTCTGCTCCAGGGTGAGGAACCTGGTTTTTATCCACCAACCCCCTACTCATCATTGTCTGCTTCTGGGGATCCTGACTCTTTGTCACTTCCAGCGTTCCTTATGCATGATTGAATGTGCTCTGGTGGATAAAGAAAACCTTTAGACCAGTAAGTGCAGATATTTACATTAAGGCAGCCTTCCCTGTGTATAGATGAATGTTGCAGGTGTAGACACAGGGTAGCAACACCATCTGCTAGATCGTTCAACAGAAGGAATTTAACACAGGAAATTAAACAGAAATTTGTCAGAATTGCTAAAAGAACAAACAGGGAAAGGTGAAGTGATATCAAGTTTGGCAACTACAGGGAGACACTTTGACCCTTTAGGACTAGAGGAACAAAGGGAAGCATGTCTGAGCCCTGGAGCCAGGGCTGTGCAGAACAAGTTTGAACCACTGAGGAAATACAGCAACTGCTGGAGATGTTGACTGAAGAACAGCAAGAGAAAACTACACCCTGGTGTTATCCATCCCCCTGTTCTCCAGCCAACACCTTCCATTAGTCAAACTCACCTAAGAAGACTTAGTCAAAGGAGCCTGTAAGGTGGCTTACAGGATCAGGTCCTCGTAATACATAGCAGCAGAGAGAAGGGCAAGGGACAGACCTCAGAGCCAACAGGCAATAACCAGTAGTTTTCTTTAGGATGTTGCCTAAGCAGAGTCTGCAGGATTTCCCCCCTCCTAATTCTATTTTGCGTTGTTTGCCGCCAAATCATCTCTACTGAGCTCAGGGTAGTAGTCTCTTTCTTAATCCCCCAAACAGTGGGATGCTCAGGTTGTTTTCCTGGTCTACAGCCTTCCCTTCTACATTCTAACTGTCTTTCAAAGTCCAGGTTATGTTCTTTCCCAGATATTGCAGCTAGCAGTGATGTCTGAGTTGTGTGTTTGTGTGTGTGTGTATACATGTGTCACACTAAGCCATGCTACTGACATTGGTTCCTGTTTAACGAGTGTTTTGTTTGCCTTCCTCACCTTCCTGGAGAGTAGGGACCTGTATTAGTTAAGATTCTGTTATTCTGGTTGATAGTGAGACAGGAGGAAAGGAGTCAGGGCACAACCATGGAAGGAATGATACAGCCATTGAGGACAAGACAAACTGATTAGAACAAAGATGGCAGAAGATTCGACTTCAGGAGACCTTGAGCCTCATGGCACACCCATAGGTGCCATGACGGTTCCCAGGCTGATCACAAAAGGCCAAAAAGTGGGCAGGGGCCCGATTCCTGAAAATCCCCACCTCTTCCTCAAAATAGTTGGAATAATCCTCCTACTCTTTAGCACATAAATTTACCAAGCCCATAAAACCTAACCACCCTGCCCCTCATGATCTCTCTCTCTTGCCTTCTGAGGTGGCCCACATTCTGCCTATGGAGTGTGTAACTGCTTTTACTTTAAACTAATACCACATACCTCACAGCCTCTCTCCCTCTGGCTTTTTGAGATGGCCCGCACTCTGTCTATGGAATGTGTATCTCCTAAGCTGCTTTCTCTTCTGAGTGAGACAGACCGCATCCTGTCTATGGAGTGTGCGTCTCTCTAAATAAACTTGCTTTCAGTTTATTGTGCCTTGTCCTTGAATTCTTTCCTGCACGACACAAGAACCTATATTCTCCAGTAACAATAAGAAAGCAGTAATAAGATCATTTTCTCTCTCATGTAAACATGGATCATCTAGGCTGGTAGGACAGTTTCTTTTTCATCAGGGATCTGCAACCCTCATCCTAAGTATATTGCTTTCACTGTGTGATCTGAGTTCGCTGCCGGGAATCTAACCACTGTGCCTACATGCTAGTTAGTGGGACGGAGGCTATGGGGAAGAGAAGGCCATTACACATCATTTCCACATGGAGCCACATAGTTACGTGGTCAACCCTGGATGCCACAGAATCTGGAACATTGCTTATTCCTAGTAGTGTGATACATGTGTGGTTGGGTCCTTTAAGAAGAAAACACTGAGATGGAATTAGATGTGCACAAGCTTTACTAAGAGGAATGACCATAAAGGCTCAAGGACTGAGCGAGAAGGAGAAGGCAGGGAAAGCTTTCAGTCATGACTGATGCAGGCCTGACACCTGTGAAAGGGACGACATTGGATAGAAAGGACTTCCTACTGCAGTACAGCTACGAGAAAGTGCAGCCAAGCCTATAGGAAGCCCCAAACCAAGATTTCCCATTAATGAAGTGCTGCGTTGGGCAGGAATCACTCAGCTTCAATGAGCCTGTGGCGCTCAGTCCTCCCTGCTGGTCCTCTCTGCAGGGAGACGTGAGGACACATCTCCAGGCTGTCACACCAGATGACGGTGGGCCCCTGGCTTCTATTATTCGAGAACCTTCACAGGACCCTTCCTCAGACTTTTCTCCAGTTAACCTCTGATACAACATTACACACGTGGGGCTGGCATATCACATAAACATGCTTGCAGTGATTTGCTCACCTTAAATGTCAGTCCATAGATGCCAGCTTTTAACTCATGGTCTGAGCAAAACCACACAGGCACTAACAAAGACTTTTAAAAGGAACAAGGTTATGAGCTCCAACGTTTCTTTGAAAACTAAGAAACATTTTCTAAGAGGAGATTTTGTCAGCTGTTTGGTGGAAATTGTTAAAGAGGAAAAGGCAGACAGGGAGTATCTTGACTACTGATGTGGGTTCATGGAACTCAGGACTAAGGGAGCGAACACGAATACTTTTAAAGATGAAATCCAGTTCAACTTCTCCTATTAGGAAACAGATGAGGAAAACCAGGCACAGGGAATAATCGACTCAGATTCACCCTGGGCACTCAGGTGTGATCAGGCCCAGGCCCAGGCCCAGGTCTCCCGACTCCCAGTGCAGCCTGTGTTCTGCTCAGACTCCTTACTCCTTCTAAATGGGGGCACCTTTTTTTTTTTTTTTGAAGAGGGCTTTATCACCAAACTTTGCTGACTAATAAATTCTATCTGGAGGTCATATCCTACAAAAGGAATGGAAAAGAAACAAAGTGATTTGGGATTTGAAAGGTCAGGCCAAAAGGGCTGTTTTACTGGAAAATGAGAGGCCTTGTTATACCCATTAAGCATAATAATTGGGGATTGATAGTTGTAATGCCTTCTGCTCTGGTTAGCTGTAAAATGTCAATCCATTCACTGTTTACCTGAGGAGGTGCTTTTGGAGAAATGCTAGGCTTTCATATTCCTTGGAACAAATCACACATGATGAGTTTCTGTAAATGGTCTGATGTCTCACACTGGCACATCTGCGCAGCCCCGGTCTGGAGGACCACTCTCTTGGGTATAAAGATGCAAATAGCTTCATCTTCTCGCAGTCATCCGCCTGAGGTGTAAGAGGACGGCTGCGTGAATCACGAGGAATAGGAGTTTGCTGCTCCTTCTCCCATTATGGTTAAGCAGAAAATAAACTACGAAGCTAAACGCTCGCCCCAGGATTACTTACATCTTCATTTCCTTACCTCTGAGAATTCAGGAGAATTTTCAACAAGTTTACAGCCTCGTAAGACATTAATACAGCCTTTGGTTGCAATAATGTTCTGCCAAGTGCCGCGCTCGGAGAACTGCGCCGTGTGTGCTAATAGCGCATTAAATCTCTCTCGTCCCGCCAGCCCCCCGGACCAAGGCCATTTCGGGGGGAGCTGTTTGAAGAGGCTGCTGATTCTCAGTACCCATAACAAGGAGTCAAGGGTGAGGGCTGAGTGCAATACTGAAACTGCGTCTTGTTCTGCAACAAAAGCCTACAGCTTTCTTTTCTGTTTTGGACCCTCCTGTCTGGTAATCAGAGGAGGACCCTAACCAAGAGAAGGTAACTGGTCCAATTAGGTAACGATCAGTGCATTAAGCAAACTCCAGCAACCAGATAAAAACCAGTTGGATCAGGATTGTGCTAGTTGTTCTGTCTTTTCTGCTGTTTTCCAATTGCACTTAGGAAAAAGTGCCACCGTTTATCAGATAGAAAGAGTTTAGCTGCAAGTAACAGAACATTCAGATGGAGCGGCTCAGGCAGTTAAGACCATTAGTATCTTACAATGTAAGAAGCCTGGAAATGGGTGGTTCTGGGGTTTGTTTAGGGCTTCAATGACATCATCAAGGCTTCAGGATCTTTCTGCTTCTCCAATAGTGAGCTAATGGCCATTATTGCTGGTTAAAGACCATGTCGATCAGTTAAATTTGAATTTAAACAAATAAAACCCTCAGATTCCCAGTGGATTAAATGCCAGTTTATAACTTTGTGAACAGTAATGATGCTAATACTTTTATGACCTTAGCCTAGAGAGAGAAAGAACTCTGTAAGGAGTCACACACATTTCTGAAATTGGTAAACATATTAATATGACTTAATTAAAATTGCATTTTAATTTAATTTAATACATTAAAATTAAAATATTTTCTAGTCAATATCTTATAGTAACCTACAGTGGAAAAAATCTAAAAATGCATGTGTATGTATATATAATTTTTTATACGTATATAGTTTTATATCTATATATGTATATATAAAACTGAATCACTTTGCTGTACACCTGAAACTAATATTGTAAATCAACTATACTTCAATAAAAAATAACATATTCTGTTACTAAAATTATTGTAAAGCTATAAGCCACAAACTAAAAGATAGTAATACAAATAGCTAACAAAGGCATAAATTCAGATATGGATAAGTTCAGTATAATGACTGAATTAATAAGAAAAATGCAAACATTACAATAGAAAATGAGCAAAAGATATAATCAAGCATTTTAGAGCAGAGGCAAAAAATGGTCCTTAATCATATAAAAAGGTGTTCAACCTATTTAGTAATTAAAATTATAGCTGATATATAGTCTTAATCTTTGGCTCCTTACCCCATCCTGAAATTTACATGTTGAAGCCCTAACCCCTAATGTAATGGTATTTGGAAAGGAAAGCTTTGGGAGGTAATTAAGGTTACATTAGCTTATGAGGGTGGGGCCCTTATGATGGAGTGAGTGGCCTTATGAGAAGAGAAAGAGACAGAGAGAGAGATTCTCTCTCTTGCAGTGTGAATCCACAGTGAGAAGCTGATCATCTATAAACCAAGGAGAGCTCCCACCAGAACCTGACCATGCTAGTACTCTAATCTCCAGACTTCAGGACTGTGAGAAAATAAATTTCTATTTTAAACCTCCTAGGATATGGTACTTTTTTACAGCAGCCCAAGCTGGCTAAGGCAAAAAGCATACATCAGATTGGCAGCTATGAGAAACTCAGATTATATCATGTGTGTGCTATCCACTTTGTGGATTAAAAGAACTCTCATCCACTGATAGTAGGGGTATAAATTAGAACAGCCACTTTGGAAAACAGTGTGGTACTCCCTAGAAAATTTGAACATGCAAATATCCTACATTTTATTCCTAGAAATCTACCCCAGGACAGTGCCTCCAAATGTGCAACAGGAGACAAGTCCACAAATGTATAAAGCGGCATTGTCCACAATGGCCAAAAACTAGAAGGAGCCTGAATTTGTCATTAAGAGCAAAATTGATAACTATGTTGTGGTACATTTATACCCAAGATCACCACACTGCAGTGAAAATAAACTATAACTTATGAGTCAACAGGACTCACGTCAGAAAGATAATATGAAATGGAAGAATTCTTACAAAATGATTCATTTATACAAAGTTAAAAAAACATGGAAAGTAAAATTTTATTTTAAGCAGAATTACTGAGGCAAAATTTATACACAGTAGACCATATTTTTAAGGTGTAAAATCTGATGGGTTTTGCCATATGCATACATCTGTGACATCATCACAATGAAGACAGTGATGTATTCATCACCCCCCAGAGTTTCATTCCATTGTGTCATTCCTCCTTTTCATCTCCTTCTGTGCCACGTGCCCCCATTCCCAAGTCACCACGGATATCCTTTTTATTGCTATGTACTAGTTTGCCTTTTCATATAAATGAAATCATGCAGTATGACTATGTTTTGGTCTGTCACTCAGAATAATTATTTTGAGATCATCCATGTTATTTATTCCTTTATTGCTGACCAGCACTCCACTATAAGGATACACTATAATTTATTTTATCCATTTACCTGTTGGTGGACATTTTGACTGTTTCCAGGTTTTGATCATTGCAGATAAAGGAGTTGAACATTCTTGTACTAGTCTTTGTAAGCATATGTATTTCCATTTATCTTCACGTGAAATGGCTTAGGCTATGCTAGGTGTGTGCTTAACTATTTAAGAAACTGCCAAATTGTTTTCCAAAAAGATTGTACCATTTTATGTTTCTACCAGGAGAGTATGAGCGTTCTAGTTTTTCCACATCCTCCCCCAAATTTAAGAAATACAAAAGTATACATTTTTCCTTGTGATGAGAACCCTTAGGATTTACTCTCTTAATAACTATCCTATGTAACATACAGCAGTGTTAATTACATTTATCTTGTTGTACATTACATCCCTAGTACTTATTTATCTTATAAATGGGAGTTTGTATATTTTGACCATCTTCATCTGATTCTCCCTCCAACCACTCATCTCATGTAACCACAAATACGATCTCTTTTCCTACAAGTACATTTGTTTGTTTTTGAAGTATACTTGACCTACAGCACTGTTAGTTCCTGCTAGACAACATTTGTATTTTTAAATCTCCCTCACCTATTTCTCTCCTCCCCCTCATCTTCCTCCCTTCTGGCAACTACCTGTTTGTTCTCTGCATCTATGACTCTGTTTCTGTTTTGTTGTATTTATTTGTTTCCTTTTTTAGATCCCACATATAAGCAAAATCATACAGTATTTATCTTCCTTTGTCTGATTTATTTCAGTTAACATAATTGCCTCTAGGTCCATTCATGCTGCTGGAAATGGCAAGATTTCATTCTTTTTATGGCTACTATTTCATTGCATATACCATTTTTGGTGAAATATCTGTTTGATTTTTTGCTCATTTTATGCTGTTTTTTTTTCTCTTATTGTTGAGTTATAAGTGTTCTTTACATACTCTGGATACAAGCTCTTTATCAGATACAAGCTTTGCATATATTTGTTCCTAATCTGTGGGCTGTCTTTTCATTCTCCTGACAGTGTCTTTCAAGGAGCAGAAGGTTTTAATTTTGATAAAGCCCAATTTATCAATTTATTCTTTTATAGATTATGCTGTTCGTATTATATATAAGAAAATATTGTCTAATCCCAGTTCACAAAGATTTTCTTTTATGTTTTCTTCTGGAAGTTTTATAGTTTTAAGTTTTACATTGTCTATAATCCATTTTGGATTTTTTGAAATATGATATGAGGTATGGATCTAATTTCATGTTTCTTTTGGCATCTGGACATCCAGTTGTCCCAGCACCATTTGTTGAAAAGACTTCTCTTTCTCCACTAAATTGCCTTTACACCTTTAGTTTTTCCCTACCTGTGTGGCTTTATTTCAGGGTTTTCCATTCTTAAACAATATATTTTAAAACAATAGATAGATAAGTGGTTGAACTATAAATAAAATAAAGAGAATGATTAACACAGAGTTTAGGGTCATGATTACCCTCAGGTGTGTTGATAGAGCAGGCAAGTAAGAGATCAAGGAAAAGCCTCTAAGACACAAAATGTTGTATTCCTTAAGTTGGGTGGTAAGTAGAAGGCTGTTTATTATTAGTCTTAAATCTGACTTATATGTTATAGAATATCTATTTTATAAACTCTATAAACTCTGTACTTCACAATAAAAAAGTGACCCCAAGTTGACTTTCCCATAGGTTCCATTAGTCAAAACATGGCTCACCCTAAACCTATTATTGCCGAAAGGATATGGAATTATTATGTGTTGCAAGATGACCAAAGCCATTATGCTTATTGTTAAGCTATTTCTCTTAGCCTCAAAACCACTCTTCTATACTCTGCTTTGTGATGCTGGGGCTATGACTCTGCAAACATTTCTGCTTTGCCTGCTCCTTCCCTGTTAGGCTGACAGTAGAGGACACTGGAGGGAGACTAGACAGCAGGAGAAGAAAAAGGGGATATGAAGCTTACTGTTATGTGTCCTTCTCTGTCAGCATCTCCAGACAATGGTTCTTTCCTGTTTTTGACTTTTCCCCCTGACACTTCTAGCACAGCCTCAGAGCTGCCAGTCCCCAGGCAGGGCCGTCTCTGATATCTGAGTCCAGCTGTCCTCCCTTCATCTAGATTCTGATAACCTAAACTCTTCCCTTTGTTCCCCCAAGATCTGTGGATGGAGGCTGCTTCCTGCTTTCTCTCTTGTTACCTCACTGCTCCTTTATTGCTTGTAGTCTTTCAATACCTTCCAATTAAGCAACTCTCTGTATCAAATGCACTCTCTTAAAATAGCTGTCAGTGTGTCATTCACATTAGTTTTATCTTTCTGGAAGATATGGTAGGCTCAATGAGGAAAACATACATGAAGGCTACCACACAACCTTTTCTACCTTTTTAAAAATCAGGTGGTTTGTTACTTGATTTTTTTTTTTTTTATTATTGTTGTTACCAGTTGATTGTTACCAATAAGAGCAAGCCTTAGTTTACATTCTGCCACACACTCCAACTCCCTTGTTGGCCAGCAGGAACAGAAGTGTCACCAATTTTGTAACTCAATGAAGTCCCAGTTCCTATCCTTTTAAGTGCTTAACAAAAACATTCTGTAAGACAGATTTCATGGAGGCAGACCCAACATACTGTAATGGCAGTGTTCGGTTAACCTTCTGGTCAGATCGGGTGAGAGGATTCTTCAGGAGCAGTTTACATCTCCTGAAGGACTAAGCTTTAGTTCTAAGAACTATGGGCTACTGGGCTCTCTAGATTCATACACCATTTCCATGCCATGTTGAAAAGGCCATTCTCCAAGCCTTGAACAACACATTTCACAAATGAAAGAATATTTTTACCAGGCCCTCTGGTGTTTTTTAGAGATAGCAGTAGTGGAAGTAGTTCCAGCAGGTTCTCTGAAATGTGGGCACCTGATTAAAGTCTCTTAAATTCTAACTATCCATACCTGGATTAGGGTATTTCAAATGATAACTAATTGCCCCTGGAGTGTATACAAATAATACATATGTTACTGAACAAAAGTTTTGTGAGCTTGATGTACCCTGAGGCCAAACAAACCAAAGCATTAGAGTTCGAAGCAGAGAAAGATTTATTGCAGAGCCGAGCAAGGAGAATGGGATGGCTCATGCCCAAGAAAACCACAAATTCCCCAAAAGGTTTCAGAAAGCATATTTAAAGGCCAGGTAAGGGGAGGGGGGTCACAAGGTACACGATCAGCTCACGCACAATTCTCTGATTGGTTGCTGTTGAGGTAATAGGGTGGTCAACACTGTCAATCCCCAGGCCCCAGAAGGTCTAGAGCCATGTGCTCTCCATCATCAAGTAGTTAACTTCTTCCCTTTGGTGGTGGTTTATAGCATCTGAAAAACTCAAGAAATATACATGAAATACTACTATCTGGGTACTTCAGAGAGGAGCCACAGCAGAGGATATAGGGGAGAGGTCTGTCCCCAGAAGGCCCCACAGCATTCTGCTTGGTTACACATACATCTGCTCACATATACACAGTGTGTGTGTATCTGTTTGTGTGAGTGTGTGTGTGTATGTGTGTATTCCTTGAAAATGAAGCATTACATTATAAATTATGGTCAGTATAACACCATGCATGGTTCATATCCTGACACTGGAAGAAGAAATTTCTTTCCCTGAGCACATTGTCTCTCCTTCCCTAAATAATTCTGGGGCTCTATTACCAAGACCAATGATATCTGCCTCAAACCTAACTATGTTAACTATATTTATAAATATTTTATGTTAGGCTTATAAAGTTTAACTTTATTGAATTACACAAAGAAGATTAAAATTTTATTTGTGACTCTTGTGTTTATGTAAAGGTTTCCATATTTCCCCCAAGATAGTTCTGCTTTATTTCTGCTGTCTTAGTGCATTATTGGTAACAACTTCTTTTAGTCTCACTAGTGATCAGGTTTGGACAATATAATATTTGATAATTCTAACAAATAGAGTAATAAAATGAGTCATCTCTATTTTTATTGTCAACATACTGAATTAGTTGGGTAAACACTTATAACACCCTATGGTCTTCTAAAAATGTTCTCTGTTAAGGGTGAGTTTCAGTACTTCATTAGGTTTTGCTACCCTGACTTTTTAACCCTCTACATGTATGTATGAGTTGCATGTATGAATTTAAAGTATTTTTTTCTCTGTATATTGGGAGAGTGGGCTATGTAATTACAATGAACAATTAAACTTTGTTGAGGAAAATCTGTTGTATGTTTTCTAACAAATGAAATATCAATGTGTTCTTAAGTTGAGAGTTTTCAACAAAGAAATGTAGATTGCTTAGGATTTAGAGCAACTCACTGCATCTATATTAATTATACAAAATAAAGAATCATCTTTACCCAGAAATTTGAAACTCTGCTGTAGTGTTAGTGAAAACATTGGTACACAGCTAAAACCTCTGGCTTTTGAGTTTGATCAAAGCCTTTGAAAGGAACACAAAATAAAGTGTAAAGAACCAGAGAATTGCTCAAAACGTCAAACAGTAGGAAAGAAGATGTTTATGTGCAAAAGGCACCTGGAAACTACAGTAATTAGTCTTGAGTTAACAGCTGAGCAAAAAACCAAAACTGAACCTGAGACAAGATGACTGCACCTGATTTCTGTGAAAGGAATCATATTCATAAAAAGGTTTTAACATAGATTTTTTTCTCCGACATTTACATATGAAAGAAAATAGAAATCTTTGCGGTGCTGTGTTAGCTTGGAGATGTAGAGCTCTTGAATTTCTTAAAAGTACTTAAGCAAAAACTTGTCGTCAAAACTCTAAAGAAGATTTGGAAATAACCCCTAGAGATGAAGTTACAGGTTCCTGGGATTTAATGGAAGAACATACCTCCTCAATCCAGACTTGTTAAGATAATGGGTCTGGGAACGTTAAGTGTAACACAGTCTTCAGTCCTTACTTTCTGTTCTTTCCTGCTTAGGGCAGACTGACAATAATCTACAATCCTTTCCCTTTTATCATATTTATAGAGGTAACGGGCCATCATGCTTACCTCTTCCAATCAGGCCAGGTGTGGGGATGGTAGACTTTTCGCTAATTTTCAGCTCTGAGCCAGAGAAGTTCATTGACGACAAAAGGTTTTGATTTCCCTTATTCACTGTAGAAGTATTTACTGTAAAATAACCCTTATAATTGAAATTTAAAGAGATTTACTTTGTCTAGCCTTAGGCAGATAAAGTTTAGAGAAGTGATTTAGTTTCATTCTGAAGTCTATTCAATGCCAGTGGGTTTTGATTCTATTAAAGGTCAGGGCAAAAGGTATAGAGCAAAAAAATAAGTAAGATTAATGTAGGGTGGGTGTTAAAAGCTTTTGGATTTTGACTTGAGAATAATTAGAATGTATTTGCCAGATGTTTGCTGTTCTGAAACTATTTAAGGAAAGGGTATCTAATAATTGTTTTCCTGGGAAGACTGAAGTGCAGTCTTTGCCAGGAAGAGTAAACAGTGGTTAAATAAGTTATGCTATTTTTCTGAAGTTGAATATGTTCTGCATCTCTCTATCTTTAGTCTGTCTGTCTGTCTGTCTGTCTGTCTATCTACCTACCTACCTACCTATCATTTATAGTTTTTTTTTTATAATTATCAATGTACTTTGTAAGTCTAAATCTGTAAAACTTACCTAGCAATCAGTAAGACCACCTTTGAGGAATCTAATCCTTCAAATGGTGTATTTGAAGTTTTATACTATCCTGAACATTATATGCTAGCTATATGAGGGTGTGAGTGAATGTATGTATGTGTGTGTTTTGAAAGCATCACATCCAGAAAATACTGTTTCATCTACCTAAGTAGCTACAAAAACCAACGACAAGCCCTTAATTACACTGGTGAAGGAACCTGAAGGGGTCCGGGGAGCATAAGGAAGATACGGAAATTATTGTTTCAAACTTGAATTGCTACTTTCTCTATTTGGTGAATCCCTCAGTGGGTCAGATTTTAACCTGGAAGGTGATAATGACTTGCTCCTCAACAAGTTTAAATCATTACTGTTTGGCAGAAACTAATAAAAGATCTTAAATGCCATTATAAGGATGTTTAATGTGGCCATTAAAAACCTCAGCTCCCTTAGTGCCTGGCTCTGGCAGATAGTCTGTCCAAGTATTAAAAGTAGGCAAATTTATTTAGTTTTGCCTGTTGAATCTCATATTTAACTTTCCACTTCATTGTTGACATTTTACCTTCAGTAGTAAGCACAAAAACATTTTCAAGCCCTTGCATCATCAAATTCAGTTTAGTTCTTATGTTAAAGCACCAGCCATATGCTAGCTACTACGGCCGTGTAATTGCCCAAAGATAACTAGTTATTGGAGTTTATTTATCAAGAAAAAAAAAAAGGAGAGAACTTTTTGTTTTGTTTTGTTTTGCTTCATAGCCTTAGCTGCATCTTGCTTTGGTATAACCAATGAATGATGTTATTAAAAAGCAAATTCTAAACATGCCTATGTAATGAAGACTTCACCCCAAAAAGACAGAGTTCTGAGAGCTTCCAGGTTGGTGAACTCGGGGAGGTGCTGGGAAAGTGGGTGTCTGAGGAGGGCATGGAAGTTCCAGACCCCCTCCCACATCCCTTGACCTATGGATCTCTTCCATTTGGCTGTTCCTGAATTGTATCTTTTTATAATAAATCAGTAATCTAGTGAGTAAATGGGTTTCCCTGAGTTCTCTGGCTGTTCTAGAAAATTAATTGAACCCAAGGAAGGGATCATGGAAACTGTAGGGTTCAAGGACAAGTAAGAGGTCCCGTAGAGAGTCAAAGGGGGTCCATTCACAGGATGTCTGCCTCTGTCCTAATTCCTCATGTCAGGAAGGCATTAAACACACACACACACACACACACACAGAACATTCCTCTCCCAGTATGTAATTGTTTTAGCCTAATAACAACCCTGAGTTGTGACCTAACAAACACCCTCCAAAATTTTTTTCTCAAGCATTCTAGATCACCTACCTCTTCCTAAAGACAAGATAATGATCAACTAACATCTGGAAACCTTCAACATGACCCCCTTCTTTAAAGCAAGTAGATGGTCAGGCCCTTCCTTATGAAAGACTCTAAGAATCTGCCCTCGGTGTGCACAGACACCGCTCGTCTGTCTGTCTGCTGGATAAAATCCTTCCTTGCCTCTTCCCAGCTTCTGGTGGTGAGACAGGTGGGAAGGGTGCAGGGCACAACCACTGAAGGAGAGAGACAGCAATTGAAGACAGAACAAACTGTTTAGAAACAAGATGGTGGAAGATTCGACTTCCAGTAGATGTTGAGCCTCATGGTGCATCCACAGGTGCCATGATAGTTCCATGACCTGAAAACATCAAAAAGTAGGTGGGTAGGGGGTTTCCTGGAAATCCTGGCCCTTCCCTCAAAGTAGTCAGAATAATCCTCCTACTAATTAGCATATGAAATTACCAAGCGCATAAAAACTAACAACTCTGCACCTCATGGTCGCTCTCTCTCGCCTTCTGAGATGGCCCACATTCTGTCTATGGAATGTGTATCTCTCTTAACAAACTTGCATTCACTTTTCTATGCGTTGTTCTTGAATTCTTTCCTGTGAGAGGCAAGAACCTCTTCTCCAGCAACAGTGGCGTCTGGCCATCCTTGTTCCTCGGCTCTTAGCTTCATCATTTCTGTCTCTGCCTCTGTCTGTCATTACTTGCCTAGCTCCCTGCATGTGTCTGCCTCTTCGCAAAGCAATCCTCTCCCGTGTCTTCACATCGTCTCTTAGAAGGACACCAATCATTTTTAATTAAAGGCACACCCTATTCCAGTATGATCTCATCTTATCTAATTTTATCTGGAACACCCCGATTTCTAAAGAAGGTCACACTATGAGGTACTTCAACATATCTTTTGGAGGATACAATTCAACCCATAACAGGCAAAAATGTGGGGTTCGAGGACAAGTAAGAGGCTCCACAGAGAGCCAAAGGGGCTCCAGTCACAAGTTGCCTGCCTGCTCCTTAATCCCTCACATCAGGAAAACGTAAACCAGAAAAGGCAAAGAACATTCCTCTCCCAACATGTAATTCTTTTAGCAACTAATAACCCTGAGTTATGACCTAACAAACCCCTTCCAAAATAATTCCCCAAGTGTACCAGACTGTCTACCTCCTCCTAAAGATAAACTGGATCTTCCCCAGGTGTAATGAACTTCTGTCCTAAGAAAATGATCAGTTAATATCTCGAAAGCTTCAACATGACCCCCTTCCTTAAAGTAAGTAGGTGCTCAGGCCCTTTCTTATAAAAAAACTCTAAGAATCTGCCCTCGGTGCACACAGACATCGCTCATTCTGCCCGCTGTTGCCTGTAGCAACGTATCTAATAAACTTTTCTTTCACTTTTCCTGGTTTCTGGTCAATTCTTTTACCGCCCACAGTACCAGCCTGCCTTGTTCCACAACAATGTGTGTTTTGCTGGGGTGCCTGGCTCTAAACCTGGATGGGAAGGATATTGCTGACTGTCTCAGGTATTGGCTGCTTAGCTGAACCCTTGGGTTTGATTCTGAGCTCTGTGAGGAGACAGCCTGTAAGCAGACATGGGAGGGGAGATTCACACGAGGACATGTACCCAAGCAGGACCCTTTGGGACAGACCTCCTCCCCCATATCCTCTGCTGTAGCTCCTCTCTGAAGTACTTAGATAAGTATCTGGTACACACTTCCTGAATTGTTTTACAGAAGCTAAAACCACCAACAAATAGAAGACATTAAATATTTGATGACCTACTGGTACCTAAGCATTGATAACGTTACCTCCTGTGATGTGTCCTGTTATCACCATCCCGCAACCAGAGAATTGTGCAAGAGCTGATCACATACCTGGACTCCCCTCCCTTGCCTGGCCTTTAAAAATGCTTTCCTGAAACCGTGGGGGAGTTTGGGTTGTGGATAAAAAATATCGCCAGCCATATGAGTAAACAAAGGATGCTGCGGCCATCAGATCACCAGCTGCTACCGAGAGTGAGCGGAGGGAACTCAGGATGCAGACATGCAGGCAGCCCGGCCTCTGCTGCCTCCTCTCTGCTTCCTCAGTGGTGCCCCTGGGGAAACGCAGGGTGTGGAAGAACAGGACACTGGCCCTGGATAGCTAGGTGCCTCTCGAAGGAATGATTTCAATGAGCCCAGACCTTTGCACCTTCCCATACATAGAAAAGCACTAAATTCCTTAGCTTGAGATAGTTGGCTTTCTTTAATTAACAGTAACCTTTTAATATTCTGACTACCTTTGTTGTTGGAAAAACTCCTATCTATCCTGGCCTGCTCCCTTGCCTCTCTGGAACAGTCTCTTAGAGTGATCTGAGAGGCTGCCTCCTGAGTTCAAGTCCTCAGAGAGTCTGCGGAATAAAACATAACTCAACTTTTAGGTCGTGCATTTTTTTAGTTGACAGGGCGTTTTGCTCACGAGCCGCCCTGGACTCCTTGCTTAATGCCCTGCAATAAACACTGCACCCTCCTTCACCACAACCCAGTGGCAGTAGGCTGGCTTCACTGGGACTGGATGAGCAGACCCAAGTCTGGCTGAGTAACAGCTGGGTATCTGTGAGACATGGGGTGGACCTGGGAGTCTGGGGAAACACAAGTGGCTTGGGATCTCAGGACACAGTGCCAAAGAGAAGAGAACTGGACAGAGAGGAAAACCCAGAAATCTGCAGATGGCCCCTTTGACTATTCAGCTGAATACTGATCAGCTCATCTGTATGAGGAAAGTCTCTAAGGCTAGGGAAAGAACCACCCGGAGTGATGACAGATAACAGGACATTGCAAGGAATGTTAAAGGTCGTCCTTTAGGTACAAGGAAAATGATGACACATGGAGATACAGATCTGCACAAAGGAATAAAGAGCTCTGAAAACGGGTAATTCCATGGGTAAGCTACATTAAGTTTTAAAAATTGTTGTTCACATCTCTTTAAAAGATAATGGCTTAAACAAAAGTAATCACAAGGTGTGGAGTTTTCTGCTGAAGAAGTTATTCATTAAGGACGCTTTGCTTTTAAGTGGACAGCCCTGGGAAACTAGAGAAGTTATGGATGATAAAAAGTAGATAACTCTGTTATATATAGACGTTAATATTTGCAAATCTAAAACTCCCACTTTACACCTTCCCATCCCCTTTCCTCCCCCGGTAACCATAACGTGTTTACTATCTCTGTGAGTCTGTTTCTGTTTTGTAGATAAGTTCATTATGCTGTACACCAGAAATAGACACACTGTAACTGACTGTACTTCAAAAATTAAAAACAAAAACAAAAACAAAAACAAACTCTTAACTTAAGAGGTGTCAGTGGATGTTCAGCCACAAACTCTGGTAGCAGATTATCTTTATACTAAGAGGGGCTACTAGCTTGCCAAAAGTTTGCCCTGACAGACTAGAATCGTGGCTCCTGTCAAAGGCTTCAGAGTCTTCCATTTCAACCTTGACACATACCCTTAGAGAACTTTTAAACTCCTTTCCCTGGGTAGCTTTGGAAAATTGAGAATACTTCACCAATGTAAAGTAGCTTTTAGCTGTTCTCTCATAAGAGATCCTGTGGAAAGATGCTTGTGAAAAACATTTTCTGGGCGCCCTTATGTTGAACTCCACGGCAAGACTTATAAACACTTATTCCAAAAAATACACATTCGATGGAGACATACAGTCTCAGAAAAGAACAGATAAGAAACCAGGGAAATGGAATTTCAAACCTATTTAAATTCTGACAACCAACAGGATAATGTTGCCAAGTTCTTCATCCAAACAGATGTTTATTTTATGAAATCAATAACTGTTTAAAAGTCATTAAAAAAAAAAAAAGAGGGGGAAGGAAGAAGAGGAGGAAGAAGCCCAAAGCACAATAAAATCATGAAGCCCTGAAAGTCGTAAGAGAGTTTTTGTAATAGAAACCCCTGTAGAATTGTCCTTATCTCAGACTCAATTTACGAGATTGCCTTTCAGTTAGAAGCTTTTTACTACGAGGGCCCACTCTTTATGAGGCTGACTTTCAATTGGAAGCCTATAACGACTCCAACTATTTCTATTTCTTTGCTCATTTCTTGATTCTGCCTGGGAGCACAGAGGACCACTTCATAGCAGTCCTATAAGCAAATCAGTTTTAGAAATGCTCACTATTTATTTCTGAGATGAATCTGGAGTTTATCAGTGTCTGGCCTTGAGGTCACTGGAGCAGCGCTGTATCGCGGGAGTGTGAATTGAAGCAGGAATGTGGCTGTAGATGATGCCGGGCAGGTAAGTGAGAGTCAGAGCACAAGGGCACTTGGACCCTTGACTCTCTGGGTTGGCAGCTCCCTCAGGCACTGGCATCAGTGTGTCAGCTGGCCTAAGTGTACTGCATCTTTCTGAAGCATCACTTCTACTCAGAATCTGGTGGGGCGAAGTGTTAGGCGTAAAAAGTTTCAAAGGTTAATATTCTAACAAATATGGTTATGTTACAGAGTATGATATTTACAATATTTATGGTAACGTTAGCATTTAAGTGCAGAGGACTCTGGTAGCCTGTTGTAAAGCTCTGCTGTGGTGACCTCGTTTCTTTGCTTTTTACAGCACTTTTGAGAGAGATCGTTGGGAAGTGTGAGGTAGGTAACAGGGTCTGGATTGAAGAAAAAGGGTCTAAGTTTGTTTCTTTACTATAAAATGAGGATCATATTTGCTGTCCCGCTTAGCTTTTAAGAGCATCTTCAGGTTGGAAGATTTTAGCTGTGAGGAAGTGAAAGAAAAGCCCAGATGGAGGTGCTGGGAAATGAACCCAGGGCCGTGTACATGCTAAGCACATGCTCTACCACTGAGCCACACCCCCTGTCCCTAAGAGACTTTTAGGCAGCATCTTGTAAGCAGTAACAGGAATCCTGTTAAGGGTGGGGTGAAGAAGCAGTGGGGATAAAATCAGAAGAAGAAGAAAAATACTCTGAAGGGTGAGGAATAATCCTCAGATTCAGGAAAAAGCTCACATGCTTTTCTGTTAGATTTCTCCAATTGTCACCTAGTAATTAACTGGATGCCTCTCTTACCCTAGGCTTCTGGGAGGCCAGAATCCTACCCAGGTGTTCCTGGCTACTCTTGAGTGTAAATGTTAATTCTGTCTTGAATATCTTCCTTTTGAGTTTTAGAACTTCTCCTTCAACTTCCTCTTGCCTCTCTAAGAGACAGCAGTTTCCAATTTCATCCAGTACTGCTGAACTTGACCTACAACGCTAACCTTGGGGCAGGAAAAAAAAAAAAAAAAATCCTCTCTAAATCACTTCCTGAAAATACTCCCCAACTGCAGGGCTTGTCAAATCTTTGCTTCTATGACGGTCTTCAAATTTATAAAGGCAAACTGTCTTTTAAAAAGAACCCTGTGAACAGAATATGTCATTATAATTTTTAGGAGCAAACGAGAGTCAGACTTCAAAACGATGGTTTTAAGCTAAAAAGATTTCAGAAGTTCATTTGCAACTTAATCATTTAACCACCTTCCAAGACTTAAAATTTAATGTCTTTGGTGCATGAGACCTATCGCAGCTTAAGCCCTGCCCGCTGCTCTAGGCTCATCTCCTGCCTCGCTGACCATTCTATTTTGTCTTAAGCCCAGACCTGCTTCCGAAACAGGCCACAACCTACCATGGCTTCATGCGTTTGCATAGTTTGATCATTTTCTTCCCCCGATGATGTTATTAGCAAATTCCTATTCAACCATAAGGTCAGGAGTTGCTTTTCCTATGAAGCATTTTCTGCCCCACGCGCCTTCCCTCAGGCACAGTGAGACCCTCTTTTCACTCTTGGGTAGAATATGTTCATTATATCATGCTATTTTTTTTATAACTATTTTATTACTGAGATATTTAATACAATAAAATCCTCAGATCTTAGATGCAGAGTTTAACGAATCTTGATGACAAACGTATTTATTGCTGAACTACCACTTGTATCATAATTTAAAATGTGTCTATTTATCCCCCAAAGTCCCCTTTTTCCAGGCAATTCTTCCTCCCCTACACCTGGAGAGAAATATTTTTCTGATTTTAATCACCATACCATGATTTTGCCTTTTCTAAAACTTCATAGAAGTGGAATCATCAGAACAGGGACTCCAAGCCTGACTTCTTCAGTGTTTTAAAGATTCTTACCCTTTGTTGTGTTTAGCAGTAGCTCATTTCTTTTTTTAATTACTTAGAAATGTTCCAGTGAATACATGGACCATAATCTGTTTGTCTGTTCACCACTTGTGAGTATTTGAGGTGCCTTTATAGGGTTTGGATACCATATAAATGCTGCTATGAGCATCCTTGTACAGGAATTTTTGTGGACACATCTTTTCATTGGTACTGAGTAAATAAATGACTAGTAGTGGACTTGGAGAGTCAAAGGGCAGGTGTATATTGAATTTTATAAGGAAGGCCCAATAGTTTCCCAAACCATTTTACACTCCTACTCAGCAGTGTGTGAGAGATCTGCTTACTCGACATCCTTGGCAACACTTAAACTTGTCATTTGTAGACATATTTAAAAATTGCACATACTTAAGGTGTAAATTTGATGTTTTGACGTATGTGTTCTGTGAAATTATCACCATAGTCAAGATAATGAACAAATCCCTCATCCCGCAAAGTTTCCTTGTGCCCTTGGTAATCCCACCCTGCCCCTCTCTTTCCCCTCCCCGACCCTTGAAATCATTGTTCTGCATCCTGTCACTAAGCATTAGTTTGCATTTTATAGGATTTTGTGTAATAGAATCATTCAGCAAGTACTGTTTTTCGTCTGGCCTTTTTCACTCAACATAATTATTTTGAGATTAGTCTGTATGGTTTCTTGTACCAGTATTTTCTTCCTTTTTCCTTTAAAAAACTTTTTTTCCTCTTCTTTTTTTTAAATGGAGGTATGGGGGATTGAACCCAGGACCTCGTGCATGCTAAGCATGTGCTCTACCATTGAGCTTTTTCCCCACTTCCTTTTTCTTGAGAAGTATTCTATTGTATATACTATACATACATAACATTTTTGTGTGTCCATTCACTTATTGTTACACATTATGATTATTTCCAATTACTAGCTCTTATAAATGAAGCTAGAATGAGCATTCACCTGTAACTCTTTCTATAGACAAACACTTGATTTTCTTTTGTATAAACATGTAGAAGTGGATGGCTGAGTCATATAGTATTTTATATCTAAATTTTTAACAATACTTCCCTACGTTCCAAGACAATTGCCCCATTTTGCATTCCCACCAGCAACTTTTTCAAAAATCAATTGACCACATATGGTTTGAGTCTATTTCTGGAAACTCTGTTACATTCCACTGGTCTATTTGCCTATCTTTAGGCTGATACCACACTTTCCTAATTACTCTAGTTTTAAACCTCAAATTCGTGTAGTTCAAGTCCTTCAACTTTGTTCTTCTTTACGATTGTTTTGGCTACTGAAGGTCCTCTTCATTTCTACATGAATTTTACAGCTGTCTTGCCAATGTCTACAAGAAGCCTGCTTATATTTTAACTGAGATTATGCTGAATCTATTCATCAGTCTGGGAACAACTGACATCTGAATGATTTTGAGTCTTTCCACTGCAAACATAATGTGTGTGTCCACATGTGTGTGTGTTTGTGTGTATTCATTTATGTAGGTCTTTATATTTGTCTCAGCAATATTTTGTAGTTCTAAGTATAAAGTTCTCACACATCTCTGGTCATATTTCCCCCTAAGTTTTTCATATTTTTGATGCTATTGTAAACGGTACCTTTCTTTAGTTTCAATTTCCAATTATTTGTTTTTAGTGTATAAATATGCAATTTTTTTCATTTTAAGTAGACTTTATTTTCTAGAGCAGTTCTAAGTTTTTAGGAAAATTGAGCAGAAAGTACAGAGAGTTCCCATATACTCACTGTCTCAAACATGCAAGCCCTCACACCATCAACATCTCACACCAGAGTGGTTCATTTGCTATAATCAATGAACCTGTGTTGACACATTATTATTATCCAAAGTTCATAATTTACATTACTGTTCAATCTTGGTGTTACACATTCTATGGGTTTTAGCAAATGTATAGTAAAATATATCTACCATTACAGTATCATACAGAGTATTTTCACTGCACTAAAAAATCCTCTGTGCTGTCATCACTACTCCCCCACTGATCCTGGAAATCAACCGTTTTACTGTTTGCATTGTTCTGCCTTTTCTAGAATGTCATATAGTTGGAGTCATGCAGTATATAACCTTTTCAGATTTGTTTCTTTCACTTAATAATATGCATTTAAAGTTCCTCCATGTCTTTTCACAGCTTGATAGCTCATTTCTTATTAGCACTGAAAAGTATTCCATTGTCTGCATGTACCACAGTTTATCTACCAATTTGTCTACTGAAGGACATCTTGATTGCTTCCAATTTTGGGCAATTATAAATAAAACTACTTATAAACACCAATGTGCAAGTTTTTTTGTGTAGATGTTATGTTTTCAACTCATTTGGCTAAATATTAAAGATTGTGATTGCTTCATCATATGGTAAGAATATGTTTAGTTCCTTAAGAAACTGCCAAATTGTCTTCCAAGTGGCTGCACTATTTTGGGTTCTGATCAGTAATGAATGAGAGTGCCTGTTACTCCACATCCCCACCGGCATTTGATGCTGTCAGTGTTCTGGATTTTGGACATTCTAATAGGTGTGTAGCTGTAACTGGTTGTCTTAATTTGCATGCCCCCAATGACATGATATAGAGCATCATTCACGTGACTGCTTACTATTTGTATATCTTCTTTGGTGAAGTGTAAATTCAGTTCTTTTGACCATTTTAAAATCAGATTGTGTTCTTAGAGTTGAGTTTGGAGAATTCTTATATTTTAGATAACAGTCTTTTATCAGATGTGTCTTTTGCAAACATTTTCTCCTAGTCTGTAATTTTTTATTCTCATTCTCTTGATGTAAATGATTTTTGAACTTTGTATTTTTTAATAGGCAATTGATCTTATATCCTTAAATCTTAAAATTTGAGGTTTTGGGAATGTCTCTAGGAATTTCCATTATATTGTCTGCAAACAAAGATAGATTTACTGCATATCTTTTTCTTTCTTTCCTCCCTTCCTCCCTTCTGTTCTTCCCTTTTCCTTCTTTTCTTCCTTTTTTCCTTCCCTTTCTTTCCTTCCCTTCTTTCTTTCCTTCCCTTCTTTCTTTCCTTCCCTTCTTTCTTTCTTTCCCCTCCTTTCCTTCCTCCCTTCCTTCCTTCCTCCCTCCCTCTCTTTCCTTTTCTTTCTTTCTTCCTTCCTTTCTTTCTTCCTTCCTTCCTTCCTTTCTTCCTTCCTTCCTTCCTTCCTTCCTTTCTTTCTTTCTTTCTTTCTTTCTTTCTTTCTTTCTTTCTTTCTTTCTTTCTTTCTTTCTTTCTTTCTTTCATCTTTCCCCTCCTTTCCTTCTTTCCTTCCTTTCTCTCTCTCTCTCTCTTTCTTTCTTTCTTGGCTACAAACCCCATACAATTTTTAATAGAATTATTGTAATGAGAGCAGACATTCTTGGCTTGTTCCTAATCTTAGGTGGAAAATAGTGAGTTTTCTACATTAAGTACAGTATTGCCTATGGGTTTCTGGTAGATACCCTTTATTAACTTAAGGGAGTTCCCTTTTATTCCCAGTTAAGTTTTTATGGGTGAATATTGAATATTGTCAAATGCTTTTTCCCCCATAAACTTAGATGCTAATACTTTCACAGCAAATAGCCCAAACTCAAATGCATAAGCCTCTATGTCCTTGCCCATAGCATATTATGTTTTATTTAGTCTTGTTTTTCTTTCTTTTATTTTTTTTTCCCCACACAGTAGCAGGGATGTAGTACAAGGCAGGGTTTATACATGCAAAGGAAAAGTTTAATTTTGTGAAAGAGAAATTCAGGAACTTCTGAGACTTCAATCAGTCACTATTGTCTCCTGTTGGTATCTGAGCCAGAAAAAGAAACTGGATAATATATAGGGTACCATGTGAGACACATTTTCTGTGTCTCTGTCAGAATAGTGAACTATAAAGTAAATGATATTGAGGTGAGTTCAGTACAGTCTTCAATTAACTGTTTCCAAAGAGAAAGTTTTTTTTTCTTTTTCAATTGAAGTATAGTCAGTTACAATGTTGTGTCAATTTCTGGTGCACAGCATAATGTTTCAGTCATACATGTACATTTGTATATTTCTTTTAATATTCTTTTTCATTATAGGTTACTACAAGATATTGAATATAGTTCCCTGCACTATACAGAAGAAATGTATATTTTTATCTATTTTATATATAGTAGTTAGTATTTGCAAATCCTGAACTCCCAATGTATCCCTTCCCACCTCCTTCCTGCCTCCCGGTAACCATAAGTTTGTTTACTATGTCTGTGAGTCTCTTTCTGTTTTATAATAAGTTCATTAGTATCTTCTTTTTTCTTTCTTTCTTTTTTTTAGATTCTATATATGAGTGATATCATATGGTAGTTTTCCTTTCTCTTTCCAAAGGGAAAGAGTTAAAAGAAAAAAAATAGTCAAAGAAATCAAAAGAGCAAAAGAAGCTTCTTCTAGAAAACACCCATCAAAGAAAATATACCTCTGAATATGTTCCTTTAATCAGTTACTGAAAAAGAACAACCTGTGTGCCAACAAAGATTTAATACAGAATATAGCCACAAACACTGCCTGCTGTCGAAGCAATCGTGCCTTCCAACACATGGTTTTCAGAGAACCTCACTTTCTGCCTCCTCTAAAAGACAGCAGACAAGAGCAAAAGGTCATGCTCTCCTTTCGAAACAGTATCTGCTCACTTACTACAATAGGAAGGAATTATTAAAATAAATTTATCTCACAAAGAAATACGACAACCCAGTTTAATTAAATATTTACATGTAAACATTTCCCCCTCTTTCTTTTAAAGACAACTTTTAGAGAGCAGACAGAGAAAAGGAGCCTAATTTTTCAATTTATTATGAATAATCTAGCATTTTTGTTCAATGTATTTTAACAAAGGTTTGTTGAGTACACACGTTAGCCACCTCCGTGACTATAAAGATAAATAAAACACCATTCCTGACCTTGAACTAAATGCCACACGAGATAGAATACAAGCCGTATTACTTTAAGTGCCATAAGAAATATACTTACAAAACTCCATGTACATGTTAGGGACAAAGAGCTCAAATCCAGTTAAAACACTAGAGCCAGCTTCTTTAAGGATGTAGCACTTGGGATAAAACTCGATGGGCTATTAATTTCGGTTCATGGGAAGAGGAAAGAAAGAGCCAAGTTACAAAAGCAAGAAGATGGTGCATATACTCCGAAAACAGCAAGTAAATAGGTCCCACGAAGAAGCAGGAGCCCAAGTTACATGAGACTTTCATTCTTACTGACAAAACTTCAGAACTGCTCTTAGCATGATGTCCCAGCCCCCAGACAGATCCAACTCCTCCACACATCGACTGAAACATGACGTTAAGTGAAGATGTAAAAGGGGAGGTGAGGAAGAGGGTTCCCATCACACAAGTCAGAGAATTAATTAAATTCCCCAGCAGCCAATTCTGGGTTTCCCACCACAGTGCGTCTCCACCAGTTGCCACGACCTAATCTCTCCCACACTCTGCATCACCTGACCTCGCTCCTTCAGGATCTGGTTCCCTGCAAACCAGTTTCTTCATTGTTCTGGGCCCTTGGTGGGTTGTTTTTCTGCTTGAATTTCTTGCAACCGAGCTAAACCTGTGGCTCCCACTGTGCTCAGAGCTGGCATGACCATTGCCAAGAGAGTAGAGCACAGAGAATTTATTTACTGGATCCGGGGATGGGTCAGCTTTATTTTATGTGTTGATTTGCTTCTTTGAATAATCTGCCCTACAGAAGATGGCCAGATTTTTTCCTCCTCTGTTCATCCTATCACTGTGGCTGTAGGGCACGTGGTAGCCTTCAGGAGGTGAGTATTCCAGTGAAACATGTATGGTATTCCAAATGTGTCTAATGATTTGGTGCAAACTTGGATAAATTATATTATATCATGTAATGGTTTTCATGCAAACATCAGGATATGTTATGTCCTGAATTGGAAGAAATGTGTATTTCTCAGTGTCAGGGTCATTATAGATTCTGAGGGTCTTTGATATCATGTCACTGGCCTCCTGTGTTATTAACAAAGGCCACAACGTGATGGGCTAACATTTGTTTAGAATATTCAACCATTACTAAGTATCATTTCCTTTCCTTCTAGCAATTTTTCCCAAACTAAAGCATCAAATGTCACAATATTGATGTGACATTATCAAGTTTCATCATGATTGACCTGATGTCACACTGTTTTGTAATACAACTGCTTGCTGTCAATCCAAGTCATTTGCAGAAGCCCATTATAAACACAGGGAACAATTTGTGCCAGCAAAGAACCATCTGGTACACTCTTCACTCTGAATTTGAGCCTTGTGGTTATTTAAGCATCATTAACGTCTAAAGGTAAATTTTGGCTATATTAAAGCCTCTGCCTGATCCTTGAAGTGTTCAGCATTTTGATAGTTCTCTGAGGTAGGTAAAAATATTTGGAACTTTTCTTTATGTGAAATTTTTTTTAACATGGGAGTTTTAACTAAGTTGGTGACCCCTGCCAGGAGGGCAAGAACTCAGGGTATATCCATGATGCTTCCCTGGAAAATGGGAAGCATTTCTTGATGAGGATGAGAGAGAGACAGAAAGAGACAGACAGAGACAGAAGCAGAGAGACAAAGAAGAGGGAGAGAGGGAGAGATTGAGAAACAGAGTCAGAGACAGAGAGATCTTTTGGTTAAGTTACCCAAAAAAGGAAAAAAAGAAACCCAGAAAAAGTGAAGCAAGGACTGCCGCTGATGCTCTGAGCAGCAAGGAGCGGTGTTTCACTAGGAGCGCTCGGCAGCAATCTAGCTTCTGAAAGATGACCCCTGTCTTGCTGTGAATTCTCTCCTCTGAGCTCCTAAACACTGCCATTTCTGCTGCTGCGACTTTGTTTAAAAGTGACCTTTATGTGTTTGAATCTCTGCAGTCAGTTCCCTGGGTTTTTGAAGAGAAAGGAAAGAGAGCGGTGGGTCCAGTTTAGGGTGAATGTGGTAGAAGATGGGGTGTCCACTGACTGCAGCTTTCTCCCCACCCCCTCACCAGACAAGAGGTAGTGCTTTGTCAGGATGGTTTGGTTGTAGGGGAAACCTCTAGCCAGGAAAGGCTTCCCTTTCTCTCTCTTTGTTGCTCTTCAGCCTCTCGGCCATGTTCCCTGATTGAAATTCCTTCTGTTTCCATGCATATAGACCCCCGATTTTTCTTTCTCCTAATCGTAACTTCTCACACCCTGAAGAAAGGTTGGTCTTGTGCTCGCTTTGCTTTCACTCTTTTTTGAAATCTCGCCAACCTCATGACTTCAATAAATACCCCTTTGCAGACATCTCAGAGCTTTTGCTTAGCCCTTCTGCATGCTCCTTTATGCAGAAAGGCATGGTCACAACTTCTAATTTCTGGTTCTCATGATGTAAAATATGCTCTGAAAAAAAGGGGGCATACTAATAGTTATATAATGACCAATCAAAATAACAAATCTCAATTTTAACTGCTTGGTCCATAGCGATTTTAGACCCTCTTCCTTTCAAATTACTTATTCCTCCTGATAGATAAGATTTTAATACTTAGAGTCCTCTTCCAATCTAACATGGTGTCCTAAAAGCTAGGGATGAAAAATATTCAAAACATCACATATTCTGTAGCCATTCCTACAACGAATGAATGTTAGCCCTTATTTCAACATTTTAAATGTATATTGGGGAAATGTGACCCTTCAAATTCATTTTCCAGCTTTTTTTTACATACAAAGCTTTATTAAATGTTTTATAATACCTCACTCAATATTTTATCAAAGGTTTGTGTGACAAGTCTGATAAAACTTTATAACATATAATTTTATATGTTATATATATAATACGTTATAGATAGAACAAATGCCATTGTTTGTATCTTGCCCATCTCCCCTCATTTTATAGCTAGAAAAACATCACAACACAAATTGAAGCTCACACAAGTCAAAAAGTTTGCCCAAACTTACACAACCAGTAATGATGACCACAGGACAAGAATCCCAGGAATCTAAGCCCCCAATACTTGTTTGATTATACAGTACACACTTTTCTGAGTGTTTTCATAAAGATTTTCTCAGTATCTAAGGCTCCCCTCTGTTCACCTGATTCTAACGTTCTCAACTACTTTCCAACAGTTCTTTGAAGGAGAAATGGTAGATTTGAAAAGAACAGGGAAAATGAGAAGCCTGAAAAAATTTCTCCCCAGATTAAAATGTTCCGTAAGGTCTATTCTCTTGAGTGCCATCTCTAGCAACTTCTTCTATAAATATGGCTACATTTGAGCCCATTATGCTACCTTGAAAAAACAGATTAAAAAAAAAAGTTTCTGCTGTATAACACAGGGAACTATGTTCAATACCTTGTAATAACCTTTAATAAAAGAATTATGAAAACAAATATATATCAAAATATGCATGACTGGAACATTGTGCTGTACACCAGAAATTGACACATTGTAACTGATGGCACTTCAATTAAAAAAAAAATGTTTCTTAATATTTAGAAAAGATTAAAAACAATAAAAAATATCTTTCTATTTACCACCTGGTTTTATATTTGTATGATCTGTCACATTTTTAACCTTCAAAGCCACTGATTCTCTTTTCATCAGCATGTGATTAAGGTCATTCTGCAACTAATTCACTTAACACAGATATGTGCTGTCTGGATATTTTTAATGTTAAAGCCTGAATGCTTTCAATATATATATATATTTAAGTTTGTTGCTTAATTTTTTTTCTTCCCAAGTGCTCTGCTGCTTTAAAATCATTACAGTCATTTTTCTTATTCAGTTTTTATCTTTTCTCTCTCCTTACTGCAGTCATCATTAATCATGCCTTCCTCATTGTATATTAACTGGCCTACTTTCCTTTAAGGCACTTCTTTCATTTTTTTTATTTCATTTTGTTTTATTTTTGCATCATTTCTTTGAGAAGCTCCTGACACAGTTCCATCCACACATCTGATACCACAACCAGCCTCCCAGGCTTTAAGTGGCAAAGTATCCCAGCTGGCCTACGATGTTTTCTTCCTTTCTTCTACATTTCAAACACTTGTTTTTCTTTTTTTTTAAATGATAAATATTATGTCTTTTTCCATGTTTACTTAGTAGAAAAAGCGGAAGGACTGAAAACAGTCCTTCAGTGTTCTTCTAGTTCAGGCTTGATTTATAGGCAGTGCTGTTTCTACACTAAGGGGATTTTAAAAGCTCACGTCCTGTCTGACTCCTGTCCTGTTGGTAGAGCTGCGCCTCCCAGATGTGATGTCTACCTGGAGAAGTGCAGCCCAGTGCAGCCCTTCCTCTCTCTGTCACCAAGCAATGGCTCCCAACTCTTGTCCACGGATACCCAGCTGGGCTCCCAAGGGCAGCCCAGCCCTTGACTGGGCTCAGTCCATTCTCACACTGCAGATAAATGACCTTATCATGCTTGTGTGAGCAGACTTCTTTTTCATGTGAGGTCCTGGCTCCTTGTTTGGAGAATCCCGGGAAAAGTATGGAGAAGAAGTGCATTTACATCATCCCTCTCCATCAGCTTTACCAATAGGTATAGAGGTCGCTGTACCGGGTTGTTCTCCCTCATACCTGTAGAAGAGGATTATCATCCTCCTTTCTCTCACCTTGATATCATTGCAGATGATGGTTCTTAGCTTAGGTGATGTTATTTCTTTTCTTTTAATTCTAAAGGATGCTTAATTAGATTAATGAATGACTGCCCCGTTCTTTCCCTGGAATGTTGTAATAGGAACTAGTGGTCCTATAAGATCTACATGCTTCCACCTGGTAGGATATTGAGGAAAACAAGCGCTTATGCATGTAATAAAAATTTGCTATTATCTTAAAAGGCTAAGGGGTTTATTGCGGTTCATCATCATTTCATAGTTAGCCTGTTGATAGATATTATTGCCTTTGGCACTCTCGTCTGAAGCATTTGCTTTCATTTTCAAATGACACTTCAAGTTCTTATCACCTGAGATTGCTCAAGACCCAGTTCATGTCTTATAATTTACCTTAGCGTGGACATCCGCTAAACTACATCGTAGTCCTTTCACTTCTCCCTAATTCCATCTTACAACTTCTCACATAGGACTTAACTTGACCGAGAAGATTTCTCAGTGCTGAAGCTTGTGGTGAAATCATTTAAAACTCTACACCAAGTTGCAGTACAAGAACATTCTGCTCTGCTCTTAGAGATGTGTTCCCTTTCCTTCAGGCAGTTGGTGTTTGAATCCATTGTTAGCAAGTTGATAGACAAGCAATGTTCTGGTTGTATAAAATCAGACAACAGTTATTGTTTGAAAAGGAAATGTATTTAATAGCACTGCCTATAAATCAAAAGCCTTGGTGGGGCAAAAAAAGAACTAAATGGAAAAGAAAGCTTTTTCTTATTGGGAAAAAATATGTGCTAGGGAGCATGGTGAACTCGATGGGAATTATCTCTTAGTGCCGATTCTCTAGTAGATGGCTTGTTTATTCTCTTTCTGTGCTTAAGGGAGAAGAAATGAGTCCTCAAGGCTGTTATGAAGTGAGAGAAAAAAGAAACTAAAGTCACTCAGTGAGTTAAAACATTTAAAGTCCTTACTGTATTCTAGTGAGCTGCATGGTTTGTTCCTTTACTCTTGGCAGATGGGCAACATTTAATGGAGGGTTTTAATGCTGAGCACATTCGAAGATCAAAGGCATACTAATGGGAGTAGATTTTGAATTCAATTTACACCAAGTATATTAAGGAATAAAGGAATATTCTAACCAGGATATGTGTATAATAATATTTTTAAAAAACTGATCACTAAAAAGTTAGGTATCAGTAAGGAAAGGGCAGGTTGTATTAAAAAGTTTTTTAAAAATGAAGTTTGCTTATAAAGACTTTTTCACTCGAATCGCTGTCAGGGTGTTTAGTGATTTTGATTTGAAATGTGGCAGGTAAAAAATATCTAGTTTTCTTAGTAATACATGCATTGTTTTACTATAACATAATATCACCACTTGAGAACAGAGTGCCTCTATGGTCAGATCAGTGATGATTTTTGCCACTGAGGGGTGAAGAAATTGTTTTCTGAAAGCTGAAATCATAAAGTTTAGGATTACTGACATTTTTGCACACTTTAAGCTCTCTGTCTTTCTCATTCAGTAGCGGGCAACTGGACCATCAACAACAACCCCCTTTTCCTGATTTACATTAGAAATGGACAAAATTCTCACCATGAATATTATGTGGGTTGAGTTGATTTCAGTCAGCTAGTCATTTTCTAGATCAGTGCTTTCCAGTCTTTTCCCACAACTTGTGTGGCATCATGGCGTATGAGAGTGTCATGACTAGAGGTCAATTGCATAGCGGCTCCAGTCCCCGCAAGCAACCTTGGACACCCCAAGGGGTTAGGGGCTCAGTGTAGCATCACCTATGTTGTAATCTTTTCAAGAACAAGAGTATCGAATAGCTCTTGCCTACATCATGCCACACACCTAGGCAAAGCTAGATGTATTTTGATGGGCTTTCCCCCAGCTTGTTCTGCTCAAAGCAGGACTGTATAACCTGAGTAATGATTATGGAGCACATTTCCTTGATGCCAAATCATGACAAAGTTTTTAACTGATAGCCTGCTTCCTCAAGAAAGCTGAAAGTGGCATGATTACCCAGTTGTTCTTGGTAGTATCTTAATCTTGTTTTGAAAAGCTTCTGAGAAAAGTACTTTGAATGGCTTGACTGTTTGGCCAGAGCATCATAGTAGAGCCCACAAAGAATCTAGATCTGATGTTTTATTTTGTTAAGTATAAATATTATAAGGGAAATTTGACTTCAGTGGCTCCCTAGGAAAAAAAAATTACTCTGAGACCACTGTTACTCAACTTGGACTTCCAAAAAATCAGTGAGTAAGGAATGAATATTATAAGCAATTTGCAGAAACAGGTGGCATCTCTAGGGGTGGCCTAATACTCATATGAGTAGAAATATTTTCATATTCGTATTTCAAATGGGAAGAAATTACTGCTAGAGGTAACATGGCAGCCTGGTACAGATTAACAATAATGACTCAGAGCATTCTCTGCAAGAGGCTTCTTAAGTGTTGATTGTGTGAGTAAATTCAAGCAAAGAGAGATATACATAAATATCTTTGTCTTATTAGCTAAAATAACCAAATGTCACAGATCCTGGTACCTGAACAGTTATTTCTTTGAGCACAGTGGTTTTACTTGGCTGTTAGTAAATCCTGGAAGATGGTAAAGAGAAGCAAGGAAAGGGAGCAAAATGAGAACAGATAGCTTTGAATTTTAAGTTGTCCCTAATTTTGACCTAATCAATAATTCTAATAATATATCTTATCAGTATAAACTATTTCAGATTGGAATCAGATATGCTATTTCCTTAAAAAAATAACTTTGATGGCATAGAGATTCTACTCTACTAATGGAAGTAGTAATTCAATCACCAAATAAATAAAAGGCAGGTCATTTTATATTTAGCAAGCCCTCTGCGTAGTAAATAAAGAGTCTATAAATTTTGTTGTCCATGTTCAACAAGAATATTGCTGATTGGTTCTGTTATTTACATTAAAAAGCAAAGCTGGCAAATAAGCTTTCTTGCTTCCAGGGAATTTTATAAGCATCAAGTGAATTCATAATTGATCTGATTTTACATAAGGACTGGGATTAAAAGAAAAAAAATCTCTTGTTATTTACCAAGAAATAAATTTATAAAAGTTAATTAATCCATAAGAACAGGAGGATGTAATTACTTTATGATTACTAATTTTACATATTTATCATGCCTTTTAAGTGTTACTGTGCAGTGTAGTGGGATAATAGATTATGTGTCAGAGAACTGTGTTAGAGTCTCAACTTTATCCCTTTGGCTTCAATGAGGATGGCTGGCCAAGCATATATTCTATACCTCCACCCACTTCAATAGCTGGAAATTGCAGAAAAAGGTATTACAAATATCTATAAGCATGCTGCAAGACAAAATATGAAAGGACTTCTTGACAAAAAGAAAATAAACGGGATCGATAGATGGGAAAGCAAGTTTAAATTTAAACTCCCCAAAGACACATATGATGCAGGGAGCAGGTTATCTCTGAGTTTATTTCAAAGTCTGAAATAATAGAAACAATGAGTCCAAGGAAGTCAGGGGCAAATATTGAGAGATTAAATACAAAGGAGCAAGCAGGCTTTGATTCTTCCATGCTGCACCCCCACTCTCTCTTGTCAAGCAGCAGGCAGTAGAAATGTGGGTCCGTGCAAACCAGAGAAGGTGGGAGCTAGAACTAGACATACAGAAGAGTGGTCAAGTGGCTACGTAGTGAAACGTCGCTGTTGTTTTCATTTGTACTTCCCTGATAACTAGTGGTACTGAACATCTCTTCATGGGTTTATTGTTTATTTGTAAAACTTTTAACTTGAAATATGTATTCAACTGCTTTGCCCTTTTTTAAACTGGGCTGTTTTTCTTGTTATTACTGTGTTACACAAGTTTTTTTGTTATATATTTTGCATGTCAGTTCTTTGTTAGATAAGTGGTTTGCAAGTATTTTCTCTCAGTCCATGGCTTGGCTTTCCATTTTCTTAGCTGTGTCCCTAAAAGAACAAAAATCTTTAATTTTGATATATTGCATTCTATCAATTTTAGTATGTTTCATGATTTTTTCCTATTTAAGAAACCTTGCCTAACCCAATGTCACAAAGAGTTTTCTCCTTTGTTTTCTTCTAGAAGTTTTATAATTTTAACTCTTACAATGAGGTCCATGATCCCTTTTTACTTAATTTTTGTGCATGGTTTGAGTTTATGTGCAAGGTTAACTTTTTCATGTATATAAAATCTCCAGCTTTTCAAGCGTGCTACTTGAAAAGATTATCCTTTTCCCATTGAATTCCCTGGGCATCTTCACCAAAATCAGCTGATTGTCGTAAGTCTGGGTCTATTTCTTGGCTCTCTACTCCATTCCATTGATCTAAATGTCCAAGATTATTCCAAGAGCATACCATCTTGATTAGTGCAGCTATGTAGTTTGTCTTGAAGTCTTTCAATCTTGTTTTTTTTTTTTTTTTCCTAATGGTTTGGTTATTCTAGCCCCCTTGCCTTTCCATACGAATTTTAGAATTAGCTTGCCAATTTCTTCAAGAAAGCCTACTGGGATTTCCATTGAGATTGAGATTGAATTGAATCTATAGCTGAATTTGAAGAGAAAGGCCATTTTAACCATAGTGAGTCTTCATTGATTGTATTTGCTATCTTCCATATTACTACAGGTGATAACTTTTGCCAAAGTTTCTGGCACTACATAAACTTATCTATAGCAGCCTGTTTATTGCGTCTCTAGCCTCTGCCAACAGCTCTCTTGCTAATGCCATGTTTGAGCTTTCTGCTGTGTCAGCACTCCACTCTGTGCACCAAATTTTGTCAGTTTTCTCTTTCTGAATAGCAAACCACCCTAAAATCTAGTGGCTTAAAACAGCAACCATTTATTTACTCACATTTCTTTGGGTCATTACTTTAGGCTGTGCTCAACTTGGTGGTTCTGTTTCTCTCAGCTGGAGTTACTCAGGCAATTGGTTATCTAGCCACTCAACAGGGTGCTGAATAGTCCAAGATGGCCCCAGTCCTATGCTTGGCCATGCTGGGCCACTGCATGCACTCACTCATTCCTGTGAAGGTTAGACTGGGCTTTTCATGTGATACCAGCAGCATTCTAAAAGAGAGAGAGCAGAAGCCACAATGCTTCTTGCGGCGGAGGCTCAGAACTTCTAGACTGGGTCTTCTTCCACATTCTATCTGTCAAAGCAAGACACAGCCCCACCCAAATCCCGGAGGTGGGGAAATAGTCTCTACCTGTTAATTGGAGGACTAACAAAGCCACACTGAAGGGAAGTTTCGTACTGGAATGGGAAGAGTAATGTTGCAGTGACCTGTGCATAACAATCTACTAGAGATGCTTGATAAACATTTTTTGGGTATAAAGGAATTAAGCTACCACTTACATATCTAAAATATAAATTAAACTATCTAGCCAGTAAAAAAAATCATTCTATCAAAACTAATAATGAAAAAGATCTCAACCACTAGACTGGTAGTTTTTTTTTTTTTTTTGTCAATAAACATATACTTCCATTTATACATTATGTGTGGCTTCTGAATAGCATATGAGCTCCTTTATACTTAAAAAGTTCTTTCCGTAACAGAACATTTTCAAACTTTCTAGAATGGAATATTATCTTAAATTCTATTATACATATTTTTCAAGAATATTATTGTGCACAATGTGATGAATAGGCTTTAAAATAACAGAAATAACATGTCTTCAGTGGAAAAAATGTAAAGAGTATACTTTATTCAGAAAAAAATGATTGCAAACAGAATTTATACACCTCAGTTAAAGTAGTTATAAATGTATCAATTTTCATTATTTAGAAAAATCTAATGTCTACAGGATTGAAAATGCAATAACTGAATAAATGTTTTTAATAAGCAGTTAAAAAATAGAATATTTCCATCAAGAACAGGGCCTCTGTTGTAATTCATCATTATTATTATGTACATTACTCAGTAGGAAATATATTTTGTGTTCTGTAATAAAAAGTTCTAGCTCTCCTGTCATTCTTTTTCATCTTTTATTGCATACCTTTCATAGCCATCCATTGACTGAGGAATGAAAAGACAGCATTTTTTACTTGACTTATTACACTACTTGTAACGCAAGTTATTTTCCTGAATGATTTTTGGTGTTGGATATTTAATTTAGTTCTTTGAGAGCCTAACCATCTTGGGTTCAGTGAAAGGTGCATGGATGTTGGTAAGAAAATTCATATTCTCAAATAATTCACAGTTTTGGTCAAAAGAATGTCAACATTTTCTATGCATTAATAATTGAGCTGATATCAGTTTCACTTTGCTTATTACATTTCTTTAACATTTATAAAAGCTCTATTTTTATCAGGCTAATTCTACTATCAATTTTTTAAAAGATAAATGGCATACTATCTGAATTACAACTATATCTTTTAATGACTACACCTATAGTTTAATCATAAACTATTTATTTTGTCTTAATTACTTCCTGCATCTTTAGCATTTGAATGTAAAAGTTTAAGCTCCAAAATTCTCTCATTAATAAGAATAAATATAAAAATATTTTTGATAATGCTGGGAGAGTCAACACATCTTGTCACAATTTTTGAATTACAGAGTTCATTTCATCAACTTTAGGCTCAGATTTCTATGGTACTACCAAATAATAGTAACTATTATAAACAAACTCCACAATATTTTAATAGGTGTCATACATCATAAAATTCCTTGAAAACAGTCTAAAATAAAATTTCAGTAATAGATATCCAAAGTCTAGTGTGGAAGAAATTCAATTAATGAAAGATTATAGCCAACTGGATCCTTTGAAGTGATGCAGTAGTTTGCACGATTGTATGAAAAAAAAAAAAGGACAGTATTTTAAATTAATTCAGACCAAAATGAATGACCAGAATTTCTACTTAAGCTTCCAAATTTAACACGCATCTGTACCATTTTAGCCCCTCTACCTTAACTGTTCTTTTTCACACACTTATTTGTCTGATATGGAGCCAAAGCAACTTGGGCATATTTTTAGTATCATGGGATAATTTAATTCATGCTTCTTTGAAGGTTCAAGGAAATTGGTGGGTAGCTGCTTGTCAAGCTATACTCCCTTGATATAACACTCTTTCTGCTTCTACTCTCTTGACCTGCAATCTTTGGCTGAGGACACTGGCTTTCTATTTAAAGGGATGGTTTCTTTATTCAGACTCCTGATTAATTTATATATTGTTTTGCTCAGATGCTTTTTCAGAGTCTCACATGACCTAATCTCCTTACTACCAAATCATGAAAATATTCCCAACCCACTGAAAGGAGCAGTATGAGAGCTCCTGACTGTCAAACCTAGTATGTATGCACATGCATATATAGAGATTGATATCTGTAATCTCGGTGAATACTTGACCATTAACAGATATTCAATAAAACTTACAGTCCATCAATATAATCTGCCCTATTAAGTTATTATAGGAAGCTTCACATGGCATGTATCTTGTATCAGAAGTGCAGAGGTGATTTCATGGCTCCCAGGAACATTCTAGAACTTTGGTAACTCTTCAGTAATTGCTCTGTTAAACTTGTCTGCCATTACCTTAAGTTGGGGTGACAAATTCATGGCATGGGAGCAGTCATTGCCCCTCCCGTCCCGCAACAGTCATAACTAACCAATCATGGCACTGTTTCTGATGAAGCCCAGAAATCACCATGGACTTCTGTAAAAATACAGTGTTCCAGAAGCCACTATCCATCGATTGGAGTCTGTGTGAAATTTGAAACCTGTTTGTCATTCTTGACCTAGTTTAGAAGATTAAATATTTTTGCAGTCTCGACACAGCATAGAACTTTGTGCCTAACGACTTATAATAACTACTTTTTGATGGATGTTTTTGAAAATATTATAAATATGGATTGTGAATATTATTCTATTACTCTGATAATGTGAAAGATGAGTCCTTGAGGGGAAAAACTTCCTGCCTAGTGAAACATGGTGGTAAGAAATAAAGGAGAATTTTTATTTTTACCTATGTATTTGCCCATTGTAAGATGTATATCTTTTGATAATTTGAAAAATGTGTTTTATCTTGCTCATACATTGGATTGTAAAAAATATATGCTGTCTTTGTGGTATCTAGCAGATGTACCCAAATCCTCACCCTGCTGCAAACTGTGTGACTAACTGCAAGTTGTCTCCTTCAATTAATTAGCTGGAAGCTGATGACGGGAGTTGTCTTGCCTCCAGTGAGGCAACCTTGCAGGATAAAATTCTGGCAGATGTTACCATGGTTAACAGCAGACTTGTTTTTCTGCTTCTATTTACCAATCACGAGGAATATTTGGATTCATTACAGTTGAGTTTCTACATAAGCAGCAACTAAGTTTTAAAGTGACACTGACTTCAAGCAGGACTATGTGACTAGGTTGTTGTGCTTTCTCCAAAAAGCTGGTCATGTAAGTGCCTTGGATGTCAATGCTTTGATGCACTAGGCAGGCCATTATGCTTCTGTGATGCTATCTTGTCTATTTCTCTCAATTTAAAACTCGGAATATTATTTTTCAAATTGTATAGACAGCTGGCTGGTCACCTCATAAATTAACCCAATTTCACATAAGAAATAACTGTAAAGATGAATTCACCAGATAGAGCTATCAGCCAGATGTTCTCCATGCAAGAAAATGAAGGAGGGTTGATAGCACAGATCATGAATGGAGCAGTAGGTGGAAACAAAATGAAAGAAATACACACATACCCCGTTTGGTGGTTATGAGGAAGAGACTATGGTTACACATTGGTTTATTTGGTCACACCTAGGACAGCACAGTGGAAGTTTCAGCAGACAACCTCAGCATGAGTACTGGGTGATATTTGTAAGAATCCAGATAGAGACCAACATTTCTTTGTTTTGGGTATTAGAAAGCGGCATTGGAAGTAAAAGAGCTAGCCTTAAATAGAAGGCAGAGACATTTTATACGGCTTAGGAGCATATAGTCTCCTTGACTGTCCAGTTCTCCTAACCTGCAGTGAAGAGTCAGCCACCTGGGGAAAAAAAAAATTAATTTTAGCATATGGGGACAAGGAGGTATTACAACTTCTATGTCTTCAGTTTAATCATAAAATCTACCTGGTAAAATCATTCACTATTGAGATAGTTAATATGTTGGTATAGGTTGTTAGTTCAGTTTTTTTTTTGTCTTCTTCGTGGGTGATTAACTGGTTAATTAAGAAAATGGTCATAGTGGGGAGGGTGTAACTCAGTGGTAGAAGACGTTTTTTAGCATACATGAGGTCCTGGGCTCAATCCCCATTAAAAACAAACAAACAAACAAACAAACAAACAGAGAGGACAGATAACAATTTACTCATTCTAAAGTGTGGTTTGGAGGTTTTAATAACTGATAATCATGATATAGTGCAAACTAGAATATATTTCATACCATAGCTTGCTTAGTTCACTGCAGAGAGTTTACTCTCTGAAGGTAAAATTTATACATTTTTAACATAGTTTTCTCACAGAAGTTCATGCATATATCCTGGTAAATATTTTTTTCTTATTTTATGTTTCTCTCTTCTTTTTAACTTAATTAATTGTGTTGCTATCACATCGTATTCAATATGTCCCAAAGTGAACTTATTTTCCAATTTGAACCATGCCTTTCTCCCTTCTCTCTTTCTGTCAATGGTACAAACATTTCTCCATTTATCTAAGTTTGAAATTTTGTGATTTTCTTCCACTGGTAGTTGTCCACTGTCTCTCACTCTGCCCCGAGCTCTCTTGTCTAGGTTTGAAAGCTTTCTCATTCTCTCATGTATCTGTTACTATCTGGCATAGCACCTGTCTCTCCCAATTAGATTATAAAATCTTTGGGTGCCAGGACTTTGTCTGGGTTGCATATCTCTGTATTCCAAGGACAAGAACAGTGTCTGGCATACAAATATTCATCTTTCAGTAAATATGTGCTGAAGGAATGAATGAAAAGTGGATCGGATGTTGGCAGTTAGACCTAAATCTGAATTCTATTCTCTTGTATTCACTGCCTGTAAAATATGGTAGCCCCACCTCACCATCCGCCACCACCAGCCAAATCCACAATTCCTCATTCCAAGGTTTCAGTTACTCCTGGTCAACTGCAGTCCAAAAATAAAATGGAAAATTCCAGAAATAAACAATTCATACTTTTTTTTTTTAAGGGAGTCTTCCTTTAAAGTTCCTTAAAAGAAAAAAGCGTGCAAAGACACACCCTGGGAATTTCATCGACTGAAGAAGGTCGACTCATCATAGCAGAGAAGACTAGAAGTAGATACTGTATCCAGGCATACTTTGTCACAAACTAACGTATCTCCCACCTCTTCTTGAAAGGGTTCATTCATCTTCCCCAGAAATCATTTACTCTTTCCTAAATGCCCATATACTCCCTCCCCTTTCCCTGTTAGGTTGGTGTTTAATCCTGAATTCAAAAACCACCTTTTGAGTGACTCATTTTTCTGGGTATCTCTGACGTATCCATGTTAATCAACTTCTGTTTGCTTTGCTCCTGTTACCCTGTATCTTGTTACAGGAGTCTCATCCAGGAGCTCAGAAGGGTGTGGGGAACATTGTTTTCCCTCCCCTACAGCCACATCCCTGGCCTCCAACTACTGGTGCCATCAGCAGGACCCACCTTCTTCGATGTGAAAAACAAAAATGTCTTTAGACATCACTAAATGTCCCCTGCAGGGCAAAATGATCCATCTTGAAAACCATTGCTCTAGGGGGATCCACTTTTACCCTCTTCTTATACCGCTGCCTGGCTCCAAAGTTTAGAAACATTTGCCCTCCTGGATATATCGACAAAATAACTCTGACCAGAGGAACAGAGCATACTCAAACCCTGCCTCTTTGGAGCATTTTGTGTGTGGGTTCTTGAGAACTCTCAGCCAAAACTCTCAGCAGAACACTCCATTCAAACCTCTGCACTAAGACACTTGACCAAACCTTAACATGGCTTCTCATAGCCAAAGGATGCATCCCTGGGACCACCCAGCCAGCCCTCTTTTGAGTGTTGGTCTCAGAAGATGCAGGACTGTCAAAAAAATGGACTGTTCCAGCTAACACCTGAGCTGGGCCCCTGTTATCCTTTTCTTAGAGCATGTATTCAAAGTGCTTACAATTGTCAATCTTTTTTTCTGTATATGTAGCTCCTACCATTTAGGAATGTCTTTCAAGAGCCCAAAAGCCCATTTCTTTGAAGTGTAGTCATCCAGAAGGAGAGGGCTTCTGTCTCCCAGTGTCCTGGGGGAGACTGCATCCTAACTTCGAGAGTCCTCAGCTAAAATACACAGCCAGCTCAACTGCCATTTACACTGACCAACTCTGGGCAGTTTTTGTGTTCCTTGGCTCTGCTGAAGCTTGTGTCATGGAATCAAAAAAAAAAAGAAAAAAAAAGACACAAATGAATTTATTTACAAAACAGAAACAGACTCACAGACATAGAAAACAAACTTACGGTTACCAGTGGGGGAAGGGGATGGGAAGGGATAAATTGGGAGTTTGAGATTTGCAGATACTAACTACTGTATATAAAATAGATAAACAACAAGGTCCTACTGTAGAGCACAGGGAATTATATTCAATACCTTGTAGTCACCTATAATGAAGAAGAATATGAAAAGGAATATTTGTATGTATATGTATGATGGAAACATTACGCAGAAATCGACACAACATTGCAACTGACTATATGTCAATAATAATAAATTTAAAAGCTTGTGTCATTTCCTCTCCCTACTTCCTCATTCTCCTTTAAAATGCCAATCACCTCTGAGCAAATCCAAGTTGAGTTTAGTTCAAGCCAGATTCTCTTCCCGATTGTGACAGTATATTACTGATTAAAATCTGTCCTTCGTACTTTGGTGTCGGCTTTGTTTACCTTGGATACCACACTGTCCAAGAGTCTCTACTCTTCCTCATTTGAGCTATGGAGCAGTCGGGGAGGGAGTAGGCGGAATCCTGGGGGCAAGTGCTCAGAAGTACATCTGCCTGCTGGTCACAGCTGCATGTTCAACCAAATTTTATAGAGTTAGTACTTCATTGTGGTGAATCTGTCTTTTATGTGGTTTCAAATTCAGGAAAGAAGTGAGATTAATTATCCCCCACCAGCCCCAACAAAAGCTAGAAAATCTTACACAAGTGTCTATTTATGTCAGCACTGATTTATTCTACCTAAACTTTACTTGGTGCTAACAGTGTGTACGCCTCAATGCATTGCAAACATCTCAAGAGCATTTAATTGTTCAAGAGATTAAGCTGAGTTTGTAATATTTTGAACTCAGTGAATAACTTTCTCTGGTAGGAAGTTTAAATCATGCAACAGCCTAATGGGAAAAACGATGGAAGAGATTTGGGGGCATGTAACAAGCTGTTAAGTCTCCTCAACCCTTCCCATACTGTTGCATCTGCTTTATTGAATCTGATCATGTATCTGGGTAAGAAATGTTATTTCCAAGGGACTCATTTGCTTTTAAGAGGAAGTAAAATTTTTATCAGGCTAAAACTTTTGCCAAAAGATTTGGGTAATAAGGGTCATTATTTGGGGGCATAGTCGCTATTATTCTGTTTCGTTTTTTCTTTCACAGTGTATAATCAACAGAAGTTATATTAAAATAGAACTATCTGAACATCAGATAATATATCTAAACCAGGGTAATTATGAAGACTTTGTGTATTAATGTAATTGTCTACGAATTTGCAGGCAACATAGATACTAGCAAAAACAAACAAAAAAATTGCTTCAAAGGTGCCACCAACTGTTTTGATTGTAAATTACAATTTAGAGACTTTATCATGTATTAAAATATGTCATTAAATATTACCACATCTTTCACTGCTTTTATGTACTGTTGTTCTTGGAAACCAATTTAAACCATCTGCCCCCGGTTTCTAGTAAATTTCCAGGCTTAACAGAATGAAACTCATGTTTCATTCTATTATAAATTTTTTCCTCAGTGCTGTCCAGCAAGTTACACAATGGCTACTTAAGAGTTCCACATTTTGAAACAGATATTTAGGGAACACTTGACACCATTTCTTGAGGGAATTATTAGCCAGGAAAAAAAGAAACAGACATGTGAGTCACAAAAATACAGATATGGAATCAAATGGAATAGGAAGGATTATATTTGAAGTTTGGTAATAACTAAAATTCGTCAATAAAATGCTTTTGCAAAATGTGAATTTTGACCTGCAATTTAGAAGCAAGCAAAGATGCATACATGTGTTTTATCCTGAGCCCACCAGTAGATGAGTTTCAGGGTAGCCTTCAGAAGGATGTATTTAAGCTGGAGGGCAACAAGTAGACTTGGGAGGACAGGAGTTGCAGAAATGGGGAAATGACATGGAAAATGACATCAGCTGGAGGAAAGAATTCTGTGGGTTTAGAATGCTAGGTCTGCCAAGAGAGAAATAAAGACTGGATGTGAACTGTTTTCATGTCCAAAAAGGACTTTCTAATAGGTACCAGGAAACTTTCTGATGAATACAAGATTATAAACTAAGGCTAACAAAATCATTATTTCTTTCAAACAATGCTGCCAAAACAATTCTCTGCTATCTTAACTACTGTACTAAACTGACAAAAATCAATTAAATTAAAAAAAATTTTTTTAAAGAGGAGTCTATTAGGTTTATTTTTATTCATTTATTTTTAACAAAGGTACTGGGGGCTGAACCCAGGACCTTGTGCATGCTAAGCACACTCTCTACCATGAAGCTATACCCCCCCCAAAATCAGTTTTTAAATCTAATCTCTGTGAAGCAAAAGTATATTTCATGATTAAAGAACTGAACTCTATGACACCAGAACCAGGTTTAAATATCTAACTTGTTGACCAAGTGCATAGAAAGATTGATAATCTTATCTAAAGTGAGATGTTTTGAGTCATTTGTTTGATTCAGTAAATCATTGCTATGAAGACAGTGCATTTTACTTTTGACACAAACTTTTTATTTCTCAGCCATGTCAGTGTCTTGATAAGCTCATTCAGTAACAAGGATTTAATATATATATAGTAGTAGAGCTGCTTTAGAGCTAACCTCTGTAAGCAGTAAATCCAAAACTTAAATTTTGCTTACTCTGGTTACATGGAACACATCAACTGTTGAATATATCAGTATAAGTTCAAAGGATTCTAGGATTAATTTTTAATTATTTTATCATTATTTGCTTATTGTTTTGTACACTCGAAACTAATATAATGCTGTATCTCAAGTTTGCCTCAATGAAAAAAAATAAAATAAATGGAATCAAACAATAAAAATTGTCTTAAATTATAGAGAAATAATACATAACATTCAAAATAAATGATAAAGCCTCTTAACTGCACAGTTACTGATCTTTTAATAAAAATGTGGATTGCAAGCACATCTGATGTAAATAAATTAAAATTTCATTTGTTCCAAAACTTTGTATATTACATTAATAAGATTTATTCAAAACACTATTGTTGGTTTAATAAACATTAAAGAGAAAAACAAACAACACACCCACAGATCTATTTAGATATTTACAAGATCATTTAATTGAAACAGTTGCATGATTCTTTACTTAATTTTGCTTATGGCCATATCTGTTTTTCATTTTTATAATGAAGTATTTCACATTGAAATATAGTTTCTGGTTATTCGCCATTTGGTGGGCACTAGTTAAACAAGTTGGATGTTTAAAAATGTTAAGCTGAGCTAAATTTAAGTGAGTTGACTAGATAAAATTCTGACGTGGAAGTTATTAGAACATTTCAAGATAACCCAAACTTTCTCTATTATAAGTATCCCAGTGAAATATAAGAAGACTTATTGAATGCTTGATTACATTACAGATGGAAATAAAATAGAGCATTGTAAAATCCACCTAATGGTCTTAAAGGGTAAAATATTTTATCATTATATACACTTTTAACTATGGCTAGTAACTAATTAATCTAATGCTTTTTTTTTTTTTTTTTTTTTTTTTTTTTGAGTGTGTGGTGAAGGAAAGTACAGCATTTATTGCAGGGCACCCAGCAAGGAGAACAGGATACTAATGCCCAGAAGACCCTAACTCCCTGATGGCTTTCAGGGAAAGGTTTTTTTTTTTTTTTTTAACTTTTAAAATTTTTATTGAGATATAGTTGATGTACAATATTATATAAGTTTTAGGTACAACATAGTGATTCACATAGTGAGGTACAATATCATGTAAGTTTCAGATGTGTATCATAGTGACTCCACCTATAGTTATTATAAAATATTGGCTATATTTTCTGTGTTGTGCAGTACATCCTCATAGCTTATTTATTTTGTATGCAGTAGTTGGAAACTTTTAATCTCCTACCCCTATCTTGCCTCTCCCTCTTGCCCTCTCTCCCTATGGCTAACCATTAGTTTGTTCTCTACATCTAATAGAGGTTTTTTGTTTTGTTTTGTTTTGTTTTAAATAATAGCTTCTTTGGATCTCTAAATATTAAAATTTGCTTGTGGACTAAGGAGTTACTAAATTAGATGTAACTCAAAATCCCACTGAAGACAAATTATCTGATAGAATTACTTTTGAAGCATCTATGTTTGAGGAAAAAGATACAGTTCACTCTGAAATACTTGTGTAGAAGGGTAAAAAGGTGAATGAAGACCATGGAAAGATTCTATTTTATATTTGATGGAGAAGAAGAAGTGATGCAATACTAAGTGGTACAAAGAAGGCAAAGAGCTGGCTAGATTTTGAAATAAAGCAGTTTTTAAAAGATTTAACAACAATAAAAGCAGCTTGGAAATGGAGGTAAACTCAGTTGTTTGCAGTTAGGAAAAGCCCCCAAGAAGGAAAGAGCATATTCTATAGACACATACAAATAGTATAAAAAGTCACTACACAGTGATTTTTCAGGAGTAGGGGAGGTTATACTGGTTTGTAGTTTTGTATACAAAGAACCAGATGCAAATTTTGAATTAGATTAATGTTTCTGATTTTTATCAGAAAATAGCAATTATAATTTTAGTAGTTCTATGCTGGATATGCAGTATGTAATATAATATATAATATATCTATTTATCTAAAATTCATGATTGTCTATAAAAACCTGATTTTCAAAATAATTTTGACATCTTCAAAGATTTTGGAGATATTACCTTCAGGCCTTAGGAAAATTAAAATAGTGTACTTTGAAAATGATGAAAATTGATTTTGTGAAGTATATCAAAAACCCTAATAGTTGTCAGTTTGTATCCTTTAATGCTGTCTCTTGAAATGTACCAGATGAAGATGCCTGTTTAAAAAAAAAAAAGGGAAAAAAATCTTTTATAGCACTGTAATTATGCTACTAAGCTTTTTGCTAAGTGTAATAGTCTAGCTTAGAGAAGCATGAGAAAAAATGCAATTAAGTAGATGTAATTGCAGTCTAGATTTAAGAAGTCCTTGCTTTCAGTGTTTTTCACTTAAATTACAAATTCCAGGGAGCCATAACAACTGGGAGCTTTCCGTTTTTTAAACTGAATTCAAAGAATGATTAAATATTAGATCTAGCAGAGCCACTACCACCCAAGTCTCAAATATTCAAGCTGTACATGGAAAAAGGAAATAAAAAAATAAATCATGAGTGTGACATGCTGCACAGTTACTGATGCTTCTTCTCTCTGATTAGAAGACTTACTGTCCTCTTTAAATGGAACTATTCTGTGTAGCATCCTTTATACCAAATCCTATTTCATCCAAAGAATTAATTAAAGCTTACTTCTGAACACCTAAAATTCCCATTGTCTATAGTACTCTTAGTCCATTTAACTTTAGATACAAAGGCCCTCCTCTCCTCCATGATGGAGGGGAGCTGGAATATATTTAAGTAGTAGAGATAAAATCTGAACTGCAAGGGTACATTTGTGAAAGTTACACTGGCTTTACATTCTGGATGCTCACTTGGGGGGCTGCTGGGGTCCAAGGTTTGTTGCTCTTTCCTTAGCTACCTGAGAGGTGTGTCTGCTCTGTTTGGATGTAAACATTTTGAATCATTAAATACTGAGCTGTGTCCAAAGATATATCTGTTGCCTGTAAGAGAAAAAAATTAAATTTAGTTGGCATCAGAATAAAATACATATACACACACACATATAGTCGTGACATTTATCTTTGGCTTTAAAAGTCTTTGGGTATTAAAAGAAGCTAAATTTGCTCCAGCCTCTAATAATTGATTCAAGTTAGCTTCCATTTCAATAGGGCTGGGTTTTTGGTGCTTTCATTTTGTGATTGAGTCACAAATACTGTTGTCATTCTTGCCTCGTGAAGTTCCATTTCATTTAAAATACTCTCTGTTCTTTTTGCATTTAAGTTTTCAAAGAACACCTTGAACCTCACTTCTTCTATGAGACCCTCTCTGAATACATTAGCCCCCTTTGATTTCTCTTCCCTCTCAGATTTTGTGGCGTGCACCATGATATTTGGCTTTGGGTCACTTTGACACATCATATTTTACCTGGTGGTTTTCAGTGAGCTGACTGTGCTCTCTCCCATGATTCTTGGCATCTTCTCAGTAGCGCTCTAGAGATACAGTTGGTCAAGTGATGGAAGTGCAAGGGCGGATGGCGTCCCCTCATTCACAGCCACACTGACACCCAAGAACCATTATCGCCTCAGTGTTCCATGAAGATCAAAGAACTAAGTGCCCAATTCTCAGGCACACCACACCGAAGAGACTACCTTCACATCTCCAGAAAACAGAAGCACCAGCATTCCATAGGTTTAACTAATTTTAGGTATAATTTATCTAAATATTTAAACTTTTGAAATAAATCAACAAAAATATTTTTTTAAATGTCACTCAGTGCTAAAGAAGTTGTTTCTCCTTTGATTCTTATTTTCGTCACTTTAGCTCAAATTTTTAAACTTTATTTAGCATGTTTTCATTAAGTTTGAAGTTATCACTTTTTCCCTTTTGGTCAATAAATAGTCAAAAGAAAACATCAGAAAAAATTATAAAACTCTCGCCATTGATGGAACACTTTTTTTTTTAAGGATTGTTGTTTGATTAGTTATTAAATAATGATTGCACCCTTCCTAAGAGTCCACACTTCCTACTCTACCAGAAATTCTGGGATTTTTGACACACATTTATTCGTAGAGAAACAAGTTGTGTTTATTTTGGGAACATGTGTGCATATATTTATTTTTCTAAGATAGAGTTTGATAGATGAATTGGACTTTAGACTTGGGGAGCAGTGACCTGGAATCTATTACCTACTGTTTACAACTGAACAAACTTCCCTTTATTTTTACAAATCACTAGTAAGTTGCTAAACTTTCAGATTTTGTTTCTCTTATTCTATTTAATAGGGAAGATTAGAACCTGGTTTTCTTTTTATAGTGGGGATAACAGTTTTGATTCTTTAACTTGCGAATCGTGGTGAACAGGACAGGGTGCAAACACAGTCACTGCACAAGGACAAGGACAGAAATCAGGTTTTAATACTCACTATCTATAATCCTGGGATTAAGAGTTTAAACTATGACACAAAAGAGAGCACACAGTCTCATTAGCACAGAGGTAAGAAAGCTGGGTGGTAGAGACTTACCCTGAAATTGGAGATGTTGGTTATTTCTACGTTCGGTGATGGACCATTGGCTGGTGTTCAATACAGAGGAAGACCTTTGGTCTTATTTTTCTGTGAATCAGCCAAAAGGAAACTTTACAATATAAAGACAAAATGGGGTTCAGGTCTGCATTGTTGTCCCACTGTAGACTCCTCCTCCTAACACTCTCACCCATGACCATAGTTTCAAATGGAATTCCACATGCAGAGTTCTCATTCATTTACATTTCCAGCCTAGACTTCTTCTCTTAGTATCCACCCATTACATTGGCTCTGCCACTTAATACATATCTTCCTGAATGTCTCAAAGGGATCTCAGACTCAACATGTCAGTATCAACTTAGGATCTTACCCCAGATCTTCCTCTAGAGCTCTCTCACTTAGTAAATGGCACTATCCAGTTGCACAAGTCAGAAGCCCAAGGGTTACCTCTCCTTCAACCCAATATCCACCTTTTTCATCAAATTCTGCCAACTTTTATCCAATAAATATCCTATGAACTCATAGCCTTACCTCTATTTCATCCTTATCACTCTAGCCCAAACTACAATCATCTACAAACCTAAAATTATTTATAATATCCTATGTGGTCTTTTTGCCTCCAGTTTGGTATCTCTCCAACACTTCAACTACAGAGCACTCAGTGTAATCTACTTTGTTACAGACAATCTGATCATGTCACCATCCACATTTAAAAATCATTTGTAACATGATAATATTTTTATATCCTGCATGCTGCTCCTCGGTTTTTGACCTTTTGGGTCATTTGGGACATTTATACCTTCATGTCTCCAGACTGGATGCACAGGTAATGATGGCATGAGTGGGTTAAGAATTCACTGGATGCAGTTGACAAGAGAGTACCTCTATAAAATAGATGCAACCCTCAGGATGGGTTATAAAAAAAAAGCCTTATATCGACTGAGGAACATTAAATGGATACAATTTACAGTGAATTGACAGTGATTAAGTATTTACCATCTGGAGGATCGAGATCAAGATGGTGGAGTAGGAGGATGCAGAACTCGCCTCCTCCCATGAGCACATCAAAAATACATCTACGTATGGAGAAATTCTCACTGAAAACTAGCTGGAAATTAGCAGAAAGACTCCTGCACAACCAAGGCTGTAAGAAAAATCCACAAGGAACTGGGTAAGAAGGGAAGAGAACTACGTGTTTACCAGCTGGTGGAATGGACTTTAAAATAGAAATTAAGTTTGGTAAGGGGGAATTCTGTGTAAATAATTCAATTTCATTAACTCAACATGTTTTATCTCATACATTAAATTCCTCCCCTACTTCTGGGAGTCCATCTGAAAAAAAGAAAAAAAAAAGAAATTAAGGGGAAATACTGAAAACTATGGAAATACATGTTTCTTCACAACTCGGTTTCTCACTTGAAATTCATATCTGCTCTACCTTTTTGCTTCCCATTGCTCTTAGGAAGAAGAGGAAATTCCTAAACACGCCAATGAAGTCCTTCCTAGATCTGACTTTCCTTCTGCCTCCTCCTCTACCACCATCCCCATTACTTCTCTGCTCCAAACACACTGAGACCCTTTTAGTTAAACACCCTGGACCAGCTTACACCGTTGCAGGATGTATGCATTTGTTTCCTCTGCCCTAAGTTAACCCATATCCTTTTGACCCATCTTGGCTAAAGCCACCATTCCCCAGAGATCCTCTTCTGTCTTCTTTAATCAGATCAAATCCCCTCATGATAACAGAGAATAGTTCTTAGGGTATCATGTACCTCTCTTTGGCAGCAGTGGTTACAGTTGCTGTTTGACACTTCTGTTCACTGAAATTTTGGAATAATATTTGTCTTCCTCAAAGATTCAAAATCCATGCATGCATGGATCATGTAATGTGCTGCTGGCACTTCATTCCTGAGAGAAGATAGGACCACAAATGTCTGTGAATTCTTTTGGCAAGTTTTCCAGGGAGAATATGAGTGGGTTTGAGATCTATTATAACATTCGTGGAACAAGGCATTGTACTTTCGCCTGTAGGCTTTCCAGGTGAGTTTTATGTGAATTTCAAGTTAGACTACTGAATGTAGAGTGCTTTAAGTTTGTCCAAAACCCTCAACAAAAATAGGCATACTTGAGGAACTGTCCATAGAAGATAGAATATAATGACTTGTTAATATTCAATGGATAATGATGTTTCCAGTGCCTTTGTTATGAAATATTTTAAAATATTAAGCATAAACTAGAATAAAGGATAAGTAAGAAGTCAGCAATGGACATCACTGATGAGAAGAAGGGAGATGATTATGGGAAAAACGGACAAAGGTGATGGCACTAACACATGACTAATTAGTACATGGCCTCTAATTAGCAGAATGTTGTGACACTTAAGAATTTCTAAATTTGATTTAAGCTCAAATTTCTAAAAATGCTCTGGTAATTTGGAGCAAGATCGCTGAAGAAAAACCCAGTAGAGCAGAAAGTACGACATTTCTGTGATCTAATTTCTTTTGGTGAGGATGCTCCGAATGACAGTCCCAGTGCCATGGAATTCCCCAACCCCCCAAATGGGACCAGAAGCTCCAGGTTTATTTAAAAGACAGATGAAGAGATCGTCTTCAGTCAGAAACAACAGACTGGGGGGATACAGCCCCCAGCAGCGAAGCAGCTGAGACCTGCAGAGGCTCAGTATGACCTCATTTATCATCCACTGGTGAGGCTCCAGAGGGACAAATTCACCACCAATTCCTTCCTGAGGGTCCATTGTGCTTCTTTGCAAGAGTGGCTCTTACAGGAGTCCAGCAGGCATCTGGGGCAATATGAATCCTCTGCCAAAATTTTATTTCCATTCTCTTCAGCCAGTCCCTCCTTTTAGAAATCCTATTGTTTAGGAAGTAAGTGAGGTCTTGGGGCTCAACACAACCAATCTTTCAGCCACTGATGTCATTAGAATACTCTCCTGATAGCTCCGAAGCACTTGAATTAAAAGCCCCAGGCCTTTTAACACACGCGGAGTATTGCAAATACTATAATTCAGCTTGTATTAGGACCATTTCTTGGTCTGGAGACCATCTAGGACTCTTCCTGCCTCCTTTTTCTTTTATTGCCCCAAATTTCAGCCTCTTTGTAGAGGTCAGTATTTCAGCCCATTGTCAAAGAACACTTCCGGGTTGAGTCCCAGCCTGATGGACACTGAGGAAAGGCAGCCTCAGCTAGAGTGTGATCTAAGAAAATAATCAAACACTCTCTTACCCTTTTGGGCCTTCCGAGACATTGACTCCCTTTTCTTGGTCAGAAACCACAGCTTTGCAGACAGGAAGCTAAAGGATGTGTATGGGGAAGTCGTGGCCCCATGTGGGGCTTTGAAAACTACTTCTGCTTTCTGCTAAGTGGCCTCATGCCCACATTTCTGCATCTCGCTGTTATCATTGGTTTCCCTTTCTTAGCTTCCCTGTTTCTTACTGCCTCATTCCTCCATTTAACTTATCCCAGATCTGTAACAGCAAAGAAAGGTGAGAAATATAAAATGCGAATGGTAAGAGCTGGAAAGGTCGAAGGCGTTACCAAGGACACGGGATTAAGGGAAGTGTGCTGTTGCACCACTGCAGTGTTCTGGCACAGGCAGGGCTTCTTCACTTTTAAAAAGCACTTGAGTAGATCTCATCATGTTAAACTTTCAGATCGGCTCTAAAAGCCTGTGGCCCACCAGGAATTGCATTTTACTTACACTTTGCATTTTATGCCTCCCGTAGCTGTCTTACTACTTTACTCCTCGCATATTCGCAGATACATCACAGTACAGCAAATGCCAGAGTAGTTCCCAAGTCATGTGAATGAACGGGCCGTTTGTGAAAGAAGGTCATAAGCTCGTGATTATCTCCCCAGAGCCTGTGGTCCAGACTGGCGCATAGTTACTATCCATAAATATACGATGACTTTCGCCCTAACACTAAGCGAGGGATGTTTGCAGAAACTCACACGAGTTAGGACATTGTGTGAACCAAATTCTCCACTGAGCGCAGGCTGCGGAAGGTATTTTGAGAGGTTTCTTCATGATTTTGATGAGTCTGAGAAGTCATCTGTGAGGCAGCTACACATTTTTCAACATTTTCAGCCTCTCGGGACCCAGCGACACGTTGAATCTGCTCTTTAAGGCGGTCCAAAGGCTTTGGCCATTCGTCTTAGCTCCTCCTCCCGTCCACTTTGATTGACAGACGTGCCCTTGTTCTGCTCATCCCCAAGGCACGGTGAGCATCCCTTTCGTGGTATGAAGCTGTTCAGGCGCAGGTGTGGCGCAGCGATTTAAGCCTCCTGGACATGTTTCCTCTATGGAAAATGCTGAAACATATCTCTGTGCCCTGAGTTTTCTTGGTCTGCTTCATAGAACTAGGAAGACCATAAACGTCTGAAGGGCGATACTTCAACTATTCCTCTTCCGCACGCATGAATGCTTATTTTCCTTTAAGCCACGATTTACATCATTTTTGTTGAAATAGTCATTTTCTATTTGTTAACCCCCTGCCTCTAGACCATGTGCCTTGTAGTTTGTGTATGCAGTGCTTAGAATAGTCCCTGGAACATCAGTACCCAAGAGCTACTTGTACACTTTTGGACTGAACTGGACTGAACTGAAGGATTGGTGGTGTTATAGACAGGGCTGGTGAGGGCGGGGAGCGTAGTAGATTGGGGCGTGATAATTCTAATGACCGTAGAGGACATCCTAGTGAAAGGTCTTAGTAGGCAGCTCTTGATATGAGACTAGAGCTTGAAAGGTCCTTGTCATTCATCATCTCATGGCTACACGGAAGCGCAGAAAACCACTCAGCGGCGGGGGAGGATGTGGGCTGGCTGGCTCTTTTCAGGTGCCTGCAAGAGACCACAAGCCTGGCTGTAGAAACAATTTCCAGAGTCTACAGTTAGCACTGCAATTGAAAAGGTGTAGAAGGAAGGAGAACTTTCCAGTGACTTGCAGGGTTTGAGCTGTTTTCCTTGTGAAAGCAATAATTAATTATATCTGCAATAAATGTAAGCTCACTTCCTGGTTCGAAGTGTAGGTGAAAGGACTTGAGGAAACCAGAAAGAAAAATATTGAACAGGGAGAAGGACATTAAGCTCCACATCAAGAGTTTGGCAGGGAAATTCTGCATCAGAATTTTAGCAATGCAGTTGACAAGATCTCTCATGAGCTAAAAAAAAAAATTGAGAAGTACAAATTATAATATCATAATTTCTTTGATTCTTAGTAGAATGACTGCACCGAAAAGCACTGATATCAAAGAGTGGTCTTAAGTAACTTTCCACAGAGCTCTGTTCTCAGCTATCCTGCTTAATGACGTCCATCCGGAACTCAAATGAAGTTGAAGAATGCTTAACCCACTCATAAGTGACACTAACCTTGGCAGCAGAGATAACACAATATATGACCCAATTTAAAAACTCAAAATTTCCAAATCTTAATAGAGAAGAAGGAAAAGTTAAATTAAGAAGAAAACCAAACCTTACTCCCTTTTCACATTAACTGAAATCTTTTTAAAAATTTTTATTTTTTATATTTATTTCTTGTCATTTGAACATAAGCAGTCCTTTTTTTTTTTTTGCTTTTTTTTTTTTTTTTAAATGTTTTACTTTTTGCAAGTTTTTGGATCCCCATAAGCTTTGGTTCCTCAAGCAACTGTGTCTGTCCTGGACAGCTTACTCCTAAACTCCTTGTTAAAAGAGAAAAAAAAGTCTTTTATCAAACTGCTATGGTTAGGTTTTATGTCATATGTGCTGAATATGATTCCTAATTGAGAGATAAGTTCTGGGTCATTTAATCTTTACAGCCACCCAAAGAGCTGGATTTTGTTACAAATCTCATTTTGAAGCTAAGAAAATTAAAGTTTAGAGGTTAAGCATGTAAGTTGCCTTAAGTCACATAGAAAGTAAATGGAAAAACCTGCATTTGAACTCAGCTCTGCCTGTTTGCAGCTCATGCTTATTGGTCACCACCAGGGAGTGGTATCTGCAGGGCTGGCAGGAGCCCCAGCTGTGGAATCAGGACAGCCAGCTCCACCACAGACTAGCTGTGTGGCCTGTTTCCTCTCCTCAATGCAGCCACTCAACATGCAGCTGCTAAAAATGCCTTGCTCACTTAGTCATTTAATGAGCATCCACTGCATATTTGGCACCAAGCTAGGTGATTGGGAGATAATGGCAAACAGAACATTAACGTTTTTCTTTTCTGCCTTCATAGAACTTACATCCACAGGAAAGTGACCAGTAACCCAAACAGTGTATCAGATAATGGGAAGCAGCATGGAGAACATGGGGGAAAGGTGAGAGAGTGTTTTAAGCAGTACAGGTGTGATTTCCACTTTAAAAGATCATAGTCAGGAAGCTCATCCCCAAGAAAGAGACATTTGAGCAAAGACCTGCTAGGGATGGGGGTGTGAGCCAGGCAGATGTCTGAGGGAAGTGTTGTCCAAGCAGAGGTCATAGACAGTGCAAAGCCTTCAGGCAGGTGTGTCCTGGAAAGAGCGAGGTAATGTGGTTGCAAGGCTGCAGGGAAGGAAAGAGAAACTGGGGATGCTGCAAAGACATGATGAGGGATCTTATCAGTCTTGCAGACCATTTTCATAACTTAATTTGACTCTGAGTGAGGACACTGGAGTGCTTTGAGCAGAGAAGCAATCTCTCATATATCTAAAAAAAAACAGGCTACTCTGTTGGGATAAACCATAGGGTTAGCAAAGGTAGAAAAAAGGTACAAGGTTAAGAGGTCATTGTCATCATCTAGTTGAGAGAAGGTCGTGGCATGGCCCAGCATGGTGGTGGCAACAGCAGTGAAAGTGGTCGAATTCTGCATACATTTCCAAGGTAGCCTCAACAGGATACCCTGTTATATTGGATGAGGGGTAGGAGAGAAAGAATGCAGCCAGTGATGGCTCCAAGGTTCCTGGGCTGAAGCATCTAAAAGAATGAGTTACCGTCAACTGAGATGGGGAAGGCTAGCGTCAGGGGGCATCACAGGCTCAGGTTTGGACAAACTGTGGTTGAGATGCTCACTAGGCATTGATGGAAAAACATCAGGTGAGTGTTGGATATCGAAGTCTGGAGTTCACAGTCTGTGCTGCACGTACAAAACGTTTGGGAGTCCTCAGGGTAATGGATGGTGTTTGCAGATGGGAGAGCAGCTGAAGTCACCAAGAGAGTGAATGAACACAGAAACGAGAGGCTGCTCAAGGGCTGAGCCCAGGGACACACCGATATTTCAAGTTGGAAAAATGTGAAAGAGTGAGCTAAGGATACTGAGAAAAAAGACAGTCCTTAGGGGTAGAACCAGAGAGTGTGGCGTTTTGGAACCCAGTAAGCTGAGTGTTTCCAGGAGGAAGGAATCAGCGTTATGTTTTTTTTTTGTTTTTTTTTTTTTTTTAGAGAGAGAGGAAAAGAAACATGCAGAACATGGAAGCTTTATGTCAATTTCTCGACTAGGACAAGTAAGATAGTGAGAACTGACTAAAGGATCTCGGCAACTAGGCGACATTAGTGACTTGACAAGAGCAGTTTTGGTGGCCTGGTAGAGGTGAAAGCCTTTGTAAAATGTGCCGCCCCTTCCCTCCGCCCCTTAAAGAAAAAGAGCAAGCCAAGGGATTGCAATCAACAAATGCACAGAAATAATCTGCTAGGAATTTGATATCAGGGGAAGCTGAGACATAAAGCAGTAGCTAGAGGGATCTGTGGTCAAAAGAGTTTCTTTTGCTTGTTTTTTTTTTCCTTGCATTTTTATTTTTATTTTATTTATTTTTATCGAAATACAGTCAGTTTACAATGTTGTGTCAATTTCTAGTGTACAGCATGATGTTTCAGTCACACATACACACACATATCTTTTGCTTGTTTTTAAATGAGAGAAATCACAGAGTATTTGTATGCTGCTGAGAATGAGTCAGAAGTGGAGGGAAAATTTAAGATTCAGTTCCAGGGTTTCACTCTGATCATGTATCTAAAACACTAACACAACTCCTAGAATACTCCATGGATACTAAATATTATTTCTTTTATTGCCTTCCCCTAAACTATCATAGCATAATTGTTCATTGTTTATGGTCTTGTGTGGAAAAACCATCTTTACAGATTCCCTTACTTTTTATTTATTATAGACAATTTATTTTTATTCCGTGTCCTTAAAATTGCTTATAAAGGAGGGAGGGTATAGCTCAGCAGTAGAGAGTGTGCTTAGCATGCAGGAGGTCCTGGGTTCCATCCCCTGGACCCCTGATAGTAAATAAATAACTAAAAAACTAATTACCACCCCCCAAAATAAAATTAAAAATCAGGAAAAAAATAAAAAGAAAAATAATCATATAAAAAAAGTAAGTTTAAAAATTGCTTATTGAAAAATACCTTTTCTATTACTTAATTTTCTTTGCATTTTTTCATTTAGAGCAATCCCTGCCACAAAATATAATAATTCCCACTCCCCACCCCAATCATTCATAATATATACGTCTGCAGTTGAATTATTTCAGATTGATGAATCTCATCATTTTGAGTATCTGATGGTCACCTTGAAACTTTGTCAGCCGCAAGCCTGGGACATCCAAATTCAGACCCAAGTGCTCTCTGTGAGCTGAGATGACACAGGGAGCCAAGGAGATACAGATTATTGGGATGCTGTGCTAACACCATTTGTCATAGAGTGGAACATTTTAGATTGGGACTTATATAAAACAGGTTCACTTTGTACTGCAAGAAAGATGTGCTAAGTATTATAATATCAAATGTACTTTCTTATTTGGAAACTTCACCTGAAAGGATTTCACCGTCTGTGTCTTAGAAGATGGAACTTATTGTGAACCTAACTCTCTTTGTCCGGGCTAAGAATGCAGCAGCGTTGAGTAGTCTCAGGGTAATAAAAACCAGGGCAGAGCTAGTATTTCCAGGTTCGTGTCTGATTTAGTCATTCATCGCTGCATGACAAAATTTTCCTCAACACGTTGTAGCTTAAAAAAAACCAATAAATATTCATTGCCCTACACAGATTGTGTGGGTCAAAACCCAGTAGTTCTGCCTTGGGTCCCTCCAGAAGCAGCAGTGTCTGAAGGCTTGATGGGCCTGGAGGGTTGATTCCCAGGCTGGTTCTCTCCTCTTCCCGGCTCGTTAGTGCTGGTTATTGGCCAGAGGCCTCAGTTCCTTGCCACGAGCTTTATCTACAGGGTTGCATGAACATCCTCACCATATGACAAGTGACAGGCTACAGGACACGCAGTCTAAGAGAACAAGTCTCAGAAGTCACACTCTGCCATTTCTATTAGTCAAGCCGATCAGCCTGTCCAGTTAGGGAGGGAAGCATTAAATACCAGGATGCAAAATTCTTAGAGGTTGGCTACCATATTCTTGCACATTAGAGGGCTGTAAGGACAATGGCGGTTCAAATCAGTTGAATAGTTTAGTCATGGTTGAAGTTTCTATCCTCATGTATATTCTATCTGCTGCTATTTTTATTATTACAATTAATGCCCAGAAATTAGCATGCCCTTATGATCATTAGTTTTTTTGTATATCCAAGCAGTATGTATATAGATGTTGGAAGTGTCAAGCAAAAGTATATGTATTATGTGTCTTCTAAAGAAAAAATAACAAAGGATGTAGAGAGAGTGATGCACATGGATTTAAGTCTTTGCTTTACAGATTGTTAGCTGTGTTGATTTAGGGCAAGCAGTTCTCACATCTAAAGCAGGAATGATAATGATAATGGTGATAATAAAAAATCAACCCATAGGGTTTTTTTCTTTAATTCTTTCTTTTTTTTTTATTGAAGTATAGTCAGTTTACAATGTTGTGTCACTTTTTGGTGTACAGCATAATAGTTCAGCCATACATACACATACATATATTTGTTTTCATATTCTTTTTGATTATAGGTTACTACAAGATATTGACTATAGTTCCCTGTGCCTATACAGTATAAACTTATCTATTTTGTATATAGTAGTTAGTATCTGCAAATCTCAAACTCCCAATTTATCCCTTCCCACCCCCTTTAACCAACCCCCTAGTAACCATAAATTTGTTTTGTATGTCTGTGAGTCAGTTTCTCTTTTGCAAATAAGTTGATGTGTCTCATTTTTAAAATGCCACCTATAAGTGATATCATGTCAACTACCTAGTATTACCAAGAGAATTAAATGTATGTGTGTGTAAGAAAGCACCATAAAGCCTTAAGTGTTGTGAATATTGCCAAATCAGAGTGCATTCTGATAAGAGCAGCTTTGTATCCATTCCCTGGGCCCAAGCCGGGTTTTAGCTGCATGAACAAAAATGGCAAGCTATTACTATTACTACTACTGCTGCTGTGACCACGACTACTATTACTACAAATAATACATTTTAAAAAAAGAAAAAAAAAAGAAATCTATCAGAAGGAGCAGAGGGTAGGAGTGGAGCAATGGAAAGAATCCACCCAGGACATGGGAAATAGTGGGCTACAGTGTCTGCAGAGAATATAAAAACAGAAATAACCCAGACGTAAAGTCAACAAGTTTTCTGAGACTACTACACACCAGCAGTTCTCAGTAATCAATGGTAAAGTGCTCTTTCCTGCAGAGATCGACCTACCACCCTCCTCCCCTTTCTGTGCTTCCGGTTGCTGACGTTACTTTTTGAAGTCAATCATAGTCTGTATGTTAGGTATGTCCTATTTGTCGTTTGAGCATTTGAATATGGCTGGGAGGAGATGGGCATGCAGCTGTGTCAGGTCTCAGTTTCAATAAATAGGGCATAAAAATGATTGACTTTGCGCAATAGATTATCACTCTTTATATTAAGCATGCTAGAGGTTTTTTGTGTAGTTCCAAACACAGCAGCTTTGTGAGAGAGGAAGTATATTCTTGGGTGTCACTCAGATCCTAAATATTCCTTTAAAGTTTTTAGATACTTCAGCATTTTGGGAAATAATGTTCAGGTCAATGCATTTATATGCAAGGGTGTAACTGACTTGTCTCAGAAGCAAAGCTGTAGTCAGTAAGAGGGGATCTCAGAGCTCTTATATGGGGTACGGAGTTTCAGTGTCCATTATCAATTTTTCATCCAAGTAAAATTAGCTGTAGTGTTATATACATTCTATTGTCTTCTCTTTCTAGTTGAGGCTGATTCATTATGTTCTTGAGAAGAATCAATAGCTTTACTTAGCTTTTTCCACGTAGCATTCTTTCTTGGCTATTTAGTGGTTTCAAATGGACTCCCATGTACAGCTTTTTCAATAGCCACTCTTTCATACAAATGAAAGCATTGAAGTGTTGGCAATTTGTTCTGGAATGTAATTAATCATTGACCTCAGCATATGTCTCCCAGGAAAGTATGGTGTTACTAACCAGTGCTTTTTTCTCCTCTCTGCCAAGGAAATAACAAAGAACATATATGATCTGATTATATAAAGTGTTTTTTTATGATTCTTCCTGTCAAAGAAGTCATGAGTAAGTCTGCTTGATTTTTCCTCCACTCTAGTCTATGTTGAAAATGTCACTGCCAATAAATTAAGGTGTATTTATTATAATGTATTTCAAGCTCACAAAGCAATTCATGTGCCTTTTTCCAAACATGAATGATTTTTTCTTTGCCTAGGCCTGTTAGTCTTAAATAATTTACTTGTTGTTGAAGTCCCCTATTTTCTTTAGGAGAATTTCTTTTTATGTATTATTAGACCAAATATGTAATTGATTTACTGAATTTGTGGTTATATATGCCATCTAAGAGAATTAGCCCCATTACCCATCAAGATAATCTTTTGCTTAATGAAATATTTAAAAATAAAGAGACTCTAAAATTCATTTTAATAGGAGACTACATTATTCACTACAGTAATTCTCACAGCTATGTGTGTTGGTTGGCATTGGACAGGTGGGAAAGATAAGGCCTAGTGAGGTCCACAGAGTGAGTGTGAAGGAAAAGCTGGGCTGGCCTTACAAGCTAACTCACAAATCTAAGCGTATCAAGTGTCGGATTACTGATCTGAGTTCTGCTGGGCTAACTCGTAAATCTAAGTTAATCAGTGTTGGTTTGCTGATTCCCTGTTCATTTTTTTTTTTTTGCTAGCCCGCTGGATTTTCAGAGACATATCTGGCCTTGAAATGTTGGTTTGCTGCCTCCCTGCCTCTACTTTTGTGATAATGATGTTGCTAAAGCTGTTCCGTGCCTATTGGCCGAATACCCCAAGCTTGTAATTAACCCTATAAAACCTCATGCGCACATCTTGGAGGTACTCAGAGCTTGGGAGCAGAAGCCCCTCTGAGCCTGCCGGCGTAATACATCTGAGTACTCCAACCCTCTGAGTGGTGTTTGTTTCTTGGCTGGCCTGTCATTTCTGTAACATGAGAAAGGTTATTCTTATAGGTTAATGGAAAACAATTTGGAGGGATAAACCTTGGAGTATATCAGAATACATTTTAAGGTAAACAATGAACTGATAAATGTAAAATGAAACTGTGATTGAAATCTATCATTGGGATGCAGAGAGAGCTAAGAAAAAGCATTTCACCGGAGGATGCAAGATGTAAATATTTATTGAGATTATCAAGTTCTTCTTTCAAACTTGTTGAATGTTGGTTGTGGGAGCCCTAGTTGGAGGCCAAACCTCACACCATGTAAATAGTTGTCCACTCTCGGCCAGAGGGCCAGAGTTTCCAGTGGTAGGCACAGGCATAAGTTTCTAGGCACAGATTAGAATGAAATTCTTTAAGATCAGAAATGAACTTGTTTACAAAACAGAGACAGAGACTCACAGACATTGAAAACAAACTTACGGTTACTAGGGGGTTAAAGGATAACTCGGCAGTACGGGATTTGTAGATACTAACTACTATATATAAAATAGATAAATAACAAGGAATTAAAAAAAAAAGACTGAAATCCTTTTAGGGCTGTGTAAAGAGAAGAACATCTCTGTGTCTCTCCTCTGCTCTCACACTGCGCCAGAAGTGCTATTTCACATCTGTCGCCGAATGTGTGAGGTTTTTCCTGCACCAGGCAAAGCTGTGCGTCCCACCTGGTGTCCCACAAATTTAACCCAGTTCCTCCAGTTCCCACACAATCACCTGGAGGTAGCATCACGTCCCCCAGGTGAAGGGCTCTGTCCCGCCAGACTGCCCCGCTCCACTCGGATGCCAATCACAAGTCCAGGGTGTTAGCTATGCTTTCAGCCAAAAGGCTGTGAAGGTTCCCATGACTCCCTCTTTGGATTTAATTTGTTGAGCAGCTCACAGAGCTCAAATAGAAACCATTTTACTTACTAGATAACTGGTTTAGTATAAAAGGATATAACTCAGAAACAGCCAGGTAGAAGAGATGCATAGGGCAACCTCTTGGAAACCCTCTTTTTTTTGGTTTTTATGACGGTTTTGTTACTTAGGCATGATTGATCACATCATTGGCCTGTGACTGAGTCAGCCTTCCCCCTTCTCCCCACCCCCCAGCCCCACACACCCCTCGCCCCTCCCTGGAGGTGGAGTGGGGTGGATCTGAAAGTTCCAACCCTCTAATCACAGAGCTGGTTCTCATCCTTCGTGACTTTCCTATTGTCACTTCATTAGCATGCTCGAGTGTGGCTGAAAGATGTTGCTATGAATAACAAAAGACATTTTTATGGCTCTTACCGTTTAGAAAATTCCGAGGGTTTTCAGAGCTCTGTGCCAGAAACCGTATACATTTGTATATATATTATTATAAATCACAACATTACATTTTCACTGTCATGGATGGCTGTTCCCCTGCCTGGTGGTTCCTGGGCCCAACTTGGTGCAGACATAGAATTCCACCGTGGGAAATGGCAGCTGATTGCCTAGAGCCACATATGGACACCCACATGACCCTCTGCAGGTCCCTCATATTAAAGAGCTGGCCCTCACCTCCAGGACACTAGCCCTTTGCTTGGCACTCTTGCCCACTGACCGTGGGTGTGGCTCCAGTATTCTTTTCAAAGCAGAAAATTAGGGGGCTAATGTGTGAGAATTACCATAAAGCTTATTTATCATCTCTCAAAAAGGTGATCTTCAGTCTCCATTTTATCTCCAGTATTTCTAGCCTCCTGCACCATGGTGTCAGGGCTGACTGAGGGGCCTATTTTTTTTTTCTGGTGAAATAAAACAGGATCCCAAGAAACAGACTGGGTGACAACCGTCAGCATGGGGTAGTTGACACCATGCTCCCCCATCTCAGACGTCAACTACTGTGTTTCTCAGTCCTCTAGCTCAAAGCTTTCCCCTCTTTTACAAGCATGTATGTCAGCAGTCGCTCTGATACAGACTTTGTTTACCTGTCTCCTCTTACATGCCAAGGTAGGTTCATTGGTTTATTTATGTGTTGTGTGTTTCTTTTATATTTCATCTTTCAACAGAGAACTGGGCACTGTAACTTGAGGAATAATAGAAGATAATTTTTAAAGCACAGAATCAAAATGTTTATCAGAACTGCAGTGATGTTTTAGTGATTTATTTGGGGTCTGTTAGCTTAAAAAAAAAATGGAGCATTTACCCCACCCCTCAAGAATCAAAGGATTGGAAACAAGGTGACTTCTGTTGAAAATCCTCTCCAATTTCTGTAGTGATTGTGAATGAAAAATACTGCAAACCATATCAGTAAACAAAGAGTGTGGAAGCCATCAAGTCATCAGCGGCTGCCGCCACCCCCCAGTGAGGACAGGCCTGCAGCCAGGCCTCTGCAGTCACTCACAATGGTGCACCCTGAGGGGACTCAGAATAAGAAAGGACAGGATACTCACCCTAGATAGCTAGGTGCTTGTCAAAGGAATGAATTCAATGAGCCCAAATGTTTGCTTCCTCCCAAACATAGAAAAGCAGTAAATTCTTTAACTTGAGATGCCTGGTTTTCTTTAGATAACAAGTAATATTTTATTGTTCCAACTACCTGGTCTTTGTTGTAAATCTCCTATATATCCTGGCTCATCCCCTACCTCTTCGGAGCAGTCCCTCAGAGCCATCTGAGAGGCTGTCATCCCGGCTCGAGTCCTCCCGCCAAATAAAGCAGAACTTTCAACTTTTAGGCTGAGGGTTCATTTCAGTCGACAAAATCAATAGGGAAAATTTCATATATTTTTTTCGGTTCATTAAAATTTATTTACTCTGTCTTTTCAAGGAAATTTTCATTCTTTCATTTCATCTGTTCTTTTTGTTGTTGTTACCTAGCGCATTCATTTATTGAGCACCTAAGATATGTGTTCATTACTCACTTCCTCCGCGAAGTGAGGATACCGTGGTGACTGAATCTGTCTCTGTATTCCAGAGACACACAGTGAGAGGTACAATCTCATGATGAAGTCAAACATAAAAATCAGTGCATATGCAGGAAAATTCTACAGTAGGGACTCAAAAACTGCGTGGGCTGAACTGGGGAGGGAGAGAGTAGCTCACTGCAATTTAGAGACTCTCATGGAGGAGATGAGGCTGGTGTTCCCTGGCCGGGCTTTGAGGGCTCTCAGAGGGCTTTTTAAGCAGAGGGCAGGGCATAAACAAGCCAAGGGGAAGTGGTTTTTAAGTGGTAGGTGGTTAACAAAACCAACTTTGCACTGGACTCTGTTTCCTCTAGCAGTGAAGGAAAACCCCAGGTCTGAAAGATTAGAAAAGCAGGACCAGGATCAGGCAGTGGACAAATCCAGCAGGCAGGCTGAAGAGGGCTGAGCGTTTCACTCTAAGTGATGAAGAATGTTATTTGAGTTTGTTTGTTTTCATTTTGGTTTTTGAGCAGCTACAAAAATCTGATGAAAGTCCTCTTAGGGATATTACTCTAATTCTGAAATTATATCAAGCGAAGGCATTATACATTCAGTTTTCTGGCTAAAGGGGGCTTCTTCTGGGCAATAGAAAGTAACCAAGTTTCCTATAGTTTAATAAGTGGTTTTACTAATTGCTAACCTGGAGAATGGGAACTTTATAAAACTGATTGCTTGTTTGTGAAGCATACTACTTTTCTCTCTCCCTCCCCTTACCCCATACTGTGTCTCACACACACACACACACAAACACACACCCCATGGTAGGCAGAATAATGGATCCCAAATGGTCACATCCGAATCCTTACAACCTAAGAATATGTTACCGTACAGGACAAAAGGGACTTAGCAGACGTAATTACATTAAAAGTTTTGAGGATTATCCAGGTGGTCCCAGTGTAATCACTGAGATGCTTAAAAATTGGAACAATCAGGCAACAAGTAAGAGAGAGTTTTGAGGAAGATATACTGATGCCTTTGAGGCTGGAGAAAGGAGTCATGAACCAAGAAGTGAAGACAGCCTCTAGAAACATGTTCTCTAAAGCCTTCAGAAGCAATGAAACCCTGCACAACTGGATTTTAGTCTATGAGATCCAGTTTGGACTTCTGACCTCCAAAACTATAAAAGGATAAATGTGTATTGTTTTAAGCCACTAAGTTCTGGTCATTTATTAGAGCAATACCAGGAAACTAACATAAGTACTAATTTTATCGTTAAATACTCACATGAGCAAAACTCTATGTCCTATGAGTCAGTCTAATTTCTAGTGGGGAGGGCATAGCTCAGTGGTAGAGCCCACTTTTAGCATGCATGAGGTCCTGGGTTCAATCCCCAGAACCTCCATTAAAACAGACAAACAAACAAACAAACTTAATTACCCCCCCAAATTTTTTTTTTAAAAAAATCAGTCTAACTTCTGATTCAAAGCTCCTATTCAGTCTGATAAAGAAAACATAATCTGGTTATTTTTGTGGAAGGTTAGTCAAATCTAGTAACTTTTCATACCTGTAAGTTGGTTCTTCTGCCTTTGCAAGCAGACTTTGAGGACTTAAGATGACGGAGGCCTTTAACAAAAGCCACTAAGCATCAGGGAAGAGGATGTGGGTGTCTTTATCGCTACTGAAGCTGACAGAGATACAGAATCATCACTTGGGGGAATTTAAATGATTTTGCTCTTCAGCTTCTAGTCCTGCTGTGTCCACAGAGGTGTCAGTTATTTTGTCTGTCCTTGGGACGTTGTGCCCAAAGGTGGCTGAAGTTGCTCTGAATTGTCCTCATTTTGACCACTGAGCAATATTGGTGGTGCTGGCAGCCCCTCTCTTGCCCACCAATCTTTTGTCAAAGGCATAGAAAAATGTGTATTTGTTCTCTTGTTACTTCACGTAGTCTGTGGGTGCAGCGGGGCTCTCCATGAGTGTTCTCTCTAGTCCTCACCCTGTGATCTGTCTCTGTTCTAGGTCAGTATGGTGAGGGGCACATCAACAGGTCTGGGGCCAGACCAGATCGCAGAGGACAGGAGGAGGCCTTCAAACCTATTTAAGAATCTTTCTGTTATTATTTCTCATCTTCTCTGAGACAGGGGGCTGGCCAGGCAAGGAGACAGACCAACTTCCAAGCTTTCTCTCCAATTCTCCTCTCAATCCCTGGCTCACAAGGTCTTTATCTAACATGGGAGATGGTAGTGCTAGGGAAGAACCAAGGAAAAAAACCTGTCCTATTCATGGCAGCACTATATACAATAGCCATGGCATGAAAACAACTTAAATGTCCCTTGACAGATGATAGTGTAAAGAAGTGGTAGTATATTTATACAATGGAATACTACTCAGCCATAAAAAAGAATAAAATAATGCCATTTGCAGCAACATGGATAGACCTGGAGATCATCATTCTAAGTAAAGTAAGCCAGAAAGAGAAGGGAAAATACCATATGATATCACTTATACGTGGAATCTAAAAAAAGAAAAGAAAAACAAACTTATTTACAAAACAGAAACAGACTCATAGGCATATAAAACAAACTTATGGCTACCAGGGGGGGAAAAGGGTGGGAAGGGATAAATTGGGAGTTCAAGATTCACAGATATTAATATATATATAAACTAGATAAACAACAAGTTCATACTGTATAGCACAAGGAACTATATTCAATAACTTGTAGTAACCTATGGTGAAAAAAATATGAAAATGAAAATATGTATGTTCCTGTATGACTGAAGCATTTATTGTACACCAGCAATTGACACAGCATTGTAAACTGACTACACTTCAATTAAAAAAAGTATATATATACACATACACATGTATATATATACACACACAAAAAAGGAATGAACAGTCCTGTGATTTGCTTCACCTTTGACTGATGGTTGCAAGATGGCTGCAGCAGCTTGTAGGATCAATCCTTCTATGACCAATTCATAGTCAGGAAGCATGAGCTGGCACAGGGCAGAGAGTTTCTCCTCATATACTTCCCTAAAAATAAAAAATCTGTCCTGCCAAACTGCATCTACTTTCAAATCTTTTTCAGTCTTATTAACTTAGACCTTGCCTTTTGAACTAAAAAGCTAAGAATTGGTGTCCTTGTTCCTGGGCTCTAATCTGATAACTAATTCTGGGACTAATAGAAGTTCCAAGGCTCAAATGACAAAGGGGTATTCCAGGGCTAAGGGTAGGGGCAGGGAAGAAATTGTTCTCCATTGGAAAAAGGGAGAATGTTTTATATAATAATTTTGCCACAGGTAGAGAAAGAAACTGAGGCTCATTTGAATTTGTAGTGTTAAGACTCAAACTCCTATCTCTCTAAATTCAATCCCCGGGTTGTTTAGATCTCATGTTGTGTCCTCCATAAGTTGTTACACACCATCTGGCCTGTCTCTTCATCTCTAAGGTGAAAAACTTGGACTGGACGAATTCTACGGTTCACTACAGCTTGAAATGTGTTTCTTAGGTTGAAAAAAATTCAGCCCTCCCTGTAAGAGAGAAAGGATATGTGTGGTCTTGCCTCCAGATGAGATTATAAACCTTCTCCTAAGTGCGGATCCTGCACTAGATTGCAGAGATCTAAGTATGTGTTGGACCAAGGTGAATTCTAAGTTTGAAAAATCAGTGACAATAGGAAAGATCAGTGACAATAGGTTTGAAAAATCAGTGACAATCTGAATGATTTTATGCTCATATAGGTGATATTTATGATTTTTTTCTATTTATATTTAACAATATAGAGACTGGTGACTCACTCCAGCAACTATTTTTTAACCAACTTAATAAACTAAATGCGAGTCACTTTAATTCTTCTTCTTCTTGTTGCAACTTAATTACCATTTAGCTTCATTTTATTTATGGCAAACTGTGCATTATAGTCCTCTTAATACTGGCATTAACTTTGATTTGTCCCAGTTGATTATTTCCCCAAGAGCCTGATCTTCAGATTTCTTTCCAGTATCTAACACTGCAGCTCAAGTTGTTTTTGGTTCTCTATCTTAACTGCGCGATTTATACCTGGCCACGTACTGACAGTTTGAGTTAGTTCCAGGCAATGAAATGTGGAAACTCTGATTTACTAGGTACACCTATCTAGAACAGACCTGGACCTGCTTCCGAAGGAGCCCTGCTTCAAATTTCTTCCCACTTGATTCTGAAGCTTGAACTGCAAAAGTATTTATCAAAGAGATTAGAAATGGCTTAGGTGCATTCCCTGGGGGAGCCATCCTTTGGAAGATTCTGCCTGCATGTTATGACGACCAGCAGGTGGAATAGGATATTTACTCTAGAGTAGCTCATTCATCCTTCTACTGGGGAAAAACACAACTAAAAACAAATAGGGATTTTTTTTTAAAGATGATTTTTCTTCATTCTTTTCTGTTACACTTTAGGGACTTACTGAAAGTCCCTAATTAAGATTTGATCAATTAATTAAATGATAGAAATCCCTGCTTGAACCTGTAACGGCTAAATGCTGTACCTAAAACAGAGAAGTCTACCTTGTAAGTTGAATTGATTTATATGCAGAGAAACTTATGCTTGAGTTAAGGAATAAACCAACACTTGTACAAGCCCGTTCATTTTTAGTAAAGGGAAAACAGATGAAACTCAAAATATTGGGTGACCACAATAACCAAATCTTGCTTTGGGACAAAAATGAAAACAGAGTTAGTGAAGAAATCTGAATTCAAGGGATAAGTGCTCTAACATTGTAAAATGGAGGTCTGTTTTTAGGTGGAAGTGATGAAGATAATGTTAGAAAACAAACAATGAAAGGTATGAAGAAGTCAGAGACAGACAAATACCATATGACTTCACTTATATGTGGAATGCAAAATACGACACAAATGAACTTATTTACAAGTCAGAAACAGACTCACAGACATAAAAAACAAACTTATGGTTACCAAAGAGGAAAGAGGATGAGGGAGCGATAAATTAGGAGTCTGGGGTCAGCAGATACAAACTACTATATGTAAAATAGATAAACAACAAAGTCCTACTGTATAACACAGGGAACTCTATTCAATGTCTTGAAATAAACCATAATGGAAAAGAATATGAAAAAGAATGTACCTATATATGCATGTATAACTGAATCACTTTGCTGTACACTAGAAACTGACACATTGTAAATTGGCTGTACTTCAATAAAAAAAATAAAATAAAATAAAGAGACAAGATAGCAAGTATTTTAGGACAGCAACGGATATTGTGGAAATAAGAAAGAAAAAAATTACATTTCAAAATGAGGTGGAGCAGCATCAGAAAGCTAAGTATTGAGTGAAGTCTGAAGACTGATGAAATGTAAAGAATGTATGTTGTCTTAGCGCTGGACCTTACAAAATAGCTCACCTGATATTAAGCTCTGAAAGATCTGCCTCAGGCATCTTAACTCCCCAAGCATCAGCAGGGTTCACACGTTGATATATTCAACATAAAGCTTCCTTGTAGAGAAAAGAGAAAAAGTCGTGTTTACTAAGTGCATGGACCTGTTTGGAGACGTCAAGTGACTTGGTCATACACCCAAATCTGTCAACATTAACACGCCCCAGAACCTTGAAATTCACGTCAGGTCTCCCAGGAGGGAATTCAAAAGCAGAGAAAAAGGTCTTCTCTATCAATGGGCACCCTATGAGGAGACATTCTCCAATCTTACTGTATAGATAAGCAAAACTCTCTAAAGGTCCAACTGATAACTAGATTAAGGTTTGCAGTCCTTACATTCTCCTGGCAACTCCTCAGCTCTGTGGCTTTAGCACAAAAGCAACTGTACATGATCTGTAAATAAAAGGGTATGATTGTGTTCCCCAAAAAACTTCTCTAGAGAACAAGCAGCAGGCTGGGTTTGACTTGTGGGTCACATTTTGTCAACTAATATAGTCCATTGGTAGATGGGATAATGACTTTGAGGACCTTAATGAGTTTTCCCATTGGCATGTCCCTTCTCAAGCAGAGGAGGTAAAGAGAAATAACAGTGGCTGAAAAGGAAGGAATTTAAAGGAGAATAATTAAGTAGTGGTGATCCCAAGCCTTATAATAAGCTAGCAATTAAGCAAAAAACAGACTCCTAGTCTTTATAACATGCTGTCTCATAGGCTTCCTTCTCCTTAAGAGTGAGATCTGGGAAATGCATATACATATTCTTGTGCATAAACCAGGGCATCTGAAGAACTTCAACAACAACAACAACAAAAACCCTTTGTAAAAACGTGCCTCCCCCAGTGAGTAGAGTGATTTTTCTTGGACTATTCACCTTAATATAAAAATCCTTCTGATCATAAAGACAGAGTAATTCCTGAGAAATCCAAGTGATCAAAGATGGCCAGGGCAGCCCCGTGCACAGGAGATGCTATCCATCCTCACTAACACAGTGGAAGGGAAGATTGAGGCAGTGTCTTTGAGTCTGAGCCAAATAAATGGACTTGAAGGGACCACAAATCTTGTGATGAGAGAAGTCGAAAATGTTAACTTCACACATTATTGGGAAGTGGCACATAAAACATCGTCCTAATGAAAATGAATACCTTATCATTGAAAAGATAAAAAATTAGAAAAGACCAAGGCTCATTTCATATTCAGAGAGCCAGTGGAGGGTAAAAAGAGAAAAATCATAACTAGAAAGGATGCCAAGACCCCAGTCTTCCAGGCATCTGAACATGGGTCCTGTTACACAGAGACATAGGGGCCAGTCCAAAGGGACAAGACAAAGGAAACCACTCTGGTAAGTATGTTCTAAATGCCAGGAACTTATTAAGTGTTTTAAACATGTTGCCGCCTTTGATGTTTTCAGTAATCCTTGGAAATAATAGGTATTATTGTCATCCCTTTACTGACAAGGGAAAAGGATCAGAGATGCTAAGTAATTGTCCAAGGTCACTCTAGGGGCCACAAGGTTTGGATCCTGGTTCTTATCTGTTTAGAGCTTTTCCAAGAGGACACGCTGAGGAAAGAGACAAAAGCTGCATCTCAAACCCTGTGTAAATCCACATTGAAGCTAAACAGAAAGGTTTATAGAGGTTGAACATAGTTAATGAAAGCGTTCATTTACTAGTTCAGCAAAGAGGGATTTTGTATTGTCAGAAATATTATTTACTACTAAAAACTTGTACGTGGTATAAGATAGTTTTTGGAACATGATGAAGATATTAACAGTATCTTCAGCTGTGTCATAAATAGAAGACGATCTTCATAGACAACCCAACAAGAAGAAATGTGTCCACATTTGCAAAACAATTATTAAAAAAATCCTATTGAAGACAGTGGGCAGATTTTGAAAACAATTAAAAATGATCTGCTCTATTATTTAAAAAATGCTTAAAGGCATTTTATTAGTTTCTGTATAGTTTTGTGCCACATTGATAGAAAATTAAGGAAGAAAAATTTTTCTTCAGTATCTAGGGAAGTGATCATGTGTTTTTTATTTCCATATATTGTATCTTCTGATATGTTTGGTGGTAGAGGTGATGGACTGAGATGTAGCTATATATTTCCTTTTGCTATTAACACATTTTAGTTCATAGCTTTAAGTTCATACTAAGAAGAAAATGTACAACATAATTCTCCTACTAATTAGTGTAATGCACTTTTCATAGATCATCCCATTAAGTCTCAGCCCACTTCTAGGGGATGAATGATGGTACAGATTCTAATAGTCAGCTCTCATTACTCAAGAGGTTTAATTTCCAGTCTGTGAGGTGAAAAGAAACCGAATTAAATGTTCCAACTTAGTTAGTTCCAATTCTTAGTTACCATTCCACTCTGTGCTCGGCTTACATGTCCCTGTACATCTTGGACAAGCAAAATCACTACTTCAAACTTGTAGTATTAATATTTTACAGTATAACTTTTAAAATAATATAAGCAATAATAAGTAATAATATAAGCAATTTCATTTCCTACTTGCAAAATATTATATAGTGGAATTAGGTGCTTTGACCCTGATGATCATTTTAAGATAGTCTACACCTAAGGTTATTCCAACTGTTCTTGGAAATTGAAGGCTGACCACTTTGCAGAGAGCCAGAGGGGAAAGGCAGGCACGGATGAGTCTAGCGAGATTTTCAAAGTCTGTTTAAAAATCAAGAACTGAACTAGAGTCTTCTGACTGCTTGTTGGTTTCTCTAAAGTCTTGTTCAATGACTGACTCAAGATTTAGACATTTGTGGCAACAGAGCAACAAGAGAATGGCTAAATGTTTCTAAAAACAAAAGTACAGGAATCTGTAGGCTGTGCAAAGTCAGTCTAGGGTCCTGCATTGTCTGTTGGACTTCCAGATGCATGTGCGCCTCTGACCTTTGGATTGCTTCCTATGTCCCTGAGAATGTTAGGAGAATATGTTTGGCAGTCTACAGTGGTTCTGTTGAGACCTCGGTGGTGATCGTAAAAAGTGAAGCAAAAAGAACCAGGTGGTGCAATGGTGATGGAAGGGGTGCGGCGGCAGTACCTGGGCTGTCCGGCCACCTGTACAGCCGCAGGAGAAGGTAATGGCCTAGCCTCTATATTTGGTCCAGCTCTGTAATCATGCCAAATTATTATTATTTTATTTAATCACATCAGTCACCAGCGTCACTAAGCCAACATCTTCTAAGGAATTTCCTCCACCCAAAGAGATTTGCTAGAGAATATTTGCTGAGGGATCAAAGGAAAAATTAAGCAACATTTTTAAAATTGTCCCCCAAGGACAATTGGACAATGCTTGCACCCTCCCACCCTCCCTCCACATGCTATTCCATCCCATTCAGGACCAGCCCTTACAGATGACTTATGTGATGACATCGCTAGCGAGTTAACATGGACTCATAGCACAAAGAGCCAATAACTCCCTATTCCCTTCAGAGTACCCTGTTTTCAGTGAAGAGGGAAGAAGTTCAGTTCTATAAGACTTGATTCGTCTGGAGAACAAAGATTTGTGGCAGCAAATAAGTGTGGTGGGAGCTGCTGTGGAGGCAGGAGGGTTCTTGATCAAGGGATGTCTGGGCTGCGGCAGCCTGCAGAATTAGGAGGTTCATGGATCCAAATCCTGAGGCAAAACTGAGCAAAGTAAAGGTCAAGGCTGTAGGAGCCCATGATTGGGTTAACAAATTGTGTAACAGATCCCAGCCGCTTATCTCCTTAAAGAAGATGTGCTTAGTAACTGCCTTGAGATTTTAGCAATGACCGAGGCCCACGGCTATAAACGCTGGGCATGCCTGCTATTTGTCTTCTATCCCCAGTACAGCCTTGGGCTGGAATGGTAAACAAGTTATAAAAAGCTGCAGACTCAGAGGTGAGAAGGCTGGTTAGCCAACGACAGGTAAGATCCCCAGAGGGGGACAACCTAAGACAGGCAGAGCCTCCTGAGTCCAAGAAGAATATTGTTAAGGCAGCTGTTTCTCATACCTTCCACCCTGATAAGCTGTAAGGCTTGCTGGTGCCAACACAAACATGATTTATCAAAACATAAAGGGTCTTCTGACCTTGAGCCAGACGCTGCCTGTTAACCATTTCCCTTATCGTTCTTCTTTGCTGTATAAGACTACGTAACTTAATAAAGCTTTAGAGTAGCCATCAGCTCTCTCCGCATACGGTGTGTATGTGTATGTGGTATCGTGACACCAACAGGACTGTTTTATCTGCATTAACTCATTTAATCCTCACAACAAGACCATGAAATAAGTTCTATTTTATTATTCATTTTACAAATACAAACCAGACAGATCAACTTGCAAAACAGTGACACTATTATATGATCAGGCCACCCGAGAAGGCTATTCTCACTGTCTTTTTTTTTTTCCAATTTTTTTTTTTTTGAAGTGTAGTTGATTTACAATGTTAGTTTCAGGTGTACAGCAAAATGATTCAGTTTTACATATACATACATCTATATATATTTATCTTTTCAGATTCTTTTCCATTATGTGTTACTGCAAGATACTGAATATAGTTCCCTGTGCTGTACAGTAAGTCCTTGTTGTTTATCTATTTTATATATAGTAATGGAAGGCTGTTTATTCTCTTGCTCTCTTTGTACTGCTTGACCAGTCTCAGTTCACCTACTCACATGACTGACCTTTCTTCTTAATAATAGAGCCTAATCAGTAAATGCCTAAGTACTTGCCCTCGCCCCAGCTAATGAGTGTTCTAATCTTTAGATCAGAACATCTCCACCAAGATAGCTTATCAAAGGGGTAGTGTGGGGTGTGTTCCTCTGCTGGTTTCCCTGGTAACTGATGGGCCAACCTGACATCAGTCCCCCCTATAACTGGTAAACCTTCCTCTCCCCACTGGCAAGATTGCTGCCCATTGTCTGTTGCACACTGTGGGGTATTGTTCCAGGACCTTGTTTCAGACGTGTAAGCGCCTCCATCCATTAAACCATTGATTTCTCTGTCACTGACTCTATGCTCTTTCTTCAGTCTGGAGGCTGGGGAGCTAAAGGATTTACAGGGTACAGCCCAACACCTACACATAACAAACTTAACACTTAGGCATTCTGATAAGATTTTAAACTTCTTAAGCAAATTTCATTCCTAGTTTTCCAGGTCCTCATGGATGACCCATGACAAGTTAGCTTCTCCCCAGAATTTTGATTTCTGCAAGTTCCTTTTTAGAACCAAGAGATTTGGGCAAAATCAGTTCTGAAGAACAGCTGCCATTGTCAGTGTTGATTAGGAATTATTATCCTGAAGTCTGTGGACCATAGATTAACTTTATTATCCTGAAATCCATAGGCCATAGACTAACTTTCAAATTCTCAAAATTTTCTGTGTTTGAGAAGAAGCACATTTTTCTAAGGAGAGGGTTCACAGTTTTTACCAGACTCTCGAAGAGATGGATCATCTCCCCAAGAGTCAAGAACCACTGGGCTGAAGCTCCTTTCATTTCTAACTCTAGAATTGCTAAAGTGATGCTCTTGGGGAACAAGAGGTAAAAGGCTCTGTGTATGTTTGTATACACGTACGTGGATATATTGAGACAGGATGGAAGGGGGCAGGGCACAGCCACTCAAGGAATGACAGTAATTTAATAACACCAAAATGGTGGAAGATTCAACTCCCAGCTAGCCATGAGGACTAAGTTGGTGGGAGGTTTGACTTCTAATAGACCTTGAGTTTCATTATATGCTCACTGTAACAGTGTGATAAATAACATGCCTGCAGGCACCATGATAGCCCCAAGACAAAAGGCCAAAGAATGGGCAGCAGCCAAATTCCTGGGAATCCCAGCCCCTACCCCAGGGTAGTTGGAATGGTCCCACCTGTAGGCGTGTGAAGCTACCAAGCCCATAAAAACTGGCAACATCACGCCTAGTGGCCCTTTTTTTTCGGTCCCTCCTCTTTGGAGATGGCCTCCACTCTGTCTGTGGAGTGTGTAACTACTTTTACTTTAACCTGAGCCACATCTCTTTCCTTGCCTTTCTCTTGCCTTGCATTCTATACAGTATGTATCTCTCTAAATAAATCTACCTTCACTCAGCTGTGGTTCACACTTGAGTTCTTTCCTGCACGAAGACAAGGATACCTACCTGGCGGGGCATGTCCCAGGGGCTCAGCTGAGACTTGGGCATGGCCCTCCTCACGCCCCACATCCGTTTTCCTGCATCAACGTGAGCACAGACAGAGCGTTACAAAACCCCTCACAGATGAATCCTTGCTCCTTCCACTTGGTCGTTCCATACTCCAGTTACACCAGTTGCAATTCCCAGAATGCCCCATGTTTTCTTTTGTTCAGGGTCTTGGTACATGCTGTCCACACAGTGTAAAACACTCTTTCCTCTTGCCCACATTCTCTTATCCCTTTCTTTATCCTAAACTCACTAGTCCTAATAGTTTGGAGGTTACTTCTTCCTGAAAGCCTTTTCTCATCCAATCCATATGGGAGTCAGCACCCTTCAAATGTGTTCTCTTATCACCTTTACTACTTATTCCTTCAAGGATCCATTCATTTATTGAACAAGCATTCATTCAACTTTGCCATGTAGTCTATGTTAAACATGAGCGCTAAGAAATATTCTGGGAGTTGGGGACTGTGGGAAATATGTTCTCCCAAATTCACATCTACTTAGAACCTCAGAATGTGACCTTATTTGGAAATAGCGTCATTGCAGATATAATTAGTTAGGGTGAAGTCTTACATGTTAGGGTGGGTCTTAAATTCCATGACTGGTTTCTTTAGAAGAGGAGAGAATACAAACAGGGGAGAAGTCCATGTGAGTGAGAGGCAGATGTTAGAGTTACACTGCCGCAAGCCAAGGAACATGTGGGGCCACCGGAAACTGAAAGACTCAAGGGAGGACCATTCCCTTGAGGCTTCAGAGGGACCATGGCACTTTGACATCTTAGTTTCAGAGTTTTGACCTCAAAAACTATAAGAGAAAATATGGCTAGTTTTTAAAGCTACCTACTTAGAGGTAAATTGTCCCAGTAGCCCAGGCAAAGTAAGTCAGGGCTATGATAGTGAATGAGGTACACGGTTTCTATCTCCAGACAGTTACACCCAGGTGTGCAAGTGCTTATCCAGGTGTGCACTGCAGTCATCTGCCTCGCCCACTACCATGCGAGATCATGGAGGGCAAGTTGCCTGACTCATCAGTGTATCCTTGACCTGACTGTTGTACATATAAAAAGACGTTGGGGAAAAAAAAAAAAACAACAAACTTGCTGGATGAAAGAATTTGGAAATTATAATGAGGAGACACAAATGACTTTGTGAGCACTATCGCTCATGTAGTAAGTGTGGGGCCCACTGATGTCCTTCCAAGCTCAGTGACCCTCATTCCTGGGCTCTCAGCTGTCTGCCTGTGATCCCTCAACAGACAAAGTCCATTCTTTACTGGGCTTGTTTGCCCTGACAAACTAATAGCCCTGGGTATTGCCTAACCTCACAATGGCTCAGGGTGGCTTGTTTCAGCTCACCTTATCAGAGCCATAAACCCCACCACCCTTCACAGACCCTAAACCTCTTAGCTCACCCACAACCTATCAGAGACTTGTGCACAAGCAGATCAGGCACCTTGTGACCCAACCTTATAAATGACCCCAACACCCGGCCCCCCGGTGCTCACACAGGCTCCTCTCATGCGTGGCCCACTGTTGTCTATGGCAGCAAGACCCAATAAACTCCTGTACTGTTCTTCTCCTCCATCTTTGGTAAATTCTTTTACCAACCCATGTCACCATGTCCCAAAACAACAAGAATGTAATATTAAGAAATCAAAGGGGAAAGGGTGGGGCGGGATAAACTGGGGGTTGGGAATTAACAGACACACTTTACTATATATAAAATAGATAAACAACAAGGACCTACTGTACAACACAGGGAACTATAATCAATATCTCGTACTAACATATAATGGAAAAGAATCTGAAAAGAAAAAAATATATGTGTATGTAAACGTACAACTGAATCACTTTGCTGTACACCTGAAACTAACATTGTAAATCAACTACACTTCAATAAAAAAATTTAAAAAAAAAAGATCAAATGGTCACTGGAGTTCATTCTTTGGAAAAGTGGAAGAGGGAAAGGAAAAAGAAAAAGAAAGTGACCTCCAGAGAAATGAAAGAATTAATTGTTAAAATGTGACCTCAAATTGAAGGAAATGAAGATAAACTAGCCTCTAAAAGAAACCCTGACACTTAGGTTAGTGTTCAGCAGTGAGTAAGACAATTATCTGTGAGCACCAGAGATTTCCTGGAGGTGAGGAAACTCAGCACCAGAGATTTCCTGGAGGTGAGGAAACTCAACAGTCTGGGGTGTCCACAGCCTCGACGAGATGAGGAAGTTTAATTGCTATCACTACTGAAGTTATTTTGTTGAGCATCGAGTATAATTAACAAATATTTCTGTTTAGTTGATTATCAAAGTAGACAGTTTTCTTTAATCAAATATTAGCCTTAACAAAAAGTTGCCACTATCATTCTAATTTATGAATATTGGAATTCGTCACTTTGCATGTAGACTCAGGGAACGTTAACAATGCAAGAGACATTACTGGTAATTTGGTGGAGACAGCTCTTTTCACAGATAAGGAAAGTAACACCAAGCAAAGCTACTGACTTCTCAACATCATTCATGTTGGTTTCCACTTTATTATGGATGCATAAAATTCATGCTACAGGGACATATGTGTCAGTATCAGTACAGATATTATCGCAGGGATTTGAAAACCCCTGGTGAATGGGGATCGGGGTTGGCATCATTCCTAGGTCAGTTGCATCTTGGTGTTGAGCTGGTTCTGAAGCAGAAGCGTTCCTTCTTTAGTGCACATTTTTAGTCAAGTGAAATGAAACAGATTATAAATATGATGGAATGGGGAAGTGGTAGAGCTTGGGTTTTTCTGTCTTAATCTCAGTCCAGTGAGTCAAAGCAGAGAAAAAAGAATTCAAGAAGGTAGGAGTAAAACTCTCCTTATAAATCAGTATGGTATTCTGCTTCTTTCTAGATGCAATCTGAATGATGAGAAAACACATTTGTAGGGGGAGCATTGAAAACTCTGCAAAAGGTTATGTAGAAAGAGTGAAAATGAAACACAAACTCGAGTAAAGGAATAAAGCGTCTGGGAGTTGGTTACTTATTACATGTGAAAGTTTCTTGAAAACCTGATTATGAACTGAAGTTTTCACTTCTGATTCATGGTTTTCTTGTAATAGCTCAGCTGAATTCTGAATAACTATATCCACCCCAATTTGCATAGTGGATGGTTTTAAAAATCAAAGCCACACAGAGTGGACCTAAAACTATTTTTAAAAGGCTAGCTTATAATTTTATTAATATTTTAACAAAATCAAGAACAGCATTTAAGTCCAATATTAAAAAGATGAGAAAGAAAATTACAATCATTTTAATTCTAAACTTTTTTTTAAAGTTCAGTTAAGGCTTTTAATAAAGAAGGCAGTGTGGTATGAATAATGGTGGAAAAAATAGGGCAGGTTAAAAAGTTCTCTGTATAAACTAAGCAGTTTCTCTTGTAGAGAAATTTTTCTCCCCAGAGAGCATGAGCATACATATTTCTAAGAAAAGCCAAAGGAAAAAATATTTGCACATTGTACTTGGCATATAATAGTGATGAATTTCTATTACACTGCCATCAAGAAAAAGAACATGACCAGGAAACTCTTTAACTTTGGCCATTATTTTCTGCTCTATAACTTTTAACCTGATATTTCTTTTTAACTGATGCCTGCTTTTTTTTTTTTCCCTCCTGAAGAATTGATAACACATGAAATATTTGTTTTATTTTAGCCAAAGGATCTGATAATGTACTTGTTTTTCCTTTTTGGGTCAAAAGAGTATATTTTTGTATGCATTTTGTGTAAAACATGTCATATATTTAGTGTACAAAATAAACTTCTGTTATTTTGCTGACTCTGAGTATGTTCAAAGCTTTCTAGTGAACACTGTTACATGAAACACAGGCAAGGATAGGGTTCTACAGATCACTGGTCAGGAGTCTCCTTAAAACCAAGAGGCTAGCATTAGGGGGAGATTTTTTAAATGCCAATATGGCTTTATACTTTAATAAAGCTATTTAATATCCCCCCATAGCAGATAGCTCATATATTTACTGGAAATCAAAAGAGTTAACAACAGAGTGTTATTAAAACAATATCTTTTAGCCAAAAGGTGAGCTATTCAATCTTACTGAAAGTCAATCCTCCTGATCACTTGAAATTGAAAATTCTTCTAATACAAAGTGACAGAATGTGCCTGTTTCAGAAGAGTAAAATTATTGTCACCATAAAGGACAGCTGCCACACCAAGTCAAAGTTAGAGAAATAACCAACGGATAATTTTTCAAAGGTGATTCTGACCTTAACATCTGGAATGGAAAACACATTTTCAGAAAAGGAAGCATGAAACACTTATGCGTGTGTTCATTTTGAACTCTATTTTAAAAACAAGACAAACTTCATATATTGGTTTAGATGTGCCACAAAGAAATAATCTCTTATGTTTTACGTCAACATTTTCAGTTACTTGTTCTGCATAAGATCTCAAAAGTAAAGAATTCTTAAGTATTTATTCAAAACTACTTGATCATTTTTTAGTGAACTCAATCCTAGGCAAAGTTTTGAATATTAAAGTAGGAAGAGCTTGGTATTTGCAGTGTTTTTTGTTTTTCCTAGTCCTAAAAAGAAAATCCCAGCTGATGGCATTCTTTAACTAGTTTCTAGAGAAGGCTGAAATTTCCTGACCCTGTTGCACTGCCTTTAGCACAAGTTTCCAAGGTTACAGTTCATGTAGATTTCCGGGTAGAGAGTAATTAACACAACTGACAATCCTGGCATCTCTTAAAGAAAAAAACTGATAATAGCAAACAAGAGTAAAACTTGCAATTAGGACAGTTGTCATACACTTTTTATCACACAATTTGGAGAGGACATCATGAATTCCCTCAGTCTGGGACCAGATCTTTTACATCTGCTGCTGTGTGAGGGTCCGAAATAAATATTTGTTTAATCAAAAACAAGGAGAATGTATCTTCTGAGATAAGCTTTCAACTTTCTCCAAAGTGAAAGAATTGCACAAAGTGTATTATTTTGATAACTGTAGGGAAATAAATTCTCATAATATTTAAATATGCATTTTTTATTCAAAGGAGGAAAATTCTAGGTAATGTTAAAGTACATATTTCCCTATATGATTACACTAAACATGTTCATTCAAAAGTTAATTATCTTGTTTATTATTGTTTATTTGTTAGTCATAATAACAATGATTATTTAGCAATTTAGCTTAACATATACATTTCAAAATATGCTGAATTCTATGGCTCTAATGACTCATTGCTCAGAAAATATTTAGAGCCTAAAGAAACGTATGTAAGTAGTTGTCTCTTAGAAGAGAATTGTGAGCATTATCACTAACACATTTAAAATAGGATAACCAGGGCATTTTGCAACTGGACTATAATCATATTGGCCTTACTAAGGGTCAAGATTATAGCCTAAGTAAGCTGGGAACTGCATTTGGCAGCTACTTCAGAGTCCAGAAATAGCAGTGACCTACTAAAGTGGAAGAAGTCTGGAGGAAGGCAGTTCAGGGCTGGAAGGGCAGTTTCATCGAGTCACCTGGAACTTAGGCTCTTTCCTTCTCTCTTTTTCAGCATCAGTAGTAGCGTGAGGCTTCCCTGCTCAAGGCTCCCTCATTGTTAAGATGGTGGCAGGATCCCCCATCTCAATCACAAAGCAGGATTTCCCAGAAGCCCCACCCAAGAACTTCTGCTTTTATGTTACTCTGTTTCCCTACAAAAGAGATGAGAAATGTGCTTTTTCATCTGAGCACATCAACCAAATTTCCTCTTATGAAAGAAAAGGGAAAATAGATACATACACGCAATCAGCAGACAGTACCCAAGAAATTAAATCTCCCTGAGTCCAAATAAAAGCCAAATGTCTTGATTTTCTCTGTTTTATTTTTCAGCATCATTCTACTTTCTCTCTTCAAAGTAATAAATGGATATCAATACAAAGCGAATCAAGCTGCGAAGTTCAATATAAACCAGAAAATGAGCTTTATGATATATTTAAGTACACCCAAATACACTTCAATAAACTATGAAAATATTTCAGACCTATGTGGAAACTTTAAAAAGAGTACTCAAAAAGTGTCAAAGGAAATTTGTTATGATAGATGAGAAATATTAAATTTTGAGTCACCTTCCTAAAGGTCTTCAGAGCAGCAATTATAAATTTTACGCCCCTGGCTCCATTTTAGAATAGCTATTGTTGATTAAGGATACAGATATTGACTGAATTTCCTACTATGATCCTTTTGGCACTAAATCCTACTTGGCACTAAATCCATGTTGTAAAAGTAAATTATCATGACCCCTGTCCTCACAAAGCCAGAGAACATTAGCATTTCTACTTTATTTTGTTAGTAAATATTAACATTTAACTATTAACAAAGTTTTGCTGATGTTTAAACTACTTTATAAAAACAGTAAAATTGTCACGAACATTTTAAGTGTGCCCTGGAGAAAAAGGCTTTATATAAAAATGATTTTTTTTTCAGGTTTGAGACAGAATGGATATATTTTTATTGTGATATTGAGATATGACATTCAAATACAGATAAAACATTGTTATGATTTTAAATATAGCGTTTAGAAAATTAGAAATTCAGAAGAAACTGATGTTTTATTTCTGAGAAGCTGTCACCTTCATTATGAGACAAAAAACATTTTTTTTTTCAAATTTGTAGTCAATAGGAAAACGTAGTTACAATGAAATTTTGTAGCATTTAAATCAGTCCACTCTTTCTGGAGACATTTTCTAGGCTGCAAATTTTCTAAGTTATAGTAGATCGACAATAGGCTTCAGTTACTAAATATAATTTTTAAAGGAATCACAAAGCAATAGATGTACAGCAAAATGGAATATGTAAACACCAACTATAATGAATGTGCAGGCCGGACTTATAATTAGCAGACCAATATCGTCATGAAAGTGGTTAAACATATTGAATTTAATGTTATTTACTAAGTCTAAAAAGAATAGTATTCTTCCATGTTTGAACATCTCTTACATGGGCTGTATTGTACAATTACTGGTGGAAATTGCGATGTGGTAGTCACTTCTTGCAGGTTTTTATACATCTTGGGAAAAAGCTGGCAGAATATTGCCTTGGGAAAAAAAGCACAGATTAACAGTGGGGTACGCCCATAAAAATGCTCTGGGATATGTGGGAAAATGTGAAAACTGATGCCTATGTTGAAAAGTGATTCAGAAGACTGAGATTCTTAACGTGAAGAAATTTCGTAAATATGCCTTAACCAATTAATTTGTTTTTTTATGTAGGTATGAAAGTGACATATAACTTAAAAATCTATATTTCCATTATCTAAAGAGCTCTTTCAATGGGATAAATACAATTCTAAATACTGAGAAAGAATTGTGAATTTAATTGGTGTCTTTTTTTTTTTCAGTGGTACTTATAAGAATTATTATTTTTTTTTTTACCGTTGATGATGACTTCTTAGATTAAATGAAATATAGCATACGTCCACATTGGTTGGTAGATTTCATCTGAGCCCACTCAATAGGGTCCTCTTTCCCACCCTAGCCACTCATACCCTTCCTCTAGGATGCCCTGAGATCTTTCCATGGTAGAGCAATGGGTCTCCAAAACCCTGCTCTAGAATGAATGCCTGTTCTGAAGCCATTAGTTGAATCCATTTCCTCCTGTGCATAAACCTGAGATTTTTGACAAGGAACATTAAAATGTCTAACATCCATGATGTTTGAAAACCAACTAATAGATGGGGATACAGAATCATAGCTTTCCACAAAATATCCTATGAAATGGTTTCAGCTGCGTCAAGGAGTGTGCACAGGACAGTGATTCCTCAGCCCTCAGGTGGTCATGTGGCACCAGAGATTCCAAAGCACTTTTAAGAACTGAAACTAGATTAAAAAAAAAAACAAAAAACCCAAACAAACAAGTAAAAACAACCAACAAAAACACTTTGTTCTCCCCCAAATATTTAAAATAAAGTGAAAATTCATTTAGGTACTCTTTTGTAAACTCGGTATCTTGAACTTAATATAAGCTTAATGAACTATCACTTCAAAAATAAGTTTGCATAATGGATTTGAGGTACTCAGGAATTCTTCATCTTTAAGTCCTTATTCAGTGAAACAAAAACTTTAATATACACATTTGCATACAAAGGCAAATACAATAATAACAATAATAAAAACACTCTGAAGAAACATCCAGGAAAATAATGTCCTTCTATCGGAACACTGAGAGACCAAGACATGATGAAAAAATAATTTAATAAGAGTAGGAAATTGAGTATAGAACACAAATTTGATAGGAAAGTAAAATGTTCCAATAAGAGAAATCATCACTTTAATCTAGAATTTCCCATTCAAGATTGAGAAGAGGAACATTTCAGAGGGGCTGATCCAGCTGAGTAATCTTTACTGTGAACTGATCAAAAAGAAGACTTTAGCTGTTTTCGTAAACTTTGTGTCATAAATCAGGCTTTATAAATCCATGGAAGGAACTTGGGGAAGTATGAAGAGCTGATAGAACCCAGCTTTATATCCAAACTTGATGAGGGGAGCAGAGTTAGATTTGGGCAAATCCATGAAGCAAATCATGACTATAAGGAACCTGGCATTAAAGAAAATATGACTTAGCCTTTCCTGTGAATACTGTGTTTTCCCTAAGCTCATGGAGTCATCGCATAGAAGACGAAAAGTGTGTCCTAGTTCATTTTTTGGAGCCAAACTGATTTTAAATTTATGTAAATTCAGATATTCAGATAATAACAAAAAATACAGTGTAAAGAAATTGTTACCTGCTGGATGGTGTGGCCATAGAACCACTGCCTTTTATCACAGAAAAGATACCAGGTGCCCCATCATTTTAGTATCTCTGTCAACAGCAAACCCTCACTAGCAAATATGGTCAAATTTTAGAATCTGACCTTTAGTTCCACAGTAGGGTGTAATTAGCATGCAATGGCATGTGCAAATAAAAGAAAATATGTAATTATTCTGGATAATTAAGTAATTGCAAATCTGCAGACCCAAACCCTGTACTGGCAATCAGATTCTCAGTTAAACCTGGAAATATAATTTTCAGGAAAAAAAAAACATGGAAAAGCTTTTATGATCATTATGATCCTCCAACCAATTTTTTCTCCCGTTCATTACTTCATGTACCCACAGTATATTTCAGTCTAGGGAAAGGCTGCTGTAAAAACCATGCTCCGTCTCTATTTCCTTTCCACTGGGAAAGGCCATCTAGGGTCTGCAGAGGAGAAACAGAGAAAGGCAACACTGCCTTACTCATTGAACATTTACTAGGAGTACAATTAAGTCAAAGCATTTATATTATGTCTAAATTATTGTTGGTGTAGCTGATGTACTTTTGTGTTTTATAAGCAATAGCAATGGATACTTTATTTTGATGTTATATTAGAATATGAGATCCTAAGGACTGAATACTTTCTGCAACCAGTTCTACATAATTCCTTTTAATTTATTTCACTATATTCATAGTATCAATCTCTAGATGTATGTATGTATGTATGTATGTATGTATCTATCATATATCTCTTCCTTCTAATAGTGTATAGTATTGTATCATACATCACATGAACAGCCTTGTATATAAATCTTTGGACAAAATCTGGAGAGTCGCTAAAGAATAAGTTCCTTAAAAAAAAAAAACCCTTCCTCTTATTTGTATTTATTAAAAAAAAATTGAATTTACTTCTGAATGGTTCATACTTTTGCATGGTTCAAAAATCGTAACTACACAAAACCTATTCATTAAGAATTCTCATGGATATCCCTGATCTATCATCTTAAATCTTTCAGCCCTCTCATAGGTAAAAACTTAAGAATTTTTTTGAAATAATTTCAGAAGTATAGAAGAGTTGCAAAAGTAGTACATTGAATTCCTGTATCCCCTCACCCAGCTTCTCTCTATGTTAACATCTAACATGATCATGGAAATTTACCAAAACTGAGTAATTAACTGAGAAATCACGTGGTATGTCTCCTTTGGGTCCTACAATCTATGACAGTTATTTCAAAGTCCTGTCCAGCTAATTCTAATATCTGGATTGTGTATGGATTTACTTCCACTGTCTTGGTTTTTTAGTTGTTACTATTATTGGTCACATTTTTGTTACCACTATGCATGTAGCATTTTAAAATTGTTATCAGATATTGTATGAAAGGGGCTCTAGAGGCTCCAAATGATATTATTTTGACCAGAGAGCATTCACCCTTTCCTAAGTTAGGGAGAATGCATGTAGAACTGACTACATCAAACAGTCAGACATCAAGTTGAGTCCAGGCTATTTGCAACCAGACTTACTCCGTCTGAGACTCATCCTGTTCTCTGGGCCTTTTGACTGAGAGACAGGAGAGCTCTGTGTCTTCGGCATCCTCAGTCTAGGTTTAATGTATGTTCCTTCTCCCTAGAGGGAGTGTTTCTTCTAAGCACTCCAAAACCGGGCAGTTCAATTTGTTAGAATTTTCCTACCCACTTCCTGGGTCTCCTCCTCTTTTGCTGTAATCCATAGCAAATGTCCACCAAGAAAACTGGCCATGCATTTGGGGACTTCTAGATCAAACCTGTCCCACTGGCATCAGTGACTGAAAAGCTTTGATTCTCTTTCCCCAGTAGAATCCTTCTGCCTGGACCAAGTGTAATGCACAGTCTGTGTCCAGAACCAGCAAATACCTCAAGGAAATAGGCGGCAATTTTCAGCTCATCTAGGAAATATTTTTCCTTCCCTGGGATTTTAATTTGTCTAATTCTTGCTGTCACAGCTTTTCAGCCTTTCTAAATTTTATAGCTTTTCTAGTCATTGCTTTCAGAATGTGGACCTATCATGGTCTCCTATGTTTTACTCAGAAGCAGAACCCATTTCTTAGAATTTTGGAACTTGAAACAGAGTCAGATTGGTTTCTGCACTAAATGGAATCCTCAAAAGATATTATTGACTGCATTTCCAGTAATGTGGAGAAAGCCTGTCTACAGTGAAATGAGTGAAAAAAGTCAACACACAGACAACAACCAATAGGAAAAGGAGAGTCCTGATGGTGTCCAGAGTGCAGATTGTCCTAAGGCTCAGCTCCGTTCCTTCCTGGTCCACGGCGGCTGATGGCTCAATTCCTCTTTTGATTTTTAGAGGCCCAACTCTCTTTGAAATAAATTCCCTCTATTGTTTTTAGGAATGATTAAACTGGTTTTCCACCACCTGCAATAAATGTCTGAATTAATACTATACTTTGTACTATTAAATGTGCTAACCCAAATAATAATGTTATTACTGTCACTATTTTAGGTTTCCATTTTTTTTAAAGTTTACCTTAGGTTCCCCTGACTAATTTGTGATGATGATAACAGCTGTGACATCTTACTGCCTCCAGTATGCTTACCTGACATAGTTTCTCATCCATGTCTAATGTGATGCTTCTAATCTTCAGCGGCCTTGGAAATCACGCAGCCAAACATGACAGAAGTGTATGTAAAGTAAGAAGAAGTAAGATCTGAATGGGGCTTGAGATGAGCTCTTTCATGTGCAAAGGGCAAAGGAATCTGAATTTATTTTGTTTACATCCATGGTTTCGGCAAATTCTTAGTAGATGAACTTCTGATTTCTGGTTGATAAGATGTGCCTTAGAGAACTTTCCTTGAACAATATTCTCACCAGGCCTCTTTTTCTTTGGTAAGAGAAAAAGTGAATTATGTTCAATAAACAAGAGAAAAAGAAAAGCAATTCAAAAAAAATTTTTTTTGGTTATTTTTCTGACTGATATTTACCTTAGCATGGTTAAAAATGGAGAACAGGGAATGTCACTGTATTTAACACAGTCCTTCCAAATAATTTTTAAAAGCTTAAATTGATTTTGTTTTTTATTTAATGTATATGTGTATACAGCAGGCTTTGGGGGAAGTGGTAAGGATGAGGAGACAGGGAAGAAGAATAAAGAGGAGGAGGAAGAAAATGTAGACAAGACAGAAAAAAATAATAATAAAATAAATCATGCTCGCCCTGAAGGTAACTAAATGGAACCGGGAAAGCAAGTCAGGAATCTTCTAAACCGGGCTTAGCCTGGTTTCTGTTCGGGCTGTGGGGTCCAGAACATGTGGTACTCGATCACCTACCAGCGCCACTTTGGGAGTGATAATTAGCTGGCTAAACGTAATTATGGTGCACAATTCTCTACCTGATTTTTACCACCACCACCACCCCCCCTAGAAAAATTCTGTAAGCACGTAACCGAAGATTATTCTGAAGATTTAACTAGCTGTGTACACTGATGCCACCTCTCAGGTGGGATGAAATAAAGGCACAGGCAGGATGTTTTAAAGGGTTGTCAGGGCTGAGTTGCGTGGCTAAGTCTGTGTAGATTATTGGGAAAGAGGTAGTCCTTGAAATTAGACTGGGATTTAAAGACTAGTTTTATCACTAGCTGTCTGGCATTGGCAGAATTTCTAAAAATTCTCTAATTCTCAGTTGTTTTTCTATTTTATATATAGGAGTTAGTATCTGCAAATCCAAAATTCTCTATTTACCCCTCCACCCTCCCCTTTTCCTCCTGGTAACCATAACTTTGTTTTCTACATCTGTGAGTCTGTTTCTGTTTTGTGCCATTTTTCACAAATAAGCTTATTTGTGTCATTTTTTTTTAAGATTCCACATATAAGTGATATCATGTGGTATTTTTCTTTCTCTTTCTCGCTTACTTCACTTAGTTTAATAATCTCCGTGTCCATCCATGTTGCTGCAAATGGTATTATTTTATTCTTTTTATGGCTGAGTAGTATTCCATTATACATATATATCACAACTTCTTTATCCAATTACCTGTCAATAGACATTTAGGTTGCTTCCATGTCTTGGCTATTGTAAATGGTGCTGCTATGAACATTGGGGTGCATGTGTCTTTTCAAATTAGAGTTCCATCTGGATATACACCCAAGACTGGAATTGCTGGATCATAGGGTAAGTCTATTCTCAGTGCTTTAAGGAATCGCTATACTGTCCTCCATAGTGGCTGCACTAGTTTACATTCCCACCAGCAGTGTAGGAGGGTTCCCTTTTCTCCACACCCTCTTCAGCATTTATCATTTGTGGACTTTTTAATGATGGCCATTCTGACTGGTATGATTTCTTATTATTATCAAAACACATTGTCCCCCCAAAATTCAATGTCCTTCTCCCCCAATGCAACCTCACTTACATTACTTTAAGCTTTAGGTTAGAAATTTTCTTCTAAGACCTAGGTCTTCAGCCAGGTAATATGTGATTGAGATCTAAGTGGGGAGCTGGTTCTTCTAGTTGGAACTGGGTTAGTTCTGAACCAGCAGTAATATATCTGTTGTGGGTATCTGTCCAAAGTAGCAAAGAGGATGTTACTATAGACACATGAGTTAGAACGTGTCTAAATTATGTGTGTGTGTGTGTGTGTGCTCTAAGTTTATTTAGTCTGCATTCATCTTTACATATGGATGCAGCTTACACAGTATTTGTGTTCATACATAAAACACATAGCAGAATTACTAATTCTCAAGGATTAATTTATGTCAGCTTAGCACTTAGAGACTAAAGCATCCAAAGGCTTAAAAATTCCTCATCAAGCACAAAACATATAAATACCATGACACAGATACCAAGGCAAAGGCCCAATGTTGGGTCAGAAATATGGAGAGGGATCTGAACCCAAGAAAGTCTGGTAACCCCTAGAAGTTGTCTGCAAAAATTGTGTGTATACATCCATATATATGGATGTGTATAAATATGTATATATATGAATTATATGTTCATTTATCTGAACATTTCCATAATTTTAAGCAAGATACAAGTATGACTTGTACTTTCATGACTACCAGTATTCTGGAGGAAATGTAAGAGGAACCTGGAAATGTACTGTCACCACGAATGAATATGTTGTACAGAGCTCCTGGTCTTCTGCTGCTCATTTCCTGGGTGGGAGGTTTTTTGTTTTGTTTTGTTTTGTTTTCCAGTCCAAACAAGCAAACCAAAAACAGTGGCCGTAGATTGAGGAAGCAGGATTTGCAAGATTAAGTAGCTTGCCAGGTCCTCACATATTGTAGTCAGGGACCACTTGTAGATGTTTCAAGTGGTGGAGCTGGAGGGTGTGAAGTTGCATTTTCCTTTCTTGAAGGAGCAAAGTGACTAGAGCGTTGAGTGGTCCAGCTCTCTCATTTCTGCAACTCAAAGATAAATTCACAAGTACTTTCTTTGCGCCTGTGCCCTGGAGTTGAGTGACTTTCTGGGAAATGCTGGGAAGACTAGGGATGTTGCAAGCACGACTCAAGCGCCCCAGACCAGAGGGCTGGCTGGCTTCCAGTCAAGCCAGAATTGCGCTGCAGCAAGTTCTTCGGGATCTCTGTTGCAGCTGCGCGGGGTGGAGGGGCTTCTCTCCACAGCGTTAGGTCTGCTTAGTGCTGCGCTGCAAACCTGAAGGACTGCGCCTCGCGTTTCGCTGCAATAGCACCAATTCCTTGCAGCAGAAGCAAGGTCTCTCTTGAGGGGCGATTCTTCTCTGGTCCCTCCGCATCTCACAGCTCACCATGGTGTCAGGCTTGGTGTGTGATCACCGGCTCCGCCGAGGCTCAGCGTTATCCTCCACGTCCTCAGCTTCTGTTGAAAGTCGATCCGGGTGGAGCTGACAAGTGGGGAACGTGAACTGGCTGTTTCAGTGCCTGGTGGCGGAGCAGAAGCTCAATTCCACTCAACTAACCTCTGCTACGCCCTGGTACCTGATCTGCATTCTCTCCATGCCCCTCTGCTGAGTGTGTCTGCAGAATTTCCCCGCAAACTTGCAGGGAATTTAACTAGCATGGCTGGGGACTGCGGAGCGGCCATGGGCACTTCCTCCGCCGGGGCGACCGAGGCATAGGTGACTTTAAAGATTCCTTGGTCTCTGGAGTGTTTCACAAACATGTGCCCAGGTGCAAATATCTATATTTTATATGTTTGAAAGTGCAAAGAAAAAAAAAGAGAGAGTGAAATGAGGGAGGCAAGTTAAGGAAACGAGGTTCTTCACTCAACTCTGCCCAATACAATTTCATCTGTATGATAGCTGGGTTTGTTCACGCTGTTCTTAACCAAAATGGGAAAAAAATCAAACTCCTCCCAGGGGTGGCAGATCCCAGCCAGGATCCGGGACTCCGAGAAGCAGCGAAAGCGTGGCTGGAGAAAGCCACAGGTCCTCCACATCGCTAAAGCCAAATCCAACCAGAGGAGGAGCAATTACATTGAAAAAGGAAAGGCTGCTTGCAGCTGCTCTTTGCTTCCTCCTCTTTGTCTTCCTCCTCGCATCCCTTCAACAGATCTCTCAAACCTTGTCCGGCTCGCGTGAGGTAGCAGGAAAATACTTTCTTGGCACCGCCCCCTTGCCCCGCCCCCCGCAACCACTCACTCTTGCTCCATCCTGACCAACGCCCCCACCTAGTGGTTTAGACTTGTCTGTTTGCTTTCCTTTGCTGCGGTTACTAAGAGAACGTTGCAGTTTGCAAAATAATTACAACTTGTTGGGGTCTGTTGTGGGTGGGTGGCGTGGAAAGGTGGGCAGGACCATTAAAATGCCGTGCAAACGAGGCTTAAGGTTACCCGAGCAGCGCTGGGCGCTAGAGATGGGAGGAGAGGAAAGAGAAGATTGCGCCTTTACACCCAGCTTGCCTGCTGCAGCCCAGACCGCAGCCAGAGGACATCTGTGGAGAGTTAACACCTAGTTAAGAAGTACCTTCACTCCAAACATATTAATATGTTTTATTTTCTTCATAGTACTTAACGCTGTATGAAATTATGTTAATTCTTCACTTGTTCACGTGGCTATTTCCTGTCTGCTACTTCTGCTTGAAAACTGTGTCTGGATCTACCTCACTGGCCTTTATACACCAGGTGCCTAGAAGAATGCCCGGCATAGAGCAGGCACTCGATTTTTACCCATCTGGCTGGCTTAGAGACGGCGGGAATTAAGGGAACTTGGAGTAGAGTTCTGTCACCTAGGGTAAAAACTCTTCTTTCAAAGGATCTCAATGACTCTTCTAAACTGAACGGATGGCCCAGATAATCTCCGGCTGCAAAATGAATAGTTCTCTTTAGAACATGCTTACACTTACCAGGATAAGTTCAATTGTAAGGTCGTTTTTATTGAATGCATTCTAGCTGCCAAACACTGAGCTAGGCGCTTGGAGCTGGCAGTTACTATAGCTTCTCTCTCATGGCTGAAAATACAGTGTCCCTTCCCCGTGCTTCTCTTTAAATGTTCTCCTATTTGTACTTCTATTCTGCATGTGTTTCTGTTAAGGTTGGAGGAGGAACTGGGTACAGAGCACCTGCTCCGGGGCCGTGGGACCTAGGTTCTGTTGTTGCTTGGCGCCACATATGGTTGATACCACTATCCGAATGGATTTGTTGAAGACCAAAGAGACGCGTGGATGGCGCTGATGGTTGGGGTCCCAGACCCCGGGTTCCCCCCCACACCCCGCTATTAAATTCTGATGACCTGCTTTCCAGGTGGGCTGTGGGAGGGAGCCGTGCTCACTGCGAACTGTTTTCCAGAGGCACTGAACTGCGGTGCGGCTGGAGAGGGAGGATGGAGAGGACGGTTTGATTTCACAAACAGTGTGCTTCTGTTTGTGATACTTTTACATTTTTGCAGACAGTTTTCTTTTCTTTTTTTCTTTTCTGTTGACTCACAGTTAAAGGGGAGGGATTAAATAGAAAGCTCAGATTCCTAAAAACAGATATGAAAAATTAGTTTGTATGGTACCAAGAATTAAGTATGACTTGAAGCCCGAAGTATAAAATGCGGTATTGGCCATTTCCTTCTAAGGCTATATTACTGGCGCCTCCTTTTAACTTGGGTGTGGCCTGCAGGGCTGGATAAAACTCCACAGCGTGGAAGTCAGAGACTCCGGCTGGTTCCACCGAACTCTGGCCTGGCCTGCTGGGGGCAGGAGAGGGCCTGGCTAGGAGCCTATACGGACGTAATAATGACTCTAGTGGGGCTGTGCCTGGGCCCGCAGCTGAGGGAGGGGCGTGCAGCAAGCTCGGAAGAAGACTGAGGCAAGGACAGGACGCCCTCATCCCCATTCCGGCCAGAACTGCGGCGCCAGGGTGTTAAGACTGGGAGACGGGCCAGGGGATAGGAAGTGGGAAAGGGGGCGATAGGACCCGGCGGGAACTTCCTTGGCGGGGAAGGGAATCGGGCGGGAGGATAGGAGGGAGGGAGTGAGAGAGAAAAAGCGAAGGTGATGGGGAGCGGGCCTCCGCACTCGCCGTGCGGCACGAGTTGCACGGCTCAGGCAGACCGGACCTAGGCTCTATAAAAGGAGCCCATGCGCCCTGCCACTCACACGCTCCTCCCGGACTGGCGTCCGCCGCGTCCCTCCAGCTCCCCCAGACACCTGCCCCTACCCTGCGAGCCGCGCCAGGTCCCCCAGACCCGTGCGCCCAGCGGCTTGGCTACGAGCGGTGCCCGTGGGACCGAGGTGTCAGCGGCGCGGTGCGAGCAGCCGCAGACCCAGTCTCCGAGCCCCTCCTCTTGCTGCCCCATCTCCGCAGGGCAGCACTCCGGAGTGGCCAGCGCCTGAAAAGAAGGGAGGGCAGAGCTCCGGCGGGAGGCGCGGCGCGGCGCGGCTCCCAGATTTCACCCCACCCAGCTCTGGCGGCCTCTGCCGCCGCAGGAAACTGCCCCAGCCTGGGGAGGAGGGCGGGAATGCAAGACCGGGACTTCTCGCTGGCCTGCAAGCTTTGGTCTCGACAGCTAGGAAACTCCTGCGGGCCGAGTCTGCAGATCCAGGAGCGCCCGGGTTAGGAGACGCTTAGCCCCGAGCACTTGGGGTAAGAGATCCCACCTGGTGGACGCTCCCTCCTCAGACAAAACAACGCCCTTCTCCACTAGACGTCCAGGTGGGAGCTGGAGCTAAGCGGAGCTCTGTGGACCAGTTCTTAGTAAACCCAGGGCTGAGACGGGGCATAGAGAGGAGCAGCCAGAGATGCGGCTGTAGCGCCGGGCGCATTGGAAGTGCAGGGGACGCGCCTGCCAGCCTTGGCTGCCGCGCCCTTGACCTCTAGTTTCGGCTGGGAATCTGGGTGGAGATGTAATTGAGGAACCCACGGAACTGACTAGCCACCGTGGGCGGGGGAGGCAAGACTGTGATCCCCTCCGCGGTCTTTCCGCCCTCTTCCTCCTCCGCTCCATGCCTGAGAGCTGCGCTCCGGAGCCGGGGCGAGGAGAGACATGGTGGGAACAGGCGCTCCGTGCGCCCCGCCGCTGTCGGCGAGCTCCCAGGCTGGGCTTCCTCAAGCCAACCTCTCCGCTGCTCCCTCCCACAACTGCAGCGCCGAGGGCTACATTTACCAGGACTCCATCGCCCTGCCCTGGAAAGTAGTACTGGTCATGCTTCTTGCACTCATCACCTTGGCCACCACGCTCTCCAACGCGTTTGTGATCGCTACCGTGTACCGGACGCGGAAGCTACACACCCCTGCCAACTACCTGATCGCCTCCCTGGCGGTCACCGATCTGCTCGTATCCATCCTGGTGATGCCCATCAGCACCATGTACACAGTCACGGGCCGCTGGACTCTGGGCCAGGTGGTCTGCGACTTCTGGCTGTCGTCGGACATCACCTGTTGCACAGCTTCCATCTTGCACCTCTGCGTCATCGCCCTGGACCGCTACTGGGCCATCACGGACGCCGTGGAGTACTCAGCTAAAAGGACTCCCAAGAGGGCGGCGGTCATGATCGCGCTGGTGTGGGTCTTCTCCATCTCCATCTCGCTGCCGCCCTTCTTCTGGCGTCAGGCCAAAGCCGAGGAGGAGGTGTCGGACTGCGTGGTGAACACCGACCACATCCTCTACACTGTCTACTCCACGGTGGGCGCTTTCTACTTCCCCACCCTGCTCCTCATCGCCCTCTATGGCCGCATCTATGTGGAAGCCCGCTCTCGAATTTTTAAACAGACCCCCAACAGCACCGGCAAGCGTCTGACCCGAGCCCAGCTGATAACCGACTCCCCCGGGTCCACGTCTTCGGTCACCTCCACTAACTCGCGGGCTCCAGACGTACCCAGCGAATCCGGGTCTCCTGTGTACGTGAACCAAGTCAAAGTACGAGTCTCCGACGCCCTTTTGGAGAAGAAAAAACTCATGGCCGCTAGAGAGCGCAAAGCCACCAAGACCCTGGGGATCATTTTGGGAGCGTTTATTGTGTGTTGGCTGCCCTTCTTCATCATCTCCCTGGTGATGCCTATCTGCAAGGACGCCTGCTGGTTCCACCTGGCCATCTTTGACTTCTTCACGTGGCTGGGCTATCTTAACTCCCTCATCAACCCCATCATCTATACCATGTCCAACGAGGACTTCAAACAAGCGTTCCATAAACTGATACGCTTTAAGTGCACAAGTTGACTGCTCAATTGCAGTGCGGTCGCCTAAGCGGCCTTTGGGGAATCATGTTGTATCTAGTTACACAGGTAGGTCGACTCTTCTTTCACTGTTACTAGGTCGGAGTGAAGCTTTCTCTTCTGAGCAAGGGCATTGGATCCTGAGAAGCCAGGACAGCCCTGAGAGAGAGCCCCTAAAAAACTGTTCAAACGAAGGATAGAGCTTCCAGGCTCTGGAGGAGGTTCACTTCCTCCCCTCGAACCCCAGGTTCAGCACTGACCCCGAGGCAGACAATCGCAAGGAGAAGTTGCGACTTTAAAAAATTGATGATGGAAAAGGGATGCCTGCCCTGCCTTGGTATCAGGGATGATGCCCTCTAGAATCAGAGGTACTTGTAGTTGCTGTTTGAAGCCTGTCTGAGAGATCCACATGCAGCCTGGCAGTGCTTGAACTAGACACTAATGCCCTGTGTTATGGGGAGAACTTTGTGTTACAGCTTCATCTAATAATAGTTCCTTTGGCATCCTTCAGTCTTCATTCAGTTTTTGTTTACCTGAACTTGGGTGGAGAAACTTGTGGATTTGGTGCTTCAAACCCTATGGGTGGCTTGAATGGCACAGAGAAACCTTGGCGAGTTAACAGCAAAGTTCTGATGTTAAGATCTCTATTTTTATTATAATTGAAACTCTATAGGGTGGGTGGGTGGAAATGGGAGGTGGGGAGCATTCAAATGAACACCAACACCTCTGATTGTTTGTTTTCTGCAGATTTATCGTTTTTAAATTCTTATTCAGTGACTGTCAAACCACATTCCTAATAACTCAAACAAAACATTATGTGTGCTAGTGCCAAAGTCTGCAGATTGCTTTATTTTTCCTCCAAATTTCATGTACCTGTCATTTTACACATTTAAATCCCCATACATGGAGGATATGATGGGTGACTCAGCCTAAGCTGCTGCTATATTTCTTATTAATGCCACTGATTACACTGATGAGTATTAGATATATAAGCTCTTCTGCAAGAAAAGTATCTTTAATCCTAATCTGCTTCAGTGAGATATAAAGGAGACATGAGCTAGGAATGGTTCTTGTACAATTAAGGAATGGGTGGCAATAGGAGGATGTATATTTTGACTTGTAAAAAATCTTAAATGCATGAGACTTTTTTTCTAATAGTCATTTGCACTCTCCTTACCATCTGTAATTCCTTTGTGTGCTAACATATCAAGTAACCAAGAGAACTAGCTCCTTTCTCCAAAAATCTTCAAAATGTAGTTAAAGCCCCTAAAAACTACATTAAAGATGAAAACTTGTTTCTTTTCCCTTGCTATTGAAGTTTGAGTAGGAACAAAAATACTAGAAAATGACCTGCAAGGATTTTAGAAAAGCTTAGAGAAGCTAAAATTGAGCCTGTTCCTTGAAACGCATGGAATCAAACCTCAGACTTACTAGGCAACCAGGAAACTAACCAGCTTTTGAACCTTGGAAATTTGGCACTGACCTGACACCTCAATGAATATAATATCAATAATCTTTTAAATTTGTCTTTTTTCAAATTTCAATAATACGTAGTTGTTATTTGAAATTCACTCTGACTCCCCAATACAGGACAAGATTACACACTAAAAGATGAAAAATGCATTCTCTAAATAAAATGGGGGTAGTCCTGAAGGCTCATTTGCACAGAAAATGAATGTGTTTGTGGAACATTTTTTATGCCAAAGAAGATTCACACTCCGTTCTTTAGAGAGCTTTCTGCAGTTGGTACCTTTTGTCTGCAGAAGCAAGTTGTTTTTGTAAAATGGATTCACTCTCTGCTTGAAGCTCCCCAGTCCAGACTGTCAGACAGTAGATGCATTGAGCTGAAGTGCACTGCTTCCCTGCTGTGCGGACCTTTTCTCTGGCATGATGACACTTGGAAATACACTATTCAAAGTTTCTCACGTAAACTAAGTAAAAATGAGACTGGTGATCAACACTGGCACCTGTCACTGGAGTAAGATAACATTTTAGGCATTAGACAATCCTGTTCTTTCTGCTGTATCCCCACGTCTCTTTGTTTTTTGTGACATTTCTCCTATGGAGAAATCTAGCTTACTATGGAGAGAACTGTGCATAAAGCACAGTATTTGTTTTTATGTTATTAATATGTTTGTCGCTTGTTTACACAGCTGTATTTTCTTGAGCCTGAAAAGCAGTTAAGCAAAATTCTAGGAGCCTGAGGGGGAAAAATTAATTAAAACCAATAGCCACTTACAGATGATTTCTTTATAGGGCACGTGCAATGAATACTGTCCTTCTAGCAACAAAACGAGGTCAATTTAGTCAAACGGGTCATTTGCCACTTATAGATCACCTACCTGAATTTTTGCTTGACTCTTTGGCTGAATTGACTGAATCTGGGGCATACTGTGTGAAGTAGAAGCTTGCAAACCCTTGTAGTTATAAGAGATCTAGAATCCTCATCCAGCCTTGCACATGATTATGCAAAGTGTTTTCTTCATCCCAGGGCTGTGTAGCTAAGACTGTTAAGCTCCTTTTCAGTTACTGCTGCCTGTACCTTTGTCTGTTTCATGAACTAGACATCTGGCTTTTTTGCAGAACATTATATGGGAGATGGAAATATTTAACTTATATAGAAATGAAAATATATTTTCATCGGCTGTGGTAACAAATAACATTTTCCACATTGCTTAATTGCACAAATTTTCACACAAATATATGAATGTATGCTCATCCCAAAATACTGATTGTCTTGTGTTTCTAGGAATTTTAGAGTTTCCTTTAAAAAAAAAAAAAGGACACTGCATCTATGAATAAATTGTTATTGAGTTCAACAAATTTCCTGCAGAACAATGTTCTTCACTTTTCCTCTCTGTTATCTTAGTTTTCTCTTCTTTAACCAGGAAACCCTGAGTGGACTGTAATTCACTCAAGCAGCAAAATCTTAGATTATGTGTATATGACGGCATTGCTGTGACTGAAAATTGCCTTTGGTTTTCCACCTTTCAAAAAAATGTGTAACTGAAAATGAAATTTAGGAAAATAATGAAATAAAAGTCCTTCTGTGTTCTAAAAAGCACTGAGTAGTAATTCTACTATTATGGAAAGATTGACTCATTGGATTCTGGGTTGCGTTTAGGAGTTGGAGCCTTCAAGAGAGAACAACTGATAAATGATACTGCCATGTACTGCCACAGTTTGGGGGTTTTAGTTTATATCTGTAGGAAGAATTTAGAACGAACTAGTATGGAGAGTATAGCTCAGGGGTAAAGCACATGCTTAGGTCCTGTGTTCAATCCTCAGTACCTCCCTGGAAAAATAAAATACATAAAAAAAGAATTAGACACACTCTGCAAAGAGAGGGTAAGTCAGTTCCACTATTACAAGAGTTTCCCAGATCAGCATTCTTAGAGGGAGTGTTTGGTCCCTGGGCAGGGTCGTGAGATTCCAAGGCACTAGATGGTGCTTGACATATAGAAAAAGAAAAAGGAGGAGGTGACTTAGAAGCATGCTTGGGGGACACCTAAGAGGAAGAGACTGACCTATCTGATCACTGGAGAGGTAGACAGAAAAATGGCTTTTGGAATCAGAAAGTCCTAGGTTTGAACTGCAAACAGAACATGTTATCACTGTGGTCCTTCTCACATGCAGCCTACTTGCAATTTGTTGCAAAGGCTTGAAACCCATACATGTAAAGCACTTATCAAGATACCTGACACTTTTTGTCTCTTGCAGATGGTACCTCCTCTCCAGCTATTATTTCATCATTGCCTTCTGTGTGGAGGCAGGGCACCTGTAGCAGAGAGACACAGGGCTATTTGAGAGAGGCTGGACCAGGGAAGACCAAACTAGCCAGAATGGGAGAAACATGGCTAAACTGGAAGCGACTGAGGCTTGGAGCCTCTCACCTTTCCCCCCTGGGCTGGAGACACGTAGCTGAGAGGCCAAAAGGGAACAGGAGAGATGGTTTGCAGTGGCTCTAGTGGCCAAGAGGAAATTGCCAAATATTTCATTTCCTGTAGCATCCTCTCATTTTTCTCTCCCTTGTCTAGAGATGTCCAGCTGTCTTCCCAGAGTCCAAAGTTCTTCACCACATCAATATCTTTCCTCAGTGTCTTATTTTCTACTTCTTTGTTTTTTTCTTACCTGTGCACAGCCATAATAACCAACGATAATGTGTTAACTCTAAAATGGTTCTTTAGCTGTGGAGGGCTGCTTATGTAACCCAGGGTTGTTATATTATATCAAAGGAGGTGGCTGATCTAAATGAATGGGCGTAAGCTTCCAACGTGAGGCCCTTAGTGGAGTTTTCAGACAGGAAGAGGCTGGTAGGAGAAAGTTGTGGAAAGTGAAGCTGCTGCACCTTTTCTCAAAGCCGGTCCTGGAACTGTCCACCAGGGGGCAGAGCGCCCCTGAGTTGTGCAAAGGGCGCGATGCTCACCACGTGCAATCTCTGACTCCTGGACACTGCGAACTGCATTAACTTCTCCAGGCTGAGCGAAAACGAAGATTCGTGCACCAAGGGAGAAGGAGTTTATCATTTATTTAAAATAGCAGCTTTCTCGGGGAAGGTAGCTCAGTGGTAGAGTGCAGTGCTTAGCATGCACAAAGTCCTAGGTTCAATCCCTAGTATCTCCATTAAAAGTAATAATTAATTAATTAATTAATAAACCTAATTACCCCCCCAAAATTAAAAAAAAATAAACTAGCAGCTTTTTCAGAACTGCAAATTCAGGCACAGGATTCCTAAAATTAAAGTTTCTCTTCGTATTTGCAAACTTAGTTATTTTCTTATACATCTCTTGTCCTGGAATAAAATCTTAGTATTTTAAAACATTGTGACCTTCGATTAATGCAGCACTGGGTACAGTCAGAGATGAGAATACAAGAACTTTATATTCAAAACAAAGGGAGCTAGTTATTAAACCTACTTTTCATCATTATGATTTTTCCCATCACTGTGTTTTTCTTTTCAAAATTTCACTGCCTTGAAGTTAATATATCCATGGTTCAGAGGTAGAACGCTGCCATTTACCATTTAAAGTGAGTTTTTTTTTCACAGAAGTAAGCTGTACTGATATGTCAGTTTTTCCCAGAAGGCAGGCTTTCATATCTGTGTAATTTAGCATTTACTTTAAAAAAAATCATATACAAATGTGAGTACAATCTTATGTATCATAAAAATAAATTTCTGTGTCAGAAAATGGATCACATATAATGAGAGAACAAATGAGGTTATATCTTTGTCCTCTCCTGAACTGTTACTCCATAGCCTTTCACTGTTCCCAGTGGGGAGTATTCTCTGTGCCATTTCACACGGCTTCAGTTCAGTCCGACTTTCAAAGTCAGCATCCACATCCTACTGTTATCCTAGGATTTGCAGTGCTCTCTGAGAGAGAGCCAGTCACTGGAGGTGGGTCAGCTGACCAAGAGATTGTCTTAACACCATTCTGAGCACAGCTTGTAAAAGAAAATGCCCATTTCTTCTGACTTATTTGCACATATTTCAAAAGGCAGGAGGAAATCATTTCACAACTGCAAACTGGAAATCTGTATAACAAGAACGGTCTTATAATATTTCCGGTTCTACAGCGAACAGATGGTGATATAGGGAGCCATTTATGGCAAATGCTTAAAAGAATCTACACGTGGCTTGTTTCAGGGATGCACGAAGGCATGACTCACATCCTTCCAGACTCTGTGGGAACATTCCACACACTGGCCTCCGGCTGGTCATCCCATGTTGAGATAACAAATTGAGATCTCAGGATATCTCTTGCTCACAAGTGTGGTGACGGGACGGTAGTGACAGAATAGTCGACAGAGGGTAAGTTACTTGGTCCAGAGGCTGTGCCCAGGGTACTTTCGTAAACACACTGGGGCTGTCTCTTCTAAACCCATGTGCTAATCCAGTTCAGGATTGTGTGTGTAGACCTACAGCTCCCCCTGTGAATGGTTCATTTACTACCATCAGTGGGTTCAATTCTGGGCTGGTCTGTTTATGTGGAAAGCAGTTTGTATGGTTATTCATCTTTCTCTCCCAATCTTGCCCAGCCTTAAGGTCCTAGGGTCTACTCTCACCTCCCCTGACTCCCAGAGACTTTCCCACAGAGTGTAGCATGTTGGGGTAATCACACATGGGAAATTTGGAGTCAGCTGCCTTGAGACCCCCAACACACTGGTCAATTTAAAGTGCAAGAACATGTCTTTGAAGTCAGAAAGATGAGTTTAAAGCCATGTTTTGCAGCCATGAGCAAGTTCCTCTGTAAATGTACTCATACACACCTTTATGTTTCCAGATAAAAGCAAAATGAGATGATGCAATTGTTTGTACCTTTGGCTGTACATTTAATTTATCAGGGGCACTTTATTTTTTTATTTTCTATTTTTTATTTTTTTTAGAGAAGTGCACCACATGCAGAGTGGAAGCCCAGGGGGGTTATTTCATGGTTCTTTTTTATTTTTAATTTTATTTTATTGAGTTATAGTCAGTTTACAAGGAGCACTTTAAAAAGACCCTTACTCAGGCCCTGTCTCAGACTAATTCTGTTATCTGGAGTAGGGCCTGATAATCTTATTTAAAAAATTCTCTTTGGGTAATTCTAATGTGTGGCCAGGGTGAGAGCCACTGAGAGTATGTATAAAAATGTCTTAGAACAATGCTTGACATGGGTATGAAGGGCGGTCCCTGAATGATACGGAAAGTCAAGTGGATTTGGTTTTTACAGTTGTGTGTCTCAAAATTTAATGGGCATGTGAATCATATGCAGGACTTGGTTAAAATGCAGATTCGGACTCAGTCTCTGGTGGGGCCTGAGATGTAGCACTTCTGACAGGCTCTCAGGGAACACCAATTATGCTCGTCCAAGGACCACACTTTAAGTATAACAGCTTGATTATAACGTATCTGTCATTTCCTAAGGATCTTAAAAAGACAACAACAACAAAAAAACTTAAAAAACAGCAATGTAAAACTTACAGATGAGAAAATGTGCTTTAGAATGTCCAGTACGTTGTGTTTTCCTGACTTGTTTACACAGTATTCATGTCTCAGTTTTGCCAGTTGTTAAACGTTTCCCCTTACACGCTTCCTCCCAGATGCATCTAATCCTCCGGCTACCCTAAAACAAACAGCACAGCTTACTTCTGGATCTGAATCAGCAAAGCATGACCCTTTGAGTCAGCCCTGTTTTTATATCACTTCCAAATGACGGCTTTGTCTTTTGTAAAAAAAAAAAATTAATTAAAAATCGAAAACAAATGATAAAACAACCAATAAGACAAAGAAATAACAATTGTGAGCATATGGCAAATGGCACAATTTCCTTGTAATCTATTTCGCTTAGTAAGCCCACTTGGATTCCTTCTGTTAACACACACACACACACACACTTGCTTATTATATAGAATTCATCTTTTGTAAGCACAAGTGACCATTCAATCAAAGGTGAAAACGGTGTGCTTTTTATTATATTTTATTCTTGTATTTTAGAAACTTATTATCCTAAAGCAGTGATCCATCAGCCTTTAGATTTCAGGGAAAGCCCTTCCCATTTTTTCATTCTCAAAATATTTCATGAGTTTTTTTTCAGTGACAGTAATTTAAATTATTTACAAGAAATGTTTGTCAATTTCTTGGCACCCACCCCTCAAGCTGGAGACACTGTTGAGTCTCCTAAGACAAGGCTGGGAATGAGAATGAAAGGATCCTCCTTCGGCGATCTTGTCTTTCAGTTTTTCACTTGAGTGTTTAAAGTGACATGAATAGTGTCAGTATCCAACTAGGTTTTATTCTACATCACAAAACATAGTTCAAAGTCTTTCATCTCCTCCGTGTGCAATCACGGTGTTTAGAATGAGAGTCTGGCAAAAACACGTCGCTGGGAGTTTAACTGCTTCACTTTAAAAGGAGCAGAGATTGGGGAGGGAAGTGGCAATTTCTGAGCCCTTACTCTGGGCCGCAGGCTTTAATTAACGGCCCTCCTGCATCTGTCCTCATGACACCATAGGGAAGTAGGTATTACTGTTTTTTGTTTTTTTTCCATGTTATCATCATCACCATCATTCTCAGGAACAAGGTATTACAACAATTTCAGCCCGTTATGTGATATGGGGAACTATGGTAACAGCCCCAGCTGAATACTTTGTATTCAGACTCGGAAAGGAGCCTGCACTATCAGGTGTGCGTCGCTCAGTCCTTGAGAAGAGCGTTTTCTAAATGCTAATCGGAGACATTAAAGTAGGACAGAACTTTAAGGGTTTATTTGTAGGTACTGTATTGTGTCTGGGGCCGCAGAATCCCTTCTTGGTCTGCTTCCCAAGTCCTGCCCCTCCCTGTCTGCAACCGTGTCCGACCGGGACCACACCATGCCCACTAACCTCTCCCGAGGGAGTTGGTGCGCATAAAAACGTCCGTTTCAACTGCTGGATTTGGGAGTATTAAATATAAATGCTGCGGCTGCGATGAGCAATGCGTGGCAGGAGGTGCTTCCCTTTTATGGGAAGTTACCGAGCGATATATGTGTCAAAACTTTGGATACTTGGGACGTATGCCTATTTTCACATGGAGTCAAATTTCTGAACAAAAAGTAAATTAAGGCAAAGGAACAGGGTATTTTCAAGTAGTAGGGTTGGTTTAGCATTATATAGATAAAACTTCTAATTTAATGCTATTTTTTCTGTTTCACAGCTGTGTGTGTTATTAGCAGAGCCCCTCTCTGCCAAGAGCTTTCCATTATTTTCCTCTTTACATCCCCCCAGATTCTAAACCACTACCACAAACAACAAAACCAGTAAGTCCTGAAGGCAGAAACTTATCAGTATTCACAAAAACTGACTTGAAACCAAGAAACATTTAGACTAGATATAAAAGACAGCTTTGCTCTCATCAAGAAGCAAACATTACAACAGTGAGTGTGTGAGGCTGTGGAATCACCTCTGTTTTGGACAAAAAAGATATATATATATCTCATATATATATGAGAAATTTCTCAAAATACTTTTGCCCTGTGCCTTTGACTGTTACCACCCATTGTTATTTAAAACAACAACAACAAAAAATATGACATAGAAACTGGTAAATTTGGAGTTAGAATCCAGACTAGGCTGACCTTGGTTCAAATTCTGTATGTACCTGTTGGCAGTTGCCAGCCATCAGCATAGTGTCCCAAGTTGCCACATTCATCTCACTGAGCATTTATTTCTTCAGGTGTTAATGTGAGGGAAATGATGTCTTATTCACAGACTCGTTCTGAGGATTAAACAAGCTGCTGTGTGGCAGTGCTTAGTCCAGAAAGTGCCTGAAACGTGAGTCGTTTCCTGGATTCCCTCTGTTCAGACATAATGAGTCAGGTATCTAGCCAGAGACTATTTCAGGTCAGAAAAATTGTTTAAACTTCTGTTTTTTCTTTTTGTTACTATGCAATGTGGAACAAACCTCTGCAAACTTGTTTTCCCATATTTAAAATAAGGTTAATATGTCTATCTTGAAAAGAGTTTTAGAGGATTACATTTTGCATGATAAGTGTAGACATCTGAGGGGTTCTTGGAGTAATGTGATTGCTCAGTTGAACTTAGTATTCTACTCTGCCAGCTTCCTTTTCTGTCTTTAGGAACTGGGATTTGATATCATATGCTATGCTTCCATGTTGATAAAGTCTCTTTTATATTGTTGAAAGTGAGATCTGTACAAATTTGTGATTTGGAACCAGTTTTACTGATACTATCTGGAAATCAATTATATGCTGGGATTCAAGAGACACTAGAAAAATTACATTGCTTCTTGCCTGATGTTTATTCATTAAGGATTCATTTCCTTTAATTATTTTAAAATATAGATACTTCTTGAAGTTTTATCACATTCCATTAGCCATCAGTCATTTACACCTTAGTGTAAGTTAGTTTCTGAGTGCTGTCAATTATTGGTGCCCAGGACATTAAAATATTGTGAATTTTGAATATTGGGGGATAAGAAAGGACTAATTTTGAGCTATAATTCAAATATTTCTGGATAGAAAAAATGAGTAGCCTGTCACAGGCAGTCATGTCAGGGTCCCAGAGAAAGAGTGAAATTTAAGAGATTATTGAAGACAAAACTTACCCTTTTATAGTTTATTTAGTTAACAGTATGCTTGCATTTTATATGATGTATTTCTATGAGAATTTTGATTGTTTTAAATACCATGCACATTCAAGTTTGCTGGAAAGAAAATTATTTAGGATGGTAAATATGTCACGGTACTCAGCTGGGGAAACAGAACTAAGCACATAGAAGCTGTCTTGCTATGCTTCTTACTGCTCACCGTGGGTTTCACCGTATTAAAGGTGGATGGCCAGTGTGTGTTTCTAAGAGGAAAGACTCTGGCAGACCCAGGGCAGGGTGCTTGCCTGGCCTCACGTAAACACAGCCCCAAGTACCACAGGTATACAGGAGTGATTTGTCCACAGTAACCCAAAACACTGTCCAGGAGCAATGAAATAATTTTAAAGGTCACTTAATCGGCATTTAATCAAGTCTGTTTTCATTTTTGACTGCTTGTGTTACTCGGGGGTGTTCATAGAACACAGATATTTGCTATAGCAACTGCTGCAGGCTCACACCTCAGGGCAGATGGGCTGGCCAGATTATTTTCATTCACAAAGGCGATCCCTCCCCTGACTGTATGAAATGATGTCTATGGCCTATTTTAGATCAAAAGAAGGAACTAAAATGAGACACGTAGGAGGGGCAGAGACAAGGTATAATGAAGACTCATGCCCCCAGGGATAGGACCCAGAAACAAGGGTATCATCACAAATGCAGACGCTCTCCCCAAGCCAGGGGCGGGGGCGAGCCCCACATCAGGCCCCCAGCCCAGGGGTCCTGTACCAGGAAGACAAAATCCCCAGAACATTCAGCTTTGAAGGCCAGTAGGCCTTGCATATGGGAGATCCAGAGGGCTGTAGGAAGCAGAGTCTTCTTAATTCTTACGAGGAGATACTCTTATTGGGCACTTGCAAAATTTCACATGCTCTGAGTTCTTGAGCAGAGGCCGTAATTTGAAAGAGCCTGGGTCAGACACATTTGTTGATCTTGGAGAGCCTCCTGGAGAAACAGGAGGCCAGTGGGACTCCCCAGGGGGACACAGAAGCAGGCAGCAGCAATTTTAGGGTGCTCATTCCACCATGAGAACACTCCATTTTAGTGTCTTCCCTCTAGTCTTTTAGTGCCAGGGGATTACCTTCATACCAATAGGCCAGCACCAGTCCTGGGCCCCCTGGGCCAGACAGCCAGCCATGCTGGGACCTGGACACACCCACCAGTAGGCTGGCACCAGACTCAGGACTCAACCGCCTCCCAGCCAGCTGCTCCAGTATCCGGCCCTGCCTTCCAGTGGGCTGACAACAAGCCCCCCAAACCCTGGCACTGTGCTAGGCAGGCCAGGACCTGGCCCCACCTACCAGCGGGCCAGAAGCCAGCTAGCCAAGGGCCAGCCCCACCTACCAGTACATGCACAGTAGTTGATGCCACCACTGTAGGCAGGTGCCTGCAGCCCACACAGGGGACACCTTTAGAACATATACCTCTAGTGACCAGAGGGAAGTGAGCTGCTGGGCCCCACAGCACACCCCCTACATAAGACCACTTTTCCAAGGTTAGAAAATGTAATCTACACAGCAAATACATAGAAATAAACACAGGATTATGAAAAATGAGGTGACAGGTATATATTCCAAATGAAAGAATAAGACAAAACCCCAGAAGAAGAACAAAGAAAAGTGGAGATAAGCAATCTACCCAATAAAGAGTTTAGGGTGGTGGTCATAAAGAGGCTTAGTGACCTTAAGGAAGAATGGATGACACAGTGAGAAGTTTAACAGAGATTTAGAAACTATAAAGAAGAACCAAACGGAGCTGAAGAATACATTAACTGAAATTAAATATACACTAGAACGAATCAACAGATTATTAGATGATACAGAGGAAGTGATCAGTGAACTGGAAGACAAAGTAGTGGAAATCACCCAAGCTGGAAAAAAAAAATTTAAAACAATAAAGATAGTTTAAGAGACTTTTGGGACAACATCAAGTATAATAGCACTCACATTCTCAGGGTCCCAGTAGGAGAAAAGAGAGAGAAAGAGGTGGAGAATTCATTTGAAGAAATAATAACTGAAAACATCTCTAGCTTGAGAAATGAAATAGACATCCAGGTCTGGGAAGCACAGAGAGTCCCATGCAAGAGGAACCCCAAGAGTTCACACCAAGACACATTATAATTAAAATGGAAAAAAATCAAAGATCAAGAGAGAATATTAAAAGCATCAAAAGAAAAGCACTCGTTATGCACAAGGGAACTCCCATAAGACAATCAGCTGACTTTTAAGAAGAAATTCTGCACGCCGGGATGAAGTGCCACAAAATACTCAAAGTGATGAAAGGAAAGAGCCTACGAACGAGAATATTCCATCCAGCAAGGCTATCATTCAGATGTGAAGGAGAGATAAATAGCTTTACAGACAAGCTAAATCTACAGACTTCAGCACCGCTAAGCTGGCTTTACAAGAAACGTTAAAGGAGCTTCCCTAAGCTGGAAAGACCACAACTAGAAATATAAAAATCACAAAAACATCTCATTGGTAAAGGCCAACACACAGTAAAGGTGGTAGATCAACCACTCAGGAAGCTCGTGGGAAGGTTATATGACAAAATAGTGAAATTGCCTATAGCCACAATAAACAAAGAGATACACACACACAAAAAGTCTAAAATATGATGTCTAAAACATTAAACATGGGGAGAGTAAAAACGAAGGGTAGTTAGAATGTTTTTGAACTTAAGAGATCATCAACTTAAAATAATCACATATATATAGATTGTTATATGTAAACCTCATCATAACCACCAACCACAACTATATGATAGATACACACGCGACAAGAGGAAAGGAGCCCAAACACAACACTAAAGGCAGCCATCAACTCACAAGGGAGGAAAGCGAAAGAAGGGACACAAAAGAGCTATAAAATCCATTTGTGATAAAAACTCTCAAAAAAGTGGGCATAGAGAGAACATACGTCAACATAGTAAAGGCCACACATGACAAGAGCCAAATGCCTCTCAGTGAGCACCGAAAAGCAATGTTAAATGGACAACCACATTTTCTATGCTTTCTGCACAATTGCAGTTTCACTGTCATTCAATGATTTAAATACTAATTTCCATACATTGGTCCCTCACAGGATCAGATTGTCTTTCTAGAAATGCTTACTGTACTTTTGCACAGGGTAGTGAAGGAAGACTTTTCTGAAGGGATGAGGTTCTGATGAACTAAACGGTCATCTGTACATATGATCATCTGTATGTATTTACACGTATGCAAAGGATCGTTTGTGTGTATGCTGATCTGGATGTATGTCTGTATACAGGAAACCTAAAGCAGTCCGGAGAGGTGGGAGGGCAGTACCCCCAGAAGGAAGGCATTGTCCTGGCTCTTGGCTGTTCTGTGCCCCTCTTGGAGTCCCAGACATTCAATGGGAATTGTGGTGAGGAAAAGCCTGGTGGGCATCCTGGTGGCACTCATACAGGTCGGGGCTTCATAGGGTTCAGAGTAGAGACAGTAAAATCCTATGAGTGTAAGACCTCACTGGTTCAAAAGATGGTGCTTTCTGATTTCCTGTTCTATGTAATAACACCCTTACATCCTTTCAGATCTGGGTAACAAACATCACTCTCCCAAGTGTCTTCCTTTACTCATTCGCAAAATAACATAAGCAATGTTTCCATTAGAATACGAAGAAGGCATTTGTGTTAGGCACATTTATGTCAACAAAGGCCAAGCTTCCATGGAAGATTACAATAATTTTTTTCAAGTAACTTAGGCATTCCTACAACAACAGTAACAACAAAAACAACGTCAGGCTTTGGTGGCCTGAATAATTAATTCAGATTTGTGGTTTGCGTTGATTGCATTCACTGAGTGAGTGAATATTTCTCTTCTTCTTGCTCTCAGGGACCCACAATACAGTCTGCGAACAAATGGTAAAATAATGGGAGATGTTTCTTTATTGTGTAATTCAATAGCCCAGCATTGGAGCTGCTTATTAGGTGATTGGAAGATGCAATGACAAGGAAAATTACAATTGTCTTGAGCTGACTGGCACAAAAAATGGAATTAATTACTTTTGGCTCTCAATTATACGGAAGGATGAAGGTGCCACGCAAGCATCAAACTGAAGACTTTTTAGGGAGAAACAATAGACAAGGGGAGAAAGAGAAAGATGGTGGCAGAAGATTGTGTTTATTGTGACAAGCTTTATCACTCCAGTATCAAGTTCATTTCTTGGGGCTGAGCAGAGAAGGAGAAGCAAGTACAGAGGCAAGGACCAATCGGAAAAGCAGTTATGGGAGCAGCAATATTTCCAATCATTTATCATTGACACTCCCAAATGAGTGTTTGAGAATTAAATTATCTTGTCATTTCCCTAAGGATGGAAGTCATGAGTAATGGAAAAAGAAGCCAAACTCACACCCTCTTCTCTGTGAAAATCAACAAGCTATCTAAGCAAGGGAAGTTCATATCACGGTTGGTTCTAATTAAATACAGGATTGCTTCATTATTCCTTACGCTCCCTGTCACATCTACTGGTTCTCACTGAAAACATCCGATGAGAATGCCGGCTGGAGTCTCTGGTTTTGAATACTGCTCTGTGTAAATAATATGTGTACCATTTCTCCTACACGGGTACTCTGATAAAGAATTTTATTTGAGGCAGGATGTATAGCTCAAGTGGTATAGCATATACAAGGTCCTGGGTTCAATCCCCAGTATATCCTCTAAAAATAAATAAATAAACCTAATTACCTCCCCAACAAAAATTTTTAAAAATTAAAAAAAAAGTAAAAAGATAAAAAAAGATGAAAAAATCCACTTAAAAATTACTGTAAAAATATAATTTTATTTGAAAAACAATAAATTTATTTTTGTACCAAGGCATTTTTTTCCCTTTTGGAATTATGGATATATAAAAATTCTGAATCCTCCATTCCAAGACAGGGGGCAGTAATTATTCAGCACTTAGCAAGGTGCTCTCCTGTTGGTTTTATATGCATCATCTCATTAAATCTTCTCAAGAACTTTTAGATGGTATTGCCATATTCATTGACAGTCCCATCTCCAGCTGGACTTCCTGGTGTACCTGATGCCCAGACATACTGAATGTCCTGGTCCTTGGAAGACACGTGCCGTGCCCCAGCTCCATATATACGTGCTGCTCCCTCTATCGCTGATAAACCTGAGAATGTCTACTCATCTTCCAAGATGCAACTCAAACTGCAGTGCTTCTGCATGGGCTCCTAGGCGGAACTGGTTACTGATTCCCTTTGCTCCATCACAACTTACAAAAGCCTCTCATTCCATTACATTGTATTTTTACTTCTATGTCTATATCTTTAAGTGGATTTAACTCTTTTAAGGATATAGATTATTATTTATTCATCTTTTTAACTCCACAGCCTTAGCATAGGTTCCAAACTATAAAAGATATTCTATAATTGTTCACTGAATTCGTAAGTGGTTGTAGTTCGTTTCATAGATTTATCAATGTCTTTGCCTTATCATCTAGGGTTATTCTGAAAAGTGACAGTTTTTTTGTTTCTTACTATTCCTGATTATAAATATGCCTAAATATGTTTGTGTTTCTGAAAACAAAGGCTTTTACTTATGCACATGAAGGAGGATTATATAACAAACTAATAAAAAAAAGCACATGTTCTTTTTTTTTTTAATACCTTTTTGTGGTATGATTCCCATACAGTAAACTACCACATGTCCTTTTTTGTTGTTGTTGTTGTTGTTGTTTACATTTTTTTTTTATTGAAGTATAGTCAGTTTACAGTGTGTCAATTTCTGGGGTACAGCATAATATTTCAGTCATACATGAACATATATATATTCATTTTAATATTCTTTTTCACCATAAGTTACTACAAGATGCTGAATATAGTTCCCTGTGCTATACAGTATGAACTTGTTTATCTATATTACGTATATTAGTATCTGCAAATCTCAAACTCCCAATTTATCCCTTCCCACCCCTTCCCTCTCTGGTAACCATAAGTTTGTTTTCTATGTCTGTGAGTCTGTTTCTGTTTTGTAAATAAGTTTGTTTGTCTTTTTTTTTAGATTCCACATATAAGTGATATCATATGGTATTTTTCTTTCTCTTTCTGGCTTACTTCACTTAGAATGACAATTTCCAGATCCATCCATATTGTTGAAAATAGCATTATTTTATTCTTTTTATGGCTGAGTAGTATTCCATTGTATAAATATACCACAGCTTCTTTATCAAGTCATTTATCGATGGACATTTAGGTTGTTTCCATGCCTTTGCTATTGTAAATAGTGCTGCTATGAACATTGGGGTGCATGTATCTTTTAGAATTAAGGTTCCCTCTGGATATATCCCCAGGAGTGGGATGCAAATCAAAACTACAATGAGGTATCACCTCACATCAGTCAGAATGGCCATCATTCAAAAGTCAACAAACAATAAATGCCGGAGAGACTGTGGAGAAAAGGGAACCCTCCTACACTGTTGGTGGAAGTATAGTTTGGTGCAGCCATTATGGAAAACACTATGGAGATTCCTCAAAAGACTAAAACTATACTTACCGTATGATCCAGCAATCCCACATGTTCTTTTTAACTGTACCATTTACTCTTCACTTTGTCCCATTTCCACCAAGACTTGGTGGACATTTCCAGATTTAAAGTACCTCACAATACCAAAATGAGAAGCTATGTGATATGGCAGAAAAAACAGAATTTAGAACTCAGAGATGTGGGTTTGAGTCACAAACTTTTCCCCTGATTAAACTGGTATTGGGGGAACTCAATTATTTTTAGCATCGTTTGCTTACTGAATCATTGTGAAGTTTAAGTAGAAAGATGTACTGAGTCATTGCTTTTCCAGATACTGGATACACAGAAATGGATCAAACTGTCCAATTCCTGAGGGGGACTGAGACAAATAACCAAGTAAATATAAAACAGGCAGTGGTGATAAGTGTGAACGAAAAGCGTGAGTTGTACACAGTGATGTGCTCTTTAAGTTAAGAGTGCCAAGGCCTCTCTAAAAAGGGGGCATTGGAGCAGAAACTACAGGGGAGTGAGGGCATGGGCCAGACGGGGATGGAGGGAGAGCGCCCCAGCCAGAGGGGTCAGCTATTCTCATTTTTTGAACACTTGTTTGGACAGTTCTGAAACTTGGAAGACCTGTTAGTAATGACAATGGTCTCAGTGGAAGCAAAGTGTGTACAAAAAGAAACATGTCACCCTTCCTGCAAATTCTCTGGCCTCACTGCATTGCTGTCACTGAAATTCAAGACATTTGACTTTCCCCAGTAATGCTAGATTGTCCAACCGCTAGCACATTTGTGTGTTCCCATGTGTACTTAAAAAATCATTAATTTAGAGCTCTTAAATTTGCTTTCATAGTTTCTTAAACTCTGCGCCTTTCTTGTATAAATATTGGCTAAACTGATCCCTGCTTTGTAAAGATATTGAAAGAAGCAATGGAAAAAGTAAATGTCTAGACAGTTAGTATTAAAATTAGCTTTGATACAGAAAGTTTAGATACATAGAGAAATGGCCCTTTAACTTAGAATATTTCAGTTTTGAATGTGAATAACCTCATAGTATCTTTAATATTTTATTGGCTCAAGTTACCAACTTTCACTTTTCTCTATTGTAGCAGATAAATAAAAAAGCAGAGACTTCCATCACAGCACCATGATGCACATTGACATTTATTGATTTCCATTAGTATCTGAGGCGGCCGGCATTTTACTTTTATGTGCTGCGTTAATAAATTGTGCTTAGATGCTGCCTGTGCATTTTTTAATTGAAGCCCCCTCATTTGCTCTTGACTGTTTCCAAAAATTCTTTTGAGTTTTGAAATTTACATTTCTCTTGTTCTTTGTTGTCTTTTTTGGGAAATGTACAAATAGTACCACACAGCCTATTTCCCAAGGAACAAGAAAGCACAGAAAGGCATATTCTATTTAAACTTGTGGAGGTTATTTAAAGGATTGCTTTGTTTTTTTCTGTTTCTAAAGTCCAAAAGAACAATGCTTTCTATATGCTGAAACCACAGGAATGCAAATCAAAAAGAGATTTATTTTGGCACCTGAGTATAACTGATGTGTACTCATGCAATATTTTCTGAGTGTCATTTTCAAGACCAGCACTGACCAGTGGTCAAGTTTCCTTAAATTTACAGAAAATAAGAGAAGTAACAATGAAGAAGTAAAAGTTTCATAAAGTAGCAGTAATTAAATTTGAATACCTGCCCTATACCCAAATTTATGTCATTTAAATTTTTTAGTATTAAGTGTCCTTTTATTAGTGATGGAGATAGTTCATAGTCATTACAATTATTTTTATGCCTAGAATAATAATGATTTCTTAAAAATAAGAAAGAGAGTAACATGATTCAAAATGTTAGGGAAAAAAAAAAGATATGCCTTTCTACATCTGTCTCTTATTTGCTCTGGTTCCTCTTACCTACAAATATTTAGGTAACTCTGTCATTAGTATACTTTTGGAGTTCTTTTGTGCATACAAAAGCAAAAACAAATATATGTTTTCCCTCCTTCCCCCTTTATCCACAAAACAACAGCATATTATACACACAATTCACACATTGCCATTTTGCAAACTTTTAATTTGATAAATATATAAATATGTATAAAATATATTTCATATTTATATAGAAATCATAATATGTAAATAATTATTAATGCACTGAAGGTAGAAAAACAATGTATAGGATGGTCCCTTGTACCATTCTCCCTGTTTCCCCAGGGGTGACATATTGCTTAGCTATAATACAATGTCAAAACCAGGAAACTGACTTTGGCACAATCTACACAGCATATTTAGATTCATCAATTTTAATTGTATTTGTGTAAAATTCATGAAATCTGGCAGTCATTAATCTGTTCTCCATACCTAAAATTTCATTTTGAAAATATTACCTGTATGGAAATTTACATATATACTCTTTGATCTAAGCTTTTTCACTCAGCTTTTTCACTCAGCTTTATCCCCTTCAGATCCATCCAAGTCACTGCATGGATCAATAATTCCTTTAGACTGCTGCATAGTATTCCACCATAAAAAAAAAGTGACCTGTGGTTTGTTTAACCACTTTTCTATTAAAGAACAAACATTTCATGTTTTTACCCATTTTCCTATTGGTTTATGGGGATTTTTTTTTTTTTGCAATTTATAGAAATCTCATTATATATTAGGGAGGTTAACCCTTTATCTGTGCCAGAAGTTGTCAACATTTCTCCTGTTGTGTCATTTGTATTTTGACTTTGATTATGCTGTTTTTGGCATGCTAGAACAATGTCACAGTGAATAGTTTTGTACTTAGAGCATTTCATATATGTGTACCACATCTGTAGGATAAATTCGCAACAATGTTCTGAAGACATAGCCTTCATAATATGTTGTTTTTCCTCTAAATTAATCTGTAATTAAATACAATGCCAATAAATTCCCCAACAGGCATCTTTTTCTTAACTGGACAAGCTGATGTTAATATAAGAAGATAAACAAAATGAAATAGCTTGCCAAGTTCTCCAAAATATAGTTGGAGAAGGCTAGTTCTAGCAGACATGAAAACATAGCAAAAGTCTTATATAATTATGTTAAGATTATGCTGACAAATGAATAAAAAAAGCAGTGCAACGAAATAGGAAGTTCAATAATAGAGCCAACTACATGTAGATGTTTGGTATACGATACAGCTTGAATCTTAAATCAGGAAAGAGAAAATGGGGTCAGCTACATGAAGATATCATTTTTTACTTATCAGCCTAGTAAACTTCAAAAGTTATATAGCTCTGTAAGGCCGTGGGAGGCTAGGTCCTTATATATTGCTGGTAGATGTCCAGGCGGCTGCAGCATCTGTGAAAGACCACTTGGCAATATGTTTTCTTTTATTTTTTTCTCTTGGCAATGCATATTTTTGATCTTTGACAAGGGTTTTGTTTTCGTTCTAGTGATTATCTTTGTAAGTTTACATAATCGTCCTCACCTTCTACTGTTCTTTATACACAAATCTATTAGTTTGCTACTCCGTACTATGATACAGCTTGCATGTCTTGTTTTTCCTCTTTCCTCACCCTTTCCTCTATAACCCAATGTTACTATATTTTTGAGTGTCTGTCTTTGTCCCTCTGTCATAGTTTCTCCTTGACCTCTCGCTATGTGCTCTCCACCCCATCCCACCTTGACCTCTATTGGACCAACAGGTCCCCTGCCACCTGGTTCCCAGTAAGGTGCAGCAGGAGACCCAAAGGAGGGTGGAGACCTCTTGAGGGGTTGCCTCAGGCTTTTGCACTCATCGATTTTTCAAAGTAGCCTTCTTTATAGAACTTTCTTCTTCAGGTTCTAATAATAGCTCCTTATCCTCATAGTTTGGGTCCTAGGGTGGTAACAGCTCTGTTGATAATATCTCCACAGTGCCCACACCTGTGAAAATATTTTCTTTATTAAGCCCTTGTTGAAAGATCCTAATTTAAGTGTGCATTTTGTTTCCTGCTAGGTCCCTGAATAATTTAATGACTATGTATGTGCATTTAGGTCCACTGTATCTTTTCTGCAATTCTGATATATAAAAAGTTCTAAAAAGTAAACTTTTTTTTTTTAGTAAGTTAGTCACAAAATTGACTTGTTGGCAAAACCTGAGCAAAACTCTTTGGTCTCCTTTTCTCTGACTTAGTATGGATATTCATGTCTCATGGCAGACATAATTTTAAAGCTGGCTTTAGCTGTCCTTTTACTATGGAGAATTATGAATATACACAAAAGTCAAAGAGTGTAATAAACCCACATGCATCTATTAACCAGTCTCGACAACTATGTATTCATAACCAATCTGGGCCCATTTGTACCGCCACTCACTGTTTCCCCGGGGCCCAATCAGGAGACAGAAGCCACACAGTGATTTAAACAGGAGAATTGTAGTATAAAGAATTATTTCCTATGACAAGACATTGGAATCACAAGGGATTGGATAGTAAGAAGTAAACATTTTGTAGCATTAAAGGGAAGGGACAAACTGCAGAATTTAAGATTTACATTCTAAAGACTACTTTTTTTGTTGCCACAGAGATGACAAACATGATCCTATAAATATGGCCCTGGCCAAACCATGCAATTTTTATGCAGGTCCCCCATTTTTTCCCCTGAACTAATTAGCGTGACAAAGGGCTTCTGTCAACAGTTCTGCTAACCCCAGCTCTTACATATGTTGTAACCAGGCAGTGTGCTACTTCAGGGAGAGCCTCTCACCTACAGGAAGTGAGTTGTTCCCAGTATTTTCTGAGTTTTATTTTACTTCTTCCTCATGTCTTTCCATTCTTCTTTTCACTTTCTGCTTAACGTCAGCAGTTATACTTAATTTGGCATCTGCAGATTATATGAGAAGATATTTATCTCTTTTGGAGAAAATGAAATTTGAGTTTCTTGTGTTTTTCCCTCTCTGCTGCTTTTCTGTAATTTTTCAGCATCAACAAGGAAGAAAATTGCTTATTTGTTGTTTGACTCAGTAAAGGGAAAGTCTGGCAATCTTATATCGCTGCTTCTCTCTCTTTTTTTTTTTTTTAAACTTGAGTGGTAGAAATGTGAAGGCTGGGAACCAGTGGTATTGTGAACAAACACAAATTTTGGAGATGCAGAAATATGAATTACAATCCTGTTTTACTACTGACTGTGCAACTTACTGTTGAGCAATTTATTATTACTGAGCCACAATTTCCTCAGATAAAAAATATGGGGCAAAATAACCATTTTACAAGGTTGCAAATGTTACGTGAGGAAAGCTATGCCCACTGTTTGCCCTCGCAGATGTTCAAAATTTATTAGTGTTCCCCTGCTGCCAAGGTCCCTACTGAACTTTTTACCATGTGCTTAAGTAATATAAAAAAATTCCTTTTTTTTTTTTTTTTACTAAATTCCTCTAAGTAATACATTTTAATCTCCTCGGCTCTGCCCCTTGGTACAGAGGAAGAGTAATCATGCAATACATGATCACTGTGTAAATTGGAATAGTCTTTGAAGACGGAGACAGTCTGATTTTTAAGGGAAATATAGGCAGAAACCAGATAGTCAAAAATCGCTTCAAAATGCAAATGTATAATTAAAAAAAAATAAACAGATTGTCTCGGTGCCTTTCAAAAACATTGTTGGGACTGGATTGTCTTCACCCAAGAGTTCTATAAACATCATGAGATCAGGTAAAAAAAAATCACTATCATCTTCCCTTCTTTTATTCATGAAAAATACAAATAATCTTCACAGATTACTGAGAAAAGTTTTTGCTGCTTCTAGGTGACTACAATTTTACCTGTTGTGTTATGTGGTGTTCAGGGGCTCCTGAGAACGTACAGTATGATACGCAGATTTTTCTAATAGTTTCTTGTATGAAACTATAGTTTTCATATTTCAAGGGAGAAATGGAAGGAAATGAATGAGACAAGAAACAAGAATGCTTAAAGGAAGGATGGTTGAGAATAAGGTCAGCAGTTTCCTGGAAGCTGGTGCAGAATCTATTTCTGTCTCATTTCCCTTTTCAGCACACACGTATATGCACAGTCAATACTGGAGACCAACACAGCTGCAAGGGAGGGCAACAGAGGAATATCTTTCCCACTTTGAAAATATTAAATACTAAATTCATATTTATAACATATGAGTTATATAGATATTGCACTTCTGGATTTCCTTGTGCTCTGAATACATACATCGTCTACTGGCAATCCAGTGCAGGGTGAGGCGAACATTATTGTTTGCTTTTAGGATACAAGAGTGTCTTCTACATAAGTCCTATTTATATTTTAATTATAAAAGGGCATTTGAAAGATAATGTGGTTTTCTGAAGGAACTCTGGGTAGTTTCTCATAAATAAGTGGAAAAAAAAAGCTACAAAACTTTATTAACTTCAGAGAACAACTTCCTTTTATATTAAATGCTGTGTATTCTCACTTTGCATAGACTTAAAAAATTCACACACCAGCATTTCTCTTTGAAATTAAAATACATCTCTACTCAGAAACCATAAATAAATATCAAAATTCAAAAACATGAGAGTCTTCATTTTTACAGAGATTACATGGATAGATTTGAGCTAGGAATCATTATGACAATGATGTTTGGTATTTGTAAGAGTATATGTTCTAAGGTGTTTTATGAAAATATTATTTTTCTTCTTTAATCATCTCATTTATCATGTAAAAAGAAAACATGGTAATTTAAATGGCTTAGACATAAAGACTCATCAAATGATAATTCCAGAAAAGGAATTTTGAAAATAATTCTAATTCAAAATGGAGTTTAGTAGTTTAGAAATATAAGTTAAATTCGATTTATGTGTTTATTTTTGAAAATTAATGTTTAAAGTCTAGTGATAAATTCTACACTGTAAATCTTTAACGTATCCTTTGCTTTTCTGAAAGAAGTCACTTGGGGTTTTTTTGGAACAACATTGGTTATTCAAATAGAAAATTTTATCCCAACTCTTATGTTAAATTATTTGAAGCTTTAACTGTTGAATGTGCATACTAGAGATGTGACTGCCATAGTATAGACACTGACTTCCTGCTCTAACTTGTAAAACCTTGGTTTCAAAGAAATAGCAATTTAGATCTTGAAGAAATATCATGGATCATTGAGTCCCACCCTGTCCTCACGCATACGGAAACCAAGGTCCCAAGAGAATAAGTGATTTGCCCTGAATCTTCTAGCTGTTAGTACTGTGGTTTCTCTATGGGATAACTCATAACAAAACCTTGGACTAATAGAACTGGTAGAGTTTTTTGTCACCGATCCACTCTCTCATTATTGCTAAGCCAACTGGGAAGGAAGCTGATGAGCTGGCATAATTTTATTTCAACCCCTTGGTCTTCTCAAGGCAAATTTTGACCTGTTTTTACATTTCTTACTTTGCATGAAAAGAGAAGAGGAATTATTTTTATTTTTGAAATGCCATTTATTTTACCCAGAAGAAAGTTTTGCTTTGTGTATATTCTAAAATTAGAATTCTTTGTCCTTTTCTTCTGCAGTACTTCTCAAACTTTTGAAGCTTTCTGTGTTATGTTGTACTTCACCTTAGGGACCTGCTGCCTCTTGCTAACATTTGAATACCAGCTGATCATATACAATGTGCTTTCACAGTCATCTCACTTGATATGCAAAACAACCCTGTGAAGTAGACACTACTGTACTGTAGAGACACCTGACTTACCTGGTTCTCCAGTTAATAGAACTTTATTACAAATCTTGTGGACTTCAGACCTTACACTCAGTTCCAACACACTGTGCAGACTCTTAGAGGAAAATCCTTGTGAAACTTAATGCCAAAGAAACCACCAGTGGTTTCTCGGCTGGAGACAAGAAAGGGAGGAACAGGACAAAAGGGACAATAGCTGTTAGATTTGTTTAGGGAATTAAGAACCCATTTCTTAATTGACAAATTTATATAAAAATTAGAAAAATATGGAAGGCTGCTAAGGTAATTTGAAGCCACTCAAAGCCTTTGAACGGGAGAAAAAAACAGTATTAATTGAATGCTTTTGATGTGTTGGTCTCTGTAAAAAGTGCTTGTAAATAATAAATGCATTGAAGATCTACTGCATTCTTTGAAGATACAATGGTTCTGGACTGTTGAGGGTAGATAACAGAGAGGCCAAAGTGTTGAATATTGTAAAAGTCATTGATGCAGGTTGAAAAATCTGAAGCTAGGAGTTTAAGAGGTTCTTCAGGAATACAACTGTGAATAAAACAAAAACAAAATTTAAATACCATCTTCAGCGGCACCACCACCCATAACCACTATCACCACCACCACCAACAGCAATAAGAACACAACATACTTATCACATGTATAAATCACTGGAGAATTTAGGAGAGTGTCTTGGAGTTTGGAGAATGAATTAGATTAAGAAGACAGTGGATTGAAGGAGAGAAAACAGCAGAGTAGGGGAATGCAAAGCTCACCTCTTCACCAAGAATCCATGAAAAAATCATCTACATGTGGAGAAATTCTTACTGAAAACTAACTGGAGATGGGCAGAGGGAAGCTTACACAACCAAAGCTGTAAGAAACATCCACGTGGAATTCTGCAGGCAAGGAAGAGACCGCAGTCAGGTTGGGACCTGTGTCCCTGGGAGGAGACACAGAAGAGGAGGGGGATTATGTGAGCTCAGAGATCCTCCCTGGGGAGTAAGTGGTGTGGAACACATATTGGGAGATACAGGCCTGGGGTCTGAGACTGAGAGGACTGGTCCCCTTGGCTGGTTTGAAAACCAGTGGGATTGACAGCGAGGATGTAAGAAACCTGGATTCCACCCATGAAGAGTACATGCATATTTGCTCCAGAGATGGAGTGGAGGAAGCATATTGAAACTGCCTGAACTCTCATCAGTTTCCCTTGACTACCCCAACACAAGCCGTCGCCTGAGGGAGCACCTGCTCCAGTCCCTCCTGCACTGCAGTGCAGCTCCACACCAGTGCAAGGACTGCCAAGGCTGAGAAGAGCATGTGGTTGTGAGGGACGGAGCTGCTCAAACCTGGTGTGGCAACTGAATGCAAGGAGGGCGGCCATCACTGATACTTATGAAGGAAATAGACTGGGAGTGATCTGGGACTGTGACTGTTGCTGGGACTGCCACAGCCTGCACCCTGACCAATGCCAAGCTCCTGTTCAAAGCCCTCTTGCTCCAGTAATGCTGGCCTCTGGGGTGAGGGTGCCAGTGCTTGAACAGGGGAAAGCACATACCTAGAAGGAACAGAGCCAGCTCAGACCTGACCCTTAGGGATTCTGTTCCAGAAACTTGGGACCCAACCCTGTCCCTGATATGGTGGTGTTGGCCACTGAGTAGAGAAGCTTGGGCACACACCTGGCTCTGGCTCTAACCCCTCCATCTCCAACCATACCTCCCACCAAGGAGATAGCTGCAAGCACTATAACCATAATTCATGCTTACATCAGATCTAGCTCTCTTACCAAAGCCACTGGGTACACACAGAGTATATAGGGATGCTCCCACACAGGAACACCACTTCAAGACCAGAATAGGTAACTGTATCACCCAATTTCATACAGAGAAAGTTAAACAAAATGAGAAGATACAAGAATTTCTTTTAAATGAAAGAACAAGAAAAAACTCTTGAAAAAACAACTAATGAAATAGAAATAAGTAATTTACCAGATAAAGAGTCCAAAACATTAGTAATAAGAATGCTAACTGAATTAAGGGAAAGGATAGATGAACACAGTGAGAATTTTAACAAGGAAATAGAGAATATAAAAGATAAGCAGTCAGAACTGAAGAGTTCTATAATTGAAATGAAAACAAACGGGAATGAATTAATAGCAGATTAGGTGTTACAAGAAAACACATAAATGATCTGGGAGATAGAATAATGGAAATTACCCAATCAGAACAGCAAAAATAAAAACAAATTAAAAACATAAAATCAGTTTAAGGGAACTCTGGGAAACATAAAGTATACCAACATTTGCAGTATAGGGGTTCCAGAAGGAGAAGAGAGAGAGATGGGAAATGTATTTGATGAAATTATGGCTGAAAACTTCCCAAATCTGCAGACTAAAACATATATCTAGGTAAAGGAAGCATAGAGAATCCCTAAAAAGATGAACCAAACAAACTGACAACAAGACATATAATTAAAATGGAAAAAGTTAAAGATAAAAGAGAATTCTAAAGGTAGTAAGAGAAAAACAGAGAGTCATATTCAAAGGGAACCCCATAAAGTTATCAGCTGATTTTTCTGCAGAAACTTTGCTGGTCAGAAGGGAGTGGCATTATATAATTAAAGTGATGAAAAGGAAAAATCTGCATCCTAGGATACTCTACTCACCAAAATTATCGTTTAGAATTGAAGAAGAGAAAAAGAATTTCTCAGACAAGCAAAAGCTAAAAGAGTTCATCAATACTAAACATATCATAAAAAAAAGTTAAAGGCTCTTCTCTAAATGGAAAAGAAAAAGCTATAATGAGCAGTAAGAATCCACAGGGAAGGAAAAATCCTTCTGGGAAAGACAAATATATACTAAAGGGTGAGAAACAAATGAAAAAGTTAGTAGTAAGATTAAAAGCTAAAAATTGTAAAATGAATTATAAGTACAATAAATAATGAAGGGGTAAACATGAAGGTGCAAAATATGACGTCAAAAACAAAATGTGGGAGACAGGAGTAAAAATGTAGATCTTGTCAATGTGCTTGAAGTTAAATGATCACCAGTTTAAAACAAGTAGATATGGTTATTGGTCAACATACATGAACTTCATGGTAACTACAAATCAAAAATCAACAATAGGTACAGAAGACCTGGAGAGGAAGGAACATAAGCATACCACTAAATAAAAATCTTCAAACCACAAGGGAAGAAACTAAAAGAAGAATTAAAGAACAAAGAAGAACTAGGAAAACAACCAGAAAACAAGTAAGAAAATGGTAATAAGTACAAACCTATAATCACTTCAAATGTGACTTTAAATGTCAATGGACTATATGCTTGAACCAAAAGACATTCGGTGACTGATTGGATTTAAAAAACACAAAATCCTCGGACACATAGAGACTGAAAGTGAGAAGAAGGGAAAAGAAATTCTATGAAAATAGAAATGACGAGAAGGATCAGCTCCTTGTGTGTACTCCTGAGGGTGGCAGTGGGAGTGAGCTCAGGTAGACAGGGAATGTGTGCAGAGAACATGCCAAAGTCTGTAGGCAAAGGAGAAACTTGCCCACAAACTTGAGTTGAAGTGCCACCTTTGGGAAAACAAAATAGAAGTTTCCAGCAGCCAGCCTGGTGCATTGTAAGGTCAAGAGAAAACATACACGCTTAAAATTTATGCCACAAGAGGGAGCAAGAAGCATGGAGCAGGTATATCCATACAAGGCTGAAGAAGAGAGCCACAAGATATATAGCAGAACTACTGAAAAGTAACCCTCTTACCTGAAGACAGCTGGTAAGGATTAGAGTAACTGCTACTTCAAAGGTGAAAACATTGGTACAAAACTCCAAGGAATGTGAAAAATCAGGGAAATAGGGCATCACCAAAAGATTACAATAATCCTCCAAGCAACCAAACCAAATGACATGGAGATCTGTAATTTATCCAATAAAAATTAAAAATAGATATTTTGAGTAAACCCATGTATCTACAAGAAAACTCAATTATCTACAAGAAAGACAGTTCAGCAAAATCAGGAAAACAATATAAGAAGAAAATAAGAAATTTGATAAGGAGATAGAAATAATAGTAAGTCACCAAACAGAAATTCTGGAGTTGAAGAATTCAATGAATGAAATAAAGAATACAACAGAGAGCATCAACAGCAGAACAGCCAGGTGGCAGAAAGAATCAGTGAGTTAGAGAACAGGAAATTTGAAATAATTCAGTTAGGGGAGAACAAAGACAAAAAGTACAACGAAGGAACTAATATCAGAATCATTGGGATTCCAGAAGTAGAAGAGAGGGAGAAGGTGAAGAATGTTTATTTAAAGAAATGATAAATGAAACCTTCCTAAACCTCAGAAGAGATTTGGACAACCAAGTTCACAAAGTAATGGATTATCTCATTATTTCAAAACAAAATGATTGCTAAGACACATTATAATGAAAGTGTCAAAATTTGATGACACAAAATCCTAAAACAGCAGAATAACATTTTGTAAACTACAAAGGAAATTTCACTGGTTTATCAGAAGATTTCTTAGCAAAAACCTTATTGGTTGGGAGAGGTTCATTACCACTAGAACTGTCTTACGAGAAATTCTAAAACAAGTTCTTCAAACTGACCAAAAAAAGATAGTAATTAGTAACATTAAAACATATGAAAGTATAATACACTGCATTATACAGAAAACTGTAATCTGTAATAGGATGCCATGTTAACCTCTTAACCATAGTATAAAGATGAAAAGCAAAGACTATTAAAATTAACTACAGCTGCTATAATTTGCTAATAAATACACAATATAAAAGAGGTAAACTGTGTCATTAAAAACATAAAAGAGGATGTAATAGGGCCATGTTTTTGTATGTGATCAAAGTTAAGTTTCTATAAGCAAAAAATAGACTGTTATATGTAAAAAAAAGTTTTATGTATGCCTTGTGGTAACCATAAGACAAAAACCTATGAAAGATTCACAAAGCATAGAAGGGAATCAGAGCATATTACAACAGAAAATCACCATTCCACATGTGGGCAACAAAAGACAGGAAAAAGGGAAAAATAGAACTATAAAACAACCAAAAGGCAATTTGTAAGATTACATATATTAAGTTCTTACATATAAATAGTTACTTGAAATGTAAATGAATTGAATTCTTCAATCAAAAGGCACAGAGTGGTTGGATGAAATAAGAAAAACAAGACTCAAATATACGCTACTTACAAGAGACTCACTCCAGCTTTAAGGTCATACATAAGCTCAAAGTGAAATGAGGAAAGATTTATTCCATGCAATTGGAAACCAAAAAAAGTGGAATAACTGTACTTATAGCAAACAAGGCAGATTTTAAGCTGAAAAAAGTAACAAGTGACAAGAAGTCATTATATAATGATAAAGGGATCAAATCATTAAGAAGATATAACAACTGTGAACACATATGCACCTAATGTATATTAAGCAAATACTAACAGATCTGAAAGGAGATATAGGAAAAAACACAAGAATAGTAGGGAGCTTCAGTATCTCACTTAGAAGCAATGGATAGATAATCCTGACAGAAAAACAAGGAAACATTCAATTTGAACCATACTTTAGACCATACATTTCATCCAATAGCAGCAGAGTACATATCTTCTCAAGTCCACACAGAACATTCTGCGTGATAGATTATATTATAGGCCACAAAACAAGTCTCAGTAAATTTAATGATTAAAATCACACTAAGTATTCTTTCTGACCACAATGGTTTGAAACTAGAAATCAACAGAAGAAAAGCTGGAAAGCTTACAAACACATGGGAATTAAACAGCATGCTCCTGAACAACCAGTCAAAGAAGAAATAAAAAAGGAAATAAAAAATATCTGAAAGTAAATGAAGATGCAAACACAATATACCAAAACCTATGGGATTCTGCTAAAGTAGTTCTTAAATGGAAGTTTAAAAGTGATAAATGCATATATTAAGACAATAGAAAGATCTTACATAAAGAACCCCAATTTACAATTCAAGGAACTAGAAAAAAGAAGAAGTAGAAATGCAAATTGGCTTAATCATTTTGGAAAACAATATGGATCTTCCTAAAACAATTAAGAATAGAATGACCATATGTTCTAGCATTTCCACTTCTGACTCTATATCCAAAGGAAGTGAAAATAGAATATAGAAAAGATATCTGCACGTCCATGTTTATTGCAGCATTATTCACAATAGCCAAAACATAGAAACAATTTAAGTGCCTGTCAATGGGTGAATGGATAAAGAAGATTGTGTTTATATATACAGTGGAATATTATTTAGTCATGAGAAAGGAAGGAATCCTACCATTTGTGACATGGATGGATCCTGAGGGCATCTTCAAGGGATTAATTAATTTGAAGCTAATCAGACAAATACTGTGTGATACCACTAATATATGGAAATGAAAAAAGCTGAAATAACAGAAACAGAGACTAGAATAGTGGTTATCAGGAGCTAGGGATGGGGGAATTGGAGAGATGTTGGTCAAAAGGTACCAATTTGCATTTAAAAGATGTGTAAGTTTGGGGATCTAATGCATAGCATTGTGATTATAGTTAACTATACTGTATTATATCATTAAATGCTTCTAAGAGAATAGTCATTAAGTTTTCTCACTACAAAAAATAAATAATAATTATGCAATGTGATGGAGGTGTTAGTTAATGCTATTGTGGTAATTATATTTCAATACATAAATTTATCACCTTAAACTTACATAATGGTATATGTCTATTATATCTCAATAAAAACAAACAAAAAAACAAAACAAAAACAATTCACTTACAATATTTATCTAACTTGAGCTCGTTTGAACAGCATGATATTTTGAGATTCATTAGCATTTTCTCTTTAGGCTTCACTAAGCACAGTATCCCATTAGTTCAAATATATATGGGTGAATGTATGTATGAATGCTTTGTTATTTTACATTTAAAGGGAAACTATGTCAAGAGTGAGGCGATATATGACATCTAAACAAATGGTACACACTTGAAAACAACTTTTATTTTACTTACCTGGGTAGTTCAAACAAAAGGAGGAGTCTATGTACTTTAATCAAGAGGACGGCATCATCAGGTTTGCAAAAAGCCTATGAAAAAATCTATGAAAAAAAATCTAAGAATAATAATAGTATTGGTTGACAATTTTGCAAGCATAATAATAAATTATATTTACTGTGTTTTCATTGTTGTGGAGATAATAGTATGAGTGGAAATCATGGCAAACTTGAGAACCTTTGCTACAGTACAGCTCCAGCTTTACCCTGATGGTTGCCATTTGGGTTGGTGGGCCTAATATTACCAGATATTTCACATTTTTAAATAAAAGCTGGAACTTGAAATTGGATTGTGAAATCTATTTTTATACATTGAGAAATAATTCTAAATCTGAGAAGGATAACATTCTTTGAGCCAAATACTGTACTGTTTACCAAACAAAACGTGTCAGCCCATTTGCAAAATTTATAAAAAAGTGTCATGACTCTGGCTTCTAACTTATTCCTTTGGCTCACTGTGATCACTATCCTTAAATAACACCTGCCTTTAGGATATGACTCAAAAGTTAATAATACCAGGCAAACACTTATGAAATAGTTATTAGTGCCAGGCCCCTGTGCAAAGTGCTAAGTTTCTTATCCCATTTAATCTTCACAACTACACAACTATCATTGACCTTGCTTCAGTGAGGAAATTGAAGGCTGAAGTTAAGTAATATGCCCAGGTTTACCAGATTAGAAAAAGGAAGCTGAGTAAAGCATCCAACACAGTAAGGACACTCGGCAGCAATAATCCTTATGAATTGCACCTGAGTAGTCCTGGTCACTGGGATATTGTGTCTTTTCCCCAAATCGCCTGGGTGGTTAGTACTAGATAATAATACCATGTTTCTTCCCCTCCAAACTAGGTCTTTGTCATCAAGCAAGATTGACTTGAGTTTGAAAGTTTCTCATCTCTGAATTCAGTTATTTTAGTGAATTCTATAAAAAGCAATAGAGCATTCTTTTTTGTCTACCTCCATCTTTACATAATCAATTTGTCAGCAGTGCATGAAGCAATTTTCCTAAGTAAGTGGCTGGAAGAAATTCTGCAGTCACATGCTTCTCAGGAGAGCTTTTCTTTTAAAAGAGTTTCATGAGCATATATTGTTTTTCTCATGTATCTCTTAAATCTTCTGCTTATACCAAATAGGAATATTTTCTTCTTACACTTCAAAGACTTTGAAGAGGAAAATACTGGTTTACACATGTATTTCCCCAAATACTCCACCAAATATTTCACAAATCTGAGAGAATGTTTTTCGAGGGCTTTATAAAGTTATATAACTTCTTTACCAGAGAGTGATTAGCCGAAGTTTCAGAGTCTCTCAGTGATAAAATGTCAAAAATCATGATTTTTTAAAAGTTAAATGCCACCTACTTCAGTCTTTTTTTCTTGAATGTTTCCCTCTTAAAAATATTAAGAGATAACTTCTAAAGCTACTTATCTCCACAATTATCTCTTCATATTGTGCATCTTGAGACATGATTTAACATTTCTTTATCATAAAGGCATAAGCAGTAATGTTCACTCAGAGGCTCTGGACTTTGAACTTGCTTGTTCCAGAGTCCACATGTGGAAATTAGATTCAATGGTGTGAAACTGGAACTCTGTGCAACATTATCACACAATTCATGAGTGTGAGATTTTGCATTATTCACTTTACTAGTGTTTGTATAGCATTTATTGTTGCCCTGTGTGGTGCCAGGTATTGGGTAGTGAATGTTACAGACTTACATTTTTTCTTGCTACTATAATTGTTAATACTTAGGTTATATTGCTATTCATAATTACAAGTATAATTACATTTCACAAAACACCTGATCTTTAAAGTAAAGGCAAGTACTTTTTGGCTGTAAAACATAAGCCATATAAAAATGGAGTTGTCTTTTCTTTTACAATTTGTGACATAAATTTTCCTTTAAGAATTGTCTGAAGAGACATACATTCTGTTTGGCACATTTAGATACTATTACCATTTTTATATTTTTAAAAATGAGCTGTCTTTGTAGAAACAACCATGCTTTTTTGAATGTTTTTGTGCCTAAAACATAATATCGAAGAGAAATATACATTTCTAAATAGAAATAGGCCATAGTTGTCAGGAAATATGTGCCAGAACCTTAGTTATCAATAAGTCTTGGATTAAAAATATGGCCCCATTTAAAGGTGAAACTTATCAGTTGAGTTATTTGGGACACTGTTTTAGGAAATCCAGGCAATAGAGTTGAATCTTGGGTGACTCAATATTTCTAAATTGAAAAGTTACAGATTTTAGTCCTAATTTGGACCAAATATGATTTATCATTGGCAAATAGGATTAAATAAAATCATACAGTTGGATTGGCGAAAACATACCAGTAATTTTTCCTTAAACTCATAGAGTTATAGAAAAAAATTGGAATGGCCTTTAGATGCCATCTAACTTAATATCTCAGTCCTTAAGGAATCTCTTAACAACCTTGGCTAATGCTCACCCAGGTCCTTATTAACTCTTGTATAATGGAGTGGTCATTTCTCAAAGGAAGTATGTCCAATAATTGAGATGATATAGCCTTTAGGAACTCTTCCTGGTTTTGAACCAAACAGTGTTTCTCTACCATGTTATTGTAAGTGCATCTCTTCTAGTATTTTCCCCCTCATTTATATTACTTCCTTTCAAATATTTAAAGACAATCAGACCTCAATCACCAGTGGAAAGGCAGCAGTCCCAGGACCTCTGGCTTCCCTGCCCCAGTATAGAAGAAACATACTTCAGCATAATAAAAGTCATGTATGATGAGCCCACAGCTAACATTTTACTCAATGGTGAAATGCTGAAAGCCATTCCTCTAAGATTAAGAAAAAGACAAGGATGCTCACTCTTGCCACTTTTTTTCAACCTAGTATTGGAAGTCCTAGCCACAAAAATCAGACAAGAAAAAGAAATAAAAGTAATTCAGATTGGAAAGGAAGAATTAAAACTGTCATCATTTGCAAATGACATGATACTATGCACAGAATATTCTAAAGTTGTCACCAAAAAAACCACTAGGGCTCATCAATTAATTTGGAAGAGTTGCAGAATATAAAATTAATACACAGAAATCTGTTGCATTTCTATACACTAACAACACATTATTGGAAATAGAAATTAAGAGAACAATTACATGAAAAATAATAATATACATGGGAACAAATTCAACTAAGGAGGTAAAAGACCTGTACTTGGAAAACTAAGATACCAATGAAAGAGATGGAAGACAATACAAACAAATATGAATATATACTGTGTTCATGAATTGGAAGAATTACTATAGTTAAAACAAACATACTACTCACGGCAGTCTACAGATTCAGTGCAATCCCTATCAAAATACCAGTGACATTTTTCACAGAACTAGAACAAATAATTCTAAAATTTGTATAGAAACACAAAAGAGCCCAATTACCCAAAACTATTTTGAGAAAGATGAACAAAGCTTGAGGTACCATATGCTCTGATTTTAAACTATACTTCAAAGCTACAGTAATTAAAATAGTATGGTGCTGGCACAAAAACAAACATATAGATCAACAGAACATATTAAAGAGACCAGGAATGAACCAACAATTATATGGTCAATTAATCTATGGCAAATAATTCAAGAGTAGAATGGGGACAAGACAGCCTCCTCTATAATTGGTACTGGGAAAACTGGACAGCTACATGTGAAAAAATCAAACTAGACTGCTCTCTCATATGCTACACAAAAATAAATTCAAAATGAATTGAAGATTTAAATGTAAGATGTGAAACCATAAAAACCCTAGAAGAAAACATAGGCAGTACTACTGCTGAAGTTGGTCTTAGTAATGTACTTTTTGGATATGTCTCCTCAGGAAACAGAAACAGAAACAAAAACAAATGAATCAGAATACATAAAACTAAAAAGCTCTTGCACAGTGAAGGAAACTATCAGCAAAACAACAAGGCCACCTACTGAATAGGGGAAGGTATTTGCAAACAGTATATATGAGAACAGGTTAGTATCCAAAATATACAAAGAATTCATACAACTCAACATCAGAAAAGTAAACCATCCAATTTAAAGATAGGTAGATGATCAGGATAGATATTTTTCCAAAAAGACATACAGATGGCCAGTAGGCACATGGAAAGATGCTTAACATCACTAGTCATCATGTAAATGCAAATCAAAACGAAAGTGAAATATCACCTCACACTTGTAAGAATGGCTATCATCAAATATTTGTTATTTGTATCAAAAAATAAATAATAAGTGTCATTGAGGATGTGGAGAAAAGGGAACCCTCACACACTTTGGTAGGATGTAAGTTGATGCAATTACTGTGGAATCAGTATGAAGATTTCTCAGAAAATTAAAAATTGACCAACCATATGGTCCAGCAATTCCACTCCTGGATATTTATCCCAAGAAAACAAAGACACTATTAGAAAAGAAATATGTACCCCTATGTTTATTGCAACATTATTTACAATAATCAGTAAATGGAAGCAACACAAATGCCCATCAATATACAAATTGATAAATAAAAATCAAATCTAGAGAACCCACCACCAAAGGTTCCTCAAAAGTCCGTAGCCAGTCTGCCTTCTCTTCACCTTTAAGAATCTTTCTTGTGTTTGTCTTATATATAATGTCCAAGATCTTTAGTAATACTTAGTAATGGAGTTGGGCAAAATATACATACTCCATCTTCTCAGAAGGAGAAATCTTGGTGGTAGTTTCCTACACAATATTTATTTTCTCCTTCTTACTACGTAACCTAATTTTTGTTTTGGAAGAGTTAAAAATATGTGCCAAGTTAAAAATATTCACCCTCCCTATACTCCCTTGCCTTTAAGGGTGGCCATGTGATCAAGTTTTGGTCCATAATAAAACAGCTGAATTCTACTGGATAGGATTTCTGGAAGAGCCATTTTTCTAGTAGAAATGGACAGATGGAGGGGCACGTTTCATTTTTCCTTCACTTTTCTCCCCTTCTTTCTGACTAAAATGGAGACATGATACCTGAAGTTAGAACAGCCATCTTATGCCCAAGAGAACAAAAGCTACCCATTATGGTTGGAAAAGAAAGAAGCTAAAAGGAGCCTGGATTCTTCACCAACTCCTTGAGCAGATGCATCAACCTTAAGTTTCCTACTCAAGGAGTATTTATTATGGAAAAAAATTAAGCTATACTAGTTGACTTTCTGTTACGCTCACTTAACACAGTCCTAACAGTTATCCATTCTGTTCTCTTCTACCGAATTTTGAATCAAGCTATATTTTACTTCACCTTCAAAATTCTGCTCAAGGCCACTTATACTAGGATGACTTGCATGTTCTTACCCTTAAACAGGTACCCTGCTCAGTTGTACAAACACCAAATACCACTCTCTTTCATGCTTCATCCAAATGTATTGATTTTTTTAAACTTTAGGATGTTTCCATTTTCACTGGACAACTTCTTGAGAGCAGGAATTATGCTTGACTAATATTTATTAACTCCTCAATAAGTGATTGTCAAAAAGGCAGATTAATAAAGTGTTCCAGGTAACATTTGTGTCATTACAACTTGTTGTTGGTATTTGCAATTACCTTCTGAGTAACTAGCTTCATAGAGCATGATTGTGTTGGTATATTTCACTTTTCTCAACACTTCTGGAAATACCTAAGACACTGGACAGGAATTGTTGCCAGAGTTACATTAAGTACATTTAATGAAAGTAAAACAACATTAACTCATCTGTTTGTGAAGTTGGCAAGCCCACTTCCTCTATGATGCCAACTTTTGGATATATATTTTCATCTGAAACCTAGTTTACAGAACCTAAGAATGTGGGAGAGCTTCCTGTACAGATTTTCTCCATGTTCTGCCTCCCTAATGTTATTGTGTAATAAATGGAATTGTTCTTCTGGGATCCATCTTGGAATCACGATGTGCTTGCTGCTTGGTTGCCCTGTGTGATGCTAAGATGATTTTCTGACCACTCCAAATTCACACTGACTTTGCTGAGAATGAGTGAACTACTTTTCCTTTTTGCTGAAGTCATCATCTTTTCTTTCCACTGCTGAAGTCTACTTTTCATCTCTCTCCTTTCTTAACTCCTGGCTGAGTTTGAGAAGATAAAGTGAATCCAAAGGAAACCTCAAATCTGCCAGCTCTCTGAAGGCAGAACCAATAACTTTCAGTACCAGTCTCCTGGAATATCCTGAAGACAGGGTGAGAGGTATGGGAGTGCTCTGAATTGGACCATGGGAGGGCTGAAGGAAAGGTCAATCAGCTAATGTTGGCTTCCTATTTTCCGGATTTTCCCATGTGGATTCTTTTGGTGTTTGCATTTCTTTTAAGAGGCATGGTATACATTCTAATACACTGAAGAACTCTCTAGAGTAAATATGGATTCACATACTTTTTTCAACAAAGTAGAAGCAAAATTATAAATGCATAATTAGTAGGTATACATATATATCCAAGCATATTTCCTACCTAAAATTATATAAAAAATGAGGAAATTGCCTTTCACAATGACAGTGGTGGATATACAGTGTTGTATTTGAAATTTTAAAAATGTCAGAAAACAAACACAATACCTTGACTATCAAAATGAGACTTGATCTAGAAATTCCAAAGTCAAAATATATCCAGGAAAAAGCATGTTGTGATGAGAAATGCACTATACTAATGTTAGAATATTGGTTCTAAAAAAAACATAGTTCCATGTATTTAATTAACTTATGAACTTCAGCTTCTTGATCTATAAAATAGAATGAATATTTAATATTAATAATTAATACAAATATTAATGAACATTTATTCTGTCTTCATTATAGAGTTATTGAAGAATAACTAGTATCAAATAAGTTAAAATGTTCTAGTACTTCCGAAGTGCTACAAATCTAAATTTTCCTTAAAACCATTAATAAAAATATATACAGACCATAAATAAACACTAGAAAAACTAGAAATCAAGAAGTTTCAATTTGTTAGGTTGCTGGTAAGGGTAAACTAAAGTTCTACATGTTGGAAGTTTAGCTTTCTGTGTTTATTTAACAAAACATCGCAACTGTTTTTTGTAAAAGAATACCTCAAATTCAATTACGATGCAACAAACAGCTGCAGGAGATGCTTCAGTGGTTAAAAAGTCTAAAATATAAGCACATTATTAAAATAAATCAAATAGTAACAGAAGGCTAATAACAAGAAAGACCTGTTCCCATTCTGGTCTCATTCCTCACGCAGAGTTTTGACTGAGCTATTTCATCTGATATTTTTCTAAATAATATGCTTCTAAGAATATTTCTTGGTTGATGATTTTTAGATTCCACCTTTTGACTTTCTATAATAAAGATTGATTTAGCTCTTACAAATCTCCCCACCCCTCCCTCATTTTCCCCAACTTTATCCTTCCAAACACTAAAATTAAATTAATAATCATTGCTTTCATCATTATATTTATGCAAATACAGCTCCTCCAGAGTCAAAGTAATGCATCACATGTGATTTTTGTATTGTATAATTGCCCTACTTTTTGCAGGCCTAATTTGCTGTCTCAATGTCTTTAATCTATATTTTTCTCTTTGTAGCTCTCCATTAGCTTTTTTTTTTTTCCTGCAACAACTGTTTTTATTTGAAAGAGTAGGTGACTCTGAAAAGAGCTTTTAATTTCTCAGGTGCCCCTTCAAGACAAGAACTAACCTGTTTCTAGCAGTTCCAAACCCTTCACCTTGAGATCGCCCTTCATTGACTTACTGATTTGATTTCATATTTCCTGAATTTCATCTTTTCCTTTCTTCAGTTATTCATGAATTTGCTGAAAAATGTTTTTCAGGACCTCTCAAGACAGGTTTCATCAGAGGTGTGTGTTCAGAACCCTGGCAGACATGAAAATTCCTTGAAGCTCTTCTAGCCTGACATGCAATGAGAGTTTGTCTGGATGGAGTTTTAGCTTGAAAAACATTTTCCCTCAGAATTTTAAAGTACTTACTCCAGTGTGTCTTTTAACATTTGGTGTTGCTTGTGAGAAATATGAGTTTTGTTTCTTTATTCATAACTTGTTTCTTTTAAATCTTTAGAGATTTTAGGATTTTCTTTCTATGTCCTATACTAAAATCTTATAATGATGTGCTCTGGTGTGGATCCCTTTCTACTCTTTTGCTGGGTACTGTAGGACCTTTCTATTAGAAATGTATATTCTTTATTTCAGGAAAATCCTCTGGATTTCTTTCTTTAACCCTCTCGTCCTCTGAATTTTTTCTATTCCCTATAGAACTTCAATCTGTTCAATGTTGAATTTTCTAGGTACTTTCCCTAAGTCTCTTCATTTTTGCTCATGGTTTTTGTTTTCTCTTTCTTTTTCTCATCTCTGTTTCTGTTTCTTTCTCTGCACATTTTATTTATCATTATCTTTAAAAATTTCTATTGCAATTTTTTCAGCAATTATATTTTATGTTATAAATAATTATTTTCTGTTTTCTGATTTTTTTCCTGAAGTGTGGTAGACAGATTTCTAAGATGGTCTCCAAGATTCTTGGCCTCTCATGGCTCTTGAGTGTGGGGAAACCTATAAATATGATGGTATATTGTTCCCTTGATTATATAATATTATGTGAAAGAAAGGATGTTGTACATGTAATTAAAGTCACCAATCAGTAGACTATGAGTTAACTGAAAGGGAGATGGTAGTAGGTGGGCTTGAGATAATTAGTTGAGTTTTTCACAAGGGCGCTCAAAGGATAGTGATAGAGGATGTCAGAGAGCTGTACTCCTGCTGTCTTGTAGGCAAGTAACATTCATGTTTTTGGAGGCCACCCTGGCAAGGAACTGTTGGGTGGTCTCTAGAAAATGAGAGTAGTTCTGGTCTCTGGTTAGCAAAAAATAGAATCTCAGTCCTGTCACCAAAAAAAGAAGTGAACTCTTTCAACAAAGAGTTGGCTTGGAAGAGGAGTTTGAGCCTAAAATGATGCTGACTGCAGCCTTTGAGCTCCTGAGCAGAGATGCTGTGAAATAATAAATGTGTGTGTGTGTGTGTGTGTGTGTGTTTAAAGCCACAGGTTTGTGGTAATTTATTACACAGCAATAGAAAACTAACACACATAGCAACTTGCTCTTATTTTGTGGATGGGGTATCATTCTCACTCCCCCCTGAGGACACTAATCACAGTTTTCTTTTGTTCCCTCCATTGCTTTTATTTGTTCTTTTATTATTTTAGACTTTTTCTTGAGTTAAAAGCTGTCCTCAGATAGTGGTTACTCTTAGTGTTCCTTATGTTTAAAAGTGAGTTGCTAAGTAGAGGATCAGGCACTTGAGTGAAGCCGTGTGACAAACAAGATTCCATTTACACAGACAAGATCAGATACATGGAGACCTTTTCTCTGTTCTTATTTGATTCCTCCAATAGAGAAATATTTGATATTCTGCCTAAGTCCTTAATTCCTGGCTGTTAGAATTCAGCTTGTGTGATGGGTAAGGAAGTCTGAGTGTTCGATAAATTTATAGGCTGACTGTCAATTAATTCCTATTTTCAGTCCTAAGCCCCTTTCTACCATGACTATCTGCAGCTTAAATAATCCAGAGAAAATGCCTCAGTTTCATCTTACCAAGTGGGTAAATGTTTGGATGTCACTGTTCTGTGACTCTGTATGGTCACGTTAAGTGTTGACTTGCAACAAACCTCCTTTGCAATGTGAGGTTTCAAAGCTGCCATCCCCTCACTGTATGTGTGGTTGCCCTCTGAGAACTTCTCAGGTCTGAACCATATGTCTGTTCTTTTCAACTTCAGTTGATGAACAATTACCATTTTCTTTCTTTTTAAAAAATTATTATTATTATTTTTGTAAATTTTAAACTTTTCATTTTTTTCCTTTTTCCAGGTAACTAGGTTTATTTATTTATTCATTTTTAGAGGAGGTACTGGGGATTGAACCCAGGACCTTGTGCATGTTAAGCATGCCCTCTACCACTCCCCCCACAGTTACCATTCTCAAGGATGGAATTTAAGAAAAAACATACTATTCGATACAGCTTACTGTGCTGCAGAACTTTACTAAGATTATTTTTATGCATATGAATGTATAAACTAGTGTTTACATTACAGAAGCATTTGAACTGTGAAGGAGGAAAGATACAGCTTTTTTTATGGTTTGGAATATAGATTTGATAAGTATGTTTTTTTTTTTTTTAATACAGTCATCGTTTGGAGGGTAGTCGCAAAAATAATGGCTGACATTGGAGAGAATCAGTTGTCACAACTCCTCTCCCCTTCAGCTGTTGTCCAGCTGAAGGTCCCCTTAGGGCAGCAACCAATGATTGTCACCAACTATTTCAATTGTTCCACTGCTCACCACGTCCGCCAGCCCAAATGGTAGCATTTCTGATGCAGTAGAAGTGAAGCCGCTGTGCTTACGGAAACCCTCCTAGCAAGTCAGATAAACACCTCCCTGTGGGCAGCTGAGCTTCCTCAGCTCCCAGGTAGGGCTAGGGGGTTGCTTAGTTATTAAGGAAACATTAGGTACTGCTTCTGCCTTCTAGGTGAGGCAGAGGGAGAACACAAAACAATTAAATTCGTGAAAGTGTGCTAATTATTTGGAGAGAAGCCATAGCTTTGTTACAAAATGATAAATACATAAGTAGAATATATTCATGGGAGCTATTTTAAGAAAGTTGTCAAATCAGAGATGTGAGAGACTTCTCATGCCCTTTGCCCCAAGTTCTAATAACATCTAGAGTGATATAAGCATATGCAAATAAGCACACATAGGCTAAACTATTAGTAGAGTCATTCAAATAAATTGCTAGAGTTATAAAAATGAGTAATGAGGTTTTACAGAGGAAAGATTCCATGGAAAAGAGTGGAACTGGAGCAGAGTTTAATTATGTGTATTAAGTTACAAATATGTGTATTACTGCCATAGTCCTTGTGTGTGAAGATAAGATCTATGACCTCATAACAGCAAACGAAGAGGCGGATTTGGATTTATATTAAAAAATTCTGGAGGATAAGGAAAAAAAACTGACAATGATTGTTTCAAAATTGACACATAACTCGTTCTTATTTCCGAGGAGCTTTTAGACTTTGAGGAACTATTCATCACAATATTTGAAATGCTCATTTATTTCAGCTATGTTTCTGGATTCTTAAAATAGGATACAGCATTCATATTATTATTACTTTGTAGTGAGAAAGAAAGCAATTATTATTAATACTAGTAATAACAATAGTTGTAAGTGCAGGAAATAAGATCAGTAAAAACAGCAAAAGTAATCATCACATTTTATTCATTTGACTTATTAATATGTCCCTATTGCAACAGCTTGTAGACATATATATAATATAAAAGTAAACAACCCTGATTATAATTATAGATTAAAATATAAGTGCAATGAGGACACAGTAAACACAAGAAGACAAAAAAATATACTAAATGACCAAAGGTACTAAGAAAATCAGATTGGTTTGTGGCTGATGATATATAATTTTAAAAGCATATTACATAAGCTTTTACTTTTTCCAAGGAAGAAAAAAATCTAACCTCTTTCTCCCCGTACAGGTGATTTTGTATTTTCCTTTTAAAAATATGCTCAGCGGTATTCTGATAGGTTATTTTGAACATATAAACAGAATGTGATAATGCTATGTGGTTTTTTTTTTTTTCCTGTGCTGATAATAACACTACTGAAAAAAAAAAAAGTAAAGCAGAAGACGTAATCACTAAATTGGGTTTTAAGTTAAAAGATGAAAAAGCTATTCTTTAAAATAAAATATTCACCTAGGTGAAGTATATTATCTCTTCCATGCAGCTTTAAGTATGTTTATTCTTCTCTCAGTGCCCTGAATAACAATATTCAGACACCTCAAAAGAGCAAATTAATTTCATATGGGGTGACACTTTATTTCAGAACAAGACAGTTGTACTTGTGCAGTTTAAACTCTTTGCATGGCTTGGACAACTTTGCCAGTGACCTAACAAGCCTTAAATTAATGACAACAATAGATTATTTTACATCTTGCCTTTGTTTTTCTTCTTTCTTTCTTTTTCTTTAATCCCTTACTGGTAGTGATTCTCTAAAGAGCTAGACACTTTAAATAGATTTGTAGCTGATAATAAAAAATTTAAAAATTTTTTATGGAGTCAAATGTGATTACATCTAACGTTTTGCTTTTCTTCATTTTATAAATGTTCTCATCATACAGAACACAGCACTGGAACATATAGAATCATGAAAAAAAATTGTAACAAAATTCCCTTTACATGGAATTTCTCTTCTAGGATATGATCCTGTATGTCAAAATAAATAACATCTCTTAAAAAAAAAAACAAATAATAACTTCCTAAACAATCATTAAGGTTTTGGAAAGCAAGTCAAATGAATAGCTTTTAAAGCTACATGTCCAGGAAATCAATACATCTGTCTCTGTGTATCTCCCATTAGAGATCAGCAATTTATTTTTGTATGTAAAACAAATTTTGCATCAGTGATGTGGGAATTTACAAAGCATGTGAATTGTGACTTGTTAGAAGTTAATTTGCCCATATATTACTGGCTTATTAGATTTTAGTTTTATCTTAAAGTATTTACTATATTAGGAGCTAGTAGAACTGTTTACTTAAATATAGTTGCTGTCTTATATTCGATAACTTGGAGTTTTTACAAAGTCAGACTTGGCAACAACTCCATTTTTCCAAATCGATGTTTTTTAAATTGATTTCACTCACTTATTAATCCTAAAGTAGATATTGGGCTCTTGGTGTTTATCAGACCCTGTGGATATGTGCCAAGAGCATCTCAGTCCTTTCCCTCAGAGGAATTCTCATGTGGTTTTGGGAGATGCAGCTAAACAGCAATGTGATAAGTCCAATTATGATGTGGCATGCAAAGTCCAGTGAGGACAGAGACTGGAAGGTCAGGACTGTATCCACAGAAGAAGCAACTTCTCTGTTGAAATGTAAAGGCTGACTGCTTTTCTGGGTAAACCATGGTAAGAAGGACATTCTTTTCAAAGAAGTCATATGCCAAGGCATCAGTGAATCAAAATAGAATTTTAAAGAAACCTACAGAAAATGATTAAAATCACTGATGAAATCAGCATAGATAAAATATTGCTTAATGCTTGGTTAACCCAGAACCTAAGGGTTAAATGGAGATGGGATTGAGATCAGAGTTTGGTAGAATTAATGATGAAAGGCTTCTAAAGGTAGGCTTTCCCATAGACCAAAAGGATATCAGAACTTCTGGTGAGTTTGAAATAGTTCACAATTTCAATGAAAGATCAAAATGGCCACAAAAGGAGACTAGGATGTCTCAGGTATATAAAGTACCAATCCGGGAAGTGGGAAACTGCTCTAAATTTAAAACCAAAACATTAACAGAGGTGAAATGACAGACAGGAGGTCTCCACTTAAGGAAATGGGGTCCCCAGAAGGAGAACAGCAGCCTCCGACATACTGGTTGACTGAAAATGAATCTAGTATCCTTTTGTTTTTGGAACTCGATCCTTAATTAAAGATGATTTCATCAGTGGCGTGTATTTGGTTTGTATATGTCTGTGCTGTGAGGAAGTGCTGGCATTTGGCATAAGTCAGCTCAGCAGAGGCAATACTCTGCGGGGCATCAGAGCTCTGTTTATGAAGTGAATTACTGTGGCAGGAACGTGTGGGAAGGACTAGGTGGGGAACTTACTAGGCAACTCAGTTTTGTTCCCAGCTTTTCCAGGTGACCTTGGGGAAGTCTGCTACCTGCTGCAAGCCTGAGTTTCTTCTCTCTTACACATGGAAAATTTTGTTCCTAGATTATGGAAAATGATCAAAACTCAAGTCCTTTGTAGAAATCATCCCAGGGTAATGGAGGAGCTGAGAGGGCTCTGAAGTCTTTATACAGTGTTTTCTTAATTTTCACATAAAGTACATAACTCAATCCAGACAGGATTAAAAAAATATATTGACATGAAACTAATTTTATTGGATTGTAATTTTTATTTCATAATTTAATATTCTGATATTTTATATGTAGCATTTTCTGGTCCCCAAAAAGGTGGCCTTTCAATCCTATATAGTTTACTGTAGTGGTAAAAATTCTGTCTCTATACCTAGAATCTCTAGGGTTCAAATCTCCACTCTACTACTTGACCTTGGACAGGTTGCTTAACTTCTTCCCACTTGTTTTCTCATCTGTAAAATGGGAATAACAATAATAATAATACCTATTTCACAGGATTGTTTAGGGGGAAAAAATGTCAATGAATGTAAGGTTCAGAGAACATTCCCTGACACATGGTAAGAACAAGTGATTTATACTCAAGAATTTACCTAACCTATTAGAGTCTCTATTTCATCATCTGAAAGAATAGATTATGTCTCCTAGGTTATTAAAAAAGTCAAATAAAAAATCTAAGAGGAATCAATCAGCAACATCCAAAGTGAGGGGCTGTATTTGCCTTCTTCTGTAGCTACTTCCAAATATTGATGCATTAGCAGACGGAGTGGTACAGCACACTGTCCCAGTAACCAGGGATGCCCTCACTCAGTGCACTTTCATCCTACTGACGCATTGCTTTGTTAAAGGTAGCCTGGAAATCTCCTTTTACAGATATACCTGAGAGTAGCTGTCTAAATCAACCTCTAAGTAAAAAAAATAAATGTTTTCTCTCCCTTTAGAGTCTTTTAGAAAGTCAATCTATATAAGGAAACCAGATAACTTTAGATTTTTTTTTTATCAAGCTTCAATGTTCAGTTTTAGTGTGGCATGCATAAGAAGATGTACTTGAGAGTAAAGGCTCAAGTTCTTGGTTTCCATTCCTGACTACCACTTATTATGTAGTGATGAGCAAGTCACCTATGTTTCAGTTTCTATATATGTAAAAGGGGGTACTGAGAATATCTCAACCTGTTGAATTGCTGTTTTAAGAGACTCATATATAAAAGATTTACAACTATAAATGGTACATACTAGACCTTGGTAAGTATTAACTACTGTGGTAATTATTATTATTAGTATTTAGTTGTAGAGTAGATTCCAGCAATGGAGTAAAGTGACGTTTGTGTAATGTGATGTTGTGCATAAAAAGATTACAAAACAAAATAAATTTAAACTAATTAAAAAGATGTCAGCAAATATAGTGGAATGAGGGCCTCTGAATATTCTCTCCTCCATAAAATAAGAACAATGCAAATATTGTCAGAATTTTTTCCCAGAACTCTAGAAATTAACCAAAGATTTGACAGAATCTGTAAAAACAGCCAAATTGCAGTAAAAGAAGTAAGTGTTGTGGCATTTTACCTTTCCCTGTTCCTTTACCCTCTTGCCAAGCCTGGTGGTAGCTTTAAAAATCAATGGCCCATAATCATGGTGAAAGCCAGGAGCCTGGCAGTATTTGAAAGTGCACAATGGGGCTGGAGCTCCTCCAGAGACCCATTCTCAGAGAATTGTCATCGTTCTGTCTGATGGTTCCTGCTGGCAGAGCTGTTTTTACCGATCACCTAGTGAAAATAGCCTTTTCTCTGGGGACATCCAAAAACAATCAGAGGCAATTGTTAAATATTCTGATTACCTAAGATGGTGGTTAAAAGTTGGAGCAACAGCAACATAGGCTAACCAAAACACTTAGGGAAATCTGGAGAATGAGCTGTCTATGATGCTGACATATTCCTGGGACTCTAGAGAGCTCCATGCATGCATAGGGTTGTTCGCATGCCCAGGGCTGTGACTATGTTAAGGAAAAAACTGAGAAGGACCTACACACTTGTCTTAGTTTGGTTGGGCTGTTATAACAAAAATATCATAAACTGAATGGCTTAGAAACAATAAACATTCATTTCTCACAGTTCCGGAAGCTGGGAAGTCCAAGATCACGGCATCAGGTTTTTTCTGATGAAGGCTTTCTTCCTCATAGACCATACCTACTTGCTGTGTCCTCATATGTGGGAGGGGAGGGGATCTCTCTCAGGCTTCTTTTATGAGGGCACTAATCCCATCCACAAGGGCTCTATCCTTATGACCTAATCACCATGTAAAAGCCCCGCATCCTAATAACATCATTTTGGAAGTTAAGACTTCAACGTGTGAATTTAAGGGGTAGACAAAAATTTAGACCGTAGCAGCTAAACCTTGAAGCTCTTTGTAAGCAGGAAGTAAAGGTAAAGATAGGATTGTAAATCACCTGGATGAGTGTTGAATTCATCTTAGCACCAAATACACTCACAGCTCCTTAGAAAAGATTGGGAAACTTAGTATTTCCATGCATTTAAGGAAATTTCTGTTCAATCAGTAGCTGACTACTAAGATAACTGAGCAGAAATTTGAGTGACATGACAAAGAAGACCTATTTACAGATTAGTTCAGAAAAGTCAATAGCAAACAACCACAACAAACAGCCACAACAGCAAAGATAAGGGACAGGGGAGAATCTGATCTAATAAGTTGTCACATTATGTTATTTAAAACACCCAGGTTTCAATAAAAGCTATGAGATACGCAAAGAAATATAAAACTATGGCCCATACACTAGAAAAATTTAATAGAATGGTCCCCATGGAAGCACAATGTTGAATTTACTGGATAAAAACTTTAAATCAGCTATTTTAAAAATGCTTAAATAACTAAAGGAAAGCATGACTAAAGAATTAATGAGAAGTTTGAGAATGATGTCTCACTTACTAGAGAAGATCAGTAAAGAGGCAGAAGGTATTAAAAAGCAAAAAGAATCAAGTAGAAAGTCTGGAGCTGAAAAGTGCAATAACTGAAATAAAAAATTCACCAGAGAGGCTTAACAGCAGATTTCAGCAAGCAGAAGAAACAATCAGCAAGCTTGAAGGTAAACCTATTGCGATTATCCAGTCTTAGGAACAGAAAAGCAAAAGAATGAAGTAAAATAAACAGAGCCTCAAAGACCTTTGGAACACCATCAAGCAATTAACATACGTATAATGACCTCTCAGATGTAGAGAAGCTAGAGAAAAGAGCAGAAAGAACATTTGGAGAAACTGTGGGTAAAAAAACATTCTCAAATTTGATGAAAAACATTCATTGACGTACCCAAGAAGTCAAAGGAGACCCATCCTTAGACACATCGTAATCAAACTGTCAAAAATCAAAGATTAAGAGAGAATGTTGAGAGTATTACGAAAGAAGCAACTCATCAGGTGCAATACTCAATTTTTCATCAGAAACAATGGAAGCCAGAGCAGCTATGAGAATATATTCAAAGTGCTGAAACAAAAATCTTAAACAATAATTCTATCTCCAGCAAAATCACCTTTCAAAATAAAGGAGAAATTAAGACATTCAAAGATAAACCATACTGAGAGCATTCATTGCTAGCAGACCTTCCCTATAAGAAATCATAAAGGGAATCCTTCAGCATCAAATGAAAAGATACTAGATAGTAGCTCAAATCCAAATTATAAAATAAAGAGCACTAGTAATGGTAACTACATATAAAAAAAAAAAGTGTAAATGTATTTTTGTTTAGGAGTTTTCTTTCATAACTAATTTAAAATACAACTGCAGAAAGCAGTAATTATAAACCTGTGTTGCTAGTAATATAATATATAAAATAATTTGTAGAAAGAAGCATAAAGGGGTAGAAAATGGATTGTCTAGAAACAAAGTTTTTGTATAATAGTGTAATCAAGTTGGTATTGATCTAAACTAGATTTTTATAAGTTAAAACATTAATTTTAATTTCCAGGCCAATCACTAAGAAAATAACTACAAAATATATAGTAAAAGAAACAACAAGGAAATAAAATTGTGCACTAGAAAATACTTACCTAACCCCAAAGAAGTTGGTATTGGAGAGATAGAAGAACAAGAGAGAAAGAAATAACAAATTGTCAAGCATAAATCTTATCTCATTAGTAATTACATTAAGTGTAAATGGATGAAGAATTCCAACTAAAAGAAAGAAATTGGCATAATAGGTTTTAAGAAAAACGGTCTAACTTTATGCTGTGTACAAGAGACGTATTTTAGATTCAAAGACACAAATATGTTTAGAAAAGAATGAAAAAAGATATACTTTATATTTGCAAAGTAAAATTAAAAGGAGCTGGAGTGGTTATACTAATAGGAGACAAATTATACTCTAAGACAAAAATTGTTACTAGAGACAAAGAGGGACATTTTGCAACAGTGAAATGGGTCAAGACATCAAGAAGGAAAATAACTAAAACCTACATGCACCTAACATCAGAGTCCAAGGTAAATGAAGCAAAACTGACAGAACTGAAGAGGGAAATAGACCATTCAACAATAATAAATGGAGACTCCAATACCCTGTTTTCAATACGGGATAACCATTAGACAAAAGATCCATAAAGAAGTAGAAGTCTTGAACACTACTGTATGTGAACTAGACCTAGAAGTTATGTATGGAGCATTCTATCTAACAGCAGAAAACACTTTCTTATCAAGTGCACGTGGAACGTTCTCCAGAATAGACCATCTCTGAATAAATGTAAAAGGGTTGAAGTAATACAAAGTATGTTCTCTGACCATAATGGCATACAATTGGAATTCAATAATAGAAGGAAATTTAGGAAATTCACAAATATGTGGAGATGAAACAGCACACTCCTAAATAATCAATGAGTCAAAGAAAAAAAATTACAAGGGAAATTAAAAAAATATTTTGAGATAAATGTAAACACAACATACTGAAATTTGTGAAATTCAGATAAAATAGTGCTTATAGGGAAATTTGTAGCTATGAATGCTTAAATTAAAAAAAACAAAGATGTCAATTCAACAAACTTCTACCATCAGACATTAGAAAAATAGAAGAAAACTGAGACTAAAACACAAAGAAAGAAGGAAAAGTGAAGACTAGAGTGGGAATAAATAAAATAGGGAAACAATAGAGAAAAATCAATGAAACCACAAGTTGGTTCTTTGAAAGAAAGATCAATAAAATTGACAAACTTCTAGCTAGAAAGACCAAGAATAAAAGAAAGGATTCAAGTCAGTGAAATCAAGAATCAGAGATAAAATATTACTACTGACCTTACAGAAATTAATATTTTTAAAAATTACAAAAGGAATACTAGAACAATTGTATGCTAAACTATTAGACAACCCAAAGGAAAGGGACAAATTCCTAGAAAGACACTCAAAGCACTGAAACTGACTGAAGAAGAAACTGAATCCTGATGAAATAAATTTTAAAAAATTGAAAGGAAATAAAAGAAAAAAGGAAGATTGCAAGAAAGAAAGAGGAAGAAAGGACATCAAAAATCTGACCTTACTTTATGTTCATTTGCTTCCTTTCCTAAATGTGTGTCCAATTTTTTAAAGAAGTCATCTTTGTTAATGGAGTATTCTGTTCGGATCCAGCTCATGTTTGAGATAAAATGTCTCCCTGTATTGCTGGCCTGCTCAGTATTGATAACTACTCAAAGCGTGTATTGTTTTCCTCATTTTGTTATCCTGCTAACAAGAAAGAAGAAAACATGCCCACATTTATGACTGGGAAAAGAATATCACCCTCATACTGCAGTCTTTCATTTTAAGGTGGTTTATCCTTAAAATGTCATATCCAAAATGTCAACAGTGAGCTCTTACTTTCAGTTTTTATGGTGGTTTACAGGTATATGAAAACTGTTAAGATGTCATCATGTAGCCATTTCTCATAGCAGCAGGTGTGACTTTTATTGTGACATAAACTGGACATGTACTTCTGATTTAAAAATGCTTTATATTTTACATTTGGCTCCCCACAGCATATCTGAAATTAATTCAAGAGCTTGTGAATCTCTATGTAGCACTAATGAGAATACAATCATTTTATTCACTTTTCCTAAGGCCCCAAGTATGGGACAGTAAATACGGTATCTGGACTGGATGTTTGCTGTTGATAAATAATAGTTTTTAAGTAATATAACATTATTTTCAGTGCGCTTTCAAAGACTATACCATCATTTCAGTTTCTAAACTCTGAGTAGCAACAATGATGAGAGATACTCACTTGAATATCAATTCAGAAAAGCAGATAATTATCCTCCAGGAGAAGTTGTGGGTGTTTTTATGTCCTAAGCTTTGTGTTTCTCTGCCCCTTTACTTGACTGTAATTGCCACTTTAGTGCTTGGCCAGAAAGCTGTTTTATCAATCAATCGAACAAATAAATGGGCAGATTAATTAATTTTTTTTTGTTGAAAACAATTTAAAAAATTATAGCAAAGCAATTTTGATTTTCAACAGTCCTACTCGCCATCTGCATTGAGCAGAACTCTCGACAGCCGTCTGGGTTGCCAAGCAGTAAATAGCCCTGCCGTGACTCCAGGGTCCCTGGGATCATTCCACTATTTTGTCACTCCAGCATGTCACACAGCTCACTGTGGGCCTCCCATTCCTCCACCGTCAGAAATGTAGACCTGCTGCTCCTGCAGGAGAAAGGGAATAGATGGAATGGTGGGACAGAGAGATGATCCAATGGTTGGGAGAGTAAGGCTACAGAAACCTCAGAATTTGGGGGGATGCTCTTTTCAAAGGAGAGAGAAGTCATTAGAAGCTCAGTACTTCTATTACCTTAAAAATGCAGGTAATTCTCACACCAGCAGAAACACACCACCTCCTGGGACACTACTTATCCTAACCTTGCATCTGAGTCACACTTCTCAGATAAAAATAGTACGTTTTGTAAACTCTTTCTACTGCATTGTCTGTTTATCAAAGGGTAATCCTGATTCTTTCATCGTCAGATATAGTCAAGTCCTGACTTCAGTGAAGATGGGAAAGACCCTGGATAGTCTTGCGCTAAATTAAAGGTTTTTGACAGGAAAGGCTGACTACTTGAAGAAGCTGCTATTAGAATGATGTGTGATTACTTATTCAAGAATAATTTCTTTTGTTTTTTTTTCTTCATATTAGTGATAGATTCTGTGAAAATGCTTCTCTCACTGACTGTATCTTGTATATAGATAGCTACTATTATCTGTGTCTACGTTTTTGATCTGTGAAAAGGAGAATCTGTCCTTTCACATCAGCTTAATGAGGTTTTTGTAAATAAGTCAGACTTCTTCTGAGCTATAGGAATAAGAAGTAAATTATATGTGAAACACGTACATTTTTCTAAGCCATTCACCAAGAACCTGAGTATCTTTTTCAAATTAGTAACTGAGTTCTTTGGAAGAGTTCGTTTGTAATACATAACATAGATGGGCCTTGAAGAGATGGACTTAACCATATTAGATAGAACTAAGATGAAAAGGAATATGATTTCCCCCGAATCCTCGACCTTGCCTTCTGAGGTTAGTTTTCTAATATGTAAAATAGTTGGGTTGATGTAGACCATCTCAAAAGTCACATTCAACTTAAGAAATTTCTCATCTTTAGTATAGGAACTGAAGCAAATGAGTTAAAGTAGTTTTATCCACTCTGGTAAATTCAGTCAAACCAAAGATAAAAAATCTGCTCTATGACTGTTTGACTACCTTTATGCTTTAATTGGGCAACAAATAATCTAAAGGCATTTTATTTATTCAGAAATTCATAGTACTCTGTGTACAAACAGAGAATTGCAGTGCATCCATGGAGGGAAAATTACCAAGAGTGAAGTGATCTCCTCAAGATCACACAGCCAGAAAAAGTGTAAACCTGAGATTCAGACCTGCTCCTTCTGAAAGCCAGGTCGGAGGTTTTCACAGTGTAACACCGTACATTTTACGAGTAGATATGTTCCGGTAACCTTATTTTTCGGCCAAAGTAACTGAGCCCTAGAGTTATAAAATGACTCACCCCAAGGATGACTCCAGAAGGAAGGCTAGAATCCACATTTCCTGGCCTCCATTCTGGTGCTCCTTCTGCTGACAACATCCAGATTTACAGCTAATTTTCATTCGTACACTGTACATTCCATCTTGAAGGATAATCATTATGGGGAAGGAGAAGTGAAAACACTGGAATTTAACAATACTTTTGAACTAAAAATTTAGACAGTTTTTTGAATTATTCAACCTTGAGTTCTTCGTGGTCAATGATTTTTTTCTTCCTCTTAAAAGGTAACCCAAATATCTACTGGCTTGCGGTTTCTCATTACAAGGCAGGACCTCAGCCTTACTGTCCCTGAGCCACTTTATGATGCCCTGAGAGGGCTAGAACTTCTGTATGCAAGGCCACTGTGTCAGCTAGAGTCACGGTAGATGATAATTTATTGAGCAGTTATTATGTGTGAGGCATTATACTAGGCTTAGTATAGGTTACTTAATTGTATCGTCACAACCACCACATACCATGGGTATTATCTGACAGGTGAGAAATCTGAAGCACAATGGGGTCCCCGATTTCATAGCCATTAAGTGGCAAAGCCAAGTTTTGAACCCAGGTAGGCTGCCCTCTTACTGATGAAACGCCACAGCAAACACTCTTCTACAGTTCCATGTGCTGCGTATTCCTATTTGTGGCAAAAGGAGTTGCTTGAAATAGCCTTGACTCTCCCTTTTGGGGGCTGCAGACTACAAGTGCTTGTCAGGTTTCCAGTTCTCAGCCAAACCTGGGTTATGTTCCATGACTGAGAGGGCTCCTCTCCAGCTCATGCTGCATTTCGTGACATAAACCCTAAAAATAGCTGAGCATGTATATAGTTTCACAAACTGAACAGTTTCAACACCCTCTCACCCCTCATTTCTTGCTCATAGGAGATCAAACACTGTCCAAGAGGCCACAGGAGGATCAGAAGCTCCATTCCCCTCTTCTTCTCTCTCTTTGATAGCCCCTCCTCCACAAGACCTTCCTCCCTCTCTTTTTCAAAAACAAAAACTCTTGTACATATCATTGTGTGTGTGTGTCTCCATACACTCAGCTTCTATAGCCAAATTAGTATCATTTACAAAAATAATATTAAATTTCATAATTAATTCAATTACCAGTGAACAATTGTAATAATGAAATTCTCCTTAACGATTTGTTTCTTTGTTATGGTCAAAAGCATATATGTGCCTTGAAGAAGCTGCAGATATGCATGAAGAAGATAGGAAAGTCACTAAGACCAGTACCAATTTAGAAATAACTGTTCTTAACTCATCAACATTCACAAATCCAGAATCATTCTGTGGCTAGTGATCTTTAACTTGTATTTTTCATTCTTTTTTTTTCCATTTGCATTTCAGTTTGAGAACTTTCTATTGCCCTGTCTTCAAGTTCACGGATTCTTTCCTCAACCATCAAATTTACTGATGAGCCCATTTAGAGCTTTCTTCATTCCTGTTACTGTGTTTTGATTTCTAGTATTTCCTTTTGACTTAGAGTTTGTACCTCTACTTAAATTATTCATCAGGTTTTTTTTTTATATTTTCTACTTTATCCTTAGAGTGTCAGTTATTTTAATTTCTTTGATTATTCCAACATCTGCATCGTATCTGAGTCTAGTTCTGATGATTGTATTTCCTCTTCAAAGTGTTTTTTCTTGCCTTTCAACATGACTTATAATTATTTTGTTGAAAGCAGGACCTATTGTTTAGGGTAACAGAAACTGGGGTAATAGGCATTTAGTGTGAGAACTGATGTTGATCTGCTAGGAGTTGGGTGACTGTTCAATGTTTGATGCAGCTATAGGTTTAATTGGCTTAAAATTACTCAGCTGTCTTTGCTTTTGTTTCCTTTCTTGACTTTTGGCTTACCTAAGTACTCCTGCTCAGAAAATCTATGTCTTGTAACCTCTTGGGTTGTAATACAATATTATATTGGAACCCTGTTAATATGGTGGTAGGGTAGGTAGAAGAGACAGTGTTCTATAATCTGACTAAATTGCAGGATTTGGTGGGCCTATGTCTTGGGACTGTGACCTTCACAAGTCTAGTGATGTAGATTTTGCCTCCTCTCCTTGCTCCTTTCCCTGGCTATAATGTTCTCAGTCTATCTCCTTGAAGCCCTAATCTCTGTTGACTATTCTTTGGTTCCCCTCTTACGTGAGATAGGGAGTCTTTAGGGGCTGGGATGAAGGGGGATTCCCTCTTCTTGGTGGGACAGAGTTTCAGAACTGAGCTCTGGCAAAGTCCATTAGTCTGCAGAGTGAACCTTCATTATGGAAAAGATTTTTGGCCCATTTCACAATGGTTATTTTCCCCTCTTCCTATGTCAGAGCCAAGAGAGGATCTTATCATAGTCTAAATGAGGACCTGGTGGAGTTCCTTGAGGAAAAGTCACAAAAGTATGGTGAGGTCCCCTATGACTATGGCCCTTAGAGTTTCTCAGTATCAAGCTAATCAACATTTAGCCTCTAGAAAATCATTAAAATTACCATTTAAGTGTTCCAATCAGTTTATGATTCTTGAAGCGTCTCTTTCAGATCTCCATTCCTGTATCCCTCTAGATGCACCCAAATCTCCAAATTTAAGTTGCCAGTGTGACTTGTGACCTCAGTTCCCTGATAAGTACAAGCAAAGACACTGATTTTCAATTTGTTTAGCATTTTCTTATTGTAAGGAGAGGAGTAATAACTTCAAAGTTCTTTTTATTTGGAGCTCTATAATGTGTAGTTTTCACTTAAAATATATCTTGAAGATTTTCATATCACTACATAATCTACAACAACATATTGAATGACTATGTGTCATAGTATTGTATGAATTTATATTGTTCATTAAGCCATTCAATTCTCTTTGGGCACTTTTCACTATTATAAATAGAACCATAATGAACATCTTTGAGGCTAACTAAATGGGTTCACATTGATTATTTCAAGATAACTTACTATAGGTAAGATTTATAGGTCAAAGCCTATATTTTAAGTCTATTTTAAAGTATTGCCAAGTTGCTCCTAAGTTTGTTTATAACAGGTTACAATCTTTCTAGTCATCAAGAGACGCTGATTTCTTGCATCCTTACCAGCACTGGATAGAGTGGTTTTTACTTTTCCACTTTCATGTTTTGTGCTCCCATATCAATTTACATTTCCTGATTGTTATGGAACTTGGGTATTTTAATATATTTTCTTCAATGTTTTGTTTGAAATCGCCTGATTTAATTACCCACTTATATAAGTCAAAGTTTTTGACTTCAGAATTTAAATATCTTTTCTTATTAAAATTTATCGATTCTTTTTTCAATTTCGTTTGACTTATTTTGCTTTTAATATCAAAACATGTCCTTTGAATTATGATGTTACAACAGAACACAATAAAAAATGAATAGAGTTTCAGAATATTTTGCCATGGGTTATGAAGGGCGCCTATCTTAGACCAGCAAAGATTATACTGTAGAGTCAGCTAACTCTTGGATGAGAATAGCTCTCCCTACCCTGAACCTGAAATTATTCCTGTTTTCTCATTATGTCCACATAATGCATAAGCCATTGTATTTCTTGTACAGTAGATAGCATGCCTTTTATTACAAGGCCTCCTCTTCTTTTCAATTTTGAAAAGATATGCTTTCTAGTAAATATCTGCAGTGTTCACTGTGAGTCCCTGAAAGTACTGGGCTTTATACTAGTGTAGTAATAATACTGAATTAAACAAGGAAGATAAGGTAAAATGTGGTAAAAAGCAAATCAGTTTGGTGGTGGAGATTAAACATCCATGTCATGCTTCTAGTATTTTGTGAAATGAAGTTTTAAGTATCCCAATAGCTTAAAATAGATTAGCTCCCAATAGTATATATTGATAACAGCCTGGGGAAGGGCAAAGTATTTTGGATTATATCTGGCAATAACCGATAAAAAGGGAAATTTATTTTATTTTATTTTATTTTTATTTCATTACTCACATTAGGCATTTTATTCTATATATTAGATTTTACTTATCAAATGAGAAACTGAATGAAAGAAACATTTTCAGATAATGAATTTCCAAACAGAGGCAGAAGTTTGCATCTTTGGTGAGTATGAAATGGGCTTTTATGCACTTTGGAGTAGACTGCATTGCTTGGGGATGAGCCTAGAAATTAAAGCCACAGGTTTGATCAAAATGCTTAATGCCTTTTAGAATGAATGTAGTAAAATACATTAAATCTAAGAGATAGCTTTATTCTACAAATTATGGCTTAGTTAATACTTAGTTATTACTCTGAATTGTCAAGCTATTCTGAGTAGTATTCAAGTGAAGTTTAAATGGATGTTTGCAGTATAAAGTAAAAAGATTTGCATGCATCTAAGATGATTTCCTTTAGGTAAATTCCAATATGTGTAATTTATGGATCAAAAAGTATGCAAATTCCTACCTCATAACCCACTTTCCCACTAGATGATGAATATTTTGAGGGCAGAACTCTGTGTTAATCATTGTGTAAACCTCATTGCCTATCTTACAGATGAGGGAACAGCGTCAGAGAGTTTAAGTCATTTCTCAACTAATGTTTATTAAATTTATTAATCAAAAAAAATCTTGGAAAGATTGAATGGAAGAAATAAATGAACTTTCAAAACAAGCCATAGCTTAGATTGTATAAAGTATTTATAAATAGTTGTTCCATTTTCTTCAGTTCTTATTCTTATAGTGAAATTATTGATAAATTATTTTTGTCTTCTTGAACTAACTGTAGTTCTGATGCAAAAGTGTTATGAATCTTGCTAAAATTAATTATAATATGCTACTAAAATAAGTATACCTACACACAGATCTTCTTAAAGAAACACACACACCCAAATGCCCACCTGGGATTTCACTTTCAAGGGTCATCTCAAATCGCATTTTTAAAAGAATGGAACATTTACAGATTAATCATTGGATGTTTTAACACACCATTCATTTAGTCAACATTTATTGAGAATATTATATGTGCAATATTTTGTAATATATGTTATAAGAAACACAAAATAGTAGAAAGCTTGGTATCTTCCCTCAAATTACTGTGCAATTAGATTAGTAATACAAAAAGTTGAAATAACCGATGACTTGTCAGAGCTCTAAATATTAATAAATGCAAACAGAAATATTTCCAATTAAACTCAAATATGTTGACCAGGTGTTGACTGGAGGAACAAAGTTAGTCAGAAAGAGTCATGAATGGAAGAATGCTTGGAAATGATAAATTGGCACCTGAGCTGGAGAAGAAATGAGCGTTATGAATTGGTAAAGATGTGGGGAGCAGACATTTCAATTGAAGCATTGTTGCATTTAAAAGTAGAAAGCTTCTTGAAAGGAGACCAGTTTTGTAGGTAGCAGAAGGGATATTCACTTGATTAAGTGAGAATGAGGTGTAAAGAATGAGAGGACAGTTGACTGAGCAGCTACAATGGGGATTCAGTGAAGGCTGAGCCACCCCATCAGCATCAGCAGAGAACACAAGGATGTTGTCATGGTGGTGGGAAGAGCAACACATTTCTAGCTGATGTGAGTTGGAGGAGAGAGAAAGAAAGAAATGGAAATAGATGATCTGAGAATCGTCTTATAGGAAAAGAATCAGACAGCCTTATATGGAGATAAGGAAGGTATTTTGAGACTGCTGATTCTGGATAATTCAATGTGTGTGTGTATGGGTGTGTACACAACGTTTGTGCATTTGTTCCTGGAAGAAATAAAAATAATAGCACTTAATCAATGATTTGAGCACTGAATGGTCTTTTGAGCTGAAAACTCAAATCATAAAAAATATCATTCTGCTAACTTTACCCTGCAAACTTCATTTAGGCATATGATATGGCTTGGATAATTAACTCTAGCTATAGGTAAAAAAGGTTTTTAGATAACTGGTATAACTTTGCTTGATGCAATGGAAAATATTATTTAATTCACAACCTGTCATTCATTTTTCCCTGCATATGCACAGAGTTTGTCTGAGTTCTGAAGTTATTTGGAAGTCTTTATACTTGAAAGATAAATGAAAAAAAATTTGAGAAAGTACTCTATGAAGGCAATGAGGCAAAACTTCAAATTTCAGGTTTCCAAACAATGGGGAAGCCACATTTTAAAAGAATATGCTAAGTAAATCCCCTGTACATTCACAGCAGCCCTAGTGGAGAATTTGTCTAAAAATGCATCTTCCAGAAATGTCATGGTAACATTCAGAGATATAAAATGACCAAATGAATAATTTTTAAATCTTTAAAAAATTTTAACGTCTAAATCATCCCATATAACTTATTCCTGGTCATCAAGATATTGAACCTCAAACATACTAATTTATTAAAAAATTATTTCTCAGTTCTTTTAAACTTGCCTTAAGAAGTACAATATTTTCTGTTTAAGAAAACAGTACAATGGAGTGTTGGAGTCCAGGGCATGCCTCTCCAAAATACACTTTAACTGTGGATTGATTATTTTGAATTTAAATTATTTATGAAAGAATCAGTGCAAGAGGGACAATCTGACCCTCCTGTCTGTCTCTCTGAAAGCAGAATATAAATCTCTCATATGAAAGGTGCCCTCTCTGTGTCTGGAGATTTTAAGAAACCCTTATCACTAGAGATGGCAAATTTGGGTCGAGAAACCTGTTTAAATAAACCTTGCTACTTTAATTCTTTAATTTACTATCTCAAACGCAAACAGCTTGGAGTCTTCACTAATTAAGCACCCAAAACCTAATTTCTTTGTTCTGTTAATTCCTCACAAATTTATTGTTTCTTTGTCTAAAAAGTATAAAGTCTGCCTGCTGTGGCCACTTCTTGGCCCCGTTTATATAAGACCTCCATGTCACCAATGAAATTAGTTTCTTTTTCTCCTGTTAAAGTGTCTTGTGTTCATTGTATTATTAGTCCATCCACAAGAACTCAAGAGGGGTGAAAGGGTAAGTCTCCCCCTCCCTGACAAAACTTATTTCTGTTTATTGAAAGTAAGAGAAAAGGCTATGGAGTTCTTTAATTGGCTGTGAGTGAGGCCTTGGCCTTGAGCATGAGGATAATAGACAAAGATAATCATGGGAGTAAGTGGTAACAAAGATGAGAATGCAAATGACTTGAAGTTTCAGTAACACATGCCACAGCCGATGAGCTCCCTCCTGCTAACCTGAGGGCAACCTTGGCCCCGCCATCTCAGCTCCAGCCGGCCGCCTTCCGCACAGCTGTGTAGGTAACTTCCTCACACGTGCATTTTACTTTTACATCATCAATGCTGACAATGGTACTGGAGTACAGTCACTGTTTTTCTTTTAAACGTGTGATATTCTCTGGGATTTCTGCTTGAGTCTGGGGCCTCAATATGGAGGTCAAGTCATGCGTAAAACTGAACAATTCTTGCCAGAATGCTAGCTGTCCTTCTCCTCCAGAGAACACTACTTTGGGTAAAAGGAAAAGCAAACTATACTGTCATATTATGATTTTATTTGCAGAGACAAAATCAATAACTAAAAGAAACACAGACCTTATATTGAGGTTGCCTAAAAAAGATAACAGAGTTAAAAAAAAGTGTTGACAAGATTGAAATAATAGTGATGAAATTGACTCCCTTAAATAAGAGAACAAACTTCATTTCAAATGTCAATGGAAAAAATGAGAAAAAAATATTATTTCTACTATACATGATAAGATACATAGAAAATCAGATTATCAGTTGGAAAATGTTAATGAGTAATTAATGTGAGTATTCAATAAAATGACTGGACAAAAAGTGAATAGTCAATCAATCCTCAATATTCACAGATTTGGTATTTGTAAATTCATCTATTCAATAAGATATTTCTGTAATCCCAAATCAGTAAATGCCACGTTTTTATGATCATTTGTGCATATGCACAGAGTGGCAAAAAATTTGAGTCATACAACATGCACATTCTCAGCTGAGGTTCAATAAGCTGATACTCTATCTTTTTGTTTCAGTTCTCAATTGTAAATGTGCCCTTCTTGTTATCCATTTAGTGCCATTTTTTTTTTAATTCTTATGCTTTTCTTTGTTTGACCGTGAGTTCACAGTTTACAATGGTTCTGAAGCATAATGCAGAAATGTTTTCTACTGTTCCTGAGTGCAAGAAGGCTGTGAAGTGCCTTATGGAGGAAATATATATGTTAAATATGATTTATTCAGGTATAGGTTATATTGCTGTTAGGTATGAATCCAATATTAATAAATCAATAATGCATATTAAATAAAGTATCTTTAAACAGAGACATATAAAACAAGGTTATGTATTGATTGGTCGACAAAAGTGTTGTGATCAGAGACTTTCAGGAAACTTACCCTGTATTTCCCCTGGGAGCAATAATTTAGTATTTGCTAATTCAGTGTTTGTTATGAATTTATAGAATATAACTACTGTGAGAAATGAGAGTTATCTGTATACAAAAATACCCAGGGATCTTATTAAATAGCATGTTTCAAAGTATAATATAAAAATATTCAACTAAAGATTGCAATAAAACTACACTAAATTTAGTAATGAACTTAACCCACTTTGATAGTATGCTGTTCTTTGTTATTTTTTTTTTCCTTTAGAATTTAAGTTGCCTGGGGACAGATAATATCAGATTCTGTTCCATAACCTCAGCTCCAGAATAGTGTTTGGCACATATAAGGAAACTAATAAGTAATTAGAATTATTGCTTTTCCTTTTAGAATCTTCCTGCTTTTATTTTATTTCTTTTTTATACTAACTTCATAACTACTGAAAAACTAACTGATAAGATTTAAAAACTGCACCAGAAAAGACAAATTAATGGTAACCATGGGGTCAAATTTACAAGAGCAATGAAAAAAAAAGTAATGAGAAATATAGATCAAATTAATACACACATATTTTATAAATTAAAACACAGAATAAAAATTAATAGACAAGGAATATTTTACAAAACAATAAGTACAAATTTATGTGACTAAAAAGAGGCTAAATTTATTAATCCATATAAAGCTCATATAAATAAATGAGAAAACTACAATCGCAATAAACAAGTGGGAAAAACAAGTGGACTATTTACACAAAGGGAAATTTAAATATATAAAACTAGAAAATTTCAACTGTATTTATAAGTGGAAAACTTTCATGCAAACATCTCAACATAATAAAGGCTATAATGTGATAGCTTACATTCAGCATTATACTCAAGGGCTCTAAGATCAGGAACAAGACAAGGATGATCATCCTTGCCACTTTTATCCAACATAGTACTGGAAGTCCTGGCTAGAGTAATTAGGCAAGAAAAAGAAATAGAAGGCATCCAAACCAGAAAGGTAAAGTAAAGTTGATGACATATTAAATATAGAAAATCCTAAAGATTCCACTAAAAAAACTATTAGAGCTAATAAATGAATTCATAATAAAATCTCAGAATAAAATAAAATCAACATACAAAAATGAGTTGACTTCTGTACACTAAAATGAACTATCAAAAAGAGAAATTAAGAAAATTTCATTTACAGTAGCTTCAAAAACAATAAAATGGGAATAAATTCACCTAAAGAGAAGAACAAACAATGCACTGAAAACTATATGACATTAAAAAAGGAAATTGAAGATGATACAAATAAATGAAGAGATATTCTATGTTCATGAGTTGAAATAATTAATATTATTAAAATATCCATACTACCCAAATCAATCTATGAATTGAATGCAATTTCTATAAAAATTCTAATGACACTTTTTACAGTAGTAGAAAAAAAAATTCCTAAAATTTATATGGACCATAAAAGACCTGAATAGCCAAAGTGATCTTGAGAAGAAAGAATAAAGCTGGAGGCCTCATACTTTCTGATTTCAAACTATATTCTGAATATTACAAAGCTATTGTAATAAAAAGACTAATATTGTCATAAAAGTAGGCACATAGACAAATGAAACAGAATTAAGAGGTCAGCCATGCTTATTGGCAAATGTTTGACAGAGGAGTCATGGATATACAATGGACAATGAATAGTCTCAAAAACAGATGGTGCTAGGAAAACTGGATAATCATAGGTTAAAGCATAAAATTGGACCTGCACTTTCACTATACACAAAAGTCAACTCAAAATGGATTAAAGACTTGAACATAAGATCTTAAACCATTAAACTCCTGGAAGAAAAAAAAAAAAGAATAAGCTCATTGACATTGGTCTTGGCAGTGATTTTTTTGGATCTAACACCAAAGCAAATACAACAAATGTATAAATAAACAAGTAGGACTATATCAAACTAAAAATCTTCTACAAAGTGAAGAACAGTATTAGTGAAATGGAAAGAAACTTACCAAATAAGATAAAATATTGCAAATCAATTTGTAAGAACTCATACAACTCAATAGCAAGAAAACCCAAAACAACTGATTAAAAAATGGGCAAAGTTTCTGAATAGGCATTTTCCCAAAAGGACATGCAAATGAACAGCAGGTACAGGAAAAGATACCCAACATCACTCATCAGGGAAATGCAAATCAAAACTGTAAAGGGATGTCACCTCAAACCTGTTAGGATGTCTATTACCAAAAAGCCAAAAGATAAAAAAAAAAAATGCTGGTAAGAATGTGAAGAAAAGGAACTCTTGAACACTTTTGTTGGGAATGTTAATTAGTAGAGTCACTATGGAAAACAGTATGGAGTTTCCCAAGAAGTTAAAAAATGAACTACCGTATGATCCAACAATCCCACCTTTGAGTATATATCCAAATGCAGTGAAAGCATTATCTTGAAAAAAAGTCTGTACTCCCATGTTAATTGCAGTATAATTTATAATAGTCAACATATGGAAGCAACCTAGATGTCCATGGATGTATGAATGAATAAAAAATGTGACTATATGTAGAATGCAATGTTACTTAGCCTTAAAAGAAAAGAAAATCCTGTAATTTGTGACATTTGCCTTCCATGAACCTGGAGGGCTTTCTCCTAAGTGAAATAAGCCAGATTAAAAGAAGACAAATAATACATTGTATCATTTACATGTGGAATGAAAAAAAAGTCAAACTTACAGTAATAGAGTAGAAAAGTGGTTGCCAAGGGCTATGTTGTGGGAGAAATAGAGAGAAACTGGCAAAACTGTATAAGCTATAAATTGAATAAGATCTGAGGGTCGAATGTACAGCATGGTGACTATAGTTGATAACACTACATTGTATAATTGAAATTTGCCAAAAGAGTAAAACTTAAGTGTTCTAACCAAAAAGAAAAAAGTAAATATGTGCAGTGATAGATGTATTAATTAACTCAGTGAGGGAAATCCTTTTATAATGTATACATACATCAAATCATTGCATTGCAAACTAAATACCTTACAATTTTGTCAATTATATCTCAATAAAGCTGAAAAAGTAAAAAGAAAAGTTGCTTTTCAAAATTAAAAAAACTGGAATTTAAAAAATAGTAAGTTTATACTTTCGAAGGCTATCAAATAATCAAAAATTATTTGTTTTTAAGTTTTTAAGCACTGACAAGTGAGGACATAATGCAGTGAGTACTGTCTTCTGCTGCTATGAAACAGTCAAAACAAATTGAGCTGGAAAACTATTAGGAGAATTTATGCCCCATACAGAGGAAAACTGCTCAAACTTTTTTCTTTTAGCATCATTTACAAAACCTGAAACTTGGGAAAAAATTCTATTCAGTAAAGTGGAATGATTATGCAAATCACATTATATCCATTTGATGAGAAGGTATGCACCTATTGAAAGCAATGTTTATTAAAGTTTTTTTAAAGCATGGGGAAATGCTTGGGTCAACAAGTGTGTTATCAAACCAAATTTGGATCTGTTCATCCTCATGCAACAAAGCCGATCTGCTGACACAAGGTTGGAGTGAAGAAAAGTGCAGCATTTATTACAAGGCCAAGCAAGGAGTATGGGTAACTAATGCTCAAAAGATCCAAACCCCTCAAAGTATTTCAGAGAATTGTTTTTAAAGACAGGTAAGGGAGGGGGTGGCAGAGTGTCTGATCAACTGGATATTCTTCTGAATGTTTGGTATTGAGGTAATTGGAAGTCAACATTATTGACCATCTGGTTCCAGCCAGTAGGGGGATCTATGTGCTTGTGGGCAGCATACAGCTAACTTCCACCTGGTGGAGATTTCAGTGTCTGTAAAACAACTCAAGGATATGGCTCAGAATATTATCTGTACCCCTGAGGAGGAACTAAAAGTCTGTAACTTTATTTAGTGGCTGAATTATTATTATTTGGTCTTGCTTGACTGTTTTCCTTTGTGTCTGAATTTTTTCCCCTCTCTGATTAAATTTGTTCTTTGGAACTCAGGCGAGGCCTAGGAGGACAAAGCTTTTCCACAAATAAAAGGCAAGTGAAAGATGTAGGGGGTTCTGTCCAGGGAACACCCTACAGGTCCAGATGAGTTACCTATGTATTTTGCAGTCCACTAATGATATAGAAATCAATGTTATGGAAAAAGTTTTCTATTATGAAATAATTTTGAGAAACTCAGGATTAATTGCACATACACACAAAAGTTTTCTTCTCTGAAATTCTTCTCAAAGTCCTTTATATACCATGCATGCTTTTTCCTTAACAAAATCAGTAGTATAAATATCAATAAACTTACATTCTGAAAGGAAATGGGATTGCTCACACACACACACACAAACCCTCAAAACTTAAAGTTGTAATTTTTATGGTTTAGGCAGCTTTTTACAGTTTATGAAGTACTTTCTCACAAATAGCTTTACTTTTATAATAAACTTTAAAAATAAGAATTTTTCACTTAGACTATCTGGATTGAAATTTCTGCCCAGAGATCTGTGTACCTTTTGTTGACCTGAAACAAATAGACTGCCAGATATTTTTCCTACAAAGATGGGTTTATTCAGGATTATTAGAAAACTGCAGTTTGAGTTCTGAAACCATCATGAGATTCCTGCATGTCCCCACAGGGCAAAGGGAAGGGAACATTTTTATAGTGGGGAAAAGAAAGTGGGAAGTTGACAGGAAACAGAGTCCATGACTTTTCATTGGCTGTGTCCTTGCCTGGAAAGAAGAGGAGTCTTTCTTCTTCCTTTTGGGCTTTTCCATACTTGCAGGGTGTAAGAGATGCCCTTTCTGGGCCCCTAACTCTATTTAATTGAGGTCTTCTGTTTATCAATTTTTTTACAGTTTAACCCATTACTTTGTCTTTTTAAAACCAAATTTCCTTGCCTGTAAATTAGAAATAATAATAGTAACCCATATCTTTTTTTTTGTAGTATTTTGATGATCAAATGAAGACTAAAGCTTTTAGCAGGGAGTAAATAATCTATAAGTAGTAGCAATTATTATTAACTGGGGACATGATAAATGGAAAATGAATGAGGAAATAGCTAGCTTTTGATTTGACATTGGCTCATTGGATATTATAAGATAGAGAGACAATTTTAAAATCCTTTCCCTATAATGTGGGTTATTTTAAAACATCCAATCTAGGTCTGAGAGTGGCAGACATGCATGATAGAAGGAATATGTTTAGCAATATTTTTCAAAAGCTTGACAAAGTGACTTAAAAGAATTCAATGATTCCTTCAATCACTTATTCAATCAAAAATATATTGATACTCTATACTAAAACCTGCCTTCTGGTAAGAATATAAAGGATAAAGTAGCATAAAAATTTTCTTGTCTTGATGGAACTTACAATCCAGTGAGACAAAATTAACTAAGGAGGGGCATAGCCGTATTAGGATACATGGGAGAAAAGTAATAGACAGGGTTTTATGATGGAGAGTAGGATGGGGCCTGCTTAAGTAAAGACTATTGTGAAGGTCTTGCTGAGGAGGGTGCTTTGGGTGAAGTCTGATGGATATGTAGGAACTAGCAAATGCGAGTAGAAAAAGAAAGAGTGTTCAATAGAAGACCCTGGACAAGGGCCTCAGGTAAGGGATGGCTTGATCTCTTTAGGGGTTGGTGGCCCACCTGGGAGACTAGAGCATTGTGAACCAACTGGGGAGTGACATCAGATGCAGTCAAGAGACAAGCTGAGCCACATCATACAGTGTCTTATGGGCCAAGTAAGGATTTTTAAAACTGAAATGAATCCCAGAATTAATCTAGTTCAAGTTGCATTCAAACAAAGAGGACAAGATTCAATGCCACCACTGATGAATGACAAATGGGAGTCTTGAAAATATAAAAATAAAAGTCATGGTCATATTGTGATTTATTTGAAAAAGAAAAAAATGATTTTTAATTGGTAGAAAATTGATTATGCTACCGATGAATTTTAAAACAATACATTCCTACCAAGTCAGTTAATTGGTGGAGTTACAGGAGCAAATGATGGAAAGTATTAAAAAAAGGCAGGGTCTTAGTTGTGCATTGCTCATAACCATGACTACCATCTCACCAGAGTGTAAGGAAGTTCTCTTGATGGAGATCGTCATTGCCATTGTGTGATGTAGCTGAGACGGAGAGCAGATTTCCTCTTCTGTGGGGATAATGCTCTTTTTCATTTTCATGGAATTTTATTTGTTTAATTTTTTCCTCAAACTTATTACCGCAATTTCAAAGTACAATTTACTGAGATGCTTAAAAACAATGATCTAGATAAGCCTGTGCATAATGAATTAGAGAAAGTTATAAATGTTAAAACAATTTTCTTCTGGTTACCAGGAAGGATTCCTTCGGGAAAAACAAACAAACAAACAAAACTCTTTTACTATCTCTTCCAAGAAGTCAAGAGTTGTCTGTTATTCAAGGTCAGTATCATCACAAATCCTTCCAAGGGGCTAATACAATAATGACTGATCTCTATACCCCACTGGAGGCCAGAGAATGGTCTACATTCAAAGCATAAGCCACCTCGACACCTAGATGACTGCTAAGGCACTACATTTCTCTCTTAATATGTAACTTATTCTCTGTGCTCCAGAACACATAGGTTGCTATCTTCTCTTCAAACCCAAGTACTTGTCACTTAACAAGAGATTATTTAACAAAAGTTTTAAACAGGTAAAAGGAAATCTATGTGTCAGATAATAATAATGCCCCAGCCTAGAAGCCATCGAGCTCATTCCCAGCCCCTCCTATTCTCTCTCTTCTACATAGCCATTTTGCCCCTGGGGACATCTGGTGATGTTTGGAGGCATTTTTGATTGTCAAAACTGGGGAAGGAGGGATACGCTACTGGTCTCTGATGGGTAGAGGCCAAGGTTGGTGCTAAACTTCCTACAATGCATGAGACAGCCTCCTCATAGCAAAGAACTGTTTGGCCCAAAATGTCAATAACACTTGAGTCTAATGACAGAGTAGTCAGATCATTTTTAAGGTTACTATCAAAGGGTCTGATCTAGTGACACCGACCTTAAACGTCAATGGGTAGAATTTGAGTCCAGTGATTTTTGCTCCATAAACTGATGCATGTGGATGTATTAGGCCTTTATGTGTGTGCTGTTCTTTCATTTGCATTAGTTGGTGGACTGAGATTTATTACATTCTATGTTAAGACACATTGCAATTATCCAAAAGATTCAACATTTTCCCAACCTCAAAGTAGTAGATTGAAACCCCAGTTTGACATGATTGTGCATTACCCTGGGGTTTTATAAATGAATGGGGAGATTATCTGGTTTTCCTCCCACTTCCCAGCTACTCCTCTTCCACGTCAACCAGCCACCTCCAGCTCTGACTCCTTTCAGAAAGTGGTCTGTTTTTTTTTTTTTGGTGCTCTGTGGATGTCCTGGGGAAAGAAATAGAATCATTTATTTAGTGAATCAGCAATCAATCTGAGAGCACTTATTGGATAAAGCAATAAAGTGAAAAAAAAAGTTCTCTTTTTGTCTATTAACATAATAAACTAACAGAACAATCTGATGATGACTTGGAGAGTACCAGACACTTGGTTAGGTAAATGTGTGTCAAATTGACTGGATCAACTGGATGCCGGGCATCGTGAAGAACAGTGATGGAGCAGAAATAAAACTCAGTTGTTTAGCTCATAAAGATGAATATTCTCACTCTGTTTTTATTTATAGATGCTTCAGATGCATCTGGTTGTTTTAAAAATAGTATACAAAGCTAAGACATAGTTAAAACACGTGGAAAGCATGCCATCATGATAAAAGTGTGAAGTCATTACAAAAGAATACATGAATAATTATAAGGTTTTTTGTTTGTTTGTTTGTTTGTTTGTTTTTGCTATGAGAAGATTGATAGGAGGACTAGGCTGTGCAATTAAATTGACATGTTTCACCAGGAGATGTCACAAGTTATTTTTACCTTTTTTTGATTTATCATGTCCCCCGACTCTCCAGAGAGAGAGAGAGAAAGGAGAGAACATGTGTCTTGTGAGTTTAAAAATAACGGACATGAGAAAAAATTTCTAATTTTATTTTTCCTTTTTAGTAGTTATGGTTAATAAATATTTTCTGAAAATAAAATAATAGATTTCTGTTAACAAGGGTGTTTTATAGCTTGTCATACAGCCATGTATGTTTGCAAGAGTTCTAAACCAATGGTGCCATGCTAAGTTTTGTGCCTCTTTAAGAAATGACATTGAAACTATGAGTTGATATTAATAGTCTTTGATGTGTCACCTGTAAAAAAAATCATGTATTTAATGGCATCTTAATTGCTCTATAGCTCTCTCCATTACATTACCACAGAAACCGTCTTAGAGAAGTGATTTTCAAAAGATGCTTATGACCCCGAGGAGATTCATGCCTATGTATCGGAATCCCAGCAGAGAATTTGCATTACCCTGGTGTTTCGAGATAGCTATGACTTTTCTGAGACATCCTACAATCTTATCATTATACAGTTCACTACCTTTGTAAAGATAAATTTTCAATGGGCCAAGGAAATTTAACATATATTTTAACAAGCTCTGTGCCTTTATCATATCTGTATATTTGGTTGAACAACATATTGAATTCTAGGAAATATCTCTTAAAGAGATAGCAAAGATGTTCCCCAGAGAGAAAATACAAAGCAATGGAAGAAGAAAAAATACATGTATTAAAGGTTAGTTACTTGTTTTGCTGAAAAATAAGTTCCCAGGTCATAAAAATGTTGTGTGGGATATTATGATGTTTGATATGAAATTGAATAAAACTCACAGATGGTATACTGTCAGAAGACTGGCAAGCTGAGAAAAGAATATCCAAATCCATTTGAAGTGTCTGTTCCAGTGAGGACAAATTACTACTTCATTTATGGAAAAAAAATGTATCTAGTATAATTAATCTTCCACTAGCTGGCTGACGTATGCCCTTAGGGTTTGTTACTTATCAGAGGATCAAGGTCAGACACAGCAACTGGCAAACTGAACATTTAGCCCTACCAGTAGCCAGGTGAGTCTTGGAAAGGGCAAAATCCATGTCATTGAGCCCCTGCATAACATCTGTTCCTGCCAACATGCACTCCTTGCTAATAAGCTTAATGAACAATCATTGAGTTGGCTGCATGATGAGGCAGATTAATATCCACAGGGCAGATCGCCACACCCACTTGATTAAGAGGGCTTTATTTGCAGTGGGGACATTTTTTAGTAAACACACTGGATAAAATTATTCTTAAATTTAAGGCCCACACTACAGAACCTGTTCCCAAACATCCTTGTCTCCAATCCTCTAATCTTGTTCATTCTATGTTATTGATTGGCTCTGTACTTCCATTATCCAGGAACTAGTAGCCATTATCCAGGAATCAATGAATCGCATGGATAACTGCTGAAATTTCTATGTATCAGGAATATTTCCTAACTTCAATGCCCTTCAGGGTCATGTGAGTAGGACTGTTTCTCTAAAAATCCTACTTCTATCCAGTGTCAATGTATACTGCTGAGGAATATGGGAGAAGGCTCAAAATATTTTCTTCTGAATCATCTGGTGATAGAGAACTCCATGAGATTAAGCTGAGGGTTGAGGTAGGTATGGCAGTGGGAGTACAGGCCAACATTTATAGGAGACACTTGTTGATGGAACTCACTTGTGTATATACCTAGGGTCAGTCTCATATACACAAAGTCCACCTGGTATGCTGCTGTTGACCCCAAATTTTATAGCTTGATCAGATAATACTCAGTTCATGGAAGGCAGCTCAGGCTCATGGTTACCTTTACTCCTAGAGTTCGGCATTCCATTTTGATTGGCGCTCAGAAGCAACGCAAAGGCTGCCTCTCAAGAGGAACTTATTTCCTTTCAAACTTTAGAGACATCTGCTATAAATTTCCTGCTGAGGTTTGTAAGAGTCATTATTCAGCATCACAATCTGCCAGAGATATTTCAGGAACATTTCGTCTGTGGTTTAGTCATACCAGTCAATCAGAGAGACTTCTTTTATTCAGGACCCAGTCAAAACTGCCAGCCTCTGGGTCATTCAGTACTTGGGTTGCAAGAGCACATCCAAGTGTATTTTTTGCTATTGTGAAAATCCAAAGAGTTTCACCAAATATTATGTCTCTTATTTTGCCTTGGAGTGCACAAGGGGAATGCTTTCTGGAATGTATATCTAAAACTTTAATTAAATCACTTCACATTGTCTCAGTCCACCTATTGCTCCTGATACTGCTCTGGTAACCAGTTGCAGCAAACACTCCCTTGACTCAGCTGCATGGCCCAGACCTTGCTTCTTGACCCCGGGCTCTTCTGATGTGTAGGTTTGGGAAACCTGCAGAACCTCACTCGGCATTTATGCATGTGCAGTCAGAAAGTGCAAAGGAATTAATACCCTACAGACAGCCTGTAACTAGTTAGGGCTGGACAATGTCGGGTATATGCTCAATCAAACATATTTGAGGCATACTTTATACAGCTCCACAGGAAGTCCTTCGTTACTATATATTTCTTACTTCCTGTCTGGGGGCAACTCTCATGATGCGGCATGGGGCTCCATGGAAATCCATTCAAGTTTCATGCATTCACAGTTCAGAATTCAAACTGTGACCAATGTCAGATGGAGCTGATGAATAAATCAGTCATCCTCTTGCCTTCCCTTAAGTGGACAGTTTGGAAGTGCATTCTCTGTCATTCAGTATGTTCATGTATGACTGAAGGATTATGCTGTACACCAGAAACTGACACAACATTGTAAACTGATTATACTTCAATGATACATAGTAAAGAAAATATTTGACATTTTCTTTTGCCACCTTCTTTTTCTTGCCTAAATGTGGATGCTGTGCCCAGAAGTACAGCATTCTATATATATATAGAAGGTCCAGGTGGAATTGACAAGACTCAATAAATTGGTCCTCCCTCTTTTCGTGTTTTACTCTCCCCATTCCCTCACTTCTGCTTCTTGGGATCACTTTCCAAATAAACTACCTGCATGTATCTGGCCCTGCTTTTTAGAGAGCACAGGCTAATCTAAAGGGGATCTCCTGACATGTCTTGGGGTCCTGGGCCATTAGCTTTACTTAAGTGGCAAGTGCCATTATTCCCTGCTTTCCAACATGTGTCTTAGAAAGACATCTTGAGTTCCGTTTTCTGTTTCATCATGTTATCTGAACAAAGTGTTATCACTTAAGGAGGTCCAGGATGTCTTGGATGTGGTGAGATAATTAAGGTTCCTGTAGACTAAATTATGGCTCAGTTATGATGTGGGATGCTGGATTTGTGCAGCTGTCCATGTGAAAGAAAATAACTTTTGAGGTTTCCTGATAATGGAGATAGAATTGGAAAAAAAAAAAAAGCCAGATCGATAAATACAACCCAGGTATTTGGATCTGGGGTGATCCGCTCCAGGAAAGAGTCTCCATCTGGAAGAGCAGCTGCAATTACATTCACCACCTGATTAAACTTATGCTGATCAAATATCATTTCCAAGAGTCTTCTGTTTCCACGGAACAGTCAGGTTAAATGGTGGTATGTTAGGAATCATCGCTCTTGCTTTTTTCAGTCTTTGGTGATGATTCCCCCAGAGACATGGTATTGTTTTGGGTTCATTAATTTGGTAAGGATTGGGAGCTTAAGAGGCTTTTCTTAGCTACCTCTACCATAATAGTTTTCACTGCATTAATGAATGCTATTTCCTAAGTTTATCTGTTTATTCTGCAATCTTATAAACTAAGGTTATCACAAGATGGGCATAGAGTCCCATCGGGTCCCAAATGAGATGGAATTTGATCAAACTCCATTATCCACCTGAGGTACGAAGATTTGCTGCCTGAATACCCTTCAAATCTGCTTCAGCCCTGCTGTTTTCTGCTAGAAACTGGCTATATTGTACTGAAATCTCTAGCCTTTCTACAGCTGTGACTATGTGACACAGTTTGGGCTAATGTGAATCAGAAGTCCTGGAGAGGACTTCACTTCCTGAATAAACCTGGGACAGTCTCATAAAGAAAATATTTGACATTTTCTTTTGCCACCTTCTTTTTCTTGCCTAAATGTGGATGCTGTCCCAGAAGTACAGCATTCTGATCTACTACCTTCTAAACATCTTATTGCTTTGGAAAAAAATGAGTTTGGTAGATGTTTCTCATACTCATAATTCACATAGCTGAATAGGTGGACCACAGAACTCATGAGGCTCCACTCTGAGCAGTAACCATAGAGACTAAGCATCTTGGAATAACACAGGAATTCCCTTTTTCCCATTTCACAGTTACCGCACTGTCAGGAAAGAAGTCACATTGAAAAAGGCTAGGAGAAAACCTCACCATATAGTCCAGGATATTATTGCAAGTCTTCCTTCTCTTACTATTGCAAGTCTTCTTTCCCATACTAAATTCAACGGGCTCTCAGTCTTGAACTGATTCAGATCTGGGATTAGGCAAGAGGCTGTGACTCTGTTGTTATGGTATTGATGCTACATCATCATCAGACTTAGAATATATTTGCTTATGCAAAGTACATAGACCTTAGCTGACTTTGCATCCACTTGGACCTGTGCATATTTCATGTTTAATAATGACTTCAATAATCTCTGTAGATGGTACCATTCTAATTACCACTCTGCTGTGTATTACAGTAAGCACACCCAGTTCTGTCAGGGAGTACAGCTTGGCCTCTGCCAGTCCAGGGTTTTTTCATTATCTTTGCAATTAAGGAGCCCATTTTAATATTAGCAATTCTGTCAATATTCCTGTCATGCAACACAGCAGCCACTACAATACTTTTCAAAGATTTAGAACTCTTCCAGATCCAATGTGGTTTTTTTTAGTATTATGGCAAAAAGATATCTTCTGGATTATAACTGGTACCAATTTGGATATAAATCAGTATTCTTCATTTCCAAATCACAGTAAATTTTACATAATATATTTACATAACTTATTTTCTTCATAAACTTTTGGATTCCTTTATCTCTGATATAAAAAGGAATTTCTTGCATCTCAAACTTCTTTACTCTAGTACACTGTGAAGTACATATTTCAGTAAAGCAATAGAGGAGGTTAAAACTATGTCTATCTACCTCAATGAGCATATTGAATCCAAAATTTCTGGTAAATATATCAATCTCAGTAAATTCAGTCAGGTATAAAATGTTTTTCTCTATTTAGCACACTTGGAACCCATTCTCACACATTTTCTCCAAGTTCTAACTGATACAGATTAGCAACATACTGAATTTTGCTTTGTGCATAAAACTTTACATCTCAGAGTCTATGAGCAAGGATAACTTGGGAAGGGGCATGGAGAATACTGGATTGCTTTTGTGTAGCAGAAATTGTTCACTGCATACTACCAATTGATATTCATTCTCCCCCTCAACATTAATCTAAGAACCCACTTTTTACATGAGCATCTGTGTGCCCTAAGTGAAACAGTGCCTTTCCCAACCCCCTTTGCACCTGGGCTTATCATAAAATCAAGTCCTGCCAATGAGAGACATAAAGAAGTTGCAAGTCTTTCCTTCATGAGGGGTTCACTCTACTTCATCCTCTTCTCTTGATGACAGGAATTAGGTAGGACAATATGACAGTAACTAAAGATGGGGAATAAAAATGTGGTTGGAGCCGGGGATGCTTGTGACCATGAAGGACCCATTCCAGGTCCCAGATTACCTGTTCTATTAGGTTCTAAACTGCTGCTAATATCTTTTCCTGATAATACAAGTAGACTTAATCCTGTTTCACTTTTTCAAGTAAATGTTTTGGTAGGGTTGTTCCTGTGTCTTCAGGCAAGACTGGGAAAACCACATTTGCCAGGAGGCCAGGGGATGGTTCTGTTGGCAAAGGAGGCTTAGACTGGAGAGTGCTTATTACTCAAAGTTAGTGCTTTTCAGTAAGAGTGCTAAGGACATTTAAGTAAGAATTTTTCTTCGTGCAGGGTTTTCCCACATTTTTAGGGCACTTAAAATCACTTAAAATTACTCATACCCAAGTGATAAATGCCAGAAGCATCCCCACGTAAAAGCACATCCACATGCTTATGGAAGCCCTCTGGGTCAGGCTGTACTTCCACTTGAGATCTACTCCTTTAAACCGTGCGTATCTTTCCTGACTCTAATTCTTGATGCCCTGTTCATTTTTAACATTATATAAGAGATTTGGCAAAGGTGCAATTCAACTGATGTAAACTGTTAAGCCATGGGATTGTATGTTAAATTCTATTCTTTGCACTTTCAGCCCTGTGGCTGCAAGTGATAAGAAATTTGTTTAGCACAGTCATAGAATCCCTGATTTTCTGAATCTCCCTGAATTTTAAAAAATTAGAACCTTCTGAGTTTCCCATTTTATTTCTGGAGCATTCCAGTACAATTAGAGGCTGTGGGTCCATCTCACAGTCCTCATACTCATCATGTTGTTTTATAGAAATGGGTCCCAAATCTTTCAAAGTCTTGTCATCAATGGGCACTTAATACCAGGTGACCGCAGGTGATAATAAATGAGTAATCTATTGGGCCAGAGAATGTCTACAGTTTAGAGTATGTTATAATCTGAGGACAGGACTCCAAAGCTCCACCATCGCTATCCTTGAAATAGATTCCATTGGGTGCCCACTTCAGTTGACTCCTTCTGAGCTGTGGTCTCACCTAGGGGTGTGTCTGATAAAATAAGTTTTACATTATGACCATATTTTTTTCCAGAATAGTTGTATCCTTCTTTCAAGCTTGTGCTTGGGGTAGATCACTACCATTTAACGTCTTCATAATCGTTGTTAGCTATATAGTGGTAGTGCTTACTTTCATTTCTTAGCTAATATACCATCCATTCTTTTCATACTGTGACTACTTGAAAGAATAATTTTAGTTTTATAAGATAACAAATTTCCAAGTTTACAATATTATTTACATTCTTAATATCCTCACCGTGTGTATATAATGCAAAGTTGAGGTATCACTAAATCTCTCACAAAACTGTTTCTATTAATATCTCATTTGCTTTCTTAGAGTTCTTACTGTACATAATTTGAATCATTTTTATTTGGTTTGTAATCTTTCTTAAATATCATATGATAAATTCTACCTTTTCATAGCATCCAAGCACTCTTAAAATCCATTAAACTATTGAATTTAGTTTCTCTTGAATTCTACTTTGTCTAAAATAATTTTCCTACTTCTGCTTTCTTTATGTTGATATGTGTTTGATAAATCTCTGCCCATCATTTTATTTTTGACACTTATTTTTTATTTTATTGTAGTTGTGTCTATTGTAAGCAAGAAAGGTTAGAAATGGAACTTTGTTTATTAAAACTCTCTCACCTTAGTTTTATATTTTTAGTCTTACCTACATTATTTTGGTAATTAAATTACTTTTATTTATTTCATTATGTAGACAAAAAAAAAATCAGTGGAATCTCATTTCCTAATCCCTTCTTTCAGTTTTTGATAGTATATAATATAACCTGCTTTTTAAAAAATCCTAAATTGCCCACTATAGTCATCATTTTTACATTGCATATTTTACAGAGGGCAAGTATTATTTTATCTTTTTAGGTACCGCTCACTTTTTAAAGAGCAGCTTCTTATTTGGGGCAATTGCTTCTTTTTACATTCCAAACATGTCTTTCCAATGGGAATGCCATTTATAGTGTTTTGTCTAGGTAATTAGAGTTGATTTGCAGAGCAGTTGGCTCCTGACCAAAGCTAGGTTAACCTGAGCCCTTCCTTGGAAATTTTTGGACCAGAACTGTGCCAAAAGATAATATTAAATGATCTTTTACATTTAGCATATAAAATATACTCTGTGAGTTATGAACTGTGGGAAGTGCCAAGGTCTGGGTTTCCAGACCTTCAGGAAGGTGCCAGTTTCAGGGGAGAAATATGACAAAGAGAAGCAGAGGCAGAGATGAAAAATTGATCTTGTTGCTGTTTGGACCTCCAGCTCCTGAGGTCCCTGAGCTCCAGCCATTGCTCTGACCTTCCTGCAGTTGTGTTGGCCATGCAGTCAGGTCTCTAGACTGAGCAGGGAAAGAGGGCTTCTGATCAGGGGCAGCAGAGGTTGAGCAGCCTTTTATTTTTTTTTTTAACATTTTTTATTGATTTATAATCACTTTACAATGTTGTGTCAAATTCCAGTGTTCAGCACAATTTTTCAGTCAGTCACATTTTTTTCTCCGTGAGTTAACATAATATTTTGTGTATATTTCCTGTGCTATACAGTGTAATCTTGTTTATCTAGTCTACAATTTTGAGATCCCAGTCTATCCCTTCCCACCCTCCACCCCCCGGCAACCACAAGTCTGTATTCTCTGTCTATGAGTCTATTTCTGTCCTGTATTTACGCTTTGTTTTTGTTTGTTTGTTTGTTTGTTTGTTTTTGTTTTTGTTTTTTAGATTCCACATATGAGCGATCTCATATGGTATTTTTCTTTCTCTTTCTCGCTTACTTCACTTAAATGACATTCTCCAGGAGCATCCATGTTGCTGCAAATGGCATTATGTTGTCGGTTTTTATGGCTGAGTAGTATTCCATTGTATAAATATACCACATCTTCTTTATCCAGTCTTTTAAATCCTCAAAAAAACCCAACCCACACCCAAAAAAGATATAACCTCAAGAATAACCTGTTGATTGAACCCTTATTTCCCAAACCCACTAACAGGCAGGTGACAATTAAAAAGACATATTCTACTTTCTGTTAAAAAGCTCACATTTCTAACAACGTGGGGCACTTTGGCCAAAAGTGGGCTTTTCAATTTGTTCCACTGGCTTTTAGAAAAAATTTTTTTGTTTTGAGAAATTTTTTTAGAGAATTATTATTGCTTTTTTTTCTTTGTCTTTTACCTTTTCTAGTTACATAATCTGTATTAAAAGTAATTTGAGAGAGGATGCTTTAAATCAGACACTATCACATGCTTTTCACTGAGGAAATAACCTTGTTTATTTTTCATTCATATATTTGCTTTAGCCCACAGTCCTCTTACCCCATTCTCCATGTATATTTAGGCAAAGGGTACACAGTGAATTGCTTCTCTGTTTATTGTACTGTGTAAAGAATCATTCAAGAGAAATTTTATCATTTTACTGCTTAAAAAGATGATGGATTGAAGACATTTAATTAGGATCGATTTGAAAACATACTAAGGAAATTGATTAGGTGAACAGAATTTTCTTCATCCGTTAATGGCACTGAAAACATTTCTGAAAATAAGGAAGAGCAGCTCTGACCTTAAAGAAATCCTACTAGAAATGCCAGGTACTTTTATTTGAAATGCAAACTTTGCCAAAATTGATCTGTTGTTGTTCATCACCATTTGACATAAATGATGCAGTTTCACAAAGCACAAAGTTTAATGTGTCATTTAAATTCAGAAAAATATGCCGTGTTGTAAAACACTTGAAGCACTGATTAAAATAGATCTGAGTTTTATTATTAACTGTTTGTATAATAGCCATAGCTCATTAAGGGAAGAAAAAGAATAAAGAAAAGTAACATCTATTATATCGTAGTGTGGTAAATGAGGGGTACAAGCTCTCAGAAGAAGAAGTCACAAGTAAGTTATTTGGGCAACTTTGATGATTAATTTCCGGAATCATGTAGGTCTTGAACACTTCTCTAAGTCCAATATCTTAGTAAAATATTACAGAAAATTCATATCTGCATAATTTTTGCATTTTTTTTCTGTGATTTTGAAAAGCAAAGGTACAAGTTAGAAGAAAGTTAATTTATAAGGCCATAATGATTAGGAGCTACTTGACAGTATCGTTTCTTTTACTATTTTGGCTTTCTAAGCCAAGTGTCCTTAATTTGTGTGAAATAATTTAAGAGGTCCTTGAATTTGGAAGGGAAGAAATGCATCCTTATTTTTACTACTATTTAATTGAAATTTAGGGTTCTTCCTTTATTATCTAGGCAACATATTTCAATAATATTAGCAGTATCTACGATTTTTGTTACTAACAGAAATTATAAGTATTTTTATGACATAAAACTCAAAATACTGTTACACTTATAACTACTTCAGAGTTATAGTAAACTACTGTGTCTTGCAATTTAATGCATTAATAAAGCAGCATATATATTATTATACCACAAATTCATCTCCTAATGTTTTAATGCCTCCATCTCAAAGTAATACATTTTATTTATAATTCTATGCATTTAATGCATTTAAAAACCTTATAAGAAGTGGTCCATTGGCAACAGCAGAATGTTAAGAATTTTTGTTGCAAACTCACAAAAAGTGAAAAAGTAAGGAAAAGAAAAAGAGCATGTAATTTTTCCAGAACTTTTCCCTTTGCTTTCAATATTTCATTAAAAAAATAAGGTTTTGAAAGGAATAATACAGTTTAAGGGGAACAATATTTCTTGTTTTGCCTGGGATAGTCCTGGTTTTCCTAGGGTAATTATTAAAGCATTTCTTTTCGCTCCCAAAACTGTCTTGGGTTGATAATAAATGATACAAATATGCTATATATTATGTACTGAAACTCACAAGAGAGAAGGCTTGACATTGATTTACTTTAGAGGATTAATAAATGGAATGTCTGTTTTTCCTTAATTTTTTTCTCTTGACTAGGTTCTTCCATTTATTATATGCAAAAAGACAGCCAATAATAAAATGTATTACCTTTGACATTCAAAATAATGGAAAACAAAGGCAGAGTCTCAGTAAATTTCTGTTTAATTAAAAGCTGTCTAATGTAGACAAGGGAAATTTATTGATTTATTCTGTTCTGCCTCCATCTCTGGTTTAAAATAATCCACACAACCATAATCTAAAATCTAGAAAAATCATGGGAAAGGGGAGGATATAGCTCAGTGGTAGAGCACATGCTTAACATAATGAGGTCCTGGGTTCAATCCCCAGTACCTCCACCATAAATAAATAAAAACCTAATTAACTCCCCTCCCCCCCAAACGTAAATAAATAATAGAGTAATCAAAAAAGGTTATGCAGATAGGATATGGCGTATTATTCACATTAGGGTATTATTCAGACATCTGAGAAGCAGGCAGGTGCTACTGACTTTGTAGCATAGATTTCACTTTTAAAAAAAGTGAGAAGCAAGTCCTAAGATACATATGAAAATATAAATACTGCGTATAGAGGAATAAAAATTTTAGTGTAAATGTACAGAATAAGATCTCAAGACATCATAATATAAGATTTCTCAGATCTTTTTAAAAAATAGATTGCAATAAAATCACTTTATGATATATGACCATTTGTCATGATAATGGATTATTAGCAAATTTACATGAAAAGCAGAATAAACAATTTGTGCAACAATGATTAACATTTCATTGCCAAGAAAAAACATACAAGGGCAGAAATTGGTGCTGACGCTAGTAAGTGGGACATCTCAGTGTGCCTTTTTTGCTTACCATTAGATTGTCCTGCCCTAATGCTAGTGGGAAGAGTATTTAGATGTGCAATCAATCTATTGGACGGCTTGCATTCAGGAAGTGAATGTTCACCTTTGACAAGTTAATCATAGAAACCTGTCCCCACATTCTTCTGTTGCCTTACAATATATATTTTTTGGCTTTAATCGGGAACGGATCATTCTTGTTTTGCTCTTGCCTTCCTTCTTATGCAGATATCTGCCAGCAAAGATGTTTTCTCTCCAGCCTTATACCCCGCATCCATTTATGGAAATACCTAAAACTTCGAAGTAAAATTCTACATACCATGATTGCTTTAAAATTGGGATAATGCTCTTCCAAAGTGAAATTTCCTCTGTGAATGACTTTAAACAATTCTGGAAAAGGAAAAAACATTATGTTATGAAGTGTGTTGAAAAAGTAGAGTTCTCTTTCCAAAATAAATTGTCTTAAAAAATAAAGCAAAAATGTATGTTAAGAAATCAAAAGCTGCCACGGCAAGGTGTAAGAAAATATTCTATAAAGTATAATCTAGGATATTTTGATGGAATATTGAAGAAGATAGACATATGCCTTTGAGTGACACTAGTGGTAAAGTATTTCATATTCAAATAATTAAATCCTTGAGAAACAAGAGAAGACGAATTAGGGCACATCACCAGTAGAATAAATTTAAAATACACACACACACACACACACACACACACACATGCACACACAAATTTGCCTCAGAATATCTGTACATTTCACTATTGCATCCCTGGAATTGAGCATCCATCCCCAGAGCATTAGTATATCAAGGTTTCCTTAAGTTATATTTTCTAGGGCACTCAGATGAAGACATTATGTTTCTACAGTTGTCACAAGGCCATCACTAGTGTTTATGCTTTCTGTCTTTATGAATCATTCACTATTTAATTTGCTGTCAGCCAAGATTGCAGGCAATTAAGGCTGTTTTCATGATGTGGTAGCGCAACTATTTCTGAGACATGGAATTAATTGGTGGTCCTACGTTTATGATGTGTCTGTAGTCTTTCTAAAGTTTCTAGAGTCTTCCAATAAGTTTTACTACCAGATTAGGAGGCACCCTAGGGAAGACTCTGGGTTATAAATATACTACAGTCTTACTCCCAGCAAACTTGTTTTCTCTTGATAATTACAAGCCACGACACCCTAGTTTGAGGGGGGAGGATATAGCTCAAGTGGTAGAGTGTGTGCTTAGCATACACAAGGTTCTGGGTTCAATCTCCAGTACCTCTTTCAAAAATAAAGAAAAATAAATATAATTACCTCCCTCCACCTCCACAAAAAACTAAACAAAAATCACCCTTCATAAAAACACTCTAGTTTGTATCTTTGTCCTACAACTGGAAGAGCTTGAACTAGACAAATGGAACCAACAGCCTCCAAACTCTTGAGACCATTCTAGAGTTCCCTGATGGAAAATCTTATCTGTGTGTTCTAGAACCTACTGGTAGAACTCTAGAACAAGAGAGCAGGGCACAGAGTCATAAATGGGAAACATTAGCTTGTGAGGGATTCACTATTTATGGGAGTGAGTGGTGTAACACATACTTCTATTCACTTCTACTCTGTTTCCTGTATTTCTTGTCTTGTTCCAAGTACACACTTCACATTGGACAGCATCTTAATTTTGTAAGATGTTGTTTTCTGTCTTATTTCCATTCAGACAATTTCAACTCTCTGTAAGATCAAGTGTTTTGGGGTGATAAGGTATATGGTAGGGCAGTAAATTCTATGAGTGTTAGGCTACTGCCTTAATTTGTCTGCATGGAATTAGTCCTTTGATCAGAAACAATGCTGTGAATAAGGCATTCAATAAGCCCAGAGATGGGGTTGATGGAAGAAACATGTTAGAAATGGAAGGAAAATCCAAATCCAGAGTAAATATTTAGTAGAGTTAGGAAAAATTATTATTCCTTTCATGATGGAAGAGATCTAATGGTTCAATCCACCATCCAATAATTTGCTAGATCCCTAGGGAGTAACAACTTTCATTTTGATCTCTTTCACTGGTGCTGAAAAATTGAATACTCAGCAGAGGCTGGAGCCAGTGAGCCATGGAGTGGGGAAGCATTTGTTGTTATGTAGCTTCCAACTCTGCCCTCAAGGTCATGGCATCCTTTGGCCAAGCAATAAAGAGGCTTTGGAAAGAGGCTGACTGAAAACTTCCAGCATGTTGAGAGTCCCTACCATGCTGGGAGTCTTTTGGTGAACACTCACATGGTGCATAATATTCTCACATTCTGAATCCACTCCAAAAGTTCCATCCACATACTTTTTTTCTAAAACATCCTAGAAACCAACTCCAACATGCCAGCTTTTTCAAGTTCTTCTCTGTCCAAACAATTACTCATTACCTACTCATGTAGATCCTTATCTTTACCTTTTCCAAGCTTCTCTTTTGCCAAAAAAAGTGACATGCTATATAACTCAACTTGTGAGTAGGGCTGAAATCCCACAACTCTCTCTTCTACTCCTATTTTACTGAAAAAGTTCTTCAGGAAATCATTTGGCCCTTATTTATAGCATGTTCCTCTTTCTGCAGCTATGGATTGCGGGGGTGGGGGGAGGAGTTTGGCAAGGTGATATTGAAAAATCTTTACACGCTTGGAATAAATTCCACTTGATCATGATATATGACCCTTTTACTATATTATCAGAGTTGGTTTGATAGTATTTTGTTGAGGATTTTTGCGTTTATGTGTATCAGTGACATTGGCCTGTAATTTTCTCTTTTTGTGATATCTTTATCTGGTTTTGGTATCAGGGTGATGGAGACTTCATAGAATATATTCAAAAGTGTTCCTTCCTCTGTAATTTTTTGAAATAGTTCCAGAGGGATAGATGCTAACTATCCTCAACTGTTCGGTAGAATTTACTTGTAAAGCCATCTGGTCCTGGACTTTTGTTTATTGGGAGTTTTTAAATTACTGATTCAATTTCAGTACAGGTAGTTGGTCTGTTAATATTTTCTACTTCTTTCTGGTTCAGTCTTGGGAGATTGTACCTTTCTAAGAAGTTGTCCATTCCTTCTAGGCTGTCCATTTTATTGGCCTATAGTTGCTCTCAGTAGCCTCTTATGACCCTTGTATTTCTGTGGTGTCAGTTGTAAGTTCTCTTTTTTCATTTCTGATATTATTAATTTGGGCCCTATTCCTTCTTTTTCTTGATGAGTCTGGTTAAAGTTTTATCAGTTTTGTTTATCTCTTAGCTTTTAGTTTCATTGATCTTTTCTATTTTTTTTTTCTTTTTTGGTCTTTATTTCATTTATTTCTGCTCTGATTTTTATGATTTCTTTCCTTCTACTAACTTTGGGTTTTGCTTGTACTTCTTTCTCTAATTGCTTTAGGTGTAAAATTAGGTTGTTAATTTCAGCTTTTTCTTATTTCCTGAGGTAAACTTGTATCATGACACAAACAGATGGAAAGATAACTGTGTTCTTGAACTGGAAGAATCAATATTGCTAAAATGACCATACTGTCCAAGGCAATCTACAGATTCAGTGTGATTCCTTTCAAATTACAATGACATTTTTCACAGAAATAGAACAAAAAAAATTATAATTTGTATGGAAACACAAAAGACCCCAAAATCCAAAACAATCTTGAGAAAAAAGAACATAGCTGGAGGAATATGCTCCTTGACTTCAGACTATGCTATGAAACTATAGTAATCAAAACAGCATGGAACTGATGCATAAACAGTCATATAGATCAATGGAGAGAAATCTCAGAAATAACCCACACACTTATGGTGCATTAATCTATGGCAAAGGAAGAAAGAATATACAATGGAGAAAAGACAGACTCCTTAATATATGGGGATGGAAAAACTGGGCAGCTACATGTAAAAGAATGAAATTAGAACATTCTTTAATACCACATACAAAAACAAACTCAAAATGGATTAGAGACCTAAATATAAGACCAGATACTATAAAACTACTACAGGAAAACATGGGCAGAACACTCTTTGGCATAAACTGCAGCAATATTTTTGGGGACCCATCTCTTAGAGTAATGAGAATAAAAACAAAAATAAACAAATGGGATCTAATTAAACTTAGAAGTTTTTGCACAGCAAAGGAAGCTATAAACAAAAGGAAAAGACAACCTACAGACTGGAAGAAAATATTTGTAAATGATGCTACTGACAAGGGACTCATTTCCAAAATATACAAACAGTTCACAGCTTAATTTCAAACAAACAGATGACCCAATCAAAAACTGAGTGGAATACCTAAAGAGACATTTTTTTCCAAAGAAGACATCCAGATGGCCAATAGGCACATGAAAAGATGCTCAATATTGCTAATTATTAGAGAAATGTACATCAAAACTACAACAAGATATCACTTCACACCAGTCAGAATGACCATCATTAAAAAGTCTGCAAATGGATAAATGCTGGAAAGGATGTGGAGAAAAAAGGAACCCTCCTACTCTTTCGGTGAGAAAGTAAATTGGTGCAGCCACTATGGAGAACAGTATAGAGATTCCCTAAAAAACTAAAAATAAAATTACCATATGATCCAGCAATCCCACTTCTTGGTATATATCCAGAGGAAACTCTAATTTGAAAAAATACATGCACCCCAATGTTAATAGGAGGACCATTTACGATAGCTAAGACATGGAAACAGCTTAAATGTTCATCAACAGATGAATAGATAAATAACATATGGTATATATACACTGGAGTATTACTCAACCATAAAAAGAATGAAATAATGTCAACTGCAGCAACATGGATGGCCCTAGAGATTGCCATATTAAGTGAAGTAAGTCAGACAGAAAAAGACAAATATCATATGATATCACTTATATGTGGAATCTAAAAAAAATGATATTAATGAATTTATTTACAAAACAAAAATAGACTCACAGACATAGAAAACAAATTATGGTTACCAAAGGGATAAATTAGGAGCTTGGGATTAACATATACACATTACCATATATAAAATAAATAAACAAGGACCTACTGTATAGCACAGGGAACTATATTCAATATCTTAAAATAACCCATAATGGAAAAGAATCTGAAAAAGAATATATATATATATATACATATATATATATATAAGAATATATATATATAACTGAATCACTTTGCTGTACACCTGAAACTAACAGAACATTGTAAATTAACTATATTTCAATTTAAAAATTGTTAAAATATAAAAACAATAAAAGAAAATAAAAATTCAGAATTTAAAATGGTAAGAAGTGAAAACAAAGGAACAAATGGAAATTCTAGAACAGAAAATGTCTTATCTGAAATAAATATCTGTATGGGCCTAATGGCAGATTGGAGACGATAAAAAAAAAAAGCCAATAAACTTAAAGGCATATGAACAAAGATAGCTAATGCAGAGACAGAAAAGAATTTAAAATATTCAGAGTCCTGGGAGACAATTGCAGAAATTTTAAACATATATAACTAGAGCCCCCAAATTAAATGAGAGAGAACGCATGAGTGAAAAAAGTAGTTGAAATAGTAATTTGTCCCAAACTCTTAAGTTTGGTGAGAAACATACCTGTAAATTCAAGAAGCTCAGCTAAACTAAAGAATATCATAGTCAAGCTGCTGAAACAAAAGATGAAAAAAAATACTGAGAGTAATAAAAATTAGGCAAAATATCTGAACAGACATAACACAGAAGATGATATACAAGTATAAAAATAAGCAGATGAAAAGATGCTTAACATCATATGTTATTAGGGAATTATAAATTAAAACAACAATGCACTGCACCCCTAGTTAAAAAGCTAAAACCCAAAACACTAGTAACACTAAATGTTGGTGAGGATGCAGAGCAACAGAAATTTTAACTCTCTGGTAGGAATGCAAAATGGTACAGCCATTTTGGAAGATAATTTGATGGTTTCTTACTAAACTAAACATACATTTACTATATGATCCTGTAATCATGCTCCTTGGTATTTACCCAGATGCACTGAAAACTTTAGTCTACAGAAAAATCTGCACACAAATGGTTATATCAACTCTATTCATAATGGCCAAATCATAGAAGCACGCAAGATTGTCCCTCAGTAGTGAACAGATAAATAGACCCAATGGACTATTTTTCAGTGATAAAAAGAAATGAGCCATCAAGTTAGAAAAAGACATGGAAGAATCCCAAATACATATTGCTAATGAAAGAAACTAGTCTGGAAAAGCTACATATTGTATGATTCCAACTAAATGACATTCTAGAAAAGGCAAAATTGAGGATACAGTTAAAAAAAAATCAGCGGTTGATCGAGTTTCAGGTAGAGGGAGGGAGTTATGAATAGATGTTGGACAGGATATTTTTAGGACAGTAAAGCTACTCTGTATGGTACTATAATAGTGGGTACTTACACGTTTGTCAAAAGTCATCAAATATACAGCACAAAGACAACTCTAATGTAATGAGAATTTGATCAGAATTACACTTAACTTAGAGAATATTTTGGAGATAAGGACCTAGTCATGATTACAAGAATTTTTCAAAGCTTCATTTTTTTTAAAGTACCAAACAGGAATGTTGTTGAATGACATGTGTCATGTTTATGAAATTCTTAAGATAGTTTTATTAGTAGTGATAATACTAGTAATACTTTGATAAGTTAATGTTACTAATTTTTTTCTAAATATTCTTGAAAGCATTTATCATGTTGTATTCTCTTTCTTCACTCTTATTAAAATATATGATTAAATAATTCTGGAAAGGTTTTTCTAGTTTTGATTATTTGGCTTTACTTTAAATTCAATTCATGTTAATTTATTGAGATGATTAGACATTTCCTTATAAAGTTAAATAAAGGGAAATACATTTCATTAGTGAAGGCAAGACAATGGATTTGAATTTTGATCCCCAAATTAACTATTAACCAAATAGTTCCAACTTTGCATTTTATTTAGCCTCAAATTATTTCAGTCCAAGGAGCTGTGGTTTTGGAGCTTAACTTCAATTTTCTCACATTTGTATACCAGCAATTCTGAAGTGAAATAGCATATCATATGGCAATACATTTTTATCTTAACATGCCCATGATACTCTTGCATATTTCAGAAACGTAATTAAAATAATAAAAAGAAACGCATTGCTTAACTATGCAGCAATGAGTTGAAATATAGTTACATATAATAGAAAGTTTTATGCTAAACAAATGAAAAGGAAGTTAATATATCTCATTCATATTCTCTCTAGCTATTATTCTACAATGTCAGTTGATTACTGTAGAGGTGGGTGGGTGTTCTGCCAAATTTCCCACTGTATTTTGGCTTTGACCCCTACCCTGTTTATTTTGTAGATCTGTTTCAAAAAGGAGTGCAGATTTTAGAATCTTTAATGAAATTTGACTCTTTGTTTTGATCCTCTTTTTACATAGAAGATTTAAGAGCCCTGAGGGCCTGCTAAATAATAATAAGGTACAATTAGATGGATTCTGATTAACTGGATAACACCATTTGTTCTGAGCAGAAAGGAAAGGTGGATAAAATATGAAAAATTAAAGTACTGCCATTAGTTCTTTCAAAATGGAAATGATTTACTTTTATTCATATTTAGTTTCCTTTAAGATAATGAAATAGTTACTGGAGCTGGGATAGTGTATACAATATGATTGACTTCAATTAGAAGTGGGTACCTCTTTTACATTCATTGTTTTCTGTTGGATGGAGAGGAATTGTGGGCCCTCATTAAAAAAATATAAAAGGAAAGAAAAAAAAAGTGAAACAAGACCTTGAACTAGCTCTTTCTAGAGCTCCTTTTGATTTTCGTTTTTGTATTTTAGTGTTGGCGTATGAATTTCCCAAGTGGATATTCATGTAAAGGATGACTATGTCTAATCCTTAGCCAAGAATCATATTTATATATTACCTATATTTCCAGAGAAGAAGGATTTACATTCTGTCTCCTTAATCTCTTCCAATGCTTTGTACACTTCACCAACTGTCTAACAAGCTGGGCCATGTAACAAACACTTGGTCCATCAAACAAGCTCTCATCAAACCTCAGTCTCAACACACATTCCTTTATGAAGATGATTATGCCCCCAAAATGCCAAATCTTCAGAAAATACCACTCATAATAGCTAATAAACTGATAAAAGAGAGAAAAAAAAGGAGTAGAGTTGGTGTTCAAGTGATGGAGATGCTGTTTTTCTCCCATGTTCTCATTTATTCACTGCCTGAAGGTTTACGTGCTGTTGTGCCATCCCAGGCATGCCATCTGTTCCTATTATCAGGGCCAGTAAGCCTGGGTGACGAGAGGGTGCTACATTCTTGATTTCTGAAGAGATTAGTTAGCTACACACAGAGAGGCACTCTGTTTTTTGGCTACTTCCTACACTCTCAAATCATATAAACTCTCCTGCAAATATGAGCAATGTGTTACATGAGAGAGTAGATAAAAGAGTATGAGGCCAGTGGAAATCTCATATAATCACATTGCTTTAGCTGTTAAAGGCATGGTCTTTAATCCAACACACTGGACTGAAATTTTGGCTCATCTATTTATAAGCTCCATGACTTTGAGCAAGCTAGTAACATACTTGAGGCTGTAGTATCCTCATCTGTGACTCTTAGAGATGACAAATATATTCTATCTATTATGTTTGTTTATGAAGCAATGCATGCAAAACTGTTGTCGAAGTGCCTGGCTTATTACAAGCTGTAGATCTTCATTAGCTATCATTTTTATGTGCCTTATTAAATATAATAGCAATTTTAATCTTTTATTAATGACTTCTCTTATACTTCAAAATAGAATTGAAACATGAAAATATATTGTACTTTATGGTGGCTTGAAGTAAAGACGAGTGATAGTATATTCTTAGGATCATATAATGCTGTCCATAACTGATTTGGATATAATACCTAGTTCTCTGACATGATCTAAATATTTTCCCCCAGCCTAAGATACTTAAACAGAATTGTTTTTGAAAGACATGTTGATTTATGCAGTGTGTACACTTTATTTTGTGTATTTTAGTTGAAATAAAATAGCCATCATTATTTGGTTTCAGAATAAGCCTAGTTTCAAACTATGGCAACAACTGGCACCATTGGAGAAAATTTCAGAGAACACATGGAGGATGGTGTTGTGACAGTTCTTAAAATCATTGGGAAAGGATACAACTTTAATGAACGATTTTTGGCTAAAGAACATCACTTGTCTTTTATTCAAATAAATGCTACAAGTCAATGTGCACATACATAAACAAAATGAATGACCAATTTTGAGAAATTTTAGCTGAAGTCAATTACCAGGACTTAGCCAACAGAAGTCCGCCAAGGGAAGACTCCACTACCCCTTCCTCGGTAAAAGAGGGTGTCCCTTTTCCAGATAATCATTTTATTTTTGTAAATCACATTTCTTTTCCAGACATGTTTCTAGATATTTTATTATCTTTTAAACTTTTTTCCCCTAGACATTGTAAGAATTTCCCTGCAAGGAGTCCCCAAACTATGTCGTATACCAAGAGGTACCTTATAAAGTTAGCAACGCCTCACAAAATGCTTACTGTGTTCACATGATCATTTTCGCAAATGCAGTATTTTCGATTACTCTTGGTCAACATCTCATAGTTACTGCAATCCAGGTATACTTAGTTAAGGGATACAGATTTTGTAATATAAGAATTTTTGCAGATACTTTACTTAGTTTATAATCTTTTCATTTGGCTCAGTTATATTTTCTGGTACTACCCACTCTCCCTTCACATCTTTCCAGTATTATTAGCTATTCATATCAGTAGATTGTAATATCAAATGATAGATTATGTCAGATTTTCTTTAGTATATAATGTGTTCCAAATGCTGCAGCAGCCAACTGAGGCCCAAAGCACAACATGAATATTATAGACATTTCCACTAAGGATTGAGGATTTCACAGTACAGTGGTGGAGACAGAGACAAACAATTGATCAGAATTAGCATGATGAGGAATATGCTAAGATGGTGGTCGAAGGACATGATGGGCTGCATTTAATTGTGGTTAGTATTCCAATCCCCAAACCCAAGGGTCAGTCTGAGCTTGTAATAAATGATAGCATCCAAGGTGTCCATCAGAAGGCAACAGGCAGCACTCTAGGAGGAAGGAAATTCTGTTCACGAGGCTTTGCCTTATTTCTGTTCCTCAAGCCTATCAAGTTCGTTCCTCCTTTAGGTCTCTAGCTGATACTCTTGCCTCTACTTGGAATCATCTTGCATGAGGATTTTATCATGGCCAATTCCTCCTGCCATTCACATCTGAGTTCAAATGTCACTTTTCAGATAGGACTTCCCCCATCTTTTTTGAGTTACCCCATTTGTTTTCTTTACAGTATTTCTCAATCTTGATCATTTATTTGTTTTCTTATTGATCATCTTTCTGCCCACCCTCACTTGCCCCTCCCATTGTGATGCAAATGTTGCGAGGGTAAAGATCTTGCCTAATTCCCTGCTCTGTCACCAGCAGTGAGGTACAATACTGTCAGTAACTGAGTGTCCAGTGGATGAATGCATGAATGACAATGAGTAAATAAAAGCATTGGGGATCTTTATTTTAGGGTAGCCCTTCATCCACTGAAAGGATTTAAAAGTAATTGTTGTATAAAGAACTTGCAATGAGGCTGACTTTTGATGAGTTGCCATGAATTGTATAGAATGTCTCTAATTCTTCCTTTTGGAACTGTTAGAGTGTGGTGAGGGCTTGAACCTGCATGAAAGGATTAAATGAATCTTCAAGGAGCACAGGAGCAGAAAGAAGAAAAAAATCAGTACGTCGTTTTACTTATGTCCCTTATGAAAAGGTAAAAATCTTTTGGCAAAAGCCTCATTGACATCTGAGTTAGCTACAAATTAGCTTTCCAAAATTAGTATAATTATAGTTGACCTATTAGATAGAAGTAACTGGTTATTTCAAGTAACTGGCTCACTGCCTTTGCTTCTGTACCTCCCCAGCCCAATGAGAGTATTCTGCCACAAACATCATGTTTTAATAGAATTAAAATCTGGAGAGTAAGAGATGTGAACATAATCTCTTTATGACCCTTCACACAGATTGAGTTAAGGTCCTGGGTCCTTACAATGCCAATTTATTATAAACCGAGACAAGTTTATTCTGGAGATAATGCCCACTAGTCTGCTTTTAAAGAGACAATAATAGACAATATCATGGTATTATAGAGTTTATTCCAGAATTTCAAGAAGGTCTAATATTAAAAGTTTCAGCTAAAAGTTAAGTTTACATATGCAAAAAAACTTCAGTAAGCTAGGAACACAAAGTAAATATCTCACTCTGCTAAAAAGTAAAACCAAAAAAAACTACATGAAGCCACATATGTGATGGTCAAAATAGAAGTATTCTCACCAAAGTCTTCAAGAATAAGACAAGGGTGCCTACTGTCTTTGCTGTTAGTTACTGGAGCAATGACTATGCAAAGAGAATTTTTTTTTAAAAAGCCTATAAAAATTTGAAGTAACTATTATTCTCTACTTACATAATCTAAGCAAATCAATTAAAAATTTTAGCTCGTAAGAAAATCTGTTAAGGTGACCAAATAAAGATCAACACATAAATAAGTAGAACTCTTACGCTTAAATATATGCCAGAATTTATACATAAATGAAAGAAAATAATCTCATTTACTATTGCAAGAAAATCAGTTAAACTCATGGGAATGATCCTAAGAAATGTTCCTTCGGATAATAAGCATAAAACTTTTCTAAGTGATGTATCCAAATCAATCAATCAATCCTTAATGAATAGATTTAATATTAAATGTCAAAATTATGAATTTAATTTTTATTAGGATCCAAGAAAGATTTTTATAAAATTTGACTAACTTTCAAATCAATTTGGAGGAAAAATTCTAAAATAATTTCAGTATTTTAAAAAACAAAAACAGGAAAAATCTACCTACTATATAGCACAGGGAACTATATTCAATTTCTTATAATAACATAAATGGAAAAGAATCTGAAAAGAAAAAATATATATGTATGTATACGTATAACTGAATCACTTTGCTGTACACTTGAAACTAACATTGTAAATAAACTACACTTCATTAAAAAAATTTTAAAAAGAATAATCTGTAGAGATCTTTATTACCATATATGTAAACATACTTAAAATTAAGCCATAGTAATTTTTAAAAGATTGTATTAGCACAAGCAGACAAGTAAAAACCGTAACTTTAAATAATGTTCAGAAAGAGATATTTATATCTAACATTTAATTTATGAACTAAGTGGCATTGTAAATTATGCTTGTAAGATGGGTCAAAGAAAATAAATAATTTAATAAATAATATTGTGAAAATTGGTTCTCATCGGGGGAAAAAACCAGATTAAATCTCTACCTCCCACCCTTCCAAAACATATTTCTAGATAAATTAAAGACCCAAAATATAAAACTCATGCAAAACAAAAGAAAACAAAATTAAAGAAAATATAACAGACTTTAAAAATCATCTAAATGAGAAATGCCTTTTTGAGTAAGACACATAAACTTGAAGCCAGAAAGGAGTTGACTGCTAGATCAGATGGCATGCAAATCAAACACTTGAATGCAATAGGACACCACATGCAAAGTGAAAAGACAAATAACAGACTAGAAGAACATATGTATAATGCATTTAACCGAAAAAGATTTCTGTGCAGAGTACACAAGAACTATGAAAAGAAAAGCAGACCAACTGAAAAATTTGGAAAAGCTATCATTCACCATTCACAAAAGTTACATGATGGAAAACGAGCTTATCAAGTGAGCTTATCTTAATAGTATTAGAGAAAAAAAGTGAGATCATATTTTAGATTTTACCAGTCTATAAGCTTGGTGAACATTTTAAATTTTGAAAATGTCAAGTTTTGTTAAGAAAACAGAAACAGGGACAGAAAAGCATACTACTAGCAAGAGTGAAAATTAATCATGTTATTTTGAAAGGTAATTTGCAGTCTATATGAAAAAAATATACAACACATAGAGTTAATCCCACAATAAATGTCCACACATCTGCAGAAACATATGTTAAAATATCTTCATTCCACTGCCTCATGTGTAGGGGAAAAAGTGAATATAACCAAACCTCCATCAATATCCAAATCGTAAAGTATATTTAGAAATTTTTAATATGATTTTTATTGCAGTATTCTAGTCCAGCTCTTGGTGGTAAAACTCACAATGTTGTGGAATTCCCCTATGACAGGCCTCTTCTACAGTTTTTAAATCACAGAGTTGTCCTCAGCAAGCCTCCATCAGTTTGTTGATTACAGTTGAGGTTTTCCTACCGCGGCACTGGTTCCTGAGGCAGTTTCTGTTTTGACTCTCTGCTCCAGTAAGACTCTACTCCCTGTATTCATCTGTCTAGCTCTCTAATCTTGGGGCAACGGTTTGCCCTGTGTCTTCCCTCCTCTGTGGATCCAAGAAGAATGATTCGTTTATTGGTTTGTTCAGCTTCTCACTTTTTGCTAGGACAGAGTGGCAACGTTCAAGCTGACGTGCAAAACTGGAAACTAGAGCTCTTTCCATGCTACATTTTAAGAGTAATATCCATGCTCATCGTAGATATATTTCTGAGTTTGTTCACTATTTTAACATAGTATACATATAAAGGGATTTCTAGAGAACTTGGGCACCTCATCACATTGTTTTTTAAATAACGAAATCTATGACTTTCCAACATGCAAAGAAGACCTTGATGATCAAGATTGAAATCCATATTAAAAGCATACTTTAAGAGTAAAGGGAATATTCTTGCCAATTAACTTGCAACATAGGTGTCAGTTATTTGTTTTACAGTGATGGGTATAACAAAGATAGATATGTGATCCTATTTTCAGAATCAGGAAGAATACAATTTTTTAAAAAACTAACTCTACGTATGAGAAAACATATTGTCCATTTAAATACACTCTCAGTGATGGATGCTGAAATTTCCAAGGCAGCCTCTTGATGGTTCTTTAAGTCATTTGTAAAACTTTCAATTTCATGCTACATAAAAGCATTCAAAAATGGCAGAAACAGATTGGATCAAAATTCACAAAAATATTGGTGGGATGATTTTCTGAAAGATTTAATGAGTGACTGAATCCTGCCTTATCTTTAATTTACGTTAACTATGGATTTGCTACACAGGTGGAACAACTGGTAACTTCTGTTTCAAGTTCAATTTAACCATCGAATAGTTTACAAATGGATGTCTTTTGTGCAATTCACAAGCTGTTATGCAAATCATAAAGCTTGGAATATGTTTTAGAAACAGTTTTTAAATATTCTCATTAGACTGAAGTTTCTCTTACTGAAAGGCTAATAGTCTAACTGTTACACAAAAGCTTATGCTGTATCATTCAAGAATCATTTATCAAGCACCTTCTGTGGGTTTGGCATTGGGTTAAAGAATGTAGATAAAGTCTTTAGCAAGATAAATCCATTTCCTGCTCTTACAGAATACATTGCCTTGTGTGTAGTAATCATTGACCATAAAAGGCATGTAGTTTGACTAAAAAGCTAAATGCACCATTCAAAGTAATAATTCTAGAAAAAGATTAAAGGATTCCTTTAGGGATCGTATGATTTCTAAAGGTCAAGGAAAAGGTGGTAGGTGATACTAGCTGGTGCGTTTGAATAGTTTCACTTTGTTTACGAAGATCCAAGAGAAGAAAAGAAAAATTAGAGTGACCACTAAGGGTCAGTGACCATCTGAAAAATGCTAGAGAAAGTATTATCTCCACGTAAGCTTTGCTAAGCATCTAATGAGGGTAAGTAATGAGCCCTGATCAAATGATTCCAACCAAATGAAATCCCTTCTATAAATGTTAGAATAAAATGCTTCTGCAAAGGTACATATACATCTTAATGTTATATTTACTAACCTTGTTGCTTGCTAAAACACATTAATAGGAATTTGTCCATGTAAACGTTCCAATTTGATTTCTGTTGTCATTAGGAATGCAGATGGTGTGGGGTCTGACAGCCCAAATCTTTCTTCTTTCTGTTTTGACTGGAAATAATAAATGAATCCTTAATTAGCATGCAAGGAAATATGTTTTAGTCTGTAATACAACTGCATTATGTTTACTAGGTTAATTATATTATTACCAAGGAAATCATAATCATAAGGCTTTGTGTAGAAAATCTATTCAAAGTGAATCAGTGAGTGAAATAAGGTAGAGAAAAGAGAATGTGGATTTATACTGGAATAGTATTTGGGCTCAATATGTACTAAAATGAAAAAGAATATGAAAAGGAATATATATAATATGTATAACTGTATCAGTATGCTGTACACCAAAAATTAACACAACATTGTAAGCCGACTATGCTTCAATAAGAAAAAAAGATGTCGCAGTCTTATCTTGTATATTTCTTGCCCCAAATAGGGAAATAATCATTTCTGCAAGGAGATCCAGGTTCTTTCAATAGAAAATAATATTAAACACTGTAATCTTGATGAAATCCCATTTCACTTTTAATTTCTCATATTAATCTAAACAAATAAAATTAGTAATTAATTTTAAAATTAGTAAGCAGTGCTAATTACTAATTAGTAAAATTAATAATTAATGCTAAGAAAATCCAACCATACATTTTCCAGCCTAAATAAATATTCCTCACATATTTTGGTCACTGGTGGGATTTGAAAGAAGGTATTTAATTGTTCAATATTCACTTTTTCTCCATGAATTGTAATTAAAAATTGATTATAAGTTTGATTTACATAATGCGTTTTAGTTGTCTAACACAAACTCATTTTATCATTTAATATCTACCTAAAAAACCCAGAAAGGACAAATTATATTGAAAAGTTGACACTTAGATTTACATTACAATATTAATGATATGGCCAGACTAAGAACTTTCTCTCCTCATATATTCTTTCAGATTTAAATCTGTAAGTGTTTCAACAGTCCTATAAGGATTATTTGAAATTTCTAAGTATCTAGGATAAAAAAGAAGAAAAATGGGATCTGGAAATTTCCACATTTTGAACCCTGAATATTTGGTTTAGATTTTCCATCTGATCAAAGTATTCAGGTAACTTATAAATTCCATCTTACTTTTGCTAGGTTAGGGAAGATGTACATTTCAGTGATTTACCATTTTGATAAATACTTTTTAAAAACTGACCATTTTCAACCTCTTTCAAATGAAATATTGCTCATAATCCCCATATTACTAAGATAGAAACATAAAACATGCCCAACTGCCCTGTGTAAAGCAGAGGTGGGCGGGGGGAGATGCTGAAAGTGACCTCTAGATGTAGTTTCAAATGAATTAATTTTTATCAGTTTTTCTCAAAGTGTGCTGTGCAGACCTGCAGCGTGGGCCTCACACTCTCCACTACTCTGTACCTGCTGAGCTAGAAGCCAAGCATTGGCGCCCACAGTCTGTGTTTTAACAAATCCTAATGCGTGCTGAAGTTTGAGAACTACTAATGTATGATGTAACCAAGCAGACCCTATGGGGATTCCAGGGTCAGAACCTTCCCCCATATCTTCTGCTGTAGCTCCTCTCTGAAGCACCCAGATAATAGTATCTCATGCACATTTCCTCAATTTTTCAGATGCTAAAAACCACCACCAAAGGGAAGAAATTAGCTACTTGATAATCAAGAGTATGTGGCCCCCAGAGCTTCTGGTGGGCCCTGCAATGAACTTTTCTGTTCTCCAAAGTCTGATGTTTTAGTTTGTTTGGCCTCAGTGTGTCGGGCACACAAACTTGCCTTTGGTAACAATAACACTCCATACTTTTAGAAGGGCTCTTTTCTATATCTACTCTTCATATCTCTATAATACCCCTGGAGGTCTTTTCTAAACCTGCTTTCTAGTTGAGAAACCTGAGAGACCCAAGCAAAGTTATAACCAACATCCTGGTCTTCTCACCTTTGAATGGGCCACACTACCATACCATGTGGCCATATGATAAGTCTCCTCTGTCATGGAAATTTTGTATTTCAAATGCTGGGACATAGTTTAAAGTGGTGCTTGGCAATTAATGCAATGAGAACAGGAACTCCTTCTCCTGTGAAACTGTTACCGAGTCCAAACTCTGCTCACTGCACGATAAGCCAATAAATCTGGAGATAGGTGTTGGGGCAAGGAATAATGACTTTATTCAGAAAGCCAGCAGACCAAAAAGACAGCAGACTAATGTCCTAGAGAACCATGTTACTCAAGTAAGAATTCAAGGTCCTTCTATGTTAAAAAGGGGAGAGGGTGTGGTTGGTTGGTGTAGACTTCTTGGTGTCAGAATCCTTTGTCCTTGTAGCTGTCCAAGTGGGTCAGGTCATGATGTTCCTGTAAATCTTCCAACAAGAGAAACGTTATTCTCTGTTCTGCAACTTTTTATCTCTATATGAATGGAAAAGTGTTATATCTTTAAAGTCAGAGCCTTGAGAATGGGCTCTCCTGTATATTTCAGGCTCTAGGCAACATTCTTTTACAAAAGATGCGGAACCAGTGTGACTACACACAGGAAACAGCACAGGGTTAGAGCTAAAGGAACAGATCTAATAATGGAGGTGTTAGAGCAGGCAGATAGCTAGATGTGAGCAGAGAAAAGGGGAGACAGGCCAAGTGGCAGGAATTGGACAAAAAAGGCGGGGCATGAGGCCAAATACAGGAAACCATACACCATGTAAACAACAGGGGTCCCTGGGCAGAGAAGGAAAAGCTGGAACCTCTGGGCTAATAGGAAATCACACACTTTGGGGTGACAAGTAGCCTGGAGGCCAAAAAAGGTGGGGAAAAGCAAGAATCTCCAGTGTCTAAATGTATCTTTTGGCTCATTATGCCCTCATTACAATAAAATCAGCCTTGCAGATTAGAAGTACCCCTCAGGCACTGACATGACACTTCCCATCCAGACTAAATTAGGATAAAAATCCCTCCGCCCTTTGGGAAGGTGGAGCAGGATGATAATCAGGAACATGACCCCAAATCCTTCCCTCCCCGATGAATATTCTGCTCATTCACTTTTACACTCTGTGTAACCAACTTGCCAAAGAATCTCAGGGCAGCCGCTCACCTGAGCCTGCCCGCTCTCCCCTTGAGAGTGCACCATCCATCCCTTAATAAATCCCCACTTTACTTTCTTAACCTTAGCAGTCTTTTCTCTGATTTCTTTCTGCAATGAGATAAGAACCTAATCACCGGCAACAGAGTCAGATTTGTTCTTCCCTATTACAAAACTTCTTATAAGACAAGAGTACTCTGACCACAGAAGTGACACTTGTCGGGCTGTAGGAACCTCATATGAAATCAAGGTCTGGGCTCTCCAGCTAAGGACAGCAGTGTGCTGGGTGCATGAATGAATATAGCTACCATAAGTGCCTTCCCCCTTTTAAAGTAATCACCTGTTCAGGGAATTGGTCACAGTGTCAGATGCCTCTATGTTCAGTGACTTTCATTCTTGAGGTACCCTGGACTATGAGAAACACTTCAGTTGCTCCTTGTAAGACATGCAAGAGCTTGAGTTTAAAGATAAGAGTATATTTTCTCCTCCCAAGAGACAAACTGCTTGATTGTTTGTTCAGTTCTCCTGAGCAGCTGGAGGAGCAGCGGCCATAACAGGCAGCTGAGCCTGAAGGGAATCTTGTGCGGTGAGAGGGAGACTAGGTACCCAAGGAAATGAAAAAAAAAATATCAGAACAGTTATTATCTTACTTACAATAGAAGTGCCACATGGCAGACAGCAGCATTCAAGGTTTTTTTTTCTTTTTTAAATTTATCTTGCATTACATCTTCTGAACAAAACCAAGGTGTAGACAACTGAGGCTTGGTCTAATAACAAAATTGTTGCCCAAAATGAAATTCTTGACATACCAATCATTCTCTGTAGCCAAATCATTTTTTTTTCACATAAAACATGTTTGGAGAACACTTTAATGAATTTTTTGTACTTAGTCATCCACTTTATTTTCTTTGCTAAGAGGTCCTTCAGTATCCACAAAAGAACAAGGCTCTCCTGAGGGGTATATTTCCTGGAATATTATTAGCAAAAGTCCTTCCTAGGGAGTTAAGGAGGAAAAAAAAAAAAAGCTGACAATGATTGGAAACAAACATGACTCTCTCTGCAATTAAAAGGAGTGAATAAGAAATTTTGTGATTGCTGTTTTTGATACTGTAGCTGCAGTTTTGATTTAAAGTGTTCTAAGGGTATGACCTAATAGATCTCAGAAAGGCCAAACACTGACTTAACTATTAATTGATGGAGAAAGGCCACTGAGGGGTTCAGGGGCCATGGTCCTTGAGTTCAAGGTGACTGCCGAGAGACACATGTCAGGGGAGGAGGGAGTGACTCTGGGCTTAGTCCAGATAAATCAGGGCTGCGTGTGTGCTGTAATTTCCCCTGAGCAAGGCACTCTCCCCACCTCGTCCTGAACCTCACTAACCTAATGCCTGAACCTTTCATCCCATAGTTAGAAGTAATAATTCAACATGAGCTACCGTTGAGGAGAGTATCACTTTGCTTATTTTTAACATTTAGATCAATATCAACTTCTTCCCTGAGAGCAGATTTTGGAAACTAAGTGGAGACTCAGACCAAGGGCAGTGCTGGTAGAGAAAGAACATCTCCACTAAAGGAAAGGCTCTGAGGTCAAGGCCACACCTGCCTGCTCACCGCTGAGCTCCGTGGGTCCAGCACGATGCCTGCAGCAGCTCGCTTGTTGTTTGAATGAAGGCATGTGTGGAGGATGAAGGCTGAGAAGTGTTGCTGAGTTTGAAAGGCAGCTTCAGGTACTCCAAACAAACTTTATATTACAAGTACTTGGAATTGGAACTACTGTTTAACTTTGTAGCTGCCAGGCATTTGCTCCCCCACTGGGTTCTTAAAAGTACTATAGAAATATTGCTAGAAAAGCCATCAGATGCACTGAAGCTGGGATTCTCAAACTATCTGTGGTGAAGGACCAGTTTTGTTTTGTTTTGTTTTGGTTTTTTGTATTTAGTAGCAGGCCAATGCTTTAGCGAAATGTAATGCAAATGAATTAATAGAATAAGTAAAATGGAAAAAGAGGACATATAAAATGCAAAGCCATTTGGTATAGCAGGCAGATAGCTAGATATGAGCAGAGAAAGGGGAATGCAGGTCAAATGGCAGGAATTGGACAAAAAAGGAGGGGCACATACCAAACGCAGGAAACTATACGGGGTCCTTGGGCTGAGAAAGAAAAGCAGGAACTTCTGGACTGATAGGAAATCACTCATTTTAGGATGACAAGCACCCTGGAGGCCAACGAAGAGAGATGGGAAAAGACAGTAATCTCTAGAGTCCAAATGTACCCTTTTGCTAAATTTATTACAATAAATCAGCTAATTTTATTATAATAAAATTAGTCTTGCTGATTAGTCTTGTCATGACACTTCTGATCCAGACTAAATAAGAACAAAAATCCTTCCTCTCTTTTGGAAGGTGGAGCTAGGATGAAAATCAGGGAATAGTCCCCAAACCTTTCCCTCCCCAGTGAATATTCTGCCCATTCATTTTACACCCTACGTAACCAACTTGTCAAAGAAACACAGGGCAGCTACTCTCCCGAGCCTGCCTGCTTTCCCTTTGAGATTGTACAATCTATACCTTAATAAATCCTCACTTTACTTTCTTAACCTCTGCATCTCATCTCTGAATTCTTTCTGTGAGGATACAAGAACCTAATCACCCACAACAATTTGAAGAATTATTATTACCAAGTCCAAGCAAATACTGCTGTCCACACAACAGGCCAGTAAACTGAGAGACAAAGTGTTGGGGTAAGGAATAGTAACTTTATTCAGAAAGCCAGCAGACAGAGAGGACAGAGAACTATGTCCAAAGAGCCATCTTTCCCTATTTAGAAGTCAAGCTTCTTTTATACTAAAGAGGGAGGGGGTGTGCCAATTGTTGCCAACTTCTTGGTGTCAGCCAGAACCCCCCTTTGTTCCTGCCGCTGCCCAGGTAGGTCTGGTCACAATGTTCTTGTAAAGCTCCAACGAGACAAATGTTATTTTCTGCTCTACAACCTTTTATGTCTATGTGAGTGAAAAGCGTTACACCTTTAAAGGTCAAGTTTGGGAGGCAGAGCTTTGATAAAGGGCTATTATGTATATTTCAGGCTGTGGGCAACATTGCTTTAGAAAAGCGCAGAGCCAGCTTGACTAAGCACAGGCAACACAACACAAAGGTTACAGCCCCCATGTGGAGTCAGGTTTGTTCTTCTCTGTTACATTATGAGTTTCCACAGCCTAAAACTACTCTGTAAGATGACTGTAAAAGTGGCTCTAAGCATCTCCTCCAGTTCCATACTTCCTCTGTTGCAGCTGGGTGACAGAAGCTTTCTAGGAGACACAGTTGCACACCACACATTGAGTTGTGCTGCCCTAACACTCGGTCTCAGTATCCATTATTTGAAGAGTGAGAGTGGAATGATTTGGGCACTTTTTAGAGATGAGCTTTTCCAGTAGAAGACTTCAGAGCCAGAAGTGATTTAATGCGTCACAGCTCCGAATGCCAAGACCGCCTTCTGAAGTACACATATAAAGAATTAAAGAAGCAATCATCTTTCAACACAATTACTTGCTGTAAAATCATGTCCAGTAAACTTCAGACAAAACTGATTAGAAACAAAGGCAATTACTTTGCTCTTCTACCACTTCCTGAGTTCCTCCAAGGACAATGTCTGTGGTCAGAGTGAGGAGGAGTACAGGTCAACCAAGGGCTTGCTAACTAGATAGACACTTTATTCACTTCCCTTAGACTGTAGGTCCTACAAAGTAAAATGCATTGATTTTTCTTAATCAGACTTGCCAGGAGTTTTATCATTATAGATTTTTCAACCCACTAAAAATTATTGGGGGGTCGGTGAACTATCTTGCTTTTATTTATTTACATTTTAATTCCTAATTTTAAATCATAATTACTTCCTTACTGTGATTGTATGGATATAATTTATTGCTGATTATCAGTCTAATTCCTAGATTTGAAAACCTTGTTCATTAAGTGCATTTAGTATTTAAGTTTTTCCATACATAACTTTGTTACACTCAAGAGTTTTGATATATTTTACTTTTGTTTCACTTCAGGCCTTCATATTTTAAAATTTCTTTCTGATATCCACTTTAGGTCATAAATTATTTAAAATTGAAATTGTTAGCTTCCAAATATTATATTTTAGTCAACATTTTGTTTTGAGTTCTTACTTCACTGAATTATAGTCAGTGAACAGGGAGTCTATAATATTGATTTTCAAAAAAAAGTAAAGTTTTCTTTGTGATCTAAGAAATGTATAGTGCATATTTCATAGCATATTTCTTTCTTTTTTTATCAATATATGTTTTAATTTCTGTTGATAGCTTTGCCTTTGAATTATATTTTGCAAGTAACTTTTGGTTAGTGTTTGGGCAATATAATTAATTCCACTCCTTTTTTTATCAGCTCGATAGCTTTTAATTTTAGTTGCATTACTTATAATCTAAATTTACATTTGAAAATATAATCTGAGAATCTTCTGGTAACAGATATGGTATTTTACATAATATATACTTTTTGGTAAAACATTAACTCATTTTATACATTTCACATCCTCTTGAACAAGACAAAAGGGAAATTTTACTTAGTATCAGCAGGGTGACACCTGGGAACCAGATTAGAAATGATCTTGCTTCTTCTGAAACAGGATAAAATAAAGGGGAAGAGGAAAAAGAATAGGGAAAAGGGAGAAGAAAATTCTGGAGAGTATGAACAATCTGAAATGGCTTTGCAGTTAGGAGTGAGAAACGGAGGTCTGTGACAGCTGCCTAGATCGCTCTGCATATAATTGGTAGGAAGTAAATACATGTGATAGCCATTCCATTAGGGAATTCTGTATTTAATTGTCTTATTAGACATTGTTTGTAATCACACATCTTCACATATCAAAGGTAAACATTCCTTAGTACCATAATCAGAAGACCGACTATGCTATACTAAAGGCAATTCTTTAAAGGAGTAACTGTAAGAAACAAAGGGAAACATTTGATGTCCCTAAAACATAGTCTTTGGGGACAAGACACTCCCAGTCCCTAAACTGATGGCAGAGGAGGGAAAATACTTGGCAAGGATGGTGGGGAGTTTCTTTAAGTGTGGCTACAGATCTCCTGAATCAAAGAAAGCATGCTCACTGGATTCAGGCAAATCAGAATCCTTTGGGAATCTGAACACAATTAAGGAGAAATTCTGAAAATACCTCACTTCATACTCTCTGTTTCATTTTCCTAATGCCGCTTAGAAAGGAGACAGCAACATCTAAGTAACTTTCTGTTTCACAGCAGTGGTCTGAAGAATTGTCTACTTTTGCTGGAAAATCAGATGTCCTTCCCATTTTTCCTTTATTTCTTAGAGACAGGAAGAAGAGAAAGATAGATATCAGGGACAACAGAAACTGGTGTTTTTTGTTCGTTTTTAGGGAAAGAAGAGTATGTTGGAAGCAAGATGAAGAACCAAGAAAATACGTTTCCTTTGGAGGGGGAAATTTTGGTGATGGTGTCAGTGTCTGTAATTGACCATGTCCAACGTCTCCTTGCTCTGACTTTTGATCTGGTTTTTCTCCATTCTAGGTTTCCCCAGGGACTATGAAATAGGAGTAGTCTGAAATTTCTATTTGTTTTTAAAATCTTGAGTCCTTTTTGCGCTGCCCTTTGCACTTCAGGGATGCTGGTAAACTGAGGATCCAAATGCTGAATATCTTCGTGGAAAGAAGTGTTTCCAAGGATTCATATTCTTTCATTCCTTGAGCCTGCTAGTGTAGACTACTAAAAGGCTAACGTGGCTATCCAGAGATGTTAATAGGGAGATGTGCCTTTTTATTTGGTTAAGTGAGAATATGTTAAGAAATTGGTTTTCTTCTGTGACAATCAGAATGTAGAGATTGGGGACTTCTCTTCAGTTTTTAATCAAATTGAGTGACAAGACCAGTAGATGACAGGAAAAAAAATACAAATGATGTATTTCAAGTTTCACATAAGAATTAAGAAAAGCATTTAGATCACAGTCACATTCAGTACATCTAACCTGCTAAGTATTCCATAATGATAACATTATATGTTCTGTCTTCTCACAGGGAAAACAGACACAAAGTTTTAAAAGAGATCTGTCATGAGTCCAAAATAGTTTAAGATATTTTGTTAGTCATGTGTGTTTTCAAACATTTTATCATCGTACCATTTGTCAAATAAAATCTCCTGTAAAATGTAATTAATGAAAAGTTGTAAGTGAAATTTTATTTGTATTCACTTATTTTCTAAGTTCAATTTCAGGAGAGTTATTTCTTTTAGGTAAACTGTGGGTCACTAAGAATGATTTAATGAATCCAGGCATTTAAAAAACCCATGATTATGGGTTATAGTTTCAGGATTTTAGTCCCAGAATGTAGTTACATTCTACATTTTCAAAGGGAGCATAAATAACATTAGGAAAATACTGATTTGCCCAGTTTTTTTAATGGAAAAAAATAAAATAGGATACCTTACAATCTCAGGGTATTATTTACACAAAGTGACCTAGGATCAAAATTTTCTTTCAAAATTGAATCACACATTGACAAGCAAAGGCAACAAAATCAGTAACTTTTCCCCTGTCATCACTATTCTGTTACTGGGCTCATTTATTGAATTTCCTATTTCAGCTACTGTATTTTCATGTCTAAAACTTACAATTAGTTCTTTTTAGAGTTTTGTCTGCTGAGAACTGCTGTCTCTTCAATTCATCTTGAGTGCATATGGTGTTTTTTCTTTGATCATGGAGCTTTGTTGTAAGAGCTGCTTCTAGTGTTTCAATAGTTTAAATATTTTATTCCACTTTCTTCTTGCTTGAATAGTTTTTGATGAGAAGCTGACTGTAATCTTATGTTTATTCCTCCATAAACAAGTTTTTTTTTTTTTCTGGCTGCTTTCAGGAATTTTTCTTTATCTTTGAATTTCTGTCGTTTGAAGATGGCATGTCTAGGTGTAGTTTTTTGGCATTTGTCTTGGTGTTCTCTGAGCTCTCTGGAACTTTGGTTTGGTGTCTGACATTAATTTGAGAAAATTCTATTTCTTCTGTTTGTTTCTTTCTTCTCCTTCTGATATTCCCATCACATGTAAGTTACACCTTTATAGTTGTTCCACAGTCCTTAGATATTTTGTTCTGTTCTTTGTTGGTGTTGTTTTCAGTTTCTGTTCTCTTTGCTGTTTGATTTTTGAGAATCCTATTAATATATCCTGTAGCTCAGAGATTTTTTTCCCTCAGTTGTGTCCAATCTACAAATATGCCCAACAAAGACATTCCTCATTTCTGTTACAGTGTTTTTTATCTCAAGCATAATCGGGGATTCTTTCTTAGGATTTCCATCTCTCTGCCAACATTACCTATCAATTCTTGCATGTTGTCTGTTTTATCCATTAAAGACCTTAGCATATTGATTGTAGTTGTTTAAAATTCCTCATCTGATCCATGCATGCAGACAGCCATGCCATGTCTAGCTCTGATGCTTGCTCTCTCTCTTCAAGTTGCATTTTTGCCTTTTGGCGTGCTTTGTAATTTTTTCTTGATAATTAGACAAGATGCACTGGGTAAAAGAAACTGCTGTAAATAGGCTTTTAGTAATGTGGTGATGAGGTGTGGGGGAGGGGAAGTGTTCTATAGTCAGTCCTATGACTAGTGCCAGCCTTTCAGAGAGTCTGTGCCTTTTCAAGAGTGCCTCTCAGCTCCCTCTACACTCCCAGGAGATAGGACAGGAAGCCTAGAGTAAGCTGGAGTTGGTGATTTCCCTTCTTTTCTCCCAGGTCAGTTTGACTCGGATGATACCTGCAGGTTAGGCTCTGGTTAACTAGTTTCCCCTGAGCATAGGCTTTGTTAAGAAGAACAAAGTGTTCTAGTATATTTCAAAAGAATTCCTTTCCCCCTCTGCTTTCCAGAAGCCCAAGGGATTTTTCTACAGTATTTACTGTGGGAATCTGGTTGAGTTCCTGGACGTGAATCTGACGGGATGGCATGGGCCCATCTATGGCTAGATGGTACTGGCACATTTTAACTCCCAGAGTTGTCCACACTGAGCCTCCGTCAATTCAGCAATTACAGTTTAGTTTTTCCTACCCCAGCACTGATTCCTGCAGAGATTCTCCCTTGAGAGGCTCTGCTGCCTTAAGCTGTGATCACCTGTATTTGCCTGTCTGACTCTCCAGTCTTGGAGACAGTACTTTGCCCTCTGTTCCTCTCTCTTTTGGGGATCCAAAAAGAGTTGTTGATTTTCAGTCTGTTCAACATTTTGCTGGTTGCTAGGATGGACTGGCAACCTCCTTATGTGAGGTTTAAATTCTTTGTGTGATCATTCCTACGCGTGTGTCTTCTCAAGGTTGTTGCGTACTGACTGTCTTTTCCTTTGGGAGGTGATCATGTTCATAGGTCACATTCCCCTGGTCTTTTTATGACAAGTAGTTTTGGATTACTTAGACTGGACACGTGGCCTCACTTGTCATGATACTCGGGATCCTGTGAGATCGCTCTGGAGGACGTTGACTTACTGCTGACGCTGCTGGGGCTGTGGTCTCACCAAGCAATGACCTGCTTAGGTTCAGCTGCAAGTTCCTTCTTGCCTTCTGCCAGCAGTGATTCCTCTGTCCCTTAAGGTTTTAAAGCATTTGGTATGCTGCTTGGGTCTGATGCATCTACAGCCAGTCATGGCAGTGGTCCTCGAAGTCTCTCCTGTGCTTCTGTGGGCCTTTTCCACACATGCCCAGACTGAGGGTGAGTCCAGGACTTGTTTTACCTGAAAATTGGGTTTGCCTCTTGTCAGATTTTAAACCAGAAGACACAATCAAGCAAAAGAGTGAGAGAAGAAAAGATTTATTATTTGTAACAAGTAAGGAGAACACAGGGTGGAGAGGGGAGATGTCTTTCCCAAAGAAGTGTCTCCTCAAGCAACAAAACTGGAAAGTTTTAAGGTAAGGGTGCATCCATATTTATGAAGGGACTTGGGTGGTGAATGCATATTCATGGAGGGCCTTGAGCAAAGGAGAAGTCGGCATAGAATTGGGGCAAAGATTGACAGAGTGGATGATTGAAGTCAGGAGGGCCAGCAAAGGTCAGCGTCATCAATCCTTAGGTTGCTTAGGGGGTTTTGGATCCTGCAAAATAGCCAAAGAAAGTGCTTCAGGCTAATTTTTACTTTCAAAGCAGAAGTGGGAGTCTTTACAACTGATTTATTATTTCCAATATAGTTATGTCCCTGGCCCAGTCAAGGGCAAACATTGTGGCCAGGCTGAGATCACAAAATGGCTTAGACCCAAAATAACGTCTCTTATGTCAAGGAAGTTGTCTGGTTCTTTTCCTCTGGGGACCCCCTAACTGATCCACCTTCACTTGTGGGAACCCTACCCTGGTTCTATCCTCGCCAGTACTTCACCTACAAGTTCTGGCTACCAACGGTCCTCTTTCCCATTTCCTCTGGCTTGAAAGTTAGGCTTCTTTCATAATTTTAGCCTCCTTGGCTGTTGTTACATTTGATTGACTGGGGATCACCTTCAGGGAAAGCTGAGAAAAAATAAGGAAAAAATAATGGATATTTCACACCATATGCGCTTTGGCACAATGACCCCTTTCCTGTGTTCATCTGGCCAGCGATACAGGTTTGACTTTGGGATTTTGTAACCCATGGCTACCTCCAGTACTGCTGCAGCCATACATTCCTGCAATGTTTGACATTGCAACAGGTCTAGAGAAGAAAAAAAAAAAGAAAGAAAGAAAGAAAGAAAAGAAAAGGAATTCACGCTTGTCCACTGGAAAAAAAATGCACAACCTGAATGTTGAAAGTTATGTTTTATTCAATGATCTTACTGCGCGCTATAGCCCAGGAATCAGCCTCTCAGAGAGCTCTGAGGAACTGCTCCAAAGAGGTAAGGGAGGAGCGGGGATATAGAGGAGTTACTGCAAAAAAGAGAGCATGTAGTTGAGCATCTAAAGATCACTGCTAATCACAAAAAGACAGACATCTCAAGTTAAAGATTCTAGTGCTTTTCTTTGAGAAGATACAAGAGTCTGAGCTTGTGAAATCACTCCTTTGATGTGCGTCTTAACTATCTATAGCCAATCTCCTGCTTTTCTCTGTCCTGAGTTTCCCTCAGGGTGCCCCCTTGGAGTTGGCTGCAGTGGCTGATGACTTAATGGACACATCTTTTAGTTATTGAAATGGCAGTTGACATTTTTTATCCGTAGTCTGAATTCTCCAATTTTTCTGGCCCTGTGGCCAGACAGAGGCAGTTTCTCCTAAAGTTTTGGCTGTCTGTATCCAGTGCACAGTTCTGCAACTATAGCTACTAGTTCTTCCTTGGGTCAAGGCTGGGAAATAAAAAAGAGAAAAAAAAAAAGATAACTCAGGAATGGTACTTAACCACTGTATGCTTTGATTTAGTTCCTATACGGTTCCTAGTCTGTAACTCCGTTCGCTCCTGTCTTATTATCTCAGTTCCCTGACATTCGTGTCAGACTTGCCTCTGATTTCTGTGACTCTTCTTTTGAGTTCTCATCCAGGAGTTTCCCTGGATTCATCCCACTTCTCAGTTTTTTTTCACCGTGTCATGCATTCACTTTAAATGCCTGGGACACCTGGTCTCGGCTGATCCAACAGGAGAGAATGAGAGCAAGTGAAGGCAAGAGAGTATTTCTACTTTGAGGCCATGGAGGGGCTTGTCAGAGCTTTCTTAGTGAGAGCACAGGGTTCCAATACAGGAAGTTGTTGGTTTAACAAATTTTTATCGAAAGAGGACTTTGGCTCCAGTAGTGTACATGCTCCATTCGTGGAGAGCTGGCCAGTCACTGGATTGATTAAACAGGTGAAATCCTGATGTGTAGGAACCACCACGGAAAAGCAGGCAGGCTCTGTAGCATCTAGACTACCTGGATTCCCTTACTGGCTCCTTCCCAGCCCTGTTGAGTGATCCTTAGAAATCTTAACTAATCTCAGCCCTTACATTTCCTCATCTGTAAAATGGGAAATAATAATCACGTTTCCTTCTTAAGTTATTCTAAAGATGAAATGAATTAGTGCATGCAGGATAGACCACACAGCCTGCCACATGTGTTACTTACTATTACTGTTAAAGAGATAATTAATATTTTTAACAGTGTTAACTTGTTAATGACCCCTTCCTTTTCAGAATTTGTGTGGAAAGGATCATGGCAACCTATAGGCTTTATTTTTTAAGTTTATTTTTTAATTAATTTATTTTTTAATTTTCCTCCTCTTTTATTTTTTTACTGTTTACATTTTTTTTTATTGAAGTATGGTCAGTTTACAATGTTGTGTCAATTTCTGGTGTACAGCACAGTGCTTCAGTTGTACATGAACATACGTACATGACCCCTCTGGGTCTGAAGGAAATGGTGGGATGATGACACCCGTGCCAGGGACGTGTGGGCAGAGAACAGTGGGCTCACTATGAAGCCCCGGGAGAAGGCACCCACCTGCCATGCCTACTCGGCTTCTCTGAGCACAGCCTTCTCACAGGTGAGCCACTGCCCCCAAGCTCGGCTATCGAAGCTGTCAGGTGCCCTAGTGCATGATACAGAGGCAAGTCTTGACTCTCTTCCAACCCAATGGAAGTCAAGACATGGATTGGGTGAGCAAAGTTCAAAGCTGGAGCTAAACTTCTCAGCGACAGGAACGATGCTCCTCCCTGGTGGGGCTGACACTCTGGAGACACCCACACACAGAGTGGTGGCTTGCTGTCAGCGCCCGGTCTAGCACTATGCCTCTTCCATACTTGTTCTGCCAGTGGGGTGGGGGCCCGTTCACCCTAGGACATATTTTACAGCCATTAAAATGTTTGTGAAAAAATATATAATAACAAGAGAACGTCATGTTATAAAGCCAAGTGAAAGAAAACATGAAATTTGTTTTACAATATTCTTTCTTTTTTCCCCACTCCATCTAGAACTGTGCCCCACCTCTAAGTGCCTACTTCAGCACAATACAGGTAAGTGCATTTGAAGACACATATCACCTTTTTCTAACGCATTTGTTTACAACTGCATTTTGAATTAAAAATGAGTTTTTTAGTGTAAAGTCTTACTCATTTTTCTAACCCAGCCCCTAATATAATGCCTAACACATAGCACTTATCCAATAAAAGTTCACTGAATGAGTGAATCAATGAAAATCTTTGCCACTAGACTCATTTAAAAATTAAGGTACATTTTTCATTTCTAGAATATTTGGACCACTATTTTTAGGGAAATGGATCTAACTTATTTAGTTTCTTTTTAGCCTTCAGCGGACAGCTGGTTTGTTTCTCTGACCCCGTATACATTAGACTAAATAATGTCTATTTTTCTGTGGAGAGGTAGCATTATTGTTCAGAATCATTGTTCTCTTTGTCATCACATCCTCAGTCTACACACATTAAGCTCCTTAGCTTAACTTGGAAATTAATGTTTCTTCTCCCCAATCACGTCTGTTGCCATCTGTTGCACTCTTGATAGGGTTGTATTGTCTCAGATACTGTCAGCAGATGCGGTCTCCCCAGAGCTTTGAAGGAAGAGGCTATTACTTTCCTAACCTAGGATCAAATGTTTCTTTATACAGAGCCTTAAAAATTACTGCCACTTTGGGTATTGTATTACATTGTGGGTGCAATTCTAATTTGTCCTCAGATTTCAGCCATTTGTCTCCTTTGCTGATATTGATTTCCGGAGCATTTCTGCTCATTGATTTCAGACTGGTTTCCTGAGTTCTATTCTTATTTGTTCTCCTCAGCGTTTACGGAGTACTTCAGAACTTAGCTTCACATTCTCATATACACACTTTAGGGTAAGTCTTACAACATCTTTGAAGTAGTTCTTTGCCTTTTACAAATAAATATGAGCAAGTCACAAGAAGGTAAAACAAACCTCTCTGGAAGGCGTGAATTTTTGGCACAGACAAGGTTAGGGAAATGTATCAGGGAAGCTGGGATGAGTGAGGATAGTGATTACAAAAATTGGGGGATAAACTTAAATCATTCTTAAATCTCCATTTGTAAATTATAAAGAAGGAAAAGATTAAAAGAAAAAAAAAAAACTTTTCCTTTCCCTTATCCAGCAACTACATTACAGAGTAGTTAAAAGGATCAACTAAGAAAATGGATATAAATATTTCACAAAGGTGAGTTTAGCTCAGAATAAAGAAGTAGTGAGCATGTTTGATATATTCTAACTCAAATTCTGATAAGAAGTATTCACAAGGAAACAATCACTAATGCTGATGCCCAGCTGAAGGTTTTTTTACAGATTTTTTTCAGCTCTAAGAATCAAGAAGCCAAGTATGAGAATCATCTATGTGCTCAGTAAAAAATGTATGAGATTCACAGATTTAAATAAAGCTCCTCTTCTACCTCCTACCTCCTAGAAATAAAAATTATCTATAAGGACTTAAAAGTACCAAATCAGACAGATCTGGTTTGAATCTCAGTATCACTACTTCCTATAGTAATCTGGGAGCTACTCACCTATAGTTTCATCAGCTGTAACACAGGGCAGTGTAATCAACGTACCTTTGAGGATGAAATGTGAATGTAGCCAAAGACTGAAAGCAGGATCTGGTTTTAATCAATACGTTTTATTATTAGTTTTCCTTTTAGATACATTTGACTATTAGTATTCCTTTTTTAGTTAGCTGTCACTTGAAAAATGGCCTCTGGTTCCTTTCTTATTCTATTTTCCAGGCCTGTATGTTACACGTTAGGATGAAATTGAATCTGTGCATCACTTGCTAGGAAGCGACCCATTCACTGGTACATCTCAATGGGTAACACTGTATCTGGTAAACAGTCGATGCTCAATATTTTTTTTTTAATTAAATGAGTCAATGTTTCATAATGCTTTTGGCTGAGAAGTGGAGATGATTATGTAAACAATTTTGCAAAGTGCACTGTAATAAGTGTTATAATTTAGGAGTCTACTGTCTCAATTTCATTTCATTTCATCGTGCCATTCTGTTGTTGTTTAGTTGAATTTCTTTGCTTTAGTTTCCCTTTTAAAGCTTCATTTCTACTGGTTCTTAGCCTTTTCCAGCGTTTGCAGTGCCTCCTAATTGTGTATCATGTAAAAATTTCATTAACTATGTATTTATTCCCTCTGCCTGATGTTGAATAAGAATAATTTTTATACAACTGTTACTAACACTCACCTTCACTCTGTGGCTGCCTCTTCCTAGCCTCTTAAACACTGCATTTATCATTTGCTTTGATCTCAGGCCTTTGAGCAAGTTTGAATCTTCACAACTATGATTTTATCAAAAGCAGTTTCATAAGCATATTTTGCAATGCTAGACTTAGGAAGAAACTTAGGAGACCTACATCACTTCATGGGCACACTTGTGTGTGTGTGAGTGTGTTTGTGTGTGTGAGTGTGTGTGAGTGTGTTTGTGTGAGTGTGTGTGAGTGTGTTTGTGTGAGTGTGTGTGAGTGTGTGTGTGAGTGTGTGAATGTGTGTGTGAGTGTGTTTGTGTGTGTGTGAGTGTGCATGTGTGAGTGTGTGTGTGTGAGAGCGTGTGTGTGTGAGAGAGAATGAGAGAAAGAGAGAGGGAGAAATTCAGTCAAATTAAATTGGAATCAAACTGAATGATTTATGTTTAATAATAATCGTGTGATAAAATGGTTTAGAAATTACTTTCTAAAAGCAGAATATATACTAGGTCATGAATAAGGACCTTAAGTTCCCAATGAAATAATATTATTAACTAATGTTTTTTGAGTACTTACAGAGGGTCGGGTACTGCTCTAAGTATTTTTTATGAGTTAAATTAACATTTTTATGAGATAATTCTTAGAATTCTTTTTTATTTACAGATGAGGAATCTGACGTATAGATCAGTTTAGTAACTCGGCCAAAGTCACAGAGCCAGCAAACACAGGGCAGAGTTTGAACTCCAATCCCCAAACACGGGCCCCAGGGCTCATCTTCTTCTGGAACAGAATTCTTAGCTGTTATAACTCTGCCTGCCAAGGGGACATTCCTCCTGTTTCTGGCAATAGCACTATGATTTAACTTTGGGCATCATCCCAGAACCATTGAAGAGAGACTCAGTAGAGCTGTTTATCAAGTTTCTTGACCTCTCTTTACAAAGAGAGATATGCTTGACTTGAGAGCAATCAAACTCTCCTCCAAACTTATTTTGATTGGAGAACTACAAAGACTGAAATGACTGGAGTTCATTCAAGATGGCACCCTGAAGAAATTCTATTGGTTCCAGCTTTTGAAGTCTCTGGAACTTCTCTGATTTTGGGCCTTCCAAAGTCTGGTTCTTCAACATTTCCATCAAGTCTCCGAGGTTCTGGAATAAGGCCATGAATTATGATGACACAGGTTATGCACTGCCCAACCATAGCAGGTACTAGGCTCAAGCAAAGGCAGCTTTGACCTTGACATCCAGTCAACACACTCCTTTCTGTCTAAATGAGTCATGTCAGTAGCTACTGATTGTGATTGAAAAACCTGAATAAATGTCCCAGGATACAATGGCTGCTATGAACTAAACTGTGGTCCCGCAATGTCAATATATCAAAGCCCTAAACTGCAATGTGACTGTATTTGGAGACAGGTTTTTTTAGGCAGGTAAAAACTTCATTTGAGGTTGAATGAGGTCATAAAGATGGGATCCTCATCTGGTAGGGCAAATGTCCTTATAAGACGCGGTACCAGAGACGTCTCTCTCTGCATGCACATGAGGAAAGGCCAAGTGATGGCAGTGAGAAGGTCACTGTCTACAAGCCAGAAAGAGATCTCACTAGAAACCAACCCTGACAACACCTTGATCTTGGACTTTTAGCTCCCAGAACTGAGAAAGTAAATGTCCTTTGAGCTACCCAGGCTGTGGTATTTAGCTATGGCACCTAGCAGACTAAAACAATGGCCTTGGACTCTTCCAGGTTGGGGAGAGTACACTGTGTCACCTGTTCTGGCTGTCCAGGGGCTGATACCTGCCATGTAAGGCCATTTTGGTTATTCTTCCCAGATTGCATCATTGCGTGCTGAGCAATGAGGAGTCAGAGGTGAACACATGGATGCAAATTCTGCCCTCGTGGAGGTGGTTTAAAGTATATAATGTTAACTTCATGGACAGCTCCTTTACCTCGTTAAGATTTCTGCTAAAATGTGAACCTATCAGAGGTCTTCCTTGACCACCCACCCAAGAGGCAATCTCCTAGCTATGAGCCCTCCCTGTCCTGCCCTAGTATTCTCCTTCTATAGCATTTGCTACCAGTTGACGTATTAGACATTCATTTCTTGGTCTGCACATCTTCTGTTTCCCCATGAAAATGTAAGCTCTGTGAGTCCGTGGGCCTGCTTCTCGTCACTGCTGCATCTGTTTTAGTGAGACACTGGTGGGCATCCAAAGACAGTCAACATATTTTTATTAACTTGAATTTATTGGAGAGTGAATAAATGAGGTACATAGCAAAGTGAAAGTTTTAACTGAAGTCAATTCAGGGCTCCTGTAACTCTTCTCTGTGTGCTTTCTCACAGGGTGAATGGCTTCACCCTCCCATGGTGTGTTTCTTTCCCGAACCTCTTGTCTGCTCTGCCTTTTTATTCTCTTCTTGCCTCTCATTTTTTTCTTTTATCATCAAATCTGCTTCCTCTGTTCACTCTCCCATTCCTACTTCTCCCCCTTTTTTAGTTACAATTGTAATATCAAATCATAATTTAAGGTACACAGTATATTTCAAACTACTTGATTAAGTGGTATATCCATTTGTGTTAATTACAAAGCTGATGAAGCCATTTAGGTAAAATTCTATCTGAGAGAAAAGGGCAAGCCAAGTTATATTAATCTCTATCCTAATCGACTAGTGAACCACGAATGAAAAAATAATGTTTCCTCAGTCCTATAATAAACTCAGGGCTTCACTCTGAAACCATAGATATTCCCACTAACATAAATTTTCTAAATGAGATTCAGTTGCCAGTATTAAACATTATTTAATGCTCTACTTTAAAAAAAAAACTCTCAAAACCTGGATTTCTAGATCTTAAGAAACCACATCCTGAAGAGGCCCCGGCTGCTGGCTGCCTAGCAGCTGCCCTGTGTGACCTGCAGCCCTCCCCTTCTCCCTACTCAACACTCTTTGTCAGATTCCCTGCATCTGCATCCCACTGCTTCGGCATCTCATGGTTGGCCGCTAGAGATATGTGACATCAGACCACTGACCCAGCCAAAGGAATATTTTGTGTAAGATATATAATGGCTACTGAAATAAAGTTACTGAATTAAATTAAAAATCTTTCTAGATTATTTTAAAAGAGTAAGAGGGATTTTAAATTGGAATCAATTTGGAGAAGTATTAATTAATTTCCGGTCAAATTTACAGTCATTTCCTGTCCTCTAAATGTCTACAGTGAGTGTCAAACAATCCCTCACTACAACATTCAGTGTTTCGTGCTTTTTCAGGATCTGGGCCTAGTGTTGCCTTTCCTCCAAAAGGCTTTCATCCAACACCTCAATCTTACAGCTAATTCTGCTCTTCCCTTTCATCCCAAGTTCCAAGAGCTAGGATCTTCTCTTGTTTCTGGTGCCAAGACCACAGCTTGCAGCTCCATGCAAGTAACAAGCCTTTCCCTTCCTGGCCTTCTGCCTTTGCAAGAGTTCCAGCATTGGTGTACCACCTCCTCTCACCAGTTCTGGTAGGGACTAGATTCTTGTCTTTGAACTCATCTACATGCATTCTCTGTTCTCTTCTCTGATGGAAATTTGGGAACCGTTAGTCCTCTGTGTTCTTTAACAAGTTGAGGAATCGATGCATCGTGCCAGATGAAAGCAAAGTACAGCATCAGTCCTGTTTTGTGTAAAGTTGGATTGGAGACTGTGGCTATGGTTTCATAAAAAAGGAGCCTTCTCTCTTTCCCCAAAGCCAAAGCTTGAGACATTTGTCCAGAGCATTAACATACAGAGATGACTTCTATACATGAAGAATCCACATGGCTTCATCAAATCTATAATGTCCTAAAGGATGGCTAGTTCTAGAGGGAAAGGAAAGAGGGTAGAGAGCCAGGCAGACCTTCCGAAGGCCTGGTTTGCTCTCTGGGACAGCAAGATAAAAGCCTTCCTTAGTGATCAGAATTGCAGAAGAGAGATAAGCCCTGGCCACTTCCTTTCCTTTTTTTTTTAATGCAGTGGCTCTGCTCAGGGTTAATATGACAGTATATATCAGGCTTTCCCTACGTTCAATGGCATGCTATTGTTCTTTGTATATTGATGGGCAAAGGAAAATGTGTTGAAATGTTCAAGACTGCCTTCTCACAGGGCTACTAGGGATCAACCAAAATTGGTAATGAAAGGATAGGACAGTGCTTCCCCTGACAACCATAACAAGTGATTATATATGCCATGTCCACTTCACAGGTCAGGAAACTAAGACTTAGAGATCTGAAGCAAATCGCACAAGGGCGTATGCCTAGGAAGTGGAGATACAGAACTTGAAGTTGGCCTCCAGTCCTTGTTGATAGACTTCCCTGGATAGGAACACTTGCCTGCTTAGCATTTCATTTTAACTTCTGTGGATGGAACCAAGGGTCCTACCTCATCCTACTCTGAAGATCCACTCTGCTGGTTCTTCCTTACCTCCCAGTTATTCACGCTGACTTCTGTGCCTCAGTTCAGGCCATTTCAACAAACCAGTGAGCTTTGGATACATCATGGGACAGTAGATGAAAAGTGAGAGGAAGTACATGGATGTTTATATTTAATTTCTAGAGTCCAGAATGAGAAAATATTCCTCACTTAAAGTCATTAAACCTTTATTTTGAGGGAGTGGCATATGCAGAGAGAATGGGATTTACTTTCTCAATAAGAGAAGAAGATATCCGGGGATGGGGAAATGAATATATCTGTTCATTCAGAGCAAAGATATATTTGTACATGATAAAATGTTTCATTTATTTCACTACTTGAGAAAATAGCCCATAGAAAGGGACCACTTGTAATCTGTAAGCAAAACTGCCCCATGGATTTTGGCTAGACCTATGATAGATCTACACTGTAAGAAACAGTGCAGTGAGATTCAATTTAGAGGACATATTTTAAAGCTGGATGCAAATCTCCTGAGTGAATTTTGTCCATCTTGTTCAGAGTGGTTACCCCAGCACTTAGAATATTGGATAATGCATTTTAATTTTACTTTATTTTATGTTCTTGTCTTCATGCTAAGTTTAGTTCTCAGTTCACTGTTACAGAATTAGCATATAACATGTTTTATGTGTCAGTTGTTTTTACATACAGAGTAAGTTTACAAAAAATTCAGATTAAAATAACCATTAAAAAGTCAGTAATCTTTACCCATCCCTTGTTGGTCTCATCCTCTTTTTTTTTTTTAATTCTTTTTTTAATTGCAGTATAGTCAGCTTACAATGTTGCATCAATTTCTGGTGTACAGCATAATGTTTCAGTCATCCATATACATACATGTATTTCTTTTCTATATTGAATATAGTTCCCTGTGCTATACTGAAGAGTATTTTTGTTTCTCTATTTTATATATAGTAGTTAGAATCTGCAAATCTCAAATTCCCAATTTATCCCTTCTCATTTCTTCCCCCCCCCGGTAACCATATGTTTGTTTTCTATGTCTGTGGGTCTGTTTCTGTTTTGTAAAGAAGTTCATTTTGTTTTGTTTTTTAGGTCCCACATATAAATGATACCATATGGTATTTTTAGATACGTTTAAGTGTTTGTTGAATAAATGAGTAAAATTTTGGAAAACTACTGTCAAAAACTACATACATTGGGGCATAAGTTGCTCACTAGAGTATGCAGATAAATAATCAAGTCCTGCGATAAGATAAAATTATTCAGAATTTATGTTACTTTCTGTTTTACTACAGTTAGCCCCAAGCATATCCCTGAATTAGCCAAAATTTACATTGGCCTCCAATCCAGCTGAGACCCTTGGAGAATCCTCTTTCTACTCACGTTAGGTGTCCATTTCTCTTAAGTTCTCTCCTTTCATTTTCACTTTATAGTTCCTGAATCTTAAATATGCCTTTGAAGAAAGAATCTCTAGTTAGTATTAAATGTTGTAGACATGTCATAATTTTTTACATTTTTGGTAGGAATAAACATATAAACTCAATACAAGAGGGAAAAAAAAAAGAAAAAGAAATACCCTTGGTTGATTTCTATATGAGAGCAAGCATCGATGGGGCCACCAAGGACGTGTTGGCCCCTCTGTCACTGCAGTATAACAGCTGCCTGTTCAATTCGCATTTATGACCAATCTTGGGACTAAGTTTGTGATCACTCAGACACCTTTATTAACATTACTTTTAAATATTCAGTGCTACTTAGGGTGTCTCTCTGAACAATAAGAGCTGCTCAATTCAATGGTAATGTTTTAGCCTTAAAGGCTAAAGTGTTTTAGCCTTAATTAAATGCAGCTGCTTTAATTACAGGTTCATTAAGTTTCAAGAGAGAACTTGGAGGAAGAAGTGCAAAAAGAGTCATCAGGATGTCAAGTTTCTTCACTGCAAAGTAAGTCTAACAAGATAGAAAGACTCCTCGCGCTGAATAGTCGGGGTAATCTACAAGGGCTCCAGGCGCAGAGCAGCAGGAACAGAAATCAATCCTGTATCTGATTTAACAACGTGCCCACAGATCTAACACCTTCAGTGACTTAAAAACACTAGGGCATGACCCAAGGAAAGGTGAGTCATGGCTTTCAGGGTATTTAGCCTGGAATTCACTCACTGAAGGAAGGAAACTAAACGTTTATGAAGAAATAGTAGAAATTACAATATGGTCCTTATGCTATTTTGGGGGAGACCATTCTTTTGCTATAAAATTTGCATGAGCTGTTTCTATATTCTGGAAATTAAGCCTTTGTCAGTCGCATCATTTGCAAATGTTTTCTCCCATTCCGTAGGTTTTTGTTTTGTTTTGCTTACTTTATGCTATTTGACTCTGATGTCAGACTCTGTGCAATGTCCAAATCACCAAAATGGAGAGTCTGGACAATATGTAACTATTTCTCCTAAATAGTTATATATGCAGTTTCAATTCTTTTAAGTCAGAGTTGTCTGTGAATCTACTGTTTTCCTATCTTCTATGATGCAAATTATAAAAGCAGGCAACCAGGAGATACTCAATAAATATGAACATGTGGAAAGAATCAACAGTCTTTCCCACCACTGCCTTTTTTCCCGAGTTTTATATTTAAATATTAACACCACAAATATGCTAAAAAAAATAATTAAATGTCCTCCTATGAGTCCCTTTAAATTTTTTTCACTATTGTTGTATTTCCATTGTTTCTAATTAAAGTAAGATGATATCTAAAGATTTCTGCATCAAGAGCAGGGAACAGCATTGTGTCTGTTTTATCACTAAATGTCTGTTTTGAGGGAGGGAAGATAAAATGGTTTGTTCGGGACTAATGCTGTTCTCTTAAGCATTAGTGAACATTCAGGATCCTCTGCTAAAGCCCATGGACTCTGTAATACTAGCCTTCTCTAGGGTCCCTGTCCCCAAGTTATCTAACTCTGGTGCAGCCTCAGAAGTTCCTTCCTGGTACTTTAAAGGTCTACACCAGATGCCCGATGGAGGCCTTCAGAGGGTGCTCTCCATGTGCCGAACAGGTCCCGAGGAAGGAGCTGTCCACCCCCACCCTCTGGCTTCTCCAGAAAGAACTCCTTGTCACCTCTGATGGTTGCTTCCATGACCTTGTATGGTGATCAGTTTCTGGACTCCATCCAGGTATTCCAAGCAGGTGGACATTAATACCACTTGATAAAAGAATGCTGAAAGCAAAAATGACAAGAAATTCAGGGAATGAGGAACTTTCCAGCTCATTCCAGAACTATCAACAGGCAAGAAGGTAGTGGGGTTTAGTGGGGAAGAGTGTGAAGTCTGGGGTAAGACCACTTACGTTTGAATTGTGTTTCTGCCACTGATGAGCGATGGTGTACTGGGGCAAGTTAGTTAAGCCTCTTTAAACCTCACCTTCCCTTCCTTAAAGAGTAGGTGTCACGACCTTTAAGCGAGACAGTAAACGCAAAGTCCTAGTACATAGGAAATGCTCATGTTAATATTCTTCTTGTTTTGTTGTCTTTTATAAAGACCGGCTTAACCAGTGCCTGCTCAGTAAGTTCTCACCTACTCAGGCACAATTCTTGCAATTTCTGATAAACATGTCTTTTAATTCCCAAAACAAGTTGAAGCTTTCTGATTTCCAAATAGCCCCAAATATGACTTTCATGGTGTTCACTGAAAATATAACTTGCCCGAGATGCATCTACAATTTTGTGGGGATGCTTCTAGTTGTTACATAAAACCTGAACAAAGGAGACGTGAATAAGGCTCCCATTCCTGTTGATAACTTCCCCCACCCTCAGAGATGTTTGCAGTCTTCAGAACATTTCTTGGTTAGTCAGAGCACTACCTGCAGCTTCTCATTTTCCTGGAGGAATGACTAAGTTCTACGTGTTTAATTGTTCTTTAAGGCTTACTCTCTCTCCCAGGAGGGTGAAAACAAGTAAGCAGGTGAGCCACACTGAGCCCCTCATTCGGGGGAGCTGGGGGACAGAAGGGGCTTTGAATACTTCACAGGCTCTGCAGCTCTGAGGCTCCAGAAAGAAAGACAGGATTCTGTCTAGAAGGCTTCTGAAATGCCCTGAGAACAAGATCTGAGAGAATGGCATTTCCCTCTGGTTGTATTTAAAGTTACAAAGGAAAGGGAACTGGCTTCTCAAAACTGTGGCAGAGAACATTCTGTCTCATACTTGCCCTCAAGTTTGATTTGGTTGTGTTGCAAAAAGAAAAAAAAAAAAAAAAGCAAACCTATTTTGAGGGTGGAATGTTTCCTTTCCATGTTTTTAAGATCACTAAGACTTCTGTAGTTATCCGTACCCAAATCTAATGCTTTGGACCCATCCCACTTCTGTTTTGCTGACATCCTTACCATCCCCCATCCCTTAACGAATAAATCTGAAACAAGCCATTTACTTTTTCACATCCCTGTTTTTTTGCACAATGTTCAGCCCTATCCGGAATTCCCTCTCCATTTTCTCTCCATCTATCCAGTTTTCAAAGATATAAGTGCTTCCCAAACCTACCCTGATCTTCTCAAGCCCAAATGATCTGTCAACTGAAGCCCAATTTCATCTGCAACTGATACCTGAGTTGGCTGTATTTCTCATTTCACACCCATCTGTCAGTTGTCCTATAATCATTTTGCCTTGCAATCTGTTATTACAGAAACTTTCTCATTTGTTCCGTAGAGCTTTGCAAGGTCTAGATTTTGCTGACTGCATTCCTATGGTTTCATATTTTGTGTTTTTCTGTCCTCTGTATTTCTTGTAAATTGGTGGTTGGATCTGATAGGTTCCACATTGTTTAGGTTCAACACTGCTGGCAAAAATTTTTCAAAAAATGGTGGTTTGATCTTTCAATACGAAACAAATGATGTCTGACTATCTCCATTTTTGTAATGTCAGCAATTCTTGATGCTCAGTTTCTGGATCAATTAATTTATTAGTGGCTTTGAAAAGGTGACATTCTAAAATCAACTCTTTGCATTTATTGACTGAAATATTTCTATAAAGAGAAATATCTCTTTAATATTTGTTTACAATTGGTGTAATTAGTACAGGTAAGCCAGCATAAATGCTTAATTTGTTCACTTATCAGTTTTCAAAATAATAAATTAGTTTAGTAACATCTACCAACAAGAATCTTTTTGTTTTCTGTTTCTGGTATCGTGAAAAACTAATATGCTTAAACATATTTGGTATTTTCAATACACTGCAATTATTACTATTAATCAAAGTGTCCCAACTTTGGCCAATGGGAAATTTCAAATTGTCTTTGCGTCCTTCAGACGGAGACCGAGCAGACTTTGATGGACTCCTTGTTGTTCGGTATAACAAACTCACGTAGCGTATTTTATGTCTCAGTGCTGGAATTAGCCCTTACTCCAAAGAGCCCTTGTTTCTTTCAGTGGGAAAGGGCTGAAAAATCTGATTAATCTGCACACTAGGGGTGCGCATTGTTATCAGCTCATTACTATTTCCAGGTCTCTTCAGTGGACAGAGGAAGGGAACTGAATGTTTGTATTCAGGTTTATTATGTAGCATTATTACAGTTCGACTGCACATACACATTATATTGCATGTAAATACATATATATATGCACTATGCTGCACTTTTTTTAGTTTTCATATACGTACCAATTATTGTTTCTAAGAACAGATTAGATCTCTAGCTTTTTTAAACTTACATAGTTATCAAAGGAATAAAGCCAACTACAAAATAAGAATCAACAGAATGAGGTAATCCAGTCATAAAGGACAGTCGAATGTGCTTATATATATTCAAGACATCAAAATAATAATTATTTCATTTGTGTCCTTATTATTATTGTTATTATTTTTCAGATCCCTCATATAAATAATGTCATATGGCATGTTTCTTTCTCTTTCTGGCCCACTTCACTTAGAATGACAATCTTCAGGTTGATCCATATGCTGCAAATGAATGTATTTTTAAAGATACAATGTTAAAGAATATTTATTCTTTGATAACTTTAAAATGTACACTAGAATTTCTTTATTGATAATTTTAATTAAAATGTACACCATACAACTTTTACTTAATTCTTTCTATTTTACATCTGTTTCTCCTTTCTCCCACAAGAATCCTGACAGCCACTCTGGAAATGAGTGAATTTAAATATCACAAACTCATGTACTTTATTCCATACTACATAAAGTGGTTTTCTTAGAAAAACAATGCCAGTGTTACAGGCAATAACATGATAATTGAAACAGGTAATTTTTAATACTTCTTTTTGTCCTTAGGGTATATCTCTCTAGAGATGACTTACCAGATTATTCTGTTTTAAAGGCACTTGGAAAAGGTAATTTCTGAGTGGTTATGCTACACACTAGAGTTATATTGGGGTTGATTCATTTCATTTTATACTTTTAGGGATATCTTTTCAAATGTAATTGTGTTTCATATGTATCCATAAATGGTTTTATAGTCAATTCAAAAAAAAACCACAATTAATAATCCATGAAGCATAGCTGTTACCTGTGCCCCTCCTAATCTATTCCCTGAGTCCCTCTATAGGTAACCACTCAAACATGCTGTGGTTTCTCCTTTCACTTTTAATATTGGCACATACGTATATACATGTACATACATAAATGCAAGTATGTATTAGCCTTTTTAAGGTACATATTATATAAGTAGTCTTTCCTCTTTCCCTAAGTTTTCTATTCTGTTTGCTTTCTCTGGCTGTTTCTGCTTTTTTAAAAGAAAGGTTGCATTTTTTGTTTCAATGGTTATTTTTAGGGTAGTCTAGTCCCCTTAAAAGACCTAGAGTTCCCTCTTTATTTGTTATTATCTACTGGTTCACTTTAATGATCAAAATTAAAATTAACTTATAGCTTCTTTTTTCTTTTTTTTCCCCCGAGCGTAGTGTCACTGTAGACATGATCCTTTGGTTTTTGGCTTTTTTTTTTTTTTTTCAGTTGCTCTGTTTTTATTGAAGGGTTCTTGTAGATGAAAAACTGCAGTTTCCACCTCTGTTTCCCCAGCTAGTACACTAATATGTAATGTGCTTTGCTACCTTTATTGTAGCACATTATTGAGAATTTACTGTAGGAGGATAAGAAGTCAAATCTATGATTTGACTTTTCCCTTTGCAGCATTTCCAATTCAAAGAATACTAATTTATAATATATTATAATCAGAATAAAAAGTAAGTAGCTTATAGATTCTTGAGGGTCAGAAGATAAATGTCTAACAGATTTAATCCTTAACATTACAAATTCCTAGGTAATTACCTTCTCCTAAATGTTAAAATACTCCAGACAGTTTCACACTTTTGGTATTCGTCAAATGTCATCCAGGTTATTTTGCCTTTATTCTTTTATTTTAAAAAATAATCTCATAATTAACAAAAAGTAATTATAAAGTACTTTATAACTTAGAAGAGTTATACTGACTAATAACTGTGAATTCTGCCTGCATTTTATAATTCGTAAAGTTTTATGTTGGATGAAAAACAACTACCCTGGTAACTAGTGGGTAGCTCCACTGTGATGAATTCAGTAACAGTGCGACGGGTCGAGGGGTCCCCGATGAGGACAGTATACAAAGGATGTGAGCTGAGTTCAGCAGGGATAGAGCTCATGAAGTTTCCAGCCATGTCCCTTCAGTACTTGAGCATATTTATATTTTTTGCTTTGGGCAGCCCCTTCTCCAGCTTCTTGAATTATAGGCTCCCAGCATTTGTACTGAGGAGGAGATACCTGCAAAAGCTCTCCCCCTGCTTCTGTTGAATCTCGGCATTGTGCTTATGTTCTGGTTTGCATGACAGTCATTTGATTCCAGCAGCGTGATTACCTTATTAGAAAAAACTAAAAAGAGGAAATCAGACATTTAGGTGGCAAACACATAAAATGTGTCCTGGGATATTCTTTTCAAAATAAGAAAAGATTCTCTTCAAATTGTTTAGTTTTTATGCAAACAGCAGGTAACAGAGAGTAAAATATACCTGTAGAAATAAAGAATATATTGTTTTCCTTTTTGTTTTACTCCACCATGTGTGCTGTTTGAAGCGTGTTTTGTGCTATACACATGAGGCATTGGTTAGGGGAAATGTTTATGCAATAAAAGTCTGCCTCTAGCTCTGACACTGTCTTACAAACTTGGGCAGGAGGAAGAAAATCTTATTCAGGAAGATGTTTTCTGTAACACTTCAGTGTTTGCACTAACAATTTGGTTCCCATCTCCCACCCCAAATACTAACCAAAGAAACATTTTGGCTCATGCAGCTCATCTGGCAGATTGTTTGCACCTTGAACTTGAATGCTGTGATGCTTCATTTCTGAACAGAGATTTGTGTTGCCCGTGTCCTGGTCTGCCATCAAAAAGAAGCCAGATTCTCTAGGACTCCTGCATTCTTGGGGCAGGATCAGAATGCAAGGGGTTAGAGCCCTGGGCTTTCGGTTTTATCTGAACCTTAGCAGGAAGCAGAAAGAGCCCAGGTTCCTTGATTCCCTCCTGCCCGACTGCTTAAAGCAGGAACTTCCCAGACCCAGCACTCTGTGCCTTTTTGTGATAAGTTCTTTTTCATAAAGGCTGACATTACGAACACTGCCGCCCACTCCCAGTGCAGTCATGATGAAGGGGATGTTTGCTGAGAATAATACGCTGTACAGCTGGGAAGTGCAGCAGAAGCAGAGAGATGCAGCCCGTCTCAGAGTCAGCTGTTGCACACGGGATGCAAAGCGCCTGACGCTGTGACCAGCTCCTGGGTGTGTGTGCTCGGGAAATGCGAGTCATCATTTCTCATCTCCTCTCACATCACAGCCATTGTTGACCTTCCCACCAACTTGATTTCAGCTGATCACCACAGCTCATCGCTCCAGCCACCTGGCCTTCTGTTGTTGTCTTCGTCACACCAACCAAACTCCCTTCCTGCACCGGGATCTTCTAGGACTTGGCTCTCTGCCCGGAATGCTCTGCTCTAGGTCGGCCACTAGGTCCTCCCATGGACATCTCCTCTGGTCAATCAGTTTTTACAGGGGTTTTCTTTCCATACCTAAAGTAGCCCTGTGCAGTCCCTAGCACACCATCTCATAGCACTTCATCGTAATATCTTAAATGATATTGCTTTTTTATTTAGTTATACTATAAGCTAAGCCCCTCTCTCCCTCAACACAAACAGACCATATACTTCATTAAAGGAAAGCCTGTGTCTAACTTGTGCACTTCTGTGTCTCACTCAGTAAATATTTATCGAATAAATGATCACTGTATATTTTTTACCTTTGGGGGCAGGTGTAGCTCTAAACAGTCATTATAAAATCAACAGCATTCAGTTTTCCTTGAATATAAACTCGAGAAAGAACTAAATGACTATGCAAAATGTGAACGCACTCTTTTGAAAGCTGAGTTCTGATGTGCCTAAAGACATGTTAATGGTCCACAGAGGAATCCATATTGATGATGTGGCTCACCTCATCTGCTGGCTCCAATGACATCAATGGCACAATCTCCATTCCCTCCATTATGAGCTAGAAAAGAGTGTAACTGTTTTAGTGGTATCAGTAAATTTATGTTCTGACTTTGGGTGGTTGTAGGTGTTGAATTTATTTGTTGGTATGTAACTTACATGAATATCATAGGTTTTTTGGCTTATCTCAAGGTAAAGGCAATAAGAGTAACACAGTGATTGATGCAAGTTGGAACCTAAAGATTACAAGGACTCATTACCTGCCTTGAAGTAGTTCAGTTGAGTCAGTGGTAGAGCCATGAGGAGGAGGGAAACCCTGGGAGAATCCTCTTCTGGTTTTGTCAGATTTGATCCTTCCTATTTTGTGACTTCCTAGAATTGATCATCACACCATTGGATAAATTGGTAGAAGCATTTAGAGTCTCCTCCCTCTCCATAAAGATCTTTACTAAGTAGATGTAAATGTTGGTCTAAATTTTGCATTAGCAGAGTTGAGTGATTGGTTGGGGTGAGCTGGATATGTGAACCAAATGACCAATAGGAATCCTAAAATTGCCCTCTGCCTCACAAAAGAATGGACATCTTGAGGCTCCTTTTCTTTTCAGCTCTATGTAATAATCTCCATTTTGCAGCCATGCAAACCCTGCTAGGTCAGAAGTGGTGACTGGAAGTCGCTGACTTAACATCATATTGGAAGCACAGGCTGCTGGGATGGGCTACCACAATCTCTGCCCTCCTGTGTGTACTATTGCCTGGGTTTGACAGATGCCCTCCATCAGATACCCACTCACTTATTCTTCTGGCCCAGGGATTTTGGGAAATGATAGTGAATTAGAGCACTTGCTTAAAAGGGTGGGTACTTGTTCTGTCCTTTGTCATTAGAATCAAATGGAAGTTTAATAAAAGACTAAATACATATATGCAGACAGATCTATGACCTGCTCATAACTGATAGACATTTTCCCATCTGAAATATCTATTTGGATTACTAAATCACAAAATTTCTTGAACATGCAGCTGCCATAGAACTCTACAGGACTATAGAATAACTTGAACTGTAATTTCGGAAGATGTGAAATTTCCCTTTTAACCATAGTTTTCCCCATCTCAAAAGTTTAGTGAATTTAATTTGGCAAACTTTTGTCAGAACTGTGACCTGACAATTAACGCAATATCTAAATTCTAAACGCTTTTTGAGCCAATGAAATTTCCAAAGTCTTGTTCAAGATCATGCTGTTTAAAATCAAGAACTTTGTTTCAAGTTCTGACTAAACCACATACTAGCTTTATGAATTTAGGCAAAATCTTCAACTTACTTAATTTTACCTGCGTCAGCTTTAAAATGACAGTGAAGGCATCTACCTGATAATGTTTTGATATTAAGATGGAAAAATTACTCAAAATTTGTACCACAGGGCAATAAATAGAAGTTGTTATTATTACTACCCCATATTTAAAGCTAGGTTGAGTTACTGGTTCCCAGTTGAGGAGATCTCTTAAAGCCACAAAATAATTAGTGAACTGTATAATTGAGTATTACTTACATATACAACATACAGATTTACATTCCCACAAATGAAGAAAACCAGAAAACTTCTGAGAATTTCCAGTTTTAAGTACATATTGATTTCTATATCTAATCTATGCAGATACAAAATTAAGAACTTTGCATTTGCTCTGAATTTAGCCATTGAGAAAGGTAATAAAATGTTATTAGTCTAAATAGAGACATCCAATTGCCTTTGGGACTTAAGATCAAAGAAGATTCTGTGTCAATAATTGTGCCTGAACTGTTGGACCTTGATCATCTTGATAAACATATGGATCCCATTGGTTAATGTGAGGAAAATTTATAGTTTCATGATTGATTCTACTCTAGCAATGCAGAAGAGATGGAAGGGGACAGCCTGAGGTTGGGTTTATGAATAATGAAAAAATTTCAACAGAGAAGTAAACCATCAGTGGGAGAACTCCTTGGAGTTGGGATGACCCATGCAGACAATATGATTGATGATACAGGATGACACAAAGACTGGTTGTTTATTTCAAAACACAGATGCGTTTTCTCTGAGAATAATTTCTCACCCTATTCTCACATGTGAATATGATCTTGTATGGAGTCTTAGAAGATACTAAATGAGCAAAGAAATTAAGTATCATTAGTCTTTATATTATGAGTGATTCAGTGAAGAGGTCCAGATCATCTATTTCAGGGTAACTAAGAAGAGTTCTGAAAAATAGATCATTTTATAATCAGAAAAAAATAAAACTGTTGCTACTTTGGAAATAAAAAAAAGAATGCTCAGGTTTAAGAAAAGTCTGTAATTAAGGATGACTTGTTTAAAATTGTCAGTTAACTGATTTTGTGGCTTTCTGTATGGAGGCAAATCTGACACGTCACCTTGCCTCTATCATAAGTCAGTCAGGGTGCACATCACATACCACATTCATAGGCTGAAAAAGGATCTTTTTAAACCGAAATAAACCAAGAAGCCTGGTTAATCCTATGTAGTTGTAGTCCCCAGAATAAAGTAAACTTTGAGACATTTCTGAAAATTACTGACTTCCTAATAAACAACTTTATGACTTTCATATTGCTGATGTCAAAATGTAGTAAAGCTGTCACAAATATTATATATATGTGAAGAACATTACTAATTCTCCACCATCAATTGACTAAATTCTAATCTTTGGTTATTTTGTGGGGATTTTTTTTTCTTTAATTTTCTTTCTTTTTTTCTTATGTTTAATTTGGAGTTCAGCTTCCTCTAAAGCCTGGATTCCCTGGCAAAACTCCTTCACAAGCAAACTACTTTGCTTTTCTAAGAAATTCTCTCTCTAATTCTTTCTTCACAGGGAAAAAAGTAAAGTTAGTAAATATCATAATTCAAATATATTCAAATGCTTTCTCAGAATTACGTACTGTAGGGCAACATGGATGTTAATGCATCTTAGAGAATGCATCCTAAGGCAGAATCTTGTGAAGCTTGGCTGTGGTATTCCTCTATACAAGTGGTAAATGAATAGTTAATGTAATAAAAGCAAGAAAACCTTTATACTTGTATGAAAACATTTACTGAAGGACATACAATCAGAATAGTTGGAGAAATGTACCATTATCACTGATGGGCTCACTTAATATAAGGATGTCCACACTCACTCAAAACTATAAAACAATCTCAATTGAAATCCCAACTAGGTAATTTAGAAACTTGAGAAATATATTCTGAAGTTATAAGGAACAATACTGTACAACAAATAGAGAAGTCAATTAAAAAAAAAAAAGAAAGCAAAGAATGAGGAATTGCTCAACCAGATAAAACAATCTACTTAAAAATCTGTGATAGCACAGAATGAATTGGGGCAAAAATGAAAACATTTTTTTTTTTTTAAGTTGGCAGAATAGTGAGCTCAGAGGGAGAACTACACAAATGTAGGAAACTGATTGATGGTAAAACCCATACTACTAAAAATGAACACAGTTTGGGGAATTGGCTCAGATATGAAGAAAATCAAACTGAAGTCCTTACCATGTACCATATATAAGAAGCTTAAGTGTAAAAAGTAAAAGTATAAGGCTAATGGAAGAACAATTTTGAGAGTATCTTTATAACTTGAGAATGGGAAGAAATTTAAAAAAAAATCCAAAAACCACAAATCATAAAGTAAAAAGTTGACTTGTTATATTAAGATGAAAGCTTGCAGGTCAGTGAATGACTGAATAGACAAAATTACTAGGTAAATGACTATTTTGTAAAAGATATTTGTATTTTTTAAAACCAAAATGGAATGTATATATTCATTTTATGATGGAATTCTTCTAAAACCAAAAATAAGGAAGGATTTCTAATAGAAAAATGGTCAAAAGGTAAGAATATTTCAGTAAGCAATTCATGGATGGGGAAACTTATAGATAATAAGTGTATGAAGATGCTAAAACTCACTAGTAAATTTGAGAAATTCAAACTGAAATGAGATAATGTGCACATCCATCAGAATCATAAAAACTAGAAGGTGGACAATAAAAATTGTTGACAAGAACTTTAGGGGAGAAAATTCACACGCCCAGCTTGTGGAATGTGAACTGGTACAAATCACTTTTTTTTTTTTTTTTGAAAATGACCTTTTGGAAGTCAACCTGGCAATATTTAACAGAATTAAGAATTTTTGTAATCTACGGTAGAACTCCTGGATATATAAAACAGTTAATTCACAATCATGTTGTAAGGGACAGAAACAAGAATAGATACTCCTTGTTCAGGTTGGTGTAGAGGCAAACTAGGTGTCTTTGATGTGAGGAAGGGATAAGTAAAATGTGACCACTGCATCCTACAGTATGCTCTGCAAGAGTTAGAATCAACACATCAACACACTAAGTGTGCACACAGCAGCATGACCAGATTTCTAGTTGTAAGCAAAAAAAGAAATGGAGTGAGATTTATAGCATAATACCATTCAAAACAAAACCATGCTACTTATATATAAAGATATATGCATTTTTAAGGAAACTTCAAGATACTAGATGGGTTCTTATAGGTATAGAGGGGATAGGGCTTGGTAGTGAGGGGGAGAAAATAAAACACAACAAATAGAGGAATGGTGCATGGACTTGTGATGAGAATATCCTGTGAAATGAGGAGTGTGATTATTATACACCTCAAAATCTGAATGCTGCAGTCTCTCCACCACAGGTCATTTTGACACTTACTGTGTCAGGTCAAGAGTTTAATGTGTTATTGAGAGACCCCTGCCCTCTGCAGTCTCTCTCTCTGTTTACCTCTCTCTCTGTCTCTTTTTCTTTCTCTCTCTCTCTCATATCATGGAGAAAAATAAATTTAGACTACTTCTTACAAACACTGTGTATTGTCTAGTCCCAAGAGATAGGTGAGAAATGGGATTTCCGATCTCTTGCTGGATTCTTGCAGTCCACCTGAAGTGATATGAGGGTCTCAGTTGAAAGAACCTCTGGGGTCTGGCTAAGAGCCTTTTTCTCTCCCTGGATAGAACAATTTTTGCTCATTTCCATTCTGATGGTAAAGAAGGAGTGAGCCATTATCCTGCCCCTGCTCAGCAGACATTTATCTATGGGTATTATTGTCTTCATACGACCTCATGATGACAAAGTCTGTGTGGTTTTGTTTTCATTGATTATAGACCAGGCTCTTTTTGGCATAAAAACTCATTATTCTTACTCCTTTATATTAAAAATAGAAGCCCTCTAACTTGGCCAACCATCCAAGATCCATGTGGGCTTTTTGAACTTGGAAGTGCTACCATACTCAGTTATACATTCATCTATCATCCACTGATGTGGAATTACAAGTAAGGGCATTTTTACATAGGAACTGTCCCAGAATAGGTAGCTATTTCTAATCTCTGTTAATGCTGTCTTAATTGTTTCTAATTGATGTATTCTGAGAACCAGATACAGAGTATCCAATTAACCTCAGCAGGAGATAGCAGACTTTAACCTGAAGTGCCAGGCTCTGCTCTGAATTTCAATGCAGAAAACAAGGGAAAGAAACTTTCTCTTCTACTTTATATCTTCTCGCAAATACATGCCTACACTTTTTTTTGTCTGTTAACAACAACAACAACAACAACAACAACAACAACAACAACAAAACAAGGATTTGAAAATAAGAGGTTATCAAACAGAGCCCAGGAAATTTAGTGCAATAAAAGTTCTGGTTTCTTTTTTGTGACCTTATAAATTAGAAAAACTGTTACCTGCTCAAGCTTGATCATCTAGAAAAGCAAACATTTGGATCCAAGCTCTCTGACACACTAGCTGCATTGCCTTGAGAAAGAAGCAGCAGTTTTCTGATTCTGAGTTTCCTTTATCATAAACTAAATCAATTTTAAAGATTTACTTGAAAGATCAAATGAGATAATGCGTTAAAATATTGATTTGCCAAATATAACACGCATTAAGTGTGTACAGGCCAATGAGTAGTATATTTTTATTTTTTCTTCCTTTTATAGTCTCAATGTGCATATTAGTCACTTTTAAGAGTTTATGGCATATGACAGAAAAATGAGGTAAAAAAAAGTATTAATGATAAATTTTGGAAACATGACCCTTTAATGGAATATTTCAAATGTTGCTTTTTTTTTGGCAGATCATTATTCATAGAATATGGTAATATCACTCAGTCTCTAAAAACAAAATCCTGATTCCTTTCAATCTCTTTGATATTTAGTTACTGACTTAACACCACTTGTTTAAGATCACACTGTAATGAGAATATCTAGGAATTTACTTCAACTAGCGTGCAAATTGTATCTTTTATTCCAGTGATTGTTTTTAATGGTGTGAAATCATTGCCACTGTGATTTGATTTTGATTAAAACAATCATTACATGTAAATGCACTATTTACAAATAAACCAGAAAAATGTTTGTATCGTAAAAGAACTATTTGTAAATATTAAGTAAAATGGAGAACACAACAGCAGGTAAGCGACACAGAGCCAATATCTGAGCACTAGCAAATGAATATACACTGGGCAATGAAATAAAAATGTTCAGTATAGGTATTCACGATTTGAAGAAAACTGCTATTGGACTATCTACAAATTAATCGCCATATTAATCATTCATCTAAAATGAATAACACTCGGGAAACTATTTTGCTTCCTGGATATCAATGGGATATTTTCGTACAATCAGCTTTCTAGTCGAAGGCATAACTTCTTAGTAGTTTTTGACTGAGAAGGTGAATATTTACATCTTCCAGATCAAAGTACATTGACCAAAGCCTCTTCCTCTCTTTCCCCTTACCACTTTAGTTCAGGATTTCCAGCACCAGAGATTTATTCTATTCCATTAGAGGTCTGGGAATCCCTTGTTAAGATATAGGTGTCCCTGGTACTAACTAATAACCATCCATTGGCATCATAGCCTTGGCCATGTCATTAATTGCATTCATCTAGCTGAACTCTTCAGGCCACGTTAAGAAACAGTTGTCCATAGGTCTCCTATGTTTCTGCATGTTTTGAAAATAAAGGCACTAACTGACTTTTGTTCTGAACAATATTTTCAAGGAAGTTTGTATAGTAAACTGCCTTGGAAGATAGTGTCTCTCTCCAGAGCAGAAATTTTCTTTCTGTCCAGTATAACAAAGATGATGTGACAGAAATCTGTTGCATTTCTTTACCCTAACAATGAACTATCAGAAAAGGGAAGCAAAAACCAATCCCTTTTAAAATCACAAAGTAAGAAGTACTTAGGAATAAACCTGACCAAGGAAGGGAAAGACTTGTATGTTCTTATATTGTATTTTAATTTTTAAATATAGTTTAGAATAGATTCCAGCAGTTGATAGCTCAATTAATTTACTGATTGAGGCCAGTAGGGTAGAATGAAATTTAGTTCCTTATTTTTGAAAGTTAATTGTTTTCCGACTAAATTGGAACTAAATATACTGCTGTAGAAAGGACCTGCTGACTGAGGCTCATGTCTGCTCACTGCTTTGTCACCTGTGGATTGTTGCAGATGCATTCGTGTCAGCATTATCTCTCTGAGTGGATAAATAAGGGCTTATCTATACGGCTTTCAGTTTAGAAAGTTAAAAGGATCTCAGTAAATGATGTAAATGACACACTTCACCTCGGCAGTCTCCTTAATATTATTCCTTTCCCAACAACCTAAATTCCCTCAAGTATTCAAGTTATTTTTTTTTAATTTCTAAATAACTCATGAGTTCAAGATTTTAAGAACATGACAGCACCACCACCATCGTTTTTCCTAAACTGCAATTATTAAATATAACAATTCTTGTGCTCAGATGGCTGGTGCAGCAAGGAGAAGAGGGAGACAGGGAGAGGAAATTGGATGTGTTAAGAATCTTATCCATTAGTCATACCTTTTTTGCCTTGTTCTTATCACTGGATGAGGTCTCTGTGTGCCAGTATTTTGAAGACAAAGAATAAATGAAAATTGAATCCAGCATATTACTGTTAAGGAAAAGTGAGATCTAATAAGCTGAATTATGCCAAAATTTGATTTTTTTTTCTGTTTCTCTTGTAAATTTGCCAAGGCCATGGCTACAAATTAAAGATGAGAAATTATACGATTGTCTAGATTACTAACTTTAAAAGCTTTTGTCGTTAGATCTGTCCTGGGGGACTTTAACTTGAGATTCTTTTTTTATCCAAAGCTACTACCATTCATTCCACTGTTGTGTAATCAGGCTTTGGAGCCTACACGAAAGGTCAGAGGTCTCCTGCTGGAGACCTGTCATCGATGCTGTAAATATCTCTTCTCACAGTTTGTTATAATTTATAAGGTGCTGCTAAGGTAAAGATGCATGTATAAATTAGGCATAGCAATACAAATTTACCTCAAAGAAGTAAACAGAATATGTTTTTTTTTTAAATAAAGACAAAGAATCTACATTTTTAAGCCCATAAAAAGGACATGAGGCATTCCCTATCTTACTTCCATATGCACATTCATACAAGTACAGGAATGTCTGTAAAGTCATTCAAGCTTCATTTTACGACCTTAATATAAATAAATGAAAAAGTAAACACGCTTCTTGTTGCTGTACATGTTCTTGATCATGTTGAAACTAAGTTACCATGCATCAAAACTAAAAATTTAAAAACTGCTTCACCCAATTTATCCACTCAATTCTATTTCCTTTCACATACTAAATACAGTTAAGTTCTCGTTGCTAACCCCATTATCAGAATCACCTTGGGATTTAACATCTATTGGCTGCTTTAATTCTTTATCAGTCAAATTTCCCTGATTCTCAACATATCTAGTAGATTTTCATGTATCAAGTGTATGAGGATAATATAGAGTAGAATTTCTACCTTATGTTATGTCCTCCAAAAAGTGGTGAGTTTTGTTCTTTCTTGCAGTTATATTACCTGCTGATCTTCCTAACCTGACTGAGGCATGGATTTAGGATTGATTAGGGTAAGTCTGTTTAGTTTCTCCCTTTTGTCTAGGGCATGGTCCTTCTTCCTATGCTTTACATCTGAGGCACATATTTCCTGTGATCTCAACTCAATGGCCAAGACCAAGGTGCATCGAGGTCCCTCTACTCTGGCTGAGCCTGAACATCTCTTTCTCTTTTCTCATCTCCGATAGTCTTAGTCTTTGCATGTACAACCTAGGAGTTGGCCGAAGACCTGATGGGAATATTCCACAGTTTTTCAGTTGTTTTATTCTGCAAATACCTTCTCTCTGGTACTTTATCTCCTCCCTCATCTTTTCTGCCTTAGCAGTATTGAAGTTAACCTGTTTCTTCCAGCCTGAAGAAGATTGCTTCTTCCAACTTGTTTCTTCCTGGCTCCCTCTGCAGATCACTGGTATAAACATGGGGCTCACCTAGTAGGTTTTCCTTCTTTCAGGAATCAGCCCAGTGTCAACTGTTGTATAGTGCCTGCAGAAAGTTCTTTTATAACTTTGTATATGCTTCTGCTTAGTTCAGCTTATGTTTGGCTTCTTAGGAATGAAGGGGAAGTCTCCTATGGCCAGAACCTGAAGGCTCATAGTCACTTAATTATTCACAAATATTATTGCCAGACTGAGTTAGTTTCTAGGAATCTAGTGATATGCAAAATCAGTTTCTGCTTTCAAGCACCTATGTTTTCATGGAGGGTGCAGACAACTGGAGAGACATAGCATTCTGTCTCCCAAAGAATTTCCAAGCTCACCAAGAACTCTAGAAGTTGACTAAAAAAATCTTTAAAACTCTTCATGTATCTTAAATTTCCTTTCCCACAATCTTCCAGAGAATTTCTTTGGCAGCAGGGTATAGTTAAGATATAAGGCTCTGTATTTCTGGCATTAACTATCAATCTCTGGGGTTGGTCATTAAAATATTGATGAAAACTTCAAATACAGCATGCTTTATTTCTTAAACATATAACATATATTTTAATGTAATTTGTGACTTTACTTTTTGATATTTATGAGTATAGAATGATACAGTGCTTTGCAAAGATAAATGTAGAGAGAAGACATCAAAGTAAATGTATAAATTGAAATAAATATATTATACATTTATATGTAGATGGAATACTAAATAATAGAAATTATTTTTTTCTGTAAACAGCTAAAGTTAAATTTTTTCAACCTGTCAGAGAGTTAGCAGTTAGAATTTTCTAAAGCCTTCTGTTAAATACGCACACTTTTTAGTCAGTTAATATAGGTTAAGTCTGACAGTACAGAATATCTATGCTAGTTGCAGATAAATAGTATGTAAGTGCCCTTTGAAACAGCTCCATTTTACATACTGGCATTTGGTAAATAAGAACTTTGTCTTTACTGATACATCTAAAAGCAGCATATTTCCTATTTAACAGTGAAATAAGTTACTCACCAATGAACAGAACCATAATTATGCCTATGTTTTTCACAATGTGGTTTTAATATCCCAAATGATTTGGAATACGTTTTATTAATACTTGATTCTTTGTGCTGGTGAGAGCATATTGACAGTGATGGTATGGCTTAGGAATGCCTGAGGGCACCCCCCCGGGCTCACGCTACTTGTGACAGAAAGATGCAGACTTATTCCCGACCAGAGCCAATGCTGTGGTTGGACGGCCCTTGTGGTTATTATGATTGCAAGTGCAGGCAGCTGAACAGCAAGCATCAGGGAACCTGGAAAACACAAAGATCGCAGATCCTGGTGGGCACATGGCATGCCTGCGACCGCACAGCAGGGACAGTGAGGTAGCTAAGAGAGAGAGAGAATGGATGTGGGGTTCTTCCTTCACTGAGGTTAAGAGTGAGGTGCCTAGGGTTTCATGAGTTCACTCTCTATTGGGAAATTTCAAATGTAAAAGTCAGAATTAAAATGCAGGAAGGGAAAAGAAGGGTCACTCAGGTGGTCAGTTGTTTGGGTCACCCAGGGCTTTCTAAAAGGGGAACTTTGGGTGGGGACACCTGGTTCTTTATTTAGTTGTGTAGTTGGCAGTGTATTCGAGATGGATGTCTTTGAAATTGATACCTCAGCAATCAAAAGCTTAGTATCAGGCACTTGTGCTACATACACACATCTATAAATATTTCTATATGTATCTATCTGTATTTATATTAAGCTTAAAAGGAGTTCATATTAATGTCTTCATATCGAGTCCATTACCTCAGGAACCATTCAAGCTTTCTCCCCTTGTGTATCTGTAACCTCCCACTCTAACAGAGAGAAATCTGACTCCCATGATCTTCATCCATTTACTTAATTTTTCAGTTTCAGTTTAGATGCATAGCAGTAGAAAAATTTTAATCCACACTCTTGAGAGAAACAAGTTTATTAACCAGGGTATAAATCTTACCTGTAGTTTCTTTTGCCTTTGGTCATTTAGTCTCGACTCATTTCAAAGCTAAATCAGCAACTCTTTCCCTACCGCCTCCAGCAAGTTTATTGTGCACATTGGTAATATAGTTAGATTACTGTGTTATAGTCTGTATTTCATCCTGGGATCCTGATCCCAATGATTTTTTTTTTTAACTTGAATACATCAAGTTTCACTCTGTGTGCTGTAACACTCCATGGGTTTTGATAAATGCACAGTGACATAGCCAGCATTATGGTGTCATATGCAGTAGTCCGATAATCCTAAAAATATCTCCTGTGCTCTGTCAGTTCCACTCTCCCGTCTCTTCAAATCCCTGGCAACCACTTAATCCATTTACTGTGTCTATAGTTTATCCTTTCCTGGAATCCCATATAAATGGAATCATACAATATATAGCATCTTCAGAATGGCTTCCTTCACTAATAATTATTCATTTCAGATTAATCCAGGTACTTGCAAGACTTCATAGCTCATTTATTGTTTATTTATTGCTATAATTGAATATTTTATTGTATGGATGTTCTAATGTATTTATCAATTTACCCAAGATTGCATAGACTTTCTCTTAGATTTCCATCAAGAAGTATTTTTTGCATTTTAGAATTAAGTCTATGATACATTTTGAGTTAATTTTTGTAAAAAGGATAAGTTCTATGTCTAAATTAGTTTGCATATAGACATCTAATAATTTTAGCACTATTTGTTTAAAAAGGCTATGCTTTCTCTATTGAATTATATCTTTGTCAAAATAAATTGAGTATATTTGTGTAAGTCTGTTTCTAGGCTATCTTTTTTTTTGTATATTTTTATTGCAGTATGATCAGTTTACAATGTTGTGAAGATTTCTGGCATACAGCACAAAGCTTCAGTCATACATGATCATACATATATTCATTTTCATATTCTTTTTACCATAAGTTACTATGAGATATTGAATATAGTTCCCTGCATTATACAGTATGAATTTATACTGTATATATGTATCTTGTATGACTGAACTATTATGCTGTACACCAGAAATTAACACCACATTGTAAACTGACTATACTTCAATAAAAAAAGCCAATGTGAAGTATCATATAAATCATAGGTGTCATCATTATTTTTATCTTAAAAAAAGATTATTGTTAAGGTGATTTTTTTCAGGATTTGATCAAATGAAGACTATAGCTGAGCTTATACACAGAAACAAAATTAAGTCTGATGTGTAGACTAAGATGCTCTCTGCCATTAGACAATGGTAGGTTAAAAGTAGGGTTAGTTTACCAAAGAGACAGGTGGCCTGTGAAGAGCGGGGGTCAGTACCAGGCTTTAGGAATACACCTATTTAGCAATCAGAGAATTAGCTCAACATATTTTACCTGTGCTTTGAACCAAGAGTTTTATTAAGAAAATGTTTTCGAAAATAATATTTTGATTCTTTTTATTTTTAAAATTAGTTAAAGCTATTGGCACAATCAAATGACAAGAAGCATTGTTCCTCTTCTATTTTGACATCCGTAGCAATAAAATTGATAGCAGAGACCAAATTGACTGTAACACTGTAATTGTTACTTTCACATGTAACATTTCTATGGCTCTTGGGTTTTACAGGCAAAAATAGGATGTGGAATGTATCCAGTTATCCTGGATAGGGAGATGGTTAGAAGATTTCCCTGGAGGGAGTTATTGCTGAGTTGTGAGTCTTTACTCCAAGAGCAGGTAAAGGTGACTCTGAGAGTGTGTGTGTGTGTCCCCTTCATTTTAAACCTTGTGATAGGAGTTCCTAGGTGACACATTAGCAAGCATGAAATATGATTCTCATAGTTGGGGTACTGAGAGGGCTGGAAAGAAAGAAAATTGAACTTGTTTAGGGCCACAGTAGAGAGATGATTGCACTGTGATCAGCCTTTGAAAGAAGATTGAAGGATTGATTAACAGATTGGCTTGAACATTTTAATTTCTGGACTGGGATTGCTTTTGCAACCAAATGACAATATGCACATTCATTACCTAAAAGACAACAGCAAAGTCATGAGCTTGTTAAGTGTTCATTCAATTATAGGAGAAGATTACTCCATAAGAATGACTTTTACAGGGTAGCGAGTGACAAAAGAGGTTTAAAAAATAAATGTGTGAGTCCTTTCTTTTCTCTTTATTTTTTCTTCCTTTCTTCCTTTCTTTATATCTTTCACTTTTTTAGACATTTCTGTTCAATAGCTCAATGTACAGTTACAAACATTTGTCAGCGGCATATATACTAATTTTGTATCTTTTGTCAAATAAATGAATATTGAATCTTATTTTTCAATTGACATCATGACATTAGAGATGTCCTGTTCCTTTGTATAATTTAGCTCTAAGTTGATAATTTCATTTACCTAAATCTGTGTTATTTAAATATGATACAGGAACGTATTCACCTACAGACAGGAAGCAGTGAAGGAAATAGGTTCTCTTCATAGAAAAGAAAGAAACTGTTTATTGACAGTGATATATTGGACCTATATCATCATCTTAGAGCTTACAGGACCCTAGAAATGTTACATGGAATCATTTGCATTGTAGACGATAAGAAATCAGTCTTCCCAAAGTTCCAAAAATGAGATTGACTTCATAACTAGAGAAAAATAAAGTGGTACTGATTAATTAGAATTGGGATGTTAAAAAAAATAGAATTGAACTGACTATTTATTAACAAATAATTCTAAAGAATAATAAAATAGGAAGAAGAATGCTGGTACAAAAGCCCTTCTTCTGAGATGAAACTTTTTAAAAGATATGTATAAGAAATGGAAAAAAGGAAATAACTAAAAGTAAATGCAAAACAGTGGAATGATACGTGTAATAAGCTTCAGAAAGGCATATGAAACTGAACAAAAACAGGGAAATCTCTATTTTGTTTACCTCTGCTTTGGTTGCAATAACAGAAGTCAACTTGACTCAGTTCTAGAAAAAAAAGGGGGAAAGTGTGTTATAAGACTATATGATTATCTCATCTGGGGCCGAGAATGTGGCCAGTTTCACAGACAGGGACTGCACCAGGAACTGAAATGACTTCAGGATTTTCTCTCTGCCCTCTATCCTTACTTTTTTCTTTGCATCTCCTTCATTCTGTCCTTTGATCCACCAGCTTTCTCTGTTTCTCAGTCCTCATACTGAAATAAAAATTACAGCCATCATTAGGTCTCAATTTTATATTTTATAGGTCCAGCCACCTAGGAGGAGATGAAATTCAAGATTCTTAGGGAAAGGATACTGATTGGACCACTGGTGTTGGACACGTGCAGCTTGACCAGTCAACTGTGGTCAAATGGGTATGGTTACAATGAAGAAAAGCATGGTGGTTGTGAATCCTAGTGTGAGCTTATTTCCCATCAAGGTGAGTCAGAGGTGGAGTAGGCATCAGAGAACAGGAAGCTGTGATCTGGAGAGACTACACAATGGCTGGGCAAACGTGTTTGTTATGCGCATAGTTGCCTTAAAAGAAAAAGCTTCTCCTCCCTGACTCCTCTCTCTCCATACACGTTCTGAGAAAATGACCTTATCTTCCCAACCACTGCTGGTTAGATTATATTTGAGTTCCTGACTCAAGGGCTGCAATCCTTCTAATCGAGATGGATGTTAATCAGATATGCCAATCCAATTCTTTTGTTCAGAATTCTTTTTCTCAAAAAGGGTGAAAAAAAAAAAAGCAAAAACAATAACTTTAAAAAAACTCACAAAGCAATTTTGTAAGAAGAGAGTGGAGGAGATCTATAATAATAACATTTTTCCTGAGCTGACAATGGAACAAAACTATCCAAAAAATGAACACAAACCTGGAGTGTATTAATTGACACAAATGCAGCCCTGTTTTCAGAAGATGAAAGGTCATGTCATTGCATGCCCCACAGGTCAGAAGACAGGGGAGCATGATGCTTGGTTCTGAGCACAACGTGATCAAAGAGATTTTGACAAAAAGAAGCATGATTAGAACAATTTGATTTGAATAATGGAGACCTCTAAAAATATGCCATATAAGGCATTTTGAAAAGAATTTAGGATGTTTAGCCTAGAACAAAACATTTGACAGGGAAGGGAAAATATACTCACTATCTTTATATACTGAAAGGTCTAACAACTGGAAAAGAAATGAACATTGTTTTCAGTAACTACATAGGGCAGGACCAAGAACAATATATAAATGTAAATGGAAACAAATCCACTTTCAGCTATGATCATGTATAATAGGGCTGTTTAACAAAGGAGTGGGCTGTTTTAATACTCATCTCTCAGTATGTGGATGAGATGGAAAATAACCATCTTTATTGATGTTGTGGAAGATGAATACTTTCTAAAGTACCTTTTGATTGGATCTAAAGATTAAAAAGAGAAAGTGTGAGAGCTACTGGGTGCCCAGAGAGAACTACTAGTGGTGACACTGATGGCAGTGACAGAAGGGAGAAAGGTCATCTGTGGTCTCATCTTCAGGACATCAAGGAAGACCCTTGTCCTCAGGCTGCACCCTGGGTAAGTATCTTGTATAACCTTAGGAGAATCCCCCAATTTCCCAACTCCTTAGGTTCCTTATTTTAGAGTGACAGAATTGGACTGGATTATATTTAAAATTCACTGTGCCCTAAAATTCTGTAAATGCAGTCTGTTTATATTGCAAACCTCCACCAAGCAACAAAAACTCACCAGCATCCTCATGTTAGTTGGTTATGCATTGATCGATACATATATTCAGGGCTCTCGTTATGGCAAGGCACTCCATCAGTCCATTCTCCTTGCATTTGGGAGCTCTGCTTGAGAGACTGAGCTGTTATAAAAATAATTGTAGAGCTGTATAATCATGTCTATGAAACTGTTTTTCACAGCCCAATTATAGTGTTTTTGGTAGCGAATTTTGTGAGCATTTATTTTAAATCTCTCATTTAATAAATAAGAAACTAAGGCATAGAGTATATTCTGAAATCAAAAGAAGGTTAACCACTACATATAAAAATAGGTAAAATCAAATTCTTCTATATAACACAGGGAACTATATTAAATACCTTGTAATAACCTTTAATGAAAAAGAATATGAAAATGAATATATGTATGTATATATACGACTGAGACATTGTGCTGTACACCAGCAACTGACACATTGTAAATGACTATACTAAAATTAAAAAAAGAAAAAAAAGATTATGGAATTCCACTTTAGCTATATTTTAAAACCACCCGAATGCAGAGCTTTCTCTAAGAATAAGCAGAATTTATCCTGCTCTCACTTTGGATACCGCCTCTTATCAGCAAGCTCTCTCCATGCTAAGCTCATAATATTTGTGCATCATAGAATCATGCTGTCTGATATCCAATCCTCCACTTCTTCTGAGGCTCAGGAAAGTCTACAAGTCCCAGCACCTCTGCAGTCAGGAAGCAAGCGGCAGTAAGTCCTTCCTCTCTGGGCTGAAGCAGGGACGAAATCTCTCGAGTGACCTTCCAGTTCTCTCTGCCCCTAAGAGAAGGTAGCGTGCTTGGAATTTTCACTGTGCTTTTGCTTGTGTAGTAAACAATTTATAAATGATACTTCCTGTTAGGTTTCAGTCACTTTGAAATGCATGATTTAAAGTTTAGCTCTGGCACATTTCCAGAAAATTATCACTCTACACAAATTGTCACGTTTTTAATGTAAGTGGTACTGTGCTCACTTACCTTAATGTGTCCTTGGTATCAAGAAAGTACCTGATGGACAGCAACCATCATGCCTTATAAAAATGAATTGTGATTATATAAAGGCAGCTTAGATTACACAAACTGACTAAACATGAAAGCCTGAACACGTTTAGCTGAGCCCATACTCACCTGAAGCCTTTGGCAATGTCTGGCATCCCGGCGACTTTGGCATCTGAGCAGATGTCCTTGTTTAACTCATTATGAAGTTTCCCTTTTTCCTTGGCTGCTTCCCTCATTTTTTTTCTCTCACATTTCCTCTATTTTTGCTCATCATATAACCATCAGGCATAGCATTACCTCTTAATTTAGCCAGAGAAACACTGTGTATCATTTTTGGGCTTTCAGAACCACCATGTGATTGATTTCCGTATCTCTTTTCCTGCCTTGGTGATTTTGGAAGCGTATGTCCAGGTGGAGCCTCCATCAGTCTGGGACCCAGTAAAAGTAAGTAGCAGAGCCTGCCTCCAACGCATTAGACATGCTGGGTAGGCAAGAAATAAACATTAACTGATAAAAGGCACTCATATTTTGGAGTTGTTTGTTACCGCAGCAAAACCTAGACTATCTTGCACAAAATGTCCCCAGATATATTTAGATACAGTAGACCATTTTTCAGATAAAACCACCCAGTTTAACTTTCATTGTTTTTTTTCCTTCCCAAGAAGATCGTAGTCTCTCAGAAAATAGAAATTGTATCTTTTCCTTCCTACTACTTCTGTAGTGCCCAGTATAAAGCTTAACACTTTGTAATAATAATAATAATTATTATTATTATTATCATTATCATTATTAAATTGAATGGTATTTATAGCTGAGCGGTTATGTTCTGGAGATTTTAAGTGATTCTAGAGATGAATGCCACACTCGGTCATGAAAAGAGAATGGTATTAAGAGAGAAAACATCTGTCAGGAGAAGAAAGCGGTCATCTCCCGAAGGAATATTTTTTGTTAAAGAGTCTAGATTTAGCGCTCTGGGGAAGTGGAGTCTGTTTGTAAATTCAGGAGAGTTCCACAGGAGTAATTCAATTCTGATGAAAGAGTTTTAGATGCACTTGAAAACGGGAATGGCTAAGCCAGAGCTCATCAACTGGTAACAAGGATTTTGAAATGGATACATTTAGGCAAAGGAAGAAGAGATTTTATACACACGTGCACACGCACACACACACACTCATATTATGTAAATACCTAGGAAACTTTATATCTAAGTTACATCATAGCAAGAGTGGCTTTGAAGAATTCACCTGTCGATAGCTCTGGGGAAAATGTAATTGCTTCAAATTACTTCCCAGGGTGTTTGATAAAGTCTCAATGGCAACTTAAATGTTTTGCTCAAAGTAATTTCACATTTCCATTCAGGGATGTGTTTGACACTGAAAAACTGAATTAATATATGAATCCACTGCGAGTCTATGGCTGGAATCTGCAAGCTCCTGCAGAATATCTAACACCACGAGAACTGACTCTGGTACCACAGAACCACAGAATGGGGTTTATTCTAATGCAATCCATCTAGACTGCTTCAGAATCTTCCAAAATAAATAAGCTACGGAATGCTTCTGAACATCAGAAGGAGTGTCAGGATATGATCAGCTAAAGTTATGAGGATACAAAAATAAAGCAGTAAATCTAATTCAGTTCAAAAACAAACATTTGAATACTGACTGTTCAAAAATGGATGGCACATGGGCGTTATCTTGGAGGAGATCAAAATTAGGCAGAAAGACCACAGTGTAATATGTGCTATAATGGAGGTAAGTGTTCAGTACTATAAATACAGAGATGTGGAGGCAAACATGTGTGGTTACAAGGTGGGATGAGGAGAAACAGATGAAACAGATAAAACAAGGCTTTGTGTTATCAGTTCATTGCCCAGCAAATTAATGCACTGCTCTTAGATTCTGACTGTACTAATAACTAAAATCAATCATCTGAACATAGTGAACTCAAAACAGTAATAAAACATATTCTTTCTATCAATGACAATGTGATCTTAGATATGTCTAACATAAAAACAGGATCATAAAATTTCAGGGCTCTTATAAGTCTCTCTTTTTTTTGGAATAAAAGATTTCTTCTGGAGAAAATTACTTCACATAGCATAGTTTTCTATAAGAAGAAACATAAATAAAATATGAAATAGGAAACTCAAGGCTATTTGGAGAAAAAAATGGGCTGGAATTTGTTTTACTCAAGGAAACACAAAATGTTTCCATTTAAAACATTCCATGAAATGTTTTGAAGAAATAAGCTGTGCATCTATCACAATAATTTGAATGATGTATTTCAAATATTAAATAAAAATCATTAACAAAATATGAGAAGAAGATGAGAACAATATGTTGCAGCCTAAGAGTTAGGAAATGAGGAAAATCAAAATTTTCTTTAAAGGATAAAGTAAGGATAACAGATGAAATAAGGAACATTAGCAAAAGAGAAGATGTTTTTTGATCCTTGAGGGTCTTTGAATGGTTGAGCGGTACATGAATATACACACGTGAAGGGTGAGACAGGGAGATAGCAGCTAAGCAAGGATGGTCCAGGGAGGAACCACAGTGTTCACACACTGTGCTGTGCAGATCTGGCACCACTGTGGAGAGCAAGACAAGAAAAGACCCATGGATTAGCATTCAAAATACACACAAATTCAAAATGTGCAAGTCATCCCTTTTATTCTTGTTCCGTATGTACCAAGAGCACTTCTTTTCATTTGACTCCAAATGAGCTGCCCGTGAAAACAAAGTCTCAGTCAAGTCACTATGAGGTAGTTCTATTCCTTTCTTTTTTTCGCAAGTCTAAAAACTGTCAGTGTTAGTATATCTTCAAAAGCTTCCTTATGTAGTTCCTTTTCTTGACAGTTAACACTTATTGCAAGACAATATGTCAGGGATAGTTTGTATTCCATGCAATGCTAACTTCGGGGAAGTTAGATTTCAATGATAAACATGCAGGAAGAATTGTAAGTGATGCTTCTTTAAAAAAAAAAGTAACATTTCTTTAGCATTTGGGCAAACAGCCTCCAAAATGGCAAATTGACAGCTACCTCAAAGAACCTGCAACCCATTTTGATATCCTATGTGTTAACTAGAGAGACAAGGAGGAAATGTTCTTGTGGTAAAGAGACACTCCAGCTTGGAAAGAGTAAACATTGGACATAAAAAACTGCTGATATTTACTTCGCTGCCTATCCCCGAAGTAAGTGTTTGAAAAGGAAACATGTTAGAATTCTGGAGCTCTTGTCAGTATCCCATTAGACCTGTATTCAGGGTTTATTTCAAACTCTGATGTTCAGATAAAACCCGTGGGTCCCCTGTGATCACAGAGCCAGCTGGAGTGGGGATCGTGGCAAGACCTTCCCTACCAGCGGGTTGAGAGCCACGTGGTTTCTTCATTCAGCCTGTCCTGAGCCTGTCCTTAGATGGCCCAGCCTGCTGTGCATCTGATACAAAACCCGGGGCTCTACACCTGTGAGACCATTGTCCTAGTCTTCTGAACTCAGGGCTCTGAAAACAGTTTTCATCAGAGAAACTGCTCTGTCTAGTGAAATTAGACATAGCCTACGAAGCGTGAGGTGGAGTGGAAAGTTTGGAAAGGATGCTTCTTTTTTGCCATATAGATGCCTGGGGAGCCTTTGCCATTCTCCGCGGATGTAGGCAGGGCGGTGATGCCTGGAGGTCTGAACATGGCCTGCGGTGGCAAATCTCTTTTTGATCTTTTCTTAACTTCGGGTTCTGGCCTCACAGTCATTTCCAACAGTGCTCAGTTTGCTGTATTTGGTTAGATTTTAAAAAGTGAAAATGATGCTATTAACACAGTAAGAAATTAATGATCTTAAATCATTCAGAGGCATTAAGTTCTGGAGAACTGTAAAGCCATCAGCAGTGAACGGAGGAGAAGTGCCCTGCAGGTTAGAGCTTCGGAGCTGGGAGGGCCCGTGGGGAGCCTCTTCGTTCAGACCTCTCATTTTGCACATGAGGAAATGGATCTCCAGCAGCTGAGGCTTGAGACAGAAGACATGGAAAAAGCAAGTTAATTCATTCCTGGTTATGTTAAATTTGAGTTGCTAGTAAGATGCCGAGGGGGACATATTAGGCAATGCGATTGCAGGGACAGGCTTCCTTCTCATTCTAGATGGTGTTTGTTCTGAAACAATTTTGCCCAAGACATGCTGACTTTAATAAGTATCAAATATTTGTGCCATCAGGAAAAATAGCATTTGTTTATTATATATTGGGAACCAGGAAGCTAAAACAGTATCACTCCTAAATTTTCCACTGGATGCCTTCTCAGAATTGACGATACGAACCTGCAGCCATCCCACCTCCTCTATGGGCTGCCCTCCACCCTGCGAGAGGTTATTTACTCTCTAGAGCTTTTGGAAAACTTCTGTTTATGGAAGCCTACATCCTCCACAGGGGAGCCAGCGGCTATGAGTGCAGAGCACGCTGGAGGGCTGTGAACCCAACACACAAATCTGTAGGGGCACACCAGAACTTAGGGTTGGGGTGACTAAAGGGAATTACAACACAGGAGGACAAATAAAAACCCATATTTGTGATTTCTCCTAGTGCTCAAGGAAAAGGCTTCCTTAAATAGAGTGCTCTTGAAATATCCTTTTATGGAAATTTCCTGGCTTCAAGTGCAACTTCTCAGGGCTCAATTTTCTCCATGACATAGTTTGTTGCCATGAATTCTTCACTAGACTGGTCAAACAAAGTTGAGTCTTTGGCAATATTCATGACCTTTAACTCATGACCTGGTTTTCTAACTGATTCATTCTTGAAAAACCATCTCTCTTCCCAGAATGGAGTTTGTATGCCATGTGATTAAGCACAGACATTTTAGTCCCTTTACTTTTTTTAATGCACATCTCCTTGCACCTGTACATTGTGCTTCCTCAGTCCTGTGGGGGAGTAAATACAGACGCCCATTGCCAAGCCAAATATCTCTTAATGGCTACTACTTAAAGAGCCACCCAAAATTTGCAATTGCCTTTGTTAAGAACTCCATTAATTTCTTGGCCAGGGCCCATTTTTAGTTCCTGTCTGTCTCAGTGGAGATCTGGATAAGGTGGGGAAGAAGTTTCGTTGGCGTATTTTTTGACTTTTCTATGTCCACTGAAGGCAAGTTGCTCACAATCCAGGATCAATCAGGCACAATGGAAATTCACACAATAACTAAAGTGTGGTGAGATATTACTACTTATTAGCTAGATTTATGCAATTTCATGTCTTTAAATATAGCTTGAGGTGGTGATAATTAGTTACATTTTTATCATGATGTCCTTTAAAGGTTTGTCTGTGTAGCCCCCTTAAAGAAAGCAAAGCAGTGGCAGAACAGCTTTTGTATATACATTTCTTGTCTTCTTAAATTGAAAGCAAATGCTCTGAAGATGGGAGATATGCCTTAATCCATTTTTGTGTAATGCCCAGTGCTTATGCCGTGTTGGACACATCATAGGTATCCAGTAATTATTGATTAGATCACTTTAAATTCTGCATTTAGCATTATACAAAAAAAATTATGAAGCATCATCTTTCAGTGGGGTAATATAATTATAAATCTGGTTTCCTTTGCATCCTGAGAAGGGCTGGAGACCTGATCCCTTCACAACTAATGGGCCCTGCTACCATAGTACCTCACTGCCTGCTCAGGACCCTGGAAAGGGAACGTCAGCTCTAAGTATATCAGTATTCGAGGTAGCTTTATCATATTCAAGATTTTCTCCCTAGAAAATTTTGAGATCTTTTTTCATACGTTGCTTTGGAAATTGTTAGGCTCCAAATTCTCCCTTTAGTATATCGCTGCCTATGACTGCTCAGAAATCACTGTGAATAGGGATCGTGTAAGCAAGAAAAGCTATTGCTACAAATTCATTCGTTCATTCACTCAGAATTTGTATTGACTTTCTACACTGTGCCACACGTTATTTCAGGAAGACTGGGATACATCAGAAGGGAAAACAGACGTCACTGTCATCACTGAATTTTTTTTAATGTAGTCAGTGGAATTCTTTCCAAGTTTAATTAAATTTTGATAAATACTAACCAATTATTGTAACTGACAAAATGTTAACTAATCATTTAGCAGATGGTTAGCTAATTTTTTATTAATTTTAGTTTTGCAGTTTTTGCATTTTAAAGCATATGCATATATGTATATGTATATACACATGTGCTCATTATACATTTATATGTACAATTGTATAAATTATACATATTATGCATAATTTATGTATTATATGTATTATATATCATAGGCATACATATATTTTTTTCCTTTCTTGGGACCCTAGAGATCTCAAAGTTCCTAGGTATTCTTCCTGGTTCTTAAAAATGGTAAAATGGTTCTGATTTTTGTTTAATGTCCTGAATCAGCGAAATACTGGTTGACTCAGTGCTGAATATAGTTCACAACACATATTGAAGAACAAATTCTAAACTAGAATAATGACTGCAGTAATAGGAAAAACACTCCTGTGTATCTCTTTTCTGTTACCCACACAAAACATTTCACTTCTTGACACTTCTGATCATCAAATGTGGGGTTTTTCCCCAAATTAAGTAATTCTCAGCAACCCCAGCAAGATGCCCTACAATTCAATTCTTACAGTTCAGACCCCACAATTTAAAAGCTCAGTCCCATGAGACTTTCCCCCACTTCAGATGCCAATTGAAAATAGTACGTCTCCAAGTTACCCAAAGCTTCTATACAACTTGGCCACAAATCAGACATTCTTATAACCCCCCTCCTTAGATTTGATTATTTGCTAGAAGAGTTCACAGAACTCAGGGAAGCACGTTTACACTTTTATTATATAATAAAGTGTATGATAAAGGATATAGGTGGACAGTCAGGTAAAGCAGTACATGGGCCAAGGTCTAGAAGGGTCTTGAATGCAGGAGCTTTTTTTGAGTTGTACCACTCCCCCAGCATGTGGATGTATTCACCAACCTGGAAGCTCTCCAAGTCCTGCACTGTTTGGGTTTTTATGGAGGCTTCATCACATAGGCATTAGCTCAGCCTCCAGCCCCTCTCCCCTTCCTGGAGGACAGAGGGTGAGACAGAAAGCCCCAAGTTTCTAACGTTGGCTTGGTCTTTCTGGTGACCGGCTCCCATCCACCAAGAGTCACCTCATTAGAACAAAAGACATCCTAGTCATCCAGGAAATTCTATGGAATTTAGGAGTTTGGTGTCAGATGTTCCTGTCAATCAGGATGTTACAAATTGTGTCTTAGAAGCTCTGTGACGGGAATTGGGTTGAAGACTAAATGTTAGAACAAAGGATTAACCTAGCACCCATATTTACAAGGATTGTAGGAGCTCTGTATTAGGAACCAGAGACAGATATATACATTTTACAATTATTATATATATTAATTTATATTTATATAGAAAATATTCAAATGATAATAAATATATTAAATAATAATTATAAATATATTTACATATATTTTGTATTATTTCACACTGTGATGTTACGAATCTTCAATGTCAAAATGGTACAGAATACACCAAGAAAATTCACATCAAGATTTCCATTAAAGATCCAAACTCTCAAGCTTTAAGGACATTTTGATGTCAACGAAATTGGGATATCAGGATATGAGTGTATCTTTCACTAATTTTAAACATAGGGAAGATCTACACTAGAACTTAGTTTCCTTTGTCACCTACTAAATTCAGAGCAGGAATACAGTGGCAGTTATATTCGCTATTATAACAAAGCACATCTTATTTAAATTTAATAAATTGGTGAGCAATTGTCCACGTGGAATTCATTTCATTTGTCACTTTTGATCTTTTCCAAGGGCTTCAAAGAGGAATATATATTTCTTGTCATGGCATTGGTTTCCTACACCCATTCTGAGGGTAGCATGACTGTCACAGCTTTATTTCTTGTTGCCTGAAATCATAGTAAATTCTATAGGCATGTTCCAGAGTTTGAAGGCTTCTATAGAATGACTGACAGTGTGCCTGTAATTGACATTTCTATTACCAGATAGAATTCTCCCACTTCAGAGAAGTAATTGTAGCATTCAGTGTGTTTCCACAGAGAATTTAGAAAACTTCTCAAGATCTGAAACACTCTTAAGATTTTCCACCTTTCAGATAACAAGATGTTTTTGAGTAACTTTATTTTTTTAATTTAACTCTCAAATAGAGTTATCAATTAGTTCATTGGCCCCAAGTTATGTGTTGCATTTCATTTTGCTTGAAGTCTGAAAGAATTATTTGTATCCTCAGAAAGCCAGCGACCCTAGAATAATAATTCTCAGAAGTACAGCCTTATGTTCAAAAGCAATATCCATCATGAATGCATTAGAAATTCTTTTATTTTATAAGAAGTGTTGTATATGATCACATCAAATAAAAGGTGCTACTAGGAAAGACAAGACATCCTGGTTTATTTTTACCTTACTCTCATGAGACTAATACTAACAGCTAGCATGGAATATTAAAAAACAAAAACAACGAAGTTAAAAATCAAAAAAGTTTTATTCATAAATAAATTTTATCTTTTATTTTCCTGTTACAAGAATTATACATACATATAATAGAAAAGGGAAAAAAAACTAGCAAATGTCAAAAATCACCCATGACCCCATACTGCAGAAACATCTACTATAGATTTTTTTTTTATATTCTTCTATCTTTCCTATGACTGATTACTTAGGTTTATAGCTGTAATCACACGATATTTAAGATGTTGCATTCTTATTAAATTACTATTTTATCCTTATAATTATCTATAGACTCTTGAACATTATCTTTAGTTGTTTTTTTCTTTCTCTCTCTCTCTCTCTTTTATTTTATGTTATTTATTTATTTATTTATTTTTTTTTGGTGGGAGAGTAATTAGGTTTATTTATTTAATGGAATTGCTGGAGATGGAACCCAGGACCTCATGCATGCTAAGCATGTTCTCCACCACTGAGCTATACCCTCCCCTGAACATTATCTTTTAGATTTTTGCCTTATATCTGGAAAAGAGAGCGAGGCAGAGCAACAGATGCATAGAAAGCCAAAGACGGTCTCATTAAAGAAGAATCAAAAGAAGAGAGTAACAAAAAGACAGTAAAACTGAAGTTTCCAACTCCTGGAGATGCTTCGCTCTATTCTTGTCAGCACCCACCTACATCACTCATCCACACTCCATCAAAAGATAAAATGAATAATAAAAACTTCTGTGGTTATGGTGAACACATTCTAAAATCGCCTTAAGTTAGCCCCACCTCTTGGCACTCATGCCCCTTGTTTGATGGGGGTGGGACCTATAACTTGTTTCTAACCAATGGAATATGACAGAAGTTATGAAATGTCCCCTGTGATTACCTACTTAAGATCATAACAACTGCCTTTCAAAGAACTCTGCCCCTTGTTGGCTTTGAGGAAGCAAGTGGCCATGTTGCGAAGATTCACATGTCAAGAAACTGAGAGTGGCCTCTCGTTTATAGCCAGAAAGAAACCTGAAGCTTTCAATCCAACAGCCTACAGGGAACTGAATATCACCACCACTCATGTGAGCTTGGAAGTAAATCTTTCCCCAGTTAAAACCAAACCCAGCCCTTGCTGAGGTCATGATTGCAAATTTGTGAGGACCTAGTTGTGTCTGGGCTCCTGACCCACAGAAACCATGAGATTTTTATATGTGCATTGTTTTAAACTGCTAGATTTGTAGTAATGTCATTATGTATGTAAGTAATATGGTGTTGCCAACTATGTGTCAGACACGTGCTAAAGAAATAGAAGGAAATAAGTATGGTCTGTATTTTAAGAAACTTTACACTTGCTTGGCATGCATATAATTTAAAACAATACAGGTTCTAAAACTTAGTGCAGAGTTTTGATGAGGAAAGAAAGAGGGATTGCTTTGTCTGTGTATTGAAGATACCTTCGAAGAGGTGGACCTTGAAAAATAATGGACAGAGAAGAGTGAAAAGAAACATTGAGTGTCTGTCAAATAAAAATAGACTGATACGAAGTCAATTTATCCTATAGCTCAAAGAGAAACACCAATAAATAAGTAATTTGGTCTTTATGGAAGGACATTTGTGGTGGCAGAGATAGGGAATTGTAGCATGTGATGAAAAGTAACATTTCATAGAGTCAGCATCATTCACAGTTTTTCAACATTTTTCTGTCTTTTTTTAGACCTCCCACCTTCTAACACCAGACACTTGCATGTGAGTGCACGCACACACACAGGGGTATCCCTCTCAACTCTACTTTCTGAATGTGCATAAGAATACAAAGCGTCAGTTTTCCACGGGTCTGTTTTGATGCCTGGGTTAGGTGGACTAGGTGATGATTGGGAACTGTGGCAGGAGGTAGGGTAGGGTGAGAATGTCTCTCCCTCCCTTTCTAGAAGTTGGAATTCAAGCTACAGAAATTGGAGGTCCCAACCTTGATAGCTATACCTTCATCTTCAATCATGAAGACAACATCCCAGGATGGTGGGTATAGCTCAGTGGTAGAGCACGTGCTTAGCATGCACAAGGTCTTGGGTTCAATTTCCTGTACCTCCATTGAAAAAAATGAAGACTACACCCTTAAGGTTCAATAGACCTATGTATGTATCTATATCTACAATCTATATTTCCTTCTATTCTTGTACCTTTATCTAGCTATACTGATACTTTCATGTACTAGAAATGTTATACACATTGATACAATTCTTGCCAAAACACAGATGCGTTAGGCCAATAGCATTTCCTTGATATAATGATTTTAAGAAAAGGGAATAATGTTGGTTTAGCATGACTGGTATTTAGGTGAGTTTGTCTTTGTGTTTTCCATTTATGGATCCTTTTTCTGTTTGTTGGTACACTTCTCTTTCATTCCACCACAAATGCCTCCATGTAGTTATTGACTTTCCATATTTGTTCTACAAACTCTGCAAAATATGTTGTGACTTTTCCTTTCTCCAGCAAGTTCTGTCTTATTAAGAGAATATGTGAGTGGTTGGTCAGATTTCCACTGTCAGATATGGACATCATGACTCCACATACAGGAACATCACGCAGAGGAAACGGCACTTTCCTTAAACAGCCTTTCGGTTTCAGGAGACAGCATGGAGCTGTGGTAATGGTTAGTATATGTTAGCACAATGTGTGATGACCACATTCAGACAGGGAGCTCCGTGGTGTCTGAGCAGAGACTAGCTTTGCCAAAGTTCATTAAGCCATCCTGTATCTTCCTCAGCAATGCTTTTGAATACAAATAGGTATAACTTCATTTTCAATCATGCAGTCTCCAAACTTCATGAGACTTTCATCATTTGCTCCATGCTTACTGCAGGAATTTCCTAGCACATCCTACGTCTTGCCTTCAATCACTCTTTTTCTTAAGTGTATCAAGTTGCACATTGTCTAATTAATCTTTTACAAAACTTATATCTTAATATCTGTTACTACTTGGTATGCAATCTTAGCTCTTAATAGAATAAAATAAAAAATTACTGTATCAAGATTATTTATAATCTAACCCATTTGTTCTATGATAGTATTTTTATGATTGTATTTCTACTCCCACTACATCTATTCTTAAAATTTACTATGCTGGCTCAATTTCTCCCATAGAATCTCACCCATCTGACAACCCTCAGTTTTCACTACTTACTATTTGTTGCAACTATATACTCTGCGCTTTTTATATATCATCTCATTTAACCCTTAAAACCCTACACAGTGCACTTTATTGTTCACATTTTTCAAGTGAGAAGAGAGACACTTTTCCCAAGGTCGCACAGTTGATTTATGATGGGTTAGAATATGAAGGATCTCTGCCTGCTCTAGAAGCTACATTTGTTATGATTATCCCCAAAGACTTCATTGCCTTCATTGCTCTGTGATCTTTTCTCATAACTTAAATTGCACCAGTTTCTGTTTAGGCAATGTTTACCATATGATTATTGACTTTTCTCTGTTGGATTAGAATGACCACGATCATCTAAAATGGATTTGAGATTCTGCTGTGTAATCATAAACTCATTCTTTGTTGAGTTCCACAATATTTTATTAAAAGTATAATTTAGGCTAGCAAGGAGACTCAGCAATGAAGAAAATATTCTTGTTTTCTAGAAGCTTAGTGTAGCAGAGAATACATACACCTGCAGAGAAACAAACATTTGTCTTTAATTTTTGTAACTTGGGATGAAATATGAGATCAGTGAAGAATGGAGTGGACTGTGCTAGGGAGGGTCCTAAAGAATACCCTCACCCTCCTCTTTCTCTTGGTCCTAAATAGCTCAGTGCTATGAGCATGTAGTATATTTTAGTGCCTCAAAAATATTCTAAGAATTAATGAAATAATATATAGGAAGGTTCTGCTTTGGAAAAAAGGCAGTTTGGCATGTCTGTAAATAGGGAGAAATCTAGAATTCACCTTCAGGGATTGCTTTTCATCAGCTTAGTCATGATTAGTATACAACTGTAGATATAATTTTGTGTCCTATTGTTAGGCTACTGTAACTAGCAAAAAAACATAATTAATGTCACAAGTGGTAATGATTTCCACTTGTGATTGACACATATCTTCACTAACCTGCATTTTGGACAGCGAAAACAGTCACCTTATTTATAAACGTGTGGGCACTACAATTTTATAATAGGCTGGATGCTTAACATTAAAGTGAAAAGATTGTTTATATTTTAAAAGGTATAATTCAAAAGGGTTCACAGTGCCTGTTAGCAATAGCATTTACTGTGTAACACCCACTCTGTCCTCCCTTGGTGTCATGTTGAATGTGATAAATCCAAAGAACAATCTGCTTCTGCCCTTAGGGGATTTTCATCTCAATAAGACAAAATCATTATGCAAATTCTCTCTCCTTTTGCAAAATCTGTTGGATGAAACTGACAAATATATTTGCACTTTGCATACATTGACTCATTGGTTTATCAGCATAGGATAACTTCCAGAGTTATACCCATCCCACGTGGAGCCTGAATGTATGAGAGATGGTGGGATTGGCTTCACAGATAGGATGGAAACAGTTATGAGCAGAATGGAAGGATGGACCATCAAGACAGCCCAGGAAGGAGAGCAGGAGAGAGGAAGAGAAGCCACAGGCAAAACGTTGAACGCTGATTAGTGAAGCATAGAGCGCACAGTCAGAGAAGCATGGGCTATTGGATTATCCTGAAGATGAAGTGTACTGATGAAGTCTCTAGAATCTAAGAATTACTTTAAATTTACCAGGGAGTCTGAGAGTTTTGTGAAGAGAAATGTCCTGTCTGAAGGAAGAGATGAGAAAAGTATTATGAGAGCATCCTGAGAGCTTTCTTTCTGTTTTGCAGGGTTCCGCTCTAACCCATTCACTGCCTAAGGAAAGAACGAGAAAGGGGGAAGTCCAAAGTTTACCAGAGGAGCTTGGATATGTCTTAAGAGAAGAAAGGAAAAAGCAAGAGATTCAAGGAAGAAAATGAAAAGCTCTACAACAATTAAAGGAAAAGAGGGGATGGCAACTTCTCTAAATACAAAGAGGAAACAAAGAAAGTGAGTAAGAATTTGGAAATGAATGTGGGTGATGGGAAAGGCAATATTCATTTCATCTCAGTAGGGCAGAGTCACTTTAGGGGACAATGGAGAATCATGGTGGGGGGACACTGATGTCAGCCCTGATGAGGAGAGTGGAGGAGATGGCTTCCAGGAGCCAAGCAAGGCCTGGGCACTGAAACTCCAGCTCCTGAGCTGAAGGGCACTGCAGCCTTTCTCCAACCTGTTCTGAACTGGGTTTTGTTGCTGTTTTTTTTTTTTTTCTTCTAGTTTGGGGCAATATTTTATTAGTGGCGATATAGAAAAGTACCTTACAATCTCGATTGTAGGATATAGATACAAAGACACTGGTACTGGTGATCACAGGTAGGGTGACAAAATTAGCTCTGCCCTCTAGCAAAAGCAGAAAAAATAAAATGAAATAAAAGAAGCCAAGGAAGGAAGGAGACTTTTGAAAATGAAGCTTCATGACCAAAGGGAAAGGAAAAAGGAGGAACTAGCAGACAGGAAAACAAAAGTGTCTAGTCCATCTCCTATTCTAGGGCCTGTGATGTGTTTAGGAACTGCTTTTGTGGGTGGATTCCTTACACGTATTTACAGATGAGGAAATAAGCAAAACACAGCCAGCCTCCTCTCACTCACACACTCAGGGGCTTGAGTCCTCTGACTTTTTATGCATTGTTTCCTCTGCTGTGAATACCTTTGGTCCTGTCCTGGAAAATCTCATTCATAAAGCCCAGCTCAGGCTTAATTTTCTCTTTGAAGCCTTTCATAAGTATTTGCCTAAAAATAACACTGTTTTCAATGACTATAATTCCAACTTCAGTGTGCAACTTTGGCACCATTGATCCAGAGGGCCCTAAGGTGCCCCTCAGTTTGCACAAACTTCAGACAGGCTTCTTCCTGACTCCAGACCCCTGGCCTCCCTTTTCTTGGGGCAGTTACTTCAGAGGACTTGGAATTTCAAATTCTTTCTCTCCCTCTCTGAAATGCAGATAAATCTTCTCCCAGCCTCTTGCCAGTTTTACAAGCCAGCAGTGATTTTTCTCAAGGTCCTAGAAGCCATTCCTTTGAAATGTCATTATCCAGGAAGACAGTACCACTACCTCCCAGTTTTGTAGGAAGGCAGGAGTCTAACTTCAGTGGCACTAATTAGCAAAAGATGGCCTCATTCCAGGATAAAACGTTTAATCTCAGGAATAACTCAGTGTGGTCTGGGTTCATCTACCTCCACTCAGCATCCTCCAGAACTTTTCCTCTAGCTAAACAAAAAGCCTTTTGCTTCAGTGGAGTTGAGTTCACTCTCTCCCCTGTTGCAGTAGTCTTGGATAAGTCTTTCTTTTTGTTTAAATTTGTTCAGTACAATTTTTCTTTGACACCACAATAGAGTACCATAGAGAAAGGAGACAATATTGGGATCTCAAGCAGGGGGCACTCATTACTTGAGCATCCACCACGTACAAAGAGCTGCACTGAATACGTTCATTCATAATCTCATCTGACTGCTGTAACATTTCATCCTGTGAGGAAGGCATTGTTCATCCTATTTCTGCAAATGAGAAATTAGCTGACGAGAAATAAAATTAACTTGTCCAACATAAAAAAAGGTTAACATGTAGGAGAGATAGGATTCTCATCCTAGTTTCTCTGCCTCAAATATGTACTTTTTCTATTATTAATCCATTATTTGCATAATAATTTTCAAAATACTTTAACATGTAAAAAATAAATATCCCTTTCTTAAATCTGTGAGATAGATTTTATTATTTTCATTTCATAGTTAAAAATGCTGAAGCCAGGCTGGTAGGTAATTTGGTCATGTTTACATAGAAGTGGTTGAAACAGAAAGTTATAAGCTGCATTTTCTTTAATTTACATCTTGATAATAAAAAATGAAATATAACTGGTCTCAACCAATAATTAAAAATGGAAGAAAGAATGAGAGTATGCAGGCTTGGGAGCATGGATAAGACAAGCAGTAAGTAGCCACTACATTTTGCTAGAAAGAAGAGAAGCAGCCAGGAAACATTTATATACCAAATACAATAAAATTTCTGTTCAAGATGTGCTTATTGTATATTTTCAGAAAGCTGGATTTCTAAGCCTGTTTGAAAAAAAGAATAAAAAGCTATTCTTCACTATAAAATTTTATTAGATTCAAGGCTTACTGACTTGTAAACTTAAACTTGGAATATGCTTGTTAGAGAAAACCACATTCATATGAACGTTTGCCGAAAGAAACTGTTCACTTAAAGTTGTGAACTCTCATTGCCAAAGGAGGTTAATTTCACTTAACAACCTTGATAATTAGCTCACTCTGACCTAACTGAAGTTGCTCTGATTAACTTCATTGGCTTAAATGAACTGCACAGAAATTCTTAATGTTAGGAATATTAGCTAAGAGCAATTTCAGCTCTATAAAACTACATTTTAGAGGTAAAAGTAAAATGGTTACCTGTTCCAATAAGAACAGTTCAGGCGAGGATAGTTGGGAAATGCTGATTGAGAAGACAACTTATAGAAGAAGCGGGCAAGTTTCGGGAATATCAACCAAGGAGGGTCAGTACCCTGAGGCTGGCAAGGTGTTCTTACCCCCTGACTTCTGAGTGGTTAAGAAAGGGGAGGGGTTACAAGCACTCAGAGAGGAAAGCTGTAGCCATGGCTGGGGCTGCTGACAGGAGATGGGACCTTTGGTAGATAAGTGCAGCTAGGAACACCTGCAGGTTTATCATGAAAAAAAGATGGGAAATAAACATCCTTCACTCTGCCAGCTCTCTCATCTTCTTTCAGTGAGAGTCATCAACCCAACCCATCCAACCAGAAGCCAGAGAGCAAAGTACATCTACCAATCTGTCTGGAAAGGGCTGCATTCTAGAGCACAGAATGAGGCACAAGTAAATTCAGTCACCTGAAAACTAAGGCAGTGACCAATAATGGGGGCAGGGATGGGAGAACTAATTAACATAATATATATCGCTAAAGGCCCCACGTTTGTTGGTGGTCAAAAGACCTTCTTTAACAAGCAAAGCTTCATTCTTCCACACCCATTTCACGTTCTCCTTTTGCTCACTATTCTTACTAGTACCATAGTTGGACAAATCAGGACAACCCAATATTTTCTTCCTGTATGATGTGAGTCTTTGCTGCCCTTGACTTTTTTGGAACTGTGGTTTTCCACTGACAAAGACTATAGTGCAAGAGAGTCCTAAGAGGAATCCCAATGAATACTCCAGTTCTAGACACAGTCCCCTTGCACCCATTGTATAAATGCAACTAATTTTCTGTTCAAAATTCAGATACATGGTCATGGCCATTAGCCTCCTTCTTTACCTGTCGGTTCAATGGCATGAACACCAATTGCCAAGAGACAGCATCAGCTGTTAGTGAAACAGGTCTATGGTCCCTGGTGGAAATCATTTCTTCTTTGTACACCAGACCCTTCACATCAGCTAAGCCCCACAGTGAAAGGAAATGGTAAGTTAAAAAGCATCCCTGAAGTGGGATCCACTACTGTCTATGCAGCAGGCAGGACCATAAACCAACTGCTAATTTAAGGCGTATATCACATTCTATAGCATAGTACCCAGATTGTGCAGACTGTGATCTCCCAGCTGGGTGTTTAAGTGAGCATTCACCAGGCCATTCCACTACTCTATCTGGTACCTACATTCAGATGATGGCACATGTGTAAGTCATTATTTCATGGGTGTGAGCCCTTTATGTGCTTTGTGATAAAATGAGTTATCTGGTCAGAGGCAATGTTGAATTGGTATACTTTTCAGCATTGAAAAAGAAAAGGAATTTTGTAAGTCAATGAATGATGACATTACCAGAAATGTTGTGAGCAGTTAAGACAAGTCAGCGTCTACTTCTGTGAACTCTTTCAATTCTTAATTTCTGGAGCAAGCCATGTACTTGTCCATCTGGGCTACGCTGAACTCTCTTAGCTCTCATTATAAGCTAGAAGCAATAAGGCCCTGCAAAGAAACATCATCCCTTCGTGAAGCAATTGTGAAATCATCGAATGGTTGTTATTAGGCGGGAGACTGGTTCCATCGGGTGTGGAAAGCAAGGAAGAGGCTGCTTTCACAGTAAAGAAGATTTTTGGATTTCAACATTCTCAGCCTTTTCTGGATATATCCTTATTCCCCTATCCCACATGTTGGGCTCTCATTTCTTCCTCATGAGCATCTTCATCTTACCATAAGAAACTTGGCACTGTTGTTCATATAATTGGTGCTGTAATTAGTTAGTTTAACAAATTTAATGTTGGAAATACTGTCAAAACGTAGCTTGGCATTTGGTGGCTATTTTAAACTGTTATTATTTGATGACAAATGGTAGTATTATCAACATCTGGATGCAATTACTATACCATTGCTGGCACTGTAAAAAAATTTTTCACAGAACTTAGATTTTTTTAAAAAGATCATTTAATGAGGGAATTTCAGAACATGAAATTTTAAAAAAGCCAAAAAACAACGTGTGGATGGATATTTACATGATTTAGCCCTCTAAGACAGGATTTCCAATATTTTTCATTGAAAAATATGCATTAGTTCAAATAACTTTGGAAATCCCTATATATTATATCACCTTGTATAGATTTATCAAACATTAGCAAAACAAACAAACCATAAAATCTGAAGTAAATATTTTAATTTGGTTAACTCCAACATTTATCAACTATATTTGCCCACAGAACCTACCCTAGTATAACACCTAATAAAATTTTATTGATACCACTGTGTTGAACACTGCTCAGGGTGCTTACAACTTAAAAAAATAACAACAGTAAATTATGGATCACTCATTTGTAAGAATTAAATGTTTCATTACCGAAGAGACTAATTCTAAAACTCTAAGGTGAAATAGAATCAGTTTATGTCACAAATAGGGGAAGACAATTCTGACAAGAAGTACTTTTTTCTTTGCTCTGAAGCCCACATTTGGGGGGTTCCTAAAAAGAGTGATCTAAGAAAACCAGGTACCCTCACCTTCCTGTAAGGAAAGCTGAGGTCCTGGAGATGTGATTAATCTGAGTTGCCCCCCGCAAAAAAATCCTAGAAATAGGCAGGAATATTTTTCAGTTGCAAGGTCTCATGCAAGGAGTAACTGAAGTCTATTTTAGGGGAGGGCATTCAAAGAATTACAGGGCAATTTGAAAGCAAGTCATTGGGATGAAACTAAGGGTAAGAGCTAGATTAAAAGAGAAAGATGTGTCCAGAGAAAAGCAGTGATGGGGCAGTCCGGGTGGATTCTTATGGGGGATGAGGTGCCTGGGGAGGGACCCCATCCCTGAGCCCCTCGGCCAGGTCCCTGAGTGGTGGAGCCCTGGCTGGGACAAAGGCTATGATGAGGGATGGGAGGCTGAGACCAACCCGCACCAAACTTTATTGACTTGGCTGAAATCTATTAGTGCATTGATGAGTGTACAGCTGGTCATTCTGATCTCCCTATGATAGAAGTGACCATTTGTGGCCCATTTTGGGACTATGGCAATGCACTTGTGCAGTTGTGTGTAGTCTGCTCTGCTACTCCGACTGTAAAAGCAGACTTGGAGCTGCAGGGCCTGGATAAATATATTTAGTGCTTAAGTTTTTCACCCTATTAGCTTCAAATCTAGGGCAACCTAAATTTAAGTCAGCGAGGGAGGAAACCAGATACTTCAAGTGTTTTTCACATAATCACAAACCTAAAATCAGTGAAACTATCTTACAGAGCTGAAACCTCTTTAGAAAGCACCCACTGATAAAGGTTCATCTCTCATTACACAAAATGGAAATACAGTGCAGTCCAATAAAAGCTACCTGATCCTCTTCGCTTTTGTTAATACTTCATCTTTGCCCCTAAGCATTGTCTTGGAAGCTTCCAGAACTCCTGGAAGCAACCAGGGCAGGTTTATTTCATTTACATTATCAGATAAAATATTTCAGCATATATATATATATATATATATATATATATATATGATGAGATATATATATATATTTATTATTATTATTATTATTATTATTATTATTATTATTATTATTATTATTATTATTATTATTATTATTATTATTATTATACTGATGAATCAATCCATTCAGTTATAGGGATCTCATTTTGCATTTTCTCACAAGAATGTTCTGGAATAAAAATAAATTTGCTAAATGGCAAGATTCCACAGGGAATTGGATCATTGGCTTCCCAATGCAGTATAAGGAGCAATTCCATATAGGGTACCATTTTTCAAAGGGGATGTTTACCCTGTTATAGCCAAAAAGCATAGCAGAACAAGAAGTATAGTTAAACTGATCTAGTTCAAATCCCTCATTAAAATTCCTAAAATACATGAATTACTATCTTGGATCTCTGTAAAAATCATTATTGCAGAGACTCAAGATAATAATCCAAAAACACCTACGTAGAGCATGACAAGGAGGATTGTAAGTAAGGGATGTTACAGTTATAAATAAGGTAGTGAGGGTAGACCCTTTGAAAAAGGTGATATTTGAACAAAATTAGGAACAAGGTAAGGGAGGTAACCATGTGGTATCTGAGGGGAGAATTTCAGGCTGAGAAACAGCTTTTACCAAGTCCCTAAGGCAGGAGTAAGGTGAGGTATTAGGAATGGCAAGAAGACCAGCATGGTTGGAACACGGGATCAAAGAGGAGAGCAATTGATGGTGAGACTGGAGAGTAGTGGAGGCGAGAGTGAAGATCACATCAGGCCTTGTAAGCTATTATGAGGATTCTGACTTTTACCCTGAGTGAGATGAAATGCCAGTAGTTTTGAACTGAGAAGAAACTGGAATTTGAAAGGATCAATTGGATATTGTGTGAAGAATAGTAAGTCGAGGGTGAGAACAGAAGTAGGGTTACCAGTTTGGAGGCTGTTGTAGCCATCCAGGTAAGAGATGATGGTGGCTTGAAACTGGAGGTATAGCTGTGAAGATGGTGAGAAGTGGTCAGATTATGGAGGTATATATATATTTAACTGAAGTACAGTTGACTTACATTATATTACTTTCAACTGTACAACATAGAGATTCAATATTTTTATAGATTATACACCATGTAAAGTTATTAGAGAATATTGACTATATTCCCTGTGCTGTACATTATATCCCTATGCTTATTTATTTTATAACTGGTAGTTTGTCTCCCTTAATCCCCTTCACCTATTTGATCCATCTCCCCACTCCCCTGTCTTCTAGCAACCATTTGTTTGTTCTCTGTGTCTGTGAGTCTGTTTCTATTTTACTTGCTTATTTGTTTATTTTTTTTTAGATTCCATATGTAAGTGAAGATATTAAGTATTTGTCTTTCCCTGTCTGACAATTTTCACTAAGCATAATATCCTTCGGATCCATTCATTTTATAACAAATGACAATATTTCATTCTTTTCATGGCTAATATTTCATTATGCATAGTTACATATATATAATACATATATATATGTAAAAAACATCTTTCTTATCCATTAATCTATTGATGGGCCCTTAGTTGCTTCCATATCTTGACTATTTTAAATAATGCTGCTATAAACATTGGGGTGTGTATATCTTTTCAAATTAGCATTTTCATTTTTTATGGTACTGGCACAAAATAAGACACATAGGTTGATGGAATGGAATAGAGAGCCCAGAAATAAACTCATACACATATGATCAATTAATCTACGACAAAGAAACAAAAATATACAATGGGGAGAAGACAGTCTCTTCCATAAGTGGTATTGGAAAAACTGGAGAGCTACACTGAAATCATGCAACTAGAACGTTTTCTCATGCCAGATACAAAAATAAACTCAAAATGGATTAAAGACCTAAATGTAAGACGAGAAACCAAAAAGTCCTAGAAGAAAATGTAGACAGTGTACTCTTTGACATCAGTCTTAGCAATATTTTGGGGGGATCTGTCTCCTCAGACAAGGGAAACCAAACCAAAAAAAAAAAAAAAAAAGGATCTAATCAAACTAAAAACCCTTTGCATCAGGAGGAAACCATCAGCAAAATGGAAAGGCAGCCTACTGGATATTGTTTGAAGATATAAACCCAAAAGGATTTCCTCAGAGACTGAACAAAAGGTGTCAGAGAAAAAGAGTGGACAAGAATGATCCCAAGGCCTGTAGCCTGAGCAACCTGGAATGATACTGTTCATGGCAGACTTCCCTCTACTCGGAATCCTAATTAATGTGATATCCAATTAAGGAGGTTTCACACTGTTATTAGCATGAACTGTTTTTAGTCAACTTTGTTTCAACTCAGAAAACCTGGTTCCAGAATTTTCTCTCTGCAGTTGTATAAATTTTGGGGTAAATCCCGCCCAACAACCCAAAACCAGTCTATAGCAACTAGAACAACGATCTTCTGGTGTTCCAATGTGACAAGTGTAACTACAGTGGAGGTTTGAATATTTACCAGAACCCTTCTGCACGAGGACTAGGCTGAGGACATTATCCAGGACTGGCTGAAGCAACATCTCTGCTCTGGTTGGTGTCCAGAGGCAGATAATTCTAAGAGCCAAACACAGGCTTTGGAATGAAGCCCAGCTAAGTCTGAAGTCCAGTTCTGGCCCTTACATAGTTAGCTTCAGGCTCTCATCTGTAAAAATGGGGAATATAACATTATTTCTTGATTTTTTAAAAGTTATCCTTTAATGAAATACATACAGAGTTCTTACAATTGCCTATTCTTAGTCCCTCCTCACCCTTCTCCTCACTTTTGACCTCTGATCACGTGCAAGTATTGATGTCTTTGCACCAGGCTCATAAAAGCCTGCATCTCTTGATAGCTCACCTGTCCTCTCTTGGGCATCTTTTGTTAATTGCAGAAAAATTTCTTGCCTAGATTTGCTCACAATCCCAGTCCTTAAAACAGGCTTTCTACTTCTGCTACTCAACTTTCCATTTTCTAATTTTGCTGCTCTTATGATTTATAATAGTTGTTCCCATCTGGTACATGGTACATAGCAAGAACTCAATAAATGTTATCTGTTGTTATAATAGTAATATTATTATTAGACAAACAAGATTATGGATGTCTGTAAGTGTGGCAAACTTGTTTTTTCCCCCTCCCAAGGAAAAGTGGTTCATAGACTTTTGCGATATTATGTGGGAAATGAATTCTAATCATGCGTGAGATGAAAACTTCTTTTTCTATACATCTTTTCTTCATTATTGTTTCTTGTCTTCAATTGGATATGCCCTTGTTACCTGTCTCAGGACTAATTTAACTGATCCAGCATTGGGTTTGCTGCTCATAAGTTTTGTGTTCTCCTCAAAATGCCACATGAGTGTGGAACTGAGAGCTGTTTAGGTAAATGAAATAAAAATGATGAGGATGATTGGGTAAAGTTATGGAGAAGAAACTGAGTGTGGGAATAAAATCAAGTTTCTGTGTAAAAGCAAGGGTTGGAAGATGTACCTAAAAAATAGTCAATTCAGACTTTCCATGATTTTTTATTGTCTAAAGTGTCAATTTGTTGACAAAAAATATTTTGTTGTATTTTGATAGTCCTATTCACAATAAAACTCATGAAGTAAATGTTAAATTAAATGCTAATTTCAAAATCACTAATTGATAACATTTTTGAGTCAACTCTTTTTCATTAAAAGAATAAAAAATAAGTTTTTTTTTTCCATAAAAATGTTTATGTCTTCTTCATAGCTAGAGTAATCTTTAGCATTCTTAACTCTCCTCATGGTTATAGGCCTTTCCTGGATGTCAAAACGTCTCTGCGGCCTTTCCTCCTATGCCTATCAGGTCAGATTCTAAGTCGGGAAATGCAGTAAATGTAGAAAAAAACAAATCCCAGGAAAAAACAAACCTCATCCTGTGACTGAAAAAGTTAATTCATCAGCTTCAAAAGGAAAACAAGAATTCTTGATTTAGCGTTATTGCCAAATGTGTTCATGTTCTATCTATTTTTTTTTTTTTTCAGTGAATGAAGATGACGCAGTTCTGAGGGGAGGCCTGGACAATTCCTACTTTTAGTCTGTTACAAAGTCTTTGATCTGTCTTTGTATTTCACATCTGTTTCCTTATGGCTAAGACAGAGATGTCATATGCCTTGCAGAGATGTTGTAAGAATCTCTTTGATTAATATTTAAGCATTTAGAAAACATACCCTTTTGTTGTTGTACAAGAGTCAAGTAAGAGGATAAATGTTTTGTATTGTATAAACTCTCTCCTAAAATTGAGATTCCTGAATACCTGTGAGACATTATGTTTGGACAGTGGTGACTTACGCAATATTAAGGGAACTTTTATCCAGTGATTTAAATTTTTGGATAATTTTAAACAGAATGTGATCTATGGATGTAATTATTTAGGTAAGCATATTTCTCAAAACTATAAATTTACTTGTATTTACATCCATGGATAAGAGAAAATTAGTAAGGTTTTCTCTGTTACTTTCCCCCAGGCAATATGGCAGAAGTAGATATTAATACTTTGGTGAATCAAAGTAAATTTTTTAGGAATTTATTTTAAAATACCTGAAAATACAATTAAATTTCAGTAGCTAGCCAATCTGTTGTTTTGGCAATTCTGTTCTTTGTTATGACTTTTAAATGCATATTTTCTACACAGCTCCTTTTAGAGACTGAAAGCAAAAGAAAGCTTTCCAATAATAGAATACTCTTAGTTGCCTTAAAGAAAGCAATGGTTTTCATCAAAATGCTTGAAAGAGGACTAGGCATATTTTTCCCACTGAATGTTTAAACAAAGGACAATAGACTTATTATTATCATTATCATCATATTTTCCTGGCCATACTCATTATTTTTTTCTCATCTTTTGGGATTGTTCTGCTATCATTATCTTTCCCACGTGAGTTTTAGAGAAATAACTAAATAAAAACTAAAAACTGTCTATGGCCATAACACCCTGAATGTGCCCAATGTTGTCTAAAAACTGTTGGCCATTTGCCTTAGGTTGATACAACCCAGGAATTCATTGGTAGTTCACCTGCATGCAGTGCATGAAGATGGTGTGTGAAGATGACAGTGGTGGGAGGATGCCAATGTCACGCCTGCAAGAGTTCTCGTGAAACAAAGTGAACAAGAGCTGCCTCACCCTCATCCCTGAAGAAATGAGCACCTCTGGAGGACATGAATCCCACCTACAGTGTGGATAATGTACTCTTTCATTGTGACCAAATATATTCAGCACTCCTTTCTCCTTTTAACATCCCCATTAGCATAAAGTTAAAAGATCATTTAACTGATGAGCTTCAAAGAAAAATAAATCATATTTGGCTGGAAATACTGGGCTTGGTGTGTTACCAGTGTCCCCAGGTTTTTATTTTCTGTTTTTCAGGCTCTCCCAGTTTGGAGTGATCATCTGATCAGTCGCTTTCCTACAGCCCAAACTTCTGCAAGGCACATCTGAGATAAGCACGAAGAACAGAAAAAATGACCCAATGGTTCCCTCCTGCTGCCCCTGCTGTTACCCTGCAGCTGCGTTCTTTAAGGATGGCTCTGCATATATCAGTTTCCAAGATTAAAATTCTTGTGAGGTTTCCTTTGAAGAAGTAATTCTGCTGTGTTTCACAAATTATGAAAACGACTTTGCTACTGAGATCGCTTACTCAACAGTTCTGGTGTTCTGCCAGAATCCCAAGGCCAGAACCTGCAGACCTTGTTGACAGGACCAAATATCAGGTCAGAACAGGAAGGGAATCAGGAACTCACATAAGAGAGCTCTATGCTAAAGGGCAGGTAGCTTCAAGATGTCATGGCAAGAGAAAGTTCTAAACTCTAGGCAGGGAGGTGAGGTAGAGCACCATGAAATGGAGTTGGCTTTGTTCTAAATGCTCAAATCAGTTAGATGGCTGGGTGTGGGTTTCTTGAGCCCATGAGCACAAGCTGACTAAGATCTCTACTTGGTTGTAGAGCTGGTGAGAACAGGCTCTTAATTTGACAAATACCCTTTCATCATACTGTGCATTGTGTTAAACATACTATGGATTGTAGGGCAGAGTTTAGGTCAGTGGTTCTCAAACTCTTGTGTGTTTATCAGAATCAACTGGAGGACTTGTTAAAATGCAGATTTCCGGGTCCTGCCTTCACAGTTCCTGATTCAGTAGGTCTGGAGTAGGGCTCCACACTTCGTATTTCTAATAAGTTCCTCTTATTGGAGCATCACCATGCCTCTGCTGCTGTTCTAGGAATCACACTTTACGAATGAACCAATGGTTTAGAAATTACTGTAATTTGCTTTCTAATTAAATGATTTCCATAAATATAGGGTAAAGTTTTCTTCTTTTCTGGGTGACTATTTTTATCTTAGTTCCCCTCTTTTTTTCTATGGACTCATCACAATAATATGCTAAGTTTGTGCTGAAGTGATTGAAATTAGCAAAAGGAGAGATTTGCTTGTCAGGAAGATGCTCCACCACCACCACACTATGAAATCGTGCACAGACCAGTAGGGCCAATAGTCTTTACCGGGCTAAGTAACTCTGAGTAACTGAACTCACTCTCCTTCTGAGGACAGTCTAAAATACTAGATTAAAAATATTTCTTGAAATCCGGTTTCTGTCTAGGGCTGTAAGCTTAGAATAGAATCAGAATAACTTCAAAATCATGACTTTTTTTTTTCAAAATTATCAGAGAGCTGAGGTCACAGAGAAACCAACTGGGCCAGAATGTAAGAAGAAGTGACAGTGACATCAAGGGTAGAAAAGATCTGAGCACGTACTCGCCCGTAGTAGATGCAACCAGACAACCGTAAGGAGAGTTAGACTAAAAGAATTGACAAAGGCTGGTGGGACAAAGTAAAACTCCTGCAGAAGTACAGGTATTGGGCAGTCTGCACTCTTCTGCAAGCTTTGTCTATGAACTCTACTGAGCATTCGTAGGCAGATCATAAAAATTCTGAAGTGCAGTTGTGAAGGGGAACAGCAGTCCTGCAAGAGAAGCAAGAAACTCCTCCCACTTCCTGCTCACCTATCTCCCCTATGAAAGACTGTACATGTGGGGTATAGGAAAGAGGTCAGGCAGTACTTCTTCAATCTGACAAAAGATGTCTACAAAGATCCTACCACTATCATTATCCATAATAGTGATAAAATGAATCATTTTTTTTTAAGATCAGGAATAAGGCAAGACTGTCCTCTCTCACCACTCCTATTTGACATCACACTAGGAGTTTTAGCAAAACAAAGTAAGAAAAATAAAATAAAGGATGGTCATTGAAAAAATAAGCAATAGTGTTTATTTTTGCAGAGAACATGAGATGGCTGTCTAAGTAGAAAATCGCAAAGGATCTGCTAGAAGTAACACGTTGAGCAAAGTTTGGCAACATCTAATAAAAAAATCAATTGTATATCTATATACTAGCAATAGGCAATTGAAATTTAAATATTTTTGAAGATATCATTTATAATAACACCCCATAGTGGGAAATATTTCAATATAATCTAACAGAAGATATGAGCAATCGCCATGGTGAAAACTATAACACATTGATTTAAAAAAATCAAAGAAGTTATAACAAAAGGAGATGTGTACTGAGTTCATGGATTGGAAGCCTCAGTATTGTTAAGATGTTATTTTTTCACCATAGATTCAACAAAGATTTTAACTCAATTCATTACGAAATAGCAATCTTTTCAAAGTCCACTAGAAAAGTTGATATTCAAGTACAAATAATGAACTGCATGTGACAACTGAATAATACATGTTCTTTTCAATTATCCATAGGGTTGTTAAAACTGAGCAATGTTGAACAATAAAGCAAATTTTGATGAATTTCAAAGGCTTGTTATCATAGAGATCACATTATCTGGCTACAATATAACTAAAGTAGAAGAGCTAAATTTACATATTAATTAAGAAACATATTTCCAAATATTCTTTAGGTAAATAAGAAAATTAAAATAATCAAATATGAATAATCAAAATGCTACTTATAGAAAAGTTGTATGTAGTTAAAATTAGTATTTTGGGGAAGTCTAGAGAATTGAAGACATTAAATTAAGAGAAAATTAATAACCAAAATATCTATCATAAGTTAGAAAAAGACCAAAATAAAATAGAAATACAGAGATTCTTAAAACTGAAGAGAAAATTAACTATAAAAGAAATGTATAACAGTGAAAATCAAAAAAGTTAATAGTTGATTCTTTAAAAAGATTAATGAGTTTCCCATCTTCTCATGATATTGACAAAGAAAAAATTTTTAAAAAGAGAACTTGAAATAGAATAAATTAAAAATGAAACAATAATACAGATGCTATGGACACTAAAATACAATAACAAAGTGAGTGTCTTTGTGCCAATATATTTGGATATTTAAATAAACATATAAAACAGATATAACTAATTTATGTAACTAATAAAAACTACCATAAGAAGACAGAGTCAGGATAACTTTAAAATCATGACTTTTTTTTAGTCTTGTAATTACTGAAGAAGTTGAATTAGTAAAAATATTTACACAAAGAGAACTCCAGGCCCAAAGGGTGCTGCTGGTGATATTCACCAAATATTAGAATATTTCATCCTGGCAAATGACTTGCCTTAAAATTCTACTCTCATAAAACTATGCTAAAATATAGGAAAGAAGAGAAAATTCATTAACTCTTTTTTTTTTAACTTTGATGGTTAATTTTATGTCAACTTGATTGGGTCACAAGATGGTCAGATATCTGATTACACATTATATCTGGGTGTATCTGTGAAGATGTTTCTGGATGAGATTTGCATTTGAACTGAGTAAAGCAGAGAGCCACGCTTCATGTGGATGGGAACCATCCAATCCACTGACGACCTATTGAATAGAATGAAAAGGTAGAAGGAGGTTGAATTCACTCTCTGCCTGACTGCTTTGAGCTGGAACGTGGAGCTTTTCCTGCCTCCAGGGCTCCTGGTTCTCAGGCCTTCAGTTTTTGGACTAGAGTCTACATTAGGCTCTCAGATCTCAGGACTTTGAACCACACCACTAGCTTCCTTAGGTCTCCAGCTTATAGAAGGTAAGTTGTGAGATCTCATGGCCTCCATAATCATATAAGCCATCTCCTACAATAAATCTCATTTTATATATCTATGTTTTCCATTGTTTCTGTTTCTTTATAGGACCCTGACTAATGCAGATTTGCATAACTTTGATATCAAAACCCAACAAAGAGAGTTTCAAAATGAAAATCACAGGGCTTTCTTAATTATGGGCATAAATGTAAACACTCTAAATAAAATTTTAGTCAACTGAATGTAGTAATATATAAAAAATATAATTTATCATTATCAATATAATTTCTTTTAGGAAATTTCTTTTAATAATATATTAACTGAGTAAAACAGTAATCTATAAAATCATTTCATTAAATTAAATAAAAGCATTTGAGAAAAATAGTACACCATTTTATGAAAAAAAATCTGTAGCAAAATATTAATAAAAGTGAACAACATTAACTTAATTGAGGGTATCCACAAAGACCTATGGCAAACATCATGCTTCGTGATGAAATGTTAAAAAATAGTTCTGAAATCAGAAATGAAACAAAGATGCTTACTTTAACCACTTCTATTCATAATTTTACTAGAAGTCCTAGGCAGCTTAGTTGGGCAAGAAGACATACATGATATAAGAACTGGAAAAAGAAAAAAAAAATCTCATGACAGATAGATTCTAATTTCAAAATTGTAATTTCAATGCCACTATTGGTTACTCATTAGAATATTTTATGAAGGGACCATTTGTACTTAATATTTAACATATTGTTTAACAAACAGCTCAATTATGGAATTACTCATGGAGATCTGTATATCACTTTTCCTATGAAATATTCAAGCATATGCTTATAAAGTGTTAATATTAACAAAACCATGAAAATTAAAAGTAACATTTGAAATGAATCAATGTACCAGCCCCACCTTTCTCATTAATCTCTCTCATCACTTCCTCCATGTGTGTGTGGTGTGCGAGAATCAGACCATCTTTGATTGAGTGACTCTACCACTCACTAGGTGTGTGAATGCTCTAAGCTGCAAAATAGAGATAATACATTTATCATGTAGATTTGTTGCAAGGAAGAAATAATCCATGTGCCTAATTCATAATATAAAATTACTTATTATACTGATACTATCAGTTACAATGATGACTATTTCCAGGCTTCATTTTGGTTTCCGTTATCATAATTCACCCAGACAAAGTATTTTACTTAAATGTAAATATCCATAATGTAATTTTCATGTTTGTAAATCTCAGAAGTAAAATGATTCCCATATAAAATAAATCTCTGTTTTTATTAATTCAGGAAAAAAACAAATAAACCAGGATTGATTTTTACCATTTCAGAAAAGTTGTAATTGGCTTCAAAAATGTTGACTTTATGTATTGATTTAATATTGAATTGAAAGTGCAACTGTGAACATTGAGAAATGGATGGCTTATTTCCTGTCCTGCCTGCCTTTCCTCCTGCTTACCCAAGAGATTGGTCTAGTTTCAGTCTGTTAGTGCAGCTGCTCAGCTGGCAGTCCCTCAACATACAGATGGGCATCTGGAACCCAACCCCAGCATCTCCCAAGTTGTCACAAGTGCATGCTTTCCTTTTTTTTAAAATTGAATTATAGTCAGTTTACAATAGTGTGTCAATTTCTGGTGTACAGCATAATAGTTCAGTCACAAACATATGTATATTCATTTTCATATATTTTCATTATAGGTTACTACAAAATACTAAATATAGTTCCCTGTGCTCCACAGAATAAACTTGTTTATCTATTTCATATATAGTAGTTAGTATCTGCAAATATTGAACTCCTAATTTATCCCTTCACACCTTCCTTCCCCAACTGGTAACCATAAGTTTCTTTTTTCTATGCCTATCAATCTGTTTTTGTTTTGTAAATAAGTTCATATGTCGGTTTTTTTTTTTTAGATTCTCTATATAAATGATATCATGAAGTATTTTTCTTTCTCTTTCTGACATGCTTAACTTAGAATGACAATCTCCAGGTCCTTCCATGTTGCTGCAAATGACATTATTTTATTATTTTTATGACTGAGTAGTATTCCATTGTGTAAACATACCACAGCTTCTTTATCCAGTTATCTGTTGATGGGCATTTAGGTTGCTTCCATGTCTCGGCTATTGTAAATAGTGCTGCTATCAATGTTGGGGTGCATAGTATTTTTCAAATTAAATTTCCCTCTGGATATATGCCCAGGAATGGAATTGCTGGATCATGGTAAGTCTATTTTTAGTTTTCTGAGGAATCTCCATACTCTTTTCCATAACGGCTGCACCAAACTACATTCCTACCAACAGTATAGGAGGGGTCCCTTTTCTCCACACCCTCTCCAGCATTTATCATTTGTGGACTTATAGTCATAGTCACTGTAGTCTATAACTGATTTTACCCCTTATCCTACCTGATAGGGAAAGGGAAGTAAGATAAATAAAGAAAGTTAGGTGGTCAACTGAATGGTTCATCCACTCTAAAGTATATACTTCCTACTCTGCTCCAGCAGGTAGTTGCACGTGGAATGCATATTCTATGTTTTAAAATCTTTGTGAAGAGATTCCTGATATTTATAAGTGAAAGGCCCTAACGTTCTATTGTTCACAAGTAATTAAGATTTTTTGAATCTCACTGCAAGTCATACAAAAAGGCATACCTAATAGAGCTAAGTTTAAGCAGTAGGCCACCAGTTTGAGGCCTCTACTTTAAGAGTTGACCTAAGGGCAAAATCTGTTTTCCAGTATCTCAAAGGACATTTAAGCTTCCACGACTTTGGTTCAGGTTTTACGTTCAGTGCAGAAATATCAAAATATAACAGCTATAGTTCCGTGTTTTTCCTCTAAAAGCTTTGAGAATGGGAAGGAGTATCTTTCTTTAGGCTGGTATATGGCTAAAATATATGCTAAATATATGCTAATATATGCTAAAAATCCTTGTAATGTTATTTACAACATTAACACTTCATACGAGTTTGAAAAAAATGATCCATTTCTAGTTGCCAGGTTTTAACCACTAATATGAATGTTTTCTGCTATAACTCAGTTTGTTACTGAATCCTAACTCCTTTTCTAAGCATTTGAAGATGTGACAGCAGTACAAATGAGATTATTATAATACATTAAGGCATTCCAAACCTCTGTAATGAGAAAAATACCCTGACACAAAAGAACAAATATAAAGGAAGCAGTACATAGTCACTGGTTTCAGAGATTCATTGAGTTTCCTCACTACACAGAGGACAGAGTCATGACTTCTGAGTTCAAATGTATTTAAAATCAAACTGTTATACCTAAGGTACAGCAGTCACTGATGTAACTCATGAAAAAGAGCTTGAATTCATTGATTGACAGGTGTACAAAGTTCCTGTGGGTCTCCCGCTGCATGTAGTTCAAAGAAGGACCTGAATGTTGCTAAATAAAAGCCTAATATTAGGCAATCATGGAATGTTTGAAGTATGCAGTGAATAAGTAACATCTTATAGGTCACTCTTACTATTATTTTTAACACTTCAAGAAAAGTCTTTATTCTTTGGTTATTATAACCTTAATAAAATGTTTAGACAAATTTTAACTTATGGTCAATGTCTATCAGGCATTTTTATGCTACTTCCTCATGATTGCCCCTCCTGGAGACTTATGATTCAAAAAGATCCTTGTCATCTTCTACTCCTAAGACTTTAACTAACTAGTGAAAATCTTTGCAATTCTTCTCCCAAAGCTTCTTATTAAAATTCTCCATGTTCCTCCACCCTTACTTTCAAAATACACATTTTTGAATGACAGACTAAATTAAGATGAACACAAGGGAGTTGTAGCATTATAGAAATACATCTTGGGGAAAAGATATCAACCTCATATTCAGCTATGTCTAAGAGATTCAATGTTCGAGTCAGCCTGAGGATGACACTAGACTTTAGAAAGCAGACTGACAAAGTAAAATATTGTTCCCGAGATATGGAAGGATTCAGAAACCATGTTCTTTGGTAGAGGGTTCCAGCAGTGAGTCAGTAAGAGGAGAGAAAGTTTCACAGAACTTCACTGCTCTCTTCAAATGCTGATGGCTGCCATGTAGAATCCTAGCTAGCTCTGAGTTGCTCTAACTAACAGAACTAGTACTGAAGAGTACCAAGAGGCATATTTTGATTTCTGTAAGGAAAATCTAATAACAATTAGAAATGATCAGGAATGAAATGGATCATTTTATGAAGTAGGCAATCCCATATTTCAGAATGTTCTGGGAAACTGAACATCTATCTGCTTGCAAGTACAATTCCTTCAAAAAGTCCAATGTGCAATGCCTTCTTCCTCTAACTTATTACAAAATTATTCTTCTAAAGTCATGCTTACTCATTTTTAGTCTGTCTGCCATCTTTCCTAAGAGAGATATTCTTTTCAGTTGGTCATATTCTTTCAACTTGTTCAACATTACTCACAGATTTCCACTGGCACAAAAAAACTAATTCCCTGGCGTCCATTATACCAACATACTTTATTCCCTAAGGTTATCGGCATACAGTTACCTTACAGAACATGCATTCTTTGAGTTAGGATAATTCACAACTCATTCAGTGCATGTTTCACTACTTTTCAAAGGTTAGATATTGAAAGTTTACGATTTCCCAGGCACCAGTCCCAGTGGCTTGGTAAGCAGCAGAAACAATTTCATCACAGTCTGGCAGGCATGTTCAGTGACTTCTGATCCCTCCAAACTCCAAAATGGCCTGTCTGGTTCTTTGGGCAAACATTTCGATAGCCTTTCTTTACTTTACTTTTTGCACGTTTCTACTGAATGAACATCTAAATTCTAAGAAGGCCTAAGTAGTTGTAACAAGCGTAACTGAAGGAAAGATGATAAAAGTCACAAGCAAATATATTAGCTCTTTTAATGTATGTTAATGATATAACTATGTAACTCTGTAAAGCAGCCTCATTCATACAGGAAGTAGATCCTCAAGTTCTATAACCACCACACTGGGGTAATAATCCTGTTCATCTCTTTTGGGAAACAACCTATTCCTTTTACCACAGAGTTGTGAATTTCTTTATATCTCTGTGGCCATTCCTGAGTGTTTTAAGATGACTTGGCCCTCCTGTTGGCCTGGTGCAGCGAAGTGTATGCAGTAAACCTACTGGATGAGTTATGAGTGCATTTTTGCCATGAAATCATTCATATTCATGCCTGTTACTAACTTATGGATCTTATGGCTGGTACAAGATAATCCTAGCCCATGCCTGAACTTTTTCAATTTACCAGGTTGAATTAGAAGCCAATACTAGGTACTTCTGGGTTCTGATGATCCCTTGGGACCAGATTTCAGACACATACAAAGTCCTATTCCTATGGACTGAGCAGTTATTTCTCAATATGTAATATTGTATGTATTTTGGAATCCATTTAAGTATTTTGGTCTCCGTGTATTTGGTTCTGAAAGACTCTACCAAGCACATTACTGCCTTACAAATATAAATGCTGGTGGTGCTTCAAACCATCATCCTGTCAGATTCAGAGCTTGAGACTTAGGCAGTCAGTGGTTTCTTTTTTCCAGCTTTCAAATTAAGTCCCTTTTGAAAATACTGACTCACTCACTGATATATCCCCAGCTGTACTCACATTTCACGTGAAACGAGTGTCATGTCAGAGAGTGACTTTTGTTTTGAGTTGGTCTGGATTTCTCTTCTCTTAAGATCTGAAGGTGCTTCTCAATATGCCCATGTTGTTCTTGTCCTACAGTGTCTGGACTAGGAGTAGCTACTTCCTTTTAAGGCACTCATTAGTGTTTACAAATGGTGTTAATCTTTGCACTTATAAAGGTTCAGTGTTCAGTTCCCATTTGGTTTATATGCAAATGACACATAGTGAGAAGTCTCTTAAGTCTCTGAGCCATATTGCTTTGCCAAAGGTGACATATGGAAGAGAAATATTAGCATCACCGGAGAGCTTATTAAACATGCGAAATAACAAAGCCCATTCCAGACCTACTATATCAGTCAAGGTCAAGTAAGCAGAGAAAAGATATACCCATCATTTTAACAGATAGAATTTATTTAATATTAAGAATTGCCTAGAATTAAAGGTGCTCTATAGATAACTAAAAAAAGCAAAAGGAGAACACAAAGTTATTATGATGAAACACTTGTAAGAAGCATTTTTTCACTAGGGCTGGTTGGGGTTGTTAAATATTGGGACCATAGAATGTCAGCTGATTCCGGTGACCTGAGCTTGGAGGAGAGGCCCCACTGGGCTGGGACCTAGAGCCCCAAGGAGAGGCAATAGGACAGCTGGAGGTAGCATTTCAGCTCAAAGAAGAGGCTCCTTGAATCTGAAATTTGGATTTTTAAGCGGGGAACTTCAATGCACTAGTGCAGCTTTGCTCTAGTTGGATGGTGTGGAGAGGCAACAAAACTGGTCCCACAAATGTTGGAAAATCCAAACTAGATGTATCTGCTACTATGTGAAGGGACTGCTCCTGTCAGCGTGCAATGGTGTTGTCCAAATGGCATTCACAGGAGCATGAAGCAGGCAGGAAACCCAAATGAAGCAAAAAACAAAACTTCTTTCATCCTTGCAGTCTACTTTTGTGGCCTGTGGGCAGAGCCAAGCATAAACCACTCTGGTAAACACAGAACCATGCAGAGCAGGTTGAGAGCTCAGAGTCAGTGGATCACCTACAGAATAGGAATCCACATTGTAATGAGATCCAGTTCCTGGTTCTCTCTGTGCCAGGATTCACAAGCCCATTCAGACATGAGAAGCGCTCATTCGGTGGATGATCTAAGTACCATTCTTATTTGAAATGCATAATTTGATTTCTTCCCGAAAGATTGGCAATTATTCTAACCTACCATTGTCAGTCATTAACTACATATCCCAGGCAACACTAGTTTTTGGTAAACATTAGTTTAAGTTTCCCTTTCTTTTTTTTTTTAAACAATGGAGCAATAGAAGATTACCTATCTAGGACTTCATATAGCAAATTCATGAGGATCTGGCTGATTTATCCAGATAGTCTGATATCTTTATAATAGGAATAACTGCTAACCTGTGGTCTCTGAATCCTCGGTAAATTCAAGTATAATTTTGTGCACGAGAACATGGAACTGTTCTGTAAGAACCAGGCCTATTTTGCAGGTGAATATTTAGGCTGTATTTTTTTGTTTCATCATTTGACTTATTTATTCCTTCGGGGTAAGTCCATCAACTTGTGCTCCCACAGAAATGGTGAAAATGTGACTTATTTGTTCTATATTTAAGAGGCTGTATAAAGTTCACTTGGGCTTTAAAATTATACAGGCATCTCAGGAGAAGCCATGCATGTATAAAAATGAAATACAGCTATAAAGGAACAGTAGTCGTTTTTGAGCAAAAAGTCCAGATTTTATTTACTAACTTCAAAATTGTCACTCTAAGAAGGTGTAATGTTTGAATATTCCAAGCTAAGGCTGCTCCCTGGATTCTGGACTTAGGATTGATGGAATCAGCATCAGTTTCATAGGCAAATATGTCTGAATATTCTCAGTAGAGGCACACTGCCTTTTGAGTGGGATTTATTTGAAAAGCAGACACTACGAGTAATAGTACTCTTATTAGCCCAGCTTTCTTTAGTGTAGGCAGACCTAGATCTTGATTCCTCTAACTCCAGTGCTAACTTTGGGCCTAGTCTGTAGAAGGCTGCATCCAGATTTGTTAGCTAATAAAACAAATGAATGGTTAAATGAAAGGACATACGTGCGTGATAAAGTTTAATTTTAGCCAAGGTATAAATGTAAAATTGCTATAAATAGGGCTAGAAAATGAATATAAAAATATTTCCTAAATAGAAACTTCAAAGACTACTCTAAGCAAAGGAGTAAATGTAGAATTGTAAAGAAAAGAGAAGGCATTGACCTTGAAAAACAATTTCTGTTAGATTTGTTTAAATCGGTCTTGTTTTAATAATATACATATACATTATACATAACTTTGATACATATTTTATTATATATTTCTATAAGTACTAGGAAAATAATGATTAAATATTACTTTATTATATTAGTAAACATACTTCTCCCCGAATTGTTTACAAAAAATCACTCGAGTACTCGGGAATCAGCTCAGATACACTAAATCCTCACTAGCACCATTAGCCTTTTTAGTGTAACACACTAATTTCTGTGTCAAGCTGGGACTGGGCAAGTTGATAACTGAGTCTGTGGTCTCAGCTGAGCATTCTATTTAGCTGTAGTGAACCACAAAATGTCACAGCACTCCAGGCTGTAATCGCTCTGGAGATCTCGGCAGCTGCAAGCTGACCTATTCAAAAGAGAGGATATTCGGCCAGCTGACTTATGTCTGGGAATAGTGCAGGCTGGAAGAAAGGTCTACCACAAAATGGAAGTATTGAAACGTTCTTCATGGAAATCCCAGAGACTTTACTAAATTCACATGGCAGAGGCAGGGTAGAGGCTGGGACTCCACAGATGGAGGGAGGGCCCTTCTCTGTTAGTTTTCTGGTCCACAAAGTGCTTAGAACACCAGTGAGGTCATTTTGACATGAAATGGTCAACCAGTGCTATTAATATGTTGAGAGAACATATAATAAACATATCTTTTATAAAGATAAACACATCTGGAGATGCTGGAATTGTACTATAAAGATCTTATCTGGTGACATAAAGGACCTAGTATGTATTAGTGTCCATTTGCTAGAGATGCTCTAAGCCACTTGTCCCCAGACTCATGAAAACTATTGTGTGACAAAACCTTCCCCATTTCCATTAAATATATAATAGAGCAGTAAGAATTTTTAAATGACTGTCATAATTGTTGTCTTTGTTATCGTCATCTTTCATGAAAGAAAAGAAAAAAGGCTCTTCCCAGTCTGGCCTTATGCAACATTGTGAAATAAGCTTACTCTTCCTTCTCCCTTCCCTTCTCATCAAAAAATAAATGCAGAGACATGTAATTGTGTGTATGATGATTTTTAAAAAAACACTAAGAAGTTAATGAAGGCAGGCACCCTGCTTTAAGGGTATTAGCACCTTTAATCCTCACCCAATCCCGAGTGACACTCACTGTCTTGTCTGCATTTTACAGATTGAGACAGAGACAGGTTAAACAACCTGCCCAAAATCCCTAAGCCAGGCAGTGGAGAATCAGACAGTGTGACTACAAGAGTCAACACACAAGCGCCTGCGTGTAGCAAACGGCTTTGCATAAATACATTTGCATATTAAGAGATTTAGTTCAAAAAGTCTCCTAGGAAATAGTCTATGACATTTTGTTCCAAAGAATTCATGACCTGACTCTGAACTGAGTCAGGAACTGTTTAGACTGGGAGAGGCCTCCCTAATGTTCCTGGAGCAGAATCCCTCGGGAGCTAACCCTCCTCTGCCTAACTCAGAATCTGCCTCACTCAGGGTCAGGGAAAGGGAAGCAAACAGCAACTCTGATACCCAGTGAGAAGATCATCTTCTTTAACCATGTGGTCTTTTAAAAAGTTTCTTTTTTTGTGTGGCCCTTGGTGGGTCCTTGACTCTGAAGAGAGGAGTGCCTTTGTGATGTTCTTACAACTTCCTCCTTCACCTCCCAGAAAGAATTAAGTGCTCTCCCTCCAAGTCCCCAGGCCATGGACCCTTCATTCTATTCAGCACTTCCTGTGTCGCATTGATGTCATTTGTTTGATGCTTCTTGCTCATTGGATGTGAGTGAGTTTTGCAGTGCAAGGACCACATCACTCTTTGTGGTCCCCAGCCTGTAGCTCAGCCCACAGATGCCAGGAGCTGGGACTTACAGGAGCTTTATGACACTTGTATTTTTCAAGAAAAATTTAATCAAGACATGCTTCTGACATGAAATATCAAATATTGCTGATTTCACAAGTGGAATAGAGTTTAGAGAGGAATTGCTTTAGAGATGATCTATGACAGTGTAGGTCAGCAAAGATCTATATAGACACTAACTTTAAGAAACCATATACAAGGCTGGTGAAAATGAACACAGAAAAAGTTAGAAGCAAATTATAATAAACTATGGCATCCTCTTTTTGAGGCAGAAGTCTAGACTAAATCAGTAAGAATCCCTTAAAGGCTGTAATTGCTGTGTGTATTATTGTCTTTGAGATGGATTATTTTTAAAGCACTTTAGATAGTAGACTTCAAATTGTATGCATGGACTTTACATTTTTTGCCATAAAATTATACAAAATCTGGTATAAAATACCACTGTAGTCTCTCCTACCAAAAGCACTCACCAATTTGTAAATTTCGGCTTTGTGTGGCTCGGATTCCAGGACTCTTGTTCTTTCCCCCACGGAGGTGTCACATATTTTGTCTCTCAAGCACGCACATTGGAATGTTTTATGCTCATGTTGAAATGTTATCATGCACATCCACCTAAATAGATAAGAGTAAACGTTAACATTTATTGAGGGCTAATTACATGTGTTAAGCCTAGCACTCTGTGTGGGCTATCTTTATCCTTATGAGAATTCTGGAAAGGCCCTATCACTATTATTACAGTTTTACAGATAGGGAATCTGAGAAGTGAAGCAACCTGCCTGACGTTGAGCACATCTAATAAACGGTGTGGAGCAGTATTTATCCTTGGGTGCTCTGAGCTCCAGTGAGTGATGTCATACCACTTTATCATGAACCGAATGGGAGAACAACCAGGAAGGGTCACCTTGTATTCTTGGAAAGCATTCAGCCGTGACTTAAACATATAAAACCACCTGGATGCAGCTGAGAAAACAGAACTTGTGACAGTCTCAAGGATGTGACACAGACCTTCCTCTCTTCTGTTGATGTTAGGGCAGCTACATTAGGATCAAGCCTTGAAGTGACACAGAAGAAGTGGTGTGATGCTTGGTTGAGCCTGGGTGTTCCACAGGTTTGACTCTCTTTTTGTTATTTTTTAAATGTAAGTATTTATTTTTAAATAAGAAAGTATATATATATTTAAGGTATGAAACATGCTGATTTGATGCATGTCAACATAGTTGAATGATTACTATAGTCATGCCTATTAACACATCTTCTTACATAGTTACCTTTTTTTTTTCTGTAATGAGTGAACCTGAAATCTACTCTGTTAGCAAATTTCCAATATTCAGTAAAGTAGTGTTAACTATAGTCATCATGGTCTACATTAGATGTTTAGACTAACTCTACATAACTGCTACTTTGTACCCTTCGACCAAAATTCCCCCTCTCTCCCACGCCGTGCCTCCGGTAACAACCATTCTATTCTCTTCTTTTATGTATTCAACTATTTTTGATCTTACATGAGGTTGTGCAATTTCTTTTCCTTCTGTGTCTCTTTTATTTCACTTAGCATATTGCCTTCCAGACTTATCCATGTTGTTGCAAATGCCAAGATCTCCTTCTTTTTTTAAGGCTTAATAACATTTAATAACAATAATATTTACTTCAACAATTTCTGAATCTCCTTTTAAAGGTAATGTGTAATGCGAGGAAGCTGTATCTTGTATGCAACTTTTATAAATGTAAAAGGAAAGAAAAACTAACCAATTTCTCTGAGTGCTAGTTAGTCTCTAAGAAATTATTTGAAAATAATTTCTTATGTAATTCATCAAATTTGACTTATTCTAGAGACTTTAAGTGTCAAATTCATCTGCATCCAGTGAAATACTGTGAATCACAGTCATAAAATATGAGAAATCCAAACTGAAGTATCCAAATCAGAGCTCTCTGCTCAAATCAATGCTCACGCCAAGCACGACTCGGATCACGGCTCCGTCAACTACACATTCTGGTGATGTGGTTGCCAGGGCTGGCGCAGAGCAGAGCACACGCACACTGGTGCACCTCACTTGCCCCCTGGAAGGTAATCTGGTTGGGATTTGACCACAGAGAGATGCAGACTAAGAGAATTTGCAATATATCATACATAGAAAGGGCATGTTAGATCTCACTTACAGAAAGAAATCAAGACCAGCGATGGTGACTACATTGTCCAAAGTCTCATAAATCAACAGGAACAGAACTCCAAACTTTTACCCCATTCCTATACTAGTGCCTCTGGATTTGTATCTTTACTTAAAGTCAAAGGATGTACCTGCTTACTTTTAAAAGGAATTTTGCTTTTGGGTGACATGCAGATTTCTTTTTTCTCATCATACGTTTTCTTTCTTGCTAGGTGTTTTTTGTTTTGTTTTGTTTTCTTTTCTTTTTCCTTTGGACACGATTTCGCTTAGCTGTCCCAAGTAGCTAGCACTGGTGTGCTTGTTGGTTATGAAGTGTGGATCTAAACAGGAAAGAGCAGTATGAATTTGCTTTGGACATTAAAAAGCATAGTGATATAATTGGATCTAAAAATGCACAGTATTGCAAATCCATATAATGTATAAAAAAGGAGAGCATATTTCCTGTCTCTCTAGAATGCTCTTTGAAACACCACAATGAATGTTAGTGTTACATCCATATGCATCCATTCACTAATTTGTCTTGAAAGAGCTTCTTAGTTGATGTGGCATTTTAAACTCTCCCATGAAAGCATCCAGTAAACAAAATTAAGCCTGCCAGCAGACATTAAGGACCACCTCATTTGATTTCTCAAATCATAGGCCATATTTGCCTCCTACATACAAGCATAGTAAACCCAGTAAACATTGGCTAAGTGTGATGCCAGCTATGGTTGATACCAGATTTGCAGTCAAAGGAAATCTATGGAATGCAATTTTGTGGACAGACAAAAAGCCAGCTGGCCTCAGCAGTAATATCAGTATGGATGTTCTCAGTGGCAACGTGGTTCTGACAGTAAAGACATTTATTAGATGGCATTACTGGAAGTTGGTTGACATCAGGGTTGGCTGATTCTTTTGTGTAGCAATCAACTGAGTTCTCAGGTTTTCTACAATGGCAGAAAAAGTGTTGGCTTCATCCCTAGTCTCCTGGCTGAGGAAGTTCTACTTACCATATCCAGACAGAAATTATATCCAGAGGCCAAAATATATTGCTTTTCTACTCTATTACTAAACTTACCTGTAAAAATTTTTATCACTGACTTATTGCAATTTCTTATGCTTAAACCAAATTCCCATTAGGAGAATGGATTGCTCTCCTGGGACAGCATGTCTGTGAAAGGCAGGAGTGGGTTTTATGTACAATGTTGACTACAGCAATATTTCAGATTGAAAGATCCAAGGAGTCCAGGCTAGGAAACTCCTGAGATAGATGGAAAGTATGGGCACATTCCATTCCTCCATCGTCCTTGAATGCTGTACAATGCACGTCTCCAACTTACTGTTGTTCTAGTATAGCTATTACATATTTAACACTTAATATTTCTAAGGTCATTTCCAATACACTCCAATAGGTTATCTAACTTATCCCTGACAAAAATCATGTGATAAGAGAGTGTTTTAGTTTTCTGTCTGCTGTAACAAATGTAATGGCTCAAAATAACATAAATATATTACATTACGTTTCAGAAAGTCAGAAGTCTGATGAGGGTTTCGATGGGCTACAATGGAGGTGTTGAAAAGGCTGATTCCTTTATAGCAGCTCTAAGGAGAAATATTACCTCCATACCTTTTTCAGGTTCCAAAGGTTGGCACTGTTCCGTGAGTCATGCACACTTCCATTTTCAAAGCCAACAATGGCAGGTTGAGTCTTCACACTGCGTAACTCCAACCTTGCTTCCATTGTCACATCTCCTTCTCTCACCTGTCTTTCTCTTCCACCTCTAGGGATCCTGGGGACATTGTACCCATCTGGATGGTCTCCCCATTTTAAGGTTGTAATAGAAAAGAACAAATCTGACTCCATATTAGATCTTTTCCTTTGGCTTCAACCCTGTATTGTTTCCTGTGCTTGGTCAGGCTGGTTCTGCATCTTTTGTAAAAGGATGTTGCCTATAGCCTGAAATATACAGGATAGCCTATTCTCAAGGCTCTGAATTTTAAGCATATAACACTTTTCTATTCATATAAAGATAAAAAGTTGCATAATAGAAAATAACATTTGTCCTATTGGAGATTTGCAGGAACACCACAACCTGATCTATATGGACAGCTACAAAAACAAAGGATTCCAACACCAAGAAGTTTGCAACAACCAACCACAACCCCTTCCCTTTTTAGTACAAAAGAAGCCTGAATTCTGACTTGAGGGGAGATCTGCCATCTTCTCAGTCTGCCGGTTTTTTGAGTAAAGTTGTTATTCCTTGCCCCAACTCTTGGTCTCCTGATTTATCAGCCTGTTGTGTGGTGAGCAGAATGAGTTTGGACTCAGTAACAAGGTCTGTTTATTAGCAACCTTAATTCCACTTGTACCTTTAACTCCCCTTTACCATGTAATGTAATACTTTCTCAGGTTCCTAAGATTAGGACATGAACATCTTTAGAAGGTCACCACTCTGTTTACCGTGAATAGATATTACATTATACTCCCATTTCACAAATAAAAAAGCAAGGGTACAGAGAGTTTTAACATTTGCAAAAGGTCAGACAACAAATAATTGATAGAGTTAAGGATTCTGCTCATTTACTCAGACCTCAAACTCTGTGGATTATTTTAGAAAACAAAATAGTTGCTCTCAAATGGCTTTCTTAAAAAAATGCTTTATTTTCAGTACTCACATTGCATGTAAATATGAGATAAAATGTTCTGAAGGTATAGTGGGAAAATCGTTTTATGCTGGATGCATAAATATTAATTTGACTGCAGCTGCTTTGAAAAACGTAGAGTGAAGAACAACCACTTTTTGTCATCAGGTTCTCAACTCAAAGATCTCAGGGAGGACCTCTTTGAGTCTAAACAGTGACCTACTCTCACCTCCATGCTCTTCCTTTATCATATCTCCTGTTGTTTTCTTCATGGTACCAGTCACTACATGAAATAATAATGTTACATTTTTATTTAGTTTTTATGTGCCTCTCTCCTCTCACAGACAAAGGGATGTAAGTTTCCTGAAGACAGGGAGCATATTTCTCTAGATTATTTCTGTATCACCACAACTATGGTAGAACCTGGTATTTAGTAGGAAATCAAAAAACAGCTGTCCAATGAAATTGCCAAAATCATTTCCTCAGAAGATGGCAGACCAGGTGGGGTAGGAGCAGGTCTTTGACCAACTGTGCTCCTACATCATAGATTCTGTGGAACTGGCAACATCTATATATTGCAAAAAATGTATTTCACCATCTCCTTATGGTTTGATGTTCAATTACTGTCTTGTGTTCCTTCATTTCTATTAAAAATAACAGTGATGAATACATTTTACGAAATTATTTTCCTTTATCTTGATTTTATCCTTGTATTACATTCTAGGATAAAAATTACAATCTGCATTTTTAAGATTCTTGATAAGTATTGTCTGTTTTCTACAAAGGTTGTGTAACTGAGCAGGACCCTATTGTCATTGGTGATCATCAGATATCTGTAATGGTGTTTATAACTGCTTAACTGTATAACAGTTTAAAGAGTTTTTCTCATGCTCTTGCTGACCAGGGTCAGGCTGAAGAGGAGGGAGGCTTGGGTGGTCCACTCAGCACCTTGTGGTGCTGCATGTGGGGATCATGCTCAGTGCCCTGCTTTTGCCCCCAGTTCCCTGCTTTTGACCTCAGTGATCTCTTGATCCTGACACCTCAGAAATAGCAGTTGAGGGTTTTGTGTATCTTATTGTTCATAACATGTCTGCAATTGGTTTTGGCCCCTTGTGGTTTCCTTGTATCCTGTTGTTTAAGCTGTAGGCCTCAGTCTGCAACAGGAGGTCCCATGCCTCAACCTGCTTAAAAGGCTAAAAGCACTTATAATTTGACTTTAAACTGCACAATATTTTTCTCTAGAGCTGTTTTTCATGGAGCCCCTTCCTATACAACTTTTGTTCTAGGTACAAGAATATTGAGAGAGTCCCAAAGCTGGAGGTGAACTTCATACCCAGCAAAGGGAAGGGGACCACTGCATCTGCAAAAACAAGAGCAACTTTGTACCAATTTGTTCCCATGTACAACCTCTGTGGAAACTAGCTGTGCTCCTTGAACTTCTGAACTTTTACTATAAAAATCCCTGCCTTTACTTCTCAGTAGGTTTACAATCTTAGAGGCATTAGCACACTGTGACCTTCTTTGCCTAGAAAAGAAATAAAGCTGCCTTTTCGACTCTGTCCAAAACTCTATCCTCAAGTCTCAATTTGGTAAGTAGGGTACTGAGGCTGTGTTTTGGCAATAGTATGTATCAAATCATATTCTTATATCATGTGTGGAAGGATCTCTGTGATCATATACTTGAAAACAATGAGTATTTTTTTCTTTTATTTTTATTTAATTAAAAAAATAAAGTATAGTTGATTTACAACATTACATTAATTTCAGGTGTACAGCATACTGATTCAATATTTTATAGATTATGCTCCATTTAAAGTTATTACAAAATAATGGCTATATTTCCTTGTGCTGTACAATATACCCTTGTGATTTTGATTTGCATTTCTTTAATAGTGATGTTGAGTATCTTTTCATGTGCCTTTAGGCCAACTGTATGTCTTCTTTGGAATAAAGTCTGTTCAGGTCTTTCTTCTGCCCATTTTTTAATTGGGTTGTTTTAATTGGGTTGTTATATTGAGTTGTATGAGATTTTTATATATTTTGGATATTTACTCCTTATCACTCATATTGTTTGCAAATATTTTTCTCCCAAACACTAACTGGTATTTTTGTTTTCTTGATGGTTTCCTTTGCTGTGCAAAATCTTTTCAGTTTAATTAGGTCCCATTTGTTTATTTTTTCTTTTATTTCTCTTGCCCTAGAAGGCAGATCCAACAAAAATATTGCCACAATTTACATCAAAGAGTGATCATATTCTTGGAAACAATGAGTATTGAGTTTTAAAGTAGTTGCTATTTGCTAATTTGAGGAGCCAAGGAAGAGAATCTCATCACTTTTGGAGGAGATTGTTTTATTTTAATTACTAAGTTGCTGTACAATTTTCATGCTAGCTAACTTTTGTGAGTCTGTATGTAATTTGACAAGTTACAAATTATTTGTTCATGTCTTTGACTCAATTTTCTATTGATATCTTTCTTTTTTTATATTCATCATGTTTCAATAAATATACAAAATCTGTTACATTTGTGATATTTCCCAATTTGTCAATGATTTTTTTAACATTTTTTATTGATTTATAATCATTTTACAATGTTGTGTCAAATTCCAGTATACAGCACAATTTTTCAGTTACACATGAACATATATAATTCATTGTCACATTTTTTTTCTGTGAGCTACCAGAAGATCTTGTATATATTTCCCTATGTTATACAGTATAATCTTGTTTATCTATTCTACATTTTGAAATCCCAGTCTGTTCCTTCCCACCCTCTGCCCCCTTGGCAACCACAAGTTTGTATTCTATGTCTATGAGTCTGTTTCTGTTTTGTATTTATGTTTTGTCTGTTTGTTTGTTTGTTTTTAGATTCCACATATGAGCGATCTCATATGGTATTTTTCTTTCTCTTTCTGGCTTACTTCACTTAGAATGACATTCTCCAGTAACATCCATGTTGCTGCAAATGGCGTTATACTGTCGGTTTTTACAGCTGAATAGTATTCCATTGTATAAATATACCACTTCTTCTTTATCCAGTCATCTGTTGATGGAGATTTAGGCTGTCTCCATGTCTTGGCTATTGTAAATAGTGCTGCTATGAACACTGGGGTGCAGGTGTCATTTTGAAGTAGGGTTCCTTCTGGATATATGCCCAGGAGCGGGACTCCTGGGTCATATGGTAAGTCTATTCCTAGTCTTTTGAGGAATCTCCATGCTGTTTTCCACAGTGGCTGCACCAAACTGCATTCCCACCAGCAGTGTAGGAGGGTTCCCTTTTCTCCACAGCCTCTCCAGTATTTGTCATTTGTGAACTTTTGAATGATGGCCATTCTGACTGGTGTGAGGTGATACCTCATAGTTTTGATTTGCATTTCTCTGATAATTAGTGATACTGAACATTTTTTTCATGCGCCTATTGATCATTTGTATGTCTTCCTTGGAGAATTGCTTGTTTAGGTCTTCTGCCCCCTTTTGGATTTGTTTGTTTGTTTTTTTCTTATTAAGTTGTATGAGCTGCTTCTATATTCTGGAGATCAAGCCTTTGTTGGTTTCATTTGCAAAAATTTTTCTCCCATTCTGTAGGTTGTTATTTTGTTTTACTTATGGTTTCCTTTGCTGTGCAGAAGCTTGTAAGTTTAATTAGGTCCCATTTGTTTATTCTTGCTTTTATTTCTATTGCTTGGGTAGACTGGTCTATGAGAACATCAGTGATATTTTGATAAACAGAGAACTTTGTTTTTTCAGAACCCAGAAATATATTGATTATATCCTTCAGCTTATGACATGCTGCCATATCATCAACCTGGATAAGACATCGTTCTTTTCTTCTTTAATAAGTATTGGGTGTCTGTCATAACAAGAGATACAGTATTTTGTTTTGTGTGTGTTTTTATTGAAAAATAGATTATTTTTCTGAATTTTCATTCAACTGATTTTGAAATCTACCCACAATATCATGTGCAAATATAGATAATTGCAGTGTGGTATTAAATCACATGCAGTGATCACTGTAGCAGATGCCTTCGGTGTTCTGCCTAGCCCTTCAGATGGTCCTACCTTTTTTTGTGTTTACCAGACATATTTCTGATGGTCAGCACTTGCAGCTTCACCAGTGCCTTGCCCTTGGGTTGCAGGAATTCACTCCACTGAAGTGCATTGCAGGCCGGAATGCCTGGAAATTAACATCCACGGGGCAGCACTGAATGTGGGTGGAATATTACCTTTGTTCCCTCACCCTTGGCTGAGATTACTCTGACGTGTGTATTCTGCAGTTTTCTAGAGCTTCTCTGTGGGATTAAGCTTCATTTGCCCACTATAACCTCTGGCTTTAAAATAATCTCTTATTAACTGTTTCCCCTTCCCTCTTTTACTTCTCAAATTCCCTCTTGGTTTCCTCAGTTCTTGTCTCAAGGTCTGCTTCTGGAGGGAACCCTAGGAGCACAGCCACTCTTTTCGTATCTATATTCCTAGTAGTTGATATATTGTTTCCAACACCTCACTACTACAAACAAACAAAAAAACAAACTTTGTGATAAGCATAATTTTACATCTCCTCATGAATCTATGAAGGATTTCTCTAGGCTATATTACACAGGAGTGAATTACATAAATATCTGGTGTATTACCCAGGGCCACAGAGTAAATGTAATTTCACTTTGTGCTTTCAGATTGCTTTGAGAATTGCTGCCCACTTACAGTTTCACCACTACAGTATGTCTTCTCTGTTTTCCCTGCATCCTCACCACCATTTTATATCATGCAACGTCCCAGCTTTTTTTTTTTTTTTCATACTGTTAGGTATCAAGCAGTATTTTGTTATTATTTTATTTGTATATCTCCATTTACTAATAAAGTTAATCATTGTTCTTTCCTATTCTTAGCTGAAGAGAGGTCTATTCTGTGAATTCTTTATTTCTGTTTTTAGCCCAATTTTTCCACTGAGTTTACTAATTTTCTTATTGTTTTACAGAAACTCCTATATAATCTAGATGCAGATTCTTTTTACATTGTAAATATCTTTTTTGTCACATCACATCTTTGTTCATGTTGTGCATAGTGGTATTCATGAAACAGACAACTTTAAATTGATTCAGTAAAATTCATGAATCTTTTCCATTATATCTTATGCTTTGAGGAATCTTAAGAAATCTCCCCCTATTCAAAGGTCACAAAAATATTTTCTTATATTTTGTTCTCCTAATGCTATTATTTAATATCCAAAACTTTAATGCATTGAAAGTTTATTTCAATATATATTGTGTGATGTAGAAATTCAATTTTATCTTTCTTTGGGTCATAAGCTAATATTCTTGATATCATCAACTATATAGTCAATTTTTTACTACATCAATTTGTGATGTCATTCTATACTTTTCTGATTTTTTCTGTTTTGTTAAACAGGTCCATTTGTCAGGACATTTGTTTATACAACACTGTTTTAATCATTTTTGCTTTATAATGCATAGGAGGGCAAGCATCTTTCCCCAGCCCTTAACTCTTCATTTTCAAAATTGTTGTAGCTTTACAAAGACCTTTATTTTTTCATATATTTTGTACCATTTTGTCAAGTTTTCAAGAAAAAAGAAGCCTTCTAACCAATTGAATTGAATTGCACTGAATTTATAAATTAATTAGCACAGAATGAACTCCATGGCAATTGTGCTTACGTCATTTTTTCCTATCCTGAGGGCAGATATATGTTCACATATATTTTTACACATTTATGTCAAAAGATTTGAAATTTATTTATTTTGTTTAAGTTATGGTAGTAAATATTTGATCATATTTTTGGAATAAGTTAATTGCTTCTTCACTGATTTTTGATACAAATGTATTCAATTTTAACTTATTACAGTGCAAGTATTATTTTTCCTCTATCTGTTCTGTTGTGGTGACTTGCTCACTGCATCTTATAATCACAATATGTTCAATATAGGTAGCCCTTGCAAAGGCATGACCTCAGTGATCATTTTTGTTCTTCAACATTTTGGGAGGCTCTTCTTGTTCATTTATTCTTTGATGTAAAGAATTGAAATAACTTATCAATTTTAATTTAAATCTTCCCTTAGAATTTCCTTCACAATTATATTAAATTTCAAGTTAATTTGTGAAATTACATATTCATAGAATTACATATTTTAGTATATATTTTCACTAATCAAAATCTTATTCTGTGTCACTTATATGTCCTTCATATGTGTTTTGCCTTAAAAATAATTTTTCTAGAGTGGTCAGTCCCTCTTATGATGGCAGGAGCTGTTTAGAATGAGGGATTATTAAATATATTGCATGAGAATACATTTGAATGTTACAACATTGACTCAGGACTATGTCACACCTAAGATCAATTGTGATATATTGATAAGAAATATCACTTTATCCAAAAGCAACATATAAATAGTTCATATATTAACTAAGAAAGAGATTTTCTACAAGAAGGTATTCAATGATTGTAGAATTGAATGATTGAATACTCTAAGCCCTCATTTTTCTAAAGCTTATAATCTAATATAATTTAATTAATGATATAACAGGATTTGACTATTGCAATTTAAAAGTATTAATCCAGAGGTCCTGTCATATCAATGCAAATAGTTAGCCTTCTGGTTGAACTAACTGAAGCTTTGCAAACCACACATCTGCATTCAGTTTTGGTTTAGCAACAGCCTCAGAAATTCTGCACACTGCAAATATTCTCTGTACATGACTTCGCTAATCATTACTGAGCTGGGAAAGAAGCCAAAACACTTGATACCAATGCTGCTTTTTGTTGAAAATCTTCACATGCAGTATGTGCTCCTTTATTTTTCCTGGTATGTGTTATTTAATGATTTTAATTGCATTGTAAGAGAGGTTTGTATAGATCGAGTCAGAAAAATAAGATTAAGAAGATCCCTGAGGATCAGCTCTCCAGGCAGCTCTTTAATCTTTACCTAGGCAGCTCATCTTACAGTGGTCATTCCTACCACAGATGGGTGCAAAACCTAACTGAAAGTTTGGAGTAGTAACAAAGTTATTAGGTAGACCATTCATATGCCTATCTCTTGATGCAGTACCCATCCTCAGTACCGGAAAAGCAATTTTTCCTTTTAATTCCAACTACTGGAGTCCCAGATGATTCAACATGAGAGTCGTTTGAAGGTCTATTGACTATGGTAGAGAAATTATTGCAATACATGTGAAAGAATTTAAGTTCATAAGATTAAAAACACAAGCTACAGATATCTGTTCCTTTTTCACTACCAGCAGACCTATAGGTGTCTGAAGTGGATTAACACCTGCTAAATTCCAAAACACACTTCATTCTAAGGTTAGGTTCATAGAGCCTCACTTTGTCTTACCCTTGAATCCAAACACAGGGCTCACATTCCTTCTTACAACTGGACTTCAGATATCTTGCCCCTGTCTCATTACCACTCTTTTCATCTCCATGAAGCTACCAGTTTCTCCCATATAAAAAAATAAACGATATTGCATCATTCTTATGTTTAAAAACCAGAAGGTGTTATATGATCCTACTCTGGTTTGCTTTCTAAAGTTATCTCTTATCTTTGCTTCCCTTCTGGTTTTGGAACCCTTTTGGTTCCCTTTCGGTTAGTATATTACAACCACATAAGCTTATTTGTTGTTCTTTGGACTTACCAAGCTTATGCCTACCTCAGGAGTTTTGCATACAATTCTCTCTGACTATCTGTGATCTTTCCCCAGGTTTCCACATATTGCTCCTTCACTTAATACATCTTTTTTTTTTTTAAGTGTTCAACATCTCCTAGAATCTTTCACACTCTATGCAAAACTCTTTCCATCTCTTTCTTCAAATGCCCTGTTTTTTCTTTGTCTTCATAGTCCGTTTTCTATACTAAAATTTCAGCACCGTGGAACAAGGGTTATTCCATGTTGAGTCTCATTGTGTCCCCCTTTCAATCACTTATAAATATTTGTTCATGAGCACCAAATATGTATGAGCACCAAACCCACACTGGGTGCAATGTATCTGATTCTGGGTGGGGAAGATTTAAACAATATCACTCCTAGGTTAATTCCGTCATGGAGATATTTGACTTACTTGTTAAATAGTCAACAAGTATTAATTGAGCATCTGCTATAAGTTAGACACTATTCTACACACTGGGGGTGTAGTTGCAGGCAAAACAGATGTGTTTCCTGATGTTCAGACTTATATCCTGGTGCTGTTGTTCATATTGAAATTATTGCAAGTTTTTACTCATTAGGAAAATCTATGTTCATTTGGGACCCCAATAGGAAGAAATCCTTTGTTTATAATCAGAAGAGATCCTTGAGAAACTTCTACAGAAAACATCAGTTCATCTTCATAGTAATTTAATATCCCAGATATTTAACTCCTTTGTCTATATTTTCTAGTGAAATATTTCTCTAATATTTCTTGGCTTCTATTATGTCAATAAAAACACACTATGAAATATGGAAGTCAGTTTTAAGTACTTATTAATTTGTTAGAGCTAGAGCGAGCAGCACAAAAGATGCTAGCAATGGCTTATAATAACATGTAAATATATATATATATATATATATATATATATATATATATATATATATATATATATGATTGGAGTTTTAAGACCACTTGATCTCTATCAACAGTAACTTTCCAAAAATTTTCACTTATTTTTCACTTTTCACTCACAAAATCATCAGAACTTTTATTAGTATCACTATCTATTGCTTTAAAGGTAATGAAACATCACCTGAAGAACTATGGTAATGACTGCACTATTACTGAGATTTTTAAACCATTTTTGGACACCATGCCCACCTAGTCCTATGGATTTTATTATATATAGTAGTTTGCACTGTAGTCAAAAGTCTTTGTATTTGTGGAATTAAAATATTTTCACCAACGGGGAAAAAAGAAGAAATCTTGCCACTTAAAAGAGTTGACTTTCTCTCTCTTTGCCTGACTTACTTCACTCAATATGATAATCTCTAGGTCCTTCCAGGTTGCTGCAAATGGCATTATTTCACTTTTTTATGGTTGAGTAATATTCCATCATATATATATATATATATATATATATATATATATATATATATATATATATATATATATACACACATACACCACACCTTCTTTATCCAGTCAACTGCTGATGGACATTTAGGTTCTTTCCATGGCTTGGCTGTTGTAAACAGTGCTGCTGTGAATACTGAGGGGCATATGTGTTTTCCAATTATAGTTTATAGTTCTAATTATAGTTTATAAAGAAAGACAGATATCATACAATATCACTTCTATGTGGAATTAAAAAAAAATGATACAAATTCTATCTACAAACCAAAAACAGATTCATGGACATAGAAAACAAATTGTGGTTACTAAAGGGGAAAGGGCACAGAGGGATAAATTAGGGGTTGAGGATTAACAGACACACATTACTATATATAAAATAGATAAACAACAAGGACCTGCTATATAGCACAGGGAATTATATTCAATGTCTTATAATAACATATAATGGAAAAGAATCTGAAAAAAAAGTATATATGTATATGTATAACTGAATCACTTTGCATGCACCTGAAACTAACATTGTAAATCAACTACCCTTCAATAAAAATTTTTTTTGGAAAAGACTAAACTACTGCAATAGCCTCTGAAGGATATAAAGATGAAAACAGAAGCCAATAGTGTGTGCAGAGAAAAGCAGACTCAGGGTCCAGCAAAAACTAATAAAAGTTACTCCTGGAGAAATAAGAGATTTGAAGCAGGTATCCAGCAATTTATGTTTATAAAGGGCTAAAAACTTCCTTAAATATACTCTTGGAAAAGGTTCATAAATAATTAATGCTGGAGAAGGTATATATATATATATATGTATATATACATACATACCTACATATATATAACTGAATCACTTTGCTGTACACCTGCAACTAACACAACACTGTAAATCAATTGGTATGATTTCTTTTCATAAAGATACCCAGTTTAACATTTTCAAAGCTTTTTATGATCATTGGTTTGTTACACTTTTCTCTTGAGAGTAGGTCAATGATTTTTCTCATGGTATGAGAAAATTTGTCATACAGACATTTAGTAAAACAGCCAAAGAAGTCATAAGATTTTTTAACTTCTATCTGCAGTTATTAACATTCTAATCCAAGGCATTTCTCTCTGAAGTAATCATTTAGAGGACAGGACTTGGGGAGTATGACTTGATCAAAAATTGTTCTCTTAAGCTTGTATGCAGAAAACCACATTTCTTTGCAAGCTATTGAACTACTTATGTTTGGCGTTCCAACAATCGTTTGGTCTGCCTTTAGATATACGACTGTGTCTGGCACCAGCCTTGCATCTTGCTTCCTAAGAAAGAATTTCCCTGAAATACAACAACTACCTTAGGTAAGAGAGATCAAAACAGAGAATAAAAATTAGACACAGAACCATGCAGCATCATTTATGTGACCTAGGGTGTGAAAAGCATTGGAAGCCAAATTGAATTTGATTGAGCAGAAGATAACAAAATCCGTGAGTTTCCAGTTGAGAAGGGATTTGTTCTGCCCTTTCATTTATAACTGTAATTATGGAAGCATTATCACAAACAAAAGGAAATTATCTTCAGTCATCAGAAAGTACTGTAACTGGCTGGCCAGGGTTCAGAAAGTTCAGAGCTAGTTACAATAGAATACTGTCCAGACAGTACCATTGACTGAAAGAGGAGAAAAATTGAATAAACTATTCAAGTGGTTTAAAAATGAGACAAAATAAAAGTTAAACTACTTCTGATATTAAGAAAACTTCAACCTGAAATAAAACAAACAGATATTGCTATCTAAGGATCAAATATGACATTCAATGGCATATGTCAAAACTTTTGAAGTAAAGATGGTTGTGAAACTGTTCAAAGAAGTAATGAGATGAGACATGACATTGGAATAGTGACATAAATGGAACCTCTGAGATTTGGTTACATACAAGTTGTCAAATGCCTCCATTGACCCCATCTGTGTGCTCTCTCAGAAGGACATACGTTCAGAAGCTCCCCATGGTGATTATTAAAATGCCTCAACACTCAAAGCTAAGGCCACCCCAGCCTTTCCTAAACTGAGTTTGGGGTTACATTCCAATCTGACTTAAAAGAACCTAAAGGAGAACCTGTAGGGAAAGACAGTCTAACTCAAAGGAGTGAGGAATCACCACAGCTGTGACTGTGTTTGCTATCTTCCTACTACCCTGAGACTCACATACACCTCTGCACATTTAAGATTTGACTTCTTTCTCCATGAGAGACCTTAGATGAGGTCAATACCTCAGAGGAATAAGGTATAAGGTGTAAGGTTTATGGTGCTGGGCCCAGTACATGTTGAAAGAAAGGACCAAAGCCAATGTTAGTGAAAAACGCTTGCTCTTGGAAAGAACTGCCCTTCCTACTATTTATACATTATGGTTATATTTAATGTTAGTTTTATTTTCCTTAGTTTATTGATAAACTAAAATTTGGCTGTTCCATTGATCTTTCTTCATATCTATTTTAATTTATGGTTAAACATCACTGAGGGTTGGAAATTCCTTAATTCATGTAACTCAACAATGAAATTGGCCAAGTAAGCTGAGAACTCTGATGCAAAATGACCAATGAACTCCAAGAAGCCCAGCCAATGTCCAAGAGGACACAACAGAATGAGAGTCAAGAAAGAATTTGAGATTCACAGGTAAAATGAAATAGTTCCAAAATATAAACTAAATTTACATTTATTTAGGGATCTCAGATATTACTTAATCCCACCTTTTCAATTAGCAGAGGAGAGGCTCAGATCATTAGTCTTACCCAGATTAGGGAGTCAGCTCTGGGCAAAGTCAGAACTAGAAGCTTGATCTGCTTCTAAAGTAATATCAAGTCTCTTCCTATAAGCTGCTTCATTTTAGACATCATGTGGTTAAGTTTTCTCATTCATAGTAGGAAAGCTGAGGCATAGAAGATTTCTGAAACTAAGCTCTAAAGAAAGAAAATTTGAATGCTTCCAAAATAAGATGGGCACCATGAGAAATGAAAACAAAAATCCTATCTTCAAGAAAAACAGGAAACTGGGAGAAATGGTGAAAGAGGAGCATGAGAAAGAAAAAACATCACAAGGCCAGTTTGGGAGAGTAGACAGGACTGAGAAGTAGACCCTTGATACTAAACAGAACCACCAGAGAAAAGTAAGTATCCTCTTGGCTGTTCCTCAACCCAAACCTACTCCCCACCCTGCTAGCCAATATCTGAAACCTCTTGAAAGGAGATGGCTTAGGTAAAAAGAAGAGAACTTTGTGTTACCAAGGCTCCCAAAGATCTGGGAACACCCTATGAATGAGGTGGTCATGAAAAATGAATTTTTTTAACTAGCTGAGGAGAAAGCAGGAAGCAGCACAAGCAGAAGGCTGAAGGTGATGTGCATACCAATTGAATGAATATTCAATAACCTATGAGCAGCAGATTGACAATAGCTAGTGGTGCAGGACTGCAGAATGGCAGAGAGTATCTCCTATGATTTGCAAGGAAACCTCTTCCCTCCTAGGGCTTCTTAAATGAAAGAGCTAAAGACCCACAAACTGCTGGAAGGAGAGGAGCTAGAGAAAAATCTAATGACACAATGAAGTCCCCAAGGAGTCATGGGAATGTTGCTGATAGTGACTGGGTTCTTTTCACCTCATAGAAACAATTCTAAGGTAGGATGTGGAGGTTAAGAAGGTGAAGTGGGGATTTATTAAGGGATGGATGGTGCACTCTCAAGGGGAGAGCAGGCAGGCTCAGGTGAGCAGCTGCTCTGAGTTTTTTGGGTAAGTTTGTTACATAGAGTGTAAAAATGAATGGGCGGAATATTCACTGGGGAAGGAAGGGTTTGGGGTTGTATTCCTTGATTTTCATCCCAACTCCATCTTCCCTAAGGGAGGAGAGATTTTGGTCCTTATTTAGTCTGGATCGAAAGTGTCATGGCATTGGTACATGATTGTAATAGAAAAGAACAAATCTGCCTCCATATTAGAGCTGTTTCTTTGGCTTTACTCTGTGCCCTCTTTTCTAGGCTTAGTTTTGCTAGTTCTGGACCTTTTGTAAAAGAATGTTGCCTATAGCCTGAAATAAACAGGATAGCTTATTCTCAAGGCTCGGATCTTTAAGGATATTAACACTTTTGCACTCATGCAACAATAACAAGTTGCAAAATAGAAAATAACATTTGTTTTGTTGGAGGTTTTACAGGGGCACCATGACCTGACCTACATAGACAGCTGCAAGAACAAAGAATTCCTACACCAGGAAGTTTGTAATAACCAACCACACCCCCTTCCCTTTTTAGTATAAAAGGAGCCTGAATTCTGACTTGAGTTTCTCCAGGACATTAGTCTGCCATCTTCTCGGTCTGCCGGCTTTCCGAATAAAGTAGCTATTCCTTGCCCCGATACCTCATCTCCCTATTTACTGGCCTGTCGTGTCGCAAGCAGAATGAGTTTGGACTCAGTAACATAATGGGTACTTCTAATCTGCAAGGCTAGTTTTATTGAAATGAGGGCATAATGAGCAAAGGTTACATTTGGACACTGGAGATTCCTGCCTTTTCCCACCTTTCTTTGTTGGCCCCTAGGCCACTTGTCACCTCAAAATGAGTGACCGTTTATCAGCCGAGGTTCCCGCTTTTCTTTTTCTGCTCAGGGACCCCTGTTGTTCATAAGATGTATGGTTTCCTGCATTTGGCCTGTGCCTCTTCTTTTTGTTCAATTCCTGCCATTTGGCCTGTGTCCCCCTTTCTCTGCTCATATCTAGCTATCTGCCTGCTCTAAAAGGATTATCAGTAAAAGGGTATTTCCTTGAGAATATATGTGTTTTTTACTAAGCAGAAGGCTAGGATCCTAAATAAAACCACTTCGCGTGTTCATTTAAGTGAGATACTTTTATATTCATGGGCCACTGAGTGTTGTTCATTCAGCTAAGTCTACATGTGAAGATTGGCAATGGAGAGATGACATAAAAAATAGTAAGGAAAGATAAAATTAGAATGAAAGTGCTCCAGTCTGAGGCCATTTAGCGTAGACAAGGGGCTCCATAGAACTGATGAATTCTCCTTGTCTGACCCAAAAAAATAGATCCCCATTCCAGCAATTCTTTATGATATGAAATGGCTTGAATGACTCTTCACTTTATCTACAGAGCTAAGTTCTTTCAATGTTACTTCCTTATTTTTGTGATTAACCAAGTAGAAAGCTGTAAATGGCTTTTAACACTTCTTGATCTCCCTTTTTACAGGAAAAACTAAAACATTTGGAAGGTGTGGTAGTAGCTGGAGAGGAGTCATTGGAGAGTGGTAAGATCTGAAGCAATATAAGTCAAAGAAGAAAAATAGCAAAACCTATGAGGCTCAGCTTACATTACACTGCTTTTGCTAGAGCTGACGAATGACCTCTCCTTCCTCTCTCTGATTTCCTTCCCTAATGTAACTAGCCAGAGATTAGTATGTGTACCAGACAGGAATTTGGAGTGTGAGGGATGTAGAAGCCTTGCGTGAGACTGACCTAACTCCACTTTCCAATGCAGATTACTGCAGAAGACTGCATCTGGACATGATGTGCTGTGCTGGCCCAGTTTAAAATAAAATGTTTTGTTACAGAGTCCAAACTCGTTCTGCTCACCACACGACAGGCCAGTAAATCAGGAGACGAGGCGTTGGGACAAGGAATAACGGACTTTATTCAGAAAGACAGAAGACCTAGAAGACGGCAGACTGGAGAGCTATCTTACTCAAGTCAGAATTTGGGCTCCTTTTATACTAAAAGGGAAAGGAGTGTGGCTGGCTGTTGCAAACTTCTTGGTGTCAGAATCCTTTGTTCTTCAGCTGTCCATGTAGGTCAGGTCACAATGTTCTTGTAAACCTCCAGCAAGACAAATGTTATTTTCTATTCTGCAACTTTTTATCTTTATGTGAATGGAAGAGTGTTATACTCTTAAAGGTCAGAGCACTGAGAATGGGATGTCCTATATATTTCAGGCTATAGGCAACATTCTTTCACAAAAAGTGCAGAACCAGCATGACTAAGCACAGGAAACAAAGCACAGGGTTAGAGCCAAATGGACAAACCTAATATGGAGTCAGATTTGTTGTTCCGTATTGTTTTACATTTTTACATTCCCTCATTGGCTAAGTTTACTTCTAAATGCCTCATAGGATGGGCAGACACCACTGTAAGAAATTGTGATTGACAAGATAGAATTTGGTGATTCCTTGATTCCAAATGATAATACTATTTGTTATGGGTTGAACTGTGTCCCTTCAAAACAAAAGACATACTGAAGTCCTATCCCCAGGTGCCCCAGAAGATGATCTTATTTGGAAATAGGGTCATTGCAGATATAATTAATTAGGATAAGATTGTACTTAGAGTAGGATGTGCCTTTAATTCAATATGACTGGTGTCTTTATAAGAAGAGGACATTTTGGGCACAGAGACATAGAGAAGACAGTCATGTAATGACTGAGGCAGAGATTACAGTAATGTATCTACACAAGAAGGAATTCCAAGGATTGCTAGGAAACACCAGAATCTAGGAAGGAACAAAGAAGGATTCTCCCCTAGAGCCATCAAAGAGAGCATAACTCTTCAATACCTTGATATTAGACCTCCAGCCTCCAGAACTGCAAGAAAATTAATTACTGTGGTTTTAAGCCAGGGAGTTTTTGGTTCTTTGTTTCCAAGGTGCTAGGAAAGCAATATGCTGTGGATACTAAAAGCAATGGCTAATACTTTCTTCAGTGAATATTCCCTAAATTAGGAGATAATTATCTTTTTAAGCCAGTAGCCATAAAAATACAGCCTGCAGGCGAAATCTGATTCTGTATCTCCTTTTGTAAATAAACTTTTATTGGAATACATTTATTCGTTTATGAATTGTCTGTGTTTATTTTTCTATTGCAACAGCAAAGCTGAGTAGATGCAAGAGAATTGTAGGTCCCACAAAGCTGAAATTATTTATTATTTGGCCTTTAGTGAAAGTTTGCCAACCTCTCCTCTAAACTTAGCTAGAAATTGATTCTTTTAATCATTGCATGAGATAGAAATATTGACACAAAGATATAGAAACCACTGATAGAATTTTGCAAAATATTTCATTCTTTATTGTCACAATGTCCCCCCAAAACTTAGTCCTTCTTCCTGAAGGGTGAAACTATAAGAAGTCTGAGCAGTCCTGAGGCTTTGAGCTGACTTATTTATGCTGAGAAGAGATAGACAGGGTCAGGGCCCAGAGTTGAAGGCTGAACCCTGCAGGGAACAACCAGGTCATAATAACCCGACAAGTGGAGGGAGTGTCCTGAACCTCTTGTACATTGTTGGGGCTAAGGAGAAAGATGCTGTGGTTTAATGACCAGATGTACTCAAAGCTACCCTGGTGTCTAATTCCATTCGTTCTTGCTGGGAAAAATTCTTGCCTAGGCAATGTTACAGACCTTAAATAGTAACAGCAGCAGCAGCAACAAAAATGAAAGCATTTCCTAAGAAGAGGAAAGAGAGACCGGACTCCTGAGCAAAGGCATTGAATACGTGATTGACGGTTCCTTACCACAGACACACAAACATCTTTCTCCTTTTCATATGTTTGGAGTATCTCATGCTATTCTTTCAAAATACCTTCAAGGCAGGTAAGACTAGCTAGCATCAGTAAGTCTATCTAAATTGGAGAAAGTAAAAATACTCAGTGAATTAATGGCGTTCTCTACCTAGTATTCATTTTACTCTTCTTTGGTAACAAAATTCCAATTTTTCTCAGGATGGTGTTATTCATACCTAAAAGACGGTATTTCCCAGACTCTTTTATAGCTAGTCTGGCTACATAATTATGTTTTGTCTAAGGAGAAATGTGACAGGAGCATTTTCTTAATAGAAAACCAAGATATACCTGATAAACAATCCTTTTAGCCCTTCATTCCTTCCTCCTAATCCTTGTTTTAAATGATGTATTTTTGACAGCCATCTTGGACCATGAGGTACCCTTTAAGGAAAGGAGGGGAATTATATTTTAAGCCTGACAATCTAGATATATAGAAGAAATCTGAATTCCCAGGGGGACCCTGGAACTACAATATTTTACTTCATGATTTTTGAAAGATAAATAACCCCTTGAATCTTGTCTAAGCCACTGTTAACTGTAATTTTTATGATATGCAGCCCCCCAACCATCACCATATTCCTGATATTCAAAATGAAAAGACTTGGAATTGTCCACCATCACTCAGACCAACACCTTTGAAAAGAGAATGACTAGCAAATGTACTTCAGTAAGAAAAAAAAAAAAAAAGTATACAGGGAAGCAAAAACAATGATAAAAAGAAATAAGAATGTATTATTAAATATAAATAAAATTTTGTTTAAATAAATCAGAATGGAGGTGGGGTATGATAACTGGGAAGTAATGGAAGAGTGGAAACTGATTTTTTACTCTAGACTTAAAATTTTCTTTAATGTAAATGTAAGGTAACCACTATAAGAAACAAAATAAAAGATACCACTTTTACATATTTAAAAACTTTTATTGCATGTGTCTACATAACAATGCTATTTTGAACATATATAAAAAGAGTTGGATGGAAAAATTAAAAGATATTCCTCAAATATCTTAATATCTAAATTATATATTGATTTAGTTTTTTAACCATTTATACATTTGGTCTATTTACACACTCATGTAACAGAAAATAATGTAATTTTAACATATAAAAATATAAAAGTTTTTTTGTTTGTCTTTTTCCAAATGAAAGGGTGTCAGCCATCTGGGTAAAAGCCATTGTTTTTAAGCTCCATATTGCTATTTGGGTCACAAAGCAGTCAATTAAATATCACATGTCAAATTCTGGATGAATTGATCTTAAATTGATTAGGTCAAAATGAGACAAATCTGAATTTAGAACATTGCGTAAAAGTCATATGAAATATTTCAAGTTTGGGCTCAGAGACATTATTGATAGGTAATATTCTATTATTCTGTATCTGTCATCTATCATGTCATTCTATCTCTCCTTTATCTATCATCTACTTCCATCATCATGCTTTCACTAATTAGCTGAGATAATTTTAAAAGAATAGGTTTTCTCCACATCCTATTTGCTCACCACATAGTACACTTCATATGGGAAAGACACTTCCTTTTTATTTACTCAGTTGTCAAGAGACTGGATTGGCTCTTTGCCATCCTCAGAAGGTAATTGTTTTTCTTCTTTTATTAAAAATACATTAATATTTAGTCATTTGCAATTCATTACAATTTCGTATTTACACAAAACCTCAAATTGGTCCATCTTTGGTAATGGGGACCTCTTCAAATGGACTTGACCTGCTGTCTGTTTGTAGTGACTCTAATAGTCTTTAATAGCTATTTTGCCAGCTGGTATAGATCTCGACTTGGATCAGTTACCCAAAATGCCTTGCTGTTTCAGAATATTTACTAGGAAATCACACTTCAAGCAGTCAGTCAGAGAGGGCACATCATTTTTTAAACATAACTGATTTACTGTAGTTTCAGCTGTTGGTTTAAACCATGAAATGGTATTATTTGTCTTAATAATTGCTACTAATTGTGATCTATTTTCCCAAGTGTTATAAAAATTCTCACATATACAAAAATTGAAAAAAAAATTACAGTGAACATTCATAAACCCGTCACCTATATTCTATCATCAGTGTTTTGCTATTCTTGTTTCACTGCACATGTAGTCATCTAACAGTACCTCTATCTACCCAGCAACAACCCTCCACGTTTATCTATTTTTAACTTTCTCTATATTTATTTAGATTTATTGACATATAATTTACATAGCATGGAATTCATGCACTGTAAGTGTAGTTTTAACAAATTTTATAAAATTTATACAATTGTGCAACTATCACTACAGTCTGTTTTTACAATACTTCCATCACACCAGAAAGTTTCCCTGTTCATGCCTAAATTCTAAATAAAATAAGTATTTGTTGAATAAACAGCATCTAAAACAATAATCCTTTTCTAAACATCATCATCTAGTCAGTTGCTTTCAGTCTGTAGTGGGCTGAGAATCTGTAAAATAAACCAAGTTCTAGTGATGTCTAATGAGAGACATGCTCAGATTCTTGGTGATTATAGTATTCAATCCAGTGCAGATACTGACATCCAATTAATAGTCGTAAAGAAGGAAATGTTTCTTTTGTTCAATTTCTGGCTCTCAGCTATATTCTCAGTGAAGTCACTGAAGAAGAAATTTCTTGTAAAATGAGATGTCGCCATATTTGTTTCATGAGTTTGAATCATGTTATTCTCCAAGTCACCAAATACCGTGTTGAACATACAATCAATTCCCAATAAATATTTAATAATGAATTAGAAATATACTCTTTCATAGCTGTAATTTTACTGCTTTCAAAACTGAAAGGTTGCACAGCAAAGGTAACTATAAACAAAACAAAAAGACAACCTACAGAATGGGAGAAAATATTTGCAAAAGATGAGACTGACAAAGGCTTAATTTCCAGAACATACAAACAATTCATACAACTCAATAACAACAACAGCAACAAAATAACAACCCAATTCAAAAATGGGCAGAAAATAAATAAATATTTCTCCAATGAAAGCATACAAACTGCCAGTAGGCACATGCAAAAGTGCTCAGTATCACTAACCATCAGAGAAATGCAAATCAAAACTAAAATGACTTATCACCTCACACTGGTCAGAATGGCCATCATTCAAAAGTCCACAAATAGTAAATGCTGGAGAGAGTGTGGAGAAAGGGAACCCTCAAACACGGTTGGTGGTAATGTAATTTGGTGCAGCCACTATGGAAAACAGTATGAAGATTTCTTAAGAAACTAAAAATAGACTTGCCATACGATCCAGCAATCTCATTCTTGGGCATATATCCAGAGGAAACTCTGATTCAAAAAGATACATGTACCCAATGTTCATAGTATCACTATTTACAAAAGCCAAGACATGGACGCAATCTAAATGTCCATCAATAATGACTGGATAAAGAAGTTGTAGTATGTATATGCAATGGAATACTACTCAGTCATAAAAAGAATAAAATAATGCAATTTGAGGGAACATTATTGGACCAAGAGATTGTCCTACTAACTGAATTAAGCCAGAAAGAGAAAGAAAAAATACCATATATTACCACTTATATGTCAAATCTAAAACACAAATGAACTTATTTCCAAAACAGAAACAGACTCAGACATAGAAAACCAGCTTATGATTACGAGGGGGTGGTGGGGAACGGAGGATGGAGGAATAAATTGGGAGCTCAGGATTTGCATATACTAATTACTATATACAAAGTAAACAACAAGATCTTACTATATAACACAGGGAACTATATTCAACATCATGTAATAGCCTATAATGGAAAAGAATATTAAAAGGAATATATATATATAATGTATAACTGAATCACTACTCTGTACACCAGAAATTAACACAACATTGTAAACAGATTATACATCAATACAAAAGCAGATATTCTGAAAATAAAGTGATCAAATGACTGTAAAAATAAATAAATAAAATTGAAAGGAATATTAGAAAAAAAAGGTTTTCTCTGCTTACAGATTCTCCATCAAGCCAGTAAACTAAGCACACTGGCTGTCAATAGAGAATCACTTCAGTGATAATACGAATATTTACTTTAGGTTATAGATAAATATTTTATGTATTACATCATATCTGATTTGCACATTTTCTTTTAACTTAAGCATGATAGAAACCTTTTGAGATGTTGCATACACTGTGCTGAATTTAATCTTTTTAAAAATATTTACATACTCATTTTGAGTTTCACATATTTTATTTATTTATTTTTATTGAAGTATAGTCAATTTACAATGTTGTGTCAATGTAAACAGAAGACAAGACACTATAAACCTCTTAGAAGAAAACATAGACAAAATATTCTCTGGAATAAATCTTACTATTCTCCTAGGGCAGTCTACCCAGTCAACAGAAATAAAAGCAAAAATAAACAAGTGGGACCTAATTAAACTTATAAGCCTTTACACAGCAAAGAAAACTATAAACAAAACAAAGAGACCACCTACAGAATGGGAAAAAAATATTTACAAACGATGTGACAGACTAGGGCTTAATCGCCAGAATATATAAACAGCTCATACAACTTAATAACAAAAAAAAACCCCAAACAATTCAATTTAGTATTATAGTTTTACGAAAAACAACTGCTTTTGATAATGTCAAAGGGTCAGTTTGAAGATTCATTTGGACTGTAACATATGTCTCCAGTGCACTGTGAGTTCACATAGGAAATACACCCCAGGCATGTAGTTCAGCTCATTAACTTTGAAATACTCATTGTTGTTTGTGAAGTCATAGGGTGTGGACAAATGAACTTGAATAAGAAATGCTGGAGGCACTGTTTGCAAAAGACTTTTACATTTTTTTTAAATTATGGAATCCAGAAGTGATTCTAAAGATTAGGGGAAAAAAGTATTTAATTTGCCCCATATTGTAGTGCTCAAATTCTTTATCATGTCCACTTAAAAAGTATATAATTTTATATGTAACCAAAAAGTAAAACTACATTTATTTTTCTTAAATATAAATTCCTCTTTGACTCTAGAGTACTTATAGTTAAGTTTACTTTTAAGCCCAATTTTGTTAGCTTTTTTTTTTTTTTAATTAATGTGCTGGTGACTGGAAGATCAAATTCCTTCCAGTGTAACATGACCTAAGAATGTTTTATCCACGTCATAAATGTATGACAATAATTGATGTCATCTTGAACTTCATGAGTAATAATACAAGCATACTTTTCTATTATTTCCTCTCAGACTTTACTTATGGTGATAATTCAGCCTCTGTTTTAACTCCTGGTCTTTCCAGTCAGGTACAGAACGGCAGCAACTTTTCTACCAAAGCAACGTCACAGCATCCCTTGTGTAATTTTTCTATTTTTATTTCAGGACAATGACTTAAAATAACTGGCTGAATAAAGGGTAAGTAGATAGCAATTCCTCACTAAAATGTTGCATTTTAACAAGGATGGTGATGTTCAGCAGGAAGTGTAGATTGCTAACTGATTTCTGATAATGTACATATTTCTTTGCAGTCATAGTCTTCAAAATCTAGTGATGTTGAGTTTCAAGTTATTATGAAGCTTTTACCATCTAGGTTTGAAACATTGGAGTAAAAACAAGGCCGCATACTCATAAATTCTGTACACAACTTTTTTTTCTGATCAGCAGTCGATTATCTTCCGAACGGAAAAAAAAATCGCACCTAATGATTCCTACAGAAGAAAACTGTGGATAGTATCAAAATACTTTTTAGCAATTTTTTAACCAGGATGAACATTTCAATAATAAACATCTCGTGGTTAAGTTGGGTAGAGCACTGATGAAGGGCAAAGCATCTTTATTAAGTGACGATGTCAGTCGTGTGTTCGCGACAGTAAATGACCATGACTCATTGGATTAAGCATTTGAAATTTCATGTTTCCATTTTGAAAATGCCTACACTTCAAAAGCGTTTTATAAGAGTCCCAGAAGCAGCAGATTTAGTTACTAAATTTTTAAACACATCTTTTCAGTGCACTTTATACTTTGACTATGTGATCAAAGCCTAATAAATTATGTAAACAAAATACTCAATCACTTCCTAGAAAAAATTACTTTTCACAACCAGAAATTTGAAGATTTGATGGCATGGTCATCAACTTTAGACAGGTAAACTATAACGTACTTAAAAAATTACTATTAAAAAAATGAAGTAGCAACATTTATAACCTCTTGTGCTGTCATAAATTTTGAATGCATGTTACAGCCGTCATCTTTCCATTCATATGTAGAAATTTATCAAGTGTCTATTGTGTGCCAGGAATTGTTCTCAGTCCTGAGGAACAAGACCTGATTCTTGATGCAAAAATTTATTTGGCTTTATCAGTTCAAATAGATTTATTTTTCCATCGTACATTTTGGTTATTGTCATTTATTTATGATAATTTTCTCTGTTTCTAGGATTCCTAGATCTGGTTCTTACTTCTGTTTGCTTTTCAAAAGGATTTAGATTCTTCTTTCATAGTTACACTCTTCAGATACATAACTATGTCCAATATCTATGTTTTAGATATTTACATTCTCTCATCTTTCCATCTTTAATTTCATTGTCTTACAGTTGAAAAAAGTTCCTGGGTAATCTTACATAAAATAAAACTTTTATCTTTCACCCTTATACTCACATTATGAAAGATAGATAATGAATTCAAATATGCTTCTTCTTTCAGGAATAATTTGAAATTATGTATCTCAATAATTTTAAGTTTTTAATAGCCTAATAGTACAAGTTTATATTTTTCTAAAAATGGCTTAAATCATTGCTTAATAAATTTCCCTTAACAAAAAGTAAAATTAGTAAAACTCACTACTTTTTCCAAGAAAAGAAAACTTTTATATTTTGCATTTATTTATTTTTTCCTACAGGCAAAACCTAAGAAACAGTAAGCAAAATGTTAATTAAATCAAATTTAGAAATTTCTGACACAGATAGCTCTTCCAATGAATGAATGGCTTACTGCCTAAAGACATGAAATGACACATTGCATTTGATTATTATCACATTTGCGTATTTATCACATTTCTGGACAAATCTTTAGGTTGAAACACCAAGGTTTTGTTTATGTAACTCTCACTTTGAAGTGGGAATAGTGTACACCAGGCAGATGAATTGATATTCAGCATTTTGTTGTGTTGTGTTTTGTTCAAAGCCAGCGTGCACCAGAATAGCATTTGATACTTCTCTCTTTTCCAGGAGCAACACTGATACATGTCTGTTTAAAGAAATCAGGTTTCCATTTCTGTTGTCTCATTTTACTGGGAGTGCAGGATTGGCAAAGTTACACGAACATGAGCTAGCCAATTGTACCTATAATATATCCATCTACAACAGTCTCCTTATATATTTCCATACTCTTTATTTAAATAGTATTCACCACCTATTCTGAATAAATTCCAGTCTGATAATTAGTTAGGGAAAGTTGAATTTCTCATCTCTGCCATGACATAGACCACTAGTTCCCTCAGCCCCTGGGATGCTGTGACTCTCCAGGGTTCTCTCTTGACCACTGCCCCTCACGAAAAGTTTTAATAAAAACTCTGAGGGGGTCCCCTTCTAATAGCCATGAAAGAAACTAGTCACACTTACTGCAGTTTTCAGGTAATCTTTGCCAATCAGGTCATAAAATGGACCTCTGCCAGATTTATCAGAGTTATGGCCTCCAGCAGGAGTTCATGTGGTTGACAGTCCCTGTCATCTCATTTATATGTTGACCAAGATTCAGGACCTTAAATTAGAGATTCCAACCTCAGGTCATTGTCATATTCTATTAATATTTTTTATTTTCTCTTTTTTTTTTTAACTGAAGAAGTCAGTTTACAATGTTGTGTTAATTTCTTCAGTCATATATATACACATGCATATATACGTTTTCATATTTTTTATCCACAGGTTACTACAAGGTATTGAATATAGTTTCCTGCTCTGTAGAATAGAAACATGTTGTTTATCCATTTTATACATAGTAGTAAATATCTTCAAATCTCGAACTCCCAGTTTATCCCTTCCTACACTGCCTGGTAACCGTAAGTTTGTTCTTTATATCTGTGAATCTATTTGTTTTATAAATAAGTTCATTTGTATCATTTTTTAAAGATTTGATATATAAGTAATATTATGTGGTATTTTTCTTGCTTTTGGGGTTGCATTTTTTTCCCACATCTGGACATATGGCTCAATCTATATTCTTGAAGACTGACAAAGACATTTCTGCCCACAGGACTTCTTGCTGTTCCTCATACAAGCTGTTTTAAGACATGAATGGAATTACAGAGATCTCTTCAAAATGTAGTTACATGACATAAAAAATACAAAATGAACTGAAAATAATGAAACTCATGGCATAGCTGGGGGTTCCCATTGAGAACTGCTTCTCACATTTTCTTACCAAAGAAGTTTTGAGCCAGTGCAGCCTGGGGGTGGAAGCACTCCTGAAAGTTCCTCGTCTAGTTTTTATCATGTTGGTATGAACATTTTTCTAACAATGGTTCCAGTCAGATTATACACTAAACCTTCCTATTACACAAGCAAACTCACTGCAGCTTTATGACCTTTGTTCTTGCTATTTGCTCTGCCTGCCTTTTTTCTGTGCCAAGATATTGAATGGAGGTCATTCTCATCTTCCATCTCTTAGGTCAGTGCCCACAGCTTCCACCAAGCCTTTCCTCACCAGCCTGGAGTAACACCCATCCCTTAGTAGTCTCTGTTACACTGCTCTTTTCACTTTTTAATTAGCTCATTATAAAAACTGAATTATCTTATTTGCTTTCATATTCACTGCCAGTTTCTCTGCATCAAATTGGAAGCTCCCTTCCAACGGAGAATGTGTCTCCCTTCTCAGATTCTCTGCTAAACGTCTAGATGTTCAATAAATTGTTCTTGAATCAATAAAATTAAAGTGCAATGAAACTATGATGCTACCAAAGAGCACACTCTTTTGAAAAACATCACAAATAGAAATATTTGGGGTCTATTTTCTATGCTTCAACAGCACATCATTTTTCCATTATTGCAGCACTGTTCTGATTGGATTTAATTGCTCATGGATCTGTCATTCTCCTTGGAATGAGAGCAGTGCAAGTGTCATGGTTTTGCCTCAACTGTGGCGCCCTGTCCACATCTCCTGGAAACAAAGAGGAGCCAAGTCTGTTTGTTGAATTATTGAGTGGGTAGATGAATTCACCTAGTGTTTATGAGTAAGTGCAATTTAGTTATTGATTTTCCTAAATAATCTTGTCATATTTGCAAAAATAATCATTAAGAGATCTTGGATTTAATATAGGACATCGCCAAGTAAACCTTTACAATGTCTTGGAAACTTATACTTAATACCTAGTACCAGATTATGTATGTATGTCTTCAATTTCTATTGGAGGATGCATGAAACTAATGCAAATATTAAGGATTGGTTAATAAATCCACAGCTGAATTAGTCACGGACTTCCTATCACCTACTTTAAGAAGAGATCTAGGACCTTTAGGATCCTTATCAGATTCCAGATTCCCTCAACCAAGCCAGATTCCCTCTTGCATGCATCTTCAGATGTAAATATGCTGCATCTTTATCAGGTCAAATTTTTTTCTTCTGTTTAATTTTTACTTATTATTTTCTTTACAGTCTTTCTGATACTTTTGTAGATAGAATCTTTTTTTTCCTCAATTCTAAAGTTAACAGTGTATTTCCCTAGTTTTTTATTATTATTTTATCATTATTATTATTACTTTCTTTGTGGAGACTACCACTGTAAATACACCATCTTTTCTATGTGAAAGGCTTCCTTTACCTGATTCTTGAGCTGGTAGGTGCCAGATTCTTTTTCCCTTTACATTACAAACAAAGTGCTCAGGACACTGGAAGTAGGAACACATGTCATTTCTAAAAGCTTTATCAACACACACTTCCCACATGAGGAAGTTTCCCCTTCAAACTCACCTTAGGACATCTGAGAAAGGGGAACCTGCAAGTACTGGCATGAAGTTTTCTGCTGGTGCTTGGTGTCCCCGCCACCAGCCTGAGCTCTTCCAGAATGCTCTAGATGTTGTACAGTCAAACTGAAGAAACTGGAAGCCACCAAAAAACAGATTACTGGGTAAAAATTGGTAGGTTTAAATGGATAATTAGTGCTGCAAAAAGAAATCAATTTTCACGAATGAGCTAAGAGGGGTGACTATGGAAACAAATAATTAGAATGGCAACACTAATCAGCTGCTTTCAGCAGGTCATTCAAATAATTGTATTACCACAGTATGACTACCAGAAAAAGAGCCACATGCTGTGGGTGAAAAATGAAGTTTACTGATTTTTGAAAGAAGTCTAGATGTCTTTTAATTTTGGAAGAATGTTTTTCTTTCTTTCTTTCCTCCTGTCTCTCTTTCTTTCATTTTTTAAAAACTGAGGACCAAAAGAGGCCGTGGCGATGCAGCAAATTCAAACCAGGGAATTGAGTAATAGCTTCTTTGCAGAGCATAACACTTCAGATTAGAATGTAGTTAAACTGTGAAATCTTGAATGACACACAATAACTAATAAGTAGTAGCTATTAATTATTTTTGAATTTTGCTGTGATGAGATTTGAGAAATATACCTTTTATGTTCCCAGGGCTGCAATCTTTAATTTCAGAGGTGAATCCTCTCTAATTGTAGTGTTTCGTGGGACTATGACAGGAATTTTTTTCTTGACAGAAAATGTGGGGGTGACATTTCATTTTTGTCTGGTTTAATAATTATTTTTGATAAATGAAATATGAACACTTTATTTCAACAAATTGGTTTTGAATAATGAGTTTTTTCGCTTTCTTTTATATTCATCCCCAACAGGTTAAAGAAGTTGCTCACCAATGTTTTCTGGAACTCTTTCTTTCATTCATCCTTTAATCCAACTATCCACCCATCCATCCACCCATCCAGCCAGCCACCATTTTGACAAATATGTTTATGTTTATTCTGCTGGGGGTTTGTTGAACTTCTTGAATTTGTAGCTTGATGCTTTTGGTCAGTTGCAAAAACCCTTAATGTCATCCCTTTGATACTGATTCTGCCTTGTTTCCTTTTTCTATCTTTGGTTCCAGTTCTCTGTATGCTAGAACTTTTAATTGTGCTCAATATACTTCTCATGCTCTTTTCTATATTTTTGCATCATTTTTCTTTATTTACTCTCCACATTTTCTACTAACCTATTCTCAGTTTATTATTTCTTAAGATGTTAAATTTAACTATTAAGTTTTAAATTTCAATTATCATATTATTTGGTTCTATAGCTTATATTTGATTCCTTTTTAGAAATTCCAAATTCAAATTTTATTCTGAAATTCTTTACCTTGATTTATATTTCTTAAGAATACTTATCGGTATTCCATGCTTGGTAACACCAATATCTGTATTTGTTTATATTCTCTATTTTCTTTATTTCTATCCATGTGGTCTTGTTTCTTGTGCTGGGTAATTTTTTAACTAAATGCTAGACACAGTGTTTAAAAATTTATAGGAACATTTTAAGAATACAGATGATGTTCTGTTTTGTTACAGATGATTTTCTTTTCTTTCTGGCAGTTTTTAGGTTTGTGGCATCTCACACCAGTCCGGTTAGAAACTGAGCTAGTTTGAAGCAGGTTTTCAGACTTTGTAATGGTAGATCTCTTTCCACTTAGCCCTGTGAGTTTTGAAAGAAAAGCTTAGAGTGCTTACAATGTCTCCTCCTCTGTGACTGGTCCAGCTTTGAAGTTTGTTACATATCTTCAATAAAATGGCTCACTTTCTAGCCTCCTGACCTCTAATTTCTGCTTGATTTTCTTGTCACTTAAATCCTTTGCTACTAGGTTTATTTAACAGTTGGCTTTTAATCTTTAGATTGAAATTGCTTAAAATTTGACAAGTGTCTCAAGATAAATAATGGCTCTGAATGTCAAGATCATTCCTACACTTTGCTTTGGAGTCTTGACCCCTCAAGAATTTGATGCCTTGATGACTGTTGAATTTTATTTCATTAGTAATAATTTTATGTATATGTCCTTATTTTTCACAGGATTGTCTGGTATAAGCTGAAGCATCACAGCCAAAAAAAGAAATCTTAGTGATTTCTAAGTCTTTTAAAATGTTTTAATACAAACTTTTAGAATTAAAAGATCATATATGTGTTTTTTATTTCAAAGTAAGTTGATAAATAGCATTCAGCATGGAGCCATACTGTTGCCTCTTACAACATGATACCAGAAGACCCTGATCCACTGAAAAAATTAGCATTCATTTTAAGTCAGTATTTTACAAGTTTGACAAATGAAGCTATAAAATTTGTATTCCGTATTATCTTGTTTCTTAACAGATCAAATCACTGTCACTCTTAATTAATTTCACTTCTTTTTTATATCAAGAATGTTTGTGCATGCATAGAATGGGAAATGAGAACTGCAATGTGTTGACTCCATTAACAGAAAGAGAACATTTCAGACAGTTTCCCTCTTTGCTTACCTGCCAAAAATCTGATGTTTGAAAATGACTGAGCTTCAAAGAAATGCTTTGTAAATGTTACAAAATTCTATACTAGTGTCTTCTAGGTTTTGAATACTTAAAAATTTGTACCTGCTCATTGTTCAAATATTACTTGAAAATCTTTAATCAACAACTAGAATGTACAAATCATTCCAGCTTTTCAACTTTTTGGTAAGTTGCAATTACTAAAAGAAAGATTGTAAATAGGAAGACATTTAAATGTATCCCTGAAAAACAAATAGAAATTGAACCAATTAAACAGTGGGAGCTGAAAATGTGTATGCTATTTAATTTTGAAATATTATAATTGTGCTTTGAATGTTTTGACTTGTGAGAAGACTATTTCAATGGAGTGCCAACATGTAGTTGGATAAATTTATATTTTGTTCTAGAATGAAATGAAATTCAAAAGGCCTATTATTTTACAATAGCCAAATTTAACAAAAACATGTGAGATAATCTCAAATAAAGAAAAGTTAACTGATGAATTTTGTCCTCCAAAAAATTGTTGAGAAACAATAATTTTAAGTAAGTCAAATATTGAAACTTAAAAATATTACAATGTCTTGTAATAACCTATAATGGGAAAGAATCTGAAAAAGAATATATTTATGTATAACTGAACCACTTTGCTGTACACGTGAAACTAACACATCGTTGTAAATCCATCATACTTCAATAAAAAAAAGAATAACCAACAGAAGCTGAAGAGATTGTAAGGAGGATATGCATGATTCTATTTCTATTCTTAAATGTTAATTAAAGGCTATTTTCCCTTAAAAAATTACTGTGAAATATTTACAAAATTCTCTATGAAAAAAGTTGAAATTGATGATATCTTCCACTTAACAGAATTGTCTTTGAGCTTACTTGGAACTTTTGTAGCTGCAGTGAAAATATTTCCTTAATTTAAAATGTTTTAGTTTATAGAGAAGAATCAGTTAAAAGTATCAACACATTCATTTCTGCGAAACAATAAAAATTTTTTTAAATTAAAATATTTTAAAATCAACCGAATTAATGTATAATGAACAGATCATAAAATATAAAAAAAATTAAGTGTACAGTGAGATGGATTTTGCAAATAAACTCCCTGGTGTTGCCAGCACACTAATCAAGATATAGAGTATTTCATTAGGCTACAAAGCTCCCTCATGCCCCTTTGCAGTTAATAACATCTCTCTCCTTCCTAAACAAATTGATCTATATTAGTTTTAACTGTCCTATAATTTTATATAGACTCAAGCTCATACAGTATGTAATATTTTTTCTTCCCGATTTATTCATTTTTTTGTGCATATTGACAGTTCACTCATTTTTATTCTGATTACCATTCCATCGTATGAATATACCACAATTTGTTCCCCAGTACATCTGTTGGTGGACATGTGGAATGTTTCCGGTTTTTATCTGTTATAAATACAGCTGCTCTGAACGGTGTTTATGACTTCCTGAAGACATGTTTTCATTTCTCTAGGAATAAAATTGCTGGGTAGTAGGCTAGGCAGATATTTAATTCAATATCACACTGCCAAAGTGACTATACCATTTAACACTGGCAGAAATAATATATGAGGATTAACTGTTGCTCCACAAACTTGTAAGCACTTAGCATTACTAATATTTTTACTTTTAGCCATGAAGGTATGATATCGAATCTCATTGTGGTTTTAATTTGCATTTGCTTCATGGATAAAGATGTTCAGCATATTTTCATGTGCTTATCGCCCATTTATACGTCTTCTTTTGTGTCTGTTTAAGGTTTTTGCCCACTTAAAAAATCAACTTGTCTTTTCTTATTGAATTCTTTACCTAGTCTAGATACAAATCCTTTCTCAGATGTATGTACCACACATATTTTCTTCCAGTTTACTGCTTACCTCTTCATTTTCTTAATGGTGTTTTTTAAAGACCCGAATTTGTTAATTTGATGAAGTCACTTCATCATGAACTAAGAAATCTTTACCTAATATAAAGTGATGATGATTTCCTCCAACTTTTTCTTAGAGTTTTATAGATTAAGATTTATGTTAAGTCTTCCATTTTAAATTAATTTTTGTTTACTGTGTGAGTTTAAGGTCAAGGGCCACACTGATATCTAATTGATTCAGAACCATTTGTTGAAAGCATTATCCCTTTTCTGTTGAATCACCTTGACCATTCGTCAAAACCATTTGATTTATATGTGTGTTTACTTATTTCTTCATTCTTTAGTATGTTCCATTAGTCTATTTTTGTATTCTTCCACCACTACCACTCTTGAATATTATAAAATGGCAGTAATTTTTGAAATCAGTTAATGTAAGTTCTCAAACTTTGTTCTTTCTTTTCTTTTTTGGTTTTCAAAGTTGATTTGACTGTTCTGGGTCTCAAAATTCCCAATAATTTAAAAATCAGTTCATCAATTTCTATACAATAAAACCATGCTGGGATTATATTTGAGATTATGTTGACTCTATTTACCAATATTGGGAGAATTAATATCTTTTAGTCCATGATAATGGCATGTAAAAACTTATTGGAACTTCTTTAATTTCTCTCAGCAATGTTTTATAATTTTCAATGTAGAGGTCTTATATATTTTGTTAAATGTATTCTTAAGTATTTCTGGGTTTTTGTATATTATTTAATAATGCTATTATTAGTACTACAACAAATAATACTAATTTAAAAATTTTATTGGGCAATGGTTTGCATAAGCATATAAAATTAAAATTATTTTTTATTTTGTGCTTTTATTTTTCAAACTTGTTATTTATAAGATTAATAAATCTTTATCCATTTCTTAAGATTTTATTTGGCTAGTATGTCATATACAAATAAAGACAACTTTACCTTATCCTTTAAACATTTTAAACATTGTCAAATGACTTTCTGTATCTGAATACAATTCTTATTCTTAACCTGATTAACATAATTTAATAATTTGTGTTCAAATACTGAACTGATGCTGCATTTTGGGGATGAATCAGACTTGGTCATTATATATCAGGCTTTTTACATTCTGCTAAATTCAAATTTCTGTATTATCAGGATCTTTGCATCTACATATAGGAGCATTATTAGCCTGAAATATATTTTCTTATCATTTATTTTTTATATTTTCTTATCAGGATTATGCTAACCTAATTATGTGTTACGATAAAACAATCTGGTAAGTGTTTTCTTCTCTTCCATTTTGTAAAAGTGTCTATGATATTGGTATTATTTCCTTATCATTTTTTGTTAGAATTCACATATAAAATTATTTAGGCTTGGATGGCTTAGGGTTTGTTTTGGTGTTATTTAATTAATTAAATTTCTTTAACAGATATGGAACTAGTCAGAGATTATTTCTTCTTCATTAGTATCAAATTGCCTTTTTAAATAACTTTCTCAATTGCTCTTTTAATATCTGAATGACTGGTAGCAATCTCTTTTATAGCTGATACTGGTAATTTTTGTTTTATCTCTTTTTTTCTTTTTCAATGTTTCTGAGGTCTTATCCATTTAATAAAGACTGTTCAAAGAAGCAAATTTTGACTTTGTTAAATATTTTTATAGCTTGTTTTGTATTTCATTAATATCTGTTCTTATATTCATTGTCTTCTTTCTTCTGTTATTCTCAGTTTAATTTATATCTCCTTGCTAACTTAATGTGGGAATTTAGATAACTAGGTTGAAACTTACTTTTTTCTAATGGTATTTCTAATAGCATGTTCCTCTAATCTCCACTTTGCACTCTAAAAAATTTAATATACTTATTTTTAATCATTATCTTAAAATATTTTCCATTTTCCACTGTGATTTCTCCTTGTATCCACAGGGTTTGTAGAAATGTGTCTTTAATTTCCAATTATTTAGGGACTTTCTAGATGTATTATTGATAGTGAGTTAAAATTTAATGCCACTGTATTTAGATAACGTACTTTGTAAAACTTCAATTTTTTTTAAGTTTATTGAGATTTATAGGGACTCAGCATTTGCCTATCTTGGTGAACTTTCTATATGGACTTGAAAAGAATTTTTAATTTGCACTTGTTGGGCTTAGTATTTTGTAAATATTAATTTGATCAATTTGGTTGGCAGGATTATTTAAACTTCTGTGTTCTTAGTGATTTTTTCCTACACATTCTATCAAAATTACTGGGATAGGATTGTTAAAATATCCATTTATGATTGTGAATTTATCTGTTTTTCTTCTTAGTCTTGTAGGCTTTTGACCTATGAAATTGTAAACTTTTTTAGTAAGTACATTTTCCATATCTTTCTGTGGAATTGACCCTTTTATCATAATTACCTATCCTACTTTCTCTCTGACAACATACATTGTATTGAAGTCTACTTTTCTGACATTGATATTGCAAGAAACTTTCTTATTTTTAGTGTTTGCGAATACTGATATATGTATTTTTTTCATCCTCTTAGTTTCAATTAGTCTTTATCATTATATATAAAGTACATTTCCTACAAACAACCTTTATAGGCTAAAATGCCATTATGACAATCTCTGCCTTTAAACAGGAGTTTTTAGTTTATTTATATAATGTAATTTTTTATATTTAAGTCCACCATATTTGTCTCATATTTTATTTTCCTTTGTCCCTCTGTCCCTGCCTTCTTTTAGGGTAATTTAATCATTTTTAATGTTGTATGTTTTACTTTATTGATTTTATAGCATCTTTTATCATTTTTTAGATTGTGTTAGGAATTACAATATTCTTTTTTTTTACATGCTTTTTTATTGAAGTATAGTCAGTTTACAATGTTGTGTCAATTTCTGGTGTACAGCACAATATCCCAGTCATACATATACATACATATATTCAATTTCATATTCTGTTTTCATTATAGGTTAGTACAAGATATTGACTATAGTTCCCTGTGCTCTACAGTATAAACTTATTGTTCATCTGTTTTGTATATAGTAGTTAGTATCTGCAAATCTCAAACTCCCAATTTATCCCTTCCCACCTCTTATGCCTCCAGTAACCATAAGTTTGTTTTCTATGTCTGTGAGTCTGTTTCTCTTTTGTAAATAAGTTCATTTGCGGGTTTCTGTAGTGTAGTGGTTATCACGTTCGCCAGACAATATGCATTCTTAAATTATCGTAGTCTGCTAGATTCACTACAGTACTACCCCGCACTCCACTATTCCTAAATGATCATTTAATAATGACCTTGTGTTACTGCAACCAGTTTTTCCAATAGAGTAAGTTATATTGTTTATTAATACTTGTGCATCTCAAGTTGAAATATGAGACCTTAATAAAAGTTGGCTACTCACTTAAACATATCACATTAAACACTGAAAGAATGGTCAAAAATGGTATTTTATTTCAGGCTAAAGTATCAGAATAGCCTTCTTCTAATACTTCAGCTTTTTGTTTTCATGTTTTTGTTTTTTGTTTTTTTGGTAGGTGGGTTACCTGCTTTTTCTCTTTTTGTTTATTTACACAAGACATTCTTTTGAAATGAGGGAAATGATTTAAAATCATATTTCTCAATTAGTCTTACTATTTAATTTTATTGTCTGAAGAGAAAACCCAAATAAAGCAGTTTCATTTTATAGAAAAACTAAATCTCAGCTTCATGGACAAATAAGCCAGATTTCATTAACCGCAAGGTCTCTGCTAACTACTGAGATCTGAAGCGCCAGATCCGAGTTTCTCCCAGGTGCTGGATTGACATTGTCTCTTGTGTCAGGGCTCTTGCCGTCTCCCTCCCACTCTAGCTGTGGGCGCTTCCTTTATTCAATTCAGTCTCTGTAGTGGTTGGTATTTTCACAGCCGCTGGCCTGCCCTAACCTGTCATCTGACACCTTGGCTCTCACTAATTCTGATTTTATCTTCCAAAATTAGAAGATGCAATCCCTCTATTTTACCTCGCGTGTCCTGAAATTAGAGGTATTAATGTTTACTTAGGAGCTCAACTATCTAACTTTAGTTTCATTCCTCATACATGGTCACACCCATTGTGATTCCTTGCTGCTCACTTTGTTGCAGACTGAAACGTCTCTTATTTCTGAATGATTTTCCTGCTCCTACTGGTGCAATATTCTCTTAGAAAATCTGTTTACAGTTTTGTTTTGAAATGTTAATCTTGAAAATTTGTGACCTGCCTATCTGTCAGTTCTCTTTCCTTTAAAAACGATCTCCCTTCAGTATCCTGGATTCCTCAGGCAAATAGAACTCCTAACAACTTGCTCTAATTTCCCAGTGGTGCTATGCAGAGTACAGATACAAAGTCTGCCTTGTTACCCTTGCCACAATCAGAAGAAAAATAGTAGTAATAGTGATTAGGAAATTGTGGTTATTTTTCCAATGCTTACTTACTGTGCAATGGGCATTGTATTAAGCAAATGGGAACTCATTTAAAACTCACAAAAATTCGGGATATTCAGCACTGTAAACCCTACGGTACAAAGGAAGCAATTTGCCCAAAGATAATTTGGGATGTGAAAGATCTAGACTTTAAGTTCAGATTTGTCTGGCTCCGAGGCACTTTCTCCTGACCTTGTGCTATATTGCGGTAGGAAAATCACCGTAGCCTCAGCTCTCATACCTGCTGTCCCAGCTACACGCCAAAGAAACACGAACCCTCCCTAATGTCCATTCCACACCTAAAATAGTGATGCAACACACGCCTTATGTCTGTCTTGATTAACTCTCTTCAAGAAGGACCATGGAATCACTTTTGCTGAGCAGGAGTTCATTTTGTGTTTCAATTCTTAAGTGGCACCAATTCTTACCTTAGCTTTTGAATTTCTTATTTTAGAATCTGAGCTTTTATTCCTGTGTCTTGACATGGATTAGTATTTGACACACATATATTTTTTCTAGGTCATGAACTGGTCCTGTGATATTTATAAGCATTTTGTAGTATCCACCATGACCCCCAAATCTTTACATTACCTTGTACTTTAAAGTTCAGTTTGGAACCTTCACCCCCTTATTGTTTAATCCTTTGATCCTTTTCTGTAATGTATGTTTTGGCAAAGTACTTGCTGTTAATCTAAACTTTCAAAGCATAGTGCTTGTTTCCATAAGTATGTTCTATTTGATTACTACATGATTATATATGATTATATATGATTCTTACAAGGAATAAACTGAATTTGGAGGCCAGTCTTCTGGGAACATGTTCTGAAACAAAACCAGTAATTGATATCATTAGTTACCTTAACTCTTTTGACCAATTGCTTGATTATAATTCAATAAAAACAAACTACTTTGAGCACTTTAAAAATGTGATTAGCCCAATACAGATTCTAATATCATATGATCTACTGCATTACAAATAAATTTAAGAAATCTTCAAATAAACTGGCCATCCATATATGTAATTATGTACCTACATGCATGTGCAAAGGCTACTTGCGATTGTTGGTGATGTCAAGGCTGGGAAGAGAAGGAAGATGACCCATAGTTGTACTCAATATTAGAAGTGGACAAGAATCTGTATGTAAATGAACAGAGGTGGATGCATATGTATCTATCAGGGTAATTAACATTAAAAATGAAACTATACTTCATGAACCTTCAAATTAATACATCATATCTATTATTAACTGGTCCTATAATATTCCCATATTTCCCCTTACCAAGATCTCAAATTATATTAGTCTTTATTATTAAATTTACTTCTAATGCAAAATCTGAAGTATTTAGGGTGCCATGCTGACAGAGAACTGTCTCTCAAATACAATCCCCAACTTTGAAAGGTACAACTAACTTTAGAGCGTTTTCAAGGTTTGCATTTCTTTCCATTATTGGAAAGTAGTATGATGGATCTAATTATTATTACATCATTTTTGTCTATTAATGTGAAAAATATGCCAAATAATGTGAGCATAAAAAGTATATTAATGCAGTAGAGGTTTATCTCAAATATACTAAGGGAATCAGTTTATTATGCCCCAATTAAGCACAGTGATTAAGCTATGACCGCACTGTCAAAATAACAAAATCAATTTAGTCAAGCTACAACCAAAAGGAAGAGAGATTGAACCTGTTATTGAATCTTAATTGATTTGAGGGTGCACTGAACTGACCTAATTCTCTCAAAAAAGTTACGTAGCAGATCTACAAGGAATATTTACATTCCTTCTTAACATGTCCTTCTCCTTTTTTATAAACAATTAGTTGAAAATCTCAATAAAAGCTGTATTAAGTTTAGTTTTAAGGAAACAAAAATAAATCTAAATGATACCTTTGTTTTTTGGAACACTATGCCCTAAATCTTGCAAGCCAAACAATTATTTTTTTCTGTTCCTCAAAGGGCTATACTCTATTGCATATTTATCATTCTAGCTATTTACATTTGCATATACTTCTTAAGTATTATCAGTATGCTCGCTTGTTTCAGACAGGGGGAAAAAAAAACCTGTTAAATTTGGTTTTCAGTTTGATGATACAAAATCTAGCACTGAGCCAATACATTTCAACTTAAATGATAGATAATTGAAAATATCATTAAAACTGAAAAAAAGTAAAATCCAAGCAAGGCATCTTTTTCAACCCTTTCCATCAAGTAAGTTATGCCATTGAAAAATGACTAACCGTCAGATAAAGCTCTGCTTAGGATGCCTACTGACAGCAAACACAGTGTCAAGCAAATATCTCAAGAACAAAAACAACATAGTTGGGGGATGAAAAATAACGTAGTATAAAGGATGCAAATTGAACTTTAAAATGTTAAAACAATACACTCACTTAAGGAAAATATATGAATGTTAAAAAGGATTTAGAAGACAATAAAGAAACAGTGGCAACTGATAAAACACTGGATCTTCAAAAGGAGTTAGAAGGGGCAAGGTAAATAATTAGTAATCCAGCAGTGCTAGAGGATCAAATGACAAACTCATCGATAGAGGAACTTATGCTAGAAGAGATTTCAAAGCCAAGTTAATAATATGCTATAGTCATTTAAAGAACGTTGAATAGCTCTTTACTTTTGTACATTTAACTAGCTCCCCCAGACTGTACAACATGAGGTAAAATTATCAAACATTTTCTGTTGGAGTAATTGGGGTTCTGGTATATAATCTTGTCGAGGTTCCATCAGATTAGGAAAATCTCTTAATTTGGGGAAGAATATGACAACAAGGAACCCAGGCAGGAATAGGCCATTAGCGTCTGGGAGATTTGCTACGTGTGGGTTGGTTCCACTCTTGGAGAATTCATTCAAGGACAAGACTTCAAGGGCAAGAAAATAAACTGAAAAGAACTTAACACTGCCTTTTCATTCACAGATCTTTTAGTGTTCCACTTGGGGAGTTGTTTTTCTATTTTAATTCAGATTTTGGCCGCTCAGAAAAACTCTTGAATAAGAATTTATCAACTTACAGACTATGAATCTACATTTTAAATAAGCACCAGCTGGTTCTGATATACTGAAATGAAAACCCAACATTGGAGGATCTGACACACTAGGGGGGTTGCTTGAACAGGACTTCATGACAGAAGACCAAAGAGAATCAAGGTATTAGAAGTAGAGACCTTAAGTGGAAGTGGGATGAGAGGTGGGCAAAGGTATCGGAATTGTACTGCCCTTGCTATCAGAATGGAGTAGTGTACCATGGCAAGAAGTCATATACATTCTACACCCGAGATTTACATGATTAGATTCATCCATGGAGCCAAGTTTTCCACAGGAATAAATCTGGGAATAAGAAGGACATATTGGTCAACAGGGAGATTGATCTTGAAACAAACATAAAGTAACTATTAAATTCACCCAACAAAACCTACCCCCTGAAAGATTTAATGTTGATGAAACAAAGTCACAAATAATCACTGAAGAATTTGAAAAAGACAAAAACAATGAATAAAAAAAAATTAGACAAGATAGGCTATATTCTATAATTAACAACACCCAAACTCTTTTGGCTTACCATAACAACATGTATTATACATTACAACCTAATGGCCTCGAGAGAAACCATTTTGGGCCTGGGATCCTGTCCCAGTACCAAGCAGAGGTCTGCTATCCCTGGGTGAGGAGAAGGAAAATGCTCCTATCTAAGTTTAGCCACAGACTATGGGCACAGCTTGCTGCCATGGAGACAAGTGGCAGGAATGCTAAGGAAAAACACCACCACCACCCAGGGGTAGGCTCACTAGGCCAGTTAAGACTGAGCCTGGAGCTGGATCACAGAGAGCCTTCCTGCCCCATCAAAACCTTAGCACAAAGAAACAGCAACACCAGCTTAGCGCTGGGGGCGGGCAATACCATGGACAGCAATTCCCCTTGTAGTACAGGTGTAGGAAACCCAACTTTTTAGAGAGCCAGCTCAGGACACAGCCCTACCAGAACATTACGGAAAATTAATTTAATAATATTAGGTGCCTTGCTAGCGCAGTTGTTAGTGCGTCAGTCTCATGATAATAACATGATACATAGTAATTATATATATTTAACATGAAAATGTGACTAATATTTACCTGAAATTGTTTTTTCTGTTTTTTTGTTACCTAATTACTATTGATTAATCAAAACAAAAATTAATGACTATTTAACAGTAGCAATTAGTAATTGATAGTAAGAGTAATTAAACAAATAATATGTGTGAGGAAAATATAACAATAAATATAAATATTTTTATAATGTCTGTGCCCTCTGGTTGGCAATTTATTTTAACTCTTTTTAACTATTAGATATTCAAGTTTTGTAGGCTTTATTATTGTGGAATAGCCATTTGTAGACACATGTCTAAGGATATTATTTCCTTTCATTTCAATAAAGTAAAAAACTGAATTATGCATAAATATAAGAGCTTTTTAAAAGGAGAATATAAAATAATTAAACAGATATTAGATATATCTAATGAAATACAGTAATGACTTTTTTATTCCATAATACAGTGGCTCATTTTTACTCTTTTTTTTTTCTTTTCTAGTAATACTTTTTTGTAATCTTCAAAAAATATTTTCTTTCGTGTAATGGTAAAATTGAATATTGTCAATCATTAACTTTATTCTGAATTAAAGCTCTGCTTTTATCAAATGTACATTATTCTGCTTTCTGAGTCCAGAGTGATGACATCAAACTAAATGTTTTCTTGAAAAAGGACTGCTGTATGGGGCATAATACTTTACTTACCAGTAACAGCACATTTTCAGACACATGGGAATTAATTTCCAGTTCTCCAAAAATGGCCCCCTACTTTGTATCTGCAACCTGTTTGTTAAACAGGCATTTTGGATCTATATGTTCAGAATGTACGCTGTCTATGCCAAAAATGTCCAACATTTTTAAATACTCTGAAACACACTAGATATCATCACAAGTTGAAATCTTTCTTAGGGAGAATGGTTTTAAAATACAGAGGTAATTGAACATGTGAAAGTTGAATTCCAAAAGAAGTCACAGTTTTGATGGAGAAATGAGAAAAGTGTGCTTAACTTAGCTGCCTTTATCTGGTGACATGGTTTTGAGTTCTGAAACAGTCTTATTTCAAAAAAGTTGTCTTTTTTCTTTGTGAGTTGTTGCAACCTACACATAACATCAAATAACTCAAGTGCAGTAAGTTAATCCTTTTATTAGCACCTTATAGCCTCTTTAAAGATCATCAAACAGTTTCAAATAAATATAAATGTATGTTTTATTGTAACCTTTTTCTCGTTCTTATTTTCACTACATTTCCAAATTAGAAGGCATTATTTTCACTCCGCACTTTGAAAATGTGATTTTACGGCAGATCATATTTTAATATCTTTTCTGTGGTGGGTGATAATAATCACTTTATAGAATCATGTCTAAAGAGATTATCTCTTCTCATTTCAATGAAAGTAAAATAAATTTCATTAAATGCTCCATTCTGAGTAAGCCCAAAACTGGACAAAAACTTCTGTGAAAACTTCAACATCACAGATTATACCTTTTTAGCAGTGATATGCACAAGGAATGCAGAACATTTATTAGATAAGATTTTTAAAAATTTTCTCTGATAAGAAATTTACAGACTAGGGAGGAGGGTATAGCTCAAGTGGTAGAGTGCATGCTTAGCATGCATGAGGTGCGGGTTCAATAACCAGCACCCCCTCCAAATATAAATAAATAAACGAATAAATAAACCCAATTACCTCCCCCTCATAAAAAACAGAAAAAGAAAGAAAGGGAGAAAGAAATAAAGGGGGAAAGAAAGAAAGAGAGAGAAAAAAAGGAAGGAAGGAAGAAAGAAAGAAATTTACAGACTGAATTAAATTTGCCAAAATTCAATTTTCACCGTCTGCCAAGTATGCAGATAGAGAAGCAAAGTGTATTTTGAATTTGACAAAATATCAACAATCTTTAGTTTTACGTTTTCTTACATTTTATTTAAATCTTCATAGAAGTCAAGAAGGTGATTTGAAACTCTACTTTTCAAACCAAAGTTCCTAAGAGCTAGAGAGGGGCATTTTTGTTGCTATTCCCATCATTCAAAAATCATACTCTTGAAGTATGATTATTGTTAAGATTTGACAGAATCAGCTCTACATTATAAAGGATCAGTGTATCTGTTACCAAAATTTCTTCTTTTGTTCTTCCACATGACATTTTAACTGAAACTGCTGAATGAGAAAATGGATCTTTATTGAGTTGTATAGCGCAGTCAAAGGAACAGTATTGTGATATGTGATGGTTCATGTGGGATGCCCAAACAAATTCGATGGCTTCTGTCCTCAACTGAGTGCACCTATCTTTGTAAGAGATGAAAAGACGTTTGCCTGCTTTAAAAGTACTTACCTATCTCACACTGGACTCGTAAGAGTCAACATATATGTGTGCTTTCACATCCCTTTGTCTACAATGCCCAAGCCCAAATTCTCTTTGGAGTATTCTCTGTTCGGGTTATTTACCTCCCTAATCCAGTTATATGTTCCTTCCATCAGTTATTCAAACAGCACAGTCATTTATGCTTTTTCAGTGACATCTGCCTCATGCTGGTTTTGGTATTACAGTTGTTTCATAACCTTAACTCTTAGAAAACATGGTCACAATATTCACAATAGAAACTAAGGTAGCACTTTCTTTATACAAAGCGCAATAGTTAATCTGTTTGTAAAGTAAAGACGAACTGTTAAAATTATGAATTGTACACTTAAGTCACATCAGTCCGAGAGATGAAATAATCGATCGGTGGAAAGGACAAAACACAATGACAGCAGCTGCAGAAGGTGGATTATCTTGTATCCATTTGACTCTAAAAGCAGGTTTCCTTTCAGCCACTATTTCAAGAGCTGCAATATGAGTTCTGTTATTTCCTGCAACTTTCTCCTCATCATCAATAAACCAGGACTTCCTGCATCCTGGGGAGGGGTTTTGGGGAAGTAGGACTGTTAAATCTGGGACAATCCTGGGCAAATTGGCACAGCTGATGACCCTATGAGATGTGCAAGGACTGCTGAAAACTGAGGATGGTTTGGGACACTGAGGAAAAGTCTATTGCTAAATTAATCTAGCATTTTTGACATGAACCACACTTGTACATGGTATAGAATTTTTATAAACTGTTGGATTGTTTTTGCTAAATTTTGTTAAGAATTGTGTTAAAGATCTTTGTATTTATGAGAATGAGGGATATTGGCTTATAGTTTTATTTTCTTATAATGTTTTTGTCTGATTTTTGTATCCAGTTAATATTGGCTTCATTATATAAGTTGGGAAGTGAGTGTATCTCAAGATCCATCCAGTCACCCAGATATCCTCTTCCTTTCCATCCAGATCTGTCATCCTATTCCAGATTCGTTTCACCAAGATGTCCTTCCTCAACTATTTTAATTCATAGCTAAGTTTCTAGTTTGCTCTCCTCATCCAGTCCCAAATGCTTTCCGCTGTCAAGACACACAATTTTATTTTTGTATTTCATGGACTCCAGATGTCCAACATAATAGAATATAAATTGCTTAACCTCATATGTAAAGTCACTCTCCATCATCTGCAGTTTTCCTTCAGATTTGCAAATTCTCTATCCTATCAATTCTCAAACCTGGATGTGTATTAAAACCACTAGGGGAGCATTTTTAAAATAATGATCATGTCAGGAAATTATGATCATACAGGAAATTATGTTGTGGCAATGGTGGACTCTAAGTATGGCACCAAACAAGCTATTTCAGAAGTCACAGAGTGGAAAGGGTCATAGACAAAACTGAAATACTCAAATGATATTGCTCCCAAATCAATTTTTTTTTAAGCATCCAGTGAGAGGCAAGGGAAAAGATATGGGTGAGTTAACACATTTAGGATAGCATACAAGTGTACAGGCAAGGGCTACATGAATCCTTGGGCACTGAGTGTTTCCGTGAGCAGTATCTCTCCCTGCCACATCAGCCTTCCCCACTGAGGGTGTGGTGATGAGGACCAGAATTCAGTTTCGAGCAATTGAGTCCACAGATAGAAAAGGGGCCTTGGTCTTGCTTTTTTAAAATAGACTCAAGGACAGTTACTCCTGGCCAATTAGTATACAAATTGCCATGGATTTTATGTTTTTTGGGCACAGGCAGAATGAGTGTCAGCAATAAAACCTCATCACTATAACATGCCTCTTGCATATTAAGCTTCATATATATTTATACTTATATGTCTCATGAATAGAAGGTCACCCTTGGTACTAACTACTTATCTTATACTTAACACATCTTCTGTTTCTCTTTATCTTACGCTTAACACACACCATGAATTCTGGCTTTGTCTGACAAGTATCCTGCTCACCAGCTACTTATTTATACTGAAAACATCTTTAAAAGTTTCCCTAAAATTTACAAACTATATACTTAATTATATAATAGTTTTGGATAATCTCAAAAGCAAATGCACGCTAGAGTTTGGGTGCCTGAAATTCACTCCGGCCCCACTGTATTAGAATCTCTTTGAGAAGAATGTAGACCCTGCATGTGCAAAGCCCTGCAGATAATTCCACTGTGCAGCCGTGGGTGGGATTTCTCTGCTCTGTCCCAGCTCAGCTCCCTAAGAAACCATCCCCAACATGAGCCAAGAATTCCTACCTCCGCTTTACTGCACGTGCTATTTCATCTCAGCCTCTTGGATTCTTCCTTTCTAGCGAAATCTTACATAAGCCCCTTTCATCCTAAAACTCTGTCTAGTCATTTGACTATGTGACAAGTTTAACTTCTCAAAGGTTAAAGCAATCAACTGAGAACAGCCTCATCAGTTCAGTATGGTTTCTGGATCTCCATTATCATTTGCTACTTAATCCTATGAAAGCTGGACTATTATTTTTACAGTGTTTTTATTCATGTATGTGCTTATTTTATTGGTCCCAAACTCCTCATGTGTGTATATATGCACTGCGCAGTTATAAAAGTTTGGGCAGCAGAAAAGGAAGGGGTGCAAATAAAACAACCCCAAGCAATCCCAGGGGGGGTACATTTTATGGAAATAATTATAAGACAAGCAAATACACTTGATGTTTTGACCATTCGCCAGGAGAGTGGGAAAGGAAGAGGGATGGATGGAGAGAGGGGGAGGTTTTAAATTAAAAAAATGAAAATAAGTCTAGGTAAAAACTAAACAGTTTTCCTTGACCACCTCGGAGGAGCCAAAGAGGTTATCATTTTATTGGTGTCTAGAAATTTTCATCTAATAAAAAGTGTATTCTTTGCATTTCATTTTAAATTATCTTACATGTTTAGTTCAGAGACCATAGTTTTTGTTAAAAAATTCTGAAGACATATTTGTATTAAATCGATTATGGCACATATTGTCTTCATCCAAATTCTCAGCAATGCATAGCATCAAATTCTAATAGACAATGTCACACACTAGAGCAAAAAATGTAAAGCTTAGTGAATAAAACACTATGTTAGCTACCTGATACCAACTAGGGTAATACTCAGAAAATCTAAGTCCCTGATTTTATTTTTTATCTTGCTTGTTTTGATAATGGTTTATGAGACTACTAGTAAGCAGACTGTTCTTGGTATTAAAGGAAAATTTTCTTATATTACACAAGCTTTAGAATTGTCCATTTGATTTAAAGATATAGCTTTATATTTAATTAGTACAAATATTATCTTAATATTTGATTTTGAAGACCCCTTTGATTGAGTTGATTCCATTGATCCAAATCAAGTGAAATAAAACTTCAGTCTAATGTTAGACCCATAATCTGTATAAAGAAAAAGACATTCGCAATAGAATTTTCTGTTAGATTATCAGAATTATTGATCACAAAGACTGCTGTTAAATTCCATGACAAGAAGTATTAAGGAACTGTTGCTCACAGAGTACTAAACAGTGTCCTGACCCATCAGCGAGCAGCAGGGAAATACATGAAGGTGCTCGACCTTGCTTAGACATTAAGTAAGTTATTAATTCACCTTGTCAACAGTTGCTGTATATTGCATATGGAAAGAATGGAAAAAGTTCCCCTTTCATTACTGATTCTCTTTACTCTAAGCAATTAACCTCATTAGATTTTTTAAATGTCCTAGATTCCTGCAGCAAGTGGAACATTTTAAATTTCACTTCCCAACTGGAATTAGTATCACCATTAGATTATAAAATGCTAATAGACAGATCTGAAGTTTTCCTCAGGATTATAACATATTGTGTTCATCTCATTTTGTTTGAGCAAGAATGAATTACCAGTACAAGCAAGAGCTGTTAAATTTTAATGACAAAATAAAGCCAAGTGATGTGGGCCTTCAGATAAGTTAGACAATTATGTAAGAGAAAGTAGCTGGCTTCTCATTGGTGGGAATCTGAATTCCTGACAAAGATGCAACATTCCAATTTTGTGAATGTTCAGATTAATTTACAGCAATAAATTGGCACTATTTAATCCAAAATATTTTTTAAACCCTCATTTTATAAAGTAATGTTTTACATTGCATTGCTATAGAATCACATACAAATTTATCATCCATTAGGAGAAATATATTTACTCCAAATCCTCCTTGTTGCAATTTTTCAGAAGATAGAAAAGCAAAGTCTTTAGCATTTTTATATTCCTCTTTAATTTATCATAGTCAACAGTTTAGAGGTAGTGTTGATGAGGATATAATTTCACCATTTGGGGCGAAAGAATAAAGGGAATTATCCGCTCCTGAAGAAGTTGTTCAGAATCAAAATTACTTTTGATCTAATTCTCTCTCTGACCATATGGCCTATTAGCAGTGTGCATATCAACACATGTTAAGAGGAAATATCAGGAGAATCAAACTTGCACTGCATGCTTCAAAGGACACAATCAAGAAAGTGAAGAGACAGCCCACACGATGGGAGAAAAATATTTGCAAATCATTTGCCTTTCAAAATGGGATTTGTACCCAGATTATCTAAAAGATCTTCACAACTCAATAATAAAAAAAACCAAATAGCCCAACTGAAAAAAATGGGCAAAATATATGAGTGGACATTTCTCCAAAGAAGATATGCAAATTGTCAATAAGCCCATGAAAAGTCATTTGACTTCATTCACCATTAGGGGAATGCAGATCAAAACTTCAGAATAGCTCATGCTACTTTACACCCACTCAGATTGCTAAAATAAGACCAATAAAAACAAGTGTTAGCAAGGATGGTGACAGACTGAAACTCACATACATTACTGCAGAGTTTGCAAAATGGAGAAGCTGCTTTGGAAAACATTTTGGCAGTTCCTCAAAGTGCTAAACATGGAGTTTCCATATGACCCTGCAATTGAAAACATATGTCCATGGAAAAAAAAAACAGAAACAACTTGTGCGTGAATGTTCATAAGAGCATTATTTATAATAGCCCCAAAGTGAAAACAGCTGAAGATTGTGGTATAGTCATACAAGCATGTGGCATAGTAGTACAATGGAATGTCAATGTCATGTAAAGGAATGAAATACGGACACAGGCTACCACATGGATGAACCTTGAATACCTCATTCTAAGTGGGAGAAGCCAGACATAAAGGCCACACATATAGTGTGATCCATTTATACAAAACTTTCAGAATAGGCAAATCCATGGAGGAGATCCCACCACAGGAACTGAGGAATGACCAGTAATTGGTATGGGGCTTCGTTTTGGATGATGAAATTAGAGAAAGATGATTGCTGCACAATTCTGAATATAATAAAATCCCTGAATTATGCATTTTAAGGGATGAATTTTATAATATATGAACTATGTCTCAATAAAGTTATTTTATACATACATATATATATATATATATATATATATATATATATATATATATGTAACTTAGAAAATTAAAACAAATATTTTATCAAGCTCCCTGAATCTGTGGGTCAGGACTTTGGGCCAGGCTTTGTGAGAATGACTTACCTTTGTTTTGTGACAACTGGGGCTTCCACTGGGTGAACTCAACCAGCTGGATATGACTGTGGCTGAGGACTAGAATCATCTGGAAGCATCTTAACTTCCATGTCGGTCAGTGGATGCTGATGGTGAGACTTACGCTGAGGCTGTGGATAGCAGTTACTCATCGCTTCTCCCTGTGCCCTGGCCTCCTCACCATGCACGGTGGCCCTACGGAACTCAGACTTCTTAGAATGACAAACTCAGGAGCCCTGAATTTGGAACACAAATGAGTATTCCAGCAAACAAGGCAGAAGGTATATTTCCTTCTCTGACAGCATCTTAATTCTTGCATCATTCTGCCACATTTTATTGATTTCAAGTGAGTCAAAAACTCACCTAGATTCAAAGGGAGAGCACCAAGAGACTGTCTCTCAATAAGAGTCAAAGAATTTGTGGTGCTGTGTGTGTGTGTGTGTGTGTGTGTGTATTTATGCAAAATACATAGAACATAAATTTGCCACCTTAACCATTTTTAAGTGTACAGCTCGGAAATGTTAAGTATATTCACAATGTTGCGCTTGCATTCTTCAGAACTCTTTTCATCTCCCAAAACCAAAGGAAAAAAAACCTTACACATATTAAACATCAACTTCCTGTTCTAGGCCATTCTATTTTCTGTTTCCAAGAACTTGACTACTCTATGCAACTCATATAAGTGGGAGGAGTCAAACAGTATTTTTCCTTTTGTGATTGGTTTATTTCACTTACCATAACGTCTTCAAGGTTCTTCCACGTTATAGTGTGTGTCAGAATTTCCTGCCTTTTTAAGGCTGAATAGTATTCCATTGTATGTATACAGTGTATTTTGTTTATCTATTCATCTATTGTTGGTTGCTTCCCATCAACTCTTGGATTACTTCCACCTTTTGGCTATTGTGAATAATGTTGCTATGAGCTGGGTGAAGAAATATTCCTTTGATTTTCTACTTTCAGTTTTGGGGGTTATGTACTCAAAAGTACAATTGTCGGATCACATGGTAATTCTATAATTAATTTTTTGAGAAACTATCATAATACTTTCTATAATGGCTGCACCATCTTATATTCCTAGTGACAATATGCAAAGTTTCAAATTACTCCACATCCTTGCCAGTACTTGCTATTTGCTGTTTTGTTTGTCTGTTTTTTTAGTTTATAGTAGTCATCTCAATGGGTGTAAGATGGTTTGGCTATATTTTTAAATACTAATCAGGCAAGGGAAAATGTTACCAACTAAACTGCTTGCTTGTCTAATCAAAATAGTTTATTGCATTGAATTTGAGCTGGCCTCATGACTTACCTTGCAGAATAGCAGAATGCAAGGAGAGGAACATGATAAGACTTAGGGGAAATCTCAATAGGCATTGAAGTTGTTTCTACCACCCTCTTGGAAATCTACCGTCAAACCACCAAGTAAAGGCCCACGTTAGCCTCCTATAGTATGAGAGTCCACGGGAGCCTACAGTGAGCACCAACTGCCAGACTTGTGAGTGAGACCACCCCAGTCCATCCAGTCCCTACTGAGATGCCAACGGACTGCAACCAATAGTTGTAGTGTCTCAGGAGTGGTCCCAGGAGAAAGCAGCAGAGGAGCCACCTAGTGATCCCAGAAAAAAATTACTGCCCAGAAATGCAAGTAGATGAGATTCTGTTTTAAGCTGTTAAGTTTGGATGGTTTATTATGCCACAATAGATAACTAGTACTGTCCAATTAGTGATGTGTTAGAGACTGCTCTTACCAGATCAGAGAAGCCAAGTGGGCGCAGCTCTACTCAGCTCTCCATAACCCCATTTAGTGATGTCAGATTGCTTGGAACTGACCATGCTACAGTGTTTACATAATCACATGTAGCAATCAGCAAACTGAAGCTTTATTTTTTTTAGAGAGAGAGGGAGCTAGCTAAGCACTTTTAACACATAACTAGTTACAGTCATTTAGATGTGGAGAGGAAAACAGCTTTCTGGTGACAAGGGAACAGACGTTGAAAAACCCTGTGAGGTCTGCTGACAGAAGCAACAGCTGGGGACTGCTGGAGCTGCTGGTTCTGGCTACTGAAGTGTCTAGAGTTGTTACTGCTGTTTGGAGCTGTACTGCCAACAGAATGGCTTGGGCTGCTGGTACCGTAGCTCACTGTGTGCTAGTGGGAGCCACTGCATAGTGACAATATCACCAAGCCTGAGAGCTGCTAAAGGTGCCTGCCATGGGTCTTACTGCCTGCACACAGAGCAGGTATGTCACATAGGATATTGTATAGGATACAGGCTAAGCTTCTGTAACAAAGTGATTCCAAAAGTGATGTCTCATTTAGTCTGGAAGTTTATTTCTCTCTCTAATCATAGTCCATAAGGAAGTAGACAGGACAATGTGGGCAGGTGGCTTTGTTTCCTAAGGTCTTCTAGGTACACAGTTTATCCTAATGTATTGCTTCTCTATCCTGCAGGGCGTGGTCCTTGTCTGCATGCCAAAGCTGCCTCATTGGCACCCAATCTGATATCTAGTCTGTGGATAAGGTAACAAGAATAAGCAGAAGATACATAATTTCTTTTTATGGAGAAGACACAGAAGTGCACACATCATTTGTGCTCACATACTATCGGTAAAAACTTACGTTCACATAATCCACTCAGGGATTTGGAGAAATTCGCGTCTAACTGAGCAGCCATGTGCCCAGCTCATGGGACTGATGTCTGTTGCTACAGGCAGAGGGAAAGAATGATGCTAGGGAATGATTATCCGTCTCTGTTACGTTAAAAAATGACCATTTATAGAATCATCCACTCATCCAACAAACATGTATCAAACCCTATCATGCAGCTGATACTATTTTAGGCACTCAGATCACAGAGAAGAAAGAATCCGTTCTCAGAGTTCTCAGGGTATAAGAGACATCTAAGTAGATGGAATGTAATAACATGTGAAGTCTAAAAAGTACCGTGAACAAAATATCATGGGATCACAGAAGAAAGATCAAATAAACTGCCTGAGGGGGTGATGAAAGGTTTTATTGAGTTGGAATGTAAATAGAATCTTAAAGAATAACTAGGCATTTGTTGGACAGAAAAAGAAAGGCACCATGAGCAAAGCAAGTCCCTTGACATATGCAGCATGTGGGAGATTGGTTGAATTTATGATGAAATCTAAGAAACTGGGGGCTTAGAAACCAAGCCCTCAGAATTGTGGGGCAAAATGTAGCTAGAAGAAAAATAAATCTTACAGTTATAAAAGCAATTACTTAACACGAAATGTATAAATCATGTATCTATTTATGAAGTTTATGTAAAACATAAAAAATTATAGCCATAAAATGTGATTGTCTAAATTTGAAATGCGGGTGGTGTGAGAATCAACAAGGTATTGTCTCCTAAAGCCTTTCTAGACATTGCTACCTGGACTCATGTTCCACTCATTGTTCCGCTGATGTCACTCCATTAATAGTCTCTCACAAGAAATCTTCTGAAATAATACTCCACAGCTCTATAGCGAACCTTTGCTTAAGGCTTAATCTCTCATTATACCTTTTTAATTATTAACAAATTTATATATTGCAGTTTTGGGAATGGTATCAGTAGGGTGTTTTATTTCTGTGCTCATTTCCAGGATTCAGTTAGATTTAGTTACTAAATCTCTCTTTATTTTTTAATCAGGTGACTTAAAGAGAATAGCATTTCACAGATATATTGAGAGGAAAGAATTCCTTGTGGAAGGACATATTAGCGAAAATAAATACCAATCTTGAAATAGACAATTTTATATATTTTACTGAGATACTAAAAGCTCTAAAACAATATGAGGGAGAAGCACACTCAAATTAGTCCACTTTGATAAGCTGATTATTTCTATTTCGAATTAGATTTCTGACTGAATTCAGCCCCTTCCTCTCCCACTTTTGATGAAATAGGTTTTGTAAATATAATTAATGGAACAGCATGTTTTTGAATTTTTGACAGATTTTTTTTAAAGGAATCAAATCACAATTGCCTTGTGAACCATATTTGATAAAGTATCTTTTTCCTATCATGTTACTTAAGACAATGGAATAATAAATCTATAAGGAAATTGATGCTTTGAAAGTCCTAATTAATTTCACGCTATAATACCCTGGGAGCTAGGACCCTTGGGCAATTCAATTTGTCCACATGGTTCTGACATAATTATTTCTGTACCTCTGGTAGGAAAGGAAGAGGTAGGTAACTGACAGGTTTCTACTGAGTGGGTGCATGTTTGGAAATGGAGAACAGAATTGGGTTGAGTCTCCAATTACACGGTAGAATAAATACACAATATGCCTAATGAGTGAAAGAAAACCAGCAAAAAATTGCCTTAATGCTCTAAAATAATTTTCAGTAATGATTATTAATGCATTATGAGGGATTTGGAAGAAAGGCAAATTCTATATTGCTGCAAATTTCTGCATTCTTTAAAAATGTTGACAAAAATGTTTGTATTTCAATAACCATTAGAAGTAACCCTGAAAAAATGTAGAAGGGAAGTAACTTAAAAATTTGAAAGAAAAATGTACTTTTAAATTCATATCCTAACTAATGTTATTGCAGTACAATTAGTGGTTTGTAGGTATTTTTATAATTTTGTAGAAACTTTCAATGACTTCACAGATCTTAAAAAGAATTAATAAAGTTATCAGAACAGATCTGGTTATGCTGTGGAAACCAACAACTCGGAAACTCTCAGTGGTCGGAAATAGCAAAATGTATTTATTGCTCAAGTTACGTGCCTTCTGTGGGTTGGCAATGTTCATAAAGGCATCATCTTGACATAAGCTCCCATGACCACAGAATTAAGTGCAAGAGAATATGGCATGCCATGCTCTGGTATTTAATACCTCTGCCTGGAAATGACACATTGTGCCTGCATTAATGTTTTATTGGCGAAGCAAGCCGTAACGGGAACATCTGATTTCAAGTGGCAAACAAATCCAATTCTACCTTGTGTCTGGAATTCAACATCTGTGAATAGCCACAATGACTAACAGAACCCATCCTTTGGGTTATAAATATCTAGATACATACTCCTTCCACATGCAAACACTGACTTCTCATAAGTGGATGAAAATTCAAAAGTCTCATCTGATTTTTAGTCAGCCACGAAGTTCAGTGATTTGAAATAATTTGCATCAAGTCTAATGTGATTTTTCTTGACTTGAAAATCAGAAAAAGAAGTTATCTGCCCCTAAAAAAAATACTATACAAGTAATGAATCAGGGAAAAAATAATGGTGACAAAACATCCCCATTCCAGTGTTAGAGACAGCATTCCTGAAATTTCACTGAGCAAGTATTGTGAGGAACCCCTACCCTTAGCAGAGGAGAGAAGGCAAGTGGTCCCTCATTAGGCTCCTAGTCCACTCCCTATGGGTAAATCCATCAGGTCACTGACCACTCATTCCATTACTTCATGGCTGAGCCATGAGGGCTGGGCAGCTTTCTCAGTTGGCTTCCTGGAGGATTGAGGTCCCAAGGACCATTATAAGTACTTAATAGTCATACTCCTTTAGTTCAAGCTATTGATATCTTAGTCAATATTCTAAGGCTTTAACTCCTTTAAAAATGTATTTATATTCTTATTTATTTAATTGTAATCAACTCTGTGTGTATATAACCAAACTCAAAAGTCTTTTAGATACATGCCTCTCCATCTAGATTTAATTGTGAGTGTCTTGAACCTCTCAGGTGTCCATGGCATGACTGAAACATTAATGTCTTCTACCAGAACCATTACTGAGCATCACTGTACTAAACTTAAGAGAATTTAACAACGTGATGGCCATATCCTTATTTGACCCATTCTATAGAGCCCAAATTTTAATCAGCCATGTTGAGAAGTTCCTTTTTCGACAAATGCTAGATTTCTTAACTCTGTGTCCTTTTCACTCCTGCTAGAAAATTTACTATTTTTTGCTGAACACATTTCTTTTCGAAGGCTGTGAATAGTATTTATTCCATGCTACTGATCACGTCTTCATCAAAAGTCTCAGACTCATTAGAGATATTATCTTTCTTTTAAATTATCTCAGGTAAGCATCTTATCAAATATTTAACAAACAAAACCTATTATTAACCTTTGCATATAATAAAGAAGTGTATATCTGTGATATACTGATAAAAATAAAATGTATCCATTCATTTATTTAAACCTTATTCAATAATGTATGTACAAATACATATTAGGTGCTTGTCCAATATTACATGTGCCTCTAAAATACAAACCATATATTGCAGTAAACAGCAAGAAAAAAATCTTTACTATCACATGTATCATTAAAGAGGTGTGTAAAAACATTGGCACTGGACTCTTGAATCTTTTCAGACTACTCTGTGTTGATTATTATGTACCAGACATGATTTAAGGATTTTACATGTATTAACTCATTTAATCAACATTGAAGGCATATTTGAATACTGAATTTAAAAAAATAGTTCCGAATGATTTAAATCATTTTCTTTTTAAAATGCTCCCATGAAATACATAGTGAAATTACATTTAGTAGTGTTGCTTTTGGCAAAACAGTCTTTAACTACTGAAGTCAGAATCCCATTTTCCTACTTAGTTATGTTTAATATTTTCACTGATTTTCAACATTTATTTTACCTAATTATTTAATAATACTAGGGCAGTGGTTCTTAATGAAGAAAAATTTTGTTCCCCAGAGCACATTTGGCAACAATGAGAGGCATTTTTGGTTGTTACTATTTGAGGTGTTGGGGGAGGAGTTTATTGGCATTTAAGAGTGAGAGGCCAGGGATATCATTAAATATCCTATGATGTCCCACAAAGAACTGTTCAGTCTAAAATGTCAATACTTCCAAAAATGAGAAACAACATTAGAGGATTTACTGACCTTGACCTTTAGTCTGGTTTTCTAATCCATGGAAGTGAAAGACGGTTTTAGGAAGTCTCAAAGGCTGCAATTCAGGTACAAGATACATACATCATACAGTGAGCATTGGGAATGATGGATCTGGTGAAAGTGTTTCTAATGGATTTATATCCCTTTTTAAGATGCTAAGTCCTATGTATGTTCTTTCCTTTAAAAATAGAATCTTATGTTTGGAAGAAATTTAGTTAATGTGACCAAGACTGAACTCTCACCCATGCAATTGATACCCTTTGCGTCACCATAATTATCCCCCCCAAAACAGATGATCCTTCAACATGAACACCTTCAGTGACGCAGTTGATCAGCTATAAAGCATTTGCATTTTTATCAAGCCCAAATTCTTCTCCTGTTATTTCTTTTTTCTATTCTAGAGTACATGTGAACAAGTTTATTCTATTTGTTATAGGCATTCCAATATTTGTAATTATCTATCATGCCAACATAATTATCCACACAGTCTTTCTTTTTTTTTTTCTTTTTCATTTTCCATGTTCCTAAACCTTCAAGATATGCTACCAGTCCTCTATCTAGCAGCACTATATTCCTCAGAACCTATCACAATAGGTGTGTGCAATGGGTGTTTAAACAATTGTCTTAGTTAGAATCCAGTTACTATGGTTACTCTTTAAGTGTAACATTCACCAACATAGGCCTTAAGTGATAAATTAGACTGATATACTTAACAGATATACACAGAATATTCCACAAAAAAATTAAGAATACACATTATTTTCATGTGCACATAGAGCATTCTCCAGGATAGATCACATGCTAGTCAACAAAACAAGTCTTAATAAATTTAAGATTGAAATCACATCAAGCATCTTTCCTGACCACAACAGTATGAAACTAAAAATATATCACAGGAATAAAACTGAAAAAAAAACCCACAAACATATGAAAGCTACACAGCATGCTACTAAACAGCCAATGGGTCAGTGAAGAAATTAAAGAGGAAATAATAAGAAGAAAAAAACTTGAGACAAATAAAAATTAAAACACAACTTTCAAAAATCTGTGGGACAGAGCAAAAGCAGTTTTAAGAGGTAAGTTCATAGGGAAGGCCTACCTCAAAAAATAATAAAAATCTCAAATATGCATTCTAACTTTATACTGAAAGGAACAACAACAACAAAGAAGAATAACAAGGAAAGCCCAAATTTACTACAAGGAAAGAAATAATAAAGAGCAGAGCAGAAATAAGTAACACAGAGAGTAATATTGTATATACAAATTAATAAAACTAAGCCCTAGTTCTTTGAAAAGATAAACAAAATTGATAAACTATTAGCCAGATTCATCAAGAGAGAGAAAAAGAGAAAGGGTCCAAACAAAATCAGAAATGAAAGGGGAGAAGTTACAAATGATATTGCAGAAATACAAATAATCATAAGGAGGTGCTTTAAAATATTACATGCCAAGAAATTGGACAACCTAGAAGAAATGGGCAAGTTCCTAGAAACACAATTATTTTCCATGACTGAATCAGGAAGATACAGAATATATGAACAGACAAATTATTAGTAATGAAACTGATTCATTAGTCAAAAAAACTCCCAACAGAGGTCCAGAACCAAACAATTTCACAGGCAGACCTCTACTAACATTTAAACCAGAGTTAATGCCTATTCTTCTCAAACCATTCCAAAATATTGAATAGGAAGGAACTCTTCCAAACGCATTCTAAGATGCCAGCATTACTCTGATAACAAGATCAGACGAAGACACTACAAAAAAAGAAAATTAAAGAACAATATCCTTAATGAATACAGATGCAAAAATCCTCAATGATGTATTAACAAACCGAATTCAGCAATACATTAAAGGATCATAAGAAAAGAAGTTAAAGGAAACCAAATTGGGAAGGAAGAAGTAAAGCTGTCACTGTTTGTAGATGACATGATACTATATATAGAAAACCCTAAAGTCTTTACTGAAAAACAGAAGTAATAGATGAATTCATTAAAATTGTAGGATACAAAATTAATATATAGAAATTAATTGCATTTCTATACACTAATAAAGAACTATCAGAAAGAGAACACATGCAAACAATGTCGACAAAAAATTAAACACCTAGGAATAAATTTAACCAAGAAGGTAAAAGATCTACACTTTGAAAAATATGACATTGATGAAGAAAATTGGAGACTATACAAATACATAGAAAGACATCAAATGTTCATGAATTGGAAGAATTAATATTGTTAAAATGTCCATAATCCCCAAAACAATCTACAGATTTAATACAATCCCTATAAAATACCCATGACATTTTTAGGAGAACTAAAACAAATAATCCTAAAATTTATGAAGAACCACAAAAGATTCTGAATTTCCAAAGCAATCTTGATAAGAAAGAACAAGTTGGAGGTATGATACTCTGTCTTCAAACTATACTACCAAGCTTTAGGCATCAAAATTGCATGGCCGTGGCACAAAAACAGGCACATAGATCAATGGAACAAAATAGAGAACATGGGAAAAAACCCACAATTATATGGTCAATTAATCTATGACAAAGTAGGCAAGAAGATACAATGGGGTAAAAGACATGCCTCTTCAATAAATATTGTTGGGAAAACTGGACAGCTGCAAGTAAGAGAATGAAATGAGACCATTATCAAACACCATGTACAAAAATAAACTCAAAATGGATCAATGACTTAAGTGGGTGGACCTGAAGAACATTATGTTAAGTGAAATAAATCAGACAGATAAAGAATACTGTTGACTTCACTTATATGTGGAATCTAAAAAGAAACCAAACAAGAGAACAAGCATAACAAAACAGAAACAGGCTCATAGATACAAAGAACAAACTAGTGGTTGCCAGAGGGGAGGTGGGTGGAAGGATGAGCTAAATAGATAATTGCCATTAACAGGTACAGACTTTAAACTTAACAAAGTTTAAAAAGTCACAAGAATGTAATACACAGTACAGGGAATATAGACAATAATAACATAATAACTTTGTGCAGGGACAGATGGTAACTAGATTCATAGTGGTGATCATTTTGTGATATATAAAAACATCAAATCACTATGTTGTACACCTGATATTAATATAATATTGTAAACCAAGTATACTTCAATTTAAAAAAAAACTATTTCCTATGAAATCATGATGAATAGAATCTTACATAAAACCAATTCTTCCTAGATTCCAAAATAATAAAATTCATATTCCTTCCCTGCACCAGAGAATAAAACTGAATTTTGACAGAGAAATTGTCTTGAGTCCATGGTATAACACTCTAAATTTCCATGATGAATATGTATTCTCCTCTATTCTGACAACCACAGTAATCCCTATGAGTCATGAAAGCAGCATGCAACTTCCAATGCTTTAAGAACTTGAGACGAGCACGTTTTCAGAAGGTGGTGTTTGGGATGCACTAGAGTTGATTGCCCATGGGGACTCTTACTGTTGAAATTGTACATCTACCACATAATATGGATCTGGTTGTTATTCGAATCTTTTATTCATCAAAAGTCTTCAGATACATTTGTTTATGGATTTGTCCACATTAACACTTTCTTATTTAATTCAGTGGGATAATAAAATTCTATGAAGGAAACTGATTATATGAAGAATACATTATTAGGACACTGATGGCCCCTCAGTATCTATGTAGCGTGTGTGTGTGAAACCCTTCTTTATTCTGAAAATCAGAACACAAGTGCCAGGCTCTATCAAGTTTCAGAAAAGAATGATGCTGAGACATCAGGGTAGAAAATAGTTTCTCTGTCTGCCTTGGCAAAAATGATCATAAACTGGGACACAACATTTAGTGCTTTCACCAGACTCTACCTACTGGCTCTCAGTTTGAAGCCTGACCCACACCCCTCTTCTCCAACCCCTGGCACATCTTCTTGTCCCTGAAGGCTGCTGATATATTTGGACACCACCTCTACTTCTGTCATCGTGTCTCTTAGACGTGTGACGAACTTGATAACAGGCTTAACACGATGAATATGACACATGCATTTGTTGTCTCTTCACCTTGAAAGTAGATGTCTGGATGTGGACAGTTTCTACCCACATCCCAAACATCCCCGTTTTAGTAGCTGTGGACATTTTTAAGTCCTGATATCATTTGTGTGAATTCAAAATCTTACTGGGTAGAAGTACCTTAAAAGATTTTTTTGGATACGTGGGTATATATATTATTCGCTCAGATTTGTAGACGAGAATATTAGAATGTCACCGCCCCTCCAAAATTCCTTTTCCTTTCAATCATCATGACAACGATAGTAATCAAAGGGGCAATAGGATATTTACCTAATGCTGTTTTGATGTTGAGGGGATTTGGTTCACTCTGATTTGCCAAGGTTTTTATCATCACAAGTGAGTTACGCTTCGTGCTTTGAGGAAGCAAATTTCCTTACATTTATTTGTCATTAGCACTGGTTCCCTTGAGAGAGTTCAGGAAAGAAATCTAGAAATAACAGTGGTATTTTGAAGCATTCAATTAATGAACTGCCTTCAAATAAAAGTCATGAGGCACTTTTCTATGTAATGCCAGCTTTTCATAAGCTGCCACAACCTTAGTGTAGAAAATGGACAATCGTACGAAGGTGACTTAAAATTCCTTCTCCACCATGCCTGATCTCATCACTGACCTCAGTCATCAAGAGAAAGTCATACTTCCTTGGTAACTTACCACCACACAGACTGTTTTTGGTTTTTTTTTTTTAAATACAGCTTCATATGTTTTCTAATTCCAAACTTCTGCCATGCTCTATGAAATTCAAATTATATATTCATCAAAATGGAAATGTCTTTGCCTTTAGTTACTTTCCCTTGAGGGCACGACTTTCCTTGCAGTCTTCTCAAGGAAGGCTATGTTATTCTATCACATATCTCTCAAGACAGGAAGCGGGGAAGGTATACTATTGCTGACTGTTGACACTTCACCCTTACTCCCACCTTCTGCTAAACTTTCTTAGATGCATGTTCCTCTCATGAAGAACCTGGCCAGACGCCTTGATTCTTGAAACTCACTTGACATTTTAGTAAGGCTTTTCCCACTGAGAATATAACTCCTAGTTTGGGATCAGTCTTCAGACTTATATTCTGTTGGGGCGTTCTTTAAATGTTTAATCACAAGCCTTATTTCACCTTGACGTCGGTCCTCTTTCACCGCTGCTATTTTGCTTGCACGCTGATGCGTTTGCTTTCACATTCTGCCATTTTCCCCAGCAACAGAGCCTCAATTCTGACAATTAATTACTGTGGCTGGTAGCCTTGGTTAATTGCTTCAATTGCTTTTTCCATGGTAACGACCCAATCATTGTCATGGTTAGAGTGAATAATGATTGCTTCATTTAGAGACAATTTCCAAGTTTGGATAAGAGCTGACAATTACATTTATTGAAATACATTTCTTATGTGCTAGCCAAGCCAATTAAACCACCCAAAATCTTGTTGATTTTATTTATTATAACAGTGAGTGTCCATTTGTTTAAGATGGTTCAAATGGGCACTATTGATTCAAAGAATGGCTATTCAACCTAAAGTTTTCAAAGTAATTTTAATACAGTAACAATATACTGATTTATCAAACTTTATCAGAATGTATTTATCCTCGACTTGTTGATCAGATTCTAAAGGATTTCCCAGTCATTGCAATGAACAACAATTTTAGTTTTAAAATGTTTGGTCCTATAAATTTAGTGTGTTGAGATTGGGCTAAATCAACGTTGACCTTTTAAGTTACACAAGAACTTTTTTTAAACTATTTTTTTAATATACCATAAAATACAGTAATCATAGGGTAGGACTCAGTGTATTGAATAATTATTGTATTTTAAATGTTACAGAGTTCAGATTAGCTTAAAAAATAATAGATGACAGAGGCACCCTTCCTCTTTCTTTTCTGCAGCCAAATTCCACATGTCCTATGCAGCAAAACGTTTCTTCTGCTATTTCTTTTCTCATTTTTCAACACTCAAGCTTCTTTTTAATTAACTTTTTTATTTTGAGATCACATGATGTTCATACTGTTGAAAAAAAATAGTACAAAAAAGATCCTATATACACTTAACCCAGTTCCCAAATGGTAACAACTCAGAAAAAAATGGTACAATATCACAACCAGGATATTTATTTTGATACATTTAACATGACATCACAATATGGTTATTCTTTTTGCCTTTTTTTTTGTACCTACACAGATGTCCCTTCCTCCTCCCCTCATCCAACTTACATAAATTCTAGAAACCAACAGCCTGTTCTTCATTTTATAATTTTTATTTCAATAATATCAGTGAAATTGATAGTATATAAAATTTGGCGATTGGCTTTTTTTTCTTTAATCGGCATAATTATTTGGAGATTCATCCAAACTGTTGTATCATTACTTTGCTCCTTTTTATTGCTAATTATTACTCCATGATATGGTTGTTTCACAGTTTGTCTAATCATTTACCCACTAAGGATTTTTAGATTGCTTGCAGTTTGAGACTATTATGAATCAAGCTGCTCTCAACATTCATTTATAGGCCATATAAGTTTTCATTCAGTTTTTTAAGAAACTATCATATTGTTGTCCAGATTAGCTGTAGTACCTTTTTTACACATCCTTCCATTTTCACATCCTCACCAGCATTTAGCGCTGTCACTACATTTTATCATAGTCATTCTGATAGGATCTAATATCCCACTAAGATTTTAATTTGTGTTTCCCTAATGGTTAAGGATATTGAATACTTTCACATGTGTGTATTTGCCATCTGTGCATACTCTTAATGAAATACCTTTTCATGTTTTGCCTGTTTTCTTAATTGGATTTTTACATTTTTTTTAGATATTCAGTGTTAACAATTTTGTATATATTCTAGACACTAAACTTTCGCTGGATATCTGGCTTTTATAATATTTGTAAATATTTTTATTAATTTTTAGCTGATCTTTTCATCTTTAACAGGATCTTTTACAGAGCAAAAGTATTTTGATGAAGTCCGATTTATCAAATTTCCTTCATATGAGTTGTGCCTTTGGTGTCAAGGACTCTTTGCCTAGTCATAGATTCTGAAAATTTTCTTTTATAAAGCTTTATTGCTTCGTAGTCTACACTGAAGTCTGTTAACCATTTTGAGGGAATTTTTCCATAAAGTACGAGGTATAAGTTGAGGTTCCTTTTTTTTTTTTTCCCTAGTGCAAACCAATTGCTCCAGCACCATTGTTGAAAAGGCTTTCCAGCCTCCAATGGTTGCATCTGGGCCTTTGTCAAAAATCAGTAGGCCATACTTGTTCAAAGCTATTTCTTGGCTCTCTATTCTATTTAATTGATCTATGTGTCTACCCATCTACCAATACCACCAGTCTTGTTTACAGTAAGTATATAATAAGCTTTGAAATTGGTTAGACTATTTCTTCCACTGAATTCTTCTTTTTCAAAATTATTTTAGCTATTTGAGTTTTCTTATTTTTCTATATAAATTTTAGAATAGACTTTTCTTTATCCACAAAAAAATCTTTCTAGGATCCTCATAGGAATTATGTTAAGCCTGTTTTTCAATTTGAGGAGAATTGAGATCTCTACTATGTTAAATCTTCCATTATTTATATCTTCTTTGATTTCTTTCATCAGTGTATTGTAATTTTCAGTATGCAAGAATTGTACTTTTTTTGGATTATTTCTAAGTATTTCATTAATTATGAGTGACTTTAAATAGTACTGTGTCTTTAATTTTAGTGTTCATGTGTTCTTATCTAGTATATGGAAATGTAGTTGAATTTTTCTGTCTATCTTATGTTCTGTATGTCGGCTGTGTTGGGTCTTAACCTACTAAGAGTAATATTATGGGCTAGAAATGTCAGAGGCACTCACCTGGGCCCATTCTACCTGTCGTGAGCTTCTACAGACATTTCCCTTACAGGAGCCAATATTGTGGCTGGACCAGATCTTGTGATTCTTATAATGATTGCCATATGCACCTCAGGAAAAAAAAAATCAGAGAATTTTGAAGAAAAAGATTTATTACTCACACATAAGGGCCACACAGCAAGGTGGTGAGTAGAGAAGAAGGGAGTCTGTACCTGGGGCTCTGCCTTTATTAGGGTTCAGGGTGGGATGCCTAGGGTTTCACAGGTTCACTCTTTATTGGCAAATTTAAAGAATAGCAGTCAGACTTAGGGCACAGGAAGGGAGGAAAACAGGGTCACTTAAGCGTTCAGTTATCTAGGTGACCCAGGGCTTTTTAAAAGGGAAAATTCATAGGTAGAGGCAGTCTGGTTTCTGATTTAGTTGTTTTGCTGGTTGCTATGTTGTACATCTAGCAATACATTTATTAGCGAAGCATGTCTTTGAAGTGGATGGCTTAGTAATTAAAAGCTTGCTGTCAGGCATTTACATGACAGTTAAAAATCATAATGTCGGGCACTTAACTCTACGATATCTTATAATTTTGGTAAATTCATTCATTAGTTCTAATTTCTTGCAATCTACAAAATCTATTCTCATCTACATAGGCAAACATGTCATCTATAAATAGAAATAATTTATTGCTTCTTGGCCTTTTGACTATTTTTTGTTTTGTTTTGTTTTCTGTTCAATCTTTATATGACTTTCTTTTTAAAACATGATTAAACTGGCTAGAATTTCAATAAAATCTTGAGTAAGAGTATACACTCTTGCCTTGTTTTCTACCTTAAGGGAGAACAATTATCTACCTTTTTCTTTTGTTTCTATAAGTATAAGGGTTTATTTCTGAAATCTCAATGCTATTTTATAGATTTTTATGCCTAGCTTTAGGATAGTACATACTCTCTTGATTACTGTAAATTAATAGTAAATTTTGAAATCAGGAAATGTAGACCTCTAGCATTTCTCTCATTTGTCAAGATTTTTTTGTCTATTCTGAGTCCCTTGCATTTCCATATGAAGTTAAGAATCAGCTTGTCAATTTCTGAAAACAAAAAAAGAAGCTGGAATTTTCATAGAGTTTTCATTGATCTTTATTATTTTGTTCCTTCTGCTGACTTTAGGTTCTTTTTTTTTTTTTTCTTTTCGGTGGTGGGTTAGGTTCTTTGAGATTTTTCTTGTTTTTGTGAGGAAGGCCTGCATCGCTATGAACTTCCATCTTACAGATGCTTTTGCAGTATCCCATAAATTTTTGTGTGGCTGTGTTTTCATTATCATTTGTCTCAAAGTACTTTTAATTTCCTCTTTAACTTACTTTTAATTTCATTGTTGACTATTGATTTTTTAGTAGCATATTGTTTTGTCTCTATGCAATCATTTTTTTCTTGTTTCTCTTTCTGTGGTTGACTTCTAGTTCATGCTCTCGTGATCATAAAGGGTGTTTGAAACAATTTCTGTCCTCTTAAATTTGTTGAGGGTTCTTTTGTCTCCAAGTATGTGGTCTATCTTAGAGAATGTTCCATATGGACTTGAAAAGAATGTATATTCTGGGTTTTTTGTATGTAATGTCCTGAAAATATCAATTAAGTCTAACTGTTTTATTGTGTCATTTAGGATCTCCATTGCCTTATTGCTTTTCTGTCTGGAAGACCTGTCTAATGATGTTAGTGGGGTGTTAAAGTCTCCTACTCTTGTATTCACATCAGTTTCTCTCTTTATGTCTATTAGTATTTGTTTTACATATTTAGGTGCTCCTGTATTGGGTGCATATATGTGAAGGGGAATAATATCCTCTTCTTGTATTGATTTTTATATCATTATATAGTGTCCTTCTTTGTCTTTCTTTATGACCTTTGTTTTGAAGTCTATTTTGCCTGATATGATACGGTTACCCCCTGCTTTCTTGCCATTTTCATTTGCATGAAATATCTTTTTCCATCTTTCTCTTTCAATGTATGTATGACTTTCACCCTAAGGTACGTCTCTTGTAGGCAGCATATTGTAGGCTCTCGTTTTATTATCCATTGTGCCACTCTATGTCTTTTTATTGTAACATTTAGTACATTGACTTTTAAGGTAATTATTGACAGCTAGCTAGCTAGCTAGCTAGCTATGTATTTATTGGCATTTTAAACCTTGTTTTCCAGTTGATTTTGTATTTCTTCTTTGTTCCTTTCTTTTTCTTTTTCCTTTTGTGGTTTGATGATTTTCTTTTGTATTAATCTTGAGTTATTTTCTTTTTAGCTTTTGTGACTCTATTATAATTCTTTGACTTGTGATTACCCTGTTTTTCAAGTATGTTAACTCCTTACCATATCTACTTACTTTATACTGGTAATCATATAGGCTCAAACACATTCTAAAAAAAGAAAAAAGTTTACATTTTCATACTCTTCTCCCTCACATGTTATAATTTTGATGTCCTCTTTTATATCTTCACGTTTATTACTTTGCTCTTCATTATAGTTATCATCACATTTCCAATTGTTATTTTCTTTTTCCTATGGATTCCCACTTCTTTTCTGCTTAGAGAAGAACTTTCAACATTTCTTTTATGATAGTTTTAGTATTGCTGTATTCTTTTAGTTTTTGCTTATCTGAGAAATCCTCTATCTCGCCTCCTATTCAAAATGGTAATCTTGCTAGATACAGTATCCAGCTTTTCCACTTTCAGGACTTTGAATATATCTTGCCACTCCCTCCTGGTCTGTAACATTTCTGTAGAAAAATCAGCTGATAATCTTATGGGGGTTCCCTTGTAGCTAACTCTTTGTTTTTCTCTTGCTATCTTTAAATTTTTCTCTTTGTCTTTAACTTTTGCTGTTTAAATTATATATCTTGGTCTGTGCCTATTTAGGTTCATCTTGTTTGGGACCCTCTCTTTTTCTACCTGGATATTAGTTTTCTTCTTTAGATTTGGAAAGTTTTCAGCCATAACTTCTTCAAATATGTTTTGATCCCCTTTTCTGTTTCTTGTCTTTCTGGAACCCTTATTATGCCTAGATAGGCATGCTTTATATTATCCCATAGGTCTCTTATATTGCTTTCATTATTTATATTTGTTTTGTTATCTTCTATTCTGATTGAATGATTTCCATTATACTATCTTCCAGATCATTTACTTGTTCTTCATTATTTCGTCCACCATTTGTAGCCATTAGCTTGGCTTGCATCTTAGCAATTGAGTTTTCTTATTTTAATGGGCTCTTCTTTGCAGTTTCTAGTTTCTTCTTATAGTCATCTGCTCTTCTATCAATATGAAGAAAAGAATGTGAATCAAGAAACATCATCTGTCAATGGAGCATGACCAAATGCTATCAAAAAGGAGTCTGATTCTGCTAAAAAAAAAAAAAAAAAACACTATAGTGCCTCTACTACTAGTATAAAATTGCTTTTGGGAAAATTTCTGTATCTTTTTCAAATACTGTTAAATGACTTACTTTTGAATAATGGAAAAGGTAAAATCTAAAATTTCACTCAAAAATTTTTTTGCAATGTATACACAAATAATAACATGAATGTGTTAGTAATAAAACATAAATGAGATAAAGTGAATCATGCATAGAATTTGCTGACAATATAAACTTGGAATTTGTTGAAATATACTTGTAAGTAGAGTTGAAATTTAGGGAATAAAGTTTCTTTTTTTGTCAACTGAACTTTCTTCTTGAATTTTCCTTTTCACTAACAATCTGTAAGACAGGAACAACCGAGCTTTTCTGTATTTATCCAAATGATTGGCATTTTCTGGAAATCATTTTATGAAAAGCAGCCCCATACCAGATATTTATTTTGATACCCAGCTTCAACAAAAGGACACAAATTAATTAAGTTTTCACTTTTCCCCTATTTGAAGATATTTGGAAATAAGTACATGCTCCCAAGAGAATGTACTGAAGATTTGCTTTTGTAGTCACTATATTTTAATTTCTTGCTTCCAATTTCTTCATAAAAATAGTTGTTCTAAGAGATACAGGGAATTAAAAATACTGTTCAAGAAGGAGAAGAGCCAATTCCAAGAGTTTTCCAAAGAAAGATAGGAGCTTCTCAGTCAAAACTGATGAGCCACAGTACAAAGATAACGAAACCTCCTCTATCTGTGGAATAACATTATGAGTGTGTTGCATAAGGAAGTAAATCATGCTCAAATTCCCATCAATAAGGAGTTGTTAAAAATATGCTCGTTAAAGGATATATACAATGATAATAAAAACAGGACTCTTGTCTGAGGATCTGTGTCTCACAAGGACCTAGGAACACCACACAATGGGGCTCATAAAGACAGGAATGTAGTTTCAGAAGTGACTTGGCTATTGAGTTTCTAGGCAAGCAGTGGGTCTGTAGCTCTCTCATTTTGTGTTTGGCTATTCCCTTGACTTTGGTATCCTTGTCTCTGCTTTTATTGCTCCTGTCTCTGATGACCACCTTCTGTCCATTCTCCTGTTGTTTATGCCTCGTTGCTTCACTTCACTCACACTCCCTGCTTAGTTACTGCATATTAATTACTCTTACTTCCTCCCTTCTTCTGCTTATTGCCTTCTTCTCCCTGTGTGTATTTTGGTTTCTGCCCCCTGCCATTAGCCACCCACTGTGTAGGTCTTGAATTCAGATTCGCAGAATCCAAATGTGGGTCTAGAGTCAAGGTCTCAGGAAAAGGATTGACATTTGAATTGGATGAGAGAAAAACTTACTTTTTTAAGACTGAAGGGGAAAAGGTGAAATATATACTTCTATAGGTTGGAACAGGAATTGAGAGAGATTATGTCTAATGACTTTGTCTCCTTAATGGAGTAAGAGACAGCACTGTCTGCCAAGAGTGAGGGACAGGGTTTGAGAGGGTTTGAATAAGGAGCTTACAGAGTGGCAGATGTTTGGACTAGCTTTAGAGTGGGATGGAAGAGGAACTGACCAGGAACAGATGAAAACAGGTGGAGCTGAGAGTTTGAGAATAAGTGGGGGCCAACCTGCCAATCCATTTTTATGATGCAATTCATTCCTGATTGTGTGATTTCAGCTCTGCCAGAAACCTCCACCCAACTCCCTGGCTAGGAATGATGAGGACAGGTGAAACGATTGCTCAGGAGATCAACCACCTGCATTTAGAGAGAAAAGAAATAAAAAGTTAGGAAGAAGCTGGGAAGATGGAAAAACCAGAGACTGGAAGTCTTGAAGAGATGGATACCAGTGCAAGAAGCTGGGTGATCTGGACTAGAAAGTAGGACATTTGAATGAGATGAGCCAGATTTCAGAGGTGATGCCATGATGTTGCACGTGAGATAGATTCAATCTGGCCACAACTTTTCAGCTCCTCTTTTCACTCTGAATCTGAGCTAGTCTTCAGACTTGCTTTAATCAGTCAAATGTAGATGAAGTAGAGGTGTGCACATTCTGGAGTCTAGACTTCAAGAGGTCTCATTGCTTTCTGCCTTCCTCTTCTTGGAACACTGCCCTGAGACTGCCATAGCATAAGATGTCCAAGATGAAAGACCATGGAAGGAGATGCCCAGCCATCTCCGCTGCCTCAGCTGAGCTCATCCTCTACCCATTGTTGGCCAAATGTAGCCACAGAAGTGAGACCAGTGGACATCAGCAGAAGGACCTCCCAATCAGCTGACAGACTGATGCAAAATAATAAATATTTGTAAAATATGACATATTTAAAAATGAGTAAATAAACCTGGCATGTTTGAGACCCAGCTGGTAATCCAGAGTAAGAAAGAGATGAGATCAAAGAGGACATTGAAGGTGAGGAAGGTAATGATCTTGCTTAGAGATAATTGTACTTGGACTTGTACTCTGCAATGCAAAGCCATTCAATGGATTCATGCAGAGGAATGACGTGATCTGACTTGAGTTTTTAAAGGATCATTTTATGAGTAGCTATGATATGACATTACATACAGATGAAGTATGACGTTGCTCTCTTTATTAATTCACTGAAGTCTGGTTGGCATATGAATACAAAAAGCTATGGATTCGGCAGTCACATTAATTGACTACTGTTGACAGCTAAATTGGATAATCTTAAACCCAATACAGAAATTTTGGCTTCAGTTTTTGTGCCTTAGACTTATACTTTCATTAATATAATTTTGCTTCTCTAAGCCTCTAAGCTACTTTTCACAGTTTCTGCCTGAGTTCATGATTACACAAAATCTCCTTTATAGAGTCTAGGTCAAGTAAAAGCTATAGAAATACAGATTTCTGTGTAAAAGCAAATCTTCTAGATTTCAGAATTGTATTCTATAAACATTATCAAACAAAATTGTTTTTTACATAACAGAAATTTTTCAGTGACTCTCATAAAGTGTTTATTGCTAAATTCTGTCAAAGTAAAATTTAAAAACTCAGTAATACAATGGTTTAGGATAATATAGCTAAATGAAGAAAAATTGAGGTATAAAGGAACCAAAAAATGGTACATCATTTTAATATACATTTATAGTCTTCCACAATGACTTCTCCTTGAATATGTCAACATATTCTAACAAAAAGCTAAGTTCTACTAAAATCAGTACAACAACCTACCTCTAACTTTTGAAGCAGTAAGACAAATGCTATATTTCATTTTTATATTCAATTATCTATGCCTAAAAATACAATAAAATGCTGAGTTTAAATTTGGCCCAACATGAACTCAATAATGAATTTTGCATAACTCCATCTAAAGGCATTATCTCAGATTTCTTGCTTGAAATTAAAAGGTTGTCAGGAAGAGGTCTAAATAATTACAGGAATGGGGGAATGGAGACTTTTAATAAGAAATTATAAATCAAGATAACATTTGAAAGTACAAAACTCAGAGTCTGGAAGGAAACATATACTCAGAAAATTACTTCAGCATGATTTTAATGCATTTCTCCAAGATTCAGACAAACATCTCTAGCAGGGTAATATATTAAAATAATAATTTTGTGGGATATATTTCCCCACTCCCATATTCTAAGACCTTTTATAATTTTCTGTCTTAGAGAATTTTGCTCTTAGCAAAGCAGAATTTGCTATTTTAGAGATTTTTGGTATCTTGTTGTATTACTTTATTAAAAAAAGGAAGTCTTTATTACTTTTTATGTCCTGGGAGAATTTAAATAATATTGGAATCTGCTCTTTAAATATTTGGTTCATGTGCCCCTTGAAAGCACTAGAACCCAGTGCTTTGGAAAGGAGGGGTTGCTCATTTGCAACTTTCCCTGTCCTTCTATGGAAATAACACTTTTTAATCTTTTTTAATAAATTACAGACTGTTTTAATAAATTATATTTTCTTTGCAAATTATCCATTTCATTCAAGATATTTTTCACAGAATTGTGCAAAGTAGTCTTTTATGAGTTTTAAAATTTTTGTTTCTGCCATGTTTTCACATTTTTTAAGTATTTGCATTGTGTATCTGTAATTTACCTTTATTTTTTCTCAGTCAGGTAACCTACTACCTAGTGGTTCAACTATATTACTAATTTTTTTTAAATCAGATTTTTAAAATTTGTTCTGCTGTTTTCCTAATTTTAACTTATTAATTTTATTTCTTCTTTATCAATTACTTCTTTTAGTTTTTTTTAAAGTTTTTTTAAATTATATGTTTAATTTATATATGTATAAATACATTTGAATACATGATGACAGTACAATTTAATATTATGAGTGCTCTAATGAGTACTATTTTGTGTATAGCCCAGAGATTCTAATATATACTGTTTTCTTTGTCATTCTTTTCTACAAATCTTATAATATTTATTTGAACTTCCCTCTGCATTAACAGTTTCCTAAGATAAAGTTTTAAGATCTCTAACCAGGAGAATGTTTTTCCCTGATTAACAAAAATTTAATTTCTATTTTTATTTAATAGAATATTATATTTATTATTTATTTTTATTCACCTGGAATTTATTAAGTTATTTACTTTATGTCCTTTATATTTGGCCCATTTTTGTATATTTTCTAAGGACAGGTGTAAGGAAAATATATTCTCTAATATTAAGATACAATGTTAAATATATATTGCTTAGACTTACCATAGTGATTTGATTGTATGTCTTCTATAACTTTAGACTTTTTGTTCACTTGATCTGCCTTGGAACAGGAAAGATAAAAGCCTCCTAATATTAATGTTTCTGTATATTTCTTGTTAAATCTCTTTTAATTTCTAATTTAAAATGTTGGTATATTACTTGATACAAAGATATTTATAGATGTTATACCTATATTATTATTTTATCTTTTGGCATAATAATCTGTGTGCTTTCATCTAATTTAGTAACTAATAGCCCCAGTTCCACTTTATCTGACAAAGATTTCTGCTTTGTTTTATTGCATTCATTTGGTATTCAACTGTCCAAATTTTACTTAAACACTTTGAAATAACTTTGTTTACTGTGACACTTTTACAACACATTGTTTTGCTTTGTGATACAATATGAAACTCTTTTCTTTTAATAAGTGAATTGATTCTAATTACATTTATTTAAGTCATATTTCCTTGACCTTATCTCTGTCCTATTAGGTTGCATTTACCAACTTGAATTGATGTTGTTTGCTTTTCAGTTATTAAAGATTTGGAAATTAACTATATCATTGATAGAACATAACTCCTTTCCTTTTGTGTCTCAGTTTTTGATAGTTTTATCATTTCCTCATCATCATGTGGCATGTACATTTCATTGTCATGCTTAATCTACCTTTACTTGTCCTTAAATTTCAGCTTAAATGTTCAAGGTTCTGTTACTGTCTTTTTGCTATAGTTTCCTGAAAATATCTGTTTGGCTAAATGTTCTCAACTTTCCCATATGGGCCTGTATGAACAATATTTCCTGCGTTCTTACCCTGTACTCCCATTTGGCTTTTTCACTTAAAGGAGATTAAACCTGGTGTACATTAGGTGGTCCCAGTCGGGTGGGAGAGAAGGAAAAGTAATGGGATTAAGAAAGTGAATAAGGGGACCTAGAATCATATGAAGTAAAGTGCAGTGAAAACAATGTTAAATGCCACACCTGGTATATACGTAAATTTGGGACCTGAAATTTATACCATTCAATTTCATCATTCTAGGCAATAAATCTTTAAGTGTCCAGGGACAAAGTAAAACTATGCATATTAATTTAAAAAAAACTGATACTAACATGACTTGTAATTACAGGCTGCTTATTTATTCAGCAACTTATTGAGCAGAAACATACCCTGTGTGCTAAGGTTCAGGAGGGAACGGGACAGACAGCAATCCTCGCCCTCTGGGAGCTTACATTTACATTAATTAAAAGTATCTGTGCTTTGGAGCCTGTCTGTATGTAATCGTTGAATATTCTGTTCTTCTGAGTCTGAGATAGGCCCAGAATTATAACAAAATTTGTTTATATTTCTGAAATACATTTTAGTTATAGAGAACTAGATATAGGTCATCTATTTTACCCATTAAATGCTATGATTGAGAAGAATAATAATCTTAGTTGCATATATAATAAAATATGTCAATAAATAAAGCATTGTATTTTATCAGTAATAATTAAAATCTATTACAAGCACTTTTGTTGATGCTAGCTTATTTAAATTTACCAAGTATTAGAGTAACTGTATTATTTGTGCTTCTTACTATTTTGTTTAGTAACTTTTTTTTTCCTTCATAAAGAAGGAAAGAAATATTGACTTTAAATACAATTGGAGAATGGAGAGCCTTTCTTCACTAGAGAATGTTAGCATTCTACTTCCACACCCTTCGACAGCACTTTATGAGCATCTATATCTTAGTTCTTGTCATCTGATGGCAAAATTATCTATTTCTGGCTCCATCTCCCCACCTGGATTGTAAGCTCATCCAGAGAGGCAGATGCAGTGTCTGTTTTTCTTTGCATCCGCTGTGCTTCTGCAAGCTCAGGCATGTGTTAGTCGCCTGGAACTACAGCTTTCCTTGTAGAACAGAAGCTGTAAAAATACTAGATTTGCAATGAAAATGCTTATGCACATAACAGAATACTTCCTGCCTAGGCCTGCCCCAGTGTTTTTCTCTAAGCAGAGCAGAGTGCTTTGCTTGTATTTCCAGATGCAGGTGGTCAGACCTGTGTGGTCGAGAGGGAACTGGGTCACCGAGAAGATGTAGGTTATCTACACGGAGACCTGCATCTCAGCTCCATGAGATGTTGATCCTTGGTGAGATGCCCACCAGTGCCCTGCGCAGGATGCTCTGCACCGGGAGTGGGGTGTGGCGGTTGTTTGGTCCAGATCGGTAGCCCCTCTGTCCTGATGCTCAGTCTCTCAGTTTTTCTGCAGTGTCAGCTTCATACAGAATGCTTTCCTTAAATTCTCTCCCCTGAGCTTCATACAATTTAGTCATGTCCTAAATAACTGAGAAGTGGAAAATGGATGCACAACGATTGGTATTTTCTGCCAAGCGGCTGAAAATAGCATGCCATCGAGATGTGAAACTAAACTAAGAGTCAATGTCAATAAAGTGAAGTAGCAGGAACAGGTCAGCGAGAGCAGGGGCCCTCCTGTGCTCGCTGCCCACACCCAGCAGCCTACACACTTATGGATTCCTAGGACATGAGAGATAGGAAGGACTTCACAAGTCAGCTAGAACCTTCCCCTTCTGCATGGCCTGAGCAGAAGGTCACCTAGGCCATCCTGTTCTTCACAAAGGAAGAACATGTAGGTCCAATATCTCTGGCCTCTGGAATAGAAGCCCCCAGAACTGTATGTGATGGTTGAGACCAAGGGACCAAATGCACATAATTTATTATGCTTTGAGGGGTGGAAAATCCATCTGTAATATACCGAAGTAAAATTGAATTACTGAAGCAATAACCTAAACGAATTAAAAAATACAGTTTGCCTGAAATAACGTGGACTCTTTTATCCCTTGTATTATGTGAATTAATCACACGTTGTTTTCTGAAGTAGCAGTGTAAATAGAAACAAGTCCTCTTGATTCCTAAAACCCCATCTTGTTTCTCAAAGTTTTTGCTTTAATTGACACACAGCAAGGAAATACATTTTTTGATCACTTTTTGGTACAAACGCGTACACACACAACTGAAATTCCAACAAAAGTCTCAGAGAACAGTACTCAGCCTTAGTATCATGCAGCCTAATGATTTTTTGTTATTTACTATTCTATTTTTGTTTTGTTTTGTTTTGTTTTGTGAATTCACCCACACTTTAATTTTTGCTCATACCAAGTGTACATTTCGGCTGTGGCTCTGCTGCATATTGTTTTATCTCAGGACCTAAGATGATGAAACAGATTCTTCCTAGAATGCTGATCTTTCTTGTGGCACATGGGGGAACCACATGCTGGTTCTTAAGGCTTCTGCCCCGAAACGAAACACACTCCACTGACATAACGCTGGCCAAAGTAAGTCAAGACACGTGGGTAGGTCTAATGTCATCGGGTCAGGGAGATGTCATCTTCCTTCGTAAGTAATTAACAGATATTTGTGAAAAATAATGCAGCCTAGTTTAGAGCTTTATATACGTTTGTGATTTCTTATAAATCTCAAAGCCATGTTTACACTAGGTACTATTCACCCTATTTAAGTGATGACAAAATGAGGCTTATAGACTATAAAATTATTGAATGACAGTCTGGATTCAGAACATGTCTGTGAACTATAAACCCCTTCTCATAACCTGTACAATTTTTATCATATCCCAGTAGACTGAGTTTTCTTGTGCAAGATCTCCCCAAACTTAACAATTATGGTAATGAAAACACAAGCTAATAATGTATTCCTGCTATAGCTTTTAAAAATATCTGTTGTCCCACCACTGTAAAAGATTCAGCTCTACACTTTGGAAAACACTGTACAGTGGAAGTTCAAAGAGCCCTGGAATACGGGAAAATGTCTTTGTCTTCCATAATGATTGATTCTAAGAAAATAATACTACATTAAGAAACCAATATTACAGAGCCATGAGCCAGGGATGGTGAAACTAACACTGCGTCCAAGTGTACACAAGATGTTAGTTAAATCTTATTTCAGAAAAAAAAATTGTCTAAATTACAATAGATTTAAGTGTGAGATATCTGTCTTGAAACAACCGCCATACAGATGTAGAATAAAGGGATCCTTAACTAAAAAATTCAAATTGGTGGAAATTGTCTTTTTTTTTATATAATTTTATTGACAAAAATCTTTAAATAGTAATACTTTCCACCTCTTTTTGAGCACTTTTAATGTGTGAGGTTCTGTCCTAAGTGCTTTACGTATTTTATCTTAATTAATCCACATAGTAACTTACAAGGCAAGGAATATTGTTACCTTCACATGACAAATATGAGGGCAGAGGGCAGAAGCTAAGTAATATGCTTTGGTCACTCAGTTGGTAAGGAGAGTCAGGGTCACACTCAGGAGCTAAGCTCTAGAAAATATGTTCTATTTTTCTAATTATGATAACATATAAAGTAACCAAATTACTATTTTAACCATGTTGAAGTATACAGTTCAGTGGCATTAAGTGCATTTACATTTTGATGCAACCGTCACCACCCACCATCTGCCTCCAGAACTGTTTTCATCTTGTAAACTGGAAACTCTGTACCCATTTAAACAATAACTTCACATTTTCTCCTGACACCCACAAAACCACCATTCTGTTTTCTGTTTCTGTGAATTTGATTACTCTAGGTATCTCATATAAGTGGCATCATACAGTATTTGTCCTTTTGTTACTGGCTTGTGTTACGCAGTATGTTTTCAAAATTCATTCATGTAGTAGCATGGATCAGACGTCTTCCTTTGAAGGTGAATTAATATTCCATTGTATGTATACAATACAATTTGTTTATCCATTTATTTACTGATAGGCATCTGGTTTCTTCCATCTTTTGGTTATAGCAATAGACCTGCTATGAACATGGGAGTACAAGTATCTCTTTAAATTCCTGCTTTTACTTCTTTTGGATATATACCCAGAAGTGAAATTGCTGGATCATAGGGTAATTCACTTTTTAAAATTTTTTGAGGAACTGCCATGCTGTTTTCCTCAGTAGTTGCACCTTTTTATATTTCCATCAGCAGTGCCCAAAGGTGTGGAGTTTTTGTCTCCTTAGTCTGCCATCTGGTATTTCTCAGGAATGTTTTCTGTTGATTCATTTTTTTCTTTGAATAGGCCAAGCTTAATTATCCATTTATTTTGTCTACTATTGATAGTAATCTGTCACATCCTCTAGGACAAGGATTGCGTCTTTTTCAATCTCTGTTTTCCAAGTATCTTAAACATTAAAATAAATAAAAGTTTTTGAAGTGGCTGAATGAGCAAACTATTTCTGGATTCATTTCTAGATTCTTTTATTCATGCAGTGTTTTTACTGAGATACTACTACATGCTATTTATTATTCAACATGATAGTATTTTTATCAAAAGAGCAAAAATCCCATATTCACAGAAGTTACATTCTGTTGGGAACATTTTGAGGTATTTTTGCTAAAATTTAATAGGGCCAGACACCTGCTCAGTATCTATTCCCCCTTCCTCCTCAGTGACAGAAACTTATGTTTTGAGAGTAATAATTTACTCAAATAAAAACTTCTTTGTCATTTCCCTTGAAATGTTATGTAAAGGAAAGTTGTTGAGTGAGGTCTACAAGAAAGCTCTTTGAGGGGGTTGACTCTGTTAACCCAGATGGCCATTTATCTTCACCTTCCTCTCCCTTCTTCTTTCTTTCTGGGAACCAGATATGATGGCTGGAGCTGCAGCCACCATCTTGCTACCTGGAAGATGAAAACCATGCTCTAAGCATGGTGGAGAAGGAAGATGAAAGGAGGCTGAGGCATAGATGATATTGTAAATCCACTTCACCCTCCCCCTGGACTGCCTGCCTCCGGATTTAAGTGAGAAGGAAATACCTCCTTACCTACAGAGAAACCACACAGAAGACTAGAATGATACTTTGAGAGAAAGATAACTTGATTGCCTTAGAGTAATACAGTGGATGGTAGAGAAGAAAGCACATACAAAGATTACTCCAGATTTCATCTGAGGTAGCAGCCTAGGGAGAAATCAAAGACAAGATGAATAAGGGAGCCAAAAGGGTTGAACGTAGGTGGGAGAGTGAAGAAACAGGAAAAGGATCCAGCACTGGTCCTTGAGGAGCAAAACCACGAAGAGGCAGCAGGACAAGGAAAAGCCAGAGAGATCCTTTTCAACAGGAGAACCAGAAGAGTTCAGTACTGTGTGACAAACACCACCAACTGGCGTTATGTGTGCACTGCAGTAAACGTGACCATACTTAGATCGTAGGCTCTTTGAAAGTGTAAGGCAAAGACTCTAGCTTAACGAATACTTTAAATGACCACATTTCTTGGCAAAATCTAGCACATAGTTGGCTCTGAAAATTTTGCTATTTTAATTTCTGTTGATTCTCCCAGAACGGGGGAAGGCTCCACGCTTTGCAGACAGGGAGGCGCTTTAGGGTATTTTCAGATTGCAGATGCTGAACTTTGCATGTGACTTACTCCCTTCTTTGGGATATTTCAGAAGTGAAGTATAAATATTTAAAAAGGAAAGGGTAATATTGCGTTTTCCTTGATTGACATAGTGAGGAAGGAAGAAAGTAAAATGTAAATATATTCCATATGTTTTGCTTTTAAATCAACTGAAATAACTTCAACTCTAATCACTTCTAGTTTGCCCGGGTAATCAGTCTTTACTAAGGTGATCGCTAAAGCGACATGAATTCTACACTATTACTGTAGTAGGTGACCAGACTCTCAGAAAAATAGCTTCTCCCAACATACTTGTAAGAAATCACTAATTATTCAAATAAGCAGACTGCTATGAAAACGGACCTGACTTTTAGCCACAGCAAGCTCCCTCAATTTGCAGATAGGAGAAATCTTGCTCTAAAATGGTATGAATTGGAAGTGAGGATTTTCCAGCCTCGTACATAAAGAATAATACTGGCAGAGTCCAGAGTATATATGTTTTTATTAGTCTTAGGGAGCTTGAAAACTTGCAAAAACTGTACTTAACAGAGGTTTGCATGATTTTTGCATCATAACCCATTCCCTTTTATAACCCTCATCTGTTTTACACAGAGCTGCTGGTAATCTGGTATTATTATCAACCATCAAGTTATTTCCATCATCTTTCATATCTACCTCCTCCAGTATCCCTGAACCTTAGTTCTATTATAATCTCTATTATAGAGAAGATAATACATGAAAATATGAAGATTTCATCTATGCTACAGAGAGAGACCAAGTTTATTTTTTTCTCTTTTGCTTAATCCCTTGGGTAGCAGTACCATCGTTACTGAGACATTTCTTTGATCTTTAACTTCAGATTTTCTAAAAACATTTAGTAGAGTTATTTGGCATTTATTCATTCCTGTCGAGCGGAAATTAATGGCCCAGAGTTGGGTTCAAATCTATGTTCTTCCAATAACTGACTGTGAGACCTTAAGCACATTATTTTACCACTTTGCACCGTGGTTTTCTTACCCACACAATGGAGACAATGCAACACTTAGATGAGGAGTTTTGCAAGAATCAATACACGTAAAGCCCTTTCCTGAGGCAGTTGCTGAATTAGAATAAGCCATCACAAAATTTTAGCAATTGTTCTTTAAGCATTTATTAAGCAATTTCTACTTATAAAGGAAAACAGAAAGAAAAGACCAAACAGTCCTTTGGTCAGTCCCCAGTCTGACCCATGTTATGCTAGTGACGGGTCTTCTGAAATACCTCATATTCAAAATTCTTAACCATATACTTCAGATAATTCACAATCCAAAACAAATATCCACACAGAAAAACAAGCCAAGCCTTAAGACTATCATGTTAATCTCCAAATGGAAGGAATCTCAAACCTGAATATTTATTTCATTTGCATTTACATGAAAAGTTGTTTGTGTTTGCTTTACCTTGTTTTTGATAGTTCCCAAAGAAGATACAGTTGTCAGTAAATGAGGTGATAACATAGAAGAAAGGCAAAACTTTATATATTTTTATACAAATATTTAAGTGTGAATTGCCAACTCTTTCTGGCTTTCTCTTTGCCTATGGGGTGTTACATGCTTTCAGAGGGGATGCTCAGCAGATCTCCTGATGGCCCCAATGCACTGATTTGAAAGGAAATGGTTTCCACTGGAATTTTATAAAATCAACTGGAACTGGAGGAATATAAGAAAGACATGTTAAATGGTATGGAGATTCAAGTCTCAACAGGCTCGATCAGTATATTTTTAAAAATTTTTTAAAAATATGATTTCCTGTGCTCTTTAGTAAGATTTCAAAGAGGATATTTAAATTCATGGTCTTTTCAATCTGAAAGTTAGCATGCCTTGCAGCAGATGAAAATCCATTTCCTTTCTTCTTTGCATGTGGCATATTTATCCTGTTTTTGTTTGCAATGAAAATCAGGACGAATACTTACCTTTCATGTGTCAATGCAAATAATTTTCCATATAGGACAAGTTCCATGTCTATGAGCTGTGGCAGCCAGAGAACACTGTATAGACTTGCTTTTATATTACAAATATACAGAATCAATGTTTCAAAGTCAGGAAATCCTTGAACTTTTATGGTTTTTGTTCACAGCAGTTAGATAGCCCCCTGAGAAATAAATCTAAAAGAATATCAGGACTGCAGAAGCAAAAGTAAATGGACTTACATGCTATTTGTAAAACATAAACTTGTAATTAAACCAAACAAAGTAAACTTGGGGAAAAAGGGATGATTTAAAGCATTAATGGAAAGTGATCTATTTATTCACTCTTTTAACAGAGCTTACAACATGCCAGTAGGTTTTAGGTACTGAAGATAAAATAAAAAATAAGAGAGAGAATTTGTTCTTCTGGAAATTAGCATCACAGTGACAGTGCTGCCTAAAACGTTTTAGGTCCATACAGTTAGAAGAATTAAAATGCCTCAGGGCATTTCTGTTTTACTAGTTGGTGTTTGAATAAGTGGTGGGTCTTACTATATAAAAATAAATATCAACTGATAAACTAAAACACTGTCTTTTCTGCCTTCAGATGTATAATGTCTGCATGTAGGAGGTATACACAACAAAGTGTTACAATCATAACATTGTCAGATTTTTCTTATGTCTGTATGTGTGGCTGTGATTTTAATCTGATAAAAAGGGTAAGGTCCTGCATAATGGCAATAACTGGTTCACAACGAAAAGTAAAGACGTGAAATGGGTGTTAGAAAGACAGAGGGTAATTATACAAGGGCTAGTGATTTAAATGCAGGTGTGACTGCTCGACCAAAGCAGTCGCTTGTGACCATGAAGCAGCAATCCTGATGAAAAGGAGCAAACATGGTGAGAACAGTGGAAATAAGTACAAGTAGCCCTTGAACATTGGTTGGGTCTGGGATGCCAGCCATTCAGTGCAGTTGAAAATCCAGGTAACACTGTCAGCCTTAGGCAGAAGCAGTCCCTCTGTATCCAACATTCTGAAACTGCAGATTCAACCAATCCAGATCTTGTAGTCCTGTAGTATTTACTGTTGAAAAAAATCTGTGTGTAAGTGAACCTGAGCAGTTCTAGGGTCAACTGAGAACTCATTTGAGTCACTGTCAAACGGCCTTTTCTTATTTGCAGCTGAAGGCATTCAGTGTTAACAGCTAACATGGGTGAAAAGCAAGGTTTGGATTAAGAATTTTTCATAACTTGACATGGAGGATGTTTAACACGTTGGCAACATGCCTACACTGGGGCCATGTTTTGACTGAAAGAGGGGAACCTGGCTACTGATCCTGTGGGAGAGAATCAGACGGGGCAGCGGGAATGCCCCGTAGGCACAGGAAACGGGTGAGTGGTGTGTACCCAGTGAAAGGGGCAGTTTGCTGAGATAAAGGAAGTTCAGAGAAGACTTTGTCTCTGGTGAGGGTTTAGACACAGGGGAAAGGCAAATCCTCTGGCAGAACTAATTGTCAAAGCCTCATCTCAACTCTACGCCCTGGACGCCCAGCTGTGTTTGTAGCTTGTCAAGCCCTCCTTTTTCTTTATTGTATCCATTTCAGTCTGGTATTAATTCGTATGCAGCACTGATTGCATCAAGCAGCAAACCTTCAACTGGTAAGCATTATTTTCTAACTTGGAAAGAGTAAAATTAATTAGCACCTTTGGCATTTAAAGACTACAAAACTTGCCTAAGGTCACCAAAAATGAGCACTCAGGGGTCTTTATTAGCAACTTTTTGCTGAGTCCACTGGGTACCTGTAGGTCTATTTTTGTCAGGTTTGTAAAGCAGTAAATTATTTATGTTCTAATTATAAAAAGTTATTATTTTCAGCTATTATTAAAAATGACAACAGGAAATATAGCAACCTATGAAGTAAAACTGAATTCATTGAACATAGAAAGAAACAAGCTTCTTCTTTTTTTTTTTTTTTTAAGGAATAAATGAGATGGTAGAGTTCAGGAAAATAAAGACATAGATAAAAGATAGAATTTGTTTAAAAAAAATAGGAAAACTAAGAAAGATCCTTAAGATAGAATGCTGCATTCTAAACAGAATATTAGAGAAAAAATTAGCAGCATAAGAAAGAAACCATACAAATATCTCTTCAGTTTATCCTTACAAAGCAAACATTGATTGCTTAAAGATTTTGTAGATTGCTTCCAGCCACTAGAGTGACTGAATTTGACTGAGTTCTGTTCCGAATACAATATGATCCCTACTAGGGTCCATATTGTAACGCAAACTCCCTCTTTCAGGAATATTGCCAATGATTTGGCTTTTCCCTAGAAACGTGGCAAGGTAAAATCAATTCCAAGTCCCCAGACTATTATTGATTTTTCTTTGTTTGACATACAAACTTTCCTGTTAAGAGCTCTCCAGAATGGTCAGGAATTGAGTGAAGGGGACAACTGTGTAATACATCTATTCATAAAAGCTTTCAATTAGAATTCTAGACACAGTGCCATTTGAGAACAATACTGCATTGCAAGGCACCACACTTTCTTCTCCTTTCAGTACATTTAACTGAAAGGAGCATAAAGGGAATTAAATAAATGGTAGAGCAGGAGCCTAAACAGCCTGTTACTCACTGCCAATTAATTGGAAAGTAAAGAAAACAGTGTTCCTTTCATAGCATCAGCCAACCTGAGGTATTCGGTAGGCTGGCATTTAATGCCCTCATCTGTATGCCTTAGTCATTAGGGAAAAATCAGTTGTATATAATAAGTGCTAAGTCATAAAACTATATTTTATGATTTAGGGAAAATTAATTGCATCTCTTGTAATTTTTAAAGGATATGCATAGAGATTTTTCTTTAAAAATGTTGATCCCATTGTTATTTGTAAATGGCAGGAAAATGCAGATTAAAAACCAAAGTATAAAAACCAGCAACTGGCTAAGTAAAATTTAATTGCCTCACCCTGTGGAACAATATGCAGTATTTAAAATGTTGATTTAGGGCTCACTTATTTGTCAAGAAAGATGTACACTGTATCTTTAGTGAAAAAAAATAAGATTTAGGTCAATAAAATCTTATTTTATATAAGAGAGTTTGATTTGCAAAGGAAAAATATGTTGCCTAACATTCTAGTTCTGCAAGGATTAAGCCCCTTCTGGGACTTGACATGCACTTGAGGGGAATTCACGATAGAGAAATTTTTTTCTATGCATCTTCCCAGATAGAAAAGCACTAAAATCACTAATGTGAGATGTCTATTCTTTGTTATTAACAGTAATCTTTTGGTGTTCAATTACAACTTTTTTCCAGCAAAAATTTCATAGATATCCTGGCTCCTTCCTTACCTCTTTGGAGCAGTTCCTCTGGAGAGGCTCTCTCCCAGACTAAAGTCCTCAGTATGATCCCCAAATAAAACCTTTCTTCCAGTAGATCTTTCATGTATATGGGGTTTCTGCATCTTTGAAATACACAAGGAAAGCCTTGAAATACACAAGGATATGCGGTTGTAACAATGATATCTTTGAGTTGAGATTAAGGGCAGATTTTTTATTGATTTCTTTGAGTTTTACTTTTTGACTTTGATAAAAAGAAATAAAAATGCCATTTAAAAAAAACTGATATTGTAGAACTTAAATCCAAAGAGAAATAAAAAGTTGATTCTGACCCATCTTCCACCAAGATTAGAATGGCTTCTGCAGTATCTTACCCTATGATGACTCGGCTGCTAGTCAGACACGTATGGGCAGGTGTAGCTCACGTCCCGTCTCGGCAGGCTGGATGGAATGTTTCAAGCATGAAACACATCTTTTTCTTTCTTTCTTTCTTTTTCAGTTCAACTCTCTCTACTTGTAACTCCTTTTTGGCTCTTCCTGTCCTTCATAAGTGGTAAGCAGGTTGAATAGACTTATTCTCTATTTTGAAAAGGAGACCTAATACTTCAAGACTGCTTGGTACTCAAGTCCTTTCAATCTCTTGGTCCGGACAGATGAGAGGAGAGGGCAGCAGGGCGGGGAGACCTCACAGTCAGAAATGCTGCTGGAGCAGACCTGGAGCAGACCGCCTCTCCGAAGAAAGGTGTCAGGTGGCCTCTCCTGCAAACAACCCATTTTGTACAAGCACTTCTAAAGGTTCCTGCATGAGGCTGGGGGACAGAGGAGTGGTGGGAAGCAAAGCACCTTATATGGAGGACGGTCAAAACATATGCATCCATCCTAGTCTAAGAACATGGATTTCTGACTCACCCTCTGCCTGTAAGAACTTTTTTATATGTATCCAGAATTGTCCCAATGCTTTTTGATGGACTCACAGTGAAAGTCAAAGAGTGAAAAGGGGAATCAGACCCAGCAGAGTTGAAGACAGTACCTGGAGAAAACTTTTAAAAAACGATTCTTTTTATAATGCACAACTGATTCCATGTATTTTAAATATTTCCACTACTAGACAGTCAGCTACTTGAGCACTTTAAGGCTGAAATGTTTTCTTTGAATTATTCATAGTAGCTGATTCAGACTTTGCATTTAGTAACATTCAATGATATTTCCTATGCTTAATGCACCTTATGTTATTCAAACACACATATCCATAGTCAGGTGTACATAGACTCTCACGATTAGAATCACATGCACACAGACTTTTTTTTAAACAGCCATATCAGAAAATTGACTTACTGACAAATCTCCACATTGAAAAATAAACAATCCATAATTACCCTGGTCAGTTGAAATATACACAGTGCATAAGTGAATATATTCACAATTTATTCTATTCTCTGTGGATGTACGCTTAATTATAGCATTTTTGGTAAGTTAGCTTAGAAATTAATTGAGGAAAATTCCCCATTCTCTCTGCAAGGGATCAAATGGGCACCTGCTGGTTAAAGTCGGGGTTCTTTATTAAATTATTTGGTGGCCTTAGTTTGGACTCTGGATGTAAAGATTGTATTCAAATTGTCCCCTGAGTCTTTTAGGCCAAGGAAAATATAGCCGCACAAGAACAGACTCCAATTTAGCAGAAAATATGGAGTGGAAAAAGAAAAACTAGATCCTTTGGGAAATATTAACTTGTGTACATTATAAAAGTGGGTAATAATTCAAAATGCTATTTTCTAGGATCCTAAAACCTCCCACAGAGTCCCTATTTATTTGGACTGTCAAAATAGCTCAGCATAGGATGTGGCGTAAAATGTATCTGGGCCACTGATTTTACAGTCAGTCACTGTGCTCTGTCCCATGGGTCAGAGATCAGTCTGTTCAAAACCCTAAGTGGAAAAATTCCTATCAGGTCATATAGGGTGAAAATTCTTCTCACACCTTAGCAAGAGGAGGGAGGTTCTCCACAGGACTGTTTTAGCTCTGGTAATCCCTGGTCACCCAGGGACATCACCAGCTCAGCTTTTTGATAGCAACCAGAGAAAGCTTGTATCACTCACCCGTGCACCTCAGAACAGAGCAGAAATGTAGCAGAACCAACTTCGGTTCAGCAGCTCAGCCTCATGCCTGAGAGCAGAGGTACCTTTCTGAGCCTGAGGAAAATCTGAGTCCAAACAGGAATGGAACTACTCAGGGATAGGCTCAAGGTTAAGGGAGACAGAAACGTAAGGACGGAGCAATAAAGACATCCCGCGTAGAATGCTGTAGTAACACTTTTATGTCTGCGTCCCTTCCCTCCTTCAGCTGTTTCTATTTAGTGGTTTCATATGCCTGTGGGATTTTTAATTTCAGTTACTATACATACCACTTCTAGAAATGTTTGTCTGATTGATTTTTCTTTTGGCAGTCACTTCTCTGGTCACATTTTCATTCTTTTTTATTTCTCTAAGTACTTTGAACATAACTGTTTTACACTCTCCTCTAATTCTAATGTCTAAAGTCTTTATAGGTCTGTTTCAGCTCTGTGTTTGTCTACCGGTTCTCACTCATAAAGCTTTTGGTTTTTTTTAATTGAAGTATAGTCAGTTACAATGTGTCAATTTCTGGTGTACAGCACAATGTCCCAGTCATGCACATGCATACATATATTCATTATCATATATTTTTTTCGTTAAAGGTTATTACAAGATATTGCACATAGTTCCCTGCGCTGTACAGAAGAAAGCAAACCCCGTGGCACCATTGCTGGCGCATTCTCGGGAGAACACAGTGTTTGTTTTGTGATTTCTGACTCTAAGTGAAGGATTTTGCTTTCAACTTTATTTATGGGAATTTATTAAGCTGTTGGTTGAAACTGAGTTCTTCAGAGAGTTTCTGCTTTCATCAGCCAGTCTATGGAGGCACTTGCAGTTAAATTATTAGTTGGAGGTTACTGAGTCCGCTCTGGTTGTGTGAGATTTGGACCGCAACCGATGAAAGGCACAATGTTATGAATTCTCAGGATAGGTGTCTTCAACACAGCTCAAAGCTACAGCCTCTGTATCTCTCCACTTGGCAGGCGTTAGTCACCATAGTCTGAGGGTTGAGCAGCCAGTACCTGTGCAGGAGTCTGTTTTAAGATTCCCCATCCTGCCTGCATCCCAGTCCTTATCTTCTGTTTCCTCTACTCCCTGCAGCTATCAAAAAAGTCTAATTTATCACCCAAGAGTCTGACTCCTACATCTTTTTTTTTTTCCATTTTGAATTTTCCTGATTTTTTGTGCCAGTTCAGCTCAGCATTTTAATTGTTTCCAAAAGGAGGGTCATTGGGGATATGCATTCCACCAAACTGCTGAAAGTAAGTTCTACTCCCTTAAAAAGATTCATGTTCTGATATATTGCCCCCATTGGACTATGGTAATAATCTATTTCTATCCAAGACCTTGCACAGAGCTGATCCTAAATGGGGCTAAATACAGCGTGGATGAGCAGAACGAATGCGTTTCATGACATTCATTCCACACGGACTCTGACCTCAGCTACAGTGGCTTCTTCTGGTTGTTCCTGTTTGTTATGCTCACTCCCACATCAAGACATGTTCAAAACCTATTCCTCTTCACCTCCCACCTTCAATCATCCAGCTCAGAGATCTCTTTCTTAAGACACCGTTCTAATGTTCAGACAAGGTCAAGTCTGCCTAATAATATTTACGTAACACCCTGTGCTTCTCTTTTATGGTGTTGTCACTAATCTACATATGAATTTCTTAATGTCAGTCTCCCTGACAGTTAGAAAAGAAGCTTTTGAGGAAAGGAATGGTGTATATCTTGTTCATGGAAAGATCTCCTGTGCCTAGCACGGTGCCTGATGTAGAATAGTCATTTGTTAATTACCTGTTGAACTGATTCTAAATGAATAACTGAAAGGCATTATACAGACATACTAAAAAGGGAGGAGGAAGTGCATAGTAAATTCTTTTTCACTTTTTACATTAAGTGTGTAAAATACGTGGGAATTGATAGTCATGTAGATGATCAGTGGTGTGTAACCAATTCTTCCTTCCAATAAGGCAGGTCAGGAAGGCAGCTAGGAATTCCTCCATCTGCTCAGGCCCCAGGAAGTTGCATTACTTACAATTTCCAGGGTTTAAAGTAAAGAACAAGACATTTTAAACCAGTTATATGATTTAAGCTTTTAACAGCTCAAAGTTACCTGAATTAAGACATTGCATGCTTAATGTATCTAATTATTTGTAATATTCTCTATAGGGCATTATGACATAAAGATCATATGAAAGATAACTGCTATATGTATAAACAAAGGAACACACCAAAACACTAGCACTGGTAATCAAATACGTATTTTCCCCTTCACTGAGCTGTATCATTTTGCATGTCAAATAAACCGTTATGACAATCTCACTTGATAGATTCCCATTTTACTCAAGCATGAATAAATCTTTAAGGGAGGAAAACTCAATAAAATAAAATAATGCTGTCAAGAAATATCATATTTATTTTAGATTCCTTTAATGACATTCTCTTTATGGTATGATAAGAATAAGAAACTCATCTTAAAGTTATTAGAAACAAATTTATGCTACAACCCTAAAGCAATAGCTGAATATTTTATAATAAATTTAGCATAATCTCTTCAATTAGAAAGTTCCTTAATTATATTTAACTCCATATATCTGAATGCCAAAAGGACTTTTCGTTTCCCATTTTTATCGTGAAACACAAAAGTAAAAGCAAACCTCCAAACCGAAAATATATAGGTTTACATTGAAAAGAGTATTAAAAAGATAATTTTAATACAGGAATGAATCTGTAATCTTCTCTTGAGGCATTTTCATACTAAGGAATTGTTAAAATTTTCTTTGTAAACAAAACTAAAAATAAACAAATGGGACCATTTATCGTTTAAAGAGAAATAAATCACTTTCCATTGCCAGAGGGTCCAGAATACACCAAATAGATGCAGTGATTTCAAATAGCCACAGCCCAAAATTCACTTCACAGGGTTAGCAACTTCAAGAGATTTTTACTTGGCTGAAAGAAAAATGCAAGAAGCAGGATTAAAAATTATAATAATAATCATGAAAGGAAGAAAAGCCACCTGGAGTGATAACTGAATCTAATAGAGGAGATTTTATCAAGAAAATGACAAGTAATATTTGTGACCCACTTCACAGTTTATAAGCTACTTACATAACATGCTATCCTTTGATTCATACAAAAATTACTCGTGATGACTTGGGGAAGGCACCAGGCCACCTTTTCTAAAAATGAGGCATCTTACAAAGCAAACCTCTTTTTTTCAAGATCAAAAAGCTAATAAACAGTAGACTCAAAACTGAAGGCAAGATCTTTGTAGAGCAAATAAATGGTTTTCCCATTACACTGAGTTATTGAATTATGACTGAGGAAATGAACTATTCCAGCATGGCATGGAAAGATATGGGTCTGCAACAGAGATGTAAAAGGTATGCTATCATATCAAAATAGAAGGTTGACTTGATCGATAGACTAGTGTGAAGGAGGTGATGATTTAGCTTTAGTCTGTATTGTTGCACCGCAATGGAAGTATTGTGTCAAGTTCTGAGATCTCTGTTTTAGGAAAATCATAGATCAAGGGTCACTATCGATAGGAGCTCGGTCAAATCTGGCCCAGACTTGTCATTTGCCAGCCGAAAAACTAATGCAAAATGTGAACTATGGGTGCCTTTGGGGAGTCCAGGCCTCGCCCAGCTTTCCAGGGGCTTTATCCTCTCTAGTGTTTCATTCTCAGGATTTTACACACTTATTCTCTTTCCCTGTCCCTTGTAGGGACTTGATTTTCAAGACTGATATGAATAAACTAACATTTTCAAAAGACGTGGCGAGGTGGTGAAGGGCTAAACCATGTCATCTGAGAAATGATTAAAGAACTGAATAAGTCTAACATGAGGAAGGTAAGTTTCTTGACTAGGTGGTCATATTAAGTGAAATTGAAGGCAGATTTTATCAAGTCACTGCTCTGCTTTTAACCATCTAAAGGCTGCTTATGCCTCCAGGACAAAAGCCAAACATTTAAATCAAAATAAGCTCCTTTCTTTACAATCTGACCTCACCTTAAAATCATTTCCTTTCAAGGAGCAAAGTTGCAGCTGACCACTTTGAACCCAGTGGTCTCCTGACTCCACGTTCTTGCACAAACTGGGGTCTCTGACTTCAATATTTTTGCGTTCCTTGTTTGCTTCAGCAAATCATTTTTCTGCATTTCAGCCCAACCTTCCCTTCTCAGAAACCCTCCTGACCTTCCGGCAGAGCTGGGCACCACTCGCTCGGGCCCAGGTGAGACTATGCTGTGTTTTCACCATGGCTCACTTCTTCTCTTCCGACATCACTCCACAAGACCTGCCAGGGAAGGTATGGCATCTTCTTTATTTGGGGGCTCTTAGCCCTTAATGCAGTGCCTAGCACATGGAAGCTATTCAAATAATGTTTATAAGATGTTACGACTACCTTCTTTTCAATGTTTGATCACCTGGTGGATGGGAGAAAAATTACGGTTACCCTGTGGGTGGGGACCAGAATTAGGACCAGTGAGTGAAACTCGCAGGAATATCGATTTCTGTGGAATGGGAGGAAATCTTTCCAACAAATCGAAACTCTTCCAAAGATAGAGAGGTCTCCCTGGGTGGAGAATCCAGGAAAACAGCCCAGCATGGGTCAAGGATAGAGTCCAGCCCTGAAAAGTGAGATGGTTCAGTAGCCCCTTTAAGTTCCTTTCAGTTTTCAGCCCAGTAATTCTCTTAATGTATCGCGGGAGCTGTGGGGAGCTGCTGGGCACAGAAGCACCACACTGGAGGTTTTAGGAATCAGCCTCCTCCCTGGGACTGGGAGTAGGAGGGAATTCTACTTCAATAAATGGGTCTTAGGGGAAGAGAAAATAAGAAGGGTTGATCTGGTAATTAGTGTGGTTCTGATGACTCTTGCTGAGGTTTTCAGAGTGTTCCTAATCACCACAGTGTTTCACACAGACGCACGGCCAAGCATCCAAGCAATGTAACTTCCTGAGTTTCACCACGGGAAAAGAAACCGCATGCCTGCTCTTGTTGAGGAACAGACATCACGATCTTTAGAGGCTCCAGGAAGCCGGGCACCTTGAATTAGAAGTTATAAATAAAGACCAAAAATAGATATATTCCACACTTGGTGATGGAGATGAAATCACTTTAGAATTTATATTTTTTTTAAGTTGTTTGACTGCTGTAAACTCTCTCTTTCTCTCTTTCTTCTGTGTTCTCTAAGCTCCTAACAAATTTAGTTCCTCTTTCCTCCCTCATGCTCCACTTCCATCTATCTATCTTTCTATTATCTGTGTCTATGTAGTTTACTGCTCTGCTCTCCAATGTTGTCATTCTTTCCCGTGTTTAGGAAAAGAATTCCTTTCAGATTTCACTCAATTACAGAGACAGGACCCTACCTAACACTGTTTCTTCTTCTAACTCACCCACAATAATTCTACCCAGAGATGACCCAGATAGATAAATGGGCAGATTTTAATTCCTGCTTCACACAGCACCCTAAGGTGTTCTAAAGGTCCAGAAGAATGCTGTGTATTTCCGTACTTCCTGGAAGCCGCAGATTTGGAGCCTAAGAGCTGAGCTACCTCATCACAGTTGAGACCTGGAAATGTTGACACGGGGCATTTCATAAGGCGACTCTTTTCAGGAGCGCTCCCATGGCCTTTCCTCAGGAACCGTCATCAGCGGAGTGTTCAGTGCAGAGACACTGGACTCAGACTGCCCGGAGTCACTCACAGGACTCGCCACCACAGCAGCTGGGTCCTCGTGGGAAGCATCTTTATTTTCTACTTTTGTTTCCACATGTTTAATAAAAATAGTACTTATGTCATGTTGTTTGGGGTTTTTTTGTGCATGTGTGTGTGAGGATTAATGAAACTTAGCCCTGGGAAATGCCTGGATATCTCAAGTGTTTAAAACATGCCTTTAAAAAACTTGTTTTTGCATTAGAATGCTACTGAGACGAAATAACCCCAAGGTGCTGAATTCACGACAATCCAGTTAATAGAATAAACCTCAGACCCTGCTGTGCATTTAAGTGTAAACAATGGGATATACGAACTATAGGACATTGTCAATGAAGTTATTCCTACTCCAATGGAGAAAGAACTCAAATAATCGTATTGCGTATACCTTCATTCATTCATGTAATCATTTGTATCTCAGGTGTATTTACTGATCTCCATCTGGGAACTTAGGATTTATACGAAGACCGGCTCTTTACCAGAAGAGCTGATGGGCTGCAAAGTTAATGTTTCTTTTGGTAACTGTGGGGCAAAATGAGCAAAGACCCAGCCTGCATCTTTATTTTAAACATATGTATCTAGTATAGGGCACCTAATGACTTGTCTGCACGTATCCCTCAGTATTTTTGTTTCCTTGAGTAAAAGCAAATTAATTCCACATTATACAAATAAAGTGTCTCTGAATAGTCAGATCCTGTGATGTAAGCAAATGATACAGAAGCAGAGGCCCGGAGAAGCATTTTAAATATTCACTGGCTAAATTTTTATTGTGGTCCAATTTGATTGCTGAGCCCAATAGACACTGAATGCCTAAACAGTGAGCACATAGCAAATGGGCAAGGATGGTTCCGCTAAGGACAGTAGGAGTTGACACACCATCGTAAACTGACTATACTTCAGTAAAAAATTATATGTAAATAACTCAAGTTATACACAAATCATACAGCAGTAAGATGTCACCAATGAGACCCAATATGCTCCCCGTTCCTCCCCACCCCCCACACAAATAAACAAATGAGAACGATTTGCTGTGAGAGATGGGCTATTGCTTGTTAGCTCTCAGTTCGCTGAAGAATTACTGGATTTTGATGAGAAATATATTAATGAAAAATGTTATTCTCCCCAGTGAACATTTCCATTTAAAGAAATTTGCCTTAGATTGTCAGTTAATGTTAAGAATCCTCCAGCCGATGATTGTAATGAGTAACTCCAGTTATCCCCAGTAATGTCAGTGACTCTGTTTTATGTTCATCTTTGCTTGACGTAAGCAAGGCTTTCAAATGGAAATGCAATTTGAAAAATTAAAATCTGGTAGTTTCCCACCCTCCAGATCAAAGTTCTCTGGAGATGCCTCACATTCTTAACTCTGCTGCAGGCCTTGTAGATTTCTCACTTCTCTGTGGTTTAGATGGTTGATAAATTATCCTAATGATGCTTTCTGTGTTGAAGCTAATGACCTGTCTAAAAGCATTAGAGATTTACTTTTACAAAGTGAGGAATGCGACTACCAAAACTGAAGGCAAAAGAAACCCTGTCTGAAATGAGTTTGGGAGCTAAAGTGTGATATATGTATATTTTTTTTTAGATTTGCTAAAATAATATCATCTGAGTAGTAGTTACAGTGGGTGCCAAAGGTGAGCTTCAGCATGCTGAATAAAATCTTTGGTAGAAATAATACACCAAAGACTCAGCTTTAAGCAATGAGAAATGAAAGAGATGTGTTTCATGTAATTTTACACAAAAGATCAAATCAGGTTTGCTTTAATACAGAAGATATAGAAACTTAAGAGAAAATAGTTCTTCATGGTTTAGATGTACTAAACAATGCTTTGTTTTATAAAAAATAAAGCTATTTTATCCATTTGATGAGTGAAGCATGGTTTTCTGTTCAGAGCAGTTCTTGATGATTCTTTACATAATGTGTTTCAAAACTTGACCACATCATTCCATTCCCTTGCTGAATCTAACTTTAATGTCTTTCAGGTGAAGACTCAATTTAAAATATTAACATATTTTAAAGTATTAAAGATGCCATTATCTCAATTTCATATTCAAAAAAAAAAAACTTCAGTAAAGACAATGAGCACATTTTTTCAATCTGATCTTTTACAGATTTTAAAGATAATTTTTTGTTGTTATTCTTAAGAAAAAAAAAAGCATATTAAACTCTTTTTGTTTTTTCTCCAAACCTAAGTGAACAAAAATTGGCCATGACATTTCAGCAGGGCTTCCAACTTTGCTGCATCTTCTTTCCTCTAGAATCAAATCTGGATTCTATGAAGGAAAAAGGGCACAGGAGGGCAGATTTGGTAGTTCTGCATGACCATCACGCCTCTGTCTCCTTAAAGATGGTGGTCCGTGCCAAAGCGCCCTGCTCATCTTGTGTATCTCTCTTCAGCTTTGTATGAACGTGTATTTGCTTTATTCAACCACGTGGGATTATACTGTTTTGGAAACATATGCAGTGAAATTTTTTTAAATACCAAATATGTAAATACTTGTTTCTGCCGTTTTATTCTGAGAACTGTTTTCCACAGAGAACAAAGAAAGCGTAATAGACCCTCTTTAACTCCAGGATCGCCCTACATTTTCATGATCCCGGTACAGAGGCTAATGGTTGTTGATCAGGCTCCTGGAGTAATTCATCACTTTTTACCTTCAATTCATGAAGGTTTTTGTTTTCATTTTATTTTTATTTTAGTGAATTATTTCAAATATATGACCCTCAGGACTGAACCACGAGAGGCTTAATAATGCCTTTAAATTTTTCTTCTCTTTGGACCTGAAGACCAAATTTACATCCCTAATCCAGTTTTAATCACTAAGACACTTTGAGCCCATTTCTTTTCTACTTGGAATTTCTAACTTCTCTGCTCATGATTCTCTTTCCATCCAGCCAAGGGTGCAAATTATTTACCAGTCTCTGCTGTGCCTTCATATTCAAACCTGAGGGACTGTCTTCAGAGATTGATGAGTTGTTTGAAAGACAAGAATATTAGAGGCATCCAAATACTAATCATTGTTTATCTCAAGTATTTGTTATTAGCAATTTTAAAAAAAATTTACCTATTCGTTTTCTATCTTTTTAATGCTAATCTCTCTACCTAAACTACCTTGGTAGCATCTGTGTCAGCATTTTCAGCCTTGGATTGTAAATTCCCAAGACACAGATTATGTCTGTCTCACTTGCTGTGTGCACAGCCACTAATAAAGCATATTATAAAGATAGATTCTCAATGTGTTTTGATGGTGATAAATTTCTCTGTCTATTTTAATATCTTATTCTGGTTTTATTTTAAAAGAGGAACACCATTATCAGTATACCACACAATTAACCTTAATGCATTTGAAAAGAAAACCAAGATATGAAATGGTTTTCAATGTTATATGTGAATTATTTGAACTATATTAATGCTGCAGGAAAATTTTTGCACAAGATGTAATCCAAATGACATTGAGTGGACTGTAATTTAAAAATACCTGTGAAGATTAAACTTTGTTAGTATCCAATTAAGGATCCAATAGGTTCATCAAGGAAGTAAGTTTAATTTGGCCGTTATTCGTTTAATAATTTAAAGTTAGATTTGGCTCAAAGCTTTTGCTCTTTTTATGAGCTGGTACCAATAATTACATGATTTTCAAGTGATTAGAATGCTGCTAGTATTCTCAGTTCATTTTAAGGTTGCAGTTGTAAGTAGAAAGGTGTCAAAAGAACTCACTTATAAAACAAGTAAAGATATGTCACAAAATTATTATCTGATCAATAAAGCAAATTATACTCCAATGAATTTAGCTGCTAATTTTTTGGCCAAAATAGCAAAGGAATTTTTATTTTAGAAAAAATTTAACATATTGCCCAATGTATTTTCATCCAATGCAATCAAAAAATAATTTTTGACTTTTTTTATACATAGTCATCTTTGAGTATGCTTAATTTACATGAGCTTCAGAAAAAAGTCTACCACAGAATTATTAAGAAAAAGAGCAACTCTATTCGCATTTTGCAATACGTTTATCCAGGAAGTATTGTTCACTTTTTGGTTGGAGCTGAACTAAGAGAAAGCACCGTAGATTTTCTATTATCTATGTTGTGTAATGTCCGAATTCAATACAAAAGCACATTCCAAACTGAATTAAATATTTCACGATTTTGAATAACCTAGAATTAATCCTTTTGATTAGTTCAGCTAATTAAAGAGTGGGAAAATATGTAGAATGTTTTAAAATCAGGTTCTTAATCATTTTGTAAATCAAAACCCTTAAGGTGCAGCATCTTGCATTAATTTTTTTGATCTCTCTATCTGCTGTTCCCTGCGAGTATCCCTTACCCCTCCTCCTGATTTAATGTGGTTAGTCACTTAGATCCTCTGGGTAGGCTATGTTTTCTCTTACCATGTATCTTTTGCTCTGGTCCCTTCCTTGAAATGTTTTCTTTACTATTCTCAGGACTGATTTCTTGCACCTCTTACAAATTTTCCTTTCAAATCCTACCTTCTACTTGAGGGTTTCCTTGACCGTTCTTGTTCCCAATCCCCATAGACTATTCCAGAACCCATTTATTTGAGAGTTGCAAAACAATTTATCATATTTTTGTTATTTAACTTTCATATGAGTGTTAAACTTCACAAGTTCCAAAACTTTTCTTGTAGAAGTTAGTGAATTTAAAATTCTATGTATTCCTTTTATGGCCAAGTAGAGGACAAAGAGTATTCAGTAAATACACACTGAAAAAAAGTGAACAAAAAAGAAAAAAAGAGAGAGAATGAAGGGGATGACCTTCAGAGCACTCTCAAACTGAGTCAACATTGTGTATCTCTACGAAGTTGTTTCATCTGGGTAGTACCAGATGTGAGCATCCATAGCAAGCGCAAAGGGGCATGTGGGCTGATGCTGGAGTACACACAACTCTTGTGCCTGTAAAGATACTTGATTAAATACTATGAAGAACATGGATTGCTACTAGACATTGTATTTTTGATGGATTAAAACTAGTCATTATGTCCTGAAGTCTTGGCAACAAACACACACTTACAAATTGGAAAAATAATTTAAGTAACATTTCTTTTATAAGGTGAGGTTGAATGAAAAAGAAAAAAAAAAAAAAAAAAAAAACCAGAGCAGTCACAAGTGGCTATTTGAGATAAGTTGGATTCAACATCCACTTTAATTGACAAGCACTATCTGTATTCTTTTCCTCCATTAGAAATAAGATGAATGAACATTCCTATAACTGAATTTGCAGGGCAAAGAAGTTATGAAGAAATAATTTTCTGCTGAGAGATACAGGTTTGCCAGTTTAGAGCAGGAGATTTTCATCTTTAGTTCATTTTATTTCTTTGCTTGTTTATTTATTGCTGGCTTATTTTAGCTAAAATAGTATTTAAACATATGAACATACACACAAAAAAAGACAAAATTGAAGTGACTACAGGAAAAAAGCAAACCATAAGAAATTATGATTTTGTTTTGCACTTTTTTATATTCATAGTAATAAGACACAGAAGAAACACAATGAAGGAAAACATATATATAGTATTAAGAGGAAGAGAAAGAAGTTATAAATTGACCTTATTTCTGAAGCCTTTCTCTTACAACCATACCTCCACTTGGACTTTAAATCCAGAGTATTATGTCCCTGAGGGTCCTCCCTCGCTAAGGAAGGCTGTTTCCTTATCTCCTCTATTTTTCATGTAGACCTTGTGGAGATACACGTTTCTCATTATATACTAAAAAATTGAAATAAAATATAGTAACATTTCATGGTAAAACTGATTTTATTTCTTCAACAGTTTCTATGTTTTACAAAGAAGGACTAACTGAGCTCTGTGTCATGGCTGCTAACTTTGTGAAAGTCCTTGTATTTTTCAAACTGGGGTCAGCAAACATATTTTCAGGACTTTCAAGCTATGTACCAGATTTTTTAATATTGAATTTTATTTCAGTAACAAAGTAAAAAAGAAAAATAAACCAAAAATGAGCTGGAGTGTTTTATAATTCACTTTCTGTTGGATATTACATTTATGACACAGACAGCAACCAAAAGAATCTAAAATAAATTTCATTTTTTATTGATAAGTCTAGAGGAAGTCAAAATCAGTCCAGCTTATAATCCAAAATAATGCTGCATGAAAATTCTCTCCCCTCTTCCTCTAGCTTCTAGTATTCCTTACACCCTTTAGCATCTCTCTAAACTGAACTATTATTAACCCTCACATAAGCCCCTGCTCATATAATGGCTCTTTTCATTTTTTGGCCTTCACTTACCTTTTCTTTCTTTCCTATTCTTTATTATTTTCTCAGATAACTGAATAGCCGCTTCCTCTTTTTAGTACCTCTTGTCCATACCCCCACTGTAACCAAAGGTTACTTTAATATGATTAAGTAAACCTTATAATCTGTACAAGAACCAATGAGAGAAGAGGGGAAGCTCAGGTGGTGAGTCACACAGAGGTAAGAAGGAGAAGAAGCTGTGAATATACTAATAATTTCTGTGGTTCTTTAGCATATTCCAACCTCCTCTTGAGTGGCCAAATAATTTCCATTTCATATTTGAGTTCCAGTCTCATTTGTGTTATATCACCACATAAATTAAGTATTTGCATATAAAATCACATTTTTAAATATTTCACGCTAGTAACTGAAGGTCTCCAGAGGCCCATGGTAATTTTTTCAACAGTCCTCAAATATTTACATTTGGGAATGAGCATTCTGAATTTAAAGTACGATGAAGGCTCTAAGACAGATTTGCACAGTATGTGTAGGATAGAAGCAAGTGAGAATAGGGGTGAATGGAAAAGTGAAGAGTTCCAGGTGTCACTGGGCATATGATGCCAAGTACAAAAATAAAATAGAAATAAGAAGAGAAGTGCCAACATTGTGTCTTGTTGGAAAAAGGAATAATTTCTACAGCCATCCAAGCTGTCTGGCTTGGACAGATAGATGGTGGAAATTCATTTTGTTAAGTGAGCCAATTTAATAAACATTCTTTCAATAATATATATCCATTTATTCCTCAACAAACATCTAGATTAAAGTTATGTTAACAGTTTATTGGCATAAAAAGTGCACAGAAAAGAACACACATATTAATTGGCAGCTTGATAAACTGCCACAAAATAAACACAGCCACGTAACTATAAACAGATCAGGAAATCACAATGAGATACCATATAACACATACCAAGATGGCTATGATAAAAAATAAAAAGGAAAGAAAAAAAGAAAAAGGAAAGGAAAGGAAAATAACAAATGTTGTCAAGGATGCAGAGAAATTGTTACCTTGATCCATTGCTGATGAGAATGTAAAATGGTACAGTCATTGCAGACAATAGTTTGGCATTTCCTCAAAAAGTTAAATATTGGAATACCATATGACCTAGAATTTCCACTCCTACATGTATACTGCCCCAGTTGAAAACAGATACTCAAATACTTACAAATAATTATAGCAGCACTACACACAATGGCCAAAAATTCAACTGTCCATCTTGGACCAATGGGTAAAGAAATTGTGGTATAGACGTAAATGGAATATTAGTCAGTCACAAAAAGGAATGAAGTGCTGATACATGCTACGAAGTGTATGAACCTCAAAAATATTACACTAAGTGTAAAAAGCCAGACACAAAGGTTTGATATAATCCCATTTATAGGAGATACTCCGAATAGGTAAATCCAGAAATACTGAAAGCAGATTGGTGGTTACCAGCGCCTGGAGGAGGTGGGAGAATAAGGAAGGGCTGCTTAATAGGGACAGGACTTTTGTTACTGAACAAAACTGGGGTCCACTTACCCAACACTCAGCAAAGCCAACCTCCAAAACTGGGTTGTGATGAAGGAAAGTCCAAGGGTTTATTGCAAGGCATCCAACAGGGGGCCAAGCAAGGAGAATGGGCAGCTTATGCTCAAAGGACCTGAACTCCCTAATAGCTTTCAGGGAAGGGTCTTTAAAGGCAAGGTGAGGCTGAGGATCCCAGGGTGCCTGGTTAGCTCATGGGCACCTTCCTGATTGATTAGTGATGAGGTAACAAGGAGGTATTTTGGGAGTTAACATCATCAAACTTCTGGTTCTTTTGCTGATAAATGTAACTGATGTTCAGGTTCTTATCCCATCCCAGAAAGAATTCGGAGACCAGACACGGAGGTTAAGTAAGTAAAGTGAGGATTTATTAAGGGATGGATAGTGCACTCTCAAGCAGAGAGCGGGCAAGCTCAGGTGAGCAGCTTCCCTGAGTTTCTTTGGAAAGTTAGTTACATAGAGTGTAAAAATGAATGGGCAGAATATTCATCGAGGAGGAAAGGGTTTGGGTTTGTATTCCCTGATTTTTATCCCAACTCACCTTCCTGAAGGAAGGAGGGATTTTTTTGTCCTTATTTAGTCTGGATCGGAATTGTCATGACATTGGTATGTGATGGATAATTCTAATCTGCAAGACTGATTTTATTGAAATGAGGGCATAATGAGCAAAAGGTTACATTCATACTCTGGAGATTCCTGCCCTTCCCCACCTATTTTTGTTGGCCTCCAGGCCTCTTGTCACCCCAAAAGTTGTGACCACTTATCAGCCCAGAAGTTCCTGCTTTTCTTTCTCTGCCCAGAGACCCCTGGTGCTTACATGATGTATGATTTCCTACATTTGGCCTGTGCCCCTCCTTTCTGCCCAGTTCCTGCCATTTAGCCTGCATCTCCCTTTCTCTGCTCACATCTAGCTATCTGCCTGCTCTAATTATTCCAAATAGTCAGGGGACTATGTGCTTGTGATCAGCATGCAGTTAACTTCTTTCACCTGGTGGGGGTTTAGTATCAGCAAAACAAATCAAGGATATAGTTCAGAATATAATCTATAGCCCCTAAGGAGGAACTAAGGGTCCTTGAATACGCTTTATGGCTAAACTATTATTAATTTGTTTTGCTTGGCTATTTTTCTTTTTTCTTGCATTTTCTCACTTCTGTGATTACATTTGCTCTTGGAACTCAGGTAAGGCCTAGGAGGCTAAAGTTTTGTACAAACAAGAGGTGGGGGTTGGGGAGACACATAGAGTTATGTCCCTGGGTTGGCCCCACAGGTCTTTCTTCATTTCATTTTCTTCCGGTTGATAAAAATATTTGGAACTTGATAGAGGTCATGGCTTCAGAACATTGTGCATGTACTAAATTTCACTGGATTGTACACTTTAAAATGTTTAATGTTATGGTACATGAAATTTACTTACTTCAAAAAATATATATATTTTAAAAACTATTCTGAGATATCATTTTTTATTTATCAGATTAGAAAAAATGCAAAAGTTTGGTAATGCACAAAGGTGACTAAACTGAAAACGTTCACCTGTATACACTTCTGCTAGAAATGCAAATTAGTATAAATATTAAGGAGTGTAATGCCTTTTAATATAGTTTCCAATTATCTATAATCATAGCATTATGTATAATAAGAAGATAAGGCATAATTCTAATGGCTAAATGAAGTATGAGACCATCATACCTTGGAATGCTGTGTGGTGTTATTATAAAAAGAACAAGGAACTCTATATAAACTAATATGGAACACCTCTAAGATATGTTGCTGAGTATAAAATAATCATGATTTGGGTGCCTTTCGTGTAAAAGAAGGGAAATTGGATTGCATATTTGAGCATGTTTTTGTAAGCATATAAAATATTCAGCAGGAAAAAGAAGCTAGTGGTAAGAAAAATGATATTTACATACAGGTCTTCACATCCTCCCTTCCCTGGCCCCACAAGCCCATTCCAACCTGAGCTCTGTTATTTCCTAACAATCATTGCACCTTCTTGTCAAAGACACCCTATTCCAGCAAAATCCTCTTATGCTTCCTCTGCTCAACCAGATAAGATCATATTTTCCCTAGAAACTCTCCCAGTATCAGGGACACTACACTATCCTGATTTGTTTATTGGTTTGTTTGTCCTGTTTGTGTCAACCTCAGAAGACTGTATTCCTCAAAGCTTAGTTCTAAGCCCTCTTCCCTTTCCATGTAGAATCTTAGTCCCTAGGAAATCTCATGCACCCAGATGGATGAGATTTAAAGAGCATTAATTCAGTCTGGGTCCCCTGTGTCTCTTGGTTCACAAGTTCCAGGATTCTATGTCCAGGTAGGAGCTCAGTATCTACTTTTTAAAAATTTTACCTTCTCTACTGTTTTTTGTTTTTGTTTTTTTTTGTGTGTGTGTGTGGTGGAAACAATTAAGTTGTACTCTCTTAGTAAATTAAGCAATTTCAATTACACAAAACAGGGTTATCAACTATATTCACCATGTTATATCTTAGATCCTTAGACTGTCATTCACCTTATAAGTAGAATTTTGTACCCTTTTACCATCTTCTCCCTGTTTCTCCCACCTTGTTGCCCCTGGTGACCACTTTTCTATTCTGTTTCTATGGACATTTAGCTCTTAGCTATCACATAGACATCTCAAATTTGGCATGTCAAAATGGAACCCTTGGTTTTCCCCTATACATTCCTCCCTCAGTCTTTCTCACGTTAGTAAAAACACCATGTCTATCTTGGTGCACCAGGAAAAAACATAGAATGCATCTTATTCTTCCCTGATTAATTCTCAGTTCCTTTCTAATATCTGGGTTCTCTTTTGTCCATTTCCACTTCCTCCACCCATCTCTCCTCTAGGCAAGCACAAAAGTACTGTAACTCTTCTCATTTCTTCCTCTCTTGCTTCTTTCAATCCATTCTCCACAAAGCAGCCAGAGTAGTATTTTAAATGTGTAAATCAAAAAAGTTTGAAATAGTGCAGAAATTACCAAAATGTGACACTGAGACACAGCATGAGCAAATGTTGTTGGAAAAAATAGCACCAATAGACTTACCCCCAGCAGCACTGCCACAAACCACACATTTGTAAAGAACGCAGTGTTTGCAAAGCACAATAAAATGAGAGGTGCTTGTACATTTTTTTTTTTTTACTGTAGTACTGCTAGGTTGTATCTGTTAATAGTGTGACAGAAAAGGAAAAAAAACAATGTATTTGTTTATGTGAGGCTAATGAGAACACTCATGTCAGCCTTACATTGCTTTATGGAAACTCAGGTTTATTTAATACCTTTGAAGATACTTTTCCATGTGTCAACCTACCATCCACTCATTCATTCTCCCAACTGTCTGTCTTCCATCCATCCACCCACTTATCACTCCACTAATTAATTCACGTAACATTGAGTTCTTATTCTGAAGCAAGCCCTTTAACAGGCAATAAGAATGCAAAATTGAAGAAAAGATTTTTGTTCTCAAAGAGAGTCTGCCTCATTAGAAAAACTGATCATTTAAAACAAAACTTCAGATAGGTTATAAGAGTTCAAAAACAGAAGATGCATTTTTTTCTTGCTGTTTTCATTTTTGATATTTTTGAAAACAATTATTTCCCCTGGCATCTCAGATAGTTCTCAGTTAGAGAACTCAAACACACTTCTCTGTTCTCCCTATCTACTGGAAAAAAAAAAAAAAAGGCCTTGACTAATAATAGAAAATAGTTGGGAATCTACAGAGGAAAGTGGCTTGCTATGGGGGCTAAGTCTAAGAACAGAGAGAATAATTGAAAAAGAGGGGTCTGTGCATCTCCCCTTGGTCTGCCACCCTCCTGGAAATTCCAGCAGATGCAGGAGAAAGGGAGTCAAAGAAATAAGGGAACGGTTGTCTGGTTGTCTTCTGAAATGTCAAGTGCGCTATTCACATCAATTATAATTTCTAAGTTTTATCAACATGTATGTACTTACTTAACTTTCTATGTATACAGTTTATGACTACACAATACCAAATAATATAGCAAGTGAGTTATTTGGTAACTGAATGTCTGCTTGATCCATGCAAGCTGTATAACCTAGTCTATAATAATTTGGGGGACAGATTATTTACAGAATTATTCAGGCAGTTCTTCATTTCCCATATATTTTTATCACGTGTGCATCCTTCTACAGTGACAATAAGAATAACCCAAAGTGTTTTGATCAGCTTAGAGACCTCTTTGCATTTTATTTCTTGTGCCTTTTCTTTCTGCCTAGCGTTTTTTCTACACATATGTTTATCTTTGTTAGTCAGACCATGCTGCATGCAGTTAACCATAAAAAATTCATGTTTCTCAAGTTCACTTCAGAAGCACTACCTGATCTGTCAAAACATATGTAAAATGTCAAAATGCCTTTCCATTACACTCTTATTTGGGGCTGCGGTGCTTTATAATCCCATCCTACAGGGAGAAAAAGCAATGAAAAGATACATAGATTCTCTCCGCTACAGAAGAACAAATATTAATACATTGATGAATGGCAGGACATTCACAAACTAGCAATGATTTAATAATTTATGTTTGTAAATTATGTAAATGCACATTCAGACCTTAGAGCAAAATACATTTTCAAAAACAGAAATAAAATTAATCACTATGATGTTTAAGTCATTTAAGATAAAACTAGCAAGACTAGCCCCTCCTGCTAACACACATTTTACTCTTTAACTGGTAAAAGTTTTCTCTACAACTAGGGGTGAAGCTGCTGAGAGTTCAGTCTTCGTGTGTATTTTCCATTAATCTAAATTTGGTGTATGAAAGAGTAGAATGAACATCAAAGAAAATGATGAAGAACAACAGAATCGTCATTCTGCAAGCCCTGGTCACTGCATTTTAGTACTTGTCACTCAACTTGATTGACAGTTTAAAAACTTCATCAGATGACGGCTAAGCTCACTTGTTTCCTGTTGCAGAAGGGTGAGAGAGCTTTGTTCAGGTTCCTGATGCTAAGAGTCTCTAATACCTCAACTTCGCTCTTCTCCTATCTATTAGAAAATTGATGTAATAAAGAGTGTATTTCTATACATCAGTGCAACTTATAATTATAGGAGAAAAAAATAATCTCATGAGAAGGCTATCCTCATAGTGAACCCAAAAGTGCAATCACACATGCGAGAATTCATAATTATTGTTACAAGAACACATACCTCAATTGTCTATAGATATTAAACAAAGCTGTTGTATGATGTGACAGACCCTGTGCTGGAGTTGTGGGTACTGTTGCTGGAAAGCAATTTAGATGTGTTGCCTGTCCACCTGGACCATACAACCCAGTAGGAAAACAATGGAGGGGGAAGTTTAGGGACCTTAGCCTCAACCTAGGAGCTTAGCATAAGAGAAAAATAGAGAAAAAAAAAGAGTCCTAGAATACAGGCTGAAAGAAAATAATATGAGGAAACACATAATAACATTAAGTCAGCTACAGTGTATGGAGCTAACATGTGCCGCACCCTGCCCCCCAGGCCCCAGTCTCTGGTTGCCTCTTATTTCAGTCACAGGGGCCAAGGAAAGCAAATACTCTTGAGGGGTCTTAGAAATGGCTACTCATGCGATTCCCGACACAGCTTCTCTCATTCCTTAGCTCTGTGCATAACCAGTCCTTAATCAACTGTGGAATCTGATACTTACAACTCTATGGAAAAGGAAAAAATGTAGTTCTTTTTTCCTGTGAGCACAGTCATCGTCCCCTACTCTATAAATCATTTTGAGACAAATAGCAAGATGTGCATGAGGCAGAGCCCAGTCTCCCCTGGGGGTCTTGTGTCTTACTGAGTCCTCTCTCTATCCTGCTGTAACCCTGACACCAGCTGGGGCTGCCTCTTTGTAAATCACATTAGTTCATGCCCCTGTCTCACATGCTAGGGGATGTCCAAAGACCTTCCCAAGATTCCTGTGACGCAGGCACCTATACTTACCTGGTCCCTTCTGGCTCTGAATCACCACCTCTGCTGAACTCTTGATTTCACTCACTTCTCAACTCCTACCACTGTTTATCACCTCCTCTTCCATATTTACCCCAAATTTCTATGCCTGCTCTTTTCCCTTTGATGACTTCATTTGTCCTCATCTGTATGGACAGCAGACTCCATTAAAAGTTTTGAAGTAAAGGATGAGCTTCAGACACACTTAAAGTGCTAAGTTTTAAAACTTTGACCATCTTTCTCTAAAAGTTATGGTTGCCTTTTCCTGCCAGGTTTTGCAAAATTGCACTATCTTTCACATTATTATGCAGGACATCTAACTCCCTCTACCCAGCTCACTCAGGCTTGGGTGCTAAAATGAAGAACTGTCCACTCCTGAACGTAGTCTACTAGCACAGAGGACCTCCCCAACATTGTTTTTTCTGAAACCTTTACCAATCAATCTCTGCTACAGAATAGACGAGAATGTATTCTAAAGTGATTTAGTTTCCCACTAATACGAACTCGGCTGTTCTCAACTGGAATGACAGTTGTGATTAAATCCACATTAGGTTTTAAGTAATTTTCCACTTTACTGCAAAGCCTTGCTTTGAATCTGGGCTAGGTAGCTCCCCCACACTCCCACAGAATTCATCAGGGCACAGATTCCACTGCATTGCCATTATCTATTTAACTGTCTTTGTCTCCCACCGAGACTGAGATTTCCATGAGCAAAGAAACCCTGTATATTTTTTCACTGTTTTCTTGAGACAGGTTAGCTTTAACTGGAAGTAGCTACTCAACAAATATTTGTTATGTGAATGAATGAACAGCATCATATTTCTGACGATGACAAGACCTTGATTTTTGACATCTATATTTACAATATAGAAGAGATTATGATAAAAGCAATTACAGTAAAAACTGCAAAGCAAAACCAAAAAAGGTAGCCCTTACCTAGGTTCTTCATTCTAGAGCTGAGGACACGGCAACCAGAGGAGAAGTGAGTTAGCTTAGTTTTCTTTCACTGTAAGGACTCCTCTGATGGTCAAAATCAGACTTTCTCTCTCTCTGGCTCCTGCATTTTTCCAACACATCATGTCTACACCTGAGCAGTCAGACATCCTGCCTCTCTGAACTATGAAACATGTTAGTGGGCAGCTTTCCAGAGGCCAGCACTGCTGGATTTTGCACCTCTCTACAAGAAGTGTGGGATCTGAAGCAGCTCCCCACTTCTAGTAGCCTGATTTGACTTTTCAAGTTTAGAAAAAATAACCCAGATGGAGCAAAAGTGCATGGACTTTCCAAGGGCATTTCAGATTTTTGAAAGCTATTCTTTGACCCCGGGAAACTTTAGTTCCATGAAGGTGGTTTAAGCTGCTTCCTCTGGGCGTGAAAACATTAAGAGTTAAGAACTATACGTGAAATGCATTTAAGAATCATAAGATTTAACCTCCTAATACTGCTTGTTTGTTTATTTGTTCTGCAGACACATCTTCCAAGAAATATTTCCATCACACATAACGGATGAGAATAGTTGCAAAAGAACTGATGATCCATAAGATTAGAAAAATCTTGAGGATAACTGTTAAATATTTAATTTCCACTGTGTCTCTCTCTGCTGTTTTAAAGTTTCTCTGCATCTTGTCTATCTCTTTGGTCTCACTCCCAGATTCTCCTTCACTCCTACCCTGCATGCAAGCTACAGATAAGTGGCAAGAATATATTATGAGAGAGACAATCTATCAAAAATTGCCTCTATTCAAATCCTTGCACCATCACTTTCTAACTGTGTGACCTTTCTAGCTGTTTTGACTCTTCTGTTCCATTATTCGCCCATTTCGAGGAAAAAAAATGGAGAGTAGTAAGTAGGGCTGATTGAATTGTTATGTGTAAAGCATTTGCCTAGCACATAATAGTTGATCAATAAATGTCACCTAAGGTTGACAACACCTTGTTTACAATTCTACAAGTATGAACTATAGGTTTTTATGCTGTTCTTTCGTAAAAGCCCTGAACTGACCTGGACACATTTGATAGCAAAGCCCAACTTGAACAGATGTGAGACACTATCTAGTCTGTTTATTCCACTTAGTACAAATATGTTTAATTTAATGGGGAAATTAATTCATTTGGTTACAGAGCGTTGAACCAGACCCCTCTTGATATGATAGAGAGTATTATAACTCTATATTGCATTTCTCAACTCTAATAAGCTCCCAACTCTGAAACACACTGGAACCCAAGAGTTTTGTGTGAGACATAATGGGTTTGGATTATAGTTATTTCAATATAAGCCACCAAATAGACTATAGTGGCTTCATGTGCCAATGCCTCCGTGATGTGTTCTCTCACCCTGCCCCTGTCCTGCTCATTCAGTGAGACCCAGCTGGCTCCGGGGAACTTTCTTCACTCTCCAATCAATGGTTTTCTTATAGTTCTTAAGACTGCCCTCTATACAATTTTCCTTCCTATATTTTCTGAATCATATCCCGAGAAAATTAAGCAGCACTTAAGAGAACATATAAAATTGTCCCCAGTGACCATTTTCTGCTAACACTATTACCTGATAAAAGTAAAGATGGAATATTTTAAAAATCTATTTTAAACATATATCGAAGTGCTAAACATTTTTAATGACTAAATTACGTGAACAGTAAAATGCTTTCTTTTTTGTGTTTGAAAAAAAATCAAGTGTTATTGTTATGAACATGTCCTGACACATACTTGCTCATAATTTCATGAAAACTTGGGAAAACACTACTACCAACAAAACAGCAGGCTTCCCATCGCCAGAGGGAAAACCGTTCCCACTGAGGACTGAACAGCCACAGATGTTTCCGTGATCTGCCACTTGAGAGGGTCATACGGAAATTATTCCAACAAGATACCAGAGGGCATTTTGAAGCTTTATGGATCTAAAAAGTCATTATACACTATAATATGTATTTTGAGGATTTGTTATTAATATGATTGTCTTTCTACAGCATTTTTTTCTATTACAAAAATACCATGTCTATTGTAAAAAATTTAGAAAATACTTATACACAAAAAGAGGGAAATAAAACTTGCTAATACTCTCACTATCCAGAAATAATATTACCTACATATTTACGATGCTATTTGCCTATGTGTGCATGGATAGATAATGTGTGTGTGAGTGTGGATGTGTGCTTGTGTATCAGAGACCTGCTATGTTTCAGTTACAGTGAGGTGGTTGTATTATACTGCAAAGGAAGCAATTATACTATGGAAGCTCTAAATGCAATCATATATGGTCAGGAGGAGTAAAAATAAGTATGTAATTACAAATTGTAGTTTTTTGTGAAGAAATTTTACAGGAGGCTGAAATATAGGAAAATAGTGGCTGGGGATGGAGTTAGGGGAGGAGTCTGTGAGAAGAAAATTTTAAAAGGCAGTGTGTCTAGAATACTGGGCAGAGTTGAGAGTGATGCAAGATGAAGATGGAAAGCCCCACAGAGACCAGATGATGCGGCGTCCTGCAGTCCATTGTAAGGATACCAGTTTTCTTTGATGAACAATGAATGGGAAAACATCAGTGAGCTCGCTGCACAGAAACTGATGTGATTTGGCGAAATCTGGGTTATTCAACCTCAGCACTGTGGACATTTTGGGTCAGAAAACATCTTGTTTTGAAGGACTGTCCTTTGCATTGTGGGATGTGTAGTAACACCTCTGGCCTCTGTCCCGCAGATGCCAGTGACATCTCCCTCACATAGGACAACCAAAAATGTCCCTAGACATTGCCAAATAGCCCCTGTGAGTTAAGTCTGAAATTGTCCTGCTTAAAAACAACTAGCTTAAATCATGAAAAATTATGCTGGCTTCTGGGTGAAGAATAGATTTGCTGCTTCTTTTGATAAAAGACATAAATTTAGAAAGTAAAACTTTTGGAAAATAATACAGAAGACTCTTAGAGATTTCCTATTGGGATAGAAAGAGATATTTAAGAATGATCTAAAAGCAAATCTCACAAAAGAAAATAAATAATTGTGTGTATGACTACATTAAAACAATTTTTTTCTGTTTTCTGAAAGACTCCTTTAAACCAAGTGTAAAAGTAAGATACCACCTTAAAAATATTTTTGTAATACATATAACAGACATGGGATTTAGATACAGAATATATGAAGAACTTCTTTATATCCAAAAGAAAAGGGACAAACCAATTGACATAAATGCTAAGTAAACAGAGGTATCACAAGTGCCCCCACCCAAGTATGAGCAGCCCTCAAATTCACCGTTAGCTAAAAAAACACTAGTCAAAGCAAAACAGGCAACTTCACAAAAAAAAAAAAAAAAATTCATGAAATGTATTCACAAAAAAATAATGACAATTCCCACTTGTGTTAAGTACTTGGTATATAATAATTCCCACAGTTTCTAGTGAGAATGAATTAGGATAATTGTTTTGCAGCATGATTTGTAAATATCCAGTAACAGTTATAACACATTGATTCTAAAAACACCCATATGACTTTTGGATATATGTGTGCCTTGGAGAAATTCTGTGAAAGTGTATCATGAGACATTGCAATATTATTTACAACAACAGAAACAAATTCTGAATTTTCACATAGTGCAAAAGTCTAAAGCAGGGAAAATGAACTATATGCATATATCAACAGGCTAAAAGTGAAAACATATAATGATAGCTGTTATAAGTTATATTCTATTGAACAGTCTGTGCATATATTTTGGAGCTTATGTATATGAATTCTGGTTGGATATTCACCTTGAAGTGAAACTGCTGGTTTAGAGGGTAATACGCTTTTCTTTAGTAGGACAGATTAGTAGATTTAATAGATTATATTAGTCTCAGTGGTTTTCAAAGCAATATGCCAACTGAAATACTTACCAGTAGTGGAAAAACTAGAAATAACTCAAATAGCAACCCAATAGAATGTATGAATAAATTGTAGTACTTTCGTAAAATAAAATCTTACTGAGTAATGAAAGTGAAAGAATTACTGCTCCAAATTAGAGAAAGAGGTAAATCTCCCAGATATCATGTGAATGAAAGAAGTTTAACATGTGAGTTTATATTTAATCCATGGTGACAGAAGTCAGACAGCAATTATCTGGAGGCGTCATGACTGAGTGAGGACCCAGAGCAGCTTCCGGTGCTGGTCACGTTCCGTGCTGTGAAGCCATGAGGATTCCAAGGGCCCATCCATTTGACAAAAATTTTTCCATCTTCACACTTAATATCTGTGCACTTTACGTATATTTGAATTCAACAAAAACAAAAAAAATTAAAATATGTTAGCTTAAAAAAGTAAGATACAGAATAACTGACAGAATATACCAATGTATATGTAATATTTTTTAAGGGAAACACAGCAACACTGTATCTTCTCTCTCTATCCTCTCTCTCTCTTTCTCTCTAGATATGTGTGTATGTGTGTGTGTGTGTGTGTATTTATTAATTTATTTATTTTTATACACATATTATACACATATACAAGTATTTCTCAGGAATGAATTCTGAGAATAAGCCTGGGAAGTTGAAAATATCAGACTTCATTCATCTATAGGGATAATAAACACACACTTCACAGGACTATTGTGAAACCCAGATGCATTAACAGGGCATAAACACATAGAACAGGGCTGGGCACAAAGGCAGCACTGCCTTATAACTACCATCATTCTTGTTTCCATCACACAGCGGGAGCATTTCAGGAAGAAATATGATCAGCCTTTGGAAACAGAGCTTTGGCATCATTACTTACCATGTAACCTGCCACATAGCAGTTCAGTGACTTGACAGTTTCTTTTCTCCTCAAATATATGTTTAATGTGTATGTCTATGTGTGCGTTGTCTGTGTATGTGTATATATATTTGTATCTCTGTATTTGTATGTGTATATATTCTCTGAAACGTTTCTCTTGTTGCAAACATGGATATAATTCAATGAAAGAAACATGCTATATTCAGTAGCCTCAAAAAGAAGTGACAGAGTGTCTGAAGTTAGATTAAAGTTTAATCTTTAATCATTACCCTTTCTCCAAAGAAAAATCCTGTTCGAGTAAAAGAGGTAATTATTCAACATTAATTGCTAATTATAAGGTTCAGAATTCACATCTTTTATATCATAAATCACAAATGGGATAAGCACCACGGAGGACAAGCTTGGGTTAGTTACAACGCCTGCAAATGGTCTGAACAACAGTCGTACCTGTGAGCTTAATTGATATGCTTACTCCTACCTTAGCAAGATGTGACTTTTTTAGCCAGAATCACTTTGACCCTTGTCTTTACTCCAATGTCACTTTTTAATTATCACCACCAATAAAGTCAAAGATCTCAGAAGTATATGACTTTAAGAAAATATAAACTAAAAAAAACAGGAAAGTTAAAGTCTTTATGATTCAAAGATAAGTTTGAATATTGACTTTTATTCATTAGAAACATCTCCAGGGAAATAAGAATACCCACAATGAGTAATCATTTGCCTAAACTCCAGCTAACAACTCTCTTTCAGCCACACACACCTTTTCTGATATCAAAAAGCAGGTGCATCTATTGAATGAAACAATTGCTTTAAAAAATTCTATCACTATTTATAAAAGCACATCGTATGCCTGACATTTGACTGGATCTAGGGAGAAATTATGATCAGATAAGAGTAGATCCTTGTTCTCTTCAAGTTTAATGTCTTTTAGGGAAGATGACAGAGAAGTATGAAAATAATTAAATGCAATAATGATAAGTACCTTGAAAGATAAGCACTTCCTGATAGGAAAATATTCCATTTGGGTGGGTGGGTGGGTGGGACAAGCCCTGCCTGGGGCAATTAGAGATGATTGTCCCCTCTCTTACTAAATGCATTCACAATGTTGGTAAAAAAAAAAAAAGAAAAGAAAGAAAGAAAGAAAAAGAAAGAAAGAAAGAAAAAGAAAGAAAGAAAAGAAAAGAAAGAAAGAAAGAAAGAAAGAAAGAAAGAAAGAAAGAAAGAAAGAAAGAAAGAAAGAAAGAAAGAAAGAAAGAAAGAAAGAAAGAAAGAAAGAAAGAAAGAAAGAAAGAAAGAAAGAAAGAAAGAAAGAAAGAAAGAAAGAAAGAAAGAAAGAAAAGAAAGGAAGGAAGGAAGGAAAGAAGGAAGGAAGGAAGGAAGGAAGGAAGGAAGGAAGGAAGGAAGAAAGAAAGAAAGAAAGAAAGAAAGAAAGAAAGAAAGAAAGAAAGAAAGAAAGAAAGAAAGAAAGAAAGAAAGAAAGAAAGAAAGAAAGAAAAGAAAAGAAAAGAAAAGAAAAAAATTATACATCTGCCAAAGTACCTTATGAGACATCAACCTGGCTTAATGAGATTGACATTCAATGTGAATCAAATCCATAAATTAATTTTTGTCCTTTTATTACACTTCTCTAAATCATCATTTAAAGAACTGTGGTCAACCTTTACAGAAATAAGAAGTAGGACTTAGGCCAAAAAATAAAGAAGTAAATATATAAATAAGTTCTTAATGTATACACTATATTTTGATGCTTTAAATTTGAAATGTATTAGGTGGGAATGCAGTTTATAGAACTCAAAATTGCTCAAATAAGTCACTGGTGAGGCTTTCAATTTTTAAACATAAAAAACAATACATAATTCACTCAAGACATTTTTAGCACTACAATGTTAAATATAAGACCATGATCAGAATGAACTTTTTCCCCACTTTTTTTTACTGAATTAAAAAAATAATGACTTGTAATTCTTACCGAATTAAAAACTAAACTATCATAGCATGAAAATGACCATACTGCATCTTTTGCTAATGAAGTAAGAGTGTGTGCTTCTTGCTTTTTAAAATAACTGGTATCTAAACTTCAAGATAGTATAAATAGCAATCAACTAAGGTGTGTGTGTGTGTGTGTGTGTGTGTGTGTGTGTGTGTGTGTGTGTGTGTGGTGGAAGGGCGGCAATGCAGCAGAACGAAGAAAAGACTTATGATAGTTCAATTCTTGGAAACGATTTCAGATTTAATGCATTTAAATTAAATCGGCTGCTCCCAAGACTGATTTTCACAAAACTTTTTACATAATTCTGATGTAGCTCAAAAAGTATTTTGGAGACTTTCACTAAAATGTCACATCCAGCTCTAGCACTATGTGATATTCTGTGTAATGGAGAGGAAAAACTACTAGATCAAATATATATTCACATATAATAAGCAGGTGCAGCACCTGTCAGAAAAAGAAATACAACTGCTCTGTTGTTGATTTTCAGAAAAACACCTTAATCAGTCTTTTTTTTTTTTTTTAAATGAAAGGGAAGGATTACTTATGAAACTCTGAAAGGAGGTTGACCAACAGAGAAATATATTACAAAGGAAAGATAGGTAAAAGAACATGGTGCATTCAGCATACATCAAGTAGTAACTTCACAATAGTGTGTGGCAATTTACATACCAGGAATGGTTTTAAATGCTTTATAAATGTTGATATTTAACAAATAAAATACATCTTCACCCCTTCTTTACACATGAAGGAATTTGGGCAAAGAAGGGTGAAACTGCTTGTCAAAGTTCAAAGGGCTAAGAAGAGGCAGGGTAGACTTTGAACCTAGGCAGTCAAGATTCAAAGGCCTTGACCTTAACAATGCTGTGCAGCTTCTCCAATAGAGAACATTAAAATAACCAGGAAGGATTATAAAATACACAGGACATTGACTTCAGATAATTAAAGACTTAGATAATTCAGACCAAATTACCTGCAAAAAAAAAAAAAAATTAAAAACCTGGAATATATATAAAATCTGTCAGAAGTTATCAAAGAACTAACAGTGTTGTGGAAAAAAAAAAAAACTGGCCAATAAATGAGGCTGACATTTTGACTTATTGATGTGGGAAAAGCATCTGAAAGCCTAGGCAGCTTTTTTTTGACAGTCTCATGGATTGAGACCACAAAAATTGGAGCACAGGGCCCATGAAGAATTGTGTTTCTAGCAACCACTCTCTCTTTGCAGTTAGAATGGCAAAAGGCTGCATCCAAGAAATAAGGATGAGCTAAATATATAACTGTATTTGCCCAAACTATTGCTAACTTCAAATCTAAATTAAAAAAAAAATCCAGTTCTTGATATTGAATTACAAGGATACCACGCTTTTAGTCATTTCAAAATGAGACAGACAAAAATCCTCCCCAGAGGAAGACAATATTATTCTTTCTCTCAAAACATTTCTGTTTTTTCAAGCTATTCAGTACGAAATCAAAAAGTACAAGAGACATAAATATTAAAAATGTAGCATGAATTAAAATCAACAAAAGAGCTAACAATGGAATCAGTGGCTCCAGAAAGTGAAATTATCAGATACAGACTTCAAAAAAAAAATCACCACTGCATTAGACAGATAAAGATCAAGACAGATATTGAAAAAGAGAATTGGAAACAGAACACACTTAAAAAGAGCAAAAAAGAAACTCTAGAAATGAAAGATATATTACCTGGAATTAAGGACTCAGGGAGTGAGTGTCACAGCAGGTTAGATATAATTAGTGAGACAGTTACAGAACTAGAATATAAAGACAGGAGAAAATAGGTAGAAACAAAGCATAGAGAAGCAAGAATATTTCATGCACATGTAATTGGCATCCTAGAAAGAAAAGACAGGGAAAATGGGGCAGGCTAAAGAGATGTGGCAAAGAATATTTCAAAACTAATAAAAGATGTCAACCTACAGATCTGGTAAGCTTATTCTGCACATTCAATTCACCTATAGATACAAGAAATTCATACCTACATGTATCATAGTAAAAGTGCAAAGAAACTAAAGGCAAAGACAAAATAGTATTTAAGTCACTAGAAGAGGAAAAAGTATGAGTAGCAGCAGTCACTTACTAGCGACTTCTATATGAAAAATACTAATGTACAGTGGAATGCCATACTCTTAGTGCCAAAGGAAAACAATTACCAAAATGAAATATTAACTAGTGAGAATACATTTCAACAAATAAAGCAAAGTAGAGACATTTTCTGTCCAGAAACTCAGAAAAAAAATTACCTACCAGACATTTCATTAAAAGAAACACTATAATAAAGGATATTCTTCATCCAGAAGAAATCATAAAGGCCATGGTAGGTTGAAGATTCACAAAGGAGTGAAGAGAGATAAAACCAGTAAATCTGTGATCGAATATAAAAAATACTGACCAGAGAATTCTTAATAATAACATTAACAATAGCATATTAATCAAAGTAGTATATTCATAAACAGGAATAAAAATCATAAGAAATTATAAAAGTGGAAACTAAAACATTCTAACATTTTAGTTTGGGCTGAAAAGAAAGAAGATGTGAAGATTAACATTAGATATTATTTAACCAAGGACATGTAATCTGGGTTAACACTAAAATAATAATAAAAGAACTCATGATTTATAAATAACAAAGGAAAGCAAATTATTAGTAATAAAGCAAAAATGTTTAAATTGATCAGAAAATGGTCAGGACAAATAGAAAGTATTCATTAAGATGGTAAATGTTAATAATAACACTGAAATTAACTGGACAGAGAGAAGAAATTACAAGCGGTATATTCTGGAAATAAAATTGTTTTTTTATATGTGACATGTAAAACATATAAACACTGAAAAAAAAGATACATGATAAAAACATTAGCCAAAAGAAGCTGGTGTCACTATTTTAAAATTTGAGGAAAGGTAGACTTTAAGGAAAATGATTTTTCAGAGACAGAGAAACTTAAAATGGTAACAGAATAGATAGATAGGTAGGTAGATAGATAGAGTGAGTTATATATGTGAGTTATATATATGAGTCATATTTCCAAATCAACATTAGTTATGTTTTTAGCAGAGGTATCTTTTTTCATCTACGAAACTCTTTCTGGAAATCTGTAAGTTTGTTGTTTAACATTCTTTTTTGTAGCTTAAGAATAAATATTTTTTTCAGATGACATAATCATTGGTTCTAAATTGTGTCTCAGGAGAGTTCAACGCTGTCTGTTTCTCACACTGCGTTATTCAATTAATACTGCAAAACCTAGATTATTTATGCTGATATAAACTAAATATCTACCTAAATCTGTATATACTTAGTACATAAAGACGCACATGTTTCCTTTTCTCAAAAATAAAAATTTAGTTAATTTAAAAATCCAAAATGATTTGTTTATTCATAATTTTTTTAATTCAAAAGCAAACTTTCTTTTCATCAGTAATCATTAGATTTACAGGTCTCAGAGGAATAATGCTGTGAAATCAGAAACATTGTATTCTGATTACCGTTATTAAAAGTATCTTTATTTGGTGAGTGTTCTTAACTAGTAAGAATATTTCCTAATTATGTCTGAGCAATACCGAGTAGGAGGTCATTCTTTTGGGATTAAGTGTCACTTTGCAACGAGCTGTTTGTAGAATGAAATCTTGCTGATTACTGTTCCATTAATCTTCTAAACCTATAATTCTGCATTCAATAAATGCTAGTTATATTCTTCCTTGCTTCAGTTACTTGAATACATATCTAAGTAAAGTTTCCACTACATGTGGATTGCAATGAATCCCCTTAGTTACGTGAAATTGTATTTATCAGTATGTTTCCAGGAGTGTTCCTAGCTGAGAGTGTGCCTGTAGATAAAAGTTTCTGTGAGCAGTTTTCACCCTGCCAGACAATAGCAACTACCTGTATTGCCCTTCAGTGGCTAGTGCAGGGACAGCTTGTGTGACAGGAGAGTGACACTATGGTACAATTTCTAGGGCTTGTGAATGAAAAATATTGCCAGCCATATCAGTAAACAAAGAATGCTGTGGCCATCAAGTCATCAGCTGCTACCTCCACCGCTGACAGTGAGCAGAGGGAACTCAGGATTCAGACAAGGAGGCAGCCCAGCCTCTGCTGCCACCCTCGATGGTGCACCTTGAGGGAACTCAGGATGTGAAAGAACAGGACACTGGCCCTAGACAGCTAGGTGCATATCAAAGGAATGACGTCAATGAGCCCAGACCTTTGCACTTTCCCGTACCAAAAAAAGCACTAAATTTCTTAACTTGAGGTATCTGGTTTTCTTTAATTAATAGTAATCTTTTGATGTTCTGACAACCTGGTCTTTGCCACAAGAATTCCTATACATCCAGGCTTATACCTTGCCACTTTGGAACAGCCTCTAGAATGATCTGAGTGATCTGTGTCCCCAGCTTGAGTCCTCAGGAAGTCCACCAAATAAAACATAACTCTTGATTTTTAGGTTGTAGATTTTACTTCAGTAAACAGGCTGTATCTTTAGGTATTTTTTAATCCCACACCCCATTCTTATGCTCTTATCCCTAAAATTCCATAACTGACCACTATAGCAGTTGACCAGTCTCTGACCTCAGCTATTCTGCAGTCATTTTCCCAGGGAAATACTTAGGCTTTTTCTGATCTCAGCATTATGATGCATTTCTGATAATGTAAAAAAAGGGAGAGGAGAGGATAATCCAAAGATGCAAGATGGGAAAGACCAAATGTCAAGCTAAAAAACGATGATTTGATTACTTAATATTTCTATAAATATTCCATTAGAATTTCATAATTAAACCTCCACCCTTGCTCCCCAAAGTTTAAGACCAAAGGCAGCTAACATCATGTCGAGGGGCAAAGTACTACAGAGTGGAAATTTTCATCAGACCTCGGTGCACAAAAATGTGTTCTGGATTTTCCTTCTGATTTACAGGGTCTATGTTTAGAAATCTGGCTCTGGGATGACTTTGCAAAACAACACTCTGAAAAACACAGTGCTTAGGCAGCTCACACTGGTTCTTACCTAGGACAAGTGCTTGAGTATTTCTTTTTCTTAATTCAAAGTTCTCATTCTAGCTTGAAAGTACTCTTTAGTCTCCATAGCAATCCTTTGACTATTCAACAACACGATCCTAAATATCTTCCTATTTGTTCTGAAATAAAAGATCCTACTGTCCTTACTACTGAGCACTTGGAAAGAAAAGATAAAAATGCAGAATAGTTCCCTGATTTTATAACTGAAGGGTGAAAGTTCTTCAGCAAAAATTCCTGCTTCTCATCTGTCAGAGCTCTGGGAAAAGATAAAATCTGGGAATAAGTTTTCATAGACATCACAGCCCCTGTTCTGTAAACAAGTTTAACATCCATTGGAAGAATGAGAGAACACAAATACTCAACACACAAAGAGATGATTTACGTAGATACATACACACACTTTATATTCATTCAAATGTGTGCCTATATATGATATGTTCATACATGTATGCACACTTCATATTCAGAATATGTGTTAGACCCAGAAGTTACTTGAAGTCAGAGATGTGCATAATGGATATCTTGAGTGATAGACTGGGTTGTGTTCAGTGAATGATGGAAGAAACCAGGTGACAGCAATAAGGGAGCAGCAAAATGGTAAATTATAATGATGTTAGCCTCAAAGTTGCAGTAGACTTTTCTTGCAAAGGGAAGATAAAGTAATAGTTTGCAAGAAATGGGGCTTGCAACAAGTTTATCACCTCAAGCTGTTGCTTGAGAATACTTCATTTTGAGGATGCAGTCTTCATGGGACAGTTAGGTTCAATTAAGCTAGAAGGTAGAAGGGATGTTCAGGAGGGAGACTGAGGATACAGGGTTGGTCACCTAGCCACAATTCTGGGAACACAGTGGAAAGATTTGGGTAGCACAGGAGGGGTGCACAAATCAGAGCAGCACGAAGGTAGGATTTCCACTGATAATGGGTGACCAGAAGCACAGAATCTCCCAGTGCCTAAGTTAAACATGTGTAGATCATGTTGGGGTTTGTTTTGACAGTTTCTTAGAGGGGAATGTGTGCTTCATTCAGGTGCTAGAGTAGGGTGGCATTGCTAACATGACTTCCTAGAAGCCATGTGTGTCTGGCAATGACTGATGCTTTTAAAAGGAAAGGGTACAGGAGATGCGAGTGAACAAAAGAATTGGTGGTTGCAGATGGACAAATTGAGGAGGGATGCTAGTGATGAATCACTGCTAACAGACAAACCTGGTAATACCCAGATACTCCAAATGGTTAGGTATGATCGAAGTGAAAACTAGTAGATTGGGTGCCTTTGAAGTAGCTGGACCACAAAAGGCTTACTGGTCACATCAAGGCAATTTTTCTGAGTGGCTAAAGGCCACCTGTGTCTAAAACACCCTGAGTGCTTGTTCAACTTGCAAAATTTCGAATCCCTTTCTTGTCCTGATAAATAAGTATCTCTAAAATGCAAGGTCTGAGAATCAGATTCTTAAAAAGGATACAGGGAAGTACAATGGGCAATGCTTGAAAAACACTGTTTTGTTACTTAATGTTGTAGACAAAGGGGAGAAAATGAGAAGTTTTCAGGAGAAAAATATCATCATCATTGTTCTCGTCACCACCATCTCATACATGATGTTCTGTATAGAAAAAAAAACCTTCTGTGTACATAAGAATGATTACTGATTTAATGTACTTTATGCTTTAAATTAAAATAAAATTTAGGCATAGATATTTTCCTTTTATGACTTCTTGCTTTTACCAGCTATTTCAATTAACTCACCCATAAAAGAGAGCTTCCATCATATGTAAAAACATTTATAATAGTCAGTTGTGGAGTGGGGATTACTAAAGAATTTTTTTCTTTTGTTGTAGAGTTGGTGTTTTTTCAACTTGGTTAAAAATGTATATAATAATTAGAATAAACAGTTAATTTATATACAATTGAAATTGAAAGAGAGGCAAACTGTTGTCAATCTAATGCAAACAAACAAAAGCTGGAGCAGCAATGTTCAAATCGGAGTGAGATATTATAGACTGAAAATTACTACATGGGGAAGAAAAGTCATTTTACATTGACTAAAGTAAAATCTAAAACTTTCGTGGGCTATCAAACCACATTATATAAAGAAAAATAACAAGAAAATTTTAGAAATCCGTTTGCTATAGATAATGCTTTAATATAACACTGTAGATTACAAAAATAAAAATGTAAATGCAGCACAATTTAATTATATGAAGGAATTAATATAACAATCTTTGTACTCTATAAATGGAAACTATCCATTCTCTTAGGCTTCCAAGATATTGAATGTTTATTGCTAGCTCTATCATTTAGAGTCTTGGTAAGAAACAAGTTGCATACACACACACAAAAATGGGTAATTTGAGATGAATTTTTAAGAATGTGTAGGGAAACCACAGGGATGGTGCAACATCCCAGGGATAGACCTAAATTCCAGAAAGGATGAAGCGGAGTCTGCAAAAAGGAGAGGGAAATTAGAGCATAGTAAGGAGACTGACCCTTTAAGAAGCTGTAACATTCAGAAAAGGGAAGGAGCTAAGACACAAAAACCTCAGTTGTCCTCTCTCCCCTCTCTCTGATCTCCTGAGGAGCTGGCTCCCTGCCTCCCAATAGCTCAAGACAATCAGCAGCCAGTGGGCACAGGTGTCCATGGGTTCAGTGCAGACAGGTCGGCCTCCTGAGTCACAAGCAGAGAAGGATGGAGAGCTGATACATAAGTCAACCAGAAGACGCCCAGTACCATCACAAAGAAAAATTCTAATATAAGAAAAAAATATAAAAAAAAAACCTAACTCTCTGATCATAATTATTTCAGTTTACTCCCAAATAACTCAAAATACTGTAGATTAGATAAAAAATCATTGTAAGGAATTCATTAATGTTGGTGTACTGGAAGAAAAATGGCTAAATACACATAGAACATTAGAGAACATTTCCTGACAGGTTTCTCATCCTCAGCTACTTGGTCAGAAACAGAAAAGCTGAGGACCAAGTCTTCACCCAACTCCATGACCAGGTTTCAGGCCATTTTTAGTTTTCCTCAACTTCTTTCTGTATAAAGTGGGACCTGATAATGTATCCCAAAGGTTAGCAAACTATGGTCCACAGGTTCAATCTTGTCTGCTGCTTGTTTATGCAAAAAAAAAAAAGTTTTGTTGGAACACAGTCATGCTCATTCACTTTCACGTTGTCTATGGCTTCATTCATACAGCAATGAGGCAGTTGTGTAGCTGAAAACATATGACTGGCCCAATTGGAAATATTTATTATCTGACCCTTTACAGAAAAAATGTGGTGACTCCTTCTCTGTTCCCTCTGTATTTGTTACATCTGCAGTAAAGGTATATTATCTGCCAATGTATTTATTTCTATAGCTTGCTAATTAGGGATAGGGGCTAAATTTTTATTAGCTCAATTCTTTCCTCATGCTTAACTGGGCATAAGTCAGAGATAGTAAAACATTGGTGGTGACTATTTTGTGATTGTATAAAGTATTCTGCCTTTCATCATACTGCTTATAAACAAATTTGAAGATTATTATTTGATTGTTTATGAAAAAGTTTGACATTTGTTCTCCTTTCTCCTAAACATGAGATGATTATGAGTTCAAATATGAGATAATCACAACCAGCATTGTATTTCCTATAATAAGAGTTGAAAGGTCAAGTATTTGCATAAGGTGGGGGAAGTTGATGAAGCATAAAGCAACAGGTATGGAATTTCTAGAGCTAAAACCAATTCCTCATGTATATAGTTTTACACTGCATTTTAGAAAACTGGTCAGATATGAAAAATTCCTAAATAAAGCACGTTCATGGATAGAATGAAGCCTGAAACCGTCAGTGTGGGACATCCATCATACAGAATAATTTAAAAATAGAACAATGAAAGTTCACAGCAGAAAGGTAAACTACTTAAAAACAAAACTCTGTTCCTATGAAATACTAGATCAAAAAGTAAATAAAAATAATTGCAAATGATTCATAAACTTATAAAAGTGATAGTATTATTTAAAGAAATATTTGTTATAAAGCCAACGTTCCACATAAATATGTGTTGCACATATTTTTAAACAAAGAACTATTAAAAACAAATCAATATTTTAAGATAGATAAAAAATAACAGCTAAATGAATGTAGAAAAAACAAACAGAAGGAAAGGAAATAGAAATTAATGAAAATGGTTTAGAGTGTCAAAATAAGAATGGTCATTATAAACTGAAAAAAATTATTATTTACAGGTAATATTTGTCTTCCAAGGGCACAAGAGAAATATCTACAAAATTCTATTAGAAAAAAAAAAAGAATACAATTAGCTGTCTAGTTACAAAATAAATATTCACAAATTAAAATTTATTTACATAGTAGAAAATCTCAGGAAATTTAATGGAAATAAAATATTGTCTTTTAAAATTCTACCAAGTTATTCAAAGTAATGTGTAATCATCTTGACAAAAAATATAAGAAATATATAAATATCTCTAAAATCTTTGCTAAGAGGTCTTAAAAAAAGAGATACAAATAGAGAACAGAGGCTTATTTTCTTGAAAATCAAACCATGATATTGTAAAAAATTTCCCAATAATATTTATAAATATTCAATGTGCTTGCAGATAACATTCCCATTTTTTTTTTAATTACTTTGAAGTTCATCAGGATTGGATAGACAGAAGCAAGTAGGTTTTTTTTTTTTCTGAAACAGTGAAGAATGTGACATTCTTATTCTAGAGAATATTAAAAAGTAATTTAAAGACAAAATAATGAGACTTCTGAGGTAGTAGATTAAACATATGCATTTTCCTTTGCTCTTTCCTGAACAGCCTGAATTACAGGAAAAAAAAAAAAAAGTTTTGGTTTGTTTTTTTTTTTAGTCACAAAAGTACAGGATTAAAGATATTGGAAAAGGAGATGGTAGAAATAAAATTTGAGAAGCTTAAAAGCAGAAGATGAGTTATAAATGACTTAGCAGAATCCAGAAAACAGCATCTTCCACAGGCGGTGTAGTGGGTCCGGTTACACAGCAGAACCTCTCGGAGCCGGAGGAATGGGTGGCATCACACACCCCTGAAAGTGAGGATGAAAGCAGGCAGACAGAAAGATTGGTTAAAACTGCACGTAAGAGGAAATTAGGCCTCTGAATCCCCTCCCTGAGTCCAGGCAAAGGGGTCCCTCATATTCATTTCTTTTGCAACACAAGGAGGGTTTTCTGTAGTAAAGATCGCAGAATTCCAGCCTAAGAACCACTGGCAGAGTTGAAGGTGAGAATCCAGCACTTACTATAAACAGGGGCCTCCGTGGACCTTTACTCATTGAAACACTCACATTCCTAACATGCCTTCCCCACTGAGCTCCCAGCATGTTGGCATCTTAGACCTTGCAGATAGCTCTTGGAACGATTTTTTTCTGGGGAATCTGAGTAGACCAAGGTGAAAATTCTAAAGTTATAGTGGACCAGAAACAACCCTCCTCAAACTAGGCTCTGTGGGAGAAGTTCACCCTAATGCTCTAGGGCTGCCATTATATGCAAAGAATTAATCTTCTGTGACCTGGAATGACATTAGCTAAATAATTCCCTTGGGAAAATGAGAAAATGATCACTCACAAAATTTCTGTACTGCTTCTTTCTCTCCCAGAACCCTGCTGAGAAAGTCTAGGCCTACAGTGAAGTCTCCAGTCTACCAAGCCCACCAATGCGTAGAAAATGTAGATCAACTTCTTTGTGTTCTTTTCTTATGAATGAAGAAATATCTAATATAAGAAATGGAAACCAAAAACAAACAAATAAACAAACAAATGAACAGATAAGAAGAGGAGAAAAAAAAAACTTAGAAAAACAAACTCTGCAGTGTTTCTAAAATATTCCATCTATGAAACAGAACAAGGTGCTTTGACAATATTGAGAAAAAGTAACTTTGGAAGTCATAAACTTGTAGCAGGAATGAAAAAAAATCTTAGATTGATTGGAAGATAAAATTAATACAATATTCTGGAAAGCAGAATAAAAATTTTAAAAAATGAAGAAAAGTAGTGAAAAGATTTTTAAAAAATAAATTCAGTCCAGGTGGTCCAGCATGCAAATTAGAGTTCTAGAAAGAGAAAATCAGTAAAGGGAATCGTGAAAGAAATTTCCTAGAATCAGAATCATGAATTTTCGTTTTGAAATAACCCACTGAGTATTCACCACAATGGGAAAAAACAGACTCACACTAAATGTACATTTTCATACAATTTTAAGATTTAAGGGACATAGGAGAAAAATAAAACAAATATCATTACAAAAGCTAATGAGTCAGACTGTCAACAGCAACACTAGAAATTAAACCGCAATGTAGGGTTGCCTGTACGATTCCAGAGAAATCATTATTTCCAACCTAGAATTCTAGCCCCAGCCAAACTACTACAACAATACCAGTGCAGAAGAGAAAATATTTTCAGATATAAAATACCTCCCAGACCTTATCTTCCATGACCAATTTCTCAGGAAGAAACTGAGACAGGAAACTAAGAAAGAGGAAATCGTGGAATTAAAAAAGAAACAGGGAACAAACACAGAAAAACAGGCAAAGAGAATGGATGAGGAAGAGAGAGTCCAAGGCGAAGGCCTGCAGCAGTCCCAGGAAATAGCCAGTCCCACCTCAAGCAGGTCATAAGGCCCTAGGAAAGGTGTCAGGAAGAAGATGAAATGAATAAAACAAGTTGTGCTTAGAGCACTGAGAGCCAATGTAAGCAACTGGAAGAGATTTGGGGAACATGCTACATGGAACAAAATGAGGACAATTATGAACTTCGGGGGAAAAAGAAGTTGTATAGGAGAATAAGTGTGATCTTACTGCACCACGTGTTCTCCTGCTAATTCATTTTATGGAGTCAAGTGTGTAAAAAATGGGAAAAAAATCTGATCAATGTTATAATATGAACATCTTGGCAGCACTGGGAGACAGTACTCATGCATGTGAGTAGAGGGAGGTAGAGAGAAACCTAGCACTTCTTTTCAAGAGTGCAAATTCAATAGATAAGGATATAGCATGAAGTCATCATACAAGCACATAGTTTAAAGCTACATAGGTAAATGCCAAAGGAAACAGCTGAAAAAGTTGCAGGGGCTTGCCCCTTGTACCATAGATGCACTACGTTCCTCCTAGTATGCGTGTTCTAGCGTATCTGCTGTACCTACAGGGTTCTCCCTGATTCTCCAATCCATTCACACATTATCTTCCACTCAATGTTCAGCTCTCATTCAACTGTCACTTCCTCAGAAAATTCTTCCTGAACATTCAGAAACTCCAAACTATTGCAGATTATCCCATTTTGTCCCTCATGGCATTGTAAACTCTCCTCAGTAAATTGCACAAAGGTTCTGAGCTTCAGGAGTTCAGAGATCACATGGGTTTTGTGATCCACTGTACTCTGGCATCCTGCATACTGACTGCAACAGGGTGCTTATTGCATATTTGTGGAACAACTGAATTATATACTACAACTAATTAATAATTTAGCACAAAAATGCAAACCATAAGCCAACTTTAAATATTATGAATTTTAAAATCCTAAATCATATATTTGCAAATAAAATTCAGCTATATATGAAAGAATTGATTCACCATACTTTGGCAAGAGTTATTCTTGGAATGCATCTATTAAGACAATGTACCTATCACTTCTCAGCCTTTTGGCTAAGATCAAGTGAAGACAATGTACCTAATTAACAGACAAAAATATGTGATTACCTCACCACCAGAAGAGATTTGATTATCTTCAATATCAGCAAGTCTAGAAATTGATCTCATTATTAAATAAAGGATATCTTTAAACAAAATAGAAATAGAAGAAGGACCATGAGACCAATAGTCATGAGTATATTTGCCTGTAAAGCATAATTTATTCCCTTTAAAGGAAGGAATGGGGAAAATGTACTTACTTTGTCAACCATTGTTTAACATTGTTCTTTGTATTGTAGAGACTGCAACTGAGAAACTAAATAAAAAACAAAAACTAATAGAAAAATCTTTCAGTAGGATCACAATTCTACAAGAACCAGTTGAAAAAATACAATGGAAAAGGGGAAGAAGAGCCTGTTTACAACAGTGAAAACAAATAGAAAGAAGCTAAGAATAAGCTCATGTGAAATAGAAGTCAGATGTATTGGAGGGAGACCAACAGTGAGGCATCATTAGACTGAATAGCAAAGAATGTTTTAAGATGGAGAGAATTTAGAACAGTGTCAAAAGCTGGTTACGTTCAAGTAAAATGGGGGCCTAAGTATAAACATTGGATATCAAGACAAAGAGGTAATTGGAGCCTTGGTGAAACCCCCATATGAAGAAAACCACAAATTTTTACTGAAGGACATAAAACACCTAGCCAATAAGCACGTATGCTCTTGTTTCATGATGCGGTTTTTCATTTCCTGGAACTAATATTTTGTTAGTGCAATTATTTGCTATCATAGTTGTTGTTTAAAAAACTCAGTAATAAAGGTATAGACTATTTGTTATCAACATGGTAATATACATCTGTTAGCCCAAATTCTTTATCCTTAATGGAGAAACACTGGAAGATTTCCTAATTAAATGAAGAAAAAGAAAAAGATACTGTTATTATCTGACATACTACTGGAAGTAAAATGAGCTATACAAATTGCACAAGGGACAAAACTATCTCTTTTTGTGGATAAGGTGACAGAACAGAAGAGAATTCAGTAAGGTAGCAAGGCATAAAATTAATATAAAGAGGTCAATGTCATTTATATCATCAAAGTCTAATGTGAAAAATATACTTGATTTCCAATAGTCACACCAAATGTAAATTACCAAGAAAGAAACTTAATTATAAAGCCCCTCTGAAGGAAAAAATTTAAATGCCCCTAAGGACACAGGGGAAGACTTGAACAAGTAGAAATGCATAACATGGTCTTATCTGAAAATTCCAACATCAATATTATATTATTAATCTAAGCTATTCTGACAACTTTATTATGTTTCTTGTGCTAATTTGCATATGTGCAAGTTGACTCATGGTAGCAGTGTTTGTGATGGTAAAAGATTGGTAAAACATAGATGACCATCAAGAGAGGAATAGTTATATAAATTACGGTACCTCCATAAAAATACAAGATGCTGACCATATACTAAAATGAAGATATCCTCAAGGTATATTGTTAAATGATAAAAGTATAATGTTAAGGAGTACCTTTTATTTACAAAAATAAGTTAAGAATCTATAATTGCTTTAACATGCATAAAGAAATTCTGGAAGGATACAGATGAAACAAATGTTAGTGCTAACTGTTTTGTAGGCAGAGGGTGATACAGGAACCAGGAAGATGGTAAACAGAAGCAGAGGAAGAACTTTCACTATATACGTTTTCATATTTTTCAGTTTTTGAATACCATGAACTTTAAAAATATTTATTTTCATATTTGCCAATGATTTTGAAATTTATCAGGAAGAATAAATTATTAGGAATAGAGAAAATGGTGAACAAGTTTCCTTCACCTATTGAATATAAAAATGGACTCTAAAAATGCAATTGTGCCTTAAAAATAAAACTAAGTAGGCGTGGCAATGGCAAAGAACACAGAAATACACCTACATTGGTACAAGGTATAATCAATGAAAAATATAAATGTCAGAAGAACGGATAGATTCTATGATAAATAGTAGTGAAATTAACAGGCAACAGTTTAAGAAAAATAATACATTTAGATTCTTACCTCATACCATATTGTAAACAAATTCTAAAAAGACAAAAGAAAACATCAGACACTTTCAATCATGGACTTAGTACCAAGACAATTTTAGATATTGTTTATGAGAGTGGAGTGATTGCATTTGGAATCCATATTCTAAAACCACTTAAAATGTCCTGTGCATAAGCAAAATTGGGGTTCTCTCAGAGAAGAACCCTTTCAGAACCATCTTGGTCCCAATGACCCAGAAGAAACAGTTATTTCAAATCATCTTTTCACAGGCAGTTAAACAGCAATTTCTGCTGCTTATGATGCAACCTATTTTCCTCAGTAAAAATTCACAGCTGTTCTCTGTTGTCAGTTTCAACTGTCCAGCACCAGTAACTTTGATTATTCTTTTTAGGTTTCATCCTACAGCAGGTACCTAAGTGATTCTTGAAATTGGCCCATCTTCTAGGCTGTGCTGCTGATGTCTGAGTATTTTCCTAAAAGGGCCCTTGATTTGCACTGGGACTCTAAACCTAGATTCTCAGCACGAAATCATCTTTCCTTGACTCTTTTTTTTTTCCCAGCATCGTGAATTTTTATTTTACTGCTAACTGCACTGCCTTTAAGTCTAACACTTTATCTTATAATTAAAGCAAACGACCACAAAAAGTAAACCTGCTTTTATCTTAGGCATTCTTCTCCCTTTCCTTTCTCTGCTTTCCCTCCTGTTAATTAAGGGCTTTATTCATCAACTCTCAAATCTGTCAATTATATAAAAAGAAATGTTTGCAAACAAATAAGGTATCTGGACACACCAGGAGTATTTCTTTTAGTTTTTGTTTGTTTCTTGATTTGCTTCCTTGCTTGTTTGTTTTAATAAAGCAGAGCCAGGGAGTATAGGTGGAGTCAAAATATAACTGGGCTCAATTCCAAGATTTATTTGTGATAAGAGAGATCACAGACGCATCACTTAACCTTGCTAGGATTCCAATTCCTCACCTGTAAACTAGGAATTACACCCACTTCATATAATTGTTGTGAATATTAAGTAAATTGCACTTTAACATAGGTATTTTGGTGCTACAATAAATCTTAGTTATTTTATCTTTTATATAACTAAAAATGTTGGCAATTATGAATATTGGTATCATTTCTTTTGAGAGGACCGTGTAAAAGTGACAGTGACCTCAGCAATCTCACAGCCTCTGTGAGAACCTCGCTATCATCCTTTTGATACGTGTCACAAAAATTTATTCTAGTCCCCAAAAAAAGCGATGTTTTATCCCAGGCTGGGATTCCACGGGGATCCTTTCAGGCAGAGAAGCTGAGTTCTTTGGAATCGTCCTTCCACTGCAGGGAGGTTTACACACAGGGTGGTTTACAGCTGCCCACAGAGATATGTGTTCTTGCACATGGGGAGACATCATCTCCGTGGAGCCAACGTGAGGAGGCGGGTCAGAGAGTCTGTTAGGAGGACTAGGAAATGGATTGTACCGAACACAATCTAATATTGAGCTCTGCTTCAGGAACCCACCCCGCGGCCGTGTGGGACAGCCAAGTGCACAGAGCAGCACCACTGGCTCCCACTGGCAACTGTAACTGAGTGCATCGCTCCACGGGAAGGGATGCCCCTCAGGAATGCAGACCTGCGAGTGGATGTGCCCCTCCTGGAAGCACATCTCGGAACCTATGTAAATCATTGATTTAAATAATTGCTTGAATACAGCTCTGACCACAGAGCAGAGTCATTTTTCCAGATTTAGCCACAAGTTCAGACTTGAAAACCTGAACCTACATGGTGTACACCTGCATCCACCTAGCCAAAGTTATCTGACCCAATCCTTCTGGCTAAAGCAATGCATATACATCAGTGAGGCTAAGGGGGTCCAAGGGCATGGCGACCACTGGAAGTTACTAGATGCCCATAATAAAGAAACATGGACCATGTAAGAGAGGTGCTTCTCTCATGACCAAAGAGTAACAAGCAAGGCCCTTAGAGATGGATCTCGGCTTAGATATGCTGGATCATTGGTATAGACACATTGATATTCTTCCTCAGATTTCGTCTGATGAGAGCTAGAAAGGGTGCATACAGATCTGAGGAACTAGAGAGAATGGAGGGGAATTACTTTAAGGAAAATAGCTAATTTTCTTCTAAACCTGGTGTGTTTCTGTATCATTCAGGGGTCCATAGCAAGAGGTAACAGAGGGAAGCCAGATGGGTTTGGAGAGGAGAGAGAGAAGTTGCCTTCCCTACCATCTCATAATCTGATGTCAGTGTGCACATGGTAATATTTCCCACTGTCTTTAACATTGCCATTTTGAAATGTATTTGAAGCAAAACCAACAGTAATACTAACAGCTATTTACATGGTTTAGCAATGTGGTGGATGCTTAGAGATTTGCCTTTTACTCTGAAGTGAGGCTGTTTCTGACTGAAGTCTTTAGGGGATCTACTCAAACAAAAGAAAAAAAAAAGTCTTAAAGGCAGAGAACACAATGCCTATCACCCTGTTGGGCTCAACTTTTAAAATACATTTTTTATAATAGATTTACAGACCTAAATTTTTAAAACTAGATTTAGATATACAGGGAAGTTGTGAAGATATTGCAGAGTTCCCATGTATCTTGCGTATAGTTTCAACTACTGTTAACATCTCACATTGCTACAGTTTGTCACAGCTAATGAACCAAAAATGCATTATGATTAATTAAATTCGGTATTTTCATTAGTTTTCTCTAAAGACCTCTTTCTGTTTTAGAATTTCATCAAGGACACCATATTACATCTAGTTATCATGTCTTCTTAGGCTTCTGTTGGCTGTGACTTGGAGTCCTGGTCAGATATTTTGCAGGAAGTCCCCTTGATTTGTATTTGTCTGATGTTTCTCTCATAATTAGATTGAGGTGGGAGGGAGACAACAGAGATCAACTGCCATTCTCATCACATCTTGTCAAGGGTACATGTTATCAATTGGATTATCACTTATTTGGTTAAATTTCACCTCCTGCCTCAGGTCCTATTGCCAGGTTTGTCTACTGGAAAGTTGTCCCTCTTTCCCCTTTTCCATATCGCACTCGTTGAAGTCAAGCAAGAAATCACGGCCCCCACTGTAAGGGTGAGGAGTTAGGCTTCCCCTCTTTGAGAGGAGAGTGACTACATAAATCATTTGGCATTCTTCTCTACAAAAGACTTGTATCTTCTCTTCCTCTCTCATTGCCCCATGAATGTTTATGTTATACTCTGGGCGATAATGCAATACTGCTCTTTTTCTGTCGTTGCTCAAACTGCTCCAAGTTTGGCCATTAGGAGCTCTTTCAGTTGGCTCCTGGGTTCTTCTGACAAACACTCATTGCTTTGTTCTTAGATCCGTCATTGCTTTCTGGCACTGCCGTATGCCCCAGGCTCATTTTGCACAGTCCATGGCCCAGCAGGAACTTGGTTTTCAGCCTAGCATGTGATTTTAAATTTTCCATAATATATTTTCATAATAGAATTAAACCATAATTTCAGAAAAACAATGTCTTCCCAGACTGGTTCTCACCAAGTCTAGTCAAAGTAAAATAATCCCCTTCAGTATATTCAATAAAATATAACATTATATCCAGTACATTTTATGAACTTGCTTTCATGCGGTATACCTGAGACAGGAAGGGGGCAGGGCACAGCCATTCAAGGACTAACACAGCAATTAACATCAAAATGGTGAAGGACTCAACCCCCAGGAGGCCCTGAGGCTCAAGATGGTGGGAGATTTAATTTCTAGCAGACCTTGAGCTTCATTATACGCCCATTGTAATATATTAACATGGTGAGTAACATGCCCACAGGCCCATGGCAGTCCCAAGGTGAGCCACAAAAGGTCAAAGAGTGGGAAATGGCCAGCTTTCTGGGAATCCCAGCCCCTTCCCCAGGCTACTTAGACTGGTCCTTCCACTTATTAGCATATGAAGCCACTGAGCCCATAAAAACTGGCAACACTGTGCCTCTCTGCCACCGCCCCCTCCCTCCCCCTCTTCGGAGAGGCCCACATTCTGTCTATGGAGTGTATACCTACTTTTAATCTGAGCACCCAACCCCCACACTTCGTGGCTTTTCTCTTGCCTTTCAGTTTATCTCTCTAATAAATCTACCTTCACTCAACTGTGGCTCGTGCTTGAATTCTTTCCTGCACGAAGCCACTTGGTGGGGCACGTCCCAGGGGCTCAAATAAAGCCTGGGACACGGCCCTTACGCCCTACATCCATTTTTCCTGCATCATATCTGGGAGACATCTTCAAATTCTCAATACCTGATAGGTAAAGAAGATATTATTCTAGGTCCCTAGGATACTTAGAAATATTTCTTATCAAAAGAAGAAGAAGAAGAAAAAAAGACAGAACAAAGAGAAAAGAAATTTTAAAAGGTGGGGAAAATATGAAGTCAAGAAAATGAGTAAAAATTTGAAGTGTCCAGAGGGACTGACAAAAATCTAGACGTTATGGGGACGGATAAAGCCAGGTATGGGGTCATGGGATCCACAGATATGAGAGCAGTGGGTAAAGGGAGCAACAGATGAGACAACTAAGCCTACTTCTGGAATAGAAATTGTCTGTTGTAAAGACTGCAACTTTTATAGAATGAAGGATGTCAGCTAGAGAGAACATTGATCTCAGAGGTCAGTTTTCAAATCTTGGATTTTACTCCTATAAAAGAGAAAATTTCTTAGCACATTTATACCAACTATATACCCAAAGCTTTAGCACTTGACTAAGAAAAATTTAATTTTACTGCCTAAATATCTAATGGCTATCCATTCCTATGATAAGACCCATCCTAGGCACTGCGAATGCAGCAATAAAAGAAATAAAAAGTACCTGCATTTGGGAAACTTACATTCTAGTGGAGAGACATAAGCAAAATAATTAATAATAATAATAATTATTATTATTATAATAATAAATATATAATATAAATATAATATATTATTATTATACTTATTATATAATTATATTATTATTATTATTATTATAGAAAAAGAAGAAAAAGTATTCTGATGGTGCTTATAAGTACTCAAAGGAAAAAAAGAAACAGAGGAAAAGGTAAGGTAATGGAATAGAGGATGCAAGTTCTACTTTATACATTAATGGACAGAGAGTGCCTTTATAAGAGCTATTGGAGCAGGGAGTAAGGAAGTAAGATACATGGAAAAGTAGGAGAAATGTATTCTGGGCAGAGGAATATCAAGACCAGTGAGGCAGAGGTGAGGGAAGTAGCAAGAGACAGGAGGAGCAGAATCTGTCCTGTCTTGTAGGACCTAGGAGAAATAAGAAGATATTGGAGGATTTTAAAAATGAAATTACATAGTCTGACATATTTTTCAAGGCTCGTCTGGCTGCCCTATGTAGATTAGAATGGATGAGAGAGGAAAGGCAGTCAAGGATGTTTTGAATTGTAGGTTTTACTACCATTCATGTACGGTGAGGCCAACATATCAGGAGACTGCTGCCATTCCAAAGATAGCTTGTTAGTCACAGTTCCCAAAAGGAAGGGGCACTGATTGTGGTTTCTGGGGGACAGGTAAGGCAAAGCAGAGTATGCAGGTATTGAATTGGCTAGTCTGAATAATTTCAGCAGGCTATAAAGGGGATGTCTCTAGCAGTCTGGAAGCTGGGCCTCTGGCCCTAAGGTGATTATGGAGTGGTCTGGAGTGTAAGATCTCTATAAAGGAAATGCTTGAGGGTGTGGGCTTGGGTTTGTTAGGTTTGCATATGAAAGAAACACTTGCAAGTTAATTCCATCTTTATCTCTCAAATTGGCTAGCCTGGGGAGGGGCAATTTCTTCAGGGTCAGCAAGAACCCAGATGTCAAAACAGCAAAAACAGTTGTTGGTAGAGAATGGAAGGAGAAGAAATACTCAGTAACCCAAGCAAGAGGAAGTGAGGAGAAGTTACTGAGTTTGGGTGTACTTTGAAAGTACAGCTGACAGGCTTTGAAGATGATTTAGGTGTGGTATGTGAGAGTAAGAGAAAAATCAATGACTCTAAGATTTTGGGTCTGATCTACTGAAAGAATGGTGTTTCTATTGACTAAGATGGAGAAGACTGTAAGAGAGAAAAAAAAAAAAACAAAAAACAAGAGTTTGATTTTGAACTTGTTAATTTTGAGAATCTTAGTAGCTATTCAGATATCAGCCAGGCAATTGTACATATGAATCTGGAGTCCAGGAGATGATGTTGGCTGGAGCTACAATGTTTGGAGTCATCATATATAGATAACATTTTAAATCAGAGAAATAATTCAGAAATCAATTTATTATCGATAGGCAAGAGGTGGAAGGACAGGAACTTAAAAGAAAAAAAACAAAGAAAAAGATAAGGTGATGGAATAGAGGATGCAAGTTCGACTTTATATATTAATGGACAGAGATTCTAGTTTCTGTCTCTGATTATCATGTCATGTCTTTATTCAATCACTGACCAAAAGAAAACAAAGAAAAAAAGCAAAAAAAAGTTTTTCTAATATAGAGTGCTGAAAGTTGAGCTTTATATATCCCCCATCTGTGCTTTATATCAACCCATTTATCATGACATTTTGTGCAGAAATTTAGGTATAATCAATAATGCCATCATTGAGAGTAAATAATCTCTATCTTATAAAGAATGATATCACAAGACATTGTAAAATTCATTTATGAAATCGTTCGATATCTATAGTATTTATTTGGCATATCAGCCTAGTAATATTATTTTCTAAGTACCAGATTTATCCTTTATTCACCTTTATAGATGCTTAATTTAATACAAAACATTTACTTCCCCAAATCACATCTACTAACTTTCTCATGTTATGCATTTTTTCATTAATGGCTTTATTGAGACATAATACACATATTTTATGGTTCACCCATTTCAAGGACACGATTCAATGTATTTTAGTTTATTCAGAGAGTTGTGCAAACATTATCACAATCTAATTTTTGAATATTTTCATCACTTCAAAAAGAAACTCCACTCCTGTTGGCAGTCACTCCCCTTTGCCCTCCACTCCACCTAGCCCTAGAAAATCACTAATTGACTTCACAGCCTTAAAAATTTGACAATTCTGGCAGTATCATAATATAGAATCATACAATGTATAGTTTGTTGTGACTAGCTTTCATTTACTATAAGAATTTCAAGGTTTATCCATGCTGTAGCAAGTATGAGAACTTCATTTCTTTCCCCCTAGGCGGAACCCCTGCCCCACTGCCCTGAAGACGGGGGAAGGGCAGTGGCTCACTTCTCCCTTACTGACATACCTTCTCTACATGTGGATCTCCACTTGGAGATGATAGCTCGTGGTCTTTTAGGCTTGACTTTCCTGGCATGGAACCTATGACCTACAAGGTAGTTGGAGCAGAGATGCTCAGTTCCTAAGATTCTTGACCTGCTGCATCTGGAGCAGAGCTTCTGGACATGTGTGTGGGTTGTGTAGGGGAAGGGAGCCCAATGCTTCTAGCCACACTGGCCTACAAGAGAGCTTCTGCCACATGGAACTAGGTGATGAGCTCCTCCCTATGTAGGGTGAAACTATAGTCCCTTGGGGTAAAGGGAGCCTTGTATTCTTGAGGTAGAGCTTCATCACATTGAGCTCAAAGAGGAATGTGAGTAGGTCCTGGCTCAAATGCCCCAGATTCTCATTGTTCTTACCAGTGTTTAGTAGATGTTCCTGAATAGGTATTTCTCCATTTGTTGGATGCTCAATTTCCAGAGATTTTTGAAAGGCTGGCTTTCATAATTTGAGGTTAAATTGTTGTTTCTCTAGATAGAGGCTCTTCTGAACTCTTAATATAGGCATTCCAGATTTTCATCTCCATGCATTCATTTATTAGTAGTAGTATTGCCATTTTATTGAGATATAATTTACTTACCATAAAATTCATCCATTTAGAATGTACAATTCAGTGGGCTTAAAAATATTCACAAAGTTTTGCAACCATCAACACTATCTAATATCAGATTTTCAACATCCCAAAGAGAAACCCCATGTCCATTAACAGTCACTCCCTACTCCATCCCCAGCCCCTGGAAACCACTCATCTACTCACTGTATCTATGGATTTGACTGTTCTAGACATTTAATATAAATGGACTCACCTAATATGTGGTTTTTGATGTTCAGCTAATTTCACTTAACATAAGGCTTTCAAGGTTCATCTGTGCTATAGTTTGTATCCCTTTTTTTTTAATGGTTGAATAGTATTTCCTTATATGGATATATCATGTTTAGTTTGCCCACTCAGCATTTGATAGACATATGAGTCATTTTCACTACATGCCTATTATGAATAATGTTGCTATAAGCATTCATGAACAATATTTTTTGTGAGGACATATGTTTTTGATTATCTTGAGTATGTACAGCTGTACCATTTTTCATACCCACCAATAACATGTGAGGGTTCTAATTTCCCCCAAATACATGTCAACATTTGTAACTATCTATCTTTTTTTATTATGAAGTGATAACTCATTGTGGTTTGGATTTGCGTTTCCCTAATGACTAATTATGTTGAGCATCTTTTCATCTGTTAATTGGCTATTTGTGTATCTTCTTTGAAGATATGTCTATCCAAATCCTTTGCCCATTATCAATTGGCTTATTTGTCTTTTTGTAGTTTAGTTTCATGAGTTCTTTATATATTTTGAAAACCAGACCTTTACTGATTATAATTTGCAAGTATTTTCTCCTATTCTGTGGATTGTCTCATCACCTTCTTAATATTGCCTTTTGAAGCAAAAAGTTTTTTTTAATTTTGATAAAAAGCAATTCACTATTCTTTTCTTCAGCTTCCTGTGCTATTGGTGTCGTGTCTAAAACCACTGTCTTAACCAAGTTCACAATGATTCGTTCCTGTTTTCTTCTAAGAATTTTATAGTTTTATCTCCATCAGTAAGTAATTTTGAGTTAATTTTTAATATAGTATGACATATGAACATGAAAATTTCTGCTTAGTCAGCATACTAGTTGGCTAATGGCTGGACAGAGGTTTCCTTAAATACCTGAAACTGGTAAATCTCTTAGTCCTTCCCAAGAGCTTCAGGGCGTGCATTGGTGTGTATCCATTGTTTATAGTTCTGCCTTAGCCTTTACTTTCTAGTTGCTCAGAGCCTCAAGGTTAGCCATAGATGAGAACTTAGGACCTTTTCAGGTCTTTTCAGTGCATACATGCAGCCATAAGCATGCACAGAGCTACACATATATGTATGGCCTTCTAGATTGCCAGAAAATGTCAGTTTTTCCAAGCCCCTTAAGGATATTCATTCTCAAGCTTTTCCTCTTAAGCTTTTTAGCGTGTCTGTCGTTTACTATAAAAGTTATCCACTGTCTCAGGAAGCCATAATATTATACTATTGCCACTGACTGATTTTAACCAACACCCCAGAGGAAAAAGCTGTTCTCACTAGGTAAACACTGAATCAAGTCAAATAAGGACAGTCATGGTCCCAATTCTCTGCAAATGAAGATTTGAAGAATCTGCAACATCATCTGCCTCCTCCAGTGGCTGCCAGACTGCTGGCTGTCACAAAGATTGTAGGTTACTGGTTTTTTAAAACTACTGTGGACTTGGGACAGGGTGATGGAATAGGGCAAGTTAAAACATCACAAAGCTCACTATTCTTACTTAGATTCAGCTACTTTTATTGAATAATCACTCTATGAGTTACTGCAATTCTTTGGTTAATTTCTAGAGTTTTGAAAAGTTCTAACCATTTTTGATTCTGACCATTTTTGCCAAAGTTTTCATTTCTTTTATGAAGGAAAGAGTTTTTGGATGTCCTTATTCTGACATTTACCCCCATGCATTTTTTAATATTCCATTTACTTAGAACACTCTCTGCTCTCACCTCAGTGAAACACCCACAGATTCATTTCTATCTTCTCAGGATAAGCTTTCTTAAACAAGAGATATTCTTCCATCCTCTAAATTATCCTATAATAATCATGTTTGTAATTGATTTTAATAAAACGATGCATCTTCTACTTATCACCTAAATTCTTACTTAAAATTAATGCTGTTGTGTAGCTTTTGATATATATATTTATAAAATAATTTCTTTCTCCAGTTATATTTTAATTATTTTAAAAACAAGAATAGTATCTGATGCCTGTTCAATACCTTACATATCCTAAAATAGTTCTGGGTAAATGAACTGAATTCAATAGACCACTTATTTAAATCAAAGTTACATAACTGACTATGGAAATTATTATCAAAAGTTTCATCTATCTGCATAAATATGTATATATAATAGATAGATAGGTAGGCACCTTATCTTCGAGAGCTAAAGGTTTTTGGACTGGAATATTTAATTATATTAGCAGAATATTACTTCAGATTATTTTTGAGGCATTTTTTATGTGACAAGCTTTATCCTTTTCATTACTTTCTTGGAGAGGGTGAGCTTGATCTTCACAGGAATTTAAATGCTTAGCACGCCCTAAATTTTACGTGGCACAGAATCTTTTATAGTTATTCTCTTTATTCTACAGTCACTGCCTTCATATTCCACTAAATAGAATACCAATGACATGTTTAGTTATATTTCTTTGTAGTAAAATTGCTGTACTTTTCTCTTCAAAATTCATGTTAAACTTTTGGGAACTTAGGACATTAAAAAGTTACTTAACGTGAATGATTTTTACCACTTATAAAATGCAATTGCAATGAGAAAGATTGAAGCAAATATCTTATGGATATTGTCAACCTTTCACTGGGAGAAGCATAAAAGATGAGATATTTCATACTTGAAATAATCACAAATAATTCATAAACACACACACACACACATACACAGGAAAAGGACAATGGAATTTTTGTCCTTCAGAGACTGTCTTTTGCATGCCAGGTAAGGCTGCCTCTGCCTGAGTTTCCCTGAAACTTTGACATATTCACGGCAAAAGCCATGCCTTCTCTAGTCTAAGTACTGTGGATGAGAGCAGTAATTCGTAAGTTGAAAATAACTTAGTTCCTGTTTTCCTTCAAGTACCTATTTGAGTCTTCCTGAAAATCAAACAATAAACTCAGTTTTCTTTTCTTTCTCCATTCTCTCTCTTCTCACAGGGAGAGGGTGCTGGCACACAAAATAATCAAATTACTCTGTGTTTAGATAAAGACTGGAAGCATCTTTATGTGAGACATTCTGCATCTGTGCCACTGCACCAGAATAAAAAATGAACATTGTCCCTGAATACACTCCTCTCTCCTGCCACCACCTCCCCACACACAGAAATTCTTTTCTCCCAACTCAGCTTGAAAGAATGTAAATGATGATGTTGTTTTAACCTGACCCAATCAGAAGGTGTCTGTTGTTTTGTCTTGTTTTTTTCCTCAGGAAAATTCTCCTCAGTGTGACAGAATAATCACTTGGGAACAATGGGTGGAAACAAAGAACAGAAATGATTTCCACATCAAAATGTTAATGCACCTGTTAATTCCCTGACATAGTCATTTTTAAGTCAAAACAAAAATAAATCCTACTCCAGAGATTCATTAAATCTGCCATGATAGATATTAACTGGAAACAATACCTATTTACTAACTTGCAGAGTCAGCCATAACTAAGGCATTATTTGGGGGACCAAAGAAATGTGGCTTTTAATATTCAAAAACTAATGAAAAATAAATGTTCTCAACTCTATAAATTTCACTTGCGTAAGAAAGGACTTTCATGTTTGATGTATTCAATCACTGCACTAAAACTCTGATTAAAGATTGAAGACAAACTAAAACTTACTTCTGTAACTTAGAAACCAATGAAATACTTTATAATAATACTTATTAGGGGTTGATATATGTTGTAATTTCTTTCTTATGTGAGAATATATACCTATTGCCTTCAAAATGAAGGACAACTTAACTGTACATTGAAAGCCAAGATCACAAGTTTTCTTTGCCCCTTAAGATTCTGAAGAAGTCGCCCCAATACCCTCAGATTTTTAGTACTGAGAAGTCTGAGGTCAGTCTGTTTCTCCTGTTCTGTTGCTAAGGCTGAATCCTTGTTACATAATTTTATAAAGTAACATGTAGACACTTCAAAAAATGTTTTGAAGTTTCTGTCATTCTGTTAACCTCTCTTATAGTCAAGGACCCTTTGGAGGTACAGGTTCAGATCTTGATGTTATTCGTGAGTCGGAGGTTTTTATTTCTTTTAACTCTATTTGTATATTTCCATTTCTCCACGATCTGCCTCTTGCTCAGCATTTCCTCGCAAGAGTTTCAAGAGTTACTGAAGTTCTGTTAGTGTTCCTCCCACCAATACTGCCTGGTCACAGTGATGGCTATTAGCAGGAAGTACTGCAAGATGACCCAGTGTGTCTTTGTTCTCCAAGTATGTATCAAGTATGAATTCCCCAAATTTTAGTGCATGGGAAGGTATTATTATAGAAATGATGTGGATTATCTTTAATTTGTGTCTCCTATTGGCCATTGCGATGAGAACCTGGAACCAGGGATCAGAGGGTCCTGAAGGGGTTCATTTTACTCTTTCCTGTAAATACAGCTGATGACTTTTCAACCTAGTTTTGCCTTCACATTAGAATAATACATGATGTATAAAATATAAGGTTTGTTGAAAGCTTAAAGGACATTTGGTTGGCACATCTGGTGCTGTGATTTAACGTTTCAAAATGATTTTATCAAAACCACTTTTGCCAGAATGATAGAGAAATGAAAATCAGAATAAAAAGCCATTTTGTAGCGACCTCTAGACTGAAACATCACTGAGAGTTCCAAAATCCAACTGATATTTAAATTGTCTGTACTAAATAAATAAAAAAGAAATTAATTCCAATCTGAAACTTAAAATTTAATGGGGGAGGGGAGCATTGGAAGGCAGAAGTGTCACATTCAACTGTTCGTCCGTAAGAGCGTATTTAAGGGTAGTGACCTTCTGATGGATGTTTGTAGTAGAACATATTGGTTTGTATTTTTTTAATAAAATATCTAAGTTTCCAGTAATTCAAGATGGTGTCAGGCAACTACAATCTACCTTTGTCGCTGATTACAATTAAAACACCTGAATGAGCTACAAAAAGCAACTCCCTAAAGACTTTGAGAAGAAAACACTAGCAGAAGGATTGAGGACTGAAGTGGAACCTTGGGAGTGACTCATAGTGGTAGTGAGTTTCATGTTTCTTCTCTTCTTCCTGTCTCCTGGCTTGGGTCTCCCTGGGCTGTCTCCCATGAACGACCCTAGACTCCAAGTCCAGTCTCCCGGTCCCGTGATGGTGCTGGCATCTCTGCTTAGCCTTCCATCTTCTTAGCAACCACTTCTCATTTCTAACATCAGCACAGCAGAGGATTTAGCAAATTTCTACAGCAGGTTGAGTTCATTTCTCTCTGGCCCCCTTTTTTCCAGGGCCTTGGCCGAGCTGACTTTTATTCTGCACTTTTCATTGCTTCAGAAACAATGAAAAAGTTTCAGGAAATTTCCAAAGTCTCTGTCTCTGCTTTCTCCTTGGCCTCTCTGGCACTCTTCAGACACACACTGAGAGGAAAGCACCATGTAGAAGGTTAGCCTGTCTTCTCTCTGTGGCCTTGGCCTGTCAGGTCCTGGTTTTCCCTTATTGCTTTGTTTTTCAATCTACTTTTTCTTGTTGTCTTAATGCAATAGTTTATCTGATGCAAGTTACTCTAATATAGCCAGAAAGGGAAGTTCTTATAATTTATGGTTTGAGAAGTTAATTATTAGTTTCATTGCCCAAATGCTTTTTAAAAAGTTTCAGAAATTAATAATCTTGAAATATCTGATACTTGTAACAGGCTCTGTGGTTTTGCTCAGCCTAGGCAGAGCCCACAGTGGACTAACTGACATATTTAACTGGTACCAGCCTCTTTGCTATATAACCAACACAGTCACCTCCCCCTTTTTTTAAAGGTTCAATACACATATAGGTCCTCTTTAATGTGAAAACGTATGTATGCTCAAGGAAACATTTTTTGAGCCCTTCTGAATAGTCACAAATTATTTTTAAGAAGACTTTCAATACATTGAAGTAATTTCAAGCAATTGCGTGCATGTTTAGTATATTGTGGCTTGGGGATTAAGGTCAGGGTTGGATTGTAGACTTCTTAAAGCCTATGAAATCCTACGTGGAAAACCATAGATGGTATAAAATGTAAAACTAAAAATATCTAAATGTAAAACTGCCTCCCCCAAAGAGGTGAAACTTAATTAATCATGCCCTCACACCTACCTAAAGAAATTTTAAAGTTAACGAATCTACGAATCCCTGTAAAGGATATGGAACAGTAACTTGATAATAAACTGCATTATACCAGAAAAATCCAGTCCTGCTACTCCAGGAACTGTAAAATCTAATCTGATTTAAAAATTAGATGAGTAACATTTTTAAAACCACAAGATCTGAGACATCAGTTATACATGAGGATTCTTTATGGGACCACTATTCTCACCAAAGAAAAACGCTTCTTCAAAGTATTTCATCTACTATGAGACTCTAACGTCTGAATAGTCACTGACATAAAGGGTTGAATCACCTTTAAGTTATTAGTGTCAGCTTTCTATTGGCTTGAAGCTCAGATATGTGGAAAATTCACCTTCTGGGAAATATGCCACACTTTGCTTTACCAATTCTTAACTGAAATAAATAAGAAAGTGGGGGTGGGGAAACCTGATTGACAAAGTACAATGAAAAATTTACCCAGTGATGTTCACATTCTAGAGTTTCACTGAGGAAGACAGCTTCAGTCACATAAGATCCTACCATATTCTGAAAGGGAAGCCACAGGGTCCAGTCACTGGCTTTATATTGCATTATTTTCTGGTGTGTCTTCTCCAGTTCTTCAGACCTTGAAAGGTTCTAGGACATTTTTATCAGAAAGAAGTCTGAACTTTTTCTTCTTAATGTAATTAGTGGCTGCAACCCATAAACTATGACTTGACAAATCAAAGCATCACTTTGGGGTAACATCACTAAATAAAGCTTCACCTCATCAGATGTGTGTACCACACCCTGAGTGAGAGTACTCAGATTATCATGTGGGTCAAAGGGCACAAAGCTGTAGTTAGGTAGGATGAATGAGTCTAGAGGTCTAATGTACAACACGATGACTATAATTATAAATAATACCGTATTATATACTGGCGATTTGCTAAGAGTAAATTTTAGGTTTTCTTATCACACACAGAAGAGTGGTAAATATATGACAAGATCTATATGTTAGTTAACCTGACTCTAACAACCACTTCACTATGTATATGTATCAGAACATTGTTATACTACTTAAACATATATAATTTTTATCAAAATTTTTAGAAGAACCACATTTAATGTCTTTATTCACCAAAGCTTTATGAACATTCAGTCAAATCACAGGAAGACTGACTTCGCATCAATTACTCACTCAACCTACGTGGCATAATTGTCTGGATCACACCCATCTGTTCAGTTTATTGCCATCAGGCAGCTGTAGCCATATTAAAATTTCTAGGTAATTTACCACCAACCTTTCCACATGAAGCGATGCCTCAAGGAAGCAAGTCCAGAAAATTGCTCTACTTCTGTGAAACTTTTCAAAGTACAGAGCTAAGAACCAACTCTAAACAAGACAGTGATTGCCTAGAGAGCATAAACACAGTGCAATTAACAATTCTGGTCGCATTTATATCGAATAAAGATAAAATCACCAGGCAGTTTTAAATTATCTCAATAATCCAATATTGCATTATCAGGGACTCCTGGGGTATTATCTAATGTTGGCCTCCATTCCTTGGACATTTTTTTTAATTTGATTTTTAAATTTGAGCATAGTAAAGTTTAATTTTAATCCCTTTCTGGTGAAGATGTTGAAAGCTCCCAGCAGGCTTTCTTGCCTTGTCATGGGAGGAACCCATCTGGGATAACACAGTTCGTATGGAGAGGGAAACACTGGTAGACAAGATGGAAAAAGAGAGCTTAATCAATGTTGAAGTTTTTGGTCCAACTTTCCTGAATCCTAGTTGCACCTCTGCCTTTCTCAAGGATTAATTAAGTAAATAAAGTTACCTTCTTGACTAAGCTGATTAAGCTAGATTTCTGTTGCCTGAAGATAAAAAAATGCCAGACTAATCTGTTGTTTAATACATATTTTACTGTCTCCATTTCTAACAATTTTCATAAAGGTTGACAATTTAGATTTCCTAATCATTACCTTCATTTTTCTCCTCACAGAATTTTTGTCTTGAAATTTGTCTGTTTTTTTTTCTTTTTTCTTTTCCTCTAGTGGTTCAGTATTAAGATACACTCACATGATTTATTAACAATAATAATATTTTAGCTAAAGTATCATACTATTTATAATATTTGAGTTGCTTTTGTCAGTTTATTCCAAAAAGTCATACAAGAGAAGTATCTTTACGTATTTCAGTGGCTAGCTTTTGAAATTTAATGCCTCTGTCTTAATGTTTAACTTACTGACAAATTTTAAAACATAAAATGAAAACTTGTCTGTGATAATATTAAAATCTTAGAGGACTAATTTTACATTGCAATGTACTGATAATGTAATGGTCAGGAGTTAAGATTTAATGAACCAACAAGATATTTCAAAAGTAGAATCAATAGGAAAATCACACACCGATTAACAACATGTATAATAATACTGAAGGATGCATAATACTGGAGAATATGGATTTAGTATTCAACATTCCTTTTAGATTTAGAAATAAAGGATAAAATTCTATAAGGTAAGTTCTAAGTGCTTTATGATAGCCAATATGTTATAATAAAGTGGGTTATATTTCTGAAGTAAGAGATGAAACAATGGAAAAAAAATCTCCTAATGTTACTTCTCAGGAGCTACAGCGTATCATCCACTGCAATGAACCAAAACCATGACAAATCATGTCTTTAAAAATCTTGGCATGGGTTCAAAGATACTAGATACTAACTGAAATCAATGTTAAAGGAAATTGCTATTTAAGTGTTTTAGAAAAGATAATAGGGGTTCTTCAGGAGAATTTTTGCTCCCTTAGAGTTTTATCTGTAATCCCACTTTTGTTTCCATAGGTACATCTTGACCTTAATGCCCATGGTACCTTAGTCATTTAAGTGCCTGTCATTTAGCACAAGTCATTTAACTTGCATTGACACTGTCCACAAAATAAACTAAGTTATGAGTAAAGATTTGCCAGTGGCATGAAAACAAGCTACATTCCAATTGTATCCAATACAGGTAATTTTGAATTTGTATTTATACCTATAAGCAATCTACAGTTTTCTTTGCACTGTACTACTGTTTTTTCTTAAAATCTTTTTAAATCCTGATGCTTTAGCTCTAAATAAACTCATTTTGCTCATCCCAAATTTGCAGATAAGGTTCTGGAGTGTCTTCCTGTTATGAATCATATGAAGGAATCTCATGATATAAATAATTACACTTGCTTAAACTATCAAAGTACTTTTCCTCCAGACCTTTGATGTAGGGTTCATGCATGTGTGTTTGACTAAGACTTTGATGGTAACTTGAATTTGGTATAAAACTTTGGGCTAGCATCTCTTCAAAGTCATCTCATGAATGGGTAGAGAATTAAGGTCACCAAGAGGCAGGGGCCAAGAATGGAAGATTTCAGAAGTGGATTTAGCCATCAACATTTTAAATATTTGCAATAATATATTTCCATTTGAAAGTCTGAAAGACAATCACATTTAAATAAAGACATTGCATCAGCAGGTGGGACATTCCCACTTCCCCCTCACTTCCTCTGTGGCACCTGAGAACTCTCAGTTTTCATAAATCACATTGCTATCAAATCTTCAGTGAGGCATCCACAAGTATACTTCAAACACTTATAGTTTTTCTTACCTGGGGTTCATTTTTTTATTATCAAATATATATATATATATATGTAAGTGTTTATTTTCACAAGGAAATTGAGAGGTTTTGCTGAGTGTGTATTAAAGATCCATTGTCAGATTTTAATATTTATGTGATAAACTTAGTTCATATTTAATTCCTCAGCCATCCTCCTAGAACTTTGATTCTCAGTTGAGGGGAGAAGGAAGAGTGCTTGATAACAGAACTTGATCAGGGGTCAGAAATGATTCTATGAGCCACTGGCTGCCCACCTACTCCTCCCTCTGACATCTCAGCTAAGAAAACCACTCCTCCAATACATAAGCCCAATTTGTACAAACACCTGTCCATTTTTCAACTGTTCTTTGAGGGAGCTACCAAGTCTGGTAAATAGACCTAACTCATTTTTGTCTTTCCCCAGACTATAGGAACAGAAGACAGAGATCAAACTCAGGTTGGCATGAAATCCTCCAAGCTGTGTCTGGTTTTAGTTAGGCTAGCTATTATAACAATACCACCAGCAGCAAAGCAATGGCTTGCTGTAACAAAAGGTTATGTTTTTTTTCATTTAACAAGTTGACGCAGAGGTTATGGGTTAACAGCTTTCCAAAATGTAATCATTTCTTCCATCTAATAACTTCACCTTCACTCTTGTGCCGGAGAGACCTCTATATTCAGGTGAAAAGGGAAAACGAGAGGGTAGAGAAGGCATACCTGTATTTTAATCATCTTAGCTCAAAAGCGATACATCAATTTTTGTGGTCCCCAAACCCCACCTAGAAGCAAAGGGTTGCGGGACAAAGAGACTAGAAAATTCACAACAGAAATTCTATAATAAAAGGAGGCAGATCATGAGTAATTCGATTTTTCAAAATAATAAAATACTGTATAAGGATGTAAGTATATATTCCCTAAAAAATTCCTATAGTGATATTGCAGAGTCACTATATGCAATTTTTAAATGTTGATATATATACATATATCTTATATGTGAGAAAATTTCTATTGGTTACTATTAACCATGGAGTTGACTATTGATTTGACAGGATAAGTTTTTATTTTTTTTTTTTTTTTGCAATTACACTTTTACAATGTTTTTCAAACCAGGAATAGATGTTGAACTTTATCAAACACTTTCCATTTTATATTGAGAGTATATGTTTTGTTTTCTGTGTACTATTAATATTAATAATTATTTAAAAAGATTTATTGATGTCATGCTATATCTGAATTCCTGGAGAAAATTCCATTTGATTATGGCATATTATTCATTTAAAATAATTTGATTCTAGCTGCTATTCTTAAATTTGGACTTTTGCATATTTATTTGTAGATCTGTTTAGTCAGAGGTTTTTTTTCTAATTTTTACTTTCCTATAAAGATTTAGTACCAGTGTTATATTTGCCTAGTAAAAAGAATTGAGGAGTTATTTTGACCTATAAAATGATCATTTCTGTGTAGTACTGATACAGAATAGCTCTTACCCTAAACAACCTAAGGGCCCAACAGTGGATGAATGGCTAAAGAAAATGTGGCCTTTGCATACAATAGACTACTATTTGGTCATAAAAAAGGAAACCCTGCCATATGCTACTACGTGGATGAGACTTGAGGATATTATGCTAAGTGAATAAGCCAGTTGCAGAAGGATGAATACTGCATGATTTCACTTGAATAAGGTATCTAAAGAAGTCAAACTCATAGAAACAGAAAGTGGAATGGTGGTTTCTTGAAGCTAGGGGGAGGGAGAAATAAAGTGTGGCTGTTCCATGATTATAGAGTTTCAGTCACACAAGATAGAACTTTATAGAGAACTGCTGTACCACATTGTGTTTATAGTTAGCAATATGGTACTGTACACTTAAACAATTTAAAAAGAGTAAATCATATTATGTGCTCTTTATGATAATAAAAGAAGGTACCACTTAGTGAAAACTAGACTTGCTAGAGTACTCTTGCCAATTCTTCCACCAAGAACATCTTCACTTTGAATCCCATTGTAGAATTTATCCAATCTTGAAGTTCTGGTTCTAGCGCTACATTCTCCATCAGTGCCTTATGTTACAGGATGTCATAAACCTTGCTCGTGAAGATAACATCCCATATGTTATGGCAGAGATATGGCAGTGACAAGAGACAGAAGGAAGGACATGGGCTTTCTCTAGGGAATCGATAGAGAATTTAGTAAAAATTCTGTTGAGAAAACTAATGAATGAGGAATTGTGGGAAGCAGAATGCTTGCGATGATGGGGAGAGGAAGTGGGTATAAAGACACTGAATTCTACAAATTATATGATAACCAAGTGCAAGAGCAGGTACAGCAGGAGTGAGAGGTGGAAAACGCAGCCCCAAACACCACAAAACATGAGCATCTGATTTATGGCATTGAGATTTGCTGCAAATAGAACGTGTGTGTGTGCTGGGATCGTTTGGTAAAAGCACAATATTGCTGCAAGTAATTAGATGTTAGAATTAAATTATGCTTACTGCTGTTATATTTATATCCAATTCAAATTGTGTGTAATTAAGGAAACTGCTTCGAGCGCAGCTCGGGACCGTGTCTGAGGACAGGCGACCCAAGACTTAAGAAACAAAGAGACAAAGTGAAAAGCAAAGTTGGGACCAGGGGACTCAAGATCTTGTGGATCTAGAGTGCCGAAAGCCTGGTCGACATCATACTTATTAGGACTATACAGCTCAGAAAAAAATGCGATCAAAGAGGTGGGGCTTTAGATATTCCACGCGATAAGCACTAAATTCTGCTTGCTGATTAACTGGTTAATTTCAGGCCTATCCCTTCCAGGAACAATCACCCTCCTCGGGGTATGCAAAATTTCTAAGTCTTTCCTGCTATTGCCTCCAAGACATCTCAAGATAGCGAATATTTCCCCTGGGCTTAACCGCAAGCTTTCATGCCAGAACAAAGTTCTGTTAATGAATGATCTGGCTTTCCAGCACCGTCCCTTGTTTTACCCTAAGGAAATATCTGCCCTCCTTTGTGCCTTTAGGGTCAATCTCAGGATTTCTCCTCACAAATTTTCTTTAGCATAATGCGTGTTAAAGGTCGTCTGCTGCGGAAAGCATTAAAACAAATGAGCATGTGCATTTTAAGCAAGTACGTGTGAATATAGTAATTTAACCTCATGGAAATTTAGGTGCGGCTTGTTTTCTAGCAGCTTGTTTGTTTCCCAGCACACAAGAGATTGACAAACGCTCTTTTCCTGGCTTTCTTCTTGGCATGCTTTATTGAAAGAATCAAGAAGATGGTGAACTAAGGCAGTGAGGTACCCCCTCGATTTTTGCCTGATCCCTGGGGGTCCCTGTGTAAAAAGAACAGTATAAGTGTGAGGTTCCACAGCACACTGACAAAGGGGACTATCTCGCTCTGGAGTAAAGAGGGGCAGTTTCCACAGACTAGTTCATTAGCATACTTTAGTCCTTCCTCGTCACCTAAGTCTTCCCTTTTCCTGAATCAGGAAAGAATCAGCATGACTCCAGTCCTCACATCCTCAGGGAGAGAGAAAGCCAAATTCTCATTACTAACCTCAGTTATAAATGATCATTTTTTATTTGAGCACCTATGCACTTTTTTTGTCTTCATTGATTTTTTTTATTGTAGTAAATATACATAATATAAAATTTACCATTTTAAGTCCAGAGGCATTAAGAATTTTCACATTGTTGTGCAACCATCACCACCACGCATCTCCAGAACTTTTTCATCTTCCCTAAATGAAAGTCGGAACCCATCAATTAATAATTCCCCATTCCTCCCTCCCCTGCAGCCCCTGGAAACCACTATCCTACTTTCTGTCTCTGAGTTTGACCACATAGAATCTCACAGTATTTGTCCTATTGTAACTGGCTTGTTTCACATAGCATAATGCCCTCAAGGTTCATCTATGTTATACCATGTGTTGCTTTCATTGTTTTGTTTTTTTTTAAATGTACTTTTATGGTACTCACTGCCAAGCTGTATATGGGCTTTGACTGAGGCATTCTGGGGCTTCAGCACTACTAGTTACAAAGAAAAGAGAACTAAGACCAGGACAGGTACAGCAAAACCAGTCCGGCATCACAGCTGATCCTCGAGGAAGGCAGCTACGTTATAACACATGGCAATAAAGTGGGTGAGGGCAATGTAGGTTATACCCATCAATTGCGGTTCACCCAGGACATTACAACTGCCACAGAGACAGGACAGAGGTACAATGGTGGATATATTTGACATTAAATTGGTAGTTGAATATTTCCAGGTCATAGAAAATAGATACATGGATAGCAACTTACAGTATGTGAAAAACCACGTTTCCTGGGGAAAGAGGTTTGCTAAAGATAGACGGGGTGTTAAGGTGTTTACCGAGACACGGTGGGAAATAGCAATGCTAGTCCGAGGAATGAAGGCAGAAGCTCCCACTCGGGAGGCTGGCACTTGTGTTTTGAGTACATTTGTATCCAGAGTCATCAGAAGTACACTGGATTCTGGATCTAAGCCTGTATCTGCCTACATCCAGCTTCCTTTACCCAAGAGGGTATCAACAGCTAAAAGGTCCTAAACTGTTAGAAATAGGAATCAGTAACTAGCTGTGAATACATTGAAAGCATAGCCAGCCTAGTATAATAATTACCTTCTGTGCATAACATATTCCTGATAGCAGACAGGCAACATCTTAAGGGCATGGATAATGCCTAATTTATACTGACCCCCAGGAGAAATGTGTACTAATTGTACATTTGGAAGACAAAAGCACAGAGAATTGTAGAAGTTCCTCTATATTAATAGCCAGGGTTTCTTGGAGAATTTATATCTAGTTTTGTTCTTTAGATACATTTATTCTTGAATTATCATTGGTACATCACTGCCACCTGGCATTTCATGGCAAGGCAAAGTGAAAAATAGCAAATTGTGTCCACTGTAAATCACTAACATAGTTTCTGGGCTTAAATCCACTGCCCTGAAATAGAAAAGGCATAAAATATGTGCATTATAAACAACACCTATACAAATGCATCGTGCCAAAAAGAGGAATGGTTTTGAGGAATGATGAGTACTCCAGTTTGGCTGGTCGTTCAGTGATGTGTTTGTCAAATGCATTCAATACATTTATCCCCACATGATATTTTTTGTCATTGAAGCATAATCAGTTTACAATGTTGTGTTAATTTATGGTGTACAGCATAGTGATTCAATTGTATATATTCCTTTTCCTATTATTTTTCATGATTGGCCATTACAAGTTATTGAATATAGTTCCTTGGGCTGTACTGGAGGACCTTGCTGTTTATCTATTTTACATACAGTAGCTTGTATCTACAAATCATGAACTCCCAGTTTATCCCTCCACTCTCCCCTTTCCTGTCCCAGTAACCACAAGTTTTTCTATGTATGTGAGTCTGTTTCTGCTTTGTAAATAAGTTCATTTAATATAACCAAGACACCAAGATAGTAGCTCCATTTCCCCTTCTTGGTAAGTAAATTTAGGAAGTTTAAATCTTTTCTTGCAATATTTTTGTTGATTCACGAGAAAAAATGTGACAGCAAAATTATCAAATTTACTTTCTTCAGATCCATCTCTCAGGAACTCTTCACACACTTAAAGTGAATAGTAAAAGTTCCTGAAGAAAATCAGTTTCTTAATATGGTTTGGGCAACCAAAGAAGAGTTGTAATGAAAGTCATCTTTCAACCTTGCTCCCTCTTATTAACACCCACGGACACAATAATCAGTGACATAAGTTTACCCAGTCAGGTATAAATGTCTCCACTAGGCAGGCTAGATGAAACCATCCCTGTGACCTAAATACGATCTCACCTGCATTATACGTTCAAGGAACATGCTGATAACAGCAGCAACAAAACAGTTTTTCTTACACCTGGCAGATCAACACTGCCTAACTTGCTCCCAGGTATTCCCGCCGCCCCCAGAAACCAGATCATCTGTGTCTGAATCACAGAAACCCTAAATGTATAGCATTGGGAACTTCTGGACACCTTTGGGAGCTTTACGAAAATACTATCTCAAAAATATTTTCAATTAGTTCTTATATCGATGGTAAATTCAGCTGGGCTCACCTAACAGCAGGAAAGAAGGTAGAAAATTCTCAGGAACAGGATCCCCAGAGTACAACTTGATGAAAGGTTTTAGAGGATTTTTCACACACACAAAGTAAATAGATAAATAAATACATGAAAATATGATCCCCAAATAAATGAACAAACACTTTTTAAAGTTTGATAATAACTCTGGGTTCTGAAATTAAGCACAGCGGGAAATGAGAGTTATGGATTCCAAAGACATTGCCCATTCTTTTTTAAACTTCATTTGGCATATTTCCATGTCACCTCCAACACTTTGCAGAACTGAAAACACAGCGTGAAGGCTATCTGGAGACACTATGGAATGCCAGTAGGTACACTGAATTTTTTTTAAAAAAAATCTGTGTCCCTGGAGTTTCCTCTTGTTTCATTTCATTAAGAATTCTAACGTGAAAATCAGTGTAAGTTCTCTGAGTGCTAGAAACGCTAGTGTGAGTTTAGTAGATTTAGGGATAGTGCTATAAAATGATGCCATCCGTTAACAAAGATGTATTAATCACATTACAAGTGCCAGCCAATGTCCAAGGTGCTAAGAATATAGAATTAAATAAATAAATAAATAAATAAATAAATACAATGCATGGCCTTAAGGAGCTTACATTATAATTGAGAAAGACATAAAAAGGCTCCATGAGATATCTGTACATAAGATGATGGTAAATACTATGGGGAAAATAAAACATGGAAAGAGAGAAGGAGTGCTGAGGAGAAAAGGAAGATTGTAGTCTTTTTTTTCTTTTTAATTTTTTAAAAAATTTTTTATAATTTATTTTTCTGTGGGGGGAGGTAATTAGGTCTATTTATTTATTTATTTATTTATTTTTAGAGGAGGTGCTGGGGATTGAACCCAGGACCTCATGCATGCGAAGCATGTGCTCTACCAGTTGAGCTACACCTCTGCATGACTTAAATCTTAAATAAGGTTTCCACAGGCATGTTCACTGGAAAAGTGAGCTGAACAAGGGTTGAACTCATGTAGCTGTCTAGGAAAAAGTGTTTCAGGTACGTGCAAAACCTTGAGGTAGGACCCTGGCTAGCGCGTAAGCAGAAGTAGAAGAGAATCAGATATTGGTGAAGGAAAGTAACACCCTACTACAGTGTGACATGGTCACTGAGTATCATCAGAAATTCAAAGCAACAGGCATAATGGGTGTGTGTGAACATAATTTCTGTCTGGATGAAAAGATAGCTGTAGTGTAAGCCCTGACAATTTTTTTTTTTTGGCTTGTGGTTTGTGAGTTTTGTTTATTATAATGCATATATCTGACTTCAGCTTTGATTGCCAAAGCATCCATTTCAAAGAGGCATCCATTTCAGGACAAATATCTCAAATAAACACACTGCCAACCACACAGCTAGACAAGGAACCAGGCTGCCTCCCCGCACTGAGGCCCCTTTGTTTTAGAGATCTTAGATGATTTCAAGAAACAACCATTTGAGCTAATTGTTATTTTCTCTTCACATGCTCTAAATTTCTGCTCCTATGTTTTAAATTCATGAATAAAGAGTGAGTCTTTAAAATCCTAGACCTTCGCCCTTGGCTCAGATAAGAGCAGAACCCCAGGCCCATGTGGTCCCTCTCTCTCTCCTCACAACCTTGCTGTTTGGCCCCAGATATGTTGTGTAATTTCCAGATCTTATATAAGTAATAACTCTCTATTTTTTTAAAAAAGTTGCCTGATAGTTATTGCTGAAGGTCTAGTCTGATCACAATGTTGGTTACTGATAGGTTGAGATTGGTACAAAACAACAGTGAATACGAAACACAATAACAAGGCTACAAATGCCTGCTGGAAATCCTGCTGCAAAGATGCATATGGGCCTTTTGCAATTATTTATTCATTTATTTAGCATTCATTTAACAATTATTTTTGAGTGCCCACAGTGTGCCAGGTGCCAGGAATAAAGATATGTCTCCTTTAACAGATTCAATACATTCCTGAAAACTGTGCTGCTAAGTCAAAAGTAATTAAATAAAAAAACACATTTCTATTAACTTTAGTGGAAACAGTTCTGGTGTATTCTATCCCAACTCAAGATGCCCAAATAATTTTCACAAATAGAAAAATACAGCAACTGAACAATTAAAATAAGTTTAAATGGGTAATAACAACTTGAAAGTAAAAAAAAAAAATTACAGTTTGCACATAAATGAGCAAGGAGGTTCTTATTATGACTGTTGAACAAAAAGAAGAGATAGCTAGAAAGGGAGGCAGGAGCTCATATATAGTAGATATGTGGGATGATCATTTTATATTTCATTGAAACCTGGACAGTTTTGAGAATTAAAGTCAGTGTTATCCATAAATACACTGGGACAACAGGCATAAACCAGAACCATCCCAGGAAAACTGGGACTTACGATCACCCTACTCAAGTGCAACGTTGTTTATGAGCAGTCATGAGATGGACGTTAAAGCTGGTCCTTCAGATTGCACCCTACTGACACTCACGCATGTGTCACAATTTCAGTTTACATAGTTCAGCACACATTTACTCTAACAGGAGTAAGACAACACTGAGGGATGTTGCCTGAAATAAAACTGTGCAACATAAGAGCCGTGAGTTTCAGTTTCATTTAGGGACTTACTGAGAACTATAGCCCAAGAATCAGGCTCTCAGAAAGCTCTGAGGAACTGCTCTGAAGGTGTAATAGAAAAGGGGGCAGTATATTTGTAATTTTGGTGAAGAGGTGTGTGCAATCAAGGATACTTCTTGGTAGAAGGTTATTGTTAGTCAGTAGGAACAGAATCTAACTAAAACATGCTTTCCTAAATATAGGAAGATACAAGAATCCATGTGCATAAAAAGTTTCTCCTGAAATAGTTCTAATTACCTAAGGACCTGTTTTGCTGTTTCACCTATTTTCCCAAAGCACAGAGTGCCCTCTCTTGCTCCTTGAATTCCTTTTATAGTGTACTGTAGGTTAGCAACTGCAGTGGCTAATGAATCATTTCTTGTAGAACTGGGTGACAAGTGACATTCCTTAGTTAGCAGAGAATAGTCAGCAGCCAGCATTAGTTTGGCCAAACTCCCTTAAGTCTCCCTCTAGTCCTCAGAAACATAGTAGCCAGCAGACCCAAGGAGGTTACCTGAGGCAGATTTCATTGCCACTCAGTGACAGCAACCTCCTGCCCTAGCTCCTTATTTTCAGGCAGGCAGCCCTGAAAAAGAAGCCCACTTGATACTTATCTCAAACTAATCTACATAAATGAAGACATCTATGTGTGTAGACTTACCTCAACAAGTTAAATCTATAGACACAACTTGAATATAATTTATGTATACCCTCTAAAGATGACTGTAATGGAATTTGTATTATTTAATCTCACTGAAATCCTCCCCTCCACAGGGAGTGTCACTGAAGAGCTTGGTGCAAGCAGGTGAAATAATCCTTCCTGGGCTGTGTCTTATTTTGTCACTAACAACTTGCTTGACTATGAACAAATTATTTAATCTATCTGAGCCTTAGTTTCTTCATTTGCAAAATAAAAATGAAAGAATTAAATGAGTCAAGGTGTGTAAAGTTTCTGGCATATTAGTAAACATTTTCCTCCTTTTAAAAATAGAAAAACATCAACACAGGAACGAAAATGGTGACATAGGAGGCTTCTGAATGTCCTCCTCCCACAGACGCAACAAATGTACAGCAACACACAAACAATTCCTTCTGAGAGAAATCCAGAAACTAGCTGAGCAACTCCTACACATCATGCAATTAAGAAAATCAGTTAAACCTTTAGCTAGACTAAGTAAGAAAAAAAGAGAGAGGACCCAAATAAATAAAATCAGAAATGAGAAGAGGCATTACAACAGTTAACCAAGAAATACTAAGGATTATAAGAAACTACTGTGAATAATTACACACCAACAAATTAGATAACCCAGAAGTAGATAAGTTCCCAGAATCATACAACCTACCAAGACTAAATTATGAAGAAACAGAAAATCTGAACAACAATTAGTAAAGACTTCAAATCAGTAAACAAAAACCTCCCAACAAAGAAAAGTCCTGTACCAGATGGCTTTGCTGGCAAATTCTACCAAACATTTAGAGAAGAATTAATACAATTCCTTCTCAAAGTCTTCCAAAAAGTGAAAGAGAAGGGAACATTTATGAGGCCAGCATCACCCCAATACCAAAGTTAGACAAGAACACAACCAGGAAGAAAATTACAAGCAAACAACCCTAATAAGAAAAAAAAGTCCTCAACAAAATTTTAGTGAATTGAATTCAAAAGCATATTAAAAGCATTATACACCATGATCAAGTGGGATATATTCCTGAAATGCAAGGATGGTTCAATATATGCAAATCTATTAATGTGATATGCCATGTTAACAAATAAAGGATAAAAATCACATGATCATCTCAATTAATGCAGAAAAATTACTTGACAAAATTCACGATTCTTTTATAATGAAAACTTTCACATATTGCATACAGAAGGAATGTACCTCAACACAATAAAGGCCATATATGACAAACTCACAGCTAACATCATATTCAATAATAAAAAGCTGAAAGCTTTTCTAGAACAAGACAAGGTTGTCTACTTTGGTCACTTTTATTCAAAATAGTACTGGAAGTCCTACACAGAACAAATGGCGAGTTGGAAGGCAGAGGAATAAAGGAATCCAACAATGTTGGCAATGTCAACTGGTACAGCCACTGTGAAAAACAGTATGGAGATTCCTCAAGAAATTAAAAGTAGAATTACCATATGATCCAGCAATTCCACTTTGGGTATGTATCCAAAGGAAACCAAATCATTATTTTGAAGAGATACCTCTCATGTTCATTGCAACTTTATTCACAATAGCCAAAACATAGAAACAACCTCAGCGTTCATCAAAGAGATGACTGAGTAAAGAAAATGTGGTATCTATATGCGATGGAATGTTATTCAGCCTTAAAAAATAAGGAAATCCTGCAACTTGTGAAAACTTGTATGAATTGAAGGGCTAAGTGAAATAAGCCAGACAGAGAAAGACAAATACTGCATTCCATCACTTATATGTGGAATAAAAACCAAACAAACAAAAAAGTTGAACTCAGAGAATTAGAGAGTAGAAAAGTAGACTGGTGATTGCAAGATCCTGGGAGGTGGGGAAAAGAGGGGCAGGCTGATAAAAGGGCACAAGAGTCAGCTAAAAGATAAATAAGGTCTGGCGATCTTATATAAATATGGCAACTATAGTCTGTATAGTCTATATTGCTGTATTGAAATTTGCTAAGAGAGTAGAACTTAAGTGTTCTCACCAATAAAAAAATAAATAAAAGAAAAAAAAAAGAAAGCAATAGAGGAAGAAGGAAGGAAGGGAGGGAGGGAGGGAAGGAAGGAAGGTAAATATGAGAGGAGATGGATGTGTTAATGAACTCAATGGTAAGAATTGTTTGACAATGTCTACATGTAACAAATCATCACATTGTATACTAAATACACTGCTATTCTATTTGCAATTATATCTCAACAAACTAAAAAAATCCATACAACGTATATATACCAGGTGATTTCTCAGTACTTTATGCATATTAAGCTATTTAATAATCCTAATAACCCATGATGCAAATACCATCATTGTTTGTACATAAGGAAATTAAGACACGGTTGGGGAGAAGTTGCAATTACATCGCCAACATTACAATGTGGTGAAGCTGGAATTTGAGCCCAGGCAGCCTGACTCCAGGGTCTGTACTTTCAGTCATCACACTATATTGCCTTCTTTCTGGGTCCTTGACACTGAGTTGTGTTTTATTTTTCATTCCTAATTATACGCCAACGCCATTGCTTGCCCTACTGCTTCCTTTGTTCTCCCTGACATCAGAGAGCAGATTGTCCACAGGCTCTTATGGTCAAGCAGTCTTTTCTGAGAGTAATGATATTTAATCCATAAAACAATCTTTGGTCCAATTTTTGAGCCATCCCAGAAAGTCATCTACTACCCTATGTATATTTCAAAATCTTGATGATATTTTAATATGAAATTCATCATTTAAAAAGTAACCAATATTATCATATTCCTGTTGTGATTAGTATTAAAATAAACAGCAATTTGTCTCAATTCAAAATGATTAGATTTGTCTGTAGAAGATACTGAATAAAGGATTTAGCCTGAATGAAGACTGGCAGTTTATTATTATAAACATCCATGTCATGGTCCTTTCTCAAAACAAGATGTTTAACAATTGGCAAACAGAATTCAATAGAAATATGGATTTGTTCAAAATGTCCCTATTGGTAAATTCTCCACACATCAAGTTACAGAATATATATTTACTGCAAAGATATTTAGGAGACCTCGTTTTATCCTATTTGTTTTTCTCCTGATGACTATAGTTAATACCTTAACTCTACAGCACTTTTCAGAAAGATGCTCAGGGAAAAACAGAAGAAAAATCAAAAGTCAAACTCAGTTTAAAGCTGAGAGTCTTTGAAAAGTGTCCTAAGCTGATAAAGAAAGAAGAAGAAAAAATGGTTTTTGTTTGTTTGTTTGTTTGTTGTTTTTTTTGAGGTTTGGTGGTTTTTTGTTGTTTTTTTTTTTTTTTTTTTTTTGATGTACTCCTCCCATATTGAGCAATGTAAAATAATTCCCAGCAAGTTAGCTACCCAGAAAAAAAACCAAATGCCTGCTTCTTTCCTCCAGTGTCTGCTTTCTCACTGTGCTGACCTTAAGCCAATCAATGGACTGGCATGAGGCCACAGTCTCTAACAGAGACCTCAGGATACATGAAATTCCTTTTTGTTGTTGTTGCTGCTGTCATTGTTTATTTAAATTCTAAGTAAATCAAATAAATGTATAATAACTCAAAATATCAGATCTTGTATTTCAGAAAGCCAGGGAATGGAACACAATTCAATTTAAAGGAAAGAAATTGAAACTTTTCTAAGGAGTTTAATCTGTTTACTTTAAATTACTCAGTTTTTCATAAGACATGGTCCTCTTCATTTGTGTATTAGAAGTCATATGATACACCACCCAAATTCTCCTTTAGTAAAAACTTATGACCCCAGCTACTGAAAGCACGGCCGACAGAGAGCCCCGACCCAGGACCAGCTACATCCTTCGTGGGGCCCAGTGCAAAAAGAAAATGTGGGAACTCTTGCTCAAATGCTATCAAGAATTTCAAGGTGGTGGCAGTAGAAAGTTAAACCAAGCATTGGGCCCTGCTGGGCACGGGGCCCTCTGAGTCTGCAAACATTGCCTGCCCATGAAGCCAGCCTGCCCTGAGCTGCTAGTCAACTGTAATCACGGTCTCTGCAGGAGACCCCTGCCTCATCCAAAGCTGTGTCTCTTCCCAGGGCGGGCAAAATTCAGTTATCAGATTGGCACGGAGGTACAAAGTCCTGGCCAGCTTTTCCCCAACTTGGGACAAATCTGTAAGGTTATCTCAGCTCAAAGCTGCCAGTAGTGTCAGCTGAGCATTTCCTTGAGACTGACTTACACCTGAACTTCTCCCTGTACCTACTGGCTTTCTCCAATCCCCTCCCTCTCCCCTCCCCTCCCCTTCCTTTCCTTTCCCTTCTTTTCCTACCCTTTGCTTCCATAGGTGCTGCTCAGAACAGTCTCTCATAAACCACCCCCCCCTTGGTGATGTCCCCTTAAGTCTGCTTCCCAGGGAACCCAACCTGTGAAACTGGAGTTTGAAAAACTCCTGTGCTTACAAACACAACAACCGTTAGCACAGCAGGCTTTTCTATGCCTATTAGTTTGTCCTACTCAGTCTCCAGACGGCATTGAGCTGTTGCTCGGTTGTCCCTGTTGCGGAAGGGCAGAGCCTTTGGGAGGGTAAGGAGCTGCGCTGTTGGTAGTTGGTGTCCATGTCTGTTTTGGCACTTGCGAAGATTTATTGAGCACTTATTGCGGTGAATATTTTATGTAAATTAGGTCATTTAATCCTCACAATAAATCTTTGCAGTAGATATTCCAATTAGCTCCATTAAAGTAACAATAGAGAAGTAACATCTCCACAATCAAAGATAAAAAAGGGGCACAGCCCAGCTGTCACATCAAAGCTAGAGCTCTTGATTCCCACCCTGTAACGCCTGCCGAATGCTGTTCCTCCCCTCTTGGCCTTTCTTGATGAAAGGAACACCTTCAAGTTGGCAGCCCCAGTCTGTACACCCATAGTGGGCAGGAAAGTGCTCACTCAGCAGGCTTGAGTTTCTAGAATCCCAATATTTCCAAGAAAGACCTGTTTTCAAGACTAGCCCTTGGCCAACTCCTGAGAACTGAGCTCTGAGCTCTTAGACTATTCTGCCTAATAAATATGTTTGTATGCCTGCAGCCTGGGGCCACACTGTACAGATCTGACCGGTTAGTGTATGTTAACTCTCTGTTAGTTTATGGTCTGGTGAGCACCTGTTTTTTCACTGGGGACCGGAGCTTAAGTAGCTGAGGTCAATCACATAGGTGCTGCGTGAGCTCCAATAAAAACCCTGGACCCAAGGCTCAGGCAAGCCTCCCTGGTTGGCACCATTTTGCACTCGTTGTCACAGGTGACTGCTGGGAGAACCAAGTGCATCCTGCACAAATCCACTGAGACAGGATACCTGAAAGCTGTGCCTTGTTTCTTCTGGACTTCTCCCCATGAGCCTTGTCTCTTTGTTGCTTCTAATCTGTATCCTTTCACTAGAACAAGGTTTAACCCTGAGTAGAACAGCTTCCAATTCCTGTTAAGCCCTTTTAGTGAATCATCGCATCTGAGAGTGGTCTTGGAGACCTCAACACACAGACACTGGAGAAAAAACTTCATCTTAAACAGAGCAAGATGGACAAACAAACCTGCCATTTGTTGTCATTGTCTAGCTCAGAGCCTACAAGGTCACACTGCGGCTGAATGCTTCCACCTTCCAGAAAAGGAGGTGTGGGTAGGACATTAAAACTACTGCTCCCTTGTCGTTTGCATATGCATCTAAAGTGGAGAAATGAGTATTTCTTAGTTAGCAGATATTATTGCCATGTACAGAGATAGATATGCAATGTTTGAGAGGGTATTTTGACAATGGTAGAGGCAAGACTCTAGAGCCTGAGGTTTTACCAAAAGGAAAGGAGTTAGGGTAGAGGGAGCAAAGAGAAGTGGGTGGGGGTAAGGAGAAGCTGAGAGGAATAGGATGGAAGAAAGCTAGCAGGGAAGAGAGGGCAGGTGGCCAGGGACCACACCATTAACCACTGATCATAAATTATTGTATGTTTATAACTCTGGCTATCTTTCCTTCAGGGCAAAGTGAAGACCCAGAGGCACTGCTCAGATTTCTGCCCACGAATCTGATCACTCTGATTACGCTTTAGATCCTTTCTGCATTACAGTTACCACATCCACACTGTGTTTCACAATTTGATGAGGGGACTTGGCTCTTGCGACCCGGGAATGCCACCATCTCCACTGAATTCAGGGAGTCCACCCTCAGTCCTTCTAGCCTACACAGAATATCTACCATGGAGCTCTTCTTCAGGACGCTAGGGCGCCCCTCATGCCTGCGTTTCTCAGAGATTCTCGGGAAGAGAACGTACTCTTCCTGGAGGATCTATTTAGGGGAGGACAAGCAGATCTTGCATAATAAATTAACTCTCGCATCCCAAAGACTCTGTCTTTAGATGTTTTCCTATTCAGTATGGCAAGGGAGTCTGACCTTTTGACTTTTTTCAGTGTAGACCATCAACAAGTCCAGGTTTCAAACAAGCAAACGTGTCAGCTGTTACAGCCATTCCTCATTCCTTAAGCTAATATGTGGAATCTAAAAATTCTGCTTAGTGAACAAATTTCAATAAATATGGCTGGATTCAACTGTGTATTCCTCCATCCCTGATCTCACACCCCTAGGACATAAGGGGTCCCTGGGCTCCTAGGAGCTATTCCCAAATTTGTTCCTCAGACTTCTGTGGTCATAAATTGGCAAATAATGTGGATTTTTTTTTTTTTGTCGTGTATATTGTACCTCCTCATTAGCCACACATATAGATGAAAAAACAGATAACTGAAACAATATATTTAGCATACTTGAATATCTTGTGAAAGAGAGTCAAGGACTACATTTCACATTAAACTTGGTGTGGAGAGAAATTAGTGAGTCCGTGGTGGATAGAGTGGATGGGGGAATGCAATGCAGGTGCATCTGGATTAGAGAATCCCCCTGTCTGTCTGTGGCACCACACGCCAGCAGCCACCACAGTGGCCAGGTAAGCACCATCGGCAGAAGAAGTCCCGAGGCATGCGCAGGCTGCACCAAGCTCCTGGCAGCCCGAGAGACCCCAGGTAACCACGTTTACCAGATTCAGCAGGGCAGCTCCCGCAGCCCAAGGTGAACTTTCTGAGGCCAGAGCAGAGCACAAAAGAAAGTGAGAATGTTTGCCCACATTAAGATGTATAAGATAATCATAAATCCAGGACCTAATCGGTCATTTGGGGAAACAGGGAGCTGAGAGACGGGTCTCTGACATAGGCGGAGCATTTGCCTCTGATGGAAGAAGAAACGAGTTTTGATTTAATTGCAACTTTGGTGATTATTATTTGAGAGAAATTCCAATGAGCATTCAGGAATACTAGATTTCCCAAATTTAGATCACATGTGATTCTTAATAATATCAATGTGCTCTGATTTTTTTCCCTTCAATTTATGTAACATAAACTTTAGGATAAATTCTATAGCTGATTTATATCTCAGAGTTTTAGCTTTTTGATTTTATAATTCTCAGGGACCGTTCACATTTTCAAAAGACTCTCTGTTGTCCTTGTTAAGAGAACATAATACTGTTTGGTTATTTTTTTGCTCCTTGGGCTCAGCTAGAATACAGTTATAAATACTTTGAAAGGATAAATATTTTGCTACTTTATTCTATGAAATATAATTTATATTCAGTAATAAATATTATGTCTATACTATGAAATCACTATTCCAATACAGTTTAAGTACTAATTGAATGTGTTGCTGAATATATTATAAAGTTAGTATATTTGGAAACAGCAAAGAAGCGCTAAGCTGTTGAACTACCGCTGGTTAAACATAGATATGGGAAGTCCAGGGAATTTGAATTTTTGAGTTTAGGTCTTCAGCAACTTCATGAACATATGCTTATACATTTTCTATATATCTGTTGTATTGAGATATTCTAAGTTTTGCACTCTTGAAAAGTTACCAAAATTTAAAAGATTTTTTCTCTTTTTTTAGATACAAACAAACAAAAGATGCTGTGTCTCTTGTTCTATCAAGGTGAGAACATACATGTGAAACTGAAAGAGGAAAAAAACAATACCTACTTGGTGATAGTTTTCTAAACATAGTGAGTTTGGTTTTTTTTGTCAGGAAATGGAGAAATTTCTCTACTACTGCCCCCTCGTGGTTTAATATGTACGAACAGACTGAAAAAGCTGAAATATTTTGAATATTCCCTTCTAGAATTTTTTATTTTTCAAAGAGTTGTCTAGGAACTGCATGATTGATTATTTAGAAATAAATAGTTCACCACAATGTTGATAATTGAAACTTACATTGACATACCTCATTTCTTATCTACTTATGATATGTAGAGCACGTGTGTTTCATAGCACAGATTTAGAGAAATTTTAACTGAAGGACTCTTAGGGATAATCTAATCAAATATAATTGTACAAATGAGAAAATCAGGAAATAATGACAAAACCTCACTTTGCTTTCTACTATGTCATGACTGGGTAGATAGAGAAGAACAACTATAGAAGATGGTTCTTTAAACCGTAATATAGAACAAATGATTCCAGGAAATAAACTTCTTTAGTTTTACAATACTATGATAGAATTAACATGACTAAATTCACATTTTAGTGTATAAAGCTATTTTTGGAAAAAGAATACCTTCTCATCTCTATTTTTTTTTTAATGGAGGTACTGGGGATTGAACCCAGGACCTCAAGCATGCTAAGCACGTGCTCTACCACTGAGCTATACCCTCCCCCTACCCAGCTTGTTTGGGTTGGAACCAGCACCCAGAGTTATGCTTCTTGGTTAAAAGTCAACTATGGGCCAGTGACTGCTGATCATTCTACATTATAAAGAGGCAAAGGGATTGAACCTCTCTCTGAAGTGCTAATGATAAAAACAGATAAACCCAGATCTCCATCTTACAAAATATAGATGTATGAATAGACATATGTGTAAAAATACATGTTTGTTTAAATATAGCATAGTGTTAAACATTGCTTAAACTATGCTCTGTTTTGGATAGGATTCAAAAGTAGTGGAAAAAGTAGACAATTTCAGAGTTTTTATTTGGTGAGAGATTATACCAAAATAATAGTGGATAAAGGACTAGGAGATTTTTCAGGTTGGTAGAAATGATAAGCAAATGTGCTTTGAGTATGCGTGGTTGTGGTTACAGAGCATGGATTAGCTACGGAAAAAAGTGCGGCATGCCTACCCTCTAGCTAAATTTACACCTGAACTAATAAAATGTGACAAGCTTTTAAATAGGCAGTTGACAATTTCAGATGCTGTACAAAAAAAAAAAAAAAAAAAAAAAAGTAAGACAAGGGCAAAATATCGTGGTCTGAATGGCTTAAACAGTACAACAAGCATCACAAAAGTACACGTGTCTGGCAGATCACTTTGTTTGCCTAGACAACAGGGACCTTCCGCAATGATTTTTTCAGTTTTGTCCAGAAATCTAGAGCCTTGTGCTCAGGGAAGGTGGGGCTAACTCTAGTCCTGGGAAAATGGTGATTCATCTTAGCCAGTCATGAAGACCCAAACGCCTTTGCGATGATTAAATTAAGAGTGGTCATATGATCCGGTTTTAGCCAATGGGATGTAAGGAAAAATCTACTGGAAGCTTATAGAATAAGGTTTTCTCCCTGATAAATAGAGAAATAAAGGAATTTTTCTTTCCTTGTCTCAGAGCTGCTGTTTCCATCTGTGAGAAAGAGGAAAGCTATCACCCACACAGATAGCAGAGTGGAAAAATGGAAAACACATGGGTCCCTGATGACTTCCCTGAGTTACTGAACCAGCCCTGGAACCACCTTCTCCCTGGACTGCTTATTATTTGAGATACTAATTGCTTAAGCCACTATTAATTTCAGAGCTTGTACTTGCAGCCTCAAGCATAGTAAGTGTCACAATATGAATGCTGCATCCAAATCGAGATTCTAGGAATCTGGAGGGGAAACGAGGGAGCCCATTTAGGTCACAGATCATGGCCCAGGACTTAAGATCATGGATGCAGCTGTGGAGAAGAGAAGAAGTTGAAAAATGGAAATGGAAAAGATTCACTCTAAAGTAATTTTATCTTTTGCATCCAATTTGGTCATACAAAATCAAACTTGGAAATTTAAATTAAAACTTAGCTGTCATTATTTGCCAACATAGAATATAATAGTGTTATTGACTTATTATCCGTACAAAAATCAATGTGTTATTATGCACTGGTTCTCAAAGGTGCTCATGAGACAGCCCTGGAAATGGCTGTGATGGTAACTGGAAGCTAATTAGGGCCCAGGCAATGTCCAGCAGGTTTGTCATGACATATCTGACAAAAAAACAATGAATGTGAAAGGACTCAGCATGAGAAAATTCTGACATTAAAAGCTTTTCTGTAGCAGTAATTTTTTCCTCCCATGCCATCACTCCACTTGCTTTTATAAAACAAACCTTTATTTATAAGCTGAGTAAGACTCACAGCAGATCTAAAATGATAATAAATAACATATCATGGGGTTATTTCATTGTGAACGTATTTTCCGAAGCATCAGAGGATGAAAATACTATATAGCTGATGATAGATAGTTTGTGGTTAGATCTATTAGGGTCATTCCTAGGCAGTGATAGGGATGTGATTGCCAGGACAAATCATAGTGTAAGCTGTTCCCTTCCCACGCTCAATATTTTTATCCTGTTAAAATGTGTTCAGTATAAATCTCAAGAGCCTCCTTGAAGAAGAAAGGAAGTGGGAAAGTGTGTGATGCTTAGTGTTTTGGAGAACTAAAGGGACAGTCCATCCAGCTGGTCTTTGATGATTGTGGAGGGGTTTATAGGCTGGTAAAATGTATTAGAATCACATGTGACTTTGCTAGAGGTATTATGGTTTACAGAGAACTTCAGCGTAGACACTCTCACTTGGAACTTGAACCAGTCATGAGTAATAGGTGCCAGTAGTCCTTCTGGTGTTCGGTATGAACCTCTCCTGCAACATTTATTCTCCACATCTCTCTTTAGTTCTCTGTGACCCAAGAGGATGAACTCAACAGACTGTACCACCTGAGCACCTTTTCCTCTCTGGCTTCTAGTAAGGTTCAGACAATGGGAGGCATGGCCAGGAAAGCAGAGGCTGGAGAAGGAGCACTTTTCCCTCAGCAACTCACTGCTTCAGTACTGTGGTTTCCCAGCAGCTATAGCCTTCTGTGGCCTCAGCTTCTGATGGAGTCCATCATACTCCATGGCTCTCATCCTAACAAAGTTCCAGTAACACTTTTTGCCTCTTCAAGCCTAGTATGATAATGGTTTCTCACAGTATTGCTGTATCAACATTTGTATCGATTCCTTTAGCCCTGTCCACATCTCTACATAATCCATCTGACTGGGACTTTTGTCCCTCAGAGTCTCTTACTTAGTTTCTGTTCTTAGTCCACAGCAATTTTCCTAACACCATATTATCTTTTTGTGTGTGTGTACAACCCAGATAACTGTTTTCCTCTCTCTACACCTACAAAGCACCAGAAAAACTCAATATTCAAGACCTAGAAGACTACCCAATTTGGTATAATTTAACAAAAGCTTTGACCAGTGTTTATTTTAGAAAATTATTTGAAATGTAAGTTCATTGGAACATATTTTTCCATCACTTTCATAAAAATTCTTCCTCAGAGTAAGACTGAAAAGCTTTGGGAAGGAATGACTTACTAGGAAATAAACAGATCAACACAGTATGACTATTTCTCCTAAATTAAAAATATGGTTTAAAAAAATATGAAAAACTGTCGTAAAGTAACCATTCAATTCTTCACCCTGGTCAGTACAATCCTGGAGGTGCACAACACTTAGGGGGAGCATTTAATTTACTTGGGCTATGAAAATAGTTAAAAAGCAGTCATATCAAAAAGGAGCGATACATTTTTGTTCTTTGTTGTTTTCTGTGGTCAGTTTAAAGTGCATAAATTCATTCATGGAAATAATTATTTTAAAAATTACAACAACCTTCCCATTCTATTTTGCTCTTTCTGAAAGCATGATGATCTCTGCTATATGTAGATATTGAAAAGTGTTGCAATGACATAGACTGAAATTTAAATCTTGTGCCTTAACTATATGACAGGTTTTCCTTAGATGACCTTTATATTTTCATTTTGAGAACCAGCTAACTTTTTTAAGTTGAGCATAAACCGAATTATTGTAATTTCAGTGATTTGACTATGTGAGTGTTTTTTATTCTTAGACTATAAGTTCCTTAAGAGCAGGTACCAGATACTAATAATTTCTATACTCTCAGAATGATTCTGACATATAGTGGGTACTCACTAAACATTTATTGAATTAATTACAATAGTTTGGCAAAAAGCTACTACACTGATGATCTTTTGCCGTATTTGTACTAAATTCAAAATGTTTTCCAATGGTTATTTGAAGGCTTTTTTGTGTGGAATAGGGTATGCATTTTTTATTTCAATATTTCTCAAAGACAGCATGTCAGTCAACTCTCCCTAAATAATCACATTTCTATCTTGGACACTCTCAGCCTCCCTTTCTCAAAATTTACAGAAGCAACACAAATGGTGGCATCAATTCCTGTTTAGAGTGTATGTCTTGACAAACTCATGGGACATGAAATGTTTTTGTACGTATACAGTTGATGTCACATACAGACACACAAAAAAGGTTTTCTTTGGGCTTCTAAAGTAGATATCATCCATTCTGGAAACCTGAATCTCAGCTTCAATGGCTCAATTATTGATTGTGTCTCAAGTCTGAATCCCTCTTTTGGAAGATCTCTCTCTCTCATTCATTAATTTCAAGGATTATTTCTTTTCACCATGGCTCACTTTACTCCATTTTATTATAGAAATTTTACATGAACCTGTAAAAATCAATTATAAAAAGTTTACATAATTGGTGTATAGAGTAAAAATTGAATCCTCGTTACCTTCCTCCCCACCTAATGTATCCTTCTGAATTTTTTCCTTTGCATTTATAAACTGATATGTACAGCTGTACATATGTACATATGTAAATGGTTATTACTTTGAGGGTTTTACTAACACAAATGGTACTATGTTGTCTGATTCTCCTTTTCCCCTTAAATTTCCAAGAGATTTTCCTGTCTATATAACATTTTATTTTACAGAAAAAGAAATTAAGGCCCCGAAAGATGAAGTAACTTGCCCAAGGTCACACAGCTAATAGCCCCAAACTTCAAGACAGATCATTTCCCCACTTCAATAAGGGTAGGTAGGTTATACTTCTAGTAACAGTTAACCTAAAAAATATCAGGGGCTCACCACAACAAAAATTTGCTTCTCATTCCCTTGACAGAGCAACTGCAGTTGGCACTGACTCCCCATGTTCCCTTCCCTCCAGGACTCAGGAAGCAGCCTCTGCCAGTCTCACGGCAAAAGAAAAGGAGTGATGCCAGACTATAACCCAGCCCACAAGTTTCTACACTGATATCCTGTTGGCTAAGGCAAGTTACATGATGAAACCTGACATCAAGGCGGTGGGTAATATAATCCTCAGCAAGAAAAGGAGTCGTCACATTTGACTATACGTGATGCAACATGCATACACCCTTCTTCCTTGTTTCTCTCCTTTCCACTTGACTGAGATTTTTTATTTATTTCATTTTTTCTCTCTACTAATTTGCAGGTTATTTTTTAATGTTTGTTATAAAATGTTAAATGCATATGTAACTCTTTAAAAAAATTAAGGTATTATTTTTTATCTTCCCAAACAATACAATTGAACTCTGATATCTCAGGATTGACTTACAGGCTATTGTTTTCCAGTATTTTAGCCCTTTTTCCTTACTCTAAAAATCATACTTTATTGCTTTTTAGTTTTACAGATAGTGTTTGTTGAGATTCATACATTTTTACCAAATATTCTGCTAATATTTCCTGCTTTAATCACACATCATTCTTCAGTATCATTTTCTAGCCTTCTGGAGTAAATACTTTAGTGCTTTTAGTAAGAGTGATTTCCATAAGAAATTGTTAGTGCTAAAAGCAGTCAGTTTGGATTTCTCTGAAAATGTCTTTTTGTCTCCTTCTTTCTTATTTATAGAAGAAATTATTTATATTATTCTAGATCAATATTTATTTTTGCGCCACACTTTGAAAATGTTATTCCACTGTCTTCTGACTACCACTATTGAGATAAAAAATATTCTGCGTATCTAAATGTTGTTTCCTGTATTTAAGATGCCTTTTCTCTCTGGCTACTTCTGAGATTTTTGTCTTTTGGTGATTTTCAGTTTCAATACAATTGGACTTGGGTTTGACCACAAATTCTCTCAAGGGTCAATATCTACTTAGTTTATCTCAGGGAGATTTTATTTTTCTCCTTCCATCCAGAACCTTTGCAGAGAATACTTACTTCGTATCCATTCTTTCACAGAAGATGCAACTTTCCTGGTCTGGCCTCATCTGAAGGATCTCCTATTAGACTTTAAGCATGGAAAAGGATCTAGGCTTTGCTTTTGATTCCCCTTTTGATTGCCTAAGCTATTAAAATAAAGGCCATGGAACCAGTCCGGGATAAACAGACTTCTCTAAGTCAGCCAGGAACTTGAGACTTGCTCACTGACTTCTCTGGATTCATGCTCTGAATTGTAGTTTTGCTGTCTGAGAATTCCTCTTAACTTATTTTTTCTGGCTCAGCAATGTATCTATAGGTGTATTTGTAGATGATTTTCAGGGAAGGTGGGTAGGGAAGCTAGTGTGTCAAAGCATTGGAAATAAAAGTTCCTGATACACTTAATTTAAAAATTCATAAGCATGACAAAAAATTTAAGGGAGTGGAATAAATTAAATACTATTTATTTTATACACATATAAAATAAGAAACACTGTATGGCATTTTTCTGCTATCAAATATCAGTCATTTCTCAGAAAAGATATGTGTTATCTCTAAGCCCACTATTTTGAAATAATCAATACTATGACAAACACGCTAGGAGCATTGAGAAACTGCTGACACAGAGACTAAGAATTCCCCATAATTGTCTATCTGTTTGTGGTACATGAGCCACAGCTTGTTCTAACAGATCATTTATTGGCTTTCCTTTCCATCACTTACTGCTTTCTGTTTTATAGGATATTTCCACCATAGGGTTGTTAACCAAAATTTTAGAAATGAAGAAGCTATTAAAAGAAAAATGGGTTTATTTGGGGTTTGTTAGGACTGCAGCCCAGGAGATACAGATTCAAGAAGAACTTGAATTGTATTCTGTTTGAAGTACTAAATGGGGGAGACTTGCAAAAGCAAAAACCACGAGATTACAGTTAGTCACACAAGTTGTTTATCAAGAATTATAATCAGAACTGGCAAGAAGTAAGGGTGCTTGTTAAGTTAGGATTGGTTGAGGTCCAAAATGGTTGCATGGTTACAAAGGGGGACCTTGAGACTATAAGGTTGCAGCTGGCGGGTGTTGTTCTGAATATGACAGGTAGTGTCCTTGGGTCTGGTACAGTTCAAAGGAAATTCAAGTTCTCAATGGCACAGAGATGTATCTGAGAACAGGTCCTCAGTGACCGCCTGTCTCCATTTCTGTTTGCCTGAACCTATTACTCCATTATAATGTCAATTTGTCATCAGTGCCTAGCTCTGGTCCTGTGTATCACCAAGTGTCTCACTGCCCTACCTAACCTAATTCAGGTATTCAACTGAAATCATTCATCTTTACCCCCACTGCAAATCCCACTCCTTGGCTCTAAAAGGATCCCAATCTGACCCCATTCTCAGGTGGCCCTAGCTCTACGTTCCACTTCAACACTGAATCATGATGATTTTCCACTATACTCTGACTTGTGTCCACAATCTAGAGACTGATAAGATGCTTCTTCCTCAAGTCCTCCATGGTATTAATAAGGGAGAAATTAAAAGATGAGCTACTTCTAAAAATTAAATATTTAGATGTTGCAGAATTTTATTAAAAAAGGATTAGTCACAGTCAAGTACAAAATGCCTTTTTTTTTTTTTTCAGTTCTAAGAGTCAATTATGTAACCCATGACAGGAATAATACTCCTTTAACGGTAGATATTGTCTTCAAAAGATGCCTTTAAAACATAATGTAACAAAAATAAGCAGTTGGAAAACCTGAACATTCATTTAAATGAGTTTGGTTTTCCCAAGATTGATCAGTTTCAAAAATAGGTAGTGCATATTGATGCTGAAATCACATGACCTGAAATGCGCCAGCTGGAAAGACCCTCCCCTAGTAGTTACTGTCCTAAATTCTAAAAGTGGAGTTCCATTTTGGAAAAATATACAGACATTTGATCCCTTATTAAAATAAAATATTCACTACTTCCACCTCTGTCCCATGGGTACCACCCTCATTTATTCTAGTAATAACCTCTGGATGATTAGTTTTAATTTTATTTTAAATTATATCTTAAGTAGAAGAACATTTTAAATGAACATCATCACATTGCATAGACTGAACCTGTAATGTGGCTACTTTTTAATATTGAAAACACTAATATTTCTATTTTGCTATCATGAGAGGAAAAAGCTCTTATTTGAACCACCAAAATACATTTAAAAATATTTTAATAGACCTATCTAATTAGTCTAACTGTTAGAACCATTTTCCTGTAAAAAAAAAAAAATCCATAAACCCATTTCTTCAGTATACTTTGGAAAGTAATGTTAAATAAAAATCATAAAACAATAGAATTATTCATTTGGTGTTTATATTACTGTTTCCCTTCCATAGTCACAGAACCCCTATAAAGGCTGATTTGCAGGCTATGGAGAAAGAGTGAAGCAAAATGAACTCATACTAATGAAAACTCTGTTCCAGACTAAATGTTTAATTACCAGAAAGTCAAAATTGGGTTAGGTTATGTCAAATCAGTCATCCTCTATTGTGAACAGAAGTATAGGTTGTGGAAGACAAGACAGTACTAAACACATTTTTGATTTTGTGTTCTTCCTCAGGAAGCAAAACAGAATGCCCAATTGTGAAGCAGTGAGACAGATTGCTAAGTTTATAATGATAGTCCCTAAAATTAAGCAGCAATCAATCTCTTGGTTATCTAACTGCTAATTCAAAACCACCTTAAAAAGGAAAATCACTTAACAGAAAGATAATATGGACCTGGGATGGCTGAATGGAACACCTTGTCTAGGTTTCTGATTTCCAGTATATGCCGCATGGCAAAATGAAGCTCTGGCTTAATAATTAATTGTAGGAATAAATTTAGTTCAAGTTCACAGGAATATTCTTGTGGTCTCATCATAATATACATGCTTTCAGATATAGCACATTCTGTCCAACATTTAGATTGCAATATTCTGGTTGTATCCATGAATGGCTCCTTGAAAATTCCCTAATAAAGATCAAGCCAGGCGCTCCTAGCCCCTTGCCGTGAGCGGAGGGTTTAGACCTCACTCTTAGTACTTTGCTACATGTAAAATTACTTATTCTCTTTACAGGTTTTACAGTGAAAACATAAAACCTACCTAGCTAATACTTAAACAAAAGAATATGGAGTGGTTTTTAACATAAAGGGTATTTAATAAAATAGAAATTTCACACACATTAAGCAAAGATAACATTGTAGTTATTAACTACATGGGTCTTAAGAGCTCACATGACACTGCCTTATTCCCAGCTGCCCAAAGTCACTGTGGCTTCTGGAATTATGACCAAGGATGGTAACAAGGTTTAATGCTCTACCAGAGAGGCATCAAAGACCTGGGGTCCTTGATTCCAAGGTCACTGATTAGTGATTTATTTGGGAATTTTTTGTATGTGGTTAATGCAGATGTTTAGGAGAATGAGCATTAATTTAATAGTTTTTGTAGAACTGGAGAAATAGTACTCAAAATGACATCTTGTAATAGATATATATGTATATATACATATGGCTGAGGCAAACAATATGCATGTATCACTAGAAAACAAGGTTTACAGCTTAAGAGAATGAGATACACATATAAAATAAATAACTTAAGTCAAAAGTTTTTTCTTCAAGTTACAATAGGAAATATCAGTAGGAACTTAATATGCATTTTTTTTTATTAAATGAAAAAGAAAAGGTGGTGAAAATCCAAAACACTGACAACACCAAATGCTAGCAAGGATGTGGAGCAACAGAAACTCTCCTTTCTGGTGGGAATGCAAAATGGTACAATCACTTTGGAGGACAGTTTGACAGTTTCTTACAAAACTAAACATAGGTCCTAACATAGAATCCAACAATCATGCTCCTTTATCCAAATGAGTTGAAAACTTATGTTCACATAAAAACCTGCATGCAGATGTTTATAACATCTTTATTCATAATTGCCAAAACTCGGATGCAACTAAGATGTCCTTCAGTAGGTGAATGGATAAATAAACTGTGGAACAGTCAGGCAAGGGAGTATTACTTAGCACTGAAAAAGAGGGCTCATCAAGCCATGAAAAGATATGGGGGAGAGAAGTCAATCCAAAAAAGCTACATACTATAAAATTACAATATGACATTCTAGAAAAGGCAAAACTATGGAGACAGTGAAAGGATCAAAGACTGTCAGAGGTTAAAGGGGAAGAAAGGATGAATAAGCAGAATATAGAGCATTTTTAGGATGGTGGACATATTCTCTATGATACTATAATGATGGATACATGTCATACATTTGTCAAAACCCATAGAATGTACATCAAGGGTGACCTAATACAAACTGTGGCCTTTAGATGGTGATGATGTGTCAATATAGTTTCTTTGATTGTAACAAGTGTACCCCTCTGTTAGAAGACATTGATAGTGGGGAAGGCTGTACACACGGGGGTGCCTACAGCAACTCTCTGTACTTTCTGCTCAATTTTGCTGTAAACCTGAAACTACCCTTAAAAATGCTATTTTTTATAAGGTACGTTTTCTCTACTTCTGTTAACAGAAAAGGACTAGGGGAAAAAAAAAAAAAGATCATCCTGGCAATAATGAGTATCCTAGTGCCAAGACTATAATATCTAATGTCTTTCCCTATTTCCTAAAAATAAACCAAAGATCCATAAAGAAATAGGTGCTCACAAGCTGGCAGAGGAATTATACAAGATCTATCTAGGACATCTTATAATAGAAAGCAATAAAACTATTTACACTTTTGTGGCCATGCCCAAAGTACTCAAGGGTCAACTTAAGAGACTTCTACTGGGCAAAGATTTCAGAAACAGTAATAATTGCAGTGCATTGAATCAAGTCAAATGAGTTCAGGAGTATATTTTAAAAATACATTTAGTAGTCTCAGAAGGATCCTTAGAAATTAATTAATTTTATTAAAAACTGGCACACTAAGGGAAGTAAGTCAAGCATGTATCCACCTCTGTGAACAAAACTTTGGAGTAATCAAAACTAATAGTTGATTCTTTACAGCCATAGTCTAGCTTAAGGGGAAAAAAAAGGAAGGATACATAATAAAGTTAGAAGATTCCCACTTTGCAAATCTATAATGAAATAATTAATTTAGACAGTAATCATCAATGTTTGCTAATGTCATAAAACAAAGGACAGCCAGACACGAGGTACATCCTGATAGAAGTACATGATAACAGCCATAAAATAATTCTAAACAAATAAAATGTTTTAAAAAATCAAACCTGAATCTGATCAAACCTCTAAATTTAACTATCATTTTACAGAACAGGGAACAGAGGACTATGTCAAACAGTGCCACAAGGGTACAAAGCAAATTGGGGGAAGAAAAAGTAGCCAATTAAGAAATGCTTTGTATTAACTAAATTTTTAATTACTGTAAGGAATTACTTTGTATTTCCAAATGGTATAATGGTATTATGATTGTGCTTTTACAAAGGTCTTTTTTTTTTTTTTTTAACATTTAGTGAACTATTTGAAGATGAAAGATGCTATGTGTGGAATTTGCTTCAAAATAATCCAGTGGGGTTGAGTGGGCAGGGATAAAACTGCAACAACTTTGTCCATTAGTGACAATTGTTGAAGATGTGACATAGAAGATTTATTGTAATATTCTTTTATATGCTTTAGCTTGTTTGAAACTTTCCATAACAAAAAGAAAATGTTTTATAATGATAGTATTATGGCAGAATAAAAAATTACCTGATATCTTAAGGTGCATTTCCACAAGACCTAATAGAAAAGCAGCAAGTAGTTCAACAAATATCCAGCTTAAGTTTAAATAACCCAACCCTAATTTAGAAAAGATTAAGAGATCTGATTTATTCAATTGTTTAAGTAACAAATTTAGGATTGACTTAATTTCTAACTGTTCTGTCATTTTGAGTAACAGACTAAGGGAATTTCTGTTAAAAATACTGCAATCAAACTTATCTGAAAAGTGTAGGGAAGATAATCTTAAGCAAAATAGTTTCCCTGTAGGAACTTTGGGAGAAGAAAGTTTTTAATTACCTTTAAACACAGAAAGGCCTGAAGAGCTAAAAAATATCTCTGATATAATATATAAAGAGGCAGATGTCAGGTTAGCAATTGTCAACAACAAAAATTGGGTTACTAAACATGTTTTCTATCATAAAATAAGCTAAAACTAATTTAAATGCTTAGTAAGGCAGAAAACAGTGCAATGGAAGCAAATAAAATAAGTGATGAGATAGTATGACTGGTTCTAACCTTAGAAGAGGGTTAAGAAAGAGTATGGAATGAGTGTGTTTTGATCACTCTCACTGTGCTTCTAGGGAACAATAACCATGGAAATCTTCCAAGATCAGTAGAAAGATAAAAGAAAATGTAACAGTTTAATAAATTCGGAGAAGTTCTGTATATCCCATTATAGAAGTTCTTTTGACAGTAACGTTTATATGGTAAGAGATACTAAGACCCTGATACAAATTAACAGATTGATGGTTAAGATAAATATAAATGAAATGCATACCTGAGGCATGAGGCTTTAGCCAAGCCCATTCGGGATTCTTAGGACTGATAATGGTCTTTGGACGGTGTTCAGGAGACAAATTTGGAAATGGAGAGACTATGACAATATAATTCGGACAAATCTCGTCTTAACTGAATAGTTTTCCTCCCAAAGAACTCATGATTTCAGGATCGGATTTAGTTAGCAATGCCAACGTGTTGATCGCTGCCCCACCAATGAAAAATCAGGTCCATTAATTTCTATACATGTTGCTGAATATAGAAGGTATACTCATAGAAACTGAGCAGCAAGGAGAATTCCAGAAGCTTGAAATAATTGTGTACATTTACTTTGGAAACCATAGGTATAACCAGAGCAGCCTGAATAAACTACAGAGAGCTGTGGATTATAGTGCACACAACAGTCCAAGGATAACCCTGCTTGTCAAAAGGAGGGAAGTTTTCTATGATGTTTGATAAATTCTAGGCCTACATTTCTGGATATTAGACTTTAACTTCAGCCTAGCTTACAACAGCAATAATCAAAATATTAACTCTATATTCAAGCCGGATCACTTTCATTAGGATCCTGAGTAGAACAGCATCTGATGCAGATTTTTGCTTATTAGTATTTACTTGATTATTACATTAAGAAGTACTGTTTAATAGGTAGAGTTTCAGTTTTGCAAGATGAAAAGAGCTCTGGAGATGGTTGGTGGTGATGGTTGCACAACAAAATGTACTTAATACCACAGAAGTGTATGCTTAACAATGGTGAAGAGAGTAAAGTTTGTATCATATTTATTTTACCACAATTTTAAAAAATGGAAAAATATTACAGAGACATAGAATTAAAAAGTATGGTGTATAATCAAGCCATCTTATATACTAAAATTATTATGAACAATTTAGAAACAGTCATAAAAGCATAGGTATTGAATTTAATGGAATGAAGCACAGAAAAGTTAAAGAATGCAAAGTTTTATCATGCAGCATTAAAAGCCTTATTTATTACATCAATGACATAAACTCATGCATCTAAAAAAATGGAAGCATAAATACATAGTCTGATAATACTAAAAAACAAACTTTAACTTCATTACCATTTCTCTGTATATGAAATGTTTACGTGTATTACAAAGGAGTTTTATGTGTTGCATTCATTTCTGCATCTTGTGTGTGAAGACACAATCTTACATACGTGATACACTGTCTTGCAAGACAATTCTCCATGGTCTCTCGGGCGTCTGTACAATGACTGTCTTTGTTTCAGATGATCTTTTTAAGAGTGTTCGTATTGAAAATAGCCTTGGAAAAGACAGATAGTGTTTCCCTTAGAGCAAAGACAGGTTTGCTTACAGCCTGGGAAGATTTCCCTCCTGAGAAAATGATGTGTATACTGCCCGTTATAAGAGATTTGAGTTCCCTAAGCCTGGGTTTCCTGCCCTTTCATGCAATTCACTGCACACACAAGTGAGAATTACATCAGACAATTAGAATTTATCTTCATGCTCAACCATTAATTTCTTGGGTTGCTGAGCAACTAATTAGACTCTTTTGTGACTTTATCCAGTTAGAGTAATAGGACTGTAAGCTTTATGTGAATTCAGTTAGTACATTATCTAGACTACACAGACTGTATTCTCAGGGGGAAGTTTGCTGTTTAAAAACTAGATGAATGCTCTCCTTTTCATTTGTTTGAAATTGTTGAGGAATATATTTGGTGTTTGGGTATTTATACTCATCTTCTTTCACCACTGGTTTCTGTTGACAGGTTCAGAATACCTTTTTCACAAAAATGTTGTCAGATAAACTGTACCAAAGATACAGATGAACACTAAAATAATAGTTAACCAAAGATTTCTTTAAATATTATTGTCAAACATGCAAATATCTGGAGATATCCAAATGATTCATTAAAGTTTTCAGACTTAGTCTCATGTAATTCATTTCAATTAAATTTCACTTTAAGTAAAGTAGCTCTAAGATTTTCCTAGATTACCACAAAAAAGATACTACATTTTGCTGGACAAACCAAGGTAATCTGTTATTAATAAAATGATAGTCAGATACCGTTGCTAAATGTATTAACTGGGTTGAAACCTAAATGTCATCTTTCTGTTTTTCTATAACCGTAGTATAAATAGATTCAAAATTCTGATCCAATTCTACTATTTACTATGACATTAAAAAAGAAATATATGTCCCAAAGTTTGACCATTCCTATAGAAATAAAGCTTCAGAAACAGTCGTACATTAGCATGAAGATTTATTTGAAGATACTCATTGAGGCATTGCTAACAACTGTGGAAAATTTATTAACAGCCTAAATAATCTATCAGTAAGTGAGAGGTTAAATGAACTATAACATGTCCATCTTATAGGATATACACAGCAGCCTCTATTTTTAACCAACTTTAAGCTAATAAATATCCATCGTTATGAATCAAACAATAGCTTCTTAAACCTACTCACCACCAGATGATGACTGTTATTGCTCAAAACAAATGGATTTTCAAACCCTTTCAGAACCATTACTGCTTATAAGCTTATAAATTCCCTGAGATATAAATTGTTACAATCCCTACAAAATATGAGAAATCTATATGTAATGCTATGAAAAGAGTGCCAAGACACATATTTTAATGAAAAGAGAAAGTTGCAGAATGACATAATATTACACAATTTATCCTAGAAAATAGTTAGGCACACATATGCTATGTGTATGTAAATGCATAGAAATTGACTATAAGGATGCTTATCAAACTGCTGGTCCTACTTACCTCTGGGTAGGACAGTGGCTGACACATTGATGGGGAGATAACGAAAAGGGACTAGGGATGTTTTCATTGTTCTCATTATATATTGTTTTATTGTTTTCATACATTGCAATGATTACCTATATAGCGAAAAAAGAGAGAAAGAGTATACATTAAAAAAAAAAAGAAAGAAAGAAACATACATAACAAAACAGAACTAGAAACATAAAAAAAGAGGATGCAGTCTTGACTGGGATCAGTAGCAGGTCACGGAATGCATGGAATGCTTAGGGGCTACAGTCTTAATTGAAATGGAAGTCTGAAGCTTTTTTTGCACAATAATGTACGAGAGATTGAAAAATAGCCAGGTTTTCATGTAAAAGATCAGATGCCTGAAATTATGAAGGGAGCTACAATGTGGCTATTTTTGAAGAGTAACAAAAACAAGGAAGGAAACAAAGAAACATCAGAGTAACTGAGGAGGTCTTGGGTAAAGAGCTCTTACCTGCGAGCTATGCGCAGTTTTATGATGGGAATGTTGCTTTGGAGAAGTCTGTTCAAATCATCCATTGCTGTGGTTTCATTCTTTCTCCAAGTGGACCACAAAATGGGGGAGGTAGGGTGAAGAGGGTTGGGTGAATGTCTGCTTTATTACACCCAGCTTTGTTTTAGTGTCCAGCCTATTCGCTTCTAAAGAATTGCCTGCATTGAGCAAAACTGACCTAGTGACAGTTTTCTCTCAAAACCTCTTTGAGTCTCTAGTTTTCCACTTATGAAATTTGGAAAACAAAACCCACCTCATGATGTCATTCCAAGCGTCAAGGATATAATGTGTGTGTAAGTATAGGAAGTTACAAAGTGCCATATAAAGTATATCTGTTACTCGAAAGGGAAAAATTAAAGTGCTATGGATGTCAATATAAAATCTGGTAGAAATCTGAAAAATAAAGAATCTAAGTGTAACATGAAGCCCTAAATAAATTTCCCCCTTTAGGCTTACACATTAATTTTTTTTACAATGTATGAATCCTAAACAAATAAAACAGAATTGTTGAAAACTTGTACATCAAAAATAAAAAGCAGTCTCATAAGGTATATTGCTAACCACAAAAGTTTGGAATGCTTTTTTGCCACCAAATCCCACCCTTGGAATTCTTATAGTGTGGAGAAAACATGGGAGAGTAGGACTCACTTTCTGCCTTGGACAGGCCACGGTACTACCACGGACTTTGAATTTTAGACGACAACATAGAGTAGGGCAGGAAACGGGACAAGATGATGGGTGAAATCTACTAGCATCCTCCTCGCAGCCACCTTTCTGCCCTCCTTGGGGCTCTTTGGACCACGATGTGTTCTCTGAAACAGCTTTGTGTAGTGGAGAGACCTGGTACATTTCCTGATGCATCACGTCAGGCCGCACGTTATAATGTGCTGGGGGGGGGGTGCGAATCACTGAGTTTAGAGTCAGAAAACTTGAGTTCAAGTTTTAATTATGCCACCGAGAATAACACGCACCCAGCCTGCTTATTTGATGTGAGACTCAGGAGTACTTTGTAAACTGAATGACAATAGTCTTTGTTATTATTAAATTAAAGGAAAAGAAGTCAAGCAATAGCTGACTTCAGGGAGTTATCTGGCTTGATTCAGAACTTCACTTCAGCATGAAAGAAACAAGCCAATGTTTCTTTTTTAACAAAGGGAAAAAGAAAATTCTATTTCCGTGGTGATTGCACCTTAGATTAATCGACTTTTGCTTTAAAAATTGTTCTAAAATGGAGTCAAATAAAAGAAATGCTGATGGTGACTATAAGGCAGGTATATGCATTATTATTATTTTTATTATTATTATTGTTTCCCTCACTTGGCCAATTTTGGGGAAACTGAAAATACAACAAAAATAAAATAGTGAAGCACACTTTTTTTTGTTTTTTAATTATTTTATTCCTTTACGTGCATGAGGTCAGCCCTTCAAAACTGTCTCGGATACAGACTTAGAGAAAGAAATGGAGGTGTTAGTTCTTTGAGTGAAAGAGATGAAGTAATCTTCTAAATAAAAGAAACTGTCCCTGCATCCCATTACCTGATTCCCTGGAAAGCTACCAAGAAACGGCAAAATGATGATATAACCCCGACATCCAAACCACCCTTTAAAAGGGAAAAGAAAAAAGGATGACTTGGAATATTCATTTTTTTATGGAAATGTTGAAGTACCATTTTCATTTATCTTTGTGTGGGGAATAGGAGCACTTGGATAACATTAGAATCTGAGTTGGCTTAATTTAATCTTCTAGGGAAAAAAAAAAACCTATTATGAAAACCAAGAAACTATGTATGACAGAGCCTTATGGAATTAATTTAAAAGACTCCAGCTGTCTTGGATGCTACATATTCATAAGTCACTGATTAAGTCTTTAAATGGCAAATTTATTAATAAATGTACTTCGACAAGGAAAAAAAAGAGTTACTCGGATTAAAAGAAATGAAGTGAGGATTAAGCTAATGTGATTCACCACTTAGGCCCTCAAATTATCAGAGAATTGCTTCAGAGTCTTCATTAAGCAATGTCAGACGTTTATTCTGCTTAGCATAAATGCCCTTACTGCTGCTGATATAAATTGTAATTTCAATACCGTGTCTATGTGACCAAATTCACAAATGACTTAACAATTTGTTCACAAACTAATCATAGAAGTTTTCGGATTCTTGACTAGCACCCTCCAAAGCACCCTGCAGTGTAACTGCATGCGCTGCTGCAGGTGGGAAACCAACAGAATTTATGATTTTGCTGCCTTGGTCTATTTCAGCTGAAAATGATCAGGGGGAAGAAAATGCAGATAGGTAGTCAGAGGTTTAGACAAAAACGTGAAGAGGAACGTAAGGGTGAGCAGATGCCTTGAGTCATGTTTCCTTAGAAATGCCTTTGGAGTTTTTGGGCTCTCTGTCTTTTTTCAATAATGGTTTACATGATATGTGGGGCATTTGCTAAGATGAATGTATCCTCCCAGTAAAACACTGACAGCCCTTCTGATGAGACTGCCATCCTTACTGGTTGAATTTCATGAACAGGACCAAACTCACAGAGACAGGGCAGGTCTTTACAAAGTAAATCTCTTGAAAGGTATGTATAGAAATAAAATGCGGGGGCTTGGGGAAGAAGAGAATTGTAAAGCTCAAATCCTTTCTGCATTTCCATCTTAATGAGAAATCTCTGCACATGCCGTCTATTCTGGGGGACACATCAGACACATCTGTTCACTTTAATGTGTATCATATGTTTAATGATATAATTTCACACTTGAATAAATCAGTATTTTTCAGTCCTGAAAACATATATTTGTTTATAAGATATTTAAAAAACACTTTACAAACATACTCACTTTGAGAAAAAGGCTAATATTATTTAGAATAGGGATATGGATGTAGTTTTATTTGGCTGATATACAGCAGCCATCAACCCCCTGGTGTAGGGATATTTTACCTCCTACATGTCTTATTTCCTCTAAAATACTTTGTGCCATGCTCCAAACATCTTCAAGCTGTGATCTTTAAGAGACAAAGGCAGAAAATGAGTTTCGTTTGCAAAGCCTTTATTTCTGATATGTTATTTTGAATGCTACCATAAAAATCCACAAGAATTGAAAAGACGTCTTTAGAAAATGTATTGTTGAAATTTTCTTCTTTTCAACTAAAGTACTTAAAGAAATCTTCCTAAGCAGATGGACTGCTACGGGCAGGAAAATAGCATATATTTGAAACAGCACACCATATTGTGCATGTCAGGAGGGTTCAACAGGCTAAATTAATATATTATGATTTTTTCTTCCCCCTCCTTAGTTCACACCTGCTGTGATGAGTTTGAAGTCAGGATGTATCTAGCATTCAGTGTTAGAACATAGTAAGTTTAAACAGTAAATACTGGCTTCTCCCCTGCTTTACTGAGAATGTCTGTGCATTTAGTTGACACCCTGCCATGGTCTCTGTCAGTGGGGTGCAGAGGAACCCAACCAGCCACAGCAAGCGGGAGGTTTAAACTACTGTCTAGATTAAAAAAAAAAAAATTATGTTTATAAAAGGCAAAATTATTTACTGAGGTTCTCCATCTTGCCAAGTACTGAAATAGTAAATTACACATATTCTCCCCAGATATTATAGATTCAAAACATCTTTGAAAATAACTGTTTGATATTTCCTTACACCCACCTATGTATACACTGTTGAAACCACAAGAAGCAGCTCCTCCCCATTTTGTTACTTAACTAATCTGTTCTCAAGCACAGTTGGCTTCATAACTCTAAAATTTTCAGCTCACCCTGGTTAAATGTTTATTTTGGTAAGTAAACATACATATGAGATTTTCTTTCATTTTTAAAGCCAATTTCTGCCCTTGCACCTGGAATATTCGTAATTATGAGTACAGATTATGATTAGTGTCATGAAAAAAAAAAAACCAAACTGGAACCAGTGTCCATAAACAAGATTTGGAGTCTTAGAAAATTCATTCATTTATATCAACTTCAATAACTGCTGAGAAAGCTAGTAACACCAAGCCATTGAGTCTCTCACCACGGGATTTCTGTCCCCACTGCCTCAGTGCCACTGCTCTTGTCAAGCTTACCAATTACCAATGACTACCAATTACTTAGTGATCCCTATTCTGTCTTCAGCTCAGTGCACAAAATATCCGGCAAAGTTAACCACTCCTGCCCGACCCATCCTGTCTTCTCTAACATCACACCCTGCAGGTTTTCCTCCTTCCTCACCTACCATTCCTTCCCAGGAGCCGTAGGTGACTTCTCCTCTGCGCTATTCAATCACCAAATATTGGCTCAATCTGTTAACTGCACCTTCTTTCCAAGTGACTTCTTCCCATACATGTAAGTCCAACTTCTATAATGGTTACTCTCCAATTCATATAATCAACTTAGGTTCATGTACTCACCTGCCAATCTGACGTCTCCACTTGGCAGATACACTCTCACTATTGACATGTCCAGAACCTTGATTCTCTCCCTCTTAAGATCTTCTCTACCTTAGAACTTGTTAGCAACGACGTCCAGGAGTACCTACGGACAAAGTCCAAAGATCTGACTGCTTTTCTGTACACTTACTCCCTTCATCCATTAGCAGTTTCCGTTGACTCAAACTCCAAATTATCTCCCAACTCCACCCACTTCTCTTCATCTTCACTGTTACAACCCTCCTTCAGGACCCAGTCATTGTTTCTTTTTTTAATTTTTTTATATATTTATTTTTATTGAAGTATAGTCAGTTTACAATGTTGTATCAATTTCTGGTGCACAGCATAATGCTTCAGTCAAACATGAACATACATATATTCCTTTTCATATTGTTTTTCACCATAAGCTACTACAAGATATTGAATAAAGTCCCCTGTGCTATACAATATGAACTTGTGGTTTATCTGTTTTATATACATCAGCCAGTATCTGCAAATCTTGAACTTCCAATTTATCCCTTCCCATCACCTCCCCCGCCAGTGCCCCTGTCTGTAACCCTAAGTTTATTCTCTATGTCTCTAAGTCTGTTTCTGTTTTGTAAATTTGGGTTAATATGTTAATCTGTCTTCTCTACACCATGCCAGGCAACAACTAGGGTGACTTGTATTGAATGTTGAATAAATCAGATAAGGTTATTCTCTTTCTTAAAAAAAAAAAAAAGAATAAGTTCTTCCTTCCTTCGGTTTATGAGGCTATGAATGAACTCGCTTGTCTCTCTAGACTCATCTCATACAATGCTGCCCCTTTTTCCTCTGTTCCAGACCGCCTGACCTTCTGTTACTCCAATATGCCAAGGTCTTTCCAAGTACAAACCTTTACACTAACTAGTCTCTTGGTCTGGAAAGGTCTTTGCCTAGATCTCTACAGAATATCATGTTCTTCTCATTCAGATGTTGGATTAAATTTTCCTTCCTCAAAGAATTCTTCCCTGGACACTAAATTTTAAAGAGACTCCTCTCCCTCTCCACACCAAACACTCAATAAGATCCTATCATTTTTTACAGCATTTGTCACTAGTGATTTATTTTCTGTATTCCTCTCCTCGAAGAAAGGTTTCAGATAAGCAGGATCCTTGCCTGTTGAGTTTGTTGCTAAATGACAGCGTCTTGAACAGGGCTTGGACATAATATATGCTCAATAAATGTTGAATAAACATGCATGTTAGAATGCTGGGAGTACCTCCAAGAAAGCTTCAACTGAGATCATGTATGGTCACCTCTGGGGCTTTCTTAATACAAAGATGGCCTTTGACTTTGTTCATTTATCTTACATGTTTTCAGCCTTACCTCCACCCATCAACTAGTAGAGGGGCCTTGGGGAAACGCTTATTGTCTCTGAATGCATTTCTTTACGCAACTGAGGGCCTAACTCTCTCTCTACTACCACCCTCTCCTTTAGCTTTCCCCTTTCTCTTTCATTGCTTTCTCTCTGCAGGCTCAATTGGAATGGAAGCTAAAGCCGCTAGTCACTGACAATCAATTAGCAAATGATTAGAGGCAACCAGCCTCAAAAAAAAAAAAAAAAAAAAGACTAAATGGTATTTGCAAGTAGTTGAAAGCAATGAGGAGGAGGTGTATGGAAATGTAATACTTTGCGCCAGCTTTTCTCTGTGGACTTCATTATTTCAACATCTTTACTTAACCTCTGCTGTTCTCCCAAGTAGATAGTCCATGTTTTCTGGTCTCAGGAGCCAGGAGGGAGCGTGACTAAAGAGACAGTGAGTGCAGCAGAGACTACTGCAAAATCTTACTTCCTAGAATGAGTTAAACGATCCTAAGAATTCTCACTAATATCTGAAAATCTGAAGAGAAACTGAGGGGTGGGGGGAATGAGAAATTGCTATTGGGAAAGACAAATATAATGGAAAAAGCTAACAGCTAGAGTCGGGTTTTAAATCCTCAGTTATTTCCCTGTATGAACCAGCTCCAGTAACACAGTAAACACTATTACAGTAAATTAAACAAACATCACATGAGAACCAGTCGTTTTTGATGGACTGCACAGTTTCCACTGAGTTCTTCCCTCTCTTCCCCCGCCTAAGGCATTTTTAGACAGAACACACTTGAAACTAATAGGACAAAACTGATGTTGGGCTGATATGGCCCTGTTGATTTAAGTCAGGATTGAGGCACATGGCAGGACAACTATGCAACGTAACAACAGGTAAAATTCTTTTTTTAAAAACTGGAACTAAAAACAAAGAACTCACACTAGAAGAAAGCAAAAACAAAGGAAACAAAACAAAAGAGTATATTTATCAAAAATAAGGATACAAGTAAAATACCAGGACAATATCTTTACCAGACTAAGTTGGATTTAGCAAGGTAGACCCAAAAAAGCAAATTAATAGCAAAGAATAGAGGCTTCTTCTGACATGCAGAGTAAATGGAGAGGAAGTCATAAAAGTAAGCCAATTAAAGAAAACAATAAGAACAAAGACAATACAACACAAAGATAACTTTCCCTAAAATAGACAGTCCAACAAACAATTAACTGTGCGCCAACGTAAAATAACACCCTGCTGACATCTGGGAATAACTAAATATCTTTGTTAAATGTGATGTTTCAGGAAAAATTTAGAGACAATAATTGAAATTATAATATTCTGGATAAGCTCCTAAACTCCAAAACTGAAGAAAAAATATTTTAAGCTTTCAGACTGAAAAGAAAAGAGAATTAATCAGGCTAGCTTCAGTCTTCTCCAAATTAATACCTGTTTGCAAGAGAAATTTATTTTTTAATGTCTCCAAAGTTGTCCATATGTAGAATTATGACCTAATAATATTAACAGCAATCAGAGATGCCAAAGATTTTTCAGTGATAGCATAGGTTCTATTAGATTCTTATTGCTGCTATAACAAATAAACTTGGTGGCTTTAGACAATACAAATTTATCCCCCAGGATGCCGGAAGTCCAAAGTTAGTATTATTGGCCAAAAATCAAAGTGTTATACAGTGGTATAAGATAATTTCAAACCTACTAGTTTATGAGAAAAATGAAGTTGTTTTTAAGAGTGAAGTTGTTCCAGGGGAAGGAATAGCTCAGTGCTAGAGCCTGTGCCTAGCAAGAATGAGGTCCTTGGATCAATCCCAAATATGTTCATTTAAACAAATAAGTAGTCTAATTACCTCCTTTTCACCCCCTCCTCCCCAAAAAAGTATACAGTGCTATATGTCAACTATATCTCAGTAAAATGGGAAGGAAAAAGAATTTTAAAAAAAGAGTGAAGTTGTTTTGATCTAAGAATGAGGTTGTTTTTATAAATAAAGTTGTTTGTATACAAAAGTGAAATTGATGTGTCCGGATACATCATCCACATCTGTGGTGGCTGACAAGCAGTAGCTGAGCTGCTGAGAGGAACCACTGGGGGCTAGGAGTATAAATATCCAGGGCTTGTGAGGACTAGTGGAGAGTGTTTGGTCCGGGCAAGGTGACTCTTTGCTGGTCTAAATAGCAATTCAAAGACCTTCAAAAATCATCAGCTCCTGCCTGTCAAGAGGCTCCCTGCTTGGCAGCAGTGGAAACCTTGCAGCAGCCCCAGGAAACGGATCATCTCACCTGTCAACACCTGCATCTTTGTTCCCCACCACTGTGCTCCAGCAACAAGGAACTTTTGTTTTTATGCCGGCAGCTGGACATCAGCTTGTGGTTGGCTAAGCTGACTCTCCCAAGAGCAAATTGGTAGCAAGTTCATTTTGAACTACATTTGGACTTCCTTTTATCTCCTCTTGCCTGGAACAATAGTGTAATTAATCTAACATTGGTTTGGAGTATGTTATTTTTTACTGGCCTATTAAGAGATATTATCCTGTATGCTATTGGCTTGTGAAAAAGATTCTTATAATTCCCACAGTGAACCTGTGTTAAATAAAATATTGGCAAAGACAATCTCAATCTCTGAGATTGCCCTAGACAAAACACAAGGTGTCAGCAGGGATGTTCTTTTTTTGATATTCCAAAGGGATATCCATTCCTTCCTTCTTTCAGTGTCTAGAAGCTTCTGGCATTCCCTGGTTGGTGGCCATGTCACTCCAATCTCTTCTTCTTCCTTCACAATGTCTTCTCCCTCACTGTAATTCTACTACCTCCCTCTTATAAGGTCACTTGTGATTGTATTGGACCCACCTAGATAATCCAGGAAAACCAAGTCTCAAAATCTTTGATTCAATCACATATGCAATATAAGATAACATATTGCTACTCGCTGAATGTTTGTGTCCCCAAAATCCATATGTTGGAACTTAATCCCTAATGTGATGGTATTTGAAGGTGGAGACTTTGGAAGGTGATTACGTCGTGAGGGCAGAACTCTCATGAATTGGATTAGTGCCTTTGTAAAAGCAGTCCTAAAATGCTACTTCTTCCCTTCCACCATGAGGGGTTACAGCCAGAGGGCGGTCACCTATTAAGCAGGAAGCAGGTTCTCACCAGGCTGCAGACCTGCCGGTGCCTTGATCTTGGAATTCCCAGATCCTAGAACTGTGAGGAAAAAATTTCTGTTGTTTATAAGCCAGCCAGTCTATGGCATTTTATTATAGCCAGAACAGCCTAAGATACAGATTCATAGGTCCCAGGAATGAAGAGGGAGATATGTCTTAGCAGGGCCATTATTCTGCCTGTCATGGATATTCGTATCATGGATATTTGTCAAATTGTAGCTTAAATGATATAGTTTACTCTCTCCTTTGGCAAACTGGATTATTTAATGACTTACACAGAAATCTATCAGAACCTGATTCCCAAACTCTCTTTCAAAACATTTGGCATAAGAGTTTAACAGCATGCCACTTTATCTGTTCTGCCTTCCATTGTTCATTAGGGACTTAATAAAATGTTGAGAAATGATGATGGAAAGTTGCAATGGCTTTTCTATTATTTCCACTTAATGAAGCAATCTGAATGGAACAAAGATTGTCACTCTTAACTTCAAATAGTTTTTTGGCAACTTCTATATAATTATATTGCCTGAATGTACTAGACCTCTCAGGAACTATTTACTTCCTCGAGACATATTCTAGAACACATGCTTTCTTAGTCAACCTGTGTTTTCCTATTAAGTTTTAAAAGATTTAGTTACATCAGTATGCTATTATGAAAAACCACAAGATCTTCAAAACAGTTTACAATTCAGACATTCCAATTTAATCATATTATACTTTTAATATGTATTGATTATTTAAGAGATCAAATTAACTTTTCCTAACCATGACTTATAACCTTATATTGCTAAGTTTTACTAAATCACAGGATTTAAATTATGGATGGCTGGTCCAGCACAATTGTTCTAAATGGCAACTGTGAGTCCAATTTAAAAGAAGAACAACTGGTATTTGAGTACATTATTTGCTCAGAAATATTTGTTAGATAAATTAATGCATTCACTTTACTAGATACTGGGAATACAAAGACAGATTTTTTTTTCATTCAGGTGCTCATCATGTGGAAGACAACACTCTTAAACAGAATAGTTATATGTCATGATATAGGGAAACTGAATAAATTTGAGCAAGAGGAAAGAGAATGGAATAATCCTTCTTGAAAAGTTAGAAAATCTTCACCAAAAAAGGCATATTAGGCTGGATACATCCTTTGATTTGTCATCTGAAGAGGAAAAGGCACAGATTTACAGGCAGAGGAATTGTTTTAATCGCATCCTCTTCATCTAATCTGTAAGGAAAGGATCCCCACTCTACGATTATCGGGATCACGGAACACACAACACTCAACAATGGACACATGAGATCAACAGGAGTTATTAGTCCCCTCTATCACAGCCAGGGAGGAGGACCCTGGGTTACACAGGACCACGCGGGCGTTGTACTCAGGAAGAGAGTAAGCAACTAGGGCTGTGGGAGGAAGGCTTTGTGGCACAGAGTGGGCGAGGTATCCCTGTGGTTCCTGCAAGATGCTGTTATTGGCCTGTTGGAATAATACCATGGCTGTCAGGGAACTGAAACTCGCTACTCAGGGATAAGCAAAACCAGGTCTGGTCCCTCCTGATTTTACCATATGTCAGGCTAGCACATAATCTTGAGTCTTAACTTAAAGTCTTATACCACAAGGATGGATGTTATATAAAAATAGTAAAAAGTTCTATGTTGGGGCAGGGAAGAGTAGAAGGTGACAAGGATGGAAAGCTTTGTACATATACTTGGTGTCTCTGACATATTTTTAGGAGAATAGTAATTCTGTCTTGCTCAAGATTGTATACCCAGAACTTAGAAAAATACTTGACACATAATATGAATTTCAAAAAGTCATTTGAATGCATTAATGAAATAATAGTTTGTGGTAAGACTTATGTTGATATTAAGATACACAGATAAGGAAAACCTGACCCTTCACTCACAGTCAGATCGTCTAGCAAAGACAAAACAAAATATGGTCAAATAAGTTGACTATTAAAATCATACTCAAGTAGTGTGTTTGGGAGCAGTTTTTGAAGGCTCTCATAGGCTTCACTAGAGTTTAGATTTAATTTCATAGTCAATGGATAGACGAAGGAGGACTTTAAGGATTAGAGCGACACAATTGTATTTGTTACGTAAGTGGAACACTCTGATGACAAAGTTTCAACCAAACTGGGAAGAGACTGAAGGTTGTGGGACCATGCTAGACAGTCAAGGGGAGAGATTTATAGGGATGTGGACTAAAGTAGTTAATATTCGGCATGGGGCGAACTGATAGACTTGAGATAATTTCAAATTTCTGTGAGACAGAGAACACACAGAAAAGTGGTGCTTGACATGTAACATGAAAATCCCCCTCCTAGAATATGAGCAAAGAGAAATTGGTCTGAGTGGATAGACCCTGGAAAAGCTTACCACCTTGAGGCACCAGGGTGAAAGTATGCAGGTATGAGAATTAAAATACTTGGATAATGAATCCTGACCAAAGGGACTTCCTATTCCAGTTTAAAGAGTGCCTAACAGACGAGTATTCAACCCTTTGGTAAAAAGTAAAAGAGGAAAAAAGGGGAAAAAAGAAAACAAAATAGTGTGTTTATCTCTAAAGGAAAGAAAGAAATTGGCTGAGGTGAGAACCCTACATTTTACCTTAGCAAATGCTCACAATCTGAAATTTTCCCAGTCCAGCTTCTCATCAACACATCTCAAAGTAAAGCCTGTAGGAGACAGACACCAGACAGCTTCTTTACTAATGTCATTTTGAATAGAAATGCACATGCAAGAAATATCAAACACTGAAGATACCACACTACAAATAAAAAATATTAAAATAAAACAAACATACAAACAGGGAAAAAATGCCTGCAGATCCAACAAGGACAATCCAGGGAACAGGAAATTCTTTTAAAAGGTCTCATAGTGTCTTAAGAGAAATTCTAGAATATATTCACAAAAACAAAGAGAAGATGTCCTGAGTAGATCAGAAGACAAGAAAGACCTCAAGGAAATAAAGATATTATTGCCAAATAAAAGTTAATTTAAATGTTAAAACAGAAAATTGAGAAAGATCAAGAAATAGAAAATACAAGAAAAAAGAATTTCCAAAGATGAACATGCCCAACTGAGGAGTCTAATATCAAGCTAAGAACATCAGAATGAAAATACAGAGCGGAGAAATTTTCAATAAAATAATACAAAAGATTATCTTGGAGTTGAAATTTTTAGTGTAGAAGTACCCACTGTGTGACATGTAAACTGAATAAAGAAAATCAAGACATCAAGACTGAATATCTGCCCAGAGGTGGGATTGCCAGATCTTATGGTAGCTCTATGTTTAATTTTTTGAGGAATCTCCATACTGTTTTTCATAATAGCTATACCAATTTACAGTCCCATCGACAGTACACAGCGTTCTTTTTTCTCCACATCCTCACCAACGCTTTTTGCTAATAGCCATTCTAACAAGTGTGAGTTGATACCTCACCATGGTTTTGATTTGCATTTCCATGACGATTAGTGATGCTGAGTACCTTTTCATATATCTGTTGCCCATATGCAGTCTTCTTTGTAGAAATGTCTATTCAGGTCCATTGTCCATTTTCTAATCAAGTCATATGTCTTTTTCCTACTGGTTGTAGGAGTTCCTCTGTATTTGGGATATTAACCTCTTGGAAACATGGTTTGCAAATATTTTCTACCATTCTATAAATCACCTTTCCACTTTGCTGTTTCCTTTCTTGTGCAGAAGTTTTTTGTTTGATGTAGTATAGTTCTAAGTAGGTCTACACGTCTGTTTTTATGCCAGTGCCGTGTTGTTTTTACTGTTATAAATTTGTCATATGATTTGAAATCAGGAGTGTGTTGCTTCCTGCTTTGTTCTTGCTCAAGATTGCTTTGGCTATTAGGGGTCTTTTGTGGTCCCAAATGAAGCATCAGATTTCTTCTTTTCCTGGAAAAATGCCATCAAAATTGAGATAGGAATTGCATATTCAGTAAGTTAAAAACTAAATTGTAAAGTTAACCACCAACAACAATTATTTTATGAAACTACAAGATGAAAGAACAGAGAAAGAGAAAGTTTACAGGGTCACCCGCACAATATCTAAGGAAAGCAATCTGTACAGCTGCAGAAATTTCATTTCCGTAACTAGCCAGAAGGCTGTAGTTGAATTAACTACAACCCAGTCCGTGTTGCCTTCACAGGAAGCCAGCACTTTTAGCAGGGTGGAACTCCTGGTCATTCCTAAAGGGTTTGAAACCTCAGTGATTCTGCCCATTTTTTTAAATATTTTTATATTGAGTTATAGTCATTTTACAATGTTGTGATTCTGCCCATTTTTGATTACTGTAGTTTTCCATTCATTTTTATTAATGAATAAGGAATCCCAGAGGATCCCTTGTATTTCAGACATACTCCTTCCTCCCCAGTTGTGTGACAAAAATATGATTTCCCTTGATATCTTGAACCAAACACCTCAGCCAGTATTTGTAACTCCCTAAAGTAATCAAGTATCTCAATTTCCAATTTAAATGAGATCAGGAAGTATTCCCTTGTGGAAGCAATGTTTATCGTGGAAACTAAGATATCTAAACCAGAAAAGTTCAAAGTTGCAGAGGTGGGAAGCAGAAGTTCTACAAGTAGTTTATTAAGTATAGTAGTGAGAGGAGCCACTCACATTTCCACCCTGGGGAAGAAGTAAAGGTTTTGGCTTGCGATCAATTTCTCCGTTGATTGTGGCAATCAAAAGAGAATACCTCAGAGAAAGAGAGAAGACAGGAAACATGGTCGAGTTAACTTACAAACAAGCTAATGATTCTTTTAGTAGATAAACTGATAACATTCACTTGAAAGAGAATATCTGTGGACTACTATTAGCAGGATGTCCCTGCCTCTGGCTTAGAATTGCATGTGGTACACCAAGCTATGAATTTGTGAGTCATGGCTTCCTGAAAAGGACACATAGCCTCAGTACTATATGGGGTGGAAATGGAGATATTACACACCCTAACACTCCCTGCTGTGTTAGTTGCCTCTGCCGACCTCATTGGAAACATCCTCTCTTTCTCTAGACCAGAAGAAGTACACCTGAGGCTGGAAGGAATGACCTGGGAGTTACACAGGATATAACACACCTCTCCTGCTTCACCCGGGCCTTTTGATTGCTTGTAATCTTGAAATCATTAGTAAAGCATGCCACTGGGTAAGATCTCTGCTTAGTGTCAGTCTGATATGAGAATTCAGTCATTCTTGTTGGTTCACATCCCTTGAGTCTTGAACCCCTATGTTATGGCAAAAGGAGGAAGAATGTCATAGATTGGCTACTAACTCAAAGATATTCTAAAATCAGCTCATAGATCTACATAAACAAATTTATCTTCAGAGTGGAAAGCTATTGATAGAAAGTTTCTAAATGAAACAGAATTAAATTTGTAATATATTAAATGGAAGATATTGGATAAACTAGTAAAACTCAGTTCTCATCCTGCTTCCCTTGAAGTTAATGTAAAAAAAACAGGAAAAGCACAACATATCTTCTGGGCAGGAAGAATAGCTGACAGCAGGTGTTACGCCCTAGAACTTGACTGCTCGAATCTTTTGGGATTATTTTATATCAAGCTTGACTAAAATTAAAGATCCTGAGATCACTGAGGCAAAAATCAAATGGCATATGTATAGATTTTGATAAATGGTCACCAGTCACCCAGGCATTCTTTCCAGGAGCAATACATGGGTTAGGTCAAGGGTCTGGTAATGTATTCAAGTATCCCTCAGGGTGAAAATCTGCTTCTTATTATGAATAAGCAGCTCACTGGAGTAGTGAGTAAATTGACTGATTTAGCAAACACATCATGCACAAAAATGAAGAACTATAACTTCATCAGATCCATTGCTTTTTTAAAAAAAAATCAGTTATGTTTCCATGGAGAAATAGTCACAAAAAAAGTTCCCAGTATTGTATTTGGTTAATTATAAGGGTATATATTGACACTAACCTCTGTTTTTCTCAGGCAGTGGCTTTGAACTGCACTACACATATCTGGCTGGAGAAAGCTAGAGGAAAATTGTGTTACAGGTGTAGCAGTACTTGCCTTGACGGGGAGATCTGTCAAATTGAAATCGGTGTTGTTTGTTGACCTTGAATGATTAGCTATCTCTATACAAATACTCAGAGATTCAAGTGAAGAAAACAAACCAAGGGTACTTATATTGTCACTGATTCTTTTGTCAAATCCATGGCTACGAAGTGCAATTCTCTATAATATAGAGAGGAAAATATCCAAAGGATCTGAGTCTGTCTAAGTCAAGGTTTAGGACAAGAAACAAGCCCTTATACTTTAATGAAAGAAGAGACTTAATGAGGCAATTAGGTATTTAAACATTGAAAGAGCCTAAGGAGCAGATTCTAGGAAAGACTTCTTGAATGATTATTAAAACAACATGGAATTGACCGAATTTCTTCTGTATAGCACAGGGAGCTCTATTCAATATCTTGTAATAACCTTTAATGAAAACGAATATACGTATGGATGTGCATGACTGGGACATTGTGCTGTACACCAGAAATGGACACACTGTAACTGACTATACTTCCAAAAAAATAAATGAATAAATAAAAGTTAAAAACAACAACAACATGGGATCGATACCCTAAAGCCACCACCACGAGCAAATTTAAATCAAGAACCCACAGCATCAGCCATGAACATCTCTCATACCCAGAAGGAAAACATGTAACTTGAGGCTTCAGAGTTTAGAAAGGAAGAGCAAGAACCCTCATCACTGCTACCATTGCTTCCTGCTGCACTGGAATCTAGAGACAGATACTGTGTTGTGTTGCAAGCAAGCCAGACGTTTCTGGGAACATCCAGGTAGCGGTACAGTTGAGGTCGTCAGGCTCGTGACCTCTGCTTCACATCTGCCTTCCAAATCCCATACGAATGCATCTAAATGGTACAAACGAATGCTCAAAAAGAAATCTAGTTGCCAAAAAAAAAAAAAAAAAAAAAAAAAAAAAAAACCCCAAATGTGAGAAAGGTAGTTTTTGCCCTTCCAACTTTTCCAATAGAACATGGAATGGAGGTTGAACTGGACCATCCAAAGTGACCAAAAAATAACCTAGAATACTAGGAATTTTATCTTACATAAAAGAAAAATAAGCATCTCATCTTATCTAAAAAGAAAAGCAATAACCTTATCACGTACCTGATAACAGGTACAGGTTTACAGGCAGCATCGTTTGCCGGGTAGCCTCAGTAAACAAATTCATAGAAAATAAAATAAAATCAACAGAGAAAACCAAATCTGACTATGTCACCTGCCTGAATACACTTTCATCCTACTTACCCTGTGAAAAATTCATCTCAGCAGGTTAAAAAGACTTAGCACCTTTCCTACTACTGCTTTACTAGCTAATGTGGTACTTTATGTGCTTCTAGCAAACTTACTGTCTTTGTTATGCTTTTAATATCTCTGTTTCTATAAATAGATTTTTCATTAATAATACTGTTTCTTTTTGTATTTTCTTTTTTATTAATCTTACCAGTAGTTATTTTATTAGATTTTTCAAAGAATTAGCCTTTGCTTTATTTATCTTCCCTGGGATATCTTTGTTTTCCATTCATTAATTTCTTTTCTTATATTTAAAATTGCCTTTTCCTTATTTTCCTTTGATTTAGTCTATTCTTCCTTTCCTACATTCTTAAACTGGTTTCTTAGCCCTGTTTTTCAGTCTCCATTTCTTCTTAATAGGAAAATAATGCATATTATTAATAGAAGACTCTAATTCTATAAATTATTTCTTTATACATGCTTTGATAAGCAATGTTTCAAGTTATTTTTCAATATGAAATGTTTCCTAATTTCCCTTTTAATTTTTCTTTGACCTATAAATATTTGAATTTTGCCTTTTAAATATATATACATTTTTAAAATATTTAAGGAGCATAATTTATAAGAATATATTTTATAAGATCATTTTTGTAATAGATTTTTAACGAATATAAAAATTTCTCCATTTCTGTGGCTTAAAAATGTGAGGTACTGGTGATTTAATATGATTTAATCTATATTTGCATTTGGTCAATGTGGCTGTGTATTATCTACATCTTTTAATTCATTCAGATAACTTTACAGCTTAGGATGTGGTCAATTTTTGTAAAATTTTTAAAAAATTTACAAAGTATATTTATTCTTCAGGATTGGAGTGCATCTTTATGTATGCCCATTAGATCAAGTCTGTTTATGGACCAGTTTAAATCTTCTTAAATCCTTCCTGTTTTATTTTATACTTCGATCTAATTCTTTCTAAGAAAAGTATTACAATCTCCCATTATTCTGGTAGGTCTATCTATTTCTCCTTGAAGTTTCATAAATTTTTGCTTTATGTATTTTATAGCTATGTCACTTGGCATATGTAAATTGAAACTATCTTCAGGGTGTATTGAATTAAAAAGAAATACAGTGCCCCTCTTCTCCCCTTTAAAGACTTTTTGCCTTAAGATCTGTATTGTAAAGTATTAGTATGATACAAGAACTTTCTTTAATTGGTTTGTCCTTGACGTGGGTTTTTCCATCCTTTTATGTCCAACCTGCCTTTCACTGCCCTAGTTGCATCTCTTGCAGAAAGTACTTTAGTTGGTTTTTAACAGTTATCTTTTATTAGGAGATTTGAAATCACTTACCATGATTATGATTATTTACATGTTTGTATTCACTTCTATCACCTGATTTTTTGTTTTCTGTTTGTCCCATTTTTTTCTTCAATCCTCTTGCCTTACTTGGATTTTGCTTTCTCACATTTCCTTATTCTGTTCTCTGTGATTATTCAAGACACGTTTGCAGACATACTTAATTTCAAATAAAGTTCAGTGATAATAAATATCTTCACCCTCTTCCTGAAGAAAACATACAAGCAGCTTAGAAATGTTTAATATCACCACACTCTCAACTTATATACTGTTTTCCAGGATTTCACTTCTATCTTGATTTTAACCCTATAAATTAGATATGTGTGTTATTTTTATAAAAGTAATGTTTCTTCAGTTTACTCACCAATTTGCATTTTATTTGTTGATGTTTCCTTTTTGGATCCTAGACCTATTTCCTGCAATTATTCTCCTTCTCCCTGAAGTACACCCAGAAAGATGGAAAGTTCCTGTAGTGGGAGGAACTGTTGGTAATGACGTCTCTAAATACATGCTGTCTGACAATGACAACACCTTTGTCCCAGTGTCTTTCATGAAAGGCAGTCTTTCTGAGTTTACACATATGACTGATTACCATCTCTCAACACAAAAAAATATTATTACCATTGTCTTTCAGCATCCATTGTTTCTGAGACATTACCAGTCAATTTTTAGGTAATCAGTCTTTTTTCTCCAGCTGGTTTTAAGATCTTCCTTCGGTCTGCAACATCTTTCAGTTTTACTACAATTTGTCTAGGTGTGGATATTTTTTCCCATTAACCTGCTTGAGATGTGTGTACTTTTCTGATTCTGAGGATTTGTTGTGTCTTTAGTAAATTCTGGGGATGCAATTCAGTTATTGTTTTATGTAATTCTGGTCTTCATCTCTTTTTATCTCCTGAAACCCTTTTACCTTGGGCTGTGTCTAATATTTATGTGTTCTCATCTCACTTTCATTTTTCCCATTTCTTTCTTTTTTAGCTTTATTCTGAACAGTTTCCTCTGCTCTTTCATTACATCAATTACATTCTTAATTCTGTAATAAGTTGCTTTTGTTTCCATTACTCTATTCTTGTGATTTACAGAAATACCATCAGATTTTTTAAAAATCTACCTGGTGAATTTTAGCAGGCTCTTATTCCTTAATCATACTCTCAGTTCTGTCTTTTACTCTTTCCACACAGTCCTCTCATTTATAGTCTTCATCTTGTCATTCCAATACTTCTCATCTCATAGGGATCTGATTCTGCAGCTGGTTATGTCTGCTGAATCTTGTTCATGGTGGATTGTTTCTTCATACAAAAATGTACCACATCTTATTTATCCTCTTCCCTTTTGATGAACATTTAATTTGTTTACAGATCATCTTGTTGATGTCTCCTTAGGCATGTGAGCTAATCTTCTTTGCAGATACTCAGAACTGAAATTGCTGGTCACAGGGAATCCATTGTTAGCTTACAGCTGCTAACATTGCCACAGCCATCTCATCCCCAGTACAGTGTGGGAGAACAATTACTTTCCAGAAACCTCATCAATACCTGATATTGTCAGAATTTTACATTTTTTATCAATCCTATGGGTGACTTAGCTATTTTTAAGTTTGTATTTCCCTAAATCACAATATTAGTACACATCTTTTCAAATGGTTATGGCCATAAATTATTTTGTTAAATCTTTTGTCCACTTGTCTAAAAAACAAGTAATGCTGGTTATTAGTTGAATAGCATATTGTTTTGTACTGAAGTTTCTAGTGAAAACTCTTATTTGGCACTGTTCATTGGGAAGAAAGCTATATGCGTACGTTCCAGACACGGAGATAGCGATGTCGCCATGTTTGTTTGTTTGTTGTGTACAACATATACTAAGAATTTGCTTGCAAAGAAATCATTCTCTCTCAGTCTTCCCGCTCCTCAAATCTCCACTTCTTATATCCACCCTGTTTCTGAAGTAGCACCTGGGAATAATAACACAGTAGGTGGCAGGAAAAATAATTTGCACATATGCTGCTTGAGTGCTGTGTGAAAAACAGGATTCTACACATAATAAGATTTTATTTTTAAAAAGTTATATAATGGCTTGAATAAAGGGAAATAGACTTTAGATGATTTTCAGCTTTACCTATCTTCTCCTTTTAGAAACTCAACTTAATATCTTGAACGTTGGGCATTAAGGAACCATATCTCTCTTGCTAATGCCATAATATAAGATGTGAAAGCACAAATGCCAAAACTCAAGATGCTATTTGTCTCCAGTATTACATCGGATTTTACAAACAGCTATTATGATTGCCTCAAAGATTTTGGAAAAGAACAAAAAACAATCCCAAAGCACCGATCAGCTAGTCCTCCATCAACTAGCATAGCCACAAACTAATTAGCACTAATGTGAACTGTCAGGACTATTTTCAGGCTGATTACTGAGAAATAGCTGATTACCCCAAATGCCTGCACACTGTCAATGCTTTATCGTCACTTGGATTAAAATGTGCTTCAACAGATCCTAAGAACCACAGGTATTAAAAACACCAAAGAACTTTTGTGAGGGCTCTTTGCCTAACAAACTGAAATTATATATGAGCAGAGCTATTCACTTTGATACTTAAAAAAGCTAAAGGCTATCCCAGGTTAAAGGCAATTTGAACTTATTTTCATAACCAGAATAACCATTAACACATTTATTAAACATGAGCCTGTTTTTAGGTCTATTGTGAATTGTAATTATTTTTAGCTTAAATAAACTCTGTGGTTTGACTACTACTATTATTACACTAATATATTTTAAAAGGCTGAATATCTGCCAGAAATATGGAAAACACAATTTTGTGAAATTCAAGGATATTAGCTCTTATTTGAGAAGCAATGGTAGTTGTAATAAACAAAGGAGACATCAGTTCAAAAAAATAAATTGTTACACTTGACAAAGAAGGAAAGTCAAATATCTAATAACAATTTTAAGAATTGTTAACCCTTGAATGCTCTTTAGTCATGGTCATCGAATTTCCACTCCTCTGATTAGCCGTAGAAATGCCACAGGTGTGTCTGGTGAATGAGGATAAACTATTAAACTGTGACGTGCAGTGCGTGCCTGTGTCCAGAAGTGGTGTTGCTGAAGAGGGCCTTCAGGGAACACTGTTGCTAGGGAACAGACGGCCCTCCTAACTGCAGCCGGCCGTTTTGGAAGAGCCCCTCTGAGACCATGAGAAAGTACGTCAAGAATGTGAAAAATATAACCCACATTGGAAAAAAATGACACAACATTGTAAACTGACTGTACTTCGATAAATATATATATATATATAACTCACATTCGATCATTCTACAGAAATGAAAACACTGAATGATAAACAGCTGAATCAAGAGAACAGACTGGTTGCAGGCTACTTTTCAATTTAGGAAGCATTTTTAAACAGTCTCTGATTTGATTCTCATAACATCATAGCATCTTGTCTCATAACAAGACAGATACTGTTATTATTCCTATTCTATAAATGAGAGATCTGTGGCCCAGAGAAGTCGCACACCTATCAGGCTCTAGACACGCAATGCAAACTCAGGTCTTTGGTACTGATGTCTGGTTCTTTCTTTCTATTACCCGTGTTCTCAGGTGTATGACTTTTACGCTAAGACAAGCAGATTTTCCAAAATAGCAGTTCCGTCAACACTGGCAAGTCCAGTTTGACGTAGAAGGAGATTGAGAAAGAGTATCCTAATGAGTTGTACCAGATGTTGCTTCAAATGTAAAGCACAATGAGTGGACAAGGACCCAAAATGAAGAAAGCACCACTGTGTCACAGAAGTAATTTGAATGGTTGTCACAACTGCACGCCCACACTACCCCTTCAATAGCTCTACTTTATGAACAGAGACCCTGAAGCTCATAGGAATCTCGTCAGTGGTACCCCAGCCACAGGTGAGTGACAGGACTGAGGTTTCAACAGTCTAAGATCAGAGCTGATGCTCTTTTCAAAATACCACAAGATGTAATGGTAGTCGACGCATCCAATAAAACAGTAAGACCAATCCAGAAAAGAGACACGTTCATTACCTGTGAACCACATAGACGGAGACACAGCATTGACAATCAGTACTCAAGTTCTGTGGTCAATACAGACTTTAATTTACATTAATAGACAGCAAGCAGAGAAAGAATAGAGGGTGTTACTTTTTGGAGCAAAACTCTAGGCAAACATTATTTCATTTGGACACCGTATAAATCACCTCCATCTTGTTCAGGTAATTTCAGAACAATAAGGCCCAGGCACTCATGCCTCGGTTGGTGGTGAAATTCTCTTCCCACTGCTTCCCAAACCAAAGTCCTCTCTCCCGTTCTGATTCCCTGGGAAGAAATAAGCTGATGTTGACCCCCACATTTACGTAACACCCAGAGAGCTGGAAGAGCTATGTTTTGATCTTTCTAGGTTTAGAACCTCTGGCCCATGTGGATTAGAGAGGACACAAGATTCAGACCAGAGGCACTGCTGTGGAGAGAAGAAAAAATGAAAACTTCAACTACATTTCAAGCTTATTTGCATGAATATCCAATAAATAAGCCAATGGGAGGGTAAGCTGGGTTAGACCACACATTGGCATGCCTGTTCCCTTGTTCCTTCCAAATGTATTGAAAACATTTCTGTTTTAATAGGCTGGTATTTGTGTTGGCTTGAAAGGAAAAACAAAAATCTGTCCATTTGTCTTTGACAATTCCTATCACCAAATAATAGTTTAATAAACACTAAATAGTCAATAAATATTTAATAAATGTTCTTTGTTCATACTTCCAGACTTTTCATTCCCCAAACCTTTGAAATTTTGTGACAATATAGGAAATCTCCCTTTTTCACCTTTCTGTCCATTACCTCAAATTGCATAATAAGTTTGGGACAGTAATTTCAGTTTAAATCTCATAAGACAGCAGCTGTTGTGGTAGACATTTTAGAAATCTGGGCCCCTTCCTCAATTAAGAAAAAAATCCTAAGGGACATTTAAGATTACAAAGTGAAGAAAAAGCCAGTTATAGACTACTATTTACCTGTTTGCTCTAAGAGACTGTTAGCTGCTAGTTGCTTTAACTGTTGAACGTTCAAATGGTAATCAACTACTGATTTTGTATGACAAATTTATGTACATGTACTAAAATTAATTTTGCATTTTTTAATTTTTGCAAAAAAACATTTTCTTAGATTTACACACATTCAACTATTCATGTTATTCTGCTAAAGTAAATAAATCTGTCTTACAGTTTTGAAAGAGAATTGGAGATTTAAGCAAAAGCACTGACACTGAAATATTTTGTGGACTTTACTATATATAGTTAAATTAATATATTTATATACAACTCAGTTTTTGGTGAATCATCACAGACCGTTGTGGGACAGGAAACATGACATAAATAATTTTCTTAAGAAAATAAATACTTTCTATGAATATCTGTTCCCTTTGTAGGTTGAATTTGAAAAGTTGTACACCTATATTGCTTTCTTAAATAAATCACAATATAATTTCATGTTCAAGAGATTTATTTAATAAGAAAAAGGTCATAATAGTTATATTTATTAAGTGGCAGACTCTGTACTAGGCAGGCTACATATACATCTTCACATTTAAATTTCAAAATATCTCTGTGTCACAGGTGCTAATATTTGTCCCATTTGACAGACTTACAAATGATAAATAACCCAAGTTCACGTTGCTAGTAAATGGAAAAATCAAAACTTAAACTCACTCTAACTCCTGAATTTATGCTTTCAGCTACTGCAAATCACGTTTTCCATGGAGTACCCACAAAGATTATACAGTGAAAGAGATATAATAAGCATTTCTACATTCTTTGCCAAGATGTAAGATTTCTCAAAAGGTATTATCTTTCCTGAATTCTAACTGGCATTGCAAGTTATGTTCTTAGATAAATGAATATGATTCAATGTCTATTTATTTGGCCAAAACGTATCTGTCCCTGCTACAGAGCACAGTTTCACTTCATTTTTACATATTTTACATTTTTTATGACAGTACTCTAAACTGCAACAAGTTTAAACACACAGCAGGAAACTGGTCAGGAAAGACAAAGAAATCCATTCATAGATTTAATTATAAAAGCATTTAGCTCCACTGGTAGTGATCATTGACCATCACACGGTAGTTCACACAACATTAAATGGAGAGCCTGTTAGGGACGATAGATTAACTCAGTGCTGAAAGCCACTAACGTGTCAACTAAATTATTAGGCATCTTATGTGTCTCACACGATTATTTCTTTAAAGTTGAAGACCAGGCCTGTTCAAAATCCCTCAGCCTGATCATTAGTTTTCTTTAGAAGTAATTTGGATAAATTATCCACTTCCAAATTAAATGTTTTTGTTGAACTAAGTTAAATATGTACCAGAAGAGTATAATATTCAATAATAATGAATTAATAATGCACATTACTAAAAATGACTACTTGCATCTCTAATAGATCATTTTCTATTCTCCAGGTCTCGTTAATTTAATAAAAAGAAGTACTCTAAGTTATATAATTATTTTAAAAGAAAAGCCACTTAACTGCATACATCACACTACTTTAGAAACATTAGTGGTGAGAGGTAAGTCCTCTGCGAGGTATCAACAGAAGAAACAATACAGTGCAATCAGCGTATCAGAATTTGGACACTGACAATGACTTTACACATATAGGAAATGCGATCACAAGTGTTGGAGTCAAACCAACCTCCTAAGAGAGACCCAAGCATAAAACCACGATGACGAAGTATCAACATGAAGATCAGGAATTTAAGAAACAGAACGGTAAGTCAATCAAGGCAAGAGTGAAAGTTTAGTGGAGAACTCTGAGAGATAAATGAGGCACCTGCCACTCACCTATATTGATCAGTAGACTCACGATTCGGAAATATGTAGGGCTGACTTTATTAACTAGGTGGCAGAATAAGAGAATTGGTGATTTTTTACTGTATTAAAATTTCTGGCTTCCACTGACAATAGCTCACCATGTTTATCAGCACAAGTGAAAACAGAAATTCATGGGTAAAGATTAAATTAAGTAATTTTAGTATTCACTGGCTAGAAATTAAAACTCAGCACCAAATGAAATATAGTCAGACTGCGTTTGAAAGCTTTGGATTTTGTAATGGGGGCCAGGGATATCTTTTTCAGATTTCACCGCAAGAATAAAAGTGAAGGGTGGGGGATGGAAGGAAGTGAGAAGACAAAAGGAAGAAAGAAAGTTAGAGAGAAAGAGGAGTGACTTTAATAAATTTGTCATCTATAATATTTTTAGTGTTTTTTATGTTGCTCAATTTTAATCATTTTTAAAGTTTTTATAAATTTTTTTAAGTCTAATGATTTGAGATATTAAGGGTGAGTAAAAATTATACATATAACATATTGATACATGAAACGATAAATATTTTTATTCTCTCATTGGTTAAATTATGTCATTAAATGACTAAATTCCATTTTCCACCACTTTTACAGATGAAGAACTGTCACCTTTTCACATCCCTCCCTCTAACGGATGCACTGAATTTTAGCTCATTAATTCACTTGGAATTTTAGAATCAATAGCAAATAGGACATTAGAAAATCAAAATGATTTGAATTATGTCAACTGCTCACTGAAACTTGCCTGATATATTTGGAGAAACAATAGTAACACTTTCATCATTAATAAATACATTAGGATGTCTAGATAATGGAACTGACAAATGAGGTATTTTCTGAAGCAATTCTTAGTGTATTTTTGTGGCGATAACGAGAAAGCAGATCTCAGTTATACTAGTCCAATGGCACCTTACTATTTGGAAGTAGTAAGTCTGGTGAAAGGAGATGTCTCTCTAGAAATAAGCCACTCCGCATAAACACATTTTATAAACACTTCTGGGTGGTGAGGATTGGTGGCAGTGATGGAGTTAGGAACCCAAACTCTAGTTCTATCTCTCATCTTCTTGTCAACTTTCAAATAGCTTCACAAAAATATCTTTCCATGAATGTTGTAGTTTAGAGGGGGTGGACCATTATACACAAATACTAGTCTTACCTCTTTCTTTTATAAATTGTCTGACATCCTTGCCAAATAATCCATGGTAATCTCTTTAAAATATTTTTAGGGGGAGGGTATAGCTCAATGGTAGACCACATGTTTAACATGCAGGAGGTCCTGGTTCAATCCCCCATACCTCCATTAAAACAAACAAACAAACAAACAAGCAAACAAACAAAGCTAATTGCCTCCAACAAAACAAAACAAATTTTTATTAACTTTTTTTTATTGAGTTATAGTCAGTTTACTATGTTATGTCTATTTCCAGTGGAGAGTATAATTTTTCAGTTATACATGAGCATACATATATTCATTGTCACACTCTTTTTCACTGTGAGCTACCACAAGATCTTGTATATATTTCCCTGTGCTATACATTATAATCTTGTTTATCTATTCTACATATGCCTGTCAGTATCTACAAATTTGAACTTCCAGTCTGTCCCTTCCCACCCGCCTCCCCCCTGGCAACCACAAGTTTGTATTCTATGTCTATGAGTCTGCTTCCGTTTTGTATTTATGTTCTTTTTTTTTTTTTTTTTTAGATTCCACATATGAGTGATCTCATGTGGTATTTTTCTTTCTTTTTCTGGCTTACTTCACTTAGAATGACATTCTCCAGGAGCATCCATGTTGCTGCAAATGGCATTATGCTGTCAGTTTTATGGCTGAATAGTATTCCATTGTATAAATATATCACTTCTTCTTTATCCAGTCATCTGTTGATGGACATTTAGGTTGTTTCCATGTCTTGGCTATTGTAAGTGCTGCTATGAACACTGAGGCACAGGTGTCTTTCTGAAGTAGGGTTCCTTCTGGATATAGGCCCAGGAGTGGGATTACTGGGTCACATGGTAGGTCTATTCCTAGTCTTTTGAGGAGTCTCCATACTGTTTTCCACAGTGGCTGCACCAAACTGCATTCCCACCAGCAGTGTAGGAGGGTTCCCTTTTCTCCACAGCATTTGTCATTTGTGGACTTTTGAATGATGGCCATTCTGACTGGTGTGAGGTGATAACTCATTGGAGTTTTTGATTTGCATTTCTCTGATAATTAGTGATATTGAGCATTTAAAATTTTTTTTAATTTAATTAAATTTTTAAATTTAATTAAAATTTTTTTTAATTTATCGATCTATTTCAAGTGAGAAGCATGTCCCCAATAAGCTGAATATTTCAATATCAGAAAATTAGCAAACGAAAGTGTCTCACACACGTGACCAGTTACACTTGCAAGTCAATCTCAAAATAAACAATGATGCAGTTATTTGTGCATTCACACCTTATTTGGCTAAGTTTTATATAATTACACTGAGATGACTTTTGAAAACGAAGTCACTTTTGAACAAATAAAACATATTCAAAAATGTGTCTGATGTTTAGTATGACCTCAGTAAATATTTGTAGAATAAATGAATTAATGTTGCCTTGGATTCTGCATTCTGGGGAGGGGTGTCTATTTAAGAGGAGCTTACACAGCATTTCACTTGTTTTCCTTAACAGTAATCTTCTTCATTCACATTTAATGTTTTTACATGTCCTACTCTAGTAATATCACAATACATATATCTGGTATCAAGATGTTATGAATTATTCAAAATACATTAGTGTTTCAAGTAGGGGACAGGTACTGCTTCAGTCTACACATCTGTGTAATAACTTCTATATATTCTTCCCATTTAAACAGCTGATACTGTGAATAATTTAACCTTTCCTCAGTGATTCATTTTCACCTTTAGTAACATCAATAAATGCAAGATGTCAAGCCTCAGGAGCATGTCTTCCAGAGTTTTCAAGTTGGGGATAGATTTGTTTTTTTTTTTTATAATAAACAACCACAGAAAAACTTTCAAAGTATTTTGTCTCAATTACATGGGGTAATTTGTTTTCTGTTCTCTCCCCATTGTCAGAATGCTAAATGTTGCAACTTTGAATTTGTCTTCATCTATACCTGCCGGCCCGTTGTACCTGCATAAACTGCTGTGTCTGCTCTGCTTTCAGTTAGGACACGAAACAATTATGTGCAAAATTAAAGTAAACAATTAATTCCAAGTCAAGCCCTGTAAATAAAATACTTGGCTATTGTACCCTTATTTTTATGAACTACTAACCATTGTTCTGTATTATTTGGAGTTGCCAGATAGCTAAATATGTGTGTGTGTGTGTATGTGTATGTGTGTGTTATATTTTACTACATTAACTATGGTCTACATTGAGAAGATCCATTCTTACTTTAGGGGACATGTATTATGTTCAAAGGTTACCCCAGTGCTGGTCTTATGCCTGCTGCTTCCATTCCCACTTCTTCTCCCCCTTTGGTTGACTGGTAGGTCTGACCAAGGAATACGCTGGAAGATGGGCTGGAGAAAGGGAAAACCAGGGCATTTCTTGCAACCCACAGCTCTACTTTAAGTGACACTTTTTGAGCAGCTGCATCTCCTTTAATATTCTAGTTTCCACTGAGTATCCACTCCATCCATGGGTCTATCTCCTCTTGTGTTTCCGACTGCTAGTAACACTATCTCTTCCCTACATTTCCAAGAGCAAGGTGGTGGTACCAGTGGTATAAGCTTCCTCTTGTTGCTAATCCCTGGGTTGCCTCACCAGCCCCTTTTGGGTCCTCAACCTTTCCATTACCTGAGTAATCCCCTGCATTAAATCCCCTCTACTTGAAATACCTAGAGTGAACACCTTCATCACAACACCCATCTATCTGCTGTGTGTCTCTTCCTCACTCCATGAGGAGACTACCACTTAATGCCTGTAGAATATATTAATTTTCAGGGAGAAAAGGTTCTTTAAAAAGTCTATAGTTAATCACTATAAACAGTACCAGTCTATTGTAACAATTTTACAGTCAAGACAAAATGTCAGATCTTAGTGCAAAAAGTGAACGAATGGACTCAAAGTTTTAATGTTGCAAAACAGGTTGCAGTTACAACAACAGTTTTATTCAAAAACTAATTTTTTACAACAAATACTTAAAAAAATTAAATACTGCATATCTATGTGTTTCTATGAATAGTAAAACAAGATAGTTTTTATATTGTTCAGAAATAATTACAAGCAGAATGATAATTCTTGGCACACATTCATGTACTATAATCAATTTCTTATCCTCATGTGTACCTAATATGTCACAGCTATTTTCTGAAGAATGTGTTTGTAAATAGATCTTATTATTTTAATTTTAATTCACTTTGCCTGCAACCTTGATCAGAGTTGAATTATGTAATTAATAATCTTGAATATGTTGATATCCTTAATTAACGTTTTTCAGTAAACCACAATATTTTAAATCAAGATAAAATTCTATTAACAAGTACTGTAAAACTTAGTGGAAATTCCACTAAATAAAGAATACTTTCAATTCTAAATTTGGTTTTAAAATAAGTATTTCAGCACAATTATTTTTATAGTCTTCCTCTATTAAAAGTATGTATCTTCAACAAGTGTTTTTGTCATATAAAACTTCTAACATGTTATCACTATTTATGATTCTTTTTATAATTTCACCAAATTTAGATGCTACAAAATTGTAAACTTTCTTAATTTCATTTCAATAACACAAAGAATCTAAATTTTTCTCATGAAAAATAAATGTTCTATCAAGAGTCATCCCACAATCAAGACTCCAAACTGCAATTTGAAGTTTCATATTAAACCTTTTACACAATCTATGCTCTCATTGTTGATTTGTTGAGTTTTCCTCTTGATTTTGTAGGTAGAGCTAGTCTTCTTGTTTGTACACTTAGTGTTCAACAATCATTTGCTACAAATATTCAAAAGTTGAAGTATTTAATACCTTTCTTGAGGACTTGTTGAATATTTTGAATAAAGATTCTCAGCTGATTTTCAGCAAAATGCAATAAACACAAGACACTTTCTTAATATTAAGACATCAAAAAATTTAATACCATTATTAGACACTTAGGTTGATTAACAAAGTGATTTGTAAAGTCTCAGATATTTTAAAATCTGGTATTACATGAACAGTAAGAGAGAAAGTATGTTCTGCCATGCTGCAGTATTTTTATGGTTCACTTAATCTGTTTATACACACAAAAAATTTTCTTTAAGTTCTGTCAACTACAACTGATAATTTCATCAGTAGATGACTGGAGCTGATTTGGATGTAATTATGAATTTATGTTCCTATTTCAAGCCAATTCCAAGTTCATTTTTTAGTCCATGGACTTCTTAATTTAGCAAGAACACTATTTTTATCATTATGCTGTAGCCTACCAAAATGTGTATTCCTATCATCACCACAAAAACAAATACTTTACCTTCAATATTTTAATTTTTTACCAAATTTACAATAACAATCATGATATTGTCAACTGTTTCATTTTCAGGAGTGAACTCCCAGATACATTTGATTTCATGTTTCAGGAAAAAAAAAACAGAACCATCATTAGAATTAACTGATTTTTTTTATTTGACTTGTATTTCCATTTCTGTTGACTCCTTTTCTGATGACATTGATGTAAAACCAACATCTTTTAAATATTTGTGAAACTATTCCTCTGCTGATGAAACCAAACCCAACAACCCATACACACGTTCATAAAATTTTGGAATTAAAAAAAATTCAAATAGGGCAACTTTCATCGAATCTAACTGAAAAGTCATGTTTCACAAACTGATGTGAAAATCCACCTTCTGCAACTGCATGTGTTAAATTGCTGCCTTTTTGCACAGTCCTGAGAAGTATTTCAGGACTGTGCAATTCTAACATTTTGAATAAGTGCTGATTTTTTAAAATAATTTTATTGAATTTTAGTTGATTTACAATGTTAGTTTCAGGTGTACAGCAAAGTGATTCAGTAATATGTATACATACATATATGTGTTTTTTCTTTACAGATTCTTTTCCATTATATGTTATTCTGAAAAAATTGGATAGAGTTACTGCTGATTTTTTTAGTGTATCTGTATCTTCTGATTTTTTTTGTGTGATCATAAAATATCACCACAGCCCCTATGATGAAGGTAGCACATATTTACAGACATTAGGTATAAATTGCACAATCATCATCAACTTTTTTGAGATTCAGCCTTAATATTTAATTAAACATGATCTTTCATTTTTTTAATTCATTGCTGTCCAAAGGGTATACAGACGATCCCCACCTTACAATGGTTCGACTTAAGATTTTTGAACTTTACGATGGTGCGAAAACATGTTCAGTAGAAATTGTACTTTGAATTTTGAACTTTTCCCGGGCCAGTGATGTGCAGTATGATACTCTTTTGTGATGCTGGGTGGTGGCAGTGAGCCACCAGTCCCAGTCAGCCACGCGATTAGGAGGGTTAATGATCAAAATACATTTACAACCATTGTGTACCCATACAACCATTCTCCTTTTCACTTTCAGTTGAGTGATCAATAAATTACCTGAGATTTTTAACACTTTATTATAAACTAGGCTTTATGTTAGATAACTTTACCCAACCATGGGCTAATGTAAGTGTCCTGAGTGCATTTAAGGTAAGTTAGACTAAGCTATGATGTTAGGTGTTGTAAATGCATGTTCGATTTAATGATATAGGGTGGCTTCACTTGGCGTAACTCAATCATAAATAGACAAAGATCTGTATCAAAAAATAAAAATGTTTATCAAATAATAAAATAAGTATGTCCTTGTGTATTTACATCTTATGATAAATGACAAAACTACAGTACCAAGTATGCTCAGATTGTTCTCTTATATGTACTAAAGAAGGACTTTTCAGTCTTTAATTTCTGCAATAAAAACCTGTTCTGAAATACATTTCAGTACACCTAACCTGGAATTTGACCCATTCTCAACTGTTTCTACCAATGTGAGAGCTGCTGACTTCAAGCATCAAACAAGCTTCAGGTCAGTCTGTGGCACAATGGCTAGCCCACCAAATGACCAGCAAGGACAGAAGAGGAGAGATTTCTCCCATCTTACCACCTAAAACCATCTTCAGTCCGTAACTAATCTTCCTTTCACCTTCCTTGCCTGTAGCGTGGAAGTTCTCTCTTAAGCCAGAATGCAGTAATGGCTGACTAAGTAAATGCCAAGGCTGAAGGACCACATCCACTCAAGAACTGCGCAGTGAGGAAAGGAGCCTAATATTCAGAACAGATCCACAAGTACTGCAATTACACTTCATAACATGGCAGCACCTGAATGTAGAGGTAGTTTACAAATTCAGCTGTAGATGCATTTTCGTTGTTGTTAATAATGGTCCCTTTATTTGAGCTTTCAAGTTCTTTCCATTCACCTTAAATTCCAAGGAATCAGTAAAATTTCAAGACAAGTTGGGAAAAAACCTCTAGCCTTAGGGTAGGAAAAGTTGCAAAAGAAAGGAAAAAAAATAAAAAGAATCTGAAACAAAAGAAGAATCTTATTGTCTTAATAATAAAGGAGAGAAGCAGAGAAGGAAAGTGATAATCCCTCATTAGTGTCTGTCCATTAGAAATTTGATCGTAGCTCTAATGTACACACAAAATTTACCTTGGGTTTTTCAAAACATTTATCAAACAGTAGTTTCACGAATAAAATCAGAACATATTTATGATGGATGACTTTAATTCTTTTCAGAAAGAAATTGTTTTCTCAGGGTTCAGGTAATTGTTCGTTGTAAAAACAGCAGATGTAAACAGTGACAGCTGGCCATAAACTGAGCCTCCAAAACACAGGAAATTGGAGAGAATGATACGTTCTACATGGTCAAAATTAAAATGTATCTATTTTTCCATACAACAAAAGCTTATTTATGGGATTTTGACTTGTATATAAAGTTTTATTGACCCCAGGGACGATGTTACAAAGCAATGATCATAAACTGAGCAACTAAAACAATCTTAATGGCACACTCAAGCTGGAGCCAACCCCTCATTTGGAAAATGAATTTATATGCAAAATACGTCAATGAAACTTCAATAAGGGTGGGAGTATAGCTCAGTGGTAGAGCACATGCTTTGCATACAAGAGGTCCTGGGTTCAATCCTCAGTACTTTCACTAAAAAAAGAAAAAAGAAATTGCAATAGGGAAGTATTTGTGTGATCATTATCATTACTCTTTTGGAAACATCCCTTACAAAATAAATAATTGTAATAAGAAAAACTTGTGATGTCTTTAGAAATCTTAATTGCTCAATTAATTCCTCAAATACTATACTTCTACAATATAAATTTAAAATAAAGTTTATGAAAATACACAAACATTACTTTTGTGCAAAAAAAAAATCACAGACCCTAAAAAGTTAGATCACCAAGAAAGCATTTCTTACCCTGTTAAGTGTCAGCCTTAGCCTCTGTGGCATACACAGCCAAGGCACTATTTTGTCTTCCAGGGTCTCTGTATTTGTGAGGACAGATAACGCTACACGTGCAAGGTGCTTTAAGTTCCCAGAAAAGATCTGGCACACACATTTTCTCTGTTGATAGCCACTAGTCAATAATTTTTTAATAAAACCCTGGATTTCTCAAAACACGTACTACAACAGAGCTGCAGTTGAAGTGTCCCATTTTATCACTTTATCTGTAAAAAAAAATAGGTGAAAAGACAAGCACAAAGTCATGCAGAAAATGATATTTTTTAAAAATATTCATCATGATTCTTTTTGAATGAATGAATAAGATTGAAAATAACTTTCCCTTAAAAAAAAAAAAAAAAGTCCTTTATTTTGCAAGGTTTGGTTACGGTAAAAAGTAATATCTGAAAGTGTCTCCACTCAGTTGGATACAAGTCAGTACGTGTGTTTCCCTTGATGTTCTGCCCTTGAAGACAGAACCAGTCTTTACGACAGAGAGGTTTTATTATGAAGCACTATGTTTTGTATCAACATAATTCAACCAACAGATTTCTTTGCAAAAGAGGTGAAAGAAGCCATTTTTTTCTACCAAAAGTTATTAAAGAGCTTACATTCACCATCACTTAAATATTATTTCAAAGATTCATTTTCAAATAAATTTCAGTGTTTAAAAGCTGGAGGAATCTTAGGGAAAAAAATTCTCCAGCATACAAGGTAACCCTCACTGCTCAGTGAGCAGCAATGATTTGGATGAATATTTAGAGTGTCACGAGACACAGCAAGCTTCACCCAGTACCAGATGATTTAATGAGAAGAAAAAGCCAAGGCAGGTGATATGACACAGAGGCCCACAGCACAGCAGAGGCCCCGAGACTATCCTCCAAATGTGCGTGGTGAGGAGAGGCAAGGCTGGGAGTAGACAGACCACCTCAGCCTCAGGAAGCCATTAGCAATGAGTCCTCTGCAGCTCTCAGCGCATTGTCCCCTCAGGACTTGCTCTCCTTCTCAGCTGGCTCTACTTCTCATCAATCACAGTTGTTCAGCAATGACAGCTTACTCAATAAGCCAGCCCTAGGATGAGGTGTAGGCATTCTGCAGGTGGGTGCCATGTATTGTGGGTCATGTATACTCACACAATCCCTTGAACTTGAGTCACAAGAGGATTCAACTGAGTATCAAATTCTCAGGCATCTTGGAGGTTTGAGGAAACATTGCAGACAATCTATTTCAATATCTTTATCAATTTTTTTTCATAGATAAATTAAAAGCACAAGTAAAAAAAGCATCCAAGACCCTACAACATGTTTTGCATTTCTGCTTCCAATTTTTGTCCATTTATTTGACCCTTAACTTTCTTCAGGTGAGTGTCCATCTGAGCCAGGAAGGGGGCAGGGCACAGCCATTCAAGGAAGGCTACAGCAGTTAACATCAAAATGGTGAAAGATTCAACACCCAGTAGGCCCTGAGGCTCAAGATGGTGGGAGATTTAACTTCTAGCAGATCTTGAGCTTCGTTATAGGCCCATTGTAATATATTAACATGGTGAATAACATGCCCACAGGCCCATGACAGTCCCAAGGTGAGCCACAAAAGGTCAAAGTGGGAAATGGCCAACTTCCTGGGAATCCCAGCCCCTTCCCCAGGCTAGGTAGACTGGTCCTTCCACTTATTAGCATATGAAGCCACTGAGCCCATAAAAACTGGCAACATGGTGTCTCTCTGCCACCGCCCCCCTCCTCTCTCTCCCTCTTTGGAGAGGCCCACATTCTGTCTATGGAGTGTGTACCTACTTTTACTCTAATCTGAGCACCCAACCCCCACACCTCGTGGCCTTTCTCTTGCCTTTCAGTTTATCTCTCTGAATAAATCTACCTTTACTCAACTGTGGCTCGTGCTTGAATTCTTTCCTGCGCGAAGCCAAGGACCCACACTTGGCGGGGCACGTCCCAGGGGCTCAACCGAAGCCTGGGACATGGCCCTCCTCTCGCACCACATCTGTTTTCCTGCATCACATACCCGTCATTTATTTACAGTGACCCACAGAAGATTCTCTTGAAGTACAAGGCCTGATTCAAAAGACTGTTCTCCAGGGCCCACAAACTGCCGTGGCTCCATCTGCAAAAGCAGTAAAGCTATTCTTTTCTATCCTCCCAAGAAAAACACCTGCTCTCCAGCTAAAGCAGATCAAAAACACAAATACTCCCTCTGCTCAAAATGTCAATTACTCACACATTTCAATATCTTATAGAAAGGCTAGTTTCATCCACTGAAATCCATTTTATTTAATTTTTTATAGAAATTAGCTTTCTTCTAATTATAAAATGATTACTAGCTAATTCTCATGACTTGGGCTATACAAAGGACACGAAGTAAGAGTGAAAATAACTTGGACCCTCACACTGCAGAGAAAGCCGCGGCAGCACTTCTGCTTCAGGAGAAGTAGGTTGCCTATGTCAGGAGAGGTCATCTCTGAAACTGTATTGACGGAGAGAAGACAAAAAGGTGGGATGAGCGAGGGTTGGATGTCACCCCTGGCCTTGCTCGTGCCTTTAAAATGAGAACCCTTCCAAGTTTCAGTCTCTGGAGCTTGAGTATCCCTGCTCTGTACCAAGTGGGCACTGTCCTGAGGGCAGACATCACATGGGTGTTCTAGTGGTCCAGAGTCAGCCTTCAGGAACTTCTCAGAGAAGTGAGAGACTGGAGGGTTGAGAAGGTGGTTTCCAAGGCAACAGGATGCCATCATCCAAAGCTGTGGAAAATACAAAGCATGTACAAGTTGCCGTTATGAGACAGAAGAGAAAATGGGGTAAAAGGAGAGAAAAGCTACAGACAAAGAAGGAAAGATGGTGTATGTACCAAAAGGAGAAGTGACGGTGTGCTAGAAAGAGACACAGCTGAGATCTGTTTCCTTTCCACTGCTTTCCAGCAAAGGTCCTTACACAACGGTGTGACAGCTCCAATTGTCCTTGAAGTGCCTTGAGTGAGATATTTTCCTTGCCACAAAATGCGATTCACAAAATTTTAGAAGTATAACATGTTATATATATAATAAAGAACATAAACCTCAAGTGTGGACCTCAATTGATTTTGACAACATGAACGATCTTTATAAACATCATACAAATCAGTATAAAATGACGCTGAAGCACCAGAGGCTCCTCAAAGCCTCCCTCCTGCCATCTCCCAGCCATTACCTCCTCCCAAAGTTAGCTGCTAGTCCCATGTCTACCAAATACGTTACTTTTGCTTCCGTTGCACTTTGAAGAGATGGAATCATACCGTGTCTGCTCTCGTGTATCTGACGTACTCAGGATGAATCACTCCATGCTTGGAATGTAGCGGTACTTTGTTATTTTCCTCATTGTAGTATTCTATCATGTGAATATGCTTTTGCGCACTGTCTCGCAATTTATTAACCACGCAGTCATCCCTCAGTGTCCATGGGGGATTGGTTCCAGGCCCCTTGCAGACACCAAATCCATGAATTTCATTATATAGAATGGTATAGTATTTGCATATAACCTATGCACATTCTCCCATTACTTTAAATCATCTCTAAATTCCTTGTAATACTTAATACAACGTAAATGCTATCTAAATAGTTGTACAATGTAAATGCTATGTAAATAGTTGCCTGTGACTGGAAAATTCAAGTTTTGCTTTTAGGAACTTTCTGTAACTTTTGTTTTATATTTTCGAACTGCTTTTGGTTGACTCTGTGGATGCATAACCCGTGGATACAGTGGGCCAACTGTATATGGGCCTGAAGGCCTACGCCTGAATGTTCTATGTTGCTTCGCAGCAACTCAGACCACATTATGCAGCCAAGTTCACACGTCCTGTCAGAGCTGCCCTTACGGTCATGGGTCCACAGCTGCTAAAATGGTGTAAGAAGGTCAGTTATAAAGCACACCCTTTCCTGCAGACCCCACTCCCACATTAGAAGGTCTTCCCGCTCTGTTGGAGCTCGCCTGCAGAATCTTTAAAAATATAGATCCAATAAAACCAGGAAAGAGGGGTATAGACTATCTTTTCCATCTCCTCCTTTGCAATTAAGCAACACTGAAAAAACAGACCCCTGGGCAGAGATTATGTATCTCTTACACGTTGTGAGTACCAAAAGCTCTTATCCCTTCAAATGAGCTACCCGGAATTGCTTTCAGATTATTGCACCATGTTATACAGCTCTCCTAAGAAAGGGGAATGTGTGATAATGCCTCTTGTCTTCATCAGTTTGTTCTCATCTATACCATATTGCAGGGGGAAATGCCTCAACTTTGCAGGGGAGAACTGGCATATTCCTTACTTTCAGAACTGGTGAAGATGTTGTCTCTATTTTTTCTATTATTCTTTTGTTATTTTGGTGAATTTCTAGGAGAGGGTCCAAAGTTTGTTCTTATGTCCCCATTTGTCCTGGAAGCTTGAATTCATTTTCCAGCGCAATATGTAAATCATTATCACAACTGAGGTGGAAAATAAATAGCAATAATAAAGTTATTAGTAATTTTCTTAGAACAAAGTACCATAATCCCTCTGAGGAGACTGTTAAGCTGTCTCTGATTTTTATACACATAAGTGAATAACAAGGTAAGCAAACCGGGACCCCCTGTTGCTCTCTCTACCATGGAGCCCCTGCACTCTCCATCCTAATCAACACATTTCTCCACTGAGAGATCAACCTGGGATTCCACCTATTCTCATACCATGAAAACAAAGCATAGAAGATCAGCCTTTTAAACTGATTATTCAAGTCAACACATTGATGAATCGGGAGTTTTGATTTGTAGGGGTGGGGGTGGGGAGGAGTTCATGGAACAGAAAAGGGAAAGCATTCAGTACCTGACTCAGGGAAATGGAGGCCCATTTCCCACCTCCACAACCATTGCCCCCGAAAACTGGAAGAGTGGTTCAGAATGGAAGCTGGGATAAACAGAGTCAAAGTTTCTCTCATGAAAACTTTTTTTTCTTAAAGCAAGAATGGTTCCATGTGGTCTCTCCTTCTTTCCCAAACCTCAGTAAAAATCAAATGTAAAGCCTGACTAGAATTCCGAAGAAGGAATATTACATTTCCTCCTCCATAAAGATGCTAAATTAAAGAACCTCAGAGCTATACTGCAGATAAGCCTCTCACAGACTTTTAATGATCCATGAAGTCATCAGATAAGTTGTCTCATAAGTAGAGTTTTTTTTTATTAACGTGGTTAATGGACTAGACAGAAATTTTTCTTCTGTTTCATACTTTGACTCTTGAGGATGCAAACATTAGGCCCAACTTGCCCTCCTAAGATACATTAGGCCATATACATGTCTTAACCTTAGATAATAATATAGAGCTTTAACACTGTTGCCTTTTCCTCCTAATTCAAAGTCTTCTTATCTAAAGCTAAAAATATTCATGGTGTTTGTTCATATTTTACTGCATTCTGAACACTCAAGAAATTTCCCATTATGTAACTCTAAAATACTGCAATGCATATTAGTCTAGGGAGCTAGAAATAATTGTACTTTTTGAACACAATGTATGTGCACATAATGATAATTACAGCTCTGCACTGGTTTTCCAATGAGCAGTCTATAGTGATGGTAAAAATATCCAGTAACAATATCTGCAGTTCTTATTTGTTGTCACAAACTGGACATAACCTTGAGGGGTTCTTATTTGCAGCCATATCATTTATACTTGAAATATTTAAGCACTTCATGACTTGGCAGGACTTTTCACTGCAGTACATGTGAATTCTTTCAGAACATACATCACAGTTAGACTTTCAGAAATTACCACCTCATTCTAGCATTTGGGCTGCAAAAGTATGATTTATTATTTTGTCCTCTAATTATACCATTTGTGAGAATTTCTAATTCTTACTGTGAGGAGATGGCTCTCCATTCGTCTATAGTTGATATTTGTGTTGTTGAATAGGTTTCTTTTCTCTTACACAAGTAAATTTTAATAAAGATCTGCATAGGACAATTCACCAGGAAACAATGTTTAAACATTGTAAGGTTTTAAAAGATTTTAAGCGTTGTGACCCCTTCAAAAGATCTAAATTTGAATACCTGCTACTTTTTTCTAAATTACTGGGAGATAAATTATTTGCTGAACTATTAGCATAACTATTTGGGAGCAAAACACCTAGTTCAAACCATTCACACTTTTCTAGGTAATCTTTATCAGTAGGAAAGAAATGTTACAACCCTTTATGTCTACATCATGTGTCATTTCAAGTCATTGGAGATTTAGATTCCAATACCACACTTAAGTCTGGTATGTCAGAGACAACATATGATTTAAATGGATATCTTACCTCCAGCATTGGGGTCCCTTTCCCTGATGGATGGGAAAGAGGTGTCTTAAGCAGAGGGGAAGCAATCCCACAAGTGAAGGGCAACCCCAAGTTATGAAGCCAATATATCAGTGCAGCAGTTACCAACCCTTGCAGCAGGAGAGAAGTAATCACTGACTGGGGAAGTAACGCAATGAAATTATACTTCAATTGTGTTTTTAGAATAAAGAAACTCCCCACAGCTTTGTTTTATTTTGTATTATAATGAAATGCACTCTGCTAAAATGATGTCCATTCTCAACCACCATAGTCTTAAGGGTGAATAAGACGAGGACACAGACAAGTTGGTCAATAAGGACCAAAGTGCTGACCTATAACTTGGACTTGGCTCATCTGAACAGCAACGACTTCAGTGTGGTCCTTACCTCCAATTTGTCCTTCCCACTCTTCTTTCCAGAGAGCAAAAAGGAGTTTTATTCATACACATTGGTTTGAAAGATAGAAACAAAACTCACAAAAAACATGAAAGAATATAAATTGGAGTCTAGAAATAACTATGTCCATATTTTCATTGGACAAGAAATATGAAGGTAGTACAACTAGAATGGTTCAAATGCATACCTGATTTAACTCTCTTTAATGCAGATGCTTATAGGTTAGCCCCATGGAATCCATATAAACAAACAATGGGAGAGGGTATAGCTCAGTGGTAGAGTACAGGCTTAGCATGCGTGAGGTCCTGGATTCAAACCCCAGTACCGCCATTTAAATATCTAAATAAATAAATCTAATTACCTCCTCCTGAAAAAAAAAATTCTCAAAAGAAGTATAAAAAAAATACAAGCAAACTGGCTACAGGACTATATACAGTCATATATTTTACAGTGGACATTTTGCATATAGAAATAATTTGCATGTACTCAATCAGGACATTACAAACAGGAAAGAATTAAAAGGTAAAAACTAATAAATACTTGTTCTCTTTTGTCTCAACCACAGAAGTTGTGGAAGCAGCAAGCTGTCATCAAACTTTAACTTTAGTTTCCAAACTTTTTCTGAAGCAAGAAGAGGTGGCAGTGTTTTGAAAGGGGAATTCTAAAATTTTGAAAATTCCAGAAATAGAAACCCTCTATCTTACGGAAACTATTTCCTGGGTAGAGTCTTCCCAGAGGCACTCTGCCAAGGCCAGAGGCTCCTTGCTGCCCCAAGAATCATGAGAATCTACAAACCAGCCCTCTTATCACAAGACCAAAGTGGAACAGATCTGAGATAACCAGGAAGAGCCTGCAATCACTCAGACACACCTCATCTCTCTTCAGTCAAGTCCAGGGGAATGAGAACTTCTTTCTTTATTAAAAAAAAAAGTATAAATCTCCTAGAATTTTGATTAGCCAGATGGGTCATGTGACTTCCCTAAGCCACGTTCGGAGGGTCGTGTTGAGACTCCTCTTTCTAGAATCCATGCAGTAGGGGAAGATTATTTCCCCAAAGGAAAGAGGGCTGCTAACACTAGAAAATGGGCAAAAGCTTCCAGGTGAACAAAAACCAAGCCATGTTCTCCACGGGTGACAAGGCAGATCTGAGCACTGCTGGAAGGGAACAGAAATAAAGAAGAGCTGACTCACTTCTCCTCGGCACTTGAATATTTTAAATTTTTAACAATTTTAGTGATTATTTAAATTATAAAGAGGAATAGAAAATGCATAGTATAACTACTTAAGGAAATTTTCAGGAAAAAAAAAAAAGATATCTCTCAAAATGCTCTTCCAGATGGAGAATCCAGCCTTTCTCAGCTCTGGGTGGGGAGGAGGTTTCAAAGGCACACACTGGACAGATCCATTATCAGTGTGAATGGTCCTTAAAGACTCTGAGTGTGATGAGACATAGTTTAATGACTAAAGCATTGATTAGTGAACAGTCTGGGCATGGAATGGGTGGGATACTCAGGCCAGGAAGGAGATAGCCAGAAGCAAAACGAAATTCTGCTTCAGGTCACATCCCCCCACTAAGACTTACTCAGATTCTAGGACAGATGTTTTCAAATATTTTGTAGCTACACACTTTATTCACTTTTGTTGCAAATGAAATTTACTCAGAAGTTCAATACATATAAATAAAAGTGAAGCTGTAAGAGCAGGCAGGTAGGTAGCTATGAGCAAGGAAAGGGGGACACAGGACAAGTGGCAGGAAACCACACATCTTGTGAACAATGGGGGTCCTTGGGCAGACAAGAAAACCAGGAACTTCCGGACTGATAAGAAATCACACATTTTGGGTTGACAAGTGTCTTGGAGGCAGAAAAAGAAAGATGGGACAAGACAGAAATCTCCACCATCAAAATGTAACCTTTTGCTCATTATGTCTTCATCTGACTTCCTGATCCAGACTAAATAAGGACAAAAAAAAACCCTCCTCCCATAAGGAAGGTGGAGCTGGGATGAAAATCGGGAAAGATGACCCCAAACCCTTCCCTACCAACGAATATGCTTCCCATTCATTTTTAGACCCCATATAACAGACTTGCCAAAGAAGGTCGGGGCAGCTACTCACCTGAGTGTACTATTTGTCACTTAATAAATCTTTGCTTTGCTTTTTTGACCTCTGTGTCTTGTTTCTGAATTCTTTCTGCAACGAGATAAGAACGTGCTGTATGATAACAAAGCTATTTGGATTGAGTGAGTGGAGGAGGGAAGCACGGACCCACTCATCCATCCCCAGCTTCCTCCTGCCACCAGCCACCGAGGCACATGCTTGGAGCTGGGGCTTCAAGGAAACAGCTAGAAATTCACTGCCCCAGTAGACAGTTAGAGTCAGCCTAACAGCAAATGACAGAGGAGAACATTTAGGCGTTAAAATCATGGCTCTGCTATATGCCAAACTGTAATATGACAATATGATTTTAAGAGTTATTTTTTAAAATTTTGTTTATTTATCTTTATTATGTTTTGAGGGGCAGAGAATTAGGTTTATTTATATATTTATATTTAGAGGGAGTACTGACGATTGAACCCGGCATCTCGTGCAGGCTAAGTATGCGCCCTACCACTTGAGCTATACCCTCCCTCCCAAGAGTAATTTTTAAATGTGGACAATTTAGCCAAAATTCCCTCAAACCCTACACATGTCATTACAAAAAAAGCAGAGGGGCATATCAATATGGGCAAATTCAGAACAAAGCAGAGAATATCTGGAGAAGAAAATCTCTGTTGTTAATAATGGCTATGTTATAGAAGACTTGGATGTGCCAAAGCTCAGTCACTAATCTAACTCTTTAGAGGGACTCAGCTCTCTAAAGACATAGCCATATTCCAAGGCGTACAGAGATTTGGAAATCTCTGCAGAGAGAATGCCAACAGTTTAAGGAGGTTAATCATAGAATTGGAAAACAAATTTCCCATTTGGAAGTATCCTTTAAATGAACTGATTGCAGAAAATGACTTCAAACAGCTTTCTGGGAGAAAAATAAAATAACTTGTTGAATGTAAATTAAAATAATTGGAATAAATTTCTCATAGTGCAATATGTCCCAGAATAATCAGAGAGATTATTATTTGTACTCCTAAAATACAAAGCAATGATTTCCTTTCTCACATGGATGCAGTTAGGGAATTAAAGTATATAGAAAAGCAGCTTTCTCAGCCATGTGGCAATTCCTACAAACCACAGGGAAAGATTCATAACTTGAAAAGGGATTTACAAAAGCTGACATAATGCTTCAGAATATACAAAGCAGCCAATTTAATATTCTCATAACCCTAAAACAACTTGGAGGTAGCTTCTAATCCAGCCATTCCTTTTAAGGAAAAATTATGCATCCCATGAAATAGTCATCTGCTCAAATGAAAATACTATGAGAAAATCAAGGAAAGTATGACAAAGGACTTAGATGATCTGTTTCCTCCATTTAGCAAACAGACACCAGGCAATGCCAGCGTCTGTTCTGGGCAGTAGGGAGGGACAGTGAATCAGATACAATCTCCACGAAGAATGTAGTCTAGTGGGCAAAACAGGTAAAGAGATAATTTCAGCATAATATGTGTATTCTGAGAAGCAGTTAAAACATATCTTTGGAAACGTGAGGTTGGCATCTAATGACTCTAGAAGACGGTATTCAAGGAAGGGTTTACTCTCTCAACTGAGGCCTGACAGAAAAGGTTGCCAGGTGAGAGAAGGGGATTGAAGGATCTTCCAGCAAGAGGGAACCAAATATGCAAAGCACTAAAGACAAAGCAGGAAGTGGCCTATTAGATGCTCAGGAGCAGTTCAGTGTGGTGTAGTGGGAGGCGCATTAGGATAGCCGGTGGTGAAATAAGCAGAAACTAGGCATGCAAGGCTCTGAATATCATGCTGGGGATCTGGGGCATCAGCCTGCAAACAGTGAGAAAGCAATAAGGTTTTTAAGCAGAAAATGTACTTGACAGGATCCGAGTATAAGAAAGATCAGTCCAACCAGGAATGGAGAATCGCGTGAAGATGGGTGACCTCGGAGGCAGGGAGAGCCGTGAAGGAGCTGCTACAGGAATGACTCAGTGAGAGGATTCAGAATTCAGTTCAGGGCAGTTCTGGGCAGTAGGGAGGGACAGCGAGGACAGCAGTAGTGAGGATAGAGAAAACTCCCCTAATCCAGCTGCTCTTAATGAAGCATAATAAATAGGACTTGACAACACAGAGGAAAGAGGGAGTCTGAGGAAGGAGCTGGGATGCAGGCTGGCCTTCCGGTCTTGGGACTGGGTGTCCTTAGACAGGGAACACAGAAGGAGTGAGGCTGCATTAAAGATGGAGATGGTGGATTCAGTTTTTAATATGTTGAATTTAGGGTTCCTGTGATTCATTCAGAATTTTTGCAGAATTTTTATTCTTGGATTAATCCTGTTTACTGAACTCGGCTGTTCAATAAGAACATATGAGGTAGGAAGGAAAGACTACATAACAAAGGCAAGTAGTGATGAAAAAAAGAGGGTAATTGGAAAACAAAGCACTAACCCAGAAATGGAAAGGAGATACTTCTCAGTGAAATACCATCACATAATCATAATAATGTAAGTGCTGTTATTAGTTTTCAAGTAGAAGATTAGAAGATCAAAGAAACAAGCAGCATCTGAACTGAGTGTTTGCGTAGCTTCACTGCTGGCGTGAAGACATGTGAGCACTCAAAGAAGTCAGTGAACACGTGGGTTCTCCTAGGACCTTTGGGAGAGAATTTCACACAGGATAATAGAAAGTGATGTCATTCTGTTCACCGAGTATTGGATTGGTTGCCTGGACCTGATTGGCCTCAGTGTCTACATTCAGATCTTCAGGACATAGAGGACATGCAGTCGCCCTTAAACACACTTTGTGTTGCATATTCTAGGAATTCTTCCCTGGAGTTCTTAAGCAAAGCAAGGTATAGAATGTGAAAGACAGTGGGGATTGCTCACAAAACTCTTCCTTGTTCTAGTTTTTTTCCCTCAACAATCAACTTATGGACAGAATGCAGATAATACCTAGATGACAGATAGTCTTGGCTTTAATGAACGTTCTCTTTCATTTAACATATAGTAAGTAATTGTTATCAATCTTGACAAAGTGAAAGTACAAATAGAAGTTGCAGTAGGGAAGTGGTGAAAGGAAGTTAGAGGCAAAACTATCTATATTTTGTAAAGTAGGGAAGAAAAATTATTGTTTATAGTTGGCAGAACAAAAAGTCAAGGCACAAGATATTTAATGTTCAAATGTAAGAATTCAGTAAAACATAACATAATACAACTATATTAGAAAGAAGGAAGACTTGTCAGTTGTAAGTAGGCTAAGTTCTCGTCTATCTTGGCAAAAGGTTATTAGAAAATATCTAAAATCTGATAATCAAAAGATTCCATTTTATTCATGTTATTTGCAGAAATGCAGGTAACCTCCCGTGGAAAGAACTGTGACTGGTAGTGATGAGCTGCTTTTTCTTTTTTTTTTTTTTAAGTCCTCTTACTTGTCAACCGTAGGTGAGTATTACTTTGGCGAAAGTTATAACTTTAAAAATAATCATTCATATGTGGAATCTTAAAAAAGAGAAAAGGAGACACTAATGAACTCATCTGTAAAACAGAAACAGACTCACAGAGATAGTAAACAATCTTATGGTTATTGGGGGAAAGAGGGTGGGAAGGGATAAATTTCGGAGTTTGAGATTTGCAGATGTTAACCACTATACATAAAAATAGATTCAAAAATTTCTTCTGTATAGCACAGGGAACTATATTTTCAATATCTTATAATAACCTTTAATGAAAAAGAACATGAAAACAAATATATGTATGTATATGCATAACTGGGACACTGTACACCTGAAATTGAGACATTGTAACTGACAGTACTTCAATTATAAATAAATAAATAAATAAATGCTATGTCACCTGAGAGATTGAAAATGGCTCCCAGTTTGGTGCAGTGTTAGACTGCAGCCATGACAATGACATTAATATATGGAAACAAAAACTATGTCAATCAGAAAAAATATACACGTCAAATGTGCAAGTGTGCGTCTAGCAATGTAAAGAGAAACGTAAATCTTGACCAGCAGACATGGGGAAGAGTCATTTGACTTAAATTAACTAAGAAACTTTGCTTAACCCTGCATACAGTGTTGTGGTCTGAATGTCTGTGTCCCCTCAAAACTTGCACGTTAAAATCCTAACCCCTAAGGAGATGGTATCAGAGGATGAGGCCTTAGGAGGGCAAGTAGGTAGTGAGGACAGAGCCCTGGTAAATGGGGCCAGTGCCCTTATAAAAGAGGCCTGAGAGAGCTTACTCAGCCCTTCTGTGTGAGGTTACAATGAGAGACCAGCTCTCTGCGGGGAAGGGGGCTTCCCCTGACACCAAATCTGCAGGACCATGATACTGGACCTCGCAGCCTCTAGAACCGTGAGAAATAAATGCATGTTGTTTACAAGCCACCAAGTCTGCGGTATTCAGAATAGCAGCCAAACAAAAACACACTCCGTGTTCTTATTCCAGGCTCACCAAGCACCTTTTTGTTTATAACCAGACTTGTCAGTGCAGCTAGCCTATGGGGAGAGAGACCTGGTCACACCAGCACAAGGATTCTGGTCTGTGCAGAGTTTTATTTTACTATAAATTAATAATTGAGCGTTCAGAATTATACTTCAGTCTCTGGAGAACATAGCTATTCTAAATTAACATCTTCTAATCTGTTAAACTCTGTGAGACTAACAAAAATCATGTCCCTTGGCCTGGGAGACTAAGATTTTGCACAGCATTTAACTCATCGCAGACCTCTTGCTAGACAGCCAGTGGGTGTCTTCCAGGAATTCCTGAGCTTTGCAACATTTGTCTTTCTACCTTCAACAGCTTGACTAGACCCCCTTTTTGTTAGATCAGTGCACATATTTGCTTCCCTCCAACTATCTTATACCATCAGTTACAATGTGTCAATTTCTGATGTACAGCGCAATGTCCCAGTCATGCATATACGTACATATATTCGTTTTCATAATCATTCATTTTTTAGTAGCCCACACAGAATTAGTACTCTAAGTAGCAGGGAACAGTTCCAGGGTCACAATCTCAGTCCTTTGGATTTGCTTTTAACTTTTGAGAAAAAATTGAATAGGAAAACATAGCGAGACACAAAATCAAATGTGGCGTATCTGAAGCTGTAAAAATCAGGCCCCTCTAGGGCAAAGCCTTTCCTCAGGTTCTGTAATCAGAGGCAGATTTACTGTGAAGCTAATGAGGCTTAACTTCAGGGCACCTCGCTTAAAGGAGGCCCTTGCAAGAATCTAGCAAGTTTCTTTGCAATGCTTTCATAGAATCACTGGTTTTCCTGAAATGTTCAGAAGTGAGAGACTAGAATGTAGTTGGTTAGGCTGCTGTCTCCTTCCACTCGACCTCCTCTCCAGCACACATCCCTGGAGTGAAGTGGCCGCGGAGGAGACACGGGCATTTTAGAATTTTAGAAAGGAAAGTTGAGCTGGGGATGCATTTACTTGGGTCTAATTTATTTATGTTTCCCAGTTTTTCATGTAGAGTAAGTTGTTGCTGACTCATCAGGCATCACTGAATGTGCATATCAAAGATCATATTGTGACACGAAGAGGCTCTGGGATTCACAGCACAGGACATTTGTAAGTAGTAAAGAAGAAATAAGGTTTGAAATGTATGGAGCAAGAAGAGCATGTGGAAAATTCTTCTAATTACCAGGCACATACGTTGTCAGGAGAGGATTTAGTTTTTGTTGACACCAAGCAAACTGCAAATTCTATTCCTTCAGGAATATTCTCAATAATGCAGCATATATCACTGCCAACACAACCTAATGTTTTACAGGAATCTGGAATTTATTAAATTCCTGTGTTTATGTTGCATATACCAAGAGCAGTACTATAAAACAAGTTTCTACTGTAGAGCACAGGGCAGTATATTCAATATCTTGTAGTAACCTATAATCAAAAAGAACATGAAAAGGAAAATGACTGAAACGTTATGCTGTATGCTAGAAATTGATGCAACATTATAAACTACATTTCAATTAAAAAAGCAACAGAAAAGCAGTACTATAAATAGTGAGTATAGATTTATTGTAATATTGATTCCATCTCAGCTATTAATAATGAAAAACAAACTTTAATCAGTTACAGTAGAAAGAAAAAGTTTAGTTACCTGTAGTCTCCACTGGGAATTTTATAAAATTATTTTTCATATAATGAGGTAATCAAAAAGCATTCAACTAAGTGTATAGGGAACAGTATTACTGAGCTTTGTGAGACAATTAATAAATATATTAGAGTAAGTTAGTTGCTAGATTTTTAAATATTTGTAGAATATGTAAGTTTTAAAATTTTTAAGTTGTGTTTTTTTTTTCCTTATCCCATATAAGTGTTCACATTTGTATCTAACTTTGAGGTTTAAATTTTTTATTCTTTTTATTAAAGAGGGCTCCCCAAATTGTATAACCTTCACACAAGACAAAACCGAGATCCAACTCATAATGTTATATAAAACTTGAAGTAGTCCCTTAAAATACAAAGTAAAAGATAAAGGATATTCTATGCACAAGTTATTATCAGACTTACATGTCACGTACACAGAGAAGGCTCTTTATTTCCAAGGAATAAAAAATATAGATATATTCAGTTTAAATGTATTGACAAATTATACCCGTGCAAATTTCAATCAGTCGCACTCAGTTTTCCCTAACTTTCTTTTCCAGGTAACCTTTCAAAGACAGTTTGTTTATTAAGGGAAAGATGCAGAGAAAAAGTCCATTTGGATATTCTTTAAAATTCCAGACATTTTTACAAGGTAAAAAAAGCTCTTGTAAAAAAAAAAAAAATACCTAAAGCATATTACTCAGGGCTGTCGGTGGTATTACAACAAAAGAAGTCCCATTTGAGAATGAGTGAGGTAGCTGTCCTAAATGATTTCCAAAATCATAAAAAATGAATGGGACCATCAGAGTAGAAATGAATAATTAAAGCTGCACTCCAATTCCACATCTCTGAAGAACAAGGAAGCACAAACTAAGATAGCTAGTAACGTTTATTTTCTCTCGGTAGAAGCGCAAATTATACAATAAAATTTAATAACAAATATAACCAGTGAAACTATAATATTAAAATATAACAGTCTTTGGCATGGCTTTGTGAAGGGATTATCATACAAACAAAATGCAAACAGAAAGCATACAGACTCCTACTGGTACAAAAAAAAAAAAAAGCAGTGAGAAAAGGAAGCTAGTTCAGTCATGAAGAGAAAGGCAGAAGGCAATGGAGTGAACGGAGGCGTGAGGGGGTGAAGGAAGGAAGGAGGGCAGCTTGGCTGAGGACCCATGTGTGCCCCATAGTGTATTGAGTGCTTTTTATCCCCCAACATCTTTAACAGTCACAAACCCTGGGTGGTAATTATTATCATAACCATTTTTTTATAGAATAAAAAATTGAAGCAAAGAGAATTAAAATGACTTGTCTGAGAACACACAGCTGTTAAGAGATGAAGCCTGAATTCACAAGCAGATCTGTCAGGCTCCAGAGCCAAACCTTCCTGCACTTCCAAAGCACAGTTATGTCAAAGATGCCATTGGGACTGTAAGTTCTACTTGCACACTTTCTAACAACAAGTATACTACTGACAAGGTATCACATAGTGCCTACTATGTGCAAGACAGACTTCTAAGCACCTGACATATATTGCCTATTTAATCTTAACAACCACGTGTAGAAAGTACTGTTATTCCCATTGGACCAAGGGGCCAATTTGTAGCATGGAATTCTGCCTCCTAGGCTTCCCCTTTACCTTGCCCTTTTGAATGATCTGAATTAAATGATATTAAGGGGGCCAATGAGATGCTTTATCTGTTATGGCAATGATCAAGGGGAGGGGATTAAAACATATCAGAAAAAGGAAGACGAATCTCCAAATCAGCTATCGTGACCCTCTTTGTTATATTTTCTTTTCTTTAGCATTGTAAAAGCAATACTAATTGTAATATAAATGCAAACTGTTTGAAATGTATAAAGAGTAAATTTCCTCCCATACCCACTGTGATCCCACTCCCAGGATGGACACACATACGTAACTATAGCTCATGCATTGAAATTGGCTTCGTGATGCACGGTGCTATTTTATAAACAGTAGTCCACGTTACGTATGTACCAGAACTTATTTAAGCAGAACTGAAAGGGTTTAAATCTATTCCAGTTGTGTGTCAACAAAAACTATCCTTCCTTCTGTAGAAAGAGATTACAGGATTCCTCTAGTTCCATCACCCCCACCTCACTCTCAGTTCTGTTGTACCAGTAGATCTCTTAACCAAGCCCTACACAGCTGACCCACCAGACTAGCCTATGTTCTTTATTTCCTCAGTGAAACGTAGCAAGTGATGACTGCGTTTTACCAAATACTCAGAGCTGCCAGACTGCTTTCTATCGGGTCTCTTCCAATTCCTCCAGTTTCCAAGACCCAGTTCTGTTTTCATCCACATTAAGTTTATGTCAATTTTACATGTTATTCTAAGCATAATACAAATTGAAGAAATACAAGTACTAAATGCAGCTATTTATATGAAAATGAAATTAATTTTTTAACTTATTAAAGATGAGTAATATAGAAGTATAACTGAATCACTATGCTGTACACCAGAAATTAACACAACATTATAAATCAATTATATTTCAATTTTAAAAAAGGTGGATAATTAAACTAACAGTGCTGTGAAATTAGATACAGAAGAAAACTATACAAATTGGTGGGAAATTTACAAAACTCTACTAGTATTAAGCACTCAGATTGCTTTGTGCGTGCCTTTAAAATTTATTTTATTACTGGAAAGACATCTACATATTACACAAAAATATTGCCCTTGAAAGGATAAAGTTGAGTTCTTCCCTAGTCATAGTAAAGAGCTAAAGAGGTGTGGAAAAATTGTCTACTCTACAAGGAACGCTTAAAAGATGAAATTTATTTTAGACTGTATACAACTGACACAATTTTAAAAGAGGGAGCATCACATTAGTTAATATGTATGCTACCTCCTTAACCTCCCTTGCCAAAATGTGTGGAAGGAAACACATATTTAGGAAATACTATCCTTTTACAGAATGCACCTTGACAGGTAAGAAGAAAGAAATCATAGATTTTAAGCTTCAATTGAAAAAAATGGAGAAACAATTAGAAAAATAAATATAAATAAATCTTCAATGCATAGATATAAATATCTACTGTAAAAATGTCAATCATGTAATTTATGTAAAATTTCTTTAAAAATGTAAAGCAACATAGAAGTATAGTGTCTGTAGATGACAAATGAATTCTTTTTCAGAATTGAAATACTAAAGAAAGTTTCCATGATCTTCATTAGAAAAAGGTTACTTGCATACAAAGAAATAACAGTCTTTCCAAAAAAAAAAAAAAAAACTATTTAAGAAGGTAGACTTTTTCGAATTTCCTTTATAAATCTTAGAAAAAACTTAAACATGCACATCCACTTGTCCTAAATCAATCCTATCAATAAAAAGAAAATTTTTAAAAGGTAGCAATCCTGAGTCTTAATATAAAGCAGTAGATTTATAATAAATTGTTACTTAAAGTATTAGAAAACATTTATCGATTTCATAATAATCAACACAACCTTTCACATATTTGAGAGCATAAAATTATAATATTCTTTTAATCTTTGATACCAGAACTTACACAAACACAAGTAGTTAATATACACCTAAATTATCATATTTTATTGACTCTAGGATAATTTTTGCATTGAAATATTTATGAATATTGAAATATCTACCCAACTAATATAAATATTTAATGGTGTTGCTCCTCTTTCTTTCGTCAAATAAATGTGAAAAAATATTTGAGATGGCAGCTATTATAAACTACATTTTAGTAGCAAGGAAATCCAGCATTAAAATCAGCATTAAAGCATATACTTACCAAAAGTATCCTTCAGAAGGGCAAAAATAACACTGTAAAATCTTAATAGATAACCATCAAATAGAAGTTAATAAATTTGAGTGTTTCTGAAAAGCTGCCCTAGATGCTAGTAAAACCATGGAAAGTCCTTGTAGCTACTAATAAAAATAATAATTATTATTATTATTATTTACACAGTTCTGAAATAATTTACTTCAATGTCTTCAATGTTAATGGGCATAAATTTTTAAAAGTTAAATAAACTCAAAAATGTAGAAATCACAAAATAATATATAGTTTAAATAGAGTCTGAAAATTTAAGGTTAAATGAGAATAATTCTTTCTCTCTATAAGCTCATCTGAACTTAAGCCTATTCTGCTTGTACCATATCCCTTTACCCTCCTGCAGCATTTCAAGCCAAGAACACTGAAAGAATTTCCTCAATCAGCATTCTGGGAAAAGTCCTAGTATTTTAGTTAACAACAACATACAGTTTTTCATTACCAAAGAAAGACTTTGCTTCTAAGTTTCATCCTTGAAACTATAAGAATTAATAGAAACATACTTGATTCTCAGCAGGATGAACCATACCTATCATTTTCACAACATGAACTGTGTGAATATTATGTCTAATTCATTTCATCCAGAACCTGAAAAATCTTCTCTTTTATTTAAAGAAAAAAGATTGAAATCTTTAATGTGGATATAAGAGTTTCTAGTGAAACACTGAAGATGGAATACATACATGTATCACCAACCCCACTTAAAACCTTACAACAGTTATAATGAAGGAATTAATAGAACACTAATATATGAAAATGAGAGAGTAAATCTCAGGAAATGAGATTTGACAACATTTTACAAGTAAAAGAGCTAAAAGCCCATTGGTAACTACACAGAGCAGAAGAAAAAAAAAATGTTACTTAGGAGCTCAAGGGTGTAGAAACCAAGAAGTTAGAAAATACACATATCAGCATCCTGGGAAGTCTCAAGAGGTACAAAAAGAACAAGGATTGGAGCTACCACTGAAAGCAGAAATACTGTGCAGTTTCAGAAGAGAAAAGTTGGCTGAAGACCTTTATAGGGTGCAGTTGGTCCCTAGATCACTAGGGAGCAGCCAAGCAGTTCTCCATCGGGGGAGCTTGCCCATTTTACTCTCCGGTGAATTGGACCTGAATTCCTCCGACCTAAGTCACTGGGCAGATTTACAGGAGAGGTTCTGGAACCTAAAACTGGGAAACTGAGTAAAAGATGACATAAGAGGAGTAAGAGCCTTTGGGGGTCCCTTGGTTTATATCTCCAGGGTTGAGAGTGAGGATAGTTTCTTAGAAGAAACTGACTAGGACAAAGAAAAGGTCAATAGATACTGATTATTGTGGATCCCTTATTGGAATGACCAATCCCCAACTGATCGGTGAAATCCAGCAGTCAGCAAGTGTTGCCCTTGCCACAAAGTTTGCAATCAGAATTTTAGGGTTGCACTCTGAAATATGAACAGCTAGCTAAGACTCACCTGCCAGTGAAGAAAATGTCAATACCAAAACAAACAAGTAATCAGAGACAACAGACTATGCTGAGATCAAAACTTTACATATATTATGACATAATATTATGCATAAATAATTTATAAATATACATAGATGATTATATATATTGCATTTATTAACTAGTATGTTTCAAATATACTATAATTACTATATTATATATTGCATCTGTTTAAAAGAGATGCTATTTAAAATGAAGCATTACAAAAACTAAGAATTTTTAGGTACTAAAAAATACTATTACAGAGCCAATTTTAATTTGGTAAAGTTGCTAAAAATCTCTCAAAAAATTTTTTTTAAGACATGAGACGGAAATAAAAGAGAAGAGATAAGAACATTTGGGGCAGTTTACAATATTCAACAACAAATTAAAAGGAATTCCAATCTAAGAAAAAAGTGTGTAGAGTAAAAATTCTCAAATAAATAACACAAATAATTTTTTCAGACCTGAAACACATGGGCATCCAAGCTAAAAGAGACTCCTCAATGTCAAGCAAAACAGACGCATACTGCCCTCAGTAAGTAACAGCATCAAAATTTGGGGAACTTCAGAGATAATTAGAAGCTTTTAAAAAACAATGAATAAAAAAATTAATGCAAAGACTGGGACTCTAAATATCACCTAACTTCTTAATAGCAAATTTGGAAGCTTGTCTGTAATAAAGCTTTCAAAAAAATCTGAAAAAGTCAGGAAAAATATCCAAAAGTGAAAAATAATTACAAAACAGCAGTAGAGGTACGTCATTCTAAAAGATAGAAGTAAATAGCAGAAGAAACTCTTGCCTCTTGGAAACAGAATCTCAGGACAAACAGGATGGGAAAGTGGATGACTATTTCTACTGTAATTCTTTTTTTTCCACAGCAACAAAAAATCATTTTATTGATTTTTAGGTAAATGATAAAGGTGCCTAAGAGGGTTTAGATCTAGTAGAAACCATTAATATCTTGTTATTTTCTCTTTTAGCTCACCAATTTCAGTTTCTTAAGCAAGGAGATTACTCTTAAAACTCTTCTTTTGTGTTTACTTCATCATATCTTTTTTTAAATTAAATTTAATTTAATTTTAACACCTTTATTGTGGTATGGCTCCTGTGCAGTAAACGGCACATATTTCAGATGTACAAACTGATGAATTTTGATAGATGTGCACACCCATGAAGCCACCACCACAATCAAGATAGCTAACATTTCCATCACTCCCCCCGAGACACAAGTTTTGAATTCCCAATTTATCCCTTCCCACTCCCTTTAACCCCTGATAACCATAAGTTTATGATATCACTTATATGTGGAATCTTAAAAAAGGACACAAATGAACTTTACAAAACAGAAACAGATGCTGCTGTAATTCTTAAAGTTCTTTTCGACTTTTAAAAAATCTGCAAGTTGATAAAAATTAAACTAAAAAGCTGAAAACTCTAGGTGTACATGGGGATAGGATGTTCTATAAGCAGCAGGGCCCACGCCGTCGCTCATAATCTTGCTTTAGCTGACATGCAGCCCTCCCCTGAGGGCCCCATTTTCCATGCTCCCTCAGGAGCAAAGGCCGTTTGATGTTTCATCTCCTGTATTCCTCAGTGTCTGGAAGTGTGTAAATCACTCTCAGTGCTTTCCATTGTTGTTTCCAAATTTATTTCTTTTTCAAAACTTCAGGAACTGAGTTTTCAAAAGTCCATTATTAAAGACTTTTGCTCCTACCTGACTGTTTCTCACTTAAAATATGTGCATCTTATTATATGTAAATTATGTCTCAATAGAGTTAATATAAAAGTTCAAAAAGGGAGAAAAATCAGTGTCCTAGGCTTCCAGGGCCTATCCAATTATTGATTAAGGTGACAATTTCTAGGGGCATAAGAGGTACAACAAGGAGCAGTTGGGTGTGAATCTCAGTAATAAAGTTCAGTTCAATGTGAGAAACAGCAGGAAGAAACAAGTAAGAAGAAATGATCAGATTTCAAGCCAGAAAGCTAGAGATCTAATGAATATTGCTAACAAGCCACCAACTTTTCTACACACACACAAACACACACACACACACACACACACACACACACACACACACACAAAGAGAAAAAGAGCTATGTATCAAGGGGAAACACAGCAGATTCTGTAAGAGCATATTTGAGACAATAAACCCTAAATCAAAGCTTTGGACTTCATCAGCTCAGTCACCACACTTGTTCTATATTCTTTATATAAAAAAAAAACAAAAAATTCTGGTCTCATTTAAACGAGTAATAGTCAAAAATCAACCAAAAAAAATATCTAAGGATAGATCATTGGGGGAAAAAAATGTATCTAAAGAAAGTAAATCACCAAAGTTCTCCATATTTTCCCAGGCTCAACTAAATTACAACAATCCTCCACAATGGGACAAGGTCCAAAGAGATAAAAGTTCCAAGATGAGATTCCATGAAGACAGAAGATGAAGAATAAATTGGCAGAGCTCAGTAAAGTCAGGAAAAAGCAATGCAGAAGCATTACCAAGAAAAAAGCCAGATTTTAATCAATTTAAAATAGAATAACAGGACTGAAATCCTGGGAGAGACATCAAAGTTAGATAAAATGAAAAGTAAGAATGATTTTGGGGAAAATAGCCTGTTTCTGGAAAATAACATCAAAAGAGGCCCAAAAAATGCATATTTGTTATTCTTGAAAAAGAATTCATCAAATGAAAATTGTCACAGGTAATTTATAAGAGAATCTCCCTGAAATATGAACACAGCAAATCCTAGGGGAAAAAAATTGACAGCAAATGATCAATCTTAAGATATATCCTGGTAAATTATTGAACTTTGATTATAAGAAAAGAATCATATAGATCTTCAGACAGATGAACAACACCCCAAACAGGAAGGAAATAACAGACACTCAGACTTCACCCCATCAGCTCTCTAGGCGGGTAAGTGCAGCGCTGTCTCCAAAATTACAAGGAAAAGAGGATAGGACACAATGAGTCTATGTCTGGCCACGTTGTTCTTCAACTGCAAAGAAATCACACATTTTCAAAAAGGCTTTAGAGATTACAGTACCCATGACTTTGTTCATGAAACTACTGGCCAATGAAATCCAGCCAAGAAATAATCAAGTATAACAAGGAAACAAAGAAAGACAAAGCTAAATGGAGGTGAACTTAAAAAAAACAAAAATTAAGTCAATTGAAATACTGAACTAGGCTAAACACATGTGGATATTGTATAAACAGTAGAGAATAAAAATAAAATAATGCTACTTTGAGTTCAATGCTTGAACTTATCCTTGAAACTAAGTATAGCCTACATCACAATATGAATAAAACAAGCAAACTCTCTGAGCCTCCTCAGCTGAGGTGATTTTTAATGCTGTTCCGTGGCGTTGTGTTTCTACCCAATGGAGGACGGCGTAGATTACTTGTTGAATGTCCACCAGACCATGATCTTCTATTCTAAAGTCTGGCCCCTGGGTCTTTATGATGATACAGGTGTTTCTGTCCTACCAAGCCCTATCTCACAGCCAGAGCTGACTGGACATGAAAGCATAATTATCCTCGCCGGACCAGTCAGAGCCTCTGACCTGTGGACTGGAACTGGGGCACAGACACTGCGGCTGGAGCTCTGTGATGCCAGAACTGGTATTGTGGCCAAAGAGAATGCTAATCAGTAAAGAGAAATAGATGAAAAAGAGGCACAGAGACACAGAGATGGCAGATCAGCTTAGTGAAGATGAAGACGGTGGCTGTTAGGTTCATGTTTTCTTCCTTCCTGAAGTGTCATATACTTCCTGCCTTTGGCTTCCGTGGGCTATCTGTGCACATTTATAACTTCTCTTCTTTTACTTGAGCTTCTTTGAATAGCTTTCAGTCCCTTGCAGCCAAACTTAAAAACAACAGAAATTAGTCCAGATACACACTACTATATATAAAATAGATAAACAAAAAGGACCTACTGTATAGCACAAGGGACTATATTCAATTTCTTGTAATAAGCTATAATGGCAAAGAATCTGAAAATTATATGTATTTATATATAAATAGAAAATTATATATATATATATAAAATTATATATATTTATATATATAAAACAGAATTGCTTTGCTGTATGCCTGAACCCAACATTGTAAATCAACTACACTTCAATAAAAAAAATAAAATTTTAAGTAGAAACAGAAATTAGCACAAGAAATGAAGCCACAAATAACAAGTCCACATTAGGGGAAAAAAAAATAAAACACAAAACTGGTTGAATTGAAGAGGCATACATGTTGAAGGGCAATGATGATTCCTCTTTCGAAAAGCAGGAAACCAGGTATTTCTGTTTGGCAATAACACAACAGTTCATCTGTTATCCCTGACAATTCAAAACATATTTCCACAAGAAAATTAGGCTGTAAAGGATGTCATAGCTAATTTAAAGGTATCAGAGTATGCAGATTACAGCTTGTGAAACAGACAGCAACAGAGGCAGATTTGAGAGGGAAAAAAAGTCCTGTCTCGACATAGAGAGGAAAGCAGGGCCAGTACCTATGTTCCAAATCATGAATTTATGTGTCTTGTCAAAATGCAGCATCCAGATTATTTGAATGATCACGTATCTGTGTGTTCTGATTGGAAAAAATAGTATCGTAACATTTAGAATGGTAATATGTGTACTTAGCTGGAGAGTTAGAAAGGAATCTTCTATCAGCCCCTTCAAAGAATTCCCTCACTGTGTACCATGCTCAAGCTCCAACCTAACAAATATGCAAATACCTTAAAAGCTAAACTGGATTTCATGACTTGGGAAGGATAAAAACACATGAGGAGATTAAAACGTGCTCTTTTGGCCATCATTTTTCTTCTAAACCTCAAAAATAAGGCTGTTAAGCAGACACATGGAATCACCAAATCCCAGGAAAAGGATGTTGTTAAGAAAGATAAACCAGCCCTGACAGTTCAGCCAAGCAAACACATACAGCACCACGATGCACCATGTTTTCTGTCTTGGTTTACTGCAAACAGCTCCCCCAAACCATGCAACATTGGCAAGGATTTCACTGAAGTCTGCAAGAGTGTTAGTTAGCTTTAGAAAATAAGACAATGAAAAAGGAGAAAAGAGAAAAATGAAACAAAACTGTCAACCTGATCAACAGGACATGAATGACTCAAACCAAGATAGTAAACTCAACACCAAGGTTTCTTGCAGACTTAACTGCGAAGGATGCCTGCATAGCCAGCCTTGATTCTGACAGTCCCTCTGTGGGGACCCCAACAGTGGTTGAGAAGGGCGTCTGCTCCCAGGGCAGCCAGAATTGTTAGCTATGGAACTCACTCTCCTGCAAAGGAAGTGAGCCAACAGCCCCACCAGCCCACGAGATTAACTGGCAGACCCTCTCCCTCAGATCATCGCATGTGTTCTCGTGGGTCCTGAAGGTGCCTCAGATGAGGAATTTTGATATCTCACTATGATGAGACAGACACAAAGCCAATTAAGTAAACTCAACTATTTATTCAATTCTATTTTATCTCTGACAATGTTAAAATTTTAGATTTTTGTCAAGGTGAACGTGAAAGGAGAGAAACATTAGGAGTGCCATCTCACAGAGGGACCAATCAATACCCTCTCGGGCTGGCACACCACCAATCACTGTAGTCACGCTACGGCTTTGACCTTCTCATGGAAGCCACTGGCCACGGGAGGTTCAGAACACAAAGGCCAGAGGCAGCAAAAGACTGGAGTAATGAGCGCGGAGGAGCAGTCAGAACCGGTGCCTTGCAGAGAGTAAAGCTGTTCCCAGGGTGTGAGTAATCAAGAACAGCATTTTGCAGGAAGAAATAAAAACTCCTTGGGAAGGCAGTGATAAAAAAACTCAAACTCAAATGAATGTTGAACAATGACACAGGCGAAGACTAGAAATCTTATGATAACTGTAGTCTCAGCACAACACCTGGAAGCAGACTGATGCAGAATTAAAACTCTGCGCAACGAGAGCTGGGTGGGTCACAGAAGACACTCAGGAGAATCTGGAAGAAGAAATACACAAATTAAACTTGAGCAAACCTCTGTCCACACTGTCTGACGATTTTCACCAATTGCATTATGGGAATAAAAGAAGTGTCTAACAGGACCCACCACTGAGACTCCACAGTACAGCATATAAATTAAATAAGTTTACAGCCCAGTGCCACTGTATGTAGTTCTTGTTGCCCAGAATAGAAGATGGTCTTTTATTTTTTTTTTAACATTTTTTATTGATTTATAATCATTTTACAATGTTGTGTCTTTTACAATGATGGTCTTTTAATTGTAATTTTACAACATTTTCACTTTAACACCTCCGTATATTCATCAACATTCTGATCCTTAAAGGAGACAAAAGAGGTGAGCAAATAAATTTAGTTTTTGTCAAGACTTGTTGTCCGAATAGGTAATAAATCATTTGGAAGCATAAAATTTTCCATTAAACTGTATCTTTGCATAGATAGATATGCCCAATAACATCGGATTTTCTAGCCATCTCAGCAGAAGATAAGTTATCTGATATATTGAGGTATAACTACGAGAAAGGAAGAGACAATATTATAGTTTGTAGAAAATGTTACTAGGGAACTGACTAATGCAACATTTCAGGGGTATAATTTGGCAGTCTGGAAAAAAAAAACACATTATCTTTGATGCAATCATTCTAGTTCAAGAAATTTACTCAAAATAGATAACCAGAAATGTCAGGAAGACATTCCTCTGGTTAAAAAAAAAAAGTACAAACACCTTTTATGGCCCAAACCATGGAATCACTCAAATAATTTATAGTAAACTTTAAAATGAGATGGGAGATATCATAATATAATCAGTTGCATGGACATGATTTATCTCATTCCTAATTGGCTGGGAAGAGCAGCTGGTCATGGCTCCTGGAGCATCTCCCGTACATCCCTGCTCAGTATGCTCGGCTACAAGGTCTGAGCTTCTCTAACCTGATGCTGTTTGGGTAGCTAGACCCACGGGCAGTCAAGTAGGTCAAGGCGACCACAGCGTGATACCATGATGGTGCTCAGGACGAGCTTGTTTACTGCCCACTACAAAGGCTGCTGAGCCCTTAGCCCTGGTCCCTGGGATCGGATGCAGATGACTGTGTGCAGGACTCTCATCCAAGCTCTTGAGTCAGCCCCTGAGACTTAGGGTCAGGGAAACTAACGTTACCATGCTAATGCTCCTGCTGTTTGCTGTGCTGTGAGTAATGAACTTGTTCAGGAACACTGAGAATCATAGTCTACTTTCAGCACCTCTGTTATGAGGGCTGGGGTTTTCCTTAATCAACTCCTTCCTTCCTTATCTGCCAACTTTGTGTCACCTCTCTTTTTTGTGTTCTGCTTTACATTCCTTAAACATAGGATAATAATAAAGCATATCTTCTAGAGGACTATTTGAAGGTTAAGTGAAATAAGGCATGTAAAGCACTTAGAACAGTGCCTGACACATAAAAGTGTCCAAAAAGTATTTCGCTATCATTAGCATTACGACCAGCATCATCCACATTATCATCCTTAGAATGATGCAGTATAATTATATTTAGTAAATGTCAGAAGACGTGTTACATTTGCTAAATAAAATAGCACATTCTAAAACTCTGAACACACATGTGGGAAATTTAAACAACTGTTGAATCTGAATAGAGTTACTGAAGTTTTTTGTACTGATCTAGCAAATTATATGTAAGTGTACAATTAAATCAACATAAAAAGCTACCTAAAAAACCAGTGAGTACAATAAATACCAAAATGAATTTATCTATATATAAGGCATGTATGTATGTGTGTACAAACACACAGACATCATATGCACACTTGTTTTTTTAATTTAATTTACTTATTGTGGGGGGTAGTAATAAGGATTATTTATTTATTTATTTTTAACCAAGGTTCTGGGGATGGAACCCAGGACCTCACGCTTGCTGAGCATGCGCTCTACCACTTGAGCTATACCCTCCCCTCATACGCACACTTGTGAACACACATGTAGAAAATAAATACAATGTCTCACTGATCGAGGAGAATTGACTTCAGTGATGTGATTTGGGACAAATTTCTTTTTTTGGATTATCTCAGTATTTTCCAAAATTCTAAATAGGTATAAATCATGCTTAAAACAGGGGTATAATAGAGAGAGTATTGTAAAAAAAAAAAAAAAAAAAAAAAAGTAAAGTAAAAACTCTTTTCAAGCGAAGTTTTACATAAATGATGGCTTCAAAATACACCTCAGCCCTTCTGTCTTTATATTTAAATAAATTCAAACAAGGTATTTCAAATAATTTTCATTATTTGAGTAAGTTGGAAAATTAGGCATTCAGAAACTCATGAAGTTAGTGACTGAACACACACAAGACTGTGCATGAAGTTTCAGGTTCCAATCCAGCTAGGACTCCTGAAAATTTACCACATACCCCAGTCTTAAATAACCACGGGAGTGGAGGAGATGGTGTCTTCTGCATCGACTGCCAGACTATTTGATCAGAGGAAGACACATTCAAGTTACGTGGGGCAGTTCTAATTATAAATTAACACACTGATCAGAGGAAAAGATCTGGCACTGAGTGGGCAGATCAGAAAAAGTGTAATTCCAGTCCTGCCTGCTCATAACAAAGGAGAATAAAAGAATTATCAGGAGTAAAGAAAAAAGAATAAAGCCTGAGTTGGCAGAATCCCAGCAAGCAAATTTAGATTCCAGAGGAAGCTTTGTTGCCTGGTTCAGTTTTCCTGACCCACAGCACAGATCTCAAAGGGCTCCCTGGAGCGAGGAGAATAATCTCTTTCATGAAAACTTTGATGAAAGTTTTGTTTTTCCTTCAAATGAGAAGGTTAATAAAGATGACTGTCATTCTCCCAAGTAATGTAGAATGTACCAATATGCACATATTTCTGCAGAAAAAAGTCATACTCTTTAATAAACAATAGAAGTACACTCTAGTATATGAATAGACCTAACATTTTTAACCATTGGGCTTTTTTCATACTCAGCTCTTCTATTCTTGGATATAACAATTGAATCCATATTTAACAGAACTTGAGAGAGTGAACTTGTTCCTAAATGTAAGAGGTATTAGATATAAAAGTAATTGTGATAAACAAGAAAGTGCTTCCTCCATAGAGTGACAGATGAAAAAGCAAGCATTCACTTTAATTCTCAACATCCCAAGATTATGTAGTATTGGGTCATAACAGGAGAGAGATATCATTACAGATACTTTTGCTACAAATAATGAAATATCAAGAGAAAAAATTCTGTCTGCCAGAAGTAAAATGTCTCATCTCCTTTAGCAATAAATGCCCAAGTAGGTGGTTCCAAGGATGACTACTTCAGTAACTCAGTGTAGAGAAGATTCTACATGAACTTCTGCTTTACTTGTGGACCCACATTAATTGCCACTTTTTCAAGCAACACAGCTCCAGACAATGTCCAAAGGCTGGAAAGATCAACTCACTGTCTTGGGTTCCTTTTCCAGAAGGCTCCCAGTGTACATCCCATTACACGGCACTGACTGAGGTGTCATCCCACTTCAACATCTCATCCAGTCGCTGCAAAGGGGGAAGGAATTACTGTGATTGGCTTGGACATTCAATCTCTGGGATGCCCAATGATGAGAAAAATGGAGATTCTGCTGACAATGAAGGATAGTTGAGGAACTGGCAGGGAAGAGTTCCAGGTAGTGTAAGACAAAAGCCAAATTCTTCAGCACCATATATGATGCCTGCCCATCCTTTTAGCCCTTCAACTCCATTCCTCTGCAAATTCTTCCTCTGCAGCTTTACCTGTCCTTTCCTGAATAGGCCAAACACATTCATCTTTATCTTGGAAAATTTGCCCCCATCATCCTATATGGAATGTCTTCTCATTTTTCTCCAAACATAATTATTTTTATCTTCCAAAGTCTAGTTCAAAAGCAACTTCATCTCACCTCCCACAGCAGAATGCATACATACTTTCTCGACTTCCTTCTGTCATTTGGAACCCCCCTATTTGGCACTTGGCGTTTCCAATTTATATCGGTCTTTTGTCTCTGATTCCACTGGGGTAAAACTTCTTCAAAACAGAAATGGTGTCATCTTCACTTTTTACATGTGTTTCTGGTGCTTTCAATATGAAAGTGATTTAATAAACACCTTTAGAATTTATGTAAAATATCATCTTCTTTGGAAACACTCAAATTCCACACCAGGATGCTGACTCTGTCATTTTCAATTTCTTTCATGAATAGGCAAGGAGACAGGTCACTTTGAAATCAATTTCAGAGTAAATTCAAATGAGATGATTAACTATGAACAACTATATGGAAATAAATTGGACAACCTAGAAGAAATAGACAAGTTTCTAGAAATATACAGTCTACCAAGACTGAGCCAAGAAGAAACAGGCCACTTGAACAGACCAATCACTAGAAGTGAAATAGAATCGGCAATTAAAAAAAAAAAATCTCCCTGCAAACAAAAATTCAGGACCAGATGAGTTCACTGGGGAATTCTACCAAACATGCAAAAAGAACTCATACCAATCCTTCTCAAACTCTTCCAAAAGACTGGAGAGGAGGGTGTACTCCCAAACTCATTCTGTGAAGCCAGCATCACCCTGATACCAAAACCAGACAAAGACACTACCAAAAAAGAAAATTATAGGCCAGTATCATTAATGAACATAGATGCAAAAATCCTCAACAAAATATTAGCAAAGAGAATCCAACAACACATAAAAAAGATCATACACCATGATCAGACTAGATGATTAAGATTTAATGACATCTTTTGCCTGTCTATTTTTTGAGAAATACATTTATGTCAGAATCAGAACAGGAGAGAGTGAGAGAGACGCAGCAGGCGGGAGGTGGCCATAGAGCATGGGGTCATCTAGGAAAGTTAGTTGGGCCACTAGGTGTGGGGTGGTTAGTTTTTATGAGCTTGAAAACTTCCTATTGTTAACAAGTAGGAAGATTATTCCAAGTACTTTGGGGAAGGGATGGGGATTCCAGGAATTGGGCCATCACCCACTTTTTGGCCTTTTATGGTCAGCCACAGAACTGTCATGGTGCCTGTGGGTGTGCCATTCACCATGCTAATAAATTACAATGAGCATGTAATGAAGCTCAAGGTCCACTGGAAGTCAAATCTCTAGCCATCTTGGGCATAAAGGTCTACTGCGAGTTGAATTTTCCACCGTCTTGGACCTAGTTGGGTTTTAACCAGTTTATGTCCTATCCTCAATTGCTATGTCATTCCTTTAGTGGTTGCACCCTGCCCTGTTCCCTTCTGTCTCAGTGGGACCACCACTGTAACCACTGCCAGTGGAGACCTTGTAAGCTCTGGTGTCCAGTGTTCAGAAGTATCCCCAGCAGGGTCCTGGCCTCTTTTCATTTCTACCTATTTCCCAAGCCTGTTTCTGTAGTGTCCTCAGAAATTCTGTGAGTTTCCTAATCTCCATTCAAACTATAGGTCAGTCTCTGTTACTTGTGGATAAGAACCAGAGCCAGTATCGTATGTATCACTGCAAATGTAAATGCTCACATTTGTATGGTACTTAACAGCCTCAAATTGCTTTTAAATCATAATTTTATTTGTATGTAAAATTTCAAAAGGTTTTTTTTTAATTTTGGTCATTTCTTTTTATTTCTTATTTATGAGGTTAGATGAAAAAGTTTTCATGATGAACTTTGTGTAACTCTTTTCTATATCCCTTTAAAGTCTGAAATTCAGAAGTGGATATAGAACTCGTGTGAATTTCTGTGGCTGCTACAGATATGGTATAATTACCGCTGACCTTCAAATATTCTATAGAAACCAAACAGATTAAGATGTTTTCCATGCATGAAAGGCCAACTGATTTCCTCTTGACTAGCTTTCAGTGAGGATGGCATTGCATTTACCGAATAGCAATAAATCTCAACAATGGGCAAGACACATTATTTTGTTCTAAATATTCCACATATATCTTTGTGTGCAGGAGTTTATGTTTTTGTACCAAGGCCAATGTGAAGTCTTTACTTTTTGCCTTTTGCTTAAAGCACCTCAAAGAGCACTAAATATCCGAGAAAATTGGTCTGTTTTGAATTCAGTGGAACCCTGGCCCTTCAAGAGAGCCCAGCTGCTGCTCTCACTAAAAGAACCTTTCAGAAATGGTTAGAATGAAGAATTTTGATTTATCACAATTGTATGCAAATAAACAAATTTTATTTGTCCTATCAAAATCCGATGAGAAAACAAACAAAATAAATTCTGATCATAGGAAGACAGAGAGGTTACTTTCCACCTGGGCTGCCTCTCAAGTCCAGGCAGTGATCTCCGTCTTCCTCCCCATCACACTCCACCCACCTCGCCTCATCCATCTCCCCTTAATTGCCCACTGTGTGGCTTGCGAGGCTAATTTCGGATGGTATCCCCTGGGCTCTCTTGCTGGCCAGTTTATTCAGGCCAGTGAATCCAAGAGCAGACCAGAGGGCCAGAGAAGAAGGAGACTGTGGGACTCTGCCTTGTTCTTCTCTGCCCTAGAGGTCAGTCTCCAAATACCCACTTTCCTCTCTGACTCCAGCTCCCATGGGGTCACCTCTCTTCCATGGTTCTAGCTTTCGCTGGACTCTAACAATTCCACATCCTCTCCTTGTCCTTTGGCACTAAGGGTGAGCAGACTTCTCCTTTTGCTCTGCGGGTACCTCTCCATCCCCTGCTCGTTCTCTTAACTGGACCCACCCTGGGCAAGCAGTCCCTTAATGAAGTCTCTCACTTAAACCACCCAGGATACACTCTATTTTCTGTCACTATTCTAACGACTTACAGGATAAAACTACATGATTTGTTTAACATAAATCAAGTCCTTTTTGTCATCCTTTCAGCCCAGGAACCTGTCTTGTTAGCATCCTGGACCCATACTTTCGAGAAGGACTCACGGATGCAAAGCTTGGGAGGTATGATAAAATCAGAATGCCAACTTTTTAAAATACAACAGTAAATCCTGTCAAGAGGATTGGAATCCCTGCCAATTTGCCTTTTTATTGTAACGTTTGCATGAGAAACCAACGTATAGTCAAAATATCCAAGAGTCTGCTTGGTAAATCTAGATTCAGACTGAGAGGAGTTATTACATTATTCAAATATTTTATGACCTCCAACTAACATAGCCTGGAGCCTCTTCCATTGCCTTTGTAATTTCTCCCAAGACACAACAGTCCAGGGGAGTCTACCCTTTAAAGAATGCTTCAAGCTGCACTGCTAAAATTTATCCCCTTTACTGGGTTTTCAAGGCAACAGATGTGTCCCCCACCCCATTCAAACTCTTTCCACATACACAGATCTGGTCAGTACCTTTTTCCTTTAGATTTTTTTTTTCATTTGTATAGTCAAATCTTATAAGATTAAGGGCCAGTAGGACTCTCAATAAAATGACTTTCATCCACTCACACTTTTCACAAATATATGCTGAGAATCTTCACTGTGTCTAACAGAAGTTGGGTTTGGGAATACATCTTGAAGAATAAATTCACTCTCTCACCCACTGTGTATTGGTTTCTTATTTTAACTGTCAGAAAATACACCTCTATCCTTCATTCCACGTTCTCTGGGGACACCATATAGTATTCCCCAACTACTGAAAATACAATTATTTCTTATAGGAATATCAAATGTGAATGAAAAATATTGCAAGCCATATCAGTAAACAAAGAATGTGCTGGCTGTCAAGTCATCGGCGACTACTGCCATCCCTGACAGTGAGCAGAGGGAACTCAGGATGCAGACAAGCAGGCAGCCCAGCCCCTGCAATCACCCACAGTGGTGCCCCCCTCCACCTCCCCAGGGAACTCAAGATGTGGGAGAACAGGACACTGGCCCTAGATAGCTAGGCGCGTATCAAAGGAGTGATTTCAATGAGCCCTACCTTTGCACCTTCCCATACATAGAAAAGCACTAAGTTCCTTAATTTGAAATACCTGGTTTTCTTTAATGAACAGTCACCTTTTGATGTTCTGACTTCCTGGTCTTTGTTGCAAAAACTCATATATTCTGGCTTCTACCTTGCCACTTCCAAACAGCCTCTTAGAGTGATCTCAGATGCTGTGTCCTGAGCTTGAGTCCTCAGGAAATTTGCCAAATAAAACATAACTCTCAACTTTTAGGTGTGTATTTTATTTCAGAAACACAAAGAAGAATCTAATCAGATGCAAGGGTGATACCAAAGGAAAAAGAGAAAAATTTACCAGAATCATTTGAAGATTCCTGATATTCTGAATTTCATGAACAACAAAAAACTATATTTGCTAATAATTAGACCAAATTAAGACATTATTTTTTAAATTATGGTCTCCTGTTTAACTGTCAAATGTGTTGTCATTAGAAATCCAAGTTGGTCCACATCAAGTTGTGTAGATCTGTCTTCTTCATTTCCATCTCCATGGAACCATCCATGAAGGAGCTGGCCTCCTGCAGTGCGCCATGCCTGACACACACATCCACACTCACAGTCAGTACCCTTGATAGTTCTCTTAAAATGGTCTACTTATCAGCTTACCTTCTTCCCCTTTTGTTCCTCTGTAATGCTCTCCACACTCAGCAGTAAAAATAAAAACTTTAAAATGTAAATGAGATCATGTTTCTCCTTGGGTTTGAATTCCAGATCTGTCACTTCTTAGCTGTGTGACCATCAGCAAGTGCCTCTACTTTTCTGTACCTCCATGTCCTCAACTATAAAGTAGGGATATTCATAGAAGTTCCTTCATGGGATTATTTTGAACATTAGGTGAGTGAAGGTACATGAAATGTTTAGATAGAGTCCTGACATTAGCAAGCTAGCCATTATTTTTGATTCACCAAAGTGGCTTTTTCCATATTTCCTGCAACACCCTACCTCAGGCAGCTGCTAGGCTATTTTATGCTTGTGGCCTCAGGGAAAGAATGACATCAAGGAAATGAGGCTTTTGAAACTCTTAGCAGAGGCATTTGTTTTGAAAAAACAAAAAGACATTTTGAGTTTCAAAGGTTTCAAGGCATAAAGTTTGGATGGTAAACAGATAACTTGAAAAGAACATGAAAAATGCAGCCCTGGACTAAATGATTCTCTTGTTAGGAAAGTCAGAGAGAACCTTGGGAGGTGGTCCCAGGCCTGGTCCCCACCTGCTGGGCTAAACTCAGAAAGGGAAAAACACAGTTCTGGGCACATTGGGGAAATCTGCAAATAATAAGGAACCCTATGTTCTTATACCCGAATAGGGCCTGAGACAGTTGCAAAATCCCAGTTTTGTGAGCCCAGCATAGTCTAGGAGTACGGGAGGGGGAAAGACTGCATATCGCATCTAAATAGAAAAGGATAGGAAGACACCCAAAAGTTCCCCTCCTCCCTAGACTACCACAGGACGGCACCCAACATGGCCTGTGTCTCCAAGAAGGACACAGACAGAGCAAAGAGAGTTGGCATCTGTGAAGTCCCCATGGTTGAAGTGAGGGACAAAAAGAAGCAGTCAGGATGGAGTATAATCAGGGACCACATGGAAAGAAACATGCTTCAACAGATGCCGGCACTGAGAGGTGGAGCCGGTCACTCCCTGGTCTCCCTTCCCAGATGCCTCAATGCAATATAAGAAACCATCCCAGGATGATGCAGATTGTTATATATTTCATACCTAGTTGAAGAGGTCTCAAATATTAAATGCAGTTGTAGAAATATAAGACTATATTCTTAAATGCCTTCCTGTTGCTCTTAAACTACAAGCTTCATTCACCTACAGCACCGCATGCGCAGGTTCCTGCCTCCCTCTCTAATCTTGCCTCACACCACTTTTCTTCCATCAGTACATTCCAGCCACACTAGCCTCCTTTCTCTTTTGAGAACAGGGCAAGTCCTTTCCCAAATTAAATCATTTGCAGTTCGTTGTGCCCTTAAAATGTCTAGGTCCTTCTAAGCTTCTGGTATCACTGAAAATGTCTTCTCCGTTGCAGCAGACAGATAGCTACACATGAGCAAAGACGAGGGGTGGCGATCACAGGCCAAATGGCAGGAAAGCATACATCTTGTAAACAACGGAGGTCTTTGGGTAGATAAGAAAAAGCAAGAACCCCCAGACTGACAGGAAATCACACATTTTGGGGTGACAAGGATCCTAGAGGTAGACAAAGAAAGGTGGGAGAGGTGGGGATCTCTGGCATCTGAATGTAAACTTTTACTCTTTATGCCCTCATTTCAATAAAATTAGCCTTGCAAATTAGAAGGACCCATCCTGCACCAATGCCATGACACTTCCAATCAAGTTTAAATAAGGACAAAAATCCCTCCTCCCCTCAGGAGGGTGGAGCTGGGATGAAAATCAAGGAATATGACCCTAAACTCTTCCCTCCCCAATGAATATTCCACCCATTCATTTTTACACGCTACATAATCAGCTTGCCAAAGAAACTCAGGGCAGCTCCTCAACTTAGTTTGCCTGCTCTCCCCTTGAGAGCGAACCATCACTTAATAAATCCTCAGTTTAGTTTCATGACCACCACGTCTCGTTTCTGAATTCCTTCTGTGATGAAACAAGAACACTGCTCTCCAGGATCATTCAGAGAAGCCTATTCTGACTTCAGGTGAACTTCCCAGTGTGTTCACCATATTGTCACATTAATTTCATCCATAATACTTAACACAATCAAAATCACCTCATTTATTTACCTATTTATTTACATACTTTCCTTTTTCTAATCTTTATTAAAGCTGAAACCTTTTCCATCTTGTTCTTTTCAATGTCCTCAGCACGGAGCACATATCCTGGCAGAGAGCAGGCGCTCAATAGATGTTTGTTAATTGAATCAATGTGCTTTTCTTCACCCAATCACAGGAGAAAAGTTCACACTGCAGTAATAGTGACTTAATATTTTATCTTTATCATTTAAAACATATTTTTGGAAAAAAAAACCTTGAAGAATATTTTCTATCCCAAATACATATATTGCATATGTGTACAGGGATCTTCAAGACCATCCTCAGGTTCAGTGATTTACTAGAAGTGATCATGGAACTCAGAAAAGCTCTTATACTCATGGATCATTTATTATAGGAAAAAATTCTTACACATTAAAAATCATCAGTGAGGAAAAGCATATAGGGCAGGGTCCAGGAAAGATCAAGTGCAAGCTACTGGCTGTCTTCTCCTGGTGGAATCACGTGGACATTGCTTAATTCTCCCAGGAAAGCTGTGTGACAGGGCACATGAAGTACTGCCACCAGGGGGCTCACTTGAGTACGCAGGGTTTTCAGTGGGCGTTAATCATGTAGCCGTGGCTATCTGCCAAACGTCAAGCTGACCCCATGTGGCTCAAGGTCCCCAGCATATATCACATTGTTAGCATAGACTATCAGGCATAACCCAAGTCTCCCAGATAAACAGAGGCATTCTGTTCAGGCATGTCATTCCAAGAGCTTAGAGGTTACCTCCAGGAGCCTGGCCAGTGCCAAGCCTTTCTTTGGAATATGCAGAATTTGGACCTCCTATATTTGCCAAGTCAATCCTTTATTGTCCATATAATATATCTTTAGTTGTTAAGTCAACTGAGTATACTATCAAGAGAAGAGTAAGAAATTAGTGGCCATGTGTGTGTGTGTGTGTGTTAGCACAGGGCATAGGGATGGATTCTTAGAGATGGGTTGCTACACATATCATTAGAATGACCCTGAAAGAGAAAATATGAACCTACATCTGAGGAACAGAATATCTTGGAATGGCTCTAAAATTCCCACCAGCAAGAGAATTCCCTCCATTTAGAGCAAAAAAAGCTTTGATCCAGCAGTCACTTGTTGGCAAGTTTCCCTCAAGAAATAAATTATCCAGAGGAATCTAGAAGGTGATTAGTTAACACCAGTTCACATCCATCACTTCAGTGCAGCAAGGTATCTACTGAAACTGACAGAGCCCCATGAAAAAAAGGAATCCTAGCTAACTCTAGATATAATTTTTCAACTTAGATAATTTTTTAAAAATCCTAAAGAATAAATAAAAAGTCCCATAACAATCCGGCAGAAAAAATTCAATATTTTATCTTATTCATCATTTGAAGAGGTGTGGAGATATATTCCAGACTCCTAATTCAGCTCATAGTTGCTAAAAAATTTAAACCCCACCTTCTAGAGTCTTTCTGGATATTTCTCCATCGAGATTACACAAACTAGTGGACTGACTTCAAAAATAAAATAATAATAATGTGCCAACCACATTATCTCAAAAGATAGTGTTTTATGTTGTTTATTATTAACAAGACATTATATTGTTTTATGTTGTCTACTTATTAGTAATGTATTACATTGTTTTAAAGATAAATTGGTAAAAAATTATCCCACTTATTTGACATTTTTGTAGTAGTATTGCAGAGGGTCAGGTGTGAGAAGTCTAGTCCGAGATTACTCTGTGAGATCATGCTGTTTGGTGCCCATCCTTCAAACAGTAGCCAGAAAAATAATCAACACCTTGGTCGATAAATGCAGAACCCCTGGAAGTTCTTTGCCTTAATCAGATGAGCTCAAGTCTTTCTTGGTTCTTAATTTTATTAAAAAATCTTAATTAAAATGCAGACAAAAATCCATTCTGTTTGCATATGTAGCCTCACAGAGTGTCATAAGAAAGGAATCAATATCAGAAGCAAAATAAATTAGAAAATCATTTTAAAGCACTTATGGGTCATGGAATATAATTAAAGCCTCAGTAGGTCATTGTTTCATCACAGCTCTCTGAACAGTTTAACCACATTCCAAGCAGACAAGTGATGAAACGATGAGTTAGAATTGTCATAGACAGAAAACTTTCATAGCCTTTACTTCTAAAGATCTCCTTAAGGGCCCATTTTTCTTAATGAGACAAAGGGCAAATGTTCTAAAGATTTTTAGTGTAATAGGCTATATGAGAAAAAAATAACTTCTTTCATTGTACTAATGTTACTAGTCAAAAAAAAGCAAATTCGGTCTGACCTATGATGCCCCAATAGAAGTACTGAGGCTAGATCTACGCTGATTTGAGGGCAAATAGTCATGACCTGAAACTCTGCTACCAGCCAAGTTGATATTGATGTTCAAAGGCAAAAGAAAGATATTCTGGGATATTCAAGCCCTCAGACAGTGCACAACTCACTTACCATTCCTAAAATAAAAATCATTTCAAAATATTTCCTAGTAGGGGTGGTAAGTCAAATAAAAGAACTTGGAAAAATTAAATAAATAAATAAATAAACATAAATAAATAAATATTTTTTAAAACCCTTCAAAAAAACAAAAAAGAACTTGAGTGAATAAACTGTGGCAATTAAAAAAACTTCCTAACAACAAGAAGAAAAAAAAGAAATAAAAATTAAAAAGAAAGTTCCCAATATTTACATATAAAAAGAGTGTCTTTTTAGTTAAGTGTAATAAAAAAAATTATTTGAATAGATAGCTAACTAAAGTAGCCAGTTTAAAAAATATAGAGATTTACACTTTTCTTTTAAGGCTGAAATAACAGCAGTTTATGAGAGATTCTCAAAGCACAGCTGTTACTGCCATCAAAAGATTATGTTAACCACTATATATAAAAATAGATAAAAAGCAAGTTCCTTCTGTATAGCACAGGGAACTATATTCAATATCTTATAATAACCTTCAATGAAAAAGAATATGAAAATGAATATATGTGTATATATATATATATATATGCATGACTGAGGCAGGCTGTACACCAGAAATTGACACATTGTAAATGACTATGCTTCAATTAAAAAAAAAAAAAACATCTTGGAGCATCGGTATTGAAAGCACAAAGACATCACCATAGCCAATGAGTCATCCAGGTGCCTCACCACCCAATCTCACTCATCTGATGCTCTTTCTCTTCTTTCTACATCAACTCCACTATGGTTCAGTGGAAGAAAGTGCAGACAACCATTCCCTTCAGCATGAAGTTCAGCAGTGGAGCACCACATGCCCACCATCAGCCTCAGATCCCACGGTTCTCCGTATGACACTGATAATCAACCATTAATCCAATGCACGCCAAGGAGCAACCCCGGAGTAAGAGACTGGAGGAATTTAGGAGTTACTGAAGTTAAGCAAGAGCATCTGTTTTCATTTTTAATTGATGCAATTTCATTTTTGTCTCTCTTTGAGACATCTAGTTCCCATAGACTTAAAACACTGCACACAACTCTAAGGGTTATGGCAACTACTCCACATTTTTCCAGAATATGTAATTCTCTGTAACTCTCCCTGGATAAATTCATCTTCAGAAATTGCAAAAAAAAAATTCCTTTGGATAAAGGGGACCTAAAACATTCACTTACAGAGCCTGTGTTTGAGTAATTACGATAATTGTGTTCAGACTCGTCCTAACACATAAAGGAATATCATCTATCTCTCTCAAACTATTGCAGAATTCTCAAGCTATACCTTATTTTTTATAATTATTATAAGTTTTAACTATTCTGATTATAAAAAGTAACACATAGTCAATATAAAAATACAGAGAAAAGCAAAAAACTTTAAAGTTATTCATGATCTTACTACTTAAAGATTGCAACTCAAAATTTCTATATATTTCTTTTTTGTCTGTAAGGTTAGCTGCCAGTAATACTCAGACAGTTTCAGGCTTCTCTAATAAATGTTAAGGTAGAGTAAGGTAGGGTTGTCAAGATTTTATTCAAAGAACATTTGAAGAGCTTCCTAGGAATAATGTATCCTAAAAGAGGAAAGATCCACCACCAACTAGACCTACCAAGAAAGCCAGCAGTCAGCAGAGAGGGACATCAGGTCTGGCACGGAGACTGTCATTCAGGTGTGTCCCACGTTCAAGCTTCAGTGACGTCTCAGGGAGCAGAAGGCTACAAATGAATGACGGAAGACTACCTTCTCCAAGATCTCGGGAAGTACTGAGGACACAAGTCTGTCCTATTTTGATCGCTTTCTAGCTGAGTGCAATGCAATTAAGGATGGGGGACATTCTCTACATTTCAGCAAAAACAGGGCTGGCTTTGGCATATAACTTTGGCAATTAGGATTCCAGACCACTGAGCAGCATTTATATCTCAAAAACATCAATATATCAGCAGCACAGGGGCTTCTAGAAAATAAAAAGAGGAGTTTGGAGTAGCACCAGGGCTCTATTTGAGAAAAGAGGAATGAACCAGGGAAATATAGATCAGTACTGTCAACATGAGTCTATTTGTGCTCACATGCTTGTGCAGACTGTCCAAAACAAGTGATGTCTATTGATATATAGTATTAAAAAAAGCAAAAAGATTTTTATTCTCCTCTTAGAAAGAAAACCAATGAGCCATTTTGCTAATAGAAAGACAGCCACAGGCATGATCCTGAAGACCAGGAAAAATAAAACCAAGAGAAAGCTAAATTGCTTTGCATGACAAAGAATCTGGAGTTTCCAAAACAAATTTGTAGAAAAAGAACGAAGGTGTCTAGCAAAAGGTAATGATGAAGGAGGTCAAGAGAGAAGAGCAAAGAGATTGCAGGAAGCAACTGCCCAAAGTGAAGGGACAATCTCGGAGAAATACCAGGTGGAAGAAATGGCTATGGGATTTTGAGAAGAGGGATGTTGTCATGTGATTTTTAGATAGAGAGCTTGGTGTACTGGACACTTCTCCATTGCCCGCAGACATTCAGTACAAGTGGTCTGCTACATGCAACTGCCTTGTGTACCTGGTGCCTAGGAAAATCAAAGAAAAGTATGTTCCACATTTTGTCAGAGCAAAAGGAAGTATAGCAAGAGACAAGACATCAGGGTCCTGTAGAAATAGGATTTGAAGAGGAAGTAACCATGAGAATATAAACTTTTAGAAAGTAAGAGATTATATTATAAATTAGTATACGGTATGATCACAAATGTATATTCATACATAAATATGTAATAACACTGGAGAAATGCTATTCTTTTTTACTTAAAGTGTATCAATGTAATTTTAAGTACTCGTCTACTTTCTATTTTAATTCTGCAAATTTCATATAATAATATAATGTGAACTTCACTTTTTTTGTCTTTTTTTTTTTTTTTTTTTTTTTGCTTTTAGCAATCTCCTATTTGTGAATTATAGCTTATTTCCTGTCATAAAGGTAAGAGAAAGTTTACTTTTTCTTTGGTTGAGTCCAACTAGCAAACACAAATGGTCTGCTATTCCCCTCCCTCCAGTTCATAAAAACTTTGCTTTTATGTGCTTTGCTTCCAGAGTTGAGCTCAGTCTGAGTTGTAGCCTCTCTCCCCTATTGCAATAGTCTTGAATAAAGTCTACCTTGCCTGTTTACCTTTGTCCAGTGCAATTTTTGCTTTCACCCTCCATAAAGCCACCCAGAAAAGCAGAATATTTGAGTGTGGTATAACAGTAATTATTAATTGCTGTTGAAATAAACTAACTTAATTAGAAGAATTCTTATAATCTTATTTTATTTTTTCCACCAAACAAATTTACAGAGTACTCCCAATGCTTTTCTTTTCTTTTTTTAACTTGGTAAATATCAAATTACTATAGGACCTTACACAAAGGATGCAATTTCTCTAATTCTCTTTTTCCATATTTGTAAATTGAGATTTGTTATATGGCTACTAAGATCCCCACAGATCTAAGAGTCTAGGGTTCAACTCATTCTTCACAAAATTCTAAGTCACTAAACAATCTATTCTACTTATAGAATGTATTTCTACAACATCAATTAGTTCATATGCAATTGGGAAATAGAGGAATTATTTCAGTATAATGTGGAAATAATCTGGTTCATATGTAATTTTCTCTAGGCAAGGGGAACCAGGAAAGCAGGAGTAGAAATAAAACCTTCAGCAGAGAAGGGTAAAGCCCTGAGCCCACGTCTGCTCAGGCAGCAGAAGCTCTTCCAGCTACATTTTCATAAAATTAAAATAAGCCCTCCCCAGAGAGGAGCACCCAGCCTCCTCTAACTTATCCCCTTGACAGTTCGCACTCCCCCACTGCACGCACCTTCAGAGGACCTCCCCCGGCTTAGCTCCCGACTCCCACCTACCTGCCAGCCCGCCACTAATTAAGGAGTTGCCAGAGTTTCCACTGTATTTTTTCTGTACATTTTACTACCCTCCAGGACAGCCTCCAGCTATACTGAACTGCCTGCCTGAGTGGTCTGTTATCTCCCAAGGCACCAGTGCTAATTCGGTTAGTGCTCTGGTCACAGACTTGTACTAGTCTAAGTGTTCCCCCCTCACCCTCACTCCATATTCTCCATTAAGTCCTGTTCAGTTTAGCACACAATTTTCAAAACATCAGAGATTTGGTTTGCAAAGCTTCTGTGTCTGGCTTTTTTCCAAACACAGAAGCTTTGCACTGATAAACATAACTCCTTTCAACCTACTGCAAACTGAAAAAATATGAAAAGAAGGCCCTATACGTTGCTCATCTATTTATCCAAAAGTTAATTTAAGTACCACAGCATGCTAGACACTGTGCACATCTCTTCTACGGCCCTGCTTGAAGCCACCCAAAGGCTTTTCATCTCCAATAATGATAGAAATATTTTTTGGTACTTTCACGTTAAGATTCCCCATTCAGATATCCTTTACATGCATCAAAATCCATTACTAAACATAGAGAATGTTCTTGTTTGAAAAGCCCAATTTATTTTGGGACTTTGGCAGAGAGCTGTAGCTCAGAGGCCCTCTCACTGGTGATTCATCATTTTCCCTACAGGCTCTCAGGATGGGGACCAGCCCTGACAAGACAATCTCCATCCATTCCTACCTGGCGGCTCACTTCACAGCTGTTGGCTCTCCTACCTCCACATCCGCAGGCTATCTTTCACAGCTGTAGGTGTCCCTCAATAAACCAGACCACACCTGGCTTTTCATCTCCCTGGAGCTAATTTATAGCAGAGCCCCTAAAACAAAGCAAACCTGAACAAAACACACACACACATCTCACTAATTTTATTATAAACCAAACTTCTCTCTATCAGTTAGGGGAAAAAAAGGTCTTACTCGATGCAAGATTCAAAAGCTAATATTTCAAATACCAAAGAAAATATTTTTTCAGCTCTATCAATTTACTTAGCCTCATATGATTAATATGTGTTATAGATAGAATTCTAGATTTTCAAATCTTTTGCTTGCTTTTGTAAGCAATGGTTAAGACATAAATAACATTGAAATGTAATCAAAACCTTACCCTAATTCATAGTGGGCTGATAAAAGTAAATATATATTTAGGGTATGTATATATGAAAGCGCACAGAGATATGCACCAATATATATGACACTACAAACTGGAATAATAAAATCAACTTCCTCCCCCAACTCAACCCATACGCACAGAATGAGAAGTAAATGAATCTTTGCTAAAAAAGTGATTACAATCAATGATGTACATGTATAATTATTGCAAGTATTATTTTAAAGTTTCTTTCAAGGTACTTGTGCAGCTAAGACAGTGACTTTTAGGAGGCATAAGACCAAGCTGGAACAGAAAGGGGCATAATTACCAAGCAAGGAAATCAGTTTCATCATAATAGTGTGAGTACCAATTGCACTGTAGAAAGGCAGATTTCACTTTATATTATAGTTAAGAAAATATGTTCTTCCTCCTTAAAGTTTTAAAATACACTGTCTCAGGAAATTAAAGCATGTTTTTCAGAAGTGTCTCATTCCCATGTGTCTCTGAATCTCCTGGATGAAATAATTAAGAGGTGTGTACTCAACCTATTCTGAGCTGGGCTCATAGTAGTGACCATATCTAAAGTTGCTGGACCAGAGGTGAAGCTCTGGTCCCTCCCTACCACTGGACCGGTGAACAGGAATTTTATTTTAAAATAAAATTACCTGGGCATATTTAAAAAATGACTGAGCCTTATTCCAAAACAAATAAATCAGAGCATCTATGAGTCAGGTAATTCTAGATCAATTCATTCATATTTTATCAGTCTCTGGTGGGGGTGGGGATGAGGATGAGGATACTGAGGCTCTGTGGAGTGGTGGAAAATTGTATGCCAGAAATTAAAAACTCCCCTGCACTTTTCAGACAGAGGCCTAGGCAGGAAGCAAGAAGCATAATTAGGAAATGGGCCATTTCCAAGAGTCTGTTGCTTGAACACGTAAACTCCCCTACACTATGGCAAATACCATATATACTATATCCTATTGCTACATAACAAATTATCCCAAACTTAGCTGAATCAAACACCACTCATTTATCATCTCACAGTGATGTAGGTAGGAAGTCCAGGCACAGTGTTGCTCATATCACGGTAGTCTGCTCAAGGTCTCATACGCTGACATCAATGTATGAGTCAGGCTGCGTTCTGAATCATGTGATCCTTTTCCAAGCTGACGTGGTTGTTGGTAGATTCAGTTCTTTATAGTTGAAGGATGAAGGTCGTCAATTGGGAGTAATTCTCAGCTCCAAGGAGCCACTCACTATTGCCTGTCCTGTGGCCCTCTCCACAACATTGTAGTTTGCTCCTTCAAGACCAGCAGGGTAATCTCTGCTGCCTTAAATATCTTGGACTTCTTTTAAGGGATCACCTGATTAGATTAGGCCCACCCAGGATAATTTCATTTTTTCTTAACTCAAAGTCAACTGATTAGGAACCTGAACTGTATTTGGAAAGTCTCTCCTGCCATGTGAAGTAACATAATGAGAGTGATATCCCATCACATTAACAAGTTGTGTTCAAAATCAGGGGAGCCAGCAACCTAGGAACTGCCTTAAAATTGCCAGAAGTACAGAAGAGTTATTAACCTTTCTCTGCCTCTGTTTCCTCAATTGTAACATTGAGTAATAGTAACACCTATTTATAGGTTTGAAAACTAAATAAGCTAATAAGTGGATATAACTAACTAACTAACAAGTAAGTGGATATAAAATTCCTAAAGCGGAGACTGGCACATAGTAATCCACTGTATAAGTATTAGCTGTTATCCTTACCCCAACCATTCAGGAAAGCCTGGCGCACCCATTCAGCTGTGCATGGTGGTACGGATGGGACGATGAAGAAACACGTGGCCAGCCCATACTCACCCACTCAGAGACAGCAGCATTCTGCTGAGAACATTCCAACCTGAAAGTGCCCTCTCACCTCATGAATGATCACCACTAAAATCACCAGTAGTCCAAGGTGATGTTGAAGCAATGGAGCACCGTGAATTTCCCAGGCCCAAAGGTTTATCTCTAAGCACCTCAGATTGTCCAGGGCACATGCCCAGCCCAGCTCCACCATCCCATGCTACTGAGGTGGCCATTCACCTTACAGACAATGATTGGTCACCTCTGCATTATCCAACAATATACTACTGTATTTGCCTGGAAAGACCCCGACACGATGAACAACTTGTGCTAAAGGTATTATAAGCAGAGCAGAATCCCAAAGAGTTCTGTGACTCTAACTTGAAGACGCAGCTTACAGAAACAGAAGACAGAACACCTGATTCTGGCTATTCGGCACTGGCCTACTGTTTTGCTTTGTGTAAGCACGTCATTTAAAATGACGTATTTTAGCAATACTTGCAAACCCAAAACAAAGAACGCAGTTGGTCATCTAGAAGATCAATGCTGGACGGTCAATAAAAACGAAGCATGATGGAAAGCCAAGACAGTGAGACCATTGCCTTCTATATTCTCCACATTTTTCAAATGTCTGAGATGCTTCTAATGCAATGCTCAAGGAGAAATGAGGTCAGTTTTATAGAATGCTTTTATGACAAACAAAAATCTTTTCAGTCTACCACATTTCACCAATTTTAATGAGGCACTAACATTCTCCCCCAGGACTTAACCCCTGGCTGGGTTTCTGTACTGGCTCATGGCTTTTCTATTTCCATTAGCTCTCAGCTAATGACACATAGATTCCTCTGCCTGGGAGTACTTTTACTGGAGCCTGTTGTTGCCTCCCATGAGCAGGGTATAATTAGGGGAAAGATAGACAGTAACCCTACCCAGTATATTTGATTATATGGATGCTAGACAATGGTGGGGAGTGTATAGCTCAGTGGTAGAATGCATGCCTAGCATACACAAGGTCCTAGGTACCTCCATTTAATAAATAGATGAATAAACTCAATTACCTCCTTCTCCAAAAAAGATTAATTTAAAATTAATTCAAGTCCATCCACAGATGACTGGATAAAGAAGATACGGTATGTTTATACAATAGAATACTATTCAGCTATAAAAAATGACAACGTAATGCAATTTGCAGCAACATGGATGTCCCTGGAGAATGTCATTCTAAATAAGCCAGAAAAAGAAAAAAAAAATACCATATGAGATCGCTCATATGTGGAACCTTAAAAAAAAAAAAAAAGAACATAAATACAAAACAGAAACAGATTCATAGACATAGAATACAAACTTATGGTTGCCAAGGGGGAGGAGGGTGGGAAGGGACAGACTGGGAGTTCAAAATTTGTAAATACTAACAGGCATATGTAGAATAGATAAACAAGATTATACTGTATAGCACAGGGAAATATATAAAGATCTTATGGTAGCTCATGGTGAAAAAAAATGTGACAATGAATATATGTATGTTCATGTATAACTGAAAAACTGTGCTCTACACTGGAAATTGATACAACATTGTAAACGGACTATAACTCAATAAATGTTAAAAAAATTAATTAATAAATTAAAAAATAAGTTTGAGAGACTTCAGAGTCATTGTCATGGCCTTCACCCAGTAATCGTTATGGAGATCACATGCTCCACTTGTTCACAGTAACAGTCTGTTTCTTTGTTGCTGTTGTCATTCTTGTTTTTAATATCAAAATATGATACGCATAAGGAAAAAAAAGCACCTAAATGTAAACTTGAATCGTCATAACTAAACACTCTCAGGAAAGCATTGCTCAGATTATGAAGCCCCAGAGGCCCCTCCCAGTCACAACTTCAGTTGTCGCCTGCCCCCAGGTCATCACTAACCTGACTTGCAACAGCGCAAATGAGTTTGGCCTGTTTTTAAAATGTGTATAAGCGGGACTACTCAGTATGCTTCCTTCTGTGCCTGACTTCTTTTATTCAATATTGTGTTTCAACTTTACCCATGTTATTGTGTAGCTGTAGCCCAGTCATTCTCACAGCTCCCTGTGTGTATTCAGCCATCTCACCGTCATTGGGTATCTGGGTAGTGTCTGCTTCGGAGCGATGCTGGTAGGTGCCATTAGGTTATAAGGAAAAGAAAAGAAATATATTTACACACACACGTACACACACACATCCTCAGTCGGGTATATATCTAGGAGTGAAATTGATGGACCATAGAGCGTGTATAATTTAAGCTCTAACGGGTGTTGCCAAACACTTTGAATTTCAAAGAGATTACACCAGTTTACACCAGCAGTTTGTGAGAGTTTCAGTTGTTCCACATCCTGGAGATGTCTTGTTTTGTTTTTTTCTCTGATCCTACTTTAGAGACAATGAAACACGTTATGAAAGCCCTCAGGAATATGTAAGCAATAGAAAGTCATGTTTCACCTCTCACATAAGTGGTATATTTCTTTATGGAAATCATTTGCAGCCTCAACCACACATGTCACAGGAATAAGAAAGGTACGAGGGGACTGTTTGGAGCTGACATCATCACCAGTGTCTGGGGCATTTGCAGTGAGCATGTCACTGTGCCCTGCATGTAATTGCTCCTACAGTAAGGACAACAGAGTAGCAGTCAGACACTCAGGCACCTGATAATTTGATTCTCTGGTCAATAACAAATCTTTTCCAGAATATCAGACTATTGTTTTTACATATACTCCCTATGCTAATAAAATACAGAATTTGATCAACTATTATACTGTAATCAAAGGCAACTTTGTTTAAAACCCATCTCCAAACAGTTCAAAGTAGGCATGTTTTAATCAGTAAGGAAACACACTGATTACATAATTATAGTTTTAGGGGCATTTTGTCTGAAGTTGCCTGGCCAATTAAAAAGTTCCATCCTTCTACAGTTTAGAAACAAATGCAACCCTATCAACACTTGATGAAAAAATTGTATTTGATGAGTATAAGGAATATCTTTGAGAAAACTACACAGTTAAACCGAGAAGTTAGCATCTATTCCATGCTGAATTGTTGTGCAAGGTATATTGGAACAATCAGCCATAAGCAATGTGTAACACCAGCTCTTCCAAAAATGCTCATGAGTGACACTGAGAATCATGACATGTGGGTGGCAACTGCTTCCCTGTCTTGGTCAACAGGCTCAGAGAATAATATGGTATATTCTTCATGTATTTGTCAAGAAAAAGTAGAATATTCAATTGGACAAAGTCAATTAATGTCATGTTTAATCATTTCCAAGTAAGGTAGTTATAAGTATACACCTTTCTGCATTTGTCCAATCATGCTTTATTTCCTTAATTTCTAGATAAACATCTATTTTCCAGGACAGTGCAACTGTTTAGAAAACAGAGATTGGGGTATTACAGTTCTGTGTTCAAGAGAGAACACTAATAAATTTTCAATATGATTAAAAATAGTGATAAAAAATACCACTTTTCTGGGGGACAGGAGGTAACAAGCATGTGTTATTCTAATGTGTTGAACACATATTCCATATTATCTATCATCCGTATTATGTATCACAAAGAATGCCAGAAATTTACAAGACTCTGGTACATCATTTGGGCACTTTTTCAAATGCCAGACTCTCAGTCCATTAATAATCTTGATACTTCCCAGGGTTTATTATTGTGGTGGTGGTAGTCATGGTTAGCTTCTTTCATGTAAAACATTCTAAGACTCAAGTACCATAATCAATTATTAGAGAGAAAAATTCAGCCTGCAAACATATGGGCCAAGTTGTACTTGGTATCTGCGGAATGCTTGAATTTCCACTGGCTATTCAATATTTATGTTTTTAACTCTTCTGGTGGGATTGGATCTTCTGTAACAAGTCAGGCAAAACAAGAGCTCCGTGTGCCAATTTGCACCAGCCCATGCACTTGGTGTTCGTAACTGCCAACCCTAAACGCGCTCAGCACACACCTAAGGACCTGATCTGTACTTCCTACATTCACTCAGATTATCTTTCAAAAATTATTTAAGCCACAATGAAATAAGCATTTTAAGAATCTAGTATTGTAGTATTTAACTTAAGAGAAATTTGAGAAGGTTTTGGTTTAGTTGTCTACCAAGGATACCCTTCCCTGCTAGGATAAAGAATTTGGCAATCTAACACGTGGCTAAAAACCTAGGTGTTGAGGGCAGACACTCGAGTTTGAGTCCAAGCTCTCCAACTTCCTAGCCTCCAGCTCTCGGGCAAGTTCCTGAAGCTGTCAGAATCAGGTTCCTTGGGCAACAATATTTCCCTCCCAGATGTTTTATGAGAGAGAAACATGAGAAAAATACACATTTAGCTCTTAGCTATTATCTAAACTCTCACCGAATGATAGCTGTTATTGTGGTTGTTTGTTCGTCTTTAGGAAGAGTAGCAACTCAGGGATGGAAATTTTTCTGGATATGATAGGGAAAAAAAATCCCTCCTCAAAAGGCAGCTGCCAGGACACAGAGCTGGTGGACTCGCACACATGCGCCAGAAAATGGAGGCTCTTCATTTTGGTGTCCCTTGCCATCCCTCAGAAACTGGTGATAAAAAGGAAAATGGTTTAGTGCTTAAATTTCTTATTTCTAATCTGAACAGCCCACCAGAGTTGAGAGAGTACTGCAGTGAGAGACTCTGGCACCTCGATGGTTCCACAGCCAGCTTTGCCCCTGAAAAGCTCTGTGTCCTGGCCAGTCACCCACCAGCTGGGCCCCCAAAGCCTCAAAGGGCACAAGAGAGTTAGGTAGTTAGATAAATGGGGGTTCCGGGCAGATAAGGTGGAGGAGAGGGAGGATGGTCCAGAAGATGGCGGTACGCCCGCCTCCAGCATAAAGGGGCTTTACTTCCTCTAAAAGAGCGACAGCAAGAAACCAATTAGAACCCAACAGCTGCAACTGCACAGTAGCAACAAGGACCTAACCAGACATGACCCAGTACTCATTGCAATATAATTAGCATTGCAGTTTAGGCCCCCTCCATCTGTTTGTCTGTGTGCACCATGGGCAAGGACATGCACAAAAGGGGATGAGCATGACTAAGCACTCCAGGGGCAAAAGCCGTCAGTCAATCAAGAGACCACCTCTAAGCGAGGGTGTAAGATGGAGGACCCAAGGCCAGCGCTGCTATCCACCCTTGGATCGGCCCACCTCACATTCCTAGAGGTGTACTTTTCCTTTGCTGATAAAACCTGTAAAATCTTCCACTACACAATGCTTCTGTCTCTCCTCTAAATTCTTATCTTTCAGGTATGACAAGAACTGAGGGTCTTTTCCCTTCTCCTTTTGGGGTAACGAAAGGAAGGCAGTTACATCATTGGTTTGCAAACTTCATAGTCAGGAGAAGCCTTTCTCAGTCCATCTCACTGAGAGTAGCAGCTATACAACAGATCTGGACAAGGTCATTGCTATGCCCTCCCCAGTGTCTCCTCCACCCTCACACGGCCCCCTGGGAGGCATCTCCAGGGCAGTCTGAAATCACCAGACTGGCAAATCAAGTTACTCCTGACCAACATGTTCGGTTCTGCTGTTGCCATACTTAATGGTGGTCCTGAGCTATTTCATTTTGCAGTTTGAGATCTGATATCTGGGAACACAACAGGAACCCTGAAGCTGGACCAGCACAGATGACAGTCAGACGAGGGAGGCAGAGCCCTGCCCTGGGCACAGGGCTGTGACCTGCCCCTCAGAGCAGCTGCTTAACCAGAGGCCCTTTCCTCAGATGAGGCAGCGTTCAGATGGAGTTCAGTGCTTTGACAGCTGCAGGAGACTCACTGGGGCACCTGAACACCCGCCTTCTCCTCCGGCCAAAGCAGCTTAGCTTATTGTATTATTGCTCCTTATATTTGACTTTCTCAAAAGACGTCACTTGAACAAAGGATTTTGTGCCCCTGAAACTGGAAGTCACTGACTGAACCACCACTCCGCGCTCAGACTCCTCTGTGTGTGTCCTGCCCCACATTTATCCTTTTATCTGAGAAACGTCAGTGCAGCTTCAAGGACAAAACAAAAATTCAGACATTTTCACCAGAACTGTGGTTGCCCTGTACTGGAAGCCTCATGCACAGTCCGCAGGGCGAGGTCATTCCAATGTCTCCCTCCTGCCGTAACTGCATGGCATCTCGGAAGCACGGTCACAGGTGTATTTCTCACTTACTCTCTATCAACAGCCTATGGCAAAAATACGGAAGATATTATAATTTTTAACTAAAACCAGGGCTAAGAGAAATTAAGTATTGTACTAGAAATAGAAAGTTGATTAGTGGGAGAAAAGAAATGCAAGTGCAGGGTTCCTGATTCTTCCCACGGCACCCTCAACCCTCTAGAGAATTCTTTTTAAACCTGGCTCTCCAAAGACAGTCTGAACTTAAATAAGTACAAGATTGAAAGTCCGTCACACCTAAAGTTCTGAGAATTAACAACACATTGTCTGTAGCATTAAATGCTATAAACCGCCAAGGAGCTTCCCTTTACAAATATAAACTTCTGACTAAGGACTCGTGGATAGGCAGTAGCCGGCCTTGGTGGTCTAAGGGGGAACAGCTCAGTCTGACGGGGTCCTACCCAGCACCCCGCTCTCTGACAGGTGTTCCTGGCATCTCTTCCTCTGAAGGTGTCCCCTCTCTCTGAGGGCATGTTCCCAGCATCCCTCTCTTACACCATGATCCCAGGATCACTTTCTTTGTTAGATAACTTTATTTTGGTGAAGGACAAAAGTTCTGGGCAAAGTGGAAAGAGATTAAAAAGAAAAGTTTCTTGAATTATTTTTCCTTATATTTCTCTCACAAATAAACTTTTCTATTACATTTCACAGTAAATATATAGATGGGTAGATAGATAATTGTATATATATATAAAATATTCTTAGAGAACTGAAATTCACTTAAGTACTCAATGTTTTAAAAGTAATCATCTTACTTCACTTCTTCAGAAACCTGGGTGGAATGCTTTTAAATACAGTCCATTCAGGACCAGATTTTTTTAGGCTTAATTATGAAATTTTAATTAGGCTTAATTATTCATGACTGCTTCGGACCAGATATTCAAAAATGATTCAGGAAATATTGCTATGAGTTGGAACACGAAACCACCTTCCAAAAGTGACCAGGAGTAAACTGCACCCTTTGGCAGGAGAGCTAATTATCTTATTTCATGAACAGGATGGGCCTTTGTTCCTGAAGAGAACACATTACTGTAGGCATCCATCTCTGCAGACTCTAAAGCCTGTCAGCTTTTTGAAGACACATTGAAGAAGTCAGGGAATGAATACTTTTGGGGACCGCACAACCTCACACACTTAGAAATAGGATGTGCTTTCTGGAGTCAAGTGCCTAATTAGCAGATTCTCAGGCCCCGCCAAGGTAAGTGCAGGACTTCACCCTGAGAGTGACTACTGTCTTCGGACTTTGTCAATTGAAACAATTACTCTGCTTTTAAGAACGACAAATCAACTCCAATTTGCAGAAACAGATGGATTCACACATACATTTATAACTCTCTTCTTTCAGGGAAGCTCTAAAAGTAAACATTTTATATACTCTGTAAGCTATTTTTAATCTTCTACTTTTATCTAAGCTAGAAATTAGAATAACTGATAACTTTAAAATGAAAGATGAAATAAAATAGACGCTTCCTAAGTTCTGTAAACTTTTCTCTGACGTATCACAATGTATAGTGGGTATGTAAAGTGACAGGAGCGTTATCTTGTAGTTATAGTGGCTTTCCTATCTGGAACTTTCTATCTCAAAACTATACCTCCGGGGAACACTGCCCCCAAACCCACCTGTACGTAGAAGAAAAAGGTAACACTCTCTTTCATTTATCAACTCTTTCACTCATCAAAAACAATTGTGTGTCGTACCGTAGGCCATGAACTCTGCCAAGCTCTGGGTATAAAATGATTAGCAAAAAGGATCTCTGTTGTTATGATGTTTATAGTCAAACACATAGGCATTTTCTCTTGACCTATTTACTTTTATTTTACGTACAATTCTAACAGCTCAATATATTTAAAGGCCGTGCCTATATCACAAGAGAAATATCAAGTCACAAGGGGAAAAGACTACCAGAAGATGTAATGAGAGCTGGGAGAGAGGAAAAACCAACCAGGAAGGAAAGAAAAAATTTAACAGGATTCATTCATTCAACAAATACATATTGAGTATCTAACACGTGCCAGTACAACTATAGGAATTGGAGACAATCACTGAACCAAAAAACCCAAAAACCTCTCCTGGTTCTCATAGGGCTTACCTTCTAGTGGCAAGCAGGCAAACAGCAAAAGAACACATGAAGCCAAGGAGATTTACTGTCAGGTAAAGCACAAATATGATAATAATGACATAATGACATTCAACCCTTTTCTAACGCTACATACCAGACACTATTCCGGGCATTTTCCCAACAAAAATCCATTTAATCCATACAACAGCCCTCTGAGATGTGAACTACTACGTATCTCCATTTTACAGGAGAGGAAACTGAGGCATTTCTCCAGAGGTGAATTTTTGCAGAAGCATACACATGGCGAATGTGCAGTTCTTCTGGTTGAAGCAGCAGTGAGTAGCCTGCTCCCGTCCCACCCCCACCTCACACTCCTGGTGGCCCTGGGAGATCCTTCAAGGAATGGGACCCCTAGGCTTTGCAGAAAATAATCTGAAAAGCACTGACTTTGGAAAGCTCATTTCCTGTGAGGCCAAACAGGTGTTACAGAGCCCACGCATGCTGTTCTTCAGAGCTAATGGGTGTTTTACACATACCCTTTCATCTTTTCCCTTCGTCTGCCTTTGAAATGAGAAGTTGAAAGAAAGATATCCCTATTTTATAAATGGACTTAAACAGGCACAAAGAAATAGTGGCTAACACTGTTTTTACCAGCTACTATGAGACTCATTGGACCCTAGAACTAAAAAAGATCATCCATTCTTTCCTCTGAGTACCAACAGGACCTAAGTTCTTCATTTAGATAAAAATAGATACTCTAGAGAAGGTCATTGCACAAACAGTTCAGTAACGGTTTCCATTATGGATTTTTATTCTTTACTGATATTTACTGAACATTTGTTATTTGAATCTCTCACCAAATTAGAAGTTGAGACCACAGAGAGGCCTATGGTCTGTAACACTGAGGTTAAAATATAGTTGAGGAGAAAGAATGTAAATGCTATGTTTTATACATTTGATACCCAAAGCAGGGTGTCTGTGTGTATTAGTAGGAATAAACTGATGGGTTAGGGAATAAGTAGGTGAAAAGCAAAAGAAAGGATGGATAGATGCATGCATGGAAGGATGGATGCATGGAAGGATGGACGGATGGATGGGTGGATGGATGGATGGATGGATGGGTGGATGGATGGGGGTATGAATAGTTGGGTGGATGGATGGATGGAAGGAATGGAGAAGAATAAATGAATGGATTGATCACAAGCTGATTAATAGATGGAGAGAAGATAAAAGAAAACATACTGGTAGATACATTGACCACTAAATAAGCAGTGAAGATATGAGTGCTACTAAAGTACAAATCAGCATAGTTACCATTGAGGCTGCCCTAAAATGATGTTTACTAGTAAGTGTTTAAGAATGCAAGAAAACAAGTTATAAAACTTTTAGAAATGTTTTTATTCATCTAATGCTAAAGGGATACATTATTAAATGTCTCTAGATTTAACCACCAAAGAAAATCATTATTCATAAATCCAAATTCAATAAATAGTGATTTAAGAAAGTGGGTTGAAGCTGAGTCTTTAAACAGATTCTTTTGGAAAAGTGGAAAGGAAGAAGGAAGGAGTGCAGCAAGTTCATAGGCAAGAAATAAGTCGTGTGTTTGGTGTGGAAGTTATGCGTCAGGAACAGGTGAGAGATGATGCTAAGAGAGAAGCAGGCATCACAATATGGGACACCTCTCACACGGGGATGAGGGGTTTAGAGCTTCCCCTCCGCACACTAAGGAGACCCTGTGAAGGTTTGTGGTTTTGTTTGCTTGGGCTGTGGTTTGTGGAATTTGTTTGCTTGATTGATTGATTTTTAAAGGTAACATGTGCCAACTGCTGTCTTGGGAAAATTACCCCATATGTTAAAGGTCCAATTAATGAAGAGAGAGAAGGCAGACTGTATTTGCTAATAAAAACCACACCAGTTCTCCAGCTCAAATATCCCCATAGCAAGATCTTCAGTGACAAAGTAACCCGAAATAGGCTCACTCTGATAAATACCCCAAATCACTCTCAATCCTTTCACTTTGCTTTATTTATCTTTATAGCACGTATGTTACCTGATATAAACATCTATGCTTAATTTTTGCTTGTTTATTTTTTCGTTTCCCATTAGAATATATACTTCAAGAGGATAGGGAATTGAATTCGCTCACTGATTTATTTCTAGTGTATAGAATAGTGCCCGGCACAGTGCAGGCATTCAGTAAGCTTTTGTTTTTGAAAGAATGAGTGTAATCAGTAAGGAGTCATTTATTGAAAATCCACGAATCTGTGAATTCAGTCATAGTTCGTGTATTAGTTTATAAATCAGCAAATGTTCTCTTAGAACTACACCCTTTAGTTAATTATTTAGCATACCTTTGACTATTCATATTTATGAATTGGCTCACAAAGCGTCTGAATAGAATCATAAAATAGCCAGCAAGTTTCTGTGGTAATAAGTTGTTGAACTGACAGAAAACTCACTTTAGCTCTTTTACTTAGATTCCAGGGGAAAATGTAAATTAAAACTTACATGCAGCAATTAAAAATTGTGTTTTCAAGAAATAATAAAATGTGGAATTGTATTTATGGTACAATATTGTCTATGATACCAAATGGGAAACTCTTATGATACAAAATGAAATAAGACATAGGACATCTGTTTATACAGTATGATCTTGATTTAGTGTGAAACAAATATAGATGTATGTGTGTGTGTGTATGTGTGTGTAATAAATAATAAGAAAAATAATGAAAAATGCATAGAACCATGATTTATCTCTGGGTTTTATATTTTGGATATATTGTGTTAATAATAGTTTTTAAAGGAGCCAAAACTATGTGAAGTGAGAAAAAAATTCAAAGCGAGTTAAATAATGTCATCATATGTTGACAAAATACACAAAGCTAACCTAATGATAGAATATGAAATTCAGCAATTAATCATTTTAAATAGCTTTGCTCTAAGAAGTATTAAGAAGCAATTAAGGATTATATAAATAAGCTATGACCTTAAGGTCCACAAAGCTTGTCTCAGAGCTGGGAAGAAGAAGGATCATAGACTCTGGATTGTAAATCAGCAGAAACCCAAAGGGAAAGAACCAGGCAATGACTTCTCTCTGAGAACTAACAAGACTTGGATGAATGTCATATCAAATGGAAACCTGGCTCCAAGTCTACCTCATCTAGGTTTCCTACAAAGAAGAACAAATTTGCTGGCAGGGGCAAAGGTAATAAATCAAAAATCCATCCAACTCGTTTAAACTTAGTTTTTTGGTTCTAGCATATGGTGGAAATATTCATCCTCAACAACTTGCAGAGAGAGAGTACTGCTTGTCCCACATGCCCTCCTCCCCCTGGAACCCAGGATTCCAAACAGACTGTACAGCTGCCAACATCATCCCCAAGAAGACAAAATATTATGGCCAAAAGCAATATATTGTAAAGCTACTCATTTTACATTTGGAATCAAACATTATATTAGACTTCTTTAATGGTAGTAACGCTAGAAATTCTGGCCCAAATGCTAGGCTATCAAAAGCAGCAATGTAACCTTGCTGAGATACTGTAAACTTTCAGCTGGTGCTTCACCACAACCTCTTTGCAAAGATCATTTGTTTAATACAACTACGTACACAAACCAAATAGCTTTTCTTCTGAAGATGAAAGGACGTGCCCTTGAAGAGCATCTCTCATATTGCTCGTGTTTGGGAATGGTCCATCTGTATCTACGACTTTCCTACTCCATGCCCTCTCAGCTCAGCTCCTCCAGTCTCCATATTGCAACACGGATTATATGCTAAGTCATGACCAGATCTATTGTCTTCCAGCAGAAGGGAACCTTTTAATTATTCTTCCCTGACCATTTAGTCATCCCAGAAGAAATATGTTTTTTTATCTATTTTGATATATATTAGTTAGTATTTGCAAATCTCGAACTTCCAAATTTATCCTTTTCTTCTGTAGAGCACAGGGAACTATATTCAATATCTTGTAATAACCTTTAATGAAAAAGAATGGGTGTGTGTGTATGTGTGTGTGTGTGTATATATGCATGACTGGGACATTATGCTGTATACCAGAGATTGACACATTGTAACTGACTATACTTCAATAAGTAAGTAAGTAAATAAATAAATAAATAAATTTGTTTAAAAATAAAAATAAAATAAAATAAAATACAGTCATCCCAGCTCAAAACACTCTTTTGGCTATGACTCTATCTTTGTACCTAGAAATTTCCCTCAAGTGCCAACATGTCAAAAATATAAATATTCTGGCCACAAATTCAATTTTTATTGTAGAGAAAGATTACTTTAAATTCTGGCCAAATGTAATACTCAGGCAGACGCTGTCCTCCAAGGGGAGTGGCTTTAGCTCTCAGGTTTACTCACCTGTAGTAATTTTATGACAGTTTTTCTGGGCTGCCACTGCATTGATGTGTTAGGATTTGATGTGGATGAACAAACATCAAATTCTAGAACATCTAAACTTCCATTGAAATTAATGACATTCTTATGTGCATTGTTTTTATCTTCTATGAGCAAAAAAATACATATATGGAAAGAGAAAGAGAGAGAGCACAGTCCATAAAATATTTAAAAAAATAAACCCAATGCAACCCTTCAAAAATCTGAAGAACGCTGGCTTAACCAAGGCTCTGGCTCTGGCTTCCAGTAACAAATCCAATTTAGCTCAGTCTCTGGTGGCTAGCAGACATGTAACTGAGCATGATTTGTCACAATTGGCCATTCTGACTCAAGAACCATTTAGAACTGAGCTAGTATAAATACTGAAAAAGCCCTTGCCACATTCTAGCTAATAATAGGAAAGATATAACATGCCACCTTGCCCTAACTCAAAAAGAATCTATTAAACTATAATATTTTTCTATGTTTCCTTGCTTACACTGAATATCCCCAGTGCCAAAACATCCCCATTTGCATAAACTGTGATCCCTATCCACAGAGGTAACATTCACCTTTAACTCTTCAGTGTCATATGTCTGAAATTCAGCACTCACATAGCAGCTTTCTCCTCGAGTGTTTCCAAAGCATTTGAATTTGACAAGTTGATGCCCTTCACATTGATACCATTTAACTACATAAACCTCTTCAGTCTGACATTTCCAAATCTACTAAACAGAATACAGCCATCCCTTGGTATCTGCAGAGGGACTGATTCCAGGATCCCCTGAGATAACAAAATGTTCAAGTTCTGTATGTAAAATGGCCATAGTATTTACACATAACCAATGCACATCCACCCATATACTTCGTTATCTCTAGATTGCCTATAATGTTTCATGCAATGCAAATGCTTTGTAAATAGCTGCCCGCACGTCTTAAATTCAAGTTTTGCTTTTGGAACTTTCTGGAATTTATAAAAATATTTTCCATCCCCAGATGGTTGACTACACAGAAGCAGAACCCAGGGCTACTAAGGGCCAACTATATATGGAATTGAAGGATGGAAGCACTCTTGTATTTCTTTATCAGACCATGATATTTACTGTAAAGGCATTGTACCCTTAATGGGATTAACGAAAATGAAAAAACTCTAGACAAAGACAGTAGACACAACATGGACGGCATTATTAGAAGTCATTAAATGTTAAGAAAAAACAGCAATAAGACTTCAGACACAGTTTTCCCCAATCATCATGGCTGAGGACATCATGGTACTATGACTTTCTACACTGGCAACAACCTCTTGGGATTCATGACTTGATAACATACATGTAACAATATTAGTAATAATAGTAGTAATAATAACAATGTGTTAGCATTCTTGAGTTCTATGCGCCAGGCCCTATGGAAAGCACTTTGCAAACATTCAATTTGCAAACAAAACCCCAACCACAGCCTCACAAGGCTGGTGCTATTTTTTTTTTTTTTTTTTTTTTTTTGGTTTGATTGATAGGACTGAGGTTTTGGGAGAGAACTTGCTAGAATGCAGAATCCAATTCCCTCTGATTCTAAACCTTAAACTCCTCAACATTATATATTCTATTTTAAAATATTAAGGAATAATCATTTAGGAACTCTTTGTATTAAATTAAAAGAATTTAAATTATAAAAGATTTTAAATTAAATCTTGTAAGTTTTTGCATACACCCTTAACTAAAAGATTCATACTATTCTTTCAAAATGTGTATATAATGCTGTTCACTTCTTGTGTTGATTTCATCTTCTATATATCATGTTTATTTAACCAAGCAACAGTACTCCTTTTCAGTTTACAAAAATTTCGTTTGCTAATTTAGTAAAAGTTTTTCATAAAAGAGGTTAGGATTTGAGAGTTTTTATGGCATTAATTAATCCTTAAGGTTACCACCTGCAGCACAATACATATAAAAGCATGTAATGAATATAATTCTGCAAATTCCAACATCCTGAAGACCCATCCTCATGCCATTACAGGCAAGTGAAAGCGTATCATAGGGAAAACAGTGAGTGAGGACAAATTGTAAGGAATCATCTCTAACCTAATTCCCTGAGAATGTTTCCCAGATTTAAATCCTCAATCTTTATGACTTTTTTTTTATGGTCAGTAGCTTGGACATCAAGAAGAGAAACGCACTGGATAAATTTGATAAGCGTTATCTTTTATGAGTCTCTCATGCTCATTTCTATTGGAACAGCTATTTTTTTCTCCGTGTAACAGAATGAGAACATTTTAATATAGCTCTAAACACACCTCAAAATAGATCCATTCCATCCCTCTAAGAGCAACAGCAAAATTAAAATTTAAAACTTCATTAGGCTAGGACTGGCCAATTGTTTTACCATAGAAAGAACTCTTAATAATTAAAGGGAAATGATACAGAATTTTACATAGTTGAACATTGAATACTAAGGAGTTAATGTACATTACAAAACTATCCTAAAACTAAAATTAAGGCAGCATTCTTATGGTGGATTATTTGCAATAATGCATTATTTTTTAACCTCAAATTTAAGAGACAGGGGCGGGGAGAGAGGAAATTGGATGAAGGTAGTCAAAAGGTACAAACTTTCAGTTATAAGATAAGTAAGTACTAGTGATGTAATGCACAATATGATAAATATTAACACTGTTGTATTCTATCTATGAACATTAAGAGAGTAAATCCTGAGTTCTCATCACAAGAAAAATTTTTTTCTAATTCTTTAATATTGTGTCTATGAGATGATAGATGTTCACTGAACTTATTGTAATAATCATTTCATGATGTACACAAGTCTCTGTGCTGTACACCTGAAACTTACACAGTGCTGTATTTCAATTACGTTTCATTAACTCTGAAAGAAGATAAACACAAAAATTTTTTAAAAGGCACTGGAAATGTGGTTCTTATAGAAGAGATTGGGTTAAAGGCACTGGAATTATGAGACAACGGAATGGGGAAGGAAAAAAGAGAAGTTGCTTTGGTCTCACTGCATAAAATAGTTTTCTCCAACTTGCCTTCTGTATTATCTGTGAGCTTCTTTAGAATACACCAATATCTTAAGAGGGCAACAGGAAAGTGAATATATGTGCTGTTTCCCTTAGAACTGCTCTGATTTATATTAATTGTCATGTAAAAAGTTAGACATGCTTCTCTCCATTTGATTTGGAAGCTAAATTACACAGGCCCCCTGGGTATCACCAGTTTCAGGCCTGATATAAAAATATTCTGTCAACTGGTTGTGAAATATTCTAAATGTGTACTATCAATTTTTGTACTAATCCCTTCTGCATCTAGTTAACTGTTGGTAAAACTGCACTAGTCTGCAGACCACACTGGGAGACACACTGGGCTAGCTGCTTTCTGTGGGCTCATCTTCCAACTTAGGAATTCCTTCCAGATATAAATCTAATACACTGTAATGTATACCAATCTGTTTAATTTAATCTCCTTGACTACTTTTTTTTATTTTTAGAATTTCTATGTAGTACTGTTTTCATTGATTTCTGTTCTTGGCTTATAAATCAACACCACCTTTTCTTTGAACATTTAAACATAATTAACTTTAAGTCTTTCATATTTTTATTCAGCTTCTTCAGCCCCATTTTGTTCATATTTTAAACATTGCCCTTGTCTTCCACGTTGTTTTCCTGCAGTCGCTGTGTCCTGCAGGCTACGGAAGCTGCCCGTAGCCATACCATGGCTCTGCTATCCCTGCATATCATCCACCCACCCTTCCTCCTCAGGGCCAGCTCACTTCTCTGACAGAGTTTCTTCTTCAATTCTCGTGCCTGGATATTTCCCTTTCATGGTTTTATACTCACCTTTTTTCCTTTTTTTTTTTTTTTTGTTTACAACATTGCCTTAGTTTATGGTGTACAGCAAAGTGATTCAGATATACATATACATATGTATTATTTTTCTGATTGTTTTCCATTATAGCTTATTACAAGGTATTGAATATAGTTCCCTAGGCTATACAGTAGGTCTTATTGGTTTGTTTTTCTTTTCTTTCTTTCTTTTTTTTTTAAGAGGGGAAATAATTAGGTTTACTTACTTAGTTTTAGAGAAGGTACTGGGGATTGAGCCCAGGACCTTGTGTATGCTGAGCATGCGCTCTACCACTTGAGCTATTCCTTCCCCCCTCTTTTTTTAATTTACTTTTTTTCTGCATTTTCATTGTTTGTGATTTATTCTGTCAACATCAGCTGATTCCACCATGGTGATTAAGTCTTGAACACTCTATATCATTGTTCATAGAAAATTTTAATTTATAACTATTTATACCTTGAATAATGACATTTACAGAAGACTACGGACAAAATCACTCTGAGGAAGTTCTGGTATAAATGCTTGTAGAGAATGTCCATGTGCTATACATATATCTGGTGAATTGTGGAGCTCTCAGGTCACTCTACATGTCATTGATTTTTTTACATATGATTGATTTTTTATTGCAATATCTATTCCAAAGTAAACCTTATCCCAAATGGTAAATTCTTGACAATCCCCAAACAATAAGCATAACATTTAAGCCATCCTTTATTAATGCATGCACTAAAGATACGAAATTAGGTCAGAGTAGAGACAGACAGGCAAGAAAGAGTCTTAGAGGAATTAGAGTAGTGGTTCCTAAGACTTGACAGAGAATTTTGTTCCCAGAAAATAAACCACAGAGAAGGTGATCATTGGTAGAAAAATTATCAACAAGTATCAACTTGCCTTAAAAACTGATAAAGTTAATTTACCATCAATTTTCTTTTTGGTCAAAATAGAACATCTCTTTATTCTAATATTTGGAAGACATGGTTTTCACGCTGCTACATCTTCAATTAAATTAATGTATTCATCCTTTCCTTTAAAGTGGTGGAAATGTTATATTGTATCATTCTGATGAAATGTTGACATTTGTTTTTATCTATCTTCTTTTCAAAATTCCATTCAAATGTCATCTAAGCCATAGAGAAATTCTCCTGACTTATGATCCCTTTCTATAACTTCAGTGGAACGTCTAAAATGGATTTATCTCCTTGAGGACTGGTTCACTTCTTCCCTTGTTTACACCTGGTAGTGGAAAGAGAACAGTGGCGAAAATGCAAAGGCTTGAATTTCAGTCCCAACTATGCTAATTAGCTTTATAACCTTACAAAATTCACCCCACTTCCTGGAAATAGTATTCTGGTTTGTAGGAAGAGAAGGTTGGACTAAAGACCTTCTTGTTTCTTTTGTGTATCTAAGATTTTATGTTTTCAAGGATGGTTAGCTACTCATGATTTATTGTATTTAATTTTTGTGAGCTGTTACTTAGGTTTTTTGATTATGTGATGAATATACAAACCTTCACTATTTTTGGACTGTTCTGTTTATGGTTTTTGCTGATTTAAATAAACCATAATTAAGAATCTGGAACTTTCAGTTCATATACATTTCTATTTCATATAATGGAAACTCCAAAATATAGTGCCTTATGTAAGATAGATGTTTATTCCTGTATCACATAAAAATAAGTCCATAGTTTTATCCAGATACAGCAATTTCAAGTAGCACAAAGAATCCAAGCCACTCCTGTCTTTGGGCTCTACCATGCTCTAATTGTGAAGATCAAAGGAAAATGTTCACTCTCCAAGACTTTCTACCTTCTGAAAGAGAAGCACTTTTATTTTTTAAGACAATGGATTCCTGGAAACCTGTACTTAGGTCTAGAGACTTGGTTAGATTCAAGAAACCTTTTTGGCAAGGAAATTCCAAAGGTGATGTTGCGTATTTCATATTATAGCACGTCAGGGGGCACATAATGTTGGGTTGTTCCTTATTAGTGAAGCTAAGTGAGGCTATTTAGTTAAATTGGTGATAGCCAAATCTCTGTATTGTAATGGTACATTGTTTCTTTGCAATTTATAACTAATCTGCATAGTGTTAATGGTGTTAGTTTGGCACCAAGCTGATATATCTTGTTCCCCTACAACTTTACCTGATGGTTACAGCATCTACTGATGCTCATTGGCTAAACAGTTATTACACTGAGGGTCAGCATATAGTAACTGTCTAATTCTGTCATTCCTACTTCATTTATTAACTAGCATTCCTCTGTACCAATGAGATCCTCTGGCACAATAAAATGTTCCAGAATGTCAAAGGAAATTTTCACAGGTTGAGTTAAATCAACAAAGAAGACTTTACTCAAAACTATTACAATGGAAGAGACTGAACTCAACTCTGCTGAAACAAAAGACAGGTGGATTTTTAAGCACAGAGTGAGGGAGTGGAAATTACTAGAGGACATAGGGCATGGTTAGTCAATGTGATCAGACCATCTGTGTTTGCTAATTTTAGCTTGTCAATCAGTCAGTTAGTTAGTTAGTTACTTGGTGTGTTAGTTACTTAGGCCCTTATCCTCCCACAGAGGCTGGGAAATAGGGTAGCAATCTTTCTTGATCACTACATTTCAAAGGGATGGCTCCTAAGTCCTTGAGAGCAGCAGTCCTGGGTTGCAAAATTGACAGGAAGCTGGGAGAAGATTTACACCCTAAAGGGACAGAAAAAGAATTTAGAGTTGAAACTTTTTGAAAGTAATTAATGGACTTAAGAAACCTGCCTAATGTTTACTCAGCTTGTACTTTCTTATGATATAATACATATGGCTTCCATTTTCAAGGTCTTTCCTTGGCACAAAATAGCTGCTGGAGCTCCAACCATCATGACCACTTGCCAGGCAACAGGGAGGAGAAAATTTAAAGAGAAAAACCAAATATGCCAGCTATCTGGTTTTTTTTATTAAAGACTGTTAGAATCACACAATAACTTCTACTAGTATGTAATTGGCCATTTCTAGTTGCAAGGAAGGTGAGCAGTATGATGTTTTAGCTGAGCACATTCCTGCCTGGAAAAGTCAGGAATCTGTAACTATTTTAAAAGATGAAAATGGCAATTGAGTAGCCAACTATAATTCTCAAATATCCTGGTACACACAGATGTCGCAGAAATGAGAACCGCTGGTAAAACCGACTAAATGCTCAATACTTGTTCTTCCTCAGATTGGTTACACGTAATATTTTTTTTGTTTTATTAGGAGTATATCACAAGCCTCATGCTTCATAACTTTTTTCAGCAAATCAACTTAAGAAGATATGAAGATTATATTTTTAATTATTATATTTATCAATATTAATGGGCAAGTAGTAACCCACACGACATATTCAAAGTACCATATATTTGATGTAAATTTTGAAATCTGTCATTCCTGAAATACAAAACACCTGTATAATGACCTTTAAAAATATGAAACAAAGAAAATATTTATAATATATTTATTTATAAAAATATTTGTATTTATGTAATTTCCAGAATATAATCTGGCCCACCATTTTAATCTGGCTTAGTAAATTTATGATTTAGGAATGAAGAAATAAACCTACAAATCTCGAAGAAAAACATTTTTAATGAATGACCTTCATACTGTATTTATTAGACGTGGGTCAAATCAGAGCTGGAAGGTCCAGATCAGTCCTGTCTGTCAAACTCTCCATTTGTGTACGTTTGCTCCAACAGTAGAAGTTTTAAAAAAGATCATCACTCTTCCTAAGCATTACAGACGTTGCAAACCTTAGAAGAGGCTCCTAATTAGGCAGGGCCAGCTTCCAATTGAAATTAGTGTTCTAACAGTTCTGGGTACAGTTGCTTCTAGTATATAAATAGACCACAGATAATCTTTCACATTTTTTATACAATCTCTAAACACCCAATGAAGAGAAAAATCTGGAACTCGGATTTATAATCATGAAGCACAGGTATTTGTTTTCAGGATTGTGTTTTTCTCACTATATTTTTAATTCCTATCTGATGGCATTAAAGTGCTATTCAAACAGTCCATATTTGGCATGCTTTCCTTATTTTATTCCTAAAATACTAAGCTGAGAATTTATAAATATATTTAAAGTTATGTAAATAAAAACTCCATATATTATTTTTTTAATTTTCAACCAAATTTTTTAGCTTACTTCACCTCTAAGCACATAGAACAAAGAAAATGCTGACATTGCCTAATTATGAAAACATGGGTAGACTAATGAATATATATGGTACCCTTTAATTATTTAACTTGAATATTCATTAAAGCCCTGTTCATACTGAATTAGGGCTGAGAACACACAACAATATATGTAACAGGCAATCTCTGCACAGTCTATTAAGGGACATAGATGTGTATACAACAATTTAATACCATTTGATAGCTATATTTGATAGAATTGTTATCTAATGCAAACATACTTACTATATAGGATCTTCACCTTAAAACAAAAAGTGACCCAGAGTTGTTATCCACTGTCAATTGTCTTAAAATACTTCGTTTTTGAAATTGAACTAAAAGGTATAAAGAAGTCTTGCACTATAGCTAAATGCAAGCAAATTAGTTGTTTTATGTATCTTTCCAAATTATTCAGTTTGAAAAGCTTATATAAGTCAGTGGTCTCAAGAGAATGAAGACAACTTCTATCTCTTTTTACATTACGTTCCATCAAAACAGAAATGTGTATTCTATTCTTCTAAAATGTGCTTTTAATTTAAAATGGGAAGTATTCCATCCCTTTTACAATGAACATACTTTAAAAAGTGCTTTAATAATTCTTCTTTTTAGAGATTGCACTCACCCTGATGCAGAAGGCCATCCCACCACCCCATGTCACTCTGAGCTTACGGATGCAATTTCCCATACCAGTGAACAATGAGAACTGTCAACTCTAGAAGGCCAAGTAAGAGGACAACCAGGATTCCCCAGGCTGCAAATCAAACTTTGAACGTTCATAAAGTATTTTTTTTTTCCCTTTGAAAATTAAAGGATTTCTTTTAAGCACTAGGATCAAGAATGAGGCTTCAATTTTCAGAGCTTTCTGGATCAACCAGATCTAGTGAAAGATAGGTTAGAGCTCCTGCTGGAGCAGGTGAATTCTAATTGCACCACACTGAGTTCTATGAATTAAGCTATTATAGTTATGTTCCTTTCATTTGAAGTTTGAACGTAATTGGGCATGGAATCGTTATTCTCACCTTGCTTTTCTGGTTGACAAAAGGAAAGACTGGCTGCTATCACGTGTCACCCCAAGAGAATTTATCAACTATCAACAGTAGTACACAGGGAGCTTTCAAACTTGTTTGGGGGAGGGGAGAGGACAGTACCTTCTAGAAGCCAGTGATGCAGCTCAGCAGGTGCCACTCAAGACTCATTTTCCTTCTTCCATTCACGGATGCTGCTCCCTCACACATATACAAGATTTTTTCATCTTCACCCTAGAGCTAACAACGTCTTTGGAATTCTCAGGAAAGAAAAAGCTACCACTTGTCAAGCACCACCTTTTTTGTGAAGCATTACATATTAGTGCTTCACATACGATATCTCATTTAAACTGAACAACATGACATTGTAAAGATGGAGAAATTGGGCCTCAGTATGACAAACCAAGAATGCCAACCCAGGTCTGTCTGAGGCCAAAGCCTGTTCTCTGTCCATCCTCTGGCACTGGGTATATAAGGGTACTTGAGACCATTGTCAACCACCTGTAAGAGCGGTAGACACGGCAGAGTGCTTTCCTTTTACCATGGAATGACGGAATTGCTCATGTTAGCTGCTCTCCGTGTACTTGCCAGACTGCAAACTTAATGTGATGCAAACAGACCCAACCTCTCCCATACTTGTCTTAGAAACAGAAACCTGTGATGACCCTTCATTACTGCAGAGCTACCAGAAGCATGTATGAAATGTTCGGAGCTCAAGCACTTTGGCAGAAGAGACACAAGACTTTGTCTAATTCAGGGCTATCCAAATTCTTACCAGATGAATATACAAAAGAGTAATCTATGCTATCCACTGACAAGTATACGGGCTTTTCTGGAAATACGTTTTGCAATAATTTTACATTTCCTCCCTTGTAACAATGTCTTTGTCGATAGGCAGTGGTAGAGCCTAAAAAATTTGGAAATGTAGGTAACAAAGGAAAATATGTAATGCATTTCAAAGAAATATATGGGTTTGGATCTGCTAAAACATTAATCCAACAAGCTGTAATACTGTGTGAGAACAAGAAATACTCAAGTTTTATTTGCACAAGATGATTCGAAGTCTATCTACCAATAACTTCACATTATACTGGCTGCATGAACTTTACTTTTGAACTCCTTTGGTTCTTGTGACTTTCAAGTAATGAACACCAATGAAAATCATGTACTCAAAGAACAGTTTGTCAACTACTTGTAGCAAAGACAGCTCCAATGAAGGATGACCCCTTTGGGATATGTGGTCTCAGCCAGTTCACAGCACCGTGCACGAGGTAAATTACAGGTTAAAAAAAATGAGTTAAAGCAGAGCTAAAAACTCACTAGTTTACGAGCACATGAAATAGTCATAATTTATAACCAAACAGGTTTCAAGATGGATCAACAATAGGCCACTTTGTGGATAACAGCCGATTTCAGCATTTTTAGGCTGGGAAATAGAAACGTTCCTGTGTTCTGGAGAGAACTTACCTCCCAGAGCCAAAGGCGAGTGCATCTGAGCACACAGGGAGAGGTCCCATTTCCTCACCAGTTCAGGTCAGCCAGGCAAGTGTGGCTCTCATTGTCGATCGCAATGGGGCAAAGAGAAGGGAGGAAATACTCAAGAGGCTTCATGAAAGAAAAGAGGGAGACAGCATGTTAGATAAAAGGAGACCAGGAAAAGAAGGAGTCTCTGAAAACACACGTAGGTCAAGTACGGCTTCGTGGAGTGAGTGCACCAATCAGAAGCCTGCAGAGTGATGGCATTTGTGAGTGCCCCATGGAAATCCGCACACACACACACAGACACCCTGGGAGCTGCAAGGTGGGAGGTGCTAGCCAGCCTTACTCAAATGACCTATCAACACCAACAAACACCAACACAGAAGCCAATCCTTCCTTAGACGGGCAACTCTCCTTTCTGATGTGTCAGACGCCTGATGTTTCAGACTAAATTTGATATGCAAATCACACCAGGCTCCTGAGTGGGCATTGTGGGGAAACTACTGCATAAACTCTGACAAACCCTCTGCATTTTAGAACCTGTAAAATTTGCTCTGAATATTACCATCATTTCTGCCCTAGGAGCCTGGTGATAAAATAAAACATTCTGACTTCTGACAAAGAGGTCAGAAAAGGAAAGCCAGCTTCCAACATCACAGAATAACTGTGGCTTTTGAGAAACAGAAATAAGAGATGAAGCTTTTATCATCGGTGCATGGCCAAAAGTGCCGATGCTTTTTTTTCTTTTTCTTTTTCTTTTTCTTTTTCTTTTTCTTTTTTTTTTTTGCCAAGGCTTTGGATCAAAGTGAACATTTGAGTCAGTTTCACAAATGGGTGGGACCTAAAATAGTGGCCTCAAGTGAAAGTCACAGTCTCATTATCTGCATGAAGGTGGGTCCTAATCTCCATCCACTGTGCACACAGGACTCGGTGCTGCAGCCGAAACCCAGCCCAGCTCCCTGAGCAAAGCTGTGTGCCATCATAAATGGCAAAAAATAAATCAGATGACTTCCATAAAAATGGATTTTAAAAAACTACTGTTTTTATTTCAAGGGATTAGTGCTTTAGAATGCTTCCTTTTCAAATGCATCCAGGACCCTGTACATAAATTCCTTGAACATCCAAATAGAGACAGATTATTTCCAGGAACAATTTGTAGGCAGGTTGTTTACTGGAATTCAAACTGAGACTCATATTTCCAGCTTCACGCTCTCCTGAATGATAGCTGAAAGTATATATATATATATATATGCATGTGTGTGTGTTCATAAATGATGTATTAGGGGAAAACAGTGAAATGCTAGTAAAGGCAGAAGCTGCTGAGATATTTTCAAAATCCGTGTCACAGGTACCAAAGGTTTATTGAAGGTCTTGGTTTCCTTTCCTCTGGCTAATGTTCTCTATAGGACAATAAGACAAAATAAAAATCCTGAGCTGTGTTGGAAAAACATGTAGAGAGGCATTTTCACGGGGGGGAGGATAAATAAACTGAGCGTTTAAAATTTATAGAGCAGCATGCACTGTTGAAGATGACACAGAATAGCAACGGCATGTAGGAAGTAAGTCCTTACTAATTAGCAGTAGTTGTGCCTGAGTTGGTTTGTCTCTCATTAAAAAGATGCAAGTATTTACCAACCTCCAGATGATAGGAAAGCAGTGTATCTGGGAGTTTTTCTTATAAAGAAAACAAAATTGTTACAGCTACAACAGGTTTAGTAACAAGGACACGCTACACTGTGCTCAGCACTCAGCATATATACTCTTAATTAAGAGTTTATTTTCAAAATTACTCTGTGAGAGAGGTATTCTCATTCCCATTCTACTTGTGATGGATTAAGGTACAAGAACAAGTAACTTGTCAAAGACAAGAGTCAAAACAATCTTTTCTCACTCAAAAACTATGGTTACTCCATTGTGCTTTGTTGCCTAAAAGTAAATATTTCCAGAGTGAACATCAGATGAACCTCCACAAACACAGAAATGAGTCCAGTTTGCTGGGTTGATATTTGCCAGGCAATACTGTTTTTAGTTAAAGTCACTGTTTTGGGTTTTTTTTTTTTTTTTTTAATTTTTGAAACGTTTTGTACTTTTGCCAGTGAGCTTTCACTATACCCAACCCCAAACCAAGGAACATTTAATTAATGTGTGTAAGTTGAGTCACTGTGTTAAAGGGTGTCATTATTCTATCCTTTTGTGCCTAAATAATCCTCCTGAGGTGCTGCGCAGGCATCTTAGACACATCCCTGCTAACAGATTGACCTTTCCAAAAACCGCTGCAACACCAGGAAACCATATGGCGATAGGGGTAGAAAGCTGGTCAGGTTAATTCCAGACCTAAGAAGGGATTACCTTACTTGGAGCTCACCCGTGAGGAGCCTGCTGTATATTTATAGATGACATTTGCCAAAATGAATGACTGCTTCTATGAGTTACTGACTCAGTTGTTGAATGAAAAGAGATATACACCATGTACATAATCACTGCTGAATGCTTAACCTGCTCACGTATAAGAGATGTGACACATCTCCTTGGCACTCCCTGATTGCACCCTTAAAGGTTGGCAAGGGAAGGCAAGAGATAATGCATCTCTCATACCCAAATGAGCGGAGTGTATGTGCCGGGAACTTTTTGTAATTAGAGTAGAGTTGATTTACAATGTTGTGTTAGTTTCTGATGTACAGCATAGTGATCCATTTATACACTATATATATTCTTTTTTCTTTTTCATATCCTTTTTCATTATAGTTTTTTCAAATTATTATATTTTATTTTTTAATTGAAGTATATATTGTTTATAATGTATCAGTTTCTGGTGTACAGCATAGTTTCGGTCATACATATACATACATATATTCCTTTTCATACTCTTTTTCATTTTAGGCTATTATAAGATATTGAATATAGTTCCCTGTGCTATACAGTAGAAACTTGTTATATTTTATATATAGTAGTGTGTATCTGTAAATCTCAAACTTCCAATTTATCCCTTCCCACCCCTTTTCCCCCTGGTAATTGTAAGTTTTTTTTCTATGTCTGAGTCCATTTCTGTTTTGTAAATAAGTTCATTTTTGTCTTTGTTTTTAGATTCCACATATAAGTGATATCATGTGGTATTTTTCTTTCTCTTTCTGGGGAACTTTTGATTATTAAAAAAAAAAGTTAACTTTTGAAAATTTATAAATTCAGTGAAGTATAAAACAACTCATGAAAAGACCTATTTTCTTCCATTTCTTTGCCATTTCTTTTGAGGACTTAAGTTGGCCCATTTCCTTAAAGTTTTTATTCTTTGAATATGTATTCTTCAATTAAGATTATTTTAACTGTTTTTATCATGATTTTATTTTTTAGGTAATACTCCATTGTGGGGATTTTAATGCTTCATTAAATATTAACTATCTCTGACATTACACCATGAATGTTTGCATAACTCATTTAAATATTCCCTTGTTGTTAGGCATTATTTCCGATTATTCACTATTGCAAATAGAATAATAATAAGCATTTTTATATAAATCTTTGTTACATCCCTGACTATTTCCTTAGAATAGCTTCTGAGGGTTATAGAAGTGAAATTAATAGGTCAACTGGTATATTACTTCAATAACTCTTGACACATGTCAACAAATTGCTTTCCTAAAAAGCCGTACCCAATTGTATTTATGAATTGTCATTTGGGGCCATCCTTATCAAATTTGGAGCCTTTTGAAGTTAAGTTTCCCCAAGAGGTAAAGCATGTCCAGAACAAATCAGTTTCTACATACAGTGTTCATTAGCTTCATGAATGAAAAAGTCACAAATATTTATACCACCACTTCACTCAAAGACAATATCTGTCTGTGTGCAGTATTTTCCAGCACAATTCCCACCATATTGGTAAATGTTCAATAAATATTTGTTAAATGCAATGAATGAATGACAATATAATTCTGTCGAACTTGCTTGTGCCAGCTAACGTGTGTTTTACAAAGGACTTTAACAATACGTATCTCATTAAAATGTCACAAGTACCTAGTGGAGAGATATTATGACTCCCATTTTAGAGATGAGAAAAATGAGGTTCCAGGATTTGCTTGAAGTCACAACTAGTAAATGATAACACAGAACCCTGTCTTCCAGGGCACACTTGGTTTTGAGCAGTTTTCTTTATGCCACAGCCAAGGGTGACAGGCCAAAGGGATTCATGAATGCCAAGAATGCTCAATGCTCCACACCAATTAAATGAAATCTAAACAACCAGCCAATATATTGAGAAAGCACTTCTGGATAATGTCAATTGCTTCAAGAAATGTGATGCTTCCTTTTAAAGAAATATAATGTATCTAACAAACTTAGATTTACGTTTGTAAGAAATGCAAATGAGCATTAAACCTGGGTAGAGTCCTCAGTTCTTTATGGAAATAGCAATGATTATTATAATGTCATTGAGAGAATAAAAAAGGTAGTTATCATCTGTTGAATGACCTGTGATGTGCAAGTAATAAATATCATGTCATTAAAGCCTGCCAACCACTATGTGTTACTCTCATTCCTACATGGAAAGGTAACTTATCGATCCCATAGCATACATCAGCGGTTCTTACACCACTATCACCTGGAGGGCTTGCTGGAAAATAGATTGCTCGATTCTGCCCTGAGTGTCTGTGATTTAGGAAGCCTGGGCTGGAGCTGAGGGCGTGTGTGATTCAGGCTCACCGGTGATGCTGCAGACCCAGGGATGCCTCGCAGAGATCCACCGACTTCCCCCAGAGCGAGGAACTGATCCTTGCCTGACTTCAAAAGGCATGCTACTTGCATTGTCCGAAGTAGATTCTAACATAAAGACTTGGAATTAAAATGTTCTCCATCTTAATTTGGACTTTGGGATGTTTATAAATTAATAAAAGAAAGGTTAAGACACTGAAAAGTGTTACAAATGCCAAAAGAGGCTCAGAGAGTTGAGGTGACCCATTTGTGGTCACAGAACTGGGGTGTGAGTCTAGACTCTTTGATCCCAAACCACACTATTTATTTAAATTGCTACTTGCTCCATTAGAAGTACAGACAGACAGCTGTATTTCACTGGATGATATTTTTCGGAAGTTAATTATTCTTTCCTTGAGTCTCTGAGGAGGATAAAGAGTTGCTATTTTCCATCTAGTAGAAAACTAAAGCATTTCTGGGCATGTGGTGCCTCCCTAAATTTAAACAAAATTTAAACAAATTAAATGAAGATACAGGCAAGCTGAGGAGTCCGGTCAAGACGAGGGCTGTGTGTGTGTGTGTGTGTGTGTGTGTGTATGAATAAAGATTTCAGGAAAAAAAATATTTTTAAAAATCAGGGGAAAAAAGTTTGCCTGTAGTATACTTATACTCTACGTGACCAAGTTGCCACTCTGAGAGAACCAAAAAAAAATCCCTACCTTTTATTAGCCATCAGAATAACTCCCCACCCACTAGCAAACCCTAATTTTCCAAAACAAAAGATGTCTGGATGAAATTTGCAACAAGGAAAATCTTAACTTCAAATGCTGTTTTGACCTTTCTCAACTAAATATTGAAATATCCCAGAGATATCAACTCTTTTGTGGCCAAATTCTATCTTCCAGATTGTTCCTTTCACCTCAAATATGTGACATTAAAAATCTTTCTCAATTTAGAAATGGTAGACTTACTTCTGGGTTCTTCAAGTCCAGAATAATTAGCAAAGTGAATAAAAAAAACAAAAACCTTCTAACCTGCTTTAAGAGGTAGCTGAAAACAGCTAAGTCAGTTGTTCACAGCTCAGTATGGAACCAGAGCTCTACAGGAGGGAAGTTCTGTGCCTGTGGTCCTGTTCATCCCTCCAGTTACAATGCGGTGGAAACAATTTACAACACTGGTGTTAATGAGACAGTGTCAAATGAGGAGACGAGCATGTGCTATAAGTACTTAGAGCTCTAAGGAACCACAGAGGGCAATATTTATCCCAAAGCCCTCTCTTCCATGGCTCCCAGGAAGGAGAACAAAATGGAAACGATCTGACTGTCTGACTGTGGAGCCAGAGGGAAAGGGTTCAAGTTCCGTCTTTACTGTTTAAAGCTGCTTGACCTTGAAGCACTTAACTAACCTGAGCCTCAGTTGCCTCACTTGTAAAGCAGGAACAATAATTCCCACATCTACAGAGTTATTTTAAGAATTAGAGATGTTAGTTAAAATGACTGGTTGATAATAGCTGCTCAAAAGATGAAGAAATTTTGATGCAGGGAGTTTGTGGCTTATACGACGTGGCTTAGACAATGGTGGTTATCGACAGAGCAGGCACCAGAAGCCAGGACTGCCACCCAGACACGTGCTTTTAATATGACCTCACGTGAAATTAATGGAAGCAAGCTCTGCCCACCTTCTTCAGTGGGATTTAGGATTACTTTGTCTCATTTAATCCCTGTTCCCTGTAGCTCTTTGTTGATGTTGTTTTTACTTGCTTGTTGTTTTATTATTTCTAGGTTAAAAGATAAATGCAATGAGAAGTGAAAGAGATACAGTTCCCTTAAAGTTACCATAGAGGCTGGAAGTTACCGGAAAGATGAGAGCCAGCCCTTGGCTAACCCAAAAATGGAAAGACACAGAGTCAGAACTCACAGGTGGGCAGTTCCAGGATGCGATGAATGGCCACATGCCGGGAGGACGGGAGGATCCCCTGGCAATACATCTGAATGTAGACTCTGTGCCAAGTGCCTCCTCCTCTGGGTCGATATAAAAATGATAGTGTAGAGTCAACCTCTTGCTAACATGTGCCAAAGAGCATCTCATACCCAAAGGAGGGATCAAGCACTCTCAGAAGCACTTCAGCCAGGACCCTGAAGAACCAGCACCTCCTGATAGCCTGCAGTCACACAGAACATAACCCCAGGTTCCATGAGCCAAGGCTCTGGGGAATTACATCTTGGGACGTCCACCCTAAATAACAGCCAGGATTTGTTCAACCATTTCAAAACTGTGCTTCTGCTTTCTTTTTAATTTGTTTCCATTACTTTTATTAAATATTGACTAGGTAAAAAAGAATACTTATGAGATGTTTGTGAATTACAAAGAAAAGTGATACAAATACTTGAGCACCAACTACTGAGTTTAACTGAATGGGCGGTACCCTAACCTGGGAGTCCCACCCCACCCAAGTCCCACGCCAGTTCTCCCTGCTCAGAGGTTAAGCGCAGTCTTTTGAATGCATCACTCTCCTGCTCTTTTTAAAAATTTTGCCATGTATGTTTTATATCCCTGAAGAATGTTGTTTAGCTTATGTGATATTGAACATTTTATAAACAATCATGCTGTCTGTATTTTTCTATAACTTGCTTTTTTCCTCACAACATTATGTTCCTCCTGAGAGTCATCTGTTATGTTACTTAATAGTTATTTCTTCCTTGTTCACGATTTGTAGTATTCCAGCACGTGAGTGCACCCCCATTTATTTATTCATTTTACTAGTGTTGGGCTTCTGAGCTACGTCTGATTTTCCTCTCTGAACATTCTTGGCCGTGTCCCCTAAGGCAGGTACAAGAGTCCCCCAAATCTCTCCCATACTTTCTCACAGAGTGTGCCTTCAGAATCCACATCACTCCACATTCTCCCCTTAAAATTATAAACCCTTGCCAAAGGGTATTTGCTTGTAGTTTAACTTGTGTTTCCATGATTAATAATGAAGCTGAGCACATGTTCATACGTTTATGTACCATTGGTGTCTCTTCTTTTCTTTAGTGAAACATTTATTCCTGTCTTTCACCCGTCTTTCTATTCAGTTGTCTTTTTGTCCTTGAATCTATTGAGTTGAATTATAATCCCTTATTGGCTTTGTGTGATGCAAATATATTTCCACTTTTGTAATTATATTTCTCTGTTTTAAAGCCTCTGTTGATGAACAGAGATTCTTAATTTTAAGTCAGTGAAATTTATCTATGATTTCCTTTATGCTTTGTGTTTGTTGTGCCCTGTTTAAGAAATTTTTCACTATCCTGGGGGTTATCTTATAAATGTTTTATAGTTTTTCCTTTCACATATGTCTTTAAACTTTCATGTGTTGTCCAATAGTTTCAACATCGTTTTAAAAAGAACTTTCTTTCCTTTCACTTGGCTGTTGTGCTATCTTTGAACAAAATAAAGTTTCCAAATATGTGTGGAAATTCCGTATGTCTGAAATTGTAATCAATTACACTGGTCTTTTCATTTATCCCTGCACCAGTACCATGTTGGCTAATTTAGTATGAGTTTTCTTTTATCTAGTAAGACAACATGTCCATGCTTTACTACTTCAAGTATGTTTTGATCCTTTGGGGACTTTTTCATTTTTATACACAGAGATCAGCTCATCAAATTCCACCACAGCACCTGTTGGAATTTTTGTTGGACTTTCATTAATTCTATAGATCAATTTACTTATCACTATAGATTAATCTATAGCTCAATTGGCCTTTTTCAAAACTGAGATTTCCTATCTCATTTATTAAAATTTGGGGTAATGTCTAGTAATAGAGTTTTGTGATTTTTTTTTCCCATGAAGTTCTTGCTCATATTTTATTAGATTCATTCCAAAGTGCTTTACATTCTAATGCTATTTTAAATGGTATCTTTTAAAATTACTTTTTAATAAAATTTTCTGCCAACAATATATAAAAATATATTTTTTTATATTTAGTCACTTTGTCAAACTCTCTTATAATCCTAATAATTTACAATAGATTCTTTGTTTTGTTTTGCTTTGTTTTTACTTAGACAATCAAATCATCTGGGAATAATGATAGTTTTATTTATATTTATTTATTATATTTCATTATTTTTATAGCTGAAGAATATCCCATTGTATGTATACTACAACTTCTTTATCCATTCATCCATTGATGTACATTTAATTTGTTTCCATGTCTTGGCTACTGTAAAAAATGCTGCAGTGAACATGGGGGTTTGTATCTCTTTTCATGTTAATGTTTTAGTTTTCTTTGGATTAATACACAGAAAAGAGAACTGCTGGATTATATGGTACTTCTATTTTTAATTCTCTGAGGACCCTTCATACTGTTTTCCACAGTGGTTACAGCAATTTACATTTCCACCAGCAGTGCACCAAGGTTCCCTTTTTCCACATCCTCACCAGCATTTGTTATCACTTGTCTTTTTGGTAATAGCCATTCTAACAGGTGTGAGATAATATCTCATTGTTATAATTTGCATTTCCTTTATTATTAGTAATGTTGAGCATCTTTTTCATGTGCCTGTTGGCCATCTGTAGGACTTTGAAAAAATGTCTATTCAGATCCTCTGTTCATTTTTTAATCAGATTGTTCATTTTTTTGCCATTGAGTTTAATGAGTTCATTATATATTTTGGATATTAACCCTTCATCATATATATGATTTGCAAATATTTTCTCCCAATTGGTGATTGCCTTTTATTTTCTTGATAGTTTTCTTCACTATGCAGCAGGTTTTTAGTTTGATATAGTCCTACTTCTTCATTTTTGCTTTTGTGGCCTTTGTTTTTGGTGTCAAATACAAAAAAATCATGACCAAGACTAATGTGAAGGAGCTTTCCACCTATGCTTTCTTCTAGGAGTTTATGGTTTCAGATCTTACATTCAAGTCTTTGATTCATTTTGAGTTAATTTTTGTGTATAAAGTAAGATAGTGGTCAAGTTTCATTCTTTTGCATGTGGCTGTTGAGTTCTCCCAGTACCATTTATTGAAGATACTATCCTCATTATACACTCTTGACTCCTTTGTCATAAATTATTTGACCATATATGGTTGGGTTTATTTCTGGGCTCTCTATTCTGTTCCATTGATCTATGTGTTTATTCATATACCACACTGTTTTAGTTATTGTAGTTTGTAATATAGTTTGAAATCAGGAAGGGTGATTTGTTCTTTCTCAAGATTGTCTTTGCTATTTAGGGTCTCTTGCAGTTCTATACAAATTTTAGGATTGTTTGGTTTATTTCAGTGAAAAATGTCATGGAATTTTGATGGGAATTGCATTGGATTTGTAGATTGCTTTGGGTAATATGGACATTTTTAAATCATTCTTCCAATCCATGAGTGTGGAATATTTTTCTATTTATTTGTATCTTCTTCATTTTCTTTAATCAGTGTCATAGTTTTCAGTGTACAAGTCTTTCACCTCTTTGGTTAAATTTATTCCTAGGAATTTAATGATAGTTTCATTTATTCCTTTCCCAATAATTCCTTCTTTTATGTTTTTGGTGTATTTTGTTTCTTTTTCATTATGTGGGGTTTTGTTTGTTGCCTTACTAAACCGACTTGGACTTTCAGTATAAAGTGGAATGGAAGCAGGGATGGTTGACAACTTGTTTTATTCCTGATCTTAAAAGGAATGCTTTTAATCTTTTACTAGTAAGTGTAATGCTCCTCATAGCTCTTCTGTAGTTATCTTTTATTACACTGAAGATATTCATTATATTGCTAATGTCCTAAGAGATTTTATCATAAATTCATATTTAAATTTGATCAATTCTTTTCCTGCCTTTATTGAGATAATCAGATTCTTCTTCTTTAATCTGCTAATGTGGAGAATTAAATTATTTTATAATGTCAAACCAACTGTGCAATATTGGAATAACCCCTAACTATTCATAATATGTCATCTTTTTATATTGTAATCAGTTTGTTAATATTTTTAGCTTTTTGGCCTTTGTGTTCATAAAGGATATTGGTGTATAATTTTCCTTCCTTTGATCATCCTGGATTGGGTTTCACAACAAGATAGTGCTAGCCTCATAAAATGAGTTAAGCAAGTTCCTTCTTTGTCTATATTCTGCCTAGGTTTTGCAATATTGTAATTATTTCTTTATTGCATGTTGGAAGAACACATAGGTAAGAACTCTCTGGTCCTAATATTTTAAATAAGGGGATATTTTTAATTGTTCTTTTAACTCCTTTTATAGATATATGACTATTAAGACTTTCTGGTTTTCCTCGAGTCATTTTTGTTAGAAAATGTTTTCTAGAAATTTATTCTATCATCAAAACTTTCAAGTTTATTGGCATAAAGTTACTCATATTATTGTATTGCTTTTAAAATCTCTGTAACTTCTGTAATTGTCATCTTTTTTTATTCTCAACATTGCTTACTTGTGCCCACTTTTTTCAGGATCATTCTTGACAGAAATTTGTCAATTTTAGCGGTCTTTCCAAGTGACATTTTCAGTTTTGTTGACCTACTCTGTTAAATGTTTGTTTTGTATCACATTTACTACTCTATTATCTTTATCATTTCTTCCCTTTCACATTCTTTGTGTTTACACAATTGTTCTTTTCCATGTTAAGTTAGCCTCTAGCTCATTAATTTTGAGACTTACTTCTTTTATAATACAAGTATTAAAATATTACTTTACCTAGATCTCACAAATTTTAATATACTATACATTATCATAATTCAGTTCAAAATATTTTATATTTCATATTGATGATTCTTTCACTTATATGTTATTTAGGAATGTGTTTTTCCAAATTTGCAAAGATTCGGAATTTTTCTGATTATCTTTTGTACTCATATGTATGTCCTCATTATGTTAAAATTTAATTACATTGCAGTCAGAATATTAAATGGATATGAAATCCATCCTTTGAAATTTGTCTATGGCCCACTGTGTGTTATATTCAGAAATATTCCTTGTGCTCTGTGAAAGAATACGTATCCTGCAGTTTCTATTTCAAGCTTGTCAATTATGTTATTCAAATAAACACTCTGTCTCACCATTGATATATTTGTGTACTTGCTACTTTAATTATTAAGATGTGTGTGTTTAAAATCTCCCACAATGTTATTGATTGGTTAATTTTCTTTGTACTTGATCAGTTCTGGCTTTATATCATTTTTAGGCTGGTATTAGGTACACAAAAGTTGAGATTATTATACCTTGTTGGTTATTTAAGTTTTTATCAATATGAAATGGACTTTTTATTCCGAGTAATATTTCTTACTTGAAATTCTATTTTGCCTGAAGATAATACAGCAATTTCAGTTATATTAGCATTAGTATTAATTAGTATTGTTCCAGGACATAATTTGATATTATTTGATTTTCAAACTATCTGTCACCTAATGTGCTGGATGGGTCGCTTGTAAATTCTATGCAGCAGAATTTTGGTTTATTGGCCTGATAATCTTTAACTCTAATTGTGACATCTAATCCACTTATTTTATTGTAATTGCTAATATATTCTATCACCCACTTTACTTCTTACACTTTATACTTGCTCTTCCGTATTTTTGTTGTGTTTTCTGCTTTCAAATTGATGCTTTTATCTCTTCTCTTTTTTTCTTCAACTAGTTAAAATGTAATATACTCTATTTCTATTTTGTGTGTATGTGTGCTTACCTAGAACAGTAGACAAATGTGTTAACATACCTATGTAACTTATCAAAACATAAATTTTATTAATTTCTTTACCTAAGAATTCATAATACAATTTCAAAAAAACACAACTATTAGAAACCAAACATCTGGAATTCCAATAGACAGAATTACTTTCCTATGCTTTTGTTAAAGGAGGAGAGAGACAAGGAAAAGAAATGAAGTAAGAGGAATTTCATTTAACTTAAGGAGACCTGCAACTCAATTTTTTATGCGACCTGAAACTACAGGACTTTACAATATAGATTTCATTTTCAAAAAGAGCATTTAAGGGCCTAGACATTCCACTGTTTCTAAGATTGCATTATATCCGGTTTCCAAAGCATGAGGCTTAGTGGGAAGACTGCAGGATGGGTAGACGCCCTGTGGAGCCAGTAGCAGGCACTGTCATTGTCATTGTACCAGTATCTACATCAAGGTCATAATACTAGTTTTCAAATAATAGAACGTATAAGGAAACTGAGGCTTAGCGTGCTTAAATTATAGGAACACAGCAGAGCTGGGGCCTCAACACAAATTTCTTCAACTACAAGTTGATACTTTCTTCACTGCTTTACAACTACTTTCTAGTGTATATACAAGGAAGCAATAAACCTAAATTATTGCTAGTCTACCCTGATCTATTATCCAAGACCAATAAAGTTTAATCTTATTTAAAAAAAAAGTTTTTTATAAGGATACAAAAAAAATCTGTATTGCTCTTCTACTTTTAGAATCCTAAAAGTTGAAAAGCTAGGTTTTCATGATTTCACACTTAAAACTCAGTTGAAGAATTCTCCACTCGATTAGTCACCTGCTATGGAGTTAGGTCATTGTCAATGGCTTGTATTCATTAGTGCTTTGAATACTACTGAGCAAAAACAGGGTAATGGCTTGAGAGGTTGGATGCTTTCTACCTCATCCTGAAGTTAGTAAAGTTCATTATTTTCCTGTCATTTTTGAGGAGTATGTCTGCATCAATTTTGGAAGATCTTAGAAAAGAAAATAACGCAGAGGTGATATTAAAGAAACAACCGATTTCTTGGAAGTGCCTGGAGATTCTTATTCCGATTTCTGACTTCATTTTTTATGATGGATGAGACTTGACAATCTCATCTAGCTGTTTTCTTGCATTGCTGATCAAAATGAGAAAGTAGAGAGGAGGAAAAACAGTTTATGAAAGCAGTAAAATGCTATTTAAAATATTTATTTTGGATAAACTCATCACATGAGCATCTAGCTGCCCATACTAATGTCAGAATTAAAAAGGAGATGAACTTTTCTCTCCTTGAGAGTGAAGCGATTTTAAGAGATCATTTTAAAAAGAGCAGGAAATACTTGTTTTAGAAGATACAAATCAGATCTTTTATAAGTGGATAAAAACATAGTGTGAAGAAATATTCTAAGCTTAGATCTACATAGTATGTTCAGTCATTTCATTCCATCAGAGAAATCTAAAGTACCTATTAAGTGTCAGATGGTAATTATAAAAACCCTCACAGGAGTACCTACTCTATAGCACAGAGAACTGTATTCAGTATCTTGTAATAACCTATAATGGAAAAGAATCTGAAAGGAATATGTATGTAACTGAATCACTACTGTGCACCTGAAGCTAACGAAACATTGTAAATCAACCACACTTCAATAATTTTAAAAAGACCCTCACATACATAATTTAATGTAATTCTCACCATAATCTTATGTGGTGGGTATCGTAATAAGCATCTCATCAGATTTTGAAATATAAGGCACAAAGAAGTTAAGTGAATTGATCAAGGTCATAGCTGCCAAGTGGAGGAACCCAAGTTCTTCTAATTATGTCCATGTCTCTCAATGAAGCACAATGCTTGAGGGTCTTGATGAATTTCTTTTTGACTTCCCTGTCTGTATCATTCAGTCTTGACTTGCAAAATAAGAAGCAAGAGGACACAAAGGGAAAAGCTGAATTGTTTCAGACTGACCTACGTTTTGCAAGCTAGCTTTAGTAATTCTGTGTCAAAACAATGGCTTAACCTCTCTCAGCCATTGTTTCCTCACCTAATTTTAAAAAGATTGTCACTCTTATTTTCTAAGCCTGACAAGGATTAAATTTACACAGTTATGGTTAAATTAGCAGACATAATAGAAAAAGAAAGATATTTTCCATGGTTTGGAGCTTCTATTAAGGCATCAGAAAAATCAATTGTAAGATTTTTCACCACTAAAAAGTATGTCACCCCATTTTCTTTTTTTAATAACACTTTTTATTATGGTATGATTCTTGTGCAGTAAACTAAACATAATTCAGATATACACTTTGATGAATTTTGATAGATGTATACACCAATGAGACCACTGCCACAATCAAGATAGTTAACATTTCCATCATTCCCCAAGAACACCCCATTTTCTTGAAATAACAGATTAATATTGGTATTCATGAAGATTTGAGGTTCATGAGAACAGAAGTAGGAGAAGGAAGGCTCTCTTAAAAGTAAACCAATGGTGGCAAAGAAAACGGGAGCCACCTGGAAGTTAAGATAGTGAAAGCAGATTTTGTGCAGGGGAAGAGATGTCTGTAGGTGGGGATTCATGGACAAGGAGATGGGTAGGTGTCAGTGGACAGAAAATTACTAAAAGGAAACATCAAAGGTCAGGGGATTTCTTGCTAAACTGACTTAAGAGGAGTCTTGCTGAAGACTCATCAGACACCAAGGGTGAGAGATGAGGAATTTGATCAGCTATCACGGGTAAGGTTTCATGCTGAACTGACTGAGTAAAATTTTTGCTAAAACTGGTTGACGCAAAGACAAGAACGAAGAAGAAAGGTTGTGCAAAGGCTGAGGCTGAGTTGACAATAGGAGCTTGACAAAAGTGTGGTCCAAGAGGACATCTTGTTAGCAGCCTAGGGTTTTTCTTTGTGGGCGGCTTTAATTTTTTTATTAAGTTTAATAATTTAATTAAATTATTTTTAATAAATATAGCACTATGCAGCTTTTCTATTTCTTCTTATATTTAGTTTTTGTAAGCTGTATTTTTCTAGGTTATCCATTGCATCAAAATACATTGGCATTAAGTTGTTCACAATATCCTCTTATAATTTTACTGTGTATAGGATCAGTAGCAATTATGTCCTTTAGCATTTCTAATATTGGTTATTTGTGCATTCTTTATTTTTTCTGATCAAGTCTCATCACCAAGAGTTGATGAATTATAGTTGGTGTTCTCTATTGTATATATTTTCTGTCCCTACATCTGATTTTCTTCTTTCTATTCTCTTTGGGTTTAATTTGATATTCTTTCCAAATTCTTGGCATGGATGCTATGCTCATTGATTTTTTTTCCAGCTTTTTAAGATTTCTAATATATGAATTTATGGCTATAAAGTATAGCTAAGTACAGCTTTACTGGTATCCCACAAATTTTTATATAATTTTATATAGTTTCATTGTCATTCAAGTCAAAGTATTTCTACTTCCTACTGTGTTTTTTCTTTGATCCATGGTTTATTTATACTTGTATCTCTTATTTCAAAGCATATAGTGATATTCTAGTTATCTTTTTGCTATGAACTTCTGATATAAATGAAGTATGGTAAAACATCAATCTGTGTGCCTTCAATGCTTTCAATTGCATTGAGATTTGCCTTATGGCACAACATATGATCAGTTTTTATGACTCTTCTACAAGTAAAGAATGCATATCTGCAGTATGAGAGAGACACTGTTATAAATATGTTTATTAGGTCCAGGTTGCTACTGGTGCTGTTCAGTCTTCTTTACCTAATCACAGGGCTCTAGCCTGTGACAATGCTGAGAGCTCCACCTTCAGCCACCGGAGTTAATGAATGTACCCCCATCAAGGAGGGCGTGGTTGAGGGGAGCAAACTTAAGCAGTAGTTTCACTGCTCAGAGCCCCTGTTCTCCATCCTGGCTCCATAAGTCTTCACTCTCTTGTTAGCACCCTGATACCTGAAAGTAGATTGTTCGTGTATCCAGATATTTGAGCTAAATTCAGTGGGATATTTTATTTAAAATACTACTCAGTCCTAACCAAGAACTCTGCCTATTTATTCTCTTCTCCTCACCTGGAATGTGAGGTCCATAAGACCAATTACTGTGTCACTATTGTGTCTCCAGTGCTTAGAAGAATGCATAGAGTAAGCACATAATAAACATTTGTTGAATGAATGATTAAATATGCACTTCCACTCCAACATTACAAATGATTCTTCTTGACTCAGCAACTTTCTAAATACTCTTTTTCAAAAATAAAGTCTTTCAGAGGCCCAACTTTCTGGCTTAATCTCTACCTCTGTAATAATTGGATAGTTACCCTTTCTAATCACGTCTATGAAAGCCGCAGGAGTGTTTAATTTATTGACCATTATAAAATGCTTTATCATCTTCAAATTTAAGGTTAGAAAGTGCCAACTTATATGTGTAATTAAAATACTTGAATTCCACATGGGCTTAAGATTAATGTGACTGCACAAAAAGTAGATGCAATAGGGATTCTATGTGAGAATAACATTAACTATTGTGGTTGGGCTGACAAGTCTTTCATGTGATAAATTCTAGGAGTGTGAAGACATTTGAAATGTCTGTTTATCCCCAGTTCTTTCCCCAGGGTGTTTAAAAATACTTTTTTCAAGCAAGATAACATTTGCCTTCATTTAAAACACAGCTGAAATATTACTATACAATTTATACATGAGAAACAAACAGAGATGGCATAAACTTATCCAACATCACAAAAGGAAGTCAATAATTTTTGAATCCAAAGCCCTATCTCTTGACTGGGCCATTATATAAATGGTAGAGTTTTAAATTGTTAGAGCAGCATTTGAAAGAACCAATAAAAATTAAAGAAGTTTCTACTTGGAAAAACAAGTGAAATCAAGACTGGTAGGTCAGTAGGTATCAATCTCCTGGGAAATCTCCTAGAAATGAATCATCTCAAGAATTTATCACACTTGCTCAAACCTTATTCTTCTATTGCTTTCTTTCTCTCCCTTTCTAGGAGTTACAAGGACAGGCTAAAGGGTGAGGGGCATCCATTCTGCCCACCATGGACAGCCCCACTGCTAACTGACCCAGTGCCCTGGAAGCCTTCCACTTCTGCCAGTGATTAGTGGCTTGAGGAAGACCTAAAATTGAATGTCTACAGTTGGGTATTCAAAGATAACAAGGCTTTTCATATGTCCAATGAATTACAAACATCACTGTCTTTAATTAGATTAGAAAAGAGTGACTGTCCAGCAATCTTAGACGAAGAGCTAAAAGAGGTGAAAAAGTGTAGCCTTCAAGGAATCTAGTGCCCCAAAGCTAGATCACATGCAGGCTGCTCAGTGGAGCTAACTTAACAAGGTGGCTATATTTTATTCACTGTGAATCTTCTGGACCTGACCTGACCCTGGCACATAGTAAGAGTATCACAGTGGCAAGTGGTAGAAAGCCTGGCCCATTTGACCCAAAGCATTCAAAGTATATTGGTAATGCAGTGAAACCACTATGGAAAACAGTACGGAGATTCCTTAAAAACTAAAAATGGACTTAGCGTATGATCCAGCGATCCCACTCCTGAGCATATATCTGGAGGGAGCTCTAATCTGAAAAGATACATGCACCTCAGTGTTCACAGGAGCACTGTATATCATAGCCAAGACATGGAAACAACCTAAATGTCCATCAACAGATGACTGGATAAAGAAATTGTGATTTATATATACAATGGACTACTACTCAGCCATAAAAAAGAATGAAGTAATCCCATTTGCAGCAACATGGATGGACCTAGAGATTATCATACTAAGTGAAGTAAGTCAGAAAGAGTAAGAAAAATACCATATGATATCACTCATATGTGGAATTTAAAAAAAAAATGACACAAACAAATTTATTTACAAAACAGAAACAGACTCACAGGCATAGAAAACAAACTTACCATTACCAGGAGGGAAATGGGTGGGTGGAGGGATAAACTGGGAGTTTGGGATTTGCAGATACTAACTACTATGTACATAATAGATAAACAACAAATTTCTTCTGTGTAGCAGAGAACTATATTCAATATATTGTAATAACCTATAATGAAAAAGAATATGAAAAGGAATATATGTGTGTATAACTGAATCCCTATGCTGTACACCAGAAATTAACACAACATTGTAAACCTCTATACTTCAATTTAAAAAAAAAGTATACTGGTGCCCTAGTAACAATCAATGACTTTGGAATTAGTATTATTATGAATTCAAGAATTTTAAGTATTTGATATTTTTCAATCCATTGCAGGCATTAATGCTTTTTCAATTGAAAATGCTATCATATATTCTGGGATTATATCTGCCCTACATTGTTTAAATAAACAAACATTTTTATTGAAATACAAGATTATGCAGAAAAGAGCACCAAAGTGTACAGTTTGATTACTTAAAATAACCACAACCATGTAACCAGACCCCGATCAAGAAATAGAACATTACCAGCAACCCCAGAAGTCCCACTCTAGTCACCATGCCCCCTTTTATCTTGAATCCAATCACCATGTTAGCTTTGCCCGTTTTGAGACTTTACATGAATGATTTCATGCAGTATGTCCTCTTTTGGCTCTGGCTTCACTCATTCGAAGTGAGGTCTGTTGCATCCAGGTAATAGACTTGGTTAGTGTCACTGCCTCTGACACACACAACCACAATGGATTCTGCACAGACAGGCCCTACTTCTTCACATCACTAGCTTTTGACCTCAGGCTCCGGGGCAGGTGTATGGACGGACGGAGCCTGGATCATATGTCCATAACGTAGCTGAGCGGGAGACTAAGAAAGCAAATATCTCGCTTTTTTTTCAGACGTTTCTGAACGTAAGCAGGGGACTTAAATTCTGAGCAATCAAAATGAATATGAAAAGTCTACTTCTTAAGCATTCGATAGACATTTGTTGATCTGAATTAAACTGGCCCCATGCCTATCTGTTCCCATCAAGATACAATGTGAGAAAGTGGGAGCCAAAGTTTAACAGCTGGTCCCACAGCACAGAAACATCCGGGAATTTAACCCTGAATTTACTCTCTGCGACACTGCTCTCCAGAATATAGGGAGTTAAGATAAATATATAATTTAACTGTGTGCCATTCTCTACCAAACAGATGGGACCTTGTTAAGAAAATAAATTATAATCTCTTTGAACATATGGTTTAACTTCCTGTTACAAACATCTTGGAATTCTGTATCATTTGGTACTATTTATGTTGTAAGAGATCGAAAATCAAATGAGCTTAAGAAAGTTACTGTATAATCAGAAGTAGTTCTTAGTTCAGGCAGATTGATCGTCTAGTTCAGAAAGGTTCCCCAGGATCCAATTTATCTTTATTTCTCTACACTGCTTTCTAAGGTCTCAGTTTCATATACAGGCACTACACAGTGGCCAGTGACCCCTCTGACCAACACACACACACACACACACGCACACGCACACACACACACACACCACTCACTGGACCACACTCCACCTGTAGTGATAGCCAAATAGATGCCTTAGTTATAAACCTGAGAGACTCATGTGCATAGTTTAGTTACTGTTGTAGAAGAAAGGAGATGCTTCTCTTTTCCGGAAAACTTAGCAAGTACCTCCTCATGTCTTAATGACTTTAATCGGTTTATGTGTCCATCTCTGAACCCAGTCTCATGACTGAGAAACTTGGAAGTGCAGCTTAATTGAAGATTATCAAAACTCAACCTTGAAACCAGGAATGGGTAAATCCTCCCCCCAGAAGATTGACTGAGAATGAAAAAGAGTGATTCCACCAAAGAAAACATCTTAGAAAGGCAGGTTACCATTGGTATGGAAGGAAGGAAATAGGTATGAGACGATATAGAACAAAAAACCCATCACGGATTGGATGGATTGGCTTGGATTCTCTGTAATTGCAGCTACCTCCTTTTTGCAGTGATTAAGAACTGTGCAGTCCATTAAACACTATTACTACATTACCAAAAATGGCATATTACTACTATGCCATTTTTGAAGGATTAAATGATTTTTCAGTGATGGAATCCATTCATAGTTCCTAATTTATCATCTTTCTCAAATGTGTATATGCTAACTGTTATATGTCAATTCAGAAACTCAGAGCTGATGTTTCTATCTGACTCTGCACTGATGACATGAAACATTGCCGTTAGGGAGACTGAGGAGTGCCAGGTACAGATTCACAGACTTCACCTCTTCCCCTACGCACCACGCCCTTTGACTTCTCTTTAGATCAGAACTCCCCAAGATGTTTCCAGCGCCAAGAATGATCTCCAAAATTATTGTGAAAATCACCTCTCCGATTCAAACATCCTAAATTGAGGGCACTGAAAATCACGATCACTCGGGAACCTCTAGCTCTAAAAATACATTGAACTTGTGAATTTTCTTGTCTCAATGAGCGATGCCACCTTGTGCAGTGTACCTGCTTCTTTCTTTCTCCAGGAGTTCCCTGGAATCATCAACATTAAGCCCTGAACTGTCACAGCAGATTTGGAAGTCTGTACTTCTACAATACAATTATATTTCAGGAAAAACCAATGGTATGCTAAAAGGTTAAAAAAAAAAAACTATATTTTGCCGTACTGGTTGACTCTGACTTATTGTAGCAAAGCTCACTGTCTCTGGCACCCAACTGAGTAACTGGAATAATGCATTTTTATCTATTGGTGACAACCTTTGTATAGGAAGCAGTTTAGAAAGGAGGGGAAGGAGACAGGTATGTCACTTGGTGCAGGAACAGGCAGCCTGACATCTGGCTCCCTCTGTACCTGGGCTCTGAAGGAAAACCAGGCAAGCTGCCAGCCTTCATTCCGATACCCCAGAGGCAGGAGACAAGCTGAGATGGCCCTGCCACTTCCAGACAGGAGAGAAATTTGCCTTTGTGGACGCCCTCTCCGGAAACACACGGCTTAAAGCTGCTGGTTTTTCTGCACTGCCCATCTTGCTCAGCAAACCAGGGACGAGAGAGTGCTAGGGAAGCATTTTCAATTCAGGTGTCACATCCCGTCATTTGCCGTGACCCCCGCGATAGAGTGCGTGGTATTTGTCAAAGCAGCAGAGACAACCTGTCTGGGGAACTTTTTTTCAGGTTGCGTTCTAATTTGGGATGGCAGTCGTCTTTAGGAATAGCTCTGGCAAGCGTGGAGAAGAAAATCAGAGGCTGCTCTGCATTCGTAGCCATATTATTTCTGATGATGCTAAATAATAGTAAGAGAATTAATGCTTTGAAGTCAAACCATACTTGTCTAATTGTACTGCCCTCTGAGAAGTAAACGTCTTAGGGAAAGTAGCAAAAATAGACCAAGCATTTCATTTAGAAGTCTTCCTTTTTCTATATATACAATTGTTAACCAAACCAGAGATTCTTATATTTTTACACTATTATTCATCGTTGGAACATTAGAGAAACTATTTGTATCACTTCCAAACCTCGTCAACATCACAATGACTTTTATTATCCTGTACATTCTAGTCTTTCACAATGTGCATACCGAATTTACCTTATAATCATAGTGTAAATCACTGTGATCTTAGAGTAAATGAGATTTTATATTCTCTCTGATTTCACAGAGTATTATTTAATAAACATCCAAACTTGTTGCCTGTACTTAATAGAAGTCATTTTATCTCATATTACTCCATTGAATTGGTGAACAATATTCCATTAAACAATTATTCTGTTGTTGGACTTTATTATAAATAATGCTGCAATTATCTTGCAGCAGGGAAATTTAGGGGGAGAAAAAAAAGACTTATTTTTCTAATTATAAAAGCCGTACATGCTCACTGCATAAAACATGGAAAGCAAAGTAAAGCCTAATTAAAAAACAAAAGAATTATCTGTAGTACCACTACCCAGAAGTAACTATTTTCACTTTGGTAATGTCCTTCCAGCTTTTTTCTCCATGCATTTAAGGAATGTTTTAAATGTGATATTGTATATAGTACTTTCTGTCCTTTCCCTTTGCAATAAATCATGTATATTTCATGTGTATTTCTCTATGTAAGTAACTATTCATAAAGTCTGGCAGGCTTCAATTTTATAAACAGTCATACCCAAGTCTGAATCCAGTTTCAATAACTCACCAGATATGTGGATTTCAGGTGTTGTATAATACCTCCAGGCATTAGGCCGTTATGAGGATGAAATTTTGAACCATGTTTAAGTGTATTAAGTGGTACATATTAAATACAATAGTCCCCCTCTTATCTGGGAGTACATGGTCCAAGACCCCCAGTGGATGCTTGAAACTGCAGCTAGCACTGAATTCTGTGCCATGTTGCTTTCCATGCATGCAGCCCTATGATAAAGTTTAATTTATAAATTAAACAGGAAAGGAGTAATAACAATAACTAATAATAAAATAGAACAATTTTAACAATATGTAATAAAGGTTATATGAAAACTTCTATTACAAAATATCTTATTGCACAAATTTAATGCCTTGTCCATGTTAACCAAGCACTTATTAGGCAAGGTGGTTGTGACATTTGCAGTTTCAGGTGCAACAGCAAAACTAGCACACAGTTCTTTTTCCTTCTTCACAGTTTCATGGATAGCAGATTTATTTTTACTGTAGATCTTAGCAACCGCAGCATACCTTTTTTTTTTTCTCGCCTTAGTGGAGAACTTTCACCTTTTCCACGTTATGTATGCTCTTTGACGTACCCAAATTGCCAGCATCACCACTCTTGCACTGTGGAGACATTATTCAGTACAATAAAGTTTACTTGAACACAAGCACTGTGGTTCCATGACAGTGGATCTGATAACTGAGATGGCTACTAAGTGACTAGCAGGTGGAAAAGGGGATGATGCTCATCCCAGGAAGGATGGAGGGGGACGTCAAGAGATTTCATCACACTATCCGGAATGATGTGTAATTTAAAACAGGAATTATTTATTTCTGAAGATGTTACCCCAAAAGGAGAAGAGAAAAGATCCCAGTTCTTGTCATATCTGAAAGGTAAGAACTCAGACAGGAGACAGAGAGTGTTGTGTAGTGAAAGGTTTTAAAGGATTTATTTAGGAAAGAAAAGTACACCTCCAAGAATGAGAGGCAGGCTGATCCAAGGGGCAAAAGTAAAATTCTGTTCCTTCCCTTATATCCTCGCTTAGACGTGGTCTCTTGATTTGATTGATGGCTTTTGTCCCTGGAGTGCTTAGTCATGCTCGTCCCCTTTTGTGCATGTCCTTCCCCATGATGCACACAGACAAGCCCACGGAGGGGCCGAAACTGCAACGCTAATTATAATATAATGAGTATTGGATCATGTCGGCTAGCTCCTTGTTGCTACCACGCAGTTAAGGCTGTCAGGTTCTAATCGGTTTCTTGCTGGCACTTGTTTAGACAAAGTAAAGCCCCTTTATGCTGGACGCGGGCATACACCATCTTCCGGACCATCCTCCCTCTCCTCCACCTATCTGCCAGGTGCCCCTACTTATCCAACTACCTAAAAAAACCTTCTGTTTAATGGTACAATTATTATTACTAAAGTGTTATACATGATTTTAATTGTTCTGCATAATTGTATTGCATAGAGAACATAATTAACTCAACCCCAATTATTGAGTATTTAAGTTACTCCCACTTTTTCAATATTATAAAGAAAAAAAAAATAAACATCTCCATATGACTAACAGTGCATATATTCCTCCATTTCCTTAGCATAAATACATAGGCATGCAGTTGCTATGTCAAAGGATACAACTGTTTTTGGATTTTTAATGCATGTGGCAAAAAAAAAAAAAAAAAACAGTCAAGGAAATTTGCACCAATTTCTTACACACAACTCGTTGCCCTTCCAATTTGTTTGCAAGAACAACTGATTAATATAAGGAAAGATAAAAATGTATGAGCCAAGTTTTTGCAAAAGCCTCTGCATAACTAAGGCTGGAACCATTACAATTTGATAAGTGTAACCAGTGATGTGCTTTTCTGATTCAAATTTTACTGTGGTATCACTGCTACTAAACTGGATTTGAAAATAAACTACTTTAGGAGATGGTCTTCAAATCACAGCATCCAAAGTGTCAAGCTAGGATTTTTAAAAAATAATGAATCATACTCCAGTCACATTACTTTAAAAATTTACCCCTAACATTTTTGGAGGAACAAATGTTTGAGCACATAATAAACCAAGACTCAAGAAGGTAACAAATATTGTTATTATAATACAATATTTTTGCTAATATTAGTGACAACACATCTCACATTTTAAGAGTAACATATTATAATTTAATAATGTAAGACATTATATTGCTTCTAAAATAGTCACATATCACAGGATAAATATTTGACACTTTTGACTTAAATGCATAAAGCCAACAGCCTAACAAACTTACAAATATCTCATTACTTAAAAGCTATACTATATCATTCAATAAAATAAAATAGTTGCATTAAATTCCTTACATTTCTGAATATCAGTTATTGGGTCTCCGTCATATCAAAAGCTTATACTGTGAAAGGAAGTGTTTTAGTATCTTTCATCAAGAGATTCCTTCATGAAAACTTTTAAAAAGGAAACGAGATGAGGTAGTCTGCTGAAATTTTTCGAGCTGCCCCAAATTAAGACACTCTATCGATTTTATAAATGTTGGGTTGAAACTTAACAGAAAGTCCTTGAACGACCAAAAATGCTTGTGACCTCCAGACCCTTATCAGAGCCCATGAACTGTCAGACAAGCCTTCTGAATTCTCAAGGAGAAAATCCTTCTCCTAATGACTTAATGGCTAATGACATGAAAAAGATAGCACCTGTCTTAGCAAAGTATGCAATCATTAAAAATAAATTAGTAAAGGGAAGTTCCATGAAGATTTTACGTCTTGCTAACTGGAAGGGGGACCTTTCTACAGTTCAGGCTAACGGTAAAGTCATCACCCTGTACCCCGCTACTCTCAGCTCAGGCTGCCACCTGGCAGGTGTGAATCCATCTGTTGCAAAGTGAATCAGAAGAGAGTACGGTTGAATCAGCAAAAATCTATCACCCCTTCGGAAAAGTGACCCTGTCCATGCTAATACTACTGCGCTAGTAGCGTCATCCACTCACAAAACAAATCAAATATTGCTACATCTTAATCTTGTAAGATACTTGCCAAGAGTAAGATGTCATACTGCCTGCTGTGATACTGTGACTCCGTTTGTTATTTACCAAAGTACAGTTCATTGTCCTTGTGAAGGAGGATTAATAAAATGGCCACACTTAGGCTAACAGGTTGTGTATTCTTATGTTTGCCCTTAAAACGGTCAACTGACTTGACTGACCTGGTTGCTACTCACAGTTCCAGGCCCATTGTTAAAACTAAAGCTATTGATCTTACTGTTTCTACTTCATTCCAGTGATCAAAAGCTATAATCATGCTTGGTCTCTGAGTTAATCTCCAGGGAGAAGGTCACAGGACTTTAACCTTACAAAATCGCCCAAATTACCAAGAAGACCACACCGTGGGTGCTCATAAGATAAAGAGATGGAAAGAGCGACAACCACTGGCCTCTGTAGAATTGGTCACCTGGAGGCATCATGATGCCACTCTAAGTCTTCTGATGAGAAAATGATTCTGCTTATTGTTATCGATGCTTTACTGTTTGAGCTCGGGCTGTATACCGACCCCACCCCATCCCCAAGGGGGGTTCAGAGGTCTGAAGGCACTCGCCTGCTGTAAGTCCCCTTTGCCCGGCAAAGCAATAAAATTACCTCTTTCCTTCTAAGCTCCAAGACCTCGTCTCTGGGTTATTCGGCTTGTTCGGGATGAGGGCCGATCTTTCAGCAACACTTGTAGTCCTCATTTTATTACACACCGAAATTCTCAGATTGTTTTCCTCTCAGTGACCCTACTTAGGACACAAAATAATAAGTTAAACATCTTCATCTTCTGCTTTCTACTATCTGTGTTATCTTGAATAAGTTTCTCAATCTCTCTGGATCTTTGTTTTCTCATTTGTAAAATAAGAATAAGAATACATTTCTTGTCACGTTGCCTTAGAGTTCTTTACAGATCTAGATCAAATTTATAGCACAGCATCTGGCACATTAATACATTGCTCAGTAAATCATAACTATTATCATTAAAATTTCACAGCTTTATAATTGATATTGATCATTTGATTGTTAATAATACATACTTAAGACTTTTTTTCTAATGGATATTAGGTGCACCAAGTAATTGGTAAGTGAATAAAAAGTTGACTTAACAAAGAGTGCCATTGTTAAATGACACTTTATGCAGCTCAAATAAAAAAAAAAAAGTCTATTTAAAGTTAACTCAGTTCTAGATGTGCACAAACAGCAAGTAGCAAAGGAAAACAAAAAATCTAAGGAACATGCTGTTTCCACATTGCCGCCCAAGTGGCAACTCCACAGTTGTCAATTTCACATCAACAGAATCTAATAGTCCAAGGCAGAGATGGGTTCGAGCCCAGTCGCACTCCGTGGACCTCCACCCCATGCTGTGGGTCACGCTGTTTGAAAGCTGACTTTGGTGGCAACAGCAGAGTGTCACCAGAGCATGCAGCCTACTCTGCTGTTTGTATTAAACACCCTCTAAACTCAAGCCTTGTGCACACGACAAGATGAAATACCAGGTTTAAAAAAAAAAAAAAAATCAGAACCAAACAATGTATGCAAAAGTTGATGGCAAATATTAACTAGCTGCCTATTTGAAATCGACCAAAAACCAGCAGAACACTTACAGTAAAAGCCTCTAACAATCAAAAATATTATTTTAGCCATTGAGGTAAAATTTCTACCCCATTACCTGCTCACAAAAACTGCAAGTATTCAAGGGAGCAGAATTATCTAATTCATTTTAACTCCTTTTTTTTTCTGCCTTTTATCTCCTCTGACCTCCACACCATGTCCACAACAAACATACCAAACATTGGTTAACATGTCCATGGAAATTCATCAATGATTTTCCACGGTTCACAGGATGAAGTCTCCAGCTCTCCGTCTGGCCCCTCCCCATCTCTGCAATGTCCCACTCTGCTCAGCTTTGCCTGTATTCACCCTGAATTTAAGCTTGACTGCTGACTGTACATCAAATATCTGACCTATCCTCCTTCTCTACTGCCTACCTTAAGTGCTTTTTATGCTCTTCCATTATTGTCTAAATATCCTACCTTTTCCTCCAGACTCAATTCAAGTCCCTTACATCAAGGATTGCAAAGTCAAAACCCAAAGCTTTGTTGTTAACGTGAGTAGATTCAGAAATAAAGGAGGGCTGCAGGAATATGGGACGAGGCTTGCCCTTTGATTTTTTACGAGAAGTCAGAACTCTAGCTGTTCGTATGAAAGTGCCTCATGCTTCCATGATTTAAAAGATTTTAATGTGTAAGGAGAAAAAGCTCTGACAAATTATCAATGTGCTTTGCATTCTTGGTATTTTCTGATGGAGCAGCTTCACTCTGGTCATCCGCCCATCACCACCCATGCCCCCACCCAAGTAGGTATCCACAACTCAGGAACAGTGTTCCTCTCACACCTGCTCCCTTCTTTCACACTCTATAAGCACCAATTGATGGACAGAGGAAGCAAAACCCAAACTGATTGAGATTCAACATCCACTAATCCAAAGCTGATGAGCTCAAACTATAAACTACATTCGGTGACAGAAATATTAAGTTTATTGCTCTGCTGAGTTCCAGGTCTTCAGATGTAACTGTCCCATAAGTCGGCCTGCAAGTCAGACCAATGGAAGGTGATCTTCACCAGCAATCCCACTGCCCCACTGAAAGAGAACAGGACCCTGTGTCCTACCCACTGCCTCTTGTTTATAGAAAACCTTAGTCCCCCAGGCCTCCCTGAGTCATAGAAGAGCAGGCTCAAGCAGTTGATCAGGACAAACCTGCAGGCACTGGGGGATGACAATAACTCTGACCACCTATCTCAATGATTAACTGACATTACGCCTCTGTTTCCCTTTAAAACTTTCATGACTAAACAGAATCTTTGGACATGGGGTTTTTAGTGGGGGGGATGCTAGGTCCACCAGATTGCAGGCATTCTGATTAAAAGCAACTTTCCTTTTTTTCACCAAGGTTGTTGCCCGCAGGATCATACCCCTGCCCCTCCCTCAAATAGAAACCAATGACGCTTATCTAAGTCTCAGGAGGCAGATGCAGAAAAGAAATAAGAACTGATTAACACCCACACAGTACAAGATGATGGAGGATTTGAGTTCCAGTAAACCTTGAGTCTCATTATGCACTCATTGTACTGTATTAGCATGCTAAACGGCACACCCATCAGTGCCATGACAGTTGACGATTACCATGACAACAACCAGAAAAGCCCATACCAGGACTGAAAAACTTGTACAAGGACTGATTGACTCCATCAAACCCAGAAGGAGGACAGGCTAGCAGAAACCTCCCGTAAAAGCCCACGTGGCCCAGCTTGGGCTAGGGCCATCCCTACCACCCATCTTGGCTGATGGCTTTCCACTCGAGAGCCTCTTCCTCATTGGAGTGCTCTTCTTCCCTTCTCCCTGCATGAACACTTTACTTCCATTTCCCCTTGTGAACAGTAAAGTGGCTGTTCACTTCATCCCTCTGCCTCTGCTGCGTGAATTCTTTCACAGTCTGCAGCAAGAACCCACACTTTGGTGGGCTTCCTAGCTTAGGGGTCCCCCTCTCCTCCACTTACACTGTGAGTCCTCTTTCCTACAAAATACTGAGAGTTTGTTGTTGTGAGCAGCTCCCTAAGGCCATGTCTATTGCTTTCGGGGCTTCTTCCTCAACAAGATTGTTCCTCAAGTTCCTGGAGGGGCCACGTCTATGTTCCACCATCCAGCACCATTGCCCAAATTCTCCGGAGTAGGTCCATTATGCTTTGCTGAGGATTATAATTGGAGAAAAGGACTGAAGTTGTGAGAGGGAAGCAGGAGGCACAGACTGGTATGCTGCTGCAAAGGTTGAACTAAATACTCATTTTGACCAAAGGACCATAAGTTTCATCACATTTCTAGAGGAATCTAAATTTCTCAGTGCCGATCAAGTCCCCACAGTCATGGCCCAAGGCTTCTACGTTTGTCTCTCCCACACTGCTTGCCAGGGTAGATAGAAAAATACTGCCTTGGAAATTAAGGTCCCACCACATCAGTGTAATACAGCCTTCTTGCAGAACATCAGCAGGTTTAGCATAAATCAAGGAACTTTGCAGCCCAGGGGTTTGTTGATAGACTGCATGGAAATAAAGTCCTATTAGGAAAGGTTTTATATTTGCAACTAATCAAAAAAACAAAAACAAACAAACAAACAAACAAAGAAAACCTGGGATATGAAGGTATGAAGAAAGGTTGTCCTTACAATAGGCTGACTTCTGCTCTGTTTTCTGTCAACACTTAATTAAAAGAATGAATCTGTTAGCGAGTCCAGACTCATTCTGCTTGCCACACAACAGGCCAATAAATCAGGAGATGAGGTGTTGGGGCAAGCAATAAAGACTTTATTCAGAAAGACAGTAGGCCAGGAAGATGGCAGACTAACGTCCTGGAGAACCATCTTCCCCAAGTCAGAATTCAGGCTCCTTTCATTAAAAAGGGGAGGGGGTGCAAATTTCTTGGTGTCAAAATTTTTGTTCTTGCAGCTGTCCACATAGGCCAGATCAGGATGTTCCTGTAAACCTCCAGCAAGACAAATGTTATTCTCTGTTCTGCAACTTTTTATCTCTATATGAATGGAAAATTGTTATACCCTTAAAAGTCAGAGCCTTGAGAATGGGTTATCCTGTATGTTTCAGGCTCTAGGCAACATTCAGGAAACAGAGCCCAGGGTTAGAGCTAAATGAACAGAAATAGTATGGACTCAGATTTGTTCTTCCCTGTTATAAATCCAGTCATAAGAGTCCTTCCCAAAATATGGTTCTACATTCCCGGTTGTGTCCCTAGAGCTTAGGAATTCAATTTTAAAAACAGCCCTCTTCTTTGGTGTGATGAAATGTCAGGTGTTCTGTATGCTAGTGTGATGTCTTGCAACACCTGTTCATTTATGTTTGTTTGTATCTTCTTATATAGAAGACAAAGTGAACTCTGAGATTGTGGTCTTGCTGAGAAGTCCCACTGAGAAGGGGGACTTTTATCTCTAGCATCTGCAGGATCGCTTTATGGTACTGACACAGGGCAGCCCTGGTGTAAATGGCTTCACATAAATCTGCTACTTCTATTTAAAGAAATAAGTGCCTTTTTTTTCAATCTTCAGAAAGAGGAACTGCTCCCTGTGAGGTGTCATTCAAATAGCCAGAGGCATCTAGTGTTTTTAACAGCTGGAACCCAAAGATCCCTAGAAAGGAAGGCCCTCCCCCTCACGCTGCCACTTCCACATTCTAACTCAAGCCAAACGTTCCCCTTGGCTCGCTGAAAAGTAACCTAGCCCTGCGCAACAGCAAGGGCCAGTCATTGTCATGAACCAGCCGTGGCTGAGTTGTTGGTTTTTCCTGCATTCTCCTGATACTTTTCCACTCACTTTTCAGCCTTTCCTATACACAAGTAGATCTTGCTGAGCAAATCTGTATTTTTAATTTTTTTTTTAAGTATAGCCAGTTTACATGTTGTATCAATTTCTGGTGTACAGTGTAAGTTTCAGTCATACATATACATACGTATATTCCTTTTCATATTCTTTTTCATTATAGGTTACTACAAGATATTCAATATCTGGCTATACAGTATAAACTTATTGCCTACCTATTTTATGTATAGTAGTTAGTATCTGCAAATCTCAAACTTCCCATTTATCCCTTTCCACCCTCTTTCCACTCACCTCGCCCCAGTAACCATAAGTTTGTTTACTATGCAAACCTGTATGTTTTAATTCTGGGACAACCAGAATTGCCACCTTAAAGCCTCAGTTAAGACTGATGTGATGGTTTAACGAAGCATCTTATTTCTGTATTTCAATATACTTTATCTTGAACATTAGTCATCAAAATTTGAAAACAGAAGAAAAAGCAATCTCCAGACCATGCTGTATCATGACTTCAGTCTAGACTATTTTCAACTTTCAAAAATGAGTGTTCCTGAAGAAAAGGGAACATGTTCTGAGGCGATGACAATGCATTAGCTCTCAGTACTGTGCTCCCTGCTTCCAGTGCTGTGTTGAATTTATCCTTCATCACGACCTTGAGTCAAGTGCTATTAGTATTCCAATGTGAAAGCAGAAGAGAACCCAGGCTTGGAGAGATTACTTCTCTGCCCAATGTCACATAGCTAGATACGGAAGCAGGGATTTGGCCCCAGCTGTAAGGGCTGCAGAGTCCCCATCTACATCACCGCACAGAACTGCCAGACCACGTGCTACCACCGAACAAGGACACTGATGTTCCTGCGCAATGATTAAGACAGGAAACCCTGTTCCTGGACTCAGAAGCCCTAGACTACTAATTCAGGAAGGGAATTTGATTCTCTGAGTTACATTGTCAAACATTCAGTTCTTCTTCCACCCTCAAGTGTGTTTCCAAAGGCCTAAACTGAAAGAAGAGATGAAACTGGGCAGGCAGATGTCCCAGCTTTGTCGACTGAAATAAATGTGCAGCCTAAAAGTTGAGAGTTATGTTTAATTTGGTGGGAGGACTCGAGCCGGGATGACAGCCTCTCAGATGGCTCTGAGGAACTGCTCCGAAGAGGTAGGGGAGGAGCTAGGATATACAGGAGCTTTACAACAAAGACCAGGTAGTTGGAACAATAAAAGATTACTTGTTATCTAAAGAAAACCAGGCATCTCAAGTTAAAGAATTTAGTGCTTTTCTGTATGTGGGAGGAAGCAAACATTTAGGCTCACTGAATTCATCCCTTTGACAAGCACCTAGCTGTCTAGGGCCAGTATCCTGTCCTTTCTTATTCTGAGTCCCCTCAGGGTGCACCATTGTGAGTGGCTGCAGAGGCCGGGGGCTGCAGGCTTGTCTTCCCTGGGGGGTGGTGGCAGCCGCTGATGACTTGATGTCTTCAGCATTCTTTGTTTACTGATACTGCTTGCAGTATTTTTCGTTCACACAGTGCAAGTGGATTTTGTTGTCTACGTTTTTATAAAAGAAAAAAAAAGTGTCAGAAAAGATTATGCAATTTATCTATGGACTCACAGATAATAGAGAGTGAAGTTGGAATTCATTTCCAGATCTCTCTAGTTCCAAAGATCATTCTACTAGATGGACCTAAGGTGATGATCGTGGGCCTGTTAAAAGCAGCAGAAATCCTGGTAATAAAAGTAATTCTTGTTCTTGGATTCTCTCCCAGCCCCTGGTGTTGTAACAGCCCAAGGCAGAGAATGTTGGTGGATTACAAGTTCTGGTGATCACTCGAAAGGGTTGGTATTAGTTATGGCCACAGAAAACAATTAAAGGCTGGTAACTATACTGAAGTAAAAAGTGACAAACTCTTCTTGTGTCCCTAGAAGAAACTGCACGTTTTAAGCAATTCTCTTGTCTAACTCTGCATTCCAAGTGGATAACATGTGCACCAGCCTATAACTGAGACTTTAATGGAGTAAATGATATTAAAGTTCTGCAACATCCCAGTTGTCAATGGGAACTTTCAATGGTCATCCTCGCCACTTTGTACATCTCACTGTTTTGCACAAGTCAAAAACCTAGTGGGCGTCCTTAATAGCTCCTTATCCCTTGTCCTTATCCAAGTCCCGACCCACGTGAAACCCTGCATTTAGAAACTTCACAGAGAAAATACCTACCAAAGAGGATCTCTATAAGAGTTCCAAAAATGAATCATATATTATCAACAAAGAAACACACAAAATTTCAAAAATTATAACCAATACAGACTTTATTTCCAATCGTGATGCACTAACTCCAGAAATGAAAGGGGGGAAAACACAGGTAAAAATCTGTCCAGATAAGCGAAAGCCCTATCTTCATAACTCTTTAGTTTAAGAAAGAATTACAACAAGAACTAAAATGACAATAATGAAAATATCATATTTGAGCCTACAGGACACAGCAGGATTTGTAATGCTAAGTATCAAATAAGAGTGAAAATAAGTAAATTAACCATTTCATCTCAAGAAGCTAGAAAAATGAATTTAAAAAAAGCAAGAAGAAGAAATTGATAGTCAGAAGTTTATGAATTATAAACCAGAAAACAAGTAGAACTAATAAATAAATTTAATAATTGGTTTTTGAGGTTGAGCCAAGATGGCAGATTAAAGAGACTCACAGCTCACCCTCTCCCACAAACACACCAAGAATTACATCTACAAACCTACTGAATCGCACAGAACACCTGCTGAACTCTAGCAGAGTGTCTCTTGCTTTGAAATACAGGAGGATTCTCACAAAATCCTATAAACAACAAGTTTATACTGTATAACACAGGGAACTATATTCAATATCTTATAGTAACCTATGGTGAAAAAATATGAAAATGAATATATGTATGTTCACGTATGACTGCAGCATTGTGCTGTATACTAGAAATTGACACAACATTGTAAACTGACTATACTTCAAAATATATATATAAAATATACATATATAATATATTTTAAAATAATTGGTTCTTGAAAATAAAACAATAAACTAAAATAAATAAACCACTAGCATAATGAACTCATTGAAAACAAGAGACAGAGACAGAGAAATCACAAATACACAAGAATGAAAAATGGGGAAAAGTATAGACAGAAAATTCAATAATTATTAAAAGCAAACTCTAACTGCTGTAACACACACTGTTCTAGCAGGACTTAGTGGTCATTAATGAAATATTAATATGTTCTGTTCACTCAAATGTATCATTTTAACTGCAATTTAAAAACTCTTTCTCTTAGATACAGTTCCTAATGAATCTAATAATTGAACTCCTGAAGAGACCAACAATCAGCTGCTTATGAATAATTAGACATTTCAGAAGGAATAAGCAGATTTTCTCACAAATCTATCCCTGAGAAAAAGTCAGAAGCTCATACAATTTTCATCAAGTATCTTATGTTCTGCATTAAGTTCAAATTCGATGTCAAGAACTGTGAACAGTCTGAGGTTTTCCCAGCCTGTAAGCTAACAAGTTAGCCTACAGCCGTTTCCTTGCTGACGGAGGGAGGCGTGCAATTCCCAGGTCAGAGACAAAGGACTGTATTCCTCGTGGTGCACAGGGCAGCCAGTACTCCCTGTTTGCATTGGTTCTTCTCAGCCTCGAAGTCCCAAGGCAGTAACGTGGAGGAATCCAAGTGATGCTACTCACCCCCAGGGGTCTGAGTCACGACTGAGAAACTCAGCGTAGGCAAAGCTGCCCAACCCTTTAGAGGAAGAAATTATCTTTATTGTCCTGGACAAAAAACAAACATGCCTTCTGGGCTGCAGGGAGACACTGTCTGTATCCTCCAAGGCTGTTCACTGTACAAGCGTCTTTGAAAAGTTAGCCCAACAACAGCTATCAATACTTCTGCTCGTAAGACACGAAGAAATGTGAGAGTCCCATAGCAAATTAACTCCTAACAGAGAGCACACGCAATACAGAAAATACTCATTTCAACAAGATTAAGTGCAAACTCAGAAAGGCATGCAATTCTTATAAACAGGCAATACCTTACAGCTAGAATGTCAATATGCATAAATTGTCAGGTATCGTTTTCATATGTCTAACAGTTAACGCTTTCTAAGTAAAAATTCAGCCCAGAGCTCAGTAGCTAAACACAATGGTTTATTATTTCTCACAAGTCCCTAGGTTTCCTAGACGGTTCTTCTGCAGGTGTTACCGAGGGCCCTCACAGAGCTGCATTTGGCTAGAGGTCTGATTTTGCTGGTAGGTCCCAGAAGGCATCCCTCATGTCTAGCAGTTAGGTAGCTATCTGCTGGCTAGTAGGGAGGATATCTCAATTTCCCTCACATGATCACTTATCCTCTAACAGGCAAGGTAAGCTTCCTTCTAGAGAAGTCTGTGGGCAGCGTTCCAAAATGGAGCAAGGCCTCACACAGTGTCATGTTACCTACATTCCACAAGTCAAAGCAAGTCACAAAGTCAACCCAGATTCAAGGGGTCAGATAGAAGAGCTGCCAAGAATTTGTGACCATATTTTCAATCTACCACAACATGACTCCTAGGTGCTTGGGATTTATTGACTGGAGTAATCATGCAAAAACAATGCCTGCATGGCTATTGAAGAAACGTGATACACCCAGGCTCTGATGGACCAAGAAGTTTCACAGTAAAACCTTCAACAGAAAAACCTTAACTCCACATAATATTCATCGCAAAGAAGTCACCACAGTAAAACGTTTGGGTCAGTCTGGCTGAACCAAATTAAACCATACCCCTAATGCAGAAGTTCTCGATCTTAATTAAGCAGAGAACCCTTGCTGTTGGTGAGGTATCTCACGCAGTGTCCCACGTAACACTCATTGGGAAAGCTGCTATATGACAGGTGAATTTCAGAATCCAACAGAACTCGTTTTGAACTGAAGCAAGCTTTTGACTTGGAACAAGTTGCTTAACTTCTCTGAATTTTAGTTGCTTGAAGCAAAAAGTCAGGGTTCATAGTGAGGACTGAATGTGGTCATGTATTTAAAACAACCTGTGAAACAGGTAGTTGATAAGACTGAAAAAAATATGACTTCCTTTTTGTTGTTTTAAAATCGGCTCATTTATTCGTTTGTGTCCCTGTCCCTGCCGACTCTAGGTACAGAGAGATCTATTTTACTACTTAGTGGCAGGAGATGGATATTGGGGTAACCAATCTAAGGGCATTAGTATGTTATTATCTGCCTCGGCATATTATACATAAGAATTCCCATCTCTCTTAAATTGTGTGTCTATCATTCTGCTATGTGCGTATATAAAATCTTCCTCCAAATCAGCAGAAAAAGATGATACAACTATTTTTAAAAGGTCCTTTATAGCTCACAATGCTAGCTGTAATCTTTTTAAACTTAGTATTATCGGAGCATAGTATGTGAGATTAAAAAAAACTTGGAAGTTAGTGGAGAAGACAAAGATGGAAGGAGACAGAGGCTGAATCTGAGGATAAGGGAAAAGGGGGAGCTATCTGGGAAGCGGCAGAAAAATAAGTAAGTAGTAAATAAAATGATTTGAAGGCAGGTCATTTTCTTGTCCACCATTCTGGCAGAATAGGCAGCTTGCTGCAATGGAGAGCCAGTAGGCAGCCACTCAGGGCCCCTGGGGAGCCTGAAAAGTGGTGGTTACCGGAGACCACAGTGCAGGCTGCCAAAGGACTGGCGAGGAGAGCAGGAGGGGACGGTGGGTCCCCTCCGCCCCGGACAGGAGGGAAAGGGCTTCCTGTCAGGCGGCCAGATTTGAGGACTGCTGTTTGAAAGCACTGGCTCTAATCCTTGCTCGCCCCCTGTTTTGATAAAGCTGCCTTCAGCATGCCCCCTGGGGAGACCCGAAGTCGCCACAGCGGTGAACTCCGCACCGCTGGAAACGCGCAAGCTCTGAACCGCGAGGCGGGCACATCAGAGTCTCCTGCGGGTGAGAACGGGCTTTCAAAGGCGGAAGCGACCCAGGGATTCTCAGTGCCTGCTCTCTTCATTGAAACGTTGATAAGCGAGTCTATGACATTAATTAACTCTCTCAAAATACATTCACAGCAAGAAGAGCGATGGAGTCCATGTTACAAATCTTTCAATGCATTCTAGAATAGCCCTTATTTGAACTGATCCACACAAAGAAATTATCTCAGAATTCACTTTTTAAAATGCACTGGGTTTAAGAATTAAGTAAACTATTTAGATATAAAAAAAAATAGCTCAGAAAATATCATACCTAAACTTTGATCAATATTTATTTTTTTTAATCCTTCCTTCTTTTATATCCATTTGGATAAAGAGTTACATCTGTGTCACTTTTACATAGACATATTCTGGAAATAAGTTTAAAAAGTTTCTCCACTCATCGTTTTCTTCAGTTTAGAAATCCCTCCAGTAACACATGAGAGAACAAAGCAAATGAGAAATTTAGCTGAGCAGCAAGTTCTGTATCTGTAAGAACGTATCACATCATTTTCATTAAGTGCTTATTATAATAGCAATACGAGGGTATAATACATTTGATGATGGAACCTGGGTATTTTTGTTATGAGATAATTTGTGGTTATAAGTATATTTATGTCCTCAATTAGTGATCAGATAATTCAAAACGGATGCAGAAGTGAGAAATTCTGAGTAATTGAAAAGATGAGTAAATCAATATTTAAAGAATAAACCAATTGAAGGGATGATTCATCCTCAGGGGGTATATTCTTTATGCAGCAGCGGCAGACTAGGAATATCAACCCTACTTATGGCCCAGAGAGATGCTGAGTGTAGGGATGTAGGGATGCAGACCGTGGGAAAGTTGACTGTCCCACTTCAGGATAAAATCTCAGGATTCATTAGGAAAGAGTGTAACCCCCGGAAGAGACCGGGCACAGCTCATAACTTAGCTTCAAGCCACTCATTATTCAGAGTAATTATGTAATACCATGTTGGAACTAAACAAGATGATACTGTAGTCTGTGACTTTGATTATAAGAATGAGGGATATAGCAAATAAGGAGAAAATGGTATCATGAATTAAATGTTATGAAATAATAAATCTCCTAAAACTCGTCCAATAGACTATAACTCATACAGGGAGGGAGGAAGTAGAAATGTTACCGAATCCAAACTCATTCTGTTGGGGCAAGGAATAATGACTTTCTTTGGAAATCCAACAGACTGAGAAGGTGGCAGACTGATGTCCTAGAGAACCATCTTTCCCAAGTCAGAATTCAGGCTCCTTTTATACTAAAAAGGGGAGGGGATGTGGCTGAAATGTCAATCTTACTGGAAACCTAAAAGAATGAGTATGTGAGAGAAAATAAAGTAATAAAGTATTTCTTAAAAAAAAATCTTTGAATTTTAGAATTGTTCTGTAGAACAATTGAGATAACAAGACTTTGGCTTCGTAGTCATGGTACTAAATAAAGACTTGGTGTTGAATATACACCATCGCTCTCATATTTGATTCTTGCAACTGTAATAAGGAAGCTGGGCTTGCCATTCCTGCATTAAATGAGAAAACAGGGGCACGTGGAGTATTGTGCTTTCAGAGTTACCAGCAAGGTTGGTGTGCCCTTGCCCCACAGCTAGATAACACTGACTTCATCTTCCAACATCAGTTTGGTCCAGTGAGCTCCGCACTGTTGTTCACTGCAGCCTTATGCATTATGACTGATTACACCAGTCCACATTCCAACAGTTTCATTTGTCCTATGAAGCAGAGTTTCTACCAGAAAGCCTTGGGGAAGCACAGACACCACAGTTCCAGAGCATTCCTGCCAACTGTTTAGGCATTGCTTAGTGACTGCAAAATGCACCGTTGAAGAGAACACATTGTTTTACACAAAGGCACCTAGGATTTAACAATAAATGCCAAGTGTAATTTGAACACTGGAAATGTTGAGGTCTGTGGCTAACCTAAGATGTGATCTGACAGTTCAGCCCTGTCTACTACCCTCTAGGATGCCTTCCAACAACCCCCAAGAGCTAACTTACATGATCCAGCTCAAAGAGAAGAATTTTCTCAATGAAAAGTAATGGCTTTAGCAAATACTTCAAGCCCTTGCTTCATTTCTTATTCAAATCATCCTTACTCTGTGTATGATTTAAATAATTCTTTTGTCCTGGACTTCTATAATCTTGACTTGATCAGCGCACATACAAATACACTGAGTCCCACGCCATCAAATTAGATGAATGCTGTGAAGACACTGCAAAGTCTGGCATCTGGGTCTAGGTGCCTAGAACTGTCCCTTTTCCTCTTAAGTAAATATTTCTGGGCAGGAATATTGATTCCAGAACCAACATTTAATTGATTTCAGTGTGTCCGCAGATTAGACCTGCCATCATACCATATTATGTTAGATGCCTTTCTCGAAAAATCACCTTGTCAAATGTATTTCAGAAATGCCTGGTGTGTGGTACTGGCAAATTCTGGGTGTTACCTGACATTCTGTGTCTGAGTAATAGGGCATAATTCACAACATGTCTCTTACTCATTTTCAAATTGATTTCTGTTAAATGATAGAGGGAAGAGTGTTATATATTTTAGATACTATTTTTTTCCTTAAAACTATCACAGAAGCTTGTCTCAGAGCAAACAAGAGCAAGTGTCACTGAGCAGCAGTGTCTACTAACAAGCAGGTTAACAGTTGACCGGTCAAGAAGAGCCAGCAAGTCCCCAAAATGTTCGTGTAACACGTGTCTACCACAAAACCATTAAGTTCTCATCAGACATCTTACTTCTCCTCTTTATTTCATTTGGCTCAAAAGTAAAACTGGCCCAGTCTTATTCACCCCTGGAGATTAACTTCTAATAGGGTCATTCAGTTCGAGTACATATATGCATATGAATTGTTTGTCGTCGTTTCAGAAAATGAAGCAATGAAGGCTAAAAGGGAAATTGGCACAAAGCTTCCAAATACTTAGAATGAACCTGAAAATTGCATTCTTGAAAGCCTTTTTCAGTTTAAGCATTTGGAAAGAAAACAGAGAACACAAAGAACCATTAGCAAGAGCAGCAAGTGCTTTCAGGGAATAAATCAGACCACGTGGACAGCTTTTCAGTGAAATTATGACATTGGTGAGTAAAGAAAGAAGATATCGTATGTGTTGTGAATATACATATGAAAAGAATGATTCTCTATTGCTCACGTATTCTAACCACATAAACAATGGAATAATAAGAAGCAATTCAGCCTTGTGATCAACAAGGTAGCCATATTGGTCCCTGTAATCCTCCCAAAGTTTTAACAAGGAAGCACTGGTGCTGGTAAGTTCCAAATTCTGATCTAAAAGTGAAATCATCCCACATATTGAGATTTTTCTAATTCACCTATTTAGGAAACCTATTGTCCCTAAAAACAGAATGTAGTAATTCATTCATTTAATGTTAAGATACTTATACAATTTAACAAAAAAAAAAAATTAGATTAGAAAAACAATAAATTATCTTTGCAAGACAGGTGCAGAGTGAAAAAAACTGTTCTCTACATTAATAAGAATGAGAAAATACTAGAAAGTATTAACACTGCAGTCTTAGTAAACAGTAACTAACATTTATTTATGGTAGGTAAAGTCACTAAACGTAAGTTACGTCAGAAAAAGCATTTGACAAAATTCAACATCCATTTATGATAAAATCTCTCAACAAAGTGGGTATAGAGGAAACATACCTCAACATAATAAAGGCCACATATGATGAGCCCACAGCTAACGTCATACTCAAAGGTGAAAAGCTGAAAGCACTTCCTCTAATGTCAGGAACAGGACAAAGATGTCTATTCTCACCACTTTTATTCAGCATGGTTTTGGAGGTCCTAGTGAGAGAAATTAGGTTAAAAATTAAATAAATAAAAATAAAAGTCATCCAGATTGAAAAGAAGGGAAACTGTCACTTGTCATGTCACAGATGACATGATACATCATGTATCACCAAAACCTGTTAGAACTAATAAATGAATTCAGTAGGTTACAGGATGCAAAAATCTGTTGCTATTCTATACACTAATAATAAACTATCACAAAGAGAAATTAAGAAAATAACCTCATTTAAAATTACAAATGAACAAAATACCAAGGAATAAATTTAACCAAAGAGGTGAAAGACTTGTACACTGAAAACTATGATACTGATGAAAGAAATTGAAGAAGACACAAATAAATAAGTGGAAAAATACTAATTCTCATTAATATTTTTTAAATGTCCATACTACCCAAAGCAATCTACAGATTTAATGCAGTTCCTATTGTTGGGGCCCAGGGCAGGCCACTCCTAAAATATGCCTCAATGATATATTGATTGTTTCGAGTCAATGTTACTTAAGAAAGAACCAATGCGAGAGGGACACTCTGACTCTCCTTTCTGTCTCCCTGAAAGTAGGGAACAAGTGTTCCATGTGAAAGATGTCCTCCTTGTACCAGGAGGTGGAAAGTCATCTTTATCACCAGAGACAAGGAATTCAAGGCTGAAAAGCCTGTGTAAACAAACTTTGTTATTTCTTTACTAATTTACTACCCAACCCAAACTTTGCTTAAATTATTTACTAATTAAGCACCCAAACCTAATTTTCTTTGTCCTGTCAAACCCTCACTAATTTATTATTTCTCTGTGTTCAAAGGTATAAAAGTTGCCTGCTTGTGGTGACTCTCTGAACATCATTTTATGGTCTCCTGTGTGCACAAAATTAAATTGGTTTTTCTCCTATTATTCTTCCTTATGTCAATTTTGTTATTAGTTCAGGCACAAGAACTAAAGAAGGGCAGAGTGTCAATTCATGGGGAAAATGATAATGACTCAGATGAACAGGAAGATAAGGGGAGGACCTAGTTGAGGGAGAGACCAATCTAAATCCAATAATTTCAGTCAGCTTTAGCTGCCCCTTTGATATGCAAATCAAATGGAGCTACAGGCCTCATATGTAATAGATTCAAATATATTTGGGTATAATATGATAATGCAAGGTATTAATGCTCTGTATCACACAATGATTTTACATTTGAGACAATAGGATTGGCAAAGCTGTAAGGATGTGAAAAATCACTTGGAACTCTGCTGCTGGTTTATATTTGGGTCTATGTTTCTATTTATTCTTCCCTAATGATGTTGGTAATAAGCTCACCAATTTTACTACCAGAGTTTAAAAGATTATATTCAGATTATTTAGATTTTTATTATGTTTTATTATAATTCACCAATAGCACATAATAAGAGGAAACCACTAAACATCCATTCAGATCAAGAAGGTTTTTCTGTTACCAAACTTAAAACATGTAGAACAATCATAGGAATTTTTTTAAAAGAAGTAATCATCAAAATATCAAACTGGTATAACACAACATCTTCAGGGCTGATTTTTTTTTTATCTTACTGGGTTTATGTTGTGTAGGATGGCTCCCAAATGATTGGTAGAAGGCTCCCCAAGAGTGTTCCATGTAAAAGTTAGTCTCCTAGTATCAACATGACCTGTGCATGAGCTTTAGTCATTGAGAATTTATAATTTGGAAGGAATAATTTTGTCTTGTTGGCTTTTATTGATGTTTCATCAAAATCAACACCGTTTTCTCCAGTCAGGCTGATGAGGATATTCATAGAGACAAGTTGAAACAAATTTGGATAGAATCTTTTGCTCCTCCCAAAAAAGGTCAAGCTACAAAATCCAGTGTCATCAAAATCAATGATAGACTGAAATAATCTTTTCTTTTAAGTTAAAAGAAAAAAAAAGAAAAAAGGACCAACCAACCAGCATAGAAGAGTTGTGGTAAGGGATGGTGGGAATGCAGCACTGACACTATTTGGCAGTGGATCAGAAATTGTGTGCAGGAAAGAGCAGAAGTTAAGCACAATGCCAGATTATTGGAAGGCGTAGTTGTGTTAGGTAATTAGATAAGTGGGGGGGCACTGGGCAGACAGATGGAGGAGAGGGAACATGGTCCAGAAGATGGTGTTATGCCTGCCTCCAGCATAAAGGGGTTTTACTTCCTCTAAATGAGAGCCAACAAGAAACTGGTTAGAACCCGACAACTGCAACCACATGGTAGCAACAAGGACCTAACAGGACACGACCCAATGCTCATTGTAATACAATTAACACTGCAGTTTAGGCCCCTCTATGGGTTCTTCTGTGTGCATCATGGGTAAGGACATGCGCAAAAGGGGACGAGCATGACTAAGCCCTCCAGGGGCAAGAGCCGTCAATCAAACCAAGAGACCACCTCTAAGTGAGGGTATAAGAGAAGGGCGCAAACAAAGACTGCTCCCTTTCCTCCCTTGGATCAGCGCACTTCCCACTCTTAGAGGTGTACTTTTCCTTTTGCTAGTAAATCCTTTAAAATCTTGTGCTACACAACGCTCTGAAGTCTTACCTTTCGGGTATGACAAGACCTGGGATCTTTTCCCTTCCTCCTTTGAGGCAATAGTTAGAATAAGTGTGATGATGATAACAGAAATAGCAAAAAGGAATCAATTAAAAGAGAAAAGGATGGGTTCAGCTTGGGACAGAATAAAATTTAGGTCCATGGGACATACATTTGGGTCCACGGTGGAGCACTTGAGCAGACAGAATGTGTGAGAACAGATGTTCCTATGACTTGGGAGATTTTCCAAAACCATAAGGAGGATGAAGAAAAAAAAAAAAACTAGCAAATTTTCTTAAATATCTATTTTTACCCAAGAAATGGAACCCCCTCGTTTCTCTTAGATCAGGCATGGAGACCACAATTCCATGTGCTATCAAAAACTCTATACCAAATGGTTAAATGTCACCAGGCAATGGTATCTTTAAAAGAAATGAGAGCTTCAGCACAGAGACATGTGGCAAAATAACTTAGGTGATTTACAGACGGGAACACAGAGTTCAACTTGGCTGGAGAAGCATAAAGTGAGGAAAAGCTCCTTCCTCATTTCGTATTACTTATCGAGCTCCATCAAGGGTCAGGCACTGCACAGCACACTGAAGAGGAAGACGTTAACGAGGCATCAGCCTGTCCTGAGACCTCTCACAGTCACAGGGCTTTTTTCTCAGGAAAAGGGAAAATGTTACGGAATAATGAAGCTGGCATGAAAATTTGTTAAACCTTTAAGCTGTAAAGATTACACCCTTGAATAGAAACAAAACCTGAGGCAGAATGGGGTATTTTCAAGAATAGTCCTGTTTCCTTTTCAATGTGTGGCTGGTTTGAGTCTGACACAGAGGTAGCCGTCACGCTTTGAAGCATTCTGTGTTGTGAAGCATCTGCTGCTTTTAAGGTTGGTATGCAGGAATCATTGATTCCCAGTGGAAACAAAATCAGCTCTATGCTTTATGCGAGGTCATGACTCTAATTTTAAAAGATCATTTCCATGATCAAAGATACCTACAGGATTCTCCTTATGTAACTGAGCCAGACCCTGTGAGGCCTTCCTGGGTCAGACCCTTCCCCCATATCCTCTGCTGTAGCTCCTCTCTGAAGCACCCAGATAATCCTATCTCATGCGTATTTCCTGAGTTTTTCAGATGCTGAAAACCACCACCAAAGGGGAGAAATTAATTACTTGATGATGAAGAGCACTTAACCTCCAGACCTTCTGGCGCCTAGGGGTTGGTGGTGTTGGTCTCCCTGTTACCTCAATCAGAGAATTGTTCATGAGCTGCTCCCACAGGCTGCAACCCCTCTCCCTCACCTGGGCTTTTAAACATGCTTTGTTGAAACCCTTTGGGGAGTTCAGGGTTTTCTTAGGCATGAGCCAGCCCATCCTCGTTGCTTGGCCCTGCAGTAAACATTTCTCTGCTCCAAACTCACGATGTTTCCATTTCTTTGGTCTCACAGTGCATCAGGCACATGAACTTGCATTTGGTAACACTTACAGCTGAGAAGACAACACCTTGCAAATTAGAAATATATATATATCCATTCCCTAATGAGACAAAACACTGCGTCAAATTCTCAAAGCATTCACTGGAATTGCACTGTGGGCCAGATCCAGTTGCTTGGGGCTTGATCCGCGGCACTCTAACAACCATCAACAGAACATTTTGATATGTTTAAGGGCTGGGGAAATAAGGACACCGAAGACTTAAAGAATTATTGTCTGCTCCTGAAAGTCTGACCCCTGAGTTAAGGGAATAGAGAACACACACATTTTTCAGACAGAGAGCTGTCAGAGCGACACAGCTTAAGAAACTGAATGGCTATAAAAACAGAATCTGTAATCACGTCTGACAGAGCGAGTAAGTTCTGCACAATATCAACATTGAGCTCTGCCATTTCCATCGACTCCTGAACCCCCAGTTTTTCCAGATCTGTGTCAGTGGTTCTAGCAGAGCACAAGATACAATGTTTTTACAAAAAGAAGACACAAGTCTAAAAAAGTCTTAAGTGTGGCGTTTTCTTACTACTGACAAATTAAGATATAGTCACTTTAACTCACTTCCCTTCCAAAAACAGAGTGGAAAAGATAAATGCAAGTCCAAGATCCTGCTTTGTCAGAAACCTGATGACACAGCATTGGGGAGAGAGGCTGATGGCAAGTCTTTAAGCTTGTAATTAACACTGAAGGAAGAAAATACGATTGAGTGATTATTCTAATAACAGAAGAATGATGACACAGTGACAGATCTGACAAAGGCATTCTTTCTCAGAGGAAAAATATTCCTGTAATTTCCATTTTAATTTGAGCTGAACTATTATTTGGTAAAACTCAACAGATCATTTCAAATCTTCTAAGCTGTCAATAAAATACACTATGTTGACTGAAAAAAAAATGGACAATGTGAGAGTTGTGAGTTAAGTTTTATTTGGGGCAAAATGAGGACTATCTCCTGGGAGACAGCATCTCAGATAGCTCTGAGGAATTGGTCCAAAGAGGTAAAGGAGAAGTTAGTATTATACATGATTCTAGTGAAGTGGGGTACGTGTGGTCAAGCACACATTTTGGCAGAAGTTTGCTGCTCATTCCAAGGAGCAGATGTCACCATTAATGATTTTAGTGCTTTTCCAGATACGAAAAGATGTAAGAATTTAGGCTCATAAATCTTCTTTGAAAATATCTAAGTATCTGAAGTCCTGTACTGCCAGTATTTCCCAGAGCAGTGAGTGTCATTCTTGATCTCCACCCTGAATTCTTTCATGGTGTGTTGAAGCCCAGCAACTGCAGTGGCTAGAGACTTCATCCTTGTAGAAGTGTTACCCCAAGGAGGGGAAGGGAAAAAACTCAGTTCTCATCTTGTCTGAAAGAGAAGAATTGAGATTGGAGACACAGGGTTGTGTAGTGAAAGATTTTAAAGGTTTTATTTAGCAAAGGTAAAGTACACCCCCCAAGAATGGGAGGTGGGCTGATCCAAGGGAGGGAAAGCAGTGGTCCTTGTTTGCCCCTTGTCTTATACCCTTGCTTAGAGGTCATCTTTTGATTGATGGCTCTTGCCTCTGGAGTGCTTAGTCATGCTCGTCCCCTTTTGTGCATGTCCTTACCCATGATGCACACAGACAAGCCCACTGGGGGTGCTAAACCACAATGCTAATTATAATACAATGAACATTGAGTGGTGCCCAGTGAAGTCCTTTCTGCTACCTCGCAGTCATGGCTGTTGGGTTTTAACCAGTTTCTTGCAGGCACTCATTTAGAGGAAGTAAAACCCCTTTATGCTGGGGGCAGGCATAACACCATCTTCCAGACCATCCTCACTCTCCTCCTCCTACCTGTCCAGTGCCCCCAATTATCTAACTGCCTAACAGAGGCAGATGGCAAGTGCTAACGTTTAGTTGGCAGCTATAAGTTTCTTTTTGCTTCTCATTACTTCAGAAGTCCTGACAGTAGAATGAAGATGTAGATCCTATTAAAGAAAATGACATTTTTTGGGACCCTTATCATGATTATGGAAAATCAAGGCACTGATCTTCCCCTCATTCCTCATTTAAAAGATGGCCTGGTCAATCCCCTTTCCCATTGTAACATTTGTCTAAGTTTAATGACTGTACAATTAGAAAGCCATCTTGTTACATTAAATGCAAGACATTAATTCAAAAGAAACAAAATGTCACATCCCATGCTCTCAAAATACCAGCTAGGGGAAAGTCACCCTTGAATGAAGAGAATTTCTTAATTTTTGATATTAAAACACCTATTTTTTTGGAGAGAGACAGCTAACCTTTATTGATCTGGAGTGAATTCCAAGGACTGGGTGAAATGCTATACATAGATTATGTCACTTAATTCTCACTCTACCTCATGAGATCCTAGAGCAGGCATGCCAGGGATTGACATTACTGGAAATGAGGAGACCCAAGAGAAGCCCCCCCACCTTCCTGCTCCACCAAATCCTGCCCCCCAGCTTGCTGTTCTCCACCTGTGAGGTGGGCTTGACTCTCTGCTCCATGTCTGACTGGTGCCCTGACATCCTGGTGTCTGAGAGGACACAAACTTAAGGGGCAACGGTAAACACGTATCTCGGAGAACTCCATAGAGAGAAAAGTATGCTCTAAATGTGCTGCTTCTGGATTTATTTCACTAAATTACAAACCAACATCTTTAGATTTTTTTCCTTTGCCAGAGCTAATCATTTTCTCTATCAAAAATAAGCAGAGAATGGTCACAATGTAGCAGGAATGTTTTACAAAGCTGGCAGAATGAATTAAATGCTGCTGTTAATTGCAAAGTTAGTGGAGTCACGGAAGAAGAGAGAGTTCCCAAGGAAAGCTGAATCAGAAATTGTGAAAAATAACAGAAACCAAGCCAAACTAGTTTAAGCAGAAAGGGGAGTGGGAGGACCCTGGGATTCTTAGGAAATACAGGAAAAAGTTGAACATACTGAACTTGGAAAGGTCAGAATGAAAGAAAATCTCTGATTACTATACCTCAATAACAGAAAACAAAAAACCTGCTAACGATGGCCAATAAGCACATGAACAAAGAGCCACATCACTAATTAACAGGGAAATGCAAACTGAGACCACAAAGAGATACCACTTCACAACCCTTAGGATGATGGCTATTTTTTGAAAAAGAAAAGAAAGAAAAGAACAAGTGTTGGTGAGGATGTGAAGAAATGGGAACCCTTTGCATTACTGATGGGAATTTAAAATGGTGCAGCTGCTGTGGAAAACAGTCTGTCAGTTCCTGAAAAAAAAAAAAAATTAGACAGAATGACCGTATGATCTAACAATTCCTCTTCTGGATATATATCCAAAGGAATTGAAAGCAGGGACACTCGTGTTCATAGCAGCATTATTCACAATAGCCAAAAAAAGGTGGAAACAACTCAAATGTTCACTGATGGATGAATGGATAAACCAAATATAGTATATACATATAATGGGATATTATTCAGCCTTAAAAAAAAAAAAGAAAATGCTGACACAGGCTACAACATGGATGAACCTCGAAGACATTATGCTAAGTGCAATAAAAGGATTATATAAAATTATATATAATATATTGCATGACTCCACTTATATGCAATACCTAGAATAGTCAGATTCATAGGGACAGAAAGTAGAAAGGTGGGTGCCAGGTGCTGGAGGAGGGGCGGTGGAGAGTTACTATTAATGGGGATGGTTTCAGTTTGGAAAGATGAAAAAACTCTGGAGGTGAATGGTGGTGATGGTTGCCTTGTGAATGTCCTTAATGCCATTAAACTGCACACCCAAAAATGGTTAAATGGTAAGTTTTATGCTATGTACCAAAAAAGAAAAAGAGGATGAGAATCTGATCTGGAGCTGATCACTGAAGGGTTATCAGTTGCTGAAGGAGTGATTTCAGTGAAGATGGAAGATGAAATCCAGGCTGTGAAGGCCTCAGGACCCAGCAGTGGGTGAGTGGCAGAGGGCAGTGGGCAAGTCTGCTCACGGAGGGCAGGTGAGGCCCTGGGTGACAGTGGCTCAGTGAGAGAACAAACCTAGAAATTAAAGGACAGAAATGAATGACAATGATAATGAAGCTTCTGTTTTATAATAACAAAAGAACCCTGCAGTTAAAGGTCTAACCATTGAAATTTTGTGTTCAGCAAATAGTAGGTATATCTAAACTACATAAAAGCAGCGCACATGCTATTGTATTCCAGAGTATTCCGTCCTGAGTTCCTGTCTCAGGAGGAAAACACTTCACTGTAGGCAAGTCAGCTAGGGGCCACTCAACCGCAACTTTATGATGGTTTCTGTGGGTGTGTCCCTAGAGATAATTGTCCATTTGGCTAAGAACCAATGAAACTACAAAGAGAAGAAGACATAACACATTTTCCTCTAAAAATCAAGAGTTAAAAACAAAATGAGACAACATAGAGGGGGAAAAAAGGAAAAACCAACATTCCGGTATTTACATTTTGGCAGTCTTAGGCAGACAATAGCTAAGAGATGATATTTATTTATTTACTTATTTTTAAAGAAAATCATGCTGTGTCAGATGAGGAATGGTTGAAATTTTATTTTTTTATTTTTATGGGTTTTTTTGGGGAGGTAGGTAATTAGGTTTATTTATTGACTTGTTCATTTTAATGGAGGAACGGGAGATTGAACCTAAGAATTCATACTAAGCACGCACTCTACCATTGAGCTATACCCTCCCCACAAGAGACGAAATTTAATCTGCTGTGGATTTAATAATTTCCTTTTGAAACTAATTGTGCTTTCACTTCAACTGTATCTTTCTGGAAAAGTAAAAAAAATTAAGAGACATAAAATGTAACTACTTATTACATCACTGCCCAGAAATTTCTCTATAAAATAATGCCTTTTTTAAGAGGAGTAATTGCATGTAATTGTATGTAAATGTTTAATTGTAACAAAACTGAAGAATTATCTCCTTTACATGGAAAGGGAGTTAAAATTAAAATAAGTTCATTAAAATTAAAATTCAATTTTTAACAAGGCTAAATTCCAATGTAAACAATGGCAAACCACATAGCCTGACATCAAGAGACTAATACGTAGTTTATCACACCAAACTCTCGATATCATTCATTCTGCCCTGGGGTAGTACAGTGCGGGGGTTAAGCATCCAAGCCTTCCAGCCACAGTCTCTGGGTTTGGAGCTCTGACACTACCTGTCACCAACCTCCCAGTGCCAAATACAAATAATGATGGCCAGGATGAGGGTGGCGGTGGTGGTGGTTGTCGTGGTGATGATGATAAACCTACCTTACAAATTTGTCAAGATTAGACAGAGCAAGGTATATAAAGTGCTTATAATAACACTTGGTATATGGAAAGTGGTATAAAAGTGTTACCATTGTATCTTCTGGTCACTGTAGGTTCTGAAATCTGTAAGTAATGTTAGCAGGTAGGAGAACAAACTGTACGGGTTTTTATTGCCTCCTGCTGATATCAGTTTTTCTTGTGTCACATTTCTTTAGAAACACACCTGCCATTTGCTCTCCCCAAGAGTCATCTGACACCAGCTGAGCACCCTCCTTTCTCTGCCTTGCTAGGCTGCTTCATTTGATAGATGTGGAGGTTCCCTCTCTCTTGCTTCTGATAGCGATCTGCAGCTTCTCTAAATATTGTACAGTTACATAGTTGACGGAATTCACAAATATGTAACAGTGGCATGCCAGTGTGAGTAAGCCCAGAGAAATTAAATGATTGCATATAGCAAATAAAATCCCTGCTGCCAAAATGAACTATTTGTGTCAAAAAGAAAAGAAGGAAAATTGAAGCAAGAACGCTTATAAAAATACACTGTTCAGCACTAAAATTTTGTTTAATGTACAGTATATTTAAATTATTAATATTCTATGAATGCTTTACCTACTGGGCCCTGATCACTCATATTTTGAAGGCTTTTAAAAATTATTTTTATTATTATTTTGATCAATGTTTTCATCAATCCTAAATGTCAAGTTCCTTACAACTCTTAAACCAGGAATCATCAGAACATAAAATGAAAATAACTTAATGAAACAGTGGAGGAGAATATCTTTGTTTGGAAACAAGAATAAAAAAAACAAAACAAAACAGTGAGTTGTTAGGTAGAAAGAACCACACAGTAAACCTCAGAGGATGGGTAGCTCATAGCTGGATCCCCACTGCCTAGAACAGTGCCAGGCACACAGCAGGCATGTTGATAAATAGCTGTCTGAATTTTGAATGAGTGAAAGAATTACTAAGCTCTAACGCTATTATCAAGCAGAAGGTTCTGGATTTTGTAAAAGAGGTCAACAGTCAGAAGTGGTTCTCAACTGAAGGAGGAACAACCTGCTTATAGATGCTTGGAAATATGGTGCAGGTTGGCTTGTTGGCTGCAGACAGTTGGGAGAAGTGAGGGAGCAGAGATGCTAAATTCTCTGCAATATGGATATAATAGGAAAGAACAAATCTGAATCCATATTAGATCCGTTCCTTTGGCTTTAACCTTGTGCTCTACTTCCTAGGTTTAGTTTGGCTAGTTCTACATCTTTTGTAAAAGAATGTTGCCTGTACTCTGAAATATACAGGAGAGCCTATTCTCAAGGCTCTGACCTTTAAGGATATTAAAACTTTTCCAGTCATATAAAGATAACAAGTTGCAGAATAGAAAATAATATTTGTTTTGTTGGAGGTTTACAGGGACACCATGATCTGACCCATGTGGACAGCTGTGAGAACAAAGGATTCCAAGAACAAAGAATTCCTACACCAAGAAGTTTGCAACAACCTAGCCTACCCTCTCCCCTTTTTAGTAGAAAAGGAGCCTGAATTCTGACTTGGGGAAGATGGGTCTCCAGGATATTAGTCTGCCATCTTCTCGGTTTGCTGGCTTTCTGAATAAAGTAACTATTGCTTGCCCAACACCTTGTCTCCCCATTTACTGGCCTGTCATGTGGCGAGCAGAATGAGTTTGGACTCGGTAACATGAGAGAGATGAAGAGGACAACAATAGGACAGTCCAGCACAATAAAGAGCTTTCCCGCCCAAAACACAAACAGCAGTCTATCAAGAATTACTGGAAGCAGAACTGGGGTGGAAGGGATAAAAGAAACAAAGACAAGCAACTCAGAACAAGAAAATAAGAAAGCTGGAGGCAGAACTGGGCACCTTTTATAGTGCTCAGCAGGTTTCTTCTAAGAGTAGGGAAGAAACGGTTTTGAAAACTGAGCTACCCTAGAAGTGCCTAAAAACGTTTAAATCAGAGTTTCTGAGATATATGTACTTGACTTTTCATAGTAAAACAAATACGGAATAATTATAAAGTAGAATGCAAATTTACTTTAAATTAAGATAAGAGATTCAAAGCAATTTCACGTTTGTGGTAAGCATCTGGGGCATGTTCCCCGAGCTCCATATACACCCATCCCGACAGAATCAGTAGGTGGTACTTTGGTGGAAACACTGCCTCAGGCCCTGAGCATCGAGCAGTTCATCAGAGATGAAGAGCTAAGTATAGAGCACTGTGGGGGAAGTGCCAGGATAGGAGCAAGTGGAAAAATGGCATTTACAGGAAGGTAAAGATGCTCAGGAGAGTTCAAAAAAGACAAGCTTCAAGGTACCAAATACACAAAGTATGTAAAACAACAACATTAAGGCCTTGTTTATTTCACTTATTAAATATTTGTTGACTATTTCCATATGCATCAGGCATGGTGTTAGGTCCTAGGCAGAGAGGTGAACAAAAGACATGGCCTGGCCCTCATGTAGCTTGTATTTTACAGGAAAGGAAGACATTAAACACAGAAACAATAATTGAAACTCGCAGAGCACTTAGAGACATGGAAACAACCCAAATATCCATCGACAGATGACTGGATAAAGAAGTTGTGGTATATATGCACAGTGGAATACTACTCAGCCATAAAAAAAGAATAAAATAATGCTATCTGCAGCAACATGGATGGACCTGGAGATTGTCATTCTAAGTGAAGCAAGCCAGAAAGAGAAAGAAAAATGTGCTATGATTTCATTCATATGAGGACTCAAAAAAAAAAAAAGGACACTGAACTTATTTAAAAAACAGAAACAGACTCCCAGACATAGAAAACAAACTTATGGTTACCAGGGAGGAAAGGGGGTGGGAAGAGATAAATTGGGAGTTCAAGATTTGCAGATACTAGCTACTCTATATAAAATAGATAAACACCATGTTTCTTCTGTATAATGCAGGGAACTATATTCAATATCTTGTAACCTATAATGAAGAAGAATATGAAAACAAATATATGTATGTATATGTATGACTGAAACATTATTCTGTACACCAGAAATTGACAGAACAAGTATCTTTTTATGTTTTTATGAAGCCTCAGAAAATCTCTCCTTAGAAAACCAGACTCCTCAGGTCACAGTCCCATCTCCTGGAAATTGGTATTTCTCGGGCTGAGAAACATCTATCTCCATGTGTCTCTGTATGAAACTGAAAAGCTAATTAATGCACTTTGCCTGACTAAGAGCTGTACAACTTTGCAGAAAACTGAGCTAAAATAAGACTTAGGTAATATTAAGGTAAAACTGAGCAATATCAGAGGCAAGAAGTTCTGTTAGGTTTCAGATTAAGGAGCCAAAAATATGAAATAAAAATATATTTTCTCTCAAAATTCCTACAGAAGTTGCATTTACTGGCATCAGCAGACATATTCTAAAACTTCTAGGTCACTCAAGGACCAGATATAATGTTCCCGAAAAAGAAGAAAACCTTCATTTTTTTCTCTCCAGATCATCTCTTCTCTCATGTGGCAACATCTTTCCTCAACTATTATGGCCATCTGAGACTAGAAAGCCAACGGTGCAGTCCCTTTTTCCAATGATTAAAGCACCTCCCTCCATAATCTTCTTAAATCAAACCACAGCCACTTACAGTGATGTGACTAAGTTCACAGGCTAGATAGATCTTATTTATATTCACATAGAAAGGGTGATACATACATATATCTGATTAATTGAAGTTAATCAAATATCTAGTTATTCAATACAAGACTATACCAGAAAGCCCTGGTTACCATTAATGGCTAAAATCTTAACACTTGAAAGAAAGGACTCACTGTTGGACAATCATTACGGAGGGCATCGGAGGCAGGACTGGTCTTAATGAAAAGATGAAATTGAACTTTCAGCTCCTCCACTTTCCATTCTTTCCTCCCCCATGGCACTTTCACGCTATTCTCTACTTGTTCAGATTATCTAATCACACATGCGCACACACACACACACACACACACAAACACACACACATCCCTAGCAAGACTCGCATTAAATGCCATAAAAATCTCTGTCCACCTTCTTGCAAACAGACCACCAGGCAGCTGACAGCCAAGCAACCAGAAGCTGACTGCATATATGTCTGTGTGTTTCTACGTGTCATCTGGTCCTGTCTGGAGTAGGCGGGATACCTGTTTTCACACTACTTTAGACAACCTCCTAGTCTGTTATATGTGAGGCCAGCCATGAGATGAAACAACCATTTTCTCCCCAAACCAAGTAAAATATCAAACAATGGACAGGACCCTTGCCAAATGCTGCTTACATTGCAAACTGATCCCTTTTTTTCTTTTTTTTAATCTTAGGTAAAAACGATCTCTAAAATTGGTTCTGGACTCTCAAATTGCTCATGATTGTAGCACTTCTTATTCTGAAGCCTCTTTCTGATGTCTTTGTATCCATGACAGGTTCTCAAAAAACTCTATTCTTTCCATTTTCTGAAAAAAAGTTACTTGCTTCAAGAAACTCTCCTTTAGGATTCTCATTCGAAGGTTACTCAATTGGGAAAACAGCTGTAATATTGAGATCTATGTAAAGAGAATTACTACACTTAAGTTCATCATACATTGATATTTTATACAATCCTTAAAATCAAAGAAGTAAGTATAATCTCAGTTCTATGATGAAGCAAAGTATATGTACAACTTAAGCTGAGAGACAAATATAACGTGCAACTAACAGACCACTTGTAAATTCCTCTGATTCACATATCATTAGGAATCACAAGTCCTGGGTCCACTCCCCACTACAGTTACTTAGCAAAACAACCACTCTGGATTTCAGTTTCCTCCCAGCGACACTAATATTTGCCCTGCCTGCCTCAGTGGGCCATATTAAGAATCGAATGAGGTAATATATTGTAAAACACTGTAATGCTTTATTATTATTATTTAGCAAAGAGCATCATAAATGTTTCTGGCTTTTCAGGAAAATAAGATTCCAGACTTTATGATTAACTTCCAGAACTAAATATTTTTTATAACCCAAGTTGTTTTACTATCTGGTAGAAATGCCAAATCACAAATATGGGGCATAAAGGCTATGGTAAGGATAGGATTTGTTAAGTAATTGCTTAAGATTCTGTAAGGCACTGATTTTAAGGACAATGGAGGGCAGCAAGTAGTTGAAGAACATAAGATGAAGTCCAGGAGGTGTAGGCAGCCTTATGAAGTCAGAGCAATAGGGCTTCACCTCTTTATTCCTCATCACCTCCTAACACTTGACAGCGCCCGTGCAAATAAATAACCTCATGTCCGTTCCCCTCCCCACCACACATGCCAGTCTGTCTCTCTACTGATTCAACTGCTACCCAAGATCACTCTACGGGGCTCTGCCTTCCTTGACAACCTCTCTAGCTACTCCAAACCAATGCCGTTTGCCAACACTTGAGGTACTTGTTTGCATCCCTCCCTCATTTTTGCTTTTGCTGCTGATTTTCATGACTATATGTCTAGTTTACACCTTTAAAGTACAAGTTCCTGATAAAGGGATGAACTTGAATGTATGACAACCTTCAGAACAATTGTAGAAAAAAGTGATTAGCAGGTAATCAACAAAAGATGGAGGTGAATATAAGAGTTCATACTGCCATCCTCATGGACCTTCAGCATTTTCATAGCATTGTTTTATTTGAGTGGACGAAAATTTTGTTCTATTTGCTGTGGAGGACAGATCTTACCATGAGAGTGGATTTCTATCCTCCAATGCTATACTTACACAATTTAGTCTATACTTTACTGAAAATGTAAAAATAATCAGAACAGAAAAACCAAGTGTTCCCATTAAGACTGTCTCCAAGGCATACATATACACATCATTAAAGACAAGAAAGCAGGTTTGAGACTATCAGAGTTTAATTTATACCAAGTGTAGGTGTTGATAATATTTTTGAACATCTTTAGCTATTAGACATTCATTTATTCCATTTGAAATCTTCATCTTTTAAAAGTCAAGGAGAAATAAGGAAAATAAGTAGAAAGTTTCAGCAAATTTTAACCCTTCCTCCCAACTTCTTCACCATCCTACCGCTGGTCAAATTTTAGAGGGCTGTGAATAGACCACTATCAAATCCAGACCTTTGGCTAATAAGAAAAAATATGTGCAGAGATTGTGTTTCTTAAGTCTTTTTGAATAAAAATATTATTAAGTGAAATTAAATAGAATTAAAAATCAAGGTATAAATACCCTGGGTCTATGTTTATCACTTAACTAAGGCATTTTGTATTTTATAAATTTTGTATTTTTCCACAGTTTAATATATTTTAGTTCTTATCTGTAAAAACAAATTAAAGGTAAACTAGAACTCTAGTAAAAGTGGCAAGGGGAAGTGTCAAAGAGGCTAAACTTCATGATATTGGGAAATAATTGTAATAATTTATATAGACAGCTGTAATGTACCCAGCATTGAGGTCAAGTTAACACATCAGAAAAGAACATTGAGATAAGAGTAGAAACTCCAAGGCAAGTATAAATTAATAAATGAGGGAATTTAGCAAAAATATACAGACGGAGTTGCACAGAAATCTGTGCAAAAGCTAACCTGGGTAGTATATATCCAGCCAAAATTTACCTATTTGTCACAAGTTTTTTAGAAGTTGTGAGAGTTGGCTTGACTTTACTTGGATTGATAATTACCATCCCTCTGAGAAATTCCTCTGAGGGCCTTCAACTGAGAGCACACCACTCAAATAACTACAACTTCATCTGACGTAAAGATGCTTGTATACACATTTCCCTCATCTGACTCCTTTTGTTACTGACCAGGGTTCTTGTCTCCTTAATCAACAAAATTGGTAAGAGGCCAGATGAGAAATTCAGGCAAGACTTTCTTTTGGATTTTAAATCTCACGATCTTTTTTTTTTTAACTGAAGTATAATTGATTTACAATGTTGTGTTGATTTCTGGTGTACAGTGTAGTGATTCAGCTACATATACATGTATATATTCCTTTTTATATTCTTTTTTATTATAGGCTATTACAAGGTTTTGAATACAGTTCCCTGCACTATACAGAAGAAACTTATTTATCTATTATATATATGCATGTATATGTATATATACTGTCACGCTTTGAAAAAAGAAGGAAACATTATATCATGTAACATAAGGCTGCAAGTTTTGAAGATTTTTGAATTCTTACTAATGGAAAAATGTCCAAAAAAATTAAAGATTCAAGGTAATTTCCTTAAGACCACACATTCTTGATCCAAATGAATCTGAAGACTTCTCTCCTGCTCAAGCACTCCCTCCAAGAACTACCCTCAACTTATTTGACTTGGCCGTATGAGTAGAACTCATATAACTTCCCTATACAATTCAGTTTTATAATACTTCCTGTAAATGTTAACTTCCCTTCTGTTTTGCTTTCTCACCAGAATCATAATTAATTTGGTATTGTATGCATTGAATGCACCTTTACCTTTTCTCTCCCTCAGTGGGACCTAATTAAACTCATATGCTTTTGCACAGCAAAGGAAACCATAAGTAAAACAAAACAACAGCCTACAGAACAAGAGAAAAATATTTGTAAAATATGAGATTGGAAAGGGCTTAATTTCCCAAATATGTAAATAGCTCATACAACTTAATAGTAAAAAAAACAAGCAACCCAATCCAAAAATGGGCAGAAAACCTAAACAGGCAATTCTCCAATGAAGACATACAAATGGCCAATAGGCAAACGAAAAAATGCTCAATATTGCTAATTATCAGAGAAATGCAAATCAAAACTACAGTGAGGTATCACCTCACACCACTTAGAATAGCCATCATTAAAATGTCCACAAATGATAAATGCTGGAGAGGGTGTGGAGAAAAGGGAACCCTCTACACTGTTGGTGGGGGACTGTAGATTGGTGCAGCCACTATGGAGGACAGTATGGAGGTTCCTTAAAAAGCTGAAAATGACTTACCATGTGATCTAGCAACACCACACTCCTGGGCTTATCTGGAGGGAACTCTAATTTGAAAAGATACATGCACCCCAATGTTCATAGCAGCACTATTTACAACAGCCAAGACATGGAAACAAACTAAATGTCTGTTGACACATGACTGGATAAAGAGGTTGTGGTACATTTCTACAATGGAATACTACTCAGTCATTTAAAAAAAAAAAAAGGAATAAAATAATGCCATTTGCAGCAACATGGATGGACCTGGTGATTGTCATTCTAAGTGAAGTAAGCCAGAAAGAGAAAGAAAAATACCGTATGATATCACTTAGATTTGGAATCTAAAAAAAAGAAATGAACTTTTTACAAAATAGACTCACAGACATAGAAAACAAACTTATGGTTACCAGGGGGAAGGGCGTGGGAAGAGACAAATTGGGAGTTCGAGATTTGCAGATACTAACTACTATATATAAAATACATAAACAAGCTTATACTGTATAGCACAAGGAACTATATTCAATATCTTATAGTAACCTATAATAAAAAAGAATATGAAAATGAATATATGTATGTATATGTATGACTGAATTATTATGCTCTACACCAGAAATTGACACAACATTGTAAAGTATATTTCAATTAAAAAAAATTCAATAAAACTGTGTGTGTGTGTGTCTGTGTGTGTATGTGTGTGTGTGATTTCTCCAGCCATAGGCGTTTCTCTTGCAAAGACACATCATTTGCAAAAGACAGACCAGGTGACAGTATAGTATAATAAAACACAGAAAAAAAAACAAAAACAGGAAATGGTCATCCCAGCGACATTTGTAGACATATGAGAAAATAAGTGGCATTATTTTGCACTATGGTTAACCTTGCAGGCCACCTCAAATCCTCTCTAAGGTTCAAATCCTGAATAATAGTGCAATATAATTTTTACTTCTTAAATAATATTTGACTTTTATGTGAAGATCCTATTATCAATCTAGAAATTGGAAATTAGATACTCGTGCATAATGAATATTAGAGAAGCATAAATAAATTGTCATGATCTGCCATAAATGTAAAATTATTTAAACCTTTCTAATGCTGTTGCTAACTAGCAACAGGGTTTTGCATGAGTGACATCTAGGGGCTTAAAAGGATTAACACCAAAAAAAGAGTCTTCATCTAAACTCCTTGAATATTCCCCTCATTTGCATCTGAGTAAGAGACAAATACATAGATCAACACCTAATACAGAATCTATACCACTTGAAAATTAATCTCCTGTTACCTAAAATGCCATTACCTAAGACTACATTTTTTAAAACTATTGCAATATTGTGTGAGCTTTGCTGATTGAAGACTTAAGAGCTAAAGAAAGGATATTAGAGATAAAAGTTTCTCTTTTCTTAAAATTATCAAGTTTTAAGAAAAGAAGACAGGCTCTCTGTTCTTTCATCTCCTCTCTTTGTCCCCAACGGATTTCATTCTATAATCCCTTCATAATAATGATAGAATCCTCTCTTTTCCTACTTTATTTCTCCTGTAAAGCTTTTGTTGAAGTGCTATTATCTAGGACAATGCTTGGGATATTAAAGGAAAGTAAGTTTCCACCTGAGGGAGTGGGATGAAAAAGAGGTTAAGACATATATTATCTCCCTATACCTTTACTGCACTCCTATGAGGTACAGTAGTCCCCCCCTTATCATTAAGGGATACATCCCAAGACCCCCAGTGGATGCCTGAAATCTCAGATAGAACATTTATATACACTGTACTTGTTCTTGTGCATACATACTTCTGATAAAATTTAATGTATAAACTAGGCACAGTGAGAGGGTAATAACAACAATAATAAAATAGAACAATTATAACAATATACTAAATGACTGTGGTCTCTTTCTCTCAAAACATCTTATTGTATACATTTAATGCTTTTGTCATCTTACCTAAGCATTTATCATGCACTGTGGTCATAACTTTAGCAGTTTGAGGTGCAACAAGAAAACTAGCAAGAATTTGTTTTTCCTTCTTCACAGTTTCACAGACAGAAGAGTCATTCTTACCCTACATCTTAGCAACCTCTGTGTGTTACCGAGTCCAAGCTCCTTCTGCTTGCCACACAACGTGCCAATAAATGGGGAGATGAGGTATTAGAGCAAGGAATAGTGACTTTATTCAGAAAGCCAGCACTCTGAGAAGATGGTGGACTAGTTCCAAAAGAGTCTTCTTATACGAGTTAGAATTCAGACTTCTCTTGTACTGAAAGGGAAGGGCATGTGACTGGTTGTTGCAAACTTCTTGGTACAGGAATCCTTTGTTCTTGCAGCTGTCCACCTAGGTCTGATTGCAATTTCCTATAAACCTCCAACAAAACAATTGTTACTTTCTGTTCTGCAATTTTTTTATTTCTTTATGACTGGGAAACTATTATACCTTAAAGGTCAGAGCCTTGAGAATGGGCTATCATGGATAGTTCAAGCTATTGGCAACATTTTTTTACAAAGCTGCAGAGCCAGCATGACTCAGCACGGGCAAAAGCACACAAGGGTTAGCGCTAAAGGAATAGATCCAACATGGAGTCAGCATAAGATATTTTTTCTTTCCTTATTAAGTCAAGAACTTTCACCTTTTCACTTAAAGGAAGCACTTTATGGCTTCTTTTGGTATCTCTGAATTGCCAGCATCACTATTCTTGCACTTTGGGGCCATTATTCATAAAATAAGGGTTACTTAAACATAAGCACTACGATATCTCAACAGACAACCTGATAACTGAGAAAGCTACTCAGTGACTAACAGGCAGAATACACTGGACAAAGGGTGATTTTAATGCTGGAGGGGTAAAGTGGGATGGTGGGAGATTTCATTAAGCTACTCAGAATGACATGGAATTTAAACTTATACATTGCTTATCTCTAAAATTTTTCATTTACTATTTTGGACCATGGTTGACCATGGGTAACGGAAGCCATGGAAAGCAAAACTGCAGATTGGGTGGGGGAGACTACGGTATTTATTTATTAAAAGTGTTTACAGTAGTTTGAGATTATAAGAACCCATTAATATGTTAACTGTGTTTAATTCCACCATGTCTATATAATTTTCTATACACAAATTTTGAAATCTACTTTTAGAATTTTGATGATGTAAAACAATTACATTAGATTTCTTGCTGCTTGTATCTTTATATTTGGTTTTAATAACTAAATGATGAATAAAAGTATTTCAGAATGTTTCAATAGCATTAATATTAACATAAAATAAAGGCTTTGGTATTCTCACCTTTCTTTACTATGATTTAAATAGGATTTTCCAGGTATTTCAAAAATAACCCTTTTTCTTTCCTTAACCACAAAGTTCAGAAGTTTTTTTTTAATTCATTGCCAAAATTGCACTTTATATTGCAAGAACACTGATTTTTTTTTTCTGTTTAATTAACGGTCTTCACCTACCCTCAATGGTCAGTATCATATACACTATACTTTGAGTTTGGATGTACATTTACCTATAAAATGGCTATAAAGAGCTATAGTTCTCTTTAGGGACTCAATCGATTTGGAGGGGAAATTTCTAGGTTAAGAGTAGGTGTATATGAATATAGTTCCCTGTGCTATACAGAAGAAAGTTGTTTTTATCTAGTATATATAGTAGTTAATATTTGCAAATCTCAAATTCCCAAATTATTCCTTCACACTCCCTTTCTCCTCAGTAACCATAAGTTTTTTTTACTTTGTCTGAGTCTATTTATGTTTTGTAAATAAGTTTATTCGTGTTTGCTTTTTTCTTTCTTTCTTTGTTTTTTCAATTCCACATATAAGTGATATCATATGGTATTCTTCTTTCTCTTTCTGGCTTACTTCACTTAGAATGATGATCTCCAGCTCCATCCATGTTGCACAATTTTTTAAAAAGTGTGCATGAAGGAATGTTGATATTGGAACTTTTAATCACGTATTCCTGAATGATTGCTATCAAACTCTATCAGAAACTGGCCCCAGAAATATTAAGCTAGCTTTTCTTCATTTTCTTTACACCTGGACATAATTTGGATCCATCTCCTTCCACACAGTTTCCCGTTATCTTCTAGTTAAATCCTAACTACACAACTATCAGGAGGAACCACTGTGTCAAGAGAACAAACCTCAGGCTGCAGCAGCCACAGAGTAGGGATAAAAAATCCAATTCTTATGATCAAAGTACAAACCAACACATGGCACGGGGTTGGAGGGTAGTCATTTGCTATATGATCAATTTTACATTATTTGTAAAGCATTAAGACAAGTTAAATATGAAAATGTGTAGAAATATGGGAGATCTGGAGGTGGCATAGGGTAGGGTTACAAATATATTTGTTGAATCAGTAAATGAAATGGAAACAAACAGAGTCACTGAAGAGGATTCCACATATAACACAAAACAAGAAAGACGGTGGTGGGAGATGTCTACTCTCCATCCCAATAGCAAGTCTAACCCTCCTGATTAAATCCCCCTCCACATAGTGCCTTATTTTTCTACCCTCCCTTACAACCAATTCTATCAAGTTGTCTACACTCATGGTCACTACTTCATCACCCCCATTCATTTTATAGCATGTTTCATCCTGAGGCCTTCCTCCCATAAGCCCCAGACTGACACAAGATGACCACAGTGGAATAGAGGTGTCAGGGCAGCTGCAGGGGGAGAGGGCCTGGATACTACAAACATACCTGGAGTTTCTCTCCACCTCCCCGAGGTGACTCAAAGTGTTAGGCAGTTAGACAGAAACGAGCATCAGGCAACGGGCGATAAAGGGGGAGGGAGCAACCCAGAAGATTACAGTACACCTGTGCTCAGGATAAGGGGCTCCAAAAATTTTTACTTTCTCTAAATTAGAGCCAGCCAAGAAGCTGGCTGGAATTAAACACAGGGGCTGCACAGTAGACAGAAGGACCTGGTTTAACTTGACTCAATGCTTTTATTATAATGTACTTAACATTGCAGTCTGTGCCCCCTCCCGTAGGTTTCTCTGTGTGCATTACGGGTAAGAACACGCGCATAAGAAATGGGCGTGCCTGAGCACAAGGAACATGAGCTGTCAATCAATCTGCCTGAGCACACAAAGAACGTGAGCCATCAATCACAATGAATCACTAAAATGCCCCCTAAGCCGGGATATAAAACAGGAGAAAAGGATGGGCACCGTTTTTCATCTCTTGGGTTGGCCTGCCCCCAATTCTCGGGGGTGTACCACAGTTTACTATCTTTTTACTTTACTAATAAAATCTTCTGTTTATATCACGCTTTCTGGCTTTCTGTCTCTCAAAAAATTCACTTTTTTCAGGATACAAAGAACCAAGGTATCTTTTTTCCCTTTCTCCTCCTGGTAACAAAAGGATAACCCAGTGAGCAGGCGATATGAGCATCTCTAATTGGGGACCCAATAGGATTGAAAGCAAGATTGCAGGTTGATCTGCAAAGGAAAACCAGTGGGAAGGAACCACTGTGCACTTGCAGTGCTGAGAAAACAAACTTCGGTGCAGCAGGTGCGCCGGGACACAGATCCAGTGGGAACGAAGAGCCAGGGTACATGCCCAGCGACTGAGACCCCTCCAGAGGGGCCAGGAAGGGCCGGAGGGGAGCAGGCTCCTCCCCTAATGCTGTGAAGCTAAATCAGACTGTGGTATCACTGAGCCAGGGCACCCAGATTCAGCAGGAAGGAGAGAAACCTGAAAGCTTGAGTGTTTACTCACAAGGCTGTTGTAACCTGAACTGAACTGAGGAAGCCAGAAGGACCGTTATCTTTAAAGAGCAAGATTAATAACCTACACTCCCCAAAACAGGGCTCGGGGACAGATTGGGTTTACTGGCAGAAAAACAAAGTTATACGTCTGCATGTCTGAGCTGTAACTGAATTTTTAACTTATTACATGGAAAATGGAGAGACTAGAACCCAGAGAAATTCTATATTTAGCTCCTTCCCCTGCCAGATGGATCTCCGCAGAGACTGAGCAATTTAAGCTCATGTGGCCAACGATAATTTCCCCTCCACAAATGACAAACAGATGTGACACGATTTCCTAATTTTGGAGAAGGGAAATTGAGATGCCAAAAAAAAATGGAATGATTAACCTAACTAAATTCTGTGGGTCTAAATACTCAATTTATCAGTCACAGAAATAAATCTAGACTTTTCTTCTGACTCCCGCTGGTCTAGGGAGGATAGGAAACAGAGGGCGAGGTCTGGGGACTTGGTCCGTGAGGGTTAAAGCTAAGGTTAAGAAAAGAAGCCAGCTAAACCTTCAATTAGAACATAGTTGAAATTACCGTTTGGAATCGAAGTTTTATGTTGCTTTCAGTAAACTATGAGCTCACTTTCAGATAATTGTTTTAATCCTTCAATGGTATTTATTGAAGAACTAATTCTGATCAATTCAGTTTATTCCACTTAAATGTTGATGGGGGAATTAGCCACGTGGCAGCCTTGTTGTAAACGCTGGGAACAGAGAAATGAGCTAGATCAGCAGTCAGTGACCCATGGCTGAAAGCAGCGGGAGAGAAGTCTTTAAAGAAGTTAGATGGCTGTGATAAGCATTAGAAAACATAAAGTATAAGATGCCATGGGGATCACAAAATAAGAGAGTTTAATCTGGTCTAGCCTTACCCTAGTAAGAGCCCCCCACAGGCTTTTACTTGTAGAAAATAGATACAAATTCATTTTATTTGAGGTTAAAACTATAATGCCATTTTTAAAAGGATGATATTTTAAAATCAGAAAGCATGGAGAACTGAAGGAATTTATACGAAGTATAGATTATTTGGACTTGAACATTCATTGAACATAACCCCTCGTTCAACATTTGAATTCCCTCATTAGTATTGTTTCCTGAAGCTTCTTTATATATATATAATATATATATAATATTATATATCTTTATACATTTTTATATCCCACCAATCACTCTTTGAAAGAGTGAATCAAAAAAGCAGTTTATATGTAAACGATATAAATTAATTTTGTACATTGTATATTATGGCAGACTTGGTATTATTATGTATTCATTTGTAATGAGTTTTAAAACCTAAAAACTACCACATTGATTGGGCCAATATTGAGAATGAATTAACTGGAAAATTTTGACTCTATCTTTGAAACCCTACAATCTACCTAGTCTGGAACTCTTGGTCACAGAATTTGGCAACATAATGGTTACTTTAATTATTGTGAACTATAAAAATTATTTAGGGCTAATAATAACTAAAAGCATTAAAGTTTAAGTCGTTTTGTAATAAATAAGAGCATGCGTGATAGTACAGACGTAAGATCATTCTCACTCGCTGGCATTCTGGTATGCTTTCACGAGAAACACAGAGATGACGTTCTGACTAGCAAATGTGTAATGGCCATGGGAGTGTCAGACATGAGAATAGCATGCATGTCCTACAGATTAAAAAGTTGAGGACCTCTGTCCTAACTACCCCTGGGCCTCCCTGTCAAGGACTCTATCCTTATCCTCAGGTATTTCCAGGAACAGAAAATGTCTCCACCCTGCGTCTATTTTTCTGAAGGTTCTCATTCTGTAGGCGGACTGAGGTTCACCAAGCCACACTAATCCCAGAAGCAGGGAACCACTAGCGAAATGAAGACTTACCATCCAATAGAAGGGACAAAAAAGCAGCAGTTCCATTCTTGTGTATGTGTTGGGGTAAGGAAGGTACAGAGAAGCTTTAGGAAAATGTCACTCTAAGGTTTTCTTTCCAAGGTGAATTACAGTCAGCTTGTGAGACAGCCGTAGAAAATTAAATTCCATTTACACAGGTTGTAACGCACTCAAGTGTTGTTAGAACCTGGAAAGCTAAATATGTATTTCTGTATAGCTCTGGAATGGACATATTTACAATCACTAAAACTTTTAAAACTATTGTTGGATAAAAGAATAATCATTTTGCTATGAAATTAATGTAATCAAGTCTATCAATTAGACCTTTTAATATAATTTTAATTAGCTACCTTCAGCCTGGAGATGTTATGTTGAAATTCTTATTCTTCTCTTGGATTCACATTAGTTGGAGTGACAGCTAAGCTTTTTCACTTACACTAACACAGAAAGACAGAAATGCAGTAGCTCAACCAAGATAGAAGTTTACTTCCTCTTCACGTAGTACTTGAGAGCAGAAAGGTGGACTCTGCTACACAGGAGCTCAGAAGAGTGGACCAGCCCCTCCATCCCATGAATTCTAAGAATCCCTTTAGTTCACACTCCCCTGGTGCTAACTTGGCCCCCTGGGCACACATAACTGCAAAGGAGGCTCGTCTATTACTATCTCTTACTGCGCAGCCATGTGTCCAGCCACAATTAATAGCATCTACCACAATAGTGTTGGGTCAATTTGTTTATTATTTTAGAATTTCAAGACCCCTTCCTTCATCATTATCTGGTCCTTGGGAAATACAGTGACACAGGATGTAAAGTCAGTAACAATGACACAGCTGTTTAATCTATGCAGCGAGTTTAAGGACATGGTACCTGGTCTGCAAGGGAGTTTGTAAAGAAAGAGTAAAGAAATGTTACCATAAATTTACTATATCTATCTGCTTTTTTTAATTGATAAATAACCTGGAGTTTTGTCAAGAGTTACTGGTTAATAACTGGAACAGCCAGTAGGTACACTTTGTTCAGCAAACAGATCAGGAAACATGTCAAGTGATTAAAGCCCTGCCCATGTACTGGACTTTGGATTTGATTTTAACTGAGATTCAGGATCTAATTGGTAGAGACCCAAGTAACGTTATGAAGGTTACATGGATTTAAAGATATTGTCCAATTAAATAATTAAAATAAAGGTCTGGCATAAATTTCCTGACCAGTTTTAATGGCAGACTTGATTGGATTTGATTAACTGGGGAATTTGAGATTTCTGAGATCCTTAACTGGTTATTTTTATCTTTTGAGGATCTGAAGGACTGATAAAAGAGATAAAAATTAGACCACACGGGCCATGAAAATAAAATTAGGTTTTAAATTATTGATGGATCTCAAAAATGTCATAGTTGTAGCAAGGCCTGTTTTGTATTATCAACTGTGTTCTGGTATGTATCCAAGTCAGTCTAAAGAAACAAAACTCCGTACCAGAAGCCCTCAAATGTTTGCTCCTAACATCCCTTTAAATTCTTCAAAATTGAAGACTCCAAAGAGCATTTGTTATGACTATTCTATCTATTGATATTTACTGTAATAGAAAGTAAAACTGAGAAATTTTCAAATACTTATTTAACTATTTATTATAAAATAATTTTATTTAATATAATTATTTATTGTTTAATATCACATAAATTATTAAATGTTTATTTATTTTAAATAACAGTAAATATTTTAAAAAATCTATATTTTCCAAAACAAAAAAAAAATTATGAGAATGACATTGTTGTGTATTCTTTCAAAACTTTTTAATGTCTGGCTAACAGAAGGCAGCTGAACTTTCATATCGGCTTCCACATTCAACCTGTTGTTGACTGTTGTTAGTTTCATTGAAGTGAATGAGGAAAATTCAGCCTTGCCGAGACATGTCAGTGGAGAAGGAAGAGTCATATGAACCTCCTGAAAGGATCTCAGGAACTCCCAGGAGTCCTCCAACTATACTTTGAGAACTACTGCTCTACACAGACCCCAGGCCTAGGTCTATACGCCCATCTCTTTGGAGGAATCCAAGCTTCCCTTATCCAGGAAAGAACAGTCCTGAATCCTCAATGAGAGAAGAGGCCAAACCTCAACCTCATAATGCCCTTCTCTCCAGCTTGAACAGGAATTTAAATGGTGGCTGCAAAAGGGAATTCTGAGACTATTCTAAAGCCAAAGGACAGTATTAAAAGATGAGCAATAGGACAAAATAAAGGGAAATCAGGAAACAAGAAATGGAAAAACTTAAGGTTAAACATGAGTGGAGTTCATTGAATGAAAATGATAGTTAAAGGATAAGAGAATGAAAGAGATAAGAAGCAAAATCTGCCATTTACACAAGTCCCAAATTTCCTGAACACCTTTTCACGTTTGGAAATATGTATAAATGCTTCCTCCAACCATAAATATCCCAAGAAAAAATTTCCATCCCTTCACTTTGTTGCTTGAGGAATAATAGGTGATTTAAATCCCACCATCAGATGTACCTGTGCAAGACTTTAATTCAGAACTAGATTACAGGAAGAGGTGGGAAGAGAGGTTGCCACAGATGTGGATCACAGCCATGTGGGTGTCGTTCTGAAGTCCCCAGCTTTGGAAGAAGCTCCAGATCCAGCATCTCACTGATGGTGGAAGGCATGGCATGCTTCCAGAGCTGGCAAACGGGGTGGCACCTTCATAATTGGAATCTCTCTGGTCTTTGCAGAGGTAGCAGATGGTCCTGTCAGTCTCAGAAACTCAATCTGTATCAATCAGGCTCCCAACAGGAAACAGCTAATGTACTCAGAAAAGTTTAGCTGGGGAGAATTTAATGAAAAGACTGATATAGAGGTATGTGAGAATTTAAAGGAACTGGGGGGAAAAAAAGATGGTTAAGAAGCTGCTAAGCAACCAGCTTTAGATCTGCATGGACAATAAAGGTAATGGTAACGGAGCCTGGAGAAAGGTATGGCCAGGGAGGAGAGGCTCCCCTCTGTGATGGAAGAAATGCAGCCATTGCCAGACCACAACATGCAGAGAAAGATAAGGAGGAATAAATGCCTGACTTCTCTCTTCTTCTGAACTCTGATCTTCTGCTTGATGCTCCTGTTGGCTGGACCCAACTAGAAGCCAGGATACAAAAAGCCCAGCTAATCCAGTCAATGGCAGTCCATATCCTGGGGTACAGCAGGGCAAAGACTGGAGTAGGAGTGGGACCAGGTAGATAGCTAGCAGGGAATAACCATCACATAGCTTCCAGTCTGTTTATTCATCTGGAGCTTTTTTATGTCCCTTAATAAATATGCTTAAATTACTAGAATAGATTCTATTGTCTACAACTTAAAAACCATGTCTGGATGCTGTTGGTATTGGAAGGTGAAAGACCCTTAGGGAAATTATATGGGTTGTCTTATCCAGTTGGCTCCGAAGGCAATAATGATGAGGTTAATGTTAGAGGACGGTACACCACTAATCCTTGGCATGGGATGCAGTGACAAATACTACCTAAAATAGCACGGAAGTAATGTGGGATAAAGTCACTACTGAAGGCAAGTATTTGACAGACCCAGTGGTTTCTCTGAAAACTCATTAAGAGGGGCACAAAAAGCACAGGAACTGGGAATCAGACTAGTTGCTTCTAAATGCACAAAACTTAAAAAAAAAAAAAAAAAAAAGATAAGTAATAAGCTAAAGGTTTTAAATTCTCAACTTCCATGAATGGAGTCCCCAGAATCCAGGACTGACAGTCCCCCAAGGACAATTACAAGATCTGAAACTGAGGTTAGCATTGAGTGGAGAGGTCCCACAATGAGGAAAAAGACAAATGATGAAAGAATGAGGCACTGGAAAGTTCCAGGGAGCTATCTAGCAAAAGAACTCCAAGAGGGAGCCCGAAGATAACAGACACAGTACTGTTCACATTTTCCAGAGGCTAAGGCCAATTATAATCAGGCTTCTATCTTTTAAGATGTCTTGGAAAACAGTATGGAGATTCCTCAAAAAACTAAAAATAGACTTACCATATGATCCAGCAATACAACTACTGGGTATATATCCAGAGGGAACTCTAATTTGAAAAGATACATGCACCCCAATGTTCATAGTAGTACTATATACAATAGCCAAGACATAGAAACAACCTAAATGTCCATTGACAGACGACTGGGTAAAGAAGTTGCAGTACATTTATACAATGGAATACTACTCAGCCATAAAAAAGAATAAAATAATGCCTTTTGCAGCAACATGGATGGACCTAGAGATCATCATTCCAAGTGAAGTAAGCCAGAGAGAGAAAGAAAAATTAGCATATGATATCACTCATATGTGGAATCTAAAAAAAAAGAGAAAAGAAGACACTAATGAACTCATCTACAAAACAGAAATAGACTCACAGACATAGTAAACAATCTTATGGTTACTGAGGAAAGGGAGTGGAAAGGGATAAATTTGGGAGTTTGAGATTTACAAATGTTAGCCACTATATATAAAAATAGATTTTTTTAAATTTTCTTCTGTATAGCACAGGGAACTATGTTCAAGATCTTATAATAACCTTTAATGAAAATGAATATATGTATGGATATGCATGACTGGGACATTATGCTGTACACCAGAAATTAACATGTTGTAATTGACTGTACTTCAATTTTTAAAAAACAACTTGAACCTTCTAGCTTTCTCAGTGTTTGCTCTTTTAAAATTAATCACTGTTTCCTCGTCTTCTCTAGGATGCTAATGGTAAAAATTCTAAAAGTTTTAAAAATTGAAAGATGCTTGAGTTTTCATTTTAAAAAGAAGGAAAATCTAGAAAATTTGTGTTTTGCTCAATAGGGGCTCTTGGGATAACTGAGTCACAGAGGTGGCTTAAAAGGAATCGAAATTGATCCAAATCCTGGGAAGTGGTGAGAAGGAAAGGAAGGGAGAGAAAGGAGGTGAGGGACAGTCATTTTAAGAAATCAATTGACCCTAAGATCTTAATGGGCAGAAAGCATTGGAATCTTAGCTTTTGATGACCTATGCTGTTGAAAGGCAACCATAGATTCATAAACACAACAGTGGCCAATAATTGTAGGACATGAATCCAAGCACCAAGTTCTGCTGCTTGGAACTTGGAGCGAGTTGCATAATCATACAAGTTTGAGTTTCTTCATTCAAACAATAAAAATAATAATACCTACTTCCCAGAAGCTAATGAAAATCATGTATGTAAAAGAGCCTTGTCAATTTCATTAATTTACACCTGTAGCGTGCCATCAATTTCATTAACTTACACCTGTACTGGTGTCTCCCTGCTAGAAGGGCAGCGTGTTCCTGTGTGCAGCACCGGCATTTGCTGTAAAGTCCATATGGATTTGCCATTATTAGCTGTGCAATCTGTCATATACTGCTTAGCTTTTGCAAACGCTTCATTCCTCCTCTCTGCCACTGTGATTTCACAGCCTTCCTCCTAGGGTTGCTGTTCAGAAATATTAGTACTAACAACAGTATCTAGCACCTAGTAAGCACTCAGGAAAAGTTAGTTCTCCTCCCTAGAATGGACCAATGTCCTTGAAAACATCCCAATGAGTGACCTAAGGGAGCCTGCTTTGGCTTTTTCCACCTTGCATAAAGATCTGGACATCATGAATGTTTTTTCCTTGTGAATTACCACATCTGAGTTTAAATCTGTGTTGCATTCATTAAAATAACTCACCTCACTTTAGAATTCATCTGCAGTTTGAAGTTCAGAGTCAGGATATTGCACTAGAATCCATGCATAGCTTTGCTCTTGAATTTAATGGCAAAGAAAGAATGAAAATCTAGACCCAAAAATGATGCTGTAGGAAAAGAAAAAAGTTTGAGAAGGGTTTAATAATAGACTCCCAGTTTCTTTCTCTGTTTTACTTTCCTGTTACTTACCTACAGCTATCTCTGCAAGAATTACAGGTACACAGACTCCCCCAAATCAAAGTTAATTACCCTGGAATCTTTGCTTCTTTCTTTTTATTCTTGAATCTCTCTTACCTCTTTTTTTGGAGATGCTGCCCTTCTTTTCTGTGGCAGAGCATCTTGCTTCAAAGGAAACTCATTTGCCATGGCTATGAGCAGCCCCACAAAATCAATGACTTTCTCTCCTTTTTCTACATTCTTTCGTTTCTTCAGCTCACAGAGAATGAGACTTCTAGCACGTTGTGGAAACTGCTCTTTCCCAGAGGAGTTTAACCTGAATTCATCTCGACGTCCTGACTGTGTTCTGGTTAGGGATGCTGTACATTTCCAATTCTCACCTTCCTTCTTTAAGCCCCAAGATTCTTTGCACTATCACACAGATAGGGAAGTGGACAAAGGGGGCGTATAATGCCGGTGAGACACAGATCTCTGGGCACACGAGCTCAGTCCTAGTTTCCTCTTTGTTTTGTAGGTGTCCGTGGAACAGATGCCTGGACACAGAATTTTTTCTTCCTAAAGACTCTCTAAACAGTTCTGCTATTAATCGGTTTCTTAAAATAACTTGGCACAGCTAAAAGTAGCAGAGTAAGGAAGTTCTGACATATGGTGAAGTTCTCCAACAGCAATTGTGGGATTACAATATAACAGGCACAAATCTGCGTGCACATCTATTAAAAGCAGCTCAAGACTTAAGGGGGAGGAAGGTCCCAAACACTGCCGATGGCACCCATGCCCAGTTCCCAGTCCAGGGATCTGCAGGATGTAAGTGTCTCACACTGGTTTGTGGATGATGATTCAATTAATTTCTGATCCCATGCCTGCAAGAATAGAGACTAAGCTTTTTTCTCTAATAGCAATTTAAATCCATACACTACATACACCTTTTACACTAATCTGACCTAAAGGAAGTCCGAAAGTCAATTCCAGCACTTTCAAGAAACTAGGTGGGTTTTTTTTTTTCATTTTCCCTCTAGTTTATTTAAGAACATTTAATCAAACCACAAAATGTGAAAGAAATTAATTCCGTAATCTATAGTTACTGCTAAAAAGAAGGAGACAAGAGAAAAATTCAACCATAATGAAAGGCTTCATTATTTCAATTACATCTCTTTTCAAAATGAACATTCTTCTACATCAGACATCTGCAATTTTAGTGTTAGTTTGCTCCCCAAAATAGCAGCAAGTATAATACTTTAACCAAAAAAAAGATAAAATACATTCACAAACTAATGATATTTTAAAATGTAAGAATTATAAACATCTGATTGGTAAAGATTTATCTTTATAGTTAATTCAGTTATTATGAAGGGCATCATGGAATTATACATATATTACATATATATAGCGTGTGTGTGCATGTGTGTATCTATCTATATTGCCCATGTGTGCAGATAAATTACTCACTCCTCATAGTCATAAGTACCCAAAGAAAAACTTTTTATTTATATCATGTTTTGTCTTGTGAATTTCCATGAATGTTTATAAGCATGGAAGGTCCAACAAAGTAATTAACTAACTTTTTCTCTTATATGGGTCCATCTAGTTTGTACCTAAGCATTTGTAATTCCAGTAAGGGAAATAGTTATTCTTCCATGGACCTTAAATTTGGAGCTAAGGATCAAGTTTGCTTCTCAAATCGGGACACATTATCTCACAGTAAGCCTGTCTTACTGTCCCCAGGCAGTGTAAGCACAACCAGTTTTCAGTGACAAGCAGGAATGGCTTGTAAAAGTGTTCTTCAAGAAATCTGTAACTGGGATGAGAATAGAACTTGACCAATGATGTGCAGGAGCTGATTGTTAAATACTCAGGAATCACAGCTGAAATTAGCCACGGTGGAAGCGTTTACACCATGAAAATTGGCAGATGCTACAAACCTGGGCTTCGGCTGTTGTCCTTGTCATTTTTGCTGTAGTCACTGAGAGAGCCTGTTGCCAGCTCACCACTGCAGGCAGCGCAGCACAAGTCAGCAGGTCACGCACGGTACTCTAACCTAGAAGCCAGAACAGCGATGACTTCAAGGAGGTGGCATCCCACTGTAGTTGGGTCATTGCGTCTTATAACAAAGATAACGTTATGTAATATTCACACATTTACTAACACCCTAACAGAAAACTCAAACGTTCTTTTTCTGCCCGTTGTCCAGGTAAGTTTACAATGGACACATTAAGGTTGGTTAGACAATAAAGCATATAATGAACTTATTTTATACGGGGTACACTAGGCCTCTGCAGAGTAACCCAAACTTGTATTTTAAATTTTTCAACATCTTAGTTATATTTCTTCTGTGTTTATTTTCTAAAACAAAAGTATTTTTTAATTAAAATGAAAATGAGTAATGACATTTGACTTCCAGCATACAAAGATTCATTAACCTGTTAAAATAGTTATCACTAATATTACTATTGAGTACCTATTATATGTTGCAAGGTATATTTTTTTTAATCACATTGATACTCTACTCAATGAGTTAGACATTATTATTAGCATTTTACAGCAGCAAAACTGAGAGGCTTAGGGAGTTTAACTTACCTAAAGTCTCTGAACATGTTAAGAGTCCAAGCTTGGATTAGAAGCTTCTCTCCAATATACTGAAAATATACTGGTCAAATGAAAGTTCGTTCTTTTGACCAGTATATTTTATTGCCTCTAGAGCATACATGGTTCCCATGCACTTGTTTACACACAACTGGTTCTTTTTACCAGCTTAAAACCTTCAGAACTGTGTGCTAAGCTAACCACAGTAATTATCAACATGCTGTTGACTCAGGTGCAGCCATAGGCTGTTTAGATTGACAGCTTTTGAGAGTTTATGTTAAATTGAGTTATTGGTTTTAATTCACCCATCAACTAAATAATTGGTATCAAATTTGCCACAATATTAAATATCTGTAAACTCCATTATAGAATGATACCATGATCCTAAATCGTCCCTGCGTCAAATCTCCTCAACTGTCTGTGATGAAATTTCAGTTAATGCCAATAACTGCACATACTAAAAAAACTCCTTTTAAGTTAAAATGTTACCCTTGATCCAAAATAATATAGCAAGTCACAAAGCCCACACCTTCCTGTTGGTATCTATATCTAAAAATTGGATCCTATGATTTAATGTGGAAAAAGGAATCTAATCCTGCAATCCAAATATCAATTTTGTCCCCATCTTCACCGGTGAGAGAGACACTTAGAATAAAAAAAAATGTTCTTAGAAATAACACCGAGACATAGCTGATAGAATTCTTCAACAGCAATCAACAGGAAAGTATCATTTACTTTCTGAAACTGGCAAATCTAATAGTGCCTGGTCTGTTGAAAATGTCTTGTAAATGTTAGTGAAGGAAAAGCTTAAGCCTTGGGGAAGTCATTGAAAATACAACCTTATAATAATCACATTGTGAGAAAGAGATGCCCCAGGATTTCAGGGACATTATTAAAGCTGTGGGCAGACTTCCTGTGGGTTCACAAGCTATTCATTAGCCCTTCATCTAAATTCTGAGTTCTATTGAAATTGAAAGACCCTTACCCTGACCATTTATTTTCAAGTAATTCCAATGACAAATGTTATTAGATGATTTTTAAGGATGAATAAGGGAGTTTCAAGAGTAATCAGCACTGCTCTTTAGTGCAGAGTCATTCCTTGTACCTTCAAGAATAATGTAATTTAGCTCGACTTCACCTTCATTTTCAGTGAGAAATAAATTAGTTATCTCACATATGCAAGAAAAATTGTATTAAAAACTCAATTACTTTGCTCAATTGAGATTACTTCCCTAGATGGAATGGCTCATTACCATAAAAATGTGTATTCCAAACAGAAGCTTTTTGGATATTATGAGAAACCATGCTTATTTCATTAATAAGGAGATGGATTTGAAACATTATGATGCCCACAGATTACTCTGCACTTCTCTTGATACCAGTATAAGTTTCTAGTGTTCATTTATTTCCCACAAGAAATTTTACACTCAGTTCGCTAAGGAAGAGTCCTATTTTTTTGCATTAGAAGTTCATACTAGATTATTCCAAGGTCCTTTCAGGGCTAAATCAGTGACCTTATGGTTATATTCCATGCATTTTTATATTTATACTGCTTAGGACACAAAAAAATACTGTATACTCAAGTGTTTTATATATTAATGCTATTTTTCTACCAACATTTTCCTGATCTCGTGTGATAGTAATATTCCATTTTTGTCTTTCTTCCAACAAGTTTGACAATGTGTCTTATGTAAATGACACCTGTTCTTAATAACGATGTTCGTAAACAATGGTCTTACGTTCCCGCTCAGCAAATTCGCTGCTGCATCTGTGAAAGCGCCCGTCGTTGCCATGACAATGGAGATGGCCAACAAGGAGAAGAGGCCAAGCTTTTGTATAACATCAAGTAGAAACAGCATGTCATTTCTTGAAGTTGTGATTCAAATTAGATTTTCTGATTTGTTGCAAAAAAAAAAAAAGAGAGAGAAAATGTGTAATTTTCCCAATTTTTTCCTCTTTTATAGCTTAATGGCTCTAGGAAGAGATCTTTGCACAAGATAAAATAATCGCAGTCAAATTCCGTTTTTGTAAGCTTCATTGGCATAAGTCACATGGCCTGACAGTATGTATAAAACAGAATTGAGGCAACACTAATATTAGTGTTTAGTAAAAACAGACCAACCCAAATTACCCTCTGGTAACCAGAGCCTAGTTTCACCCCATTTGTTAAAATTTCTGGGTAGGTAAGAACAGATTTGATGTAGATGTGTTTTTTAATGTGTGAGCACATCCTGGCCTCAAAATTAGGGCCCAGCACGGCTGCGGTTAGAACTGAAAAGATCGATGCCAGGGCTCCCAGGCACACAGACCAGCGCCCTTCGCTCTGCAGCAGAAGTAGCTTCCCCACTGTTGGTTTTTCCCCACTCTGCTTCTTGGATCCCCAAGAGTTTCAGAGCCTCGGATAGAAAAACAGATAGGAGGCAAGGCCAGAGTCTTTATAAAAATGACAACACGCAAGCTGAAGGAATGTGGGCTGACACAGATGGATAAATCTAAAATAAAAATAAAAGCAGGGATGTGTCACTGAACTCTGGCAGAGAGGCAGAGTGACAGGCAAGGGAAGGAGGAGGTACAGAGGCCAGGAGAAGGAGCCCGATGAGTTGTGAAAGGCAGTAGGAACGTTTGACACCCTTGAAGTCAGCGTGTAAAGAGTAAACAGAACAGCGCGTGCCAAACAGAGTCACGTGATTTGGGAAGCTACAGTAGGTGAAGGAAAGGGCATTATACAACTCAGAGGCTTTCCAGAATACACGTAGCTTTGCCCACACACTAACAATTCCCCAAGTCCCAAGGCCAAAGTTGTAAGAGTTACCACAGGCAAACATTTGTTTTCCTTGCCCTGGGAAGAGTAAACACAAGGCAGTTAGCATCCAGGGACTCTGGTCTCTCTTGCAGAGTTGCTGGTCCACCACGGATAACTAGCTTTTACTGCTCTGTCGACATCCTGTGTTTTCTTGTGCTAAGATCTGTGAATGTGTTAGGTAGTTAGATAAGTGGGGGCACCAGGCACATAGGTGGAGGCGAGGGAGGATGGTCTGGAAGATGGCATTGTGCCCGCCTCCAGCATAAAAGGATAACTAAGCATTTCAGGCACAAGAGCATCAATCAATCAAGAGACCACCTCTTAGTGAGGATATAAGAGAAAGGAGAGAAAAAAAACTCTGCTTTTTCTTCCCTTGGATCAGCCCGCCTCCCATTCTTGGAGTTGTACTTTTCATTTTCTAAATAAATCTTTTAAAATCTTTCATTACACAATCACCATCTCCCAACTAAACTTATCTTTCAGGTGTGACAAGAACTGGGGTCTATACCTTTTAGGGTAAGAAATGGGTTGCACCTAAGGTCCCATCCTGAACCCAAGCAAGCCACCTAGAAATATATTACCTTTGAGCAATACAGAGTATCCTGGGAGTGAACTCACCCCAGGAGAGAAAATCTCCAGTGGCCACAACATACAGCCCACTGGTCCTGGGGAGGGAGGTAAATTCCTGAAGACGGTCTGGAGGTTGTCACTCTAGCTGGTCTCCAGATCCCCGTCTGTTCTATTAAGCTCCCACTCTGCACTAGACTGAGCTCCCAGGATACAGAGGTGAGAGAGATGAATGAAGCCAGTCAGTGAACAATTAAAACTTAACATCTAGCACAGAAACTAGGCACTACCCAGCCCGCTACTGCAAGTGGGCTCAGTGTGTGAGGAGCTGCGGGGCACTGTAAGCATCGAACAGGGAAATCTAACCAAGAGGAAGGAAGCTTCTTTGAGGGGGAGAAGAGACAATTAAATTGAGATTTAACCAGGCAGGAGCCAGTGGCTAGGGATGGAAAGATTAAATTGTGCAGAGCCCCTAAGGAGCCATTGGATGGACTCAACTCACCAAGTCCAAAGTGCGGGTCAATAGGCACTGGACTGTGTGGCTCTTATATCTTGTTTTTAAGGACATGGGCCAGTATCTTGAGGATAGTGAAGCCACTGAAAGGTTTTAATCAGAGGAGATAAAGGGACAGAGACTGAAATTAAAACTGAAACAATTTTTGGTATACCCTGTGTTAACTGGGGAAAAAAAGGCACAACCTAAAAGTTGAGAATTATGTTTTATTTGGTGGACATTCTGAGGACTTCAAACCCGGGGGGCAGCTTGTCAGATAGCTCTGGGGACAGCTCTGAAGAGGTAAGGGAGGAGCCAGGATATACGTGAGTGTTTTGCATTAAAAAAAGACCAAGTAGTCAGAACATCAAAAGATTACTATTAAAGAAAGGAAGCCAGACATCTCAAGTTAAGGAATTCAGCCTTTTTCTATGTATGGGAAGATGCAAAAGTCTAGGCTCACTGAAATCATTCCTGTGATGTGCACTTTAGCTGCCTGGGGCCAGTGTCCTGTTCTTTCCCATCCTGATTCTCCTCAGGGTGCACGCCTCAGGGGTGGCTACAGTGACTGATTACTCGACAGTGGGTGTCCTTTGTTTACTGATATGACAGGCAACATTTTTCATTCACACCTGCAAAATATCACTACGCAGGCAAGGTGGTTTATGTAAGTCCCCAACAGATTAGAGCACCAATGAATCTCCGGTACCTAGAACAGGCATGCAAATATTTGTCGATTGAAGCAATGAGCCTCCAGACTTCCCTGTTTTCCAGACTCTTTTCCAAAAGCTCCACCTTCTCACTTCATTATGCAGAATAATTTACATTCCACCTCCTACTCTTTTCCAGAGCTGCTTTTAAGTACCCAAGAACAATCGTGTGCTCAGACAAAGGTTCTCATGTCCCAGCCCTCACTGCAGGAGGGAGCTGGCAGAGGCTGGAGACTTCAGGCTTCCCTTCCCCTGAGTCTCTGCCAACAGTCAGCGGGGCATTAAAATAGCCTTCTTTCTACCCAAGTACCCACAGGTTTTAGAAAAAATGTTTTCTCTTTAGAGTAGCTAGAATAATCTGTGTGGAAATTATACTTCCTAATTTCACTTACATGAAATTATATTAATGAAAATATCCAAGCTGTTTTATTGAAAGTCTATTAAAAAATTCATTTTTGCATTAAATTACATTTTTAAAAGAAGTATATTGCCTACCTCTATTTTATAAAATAGCATGGCATAGTTACTAGACCTTGTCTGAGGAGATTCCTTGCTTTTCCTTCATATCTCTTTCAAGTTCTCTTTTTCTTTTTCCTCTGAGTACACAGGCTCACTGTAGAACTGTATGTGTGTGTGTGTGTGTGTGTGTGTGTGTGTGTGTGTGTGTGTGTGTGTGTATGCAAACACATATACGCATAAAAATTAAATCAATCATTATTCTTTCCTGAAATCCCCTTTTTAGGCATTTTTAATCCATAGTTGAAATTGAAACAGGAGGAAAGGGGGCAGGGCACAACCACTGCAGGAATGACACAGTAACTGAGGACCGGACAAACTGGTTAGAACCAAGATGGCAGAAGATTCGACTTCAGGAGACCTTGAGCCTCGTGGCGCACCCACAGGCACCATGACAGTTCCTAGGCTGACCTTAAAAGGTCAAAAAGTAGACAGGGGGCCTGATTCCTAAATATCCCAGCCCCTTCCCCAAAGTAGTTGGAATAATCCTCCTACTTATTAGCATATGAAATTACTGAGCCCAGAAAACCTAACAACTCTGCACCTGTCTCTCTCTCTCTTGCCTTCTGAGACGGCCTACACTCTGTCTATGGAGTGTGTATCTTTCTAGATAAACTTGCTTTCACTTTACTGTGCCTCCCTCTTGAATTCTTTTCTGCAAGAGGCAAGAACCTATTCTCTGACAACAGTAAGATCTGTCAGGGACTTCTCTGAACAACAGGTTTTACAACTTTGATAGGGCATGATGTGAGGTCTGTCAGCATAGGGTATTGTGAGGTGGGCTATCTCCTGGGGCCATGAGTTTTGTTAGAGTAAACACACATCAAGAGAAGATGTCTTATATCCTGCAGAAGTACAGGTACACAAAGAGTCCTGCATCCGAGTGTGGGGGTTAAGGTGTCAATAGCTCCAGGCACACAGACAGCCCAGGGGTTGGGGGTTTCATGACTCCAGAGAGTGCCAGCCAGCTCCACAGGAAGAACATTTGGGGAAAGAGGAGCAGCAGAAGTGGGTCTCTGAAAATCGGCAGTCATCTGGGTGAAGAAAGATGCATATACTAAGGTCAGAGTAGGAGTTACATGGGAAGGATGCTGGAGATACGGTTTGGGCAGCTCTGGAAGAGGTAAGACAACGTGCGCTGGCGAGCAGCCAGGTCTAGCTGTATCCGCAATTCCACTTAAGGAATAAGAAGAGACAAACTTGGAAAAGATTGAATTTGATCCTTGTACAATGCTGTTAAATTGTAGTTTTCACCATGTTTCAAGGAATAACCCTTTTCTGAACTTATTTTAGAGAAGACTATCGTAATCAGAATAAGTACCTTTCCAGGTAATCAGACTGACTAAGTGAGTTTTTCTATTCTTGCAAATACATCTCTTTACTGCCAAAAAGCACCCTGCAATCCTGTCATTAGTCACAGAAGTAATGCAATAACTTTTAGATACATCATGCAAAAGCATGATTAGCATTTGCAAAGTTCTTCTTTTGTACCATAATTTAACTTCAGGGAAGTGATTTCTTTTTTAATAGTAGCTATACAATTTTTCTCACTTTTCTTGAAATTTTATCCAATAGTGTTTGTTTCCTGACTATAATCTAGCAAAACGCAAGTGCTAGGAAAGATTAAATGTATTCTTGTTTTGTATGTATACAAAAAACCTCAACCCTATGATTTTTAAAAATTTCTACAAGGCCCAATTTCATCCATAAAAATTAGAAGAATGGAGAGAGTGGGAGAAGGTGCTGCCTTGTAGAGGATGTGTGTGTGTCCGTGTGTCTGTGTGGGGGTTAACTTTCAGTGTTCACCTGTTGTACAAGGCCCACTTACCTCCTAGGGTACTTATTTATTTTTCTATTTATTCTTCTGTCAAATGTATCCGGTTTAAAGAAAAAATGTTAACGCTTAAATTATTCAAAAAATATAATTAGACTTCCTCAAGTATTTTTAAATTAGCTCAGGAAGGACTTACTAAAGTCTTACTCCCTTTAACTTGAACCAAAGTCCTTCAGTCTTAGTCAATATTGTGGGGCAAATTATATCTATTAGACAGGATACACTCCAGGGAGTTGGCAAGTGAGCAAAAGCACTTTACAAACGATCACTCATTCCTTCTTTCACTTTGCAAATGCAGTGCAGATCTTAACTAATACTATTTTTCCCACACGTGGGATTTGTTTCCCAGGACTGAAGTTTAGTTTATTCAAAGCCACGAGCTATGCTAAAATAAGCTTGCATTGCCCTTTTGGACCTGCCATCCTGTACAGCATGTCCAAATGACTCTTCATCTTTGCCCAAGTCCATCCCATTGTTTCAGCACCATTTGTTGAAAACACTATTCTTTCTCCACTTTGCACCTTTGTGGAAAATTAGTTGCCAATATATTTGTGGATTTATTTCTGGACTATTTTATTCTATCGATCTATTGATTTCGTTATTGATATCAAATTACTATAGTGTGATGACTATAATTTTATTGTAAGTTTTATAATCAAGTAGTGTTAGTTCTTCAATTTTGCTCTTTATTTTATGTATTTTTTAATCTATCCATCGTAATGGAACCATTCAGTACATCCTTTCCATGTTGAGAATACATGTGTGCCAGGTCCACACTTGTCCACACTTGGGGAAAAAGGTCTGATCAAGGGCACTAATATTCTTCCTACTTTTGATAGGCAGTCTTGTTCTCAGAAAATGTGGGAAGTGTGGGCATTACAAGCAGCCCTAGAAAGCACCATAAGCACCAGCAATGAGATAAGGTAAAATAATTAAGAAAAGAGATGGAAAATACTGTTCACATTCCCAAAATCACTTGCTCTTTAAACAGTTACATTTACACACCATGGGAATTAATTCAAAACTTAACACAGCAAGATGTCAGCAGAGCCGTACAACTTCGTTGATGGCCTCTTCCAAGGGGTGTCTTGGAGCTGTATCCCTGGTTGTCCTTTTTTTCCTTTGTGTCCCTTCTGAGCCCCACATGTAGCTCTAAGACCCCCACCCCCTGCCAAATGTGCTCATTAACAAGTAGTGATTGTCTATTATAAAAGAAAGTTCATAGACTAAATTAAACATAAGAGGAATATTAACCTACTATTTGGATGGTTCTTTCTCTCCTAAAGACGATTGATAATAATTTCATAAGGAGCAAACTCAATCTCTTGTGGTTATTCTAGTTTCAAAAAGTATAAACTCATCTTCAGAGACTAGTTTTAAACCACTTGCTGTTTTCTAATGAACAAACAGAGATAAAGTCCACAAATATGAACATAAAAATATGTTAAAAATAAGGAACCCTCCTACACTGCTGGTGGGAATGTAGTTTGGTGCAGCCATTATGGAAAACAGTATGGAGATTCCTCAAAAGACTAAAAATAGACTTAACCACACGATCCAGCAATATCCCACTCCTGGGCATATATCCAGAGGGAACCTTAATTCAAAAAGACACCTGCACCCCAATGTTCATAACAGAACTATTTACAACAGCCAAGACATGGAAACAACCTAAATATTCATCGACAGAGGACTGGATAAAGAAGTTGTGGTATATTTATACAATGGAATACTACTCAGTGATTTAAAAAGAATAAAATAATGCCATTCGCAGCACCATAGATGGACCTGGAGGTCATCATTCTAAATGAAGTAAGCCAAAGAGAGAAAGAAAAATACCATATGATATCACTCACATGTGGAATCTAAAAAAAAAAGAAAAAAGACATTAATGAACTCATCTACAAAACAGAAACAAACTTGCAGACATAGTAAACAATATTATGGTTATTGGGGGAAAGGGAGTGAGAGGGATAAATTTGAGAGTTTGAGATTTACAAATGTTACCACTATATAAAAAAAATAGATTAAAAAACAAATTTCTGTATAGCACAGAAAATGAATATATGTATATATATATGCATAACTGAGACATTATGCTGTGTACCAGAAATTGACACATTGTAACTGACTATACCTTAATTTTTTTAAGTTTCTTTATTAAATATAATGTTTGGTATCAAATCCTTACCAGATAAAGAAGTCCTTTTCTATTCTTCATTTGCTAACAGTTTTTATAATAAATAGGAATTGAATCTAATCAAATGGTTTTTCACCAATTGAGATAATCTTATTTTTCTTCTTCAGTTTAATAATTACAAATTTTACAACAGATTTCTTATATTGAGCCAGCCTTGCCTTTATGGGTTAAACCTCACTTAATAATGATATACTACTTTTCTTAATCCACTACTGGATTTGGTTAGATAACATCTTATTTAAGAGTTTTGCAACTACATTCATAAGTGAATATTTTTTCTTATGTTGTGCATGACTGGTTTTGCTATCAAGATTATACTAGCCCCACATAATGAAATGTGACACTTTTGCTCTTAACTATTTTCTGGAATAACTTCTAAACAATAAAACAGAAATCAACCGTGCCATAAAAATTTGATGCAAACTCCCTTATAAAGCCATCTGGGCTAAATTTTGGAGAGGAAGAAATGTATATACTTGAATTACACTTAAGTAAATGGATGCCAGATGGCAAAACCAGGTTCTCACGGTTGGAGTGGGAGGTTACAACCAAGCAAGGGAAGAAGTCTAGCACAATCCAAGTAGTAAAATAAATATCAATGAGTCCACATAGTTATAAAAAAAGACTAATTGATTGATTAAGAGAAAGAATCAAATACCCCATGCAGAATTCCAAATAGTTTATGTAAATACTTCACCCTCAAGGAGTTGGAGTGTAATTTCCGATGCCTTAAGTGTAGACTGTGCATAGTGACTTACTTCCAAAGAGTACAGAATGAAGAGGAAGGGGAAAAAGAGGGAAACCAGACAAAAACCACTCCAGCCAAGAGATCAAGGTCAACAGTAACAGTGAAGTCATGTTGATGGCATGCAAGCAAATGGTGAAATGAGAATGACACTTTACCTATGTGGTCTTCCTCCCCAAAGCCTATAACCATACTCTATTCATTAAAAAAAAAAAAAAATCAGGCAAATCCTTATTGAGGGACTAAAGAACTAAATGACCTTTAGTCTTGAGGTCAAATGGTGTCTGTTTTTTACCTTTTCTCTTATGGGTATCGTTTTCAAATATTTAATCATCTTCTACAAAATACCTGACCAATACTCCTCAGAATTGTTAAGATCATCAAAAGTAAGGAAAGCCTGAGAAACTACAGCAACTAAGAGGTATCTAAAGGAGATACAGCAGTGTAAATGTGATGCAGTATACTGGTTGGGATTCCAGAATAGAAAAGAACATTAGGTAAAAAAGTAAAGAAATCTGAATAAAATATGGACTTTAGTCAACAATAAAAAATCAATATTGGTTCTTTAGTTGGACCAAATGCACCATAATAATATAATGTAATACAGACACTAATAACATCTCCCAAAAGGGGAAACTGGGTGTGGCATTTACCGGAACTCTCTGAACTCTCTTTGCAACCTTTCCATAAATCTAAAATTATTCTAAGGCAATCTAAAATCTAACAAATAAAAATAAAAACTTAATAATAAAACAAAATGACTGGAAACAAACAGGAAGATACCCAGAAGCATGCAATGTGAATACTGAAATGACTGCTTCTATTGAATGGCCAGGTAAATGCTAAGAGTTGTAAAAATGGATGGAGCCATAAGAAATCACCCCATTCACTCCTCTTCCCTAAGACGATATCAAATATAGTTATCGCCTGTATTTTAAAGCACTCCATAGAAGACCCTAAGCCTTTATTAGTTGATCATTACAATTTTTAAATTCTCCCCGAATTCTTCCTTACCATCTAATTAAATTCATTATACTACAATTTCAGTTCATCTTCCCTTCGGTCTTGCTTGGTAAAGATGTAAATGTGGCGTACCATACTTTGGGTAACAGCTTCACAGGTACTCGAAGATAATTATGAAAATGACCTTTAGTCTTAAGGTCAAACAACTTCTGTTCTTTTACCTTTTCCCTCATAGGTCATATTTTCTGTCTTTAATCATCATTATGATTTTTTGAACCTCTTTTATTAGAAAGACTCAACAGTGAAAAAGAACAAATTATTTAGCAGATTTGCAGCATTATAATGGCATTGCTGAATTTCATCATTCAGATTTGCCCTTTCCTTAAGCCATACGCAGACTTCTGCAGTTGAAAAAGAAATGCCAAAACTTTGCCCTAAGTAGCAGGAATTGTCATTGAAATAAGATCTCTCTCCAAAATAATACTGTGCAAATTAAAGTATCACTATAACTTTTCCAAAACCAAGAATATAGCATTTAAAATGCATGATTTGACCTATCTTGGTACATGGTCAATACTTAAGTTATTACAGACAAACCAGACTTCAATAAATAATAAAGAGACTAACCTCATAAAATAAAGCAATTACTTTTCAAAAAAATCCTTTCTACAAGTAGACTCACTGACCTCTCCTTTTATAACTGCTTGTGTTGAACAACAGATAGATCTAATGATAAATTGTATCACAAGAGTTAAACCAGGTAAACTGATCTGAAAAGGAATCATTCTGTCTTCCTAAAGCCACCTATTATGAATTCCTCTTCACCTCATGAAGTTCACTTGACTTACTTATGTGTGAACTGACTGAAGTCCTACCGACGCTCAGGAAGAAAAATCAATATGCTATGAGCAGATTTCTAGAAAGAAGAGAATGTCGAAGTATGGAAAGGCTGAGATAAAGGAGGTGGGTGAAATGCGTATGGAACTCAATGCATAATTACTGTCACTTGAAGAGTAACTACAAGAAGAGAAATTAGCAAATGGACACAGATTACTAACATGTCACCATGGGGCAAAGCAAGGATCTTTGAGGGCTACTGGTTCGTTAGTTAACATCATATATTTATAATGGTGAGCTACACTCAAAACATAAACAGCCTGAAATTTGCTTTACCAGTCTTAAAATTTGACCAAAACTGTCTTATATATGTAGACTTAACTTTTTAAAACCCAGAACTTGGACTTATTTATTAAAATTATTTATGCATAACATTAAAGAGTATACATTAAATATGTTTCCACAGCAATGTCTGAATTACTACTGCCCCATTCATTTGTGATTGAAAGCTGCCTTTCAATTTACTTTGAGTCTTATACATATAAACTTTTTTGTGAAATACGAAATAAAACATTTTTGAATGGAAATAATAAAAGAAAAGAGACAGGAAGGAAGGAAGGAGAAAGACAGAAAGGAAGAAAGGAACAAACAATGAAAGAAATAAAGAGATAAAGAGAGAGAAAGAAGGAATGAAGGAAGGAAAGAAAGAAAGAGAGAGAAAAAGAAAAGCTGTGAGCAATTATATACTAGGAACTGATCATTTTTCACAATTTCCAAGAAAGGGTTCTGCTATTCGGAAGCAGCAACTTGGTTCAGAATGGCATGTGTCAGAAACTGCATAGAACATAGGAAAAATTCAAAACATATTGGTGGTACAAGAAAAAAATAATCAGAAACAGACTTGAATAAATTGGCTAAAAGCTGGGGTCTGAGGGTTAACATTTCCGTAGGAAAAGGGGCTTGGAATCACCTTGCAGTGGAAAAGCTGGGCTTAAATCAACTACATAAACACAGTCTCACCCTTCAGTGAGTGTCAGCCAAGGTGGGCTGATGTGTGGTTCTAGAAGGTGAGTGGCCCAAACGAAAAAATGCACGAGGAGCTGCCATACCGCCAGACAGACTTCAGCAGGAGACACCATGGGGTTAACAGCACTTTATTCTATTGCCACAGGGTGGTGCGCACACCTATGATGCACCTGTCCTGCTTTCATCTGTTCTCTGCCAGCACATGCACAATGTGAATTTCTTTGTTCTTGAGGCTTACAGAATATCTCTAACGCTTGCGTACTTCTATTTTCTTTGTTCTAAATCTTATATAATTGATGCAAGCATACAGTCATTATTTATTGCATACTACAAACATGCTCTGATCATGGCCTTGGGTCCCATGACCTTAACTCATCTCAAGGCCAGCTCACAGTGAGGATTCAGCCTTTCTCTACTGTGGTTTTCTGTCATTCCCATTAAATTCTCAGGTAAAAACATCCCTGGAGATACAGCCACAGATAGAGAGGTAAAATGAAGGGACCCTTACTGACTCTTGCAGTCAAAATCCGAATAAGCCATCAGAGTAGACAAACCAGCAGAGCCTCATTTACAGAAACTGCCTAGCCAGACGTGTTTGTGTGTAGGTATGCTACACAAGTTACACATCCGCGGAAACACCAGCAAATTTAGTTATCCACCCTTCATGGCTCAGAAAATTCAAGCCATCAACCACAGAAAGAAAATAAGCAATGTGCCCGTCTGTTTTAGCACCATCGTTTCAGATGTCACACTGAATCATTCATACATCCAGAAGCGAAGTTTTAAAAGTGTTAGATTCTTTCGTGGTTTCCAAAACATTTCTTATGATGTCTCTTTTATGTTCCTTCTGATTGTAATTGGAATGAATTGGGTTATCGCTTTGCAGAAGCGACTTGAATTCTCAGCAATTAGGCCCATGAGACACCTGAGATTTTCATATAAATTAGAACATCTGCAACTGCTGCCCTCCTTCTAGACAAGAATTTTTTTTTGCTGGGTGCTATACTTTCAACCTATTTTTAAAAAATCAAACTATCTTCTCATCTGCCTATTTTGAAACGGTTCTTGTGTGTCTACAGGAAGCCAAAATGACTGTGAAATTCTGAGCCCCCAAACGAGACTTCGTAAAGGTTTTGTCCAAAGCCCTTTATCTACAAACACACACTTCCTAATTAGGAGTGGATCAGATTTCTACACAATTAGGAAAGTCAAGTGAGAAAAATCAGGACAGCTGCCAATTGAGCATCATACAAACAGAAATTAATTAAGCATCCTTTCTCAACACAATTTTTGTGGTGTCTATAGATGGAAGTTTTGTCTGACATTGATAACACCCTTTGTGTCTCACTGATAAAAGTGCTTCTTCCTTTTCAATTTTCTGTCACCCCTTCCTCAATCAAGCTTACATTTCTAGAGCTGCCTATCTCACAGCCAAAAAAAGTTTACCTTTTCTTATTATCATATTTCCTTAAAAGAGTCTATTTCTATCATGTCTACACCTGTAAAACTAATAATGAACTGGAAGTCTCTTGAGTAAAAGATTATTTTTATTTTTGTATAGCCTAAATAGCACCCAGCCCCACATAGTAGACACTTAGAAAAGAGTGAGTGCATGAATAAGTTAATTAATTGAAATTAGCACTTTGGACTTGATAAAATATAATTTCATTGTCCTTTAAACTCCTAAACTCTCTGTGGGGAAATTTTCAGTTTTTTTTTTTTCTCTGAAGTCTATTGGATTATCTCATATGGATTTAAACTTACCTGACCACACAATTCTGTCTTCCCTGTTTAGGAATGATGGTCATGATTATAGCAAACTTTTTTTTTAAGTTTTTATTCTATTTATTTGAGGGGGAAGGTGATTAGGTTTATTTACTTATTTAGTGAAAGTACTGGGGATTGAACCCAGGACCTCGTGCATGCTAAGCACACACTCTACCACTGAGCTATACCCTCCCCCTGTAGTAAATTTTTGATTATCCATTCCAACAAAGCAAGCAATGCAAAGGTGTGAATATAACCAGAATACAAGTTCTGATTTTTTTTTAAGAGTCACTTTTCTGAATTGCCTCACTTGGTCTAATATTTAAACGTACTTGCGTTAACTTGAAAAAGAGTGTTATGGTAAGTTTCAAAGAAGTGAGCTGGATTTTAAGGGAGAGGTCAAACCAGAGTCAAAATTTACTGTCTATAATACTCAAAGTGAAAGAAAAAACTCACATAACTACATATTAATTGTATAAATACCAAATATCACTTGTTTGTTCGCCTTCAAAAACTTGCTCATTAATAGAGTCAGCAAGTTTGTATTTTTGTTGTAAATTAGCTGTCAGTAAAAGTAGAATCGTTGTTGGACACGTATTTGCACTGGGGCTGTATGTCATAAACAGATTAGTGGTTCCTATCAGATGGTCTAGACTTCAAAAGGCTTTGTTGCTTTACTTTTTGTTTCCCTTTGGCATTGCTGAGATAAATGGTCTATATAATTATTCATGATTTGAAGAACACTCTTGTTCCATGAGGTTTGTAGATAAAGCAGTGAAGCTAGTCTTTTACTAGACTTTCATGTGCCATCTATTTCTCTTCATCAGAAGCTTCTGTTATACTGTTATACACAAATTTATAACCTCCATTAAGCAGCTTCACTTTCAAAACCTTGGATGAGAAATTTCAAAGCATGCATGGTGGGTATCTGCTCTTGATTGCAGAAAAGCAGCAAAGGAAGTTATTGTTAATTCTATCTACTACCTTGAAATTGTAAACATGTCAAAGGACATTGAAAAAGAAATATAATCAAACTTCATTATGCTGCTGGAAATGGGAAAGCACAATGCATGTCTGTATTTATTTACAACTGAATCAATAAAGTCCAGAAATGTTCTAAGTGACCACAAGCAATTTAGTAGCTACCTAGAAAAATAGTACCAAAATGCAGGAAAAAACACTCTCCTTCTTAATTTCCTTATGTAGAAAACAACCACCAATAACAGTTTTTATAAGAATGTAACTTTATCATTTAAAAAATGTGTATAAGTACCTTTTGAGTTGCCACTTATTTATATCAAATGCAACTGAAAATTATGACTTTCCTTTAAAATTTTTATGTCTTTTTATAGACTGTACATATGCTATGGAAACTGTTGACAAAAAATTATCATCATTCAGAATGCAATATGTTAATTGACCACATTGTTTTCAGGATTAAGTAATGTGGTTTTTGTTATTTTATGGCACTGAGCTCTGGACAGATTTTCTGATAAAAAAAATTTGGCATCAATACTCTTTTTCTTAATTAGTTAATTAATTAACTGATTCATTCATTCAGATTTTGAAAGCCCTTTCTGTCACTATTTTTGTTTTGTGCTGTTGGAGTTAAGATTAAAAGTTCGATTCCCCTGTGTGTTACTAAGCATTGCCTTGAGTAAAGGTTTGTACCTGATACACACATAGCACCTAAACCAAAGTAGGTACTTAGAAAATACTGTTGTTCTTTGTAGAATTTCTACAAATTCTGGAATATTGTAGTAATTACCTCAGCTTAGGAGAGAGGAAAATGAGAGACTTTGAATAGTTGGCATTTAGATTCTAATTTACTAAGAATTGTCTCCCTTCAGTCAGAAAAGCCACTGACAGGGACCATATTTGGCTTTTTCATTGTTGTGTCCCTGGCACCTAGAAATAGTGGCAGCTCAAAAATTTTTGTTGGATGAATAAGAAATGGTTTTTCCCTTAATGAAATATGACTTTGGTATTAATGTTAAAAGTACTAGAAAATATCATTTCAGATTTTCCATGAAAACTGGTGTTTGCTGAACCCTGCAGTAGGGTGAGGGGGGAATCTATAGAATTTACCAAACTGAAAACAAGTAACACAGGAGACCAATTTTTTAATAAATAAGTGCTTTAGGGGAAAAAAAGCCATTGAGGCAATAATATTTAGATTTCACTTCTCTGAACTAGTGTGAAAAATAAGCTGGTGACAAATGATCAACTACTTCTGCTGGATAAACCTTAGGGGAGATGAAGCAATGAGGAAGCACTTGGCTCCTGATGAACAGGAGGAAACACTGTCGCAGGACAGAGTCCAGGAGGAAGGACGACCCTATTTCATTGACATGTCCTTCCTGTTCAGACAATGGCCTGAGACCTGACCCAATTCTGGAAACCACCTGTGGACAGAAACCTGAGCAGGGACCTCTCTCAGCCCAGTCATGGTTCAAGCGGAGCCCATCTCTCTCAAGAAAGCAGTCATAAACTGTGGAGTGTCTCATCTTAAGACAGAAAAGGAAGAAGAGAGAAAGATAATGGTTGAGAACACATTTCTTTGTCCTCTTGACACAATAGTTGATTTGTAGCCCACATTTTAAATATATATACGTATATATATATATACATATATACACACATATATATATATGTGTGTGTAAAGGTCATATAACTGTAGCCGATTTTGGAGAAAAGTAAAATCAACCAATTTCTCCCTCATTAGTTTCCTGGCTGATTTAGAGGCTACCTAGAACAATCTTGAAGGGAAATAAATATTTTAAATGAGAAATTAAGTCAAATCCAGCTTTATTAAGAAGAAAGCAACTCAAAGTAAGTGTGCCACTCACAGATTCACAGTTACCTGTACTGTAAAAATTCAGTGACTTAATCTGCATAGAGTACTTACAGAAAGAAATGCAGAATAAATGTGTGCTGTTAGCATTAATAACTGGCTACCATTTTTGTCACATGTTATCAGATACGTTCAAGCTTATCATCTCATTCAGTCTTTACAGTAACCTTCAGAGATAATTAATACTTTCTACATTTTATAGATTTTTTTAAAAAGTCTTAACAGGTCAAGTAACATAAATTCCACCATGTCACTCCCCACTACACACTTTTTTTTCGCTTCCTAATTTCAAAATATATTACAAAGATACAGTAATTACAATAGTTTGGTATTGGTGTAAAGACTCACATATAAACCAGTGGAACAGAAAAGGAAGCCCAGAAATCAATCCATGAATATATGGTCAACTGATCTTCCACAAGATTACACATGGGGAAAGGACAGTCCCCACAACAGATGGTGCTGGGAAAGCTGTATATCCACAAGTCAAAGAATTGAAGTTGAACCCTTATTTTATACCATACATAAAAATCAACCCAAAAAGTCAAAAAGACTTGAATATGAGATTGCAAATGTAAAATTCCTAGAAGAAAATATTGGGGAGATGCTTCATGATATTGGTCTTGGTACTGATTTCTTAAATATGACATAGGCAACAGAGCAAAACAGATAGATGAGACCATATCAAACCAAAAACTGCACAGCAAAGAAAAAAATTAGAGAGTAAAAAAAAAAATCCTATGGAGTTGGAGAAAATATTTGGAAACTATTTATCACATAAGGCATTAATATCCAAATTATCCAAATATATAAGGAACTCCTATAATCTCCTGCCACATTAAACAACATGGATATGTTTTCCTATAATCCTGCCATATGTGACAGCATGGATGAACCTTGAGGACATTCTGTAACATTAAATAAGACAATCACAAAAGGCAACCCACTACACACTTTAAATTATTTCATCTTTCATCTTTAGGATAGAGTTCAGTCCCTTTAGCATGGTGCAAAAGACATTTCATGATCTAACCCTTTGATTTCCCCAGAGTAACTTCTGCCATGCTCCTACACATATACTTCATCATGCCATCTCCTTTTCCTCTGATACATCAACCCTATCCGTTTGCACAAGAGTGAGGCACTTTCCTTCTAGTCTAATTCCCAACCACCCAGCAGACTTCTCCTTACTTAATAAGACTCTAAATGTCCATCAACAGATGAGTGGATAAAGAAGCCATGGTATATTTATACAATGGAATACTACTCAGTCATAAAAAAGAGTAAAATAATATCATTTGCAGCAACATGGATGGACCTGGAGATCATCATTCTAAGTGAAGTAAGCCAGAAAGAGAAAGAAAAATACCATATGATATCATGCATATGTGGAATCTAAAACAAAAAAAGACAAATGAACTTATTTACAAAACAGAAACAGACTCACAGACAGAAAACAAACTTACAGTTACCAGGGGGTTAAGGGGGTAGTAAGGGGTAAATTGGGAGTCTGAGATTTGCAGATACTAGTATAGATAGATAGGTAGATAGATAGATAAACAAGTTTGTAATGTATAGTACAGGGAACTATAGTCAATATTTTGTAGTAACTTATGGTGAAAAAGAATATGAAAATGAATATATGTATGTTTATGTATGCATTATGCTGTACACCAGAAATTGACACATTGTAAACTGACTATACTTCAATCAAAATATATTTTATATATACATATATATATATAAAAGAAGAGGAAGACGACTCAGTTCGAGCATCATCTCTCCTAAAAGAAACCATCTTTGATTGTTCCTTTGCACCTTCTCTAGAACCAGGTTGCCTCCTTCCGTGCTCACTCACTCGCCAATGTATCACAGGGCTCTAAGACTGGTCTGCCCCTTACCTCTCCATCTAGATGCTGAGGGAGCGCCCATCACTCTCGCTTATTCACCGCTCTGTTCCGAGCAATTTGCTCACTATTTGTCACAGGATAGGCGTTCTATCTATGGTGGTAGAAAGAAAGGGAAACTTAAACTCAAGATTTCTAAATCTACGTTCTGTAGCTAACAGACATTTGTGGAGTCCCCCTATTATTTTCTAAGTTTGTCACTAAACACTGGAATTAGAGAGTTTTGTTTGCTTGTTTTTAATTGAATTATCATCAGGTTACAATACGTCTATTATTTCTGGTGTAGAGTGTAATGTTTCAGTCATACATTTGCATATATATATTCATTTTCATATTCTTTTTCATCATAGGTTACTACAAGATATTGAATATAGCTCCTTGTACTCTACAGAAGAAACTTGTTTATCTGTTTTATATACACTAGTTAGTATCTGCAAATCTTGAACTCCCAATTTATCCCTTCCCCTTTTCCCCCTGGTAACCATAAATTTGTTTACTATGTCTTCAAGTCTGTTTCTGTTTGTAGATAAGTTCATTAGTGTCTTCTTTCTTTTTTTAGATTCCACAAATGAGTGATATCATATGGTATTTTTCTTTCTCTTTCTGGCTTACTTCACTTAGAATGACAATTTGCAGATGGAATTATTTTATTCTTTCTTATGGCTGAGTGATATTCCATTGTATAAGTATATCACAGCTTCTTTATGGAGATAGAGAGTTGCAAAGGGCATGATTCACACCTTGAAAAATATACACAGGCTATCATGCCTTAAGAAAGTAAGTTATTATAAAGCTATTAGACATCGTCTTTGAAATCTTATCTTCCTGGATCTAGGCAATCGCTCAGAGTTCCCTGCACACAAGAGGAGAGGACAAAGGAGCCATCTTTGCTTTTCTGTCTTAGGTGTTTATCTGTACACCCCATGGTGATATCCTGAACTTTTCTTCACCTTAACAAAATCATTAGATGGGCAAAGATACACAAAAGAAAACTGCAGGTTTTACAGAACATAGAATCAGCGATCATTATTTCCAAGGTCCTCTAATTCTGTAGATCTTGATTGAGCAGGCAAAGGTTCTGAGATGATTCTGGACCTAAATTTTTTAAAGTGCTGTTTCAATGATTATCATATAATAAAACAGCATATGAAGTCACAGAAATTCACTGTGATTTCTAGCAATGCTCGTTACATCATGAGTCTAATCCAGCAACTGTTTAAATTTTTGCATAGTGAAAAATAAATATATCTTATTTAAAGTCATTAACGAATTAAATAGAAAATGTTGGAATTAAAAGTTATCAAGAGAAAGCAAAATGGAACAGACAATTTTTCCTCTTGCTGAGGGTCAGTTTCACAATTACAATTCATTCTGAGGGATGCTCCACTTTGAGATTTGAAGCACGATTGAATTAGATGGGATCTTTTATGTCTAGGAGAGCGATATTTGCATATGCATGGAAAACATGCCTCCTGGGAGTAATGCGAGCGATGCCAGCAGGCGCATCAGCTGAAACACGCTTCCCCACGTACTGGCATGACAGTGCCTTTCCCCAGGTCTGAAACACTCACCACTACCTTCACTGATCAAACGCAGGAGCAGGCCTTTGGGAAGATGGTTATCAAAGGCACTTGGGCTGGGGGAAAGTATAGCTCAGCGGGTAGAGCTCATGCTTAACATGCACGGTGTCCTGAGTTCAATCCCCTGTGCCTCCTCAGTAAGCAAATAAATACATAAGCCTAATTACCTCCCTCGCCACTCCCCAAAAAAATGCACTTGGGTTAATTGAAGAGAGCTTTCTGGAGTTCCCTTATATAAAAGGGAGTAAAAAGTTTGGCAAAATACAAGAAAGAAAGGATTGGGTAAGAACGATAACAAAAAGAGAAGAGAAAGCAATTTCAATTTTAAGCCCTTCTTGCCACAAAAAAAGAAAAAAAAAAGCCACCTTTCTCAATCTTCTATTGTGAGTGCCTCTGGAAATAGAGAATAAATCTTCCATTTAAGCTTATTTTATACATGCCTTTGTCTAGTTATAATGAAAGCTTCCTTCTACTCAGTCTACACTACACCTTAAGAATATTGTATTTTTCCATATGCCACCTTGAAGCTGTTTCAAGCTCATTTTAAGGATTTATACTAGTCCAGGAACCATGTCTAATGTTAATTAACATTTGAGTGTCTGCTATGTACCAGGCACCGTATGCTGGGAGTAGGGGAAGAGAAAAGATTAACAATGCGAGGGAAAGGCTGAGGAGAAGGAAGAAGATGAAGAAAGAGCACTCAGGGTGAGCTTGGGAAGTGTATTAAGAGAATGTTATTCAGGGGCTTAATCCAATTGAAATGTATTTCTCACTTATATACGTCTAATGTGTATGTTATTGAACCGCCCAAAACTTTCCCTCCACGTGATTATTCAGTGATCCAGGCACCTTCCATCTATGGCTCCACCATCCTCTAGTGCCAGACAGAAAAGGCAGAGAAAGCAAACGCACTTCTCAGTTGCATTCCATCCAAGGGACAGTACATGTCACTTCCGCTTACCTTCTATTGGTAGGAACCAGTCTTGTAGCTGATTCTACTTGAGATGGAAGAGGGACTGAGAAACGGAGTCTCGGCTGAGGCAGCTGCTTCTGCTGATACTAGAAGCAGGAGTCCTTGGTGAGAAAGCTAAACAGCCCAGCCTCAGAAGGGATGTAGCATCAAGTCTTCAAATTTCAACACTGATGTTAAATATTTCTTTAAATTCTAATTAAATAAACTGGTTAAAAATTTCCTGATCTGAAGGCAGGATAATAGATTAGACACAGGGCCACGTCCTCAGTGGGCACTTAAACCATCTTTCCTGAGTTGTCTAATTATTTAAAAAAAAAAATTTCATACAGTACCCAAAACAAGAGTTGCTGGAAAAAAATGCGTCTGTCTCCGTGTGTATATCTATCGCTAAATAAGGTCTACAGTGGAATGACCTGTAACAAGATATCAACATAGTCATATCCAGGTAGGATGTTTTATTTTTTTATGTTTTTAAATTTATCTACCATGAAAACTTATTACGTGCTCAATGATAAATAAATTGTAAATATTTTAAAGGTAAACACAAATTGATGTTTTGATATTTAGGGATTTGAAAAAAACAGTTTTTAATTTTTTTCTTTTTTCAAAACGGTACAAGTTTATTCGCATCTGCCTTGTCTCTCAGGTCACAGCAGTAAATTGATTTTTACATTAATCTATATTTTATCGTTTGTTCTGCTTTATTCCTGGTTCTCTCTTGGCTCCATCATACAGCTCTCTCTATACTACACTAGCCACTACCCCCACCCATTGCACAGAATAATAATAATAATAATAATAATACATCTGTCTTAGTGACATTTTTGTGAATCTAACAACTCCAAAGATAAAGGAAACAAAAGCAAAATAAACATATGGGACCTACATCAAACTAAAGAGCTTCTGCACAGTGAAGGAAACCATCAAGAAAGTGAAAAGGCCACCTACTGAATGAGAGAAGGTTTTTACAAGTCATACATCCAATAAGGGGTTACTATCCAAAATTTATAAGAAGCTCATACAACTCAGTAACAACAACAACAAAAACCCAAACAAAAAGTGGGCAGAGGATCTGAACAGACATTTTTACAAAGAAGATATACAGCTGGCCAGCAGGCACATGAAAAGATGTTTAACATCACTAATTACCAGGGAATGCAAATCAAAACCACAGTGAGATATCACCTCATATCTGTAGGAAAGCTATTTTCAAAAAGAAAAGGATTAAAAAGCGTTGAAGAGGATATCGAGAAAAGGGAACCCTCGTACACTGTTGGTGGGACTGTACAGTGATGTAGCCACTATGGAAAACAGTATGAAGGCTTCTCAGAAAATTAAGAATAGAGCTACCATATGACCCAGCTATTCCACTTCTGGGTATTTGTCTAAAGAAAATGAAGGCATTAATTTAAAAAGGTACATGCAACCCTATGCTCATTGCAACATTATTTACAATAGCCAAGATATGGACACAACCTAAGTGTTCACCAATGGATGACAGGCCTAAGAAGATGTGATATACATAGACAAAGGCATACTACTCAGTCAGAAAAAATAAAATGAAATCCTGACATTTGCAACAACATGGATGGTCCCTGAGGGTACCATGCTAAGTGAAATAAGTCCGTTATATGCAGAGTCTAAAAATAAATCAAAGAACAAAAAAATCAAAAATAAACTCATGGATAACAAAAGTAGATTAGTGGTTACCAGAGGGGGGTTAAGGAGTGGGCTAAATGGGAGAAAGGGGTCAACTGTTTGGTGATAGATGGTAAGTAGACCTGTGGTGCTGATCACTTCGTAGTGTACACAGATGTCGAACTGTAGTGCTGTAACCTGAAATCTATACTGCAAGAATAAGTAAATAAAGGAGTAAATAGGAAGCGCTATAACAATAAAGAGCTGGACTAACCCCAACTGTAAGAACTGGCTAAAAGCTAAACTTCCCAGAAGCCAAGGTAAAGATTTGATGAAAATGAATTTAATAGAGACATAATTTCATAGAAGACAATAGTTTCTCATCAGTTCCTGAGACAACGTTGTCACAAGAATATATAAAAGACTATTAGCAGTGTAATGGACACATTTCCAAAAGTCACTTAACAAAAACTATTGCAAAGCACCTCCACACAGTTATTTCTTATACCCAACCTTTGTGAAAGCTGAGAATGGAAAGCAAACTTCCGGATTTTTAAAGGAAATTCAAATGAAAGGCAGGACATGGTGATATACTCTAGGTATGCAGGCTTCTGATGATTTGACTTAACACAGAGATCAATTTCAAAGAAGCTTACTTGCCCCTCACTCTCCCTGTCAAAGAGATGTTATCCGACCCGGTTCTTGAGAAGAGTTGATAGTAGAGGACAAGAACTGTAGAGACAAATGATTCCTGAAGAGTGGACGTTCCATGGTGCTGATTCAGAGAGCGTCCCTTGGCTTTGGACAGGATGTGTACTGGGATGTGTGCAACAGAGATGCTGCTTTACTCAGGACGTTGCTGAGTCTCACACAGTCTTGACTAGTTCTAAACCTACAAAACCATGGGAGTCCTGACAAGTGGGGTTTAAGCTTCTTCTAAGAGATAAGATCCAATGCTAGTCAAACATTCCAAAGCATACATAACTGAACATCATTCCGTAAAACATGGATGGAATGGCAGTGGCCTAGAAGACTTGGAAAACTGAAGTTGTCACCTTAACAATTGTGGAACTTTGACCTACCAGACAACGCAGTTTTGAATAGTGTTGAATCCCAGTGTCTAACAAGATGTTAATCACAAATGGAGCTCTAGTCAGCCCAAATATATCACCTGTTACATAATATTATAACATAGAATCCATCTTCATGTCAAAGCATCTGTCCAAAATGTTGATTTTGGCTTAGAAATAATTGATATTTGGGTAAGCTAACTCTTGCGATTGCTACCACAGTGTGAAAGGCAGCCCACGTGATCAGCAGAGGGAAAACTGGGAATCCTGCTTGCAGGAAATCACATGTCCATTTTACCTCAAATTATTCAGGAACAAGCTTTAAAAGATGGGGAAAGATACAGCCCTGATTTGCTACACTGAAAACAAGAATTTTCTCTAACAAGATTATTCCTGCCTGATTTGACTCTAGAAATATTTTTGCAATCAAGACTCTCTAAATGGATCTGAAACATCTTGATATGTATAGAAATCATAGAATTCAATCCATAAACAACTTTTGTCTATGGACATCAAAGGTCAATAATAGGTCAGTGAAATTATTAAAGGTATAATGATTCTTACTCAGGAAAAACAGAACACTAAAACTACGATCATAGCTAAGGTTCCCATAGCTAGGAACAGCAAAGCCTAAATCCTTCCTGTTTCTCTGGCAAGAAGATACATTATAAAACTGATGCCAAAGTCAGAAAAACTTGTTGCAAACATCTAAGAAGCTGTTCAGAATCCTGATGGATGTGCAGTGTTGGAGGTGAGTGATCAACATCTCGAAAGACAAAAGAGACCATCCCTGCGGAGCTATATTGGAGAAGTGAATTAGAATACATGATATTGCAAGAATTCAAAATGATTAGTAAGAAAACAGTTTCAAGAGTGCTTACAAAAAATATCCCCTGGACAGGTTATTTGTCTTTTTGTTAGCCAACTAGGGTTGAAAACTACATTCATTTGTGGGATTTTTTTTTTTAGTTGAAGTACAGTCAGTTACAATGTGTCAATTTCTGGTGTGCAGCACAATGTCCCAGTCATGCATGTACATACATATATTCATTTTCATATTCTTTTTCATTAAAGGTTATTACAAGATATTGAACATAGTTCCCAGTGCTATACAGAAGAAACTTGCTTTTTATCTATTTTTATATATAGTGGTTACTTTTTAAGCTACAATTATTGGTGCCCCATCTCTAGAAAGTGCCTGGGTCCTGGGTCCCAAGCTTAGGACAGCATCACCGTCAGTCAGGGTAGAACCCCTTTTGAGCAAGAAATAAACTTCTAGCACGTCTGAGCTTATGTATGTGCAAGTTACTTGGTAAGCAGCTAGTTCCTCAGCCATACACACAACTGAGGAATAAATGCTCAGAAGGAAAATAAGAGACCAATTTTAAGGACTCTTTGACGCACAGGGTTCCTATCCCTGCTTGGAATATTTACCCTCAGCTGTTTATCCATAGCCCCGCCATCATCTAGGACACGTAAGATGCTGGGCGGTGCTGTTGTGTGTTCCCCCCTAGTTGACAGGCTCACAGAGCCACCAGCTCACCCCGGCAGCCCTACACTTCATCACATTCAGCTTGTTTTATACGTTGTACGTTGCCTCATCCCTGACAGTCTAATCAGAGCCACGGAGCCGCCTTAGCATTTTGGCTCCTGCTAACCTCAGCAGGCATCTGATCCAGCTTTAACAATGCAGAACCGCCTTTCGAATCACCTAGCATACACTGTGTTCCCACACCAACTGCTGCATTAGAAATCCCTAGGAGCTCTACTAGGAACCACGTTATAAAAATCCAAGAACCAAACTTTATGGTCACATCACCCCACACACACACACACACACACACACACACGAGCACACACACTTGTCTGATGTGAGGCTGTGCTTAATTGGAAGGCAGGTAAAAATGAAGATAAGTCATAAAAAAAAAAGCAACCATAGCAAATCACAGTCTGTGCCTTGGACTATAAACAATGGCTGAGAGAACAAAAGGCTTCTCCTTTCCCTGAGCCTCCTGACCCTCCCTGATGCACCATCCTAGTTCCACGTGCTGCAGATCCAAAGCAGGGATTCTGAAGAGGGATATATTGAGATTGAAGAAGAAGCAGTCACTTTTAACCAGTGATGGAGAGTGTCAAGGTAACAATTAATAATAGTGATCCTTTGAGTTACTAGCTTCATTATCTGATGGAAAAAAAAAAATCATGGAAAAGAAACTTAAGACTTTAACCAGAAGGTAAGTTATTCTTTAAAATTTAGGTCACTTGTAAGCAGAGCACGTTAACTCCCCTGGAAAGACGTTGGGGGTGGGATTTCAGAAGACAGCCAGTCTGTTTATTACTTCCCCTGCCAAATTTCAAGATAAAATTCTTTTTGTTTTGTTTTGTTTCTGGAAACATTCAGAGCTGGCAGAATCAGGGAAGATGCAGCTGTCTGCCTTTTGTAACTTCCCATTGAATGTGTCTCTAGTTTCTGATTTGATAACTCTGACAGGGTTTGACAACCCTGATGAGTACAGTGCACCTCTCCAATTTCTTGGAGTAGGAGAATTTATAGACTTTTGCAGTAAACATGCCCGGGAAAAAAGGGCTGCTGGGAGAAGGCAGACAGCGCTGCAGGCTGAGGACACAGGAGCTGAAGAGAATGCAACTGGATGAGCATGAGGCTAAACACTGGGCTCCGGGAATATAAAATGAAAACTTGTAAAGAGATCATATGCCAGTGGGAAAAAATGGGCAGTGTGGCAGATGTGAGGGGAGTCAACCAAAGGAGTTTCTCAATTATGAGGGTAACGGGGCTGTTATGTCTTAGAACCCAAATGAACCGCACAAATGAATTCAAGCCAAGGAAGGTGGGAAGTTAAGACAGTGGAAAGGTAGTTAAGTCACTTAACTTCAGTTGTTGTGAAGTCCCAGCACAACACACTGGGCTCCAGAGTAGCTCAAGCCTAACCCCAAAGTTGTTCAGTGTTTCCCCAGGTAAACAAGGGAGATTTGCTGCAGGACTTTTACTAGCTTGAAGAGTTTTTTTTCAATAAAGGCTGCATTTTTCTAAAGTGAGGGAGTAAATTAAGTTCCCTGACTTCAAGGCATTATGAACCTCAAAACTGGGGTGCAAAGCCCCCTGTGCTGAAACTCCAGATGAAGCTAACTCTAGCCCTAACCAGTTAGTTTCTTTTTATCAACTCATGTTTTCTGGGACATGCCAATCCAGGGGAAAGCATAGGGGGAGAGTAATAGGCAGAGAGAGAGAAATAGCCAATCAAAGTTACAATCCCCCCATCTCCAGAGCACACCTGCAAGTACTAGGTCCCGATCAAATTCTCCACCCGAATTTCTGAGCAGCAAAGGGGCATCTCACGGCAGATGGCGCGGCATCCTCTCAGCTGTCAGAGGCATCCTCCATTTCCCCTTCTCTTAATTCACGCTGCCGGCCCCAGGACCATATTATTAGTGGAGGCACCTCTGCTGCTCTGCCCCACAAAGGTAGGTCACAGCTGCTGGCGCCCGGGCACCCAGGCAGGTGCTACCCACCCAGGTGCTGTCAGCGTGAACCTGCTAACGGCGCTGTGCCACTTGGTCTGCCTTATCTGCCAGGGCTATCTGCTGTCACCATTAAAACGTCTATACCTGGCATCGATTCAGCTGATATTTTATTTATTGTTCCTTTAGTTTTTCACTCGAGCATCATTGGAGCTCTCTTACCCCAGAGCTCAGCCAAAGACGCTGCATCAAGGTACAACCTGAATGGTAACGTTCACCAGCATCAAAATCCCTCCTCCTTTAAGACACTGGTCAGTAGTCCTTTCAGTAAAGTTTATGTCTTCATGTTCTCTTTCCTTAGCTGGAGTTCCCTCTAAAGAGGTTTCTTCGTTCCTATAGTGGGTGAGGTAGACTTGTCCCTCCGGTCCTATAGACACATGTCATCCTGTCTGAATCCAAGGCACTGCTATGTTACCATCATTCATTCATTCAACAAACATCTTGAGCATCTGTTTACCACAGACTCTACTAACTGCTTGAGCTGCAGTGGTGGAAGAGCCCAAGATGATCCATGTCTTCATGAAGCTCTCATTATATGAGGGACAGTAAAACAAAATAACAAAATAAGCTGGGATGCGTGTTATGTAATTGCAAGAGAGCTGACTATATAAAAATATGAGGAAATTTCTGAATCTGTGCTTTGAAGGGAAGAAAATCAATTTGCTCAAGTTCATCCTGGAAGTAGGTCAATGTAATAAAAGGTTCAAATGATTAGGACCTTCACAAAAAAAGTTTTGGAAGAACATTCAAAACTACCTGGATGTTGTCCAGCCCAGACCTAGGAAACTGAATTATAGATCCCTCCCTAGGTAAAGTTTCACAGTTATTTCCTTCTCTGTCTGTGATACAGGGCCCTCAGTATAACTGGCCACAGTCAGCATCCCTGGATTTCAGAGCACAAATAGCCTATTGAGGTTCCAAGTCATCTTGGAAATAAGATAACAGCATTGTTCCAATTCATTCAGGATTGTCTTTGAGGTTTGTCTGGTAGCTTCCCCACAGAGTTAATTTGGCCAGTGGCTCTCCTAAATTTCCTGTGCAGAAAAAGCCCAAAGACCACGGTGTCTAAATCTGCCCATGAAGCCAATGCAATTTCCACTTGAACTGCCACCACGGCTGCCATCTACATGGGCATCCCCACTTCCGAATTGGTGTTCTCGAGCGGGTGGCCTCTGAGAGGTGAAAGGCACAGCACAGGGGTTTGGGGAGAACTTCCTGCTGCAGAGCGGTGATGGGAAGGCAGAAGGTCCTCCTTGCTTCCTGGCCAATGACGTACCAAGAATCCTAAAAATTAATAATAAGGCTTTTAAAAGAGAGAAAAAATAGACCTAGTGCTTCTCAAACCCTAGCAAGTCCAGTTGCCAGAGGGTGAAACAGAGCAATCAATAGTTCCAGGTCACATTATGTTGCTGAAAAACCAGCCTCTGCACCCAGAAAAGCGAATTCAAACTCAGAGGTAGAGTTTGGGGAGCAAAGAAAAGAGCAGCTGTATTGCTTTGCCAGGCAAAGGGGAGTCCCAGCAGGCTAGTGCCTTAATCACTGTGAATCCGTCTTGGGGTTTGGGCTTGGTGATTATATAGGCAAACAGGACAGAGCATATCGGTGATCAGGAACAATAGAGTCTTTTACAAAAGTTTATCTTGTGTCATGAGAACGTTTGGTGGTCTGTTAAGTAAGTGGTTGCCCATGGCCTTGGAGTTATCTGGTCTGATCCTTCTGGTGTCATGGGGGTTGTTGGAGAATCTGGACATTCTTTCAGGGTCATCTTCCATGGACTTCTTTTTGGAAAATAGCTTCTGGGTTTTGGATACAAGTTATTTAGGGTGGGGCATACATCATAGGGTTGGGGTAGCTACACATAATCATTTAAGCAAGTTGAACAATAACGGTAGCAAAGAAAAAAAACAGGTTAGTAAGAAAGAACTCCGAGAAAACAAGCTAAGCTAGACTCTGTAAGCTGTCTTAGCATCAGGGAAGCCATTCTATGACCCCTTCAGTTAGGCAGCACAGGTCATCACCCCCACTGCCCTGGCCCAGGTCCACAAGACCATCTTCAGCACCTCAAGCGCAGCTTCCGTGGCACAGAGCCCGGGCTGGTGAGAGACCGGGAACCCAGCCACATAGGCTGTGGTGGTGACCACAGAGGCTGCAGCAGGAGGAGCCACAAGGGTGGAAACTGCAGTGAAAGCGGTGCCAGTTGTATGTCCCACGGGGGAGTACTGGCAGGGCAGCAGCACCCAGGCCCCAGCAAAGGGGATGCACCACCTCCAGGAGAGTGTGAGTGTGCTCTTCCATGACCTTCTCGGGAGCAGAAAGTCCTGATGGAGAACTGGACTTCCAGGAATCTGGTGAGGCTGAGCTGGTTTTGTGACTCTATTGAAACTTGGTGCTGGAGAAACACTTGCTATGTTTGTGTAGATTGCCATGGGGATATCAGTCTCCGGTGACAGCAGGGAGTTGCAGGACGGCTTTAACAGGAGTGGAAACACCCTCCACGTGTATATTCCTTGAGACAGGCGAGCTCATCCTATCTCCACCCCCTCCACTCACATCTCTCACTCACCACCCATAAATAAAACTAATGGCAGCATGATGTTGCAATCACAGAACCTCCCATCTTGTCCTCCAAAGATCACTCAACCCCTTGGGCTGCAAGCTGATCCAAGGCCCTGGTTTCCATTCCTGAATCCCACCTTGTTCTCAGCAGTCACCCCAGAAGCCTACCTGGCTGGTACCTCCCAGACCCTCCTCTACTCCTCATCTCTCAGTTGGGGTGGCTTCTTTCAGGCAAAAGATTTTAATAGCTACTCAGTATCTCCAGACGATTTCTTCTAGAAGCCCCTGGAACACCCATGTCAAGCCCAGAGAGACACTCAAGGTCATTACTCCTCACAAGTACTTATTTTGCCTTATATGAGATGTTGAACTTGCTATTAGAATTTCAATGATAAGGTCAATTTGTTCTCTGCCCTCTGAGAATTTATGATCTCTCACAATCATCTATGGAGTTTTAAAATTCCCATATCACAAGGGGGTTCAGTAGCTCAAAGTTATGGCTTAGGAACTTAATAAAATAAATAGATTTAATGTGCACCTTGAGTTGGAGCTTCTGATCATGAGAAAGATAAATTCCACTGATGAGAAATGAACGAGTCAAATATACTCAGATCTGAAACAGGGGCAACTTCAGGGGCATGTGACCAGTGCAGACCACAGGGCCTCGTGCTTGGTTTAATGCTCTGATATCACTGCCTTGAAATTCTTAATAATTTTTGAACAAAGAACCCTGCATTTTCATTTTGTCCTGGGTCTCAGAAATTAAAGAGTTGGTCCTGCTTGAGAGTGTCGTGATCCTGTAGTCCACATATTCACTGCAATCCCAATTCAGGGAGAATAAGACATGAACGGTTCTTGTTAGTGAATTGGCAGGAAGCTTCCAAATAGAACGCAAATAAAACCAGAGAGAAGGGAAGAATCAATTAGCATCAACTCTTGAATTATCCCAAGAGATTTAAAATAAGAAGAAAACTCAGCCATCTAAACTACCTTGCAAACAGAGAAGACAGAAGTCTTTGCTCTAAACCCTTTCATCTGTTCCTACTTTATGCTTTTAATCTCTCAGATAAGGAAACTCACAGGGTTTCCACAAAAGAAAGTCTAGAGTAGTCAGGGGGAAAGCCAAGGAAGAGTTAAGATTTGACATCCCCTTTGTCTACATGGGTGACTATGGAGTTTATATAGAGAATATTTTCATATGAGAATAAAGAAGGTTTTTCCAAGCAAGAGGGCCAAAGGTGGCAGGGCATGTGCTCAGGTCAAGTGCAGGGTGATGGTACATTTGGGACAGCAGCAAGAATGAAGTTGGGTGGATGGGGACTGAATAAAAGAGGCAACTTCTGGGAAAAGTTGAAAGCAGGACCTCAGTGGGTGGGTAATAGAAAGCCTAGACAGATTCTTGAGCAAGAGAATGAAGTAACATGGGTGGTTTTCTCTGAAGCCTTATTTGAGAAATTTTTGCCTTTTGGTCTGGGAAGGATATTGCAATCATCCACAACAATGGCAGTGAGCACTGATATTAAAAGAAAATAGAGGTGTTTTTTAAAAAATAGTCTCAGAATGTTGGTGATCAATGGGAAATCCAGATTCAAATAGAAAGAGAAAAGAGGAGCTTTTCTGGGCAGGGTTTGCAGTCGGCACCTGTGGAAATTATCAAAACCAGGAAACAAGTACAAGAAGGGTGAGAGAGACAGAAGAATCAAGAGAGGGAAAACCTCTAGAACATTCTCTTTTGACAGATGTTTCTAAGATAGTCAATAAGGAAAAAGGTAGCTCAGCCAATGCCCCTGGATTTGGCAACATGCAAACTTAAAACAGTCTGAGAGTCAATGCATTACTTTTCAAACGTACAATAGCCATTTAGTTTTGTTTTACAAGCTTACATTTTATTCCACGATGTAAAGCTCATGAGAGCAAGGCCATGAATGCTGCTGTCACACACCCAGCACCTAGTACAACGTGACGAGAAATCAACCTCCTCAAAGTAAAAGAACTTCATGTCATAGCTTCTAAAAGTAAAGATCTCAGCTAACAAGAGCCGTTCGTGTCTTTCTCCCCTTGACACATGCTATAACCTCTTCACAGGTCCTGAATACCTTAGTGAACAAATACCAGTGACCTTTTCCAATGTGGCCATCAAAGGCTTTCAAAGAGCCTTTTTGAAGCCTGATGGGACTACAAGGTCCACTTAGCCGGCCCCCTAAGCATGTACGTATACCTTCTCACCTACCTAAGGGTTATGAAGACAGCTTCTCCCCTGCTGACCATAAAGCAAACCTCGGAGATGATACTGACTGCCTTCAGGTACCAGAGAAATACAAACAGAAATACAAACGTTATGGAACTAGATGCGACAGGCTCCTTCCTGCAATGCAGATGTATGAATAAAGCAGCCTTGTTTATGATTTTCGTGATTTTTATCTTCTACAACATATACTATGGATATAAAAAAAAAAGAATTGAAGCGGGAATGATGGTGATTCATCCTCTACGTTATGAACTCTGGATAGTCAACCATCCACAAACACCAGTGGCATTGACTTTGCTCTGTTTAAAGCATGAAGAGAAATGGATCTGTCTCTAAGCTGGGCTATAGATATTCTGACTGCTAAAATCAGAATAATGGAAGAGCAGAGCAAGAAGGTAAAATAAAAGCTAAAGTATGTGCTTTCTATCTTTAAAAAAGAAACATAAAAACATCCTATAAAAGGACACATTGTATGTGAATTGCAAATTATGGAAAAGGCAAGAAAAATCAAGGATATAAGAATGATTGAAATTATTAGAAGGAAGCAATGTATTTAAAAAAAAAAAAAAAAAAAAAGACTGCAGGCAAGGGGAACTCTTCAAAGGAAATAACCAAAAAAACCAGAATTGAAGTGGTCATCCAGAAAACTGCCCCATTTTTCTTGTGTTTCATTTTCAAGACGTCACTACCACAATGTTAATAGATAAAAAGGCAATTAAATAATACATCTGGAGCCACTGTGAGCATTGACTCAAACCAGTACGATAGTACTTGGGTCACCTGAGAGCATGTAACACACGAGTAAGGAAGGACACGGGCAGAAAAGCATGCAGGTGCAAAACACACAAGATCCAAGGACACCTTTCCAAGGTACTATGAAGGGGGGAAAACTCATAAACTGTGCTTCAGATATAGGGGTGAAAGCAATGAACTGTAGACAGACGAGGATGTGATTTAAATTATGCTGGTGTCATGCTAGATACACTGATAAAGGAATTTCATCTCTGTCACAAAAGCCCAAGATTAACAGTGGCACACTCCTCCAACAGTTGCCCAGCAGTAATGTGAAAAAAGATGATTTTGGACAGAAGCTGTATGGTGGCTACTCTCTGCACCTGGAGAAGTTCAACAGAACCACGTGAAAGAAATCAGATACAGATTTGTCCCGAAGAGAGGCGGAAAGCTCTTAGACAGACAGATGGTATTTTTTTAAATGATAATGAAACCAGCTTCAGGGAAAATCGTTGACAGGGAAGCGAGGCAAGAAAAGAAGCATCCATTAACATAATAGATCTCAGAGTCCAGGTTCTACGCCATGAGTGCAGAATGTGTAGAAGATTTAAAAGGAGCCACTAAGTAGCCCCCATCTACCAAAAAGTCTGCTCTCCCAGAGTTGCCAAGAAAAAGACAAGACATTGTCATTAATGTCCTGCTTCCAAATGGCCTCTTCAAGTGTAGAAATTTCCCTGGAAAACTTACAACCAGGAAATCAATCTCAAGGGACAAAGAGAATGTGCCCTTCCTTCACCTAGACCTCAACTTTGTGGGAGAAATTGGCCCAGGCAGACTCAGGTTGGAGAAAGAAAAAAACATGGCATGAGATCTGCATTTGACTCTCAAAACACAGTTACTTTTAGAAGAAAATAATGCCTGATATTTATGTTACAACCACCAACAAGTGTGCAGGTAAGACACAGACTGAGGAACGTCCAATGTCCCTGCTTGAGTCTAGGAGAGTTTTTTCAGAATGTGTATAAAGTGTAGAACTGTATAGAGTCGCCCTACTCCCACCAAGCACATCCCTCTCCTAACGCAACTCTGTGCAATCTGCATCCATTGTGTGTGTGTGTGCGCGCGCGTGTGTGTGTATGTGTGTAAGAGACAGAGAGACCAAGAAATAGAGAAAGTCAGAGAGACAGAAAGAGAAGCAGCATAGAGAATGAGGGAAGGGCAAAAAGAGAGACAGCTCCTGAAATTGTACCCTTTCCCCAAGGTTTCATCATCTTCTTTACATCCCGAACCTGCCAGTACCAATCACCTTGTCCACAAGAATCCTGGTTAACAGAGGTCTGTGCTGGGCCATAGGTCTGAGTAAGGACAGTCAACCCAATTAGCTGGAAAGGACAGAGCAAACAGTAGCCTTTTCCCGATGCCGATCGTCTACTTAAAGAAAAGCACACAACATAGGAGTTGTGAGTCTGTTTTATTTGGTGTCTTACTGAGAACTAGAGCCCAGGAGACAGCCTCTCAGTCAACTCTGAGGAACTGCTCCAAAGAGGTAGGGGAGAGGCCAGCTTAAATATACATTTTAGGGGCTAGAAAATGGATACAGTCAAGCATACATCTTGGTAAAAGGTTCCTGCTAATCACAAAGAAGATGTCTCTCCAGTTAATGATTTTAGTGCTTCTCTGCATACGGGGACATGCAAGAATCTGCGATCATTGAGATATTCCTGAGAGATGCATCTAACTATCTAAGGTCCTGTTTATCCACAGCACAGAGTGCTCCATCCTGTTTTTCATCCTGAATTCCTCTAGGTTGCCATGTGGGAGGGCAACTGCAGTGGGTTATAGCACAACCCTCGTGGATTACAAGGATGTGGATGGTGAGCAACGCTATTTTGTGTTTTGCTCTTCTTCATTTACATATCTTTCAATATCATGCTGATGCTTCCTGCAGTCATAAGGAAGAGAGTCAAATCTGAAAGATAATTCTTCCTTCTAATTCTATTTCTACTTCACTTTCATAGAATTAATAAATATTATAAGCTGATCATTTTCAACGAACTACATGCCCTACCACTGCTCCCTTTCCTCCACATCTGCTGCCCTCTGTCTTCCTTCTTGGCATCTCCGTGGTTCTTTCTTCCTTGCTTCTCTTTACCCCACCTTCTTTCTGCTGATTATTTTTTCTGATCTTCCTCTTCTCTCTCTCTCCACCTTTCTCTCTTCCCTCTCTCCACCTTCATCTCTTCCCTACTTTGAAGTCCCTTTGCCAAGTTCCTTCCTTTATCCCTTTGTACCTTTATGCCTAGCCTCCCTTCTTTCTTCCCTTCAACCCACCACACCGATGCTCTGAAAGTAGCTGACATTTGGATTCAAGGTTTTTTTTTTTTTTAATATAGTAAAAGTCTCTGTAATTCATCATAACTGGGGGAAAACGAAAGGTTAGTTAACTTAATGGAAACCTTGAGGAAGAGAACTTTTCTTAAAGAAACTAGGTTTTAAGACATTCCAGGACAAAGCAATGAAGCTACTGTCACAGGGAGGCAAGCTGTGAAGACACTTTACTGATAACATATTTATAACTAGCACATCCATTGTTTGAATGCAAATATTTCAGCTGAAGGCCTTCATGCTCAATCAGCATAAGAGTTCCCTTGTTTACTGTATTAATTTACTTAGCAACCCCTGTTTCATACGTGCAGGTTAAGCAAAGAGTCGGACTAACAAAGCTGTATGTCCTCACAGATGGCCTGTAGGAAAAGCCTTGTTGGTCTAATCAAAATAAATTTTGCATAACACTTGCTGTTCGGTGGCCTTGCCATAATCACACTCCAAGTCAGAGACATTCTCCCAGGAGGAAAACATTTCATTGGGTGTTCTGTACTGTTTGCATTGTAAGCAGGCAGAGCTGGCCTTACATATACATATGAAAAGAGTCTAAGTTTGTCAGCTAGGTCCTACTTGCTCCTCTTCTCAACCTTCTCCCTTTTCCTATCCCACAATAAGCAAGTGGTCTATTTCCCTGCCCTCCATGGGAGTGCTGCCTTCTTCCAAGGATCAGTCCTCATTCCAGTGGAAATGGCACCCCATTAATGAAGGTCTTGAAAGGAGAAGTATTGCACGTCAAGGATCCTTTTATTATTTTACCATTCAGCACTGTTGTCTATAACACTTCACTTACTTTAAAAATGTCTGCTGAATTTTTAAGAATTTCATATTCTTTTTTGGATCAAAGACACATATAGCTTTGAATCGGATCAGCATGAGGTCTCAGAGCACTTGCATCGTCAATACTCCTTTCTATGAAATCCACCCTTCACCCACAGCCCAGCCTGGACCCCCTTTTTGGAGGGTGCACACCCACAGCTCCTGGTGAGGGGCTTCCTTTAGCACTTTTGACTACTTAACAACCCACAGACTTCCTTGGCCACTGCTGATTGTGGAAGCGAGTGCTAACCGAATTAGCCCGCCAAATCTAACCTACCTTAGCTGCTATTAGTCACTTGCTTTTGGTTGATTTTAAACTAAACTCCCACTAGCCTCCTTATACATAATACCTCTGACAAGTGGCTCACTACAGTAATAGTTGCTTAAATTGTTCTTCAGGAGCTTGGAACTAGTTCTTGCCCAGTTCACACTGGTTGAGACCATTGACCACTAATAGATTCTTCACTTAAGGCAGAGGCAGTAACATTTAAGCATCAGGGTTGAGCTAAATTTCTCAACACAACTGGACAACAGAACCCAGAAACAGCCAAACTGAGTTCTGAGACGAGAAATGCCCATCCAAAAATGTGACCTTACACCTGCTCATATAAAGAAGAGTTGCACATACACTACTTCTAGCCAGTCCCTATATCTTGAACACCACACATTTCACAAATGCAAAGTCATTTCTAACGCCCTATATGATCGTTTTAAAACTGTCTAGAGCTAACTGAGGTAAATACATGTGAAACTTCTGTCTTCGGATTTCCAGTTAAGTTCTTTCAAATGCTAGCTAGTGTATATTGCTAACTACCTCCACCCCAGAAGGAGTACCTGAGTACGTCCAAATTTAACTAATGGCCCCTGGGATACAAATCAAGTATGTATATACAGATAGCTGTGCACACATACATACGTGCATGTGTATATGTGTAATACATGTGTGTAGAGATAGAGATAGATATCTACACACACTACCTTCACTGAAGTGTTTCAAAATAAATATGAACACTGTAACAGCCATTTGTTGGCAGAGCCTAAGTAGCCGGTCTGCAGAGAGTGGATGGAACTTGTGCCAACAAGGAAGCAGAGAGGGGACCCCTGAGGGTGCAGGACGGGGAGCTCCTACGACAGCTGCCTTCGTGTTTGGTAATTTCCCTCCCTCTGGTGTCAACCCTTCATGCGACCTAGCTGTACTTCCTACTTTTGCCTTGTACAAGATAATCATATCATTATATTAAATGTCCCCTCTTCCTTAAAATGATTTGAGTGTATTCCGTTACTTTCAACCAAACAATCCTAGTCTAAGAGATTAATACTATTCTTACAGAGTTAATATAATTCCAAACAAAAATAAGGTAATTTGATATATTAGTTAACCTCATTACAGGTAAAGGGATGATTTCCATCAGGCTTATTACAACACTGAAAGTAGCTCAAGGACCACACTTGCCGTCTTCACAGACTCCTAGGAATGCCCGGTCGAGAAGCACTAAACAGAGGTATGAATGCTCACGTGTTTTCCTCTAAACATATGTTCATTTTACAGGAGGATGTTTTTTAAACTCAACCAACCTTTGCTGAGTACCAGATATACTCAGAGCACCATCTTAAGTGTTTCGATGTTAAAGGTAGAAGACATCACTCTCAACCATGGGGGCTGGGATTCTATTCACATCCAAAGAAGGGATAGAAAAGCACACAAGTGATTAAAATGAAGGGTCAGTGAAAGTGGCCAATGCCATGAAAAGTATAAACACTGAGGGTGTGACGGCAGGGGATAGATTGCCCAGCTCAGTAAGGGTCCACCAAGTTCTCAAAGTCCAGGTAGATATTGAGGAACTGGGATAGTGTGCACAGGCAGAGACATGACAAGGAGGAGGGGCGGCCTCCCAGGCAAGAAAAACCACAGGGATGTATAGAGCCGGAAGTCAGAGGACTTGTTCTCGAAGCAGTACGGGTGTGGTTCAGCTGTGGTGTAAAATGCCTGCAGACACAATGTGAGAGAAAGACTGAAAAGGTGAGTTTGGACCCAACATTGGGTGAATTACTGCACTGCCGGGTCCTTCGTTTCCTCATTCCTGAGATGGGGAAAGGACAGCTCCCACGGACCTGCTGCTACTGTCATGTGCACTGAAGCAGCTGGTTTAGGTAAAGCACTTAGAAAGACGAGTTCCTGGCATATTAAGCAAGCACTACAGACAGTGTCAGATTTTATTATGTAAACTCCACTGTTATAATGTTTCATATGTTCAATGATTTCTGACTGGCCAGTACAGCCTGACCCACCCCACCTGCCTGAATCTGTGGGGCTCAGTCCCATGAGAAATAATCCCACCTTTAATACAAGTATCTTATGGTCTCACAATTACCATCCATAGACAATGTAACCTACCTATGTAAACAATTTCAAAGCAATGCGTATAATGCCCCAACTATAACAAATACTAGATATAAAATAATGTTATTTTTATAATAATAAAATTTTATTATAATGAATAAGTAAATAATATTATTTCACAACATAAATGCTTGGGCAGACTACGACAGCATCCTCACGTCAAAGTTGGGGAGTAATAACCTATAATGGAAAAAAATCTGCAAAAGAATATATATATATATACACAAACACACATATATATGTATATATAATTGCATCACTTGCTGTACATCCGATACTAACACAACACTGTAAATCAACTATACTTCAATTCAACAAAAAAGCTGGGGAGGCACATCCCTGAATGAGAAAATAACGAAGTCATCATCACGCACTTGTACTTAGAGGTAGCCTTGTGAAGGCAAAAGCCAAAGAGCACAATAATGGAGGTGTGTTGTGTTGATAACTCAAATACTGCGAGTGACAACACTACTAGCAGTTTTCTGAAGTGGAAAAAGCCAAAACAAAATAGATTTCCAGCTTCCCTCAAATTACCCAGTAATTGTATTCATAGAAAATGCAATATATAGTAGAAACCATGGAAAAATTACTTTGTGGTTATGGGAAAAATGGAACTAAGGTGCAGTCTCAGATAATTAGAGACAGTTTTTCACCTACATGAATTTGAGGTTGACATTCAAAAGCAGTGCAATGTGTGGGCCAATTCTTCACCTTGAAGGACTGTTCCCGGAAGTGCAGGGTATCTCACCTCCCCAGCCCTGTCTACTGGGTCCATTAGCTCCTCCTCCCCCTCAATCATCTCACAACTAAAATAAGCCAACAAATTTCCAAGACAGCCCTCTGGGACAACACTCTCCCACCAAGAACCACTGGTTTAATGAATGACAGAGGAATAAAAAGAGGGAAGATATTTTCAAGGACACAGTTTCATTCCTAAGAGGAGATCTCGGTGCATTAGCCCAGCAATCAAAAGAGATCTAATGGCAACACTATCCTCACGGTGGAAGAAGAACTAAAATATTTCTTTCTGGACTTCTCTATATTTAAAAATAACCTTCAGCATGCAATGCAATGAGTATATACTGATATTTAATGAAAATATTAAGAAATAAGGGGGAATTCTCAAGATCAAGTACGAATCAGTAAAACCCAGATCACAGGAAAACTCCTGAAAATACAAAAGTATATTCACTTAGAAAATTGCCAGGAAGAGAGAGAAAAAGAGGAAAGGAGAGAGGTTGTAGCTTAAAAGAGACTTAACATATCAACCAGTTGCAATTTGGGATCTTAGGACATAATTAGAAATATGAACACTGCCTGGATAGTTGATATTAAAGAGTTATTGTTAACTTTTTGGTGTGATATTGGAATTATGGTTATTTTTAAATAAGTCAATATCTTCTGGAGATACAAACTAAAATATCTATAGATGATAAAACATATGATATTTTCTTCAAAATAGTATGGGAACAGAAAAAGGACATGGAGACATAACTGAGACAAGATTAGACATGAAGTCATTCTACTTTTGGACTTTTTTCACTTATACCATAATTTTTAAAAATAAATAAATTGTAAAGATGTGGTTATAGAGAAAGGAAGAACTAAGAAAGCTTACAGTCTGGTAACTGGTAATTCTAATTAACGCCACACTGAAAAAAAAACATTAAAAAATACAGAAAAGGAGAAAAAAATCCACAATGCCATGACAGAGCCAATTTCATTGTGATTTGGGATTTAGCAATATTAATACTTTCATTTATTATTTTCATCCATGGTCTTTTTTCCACTTTACAAAGCTTTAAAATTAGTTTCTTTCCAAGTATCAACAGTGTTTCAGGGTCAAGACAGGAAAGAAAAGGTGTAAAGACAGATATAAAGCAAAGCCTCTATAACATGAATGTTACTCCAATTGACATTTTGCCCATTGGTTATAGTCCTGCAGGACCCAAGACTGCAAGCCCCAGTGACCACCAGAGTCAGGTGATGTCCCCTGGCAGAAGCCACAAAAACCAGGGTACCAGATGTGAAAAGCTGAAAGCTTTTCCTTTAATATAAGGAAAAAGACAAGGATGCCCACTCTTGTCTCTCTCATTCAAAATATTATTGGAAATCCTAGCCACAATAGCCACATAAGAAAAAGAAATAAAAGAAATCCAAACTGAAAAAGAAGACATAAAATTGTCACTCTTTGCAGATGACATAATACTAAATATAGAAAATCCTAAAGATGCCACCAAAAAACTATTCAAACTAATAAATGAACGCAGTAAAAGTTACAGGCTACAAAATCAGTATGTGGAAATCTGTTGCGTTCCTATACAGTAACAACAAACTGTTAGAATGAGAAATTAAGAACATAATCCCATTCACAACCGTATCAAAAAGAATGAAGTATCTGGAAGCAAATTTAACCAAGGAGGTTAAAGACCTCTGAAAACTGTAAGACACTGATGAAAGATTGACAGCAATAGATGAAGGGATACACTGTGCTCATGGACTGACAGACTAATGCTGTTAAAATGGCCATACCACCCGAGGCTATCTATAGATTCAGTGCAATCCCAATCTAATACCAATGGCACTATTCACAAAACTTGAAGTATGCATTTTTACATTCATCTTAACAGTACTTTGGGGGCGGGGGAGGGAAACAAAAATCGAAGCAAACAAATGGGACTATATCAAATTAAAAGTCTTTTGCACAGTGGAGGAAACTGTCAACGCAATGAAAAGGCAGCCTATCAAATGGGAGAAGATATTTGCAAATGATATATTTGATAAAAGGTTAATATCTAAAGCATGCAAAGAACTTCTATGACTTTTCATCAAAAAAAAAAAGCCTGTTTAAAAAAGTGGGCATAGGACCTGAATATACATTTTTTTTTCCCAAAGAAGACATACAGATGGCCAACAGACACATAAAAAGATGCTCAACATCCCTAATTATCATTGTATTCAAATGCAAATCAAAACCACAACCAGATACCACCTCTCACCAATAAGAATAGCTACCATCCAAAAGACAAGGAATAACAGATGTTGGCTAGGTTATGGAGAAAAGGGAACACTCGTGCTCTGTTGGTGGGACTGTACATTGGTTCAGGCACCATGGAAAGCACTATGGCAGTTCCTCAAGAAATTAAAAATAGAACTGCCATATTATCCAGCAATTCCATCTCTGGGAGTATATTAGAAGGAAACAAAAACACGGATTCAAAAAGATGCATGTACTCCAATGTTCACTGCAGCATGATCTACAATAGCCAGTATATGGAAGCAACTTAAGTGTCCACTGATAGATGAGATATATGTATACATAATATATATATATATATATATATATCACAGTCTCAGCTATGAAAAATAAAATCTCGCCATTTGCAGCAACATGGATGGATCCAGAGGGTATTATGCTAAGAGAAATAAGTCAGATACAGCATGATCTGACTTATATTTAGAATCTACAAAGCAAAACATACAAACAAACAAAACAAAATGAAAACAGACTTACAGATACAGAGAACAAATGGGTGGTTGCCAGAAGGGAGGAGGGAAGCTTTAGGCAAAATAGGTAAAGGAGATTAAGAGATACAAACCGCCAGCTATACAGCATAAGTAATATGGTCAATAATACAGTAATAATTTTGTATGGAGACAGGTGGTTACCAGACTTATCGTGGTGAACATTTCATAACACATGCAAATGTCATATCATTATGTAGTACACCTGAAACTAACATAATCTTGCACATCGACTATATTTCAATTTTTTTTAATTTTATTGGAACACAGCTGCGCCCATTTGTTTATGGTTGCTTTCACACTGTGAGTAGTTGTGACAGAGACACTGTGACATGAAGCTTGAAGTATTTACTCTCTGACCCTTTACAGAAATAGTCCTCAGACCCTGGTGTACATGTTAGGTGTATCACCGTCATAGTTAAGACTGCTATAAGAAAAAAGTCACCCCAGGTAACGAAGAACCAATTTCCAAGTTCCAAGTAGTTAAGAATTACCAGAGGAAATACAAACCATCTGTAAATTGGAAACAGGCTGTAAGAAGGTTTAATCCTTCCAATTTTAAAGTGAGATAAATGTTTGGTTATCACTCATGCATAAAAGCTAATCTTCATCAACCTTTGGACTGGTGCCAGGGCACAGCGCCTGACAGAACTTATTATAAACAAGTGGTCTAAATGCCTTGCTAGTGCCCCTTATACAGGCAAAAGGCAAAAGTGCCTGGAATAAACTTGTCACTACCACACTGCCTCAATCTGAAATCCACTCCTCTTCCTCCCTCCTTTTGAATCCTGCAGATACATAAGCATGCTTTCATTTGGCATGCGTACATATTTCATGGTTTTTAGGATGCCTGCAAAGTCAAATGCATTGAGGAGAATTATAACAATGCTGGGCTTACAGCAGCGAGTCCATGAAAAGTTTTTGATCAAGTTTTGGGGCCAATTAACACATGCACGCTGCTGCCTCCTGTCTAAGTCATTCTGGAGCGATTTGTCAACAAATAGGCCAAGCACTGCCATGAGCAGTTCTTTTAAAACAGAAGAAGCAGATCCATTTTAATAGCCTAATCTACAGATGTCTCCGGCTGCTGCTCAATTCTGTTTAACCTCGATAAGAGTCTCTTCCAGCTGGATACAAACAACCTGTCAAAACAGCAGCTCAGGAAGAAGGTTCCAGCTCATTAGAACTGTGCTCATCGCCACCTTAAGAAGCTCCTGGAAAAAAATGGAAAGTTAAGCAGGGCAATTGAGGTTCACACACAATAAATCCAGACAGGCAGATTTTTCTAATCTACCGCTCCTAATCTTCACTGGCAAAGGCCACGCTGAGCATTTTTGACTCACTGTTATAAAAGAAAGAAAAAAAAAGTTGTTAAAAGTGTATTTATTCACTCATGAAAACAGCCCTTGATTTTCAAGATTCGGTAATCAATTTTAAATCAAAGAGAAATTTTCAACCAGCCAAGAAGAAAGTCAGCACATTGATATTAGCACATGGAAGAAAAAAATCTGTGGATAAATTCAGATTGAGAAAAAAAAGAAATCAAGGTTGTCTGCCAGTCTGATTTTTAAACACTTGCTTAAGAAAATGTGAAGGAGCTTGGTAGAAGCTTTTTTCTTTAACCTCTCTGGAGTCTAGCAAAAGGCCACATTACATGTTTAATAAAAGTCTAAAGTTTAATGTGCTAGAGAATAAGGCTATAGATTCCAGTAAGCATGGAACAGGAACACTGCTGTGAGTTCAAAACTATCAGTCTGTCCTTTTTGACTGGGGTGATGAGGAGACCATGAAACCCTGGGGGAACCCTCCACAGCAGACACCCAGTCTGCTCCTATCACTCACAACAGGCATCAAGAGGCCGTCATGCTCTTGACTGAAAGCCATGGGGACAGCCAGCTGGTCTCTCAGCCGCCCTCGCCAGTCCTAGTACAGGGCTCTCTGCAGAGACACTGTGCCGGTCTGCATTTTCACTACCACACACTCCCTACCTCGCAAGGCCTGTCTAGAGCTTTGTCCTTGTTTTGCCTGATGTTTCTATTGGCTTCCTGTGACAGGAAACAGAAAAACAGGGGTTAAGCGTATAGCTCTGTGCTGCAGAATGCTGGATCCAAACTTTGGTCCCCTGGCTTACCAACTATGTGGCCTGGGCCAGCTATGTAACAAGTCTGTGCCTGTTTTTGTTTTTGTCTTGTTTTTATCTGAAAATGGAGAAAACTAGAGTCACCTGCATCAGTGGGCTATCAGAAAAATCAATCTGTAGTCCTCCATTCAACACCCTCTTCCTATTATGGACATTAAGTAACATCCCCTTAAACATCCTGAAATGAAACTCATGGATCATGCTTTCTACCAAGACGTTATTTAAAAAAACAATGCAATGCCTTAACTATATATAATATAAAGAATAAATTTAAAAAAGATAATTTGAAATAATATAATGTGTTTCAATAAGTAAATGCTCAGGCATGATTATTCTAGGAGATAGAATAAACTGCCCCCTCTTTGCTCATCTACGTGGAATCACCATGAATCAGCAGCTACAATAAGCCAGGGGCTGCAAGCAGGGACGTAAGGTCCAAAATAGTGAAAAACTCTTGATGACGTTTCAAACGAAACAAAATACACCAAAGAGTCTAGCAAGAAAAGGACAGAGAAGAGGCCTTTGGACTTGGCGAGATGGAATTTTCTCATGATCTTCACGATCAAACCAATGAAGTGCTAGGGAAAGTAACAGAATAGAGTGTATTAGAGAGAAATGAGATATATGCCATATTTAGGGATAAGGAGACAAAAAACTTTAATTTTGTCCATAAATTCAAACAAACGCCAATGAAACCCTCCCCAGGATTTCATGATCTTGACATAATATTCCTAAAATTCATATGAAAGTACAAAGTGGTAAAAAATGTCTGTGAATACTTTGGAGAACATAGTGGGGGATGCACTCTACCAGATGTCAAGCTTTATTGTAAAGCTGCAGTAAATGGATCTTGTGCTCTTGATGCAGAATTATACAAATAAACCGTTGAACCAATGAAATGACAGAGATCTAGGAAATAGGATAAGATAGAGGTGGCATTACAAAGCAGGAGGTGGGGGAGGGTATAGCTCAAGTGGTAGAGTGCATGCTTAGCATGCACTAGGTCCTGGGTTCAATTCCCAGTACATCCATTATAAATAAATAAACAAATAAACTTAATAATCCCCCCAAAAAAACAAAAAATGGTATTTTTTTAAACAAAATAATAGCTTAGCCATAAAACAAAGTCAAGGACCTTTAGTTCCTCTTGAAGGCTATAAATAAAATTCTGAACCATATCCTTGAGTTGTTCCGTTGTTGTTTTGTGAAACCCCCAACCAGTGGAAGACGTTAACTGTATGTTGACCACCCAGTGGAAACCCTAGACCTGCTGGAGACAAAACTGATACTTGAGATCCCTGAAGCAACACGCTTTTATCTCACTATCAACCAACCAAAGAATTGTACATGAGCTGGTCAGGCACCCTGGAACCCATACCTCTAATCCTGCCTTTAAAATTCTTTCGCTGAAAGCCACTGGGGAGTTAGGGTCTTTTGAGCATAAGCTGTCCGTTCTCCTTGCTTGGTCCCACACTGGACGCCTTGCAATAAACGCTGAACTTTCCTTCACCACAACCCAATGACAGTACTAGACTGGCTTTAATGGGTGCAGCATAGCAGACCCAAGTTTGGTCCAGTAACAATATCACGTGTAATACTTTTAAGAAAACGAAATAGTCTACCACATTTTCCTGTAAGCAACATGTTTTATTAAAGAGGCTCTTAAACAGAAATTATTTTCATAACTTGAAATTATTGCTTTTTCTCCTGGAGAAATGAACACTAATGTTTCATAACAGGGCTAGAAACATCAGTATAACAAAGAAAGTATTTTGTTAGCACATAACAGCTTTTCAGCCCATGTAAATGAATATTAGAAATATTTATATACATATATTCTAAGTCCTCATATCATTTTTCCTAGATGTGGTTATTTAAAGGTAGACTCGTCTTTCATCAAGTTCATTTCTCATTTTCAGATGCACTGTTCTGAGTAAGATTACACCAATTTGATGATTCTAATCTTCTTCAGATATCACCAAAATAATCTGTAGTTAAAGATGAAAGCTGAAAACCAATTACTCTATACTACCCTGTGAATTATCCCAAAAGTAATATTAAAGGAAAATTTTTGACGTATGGAGCCACAATGATAAACAGAATAAGAAAGGACATAACAGTAATAAAATTCTAGGATGTCTGCAGCAGGTAAAGCGAGTAGGTGATTTGAACCAATCCTCCTGCTGAAAAAAATGTAGAAAAGCTGGATGAATATAGAATCATCTGGTTGAAGAAAGTGGAGCATTAACAAATACTGAAGCATCACCAGAATGGAGATTTACAAGAGGTCAGGATCAAAACAAGCAACCTTAGTTTGAGGGGACCACTTTTGCCCCAAAGTGTTTGCCAGTCAGCGAGAAACACGGAGGCTGAAGAGTGCTTTTGAAAACCTCTTGGTAAGAAGGGGACAAAAATTGGGATTCAGGCCATAGTAGAACCCTGGGAAACTCTGAAGGGCTGCATTCTAAGAACAAAGGTGAACACCGAGTACAGCCCAGCTTCTGTGCAGTCTAGAAAATCTCCAACTCAGAAACTGTATTAAGCTGATCTTGGATTGCTAGTAATCCCCCGTGCTTAGAAGCAGCAAAGGAAAATCCTCTCTGGAAGGAGATATCCTAGGCTTCAAATTTTTTCTATAAAATTCCTTTTTTCTATTTCTAATAAACTTTTTATTTTATAATAAATTTAGACTTAGAGATAAATTGTGAAGATATTTGAGAATTCCCATATACCCCTATGGGAACACAGTTTCCCCTAATACTAACATCTTCCATTATTACAGTACATTTTTTACATTTAATGAACCAATATTGATACCTGAAGCCCATTAACTATAGCTCATATTTTATTCAGATTTTCCCAGTTCTTTTTTTTTTTTTTAATTTTAACTTAATACCCTTTCTGATTCCAGGAACCCATCCAGGATTCCACATTACATTTAGTTGCCATGTCTCCTTAGGCAAATCTTGGCTGTGACGGTTTCTCAGATTTTCCCTCTTTTTTATGAACTTGACAGTTTTTGGGGAGAACCTGTCAGGCACTTTGAAGACTGTCCAATTGAGATTTTTCTCTGATGTTCTTCTCTTAATTGGATCGGGGTTATCGGTTTTTTTGGAGGAAGACCACAGAGGTAAAGTGCCGTTCCCATCTACCTTATGAAGGAAGCACGTTGTCAACGTGACCACCTTGTCGATGTTGACTTAATCAAAGATTACGTCTGTCAGGATTCCCCACTGCAGAGTTACTCTTTTCTCCCCTCCATGTTGTACTGCTTAGAAGGAAGTCACTATGCACAGGGCACACTTGAGGAGCGGGAGTTATGCTCCACTTCCTGGAGAGTGGAGTTATCTACATGAATTGTTTGGAATTGCTCTGCCTGTGATGTTCGTCTATTCCCCCCATTTAAGTATTCACGTAACAGTTTATCCTTATCAGTATAGACCTGTGGATATTTATTTCACACTTTATGTTATAATCCAAAACTACTTTACTTTATTCCTCAAATTGCTTCAGTTTCGGCCATCGGGAGCTCTTTTGGTTGGCTCCTGTGTCCCTTTGACATACCCGACCAGTGTGCAGGGTTTGGGGTTTTGTTTTATTTCAGTGTTTCCTTGCTTTCTGGCACTACAAGATGCTTCAGGTACATCTTGTATTCTTCCTGCCCCTGTTTTATTTTGTTGCTATTGTTTGTTTGATTGTTTGGGGGGGGGGGGTTATTAGGTTTATTTATTTATTTATTTATTTTTAGAGGAGGTACTGGGAATTGAAACCAGAACCCTGTGCATACTAAGCATGCACTCTACGACTTGAGCTATACCCTCCTCCCATTTGGGTGTCTTTTAAATCATGTTTTAGAATCAACCATTTCTCCAAAGAGTCTTGGTTTATTTTAGTGAAGATCTGGGTGCTAAGTGTGCTTGTCACTAGTGGGATGTCATTGCTTCTAGGATCTTTCAGCTGTTAAAGAAAGGAAATACATGTATACAAACCAGGACATAGACACAGATCCATAAATATACATAACATATATAATTAATTAATATCTATTTATGTCTTATGTATGAATTAATATATCTTTTTCTATCTGTGTAAAACAAAACATGGGTTCATATCAATGTCTCCAACTCTGCTCCATGAACACATGGATTGTTTTTGCCTCCTCCCTTTGCTTGTCTATAGCTGCCACTCCAGCGGTAGGAGAACTGGTTCCCACCCTCTGTCACCCATTTACTTACCTGTCCAGTTGCAGCGTGCGTGCTGGCGCTGCTTCAGAATTGTCAGCTCCTACCCCCGTGGGAAACAACTTGTTTCCAGAGTACACTGCTTACATACAGTTCCTCTTGCCTTTAGTCTGACAGGCTCCACTTATTTCCAAAGTTATCTAGGTCAGATTCTCCCCCACCTCCTTTAGTAAGATTGTTTTATACATTTTTCATAAGGCTGGATTCTCTTGTCACAGCCTGTACTGTCACAATTAGCAAATTAGTTAGGTGCTACCTAAAGAATGTTTTTTTAATTTATATGCTTTCAGTTTTACTCCCCTGCTGTGAAGTTCTATGGGTTCTGAAAAACGCATATTGTCGTGATTACAGAGTTACACCAAGTAGTTTCATGCCGCAACCCCCTCTGCTCCCCTGTTCACAGCACACACACCCCAAAATGCCAACAACTGTTCCACCTGTTTGCCTTTTCTGCAGTGTCATGTAAATGGAATGACACAGTATGTAGTCTTTTCACGCTGGCTTCCTTAACCTAGCAATGGGCAATTGAGATTCATCTGTGCCTTTGCATGGCATGATAGTTCATACCTTCTTATTGCTAATAGTATTCTTTTGTGTATGCACAGTTTATTAATTCACCTACCAAAGAACATCTTGCATATGTTTTAAAAAACTGTCAAACTGTCTTCTGAAGGGCCTGTGCCAATTTGCACTCCTGCCAGTATTGAATGAGAGTTCCTGTTGCTCCACATCTTTGCCAGCAATTGGTATTGTCTATTTTTTTTTAATTTTAGTTATTCTAATAAGTATGTAGTGGTATCTCATTGATGTTTCCTAATGTCAAGTGTTAATGAGCATCTTTTCATATGCTTATTTGCCATCTGTGTATCATGCTTGGTGAGGAGTCTTGTTCAGATCTTTGGCTCATTGTTAATGGAGTTGTTAGGTTTTCTTACTGTTGAGTTTTAATCTTTCCTTGTGTAGCTTGGATACATTTCCTTTATCAGAAATGTGTTTCGTGAATGTTTTCTCCCAGTGTATGGCTTATCTTTCATTTTGTTTACAATCTCTCTAGCAGAGCAGAAGTTTTTCATTTTAATAAAATCCAACCAATTTTTTTTTGCTTTCACGGATCATGCTTTTGTACCTAAAATCTCATCACCAAGCCTTAGGTCAAAAAGACTTTCTTCTATATTTTCTTCTAGAATTTTTATGCATTTTTAATTTATGTGTATGATTCATTTTTACTTCATTTCTGTGTAAGGTGTAATGTTTGTGTCCGGATCCATTTTTTTTGTTTGTTTTTAATAGGTTGTTTTCTTGGGTGGTGAGGGGGTAAAATGGCACCATTTGTTGAAAAGACAATTCTTTATCCATTGAATTGCTTTTACACCTTTGTCAAAAATCAATCAACTGTATTTGTGTGGGCCCTTCTGGGCTCTTTAGTCTGTTCCATTGACCTTTGTGTGTATTTATTCATCAACACCATACTGTCCTGCTAACTGTAGTACAAACTCTTAAAATATAATGTCTGGCTTACAATAAGAAAAAAATAACCACTTATACCAGGAGATAAGATAATAACAAATTTTTAAAAAACAAAAACAAGAAAATCAAGACAATAAAATCAATACCCAGAGCTCCAGAATTTGGAATTATCAAACCATTCTCACTATATTCAATGAGATAAAAGACAAGATTAAAAATTTCAACACAGAGGCATAAACTGTTTTTAAAAATGATGACACAGACTTGAAAAAGAACCAAATGGAAATCCCAGACCTGAAAAGCACAGAAATTAAAATTAAGAAGAATACATTATGTCCAGCTGAAGAGAAAACAGTGAAATGAAAGATGAATCAATATAATGAAAGCAAGAGGGAGGGAAAGGATTGGAAAAACATGAGCATCTGAAATATACAGATTTTATACAAAAGTGGAACATCAGAACATTAGGGAAAATAATGGTGGTGGGACAAGCAAAAGTAAGCAACAGTGCTTACAGATGTGTAATAAGTGGTAAAAAATATTATGAAAAGCAATTAACTGATTACCATAGAAATCAATAATGGTGATTATATTTAATGGGGAAGAAATGCTTGAATTTGTGAGTAGGACCATGGATCCTTCTGACGTGCTATTAATATTCTCTGTTTTTACTTGTATGTTACCAGGGTGTTCACTTCATAATAATTTTATTGAACTGAACACGCAGGAGTAAGCAAATTTTTATACCATGAAGAGATGGTGGCAGACCTAGAAAGACAAATCTTAAACTGGCAGCAGAGAACGCTCAGAAACAATCTAATTTACATATATTTTTTTAAAAGACATGCCAGGTACTTCTGGAAATGGGGGCAAACTAATGGAAGGATTGGGTTAAAAATAGAAGGATGAACTGAAATACCTAATCATCACTTAGACCTCCAGATCCCCTCCCCCATTCCATTCATTTCTGTCACTGCCGTTCGGCCCCCCAACAAAAGGCTGAAGCTTTATTTTCTGGACAGAGTAAAGCATTCTCTGGACTATTAAATATTTGGCAGATTTGAGAGTGAGGGTACTTCTCTGAAAATAGGAAGATCAAATTAAAATACACACGAGAATATTAAGACCCAAACCGCAGACCTCTTCCTTAGCTCATATACTGATATATTGAGAGTCAGTCTATATCCTAAAATCAAGAGATCAGGAGTCTTCTCTGGGAGATGTGACCACCTGAGGAGAAAATATTTCAAGATATTGAAAGAAGGGCTGCCAGATGCAGCAAATAAAAATATAGATTGCCCAGTTAAAATTGAATCTTAGGTAAACAAATAATTTTATAGTATGTCGCATGCAATACTTGTGACATATTTATACTAAAAAATTATTTTTATCTTAAGTTTAACTGGGAATCCTGTATTTTATCTGGCAACACTAAGAAGGAAGTATCCCAGACAGATCAATCTACAGTGAAGATCACAGTTGACAAGTTCTAATCTTATGCGCAGAACTATCAGTCGCCTATTAACAGACTTAAACATAAAGAGTTAAAGACCCAGTTCAAGAATGCCACCATCCAAGTAATATGGATTCCAGAAAGAGACAACACAGAAAATAAAAGACGAAAATTAGATACCTGAAGGAGATTTGTAGTAACTGAAGGACATGAATACCTAGATTAAAGGTCCTCTAAGTGCCCCCATACAATGTATTAAAATAGACCCATAATCAGAAAGATTACCACACAGTATCGGAGCAGTGGAGACAAAGAAAAGCTTATAGAAGTTTCTGGAGAGGAAAAGATCTTACACAAAGAATCAAAAACATAGTTCAGGGTTTGCAGATACGAACTTCTGTATTTAAGATGGATAAACAGCAAGGTCCTACTGTACAGCACCAGGAACTATATTCAATACTTTGTAATAGCCCATAATTTTTAAAAATACAGAAAGGAATATATACATGTATAACTGAATTACTATGCTGTACACCAGAAATTAACACAACATTGTAAACTGACTATATTTCAGTTAAAAAAAAGAACCAAGAAAAAACAGACTTCAGATTTCAGTAGCACAGGAAGCTAGAAGACAATGCATTAATTAATGTCTTCAATAATCTGTGAATGTTATTTCCAGTTTAGAATTCTCCCTCCAGTTGTCTTAGTTCTTGCAGGCTGCTGTAACAGAGTACTAGAAACTGAGTGGCTTATAAGCAACAGGATATGTTTCTGACAGTTCTGAGCTGGGAAGTCCAAGATCAAGGTGCAGGCATATTCAGCGTCTAGTGAGAACCTGCCTCCCGGTCCATAGAGAGCAGTCTTCTTGCCGTGTCCTCACATGGAGGAAACAGCAAGGGGTCTCTCGGATGCCTCTTTTATTAGGGCAGTAATCCCATTCAAGAGGGCTTCACCTTCATGACCCAAGTCGTCTCCCAAAGGCCCCACTTACAAATACCATCATGTTGGGGTTAGTTTTCAACATATGAATTTTGGGAGGACACACACCTTTGGTCTATAGCACTGACCAAACTAGCACTCAAATATGAGGATAGATGGAAGCCATTTTCCAACCTACAAGATCTCAAGTTTATCTACTGTGAACTTCCTCTCAATAATCTACAGAAGCATGTGCTCTGCTACAACGAGAGATTAGGTTAAGAAAGAAGGCAACATGAGATTTGGAAACCATGAGACTGGACACAAGAGAGGTGAAGGAATCCCCAGGGTGGTTGTGAAAGGAGATCCCCAGATCACTGCTGTGAACAATAACAAGAAATGAAAAAATACAGCTTGGAAGAGGCTAGAAAGCTCTGGGGAAGACGGCCCATCTGAAGTGTTTAACCATACGAGAATGAAATTTACATATCTGGGGTAATGCTTGGAGATATTTAATTGCTTTGTATGCAGAAAACTTAGGGAAGAAAAAGTGAGACCATTGCAAAAGTCATCAGAGAGGGTACTGGTTAAGAGTACAGGCTCCTGCACCAGACTCTTTGGGTTCAAATCCTGGCTCTGCCACATCTACTTTAGCTTCCTCAAATATAAAACAGAGATAATAGAACTTCCCTCAGAGCTTTGTATTGAGGAATACATGGATAATCTACAGAAATCCCTAAGAACAGTGTGTATCACAATATAAGCGCTCAGTATACGTTAGTAATTAAAGTTACTCCATGGCTCAGCTATATGCAGCATGTAAACAGTCATAATAATATAAAATTGAATATTCAATAAATGGAAAATACAATAAAACTGAGACAGATGGAGGATAGGTACATGTTTTTGAGGGTGGGGAAGGTGGGGGGAAGGAGATATTCTCAATATTCATTATTTGATAATGCCTGAAAGTGAAAAAAAAGTAGTATTAGACACATGGTATATTTAAAGGTACGAATGAGAATACTAGAACTGGCTTAAAGAATTAAAAGTGTTCAAGATGTGCAGACACTAACTACTATACATAACATGGATTAAAAAACAAATTTCTTCTGTGTAGCACAGGGAACTACATTCAATATCTTATAGTAACCTATAATGAAAAAGAATATGAAAACAATTATCTGTATGTATACGTACGACTGAAACATTACACTGTACACCAGAAATTAACACATTGTAACTATACTTCAATAAAAAAATAAAGTGGTTGCCTTTGAATGGAGGTATGGCACCAAGATTTTTCTCAAACTTCATAGAACTATTTGACTCGATACATTCTGCACATGCATAACAAATTTTAAACATTTAAACCAGACTTCAAACAAACCAAAAAGGTCACCTGCATGTAACGCCAGAAAGCAAGCAATTTACAAAGCAGTACGTTTCTATGAGAGTGGAGACAGCTTTGCTATCTCTGGAGATCAACATATCGAATAAGCATATACTTCCAGGAATAGCAATTAAGCTCTTTCGATGGCTGTTCCTTGTGCCTGTCATTTTGGAAAACATTTGACCCTAACTGTCAGCCTTCTTCTGCATTTTGGCAGGACTTCCCCCAGCTCTCTGTGTCACTGTAACAGGTGAATAAGAGAAAAAGCATTCTTTCTGTCTCTGGACACTTGTTTTTAGTGGCATTCAGGGTCCTGGAGCTGGGCTGACAGATGCTCTTCCAGAAGGTTAATGAGATAAAGGTTCCTCCAGCTGGCCCCTAAGCAGAGATTACACCTGAGGGGAAGATAAGGAGATTATTCCAGGAACAGGCACTGCCTCGTGTTCTTCATAAATTAGCACCCTCATAAAGGTAAACCAGGAAGGTTGTCCTCACTCAGCTGATGTAAATATTTAATTTTTTTTAATATTTGTCATTTTATTTTTTTAAATGAGATTTGGGGCTGTTCTGTGATTATTAGCAGAATTACCAGTGCACAGAATGTATTTGGAAACTAGAAGGGTTATTTTTGTTCTATGGATTTTTCTCCAAGTTCAAGGAAACAGAGGTAAGTCGCTTAAATATTTATTTTTTTTAAATCGCTTATATATGAAATCTATTTACACAGGTGAACGTTCAAAATTAAGAAAGCCACCACTGTATCTCAGAGGCCTCCTTTGTGGTAGGCCCTGAGTAAATATTGATTGATTAATTGATTAAATAATTGTCGGAAATGGTTTTCACTTGATTGACTATTTACTGCATAATCTTATGGGCAATTTATGTTAACAAAATAGGAGAGATGACTGCATCATATTTACTTTTATGAAACATTGAAAACAAATTTGTTCGTTCATATCAATAACATTAGTAGGTCCATGAAAAAATGAAATTAGTACTTTATCATTTATGATCAGACAAAAAATGTGTTTCTTACCATCTCATAGTTAAATCATGTGTTGCTTTCTGTTAGAAAATAGCAAATGTGCTTTATCTTCAGAGCTCATGATGACACCAACTCAGAAACTTTGTTGCTTGTGAAACTGTATGCCCGAAAGAACTGCGTGTTCTTATGGCAGATCTTCAAGTGAACCTAAAACTAAAGCAAGCCACAAAACAGGCGTGTTTAAGAAAAATAGTGTATTAAAAATAACCTGTTAAAGAAAGCTTCAACTTTTTAAGTATCAGCCTGATTATTATAACATACTTTATCTTTTTAAAACATTTGAAATCAACAGTATTCGGTTCATCTTTAAGGATGACATAGCTTTGGACAATTAACCTTTTAATTGAAGCTTTGGTTTTAAAATGCCCATAGAAAAGTAAAACACATAGTTGGTTGCATTTAAGTCAAAAAATAACTCATAAATGTTTTATATGAAACATTTTAGAGGTTGCATTTGGAGGGAGAAGAAAATTTCTGGAAAAGATTACATAAAAATTCCTTTTATCTTTTACTATCTATAAATATAATAAATGAAGCAAACATTTACTTAACTTCCCTTTCAATTGTCAATTTTATATCAATGTTTACATTTATAAAAACATTTTAATTAGAAACAAATGATGGGATTCCAGTATATTCTGAGCTTAATCTACTAAAGCAAACCAGTTTGTTTCAGAAACATGACCGGGCAAATCAGCTTCTGGTTTTGTCAATTTGTTTGCTTAATTATGTTAGCTAACATAACTATTTTTTTCTATTTTCATATGTTATTTATCAGCTATTACAAACAATTACAAATAGCATAACTAAAGGTAAAAAGTTAAATGAAATAAGCCCACCAAAAACTACAACTTGTTATATGCATTATAACTGCATAATAAAAAATCTTTACTTGTTTACTGGTTTGGGGCTTTTTATTCTGTAAGAATCTCAGATCTGTGAATTTCTGTTAATCATCAATTAATTAGTGAGATCTATGTTAATTAGAGTTTATGTACTTTCGCCAGACTGGTTTTCCAGTTGAGACTAATTAACCATCATGAGTGTATTTACATAGAAAACACTTTTGAGAGAGAGACGAGTTCAATTCAATACAACCAGCTGTTGAGCATAACCATGGGGTTTAAAGTCAAGAATTTCTTTTTAAAAAATTATTGATTATTTTAAAAAATCAAAAGATATAAAAAATTACTCATAGTACACTTGTCCAGACACAGTCTATACGAGCACCGCCATACGTTTCCTCAGTCTTTTTTCTATGCTTCTTTAATGTTTACACGATTGCAGCTCTACTGCACACAATTTTATATGAGGCTTTGTGAAGATCTGTTACATCATGTGAGTGTTCTACGTTGCTAGCTAGTTTTGACAAGCATCATTCTACTGGCTGCATAATGTTCCTTTCAGTTGATATCTCATGATTAGCTTTTCCTTAATACTCAACAAAAGAGACATAGTTTCTAATTATTTTCTTATTATGAATAACATTGCAATGAACATCTTTGTGCATAAGCTTCTCTCAGTATTTAAGATGCCTAGAATAAATTCACTAAAGTAAAATTATTGAGTCAAAGCAATATAAATGGTTTTATGGTATTTGGTTCATATTACCAAATTTCTTCTCAAAAGGTTTCCTGTGCCCGTAGGTAATTTTTCCCAATTTGAGTCCACAAGCAGAGTGTTTGCCATGTACCCAACATGGAATAGTAAGAGATTCAGAGACATGCCAGTATTTCAAAAGCTTTCCTTTGAGTTTTGCAGATTCTGAATGTAGTTTTTCCATTGATACATAAAAACAAAATGGTTTTGATTTCAAAACATTCATTAGGTAAAACTGTTTAGTGCAATGAAAGACAGTTCAATAATTTCAAAGAACATTCACTTCATCAAGATACCAGGACACCTCTCTTCGGTATTCCTAAATGGGATGCTGGTTACATCTGATGCGCACAGCAGTGCTTTATTCTCTTACCTTTCCATTTCACATAAATAATTTCACCTAGTTGCTTGTGACATTCTGATGTGTGAGGGAAAGTTGAAGAGAGACATTCCACCCTTAGCAAGCCCTAAAATGGAAATGGTGTTTATCAGAGCGTGGGCTTTTTGCATTGCGTTTGGTTATACTAAGTGAAACCTTTAACTAAGTTATTATTAGTTCACGAAGGTAGGGTGACTATTTTAGTAGCTGTGAAATGTCAGGAAATTTGCATTTGAAGACTTCCCAGTTCTCGCTGATCCTTTACTACTGGGATATGCTCTCATTTCATAAAATTACCCAGGCAGGTATTTTCCCTCATTGCGGCTCCGTGAACAGAGAACGTGGCTTCATTTGTATACCTGAGATAGCTCCCAATGACAGTCACACACAGATCTTTTTTTTTTTTTTCATCTCTGCTATGGTCTCAGAACAGCGTAATTGAAAAGCTCCAAGGCAGACTTTTTTGTTCCATTATATCTGAGAAAAGATGTCCTTAAAATCGAAGACTTGTAAACTTTGTGTCCAACTGAACAAATTGTGGCAGTGCACTTATTAGATTATATACCTTGAAAAGAAAAAGCAGTTGCTGCCTTGGGACCCTTCCATGCTTATTTTGCTGATCCCACTAAAGGACTATTACATGTGTGAGCTAATTAGGATGCACTGACATGACATTTTGCTTTCTTGGCCATTTCTGTCAATCATGAGCGTGCAGCCACCTTAAATATCAACTTTATTTACACGCCAACCCTCTCTGAAAATTCAGATCTTGTGTACGTTTGGTGCCTCAGTCATGTTCACAGATGTTATGCTGTTACAAAATAATCCATATGAGGCGACAGAGTTTGTTTTTCACAGTAATCTCTAGGTTTATATTATGATTCAGGTGGAAATGGCCATGATAAAAGTCCCGACCCCATCACTGTACTGTGAAGTTCCAAGCTTGAGGGCACCTGAGGTCTCCATCCACGCTACCTGTCCTTGCTTCAGGGTAGGAAAGGCACTTGTGCAGCTGTGGGGAGGGAACTGGTTACACCACCCCTTGGAAGACCGAAGCAGCTGGTTGAAAGGAAGGAGAGCTTCTGATCTCAATGTGAATTTTCAATCTTCCAAAGTGGACAGTTTTCAGCAACCACTGGGTCTGAGTTCACTGTCTGAGAGTGAGAGACAGTGTCACTGCGATTTTAGCCTCACAAATCAAGAGCGCCAAGTCAGATAGAACCATTTTTAATAAGGGAGGAGGGGTGTGCTTTTTGCTCTGGGTCCAAGGCAACCTGCCTGCTGAAGTTCATCCTACAATGAGTTGATATGGCTGACTGGCAGAGCCACGGTAATGAGAATGCACATATGGAAATGCTAGTGTCAGATCTGAGCTGCAGCATGGATGGCTCTAACCATTTACTGAGAATGTACTCCCGTGGCTGCACCTCTCTTCTGGCCACAGTGCGTGTGAGCAGAATATGAAAGAGTTACAGAGCAGTGATGAAAACTTCTAAGCATGTGGCTGTATTCAGTAGATAATAAATATTCTCCCAGTGAGGTTCAGTCACTCCTAAGGAAACAGTGTCTTTTGGTGTGCCTTGTAAAGTCATCATAATTCATTCCAGTTTGGTTTTCTCCATTCAGCCACCTTTAGTCCCCGCTAATTTCATAATTGCCCCTACAGCAGAAGGGTTAAAGGAAACTAAACCAAAAGAAATTTTCTAGAGAAAAGTCAGTACCTCAAAATTAATGACTATTTCTGCTTCAGAGATCCTTTAACTTCATACAGAAAATAACATATTTAGGGCTAATTTGTCTTTCTTAAGGCTCCTGCTGCGTTTATGAACAAACACAAGTTACATTTAATTAAGCCCAACTCTGAAACCCAAGGGCACTATTTCCAAACAACCATTCAGACCTGATCCAAATGCTTTGCAGATAGCAATCATATTAACAATCCTTTAGCGTAATGTTGTATTTTTCTTATAAAAGCTCAAACAAGTTTTAATTAATCTTATTTCTTAAGATTTCACTGGTTGGTTGACAATGTGCTCATTCCTGGTCAGGAACCTAAGGCAGAGAATATTAAATAATGTTCCTAAATATCATTTGAGGTGGGAAGGTTAGAACCAGAACTGGGATTTGAGCTGTACCCAGTCCTATCTTACATCTACTTAGTCTGTTGATCAGTTGAATAATATTATGGGTGCAATTATTATGGTTTTTACTATTAATTCAAAAGCCCCCTTTCCTCTGCTAACAGCACCAGATGATTGCCAGTTCCGGGTCATCTCTAAGGTCTCTGTGTGTGACTGAGCTCAGGATAGCTGGCCACATCCTTCAGCTCTACCCTAACAATGGAAGAACCAAGTTTAGAGTCTATTACTCAAGAAGAAGGAAGTGTGACATTATGAACTCTTCAGAGAAGTAGAGTTGTTCATTCCTGGTGCGATTTTTAGGTGGCTTATATAAGGTCGTGTCATGTATCTAAAGGCAGTACCCAGCCTACTGGGTGTGATTAGAGACGGAGGGAAAGCCTCTTCTGAACCAAAATTACCCCTCTATCAGAACGCTGATATTTCACCTCTAGATCTGCAGGGTTTTCAAGCTCGAAATGTGCAGCTCTGAAACACCCCTTTTTAGTCATTGCTCCTTCTGCTATGGAATGTGATTTTCACTCTCATGAGAACACCCGAGCCCCTCAGCCCTTTCCAGTTTCTCCGGCTCTGCAGCCCATCCAGGCCTCCGGGTTCTACGCATTGATCCAAGGTCCTGGGCCTCTCTCAGTGGTCTTATTAGCACAATAAAAACCTTGGTCCCTGATCTTCTGCCCCACATGCTTGGTTAAACCCACTTTGAGAAACTTCAGCTTCACTTTTCCACTCTCATTTCTGAGCTACCGAGTGTCATCAGAGAGGGCCAAACAAACGGGGTGCTTTTATGAAACAAGTTCATGCACGGAAACCTTCATCGGACCCTCCACACTATTGCACACTCATACTCATCTCTGATTCCCTCACCTGGTCCCCCGCTGCTTTCCAAAGAGCCCCTTTCTCCTCAAACCTCAGCCTGATTCTCCCTCATTCACAAAAGGGGACAGTTAAGTGCCAAAGCTTTCATTCAGCCCAGCACACAGCTGCACAGAAGAGTTCCCTCACTTACTAGCTACGTGACCTGGGCAGACTGCTGGGTCTCATACATCTCTCTATCTTATGGTTTCTCACCTATAAAATGGGAATAATAATAGTAGTGTCTGCCTCTTGGGGCTTTGATGAGAAGAGGTGAAAGAATGTTTAGGAAGCGCTCAGTGAGATATCTACTACAAAAATGCTCGATAAACACCAGCTCCTAAGATGACAACGATGACCATCACCACGACCATCACCACCTCCCCCTCCATACTGAGAACAGCAAGGTCATTTGATTCCATTTGACATTTCTTCTTTCCACCTCAAAGCTTCTCTGCATCTATCCCAATGCTTTTCGTTCTCTCTTGTTTCAGAAAGAACAAAAAGATGTCCTATCTTTGCTAGTGTTGTAACACTGGGGCTCCAGCATTAAAGGTTCTGATTTAATTTGTCTGGAGCGGGATCCAAGTTGTTAAGGAGGTTAAAAGTAAAATCATCTCTACCCACAATAAGCAATTAAGGGATACACAAAACAAGTAGATGTAAAATATTGTATCAGAAACAATCATCGTGAGGGGAGGAGAATACAAATGCAGAGTTTTTAAAATGAAGAGGTCAGCAACTCAAAACACTCTATGCAAAAAACTTATGGTACCTAAAACCAAAAATCTGTAACAGATAGACACATGAAAAGAAAAAGGAATCCAAACCCAACACTAAAGATAGTCATCAAATCATAAGAGAAGAGAACAAAGGAAGAAAGGGGGGAAAAAAAGACTTACAAAAACAAATCCAAAATAATTTTAAAAATGGTAATAAGAACAAGCTGGAAAGATTGTTAAAGTTCTCCAGGTGACCCTTCCCGGCTGCCAGGCTTGAGAAGCATGATTTATTGCCGTTCTGGAAAGATATGATAAGTGGGTCATTATATTATGAGCCACTAGAGGATTTGTTTTATTCTCCTTTTTCTTCTTAGTAAATGTTATATTATAAATATACTTCCAGTTTGGAAGGGGCGGTCTCTTTGTTTAATAAGGTTGATAGGATGATTTGTATAATCATTCCCTTCATAATGTTTCTTTTTTTTAACTCTCCTACATAAACAGCCCTTTGCATATTCAAGCATAAAGAGGTTAAAGGAATATTCTGAAAAAGCTGCAGAGTGTTCTAATACACACTGTTAAAAACCAGCTAGGTGCTTCCTGAGGGCAGGAACCAGATCCATCTCGTTCTCTGTAACACCAGCACCCCCTTGCTGGCATAAACCACTCTGCTTCCTGCATTGTGTCTCACTGCACACTGTCACCTTCTATCTCTAAAGTCAGGGATCTCAGTGTCATCTAAGACATCTGTCTTCCTCTTCTTCATATCTAATGTGTCATCAAATCCTGTCAAGCATGTGCTGATAAACATCTAGCAACTATCTTTTTGAGGGGTAGAAATCCATATTCAAAGTGTTTGCTGTGGGGAGGGTATAGTTCAAGCGGTAGAGCGCATGCTTAGCATGCACGAGGTCCGGGGTTCAATCCCCAGTACCGCCTCCAAATATAAATAAACGAATAAACCTAATTACCTCCCCCTCATAAAATAAGCAAAAAAAAAAAAAGTGTTTGCCAGTATCAATAGTGTAAATAAAGATTCCTGAGATGGCCAATTTCAAACTACCAATGCAGTATCTTCTAAAGGGGACGTGAACAACTGGCTGTCAGGACCCCAATCCAGTGTGAGCCTGGTCCAGCATATCTGCACATCATCAGCTTGAGTGAGCAGATGCTTCTTTAACCCAGCTTTACCCTTCATCCTCATTGTATGGGACCATGTGTAACAGTCTCCTCTGACTTCTCCATTTCCTAAACCCATGAGAACTAGTCAGTGGGTGGCAAATCCTGTCCATGCTAGCTCAGAAATATTCCTGTATTTCTCTAGATTTAACTAGCCTTGCTATCCTTTGTACACCACCTTCCTCTGCTGGAAAAAAAAAAAAAAAAAAAAAAGATAAGGAAAGAACAGAACTTCCAAAGTCTCCCTGATGCCTTCAAAATAAAATCCAATCATTTCATCTGAGGGTCCTTACGATCTGCCTGCATCTTCCTTCCAGCCTTACCTGCAGCAACTGCATGAGTCCCCGCCATGGCAGGTCTCACTGCTTCTGCAGATCTCCTTACTTAATAAATACACATCAAGAATGTACAAAGCATATCTGTGGTATCTAGAGAATAATAATAAAATGCTCACATCCCAAATTAAATAATAAAACATGAATAGTATCTTAGAAGACCCCTGTCTGTCCTGCCAGGATCTCTTCCCCTTTCCTGTCCTGAATCTTGAGTTCATCACGTCATTGTTTGCCACTGGTGTTTCCATCTATAGATGTGTTCTCTAAATAACATATTTCTTGGTTTTGTCTGTTTATAGCATTTCTATAAATAACATCATTCGATATGTGTTCTCTGATGACTTAGTTCTTTGGCTCAACGTTGTGTTTTTAAGAGTCAGCCACGTTGTTGCGTATGGCAGACCCTGAGGCAAAAGTTTCCCTGCTCCTCTTCATTGGCAGGTGCATTGTCAGGGACCCAGGAGGAATAGAAAATGAGGAGTGAGGCAGTGAAAGAGAGAGAAACAACAAAAAGATGCTTTACGAAACTGGCCACCACTTGGTATCAAGGGCAACCAATTGACTGATGTCAAGGAACTGTCTTCAGAGACTACAGGATCTCCAGACTGTCCACGAGGTTGGGAGCCTGGGGGGTAACTGGACAAAGTTCATAAGCTATCCCCTCAAAAGTTCACCTCAAAGGACATTAAATTCCCTACACTTCCAGTGCGCAGTCCCTGGACAGCGGGAGGGTCTCTGTGCTTCTCGCACCTCAGCAGCCACAAAAGATTCTGGGGCAGGAGCAAACAGACACCAGGGCACAGCCATGAAGCAGGGAGCGGTGTCTCCTGTACTGGGTCAGAGGCTGTGAAGAGTCAGTCTGAGAGGTGAAGCTAAGAGGGCCTGACATGATGCATGAGAGGCCTCTGAGACATACTGAGGAACAGACACACTTCCGTGCTTGCGTTCTCCTGTTGATGGGTTTTTGCATTGCATACAACCCTGGACAGGCGTCCCCAGCGAGCCCCCTGGTGCTCATAGCAGGCAGGACTCTCTCCAGTCTCTAGGACTTTCTCCCTCTACTGAGTTGGAGAGAAATGGTCGTATCATGAAGAATGCATGTTTTCAGTTTGACCAGGTGACACCAATCTCTCTCCCCAAGTGTTCATGTCATTTTGAGTGAGAATCCTTTTTATTCCAAATCCCCATCCATGCTCGTATTGCCTGACATTTTATTTTTTTAGTCTGCATGGGGGTGAAATAGTATCCCATTGGGGTTTTAATTTGCATTTCTCTGATTACTAATGAACCATCTTTTCATATAATTTGGGTCTTTTGTGCTTTCTTTTCTAGAAAATGCTTGAACAAGAATTTTGCCCCTTTTTTTCGTTGGGATGTATGTCTTTTCTTATTGATTTAGAGCATTCTTTGAAAGTTGTGGATGCCAATCCTTTTGCAGTTATACTACCTTTCAAATACCTTCTCCCAATTTGTACCTTTATCTTCTTACTCTCTTAATGGTAGCCTTTGATGGACACACATTCTTAATTTGAATGTAGTTGAGTTATCAGCTTTTAACTTCATGGTTTCTGGGGCATTTGTTACTTTAAAAATTCTTCCCATCTTAAAGTTACAAAAATATTCTCCTATATTGTCTGATAAACGTAGTATAGTTTCATTTTTCATATTTAATCCACTAGAATTTATTTTGTGTGTATAGCAGGAAAATAAAAAATATGGATAATCAATTGTCTTAGCACCATTCAGTAAATAGTTTCTCCTTTTCTCTCTGCCCTGTGATATCTCTTCCGTCATGAACATGGGTTTGTTCATTTCACTATCCCTGAGCCCTTACCACATTGCTTTAATTATTACAAGTTTATTATAATCTTGAAATCTTGTAAATCTTGTTTCCTTGACTTTGTTCTCTTTCTACAGGAGTGTCTACTACTCTTGTCCCTCCACTCTTCCATCATACGTTCTAAAATTAGCTCACCAAGTTCCACAAAAATACCTTATTGAGGCTGGATCGGAATTGTGTTGAATCCATAGACCAATTTGGGGGGAATTGATACCTTTATAATGTTAAGTCTTTTTACCCGAGAACATGGACTATCTCTCCTTTTATTAGTACCTTACAATAAAGTTGTGTAATTATTTTTAAAGTGTTTGCACATGGTGGACCTATCCCTAGCTTCTTAATATTAATTGTGACCATGTAAACGGCATTCTCATTCCATTTTCTATGTAGGAAAGGAATTGGTTTTATGTCCTGTACCTTTGCTGAATGAGCTTAATTCTGAAAATTCACTAGCAATTCTTTGGAGTTTTCTGCTTAAAAATTATATCATTTATGAATTTTTTTAAAATTTGAGTTCTTCCTTTTCAGGCTTTGTATCTTTTCTCTTTTTATATTTCCTTACTGCCCTTCATAGGCCGTCCAATGTAGTGTTAAAGTAAACTGGTGATCGCCTGCATCCCTTCCTTGTTACTGATCTTAGAGGGAATGCTTTCACAGCCCAGCGTTAAGTACGATGTTTGTTTTAGACTTCATTCTGTTTTTGAAAATTCCCTGTATCAAGTTTTTTTTAAAAAGTCCTTTCCATTCCTAAGAGTTTTTTTTTTTAATTGAAGTATAGTCAGTTTACAATGTTGTGTCAATTTCTGGTGTACAGCATAATGCTTCAGTCATACATATACATACATATATTCCTTTTCATGTTCTTTTTCATTATAGGCTACTATGAGATATTGAATATGGTCCCCTGTGCTCTACAGCATAAACTTGTTGTTTATCTATTTTATATATAGTAGTCAGTATCTGCAAATCTCTAACTCTCAGTTTATCCCTTCCCTCTCCCTTCTCTCCAGTAACCATAAGCTTGTTTTCTATCTCTGTGAGTCTGTTTCTGTTTTGTGTCATTTTTCACAAATATCCTCATTTGTATCTTTTTTTTTTTTTAAGATTCCACATATAAGTGATATCATATGGTATTTTTCTTTCTCTTTCTGGCTTACTTCACTTAGAATGACAATCTCCCGGTCCATCCATGTTGCTGCAAATGGCATTATTTTATTCTTTTTTATGCAGAGTAGTATTCCATTGTATAAATATACCACAGCCTTTTTATCCAGTCATTTGTCGATGGACATTTAGGTTGTTTCCATATCTTGGCTATTGTAAATAGTGTTTCTATGAACACTGGGGTGCATATATCTTTTTGAATTAAAGTTCCCTCTGAATATATGCCCAGGAGTGGAACTGTTAGATCATATGGTAAGTCTATTTTTAGTATCTTTTGAGGAATCTCCATACTGTTTTCCATAATGGCTGCACCAAACTACATTCCCATCAACAGTTGTAAGAGGGTTCTCTTTTCTTCATATCTTCTCCGGCATTTATCATTTGTGGACTTTTTAATGATGGCCATTCTGAATGATGTAAGAATAAATATAGAAATGTATTGTGTACTTCTTCTATATCTACTGAGATTGCCAAGTGGTTCTTCTCCTTTGATTCATTAATGTGAAAAATTACCTTAATCAGTTTTTAAATATTAAGCCAGCCCTCTATTCCTGAGATAAATTCAACTTGGTCATGACCGTTATTCACACATTACTGGATTCCATTTGCTAATATTTTATTTCAAATTGTTATGTTTAATTCTTAAGCAAGATTAGACCATGATTTTTTTCTCATACTTTCCTTGTCAAGTTTGTAAGAGTTTAAATGAAAATAAAGTTATTTTTTCCTTAAATGTTTGATAGAACTCTCCAGTGAAGCTAAAAAGTTATGTTTATGGAAGGATATTTGACTATTGACTCAATTTTTTTTAAGTTATGATACTCATTAGATTTCCTGCCTCTTCATATATTCATTTTGGTAGGCTGTATATTTCTAGAACTTACCCATTTCACATAAGATTTCAAATTTATTGACAAAACATTATTCATATCCTCTTGCTAAGTTTTTCATGTCTTTAGAAAACATAAGGATGTCCTCATTTTCAATCCTGGTAGTAATTAACTGTCTTCTCTTTCTTTTTTTTTTTTAACATTTTTTAATTGATTTATAATCATTTACAATGTTGTGTCAAAGCCACTATGGAAAACAGTATGGAGATTCCTCAAAAGACTAGGAATAGATTTACCATATGACCCAGGAATCCCACTCCTGGGCTTGTATCCAGAAGGAACGCTACTTTAGGATGTCTTCTCTTTCTAACTTGATCAATGTTGTTTTTTGGTTTTGGTATTAGTATTTTCAAAAGGAAAAAGTTTTGGCTTTTATATTTCTTTTTCTTCTCTTTTATGTTATTATCCTCTTTTTTATACTTTATTAATCTCTACTCTTACTTTTTTCTTGTATTTCCTTTGAATTTATTTTGTTTTCTTTTGTTAACCTCTTGAGATAGATGCTTAGCTTATTAATAGCTTTTTTCTTTTTCTAAAATAGTCATTTTAATGAAGTAAGTTTACTTTTCAAGTACTGATTTAGCTATACCCCAGAAGTTTTATTATGTACTATTCTTACCATTTGATAAAGATATTTTAATACCCAGCATAATTTCTTTATTGACTTATGGGTTATTTATAAGTATTTTTGCTTTAATTTCCAAACATAAGGGGATTTTCCAGTTGTTTTTTAAAACTGATGTTCAGCTTACTTCCCTGTTGATCTGAGAACATAATGTACATGCATTATAGTCCAATTTGTACTCAATATTTTTGTATCTTCTCCCTGTGCTTGAAAAGAAGATATATTTTATATATAACATAAATACAGACTTTTATTTTATAATGTCACATATGTCCATTAGCTCAAGTTTAATTATGTTTCAATCCTCTGTATCTTTATAGATTTTTATCTGCTAGCTCTATCAATTACCAAGAAAGAGCTCTTAAAATCCACCTGCTATTATTGTAGATTTTACATTTTTATGGTTCTGTCAACTTTTGCTTCATATATTTTGAGGTTATATTATTAAGTACATAAAATTATAACTTGTTACATTTCTCTAATGACTTATAAACTTGTATCATTTATGTGACTGTCTTCATCTTTGTAATGTAACTGTCTTCATCTCTGTAGTGCTTTCTGCCAAATAAGGGACTTTGTCCACTGGTGTGCTGGAAGTGGCCCACACTAACTACAGGAGCCAATTGCTCACATCTCTTCCCAGCTTGGTGTTCAGCAATAGCACATCAGTGGCTTGAAAACAGCCATGGGGTAGTTTTAATACATGAAAATTGGCTATAACTCAGACCTTCTCATCCACCCCCAAGAGCTGTTTATTGAACATTTACCAGCATACCTCTGACTTCATCTATTAATGTAGGATATCAACTTTCCTTTGGTTAGTGTTTGCATAATATAACTTTTTTCCATCTTTTTAAATTTTAACTTCTCTGTATCTTTTCCTTAAATGTGTCCGTTAAAACAGTACATTGTGTTAATGCAACCTGACAATCATTGTCTTTTAATAGAAATATTTTGTCCACTTATATTTAATGTGTCCCAAATATTGCATGAGGCATACTTATACTAGAAAAAAAAATATTACATACTTTTTTTTATCAGAAATTCAAGTTTGGCTGAGTGTTCTATATTTTATTTGCAAAATCAGACAATCCTATTCCTATCCTATTCCTAGTCCTAAATCTCAAAATAAAATGGTACTAGATCATAGTAACAGCTAACAATGTGCCAGGCCTTCTGCAAAACTCTCGGCATCTATTTTCTCATTTAATTCTTCAAAACAAAGCAAAGCTATATAACAAGCAAACATGAACCCAAAACTATGGCATTGGAATTATTGTTATATCCTTTGTAGGTTAGAAATCTAAAGCATATAGAGATTATTTGCCCAAGTTCAGGAAGAGGTTAAGAAAGGCAGCACTGTCTTACTGTAACTTCAGCCCCACAGGTACTCAATATGAAGTTCATCTTTCTTCTCTGCAAGAACTGTGATAGGTCTTTATGCATAAGAAAGGCAGAGCTTCCTAGCTGTTTAACCTGTTTACTCTGTTCCAATTCTGCTCCCTGTGAGTAGCTAAAATATCATTCTTTTGTGGCAGTATATGCATCAATGTTATACAATTCTCTTTATACACAATTCTCTTTACTCAGAACTCCCAGCATATTCCAAGATCAGGTTTACATGAGTGCACTAAAGTTAAAGAGTAGTTGTTTCACGGTTTGTAATATTAGAATCACGGGCAGCAGAAGATTCAGAAAACAAAGATGCTGGGCTAAATTAGAGCTGATTCTGTTACGAGTACTTCAGACATGGTAAGAATCTAACAAGATAAAAGTGCTCCAAACATGTAGCACCCCTAGGAATCACGGGGAGAAAAATACCCCATGTTTCGGCAACCAGCACAGCTGGCATGTATCATTAATGTGTCCTGTAAGTAAATCTATATTCCTGTCCCCTGACATTTCCTCAGTGCACCCCTAGCTTCTCAAGTTAGCTTTCTCCTAAACTGGGGGGATTTTTTTTTAGGCTCTCAGTGGGTCTCTGTGAATTCCTGCTACTTGTCCTCTCTACCTATTTCCAAGCAGATCGTGGACGGAATCTGCCTCTAGTCTGTGAATGACCCAGTATTGCTCCAGCGTAACACTTCGGTTTCCATATCATTCAAGCCAGGCTGGAAAAATGCTCTGAAAATTGTCATGCCCCATGCCTTTGTGAGGTACAGTTATAATTCATCATCTACATAACTCAGATTTATTCACAAAATCCCATTCTTATTCATAAAGTGTGTATTTACTTAAACTCCACATCCTGAAACCTATGGAGATGGTGCCAAAAACGTATACATGATGGGTTAAAAGTTGGGAAGCAAGGGTGAGGGATATAACTGGTAGAGCACATGCTTAGCATGCATGAGGTCCTGGGTTCAATCCCCAGTACCTCCATTAAAGAAAAAAGTATATAAATATATATATATATATATACACATACATATATATATATACATTTTAAAAATTGGAAGCAGTTTAGTTGAAGTTAAGTTAATGTAAGAAAGAGATGATTAGCAGTGGCTTGATGGGATTGGTCCAACTTGGATACAGAGAAGGTACCTGCCTCCCCAGGATGATTTGAGGGGGACTAAAAAGTCCAGCTTTGGGGGAAAGCACTGTTTCCTTTTTGTCAGCTCCTGAAAACAAGCCTTAGCTTGGCTGGCCAGCAATTTTAGCATAATTGTTCTCGCCTCAGTTTCACATCCTGTTCACTTCCACCTCCACAGCTAAACCGACTCCACTCACTATTCTCCAAAGAAATATACTTCACAGCTAATCATAGCTTATAGAAATATCCTACTCTTCTAACTTTCAAGGCCAGCTTATTTTGGAGGGACAATGGATCTTGCTGATTCTGCTTATGTATTCATGTGAAAATCACTAACAGTCCTCAAGTTTCAAGTTTCTGCTAAAATGCTCAAGTAAATTTTGCCCTCTGTGAAGAAGCTAAGTATTGATCCTGTGGTTCCTGCAAACCTCTGACACAATACTGCAGACCCTGAGGGCACGTGAGAGCCAAGGGCATTGCCATGGGTCTGGAGTCGCAGCGAGAGCAGTGCCTCTGGAACCAGCAGGCGGCTGTGAATGGGTCTCAGCCAACTGGCTGCCTCGTGAAGCGATTCCTTGCCTTAGATGGAGGTGGTGTGGTTGAGACCTTCAGGCCACCCAGTGACAAATGCTGCAGTCTGTTTCTCTCCTCTCTCAGGACACAGAGAGGCCAGTCTTGCTTGAGAACAGTCCCTGCCTTCTCAACACCCTCCCCATGAAGGGGGTGGGGAGAGAGCACACATTTCTGTTCTATGTACAGTTAAGGACACGGTCCTGCTGGACTCCTACTTGTCCCCTCCATGTCACCTGCCGGCCATGAAGAGCTCAGGGCTCCACCTGCTCACCCCTGGACACAAAAGAGACCACCCCCATTCTCTTTTCTACTTCTCTCTTCAACATCAGTTCTCACCAACCTGCATATGCCCTCAGCAAAATTTCTCAGCATCTCACCTGAACACTAGCTTCTTCCTCTTTTTCTTTAAGTGCAGTGAGGTGAAAGTTGGACTCAATACATATATATATATAAAAATCTATAATAGAATAGAAAATAGAAGATGGCAAGGGGAGAGTATAGCTCAGTGGTAGAGCATATGTTTAGCATGCACGAGGTCCTGGGTTCAATCCCCAGTACCTCCAGTAAAAAAAATAATAATAAATAAATAATTTTTTTAAAAAAGGAAACAGTACATGGCAACTTTATTTCTTGTAAAGGTTTTCCACGGGCCTTATCCTTTCCTTCTGACATAGCAAATGCAACAGCTAAACCTGATTTTCACAATAAGAAGAAAAATAATGCAACTGCTCTGATTCTTTGAGAGAAGACAGCATTGATTTTCATCCTCTGCAGGGAGCTGTGTTGCTGAACGATATGCCAGTGGTGGAGGTAAGGGAGGCTGTGATGGCATCCAAGTTTCAAAAACCTCAGAGAAGGCAGTGGTGTGGCAGCCATCCCCTCCATCACTGGTAATCAGTCTGTATGCTATCGTGAGAGTTTATTCGCTTCGTATTTCCTCAAAGAAAATCACTGGAGTTTAACTTCTATGGTCCTCTTTTCTGTCATTTACTCCAACATGCTTGCTGCACTGGCTGGCATCAAGGAAGTCCGTTGGGAACTACACGTAGGAAGAGAGGTGGGGAAACAAGATGTAGAAGCTCTTGTGTTCTCCACTTGATTATGCAGAAGACAGTGTGCTTAAAATCCATGCAATTTTCTGGAACAGCATTAAACAAGGTGCTCGGTATATCCGCATAATTTCTGAAGCAGGTTCAGGCATGTTGAGCAGGATGTGTATTTAGTTGCCCTTGCTCTTCAGAGAAAAAAATTCAGGTGGGTAATTGAGCATTTCTACTAAAGTACGGGGCGGACTGGGATGTAACAGATCACAAACAAGCTGAGCATAAAGGCTGCAACTGCTCACTCTTTTGGGGGGAAGGTCCAGAAAGCATATGCAAGGTTAAATTATTATTTTTAAAACCTTCCAGTCATTGATTTGGTCCTGAACTGTTATCCACTTTCTCTCTATGGAGTTCCGTTCTTCAAATGGAGATTTTTGCTCTGTAGGACTTCCAGTAACTGTCGTCTCCACTTCCTGTTCATTCATTCATTAGGACACTGCAGCCTTTTCTCTTAGGAAAACATAATGGGTTCACTAAGTGCTTATACCAGTGGCCGTTTCTCTCATAATGGTGCTGCCGTGAAAGCCCCATTCTTCTTTTCCTGTTGTCTGTTATCGTCACTGTATGTGTACAGTAATCCTAGATTGTAAGCCTGCAGGGTTAGATGGCTAGAAATTATTTCTCTTAGAAGACAGTGTCTGGTGAAGAGTGGTCCAGACAGGTTGATAAGGACGCACTTGAATACATACGGAAGAAAGGGACCAAATCACGGGCAAGGCTGAGCCCTGAAATGGAAATTTTGTAAGCAATCTATGACTGGAGGCCAACCTCAGTACAGGGAGGAAAAAAAAATAAACTTGTCAGTGATGTGACCAGAATGCCAGTCAACATCAAGGCCATGTGGCCACCAGCCTAGAACCTAGAGCAGAAAAGACACTTTTGACTGAAGAGCCAGCCTTCACATTAACTAGAAGACAGGTGTAGGCAATGCTCAGGCAATGCAATTTCAACACAATAAATGACTTCGGTCGAAAGCCCATTATTTCAGAGCTGCCTCTCCTGCCTCTCCTGCCCCTCCACCCTTGGCCGGATTTGACTTTTTCTTAGGATAATGTAGTGTTTGAATTCACTGTTTGAATCCAATGATTGTTTCATTCATCTCCCTTTCTATATACATTTGAACATTTCCAAACTTGTCATAGTTACCTTGGGTGACGGGATCTGGGTCAGCTCCAGACTGAGTGGTTAAAGAAAGTTAATTTAAACTGCAATTTATTTAATTTTAATTATTTTGTTTGTTTGTTCATTGTGGGGGGAGGGTGGTTAATTAGGTTTGTTTGTTTAGTTTGTTTAAACGGAGGTGCTGGGGATTGAACCCAGGACCTTGTGCACGCCAAGCACACACTCTACCACTGAGCTATAACCTCCCCTAAACTTCAGTTTACATCTGCAGGGTCGACCACCTTCCTCACCCGCTGAAAGCTGCCCTGCTGTGGACACACTGCCTTCCTTCCCACCAGCTATTTCCCATCTTTCAGGAGACACTCCCAGCTCCATGGGAGTGCATCCCACCATCGGCCCTTCCTCAAATGGTCTGTTTTGGTGCAAAATCACCGCCTTCCTCACCGCCACCCCATCAATTAATGTCAATACTCAACACATACAATTCCAAAGAAGTAATTATTGGCGTTCGATTTTCCTACGGTCAGTTGTCAGGGTATTATATGTTGCATAGCGACACCTTCTGGTGAAGGGTCACAATAGCATGTTGAATGCACCAGGCTCTTCGAGCACACTGCAAACATCAAAATGGGAAGAAAAAAAGAAGAAGGAGAAGAAGGAAGGCAAAGAGAGGAGAGAATGAAGGAGGGAAATGCTGGGAGCTTTGCACGTGATATCAGAGGAATGCGTCCTCACTCATACAGGACCCTGCTTTGTTTTAAGAAAAGAGGTCAATTCAGATCTTTCAAAGGGTTTTGCTCTACGTGTAAATGGAAAAATGGGTCAATGACTAGAGGGAAAATGGTATCAAGAAAGAATCTTTTAAATAGAAGGGGAAAATAATAGTGTGTTTGTAGGCTGATTGGAACAGTCCAGTAGAAAGAGAGAAAGCAATTATGCAAGTGAATGAAAGGAGAGCATCTGGAAGAGCGTCCCTGACAGATGAAAGGGATGGAATCTAGTGCGTAAGTAAAGGAACTGGCCTTACACAGGCGCGCAGACCAGACACCAAATAGTCACAGAAGGAAAAGCGAGTGTCTGTGTGCAGACGCCGCCAGTGAGCAGAGGCAGTGCTGGAAATTTGAAAAGCTATCTTCTGGTTCCTCCAGCTCTCAGCAAAATGTGAAGCAAGGTTATCAGCTGAGAGCGAGCACAGGCAAGAAGTACAGGAAATCTGAGAAAAGATGTGTGTAGTTCTCCAAGAGAGAATTTCAATGGACCAGGGAAAAGCAGTGTGATATTGTTTAAAGATCCTAAATTTGTTTTTATTTAAGTACAGTCAGTTACAATGTGTCCATTTCTGGTGTACAGCACAATGTCCCAGTCATGCATATACATACATATATTCGTTTTCATATTCTTTTTCATTAAAGATTATTACAATATATTGAACATCATTCCCTGTGCTCTACAGAAGAAACTTTTTAAATCTATTTTTATGTATAGTGGCTAACAGTTGTAAATCTCAAACTCTCAGATTTATCCCTTCCCTCCCCCTTTCCCCAATAACCATAAGATTGTTTGCTATGTCTGTGAGTCTGTTTCTGTTTTGTAGCTGAGTTTATACTGTCCCTTTTTTCTTTTTTTTTTTTTTTTTTTTAAGATTCCACGTATAAGTGGTATCGTATGATGTTCTTCTTTCTCTTTCTGGCTTATTTCACTTAGACGATCTCTAGTTCCATCCATGTTGCTGCAAATGGCATTTTTTATGGCTGAGTAGTATTCCATTGTATAAATATACCATAACTTCTTTATCCAGTCAGAAAGATCCTAAATTTAAACTGAGCCTTGATGGTTGTTCTTCTACAGCCATGTTCAGTATAAGGATGCAGGTGAGGCGAAGGCCAAGAATTGGATTTCACCCTAGTTATGGTTGTGCCTGTCATGTACAATAATTAGGGAGCAAGAGAGTGGAGGGCTTGCCTTCCTAAAGAGCCAGGCAACATTAATAGTCTTTCCCATTGAGACTCATGTTTTTAATTGGCTCCATTTATTATTTGTTTATTTACTCTTGGATAAATTGAAAGATTCTGGGGACACTGACGTCACTAAGTTATTCTTTGTGTATAAGCCATCTCCTTTCTGTTCTTTTGGTTTTCATTCATGAAGGAAGTTTTTATTTGTCTTTTCACCTAGGATATTATCTTTAATAAGATGACTGTATCCAAAGCCTCAGACTTTAGACACTGCAGAGAGGAGGAAAAATTTTTAAGGGAGGTTGCAATAACATAGGTGGGCAGGACTGTGATGCTATTTTTCATGGCCTAATGGTTTCTAAAACGAATCTAACTCATTGCATATATTATAAAAGACCCATGACTATATCCACAGAAATTTTTCATTAACTCACTTAATGAATTTATATTGCATATCTATTGTGTACAAAACATTGTGCTAGGCAAGCACCGATGTGACTTGGGAAGAGGATAGGATTATAAAAGAGAGATACTTACAGTCTAAAAGTCTAGGTATTTGCAAATCCAAGGGTATTTGCAGCCTAAAGCAGGGAATTAGTATACTTATGACAAATGTTGTGCAAGGCAGGAGAAAGCAAGCACTACACACGAGTTCCATGACATTTATTCACCTAACTCACCTCTGTCTACCACACTGGGCCTGAAACACCCTAGGCATCTGATGGATACAGCAAATCAGTAAATGCAATAAAGATACAAGTGAGTTAGGATGAGCGGCTCAGGGTAACCCAGGCCCCTGCCCTGTGACCACTCAGCTCAAGCCAAACAGCTTGGCAACTGGTATTTGTCCAAGCACATGGCATAGATCAGCCATACTTTAGGGAAAGGCTATTTTCAACATGTATGAGGGCAGGCGTGTTTAATTTGGTGGAAGCCAGCCTATGGGTAAAGTCACCACCTGAGAGGACTGAGTAAGGAGAATGAGTGGGTGGCAGAAGGCAGAACCAGGGCTATACTTCACCAGGCATTTCTTACCTTTAGCTTTCCTTTGGGTGTGACAATAACTTCCTTGTTGGTTAAGCCAGTTTGAGGTGGATTATCTTAACTCTTCAGCTGAAGGTTTCCTTACAGATTCACAAATCAGTGGTTCCCAAACATGTATGCATATTGGAATCACCTGGAGACCTTCAAAAGGTCCTGATGCCTATACAGATGGCCAACAGGCACATGAAAAAATGCTCAGTATAGCTAATTATAAGAGAAATGCACATCAGAACTACAGTGAGGTATTGCCTCGCACCAGTCAGAATGGCCATCTTTCTAAAGTCCACAAATGATAAATGCTGGAGAGGTTGTGGAGAACAGGGAACCCTCCTACACTGTTGGTGGGAATGTAATTTGGTGCAGCCACTATGGAAAACAGTATGGAGATTCCTTTAAAAACTAAAAAAATTTACCATATGATCCAGCCATCCCACTCCTAGGCATATATTAGAGGAAACTCTAATTCAAATAGCTACAATCACCCCAGTGTTGATAGCAGCACTATTTACAATAGCCAAGACATGGAAGCAACCTAAATGTATCGACAAATAATTGTATAAAAAAGTTGTGAGATGTGTGTGTGTGTGTGTGTGTGTGTGTGTGTGTGTGTGTGTGTGTGTGATGGAATACTACTCAGCCACAAAAAAGGATGAAATAATGCCATTTGCAACAACATGGATGGCCTTAGAGACTACCATACTAAGTGAAGTAAGTCGGATAGAGAAAGACAAATATCACATGATATCACTTATATGTGGAATCTAAAAAAAGGAGACAAATAAACTTATTTACAAAACAGAAACAGACTCACAGACATAGAAAACAAACTTATGGTTACCAAAGGGGAAAGGGGATGGGGAGGGACAAATTATGAGTTTCAAATTAGCAGATAAAAACTACTATATATAAAATAGATAAACAACAAGGTTCTATGGTATAGCGCAGGGAACTAAAATCAATAACTTGTAATAACCAATAATGAAGAAAAATATGTATGTGTATGTATAAGTATGACTGAAACACTATGCTCTACACCAGAAACTAACACAGCATTGTAAATCAGCTATACTTCAATTTAAAAAAAAAAAAAAAAAAGAATTTCTAGATTAAATTGGTCTTTGGGGGAAAAAAAAAAAAGTTGCTGAAGCCCGTGTTGCAGAGATTATGATGTATTGCTCTGGTGTGTGCCTGGGTGAGCAAATGAATCTCTCAGCTCCTTCTTTTCTGGAGATTCCTAAGAAAGTATCACTGCCCAAGACCAGAATGGCCATCTTTCAAAAGTCCACAAACGATAAATTCTGAGCCTCCTCAAAGTGACAGCGAATAGGTGATCCCACCCAGACGCTGTACACACACCCCCATCCCCCAAGGAAGGGGGAATTTTTATGCTTTGCAGCAGGATTTGAGTTGCTCTGCAGCCACCTACTTGGATTTCTGCTTGATCCCCTTGTCTGTACCACATTTCAGAAGACAGGGGTTGGAGAGCCTTCTTTTTTAGTAAATGAGAACATAAATCTCTGTAAGCCACCTGCTTGTGGCCCCAAGGTGCCATAGAGAGTGGTCCCAAGGTGCCATAGTGAGTGGTCCCAACTGCTCATCAATAATTCCTTTCTTAAATGGTAGAATGGCTAACAGGAAAGAGACAGTGTGGGAGAGGAGGAATGGCGATCTGGCCACGCTGTTATCACGCTCTGACACCTCTAAGCCTCAGTGCCCCACTGGGTGGTAAACAAGAAAAAGAGTATTTTTCATCTATACAGTAGAGCTTTTGTGAGAGCGATTTGAGATAATGCATATGAAAAAAAATTCAAAATAAAAAAGTACTCAGTGAACATAAGTTATTTTTATAAGAGGTGCACAAAAAGTGAAGTCCAGATCTAACCCTAACAGACTCCACAGTGCCAGGAGGGTGAATGGCTCCGGGAGTTAAACCCTCTGCCAACCCCCTCTCTTTGACCTCCCCCTTCATCCCTCCGCTCACCACTCCACATAAAATATCAAGCTTGCTCTGTAAATAAAACTCAAAGGCATTCCTTGCCCCAAATCACTTTCCACCATATTGCCACCCCCGGAGTCCCACCCACGTAGGAACCCCAGGGCTGCAGCTAATAGGCAGAAAGGTTGTTTTGCTGCATTTTTTTCCCATAGGTTTTTAGAAGCACTCCGCTTTGTCATCAAGAGTATACCTCTGGGTACCAGAATGCTCCATCACTCCCCACTTGAATTATAATGTCTATCAAAAGAGGCATCTCTCGGGAGGCTTGAGTGCTAAGTGGAGAGTGATTTTTAGAGAGATGTGTGGGAAATGATTTCAACATTTGGCAGTTCCTAAAAGCAAGATGATTCAAGAAGTTGGTTTAAAAAAAAAAAAAAAAACACACTTGATCAGCTCATTCTGCTATTCCCTGATTTCTGCAAATGCTTTGTCATTGGAATATCACATTTGGTAGTTGCACCAAAGTAGAACTTTCAGAAAGCAGAGGATTCTAACTTTTAGGGTTTTTTCCACCCATTTATCAAGTGTTTCACTTGTCACACACAAATATCTATATTCACCAGGAAATCAATCTTTCTTTTACAGATCTCTCCATTAAAATATACCGTTCTGAAACTAAAGACATAGACAATGCCCCGAGAATCAGAACAACCGAAAAGACGGCAAAAATGCACAAAATGTCAACCATGAGACGAATATTCGATTTGGCAAAGCATCGAACCAAAAGATCAGCATTTTTCCCAACTGGGATTAAAGTCTGTCCACAAGAATCCATGAAACAGATTTTAGCCAGTCTTCAAGCTTATTATAGATTGAGAGGTAAGGAAAGAGACAGCCTGTTCAGCCTTTTGTCCTTTTCATCCTTCCCTTTCATCCATCCTGAAGTTGTCTTCAGCCCAGAACTTCCAGATTCTCTCATTCAGTCATGAAGAGTTATAAAAATCAGCCAACCGATCTGAGAGTTATGGATAACACACATTCGGAGCTGTGGAAGAGATGCACTCTAAAATGTTTGAAAACCATGTCCTGTGTTACACAGAACCATCAGGGTGTTTAACAAGTCACCAGAAAGCCTTGGCCTCCAGGTTTAACCTCTTTTTTGCATCCTTGCCGAAGCCCAGTATTGAATTCTCCTGTTGCTATGAAGTAAGAAGCACAGGAGGACTGCCGTGTCAGGAATTAGAGCTGATTTATGACTTAAGATTTTACTTTTCCACATCACAATCCACATCCTCTCTCCTGTCTTTTGGGGGCGGGGGGTAATTATGTTTGTTTATTTATTTTTGTTTTATTTATTTTTGGATGGAGGTACTGGGGATTGAGCCCAGGACCTCGTGCCTGCTAAGCATGCGCTCTACTACTGAGCTATACCCTCCCCAGCCCACTTGATAAATTTAAGTAGTTCATTGCTGGTCCAACAATAACGTCTGATGCTGGGAAACTCGGAGGCACATCTGAGCGCAGAAGAGGTGCAAATGAGCAGTGCTTACCAAGATATAATGCAGAGGGGTTAACGGATTTATGACACAATTACTGTGGTTTCCAGCAGAGTTACGGCGCAGTTTTTCACCCCAAGACAGCATTACAGGACTCTTAACAGCATTCCCAGAAATCACTGTGGAGTTCAGTCACACCACAGCCGTCAGTGGCTGTCCACTTTCCATGGATGAAAAAATTCCCATGGCTTCTTCTTTAAACAACAGGAAAGAATCTTTGGTAGCTGCTAATAAATTCCCCCAGGTAGCTCCAAAAAATGCAAAGTATCTTGTTTGGCTGAATCCTAAACTCAATTCACCTTACATGTGAAAGTTGAAGAGGTTTACTGATTTCTACCTCGATCATAATAGGTGTTCGCTTCCATTCCAAAAAGCACAGTCACCTGCTCTATTTCAAGCCTACTGACTCAAGCGAGCTGGTTCAGTTCTAGCCTGTGATGTGTGGCACGTGATGACAACTGAAAACCACTTCACCAAGCTCTTAAGCATTTCCATCTATAGATGTGCAGGGGTTGAATTAATCTGGGGAGCTCTTACTGGGTCTGGGAGGCATAATTAACTAGCAGTATCAGAAACATCAAGCCCCAAGTTCCTCATATGTTTCATTTTATGGAAGTAAAGAGATACTTGCTTTCCGACAGAAGCCACACCCACAGAGAAATCAGTCCTGGATCAGAGTCAGAAAGAGGACTCTAATCATAGAAAATTGAGTGAGCTATGTTAATATTCTAAGGTCCTACCCAGCACCTCTGCAGAGCAGTTTCTCAGTAAATGCTGCTTGATGGATACAGGAGGCAAAGAGGTCATTGGGAATGCAAAAAAAAAAAAAAAAAAAAAGACAGCGCTACATGTAAAGTATTCATTTTGGATGTGCCTACACATTGATCAGTTAATGACACTGGTCAATTTCATGTTATTTGTTAACAGATAGAAATAATAAATGTATAACATTACATGCATTACATTGTATATCAACAGAGCTATTGCTATTTTCGTGTAACTTTTAATTCTTTATGACATCCGCAGATAGAATTCATCACAGGTATTTGTAGAATAGACTATTGCAGCAACCAAATTTTTAGCTCTGAATTTGATTCTTAGCTTTTTATTCTTAATTAGGTTTGCCTCTTTCGTTCTTGCTTCCCTGGGTGAAACAAGCTACTGTTTTTCTCGCCACAGCAACGACAGCCCATTATCTTTACAGCTGCCACTGGTGATAGGAAATTTTATTCCTCATCAGTCTGGGTTTCTTAAGTTGAACAAATTGGTTCACAAAGAAGCTAGACGGAAGACACAGCTACAAAGCAGGGTTTCTTTGACAGAGTAACCTGTTTATTCTTCTCATAGCTGCCTTTACAAAATGATCAGTTAACATCTTTCAAACTTAGGGGAGACAGCGTCCACATTCCTCAAATCAAATGGAATACTGGGCTATTTCTTTTCCCAATGCTTCAAGCAACACAAGCACGAAAGTTCTGAGTTCCTGTTAGAATCATAAGCACGTTCGTCAGGAAGCACAGAGAGAGTCAAGGTTGTGTCTGGCAGTTCCCCAGGCAGAACCCTGAGCTCCCACCCAGACCAACTGCCTCCTTGGTGCCTGCGTCCTTTCGGAGTTCTTTGTGAGTCCTTCCGCGACTTCACCCCTCCCCATGTCTCTTCCTCTCCCTCTCCCTCCGTCTCTCCCCTCTCTTTCCAAAGGCGATCTTTCTTTCATGTTAATGTGTGACCTAGAGACAGTTCAAGATGCAGGGAGTCCTAGTTCTTGCTGCTCGAAGTGCTGTTCACAGGCCGGAGCACCACATCACCCGGGCACTTACTAGAAATGCAAATACTCAGACCCCACACCAGACTGACTTCATAATCCGCATCTTGTAAGATGTCCTGCTCCATTGCCTGCCACCCCTTCTCCCACCTCAGGGACACATAAGACCCTCATTCCCATTAAAATCTGATTTTCACAAAGGCTCTGAGAGAATGTTCTCCCTGAAACATGAAGGTCTGAAGCTGCTTGAAGAATTGTTCCTGGGGGACATGGTAGTTTACAGGGATCAGAAGGTTAGGGAGCAGGGTCTTTTCTTCAGACTATGTTGGAGGGGCAGGTTTTTTGGTGACTCCTCTGATGTCATTTTTCTGTCTCCTGGAAGCTCAGCACAAAGCAGGAGGCACAGAATCCTTCTGTGATCCGGAGACAGGAGCACCAGCCCACGACCCACTGCAAGAGTCATCCATCCTTACGGAGAGAACATCAAATAAAAACCTTGAATGCTGAGGCATCAAAGGCTCTCAGGGCTGAGAGGAGCCTGAAAACCTCTGAAAAGTTGGATTTTTCTCACCTTTTGGTTTATTGTTCTGCACCATCCTTCTCCAATCCACTGAGGAGGATTGCCACAAGGATTTTGGAGAAACCAGAGCCTTGGCTCCCCAGTCTTCTCACACTTGCTTGAAATCTGACCACAGAGCCTCAGCCTTTCTGCTGAATGTCTCACTCAGGGCTCTTTGAGGATGTAGGAAGAATCCCAGGGAACACAGAGCCCAAATGTGGAAAACTGGACGGCATTTTGCACCCACTCCTGGCTCTGTGGGCTCTGGTCATGCTGCTGCTAGTGAACGACCTGAGCTTCTGTTGGCCTGGAATTCTCTTTCCCTCTTAGAAAGCTAAGAGAAATCCAGACATGGACCAAGTGTGGAGTGATGTAGGCAAGTCTCTGAACTGGTCCTCTCACACCATGTTCCTCCCCACGACCCCTTTTCTCTGCACGGCAGTCACAGGGTTTTCTATAGAAAGTCAGATGATGTCAGCTTCTGCCCCCTATTCTTCCAGAGGTAAAAATCAACAGATTATCATTGCTTACAACCAAAGTCATGTAATTTTTTTTCCTAACTTAATCCCTCAAATAATTTTTAGATTGTGTGCCCTCTTGCATGCTTTTCAGTTGACATCTAAAGTTTTTCATCATAAGCTTAAGTAACTGGAGAAGATGTAACTTTTGGTGAGTTGTAAATACTGATACTGAAAATAAATAGGAATCAGAGCATTCTTGTGTGTACAGTGGAATCTACCATGGACACTCAATACTTCCCATCAAATACTCTTTACAAATTCAGGAACAAACTCTTCCTGACAGCTGGTGATGTCACAGGGCCCCCTGTTCTCCACACACCCACATTTTCACCCCACTTCCCACTGCTGAGTCTTATTTTCATCTAATTTATGTCATACTGCAAGTCTGCTATGGGTTGCTCTAAAATACTTCTCAGGAACAAAAATATGTACATAAATTGAAATTTCATTTTTTTACCTATTTCCTATGACTGTAGGCTTTATGTGTACAAAGAAATTTCTTCTGGATTCAGTTGCATTTATAATTATTTTACTATATAATTGATGAAAGCATATAGATAAAGATTTGACAAAATTTTTTAATTTTTTGTTGACAGGTGGGTGTAAGATCAGATATCGATTTGGGGTTCTAACATTTATAAATCCAAAATTAGGGACAAGGCTTTGGAAAGGGACGAGTTTAAATGAAGGGCCTGTAGCTTAAGCTCCACCTACTTCTGCCGCTGGATAGATGGGGTGGCTTTGGTTCTGTTCCTCTAGGAGCTCATGTGCCATGACTTATTATTTATGTTACGTATTGTTAAAATGAGACAGGATTTAATATTGATTTAATCCCTCTTCTTTTACTTAGTTTCACTTAAATGCTGAGAAAACGTGTTACATAAATTAGTAGATGGGAACAGATGGAGCTTTGTTATAGTAAGATGCTTATTCTTTAAGTCCCTGCAGCATTTCGCGCTAGCAATCACATCCCGATCTGCCATCATTATTTTTAATGATCTATCAGCTGTTGACTCCATTAGGACTTCTTCTAATGTGTTGAAAGCAGAGAATCAGAAACTGCCCTACTTAACAAAAACTGTGTGTTACCCTCGACTAAGTTCACTCCCTTTCTTAACCTCCAGCACAATCATTTCAAATCTTCCCTTTGTGTGACAACTTAGGAGCACTGTGCCTCAGTGAGACCAGGGATGGATGGATGGGAGAAGAGTGTGGCCGAAGGGCAAGTGAGGAAGGGAAGCTGTGTCCTCAGGCAGACCAATTTTAGGAAAGCATCATAGGAAAGTTGAGACCTCGAATTTGATTGTCTTAAAGCTGTCCATGCACCTGTCTACCCCTTGGAAAGTCTGCAAATCCAGCCAGGTACCTGTGCCCGAGTTTGAAGACTACTAGTCTACCATCCCAACGCAGCCTGTGGGACCCCCACCATGTCTTCCTGTCTTCATCCTCTGTTACTCTCAGCCTCCCTCCGGCCACAGTGACCTCCTTGCTCTCTCTCTGATGCTCCCAGCAGCCTCCAGCTTTGGGGACTTTTCCCAAACTGTTCAATGAGATCTTCCTTCACCATCCTATTATAAATAGTAGTCTTATACACAGACACATGCACACACATTCCTATCTCCTTCTTTTATTTTTCTCCACGGCACACATAAGGGCTCTATAAATATTTGCTAAATGAATTCATCTTTGTGGATGGTGAACTAGTGTATCGACATAAGCCAAGGCAGAGCATTCCATGTTTAAGCTTGTGCTTGGGTTGGGAGATGTGAACTGCTAATCTTCTAAGGATGTGACCACTTACCCCTCTTCCGGGCGCTGCCTTGCAGTGTGCCAGGAAGCCGTGTGGGAGGCATATCGGATCTTTCTGGATCGCATCCCTGACACGGGGGAATACCAGGACTGGGTCAGCATCTGCCAGCAGGAGACCTTCTGCCTCTTTGACATCGGCCAAAATTTCAGCAACTCCCAGGAACACCGGGATCTTCTTCAGGAGGTGAGCTTAAAGACACCGTGTGTTTGGAACCCGGGCCAAAGGGCTCCCAGGCCTCCAGCCCTTGCTCCTTGTGAAATGGTTTCCCCAGCATAAGAGTTGGTTGAAGTAATGCTTAGAGAGATTGGATAAGGCCAACAGGAATCTTCTTTCTGCAAAATAGCACTGGAGAGGTAGTTTGAAGTGAAGTTAAAGGGAAACGGGGATGAAAATAGACTTTAGCTCTCCAGTTGGCATTATCTCTTGGTAAAATTACTTTTTATCTTTCTGCAGAGAATAAAACAGAGAAACTTCCTTGAGAGGTAAGTACCCAAAATAGAGTGTGGCGTGCTCTTGTATTTGAAAGATCACACGAGGGAGTGAGACTGAGCTATTGTGCTTCGTATTATTTCAGCCACTGAGACTGTTACCCCAAAGGAAAAGAAAAAAAGACCCCAGTTCTTGTCATGCCAGGAAGATAAGATTACAGACAGGAGACGGAGCGTTGTGTAGCGAAAGATTTTAAAGGATTTATTTCGGAAAAGAAAAGTACGTCTCCAAGAATGGGAGGCAGGTTGATCCAAGGGGGAAAAGCAGTGGTCCCTGCCCCTTCTCTTACACCTTCATTTAGAGGTGGTCTCCTGATTGATTGACGGCTCTTGCCCCTGGAGCGCTTAGTCATGATCGTCCCCTTTTGCGCATGTCCTTACCCGTGATGCACACAGACAAACCCATAGAGGGGCCTAAAACACAATGTTAATTGTATTACAACGAGCGCTGGGTCCTGTGTGGTCAAGTCCTTCTCGCTAACAAGCAGTTGCGGCTGTTGGGTTTTAATCTTTTTTTTTTTTTTTTTGGCTGGCACTCATTTAGACGAAGTAAAGTCCCTTCTTTATGCTGGAGGCAGGCATAACACCATTTTCTGGACCATCGTCCCTCTCCTCCATCTATCTGCTTATTGCCTCCATTTATCTAACTACCAAACAAGACCCATGTAGGTTATTCTGACAGATAATCTATGCATATATTGTGCTGAAGATAAACTACATAAAAGAGAAAAACAGATAGACCGTATAGATTGAGATAGATGTTTGCACTATGTTTGCAGATAAAATGAATGTGTTACTATGTAATAAGTACCTAATGTGTTTTTTTAACTGATAAGCTATAGAGCAATTAAAATAGTTTAATTTTTAGAAGTTATGGAAACATGTTAGCTACCTCAGGAAAATATTGAATGCAGTCAGAGAGGAACCTGAATTTTGAACTCACTTGGTATTCTGTAAAGTGTTAGTATTTTTCAAACTAAATTACTGAAGCACTGAGCTGTCTTCAACAGGAACTGAATATCAAATAAGAAAATCGAAATACAAAAAAAAAAAAAAGGAAAGGAAAAGCACGTTCAATAAAATGATTAAAGAAGAGAGATGCTGTTGCCAAACTCTAAACTCGCAAATTACATACATCTTACAGCATTTGGCAATCTGAATCTCAAGATAATAATACTGCAAAGAGGGAGACAAATTCGGCTGTACGAATTACTGACAATCTTTACGATGCTTTTCACATTTGTTCCTTCATTTCAATTCCCTTTGCCAAAACTTGGTCCAGGACCTTATTAATTTACACTGTGAAAAACGTCAAAACTGATCTCCCTAACAGATTTCCCTGCTTCTAATCTCTTCCCCTCCTTAACTTGCATCAGCGCTGCTGGAGTAGTAAGTCTGAGATATTCCTTTTACATTGTGCCTTGTGCAAAGGCTTTCTGAGAAGTTCCCACATCTTCCTCTCCCCCTTCTGAGTATCCACTCCCCACCCTTCCCTACCTGCTCTGTGCTCAGAGCGCTGAGCCAGAGGGACTGACTCGAGAGCATCCCCTGGCCTCCGACTTCCAGGAAGGGCCAGCCAGTGGTGAGCGGGAGATCGGAGGGCGGGAGCAGAGTGAGGTGAGCGCATGTGTCTTCTTCTCGCGCCCCCAGCCTGCAAAATCCTCCAGGGCTATGGGCCTGCGTCAGCTTCAGCCCACCTCCTGCCAGGCAGCCCTCTCTTTCCACAGAGCCTTCTCTGTCCCTGGTTGGAGGTAGCTGCTCCATCCTCTCACCTCTCCTGGAAGAGGAGGGCTTTTAGCACCTCACTGTTTCCAGCCCTGGGCTCTGCACTCACCCTTCTGATTGCTCTTGCACTCTTCCCACCACTTAGTAAGTAAGTAATGCCTTTATTAAACTGCCCCGCTGAGTGAACCATCTGTTCCCCGTCAAGACCTTCACTGAGAAAGAGGCCAAACTAATTCATCAGGGTCCTTCGCCCCCTGATCTTCCTAACTTCGCCTCCATGAACCAGGGCCCCGCCGCTGCCACCATGTCCCTTCCTCACTGCGCCCAGTCTGCACCCTACTCACCCTGGACTCTGACCACAGCCCTTTCCTCTCCTGGAGAACCTGCCTTCCCCACTCCACCCACCCAAATGCTGCTCTCCTTTCAACACCCAGGAGGGTCCCGCCTCCCCGTGATGCCTAAACAGCCCACTTGAGCCTCCAACAATCTCTCCCTACTTTGAATCTTGCAGTCTCTTTGGCACTTACATCTGTATTTCACACTTTCTTGCTCTACCCTGCTTCCCTGTGAGAGTATAAACTCCTCCAGGGCAGGAACTGTTTTATATTTCTCCACCAACTGCCAGAGTACATGAGCAACGTCCTCATACACTTATGGCACGTAATAGATCTTGCTATGTATATCTAGCCACGCTTTTACATTTTAAAAAGTTATTGCCAGAAGGAATAATGTGATTCAGGAAAATTTTACTACTAGAGTATTCATTTTGCTCACAAGACACAGAGATATTGACTCTTCTGATTTAAATACAGGATGATACTTACTGACTCCTCCATGTCCAAAGATTAAGAAGGCAAAACTGAGGTCATGCACAAGAAAAATATTCAACAGAATGTAAAGACTTGATAGGGAAACATTAAAAATTACAGGGAACAATTCCCCAAGCCAGAAAGAGAAAGATGCAGACTCATTCCATCCACTCCCGTGCCTGCCAGCTTGCTAAAAGAAAGAAGCAATAAGAGACAAACATTTACATTATCTTTGGTTACCAAGTTGTTTTTTTAAAAAAAAAAAAAAAAAGAGAAAGAAAAGGAAAGGGCGGGGGAAACCTGTCTTTTCGTCCAAAACTTTTTAAGAAGACGAACAGACAATTTTCTCACCTAATTAGCCCACAAAGCTGCCAGTTTCAAATGAATTTGAATTAAAAGCTAATGGTGGGGGTGGTACAGCTCAGTGGTAGCGTGGGTGCTTAGCATGCAGAAGGTCCTGGGTTCAATCCCCAGTCCCTCTGTTAACAAACAAACAAATAAATAAGTAAATAAATAAACCTGATTACCTCTCCCCACCTAAATAAATAAATTAATAAAAATGAAAAAAGCAGATTTGGGGGGCTGTTGGCTTGTATCTAGTACAGTACCAGCATTTCAGTAACTACTCTTTTTGGGTGTTTTCTCTTTTACAGCAACGTAAAACAGGTATACCAGGGTGAGAGCCGTCCCATTCATAATTCTGGGGGGAGGATACCTGGCTATAAGCAAAGATCTATAAAGTACTAAACAAGGACGAGAATTGTCTACATTACAAATGCTGTGATGTTTGCTATCATGAGGGTTTACTAAATATGATCTCCATAAAAACCGCTAAGCACACAGCATAATACCAGCGAAAACAATTAAATAATTCCAAATTCCACTGCAGAGTCTGAGTCTGCATTTAGCTTGTGGGCACCAATATAACCATCCATGTTTACTGCTGATGGTCAGAGCCCACACAAGGCTGATCGCTATATCCTGTATGTTAGTCTTATTAGCACTTTGGCTAGAAGCGAGCATGGCAGAAATATGTAGGTGGTCCCATTGACTCTGGCCAGTCTAGATAACTCTGCAATAAGGGAGGACGTGGCCATTCCCTTTGGTCTTCCATCATCATGAGCCACTATTTGGGTCATACACTTAACCATAACTATATTGTACAAACACAGACACAATCCTTTGAGACCCAATAGCTTATAATGAGAAATCTTTCAGGGAGCTTCAATAGATACCACTACAACTACTCCTTTCTAAATAAAGTGTGCTAGAATGGGCCAATATCACATGCAGACAGCTCTATAACCATAACCTTGGACCTGCCCTTGGATATCGTCCACACTGACTCTCCCTGGTACTGCAAACCTACCCATGACTCCCTGGCTGGTTACCACTGCAGGCAATGATTCTGTCCAGAATAGGGATTTAATATACCAGCATTGTCCAGAAATCTATCTATTTCTCATTACCATAACCACAAGAGTTACTTAATGAGATAAAGTATCTATCTTAATGACTCTCTGAATTTGCAGATTTGAAGGTCTGAGATTTTTAGCAAGAATATTTCGGTCATAGATCATGTCATCTATTCTCTTTGATGTCAAGGACATAGTTGAAGCATATAGGACTATAAAACATCAGGCTCCCAAAACCATCTCTGCCTTTTATGGAAATGCTCCCCAGGACCACAAAAAGCCAAGATGCTTATGAAAAACCCAGGAGCCAAACATAATCGTTTTAGTGTCAGGGGTTGAATTATTTTTCAATGAATATATTAGAAGATTGCTTGTGTAATTAAAAAAAGTAGGTAGACTCAGTTTTAAAATATACTTTTTCTGTAATTTTCAAGTCATTGAGTATAGGCAAATTTAAATACATTCCCTCTATTTTCATGAAGTTCCTTTTCACTTCCCCTTTTTTATCTTCTATTGTGTTAATAGAAAGGAAGAAATATCCACAGAGGATACATTAGGAGAGCCTGGTGGAACCCCTGTGTTTTCAGCAGGTAAGCTCAGATCACCTCATTTCATCTGCTTCTGAACTTTAATTCAAATCATCATGAAAGCATGTTATTTGAAAAGCAATCCTCGGTTGAAGTTGACCCAGTTTATAATGCACTTTCTTAAAACTAACTTGTATTTCTAACCTTCTAAAATAATTTAAATTCATAGCATAAATCTTGGAAAATATAGAAAAGAACAAAGGCAAAACCAAATCACTCACCATCCTACATCTTGGAGGCAATTGTTACAATCTTTTCAAACAAACAAATTCAAGATAATGTACCTATGTGTCTTTTATATAGTCACAAAAAGAAAAATTAACCAGATCTCATGAGGCAAAACCATTTAACTGTTAACACATCTAAGGGAGCACCAAATTTGGGTCCTGGAAAGGAGTAATGAGGAATTTAAGTGGGATCAAGAGTATGAGTTATCTTTTGCTCAAGAACGTATCTACATGAGCTTAAAAGAAAATGAGTTCAGAGTGCACCTAACCCCTTCTGTAATTTCCAGAGTGACAGAAAAAGCATGTGACATTGTGACCTTGTTCTAATTTAAACTGCTTCAGTCTCATTTTCGTGCCTGTACTTTTTATATTTCCACAGACGTTGCCAGTGTCTCGCTTGGGCCCCTCCCTCTCCCTCCTGAAGACACACTCCTGAACGAAATCCTCAATGATACCCTCCCGGACACCAAGGTGCCTACAACAATAGGAAGTTCTTGGATTCCTTCTAGCTCGTCACATGTCTGTTTTGTTTTGTTAGTGAAAGAGGGAAAGAGAAGGGATGTTCTGGCCATTTACTGTTACTAGTGCTGCATCTTCATCACCCCAAGTAAGAGTCGGTGACTTCGTTCTAGTCACTCTTCTCACTTCTTCCCAGGGAGGGACTGAAGGGAAAAAAATAGATTGGAAACTAGGATAAAGTGGGAGGAATTGCAAGAAGCAATTGAGTTATTAACTCTGGGAGGACAGGAGCCCTTTTCCCCTCAGTACCTAAGAGAACCTTATATACAGCAGGTGGTCACCAAGCATTAGAGTGAATGAATGAATGCATCTATCAATCATCCAGTCAATGAAGTTCTTTCTCCAATGAAGTGTAATCCCACACTGACAGCAGTGGTAGAGGCTTTCTTCCCAGTCACGTCCATATAAATATCCAAATGCCTAAAATCGTGCATGTCAAGCTGAGGAAAAATTAAAAACAGTGTCTTCTGGTAAAAAACAACCCTGGCCACCACTCTGTTTGAGTGAAAAGTCATGCAGGATAAGAGAATTGTTAGGGAATTGAATGTTCATTATCACAAAATAGGGACTTTTTATAGAAGTATGGTTGATTTACAATATTATATTAGTTTCAGGTGTGCAACATAGTGATTCAATATTTTTACAGATTATACTTCATTTCTTTTGTTTGTTTTTTGTGGGTTTTTTTAATTGACATATAATTGATTTACAATGTTTAAGATGTACAGAAAAGTGATTCAGTTATACATACATGTATTCTTTTTCAGATTCTTTTCCATTATAGGTTATTATAAGATATTTAATACAGTTCCCTATGCTATTCATTAAGACCTTGTTGTTCATCTATTTTATATTATTATATCAAGTTACACTCCATTTAAAGCTATTACAAAATAATGGCCATGTTTCCCTGTGCTGTATAATATGTCCTTGTTGCTTATTTATTTTATACATAGTAGTTTGTGTCTCTTAATCAAAAGAGAAACATTTTTAATCCCTCCAACAAACTTTGAACCCAGACACTCGGTGCAGAAGCAGGGGAACACTACCCTCTTTTCTCCCCTAGAAGGCGGGAAGCAAGAGGCAGTAATGTAAAGAAGGGGCCACAAATCAGAGCCTGGATTTTATTCTTTTTTTTTATTTTATTTATTCATTCATTTATTTAAGTATAGTCAGTTACAATGTGTCAATTTCTGGTGTACAGTATAATGTCCCAGTCATGCATATATGTGCAAATATTTGTTTTCTTATTCTTTTTCATTAAAGGTTATTATAAGATATTAAATATAGTTCCCTGTATTATACAGAGGAAATTTGTTTTTTATCTATTTTTATATGTAGTGATTAACATTTACAAATCTCAAACTCCCAAATTTATCCCTTCCCACTCCCTTTCCCTGGTAACCATGAAATTGCTTACTATGTCTGTGAATCTGTTTCTTTTATAGATGAGTTCATTCGTGTCCTCTTTATTCTTTTTCTTTTTCTTTTTTTTTTTTTTTTTTAGATTCCACGTATGATGATGTATGGTATTTTTCTTTTTCTTTCTGGTTTACTTCACTTAGAATGATGATCTCCCCAATGTTCATAGCAGTCCTATATACAATAACCAAGACACGAAAGCAACCTAAATGTCCATCAACAGATGACTGGATAAAGACGTGTGGTATATTTATACAGTGGAATACTACTCAGCCATAAAAAGTAATAAAATAATGCCATTTGCATCAACATGGATGGATCTGGAGATCATCATTCTAGATGGATATTATTCTTATGCTGTCACTGCATCAGGTCTGCCATCCATCCCCCATGGTCTGTGAGGCTTCTCTGGCCCTGTCCTCTTCCTGTGACTCTCTCTCCAAGGCGTAAGTCAAAGCCAGAAGGTGAGGGCAGGAAGTTCAGCCTCACCAACTCTCCATGGAAATTCAGAAATGAGAGCCCTAGCCAATCTCTCCAGGCTTTAGGCCAGATGGCTGCAGACTTGATGGAACTCTTGCTATGAACAAAGAATTTAAATATTTTGTTTCCCTCAAAAATACTGTTCCATCAACAGTAAAAAGTGCTGCTGGAAAAAAAAATATATTGCAATTAGACATTTTCCCTATAAAATTTCTAAGACTACTCCAGTCTGTCCTCTCTCTTATCTCCTGTTAATTGTATCATGTCTCCCTCAAAGCCTGATATAGGTCCCTCCTTCTGCAGTCAATATCCCCTGAATATTTGATTTCACATTCATCACATCATCCTCTTAGCATCCTTTCTACCACCTGCATCTACACTTACTCTTTCATTCAGCAGACATTGGGCTACTAAGATGAACAAGACACAGTCCCTGACTTCAAGGAATTTATAGCGCAAATAAGTACAATAAGATTGTCTAAGCACTGTGATTGAAGACGGCAGATGTATAGACAAAACTGTAGACCAGGACAGGTTGCCAAGGGTGTGACCCCCACCTCATGTATATTCACTGAGAGTTTTGTGCATAAATGGCCTCGTATTTTTCACTTTGAGAGACTCAATGAAGTGTGAGAATCATTCTGAATTCAAGAAAATTTTATGTGGGGAGACAAGATCACCGTATTAAAAAAATCCTCAAGATGGGTGTATCATAGGTACTAAATGAGCAATTCAGATGTTACTCACTAGTACAAAGGTTCAGAATATGAAAACGAATATATGTATGTGTATGCATCACTGGGACATTATACCGTACGCCAGAAATTGACACACTGTAACTGACCATACTTCAATTTAAAAAAAAAGAAAGGTTCAGAGAAGGCAAAGATTTCTACCCTAGATGATAGAGGAGATATTATTTTAAATGAGCCATCGGATATTGGTAACAAGTGAAAAAGCATCTCTATACATGTGTGTGCAAATGCTTTCACAAAGCGTGCCCAGTCATAAAATGAGTCTACATAATTAACTCATTGGAGCGTTAATATTTCATCTCTCAGTGAAATTCAGAGGCTGCTACTAGTTAATAGGACTTCTATTCTAAAAGCACTTAAGCCCTCATTATTCACTTCTTGAGATAATATCAGTATATATTATATAATGTGATCATGTGCTTGTGGTTTATATTAATAGAATCTCTCCTTTTTATTTTTTAACACAGGAAAGAGATGTAGAAATCACTGATGTTGCTCGGGACCTCCTGGAGCAGAAGGTGGAGCTGAGCATCTCTCTGACAAACCAGAGATTCAAGGCAGAGCTCACCGACTCCCACTCCCCGTATTACCAGGAGTTTGCAGCCAAGTCCCACCTTCAGGTGAGTGAACCCACCCCGCACAACCACAGCCCAAGATGTGACTTAGGATCTGGGAGCCAATAGCATGTAAATCCTCTTGGCTAATCTTGTTGTGACCAAGCATTCTTTTTATTTTGGTTTTTTTGTTTGTTTGTTTGTTTGTTTTGGTTTTTTTATCTTCTGACCCCCTTCACCCATTTCTCCTACCCCTTCCTCTCTACCTCCGACAGTCACCAATCTATTTTGCATGTCTATTAGCTTGGTTTTTGTTTGTTTTGTTTTTAAGATACCACATATACTCAAGGTCATTTGGTATTTGTCTTTCTCTGTTTGACGTATTTCACTTAGCATAATGCCTTCAAGGTCCTCCCAGGTTGTCAGAAATGGCAAGATTTCATTCTTTTCATGACTAACTAATGTTCCATTGTATGTATACCACATCTTCTTTATCCATTCATCCGTTGGTGGACACTCAAGTTGTCTTCACATGTCTTGGGTATTGTAAATAATGCTGTGGCGAACATGGGGGTACATGTATCTTTTCAAATTAGTGTGTTCATTTTCTTCAGATAAATACCAAAATTGGAATGAAGGGGAATTGCTGGGTCATATGGTAATTCTATTTTTTTTAATTTTTTGAAGAAACTCTGCACTGTTTCCATAGTGGCTGCACCAATTTACATTCCCACTAACAGTGCACAAGGGTTCCCTTTTCTCCACATCCTCACCAACACTTGTTATTTTTAAAGCCATGACATTTTTCATGGGTGATAAGTGGAAGGAGTTATGTGGTCCACGTCATCCATCACTGCTAACACGCTATCCCAAGGTGTCTCTTCCACCTCTGACCATCGTGCTTGTTCCTGATTATATTTTTTAAAAACCATTCCCTGCAGGATAAATCCAAACTGCTATGCTGAACTTGGTATCTATCTGCCATGTTAAAACCTCTGCCTTCTTTTCCCACCTCCACTGAACACCAGTTCCTTACCATCCCCCTCTTTACATTCTACTTCCCAGAAATACAAATGGCTTGCAAATCTCTTCTCACCTTTAGTGTGCTGCTTCCTCTGTCTAGAATGCCCTTCCCCGAGTTTCATTTTACAAACTCCATATAAAATGTTCTCTCGACCCTTTCTGGGTTCAGTGCCTCTCCTCTGGGCTAACACCTGGTGCCTACTGTTGTCACAACACTTATCTGGCCTTGAGACTGTTTGTTTTCATGTCTACCGCGGCCACCTCACTACCCCCAGGCTATGCACTCCCCCTTGAAGGCAGGAATTGCTTCTTTCATGTCTGCCACTTCTGTCAACCTGAAATAAAATCACACAACGTGAGAGTTGTGGGTTAAGTTTTATTTGGGGCAAGATGAGGACTATAGCCCAGGAAACACATCTCAGAAAGCTCTGAGGATCTGCTGCGAAGACACAGGGGAAAACTCAGTGTCATATATGATCTCAGTGAAGGGGGGCACATGCAGTCAAGCACACACTCAGGCAGAGGCTTCCTGCTAGTCACAAGGAGCAGATGTCACTGTGAATGATTTTAGTGCTTTTCTAGAAATGAGAAGACCCAAGAATTGAGGTTATAAAATCTTCTCCTGAAAATACCTATCTATCTGAAGGCCTGTTCAGCCAGTTTTCCCAGAGCACAGAGCGCCTCACTCCTGACCTCCATCCTGAATTCCTTTCAGGGTGTGTTGAAGGTCAGCGGCTACAGTGGCTCCAGATTTAGTCCAAGCAGAGTTAGGTGGCAAATGTCAACGTGATCCGATCCTTGTAGAGGCAGATGGCAAGTGTCAAGTTTTATCTGGCGCTTCCTAACACAGAGCTTGACAGGTAGTTAAGTATTCAGTCATCATTTGTAGAAATGTAATTGAAAACAGAAGCATATGTGAGATTCCATCACCACGTACTACATTTATAAGCAGCCTGGGTGCCTGAGCATCTCACTTAGCATGATCGGGAAACAACAGGCCCCTGCTTCTCCTACTTGGAGAATTCTGTGCTTCTCTCCTCTCGTCTGGAGAGGAGACGGAGAGTGGAAACATTCTTAACCTCCAACCTCTCCCTGCATCAGCATTCAGTCAATAAAATGTAAAGAATCCTTTCTACAGACTTCAAAGAGAGAGCACTGGCATGGGGTGTTTGTGAACCAGAGAAACACTTAGATAAGAATTAGTAGATAGAATGAATTAAAGAATAGTCTGTTAACTTTTCTATTTGTTCTTTGAAATGGTCTTTTCAGCAAATCCTTAGGCTAGTCAGAGAATCTTGAAAATTGGATAATTGGCCATAGACTGTCTTCACTGACCTGTTGTTAATTTTCTAAGCACCTAAAACAACCTGATGTAGAATTAAGCAAATAAATTATATATATATTTTTAAATCTGAGTTTTAGTCTGGTATCTGTCCAAGAATTAGCCATTGGAATTTAGGGGTCACTTCTCTGGCCTCAAATTCCTTATTTAGAAACTAAAGGTGACCTCAAAATCTTTTTCCAAGTTTGAAATGCTGTATGTCAAAATAATAGTGATGTTCTTAATGTCTTATATACATTAATTCATTTCATTTTTCATGCAATCCTGTAAGTTAAGCAAAATTATTTCTCTTTTTGACAAGTGAGGCTACTGAGGTACAGGGGGATTAGATAACATGCTCAGCAATGTCACACCTGTTAACTGGTGGACCCAAGATTCAAACCCAAGTAGCCTGGCACCAGAGCCCCTGCTCCTCACCCCACTACACTAGACTCTGCATTTTTCCCCAAGAAATACTTATGGGTAAAGGACTTTTGTATCATCAGCAAAGGAACATGCCTCTTCTAGCCTCTGAAAAATTTATCAGCCAAAGAAGCGTATGTCTTGCTGGGTCTTGTTCCAGAGACCATCCCGTCAGTCCTGCTGGTTCTATTTACACAGTCGCTGGCTTCTCCAGGGTGGAGCCCTTCTGCTTAAGGGACATCTGGTCCCCTTCCAGGTGCCCAAGCAGTCCCACAACCCAGCATCTGCCGTGAGAGAACCAAGCAGCCCCACGATGGCCCAACACGTACATTTAGCACAGGCATTCAGGCCTAATCAAGAATTAATGGACGGTGCTTTGCAGTAATTTAAATTCCACAATAAACTTAATGACCAACTTAATACAAATGTTAAAAGGAATGCTTACTTGTTGTCTGAATGCTTTCTCTTGTGCAAACATGCATGAGAACTCAACCGGCTGCCTTTTTTTTATAGCCCTGTTAACATCCATTCCAGCTGAATCAGGAAGGCCCCTGTGCAGTTCGTATTATTAATAAGGTTAACTGGGCACTTAATTAGCAATTTAGCAGCTAGTGCTTCAGGATTGGAAGGTCCCCAGAAGATAATTTAGCAGAATTAACTGAAGGTCTTTGTCGTCGCCTCCCTGGATGCCTTCTGCACCCTCCCAAGCAAAGCTGATTCTTGATCAATCACAGACAGGTTCACAAAGAGGCCAAGGACACAGGCAGTAAATTCTTCCCGCTGCCAGGCTGCCGGGCTGCTCTCCTGGGAGGCTCCCTGCTGCCCGAGTGACATCTATGGAAGCAGTTCTGTGCCTGATGGATGGTTGTCATATGTAACAGCATCGCTGGTGTCCTGGACAAGAAAGAGGGACAAGTCAGGGACCAAACCTTGTGCTTCAGAAACTGCAGCTCACACTGAATGTTTATTCAGCACCAAGTGCTGTCACTGGAAGGGCGTGACAAAAGCCATGTGGCCCCAAAGCCATTTGTCACAGGAGACCGGAAGCACATCCTCAGCCTCTCCCACCTGCCCCCCTAATAAAGACCAGTCCTGCAGAGCCTCACTTCTGAGCTCGCCCCTGTTAAGCCCACGGTGAGGTGGGAGTGGAGGCACAGAAACTTACTCCCAGGCTTCCTGCCTTTGACCTCTATGGGGACCTTCATCCTGCCCTTCCCCTCAGTAAGTCTGTCAAAAAAACAACTGACTAAGCACTTCCTCTGTCCTTGCAAGGAACAAGGCTGGCCTCCTTGCTGTGTGCCCACTGAGGAGGCAAGAAACCATCCAGAGCTGGTAATCCAGCAGAGACTAAGTCAGTAAATAATTCAGTATGACCCACTCTCTGCTCACTGTGTGTCGGGCACTTACCAGTTATCCCTTAAAGCACCCTTACAATATATCCCATTTTGGCTAAAAAGTCTGAGATGCAGAGAGATTAAGGAATCAACCCAAGGTTTTGGAGCTAGAAAGTAGCAAAACCAATACTTAAACTCAGCATACACAGCTCTCTTCTTATCACCCCAAAGCTGAGCTGCCTTCATCGCTGCAGTTGTTATACACTCAGGAAACAAAACCATTTTTAATATCAGTGCAGTAAAATATAATTTAGATGGTAAATCAGTCTGCTGGGGGGAAAAAATCCATGATGCACTCCGGAGCCCAAGGTAAGTGGTTCGGGGATTATCTGTGCATCACTGCTCTAGTCCTTGGCATAGATAACGTGGAGTCGGCAGTAATTTTAGATACAGTGACAATGCAGTGGCATATTGATGAGTTTAGAGAATGAAAAGATGCCCTCAGCTGGAGTAAACAATATTTGCTGAGTCCCTGCTACGTGGATGGCCATCCGCTAGGTACTGGGAGGGGGCCTGAGCCCAAGAAGCAGCATCTCAGTGGGGGAGACAGTGGGCACCTCATACACCGTTTTAAGGGCTGTGAGTTCTAGGACAGTAGGGAGAAGAAATAACAGCCTGCCTTTGGGGAGCTACAAATGCTTTTCAATAGAGAAAATACGTGAGCTGCCTTTGAAAGATGGCAAGGGTAGGGGGCAGTCACTGAGTAGAAGGTAGGAGACTTTGCATTGGGGGCTAAAGGGAAAAAAGTCATGGAAGTCTGGAGGGAGTGCATGCTGTCTTTGGGAAGGCACAGGGGTTAGTTTAGTGTGAACTGAGGACTCAATACTGGCCCAGGGGGTAATGATGGCAGGAAGGCAGATGGTGAAGCACGTGGGGAGTGGATGGGGTGTTCGATGGAGGGTCTTAAATGCCATTCTAAAGAATTGAGCCTTACTCAATAGGCAGTGCAGCCCATCAAAGGATTTTTAGTGAAGAACAACAGATACGGAACGATAAACTTGGGGGGAAACTATAGTCAAGGACATAGTAAGCAATCTCATGATCGCCAGGGGAAAGGGGATGGGAAGGAAAAAATTGAGGAGTTTGAGATTTGGAAATGTTAGCCACTATATATAAAAATAGATTTTAAAAAATTTCTTCTGGACAGCACAGGGAACTACATTCAATATCTTTAATAACCTTTAATGAAAAAGAATATGAAAATGAATGCATGTATATACATGCATGACTGGGACATTGTGCTGTACACCAGAAACTGATAAACTGTAACTGACTGTACTTCAATTTTAAAAAACAAAATGTATAGTCAAGGAGACATCCTCCTTCTCCCCAACTCCAACACACCCAGTAAAACCATTTCTCCTCCCTCCCCTATGCACACATCCAGATAACCATTTCAGCAGTGTTGAAGGGGAGGGAGGAAGGGTGTGCCTGTCATGGGGCTAAGAAGAACATGGTGGAAACAAGAGGCTTATGGGACTTGGACCAACAGGAGTTGGGGACTGCATGTGAGAAGCAGAGAGGGAAGGTATGTAGGGACACTGGGCTCTCTGGATGGAAGACGATGGCGTTCGTGACCCTGACTGAGATAAAGCGTGGGAGGAAAGGCAGATTTGGAAGGAAGAGACTGACTCCGGTTTGGGCATATTTAGTTAGTGGCAAAGTTGGGGTATTCATGTGAAGAACTCCAAGCTGTGTCTCACCGATCATTGACACCATGGGAGAAAACGAGATCCCCAAGGAGACGCAGAGGGGAGCGGGCACGGGGAAGGGAGAACAGGGCAAGTCCCTGCTCACCTCTTCAGCCTCGCTTTCATCCTGCTCTCCCTCCCACACTTCACTGTGAACTACATCACTTCCTCGTGGTCTCTCTTACCACCCAGCCTTCCCACGAGTGAGCTGAATGGGCAGCACCCACCTCTGCTTCCAAGGCGATGTGAGCCCAGAGCCTAGCATAGGGCGCACAGTGGGGCTTGCTGACTAAATGGGAGCATGAGTGCACTGAGGGGGCTGAGGATGCCAACCCACAGAAACCTTCTAGTTAAACAAGAGGGTGAGGACAGAAATAGGATGGAGTAAAGCAGACTGAGGAAGCAGCCTGAGAGATGGAAGAAGAACCCAAGAAAAGCAGGGACACTGTGGAGGAGTGGAAAATGCCACTGGGTTTGGAGAGGACTGTCCCTCCTGGGGGAACCCAGAGACTGAAGCCAGACCGTCGTTGGTTGGGGAGTAACTGAGTCCTGCAACGGTAAAACATGCTGATATTACCCAGCATTAGCAATGTCAAATTAGGAAAATGTATTGTGAAGTCCACATAAATCTAAGAGCAAATATGGTAAGATTAGAGTTGACTTCTACCTTTTTTTTACCCATTCTTTTTTCTTTTTTCTTTTTTGTTTGTTTTTTGTTTGTTTGTTTTTTCATTCTTTTTTTTCAATTGAAGTATAGTTGATGTGCAATATTATATATTACAGGTATACGATAAAGTGACTCACAATTTTTAAAGGTTATACTCCATTTATAGTTATTATAAAATGTTGACTATATTCCCCGTGTTGTGCAATAGATCCTTGTAGCTTATTTTATACATCATAGTTTATATCTCATAACTCCCATCGCTACCTCGCCCCTCCCCCCTTCCCTCTTCCCACCTGTAACCACAGATCTGGGGAACTAGTTTGTCCTCTGGATCTGTGGGTCTGCTTCTTTTTTGATATATTCACTACTCTGTTGTGTGCTTCTACCATTTTATTTAGGTACAGCCTCCAGTTTGACTTAAACAATCCCTTTGACATTTCAGATGTTTTTCAAATCATCTAATTCAATTCAGAAAACATTATCATTACTCTGTGTGTAGAAATAAAAATACTGTAGCCAAAAAAAAGTTTCTTCCAAGTACCATCTTAAAATTGTTTCATATGTTATGTAAAATAACCATTAAAGCAAGTCAGAGCTACCCAATTACAGCTTTTAAATAAGTAACAGAACACTTTCCTCTGGGTTTCAGAAATCACTGAGAACAGAGAGTTTGGCCTCAGCCGTTGCTTCAGTTTTGCACGTTCATTTTTTCCCCCTAACTCTTCAGAAGTATTTAGGCTCTTGCAGTTAAGTAAGATCTGACCCAGGAGAACCAAAAAGTATTTCATACATTTCTTTCTTTCTGCAGATGGAAAAGGTATTTAAGAAACTTCCCGGATTCAAAGAAATCCACGTGTCAAGATTTAGGTAAGGAGGAGAATCGGGCTCTCCTCAATTTTTAAATTACTTTCTCCCTGTCCTCTCTTAAAAGCAATGTCATGAGGATTATCAGTCCCTTTTTCCCCAGTTGTTTAGCTCTGCCAAATCCTGAAATCTGACTACATTTCAGATAAAGGGGTTGTCTAATTAGAACATGACTCTGGATGATCTTCAAGGGGTAACGCAGGAGCCCTACTGCTTCCTCCCTCCCAAGTCAGAAACACCGCTCTCTGCAGAGAGCTCACCTGCTGTCCTTGGCAATGTCACTAACGAACCTCCTAGGAAAACCCCTCAGCAGACACAGATCCAAAAAAGTAGCAGTTAGTTACCTTGGTGTCTGATTGCCTGGTTTCCTACCGAATGCTAAATATCATCATCATTTAAGCAAATGAGGGTGACCCTAGGGAGACAGGTGAAACTAACAAAAAGGCGTACCTTACCTATGGGGGTAAGGGAGTTAGGTGGACAGGGCTAGTGATGGAAGTACCTTTTATATCACTTTGATATCTGACCATACTTTTATATCATTTTGATGTCTGGACCATTGTCCTGTATTACCCTGCAAAAATTATAAAACCGAAATTTTAAATAGAAGACATGAAATCAAATATTACCCCACCACCTCAGGGTTCCATCATGTTCCCACGGCTCTCCTACAGACAGGTCTTTTTCCATTAGCATCTCAACACTCTAATGTGGGTTCAGGATTTGGGTCAAGAATTTCTGCATCTTTCTTTTAAATTCTCTTTATTCAAAACATCTACAGGTGAGGTCATACTTTTGTTTTGTTTCGTTTTGTTTTGTTTTGTTTTGAATGTGTCACAGGGTATATATCAGCCGTGGTGTGAGAAGAATGAGCTTCCATGTACCGAGAGGGATTTGTAAAATGGGAGAATATTGTCTTAATGCGGGAAGGTCCACAGCGAAAGAGCTCCACACAGTCGCTGGGAACAGCTTGGAGAGGGGGCGGGGAGGAGCAGCGAGGGAGGCGCAGGAGGAGGGGCGAGGAACGGGGGGCGGGGGGAGCGGAGTAGGGGGATAATGGGGACGGGGGGCCCACCTATTTATTTCTCTCAAAGCTATCCGTTCCCTCTGAGTTGTGTAACTGCAGAGGAAGGAAATGTTGAACAGTGAAAGTTACAAAAGATGAAACCTTTAACGTTTACCAAAGCAGATTAGTTTTTATTTCAAGAGGCTGCTCCCCGGTAGTCCATGCGAAACCAGACGGATTAGAGAGAAATAAAAGGTGATAGGAGAATGTTCTGCATAGACGGCAAGGTCTTCTGGATAAAGCACTGCAGCTAAAGAACAAGTTTTTTTTTTTTCAAAGCTGAAGGAAATGATAGGAACTGCTCCCTTGGTGAATGCTCAAATGCTCGTTATCCGCTCCCTTCAAATAAATGAGAAACTAACAATAAGGAAAAAAAATCTGTTTCAGAAGAAGACCAAAATGTTAGGCGATGAAATTTTGCGAGGTAATTTGATCACATTTTCCCAATGATGTCCATTATGGACTTAGTCTCCCAGAAAATATTTTTGACCCCTGAATACAATGAACAATATATTTATGAGAGAGGCAAACTTTTAATTATGAATAGCAGTGCAGAATATTGTCGAGTAAACTTTTTATGAAGGAAATTGTTCTCTGCTGGGACCAGATTCCCCACAGAAGACCTAAAACCCCAGGAGTATCATCTTTCTGTCAGCTTATTTGCATAAAACCTGATCTATAGTTTAACAAGTACGTTTCCGTCAGTGACATTTGATTCTCTCAACACAACTGCGAAGTAGTTAGGATGTCAGTTATTAACACAATTATAGAGATGAACCGTGAAAGGTCCACTTGAAATGTTGCTTTATCTCTTAAAGCAAATATGAGAAACTATTAACAATCATTTAATCCGGTCGGAGGGTACCCTCCTTCAAAAAGCTGTACACAGATCTCCATAGCAGCTTAATTTCAATTAGCCAAGAACCGGAAACAGCCCAAATGTCTATCACCAGAGCAACAGACGAACTGTGGTATATTCTTTACCACAGACTACTATTCAACAAAAGAATGAACTATTGGAATACAAAACAACATGGATTCCTCTCAAAATAATTATGTTGAGTGAAAGATGCCAGAAAAAAAGGAGTATGTTATCACTGTATTTGCATTTAACACCAGATAATGCAAACTAATCTACAGTGATACCAAACGGGTCAGTGGGTGCTTGGGGAAAGTGAGGCAGAAGGGGAGGATTATGAAGAGGCATGAGTACACTTGCAGGTGTGATGAATTTGATGGTGGCAATGGTTTAGTGGGTGTACAGTGTCAAATATATCAGATTGTACACCTGCAACAGGTGCAGTGTGTTTAATGACAATTCTGCTTCAATAAAACAATTTTTTTAAATTAATAGTACTAGGGTCTTGGGCCAGGAAGCCTGGCCTTTCTCCAGAGCTTCATGGATTGCAAACTATTGCTGAAAACAAGCAAGGGGCAAACCCTGAATGAAGGTTGAGTTGGCACAGCAGGAAGTCTCTCTTCACAGAGCAGCCCTAGTTAGAGAGTCACAGATTCTCCTTTGCCTGCATGTAAAGAAAGCAGTAGCAGAGTGCACCCCGTCATGGTACATCCAAGGATGAAAGTTGGATGAATTCATGGCTCGGGCAGAAAGAGAAACTCATATCCCATCACATGTGTAGAATGTCTTTGTCAGCAACTGTCATTTGAAATGTGAAGTGAGAAAACTGAATATAGCTTCTAAACTAAATTCCTATATATGCCCTGAGAAATCCAAAATGTCTTTGTCAGTCTGGTAACCAAATGGCCTTTTTTCAGGCATGAGCAGGTGGTGAGATGGCAAGATGAGCCTGGGCCTGAGGTCATGCAGGCTAAGGTTTGAGTCTTGGCTCTGGCACATTCCAGCTGACAACTTTCCCTCTCTCTATGTCTTCCCTGATCTAGAAAATGGAGATTGTGTTGTTGAAAGGATTAAATGAGGATGCATGTAAACTGCCTGTTAACAGACCACTCACTCGGTAAACAGGTGTTTGTTTTTCCTGCAACCAGTTCCACGGTGAATTGTACCGTTCCCTCAAGGCTCACTGGTTAAAGCACTTTGCAAAAGAATCAGTCAACAAACACCAATTCCAGGGTCCCGTCCAAGATCAGTTACCTTCAGGAATAATCTAATCATTTAATGCCCTTCAGGGGATGGGAAATCCATTTATAAAATGTTAAAAAAAAAAAAAAAACTTACTGACACCATCACCAAACACCTAGATGTATGGGATATATTTGTACCTTCTGTAGAAGGAATATAAGGAAATCAGAGAGTTTATGAAGAAGACAAAAAGTACATGTAATCTTTGAACTAAGGCTCAAATCCCAATAAGAAACATCATATAATAATGTTTACTTTCTGAGATTCACTTGGTTTTCAAAATTTCCTTCCAAATTCTGATGGCAATTCATATGTTTCCTTCAAAGCTCTGGGCAAAACATGGAAGACAATGTAAAGAAATATTTTTTGTATATGAAATGATTCATTGAATGTCTTCATAAATTTCATGAAAATTCTTTCTTCTTTGCATGTTTCCGTTGTGTGATGAAATGAAGACCAAAGAAAGAAAAAGATGGGTAATTTGAACTTTTTTTAATGTTCTGAAATATAGTGCATTTTCCCCCACACATTTACATGCTCATCTTTTACAAAGTATTTTTACATGTAAAGCCTGGGATAAGCCAGTGACTCTTTATGGATGTCTTATTTAAATGGGAGGAATTGATCAATTGCTCAGTAGCAGAAAAGAACTCTCAAATCAAAATCACTGCATGAGATGAGCAGGTGAACAATAACTTGATCAGCGGAAGTGTGTTCTATAAAACTCAAAAGCTTTTCAAAGGAAAAACATAAAAACACAGAGCTGTGATGCAAGCATGTTTTAGCAATTCCTTAAATGTCATTTGTGACGGGAAGTTGTCTGTCTGAACGCATACTCGTGTGTGCAACCAGCCTAAGTCTGGAATGAAGCAGAGAAACTAACTTGCCCCTTGGTTCCAAGGCCAGCTTGAATGGGGAGAAGGCCCCCTGTACCTTGGGGAGCTCAGTAGTAAGAATCCGGCTCTGGTTCCTGTAATTGGTGAAATAACGAACTGTAAACTCGGATTGATTGTGTGACCTGAAGGACTGCCAAAATCACGCATTATCGGTTCCTACGGCCTTTAAAACGTTTTCATATCCCTCCGTGTGGATTTATGGCATAAACTAGAAAGGAAAACCTGATCCTGGAGGACAGAGCTAGAGAGAACCCTATTTCACTTTTATCTGCAAAAAGGCACTGAATCAATAAGTATAATAATAAACACAGTTAATCATGAGCTACTTCCCTTTCTCTTTTCTCACATCTTCCTTCTAAGATGTTATTTTTAAAGCAACTTGAAAGAAAAGATTTGTTTAATATAGAGTTTCATTTTTTAATTAAGAAATTCTTCTTGTAGGGGGAGGGTATAGCTCAAGTGGTAGAGCGCACGCTTAGAGCGCAAGAGGTCCTGGGTTCAAACCCCAGTACCTCCATTAAAAATAAGTAAGTAAATAAAAACCCAATTACCTCACCCCCCCAAAAAAATTGTTATAAATAAATAAATAAGTAAATTACCTTCCCCCCCAAAGAATAAACAAAAAAGTAGGAGAAATATTTCTTGTAAAAAGTAGAAAAGAAAAACCTTGAGAACTGAAGCTTTGACTCGGTTACAACACGTACGTATTATTCCACTGCTTTATCCCACGTTGCTATTTCATAGATCTTCATAAGGGGGTTATTTGTAGGAAAAAAAAAAAGACAATTCATCCTTCTTGCTGATTGGCACTTATAAGACCACCAAAAACACTGGTCAATACCAGCAACTCTTGACAATTAACACTTTTTCACTAAAGTAAAAACCTATGGTCACTTGATCCAGTTAGTAGCCCCTCCACAAAGCTAGACTTAACTCCCATCCCAACCTTCCATTTCAGAACTAAAATATATGTCAGGTCTTTTCTACCTTTCAAATTTCTGATAAACATTGAAATTAGTTTCAAGTGTGATATTCTTTAGGAGCCCATCAGGAAAGAGGTTGAAACTTCCGGAAGCTTTGTAGCAACACAGTGACTCTCGACAAGGCATGTAACAACAGCTCTGGGTGCCCCGTGTCCTCTGCTGTCTACAGGTCCAGCTCCACCGAGATGCAGCTCACAGCCATCTTTAAGAGAGACAAAGCAGAAATAAAAAGCTCTGCGAGTGATCACCTATCTTTTGATTCCAACAAAATTGAAAGTGAAGGAGACCCCCATGGGACGGTGGAGGAGGACAAGCAGACGGAAATCTATCCCACAGCTTTGGAACTCAGAAAGCTGATCATCAGAGCGCTCGAGGAAGACCAGTCCTTGGACGTGGGGGCAATTCAGTTCATGGATGGTCAGTTGGTGATTCCACAGTGGCAGAGAGACTAGGAGGCTTGAATGTTTCACGGGCACTGTCATTTTAACTTGGGTCTTGTAGAGTCAGTCATTTCTGTGATACACACATCATGTATGGCATCATCTGTGTCTCTCCTCACTCCCTCGTGGGTCTCATCTGATGAGCCTTTTGTGACCACTTTGCACCAAAAGTAGCTCTAGGGGAGCCAAGAGCTTCAGTTCAGTCCAGCTCATGCACAGTCATCCAGTAAAGCCCAGGTGGAGAGATGAACCCAGGAACAGTTCTGTGTCCTTTGGTCAACCCAGATTCCCTCATCTAGTAAATTGGTCGGGTCTCAGAAGGAAACAGATGGCACATTCGAAGTGGGATAATTTGAGAAGAGTTTGATAAAGATACTGTTTATAAAGGTTTCCCTAATGCCCAAAGGAAAGGACAGTTCCCTGGGGCTAGAAGCTGCAAGACCTCATCGCTATCTCCTGGCCTGAAGGGGTGCTTCATGATCTAAGACTTCCCAAAGACAGAGACCAAGGAACCCCTGACAGAGTCCATATAAGGCAACCTCCCGGGGCAGAGAGTAGTGGGGAGAGAAGAGAGTGGAGCTAAAGACGCCAACAGATAGTCAGGCAAACTCAGGATCCTGGAACTTTTCAGTACACCCAGTACTCCTGGCATAATCCACAAGCCCTGGAAATGCCCTTGCAGTGTGACACTGCATGAAACTAACATTCTCTGTCAGACCTGTTTTTCTAGTTCGAATAGTCAAACTCAACTCTGGAAAATGTTACCAAGGTCCCTTGGGACAAGATGTAGGGCATGTCAGTAAGGATGTCAGTAAACATTAAAATCATCTTGGTTCACTTTTGAATTGCTAGGTTTGACAAGGCAAGGTGAACTTCAGACTCATCTCAGGGACCACCTGGCAGTCTGGGTTGGTCTTCCTGGTTAAATCTTTTGAGACAATCTGAGAATCGGGCTTCAGGGTAGAAGTAGGTCTCACAAAGACTCACAAATGGTCCTTGGCTCAGGGATTTATTCTAGCCATTTCTTTCTTTGTCGCCTTAGTTATATTTTCATCCCCACTGGCGTAGCCAGTCAGCCTGCCTGCTTGGTGTAAATGTGTAGAATAAAACTAAACACCCTAAAAATCCACCTTACTAATCATCCTCATCCCTAGACGTGCAAGACACACCCCTTGCATCTGTGCTTCAGTGTATCACTCAGATCGATGACCATTAGCTTGTTTGATGCTGGTTTCTTGATGATTTGTGCCACCACTCCTTAAGAAGTGATTACTGCCACATTTTACAGCCCTATTTTACTGCCCCAGCCACACACAAAAAAAAAAAAAAAAAAAAAAATGAAAGAAACACTTCAACCTTGTGATTTTTCACTCTCAGAAACTGTTGGGTCATTGCCAGACTTCCATCCTGATACCTCGTCAGTGCTGCCCACACTCCTTGCTGATATCACAAAGGTGAGTTTGTTGTCCTTTTGTTCTTCAAATAGGAACAAAGTCTCAAAACCTTCCACCAGAAAAAAATCAGCTTGAGGACTACACAGAACAAAATTTCCTTTGCAATCAATGCTAAACAGAATTCTTTTCTGTTTATTACTACTCGGTTACTCACCTCCAGTATCTGTGTTAATAAAATATAATGCAACTTGCATTTCAAATATCCTTAAATTCAAAGTTTCCTCCAACATAGTTAGAGCTTTGTTTCAATTAGTTAGGATTTGCTGTTTTTGTTGAAACAAATACATGTTCATGAACTGAAAAGAACACTTAAAGCAGAATATATTATTTAACTTTGACTTTCCAAAATAAATAGGTGAGTAAACATATGTTAGTTACTTAGTTTGTTCTTAAGTCTTAAGGTCTTACCCATCTATTTACTTATGGGGTTTTCATAAGTATAAATGAATGTCATAGGAAGTAAAAATAATGAATTCAGTAATAATTTTTGTATTTCATCTAAAGCTGTGTTCATTTAATTTATGCTGAATGTTGTCGCTGGGGTGTTCATAAATGGAAGTGCTGATTAAGCTCTGTTCTCTTTCTAAATGAAAGAACTCATGAATTCTAACGTGATTGACGCTGTTTCAAAGTATTTTGGTTACTAGTTAACCCTACACAGGCAGACTCAATTAGCCAAGAAGCCAATTTTACTACTGTATCCATTGCACACTTTTCTTTCCAGGGCATGTTTCTAAAACCAGAACCTACATCGGAATCCACAATAGATTCAAGTCAACTACAAAATGATTTGCTTAAATTTAAATGAAAAGAAAAAAAGTACAGAGTATAGCCCTTCTCATATACAGAGCCCTTCTTAACATCTGTCTTTCTAAATTCATTCTTCAGGATGCTACTTTGAGCCCGGAACTTCCTCTTGGTCAACCCAGGCTTGAGACAATGGACAGAGCAGGACACGGTCTACCTGGTGAGTTCCTCCCCACAGAGTTTATCTATGTTAGATGACAATATTCTCTTGGAGGTTTCCATCTATGACCCTACCTCAAAGACCAGTGAGAAAGTCATCCTCGACCCGGGAGGTTTGCTCCCACCAGCGTTTCCAATAAAACCACCCTCTTCTGAAGAGGAGGTCACCTCGGTGTCCTCCCCTCCACTCTCGTCCCCAGTCTCACTGAGAGCACTGACAGCCCTTTCCTGTGGATCTGGTGAAAGACACTGAGACCACAGCAGCACCAACTGCTGCCCACACAGGACGGCCAGCTCTACTAGGCTTCAGACCTGAGAGTCCATCAGCACCAGGTAGGTCAAAAGGCCCACGTCCATGACAAGGGGCCATGGCGACAGAGGATTGCACCCTTATAATCAGTGTTTGGGTTCCTATTCGCCGCATACAGGCTGACCACTGATACTGTCTGTTCTGCTAGGTTTATGTGTTTAGTGCCAATCAGCATGTGTGTCATCGATAAATAAGGATGTCAGTAAACATTGAAATCCTCCTGGTTTGCTTTTAGAGTTCCAAGAATGTTTACTTTTGAGGCAATGGGGTCAAAATTCCTCACAGTTAAAGAGACATCTTTATCAATATATGACAACCTTAAAAAAAAAAAAGAAACATTCTGCAGAAGAGTCTTTTTTTTGGTACAAAAAGTAGCTGGTTTAGTGTCTCAAGACCCTCTGTGCTTCCCACTTTGTACAGCTCTCTGGTGCAACTCTAAGTAGAAATGTCTTTAAGGAAGCATGAACCCCAGGATACAAGGCTGCTCAGGAGGCACTGTGATTCTAAGTGCAAATGCCAGTGGAGATTTCTTGTGGCTGATATTTTACATAGAATTGTTACTGTCTTAGTTAAGGCTCTCTTTACAGAATTCTCTGGGTTTTAAGTGGTCTACCTCATTCCTGTTTTCCTCACAAACCTTGTGTGAAATTATGATGCAATTTTACTGAATCCAAGCTTTTTCACAAAAACACATATGGCTTGACCCTACACAGATTGTGTTTGGTTTGCATGATTACCAGTGAGTACACATTAACTGCATGGTACAGTTACCTATTTCGACATTACAAACCATCCCTAAAGTTAGTGCCTTGAAACAGCAGTCATTTATTTTGCCCATAAATCTGAAATTTGGGCAGAGATCAGCTGAGACAGCTCTTCTCTGCCCCATGTTGTCAGCTCAAGTGTGTTCTTATTCCTTTTTCTTAAACTGCACTGAGCACAGTGTCTGGCACATGCTGGAGTTTCATGACTATCTGTTCCTGATCAACAGGTCAGTTTTATTGGGCCCGTCTGTGTTTACAGTGTTGGACTGTAAACTCCTGGAGGATGCACCTGTCCCTGTGTCGGTCCTCATGCATCTCCAGAGACAACCTCCCGTGAAAGGTGATATTCCTCATTGGCAAAGATTTTTGTCCAAACGAGAGCGCTGATTAACTGTAATCAGCCCTGCCACATGGGCCACATTAACCACCACATGGATTAACCTGTGGGCATGAAGTGAAAGAAATATGCAATAAGCCACTCTCCTAGCCAAAAAATTTGATATCCTCTCAACCAGAAGGGCCTGGCCAAGATGTTATTTAAACTGCTTCACTTCAGGATGAAAGGATAATAGTTAAGACTTGGAAAGAGTTGTAAGAAAAACTTAGTTGAACTCTAAACCACTGGGGTCACTATTTTTGCCTTTTCTTCCTTGTACATCTAAACTGAGGACCAAACAGTAAGTTTTCCTTGCAGAAATATGCTGCTTCTAAAAATAGTTCAGAGAGGTCCATGAAGAAAATGTCATCTCAAAGAAGGAAGGGACAGCCATGATGTGTGATTACACTCCATCCTTAGGGCATCTTCACAAAGCCCTGAAAGAGAGAGAGAGAACAGAAAAGTAAATCAAATTCCTTCCAGCTCTCAAATTCGATTATTCTAGATTTAACCCAGCTGTCAGGTGAGACAGTACTGTCCTCCAAATTTTATATTTGGAAAATTCAATGCCCTGCCCCCAGTTTGGGCAGTTCCCAAGAAAACGTGCGTTCTGATTTTCTGCCCCCAAATTGTGCTATTATCCCCTCTCCCTGCTGCAGTGCTGTTATGCCCTCATTCTCTCAAACCTCTCTCTCCTCGATGACCACCCTTTTTCCAGGCTCTGCCCAACTCCCTCCTCAAGCTGTGATCCAATTTCTCATGCAGAGTAGTGGCCTGTTTAATCGCTTTTCCACATTTTCGTGAACAGAGACCACATGTTTTTAAGATAAATCCCACCACTTCTGCAAGAGCAAAAGCAAGCAGAAGCAATTGTCATTCGAAATTGCATCTTTCCCTTCCTTCTACACTCACAGTCCTTCACATGGACACTCTTGCATACACAGTCAGCTGAAGCCACATCTCAGCAACTTCATCTCACCTTAGGGCCCCCATTTCTCCTTTCCCCTCTCCTTGGGGGAGCTCTCTTTTTCCTCCATCATATCGTATATGTTCATTCTCCATTTTTATCTCATATGGCGCTAGGAGACTTGGGTGTCCCCACGGGTTCCCTATAGCTTCTCTGCACATCTTTAGATGGGAGACTGGCCACCATGTAGGTGAATTCCAGGGGCACCACAGGCCACCGATCCAAGCAAACTCTTCATGTGCCGGTAAACCACAGAGTAGAACGGATTTCAACAAGTTCACTTAACTAGTACTGGAATGCTGGGATGCTGCGCTCATTTATTTACTCATTCAAGAAATATTTACGCTCTGCTTATTAGGTACAGGGGATAAAATGGTGGGGTAGACAAAGTATATCCACTCCATGACTGTTATGGTTAGTGTCCCCCAAAACAGACCTTGAGATGAGGATTTGATTAAAATGAGTTTGTTTCAGAGGTGATCCCAGGGGACCCAGTAAAGGAACAGGGAACTGGGACAGGGAAGGGAAGGAAGCGAATACAGCCAGTTAGCCCCCCGACCACTGCAGCTCACTGGCAGTGTGCTGGTCAGTGTTCAACAGCCAATCTCAAAAACGGAAACCAAAAAAAACAAAAAAAGTGGGATCCATATGCATACAGAAGTTTATCATGAAATGTTGCCAATACAAAGGCTATGTTGATACAAATCCACAAATAATAAAATATACGTATTCTTTATGATCAGTTCTACATAGCCATTTGGCCCTCCTAAAGAAGTAGTGTTTAAACTGACATCTGAATAGCAAGAAGGCAAAAATAGCAACTGGGGAGGGAGTGGAGAAGGATGTTTTGGGGAGAAGGGAGTAGCTGAAGCTGGAAGTAGGTGGTATATTGAAGGAAAGTGGAGGAAGCCAGTGTGGCTGGAGCACAAAGGGGTTGGAAAGTGTTAGAGAGAAAACCGTGAAACCCCAGAAACATCAGGCTCTATGAGCCCTGTTAAGAGCATTGGAAGGGCGTAAGCATGGGAAGGACATAACAGATTTGAGTTCAAACAGACCTCCGGCTGTACTGTGGGAAATCAGCTGGAGGTGGGCAAGTGCGAGTAATCAGAAGAGCCTTCACAGTAATCCAGGCTGGAAACGTGGATGGTCTGCACTGGGTGAGAGAAGGGGAGAGGGATGAAAGCGAGTGGATTTGGGTGGTATTTAAGAGGTAAAACTGTTACGAAGCATTCTGAAGCCACGAACGGTTTCAGCAAGAAAGCTTGCCCTGGTTAATTAATGACCAATGTCTGTTAGAGGCCCATTGGTGGGCAGAGGGTTATAGGTGTCTGCGTGTCTGCGTGTCTGCACTAGGTGAGGGAGCCGGTCTCGCGACGCTTTCAGATGTCCTTCCCGTTACCACCTTACGGTCATGCGACCAGTGAGGACGTCCCGGGAGATGCCAGGCTTGGCGGGTTCTCAGACCTTTGACATGCTCACTGCCATCACCTCCATCTGTTTTTGTTGGTTCATACTTACATAAGGAGGAAGATTGATAAATATCCATTCATCCAGTGCTTTTGATTGGTCTGTTGAGTATTTGACAGAGAAGAGAAAAGGGGAGGTTGATAAATACAGAAAACTGTGCCACATAAACAGGTAAACATACTGATTCACAGGGACTCAGGACTTCTCCTCATGTCCTGCTTTAGGAAACTATTTCCAAGATCACTTTACATCTACAGAGCTGATAGCACCTGTGGCAACTCGATTCCTCAACACATCCCAGTTTAGAGATTCCAGTCCAAAAGGGCGGTGAGGGATCTTGTCCCACGTCTAGTGCAAAGCTTTCGGCGTATGAAGGGGCCAGAAGCAGAGGAAGAGGGGAGGAAAAAAGGGATACAAGAGATGTTATTATAAAATAAAATAAAATAAAATAAAATAAAATAAAATAAAGTAAGGTAAAGTGAAATAAAATAAAATATAAAGTAAAATAAAATGAAATAAAATAGTTAAAATAAAATAAAATAAAATAAAGCAGGACTACTTTGGCTAATAGCGACTGGAGAATGCCTCTCCGGTCATCTGTGTTATACATGAGACACCAAATTTCTTCTCACCCTCGAGTTTAAAACCTAATGGAACACATATTCTCTCTCCCTCTCCCCCTCTTCCCCTCCTTCTCTCTTTCTTTGACAAATCAGCACAAGTCAGAGAATAGGGGTTTTCAAATATGTGTTGGGAAGGCCTCACTTAAGTGGTTGGAATTTTACACAGAGATAAGTTAAATGTTCAGTACATGTATCAGTCAGGGTCTGCAGAGAAACAGAACCAACAGGACGTGTGTGTGTGTGTGTGGAGAGAGAGAGAGAGATTGATTTTAAGGACTTGACTCGTGCAGTTGTGGCGGCTGGCAAGTTCAAAATCTGCAGAGTAGGCTGGCAGATCAGAGACTCGGGGGAGAAGTCCGCTGACAGAAATCCCATTTCCTCTGAGGAGGTCAGGTTTGTCGTTTTTCTTTTTTTAAATTAAAGCCTTCAACTGATTGGGTGAGGCCTTCTCACATTGCAGAAGGTAATCTGTTTTACACAAAATCTGCTGATTTAAATGCCAATCTCATCTAAAAAATACCTTCAAAGAACCAGCTAGAATGATGTTTGACCACATCTCCAGGGACCGTGGCCTAGCACACCTGACATATAAGATTAACCATCATAGTAGGTCTTGAATGAGCTTAGCATAGTAGGTAAAAAACAGAGGGTGCTCTGTACATTAGGTCAGCAGGAAAAAATGCAAAGCCAAGACTAGAACAGGCAGAATCAGGCCATAATTTGACAATTCAAATTATGCAGCGAGAAAGCAGGGTTTCCTGACGGTGTACCTTTAGTCATAATGTGAACGGTGTGATTGTCATTAGTGATTGGTGTTTGGGTTGGTATTTGTGGAGTCAGAAGGAGCCCAGGGTAGAAGAGGGGGCAGGAAATAAACAGTACAGAGAACATTGTTCAGAAGAAAACCCTGAAGAGAGAGGCACTGGGGTGACAGGGGCCAGGTGGTCAGAGTGGCATCTAACCAATTCTGTAGCCACCCGATTCCACCGTGTACCCCTTCTCGAGTGACTGGGACATGGCGTATTCATAGCTGCAAGGATTTCTGTCTCATGTCCCCTCATCTTGACCCACACGAGGTAACATTAGGATTAGGGCAGGAAGGCAAATGATCTTCTGATCCTCTTTTGCCCCTTTTTACAGAGTGGAAGGCACTGGTTGTGCAAATGGTTTGAGACCAGAGCATAATCAGGCGCAGACATGTCAGCTTTGAGACTCTGGGGAAGAAATGTTCCCTGGGTCTTGTTATGGAGAATCTCAGGTTTACAATCTGATCAGCATTTTCATCAAAGAAGGAGCTCTTGCATGGAGGAAAAGTGACATTTTAGCAATCCTAAGGTAGAAATTGCCAGAGCATTTATAAGGAAGTTGGGAGTTACAGATAGAAACTGCATGAGTATTTCTTTCGTTCTTATGTTTTAAGAAATAAAATTGCATTTATGAAGGTATCATAGATTACAAATTGCATGCAGTAGTCAGTTTATAGAAGGGAGTCTACAAAGGCAACAGAGCAAACCAGCATTGTCATGTACCTCTACTCAAAGTGACAGGTACCAGCATCCATCTGACCTTAAAAATGTAAATGTCAGTAGAAAACCAACTGTGGTTACCAGGAGGGGAAAGGTCGGATGGGGGAGGGATAGACTAGGAGTTTGGGATTAACAAATACACATTACTATATATAAAATAGATAAACAACCAAGACCTACTGTATAGCACAGGAAACTATATCCACTTTCTTGTAATGAGACATAATGGAAAAGAATCTGAAAAGAAAAAAATATATATGTATATGTATAACAGAATCACTTTGCTGTACACCTGAATCTAACATCATAAATGGACTACACTTCAATAACAAATGAGAATTTTTTTTAAATGTAAATGTCAGGAAAATGGAAACCTCATCTTAAAATAGACCCCTGCAGTAATCTCAGAGAGAATTGAACATCTTTTGATCACTAAGTAAACCGAAAGATAAGAGGATTTTCTTCTACCTCTATTTTTTTTTTTGGCTTGGCAATGAATGAGATAGAAAAATAACAACTCTCTCATGCTCCTTGGCAAGTTCTCCATATTGTCAGGTTCAGTAAAATCCTTGCCAGAGCATATATATTAGGTTTATGCTATTTGGAATGTTGAAACAGGTGCTCATCCACAGAATTTTAATAAAATGCTCACTAAGTATCATTCAAACTCAGCATTTACAAAACTTACCAAACTTCGCCTATAGATGAAACAAATGGAAGCATTTGCAGAGAGATAAATGAATGCATTGATTTGTATTTATGTGCATGTTTAGAGTTTAAGAAAATGTACCTCTTTGGGTTCTCAATCCAGACCTTCACTCTGCAGGATGACAAACTCCCCATGGATTTGAATCAATGCAAACATGGGAGTTTGCAATAATTTTAGTCTGGCACTTTGGTTGTATATTTGTGACATTCTTGAACAATCTTTCAGTCCATTTCTTCAACCTTGAAAGCTGGGGTGACTCAAGGGTGCTACACAAATGAGATGCACCACTTTTTGTTTTAAGGATCTTTTGTGTGTCAAATGCAAGTAGAGGTAGTTGGACAGGATGATTTACAATATTCAAGAAGCAGAGCAGGAATTATTACAGCTGGGCAGTGAGAGGAGGAAGAAGGCTGGGAGACAGAAAACAAGATGGAAAGAGGGCAACTGAAATACCTTAAGGAGCCCTATAATTGTGGGAACTGTTTGTTTAATCGTGGGATCTGGAGGGCAGCCAGAGAGAAGCTGCATGAGGATAGAGACCTAGGGACCAGGACAGTGGTGAGAAGTGCCGGCTGGCAGGAAGGGACATGTATCATCAGTGCTGGGGGTGCGGGCTCCCTGACAAGGAGTGGGGGCTGGCTGGACCCGCGCCCTAGGAGAATGCACTTAAAGAGTAAAGGCTGATTAGGGACCAGGGGTGGAAATGAGCACCTACTCTACAGGGAATGGAGGAAAGCTAAACTGATTCAAGGAGGCAGATTCACCCTTTGCAGTTGGACAGAAGTGCACTGCTACTAGGCTGTGTACCTGCAATCTGCCAACTTTCTTACAAACTGCTTTTGTGATCCCTGCATTGCTCTGAGAAGCAGAATATTTTGAACGACCGTCCATGCAAATGAGAGTGAGAATCCTCAGCAAGACTTTAGTGTCAGACCGAAATCCAGACAGAAGTCCTCCCCATCTTCCTGGGGGATGACAGGGCGGGAGGCTCCCTGTCGTGGGAGGCACTGGCTGAGGGCTGGGCTCTGCTCCACCCTAGCTGAATCCTTTCCCTAACGCCCTTCCCAAGGAGGTTCTTCGGAGCCCAGGGGGAGTGAAGCATAAGCCAGGAAAACCAGGAAACTGGGGCTGCAGTACCTAGATTCCAACCACCTTAATATTCATGGTGGAAAATGGAAACTGCTTCTTGGCATGATTGACCTGTCAGTGCCCTTCATTCCTGGTGAAAACAGAAAAAAGAAAAAGAAAAAAAAAAAAGACTTTGAGAAAACTTTCCCGAGACAATACTACATTAGAAGTCTCACTTCTGGAGCAATGGGATCCATTATTTCATCATATACGAAAGAGATGAACCCCTCCTAATTCCATGAGTCTCATCTGAGGCTTTTTTGGGTTTTAGGCTTGTTTTGTTTGCTTTGTGGGTTTTTTTTTTTTATTGAAATATAATTCATCTGCAGATCCTGAACTCCTATTTTATTCCTCCCCGCCTTGTGTTTGTTTTTTCAGCCTTCACACACAAGGGAATGAATTTCTCAATTCATTTTTCCCCGGGGAAGTCTCATTTTCTCTCCTTATGGCAAACATTTTCTGCTTCCTCTTTTGAAGCAGAGGCCAAGTCAGAGATCCAGTTTGACAGAGGATGCTGTTTATAGCAATAACCCTGCAAAGTGTCTTTCAGCCCTCTTCCTCGATACATCCATCGATAGCCACCGTGCTTGATCAGGACAAGTTACAAGACAGCTATCAATCTCTTCGACTCTAGGGCCACTTTCCCAATTTCAAGTTTTCTTGGCAAACCCATGCTCTACAATAAGTATCTTTATGCTGATTCCCATCTAGAACCTTTTCTTTCGGGGCCTCACCACCAATTCAGAGCCAATTTGCCCAGGATTCAATCGACCTGGTTTTTTCCCTCAGACTTTACTATAATTATTATTAAGACCTTGAGTCCACCCTGGGATGTTTTTTCTCTCAACTCCTTAGAATCTTCCTTTTGTGAATTCCTGCACAGACTGCTTGGCCTTTTCTCTTTCTTCTTCCTCTCAACCTAATCTCACGAAGGTTGGCATTTTTAAAGGCAAACAATGGGCAACATGGGGCTTTACATAGAGTTGTATCTTTTTTTAATAACTTTTTCTATTTAGTTCAAAACATGGGAGGATATTTTGCTAAGTGTATACAGGGGTGCACATTTTTCCCTTTGCCTCAGAACCCAATAGGCCCAGCACTAGCAGAACTCAGTCTTGCTAAAATTGTGTTCTCTGAGCAGAACTGCTCTCCAAGCTTTGTGGCGCCGGGTCATGACGTAGTGGGGTTGAAGTAGTCCAGACAACAGCATAAACAATACGGATAGCTTATAAGGATAGCAAAAGGTTTGTTGTAAATCACTAAAGCATTATTTTGGATGAGAGTGTATTAATTTTTCCATGCATTCATTGAAATATAAATACTTTTCAGTAGGGTTCTGGAATCCACGTTTGATTTTTTTTCTTCCCTAATGACCTAGCCTGTCTATTTAAGATTATAATCCCTGATCGGATCCCAGCTGGAAAATCCTGGCTGCCTGTGCATTGTCCCTGGATTGGCTAGTCGATTCTGCTGCCTTCTACCTCCTCATCCATCCCGAAGCCGTGTCCTGGGCCCCTGTGCTCCCTGCCCTCCGCATCCCCTCTGCTGGGGCCAGCCTTTCAAAGTCCCTTTTTGGTGGGAACGATTCTTCCTAAACTGACCTGTAACAGTCAGAATCTAACCAGAAAAGAACAGACATCAGGTTGCCCCTCTTATAGGTCAAAGCAGCCAAACATCAGCAGTTTTGAATAGCTCCAAATATTATTTACAAGAAAGAGAATTTAATGCGAGGAATATGTTAGGTGGCAGAGGAGCTAAGAAGCCAAACAGGAGAGAGAGGCTGCCCACAGATTAAAAGAGCAAGTGTATCTACCCTCCACCCCAACCCCAACCCCAACCCCAACCCCAGGCTTGAGAGACAAAAGTTGGAGGCAGTATCACTGGGACCCAGGGGCCAGCTCACCCGAGGGAAGCTGGAAGCCTAGAACACCTGTCCAGTGGGAGCTGGAGACACAGAGGACAGAGAATTGTTGCAAGAGCAGGGAGTTGGGGCGTGCAGGGAGGAGCAACATGTTGGCCAATCCCAGCCAGAAACCGGATGGTACAGAGGCCTTTGAAATGGTTCCTACAGGGTTCAGCGCCCCAGCACCACCTCCCTGAAACAGCGCAGAGGGCAGGGCAAGAAATGCCTGAGGGATCAGTTCAGAGCCCAGATCATAAGGGGTCCCACTGTTAACGGATGGAGGGATCCCTTAATTAGGAAGCCTACCAAAGTGTGGGTTCTTGCCACCGCTGTGGAAGAATTCGCACAGCCGCGGCAGAGGGACTAAGTGAACAGCTGCTCTACTGCTCAGAAGGCGAAATGGAAGGAAAGTGCTCAAGCAGAGAGAAGGCAAGAAAAGCACTTGACCCTGGAAGAGGCTCCTGAGCAGGGAGCCGTCCGCCAGGATGGGCAGTAGAGACAGCTCCGGCTTGGGTCGGGCCACGTGGACTTTTACAGGAGGCTTCTGCCTTCATGTCCTCCTTCCTGGTGTGATGGAGCCAGTCAGTCCTCATATGGGCTATTCAGTCCTTGTATGGGCTTTTCCGGTTGTTGTCATGGTTGTTGTCACTGTCGTGGCGCTGGTGGGTGGGTGTGTCACTTAGCATGCTAATATATTGCAATGAGTGTATAATGAGGCTCAAGGTCCACTGGAAGTCAAATCCTCCACCATCTTGTACTGGGTTCTAACCAGTTCTTGTTTCTTCTCTGCAGCTGCCTCCTGAGACTTAGATACGAGTAATCGAGGGAAGGGCAGGGGTATGACCCTGGGGCCAACAGCCTTGGTAACAAGAAATACAGCTGCTTTTAACCAAAATGGCTGCAATCTGGTGGACCCAGCATCAACCCCCCCAAAAAAGAATCTCCAAAGATTCTGTTCAGCCATGAAAGTTTTAAAGGAAAATGAAGGAATAATCTCAAGTAATGGCTGAGCTAGGTGGTCAGAGTTGTCATCCCCCAGTGCCTGCAGGCTTGTCCTGATCAACTGCTTGAGCCTGCTCTTCTGCGACTGAGGGAGGCCTTGGGAACTCAGCTTTTCTATAAACTTGGGGAGGCGGCTTCACAGGGTCCTGCTCCCTTTCACCATTATCCAGTAGCAATATGGAACTTGTGGTAACATCACGAAACATTGCTCAGCCAGAACCAGCCAGGAGCTCTTGCTGTCCAGTCACTTCGTTTCCAGTATTGTGGGAACACACAGGTCATCGTACTTCAGAACCATACCCTTATTATTTGCACTTAATTAAAAACAGAAGGCTATCTCCCTATGTAGTAAGTAATTTTTTCAGTTGCAACAGAATTGCTTTTTTTCCCAGGGAAACAGCTCCTTGTGTATCCAAATCTGTCCATTTCTGTAAAGTAATAAACAGCAGATTCACCCAGGATAGTCCTCATGGCTGCTGACACCCTCCTGATGTAGTTACCCATCGCAGCTGCCCTTGAATGGAAGCAATCTCACTCCATCTTTTGACATCAGCTCTTAGCATTATCTTGTTTTCCTCTCCAGGGACACTCTCTGGATGAATGGATGGATAAAGGGATGGATGGCTGAGTGATGGAAGATGGATGGATGTTAATGATAATGATGATGTCCCTGGATTTTCCATCAGGGGAGGCGCCCAGCATTTCTCTTGGTGGCCGCGGGAGTCATAAAGTGCCACGGTTCATACAGAGTCATAGATGCAAAATGTGAACCTCCTCAGTGCAACACTTTATCTTCAAACCATGAAGTGTTAAATTAAAAGTAGAAAGGGATGATTTGCCCAAAAAGATATTCATGATTCAGGCATTCCTCACTGCAGGTGAGGAGAGTTTGAATACATTTTCTTTATTCAGATAATAAATAATGAAGTGTTGCCTGAGTTATTCAGATTCTGTTGTTAATGTTACATTCCCTCTGCATTCAGCCTTTGCAGGATGCTGTAAATCCTTCCCCACCCCCACCCCCTACAACCTCCTATAGAGTTGAATTTTTTTACGGCTTAATGTTAATATATGATTAGGTTCTGATTTCTTCAAATATAGTTCATTACTCTTAATAAATCTTGCAAATTGTTCAAAAATCCATTGTAAAATAAAAGCAGATGAAATATCATATTTTAAGTACAGTTGTCAATACCAGGGGCATGAAATTAACCAGGCATCTAACACGCTAAAGGCAATTTAAGTGCTCTTTATGGATCACTTAAGGATGAGTAATGCTTAGAAATTTGAGTTTGAAATAGCCCTAACTGGAGCTATTAAAATATTTCCCCAGAAGTTCTTGCATCTAAACTGTCTTTTAAAAACAGAAATTTAGAACCAGTCTCTTGCATTCTTTCCTTCTTTACACGTAATGATTCCCCCTAGCTGATAAAAATGTGATATTCTTTAGTAATGTCTTCAAAATATGTATTTAAAGAACCAGCTTACAGAATGCACTGAGGCAGGAAGTGATTGTTTTAAGGGGCTGAAATACAAATATCTTCTTCAATGGTAATTTGGCAAAAACCCCTCATGCCAGTTCTCTTCCTGGGGGGAACTTATATTCCATTAGGAAGTAAGCAAAGAAAGACGTTAACCGGCTTGAGTTGACAACATCCTGGAAATTCAAACATACTTTTTAACATGTATTTGCTTTTTAACAAGTTCTATAGATATATGGCAGAAATGTCATTTTTTCCCCAAAATGACATTCATCAATATAAAAAAACAATATTTTAAATGTCGAATGGAAGAACGTTTCTAAAGGAACGTCAATATAATCATGTTACGGATTTCTTACTCTTCAGAGTAAAAAGCTACTGCCTAAAGTTGGATTTCCTTGTCTTTAATAAATTAATTGTAAAGTTCCCTTATTTGGACTTCACAGATTTTGGTATTACACGTAACTGTTCATGTAGCTCTTCTTAACCAAAGTCTTTACCAGAAAATTATCATAAAGAGGCACCTGTGGATGAAGTAGGAACTAGGAGGACTGACACAGAAGAACAGTGTTGTTTTATATCTTTCTCAAGGGCAGACCCAGGCTGGGCTGCATCACTGTGCTTAGGTCCCTGTATTTCCCATAATAAATTGTAGAACCTCTCCTCTGCCAGTGTTCTCATAACTGTCCCCTGAATCAGAATCCCTGGAGGGCTTGTTAAAACACAGATTGCTGGGCCCTTCCCCCAGAGTTTCTGATTCAGTAGGTGCGAAGTGGGGCAAATTTGCATTTCTCACAAACTCCCCGGGGACTCTGGCACGGCTGGGGAGGGGCAGGCAGGGCATCTTAGGAAAGCTTCGCTCCGCAGTAATGGCTCTAACTGTAACTTACATGTGGGCTGTAACACGTCAAAGCTCTTTTATGCTCTTTGATGGAATTGATATATTGCTGACCCTTGCTCAAAGATGCACAGGATAGCTCTTCTCTCCGTTTTAGATTATAAATGAGAAACACCGAGGCTTCACCTCCTGTGTTCCCTGTCTTGGTGAGTACAACCTCCATCAGTGAAAGTTCTGGAAACGTAGACATCACCCAAGACCCCTTCTTCTCCCTCCATTCACATCCAGCCACGGTCCACGTCACGCGTGCTCCCCGTCTTGCGGGTGCCCTGCTCCCGCCCATCTCTGCGCCTTTGCACACACTGTTTTCTCTTCCTGTTATACCTTGAGACTCATGTTTAAATTTTTCTGGAAAAATGTTTCTTAAGGTTTGATATTGTTGCCAGGAAAAAAACAGCCTCTGTGCTCTGCAAAACAATTTCAGATTCAGAGACAGAGTTTGGGGAGTCTCAGAACAAAGCAGCTTATTGTTAGCCAGGCAGAGGGGAGTCACAGCAGGCTGATGCCCTAGAGATTCTGAGTCCATTTTGGGGCTGGTGTCCTGAGGTTTCGTAGAAAAGCTGTGCAGAACAGAAAGACGACAAGAAACAGGCTGTTTTTCTGGGGTGCTGTATCCTTAGTCTTGACGCGTCCACCCAGCATCACTTAGACACTCCGGGGGGTCTGTTCATTCTTCTGAGGCTATCAGCCTATGGCCACCTTCCTGGAACACAGCTCCTGGGTTAAAGGATAAGCTATTCCTGGTAGAGAATGTATGCGGAGTGGAGAGTGTAAAAAGCAGCTAAGCAAGTGAAATAGAGATGAGGGGCTGTCAAAGAAAAGAGAAAAACAAGTTGCAAGAATTTTGCATCAGAACAAGTTAGCAAACAGCTTTAGCAAAGCCGTTTTGTTACTTAGTTTCCTGCTCTTTCAATATATAACATTAAACCAGGATGAGTTAACCTGTGATACATAGCGAATATATTTTGTCCCCTTTTTATTATTCATGAACCCAGTTTCCCCTTCAAATTTGGTAATTCTGCGGTACCTCTTTTTAAAAATTCACCATTCCCTAAGTGTGTGATTGTGCCTGGAACAACCTTGCTTGACGTACAGGCGGACGTTTGGTGAGATCTCCTCTTCAGGTGGGAATCTGAGTAGCTAACCCCCCAATACCATGTGGAATCAGAGTCCCATTTCTCATACCGGATTCAACCTGCTTTTTCCTCTTACAAGTGCTCTGCCTCTTCGGTCTTCCCACTTTTCCATTAATTTCAGCAAGAGCCTCATCAAGGAGGCCTGGGGCTGAACAGGGTGAGCTGCTCTCCTGGGAAAACATTTACTGCTAACAAATGTGATTACTCTTTTACTGTGAGATTTTATGAGGAGTATAAACAAGAATGTTGCTAAATTGTCAGACATAATTGTTAGAATGTAGCTGATGTAATTTCCCTTATCTTGAAATTTCCAAAGTCTGTGTTTTCATTGAAAGAAGGTCTCTTGGATCCCTTGCTTAACAGCCACTCAAATCACAGTGTCTGGACTCCCCCTGAACAAAACGGGGAGGGGGAGGGGGATGGCATTGTCAGTAGACCTGCATGTCGCCTTGAAGATAGTTAAACTACCTGGAAAATAGGATTTAAGTAGTTTAGAGATTCATTATTGAAAAGTGAAAAGCTGACCTTTTGTTTCGTATCACGTGTTAGTAAACCTGCATGCACCTGATTGGCAGGGTCATTGTTCTGTGTTGTAAGTAGCGTATAATTCACAAAAAGCCACTTTACTGGATGTCTCCACGCCCCACCCCTTTTCCATCCAGCTTCTCTTGACATATATTAGATCCAGCACCCCGTTAACCTACCACTTGCTCCTTGAGACCATGGGTATGTTGCCCCAATGCCAACCTTATTAAGTATCCATCACTGCTATTGCATTAAGAGTTTTCTCATCCGTCATCTCAATTTCTTTATCTGCACAGTGGGGATGATAGCGCCTTATAACTTGGACGTAACCTTTAGGTACAATAACAAATACATAGGAGGTGCTCAGTCAATTGGAGCTATTGCCATATTTTCAGCGACTGTAAGCACTGAGGCAGCCAATGTATTCATCTTGTTCGTTGCTGCTGCCTCAGTGCCTTGTGAGTACTGGCAGTGGGTAGATACTGAGTAATTGCAGCTGAGCCAATGCAAGTATGCGCACATGAGTGAATGAATGAAGCCCTGGCAGAGAGGCAAGCATCAACAACTTTTGGGGGGGTTTTATGGAAATGAAATGGCCATGTTAGGAAAATGGAACTTCAGTGAGCCTGTCTTAAATTAATTCTGAATAGGTTTTAAGTTTCCTCATCTTCGGATTCTTTACCTGTAAGTAGGATAACCGTATCTAGCTTGCCCTTCTCAAAGAGGGGTTAATAGACATTAATGAAATACAGAATGAGCACAAAGAAGAGAAAGCAGTAACAAAATACACCAGCAGTGAACTGGGACTCATTAAAAGGAAAGATGAGAGAAAGAACTAAATTGCAGAATCTTGAATGCAGCCCACGAGATGCCCGGCCTGTGAATGTCAGAGATTTGGGAGAGAGGGAAGCAGACAGACAACACACAAAGCGGAGGCAGGAGAGAGAACCAAGACAGAAGGCCAAAGAAAGCTTGCATCTATGGAGTATTTGAGTAACTGATGTTGACTCAAATAAAAGAGTTTGGTTTGGTAGGGGAAATAAGTTACAGATATATATGCAATGTAATTAACTTTTATAATATTTATTAAAACCTTTGAGGATCATTTTGCATAAACTATGTAGAAATACTTGGCGTGGTATAAAACGTCAGACAAGTATAAAATGACTTGGTATTTCATAGCTGAGCCATCACACTTAGTGAGTGCACCATGACGTCACCCCAAACTTTGAGACTTGGAAAACTTAAAGTCCCTGCTTAAAAACAGAGTTTGCGTTTTCCTATCGGAGGAGCTAAGAGCTCTGTGGGGTAGAGTGGAAAGTCACAACACTTCACAGGTTGTTACCAGCACTGTTAGGTCTTTGTCCATCTCGGATTCTTTACGGAATGGTGTGAGGTTTCAATAAGTAAAATTTATATTTAAGTCTTTGGCCATAAATCCTAATTTGCCAATTTCCAAACAGTTAGTAAAACCTTGAGAAGAGCTTGATTAAATCAATTCATAATCTTATCAACTCTTTCATAGAATTGGGTCTTTCTATTATGCTTTAAACTACAAGAATATTATATGTTATTAACATCACAGGAGTTCTATCCATTATTTATTGCATGCTGTATGTCTTAAAGGAGCAACTTGCCTTTGTTGTATCAAATAATTTTTTTAAATGCCACTTCCTCAAATGTACTGGTTCTCAATCCTGACTGCACTGTAGAATCCCCTGGAAAGAGTTTCAGACAGACCAGTGCAGGGGCCCCCTCCCCAGGGTCTAACTGTCTAACTGTCTAACTCCACTCCGTTGCAGAAGGGCCCGGATACTGATACTGCTCTGAAAGCATCCCCGGTTTCTAATATTCACTCAGGACAGAGTCTCTCAGCCTTTTGATTCATGTTCTCCAAATACCTCAGTCGAATTCCATTAACTGTCTTTGGAATGGTAAAGAGTAATTTTTTTAAAGTAACTTTTTTTTTTTTTTTTGGTGTAAAAGATTGCTTTTGTGTCTAGGCACTCATCCAACACAAGGGCATAGGAGAGGTTCGGAGCAGAGCCTACAGGAGGAGGAGGTGGGGGCAGAAGACTGACTGGGTCAAGGGTGGAAATTGGGGGTTGTGGAGGCAAGTACAAGCATGACTCTCATCCAAATATAAAATGAACAGGAGGAAGGGTATAGCTCAGTGGTAGAGTGTGTACCTAGAATGCACAAGGCCCTGGGTTCAATCCCCAGTACCTCCATTAAAATAAATAAGTGAGTAAACCTAATTACCTCCCCCCTCAAAATTTTTTAAAACAACAAAAAAAGATTTTTTAAAAAGAGTAAATACATAAAAATAAACAAATACAAAAATAAAAGGAACTCACAGCAAAGATTTTATTTAACTCATTTGTTAATGAAGGAACAAATAAGATGTTAAAGTTGGTTCAGAAGAAGTTCTAAAGACAGGCAGGACACAGGCCAGAGAGCCACAGACGGCAGCCGTGGGCCTCACCCAGCCTACCACTTGTTTCCATACAGCTTGCAAGTTAGGTCTGGTTTTTACCTCTCTAAATGGCTGAAAAAACTCAAAAGGGTTATAATATTCTGTGACATGTGAAGATACTCTGAACTTCAGTGTCAGTACCCAGAAGTAAGTTTTCCTGGAACACAGCCTGCCCCTTGATTGACTCTGACTGTGTTAGAGCTTACGGCCGCATAGCTGGGTGGTTGCAATCAAGACATGTGAACTATACTGCCTAACGTTTTTACTATTTGGCCCTTTTCAGGAAAAGTTTGCCAACCCTTGATATAGGCAATCAGGAATGCTGACACAAATGTGCAAATTGATGCAAAGCGGGTCAAAATCTACCCAGCAATAACATACAATGTTTGGAATCCTCTCTTCCAGGGGAAGGGAACCAATGGCCTCCCCATCAGACCAACTTCGCTTGCATCTCCATGGACTAGAATTACTGCGTTACCTTCAGTGTCCTGTGGCTTATGTAGTTGTAAAAGAGCCCAGTCAAAGACAAAAGCACAAAACTCTCTAAAATTAGATTACCCCCCCAAAAAATCTGCTAGTAGAGACTCAGAATTCCCTTTAAAAACATCCAGAATTCTTGTAAACCCATTTCTCAGTCTTTCACAGTTATTCCTACACAAACTAAACCACATCAACTTTTTCAAGACACCTGAGGAACTCTCTGAGCAGATCTCACTGTCTTCCAGGCCCACACAGGACATGGCCAGCATCCCTTGTCTAACCCGCATTCTCGGCATCCTCTGGATGTTGCCACAGGCCACTGACTGGCCACCACTGACTGGCCCCCAATAGTCGGCTTCTCATTCACAGACCAAACCTGAGTCCCTGCTGGGCTCGTGCAGTCCTCTGTGCAGGGAGCACTCAAAGGAAGGTCCGGCTCTGCCCTCAGGGAGCATATGTCCCCACACAGGCATTTCCAAGCCATTGGAGAGGGTTTGTTTTAGATCCAGTTCCCCTGTGATTTTACAGCTTCTTACTTTCCCAAAAGAAAGTGCAACATCCCTCAAAACTTCCCATCCACACTGCGTTTCTTTCATCTACGGGTAGAAAAGCAATCCTGCATAAAAATCAATATTCTCCTATATTCTCTGGTCCTCCTTAAAAAATGCGTGTTTGACTTTTAAATACACTTGATTTTCATTTAAACTGTTGCATATTTATTGCACTTAAGAAAATCCTCATTAACCATACCTTCAGGGTTTTGATGACAGTCTGAGGAAAACTTTTTGTGAGGTAAACAATTTTCCAAATTTGAGCTAAAATCTTTGCATTATTTCAAAAAATAGCTCTTGCTTTGATCTTCACCATTCACAGGCAAAACTGCTGACGGTTGGTCTCGGAGGAGACTCACACCTGAAGCCAGACTTGCTTTTCCAGGGTACACCAGTTTGGTTTCTACAAATGGTCACAGTTTGGGGTTCAAAGAATTGCACTTGCTGAATTTTGCTTTCTTGCACCATGTTTGGCTTTGCTCCTGGGCCCATCCTTAAAGCCAGCAGAACCACAGAAGACAAAAGAGACAGTTTCAAATGGGCACCAAGCCCTTCCTGTGGCTATCCCCAGGGGTTCTGCACCGAGGGGGCAGGCAGAAACACACAGCTCCCAAGTTCTCCTGCAATGGGTTAGACTGCGTACTTCTCCAGCTGCTGCCCAAGGGTCAGAAACTTCGGAGCTCTGTGTCAGGAAGCGGTCACAGACAAATATATATTTCTCATTGTATCACAGCTCCTTACTACTCGGAACTTTCAAATGTGAAGGATAACTTGACTTTTGGAGTGTCTTACTCTGCCATTTCTACTCTCTACTCTCTGTTAGAACTGCATTTGAATATACAATTGTCTCAAAATAAGAAGTTTAATTTTTTTAAAGCCAAGTCACATTAAAGTATTCTGACAAAGACAGCATTTTGCTATCTCACATCTCCCCACTCTGCAGACTACTTTCCAAAAGCAGACCGTTTTAACTCAGCGAGCTATTTCTTCTGGCATTTATTCTTGCCATATCTTTAAAATATATATACCTTTTGATATTTTGTATATTACTTATTGACTTATTATTGGAAATAGGGATTTAAGTTTCTTACAATACTATCTCCTCTCAATATACTGATAACTATTACTAAATCAATATTCAGTGTTTACATTGTATATTCACATTTTAATTTTTGCTAATTTTATGGTGTAATGGTATCTTGGTGTGATTTTTAAAAATTTCTTTTATTGAAGTATAGTTGGCTTACAATGTCATGTTAATTTCTGGTGTACAGTATAGTGATTCAGTTATGCATATATATATATATATTCTTTTTCATAATCTTTTTTATTATAGGCCATTACAAGGTATTGATTATATTTCCTTGTGCTATATATAGTAGGAACTTGTTGTTTAAGTAAAGTTATTTTGAGTCTGTTTTGCACACCTCATGATGAACTAAACGTCTTTGGTTTTTAGGGACTGACTTCTCCACTGCAGTATAAAAACTTAAGGCTAGAATCGCCTGTGTTACTGCCACATCTTTTGCATAAGAATCTGATGAAAGCATAATAATTTAAAGTACATTTATAAGTGATGGTAAAGTTTGGATGGTATTTTTATTTCGAAGGAATTGACTGTAGCCTTAGTAGTTTCAGTATCAAGCCAAGAGAGAGTAGGAGGCTTTTAAAATCAGACTTAAATGGGGTTATTAGACTCAGCAGAGCAAAATACAAGATACCCAGTTAAATTTGAATTTCAGATAAACAACAAATAATGTTTTAGTGTAAGCATGTTCCAATGGGAGTATCCTGTATTTTATTTAGCAGCCCTACGTTTAAATAGCCAACTGTTGTATCCATGAAATAACTTGGTTGGATTTACTGTGAATGTGAATGATTAATGCTAAGATGCCACAAAGGGAAAGAGTTAGAAATTCATGTTTGTCGGTTGATGACATAATGCAGCAGACGGTTTCAGTCTGACTAAAGTCTATATCGGGAGAACAGTATGAGTAATGAGATGCTGGCCCAGGGCAGAATGAAGACATTGGCCCTGGTGCTTCTTCTCTGCCCCTGATCATCTGGAGGAGCAGAGAGAGCCCATCACAGGCACACAGATTCAAATGCCTTTCCCCACGGCACAAGGAAGTCAGATCAAACCACCGATAGTACTCGAAGCCCTCCACTTACTCATCCCAGATCCTCCCATGGATGTCTTAGTCAGCTTGGGCTGCTGTAACAAAACATCATAGCCTGGATGCTTAAACAGCAGAAATTCATTCCTCACAGTTCTGGAGCCTGGGGAATCCAAAGTCAAATTGCCAGCTGATTCAGTGCCTGGTGAGGACCCTTTTCCTAGTGAGCACACTGATGCCTTCCTGCTGTGTCCTCACGTGGCAGAGAGAGGTCATGGCTCTCCTGTCTCTTCTTGTTTCTAAGGGCACTAACCCCATTCATGAGGGCTCCACCCTTATGACCTCCTTACCTCCCCGAGACCCCACCTCCTAATAGCATCACATTGGAGATGAGGGACTTCAACTTATGGATTTGAGGAGGATGCAAACATTCGGCCCATGGCAGTGGAGATTTGAACAAAACTACACATGTATATCCAGAGATATCTTGGTGTTAGGAACCATCGTTTCTGACAGTTGAGTGAATAATGGGGAGACACACTTAGGCATCCTCCCCAGGCAGAGAGAAGAGAGGGGGCTTCTCTGAAATCTGGTTACAACTCGCCACAGGCAGGTTTTATTTTAAGAAACTAATAAAAGTAATATGATTCCACCTTTCAGAGCAGTTTATCACTTGGAATTTCAGTTTGTAAATTAGCTGAGAGTCCAAAGATTCTATCTGCATCCAGACAGTTCATTCATCATGCTTAGCATTTGGATTTCAACACAGCTTTCCCACATATTTGCCAAAATGCCACTGAAGTAATCACAGAAAGCTCCCTGTTTTGATCTACCTAATGCCTTAAATATTGTCAGTGCCTCTGGATTTAGGTTTATTGGACTATTTTAATAACCCACCAATCTCTTTATCTGAAAGCTTCATATAACCCCTTTCCTAGTTCATAAATCCTTATTGATTTTAATTTTGCACCAAAAAGGGAGTGGACTTTAGTAGTTCAATGTGTATTTATCCAAAAAAGCAATGCAAAGTGGTGGTAGAAATTATCAAGGTATAATCCTGTAAGAAGGACAAAACCTTTAAATATTGTCAATATTTAGTAAGATATATGGTCAATATAAATTCCAACTGTATGCATAACCCACACCTTCATTCTCTCAATAGCATTTTGCAAATTGACAAGTTATTCAGTTATCCAATTTTGGAGAAGCATAATTTAAATTTTAATTACTAAAACTACCAAAATGTGATAATTGAGATTCCCCAAAAAACCCAATTGCATAAAATTCAGGCTCGTACGGTTGGAAGGTTAGTAAAATTTCCAGGCCAAAACTGCACAGCTAATTGGCTGGGAGTTCCAGCTGGGATGTGATCTATTCCAGTACCATCTGTGGTTTGGCACCATCTGCTGACCTAGTCAGTTTTTACCTCCTGGTCCCTAGATGTGCTGTGTCTGGCTGGGCAGGAATTCCAGAAATTCTAGGCAATTGGTGTTCTTTTAGTCTCACATATCCAGAATTATTGGGCCTGAATAGAAGAATGGGTTCAGGGACCCACCCTCAGTCTCCCCAGGTTTGGACACAGGCCACTGGCCCTTTCTATACCAAAACAATTTTTTTAAACATGATATGAAAAGAATCAGTTCAAATGCTATTTTTCAAAAATTAATTTTAACTTTGGATTTTCCCTTTTGCTTTCTCTTCTTTGGGGGATGCTTGGACCTAATGAATTGGTCTCAGGAGCTTCCTCCACAGACAGTTCCCGGTCTCCACCTGCTGTGGCCTCTACCTCCTTATCAGAAACTCCATCTTTCTTCACTGCATCAAGCATCTTCTCTCTGACTGATCAAAGTACCACCGACATGATGTCCATTGACCAGACAGCACTAATCCCACGGCTAACCATCCCCACTGATGATTATTCTGCCATCAGTCAGTTGGCTCTGGAAATTTCACATTCGCCGACATCTTCAGAAGACAGCAGCCAAGATACAGCCAGAGGCTTAGATGGGCTGGATCTCGTTAACGCTCCCTTCTCAGAGGTACCAGGATTCAGTGGGTATGTTTCCACCCCAGATGGCTTCTTGGAAAGCACGACTCCTGACCCAGCTTTGCGGTACATCACCACCAGCTCTGTGACCATGGCTCCCAGGGGCCGAGAACTTGTGGTGTTCTTCAGTCTGCGTGTGGCCAACATGCCCTTCTCCAGTGACCTGTTCAACAAGAGCTCACTCGAGTACCAGGCTCTGGAGCAACGGTTCACGCAGCTGGTGAGTGGACATACAACTCTGTGTGTCTCCTTTCTTTTTGTGCTGTTATTTTATGATAGAATCACTGGCTGTCTTGAGCAATGCAAGTTGGAAGAGACAAACAAGCCTGTATGTTAGCTGTTGCCGACGGCATTCAGTTAGTGTGGTGAGATGGATTCAGATCCAACAGGCAGGTGAGTTCTGTGCTGGACGCATGAGGCAGACCCTGCCGCCCAGCCTTATGGGAGCAATCATTTTTAAGACTTTTTCATTATAGTTCCTACTAATGTAGGTTTCCCAGGAATAATACATAGGAACTCAAGTACTGAAATTGGAGTTTAAAAACAACATGAGCAGATTTTTCCAGGGTTATAATGGCACATGCTGTTTTCCAGCCATCTGCTGAAAGGGTTCAAGGCTAGAAAGGTCTACCGCAGATGAGGGTGAGAGGTTCACGGGGAAGAACCCTTTGTTTTAGTTCCCCTTAAGTTCTCGTAAAACTGAAAAACAGCTAAGTGGCTTACCGTCACTGACCCCAAATAAAGAGAGTGAGAAGTTAATCATGATGGCGTATAACTCTGACTATAAAACACCCTCCAAACTCACATGTTTATTTTGTTTCTATGTGCACAAAAAGAAATACACAATGAGAAATGCTGGACTATGTAACCCCTCTAAACAGTCACGGCCAGTTAAAGTCAAGTACACAGTGCGTTATCTCAAAGATTAAAGAGTTTTGAAAATAACAGCAAATAATATCTGTAAGCTTCATGTAAGTTAAATCACTGTGCAAGTGAAAAAGCACATAAAAATCAATTCTTCATGTGAACTTTAAAGGAAGACTTAGCTATAGAGGAAGACTTTGTGCTGTCTCCTCCCTCCCCTAAGTGAGGTGAGTGAAAATTGGGACAATCAAGGCACAGTCCCAGGGCACTGAGCCCAGGTGCGTTAATTAGGGTACGTGCTAGACTGCCATAATGAGGAGACTGAGAATATAGTAAATTAAATAGTATTCGGGTTTATTTCTCTTTCACTTTTGGGACAGCTCTGCTCTCCAAGGTCATCCAGGGACTCACATTTCCCTCCATCTTATAATTCTGCCAAGCCCAAGGGTGTTTGCCCACTCACACGGCCGAAGCTGGGCCCCTGGCACATCCCTGTTTTCATCTGGGAGAAGGGGAAGAGAGGAAGCCCCGGGCAAGCAATTTCCTAAGCAAGTGGTGCCAAGATGCCCACATCTCTTCCATTGGTGGGAACCAGTCACATGGCCACACCTTGCTGCACAGGAGGCTGGGAAGTGTGGTCTTTAGCTGGGTAGCCTCTTTCCCATGAGGAAGACGGGAGTGGATTTGGGAGAAGGGAGTGGCTAGTTGTCTGCACACTCAGTGAGGACAGGGAATTCCCACCGAAGGCCAAAGCAATGTTAAAGATGCAAAGAATGAGCCCAAAGTAGGTAGGAGAAAACAGGAGAGAATAGATAGAAAAAATAAGTACTTTTTATAAACCTGCATTTTATTTTCACAATAACCTTAGTGGAGAAGCTAACTCGAGGGGCTACCAATGTGTGGGTCTGGGTCAGAGTCAAAATTCTGGTGGGGTGGGGACAGGGACGAAAGAAAAGCAGGTCTAGGCCAAGCCTGGCAGGTCGTAACCTGCACCTGTGTCTTCTCGGTTTGTGGGTGTTGGTTTGGGAAGGAGGGGGCTCACTTTCAGGACTGGGAACAGACATCACTGAGTTTCAGACATTTCTGAAAAGTGATCTCAAGGATGGGGCTTATAAGAAGCAGGTGCAGGAATGTGAAGCACAATTCCTAGGGGTGCAATTTTGAGATTATTAAATTATAGCTTAGAAAAGGTCCTTAGGGAACCACCTTTTCTTCTCCCTCATAATTCAGGTAAGAACATTGAGGAATGACACAGTAGCTAAGTGGCTTGAAGGTCACACAGCTAGCTAGCTCCAGGACGGACCCCTGGTCTCCTGACAGCCAAGTTCTCTGCCCTTCTCACTGCACTGCTTTTGTGTTAGTGTGAAACATCCCTGAACAGACAGACAAGCTGATTTTTTTTTATTGAGTTATAGTCATTTTACAATGTTGTGTCAAATTCAGACAAGCTGATTTTTTAAGCTTTGGTTTATTTCAATAGTTCATTTCAAATTGGTTGCTTCCAAGTGGATGTCCCACATACCAGGCATAGGTCAGTCTCCTCCTGGGTTCAGTTTGGAACATGTGTTTATTTATTCAGATTTTTTTTTTTTTTAATAACCAAGCCTGGCATCCCTGCTTGGCTGATAGTGTTGACCTGGACTTTTTAAAATCGTCTTTCTCACAGTTCATCATGAAGAAAATCACTGCCCATCCATTTCAATACACAGAAAGGTGGAAATATGACACATAATTGCTGCAAACAGGTCATTAAATAGTGGTGTTCTGGTCTCCTGCTAAATCCAAACACCAGTACAGCAAAGGAACTGAAATGGACGCCTCAGATAATGCAGTATGATTATCAGTGAGTTAGCAGCAGCTGAGCACCGAACACCGATGAGGGTAAACTGTCTTTCATTGTTGCAGCTGGTTCCATATCTACGATCCAATCTCACCGGCTTTAAGCAGCTTGAAATACTTAACTTCAGAAATGGGAGTGTGATCGTGAACAGTAAGATGAGATTTGCTAAGTCGGTGCCCTACAACCTCACCAAGGCAGTGCGAGGGGTCTTGGAGGATTTCCGCTCTGCCGCAGCCCAACAGCTTGATCTGGAAATAGATCGCTACTCTCTCGACGTCGAACCAGGTAAAAGACTCCAACCCAGAAAACTGTGTGAGTGTTTGGGGGGTTTTGTTTGTATAAGCACGCATTTCAAATTTTGAGGCCACAAATGTCAACCTAAAATCGCACGTGACGAAGTAACATTTTGGAAGCTATGAAACACCTTAGGAGAAAGGAAGGGTCCTAATGTTGCTGGGGATGAGGCTCTCGTCACATTGCAGGAAGAATTCAGAGACAAGGCACAAAGGTTAAGAAAGTGAAGTGGGGATTTATTAAGGGATGGAGAGCACACTCTCAAGGGGAGAGTGGGCAGGCTCAGGTGAGCAGCTGCCCTGAGTTCCTTTGGCAGGTTGGTTACATAGAGTGTAAAAATGAATGGGCAGAATATTCACTGGGGAGGGAAGGGTCTGGGGTCATATTCCCTGATTTTCATCTCAACTCCACCTTCCTGAAGGGAGGAGGGATTCTTGTCCATATTTAGTATGGATGGGAAGTGTCACGGTGTTGGTGCATGATGGGTACTTCTAATCTGCAAGGCTGATCTTATTGAAATGAGAACATAATGAGCAAAAGGTCACATTCAGACTGGAGATTCCTGCCTGTTCCCACCTTTCGCAAAGGGAGGAGGGATTTTTGTCCTTATTTATTCTGGATCAGAAGTGTCATGACATTGGTACTTCTGTTATCAGAGAATAGGTTCTTGCCTCTCGCAGGAAAGAATTCAAGAGGGAGGCATGGTAAAGCGGAAGCGAGTTTATTAGAGAGTCGCACTCCATAGAGTGCGGTCTGTCTCACTCAGACGGGGAAACATCTTAGTCATACACACTCCAAAGACAGAGTGCAGGCCGTCTCAGAAGGCAAGGGAGAGACAGTGGCCACAAGGTGCAGAGCTGTTAAGTTTTATGGGCTCAGTAATTTCATATGCTAATGAGTAGGAGGATTATTCCAACTACTTTTGGGAAGGGGCAGGGATTTTCAGGAATCAGGCCCCCTGCCCACTTTTTGACCTTTTAAGGTCGGCCCAGGAACTGTCATGGCGCCTGTGGGTGAGGCTCAAGGTCCCCTGGAAGTCGAATCTCCTGCCATCTTGGTTCTAACCAGTCTGTTCTGTCCTCAGTTGCTGTGTAATTCCTGCAGTGGTTGTGCCCTGCCCTCCTGTTTCACTCCTAATCTGCAAGGCTAATTTTATTGAAATGAGGACATAATGTGCAAAAAGTTACATTCAGACACTGGAGATTCCTGCTTTTTCCCACCTTTGTCAGTCTCCAGGCCACTTGTCACCCCAAAATGTGTCACCTCTTATCAGCCCAGGGGTTTCTGCTTTTCTTTCTCTGCCCAGAGACCCCTGGTGTTTACATGATGTTTAGTTTCCTGCATTTGGCTGGTGCCCCTCCTTTCTGCCCAATTCCTGCCATTTGGCCTATGTCCCCATTTTTCTGATCATATCTAGCTATCTGCCTGCTCTAACAGTTCCACCATTAGCTTCAAAATTCTATTTTCTAACCAAATAAAGGGAGTTTTTTTTTTTTTAATTCCCTGGAGTGCAAGGGGGCAAGTCTCCAAATCTACTGGCAAAGCAACTTTCGAGTCAGGTTCAGACAAAGCTTCCTAATTGGCTATGAATTAGTGAAGTGGATCTTTAACATCCTGCCTGGCTTTCTGTGGACTAACAAGGCCAAGGGAAAGGCCTTGGGCAAAATGTGAACAAAAAGGCTCAGCTGGGAGACATTTATCTTTGACAGAGCAAAACTTTGAGCAACTTTAAGAAAATTGCCTCCTACCTTAGTAAACAGGATTATTAAAAAGACAGACAGCCCAAAGGCACTGAGCCTGGGAGCGCTTGCCTTTGAACAAGGGCAGCTAAGCAAGCCCTCTGGACCCCCTAAGAAATCAAAGACCTCCGAAGTGCTAGTAAGACACTGCCTCTTCCCCTGAAACTACCAGGGGGGCCCTGCCAGTTAAAATCAGGAGACCAAAGTTTTTAGTCAATTGAAAATGAAAACAGGAACTTAGCAAAGGAGAACTTAGAAAGAGAGGTGGGAGCCCGAAGCATCCCTTCCACCCTCCCCTGGGGAGCTGACAGGCCACTTGGAGACCCATCCAACAACAGGAGCCACGTCCGTAAGGAGCCAAGTCGAGGTGGAGAGGGGAAACCCGGGTGGGTGCCTTTTGGAAAGAGGGCAGGAAGCTGGTAGTCTATTTGCCAAGGATGCGTAAGGCGACCCTGGTGATGCTGGAAGGAAGCACACCATGAAACAATGACCTTGGAGGGTCACAGTCCTGAATGTGAATCCTGTGCACTATGCAGCAGCGCTCAGTCTCCACAGCTGGGAAGTGGAGATGGTACCAATTTCGAGGATTCATCAAAAGAATGTTTACAACACTTAGCATGCCATTCGACACGTTGCAGTTGACTGATTAACTGTTAGCAGTTAATACTGTAACAGGGTCATTATTAACCTGACTAATAATTTGTGCCCTTGTTACCAGAGAGTAGGTTCTTGTCTCATGGGAGAAAGAATTCAGGACGAGACACAGAGGTCAAGAAAGTAAAGTGAGGATTTGTTAGATACACATTCTGCAGAGAGAACTTGGTCTGTCTTAGCATGGAAAGCGGCCCCAGGGTGCGGGGGTGGCTAGTTTTTATGGGCTGGATAATTTCATATGCTAACAAGTGGGAGGACTATTCCAGTGATTTCAGAGAAGGATGGGGGATTTCCAGGAATTGGGTCCCGCCTACTTTTTGGCCCTTTATGGTCAGCCTAGGACTGTTGTGGGGCCTGTGGGTGTGCCATTTAGCATGCTAATGTATTACAATGACTCTAAAATGTGGCTCAAGCTCTGTTGCAAGTTGAATCTTCCACCATCTTGGGCCAAGTTGGTCCTAACCAATTTATGGCGTATCCTCAACGGCTATGTCGTTCTTTTAATGGTTGTGCCCTGCCCTCTTCCCTCCTGTCTCACCCTGAGGAAGATACCAGTGGGAACGATGAAAAGTACCATGACAAGGTATTTGTGCATAGGCTGGACTGAAATTATTTTCACTAATTTCTCATGACCTGTTTGACTAGGTAGCTTTTCCTCTAAGAAGCCAATAGCAATAGAAGTGAGCTGGTGCTCGCATGGTTTTCAGTCCTTACTGGAGCCAAATTTATACTGAGCTATCCAAGAAATGCTTTCAGGCTGCCTAGTGTCCTGTGGGTCACATTGAAGCCTGGGGCCCAAACAGTAGAGAGAGGATGTGGGGGTAGAGATCAGTGTAGAGGGTTCTAACGCCCCAGCCAGTCTCAGGCAGTCAGAGGCCTATGGTAGATGGTGGTGTGAGGGTTGAGCTGCTGCAGCTACCAGAGACAACCAGCGCCATGAAAGAAACCATTTAGTGACACTTGTTAAAGATGCCAGGGAAGGCTTTATTCCAGCAGCCCATCTCGATGGGTGTAGGGACCACTGCAGTGGAGTCTCACAGTAGAAGAGAGACTGGAATCAACTCTGAGCCCAGCATGCACAACTGGGAATTTACAGCCAAGGAGCAGAGTGGATCCGTGGATGGAAAATTAATAAGATGGAACATCAAGGGTGCCAGGGGATTGTGGCTACACTGACCCAAAAGGATTCTTGCAGAGGGCAGGTCAGCACGATCAGACACCACCTGTGAGAGAGCAGAGAATGAGGAATCTAATGATCAGATATGGAGGATGGAGGATCCTAGTCAAACCAGCTTAGCAGGATTCATGCCAAAACCAGACAATGAAGAGACAAACGCAGAAGCCCAAGAGTCAAGGCCAAGTTGAAAATTTCAGGAGAACCTGGGCAGAGTCTAGTCAAGGAGGGAATCTCTGTCAGCACCAGAGCTGAAGACACAGGACACCAGCCACCAAAGTGTCGGTGGCGGCACACAAGCAACTATTGGAGGGTGGTGACTGCAGAAGAGAGAGAGGTGGCCCCAAGGGAGAGAGATAGTCAGGGACCCACTTAATTGCAGACTCACAACACCCCACCATTCTCAGCCTCTCCTGTTCACAGCCTGTTCCAATCCAGGAGGAGACAGCCCTAAACCCAAAACACTCACAACCATTGCTTCCAACAGAGTTCATTAATTTCTTACTTCTATGAATCTGCATGTCTTGTAAAACTTCTTGAAATTGAAATGTAAAATGCTGATCTTTAAAAAAAAAAATCCTATATAGTCACAGTGAAGTGTTTCTAGCATTAGTTCTCCTGTACAATTTTAGTTGGAGGAAGTATGTACAAAATTAATATTTTGATTATAGAAGAAATGAGTGTCTAGATTTTAAAAACAAATTAAGGGAAACTATGCAGGTGATTTTTCAATAGTTGTCTTATTTTTTTAATCTAGGCTATGACAGCTATTTTACTTCTAGTTTTTCAGCATGATTGACTGATCCAGATTTTCTCCTCCTGGTGGTGTATTTGAGTGTAAGCTGTCATGGTGATCAACAGGCGAGCTGATTAAAATGCCCTCCTAGTACAACCAACCAGTGCAAGCAGTCGATCGTGCTGCCTCTCAGGTCCCTGGACCCCAAGTGAAGATAATTACTTCAGCCTCCTTGAGAACAAGGACTCAAATTCCAATTTACATGGCCCCTGGCTCTCTAGCTGGCATGGTCTTTTCTAGTGTCTAAGGCTTGGCTGATCCTTGGCAGTGCCCATCCCCCAGCTCATAGTAAGAGAGGTCACAGTATCATTAAAAATCCCAGATAATACTAGAAGGTCACTTTAGCCAAAAATGACTGAGAACAGAGGTAATTCTTCAACCTCCCATCCAGAGCAAGATGCAGGTCTATGCCCTGGAGATGCTACTGAGAACCTACTGTAAACAGTTCGTGGTGGTGGTTCTTGAGAATGGTGGAGAATTGAAATAAAACCCTAAGTTTCTCTCCGTCCATGCCCCTTTTAGCCAGAAAGAACACCCATTAATAACTTCTTCGATTCCACAACCATGTACTAAGCTCCAACCACGTGCATGGTACCATGATGAGCCTTCTGTTATCACTGAATAATTACCCTCACTCTAACCCTGCCCTTAAGCAGTAAGTCATAAGCAAAATATTTGGGGCCAATATTTAAATAACAATTAAACAATAATCATGAACTTAAATGTAGATTTTTTTTAAAGTCCTTTTAATCACTGAATAGCCCAGCTAAAGCTGCTGCTACCTTTGCTCCAGCAGAACACAGAATGGGAGATTGATATTTGAGCTGGAGGGACATTCGTGATCATCTGGTTTAAATACCCCTTTTTGTAGAAAGGAGAGATGAGACCCAAAGGTGCTAACCCACATTCCCAAGGCCACACACAATTGCAGGGAACCGGCTCTTCTCACCCAGGGTGCTTTCCTGGAGGTTCAGCCTCCGCAGGTGCAGCCAAGCCCAGAGTGTTGTTCTCAGGATTTGAGAGAAAAAGCCCGATGGGCCTGGGTGGAAGGTGAGGTCCCTGCTTTATGTCTCAGATGAACTCCCCAGAAGGGGGCCATGTTTATTAAAATTACTAAGCACTCAGCACCAAGCACTGAATTAAAGGGATTTTCAAGCCTTAAGAAGGGAGCAGTCAAACTACCAATGCTGCATTAGGATTTCCTGGGCTCTAGACACTTTCCCTTCAAGAATATTGATTTTAAACTTTAATACTAATTAATAGAAATATTTAAAATTCTATTTTATGGTTGCCTTGGTATAGAAACAAATATAATCCAGGTTGGATTATATTCATTTTTTTCTTCTGATCTGAACAAATTTAAAACATGTTCGTGAACCCCTAAAAGTATTGTGGGCTAGGCTGTGCGCCCCGTGCCCTGCACATTACCACTGATTGGGATGTGTGGTTCGTCATTCCCTGATGCCCCAGGGAAAGAAATGAGCCCCTCTCCCTCCCCACCAACAAAACCCGGACTGCGAAGCCTCGGTTATAGCCGGGGAGAGGAGGGCGGCCCCCCAGGCTCCCCCTCTTCCGCCGGCGGCAGGAGCGTGCGCGTGGCCCCGGTACCCCGGACCGACTCGTGGTACATCTGCTCGCTCCTCTCAGATGTGAGGCTCGGTCACGCCGGGCGCCGGGGCGCCGCGGGTCCGCCTGCCTTGGAACTCGGGGGCCCTGGCTCTGCTTTTTTGAAAAGGGGAAAAGATGATCCAGGAGTCTGCAGCACAATACCCCGGCCGGCCAGGCCCGATCCGCCGCAGTAACCACGGAGTCGTAATGGCCCTACCAGCGGTCCCCTGGAGCTGCTTCTGCCACCGTGCCAGTTCCTAGCAGACCTCGCTTCCCTCTACCGATGCGCACTGCGCGGTAGTTCTGAAGTAGACTGAAATCCTTTCGGGCTCCTAAAATTTCCTGCTCTGAATCTCCTCCTACTTCTTTTGCTGTTGAGCGCCATCTAGCGATTACTAGGTTTCATCGCATTGAAATTAAAAAACGTCCACGGAAAAGGCGTTAACAGGCCCTCAGCCCTAGCCAGCCCAAAAGAAGCCTGAGTTTCATCTACACGGAGCTGAAATCCTGCCCTAGGGGGAGGCCCCTATCAAAGGAAATGCCTTCCTTCCTATTCGACACGTGAGTGCTGTCCAAGAGAAGAGGGTGATGAAGTAAAGAATTTCCAAAAACAGAGCAGAAAGGCAATCAGTGCACAGCCCCAAGGACGTGGGGCAAATGACGGGACGATCTGGGGGAGGTGGGCGCGTGCAGTGAACTGGAGTTGGTGACATGCCGGCCTGAGACCCTCAGAAGGCTGGTGGGAAGGGAGAGTCATTTCAGGCTGAGAAGCAGGAGTGCACTTGGGACTAGAAACAGAGGGTTTGAAAAAGACAGTCTTGGCCCATCAGGGACCTGTGAAATTTATAAACTGCTTGATGACCAGGACCATAACCTTCTTAACTTTAACTTTAAAGTGCCTCCAAGTGTTCCCTGCAGGCAGGAGATAGTCGTTTAAATGCCTTTTGATCACATAATGGAGGGCTGAGAGACATTCTTCCTCAGTCAGCCAGTTGGAAATGCTTTTCAAGACCTTTGAAATGAATACAAAAGGCAGTATATAACCAAATCCAAGGGAGAAACTGATACATAAAATGTGCTTACACTGGAAATCTCTAAATGATACAAATATTTCCAGTTCGACATGGCAGTTCGCTTACTTCAAGACATGTTAGTTCGCTTACTTCAAGACATGTTCATTGCTGTCACATTTGAACAACAGAAACAAATGTGGAGCCACGTCTCCACATTTCCTTGTACTTTCTACGAGGAAATAATTTGCCTCGTGAAGTCGTGGTGGGGACAACAGTTTTGAGCTTCCATTTGGTTAGCAGAGCCTAACTTTAAAGGGAGGCATTCCTGGACGTCTGATTCGTAAACCAATGACAGTGGAGATGCTGGCGTGGTCCCTCCCCTCTCCCCCTCCCCCACCTCATCGCCTGTTAGTCCCTCAGAGCCCTGGGGTGGGGGGGTCCTGGAAACCCCATATTTGAAACCACTAGAATAATATCGAAAGCCGAACGTGGTAATCAGACATGAGGATGTTAATCTTGGGTCATACTTACTACTTAAAATGCGCTTCACTTTCCTCACCTAGGAAGATGAAGTTAGCGATATCTACTTTAGAAGGTGGTTGTGAATATTAATAAAGACACATGTTTTAAGTGCCCAGCACTGTCCCGAGCAAACAAGGACCCTCAATATATGTGAGCTCCCAGTTTATACAAATAATCGTCATTGCATTCCCGGTGAAGTTGGAGGTTCAGGATCGTGATCCCTGGGGCCGCATCAGGGACAAGGCCCGAAATGAAATATCAGTGCTCCTCCCATGGCCAGAATCCACACGGGAAGCCAAGGATTAGGTGCCAGAGTGGCTTTCCCACCAACTGCAAACTGGCAGCTACTGACACAGTTCAACTCACCGAGCGCCTTGGGCTGCCTCTGCAGAGAGACTGTCAAATTTGCTCTGCAGAAGAGCTCTCCACCAGGATAAGTCATTTCGCCAGCAAGCAATTATGGTGAGCCCAGGGCATGCCCCAAGTCATACTAGGTGTTTGTTGGCCCAGGCTCAGGGAGAAACCTCTCTATGGTGCCCACCGCACAAAAACAATCTATTTATAGGGGATTTAAAAACAGAAACATATTTTTAACAGGAAACGTGTGTGATTATCACACATTTCCTATGACTCTTCAGAGGGGCAGAATCCATGCTCTCCGTGGGTCTTGACCAAGTTAAACATATTTCTCCGCTTCCGAGAGAGGGCGGGAGGCTCCAATGACCCGCCCCTGGACTCTGCTTTCAGGACCTGGGTGTAAAGTTGTTGACAGCTGTTACTGAGTTATTCTCTAAACAGTGACAAGGATCCCTTTGCGGGGCCAGCTTTAGGTGGGGAAAGACAGTTCACATCATCCAGGCGTGGCTGTCCAAAAGGACCCTTCTTGAGGGCTGCTGAGAAATAACAGCTTAATGTAAAAACTTAGCATGTCTGTGGTGCTGGGAGACCCACAAATGTTTTCAAGGACCTGCTTTTGCCCTCAGCTTAGGCTGGACTCACTAACCCCACGCCCCACCTCCGGCTCGCACTTCTTCCACCACAAGGAGGCGCTAGATCAGGACAGTGAACATGAAGGTCAATTCTTGTCCCACAAGCTGCCCCCACCCGCCAGTGCACAGAACTTCTGTGGTCAGTAAACCTGGCAAAGCAGCTGACCATGTCCTCCACGTGAAGATTCACAATCAACATCAGCTTATTAGGGTCTCTAAGAGGTTTAAAAGTAAAAAAGAGAAAGGTGTGCGGTTGGAGAGAGAGAGAGAGAAGGAACACACAAGAAAGAACTGTTACATTTATTTCAATCAGCATTTAAAAAAAAAAAAAAAACTCCTTTAGCCACCAAACTTCTTTTTAGTATAAAATATTAAATCCTGCTGAATTCGAGTTTGGCAAATATTCTCAATTGGGAAATACTAGAAGAGAAGATCACTGAAGCCATCCTGATTCTGAAACTTCTAAGATCTATTTAAATATTTTCTAAAGCACAAGTCTGCTCATGCCCCTCCCCTGCTCCGAAATCCTCCATGGCTCCCACCTGCCTGTAAAGTCCAGATTCCTTAGCGAGGTATTCAAGGCCCACCAGTTTGGACCAAACTCACCCTTCCTGTCTTAGTTTCCTTCCCTCCTGTTCACGAGTCTCTGCTCTTATAATCCATTTTACAAAGAATTTGAGACAGTCCTACAGAAGTAAGAAAAGAGTTAAGAGAACAACTGATGACCAAAAGAGAACAGTAGTCTATTTGAGTTTTCCAAAGGAAAGAACCTCTAACATTAGGGCCTTAAGGATCAGCAAAAGACTGTGAGAAATGCATCTTTTAAGTCAGGAAATCATCCTCAGTTTTGGAAACTGTCCATAAAAATGACTGACTACTACTTTATAAGATATCCCGATCTTAAATATGTAAGTTTACCAATTCACCTCTACAAAACATGCTTGCTGTAAAGAAAAATCTAACAAACAAAAAATTTTTTAATTCTCTAATGCAGTGGTTATCAAAATGTGACACCCCCTGCCCCAGGTCAGATTCATCAACTTCACCTGCATTAGAGAATTAATTTTGTTCGTTAGTTTGTTTGTTAGTGCCTTAGAAATACAAACTCTCTGTCCTTATCCCAAACCTCCTGCATCAGAAACTCTGCAGGTGGGGCCCAGGAGTCGGTGTTTCAACAAGGCTTCTGGATGATTCTGATGCGCACCAGTTTGCCCATCGTTGCATTTGAAGTTAAATATGTTATCACCTGTATCTATAAACTCATTTATCGAAGATACAGAAACGCGTGGTTCTATTTTCACTCCACTCTGTTCTCACTCCTGTACAACTCACTCCAAAACCGGGTGATGGCAAATCTATTTGGTCTCTTTGATCTTTTGACCTCTGCTGGTTCCGCTGCTCAGGGGTCCATGTAGCAATAAAATCCGCCCCGTTTCTTGCAGCCGATCGAGCAGATCCCTGCAAGTTCCTGGCCTGCGGCGAATCCTTCCTGTGTGTGAGGAACGAGTGGACCGGGGAAGCCGAGTGTCGCTGCCGAGCGGGGGACCCGCGCCCCTGCGCCCCTGGAGAGGACTGCGAGGACGTCCTGGGGAAGGGGGCGCCCTGCAGGTGGGTCCAGCATCCCGACACGCAGATCCAAGAATCTGGTACTCAGGCCTCTGAGACTCCTAGCATTAGAATGAATTCGTCTGGTCTTTTAAACCCAGGGTTCTCAAACTTCAGTGAGCACCGGAATCTCCCGGAGAACTTGCAGGAGCTCTCGTGGCTGAGCCCTGCTGGGCTGTTTCTGATTCAGTAGGTCTGAGAGGGGCCCAGATACAGCTGCTGCTGGTGGTCCACGGACCACACTTTGAGAACCACTGGTCCTAAGTCTTTCTGCAGTGTTTTATTAAGACCAATAAGGGAAGAAAAAAGAGCTTGGATCAGCTTTAAGACAGAACACTATGTGGTCTACTACCTTAACTGATTGTGTGTGTGTATGTGTGTTTGTGCACACGTGTGTAATGTTTGTTTTTTCACTGTTTGCAAACACATTAGCTTTCATCATAAGTAAGCTGAAAAATCAGAAAATTATGAGAAAGGAGATCAAAATCATGTGCAATTCACAACATTGATGTTATCTTTTGGTGTATGTCTTTATATAGAATTTTCCAAAGCAAAATGGAATCAGATTGGCTTCTTACTTTAGAGTCAGCTCTTTTACATAGGACATTCCCCCATGTCATTAAATATTCTCTGTAGCATCATTTTTAATGATTACATGGCAATCCATTTTATAGATGTGTTATGGTATGTTGAGGCAATCCTTCACTTCTGACAGAAAGGTTAAGAGAAGCTCTTTAGAAGGAGAGAAAGAAGGTGAGATATAACTGGGCTTCTATTCATGAACCAGTCTTTAGGCGTAGGTGGCCTTATGAACAAGCAGGGAATCCAAAGGGACCCAGGTCTTCCCCAAGTCCTGTGACACCCAGATGATCTCTGCCCGGGGAGACCGCTTCCCTCTGCAGACTTCTCCCAAGCATGTCCCACCTTCCCCAGTCCTGAGCTTCCAATCACACACACCTGAACATTTCCTCAGCCTTGATCACCTCAGACCCATCTCTTTCTTAGATCTTGCTTTTGTCACTGTCCTCCTACTCATTCTAGTGGTCACTGTCCCTAATTTCCCACTAGGGGGACTCATGGCCAGCTGCTTCCACAATCAACAAGAAACAAGAGAAATTCAGCCTTTTTCTTGATGAAACATACCCTGTTCCATTAAAGTATTAACATTTTAAAGACCATTGTCCAGTAGTGGTTAAGAAGTGATGTTCTGGAGTCAGACAAATTGTGATTAAAATTTTGGTTTAGCAATATACTAATCCAGTGACTTTGGACAAATTTCTTAACTTCTCTAAACCTCCATTTTTTCATTGGACAATGAGACTAATAAAACCACCCTGTTGGGTCACTGCAAGGGGGTATGTGAAATCATATTCATAAAACATCTTTACAAAGAGTGGTAGAGCACTGAGTATATATATTCAGGTAAGTGAGGATTAAGATGATGCTGTCAATTTCTCCGAATTAATCCAAACTAAAATCCCCAGAGGATTCTTTTTGGAATTTGACATTCTGGTTCTGAAGCTCCCCTGGAAATAAAAATGTACAAGAGAAAATCTTGGAATACAATGACGGAGAAGCTGCTCTGTAAGACAGAAACACATAAAGTAATACGTAAAGCATGAGGATGGACACATACAGCAAATCAATAGAACATATATAAGCCCCAAAGCCTTCTATATTAGGGAATTTATTTTAACAAGCATTTCGAATCAGTAGAGAAATTGTCTGTAATGGTTGGAGTACAGCTTGTCTTCCATTTAGAAAAACTAAAATAAAATTAGCTTCTTACCACACATAAACCAATGCTCAAACATAAAATCAAAACTATGAAAATATGAGAAAAAAATTTTATACTTCTATAAATTGGGCTAAAAAAGGCTTCCCTAATAAGACATCAATCCAAGAAGACATTAAGAAGAGGACGTCCATAGGGGGAAAGGCACCATAAATAAAATTTAACAGATAAACAACAAGGTGGGAGAGAAATATTTATGACCTAAATTGTAGACAAAGGATGAATATCCATTCTATGAGAGCTCCTACATATCAATAAAAAGCAAACATACTAATATTAAAATGATCAAAGATGTACCCCCGAAACTAACATTGTAAATCAACTACACTTCAATAAAAAAGTAAACATTTTTAAAATGAGCAAAGAATACAAAGGCACAATTTATAGAAAAAATCCAAATGACGTATGAAACATAGGAAAAGATGTTCAATCTCACTTACTCACGCAGCACATCAGAAGAACCCTGGACTTTGATGTTGGCCACGCCACAACAGCGCCAATGTCAATATGTCCTGAGAGTCCACGTGGGCCCCACCTGCCCTGCAGTGTGACTCCAGGGCAGGGCAGGGCAGGGGTGGCAGAGGCCAGGGCCAGTGATCGGCTGTGAGGGACAAAGGGGACTTGTACTCAGGCTGCGTCTGAGCAGAGCAAGGGACACAATGGTTGGCACTTGTTCGGGCATCAGAGACACCTGGGACCTCTGTCTGTGGCTGACAGGAGCCGAGAGCCCGCACGGGGGTCCCCTTGTGCAGCACACACCCCTTTGGGGGAAGAGTCCTAGTGCTGGGGGAGGGGAAACACACTTACCAGGAGCAGAGCCAGCTTGGGCTCCACCCTCAGGGCTTCTGTTCCAACAACTTGGGATCAGGTCCCCTCCCCAACATGGGGCAGCAGTGGCCACGGAGCAGAGGGAAGTCCTGCCGCACACCTGGCTCCAGCTCTAGCCGCGCCGTCTCCAGCCCCCACCCCCAACTCCCTGGGTGATAACTGTCAGCACATCTCAGGAAAGACATGATGCAGCCACGTCAAATCCAGCTCTCCCACCAAAGGCACATGCAGTCTGCACAGGGGCACTCCCACAGAAGAACACCCCTTCCGGACCGCAGTAGGCAAGCGTTTCACCTACATTCACAGAGGCAGAAAAGGTCAAGTAAAGGGAAAGGCTTAACTGAAAGAGCAGGAGAAAGCCCTGAGAGCACACACGCTGAAACAGAAGTAAGCAGCTTGCCGGATAAAGAACTCAAAACTTTGGTAATAGAAGTGTTAAGTGAGTCAGAGAAAAGAATAAATGAATGCAGTGAGAGTTTTAACAAGGAACTGGAAAATATAAAAAAGACAATCAAAAATGAAGAATTCAATAACTAAAATTAAAAAAAAAAACACTCTGGAAGGAATGACTAGAAGATTTAGTGATACAGAAGAACATGTAAATGATGTGGAAGGTAGAATAATGAAAAGTACCCAGCCAGAACAGCAAAAAGAAAAGCAATTTTAAAAAATGAAAACAGTTTAAGAGACCTCTTAAATAACATTAAGCATATCAACATTCACATTATAAGGGTCCCAGAAAGGGGGGGGGGGCATTAAAAATGCATTTGAGGAAATTATGGCTGAAAACTTCCCAAACCTGAAAAAGGAAACAGATATCCACATACAGGAAGCACAGAGGGTCCTAAACAAGATGAACCCAAAGAGCCCCACACCAAGATATCATAATTAAAATGGCTAAAGTTAAAAATAAAGAATTCTAAAGGCAGCAAGAGAAAAACAAGGGGTCATGTAAAAGGGAACCCCCATAAGGCTATCAGCTGATTTCTCTGAAGAAACTTGTCAGTGTCATGATGTATTCACGTGGCTAAAAGGGAAAACTTGTAATCTAGGATACTCTACCCAGAAAGATTATTATTTAGAATTGAAAAAGAGATAAAGAACTTCTCAGACAAGCAAAAACTCAAGAGTTCAACACTAAATCTACCCTACAAAAAAAAAAAAAAAGAATCAAAGGATCATAGTGATTACTATGAATAATTATATGCCAATAAAATGGACAACCTAGAAGAAATAGACAAATTCTTAGAAATGTATAATCAATCTTCCAAGACTGAAATAGGAAGATATAGAAAATATACACAGACCAGTTACCAGTAATGATATTGAATCCATAATTTTAAAAAACCCTAGCAAACAAAAGCCCAGGATTAGACAGCTTCACAGGTGAATTCTCGCAAACATTTAGAGAAGAGTTAACACCTATCCTTCTCAAACTATTCCAAAAAATTGCAGAAGAAGGAACACTTCCAAACTCATTCTGTGAGGTCAGTATCACACTGATACCAACATCAGACAAAGATTTCACACACACACACACAAAATTAGTGGCCAATATTACTGAAGAACATAGATGGAAAAAATCTTCACCAAAATATTAGCAAACTGACTGCAACAATATATTAAAAGGATCATACACCATGATCAAGTGGGATTTATCCCAGGGATACAAGGATGTTTCAATACCAGCAAATTAATCAATGTAATACCCCACACTTACAAATTAAAGAGTAAAAATCATATGATTGTCTTAATAAATGTGGAAAAAACTTTTGGCAGAATTCAACATCCACTTGTAATAAAAACTCTCAACAAAGTGGGTGGAGAGGGAACACACTTCAGCATAATAAAGAACATAAATGGCAAGCCCACAGCTGTCGCACTCAGTGGTGAAGAGCTGAAAGCATTTCTTCTAAGATCAGGACTCAGACAGGGGTGCCCACTTCCACCACCTTTATTCAACATAGTACTGGAAGTCCTAGCCACAGCATTCAGACAAGAAAAATAAACAGAAGGAATCCAAACTGGAAAGGAAGAAGTAAAACTGTCACTGTTTGCAGATGACATATTATACATAGAAAATCTTAAAGATACCACCAAAAATCTACTAATCTCATCAATCAATTCAGTAAAATTTCAGGATACAAAATTAATATCCAAATCTGTTGCATTTCTATACACTGACAAGGAACTATCAGAAAGAGAAATTAAGAAAAAAAATCCCATTTACAATTGCATCAAAAAAAAAAAAAAAAAGAAAAGAAAAACCTCCTAGGCTAAATCTAACTAAGTCAGTAAGAGACCTTTATTGGGAAAACTATAAGACACTGATGAAAGAACTTGAAGACAACACAAACAGATGGAAAGCTATCCTGTGTTCATGGATTGGAAGGATTAATATTGTTAAAATGACCATAGAACCGAAGGCAATCTACAGATTCAGTGCAATCCCTATCAAAATACCAATGACATTTTTCACAGAAGTAGAATAAATAATTCTAAAATTTGACTGGAAACACAAAAGATCCCGAATAGCCAAAATAATCTTGAGGGAAAAAAATGAAGTTGGAGGTATCACACTCTTCGATTTCAAACTATGCTACAAAGTCAAAGTAATCAAAATAGTATGGTATTGGCATGAAAACAGACACACAGATCAATGGAACAGAACAGAGAGCCCAGAAACGTACCCACACTTATATGGGAAATTAATCTCTGACAATGAGGTAAGAATATACAATAGGGAAAATATAGCCTCTTCAGTAAATGGTGTTGGGAAAAATGGACAGCTACATGCAAGAGTCAAACTGGACTACTCTCTCACACCATGTAAAAAAATTAATTTAAAATAGATTAAATACTTAAATGTAAGACCTGAAACCATGGAAGTTCTAGAAGAAAATATAGACAGATACAGACAGTACACTCTTTGACACTGGTGCTAGTAATTTTTTTTTTAATTTATCTCCTTAAGCAAGAGAAACAAAAGAAAAAATAAATAGAAAAAAATAGGACTACATCAAATTAAAAGTCTTTTGCACAATGAAGGAAACTACCAACAAAACAAGAAGGCCACCTACTGAATGGGAAAAGATAGTTGCAAATGATATCCTCAGTCAGGGGTTAATATCCAAAATATATAAAGAACTCCTACAATTCAACATCAAAAAAACAGAGACAAATCTACTGAAAAACGGGCAGAGGATCTGAATGGACATTTTTGCAAAGAAGACATACAGATGGTCAATAGGCATGTTAAAGGATGCGCAGCATCACTAATCATCAGAGAAAAGCAAATCAAAACCACAATGAGCTCGCACCTCACACCTGTCAGAATGGCTATCATCAAAAAGATGACAAATAGCAAGTATTGGCAGGATGTGGAGAAAAGAGAATCATTGTGCACTGTTGTTGGGAATGAAAATCGATGCAACTACCATGGAAAACAGCGCGAGATTCATCAAAAAATTAAAAATAAAGCCACCATTGATCTCACAATCTCACTCCTGGGTATTTATCTGAAAAGAAATGAAAACACTAATTTGAAAAGATACATGTACCTCTATGTTCATTGTGGCAATATTCACAATAGCCAAGATACAGAAGCAACCTAAGTGTCGACTGATAGATTTGTGGATAAAGAAGATGTGGTCTATACAGATACGATGGAATACTACTCAGACATAAAAAGAATGAAATCTTGCCATTTGCAGCAACATGGATGGACTTGGGGGGCATTATTCTAAATGAAATAATTCAGACAGGAAAGACAAATACTTTATGAGTTTGCTTATATGTGGAATCAAAAAAAAAAATGAACAAACATAACAAAATAGAAACAGAGTCATAGATACAGAGAACAAACAGGTGGTTATCAAGAGGGAAGGGCCGTGTGGGGAGGAATGAAATAGGTGAGAGAGATTAAGAGGTACAAACTTCCAGTTGCAAAACAGATGAGTCATGGGTATGAAATGCACAGCATGGGGAATATAGTCAATATCTATGTACTATCTTTGAGTGGTGACATACCAGAGCTAGACTTATTGTGGTGATCATTTTGAAATGTATAGAAATATTGCATCTCTATGCTGTGCAACAGGAAAAACAAACACTCATAGAAAAAGTGATCAGATTTGTGATTACCAGAGGCAGGGGCAGGGGAGAGGGAACTGGACGAAGGCAGTCAGCAAGTACAAACTTCCAGTTATAAGATAAGCTAAGTACCAGGGATGTAATGTACAACATGATAAATACAATGAACACTGCTGTATGTTATCTATGGAAGTTATTAAGAGAGTAAATCTTATGAGTTCTCATCACAAGGAAAATGGTTTTTCCTATTTCTTTAATTTTGCATCTGTGTAAGATGATGGATGCTCACTGAACTTATTGTGGTCATCATTTCATGATGTGTGTAAGTCAAATCATTGTGTGTAGACCTTAAATTTATACAGTGCTTTATGTCAATTAAATCTCAATAAAACTGGAAGGAAAAAAAAAGATTAGAGGCTTTAAAGTTAGTCCCAAGTTCAAATCTGAGCTTTTCCCCAAACTACTTGTGACCTTAAGCTACGTTTCCCCCTTTAAGCCTCACATTCTCATCTATATAAAGGGGATAATGCGAATAAATTCACGTGTTTAGGTAAGGAGTAAAGTAGATGCTTCTCGGTGTCAATTGCTCAGCTACTGGCATTATTGGAGCTGTCTGAGAGTAACCAACAGAGGGCAGCCCTGCAAGGGAAAACTGAGATTCCATACCTGGTACTTAAAACTAAACTCAGAAGCAAATCAGTTGAGTTATGTGTTGTAACTTTGATAGCAGCATTCACTAAAGAATTCTAAGCTTGGTTGCATTTTCGTTATTCCACCTGAAGGTGGAGAAAGAGATGGGAAAAAAACACTGAGGGCATGTGCCCTTCTGAGAAGGTGTGGCCATCGACACCCAGGGAGCATTTTCAACTACTTCAGTTCGTCATCCTACTGCCAAATCATTGTCTGTCGTTCTCTGTTTTCACCTGTATTTTTCCTTCTCTCCTTTTCCTCCATTGAATAGTTATGAACATACTCCATATATTTTTCATTTCCCTCAATTTTAGATGTTCTTTATGTAGAATCAGTTGTAGGAGGAACTTACCTGGCAAAATTCTCCCTAGAAGAAACAAAATTGTCATTTTCAAAGGTCTCCTTTTTGGCTTAATTAGTTTGACTTTTATTAAAATCACAATTACCACTATAAATACACAGAAAATGCAAATCCAAATCTAACTGAGTAAATTATTCACGATCTTTCCTCTTCAGAGCTAAAAATTTTCACTTTGTCCTTTAATATAGTAGTCCTAATATGTTCTCTGTGTTATTATTCATGATAATGAAAATTATTTTTAAATATTGAGGCCAGAGTAAGTAAATGATGGTATAAAGTGGCATTTATCAGGAGGTTTTAATAATATGGAAGTACTTGTTTTACCTGCAGCAAGATCACAGCTTACTTACGGGCTACACCTCAAATGGGGTGGGGGTGGGGAAGTCCATTTTTTCCCCTCTGGAAGCTATTCTTAACTCCCTTTTGAGCTCTTTCTCCGCTGGAGAGTGGAGGGGTGGGAAGAAATAAGAGAGGGAGAGGTTGGAGTTTAATATAGTCCAACCCAGTTTTTAAAACGTCGTCTGATCAATAGTTTAAGCAATCACTTTAGGCAACTGAGTTCCCGTGGAATATAGTCAGGCTCAAAAATCCTCTCCCACACTCCTCTCTTCTCCAAGGTGGTCTCTGGATGTATGGCGGAGTCGGGGTGAGGGGGACTCTCTTGTCTCACAAGGTCCTTTGAAAAGTTTCTATTCCCGTAGTCCCCTCCCCTGTGATCTCTTAGTCTTGCCCCTGGTATCTGCCTGACCGCTGGTATTCTCATTGCCTCCAATCTGCCCAACCAGGGCAAGTAGGAACCAAAAATGCAACCTTAGGTGGTGGTAGGAAGAGGAACAAGGAACTTGTTACTCAACCTTGTAAAACCAGACCTCTCTCCTCAGTCTCCCGCCTTCCCATCAAGCACCAGGACTGGGACAGGATCTCCCTCCTTCCTATAGGGACGCCCTCCTTCCCCCTTTCCCGGATACTATAATGGGCAGAATGTTGAGAGAAAGAAAACAGTTTACTGGTAAGGGAACATATATCAGAAAATATCTCACAAATATTATATCCATTTTATAATGTAAAGAGGGAAAAAGCAAGGCGCAAAATGTGTTTACACTATCATCAGAAATTATATAGTATGTGTACAGAAAAGTCTAGAGCTATATACATCATTTTTTTATTTTTTTTTACTTTTTTTAACATTTTTTATTGATTTATAATCATTTTACAATGTTGTGTCAAATTCCAGTGTTCAGCACAATTTTTCAGTTATTCACGGACATATACACACTCGTCACATTTTTTTCTCTGTGAGTTATCATAACATTTTGTGTATATTTCCCTGTGCTATACAGTGTAGTCTATTCTACAATTTTGAAATCCCAGTCTATCCCTTCCCACCCTCCACCCCCCTGGTAACCACAAGTCTGTATTCTCTGTCTGTGAGTCTATTTCTGTCCTTTATTTACGCTTTGTTTTTGTTTGTTTGTTTTTGTTTTTGTTTTTTAGATTCCACATATGAGCGATCTCATATGGTATTTTTCTTTGTCTTTCTGGCTTACTTCACTTAGAATGACATTCTCCAGGAGCATCCATGTTGCTGCAAATGGCATTATGTTGTCGGTTTTTATGGCTGAGTAGTATTCCATTGTATAAATATACCACATCTTCTTTATCCAGTCACCTGTTGTTGGACATTTAGGCTGTTTCCATGTTTTGGCTATTGTAAATAGTGCTGCTATGAACATTGGGGTGCAGGTGTCATCCTGAAGTAGATTTCCTTCTGGATATAAGCCCAGGAGTGGGATTCCTGGGTCATATGGTAAGTCTATTCCTAGTCTTTTGAGGAATCTCCACACTGTTTTCCATAGTGGCTGCACCAAACTGCATTCCCACCAGCAGTGTAGGAGGGTTCCCCTTTCTCCACAGCCTCTCCAGCATTTGTCATTTGTAGATTTTTGAATGACGGCCATTCTGACTGGTGTGAGGTGATACATCATTTTTAAAATGATTTTATTTTTTGTTTTATTTGTTTGTTTAATGGAGGTACTGGGGATTGTACCTCGTGCATGCTAAGCACACACTCTACCACTGAGCTCACCCTCGCCCCTCAAAATTTTAAATAAACCTTATTTTTAAATTGTATGAACAAAATGTTATTACAGAGTTGCTTTTCAGCAACCACAACTCGGAATTTGACTTTATCTCCACTCTTGCAGGATACACTTATCACTCATCTTTCCCATGAGCTTTGTTCAGTCCTTCTGAGACCACTGCCTGTGAAACAGTAAGCCAACTGGAAGGCAAAACTCAGGGAGGGGTGCAGAAAGCAGTTTTCCTCCAACTCCAGCAGAAGGCACCTGCAAAAATATGCTACTTTCACTTATAATAATTTTTAAACTAAAATCACAGGAAGTGGTAGTTGCTGTTAATGTTAATAAGCCCAGGGAATAAGATATCTTGTTTTGCTTTCTTTTGTAGGTCACCAGATCAATCTCAAAGTCAAGCATATGAACCTACTGTTAAAAATGTCCAATATCAGCAAAATAACAAGGTAAATTCATATTTTTATATGTCAGTTTTAATTACTGAATTTGAATTTTGAAGGAAATTTCTGGGCCTGACTTACTTCAAATAGAGATAAGTAAAAGCGCTTTTCCTTTATTTGCCAAGCTTTTAAATTTAGTATTTTAAGAGGGAAAAGGGCATTTCCTGGTGCAAAAAGGACAGACAGAGGCTGGCATTAACTGATATGTGTAGATAAAACAGTAAAATAACAGAAATAATCCAAATATTGTTTATAGTATATTTTACACCATAGAATATATAATATATATTATATAACATATATAATAATAGTATAATATTCTTAAACTTTTCTTATAGAAATATACATTCAATTTATCAAATGCATTTCAACAAGGTTGAAATTTTCATAATAATGATTTATATTCCCGGAACTGAGTAACTATATATATATATATAATACTTGTAAAATAGCTTTTTATTTCAAATTATCAGCTAAAGCAAATATATCTAGAACATGATTGTGAACAATGAGTAACTTCAAAAATTCCTAAAACTTCATCCTCAGATAAACATTCCTTCCAGTGTCCTAAATGTCTCTTTTGAAATACTCATCCGCTCAATCAACTTATTTGACTAAAATAATTTTATTTTACAAAGGGAATTAACTTTTCTAATAATCAGGTTAAATACAGCTTACACAGAGCTTTTTAAATAACTTTTGGGAAAATACCTTGAATAATTTTTAGCCTAAAATTGCCAAATTTCAAAAATTATACCTAGTCTTTGATGGTAAGAGTGACACTCAGCTAGTGTCCACTCCACCTGAGGTCTCTTTCTATATAGTGCTAGATGGAAACAAACGCTGCAAAACTTGCAATTGAAACTAGTCATCACAGTCAATATACAGCCAAGGATACCGCGCCTGTCACACCAAATGCTAGTCTCAACTTCATGTGTCCAAGCGCACACAGGGAATAATGTGTACCATTCTGACTTCCAGAAACAAAGAAAATTGGAAAGACAGGAAAGATTCAACTTTGGGCCATAAAATCACAATAGGACACAGGATCTGATGTTAACAAAATGCCCAGGATGACGTAAATGCCAACTGAATCTGGAAGTACCAAGTAGAATCAAGAACCACATTTCAAATGAAGCAGCAGCTTGGACTAATGATATCTGCTCTGGTTGGAAGGGAACACAGGGCTTAGATTCACAAACTATTTGCCACCCTTGTTTCAAGAGATCGATTCAGCCTGAGAATCTAATAGGTTTAAGAAGAGATAGAACAGATTCGTAGTAGGTTGTAAAGGTAGGAATGTTTGGGGGTCGGGGCAGGCATCTCCCACCTTTCAAAGAAGACACCCTAAATGGCAAGCATGTTATCTCATCCACCAGCAGAGGTAAGGTCGGAATGAACCAGTGGTTTGATCTTGGGTGGCATTTCTAAAGTTCTTAAAACAATTTCTCTTCCAGGTAACCAGGAAAAGTAATTCTGAATTACTGAATGCAGGATATGAAGAATTTAATCATCAAGATTGGGAAGCATATTAAAAACTGGAAATGTACAAATTATCATTTAATCTGTCTCGAGAGATGGCATGCTTTCTCAAGGAAAACCGTATCCACTCTGTCAAAATTCTGAAAACATAAGCAGACGTATTTACCGGTCATCGGAATCCAGGCATGTAGGTGACACTGAGAACCAGAACACAATACATTTTAACTAAAGAAAAGTCATATCCATGAAGATCAAGAAATTCTGAAGGAAAAGGCTTATTATCAAAACCCAAAACACAATCAGTGAAACATATTTTGGTTATTCCTGGGTGATAGTCAAGGTGATAGCAACCCAGATTTGTGTCCAGCTGCCCTTAAAATACTGCTCACAGATTATTTACAAGTGCAACTTACTTATTATCTGGGGAGGGTGTGGGATTGACAATATATTGGGAAACAAAGCTCTTCATATGTTAGAAAGTACATAAAAGATGACTACGTATGCAAGGAGATGCAGGATGAATGCATACGTAAAACTCACACCGTACGTAAACTGTGGTGAGTACATAGATGCTCCAATTTCGTCTGTAACTCACAGACCCCTTTAGTTCTTAGGCACATTAGTTTTATAAGAAATCACTGCTTCCACAGTAGATAATTTTGTTGCCAATAATTTCTAAGTTGTTCCCTTAAAGAAAAGAACTGGGATATACATATCATGGAGAATCGTATTTTTCTTGTTAATGCATAAAGTTATTTCGAAGAAAGACACTATATTGGGAAAAAAGTGAAGTTATACTCTGTGACATAACTAATTTGTTTTCCACCACAGATGAACTATGTCTTCCTATAATTTAATAGCTTTGTTGAATACTCCTTTACACGGTAGTGTGTGCATCGGTAGACTGGCATCAAGGTATTCCAGCTCAGCCAGTTTTTAATGTGCTACTTAATGGAAAATGAATTCCTCTGTATCTCTTTCAAATGTTCGACTATCAAGTATATTTGCGGTAAAACTTTAATTTCAATAAAATGTAAGCACCATGTTCATAGATTTATGAGTGTTTTACTAGATATTCTTTGGATTTGCTTTATAGATGATGATAAATGATTTTAAGCATAATTTTAATGCTGCCAAAAGACAGCAACATATTAAACAGTAGTAGCAACATTTTAGCAGTAAACTTCAAAAGTAAAAACAAAATATTTCCTGATAATAGACAATCTTTTGGGAATTGACTTTCCCCCCTGGTTACAAACCCTTGGGACCACTCATGTTTGTCTCACAGATGCACAGCTTTCATCCCTATTTCCATCCCAATCCTGCCCAAAAGGGAGGAGCTGTATGATACAGGACAAGGATTCTGAATTGTGATATGGTGGGAAAGTGCCACAAAGCAAAGAATGGCAGCAAGAGATGTACCTACTCACTTTCACATCCTTGGAACTCACCAGAGGAAAACATGCTTGTTAGAGGCATGACAGGTGAACCTATTGTGAAAAGAATTCCATTGAAAGAAAATGAAAATCTAAAACTGTCACCTCTCCATAATGTGCCCTCTACCCTGGACATTTCAGTTGTGCTCTAACTTTCACAGAGAATGTAGTTTTCGATGTGGAAAGAGAAGCAGGCGAAAACTCAACCTTTCTGAAGCAAGTGCCTCTCACTCTTTGGACCATACTTTTTCTATTGGTCTTTCCCAACCAACCAGAGAAGAGCTGTGGGTCTTTCCCAACCAACCAGAGAAGAGCTGTGGGTCTTTCCCAACCAACCAGAGAAGAGCTGTGGGTCTTTCCCACCAACCAGAGAAGAGCTGCTGAGGTAAGCTGGCCTGCGTCTCCCTGCACTCTCAGAAGGCCCGTCTGGATCACAGTAGGTTCCACATGAAGTAGCCAGTATAGACCACCTGTATTTGACGTCTTGGGGAGGACCTTTCTTTGGGTTCCCAGTTTTTCCATCCTGTGTCACCTCACAAATTGATTGATAAGGGTCTGGGGAAAGGCAGCCAAGATTTGGGTTTTCTCTAATCTAGGCAAAGGGAGTAGTCGTGACTCGTATATAGTCCTGCTTTTTCCCTAGGATGGAAAAACCTGTTTAAAAGTTTGGGGTCAAAGCTCAAGGATGTTTCAATCACCCAGGTCTCCTGCCTCTTCTTCTACCACCTAGCACAGGGTTTCCAGCTCTGGTGACTGGACGGAGCTTCAGGGTCCCGGCTTCTCCAATTTATTCCACCTGAGACAGAAGGCAACATGTGTACCATTTACAGCTTTTTTTGTTTATAACACCCTTTAACTGTAATAAAAGCACAAGAAACAAGAGGAAGTTCCACACAGAAAGCATTTATTATTTGTTTTTCCAGTACATCAGCATTTTAGAAAAGAGATACATTTTTAAGGAAATGAAAAATCAAGTTGAATTTTCAAAAGAGAAAAGAAAATGGCCAATTAATAAACCTATTTGGAGTTTGAAGGTGAAAGTCTGCATAGGAACAAATTAGGATTAAAGATTCTCTTTTTGATGTGCATTTTTTCCTGATTATCTCTTGATAAGCTTCATGAAAAATATGACAACCAAACTGCCTTCATACATTAGGTTAGTGATGGGGAAGGAAGAATGTATTGATTGGAAGTGAACTTAACTGTATTTGAAGATCTGGCCCTGGGAGGGAGAGGCCCCACCTCTGAAAGCCCCTGCCTCCACTTCATCCTTCTGCGGGGCTTATGCACAGAATGTGCACTTAGGGCTGGCCTTCTCCAGTGTCGCAGTGCCACTTCTATATGTATTTCTATATATGCTAAGAATTTACATGCCAGGTCCATCTTGGCCCGAGTTTTAGTAATCATAGGTTCTGCTCTTATATCATACACAATTCATTCTGAAACTTCACAACGATCTAGGCGTGTTTGGTTGCCTAAAACGCGTCAGTGTGTTCAGCCAGGGGTGTAGCGTCTTCAGGGGCGCACCCCTTTTCCTTCTCCTCCACCACATCCTTCTCTTTTCTTATTCTTACAACTGTCCCCTCCAACTTGTCCTTATGCTAGTTTTTAGGTGTCCTTTGCCCTCCTCTCCCTTGTGAGTTTATCTTCAGGGAGAAATAAAAATGCATAATCACTGTTCATGCTGGTGACTGATGCTGAACAGAGAAAAGCTGTCACACCTTCCGAAGATGCGGGGTGTTGTTTTGACTCTTTGTGCTTCACATGATTGGCGCAAAGGCATTTCTATCTCTTCCACGGTCTAGAACTATATTACCTAAGCTCTCTGGATCTCTGTTGCCTCTCCTGCAAAAGGAGTTAGGTCTACCACTAACACTGTATTAATTCACTGATTGATTCATTCAATAAATACTTATTCTACTGACCTGGGTACTTTTAAGGCACTTCAGGTAAAGAAACCAAAGATCTACCTATTTGGATTCCCTGAGAACCATGGTAATAACCTGTGAATGAAAACACCTTTTTAAAAATCCACTTAATAAAACTCTGCAAACAACAAATCCTCATTCTTCTTCTTGCCTGTTTCTGTTCTCTGAGTTTCCACAAATACCATTTATTTTCCACTTAAGCTGATCTCTTCTTTTGTGATCTGACTCAATCTTTTGTTTTACTGCTTGCAAAACAAAAGGGTTCACTATGTTACTGGGAAGAATGACCTATAAAAGTCCTTGCAGGAAGCAGTCATTATTTTTTTTTCATTATTTTTAAGTCATATTTTCTCACATCATCCTTTGAGAAGGTGTCATCTACTCACCCTTGCAACTAGGCAAACTCACTGTTCTCTTGGCATATGCGTATTAGAGAAACTTTCGGTGCTTATCCATAGCTCATAACACGTATCTCAAATGTGTTAGGGAAATTAGGAATTACATTATAACTGAATTGAATGTAAAACACTTTGTCTTCTCATTTTTAGTATTTTATGTACATCTACCTTTGCAAAGCGTACACTAAGGAAGGAAGTGGTATTGAGTGAGAGAAGCATTAAGAATTAGTTCTTAATGCACAGTATGCTAATTTAAACTTCAAATTTTAAATCTTAATTAAAGTGACTGATTAAAACATAAACTTGCTTTTGATTCATACAGTTTTCACCTAGTATTTATGGCTTGACTGTGAACACGGTAAAGCAGCTGTGTCAGCATTTTCCAGAACACTATTCCTGCCACTTCCCTTAAAGGATGCCGGGGTCCTAAGTCTCTCCAGCAAAGGGGCTCCTCTGTATACACAGATCTACCATAAGTAGGTTACTGTCAGTCTATCTGAACTGGGGCTGTTCTCCTGGTAGCCAACTTTTAACTCAGGAGACTACTTAAAATAGACAAAGTTTTAGGACAGCTGTGTGACATAATTAACAATCAAATGGTTTCAGATGAACTATAATTTTATTAGCTATTAAAGTAAAAAACTAGAGACTTGTAACAGTGCTTTGCTGAGACATATTTCTTACAAATTCTTCAGAACAGTAAGTTCCCTCATTACAATTATTTTAATCTGTTTGATGAGTTGTCCATCTACTGCCTACATGTGTCTAGGAGACACATAAAACTGTTTCTGAAAACAGTATTAAAGGGCAAGTCATGAAAAACCCATTTGGTTACTAGATTTTCTTCAAGGACTCTACTTGTTATTAGCTAAGAAAAAGTCTTACCATTCACTATCCTATACAAATAAAAACACCAGTTAAAGGCCAGTGATAAGAAGAAGAACAGGTCATTTATTTTCAGTAACCAAACCTTCTGTCACCAAATCACAGGGACCAAACGACCCAAGAGCGGGTGAGTCTATGCGGTAATAATACAGTCTTCAAAAGATAATGACATTCACATTCTCAACAGCACAGACAGGACCATTTAATTTCTTTAACAGAAGACAATCACTTGCACAGTGTCATAATAAATAAATATTTCTATACTAAGACACAGTATGAGAGAAGCAATTCGGAAGACAGTAACGGGCTCACAAGCGCTAATCCAATCAGCTGGGAGGTACTTTCCTAAATGAGGTACTAGGGAAAAAAATCGCTTGAAATTCATTTCAAAGGTTACGGTCTTTAAAAATCAGGGCGGAGGGGAAGTACAGAGAATAATTTTATTTTCTAATTTTATTCTAAAATACAAACAAGACTCCTTAAGATTATGTCAACAGAACTCGATGTATTTTTGTTTCCAAATTCCTAACATGAAAGTCATAAATATTAGGCTTGAAACTGCTGACATTTGATCAAAACCAACAGCACACAAAGAAAACTGTTTTAAAATTATCAGTTACATGAAACAAGCAATTCCTAAGTACAGGGCTCTTGAATACAAAGCTTATAAAAGAGTTCTACAATTACCAAAATCTCAGAGGCCAAAAAAGATACTAGCAATTTTTTTTAAAAACAATGCTTTGAAGCAGAGTACTAGTTTAAATTATATGAAACAACCTGGACAAGATTCTGATGCAAAATCACAACTGAGATGAGGATGAAAGAATATCTGAATTCAGCCCAGTTAAACCACAGAGCCACCTAAAGCCTATTTCCTTTTCCAAATGAAACAAGAGTTATCTCAAAACTTTTAAGCTTTTAAATGATCAGCATTTCCTTTATCTGTCTGTGGAATATAAGAACATATTCTTAAAGCAAGACGATGTGAAAAAAAAGCAAAACAAATCTGTGCAGGACGCTCTGCCTGCTTTATCACAGACTGCATCAATACATTAAGGCTCCTTCCAGAATTCTAGAACTTCAGGTGAATTCTATTCAAACTAAGACACTGCAGAACAGGGGGGATAAAATTAAAATTTCCACCTCTGATGGAAACTTCCATGAATTTCAGAAAAAGTGAGCAAAGTATACAGCTTTCAGATGAAAAACATCAGTGCCTTGATCACTTTAAGTGCCTTAATTTTTTGAAACAATTTAAGCAAAGGTTTCTTTATTCCAGTTATCTGGTACTGTGCCATCTTGAAAAAAAAAAAAAGCAAGAATTCTGCATTTTTTTAAAAAATCTCTTTTCCTAGAGAACAATTACGATGGATTTAAGGTAGTCTGCTGGCAAAGAATGAAAAATGTCAGAATCTGTGCAAGAGTAACAAGTATTAGAATGATGAGAAGTTTACCAGTTACAGCCAGATACAGGGAAATATTTTTTAGGTCCCAAATTCACAAATGTAATTAGCCTTAAATGAACAAAAAGCCATGATTAATAAAATCTGTTCACTTTGTTTAAGTGATTCTAACCTGATGGTGGAATGGTTGACTCTCAGGGGCTCACTCCCTACCTCGTGCCGCGGCAGGGACTCTCGGCTGCAAGCTCATTGCAGCAGCTACTTTAACAGGTTCTGCAGCATGGCCGTGGCATAGGTGGGCCTGGCCTGTCTGCTCTCAATTGCATTCTGGAGGTACTGGATGCCTCCACAGCGTTCCCAAATCTCTTCGAATTGTCTTGGCAAAATCTCAGCACCACGCTTTCGAGTCAGGCCCGTCTCTTCGAGATTCAGCTCACACATCTCCATGTCATCCTTACCTGCACAGGTGAGAAGTCAGAATCAACGCACCTCTCTGCAGAACCATTTAGCACTAACTTTTTTCTTGAAATGTCTCATCAATTCTCATAGATTTGAGAACCTTTAAAGCTTTATTTCCTTTCTCAAGATTTAAATCTGCTTATTATTAGTAAGTTCACCAGACACAAACCAATCCTCCACCAAGTACACTCTGGAAATGTATGAATACTGCAGTGGATCAAACATATTACCAGGGCTAATAAAAATGCTATCTCCTTAAACCATTTACAAAGTAACTGATGTAGACACCAATGAAAAGGTTCTTAGGACACAGGCTTCTATGTGCTCTACCAGGACATAATTAATCCAAGCAATTTCACATTGTAAGTTGTCCTCAATTAACTGGAAATGTGATTTAATTACAAGGCTCCATACCTCAACCCTGAAATTTAATGAATTATTACGTTATCTATCACACTGTCTCATTCAGGGGGTTCATAATCCTTTTTTGCTTTCTGAATTATTTTTTTTCATGTGAATCATACCCACCAGCCACAAGAAGGATGGGTGGCTTGTCAGGGTGAAGCTCCATCTGCCGGGCAATCCACGGTCCGTCAAAATGGGCGTACCACCAGCCTTTTTTCTTATTTTGCGGGTCTTTGTACTGGTCCGCAGGGCGGATGAACGGGATGCGGAAGAAGCGCTGCTGCCGGTTCATTTCGATCTCCTGCTGCCGGGCAGGGAGCTGGGCCGCGGGGTTCTGCTGAGCTGCCACAGAGAACAGGGAGAGTCAGAGCTGCAGCCTGAGAGAGAGTGAGAGCTGCCTGAGTCCTAAACTGCACCACAAATTAAAAAAAAAAAAAAAAAAAAGGAAGAAGAGGGGTTCCTAGTAGTAGACGTAAAACAAAATGTAAATATGAATTGCCGGTAAATGAATACAATTTCTTTCCCTGAAGAAGCTCCTTGGCATGGCAAACGCACACCCTCCCACCCTCCACCACCATCAGCACCACCAACAGCAGCAGTACCACCACCACCCAGCCCCGGGCAGAGTCCCACAAATGACCGCACCTGCGCCCAAAATGAACTCACATGGCAGGAAAGCAAACCAGTCTTGTTTACTAGGTTTGTATTTTTCCTCCAGAGAGTTCAAAATGAAGGCTGCAGAATAACATTTATGGGACTAACTCATAATAAAACAAACAGTAATTTGACAAATCTAAAAGATTACAGATGTTTGTCAATTATTGTAATTTAATCACAATTTCCTCAAAAAAGTGGAAGGCATAAAAATTTTCTCTTTTGCCAGCTGATTTTGAGATTTAAAATGGCCAAGATAACAGATTTTTACTTATTAAGACTTAGACAACTTTAAGACAATAACAAAATGGTAACAGTAAGCATGAACTCTCACTCAGAATTACTTACTCTGAAATCACATTTCTGTTGGAATAAAATCCACTGAAGTAAGTGGAAAGTGTATAATATTTGGTTCTTTTTGCTAATAGAGAAGAAAAATCCTTGCTTTTCTGCTAACACTCGGTAATGAGCTCATACCAATCTTTCTTCCCTTGCTCAATTACTAAACAGTTCTTTTTTTTTTTTCCTAAAAATATAAACAGTCCTCTGGGGCAATGACTTTACATCTTCAGGAGCATAATTCTGGTAAAGCTGTTTAATATGCTCTATACGCACAACTTTAAAGGTGGACCAATCATTTACTGCAGCTCAGTTAAAAATCTTCACTGAAAAGCTAAGTATGTCAATGAAAAATTATATAAGTCAAGGACAGTCACATGGCTTTTGTAAGACTTCCCAAGTACTGAAAGGATCAAATTACTTTCATTCTACTTTTTACACCAATAGCAAGAGCTTCATAGCAGCTGAATCTATTCCTGTGCAAACCAGAGAAAGCAGAAAGCAGTTAGCACAGCTGTATACCCCTAAGAAAGGATGAAACAGAGGCCCAGTTTTGTTAGTGACTTAAAAAGCTGTGTCACCTTTAGCATGTTATCAGAGATGAGTTTATTTATTCTCTTTCCTGCTCCCTCAAAGCTGCTTACAGTTCAGTGTTTCCATTTCAAGTTTTAAAAACTACCTACTTTGCAGAAAATACACTAACTCAAAACTAAGACATTTTATAAAAGGATTTAAAAAGGAAAACCTTCCCTCCATCTTAAGCAGTGAATTAGAATTCAATGTCCTGTTGACAGGAAACTTACCACGATATTGATGGCGACCGATCAGATTAACCTACATTTTTTCTTTTAAAATAATCTCCTGTGACTCAATATATTGGGTAAAATTAAGAAACCCAAAGGAGAGTCTTTGATGGCTTTTTCTAATAATGTGAGAAATGAAATTATATTAGGGAAGCCTGGAAATGAATATTCATCTGGAAACATTAAAAGTTTGAAACTAACCTTCTAAATAACTGACTATTCTTTCACATCCAATTGTGTTATCTTCAAAAAAGTGAATAACTTTCAAATGTAGCCCTGTAAATTACTAGAAACTCTAAAAAAAACCATGTCCAACCAGTTGGCAAATAACTATGGCATTATATTCAAGTCATTACTGCTCAACTGATTTCTAGAAGAAATTCACTGTACAGTAAGATGACTCCAAGCTCTTAAAGTATCAAAAAATGAGCATCATAGGAAGCTATAAAAGTAAAAACAATCTCCTCTTCCTATTAAGAGGTATCCTATTAAGCTTGTGTATATTATCATGCAAAACTCAAATCTTTTTGGACAGAAAAGCTTATACCATCACAGTGTTTGAAACCAGCACCTAAAGTTAGTCTTTATTCTAAAAGATCAGCTGCTTATTAAGATAAGAGTTTTGCTACAATAAGAATTGCGTATACTCAGTTTAAAATGCTAGTTTTTTAAAAAAAAGGAAGAAATTTGATAAAACAACAAATTAATTAAATTTTATTCTGCGTATATATTTTGGAGTGATCCAAATGAAAGCTTCATCCCAAATTAAATATCTTAGGACAGATAAACCAACATTAATGTATTATAATCTCCTTAAAATTGTAGCAAAACAATGTTTAATACAAGTTAGTATTTATAAAGTATTTTTAACCCATCTTCCAGTTAGCTCATGAGTTGCCACCCATTGACTTACGTGAATTGTTCAAAAATGGTGCAAAATCTGTGAACAAATATTTTAGGTTGAAGAAAAGATAAAAATGCCAAAGTGTTAAATGAGCATTCTTCTAATTTGTAATGCCTTCCCCATCAACTGAGAATAAATATCCTGTCCATAGCCAAACACTCCCAGAATTATCTACAGGTAGATGCTGCTTTCTGATTTTTTTTAAAGCTATTTTGTATTTTTTAGGAATTTCTTCTTGATAGACATACAAAGAGGACCAAAATTTAATTTTGGCACACAGTAATATCTAAACAAAAATCCAAAACAACGACTTAGTTAATAACCATTATAGTACCTTTAAAGCACTGCTAGAATTTTTGTAGGAAAAAAGAGAATGACTAATAAATTCATCCAAAAATATATGCATTAGAGAAAAAGCACTGCCACATTTATATATACTCAGTATTATTTCATTTCTTCACATAGTCTGAAGTCTTAAACTCATGCCGTTTTGTTTTTTGTTTTTTTTTTTTTAGGAACTAATAAATAAGACTGTTCTCCAAAGCCATTGTTTTAAGCAACTAAATACTGTAAATCTTTATGGGTGACTTGCCACTGCCCCCAAACTTATTTCTGAAACCTCCTTCTGTGGTAACGGTGAGGCGAGCATGCTCCCTGGGTACAGCACATAGGAAAAGGGGCGGAGCCTCCCAGCTCCGAATTCGAGGCATCAACCATTATTTGTCAATGTACCACTCTTCAAGGCAATAATACCACGTTATATTTCCATTACTTGTAAGTTATCATTTTATTTTCTCATATTAATGAATTCTAACCCTTCTAAACATTAAACCACAGAGCAGTTCCTTTCAGAGGTCAAGCAGCTGCACTATTAGGAAACCACCTAAAGCAGAGAATTTTCCCAAGTGAGCCTTTAAGCATCATGGGGTCCTTCGCCTTTCCCTTTAACTGTACTCCTGCATCAGAATGAATCTACATGAGAGGAAAATAAAGAGAAAAATAAAAAGGTTTTTTTCTAAGCAGAAGTTACATTTTATCCTGAAAATGGCCTGTAATCAAATTCTCTGAAGGCTATATATACGTGGAGTGTGTTCACCCACAATTTCTAATTTGTTCATATACCTGGATGGGATTCCTGGGAAAACTTCTTCATCACTCTCTTGTTCTTCCAAATATTTTGTTACAAATGGAAACAGTATAAGAAGCAGTAAGGTAAGCCATGATGTGTTATTTGCTCCTTTGGGGGCAAAGCTGGATGAGTAAGGTACCAAAGTTTGGTTTGACACAAAAAAAATACAAGAAATATGTATATTCATTAAAAATGTATGTGCCAAATATGACAAAATAAATTTCTTTTTGTTTTAAGAAGTGCAATCATTCAGATGTATAAATTTTGAAATAAAAGACAATGAAAGTCTATCAGCTAAAGGTCATGATTAGAAAATTACAGCTAAAAAGATTATAGCTAAAAAGAACAGCTCTTCATTTTTACAAGACAAAAGCTAACTGCAGTTAGAAACTTGGTACAGACAGTAGTCATCCTGTCATCTTCAATTCCCAGAGACAAATTTTTAAACTGGAGAAGAGAGTGGTGGTCACAAGAAGATGGATGTTTAGACAGCCTTCCACCTGCCACTTCTTAGTTGCAAGCAATCTCACCGCCCTTCCAGGAGCGGTATATTGACGGATGACACCCCGTGAACAGCCACTGGCATGAACAGCTCTCTTCCTGATAACACTTCCCTCCCTCAATCTAATCTTTGCAACAATTTAGAAATGCTAGAACTCCACCATTTAATTACCTTTCACTAAACATTGCTTATTTGCTAGGAAGGTGGTGAGGGAGGCAAAATATAAATGTGAGCTCATTTTCTTAGTCAACTTGAATCAAACATTGCTAACCTATACTATCAAGTGTTGCGAATATACCTCTTTTTTTTAAAAAAGGACATTAAATATGCTGTCACCTTGACATTAACCAGAATTAACCTAATACTGTGCCAGTTTAAAAGTAGCAAGTTGAACAAATGAAATTCCAACTGTTGCTTTTAAAACTGAAAAGACACTTATATACCACAGGTATTCTCAATTAATGTTAAAGCTTTTCCTAGGTCATGTCTATCCTGCTCTTTTTTCCAATTCCAGGTGTACAACTTTGCCTTTTGCATTACAAAGTAACAAAATTCATTTTTAGAATCTCAGTCAAAAAACCAAATCTTGACCTAGGCAAAACTCTGATCTAAACCAAGGTACTATTTCTCACTCTTGCAGTTTCACAGTATTATAAAATAATATTGGCAGTAAACATTCTTCTTTTTTTCATAGTAATCTTTGCATTTCCACACATAATCTTTACAAATATGTGTATATGTGTATGTGGAATGAATACATATTGACATGATTACACAACCTGCTCAGTATAGACAAGATTATTCTTACCTCCAGAATTTATCTTAACAAGTAAATTCGGTACTTTTAAACAAATGTGACTTTAAAGATGTATCTAACAGAAGTAATGCTTTGAAAGATAAAATATCATGGTTATGTTAGTTACCAGGTTCAGATGATCACAGGTCTACAAATAAGAGAAAACTTATGTTGGATATTTTGTTCAAATGCCTTATGTATAGTTACATGTCATTATATATATAGGAATATCCAAAAGTACAGATTTGTTTTTACCATAATCAGTAACAGACTTTGGAGCACGTTGTTCTGTTTCAGTATTTCTCTTCTTGTTCTTCGATTTCCAAGCATGGTACACTTTCAGTCTCCTGTGAAATTCCTCTCTGCAAGCTGCCAGGAGTTCAATATCTATCAATTATATAGAGAGAGCCAAAAACGAAGGGATTAGCATCCTAACTTAGTCATCTAGCATAATTATTCTGTGCCACAAACACCTTTTTAAATAAAGTTTTCATTTTCAAATAGTAAAGAATCAAAAGTCAGCTAACTATTGATAAAGATGAACATTTTACAGCATTATTACCTTTTCTATTTACAGAGCATTTCCTTACACATTATTACTATCTTAGATCATTTGCTCCCCACAAGAAGCCTGCACTGCATAGGTCTTCTAGAGATGAAGAACTTGAATCAGAGAGGTTAAGTCACTTATCCAAGGTCACAGGCCACGACAGTAGAATAAGAAGTAACCGAGCTCAAAGGCAAGCTAGATTTACACCCAACACATTTTGGATATTTTAATTATGCAGATAAACTCAGTGAGGAGAGGGAGAACACAGTGCAGGGTTCTGTATGACCATGACACTTGAGGCGCTGGTTACAGTGTCCTGAACGCAAACACTATGACTGACACAAGAACAGAACTGTGTAGTATCCTCCAGGTTACTCTGTTCTGTTGGAAGGAAAATAGCTTTAAAAAGAAAGGACTCCATTGCCATTTTGTTTTTTTAATTTCCATTCGTGGACCCAAAACATTCTGATATCTAGGTATTTAACCATCATTAGTAACATTAACATAACCCAAACTATAATTTCTCTATGCTTTTCCTCTGACCTAGGCAAGAAGACAGGCAAAATGAATTTAACTTAGTAAGCATATCTTTCTTCCAGCTTTGTGAATAGACTAGGTCTTCAAGGTGAGAGTAACAAAGAGAATGGCTTAAACTAATTTATATGAAAAAAAAATCCCACGCCAATCCAGTCCAGAGCCTTCCCATTCTCCATCCTCTCCTTTCACTCACCACAAGAAGTATTGATGGTGTCACGCAGTTCTGCGTATTTCCATTTACTGAGATCATGTTTCTTGGTACCGGCAGCTGCCTTGGTGGCTTGTACAGCAGGTCCTCTGTAATTATTATATATTTTTGTATAATTTAAACTAGAAATATGAATGAAATGTTGACTAAACAGGCAAGAAAGTGAGCACAAGTTTGAGAACTGGAAATAACTATTGGAAAAAGACATAATAATTTTTGTATCTTTGACAGATGAGATTAAGAAAGGTGTAACAGGATGCCCAGGTAAATTAAAATTTTCCAGTGTGCCATTCAATAGCCATATTCAGTTTTATCAGAACTTCTGATTCCAATATTCTAGTACCAGGGACCTCCCCCAGACCTCAGTTTAAATGTTCCAACTCATGGATAAATGAACATCTAAAGCTAAAGAATACATTTATATGTGTATCAACAAATGACTGGATAAAGAAGTTGTGGTATATACAATGGAATACTACTCAGCCACAAAAAAGAATGAAATAATGCCATTTTGCAGTAATCTGGATGGACCTAGAGATTATCATACTAAGTGAAGTAAGTCAGAAACAGAAAGACAAATATCATATGATATCACTTATATGTGGAATCTAAAAAACTGATACAAGTGAAGTTATTTACAAAACAGAGACGGACTCCCAGATGTGGAAAGCAAACTTATGGTTACCAGAGGGAAAGGAATGAGGGGAGGGATAAAATAGAAGTTTGGGATTAGCAGATACAAATTACTATGTATAAAATAACAAGGTTCTAATGTACAGCACAGGAAACTATATATATTCAATATCTTGTAATAACATAATGAAAATATGGAAAAGAATATACATATATATAACTGAATCACTGTGCTGTACACCAGAAACTAACACGACACTGTAAATCAAATATACTTCAATGAAAAAAAAAAATACATTTATATATATTCCTCAAAATCAGAAGAGAAATCCTCAACATATTCTAAGATCATGAGAAGCACATGAAAGGTTTGTTTATGAGCCAATCAGCCAAGCCCCAGCCACTGGCCCAGAGTCTGGCCAGGCATCTGCTTACAAAGTCCACAGGGGAGTGGCCCAACTGCCAGCCTCTGTCATTACAGACAGGCTAAAAGAGCTGCTGGAGCCTGGAAACTCCTGTGACCTTTGTGCTTCACTGTTAGAAGATTCAGAAAGGTTTGGTGGGCAGATAAAACCTCACCCTCATATTCAATGAGTAATAATATGACAACCAGTAAATTAAAGGAAAAGGTTGTAGGTCCTGAGACAGATAACAGAGATTTCAAAGGGCACAGTGTTTTACCTTGCCCTGAATAGTAGGAACATTTGAATAGGGAAAGAAGAAATATAAAACAGATATATATTAAATATAAAAAATGAAAATAATAAATAATTTTAAATAAATAATTTATTTTAAAAATAAATTTATTATTTAAAGAATAACTTTAAATTAAATGGGATAAAATCAACCTTTTCATAGTGCTACTGATAGCTTGATTTGCTTCTATTCATGTAATGTGAAATAATTATTCAGAAAATTTTCTTTTCTTTGATATCATTTTTTCAGCAAAAGATTATACCTGCCACATAGCAGACACTGAGAATAAGCTGCCAGTGAATTTTAAGCTCAATGTAACGAAGAATTTAAACACATCATATTTCAAGATATGAAAAGAAGATGGAACAGTATTAAAAGACTTAAGTATGAAAGAACTAAAATATCACTTCTCGGGTATCACACAAGCATTTCCACCTTTGTGGTCCACTACTTGGAAAACCTTCCTCTTAAAGAGGCATGATCACAGTATAGGATCTGAAAATGAGCTCGTATTTTTTCATCACTGTACATTCTGAAAGGCAGCAGCAATCCTGGCAAACAACCAAGACGCATTTAATGAGACTGTTGTCATTAAAAAATGATGCTTAAAAATATGTATCCTCTTTCCTGAAATAAAGAAAATAATTCCTGCAAAATTAAGCTTAATAATAAAATAAGGTACTTTTTGCTTCTTTAAAAGGCCTGTTTATGCTTTCCTTTTAGAGAATAAAAAAGAGCATACTTTACATACTCAAAAATTGTTAGGTGATTTTCAGTCACATATAAGCCTTGGCTAAAGGCTAATGTGTGACCATTTAGTCCTTTCTGCATTTTTATGGTTAAAATTTGTTTCAAGTTTATTGCAGAATCTCTTTTCCTAAGCTGTATGACTGGCCATTCTCCTTGTAGCTTTTTCTTCTTAATTGCTTTGCTCAAAGAGCCAGCTGTGGGTCAGCAAGGTCTCTCTGTTACCCTTAACAATAAATTATGCTTTAACATTATTCAAATACTCTTTTTTCTTTTCTACATCCCAAAACCACCGTTCAATAAACTAACAAAAAAGTTCTCCTTTCTTCCTAGCTCCTCTGCCAGTCTTTCTTGAAGAGCAGCTGAAATTACAGGGTTTTGCTGTTGTTTCCTTTCCTTTTGAAAGAGAAAGTGAATTTACCTAATATATAGTTTTATAGATTGTCAGAATACATACGAGGTGTCGAAATACATAAGGTGTGTTTTGATACTTTTTTAAAAATCACACTGAATTCAAATTATTATTACTTAAAATTATGGTTTTACTATTACTAGCTTATCATTCATGATACCTCAAACAAAATTACACCTGCTAAAAAGCATATTCAGCATTCTAAGAAGTACACAAATCAAATGCATTTAAATGCTTCCCCCATCTTTGGAGTTATTAAAAAAGTAAAATGAAGGTGTAATTTACTGATTATTTAGGCTTGTTATAAAGACAATCATGTAAAGGACAGAATGAGTTAGTAGCAACACTGACTTTTGATTTTAAAACATATACTAATTTTAACACTTTCAACTCTGTAACTTCAAAATTGAAAGTTAAAATGTTGCTGATTCGTATGCACTTATAAAGGTAACATGGACCAGATCCTGCTGGGAAGTTATATTCCTTGGTGGCTCAACTTTGACACCAGTGGTTTTTAATCTGTGTGCTGTGGTGCACAGGGGCCGTCTGGAGCCACACCCCTCCTCACTTGCCCTTCAGCCAAGCACAGTGGTTGCAGTCAGGGGGCAGCGCCACCCCCAGAGGGAGTTTCAAAATGTTCCTTTTGTTACAATGACAGGACTGGTTACCCTACTGAGACCGAACTGGTGGGGGCCAGTGGTAAGCATGACAGTACTACCAACAAGGAATCGTCCCATCCAAAATGCCAACGGTACTCCACGGAGAGATGCCAATTGAGAGGAACACTTTTTTTTTTAAAACTTTTTCTGTGTTAAGAGTGGTATGAGGACGAAGTGACATTTCTTGTGCAGAAAACTTACATGGAAAGAATAGGCTATTCATATAACAGGTTCTGGTCCAAATAATGAAAAGTCATTTTAAAAATATGATTTTGAGGTGACACTTATTTCCCCAATTACACTGCACTGACCTACTCAAAATTTCTGACATTTCTCTCGCCATTTGTTCCCTATAAGAAAAAGGATAACACAATACAGTGATATAAAAGACAACCACATAAATTACTTAAAAGACCTAAAAGCATAATTAAAATTTGTATTTTCAAAAGGACTACTGATTTACTAACCATATACTTTTACTTTGTGAAAGTTGATAATGTACTTTTCAACATATATAGCCACAAAATACAGCACAATTTTTGTTTAAATTCATTTAGTTATTTGAATTCCATTTTTGCAGTAGGAACTCTTAGATGAAATCTCATGAGAGCTACACTTCTGTGATATTTTTATATATAGAATATAATCAGCATGTTCTAAATGCATACAGGAAACTTGGCAGGATACAGATTCTACACGAGGAATTTTGTGGTAGGGTTGCTCAGTATAAATATTAATTAGACAAGGCATAATGGTGGTAAACCAATCTGATCTACTTTACAGTGTCAGAGTTCAAATAAGAGTCTGATGTGCTCAAAGCTCCAAAATTCTAAATCAAAGCATGCTTTAAAAAAATTCAAATGCATCAAATACTTGTTAAATTAAAGATAAGAAGGGTTCTGACCTTCCAAGGATAAACATTTCCCAAAGGCAAAAACTTACTTTTATTACCCAGAAGAGTGTAACTTTTCTCAAATTTGGCTTAATTCTGTGAAATGGAATGCTCATTTCATCATGTTCATCAACTTCATGAGTATTTTATTTTCGTGTCCTCTCCTCTCTACCTTCATAATTAATCATTTTCTCACGCTTTCTATTCATCAGGCTCTGGTAACCTTAAAATCTTATAAATCAAAAGAAAGGAAGATGGCTATGTTCGCCTCAGGGCTCAGTTTTCTGGATGCCTGCCAGGAGCTGGGACCCTGATTACAAAGCAGCAGAGACGTCTCTTTCCTTGTGAGGAACACTGGCTAAGATCAGGTGCTGACGGGGCTCTATCCAAGTAAGCACAAGTCAGAGAAAAAGTCATCTTTCAAAACTGATGATCAAGGACAAACAAATGCAAATATAATCTAATAGAAATTAATCTAGTAAGAATTTTCCAACTTTCTATTTCTCTTCCCACAGCAGATTTCAAGGGAATTCATGGCCTTTCAGAGCTCTTTACTCCATGGTCTGTCATCACGTGGAGATGCCCCGACACTACGCTGGATGGCAATCTCTCCCGAGTCTACAGCCCACCCCACGCTATGGTACTGCTGTGGGAGCTACACTGTATGTACTGGGTACAAATGGCTCCTGCATCTGGGTCCCCTTCTTATTTTCCCAAACTATGTGCAAATGCTCACAATTTCACCTTGGACGTCAGCTGACTGCTAGGCTTATTTAATTCAAACTCAAACAGGAACTATAAAGCAGTGGGTACAACAGCACTCACTCAGGGGCATTTACAAAAATCTTAGTGCACTGTGGCAAGAAGGATGCTGTTGAGAGTACATGGCTGGCACTGGATGAGGTGAGGGGGTCAGAGATGCCAAATGTCCTACGCGAGAACTGCCCCACATTCCATGTGACTTCAACACATCCGCCAGACACAGAGAAGTGAAACGTACATATATGTATAGTTTTACACGTAAACAAAGTTCTACATGTGAAACAACCCTTTTTTTACATGGTTTTGATATGCACAGAAGTTTTATAGGAACTTCTCCACTACTGTAGAATGGAGAGGAGACTGTATTTAACTCTGTTCAGAACTTCAGAAAGGATTGTCCATAATTTCTGGCATTTAAACCAATTTGCATTTGTAGTTGCTGCATTCGTGGTGAGTTTATGTATATGTAAAAACATCTGAGTACCTGACCATGTTATCCTCTAGCTGTGAGCAAGCAATTTCATATTAAAATTAGTATTAAAATAAATATAATTAAATAAATACTTATAAATTACTGTCCTCTCATTTCTCTTCTACTTACATTGCTTAGCGAGAATTATTAATATAGTTTCCATCATTTATAAAACATTTGTTATTGGTATTGGGGTCTGACAGAGCTGCGAACCATCACTATAAAGGGTACAGCTGGAGTTCTAAAAGCTGTTAAAATTCAGATTTTATATATATTTTGAAATTTTACATATATAGCACATATATTTAAAAATATAGGCAAAAATATGTTTTATGCATATAAAATATATTTTATATGTATATCCCAAATGCTACTTAGATTCTCTCTCTGCAGAGAGATCTTGACAACAGAAGAAACACTAGCACCAAAATCAGCACTGCATACGTAACGGCAGATTATGAGCTGTTTAGATATTAGTAGAATGAACTATCATATTTACTGAAAACTCAGCTATCTGCTGTGACTCAAATACTTTAAATATTTCATTTGTTCTTATTTTTATTTCCACATGTACTTCCATAAAGGCATAAGGGTGGGCTAATTAAAAACACATAAGACAAAATGGGTGTTAACATTTAAACAAAGCTAGCAAACACAAAGGAAGAACCAAATGATAAACTACTGTGATGGAGCACCAAACAGGAGAATTAAACATTCCTCCTGGGGAAAAAAAAATAATAATAATAATGTAAAGTTTACTTCAATGAGGAAAATATTTCTTCTGAAAAGTATCCACAACCTTTTTTTTAAACTTATATGATTAAATCAAATGTTTAAAAGGGGAATGACATACGGTGTCATTTTGGGTCCTGCTCCACCAATTCTGTGAAAAGAATACATACATTTTAGTCAATGCCATAACCAATGCTCAACTGTGAAAAATCTGGATTGTGCCAAATTTGTTTCAATGCCTTTGCTCATTGATTTAAAAAACTCCATTACCTTTATTTAACTCTATGTGTGAGAACATTCAGAATTTTAATGTTTTTGAATCTTCTTAAAAATGATTTGAAAAGAATAAATGAAAGGCATTGAGTGAAAACTGAAGAGCAAATATATCACATCGAGGTTAGAAAATTATTCATTGTAAAGTTTGCTTGTTTGTTTTTAGTAGAATCTGGATATTACGTTATAATTTTAGGTAATGTAAAATCATCACTTTGCATCAAGGATCATATGTATAATTGATTAAGATCACATTTTAAAATACATTACATATGTGGAAAGCAATTCTTACTTAGAAGTTACTGGATGGGAATCCAAGCTGAAAAAGTTAACTTGAAATTGTTTATTGCAGCAGAATCTAACTACATATATTTTCTAATGTCTCATAGGACCCAAGAACATTTTCATGCTTTATATTAAGAACAGAGTTACTCAGAGAGGTTCTTACACATTTGTTAGAAAGAATTCAGTGCTAACAAAGGTAAAATAAACATTCAAGAACATTAAGCTGCAGCCCGCGGAGTAAGATAAAATTACCAAACATGGGAAACCTGTAGAGAACATCGTCCACAGTGCGGTGCTGATGCCTGCGGGACAGAGTATAAAACTACCGGGCGGTTCAGAGGGGAAGGGGTTCACGAGGACAAGGGGGTCGGGGAAGGCTTCCTGGCAAATGACTGACAGAAAGGGCCTGAAGGGGCATCGGGGCGGGGACACCATCCCTCAGCCGTCCCACAGGAGAACAAAATCCATGTCTTCTACCTTTCATGTGATAACTGCTTGCAGTCTCTCCTAACTACTTGGTAGTGGTCCCATTACCTAGTTAATTCTGCTTAACTTCAATCATCGGTAACTCGTCACTTAAGGTAAAGGTCCTAAATGGCCCCCCTATTTCTCTGAGACCATTCACCTCGGAAGAAGTGCATCTTTCTGGTGATGGGATGGAGTCCACATGTAAGCCAGGATCTTATACATACTATGCGGAATGACACTGGATCTAGCTAAATATTTCAAATGCTCAAGCACAAGAGTCCACCGTAAATACCACCGACGACTCCATCAGTGAGTCTCGTATTAATGAGCTTCAGGCATAACGAAGTCAGCTCTGTCAAGGCAGGACTCCCTCACACACAGCAGGGGGCGCCGCCTGGTTCATCGCGCCTGGCCCACTGGTCAGTTACACGCAAAGGCTCCCGGCCATGCCAACAAAACACAGGTGGAAGGAACAGAACAGCAGCTGAGCTGAGTCTGCAGTTCCAGAAGCCACAGCCGGGCAAAATTATCTTAATATCTTTGTCAAACAGTGAAATGTTCACAAAGAGCCCAAATATTGGACCCAAACCAAAGAGCTTAACAATTATTATAACACATAGGCCTATTCAATTTAAATGTAACTTCCACATACAATTCAGCTGAGTTCCCTAGTACACTCACTAGAAAAAGCGTGAAGGCAACTTAACATACTCTTTTCCTTCCCTATCTTTGTTTTCAGCTAAATAAAATCTAATCGCCACTTTGCAATGAGAACCAAGTTTTTTCCTTTCACAAGGAAATAGCAACATCTAGTCGCTGTATCTTAATAATTTTGTCATAAACACTGCTCTGACATTCTGAAAAGCATGGTTATATACATCTGTGTGCCCCTCGATATACCTACAACATATAATCCTACATAAAGGAACCGCACAAACTAGTTCTGCTTTGTATCTACAAATAATGAAAATAACTAATGTTTCTACATTCTATATTTTTAAAAAATGAATCTGTTATATTAAAACCTTCCTGCAACTTATAATAAGAACATCTGTATTCCTCTACATTGTATTTACAGATAATTCAGAAACCTAAGGAGCCACAACATTTCAATGTGATAAACCTTCCTTCTTGGAAAAGAAAATTATTCTAAAACATGCGGGGGGGGGGGGGGGTCGGGGGAAAAATGAGTGTGTGTAAAATTTCTCAAGTGTTAGGGTGTAGGACATATTTCTAAAAATTTGCACTAGGAAAATAATAAATCTCCCCCAAAGAAATAAATAAGAAAAAAGACAATAATAAATCCCAATCTCAAATATATTAAACAGGATTATAATATAGTCACTGATTTTCATGCCAGTATTTAATGGCAGATATTTAGAAATTACCTGCCTATCCTTCGCACAATACTCGACAATTTCAGAGCGATGTTTTCTTACTCATGAGCTGAAACAGCCGGTTTAATCTTCAATAGTTCAAAACTTTGATAAAAATCGACTGTTTCATTCACTTGGGTGTAAAAGTGAATACAAGTAATTTTTAAATGGAAAATACACCGGGACCTAAGGAATATGACTTTCTCCTACACCCTTCACGCTGAAAGGAGACAGGGAAAGGGGTACCGCGGCGAGAGCGCCCCGCCCACCGGCCCCACCCGGGGCGGTACCTGCGCAGCGCCGGGTCCGCCTGCGCCTCGTCGCTGATGAGCTCGGCCTCGCTCTGCGCGATCCTCAGGGCCAGCTCCCGGTCCCGCCGCTCCTGCTCCAGCACCGCCTGCTGCTGGGACTCCTCCTCCCGCTGCCGGGCCAGCTGCTCCTCCACCTCGGCCTGCCGGGGACAGAAGGCCATGGCACCAGGGCCTCTCCACTTGTTGGCCCGATCATTCCCGTCACTACCTGGAATTGTTCCACTCAAGTTTTCTCTTTTTTAAACTAAGAAATACATACTGTTTAACCAGAAACCGTTTCAGGAGCCTCTATTCTCTTTTATATTATGAATAATGCTTCCTCGTTCCCAAATCCATGCCATGAGTTTCACCATTCTATTAACTATATAGTGACTTATCCCGGATACCACATGAGTATCTTAGGTACCACATTAACACCAACACCTAAAGCAGATGTTAGTAATCTAAAGTGTTGGTTGTGCTCATGATAAATTAGAAAGCCAAAGCAGGCACTCAATTACATGATCAATTATTCCCAGATAAGGACTTTTTAAGAAATGGAGGTAGAGAGACTCTCTTAATCCTAAATTATAAATATCAGTATCTACAAAGTTATGAAATAACATTTTAAAACATTATAGTTATGTTTTTACTGAATGTTGATCTTTCTCCTAGGAATAATAACAACAAACCATACTTACTGAACTAGGCACTGTTCTAAATGCTGTAACATGTGTTAACTCATTTAATGCTCACCACTATTATTTATCTCCATTCCAGAGAGAGAAAACTGTGGCCCACGGTCACTCACTGTGACTCGTGCAATGTCACAACTTCTGTCAGTGACAGAGGCTGGATTTGAACTCACTTCCCTAGCTCCAAAGGCCCTTCCCCATAACCACTTCAGAAACCACCTTTCGTCTCTGGGATAAATCAATGACAACTTACCTAGCAAATCAAGATCTTGCTTTCACTTCTTTTGTTTTATAATTTTGTAGATTCTATTTTGATAGAAATTCAGTCCAACTGCCTAATAAGTACAGACCTGAATACGTTTTTCATCGTCTTCCCTTTTCTTTCTCTCTTCTTCTTCTTGTTTTCTCTTTGCTTCCATCTCAAGTTTCCTAACAAAGAAACAGAAAACTCCTCAAAGATTTAACAGAAAATAAGGAGTCCTTCAGAAGGCAATTTGATGATCAATAAACAAAGGTGACAGAACGGGAAGTCAAATTAACCTCCTGGCCATATACAGTATCAACTTATTTTGAAAAATAAAATAAAATCTAACTCTACCAACAGCAATTCTTCTGAAACAAAACAAACTCAGTTACATTCTAGAACCTTTACTATCTCTAGATTAACTCAGTTACAAAGCCTATTTATAAGGTCCTGATTACACTGCTTCCCTCTACTCCTTCTCCAATTAGACAACTCTTACATTCTTCGTCTACTCCAGTATGGCCATCTTCCAAAATGCTATCAGTGCTAGCTTATAAAATAATATGAAGTCACAGTTTTGAAAAGAAGTCGTCCTCAGGTGTAAGAGTGTAACCAAAATTCAGGTTATGGTTCAAATCATTTTATGTCATTATTGTAAAACGAGCTTACTTTCTCCATTTTCAAACTGATTCTAAAATTGGCATTTAAAAAGAATATGACTTTTGACAATAAGACTATTCACTGACCACCATCAACACGAGGAACTCACTCTCCTGTGAGCTTCTAATTCAAAACAACAACGTAAAGGCCTTACATGCGCCTCTCCTCCTCCTCCTTCCTTCGACGACGTTCATCATCTTCACGTCGCTTTCTTTCTTTTTCCATTTCTTCTTGAATGCGCCTCAGCCTTTCTGCTTCCTCTTCCTGCTGCTTCTTTTTCTGCAGTGCACTGAGGAGCACCTCGGCGCTTTTAACTAGTGCATCGTATTCCTTCTGTATCTGTTCCCTTGTCATCACAGTGGACTTAGAGAAACAAAATAGACAAGCACTTAAAAAGTTCTCTCTTCTGTTGCACAACAATGTGAATATACTGACAACTGCCGAACTGTACATTTAAAAATGGTGAAGATGGGAAATTTCATGGTATGTGCTTTTACCACATTTTCTAAAAATGCACATATACAGCGAAGACTGGAAACGTTGGTAAGCAATAAGCCCACTATCTTTGTGATACTGTTGGAACATTAAATAATATTCAAAAAAAATTTAACATTCTCTCTGTGCACAAATATCTGAGTCTATTTCCTACCAATCAAGTAATCAAATATCTAAGGATATACTGTAGGCAAAGTAACATACTATAGTTAAAAATTTTTTAAAGGAATGATTAGCTAATTTTACCAGAGTTTACTACTCTTTAATAATACTTCAGAATATCAAATACATCCAAAATTGTTGGATGATTTTCCTAAATGTGTCTAGGTTGATTTTAATTGATTAATACCACATAAACAGGCATGGCTCCTGACAGATTTATAAAATCAGCTAAGGTTATCCAAAAAATTTTTATTTTTCTCTGGACTTCTTTCTCCATTCTACCTCCAAGATTGATCACTGTCTACATAAAATATCTGCAGAAAATATCATAAAAGGCTCACTTTAAGGTATTATGTCCCACATAATTGCACTGAATTATGGAAGTAGATGAGAAAAACATTAAGACCTTAAAATATAACAGAAAAAGATATGACTAGACAGATGGAATATAATTAACAAACAAGCATATAGGAAAAAAACTTTCAATCTCACTGGTAATCAAATGAGTATCAAAATCAAAAAAAGAGGCCCTCTTTTTTCCTACAAAATATGGGGAAAAACTAATTATTATTTCATAACAGTTAAGTAAGTTATGATATAGCCTACATGAAGATAATGTAATAACAGGGACGAGGCAATAACACAATGATAGGGATACAAAATGAAATCTACATTACGATAGTAACTAGCAGAAGTACATGCATATGAAATACGATGGAGGGGAATACGCAACAGTATGATAGTTGAATGCGTTACTGTAGAGGGTTATGAGTTTTGGGGAGATTTTTTCCAAATTTTCAATAATATTACATTACTTTTAGAATTTAAAAATTAGTTTCTGAAAGTAGAAAAACAGGAAACAAAATAAAATAATCTGCACTAATCTCTCCCAGTAGTGATATGCAAAAGCTTACCAACAGAGTATAGTATTTGGGGGAACCTTTCCTAACAACAGATGAAACTGCATAAAAACTGTCTTTTTATTTTGTTTGCTATGAAAATTTTCAAATATAGAGTAAATAATATAATGAGCATCACTTCCATCATTGAGACTCAACATCTGTAACATTTTGTATCTTTAAAAAAAAAAAAGGACAACTTTCTATACAATTTGAATACCAGTAACAAAAGATACTAAATTATTTTTTAAAAGTCAAAGTCATTTGGGTTTAAATTACATACCTTAATTTTGGCCATTAAGGCATCAATAGAAATTTCAAGGTCCTTGACCTGTTTATTCATCTCTGGTTTTCCATCTTTCAATGCACTTACTACTTCATTAAATTTATCAAGTCGTTTCTTCAGTGTGCCCACCTTAACCAGGCCATCAATGCTGTAAAGATAATGCTTCATTAGAGTTTAGTTTCACCATATAATGCTACAGGTAGATTTTTCACTGTAGTAAAATGCTAAATATTGCTATATATCCTTATTTCACTTCTGTTTCCACATTATTTGATATTCTTTTTTTTTTTTAAAGATCTCCTCTTGAGGGTAAAAGAGAAATCAAATACAGATGTGAATGACATTAGTATCTGTCATTAAGCGTTAAGCCTTTTATATTTACACTGAAAATTTTGAGAAATCAAATTATAGAAGAACATAAAAGAGTAATCTCTTTCAAGCAGTGTTAAGGATTAACAGTTATTCAGATCTCCAAGTTTAAAAAGTCTAAACTAATCATAAAAGACTCAAACAAGAAATGGACTAAATTTACAGGGCTACAGTATAATTCCTACAAATAATCTTGAAAATTAGGGTCAAAATATTAATGAGATGTTTTTAAAAACAATGTCAATTTGACAGTTATCGATAGGCTCAAGTCACTAAAATAATCAGAATAAAACAGCTTCTTTGAAACATTTATTCCAACCTTTTATTTCAACCATTTATTTCAACCTTCTATAGTGTTAACATTTTTGTAAACCACTTCATTTTTGTAAGCTACTTCAAGTCCATTTATAGAATGAGGCAAGTAATGAATTAATGAAGCATTAATTAATATCAAATAAAGAACATAAACAAAGGCTAATACATCTTTTTACAAAGAGCACGAGAAAAAGATAACCTAGTACCCTAACTGCTCTTCACGATGACTTCACAGCCAATTACGTTAGGGTAAACAGTCCTACGGGACTCTTTAGGCACTGTTCATCTTACCGAGGTTTGTGTCTCCTTTTGCAAAGCCACATTCGAATAGTTTTTTGCATTTTAATGCAGGCTTCAGCTCGGTATTTTATTTTGTTTTTCACTATGTGAAAGAGGAAAATACAATGATAGAAAATTATTTCGTTTAAATCAGACATACAGCATTTTAAAAAACCACTCATTTCCACAAAGCAATTCTCAAGAAATGTAAAATCTTGATGAATGTATTATACCAGGCATCAAAATCATCAAGTTTATCATTTCTTTAATTCCTTATATATCTTTTTCTAAACTCATTATATATTTCTTTTTTTTTAATTTTTGTTTGTTTTTGGTTTTTCTTATATTTTTTCCTTTCTTAAGGTCTTCTGTTTCTTTTGTGGAGGGGAAGGTAATTAGGTTTATTTATTTATTTTTAAGAAGAGGTACTGGGGATTGAACCCAGGACCTCGTGCATGTTAAGCATGTGCTCTACCAATGAGCAATACCCTCTCCTCTTCCTTATACTTCTTAAAACAAAAAGGACCTCATGTATACGGCTAGGTGTACATTTTAAATGTATTATTTCCTTATTATGCTACACTATTGCTTCCCAAACTGTCCTAGGCAATATTGGTCTATGAAATGTTAACAGGCATATCTTGAAAAAAGGATTCATGTGTCAAATGAACTTAGGAAAAGCTGTACGTTATACCTCCTTTTGGAGATTGACAATGAACATACTGAGTGATGCCCTCTGAGAATCCTACAATAAAAACATCTGTTTAACTTCAGTTACCCACAATGTCCTAGACTGATCTGACCTTGAAATATTTTTTTCAGAGGTTCCCCATTAATATCCTGCAAAGATACTGTCTGGTTATTGACTTGATCACCGCACAACTCAGTCCACAAATGGTAGAGATAATTTTAATATAATGTGTCTTCCATCAGAATGCAATGTTTAAAGCTGAAGGCATTTAACTATAATGACAAGTATGTTCATATTTTACCTGGAAAATGATGAGAAAAGACCTTCTGCTATCTGTTTTTTAAATTGTACTTTTCTTTCTATCTATATTTCAGTTGACTAATGAAAGACCTCAGTAATAATCTTTGCTCGCGTGATTCCTTTTCATTAGGTCAAAGGGATTTTTTTTTATTAATTAAGAAACAATCTACTGAACCTCTTTCACATGCCTAGCACTGTTTCAGACACTCTGGTGCGTATGGGGAAAGGGGCAATGATAAGTTCAACCAAGTTGCTAACAACAGCTCCCCACAACTAAAGGTTTGCCGTAGACTCTCAGGTAACCCACGGATATTCTGCCCTTCACCTTTGTTTTGAGTCAGAGAATACTGTAACAACTACTTATCTAACACTTTAGATTTCGCCCTCTATTAAAGGAGAGCCTTAATTAAAGACTTTCAGTCAGAGACTCTGGGAAGATAAGTCTGGAAAGCCAGGAAAACCAGTTTGGGAGCCAGTGAACTTACTGTGCAGGCAGGGAAGAGGGGCTGCACTCAGGCAGTGGCAAGAAAGAGCAGAGAACAGACGGTGTTTTGAGGGGGAATCAATAGAATTTGTTGACTGGCAAGATTTCAGGGACAAGAAAGAAGAGACAAGGACAACCCTGAAATTTTATCATGCGTACTTGTGATGTCAGGCAGGTGGAAAGAAAAGTTCTGGCTTAAGTCTGAGAGACTGGGGTACAGTATGTGGGAGGGGGCAGGGGGGGTGGAGGGAGAGAATCAAGACAGTAATCCTGGGTTTATTCTTTAGGAAAGGATAAAATTAATTCTCCTATAATACATGCAATTAAAGAAGATAAGTATCATATACTCAAAAAAATTTGAAAAGAAAGTCTGTAAGTTCTGATTTATCGCACACTACACGTGAGGTGTTAACGACAGGAGTCCGGGGCACAGCACTGAATAAGTGACCCAGTCCCTTCTGTTCAGCACTGAGCACTGAGACATATTTATAACGTTCCACAAACCAATTCCCTCCCAAAATAATGCCAGGTCCTGGTGTGGGAGAAAATACCTACATTTGATGACTGAGAGCGAGCACCACTGAACTTTCTTCCAACGACTGCAGATCAGCCAGTGATTGACTCTCTTCACCAGCTCCGCTAAGTGGTCAGGGTCCGACTTCATAATCTGATCAAATTCTGCAAACTAGGGAATAATGTAAGTGACTATCAGCATCAGAAGACAGATGTGTTTAAACACACAGAGAGATACAAAATACTAGAACTCAAACCCCAGACAGAACTTTCTGGAAATGGTTACAAGCCCAATACAGACACGTCTCAGGGGGTGCATTGCAGACCCAAACACCCTCGGCTGTACTTGGCTGTTTTTTTCTTCCTTTCTTCAGGACCTTTTTTGGTTAGGGAGGGTTACTCATTGCTACTTAGTAGGTACGATAAAGAAGTAGAGAAAAAAACATTTAAATGACAATTACAGATGGTTGGCAAAAAGGTTTTATGGAGAAAAGAATGAAAAAAAGGGCTAATATATCTCTGCACTGGCTCATCCATATTCTCAAACACGTGTATACAGCTCCTGACAAGAAGGTCAGCTCTGTAAAATCAGGTACCACCAAAACTACTGTGTCTCTCCCAACCCCCATCCCTGTTTTGGTCAGAGGTAAGAAATTCCTACTGAGACATGCAACACAAATAAAACAGCTAGCAGGTTGTTCAATAATAAAATGCATTATTTCCACAATTTACCATCAAATTGCGTACTGATTTCTATCCTTTACCAAATGTCCCACTATAGTATACTGAGGATGTCACACACCTATCAAAATAACTGCCTGTTGTAAATTAAAGGTAATGTAAGGAGAGTAAAGATTTCTGAAAATCTGCCTTGCAATTTCCTTCTGATTGAGTAATTTTTCCATATCCTTCTGACTGAGTAATTTTTTTCTGGAGGCAAGTAAGACCAAGTGCCTCTCTCTTATCATACTTGTAATTCTAAAATAAGGACTAGAGCCCTGAAATGAGAAATGTTGAGTTTATGATAAGTATGATTACAGCTAAGCCAACTATGAATATTTATCTATTCATTTTCTCTTAATTTTTTCTTTTATAAGAGATGGTATAGGTTCTCTGCAGTAAAAAATATTCACAGGGAAGTACATATGTTGGTAATGTATTACACAGACTTTATCTCATGCCCAAAATGTAAAATCAGATTTATTTATTATGATTAATTAAGCCTTCAAGGCACTGGAGATATTTTTTAATGATTTTGCTAAGTCAAACAAGTATAGTTGGCTATTATATATAACAGCTGTGTTTAAAATTATGAGGACAGTAAAGATGTAAAATTATTATGAACAGATTGTGAACAGCATTTAATATTTCTAATATTCAGTCAGTTCTATATCCTAGTATGAGAACCTATAAATACTAAAACAATGGGTAGCCTAAGAAGATTATGTTACAGACAAAAGCATTTATACAGTCGTTCCTTCTAAGATTTGATAGAAGTCAGCACAGACTCCAGTCCAATCTTCTACACATGACACACCCATCATGTTCCAGTAAGTCTTGCTTTCACAATGAAGACTCAAAAGCACTGTGAAATTTTTAATTACTGAAGATTGAATTAATATGTTCTAGAAAAGATTTCAACTTGTCTAAAACAAATATTTTCTGGAGCCCTTATTTAAGTAAAAAATTCAATTAAACAATGCTCTGATTTCAATACTTCCAAAGCTTAAAAAAGCTATATAGAGTGTTACACATCATAAACGTCTCGAGTGGGAAAATTATGTGTGCACGCACACACATATACATGCATGCTGTTAGTGATCATCTAATTCAAGAATAATACAAATCATTAAACCCTTAAAAATATTCACTGACTCCAGCTATTCATATTCATCATGTTAAAGTTTAAAACAAAAATGTATTTACCTTGCCAGGTCTAAAAAATACTTTTGTTAATCCAAACTTGTAGTCAACTTCATTTAAGCCCAAAGCTTTAAAAAGAGCCTGAAAAGTAAAAGTTGAATGCCAATTAGTAATTAATAAGAATGACAGTTTATAGCTAAGAAATTTCAACATAGGTGGTATCTGTACCTTACAAAAGAGTCTTGGGTCTAATCTTGCGAGTTTATCTGGCATATACTTTTTATACATGTTGTAGAGTTCGTGAAATGAAGCTCGAGATGGGAAACCACCCTGCATCAAGTCCAGAACAGACACCATACCTAGATTCATCAACAAACACAATTATTGCCAACCACTGTGCACAACTCCAAAAATCACCTGCAAACAGTCAAACGACTTTACAAATTAATGTTTAGAAATGTGATAATTCACAGAAATTATCAACAGTGAAATATTACATAGGAAACAACACATTTATACTCAGTATGTCCCAACTGACCCACCACCTACTACTACGTAGCCAAATGTCACCTGAAACAAGCCTGACTATTTTCTAGAGACAAACTATTGACTGGTCTCTAGAAAGCTCAAATCTAATTTGTATCTTTTTTTTTTTTTTTTTTTTTTTTGCTGCAAACCCTTGAGTCCCAATCACAGCATATAAGGCAGAGGGCTGCGTCAGGCTACTTTCTAAATCCTGAGGTTACTGCTGGAGCAAGACTCCTGACAGACTCTCCAAGAAGTCAGACCTACTCCCCAGCTCTCACCAGCGCTTAAACAAAGCAAATGGAAGAGAAAGGGGAACGCACTAGTTTCCTACAAAGATCCCCTTTCACTCATCTCTCAAAGGAACTAGTCTACTGGGGTAAAGAGTGTATCAGAGGACTATGTATATTGTGTGTAACTCTAATAAATGGTTAATCTGAGCCTTGAGTCAGTGTGAGCGCTTCATGTCAGGAAAAGCATGAAACAGCCAGGGAGAGGCTCAACTATAAATAATGCCACGACTTTTGTTCATAGAAAGATCTGGATTTCCATCTAAAGGACTACTAAAATCAAGGATGAAAATAAGATTATTCACTGAAGTGTTATAGGCCAACTGGCTACCCCTTAGAAAACAAAAATAACATTGGATCCTTACCTCACTCCCTACACCAAAATAAATTTCTTCTGGTCAAAAATTTAAATTAGCAAAGTGAAACTATAAAATATAAAAAAAGAGTGGATTTTTATTATAAAATAATCTCATTGGCAAGACAGTCTTCCTAGGCAGTCAGACTGAATTTTAACCTATGTGACCGGCAAAAACGTAAAACCCCGGCAGTGTGAGGGACGATGACAGTGTAGAAAACACACACACATACCCTCTTAGTGGGAGAGTTAATGGCTAGTGCAACAATTTTAGACGGCAATCTGGAATATTTATTCATATTAATAAATTCATATTAAATATTAATAATATTAAATATCCATCCCTTTGACTAAGTACTTCCTACTTCTATGAATCTCTCCTAAAAATTGTCACACACGTGGGCAAAAACATGCACAGAGAAGGTGTGTATGTCCATTGGGTCATTGCTGGTAACAGAAAGAAAACAAAGAAATTATAACTTACATATCACTTCATTAAATTATGTAATAACCATATGATAGAATATGATTTATTAATTAAAAATAATAGGCAGAGCTTTAACAAGTGTAAGAGTTAAGTGTTACCCCTGAGCCATGAGACTTTTTAAAATTTACATTATTCTGTATCTTTTCATTATTGTTACAGTGAACACATATAACTATTATAATTTAAATATAATATAATAAATATATATTACATATAATTTATATATACACTATGATGTATAATATATAATGTAATATAATATCACATACTATATATATTATAATTAAATAAAATTTAATATAATTTAATGGAATACTTAAAGGCAAACTTTCCTATGCAAAGAAATCTCCAGAACTAGATTTAGTTTTTGGCTCTGCTTGGAGAAATAAAAGTAAGGTTTGGTTGGCACTGTCACAATTTTTCCCATCTATATCAAATACACAAGGACCCTTACACATGTGTGCATCCCCACCCCTGAGTCCCTTGGCTTGCCCTGTAGCTGCAGACGAGATAGGAACTGTCTCACAGAAGTTCACTGTGAAGAGACACAATCAGACGTGGCTTGTCAAGCAGCAATTCTGGATGCATGTGAAGAACAGACTGAGCAGATGCGAGGACAGCAGTTAGGAAACTCCAGCCAAAAGCCAGGTGAAAGATGGTGACAGCCTGAATGAAGGGTCCTGAGACTCACTGTTCGCTAAGAGAGCAGGTCTTAAATATTCTCTGCACAAACAAGCAATGGTAATTATGTGACCTGATGGGAGTGCTAGCTAATGCTACGGTGGAAACCATTCTGCAATAGGTAAGTATCAAATCAACACATCGCACAAGGTGAATTTACACAATGCTGTAGGTCAATCATAGCTCAATATATCTGGGAGCATAAAAAACACTGTTTAGGAGGTCACATCAAAGGGACCTGGGGAGACCTAGATCGGGAATACACAGCTAGGCCGTCCAACAGGGCAGTCACGAGCCACAAGTTCTGTGGCTGCACTAGCCTCGTGCAACTGTTATTATTTAAATTTTTTTAAATGAAAATTAAGTAAAATGAAAAATGCAGTGCCTAAGTCATACTAGCCACATTTCAAGTGCTCACCAGCCACAAGCATCCAGTGCCTACCACACTGGACAACACAGATCTAGAATATTTCCATCACCACGGAAAGTTACACTGAACAGCACTGATACAGAGTGAGAAGGAAAACAGGCCAGAGCCAAAGCCTGAAAAACCAACAAATAACACCCATGTGGAAGACGACGATCCTGCAGAGGAGGCAGGAATGGCCAGAGAATTCAAAACGAAAGCAGCGACATTATGCTGTTTCAACAGCCAAGGAAAGGCTATGTTAAAGGGATGGGTCAGAGCTGAGTGCTGCTGGGAAGCCCACTGACGTAAGGACTGCTAAGGAAATACGGGATCCAGGATCAAAGAAATCACTGGTAACCTCAGCAAGAATTATTCTGTTGGACTGATGAAGGTGGAAGCAGAATTCTCTAGGGTTAGAGAGCGAGTGGAAGGCAGGAAACTGAGAATGCAAGAATAGAATATTCTTGGACAGAAAAGGAAAAACTGGAGAACAGTGAGGCCAGAGATAAGGAGGCAGCTGGAAAGGAATGTGGGCGAGAGGGACTGGAGATGAGGTTTTAGCACATTTAAGTGGTAGAGATCTGTCTGGTCCAATACGGACAATCACTACTGAAGACTTGTGAGAAGGAAGCTAGGAAGGGATGGATGCAGTCTCAACGAGGAAGAGAGGCCCTTCCTGCTTTCTATCAGGAGGGAAGTTATGCAGGGAGGCAGAAGTGTTTGGTAGCAGACAGGCAGGCCTGAGGTTGTCTGTTGGCAGAGGCTCAGAGATCTGAGAAGAGCAGGGAGGGTCGGACTGATCTTCGTGGAGAAACAGAACACACCGGCTGGGGACACTTGGCAGGGTGACTATGAGAGCCCTCTGCAGGTCAGTGATCATGAATTTATAATGGTGTCAATCTGCCCTGCCTACCTTCTCTGTGCAGATGAGGAGAAAGGACAAAATAAGGTTCATCAGCGGCTGGGGTTTTGTGAGAGGGGTCAAGGGCAGAGCCAGACTGGGAGAGCCGGAAGCTTACATAATGGGCGGAGGGCTCTTTAAAGGAAAAGTACGAATTTACTAAAGAATAAAAAATCAGGAAGGAGCCCATTTAAATAAGGTACCCTGAAGCTAAACTGGCCTTCGCTTTCTGCCTCTGAGAGGAGGAAGATAAGGAGTCAGGGAGGCAAGAGAGTTTCAGGATATGTCCAACCCTGAATCAACAGGAAAGGGTCATTTCTTTCTCTTTAACCTTGGCCATCTTGATTATGTGTCTTGGTGTAGGCCTATTTGGGTTCTTCTTGTTTGGGACCGTCTGTGCTTCCTGTACTTGGATATCTGACTCCTTCTTTAGGTTTGGGAAGTTTTCAGTCATGAAAACTTCAAATACCTTTTCGATCCCCTCTGCTCTTTCCTCTCCTTTATGGATGTACATGCAAGACTGGGACATTGCGCTGCACACTGGAGACTGACACATTGTCACTGACTGTACTTCAATTTAAAAAAAATTTTTTTTAAAAAGAAAAGAAAACTCAAATAACCAAAAAAAAAAAAAAAGAAAAGAAAGGAGAGGCCTGATGCCTTGGGAAAAGCGGGGTGGTGTGGGCAGGGATGGAGGGAGGGCGTGGAGTAAAGGAAGACAGTGAGCCTAGCGCCCATGACTTCTGAACGTGTCCAGGCGAGGAGCAGGAAGCGACAGGTCAACCACCTGCGTGAACGTTCCACAGAAGCCCAGGGTGCTGCGTCACTTCTGCTTTTTGACAAGTGGTGGAGCAGAAGCAAGGACGTCAAAGCCCCGCCTGACCCAGCGGCCTGGGCAACGAGCCACTGCTGGCCTGACGAGGCCACGGAAGCAGTCCACAGAGGGAGACACGGCTTGCAGTTGCAGGGTTTCTAGAAATTTTACTTCAGTGATGGAAAGCAGTCTTATATCAAAATAAATCTCTACCTCAATTTTGCTCAAATAATTTTCTTTGTCATGCTTTTCTTATAATTAAAGGCAATAGAAGACAAAAATCTTACTGCAGTTTAAAATAATCAAGACAGTCGTGATTGATTAGAAAACACTGGACACATTAAACTGTATTTGAACTAAGACTCCTGACACACACTGATAGAGATTATAAAAATATAGAAATACCTGAACATTGAAGTTGAGACAAAATTTGAGCACCTTCAAAGTCGTGGCTTGTCATCTTTAAATTAGGTTTGATGCAACGAATAAAGCTGGCTCCCTAGCAGAATAAAGAGACTTTTTAAAATGATACATACTGCATTCTTCTTCTTCTACTTCCAAGAACACCAGCAACTTTCAGAGGATATTATCATTAACTTACGAACCTTTTTTAAAATAATCACTGAGGAACCTAAACTTAATTAGTGTACTTTAGTAATTTAAAGCTTAGAATGAATTTCTGTATTATATACTCATAATACTAGAAGAACATGACATTTCAGATCTGAGTGCCGAGAAAACTGTGTGACGATAAAAATAAGTCTTTACATAAATAAATACTTTAACATATTTAAACAATACAGTTTGAGGCTGACTTACACATGATTTTATTCTACATTTAAATATATTTATATACTATGTTTCTGTGATAAGAAAACTGCCCTATGACAAAAGGAATAAATGAAGTTGTCCCTGAAAATTTAGGCTGAAGAATAAAGAAAACAAAAAAAAAATCAATCTTTCTTATCATTCTATTTCAAAAATATACAGTAGGCCCTTAAGCTACACTACTGCTCTTGTTTAAAATTTTTATTTGTTAAACAATATGTATTTTAAAAAGCCTAGAGGCATTCATTTGGAATTAGTTACCAGATTATGTTGAACGAGGCAGAGCGAACACTGGTATGTACACAGTGAAACAGCTGGGCACTAAAGCTAACATACTAGACATCTAGATAACAATTTCTCTTTCAAGTTGTCACCTTGCGAAACTGGATGGTTATTTCAACAATGATGCTCACTGCAAACATTTTTAGAATACTTTTTTTTAGAAATGCCTCCTTTTTAAAAATCACAAATGTAATCTCATCATTTAATAGCAGCATTATATTTGAGTGATGAAAATAAAATACCTCATCAGACTTGGTTTTTAAAGATGTGTGGTCCTTCAGAGAGAAATATTTGCAAGCAATGAGGATGTTTAAAAGTATCTTTTAATGGTTTCAAAACCAAGTCTAACAATAAGTTAAGCAATAATAGAACAGACAGGATAAATACCTGGCTTTTCAAAATGACTTGAAAAGGAAGAGCACTCAGTTAAGTTCTGTGGATTTGTTTAAAAAAAAAGTCTTCTCTTGAAATCATGCTTCATTTATATAATCCACATGTCAAATTTCTTTCTATGGTGAATTTTTCTTTAAAAAACAGACTGAACTTAAATGTCTAGTTAAAAATAAAAAATACTCCTAGGAAATACTGCCTCTAAAACAGGGCATAAAAATATTATATCCATCTTTTCCATACCAAAACTGTCACGGTAGAGAGTGTTACCACCAGAGTAGTAAAATGAAAATGAATTATATGCATTATCTTTAATTCTAAAAAAATACATTTCCCTTTTCTATAATAACTAATGATTTCCACTTTCCTGAAGCTAGAGGATAATCTTAATTTAATAACAGAGAACTCCCTATATTCATAAAATAATTTGACTTCACATATATATTTGACCTTTCTTCAGAACAAAACTAACCAAAATGGCAACCATTTTAAAAACTGATTTTCTTAATGAGGGTATTTGGTTTTAAATAAATTTCTAATTATTCCAGGTTTACTGTGCTTATTACTAATAATAGTTAAAGAGGACCATTTAAAAACCCGGTTTTTATTACTATAAATAAAATAGATAAACAAGGACCCACTGTATAGCACAGGGAACTATATTCAATTTCTTGCAATGAGCTGTAATGGAAAAGAATCTGAAAATACATACATACAACTGAATTGCTTTACTGTACATCTTGAAACTAACATTGTAAATCGATTACACTTCAATAAAAATTAAGTATTAAAAAATTAAATTGAATTAAAACCCTGGGTTTTTTGTGTGTGTGTACTCACAGTACTTCGAAGTTTATCCAGAAGCAAATTTAACTGTGTCTGCGGAAGAAAGGAAATCACTTTACCATTTCAAAAAGTAAAAGAACACAATTGACTAAGTAAATATTAGCTCTCCAACATTAGAATAAAATAACATGCAATAGCACAGACATATACTACAATTTAACAACTCTTTACACGAACTCTTTTACAGACAGTAACATGCAAAAATGTATGGCTAGCATATAATGCCAAGGGCAGTAAGTTATTTTACTTATACAGAACTTATATAATCAAAAGGCTGAAAATTAACAATACTAAAAAAAAAGCACACATGCACATTTGCAGGTGGGTGGATGAGGAAAAAGTACACAGGCAACGGAGGAAGTAAATGCAGATGCTGGTGACGCATTCAACACGGGGTCAGCGGAGCGGTGTGTGAACATGTGGCAGGCTGGGTGTAGCTTGTGTCAACTCCATTAAGAATGAAGACGTGTTTAAAATATACACTAATGGTGTATATTAGGGCTGCTCTGTATAACGCCTATTATAATCAAAGCCATCCTGCCTAGCTGTAAAAACCCTCCTTACTGTTTGAAAACTGTATGCATTTCAATTATTTTTAAAAGCTAGGACACTTTTCTCAAAATTTCACAATGAACACTATAAGCTACTATGCTTTCCTTTCTAAATAATAATAAGTGATTATAATTTACTCTGGCTCAGTACCTTAAAATCATGTATTTGCCTTACTTCTCTGCAAAGTAAATTAAGTATCTAAAATTCTTACATTGATTTTGTTCTGAAATGCTAACTATACTACTTACAAAAGGTAAATTAAGATGTTAATTCTTAAATTAACATATCGAATCAATCATAGCTATATTTAATAATAATAATAATAAAGTATACTTTTACTGAACGCTTTCTATGAGTCAGGCACTGCTCAAAGCTTTTCACAGCATGATCATATTTAATCCACACAATGATTCTCATTAAGGACATATGATTAGTCTCATTTTACAAGTGAAAATGTTGAGGCACTGAAAGGTAAATTACTTGCTGAGATCTCAGAGCTACTAATGGCAAAGCCAAGATTCCAACAGGGGCCTGACACCAAGGTTCATTGTCTTATCCATGATGTATAGTACACTTCAGATGTCATAGGCTTAAGCTATAAAAATGAAGTGACTCTGTCACTGGATTGAAAATGAACAGTCACACCCCACATATCTGGCTGACAGAGTTCTGACAACCTTCATCAGTCTGAACCACCACACAAATGAAAAGCAAATATCAGAGCCACTAATTTGGAAAGGAAACTGTCAAAAAGTCCACGCTTCTTAATTCATAGACTTTAAGGACAGTATTCTCCCCCCAAAATGGAGATAAATACAATCAGAGAAGTAGAAACAGCAAAAATAAACTATCATCTGAGAGAAGAATGTCAATTACCAAAGAACAGCAGTCAAGGACCACAAGGCGTCAGGGCAAACAGCCTTGTGCAACTCACGCCTCGTTTGTATTTTATTTCAATTTTAAAGCACACAAATATTCACGTATGTAATAACAGAGTAAGATTTCCATCAAAAAGAATTCCTTTTTTAAAACACCAACAGTAAAAGGGTTATGTTTCAATAACCCGTAAGTGTCACTTTTTGGTGGAAAACTGGTTCTCAGTGATGCTGGATAACTGAATTATTACTATAAATGCTAGCCTGTTTTGTTTTATTGTTTCACTTCATTTAATGAGCTTCATTTAATGAGCTATTCTAATATATTCAAAAATAAGAACTATTATTAATATATCAATGCAAAATATCTCATTAAAACACTGAAATTTTATTATTAATAATGTCATTCAGTTATAGCTTTCTGCAGTTAATGTGCGAAATATAGCTTATTGTATATAAGCAATTTTAAGGCACTTCAAATCTCAAAATAAGACCTTAATTCAAAGAATTTTAGGAATGTTTTTATTTTTATCTAAATTGTCTAAAATTTTAAGTATGTTCGTGCCAGCAATACTGCTAAATTATAGTAGAAATATACTTAATAAATGATACTCATTTCATACAGTCCAACATACTATTTTAAACCAACCTGTTACTGTATGTTTATTTAGGAATTTAAGAATATCCAAGTAAGAGAAAAAATACTGCTCAAGAGAATAAGGAACTCATAATTAATGAATATAACTTTATAACAAAGTTTAAGACTTTTTATTCAGTTACCTGAAAACGTATTATAAGCTATATTTATGTTTTAGCTTTTTAAAAATCTAGTTTTATTAAAGTGATTTTATCAAGTTAGTTACTTAGGCCACTTCAACCTACAAGGTAGTTCAGGAGGCTCACAATGTTACTATAACAGTATTCTGATTCTTAAATATTGTTTATAATTACATCATTTTTAACATTTAAAGTACACATAATGAAAGGCATATGTAGGGTTTTCTTGCAAATACAACAATATTCTGTGGAAATGTGTTGGAGAGAAATTAATTCTATTTTTCTTTGTTCTATTTATTACAATTTTTTTATTCATTAAAGGTGACAGTTTTTAAATTATCTTCTTCTATTCTAAACACTCAACAATTAGAACCAAATAGTAGGGTTCCATTTCTAAGGCACATTGTGTGACAATTCCTTGTCAGACCTCAAAGAGTAAATTTCTGATCCAAAATTAATGAAACAAATGAAATGCTCTTCGATGTTAAATAAGCAGCTTGAAGGGTTTGCCACGCAGAGCATTTATCTTTTACAGACGTTATTAAAAGCTTTCATCAAATTTTAGTGTAATGTGCACACCCAAAATGCACTATGAGGGAAAACACGTCGAAAATGAATTACAAGCTGAATCGTTAACTGGAGCCGGGCTCCCTTTACCATGGCAGCCACTCTCAGAGCAGGAGTCCACGAAGGTGATCATTTACCTGAAGCCCCTGGCAGTGCCTGCTTTTCCTCTCTCAACTCAACTAGTCCTCTCTAGCCATCTCGAGCTACAACAAAACTGCTGACTGAGGGAAGAAACAGAAAACACATGGGAAAGAGAAGGTTGGAAGGTCAACCAGACAGTAAGCAGAAGCAAGAACTTTAGGAGAAGCAATCAGACATGTTAAGCCCCAAGAAAGAACAGAGTTGTAAAATTACAAGATTTCTGTATGTTCGGTGACTATGCCCACCGTATGTTACTTTGCAGACCAGCATCAACAATGCAGGGTCTGCTCCTGAATCTCACTCATGCGACTTCTGAGTGACCTACATTATCCACTGCAAAGTATAAAAGAATACAATTTTAATGAGTAAAAAAAAAAATTCAAGTAATACATTTAGCACAGATACCTTAAACTTGTTTCCCACACTGATGAAGCTAAGTTTTCCTGCTTTTTGTTTAGTATCTTTGTTGTTATTTGTGGATGATTCAAATAATTCCCGGATGAATTTATCCCTGGATTCACATATTAAGGATTCAAGAGACATATGTAGAGCATCATTATTTTTTTCCACAAACTGGGTCTGAAAAATGAAGCAAGGAGGAATGATTCAGTCCATCTTGTGATAATATCTCTTAACGTGACGCTAACAGAATGAGGTAACAGAAATGTTTTGTGTCTGTCCTGTCCAACACAGCAAGCACCAGCCAACGTGGACATCGAGCACATGAAATCCGGCCAGAGTACTGAGGAACTGAATTTCAAACTTTATTTAATTTAAATTTAAACAGCCAGATGGGGCTAGGGGTTACCATACTGTACAGTGCAGCTTCGACATCAAATGGTTCTCTCCCAGCAACGGCTATACTCACTGTTTCATAGCACACTGCCCCTGCGAAGTGCCGGATAATGAAGCCTTCATCATCTCTGATGTTCCTATGAACTGCCAGCTTAGATTTTCTGGGAATCTGAAAAATAATACATACATCAGTTACTAAATTATCAAAAAGACACTGCGTAACTTCCTTTAGAAAACATTCAGGATATAAAATACTTAAAATTATAAAGGGAATTTTCATACTTTATACAATTATACTGCTTTTTAAATACCTAATAAGCCTTAAAGTACCAGTAAAGTCGACCAAATATTTTTGGTTATAGTCTCTTAGGAAAGAAAAAAGGTGAAAGACTAAAAATAAAACAAAAACAAAAAAGCCACACTATTTAGAAGCACGTGCATTTTAAAAAGTGAACTCCCTATGCCTAAAGTAGTGGTTCTTGACCTTGGCTGACGAATTAAAACCATCTGGAGAACTTTTAAACCCCCCAAAGCCCATCCCATTTACAGCAGGGGATACTCAGGTACTGCCAGGGTTGAGAAGCTCTGTTCTAAAGAAACACCTGAAGCACAGGACTCTCCCACTGATTTAAACCACACATCCTAACACGTTTACCCAATGAGCCTGAATCTATTTGAGGCAAACGAAATCATTCTCCGGATGTACTATCTAATTAGAATACCTCGTGTTGGTATCATATTTAAAACTTTTCAAAATAAAAGATCACACCTGATCCTCAAAATAATCCGAGGTTAAGAAAGACAATCTCATCTGAAAAGAAAAAGCCAAGACTTCAGAACCTTACTAGGCTTTTTCCGGGTGGGAGAGCTCGCAGATCACAGAGCCTCCCTCCTCTCTGTGTGACCACACACCAGCACGAGGTGGAGTGAGGGCCCTGCAGTGGGGATGCCCGGCCCGATTCCCAAACCAGCACTTCCTCACTCTGCGAGACCCGGCAGGTCACTTAATCTCTCCGTGCCTGCCCCCTCATCTCTAGCCTGGGGGTGCAAGCAGGATCTCCCAACAACGGATTATGATGAGGACTAAATAAAGTAATTTCAGTGTAACACTTAGAATGTGCCTGACACAGGCTACGTGTTCAATAGATGGTTATTATTACTTTTATTTTCAAAGAAACACAAAAGTAAAGGCCTGTACAAACTAGAGTTTACTGTCTTGCTCTTGAGGAAAGTGGCCAAAGCCCATTCCTGACACTTTAGTTTGCTGTCCTTGGAGCGACACGTCTCTGAAACCCTGGTTGCAAGTTGCTGACTAGCAACCAGTACTCCTGGTGAAGGTCACCGTGCATCCAGAGACTGGTCTTAACAGAGAGCAGTGAACAAACATGACTGAACACGTCTTCAATCTTAGTAAAAGTTCTGCTGGGGATATGAAGGACTCTGAGTCAACGGAGCAGGTGGTCGTGCGGTGCAGTCCCCAGAGGAGGTCATCACAATGACACCAGCTTTCCAAGTCAGTGCATTCCACCTGCTCAATGACGTAGGGAAACATGAATACTTGCTTTCATTCACTTAAGCTCCTGGATCCACCAAAGCAACGACTGGTAAACCAGGCTACGAGCTCAAAATGATAAACAGTATAGGAGGCATCTGCGACTCTAAGCAGTTTTCCTTTTCCTTCTTCCTCCCTTCCTTTCTTTGTTGTTCCAAGATGATGCGGCACCTAGCTTCCCAGGCTAGATTAACACCCATATTTCTCTGGGCTAGTCAGCTCTTTCCGGGCGTGAGGATGGAGCTGGGCATGTGCTGTTACCTCAGGATGATGGCTGAGCATAAAGGTAAGCACAGAACGCGTGAACACAGGAAATGCCTCAACGGCCACGCGCTCCAGCCTCAGGGAGAAGGGCTCACACTCCAGATTTAAGCACAGCTCTATGACCCAACAGCAGTTTAGGGGACCAAGTCTTCTGACCCTTTTAGAAGTGTACTTCTCATTTATTTCTGCTGCTCTCTGTATGTTTTTCCTGTTTAGCTAATTTTTCTACTGCTTCAGCTTCTATGACCTCTCTGAGTACATTTTCCATTCAATACTCCCTAGGAACGAGCATCAAAATGAATCTGCTGATCACTCACACGAACTGCTTCTACCGGAGTCTCAGCCAAAAGCTTTGCTGATCTTACAAATGTGCAGACAAGTGGCTGCTTGTGACTCTAGGCGCCAACCCCTGGGACGTGATCAAAGTCACATGACAGAACAAAGCAACTGACGGACACGTGGCTCAGAATGGAGAACATAAGAACAGGTAAACCTTTTTGTACAGTTTAGATAGGTGAAATGTACCTTCTATCCAGCTGAAAGGGCTTTGATTAGCTATATCATCATTAAAAATGGATACATTACATGGTCCACCTCTAGAAGATGCTGTGCAGGATTAATTGTAGGTGTTTACAGTTGTTCTAAGCCTTACATAACTTATGGTTCTAATTATCTAATGTCTAAGGTCTAGCACATCATTCTAAAGGTTTTTCTGCCCACCACAGAATCTCAGTTTTGAAATGACAAACTCACAGAAAGCCGGAAATGGTCTTTGTGCTTCTGGTGAACTGCAGATGTAAAGTGTTGATCACTTGGCTGGGGAAGGCGATTTTCTTCATCCAAAATATCCAATATTCCCACTAATTTTGCTTCAATTAAATCTATTTCCAAAAAATCAGGATATAATAGGGTAAACTAAACATATAACCTTTTAAAGATGCATGAACTTACTGATTACAAATTTTGAGGACTGGTCAGAAACAATGTAACATGATTCAGTAAGTACTGTATTCTCTGGAAAGCTACAGAGAGCAGATAAATTTTATTTCTCATCTGGCAATTTATTAGAAAGTAATATCACATATTTAATAAAGGTTTTAGAAAAACAACTCCATAAAGAAAGCAACTCATGTCACAACTGTTCCCTTTGTAAGCGAGGACAGAGGCTAAAGATTCAGAAATCCTTCCTCTCCCAGAGGAACCCCTTCTATATTCACAATGAAGTGAAACTACAGAAGCTTTTGCAGGATCAGCTTTTCAGAACTACTTATAGATATGGAGTCAAAAGATTTCCAGCATAACTTCAGCAACAGCAAACATTTTTCAGCTCTTTCCATTCATGGGGTCTGAACTCTGCCTGTTCCCAAACAACTGTAAAATGTAAGCTGCTTAAATACAGGCTAAAAGAACTGTTAAACGGGACAGACTCTAAAAGCTATAGGACACAGAAAGAGAAACCAAGATTCTAACTGCACTGGTCAGAGAATGGTGGCTCTTGGGCAATGAGTGGTGGTGAAGAGGGCATCCATCTGAGCTATAAATGAGTGTAATCTGATAAGAGGTGGACATGCACAGAAAGATAACTGGGAGGGGAGGAGCTCCAGCCAAGATATCCGACCACACCATCGGAGGCACAGAGACCTGAGAGAGGATGTTTGTGTGAAGGCACAGACTGAGTGGACCAGGCAGGATGTGAAAGTGCTTTGAAAAGTTGCACAAATGTAAAGTATTATGTAATTCTGCCATCTTGTCCAAATCTAGCACGTGAGTTACTGGCTCAACTGTCAAAGCCGTTTTCAAAGCAAGGCTTGCCCAACAGCGGATCTCAGAGATGCGCGGGAAGAACAGGCAGAGCGAGCACCGGCCGGTGATGACAGGGAACGGCCTCTTTCCCGATTAAAAACAGAGAAGGAAGACAGAGAGCCTGTTCTCCTGCTGCATGGTGTTATATGGATGGGACACATGGAACTTGTAAAGCCAGCTTGCAACCGGCCAGAGGCTGCGGCCAGCACTCAGAGAACAGAAATGAAGAACTGCAGCAGCCCAGAGCCAAATCCTGGCAGAGCCCGCGAGGCGCCCAGCTACCCCGTGGGCTTCCACCTGCGAGGTAAGAAATCTCCCCCTTGCGCAAGGTAAGAATTGCTTAAGCAATTGCATTTCCTTCTTAACTTATTCACAGGTCAGCTGTTTAAGAAAGAAAACACCCATCCCAGGAAACAGAAGACATTTCAGGAAAACCTTCAGCATAGCTGGATTTGATGTCTTGGTAGCAATACTAGAAAAGGAAACGCCTCTCCTGAATACCGCAGTTTCAAGTCTCATCATCAGCAGTATCACTCATAGAGCACAGAAAACTTACTAGCAAAAGCATTCACTGTATCTTCCCGCATTTCCCAAAAGTGAAGTAAAAAAAAACATACCTATACAGTCCTGATTATCCACGTAATGCACTTCATTCACACCTAAACCTTCTCTTTGATACAGTTCTTGTTCCTAAAATAAAATGATCATAATCACAGATGTGTAGATACTGAGTGACAGGAAATGGACTCACTGTTCTGTGCCTTTTCTGATCATAAGATTTATTGATTAGTCAGTGTAGAAAGGTTCACAACAGCTGATTCGGGAGCTGAGAAGTCTTGCAAAACATTGGGGAAGAAAAATCCTTGCCCCTAAAACAAGGTGATGTCAAAAACTAAAGAGCCAACATACAGTTTACATATGTGGAAATGTCCCCTCCTGCAGATAAGGCGCTTTTCCTGAGACATGCTGAGAAGCTATGAACAAACACGGGGATCTGTTTATAACCTTTCCAACTCAAGACAAGACCGGGGCTTTGAAACATTCTACAGCCTCAAACTTCTGTGCAGAACAGACCAGGGGTCAGCAAACTTCTGCAAGGGCCAGACAGGAGGTATTTTTGGCTGTGATATTTACTGTCTTTGTTACAACTACTCCAGTATGCCACTGCAGGGCAAAAGCAGCCCCAGACAACAGTAAATCAAGAAGCACAACTGCCCCCCAGTAAAACTTCATCTGCAAAAGCAGGCGGTGGCCTGCTGGGTTTGTCCCAAAGGCCACAGTTTACCCCCTGGAACACACAGAGGAACGTAAGTTGCCTTGATCATTTTTAAAAGTTTAAAAAAACAGCTAAACTAATTAGCTCCCTTCTGACATGAAATTTGTCTCTTCTATATTCTCAGTAGCCCTAAATCATTGTCCAAAGACAGGCAAGGGCAGATTTATAACCTTTACAGACAAGCACTAAAATCAAGCAAAAAGCAATCCACTGCAAATGGGCTCCAGCATCTACACAGTGATACATATGAGAAATGTATCATTGGGGAAAATAAATATAATTTGGAAGAATAATTTACAAATCAGAGTTGAGTTCCTAGATAAGTCTGGTATTGTCTTAACATTTTAAAAAAAGAGGGGGCTGGATTTTATCACAGATGGGTGAGCAAGGCAATGAGCTAAGGGTGATGTGTGTTTCAACCTTTTTTTCTTGAATGTTAAAATATTTCCTCCCACGAGACATGCTAGAAAAGGTCTCTGTCAATCTAGAAGCACTGTCTACTTGAACCCAATCTGCATTGGAAATTCACGTTTATTTTAAAGAACTGTTATAAAAATAAACATAAATCAAGACACCGTCTCCTCTCCGTGCAGTTTCCAGATGAAGTTTGCTGGGCTGGTGTGGAAAGGAAGAAGGATGTGAAGTGAGAGGCAAACACGTCAATCCTCACATAGGAAAGGAAGGACTGAAGCGGCTGGATGAGACATTTTCAAAGAAACTACCTTAACTCATTTTAACCTGCTTGTTTAAGCCAGTTCTGGCTTAACTATATTATATAAGAAAAGGTATAAAAGTTGAAATGTGATGGGGAACCCAGAAAGAAAAAGACATAATAAAAATGGGGAAAAAGACGAATGGGATGGAAATAGGAAAGAAAACAGTTCACATTTCAAGTCCAGCTACAGTGGGGGACTCAGAAAACAGCAGCGCTCACACAAAGGAAACAGCGCTGGGGTTCGTTCGGCCCTTGCAGAAGTCACTGAACTGCCGTAGTTTCTTCGTCTGTAAAATGAAGGGCTGGACTGGATTGATACTGGGTTCCCAGCAGCCAGCGGTCCTGTTGACTCTGCTGACCTGCTGGCTTTCCTGCCACACACACACAGAGCGGCGAGCAGGCAGCAGAGGGCAGAAGCAGACACAGAGGAGGAGAGGGTGATGCCGAGGTCAGGGATGAGAGCAGAAAGCTGTTTGGCAGTGCCAGGAGCAGAGACTACAGAATCAGGAAAAGAAACAAGCGGCACCTCCAGTCCAGTAAAAGTCACCAGGAAGGAGCAGGAGGCATTCACTTGTGAGCAGGCGCCGATCAGCACTTCTGCTGGGTCCCCTAAGCTTCAACTGCACCATCAGCACTTCTGATGCGCTTGGCATCTGCGAAGCCCCTGGGTCCCAGGCTGAGAATCTCACATTCCCCGGGCCACCTTCCATCATACCTCATCAACCAAGTAACTGCGGGATGGCGCTGTGCCTTGAAATTTAAAAATAGCTTAATGCGGTTCTTAAATCTAAACTGTACGGCAATTACCTCCTTCAGAATCCTTTCGTTAAAAAATTGTTGAAGTTTTTCATTGCAATAGTTGATGCAAAATTGTTCAAAACTGTTATGTTCAAAGTACTCTGAAAACAAAACCAGAGTCAAGAGTCATCATCAGATCAACTTCACATTAATAAACTTAGGATAAAATTTTATTGTATCAATGCTTACTTTAATATTAGATACAAATACATATTCGTAGAATTGTTCCATACTCCCCAAATGCTTATTTCAAGACTTCAAATTTTGTTAGGCATTAAGTATTAAAAATACCCTGCTTCGTGGGGGGAGGGTATAGCTCAGTGGTTGAGTGCCTGCTCAGCATGCATGAGGTCCTGGGTTCAAACCCCAGTATTTCCACTTAAAAAATACATAAATAAAATAAAATAAAAAAATAAACAAACCTTGCCTCGCTTGAAAAAAAGGGGTTTGTCAGATAAGATAAACATCATGTAGCAGGGAGGGTATAGCTCAAGTAGTAGAGTGCATGCTCAGCATGCATGAGGTTCTGGGTTCAATCCCCAGTACCTCTTCTAAGAACAAATAAATAAACCTAATTGCCTCCCTCCACCAAAAAAATAAAAATAAAAATAAATTTAAAAAGGAAAAAAAATGGTTTAAAAAAGATAAATATCATATAATACAAGATACAAAGTGTAAGCCACTTGTAACATTTTTTCAAGCACAGGTATTAAAGAATCAAAATTAAAGGAAAAAAATGACTTAAAGTGTTAGTGGTTTATATTTTTCTGTATAATCTGTAAAATTACAGTTACAAAAAATATTACGGATACTAATGCATTTCTAAAATTAAGGGACTGTATTACATTATTTCTAAGATCCCTGTAACTCTAAAATGTTACGACTGTGCATGCACAGATCATGCTAAAACTGGTGTAGATCAGGGAACAAACAGCTGAAGATGATGAAATCTTAAATCAGTGACGAGTGTTTCTCTACCTTTGAATAAAAGGCACTGATTTACTACAAATTTTAAAACATGTATTACATCAAAACTGACACCCTGCCCCTCCCAAAATGTAAACACTCATCTCTTGCCTCGGCAAAGGCAAAAGAATTATGAAGGAGAACGCTTCTGCACAGACAGAAGGAACACCCACACTGATAAAGCCCCAAGTAAAAACGGTCAGATTTACTTTGAGATTTTTACAACACAGTCATTCCGAACAAAGTAGCATTCAGGTATCAGTGACTTTTTTTTATTTCTGGTTATACAGCTCCACAGTTGTTCTCAAATGTTTACCCTGACATCTTATTCATTTGGTGGAAATTAATTAGAAGCAGCTATCTGCTGACAACTAACACTAATGATGAATTTTTACACACAGTAATGAGTTTGGCCTGTATGCTAGTCAGTCTATGCCCACCTCTACACTGGATGGTCAATGGTTTTAATGACTGAATTCTCTTTATCAGCGGCACTAAGACTTTACCTTTATTCAGCTGCACTAGTTTATAAGTATGGAGACATCTCTACCTAGGGTAGTTTTCAATCAACATTTTTCAATTTAAGCACTAGTGTGACCAAAATCCACGAGTCTTCCCTTTCCTTTTTTCGAAGCATCAGCTTCCTATTTATCATATTATGAAATGAAATGTAGGTATGGACATATAACTGAAAATACATCAAGAGAAAAGGTATTACAAGGGAAAAAAGGGTTTTTTTTTTTTAAATTTTATTTTACATACGTGTGAAAAACCAAAGGAAAAAATATCAAGCAAATAAAACTCACCAAGAAAAGCATACTTACCAAAGCCTGCAATATCTAGGACTCCAATAAAATAGGATGACGTTTCAAAAGGAAAACACTGATTGACTCTGTTTACCACGTGATCAAAAAGATGGCTGTAGACAGTCTTTGCCAAGGCGTCCCGGGCGTTGTTTGCTTGCTCCACTTTCAGGGGTACCCTGCAAAAGAAGACTATGCCAGTGAAAACTCTCCACAGCACTATGTTGTGAAAATAATGCCAGATACCCAAGAACAAAGTGTATCTAATCATACTGTGAGGAACAAGCTAAATTGTTACAAACAGTCATTTGTGAATAGGGACAGATAAATAGGGCTAAGCAGAATACTACAAAAAAAACTATCGACAATTAGATTAAAAATCTATCATTGGGTGGAGAGTATATAGCTCAGTGGTATGCATGCATGAGGTCCCTGGGTTCGATCCCCAGTACCTCCATTAAATAAACAAACAAACAAACAAACCTAATTACCCCTCCAAAAAAATCTATCATTGAGTAAAAGAACGTTCAGCTCAAAAAATCTTTTTAATCTTAATTTATACCTCACTGTACATGCTGAATATATTAAAGAAAAATTATTCAGAGGGATAATCTTCCATGTGACTTTCTGAAATGCAAAAGAAACTGTGTTTAACTCAAAGTAGCTTTGAAGTTCAGCAACTCGTTTAACAGTGTTTAGGGAAAAAATGCTTTCCGCCTTAAAATCCAATTCTACAATTTAATACAAGTAACTACATGGTTTAAAGATGTTACAGATACAGACGCACAATCTGTGTCCTTGAGAAAATGACAGTCTGATGAAGACAGACCACCACAGAGGAGAATTTCCAGGCACTGTGCTGAACGCTGTCATAAAGCACAGGGCACTCCGGGAACACCAGAAAAACACACCAGATTTGGAAGTAACCTTAAAAGTCATTTGGGTCAGACTTGAATCCCTTCTGAACAGTGGTTTTTCAATTTATATTTCCTGCAACAGAATCCTTTCCTAAAGTGAATCTGATGTGAACACCTCCTACATAAACTACACAAAAGAATTGCTTTGGAACATAGGGGAAGCAGAGATGACAGCTGAGGACCACCCTCTCGTGCTTTACCAGCCTTCCCCTGGGCTCCAGGAACATCTCTAAGGAACCGCGTACCTGTAGGGCACCACTAAACATCCTCCTCGCGGAGGGTTTCTTTACCATAAGAGTAATTTGGAATTAGCAAAGAATCAGGCCAAGCATACCCTGCCAGTATTTCTCAAAGTGTAAGAGCTACCAAATTTTCCCAGTGGCTAAAAGGTTCTCTTTTTAATTCTTCTTTTTTTAATTTGCCAAGAATTTTTTGAATATATGTTGCTAGAACTCACTGTCTGCCTTATTTCGCAAGGGACAGAGGATCTGGCTTTTCCCTCACGGAGCAGGATTTTTAGAGCAATGAGTTAAGGAACTTACTTTATAACTGTTCCTTTGGTGCCCCCTGCTGTTGTCAGCATGACTCTTGTGGTTAAACTTACACGAAGATCATCTTGATCCAAACCCAGTAACTCAGCACAATATTCCAATGACTGAGTAGATTTGTTCTTCAGATTACAGCCACCTGATGAAAATATATTTTAATCTGAAATTAGTAAACATTATGTAAACCAGATTTTTAAGATCCATCTCTTAGAAGTACACTTCATGTACATAAAACTATGGAATAAACAAGGCTCATCTGTGACTTTTAAGTTCACCTCACTTGTTCACCACCCTGACTTGTCAGACACTTACACTGCCAAGGTCAATGGAAGACCCTCATTCAGGGTGGCCCCACCATAAAATCCTTTCAGCCCTTCAATTTCAACCCGCCACTGTTTCATTTTTTATGACCCTGCAAGTGAAATAGACTAACAATAGACTATCATCCTTGTTACCATATTACATCTCTGGAATGATAGAGTGCCTTATCACTACAATTCACAGGACTCCAGAAAACCTCAAGGAGTAATTCCAGTGGTAAATGTGAGGCACTTCAGCAGGTCAACATGGGTGTGGACATCTGTCTACATGTGTGCACGCGCGAACATGCACGTGCTCATGACATGTGGGGACAAAGGAAGAGGGTGAGGAGGCAACTGCTATTAACGGTACATTGTATCTACAGATTTGCATTTATGGAGGCTGTTTTATAGAGAGCATCCCACAGTGCCTTAGACTCTGCTGTTACAACTCTGCAACTGATGAGCTGTGTGACCTTGAATGAGTTACTTATTCTCTCTGCACTCAGTTTCCTCATCTGTATAATGAGGATAATATCTGTACTTACCCAATAAGGCTGTGATGAAGATTAATAAGGTTATATAATGTGAAGTTGTGAAGCGCTTGGTACGTAGTAAGCACTGTATAAAGGTTATCCATAATTATTATATTATCATTACTAATATTAAAATAAACATTTTATTAATTTTTTGAAGTTTAATGTTTATAAATAATTCATTTTAAGACTACTCAATTTCAAAACTACAAAGAATGTGTGAAATCATAATGAGAATTTTATCATGACAAATATTTTAAAAAACCAAATTAATACTTAATAGCCTGGTCTCGGGAGAAATAGTCCATGAAATCTTTTATGAATAAGGGGTTGTTAAGACAATTCATTGGGAAAAGAACAGCTTTTCAAACAGATGGCACTGGACAACCAGGCATCTACAAGCAAAAGAATGCAGTTGGACCCCTACTTCACACATCTACAGAAATGAACTCAAAATCAATCAAAGACCTAAATGGAAGAGCTAAAAACCATAAAATTCTTAGAAGAATACAGACATAAATCTTCACGATCTTGGACTAGATAATGGTTTCTTAGATATGACACCAAAACCACAAGCAAGAAAAGAAAAAGCAGACAAACTGGACTTCATCAAAATGAAAAACTTTTGTACTTCAAAGAACACTATGCAAAAACTGAAAAGACAACCCACAGAATGAAAGAAAGTATTTGTGAATTATATATCTGATAAGGAACTTGTATCTAGAACATGCTTTTAAAAACTCTTACAACTAGATAATAAAAAGGCAACCTAATTAACAAATAGGTCAAGAATGTACATGGTCATTTCTCAAAAACAGACATACAAATGGCCAATAAAGTCATGAAAAGATGCTCAACATGAGCTGTCAGGAAAATGCAAATAAAACTACAATGAGGTAGTACCTCTCAGGCACTAGGACCTCATAGGCACTAGGATGGTGAGAATGTAGAAGGGTAGTTACTTGGAAAGTCAGTTCCTCAAAAGGTTAGACATAGAATGGCCGTATGACTAAGCAGTTCCGCTCCTAGGCATATACCCAAGAGAAATGAAAACATATGTCCACACAAAAAGTTGTACACGAATGTTGACCGCAGCATTATTCACAACAGCCTAAGGTGGACACAACCCAAATGTTTATTAAATGACAAATGGGTAAACAAAATGTGGTATAACCATACAATGGAATATTTCTCAGCAAAAAGAAAATGATGTACTGACACACAGGTGAACCTTGACAACATTAAGCCAAGTGAAAGAAGTCAGTCACAAAAGGGCCCACATATTTTGCGATTCCATTTGTATAAAATGGCCATAATAGGCAAATTGACACAGACAAAGCAGAACGGCAAGTGGTTGCCTAAGGCGGGGGATTTGAGACACAATGGCGGTAACTGATGTAAGGCATGGGGTTTCTTTTTAGAGTGATGAAAATGTTCTAAAACTGACTATGGCAACAAGTTCATGCTGTATAGCACAAGGAACTGTATTCAATATTTTACAGTAGCTTATGGGGAAAAGAATATGAAAATGAATACATTGCATGTTCAAGTATGACTGAAACATGCTGTACACCAGAAATGGATGCAACATTGTAAACTGACTGTACTTCAATAAATATATATATATACACAAACATAAATAAAAATAAAATTGCCTATGGTGATTATTGCACAACTCTAAATATGAATTATGTTTCAATAAGGCTGAAAAGAAAGAATAAGGAAAGTAATACTTAGAAGACATATTAAACCTTTAATTCTATGAAAATAAGATTACTACTAATCTCTAGTTTGTACCCTCGATACACATTATCTAAAATAATATAACTCTCAAAAAAAACTGGCCACCATTGATTAATTCATTTGAATACTTTTTTTTTAAAACTGTTTTGAAAAGTTTCTTACATACTTTCAGGGATTATGTAAGAATAACATAAGAAAGCATTTATTTTAAAAGTTTTAAAAAGGCAAAATACTGCAAAATAATGTAAGGTTTTTCATGTCATTCCCCTTCCAAAGAAAGAACTTCTTTGAACATTTTTAAAATTTGTTGTTATAATAATGTATATTTTTGTTATGTGAAATTTAAAAAACACAGAACTCTCAATACGTATTTTTTGCATTATCATCACAAAAAAAATTTTAAATAGCAGGGGAGCCTTCCAAATATTTACTGAAGAATAAGTTTTCCAATAAAATAATTACAGAAATATCCAGAGCCTTTTCAAATTGCAAAGTCATACCAAAATTGAGTTCTCTGGAGCAGGAAAAATCAATTCTAATTAGAAAGAAACCATTTAGGGGTAGGAGGGTATATAGCTCAGTGGTAGAGTACATGCCTAGCATGCACGAGGTCCTGAGTTCAATCCCCAGTACCTCCATTAATAACAAATAATAAGTAAATAAATAAATAAATCTAATCACCTCCCCCCAAAAAAACTGAAGTTAAAAAAAAAATTAAAAAGAAAGAAACCATTTGGTGGGGAGGGTATAGCTCAGTGGTAGAGTGCTTGCTTAGCATGCACGAGGTTCTGAGTTCAATCCCCAGTACCTCCATTAATAACAAATAATAAGTAAATAAATAAATAAATCTAATCACCTCCCCCCAAAAAAACTGAAGTTAAAAAAAAAATTAAAAAGAAAAAAACCATTTGGTGGGGAGGGTATAGCTCAGTGGTAGAGTGCTTGCTTAGCATGCACGAGGTCCTGGGTTCAATTTCTAGTACTGCCATTAAATTAATTAATTAATTAATTATTTTAAAAATTTACCTCCCCCCAAACCCCCGCCCCAAAACAAGAGCTGTTTAAATTAAAAAAAAAAAAAAAGGTGAGGGTACAGCTCAGTGGTAGAGCACATGCTTAGCATGCACAAGGTCCTGGGTTCAATCCCCAGCACCTCTACTAAAAAAAAAGAAAAAAGAAAAAAAGAAACCATTTGGACCTATATAGGAAGGGTCGCTGGAAGGATGTAGGTTAATAAAATCTTAGCTATTAAAACAGAAACAACCTAGTTTATTCTCCTGACTCATTGCCTCGTTCCAATCTTCTCTGCTTTCTGCTCATTTCTCTTTCAACAGAAGGAAGTTTGAGAAGAAGAATAAAAGATAATGTAAATATCTGGGATGTGCCTTTTGACCATTTAAATGCTTTTCAACTAACTAGATCATGCCCCGTTTACGACCCTCGTGGACGTCTGCATGTCTGACCACAGGGCCATCACACAAGGTGTGTGAAAATGCTGCCCATCACTTCTTACATTTCCGAAGTGTGCATTAATCACTCTAAGCTACTCTGGGTTAGAACTGCCACCTGCTCCCTTGGTGTAACGATCCTATAGCGGAGGAAACATCTCAAGTGGTAGAGCGCATGCTCAGCACTTGGGTTCAATCCCCCGTACCTCCCCCAAAAGTAAATAAATAAACCCAACTACCTCCCCCTCAAAAAAAGAACAGCAACAACAAAAATGATGCTACAGAGGAAATGAAGATGTCTTCTAACATTTCTTACACTTTTAAATCCCTCAAAAAAAAAAATTTTAATGTAAAGTAAGAACACATCTGATTTTGCTTGGTTTTCTTTTTTTTTCCATTTTAAACTGAGAGTAATCTGTATTTATTTTACTCATTCCTTGAAAACACTTACGGTGATTACTACATGCCAGACTAAGTACTATTTTGTATCAGTTTGCAAATATTTAACTCGTTTCTTCTTCTTTAAAACATGAGATAGGACCTGTTATTATCCCCAGTTCACAGATGAGGAAACTGAGGCATGGAGAGGTTAGGTTCCTGGCCCAGGGTCGCACAGGCAGGTGACACACAGTGGCACAAAACCTTGTGCTCCTACATACAGCTCCTGATGCTGACTTCATGGCACCGCGGGACGTTCAGTCTGAACGTCATTAAGACTGTCTACCTCAATCTGCTCATTCACAGCTCAGGTCTCTGGGGAAGGCTCAGTGACTGGGGGCAATGAGAGACAGTTACCCCAAGTGCCGGAGTTAGCTAGACATGGGGACAGCATGGCTCTCACACCTACAAGTTCATTCACAACCGTATCACATAAACTACCGCACAGGTCTCACTTGTGTAAAATGGAGATAATGTCCCCTGGCTCGCTATCTTTATTAAGTTCAGATTATGATTATGCCATTCATGATGAAACAGTATATAAAGGATCTTGCACGTAGCAGATGCATTTTTTAAATGTTCTTCCTTCCTCTTGTGCCCTTTCCTTATATGCAAAATGTTGCTACGTAACCACACTTTAAAAACACTTCTCACGGATTATTTCTTCATTATTTTACAGGTGAGAAAGCCAAGGCTTAGAGAGCTTCTGGGATCTGACACTAAAGCCTAGGTTGTTGACTGCTATGGTAAACGGTGCTTTTGATTTTTTTTTAAACTCATTCTTAGTGTAAGATTTTTAAAGGCAGAAGCAGGAGTCAACAATCTTTTTCTCCAAAGTGTGAGATTTTAACCTTTGCTGGCCACACTACTCAACCCTGCCACGGCCGCACGGACGCTGCCACAGACAGGACACAACAGGCAGGTGTGGCTGTGTTCTAACAACACTTCACTTACAGAAACAGGTCAGAGCTGACCACGGGCCGTAGTCTGCCAACCCTGTATTCACGGATCAAACTTAAGATTACACAGTCTTACTATTTATGCAGAGACTGAAACAAGACAGTTGAAAAACTAATACCATGCAGGCATTTAAATGCTCTTTTCAATTTGCGTCAAGTTTAACCTATTTTCATTTCCCAGTAATAAAGTAGATGGGCTTTTGTGTATTCAACTGTCCTAATTAACTGATCCAAGTTCAGATAAATGAACCAGAAAAATACCAAAATATTTTAACAGATGGTAAAGAATTATTCTGTTCATGTATTGGAAAAGAATAATATCAGTTGAAAACTGTAACCAAGTATGACCCTGGTAGTCAGAGTTAATCATCCTTCATCAAATGAGTTTACTCCTCATCCGTATCACGGATTTGTTCAGGACAGAGCTCATAACAACTGATAATGCAGCATCCTTCAGTTGCAAGGTTCATCACGTAACACAATATATCCTAGAAATACCAGGATAATAACAAACCTGCACATGGAGTCAATTTACATATGACAATTAAATGATAGAACTTCTAACTTTACTCCTCTTCAAAATAAAACAAAACAAAAAGACTGCCAAAAAAAAAAAAGAAAAAGAAAAAGAAAAAGAGACCTGATGTGCTGCCGGCTTCCTCAAAATCAATATTTCCAAGGTGCAGGACACCAGCTACTACCCGGAACAGATCGAGCTTTTCTTCGTCATCCAAACCAATCTTTTTCATGGCTGTGCACATTCTAATAAAATCTCCATGGTCATCTAACAAAGGATCTTTCAAGGAGCCTGCCTTAAGACACTACAAAGCAAGAAGATATCAGTTGTCTGCAGTTCACATTATTTAAGTATACTAAAAACAACCACATAAGGTCTATTAATGCACTCTATAACATGCAAAAGTAAAATGAATATACGTATGTTCATGTATAACTGAAAATTGTTCCCTACACAGGAACTTGACGCAACATTGTAAAATGACTATAACTCAATAAAAAAAAAGTTTAAAAATAAATAAATAAATAATTTAAAAAATAAAATGTGTGAGAAAACTAGTATTCTAACACATTCAAAAACTGAAATGACTGCACAAAGTGTACACAAGATCGATGTATTATTTCTTCCAACGACATGAGATCTACAGCTATCTCAATAAAAATTTCAGTCAAAAATGGAATGAGATGTTTTCCGGTTAAAACTGGAATTTTATCTCTAAAGCATTATAATGCTAGGATATTAGATAAAAATATAAACTGAATGAAAATGAAGGAAATATCAATGGTTGAAATGAATCAACATGAAACCACAGGTCAAAAAAAAAAAAAACAGGTTAAAAAAAACGAATAAAAATTTAAATCTAACATTTAGCATTATACTCCTTCAGGTTAACTACTATCAGCTACACTGATATTCAACAGTAGTGAACAGTGGATAGGCTAACTAAACAATTTTCATGGCCTGAGAATTACTTTTTAAATCTTTCTGATTTGAATATAAATAAGAGGTAAAATGTATCAGTAAGCATTATGTTTACTCTAAAAATTTATGCCATGACTGAAAACATTCCAAAAAAATGAAGAGACATTTTGCTTTCTCTCCTAAAAAAAAAACTTGCATCTAAAGTGCTCATTTATTAGAATCTCTAACACAAACTTGAAGGAAAAAAATAAGTTACTGGACACAGAAAGATTGGACTAGCAATTTTCCAGAACTTGAGAATGAATAAGTAAATTAAAACATTAGGTTAACAGTATCAGAATTAACTGGCCATTAAAGACACCTCTAGGAGATTTGTTTTTCCTCCAGGGTGACGAGTGCTTCCCTGCTAAAGTTGTCACTGCCTTTCCACAAAAGTCATTAAAATGTTTAATTAGGCATGTGTGGAATTTCTGGAAAATGTCTAGACAAGGAAATTTAATTCTTAAAGAAAGCACAGGAAACGATCACATGCAGCCACATTGAAAAGAAAACACGTATCATGCAGAATTTTTAGTCTTGCAATTGAATGGTTACTTCATTTAAGAATTGTTTCTAATCAAAGGTCAATGAATATACTGCTGTCACGGCAGACTAAAAATACTGCATTCTCCTAAAAATCACACACAGCTTAAATAAAGACACTCCAATGGAACTACGATTCTAATTAGTCAAAACAATCACCTCATCCTCCTGATAAAGAAGACAATAAAAAGTAATTTAAACATATTAAATCCATTATTCTCTTACAAATTTTATATATAAAATCAATAATATAAATAAGACTCCTAACAAAGTACACTGACTCTAGAATCAGAAAGGGCACACTTTCTTCTTAGGAGCATACAAAGAGTGCTTTTTCTCTTTGGAGAGTAAAATCCAGTTTTCTTTCCTCTCTGCTCAGTCCTTTCCCAAGCCAAAATACCAGATTTTTATACGTATGCATTTTTTCCTTTAGTATAGCTGCCATATTCCACCAGGAACTGTCTCCATTATCTTGGTGGAAATTATACAGTTTCCATATTCTGATGATGCCTTATAAAAAATATAGGCTATCATGACAAAGGAAGATAACCATAACAAATACTAATGTCATTGCTTAAAGTTCCAACCACGGATGTAACATAAAGTTTACAATTTATAATCCAGACATCTGTGTCTAAAATGATAAATAAAATGTCAACTTAAAACAAAAATTAACTAAAGGCTCATCTTCTTAGAATTCAAAACAATGGGGATTTTTAGGTTTCCATTTTTTTTCCATAAATATATTAAATATATAATCCACCTCACCATTTTGAAAGGAGCCAAAAACATCTGACTCACACATGCAGGAGTATTAAAAACCGAGTATAATAAAAGCTTGTTCAATTAAATGCTCAATATAAACCTTTTAGTAAAATTAATAGACAATATGAACTAGTTCCTATAATAAATCCTGACTTAGTGTTTCACAATTTAAGCTCCCTGAGAGGATATAACTTAATACCTCTTATTAGTTAAACATTGTGTATTAAAATTTACAGAGGTGGGAGAAGATTTTTAGATTAAGGACTGAATGTTTTTAAAATAATACTTAATGATATAATCATATCTAATTGCTCTCAGAAATATAATAATTTAGTAAGACCAAAATATAAAACTTTTCATAGTGTTATTACGGAAACATGATGCTCTAAAGAGAAATACAACAATGTATAAACATCAGTTCAGAAGGATGCTTACTCTGTTTATTGTCTGCGTCAAAGCTTACTTCAGCTTTGACGTAGACAGTAAATTATAAAGGACATATTTCATACTCAGTCCCAAGTGGACAATATGAGAGCGAGTTTTGAAAACGTCAGCTGAGGATAATTCTTGGGCAGTATGACACCCTCGTGCTAGGAAAAAGAACAAGAGGAGAGCGGAGCACTGAGCCTCACCAGCAAGAGCCAGAACCTGCAGCTTCTGCAGGTCCCAATAGAGGCATGAAGCACCAAGCCTGCGAGGGGCATGGAGGAATATTTAGTTTTTTTAAGCATAAGCCTAAATGTAAGAAATCTTCCTTGGGCTTCAAAATAAAGAACAGAATATATCTTTCAGCATGACATTTTTCATATTAAAGATTTTTAACTCAGAAAAAAAAAAGTTTACTATACCTCAGGACTTTTTCGATTCTGTAAAATCTGTTTGTCAGTTTCTTTGTTAGCAAAGTATCTAGTGCAGCCTCGGTTTAGATACTGTGACAAAGAAATTTAAAATACAGTTAACAGATATGATCCACAGGAAAATAACACAGCAGAAAATACAGCTTATCAGATAGTGCTAACCATAAAGGATTTCTAAACATAACCTGCATATCATTTAATCTCTCAATTAAAGTCAATACTTCTATATACCATAAGTATTTCACGCCTACTAATCAAACCAGGGATGCTGAAAACCCTAACCTGGAAGTAGGTTAAGTTAAATGATTAACATAAAAATCAGTACCATAAAGCTTTCCTATTTTTAAATCTCCTCAGTGTCAAGTATCCTATGAAAAACACAGAACATAAGGTAGGAACTAAATATGTCAAGTATCTCAAACAAAGACCTGACATTGTGGTTTAATATTTCAAATATTTAATTTCTGAGTAATTAAATATTATTTTTAAGTTTCTTCATTTCTGCTTTTTAGAATCAGTTTAGGAAGGCAAAACATGCCTTTCATAGTAGTTACTGAGAGTTAACACTAACTATACATAACTTACAACACTTGTTTCATGAACCTTCACAGGTACTGAAATAAAAATTTCAGGTTTTAAATTGAAGTACAGTCAATTACAGTGTGTCAATTTCTGGTATACAGTACTATGTTCCAGTCTTGCATATACATATATATTCATTTTCATATTTTTTCTGTTAAAGGTTATTACAAGATATTGAGCATAGTTCCCTGTGCTATACCAACTTCAGCTTTTTATCTCAATGATTTACTTCTCTGCCCAGAAGCCTTTAAAGGATGAGTGCTGTGAAAACACAGAACAAGGGAAGCAGTTGAGAAGAAAATAATATACTGGTCTCAAGGAGGATCTATTACCCACATTTAAAGTGGGGAGGGGAGCGCTGAGGAAGGAAGTGCACAGGAAACAGGATGAGAAAATTTTTTAAACAGCTTTTCTTAAATCAGGTCACTATGATTCCACTCTACCATGGCGTGAATTCCAAGATTAAATATAACACATTACATGGATACCAAGAAGAATTTTACAGTAAATCTTGAATGGTTTAGGGATAAATTAGTATTTTAGATGATCAATGCATTTAACGCCCCCAATCATTATAATGAAATACTAAAATACAATTAAAACTAGAAAATAATATGTAATGAATTCTTCTTTCCAGTCTAGAGTCTTGAGGGGAAAATAAACAAGAAGGGAGGGGGGACAATATGGGTAAGCATTTTCAACTATTTCAAAAAAGAGCTCTTTTTTTTTTTTTAGTAGGATAACAGTGGCTTAAATACATGGAGCCAAAACAAATGCTTTCTTTGCTAGCAAGAGTTTTACCCACTCACCCCAATTGTTTTGTCAAATACTTGGCTTCTCGACAGATGGACTTTGTATTAAAACCTAGGAAAAATACTCATTTCTTCCAACTTTTCTGTAACTAGAAAGCTGTAACTATTCCTGCCACCCATTTTCATATTATTCAAACTTTATCTATATTCAAGCATGACTGTAACAAATGCTTCCACGGAACACGTGTAAAGGTGTTTTAAAAATTTGGATAATGCAAGCATTTTAAATCTTTCGTTTTCTAAAATACATATGTAGTTAATACAAACGTTTTCAAACAGATATATCTCCATGATTCTTTACTTATTAATTTGTATAGAGTTAAGTGACAAAAAAAAATTTGAGGGGAAAGTGTTCACCCTACTGTAGGGTTTCTCCTTTGTCTTTACAACTTTATCTCCGAGTTATAACTAGAGGCCTAAACTAAACCACAGGAAACCCTGGGGGAGGGTACAGCTCAGCGGTAGAGCACACGCCTACCATGCATGGAGTCCTCAGTTCAGTTCCCAGTACCTCCATTAAAAAATAAATAAATAAACCTATTACCCATCCTCATTCCCCCCAAAACCTGATGACATCGCCAACACACTTTCAGGTCACTCTAAGGCAGACAGGGGAAGAGATACAGAGGTGTGTCTACGTCTGCCTGAGAGGGGTATCCAAAACGGCAGATGTTTTAGGGTGGAAGGTAATGCTGTTCTTTTAATTTCCTTCTACTAAAAGGACTCCCTTGTAGGAGGAAATCACGCCTCCCAGTCCACGCTAAAAGAGGCAAGAGACTCTCTGAGCTGATAAAGCCTTTCAGGGGCTGCCCTGTTAGGAAGGCTGCCATTGCGCCAGGGAAGGCTGTGCATTCTGAGACACACGCAATGTTCCCAAGTCTTCAAGTGGAAAGAAATGCTACATTAAGGCAAGAATGGTCACATCACTTTATCATTAACTTGGTGTTCACAAAGCATATCATCATTACTAAATTTCATAAATGATTCTTAGTAATTTATGTTCCTTTCCTTAAAGTCATTGTAGGGAAATGCCTCTTCTACTTTCATGAAGATAATGTGGCCAGCTAACTCCAAATTTCAATTAATTTTCAGAATTATACAAATAGATGCAGTTAGAAAGCATTTTAAAACAATAAAGTTTTGAAATTTCCAAATACACTTTAAAAGAAATTGATTGAAGTAATACAGAAATGGTTAGTTGCAAACACACACACACACAGAACAATTCTCTCAAATGGAGGACTCCTGCCCTAAGAGGACTATCAGAGTCACCTGGAGAAATTTACACAAACTACACTCCCTGGGCACATCCCTGCCTCCCATGTATCCCACACAGGGATGCTATTTCCCAGCTGATACTTTGTAACTTAGGTTAACCATCCCCAGTCACCACTGTCTGAACCTCTACTGACTTGTGACTCTCGGACCTCCTGATTTCCCTTGTACTCTTCTCAAAGCTCCACGTGTGCGTGCCTTCTTGGGCAGCTCTTCACCTGCTCATCCTTTTCAGCTCCAGAATCTGGATCCTGGCACATGCTTTTCTGCACTACTCAATCTCTCAGGACAACCTCACCTACTCACTCTCAGGGTTCTAACTACCACCAGAGTACTGACATCTCCCAAACCTGTCACTCTACCGCTTACACTGGCCTACAGATGAGTACACGCCAGTCTTCTGAACAGCTCCATTTACATGACCCACAGGCTCCAGAACTGAGCCCACCCCACATGCCACGAGTCTTCCATCTGGCCCAATATGGTATTGATACCCACCCAGTTATCTGTATCAAATTTTGGAAAATTATTCCAGACTCCTCCTCCTCACCATATTCAGTCTCCAAGTCCTGTCAATTTTACCTCCTCATGTTTCGCATACCCCATCCTCTGCAACCCTGCCATCTCTAAAGTAAATTCAAGCACTGAGTAACTGTTACTTCACCCGGAGCCACAGGTTCCCAACCCACCTACCCATGGTGGCAATTTCTATCCATTCCTCCCCGACTACCCCTTAAAGCTATCCTCCATATTAAATCCAGAGATAAGGATAGACCTGATACCCTACTTTCTACTTAAAGCCCTTCAACAGCTCCTTAATAACCCCAGAATTAAAACCAAACTCTCCAGGCTCACCTCCCACCCCTTCCTGCCCTGCCCTTTAAGCTATCTCTTGCCTTTCTCTGTTCATTTTTTTGCATCTACCAGGAATACCCTTTGCATGATTCTTCCTCAAGTTAATACTTAAAAATCCCTCAGATTCTGATCAAGCATCAATTGTTCCAGTAAAGGTTTTCCAAAATCACCAGTATCCTACACATATCTTACTTATCATTTCACGTATCAGTCAGATTGTGTGTGTGTGTGTGTGTGTGTGTGTGTGTGTGTGTGTGTGTGTGTGTGTGTGTGTGTGTGTGTGTGTGTGCCCCCACCAGCTTCTAAGTCGCTCAGAAGCAGGAACTGTGTCTCATTTATCTTTTTAACTCTGGCACAATGCCTTATACCCAATGGGTAAGCAATCAATATTTGTTGACCTGAATTAAGGAAGACAAGCATGTGTCCTTTATTAATATTAATTCAGTGGTCAAACTCTTTTATTACAAGCAAGTCAAAGGTAACTTTAAAGAGCTAGCATTACAGAACTATTATAAATTTCTCATTGACTTCAAATTAATAAGGTGTTTAGCATCTAGCCTTTTACCTATCCCATTACGTACCTCCTCGTCCAGTGTTATGAGCTCAGCAATAAATCTCAGTAGAGATCTACCTAGCACAGAAGTCATTCTATCACATTACACTGAATTTAATGTAAGTTATATGCAACAAGACACCAGGATCCACTGAAATAAGTTTCAGAATGGAAGGCAATTCAATGTGCAAAAACTGTATGAAATTTCTTTTCACCCAACTTACCCGAAAATTATCTGGGGAGCTCAGATGAAGTCTTTCCCTAATATCTTCAGAAGCACCAGCACATAACCTATAAAAGATATGGTAATTCCTTTCCTCTTTGCCTTGAACACAGATTCTAGATTTCTCTAGAAGGTAATGTGAGACAAATCCTCCAACAACTGAACTCTGAAAAACAAAACAGAAAACACATTTTTGCGTTTTAAGTCTTAAAGTATAACCCAACCAACGTTAAATTATCTGTTCTAGTAAACATTTTTTATCTATCAAAGAGGTTGTCATATTTATCAAATAAAGGGGAAAAACACAGGTGATTAAATGTAAACCTTGCAGTATTTACAGAGATCACAGTGAACATATACTGACTAAAGAGAAAACAATTGAAATAGATTTGTCATGAGTTCAAGGGCAGCACCAACTCTATCAAGACCCTTATATTTTCCAAAAACACTCCCCAAACATATCATCTTGAAACTCACTGTCTCTTACCTTTTCATTGAAATGTATTTCTACAAATTTCCCAAATCGACTGCTATTGTTGTTGCGAACAGTCTTTGCATTCCCAAAGGCTTCTAAGAGTGGGTTAGCTATTGGAAAAGAAATGAAAATATTCCATGAAAAAACGAGCATGAAGGAAAGTTACAAAACAATATGCATAGTATGTTTCCGCTTATTAATAGATACACATAACCAGAAAAATACTCTCAGAAGTATTAACATGAAGGAATTCATTTGTAATGGCAAATCCACAAATATTTACTGACTACCACTACGTCCAGGCCCTATTAAAGCACAAGAGATGGAAAAATTACTCAAAATTTATAAAAAAGAAAATTAAGTGTTACGGGAAAGACTGAATTTTCAAAAGTCACTAGGTTACAAAATTTGTAACTCAACTTAAAAAACTACTCCCTACAAATTTTAAGATTTTCACATCAGCCCTACAAGAGTAGTGATTATAGTAAAGGAAACAGCAAAGTTCCTGTGACAAAATACAGGCAACAAATTATTTGCTGACTTACTTTTTTTTAAAATATGTATTTTAAAAAACCTCCATATTTAACATTTTTACATATACATCCAACAAAATCTAACAAGTTAGAGTTCAAAGAATTATCTACAAAAGATACTCAGAATAATTTTTAAAATCCCAACAAATGTAAAACTAATTGTCTTCATTTTATAATCACACACACGCACACACACATCCACACACTCTCTCCACGTGACTGGAGTCTATTCTTGGATTCACCAGTCTCAACTAGGAGCATAGCAGATTACCGCCAATCTTACAGTTTCATCAACAACCTCACAAATTGCTTCGCATGTTTACTGCTAGAATACTTCATATGAAATCTTTTAAAATCCGTTTCTCTTATTCTATCCACAGCAGACAGTTTAACTAGTCTCCAAACCCTTTTAAAGATCACTCTGAGGTTGTTTAACTTGCCAAAAGAAGAAAGTGTTAAAACTAAAAGAAATGTTAACATGTGTATCCCACCAAAAGATTTCTACAGTCCTGCCAGTTAACTATTCTCCCATAAGAGGCTGGAGAAATGTTTGGAAAAATACTTTCCAACTCTCAACTACAAGTTACAGATCACACAACGCTATCTCATGGACAAAACCAGGCTAATATCCAATTCTCAAGCAAATTTGCACCTCAAGTAAAATCAGAATGCTAATTAGTATTTTACTGAATTAACCCATAATTTGTTCTTATTTATTTATTTATTCAATGTTAAAGGATGATTCACTTACTAAAAGTAAGGTGCTTTACTGCGACTAAACCTGGGTGTGTCACAGAACCACACTGAGAACTGTAGGTAAAACTAGAAACTCATTTATATCAAGAAACATGAAAACCTTGATGCAAACTTTGAAAATGTTTATTTACATGCACCTACATGCGTATTTTACATAATTCTGCAAAAATGTACATAACATTCGCTAGCTATGATCTAGCAAAATGCGTGGACATAGAAGGCCCCTGAACAAATTTTTGTTCAGTTGAAATTTTTCTTTAAAATGTCAAGAGTGTTAAAATATGCACTTACTGCACACAGTTAAGATGCCTGGATTAATGTCCCATTTCCACAACTGATGAGCTTATTTGCTCTTCAGCAAGTTACTTAAAACCCTTTTTACCTTATTTTCTCATCTATAAAGCAGGGATAAAATAGTACCTAACTCATATTCTGTGAAGATTTAAACTAGGTAATAGATTTTAAGCAAATCAGACAATGCCGAATACATGACACATGTATTAATATATCATCATTATTAAAACACCTACTGAGTGCCTGGTAGGGGAAAGTGAGGAAGGAGGAAAGAGAGTGTCCAAAGGGGCCTAAGACACCTCAGAGAACTACGAGGAGACTAGCGTGGTGGAGGCATTAGGATCCAGGGGGAACATGACTCAATTAGACTCGAGGAGGCTGAGGCCAGGCCACACACAGCACCGTGGGTGATGATGTGAATTCAGGACTTTATCTTGAGAGCAATTTGAAGCCAATAAAGGGTTCAGAGCAAAAAAGATCATTCCAACTTCCATACGGAGAAAAGATTAAAGGGTAGCAAGACTCTAAGAGGGGAGACCAGAGAGGACTCTGTGATGCAGGATGGTGGTGCACATTCAGTGTGACAGCAGCCTAGACCAGGAATCTCCAGACAGGGTTAGAGAAGGCTTTCTAAGGGGTATGCAAACACTGAAGCTTAAGGAAATCAATTTACAAAGTCTTGCTTTCCAAGTGTACTCTTTCATTAAAATGATTTCCCCCCAAAAGCACCTCAATTCCAAATAACCCTCTCTCCCCTTCCCCTTTACAAAAACAAGGTTGACAAAACAAACAGGAGGCCAGAGGGCTTCCTGTATTTCTTCCACTCATCCAGCAGATAATTACGGAGCACACAGTATGTAGCAGGCACTATTCCAGGGGTTTACATGAGGCTGGGGGTGGGGGGGAGCAGAAGACATTAAGTAAATGAGAAGATAATATCTGAGCAAAGATTTGCAGAAGGCAGAATTCTTTTGGATCTCTGGGAGAACATTCCAGACCACTTAGAGGAGTCTTCTAAGTTAATTTCAGTACATATGTAACAATAGAAAATAAGAATTTTAAAAATTAACAATACCTTCAACAATTCTATCATCAATATCTTGACCTGTTCCATAGGATTCAGTCAGGTATCTGTTTAAAATACAGGATAAAAAAAAACTTAGATGACAATGATATTGCATACATCATATTTCTAATTTTAACATTATTTAATACATCTAAAATTTAAACCTGATCATCTACTGGAAATGTTCAATTAAAAATTACAAATCTATATGTAAATTACAAATCTATACTAGCATTCTTGTTATAGCTTTTTAAACATTTAAAATTCTATTTGAGGGGGAGGGTATAGCTCAGTGGTAGAGCGCATGCTTAGCATGCACAAAGTCTTGGGTTCAATCCCCAGTATCTCCTCTAAGAATAAATAAATCAACCTAATTACCTCCCCCCACCAAAAAAAAAAAAAAAAAACCCTAAATAAATAAATCACTCTTCAAAAAAACTTTTTTTTACTCTTTTAATTAAAATAAAATAAAATTCTATTTGGATGGCCTGTAACATCTAAATTGGCATTATTTTTTAAAAACTTTTTAGGAATATACTGATTTTAACCAACTCTTTGGTTTTAAGTATGCCACACATTTCACATGGAAATACTCATCTTGGACATGACATTCCAAGTCTTTTGTGATAGCCTCTTCATTCAATCTTGATGGTTAAAAAAATAAGATAATCTGCCACTGAACAACTAGGAAGTAACCACTCTTAGTGTTGTTTCAGTGAAGGACAAAAGATGATGGAACAGCTCTCTGCCTGGCATGTTTCCAAACAAAAGCAGTTTTTGACTTACAATATAAATTTACAGTTTCTTAATTACCTGTTCATTTTCAAAGGTGTACACTAAGCATAGACTCACCATATGATTATTACATACAGGAAAGAGAATAAGAAATTGAAGCATTTAGAATTCCAAGAGTATTAAGGAAGCATGCATTTTACCAGAACTGCATAAACATATCAAATCAGGCAATGACAAACTCTTAAACTGGTTTCGTACAAATAACTCATAGCATGTGTATTTGCACAAAAATAGCTAAACTTTAAAAAAGGACCCACCAAGCAGCAATCCACTAAGACCTGTAACAGAGTGGGAACAACACTGGAAAGAATTCAGCATGCACTAGTCTTAGCAGTAGCTTCAACACTAGACTTAACATCCCTGAGTATGCAGATTGAAAGACAAACTGCGATAAGTACTACGGTTCCTCCCATATATAAAATGTTATCATTCTAAACAAAGCGTAGAGTTTAATTTGACGGCAGCAAAGGGGATACACTGGGAGGAGCACTGTGGTCGGGCAGAAGTAAGAAGGCCAGTCCTCATAACCAGGACTGGTCTCCTCCAGGATCCTCACGAGAATAGCACGTCAGAGCTAGGTTTCTACAGTCTACAGCTTAGCTTCCACACTAGGGTATTTGGTTTTGAAAAAGAGACAGAACCTACCATTCCAAACTATGTCATAAAGCATGCAAAGTCAACCTGTTCCAATCTCAAGGAGATCTTTGTACCTCAGTTCGTAACATGTTCACAGCAATACTACTCACAACAGCCACGAGGTGGAAGCAACCCAAATGCCCACTGACGAACGAATGGGAAAACAAGATGTGATATATACACACAATGGAATATTATTTGGCTTTAAAAAAAAAAAAAAAGGAAGAAAATTCTGACACATGCTACAGAATGGATGAGCCTTGAGGACATTATGCTAAGTAGAATAAGCCAGTCAGAGAAAGACAAAAACTGTCTGACTCACTTACCTGAGGTACCTAGAGTAGTCAAACCATAGAGGTGAGAAGTGGAACAGTGCTTGCCAGGGGTAGGGACGGGGGGAAACCGGGAGTGGTTTAATGGGTACAGAGTTTTTAGTTTTGCAAGATGAAAGGTTGTGGAGATGGGCTGAGCAACAATGTGAAGCTACTTAACAGTACTGACCTGTACACTGAGAAATGGTTAAGATGGTAAATTTTATGTTTTATATTTTTTACCACAATTCAAAAAAAAATCAACCTGTTTAAAATATTCTAGGTCAACTAAATACTCCTCACCTTAGAACAAACTTCGTATTCTCCGTTTTGCCAGCTCCTGATTCTCCAGATACAATGATGGACTGACTCATCTTGAGCACCTTCATGTCTCGAAAGGCCTTATCAGCTAGGGTCGAAACAACACATCAGTGATGAACGGTGTCTTAGACACAAATTTTGTAAATGATAGAAAGTCCATTTACTACCAAAGTGTACTTGCTCCTAAAGAAATTATAAGTGTGTGTTTACAGTTACCAAAATTTTAAATAAAGTCACCTACAAGTATTCAAAACATCTCTAGAAAGTATAGACATCAAATGTTCTATTTATCCTGACAGCTAAGTGATATGAAACCCAAATAAACAACTCTTTTGTTGGTACTAGAAGGGCTCCATGTTACGAGCTGCGGCTCAGCTTTTCCTAATACCAGAGCAGATCCGCAGGGAGAGAAAAAATGCTCACTACGCATCACTAGTGACATCCCCAGAGAAAAGCCAAAAGTAACGAGCTACCAATTAAGCAAAATGGCAACCAAAATTTCTACTGGAGGAAAAAACTGCACAACTGCAAAATAAATCTGTGTTTTCTTCTGGAATACTGCTATTAAATTTAAACATCTTGTAGACTGTATCAGCATTTCAAAAACAGGCAACAGTAACTGCTTTACATTTTTTAGATTTGCGATTGTTCATATAAATAATTTTAAACTATCTTCATTATACTCCAACATTTAGGCTGTAAATGTCTTTTAAGACTCACAGACAAACTGAGCACAATTTAATTCTGTTAGGGGCCTCATATTAAAACAATTTTAATTAAAAAATAGTTCCTGACCAATTGAGCCCTATAAGGCAACTATTTCTCGCCTCAGATCTGGGCTACCCGTACAAGAGACGAAGGCGCTACAAATGGCGTTTACTCTAAGGACCGAATGCAAACTATGTGTAAGAGCATTCACATCCTTTGGACCAATTTATCAGCAATCTGTTCTACCCACTTTTGTGGAATCACTGTAAATACTTTTTTTAGCAGTAAATAACTAAAAATAGAAGCCAGTTTATTTACATTTTAAACATGTAACCGCTCTCTAATGACGAGCTCACTCACATCCAGGTTCTAAGGATTCTGCCCTATCTTCCTGGCTGATAGAACACATGCCAGTGCCCATCAGAGCATCATAGAACCAGAAGTCACTCTGCAGTTGCACTGGGCTTGGCTTACCCTGACCAACAGTACACAGCACACAGTCAGCCAAACCTGGGGGCGAAGCCCGGCTAGGCCAGGCACAAAGAGAATGCCCAAAGAGAAACTCCCTGCACTGAGAACCAGCACCAAGACGTCTCATCATTTAACTGCTGGTTACGTCTGGATCCCCAGGCTTAGCTAACTGGTACTGGCAGCCACCAGCCATAGGGGATGCCTGTCCAATGACTCCATCTCTGCTCCCCAGAGCTGAAGCGCTTCAAGATGCAAGACCCCCTGAGAGAGGCAGACACCTGCTGCTGCTTCCCACACGGAGGCCCCAGAGATGTGACGCGTGTAGCACTTCCAATCCTTTAAATCCCACAAAGCCCCAATGCAAGATGAAGCACGGAAGACGTCTGCTCTCACAGCTCCCATCCAGCCCAGGCAGCTCGCTCACTGGTGAGGACCCGGGTAACAGCAGCAGGGCTGGGCGCCCTCCCCAAGTGTGGAGGAGGACACTTCTGAGACGGAGTTGAAAAAAAGCATTAGGTCAGCTTTTTTATGACCTATTTTCATCTGGTGGACACACGTAAGAGGACAGTGGCATTTAACAAAGGTAATAACGTACAACCGCCCCATGAGGTGGCTGCACAAGTGTCCTTCCCCGCCCTGTGTGGGATACATGCTCCTAACGATGGGGATACATTCAAAGCACATACAGGCCCTCCAAATTACACAGCCAATTCATGGAATCTTTTATTCATCCAGAAGAAAAACTAAGTAAATCTGGACAATTTAAGGACAAATAAAAATTAGGATACCACTAAATTACTTACCAATTGCAAAGACATGAGGTGGCATTGTCCCAAGAGACTTTCCTTGATACGACTTTATTGTTGCTGAAGAATATATTTTGGGTATGTCAAAGTATGGGTTCACTGCAATCAGAATGTTGGCCACATACGTCTAAGTAGGACAAGCAAAAACAAAATTTTACAATTACTATTTTCGTTTAAAAATAGACAAGGCTCCTAGGAGAAAGAAAATACAGCAAATGGACACCCTTACTTCTCTACATAACTAGAACCCACCAATCTGCATTTCTAGCCCTAAACAGTCCCTGATCTCCACAGGACTCATATTTTTCTAGCCCTTAATAAATATTTACATCTTCTTATCCCATAGGCATCTAAAACTCAGCACATCCAGAAATCAAAGTTCTCTCTCCCGACCTCCCTTTGCCTCTAAGAAAACACATCCCTCCCACCCGCGCCCCCCCTCCCCAGGTCCACAGCATCACCATCACTTCACCACGGGCAGAGCTGAGTCTCTCAGCCTCTACCTTGGACGTCCTCTGTTGACTCCACCTACAAAGTCCACCCTCCTACTTCCATTCCTACACCCTGGGTTTGGGTTATTTGTATTCCTCACCTAGACTCCTCTATTCACCCTGTTACTGAAGAGGTTAACACAGCTCACAGGACCCCCTACATCTATGCCCATCCCTGAAAGCCAAGGATTGATTCAGCTCTGTGGTGACCACTTGGTCCCAGATTTTTGCAAAACAACATATGCTAACCATTGCCTAGAATACTGACGGGCTAAATGTTTAATGAGCAACTTGGGCTTGCTTTTAAATTTGGAACTTAACTGTGGCTTCAAAAGACCAGCAAAATACCCCCCATAGGATTTATAAAATTCCTTGTGGGTAAAAGGAGAGTTGTGGTTCAGCCATTAGTTGCGGTTTACTGGCCAAATGAGGGCACAGAGGACCACATTTTTTCTCTTTTCTGCTTCTGGTCATGGAAGGGAAATGATACCGAAACCCTGAACTCTCGGACTGCTAATCTAAAATTCAGTGAATGCTCCTGAAGAAGTTTCCTGGCGTGGGGTAAAAATAAGAAATTCCAGGTAATAACCTTTCTATGGGAGACAAAAGGAAAGTAAGAGAGACTTCAGTTACCAATGAAAATGTGAGTGTGAGTCAGATGCTGTTCCACTCAAGTCTAAGGGAGAACCGTGGCACTTCTGGTTAGTGAGAAACATAAAGCTATCAAGTTTACTCTGAACTGCGTCCCTCTCTTACATGTATAATAATAATAATAATAATAATAATAATAATAATAATAATAACAATAACAATAACAATAACAATAATAGAATAACAATAATAACAATAACAACAACAACTCTACTTATGTATTGGTGACATTTTAATGGTTTTATAACTAAAAGGCATAACTAGCTAGACAAACACACACACACATCATGACTTTCATTAACTTTGAAAATACTGGTTTTTCTCAAACAGGGGCTGGTGATGCCAAATAGTCACTGTCTAATAGAGGTCACGTGCCCAATTTCACACACATCTTTGGAAAAGAGGGACCAAAAAAAGCTGGGAATAACCTTAAAATTCTCCAGAGTGACACAGACATTATACATGAGAAACAAAATCTTAAATTTCACAATTAGATAATTATTTCTATCAATCGTGCAATATAACAAAGACTTAGAACTCAAGCAGACGCAATGTGGAAAAAAAGATAACTAATTTTTTTTTGAAAGTACAATTAATACTGCTTGTAAACCTTCAGTTATCCATGGTCACAATCACCAAGCGTAGCACCACTGCAGCAAAGGGAGCACTAAAAGACCAATGAAAATCCTGTGGCTGTTAGGCTTCTGTATAAACATCCCAAATTAAAATTTTTTCAGTAAGATCATTCTGTAAAGGTAATTTAAAATTTCTCAACTTCAAGAAAAAGAAGCTAATTAAAATTTGCTCAAATAAATAAGATGGCTCCACTACCATCGAGTGATGTTAAACATGAAAAGAAAAAACAGTGGCCAGTTCTACTTGAAAGGGGGTTATATCTAAATCTACTTTTATAGATTTATTAAAATTAAACTGCTTTAACAAACTTAAAAAAAATTTTATATTATTTTGATACCTAACAACGTTTAGCACACATCAGATACTCAACATTAGTCTGCTGACTGAAAGGTGCTGTTCCCTGGTTATGTCTGAATTAGCTTTTGTTGAATTATTGTGAGTTAAACTGCTTTAATAAACAAACATTTTAAATTTGTATTATTTTGGTACCTAAAGCAACATTTAGCACAGATCAGGTACTCAGTGTTAGTCTGCTGAGTAAGTGAATTTTGCTTCTAAATATATTTCTAATCAAGAATAGCCATATACATAGTAACCTAAATATACTATTTAGTTGATTTTGAGGAAAACCAAGGAGGAAAGTAAAGACTCGATACTGTATGTAACCGAAAGACAGCAAGTAAACTCTTTTGGAAGAGACTGCATTAGTGCTATTTCCCAGCTGTCACTACTTGGACAGATGGCAAAGACTAAAGGTAATTTAGTCAGAATTAAGTAAGTACAATTAGGCAAATTGATAGTGATATAAAAAATTAAGACTGTCATTCGATCTAGAAGTGTCAAAGAAGCCATGTGCTTTTCTTCGTTCAAAAATAATGAAGAGCCTCGTCTTTATAACCAGAGAGCTACAGTGGGGTAATTCACCTCCAGCCAACAAGGGAATCTATAACCAGATCATACTAGAATAAAACCTCCCACATGCCCAGTGAATAGCTATAGTTAGAACACACTAGTTAACTATTCATCTGAATGATTTGGTGCAAACCCTACTTACATTAAAAGCACTGTCTTTCATTGTTTAACATCCTGGATTTTTAAGGTAAGTCATCTATTTAGGGTTTCATGAAACGTTCCAACCATTTAGGCTCTACGATCAGCACTTCGGTGTTCCTGACACTTCCTCACGTACTGCCTTCTTTTCTAATCTTTTTTTCGTCATCCAAGTTTTTAATTTCAATATATATTCCCTAGAGGCTGCCTTAAATGCTTTGCAGAACGATGTGGAAAGTGAATTAATGAAGCAGATCTACAGATATATACCAAAAATTTAAAAATCAAAACTCAAAACAATTTATGTTTTTTTAAATAGGCAGACTGGAATTTCTTAAGGCTGAAAGATACTAGGAGATGCTCTGAATTCATTACTTAATCTACAAATACTTTAACTGCCTACTATGTACCATGCATGGCCAAAGCCCCGGAGTTAGAGCAGGAAATTAGGAAAAAATCTTTATCCTCACGGAGCTCACACTCTATTCATCTGGCTCAGATCAAGTAAGACTTCCTGTTAGAAAATTTCAAGCTCAACAAAATCAAACAGTAGCACATAAAATAAATTATTCCCACGAAAACTCAGACCACAGGCAAAATACTTACATAAATTCTGTCTTTACTGTATCGAACTTTGATATTATGGAGGAGTGTGGCTTCATTTAAATACATTAATGAACCTGAGATATAAAATTTGTGAATCATTAGATTTTTGAACAAAAAGTAAAATAAAACAAAACTCTCTTAATCTGAATCACTTTGATTCAAGCTAAAATTCACCCGTTAGCTTAGATTTAATTCCATCTTTTCCCTGGTACGTGTAAACCCCAGGGGGGCTGACTGTAAAATATCAAGTTTACGTATATGTTATATATGTTACAGTAATATTTTTAATTTTAAACAATAAATTTCCAATGAGGTGAGTACATCTAGTGAGTACACATTAATGAAGGCTGGTTAAAGAACCAAGTACAGTTCAAGTGGGAAGTAAGTACTGCTTCAGACACTGCGTTTTAATACACTTTTGACACAACAAAGTGACAACACTAATCCCATCTGATGCTCAGAATTTTACAGAAGAAAACACAAAAGATAAAATTTTAGAACGGGACAGGCAGCGCCTCACAACTGATAAGACAAAGTAAGACTGCTGAAGAAATTATGTATGCCTAAATCCAGGATGTGCAGCTAACTGACAGCAGAATCAGGGTAGAAATCCTGTTTTTCCTACCGCTCCTTTACTAACAGTCTGACACTTTCTATTCTGCCAGCCCTGAATCCGGGGCTCCGTTTCCACGTTGGCACCGCACACTCCAGCAGACAGACCCCACTCCTCCCCCAGCCACTCTGCTTCCATTATCAGCACCACCATCTCATCAGTCATCTTCTCTGCAGACCTTAGTCAACAAAGGATCATCTTCCCTCTCCCTCCTTGCTCTAGACCTGTTTCCAAGTCTTTACACCGTGGAATCCAGGGTAACCCAGCACCAGATTCACCGTAGGCACCAAAATGAGCACACTCTGAGTCTCTGAAATGTCTCTCCTGTCTTTCCATCTCTCCGGCCCCAATCCCAGTCTAGGACTCATGACCTTTTCTGTAATCACAGTTAGCCTCTTCCTTGTCTGCTGCCTCAGTCTCTCTCCCTCTCTAATGCAGACTCCTCAGCACATTAACCTAACTAGAGCCCTAATTAAAACTCTCTCCTCCTCAAAAACAAAAACCAGTGGGTCTCTGTCAACTACCAAAGTCCATATTCAAGTCTGATACTCACAGCCCTTAGTAAGCCTGCATTCAGCTGACCTCTTCATACAATTTTTCGTAACTCCCTTTGATGTGGTCTAACTTGTAGGCAGACTAAACTATTCATCAAACTCAAATGTCATTCATGCATCTACATCTCTGGGTGTCAAAAATCTACCCATCCTTTGAGGTCAGTTCAAAGACTATCCCACAAATGATACTTCCCCATTCTTACCACCACCACCACCACCAGAACTACTTTCTTCTTTGTCCTTTATGTTTGAGTACCAGCATTGTGATTTTAAGTTTGTGTATCTGATTTTGGCTACTAAACCAGATCCCCGAGGGCAGGGCCCTGCCTCAGCCATTTGCTTACTTGCTTGATCCCTCACTGAAGTTGTGCGTGTGTCCACACTGTACGTATGTCTAGCCTACACATCAACACCCAGCCGAGTCTGTCAAACGAGAGCCCCCTGCTTTTCCTGTCTCAGCGAAGACTGTCCCTGCCTCTACACTCACACAGCGCAGCCAGCTCACTGTGCAAGAACGCGAGCCTCACTGCTTTCTGATGCCACTCAAGCAGGAAAAAAACAGACTAAGAAGTAGGTGGAGCCTCCTAACAGTTGAATGGCAGCTCTCCTTTGACGGAGGCAAGATCTGGAGAAGGCAGGTAGCAGAGGGTTATGCAGTCTGGCTTTTGGTCGCCACCTCCCTTTCTCTACCCCTGCTCTCCCTCCACCCTCGTCCCCCAGGAGTTTGGTCTCTGTATTCTCTTTTCTTATCTGAAGCACAACAGTGAACCACCCCCCCATCTCTCCCCTTCCTCTGGACCACCTGGTTCTATGATACTCCCTCTGCTTCCTTTCAGTAAGAATTCCTCATCCCACAACACGGTTCCCCTGAAAAGCTAATCACATACACCTACATGACATGTGAACGATCTCTTGCTCTCGCTTCTTTACCTCCCTCCACTCTCACCGCCAAGCCTTCTCAGGGAGATCTGTTACTTAAACCAAATAAATCCCTACCTGTTGAAATACCTGCCAGTGACAATAAAAATTTGGATGGGATGGTCTTCCTCTTAAATGGTACTACTCAGACTACTCCACTTAAATGAAGACATGTTAAAGGAAAGACCAAAAGAAAATATCTATGACCCTCAGTGTGGCAGAATGGGAAACGCTAAGTCTCAGTTGCCTTTGCATTTGAGGGTATGGCCTACGAATGTTCATAAGGGTCTCAGAAATAGCCTTCCACTGCCCGGAACTCCCTCCTACTCTCCCCTCCTAGTGGTCAACCCCAAGACTGCTTGGCTTGGCTACTTACATGCTATTCTGTATGTGATCTGCTTGTCTTTTATGCCTAACTGTTCATAGATTTAACTACACTTTATATTAAAGTTTTAAAAACAAAGATATATAATAAAAGAATAACTATATTTCTTTATAAATTCCATAAGAAGAATTTTAGTATAATTAATATATACCAAGCACACCAAAAGCTGCTGTTGAAGACTGGGTATGACTTAATTATTAAATTTAGGGATCTGAGTAGGGAGTTAGCTGAGCATTTAAAATCCTGCTTATCTGCCATGGTTCTGATTCACTGAAAGAAAAAAACAAAAAAAAAGAGCCCACGAACAACTTCAACATAGTAGATGTCAACCAGGTCTACAGTTACCCTGTTGTAGAAGTCGTTCCATTACTGAAGAAGGGATGGAACCAGGCAACACTGGGGATTCTTTCCAATATTATAGTCTACATTATTTTCTAACTGATCATTCACGGAGATCATTACATGCCATGTAAATAACAGTAGTTTAAAAATCAGCACAAAAAATGCTTATTTTAATTACTGACGTCACATCCCTGAATTATTTTCCTATTCTGGCATTAATACCCAAGAGTCAAGTAAAAAGGCAAAATTAACATACTAAACTCCACATATAAAACCATTCACATAAAAAACCTAGAGCTAAGACTAGATAATAAATTCTGCAATATTGTTAGGGCATCATCGAAATCCTCTCCTGTCTCTGTTTCAACAGAACCTTTATCTCATAGTTCAGAACGCTCTACAGACATCGGAACTACATGCCACTTTCACAGCCTCCGCAGACATCACGCTGTGAACCATGACAGAGAGAAGAGGAAGGATTCTAAAAGCGTGCAGGTGAGACCCTAGGAAACAATGCCATGTGTCATCTGGCAGAGGACGGTGGTGCGGTGGGCAAAGAACAAGTAAGCGATAGAACCCTTTAGCTGGAAAACCTGCATTCTAAACTCAACAACCAAAGATGCATTAATGCTGTGGTTTCAGAAAGGGGACTTCAAGTGGGGCTGGACCACCAGAGGACAAGGACAGTTAACACCCTCATTAACATTCCTGCCGTCTGGCATCACCAAAGGAACACCTGCAAGAGACAGAAATCTACACTACATCAGGAAAGTTAAATGGTTAGACAAGTACATCAAGATGAAATAACCAAAGGGAAAATGTTTTTAAATATTTAAGAAGTAGATTAAAAAATAATTCAAAACCATTCATTAGGTTTTACTACATGTGAACATATAAACCAAAAAATTTTTTTGACATATGAAAAGGACTGATTCCAATTCCGAATACCCTAGCAAGTTTTAACAGAATAGAATTTTCTCTCTTATTCTGCATATAGTAGAATCTCATTCCTTTTTTTGGTTTGTTTGCTCTAATTGTTGTTCAGAAAAATATTATCCCATCAGATGAATTTTCCAGCAATCCTGGGAAGGAAGGGAGGTTCCACATTTTTTCTCAATCTCTCACACCTAATAATAACAGCTACCATTTATTGAGAGATTGTTAGAGGTCAGGGACCACGCCAAGCATTTTAACTCCATCACTTCTAAGCATGAAACATAAACATTATTACTCCCATATGACAGAGTAGAAGCTCAGAGAGCATACGTGAATCATCCCCAGGCACACAGCTTCCTAACAGCAGGGTCAGAATCTGAACTCAGGCTCTCCCATGACTCCTGGATTCCACGCTGCCCTGTCACATGTGGGATCTTACCCACTTACCCAAATGTGAACTCCAGAGAAAATCAACAAGGACAAAATATATTCCTTTCTCTTATCTCTGTTCTTTAAATGGAGACTTTTTAATGCCAGATACCTTTAATGAAAACTATGCACAACTGGACATGATTCTTAGATACTGACAAATAAAAAAATGAAATAGGATTACCACTTAATCTTGAAAATGCAAAACTAAACATGGCCTGAGGCTCTGGATATAGTATTTTCTCACCAAAAATTCTAAGATAATTATAAGTCAAATTAATGTTGCACTTTAATGTTCTGAAATCAATTTTTTAGTTAGTACTTATAACATGGTATTTTTTTAATGTTTCCTTCAAACAGTAACATTAAATGGATCCTCCTGACTCAACCTCCAAATTATTGAACCACATATATGACTATAAAAATCATCTGATTCCAAATGAGGTTCAAAAGAACTCTTTTAAAACAAAAACAAGAGGTCTTTAGTTCAGGCTTCAGAGTAAATTATTACTATTCCTCAAATTTACATAACTAAGATAACACAACTAAGACATTCAAGAGACTCTCACCAAAGTGCAAACATGAGGCAATAACGCATCTGGGACTCTGGGGCTCCTGCATACACATGAACCTTCGTGTCAAAAGGCTACATTTCTTCTAAACCAGTATAATGTGCCCAGGAATACAACCACTCATTGATTTTTTGAAGCAACAGTTTCCTTTTCTATGATGAGAACTGTTTTTTAAGTTGACACTTACAGTTATCTTCCACATCTTTTTTACTGTCCTCTTCTGCAGGGAACACTTGGTTTATGAGAGCCAAAAACGTCTAAAAAACAAAACAAGAACTCATTAAAATAGAAGCCTATAAACAGTAAGAAAAATGAAGGAGCTTAATTGGTTGCACACATTGTAATAATGGCAACAATATGCTCTTCATTAAAATATAATACAAGATCTTACTATTTAACAAGTCACTAACCCCAAATAGAATAACTTTACTTGAATATACTATCCACTATTACCATGAACATGAAATCAATGGAAATCAATTTTAAAAAAATCCTGTGCTCTAACACTTAAAGTGGGACAAAACAAGAAGTATATTAATAGTAAATTTACATACGTATGCTATTTAGCAACTTTTTAAAAAATAAAAAATTTACTGTTTGTATATACAGCAATTTTATTGTTTCGAAAAGGAAAAAGTAACGTTCAATCAGATATACCAACAGACTACTATTTAATTAAAGCTACCGTCTGAGCAAAACATATTACACACAAAATTCCTGTACAGGGATGTGTCAAAAAATATCTACAGTATCCAGAACTATTTGGTCTGTAAAATTACAGATATCCATGAATAAGTCTGTATTTATTATATCGCTTAAATGCTACAGCAGAAATTCTAGAATTAAGATAGTATCTTGTAAGAAAGAAGAAATGATCTCAAATTACATCTAAAGAGAATTAAATGTTATCCATGCTGTTCTGGCAGTTATCCATACATTTGTATTTCTCAAACAATAACAATTACTCCTGTGAAGTTTCCATCCATATGAAATAAATCTCTACGGAAAAACTGTTTGATTATTTTAGAATAGTATCTGTAGGTCTATACACATACATATACATGCAAGAGTATAAGACAAGGCTACTGCTATAGTTTACCTAGTAAAATAAAATCCAGGCTGCTAGTGCCAACTCAATTCAAAGTCATACCTGAATTAGAAAACTTTATGCCCTGAACACCCTACAAGTTAATTATCTGGAGCCCAGTACACATGTTCTTAATGTTATAAATAAGGAAAGGCTTAGAGGATAAATCACAAAATTGGAACCAATCCATAATGTACAATGAAATATATTAATGGTAATATAAAACCACCCACAATTTATAACAATGATCCTACAGGAAAATACGTTCAGAAATAATCACTAACAGCACAGATCTACGTGTCAGTTTCACAGCCTTGGCAACGGGGCTGCGGATGCCCCAGACTCCAGGCGTTGGTTCTATCCTGTTTGGAGCCTCCAGGGGGTCAGACCTGGGGGAGAGGAGGGGGACGAAGAGTGCCGACAATGGGAAGGTTAAGCCCAGGACTGATAGGCCTGTAATAAGTCCTAAAGATGCTTCTCTCCCTCCTTCCTCATCCTCCAAGTTACCACCAGCCCCCATCTTCTCTGCCCTTTACCACCTACTCAGTGAGAAAGAGGAAATTTGTCTCCTTAAGGCAACTGTTTTCTCTCAGAGGGAGGAGGCTGCTTCTCCTAGCAGGAGAAGACCACTGACGAAGCCCAGTGACATCCCCCACGCAGTAAACCCGGGGCACCGAGCCCCACGACCACGACCACGGGGACAGACACACTCGCCCCTGCTCTGGAGCCGGTTACAGCCAGTGGGGACAGGGGAGAAACATAAACAAAGGCCTTCAATGCAATAGCACAGGGGGCTAAGACCTTACACCGCTCCTCAAAGGGACGAGCCATCAACAGTAAACTCTATTGCCTGGGAGGAGGAGGAGGAGGAGACTGGGCGGAAACTTTCATAAAGGAGATGACCTCAGTCAGGCTTGAGGGGTAAATCAGTATTTGCTAAATAAGCACAGGGCTGTGGGGAGTGGCACTCCGGGCAGAAAGAGTATTGTGAGCGATGACACCCAGCACCCAGTACCACCTGGTTCCCGGTGAGGGCCGGGTAAACACCGGGGAGGAAGGACTGAAGGGGAGACAGACACACGAGACTAAGCGTGTGGCAACCATACGAGGGGCAACTGTCAGCTGACAAGAGGCAAGACTAGCAGTGCCAACAGGGAAGAGAAAACGTAGCCCCCTAAATGCCACGTGTTTAGGGCTTAAGCCTGCAGGCCAGGCAGCTGCCAGCATGGGATGTGAAATCAACTGAGAAGTTCAAGATGGCATTGTTCACAGAACAAAAAATACTGGAAAATATCAAGATGCATCACACACAATAAGGATGTTTCATTTGACCAACCCTGTCTCATTTACAAATATACACATACACACAATACATATACGTGCTGACGTGTAAAATCCATTTGCGTTCAATACACCCACAAATAATTACACATACCTAATGCAATGCAAAATCTGTTTATTGAATACACATGACAACTAATGCAATACAAAATCTACCTCTTATAAATACACACACAATACCTAATCCGATGCAAAAATCTATTTCTTATGAATACACACACGATCCCTAATGCAATGCAAAATATTTTCTTATAAATAAACATATACACCCACACACAAACCATACACATTCCTAATGCGATGTAAAATCTATTTCTCACCATGGGCCACAACTGAAAAACTATATAATATATATTTTGGGGAGGGGTAATTAAGTTTTTTTTTTTTTTTTCAGAGGAGGAACTGGGAATTGAACCCAGGACTTCATGCATGCTAAGAATGCACTCTACCACCTGAGCTATACCTCCCCCTGAAAAACTTGAAGAGGCATTGCTTCTTCAAAGACATGCTCCCCATGAGAGCTAATCAGTCCCTCCTCTGTGCTTCTACTGTATCAGCAAACAGATCGGCCTGACTGGTCCACTGCTGATTTCCTTATGATTTAAATGCTGCTGATCTCAAGACCATGAATTATCGAGGCAAAAGACTGCTTCTCTTACAGATCTTTTTAACCACATGGTTCAAAAAAATATGTTGGGGGGGGCAGGGAATTAAGACAACGAAATCCCTCCCTGAGAATTTGTTAACTTTCCAAAAAATTTTGTGAAAAGAAGTTTCAACTTTAGTTTATGCATAATCTACAGACGTATCAGTTTTCGTGACTCTACAATTTAAATTTTAGGTGCTTTTATTGGTTCTATGTGTGGACCTGATTAAAACTAAAAACGCACAGTTGTAAGCACATAAAATATTTAAGATGTAAAAAAAAAAGCATATACCCATAAATCAAGTGTCTTCTATGTCTGAACTGAACTGAATTATTTTGTCACTTACGGATACACTTCTAGTCCTGTGTAACAGACTAGAACTAGGAAATAATACTTTTCATTTTAGGCTTTTGATTTACTGAGCTTATGAAATATGTTAAACAAAAATGCAAAAAGACTCTGAAGGAGAATGAAAGGCTCACTGGATTTCTGTCACCTCAAAACATGCTACTCTGGCACGTTGATTATCAGAGTTAAAGGCCCCTGAGAAACAGCAGATGTAAGAAGGGCGCTCTGACCCTTTTTATTTCTGAGAGCAGGAGATAAAACTCCCACGTGGAAGGTGCCCTCCCTGTACCAGGAGGAAAGAGAACGTTCTTATCGCCAGAGGCCAGGACAAATCTGGACAAACAAACCCTGTCCTGCCACACTAACCCTTATCTTCCTAACCACGTCTCCACAATTTACCACCCCTAGCCCAAGCCCCTTTGTCTTATCAATTTTTCACGAACGTATTGTTTCTCTGTCCAAAAGATAGAAAAAACTTCCTGCTCTGATCACTTCTTCAACTCTTCATTCTCTTGTGAAGGCTGCTGTGTACATGGAGAGATTTAATAAAAGTCGTATGCTTTCCTACTGTGAATCTGCCTCGTGTCAATTTAATTTGCAGGCTGAGCCAGAGACTCAAAAGAGGAGAGGGAAATTTTTCCTCCCCACAACCTCAAATACATAAAAATAACTTAGCTCCTTTTTTTTTCTTTTTTTTTCTTTTAACATGTACTGAATTGTAAGTACAAAGAGATCCTTGTTAATAAAAGGAACAACTAGAGACACTTTGTCTTTTCTTTCCTGAGGGTATCTTTAATTGGCCTCCTCTAACATGGCACATTATATATTATGCATTTAGGTTCCTGGGTTGTTTACAGTAACAGAATAGTTTCTCTGTGAAAAGGCCTCATGAGAGATCCACCTTGTTTTTCTAAGGTCCCCAGAAGGACGGCAGTCATGTGGCATTAGTTAACCATGTATCAGTAGGATGCAAATTATTCATGAATGTTTGCAGAGTCTAAAGTAAACAGAAACGACATCAACAAATTTCATCTAGTCAGAAGACCTGTTTCACAGGAGTGTTTATTATACTGAAAATTGTGAAGCTCTCCCACAAAAACAGACCTGACAGTCCCCATGAAGCCTGAAAAGAGTCCAGGTCCCTTTCTCCCTAAACTCCCACTTTGTTATACTGTCTAGTCTATGTCTAAGCATAAAAAGAGATAGACAGCATGTGTACAAAATTAAAGTATGCTTTTATGTCTTAAAAAGGTACCATTATAACAAAAATAATAATAGATGGCTATGTTTAAGACTTAAGTATCTTTACTTAAATATATTTATTCTAATAACATACTAATAAATTTACGTAAATAAAAAGCTTTTAAAAAAAGAATTAGCTAGAAGCTAAAGCAAAAAGCCAAACTTGATGACAGAGCCCCATTCACTTTTCATATTTTCACTTTGTAACACGTTGAATGCACCACAGATACACATTCGTAACTTCAGTAATATGGCATAAGGAATAAAAATGTTAGTTTATATTCTGTCACATAGCTGTTTCTTAAGAACATGGTAATGAAAGGCTCACTAAATTTGTCTGATTTTATGACAGGACACCATTTTCCCCCTAGGCTATGCACTTCTGATTTACTCAAACAACTCAGTAGAAAACTAAGATTCACTTACCAGAAAACTGCTTCCCCCTACTTCATTAAGAAGGGAGACACTTACAGGAAGAAGTCAAATTTTGAAATCTTTCTGAGAAGCTCACCTTGCCTTTCTGGTTCAAGGGTTCAATTGTTAAGCTGTCAGGGCCAATGTCCACAATATTGCCCATCTGAAACCCCTCCGTAGGGTGCGGCGCCCAGACGGGCTTTCCATCCTCCATTTTTGAAGGGAGCGATCCACTGTCACCTGTTTCAAAGGCACCAACAGAGCAACGTGAATAACTTGGGAAACAAAAAAGAAATAACACACCTTTTTCTTAAGGGAACATGAAAATCACAGTTCACAGAAACACACCTGTAGCCCTGCACAGGAAATCCAGCCCCTGCCATCCTGCTGCATCTGCCCCCCTTTACTGCCTTCAGGGAAGAACCAAGCAGAGGCTGCTCCCCCGGCAGGTGACACCTGCTCTGCCACTGCTTCCTTCAGTCATGAAAGCCGTGGACCGCACACTGAGCGGCACAGAAATAGAGGGCAACCTGTTGCCCACTGTAATTTACAACAGCGCTCCTTTTTACTACCTAAAGAATTCTGGATTGCACAATAAAATTAAACAGTCTTCTCAGGAACAGATGTTACTGTGTGGAGCTAGCCAAGAGCTGAACAATAAGTCTATTTTAGACCTGAAGGATAAAAATGAGAGATGTGGGAGGTTACTTCCTCTGGGAAATTCTCCCTGAGGATCTGAGACTACAGGGATGCCTCGCCCACATGTTCCCTACAGGGATCCCCACAGAACCACTCAGCACACTGTTTTTGTTGTTTTCTTTCTTACAGAGGTAAAACGCATCTACAATGAAATGCACAAGCTGACGAGTTTCCACAAATAGGTATGCCCATGTAACAAACACCCCAGTCAATATGCAGAACGTTCCCATCGCACCAGAAAGTTCCCTCCTCTGGTCAATCCCTGCCCCACCGCAGGCATCCACTGCTCTGGTTTCTATCATCAAGTAGTCTCTGCCTTTTCTTCAACTTTATATAAATGGAGTCACATGGAACGTATGCTTTTGCGTCTGGCTTATCTCACTCAACAAAATGTTTTGATGTTCAACCATGCTGCTGTGTATACCAGCCCACTGAGTGACACGCCACAGCTGTCCACCTACTGTCCTGCAGACAATCATCTGGGTTGTTTCCAGCTTTTGCCCATTGTGAATTCTAGTCTTGTATTCAAATATTCCTAGAAAGCTGCTTTCATGCTTGGCATTCTCAGATCTAACATTTACAACTCTGTCTTTTGATAGCATCCCAGAGGGTTCATAACATATAAAATATTTAATGAGCTTGGATTCTGTGAGACTAACATGTAACAATGAATCTGCTAATGGGTGACCCCAGGTGTCCTACTTTCAGCACCATGGAGGGAAGTTATTTTTCCTCACTCATCTACACTTCAAGAAGATGCATGGGCCATGACTCTCCTCTTGTGTGGCATTCTCAAGTCTGGGATTTCCCACATGGATGTTTCATCCAGTCTAGTCTCTCATCAAAGACAAGGACGTTGGGTATGTAGTTCAATCAAAAAGCTGCAACTGCTGGTATGCCTGTAGTGTGCTTGCTGGCTGAAGTCTTCCACACTGTAGTTACATGATGGGATCTGCTTTTCCCCAAGGAGCAAATGCTATGATGTTTAAGTGCAATTCCGAGTTAAGAAGTTAACGGAGGATCCTTCGTAGAAGTGAATCAATAACACTGCTTCAGATTTCATTACTGCACCTACATGTACACACTGTCCCTGAATAATTATATTTAGTCCTGTGGCTCGAAACAGAATCTGTATGTAAGTGATGCCCACGTTTATTTCTCCAGCCTGTAACACCACAGAGTTCCCAGATGTTTACTTGCATACTGGACACCCCCTCCTGGAGATATTCAACAGATGTCACAGTGTTGTTATTATATTATTACTCTGTTCCACCACATTCCTTCTATCAGTAAAGGCCCCGAGAACACTCAGTTCAAATCAAACCTGGAGTCATCCTCAATTCTTCCAGCTCCTTCCAAATCCCCACCACCCCTCAAACCTGTCAGCTCTACCTCCCAGAGGTATTCCAAATCCACCCACTTCTCTGAATCTCCTCTGCCATCCCAGTCAAAACCAACATGACCTTTGACCAGGACTCCTGTAATTAACTTAGCTGCCTGCTCCTACTCTTGCTGATATGCACAGATCACCAGAAATCCTACTGAAAGGTAACTCTGATCGTGACATCGGGGCATGGACTAGTCCTCTTTGTGTCTCCCAGGCCCAGCACGGAGCAGGCAACTCAACATTCACTGAGGGAATGAATGAACTGTTAACAGTCTGGGAAAACAAAAAGGAGACGGCAGCCTAGAAAGAGCTGAAAAGTCTTAAAAACCAGGCTTGAAACGAAGCTCCACCACTGTCTGACTAGCTCTTAAGCAAGTTACTTAATCTCTCTGATCACTATCTTTACCCCTCCCCATAAGTGATAATATCACTTACCTTACAGAATTGCTATGAGGATTAGGTGACATAAAATTGAGATCCCCATTCTAATGGCACCCAACGGATGCCAGTGACACCTCTTCCCCTTGTATTCCCCCATATCCCTTGTTTGAAGCCACCAGTAATTTCCAGAAAATGGTCTTGTGGTCATTCTAAATACAAAGGGAAATTACAGAACAGTTATGAAGGATTATTTAGGAATAATTAAGTATCTGGGGAAAAAAATATCACAGTAAAGCAAAACCCCCTAAGTCCAAAAAAGAATGGCAAATTTCCTCGAACTATCTAAATTGTTTTCCCATTTTGAATCATTTGACGCAGCCTCCTAGTTAGGATAACAGATTTAAAGGCACGTGTCGAATTTGCTCATTCCAACCCCTAGATCTACAGTATGAAGATTCTTTAAAAAGAGATCAGTCCACCAGGATGGGGGGAACCCGAGAAGAGAAAACAGCAAACACATTCTGGAAGCTGGGAAGCAACCAGCTGGGAGGCAACTGACTTAGCAAATCCAAGAGCCGAATCCCAGTCGGGAATGGAGAAGATGGAAAATAACCCACATTTTACCACTGACTCTCAGAAGACATAAGAACTAGAGCACACAGTTCTCCTAGAAGCAAGGTGTACAGAGGGGTCCAACGTAAGGAAGACCAGGTGAACGTTGCTTAAGACATTTCCTCACACCAACCACACACACTCCATACCGCTGGGCGTGCACACACCTCCTCCCTCAGCACCACCCTCACAGGAGCCTGGACGTCACTCTCTGAAGATGACAGAGGGTCTCTGGAGTAAGACGTGCCAGGAACAGCTGAGGGTATGCATCCCAGAAGCGCCACATGTAGACAAACACCCTCTTCTTGACCAAACGTTACGCGGCTCCTCTGAGCCTTCTTGGCCTTCCATGTCCATCCTGTCCTGCAGGTGGGCCTGCAACAAGCCAGTTTTAGCAAGAATCCTGCTAAGCTAGTTTACAGAAATTCTCTCACCCTTGATACTGATCGAGTTCCATGTCCTCTACCTCTGATGTATAAATCTCTTATCAGCCTTCAGCAAGAATCCCATTAAGTCAGTTTAGCAAGAATCCTCTACCCTTGCTGTTTCCTTAAGTTACTGTGCATCCACTGACCACCCCCCCCCACCGCCTCCCAACTCTGCTCACTGGCTATAAATCCCCAGCTGTCTTTTCTATATTCACAGTGGAGCCCAATCTCTACCCCTGACTGTAATGCCCCTTGTTACAGACTGAATGCATGTGTCTGCGAGGGATGAATTGTGTCCCCCTAAATATTCGTATGTTGAAGCCGTAACCACTCCTGCTCAAGTGACTGTATTGGGAGAGGGGGCCTTTAGGAGGTAATTAAGGTTAAATGACATCATAAAGGTGGGATCCCAATCCAACAGGATGGTAGCCTTACAAAAAGGGAGAGAGAGACACCTCTCTACTTGCACACATACACTGTGAGGACAGGCCAGGTGAGCAGACAGCAACACTGCAGCATCTGAAAGCCAGAGAGTTCTCACCAGAATCCGCCCCTGCGGGCACCCTGACTGCACACTTCCGGTCCCCAGAACTGTGAGAAGTGCCTGTTGGCTAAGCCACCCGCTCTATGGTATTTTATTACGGCCACCCAAGCCAAATACACTCCTACGGCAACAGTCCTGAATATAAAGTTCTCTTTGTCATTTTAACAAGAGTCAGAATAATTTTCCTTTAAGAACATAACAGCAGAAGTGAAATATTCACTAGAAGGCATAGAAAAAAAACCGAGGCAATTTTTCAGAAAGTCAAGGAAAAAAAAAAGAGAGACAGAAAGCAGGGGGCGAAAAAAGAAGAAACAGAAGGAAAAAAGATATAAAAATGATACAAGAAAAAAGATTCAGCATCAAAATACCAAGAAAAACAGACATCCTGCCACGTCAAAGCATAGAGGGGAGAAAGCTCTGACATATACAAAAAAAATTCACCAGAACTGAAAGGCATGATTTTCTCGAGCCTAGTCAAAATGCCAAGTCCTCAACACAGCACCCGGAAAAACACAGACAGGAAGACACCATGTCAAATTTCAGAACACCAGAAATAAAGATGCTGCACATTTCCAGAGAAATGAGAGAAAAAAGGAGGAAAAAACATGACTCTTACGCAAAGGATCATGAATCAAAATGGCTTCTAACAACACTAATCGCAGGAAATCAAAAGAAAAATGCCTCTTACTAAAATTCTGAAGGAAAATGATTTCCAACCTAGAACTCGGTGCTTAGGCAAATTACCAGCCCGGACTGGAGCAGCATGACCCCAGGGAGAGCCACGTTGAGCGCTGTTACTAAACACAGCCACTGCCTTTGAACCAGGTCGATCCGGCCCAGGTTCTGGTCTGAATCTATTTTACTGTAGCTCGGTGCTGACGATGTGACTTGTGCCCGGAGAAACTGCAGACACTCACTCCTCCCCTCTACTGAATTAAATATTATTTCCTATTGAGTGTAAGGTTTTCACTAGAATCACATTTCTTTTTAATAAGGCTTCATTTGATTATTTTTGCAATCCTAATTATTCATAACATAAATTGCCTTTCATTAACGAAGTCTAATTTATTCATTCCACAAAAGAACATTGTTTTAGACATGTTACTACTTGTTTCCAGAAGATCATTCAGAAAACCCACACAATTAACACTCAGACACATTAAGCATCTCTGCACACAAAGAACCCTCAAGCAGGTGCCACTGTCCTAGAAACCATAAACACACTAAAGGCCGACTACACATGCCTTGCAGGGACATGCGAAAAAAAAAAAGAGTAAGAAAGCACTGGAGCTGGCTGAGCAGATTTAAAATGCTTGGCATTCCTTAAGTTATTCAAGAAAATAGAGGGGATGCTCTACAATGCCCCATCATCAACTGAAAATGACCTAATTTTTAGGACGTAACTGACAGCTGGTATTTTTCTAAGCAAGCAGTACAGTAATCAACAGAAACAAGCTGCAGAAGGCAAGCTGCAACCTCTCAGAGGGGCTGTGCTAACTTCTCATCTAGTCTTTGTTGAAAAGCAAGCAGCACATCACCAAGAGGCTCCCCCGGGAGCAAATACTGGAGGCGAGAGTGACAAGTACACACACGTCCAGACTTCCTTTTTCTCTGCAACTCCAGTGATGATCCCAGCAGCGACCGTGTGCCACGAGCACAGCGTGTGGGTCCACGAAACGGGGGCCATCACCCGCTATGTCACCATCGCCTTCCAAGATTACCCCTTTAACATAGTAACTGTGATATATAACCATGCCTTACACTTTACGGGCAAGGGCATTAGAAATGGAGCTCTAGCTCAAAGTAATTTAGAGTCGGGCTGAAAGAGCTGGAATAAGATACCAAAAAAGAAGGAAGCAGCATTAACAGGGTAAGGAGAACCCTCACGAGACTGCCTTCCACAGTCATTCATTCTGTAAACTATTATTTATTTAACCTCCTATTATACAGCACATACTGCGAGGTGCTAGGCATAGAACAGTAAACCAAAAAACAGTCTGGCCTCATCAGGCTCTTACAGGAGAACGATCACTTGGAATAAAGCAGTAAACAAAAACTGGCAAAAAAAAAAAACCCCGCCCTCCAGAATCTTAAATTCTAGCTGGGGTACGGGAGTGGTGCCGAGGTATCAAATTTGCCTTTTAAAAAGACTACTCTTTCATCTGGCCGGGCCCTGGCCCTGCTTATCAAAAGAATGTCATGGGCACCTTTGGCACACAAGCTTTAAACTGGCAGCTTCTCTCCTCCGTATCAGTGTGTCCTGAACACTATTACCTTCCCTGGTGTCCAGACACTGTGAGAAAACTGGGTGCCAGGTAATAGCTGGCCATGGCTGGTGTGTTTTGTGTGTACCTCACACAATCCTTTCTTGGGCATTTCAGTTCCGTAAGAACCTACCAGTACACCAAAATTCTCCAAAATATTTCGGCAGGTTTCCCCTTAGCCACTAAACTACTCTTTAAAACATCTTCCAAGAAAACATTTCCAAGTGAGTCTCGGAACTACTAGTTGTAAAGGATGGGTATTATTTAATGGCTATAATATTGTATTGTGCATTCATTAAACATTCGTATTAAAATTTATTGCAAATGTCTTGGTTTTGTTAGCAATAAACATCCATTAAGAATGGGGAGAAAATACCTACCACTAAATCCAAACTCCTGACAAAGAAAGAAAATAAGAAAACATCTCAAGATAAAATCTAAAAGTTGACTACCTCAATTCAATTAAGAAGTAATTTCGGTATTCTCTCATTTATTTTTTTCAATGGTTATTTATTTATCGAGCACCTACTAAGTGCCAGCTACTGTTCTAGGTGCTGATACTGGTGAGAAACTACAGAGCTCTAATGGTTTTCAGTCTAAGACTTAAAAAAGGAGGAGCGTCTAGGCTGCCTGTGACAGTCCTTCTCATCTTAATGACAGTAGGTCCAGCTGATCACAGCCATGGTCCTAGTGAAGGACAGCTTTTACGAAGGTTATACTGTACTTTGAAAGATAAAATCTTGGAAGGACCAACGTATCCACTGATGTTTAAAGCTAAGCCCATGACCACTTGATACTCAGAAACAGCCTCCGAACACCATGGCTAACTTTAAAATTAACTTGCTAACAAAAAAGAGGGTAAAAAATAAAAGCAAGTACTTCATTAATAAGTTTATTATATGGTTACTAAATATTTCAGATATTGTAATAAGATGATCTGAAAACTGATACAGTCAAATGACAGCAAAATACATATAATCTGAATTATAAGAATCAGTTATATGATTTTCTTATAGACTTTCAGAGAAGAAATCAAACTATATTTAAGATATAAACTCCTACTTCAATTACAATTACAATTACTATTTGAAATTAGATATAATTCAAATAACACATGCAGGCAACCTATACTAAGATAATCCGGCCAAAATGTAGGCCGTTCTACAGAAAACAGTGTTCTTCAGAGACTAAACATCCCAGTTCACTTCAGAAGCTTCAAAATTTCTTTCACAGATGTTAAAATACCAGGATATAATAGCCAGGAATTAATTTATGCCAGGCGATTTACATTTTCCACACCCTGTGACTAACCCTACGTACCATCCGACGGTTACATCCAGAACTTCCCTGGATAATTAGTCCTGGATTTAAAAGTTACTTCTTAAAAGTTGTTGCTGGTCTTTCAAAAAAAGGAGTTTGTAAAAGACTGAAGACTTTTTCATTTTCTCCACCAAGGGATGATGTTAGTCTCCCAGTAAGTGGCTACTGAAAAGAACAACCAAATTTCAAGAAACCAAGTTGGTCTTCAAACCAAAGAAAAGCCTTTTTTGCAGGGGGACCCTGCCTGTCCAAAATGGCCCCATCTGCTCACACTGAAATACGGCAGGCCTTGGTCCAATGCTGCTCAGATTTTTCAGGAGCTTAAAGATCTGCATGTGAGCAAAACCACAAACCAGACTGTACACTATCATTAATCAAGGTGACAAGAAGTCTGAACAATCCTTAGTCCTTCAAACAATTCTGTGACATCTCTGGCATTTGAACTCTCCTAAAATGTCCCAAGGTAGAAGCTGAATATTGGGGAGGAGGGTATGGCTCAGTGGTAGGGGGCATACTTAGTATGCGCGAAGTCCTGGGTTCAATCTCCAGTGCCTCCTTATAAAAAAAATTATTTAAAATAAAAAAGCATGCTAAAAAAAATAATAAAACTCTTAAAAAGTTGAGTATTTTCACCTACGAGCAGCATTTTAAGAGGTGACCCTAAGTCCAGTCCAATTCAGGCCACACAGTTCTGAGGAAGAACTCAAAGAAACAAAATTCCCAACTGCTATGATCAGGAGGAATAAACTCGGAAAGACACAAATTAAAAAGGATGGGTGGGAGGTCTTGTTCCACTGTAATTTCTATCATCCTTTCATAAATGAGCCAGCATTGCCTAGGATATTCAATGAAGCTCTCATGTCATTATAAGACTAAGGGGTTTTTTTTTAGCTCTACTAAGTTGGGTCGTGTGTGCGTGTGTGGGCACATACATCACACAAAACGGGAACGAAGACAAAGTGACTTTTCTCCTCACAGCTGGTACAGAGCTCAGTTCAGCCGGTCAAAGGAAACCACAAAATCCCGTTTCACAGACCTTCGCCACGTACCTGGCATTGAACTAAAACACTCTAACATGCTATCTCAGTTAATTTTAACAACTCCAAGAGGTAGCTACCATCTCCGTTTTGAAATTGAAGTTCAGAAGTCTGGGCAAGTTGTCCAAGAAGATATGACTAAGAAATGAGTGCAGAGGCAGGATTCGAACCTGTGTGACCCCAGTCCAAACCCATCCCACTGCGCTGCGTAGCTCTGCCCGATCAAGCTGCGGGTGCACACTGGTGGTCCATGTCTGTCACCAGGTCAGGAGAAACCCCTCGCTGGATGCTACCATGTTGTCCTAACCTATTTATTTCGTGGCATCAGAAATAAATGAAGTCTAAAAGACATGTAAAGGCTTTATGAAAACCCTCTTATTCCTTCTTTCATAAACATTCAAACGTTAATTATTTCTTATTTCTTAAGTCCTGATTTGGATTGGGATTTAAATTCTTTAATGGGTAGAGATTACAAGGAAGCACAAACTAGAGCTTCCTGGCTCGGGTGAACATGACGATGCGTGGAGTTGATTCTGTCTTCCAGTTAGTACTGCATTTAAAGGACTAGCTGAGTGTCAGAGAGATAGTCAAGAGCACTGGAGGTTTTCATTGGAATTTTTCATTTTATCGATTCAGTTCTAAAATATTTTTATATCATTGTTTCTTTTCTGTCTTGACAAATCAATTAAAATATGCAATAAGAGTGTTCAGATAGTCTACAAAATGAGAAACAATCTTTTCAAATTTCAAGTTCAATTTACTTTACTTTCAACCCCACTCTGCAACATGCTTGAAGATGGTATCTACCAAACTACCCAGTAAAAATTCAAATATTCCTCCAGCTTTCACCACCACATCTACTTCCCAATCGGCATCTGTGCCCATATATTCTGCTTTCCCGTCCATTACAAAGGCCCAATGATCCTGACTCATACCTCCGACCAATCCCCGCACGTACCCACCAGACACTGTCCCCTGAGGCCACGCAGGCAGTGCTGGAGCAATGTCTATACCCCTACTTCTTCCTCTCCTGGTCCTTCTCTCATCACTGACTTTTCCCTTCACAAATGGACTACTCCCACTCACTGTCCACACTCATTGCCTCTCTTCTCATCCTCTCTCAAAGCCATTCCCATCAGACCTACACCCTCCCCCTGCAGGATTACCAGAGACCTCCTCCACACAGTCAAACCCCAGGGTCAGTCTTCTGTCCTCATCTCACTCAAATACGAAGCACCATGCAGCCGTCTAATGGAGCTGGGTACCCCCTCCTGGAGGCGTGCTCCGTCACAGACTTCAGGACCCCTCCCGCTCCCAGTTTGCTCCCCGCATTGCCTCGACTCCTTTCTGGGCTCCTTTGGCTGGACTCTCCTTACCTTTTCAACATCATAAATCCTTGAGGAATCGATCCTGGAGCCTCTTCTCTGTCTACTCTCATCTCCTTGCTTGTCTCATCTAGTCTGAAAGCTTTAAATTAACCAAATGCCCAAATTTCTATCTCCAGCTGACTCCTTTCCCCTGAACTCCAGACCCCTAGAGCTCAGGGCGTACTCAACCTCACAACTTAGGAGACCGACAGCCATCTCCAACTTAGATCCTAAAATGGCCTCCTACCTCCCCTTGCACATGTCTTCCTCTCTTGGCCCTCCTCAGTGAGTGACAATTTCACCCTTATTCTTGTCCATGTCAAAAATTCTGAAGTCATTCTCAACTCTCCTCTTCCTCTCCCATTCTACAGCCAGGGCTTCAGCAAATCCTGTTGGCTCTATCTTCGAACCATGTCCAGAAACTGAACAGGTCTCACCATTTTCATCTCAGCCCTAGTCCGCGTGGCTTCTCACTAAGATGACTGTGGAGGCTTCTGATGGCTTCCCTTCCTCCCGCCTTGCCTGCACAGAGTCAGTTTCTCAGTACAGCAGCCAATCTGACACCTGTATGACTTAAGTCATGTCATGTCTCTGCTTAGCACTCTCCAAATGCCTCCCGTGTCACTCACGTAAAAGCCTAACTCTTCCCAGTAGCCGGCAAGACCCCTCACAAACTGCCTCCCCTGCCCCTAACCCCACTGACGCTGTCCCCGCCTCCTCTCTTCCTCTGACTCTACTTGATTGGTGATAGTCTCTGTGCTGTTCCTTGAACACACCTGCATTTATTTCAGGTCTCTGGCATTTATGGATGCAATTCCTCTGCCTGAAAGAGAATTAAAAGAATTCAAACTAATTTTGGGTGGGGTGGTGCAGAGAATCACTAACGTGATACCCAAATGCCAGGGTGGGGTGCGGTGGGGCGGGGCGTAGTCAGAAAACCAGTGCTGTAAGGCTGCCCCGAAGCGCAGTCAAGTGGGTAAGGTTAGTCTACACCACCTTCTCTTCCCTCATCTTTTCCCCATCTGAGAATACTAACGTAGGTCCCAAAAATAGGCAAAAATCAAGACACAGTGACTGTCTTAATTCCTTGAGATGAAGAGTCAAACCCCAAGCTACACAAACCTTACCTGTTAGTAAGTAAATTCGAGATAAAGAAAAAAACCAAAGCGAGTATTTTCTTGCCTTATAAACAAGTCTACATTTGCTTCCCTTATTAACTGCCTAGGGCTAACATTTTTTTAAAATATTAATTTGAAAATTTCAAACACTGATGATATTCACGATGGTCACATTACGCCTCTGGATCTATCATCCTTGTTCGTCTCCCGCCTACAAACATCTCTGTTCTTCCCTGGCCATGGTGTTCCATGTAAATAAGAGACCAAAGTAAAACACCCTTACATGGAGCATTATAACAGGACTACTTTGACAGGCTGGCTGAAGTCAACCGGGGGCCTAGACTTTCGGGAGAGAGGGCAACTTAAGTTGGATCTTGAAGGTCCAAGAATTTCAACAAATAGGGAATTACGGAGAGGTAGTCTAGACAAATGACACAGCTAAAGGAGAAATTCAAAAATGTGAAACTGAAACTGGAGGGTGTTATTGAGAAGGAGAAGAAAAAGAAGATGGAAAGGCAAGTCCGTGCCAAAGCATAAAGGGCCTTATCTCTTAATTCTTTAGTCTACAGGCAATAGAGAGCCATCAAATTAGATCTGTGTATTAGAAAGGTCACTGTGTTCTGGTAGAAGAGACCGTATGTAAGAATCCAATATGATGAGGGGGGGGGAATGAAAATTAGGGCAGTATCAGAGAGAATGACAAAATGGGACAGATACCAGAGAGCAGTAAATAATTAGTGAATGCGTGAACAAGCAGACGGAACAGGTTTGGTAACTGACTGGGTGTTTCAAACAAAACTAAAAGAAAAATTAATATCATGAGAAATGTAATCCCTTGTGTATAAAGACTGTTAATTGGCCACTAACTGTATGAGACTTTGTCTCATGAATCTACTAAATAACACATTTAGTGCAGCAATCATCTTTTAAAGTCACTGTTCAGCAATTCGGTTTTTCTGGTTGTTTCCATCTGTGGGACTGTAAATATCCACAGATCAGAAATATTCACGACCTGCCATCCAATTCAGCACTGCACACGAATGTGCTGGAGAAATAAAACCAAGGAAACAGAGTAACATAATAGACTCTCAAAACATGGATGAAAATACAAAGCTTTACCAAACAGCCGGCAACATTTAGGTGAGAGTTAGGTTTCTTAAAGGTAGACTTTGATAAAAAGCATAAATAGTCAAATAAATCAAACATTGTAATGGGGATTTCTCTGAGTAGAAAAGTCTACCTGGACTTCTGATTTTTCAGAGCAAGATTTGAGACGAACACAGTTTATGTGTTACCATGATCTCTCATAAAAACTGTTTCATGAAACTACAATGGTTTTGTCAAAGCACTTAAAAAGTTAATCAAAAGGAAGCTTTTCAAAAATGTTAGAAAAAAGAAACAAACATTTAGGTCTTCACAAACAAAAATAATCACTGTAAAATGTGAAATAGTGATCTTATGATCCAAAGACTCACACACTTTCCCAGTTCAAAAGACACGACAACATCTCAAAGAAACACTATTTACACAGGGTTAAAAGGCTTCAGTTTTCCTACACAGAGTTAAAAGTAAGCGAGCCGTCTTGTTTTTTAATTAGATCTCACAGTGAAAACCCTCTCCTCCCCTGCACTTTGGGCATCTTGCCTTTACTCCAACAGAGCGATGAATGGTTTCCTTTAAAGCTGCTGCTTTCCACCTACACCAAAATTCAATCTTGAACTTTCACAGTATCAACTTTATTTGTAAAGTCCCTATTTATTAAGGTCAACTGAGTCCAAAAACTTTTACATCAAAGTAGTTCTTGTATTCGGTTAGTATTTTTGTGATCTCATACATCTTGTGGACATAATTACACAGTAATTATTCAACAATTGAAATTCAACTCAGCTACAATTTAGTCTCAATTCACAAGAATTACCATCCTCGAATAGAATTCGTTAGAACCACTGAGTACTCTTCCTGAAAAAAGAATTTCTTCCCACCCTGCTTTCAGCCTGCTTTTTTTCCTTCCTTTCCTTTCCTTTGGTTGTTCACATCAAGTTGTATTAATTACAATCTTCTCAGGAGTCCTACTTAATACTGACAGCAGTTCATGAAGAGGCACTTCACAGTAAATTTATTAAAGTGATAAAAGAACAGGGTTTTGGGGGTTTTTTTAAAGCCAAATATACTATTTTAAAATGCTTATATAACCCACACCAGGGCCCTGCCCCCCTCCCTGGGCCCCGCTTGCCTGGCTGCTCAGTAGGCCTGCCGCCCAGCCAGCACCCTGAGTGGACACCTCCCTCCATGGCTCCCTCCTGGGCACACACTGGAGTCCTTTCATGTCCACAATCGTACTTAACGACAGACTGAAACACACACGCAAAACTGAATTCTAGACTGAAAAGGTATTGTTCTCCTAGGTGTTAAAGGTATAACCATTAGCATCCAGAACTGCTCTGCCTCTCAGATTCCCCATCATTTTACACTCCTCCTTTTCCTCCCCTCTGAACTGCAAGCTTAAAGGATCTTGTCTTGACAGCTGCCCCAAACTTCCACGAGTGCAATTAACTGCGCGCTGCTTGAATTCACCGAGAGCACATTCAGTCTCCAGGCACAAGTCACACAAAGCTGACGAAAGTCCCGAAATTATTTCTTTAAAATGCCTTTCCCTGTTTTTTTTTCCCCTCTTCCTGAAAGTCCTATAATTTGAAGCTGTACCCCTATGAGACTGCTACTCCTTCTCTTTTCTACTGTGCATTTCTTTACTTCTTTATTCCACCTTCTTGGAAATGCCCCCCACTCAGCTTTCTAATCCTTCTATTGAAAATTTTATCTCTACAATCCCATTCGTAATTTCCCTCCTTTGTCTTTGTTTCCTTCTTGCTTTTTTTCTGTTGCTTCTATTCTTTCTTTTTCATGAACAGGCTTTCCTCAGTGTATCTGTTTTCCATTCACATTGAGAAAACATAAAAAAGCTGGCCAGAAGCTCTGTAAAGTAGACTGAACCTATTAAGTAGATAGACTTCTTTTTAAAGTAACTGGGCAATGAACTTATCTACAAAACAGAAATAGATTCACAGACAGTAAATAAACTTATGGCTACCGGGAAGAAAGGGGGTGGGAAGGAACAAACTGGGAGTTTGAGATTTGCAAACATTAACTTTTGTACATAAAGTAGATTAAAAAAACAAATTTCTTCTGTATAGCACAGGAAATTATATTCAATATCTTGCAATAACCTTTAATGACAAAGAATATGAAAACAAATATATGTATGTGTATGCATGACCGGGACATTGTGCTGTACACCAGACACTGACACACTGTAACTAACTACACTTCAATAAAAAAACAGTAAGTAAGAATAAATAAAGTAACTGAGCAGTATCCTTTTTGCGGGGATGTTCCCACTGTTAGTATCTGTTCATCCTACTCTGGTAAAGTTCCATTTTGCAGAGAACAAGGGTCTGGTCTCTGAAGACAGTTACCAGACTGGAGACCTAATCTGTTCAAATACAGCCTTTCAACAAACCTCACTGTTTTCCACCCCGAGTCTTCACCTTCTGTAGTAACTGAAACCTCTAAACCCTAAAACTTTCAGGGACTCTTCAGTTTGATGTGATCTCCTCTTGTTGGTTTCTCTCTGTGCAACAACTTAGACTATAGATTCCTCCTCTTAACTAAGACAGATCATATTCTTTATCCAAATTTGCTGAAATCCCTCATCTATTCTTGCCTTCTTCTAATCTCTTTGCCCTTAGAGATTTTTATCTTTTTAAAAAATTCCTGTGCTATCATTTTAATGAAGTCTCAGGAGAGAAAGAAGGGAGAAATGGATGCAAACAAGAAATTCATGTTTAATAAAGAAAAAAAATCTTTTTAGAATAATTCACTGTTAATCATTTTCATCATTGCACTGGGGATGATTAAAACAAAGCCTCTTAATCTGACAGTCTCACAACATTTGAGATTGTAATTATTGTTTTTTAAAAGCCCCTATATTTTATTAACACAATTATTCATTGCCTAAGAGGTTTTTTCACTTGATTTTTAAAAGTCTGCCATAAACTGCATTTCAGGTAAATGGATTATGGTCTCACTGGTTTGCATTCTCACTAACATTCACTATAAAACTGGGAATGTGTTCCCTAAGGGGAAGGAGTAGAGTAAAATCATTTAGTATCTTTGAAAGGTGAAAATCATGGAAAGAAAATAAGTTTCATAGAAATGTTAACAAAAATACTCACATGCATACAAATAATGAAAAAGCACAGAAGAGGACAAGTGCAACAGAGCCAACGAGCCATCGCTCCTCCTCATTCGTCCTCAGGCTGTACCCACCACATGGCAGTAACCCCATAAAAGGCCCAACTTTTGTATTTTTGCTTTATCTCAGTATTCTCAAATGCTACATCCTAAGATTCAATAGTTGGATAAAAAGAGATGTAGAAATATTCCGGAAACTTCAAAGAAGCTCCACCCCTCTGACTAAGCTTGAGAGAAAACACTGTAGTTATTTTTTGGCATGACAAAAATACATGCTTCGGATCTTAATTTCTTTGGCACAAATTCTCCTTTTTTAACTTCGTAAAAATAATTATACAGTCCAACATATCTCCTAGAGAATAATCTAATCTTATCTTGTTAACAAGATAGTGATAACCCATATTGGGGTACCCCACTAATATCAAGAAAGCAAAATCATTTAAAATATGCTGGATTGCATCAAGCCATGAAATAAATTCATCTTAACCCAAAATTTAAAAAAAAACTTAGAACCAAATAACAACAGTGACTGGTGGACCAACTCTTCAGCAGAGTATCATAATTTGACTGTTTCTACACTATGAACAATCGATGACCTATGTTATTGTGTTCATTTCCAAATACAAAAACAACAGCAGAGAAAAGTTAAGTGACTCATCCAGAGACACATCACACAGGGCACTGGGACAAGGCTCCTCTTTGTCCATCCATTTGTCCTCTTTCCATTAAACTGTGCCAACCCTTCGACTTTCTTTCAAAAATCTGTTTCTATCAGAGCCCACTAGTAGAAACATTATGCCACAAGAAAATTCTGCACTTTAATACATATTACCTAACATTCAATTTTCTGTTCCCCCAAAAAAGTATTCAAGTATATGTTCAATATATATAGCTGAAAGCCATTTAAAAACAGCAGGTAGTGTGGCTCAAGAGAAATCTTTTTAAATGTTCAACCAAATGCTTCTACTTCACAGGTATTCAAACATCCTTCTAAGAGATCAAGCTGAAAAAAAATATTTTTTTATTCTTGTATCAGCTGAAAACTCAGTCTCCTTGATGAAGTACTTTTTACTAATGGAATAAAATCAGGAGGAAAAGATTTTACCAGAATCTTTGTACTATCACTGAAGTCCCATTTTTTTTTTTACCACTTAGTATAGCACCTCTTATTACATTTTAAGTGCATACTATTATAATGTTAATAATTTTCAGATACTTAATCAGGTTTCACAGCAATTACAATTTTATCCCAGCATTAACAGGGTCATAAACATTATACATATTAAGTTCATTAATTCTTTAAAATATGAGTTCTCATATCGAAAATCCACAACTTAGCAGCAGGTCAAAATAAGAAATTCAACAGAGCTCCAAAAATTTTCTAATTGTACCAATTATTTTTTTACAATTAAAAATCTAGTGGTATAGCTCATAGGCAGAGCATATGCTTAGCATGCACAAGGTCCTGGGTTCAATCCCCCCAGGAGCTCCATTAAAAACATAAATAAACCTAATTACCTCCCCCCAAAAAAGAGAATAGAAAAAAACTTGCAAATTCATACCACAGAATATAAAAATCTAACTACTGTGCTACTATAGAGGAAAAATATATCTAGTAATTAAAAATGCCATGACAGCTGCATAATTACATCTGTACTTTATTTACAGTTTATTCATAACCACAAAAAAAATCCAGAAACTTACACATCAGTGATAAAACCCTATAAAAATTAACATAAACAAGTCTTCAATCTAGTAATCCAAAAAAAATGCAAATTAAAATGAGAAGCCATTTTTACCTACAAAATTAGAAAAAAATTTTTATTGTAGTAACCAACGTTAAAGAAGTTATGGTAAAACATCTTTCAACATTGTTGCAGAAAACATAAACTGGTACTAGAGTTTTGAAAAGCAACATGGCTATATGAATATATCAAGTTTTAAGAATGTTTAGACTTTTTGATCTAGTATTCTTATTTCTAGGCATCTGTACTTAAAATAATCAGAACTTTAGCTACAAAGGTATCCTCTGAAGTAGTACTTAAAAAGAAAATCTGAAGAGAAAAAGAAAACAGAAAAAGAAAAATCTTAGAACTAGGCTGAATGTTTAATAACAAAGGGCAATTAACTAAATTATAGTACTGTGTAACTCAGCATTTGCGTCAACCACAGGTTTGAATATCCAACAAGAGCTACTCTGAAAAACCATGACACAGTGATTTATAAGGGGGCAATACCTACCTAAAACTGTTATTGTGAGGATTAAATGAAATACCACATACCTCAACAATTCCAATATGTACTTTTTTCATGTGCTAACATGTTCAGAACTAAGATGCATTTAGCGATCAATGATGTGTCATTACTTAATTGTCAGGGTTTTTTTTTTTTTTAGCAGTACATAAAGTAATTGCACATCTTAGAACTGATGGTTATTAGAACAGAATTCAGATTCGATGAAACCTGGCAATGGACTGAAGAGCCCAGCACAAATCTGAAAGGCATAATGCACTCTGAGATTGGCAACCTGAACTAGGCATCTAGATAGCAAGGTGCGTCTGCAGGCGTCCTGCCATCTTCCCTCAGCTCTTCAGCTGTACCTGTTACACCATACAGAGGAGCTCTCATTATTGTTTTGTTTTATCTTTAGAGGAGGTACTGGGGATTGAACCTGGGACCTCATGCATGCTAAGCATGCGCTCTACCACTTGAGCTATACCCTCCCCCCACAATGTTTTTAGTTAAAGTACACACTGCATAGGAAGGAATATCATATTGCCCTAATTTTTTCCACTTGTTTAATAGCATGGCAAATGCTTATTTCTCTAGGTAACAACTTTCTCTCACCTCCTTCCTCCAGCCATTCTCCACGCAAGTACTCCAAGCTGAGCCAATGCCCACACCTTTTCTCAAAAGGCTTCCTCTGGCACAATCATTCCAGAACCATAGTTCTGGCATCACCTTTCTCTGAAGCTTCTCCAGTATCAGTTCAATCTCTTCCCACTACTCTTTCTCATCTTTGTTCCCACTATATCCCACATACAATTTTTCAACAGAGCATGAGAAAATGCTCTTACTAGTATTTACTTACGTTCTTCCTCCTAAACTGAAGTACCCTGATGATGGAGACATCTGTTTCACATATGTGCATCCTCAAGCCAAGGACACAATAAACCTTCTATAAACGTTGCACACAGAGGCGTTTAGAGTGCACCACACGTAACTTGCAGAACTAACTGTATCCTGGATACTCCAGAAATATTTAAGTTGGCATCAGAAACAAATTTTTAGTCCTACCTGTTTATGCCACAAAATATGAACACAGTTCAACTTTTCATACATACTTCATTTACTCAATATTTTCTCAAAAGAAAATAGTCAAGGAATTAATACAACACATCTATAGAGCCCTCATGCAAAGAATTCCACAACTCAGCCTGAGGGCAGAGTTACCTTAATGATAAAATTCACTAATGAAGATACGAAAATCCTAAACAAAATATCATAAACCAAATACAGTAATAAATAAAAAGTACAATATAGCACAATTATATCTGGTTTACTCCAAGATGGCAACTTTGTTAACATTTAAAAAAAAAAATCAGTGAAAATCTACTCAAAATTATAATGGGTGGCAAAGAATCACAGGAAAAGATGTTCTATACTGTAATCATTACAGAAATGCACCTTAAAACCCCAATAAGGTATCACTATCCATCTACCAGAAAGGCTAAAATTTCAAAAACTGACAATACTAAATGTTAACAAGGATGCAGAACAACTGGATTCTCGAGTATTGTTTACCACACTACCTGAAATCCTACTCCTAGGGATTTTACCCTAAAGAAATATCCACACAAAGACCTATATCCAAATGTTTATAGCAGCCTTTATGGTAATTGCTCTAATCTAGAAAATTCCAATATCCATCAACAGATGAACAGATAAACAAAAATCCAAATAATGGAAAACTACTCAACAATAAATAGGACTGAAGTGCTGAAAGCCATAACAACATGGATGAAACTCAAAAGCATTATGCTGAGAGAAAGACACAAGACACCAGGAATATACAGTGTTAGACTCCATGTATATGAAATGCCAGAAACCAACCTCAAGTAACAGAAATCAGATTGGTGGGGGGGGGGGGTCAGGAGATGCGGAAGGGGGACGGGACCAACCACAAAGAGGAATTAGGGAGCTTTGAGAGGAAATGGAACTATTCTAAATTCCAAACTGTATTCCCAAAGAAGTGAATTTTATTGTATGTAAACCATACCTCCATAAACTTGAATTTTAAAAAACATCAATTATTAGAATTCATTAACTCTGCAAACGTCTGATAAAATTCAACAAACAATTGTGATTTTTTTAAAAAGACCCTCAGAAAACCACGAATAAAAGGTATATTCCTTAATTGGATCTGTCTATGGAAAAACAATGATACTTATCAGTTAAGCACAAAAAGCTTCTTCCCTAAAAACAGAAACTAAGTAAGGATGCCTGCTACCATCACTTCTGGTCAACATTTTAGCTTAGGTCTCAGTATGTTCAACAAGACAAAGAAAAGCAAAAGATATCAGGATTGGAAAGGAAGCAAGAAAACCTTTATTGAAAGATGTGATTGTATACAAAGGAAATATTTTTCAAATCTACAGATAAGTTATAACAACAATAAGTGCATTTAGTAAATTTGTGGACTGTAAGATCAATGTACTGAATGAATTACGCTTCTATATTCCAACAATAAAGAGTTTAAAAATATTTTTAAAAGATACTGTTTACAATAGCATCGAATAATAGCAAATATACCTAGGAATAAATCTAATTTAAAAATATGTGCATCTCCCCAAAGATACTCAATTACAAACCAGAAAACAGTAACTCTCTATGTAAAGCGGCAGACATCACTTTAACCAATGACCAAAGTTCTGCTCAGTGCATCAAAACACTTCTGTGGGTACTTCTGCTGAAAATGTACAGCCTAATTTCACCATGAGGAAACATGAGACAAGCTCAAATTGAGACGCTTTGTACAAAACAACTAGCTTGAATTATTCAAAGATGTCAAGGCCATGAAACTTATCTTCATTACCTCAGAACAGGGAAAAACTCAGAACAGAGGAAAAAACTAACCGCAAAGAAAAAGATGCGTAAGTCTGACAAATTAAAAATTTGTGATCTTAATTACTATACAATAGTATCTTCTCTACTCCCACTCACCCAAAGAAGGCACTGTAGCAGAATTTTTAGTATTTCTTATGGCTTTATATTTGACTATGACTTTCTTCTTCAGTAAGAGAAAGGTTGCTATCCTGTGCTTCACACGATTAACTCACAAAAAAATCACACAGTTGGTGCTCAATAAAATAGTCATCGGGTAAACTACTACATAAATAAATGAAAACTGACATTTACTTATTGAAAAATGTTATACATAGGACAAATCCTTAATCGGATCTGTCTATGGGAAAAAAATTATATTTATCAGTTAAGCACAAAAAGTGAGCAGAAAAACTGAGTACTGATACAAAATGAACTACAAAGTGACACCTTACAGGATGACACCTGTGCCTCCTCTACCAGTTCCGGGAGCAACAAAATGAACTGCGAACAGCTTTCACGTTTCCTATGATGGTTTCAAACCAGAGCAACACTCTTCCACCTCCAGCAGGCTGGCACTTCATTCTTCTGCTCCATCATCGTCTTTTTCTTTGCCTCCGTGAAGTACAAACTTTTCTCTCATTCTGCTCTGCTCCTTACTGCCACACCCTGTGGTCCGCTGGTTCTCCCCAGCCTGATTTTATTACACTCCTAATTCTGGCTTTCAACTTCACCGCTTTCTGTGCCCAACCCTAGTTACTTCAAACTTCCCTCCCTCAAATAGAGTCACCCCCTCGGGATCTCTTAATCCGCTCATACAGACATCCCTCCACCAGGTTCCTAGCATGAGCAAGCTCTGAGAACAAGAGCTATCTTCCAACTTCTCCTGTCTATTCCTTCACCTTACGGCAGAAACCTGACTTCCCCCTTCAACACAGCCTGCCTTTCTGCTCTACCCCATGTAGAAGATTTACAAATATAAATTCATGTAGCTGCATTTCAATCTAGATAAATGTCTAACTCTTTCAAAGCTGCTAGTAAACACTAAAGGATAATAAAAAATGACCATAGACAGACACCAGATTTTAGTAGAGGAGGCTTGTTGTTACTGTTAATCAATTTTATTGACTTCTTGACACAGCCCAAGGCCTTGTCTAATTAGGGTACATGTGGTACATGTCAGTATTACCGAGGCACGTAGGAATGTCTACAACGGTAATAACAAAGGAGGTACCAAATGTCATCTCAGAGGTGGAAACTACCCACTCTGTAAAGTAGTTCGTTATTAAAATAAAGAGCCCTACCAAAGCACAGGAAGAGACAGAGGGAACAGCGCTGAAAGGCCCATTAACCAGCGCTACTTCGATGTCCTAATTTCACAAGTGGGGTCACCGGCTCAGTGCACCCAATCACGTAATCCAGTCAGTACTCCTCATTTGAAATCAAATCAAGACCTTGTGACAGCAGGCGACTTCCCAAAGGACAGAGAAAACAAAAGCTTTGGGAGAAAACTAGAGACACTCTGAGAAAGGAGGGACTAAAACGCCCTCTGAGGATATCAAAACTATGGTCAAAACTATGACTTGTTCTTTTGTGACAAGCTACGTTTGCAGCAAGTACATTTCAGGGAGGTTCATGGGGACAGCCTGAACCTCTGGTCAGACAGACAGAGAACCTCTTTTCAGCTTAAAAGATAGGAAGCCCAGAAATAATAGCTACAGGGCAAGGAAACAAGGACAGATGGAAAACAGGCTGAAAATGGAAAAGGGAAAGAAGAGAAAGGAAACATGAATCTAGGGATAGGGTATCAGAGCGAGGATGAAAAGTGAACCAGAGCAACACACTCGGTAAGAAAGCAGCAACTCGCTTAGCACAGTAAACTAAATGAATGGCAGGCAAAGGGGGAATCAGAGATGGGTAATAACCACCGTATCAAATGACAAGTCATAAATCATCTTGCCACTTTTCTTTTTAACCAATATAGAGAGAAGATGTAAAAAAAAAAATTCTGTAGAAGTAGTGGCTATAATAAGAGACCAAGATACTGTCATCTTGAATATAAGGGTAAGAAAGGGACAGAAACCAAGATAAATTCGCAACATAAAGCTACCTTAAACTGGTATGAATTAAGGTAGTTAATGAACATTGTGTTTCACCTTGTCACTAACTTCCAACAAAATGCCCAGCACACATTCAGATTCAAAATGCAAAGGGGAAAAAAAAAAGTTTCTTCTGTATAGCACAGGGAACTATATTCAGTATCTTGTAATAACCTTTAATGAAAAAGAACATGAAAACGAAGATGTGTACGTATATGCATGACTGGGACGTTGTGCTGTACACCAGAAATTGACACACTATAACTGACTGTACTTAAATAAAAACTTTTTAATAAAATAAAATAAACAGAATGCAAAGGAAATGCGTTTCTGAAAATTCCATTAAGCCGAAGAACTGTGAAACCCATTCCAGAGTTATCTCCCTCATCTGCCCTGCACTTTGTAGGACTCGCCTCACCTCAATATTTGGAGTAAGGTTACTCAGAATAATAAGTTTCGCTCTGAACGCCGGCACAGCTGTTCATCTATTCCTGTGCGGTTTAGGTGACACCCCACCCCTCCCGGGCCTTTGTCTTATCTTATCTTGAAGAGAAACAGTTTCTCCAAGTGACATGAGAGGAAACACATGCAATCCTGAAAACCTGGGAAGCCAGTTATCGGGCAGCACAGATGGACGTGCCCTGACTCCATCTGGAGATGAAGGCCCTCGGGTGTCCCCCTCTCAGCAGCCTGAAAGGGACAATTTCTCCTGGGGCAGCTTCTGCACGTCGTCACATGCATTCTGTGCCCCAGACACACTGAAGAGCTGCCCTTCCACACACAATCTGCACGCCTCCTGCCAGAAGGACCTCTCCCCTGCATTTCTACCCCTTGCTTCAAAAATCAAGCAAGTCCCTCCTCCCTGAAGTCTCCCACCAGAACCTTCTGAGAATTCGGTGCTTCTCCCTCTATATCTGCTTTCAACTTCACAGAGAACAGCATTAATTTCTCTCTGCTTTGTTTGGTACTTTGCTGTCAAATTTTAATCTCCTTAAAGGACAAGAATCATGTCCTGCCTACTCACATACTGCCAGCACTTGATACAGCAGATCGTATACAGGGAATTATTAAATATGTGTTGACTGAGAGGTGTCTGGTGAACAGCCCTCCTCAATTCAAATGACTGAAAACAAGGCTGTAGGTTAGGCTGGAATCTGTTAGACACAAACAATAGTGTCAGATGCTGAGATTAAAGTTCCCAGGAGCAGACGTGCACCTTTACTAGTTCATCCGTACAGAACTTCAAATTTAGCACATACCCCACCTGGTCCCTGTAAAGAACAAAAAAACAGTAATATGCATAAGAAGAATTTTTAGCAACACATATTTAAAGTGCCCCTGTTTAACAATGGTTTTTGCCATTACCCAGAAATGTTTATTTTTGGAGGAGGTACTAGGGATGGAACCCGGGACCTTATGCATGCTAAGCATGCTCTCTACCACTTGAGCTATACCCTCCTCTACCCAGAAATGTTGATGAACACAACATATAGTTCCTAAAGTAAAAATGACACATTATAATAAAGTATTACAAACGGAAGGCAACTTTGTGAATGAAAACATTTAAATACACTGTCTTTAATAAAAGTGCATATGTTTTTTAAAAATACCATTTTTAGTAAGGATTTAATTCACAAAGTTAAATGACAGTAGGAATAGTCAGGGGAATGATCACCTTATGTTCTGGGTCACTTTTGGAAGCATTCTGTTCCCACCAGGAAATAGGAAAAGCACAGGCAGAGCTATTCCTATTCCTTAGTTTCACCAAACCACACAGACATATACAACTAAAGACCTTAAGAAACAGTTAAACAAAACTGTTCATCTGCTGCTCAATTCTCAACAAGCCATAAAATACAGAAGAAAAGATACTATATTGTACAGTGTTTGTAAGGTGCTTTAGGCTTTGACTGTTCTACGTAACTTGATCAAAATGGAGATAGGAAAACACCAACAAAAGTGAAATTTATGTCAGAGGGAACTAGTTACAAACTTAGCTGGGTATTTTATGGTCAGTCCCTTTGAACACCACATTCGTATTTGTTTCAGCTTGATTATCATATAGATCATGCCAGTATTAACCGTTAAACACTGATGCAAGTACAAAATACTTAAATTTAACACTGCAAACACTACACTCTAAGTGTATATGAATATTTGAATCCTAATATTAACCCAGTACTTACCTATTTTCTAAACTATTTTAAAATTTATCCTTATTTCTCCATTCCTGTAAATCAGAATATAATATGGTATCTTGGTTCCTTATTTTATTAAACAAACTGTGTTTTGTCACATGTAAGAATGTTTCCCAAGGTCTTAGACTTTAAAATATCTGATTCTAGAAATTGAAAAGCAAAGAAAGCAAGAAATACTTTTTTCCCTGTGTTACAGCATGAGTCGAGTGAAAATTAAACTAACTAAAATGAACTGGGGGGAGGGAGATAAGTGCTTCTTTATATAAAATCACAAATTTAAATTTTTTTTACCTTTTAAACACAGTCTCTATTTCAAACAGCTAGCCATGACTCCACAAAGATTTATGCCAGAAAATCATATCATATCCACCTTTCTCATGAAATTCTTGATATTTCCCTTTATATATAATTAAAACAACGAGATACTTTTTTCACCCATCACAGTGATTAAAAATTAAAATTCCATAACCAGTTGTTCTGTTGGTGAGACTACAGACGGGTAAGCCCTCTGAACCAGCACTTCTTAGGATACACCAAGGATATTCACTGTAGCATGGCAGGTAAGAGAGAAAAACTGCAAACAAGCTAAGTGTCTAGCAAAAAAGAAAACGGTTTACCAACCATGCAGGCTCTGGACTACGAAAATTACGCACAATTAAAAGCAATACAGTGGATCTCAACCTTCCAATGTGGACACCTAAGGCCTGTTACCTGAAAAAAACCAAAGTTTTGAAACATTCTGCAGAGTACTCTATTAGGTCAAAAAAGATATACAAACTACATATGCAAGCCTAAAACTGTAACTAATAGTAAAAACATAGAGAAGTACACACAGCAGAATGAAAACTGTGCTTAGTTCCTAGATGGAGGCCAGGCAGAGTCTAGGGGAACACCAACTCCAACTGTACTGTTTGATTTGTTGTGGCAAAAGAATGCAGTCACATATTAGCTGATTAAAATGAATACAATGTAAAGGATATTACTCAAAAAAATTCATGAAGCTTAAAAAAGGATCTGAAGGAATTTAAAAATAAAACTTCCCTAATAACAATCCAAAAGATCAGATTTTTCTTTCTTAATGATAAAAAGGAAAACGATTAAATACTATAATTTTAAAATCACTTTTCAACCATGCTCCAAAATAAATTCCAGATAAAGTACAGTTAATTAGGAAGAAAGGAAAAAACCATGAAGTAGAGCATAATACTTACCTAATTTCACAATAAAAATTAATTTTAAATGGTTTTAAAAACATTGTAAATGATTTTTCTTTTCTCCTTTACACATTTCATATTTTTCAAATTTTCTGAAAGGTAAGTATTGCTTTCATAATCAGGGAAAAAGTTATCTTTAAAGTAACTTCCATCCAAATATATAATAAATTATATGAAAACTCTAACTGGTCAAATGTGTATGTGTTTACAAGTGTAACAGTCTTTCTTAGACTATTGGACTTGCTCAATCCTGAGGCCAAAGAAACAGGACCCAAAACTTCAGCCTGGAGATTAAAAATGGGAATATGCACAAGTTACTAAATTTAGCTTTCTAATTTTTCAAAATGATCAATGTAACCCTAACAGTTATGCAAAGAAGCACATCCTGTCTCAGCCCTGTATCCTGGACCACGTTCTCCCTAATTATCTAAGAAAGGGTTCTTTCAGCTGTAGTTTCATCTTCCTTAAAAAATCCTTCTGATCTTTGCGACTAGTTTGGGGGCCTTTTGGGGTTTTTTTTTGGGGGGGGTAGCAATATTCTAGGTACCTGAGCTTGACTATTCCAATCTCACCTCCTCTAAGAGATTTTATGTTGGCGAGATGACCTAGAATTTACATTTAGAGAAAACAAAAATGTTAAAAGAAGTAGACAATATATTCACAATTCAAGTGTGTGATTATTCAATAAATAGACACTTACTGAGCATCTATTATAACAGGGAAAAGGACCAGGCCCTGAACACAAGAATAAAACCAGAATGTATACAACCTACTGAAGGAGGAGCGCAAGGAAACTGCATTGCACAGCAACACTTAAGGTGCCGACACAAAGTACTCACAGGTGCAGGGACGGAGGTGGGGGGCAGTGAAGGACAAGGACGAGGACAGTGGAGATCCATTCTGAAGAGTATTAAAAGATGAGCAATGTATTTATATGTATGTATACATATGTATACATATGGGACACTGTGCTGTACACCAGAAATTGACACACTGTAACTGACTATACTTCAATTTAAAAAAAAAAAAAGATGAGCAGAATTAAATCTTAAAGCAGTGATATGCTACACATTCCAGGAAAACAAAACAAAACTCCAATGTGCTCTACATGTCAGGATTCAACCTACCTGTAAATGTTACTAACTCCTGTCCCTAGGAATGCATTAGTTAACTCCACTAAAAGGCCACTTTCCACAACTCTATAAGGGTAGCATTATGAATTTCTGACACCAGTATATTCCCTCAAATAAAGGTATTACTAAACATCAAAACAGTTAACCACTAACAAAACAACATTAATAAACAACCAGCAAATAAAGCTCAAGCCTTGAACAGGCTAACTGGAAAAAGGGAGAGGATCTGTATCTGGCAAACCGCTCCCAGATGGTCCACAGATAAGCAGCCCAGCTCTCAAGGCAGGAGACTGATCTCTGGCAATGCTGGGAGTCCACTGGGTGCTGCTATCCCCATAAGCTGCCCTCAGACGAGCCCAGGTAGGCCTGCAACCTGAGAAGGTATACTTCCAATCTGGACAGTTGCCAAGGTGTCTCATGTGAAGTATCCAGGGACAAGGGCCAGCCCAGCCCCCAACACCAGGAGCCAAGGCAGCAGCACCTTCTGGTCATCTTCCTGGCCTGGAGCTGACCTGCACACGTTCTTCCACGCATGCTAACAGCCACACAGGAATTTCTCAATCCAGTAACTATGCAGCTTCCAGCCTGACCACTGGCAACCCAGCAACCACAAAATTCAGGTCCCAGGAGGGCCATACTTACTGAAGGGAGCACCTTGGTCTCCTGGGACACAACTAAGGACTGCAAAAACAGCACCTTCTATACAATGTATAAATGACAATATCAAAGCAGAATCTTGCACATACTACAGCAAAATAATTCCCCAAGTTTTTAAGCACCACCTTACAGAAGTCAGGAAGGGGGAATACTAAAAGCTAAGGGGAAAACTCCATTTAAACTCTAAAAAACTCTAAACTATTTAAAGATCTGTTTCCACCTAAAACACTGAATCGCATTCATTCTCTAACAGTGGCAAAAAAAGATCCAACAGAATATAAAAGGATATCAGCAATCTGGTGGTGGAAAGAGACACATATATAAAGAACATGTCAAAAACAAAAGGTAAATTTATTCAAACTACTGGATTACAGAGGGAAATCTAATAATTCTTTAAATTTGTACAGGACTATAATTAATATCAATTCATAAATTCATTAATCCTAGTCAGTACAAAAATATTGAACTGTCAAGCTTTAAATCATTCTTAGAAAAATAAATACATAATTCAGAACCATTTTACTATGCAAAAATTAAAAAACAAAAAACATTTATATCACATGATATATACAAAACCTCAATAAGAATATATTTGCTTTGAGCCATAAACGAACATTCATCTACATTAAGTTCTCCAGGAGTTATTAAGGGGGACTATAGCAAAGTGTTACAACACTTTGATATCTAAGGGTAGTTAACTTTTCTTTACACAGCAGCAATAGTCTAAGAACCTAAGAATCATAATTTCCAGATGTAGACATGATATTTCCCAAGTCACTTTATAGAAATAAAAATGTATTTAAGACCTTCCCAAAAGAGGGGGGTTACTTTAATTTCAATTTTGTAAGAATATACAGGTATACACATATAGATGCACTAAAAATACTAAAATATCATTCACCAAAACGCCAACAATAGTGATCATCTCTACATGGTGGAAAGATCAAAGATTCTCATTCACTTCATTTTGGTCATGTGGATTCTGCACAATGAACAAACGGTGAGATAATTTTGTAGGGGGAGGAGAGCTTAAAAGAGGATAGATTCGTCCACAAAGGTACTGATAACCATACTGATGTTTCCCCACCACCTTACACTGTTCTTTCTTACACATTTCCCCTATCACGTACTCTGACAGCATACACAGAATCTATCCATTCAAGTCCAGCCATTCGAGAAACAGTTGTTTAACATTTTCTCCCTGCTAGAACTGAATGACAGTAAGATCGTGTCTATGTGGATGAGAAATGCATCTCTGAGACTTGGCACAGTGCCTCTACACAGCAGGCAGACGAGTGACTTTAAATAAATGAACCAAACTGGTCTAAATGCCTCAGGATGCAACTGAAGATCAAACTTTCCTCTCTTTTCACTAAAAAACACTGAGTGATAAGCCTTCCATATTTGAAAACATGTCGGAATCACCTCATTAGTCTTCTTTTTGCAATTTAATCAGTTCCAGTTCCCTAAAATGTTCTCCAATTACGTGGCTTTTTCTGAACCTTAGTTTCTCCACAACGGTTCAGCTGTGAAGTTTAGCATTAAGCCAAACATTCCAATTCTAATTTACTACTTCTTATAATTGGAAGAATAGGTATAATTTTATATAAAATTTGGATAAACTCAATCAAGTGTTTACAATGCCCTTCATATGTAGACATCCTGCCCTCCCAGAACATAAAATTTCATCCTCTTTCATTCTCCTCTTTTGCCACCATCACTAGCACATATTTGCACCAACACTATTATTTCACTTTTTACAGATTCTATGTCATAATTATGACAATTACTTCGTCGGTTTTTAAGAGACTATCGAAAACACATAGAGAGAAATATATAGTCATTTTCCAGCCTCACAGAATCAACTTAAATGTTTTCTGCAGTCAAGTAAATATAATTTATAATTACAATCCAAATCTTTGAGCAAGATAATTAAACACTCCAAACTTCAGCACTTCAATAAGGCCCCAATATTACCTCCACGCTATAAAAACTCGTGATGACTTAATGTTTCAAAAAAAAAAAAAAACAATGCAATAAGGTACAAAGTCCACCAATACTCTGCCTCTCCCATCGCAAACACATCAACCTGTAACTTCATCCCTACCTGAACACGACCCTGCTCTTTGCAGAGCTGAGCTCACACGTGCTCTCGAGCCCACGTGTCCACAGCCCTTCCAGAGCCTAGGTGCTCCCTCCTGTCTCTGAACTGGGCTCACTCATTTCCTCATCACTACCTTCTCTTTGTCAGAAAGATTAGAAAAACAATCATTTCTAATGTAAAATGTTTCCTTTACATGAAAACTTAAAACAGTAGTCAAAATGGAGAATTTTTCTAATTGAACGATGAAGGAGCTTTACCTACCTTAGGCTATTTAAGACTAAAAAAATAATAATTTCAGTCTTCAAGTATGTGAATAAGGATGAAAAAATGTGGCTACATGGGTGAATGGGTGTGTACACACAGGAACCGTGATCGAATGGCCTTCATCTCCAGAAGGTAAACTATCAAGACAGAGCGACTTAGGCAAGACATGAAGAACCTTCACAAAGAACAGGGGACAAAAAGAGGGTCTTCACCTCAGGAGCTCTTCAAGAAAAAGATAAAACTGGAGGAGGATTAGCTCAAGTGGTAGAGCACTTGCTGAGCATGCACAAGGTCCTGGGTTCAATCCCCAGTACCTCCTCTAAAAATAAATAAACCTAATTACCTCCCCAGATAAACTGATAGTAACAAAATAAGAATAAAATGTAGCTTCTTAGAACAAAGTTTTTAAAAAAGATAAAACTATCAATGACCTCTTTTGAGTGCTTGAAATACGGTCCTGCCAGGAAACAAAAAACTAGATTCAACAGGATTAACTTCTACTTCCAAATTTTGTATGAGTAACAAGTGTACTGTTCTAATAATTTTCAAGAATTCTTAAATCTCCAACACAGAATGTGATCCTTTTTTTTTAACTTCTCCATAAGACAATGAACGTTAATTACTGTACAAAAACTGAATTTTTAAAATACTTTGGTCACCAAGTTTCCTCAGTTTTTGACAGGAAGTTTTATTTATACAAACTTAATATAAAAAAAGAAACTGAGCTACACACTGGAATCACCTGCAGACCTTTGGAAAAGCACCAACACCTAGGTCTCACCCTCCAAGATCTGGGGTTTAATGGGGCCAGGCTGTGGTCCGGGCATTCGGATTTTGAGAGTAACCACAGAATTTATTCTTTCACTTCTAACAGTAACAAATGAAAATTCAATCATTTTCATGTTGATACAATAACTTGGAAAGTCACCCCCAATTTTCATTCATAATGCAGAGAGAAATAAGGGGGAAATTTCCCATTGTCTTACACAATTTGGGGAGATTTTTAATGTTCAGGTTGTAACTTTGACTAGCTGATTGCTTCCCCTTGAATTTTATTCACAGAGAAATCCATTTAGCATCCGGTGTCCAAATACAAATACTGTAGCTTTGATGAGGAACAATTACAGATCAGTGTATCCTGAGTTAAAATGCATTTATTTCTTTTCCCTTTTGTTCATTAATCCGTTTCTTGGAGAAATATATACACCTTAGCAGATGCCAGTAAAAGGGCACTCTGCCAAATCTTTTTTCAAAGAAAACCCGTGAGGAAAAGCACTGCTAACTTGTGTGTGTGTCATAAATTTGAAGTTTATATTTCTATACATTTCTTGGGCAAAGCCAACTACACTACCCTTATTTACAACACTATGACTCTTTATGTTGTTATCCATCAAGGTTCAGCTAATCTGTCAATTTGACATTTTAAAAAAATCAGGAAAGATAAATCAATAAAGACATCTAGCATTAATTACACAAATAACAGTCACTAGAAAATGTCTATAAAACTAAAGTATCTAAAGGTGAGTAGTTCAAATATTAAACAGAGCACAACAGATACTTAACTTTATAATAATAAACACTATGAGAAAAGTATTTCTGGCCATATTTTCAAATAGATATCTCTTTAGGTATCTTTATGACAATCTCTCTCTAGTATTTCTGGCAAAATAATTAACATATTTTATGGCAATAGTTTACTTCTAAACTTTGTTCATTCTCAGACTCACAATTTCCTTAAAAGTAAAAAATAGATTATTTACATCTGGTGCAAATCTCTCTTGTAAAATAAAGAAAAATTCTTGTATTTAAATTCAGACCAAAATAGACCAGATTACTGGCACCCCAATATTCTAAAACTGTAAGTTAAAAGTTACTTATGCAATTTCTAACAGAGATGGCCTTTAAAAAGCTGATAGTAAAATACTTGGGGAGGCAAAAAAAAAAAAATTGCTATTAATCTGTTTGAGTGGAAACAATGAATCATGTTTTATTTTTAAAAAGAACTACATGTATACTATTCACAAGTATCATATTTGTTAATTTACATCAGAATAAATGCTTTTATTATTTCACTAATTCTTTGTATTCTCTACTAAATTTCAAAGTTTCAGTGTCTCACTTGAAGACACTTACACATCACTCAAGAATGAATTGAAGAAAATGACCCAAAAAACCTACTGCAGCCCAAACAAGTATCTAGGAACAGTCCAAACTGGTATGGCTCCTGTAGAAAAGAGTATAAAGAGATTCTTACTTCAAATTATTCTGATGCCATTAACGATATATATAAAGCAAAATAGCAAACTTAGAGAAGACAGCAAAGCCTAGAATCGAATCTAAAATATTTTCACACTGTTTTAATACACACTGAGTTTTCCAGAAATAAAATACCACATAAGAGAGAAGGCTGTCTTTAATTGGAACCTTGACAAAAGGTGTTTATCATTCTGGAGAAAACCATTACAGAGCAATGCTGATCGTGGTACTTTAGCCACCAGTATACAATACCCATGCGAGTCTGCATTCATGACTAGTCTACATATGGATGTCAGCAACTGACTGCTCTGTTCTGTCTTACAGTGTAGCAGTGTCCAAGACTTCCCATACTGAAATACAGGTATTAACATATAATTAATATCAATACATTTATGTTTCACTTTTATCTATAATGTAAATATTACCCTATTTTAATATAAATATTGATATATTTAATTGTTGTGATAAATATACACCATTTAATGACTGCTTGCTCTCATGTTAGATCATTGTATTAATTTTTAATTGCATACGTATTTACATGCACACACATATGTGTAGGTTATAATGTTTAATTTCAGTGTAGGAAAGGGTACCCCCTTGACAAACAATTGTTTTGAAAAGGGGGTCCCAAGTCTGACAGAATAGAGCCTCACTAGTGTTAACGGTCAAAGAGAATGGGACTGAGGCCAGAAACATGACATTTTAAAGGAAGAATGAGGGACAGTGGGAAAAAGGAGACAGAAAGGCAGCAGGCACCAGGGGAGAGAGTCCGCTGCCAGAGGAGAATGAAGTCTGCACAAGACGGGGTTGTCAACCTCATTAAGTGGTTCAGAAGAGGCTGACAACTGGAAAGGAGCCAGTGGATCTGAAGATGGGAAGGGCACTGGCAACCTCGGAGCAGCTTCCAAACGAAGCAGCTGAGGCAGAAACGAGTACCCTGCACTGAGTACAAGAGTGAACAGGGCAAAAACCCCAACAGATTACGGAGACTTCCCAAGAAGTTTACAGTAAGGGGGAAAGAAACAAGGCAAAGGAACAGGGAGATGACAGGATATAAAGAGGAGGCCTTTGTTTGCTTCTGGTTTTGTTGGTTAGGCTAGAAAAGACCTCTGGGAAGTTCATTCAAACTTATTTTAGATACCAAGTCCCCTAATTACAAGTTTTAAGAAATACTCTCTCCTACAAACTGAAATGTTTATAGATGATGAATTAAATGTTATCTGGAATCCGATTCAAAATAATCTAGGAGGAGGGGGGAAAATTACAGATTTTTTTTTTGAAAGGTAAAATAAGATTAGCCATGAGTTGTTAACCATTGAATCTGCTGGGTGACTGGTACAAGGTGGTTTATATGCTCTCCTTTTCTGAATATGCTTAAAACATTCCACAAAAAAATAATTTTTAAAAGAATTACTCTCCAAAAGATGCTCAATTATTTTTCAAGTTTCTACATAATCATAAGCTGCTCTCTTAAATGTCAAACTGATGATACTGAATTTTACCAAGGTATATAATGAGCTTTTTCTTAGCAATGATTATACATTAATTGCTGAATTATCTCAATTTCTCACTTCCGATCCCAGCAAGCCATTTCATAGTCAACTAGATGAAAAAAAGAGGTAAAAAAAATTGATGCAAGCTGATCCTAGAGTTCTGGGTTACAAAGTCCAAAAATGTGTCCCCTAAGAATTCTATTTGACAGTTTCTTATTATAGCTTAAAAAGAAATGTTTATTTTCTAGCCAGAGCTTTATATAAAAATGTCTCTGAAATAACCTCTAAATTTTTAAATGGCATGATACTGATAAAAAAAAAAGAACTCTGAGTTAAGAGCCATATGAATAATCTTTACAGTTCTGCCACTAATTTGGATGAATGACCTTCATCAAGTCCCTTAACCTCTCTAAACCTCAGTTTCCTCAACTTCTTGACAAAAAACTGGAATTAAACCAACTTGGGGGTAATGTCTAACTCTCTAGAGTTCTACCATCTGGTCTACAGAAAACCTGAACACATTCTCAACTCCAGCAGAAAACAATCTAGACCAGGAGTTCTCCAAGTGTGGTCAACATACCCCTGGAGATCCCTGAGACCGTCTCAGTCAACAATGTCAGAACTATTTTAAAAATAATACTAAGACATTTGCCTTTTTCACTATGGTTGCATTTGCCCTAATAATGCAGAACCAATAATGTCAGAATCAAGGAAGGGGCACCACACCGTACCAGTGGTCACTGCGCCCACAGTAAAAAGGAAGCTGTCTCATGTAAGACACCTTTGACGGAGCAGTAAAAATTTATTAATAATACTACATCTTGACCCTCTAATATGCATCTTTTTAATACTCTATTTGACGAAACGGCAATCGCGCATAAAGTACTTCTGCTGTAACATGAAGTATGATGGTTGCCTTAAGGAAAATATCCGTCTGAGTGTCTGAGTGGTAATCTTCAGGAACTACTTTTTTTTTCATGAAACTATTTTTACCAGAGAGAATGACTAACAAACCTTGGTTATTCAAACTTGGGTTTTTAGCAAACAAGTTTTTGTTTGCTTTTTGAGTGAAGCCTGTCACATTAAGGAAAGCAAGTGACAGTATTTGCTGACAACGATAAAATTCAAGTGAAAGCAGAATCTGGGAAAAATTGTATCTGCCACTTTGAACTTAAAATAGCTTATACTGTTTATGTAAAAGACTTTTCTTATGAGATCAAAATATATTACATAAATTTGGAAGATCTGCATAACTCAACACCACAGTACGTTCCACATGACCATTACAATTTTGTAAAATTACGTTTGGGTAAAAGATCCAATCAAAGCACAAAACTGAACAACGGATTGTAACAGGGTAGAAACACTTCACTGATATGGTTTAAAATTTCACTTTGGGGTTTTGAGAAATTACTACTTGGTTAGTTGTGGTGAAGGATCAAAGAATACATACAATTAACTGAAAAGGTCAAAGAAATACTTCCTCCCCCAACAATATATCCACGTGAGGCCAAATTTTCTTCACACACAGTTCAAATAAAAAAAAGAAAAACAGAAAAAATACAAACTGAATTCATGAGCAGATATGACAACCCAGCTATCTTCTATTAAGTTAGACATTAAAGAGATTTACAAAAATATAAAACAGTGGCACCCTTTTCACCAATTTTTGTTTGGAAGATAATTACTCTTCATAAAATATGTCATTTCTGTTAACATGCATTTATTAATTATCATTTTTAAGTGGATCAAATAATTTTTTAATTTCTAAATTTTAATTTCTAATACAGTAACTACTGATAGCTATAACCAAATGCATGAGCAAAATCTTCAGAGTCTTCCGTAACTAAGCGTGTAAAGGAGTCCTAAGACCGAAAACCTACTGATCTACGTAAAACCTTACCAAATCTTTAGCTAGGCAGGTCCCACTGTCTAGTCACTCACAACCTAGTGAGAGGAGCAGAGAATGAAAGAAGATGCACATTTATCACATAACCTGTGACGGACACTACGGTACAGGTGTACTTCCAAATAGCGAATTTGGGAAAGCTATCTTGAAAGACTTAGCAGGATCTTTCAAAGGTCCTGAGGATGGGTTAAGACTGACTAAAGGAAAGTGTATTCCAGACAAAGTCTGGCTTGAATGAGAATAAGATGAGAGAACAGGGGATAGGAGGGGACATGTCTGGGGAACAGGTCAATGGGCCACTCCCGTATGACAGCAGAAGCGTCACGAGTGCCTTAGTGGAAAAGCGGGCCAAGAGATTAAGCCACAAAGGGTTTCAAATCCCACAATAAAAGTCTGGACTCCCAAAAGGATTACTAAAGGGCTAACAGGGATTCTTACTGAACAAAAGAATATTCCAATCAGACCCCTACTTTGAAACAGAACTTAATGGCAATGCACAGGACAGACTGTACACAGAGGAAGAGGGCCAAACACAGGGAGATCTGTATGGAGGAAGAGGAATGAGGCCTCAGTCGGAGGGGGAAGAAAGTGATGGCCAACCTTCCAGAAGCAGAGCAGGGTTTGGCAGCTGACAGACATGACAAGTGAAGTGGGGAAAGACGAGGGAAAGCTCTGAGCACGGATAATTGGGGTAATGAGGGTGTCATAAGGGAAACAGGAGGAGACGCAGTTTCTGAAAGGAGGTGACTTTGATGGGAATACGTGAAACTTCACGCTGTCTGTGGAGCATCAGTTTGGAAATACTGGTCAAGATAATACAGACCCTTAAAACACTAAAAACAGGTTTACCATTTGATCCAGCAACTTCAAAGGGAATCTTAATTCAAAAAGATACATGCACCCCAATGTTCACGGTAGCACTATTTACAATAGCTAAGACATGGAAACAACCTAAATGTCCATCAACAGATGACCAAATAAAGAAGTTGTGGTATATTTATACAATTGAATACTATTTAGTCATAAAAAAAGAATAAAATAATGCCATTTGCAGCAACATGGATGGACCTAGAGATTATTATACTAAGTGAAGTAAGTCAGACAGAAAGACAGTATCAAAATATCACTTATAGGTGGAATCCAAAAAAAAAAAAAACCAACAGATACAAATTTTATTTACAAACCAAACACAGACAGACTCACAGACACAGAAAACAAACTATGGTTATGGGGGGGAGCAGAGAGATGGATAAATTGGGGGCTTAAGATTAGCAGATTACAAACTACTATACACAAAATAGATAAACAATAAGATTCTACTGTATAGCACAGGGAACTATATTCAATATCTTGCAATAGCCTGTAATGAAGAATATAAAAAATACCTGTGTGTGGGTGTGTATAACTGAATCACTATACTGTACACCAGCGACTAATGCAACATTGTAAATTGACTATACTCCAATTTTAAAAAAAAAGATAACATAGAAAGAAATTTGGGGGAGAAACCTACATAAAAATGAGCCAGAACCATGGGGCTGATATAATCATCAAAAATAAGAACGGAGTGAGCAGAGCAAAGTGCCAAGCACAGGATTTTATGACACACGAACAGTAAAGGCCTGGGCAGAGAAACTGAAGCAGGAAGAACAAAACAGGGAAGTCGGAGCCCTGGGAGCGCGCACGGCCACAGAAACCAACAAGAAAGAGTTCAAGGAAGATTAGTTGGTCAATAGCTGAAGAGGCTGGAAACGAATAATGATCTAAATGAGGCCACTGGACCTATTAATTAGGAGGTTACAGAGTAGTCTCTGTTGAGTGTTCAGGGACAGAACACAGATTACAATGAAACTGGGTTCACGGCCTCATTAGCAAGGTATTAGGTACAGGAAATAAACACTCCACCCAGGGCTACAGGAAAGTATGTTTTCCAAACAACAGTTTGTCTGCTTTTCAACCATAACAATTTTTTAATAAAACACTCTTATTTTCAGAGAATGTATTTCAGAGTCTTATAAAACACTGACTTAAGCATTTAAACAGGACGTTAACATTTACCTAGTAAACTTTAAGACACAAAGGGAATTTACTGTTGTGCTATACACTGAACCTCAATCTACTGCTTAAAAGAACATCATTCTTAGTCTAGATAAGACTACTGAAATACAGTTCAGTACCAATCGAACAAACAGCATTTAAGAAAAAGAAACCTATTATCTGATCTCTTTTTATTAATAGTATCAGGCACAATATGAGCTCAGACTTGATTTAGGCACATTTATATGAAATGTGTATTCAGCCAGACCAATGTTTATGCAAAGGTAACATGTGAAAGACCTATGCTTACAAGTACAATAGAGAAAACAATCATTTGTTTCACAGAAAGATTCTTCTCTTTACAAAAGTCACTACTGCGCTCCTTTAAACAAGACGCTCTCCAAGGATAATTTTAAATTACAATTTAATTATTTATTCAATTTACACAAGACTTCACAGCAATACATTCATTCGTTAGGAGCAAATTCACAAAGTACGTAGGTAAAAGGGGTAGCTGATGAGGGGTTTAATACCCCTCGGAATGGCTTGGACTTCACAAGTCCATAAGGTCCCCCCTTCTCAACAGCTGCGGGGCGGCTGGAGACTGTGACCAGCAGGAACCGGAGGGTGAGGACACAGGAGGGCATCACAGAGGACCTGTCTGCCTGGGACGCGAAATCAAGCAACAGCTACCTGGGTGTCGGGATGTTACTACCCCTTGTTTAGAGACAGACAGAACAGATTCATTCTGAAGGGACTGTCAAAGCTTTGAGTTTTTACAAGAACACACAGAAAAACGTAACCTAAAATTCTAAATGAGGCAAAGGCTCTGGAACTAGACCACCTGAGACCTCCCTCAGCTCTGCCCATCTCCACTCGCATAATCTAACAAGTTACTTAGAGCTCCATTCTCTCAGCTGCAAAAGGGGGCAAGAAGAGCCACCTCACAGGATCAGCGTGAGAATTAAACGAGCAAATGGCTGGAAAATATCCAAAGTGGAGGCATATCATTGTACCTCAAGAATTATTAGAATTGTACTGTTCTAGGGTCATTTTGGACCAGTCATTCAACACTCTCCCCGCTTTCACTGTCCAATCCTGCTGATGCACTCCGGTGGCTACATGTCCTGAAAATAATCCATGTCAATGTTGGATGCTAAACAGGAGGAACTCTAGGGAAGAGGACCCAAGGGCACGAGACACTGGACCAGTTCCAGAAGCACACTTTTCATAAATGAGAGCCCACTTTCTGACACAGGAACATCCTTGCATGCAGCCATTTGTGCTAATAACTCATCAAAAACACCCAATTAAACTGGCTTATAAATTCCTAATTTATACTGCATCCCTCCCCACTTCAAAAAAGCAAACTTATCAGTAGCATCTATCTCTATAAAATACAAAATTCTGACTGCAGTCTTTTTTTTTATGGCTTCTAAAACATCTGAAGTGCACCTGGTCACATGGTCAAATTCATTCACTTCCCTTCCTCCTCTCCCCTCCCCACCACACCTGATAGAAAATCTCTCTCAAGCTAATATAAACCTCGTTAATTGGCCAGTGACTGCATGATGACTACTTTTACCCTCTACAATCATCTGTTTCTACATCAACCCAATGGCCAACACAAGCCATAGTTTTATTTGAAACATCAGGCACCAAGATACATAAATCATCTTGCTCTTTCCATCAGCTCAACAATGATGGACTAGAAAAGCAGAGAAACGAATTCATTGCTTTTTGAAACACATACACATGCACGCTGTGTTCTTCCCCCAAATGCCAAAAGGATCACAGACAGCAAATCATGCCCACAAACCAAAACACAGCTGTTTGATCTAATTTTAGAAGAAAAATAACAAGGAACCAGGGAAAAGTTCTCTCTGGAATAACTCAATCCTCAAATCAGAGAAATTCAAAGAGCGTAACAAGGAAAAACCAACAGCCTCAACTCTTTCCTGCGGGATTCTAATTCTATCAGTGTCAAGTCAAAATAAACAATACGTTTTTAGAAGATCCCACAAAAGTTTGAAGTCTCTCCTTTAAAAAAGAAAAGATAAAGAAAAACACCCATTGACAGAAAAAAAATCTAAATGATTTCTAAGCACATGTGCTACTCTGTTTACTCCAAATCTGTTTTTTCCCCACCATATTCTTTTAAAGACAAGCTGAGAAAGTTATTGGTTCAAAAAAAAAAAAAAAAGACCCAATTATAACATTTCACAGAAATATCCTTTATTAATATGTTAAAGTCTCACTGCCAGGTATTGATTATCGATTAGTTTGTTCTCATTTTCTGGAAGCTGGGAGTATGATCCAGCCTAGCTGATGCTTAATCTAAAATCTTGTGCTGTTTTTCCCTGGAACCCTCAAGAGAAGAAATAGAAATTATTCTAATCGTTCTAGGGGGAGTAATACTCATGGACTAGGGACCTTCATACCATCTCTGTAAGGTGAGAAACCTTTTTCTTTAAGACAGCTGAGTAACAGCAAATTATAACAAGTTTATACAGAAATTTAAGGTGCCTTTCAAAGGACTTGGGGGGAAGAAACAATTATTTCGTAACTAGTCTTAGTTCTATGAACTGTCAGTATATCAAGTCTGTGTTCTGGTGTTTTTTTCTATCAAGAGTTCAGGTGAAGAGGAAGTATAAATTTCAGAAGGCAAAGACTTTTCTTGCCAAAATATTTTAAACTTAATCATTAGATTTTTTTTTCAATGAAAACCTTTTATGCTATCAAACCAAGACGACCTAATGAAGGCAATTTCAGAAAACCTCATTAAGGCATAACAACGTATTAATAAAAGTACAGTATGTTAACAGACCTAGATTATGTTTCTCATTGGGTTCTACGGGTCACCAAAAGTTCCTAAAATAACTGATTAAACGAGAAAGCGAATCAACTATTTTTCAAAAGCGTGTACAAGACAGGTAGTCTCAATCACTCTGCAGGTGTATCACGATGCTACACGTTACTTAAAATGCACCAAGGAAATGCTACCAGTTCCCAAAGGTTCCAATCAATGCCTGACTTATTCTCCTTTTGCTCTACTGCACCCCCAACCCCTTCTCTGCTCTGCTGCTGCCCTGGGAGGATGAGCCTGCACAGAGCGATGTGAGGCTCCCGAGCTGGGTGCTGGGTGCTAGCAATGTGAATCACCGGCCCAGACCTGGAGGACAGAGGGACTGGAGGTCAGGGAACGTCCCCTCGCTCCCCTCTGGCCAGGCGCTAAGCCACAGCTCCCTGCACCCTGCTCCACAGGGCCAGCTCTCCTCTCTGGGACTCTCTGGAGAACTGAGGGCTTCTCACTGTTGCTATTCCCTGGGGGCCTCACCACCGTGTTTGTTCCCCAACCCCGGGAGTCTCTTCACTGGCACCATCAAGGGTAAATCTTGCCTGATGTGGCTGACAATACCAAGTCTGCTTACTCAGAGTACATTATCTACAGAAATCCAACGAAAATGTTTAAAAAGGTCTTAAGATCTAAACAAGCATTATTTACATATTACTATTTGCATAAATGCTTAAAAATTAAATGTAACTAACTCACTTTCCAATGAAGTTGACTAATAAGCTAAAATTCTCACTACAATTAAATTTAGGTGTGAAATTTAACACTGCGTTGTCCTCTCAAGATAAATGCTATAAGCTTAAAAGAAAAAAAAACATTAATGAAGAGATTCTGGTAACTGACATTTCACTTCCTTCTGCCATACGATGCCAGTTAACTAACCTAAGTAATTTTTTGTTGTTATTGCCAACACCTTGCCCCAAAGCATAGGATGAAAAAAAGGTTTAAACCTGTGGTTCTCAAACTTTGGTGCACAAATAAATCAACGGAGAAGCTTGTTAAAATGCTGCTGCCCAGGCCGCACCCACACAGCTCTGACCTGTTTTTACTAGCTCCCCAGATAATTCTGGTGCACACCTAAATTTCAGAACTACTTAAAACTGGCCAACTTCAAGACTCCAACCAAATCTCCAATACATAGCTTTTTCTCCTTCTGGACAAACATTCCCCATTAAACATGGAGGGGGGACCAACATAGTAACAATGATAATGGACGCCACGGGCCAGTGCGACATGGGCTTCACAAGTACTACTGTCTAATTCGGTCCTCACAAGAACCAGGTACGTAGGACTGCTGTCTTCGTTTTACAGCTGAGAAAACCGAAGCCCAGAGAAATGAAGTAACCTGACCAAGGTCATGAGTGGCAAAACTAGGATCCCCTCACCCGTGTCTGTCCCCTTACCCTGGAGCTGGACAAGCAGGCCCTTATGCACAAGTGCAACTCTAGAACCTGGGGGCTGTAACAGGAGGGTAAGCCTGAGGGCCAGCAGCTAGGCAGGCAGTGATCCCGCCTGTCCCCGCTAACTCCCACCCCTCACCCAACAAGCTCTCTTGACTCTCCCCACCCACCACACTCACCGAGATCTTCCCTCCACCCGCAGGGCGCGCCATCACACCCCGGCGGACCAGTACCAGTGCATCAGCACTCTTCCCACAGGAGTAGCTACTGCTATGTGCAACGTACTCCACAGGACCCAAATTCCAGCTCCACCACGTAAGCACTGGCTGGGAGTTTGAGCAGGTTTAACCTCTCTGTGCCTCAGTTTCCCAATCCATAACGTGAGAGAAATAATGCCAAGGGCACTGAGGTGACCTAGTGATTAACTGAGCTAATGTATGTAAGACACGTGGCAAGAGCTCAATGAACAATAGCTCCTATTAAAATTATACTTTGCCAACACCCTTCTTACAAAAGCCAACACAGCAGTCCTGGCGCCTTGTTTTCTGAAACTGTGATAAAAGACAGAACGTATCCTTATTTATCAGGAGCAGACTGGTAACAGTGCTCTAACTCGGTGGACTGAAGGCCAGGAGGAGAAATATTTTAGAGCAGATGAGGCTTTAGCAGCCCTCAAATTGCACCCCTTTGACAACTATTTCCCAACTTGAGGGTCAGCCCTGTTAATCACATACGGGAACGACGAGTCTATAATTAACTTAATTCAAAACAACAGTAACATGCCGCTCTGCACAGGGACTTGGTCCTAACTTATCACCTTAGAACAATGCCTGGCCCGTAGTAGACACTCAGATATTTGTGAAATGAATGAAGGCATAAAGACACCAATGCAGACACACCTTAGCTCCTTAATGAATCCTTACAAAAACAAGCATAATCATCAGATCAATACCACTGTGCCAAGCAATTAAACTTATTTTCAAAATTCCCCCAGAATATTTTTCTTCTTTCTTTTTTAACTAATTGTTGGCTTTTAAGAACTCTACAACTAAAAAAGTGAACGTCGGCTCCATTCATCTATTAAAACTATTAAAGCAGTTCCATCAAAAAAAAAAAAAAAAAAAAGCAAAAGCTCACCTTCTGCCTTACATTTAAAAGGGGGGGGGCTTGTAACTACATATTTAACAAGGATCACTTGAGTGACTGTGATCATTCAGAATTTCCTGAACCCTCTGAATTAAATCCATAAAATGAAATGAGTCACTGCTCAGAAGGGAATCCTAACCAGCATCTAGGAGTCAGAGACCCAGGGAGGGGGAGGAATCTATTAAGGGAACCCACAGACAGGCGTTCCAGTCTCAGCTGTGCTTCTAAAGCAGCCGCATACAGCAGCCTTGGACAAAGCTCTTAATTTTTTGTCTCCATTTCCTTATCCACAGAACAGGAATAAATTTACCACATCTACCTCATCAAGCTGCTTTCGGACTAAATGCACATAAAATGATTTCAAAACAGTGAAGTGCCATAGTGTGACGTGTTAACTTCTGACACAAAGTCTTTGGATTCTAAACGGATGTTACCATTCGTCTTTCTTTTCATGTCTCTGCCATTCTTCCTGTTTCCTAGATCCAAAGATCTGCCAGAACAGGGAAGAACCAGTTCCTACCTACGGTTGTATTTCAAACAGAGTGGGCCCTCAGTAAACAGTTGCTGAAAAAGATGCTCATCCACATACAATAGACATTTTTTAATTCTACTTGATGCAAAATCCTTCCTTGCAGAGGTTAAGCAGCAGGTGACTTTCAAATAAAATCACGAGTGACACAACATCTATAAAGATGCCTACAGTTTGGCCAGGAGCACCACCTGCCTTTGTGCACATTACTTACGAGCCATGTGAATATTCACCTGTGTGAGTATCACCCAAGGAATGTGCTTTCGTATTTTGGTTTCACTGAACAGAAAAGGACTTCCCCTCCCTTTAACACCAGCAAGATTTCTAAAGGTGCCAGATCTGTTCTTCCGGTTTTACTTCCCATGCTTCAGTTCTCACAGGGAGAGAGCATTTGCCGGACTTGTGGTCATTTCTCAAACCATTATGTCATTCTCACACTACTCAGTAAAGAAAAAAAAACTTTATTTTTGAAAACCATAAATAGGAAGATATTCTAATACTTAAATTTTAAGATTAGTAACAGTCCACTAAATTTGTCAAATAAAAGGATAACTGTTTTAAATGCAAAACATCCTGGTTCCTCTGAACATTATATAATGCCTCAAAAGCAGAATTAAGCTTATTTAACTTTAGTTAGTTCTTGATTATCTACAGACACACACACACACACACAAAAGCAGATGTGTTACAGATCACCCATTAATAATTTACATTAAACCCCTGGATGATGGTTTCACGTTTACTGTTGCATTTGAGTATCCTTAAGATGCAAAATTCCTTCCAATTCAAACCAAATAATAAAACACCTGTAATTAATAGTAGTCACCCAACTCAGCCTATTATTTTTCTGTTCTTTTACCCAACCACATTCTACTGCTGAAATGACTCCCTGTTTGTTATAAAAGATGGACTCTATGTGCTCGTTTTTGTTCTTTATGTCTATTACAGCTCAAGGGACACTCCTGAAATAAACACGGCCATTTTAAAAAAAAATGCCCCAATACTACCGGTCACAATTTAATCATAAGTGAAAACCATTTTCCCCCCTAGAGTTAATTATGTATTATTTAAAAGACAGCGGCTACTGCATTTATAGGCAATAATCCATATCATCTGAGGAAAAATTTTAAGTTCTATCCTAACCAGCAACATTACACTTTTCATTTCAGCTATGATGAAAACCAGTGTTACATTACAGCCTAATTCTAGTTCCTGCGAACCCATCAAAATAAAGTGTGCAACACATGTAACACTCTGGGACTTCCCGCAGAATTCATATAGCAACATCGTATCGCTGTTCAAGGCCATCCACCTTAGAGGGAAGAAACAAACGCAGAACTCAAAAATTGGTTCCAGAGCCCCATTCCTGGCCTTTCTCAACCTCACTCCTATGTACCTTCTTCAGGGTTATATTTAACACATTACCAGTTCTGCAGGTTTACCTGAACAGTCTCCCAAATGAAATGACATCAAGGCAACAGGCTCTGGTGGAAGGACCGGGACCTCAGGGTCAGAAGAGCTGGGTGTGAATCCAGACTCTCCTTCTGGCGCTACAGGACCTTGAGCAAATATTTAATTCTATGAACCTAAACTTCCTCATGTGTAAAAAGATGTGACCACTAACCTTGAAAATTATTTAGATCAAGTTCCTCAGATAGTGTTCCCATTGTGGCAGAGATCTAAGAAATGGGTGACAATCTTACCCTACTAAAGGTCCAGTCACAAATTACTACCAAAGATCTCATAATGGGGATCACAATCAAACTGTGAGATTTACTGAAGTTGTCATATTTTTTCAACCTTTTACTTAAAATGTTTTAATATACAGAAAAGAAAAATTCACAGAAGTTAGACATCTTTTCAAAACTGGCATTTTACACATCAAAGATGGAGCTTCAATTATCAACACAGTGAAAATTAATTTTTTTAAAGTGTTTGGGGTACTTATATTTATTCAAATCTGACATAGTCAAAAAAATTTTTTTTTAATTTTCTTAAGAAAGTTGTATTTTAGAACCCAGAGACAGCCGGGTTATCTAAACAATGAGCTACATGATACACCATAGTCTCCAGGCAAAGTCACAACAGGATGAGAAAAAAGCCTTCAGCTTCTCTCAGATTTCCTGGCCGCTGTTATTTTAAAACTTCATCACACAAACATAAACAGAGGAAAAAATCCATTTCAGATGAGCCCCATGGGTTCCAATTTATGATGTTTTCAAGACCTTGCATTACCTTACAGTAAATATTGCAACAACACATTACATTTTTTCTTGTTTGTGTTTCCAGGCACTAATAAAGAATACATGTGCATTATATGTAGTTTCATATATTACAAATATTTAGAGTTTTTAATCATAATCTTTTCTTAAGGTTGCTCATCACCGCTGTTTGTCCCCTTTTAAACTAGTTTTGGAAAACTTTAAAAGGTAACTTAAAAAGCCAACAATAAACAGCATGTCACACAGAACATACAAATGCAACGGGCAAATCTGCATTAGACGAAAACGACTTCTGTTTACCACTATGCAAGTAATTCTGCACAACTGAACATACTCAAAATGAGCTGGATATTTAAAAGTCAATGAGTTATTTTAAAAGGTTGCTTTGTTTCAAGCTCTGGCTATAGACCAATTCGTAGGGTTTCTAAAATTAATAATAAAACACACCAAGGTAATTTTCTCACCAAACAATTTCCAGTGGAAAACCACAACCCAAGACATCTAAGAAGTTTAGTTAATTTGTAGAGAAATGTCGTTTTGCTGCCAACCTTTGTACCATGACCATTACCAGCCTAAGTTCAAGATTCATATTTTACAGTGTGACTAGTGTTCAGCTAAATCTTAACAATATTAATGTTTAAAACTCTCAAACCCTGACGATATTTAGCTATATTGCATCTACACCACCAGAGCATCACAGCAAATGAAACTTTTAGTTAGCGTGTACATCAGCCCATTAAATTGGGCCATGTTCCTAGCTCCTTGTATCTGTAGATTAGGATTTAAGCATTCCTCCACACAAACTTTACGCGGATAAAATGTAACATGTTTTCTGAAACTGTATGGAAATATTTCTGACATGGATGTTCTAGTAATAACCCTATAAAATTATTTCCTATTGAAAATCTCAGAGTTCGAGCATTTTAATCGTTTTAATGAGTTTTGGAAATTAACAAAAAGGAAAAGCTCTTGCTCAGGAGCAGATATATAAATTAACATACCCAAGGCACGAGACCACCTAAAGTCTACGAACACAGCTTCAGATAGTCCCAACCTGGGTTCCTACATGATTAAACTACTAGTGGGAGCGGCTGATCCTCACATCTCAGAACAAACAGCACTGTTCCTGCACTGAATTTTAAGCTTGTTTAAGAAAGAGAAAACTATCACGGGGCGTCCAAGGCAGAGCTGGACACCTGAGTGCTCTGCTTCCACCTGGGAGCTAGAGAAGGCACACAAAGGTACCTCGGTGATGATAAGCCCATGAAAGGAGACTCCCATTGTCCCGTGGAAATGAGAGCCAGCCCCGCGCTACCGTGAGCCGCCGCCGCCGCCCCGGCCCACTCATCACCTGCTTCACCCACCGGCGTCCCGAGGAGATGAGACCAGCCGTCGGCCCGGGGCGGCGCAAGGAGGCCCCGAAGCAAGGCCGGGCTCGCGGGAGCGAGGCTCCGGGAAGCGAGGCCCCGGCGCTGACGCCCCGCCGCGGGCACCCCGGGACACTCACCGGCGCGGGCGCGAGGGCAGGTGCGCGCTGGCGGAGCTACCTGTCGCCGGTGAGGCTGGGGGCGGGGCGAGGGGTGTTGAGGGCGAGGAAAGAGGGCGACGACGCGCACCGGCACAGGGACGGGGCGGCGGCGGCGGCGGCGACCGGTCTGCTGCTCGCTTCCTGCTCGGACAGATCCCGGGTCCGTCTCCGCCTGCCGGCCGGCGCCCCGCCGAGTCCCCGGCCCCGCCGCGCGCACGTCACGGCTACGGAGCGCCCGAGGGGGCGGGGGCGCCGCGGGCCGGGCCGGGCGGGGCGCGCGGGCGCTTCGGGAGGGGGCGCTCGGCGCCCGGGGCCGCCCCGCCCCTGCGCTCGCCTGGCCCGCGGCTCACAGCCCCCGGGGCCGGGTGGGCGCGCGAGGGCGCGGGGAGGGCGCGGGGAGGGCGCGGGGAGGGGCAGCCCCCGGCCTGGCCGACGGTCCTTGTTCCTTCCCCTATGAAACGGCCTCCTTCGCGGCGGTTATTGTTTCCAGCGCCTGCAACGCACCGCTCTGGACAGGATGCCGTGACTGTTCCAGGAGGCAGAACTTTGTTCAGGGAAGGGTCGAGGACCCCGCGTTGTTGGCGGGGGCGGGCGGGAGCGAGGCCGCGCTGTGGCGGAGGGAGGGAGCACGACGAATTTGGCTCCGGTCCGCGCCGGCTGGGGTTGGGCTGCCCTGGGAAGGTCGTACCCTTCCTGTGCAACAGACTTGTTTGCTGTTCTGCTTTTGGAAGCAGGGGGTCTGAGATGGAAATTTTTCATTTCTTTGGCCTTCCCTACGCCGCCGCGCTATTTACTTATTAGAGCTCCGATCTTCTCTGTCCTTTAAATTGTACTGCTTTTATCAATGGCATACCTGTGAGTCATATTTGAAAGTTAAGGAAGTAGCTACGCAAAGTTGAATTATATGATGAAAACAATGGCTTTACGACAAAAAGAAGCTTCTTTTAAGAAAATGAAGTGGTAATTATAATGCTGAAAGTCTCCGCTGAAAAAAGCTAGTCGATCCTACAGCGAAGAACTGCCTCCGCCCCACCCCGTAACATTCCAAGTTCACAACTAGAAAACTTAAGGAAGTATACAAGATTCTGACAGGAGACAAATTCCAGTTATTGAGATGTTCCACAGTTCTCTTGGAGAAGCTAAATTATGATGAGGTATTTCATGTTAGCATATAATTAAAACAATAAAATATTAAGAATAAAGTAGGGAAGTAAGAATGAGGAAGAGGAACCAAGAAAGGAAATAATTTACAGCAATCTCAGAGATTTAATTCCAGATTGCCAGGAGGTAAATCTTAAGTATGTAGAACTAGATTTCAAAACGGTTTCGAAAAAAGAGAAAAGGAGGAAAGGATGAATTCAGCGGAGACTTTAAGCAATTCACTGCTTTGGCTTCATTTTGTATTTAAGATTAAAAGGCTTTGACAGACCAATAGAAGTCCATATAGCTTATTCTGAGTAATAACTTATTTTTTTCTCTCTCTCTCCTTCGTCCTCCACTTCCAATCCATTACTGAGTCTCTTTTTTATCTCTTTATCTCTCTGATGTATCCAATTCCTCTTCGTAGCAACTACTATTATCTTGTTTCAGGCCACCATCATTTCAGGTCTTGCATACTGCTTTAGCCACCTAACCAGTTTCCCAGGCTGCAGTCTTGTCCCCTGCTAATCCAGTGTCTACAGTACCGTCAGGTTTATGTTTTATAAAATACAAGCCTGATTTATGTACTCGTCTTTTTAAGCTCCTATAGTGGCACGCCACTACCATTAGTATAAAGTCCAGGCTCCTTAAGATGTCTTATATGAGCCTTCAACTGTTTTTGTTTGGCTAGTACGGTGGGAGGTGGGAATCTCTTTTGCTTTTACTTTTAATTGAATTTGAATGCCTTTTCATTCTTCCCCAGTTCATCACAGTCCTTATCTCCTTAAAGCTGTCCTAAACCAGACTTCCTCACACAGGGTCACCTTTGAAATCACTTGCATTTTGGACCACTGTCTTAGCCCTGCTTACCTATCCAATTGCATTTCCACCCATTGCCTTTCTCCATTTCTTGCACTTTACATTCAAGCCATTCTGAAGTGCTGGCTGTCCAGAACAGACAAGCTATGCTATTATTTATTACCCTGGAGTGTTGCCAGATTAAATCCAATTAATCCTTCAGAACAAAGACCATGTATTCCCTCCAAGAAGTCTTCCCTAACCCCCTTATTCCAATACTTAGGTGCAGTTTAGTCCCCTGTCACATCCCTCTCCTACCACCCATTGCACACATCTCTTCCGACACTTACTTCGCTGTTGCTACCTTAGTGCACTTATAACTACCTCCCACCTGGACTGTAAGCTCCTTGAGGGCAGAATAGGGGACTTGTTTGTCTTTGTGTCCCTGGGGCCAAGCATAGTGGCTTTCACACCCCATTAAACAGTGGCTACCATTATTGTTATTTTTTTTTAATATGTAACACGTCACGAATTTGTGTGACATCCTTGCACAGGAGCCATGCTAATCTCTGTATTGTTCGAATTTTAGTATATGTGCTGCCGAAGTGAGCACAGTGTTAACTATTGAATAAATGGGACAGATGGATGAACAAACAGCAAGAGAACAGACGATTCTAGGAAACTGCATATGCGTTATTAAGCATGGTGGATGTAACTGTGTCATATCTGGTGCCAAAACTCAACAATGTATTCCATGTTTGTAAACTTTTCAACTTCGCTCTTCCCACTAAATATTTGTAAGACTCTTCCCAGAGTCTCTGTGTTGCATCTTACGAATTCCTGAACTAAGATACATGGATCTCCTATCATAGATGGGGGCTCCAAGAACGCTCTCTGAAACCATATGCAAATGTCTTAATTTATTAAAATTGGGGAGGGTTAGGTTTATTTATTTACTTAAATGAAGGTACTGGGGTTTGAACCCAGAACCTTGTGCATGCTAAGCATGTGCTCTACTGCTGAGCTATACCTTCCCCCCACCACTATATGCAAAATTTTGTGGTTTTTATGGGAATCAATTTCACAGGTATTTACAGAATCTCTGCACCTTCCCTGACTGATACCCACTTTAATAGCTTCAGCTGCATCTTCATTGCCAACTCCCAGAGTAAGGCAGGCTGAAAATCACACAGAAACTCACACTCTTTCCTCTCCCAACTGCTTCAGATGTTCCCCTTGCCAACAGACAATTATGGTATCAGCATCCACTCATCTCAAAAAAATTGTGGTTTTTTAAGTCACGCAGGGCTCCTTGCCTTCCTCACCCTTCCTGTTGGAGTCACTGAATGCAGTTCATTCTATGTCATAAATTACTTATAAGCTGTTGTCTTACTCCCCATCTTCTCTTAGAACATCCATCATCTTCTTATCTGAGCTCTGGACATGGCCTCTGCTCATTCCCACCCATTCTCTCACCACTCCTCCTCCACACCTGATTATGTCACCTCTTTTACCAAATCCTGGTGACCTTCAGATCAATGAAAACTCATCTAGATGGCATACAAAATCCTTCACAATCCTGAGCCTGCCCTGGTCCTAGGCATTCAAACATGCCAAGCCCTTTTGTGATTCTCCTCTCAGTATTCGAAACTCAGACTGACTATTTTCTCTGTCCTGCCTCTGGCCAAACTGGTTTTTCATTTCCCTGTTTTCCAGAGACCCACCTCATACCTATACTGTAGCACTTATTAATGGTATTAGAATTATGTTTTTATATTTGTTTCCCCATCTAACAACTCTCCAAAATATTGAACTTTTAATTAGAAAGTCTCCCCCACTACTCTGGTTTCTCTCCAGATTGAATAAATCTTTTGCCTTTTACTAAAGAAAATTTCCCCTATTACTTTTTCATCCCTAGAGATTAGCACACTGCCTGTCTCACTGAATTAATACCAATGCAGAAATTTATTGAATGCCTACTGTGTGCCTGCACTGTGCACTTTATATAGATCATCCCATTTAATCTTTGCAGCCCTTGGAGGAGGGTATAGCTCGGGGGTAGAGTGTGTGCCTAGCATGCACGAGGTCCTGGGTTCAATCCCCAGTACCCTCATTTAAATAAGTAAGTAAAAGCCTATACCTCCCCCCAAAACAAAATAAATAATCTTCTTCGTCCTACGAGGCAGTATGGCAAGCGTTTGCCTTTTGCCTGCCTAGTTTCTGAACTCCCATCCTATTTGTGGAGAATCCTTAATTTTGAGTGTGGGTGGGAGCAGGGCCCACTTCACAGTTTGGAAACTGAGTTTGGCCAATGTCCTTCTCTCTACTACGTGGCAACTAGAGCGTAATCATGGCAGGGGACCCAGGTAAGTCAACTGGACACTCTCACGTGAAACTTGGAATCTGCACAAAGTGACCCAAAGACGCAGAGATAATTCACAGTGGTGTGGATAATTATGCTGACCTGGGTCTGAGTGTTAACAGTGCCAACAGTGACATTCAAAATGGATGGCCCGGCGCATTTTACACACCTAGATCACCACCATCCCGGATGATTTTGTGAGCTACTGGGTAATTTTCTTCCAGTACTTTCTGTTGCCTTCAACCAGAGACCCTAACTGATACAGAAAAGTTCTGTTGTTATCCCCATCTTACAAAAGAGGAATGAGGAAGTACTCAAGTGTTTACTTAAGGAATAAATACGTGAGATATTTACAGCATTATAACTTCTAAAAGAAGGTTTAATTATTGCTTTAGTTATTAGTAAGTTTGCACTAATGGTAATCATCTGGAATTTATAGGAAAATGAAGTATGGAAATAAGCAGGTCCCAAAAGAGGTAGTCTTGTGATTTTTTTTCCTTTGAGTATATATATATATTTTTTTTAATTATTAAAGTATAGTCAGTTTACAATGATGTGTCAATTTTTGGTGGACAGCATAATGTTTCTGTTATACACATACATACATTCCTTTATGTATGTAATACCTATATTCTTTTCATATTCTTTATCATTATAGGTTATTACAAGATACTGAATATAGTTCCCTGTGCTATACAGGAGAAACTTGTTGTGTATCTATTTTATACATAATAGTTATTACCTGAAAATCTGAAACTCATTAGGGTGTATTTTAGTGCATCTTTATATACCATCAACATCTGCATGTCCATAATTTTTCACGAAAAAAATGCTTAATGTAATCACTATAAAATCATAATTATCTCTTCAAAAAGATTAAATGGTATTTTCAGCATCATTCCTGAACTTACTCTCTAGAAAGAAAGTAGGCTAGTACATTTTAGAAATATTTTCTATATAAAGGACAAAAATTAAGGCAAAAATATTTACCAATAGATGCTTAAAAAGAAAAACTTGCTTAACCCGATCAACACCCATCTCATCATTCTAAATCTCAGAAATGTCTGTATCTATAGTGTCTCTCTTACTTAAACTCCCAGCTAGTTTTTCCTGAGTTGTTACAGTGGTATTATAATTAAAACTGAAAAAATAGCACAAGTCTAATAGCACAAAGATCATCACCTCAAGCACTTTAATGGATCTGTCACATGCCTTAAAAGTAATCTTTCATCTAATTTGCTGTATCCTGTGATCTCTAGCTTGAGTATGGTAATTTGAAGAAAAGCAGAGGAGAATCAATTTTTTTTTCCCCAGATTTAAATGGGTCAAATGTAACCTAACCAAGTTAAATTTTTAAAAAAAATGATTAAGTGACAGCCATTCTGGAGGTGCAGTATTACATTAAAACTTATTTAACATGAGGTGAGTAGTGGGTAGAGGGACCAGATTCCAGGCCTGTGACCTGTAAAGTCACTTAATCTCCCTGAGGCTCAATTTACTCATCAATAAAATAGCAATGATGATAATACCTCCTCCTCAGGGAAAGAACTAAATAAGATAATACAAAAATGAAAGTGTTTTGCAAACTAAAGAGAGGTTTACAAATGGCATATTACCAATCCTGTGTATACATCATAAAAACAATAATTAGTGCATTTAAAAGAATCCATTCCCACATAAGCTGGAACTTGTTACTTGCTAGAAGAGTTTGAAATACATTTGAGCAAGAAAAAAGTAAATCTTTAAAGATAAAACCAGTGCTAAACGTATTTGAAATTAGCTTTGTTTTAAACATAGAAATTAATACGTGAAATTAGAGAATTTCTTTTAGATGCAGCTTTGATGAAACCTGAATGTTAAAAAAAATGCACAGAAATTTATGCAAAATATATAACTTCTAAAAATTTTCCCAGTCTAGAAAAGCCTTCCTGCTATAACTATATTCCTTTCAGTAATATAATGAGAAAAGTAGTTGATTATCTTTTGGGTTGTGTATTATGAATAAATGATTACAGTTGAATTTATGGGTATTATTTAATTTCAAAAAGAAAATGTACCATTTAAAGAAGCTCTGAGAAGATATAAAAACAAGCTTGCAATAAATTTTGAAAAAGGAAACCATAAGAATGTATTTGTTATAAATAAATAATCTACATAAAGAATTTAGTGACACAGTTTGGAAAGGTCAGTTGTCCACAGACTGCATAAATAGTCCAGAAAATACACCAAAAAATGAATGCTGTTTAAAATCTTCAAGATTGTAATTTTTACAAATTAATCCCAATCTGATTACAAGTTAATCATTTTCAGTGTCTGGTTGCTCCTTATTTAAATAGTAATATCATCAATACGTTGCAACCCTCAGGTTGGATTTAATGCCCACTGAAATATCCTGTGAGATCTCGGTGTTTGCACACTTCCTAACGTGTAAATATGTGTTCACGTGTCTGTGAGCTCGCTGAGATCTTATCTGTCTTTGGACATCTGGAGCCAGCTGGGACGTAAAAGGTGTTCACTGACTAAACCTTTGTAAAATGGAATTGATCTGAATGAACTTGAGCAGGTCCATAGTCTTGACAGTGGAAGTCCTTCAGAAATGAATACTTCTAAAACATTTTAGAGCTTTGTTGCAGGAGAGAAGGATTATGGTACTTTAAATTTGTCACTATTCCACACGTGATTCAATACATATGGAGTTGTCACAATACTTATTTCTATTTTTAACAACTCTTCTTCATTTTCATATGGGGGTTAAACATTGTGATGCTGCTATCTTATAAAAATATAAAAATGAAAATAAATTGTAGGGTAGGGGTATAGGTCAGTTGGTAGAGTGCATGCTTAGCATAAAATCCCCAGTACATTAAAAAAAAAAAAAGAAATCAGAAAAAAAATTTATCTTCTCTCAAGGTTATGAATGAAATATTCAAAGCTGATAGTATGTAATGCAAAAATTTACCAAGTACACAATGTTAAAAAACGGGAAAAGACTGGCTGTGGGGAGTACCATTTAAAGAAATCAGTGATACACAGTGTTATTCTGAAAACAGTATTTGTTAAATAAATGAAAACATCGGTTGTGGCTGGTTTCCTTGCTTTAAAATTGTGGTATCTTGAAATAGATCAAGGAACTATCAAGTAAGCACTGACCAGGAAGTATCCAATTAAGTATGTGTCAGAGTTAAATATTATCCTACAGTTAATAATAAACATAAGTATGAAGTGAACAAAGCATTAAATGGATGCACAGAGTAATAACCTGAGTTCATTCACTTACGCTTTATCAAGTTTGCCAAATGTTTATTACATCAATCAGCCTTTGCTGTGTACCCAACAAAATCTCAGTGGCATCTAACAAAAAGCATTCATTTTCCTCTCTGGCAAGTATGTAGTTCCCCTAGGACAGCTCTAATTCAGGCCGCTGGTAAGTGCAGTTCTGTTCCATGTGTCTCGTTTTGGGGTTCAGGATGAAGACCCAGTGGCTACCTGGGGTATGTTCTCCTTGTGTCAGAAATCAGAAACCTGCTGTCTCTGAAAGCCTAGACTCAGAACTGGCACACTGCTGCTTCTGCCCACATCCCATTAGTCAAAGAAAGGTGACCAAGCCTAGCACCAGGGGGAGAGGATGAAAAGCCTTAACATGGATGTGTAGGCAGGGAATGTTTGCTGAACAAAAATCTAATAATCTAAATAATCTATTGCATGTATTAATTTTGCAAAATTATACATTGCAGAGGGTTGGTAGATTAAGAAGAGGGATGTGGAAGGCTTCTGAGATGCTGGTCATCTTCAATTTTTAAAAAAAATTTTTTGGGGGATAATCAGGTTTATTTATTTGGTTTTTTAATGGACTTATTGAGGACTGAACCCAGGACCTCGTGTATGCTAATCACCCGCTCTACCACTGAGCTAGATCCTCCCCTGCAGTGTTCTGTTTTTTAGCTGGTTGGTGGTTACACAGGTGGGTTCACTAGGTGAAAATTCCTTAAGCTATACATTCATTTATTCATGATCTGTCTTTCCCTATAAATGTGTAGTACTTCAAATAGAAGCTTATGTTTTAAAAAAGAAAAATACTCTGAGACATTTTTAGTATTTTTTTAGTTTTCTGAATTTTTAGTTACTTTCTCTTGGAAGAGTCAGATTAAAGTGAATGGCGTGATGCTTGAATCATGAGTCTTTTTAAAAAGTTGCTGTGAGAAAGTTTATCTTTCCAAAGAAATAATATATATTCCTGAGATGAAATAAATGTTATATTTGCATGTTTATTAGTAATGTGAAGATAACCAGGTTAAGTTCATTACCTAAAGCAAATTCATATAAATGTCTACGGTCATTTCTGGGTACAATGAAAATTTTTGATTTTGCTTTTGGATATTTGAAAACAAATGTTTGTAGAAAAATGCATTGATCGTGCCAGTAATAAAGATAATGAACAGAATTAGAAAACAGTCTGCCTTATATACACCCATCAAACTTCCAAAGTTCAATGTCACCTTCAAATAAGTTTTAAAACAAAATTTGAGAATTTAAAAAATAGTTTTCATAATTTATGCAGCAAGAGTATATCAATGTATCCAAATTATCACTAGATAAAATTTTACTCTTGTGTCTTTAAATCTTTTGAAGCGCAAAAGGCTAAAACGTTGGTGTTATTCAAACTGTGGATGATAATATCAATGTAGTGGCTTTTAAGAAGCATTTCAAAAAAAGAATAAAACAGAAATGATCTCTTAAGAAAGTGTAAGATTTTTTCCTCCTGAAACTTTTCAGTTGTGTGTGTGTGTGTGTGTGAGAGAGAAAAGCAGGTGGCTGGAGGGGGATGGGGGTGGGTGTGGCAGTGGGGGAGGGGTGTATAGAGAACTAGATTTAATATAGGGGCAAAAATCTAAAATATATTTATCAGTGGTGTCACTGTCCGAAAGCCTGGCAAAGAAAGGAAAAGTCTGACAGCCATTGCTTGTCACAGAAAGGAGGGTCTCTAGTCCCCGCAACTAGTCTTGCCCTGGGCTTTGTGGGTTACTTGGCAACCTAAGGAAATCATGACTAGTGCCGTGTCTAGAAAATAATTTCTCCCCAGGAGTCCTGTGGTTATCCTATTTATAGCCAAGTCTCTAATGATTTAAGGATAAAAACAACTGAAGGACTGTTATTATCATGTGCTACTTAGTACTTCAAACACTGCTGATGACAGCAGCCGTTCATTCTAAAGCCCACAACCTAAATGAACAGGTAGACAGAAGGGTGGCAACAGTGAACACCTGGATTACTGACTCCTGACTCACTTCAGCATTTGCTGTGTTCTTTTCACCCTTTGTGTGTTGACGGTGTCTCTTTTGCCTATGGTCTCTTCTGTCGTCCTCTGCTTTGGTCTGTTTCTCTGAACATGCTTCATTTTACTGTCTTCCTCCCCAGATTCCAGATTGAATTTTATAGTGCATTTGTCATACATTCTGCTGCCTCTTTTCCTGGCTTCTCTTGGGCATTTTTCCTTATATATAAGCTTTGAGACTTTAAATCTAAAATGCCACTACTGGTTCTATATAAAATTGAATTATAGTTATATAATGTTAGGAGGGAATCAATGTTTTTATATTATACCTTCCCACCCAAGAACATGATTATCTATGTTTTCCATTCCTGAAGGTCTTATTCTATGCCCAACAATGAAATTGTGTAGTTTTCTCATTCAGGTCATATGCTTTACTGACTAAATTTATTCCTAAGTATTTTATAGTTCTTGGTAATTATTGTGAATAATTCCCTCCTACGTTTCTTTTCCAGATTCTCATTGTGTATTTATGCATGCAATGCAACAAAAAAAATTTTTTAAACAAGTTTCCTTAATGTTCCAGTTATATAATCACCCACTCAACAAAAAAAAATTCATCTCTTACTTTCCAAGGTTTATACCAGTTATTTAATTTTCTTGTCTTAGAAAACACTTGTTTTAAGTGCAAAAACAGTGTTGGAAAGTATGAGAGCCTATCTAGTTCTCGATATCACTTTAATTGGTTTTAAGTGTTTCACCATCTAATGTATTATTTGTTACTAGGAACTTACAGTCTGTATTTTAACAGATTCCCTGTTCTCATTTAAAGATTGTGTTTTTATACAATCATATAAATTTCTCCCTTCACTCTTTGACATAACAATTAAGTTGATATCTTTTCTGATATTGAACAGCTTTGAACTTGATCATAGGCAATCACTTGTTTACTATTACTGGATTCTAAGGAGCAGCATTTTATTTAGATTTTGACAATCTTTTTTTTTTTTAAATTTTTGGGGGGGTTAATTAGGTTTATTTATTTTTATTTGTTTATTTTATTGAAACATAGTATTTTTATTTGTTTATTTTTAAACAGAGGTACTGGGGATTGAACACAGGACCTCATGCATGCTAAGCACATGCTCTACCACTGAGCTATATACCCTCCCCAATAGATTTTGTCAATCTTGAACCATAAATTACTTCCTTAGTTTTCCTTTTTAACACTATCTGCATTAGAATTTTTTGTTAAAGGTATGCTGGTCTCATAAATGAATTGAGCGTTTTCCACCCATCTTTATGGCTTGGAATAGTTTAAATAACCTCAGATTTAATTGTTTAAAAGTTCAAATCCAAGAATTGATAGGGTATTTGTGCATTATAATGTAGCCCTGTAACGCCGTGCCAACGTCTGCTAAGTGTCCACAATATAATCAAGTCTACTTCTTGAATCCGTTCTGGTATCTTCTAACATTCTAAGATGTCACCCATTTCCTTCAAGCTTTTAAATTTGTAGTCTTAGAATTGCAAGTTAAAGTCTCTGTTTAAAGCCTTTCTGTATTTGTGATGTTTCTCCCTTCCTTTTCTTTTTCATTTTCTCTTTTTTCCTTGGTCAGGCTCAAGAGTTTATATAATTTATTATCTTTTCAAAAAACCCAGACTTACGGGCTTTTGTGCCAGGGTGTGGTTGTGCGGTGGAGTAACTTCGAGTTCACTGATTTTCATCATCCTTAATTTCCTTTTCCGAGTCTTTTGAAAAAATGTTATTTTACTGTTCTAACATGTTTTAATTCCCTTATTTTTCATTTTGGGTTTAATAATGAAAGTGTCTTAAGTCTATAAACTTCCTTTGGGTACAGCTTTCACTATGTCTTTCGGTTATTAGTTATAAATGAAGTAATGAGTAGACCACTTAAAGAAAAAAATTGAAATTTCAGTGTTATTGTAGTAATTTAATACGTAACAAAGATGGAAATTCATTGTGAGGCCAAAAAAGATTTTTAATGAATGATGCTGGCACAAATGGCTATTTTGAAGAATATAAATTTATGAATATAACATCCATATCTTTTTCCATACACAGAAATAAGTTCCATAGTTTTACTACTTAAGTTTTTAAAAAAAAAATCTTGCAAGAAACATGTGACTATATGTGCTATCATGAGTCAAGAAGGAGCTTCTTAACCAAGATTGAAAACTCAGAAAATACATAAAAATATTGGTATGGAAAATACATAAACAAAGTCGACAGACAAATAATAGATTATGAAAAGATACACTTATAAAAGATGACAATGTGTATTCAGAAGGCTTAAATATTAATGAAAACAAAGACAATTACTAATCCAGTGGAAAAAATGGACAAATGATAAGCACAGCTGTCATTTACAAATGCTCGAACTTAAACTAGATCTCAGGGAAATGCAAATCAAAGTAATAATGAACACAGCTGTATGTGTACAAGTCTTGCAAAATTTTAAAAAGCTGAGGATGCAGGAAAAGTTGTACTCTAATAAATTGCTGGAGGAAATGTAAATTCTTACATTCTTTTAGGAAATAAGCAGATAATATTTATAAAAATTTGAAATATGTGGGACCTTGGATCCAGCAATCCCTGGGAATCTATTCCAAAGCAATAAAACTACCAGTGTATAAAGAAATAAAAACAGTATATACAAGCATATTATAGAACTTATACACAACATGCTCATGGGGACAAAGGAAATGCCCATCGGTAGCGTGGAAGTCACTTAAGCTGCTAAAAATATTCCTTTCTGGAAATATGATAAGAGTGAAATTCTTTGGTCCTCTTGAAATCAGGAGTGTTGCCTCGCTCGTTTGGGCCAGTGCCGTGTGAGTGGAAGTGATGTGCTCCTTCTGGGAAAAGCTTTGAGTCCACGTGCTGCTCACCAGACTCCCTTCCCAGCCTGTAGTAGCTCTGGAAGCTGGAACCAGCCTAGGACATCATCAGTTTGGGCAGCCGAGTAACTGAGGAGCAGAACTCCCCTGCCTTCTCCTTTGGGACACAGAGAATGACCAAAGAAAGAAAACTTTTGGAGAGGGTAAGCCACTGACATTTTGGAAGTGTTACTATAGCATAACCAAGCCCATGAGGACTGCTCGAGTAAGGCAATGGCTAAAAAAGTTACAGCCCCTCACATAATTCACTTTTATCTTGCTTAAACCAGGTGGCTTGGATTGAGTTTCACAAGATATTGCTAAGAGACGAAAGATGCTTAGAAATATTTAAATTATTGTCCTAAGTTTTTATAAGAAAAGCAATTAATACATCTTTATACATATATTACTATATGTAGAGATTATATGAATATGGAGAAAATATGAAAGAATACATACAAAGTTGTTAAACGAGGCTATACAAGAAAGATAAATCTAGGCTATAATAATTAAAAAAGAAAGCTAAGTGGTGTGGTGTGATCACATGCCTGTAGTTATTCACATTTAATTGTAATTACGAATAAAGTATTATTGACTAGATATCATAAAATAATTTCATACAGTATTTCATTGAATCCAGGATGCTTTGATGCCTGGTGCTCTTAGTTTTACCTCCGTTAAGAGGTTTTCAGGCACTTGGCTGAAAATGCTACTAAGAAATACATCAGTGGTTCATTCGCAAAGTGTGGTCTTGCCTGGGCTGTTAGAAACGAAAATTTGCAGGCCCCACTGAAGACAATCCTGAATCAGAAATTTGGGGTGGGGCTCAGTGATATATGTTTTATCAAGCCTTGAAGGTGATTCTGATGCAAACTCGTTTCTTATTTGATAAGATGTAGCCTTAATTCAGAGGTTAAAATGTAAAAAAAAAAAAAATCTTAGAAATTAAATAACTTACTAGATTGTCATTTTAATACACTATCTTCACTGCTACTTCCAATTTGCAAATTATTTTTGTTTCTTACAATACAAATTCCCAACGATCAGATGTGATTGGCTTTTTTGTTTGTTTTTTATCTGCTGGGTCATAGCACTACAAAGTAACTTCGGTGAGATGAGGTGTCCACCATAAATCAGAGCAGCCGTGACAGGAGACTGGGCTAAGAGAGCAAGTTCTGCAAAACTCAGAGAGCAAACTCAGAACAGAACTAGCTCTGTTACAGGTGCTTTGGGCAGTCTTCCTAAGAAGCATGTTTGAAAATGTCACGCAATCGACCTAGTTGAATGTTTTAATTTTATGTTGCCACAGTACTTCTCCTATGAAGACAATGGAATGCTGATATTCAGTAGTGTTTATACTTTCTCTTTATTATGTTTCTATTTGAAAAATATAACACTTTGGTGTTTAAAAAGTTTTTAATGCTTTTTCTTTGGTAGTTTCACACACTTTACAAATAATTTTGTCTTTAAAATTATTTTTCTGTCAATACTGTCTTCAGTCATTTTCTGTTCATTTTTCAGCTGTATGTTTCATTGATATTTAAGTATCTTCGATAATCATTTGTAAAGAAAAAAGTTCTGACTGGGACAAAAGAACACTCCTGTTTTTGTTTACGTTTCTAAGAGGAACATTTCAAATGAAATATCCAAATAACGTCTCGTTATTTGGCATTCCTGTGATCACAGGCATTGTTGTATCGTTACCCTAGCTATAGTAATTCAGCATTAGTTTAATGACTGTGGTACAGGCTCGTACTCATTCTGGTCCCCTCTATTGCTTTCATTACAGCCGTCGTGATCTTTTTTACATTCACAGTGGATCATTCCTCTGCTTGAAATGCTTCAGTATTGTTTTAGGATAATGACCAAAATCTTGAATGTGGCTTCAAGGCCCTGCATGATCAGGACCCAGCAGACCGTTCCATTTTGCTCTGAGCTCCACTTACATGGGCCTACATTAATCTTATTTTTTAAATTATGAAAATGTTTAAACATACTAAAAGATAACATAGTTCAAAAAACCCCTCTACAGCCAGTTTCCATAATAATCAAGGTTTGGCCACACTACACCTCTAAAACAATACGGACATCTTGTTTATTTTCATCTTCCTTTATCTAGCCAACTTAACTTAGCTTCTAGGGTAAAATGGTGCTCAGCCTTGCTGGGGAATCTATTTCTCTGGACCTCAGATTGCTCTTCTGTGAATCAGGAGTAATTACAGTACATATTCTCTTAGAGTCATTGTAAAGAATAAATGAATTCATACATTTAAAAAGCTTAGAAAAATATTTGACATACAGTACATCTAATAAATGAGGCCATTATCATTTAGGACAGGTTACACATTTCCCTACCTCAGGGCCTTTGCACTGCCTACAAGCCCTATTCTCTTGCCCTCTCAGACTTTATTCAGCTTATGTCCACCAATAGTTCAAATGTCACATCTTCAGGGAAGATGTCCCCAACCTTCCCAGATTAGGCTATATACTGTCTTCATACAATGTATGCTTTTCCTGCATGGCACTTATTTAAAATTATTCATTCATGAGGCTGATTAACAGGTATCTTTCCACTATACTGTAAGGAGCTCCATAAGGGGAGAAGATGGTATCTGTTTGGCTCCCTGTTTTAAATCCCCAATACCAAGTACAAAGTAGGTGCTCAGAACATTTATTCAATATTTAAGGATCAATTTCTTTTCATCTAATTTGTTTTGGATCAAATTCTCTGCTGTCAACATATATAAAACTCATTATGATAAATGTAGTAAGTTTTATACCGGCTTAAACAACTTGTTTTCAGTTATTTGAGGGATGGAAGTATATTAATAAGAGTACTTCTTTGCACAGATTTCTTCACAAGGAAAAAATGCTTCTAGGTGTAAAGTCTATTTTAATTTAATTCTACAGTAAAGGCTGATGGAGTGGAAGTCAGGTAAGGTGCAAGCTGGCAGTTCAGTGGTTCAGGGATAAACAGAAGGAAAAACCTCCAGATAACCTTTCAGTTCACTTTCATATTTTCACACAATTTCTACTTGTGTATGAGTTTAGGGGATTTGATGACCTTACAAAAAGTAGTCATCAAATCTGTTTTTTTCCTAGAAGGATACACATGTATATAAGAATTAGACTTGTACATTTTTTCATTACAGTGGTTGTAAAAGAATGATTCTCATGAAACTTCATTTCCCCAAGACACTAGTCATTTATTTTCAAGCTTCCAAATTATATACTCAACTATTAATAAAATAAGATGTAAAAAAATACCCAGCCTCAGGTAAGTTTCAGAAGCATCTTCTCATGAAGTTCAGTTCACAAACACTCCACAAATAGTTAACTCTGTCTTCTGATGGGTAGTACATGTAAGGAAGTCTAGAGAACCTATGCAGGAGAGGAGAAGGAGGGTATGGCCAGATTCTGTATTTAGCATTCTATGTTCTGTATTTTCCTCTTGCTTGGTCATTCTGCTTATTAGCATATTAAAAGCTCCAAGAAATCTGCTTAACTTGGTTTAAATTTTTGACAAACTTATTTGACCACAGAACTCTTAACTATCTCTCAAAACTAGAGTTAGCAAAGACACTTTGAGAATCGCTAGTCTGGCCACATTCTATACATTGATGAGTTCAGAATCCTAGTAAAAGTATAAAAAACCACCTTGGTTGTAGTGGTCCCATGACTCCTGGTGACCATTAAGTGTTCACAAGTCATCCATTTAATACATTCATTTTAGAATCTTATCAATAGTTGACATTTTATCTTCTAATTTGCAGAATCTACTTTCTGTCTTTTGAAAAACAAGGTATCTGCCAGTCTCCAACCTTTGAGTACTTTAAAAATTTTCTATATAATTCTGAGAAGTTTAGTAATAGCAATTTAATAACTACACCTATCAGGTTTTAGTCAGGGGAGTGAGATAAAGTGGTATCTTAAAGCATCTGAGAGATGAAAATGCAGACAAGCCTTATTACCTTTGGCACCAGCAATTTGAAAGCTGCCAGGGACATATATTGATCCTTTTTAAATTAGTGGGAGGTGCATAATAGAATTACTTGAGGAATTATCTGAAAATATATGGCACCAGTGGGGTTGAGGCCCTAGTTATGCATATTTTGAAAAGCTCCCCAGATGATTTTGAAGCACGTTTCTAGAAAATCCTTGGTTTGGATAATACGCTCCTCACTGTCATCTTTTGCGGTAAGTACAACTTAACTGTTATCTGTGATAAAGACAGTAAAGACCTCCAAGCTTTCAAGTCTTTCTTTCTCTTTCAGGCCATGAGTCTATGTATTTTCCTCTGAGTACACTGCACTCTGATTCCCCTAACAGCCGTTTAGGGCACTCTACCATTATTCCTTGATCTGGCTTATCAGAGTTTAGATGGTAAGATTATTTTCCCACAAAGTACACATTTCTTCCACTTGATCAATTCTTCCTCTATGGTTAAATTTAAGTTTAGAAGAGCAGTTTTCGTAACTTTTCTTCTTCTTCCTGGGAGTAGGAAAACGACAAGTGTACCAGAAAGTCTTGCTGACTGTTCTAGAACATTCTTTAGTAGATTACATTCCCTAATACAGTCTGGTCTTGCCTCTGTGAATTCTGTTGTCTTACTGGTTCACTATCCATTCAGGGTCACTTGGCTAGACAGCCTGATGTATCCTCCCCACATAATCTCTCCCTCCTCCTTATGTCCTGAATGCAATCTACAGAGCAACATTTTAATCTGTTCCTCTTCTAGATACACAGCCCCGCACTACCCTCCTCCCTTAAGGGTTGTTTCTTCTAACCGAGTTATCCCTTCTGTTGCTATATCCCAGTAGTTTTACTCCACCAACTCTTGACCATATCTTATATATTAAAATATATTCTTTATTATTCCTATTCAGTGAATTGTCTGAGACTTTAAGTACAATTTTTTTAATTTCTGGGAAATTAAAACTGTTATTCTTTTTATCTTACAGTCTTCAGAGATCATAGTTTTTTTAAAGAAAAAATATGGAATTCATTTTGTTAACTTGAAACAATATATAACTTAGATAATTATTTCTTCCTTTCAAATAAAACCTCCTACATTTAATTGACTAATAGTTTAGGCACAGGTTACTATGCTTGACCTAGGTTTATGTGAACTTGAAATAATATCATTAAGTTTTCAGCTGTCTTAGCAACATCAAAGGAAAAGGACCAGCTAAATACCACCTTTGTTCCTAAACTAGCAAGAGCTAAGACACATACAAATTTCATGGCAAGTAATCTAAAACTCCTCTAAAAATGATTAACTGTTATTCTATCCAACAAGAAAACAAATACAGCAGATCTATCTAATTAGTTAAGACACCAGATACGCGTCATGCAGTGTCAGCACCTAGTAACAAACCTCTAAACTTTAAAATTCTGTTTCACAACTTCTAAGTACTCATAATACATTTAAAAGGTTGATACCCACTTCAAACTACGTATAGAAGTACCAGAGAACACAATTGTCAAGTAAATGTGCATATACACCAGAGATTCTCAAGTCTGATTTTGGAGCTCACACTGGCAGTCTCCAAAGATTCAAATATATATTGCAAAGTCATCAGCATAACTTTTAAAAAAAGAATTTTACATGGGGTGGGAGAAATATGATCAAATAGCTGGATATTCTGTCTCTAGACAGTTGACAGACATATCTATATTTCTCATGTCAAAACGTGACTGACTGAATTGGCCCAAGGGACAGGTTATCTTTTTATCTTATAGAAAATTGAGAGTGCAAAATGTAACCAATAGAAATTAAAACAAAAACAAGTAAGCATTTTAGAATAGTTTTTTTCAGTACTTTCACCTTCTGATAAAATACAGTACAGTAAAAAAAATTTAAATATGCCAATTTTGTTTTCTGCTATCAGGTTTTAAAAAAAAATCCATTTTTTTGGTCCATATTCAGTAAAAAATAAAACTAAACTCTTGTGTTTTTCATACCTGAGTTAAGAGCTCTAGGGTATTCCTAAAAAAGAAATAATGTAACTTATAAATAAAAAAAGATGGTTCAAAGTAACAAATCCATAATCAATAACCACTAATGGTGATATTCCTTAAGCTTACATTTTAATGTTTTCCTTAATGAGTGTGTCTAAATATGTTTTTTTTTTTTTTGGTTGTTGTTAACAACACCTCCAATCCACGCCAAACACATCCATGGACTTAATTAAATCCAGGAAAATAGCCTAAAATGTTGGTTGCAATGCCAGAAAATGGCAAGATTAAAAAATAATTATATTTAAAATGGTCTTCTGTTTATTTTCAAATATGTTTGTTATATGTGCACTTTAAATTATTTAACAACAAAAAAAAGATTTTTAAAATATATAATTTCAAGTCTCAAAGTTAATTCGAAAGAAATGTGTAACATTTCATTTGAAAATAATAGTTTTGGCAGATATGTGCAATATTCCTACATGAGTTCCAAATTTGTCATCAAAACCATCACATTTTATTATTTTAAAGGGGAATTCAAGGTAGGAGATTTTTTTTCTGTATTATGCAACTGACTAAAGACTACTTTCGCTTGTAAAAATAATTTACACTAAAAAACTCAGGTGCAAAAAGTCTGATAATTTGTGTATCAAAATAACAAGAACAAAATAAGCAATGAAAAAATAGCAAAAGTCATTACAAAAAATAGTAAATTCCTATTTAAATTCCTGTGTTCACAGGTTAAAAATGTTTCTCAGTTAACTATATCACACAGGTTGAAGATACTTTAAGCTATAATAGGGAAAGGTAACATGGGATATTTGAAACTGAAGCTGTATTTACCAAAATAGTTTTAACCTGAGCCTTTGACATCTTCAGAAATGTACTTGACAATAATGTATGATAAAGTATAGTTATTATTTAGTAGTATAATTCAGTTATTTTTCTTTGAATTGCTCTAAATACTCCTTCTTAAATATTTGAATAAAATTATAAATATTTATTACATTTGGGGGCCCAGTTCTCTAAGTACAATGGAGTGTATGAATTAAAAAGCTGTTATTTTTTTTCTGCTACACAAGCATATGAAGATGTCTTTCTTATTCAAAATGCCTTTGATTTAATCTTAGTTTCATATTTCAAGTTATTTTAGAACAAATGCAAAGGTCAAAAGACTATCATTGCTACTCGAATATTCCCATGAAATATATCATACCCACTGAAGATTGAATACAATTTCACTAAAGAATATCAAATTAATCATTTCCTCCTATAAATATTTTCTTTTTATTTATTTTGTGTTTAGAAGTTGCAGTTTTAAGTACTATTAACAGAAAATACATAACAAAAGCTTCCTAACAAGTGAAAAAAATAATTATAAATGCTGGAAAAATTGGCCTCATTAACATATTTACAGACTTTTACTTAATACATACTCCATTGGAAATTAATTATATGACATTTATACAAGCATTAACATTTCCAAATCACTCTGAGTAGAGAGCACTTCAGTTCTTTACTGTCTATACCCAAAGTTGAAAGTCACTCAGTTTCTGAAGGCAATACTGACAAGCATCAGAAGTGGTCAATCTGAGATGCTATTGACATATTGTTCTGTTCCCTCGCCTAAAGACGTTTCTGTTGAGTAAGTGTCCTTATGCTTCTTCTTCTCTTTGCTCTGATCTTCCTGCAGCTTCAGAATTATGTTTCGTATTTCTTCTCTTTTTGTTCTCATTCTTGGAGGAGGAAACCAGTTTGCCAAATTCATAGGTAGTTCAAAACTAAGAATTGGATTCTTGGAAATAAAAATATTAAATGTACATTAGAAAATTATAATAATATTTTAGTTTCAATCACAAAAGCATTCCAGAGTTAAAATGAATAAAATCAATAACATTTAATAAGTATTTACTCATCTTACTCATTATCACGTGCCAGGCATTGTGCTAGGCACTGGAGATGCAAGACAGTTTCTACCTTCAGATCTCAGAGTCTAGATCAGGAGTCAGCAAACTACAGCTAGTAGGCCAAATTCTGCCTACTGCCTGTTTTTGTAAATAAAGCCTTACTGGAGCACAGTCACTAACTCATTTACATGCTGTCTGTGGATGCTTTCAAATGCCGTAATAGCAGAACTAAGAGCAGAGACTGTGTGGCTACAAAGCCTAAAATATTTACTGCCTGGCCCATTAGGAAAAGGTCTGCTGACCCCAGTGTAGACAGACAGACAACTCAACAATTAAAACAATGACTATGACAAGTATTAAGATGCGGGAAGCAGACAGTCCTATGGGAATACATATCTGAGGGCTGAACACAATTCCAAGAAGAAGTGATGTTTATGCTAAGACCTGAAGAATGGAGTTGGCCAAATAAGGAATGATGGAAGCAACAGGGAAGAGTATTCCAGGTAAGGAAATATGTATCAAGGGCTGGAGGCAAGAGAGAACATGACACAGTATGGGAAGCTGAATGACATTCAGGTAGCTGGTATGTAGAACACTAAAGAGTAAGAATGGTAGAAATGAGGCTAGAAGCTTGGACGGTAGTTAGACCATGCAGGCTACATGAAGGATCCTGGTCTTAACTAAAGGGCAACAGAAAACCACTATAAGATTTAAAGAAGAGAGGTGACCTGATTCGATTTGGGTCCTGGGAAAATAATTGAAAAATACAACTCAAAAGGCCTAGTTAGATGTTGGTGCAGCAGTTTGGAACAGTGACACTAGAACCTGGACTTAGAAAGCAGTAGCAGGGGTAAAGAACCGAATATATCTGACATTAAGTGACAGAATTCATAGGACTTCTAGCACAATGGATGGCAGATGAGGAAGAAGCAGTTGAGATAACTGTAAAGAATGTCTGAGATGTATGCCTCGTACTGCATCTCAGAAGGCAAAGGAAGAGAGCGTTATGAGGAAGGAATGATCAACACTGTCAAATGGAGCTGGGAGTCAGGAACAATTTCAACATAAGGGTGAGGGTTAAGGCAGATCTAAGAAGCAAGTGGGATTTGTGGAAAGGAAGACAGTGAATATAAATGTTGTCCAGAAATATATCTGTGAAGGGGAGGAAAAAAAGGGTAAGAAATAGCCCATCATGGGAGAAATTTCTTAAGGTGGAAAGAGGCAGTGGAGACGAATAACTGATCAGTGGTAAGGAATAAGGTCAACAAGCCCTGGATTTGATGGAGTATACAGTCTTTTCTTATGACTTAAAAATACTCTTAAGAGTTTTTACTCCCTGAAATAATTCTTAAAATGACAGTTTTCAATCTCTTCAAATTATTTGCTTGTTGTGTTTTTTACACTAACATAAGGTCAAACACACCATTTTATTATTTATTAAATGAGATCCAACAAACTTAAACTCACCTCAAAAAAGCTCTCTACATACTGCAATATGTAAACACCACAATCACTGAAGTTGTTTTGCTGGGGTACTTTTGGATTAGAGCCTTTCATAACATCTTTGGAAAAACTTCTTTTGCTTCCTTTTTTAACTTCCCATTCCACCTCTAAATACCTGCAATGAAAGGTATACAGTAATATGCATACACCCACACACACACACACACACACAAATATACATAGTTTCTCATTCCCACCAGAATAAAGTACAGGCACAGCTTTTAACTTACTCTCTTAGAATTTTTACAACATTTGACCGAGAAGGGCCTCTGAGTGAGTCCATCAGTAGGATGCAAGGTCTGCAGGGTAGAAATGATGAATATTAATACTTTATGTTTAAAAGGCATAGAAAGCTGTGCATTAACCATAAAATTTAAAACCTGCCTCAGTAAAACCTGGGAGGAAAATAAATCTTTTATGCATAAACAACCTAATAATAATTAACTATACATGGTTATATTAAATACTGAATTATAGAATATTAATCTAACCATATCTAAGTGATGAATATATTTCACTGACGTTTCATAGTTAGTTTCTAAAAATATCACAAAATTTAGTAGAAAGCCAAAACAATTCTGAAAATTTGAACATCCCTATACTCCAAATTACCAAAAGTGGGGACCAGGTAAAAAGTAGAAGAAAAATAACTCCATTTTCAACTAAAATCTATTTTAGACAACAAAACAGGTAATCTTCACATAAAAGAATTAGTTTAGAGTCCAGTGTTTTGGGCAAGCTTCCACTTTTGAACACTCAATATAAATAACACTCAATCTTCAAACTTTGTTGTAAACCCAAGTAAGCGAGGAAGTATAATGTAGTGCAAAAAGTCCTAGAATGGTTAAAAATCTAGGTTCTTCCTGGCTAAAATTTTATGAGACCTGGAGAAAAATCTTTTAACTGCTCTAGGTCTTTATATTTTTCCTTTATAAATGAAGTTTGCATTTCAAATGCTATTAATGGAGTTTCAGCTAACATTTCCTACAAAAAGTCAAGAGATGAAGTCTAGGAATAGGTACTATTTTATCACCTAAGAAGTCTGGAGACCCTGAAAATCCTCTGAATATGTACATCTGAGAACCAAAATAGACTCACTCACACTAGGGTTCCCATCTGGAACCTGTCCCTTAGGACTGCCTTGAGTCACTCCACAGCCTTCACACAGTAGCTACAGAATCAGTGTAAACTCCAATTCCTGTGTTACCGATGTGAATTGAAATGACAGTTTTTTTGTCTTTTCCTGCTTCAACTCACTATATATCCAAAAGGGATAGTGGTTTTCTGTGCACATACGCACACATGGAAAATGGGCAAACGGAGAACTGAAACGATTTCCATTCTCGCCAACTCGATCCCTGGACACTGGGCATGATCCAATTTTCCTCACTGACCCTGAAAGCTTTTTGTGACTTTTGCTTAAGTACTTGTTTAAATTAAAACAGTACAGGGTTAATGTTTTATTCTAAGAGGGTACCTGAATAAAAATTATCATGTAGTTTGCAAGATATACAATTAATGCTTACTGTTTACAGATGGTAGGCTTTAAATGCCACTGTCCTATTTCTGAACTGCAGTTGTCATCAGCAAGGAAACCATCATCACTGCTATCATCCTGTAAAAGACAGCCTACTGTTAGCACTGAAAGCATACAGTCTAAATAACTAACAACTTAACAACAGCACTATTGAGGATAAACATCTTTGCAACAAAAATGTAAAGCAACTTCTTCTATTTAGGCAATCTGACATTAGAAAATGTATGTATGTCACTCCATTCCATTTATCTCATGCTACAACACTGGCATTTGAATGAAAAGAAACAGTCAATCAGATGTCTACAAAAAACTTGTTACATCTATTTACTCAATCTAAATTTTTAAAGACTAAATATAGTATGACTGATTCTTCTCCAGTCAAACACCACGGCTCTGATTTTAGGTATTTTCACAAAAATTTAGCTTGCTGGCTAGGACAACTGTTTCATAACAGGGCATGAGTGACATATTTATTATTCTTTCACACAAATTTTTTTCATATCAAAACATTTAAAGGGTTTTTAGAAACACTGTTTTACTCAACAAAACCATTTATCCACTTCACTTGAGAGAAGATGGCTTTATGATACTGTGCCTTATTCTACAAATTATCTTGAATGTAAAACAAACAAGACTTTTTCTGTTCTTTGGGGAAGCTTCCTGCAACCTTATGAAATAATCAACAGTAAGAATAACAATAACAACAACAATAATAATAATACACAATTAGAATAACTAGTTCATATAACTGCTATGATGAAAGGAGCATAATATGTAACCATTGTAAATCTTGAATGTAATCTAGACATGGGTCTGTATGTATTAAACAAAAAACTATCTCACAGCCACACACTGTAGACCAACCAACACTACAAAAAATGTATTTTGTTCACAAGAGGATTAAGTAAAAAGGAGAAATGGTACAAAGTTATCTTTACGACTAGATAAACTCAAAGTTTATCCTAACAACTAAGGAAAGGTCAGAGTTAAAGAAATGGTATAAACTTTTCTCTCAATATAAAGCCCTGTTTAACTAAAATTATATTTTCAAAAATATACTTTATTCTTGATGTTAATAAAGTTTATTAGAGCAAATGTGACTCTAAGGAAATATCAGAATTGACCTATGTAGTTTTAACTACATATTACCTGCTCCTGCCATGATACATACACACTAAATTAGATCAAAGAAAAAGAATCACTAGAAAGTGTAAAAAATAATATAATTTTGCTATGCTTGTTCACTACATAATCGAAAATGTAAACATTTGCCTCCTAAGTCAGTCCAAAGGTAAAGTATGGTCCGCAAATGCTTTAAAAGAGAAAGGGGAAGGGGTGTGACTGGGGTGGTGGGGGCGGGAGCTGGGTTGGGGTGGGAGAATTAATCTGACATTAAAATTTTCTAAGGTGCATTAACCCACAATAGCAAACAAAACAAAGAAAAACTCTCAAACAAAAAATAAAACAACACTAATAATTTTTATCATGGCAACTTCTGAACTGAAACCTGAATTTGTGTTTTGAGATGAGTTCCAAATCCAGAAGGCGTAAGTTACTGGTTGAAGGAACTGCCTACAAGACTCCAAATAAAACCTATTAATTAGATAAAATATTAGAACTTTTGGTCAAGCGTTAGATTTTTCACCTGGTTGTCCTGATCTTCTGAGAAGTCGATGAGTTCATCTTCAAGCATTTTACTACCTTCAGCTGATTCTTCACTATAGTTTAGTCTGATTTTACTTAAGCCATCTGTATCAATAAGAAACATTATATAATTTTTAAAAAGAACATGCACATAACTTAAGAGTATATGATGTTAAAATTAATGCTTATAATTAATTATACTAAATATGAATACAAAAATCTGTCTTCACATATATCACAAATATAAAGTAAGTTACTTTTAATAAAAACCTGGACTGACATGTCATTTACAGAACTATTTCTACTCAGACCCTGAAACTTGTTAAAATTTAAAAACTGGGTATCAATTATATTATTAAATACTTATATATATATTTAAATACATATATATAAATAAATGTTGTGCTAGGTATGCTAGAGATATCTTTAATAACAGTAACTACAATAGTCTGAAAATAACTCAAATGTTCAATAACAAAGAACAGTTAGCAAATATAGAACATAAAATTAATTATTGTACATTTAAAAAATTAAAATTGTAAAAATATGGAAAATTGTATAATACAAGTTAAAAAATGACTAAAACTAAGTAAAACAGGTCTGCTTTTGAACAAATAATTTTTAAAAATACATAAAGATGGAAATAATCATCATAAGATAGTAGTTACGGACAAGTTCCCCAGGTCTATATTTTTCCTTCATGTTTGGTTTATTAATAGATTTTTTTCAATAAAAATAAAACAACAAAAGCCAGTGTAGGTCCTGATAGTATGAAAATAATTGACTCAAAAGAAATATTTGTAATGAATTCTTTTAAAGGTTTGTTTCAAGAATCTAAATCCTTAAAAACCAATTATTTTGCTGAAAGAAGCTAATCACATAATATATTTTGAAGAAACAAGATTTCATGAAAATAATGAAAACTGAGTCAGGGACTATGATACCAAATATACAAATATTATGCTTTATTATAGAGCACACTATTTTCAAGTTTTTAAAAGCATGACTTCAAGATGTTTTGGACAGGATAAAACTTATTTTGGTACAAGCTATTAAAAGGGCACTAAAAATACTAACATACGCAAGATGGGATGGAAAGACAGCAAGATAAAACGTGCCCCTGAAAAGATATATTTAACATATATAAAAATCTATGCAGACATAGTAAACAATTTTATGGTTACTGGGGGAAAGGAGGTGGGAAGAGAGAAATTTGGGAGTTTGAGATATGCAAAGGTTAACCACTGTATTTAAAAATAGATTAAAAAAAAAAACTTCTGTATAGCACAGGGAACTATTTTCAATATCTTGTAATAACCTTTAATGAAAAAGAATATGAAAATGAATATATGTATATAATACATGCATGACTGGGACATTATGCTATACATCAGAAACTGACACATTATAACTGGCTATACTTCAATTTTAAAAAATCTAAATGTTGTGATAAAAAACACACTATTTAAAATAATAAAGCACTCATGGTGAATCCTTTTATTATGCAAAGAATAACCTTTTCAATTTATCTTTTTCAAAAATCTATATTTTTATGCTTTTTTGAAGCTAAAACACCTTTATTTGAATAAACTTTGTTCAAATCCTGTGGTAATTCAGTTAGTCATTACAATCAAGTTATTTCAGTAGCAAATTATTCCTACCTATACCTATCTATTACACAGAAACTTTGTCATATAAATATGAACTTTATACAAATAAAATACATGTGCATTGAAAAAAAGGAAGAAAAATAATTTAAATAGTGTAGTCAATTCCTTCAATTATTTCATTCAGTAAACGATAGCCCTGGTGTAAATTGAGGCACTAACTCAATCAGCTGCTCTCTCAATCAGAACCAGTTCCTGAGCTTCTTGTATAGTGAGATCATCTGAAGGTGTCAAGCGTAATTCTAGAGTTTAAACATACACATTTTCAGGTACCATACATAGCAAGACAACTATTTCAAATGGTGCTCACCTGAAGGAACAGCAAATGAAAGCAGTGATAACACAGATTATTATTTTCTTACAGCTGACCTTAAAAACCTAATCTGTTTGATAAGATACAACTCTACTTACTGTAGTATGTCCTCCGACATCACAGTCAATATTTATGACTGTATGTGTTCAATGGTTAAAATCGTATTAAAACTATCTAAAATGCCTCATTTAAATCCTGTCAACTATACTCCCAGACCAAATAGAAATTGGTTACTAAGACACTAATCACAATCACAAAAATTTCCACAAGCTCTCCTTGTAATAACTTTAATGTCATCATTTTATCTAGGATAGATCTGCTTAACTATCCTCCCTGAGGCAGTAAAGGATCCTCTACAGAGCACTCTTATCTAATGTACTTTTGGGTGATTGATCCCTTGGAAACATCTGATAAAAGATATGAGAACTTGTTCCTGAAAAATATACACCCATTCTAGAGAACCATTTTTCAAACTGTGGGACACTATCATCACTGAATTAAGATAAGCATTAAAACAGAAGGGAATATATCAGTGTATCATGTACAATAAAGTTAAATTAATTTCCTTTAAGGAAGATATAAGACAGTTACACATATACTAAAAACAAAACAAATGCACAAACTATAATTTTAAAAAGAAGAATAAATACAATAAACATACTCAACGGGCAAACTACATAAAGCAGATATTCTTTACTTTGGTCTCCATCAGGATTTGTTAGGATATTTATTCAAATTTAACTGGTTACTACTCAACTAGAACATTAACTTGTAGGAGAGGGCCAATAGGAATTTCTGGGGTTTGTATATATGAACATATGAAAGAAGTCCTAGGCTATTTTTATCCCATTGCTGTGTTTTAAGTCATGCACGTTATTTCTTAAGTTGAATTTACATTTAACTGTATGAAATTATTGATCAAAAAGGAACTTAAAAATGTCTTATGGAGATATAACTCATATACCATACAATTCACCCATTTAAAGTATATAAGTGGTTTTTGATTTACTTACACATATATGTGCAACCATCACAAGAGTCAATTTTAAAACATTTTCAAAATGTTTTAAACCTCAAAAAAACAAAAAGAACATCGAACTCTGTATCCTTCAGCTATCACTCCCTTCTCCCCATATTCCTGTCTCCCCAACCCCCACCAGCCCTAAGCAGCCATTTATTCTAGATTTTCCTGTTTGGGAAATTCATACAAATGGAATCACATAATATGTGGTCTTTTGTGACTACTTTCACTTAGCATGATGTTTTCCAGTTTCATCCATGTTGTAGCATGCATCACTACTTCATTTCTTTTTATGGCCTAATAATAACCCATCAGATGGATAGACCACCTTTTGGTTATCCATCAGCTGATGAACATCTGGATTGTTTCCACCTTTTGGCTATTATGAATAATGTTGCTGTAATGAATAATGTTGCTGTAAATGTTCATGCCCAAGTTTTTGTGTGGACATGTTTTTATCTCTCTTGGGTATTTATCTAGGAGTGGAACTGCTGGGTTATATGGTAACTCTGTTTAACATTTTGAGGAACTGTCAAAACTTGTCTCCCAAAGCAGGCCACACCATTTTACATTTCCACTAATAATATATGAAGGCTTTCATTTCCCCACATCCTCACCAACACTTTTTGGTAACTGACTTTTTGATTCTAGCCATGCAAGTGTGGCTATGAATCTCTTTATGGTTTTGATTTACATTCCCTTATGACTAATGGTGTCCACCCTCTTCTCATGTACTAACTGGCAGGACTTTGGTTTAAAGGCAATGAGAGACAGTGCATGCTGCCTTGAAGGCTTAATATTCAGAGTGCCCCAAATGGTAATTAATCTGTAATGTGGCTATTCACTGCCTCTTTTATATTTTTTCTATTCAAATATTAAAATACTAAAACTGAAAACAATTACAATCAGAATTTGGTGATTACCTAATTTGCCTATCTTCACTTCCTGTCAGAGGATAGACTAGGAAGTGAGCTAGAAAAGGTGGTACAGTTGACCCTTGAACAACACAGGTTTGAACTGCACTGGTTCCACATACGTATGGATTTTTTTAAAAATAAGTATGTAATACAGTATTTACACAATCTGAGGTTGGCTGAATCCAGGGATGTGAATCTGCAAATGTGGAACTGTTTAATGATACCAAGGGCCAACTGTCAAATTATACATGGATTTTCGACTGTCTAGACGGTCAGTCCTAAACCCCACATTATTCAAGGGTCAACTGCATTTATCTGTTTGGCTTTTGATGTACTTTTTTTTGCTTTATCTCTTAAATTTCCCCCTTCTGCCTCTTATCTTATACCCCCTAGAGGGCAAAAAGACCAACAATCATAGGGCTAATGTCAGCTTTATGCAACCTAGTATCTCAAACAAACAAAAGTGATATTATAAGGGTTCAGCAACAGCTTTCTGACTTACTAAAATAATACAGGATGGCAGACATACCAAGAGTATGTTCAGAATTCACAATTTTTGATAAGGTCTTTCCGAGTTCACATAATTTCTTCTATGACTTACACTGAGTATTTTTCCTCCACAGAAAATTTATTAGATCTATTCATAGTTCAGTAAGTTTGAAAGTACATACTACAGCATATTATGGGTTTAGAAAGTAGACTATCTTACTTTTGTTTGGAGTGGAAATTATGTAGCTGCCTTGATATAAAATTTACCTATTTGAAGAGAAACCTTAGATTTCTATAACAAGGTCAGAAATATGGAACTGGTTCAAGGGAAAAAAAAATTATTAGAACTGAAGGGAAATAAAAAAGCAGAGGTTGGATCAGTGCCCTTCTTCCCATTGAAAACCATGAATAAGAGTGAGGAATAGGAACTAACCTTTAGTTTGAATGTCAACAACTATTTGGAGGAGAAAGCTTTAATTTCTGCCTCTTGCCACTTGATCTCAATTTGCTCATCTGTAAATTGAGAAGATCGAACTAATTCGCCTTACAGATCTAAGACTGTGCATCTACTGTATATGCTGAATAAGTAAATTTCCATGAAATAAAAATCAATCCAAGTTCCTATAAATGGAAAATGTAGACCTTGTACTACAATTTTAAAACTGCACTCTCTGTAAGGGTGAGAGGAGGAGACTGACTATCAAGGGGGCACAAGGGAATTTTTTGGAGTAAAGGAAAGGTTCTAAATCTTGATTGTTATAGTGATTACATGACTGTATACATTTATCAAAGCTCACTGAGCTATATTCATGAGTGAATGTTATTGTAAGTAAATTATACCTCAATAAACCTGACTTTTAAAAAGTGCACCCTGAAATCTTAATCCTATTTCTAAAAATATCCAACTTATTCTGAATTCTTTGATTCTTTAAAACATTTAGAAACATACCTGTATGGTGCATAGAACTTAAATATTCATTCTGTAGGCCATTCTCACTTTTAGTCCTATCAACAACTTTCTGGCATGCAGATTCTCCTTTATTCGATTCTTCATTTTCACTTGCAGTATGATTTATTTTTTTCAGACTACATTTCACACTGCTTATGTTTCTCCGATAACGAGGGTCACTTTCTTCCTGTTCATTATTTGAATCAATTACAGCTACGCAATGCTTTCTGTTTAGCATCTTCTTAATTACAGGCTTGGCAGAAGAGTTTTGTGAACAACTGTCCATTTCACTGGCTGAAGGAGAAGAAATACAACTGTCCTCTACAGTTGAACATTTTTGCATGACTGTGTTTTCATGGTAATGAGGATTAGGTTCATACTTTGGTTTTTCCAAACCAGGGAAACAAACAACAGCCAAAAACCAGTGTGCACTGTAAAAAACAAATGAAACTACTGAATATATTATTAGAAAAGTTTATTATATTTGGCAATAAATATTAAAATGTTTTTTCCTAAAGCTTTTGTAAACAAATTTATTAAGTATGCCCAATTTTTTCAATTCTCAAATTATCCACTTGTTTACATGATCGATTAACAGAATACAGTGTCTATTCAAAAATAACATAATTTTTGTCAGAATTACATAGTCTGCATTCACTTTTGCTAATAATCCTTTGAACCGTTTCTTGCTTTGAATGAAATTTTCATTCAAAATGAAATTCATTGTTTTTCAGGCAATTTAACAAAATGTGAAGTACATCTCTGCAATTCATCATTCCCAATTATGTTTCCTTTGCCCTATTTATGACAATAAAAAACTAGCCTCAAGATTAAAATGTCTTCAGAAGTCTAATTAGACTTTATAATTTTGAACATTTTCTAAATATTACACATAACTGCTTTTTAAAAACTTTTACCGCATCTGTGTTTTTCTTATTAATAAGGCAGGAATTTCTTAATACTGAAAATTCTTTGTCTCATGCTATATTGAAATAAAATATATTAAATTAAAATAATACATCCAATCTAATCATAACAAAACTTCAAGTATTAATAGGATTCCAGCTGTCAAGTGGGTGCTCATGATATAGCCAAATTCAGGTTATCACAGTTCCCAAAAGTAGGGTATAAGCCATGAGTAAGAAGCTGTACAGCTAATATTGGTTAATATTCATTAACCTAATGAATTTTATTAAAGGCTTACTATTTGGTAGGCACAGTATTATGTGCTGGGATATAATGAACAGGCTATACATGTCATATATTAGGGTGTTCAACAGATATTTACTGAATGAAAAATGAATTATCTTGACATGGATAAAAGTTATTCTATATTCTATTTCTGAAAAATGTCAAATTCCCCCAAGGTAATACTAAGAAACAGCACATCTCTTCACCAGACAGCATAAGCAGAAAGGCCACAGAGGCTGGCTTCATTGTCAGTGTTGTAAAGACCAGATGGAGGAATGCTGCTCTCCGTTTTTAATTATTAACCTCAGCATCCTATGGACTTAGGTCAGGCTGGGGTAGGAGAAGAGCAGCACACCACCTTCCTCACTTCATCAACTCTAAGACACAGCTGACTGGAAGGTTATCTCAATTTCAGAAATGTTAAAATGTGAAGAACGTGTTTTAAAAACTAGCTAAGTATGGTATAATACAGTGACTCTCAAAGTCTATCACAGTTCTAAACATTTTGCAGTTATGATAATATAGATAAGCCATAATTTTTCTGTTGCTTCACCTAAAAACTTGGAAAAATTCTTCCTGCATCTAGCTGAAAAGAGAAAGCTTTTGAGGTCACTTCCAACCTCCAAGAGCCAGGTTTTACTTTTATGATCCCTTTTAATAGCAGCTACCTTAACCTTAAGTCTATCCATGGGAGACGAGGCTAACACAAGTAACTTCACTTAAAGATGGATTAGATCTAAATGTTAAATTTCTGCTCCTGTCAATTATGACAACAATTTAAATTTTAAAAAGCATATAAACTTTTACCTTGAAGAAATTACGACCAGGAAAATTAAAAATAAAACAGATGACAAATATATGCCTATCTAACATAATTAGTGTATATAAGTATTTCTTTACATCTCAAAAAAAAAAAAGAACCCTCATGATCTGGAGGCTATTCTTCCCATCTACAAATGGATAGATCTCTTGCAGAACACTTTACTAACACCTTTGTTCATTATCTACCTTTCACCAAGATGACTGAAAGCAATGAATGTAGCTTCCCTCCACATCAGATACAGTGACAAAGAGGGATGTGCCTCTGTTGTTAAACTACGTGTGCCTCAAATTATATTTCTAATTTAAATTTTTATAATTAATTTCTGACAAATGGCTTTTTAGGTATATGCTCCCTTTAACCTAGTGGGAAGCTCACTTGTTAAGTTATATGACATTAATGTCAAGAAACCTTATTCTGAGGAAAATGAAGAAATTAAAGATTAGTTTTAAACATAGTTCTAAATTTTATTATGATACTATGTTTGACTTGAATATATAGCTTTGAAGGAGTTGGGCTTTACAGCCATAACCAGTGTTTTAATCTAGCCTACCTATCTTTGGCTGGGCTAATTAGCGAGCACAAGTTTTATGATTAAAGCATGACTTTAAATAAGCAGAATTTGATTATACCATAGAGTGAAATTTGTTTTTCATAGTGAGAAAAAAGAGCACATTCAGAAGCTATCCTGGCAGTCTTCTTAGACATAAACAATCATACAGAATATCAACTTCACACAAGGTTACTATGCAACCATGATAAAATGAGACAAAGTAAGGCCATTTCAAAATCTAAGCAGAGACAAATATAAGGTCACAATGCAACCCCCTAAAACACCAAATGTTCTTTTTTTGCTAAATGAGTGAATGTTACTTCTTCACCCAAACAAACCACTGCTTCCTTTGACCTCCCCCTAAACTGCCAAACCAAAGCCCAAATCCTGTTACAGGCTCTATCAACCACACTTTTACTGGGATGATCCACGGTTGCCCATGGTGTGTGTTCTCCCAGGGTCCAAGGAGTAACCCTCACTGTGCAACATTTATAGGGGTATTCCTGGGGTCTCCGGCTGGCAGGCGTAGGAAATTTTTAAAAATCCAATACAAAAACTCTCAAGTCTAAACTGTATAATACTACTATCCTATGTATCTATGCCTCTAGTCATTGGGTGAGAATAATACACACTGTTTAACTTCCCCAATTTACTTAGGAAATAGCTTTAAGTGGTAAACATGGTTTTCAATGAGCAAATGACATAAATCCAGCCACTTATTCTTCTTTTTGGTTAAGAGCTAAAGTATGCTTTAAACTAAAGATTCAAATTCTACTATGTGATCTAATCATCTTTCTCTAACCTTTTCTATAGGATGTTTGCTAGACACAAAGCACCATTTTAAAAAAATGACATTATTCCATACTGATGAATAAAATGAAACGTGAAAAGATCTATCTGGTGTCTCTAAAGTTCAATATCTTACATGAGTCACTGGAAAACCGCATTAATTTCCATAAAATAAGCAGTGTAAGTATAAATACATACAATAAGTATCAGAAAGAAGTTTAAAAATGGATGATTTATTCACCTCATAAACACATTTTCTAAAAACTGCCGTCACATTTACATAAGGGAAACTCTTACTCACGCTTCATTAAGGGGTACGAAAATAAAATCCTTCTCAAAAATGTCTACATGCCGGGTCCACGTTTTGACTCTCCCATGTCGCTTTTGTTGTATTCTGTAAGACAAGGGAGAAATTATCAAGCTTCTGAAATGTTTCTAGCATTTCAGCTTATATGCAGCAATTCATAAATCACGAAGATTAAGATGTTAATAGAGCAAAAAGTTCTGTAAGATGATTTAACAAGTTGTGAGAAGAAAGCAGAACATTTGAGATGGAGTAGGAAGATGTAAAACTGCCCATCACTGAATCTGGAAGAAAGAGGTTAATTCTTGCTACTACTTACTACAGTGGACCAGAGCTACTATTTTTATTGTTGCAGAACTGGTTTTAGCAATGATACTGAAAAGCATTTCAGACCATGACCTAAAACAACTGAGAAGACACCAGGAAAAGTGAGCAGTATCTTACACTACATGAATGAAGCAGGACAGACAACCAGCACTGGTCAAAACCAATCACTATCATCAACTCTAAGGTGTAAAATCAGGAATCACTGATATACTAGAAAATATTATTTACATAATGCATAGCTGCCATTAATTCAAGACACCTAACAGCACTTAGGGCAAAAAAAAAAAAAAAAAAAAAAAGTACCAATTCTTTGTGTATATCTTATGACCAATTACCAGAAAGTATTAAAGCCAGATGCAGTCACTATGTGGAGAGAAATTATAAACAAAATTACTCAGGCCTTATATGTAGAATAGTATTTCCTTAACTAGCGAGGGAATTATCCAAAGAACTTACTAAAATTACAGATTCACAGGCTCCTCTGTTAGATATTATGGATGGAACATCTAGGATTAAAACAGAACTATCTGTATTTAACTAGTATCCAAGTAATTTCACTTTTTTAAACTATCAGACATATTTGGGACATACTGATCTAGATATTACACCTTTATAAATTCCAGGTATTCTTGAGGCTTTAGAGTATTATCAATTATATTAGTTTTGCCAATTGATAATAGGACTAAATATTGTTACTTCAATACAAATAAGTTTAACTTGGTAAAATATCAGTTAAATGACTTACTACATCTTAAATATTTTCAAAGAGCTTGACTTACGATAGATTAGTTGTTTCATGAAGATTTCTCCTCTCTCTCTGATTAAGGCGTTTATAGAAAAAAGAACTGAATATATGAATTCGGTCAGCTTCTTCTTTCTTCAATTTTTCAAGCACCAAATATCTATTTTATAAAAAAAAGATTCCAAATATAATGAATTTAACATTTTACTTTATACTAAAAATAGTCACACAGTGATCAAATACCTATTTCCACCATCAATCTCTATTTCTTTAAACTTAAACAAGTTATTAACAAAGTTTATTTCATATTCCAGACAATGATTACTACCAGATTATTCTTAAGTAATGAGTTTGAGAGTAAAACTAGGATTTGAAAGATCTAATCCTTTTAAACAAGGGCACATTTATGAACATCAAAAGATTATTTAGCACAGCCAAAAAACAGAAATGACAGAAGTGTTCAACAACTGATAAGTGGAAAAACAAAATGTGATATATCCATAAATGGAATATTATTTGGCCATAAAAATAAAGTTCTGAAACATGATGTAACATAGAAGGTCCTTGAAAATATTATGCTCAGTGAAAGAAGCTAGTCCTCAAAGACCACATATTTTATGATTCCATGTATATGAAATGTTCAGAATATGCAAATCCACAGAGATAGTGCGGAGACTGGTGGCTGCCTAGAGCTGGGGGTGGGGCTGGAGAGAAATGGGGAGTCACTGCTAATGGGTAGTGAGGTTCTCCTGGGGAATAAAAATGGTCTAATGTCGATTATGGTGACAGAGGCACAACTGTATGAATATACTAAAACCCACTAAAAACCACTGAATTATACACTATAAATGGCTGAATCATAGGCTATGTGCATTATATCTCAATAAAGCTACTATCTTTATGTATCTTTATTTTGTTTTAAACAGTTCAGCTAATAAACCATGAAGATTCAGCCATAAATTATTTTTATAAAAACAGAAAAGAACCTGTACAGTGGTGAGGTTACAACAATGATTCTTTAAAGTGATCTTACATTAGTTTTCATTTTTTCTTGCCTTGTTTTTTTTTCTATAGGTCTACATCAAAACAAACAGCAATAATCCTTTAGATCACAAAGGGAAATAATGATACATTAAATTTAACTGTTTATGTTCCAAATTTCCTCAAAGGAGCTACACAAATTTCAAGCTTATGAATATATTCATTTATTAAAATGAGGATAATATAAAAGCCTTGTGAAATGTTACACAGAAACAGCAAATAGCCAGAGGGCACATTTCCGAGACCTGTCACTTTTATCATAATATTAGGTAATTCTAAAGCTTAAGTTCTGAGGAGGACATAACTTACCGATTTCTTGCCTTAGGGCAACTCAGTGTGCCCCCACAGAAGACACAAGACGGTGAATCAGCTCATGACAGAGTTTAAATCAACTGCTGAATTCTACATATATACTTAAAACAGAGCATGTAGTGAACGAGACTTGACTTTAGGGGCTAACCATCATAGGTGAGCCATGCTGCCTTTTACCAGCACAAACTACAATGGCTACTTTGTAAACTGAATCAAACAGACAAAGGAATAATTCAACTTAAACAAGGAAAGTTATTGGTGATTTAAGAAAACTGACTCTATTCTCTACTTCATATGTAAACAAATGCATGCCTTTTAATTTAACATAACTATTTTGTTTTTCTGATCTGATATACATCCGTAAGTATAGCCATGACTATACATAGTTCTGGGGTTTTTTATGTACATGTATTAGAACTATTCACTTTAGTTGGATAGCTCTGTCTCTTATTTTAGAATTAAAAGGAAAATCCAAGTTTATTACCAAAAAACCTGTGGGAATTTCTTTCATTGAGGCGCAGTTTTTTTCTTTCAGCGTGTATCATTTATTTAAATATTGAATGTCACAGTGAAGCAGTTCACTTGCTATTTTATAAAGTGGACAATCTAACAACTCAATCATGACATTTGATTGTAGGATGAAGTTAAAAGATGAATTTAAGGATCTGTAAGTAATTTTTATTAAAATAATTATTTTCTTCTCTGCATTGTAACATTCTCTAGATGTAATACCCTTCTATTTCTTATAATATTGGCAAACTTTAAAAGTTTGTTTCTAGCTTGTAGAGTTAGAAATGGAAAAGAACGAGCAGCTCTGATAGCAGCTGAATTACTTACTTTAATAGTGAAGTTTTAAGAAGTTTCCTCTTTTTAATTCACTTCTAAAAATGTCATGAGAAATATAAACACTGATTTTAAAAAAAAATCATGATTTTTGTTAGAATCTCTACTTTATTTGGAATAGTGATTTGCATCAGAAAAGGCAGAACTTGTAGACAATGTAAATTTACTGTATAAAATTTGTTTCAAAGTCTAACTATAAGATGTCAAGAAGCCTCCTGAAAATGTAAAGAATTTCAAGAGAATTAAAAAAAGACCATAAAATTTCTACTGTAATGCAAGAAGTGTAGATTACTGAAGTATGAAATAGAATAAACTAAAATGTAAATAAAATACAGGAGGTTCAACTTATTTTTTACCCAATTACATGCTTTCAAAAATAAACATTTTATATTAAAGATCTCAATAGGTTAAAAGTAAAAGAGTGAAGAAATATATACCATGCAAACACAAACCAAAAGAAAGCTGGAGGAGTTATATTCATTTTGAACAAAATAGGATTAAAAACAAGGAGATCATCAAGAATAAAGAGGAACATTATGTAATGATAAAGGTATTGATTCCCCAAGAAGACATAAACATGTATGTACCCAACAGAGCTTCAAATACATAGGAAGAAATAGACAAATCAATAATTATAGTTGGAGATCACAGACTTTCTCAATAACTGACAGAACAAGCAGAGAGAAAGTAAGGACAAAAATGGTCTGAATAGCAGTATCAAACAACTTGACCTACCTGATGTTCACAGAACAACACTTTTATCCAACAACAGCAGTGTTATTCTACACAGTCACAGCTTTTCAGTAGTTTGGTTTAAGGTAGCATATACTCGGATTAAGGGATAACATATTCTTTTTAAAATTATGGGGGAGAAAAGCATAATATAATTTGCACTATTAACCATTTTTAAGTGTGCAATTCAATAGTGTTAAGTATTTTCACATTGTTGTGAAAATGATCTCCAAAACTTCTTTATTTTGCAAAACTGAAACTCTATGTCCATTAACAACTCCCTTTTCCCGTGCCCCTCAGCCTCTGGTAACCATTACTTTTTTTTTCTATGAATTTGACTACTTCAGATATCTCATGTAAGCAGAATCATACAGTGTTTGTCTTCTTGTGGGTATCTTATTTCACTTTGCATAATGTCTTCCAGATTTACCCATGCTGTAGCATGACAGGTTTCCTTCCCTTTTAAGGGTGAATAATATTCCATTGTATGTATATACCACATTGTGCTTAATACACTCATCCATCAATGGACATCTGGGTTGCTTCCACTTCTTGGCTATTATGAATAATGCTACTATGAACATGGGTGTGCAAATATCTCTTTGAGACCCTACATTCAATTCTTTTGGACATAAACCCAGAAGTGAGCTTGCTAGATCATACAGTAGTTCCGTTTTTAATTTTCTGAGGAACTGCTATACTGTTTTCTGCAGAGGCTGTACCATTTTACACTCCCACCAGCAGCGCACAAGGGTTCCAATTTGTTCACATTCTCTCCAGTTCTTTTCTGGGTTTGGGTTTTTTGTCTTTTTGATAGTGGCCATCTTAATGAGTGTGAGGTGATAACCCATTGTAGTTTTGATGTGCATTTCTCTGATGATTAATAATGTTGAGGATCTTTTCATATGCTTGTTTGACATTTTTATGAGAGAAACAATACCTTTTGATTTACCTATCAAGAACTTTGAACTTGTCCTTGAATGTGTCTGTTAGGTCTCAAAGGATTCTATGTCTGCAAAGTTAGGCATTTAAAATCTAGGACAGTTTCTCTCGCCAGCATGTCTCTGACACATTTTATAACTTACTGAAACATAATCCATTTCCATTAAATCTTCAAAAGGAAAAACAGTTCCTTTGGAAAGGGGGTATAGTTAACACAAAAAGGAGTATAATATTACTCCATGATGTTGAGTAAGTAAATCCTGTTTATTGATGGTGTTGTTGAGTTCTTCTCTATCCCTGTTAATTTTGTTTAGTTGTTCTATCAACTGTTGATAGAGGGAAATTAAAGTACCCAGTTGTATTTGTGGACTTGCCTGTTTCTCCTTTTAGATCTATCAGTTTTTCCTTCACGTATCTTGTAGCTGTACCGTATGGCACGCACCTATTTAGTATTACTAAATCTTACTGGTGGATTAACTTCCTTATCATTGTACAATGTCCCTCTCTATCCCTGGCAATTGTCTTCCTCTCAAATTTACTTTATCTGATATTAATATATAACTCCTGCTTTCTTTTACTATTTGCATTGTATATCTTTTTCCATCCTTTCCTTTCAATATATATATATATATCATTATCTTTAAGTGAATTTTTTCTAGACAGGACATAGTTATGTTCTTTCATTCACTCTACCAGTCTTGGTCTTTTGATACATTTAGTGCATTTAAATTGAATGTAGTTAGTGATATGTTCTGTCTTCTAGTTCACTGATTCTCTCCTCTGTCCTCTCTATTCTGCTCTTGGGCCTAGCTGTTAAAGTTATTTGTTATGGTAGTCTTAGTTCTAAACTTTCCATTTCTTTCTTCTTTATATCTTCCTACATTTTTCAGAGGCTTCACACCTATATTCTTAACTATTCCTTAAAGAATTCTTATGATGAATCCTTTAAAATCTTTGTCAGATAGTTCTAATATCTGTGCCATCTCAGTGCTGACTATTGCCTTTTCTCACTCAATTTGAGATCTCTCTGGTTCTTGGTGAGACAAATTTTCAATTGAAATCTGGGTTATTTGAGGATTATAAGATTCTGGATCTTATTTAATTCTTGTGTTTTAGTAGGCCTCCCCTGGCAGCATATTCCAGTGGGTGAAGTGACACCACTCCACTACTGCCAAGTGGGGGATAGAAATTCAGGTTCTCTGGTAGGCCACCATTAATATCAGAGGTAGAAGGGCTCCATGTGACTGACAGGTGGGGATGGAGGCTCCCTACAAGGCCTCCACTGATACCACCTCTGCTGGATGGGGGGGAAGGAAGGATGCCTCAGTTTCCCCCAGAGACCAGGATGCAAGTCCAGTTATACATTTGATCTTAATTAGCTCAGGACCATTGTGCCGCAAAGTTATTCTCAGCCTTTATCTGCTTAACCTCTGCTGAAATGATATCACCAAATGTACCTTTAAAGCTTTCACCTTTGAATTTCTCTTGTTACCTCTCAAATACCTTTAGAATTTATTTGTGGGAGCCTCTTTCCTTCCTGTTTATCTCTTAAAATCTACTCAAGTTCTGTCCTTACAGCTGTTTTTCTCACTCTATATCCCTACCTATGCAATTTCATACATTCTCGTAATTAAACTATCACTTGTAAAGTAAAGCCTGACCTCTAGAACCATATATACAACTGTTTGGCACTAACCCTTTCGTTGTATCACAGTTATCTAAAAGGGAAGTTGTCCCCTCTTCCACCCAAACCTGTTCTGCATCTACATTCATTGCTTCAGTTAGTGGCAAAATCATTTAGCACATGTCACTAGTAAGAAAACTAGGAGTTATTTGGCACCTATTTATTTTTCTCCTGTTTAATATCCACTCAATCAGTCCTGGACTCCTGCTAAACGACTCAACCTCTTAAATTATTTAATTATTTCCTCTTCACTCCAACTATTTAATTAGGCTTCTTATATTACCTTAATTCAGCTTCCTTAAATCATCACTTATCTAGACATCCACAATGAACATGCTTCTCAAAATATACACCATTTTTCTAATCAAAAACTCTCAATTCTTTTTTTTTATTTTTGGTTTGCTTTTGTTTGTTTGTTTGTTTGTTTGTTTTGGGGGGGAGGTAATTAGGTTTATTTACTTACTTACTTATTTTAAATGGAGGCACTGGGGATTGAACCCAGGACCTCGTGCATGCTAAGCAGGTACTCTGCCATTGAGCTATACCCTCCCTCAAAACCTTTCATTCCTGATAACAATGTTTTCTTTCCCCAAACTATGGGTTTGTAGCATAGCAACCATTTGCAGGCTATAAAATCAACAGCAGCTTTTAACAACCAGTTAAAAAAAAATTGTCTTATGACATACATTTGAATAAACTAGAAAATATTAGAGCACTAGGTACAGTGAGAGTTAAGTTGTTTTGTTTCTTATACATCCAATTTTATATCACAAAGCAGTAAGCACATACACATTTAGACATGTAAAAACACACTGCACATACATGGATACGCATGTGTATTCTGAGTCATGATGTGAGCCCTTCTAGGAAAGCTTCTTGGTCCCTCACATTTCCCAGCCCCCAAAAGAGAACAAAGCTTTCTCTTTCTGCTATGTCTGCGCCCTTTTACTGCTTCCACCAATACTGTAACCCCATATTTGTGTTTCCTACAAGATCGTAAACTTCTAACATTACTTGGCACAAAATTGGCACATAGTGAAAATTAATTAAAGGAAACGAGTGAAATCATACTTTCATGCTTGGTGAATAAACTGATACCTAACATAGGGTAGTAATAATTTTAGAGGCTTAAAGCACTAGAGCAATAACAATATAATAAACTATAATTTATGAACACTTTGCATGTGCCAGGTATTCTCCCTAGCACTGGAAATGTGTATCTTATTTAATTCTCATGATCATTTTGGATATTATTATTCGTCCCATTTTTTAAAATGAAAAAACACAGGTAGACATTAAATAACTTCCCAAATGTCACATAGTAAGTGGCAGTGATGGAATTCAAAATCCAAACAATTTTGACTCTAGAAAACCAAGATCTACATTATAAAATGTTAAAAATTTGCTAAAAGGCTAGTAGAAAATTAACTTACTTCAAATAAAAGTCTATAATAACATCATTTAAAAATTCTCCTTCACTTAGACAATGCAGGTCCTCATTAGTAACAGAGATGCCTCCCTTAGCTGGAGGTGGTGGATATACTATCAATCTGTAACAAAATGTAAAAAAATAAGCAAATAAACAAACAAAAATATATATGTGTACAAAACTGAAATGTAATAAAATGGAGAAGAAATTTAAGAGTGGTACAAGCGCTCTCACTTTTCTACAGGGCCCATGAAGATGGTGTGGCTTTCTCCAGCTTCTTCCTCATCATCAAAAAACTGGAAGTCTTGTTTGTTTTTAAGTTGTATCTTAGATTCAAGTGCCACCTGGTAAAGAAAATTAAATTATCAATTCACAAAGTCAATTTGAAAAATTTTCAGTAAAAAGATAAAGTAGAAGGCAAGAATGCTTTCCAATTTTAAAAAGTTAAAAACAAGAAACAGGAAAAACCAGGGTCCACTTTCTTTTTATCTGTAGCTTCTATAACACTGGTACTCTTACAATTTTGTTCAACACTGGTTTTCCGATACCCTGTCTTCTACTCCCCATATTAAATTAGAGTATGTTAGTACAATCCTAATGACAGATATAGTGTTTTTTTCCTGTAGGAGTGGAGGCCTACCTCAGTTCAGTGGGTAGGCAATCCATGGACTGTGGGAGCAGAGGCTCAGGGAACACAGTCCACTGAGCTTCAGTTCTCCAGAATCAAGGAGTCCTTAAAGAAAGAGCCTTCCATTGGCATTTAAGTCTATCACTGCTGTGTTATGGCCCCAGCTGCTCTTTCCTCCTCTGGAATCATCTCCTGTAGCCAAATCTGCAAAGAAGGGGAATGGTTCCCCTTCTGCCTTCCGTTCTTCTCATCCCACTAACTGTGTGAACAGCTCTTCTGGTGAAGCCATGCTTAACTTCACCAATATTATGCCTTGGAAAGCCCTACTTCCAAATTTGCAAGCAGGTTGAAAGATTTAAGTACTTCTAATAAATTACCTCAGCAAACTTTAGTTGCTGTGGTAGGAGACAAATTTAGAGTATTTAAGCTATATTTGCATTATTTAACATTATAACGTTATAGTTACAATGTTATAGTTACACTGCGGCCTTTGATTCAGGTGGCTTCAGTGTTATCTACTACATGATTAGTTATTCTAGAATTGTTCAGAGTCAGAATCAAATAGTATATATTCTTTCAAGTTTTCAACTATGTATGTACATGTTACACATAAATGTATCTCAGCAACCAAAATTCCTTTATTTGTACTGAAGCCAATGACACCACTGGGAACCATCAGCAAATATAAAATAGAGTAACAATCAATTTCAAATAGTACTGTATGTGTATGTATGCTGAGAGTAGGGGAACAAGAAAAAAGTATGAGAGAAAAAGAAAGGAGACAAAAAGTAAGGACAAGGATAGACGGTGGAAAGGAACTAAAATAAAAACTTCTGAGATCTGTACCAATTACTTTGTGTCACAAATCACCTACCCACCATTAATGTTTTGACATAACACAATTTACAAATCACATATAAAAGCAAATAATTCTGAAATGGGATTAAAAAGATTTAACTCAAATGAGCAATGTAATAATGAAATGTATTTCCCTTTAAAGCTATTATTTAAAATTACATTAAAGATATAATTACATTTTTAATTTTGTTTTCTTTTTGCACACAACTTCCTTTGATGCTCTCTTCATAGGTTCTTGTGCAGGCAACAAGTCTGCTATTGGCTTCTTCAAAGGGAATTTTTGCAAAAAAATTGGACACATTATTCTTTATACCAATTTCAGTAATGATGTTTTCAAATATCATATTTGCTTGAGGATCAAGGCCATTTTGAAAAATCAGAATTATGTATTGTTCTTCCAAATCTGAAAGAAAATCAATATAATCTTAAGTCTGACAGAAAAAAAAAATTAAGTAGTTAGATACTAGAAAAAGAGGAACAATTAGTTACTTCCAAGAATATCACCAGAAATCCTGGTATAGATGTTCAAAACAGTGTTTGGCAGACAGTGGATATACAACAAATACTAGAATAAAGATCAATGACAGTGTCACCTCAGAAGAATAAGGTACCAGAACACATTACTCTAGCAGCAGCTCAAGAACAACTCTATTCATAGATGTAACTAATTTATTTCATCTAAATAGGATCCAAATAAATTTACTCATTTGAATATATAATCCATTAACATTTTTGTCAAACACAAATAAATTGCCTACTGAAGTATCTCCAGATTTAACTGTAAAAATTGCTATTCATTAATTTGCTAACTCCTATAGCTTCAATAACAGCTATCACTTACTCATCATTACACTAAAGTAGCAATTACTGAGGAAAAGTATTTATTTTACAACCAGTTATGCTATGCCACAAATGTTAGAAGGGAAGGAAAACAAACTGGAGAACCACATCTATTTATTGTAGAGGATAAAGACCTGTTCTATGAACTTTCAAATTTCCTATTCAGGTTAAGTTTCAAGGATTCCAGATTGACAGCTGATTTACAGTGAGCACTTCCATCAGTCCATTTAAAAAAAAAACAACACTCATTTTACTCAGATTATACAGTGTTAAATAAAGAGTATGTATCTTTTGAGTTTTAACCCATTCTGAAAACTTTCTAAATGGGTAAACTTGGGTTTTTATCTTCAGAACATCCACTTTCTGTGGTCTTTTCCTCATCTATAAAATGAGGGAAGTAATACCTATCTTACAAGGTCACTGTACGGGCTGTAGATAATATACACCTGCGGTATCTATCAAAGTGGACTCACACTCTACTAACCAATGTATTGTATGTGTTACTATATTTGATCTACATAACTTACTTGTTAACTTATTTATTCCTTTACAATCATTCCAAACTTTATCCTCCATGTGCATCTGCAGCTGCACGCTCAGCTTCTGATAAACTGCTGGTGTTGTCTGAAGAAACACTACTGGTAATTTTCGGACATTACACCATTCACATTTAGTCAGATCAGAGGTATTTAGAGTAATCCCTACAGGATCGTTTTCTGGTTCTGGAGAAAAACAAATGGAAATGGAAAGGGAATCAATTTTTAAGAGGCAAAATCATAAATGGAGGAAACTGTGGGGAAGTATAATTTTAAAGTTAAGTATATATTTATTAATGCTCGATAAGTAGTAACTCTGGTGGGAAACAAAGAAAAATCTTTGTATCTTAAAGAAGTGTCTACATTTTTTCCAAATGAAAGAGGATTTGCGTTGGTGGTATAGTGGTGTGCATAGCTGCCTTCCAAATGAAAGAGGACTTAATAAAATGCATTTAAAAAATCAAACTCAGCTTTTGTGATGTTACAGAATGAAACTGCAGTATTAAGATATATGCCCTCTGTTAAGATGCATGTAATAACTAATGATCTTAGTGAATTCTATGAATATTGTTTTATTCTTTATTCCAGTAGTGTTACAGTGTAAACAAAGCTTTAGTGAGCAAAAGGACATAAAGAGCTTACCTTCCAGCTGTATCTTGATAAAATCTAAAGAAAACTGAAAAATAAGATAAATTAGTAACACTCATAGATTTTTGAAGATTTTGCTACAAACACCCTAAATGACATGTTATTTGGAACTCAGACTACAGAAGATTAAAAAACTGATTCATGTACCACGTGCTTAAACACAAGATGAGATTCTGCATTCCCCCTCTGCCAATGATCTCTCAAAAAGGCAAGTTTCACCTTCTTTATTCAATTGCTCTGAACATTTCTCATATCACTGGTTTATTTCTTACAACTTTAAAGAGAAGTTGACAGACTATTACAACAAACACCTGAATAATCCTTACCTAGATTCACTCTTACAATCTTGCCAAACCTGCTCCATCACACTTTGTATATATATACACACTTCATTTTTTATCCCTAAATCTTTCAACAGATACCTCCCAAGAACAAGGCCATTTCTCTTAACACAACCAAAACATCACTACCACATCTAAGAAAATCAAGATTAATTTTGTTCAACACAAAGTGAATACTCAGATTTCCCCAACTGCTCAAAATTGTTCTTTACTGCTGTTTTAACTTTTCCCCAATCCATGACTCTGTCAAAGTTACATTTGTCCCTTCTGTCTACTCCGGTCTAGACCAGAATCTGCCTCCCTCTGTTCTTCTTGACATGGCCTTCGAAGAATCCAGGATAGGTTCTGCAAAATGTACATCTTGGACTTGTGTCTCCTCATTTTATAATTCAGGCCACATATTTCCAGCAAATACAGCACACAGGTGATGTCTTACCCCACTACGTCACTTAGAAGGCACACGATATCAGGCTGTCTCACTACTGTTCAAGCTTAATCACTTGGTGAGGGCAGTGTGCCAGGTCTTTCCACTGTAAACATTTCTTTTCCCCTTTGTAAGTAAATAGTAATTGCAGAGAGATACTTGAAAACTTGTCAATATCCTGTTTTCTAATAACCTTTTGCCCAATGGTTTCGGTATCCACTGAAGATCTTGCCTGAAGTCAGTTATTACTGGTGGTCATAAAAAGGTGATTGTCTGATTATTTTAATGTAGAGAAGGCACATTAAGCCTGATACAACCTGAATTAATGCTCATTTTGTGTGTTTACATTTAAGTCAAGAGCATCAAAAAAGGAGATAAGAACTTCAATATGCATTTTTTAAAAAGTTGGAGTGGTATCTAGACGGATAAATAGATATAGGAAAAGAAAGTTTGGTAAAATGTTAATGGCAGAGTCTAGCTGGCAGTTTTATGAGTATTCACTGTAAAATCTTTCAACTCCTCTGTTTTAAAATTTTCACAGTGGGAAAAAAGGAAACAAGGAAATATACAATAAATCTACGTGTCATTACAACAGTTGCAAAGTCTAGAGTGTCACTAAACATACCTCCTAAAGATTGTGCTTGAAAATAATATTAACTGGTTTCAATGGAAAGTAACAGGTTAATTGGGGACACTAAGAATGGGTATTTGTAGCTTGGAAAACATTCCAACACATACAGGAGAGGAAGTTATATGCTTTAGAAGAGTGTGTCAGATGGCTCAAAAAATGGCAATATGAATGACATGGGGGGAGCGTATAGCTCAGTGATAGAGCGCATACTTAGCGGGCACAAGGTCCTGAGTTCAACCCCTCAGTACCCTCATTATAATAAATAAATAAATAAACCTAACTGCTCCTCCAAAACAAATAAAATAAAATAAAAATTTCTTAAAAAATGACAAACATTAACGTGGAAGCATTTGAATAAAATTGTTACATGAGATGTATGAATACAAAGAAACATGTCTGAATAGTTATCATTTCAATATCTGTGTGGGAGGGAGGGTACAGCTCAGTGGTAGAGCACACGCCTAGCACGCATGAGGTCAAGGGTTCGATCCCCAGTACATCCATTAAGTAAAAAATGAACAATAATACATAAATAAACCTAATTATCCCCCCAAAACACAAACAAAAATTTTAAATAAATAAATACCTGTGTGTAACTAATTACACACAAATGTGAATGTTATAAGTAAACCCTGGGTTATTTTACCTACATCCCTGAGTTTCTAAATTTAAGTTGGCCAAAACTCTTGATTTTTTTATCTCCTCAATTTTCTCATTAACAGAATGAGGAATGCACTGTATTTAGGCACACATGGTATTTCTAATAATGTAAGGTGTTCTCCTGTTAAAAAAACTGGTACTTCTACATAGCGTCAATTCTAACACCGAGTGAATTTAAAATAATTAAATTACCTAATAATAAATGCCTATAAAATTTGATAAAACACTTAAAATCTGTTTCCTCAGATTAATGACATGGCAGATAAATCATTTCACTACAAAACATAAGGAGGTTATGTTCAAGAAGAAAATGTCAAATCATCTTTTTTTTTAAATGGAGGTACTAGGGGTTGTACCCAGGACCTTGGGATGCTAAGCATGTGCTCTACCACTGAGCTATACCTTCCACCCAACAGATCATCTTTTTAATACAGTGTACAAAGAAACTACAGATCCACCATACTTCATCAAAGAATGTTCTCTGAGAAAATCCCACAGTACAAGGAAAGTTAATACCACAGAGTTGAATTTCCATATTAAAAGCACTAGTTTTTGGCTGAAATATTTCATTCACAATTTTAATTAAAAATAAACAAAAACCAAAAATGAAACAAAACTCTTGTCTCAAAACATTCTATATTACACATACTACCTTTATTTCTTAAAGTAAATTCAGTTAATTTTTATTCACTAGATTAAATAAAAACTAATCTGTAACTATCATGTAAAAAAATTCCATTCAACTTTTAATGTAGTAGTTCTTGATAGATAGCCTTGAGACTAAATATGCAACTTTAAACTAAATGTCTAAATTACAAGCAAGACCTAATCATCGTACTGAAGAGTTCTGAGTAAGTGTTAATGTAAGGAAAATCCATAGAAAACATATAGGGTACTCCTGGAAAATTCTGAGGTAACACAGAATGACATTTTTATTAACTGACAGAAATCAGGAAAGATAATCTGTACTAAAAAGGCTGGTAACAAAACACAAACTTCACTAATCACTAGCAATCCTGACATACGTTACAATGTTATTGGGCAACAATGGACAGATAGTCTGTACATAATTTGCTTTAAATCTCTGATGCATTTCTAAAACTTTCTAGTTTTTGAATCATGAGAAACTGGAGGTTTTTTTTTTTTTTAAAGAAAACAATGCTGGTTTCTCATACAGCTTTGCTGTGATAAGAAATTAGCTCTGCATTTCATTTTCTCATGTAAACTAAGCTATAAGGTTCCCCTCCTCCTCTTTTTATCATACTGTATCTTAGAACTACGAATCCCAGATAATAAGTACCTATTATTTGCCATAATTTAAATAATAATAAAACTACCTTTTAACTTTCTTGATGTAATAAAATGTATTTTCTTAGAGATACTGCTTTATGCACAAATGACAATACCAGGAGACAGTTTGAAAAAACAGTTGGAAACAGACAGGGACAACCTAGCTAAGACACTATAAAATAAAGGGTTACAAATTAAGTACAGCACTATAAGAAGATTAACCTACCAGTAATGTATAGGATATATTAGAAAGAAGAAAAATCATCACTCAGAAGGCTTGTTAAGGAGACTATGTTAAAATTTTAAACAGAAAATAAACATTTGAATTGGACTGGTGGTAGTAGAATAATGAGTATGAAATAGGATGAGTAGAAAAATGAGATATGACAGGTAAGATAAAAGGACCAGAGAAAGTCCTTTGGGCTTTGTGGACACTGAACTAGTTCATAAGCACAGTGCTTCTCAGGTGGTTATTGTTATCCAATAATCTATTTCTAGGAGTCCCTGTGTTACATCTTCTCTTGGATTCTTCTTTCTCTCTTACAATTCTTTAAAATACTCTTTTTATGCATTAAGCTGGCATGAGAATAAAACAGTAACATAATGGATGGTATTCTAACTTGGTGAGAAATAGCATCTTCCTATGATGAATATGCACTACCTTGAGCATCATATTACGATAAATTTTTTACTCACTAATTTTCACAGTGAGAAGTATTTATGATTGTTTATAAACAATCAAGATTCAAGATTTCAAATAGCTTAAAGCAATTTGAAATCTTGAATTGATTTTAATATTCTATTAAATATTTTAACTTATAAATTTTAAAATATTACATATTAGGCTTAGCCATGAAAATCTGCATCTTATAATTGGTACAGTAAAGAGCTTATAGAATGTACTTACAATTACAGGCTCTATTAATAGTCGGAAGAGTGTTCCCACTCGTATACTTCGACAGTTTAAAATTACACTATCAAAGGAACTTTGGCAGTTTAAAGATACAGGATCAACTGAAGTTTCTTGAGAAATCACTTTGCGACGTTTCAGAGGTGTACTGATAATAGAATTACCAAACTGAAAAAGAAAATAAAATTTTCACTTAATAAGTTACTAGAACTTATTAGCAAACTAAGTAGACATATGCAAAGAAGACCCAACACAAGAAATGTAATTATCAAAACATAAGATTGATTTTACTTCAACAATGTTATTAGATAAAGTAAATACTTATTGATTGTGTAACAGTAACTGTAAATCTTTCCTATTTTTATCTTGCTATATTTTATCTACTTATTAGTTGAAACTCCAGTAACAGCACAGCAGTGAGAAACGGTACTCTGGGAATCAGACAGCCTGGGTTCAAGTAACAGCTATACCACCTTTCAATGATCTCATCTTCTAAAACTTAATACCTCCTTAAGTTTTGGTTTCCTAAGCTGTAAAGTATAAGAGTATTTATTCAAATGAGCTAATGCATATAAGCAGCTTAGCACTATGCTTCATGCACAATAAAATGTTGGATAAAAGTTAGGTGGTCATAGTGGTGTGGCTGTAGTACTTGGATTAAATCAGCAACTTTTTAGAAAACAGGTTAATTCAGGAAAAGAGATCATTATTCACATTGTAAAATGATGCTTCTTTATATATTAAAAAAGGTTAAAATACTTAATCTGTTAAGATTAAGATTTCATCATCACCCAAATACAAATTTATCATAATATAAAAATGTATTTTATAAGTATATAACTTAAAATAAATGTAATTACAAGTTAAGTTGTTGTGTTAAAAAACCTTATTATCATCACAAGAATAAAACATGATCTTGATACAAAACAAGAGGAAAAATAGGTCCACTGCTTAGAAATAGGCACTATTCCCATTATCCCTCTAGAGACAGTTCTGTGACCTATATCATACGAAAAAATATGTATTAAAACAAAATATGGTATAACATACACATATTTATTTCTGTAAACTGCGTTTTCAAGCACATTAACAGATTTACCATGAATATTTTCCCAGTTATTAACAGAAACCTATTACAGAAGTTTAAAAACTTCTTTTTAGCTTTAGAATTATTTCTTCAAATGAGATGGTATTTAGCTCAATAAGTTAGATAATTTAAGAGCTGCACCAGCTGAATCCATAGTGGAGAGACTGAGTCTAGAAATGGACAGTCCATATCCCCTCAAAGGGCCTCTAAACCAACACTGAGGAACCCTTACTGTTCACTGTGCCAGTGGGAAAACAGCTCATTTACAAATTCTATCATATGGAAATTCATTATTTATTTAACTGAGCCCTCCTATGCTGGACATCTGGTTTCTTTCTGGACCTTTCTCCATGAAACCTTATTCTCCAACAAGCATTTTTGCAGCAATTCTGGTATATTGATTATCGCCAAATTGCCCTCCAGCATAGTCATACCAATTTACATACCTAACACCCATTTCTCTAAACACCAACCAAACGGAAATACTAATATACTTTAAAATTTTTCAGCAATCCAACGCTTAAAATATTTATCTTACTTTAATTTGGTTTTCAGTACTTTATTTTTTTAAACTCTATTCAGACCATTTACTCATTTTTCTATGGCTTGCTTCTATTTCTTGATTTTCAGGAAATTAAAAATATATAAAGGACCAACTCATACTGTAAAATACTTCACTATTTTTCCCTATTTGCATTACCTATCAAATTCTGTGGACGGTGTTTTGGTTCACTGTTCTGTACTTTTCACTTAATCAAATATATTCATCCCTTCATTTACGATTTGTGCTTGTGCTGAAATGTTTGGAAAGGCATTCCCCTAGATTATATTAAAAATATAATCCATTTCTTCTATTATTATTGTCATTATCTTTTGTTTTTCATTTCCTATGGTTACCATCTTAACAACCAAGTATGTATGTTTCCATATTAATTTATCTGTAACTCCTATAATTTCTGACATATGCACACACACATATAACTTAACATACAATTTATTCAAGCTTTTTTACAAAAATAACAAAGTATGTACATATTTCTGCATCTTGGTATTCTCGCTCAACAGTACCATGTGAAGATCCGAAGTCACTGATATTTTAATTTTTATTATCAGTGGCTGAGTAATACTCCATGGTATAGATGTACGATAGTTTCTTCAGCCATTGCCATATTAGTGGGCAATGATTTTGTTTGCTAATAGTCATATTAATACATCCAGTCTGTGCACTGGAGGGGGAGGATTCCTTTGAGATTGAGTCTCAGAAGTGAATTATTTGGTCATTTGGTATACATTAAAATATTTTAGTAGATGATTTCCCAAAGGAACATAACACCATTTTTTCCCCACCAGCATAATTAGGAAAGCACCCTTTCCCTTGGTTCTTGCCAGTAGTACATATTGACTGATTTTGTATTAATTTTTAAGGTTTGTCAAGTATATGGTTATACTTCATTTTCTTTAATTTGCACTTTTCATGTAAAAGTTCAATCTCAATCTCTTCTTTTTGTCTATTCCTATTTTTTTTTCCTCCAACTTTTAAAAGTTCTTGGTCTAGATATTAAAGTAGTGTATGTTACTTGCATTACAAATATTCCTTTCTAGATCTATTATCTATTGATGTAATTTCTGTACTTTTTACCATCTGAATATTTAAAAACTTTTATATAGTAAAATATAAAATGCAGTGAAACAATATTATGTTAAAATGAACCCAAGTTAAAATGACTTTTTCCTGTCCATTAGGTCATACAAGTATACTTGTTTATACCTATATTTTGCTTACTGTAAGGCTGATGTTATTTCTTCTTTTTTGTGTGTGTATATATATATATTTTTTTATTGATGTGCAGTTTGCAATGTTGTGTCAATTTCTGGTGTACAGAATAATGCTTCAGTATTACATGAACATACATATATTCATTTTCATATTCTTTTTCACCATATGTTACTATAAGATATTGAATACAGTTCCCTGTGCTATAGATACTGTTTCTTCTTGTTGGATTTTTTTTTACACTTTAAGCTTTTAATGTAATTGAGATTTATTTTTGTATGTTTTAATGTTCTTTCAAATAATCTTCCAAGAGTTATTTTAAGATCTACCCAATGAATAATCCATTTTTCTCCTACTGACACTTCCAAATTACCCTCCCCAAAAATATTAAGGAGATTCAACCAGAATAAATGTCTATAAATGTGAAAGTACCTGGTCTTTCATTCTTGCTTTTCTTGGCAATGTAACTGTATTTAATTCTGAATCTGCTGGAATGCTTCTTAGTTCATGCTCTACTCTACATGTATTTTCATTTAGTGCTGCTTCTACTTTTCCGGTGGATGGTGCTGGGGAGGAACATGCTGAATCAGCAGGTTGAGGAGATACGCTCTCTCTTCTGTTAGTCCTGTCACTGTCATCATCGTCATCATCACTGGACAAAATGACTATAAAGAAAATGTTAAATACATTTTCAGTACTTCATTACTGTAAGTTAAAAATGTAAATATATCACCACAGTGAGAAATATACAAAAATTGCTTTAGATCTCATCCAGATCTGAGACTTAATAAAAATGAATGATGATATAATTGATTTTCTCTGATGAAAAGTTAAATTTGGAGGACAACTAGAACTGGCTTTTTTTTTTTTTTTTACCAATATACAAACATAAAGTTGATTCTATAGTCCATGAAAACACCCACACAGAAACATACACAAGTTACAGCAAAAATTAAATGTTTATCAGTAAGACTATTTCAGAGTTCCGGAAAGTCTTAAGTACAAAGATAATATGCATATGAATTATTCACAAATAGCATGCATTTTAAGTATGTGTAAAACTCCATGTGACAATTAATTTTACCCCACATAGGAAATCACAAATATCAGAACTGGTCCTTGGGAGAACTTGGACCAGTGCCTAATGCTCAATAAATCTTGAGTAAATGAACACGGGCAAGGAAAGACATTAAGTATATGAAGGTAATTTGCTCTTATACCTTGTACTCATTCTTAAATTTGAATTTTATCAAACCCACCTCTATAGCATAATTCCCCAGAGCCAGCCACAACGCGCCTGAGTCAAATCCTAACTCCTTACTCTGGTTCACAAATGTCCATAACCTGGCCCTGGCCTCCTTTCTCATACTACTCCATTTTCCCTCTTTATGTTCCAGGTACACCAGCCATTTGTTCTGTTCCTCAAACACCACCAGCTTGTTCCTGTCTGGACTGTAATTCCTCTAATGCTTTCTATTTTTTTTGTCATTAAGTACTAATTTAAATACCATTTTCTGACTGACTACCCAATGTAAAGTAAGCACATAGGTACTTGGCTCATTCACATCAACTGACTTAAACTTCTGTTGTCTTTTGTTGTGGATGTCTACTTGCTCATTCGTCTCTTCCTACTAATATAAACTATGCAACAGCCTTATGAAAGAGCCAGAATATTGCCTTGCTTAACACTACATTTCCAGAGTCGAAAACAGTGCCTCGCAAAGAAAAAGCATTCAAAAATCATGTGCTGAAGAATGTATAAACATGTAGGAGCAATTTTCTTTTTTTGTATCCCACACATAAATGCTCAGTTAGTATTTTTTGAGTCACATACAAGTCCCAGAGGGGCATCACCCCCAGCATCACCCTACTTGTTTTTTTAAACTTTGCTATCCAGTCTCAGGAGCAAATGGTAAAGTTGGATCTTTTTCAGAACTGGTATTCTATTAATAGAAAATCTAACAGGCCAGATTAGAAAGTCTAAGCAGATTTACACATACTTGAAAGTTAGGGTTTTGCCACTTACTAGCTATTTGCCTCAGTTTCTCCTCTGTGAAACTGGGGACAATAATGGTATCTATTTGTAAGGACTGTCTTAAGAACAAATCACTTACTATGTAAAAGGCTTATTATAGCACAGTGCCTGACATACATAAGCTTTTTAAAAAGTCCATGAACTGTTTGTGCTGTTAATGAAACACCACACAGAAATATATAGTAAACAATAAACCTAGTGTTCTATCTACAATTATTTTCATTGTGCTTCAGGGAACAGTAAAACTTCTATATCTAATCTATCAAAAATTTATTTCAAAGCCCCAATGCTGCAACAGATAGAGCTGTACTACATAGTTCTTGTTTCATTAACACGGGTTTTATTTGGTGTCACTATAATTGGGGAGAGAGTGTGCAAAATGATATACAGTTGAGGAGCTGTTCTCACGGCTGCTTTAATTCTACATGAAATATAGAATACATTCCATATAAATATAAGTCTAAGATTTTGCGTCAGCATCTGCTATAGACTAAACTGTCTCCCCACAAAATCGTATGTTGAAGCCCTAACCTGCAATGTGACTATATTTGGAGACAGGGCCTGTAAAGAAGTAATGAAGGTTAAATGAGGTCATAAAGGTAAGGCCTTAATCTGAGAGGACTGGTGTCACAGGAAAAAGAGGAGGCGCCCAATCTCTCTCTCTCTCTGCGGAAGCACAAAAGAAAGGCCATGTAAAGACACAGCAAGAAGGCAGCTAGCTGTCTGCAAGCCTGCAAGAGAGGCCTCACCAGACACCAGTCCCAGGGGCATCTTGCTCTTGGACTTCCAGCCTCCAGCACCGTGAGAAAATAAACTTCTGTAGTTTAAGCCCACTCAGTCTGGTATTCTGTTATGGCAACCCAAGCAGACTGATACAGTGTCTTTGCATTTACATTCCAAACTTGTTCCCACAGATATCAGCATATCTTCCTCCTCACTTCATGCTAGGCAACAGTCAACAGTAACTTTATCAAAGGTGCTTATTCCACCACCTATCTCAAACAGCACTCGTCTTCATCCTGACACTTGTCACTGTCTCTTCCCCGGAACTGCTTCTCACTTTTCTACACAGAATTTATCACTACTTGGGACATTGTACATTTTACTGTATGCCCACTGAGGACAAAATAAAAGCTTCACAGTAATAAACTACTTCAACATAAATACAAACTTAAGAATGATAAAGTATAAGAAAGAAGATTCTGGAACCAGAAAAACCTGTTTTTTAAAATCTAAACTCCAATAGATCATATGTATATAATATTGAGAAACTAATCTTCTTAAGCCTAGGTTGCCTCATGTATAAAATGGGGTATTATTAACTACCTCACAAGACTGTAAAAAACAAATGAAACTGTTTAGTATAAAAATCTTTTATCACAAAGCAGGGCAGATAAGCATGCAATAAATGATATCTTAGAAGATAGTTTTCCATATACTTTAATGGGAAATACTGTTTTTAATTTTTGAGCAGGGGAAGGGAGCAAATATATGCTTTATGGTTTTAATTCATGGTCGATATGGTTCTAGGTTAAGCTTTATATAGTAAACTGCCTAAGGCACCTCAGAACCACATGAATTTATTTTGTTTTTTCACTTATCAACTTAGCCTTACTAACCTCCAGTTTTCCTCAACCTGGCAATGTCCTCAGGATGTTGAGTTTCCAATATAAAGTTTGGCTCAGAATAATAATCCAATACCTGCCTACTACCTTAGAGTTTTACTTACATCTTACATTAAAATATAAAAACACCACCACTAGGAAAGATTCAAATGATTTTAATATTTAAAATGGTACTGGTATAACAGTAATATGTATCATAAAATATTCATCAAATATTAACATCCTTGTAACATCACAACAGAGTGTTGGCTGGACATCTGTCATACACTAATTCTTTTTTAAACCAGGCTTTTTGAAAATAAGCTAATGTACTGGTATGGGTTGAGGTTTTTATATTGAAATGAGTTAAAACAGAACTTCTGAGGTTAAAAAAATTCTGTATTTTATCTTTTTATAAAGTAACCAATGGAGAGCTTTTTCCATTGTGGTGCGTAGGGGGATATCATTACAAACTAATTTTGATATATTTGACATATTTCAATATACAGTAGTTATGATTCCTTTGTGATCCAAGGGTCTCATTATTGGTCAGTGGGGGCCCTTTCATTTTAGCTCCTGCGTGCTCTGACATAACCATGGTTGTTTCTGACTGTTTCAATGCTTCTCGATACAACAAGGTGATTGAGGTTTATCTCATACATTCATGCTCCAGACCAGGAGTCAGCCATTTCTCTGAGGAGCCTCTGGTTATTTTTAGTGGAACTGGCCTTCAAAAACACAAATACGGGAACTAGGGTTGTTCATTTCTATAGAGGACTGCTTACTGTTTCTATGTATTTTCTGTGGGTAAAGCTAAAAGATATTTTCTATTTAAGAGAAAAATATATAAAATAAGTTCATATTATTACCTCTAATTCAAATTTAAGGTTACAATTATTTTTACTCCTTTGACTTTATTTTTGTCTTCCTTTTCTCTAACATTAAAAATCTTAAAAAAAAAAAAAAAAAAAAAGGGTAGCACCAGGGATCCTTGTGATGCAACTGTTCCATATTTGACAGGGGTGGTGGTAACATGAGTCAAAATATGTGATAAAATTGCTTTAAACTACACACATGTGTGCGCACACACAAATGAGTGTGTGGAAAACTGGTAAAATCTGAATAAACTCTGTGGATTATATCAATGCCAAAAAAAGAAAAGAAAAATCTTGGTTTCTTGAGACAATAATATAACTGCTTATTTGTCTTATCAATATGTATATTTAAAAATAGCAATACTTATATTATTAACAATAATATTACTGAATACAGTTAGGATCTACTTGGAATTCCATTTGACCTTGAAATATATATCACATTAGGGATACACAGCCACAATATTATTTTAATTTAAATTAATCTGAAGTTGATTCTTCTGTATGTTCAAGTTAACAACTAGATACATAATTAGTTTCATTTGTCTCATTTTGTTTTCAACTTTGTTGTTGTTTTAAGCTTCTGATTTAATTTTGATTTAAAACACTGACATGGTTCCCAAAGTCAAATCTATAAAACAAGATACATATTTGGAGAAATCTAGTATCAACCCCTACAGCACTATTTCCTACTCTTTTAACTTCTTTTCAAAATCAGTTTTTGATATATCTTTCCATTAAAAAAAAAGCACCTATATTTATTCTTCTACCCTTCATAAATAAAGAGTAGCATATTATACACTCTTACCTGCACCTTACTCAATTCACTTGATTAAAGATCCTAGAAATCACTCTACACAATATTAAATGAGATCTTTCTCTCCTTTTATAGCTATGTAATAAGCTACAGTCTGTTCAACCAGTCCTTGATTATTTCCAATCTTCTGCTACAAAAAGGACTGCACATTTCATATATATATATGCACATGTGTCTAAAGATAGGAGAAAGATTTAGGGGAGGAACAAAATTGTCAGAGTCCTTTCTATATGTCAAATGCTTTATTGGGCTATGCTAGGCATTTTATGTTATTTTATATACTCCCTCAAGAAAACTATTAGGCAGGAAGTATACTCCTTTACAGATCAGAAAGATTAAGTTCACCAGGCCAAAGTTAGAAAGGTGGGCATAAATAGCATCTGACTAGGACTAGAACTAAGGTCTGTTTTTCTTTTTTTTTTTTTTTTTAATATTAAGATGGAGTATGAGATGGGAACAGTCAGTTATTACTTCCAACTACATGGACAGTTTTAATCATCTGCCCAAAAAGCACGTTACATAACTGACACTAGAAGATACCTATTAAAACCACACTTCTGAAATATGTGCATGCTCCCATTAAAAATATACATGATACAAGTAATACAAAAGGGAGTAAAATACTTACTTGGATCGTTTAGATCTGACAGGCTTGTTTTCCTTTCTTTCAGGTTTGTGATTTTGGCTACTTTTGCCCTAGATAAAATGACTTTCCCATTAGTCTGTAAATAATTCTGTCCACTCTCATCACAATTCACAATAATATCAATTGGAACCTTTCCCACACTGTTGCCATAAAACTTCTTGGCTGGTAATGCTGTGTTTTGCGACTTCTGTCCGCCAGAATTCTGATGAATTGATGTTCTTAATAATGATCCAGTAGATTCATTCAAAGTTACAGCTTGTCTGCAATTTCTCTGCAAATCCTTAAAAGGAATACCACAACTTTGGCATTTAGTCTGATTTTCTTTTTCTTTTCCACATTTTGGACAATATCCACACTGTTTAGAAACCTTAAATACAAAAAAAAAAAAAAAAAAAGAAAAAAGAAACAAAACACTTTGGCATTTTATTTTAACATCATGGAACAATGACAAAAATCTCAAAATTAAAGCTCTTACTCTCTATCACCATCACCATGGCAAACACAAAGTCCTGAACATTACTTGGAATTTAGCATCAGATTGCTGGAAGGAATTTTCAAAACCATCTAGTCCAGTAGTCTTCAAACTGGACTGTGTATACTCCTCAAGGGCTACATAAAGATGTTCTAAGCCATTCAGGGCCAAATAATCTAAAGGGAATAGATATCTAGATCCTCAGTTTACACATATAACCTTTCCAAAAGCTGATTTGATTATGCTTCTCATGTCAAAGCACCACCTGCCACAACTGTCCTTATCATACTTTAAAAAAAAAAAAACTAAATCCGTATTCCATTTCCATTTGAAATATTACAATGGTGCATTCCCCCGGGGAATAAAAATCACCAAACCAAACAGAAGGATAATTTTAAATGCTGGAAAAATGAATTGATTTTAAGTACTGGTTAACAAAAACTTTTACAAGATAATTTGTTTTTAAGATAGTCCTTCAAAATTATTTTAAGGAAGGCCTAATCTACGCCTCTTACAATTGTGAGATCATTAAAAAATGTTCTTTGACAACAAAGTATCATGTGATTTGGAGGCATATAACCTAGAAGTTCAAGGTATTGGATGATAATATTATAATAAAATTCTTTCCATACTCATGTACTTATTTATATGAATATGGTTCTTCAGCATTTGCGTCTATTAAAAAGAAAAATACAAATAGATGCTGAATCCTGTCTCAGTATGTAACATATTTATCCATGGACGTATGAAATAACTCAGAAAAACAGTGAATTTCTCTAATTTAAAGATGCATTTCCAATAATTTTACTTTTTATGTCAAATAACTATCAAACTTTGTAAAAATATATAGTTTAAATCAAGTGTACTAGTAACAACTGAAATAACTTAATCTGAAAGAAAAAAATTTTAATGCTTTAGCCTTATACCGCAGGTGAAATGAGATGCTAATTATCAAGTGTTGTGATATCTAGACGCTCCCAGATCCCTATGAGGAGAGTGATTTAACCACTGTTTAAAAATGTTACTCCTTTCACTGTGTCAACTATTATATACTGTGTGACCATTTAAATTTGGGATGAAAAATGCTAAATGTCAACTTAAAAATACATAAGAGAATATACAGTTATTTAAAATTCTTTTAGGACTTTTAGGTGACAGAAGACATCAAGTGGTTGCAGACCTACAGATAGGTGGTAATTATATATGATTATGTGTATACACAAATTTCAAAATTTACTGAACTGAATGCTTAAGTTCTATACGTTTCATTCTATGTAAATTTATAATTCAAAAATAACACATAGAAAGTCTACAAGCAAAAAAAGTCTAGAGGCTACTACTCTAGGCCTATCACCTTCCTTCAAAGATGAAAAAACTAACAAAGAAATCGCTTACTTTGCCCAACATGACCCATGATCAGGCTGTTCTATTATGCCATGTTACCTATTCAAGGGTCTGCCCCAGATAACAAAAAGGAATGAAAACCAACCTTTAACCAGGGCAAAACTGAACTTGTAGAACATTAGCTCACTATTTCGGCATATGTGGATTATTTAAAAAAAAAAAAAAAAAAAGCGTATCTCTTTCTCTGCCAGTACATAGGAGAATTCAGTTATGCTCTTTTGAATGCGTAGGTAAGCTATGCAACAACTGGTTAGACACAAATATGGGACAGATTAATTGACTCTCATATTTTAGCCTATTGCCAAAAAGGGAAGGAAATAATAGTATATTTAAATGAAATACAAACACCACAAATAATTGACCATGTCCTACTGTACCAGAAAGGGAAAACTATAAACAAAAAAGTAGTCCCTACCTACGTACACTCTGTGATGAAATATTTAATCCTCTAAGAAAAATTTAACCCCATTATTTTCATGATGAACAAAGACATATTCCCACTTCCAGCTAAGTTTAAAAACTATTGTGATGCACTCAAAAAAGTTCAAAGACGTTTATTTATGTGGGAGCAAGAGCCCCATTTGCCACAGTGGGAATCAGCAATACATAGGCTGTCTTCTAAGAACTGATGATATGATCACGCTGCATTCAGACTGACTCCAATACTTTATTGTCTATAATAAAGGATGCATTTCAATGAAAAGCAATACTTCCACATATTTTCTTCTATAAAATTGATACTGAAATGGAAAAGGCACTTCCATACTATTAAAATTTCCAATACGAAAATATAGAAGGAAATGTATCATTAGCTATGTCATATACCTACCATCAGCTAAGAAACACATATCTTAGAAATGTTTGCAACAATTAGGAACAAAATGCAGATCAGCTGAATCAAACATGGTTATTAACTTTTCCATGATAAAAACTAGAGGTTAAGAATTTTATCAACCTAGTGATCTAAAAACTAGAATCTCAATATTGCTCACTTTTAGTAAAGTATGTGTAAAGTAGTAAATTTTCGTAACAATTTTATGTTAAATATTTCTTTTGGAAAACAAAGATTAATTAAGGTCTCATTTTCCCCCTTTTGATCAGTGGAAGATTTTCACAAAATAAAATAAATTCAAAACACATATCACAAATTATCTGCCAGTCTCTATATATTAATAATAACCAACTCTACTTGATAAGAATGAGCCTGTCTTTGATGAGACACCACTGAAACAATGTCATATTTAGTAAATATTCTGAACTTTCTATCATCACGTTAAATATCAAAGAACTTGTTTTCTTTTAAGCAGGATACACTGAAATTTCAGACTACACACGGAAGGAAAAGCCACTATCTTGTTCAAGAATTTAAAATTACATAGAGAGTAACTACAATCTATTCTTTATCTCCACTAAGAAAGGATAAGAATAAGTGGCACGGGGGTAAAGACTAAAAAAGGAAGCTATATTTTAGATGTTAAAAAAAGTCCTGAGGCTCCCATCTGGCATGACTAGTGGAGGAAGGACGGTGTGTCTGGGGAGGAGCTTTCCAAAAGACTTTTCTCCTTCTCATCTCCCTGGGTCAAGCAGTGGGCCAAGCAGCGTGGGGCATGCTCAGATGGCCCAGGCAAACCTGAGGTTGGCATGCATGAGACTGGTCACGTAAAAGGCAACTGAGCAAATAAGTAAATACACTGGAAATGATGGGAGTCAGGTTACTCACTGTTAGAGAAGGGAGTTACAAACATGCAAACTAGGAGAGGCTAAAATAAACATTGCGGTATTGGACTAGAATTGGAGTTATCAATGTGAACTGATGGATTTTAATATGTACTAAATATTGACACATACACACACACATTTATTTCACTGAGAGGCCCTAAACCTGTGACACCCAGTAACAAAAAGCACAACTATTGCCCAAATATCTTTCCTCCACTTACAGGAACAACGCCTCCTTAGAGAAATGCTGATGCAGAGAAAATACAAAGTAGTCTAGACTATCTGGTTATACCATAAAGTAAGTAAGTACTCAAAGAATAATGGGTACAGATCAAAAAGAAACAGCAGCCAGCGTGAAGAACTTCCCATGGGCCAAGTCTGGGACAATATGAGCATCATAGTAAATGATGATAGTTACAGAGTAACTTTTCTGAGTAAAATAAGAAACTATGTGTCTATGCTCATAAAAATAGAGGAATAAATAATATGGGATAAGAAAAAACGCTCATTGGTAAATAAGTATAGAAATACCTATTAAATAAAATACCTATTAAATGACTGGAAAAATCTGGAAGAGAACATCTTAACTAAGAGAAAAGTGAGTATCAGCAATAATGTGAAAATCAACACTGTGCACCTCGTGATATGAGGCAGTAAGATCACAGCATCACTCCAGAGGATTCTTGAAAAATGTATAGACCATGAAGAAGCACCAAACAAATCCAACTTGAGGTACAAGGTAAGTAGCCTATATTCCTCACAAATACCAGGGTTATGAATGACAAAATAAGATCAAGGAATTATTTCAGATTAAAGAAGACTAAAGATCATGACATCTAAATGTAACATGATCTTGAATTGGATCCTGTTCCCAGAAACGACATTAGTTATGGAAAATTTGAAAGAACTCTGTGGATTAGATGGTAATTTTAGATCTATGTTAAATTTCAAAAATTTGACAGTTGTACTCTGGCTACATAGGAGAATTTTTTTTTAAGGAAACGTGTACTAAAGTGGTAAATGGGCATTTTGCCACTTACTTATACCCAAATGGTAGAAAAAAATACACACACAGAAGAGAAGCTGACAGGAAGGCAGAGCAAGGGAGAACAATAAAGCAAATGTGGAAAACTGGGGAATCAAATAAAAGAATATGCAGATAGCCTTTCTATTATTTTTTTCATTTTTTCTGTATATTTAAAATTATTTCAAAAAATTTCTGGTTGAGAGCAATTATTAGAAGTATGTTGCAGGGAGCCACTCAAATTCTTTTCAGAAAAAAATATATATTCTGGATTTTTGATAACTGAAAAATGATCTAACAAAGGCAGAGAAGTTTGCGTAAATAACTTTTCTAGTTCTTTTCCAGTCTTATGTGAAAAGGTCACCTAGAATTTAATAAGCACTAAAAAAACAAAAAAAACGAATAAAAATACCAATTGGTTAGAAAGAAAGGATAATTTCTCTACCCACCTCTAAATCAGTTAAACATTTTTTGGAAGCAGGAGACAGAGGAGATGGGGTAGACTGATATGTACTACTGTGACGTTTCTGTGGTACTTTCCTTTTAATTTCAGACTCCAGGTGTGATTCAGACTCTTCTGTTTTCTTCATTATACGATCTAAAGGAAGGAAAAATGCCAAAAGTACTGAAATTAAACTTTATTAATTCCTCATGATCTTTGCAATGAAAAAATACTAACATATTATCAAATTATGTTTTAGTTAAAATAAACTGTTTCAGTATGTACAATAAAGCAAAACAGAACTTCAGGTCAGAGCCAGGGGCCGTCTCCTGGCTGTTCCTGTCTACCTTCCACTCCTCGTTAGAATCTCCCCCACCCCCCCAGACACGGTGGACCACTTTCATCCAGCGCACCAACACTCTCTTCTGCTTGTTCTGTGCTACTAAGGCAACAGAAGCACTTCCTGCACTGAACTTCTCTCCCTCTCCCTCTCTCTCTTTCTCTCTCTCTCTCACACACTTTTTTTTTCTAAGTTAGTTACTCTTCTTAGAATAGTAATAAGAAAAATTTAAATTTAAATGTAGGGTACAACTGTTTAGATAAAGGAAACTAATTCTCAATTCTGTTTCTTTTTTTAAATTCAAGATATACAAAAGAGAATTTTCTTCATTATTTTTCCATGTAAATTAAATCATTTTCATTAAGGATATAATTAGAATTTTTTAATGGTTTAATGAACTCCAAAACAGGACAATTTAAAATTTATTACAATCAGACTTCATCAGTAAAGAAAACCAACCAAACGTTGGTTTCAAAAACAAAAGTTAATAAATCCACAAACCAAAATGCTCTACCTGCATAATATCCAAGTTTGTTAAATACTTCCATTTTCCTATCTTTAACATCCTCTTATTTTTTGATATTTTTAAATAATGAGATGATCCACACATAAAAATCAACATTTTCTAATATTTCTGAGTTTGACATGCAACACTGCCTTAAAAAACCTATGACATTATTCTTTTTCAGTGTAATCACACAGGAGCTCCACACTAAGTAACTTCAACTTTCTCAGCCTTTGCACAGTTTGAACACCTTTATTTTCTTGGACACCAAACCTAGAAATCTAAGTAATCGTTGACTTCTTCTCGTGAATCCTTCCTCACATTCAAAGGAATTCTACTAACAGCTCCTCAATCCATTCCTTCCTCTCCAACTTCACTGCCACAGTATTTCAAATGTTTAACTCTTGCCTAAACTGATGTCCCTCACTCCAATTTTGCTTGCTTCAAATCCTGCACACTGCCAAAGAGATCTTTCAAAATATGGCTCGATCATTCTAATGCTTAAAATCTTTCAGTGATTCCAGTACCTCTGGGAGAAAGTCTAAAACCCATCTCTCGGCAAGCAAAAGTCTGTATTGATGTTCAAGTCTTATTTCCAAAAAAACTATACCTCAAAGAAGTGCCTTTCTCCAGAGCCCTCTTTCACCCTTACATAAGCTGTTCTCTTTACAAGCAAAGCCTTCCCTATTTATCTAGTAAATTCAAACCATTCTCTGCCCCACACTAAGCACAACTAAGCAAATCCTGAGGGCTTCCACAGCATTTTATCCATACTTCTATTAGCACTTTTTACTTTATGCTAATTATTTGCACTCATCTATTTCTTCCCAATATATTGTCAGCTTTGAAAAAGCAGAAATCATGTTTCAGTCACATGTTTTCTCAGTGTCTAGAAACCGCACAAGGTAAGGGCTAAAAATGTTAACTGGATTAATGAATCACACTGCAAAAGGTAAGACCATATGACATATTACAAAAAGAGGAAATCACATAGGTGAAAGGAAGGGATGCTGTTACGAGGTCATCTCTGAAAATGGCCTAACTCTGCCACGCAGATACCGATACACTCACAGATCTAGAAACAGAAGGACTTAGACAAGGAGAGGAACGGAAAGCTGCTCCAGTCAGAGTATCTAGGGGTTAGTTACAGCCCTATGAAGGCTAACTTGCTTTGTTACATGGATTAGATCTAAAAAGCCGTTTCCATACAAATGAGTATTAAAGAACCATAGTGTGACGACAGTAAGAGAAAACGAGGCAGACATGGTTTGGAGTTCAGAAAATACATGCACAGTTATCTGGTATACAAAACCAATTACTGGCATAATCTAATCTACAGAGAGCTATCTTAAAACGTGGGGTTTCTACCCCTTCAACTCTTCTTGGTCTTACTAATTATTGTATGTACACAAAATAGCTTTTTCCTCTTAACCATATTTTAGGAATCTCTGTAACCCCCTCAATATCATTGCAAATCACTTTGCTCAAGAATGTAACTATCACTTTCCTGCCATACCCTACTTAGAGACTGACATTTTAAAAACTATTGGGAGGAGGGCATTTAAAAAATTAAAATACTATTATCACCTCATTCCTGATCATCACACTCATCTCTCCACTAAAGCTATCTCATTATATCTTTGTCACATTTTCTCTATTTCCTATCATAATTAACAAGGAGGAAACAAATGGCCCAAGCCTTGAGAGAAATTGAAAATTTTTACAAAACAGAGAAAAATGATTTTAAAATCTTGATTCCTAAATCAATGTTATCTACAAGGTACTAAAGGAGAGAGACAGAAAAGGAAAAGAGTAACATAATTAGAAGTTTTACGATGAAACTTTTGAAACCAATGTGATGTGGAGGTGTGGCAAATGACTGACAGTGTATGGGGAACAAGACTAGTTCTACAAAGAGACAGTGAGCATAAAAAAGTTAATGTAGGGATCAAGCACTTCCTTGAGGATTCTACCTTCTATGGAAAGAAGGAAAAACATTTGAAAAAAAGTAAGAGAATTCATGCGAAAATTAACTAGTCTCATGTGAAAATTAACTAGTCTCAAATTACAGCCAGAAACATAAAATGACAAAAGACTTAAAACTTGACTAGTCTAGGAATGGCAAATGCCTAACAATTGCTTCATGGAAGTTTCACTAGCTAACCGATCACGCAAGTCATTTTTCCTAAACTGTGACATAGTCTCCAAACCTTCAACAAAGTACTCCAGGGAGGTGCTTGACATGAAACCTATGTGACATTCTTGCTTTCACTGAACTCCACTTCTAGGGAGGAGAAGGTGAACAAAGAGTGTTCACCCAAGACCACAGAGTAGGAACACCAAGATTAGGATAATTCCTGCTGATTTTCCAGCTCAAGGTCTTTTTAATATACTGCACTATTTCCAAATATGCAGAAAATGTGAGAATATGGAAGACATGAGGTAAGTAAAAGTGACTAATAGGTTGGCTCTTTAGAATAAATTTTAAAATCCAAGTTTTAAAAAAGGGGTCCGCCATAAAAAGAACATTTATAGCAGCTTTACTCGTAACAGTAAAAAACAAACCCCCCCCCCAAAACTGGAAACAACTCAACTAAAGAGGTACAAATTACTAATGCATGCAACATGTTTGAATCTTAAAAAAATTACCCTGAGTGAAAAGAAGTCTTAAATAAAAGAGTACACATTGTATTATTCCACTTATATGAAGTCCCACAACAGCTCATTTTAATCTATGCTGGGAAAAATCAGAAAAACGGTTACCTTTGAGGGGTCAGGGATAAGGAGTAACTGAAAGGAACATAAGGGAACTTTCTGAGGTGATATTATTTGCACCTATGTCTTCCCAGAGGTTTGGGTTAAAAAGGTGTGTGTACTTGTCAAAATGTATACAACTTCACACTTAAGCTTTGTGCATTTCACTGGATGTTAATTTTATTCCAAAAGAGAAAAAGAAAACTAAAACATATATTGAACTCTAGATAATGATATGCCTGTTGCAGTGTAAAGTAAACTGTACTGTGTCTGCAATTCACTGTAAAATACATTGGGAAAAAATAAGATGAATTGATCTATAAATGGATGAGTAGATACACAGATATGTAATAAAGCAGTATAGAAAAGTATTAATTGTAGAATCTATATGGTAGATATATGTATATTCACTGTAAAGGTCTTCCAACTTTTCTGTATGTTTGAAAATGTTCGTAACAGAAGCTGGAGGTGAGGTGGGGCAAGGAAGGCCCTTAACTGTCTTGTTTGAGAATTCAGTTGTAATATTACCAACATGCTAGCAAACATATACGCCACAGCTAGTCTGAAAGCAAACAACTATCTTTATTCTGTTTATGTATTTGCTTTTGAATTACTTTCAGTCTTTAAAAAGACAAAGACAAATTAGACAGTTGGTTTTCTCTATCAGGTAATTGTCACTGAGTAATTTTCAGTATAAAATAAAACTAAAGTGATACATCACATTCTCATCACAACCTCCTTAAAAATCAGCTTTGGCTATGCTAAATATGTGATAAACAGACAAAGGACACAACAGGCAGACATGAATAAAAGAATAAATTCAAATAGCCATTGAACATATAAAATACCTCACCAGTAATGAGGAAATATGAAAAACAAATACTATTTCCCCATCAAACTGGTTAAGTGTGAAAGCATGATAACATCTAATGCTGCTGAGGAACACACAAGAAACAGGCACACTCAGATATTGCTTGCTGGGAACTGACACCCTTTATAGAAAGCATTTTGGCAGTAACATACCAAAAGTCTTTAAATTGTGCATAACCTTTGTCCCTGTAATCTTATATCTAGGGATTTGATCTAAGACAATAATAGATAAAATACACAAAATGTGCTGAATTATTAATCATAACATATATTAATATCAAAACATTAAAAATCTAAATTATGGGACATAAATATAGTGGGTCACTATACATTCATTAAAAAATGATTACAGAAACTTGGATATACTAACTTGTAAAGAAGCCCATTATATATAAAGTCATCCATTTGATTCTTAAGCTTCCCTTAACTATGTTTTCCATTCTGGTTTTCCTTTGGTATTCCAATTCTTTCATGAGAATACAGCAATCAGATAATATCATAACAAAGTCAAAAAGCAAGTTATAGAACAGTATATGCAGTATAAATGCATTTAAAAAATGGGTACATATGCATAGAAATCTGGTAAGTTATATATTGAGATACTAATAGAAGGTACTTTGACTGGATAAGAGTGAGAAGATATTTTTCTTTTGCACATACTTAAATAGTGCTAAATTAGGTAATTTAAATTGTAGTCACAATGTAATTACATTAAGAATGCAACTAAATGTTCTTTCAGAGACAGCATATAATGTCTATTAATTCTCTGACAAGAATACAAAGAACAGACTGGAAAACAAAAAGGAAGTTTAAGAAACAAAAGAAAGAATAGGTAGAGAAAAAATTAGAGATCTTGATTTATATTATATAATAATTTAACATGCTTATAAAAAATATAAAAATAACATCAAACAAAAAAACAAGAGAATAAGTGATATGCCCCAAAATTATACTTAATAGTTTCCAAGTTTTAATTTTATCCTAGAAAACTGCTTATCAGTGCTAATAAATGGCTATAATTCATATTAAGTGCCTCTTAAATGCAAAATAATGGAGAAAAAATAGTAATAAAGGAAGTCACCTGGGTATTAAGGACTATTAAAAAACAATGATTCCTTTTTAGGAGAAAATTATTCCAGGTGCTATGCCAGTAACTACTGATCCTGGGGTTTGAAATTTCAACATTAAAAAAAAACATAACTCCAAAGGAAATCCTAAAGTAAAACACAATCTTTAAACAACAATATATGCAATATTATTATAGCACTGTCATTCATCCTACACCCAAGTATACATGCACCTACCCGATAGAAAAGGAGCTACAAAGTTTACTAGTTAACTATACCAATATCCCTTTCCTGAAGTTCACAAATACTACCTATCCACATGAACCGTATATACATGTATGTATATATGTGTGTGTATGTTTGTGTGTGTGCATGCATTTTATTATCTGAGTCCACAGACATAAATTAAATAAATAAGTAAATAAAGGAGAAGGTACAGCTCTTCCCCACAAAATAATTTCAACCAATAAATGTAAAAGAATTGAAAAAAGCAGAAAATCACAATTAGATAAACACCAAATAATTACTGCCAGCAAGATCCACCAAGAGGTGCTAAAATCGGCCTGTTCAAGTTTGAGGAAAAAGAGGGTAACTGCATAGTCTCAGAGTATTTCTCCCAAGATCTTTATTAAGTACAAAGGGGAAAAAGATATTTTTACAGTGGAGAAACCCAGCAGAAACTACCTAACCAAGAGACTGTGGTTAACATCACCTGCAGTAACACAAATCAACAACGTAAAAGATTTTCACCTGAAGTAGAAAAAGTATATAAGTGCTTTAAAAAAAAACCTCTCAGCAGTAAGGAAATTGTACATCTTTAAAATCAGTATATTTTGGATAAGAAGAACCAATAGTGCTATTTAAACAAATAAAGGCCTATGATATTATGGGATACAAACTACTGACACATTCTTGGATTACTGGATTAAGGAGGTGCAGTAGAAGGACCCTGAGCTCACCTCCTTTCAGGAACACAACAAAATCACAACTGCTGAACGACCATTGATAAAAAAGACCAGAACCTAACAACAACAACAAAAATCTACATCTAAAGACACAAAGAAGGAACAACAACGAGATGGTGGGAGGGGTGCACTCGCGATATAATCAAATCCCACACCCCGAGTGGGCAGCCTGCAAACTGGAGACTAATTAAATTGCAGAGGTTCCCCCACAGGAGTGAGAGTTCTAAGCCCTATGTCAGGCTTCCCAGACTGGCAGGGGTCCATCATCAGGAAGAGGTGACCCCAGAGCACTTGGCTTTGATGGTCAGTGGGGCTTAACTGCAGGAGCCCCACAAGACTGGGAGAAACAGAGACTTCATTCTTAAAAAGCACACAAAAAATCTCATGCTTACCAGGACCAAAGGGCAAAAGCAGTAACTTCATAGGAACCTGGGCAAGACCTACCTGCTGGTCTCAGAGGGTCTCCTGGGGAAATAGGGGGCAGCTGTAGCTCACTCTGGGAACATAAATACCGGTGGCAGACATTTCGGCAACTATTCATCAGCTCAAACTCTCCTCCAGGCTGACATTTTGCTTAGGTCATTAGTACCAAGACCTGGCCCCACCCTATAGCCTGTAAGCTCCAGTGCTGGAATGACTCAGGCCAAACAACTAAATAGATGGGAACACAGTCCCACCCATCAGCAGTCAGGCTACCTAAAGACTTCCTGAGCCAATAGTTGCCTCTAGACACACCCCAGAGGGGTAGGGTTCAGCTGCACCCAAAAGTGGGCAGGCACCAGTACCTCCCACCAGGAAGCCTCCACAGGCCTCTAGACTAGCCTCACTTACCAGGGGGCAGACACTATAAGCAAGAAAACTATGGTCACCCAGTCTGCAGAACCCAGTTCATAAACACAGGCCAGACCCTACCCTGGGACCAGCTGGCTCCCCACCCTTGGATAACAGGAGGGGAGTGCACTGCTGGGATGCATAGGACGTTTCCTACAGAGAGTCACTTCTCCAAAGTCGAGAAACTAATCCACCACATACGTGAAAATACCAATAGAAATTTAGACAAAATGAGGTGGCAGAGAAATATGTTCCAAAGAAACAAAATACAACTCCAGAAAAACTAAATGATGTGGAGATAGGCAATCTACTTGAGAAAGAGTTCAGAGTAATCATAATAAAGATAATCCAAGAACTCAGGAGAAAAATGGAAGCACAGAGTGAGAAGTTAGAAGTTTTTAACAAAGAGTTAGAACACATAAAGAACAACCAGGGGGAGGGTATAGCTCAGTGGCAGAGCACGTGTTAAGCACACACAAGGTCCTGGGTTCAATCCCCAGTACCTCCATATAAACAAACAAATAAATAAAAAACCTAATTACCTCCCTCCCTGCTTCCCCCCAAAAAACAACCAGAATTAAAGAATACAGTAAGTGAAGTGAAAAATACACTAGAAGGGATCAACAGTAGACTAAACGAGGCAGAAGAATGGATCAGTGAGCCAGAAGACAGGGTAATGGAAATCACTGCTGCAGAACAAAAGAATGAAAAAACAAAGAAAAGAAATGAGGACAGTTTAAGAGATCTCTGGGACAACACCACATGCACTAACATTTGCATTATAGAGATCTGAGAAGGAGGAGGGAGAGAAAGGGCCTAAGACAATATCTGAAGAAATAATCACTGAAAACTTCCCTAAACTGGGAAAGGAAACAGTCATTCAAGTCCAGGAAGCAGAGAGAGTCCCATACAGGATTAACCCAAAGAGGAACACACCGAGGCACACGGTAATCAAATTGACAAAAATTAAAGATAAGAGAAATTACTGAAAGCAACAAGGAAAAAGCAACAAATAATATACAGGAGAATTCCTATAAGGTCATCAGATGATTTTTCAACAGAAACTCTGCAAGCCAAAAGGAAGTGGCACAATATATTCAAAGTGATGAAAGGGAAAAACCAACAACTGAGAATATTCAGCCCAGCAACGCTCTTGTTCATATTTGACAGATAAATCAAAAGCTTTATAGACAAGCAAAAGCTGAAAGAATTCAGCATCACCAAACCAGATTAACAACAAATGCTAAAGGACTTCTCTAGGTAGAAAAGAAAAGGCCACAATTAGAAACAAGAAAATTACAAAGTGGAAAAGTTATACAGGCAAAAACATACAGTAAAGGTAGGAAATCATCCCCACACAAACTAGTAGAGAAATTAATAGACAAAAGTAGTAACATCACCTTTATCGACAATTAGCAGTTAAGACAAACAATGAGATGTAACGTATAATATCAAAACCAGTAATCATGAGGGGAGTAGAGTAAAGGTGCAGGGTATTTAAAATGCATTCAAAACCAAGAGCTTAGCAACTTTAGACAATCATGTATATATACAGACTGCTATACCAAAAACTCATAGTAACCACAAACCAAAAATCTCTAATATATACACACACAACAGAAAAGGGAATCCCAAACACAAAATTAAAGATAGTTATCAAATCACAAGAGAAAAGAAAAAAAAAAAAGACCTACAAAAACAAATTAAAAACCGTGAACAAAATGGCAATAAGAACATACATACTGATAATTACATTAGATATAATTGGAGTAAATACTCCAACCAAAAGACATCGACTGCTTAATTGGATAAAAATCAAGATTCGTATACATGCAGTCTACAAGACAGCCACTTCAGATCTAGAGACATACACAGACTGAAAGTGCGGGGACAGAAAAAGGTATTCTATGCAAATGGAAATCAAAAGAAAGCTGGAGTGGCAATACTAATATGAGACAAAATTGACTTTAAAATAAAGACTGTTACAAGAGACAAAGAAGGACACTACATAATAATCAAGGGATCAATTCAAGAAGAAGATATAACAATGGTAGATATATATGCACCCAACACAGGAGCACCTCAATATACAAGGCAACTGTTATTAGACTTAAAAGGAGAAAGTGACATTAACACAATAATGGTGGACCCTGATACCTTACACCCATCAATGGACAGATCATCTAGACAGAAAATCAGTAAGGAAACACAGGCCTTAAATGACACATCAGACCACATGGATTTAATAATTGATATTTATAGAGCATTCCATTCCAAAGCATCAGAATACACATTCTTTTCAAATGCACATGGAACATTCTCCAAGACAGACCACATGCTGGGCTACAAAGCAAGCCTTGGTAAATCTAAGAAAACTGAAATCGTATCAAGCATCTTTTCCAAACACAAGGGTATAAGGTTAGAAATCAACTACAAAAAACTGCAAAAAACACAAACACATGGAAGCTAAATAATATGCTGCTAAACAACAAATAGATCACTGAAGACACCAAAGAACCAATTAAAAAACTACCTAAAGACAAAAATGAAAATATGATGATTCAGTATGTATGAGAGGCAGCAAAAGCAGTTCTAAGATGAAAGTTTACAGTGATATAAGCTTACCTCAGGAAACAAGAAAAATCTCAAACAACCTAAACTTACATCTAAAGCAACTAGAGAGAGAAGAACAAACAAAATGCCAAGTTAGCAAAAGGAAAGAAATCATAAAGATCAGAGCAGAAATAAATGAAATAGAGACTAAAAAAACAAAAGAACAGATCAAGGAAACTAAAAGCTGGTTCTTTGAAAAGATACACAAAATTGATAAATCTTTAGCCAGACTCATCAAGAAATAAAGGGAGAGGGCTCAAATCAATAAATTCAGAAATGAAAAAGAAGTTACAACTGACACCACAGAAATACAAAGGACCATAAGAGACTATTACAAGCAACTGTGCATCGATAAAATGGACAACTTATAAGAAATGAACAAATTCTTAGAAAGGTACAATCTCCCAAGACTGAACCAGAAAGAAATAATAATTATAAAAAGACCATTACTGTACTGAAATTGAATTAGTAATTAAAAGACCCCCAATAAACAGAATTCCAGGACCAGATGGCTTCAAAGGAAAATTCTACCAAACATTTAGAGATGAGTTAACACTTATACTACTGAAACTATTTCAAAAAAATTGCAGAGTAAGGAATTCTTCCAAGCTCATTCTATGATGCTACCATTTCCCTGACACCAAGACCAAACAAAGATACCACAAAAAAAGTACAGCCCAATATTACTCATGAACATAAATGCAAAAATTCTCAGAATACTAGCATAACAACTCCAATTAATACATGAAAAAGATCATACACCATGATCAAGTGGGATTTATCCCAGGGATGCAAGGATTTTTCAATATGCACAAATCAATCAGTGTTATGTCACATTAACAAACTGCAAATAAAAACCATATGATCATCTAAATAGGTGTAGAAAAAGCTTTTGATAAAATTCAATGTCCATTTATGATAAAAACTCTCAAGAAAGTGGGCTAACAACATACTCAATGGTGAAAACCTGAATACATTTCCCCTAAGATCAGGAACAAGACATGAATGTCCTCTCTGAACACTCTTATTCAATGTAGTTTTGAAAGTCCTAGCCACAGCAATCAGAGAAGAAAGAAAGAAAAGGAATCAAAATTGGAAAAGACGAAGTAAAACTGTCACTATTTGCAGATAACATGATATAACACATAAAAAAACCTAAAGATGCTACCAGAAAACTACTAGAGTTCATCAATGAATTCAGTAAATTTGCAAAATACAAAATTAATACACGGAAATCGGTTGCATTTCTATACACTAAAAATGAAATAGCAGAAAGAGCAATTAAGGAAATAATGCCACATACCATATCAAAAATATAAAATACCTAGGAATAAACCTATCTAAGGAGGCAAAGGACCTGTACTCCAAAAAGTTTAAGACACTGATGAAAGAAATTGAAGACGACACAAACAAATGAAAAGATACACTGTTCTTAGGCTGTAAAAATCAATATTGTTAAAAAGACCATGCTACCCAAGGCAATCTATAGATTCAAGGCAATCCCTATCAAAATACCAATGGCATTTCTCATAGAACTAGAACAAAAAATATCATTATATTTGTATGGAATCACAAAAGACCCCGAATAGCCAAAACAATCTTGAGAAAGAATAGAGCTGGAGGAATCAGGCTCTTCGACTTCAGACTATACTATAAAGCTACAGTAATCAAAACAGAATGGTACTGTCAAAAAACAGACATACAGATGAATGGAACAGGATAGAGTCCAGAAATAAACCCACATACTTATGGTCAATAAATCTAAGACAAAGAAGGCAGGAATATACAATGGAGAAAAGACAGTCTCTTCAATAAGTGCTGCTGGGAAAACTGGACAGCTAGATGTAAAAGAATGAAATTGGAACACTCTCTAACACTATATACAAAAATAAATTCAAAACGGATTAAAGACCTAAACTCCTAGAGGAAAACATAAATCACAGCAATATTTTTTGGCTCTGTCTCACTGAGTAAAGGAAATCAAAACAAAAATAAACAAATGGGACCTAATAAAACATAAAAACTTTTGCAAAGTAACGGAAACTATCAACAAAACAAAAAGACAATCTACAGAATGGGAGAAAATATTTGCAAACAATGTGACCAACAAAGGACTAATTTCCAAAATACACAAATAGCTCATACAGCTCAATATCAAAAAAAACAAACAACCCAATCAAAAAACGGGCAGAAAATATAAATAGACATTTCTCCAAAGAAGACATACAGATGTCCAAAAGGTACATGAAAAGATGCTCCACACTGCTGATTATTAGAGAAATACAACTGAAAACTATAATGAAGTATCATTGCACACTGGTCAGGTGGCCATCATCAAAAAGTCTACAAATAATAAATGCTGGAGAGGGTGTGGAGTAAAGGAAACTCTCCTACACTGTTGGTGGGATTATAATTTGGTGTAGCTGCTATGGGGAACAGTAAGGAGGTTCCTTAAAAACTGAAAACAGACTTACCAAATGATCCATCAATCCCACGCATGGGATGTATCTGGAGATAACTCTAATTTGAAAAAAATACATGCACCCCAATATTCATAGTAGCACTATTTACAATAGCCAAGACATGGAAGCAGCCTAAATTCCCATCAAGAGATGAACGAATAAAGATGTGGTATATGTACAATGAAATATTACTCAGCCGTAAAAAGGAATGAAACAATGTCATTTGCAGCAACATGGATGGAACTGGAAATCATCATACTAAGTAAAGTAAGTCAGACAGAGAAAGACAAGTATCATATGATATCACTTACATGTGGAATCTAAAAAAATATGGTACAAATGAACTTATTTACAAAACAGAAAGAGACTCACAGACATAGAAAACAAACTTACAGTTACCAAAGGGGAAAAGAGGGGTAAGGATAAATTAGGAGTGTAGGATTAACGAATATAAAATAGATAACCAACACGGGCCTACTGTATGGCACAGGGAACTATATTCAATATCTTGTAAAAACCTACAATGGAAAAGAACCTGAAAAAGAACAGATTTCTCTGTGTGTGTATATATGTATATATAACTGATCCATTTGCTATACACCTAAAACTAGCACAACACTGTAAATCAACTATACTTCAGTAAAGAAAAGAAAAAGATACAAACTTGTATGTATAAAATAGATAAGCAACCAGTATATATTCTACAGCACAGGGAATTATAGCCATTATCTTGTAATAACTTTTAATGAAGTATAATCTATAAAAATACTGAATCACAATGCTATTAACCTGAAACTAATATAATACTGTAAATCAACTATACTTCAATTTTTTTAAAAAGCAAAAAAATAAACAAGCAAACTCCTAGAAAAAAACAGATGGACACACATATTAAGATTTACTATTCTAAGAGGGAGGGTAATAACTCAGTGGTACAGCATGTGCTTAATTAGCACGCAGGAGACCCTGAGTTCAATCTCTAGTACGTCCATTACAGGGGGAAATAAAGAATCACTATCCTAGAATTCTAGATGATGAATATCAATTTGATGGTGAAACATTGTTCATAAATGCTATATGCTCTTATTTTATTTTTACATTAATATATCAGTGTTTTAAAAATTATTTAAATGCAAATGTAAATTTCTACTCAACAATTTTCAAACATTTACTGTTAACACACTTATGTCAGGTATGGTCACTTTTAAATTCAGTGGCTGCCTAATGTATTTTTAATTTTAGGATCAAAATCATTTTAATCAAGAAAATATGATAACTACATAAGTTCAAAACACTAAAGCTCTGAACATTTTTAAAAACAATGAATAGTTAAATTTACATATATGTAAATTTAAAAATATGTGCCATATACTATGTATATGTATTTACATGCAATACATTGTATATGTAAAAACTGTAACAATTCTACCTAATAAAACTGAAAAATGTAAATAAAAGAAAATTATATAATATAAAATCATAGCATAGTTCAACAAAACACAATTTTAAAGCTATAACCCATCTAGAGTTAATATTTGGATCATGAATTTAACAAAGACGCTAATATGATCAAAAAGATTTCAAACTGTAAGCACTTGAATGCGTACTCCCTGAATCATTCCCTAATGATTTTAGGTCACAATTAAATACTTAAAATCAATTATAAAAAATGGGTCTATATATTTCTATTATACCTGGGAATATTCTAAAGCAGGTGTCATATCCCTATTTCTACCTTTCACATAACTACTCAGAACCCTTCACAGGTGTAACAAATAAAACTGAACACTTACCAATACCTTGGGGCCGACTTAACCTTACAGGATTACTTTCAAATTTTTGGACATGAGGTGGGTATTCTTTCCTAGAAAAGGAAATTTATATAGTTTTATTCTAACAGAAAAAATTACTTAATATGAAAAAGTTGAGGGAATATTTACAATACATTTATTAAAAGCAAACCATAGCTTCTCTGCCATAAGAAAGTGGTACTATAATAGGACTATGGTACACAAATATACTAAAGCTTAATGCACTATAAGATCCCTAAGGGCAGTGACTATATTTTATTTAGACTGGCAATCTGTGAGAGCCCACAGTGGGCAGTCTTTCAAATAAATATTTAATAAATGAATCCAAATATTTGTCCTTTCAAAAGTCACTTTGGAAAGCTATATGTTTATTTCCCAAATGTAGAAAACTTTAGGTTGGAACTACCTTCATAATCAGTATAAAAATTTTGGGGAAGAAAATCGTAGTATTTCATTGGAATTAAAAAATTACTCAGCTTATATTAAATACTCAATTTGCCCCATTTTGCTGTAAATACTTCTAGTTGTTTAAAAAAAAATCAATGAATAAAGAAATAAATAGCAAGTAACGTATTGGTTTTGAGGATAATTTCAAAATCAGTACAAAAATGTTATATACAAAACTAGCAACCATGAAACAAGTACTTTGGTCTTGTAATATAACATGACTACATTATGGGGATATAATTACATTTTTAAAAATATATTAAATTACATTTCAGACTTCATATACAATCAAATTTCAGGATTTTGAACACAGTCCTTAGTAAATAAGGATCCTAAAATATTGTATGAGTCCAAATATACACTAGTTTGGAAGAAAAGCAAAAAATCTATAGCTAATTGTGGGATAAAAGCATTGAAGAGATCTGCAAAAAATGCAATAGACCAGGGAGCTAAATAGTATTTTCCCATCCTAAATAAAAGTTCCTAAAAATATTTCCATTTTATTTAACTTGGGTATAAGAGGTTATTTTGTTATTTGTAAATCCATTCAAACTAGTGATTGGTATCACAGGGCAATATAATTTAATTAATTAATTAGTTAAAAATCCTAAAGGAGTTTTCCTGTAAGGATTTCATATTCTTATATTGTGATAGTCAAAGCACGTAAATTGAAACCAAAATAAGAAAGTTACACAAGAAAATAATAAGATTTGTGATAATAGTGTTTTTGTGATAACCATTAGCAAATAGTGAGCAACATGTGCCAGGTACTGTTCTAAGTGCTTTGTATCTATTAATTATTTTAATCCTCACAATAACTTTATAAAGTTACTGCACTTTGTAGCACTTTGTAGATGAGGAAACTGAGGCACAATAAGGTTAATTAACCTGCCCACGGTCACAAAACCATTAAATGGCAACACCAGAATCTGAATCCTGGCAGATGGCATCGGTATTGATGAGTAATGATTTTTTTTATCATTATTGAGCAGCATTTGGTACAACTGGGTAATTTCCACACTGACAAAATTGTAAGATTCGTGAGGATATATATTGTGAAGAGAATCTGCCTTACAGATTGAAATACTAGTGCCATGAAAAAGAAGGTAGGTTTTCAGCTCCTAACTATATTAAGCTTTAAAACACACATTTTGATATTCTATACACTTTTACACTAAAAAGGATATAATACAGTCTTACGTTTAAACCAAATAATCAAGTTTTTAATCTCTAGTTTTCATAACTCTATACTTCAGAAAAATTAAGATACAAACTATAAAATGCAACTGAGGGAATGAATCTGAAGCAAAATATTACACAATTGTAGTAAACTCTGAAACCTCTACATATTACATTATTTTTTAAGTGGTGGACAACAGAAACAGTATATTCTTAAATACTAAGGATTATCAATAAAGAAAATAATATGACAGGGTGGCCAGAAAATCTGGAAATACAGATACTTTGGATTTTTGTCAATTTGAACCTGGTTACTTACTTATTCTGGGGTATTCTATAAGCAAGCATAGGTTTATTGAATAATAACTGACAGAAATCATCTGAGACAACAAATCACAGATGGGCAGGGACTGAAAATGCTGCACTAATTAACTCTTTTCTTTGCTGACACAGTGCACTGAACCATGAATTGCTGATGATGAACAAACAACACGCTGAATATACCACAAAATATCCAGCACCTATCATATACTGTAATGTAATGTTAAAACACTACTGTATTTTTGTGCACATTTCCAGACCTATGGCTGCTCTCTATCCAATAATTACTACATCTTTCCCTAGACAAACAGGGCAAATTAAGTTACTGTTTTAAAAAATATATTATAATGAGTAAATTACAGAAATAAAAGCATACCTTACGTTCAATGTAAGAGAAGTCAGAAGAAAAGTAGTATTGGTTTGATAAGAGAATTAAAATAACTTTAAGGCTATAAACTATCTTGAGTTCTTTAAAATTTACTTTTAAAAAAATTTTGTTAGGCAATCAAAAATGAGATTTTATGTTAATTTCTTGGTTTGAAGGTTCCATCACTCTACAGATACTAACATTTCAAACCCCAAACTAGTATGACACTTAAGGCTATGGTTTAATTTCCCAGTGGATTTTCTTTCCCATCTCAAAACAAACAGAAGCAGAGAACTGTCCCTGTCTTCTGTCTTCTACCAGGTGGAAGCATTTTTTTTTTTTTTTTTTTGCTTCTGAGGGTTTATGTTTTGTATATAAAGTTTTAAAGAAAACCTCACTTTATGGACCCAGTGTTTTACAAGCTGCATAAAATGAACTGGGGAGTTTTTTTTCTGTGTGGAACTGTTTGAAAAACATTAGAATGCTCTGCTTATTAAAGGTTATACAGGCTTCAGCCCTGAAAGTATTTTTTAAAAATAAACTTCATTTTACAGAAAGACTGGATTTGCTAAAGAGTTGAAAAGACAATTCAGAATTCACTTATATCCCCTACCCAGTTTTTCCTAATGTTAACACCTCCATTACCCTCATACATACGTCAAAAAAAAGACATCAACATTTGTACACTATTAACTAAACGCCAGGCTTTATTTGAATTTCACCAGCGATTCCACTAATATCCATTTCTTGCTTTAGAATCCAATCCAGGATCCACCACATTTAGTTGTCATGTCTCCTCAGTCTCTCTGCTTCTTGTTGTTGTTTTTGTTTGTTTTTTAATTTTTTTTTTATTTTGCGGGGGGTAATTCGTTTACTTACATTGTTCTTCATGATGTTAGTCATCTATTTTGTACAATGCCCCTGGATGTGGGTCTGTCCAATGTTTTCCTCATGATTAGACTAAAGTTGTAGGCTTTAAGGAAAGTGCCCTTCTCATCACATCATATCAAGGGTGTCATGATATCAGTGTTTTATTTATCACTAGTGATATTAACCTTGATCACTGGGCTAAGGAGTGTTTTCCAGGTTTCTCCATTCCAATGTTATGTATTGCTCCTTTCTATGTTCTATTTGAAGGCAAGCCTGCAAAGGGGCGGAGGGTAGTTAAACTACTTCCTGAGAAGGGGAGTATCTATATCTATTATTTGGCATTCTTCTGTAATAAATAACTGTCCATTTCCCCCAATTCATTTTATGCAGCTTGTAAAAATCCTAGAATAGTTCATAAATATTTATTCAATCATATGTATCAGCATGACTCATGGATAAATATCCATTTATTTTATACTTTATAATCCAATTGTTTCGGTTTTGGCCTCTGGGAGCTTTTTCAGTTGGCTCCTGTGTTCCTTTGATGTGACCTCACTCTTTTTTTAAATTCTGGTAAAATATACACAACATAAAATTTACAGAAATATGGAACATTTCACCAACCTGCATGTCATGCTTGTACAGGGGCCATGACAATCTCTGTATTGTTCCAATTTTAGTATATGTGCTGTTGAAGCAAGTACCCTTTTTTTTTTTTAAATACTTATTTGGATTCTGATACTACAAGATACTCCATGATCATTTTGTGTTTTCCCTAACCCACCCCGAGGATCAGCCACTTCTCCATGTTCCCTTTAGTAGAGTGGTATCAGAAACCAGGATCTGAGTGCTGTTTTCCTTTTTAAGTTGGTTTTAACTCATTTTATAAATCGTTCCATTGCTCTAACTGATCTCAAAAGATGTAAATTTTCATAAATTTGTTTGGGTTCATTTTCCATTAAAATCCATTATCCCAAACTCATGTTTAAACTGAAATCAATCTAGTTTTTGAAGAGATGTATTAAAATCTTCCACAGTTGTACTATAACCAAGAACTTTAAAAATATATATATTAGGGGAGCTTTATACGTTTAGTTGTTATACTCTTATAGACTGTGTCTACTATAAAATGTGCTCCTTTAACCTATTTAGTACATCTAATCCTTAATTCTATCTCACTTTTTGCTAAAATTCTACTCATGCTTTCCTTTTGTTTACTTACCTTTTGACTCTAAATACCCCTTCACTTACAACTTGTTATTTTGTATTTGATTCTTGCAAACATCATGTAGTTGGGTTTAATCCAATTAGTTTTCACTGTTTTCTCTTTTCCCCTGTTCTTACCGATGTGCACAATTATTATTCATTTTTCTCCCCTAGCTAATTTAACAATAGTCACCTTCCCTCTCTCAACCCTTATTTTAATTGCATATTTCTGTTCATTAACATGCTATCAAGATTCCAACTACTTCTCTCAAGCAAGATGTTCTACTGTATCCCCAAGGGGATAAGGTCTTTAAAATCCTTTTATTTCCCTGTCCTACCTCACTCAATCTCCCTCCCCAAAAAAGGTCTTAAGATTCCTTTTACTTCTGCCTTTCTATCTCGACCTCCCTAATTCCTGAGATAGCTTTGAATACTTAGTCACAGATTATTACTGATTTTCTTTTGTAGATATCTCTATATGGTAAGTGGAACATGCTTAGCCTTAACTGAATGCCAATGACTTAAGTTTTTAATTGCGTCAAATTATAAATCATATACAAAAGATTACTTTTACTCTCAAAGATTTATCAGGTAATGTCACTTCTCTACCTAAAATGCCTTGAAGGTTTCTAGTGAGTGCATCAATATAAAACCTAAACCCTTCATATCACCTTACAAAGTCTTTTATGATCTAGGAGTCCTAGCTGACCTTGCCAAACCCACCTGGTAACATCTTCCCCTTTGCTTTCCACTTCCAGTCATAGTGGTCTTTCTTTCCATTCTTTGAACATGCTAAACTCTTTCCTGCATTAATATCTTAGTACCAGCTCTTCCCTATCTGGAAAAGTTATCTCTATGATCATGGTATGGCTGACTCTTCATTCAGTCCTTGGTTAAGTGTCAGCTTCATAGTAAGGACTCTTTCTGAATAGACAATCTGAAGAAACCATACTGTCACTCTCTATCACATCATCCAATTACACTTTCTTACAAAGAACTTATTATTTGGTGTTTTACTTGTTAATTATCAGTTTTTGCCCATCAAAATGTAAACTACAGGAGTGCAGGAATTGTCTGTTTTGTTCATCACTATATCCTTATGCCTAGAACATAGCAGACACTTGACAAATATTTGTAAGGAATAAATGTGTGTAACTAAAAGGCAGTAAGTAATTAGAAGAGTATTTATCAGGCCGAACAATTGTATAAACACTGCTGTACAAGGATGGTAATGTTACCAAAACTGAACCACTAGCCACCATGCAGAGCCACCATAAAGTAATTCAGAGTATTAATTTGACAGCCTATGTGCAAATACCATAATTCAGGCACTTGAAAGGCACTGTAAACTTGTTTATATTTATTAATTAGATAGGTTAGCTGGAAACTGAACATACCTTGATTCTCTAGTCTATTTACTGTCTTACGTCCTAGTCTTTTTCTAGTGTTTTCATATCCAGTCACTGTTTTCTTCACAGTGTGCATAAATTATTATGAGGCAAGACATATCATTCTTCTCTTCCCTCACTTACTCTTCTTTTTAAAGAGTAAATCTATTGCTCTTTTTAAATATTTACTCTTCTAAATGAACTTTAGAATCAGTTGGTCAAATTTATTAAAATAACATCGAAGTCACCAGGATTCTTGACCAAAATTGCATTAAATTTACTTTAACAAGCACTGGTATCAAATAACCAACCATGAAACTAATATCTACCTTAGATCAGGTTCTTTAGAGATATTTATAAAGGATTTATACATCATTAATTTCATTACTCAATATTTAATTTCAGTTGCTACTGTGAATTAAATTTTGGTCTTTCCAATAAATACTCCAATTGATCAGAGGTGAATTTATAAAAACTTAATTATTATTATAAGTCTTATAGTCTACCATCTTACTGAACTCATTATTTCTAAGGTGTTAGATGACTCTCACAATTCTAAGGAAGATAGTACCATTCGAATATAATTTTATTTTCAGATCCCTGAGACAGCAATTTATAACACTAATATAAACTGGTACCACTTCTCTGCAAAACAATTTAGCAGTACTTTTCAAAGCATTAAAAGCATTTGTAACCTAACCCAAAGAAGCCTTTTCCAAAAATTTATCTTGAAATACATTTAGAGATTTATAAACAAAGTTGTTCATCAATGTGTCACACATAACAGTGAAAAACAACCAGAAAAGGGCTAATGGGTAAATAAATTATGTATATCTGCAGGACAGCTATTATGCAATCATTCAAAATCATTTTTAGAAGCCAACTTAATAAAAGAGAAAAATGCTAGGACATACTGTTAGGTGAAAACTCAGAATATACAGCTGTACTATTATTATGACTCCACATACATTAGGTATATTAAAAAGTATGCAAGAAAAAAATATTGGAAAGAAATGTATAAAGATCCTAACGACATAATTTTCTATTTTAAGAGCTTTTTAAGAAGTATAAAATCTTTCACTATAATACTTGTCTTTTCAAACACCCCCTTTTAAGTAAATGTTTCTAGTATTTCGTAATTTTTATTGTATTTTCACATATGTACCTTTTTGTTGTTTCAAAATTCTCTATGATATGCACATGCTTTTTATAATAAAAGTATTTAAAATTTTTTTAAATTGGAAAATTATTACGTGCTTCAGTTTCATAATAGGCCAAGAATCTTTATCTAAGAATGCCAAATTCTAATAGCAGATTAAATACTCTAGGTTGCTGATGCTGCCACATACACTGTATTCACAACCTACCTGTCCGAAAGTCAGAAAAGAATTCAAGTCATTCAAGTTGTCAAAGTCACCCACAACAAGGAAAAATAAAAGCAATTTTTTTAAGTTTGCAAGCTCTAGATCTTAACATCATTATTTATTTACTCCAGCTTAGCTTTAAATGTAAAATATACTTATTGTGCCCAGTATATAGTATAAATGGAAAAAAAAAAACCCGGAAAAGATTAACCTTCCACAACTACTTAGGTTTTATTAGATAAACCATCCGCTTAATAAGGAAAGCATTTAGTTCAGAGATTCATAGTCCTTCATGTGTTAAGAGATAAAGATAAAGGATCTTCTATTACTCTTCAAAGATCAGGAAAAAGAATGTGGCTTAGTTCCTAAGAAGGGACGAAAAAAAGGCTTATGTGAAAAAAGTCTACAAAATAAAATCTACTGGCACAAGAGTTCTTAGTTTATCTCTGACAAAGATAAAATAATGTTAGGTAAGAATCCAAAGGATTAATGGGCTCAATTCAACCTAACAGTAACTAAGCTGCTGAATAAAGCACTCAGGTGTATTTATCATAATATATTTTACAAATGGCTGTTGTTTCATGTCTAGGTCCTGGTAGTAATGTTGGTAACAACAACAACAAAAAAGACGAAGAGTTTCAGTATTACAGAAATTTCTAACTTTACAGTATATGTGTCAGTTTTAAATTATTATCTCATTTGTTCTTCATAAGTCTCCCTTAAAATTGGCCAAGTATCATATCCCTATTTTAGAGTAAGCTATATGTTTACTAGTAACACTGGTAACTTAATTATACATCTTCTGACTCCTTTTCCCATATTATTCAAATAAGCTCCAAGAAAGTGGGGATTTCTGTCTGCTCCTAGAAGAGTGCCTGGCACATAGAGTCATTGAAATATTTGCTCAATGTATCAACAAATAAATTTCCACTACAAAAATAAGTATAAGAAACCAAGACAGTGGGAAAAAAATCAGTATAAACCCTCCACGGCTACTGTGAAAAAGAAAATAATCTAAGACTTTTACACTACTCTGATACTGTAACAAATAGTACCTGTATTTTACCTACTATAGCATTCAGGAAAGAGTCTGGTTTGCGTGTGATTGTAAAGTTATTTAATGTATATTCTTTAGCAATTTTATTAAAAGCATCTTATTAAAAAAAGGTCTTCCTCCCCAAATACTGTCCTTATGGGTTAAAAATTTATAAGATATAAAATGACTCATCTATATCTGAAAGAAATAATGATCTTCTCAGAGAAAAACAGAAAAAATTCTCCTTCTCAGGAGACAGAGTAAAATATTTGCACAACCCATTCATTCAAAACATGTAAGAACTGTGAAGTATTTCAGAATTATAAAATATGCCTAAACCTTTGCCAATGGGGTCATTTTTAAATTTACATTTGAGAAAATTTGTGTTCATGGAAAATACAGCATTCTATAAAATACTGCAAGTTGTCCCTTTGCCTCGTCTATACCTTTACACAAAATTATAGAGTCTAAGTTACATAATTAAACAAGATTATAGAATAACACTTCTTTTGACCTTCACCAATGACATAAAAGTGCTGGTTTAATACAAGGGCTGTTTACCTGTTTTGTTGGGGGGAGGGTTCATAAAAGACTCTTGAAACTCATGGAAGCAAGAAAAAAAGATATGCACGTGCACAAAAATTCCCACATACATACGCTGAGGAGAGAAGCGATTTTTACGGACATTTGCTTTAGAACAACTACAACCATTTCACCAAAGAAGTGTATGTTCTTAAAAACATGTTTCCATGTTATTTACAATATTCAACATTTCTGCTAAAGGATGATGTGTCTGCTAGTATTATTACAAAGGGAACAAAGAATGATCATAAAATTTTGTCACAATTTTTTGCCAGAATAGGGATATATGTGATATTTACTTTTAACTTCAAGCTTAAGGTATTCATTCTACTTCCATTTTTCTCCTCAGTTACTAAAGTATAAAATAAAAATATTACCACTAAAATGTAATAAGAAATATTTAAGTTATCTAGCTGAAAGCAATTTTACTACTAAGATGCTGAAATATTCTATTTTTCAAAGGAAAATAGGTATACATCAGTATAGGTATATAATAATCATTCATAGAGAAATGTATATTGAGAACTATGGTGAAATATTACCCATATAAGTCAAATATCATGTTGTGCTACTACTGTTTCCTTTTATTAAAATAATTAATAAGCTTAATGATGAACTCTAATTCAATGGATATTTTTCAAAGCATATAAATAATCTGATATTTTACTGTTATATCCATGCTCTAATTTCATCAATATTGAGCTTACCTTTCCTTTTGGTCCAGACTGCTTAAAACATGAAAAAGAAAAAAAATGTAAGAGGCAAGACCTCATTTTTGATATATCATTGTAGTTTTAGTAACTGCAGTCAATAAGGCAAAACTCTGTGATTAATTTGTTTTAAACACATTATATATATATTATAGGCTAGTGGTTTGAATTTTCTCAGCTATGTAAACTGGCTTTCAATGTTTGTCAGTACAGAAAATAATTTGTATTTAAACATATTTAAGGAATAAAAAAGGATGTACAAAGATAGAAAATTCTTGAAAGAGCTTTATTTAACCATCTAACATTTGAGAATATGTTATTTTAGAGTAGTTATGAAAATAGTCTTTAAGGAATACAATTTCCTGAAAGTTATAAAATTTTTAGATGCCAATCCTGTTATCAGGTGTGATTATAGTCAACCCTTGGTATCTGCAGGAGGCTGGTTCTAGCACCCCACATGGATACCAAATAGTGGATGCTCAGGTCCCTGGATATAAAGCTGTAGTATTTGCATATAACCTATACATACCCTAGCATATACTGTAAATCATCTCTAGATTGCTTATAATACTTAATATTAAGTAAATACTATGAAAATTGTCTCAAGTGCCAGCAAATTCAAGTTTTGCTTTTTATAACTTTCTGGAATTTTTTTCCTTGAATATTTTCTATCCGTGGTTGGTTGAATCCACAGATGTGAACCCCCCAGGTACAGAGGGCCGACTGTATTTGCTTCTGAGTAAGAAAAAAAAATTTTTTTACGATTGAAACTTTTGCACAAAAGCTTTAGACTAAATACAAATACAATATATGGTTTGGGACACAAGAAAAGTCCTGGGACTTAAAATCATGGCCTCTAACCAAAAGTCCAATGTATAAAAGGTCTACCCTCCTCCATAGTTCACAGAAAATCTAAAAAGCTATCAACTACAATTATTTAAGAGGAAAATCATAAGACCCCTCAATTTAATAAGATTCACACCCTAGAATTATTCCTATTAAAAAAGAAGCTGAATATTCAGAACTGAAGCAAAACAGTTTACAAAATCCCCAAGTCCCCATATTAACTCTTGTATTCCTATCATGTGAAGCACACAGTTATCAATTTAATCCTAGCAAATTAAGAAAAAATAATATGGCAAGTTGGTTTTACAGAAATAACACTGAAAAGAAATACTTACTTTGTTTAAAATTAGTTTTAATAGTAAGGAAAAGAATTATTATAAACTTACATGGATATATTTGAAATTTTACTTCTATTTAAAAAAAGGGATAATCTGTGTAAAATTAATTTATGTTGGAAAAATGACAGAAAAATGAGGGAAAATTATCATACCCCTATTAAAGTAAGTTAGAGAAAGGTAAACATAAAAGTTGAATATAGTCTATTCTTACAGACTTACTTCTTATGGAGTTGTATTTTCAGGAAAAGTAAAATGAAAACCAAAAGTTAGGCATTAATTCTTAAGCTAGCCATTTCCAACTCTACACTGTTGTGCCCAAGGAGTGAGAAGAGTTTAGTACTTTCTTGTTTTGGGCTTATTTTTTAAACTCACCTATATAGAGTAAAGGAAAGAGGTAGAAGAAAGGGTAAAAGTAGAAGAAACAGGCTTGATTCTTTCCAATAAACCAAGGGAGCAAGGAAAAAAAACAAAAATACCAAAGAAATATATACCCATGCTCACTTCTCTTATCCTTGAGAAAAATGTATTTACTATATGACGCCTAATTTATAAGTCATGGCACTTCTCCAATATTTCTCAATATGTATTTATTATCAAGCCCTGTCCTAGAGGAGGAAGGAAGGAAGGAAGGAAGGAAGGAAGGAAGGAAGGAAGGAAGGAAGGAAGGAAAGAGAGAGGGAAAGAAAGGAAAGAAAGAAAGAAAGAAAAGAAAAGGAAAGGAAAGGAAAGAAGAAGGAAGGAAGGAAGGAAGGAAAAAAAAAGAAAAGAAAAGAAAAAAGAAAAGAAAGGAAAGAAAAAAAAAAGAAAAGGAAAGGAAAGGAAAGGAAAGAAACTTTAAAAAAAAACAAGGAGGGAGGACATTCTTAGTAATGTAGGACTTGTAAAAATGTCTACTTACATTCTTGTTGAACTATTTCTGCTCTTAAAATTTTACAAAAGGAAAGAAAAAAGATAGCCTGACTGACTCTGGTTTCCATGACCTGATTTTGGACTTCAAAAATTCTTTCAAAGTGGTGCTTTTCATTAATAACTAAATCTTGCTTATTCCAGGAGCCCATTTTCCCATTTATGAATTACATAAGCTTTTGCAGACATTCATTTTCCCCTATGGTCCTTACAAGTCTTTTTACCTATTCTCAGAAAATAAAAAAGTGAAAATGTAAATAAAACATAAACCAGTAAATGTGCTCTTCTTCCACGTCTGATTAAAGTTCAGAGTGGAAATGGTATAGTTATAAAGATTTCTAAATTTCTGCATTTCTTCCATACTAATACTATCCTCCTCCATCACTAGTTGTATCTATATTTTAAATATGAATTAAATTAACATTTGGAATAGTAGTGAGAAAATAGATTGAATCATAATACTCTTCCAAATAGTAGCTGATCTGATTGTTCAATAATCTTTGTTCATATCTTTTAGATTAAAAAGATGTGATGTACTTGTTCCCCTATCTTACTGAAGAACAACAAATTATTCAAAATGCAGGTCTGATTTACTGATCCCTCACCCCCAGAAGGATGGATTATGTGTGTGAACTACCAACTTGCGACATTTCCTCTAACTTCAAATTAAGAGTTGAGAAAATAAGAAAAATTAAGAGAAGCTATAAAAGCCAGTGTGTTCACCTTCATCTGAGGCATGAAAACTATGCCAACACTACACTAAGTAAAACCAAAAGCCTGGTAGCCATCAGCTGAGGTGAAGACTTCTTCCATGCCTTTGAAGATGTGGTTCCTACAGCATGGTATGTTCTCTTCTTGCTAACACAGTCAAAAGCTTCTTTAATAAATCCTTTGTGAATTCTCCACTGCTCTCTTCTCTGTAAATAGTACTACACATACTTTGTATATCTCTACTACTGCACTCACCAGGCAATGTTTTGTTTACTTGTGTTTCTGTCTTCTACTCTAACCAAACTTGAGCTTCAAGGTAAAAATGGTTATATTCACCTTTGACTACTTCGTACCTATGCCTGGTACGTAGCATAAAGCCACTCAATAGTTTTGAAGGAAAAAAACTGGAAAAACTCTCAATGACTGATCTTTAAACTTCAAAATCTTTAATGACAGCCACCCTGCAGTAGGACTAAGAATTATTTATAAATAAGAGACAGATAAGAAGTAGAACATATCCTGCTGACATGACTCTTCAGTATTCCTTACTGCCCCTTGATGTTCTTGTTAGGTGTTTTCACTCAGGATTATTTCTTTAAGTATAAATCAATTCAGGTTTTGTGGTTTTTGTTTTTTTAAAGAAACAATATTTTACTAGTAAATACCACTTCCTATTAACAGAATCTAATGTTTTATACAGATGAGCAATAATACACATGGCAAGGGATAAGAAGTGCCAAAACCTAGAATAAAACAAAACATAAACCAATCTCCAAACTGGAATCAGTTTTTTAACATTAAGAATGAAGAAAGGAGGGATGGAGAGAATAAGTCATAGTGCAAATAATTCTAAACTAACATAACTTCCAAAGCAATAATACTTTTGGTTGTAGAATATATCATTTTATTATAAATTAGATTTCAACTTAGATACTTTCAGAAAAGCAAGCAGACAGGTCTTTCTTAGCAATGGATCCTATCAATGTGATCAGTGTGTGAGAAACAGTCTATCCTTCTCTTCCCTAATCACTCTCCTTTTATTATTTGTCCTCATGTTGGTGCCACACATAGACCAGATAGCTTGATTTGTAAGGCAAGCCAATTTTCTGTTATGTACAGTAACTTCTCTGTGTTTTTAGTTGAAGTTTTCAAATATCTCATGTGAAAACTATAAAAAATAACATATTTAAACAAAGGAAAGGTTTTTTTATTATCCTAAAGTATGAGAAAGATTTAAGAGTCTTAAGCTGAAAAATCTGCGTTATCGCAAATTTAGCAAGGGTTTCCAAGAGTCAGGATACATTTTCTGATTGAGTGGTAGTCTAGATTGACATTTTTAAAAAATGAAGAACAGCATCTAGCATATATATACACCAAATCTTAAAATTTTACTAGTTACAAAAAAAATTTTATGCAACTATTCATAATGCAAGAAATAGAGATAAATTATTTTTCTAATTGTTGGAACCTAAGAATTGCTTCAATTTGAAACTAAGAACTGAATTCAACTGAAGTTTCATAATCATCCAAAATTGGTTATGAAAAACCTCAAAAGCATTTAAAAACACTAAGCATTAACTGTTACTTTCATTATTTCAAGGTTCAAGTAGTACCTTGACAATCAGTGAGAACATTCAAATCTACGAAAATATAACAATTTCTCAAACATTTAAAGCTAATAATGTGATTTATTTTGATACTATGAAACCCTATAAGCCTTACGAAGAAAGTAAGTAATAACTGTAGTTTTACTTATCAGAGCTAAACTATCAGCTGAAGATTTCTTGGTCAAATGTTGTAAAATCAGCTTAATTTAATGGGAACATAATGAAACAGAATGGCTTTTATTTAAAATGTCTCTACTTACAGACCGTGATTTATTCAAAAGCAGATATAAAATAGTAAAATTCTAGGACATGGAGAAATTATTCCATAGATATGACTATCTCTTTAGAGACAATGGAAACAATAAAGTTCCACAAAGTAAAAAAAAAAAAGGCAGTAAAAAACTATTAAAAAGGATGGTATGTATCTACTAAACAAAGGCAATCAGAATCCTTACCTTTGGGCTGCTGTTTTTACTATTGATATCTGTGCATTAGCATGAGGAAAACGTCTTATAGTTGCAGAACATAATGATGCATTTTGAGTATTTTCACTGCAGAGTCAAGACACAAAGAATAATTTGAACAGGGGAAAATTACATACACATATGCAAAATAAATCCTTTAGAATCTGAGCAGACATACAGAAAACTGTCACCACTTAAAAAAAAAATGTATACATAAACCTATTGGCCATGTTACATCGTTCATTGGTTTTCAGCTTTCTGAAATGTTTCCAATTCAGTTCATGAAAGAAGATAAAGAGTAGAACACTAAAATAGAAACCAGGAATCCTAAAAGAATATTTTACACTGTAACATTTTTATAAATCAATTCAGATATAGTTTTTCTTCTTATTCTCCATGTAGGGATTATCCATTTAAAAAAAGCTTTTAAACTAAGATTACACAAAGTTTTCTTATATGCCAAAATAAAAATGTTAATGGGGGGGGGAAGCGGTGGGGGAAGTTAGGAACCTTAAATTCTACTTTTGACTCTCACTGGCCTGAAAATTACTTTAGCCTTTACATACCTCATTTGTCTATAAATTGATAAAGTAGAAACAGTGATTTCCAACCTTATTTCTGAGACATGTAATTGCCCAATTATATCAGTAACAGTGGTTCACTATGACAACCACTAGGAAAGAAGAGAAAGGGAATAAGAAACCTTTAAAAAAAAAAAAAAAAAAAAAAGACTCCCTCCTGGTAAGTACTCCCTAAAGGAGACATAACCTTCTACTTCTACTATGAGGACCAAGATTTTACTAACCATATGAAAGCAAGCTCATCTTACAAAATCCTAGTCTTTTGAAATTATTCTAGCAATATTTTTATTCAGAACCAAGAAATCACTGCAGTCAACCCTATTCCCAAGATTCAAAGCCCAGAATCCACACACTGGGACCATTCTACTTCTTGGTTCTACTGACAAAGTGAAAAGGAAAGGTATAGGTTGGGCCAGTTGGCCACAAAGGTAGTCATTTTTGGTGTCAAACTCTTTATCTGTTCTGTAGGAATGTGTGGTGAAGTGCCTATACCTCAATTTCTTATTGTTGCTCAACATGTTAAGTCCAATTGCGTTGCCTTTCAAAGGTTTTAAACTTTCAGTCTTGTTTCGTCTTGCACATGTCTTCCAGGGATCACCAGAATTAGTAGCAACAACTTCAGATTGACGATTTAACTGTAAAAAGATGCATAAATATTAAAGAGTCAATAAACAACCATTTGACAAATTATCAACAACCATTTGAAAACCCATTTACTTAAAAGGTAAAAATGTACCAGCTATTGGGGATGGGGGAGAGGGAAGGCAGCAGCATGGCTCTAAGAGCAATTCACCTGGAATATTTTTTTCCCTAAGGACAACACAAATATGTAGGAACACAGGTGTTTGTGTATATTTTCCTTTCATTTAAATATCTCCAAAGGTAACTGAGAAAATTAAAAGAGAAAAGCAGAAGGGATAAATAAAGGTAGAGTATCTTAAGATAGCTCTTTCCCAAGAGTAAAAAATAAACATTTCCCCTGCTTAACAGGTCTGTAGGACACTACAGACAAACATGGTAGTAGTCACTGTATGAAGACTTTGGCTTTAGCAACAAAGTTTTTATATAAATGCAGAAACTGAGATAACGTCTTCATATTTTCATACTTGGAAACGAGAGCATAAATATATCAACGACAATCACTTTGTGAAGATCACAGTAGGACACCAGAATGGCCCCATGCTTGGGAAGTTCTCACCAAAGAAATCTACTTTTATTACACTCTTTGTACAAAAGATGTATTCCCAAAAGATGTATTTCTGACACACTGCTTATCACTTTCTCCTCCATGAAACATTTTTTTTACTTCTTAATCTTTGACAGTCATGTACTTCAGATTCCTTCACTTATAGTGATGGCAGATTAGGTAATACAGTTCAATCTTCCCTCTACTAGTTTTCAAAAACTAGAAAAGCTGGACAAAACCCAAATTAAAAAAAAAAAAAATCTGTTCAAAGCACCTGAGGGCTACCAAGGAACTAAGAATTAAGATTAGAGACAATAAACTCAGAGATTTTTCCCTGAGACACCTGTTGATTCCATAAGAATCAACTGAGACGCTGAGAAGTTAAGCTGAACTCCCAGAAGACAGAGCAGGGGAGACAAATGTATAGTTCAACATCCACCAATTATGGACTGGTGGAAATGTAATTCGGTACAGCCACTATGAAAAACAGTATGAAGATTCCTTAAAAAACTAAGAACAGAGTTACCATATGATCCAGCAATTCCACTCCTGGGCATATATCTTAAGAAAACTCCAATTTGAAAAGACACATGCACGCCGATGTTCACAGCAGCACTATTTATAATAGCCAAGACATGGAAGCAACCTAAATTTGCATCAAGAGATGACTGGATAAAGATGTGGTATGTGTATGTACACACACACACACACACACATAGGAATATTACTCAGCCATAAAAAGGAATGAAATAATGCCATTTGCAGCAACATGGATAGACCTGGAGATTATCATACTAAGTGAAGTAAGTCAGACAGAAAGACAAATACCACATGATATCGCTTATGTGGAATCTAAAAAAATGAGACAAATGAACTTACCTACAAAACAGAAACAGACTCATAGACATAGAAAACAAACTTATGGTTACCAATGGTGGAAGGGGGAGGAGATAAATTAGGAGTTTGGGATTACCATCTATAAAATAAATAAACAAGATCCTACAGTATAGCATAGGGAACTATATTCAATATCTTGTAATAACCTACAATGAAAAAGAATATATATAAGTATGTATGTATGACTGAATCACTATGCTGTACACCAGAAACTAATATAACATAGTAAATCAACTATACTCCAATAAAAACAAAAACAAAATCCACCAGATATGCAATGCCTTGTAAATACCTCAAAATTTGTGTGAGGATTATAGCCTATGAACAAGGGTGAATTAGAACTATAAAGATTCTGTTCATCTCAACCTCCAGTTCAAGTAAGTCACTTCTCCAATTTTAGAGTAAATCAGAATTACTTGGATGGTTTGTTTAAACAAATTGCTGTGTCCAATCCTTACAGTTTATTCTGATTGAGTAGGTTTGGGATGGGCCTGAAAATATGCATTTCTAGCAAGCCCATAGGTGATGTAGATACTGCTGATCAGGGGATTACATTTGAAGAACCACTGGATCAAGGTGATTTGATCCTCCTAGTCACTTGTCAGAAATCATCCTCCAGAGAAAGAAAATATCCTAGGTCTCAAATTATCTCTGTGATTTTTCATATGTCCTATCTATTAATCATAAGCAGGTTTATAAAGAAATAAGACAATGTGATCAAAACCAAAATAAGCAACTGATAACATGAACAGAACTATAGGGATAAAGATAACAGGGTTATCACACTCATTTGCATTAGAAGGCAAGTACAATCATTTCTGCATTAGGTGACCTCTTTCCACAGAAAACACAGCGTTATTGTGGAAAGATAACAATTTAGGAATCAAAAAGGACTGTTGTCTTGTTCTAGCCAGGTAACTTTCCTTGTAATCATGGGGTTATTTTATGCATCAACAAAGATATATACAGACTGTCTAGCCCTGGGATGGACTAATAGGTAGAATTCAGTAATCACTAATTCCCACTCAAGTAGAAACACAGACATCTTCAATTAGAAAGTCCATAAATTATTTTATCATAAACAACTGGTCACTAAGCTACATTTGTCTGAGAAATTAGAACATCCTGTCACTGAGATTTAGGGCATTTTTGCAAATAAAAGGGAATAGGCCTGAGTCAATGATTCTCAGTATGGTCCCTAGGATGGCAGTATCAGCATCACTTTGGAACACTTTATTATGCAAATTATCAGGCCCCTCTCCAGAGCTCCTAAATCAGAAACTATGGGAATGAGGTCCAGCAATCTGTTTTATCAAACCATCCAGTGATTCTGACATACACTAATACTGAAGAGCCACTGCTGTAGGCGATTTTGATACATGTCCTGTTAAGAATATGGGAAGCAAAAAGTTTCTATTGAAGACTGATTATATAATTTCATTCCTCCATCTACAGATAGTTAGAACTAATATTTGAGTGCTTACAATGGATAGGCATTATGCTAAATATATGCAGTATCTCTTTTAATTTTCGTATTTTATACATTTCAGTAGTTCTTCAGATTGGGATTCAGCAACTGCATCTAAAGCGTCATATCAATTATCTGATGCTACCGAGTGACAAGATTAATATGCTCAAATTTCTCACTTCAGTCCTTCCTTCAACAAAATCACTCCAACATATATCACTTAAACTTTATTGAAACTCTATCCCTCTGTTATTAAAGACTGTTGGGATTAAAAAGCAAAGTAACTTGTCCAAACTAGTTAAATGGGTTTGAACAAAGGCCTGGCCTGCCTCCAAAGCCTACGCTTTCACATACCACACTGCATGAGGAATTTTTATGTTATTGGTAGAAATATAAATAGTAATTCTTGAGAAGAGGCAAAATAAGACTCAAAAGATACAGAACATCTCGAAATCAAAGAAACTACACTAAAAAAATCCTTTATATAAATGTAAAAAGCTAATCCTTCCTCTTACGAATTGGTTAAGCCAAAATTATCTCACCTAGTATATAGGCACATAACTAATTCAACCATATTTCTGAATAAGTACTTATATATTTTCAAATTTTGTTTTTGAGAAGCATTTGGGCATAGCAATAGATAACCCAAAGTCCATCAATAAAAGCAAGAAGATCGGTAAAAGGTGAATTCTTAAATTTCCCAATTCTGCTGCCAATAGGTTACTATCAAAAGCAGTAAGACAACTCGTACTTCTAGCTTTGCAGATATCTCATGAAAAACATCTACTGCATTGTTAAATTCCCCTAGGAAAGGATCCCTACTATCCATTTATACTTCAGTAGCTCCAAGGATTTAAAAAAAAAGAGAGAAAGAAGAAAAGAAAATCACTCCATACTCCTATCACAGGATGTAAATTTGTAAAAGATTCTCTTCTCACGCAATTATAAACCTATAGGACACAATTTCAGCTGCCAGAAAATTTAGAGATATCTGTTAAATTAAAATACAACATATAAGTTATTTTAGATGTCTGACACATCTACTTCTCTTTAGTAATTAATAATTTTTATTTTCTTTCATTTTACTCCTGCTCTTCGTAATCTACATCATATTTTGGGGGGGAATAAGGTATAATAAGTAAAAATCAAACCATTTATGGCTATCTCACAGATTAGAGCACTACTAAAAGTGAAGATAATGTATTCAATCTAAAGGTCCCTCCAAAACTTCAATTTTCCCTCCCCTCCACCACGTCCTTAGGAGTCTAGAAGAGTTTTCTAGTTAATGCAAGCACAGCATCAGGAGAACTACCGTGGATAGATTAACACAAAACAATCACGATTATACAACTAAGAACACGGCCTTAACTCATATCAGAAAAGCAACTATAAACACATCATTATTTGCGAAGGAAAACCAGCTTGCAAAGGTTCAATAAGACTGCATTTAATAATGATAATGCAGCTATTTATGGGAGACTTGCTAATGCCAAGCATTAGGTGAAAGCAGTCTCATAATTCTTACAACCATCCTTTAAAGTGGACAGTTATTAGCAGACCTAAAATCTGATATTCTGTCTGATTAACTACTTTAATATATCAAAAAAAGCTATCTTCCCTCAACTGGATATCAATATGTACAGAACACATTTTACATAGTATTAACAATGATACAGGGATCAGCAAACTTTCTCTGTAAAGGGCCAGAGAGCAAATATTTTAGGCTTTGTGGCTTATACAGGCTCTGCTGAAACTACTCAGCTCTGGCCAAATACTTTAAATCTGTTGTTACAACACAAAAGCATTCATAGATATTACACAAATAAGCACAGCCAATAAAACTTCATTTATGAACACAAATTTGAATTTCATGTAATTTTCATGTCAAGAAATACTTTTTGTTTGATTTTTTTTAACCATTTAGGAAATGTAAAAACTATTCTAGTTCAAAGACCATATGTTGTGGGCAAGATTTGGCCTGTAAGCCTTGGTTTGCCAATCCTCATATTTTAACATTAATCATTAATAACTAATAAACAGCCAGTTACTAGAATATATGTGCCACAAGAGTAAGAAATCTGTCTGTTTTGCTTCCTATCATCTGCAACACTGTGCTCAATATATATGTGCTGCAGGAATGAGTATTTCATTGGGACTGCTAAATGTGCAAAAGTTATCAATCTATTAAACAATTAAAGACATTAAAAACATATGTTAAAGGCACTGAAATTCTTAAAAACAAAATGGTAACTGAAACAGTAAAGAAAGAACTAGACACTGTGAAAATCACAAAGATTTGAAAGAGAACCAACAGAAGTTCTGCAAATGATGTCACTGAATTTTTTTCAAAAAGAACAAAAATGAATGGAAAGATTAAATAACAAACTAAACAAAGCTGAAGATAAATGTTACTGAACTGGAAGTCAGAGCTGAGGAAATTCACTAGAATATGGCTTCTCGATGATTTCCTTCTTTGTCCTCTATCTATTCTTTTTTCTTTTATGTATTAAATACAGGTTAAAGAACATGAAAAAAATGATGGTCTCATATTAGTTTAAACCAATGATCCATACAGACCTATATATTATCTACAAGCCATCAAAAATCCAGGTATATATGATATATAAAACCCTGCGATACACAAAGACTTTCTAAAGGACAAACAGCCATGGATAGTTTTAAGGAAATCAACTCTTAAAACCTCAACTTTCACTTTTACATCTCCTTAAAACTGATTTACTTTAAAAGCCATCTATAGAAAAGGCGTCATACAGTATCTCCTTTCCCATCTCCATTTTCATAATAAACCTTTTTCCACCTTACAAAAAAAGACATAATTCTCATTTATTGCATTAGAGTCTAAAAACCTCTGGAAAGGAAAAACTTGAAATACTGATATCTGGAATCTCTTCTGGCACGTAAAATAGTAGTAGGGCTTCATATCTTTCCCTGATTTTATGCATATTTCTGTTGATAGTGAACCATGGGTTCGAAACCTGGTATTCTGGAGCAAATTAGGATTTTCTTAATTCAACTATACTGCAAAATGGAAAAACAAAAGTGACGAAAATTTGCGTTCAGTGACTTTGTTCTTTGTAATTGTACCAGTTATTATCAAGAAAAGAACCGTCACAGGAAAAAAAATCATGTAAGAACAACTCAAAGAATAAGTTAAAAAAAAAAATGACTGAAATTTGCCATGCCTTTAGTATAACCAAGTAAAAAATTCAGGTCAAAACTGAAGGCTGTGTATTCTTTGACTTTAGATTTATATAGTGAAATGACATAATGAAGATGCTGATTTAACATGTATATTTGAAATGAAAAATGAAAACAGAAAAAAATGAAGTTCCAATGTTTTAAATACACAAAACAGAAAAATATGTAATATTTTACAAAAAATATTTTACAAAAAATTGGCAGAGGTCAATTAAAAATTAATAAGATTTCAATTTTTCCAATTATTTCTGAGATTATCTGGTTCAAAAGTAACAGGTATAGTAACTACTAGGCACTCATTAAGTCTCAATAAAATCTTCTTGGTATTTTTCCCCAAAATTCAAAAGGACAATAAATCTAAAGATTGGATTACAAATTACTTTTAACTTTTAAACTTTTATTACACTGCTATGTAATTTTCTGACATTTAATTCAAAAGGAAAGAAATGAATGATAATGCTACAGCAAAATTTTCTATATCCATCTATTTATCATGCAACCAAGATTTCTCAGCACTTATATCTAAAAAAAGTTTAAAAATAAAATCACTGTTCAAAGTTTTATTATAGCAATAAATAATATTTATGGATATGTGAACTACACAAATAAGGAAGGAAAACATCAGCACTATCCATTTCAAGAGATGTTATTTCCAATATAATGCTATACAATAGGTTTAATAATTATAAATTAAACATTTATTAGTAATTATAAAGACAATTCAATCCAGCAAAAAATTAATACTTAGAACTTTGGTGACAAGAATATTATTTAATGTTAAATTTCAGTGAATGTATATCTTTTTATTACAGTAATTAAAAGATTTTTCAATTGCATAAAACCACATCATATAAGGTTAAAATACATATATAATATTAAAATTCTGTGGGAAAATCGATCAGAAATATGAATCTAAGAAGAGAAAGAAAATATAAATTTCCAATCATTAAAGAGATGACATATGTATTTTTAAAATAGATGATGGGGGAAGGGATAGCTCAGTGGTAGAGTGTGTGTTTAGCTTGCACGAGGTCCTGGGTTCAATCCCCAGTACCTCCATTAAAACAAATACATAAATAAACCTAAGTACCTCCCCTCCCCCCACAAAAATAAAATAAAAATAAAACAGATGATGATACCACCAAATCTGAATTATCTTTAGAGATCACAGGATACATGTAAGTGTCATTTTAGATTTTATTTTAAAGTATCAACATTTATATCCTTAAAAATGTGTATTAAGGCAAGTATTTTATTAAAAAAAAAAAAAAAACCCCAAAAATTGAAGACCAATGTCACAAAAGATCATGATGAAAACCACCTTTTACTTTTACCTACAAAACTCATTACATTTCTGTCCACCTGAAGAACACCTAAATAGCAGCATTCTAGGGAAACAAAATGTTAAAATAAAAGCGAGAGAAGACTACAGCATATAAAACCTTATAGTTTTTCAGTGTCTTGAATAACCTTTTAAAGAAAAACTTTAGTGTACTAAACAGAAAAAACTTCAAATTCTATAAATTTCCTAAATTATGACAAAACAGATGTTGTGGAAGGAAAAAAACTCAAAAGACAGAGGGAAAGAAATAAATTTAAAAATCCCTAAAATACTATTCAACTATGAGGGGAAAATATGTGAAGAGAGTGCTATGTCAGATTGGCAAAAATTTAAGTTTGACCACATACTCTTCAAGGTTACAGGAAAATAGAAATTCTCATACATTACTAGCAGGAATGGCAAATGCTAATGCCTATGAATGAGGCATTTGACAAGACATAGCCAAATTACATGTAAAGTTACCTTCTGAAATAGCAATGCAGTTTTATAAATCTATCCCACAAATATACTGTAAAGATGTGAAAAAGTATAGGTACAAGGCTTTATTAAAGCACTACTTATAATAGCAAAAGACTAGGAAAAACCTCTGCTCATCACGAACTGAGTTCCTACAGTATGCGCATTCACTGGAGTACTATGTAGCAATGAAACAGACGACAAAGATCTCTAAATACTTTGATGTAGACTGATCTACAGGCCATACTACCAAATAAAAAACCCAAGTTGCCAAACAGTGTGGAGAGTTTCTTCAAGAAGGGTGGTATATTCTTACATTAAAAAAAAAAGAACAATGGAAGGTTCAGCCATATAATTTTTAACAGGTTGCCCACAGGTGAAGAGAAAGGGAGAGGGGGAATCACAACAAAAGGTAGACTTCTCTGAATAAAACTTCCTTTGTAGATTTGACTTTAGAACCATGTAAACATCTTTTACATTAAAAAATAAAGTAAATCCAAAACATTTTTTAAAAAGCAATTTCTCAAAATGAAAAACAAAGCTTAAATAAATAAATAAACCTAACCCTTACCTAGCTGGTGGAACTACCAACCAGGAAAAAATAGCTTCAAATGACTTTAAAACACAGTAATCTAAATATGCATTTCTAGTGGGATATACCTAGTGAGATATGCCACGAAACACCACCAGCAAGGAAACAAACCAAACCAAAATTTTTAATCATTTTATTAGTAACTATATTTGTATTGGTATTGTGAAACTAATTTGTCTGATAGGACAAAGCAAGTAAATAACTAAGGTAACATCATTAGGAACCAAGACACTAAACCCAAAATTTATGAAAGAAAAAAAGATTATTATATTTTACAACATAAGAAAATGTTTTTTCCTCCAAGGCAATAACCCCCAAAAGTGAAGTCAAGACTAGTGGGAAAAAAAATAGTTTAAAATGTTAGCAACTAGTATCATAGAAGTGGGCCAGTTTCTACAAAATATATTTTGTCAACCTAAGGAAACATTACAAGATGCGTTATTATTGTATGTACTGAAGTGCAAAAAACTTTTTTTAACTAAACCATGTCATGCCATCATTCTAAGAAACAACCAGTTAGATATCAAAAATGTGGCAAATTGTGTCTTAGACTCAATGTAAAAAGAATTCCTATGAATTAATAATATTCTAAAGACCAAATAGAAAAGTAGGCAAAGGATATTAAGTGACAACTATCAAAAAGGAAATAAATGGATTACATACACGAAAAGGTATTTGACCTCACAATGAAAAAAATGCAAATTAAAACTACACTGAGTTACTGTTTTTCACTGCAAAGATCAAAACGTTCATAACAATGTTAGAAAAGTGCGGGGAAACAGGCATTCTCAGACATTCCTAGTAAAAGTACAAATCAGGTATAACAATATCAGAAATGTACCTGTCCTCATATAGTAGCTCTACTTCTAGAAATTGGTCCTACAGACATATCCGTACGTGTGCAAAATAACCCATATAGAGGCTAATCCACTCAATATTATTTTAGGGGGCAAAAAGGTTGACAACAAGCACCATAAATGTCCTTTCAACATGGTAGTACTGGATAAAAATGGTACACCATACAATGTAATCCTATGCATGAAAAAATGAGGGGGATTTTAATGGACTCTTAGGGGTGCTCTCTATTAATTTTAGAAAGTAAGATTACAAATAGTGTGTACAATATACTACCAACTGTGAAAGTGTAAGAAGCTAGAAGTTAGGACAAGAATATACATTTTCTCTATGATAAATAAATTATTTCTGATGGGATAAACAAGAAACTGGGAATACCATTTGCCTCTGGTGTAGGGAGGTGGGTGGTTGGGACTTGCAATCAAAAAACACAAAAATCATTTGAAGTATTAGTTTTAGTATATAACTTAAAAAAAAATTAATAAGCAACACTTGCCTTTTTTCCTTTTGAGGTTTCAGAATCCTCATCTTCATCTACACTGAGTAGATTTGCCTCACTACATAGAAAATAAAAGAGGAAAAAATCTTAAGTGACAATTACAACCCGTACATTAAATTCAGAAGTTTTATCCTCTTTGCTCACCTAATACAGAAATCAACAAATTTTTTCTGTTAAGGGCCAGAGAGTAAATATCTTAGACTTTGCAGGCAATATGGTGTCTATGGCAACTACTCATCTTTGTCACTGTAGCATGAAAGCAGCCAGACTGTATGTGTGGCTGTGTTCCAACAAAACTATTAACAAAATCCGACGGTGGGCCATAGAGGGCCCATGGGCCATTGTTTGTTGCCCTCATAAATGCACACATAATTTTTGTTTTCTTAACTATGGATTTCATATTTAGTCCCTCATTTTTCCTTTCTGTCTTGGATTTTAAATTAGGGAGAAAGGACTGAAAAACAAAATAGAGGAAAAGAGACAAACTGGTAAGAAAACCTTAGTTAATGAAAAGAAAGTAATTTACTGGGTATTAACCCAGTAAAAGTTGTATCTCTACCATTCTTAGAAATATCAATGCTTCACTGAGAATCAATGGCCTGAGATTCTAAAAGACCAGACCGATTAATGGTTCATGTTAATCTGAACAAATTTGAAAAGCTGAAGCTCTTAAGGATCCACTTATAATGATAAATCAAAGACTACAACTCGTAAGTGAAACATACAGCCAGGTAGCACCTTTAAAGACATTTTTTAATATAATCATGACAAATCTCCTAACAAAGAAAGTCAAAATATACCCTTCTGAAGATAATGCTAAGCTATTTTTAGTAAATTCTTAGCTACTTATAATAAAATATAAAATGTTTGTTTCATTATTATTTATATACATACCAACTTTTTTAATGCCAAAAATTCTCTCCTACAAACATTGTACAAAAATATTTCAAAGGTAGTCTACTCAATTTCATATTTAATTCCTATTTTTCAAAACTACATAAATAACAAATATCTGTAATTAAAGACATCTTTAAAATCTTTTAAAAATAAAAGATTATTTTAAATTTAAAAATAATCAGAAATAAAAAGAAAAAAGAAATGAAAGAAAGAAGACCATAAAATACCAATTTTAAGTGAGAAACTTACCAGTTCAAAGCTCTCCTTCAAATAAAACTTCACTTCAGTTCAACATCTCATAGGTGAAGCACATAAAGTGGTAATGATGAACGGAGCTGTTGCCCAGACAGAAGTGAAGCACCTACAATATTTAGTCAATATACTCTGAATGACTTCTTGTGTAAAATTGCTAAAAAATATTTGCAGTTTGGGTAGAAATCAGTGTATATTTTGAGTCCTCTTAATTTGCTGATTGTCCTGGCCAGTGAAAAACCTGAATAATAAACTAAGAAACTAAATAATAAATGATAAATTTGTAATACAAAGTTCATGACATGCAAAAGGTTCTATTAAAACTATTATTTAAAAATTTACAGCAGTCATTCCAAGTACATTAACAAAGTGTAATGAACACTTTGCTTAACTTCTGTCTGGGTCAACACCTGTGTTTATCATTTATAGGGTTTCTGCTTTCTCTGGTAGTAATCTAAGATGAATGTGCTGGGGGATGGGGGTTGCAACTGGAAAGAAAGATACTAAACTTTTATACAAAATTCAGGAATCATAATCTAGGTTCACTTACTCATGATAAAGGGTGACTTTCCAAATCATTGCATGAATGAACACCATTTTTTTTTAAAAAAAAGAACAATTTCTTTATTAGGAAATCAGTAGTATGGTCAATTTTTAATCATAAGGTTATACGTATTACATGCACAGATTTACACATTTCAAAAGATGGAGAAATATAACAGCAACATTATTTACCAATAAAAGAACTGCTTTTTCTTTCCTTAATGCTACTGTAAAAGAGTTCAATGTTTTCTTAAGAATACCATACTCTTAGAAATATTTCCATGGACTATAAATCATTTTTCTAATGAAAAGTTTCATTCTTATAAAATATCTGAGGGGGAAAAAAATATCTTACTCTTTATCTGTATCTCCTTCACTTTCTTCTCCATGATCAAAGCTCCAATTATTTTTAAAACCTCCATCTCTTTTAGATTCTGATCTAGCCAAAGCTGAAATAAAAACAAACTGAGATAAGTATTCATTAATAGAACTATTCAAAATAAAATAAAATTTTCCCAAGCTCTTTGCTTATTCAGGATTTTCTTTTAATTTGCTTGCCTTTTGGGACTACTTCCTCTAGAGAAAAAAAAAAAACACATTAAGATCTGTTTTTGCTAATACACAGTCATCCATATATACAAGTCTAACCAGAAAAGGAACACATTAAAATCTGTTTTTGCATATTTACAGCCCTTGAGAAAGCAGCTCATAAAAATGTGGGTGGGGACACATGAATACATATGAAATACATAAAAAAGCAACTCTGTATCTCCATATTTGATCACTGGTTCTAGAAATGAGTACTGGTTAGTCTGCTGCCTTACTTATAAGAACTAAATTCAGACCACCAGCCTTTTCTTTACCTCAGCCAATCACCTCTGCCCTTTAACAGAAAAGAAACAAACCAAGGTTTTCTGTGTTAGCAACAGAGTGAACTCAATGTTAAAAAAAACTCTCCAGATCAGAACACCAAACATGCTTACTGTGAGTTTAAAAAATGTCCTAAGTGTATGCCTGAAATCTCCTGAAGCCATAAACAGCTAGAAAAGTGGAAACTGGAGAAATAAATGAAGTTCTGAAGCTGACATTTGTCTGGAGCCATATGATAGAAACCTGAGTCTGGGAAGATCAAGTTTGGGACCTCAACGAGACAAAAGGTCAGACTGAAGACCAAAAGACCTGAAAAGCAACAATCCAACTGGGTGAACTAGAGAGAAAAAAAAAAAAAAAAAAAAAGAAAGAAACACTGAAGAAAGAGACAGTGGGGATAATTATGACATCTTGCTGTTGGCTCTGGGTTTTTAGATTGAACTAAACAAAGTGTATTGCCACCCCATGGTTAGGGAATTTCTAAACATAAGCTCACTATTATTCAGGTTTGGGACCAGAATTTTCATAACCTAAGTGGCCAGAAAAGCCCATAATTTATATAGTCTCACAGAAAAGATGCCTAGTATCACTAGGTGTTAGGGAAACACAAAGCAAAACTGTAATGAGATACTATTTCACACTCATTAGGATAGCCAATTTTTCTTAATGGAAAACAGTAAGTGTTGGTGAGAAAGTGGAGAAACTGGAACTCTTATACATTGCTTGTGTGAATGTGAAATGGTGTAGCCACTGTGGGAAATGTTTGGCAGTCCCCCGAAAAGTTAAACATAGAATTACCCTATGACCCAGTGATCCTACTTGTAGGTACACACCCAAAATAACTGAGAGCATGGACTTTGATACTTGCACACCACTGTTCACAGCAGCATGATTCACAATAGTTAGAAGGTAGAAACAACCCAAATGTCCATCAACAGATGAATGGATAAACAAAATGTGATGTGTACACACACACACACACACACACACACACAAAGGAGTATTATTCAACCATAAAGAAATGAAATTCTGACACATGCTGCAACATGGATGAGCCTTGAAAACATTATACTGAGTAAAATCAGCCAGACATAGAAGGACAAATATCATATGATTCCACTTATGTGAGGTATCTAGAACAGGCTAATTCAGAGAGAAAGTAGAAGAGAGGTTACTAGGGGCTGGAGGCAGAGGAGAATATAGAGTTATTTTTTAATGGGTACAGAGTTTTTGTCCGGGATGATGAAAAGTTCTGTAAAGTGGTGACGGTTGCACAACATTATGAATATACTTAATGCCAATCCACACTTGTACACTTGGAAATGGTTAAAACAATAAATTTAATGTTATATGTATTTTCCCACAATAAAAAAACTTTGTAAAAGCAAAAAACAAACACCAACACTTCAAAACGACCAACAGAATCAAATATAAATCCTCTCTAAAAAAATATAAAATTTCAATGCCTCAAAAAGTTTCAAAAAATATGAGTTCACAACCCAAAATATCATGAAATAGGAGGAAACAAGCCATCATGAACAAATCTAAAACTTCTTTACATGCATACTATAAATATAGGTAAATAAAGAGTAGATAATAGGAGCAAGATGTTTCCCTCTCAGAAAAAAAAGTTATAAATTATCAAGAGAGGAAAGCTAGAATGAACTGTTCATTCTAGTAGTGCTAGATTAGAGTGAGAGATACCAGTATGAACTCATACATTTATTTCATACACATACAGATGAACAGATACAGAAACAAACATAGGTATATGCTGTCCCACGGGTTAGTATACACAGCTAAGGGTCTTTCCCCACAGAAGGTCTAGGAGCAGTGATACCGCAGCAGCAACAAGCATACCCAAAACTAGATCTTATTTTCTAAATACCATTCTCCAGTATTAGGAGGAGCCAGAGCTCCCAGAAGAAATGACTTATTCTAGGGATCAGGCAGGAAAAATACAAGATAAGCCTAAAGTACTGCATAGTGCCAGAAAGCAAAAAGGTGCTTTTCTTAAAAAAAGATGGGATGCGTCAAAAGAATACAGAAGCCAACCTAAAAGTACCTCCCAATCACCAAACAAAGGTGGAACAACTTCTTAGCAAAAATAAATGACAACAGTATTGAATTATAACTCCCCAAATAAAATATTCATGAGTCCACGCTGATATAAATAATTGAATAAATAAATAATGTGGAGGAGGGACGTATCTTCCTTACAGAAGAATTCCAAATGATATATGTACAAACTCTCTCTTCTAAGAGATGGAACTTAATTCCCTTTCCCTTCAGTATATGTTGGACTTGGTAAATCACCTCCAGAGAGTCCACTATAGAAAAAGGAAAAAAGTGAACTGACAGTGAGAAACCTGACAATCACTATCTCAGCCAAGTGATCGAAGTTAACATCAAAAGTGATGTCTCATAGCATACTTAATATAAAGTCATGAAAATGCCACCTCAGCTCCATGGTCTTCTTCCCAAAAACCCACAATACAAGTTTAGTCATGAGAACACATCAGATAAACCCAAACTGAGGAACATTTTACAAAACACCTAGCCAGGACACTTTAAAACTGTCAAGACTATGAAAAACAAGGGGAGATTAACAAATTGTTACAATCAGAGGGGACTAAGGAGACGTGACAACCAAATGCAAGGTGGAATTCTGGACTGGGCCCTGCAGCAGAAAAAGGACATTAATAAAATAACTAGTGAAATCCAAGTAAAGTCTGCAGTTTAGGTAACAGTATGCCTATGTTAATTCCCCAGTTTTTGACAAACATACTATGATTATATAAAGTGGCAACATAAGAGGAAGATGGGTAAATGGTATACAGAAATTCTCTACAACATCTGGGAAACTTCTCTATAAATCTAAAATTATTACCCCTCAAAACTTCTTAAAAATTCGAATGTAAAAGGAACCTGTGTTTTTAAAAAAAGACAGGGTTAAGTGTAAGTTATATTACCAAGACAGAAAAGGTAGTAAACTGTAATGATTACTAGTCTATAAAGACTCCTAATCCAGCAGCTAGTATCCATCACTGAGTCAGGCAAGTTAACCAAAAAGGCCACTAGGCCGTGAAAAGTCAAGAGATATCATATTGTGTAAGCCCTAAAGTAAGTGGGTTTTGTATGTGCAATACTAACAAGTCTAATCATGTGATTTCCTAACTGACAGTAGATTAGAACCTATAAATTAATAAGTGAAAGAACAATAACTTCACGAAAATGATAACTGACAATGAGAAAAAATAAATTATAAAAAGCAAGCAAGCTCTAAAAACAAATTTTAGAGCAACTTGCACTAAGGACAAAAACTTTAAACCCTCAAAAGCCCTTAAGTATCACCACATTTCAATATGGTTGACATTCGTAATAATGAGAGTGAGAAGTATGTCCACTATACTCTACTTACAAAATTGAAAGGAAATACAAAGAATAAGGAGAGATCCCAGTTAAGTATTGTAAATTAAATACATACATTTTTTTCAATACCTCTCCACTAAAATGGAAGGAGGAGGAAAAAGCAGAAACCCATAAGAAAAAAAAAGAACCCAGAAAGGAGATAACAGATGAGAGATATAACTAAACTGGTGAAAGAAGAAAATTTGATGAATGGGTAGGAATGGATTTAGTTAACTAAGGCACAAATATTGACACAAGAAAAAAATTTTGAACATAGCTTTATCAATAAAAGAAACAAATCTTTCTGTAAAGAAAAACTCAAGACCCAGAAGGCTTCTCCTACAATTTCTTTCAAACTTTAAAAAAATAGCAGCAAAGTTACCTAAGTTTTTCCAGAAAAATAAAAAAAGAAAGAACACTTGCAGCTCATTTTATGAAGTCAGAATACCTGATCCCAAACCTGACAATGACATTCAAGGGAGGAAAAGTACCAAGCACGCTCTCATAAAGACAGATATAAAACTCTAAGTAAGACATCAGTAAAGGGGATGGGAAGCGATAAATTGGGAATTTGAAAATTGCACCTCTTGGGGAGTGATGGAAATGTTAGCTATCTTGATTGGGGTGGTGGTTTCATGGGTGTATACATCTATCAAAATTCATCAAATTGTACACCTGAAATATGTGTACTTTACTGTACAGGAATCATACTATAATAAAGGTGTTAAAATAATAAGATACCAGTAAACCAAATACACTGATATTTATGAAAAATAATTTACTACATAATATGTATATTAATATATATTAAGTAGGATTTATTCCAAAAGCAAGAGTTAACATTTGAAAATTATGAATGTAATCCACAAAACAAAAACTCTTAGCAAACTAGGTATAGAAAGAAAGAAGTAACTGCAAAAACCTTCAGAAAACATCATAACTTTCCCCCTGTAATAAGCTATAAAGAGTTCTATTTAACTATGTAGTGAAGAGCCTAGCTGGTAAAGTTAAGGCAAGGGGACAAAATACCTACGAGGGGTGAGGAAAGCAAGCCAAGAAGGAAACTTACTTGTGTACAGAACCCTAAAAGGGTTCAAAAACTGGAGGTAGTAGGTATCTGAAGGAAAGAAAAGAATCCGTTTTTTTTTTAAGAATATGCATTCAATAGAACATGAACCAATAAATGTATAAGGAAGGATAAAATTGGAAAATCATTATTTGGGAACCATTATAATAATAACTGTTTCAGGCACGCATCATCAAGGAATGCTAAAACTAGTAAATGAGGGGAAGCTAAAACTAATGGGTGAAATCTGATGAGAAATATGTTATTAACATTATCTCAATGTAGTTCCCTATGAAATATTTATTAATTACAAAGGGAAAAACAGTACTTTCAGTGGAGAAACCTAGCAAACACCAGCTTAACTAAGGATCAAAGTTAAATCCACCAGTAAAGGGACAAAAGATCACTTCTATGCCATCCCTTATAAAACACAATCTAAATCTAATCATAAGGAAATATCAGATAAACCCAAACTACAAAGTAATTGGCCAGTATACTTTAAACATGTCAAAGCAAGGAAAAAGGAAGACTGAAAAACTATTCCAGATTAAAGGAGACTAAAGAGACACAACTAATAAGTGCAAATGATCCTAAATTGGACCCTGAACCAGAAGTTTTTTCTTTTTCTTTTTCCTTCCTTTTGCTATAAAGAACATTTTCAGGTCAACTAGTAAAAACTGAAATAAAGTCTGTAGATTAGGTAACAGTATTATATCAATGTTAGTTTTCTAACTGTAGTAATTTAAGAATGTATAGTTCTTCAAAAAAGAAGAGGTAGGACAATGAAGTTTTTAGGGATAAATGAGCAATATGCCTGAAATTTACTTTCAAATAGTTTAAAGGAAAAAAAAAGTATGTGTATATAAACATACACAGTTAGAAAAAGAGAGAATATGATAAAGTGATTGCGGTAAATGTGAATATTTGGGGAAACAAGGGCATACGGGAATTCTTTGTACTAGACTTAGAACTACCACAAGATCCAATACCAGAGTAGGAAAACCTAAACTGTAAACTGACAAACTGCTGGAGGTTCAGTGTTTACAAGTTTGAGGGTTAAAAACTCCACAGGGGCCCAATCATAGGAGGGGCTCCACTCTTTTGTGTGTTTCACCTCCAGGAACTTGACCAGGTTCTCACAATAAATACTGGAGAAAAATCCCCTCCTGCTTCCATCAGGGAGAGGGGAAAAAGGAACCATTCTGAAACAAAACAGATCACGCTGTTCTTAGCAAGGCCCACCCCCAGGGGTAAGTAGTTACCTGGAGCCTAACCTACTGGAGTTTATCAGACCCTAACAGACCCAAGTCCAGCTGGCTCTAGCCTTCCAAGTGGGAGAAGAGAAATATCTAACACCAGTCCATTCTAGCCATTCTGTCCCATCTAAGAAGAGAGAAAAATACTGAGAAACACTTGCGAAGTTCATAGTTCAGAGGCCTAGGCTCACCGAACTGAAGACTGAGACCTAATCCCAGGACTACGGTCCTAATCCAGGACTACACAATGCTTACCTTCCACCCCACATCTAGCACCACGTTACTAAAAGCCTAGTTACAGCAGTTCCTTTTACCCAGTATATCATGTCCAGATATCAAGAAAAAAATTACAAGCCATACTAAAAGGCAAAAAACACAAAGTGGTGAGATAAAACAAGCACCAAAACCAGACATGGCATAGATACTGTAATTATCAGGCTGGGAATTTAAACAGTTGTGATTACTCTGCTACGGGCTCTACTGGCTAAAGTAGACAGCAGGCAAGAACAGAAGGGCAATGTGAGCAGAGAGAAGGAAATCCTAAGAACCAAAAGTAATTGCTAGAGATAAAAATATGTAACAGAAATAAAGAATGCCTCTGATGAGCTTATTAGCAGACTGGATGCAACGGAGGAAAGAATTTCTGAACCTGAGTATGTAGCAACAGAAACCGAAACTGAACAGCAAAGAAAACAAAGACTGAAAAAAGGGAAACAACATCCAAGGACCATGGGACAACTACAAAAGGTGTAACATACATGTAACAGGAATATCAGAAGGAAAAGAGAGAAAGGAACAGAAGATGTATTTGAAACAATAATGACTAAGAATTTCCCCAAATTAATGTCAGACACTGAATCACAAATCCAGGAAGCTCAGAGACCACCAGCAGAATAAATCTAAAAAACTACACCTAAGCATATCATTTTCAAACTACAGAAAATCAAAACAAACAAACAAAAAACTAAAAGAAGCCAGAGGTAGGGAAAGAAACACTACCTATAGAGGAACAAAGGTAAGAATTATATCTGACTTCTGCTCAGAAATCATGCAAACAAGAGAGTGGAGAGAAATATTTGAAGTGTTGAGAAAAAAAAAAAAAAAAAGACAAGAAAAACCCTCTGGAATTCTGTGTCCCGTGAATTTATCTTTCAAAAGTAAAGAAAAAAAAAACTTTCTTAGACAAATATGGAGAGAATTTGTTGCTATTTTTCAAGAACTCTTTTGCAAACGTTAAAAAAAATGTTCTTTAGAGGGAAGTAAAATGATATAGGTCAGAAACTCGAACGTACAAGAAAGAGTATCAGAGAAGGAATAAGTGAAGGTAAAATAAAAACTTATTTTTCTTATCCTTAATAATAGATAACTGTTCAAAATAACAGCAACAATGTATTTGATTATGTATATTTATTTTATATATATTATGTGTGTATATACATATGCTTATGTAAAAGTAAAATGAATAACAGCAAAGATACAAGGGACAGGAGGGAGGAATTAAGATCATTTTGTTATTGTTAGGTTCTTATACTGCCTGTGAAAGTGGCATAATGTTAAAGTGAACTTGAGTTAACTGTAAATATCTATTACAAACTTTAAGAGAACCACTAAAAGTTTTTTTTAATGAAGTATAACTGAAATGCAAAGAAAGGAGAGAAAATGGAATCATGAAATGCTCAACTGAAAACACAAAATGCAGAAAAAGAGTGGAAGGCAAAAATAGGAAAAAGAGCAAAGGCAACAAACAGAAAACAGTAACAAATGCAGGAGACATTAACTCAACTGTATCAATAATTACAATTGAATCTAACTATATTAATAACCACAATCAAAAGTAACAGGCAGGGTGGACCCTTGCTGGGTACCAACAGCACTGGCAAGGTTAGGACTGGATTATGGAAACACAAAACTACTGTGTAGTGTGGGTGGGCTTCCTAGGCAGAAGTCCAGACAAACTGTGATATTCCCATTCCTTTAAGCTATGAACACGTAAAAACAAACTGTTTATAGCCACTTAGAGATTCAAAAGAATTTAATAAATGTATAAGCTTAGGATTTAAAAAAAGAAACAAAAAATTGAATGTCAATGTTCTAAATGTACCAAATAAAACATGGAAAATTGTCAGATTAAACAATGAAACCCAATTACATACCACATACAAGAAACCCATAAATAAAACAGAAGTAAAGACTTGGAGAAAGAAATACCATACTAACAATACTCAAAAAAAGGCAGACGTAGCTATATTAATTTTAGACAAAGCAGATGCCAAAGCAAGGAAAGTTACTAGGGATAAAGAAGAGCATGTACATTGTATTAAAGGGATCAATTCTTCAAGACATAACAGTCCATAACATGCATGTACGTAGCAGCAGTGCCAAATTATGTGAGACAAAAACTAATACAAATGCAAGAAAAAATAAATGAATTCACTGTCATAGCTGGAGACTGTAAAACTCCTGAATCAGAAATAGACTGATCCAGCAAGGCAGAAAATCAGTAAGGACACAGCTGAACTTAATAACACCATCAGTCAAGTGGAGATAACTGACGTCTATAGACTACTTCATCCAACAACAGTTTTCCTCTAGCTCACATGAAACATTCACTAAGACCACATTCTGAGCCATAAAACAAACCTTAACAAATTTATATGACAGAAATCACACAATGTCTGTTCTGAGACCACAGAAGAATTAAACTAGAATACCAGAAAGGTTAACTGGAAAATTCCAAAATACATGGAGCTTAAACAACACACTTCAAAAACAACAAATGGGTCAATGAAGAAATCTCAAGATAAACTTAAAAACATTTGAGACTAAAGGAAAATACAAACATAACTTACCAAATTTGTAAGATGTAGTAAAAGCAGTGCTTAGAGGGAAATTTATAGCATTTAATGCATATATTCAAAAAGAAGAAAGACCTACAATAAACCATCTAAGCTTTTATCTTAGGAAACTAGAAAAAGAGCAATTTAAATCTAGAGTAAGCAAATAAAAAAAAAGAAAAAACTTAGAGCAGAAATCAATGAAATTTAACAGGAAATCAACAAAAAATCAAAACCAAAGCTGCTTCTTTGGAAAGACTGATAAAATCAAACAAGCCTCTAACCAGGCTACGAAAAAAAGGTGAACACAGATTACTACTATCAGAAATGAATGGAAGGGCATCACTAGAGATCCCATGGGCATTAAAAGGCTAATAAAGGAATACTACAAAAAACTCCATGTCCAACTCTGGTAACCTAGATGAAATGGATCAATTCCTTAAAAGATACAAGTTGCCAAAACAAATACAAAAACAAAAAAACTCAAAAAAAAAAAAAAAAAAAACCAAGAAGAAACAGACAATCTAAATAGGCTTATATCTAGTAAAGAAATTGAATTAGTAATTAATCGTTTTCCAAAACAGAAACCGGCAGGCCCAGATGGATCCACTGGTGAATTCTACTAAACATTTAAGGAAACTGCATCGATTCATGAAAATACTCTCTATGATACTGTAATCATGGATACATGTCATTATTCATTTGTCCAAACCCATAGACTATACCACATAATGAGTGATCCGTAACATAAACTATGCCTCTGAGTGGTTATCATGCGTCAATGCAGGGTTATCAATTGTAGCAAATGTACCACTCTGATGGGAGATACTGATATTGGTGGAGTATATGTACATGTGAGGGTGGAAGGTATATGGGAAATCTCTGTACTTTCCTCTCAACTTTGCTGTAAACCTAAAACTGGTTTTCAAAAAACGAAGAACGGATAAACTTCAATGAAGGTAGTCCAAGTTCCCTACCCTCCATGCCCTGCTCCTTGTAACCACAAATCTGATCTTTTCTATGAGTTTGGGTTTTCTGTTGTTTCATTTTCGTTTTGTTTTTTTAAGATTCCACATATAAGTGAGATCATACAGTATTCTTATTTCGCTTGGCATAATGCCCTCAGGGTCCATCCATGTTGTCAAATGGCAGGATTTCTTTCCTTTTTATGTCTGAGTAACATTCCATTGTGTGTGTATATACACATACTTACATACACACACACCCCACGCAATATCTTAATCCACTCTTCCACTCATGGACCCTTAGGTTGTTTCCATGTCTTGGCTGTTATAAACAACATTGCTATGAGCAATGGGGGCATAGATCTCTCTTTAATATTGTTTTTGTTTCCTTCAGATATATTCACAGAAGTAGAATTTCTGGATCATGTGGTAGTTCTATTTTTAGTCTTTTGAGGAACCTCCATACTGTTTTACATAGAGGCTGTACCAATTTACAATCCCACTAACAGTACACAAGGGTTTCCTTTTCTTCACATCCTCACCAGCATTTGTCATCTCTTGGCTTTTTCATAATAACCATTCTAACAGGCCTGAGGTGATATCTCTTGGTGGTTTTGATTTGCATCTCCCTAATGATTAGTGACACTGAGCACCTTTTCATTTGTCTATTGGCCATCTGTATGTCTTCTTTGGAAAAAAAGTCTATTCAAGTCCTTTGCCCATTTTTAATTGGATTATTTGGTTTCTTTACTGTTGAGTTATATGAGTTCTTTATATATTTTGGATATTAACCCCTTATCAGATACATGGTTTGCAGGCATTTAATAAAGTCTTAAAAAATTTTTAATGTAAAGAAAACATAAGGAATAGATACACTACAAATAGATTTTCAAATTTTGTTACCCCAGCCTGTACAGCTGACTGGCACTTTCTTGCTGTCAAAAAGCTAACAAAATGAACAGTAATTAATAAAACCAAAAAAGTAAAGTTATACTATAAGGGACCAGTAAGACCAAAGAATTCCTTGTATCACAAAAAGCATAAGACATTAAGAAAAAAAACAATAAATGACTACATTTAAAAAATTCTATTCATAAAATTATTCCATTCATTTAGAAAATAAGATAAGTAATAATTCTGTAAGTTATATGTTCAATTCATATAATTCAACCAAGGTTTAGTATCCACAGTATATAAAGAACCCCAACATTCCAATAGAAAAACAAAATGTACAAGACATGAGCAATTAAGAACAGATGAACACAATAAAAATATATATATCTAAAAAAAAAAAAAGAGGAACACATACAAAATAACCCAAAAACACAAAAAGAAAACTCTTATTTTGTTTAGTGTACTCACGTACCACAAGTATATAGAATAGGGATTAACTCTAGGTTGACCCTCAATATTTTTTGAAAATTGAAAAAATATATGATTTTTTTTAAATACAGCAATAAAGATGCTCAACCTCCCTGTACACTGGAGTATTATAAATTCAAACCACCATCTGATAACCCCATCAGACTGGCAAAAACTGAAACACCAGGCATTATTAAGTGCATGATGGTGTGTATAAACAGGAAAACTTAAAACGTGCTAGTGAAACCACTCTGGAGATCAATTTGGCAACACTTAGGTGAAGTTGAAATTGCGTATGATCATGATTCCACTGCTAAGAGATAACCAAGATCAGATATTAGCAAAGCATGGCCCAGCCAAATCAGATCTGCTGCCTGTTTTTATAAGGCCCATGAGTTAAGAACGGCTTTTACATTTTTAAGTGGCTGGGGAGAGAAAAAAAAATCAAAAGAAGAATAACGCTTCATGACATACGAAATTCAAATTTCAGTGTCTATGAAGCTTTCCTGGCACACAGCCACACTCATTTGCTTATGTATTATCTATAAGTGCCTTCTTGCTACACTGGCAGTGTTGAGTAACTGTGACAGACTGGACTGCAAAGTGTCAGATATTTACTATTCAGGCCTTTCCAAAAAAAGTTTGCTGACCTGTGTCCTAGAGAAACATATACACGTGAACAAAGAAATCTACTTTAAAAAAAAAGTTCATAGTAGCAATATAAGACACAACTAAGATAATCATAGTAGCAATGTACATTAATAGTAAAAAATTAGATACAACCTAAATTTCCACAAAAAGGGAAATGCATAAAAATGTAGCATATTCATACTATAACAAAGCACTAGTTATTCTTACCAACATTATTTAATCTTTCAAATGCTGTAAGAATGAAAAGCAAGTTACAAAAGAATACAGTATGACATGATTTATAAAATACTTTAAACATGCAAAACAATCTGTATACACATACACAGGTTCAGAGATACATATATAAAGTACAAAGAAATGTATGGGAATGTTAAGTACAAAGTTAAGGATGGTGGTTACCCCTGGAGAGGAGGCAGGAAAGTGAAAAAAGGAAAGGGTTCACCCCTGTTTCAACTGTATTAGTTATGTTTTCTTTAGGCTAGGAAGTAGAACATAAGTTTTTGTTATATTATTCTTTATATTCCACACAGATGTGAAATATTTCCTAATAATTTTTAAACTGTCATCAATAAGGTTTTACAAAAATAAAAACAGAATTTTTAAAAATGAGTCACTGAGACAGAAGTTAACTTCTATAATTTAGAAATAAAAAAGCAGCAAAAGAAAACATAAAGAGAGAATTAAATGCAAACAACAGGAAATCTCAATAAAGCAATTTTAGGTGGCTCTGTAGTGCTTAAGCCCCAATACATCTCAAGAATCTGTCAAGATTCTCCAAAGGCAGCCTCTTAGAGCTCTAAGCCAGCATGTTACAAGTCTGAGTACCCTGCTGGACTTGGACTACATGGAGAAGGATGGGCCCAACTTCCCACACCTGCCAGTCAGACATTTGAATAAAGCTATCTTGGAACCACCAGACCAGCCAAGCTACCACTGAATAACTCCAGCAGATGCTGCAGGAAGCACAAAAACCACCCAGCTGAGGAGATTTTTCTCAAATTCCTAACCTAAAAAAACTATCCTTTGATAAAGAAGACAGACCAACAGACTATCCAATACTATCTCAAGATGAAGTCTGAATGTATTAAATTCTCAGGAATAATATCAAATTAGGCTTCCTTGTGAGCTACCAAAACCACAATATTCAGAGTTCTCTCAGTTTATCTCCTTCTTCATTTTAATCAGTTAGTTCTGTCCAAGGCCAACATCAGACAGCAGTTTGGTGCTGTTGGTGTTGCTGGAAGCTCCTTGATCTTCTAAGGAATGGAAATATCGAGTAGTGGTACCTTATCCTAAAGTAATGCAGTTGGTTCCATCTTCACACAGAATACACAATCTCTAAAAATATAGGTATCTCAAGCATACAAAGTTCCAAAGTCAGAAAATAAACAACTCAGAAATGACTGCAAGAACAAGTGGCTTCAAATGTTTCTTCTGCTCCACAGACAGGGAGAAGACGACCAAGATGGCAGGGGAATTCAATATTCAATAAGATGATCAATGGAACACTTTAATTCTGAAAGTGCAAATGCATAATTCAACAAGAAAATTGACAGATTCATAATAAAGTTAAAAGAACATAAACTTGAAAAATAGATAAAGCCTGTAAACGGTGAAGACAAAGGAGATTCAGGAGTTGCTACTCAAACCTGTGAAGGAAATGCTGCTGAAGAGTCTCAAACTTAATTGCTATTATGACAAAACTAAATCATTCTTTGATAGTATTTCCTGTGATGATAACAGAGAATGGAGACCAACCTGAACTGAAGAAAGATTAAATGCCAAAATATGTACTCTCACCTCATCCAAACAGTGGCCAAAGGAATTTTGGAGGCAGAGAAGATGTTGGTACCCATACAGAAAGAGTCAAGAGAGGTAATGGTGATTATGTCTCCAAGATTTAGTGGCAGACTCATATGTAGGAGGTTGTGGGGGCAGAAAGTTCGCAGATTAAAAAATATAGGAAAGGCAGCAAGGTTATCATATGGTCTACAAGCAAGTCTTGAGAAATTTCTAGCTCCTCAAGTCCTGAAAAATTGCTTCAGTCTTTGCAAAAAATAAAAAAGAACATTTATTATACACTGGACACCAACACTGTTTTTTCTTCCCTGTTGTATTTCAAAGATTGTAATGCAATTACTGTGGGAGGAAAAAAATCCCTCATATTCAAAACCAAGCATGAAATACATTTAAAAAAAAAAACAACTCTCCAAAAGCAAGATGAGGATATGGCTTGTTGTCTTACTCCTCAAGTCTGTAGTCTCAGGTGGTCCCAAAGTAGTTTTTGTTGACTTAGAACAAGGCAGAGGATCCACATATCCCAGTTTGCCTAGGACTGTTCCAATTTTAGTAGTGAAAGTCTGTATCTTCAGGAGACAAGAGGTCCTAATTTTTGGTGAAGGATGCAAAAGGCTCTGAGAAGTCCAAAACCCTAAGGTAGCCCAAAAAACGGACCAAAAGCAACACCGTTTTTAACGTCAAATGAATACTCCCTATCTTCTTTCTATACTTGCTGTCTTTGTCTTTTAGGTGATGCAGGCAACCAAAATCTGTAGTTCACAATCAAGGATCATCCATTGTTGCATCACTCCAAGTAATGTGACTTAAGTGTACAACTGAAGTGGGCTTTAATTGTGATCAGCAGTCTACCTTTGACTTTGTGGATTAATTGTTGTGTTTTGTATTCAGATAACATTTAATTTTTAATACTGTAAATAGTGGTGACCATGTTTTCTAATTGGTTAGGTAATGAAAATGAAGAAGACTGCAATAATGACTCCAGTACGACCCAGACGTCACCAAATGAAAAGAAAAAAGAAAGGAAAAGTTTCTAACATTCTGCCTCTTTTCTTCTTTCTTGTGCTTGCCTGGTTTCAGAAATTCTTGAATCAGTCCCTAATCAAAGAAAAGTTAAACCAAAGACTATTTATGTTACTATTTATGTCTCTGAAACAAATTACAAATTGTGTGGTCTATTTTGTTCTGTCTTTCTTTAGCTTCCTAAACTGTCTGGAAATTAGAAACTTTTGGACCTCATAAGAACTGTCATTTTCAAGTTTAAGAAATATTATGACTTTGTTGAAAGAATTACAAAAAAACCCCAAAAACAGGTAGGCATGGGAGAGGAAAGATGGCTATGTGGATTAAAGACAGCTGCAAACTCTTTGCCTGCTGAATGTTGGGTTCTATTTCCCTTCTCCTTTAATCTGGGCTGGCTCTGTGGCCTTCTGGCCAACAAAATGTGGCAGAAATGACAATGTAATTTCTGAAGTTGGGCTTCAAGAGATCTGTGGCTTCCGTTTTTCCCCTCTTAGGGTGCTGCTTTATCATTCCCTGTTATTCAGCCTTCTCTTGTCCAGCCCTCTCCCAAAGGTAAAGCAGGTAAGAAGAAGACTAGGCAAGCAAGAGGATAAGAAGGGAAGGAGGGAGGAAAGAAGGAAGGAAATGCTGAAGGATTTTATGGCTACAGGACAGGTCCCAAGCTCCAGTTCTGCTTGCAGGGCTAACTTGCTCTGGATCACGGAACCCCTCTATACCTCTTGATCTCCTCAGTCAACATACTTTTGTAATGGCAACAGGAGCCATTAACTTACAGGAATCTAGACATAAGGAATACATAACTTCATTCTCTATCCTCTCTCACTACACCAGTCAACATAGAATATCAACAACAATCAGCTAATACCTAGAAAAAGAAAGATAGTAAGTGAAAGAAGAATAATAAAAACTAGAATTCAAGTAAGAGACAAGATAAGCATGAAGAGAAGAAAAGTAAGAAAAGAAAGTTCTTTCTTCTCTGCCTGCTAAGAAAATAAATACAATAATCCAACTAACATAGAGCACTTGGAATTACATGCCTGGAATTGTTCTAAGAGTTCACTATACATTAACACATTTAATCTTCATGGCAACCTTATGAGGTAACTACAATTATTATCCTTGTCTTCTTAACAGATGTGAAAACACAAAGAGGTTAAGTAATCTATTCAAGATCATACAGCTAGTTAAGTATAGAGCTAGATGATGAATCCTGGCATTCTGGCTTCTGAATTCATGCTCTCCATGCATTTCTAATGAAAACTGCTTCCATTCTAAGTGAGGTTCTACTCTACTACTGTTTCTTGTGAGCACATGAAATCAAGTAGTAAGTAGAATTTATCAACTCAACTAGGATGCAACTAGAAAATACATATAGTTAAGGAATAAATAAGGAATGACACGATGGCGTAGTTTCTAAAAGCAGTACAATCAAAAGAGGAAGGAGCAGGGCTAAATGAAGAACTTTGTGGTGTGTTCCCCTGAGCAGTTTGACACTAAACACCTTGCTCATATTCATGGAATGCCCATCATTTAGGAGAAGTGGTGCTTTAGCCCAGGAGATACTGTCAAGTATTTACTGGCCCCAATAAAAGTGGCAAACAGACTGGGCTCTAAATTGCATTTATATGTAAAAATAAAGTATGGCTAAGGAGAAATGAAAAATACTTTTCATTTGGAGACATAAGTAATTTTGCTGATACAGAGGACAACACTGCAATAGTTCAGATCAGTCTTTTTAACCTAGTGGACAAAGTTCACAAAGGAGGAGGGCCCAGAATGAAAAGGAAAACAAAGTAGTAAATACACACACGCACGCACATATACAAAAGGGAAAACAGAAAAAAAATGGGAGAAAATATTGGTGAGGCAATTAATTGGTAGAAGTAAAAGGTAAAGTGGCTCAATAAATATTTGTTGAATGAATGAACAAAAGAGAAATCTGTCAAACTACCTATAACAAACGGAAAGGGGGTAGAAGACGACATCTTAAGTAAATAGAAGAGAAAGAAACAAGTCAGAGGGGAAAGAAAAAAATTCAACACAAGTTGCAGTCTAATTAAGCAACTTCCATGTAATACTATATAACAAAATAAAGTACAACAGTAGCCAGTAGGTCTACTTTTCCCTAATGAAGCCAGAAAAGGAAATGGAATTAGCATTTTACTTAATAGTTTGTAAGAATGTAAAACACCATTTAGAACATGGATGACAAACAAGCATCTCAAACTTACCATCAAGGCAGAGCTATTTATTAACTTCTCATTCCTCTGCCAGTCTACTCCATCTCAGTAAATGGAATTACCCCCAACACCTCAAACCAAAACCGAAGCAGTCATTTTTGACTCCTCCCTTACTCTGATTCTCAATACGCATTACATCAAGTCCTGTGAGCTCTGCGTCCAAATATATCTCCCATCTATCCACTCCTCTTCCCAGCCTCCATTGCAACCATCCTTGCCTAAGCCCCTCCAACTTTGAGACTACTACAGTATTCTAACTCACGTCCCTGCTTTAACTTGTGCTCTCCTCTAATTCACTCCATAAGCAAAGTGATTTTTTAAAAAAGATAAATATCTTGAAACTACTTTGCTCCAAACTCTTCAATGATGTCCTGCTTCTCAGAATGAAATAAAAATTCATGATCTGGAATGATTTGCTGCCTCTCTTTCATATCACTCTTTTCTCTGCTTGCTACATTTCCGCCAAAATGATCTTTTTGTTTAACAAACATAATCCTATATCATCTCGGAACCTCTACAGGCATTATCCTCTTGGCCATACTCTAGTCCCACAGTTAAGATATTACCTTAACACACCTTAACCTCCTTAGGAAGGCCTTTCCTGACTTTAGCATTACGTAAAACAGCTTTCCCATTTGTCCACTGCTCTGTATATTTCTGCCATAGCCTTTATCACACTATTACCATCTTGTTTATTTCATTAACAAATATGTTCCAAGTGCAAGAAATATGTTGGTGAAAACAGAAAGCCATTGTTTTCGTGAAGCTTACTTATATTTTAGTAGGGCTGGAAAACTTGAAGACATGAATTTATCATATGAAAAGTGCTGTCATGAAAGATAAAACACGGTAAAAGGGAATACCATGTGTTTGTACCCGTGAGTATGGCATTTTAAGTAGGTTATCAGATCTGAGCAGACCTAAATAAAGTGAAGAAGGAAACTGAAAAAATGAAGTAAGACAATTCTAAACGGATTCATTTTTACTTATTTATGAAAAGTCCCTCCCACTAAAATCTAAGGCCTATGAAGGCAAGTACCCTATTTATGCACTGCTTTATTCACCTTGGTATAATGCCTAGCACAAAGCAGGCTGCTATAAATATTTGATGAGTGAATGAAAACCTTGTTTTTCAAGAAGTCTACTGGAGAGTAAGGAAAAGTATACTATGTAGATGTTTAAATATTATATCCCAAAGGGTCTATGGGGAAACATTCTGAAAACACATAAACATGGTATCAAAAATGTATGGCAAGTTATAGTGGAATATTTTATCATTGAAAGTGTAAAGAATCAAAAGAATTATATACAAAATATTACACACAAAAAATAAATGACACTAAATATCATTCCATTTATTTCAAAAGATTCAGTACAGTATATGAAAAACTGAAATCCTATGCTCATATTCTAAACAAGGTACCATTCATTTTCTTTATGAGAATGCTGAAGGAAACACGGTGAAACTCAAATTTATCCCCAAGAGCAATTCATAGACCCTCAAGTTAGAACAAACTAAAAGCAACGATTTTAAATTTACATCAGCCCTGTATCTGTTGGCTTTATTTATATTTTCTTTCCTATGTTCATCTAGCCAGAGTTTAAACTGAATCAGAAGCCTCTACAGAAGTCCCAAACCTACCACAGTAAAAAAAAAAAAAAAAAAAAAAGTATAATCATCTGCATACTGACTATATCAGTAAGCCATCTTTTGTGATTCCAGTATCAAAACAAAAAAAATAATGCACATAACACCCCCTGTAACACAAGCTGCACCACTCTCAGCCTCTGACAGGTAACTATTCTGCCCAAACTAGAAAGGAGGTAGAATAGAGGAAATATGAAATGAAGCCAGAAAAAACTTACAAGCTTTCCACATCTTCTTACTATGAATCTCATATAAAACTCTCAACATTTTCAAATAAAGGCTGTCATGCATAGGAAGGTAAAAAAAAATTTTTTTTTGCTCTGCAATACTCAATGAAGAAGAATTATGAAAATTAAGATTTCTTTTCCCATTCATCTCTATTAGTCCGTATTTGTTTATTAGACTACGGACTGAGTACCTACTGTGGTCCAGGCACTGTTCCAGGTGTTGTTAATTAAACTGTAAACAAGGCATATCCATCATTCTTCAACACTTTCTTATAGGCCCTGGTACCACAGTTAAGTTGTACTTTCTTAATTCAGAAATTTTTCCAATTATTTTTTAAAGTATTGCTTCATGTTCCGTATGAAAAACATCTTTGCAAAATTATCCAAAGAGTAGTTCATCTTTTTTAGCAATCACTGGACCGGTTCCCCCAAACATATGTATAAATCTAATTACTAGCATAAACAGTGACCCTACAGCCAAATTAAGCAATGAGCATTAGAGTTCCTGTCCACAAGCACAATGAATTTAGATGTATTTTGGGGATATATATATATAGGCAAAGGGCCAATATTGGCACCCATTACCACCATCCCCAACAATGACATACAGCTTTTCTTAAAACTGGCTTAGTCCATCTACAGCAAATGTTTAACTTTTCCTCACAAGTGAATAAAAATGGAACCACTCAAACTTTATTAGCTTTGGTGACTGTCCCAAAATTGACACTGTCAATCTCGTTCTTTTTTTTTTTCGAATTATTTTATAAAAGATGTTTAGCAGAACACATGTCGTTAAGATTATCAGAGTCAGGCCTAATCTGAATGCTGGCTTCAAAAGGAAGCCTGAAGCTCTGCGAAACATAAAGACCAGGGGGGTACAAAACAGGAAAACTACCTCTCCCCTCCCCGCTTAGACTGGCTCCCCACTTCACCCAACCTTAGCAACTTGAAACTTTCCATGAACACCAAACAAAACCCGAGTGCAGTCCGCTCTCATCCTGAGGCCACCACCGAAACACCAAAAACTGTCAAAGACTTAAACGCGTGAAAGGACAGCCACTAACTCCAGCTCGCGGCCGGAACCACCGACACTCCCTAGGGCCTCCCCGCCCTCCGCCAAGCCCCTCGCCCGGGCGGACTCGAACCCAGCGCGCTCGCACCGCATCCCCTCCCCGCCATCGCTCCCGCAGCCCCCGCCCCCGGGCCCCTCCGCCGCCCCGCAAACCCACCCAGCGCCCGTAACTGAATATCCGGGAACCAGGGGGCCATATTTTCCTCAGTCTCCCCACCCACCCCCCGCAAGGGCAGAAATAGCTGTACCTTCCAGAAAAGTAATCTCCCCTGCGCTGCCGTCGCTCTTGCCAGCCGCCATCTTCCTCCTCCCACGCCGCCGCCTTCTTAATCCATGGCCCACACCGCCGCCGCGCTCGCCGGGATGAGGGGCCGCGCCGCAGGAGGGTAGCCGCCGCAGGGTTGCGGGCCTAGGACTCGGCCGTCAGGCGGGCGGCGCTCCCCCGTCCGGACGGGCCTACACAAAAGCAGGCCGGGCGCTCCCGGGCCTATCCGCGGGCTGGTGGGCGGCGAGACCCGCGGCCTGGGCTGCTCAGGCGCCTCCGGGCGAACGCGAGCGGCGACGACGGCGACGGCGCTTCCCGGGCCCGGTGCCTCTCGGCCCGCGACTCCCCATCCACCGCCCACCCAGGCCGCCTGAGAAGCTTCCCTCAGCCGCGAGCCCGCAGGAAGAGAGACTGAAGGCGAGCACACAAACACGCCTCCCTAAGTCCCGGGCCGTAAAATGGCCGCACCCGCCGCGCCGGGGCGGCGAGGTCTCTACGACCGTCAGGCGCCCCCAGGCCGTTCTCTCCTTCTGCAGCCGCCGCCGCCGCCGCTACGGCCGTCCGCCCACCCCGCCCAGGCGCGAATGCATCAGCCGAGGTCTCTGCGACTGTCCATGTGGACAGGGGTGGGTCCCCTCTGCCACCGCCTCGCGTCCGTCGCCACAGCAGCTCCAGCCGCCGCCGCCGCTCCTCCCCCACGGGCGCTGCTGCGGCCGCCCGGCTCCCGCCCCCGCCCCGCCGCCGCCGCCGCCGCCGCCGCCCCCAGCGCGGCGCCCCCTCAGGAGCCCGGGCTCGCTCGCGGGTAGAGCGGGCCGCGGCGCTGCACCGAGTCCCGCCGCGTGGCGCCTGCAGCCCGGCCCTCCGTAGCGCCGGCCCAGCGCGGCGCCCGCTCGGCCGACACACGTTTCGTCCCAAATCGCGAGCTCCGCGGGCCGGGGGGCCGACCTGGTGTCTGAGCGCTTCCCAGCCGGGCCGGCGGGGCATTTGGCTTCTGTGAGACCACGATTGCCTGAGGAATGTTCTCAGTTCATTCCTTTGAGGAGGCCTTGGAGCTTAAACCATAGCCAACTGGAGAGAAAAGGTAGAGTGAGGCAGTGCAGTCACGTGTAGAAAATGATTTGTGGTCTTCATTTTTTAAGAAGTTTTCAAAATAATTTATGAGGGGGAATGCTACAGTACCCTTTGGATGACAGCGTACAAAAAAAAAAAAAAAATCCTGTCATTTCTGTGCCTGACACTTCAAAAACCATACCCTACCTTACCAGCCAGGCTTTGCCATTGCAGGTGACTATATCATGTTCGTTTTTCTTTTCCTGCTTTGCCTTTCTTTTTGCTTTCATTTTTTTTTTTAAGTTCTAAAAACAAGACGTTCATTAATGAAAATTTGGAAAATACAGAAAAGTTATGCCTAGTCCCACCACGAAATTCAACTCCTTTGCCTGTGTAGTCCTCTCATCCAAAATTTTTCTTAAATCTCTCACTATCCTCATTTAAAAAACAAAAAATGTATGCTCTATATAAATGAAAACTCAACAGTCATTAAAATGACACGGAAAAACTATGATTTAGTGCAGTCTTTGGGGACTGAACTAACTAGTTTAATTGCCCTGCTAAACTAGGCATAAGCAGACCGTCTTTTTGTTTAAAACTTCTTTTAAAATCTTTTCCTAAAATGAACTCATGATTTCGTGATTAAGAGTAATGTAACGAGTATAATTGATTATCATTTGCTATTTTTGTTGCTTGAGGATATTGGATGCTCCCACTGCGGTCCCTTTGACACAGAGTCTATGCCAATGACAGTATAATAGTGAGGCTGGTAGACAGTAGGCAGATGTGGGTGACTGGACTCGTTTGTACAGACTCCAAAATGTAGTTTTGGAAAAAATCTGATTTTAAAACACATACATGCTGGCTTTGAAAATGGAAGAAGTTGCCAGAAATCAAGGAATGTGGGTGGCCTCTGGATGCTTTAAAAGTCAAGGAAACTGAGGCTCCCCTAGAGCTTCCAGAGAGCAAAGCTGACACCTGGATTTTAGCCCAATGAGACAGATGTTGGACCTCTGACCTTACAGAACTGCAAGATAACGAATTTCTGTTAAGTTGCTAATTTAGTGGTAATTTGTTACAGCAGCCATAGAGAACTAATACACGTGGAATAGGAAGACAGGTGGAGTTATGTAAAAGATGTCTGTTAAGCAATCTGAGTTAGGATCTTTCAGATGAAGTCCACTGTTTTATTTTTAAGTAGTATTAATGTCAGCTAATCTCTATGGGACTCCATAATTCCAGCTTTAAAAGAGAAGTATGGATTAAACCAATGTTTCTCAAACTTTAGCTTGCATAAAAATCACCTGAAAAGGCTTGTTAAAATAGATTGCATTACCCCTCCCCTAGAGTTTCTGTTTCAGTGAGCCTGGAGTGGGCCTTAGAATTTGCATTTGTAACATGTTACTAGGTGATTGCAGAAGCTGCTGATCAGGGGACCACACTATGAAACAATCTAGATTAAACAGTCCCTAAATTCCTTTTCAGTTCAATTATTCTTATTCTATAGTATGCAATTACAAATGAAATTATTAGTTTCCATATTCAAGTATAAAGATATTTTCAGAAATCACTGTTCTTCCATATGAATATAATCAGCTAAGCATTGATAGTATCATATATCCCTTTATCCAGGATTCAGGCCCTAGAAAACTTCAGATTTAGGGCATATCCCTGAAATTTAGATGTATTTAGTATATATACAAATGTATATTTAGTATATTTACAGATATTTAATTATTAGCCCTTTTTTTATACATGAATTTTGAAGTTCAGAGATGTTACTGAGAATGCCTTTGGATATTAGAAATATGACTAATTACAAAACCAATTCCCTGAGTTATCCATTCAATTTTATTAAAAGCCTAGCGTGTCTTTATTGTTTAAATTTAGCCATCTAACTTTAATTGTTTAAGTGGAATTTAGATTCCATTTGGATGTCAGCTAACTTGTTAGTTTTCATATTTAATACAATTTAATTCTGGCATAAAAGATAAATATAATGGAGAAAAGTTAGACTACTTTAGATTTGAGTGTTTGGGTAATTACAATGGATATAATAAGCTACTTTATGTTTTCTACTTAATCCACTAAAGAAAATTTAGGAAAAAAAAAAAGGAAAACCAAAAGAGGGTCCTGCTACCCAAAATTCAAGCCTAATGCCATATTTTCTCCAAAGTCTTTTTTACTCACTCTGGTCACCTATTCCCAAGGGTGAACCCTGGGCTTACCTGTCTTCTAAGCTCAATAATTCAAATATCCCATCTCTAACCACAACCACTATGACCATTTTCAGTCTCATTATGATCTCTAAACCTTGACTCCTCCATTTTCTCTCTTAATCTTTACTTCTCTCCCCACCTAGTTTAGATTCCATGATATATCATTTAACTGATTCTTTCTTGATTATATGCTCAACTCCCTTGCTTCTCTGCCCTTTCCTTCTCCCCTTTTTTTAAAAAACCCTCACCCTGAGTAAACCCTGTTACTCACCTTCCCTGCTGGGACACAGGAGGGTGAGCATTGCTGAAGAAAGTCACCCAAAAGAGAAGACTAGTTCCACTATAACATTGTGGCGGCCACCCTACAGGGAACTTCTGTATTGCCAGCCTTTCTAGGAGGTTCTCAAATCAGCATGTTCTCCAGCTGTCCACCGCACCTGTATTGAACTTCTCCAACCCTTCCCCTATCACTCTCAGCAGAATTCCTTGCTTCCTACTTAAAAGAGAAATACAAAGCACTAGATAAACATTTCCTTTGTATACCAAAACTACCTGCATCTGTACTCACCCATTCTGTTTTTTAGTCCCTACTATTTAGAGGCGAAGTCCCTCTTTCTTTAACTCAATCCCTCATGTATCCTATGAGTTCCATACCCACTCTCCTTAATACACTAGAATTTGTCTCCTTTGCTTCTGAAAGTGCTGATTCTACAGTTTATAATCTTAGAATGTTTTGACCACACCATAACATTTGCAGCTTTGCAGGCAATTCACCAGCATAGCTGTAGCCTATTTAAATTGGTTGAAAAACATGTACTCAGGGGTCCCACTATCAAGACTCCCCTCAGTTTTTGTGCAGTTTGAGTCATTTAAGAAAGAAAAATCATTGGTGATGGCCAATGGACCAAGATCCTCAAGGATACAATTATGCCATGCTAGCAGAATTCAGAGGAGAACAGGACTGAGACAATCCAGCAGATCCTTTGGAAGGATCGAAGAACATGCGACCCTCCCCAGAGCTACTCCTCTCCTGGGATTCTTTGCTCATGAACAAACCAGAAACCTAGGAATCATTCTTGACTCTCTTTAAAAAAAAAAATTAAATCTAATCCCTTAAATATATCTTGAATCTATGCATATTTTTGTCCCCATCTCAACGGCCCCACCCTAGAGCTAGCCACTCTCACCTCTCAGCCATACTGCAGTAATAACCCGCTTCAAACAGGTCATTCCTTGTTCGCTCTACCCTTCCTCTAATCTATTTCTCACACAGAAGTCACAATAACCTTGTTTTAAAAAAAAAAATTAGACCTCATTTAAACAAATGAGATCAAAGCATTTGCATGTTTAATAAAATCATTCAAAGGTTTCCCATTGCTCTTAGGATGAAATCCTAAATCTTTCATTGACCTACTGGGCCCTTCCTGCTTCACTAGCCTCATCTTGCACCACTTTCACTTCTTATTTAAGCTCCGATCATTTCGTACTTCTCTCAGTTCCTCAAATACTTCATCTTATTTTCTACCTTAGAGCCTTCAAATGTGTTGTACCCTTCATCTGCAATATACTTTTTGTCTACATAGAGCCTTGTTCCAGTAGGTTAATTCATATCTGCTGAATGAATAAGCAAATGAATACGACATATTTAAAATAATCTTTCTCAAGGGACCTTCAGAATCACAGAACCCAGGCCCCTTAGAGACCATCTAACACAATCCTTGCAGAGGTCCAGAAAATGTCTTTGTCTCAAGTAACATAGTGGTAGAAATTTAGGAAAGATGCCCTAAAAAGGATCGGTAATTCAGGTGTGAACCTAGGGCTTGGTTTTGAAGACGCTGAACCAACTTTAGCTGGGAACTGACAGAAGGAAGAGTTGAGCTGGTAATAGATACATAAAAACACAGTTTCCTCTCTGTCTGTGACTACAAATTCTTCTTTTGTATCACAGCCGGTGTTTACTCTATTTTAGCCAGATTAAAAATGCTGTATATAAAACTACTTGGATAAACTGAATCTCACTTCATGCTGGTAGAGCTTAATAGGTATTAATAAAGTAACATCCCCCCCATTTTAATACATACAGTTGTTTAAAAATACAATCAATTCTTTTAAACACTTCACTTAGCATATCATTAGCATAGTGTATAGTTTTAGTCCATGACTAAATACAAGTTTCAGAAGACAATAGCAGGTTATGCAAGTTATGTCTGATTGATAATTTTTGAAGGGCTAAATGCATTTGTGTCAGGTGAAATGAACCATGAACTTTACAAGAGGATAGTGTATATGTTTTTGTTACAAGTGTATAGCTTTATTTTAACATAATTTCTACATTATAGTATTCTGCTTCACTTTCAACTTGTTGGTTGTAGTATTTTTGTTTTTGGGGGTGGGAAGATAACTAGGTTTGTTTGTTTGTTTACTTATTTATTTATTGGAGGTTCTGGGTTTGAACCAGAACCTTGTGCATGCTAAGCACACACTATACTGCTGAACTATGCCCTCCCCCTATTTTTGCTCTTTTTTTGATCCTATCAAGCTTCACGCTCCTTTTGTATTTCCAGTTCTCCTTTTAGTCAGTGCTTTCTGTCCCCCTTCCATGTCCCAGATTTTTTTCTGGGATTTTATCAGGCAGTTTTGTAGCTAAAATTTTAATGATTAAGTGAAAAACAAACTAATATTTTTTAAAATTATAAAGGAATATATCCTCAAAATAACACACATTTCTTATAATAGTCAATTCTACCAGACACTTTCAGTGTCACATTTATAAATGAACAGTCAAGTTTTCTAGTGACCTTGGATGAATTTTTGCTTTCCTGGTTCCTAGGCACTATTGTCTTCATGGGCCCTTCCTTCACAAGAAATACATTAAACATTTTTTTCCACAACTACTAATTTTTTTTATAAGTTCACATTCACAACCATTTTTCCCAGTATGAAATTAGCTAAAAATTTTAAAAGATAATATTTAAAGTTAGTGAGGATATTGTGAGATGAACATTCTCATTCACTGACCCCATTAATTTAAAAAAAAAACCTCCTGGAAAGCAATGGGGCAAAAATGCATCAAGGGTTTAAAAGGTCTACTCCACGGGGGAAAGGGTATAGCTCAAGTGGTAGAGTGCATGCTTAGCATGCATGAGGTCCTGGGTTCGCATCCCCAGTACTTCCTCTAAGAATAAATAAGTAAACCTAATTACCTACCCCCACCAAAAAAAAAAAAAAAATCTATTCCATTTGTCTCTGTTATATATACACACACATAGGCAGAGCAAAAAGATACTCTCCCAGCCACCCCTCAACCCCTAAAATAACCCAAAGTGTTAATGCTGATTATAGCTTAGTGATGGGATAATAGGTAGTTTTTACTTTGGAATTACATATATTTTTAATTTAATTTCTAAAACTGAGGTATAGTTGATTTATTATATTAGTTTCAGGTATACAACACAGAGATTCAAAATTTTTGTAGATTATACTCCATTTAAAGCTAATATAAAACATTGGCTATATTCCTTTGGCTGTACAATATATCCTTTTGGCTTATTTATTTTATACATTGGAGTTTATATATTGATTCCCTACCCCTTTCTTGCCCCTCCTCCCTTTCCTGTCCCCACTGGGAAACAGTAGTTTATTCTCTATATCTGTGAGTCTGGTTCTCTCCTGTAACATTCATTTGTTTTATTTTTTAGATTGAACGTATAAGAGATAAAACAATGTTTGTCTTTCACTGTCTGACTTATTTCACTAAGCATAATGCCCTCCAAGTCCATCCATGTTGTTGCAAATGACAAAATTTCATTCCTTTTTATGGCTGAGTAGTGTTCCATTGTGTGTGTGTGTGTGTGTGTGTGTGTGTGTGTAGGTACATACACACACACACACAAAATGGAATAATATATATGTATATTAGTATGTATATAGATGTGATATACGTATGTGTATATATGTGTGTGCATCTTCTTTATCCATTCATCTGTTGGTGGACACTAAGGTTGCTTCCATACCATGGCTACTGGAGATAATGCTGCTATGAACATTAGGGTGCATATATCTTTTTGAGTTATTGTTTTTATTTTCTTAAGACATATACCCAGGAGTGGAATTGCTGGATCATGTGATAGTTCTGTTTTTAGTTTCTTTCAGGAATCTCCATACTGTTTTCCATAGTGGCTATACCAATTTACATTCTCAACAACAGTGTACAAAAGTTCCCTTTTCTCCACAGCCTTGCCAACATTTATTTGTGGTCTTTTTGATGATCGCCATTCTGACAGGTGTGAGGTGATATCTCATTGTGGTTTTGATTTGCATTTCTCATGTTTTCATGTGTCTGTTAGCCATCTGTATGTCATCTTTGGAAAAATGTCTATTTAGGTCTTCTGTGTATTTTTTGATTGGGTTGTTTGTTTTTTTGATATTGAGTTGTTTATATATTATGGATTTTAACCCCTTATCAGTCATACCATTTGCAGATGTTTTTTCCCATTCAGTAGGTTGTCTTTTCACTTTATTGGTGGTTTCCTTTGTTGTGCAAAAGCTCAAGTTTAATTAGGACCTATTTGTTTAATTTTGCTTTTGGTTCCGTGACCTTAGGAGACAGATCAAAAAAAAATATTACTACAATTTATGTCAAAGAAGATTCTGCCCATGTTTTCTTCTAGGCATTTTATGATTTCCAGTCTTACATTTCAGTCTTTAACCTATTCTGAGTTTATTTTTTATGTGCTATAAGGTAATGTTCTTAATCTCATTGTTTTATATGTAGCTGTCAAGTTTACCCAGAGCCAATTATTGAAGAGATTGTCTTTTCTCCATTGTACATTCTTGTATTCTTTCTCATAGATTAATTGACCATAGGTGTGTGGGTTTATTTCTGGCCTCTCTATTCTGTTCCATTGATCTATGTGTCTGTGCCATACTGTTTTTGATTATTGTAGCTTTGTAGTATAGTCTGAAGACAGGGAGTGTTATACTTCCAGCTTTGTTCTTCTTTCTAAAGGTTGCTTTGGTTCAAGTTAGTTAATTTTAAAACTGCTTTGGTATAAAGATGCAATCCAGGCTGGATTCACTATTATATATTTATTTTTATCATTAAGTTAATTTTTTTCTTATGACTTTGAAAGAAATAATATTAAAACATATTTTTATTAAAACTATATTTTTCCTTGTGATGAGGAATTAGGATTTACTCTCTTAACTTTCATATACAACATACAGCAGACTTAATTATATTTATCAAGTTGTACATCCCTAATACTTACTTATCTTATAACTGGAATTTTCATGAGCCTTGAAATGTACCTTGGGCCTGAGGCACTGTTCCTTCTGTGCCTGATGGATAAGTCAGCCCTGTAGGTGACTAGTGGATCCTTTCATGTTCATTAATGGAAATGATCACGTAAAAATCATGTCTAGCTGAATTGTAAGGCAAGTGTGTAAGAATCATCTGGAGAGCTTGTAAAACAGTTTCATTGGCCCCGTCTCAAAACGTCTAATTCATTAGGTTTAGGTAGTGTCCACGAATTTGCATTTCTAATAAGGGAAAAGGTGATGCTGATAATCAGAGAAACACCCTTTGGGAACCAGTGCTTGGAGTAATATATCTAAGTATTTCATTCATGCAAAGACGTTATTCCCGGCATGACTTGTGAGGTATATTATCGAGATTTCCTAACCAACATTTACTGAAAATCTACAGTTATTTTTATTTTATAGGTAGAAACTGAGACCCAAAAGGCTAAGTAACTTTTCCAAAGTGACTCAGCTAGAAAAATGCAGAGCTGGGATTCAAGCCCAAGTCCGTCTAGACTCCAAAGCTCATGCTCTCTTATCATTACCATATTGTAATGGTCCCAGAGGTAAAATGCAATCAATAGACCTAGAAGCCAACTTTTAAACATGAAATAATGCATAAAAAAGGTAAAAGAGTGTATTTCCTACATCATCATTGCTGTATTTTCCCTGTTTATTCCCTGATGATGACTTTCTTTTTTCTGGCTCTTTATTCCTCAGTTCTTATTTTTAGATAATAGCAGCAAGAGGAATGTAGAAATGGCTTGCAACGTAATTTCTGAAAGTGCTGAAAGTAATGCTGACTCCCAACTAAAGATGATCAGTGTTTTGCATTTTTCATTAACTTCACTTTGCAATTTGAATGGTTTCATCTCTTCTGCAGGTCAACAAAGTTAAATCTTCAAAGCACAAAACAAGTAAGGGTTAAATTGCACTCATAGCTTTTGACTTTAAGCATCTTCACTTTATGGGATTAAAAGCCTCATTTTATAACTAGCTTTCTCATCCATCCTTCTTAATACTGCCTCATTATAAATATAAACACATAAGAATCTCTTTCTCCATCTCTGTGTGTATATATATGTGTGTGTGTGTGTGTGTGTGTGTGTGTGTTTCTTATTCCTTTTCCTTCTCTGATTCCTTTTTTCCTCAAGAACATAGTCTAATACAAGTGCAGGCTATTTTCTAAAGTTATATTTTTCAAGAAGATGCTTTGGTGATCTCAAAGTTTACCAAACCTCTGCCCCCACCCCAGTGAAAAGAGATCACAGTGTTTTCACCAATCACAGGCATAATAAAATATGTACCAAAAGATATATTACAAGGATAAAGAAATGATCAAATACATTTTGGAGCATCCATTTAGTTTGCAACTAGTTAAACCAGTGAAGTGGATCTATTTGTACTGATCAGGAAAGCATCCATGATTAATTATAAAAAAAAAAAAAGCAAATTACAGACAAGTTCATCTTCATTTTTATGAAAATAAATTTATAAGTATATGTAGCTAATCTGTGTAGTGTAGATTATTCCAGAGGAAACATATTAGAAAGTTGATGTGGAAGACTTTGTCTTCTCTTTTTTAATGGAATTTTAAATAGTTTTTGGATTATAGGAAACTTGCTTTCTTCCTAGTGTTTTTCAACAATTAAAAATCAAAAAAGTTGTGTCTTCTTCAAACTTGTGTCAATGACACAAACAGATTTTAGGTGCCCTTGACCCTGAGGGTGACTCAACAAGGTCCATTTCCACCTGGACTCAATATTTAGCCACCGTGGCTTTGGGGATGACCACAGCTTCAAGGCATGCTTGGTTTGTATAACACAGTCAAGCTAATCCCACTCATTCTGGCATGGGGATTGCTTCTAGTTCTGAAAATACACCTTGATAAAGGTGAGAAGTTTTCTTCATACCGAAGAAAAGTGTCCAAAGACCACTGACATCATCTTGACAAGTTGGCTGACTTTAGCAGTTTCATATTTATTGTATTGGCCTGTTTCAGAGGTGAACTTTGCAGTAAAGTCCTTTTTATACACCATTTAGAATAAGTGTATGGATTAAGATGGGAGACAACTGAAGCAGAAGTACGGAAATAGTAAAAAGTTTTGGAGAAGAAAGTTCATATAAAAGAAAATTGTTTTAAGGGGGAGGGTATAGCTCTAGTGGTAGAGCACATGCTTAGCATGCACAAGGTCCTAGATTCAATCTCTGGTACCTCCTCTAGAAATAAAGTAAACCTAATTACTTCCTCACCCCAAAAAGATAATTAATACAATAATAAACAAATAAAATTTTTAAAAAAGAAAATTGTTTTAGCTATAAGAAACTGGTAGCAGTTCTTTTCTTCTGAGTAGAGAACTAAGGTAGAAGGGAGATTTCTTTTTTACTATATATCCTTTTGTACTTTTTGGTTTTTGTATCTTGTGTATACATGTTATCTAATAAAAAGCAATTCTGAATTGTTGGTGTTACAGTCATCTGAAGAGATCTCTGGGCACTTTTGTGGTTCTCACCTCCTAAATTGATGCACTGTGCGCATTACAGTAATGTTACTGAGCTGTTGGCCCTGGGTGTTTGTTTATTTCAGTTGTCAGTTTGTAGCAATTTGTGCACATTGCTTTTCCTTCTTTAACCAAGTACAACGATCATCAGTTCTCACATTCAAAATTATACTCATGCCTCTATTTTTTTTAAAAAAAACCTCTTATATCTCAATCCTACCATATTTAGAGTAAACTTTCCAGGAATACTTATCTTTAACATTTTTCGAAAGCCACCATCTCAAATGTTGACAAAAACACAGTTGGTGCTAAGATGACGACATTACATTTTATTTAAAAATCTGGCTTTTATTCTGAAAGGATAATACAAACAAAGGAGATATGATTGACTAGCATCAAATAGCTACAATTTGGAAACAACTAAATTGTAAGTTAGTTAAGAATCAGAAATAGTTTTAAAGATTTTTTTAATGCCTCCTACAGTATAGGAACATAGAAGATAATCAGTAGTTGTTCATCTCACTTGAACCAAAGATTCGAGCATCAAAATACCAGAGGATTCTGAATACACACTTTATTTTTAGGTAATCTTGCTGTTAATAGAGACGAGGTGGTAACATTTAATGTGCAGCTACTGAGATCAAGCTACCTCTGCTACTCAGCATGCCCAAAAGAAATCAATAAGTATTCTTATATTTTTCAGATACTCCTAGCATTTTTTGTTACGTAATTTTAACCAGAATTAAACTTCTAGCCACAAAATTATTTTAAATATGTGGTGTGTTTATTAAACAAACACAGAAGAATCCTAAATCATGATGTAATACTATACTGATTTCAAGTACTAACCACCCTGCCTGTTTGCCTTCTTACTTGCTTTAAAAGTATTCAGCCATACTTCTTCCTTAATGTATGTTACCCATAAGCTTTAAATACAAAAATGCTGGAATCCCTTATGAAACTTTCCTATATCTGTGCCAGGTTATAAGAGATGACATATTAGTATAACAGGGTCTTTTGGTATTTTGGAAAGCAAAGCCATTTAAATGGCTTGAAGTTAGAGCCTTTAGGTGACTGAGTCCATGCTGTAATGTGTCATGTGATAGGATGATTCAGGATACACATATATAAACAGACACCAACTATTCTTCAGACTCAAGGCTGTTGGGATTATTATTACTAGTACTGATGTGACTTTTATTACTAATGTGATCAATATTAATGTGATTATTCTCTCAAATACTCATGGCTGATTAGATGATCAGCTTTCAATGCATGAGGGACATGCTTTGGTTGGCAGGTACCAGCACTACCTCACCCTACATGTGAAATTTCTTCAAAGGAATAATCTCACTGTATGCTAACAAGTTAATGGGATTTGTTACTGTTACTGACTAACATTCCACAATACTTCGATGAATTTTAAATCAATACTCTGTTAATAGTTTCTTAATGATATAAAAGCATAAGAGGTTTTTTTTTTCCTTTGTTATATTTTGTTTTAATATCTGTAGTGATGCTTAGCCTGCACTGACCAGCATTAAATTCTGGTAAATTACCACTGGCCAGGATGTGGTCTCTCCTCTCTAGAGTTCTGGAACTTTAATAATCACAGCTTTCAAAATAACTGGTTTACTCTAGCCAAGCACATAGTAGATCTGTGTGTGTGTGTACGCGCGTGTGTGCACACCCTAGAAGATCATTTTATTAATTTTTAAAAGATCAATGTTTCCATTGGCTGGATTACTTGTATCTGTTATCTGGCACCCAACTGCTGCTATCAAAGTAACTAAGAAACCAACAATGTTGTTGTTAAGTATGAAAGTAGAGTAAGAGAAGTTTGGTATTTAGAGAGACTTTTCCTTGCAGCAGTGGTAGATCCAGATAAAAGAGCCCTCCTTCACTATCAAAGACACTTTTCTAGCCCCTGTACTCTTATCCACCATATGCAGAGCTTCTCTTTTCTCTGTATAAGCCCTAGATGAAAATCCAGTCTTGCCTTCCAATTCTGTTTTCTATTTTCAGTATGCATACTTTAAAAAAATCACTAATACTCCTTTCCTAATTCAGAATTTAACGTATGTTTATAACAATAATGAAGCAAAAGGAGGCTGTCATGGTTCAGTGTGGGAGTGGAGTTACATTTAAAGCACAGCTCCGAAAGAAATTCCAATCTTGATTCATTTCTCTTTCAGACTTTTAAGGGGGTCCAATTACTTAGTTCATGGAAACTCAATAAAATCCTCTGTCCATGCCTATCTCCGATGCTTTTAAATTCCCAAGACTCTCTCACTCTCTCACTCCCTACCCCAGTCTCTTCATTGCCACTTTCCTCCAAGCTTCCAGAGCACCAAGCCATGTGCTCCCAGAAACATGCAGTCCCCTGAAAACAGCAGTTCTCTTTAGATCTTCCTCGTCCATTTCTAAGGGAAGAAGGAGGGAGCTTAAGGAGGCAGTACCCGAAAGCTTTGTGGAAACAGTTGGAGGGAGAGGAAAGAAAGAAGCTGTGTATCCCCTATGTTAATAATTTTAATCTTGTCACATATACAAGACAATAAGAGAGCCTTGTTATTTATGGGAATTATGGAAACCACCTTGATTTTAGAATATGTAATGCGATGATTATTTATATTCAAAGAAATGTACCTGCCTGACATAAATAGTCTATCATTTTTCTCAAATACGGGTAAGGGTCTCTCTTCACCAGCAGCCCTCTGACTAGTAACTTCCTTTAACTTTGAGGATACTTCAGTAGCCTGAAGAGAGAGCACTCCATGAATTATGTCCCTCATACTCACATACCTTCATACCCTTTGTACTTTGCATACAAAGCTGAGAAAGATCATTATGTTCTATTCATTTTTAGCTAATGTTGTTTAAACTTATTTCCTAATAATTTTTTTCAAAATATTTTAATTAAATTTTTTTATTAAAGAAAATTTGAAAATAAAAAAGCAGAAAAAACCATTTATATTTCAACACAAATGCAAACACGAGCTGTTCTCATGCCCTCTCATTCTCTCTGTTCCTTTCCTTTTTTCTCTCGCCCTCCCTTCCTTCCTCTCTTAACATGCTTTCATTGAACTCACAAATGGAATCATATTATAAATGCAGTTTTGTTATATTTAACTTAATTTGTAACTTAATCATTTCCCACTTATTCCATATTTCTCTATTTCTTTGAAATAATGTACTATACTTTATAATGTACTTCATTTTAGTAACTTTCCTTTAATCAGACAGTTAGTAAGAATATTGTTTCTAGTCTTCTGCTTTCATATTATTGAATGCCAGCTCCCCCAGAACACCACCATCATGACATGGTGACAAGACAAACCTGAATTTACTGCTTCCCTCTGTAGAGGAGACCATTACCTTGACAGAATCTTAGTAGCATCTCAAAAGGATGATGGCAAGGTTGGACTATTTATAAGGCTTTTGGCGGGGTCTGTTGTAAAGTGGGTCTTTGAATAAGAGAGCTTGACTAAGAAAGGGTAAGAATCATACAGCAATTTAGGACTGATTGGAGGACAGACAAGGCAAAAGCTTTGAGGCTAAGTTTTGGAGACTGAAAGAGAAAACCAAGGTAAGAGTCTACCACAAGTATTATCTTGGTTTTTGACGTGGAAGTGTTGCTTTTAAATTATTGCATTTCTTTGACTAGTTGTGAGAACATTCTTCTAACTTATTATTGAGTAATTTTATTTCTTCATTTGAGAATTACTGTCTGATATCATTTGTAGCTTTCTTACTGATTTGTGTGAACTTTTTGTAAAGTTAATGAAATAGCCTTTTTGGGGTCATTTTTGCTGTTAAAATTCTTTTTCCGGCTTGTTACTTTCTTTTATATCTCCGTTAATTTTTCTAGGTGCATACATGAATATTGTTATATTTTCAATATTCTGTTTCTTATACATTTAATAAGTTCCATCAGACGTTTGACAAATGTTTCCTTTTTTTTTCTCCTTTGGTTTGGATTTCTTAAGGTTCTAATATTTAATCTATTTTAATTTTATTTGTGAATATATGGTGAGGTGAAACATTTAAATTGGCTTTTTTAAAATTCACAAATTGTCATTATTTCTTTAATATTTTTCTCCTTTCTCACTGATTTGTAATTCCTCCTTTATCTTGCATTTAGTCCTATAACAAGGTCTATTTCTGTACTCTCTATTTTCTTTTGTTAATGGTCTTTCATTCCAGCATTACCACTATATCTTTAAGACTACTGTTATTCTGTAATATCTTTGAATTATTGGTATGGCTGTTTCCTCCCCTCATTGCTTTCTAGTCTCACCTAATCATAAATATGATTTTCAGTATTATATTTTTTCAAGTTCAGAAATAAATATCCCATTAGAATATTGACTAGAATTATTAAATCTATGGGGAAAATGGAAAACATGAGGTTTCATGTTCACAAAAATGTTTTTAAGAAACTGGAGTTTTTTTTGGAGAATATTCTAAAAAAATCACTAGGTTTTTAAAATATTTTTCCTTTTTATTCCCCAAATGGCACCAGCTGTGCAGTTTTACTGCCAGCTAGAATGTTGTTTTCAACTTCCACTGGAGGTTTTTTCTTTCACTCAATCTGTAGGCTCATTTTTCTATTGTATTTTCCAGCATGACATGTACACTGAAGTATATTTTATTACATATTGCATATATACTGAATTATTGCATGAGCATTACATATACAGTAAAAGTAAATTGTAGTTCATAAGTTTTTATATCCTCTGGACAAATTTATTGTAAGTAACACAATGTTTTATCATTTTGTTCACTTTTTTCCTTTTTAAAATTTTTACTTAAGTTATTCTAGTCTTAGATTTTGGTCAGTGAGCTTTAAGGAAAAACAAGAAGAAAAAATACATTTTACCCCTTTTCTAATCTAATGAAGAATTCTACAGGCACTTTCATAAATGTGAACTGGGTCATTGCCCACTGAGAAAGGAATATTTTGAATATAGCTCCACTGAAGAAAATTTTAAAACATGCCTTTATACTGATACTTCCAATTCCAACTCAACACATCAAGGATGTTTCTGGTCTTCTCCTCTTCCATGTATATAAATACCTTTCCCAACAGTGAGAAATCTGTATCTAGTTATATTCAGTATAATTGCTAATTGTCTCAATCACTTTATTTATTTTCTCACAGTCTCAATCTTACAATCTCATTGTCTCCTTCACCTACCATGTCCATGCACACACCGCATCTTGTGGTGCCCATGAGTACCCCACTGAGAGCCTCTTCCTGGCTCCCCCCTGCCTGCTTTGGCTCCTTCTCCTTGGGTTCTGGCAGCTGATATACCTCTGCACATTTCCTTCACCTCCTCATCACTGTATGAAGAAGGAGAGGGAAAAGGAAAGGGAAAGATTAAGAAGAGAAAGGAACAGGAAAGGAAGTGAATAGGTAGGGAAGAAAATAAGAAGGGGTCAAGAGAAAGGAGAGAGTTTAAGGTCTTCATTTGATTTTTAAGAAAATAATAGAGTGAGAAATTAGATCTCTAAATAAACAGGACTCTTGATGACTTCAAAGGTTCTGGCAATAAGTGAAACTCCAGTACTTGTAGCTTACCCTGTGTAAAATTTGGTGTCTTTCCCAACTTTATTCTATTGTTTGAGAGCAGCATCTGGGCAAGGAACACACTTTTAGTTCTTCTTGGCTAGTGTTTCTCCTGGAGCTCTAATTGACTGAGGCTTGATTGTGAAGGTAGGCAACGGCACAAAAGGCTGGGCTGCAAATGCAGAGAGGCTTTCTTCTCTAATCTGCTGTGGAATGACCTGACCTAAGCTCAAGAATTTGTACTCCCTGAAACATTTTCCCTCCTTCCCTCCCCCTCTCTCTTGCTCTCCCCTTTCCTTCCTTCCTTTGTTTTTTTAGGCAGAAAGACATAAACTTTATTATGTCAACATTACTTGACATGAACTATTTTTAATAAATCAAAATAAATCCAAGAGTCTGTTACATACAAGAAGATGAGCAAAAAGTGTGACTATTCCTAGGTATTAGGATCAAGATCATTTGACCTATTATAAAAAAGGCAATAAATTTTTTTGATACGTTTTTATTTTAGTGAATTGTCATTTGAGAAGGAGTTTTTTTTTTTTTTTTAAAGCTCGAATTGCACTTTAATAGTCTAATGAGTCATTCTTTTGGGTCAACTAAATTCATATTGCCTACATTTTTTTATGAACAACTATGATAACACCCATTTTTGCTTGTTTTGTTATAGCATTTTGAGAAATTATCAGTTTTAAAGATATTTTATGCTATATAGTAATATTACATTTTAGACACTACCATAAACAATGTAGTGCAGTTCCTAAAGATAATTTCCCATTTATTACCATATTTTACAAGGTATCAAATTTTACTTTCAGAATATCTATGTAGATAGTCTAATAAACTTATTTTACTGCGGGTACACAGAAAAAAAAACAATGTGTCTCTAATTCAGTGCTAAATTTAAAGTTAAATTGAATTTAAAACTATGTTCAGTAAATAAAAATAAGACTATTCTAAAAATCAAGTGATAGATATACATGGTGGTTTTATTCTTTTTTGTTTGTTTTGGTTTTAGGGGGCAGTGATTAGGTTTGTTTGTTTATTTATTTATTTATTTTTAACGGAGGTGCTGGGGAATGAACCGAGGACCTTGTGCAAGCTAGGTAGGCATTCTATCACCGAGCTGTACCCTCCCCTACTAGAGGTACATGGTAGTTTTAAAATATCAAATAGTTCCATAAGGTGAAAGAAAAATAGTCATCTGCTGTTCCACCGGTTCCCCTCAGGAGTTCCCTTCCCAAAGGCAAGTACTTTCAAATCCTCTATCTCTTTTTTCTGACATTTGCCTCTGTATATCTAAGAATCATACGTAAGCTTTTTATTAATATTTAAGTTGACATTTGCTATTGACTTGCAACTATAAAAGATGAGGATTAGCTCCTTTATCCAAGTACACCCTCACACAGACAGATACTTCCTCTCTTTTTCTCCTCCTCCCATTTTTAGTTATATAATAATTTTTACTAGCTCAACTTCTAGTGTTTTAAATTACTATAACTCTATTCATGTGGTATACCAGGATTACACTTCTTTTCTTTTATAGTTTATGTATTTAGCTTAGAGTTTTAAAGTGTTTTTGGTAGCTTAGCTCTGCATGTATTTTTCTCAAATGTACCCCCCCCCATTTTGCTAGAAGTCGAATTCTCAGCACACTATGTTCAGATCCCACCCCATCACCTCCTGCCATAATTTATTAGTCCACGTTCTTCTCAGTGACAGCCTTCCTGGAGACCTGCATCTTCCTGTTCTGATCTCCACTGGTTGTTTCTGGTCTTGGACTCAACTGTCAACCTGGGTTTTTCACCTCACTGCTTTCTTAGGGATTCCCTTTCTCTCTCTTTTTTTTCCTAGATCCCACATCTTCCTCATTTTTGGTTTACTTCCTTGTTTGGTGGAATACATCCGTCAGTAGCTTCTAGGAAAGGGTGCAGTAGCCAGTTGTCAAAATGGCCCTCAAAGATCCCCACTTCCTGGTGTTCACATCCTTGTGCAGTCTTCTGCCAATAGTATATGAGAGGAGTGATGTTATCTCATTTCCCAGATTAGGTTATAAAAGATTATAGCTCTGTCTTGGGAAACTGGCCTCTAGTCTCAGATTATTTGCTTGGTAAGAAGTGAACTGCCTTGTTTTGAGCAGCCTTATATACTGAGGAATTGAGGTCTCCTACCAGCAGCTAGTGAGAAGCTGAGACCTGATTATTTACAACCACGTAAATAATCTTGGAAGCATGTTCTTCAGCCCAAGTGCAGTCTTCACATAACTGCATCCCTGTCTGACAGCTTGGCTTGCAATCACACAAGAGGCCTTCAGCTGGAACCCCCCAGCTAAGCCATCCCTGGATTGATGGCCCACAGAAATTGGGCGAAAGTAAGTGTTTGTTGCAAGATTGTACAGTATTTTGTCTTTCTCATCTCATTTAGCAAAATGCCCTCTAGGTCCATCCATGCTGTTGCAAATGACAGGATTTCCTGCTTTTTACTGGTGGAATAATATGCATATATAGTCATATAATTATATATAATATTCTTATGAAAACTTCTCTCACATGTTCTTTACCCATCCGTCAGTGGGCATCTAGGCCGTCTCCACGTCTAGGCTGTTATGGTCAGTGCTGCAATGAGCATGAAGTGCGGGCATCTCTTTGAGATAGTGATTCCTTTCCTTTGGATACATGCCTGTGATTCTCTTTATGTTTCTACCACTCAGAGTGTACTGAGCTTCCTGGATTTTTGAATTCATAGTTTTCATCAAATTTGGAAAAATTTTGGCTATTATTTCTCCAAATATTTTTTTCTGTTTCAATCTCTGTTCCCTCTCTCTCTGCTTCTGGGACTTCAATTACATTTTGGACCATTTGATTTTGTCCTACAAGTCACAGAGGAACTCATAATTATATTCAAGACTTTTTCTTTTTGTGCTTCAATTTGAATATTCCTACTGCCCTCTCCTGTTTTTAACTTCACTGATTTTTCTCTTCTGCAATGTCTAATCTGCTGTTTAACCTATTCAATAAGATTTTCTTTTCAGAGATTGTATTTTTCAATTCTAGAATTGGTTCTATTGTAAAGTTTCAATTTCTCTGAGATTTAACCTGCCTTTGCACTTGTAGTTCATCTTTTCCTTTACATCTGTGAATATAGTTATAAAAGCTGTGTTAAAATCCTTGTCTGCTAGTTCCCTGATATTGCCATTTGTGAGTCTGTTTTTAATCTTTGTTTTTTTTTTTCTCCTGCTTATGGATAACATTTTCATGCTTCTTTGTATGCCTAGGAATTTTTAATTTTATGCTGGACATTGTGGCTGGTGTGTCATCGTGAGTCTAAATTTTGTTTTCTTCCTTTTAAGAAGAATTGCATTTTTTACTGAATTTAATTATGAAATGAACTTGATATTTTTGAGGCTTTTTAAAAACGAGGTTAGGGCAGATACAGAGTGGCCCTTACACTACAGCTTCAGTAACGCTACTTTGAAGGTGTGGGCTTTCTGTGATCTCCATCTAATGCCTAGGCTGTTCAGTGACGTATCTCTAGTCTGGCAGTTAGGACTTTGTCATCTCTGGGACTGTGTGACCTCCATTCAGCTCATAGGTTTCCAGTAGCTGGTCTCTGCCAGGCCTTGTATTGTCTCATCTTTTATTAGTATTTGCCCAAAACCTTAAGGAGTCTGTGATGCAGATTTCTAGAGCTTGCTCTCTACGTAACTCCTTCTCTAGCACCTTACCCCACAAATTCCAGCCTCAGCAGACCTGAACTCTGGTACCTGCCTCCTGAGAAGCAGGGAAACCTCTGTATTCTGTTTGGCCGCCACCTCTCTCTGCCACAGCATAGGACGTGCTCCCAAGGGAAAGTTTAATCAAATATGTGTGCTTGTCTCACCCTTTGAGTTTCCTTTTCTTAGGGGTCACTGTCCCCACTGTGTTCTGGTTGTCTAATATCTGATTTACATCAACAACAAATTCATATATTTTATCTCATCATATGGTTGTTTTGTTTGTTTGTTTGTTTGTTTGTTTGTTTTTAATACTCTGAGGACTGGTCTGGAACCAGTTGCATTGTCATGAGTAGAAGAGGCTGTTGCTTTTACATTTTTAATTTCTAAGGATAAAAAATTCTTGAATGTTTTGTTCTTCTTTCTGCATACTTTGTTACCTCAGATTGTTTTTATTTATTTTTTTCATTACTGTCTTTGTGTTAGAGACTTTCTCTTGAAAATCTGGTGATCCTTGGGCATCTGCTCTATTAAATGGTGAGGCAGCGCAAAGCTATTTGAAGTTGTCGGTGTGTATGGAGAACGAGTCAGATGTGAGCTTTATTGCAGGATCACTTGGCAGGGCCTGATATCAGGAAGGATCTCTAAGTAATTTCTCTTGGGCTGAAGGAAATCCTCCTTTCGCTAGGAATAGGGGTCAGAGGTCTCATTTTTCTGCAAGTTAACTTTCACTTGATCATCCTGTTTCAGTATTTGTCTCTATGGTTCATTTTTCCAAGAGCAAATATTTAATTGTCTCCCAGGGCTGGGGAGCGGACAGTAGCTTGGGTGTTGGCAGAGGTGTCATGGATGAGGGTTTAAAGACAAAGTGCTTCAATCAGTCTTTTATTTTAAGATCCATCTGTGGATCTTTTTTAAAAAGTCACCAACTTTGACATTTAAAGGTAGTTGATGCCTCAGTTTTCTGAGCGTTGCTGGGATCCTGCGGTCTGTTTCCGTATTTCCCTAATGCTGGCTTAGGTTTCAGTATTGATTGTTAAGTCAGTTTCCACTCATTCATCTGCTTTCCAGCCTCCAAAATGTTGTTGCTATGATCTTTTTACACATCCTCTTTCTCTTTGTGGTTTAAGAAATCTGCCAGTATACTGTCATTTTAATGGGATTTCAGAGGGAAGAAGCAGTAAATTCCATATTTTCAATCTGCTGTGTTTGCTGTGTTCAAGATTTATTTAAATCTACAAACGTCACACAATTAGGACTAAGTGTTTCTGTGGCAGTCACAACTCAATTCTTAATTTATCTGCATTATGGCATGGTCTTTTTTTTTTTTTTTTTTAACCTTACCATACAGCGTAATTTTGTGAGTTTTCATTAAATATAATACCGATTTCTTAAATCTGAGCTCCTATTTTAAAAATAAGGAAAATATTCTTGATGCTAAAAAAGACAAAGAGGGCTTATGGATCCCCTTGAAGTCTGTCCAGAGAACCCTAGGTGCTAAGTGTAAGTATTTCATATGTACAAATGTACTCTTTGAAATCACAGAGAAATCACTTTGAGATATGGAACATTTTAATAGAGGCAATATGGGTTTCTGAATTCTTTGCTGTTAAATTTAAGCCTTTTTTTTTTTTTTTTACAAAGAGTAGGTCACTAGGAGGTTCAGTTTTGATAATGATAAATCACAATTATGATAGAATTAATACCTTACATGTTTCTTTTGACAATTTAAAAATACCTTTATGCAAATAATTTCATTAGTATGTAAACAAAGAAGATTATATTCAGTGTCTTTAAACATGTTATTAATTTCCATTTATGCTTTAAATTACCTTTGAACATATGAAAACTGGACAAAAAGGAATGTGTAAGATAATCAGGATTATTAGCAAATTGTAAGCAAAATGTTAAGATCACACTTATTTTTCAAGTCAGTAAAATTCTCCTTCCTTCTTCCCACAATTATTTACTAGTAAGCAGGTATTTTCTTTAGAATTGGAATAGGTGTGATGAAATAGTCAAAGCGAAAAGTTGAAGAAATAGTCCAGTGTTGATACAAGATTGATAAAGTATACTTTTGGGTATAATATTTGTCCTTAGGGTTTGTCTTTATGTAACTTATGTAGATATTTCCAAATAGCTGAATTTTTTTTTAACATTTTTTATCGATTTATAATCATTTTACAATGTTGTGTCAAATAGCTGAATTTTTAAAAAAGGATAGGCTGTTTTGCCATGCTGGGCCATTAACACAGGGATAGCCTGGGAAAACTTTATCAGAATAATTAGGTTTCAGAACGAACACAATCAATGTGATCAACATCTGGTTTTGAATTTATGATTTTCACTAAGATCATAACCCTTCGTTACCAGACTGCTCATGATCTTGGAGTCCTAGAAAAATGCACTTAAATTTAACATCTGCTGGTAGTTTTGCATTTTGATGTTTATTTATCCTTTGGAAAATCATTAAGCTAATTTCTATGAATCAAAAGACCAGCAATAAAATGTAGAATGTTAATGGCATAGAAATCACAAAGGATTACCTGAAATGTACTTGGGAGGAAAAAGCAGTGTGTGGCTCCTGCTCAGTACCTCAGAGCTCCTGAAATGGACTGCTCTACTGCACTCACCCAGGACAGCGAAAATAGCTGTGGGCTTTGGGGGCTAAGAAAATGAAATATATTCATCAGAGTACACGCCTCTTCACTAATGGGTACAGCTGGAAAAGGTGGGGGGGGGCACTGGTGTCACTCTGCTGAGGTTTTGTCAGAGGACAATAAATAACTGGTGATTCAGGACAAAGTGAGATTACACCAGGAATCAAGCGTAGACCAAATTCTCATAGTTCTAAAAATTAACTAATATGCTGTATCTTTATAGTGTCTTCATTTTAAAAGTTTTATAATCTTTTGAAGAATTCCATGTGGTAGTGATCTTATCTTGAAGATTTGTATTAGTTATCTATCACTGCATGATGTATTACTCCAAAATTTAGCAGCTTAAAATGATAATTAATTATTATCTTACAGCTTCTGTGGGCTAGGAGTCCAGGTACAGCTTATCTGGGTCCCTCTAGCTCAAGACTTCTCACAGGCTGCAAAGTATTGGCAGGGCTGTGGTCTCATCTGAAGGCTTGACTGTGGGACTCTCTGCTTCTAAGCTCAGGCTCATGGTTGTTAAGCAGCTTGCAACATGGTAGCTGGCTTCCTTAGAGAGAGAGAGAGGGAGAGAAGAGAGAAGGGAGAAGAGAGAAGGGAGAAGGGAGAAGGGAGAAGAGAGAAGAGAGAAGTCCAGAGACAGAGAGAGAGAGAGAGAACATAAAGGAAGCCATATTCTTTTTGCAGCCTGATCTTGGAAGTGATATTTCATACTTTGTCTGTATTCTGTTTGTTAGAAATGAGTCACTAGGTCCAATCCATGCTCAGGGGGAAGGGATTATACAGGGTATGACTACCAGGAAGTGGGGATCTTTGGGAGCCATCTTAAATGCTGCTACCATGACTGGCTACATAATTTGTGGGACACAATGAAAAATAAAAATGCAGAGCTTTGCTCAGAAAATATTAATATTTTCAAGATGTTGACAGCACTGCATTAAACCAAGTGTAAGTTCCTTCTAAGTACGGGTTCTGGTTTGGCTGCCCAGGTCACAGGCTTATGAACCTGGCCCTGCTGCCTACCATAGGGCTCTTAATTTTCCATCCTGGTCACTCCACCCACTCAGGCAAAGATGTATATCATCTAGGGCCAGAAAATGTTGACTGACTTATGAGGAGATGAAAATGTGTCCTTCAAAAATGACCCTCCAAATGGAAGATGATTTGAATGTTGAAAAGAAAAAGATGAAAAATAAAGGAAACTAGGATTCTGCACATATTTTAGTCAGTTCTGTGAAATGTAAAGAAAGAAGAGTATCAATATCAAGTTAAATGAGTCTTGAACTGCATCTTGGAAGAAAGAGAAGAGTTGAGACCCAGAAGGTGCAAATATTAGTTGAGGAACTAATGATAAGGGTTGAAATGATTAATCAGTCAGGGTTTGGCATGAAATGACATATTCGAATTATGTAATTTGAGGACAGTTGGTAAAAGGAACTATTTACAAAGATGTGGTCAGGACAAGGAACTACGAAGAACAGGGTAGTAGTCTTGTACAGAGTACAATGAGACTGCTACTGTCCCCATGACAGGACAGTGTGGTGGGGGTGGGGCAGGAACGCAGGGGCTGGTACTGGACTGTGGACCCAGCAGGCTGTTTGCAGAGGGCCCCACGACAAGAGCTGTGACCTATGTAACAAGGCAGCCCTTCTTGGGGTGACTCCAAAGGGTAGAAGCTAGGAAAATACCAAACTTTTACTGTCCTTTTTCCCTCAAATCCCCTTCTGATCTCAAAGAAGGGTGGAGAATGGGTCAGAAAGGTCACCAAAAGGATCTAGCACAGACAGGTTCCAAGATGAGGATCTGCTACAGCCCCATCTTGGAATCTACCTCTGCTGGGTACTTTTTGTTGACATTTAACAGAAAGGACATAGATATCTCATCTGCCTATTTCCTTTTGTATGGGTTTAGACTTCCATCTGTGGGGAGGGGAGTTGCCTGGCAGTTTCTTCTGCAGCTAATACACCTTTATAACAAAAACCACCAATGAATATGGATTCTATTTTTTTTTTATTTAAAAATCATTTAAAAGTTTATTTGTACTTTTCGGGTGGTACAATATACAACTCTATGGTTTTAAATTCAAAATGAAATCAGTATCTCTTATACTTTTATGTCCCAGTTCCTGAGTTTCCTCCTCAGAGGCAATCATTGTTAGCAGTTTCTTATGTATCCTTCCAGAGACGTATACCTAATAAATTAGTATGTTGACAAGTCATTTTTCACTTCTTAGCATACTTTACATACTTTTCTATACCTTAATTATTTTACTTAATATGTCTTGGAAGTTATTTTATATGAGTACATAGAGCTTTCTTCCTAGTTTCCTTCCTTGTTTCCTCCCTCCTTCCTTCCCTTCCTCTTCTTTCCTTTCATCCTTCCTCCCTTCCTTCCTTCTTCCATTCACTCAGTAATTTATTCATTTATTCTGCTGGGTGTTGTGGTGAATCCCACATTTTCCCAGCTGCCTCGCATTACAGTATATGATGCACCATCATCTATTGACTAGACCTTATTGGTGGGCACTTATGTTATTTTTCTACTTTTAATAATGTTAACAATGCTGCTGTGCTTAATGTTGGACAGCCATCGTGTTGCAAATCAATGAACATACATGGTGGATAAATTCCAACAGTGCAATTGCTGGGTGGGAGGGTAGGGACACTGAGAATTGTGACAGATATTTAGTTGCCTTCCATACCTGTTGTAGCAATCTACATTCTTAGCAGAAGTGTATCGTGCTTGGCAAACAAAATGTATCAATGGTTTTTGTCTTTGCCAATTTGATAGGTGAAAATTTAACTCAGAATCATTTTGCTACTATCTTTTCATGAGGGTGGTAGACTACTTTTTCAGTAGTAAAAGAACCATTTATATTCATATATTAGTGAACTGTCTCCTCATACAATTTGCCTATTTTCTATAGGGTTCTTGGACGTCTTATTGATTTATAAAACACAGATATATAAATACAGATATGCTAGTCATTTTTCAGTGATATGAATGGCAAATATTTTCCCCCAGTGTATCTTTGTTTATGGTGGCTTTAATGTGCAATATTTTAGATATTTAAAAAGTGGTTGAATTTATAAATCTTTTATTTTCTGGTTTCTGGGTTTGTGTCATTGTAAGAAAGACATTCTGAAATATTGTTTCATCTTTGCATTCCTAGAGTAAACCACAGTTAGTCATGGTGTATTTTTCCTTCAATGTGTTGATGGATTCTCTTTGCTAATAGTATGCTTAACATTTTTGAATGAATGTTTGTAAATAATAGTGGCCTATGGTTTTCTTTTTTGTGCAATATTTAAGTTTTAGTATCAGTGTCCTGTTTGGTTCATAAAAAAAATGTTAAACTTTCCTTCTCTAGGCCCTGAAACAATTTAATAGTATTATAGTGATCTGGTCTTCAAAGATTTGATAACATTTCCTTGTAAATACATCAGGGCTTGTTTTTGTTTGCTTGTTTGTTTGTTTGTTTGTTTGTTTTGGGTGTTCTCTTTAATAGTTTTTTTCCCCCTATGATCATTGGTTTGTTTGGATTTTCCTTTTCTGGAGTCTGGTAAATTTTACTGGGTTAGAAAATTATCCATCTTACCCAGTTTCTAAAATGTATTTGATATGGACAGACTAGTTTCAAGATTATTTTAATTTCTTTTTTATGTGATTATTTTCCTCTTATTATAGTTTCTTTATTATGTTTTCTCCCACCTCCTTTTTCTCTTAGTGAAATTGGCTAATGGTTCATTAGTTAATAGTTTATGGTTTATGATTGTCTCATTATTTCTCTTCCAGAGCTCTCCTATCTTTGTTTTGTATTCTTGCTTAATGCAAGCAATTATTTCATTATGTTTTAAAATTTGTGGCAAACTATTTTATTGTAATTTTCACATGCCCCACAGCAATATTTTCTGGTGAATGCTCCTTATCTCCCCTATTTTTGCTGTTCATTTCCTCACCCCTTTCCTGATATAATATGATGTGAATGAATTCTCTTCTGGTTCATTTTTGATTTTTCATCTGTGGAATAAGTGAATTTTTCTAGGTCCAGATTTCGCTGGAGGCTTATGTGGGAAAGGCATCGGGGCCATAGTCCAGGTGTGAAAAATTTTCCTTAGAAGCCTAGTCTTTCTTCCCCTCTTCTGTCCTCCCATTTCCTCCCCTCCCTCTCTTGTTTCCCTCCCTGTTTCTCTCTACCTCCCTTCCTTCCGTCATTCCTCCTCCTGCCTTGCTGCCTCCCTCCTTTCCAGTCCCACTGGCACAGGGGCAGACTCCTTCCTACAAATTGGTTTGTCTCTGTTATTGGTCATTTAGCTCTTCTTTTTCTGCTTTTTGGAACAAAAGGAATGATCTTGCTGCTAGTCTGTATATGCTGTGTCTCCTATTTTTGACAAGTGATTTCAGTTTTATACCTCAATGTGTGTCTGGTAATTTAATGTGCAACTTGACTGGGCCATGAGAGACCAAGATATTGGCCAAACATTATTTTGGGTGTTTCTGCAGATGTTTTTGGATGAGATTAACATTTAGATCAGTAGGCTGACTAAAACAGATTGCCCTCCTAATGTGGTTGGTGAGCTTCATTCAATCAGTGGGAGGCCTGAACAGAACAGAAAGGCTGACCCCACCCTGTGTAAGAATTCTTCCTGCCTTACTGCCCTTGGACACAAATTGAAACATCTTCCTGGGTCTGGAGCCTGCCGGCCTTTGGACAGGAGCTTCACTGTCACTTCTGATTCTCAAGTCTTTAGACTCAGACTGGAACTAAACCAGTGGTTCTCTGAGTCTCCAACCTGCTGACTAACCCAGCAGATCTAAGACTTGCCTGCCTCTATGAACATATGGGCCAATTCCTTACAACACAACTCTTTATAAGCAGAATAATAACATATATGTGTTAATATGTATGATATATATTTAAATAAACTCCAGGTTCTGTTTCTCTGCAAAACTCTGACTCATAAATAGTGTCCTTTATCTCTGAGAAATGTATATTGCTGGTTATTCCTGAGATTTGCAGAAACCGACACGCCCTCTTTCCTTTCAGCTTTAGTTTGTCTTCTCTGGTTTTGGCCTCTGCTCCAACTATGTTGTGGTTTGAATATCAGCTGTCTCTATTCTTGTCAAAGATGGGTTATGCATTTCTTTTCTTGTTACCTTAATTTTTAAAAATCTTAATGGTTTTTAAGTAATTTCTTGGAGGGGAAGAGGGAATTACCTATGTTATCCTTTGTTCTTAAGCCAGAACTTTAGATCCTGTTAAACTAAAGATGTTATTATTCTGCTTATCCCTTCTTAGGTCTGTTAACTAGTGCTCCAAAACAGAGGAAGAAACATTTGGAGCTCTTGGGGAAATTTGGGAAAAAAATGAGACATGGGATGGAGATGAAAGGGGATGGCTTGAGGCTGGGCCTAAGAAGAACAAAACAACTAGTGAAAAATTACTGGTATAATCTTGAAAGGACTCTTCAGAGCAGTAATGTCCACTGTATTATTTGAATTTGTGTTTATATTATGAAAATCCTTCCTGAAACACATCTCCTCTCTCAATCCTCAGTAAATTCTACTGGAATCATAAAATATTTGATAAGCAAGTTTTCCCTTTCTTCTCCTTCTCCTCCCCCTCCTCCTTTTTTCTTGGGGATAGTGGAGGGGAATGTGGTCTGGGGTATGTGTTTTGAATTGAGTGAACTCAGGCTGAGTTTCATGCCTGAGTCTTCTTGGTGCAAAACAGAAACAGATTGTGCAGAAACAAACATCAAAGCAGAGGTGACAAGGAACTAAACTCCCCTTAGTAGATATGTGGAAGAACTGAGGAAGGTTAGGAATTTACACAGAATGTGGAATCACAGTTCCAGCTGATCATATGTAGGTGTGAAAGGCTGGAGGAACCTGAGGGGTTATCTTAAAGGGACCTTTTATTCTAAATTGAGAATACGTATTTCTTTTACCATTCATGCACACTTTAGGATAGATGCTTTTGAGAGGTTACACAGATAAATAAAACATGGCCCTACATTCAAGGAACTCACAGAAGTAACCCAAGCTTAGACTAGAGCAATGGTTTGATATGTTCACTTCCTTTATACTCCTGTTTAGGCAGCAAACTACTCCACAGAGATGTGACCCTGCCTGTTATCCCTATTTATGCATGACATAGGGAAATATGTGTATGCGTCTGTGTGTGTGTGTGTGTGTGTGTGTGTGTGTGTAGAGATACCATACTTGGCCTAGTGACTTGTATCTGAAGTTTTCATATAGCATGAAAGCATCTTAAAAATAGTGTACTTGGGGTAGCTGAACAAGGCTCAGTTTACACGGTCAGCTTCTCTAGTTTTCCTACCTTTCCCACATCTATCACCAAAAATGATATTTTTGGAGATTGCTTAATTATGAGGAAGTGTTCACAAATTATGAGGAAAAAAAGGAAGGTAAAATTTGTGCATTTATTATGATTTGAGCAAAATTATGTTTGAGCAAAAGAATAGACAAAGGAAATATCTTTTGGAGGTGGTGCTTTAGAAGATTTTTTTTTTCTTAAAACTTTACTGTATATTTTACATTTAAAGACTACTTACAAAATTTGATTTACACTTTTTCTTAAATACAGTGACTATGATGTACGCACGCATAAGCTGTGAAGACCTGGTTGTCAGGAATTTAACATTCTTTCTTATTTGATTTCTGCTCTATACCAGATGATTTTTTTCTGTCAGTTTCACCTTAACATATTTGTGCTTCTGAGGCATAAACTTGCATATTTTGCCTATATGTTAATTTAACTAACTAGGAAAAAAGCTCAGGTTAAATATTTATAAAATTTTATTAATTTTTATTTATTTATTTTTAAAGTTTTTAAAAAGTCTTTTTATCATGAAGTTCTTTTTACCGCCTAATTAAAATTGATACATACATTTAAAGTGTATAATATGAAACACATATAGAGTGAAATGATTATAATATTTGTAAAATTTTAAATTCAAATGATCTTTTTCCCCTGTAGGTTTACATACATATCCTCTCAATCAAAGAATCAAGACTGATAGCCATTTACATCCTACAAAAAATTAGCCATTCCATTGGTGAAAAACACACTGACCTGTAATATAAACTACATTATATAACAGTGGTATCCAAATATTTAAAAGTATGAAATTTGAATTATTCAGGAACATAGTGGATGGGAGGTTAATGTTCGTGCTTATCCAAGTGTCTAAGCTAAGATTATTTTAGTGGAAAATAACAAACTCAAAACTCAAGGTCAAGGTGCATTTCAGGCTATTTTCAGATCCTGAACCAAGTGCTGGAAAGCCAGGAGGACTCCTGACAGCTCGTTCTTCAAAAGAAGATCCTCTGTTTCTCTGGAGACAAATGGACTCTTTCATCTCTGCCTCCCTCTGTACTTCTGTTTTGTTTTTCTGCGCAGGAAGGCTTTTCTTGTTTCTCTGTGCATATAACCACCTTAATGGACAACAGTTTATATCCTTGGCTCAAGTGGACATCTCAGACTAATGAATGTATCAAAATTTCAAATCCAAACTCTTAGAAGAAAAGATTTGATGGGACCAGCCTGAGACAGGTGCCCAACCCTGGGTCAGTCATTCATGGCCAGTAAGCAGGGTCCCAGATTACTGTAATAGAGTTGCTAGAGGTCTGCATCTGAGGGAGGAGCAATTCTTAGAGAAAACACTCAAGAAGGAATTTATCTCTCCTTTTGTGTGCCTTCCCTGCATCTATTAAACATGCCTATCACACACCTGGTAACACTTTGTTTCATTTAGCTTTTTTCTTTGTTTTCTTTCTTTACTCCTGCACCTTGAGGACAAGGACATTTTGCTTAGTGTCCCTATCACCTATTGGACATGAAATTAGGGACTAGCAAGGTTTAATATTTATTTAGCACTTACTGTACGCCAGGCATCAAAATTTTCTTTTTTAAAAAATATTAACTTACTCCTATGTAAAAAGCAAGGCTAATGCTATTTAAAAAAAAAAAAAACAACAATCAGATGGAAGATGGTATTGACAGAGTCTTAGTAATGTAACAGTTACTATATGCATTTTTTTGTCCACTGAATGCCCCGTAACAATATCAGCTATAGTATTTTTCAGACGAAGAGCTTGTACTTTTTTCTACCACTTGGTGTCAGAGTTGTACTATTTGTGCACTTGGGGAATCTTTGAGGTTTATTTGTGTGTTTTAAGGTTTTTTGCGCTCTCTTTTCAGACGTCCTTAGAATATAACTGTGTTCTTCGCAGAGTCATTGAGGAGAGAAAATGCTTCCTTTGTCTTCCTCTGATATTTTTGGGTTAATCTGCATTTGCTGCCAGATTGGAAAGGAAGGTTATTGCCATGAGAAGTGCACACAGAATTTATGAGAGAATTCCTGGAGGCTCAAACAACTTTTCCTAATCTTTGTAGGAGGTGGGAGTACGTCAGTCTGTCAGATTAATGCTCTGTACAGAAACTAGTTGAATACTTCTCCCTCTAAATGGATTCCAAGAGGACTTACCTTTCAAGGCTTATGACAAATTGATCTCTGACTGATGGATCAGAGAAGCAGGATAAATACTGGAAGAAAGGATCGAGCATTTCTAAAATGAAAACTGTGCTAAATAATGATTAGAAGTAATTTGTTAACTCATTCCACAAAGATTATCGCCTGCTGTAATGTGCTAGGCCCTGCTTTGGGAAGATTTCCCTGGTATCAGCTTACTTCTCGGCCTGCCCTGGGCTTTTACCTGTGCCAGCATTCCTCACACACCCTGGGTCTCACAACAGAGAGAAAATCACCTGTTATGGAGAGAGTCAGTCCAGCGTTATCACAGGGTAAAGAATCACCTTGGTGCCTGGAAAACACAAAGCATTCTTTTTTTCCTAAATTTTGGTAAAATACACACAACATAAAATTTACCCATTTTAACCATCAAGACATTCTTAAGAATTTGCCTACTAGAATCGAAATTTTTGTTGTGAAATTTTAATGAAAGTGAAGTTATAAAAATACGATCATTTAGTATCTAAAAACAAATAATAAGAACTAGGAAGTAGGTGAGGAAAAGTGACTTTAAAATGAAAAGGGTGATTTCTATGATTACTCGAAGAGTGAAACTGTGTAGGCTCTATGTTATCTTTTTCTTTGAAAAAATATTACTTTATTGACTAGGAAATATAGTCTCAAGTTTCAAAAACCGAGAAGAATATCTGTCCATCAATCTATCTATAACATAGAGGATATACACACACACACACACACACACATACAAAAAATATATATGCTTCTTCTGATCCCTGATCCCTAGCCACCCTGCTACCTTTGCCAGAAGCAACTGATAGTATTAGTATTTTTAAAATCTTTCCAGAGATATGTTATTCATATACTAAAATGTATATGTTTTCTATCCTCACATCCTTTTTACACTTATGGGACCACCTCTGCTCCTTACTTTTTTTAAAAAAATAATTTAATAATAGTGGAGAATTCTCCACATCCTTACATAAAGTTTTTTTCTCATTCTTTCTTATATCTTAATGGAATTTCATGGATTGTCAGGCAAAATTATGAGACACTTTGAAATGGGGAAAGAAAGAAAGAAAGAAAGAAAGAAAGAAAGAAAGAAAGAAAGAAAGAAAGAAAGAAAGAAAGAAAGAAAGAAAGAAAGAAAGAAAGAAAGAAAGAAAGAAAGAAAGAAAGAAAGAAAGAAAGAAAGATAGATCACTGGCTGCCTTTTCAATGGAATACTAAGCATTCTTCAGTGAATGCTTCCAGGTTGTCTGATTCAATAGAGTTCTGTGTGTTTCATTCATTGTCTGTAACAGAACTATTTTAAACACTGTAAGCTGGAGAAAACTGAAAGTAATGAACATGAATTTTGTCTGGTGGAAAGGCAATTGATTTCCTTCCCTGCCCCCAACTCCCAGGTCCAGTTTTTGTATCTATTGACAAATTTATTTTAGTATTTTTTTTTTTTATTGAAGTATAGTCGATTTACAATGTTGTGTTGATTTCTGGTGTACAGCATAGTGATTCAATTATACAAACACATATATTCCTTTTCACATTTTTTTTTCATTATAGGCCATTGCAAAGTACTAAATATAGTTTCCTGTGCTATACAGTAGGACCTTATTGTTTATTTATTTTAGTATTTTTGATGGCTTATATATATGTCTGTTCCTTAGATTCTTCTTTGAACCATTTGCAACATCTTACTGGTTCCCTCATTAATTAATGAGTCAAATCTTTAATATGTGTTAATTAAAAATTTTTATGATAGTCATAATTTTACCTTTAAAAATAATTCTTAATAGTTTTGGTGGTCACTGAGATGCCCAATGACAAAGCCAGACAAACTTCATTGCTAGCAAAGTGCACCTCATGGGTTCCTTAATCTCAGGCATGCCTTTTCTTGGATCCCAGAATAATCCCAAGTGACAGTAGAACTTTAATTTTGCTGACTCTCTATTTCTCTTTTTTCCTCTGCTGATTTTATGCTTTGTTTTTGTTTCGGGTTCACACATGACAAATATTTGCTGTAGGTGGCAGCAATGACTGGGAATGTGGCCTTATGGTATGATGTATTTGATGATCTCTGGATGGATGATAGAGATTTATTTTCTCCTGGGTGTGAGACAACAGGAAATTTGGTTTGTTAGGTTTTTTTGTATGTCTGTCTATTTTGAGCTCAAACCAATTTAGAATTTTTACCCTGAGAAGGCAAATAACTTGGTATCTGCACTGGTTAGTTTTTGTGTTTCTATGTTTACTCTAAACCTGTGGAACTGAAACTAAGTTTTCTATATGTCTATCTACATCTGTGTCTGTGTGTTTATAATTCAAAAAGGCCCTTTCCTCTCATTTTAAGTGTATGAATGTTTTATTTCTGGAGAATAATAATAAATTAGACTATACAAGCTCTTAAATTAAAGAAACTTTGTTCTGATTGATTTATAGAGTTACATAATGCTTATATAATTCAAATGTTTCTAAAATTCCCATAAAATAAGAACATCAAACTACTAACATTTTTAGTGTGCTAAGCTTAAAAAATTTTTCTTAGAGAAACTGCAAGGTTAGTAATATTTAAGAATCCCAGTTCACATAATTAAAAGAACTATTTGGCAAATGAGATTAGTGTAATTTTGTAATTTTAATTCAACCATGTCTTTTCTTAATTTATCAGTATTGATAGTATAATACAAGTATATATTTTATTTTAGTTGTGTTTGTTTTTCCTAAATTTATACAGGTTTTCTAATCAAATAAACTAACATTATTTATCCATAATGTTTAAGATTATAAAAAATATAAATTTGTGTGCAGTAAAATGGAATTATTATTTTGACAAACTTTTTATATATATAAAAATTAAACTTTTGTAGTGTGCCAGTTTAAACATAATTTCCAAGATCTTTGGGTATCTTAAAACTTTGAACTAATATTAAACTAATTTGTGTGCAATCATGGGATACCCAAATAGTTTCTAAGATACAATTCTGAAATTTTGGTTACTAAACATTATATTAAGTTTATATGCTTTTGATTTAAAAAAATATGCTATAAAGAGGCTATGTCTCTGGGTCATGTTAGTGAATGTGTCATGTTTGTTACTCTAAATGTGAAAGGGAGGTGTATAGTTGTGGAAAGCTGTGTTATGTGTGTTTATGAGCTTTGCTAGTCTGCGTGAATGCTTGTGTATATTAAACAGTTTTTAATTATTAACAGTCTTCCAATTGTATATGTGAAGTGGAAGTTAACTACTTTGGTTAAAAGTATAATTAATATGAGTGGTTGAAACTACAGTATGAGCATTTGTGACAGAGAAATCCAAATGTTTATTTGCCTTGTTTTTCAAAGAAAAAGAGAATAGCTTTATCTTAATGCAGGGATTCTCAAGCCCTTTTGTCTCATGATCCTTCTACATTCTGAAAATGTATAAAGACAATGAATGAGCTTTTGTCTAAGTCAATATATTTATCAGCATTTACCATATTAGAAACCAAAGCCAAGAAATATTTAAAATATTTGATTTTTTTTTGGAAAATAGCCATGATGAACTGACTGCATGCTAACCTAAACAACATATTTAATAAAAATATATTTTTAAAAAATTAAAGAGAAGAGTTGATTCATTTTAAATTTTTATAAATCTCTGGTATCTGGCTAAAAGGACACAGCTTAATTTTCATGTCTCCTTCAGCCTTCAGTCTGTTATATCACATGTCATGTAGCTTCTGGAAAGCTTCAGTGCACACCTTGTAAGAGGGTAAGAGGGAAAAGAGCAGTCCTAAAGCGTCAGTTTGTTCCAGAAGATGAACCTTTGAAAGGGAATTTTATTTGCCTAGCTCTATAATACCTGAGGCTGAAAAGAAGCTATGATACGGGTTAAAATTTTGGTATAGTTCACCAAGTTTTAAAGGGTTTACTTCCTTGGTTTACTGATTGATGTCTTTGCCAAATGGCAATATGAAAGACTTTTCTTTATATTCTGTGTAATCTGTGTAATGCCCTTGCAGTCCATAATATGTTTTTACTTTCAAGATTTAGCAGAATAAGAATTACAGAGGTTGAATGAAATGATGGAAAATTTTGTTTTTAAATGAAACAATGAAATATCATTATTAAAAAATTGTTTTTTAAATTGAAGTATAGTCAGTTTACAATGTTGTGTCAATTTGTGGTGTACAGCACAATGCTTCAGTCATACATGAACATGCCTATATTCATTTTCATATTGTTTTTCACCATAAGCTATTACAAGATATAAAATATAGTTCCCTGTGCTACACAGTATAAGCTTATTTATCTATTTTATATGAAATATCATCATTTTAATGTTCTGTACTTACTGGACATGGGAAGAACCAATAATTTATTAGATTTTGTTTTTGTAAATGAAATGAAATATTTTAAAATTATATCTGATTCTTATAGACACCCTCCTTGAATTAAAAAAAAAAAACCCTTAATGAGAACCAGAACTATAAAAATCTAAAAGGAAAATGATAGGTCTAAATATTTATGACTTTGGATTAGGCAATGGTTTCTTAGATATGACATGAAAAGCAGAAGCAAGAGAGGAGATCAATCAAGATGTGGACTAGGACGCGGAACTCACTTCCCTCCATGAGCACATCAAAAATACATCTACATGGGAAGCAATTTTCACTGAAAACTAACTGGAAACTTGCAGAGAGATGCCTGTACAATGAAGGCTGTAGGAAAGATCCACATGAAATGAGGTAGGAAGGGAAAGCAAAGCAATCTGGTTGGGCCTTGTGCCCCTGGGAGGAGACTCAGAAGGCAAGGAAGACTACGCAGTGGACACCCACCCTGGGAGTGAGTGACGAGAGCCACAGATTTGATGCTCCAGTCCTGGGGTCTATGCTGGGGACAGGAGCCACTTTGGCTGGTTGCAGGACAACTGGGACTAACAGGAGGGCTGTGGGAAGCCTGGACTCTGCTTGTGAGAATCCTGTGTGCTGGCTTGGCCCTGATGCAGGGTGGAGAGGATGGTGGAAGGACTGCTTCAGTGGTTGCCGGGTTTCCCCTTGGTGCACCCCCGACCCTGAGCTGAGTGAATGCTCCAGCCCTGCTTGCTCCACGTGTGGCACAGGATCTAGGGCTGCCATGGCTGTAGGAAAAACGTGGTCATGGGATGCAGAGGCTACCCGGGCCAGGGGCAGAGCCTGGGTGGGATGACAGTGGCCATTGTTGGCACTTACCCAAACAGTGGATCAGAAGTGCCCAGATCTTTGATGGCAGCTGTTCCAGCACGACTCCTGCCCAAACAGATGCCAGGAGTCCACATGGGCAATGTGGCTCCAGAACAGGGCAGGGCTGGCAGAGCGAAGGGGAGGGGATTGGTTGTGAGGGAGAAAGGGGCCTTGGATCTGAGGCTGCGTCTGAGCAGAACAAGGAAAACAGTGACTGGTGCCTGCACAGGCAGTGCCTTGGAGACAGCTCAGACCTCTGTCTGTGGCTGACAGGAGCTGAGGGACTGCGTGAATCCTGCTTGCTTCAGCACTTGTCCTCTCTGGGACAAGGGTCCTTGTGCTGGGACAGAGGAAAGCACATGCTTACAGGAAACAGAGCCAGCTCAAGCCAGATCCTCAGGGCTTCTGCTCCAGCAACTTGGGATCAGACCCCACCCTTGAGTGTGATGCTGCTGAGCAGAGGGCAAGGCCTGCTCTACACCCGGCTCCAGCTCTAGCCCCTTTGTATCTAGGGCTACCCCATACCGAGGTGATAGCTGCCAGCACACTCTGAGGAAAGACGTGTTCATGTCAAATCCAGCTCTCCTGCAAAATTACACTGGGCACACACAGTCTGAATAGGGATACTCACACATAAGAACGTCCTTTCAAGACTGCAGTAGGTAACTGTTTCACCTAAATTCATAGATCCAAGAAAGTTAAGCAAAATGAAAAGACAAAGGGAAGACAATTGAAAGAGCAAGAGAAAAATACTGAAAAAAATAATGAAGCAGAAATGAGTAATTTACCAGATAAAGAATTCAAAGCATTGGTACCAAAAATGTTAATTGAATTAGGGAAAAGAACTGATGTACACAGTGAACACTTTAACAAGCAACTAGAAAATATTAAAAAACCAACCAGAAATGAAGAATTCAATAACAAATAAAAAACACACTAGAAGGGATGAATAGCAGGCTAACTGTTACAGAAGAATGTGTAAGTGATCTGGAAGATAAAACAATGGATATTACCCAATCAGAGCAGAAAAGAAATTTAAAAAATGAGAACAGCTTAAGAGACTTCTGAGAAAACACTAAGTATACCAACATTCACATTATAGGGGTCCCAGAAGGAGAAGAGAGAGAAAAGGATATAAAAAAAATGTATTTGAGGAAATTATGGCTGAAAACTTCCCAAATCTGAAGAGGAAAACAGATATTCAGGTGTAGAAAGCACAGAGGGTCCCAAACAAGATGAACCCAAATAGACCCATACCAAGGCATATCATAAGTAAAATGACAAAAAGATAAAGAGAGTATTTTAAAAGCAGCAAGAGAAAAACAAAGATTCCTATACAAGGGAACCCCCATAAGTCTATCAACTGATTTTTCTGCAGAAACTTTGCAAACCAAAAGGGAATGGCATGATATAGTCAAAGTGCTGAAAGGGAAAACCTGCAGCCTAGGATACTCTATGCAGCAAGATATCTTTTAGAATCAAGGGAGAGATAAAGAACTTCTCAAACATAGGCAAAGCATTCTCTGATATAAATGATAGCAATGCTCTCCTAGGGCAGTCTACTGAGGCAATAGAAATAAAAGCAAAGATAAACAAAAGGACCTAATTAAACTTACAAGCTTTTGCACAGCAAAGGAAAAAATAAATAAAACAAAAAGACAACCCATGGAATGCAAGAAGTATTTGCAAACACTGTGACTGATAGCGCTTAATTTCCAGCATATACAAACATCTCATACAACTCAATAACAAAAAAAACCCCCAAACAACCCAATCCAAAAACGGGCAGAAGACCTAAACAAACATTTCTCCAGTGAAGACATGCAAATAACCAATAGGCATATGAAGAAATGCTCATTATCTCTAGTTATCAGAGAAATGCAAATCAAAACTGCAATGAGCTATCACCTCACACCAGTCAGAACGACCATCATTAAAAAGTCCACAAATGATAAATGCTGTAGAGGATGTGGAGAAAAGGGAACCTTCCTACACTGTTGGTGGGAATGTAGTTTGATGCAGCCATTATGGAAAACAGTATGGAGGTTTCTTAAAAAAACTGAAAATAGACTCACCTGATGATCCAGCAGTCCCAATCCTGGGCATATATCTGGAGGAAACTAATTCGAAAAGATACGTGCACCCCAATGTTTATAGCAGCACTATTTACAACAGCCAAGACATGAATGGTATGAAACTAGAAATTAATTACGGAGAATAAAATCAGAAAAGAACAAATATGTGGAAACGAAACAACCTGCTACTGAAAAACCAATAGGTCAATGAAGAAATCAAAAATACCTTGAGACAAATGAAAATGGAAACAAAACTCCAAAATCTATGAGATACAGCAAAAGCGATTCTAAGAGGGAAGTTTTTAGTGACACAGGCAGACCTCAAGAAACAAGAAAAATCTCAAATAAACAACCTAACTTACTATCTAAAGGAATTAGAAAAAGAAGAAACAAAATCTAAAATCAGCAGAAGAAAGGACATGATAAAGATCAGAGAGGAACTAAATAAAATAGAGATTTAAAAAAACAGAAGATCAATGAAAGCAAGAGTTGTTTTTTTGAAAAGTTAAACAAAATGGATAAAACTTTAGCCAGGCTCATAAAGAAAAAAAGAGAGAGGACCCAAATAAAATAAGAAACAGGAGAGGAGAAATAACAACCAATACCACGGAAACATAAAAAAACATAAGGGGACACTACAGACAGTTACATGCAAGCAAACTGGACAAAGTGGAAGAAATGGACAAATTGTAGAAACATACAACTTGCCAAAACTGAATCAAGAAGAAACAGACAATTTGAACAGACTAATCGCTGTAGTGAGATTGAATTTGTAATAATAATAATAAAAAAAACTCCCAGGAAACAGAAGCCCAGGGACCAGACTGCTTCACAGGGGAATTCTACGAAACATATAAAGAATAGTGAATACCTATCCTTCTCAGACTATTCCAAAAACTTGAAGAGGGGGAAACACTCCCAAATTCATTCCATGAGGCCACCATTACTCTGATACCAAAACCAGAAAAAGACACCATAAAAAAAGGAAATTACAGGCTAATACCTTTGATGAATATGGGTGCAAAAATCCTCAACAAAATATTAGCAAACTGAATCCAATAATACATAAAAACAGTCATACACCATGACCAATTGGATTTAAAAGGATGAGTCAAAAGGATGGTTAAACATGCAAATCGATCAACTTAATACAGCACATGAACAAATGGCAAGACAAAAATCACATGATCATCTCAATAGATGCAGAAAAAGTGTTTGACAAAATTCAGCATCCATTCCTGATAAAAACTCTAATCAAAGTGGATATAGAGGGAATATATTTCAACACAATACAGGCCATTTATGACAAACCCACAGCTAACATCGTATTCAATGGTGAAAAGCTGAAAGCCTTTCCTCTAAATTCACTGGATATGATAAAAAAAAAGACAATGACAAGTGGTGGTGAAGATGTAGAGGAATTTGAACCATCATACATTTCTGGTGGGAATGTAAAATGGTACATCACTGGAGAACAGTTAGGAAGTTCCTCAAAAAGCTAAACATACAGTTATCATATGACCCAGCAATTCCACCTCTAGATACATACTCAGGAGAAATGAAGACATCTGTACACACAAAAACTTGGGCATGAAATGTTCATAGCAGTGTTATTCATAATAGTAAAAAAGTGGAAACCATGCAAATGTTCAACAACTGATGAATGGATAAACAAAATGTGGTATATCCATACAATGGTGTATTATTCATCCTCAAGCACAAAAATGAAATAGAGATTCATGTTACAACATGGATGAACCTTGAAAATATTATGGTAAGTGGAAAAGTCAAACACAACAGGTCACATATAGTATGATTTAACTTATGTGAAATGTCCACAATAGACAAATCCCTAAGAAACAGAGGTACAGATCTTCCTCAATTTGCGATGAAGTTACGTCCCAGTAAACTCATCATAAGTTGAAAATATCATAGGTTGAAAATGCACTTAATATACTTAACCTATTGAACATCATAGCTTAGCCTACTTTAAGCATGCTCAAAACACTTAAATTTGGGCGAATCATTTAACACAAACCCTATTTTATAATAAAGTGTTGAATAGCTCATGTAATTTATTGAATACTGTACTGGAAGTGAAAACAGAATGGTTGCCTGGATACAGAGTTTGTGAGTGTGTGGGTCGTTTACCCTCGTGGTCACAGGGCTGACCGGGAGCTGTGGCTTGGTGCCTCTGCCCAGCACCACGAGAGAGGATCATAGCTGCATACTGCTAGCTCAGGAAGAGCTCAAAATTCAAAATTTGAAGTTTGGTTTCTACTGAATGAATATCACTTTCATACCATCATAAACTCGAAAATTTGTAAATTGAACTGTTGTGAGTCAGGGACTGTGTCTGTAGGTCAGTTGTTGCCAGGGGCTGGAGAAGAGGAAATGGAGAGTGACTGCTAATAGATACATGGTTTCTTTTTGGAGAGATGAAAGTGTTCTGAAGTTAGACACTGGTGATGGTTGTACAACTTTGTGAATGCCCAAAGCTGCTGAATTGTATACTTTAATAAGGTGGATTTAACGGGATGTGAGTTATATCTCAAAAAAAGGTTAAAAAATGCAATAAAAACTTTATTGTGTCTCCTTACTTTTCATGGCAAAATATGATTTGCATATATTCAATAAGAATCTGTTCTCTCTCTTTTTTTAGCCAGAATATAATTAGACAAATTGATTGTGCAAACAAGGCCCTAGCTGGAGTGTCATATTTGAGAATGATGCTTATTTAATTAAGTATAATATGCCACTGCAAAGAAAAAAAATTGGCTTTACTTATGGAAGAAAAATGCCTACAAAACCCTTCTGAAGCCAACTTGAATGAGTTCCCACTGGCTTGGTGCCTAGTATATAAGATCTCAGCCTCACAGGTGGTAAGGAAGGCTAATTAGGTTAAGAGAATTTTGGTGACCTCAAGAAAGAAATTCACCCAGATTTATAGATATTTCAAGTGTAATTGGTGAAGAGAATTTTCTCGGCTTCATATCATAGTCTCAGGATAGCAAATGAGAGGCTTTCAGAAGTTCAGCCCAAGATTCCTTATAAAAACTTGCAGACAGAAGTTAATATGGTGTTTTTTTTTAAAAATACGCTTTTATTTATACTTTGCATAATGTAAAATTTTACTAAATAAAGCAAGTTGGCAAAAAAAAAAAAATGAAAAAAATTCATTTTGTCTTGCCTGTAAGCGGAAGTACTCATCTCTTGCTCCCTGGAAGGCAAGTTCCAGGCCTCTCTTTGCTGTCTGACTTTGATTATGATCATGGATGGCAGTGGCCAATCTGGAACGGTATAATTCAACTTCTGTTTCCAGTCTTTCTTTGCTTTGTTTTTCACTCTTCAGTTTAGAGTTTAGCATTGTATTCTCAGCTGTCAGAACATTAAGCTGTCCACTATATATTGGAATATTGTTTTTGTTAATGTTTTCTCATTCCATTTTATTGTCTTTTGAAGATCATCATTCTTTTCTTTAGCAATTTCAATGTCCTCAAAATATTTATTTTCCTTTTCCCAGTTCTGATTTTTATTGTTTCTCTTTCTCGTTTCAGCATGGCAATTTCTTTCTGCAACATGTGGTTTTTATGCGACAGATCTTTTCCTTTTTCATGACCATGAGACCTCAGTGCTCATTTTCTTATTTGCAGTATGTTGGTCTTAAGTACTTGTTCAATACCATACGACTGTAAATTTGCAAAGCGATCTCAAGGAGATCTGTCTGGTTAATTAACACTGCTACATCTACGTGAATAACTAGGCCACGCCTGATGAGACTAACCTTTTTTATGTGTACAAAAATAATTTTTGAGTTTATTATGATCACAAGGTGGGACAAGGGAGATTGTTAAAGAAAATCTTTGAAATGGGCAAGAAATGACTACTGGTTTTATTTTCAGTTTCAGTACTAGGTGTTGTCTAGTGTATGTTTGCAAGTTATGTTTTCTACAGGGCTTCTCACCTTTCATTTCTTTAACTGAGCTATTTTACAACTCTGCAGTTGTGGAAAGTATTCAAATGAGTTTTGTCTGGTGAGGCCAGCTTTGTATCTCTGAGTAAACTCGTTTCAGCATTTTTGATTGCTTCTCTGTGTGCCTGCTCTTTGGCTTCTCTTTTGAACTGGCTGCAACGTGTTCATCATTCTCTCACTGATTCCTATGTTAAAAAATACTTGACATATATTTGTGGTATATTTGTACTAGAGTCATGATTTTACCTTTGTCACAGTGTACTAGGACAATGAATGAGAAACTGTCTTTTTTGTATTAAGGAATAGTTCCTTTTGGGAAACCTTGTTCGGGGATTGTGTGCTCTGTGCTAAAAGAAGTTTGCCCCGAAGCGGGACTTCAGTGGGAATTACCTAACAACGCTGGAGGAGGGAGTTTACACCTGTGCCTGTGATGATACACACCAAGACCTGGGCACAAGGCAGCTTCTGAGACAAAATAACATAGCCATGCTGGTACTACCTTGGAGTGAGGTGCAAGTTGGTGCAGTTTGCCTGTTTAGGTTAGCAGATGGAATATTCTCACTGGGAGGTTCTTTATGACCTTGAGTTGGTCAAGTGGCTGCCAGCAAAGACATGTCATTCTAGACAACTTTACATACTCACAGACATTTGATGGATTAGGCTACAATCCAGAAAATATGAGTAAGAGGCAAGAAAATGTGCAGTAGAGATTGTTTACATTTTTTCTGGTTAAGGAGGGAGATTAGCAGTTTCCAAGCAGGAATGTTTCCTTATGGAGGGGTTTTACCAACACGAAAGGAGTATAGAACTTTTGGGGGGCATTGGTGGGAGAAATTCTTGAATGGATTAAATTTGGCTACCATTTAAGAAAACTTTACAAATTCCTGTACAGTTTGTGCTCATGGTCACTCTATGGATGCAGCATCAAGTCTGACGTTGGAGGAGGAAGAAAAGATAATGTTATAGTCTTTTGGACCTTTCAGCTGGGGATATTAATCAAAAGACAATAAAATCAAGGTAAACTGAACAGAGCCTTAGTTCTCAAAGTTGATTCTGCCAGAGAGAAGGACAAAAATGTCAGGAGCCAGTACATGGTATGCAAGTAGCCAAAAAGAGGCAGAATCTGAAAAGAGATTAATATTTTTTTTTGTAGAAATGATCTTCAGAAGAATTCAGTGTTGATGAATGTGAGTCTGTATGACTTTTGGAAAAAAGGAAGAAAAGAAAAAAAGAGGAGCTGAATTAGTATCCAAGTTTTGTCACCTTTTACCACTGAAGCCAGAGATGGTGCAAGGCTCTAGGGGATCCTTCCAGAGTAGATGCAAAAGCTAGTCCCTAAGTAGGCAGGAGAAGGTTGAAGGACTGCAGATTTGTAATAGACATTGTTGTTTTGACTACTCAGATACACTCACCATCTGGTAATCATGTTCTGGTTTTTCTCAGAGAAACCATCCTCTATCTTACTTCTAATCCATATAGCTTATTAGTTTGGATTCTTCTTAAACAGAGCCTAAGAATAAGACTTGGATGCAGGTGGTCTATTTGGGAGATAATTTCAAGAAGGAGAGAGGGAGTTGGAAGAGGATATAGTGATGAAAAGTCAATAAAGAGTGAATTATCAAGCTAGTTACCACTGTGAGCAACTGGAGCTCAGCCCTTTTGTTGATCCTCTGAGGACCCATTAGAATGTTCTCTGAAGGTGGAGAGGTTGGGGAATTATCTGTTATTCTCATCTCTACATGGTTGAATGTTGTCAGTAGGGACATTAATTCCTCTGTACTTGTAGCCTGTGTCTACAAGTGGGTTGAGCAAACTCCTCAAGCTTTCGAAAGCCTATAGGCTGAAAAGTAGAGAAACACAGGGCAGGTGCTTGAGGTGGGATGGGTTCAGGATGCACAGAAGTTTCCATCACACCTGAAACTGAAATGAGAAGAGAGACAAGAGGATGTGACATAGGGTGCTAAAATGTCTGCTATAATCGTTTATGTGGTATTGATTTCATCCTGTGTTTCAGAAGTAAAAATATAATTTAACTGGAAAATCAGAATATTGTGTCCCGCAGGTGACTGGTGATTGGTTTAGGGATAGGCATGCCACTTCATTTGGATTAATCAGAGTCAGGCCCAGGACTATTGTCTTCAGTGATACAGAAGCTTTCTTATTTGCTGGACAAAGAGCAATAAAGATGTAAGCCTGGAGATGCTGATTGCCATCTTGCTACCAATAACTCTCCATGAGGAAAGCCAACATGTAGGGAGGAAGAGCTGAAAGGATTGAGAACAGGTCATGTTGACATTACTCTAGTGTTGAATCCAACAAGGCTTGGAGTCTCATTTATGTAGCCGAGAATTCCCTCTTTCTCCGCACTCACCTCCCCTACCACATCAGTTTTCCATTGCTCACAACAGAAAGAAACGTGGCAGATAACAGAATCTCTTTCCAATTGGACAGGGGCTTGCAGAATAAATGAGAGGCCCAAGAATGTCTCTCTTAGGAGAAAAGGGCCATCATGCAGATGGGCAGTTATGGGAACTGAACTTCTTTGTCAACCAAGGAGTCAAGGATCTGCTGAGTTGTAAAATCTTTTCTGGTCCACTTGCAAATTTCACTCCCTTCCCCTGTAACTGTAGCATCAGGCCACTTGATTGCCACTGGATTTTTAGTTTCTGGTCCCTTTTTTTGCGAGTTCAGTTACGCATATTAAAAAGATATTTGTTTGATTTGCCAAGCCTTTCTACATGTTTGTAGTGGAAGAGTTTTCTGTTTATTTCGCCGAGACCACTCTTTATTAGTTTGTTTATTCATTCACTACGTGTAGATGCCATTGATAGCTTCTTCACATCCCCTTGGCTCAACTAAATTCACCTATAGCAACAGACAGGTCAGTCACTGTTTTTCTGCCTGAGGGCTTTTTCTGTGCCACAGGCACTGGTTCCTCTGAGGGCAGGGGCAACCCTGCCATCCTCGGTCTCTGTTGGGATGATTTTTGAAGTCTATTTGGTCTGATATTAATATCACCACTTCAGTCTTCTCATGATTGTTACTTTCATGGTATATCTTTTCTTTCCATTTCCTTTCAAACTATGCCTTCATATTTAAAGTGTATCTCTTGTAGACAGCACACTTTTGGGTCTTGCTTCTTTTTATTCATTCTAACAATCTCTTTTAATTAGAGTATTTAGTCCATTGACATTTAATTATTAATTATTCATGTGGTTGAACTTAGAGTTACCATTTTATCATTTATTTTTTGTTTGTGTCCTCTATTATTTCTCTGTTCTTCCTTGTCTGCCCTCTTTTTGATTATTTGAATATTTTTACAAATTCTATTTTATTTGTCTATAGACCTTTTAGTTAGACCTCTTTGCATTATATTTTTTGATGGCTGCTTGACATTGAAATGTAGAAGCTATGAAACTTTATAGATCATTAACTATTGCTTCTACCATCCTTTATGCTATGAATGTCATATGCATTACATCTACATATATTATAAATCCCATGAGAGAATATTTAATATTTGCTTTAAATAGTCATATTTTTTAAAAACATTTTTTATTGATTTATAATCATTTTACAATGTTGTGTCAAATTGCAGTGTAGAGCACAATTTTTCAATTATACAGGAACATATATATATATTCATTGTCACATTCATTTCTCTGTGAGCTACCATAAGATCTTATGTATATTTCCCTGTGCTATACAGTATAATCTTGTTTACCTATTCAACAATTTTGAAATCCCAGTCTCTCTTCCCACATCCCACCCCCTTGGCAACCACAAGTCTGTATTCTATGTCTATGAGTCTATTTCTGTTCTGTATTTATGCTTTGTTTGTTTGTTTGTTTGTTTTTAGATTCCACATATGAGCGATCTCATATGGTATTTTTCTTTCTCTTTCTGGCTTACTTCACTTAGAATGACATTCTCCAGGAGCATCCATGTTGCTGCAAATGGCGTTATGTTGTCAGTTTTCATGGCTGAGTAGTATTCCATTGTATAAATATACCACATCTTCTTTATCCAGTCACCTGTTGATGGACATTTAAGCTGTTCCCATGTCTTGGCTATTGTAAATAATGCTGCTATGAACATTGGGGTGCAGGTGTCATCCTGAAGTAGGGTTCCTTCTGGATATAAGCCCAGGAGCGGGATTCCTGGGTCACAAGTCATATATTTTTTAAAAGAGGAAAAAATAGTCTTTTTTATATTTACCCATAGTAACAATTTCTAAAGCTCTTTATTTCTTCCTGAAGATGTGAGTTTCCATTTGGTTTCACTTTTCCTTCAGCCTACAGGTTTTTGGGTTATTTTGCTTTTTGTTTTCTACCCCTCCTCCTCCTCCTTCTTCTCTTTCTTTTTCTTCTCCTCCTCCTGTTCCTCCTCCTTTTTCTTCTTGCATTTCTTGTAGTGCAGTTCTTTTAGTTTTCTATTGCCTGTATATGTCTTTATTTTGCCTTTATAGTTGAAAGACATTTTCACTGGATATAGAATTTTGAAGGACAGTTTATTTTTTCTTTCACTGTCTTCTGATCTCTGTAGTTTCTGGGGAGAAGTCAGTTCATAGTCAGAAATTGTCCCCCTGTTTTCAATGTATCATTTTTCTCTGGCTGCTTCTCTCTCTCTCTCTTTTTTTTTTAAAATTGAGTTATAGTCAGTTTACAATGTTGTGTCAGTCTCCAGTGTAGAGCACAATTTTTCAGTTATACATGAACACACATATATTCATTGTCGCGTTCTTTTTCGCTGCTGGCTGCTTCTCGTTATTGTTGCTTTCTAGCATTTTGACTGTGATGTGTCCAGATGTGGTTTTCTTTGTATTTCTCCTTCTGAGCATCTTGAATCTGTACATTTTTGTCTTTCACCAAATTTAGGCATTTTTGGCCATTATATTTTGCATATCTTTCTCTCTGTGTTTTCCTTTTGAGACTGTGATATACGTATGTTAGGTTTCTGTTATTGTCCTAGAGGTTTCCAAGACTCTGATAATTAAAAAAAAAGATCTTTGTGTTTCAGATTGGATAATTGCTATTGATCTGTTTTGAAGTTCACTGACTCCCCTGTCATATCCAACTTGCTGTTAAGTCTGTTCAGTGAGGTTTATTTTCAAAATTGCATTTTTTAAGTTTAAGAATTTCCTTTGGGTTCTTTTTTACAGTTTCTATTTTTTTTTTCTGCTGAGATTTTTAATGTTTTCATTAATACAAGCATTTTTTTTTAATTTCGATGAGTCGAGTTATAAAATCTGCTTTAAAACCCACATCTGCTAATTTCAACATCTAGATCATTTTGAGACTGGTTTTGGTTTATGGTCTTGTCTCTTGAAAATGGGTCACATTTCCCTAGTTCATTATAAGTTGAGCAATTTGGGGTTGTATGTTGGACATTGAAGGATGTTATGAAGTGAAGACTCAAGATTATATTTTTTCAAAGAATTTTTTTTTTAAGTGGGAAATTATCTTGGCCGAACTCAAAGTGTAAAGACTTTCTCTTGGGGAGCAGCTCAAATCTCTACTCATTCCTTTTGTCCTTACCTGAGGTGTTAAAGTCTTTTCCATGCATGTACGGTTCAGCGTGTGGAGTAGAGTTTATAAACAGAATTCAGGGCTCTCTCTTTCTGGCTCACTTCTTTCTCCCCACCTCCACCCCAACTTTTCAGGATCTGTGGTTGCTCTAAATTCCACCCTCTGATTCTTTGGGCCAGAAAGACTGTTTCCTATTAGAGTTTTAGGCATGCTGTTCAGTGCTGACTTCAGCCTGCCCTCAGGGTAAAATCTGCAATGATGGAAAACTCATCCCCTTCTGATCCTCCTTCCAAGTTTCTATTCCTCCAGAATCTGCTTGTTCGCTTTCCAGTGACTTCACTTTCCAGTTTTTGCTTATTTGGTTTTTTGTAGAGAGTTTTTGGCTGTTATTTGTGCAGGATCTTGATGGGCTTTTCACTTGGTCATCTGAGTCACAGTCCACACGGTATTAGTGTGACTGAGCCTATTGCCCCAAATTGTAACCTGATCATTTTACTCGCTTTTCTCATTCTTTATCTCACTTTTCCCCCTCCTCACACATGCTTCCTAAACTACCCACATCAAGTGTTTATCTCAGGGTCTAATTTAGCCGTGACTTAGATTAAGACTCGTTCATTAAACCTTGGCCATTCATGTGTATTATATAATTTAATCCTCCCAACAGCCCTTAAAAGTACAGTGTGAAAAGAGCTTAAGTGTTATCTCTATTTTACATATGACTGATTTTTAGTGAGGCTGTTATCATGTCTTTGATGCTGTATTTGGTAAGTGGCAGAACCTAACTTCAAAGTTAGACGTGTCTGACTCTGAAATCTTACAGCAATGTGTGTTTTGGACTAGTTGCTTTACCTCATCTTTGTTTTCTCATATGTAAGAGTGGATAATAAAATACATAGCACAGAGGATTATTGTGTCAGTTAAACGAGATCCTGTGGATACAGGACATCAGTACCTACAAAATATTAGATACTGTGTCAAGCAGCTCTTACTACGTGACAAGCAGTCTCGGATTTTCAGTGGTTTACAGCAACAAATATTTATTTCTATTCAAGTTCATATTGTCAGTGACTGACTGGATGTTGTGATTTTACTCCAAACTACAAACTGAGTATCCTCTACTTATATCCTTATTTTGAGACCTAAACTAAAGGAAAGCCTTATGTACAATGTGCTTTTCTGATGGCAGAGGGCACAGGAACTAGGAGAGTTTTGGAACCTTGCAATTCCTCAAAAACTTTGTTTGAAGTGATAGCTAACGAACATTCCATTGGCCAAAGAAGCAGGTCAGATGTCTGAGCCCTAAATCAAAGGGGGTAAGGGAACATATTTTATTCCTGAAGAAGGACAGAGTGAATAATTGCAAGTAATAATACAATCTACCACAGATATAATCATTTTTGCGTTTATGGCATACAGTTTACTATTTCCCAACAACTGGAGTGGAAGGTGGACCATAAAAAAGGGCAAGGATAAAAAGGGAATATTTTATTGAATGCCAAAAGAAAAAAGAGCTCAGACAAGCACTCAGAGAGAGTTAATATGTGAGCCGCAAGGACTGGGAAGGCTCTTATGAATGAGAGAGGCCTTGAGCTGGCTCTTGAAGGGTGATTAGGATTTGGATAAAATTCACTTTAAGCAGGATGAGCAAAGGGAAAAAAAATGGACCAGTTTGGCCCTGTTTGGGGGGTGATTTTTGGTGGGAGGGCAATCACTGAAGGCAGGTTAGAGAGCCTGGATTCTGGGCAGGAGACAAAAGGGATACCTTAGCAAATTTTGAGCAAGATTCAGAATCGAAAAGTTGTTATAGAAAGACTGGCCTGGCTGTCCAACAGAAGGAAAGATGGGTGGCAGGGAGGATTTCTCCAGCATTATACACAGTGGCCATTCTTCTCTCTTCAGAGTTGTACACTGGCTCTGTGAAGCAAGTAAATGACAAAAATGTGGTGAGCATGACAAACATTTCCTCAATGCAGACTTGACTCCCACTGGAAGAAAATGAAAATGGTTTTTCTCTGAATCTTCTGTCTGACCAAATAAAGAGCATGCTTTGGTAGGAGACAATACTTCCCACATAAAAATATAATTAAAGTAACATATCAGGATAGGCTGGATGTACAATGAAGCATCGCAAACTGGATGAAAATGTATTTGACCACTGTCATTTTATTTTGCTTTTGAACTAAACAGGGAAAGTCAATTTGAGCACAGTTTTCTGTTGTGCCCTTCAAAATAGGAAGACGATTTCTAAAAATTTCCATCTTTGAATTCCTTAGGAAACTACAATGCCCAGAAGCTTTTGGAAAGCAGTGACAGTGGCTGTGGTAAGAGTTTCCACCTATTATTTTATTCCATTATTTTTCTGTTTGTTCTTGTTGTTTCTGGTTCATTAAAGGACTCTAATAAATATTTGTCATGCTGATGTTGCTCTATTTTGGGTCTGAAAACTAGAAACAGAGGTTTGAATGAGATTATCTGATTTTCAAAATTAGATTTATGACTTAGCTAAGTGGAAAAAAAAGCAATGTATATACTTAATCAACCCTTAAGCCAATCACCTAAAAATTAAGGTTTCTTTTCAGATCTATCCGGCCATCCTTGTTTATGCCATGAGACTACGTTATTGCATAATATGTTGCTGATTTTTATATGGTTTTCAGTTGGCTAAGCAAAATCATGCCAATCATGGCTTTCATTAGCTTTGAAAATACTTGTTTTCCAAACAGGAGCTGATGATGCTAAATAGCTGCTCTCTCACAAAGGTTATATGCCCAACTGCATACAATCTTAGGAAAAGAAGGACGAAGAAAATAGGAATAACCTTAAAATTCTCCAAAATCTGAGATATATTATACGTGAGAAAGAAAAACTTAAATTTTACAAATAGATAATTTTATCAATAATGCAATTTAGCAGACTTTTTCACTCAATGAAAAAAAGACAACCCCCCCAAATTTTTAACGTACAATGAATATTTTTTAAAAATTGAGCTACTCTGTATTTATTTGGGGTTTTTACAAAAGCTTAATAATACCCCTGGGATTTTCATTGGTCTTTTACTGCTTTGTGTGTTGCAGTGGTACAACAGTTGTTGGTTCCTGTTTTTGCCCAATCAACTTCTTCTTTTTTTAAGGTTTAAAAAAAATTAATTTAGGTGTTTTTAGGCGGGGTGGGAGTTGGAGGTAATTAGGTTTATTTACTTAATTATTTTTTGATGGCCAGTACTGGGGATTGAACCCAGGGCTGCATGCCTGCTAAGCATGTGCTCTACCACTTGAGCTACACCCACCTCCCCCTCAACTTCTTTTTTTTGAACAACACACATTTATTATTGTACAGTTCTGCTGGTCAGATGTCCAGTATGGGTCTCGCTGGGTAAAATCAAGTTGTCACGAGGGCTCCATTCCTTTCTAGAAGCTCTAGGGGAGACTCCTTTTCCTTGCTTATTTAGATTGTTGGCAGAATTCAGCTTTTGGCAGTTGTGGACTGAAGTGTCTCCGTCTCCTAGCTGGTTGTTGGCTGAGGGTGTTCCAAGTGTCTAGAGGCTGCCAGAGACCTTGGTTCATGAACCCCTTCCTCCATCTTCAAAGCCAGTAATTCTGACTTTTAAATTTTATTTTGAAACTTGTAACAGTTGAGTTCCACACACGTTTCCTTACTTAGTGTGTCCTTCTTGGTCCATCTCAAATGGAAAGTAGGGCATATCTTAGCATGTAGGAGTTGCTCAATAAATGGATTAATGGCAAACCACCATGGATTCTGGCTTCTGACTCACAGCTTTGCACTAAACATTTGTTGAATTTGGACAAGCCACTTAGCCTCTCAGCTTTCTCATCTTCAGAATGAGGGAGCTGAATTAGATGACTTGCAAGGTCCCTCCTAACTCAAAACTTTTACATTTAAAAATGTATTTCCTTCCATGAAATCGTTCCCGAACTCCATGACAGAGAATGACGTCTCCAGCTTTCAAAAGTCACTGTACTGGGGGCCTTTTCTACTTTGCCTTACACAATCTTCCAGTTTCATAATAGCCTTACCAAACAACATAGGACTTTTGTCCTCCGATTTTTTATTTTGAAACATTTTAAACTGACAAGAATTTGGGATTTGAAAGACAAGTACAATGAACACCCATCTATCTTTAGATTGTATATATAACATATTAAGTATGTACATATATGAAATGTATAAATATTTTATCTATGGATCATTTGTATACATACATACATATATATATACACACATGCTGAACCATTTGAAAATAAGTTGAACACATCATGACACGCAGCATGCATTTCCTAAGAATAAGGATATTCTCCTACTGTTATCACATGTAAGAAGACAATACTTTCATAATATCATCTGACTTAGCTCATTAGAATTTCTTTAACTGTATACAAAGTGTGTATACAGTTTTGGTTTTTGATTCAGGATATGATCAAGGATCATATGTTCTGTAGCTATGCGATTTAATCTAGACCATTCCCTCCATCTTTTTTTTTAAAATTTATGATATTGCTGTTTTTGAAGAATAAAGGCACAGTTGTCATTTGAAATGTCTCACATTCTGAGTTTGTCTCGTGATGTCCTTTTGATTAGATTGAGATGAAATATTTTCAGCAAGGCTGAATCACAGCTGGTGTGCACGGACTGCATCACACCAGAAGGCTCAGTGAGTCACTCTGCCTTATTAGTGATGGTGCTAAGTACGATCACTTAGTTAAGGGCAGACTGCCAGATGGCTCCATTTTGAAGCTGTATTTCCCTCTTTGCAGTTGGTACTTAGAGACCATGTGAATATACTGTTCCTCATCGACTTTTAACCAATAGTTTCATCATTCATTAATGATTTTTACCTAAATTAGTTACTACATTGGGGGAAGGCAAAATGGGTAGTTAAAAAAAAAAATCTTTTGGATTCCACATATAAGTGATATCATATGGTATTTTTCTTTCTTTTTCTGGCTTACTTCACTTAGAATGATGATCTCCAGGTCTATCCATGTTGCTGCAAATGACATTATTTTATTCTTTATCTTGTAATAACCTTTAATGAAAAAGAATATGAAAATGAATATATGTATGTATATATACGTGCAACTGGGAAATTATGCTGTACACCACAAACTGACACATTGTAACTGACTATACTTCAATTAAAAAAAATCTTTTATTCCTTTATAATTATTAGCTCCCATTCCTCTATCAGAAGATCGTTTCTTCTCCCATCCCTTTTTTTCCTTCTTGCTCAACTTCTTCTGCGTACCTGGGTACCAGGGACTCCTTTTATAATTTGAGTATTTTAATCCTTTACTGTTTTTAGGTTGTTTTTTTTTTTTTTTAATGCTCAGATTATCCCAGATTTAGCCAATGGAAGCCTCTTCAAATCAAGGTGTAACAACACTGTCTTTGAGCACCTTCTTGCTTGGTGGTGTAGCATGTTTCAGGCTCACCTTATATTTTCTCTACCCTATACCTGGAACCATCCAGTTCTCCAAAAGGGTCTTGGTTTCTCTCAGTGTGATTCTAATTGTAGTCAAGGCTGAGAACCACTGATCAAGAAGCAGATGTGACCACACCTGTAAATAACAAGGCAGGCATCACAAAGTGTGAGGGGTGTGAAGGGGATGGAAAGAGTTTCACAGGTTGGGAACACTGGGACACATGAACCATAAGGGATTTAAAATAGTAAAGTAAAAGGAGGAATATGACTGTCAAGGAGGGAGACATAGAAATGGGCAAGAGCAACTGAGTTGTGACTGACACAAGGGAAGGAGTATGTGGTGAAATGAAGATAGTGGATACCTTGCGGCCTGTTGTGGTGTACTTAGAGTAATGATAGCAAATTCAGGTCAGAGGATAGGTTAACCCAGGGAAGGAAATGGGCAGCAGAAAACTCATTTGGAGTTTCAGAAATAGAAAGCAATGATCTTATGGAAAACAGAAGGAGAGTCCTCAAAAAACTAAAAGTCAACTTACTATATGATCCAGTAATCCCACTCCTGGGCATATATCTGGAGGGAACTCTAATTTGAAAAGATGTATGCACCCCAATGTTCATAGCAGCATTATTTACATTAGCCAAGACATGGAAGCAACCTAAACATCCACTGACAGATGACTGGATAAAGAAGTAGTGGTATATTTATATAATGGAATACTACTCAGCCATAAAAAGAATAAGGTAATGCCATTTGCAGCAACATGAATGGATATGGAGATCGTCATTCTAAATGAAGTAAGCCAGAAAGAGAAAGAAAAATACCATATGATATCACTCATGTGTGGAATCTGAAGCAAAAAGACACAAATGAACTTATTTACAAAGCAGAGACAGACTCACAGACATAGAAAATAAATTTATGGTTACCAAAGGAGAAAGGGGGTGGGAAGGGATAAATTGGGAGTTCAAGAGAGATTTGCAGATACTAACTACTATATGTAAAATAGATATACAACAGTTAGCTTCTGTATAGCACAGGGAACCATATTCAATATCTTGTAGTAACTTATAGTGAAAGACATTATGAAAAGGAATATATGTATGTATATATATGTCTGAGACATCATGCTGTAAACCAGAAATTGATGCAACATTGTGAACTGACTATACTTCGACTGAAAAAAATTTTAAAAAGAAAGCAATGATTTGACAAGGTGATGTGTCCCAATCTTCCCATTAAAGTTTTTGATCTACAAATGAGAAAAAAGACTAGTATACAATAGAAGAAATTCTCCAAACTGCATGATTTTGAGCACTAGTGGTGCTGGCCACCTCTGATCCTGACTTTCCACCTCTCCGTGTGGTCTGCTGAGCATGAGCCAGACTTCTCCCTCCTCCCTCCTCCCCAAGCCTTGTCCACCACCCTTACAGTCCGAGTGACCTCATATTCCCTTTCCTGGGCAGAGGAAGGAGTTGGTTGTCTCCTAGTATTTTCCCAAATGGACCCATATAATATAAACTTTATGGCTGCTCCCTGATGCCCCATTTTGTAAGTTATTAGACAAACCAAACTGCCCTGAATATTGACTTTTTCCTTTTTTGTTCTCTTGAGTTAACAAGTTTCTCACTGACTGTGGCAGGGAGATAAGAAAGTATGGAGAAAAAAAGGGACAATTTCAAAATTGTCTTTTTCTACTCAAAACAAGGATAATTTTCTTCACTTGCTCAAAGGCCACACTAAACATATGAAACCTGGTTTTCTGATTCCAAATCTCATAATCCCTTGGTGACTCATGCTACCAAATTAAGTTGTTAAAACATGATAGACTATTAAAAAATAACAAATGCTACTAATGTTTTGGCTTTTCATTTTTGTATTATTAGAGAATTTTTTATCATAATAGAACAGTGCTGTTTATATATCTCCAAATATAGTTATGTGTGTCATGAGGTTCAGGATTCTACTTCTGGGTAGCATGATCTATCTGGCAAAGAATGTCTTATTTTAATTTGGCATTTGGAGTGTCAGGCTGTCGCGAGAGTTGCCTCATGCCAGGCTATCGGAGGACAATCACGCTGCTCGGAGGAGATCAGCCACCAGGTGGCAGTCAAGCACCACCCATCAATGTAAGAACAAGGGTCTGAATTCAGGTTATTGTATGATGGTGAAGCAACTCATTTTGTTGAAAATTGTGTTTCATTTTAAGAACTTTTCCCCTCATAGGTAGATAAGGTGTAATATAGACCACTAACCCCACTATTAAATCCAAATTAAGATAAAATTGTGTTACTTACCTGCCATGAATATATAGCTTCATTTCTCTTGCATGCTGCAAAACAAAAAGAGATGTGATTCAGTAATGGTTACATATTATTGGCCAGAAGCTTGAAAATATATATCAGTAAATAGTGCCTAAAAGTCTCCCATCAGAAAAACGTCCAGAACTTCTTCTGTGCAAAAGGGAACTGTAGCAGGAGTCACTGAGCTGTCAAGATGTCCCTCTACCTGGCATTTCTCTGGAGAGGACTTTCCTCTACGCCAGAGTCTATCCAACTTGGCAAGCCCCCTCTAAAAATATGGAAAATGGTGAACATGAGACTGTTTTTACTTTTCTAAAAAGATCACATTTTTATTCCCAAACTTTTAATAAATACTTTAAGATAGCATTTGAACATATTAAAGAAAAATTTGGAGTTTCTATGTGTAATTAAAAACCTTTTACATCCGTGCTAAATTAATACTATCACAGAAAGCACCTAACATGGTCTTTTCAAAGCATATAATCAAAGCTGTATCATTCTTATTGATGTACATTGATGTATCTCACTGTTACTGTTCCTTTCTCTTTTAAATAGAAATTGCATGATTTTATCCAGTTAATAACATCTTACTTGTTTTGTGTTTTTATTTAGGAAATGTTTAAAAATATACAAAAGAGGAGAGAATGATATAAGGAGCCCCTTTATATTCATCTTCCAACTTCAGTAATTACCAACATCCTTCATTACTGCTTCATCTATACGCTCCAACCTTCATTTTCCCAAAGTATTTGAAGCATTTTAAAGCAAACCCAAGAGACCATATTATGTCACTCATAAACACTTGTTTGTATCACCAATAAGTGAAAACTTAAAAGAAAAATAACCAACCACAGAATTACAATACCACTCTCCTATTACTGGAGTTCTTCATGTGTAACTTTGTTTTAAAGCTCAATCAGGCAGTTACAACATCCTCAGTGAAATAATATTTAAGTCTTGAAGTCTTAAAATGAGGATATGCTGTAGAGTGTTGAATAAAAATTAATTTTTTAAAATAGGCAGAACTATTTTAAGATGAAATACATTTAGTATATATATATACAGAGAGAGTACATTTTATTATTTGATTAAACCATAAAATCTCATGTGTGAGTCCCTGGAGAAATGAAAAGCCATTTCTGGAGACAGGCAAAGTTTGTTTTATTTACATGCGCACATAAAACTTTGTACACTTTTATAAGTTAGATAAGTGTGTTCCAATGTGCATATTTCTGTTTTATTATCACAGTCTGGATAAAAGTGATACGAATATGACTCTATCAGCTAAACTGCTGTGAGCCTTAAGACTTCCTGATGCACAGCTCTGTTTATCCTGGCTTTCATCCCTCTTCAGACTTTATGTGATGTAATGTTCCCTATAAAAATCTGACATCAATAAGGAACGGACTCATTACGTTTTCTGAAGATAATCAGTGTTTTGAGGCTTTTAGTATACTCCTCAATGCCCGTCCATATTGACATTAGCTTCATTTGAAGCAGGCGTGACCACAGGGTTCGTTTACCTCAAATAACTAAAGCTTAAGATCATGCCCGCAGAGTTCAGCTAAGACCAGGAGAGGAATGCAATTGCCCAGACTGAATGCAAGTGATATTGCATATCCTGTTAGGAATGTAGTGTTTAGATTATATCTAGTGGTGGTGAAGAGTAAACAGACAGCTTTTTTCTCTGAGATCTTGTAATGCTTCCACGCTATTACAGTATTACCTTAACCCCTTGTATTGCTTGTGTGCGACAACTTGGCAGGGTTTTTCCTGGAAGACTGTTAACTTAAAATCGAGAAGAATCCACAGATTAAATTGCAAATACAAGTATAAAGAAACTGTTATTTCCTCAGATTTTTTACTATCCTCTGTGTGCGCCTGCTTTGTGTGGGATTAGTTTTAGGAGAAGCGTAGGAAAGATAACTGTCTCATCAAATCTGTCTAAATTGTATTTGTTGACTACATTCTGAAGTTCTAAACCGAAATTCTATCAATTCTCTAGTAGACAGATTGAATCCTTTGTTCAAATACGAAAATTCCTGCACGCTAAGCCTAATGAATGATTTATACCTTGATGTGTATTCATCCTACTCTCCCTTTCCCTACGTGAGTCCTGACAGGGAGGTGGGCAGAGCTGGGTTGCTACCAAGAAAGAATATATGCAGACATCCTAAGAAGCAGGTTTATTCAACAGAATTAGCTCTAGTCAGGATCTGACTAATTTAAAAAGTGCTAAATACATTTTTGTTAGCAAGTAGCCTAAAACTGCCTTTTTTTATTTTTCCTGTTCAGGCTAAAAATGTGTATCTAACAAGATGGTATCAGAAGTGTTTTATTTAAAACAAATTTTATAGGCTACTGTAGAACCTATTTTGTCTAATTTTCCTGAAATACATCCTCCAGTCATAAAACTGCCAACATCATCCTCTACTGAAAGTTGTATCAGTAGATAATTGTAAAACTTCCACTTCTAGTGGGGTCTAGTATATTAGAATGTGTAAAAACTTCTGAGTGAAATAGTCCCAAGTTCCAATTCTAGTTGTGACACTGATCTTGGTCTGTTACTTAGCATCTCAGAAGTTCGATTTCTTCATCCATAAAAATAGCATAATCCTGTCTAAGAATAATAGCTATGTAGGAGAATTGTTTTGGCTGAGATGGTGAATGTGAAGTAGCTGGCTGTCTTACTTTGGGTTCTCCCAGAAGCAGATCTTACAGCAAGAATTTGAGTGAAATCAGTTTATCTGGGAAGTTAGGCGAATATGGTAGGGAAGTGGAGGAAGAAATCAAGTGACAGAGGGGCAACCAATAAAGAGTACACGGGCAAGCCAGCTCTCACAAAGGGCACCTGGAGCTTAATTCCATAGGGAAAATGGTGCAAAGCACACACCTTAGGATTTTCCGCCTAAGGGTGGGGGAGCTGGGATATTAATACACCAACTTCTGGGAGGCCACCAGTTGAGGGCTTTTCCCTGGGATATTAATTCTCTAGTACCTTAGCCTGCACCTAAACAACAGCTGGGAGAAGAGCACTGAAGGATGCAGATACTGGCAGCTGGAATCTCACCAGAGCAAACTGAAAATTTGTCCAAGGAATGTGGGATGGCTTCTACACTAGCACAGTGTTTTCCCAGGCTTCAGTACAAAACAGCTAGGGAAATAAAAAATTAAACTGACCTCTTATGATTGTTCCTAAATACTATATCCTTCCTTTGATAACATACTTTCTCTTCTGAATTAGCACAAGGCTAAGCTGCTGTAAAAAAAGAGAGACAGAGAGAGAGACACCTCAAAATACAGTGGTTTAAAGAACAGAGAAGTTTCCTTCTCACGTAATAGTCCAGGGTTCAGCGGGACAGAGTGACGGGACTCACACTCAGGCAAGTGGGTTCCTTTCGTCTTGTTGCTTCACCACAGGAGCAGGAGGAGACACAAGGGGAAAATTGTTGTTTACATGGTCGAAGGGGAGTCGCTGTTTCTAGGTTCCAGCCAGCGGGAAGGGGAAGAGATAGGCAGGGAACTTCAGCCCCTTTGTCTTAGGTCCAGATCCCGAAGTGGCACCAGCATTCCTGCTGTTGTGGAGAGATCTTAGCCACGCGGCGGCAGAAAACTGGCTGGTTGGGAAGTCAGTATCCAGCTCCGAGTCAGTTCCTGGGGGAAAAGGGGGAGTGGGTTTTTGTGCACAACCAGCACTCCCTGCCACATCTTGGTAGTACAGTATCTATAGTAGGCTTGATTCAGCTTCTTGTAAATCTCACTCATTACAGAAAGAGGAAGGAAAGAAACCCGTCAGCCTGAATGGAGTGTTCCACTGAAACCGAGTCACAGAGCTATTTCAATGCTAAAGACAAGGGCTTGGGTTTCATCACATATCTCTTCCGCTTCTTCACCCAACCATATACTCACCTAGAACTTTTCCTGCCGTCACTCATATTTTTGCACATTTGTATACTTCTCGTGTCTTGATTTTTTTTTAAGAGTGTATATTTGAATTGAGGTTTACCTAATTTATTATTTATTTATTCCCTCTTTTTCAACCTTCTGGGTAACTTCTTCATTGACTGAAAACAGGAGAGAAATGGGAATGAATGGAAGTTACCACAGGGAGTCCTACAATTCCACATGTAGTAACTTTTATAAAAACAATTCTGGAAAGTAAAATGTCTGAAGGTCCTCAGTTTCCTGATATATTTACTACAAGAGGGATTCTGTTCTCAGAGCCATAGGAAATAGCATATAATCTCTAACTATGTTTTAAGAAAATGCTGCTTTTTTTTTTTTTTTTTTAAGATCTAAGCAACCCAGACGGTAGGTGAGGATCTTCAAAGGTGCTGGGGTCTAGAGCCAGGGCCCTCTGCTGCCTGTTCCTTGTGGTAGGGGTGGTCCACTTTCTCAGGGATCTCCGCTCTTATGTCGTGACATGGGCAGGAGGCTGTGCAGTCAGCATGACCTCAATCCCAGTGTCAGGCCTCAAGTTCTTAGAGCGTCCAGTCACCACACAGCTGTCTGGTGCACCTGCGACCCGTGGCAAAGCTCTTCATCTACTGCTTTCTTGGTGCGCCTTTGGAGATGGAGATGGGGGGAAAACGGAGTGTGGGGCTGGGAGGGGAGGTTGCGTCATGGGCAGAGTGGAAAAGCAGGTTCTTGAGCGCTGGCCTCTGGGTGGGGCTGTTGGGAGCTCAAGGGAGAAGCAGACGTGGGGTGGAATCTTAGGCTTCTTGGAGAGGACTCTGTGGCTGTCTGGCATGCGGTGTGGGGACCTGCTGGAGGGTGCTTATTATGTCATAAATGGGTCCCCACAAACATGGGCCAGTGAGAAGCCCCACTTGCCATTCCAACGGTGACCAGGCGTTTTCTCCCAGCAGCACCTACCTTGTGACTGTGAAATAATTTTTGGTCAAGTGATGGATGAAACTCTAATTTAGGCCCTGTGGTTTAGGGGAATTGATGCATGATGGAAGAAAGTGTGGGGTTTTTGAAATTTGTGTAAAACTTAGGATCTCATGGATGTATTTCAGTCACCTATATAACTTCTGTTCTCATGATCATGAATATTTGACAACTGGCTAACCTTTGTTATATATGCAGTGCACTCTTTGCCTAATGGTCATCTATCTGCATCTCTGATTTACCCAGACCCTTTCAAAAAGTTTCTCTTCCTCATAAGCTCTTGCATTAGAGAAGAAGATCTTTGATTCTTTGTACTAATTCTGTGTTGCATTGTTTTCATTGCAATTGTGTGCATTCTAATTACATATCTATCATATCAGCTAGATGAAATGTCTTGAAGGAAGGGGCAAACCCACCTTTTTATGCCCAGGAACAAGTCTTGCTCCTTGTTGCTACTCAGTGAGTGTGTACTGATAATAATTTATAAAGCACAGTGTCTCCTTTACTTGTTTTCTTAAGCTCCTTTTTTCATATACATGAGGCATCTAAAGATATTTATAGAACTATCCAGATTTCCACACAGTTTCCTTTTGTTAAGTCCCAGCTGATCTGGTATGTAATATGGAGCTGCATTTCTGAGAATATTCAGTTCGGCACACAAATTCCTAGGAAGTTACTTTGGAAATCCTGGGACTTAAGGTTTGGGGGGAGTCGTTTGAATTGATGAGTTAATAGAAACTTTCCTAAATTTGTCCAATTCAGTCTTTTACTTCTTTCTAAATAATTTATTGGAGGCACAGGATTCCTTTTCTCCCCCCAATGAGATATGGCCTCACATAGTTTGCAACTCTTTGAAGCACAGTTGTTCTCCAATGGTTCATTCTTAGCATTTCAAAGACGCTTCAGATGTTTTCCTTAGGTTTATTAATCATAGAGGCATTATAAAACCTTCCGAGACAAATTCCACCTGGCCTCTTCTAGTTTGGTCCTTCCAGAACTCTGATTACTCAGCATTTGTGTACTCTTCTGCCTATGCTTGGAAACTTGCACATTGGTAGAGAGAACTTCCTTTAGTTTAGGATTATCCAATATCAACTACAGTAACAACATACATGAGACGCAATTGTTGTCACTGCCTGGCACTAAGTAGAAGACATAGAAGAATGAACCCACTAGGATGTCTTTGTGAAACATCACGAGCCTTGGGGACCTTTCAATAATCCTTTTTCAATATTGGAAAACCATTTAATGCCACTTTCAAACATTAAAACTTATACAGCTTAGGTTTGAGACATTTAACTGAGTAAGCAAAGCCCTAATTGGAAACCTGATATAAAATACTTTTTGGTTTGTCAAAGATAAAATCACAGAGCCATTGAGTGTTTAGAACAGGATCTTGGTTCTAAAATCAGCTGAACCCTGACCTCTGAGGGTCTAATGATTCTGACAGTGTATCTGACAAAGGGCATCTGTTTATTCAACTTATCAAGTCTGTGTAAAGATCTTAATTTTGAACGACCTTAAGGACTTCTCTCACTACAGGCAGAACATGGCTGAGAAGGAACACCTTCTGTATGTTAGTTATTTTATTTTACAAGTGTTAAATCAATGCATTTTATTTCCACCTCTTCCCTGAAATCATTTTTCATTCACAGTCTTCTACTTCTAAATCGGAGTCTTGAGGCTTAGAGGTCCAGGATGAGAGACCGGCATTGGACTTTTTTAATCAGACAATAGAGTTGAGAGCAAGGCTTTTTGGAGTTGAGAGTTTACCCCCAGTCTCCTTTAGCTTTGCTTTCACTTACTAAAAGGAAGGTCTAGAAACCTTAGCTCGCAGAGTTTTCCTAGAGTGAGGAGCAGCTACCTCTCCCCCTGCGGCATCTGAGCCATCCCCCTCCCTGAGCTTTCCTGGAAGAGGAGGACCTGTGTTAAATGGTTGTGTGGGAGGCTATTTCCATTTATAATCCAACAGGGATTGCCTTTTGGGCTAATTTAGACTAACATGGGACTCAGCCTCAACAGATTGAACTTGGCTGTGCAATGTGGCTAGTGGGACCATCAAAGTTTAGCTTTTCTGGACCCCTCTTCCATCCCATGTAGTATAAATAGGACTAAGAAATTCTCGAAGCTCTGGAAGGGGAACTTGCAAAGCAGCTAAGTCAAGAACCGGAGGGCCTGCCCTATGTCCCAGTTAGAGACTGCCCTAGTTTATCCCAGTTGTGCCCATGTAATTATAATGTACCTTCATATACCTTCCTGTACTCTCATAAGTGTCTCAGTTTGGCTGGTAAATTTTATTGGAGGGAGATGAGGGTCATAGCTCAGTGGTAGAGCACATGCTTAGCATGCAGGAGATTTTGGGTTCAATCCCCAGCACCTCCATTAAAAAAGAAAAAATTTATTGTCAGTCTAGCCATGAAGACTACTGAGATGGGAGTGGCTCTGAAGCAGAGGCAGGAGGTGGACTGCTGGGCCTGATGGTTGGATGTAGGAAATGTCAGAGATGTGGGGAGCTCTACAGCACTGCTGAGGCTGAGATGGATCTCCACCAACCATGGAGTGCTACCAGGTTTTCAGTCAGCTAAGGGACTAGATCAAGGCTGATTCCAGCAAGGGAGTTGAGTCATAATGCCAGCAGGGCAGGTAGAACCCAAGTGGCCTAAGATTGGAGAACTTGAATGGTTCTGTGTCCTCACATAAACCACAGCCTTCCCCCATCACCCAGATACTGCCTTGTACAGCAGAGGGGTGTGTGTGTGCACGCACTTGTACACAGGGACATGGTGGGAGACTAAAAATCTGCATTTCTTTCCTAGATTGCTCAGACCGTTACCTAAAGGGGCTGTTTCAATTAGTTATTGGAAGTAAATTTTAAACACTCTTGAGGAAAGTTTAATTCCCTCCTCTAACCAGCTGATGGTGGCTTGTGAGGAAGCTCAGAGCCGTTTCAGTCAAATTAAAGGAGTTACATTTTGCTTTACATATCTAAGCTGCAGTCTGCAAGTAAATTTGTGACCCCACGAAATGTATATAAAAGCAATCTAGTGTACTGATTAAACAAATGGCCAGTACAGGGAAACATATACAAGATCTTGCAGTAGCTCACAGCGAGAAAACAATGTGACAATATAAATGTGTTCATGTATAACTGAAAAATTGTGCTCTACACTGGAATTTGACACAACATTGTAAAATGACTATAACTCAATAAAAAAAATGTTAAAACAAAACAAAACAAAAAAACAAATGGCCAGTGGAATCAGTCTGCTTGGGCCCAAATCCCAGCTCTGCCTATTACAAGCTATGTGATCTTATTCTAGTCACCTTGCTTCCCTCACTTTTTATTTTTCCATGTATACCATGGGGGTGATAAAAATGCCTAACTCTAGGTGGTATTGGTAGAATTAAATGAGATGTCTGTACTGGGAACATCATACACCTTCAGTGAATATTAGGTATATTACTAATATTGTCAACGTCACCTATCTTGTGAGTTGTATAACTTCTAAGTACGTACGTTTGCATCCATCCTACCTCTACCAATAAGACTCAGACTTCTTAAGAGCCTTAGAGTTTCTTTTGTTTGTACCCCTCCTGGCACCTGTTAAGTTCTCCGTGTACTAAGGATTATCAATGGACATCCCTTCAGCTGCTGACCATAGAAAATTAAGTGATTCATCACACAGTACAAGTCATTTTTGATTCTCTCTCTCACCTTCAATATCTGTTTGCAAATACTGTATTTTCTGCTTTCAAAACACCCTTTAAATCCATTTATATCTTTTCATTTCCGTTGCTACCTCTCTATTTCAAGCCATTGTAATCTTTCACCCAGATTCCTGCCCTAGTCTCCTCATTTGTATCCTCTTTTCCATTTTTGGCCCTCTCCAATTTTTTTTTTTTTTTACAGTGAAGAGTATATATACATCAGATCACATCATTCCTTTGCTTAAAATACTTGAAGGGCTATATTTGTCTTAGAATACAAGCCAACTTTTTTTTTTAACCATAACCTCTAAATCCCTAAGTTAAGAGCTATACATTCAAACCCCCATAGAGGCCAAAACAGCAACATAATGAATGGAAAAGGCTGGGTTAGGACAGTGGTGAACTTGAGGTCACAGACTTTGTCTCAAGGAGTGGATCCAACTGATGGTTGAAATGTAAGAATACAGGCCCACTATTGACAAATCTTTTGAGTGTTTTGAAAATTCAGAAATTACTGTGTGCTACCTCCTTATTTTCAGCTTCTGGCAATTAATTTAAACACACACACACACACACACACACAACTGTGGACAAGATGCAGGCCTGAGAACTGTGTTCTATATAACTGGGCTCTTAACGTAGCTGTCCAAACCCCTCTCTTATGTTCTGCCTTTACTATCTTAATGTTTCTTGAAGGTTCTGTGCTCTGTCCCAAACCAGAGCCTTTGGATGTGCTGTTCTCTCCGCCTGGATTGCCCTTCCCTCTATAGTCTGCGCAGCTTCCTTATCCTTCAGGTCTCAGCTTAAGACGGCAGTTCCTCAAACAGGCCTTCTCCTACAAGAGCCCCTAAGTTAGCTCAGGTTACCTAGAAGGCAGAGCCTGAGACAAGGATTGTGTGCTAAGCTTTATTTGTTGGTGTCATCCCAGGGCAGGGAGACGAGGAGAAGAAAGGAGGAAGGACGGGAAGCACTGCGCAGAAAAACATCACGGCGACGAGCCACGCAGAGACATAGTCACAGGGGCTGGGCTGTATGGAGGGACATTTGCTTCTGTTAGAGTCTGTGGAGATGACTGATCTGGGGCTTCTTGTCTGGCCTGAGGCTGCCCAGCATGTAAGCCTACAGGCTGCGGGGTGGGACCAGGTCTTCGTGCTAACGATCCAATCAAGACGTCAGCCTCCAGGAAAGCTCATGTAGATGAGCACTCCTGGAATGTCGGCCACCAGCTTTATGTCCCCAGGGTGAGCCACAGCCGTCCCCTACCTCCCCAGGGGAACTTCCAAAACCAGCAGGCAGGCCTGGCCCAATTTCCTATGAAATCACTGCCTCTGCCCTTAGATCTAGAGTGCACCGAGATTCTGTGTACGTGTCTCTAGAGAGTGAAGTCTCTGTTTCTCCCAGTCCTCATGGCTCCTGGAGTTAAGCCCCAATGGCCTTCAAAACCAGATGTCCTAGGGTCTCCTCCTCCCGATGCCGGAACCCTGGGCTAGGAGGCCTGGCGTTGGGCTTAAAACTCTCACTCCTGTGGGAGGGCCTCTTCTGACTTCAGTTGCCCACCCAGGGTGTATGGGGCCCAATTATATCGTAAGCACACCCTTGCTACCGTGCGCTGAGGTTCCCTCTTTATGTTTCCAGTTGAAGATCTTTTTTGCTAGGTTCCAGTCTTTTTTTTTTTTTTTTTCCTCCAATGGCTGTTTAGCAGTCAGTTGTGGTTTTGCTGTAGTGGTGAGGAGAGGCGAGCTCTTGGTCCTGCTGCTCCACATGACTGAGGAGGTGGTGGCACCCAGCTCTCCCCTGGGGCTTCTTACAGTAACATCTTGGACTGAGGATTCTCAGACAACGTGAGTGCTGTACATTTGCTCATCAAACTTACTGAAACCTGGTTTATGGTAATGAATTCTCAGCTTAGGCATCTCTTCCCCTCATCCAGTCCACCCCACAATGGATAAGCTTCCTTCTTATTTTCCTGTGCCTGCAATTTGTTTTTTGTTTTTGTTTTCGTTTTTGTTTCTGTTTTTTAAAGTCCAAGGATGCTAGCTTTATTCAGGGGTTTGACTTCCAGATCCTAATCTCTGAGATCTGAGGCTTCATATCCTATTTCCATTAAAAAAAAAATTCTATTGGTTTTTGAGACTAATACACCCCTCTTCTCAAGCCCCAGGAGCCTCATTGTCAGTTTACATTCCCTGCTCTGGTTTTCATTTCCCTCTTTGTTTTTGGCCCTTAATGGCTTCCCATAGTTTCTTTCATGCTTAGCTTTGTTTTCAAAAAGAATGTTGTGATATTTTAGCTAGCGTTTCTAGGTGTTTTGCTGGAGGAGATTTTCAGGATTTTTTTGGACTATAGTCTAATTTAAAAAAAAAAAACAGAAGTCACACACTGAAATCATGCATTTGTTGGTTTGATATTTGTCTCCCTCCCCCAAGAGATAGTGTGTTCTACAAGGGCAGGAGGCTTGCCTGTTTATTAAGTCTGTGCCACACAAAGTGTTTGGTGCGTAATTTGAAGAAATGAATTTTGATCATGTTAACGTGCAGTTGGAGATATTACTCTGCTCTGGGCTCCAGAGAAGTGACTTTGTTTTACTCAACTTTGTCTTCCCAGGGAATTTAGTAGCTTCAGGAATAAAGAGAATGTTTTCTCTAAGTATTTAGTGGTTAATTTATCTTTAGTTACAGAAAAAAGAGTTCTAAAAGTAAGTAGTTCCTTTATGTTTTGTTATTTTAGGAATGGTAAGATGGATATTTACAGTTTTATTTTTCAAAGTTTTCCCTGATCCCTGAAGCTCTAAGTAATTTTTCCTCTGTATATTTCTTTTTTTAAAATTCAAATTTGTTTGTTTGTTTGTTTGTTTGTTTATTTATTATTGAAGTACAATCAGTTACAACATGTCAATTTCTGGTGTACATCCTCCGTGTATTTCTTATCGCTCTTCTTGCTTTGCCCATTGTGTGTGTGTGTGTGTGTGTGTGTGTGTGTGTGTGTGTGTGTGTGTGTGTATCTACCTCATCTTCAGTGCCAGACTCCAAGCTCTTGAGTGCAGTTCTTGCTCTGTTACTGCTTAGAATTCTCCAGTGCTTGCTGGGTTTTTTAACCTCAACACTATTGGCACTTTGGCCAAATAGTTCTTTGTTCTGGGCAGCTGTCCTGTGCATCGTAGGGTATTTAGCAGCATCCCTGACCTCTACCCACTGGATGCCAGCAGCATTCCTCCGTTGTGACAACCAAAAATGTCTCCAGGCGTTGCCAGTTGCCCCCTGGGCAACAGAAGTGCTCTCGGTTGATGACCATCTCTTTAGAGTGCCTCACACAGAGTAAGTGCTCCTCATTTGTTTATTATGTAAATTCTACTGCAAATGGGGATTGAATTCCACAAAGGCAAATAAATGTAGAATTCATGTTTTCTTGAGGGAACCGGTCTGGGGTTGGGCCAGCCCTCTGGTTTGCAGGTCTGAACTGGCACTAAGATGGCTATGCTCCTGTCACCACTCCACTGTCAACTCCCTTCTCAAAGCCTGTCTCCTCATGCTCATCTACTTATTTGTAATCTGAAAACATTTGGAGGTTTACAGTTCTGCTGTGTAGCTTAAGTCCCTTGCTTCCATAATGATGTCTTCATTCTCTGACAATACTGCCAGTCAAATTTACATTCGAATGCACTTGCTTTGCAGATGACAGGATTTCTAAGCACACGCAGAGGATTAGAATACTATTTGTCGGCATAAATGAGCAAACTTTGGCCTGGGAACTGCAACTGTTTTTTTTTTTTTTTCCTTTTAGCAAGGCTACGACTAATTTAATCAGCAATATTTTAAAAGAAACATTTCTGCTTGCTTATTTTTACATATCTTACAGTGCCTGCCTTCAACAGTTTAGACTTTTGTAGGAAAACCTAAGTAGTAAATTATGGTTTGTATAAAAGATGTTTCTGTTAGAAACAAAACTTATAACAAGTAACATATTTTAGGTAACAGGAATATTTTAGGCAATGGAAGCGATTTTAGGTCATGAAAACCGAAGGTGCTGAGCACCAACGCTGCCAACGCCTTCCCTTTTGTGCTCCGTGCCTACTCTCAGGGCACCGGTGACTGTCACCTTATGTCATGTGACTGCAACAGTGGTGGAGGGTACAGAGTGGTGGTGGGGTGTGTAGATGAAATTCCATGATCTCTGCTTGTCAGTGGAGGAAATAGGCCAGGAGGGATTAAATCATTTTGAAAAATTTTCTTCGGTAGTTGAGGTCAGAGCAAAGTCGCCCTTTTCCCAGGGTCCTTTCTACCCTAAGACATATTCAGATAGTGATGTCATATTCCAGATATTGCTGGGAAGTGCAAAAAGTGTTTCTCTGTCCCTAGTCACTAACAGTCAACAGCAGCACAATGGCTGGAAGCGTTCCTCAGGTAAGCCCTAACTGTGAAAATATTTCCTCCTGGCATCATGAAGAATTTCCAGGCAGAACCCAAGCACAGTCTATGGCTCAGAGGGAAAATGTCACGGGAGGAAGTTACAGAAGCAAATGCAATGCTGTAATGTTATGAAGAATTAAGACATTGATTTGTAAGGGAGAAAAGAGAAGGAAAAACATGGAAAGCAAAGCAACTGTAGTTCATTTTGAAGACTCAAGGAAGGATGACCTTTTTAGGTTTGTTGAACTCCTGAATAGTAGCAAGAAAGGCAAGTCATACCAAGCACAGGTCTTCAAGTCTCCACCTCAGCAAAATATTGGAAAACCACTCCAAGGAAAAGTGATTTTGAATAATCTTATTTTCCTTCTGTGGAAACAAAATGCTAGTTAAAAATTTAGAAATTATAAGGAAAGATAACCATTGTAATTATTGTGTTTAGGTACTTCAGATATAAGTATACACATGTATATGTATGTATTTATATAGAAATACATTTGATGGTGTGGGGTGGGACATTTATGTCACATTTATTTTCTACATCTATAGCTATTGCCATGCGATTTTTACAGTAATTCACCAATGCTATTTCATTACCTGATGTTTTCACTTAACCTGCAGAGAGTTTCTTTCTGATTCATTAAAAAATTTCATATTCATCTGCAGTGTTGTTTTTAATAGCTAAAGAGTCAACAAGGAGGTTGTAATTAACATACAAATGTCAATTTGCTTTAAAAAATTACTGCCTTGTGATTCTCATTTACTTTTTTGTCTCGCTCTACCTAATGATTCTGATTTCTACATTCTGTAGATTCAGACTTTTATATTATATTTTTTATCACTAGGGTTCTTCAAGCACTTTCTTCATTATTTCATCACATGGTTGACTTATGTCATAGTCCTCAAGGTGAGTGACTAAAAGGAAAGCTTTGAGGTACAAAGTTTTTAGATGTTTCATCATTTCAAAATGCTTTCCTGTTCCTGTTTGTTCCAGCTCTCCTAGGTGAATTATTACCCTATTTTCAGATGAAAGGAATAGAGAGTGCAAATAGTAAGCATATGAGGGCCTGCTCTGCTGTAAAATGGATATCAAATTCAAGTATCTCTTAGCATTGCTCACCCTGCATTTTCCATCCATAGTGTTCAGCCCTTGTGATGACATTTCCTGCTATTAACCCCCTCCATCGGCCTACAGCTTCTGCTCCCTAGACATCTTTCTTCTTCTTCTTTTTTTTTTTTGAAAAGGAAGAAGTAAAACTATTCTTTTCTGAAGATGACATGATCATGTACATAGAAAATCTTAAAGAATACATAAAAAAGCTAACAGAACTGACACTTCAGTTTAGGAAGAATGCAGGATACAAGGTTAATTTTATATTTATTTATTTATTTATTTATTTATTTATTTATTTATTTATTTATAATTTTTAAAAACAGTTTTATTGAGTTATAATCATTTTACAATGTTGTGCCAAATTCCAGTGAAGAGCATAATTTTTCAGTTATATATGAACATATATATATTCATTGTCACATTGTTTTCTCTGTGAGCTACCATAAGATCTTGTATATATTTCCCTGTGTTATACAGTATAATCTTGCTTATCTATTCTACATTTTGAAATTCTAGTCTGTCCCTTCCCACCCACCCCTCACCCCCTTGGCAAACACAAGTTTGTATTCTACGTCTGTGAGTCTGTTTCTGATTTGTATTTATGGGTTTTTTTTTTTTTTTTAAGATTCCACATATGAGTGATCGCATATGGTATTTCTCTTTCTCTTTCTGGCTTACTTCACTTAGAATGACATTCTCCAGTGACATCCGTGTTGCTGCAAATGGCGTTATGTTGTCTTTTTTATGGCTGAATATTATTCCATTGTATAAATATACCATCTCTTCTTTATCCAGTCACCTGTTGATGGACATTTAGGCTGTTTCCATACTTTGGCTATTGTAAATAGTGCTGCTATGAACATTGGGGTGCAGGTGTCATCCTGAAGTAGGGCTCCTTCTGGATATATGCCCAGGAGCAGGATTCCTTGGTCATATGATAAGTCTATTCCTAGTCTTTTGAGGAATCTTCTTACTGTTTTCCACAGTGGCTGCACCAAACTGCATTCCCACCAGCAGTGCAGGTGGGTTCCCTTTTCTCCACAGCCTCCCCAGCATTTGTCATTTGTGGACTTTTGAATGATGACCATTCTGACTGGTGTGAGGTGATACCTTATTGTCATTTTGATTTGCATTTCTCTGATAATTAGTGATATTGAACATTTTTTCATGTGCCTATTGATCATTTGTATGTCTTCCTTGGAGAATTGCTTGTTTAGATCTTCTGCCCATTTTTGGATTGGGTTGTTTATTTTTTTCTTATTAAGTTGTGTGAGCTGCGTATATGTTCTGGACATCAAGCCTTTGTCGGTTTCATTTGCAAAAATTTTCTCCCATTCTGTAGGTTGTTTTGTTTTACTTATGGTTTCCTTTGCTGTGCAGAAGCTTGTAAGTTTCATTAGGTCCCATTTGTTTATTCTTGCTTTTATTTCTATTGCTTGGGTAGACTGTTCTAGGAGAACATTTTTGAGATGTATGTCAGATAATGTTTTGCCTATGTTTTCTTCTAGGAGGTTTATTGTATCTTGTCTTATGTTTAAGTCTTTGATCCATTTTGCATTTATTTTTGTGTATGGTGTAAGGGAGTGTTCTAGCTTCATTAATTTACATGCTGCTGTCCTGTTTTCCCAACACCATTTGCTGAAGAGACTGTCTTTATTCCATTGTATATTCTTGCCTCCTTTGTTGAAGATTAGTTGACCAGAAGTTTGTGGGTTCATTTCTGGGCTCTCTGTTATGTTCCATTGGTCTATATGTCTGTTTTTATACCAATACCATGCTGTCTTGATGACTGTAGCTCTATAGTATTGTTTGAAGTCTGGGAGAGTTATTCCTCCAGCCTCTTTCTTTTTCTTCAGTAATGCTTTGGGAATTCTAGGTCTTTTGTGGCTCCTTATAAATTTTATTATGATTTGTTCTAATTCTGTGAAATATGTCCTGGGTAATTTGATAGGGATTGCATTAAAACTGTAGATTGCTTTGGGCAGTGTGACCATTTTAACAATATTGATTCTTCTAATCCAGGAGCATGAGATATCTTTCCATTTTTTTAAAGTCTTCTTTAATTTCCTTCATCAGTGGTTTATAGTTTTCCGTGTATAATTCTTTCACCTCCTTGTTTAGATTTATTCCTGGGTATTTTATTACTTTGGGTGCTATTTTAAAGGGGATTGTTTCTTTACTTTCTTTTTCTGTTGTTCATCATTAGTGTAAAGAAATGCAACTGATTTTTGAACATTAATCTTGTAACCTGCTACCTTACAAGGTTGGTTTTAAAAACATCAGTTTTTCTATGTATTAGCAACAAAAATTGGAAAATGAAATAAAGAATATAATTCTAATTACAAATAATCCCCAAACTTGAAATATTTTGGAATAAATTTTTTAAGACACTTGTAAGACCTATATGATGAGAACTACAAAATTTGCTGAGAAAAACTAAAGAAGACCTAAATAAATGGGGAGATACACCATATTAATTGGTGACACAATATTATTAAAATACAATGCTCTACAGATTGATTACATAGATTAAATGCAGTCTCAATCAAAATGTAAAGTTGAAGCTAAAATTCATGTAATAAGCAAAGGATCTAGGACAACTAAAACACTTAAAACATTTTAGGGAGCGGGGACACACTGCAGGGATTTCAAGACTTGGACATCCTACTTCCTTCACAGTTTTCCCTTTCATTATCAGATAGGCAGAACACTGTGTTGAAGAGTTTCCTTGATGAAAGCAAGAATGAAGCCTGTTTCCCTGGTGGTTTAAGGACTAATTTGCCTCAGGCGATCCTTTTCCCCTTACTTTTTTTTTTCTCTTTCCACGTTTGATCTCAGTTGCTAATAGTGTGTTATTAATATTAATCCAGTTATCTTCCTAATTAGTTCATGACATCAGTGGAATTCCATGTGTCTTCCATATAGAGACTCAGCTGTATCCAAAGAGTTCAGATCATATAGATATTTTAAGATGGCAGACATATTAATAATTAAAATAACTAACATTTATTGAGTGTCTGCTTATGTCATGTAGTAAGCACTGTTCTGTAGATATTTTATTATAGAAAACTGAAAACCTGCATGAAAATAAAGCAGTAAAATGATTAATTAATTTGTAATCAATTAGTAAAATAACCCATTATGCAGCTTCAATGACTGTCAACTCATGGCCAATCTTATTTCATTGTCCTCTTACCCACTTCTCTTCCTCTCCTCACACTACATTGTTTTGCAGTAAAATCCCAGATGCCATTTTATTCCATCTGTAACTATTCCAGAGGATAAGGACTCTTAGGCATTATATATTTAAAATTGTTTTCAATTTTAAACTTATTATTAAATTATAATATGTAGAAAAACACATAAATCAGAAGTGTATAACTTGATTAATTTTTGCAAACTGAACACATTGGTATATCCAGAACATTACCAATGCCACAGAGGCCCCCATTGTGCCCGTTTCTAGGCATGTCTCCTCTTCCCAAGGGTGACTACTATCCTTCCAGCACCATAGATTAGTTTTGCCTGTTTTGGAAGTTGATATGTATGGAATCATACAGTATACTGTTTTAGGTCTGGCTTCTTTCATGTAACATCTTGTCTGAGAGATCTACCCACATTTTTACATGTTCATTCTCATTGCTGTACAGCATGCCACTGTCTGACTACACCACAGTGTATCCATGCAATGTAGAAAGAATTTAGAGAGTTTCTAATGTTTGACTATTATGCATAGCCTTATCTTCTTTATTAATCTTACAGAAGAGGTAAAGAAGGCTTCGCTGAAATAAAGTAGTATGTTAAGTTCGCACAGGTAATAAGTAATAGAGTCTGAATTCAAACTAGCTTTGCCTGATTCCAAAGTCAGAGATCTTATCCACTATGCTTTCAAGGCAGCCCTTTTTCAGTTAAATATAATTATCTACATAGTGTGTAGATATAAACTCATAAGCTTTGTGGAGAGAAGTGCATTATTCTGCATGGCCCTGGGCCCGATCATTGGTTTTCCAATTCTGTGTCTATTTCTTGAAGAATAAATGCTGCACCCCATTTAAAAAGATTCTTTAAAGTCATCCATTACAACTAAGATTTAGAGTATTGAACAAGAGTCGGGGATGACTCTGGAAGAGGAAAGGAAGACGGAAATGCGTTCAGGAGAATGTTATCTGACCCTGTAGAAAAATAAGATGCTTGTGAACTGAAGTGTATGCAAAATATGGTCCTATAATAACTATCACAGTTAAGTTCTATTAACCTAGTTTCAAGCACATAAACAGGAAGTGGGGATTTTAATGTCTAGTACATGCATGTAAGTGCTTACTTTGCTCAAGTAAATGCAAAAATATTATCTTATAAGCATTTTTTAAAACCTAGTCTTGCCTCTCTTTTTTCTCAAGCTGTTGTGAAAATAAATAATTTAATTCAATATTTTGAGAATAAGTGTAGGTATGATATAATATTTTATTTGTAAATAGGACAAAGTAGTTATTCTATTTTGAATATTTGTAGGTATTACAAAATACCTATCAGCGCTATTCTTTTAAAGTTTTGTAAAATCTAAATAGAAGCACAGCTAGATTTATAGAAAATGCAAGTATTTGCAAATTGTGAAACCTGACTATAGCAAGTACAACAGAATATCATTTTGATACCAAAGAACTAGCTAATATAGAATGATCTCTCTACCCCTATTGTATTTTTTTCCTTGTTGTTGGTTATGTCTTTGAGAAGTTTTCATTGTGAATGCATAGTTCATAAACATTTTTAAATTGCTTATCAAATCACAGGCCAAATAATATTTTCAGAATGTAATTTTGGAATTTCACTAAGCAGCAAACTCATTCATCATAAAACATCATGCATTGTTTGTTTTAGAGAGAATTCTGAACAGCTCATATCCTTTGTTTAAAAATAGAATTTTTTTTTCCCTTAAAGCAATTATCTTCCTCTCAGTCCAATTTTCTCTTTTCTGGTATTCAACAAGACTTCAGTTCGAATAAGCTTTTATTTTACTATGCTGATCATGAAACTATTCCACTTTTTTTCTATCTGCCTCAAAACTGTGGAATTTTAAGTGTATTTTTTTTTTTTTATCAGAAGCATATATAGTCAAGTACAGCAAAGGCTATACATTTTGACTCTCAGTGACTGCTAAGAATAGGTTCCTGTGACTCATATATGTGAGAGGCGGTTAAGTGGTTAAGAACACACATTTTTAGAACTGGACTCCCTAGTTCAAATTCTGGTTCTATTACTTACTAACATGTGACCTTGGTCAAGTTACTTAATAACTCTATGCCTCAGTTTTCTTGCCTGTAAAATGAGGGGTAACAATAATCCCTACTTCACGGGTTTGTTGTTAGAGTTAAGTGGGTTACTGTATGCCAAGCCCTTAGAATGCTGCCTAACATATAAGAAGCGTTGCACAGGGATTTTTTTTATTGTTACCCTGAAATCTATTACTTCCCTTTGAAATTAAAAAAATTGAAAATAATTAATTTACAATCTAAGAATTTCCTTCTGCAATTTTGAATACATAGCTAATAATGACCCAACTCTGTCCAGAGAGCCTGGATGCATTTTCCATGAGTTTATAGATAATATGCTCTAAAGTTATCTTCATCTTTTCTATGTTCATTTGTTCATTCAATCATTCCTATTTATTAAATATGTATTATGGTGCTTGAGTATTCAGTAAGGAACAAACAGGAAACATTCTCTGCTTCCTGGGAGCTTACATTCCACCTTTTTATTTTGGAGAGGGGAGGTAATTAGGTTTGTTTGTTTGTTTGTTTGTTTATTTATTTATTTATTTATTTAATGGAGGGACTGGGGATTGAATCCAGTACCTCGTGCATGCTAGGCACACGCTCTACCCCTGAGCTATAACCTGCCCCAACCCTTACATTATACTCTTAAAGCCAGCCAATATGTGGCAACAGGGCATGGCTTGGAAACTCCCCTCATCACCTGCACCCCTTACACACCTGCCACCTTAAAAGTCATTTTGAAGTAAATGTCTATTTTTCTTTTCACTGTGTATCTTAAATGCCTTGTTAAATTTTTACTTAAAAATCTCTATGTGTCTTTAACTGAACAATGTGGTAAATTTTGGTTTTAGAACTGGATGTAGACATAATGTGCCGACTCCCTTGTTTGATTCATTTGCTTTTTTCCTCACTGATGACATTATCTATCTTCTTATTAAAACGTTTCATCGTAATTCATCTCTGAAGTTGGGAAATTCAGCTTCAGCTGTAAGTTTATCTGAGGTTCTCAGAATGCTCACACTTAAGACTGTGGGAAAAGGATGCAGCTGAACAATAATATATTAACAATATGTGTTGAAAATCAGTTCCTTGTTGACTGTATACAAAACACAAATTTCTAATAGTTCTTAATGGTGCTACTTCCTCTCTGGATTATGCAGGAAATGCTTTTGTCTGAACAATCATTCCCAGGAGGTGGGGGGAAAGCCTTCAAAATAAATTCACTTTATAGACAGAGATGGAGACTTGTGTGTGAGAATGTGTGTGTGTGTGTGTGTGAGAGAGAGAGAGAGAGAAAGAGAGACAGACAGGCAGACAGTCAGACAGACAGGCAGACAGAGAGGACCTGAGAGAATGAGAAACTGATGATTGTGGAATACTGAGTCAAACACGCACATATGCCTCGCATAATTAAAGAACACAATTCGAAGATTGCAGCAGTATCTAATTATATGAAATACTCTATATGCTGTTGCTTGTCTCCACATTTTAAAAATAAACTAATGACAACAATGAACAGCTAATCCAAAAGTTAAAGAACACAACAGTGGAGGACTAGGTTTTCATTAAAGGAAAAAAAAAAAAAAAAACAAACTCAGTAAAAACTCTAATTGTCTGGATAGTTAGGGAACAAATAAATATCACCCTTTTGATGGAATTATCTAAGCTCCTAAAGGCAAAGTGGGTTATTTCCCGTCAGGTTATCTTGAGTTGGGCTAACATGCTTTCTGCTTCGTTTTAATCGGGGACATCTATAAAGTGAACTCTTAGGAGGGATGAAATGACACATTTCCCAAGTCCTCTTCAGTGAAGTGGGGGCTGTTGCATGTGGGATATGTGCATGGGATGTGTGCATTTTTCAGACAATTATCTCCCCACACCCCACCCCTTGGTAATTTCTTAAAAAGTTCTCCTAGTGATTCTGAACCATCTCATAGTCCAGACGCACACTTCCATTTCCTATCAGAACCCACAGTTTAGGGACTTTGAATAGATTGTTTCCAAAAGATCCATTAGCATTCTATAAGAGTTATTTCTTATGAGAACACTTTCATCTTAATAGAAATCCTTTTTTAAAAATCAAGGTTGGCCCAGACCCAGAAGGACTAAGGATCTGAACAAATGCAATTTAATATGTAAGTAGTAGTAAATAAATTAGGGGGAGAGGATAAATGCTGGTAGTGAGGTGGCTGGGCTGGGAGGAGCTGAGATGTTCTCTAATAGGTTGAGGTGTGGGGTCAACTAACCTTGAAGGTGAGCATCATTTCTTTAGAAAGAAGGACACAGACATACACATATACACCCTTTGTGGAAAGTGGTAGCCTTTCCCAGACAGACATTAGGATTCTCCAGCACATAAGCCTCTTATTGCTAAGTATGCAGCACTTAAAATTTTAAATCTCTGCCTTTCCACATCTCCTTGGTCCAAATTCAGTTTGCATGTCAGAAAAAAAGGGGGGGGCGGGGCTATCTTTAAACTGATCTTAGGAAAGGGATCAACTTTTTTAGTGGTATTGGTGAGATTTTTGTCTGGGCAATATTCTATTGTGTTAACCAATAATGTGTGTGTGAGTATATGTGTGTCTTCCTTCCTACTTTATCTGTGGCCAAAAGGCTCTCTCGTGGTTCCTCTTATTCTTAATTTCACATATGTAATTGGCAACACAGTCCCAAGAACTAGTTAGCTCTAAACACATTCTTTTTTCATGAGTCTTGGCAGGTCATACTATGTTACAATATAGGATAAAGCAACTGAAATGTCTTGAGATGTTCTTCACGTTGGAGTTCAGGGTAGAAGTGATCTCTCTCTGGTTTTGGGGACCAGAGGGTTAATGAGGCAAGGCTGTGCACAACCAGAGGGTGTCTCATGTCCTGGCTTTCCTGGAGTGTTCTCCATTTCTTACTAGTAGAATGAATGACCTGGGTGAGAACAGTAAGATTTTTCTTCTTAACCTTACTCCTTTCAAAAACGTAATGTTTCAGGCACTCTTTATGGTAACCTTATTTTACCAACAGTCAGGTATATAAGCTGGTCGAGTCTGATATGACAGGTAAGTCATCTAGCTGTGAATGGAACACACCAGTGTAAAAAACTGCCTGGAAATGATCTCTCACTGTGAATTTTCCCAACAGTCGTGATGCAGTTTTAAAAGCCTTTTCTATTTAAGAACATTTATCTGAGAAAGCCTATTTGAGAAGAATGTTGTCTCGGTAAATTGTTCTGCTCAAGACAACCGCTGCTGTTTCTTTTCAGATTTGAAAACCTAACTCCCAAATCACAATCTGCATTTAAGGGCTTCAAAGAATAATTACCTCTGCGTAATGAGCAGCAGTCCTTAAAAGGGTCTGCCGGCTTCCCCACGGTCTTTTACAGGGTGAGCAGAGCCATAGCCACTGATAACCCAGCTGCCGAGGAACGGAGTGGAGCCGGCTCCAAACTTCTCAGCTGTTGACAGGCTTGACTTGCTGAGAACACTGGTTAAATATAGCACACGCGAGCTCAGCTCAACAAAGTCACTGCTCTGACAGTGTAGTGGAGGGAGCAGAAGACGAGAAACCTAATCTCAGAACCCAACAACACCTAGCAACAGTTGAAAAAACTTTCAAACAAAAGTCTGGGTGGGAGGTATACACCAGCCTCCTCTTTCTGCTGATCGGGATTTCAGGGAGAAGAAGCTGCTTTCCCCTTCTCTCTACCCAGTTTCCTGCATGACTTCAGCTATTGGCTAGTCCCAGGAAAGAAAGTGGGAAAAGCTTTTCCCTCTGTATTCTTTTGGGCTGGATAGGTTTCCAGGACTCCAGTCTCTCTTGGGCTGTGGGACAAGCCACTGGGTTCTTCACAGGATAAGCTACCTCCATAAAGGACGTACCCTGGGTTAGACCAGCTGCCAGTCAGGTAAGACCAAAATACACAGCTACTTACTCTCTTAAGAAATTTCTGCTTCCACGAGAAGAGAGCTCTCTCCGATTCTGTGTTGCCTGTTTCCTCTGAGTCTTACTGTTCCCCTCTATGATAACACATTTAGGAATTGTGACAATCGCTGTGAATTGTTTGGAAAGAATTGGAAAGTCATCTCTTTCTCAGAATCATCTGATTCCTTTTTAAACATGAAGATTGTTATGATGTTTTAACAGCCGTCGAAATATTTCTGCCAGGTTATCATTTTCCGGCAGGTGACAGAAATAAGACAAAAGACAAATTCACCGTCCTTTCACAATGAGGATGGCTGACCAGTGGAAGGGCTGTTTCCCCTAGAAGCAAAATCACTTTCACGGACTGAAGCTAGCTGAGCAGCCTGTGTGGTAAACGAGAGGGAAGTCCTGCACGGTGTTTGTGCTGCTGTACTTCTGACTTGCTGCTTGCCAGATTCTCTGATTACACTGGTACACCTTGTGCTGGTTCTGACCTCGTTACATGACCGTCACCCCGAGTGCTTCTGACTAGGCACGAAAGATGCCTGGTATTAAATCACTACTTTTGCAGTTATTGAATGTAAACTATTCAGGAGAATGTTATTCTCTCTCTCTCTCTGTGTGTGTGTGTGTGTGTGTGTGTGTGTGTGTGTTTTAAATAAGTTGAGTCATTGTTTGTATTTAGGATAGACAGATTCTGATTTTTAATACTCAGATTGCATGTATTGGGAAAAATTCTTTCTTAACTTGCATATATGTGTGTATGAATGTGTTTACCATAACATAAAGGAGATCTTCCTTCCGTCTGTTATATTGTCTCCCCTTCCATGAGTTGCCAAGCAGTTTTATCAGAATTGCATAGAGTGATTACTATTGCACTGAATCTGACAAAAGTTGTGGCTGTACATTGGTGACGTGATTGATGTTGATACCTCTTATCTATAGTTGGGTTGGATTTGCGTAAGACATTTGCTCCTCTAAATGAGCAAGATAATTTGAATGGATATCCTAAATTAAGGATAATTTCAAAGGGGATACAAATGCACACTTTAAAATAATTTTTTGAGTCTATTTTGTCGAATTAAAGAATTTACCCAAGACCAGTTTTGAACAAACTGTTGACAAGAATGCATCAACCCTTTCAGTAAATGTTCCTATTTTTAGAAAAACTAATTAAAGCTTATCTATCATATGCTCAGAAAAGTGAAATAGTACATACATTTCAGTATGTATTGTATTTCATGATTCTGATTACATGATTAGTTTACAGAGTAACTGCAGCTAATCATATATAATGAATGCATATATGTGACAGTGCACCATGCACTCTGGTGGCCTTGGTAGCAGAGAATGAAACTTCTGGTGCTTTAGTGGAGATGAAGTATCTTTGTAAAGAGTTTTGAAAAGTCTGAACTAAATGCTTTACATTTTTCTTGTTTTTATCTTCGGAAGGGTCACATTGTTGGCTTACAAATGTATGCTTAAGGTCAAAATCTGCCATTAGTAGATTTTGGAGGCGTGTGATTTCTTTTGGAGTCAGTGGAGCAGTATGAGGATCCTGAGTCCAGCACTTGGCCCTGAGGGAAAGCCCTCTTTCCTGATGAATTGATTTTTGAGTAACATTGTCTTCATGAGTGTATGTTTACCCTTGAGAATCAAAAATAGCTCAGATTAGAGCACGTGCTTTCCTCCGGTATATGAACAATCAGCCATGCAGACTTGTTCTCTCGTTGACTTGAATACACATTTCTGTGTTATTTTGGAATCTTCCCTTTCCCATTCACCATAAGTGTTGCTGGACTCCACTGCCATGTCTCCCACCACCCTGAGGCCCGTTCCCTCCATCCTCAGTCTGGATTATAACCCTGCTGCTCCCGCACCCTTCCCCCACCATTGCCATCCAAACCGCTTTGCCCATGACCACTGAGGTTCATTTTTCTGTGCTTGTCTCTACTCTTCGGTTATCTTCTGGGACTCCCAGCTGCTGCCAAACACTGAGGCTGGGTATTTTGAAAACCTTCCATCACCTGGCACATACTTAACTTTTCCAGTCTCAGCTCCCACGACTCAACAGCAAGTGTCCCTCTGCTTCAGATAATTCAGATATCGGGCCATTCTCCAAACACTGTGCAGTGCACATTTCAATGCTTCACCTCCACCTGTTTCATTCCCCCTGCCTGGAACACTTCCCCCCGACTTTCTGTGGAGAACCCTGTCCACTCTTGAAAACACAGATCAGTTTCTTCCACTCTCCAGTAATTTCCCAGACCATTCCTTCTTAGTCTGGGCTGTTTGGTGCTCTGTTGGAACTAGGGTCCTTTGGAGTAGGGTTTGTCTCTTTAAATTCAGAACAATTTTGTGAAGGCAACTAGGTACAAAGGACTGTCCTAAGCATCCCCTGACTTTGGAGTTGCTCAGCCCTGTGCACTTCGTGGGTGTACTGTGAACATCTTCGGCTCTGGATTTCTAATCATGGGTATGTGAAAAAGCATCAATAAGTACAAAATCAAGACAGACAACTGTAAGTGTGCTTAACAGCTTTTTGATCTCAGAAAGTTCTCAAGGAAGGTCTTCATGGTTTTACCGGGCACAGAAAAATTGTAAGTAATTTGTGACTGTGCTTGTGTACCTGACTGTGGAGATGATGGACCTTTCGGGAATGACATAGAAAGGGACATATATAAAGACTGTATATATACACATATATACATTATATATACACACACACACACATATATATGCATCTCCTGCGAATGCACTTAGACCTCTAAATACTATAATCCATTTACTTTCATCATCTTTTAATACTAGATTATATTTATAGTTAGCTTTGGTACTATTCATTTAAATCATGGTCTCTTCCATTTGTGGGTCATCATGGATTAAAATCTGGCCTTAAACATTAAAATATTGAAATGTCATGCTATTAGCCCTTTTTATTTTTCCCTAGATATTTTAACAAAACACATGTCTCAGTTTTATTTTAAATGACTCATGAAACCTGCAGCCTTACAGTGTGAGATAAAGCATGAATCACGATTTTGAGCCAATTTTTTTTTTTCCTGTGTTCACCAAAAGAAAAGTTTTCTCTTTATATTTTAAGATAGCCAAGGAGGTTGAAATTACTCTCTTAAATGGATGTCCCACAAGAATCACTATGAGATTTTTCTCAATGAAATTCATGAGTTATTTAATATACTCACTTAGCAATGGTCTCCCTGTGGTTATAATTTTTACTTATTCTTTAGAAGTGAAACTTTGTGGTAAAATACACGGTCTCAACTAATGCTAACTGACTTTTTTGGAAGATGAGCATTTCTTCATAGAACAGGCGTCCTAAGAACTAGGATTTTACAGAGCTTGTTTAATGGACATTTTTACTTATTTGTCTCATCTTAGTTCTCTAAACACATGGGTTTTTAGAAAGTAGCACCACGGGAAGTGAGGAGGCATGCTTAGGTGGAGATCTATGTCAGCAGAAAGATTTAAGGGGAAACATATTGGTTAACAACTTGTTAGAAAAACAATATCTAAAAGCCTGCAGCATACATTAGCTTATACATTAATTATTTTTAAGATATATAGCAATGGAATAAAAGATGAGCTAATAAAATGCATTGTTTTCTTCATTTTGGTTCCTTAAATTGGAGCTGACATCGCAGCAACAAAGATATGCCATTGACCTGAAGGAGGAGGCGGGAAAGGCTAGTCGCATAGGCAAGTCAGATGGCCTCGATTCAGATTTCAGTGCACTGTGCTCCCGGGCAAATGACTCCCTGCGCCTCAGTTTCCTCATCGTAAAATGAACATAATAATACTTATCTTCCTCATAGAGCTATTTTGAAGACTAAATGAGTTAATAAAACTTAGAGCTGCCTGGTAGGCTTTTCAATAAATTTAAGCTATTATTGTTTTATTACTGCATCTTAAATGTCGTTATCTGTTTATTTTACTCTCTGTTGCCCACAAAATTCTTGGATACAGATGGTCCGTGAACTCAAGTTCATAGATCATAGGAAAGGCAGGAGAATGTATTGTTTAAATTTGTGAATCCTGTTTAGGACATACTTTGCTGCTGGGTACTCTGAGCAGACATAGTTTGAACTCCAGCCAATAACTTAGTGTGGAATTTATGTTTCAGACCCTCCCTTATCACTCACCAGTGTGCTGTCTTATAGAATCATTACTAAAAAGGTCAAGAAATCACCCACAGCATAGACTGCTCTATGGTTTCTATATTTGCACTTGGAGATAAAGCGTGTTTATACATAGTGCTTGGGTGTCTCTTATAGCCGACTGCACTGGATAATGCATGTAAGGGAGACCTCCTCCTCCAAAGAGGGTTATATTATTAAATTTATCATTCTTTATTTCTTCCCTTAGATGTTTTGTTTTACTAACCTAGTAACAGATAAAAATGAAAAGACCAAAAAAGGTCATCTCACACTAGCTTCAGCCTCACCAAATACCAGTGAATTCTTGCTGTTAATCCTAGTCATTGTTCTTAAACATGACAGGAAAGCATACTCCATGGCAAAAAAAAAAAAAATGTTAACATCATAAAGATGTGTGAGTAGATTATGGGGTGCTTACTATTCTGTATATTTAACTTAACAAAATCTAAGACGCACTCTTATAAGTGGGGAAATTTCTCCATAACTTTAGTGCCAACAAACCTTATGCAGGGTACTTATGATTTAGACCTATCTATTTTGCTTTACTTTTTGCAATTGAAAGGCTGAGTTTCTAAAAGATAAGGGAAATTGAATTTTAGAATGGCCATTCTCTAATGAAGACCTTGTTTTAGAAAGAAAGAAAGAAGATAGCACAGGGAACTATATTCAATATCTTGTCATAACCTTTAATGAAAAAGAATATGAAAATGAATTTATGTATGTATATGCATGACTGGGACATTGTGCTGCACACCAGAAATTGACACATTATAACTGACTGTACTTCAAGAAAGAAAGAAAGAAAGACCGACAGACAGACAGACAGAGAGGAAGGAAAGAGAAGAAAGAAAATAATGAAAGAACTTTCCTGGCTTTACAGAATACGTTATACAGGTCCTAGGGCAAAAATAGAGGAACCTCAGGAAAATATACTGGATTATGCTCTTTTTCCTTAAATGGTCAGTCCTATCCTTTGGCTAATCAGAGAAGAGAAAAGGCTGCAGGCAGAATACAACCTTCCCCAGGGCAGCAGCTGAGGCAGTGTAATTTCAAAGGCTAGGCAGCAAGTTGGGTAAGAATTCAGAAAAAGGAAAGTCAAACATGAATAGGGCAGCTCCAGCTGGCTGTTGACCAGTTGATTGCAGAACTTGAGAAACTCCCAGCAGAGAGATGAAGAAACACAACATTAACCAGCACTCCAGTCCCCGAGAGCTTTGTTTAAGCCACAGCAGCCCTGCGAAGTCAAAGGTTGGTGTTGCATTTCCTTTTCGGGAAATGGTGTCAATGTGGATAATATTGGGTGATTTATGGGTTTCTGAGATCTGTGAAAGACAGACTTTATAAAGCATTTTTAAAGCTAATGCAGAATTTATCTCCAGTGATCTGATGTTCACTGAGCCCTTAAGGTTCAGAGATTTTTCTGTTTTTGCTTTTACGCTTAAATGCTGTCACCTGCCTCCTTCACTAAAACATAGTTGAAAACCATTGTTGCTTCACTGTTCAAGGACCTTATATGTCTACATTTGAAAATAGTCTTTTTTTTTTTTTTTGCTTTTGCAATTTTTGTAACTGCAGTCTTTCCCAGTTACTTTGAAGAAGCGAATTATCTGCTGCTTATCTTTGTGAGGAAAAGGTGAAAGAAAGCCATGAAATGGACATCTCAGGTTGGCCAGATGCATTCTTTAAAAAATGACTTGCTGCAGATTTAAAGCCAGAAGGCAATTTGATTGAAAACAGTAGACTGCTGACATCACCAAGACAATCAAGTTACTGCCAGCTTGCCTTGTTTATCTAAAAGATCTTTGCAAAACTAAGGTTCCCACCCCCCCACCCCGACACGCACATGAGTCATAGACAACACAGTAATAGGGATAAATGGACTTTATTTTTCTTTCTATCTCTTTTTATTTTCTTTCTAGCTCTTTAATATGCTTATGTCTTAAGTAACTCATTTTAGGGCCTGCCTCTTTGAGGGACCACAGCACAACAGGAAGAGAAGAGGCATGGCTGAGTTCATGATGCTATTTCAGTGTGGCAGCCTAAGTACAGGAGGAAATGACACCCCGGGCCTGTATTTGGAGCCTTGCAGTTACTGTGACGACAACACACACTAATGGAAAACAAAGATGGTCTGCCTGCCAGCGCCAGCCAGGAGGAGTTTTGCCAGCTCAGATTTTTCCTAATTATTCTATAAGTCTTGAAATGTGACCCTGGAGATATTCAAGGCCCTTCGTGTTTCATTAACTGTTTAGTGAGTGACACATGCTTCAGGAGCAGCCCGGAATTTGGACGAGGGAGGGGCCTTTACACAGTAAGCTTAACTTTCACATGCTGTCTTGATGGATATCATCTTCTGGTTTGGACACCGCCAGACCAACTGCCTGGGTCACAGCCTGTTGTTTGTTCTGGTTCTTAAGGAAGCCAGCTGCCTTGGTGGCATTCACTCCTTGGGGGCCCCTCACCTTTGTGACCCATCCCTACCTTCCATAGTCTGTTCATGCTGGAGATCATTGCCCGGCACACCAGGGGCTCCTACTAGGGACTGGGGCATCTGAATCCTGATTCTTATGTAAGATATAATAGATAATATAATGTTAACATCTAGTATCTATTGTCTACATAATGTATGTATCAATGTATAATCTATGTATGCTTATTTAGTGTACATAAGTGATGATAATAGTAGCATATCCTGGAGATTATTCTGTGCCAGACACTTTACATGGATGATTTTATTTACTTCTCATAACAACCCTAGGGGCACTATTTTTCTCTTTTGTTTTATGGATTAGAAAAATGAGGTTTATAGATGATAAGTAACTTGCTCAGTGGTAGATTTGAGATTCCAACCCAGGCAATTTGACTTCATTTAGCCCATATTTGCAACCACTTTCTTGTAAGCAGTTGTTCAGGGAAGACCACTACCTAGACGACTGTGAGAGGTTTGGGTGTAAGGTGTCGAATGTAACCCTGCAGGGGATTAGCTGCCCCGGCAGCCTAAGATTTACTAAGAGCAAAAAACAAAGAGATTCAGGGTCAAAAGGCCAATTGAGGCTGTTCTCCAGGTTCCTGTAGTGGAACCAAAAGCTTCAGTGGCCAGTGGAGTTTGGCAACCCAAGAAGAGCTAGGCTGGGGGCCCTGAACAGTTATGCATGCATGGTTCTTGGTTTCTATGCTGCTGAGATGATTCCCTGGGAGAGGATGCCTTGGAGCATTTGAATTTGTGATCTATTACCACGGGTACTATTGTAGCCAGATCCTTTGATGCTACCAGGAGTTTTGGTCTGTTGTTGCTCCTGTTGACAACTTAGAACCCCACCTCCTATTCTCTGCAGACCTCTGTCTTGGTCATGAGCGTTCAGTTTGTTAAGTGGTTCAAGAGAGAGTCCTACAACAGACTTGTGCCAGCTGTTGGAAGCAATAATTCTTGAAGAAGCCTTTGGTGTTATGTGTGAATTGGTTGGGGGAGGCAGTGAGGAAGGGGACAGAAAGGCTCATTCCATGTAAGAGCTCTTATTGGCTCCCAATGACTTTGTTTAGATAGTGAGTTGTTAATCCGGCAGCAGGTTGCTAGAAAGCTTGCTGTAGTTTGAAGAAAATTACCTGCCACTGTTCAGCCAGTGGGTTCCTACTATGGAGCAATGCATGAGCTATTTTATTGGAGATTCTATTTAATTCTTTAATCTTTTTTTAAACATCTTTTTTATTGAGTTATAGTCATTTTACAATGTTGTGTCAAATTCCAGTGTAGTGCACAATTTTTCAGTTATACATGAACATACATATATTCATTGTGACTTTTTTTTTGCTGTGAGCTACTATAAGATCTTGTCTTTTATCTTTATTAAAACCAAGAGTTACCTTTAATGATGCTAAAAATCTGACTCCACATATAATTGGAATTTTTGAGTTTCTTTTTAGTTGTATGGCATTGTCTGCAATAAAAGGAGAGTGGTTCTAATGCCATTTTTTAAAAACAACTTTATTGTGGTATAATTTCACTACAGTAAGCTACACATATTTCAGAGGTACAATTTGATGGGTTTTGATAGATGTATCTAATACAATTTTGGTGGAGCACATAATGCTTTGCTTTTTCTTATGCCAATGGGCATAAATGCCCTACTTTTCCAGTGTATCAAATATCCCAGGTGGTGGGATTGAATTGACTGTTTTATGTGAAGTAAACACATAACAGAATGAATCTCTACCTTCTGAGACAGTCTATTCTATGAATTATAAACAGCATCTTGTCACAACTGTCCTAGCGCACCCTCCCCCCTACAACACACACGTGCGCTCACTACTGGTCAGTGTGCAGGATTTACACACCTCTTACCTGACGGGCTGAACACCTTCCTGAAGCACACATACTCTTTTCTCTGGGCCATAGATCTATCTAATCTCAAATAAAGATAGTGATGTATTATATTTCATCAAGACCCTCTGTTTCATTCACATGATCTCTCCTGATTTCCTTACAACAAACAAAGAATTTCCCTTTTGCCTTTCCTGTCTTTATGTAAAAAGGTGTAACAGTGTCAAAGGAGAAAGAGAATTAGTGTTCTATTCTTTAGAGACAAAGGGCTTCACTGGTTGGCTTCTGGAAGTTTTTTTTTTTTTTTTCTCATTCAATTATTCTAAATTTCTCTTGGCAACAAAACTCAGTGATAACTAAGACCTTCTGTAAGAGCTCCTCGTTCTCGTGGCACTTCCACACCTGGTCTGATTTCGAGAAGGAATGGGGGTTCTCAGTCTCACAAGGTGGATGATTAAATGGCTTTGGTCCCGGAGCCACCCATACAGAAGAGGGTGGAAACCTCTAGACTCTGAGCTCACTCGCGACTCTCCAATCATCTAGTCTGTGGTTCTCAACACTCCCTGTGCGTCAGAATCACCTGGGATGCTTTGAAAATGCGGATGCCCCGGCAATGCCCCAGAGGTTCTGATTCAAGCTGGCCTGAGCGGCTGCCCAAGGGTTGATCTATTTTGGAAGCTTTTATGTGACTTTCATGTGCACTCAGGGTTAGAACCAGTTATCTAATATGATCTCTTCAATTTAAAGAAGATGGTACTAGGATGAGGGAAGAGAAGTCACTTGGTAGAAGTTACAAAGTCCTCCGAATCCTAGTCTGTTACCTTTTCTATCACAGGATCATGATGAACAACAAAGAAGCCAATACTTAATGAGTGCTTTCTATGTATGAGGCACTAACAACCCCATGAGGCAGATATTTATACACTCTACAGCTTACAGACAAGGAGGCTGAGGGGCCTTCCCAAGGCCGTCCGACAAGCAGGTGGCAGATCTGTGATTTGAGTCCAGGCAATTGGAGTCCTCAGCTGGTGCTCTTAATCTCTTAATCACTTTGCTATTCTGGAGTCAACTCTGAGAATGTAAGGTGCTGAATGGCAGCTGCTTCTCTGTTTCAGCATCAGGGGTCTTGTGGCAGCTGGACTTGGTGCTCTGAGATCCCACTAACTGGTTTTCTGCTTGACTAGAGGCTGGGTCCTTGCCTTCTCTGTTTTCCCAGTAAGTGGGCCAATTGGAGGCAACTCATCCTCTTAGAGACTGTTCCAATGTGCTCCATTTTCCCCAGTGACTTTTGTTTCTTTCATCTTGTCTTTTCTTTCCTTTGTGGACCAATATAATATTTTCTGCCTTACTTTTGGACACATATCTTTTTACCTTGAATGGAAATTCTAACTGCAAACTCTGCTCTGTTTAAACCTTGACTTTTCCCCTCACCCTGTGAGTTTGGGTGGGTTCACTATTCTCCCTGGGATTCCCCTTGTTTGGACTTTCATGCCCACTCCCCTCCCCCCAGCTTCTCATGATATCAGCAACAACAGGAAGGGATTAATCACTTCACTTCTCTTATAGCAGCAGGTGTGTTGGAAACAAGCTGACTGACCAGGGGGCTTTTAAAGTATACATTTTTAGGCCACATATATGGAATTAATTTTCTGATCAACTTTGTAACTTTGAAATTCTATAGAGAAAGCATTTTCATACTTTGGGGAAAATCTATATGCATTGTCTGGTTAAATGAACTTTCCCAAGATGAAAATCACCCATGGCAAATACTGCAAGCACAGATTTCTTTAAGCAATAGCAACTCGACAAAAAATGAATGATTATTATAAGTATTCTATGATAAATATTTACATGTACATTTAAAAAATTAACCTGAAAAATAGATTCAGGTATGACCTGAGACTCTCTTTAGAATCACATTGGACAAAATAAGTGCTCAACAAGTGTTTGTGAAGTCCATTAAATGTCATGGAGTGGAGGAAGTAAACATTACTGATCAGTTTTGATCAGTAATTGGCCTGAGCATAATTTTTAAAAAAATAAACAAAGGAATAACAATCAGTAACCATGGGTAATTATTTCTCTGCTTCTCAGCATTCTCTAAACCTTTAAGGGGCACGTATTGTTTTCATTACAATACAGAATTAAAAATCAACAAACATTTTAATTGATTACTAGAGCATCAGAGAATAATCAATGCATAACAGAGTGGAGGGTGGACTCTGTAGCTATGGTTAGCATGATGTACGTGTACTTCCAGTGACAGAGTAGAACTCTTATTTTAAACACGGTGGTATAATACGGACATCACTATCGACAGATGTCTAACCGCAAATATTTGCTCCTCATCTTTTCACTCATGTGCTGCGAAACTCATGGAAAAAACCACCACCACCACCACCACACCACCACACCACCAGGCTCTTATTTGGTTTATTGGCTGGAAATGTTCTCATCCTCCGAAATCTATTTTGGAGTTAGCATTGCTCCCCTCCCCTACAAGTGGTAAAGCAACAGCTGTCACTGAATTCATGTTTCTGCTGACAGTTCCAGCTGATAAATCCTGTTGAAGTTTCCTATCAGCATCAATACTACTCACATTACCCCAAAAGGAAATATTGATTATATCTGCTTGACTCTGCCTTACTTCACCATAGCTTTCTTCCCTGCAGTGCTTCCCCCAAATTCCAATGATGCTCTTATTTACATCACCATTCACATCTTCCAGGGAATAAGGTCCCAGTGGAACACATGTGTTCCTGGTGATGTATTGCAATGGAATCTCACCAAAATGAACCCGTGAAACGCTGAGCTCAAACAGAGGAGAGGACTGGGGGAAACCAGAGGAAAGCGACTTGCCGTTTCTGTGAAAGTAAGGAATTTTGTCCTTTTGAGAGAGAGAGATTAGAGAAACAACAACAACAACAACACAACCAGAGCTCTTGTTTCTCCATGTAGAGTGAATGTATGGTTAAAATCCTACATTTTGATTTATATCTGGATTATTATTTCAACTTCTGCTCCCAGACACTCTCATAGGCTTTGGACTTCAACAGTACTATCACTGCTGATGTGTGAGAATTAAAAGGAGTTGGGCTGTGTGAAAGCAGCTGATTATACAGTGAGAGGCACTCATTCTGCTCATCTTGCAGAACGTATCTTAGGCCCGATCAGGCAAGGCCCATGCACGTAGCTGGAAGAGGGATTAGACCGGTGCTGAACTGGGAACAGGCAGAACACAGGATCCAAATGGTATGGCAGTAGGTGACAGGAGGGTTCAGGCTAGCGCCTGGCATCTGAGGGTCTAGCGTGGGGTTGTGGGGTGTTCTGGCAGGCAGGTGAACTGTGGCTGTGTTCTGACACAGGCAGGGCATCAGCATTTGGGCAAGCCCATCAGCAGGACCAGGGAGGGGAGCGGGGAGGAGGGGTTCAGGGACAGAATAGTTCTGGAGGAGGAGCCATCCTGGAGACTCTTGGTGCAAAGTCAAAACAACTAAGACGATGCTCAGTCCAGGCTAGATAGAGCTCTTTGTGTCTCTCCTGCTTCACATTTAGTGTATGGTGTTTACTCACTTGCTAAATATTCAGAGACTCATCTGTGTCAGGCCCGGAGCTAAGAGACGGGGTACAGTACAGCAAAATCTACACCTGTATAAAGAACAAATCACACAGAACACCTACTGACCTTTGGCAGAGTGTCTCTTACACTGGAAATATGAGGAATCCCTCACAAAACCGGAAGGAAAAAAAAAAAGAAGATAGGGCTTGACAAACAAGATATAAGGGAAAGCAGCATAAGTGAATGTGATTGAAAAGCTCAATAACTGATGTGTTGCAACAAGCCCACACAGTGCTACAAATGGCGGGAACCCCTAAGTTGTGTTCTTTCCGCTCATAGGATAGTTTTGGTGTTTTTAAGAACAATGAGATGAAGAGGATGCAGTATATATATATATATATATATATTTTTTTTTTCTCCCCATCATACTTAAATCTGTAGTGGCCATAACGAGCCAGCCAAATATGCATCTTGTGGCCTGGAAAGTTCTTGACCCTCACTAACCCCCTCACTCTGAGCATTTTTTTCCTGAAGTAATGACCTGTCTTAATATGTCTAAAAGGGAGTGGTGGATACGTCCTATAAAATTATTTGCTATAGGACTTTTACAAGTTTCTGCACTTTGAAAAATACTTCTGTATATTCATCACTTCACTTCAAGTGCCTAGCTGCTGCTGGAGCAAGAAACTTGTGTGAATAGCCAGGAAATTTTTGAAGTGCAAGTTGGGAGTATTGCCTTACCACATCATAAAACGAATTTTGAAACCCCACTCATTAAAAACACTTTTGTAGCGATGTCAGAATCAGTTCACATCAGAGGAGGAGATCAAAGGAAAATAGTCGGAACTCCAGAAACCTACACGTAAGGGTTCAGTGCTAGGAAGGAGAGACATTTCAAATCAGAGAAGAAAATATGAATTTTTCACTCAGTGGAGTTGAAATAACTGGGAAAAAATGAAATGAAATCTCTATGTCTCCTTAAACCAAAATACATACTAGATGCACCAGAAATAAGTGTGAAAAAATGAACGTAAAGTACTTGAAAAAGAAATGTATGTGTGGAGTGCAAAAGACCTTCCTGAGCAAAGAAAAAAAGAAGTAAAAGACTAAAATATTTGACTCCATAAAAATGGAATGAAAATTTTTATACAGAAAAGAAAAGCACCTCATGAACAAAGTTAAAATGCAAAAGCAATCTGGACAAAAATATTTTTGTGACAGAAATAATTAAGAGCAAATATCCTTAACGTAAAGAGCTCTTTTAAATAAATAACACAAAAGAGACACAGCAGCAGAAAAATGGACAAATGGCGTAAACAAACAATTTGTAATAAGTATGTGAAAAACTAACCTCATTGGTAATTAAAAATCCAGATTCGAATAAGATAGTACTGTTTCAGCCAACGCATTGGGAAAGACTCAGCAGAATCCAATACGGAGTACGGCGGGGGTGCGAGGAGACGCACATCGTGTAACGCTGGTGGGAAAGTCAAGTAGGACGAGCTTCCTGAAAAGCAACTGGACAATATGGAAACAGTCTTTATAATCAGAAGAAAAATAAGGCCACTTCCATTTTGAAAAATAGGAGTCAAAACACATGTGACACTTTGGAGAATGCATTGTTTTCCTTTCCTCCTATTGTTCTTAAATACTGCCTATTGACTTCTAAAAGTTTGGCAGCCCTAGCAGCTCTGGTTACAGAAAAAAAGTCTACATACTTCTTCCTCACTAGCTTGGTAGGATTTCCTAGGAGGGACCTTGCTTATGATTAGAATTGTTGAAACGAGGCTGCATAGTCTGCTCTGCCTAATATCGAAGTGCCAAGAACACCTTGATGGCAGTGTATTTCCTGAGTAATGCTATTGTCAATACATAAACCGAGAACCAAAATGGACATATTTATGGCTGGATCACGAGTGTGGAGGGCCTTTGATCACTATTTCATAAAGCTGCCCAGGCTCATTAGGTTTAAAGGGTTAATCTGATCCAGGAAAGGGGTACTAAGTCTCAAGTTTTGGGCCATCGGCTAACTTCATGAGTTACTCTGAAAAAAATTGTTTTACCATAATATTTTTAGATGCTGAGAGATGATTGACTCCAGCTCCTTTTTGTGAGAGATGAAGAAGCTGAGACCCAGAAGGTTTGTCTTTTCTCAAAGTCAGGTAGCTTATTAATTTGGATACATGAATTCATAGACAAGCCAGAGCACGGTGCTGCATCTCTTCCTGGAATCCAGAACATTACCTGTTGGGTTATTTCCCAAGACAGCTGTTGTATAGGAGCTCATGATTTCTCTGTCTCATCATGCCTCTATACCACCAGATAGTGGGCTTTTCAGGACACCAGCAACTCTCTCCTCATCAATTCTGTCTGCTATTCCAGGGGATGGAGGGAGGCTAGTTATAAGGTGGGGTGTGCTGTGCATGTATCTTGTGAGGAGGCTTTTGAGGGTGGTACAGGGTGCCTGTGATGCACCGCTGCTTCTCACTGGTCTGAGAGCATGAACACTTAGGGAGCAGTGGGGCGAGTAAAATCTCACTGCAACCCTGTGTGCTAATGTTCTGGTGTTTTCTTCTGGGGAAGCCCTTTCTTGGAAGAAGCCACTCCTGAAAGATTACCCAGAGCGCAAGCAGGCACCAAGCACTTGACACCGTCTTTTGCTGTTCGTTCCTGCAGAGAATGTGCTGAGATGAGCAGTGGGGCTTTGTCACTTTGGTTGTCCTTCCCAGTGTGCCTTTTCATACATGGGGCACAGGTGGATGAGTTCCCTTTACTTCTCTCCTACCCGCAGAGAAAGAGTGAGCACACACATGATATATAATTCTGTTAATTAGAATGTAAGTGTGAATAATAGCACAACGGTGCTTCATTTCCCACTTCTATTTGGTGACTCAACTAACAATGCATTATTCAACGAGTTCATCATGTGGTCCACGCGTAGCCCTCCTTTCCTTAAACACCCAAGATGACGGCATTCTCACGTCCCTGTTTCACTATCATCCCTCTTACCCTCCCTTTCACACTCACACTGTGGTCCTGGGAATCCTGTTTCCCCTTCTGCCGTTCCCATCTGGGCCCAGGCCTTGATACATGAGAGTTTTGTCCCCTCCCTATAGGAGGCCCTTTTCCATCAGGCTTTCTGATCAACTTTCCGAGCTTTCCTGGGCTTATTCCTCACTCTTTCCTCTTTTCCTTCTTTTCAGAACCCTCTTTCTGTTATTTCTCTGGCTTCAGCCAGTTCTAGAACATCTTTCAACATGAACATACATGAAAGCTACATATGTCAAGACACTTTTATTAATGTTATACGGAAAGTTGCTGTTCACAAAGATAATTTGTTGTCAGTAATTCACTTTCCACCTCAAGATTTATCATCAATTCCGAATTATTCTCTGAGGACTGTCCATCTCGGAGGAGGGAACTGCCATTTCCTCTAGATTGTTGCACAATAGAGCAGAGACTGAAGTACAAATCACCACTCAACATGGGAGGTCAAACTAGACGCTTGGGAACAAGGAGATGGTCTAACTTGACTCTCTTCTCAGTTTTTAATATTTGCTTTTCTCTCCTGGAATTTGGTGACTTAGGGGGAACAGGGTCTCCTACACTGACAGACTGGAAGAACAGGGTGTGAGTACAATGGTTGTAAAGGGTGTTTAATATACTACAAAAAGGTCAGAATCTTCGTTGTATAAAATCCTCAGCTAAATTCCAGAAATTTTTCATGAGTGCTTAATTTAAAAGGAGAGTTATAAATTGTGGATTTTAAATATGTGTGTGGACTGGATTGGATCCGTTTTCTAAAATATTCTTGAAAAGGTTCTATATAATGATGGTGTGTAATTACTTTCTTTTACCCAACTTAGTTTCCTCACTAATAGTGGTTGATTTATTTGTTTGATTTGGTTCACACTAAGATGAAGTTTACAAATAACCTCTGATGCTGTGTATAGTCTGGCCCCCACTAAAGAAGCAATTGTCTATGTATTTTTCTACTTACAGCCCAATTAAACCAAATGACAGATTAGAATAAGGACATCAATAACACCTGATCTGTAAACTGTCATGTGACTATGACAATCATTAATACGTTAATATTCATTTTAATATAACTATTACAGCTATTGGCTATAGTAAGAAAATAAATGACAGAGTAATAATAATCAAATTTGTTTTTATTGAGTGCTTCCAACATACCACAATCTATGCTAAATGTTTTATATGCATGGTATAGGAATAACTGTTTTTATTCCCATTTTATAGATATGCTGTTTTTAAAGTTCTTGCTTAAGACATGATCTGACTTCTTGTCATCTAAAATTTGGGCTTATCTGAAACTCACGTTTTAGAACACAGGGTGCAAGCTCATGAAATAATTTTTTCCCTCATGGAGTTTCTCACATTTGATAGTGTTGATTAGTATACAGAATTCACTATGAAATAAAAAAATTACCCATAAAGATATTATCAGTCAAAAAAATAAGCCATATTCAAAGCCATTTTAACTTATTAAACCTCAGAGAAGATTTTTAAATTATTTAAATAATAGATTAATATTATATGTCATAGGTATTATATGTGATATAATAATATGTTATATTACTAATACGTGCTGGATTATCCTTTGTAGGAATGGTGGGGGGGGGCGGCAATGCCCACCCATTGTAAATACAACAAAGACTGTAAGCTGATTTCAGGAGAGGAATTGAGTTAGCTCTGAGCCACCCACTGTTTTACACCAGATTCCCCTCGTGATTAGTTCAGGTTTTAAAATAAAATTTTCTTTGTGGAAGGCTAACCACTCAGTGACATCAAATCTTTCCTTGCTTCTCTAGAACTACTCGCACTGATCAGCTCAGACTGTGCGTGATTTACAATTCAAATAACATTGATTTATACTTGAGATACATTACATGGGAAACTTTTAGTTTTATTCACTTTAAAATGGAGATCAGTTAAACTTTTGTCTGATAGTATCTTCTTAGTCTTTTGGAAGCTCTGTGCCTCCTCTGGGGAACCAAATGAACAGCTCACTCGTTGCCCCCGTAAACTGCAGATCTCTTGAGGTGCCCTGCCTGGAGAAGAAACAGAGCTAGCATCTCAGTGGGACCAAGTTACAGCAGAGATCCTCCTTCCTTTCCCTCTGTGTGCACTGACAATTCTCGAAGGCATAGGTGTTGGGTCTGACGTCTGCTAGTTACCATATGATAGCCACCTGGAGGAGTGGGAGGTGGCTTTAAATACAACATGGGTGTTTAACTGCAGACACTTAATGAATCACGGCTATATGAGTGCAGCATTTTTGTTTTAGTGAAAACTTGGAAGCAAACATATACTTAAAAACAGAGCATTATTTATCAGGAAAAGAAGAAATTTGAGGTTCTCTCAGTACATCCACAGAATAACAATCTATGCAGACATCAAATTTGAAAGAGTAAATGACTATTTAATAAAACAATATATTAAATAAGAGCAAATACATTATAAAAAATAGCTAACTTAAGATTCTGTTGGAAAAATTAGAAGACTATATTCCAAATGTTAGCAATGGTCATCTCTGGAAAGATAAACGTGTGATTTAAAATTTCTACAGTAAGTATGCACATATTTAATAAGAAGCTGAAGTTATTTAAAAATGAGTTAATGGATTAGTTCACATGACCAAACAGATAAGGAATATTCCATTTAAATTCAAAATTTAATAAGATACTCTCTGGAGGTTGTAATGCCAACATTGTGCTTACATATTTATGGTACCTAGCTTTTTCCATAAATGATTTAAAAGGTTATCATGGGGGAGGGGCATAGCTCAGTGGTAGAGTGCCTGTCTAGCATGCACAAGGCCCCAGGTTCAATTCCCAGTATCTCCATTAAAAATACATAAATAAATAAGTCTAATTCCTCCCACCCACCAATAAATAAAAGGTTATTTAGGTTTGGTAGAGATTTTTTTTACCTTGTCTCGAATAAAACTATAATGTCTCTATATTTTTAAATAAGGCATTTCTTGGCTAGCATATGCATGGACATTTTGCTTTTCCAAAAATGCATTTGTTTTATTTTAATTTTTTTTTTAATTTAAATGATCACAAACTTACAGAAACGTACAGTACAAAGGCTTCCTTCCCCTGGAACCACTGGCGAGTGAATTTCAAACCTGATGTCATCATCCTTAATTCGTTAGTGTGAATTAGCTACAAATAAGGATATTCTCCTATGTAACTATGACACAAGCATCCAGATTAGAAAATTAACACTGATACATTACTACCATCTAATTCCCAGAACCCATTCAGGTTTCCCAGATGTCCCAGTAGTGTCTTCCATTCCAAAAGGATTTATTTCAGAATCACACATTGCATTTAGTTTTGTCTCTTTTAATTTATTTCAGTCTGGAACATTTCCCTAACCTTCCCTTGACACCTTTGAAGATTAGAGGCCTTTTTTTTTTGGTAGAATGTCCCTCCTTTTGGGTCTATCTGATGTTTCCTCATGATTAGATCCAGCTTATGCACCTTTGGCAAAGCATTTGTTTTTTGTTTGTTTGTTTATGCTTCAGATACATAGGCAAATAAAACTCACATGTCTTCCTTTTCATTCCTAATATTACTTTCAGTTGAAGTATATTTGACATATAACATTTTAGTTTCATGTGTACAACGTAATGATTCAACATCTGTATACATTGCGAAATTAGTGTAGTTACCATCTGTCACCACACAAAGCTAATACAATACTATTAACTGTATTCCATATGTTGTACATTACAGCCTCATGACTTACTCATTTTATAACTGGAAGTTTGTACCTCTTGACCCCTTCACTCATTTCACTCCCCCAACCACTGTCTGGCAGTCACCACTCTGTTTTCTGTATTTGTGAGTCTGGGTTTTTTTTGTTTGTTTGTTTTGATTTTTAGATTCCATATATAAGAGAAATGTGATATTTGCCTTTCTCTGTCTGACTTATTTCACTTAGCATAATACCTTTAAGGTCCAACCATGTTATGGCAAATGGCAGATTCCTTTCTTTTCTTATGGCTGAGTAGTATTCCATTGTATATATGTTCATTCATTGATAGATGAATATATGTATTTATACACACCACAGCTTCTTCATTCATCTATCAATGGACGCTTCAGTTGTTGCCATACCTTGGTTATTGTAAATAATGCTTCAGTGAACATAGGGGCATATATATCTTCATTTTCTTTGGCTAGATACCCAGAAGTGGAATTGCTGGATCATATGTAGCTCTATTTTTAGTTTTTAAGGAACCTACATACTGTTTCCATACTGGATGCACCAATTTACATTCCCACTTGCAGTGCACGAGGGTTCCCTTTTCTCCACAGTCTCATCAACGCTTGTTAATTGCTTGTTTTTTTTTTGTTAATAGCCATTCTGACAGGTGTGAAGTGACATCTCCTTGTGGTTTTTATTTGCATTTCCCTGATGGCTAGTGATTTTGAGCGTCTTTTCATGCCCTAATATGTTTTCTTTGGAAAAATATCTACTCAGATCCTCTGCCTATTTTATAATCACATTTTTTTGTTATTGAGTTGTGTGAGTTCTTTATGTATTTAGTATATTAACCTTTTATTTGATAGATGATTGGCAGATATTGTCTCCTACTCAGGAGGTTGCCTTTTCATTTTGTTGATGGTTTCCTGTGCTGTGTAGAAGATTTTTAGTTTGATGTAGTTTCATTTGTTTATTTTTGCTTTTGCTGCCCTTGCCTTTGGAGTCAGATTCAAAAAAGCATCTCTAAAACTGATGTCAAGGAACTTATGGCCTCTGTCTTCTTCTAGAAGTTTTATGGTTTCAGGTCTTACATTAAAGTCTCTAGTCCATTTTGTGTTAATTTTTGGGTATGGTGTTAAGATAGTGGTCCAGTCTCATTCTTTTGCATGTGGCTGTCCAGTTTTTCCAAAACCATTTATCGAAGAAGCAGTCCTCGCCCCACTATATAGTCTTGCCTCACAAAACATTTGTTTTCAAATGTTTTGCAAAATCTTCTTAGATACCAGAATTATAACTTTCTTGACACAAGAAGGCTGTCATCTAAGCTTGGATTTCCATATGACTCCATCCTTTGTAAGTTTAACATCATTTTTTCCCTTAATCCAGCCTGTTAGCTGCATTAATTGTGATAGGATGTCTTACCATCGACTGTCCTTGTGGTCTAGTTCAGGGTTTCTCACCCTCAAAGCAATTGACATTTTGTGCTGGGTAATTCTTTGTTGTGGAGACTCGTCCTGTGCATTGTAGGATGTTTATGCTTAAGTATCCTTGGCTTCTATCCACAAGATACCAGTAGCACCTCCCACTCCAAGTCATGGAAACCAAAAATGTCTTTAGACATTGAAAAAATACCCTCCAAAGGATGAAATTGCCTCTGGTTGAGAACTTAACAGTGTAGCTCATTTTTTTTTTTTTTTTTTAGCTGATCTTAACTCAATTGGTATTCAAATCTTCATGGAACAGAAATAGAATAGTTTAGTCAATTTCCTTGCTTCTAATTGAGTTCCACAGTCTTTTAAATATAACAAGAACATTCTATTACATTCTAACAATGGTATTTTTTTCTAAATACTAATATGACTAGTTCTAACTTAGTTTACAGTGGGACTTTGGCAGGGCAGGAGACTTGCTTGACCTAAGGTGCCATTTTACTAGCAAGCACCAGTCTTGGTGAGCAAACTTACTTAAAAAAACCAAAAAATCCTTGGTGTTTGTATCTCTTTAAATGTTGTTCACCTTTCAAAGTCTATTAAAAAAATAAAACAAAACCAAAAGCTGATAATCTCACATTTTCTTTCACAATAGGTGGGACTTTTCTAATTCCTTTTCTTCATTCCTTAAGGGCATTATTTGGTCTATACATTCTGGCAAGTAATTATTTTCCATTTAGCACATGATTTTATACCTCTTTGTCTGCTTGCTCGTTTTCACCCTGTTGTTTTGTATTCCTGTGTAACTGGAAGCTCTTGAAGGCAAAGATATACCTCTTGTTTCTTGTTTTCCCTACACCATCGACATTTGGCTAGACTATGTGGAATGGATACTCAGTAAATATGGGATTCAATTCAACTGTTTATGCTGGAAGTGGTTAAGAACTGAGTATTTTAGGATCTGATGGATTCCCACCAAGCTTATTTCTAGAAAGTACAGAAAAGAAATTCACTAAGATAAATCAACTTTTCTAGTGTTTTATATTTGCTAGTCATTTGCCTTAGTCTTCTCATGAGGTAAATGGAACCTATACCCATCTGTCAATGAAAGATGGGCTTACTGCAGTGTAAACTCATGTCATATGGCTAATGCACTGACTTGAACTGTCCTACCCTGAGTTCTTTTCTCCTCCACAGTGCTTTTTCATTTTGTGAACAAAAATGTGGCCAAGTGCCCCTCAGCAATTTCAGAATGATGGGCTCTGGGTATGTGTAAACACTTGAAAGTTACCGTAGTGATCAGCTGAATTTTTCTCAGTTGGTAAGCTTGGTTAATTATAACATACGATTTTTTTCAAAAGCAGCTTACTCTTCACCAAGTCCAGAATATTCATGTTTTATTTTTTGTTGACTATAGAAATGATAAGAGAGCTCTACAAATTTTGACAAATGCAGAGATTATATAAAATTTAGTTGTTATCATGGCCAAATATTCAGAAGAACACAAAATATGTTTTGCCAAAAAAATTGATTTTGGTCTTAGTGAGAAATAGACACTTTGTTAAAATTAACTACAAACCAAGCAATTCTTCCAATACTGAGATGGTAAGCTTCCTTGCAGTGCCTGTAGTATGTCAGCAATAAATAGGTTTTGAAATTAAAACCTCTAAGTAAATGTAAATATGTTTAATTATTCCAAATGTTCACTAAATAATTTAGGTAAAATTCTTTAATAAGTAATAAAATTGGCATGAAAATGTCCTAAGAACATACTGTTGTTTTTTAAAAAGATAAGAATAGCTCTTAGTGAGTATTTTAATGCTCTTAGAAGAAAGAACAGATATATTCTCCAAGATGGTATTTTTTCTACTTGTCATGTAATCTTAAATACAAACCAGTATTGTTATAAATATAGAAATTGCAGAAATATATTTCAGGCAGGCTTGGGGCTTGGGCCTGCTGGCCAGTGCTATACCTGGAAAGCTGACCTTCCACTCACCTCATTTTACAGTAAACTCAGAGAAACATGCTGGGGTTGTCATCAGTTATGCCTGTGCAGAGGTAGGTACTAATCTGAGCCTCCAAAATATAGAGATTGGAAAGAAACAGCACATCGCCAAGTTCAGTCTTTAGGCTGTATTTTTACTTTCCTCTACAATTATTCCAGCATTTCCCTACTTTTCTAATTAAAGTTTGTACTCCCTTCCCTGGGAGTGAAGGCAAGAGGGTATAAAAACCTTTAGAAATAGCAAGTGGAAGCATCTTAAATGACCCTGGTAGAGCCAGGTGCCTTTGTTGGGTGGAAGACCAGGGAGGTTGGTGCCGTGGCAGGGAGAGCTCTGGATGCCCTGCTGAGCACAGCGGTCTTCAGTCCTCTTCTCGCTCTTCAATCCTTGTTCTTTAACTTGCATAAAGGAAGTTCAAGGAGCATAAATCCTTTGCTTGTCCTCGCTGAGATCTTTTTGAATAAATCATTTTCACATTGGGGCTGCTGTGGCAATTAAAATTTCTCTGAGAAACTGTTGTATTAAAGGGGGGAACATACCTAAAATTTAGTTTCTCCCTATTTCATAGTTAGCTTTTGTTTATTACAAATGGAAGTGGCTTTCAAGGGAGGCTCCATATTTTCCTTTAAATATAATAATCAACTCAGTGCTTTCATTTTAATTTTAAAAATTAACTTTCTACTTATTACTTTTTTATTACTGGAAAAAGTTTCTTTTCTTAAAATTCCATTGGATATTTAGTTATTTTCATTTGAATTTTGCTTTTGTTGTTCATTTACTTAACACACTTTTTTTTTTAACAAGGAAACATTGTATTTCAATGATTTTCACTTAAGATAATATAAGTTGTTCAGGCTGAATTTAATTGTATTAACAGAACATTAAGCTACTTTACCTATTGATGTATTTTATTTTAAACGTAATCAGAACGCATCTCTATTTTTATGTGACATCTGTAAAATCAAATGATGGAAATCTTGAGAGAGAAACATACAATTTTTGCAGCTTATTACCAATTATCAAATTATAAGCAAATTACATGTTTTTAAGGACCTACAATGTTGTATCATGTTTTTTTTTTAATGGGGGTGGTAATTAGGTTATTTATTTATTTAATAGAGGTGTCAGGAGTTGAACTTGGGACCTCATGCATGCTAGGAATGCACTCTACCACTAAGCTATACCTCCTCCCTGTGATGTTGTATCATAAATAGGCACTCTGAGGGGAGCAAAGCAGATTCAGATATAGTTCTTCCTCAGGGATCTTCTCTAAAGTTAAAAACAGCCACAGCACGTTATCTTTTCAAGTCTAGTCAGTTTGAAAGTATCCAGACCTGATTCTGAATTCAGACTCTACTGACTGAAAGAAAATGTCCTAATGCCCTACCATGCCCACAGTCATTCCCGTAAAGTATAGACTTTAGTTAAAAGGGTAGGAAAATATTGAAATAGATGATGAGAAAAGAAAGGTAAAAATATGGCTTGAGATTTGGAAATGTGCTCTTTCTTTCAATCTTTCTGGGGCTCGAGATGGAGTTTCTGGAAGAAGTAAGATTTATGATGTACTTCATATTTTGTCTCTGTGACCAATATACGTGTTGTGGAGATAATTTGATGCTTTTAGTTCTTTAAATATTTCTTCTTAAAGAAATCCATTCAGTCCATTAACCATAGTTAATGTTTTCCCACTGGTTTTACATGTCATAGCTAAAGACCAATGTAGACTAATGGGGAAGGAGAAAGAAAAATTAGGACATTCATGAATTATTCTCTGTTCTCACTTTAGACAAGTTAATTTTCCTTAAATTATCAGGTTCTGTCTTAATCATAGGCCACTTGTGGTTATCAAGAAATAAATGTTTGTATGTTTGGCCTTCATGGTTTTACATTTCACACCAAAAGCCAAATTCAACTTGTCTTTTAACACCCAATCACAAAACAGTCAACATGGGAGTCAAAATTCTAAAAAAAAAATGAATGATTCTTAAATTATAAAATTTTTCTCCCAATGGGTATTAAATTAAGACTTGAGAAAGACTATTCTGTTAAATTAACATTCACGTGTTATAATTGCATGAAAGGGATGACTCGTGTTTCTAGAGTAATCACGTTAGAAATTAAAGAGCACTGTGTCACAGCATCCTGGGTGGGTAATTCAAACTTCACCCCAAAACAGCCACAAAAAATAAAGCCCCACCCAAGATTACCTTGCATTTTTTTTAAGACCAGACGGTGAAGAATATGGTGTAACATGCGGTTTCTTTGGATTTTCCAGGACTATGAATGAAAGGAAGAAACAGCTTAAAGAAAGAAATAGCCTGGATTTTATAAAGTCTGTTGTTTCATTCATCTCACCAGTTTAAAGCAAGTTTGCTTACAGTGCTTATAACATCATCACTTATCTGCCACGTTTGTGATGTATATTAAAAATTGTGCATTAAAAAATCATTTAAAATTTCCTTCTTTTCTCTGGAAATAGTCACTATTGACAATGTAATATATATGCTTCTAGACTTTTCTCCATGACCATAAAAAAGATATCGATGTGCACATGTATTTTAACATTAATGTTGTACATTATTTCATTTTACTATATGGCTTAGACAAGTTTTCAAGTCAGTACTTAGAGTTTCACTTCATATTAGAAAGTTACAGCATGGTCTACCACAGAAAGGGTGCACCATTATTTACTTAGCCATTCCTGTTGTTATGAATATTTAATTTGTTTTGAATTTTCCACTGTTACAAATAACATTCCAGGGAAGATCCTTGTACTTGCTTCCTTGGGCATGTGGCTCTCTGGGGGAGACACTAACAGTAGAACTTAGGGATGATAGGTTATGCAGAATCACCTCTTAATGGATGTACTTGTATGTATATTCCCCCCAGCTGTGTATGCGTGTGCTCGTTGAATTTTATTTATTTTTAATTAATTAATTAATTATTAATTAATTAATTTGGGGGGGATACTTAGGTTTATTTATTAATTTTAATGGCAGTGCTGGGGATTGAACCCAGGACCTCATGCATGCTAAGTACACACTACCAGAGTTATATATATCCTCCCCTCATCATTGAATTTTAATTTCCTCTGTTAAAGTGAGGCTATTTTTTATATATTATTTCAGATGGCTTTCCTGACTCTAAGGTTGTACATATTTGCCTACATTTTCTCCTAATAGTTTCTTATCTTTTAAAAAATGTAAGTCTTAATTATACTTTTGTGACTGGTATAAGATAATGATCTAACTTAATTTTTTCATTTTTGTTTTCTTTTCTTTTTCCTCAAAGCTTTTTTTTTTTGGTGGAGAGAGCTAATCAGGTTTATTTACTTATTTATTTAATGGAGGTACTGGGGATTGAACTCAAGACCTTGTGCATGCTAGGCATGCACTCTACCACTGAGCTATAACCTCCCCTCTAACTTAATTTTTTCAAATGGTTAGCTAAGTTCTGATCAGTTTGAAATACTGTAATATTTTTCTCAATGAGTTGAAATTTTGCTGTTACCATATTTCACTTATATGTGTGTTTTATATATATGAATACGCATGTATTCATGCATATTTATCCTTTTAAAAATATGAGATTGAGTCTATGATTATTCCCTATTTTACAAACTGGAAACTCAGGCCCAGAGTAAATTGCCCAATGACGCATAGTCAGAAGGTGGTAGGGCTACAAATATAACCCAGGAATCTGGATTTAAGATCTATGTCCTTTTTCTTCAAATTGAAGTATAATTGATTTACAATATTGGGTTTGTTTCAGGTGTACAGCAAAGTAATTCAGTTATATACATTCTTTTTCAGATTATTTTCCGTTATAGGTTATCACAAGATATTGGATATATTTCCCTGTGCTCTGTATTATTGTTTATCTATTTTATGTATAGTAGTTATATCTGTTAATCCTATACTCCTAATTTATCCTTCCCCCCTTCATTTATTTTCAGTAACTATAAATTTGCTTCCTATGTCTGTGAATCTGCTTCTGTTTTCTATATAGATTCATTTGTATTACTTTTTAGAGTCCACATATAAGTGATATCATATAAGATTTGTCTTTGACTTACTTCATTTAGTACAATATTCTCTAGGCCCATCCATGTTGCTGCAAATAGCCATATTTCATTTTTTTTATAGCTGAGTTTTATATATACATACATACATACATACATACATACATACATACACACATACACATACACATCCCACATCTTCTTAAGCCAATTGTCTGTCAATGGGCACTTGGATTGTTTCCACATCTTGGCTATTGTAGATAATGCTGCTATGAATATTGGAGTACATGTATCTTTTCAAGTTAGATTTTTCAGCTTTTTTGGATATATGCCCAGGAATGGGATTCCTGGATCATAAGGTAGTTCTATTTTTAGTTTTTTTTTAAAAACTTCCATCCTGTTTTCCATAGTGGCTGCACAAATTTACATTCCTACCAACAGTGTAGAAGGGTTCCTTTTTCTTCACATCTTCACATCTTCTCTATTATTGTTTGTAGACCTTTTGTTGATAGCCATTTTTACCAGTGTGAGGTGATACCTCATTGTGGTTTGGATTTGGATTTAACTAATAATTGGCAATGTTGAGCATCATTTCATGTACCTGTTAGCCCTCTATATGTCTTCTTTGGAGAAATGTCTGTTTAGGTCTTCTGCCCATTTTTTTGATTGGGTTGTTTGTTATTTTAATACTCAGTTGTATAAGCTATTTATATATTTTAGATATTAACCCCTTGTCAGTTGCATCATTTGCAAAGATTTTCTCCCATTCTGTAGACTGTCTTTTTGTTTTGTTGATTGTTTCCTTTGCTGTGCAAAAAGCTTTTCTGTTTGATTAGGTTCCATTAGTTTATTTTTGCTTTTACTTCTTTTGCCTTGGGAACCTGATCTAAGAAAATATTACTATGATTTATGTCCAAGAATGTTTTGCACATGTTCTCTCCTAGGAGTTTTATGATCATGTCTTAAACTTAGGTCTTTAAACCATTTTGAGTTTGTTCTTGTATATGGTATGAGGGAGTATTCTAATTTCATTGATTTACATGTAGCTGTCCAGCTTTCCCAATACCACTTGTTGAAGAGAATGTCTTCTCCATTGTATATTCTTGGCTCCTTTGTCATGGATTAATTGGCTGTAGATGTGTGGGTTTATTTCTGGGCTCTCTATTCGGTTCCATTGATCTGCACGTCTGTTTTTGTGCCAATATAGAGTCTTTCTTTTTAATGACTACATGCTATAAAAAATTTCTGGACTCTGTTGTATACTACTTGTATAAACTACTTGTGTACTGTTGCAAAAATAGCTCATAATTCTAATTTCTATAGATTTTGAATACGTTTGATATCTATTAGAACAAGTTACTTTCCTTCGTATCTCTTTAAAAAAATGACTTTAGTTATCATTGTTCCTCCAGTCTTCTATATAAATTCTAGAATTTCACAAAAATTCTATTTATATTTTGAATAGGATTATATTGAAATTATATATTAATTTGAAAAAGTATTTACAGTAAAAAGTATTGAGGTTTTCATCTATGAATGTGGTATATTTCTTTCCTTATCCAGGCCACTTTATTTTTTTTCAGTTAAGTTTTATAATTTTTTTCCATACAGCCTTTAAATAATTTTATTAATTTCATTTCTAAAGACTTTATAATTTAATTTCTGTTTCTATTGGGGATGTTGTTTTTCCCCCAGTTACATTCTGAAAACCATTGATGCCAAGAATATAGAAAAGTTGTCAATTTTTTTAATGTTGATTTTTGCATCTTGCTGTCTTATCAAACTTCCTTCTTAGTTATAGCAGTTTTTCTTTTAAATGTCTTTAATTTTCTAGACAAATTATCATGTCATTTATAATTAATAGTAGTTTGTCTCTTACTTTCCAATATGTATTTATTTGATTCTATTGGCTAAGATGTCTAGTTTGACACTTAACAGTTGCAGTGGCATTCTTGTTTTGTTCCTGACCTTAGAGACAATATTTCCAATAGGTCTCATGTTTGATGTATTTTGGGGGTAGGTACCTTTGATCAAGTTTAAGAAGTTTCACTTTGTTCTTAGTTTTCACACACACACTCACACACACACACAGCCATTTATATCTATCTGTCTGTCATCTATCTATCTATCTCCACTATTGACTCTGGGCCATCATTGAAATAATTTTTCTCCTAAATCCTATGACTATGTTAGTGAATTACATTGGTTGTTTACTATTTGAAAATCTATCTTTGCATTCCTGGAATAAACCCTGCCTGATAATAATGCATTATTTTTTTAATGGATTGCTGAATTTACATTTCTAATATTTTATTTTAGCATTTTTGCACCCATGTTTGTGATATTGACTTATAATTTTCTTTTCTTATGCAGCCTTATTTTGAATTTTTAGAAAGCTTATGACATATACTTAAGTCACTTAGTAGCTTCTCAAATTTTTCCATTCTTCTTTGTTTAAACTATGAATTTCTATTTTTTTAAAGGATTGGTAAGAGTTACTTACAGAATTTTGTGGGCCTGGTAAATTTGGATTATATATTTGAATACTATTTCCAGTTTTTTCTGCCTTTGTTGGATTGATTTAATTTTTGTCTACTTTTTTTCTGATAGTATAAAAATTATAAATTTTATTTGTTTTTCTAATAATTGCTAGTCAATTTTTAACACATGCAACTGAATATATTTTCTGTTAATACTCAGAGTTTACCAGTGTCTTTCTACATTCATTGAACAAAACAAAATCTCTGTATGCTTCAATTTTACTTGAAACATTCCCTTCCATTACCGTTCCCTCCCATATGCACATTATTTGGACTTTTAGTTCTACAGTGTTATATTAAAAATTATCATTGTTGTTTAAAAAATCATAACTTAACTAGGATTAAGAATGTAATTTAATGAATTTCTTTGTTCACCATTGCTTCCTTACTACTAAATTTATTTTTATTTTAAATGTAATAATTATTTCAAATAGTTATTATACATGGCCAGCTTACTGATTCCTTCCTGTTTCTTCTTCATACTTGAATGGTAGTTTGGTTGGGTATAAAATTACAGATTTAACATTTTTTTCTTGCTCCTTTTTGTATTTTCATTCACACATTGACAAGGAGATTCTCTGTAGACATTTGTTTTTATTTTCCAAATATTTTAGGATTTGTTTCCCTTATTCTTGATCTTCTGGAGTGTTACTATAATGTCTAGGTATGGGATTTAAAAATTTATCTTACTCAGCACTTGGTTAGTCCTTAAATTGTGACTAATGTCTACATTACCTTCCTTCATTACTTCTAATATCTCTTTTAGAAACTCCAATTAGATAAGTGATTGAATATTTGGGTCTATTTTACATGATTCTAACTTTTATTTTATACTTTATGTCCCTTTATCACTTTTTATTGTATTCTGGAAGAACATTTTGGCTTAATATTCTAGTTAAGCAATTTGTCCTTTGACTATGTGCATTCTATTATTTGACCCACTTATTGACTATTCTGTTTCAGTGATCAAAATTTTAATAGCTGTACTTTCTAATTGATCATTTTCCATGGATTTAATAATCCCCTCAAATATCACTATGGATATGAATTATACTTATTCTAAAGTCTTACTATGAGTTCTTTATTAATTTCGCTTCCTTGGTGTAAGTTCTTCACTTTTTTTAAAACAAAGAAATTTTATTTCTTTTTAATGATATTGGCCTTCTCCCAATGCTGAGTGATTCCTAACTGGGTGTTTTTTACTGTGTCTGAGACTCCTTGTTAGGCTGTCCATTCTGTGTATTCCTACAGCTGCTTAAACACAGGGGCAGGATTTGCTACTGGAACTTGTCTTTTAGTCTGTTTTCAAGAGCATGTAGGAGGGATAAGGCCATGGGCAGTGTGCCTCAGAGGCTAGCTTCTGGTAAGTGAGGGATGTTTCAGTCCTCTTGAGTAGCTCCAGCTACCCAGGGCATCCAGGATGCTGCTTTGCTTCTTTGACCTAAGTTCACATACCCATTGCTTCCAGCTGAAGGCAGCAACTCTTGTTTCTTTTCTTTGACTCAACAAGTGACCTGGGTTGGCAGAGGGGTGTGCACTCTTCAACACTGGCTGTCTGTGCTGCTGTTCTTTAACAACCACACTGTCTGTTGTCCCCAGCCTCCCTCTTGTCCTTGATATTCATTCCTGACATTTTTGGCAGCATTCTCCTATTCTTGTTTTAAGCTGTGGTTTTAAATCTTCATTCTAATTCCATCTGCTTTCTGTCTTTCAGTGTTTTCTCAGAGTTTATGGCGCTCCAAAGGTTGACACTGTTTTCCAGTTATACGGATTAAAAAAAAATCTTTCCTAAAATTTTAAGGGCTTATAGTGGGAAGAGGAGGCTATAAACTATTCCTGTTCTACCACCTTGAAATGGAAACCAGGGTACTTTAAAAAAGCTTCAGGAGGACACAGTTTAATTTAAAAATTTATTTTAAAAAATGTTTTGTGGGGAGAGGTAATTAAGTTTACTTATTTATTTTTAGAGGAGGTACTGAGGATTGAACCCAGGACCTTGTGTATGCTAAGCATGTGCTCTACCACTTGAGCTATAACTTCCCCCTAGGAGGGTGTCTTAAAAGTGAGTTTAACAGGCCAATTTTCAGGACTGCTATTTATGGTTGTGTATGTTGTTCACTGTATGAAGGTACTGGCTGAAGAGGCAGATGAGAGCTGAAGTTGAGCTCACTGTTTTTCACTATACTGTGTGTGCTGGCAGAGAAAAGAACCCTTTTCTCCAATTTACACCATGATGTCCTATGGGTCAGCAGTGGTGCTGCTCATTAGAACTTAAAATTACATTATGTATGGTGATGATTCCACAGGTGTATACTTATGTCAGAACTCATCAACTTGTCTCTTGAAATATGCACAGCTTATTGTACATCAGTTATAATAGCTCAGTAAAGTTGTAAAATAAAGTTAGAAAAGTAAATTATATTATGTAAGTAGTGAAATAGGTAAAACGTGCTATTGGATTTAGAGGATAAATTCTGAAAGTTTTGTATTTTTTATAAGTTGGCTAAAATAATATCAAAGCTTTACCTTAGCTGACAAAATAACAGTCATTGTGAAAGAAAACACATTCATGAAGCACAGAAATGATAGTTAACAAGCAATGGTAGCTAATTGTTAATCATTTTTTAAGAGAAAAAAAAATAGTATAGTTAACAACCTGCCTTGTGTATCTTAGGGATAAGTCCTAGGTGGAGGTGGAGGGATGAACTAGGACTGTGACGTCCAGTATAGGACCCACTAGCCACATGTGGCTATATAAATTCAAATTAGGAAGAAAGGAATAGCTTGGTGGTATAGCACATGCTTAGCATACACAAGGTCCTGGGTTCAATCCTTGGTGCTTCCATTAAAATAAATAAACCTAATTACCCCCCAAATTAATTAATTACTTAGCACAAAATAAAATAAAAATTCAGTACTTCAGTTATACTAGTTGCATTTCAAGTGCTCAATACTCCATGTGACCAGTGGCTATTATACCAGAAAGCACAGATACAGACCATTTCTGTCATTGCAGAAAGCTCTACTGGGCAGTGCTGAGCTAGACAGTCTGTTAGTTTAGGTCCTTTCCATTCCAGTAGTTTTATCTCTGTAGATTAATATATCAAATATGATCACAGAGTTTAACTGTCAGATTGTCTAAGGGGAAAACGGAGTATGGATACACACTGAGGATACAATAGGTATTCAATGATTGATAAAACTGTTGATGAATGGATTATAATTGGATACATGTAAGAAGAGTAGCCGTGAATTCCCACTATTTGATAAAGCATTGCATTCATTCATCCATTCATTAATTCAACAAATAGTTATCAAATGTCTGCCAGACTAGGTACTGCTTTAGTTTCTTAGGACTTTTGAGTAAACTAAACAAATATCACTTTCCTTGTGGAACTTACATGCCGACTAGGGCGATATTATAAATAAATCATATCACAAGACGATCGGATCACAAGTTTTAAGGGGATAAATGTCATGAAAAATAAAAAGCAAGGCAGTGTAAGAGGAATCAAGAGTGCTGAGTGTGGGTGGAGAACCAAGGATTATAATTTTAAACAAGTGGGTCAGGGTATGCCTCACTGAGAAGGTGACATTTAAGTAAAGACTGGAAAGAGGTGGGGAGTAAGCAATGTGAATATCTGGGCAAAGAGCATCCTACACAGAGAGAAGAGCCAGGGCACAGGTCTACTGTGGGGGCTGTCATGTTTGAGAAAGGGCAAGGTGTGTGGTTGGAGAGGAGGTCTGAGAGGTAACGGACAGATCAATTGGGTCTTGTAGGTCATTGTAAGAATTTTGACTTTGACTCTAAGAGAGTTTGGAGCAGAAAAGGAACATGATCTGACTGGAGTTTTAGAAGATTCAGTCTAGCTTCTGTGTTAAAAAGACACTGTAGTGGTTCAAGGGCAAGAAGACCAGTTGGAGACGGTCGCCGTGTCCAGCTGGAAGCTGATAGGCGCTAAGTCTAGGCTGGTAGTGGTGAGAGTGGTCAGATCCTGATATATTTTGTAAGTGCCTCTATAAATATCTGGATGGATTAGAAGTAGATGTTGAGAAATAGAGTAGTTGGTTATGATTCCAGAGTTTTCAGCCTAGCAACAAGAAGGATGGAGTTGCCATTAACAGAGATAGGGAAGGCTGAGGAGTTGCAGCTTAAGGGAAAGACAGGGAGTTGAGCCTTGGACATACTGAGTTTAGGATGTCTGTTAAAGCAGTTGAATAGGCTGCTGGATACGCAAGTCCAGATTTGGGAGAACAATCTAGGAGGGAAGTAGTGTTGTTGACAGATAAGGAAATATATTCTCTGTTAATGAACTGCAGGTTTTTGTACATCAGAAGGTGAGAATTGGCTGGCTGCGAGGGGGGAATAAAAATGACATCATTTTGTTCTTAGCGAGAGCTAGCAGAAGACCTGTCCATTAATTTTGCTTTGCAAACATTCACAAAAAGTTCAGGCATTAATTTTGGCTTTAAAAAGGAAATGTTTCCATGCAGGCATGTGCCCGCGCAGTGATATACCATCTCAGGCATGGGGATTTTCTGTGATTTTTGTAGAAAACACTTTAGTGTTTTTTGTTAATATCGGTGCCACATTAGGACATATGCTGGTATTTCTTTTCCTCCCAGCCCCATAATATTTTTAGTAGTTAAACCCAAATTAGTGTACTTTAAATATATTTTATTTATCACTGCAGCATAACTAATTTCTTTTAAGTCATAAGGAAGAAAATCTTACTGTTAATTTAAAAGAATGAAGTGATTAAATGTAAGTATTTGCACATCAGGCCTGAGTCCTATAAAAACAAGTTAATCAAAATTCTGGAGCTTTATAATCTTAAAAGGATGACATCAAGGGTCTGATGTCTTGGATTCTTAAGGGCAGACATGGAACGGTCCAACATCTATTCCAGAATGACCTCTGTGAAGCATAACATTTCCTTTTCAATATTTAGACATCATGATAGTTTTCCATGATTTTAATTGACAAAACATGGATTGAAAAAAACACCCAGAGAAGCACAGCAATTTTTTTCATCTCTTCCTCTTTCTCTACTTTGCTTTTATCTCCTGTTAAATAAATACTCATCAGTCCTAATGTGAACAACTTGTTTTGCACCTTCTTTCAGAAATGTGAACATTTACAAAGATCTCTGGATAAGGGAACAAAGTGACAAGGAAAAGTTCATCAACGCTGAGTTAGAGTCATGAAGTCTAAAGGAATTAATATGAATAAGCTAAGATGAGAAACAGTAGCTCGCTTACTCTGGATTTAACTATGTTGCTTCCATAATGCTTTCACTAATATTTTTCTTTTATTAAGACCCATATTTTTGGCTCTTTTCTGATCAAATACATTACAGCACGTTATGCACAAAGATCCTCACTCTGTAATACTTAGAAAACTGTTTAAGTTTTGGAAGTTTCAGAAGATTTGTGAGTTAACATTGGGAAAATGCTCATTCAGTCTATTTTCAGCTGGTTTGCTTTTTTTTCCAAAACATATAACATTTTATTTCCAAGTACATAGAAATTAAAGGAATATACTCCCACTGAAGAAAACAAACAAAATGGAAAAATATAGGGTAAAGAATTCTCACATGTGCACACATGCACGTATACATGCACACACATGCACATTTGTGCTATCCCAGCTCACTTCCTAGGGGAAATCTCTACCACCGTTAAGTAAGAAAAAGTGTGCACTTTTTCTGACATTTTTCTATGCATCTAAACTTGCACACAGATAAACATATAATGATATACTTATTTTCACACAACTTTATTATAATGTACATATTTTAACCCCACAATATACTCTTCTTAAGTTAAATCTTTTCTTTCAGATTTTTCAATGTCAGGCACGTGAGCCTTTTTTTTTTTTAACACCTTTATTATGGTATGATTCCTGTACAGTAAAGTACACGTATTTGGGATGAACAATTTGATGAGTTTTGACAGATGTATACACCCATGAAACCACCACCACCATCAAGATGGCTAACATTTCCTTCACTCCCCAAGAGGTGGCAAATGATTTGCTTTCTTAATTGCATAATCCCAAACTAGATATTTATGTAAAAATATATATAGTCAGCTAAGTTTATACTTGAGCATAATTAGCCAGTTCTTTTTCTTTCTCTTTAGACTCACTCCCCAACACCCGTACACACTGCAACCAATTCGGTTATAATAGAACAAGGTAATGGAACTATAATAGAACTAACAATGGTTAGTTGCCTATTCTGCATATTGGATGCTAAGTGCCAAGAAGTGGCCATGTGGAATACATTAAATTCCTTCTTTCCATGAGAGTATAACTTAAGGGAAAGAGGTATGGAGCATGTAGAGGCACAATTGTAAGCTTGAGTTGTGTACTGAGAGCAGCAGTGCTAAGATGTGCACATGCCCCAGGACACATACTAAATGCAGACACTCAGCCTTAAGACCCTTTGCTCATAGGAAGGTCCTCGTCTCATCAATCTCATTTGTTTACTACCTACCAAGTGTTAATATTTCGACTGGGCATTTCTCACACACAGTGTGCTCATTTTTCATTCTGTGGCCACTGTGAAGACCTCATGTACGGATGAAGTCATGTGACAATGGAAAAATAACTAAATGAGTAGCCAACATCTTTAACCTCCCCTCCTACACCTGTCTGCCTCTTTCTCTAACCCTCCTACCTCCATCTGGATGCTCTTGGGCCACTGTGGTCCTGATGGAGGTGGGAGGGAAGAGGAAATACTACTGAGATGCTTAGAAAGGATGAATGAGTAAAGGGGTGATGCCAGCTTTTACGGAACTGTCCCACTTCTGCACCCCAGAGAGCAGTGGGGTGACAGGAGAGTGAAAATACTGCCTGGGTCGTTGGCTCTTGAGTTTGAGAGAGAATTTTTTAGAGTTTAGAGTGATGGAGGAAAGAGATTTTTTGAAGCAGCTGCTGTGCATAGCTGAATATCTGTGTTTATCAATGATGTGTATGTACATATATGTGCACACACCTGTATACATGTGTGTGTATATATATATATATATATAAGATTTAATTGATAAAGATTTAATCTTATTTTCAGTTATTTCTGTTAGCAGAATTTATACTGAGTTGGTCCACACTAGGATGGGCAGGCCGATTGTTTACAGCTGTTTTCTATTCTAATGGAGCCAGTGTTCTCCTGTTTGGCTGGTGACCCCACCATTGCAGCTGTGTGGCCTCTCCCCGGGGAGTCTCTGGGCCTCCCCACAATCCATAAACTAAAGCATTCAAACTCATGCCACGAGGGACCTCAGAACCTCACTTCAGCACTCCAGCTGGCATCATTCTGATTGGTTGTTAAATATTTCAGACATTACTTCTGATTATAACATATCTGGAGCCGTACCCTAAAGATATGAGATATTCAGAAAGGGTAGGTCCATGTGGGCTTCACATTGGCAGGGGGAGAAAGAGAAGTGATAGGATTGTACTGAACAAGGGGTGTGAACAAGGAGACTGAAGGGTGTAGGCAGAGAGGTGAAGGTGCACTGCTGGGAAATGGCTCTGCCAACAACTCACTCATGTCCTGATTGCCTCTGGGGTGGGCCATGCCTCTGCACAAGCCACCATCCCCACCTGAAAGTTCTTGCAGGTACTTTCGGCCACTCCACCTGATCACTCACACCCTGTCCTCTCTTCCACCGAGCATGTGTGTCACATGCACACACTTCACACTTGCTAACTTGGTGCCCAGTAAGAATTCTGGAGTGTTTGTTTTTCAGTATGTGCATCCAGGCACCTAAGGGCATAGAATGTGGAGATTATCTCGTGTAACGCTCTTACTTTGAAGCTCAGAGAAGAAAGGGGATCCAGAGAAATTTAAAAATGACCCATGTCCCCTGGATCTAGGATCACATTTTAGTCCAGGGGTGACTCTCCTACTCCACCATCTGTCTCAAGCTGCAAGTCTCCTGAGGGAAATTGTATCCCCATCAGGACAAACTTCTCAATTGGCTCTGTGCTTTAAGAATAATAGATGTAGTTTTTCTTTTTGCTCTATGAAGGCTTGGGAAAATATTCATAACATGATGTTGAGTAAAAAAAACATATAAACCCATTTAAAATATATATGTGAACATAATTTTAAGGAAAAAAAAATTCTAGGTCCAAATCAATAAATATTCTTCTATGATGGCAGGCGAGGCAGTAAAAGAATGGACTCTGGACCCCAACTGCCTGGGCTCAGTTGTAGCGGCAATGTTACTCAAAGTACTTGACTTCTCTGTGCCTTGGATTCTTCATCTGTATAATGAATGTGATAACGGTACCACTTCATAAGGTGGTTCTGATGATCATGCAAGATAATTTAGCTTAAAGCAATGTCGGGCACCTAGTAAGGCTTAATGTATTAACTATTTTTATGATTACAAATTTTTGCGGGTTGAAGTTCTCCACAAACCAGATTTAAAGAGGAGAGACCTGATTTCTTGGAATTAGATTTGTTGAGAGGACTGTAACAAAGTGAAGATCAGATAGAAAGGGATGTCTGTGGGGGGTTGTTACAGGAAACTCTGTGTGAGTTATAGATTATCTTGGGTGCAGAAAAACTTGAAAGTACTAAATATGTCTTCATAAATCAGTTTGTTTGGACTGGTTCCATTTTTATCAACACGTCTTATCTCTCTTATAAACAAATCATGTCCACCAAAACTGAAAACAAAAAAAGCTAACAAGCATTCTAATTCAACAGACTTTTTTTTTTTTAAAGATGCAGGAAAGCTCTGTCTTTTAACGTGTCTTTTGGCTATATTGCCTTGATTATCTTCTGAGTTGAGCTGTGTAAATACATAGTTATTTTATGGGACTCACAATGGAATCTCAGAAATAGGGGATGAGCTCCCATTTCCAAAACAACTTTTCACCTGGATATTAAGTCAAACGTTGGAGGAAAATGAAAATCATTATCAATAAATCTTATAATTATTTCCCTCTAAGATAGCTTAATTCCAAGGTATTTGCTTTGTAAAATAATTTATTGATACTAAATCCTCGGCTACAGAAGTGGTTTAATGTCTAACATTACTCCTAGACAAAACTCAGCTGTTTGCTTTAGGACATGATAGATTTTCCTCAAAGCAACATTTAAAAAAAATATATAAATGTACATAAAATGATCTTAAGTCATCAAAAAGGTGCATGGGAGCTGAGTGCCTTTAGAATGGAAGAACAAAGATTTTCTCCAAAGGGTATTAAATTCTGGGGAGAGTGTCTGCCTCTCTTCTAATTTTTCACATATTTGTTGAGACTTAGCACAGACATGTTGATGGTTCTAGTCAGCCTGATGGTACTTTCCTTTTATTCCCTGAAGAAGGTTGTAGTTGTGGGGACAAATACCTGTGGTTCTAACCAAAGAATCCTCAGATGTCCTCTAATCTATTGCGCTGGGGAGATTTTCTACTGTCTTTTAGGTCCAGAGCCACTAGTGGAAGCAATTCTGGGGACTCCTGGTCACAGGACCACTGCCGTCTCTACTGACTGTGTTGGGGCCCCAGTGCTTTCCCAAATAAGATAAAAACTAGAGCCGGAAGTGAGTAACACTTCCCTTCTCAAAATAACGTTTGATTAGAATTACTTATAATTACTTAGCTTACTTGAAGTGATTAATATAAATATTTGGGGAAGTTGGCTTCCAGGAAGCACATAAGTGTCTTGAAGATTCTGAAAATTATCTTCTAGTTCTCTTGAGAATGCAAAGTGCATGGGTAAGAAACAGGAACTATCTGTCAATTAGAAGGTTGTAAATGAAATGCACCCCTGTTAAAATCAGTGGATCAAAAAAGCAACTGGAAGTTATGGGACCATAAGGGAATGTAGACGTTAATATAAGTAACAACGACAGAGTGGATTCTCCAAGAGGATTTTAAAAAGCAGTTGGTTCAGAAGTTAGTTTTACCAGGCCTGGAAAGGCCAATGATCATGGCAAAGTTTCAAAATTTTCTTTTGAATGTTTTACAATGATTGAATGATGGGGCTGAGGGGCCTGAGAAGGAAGTGAGAAACTCTTTCCCCAAATCTCCAATAGAATATGCCCTTCCTAAATTCATTTTGACATTTCATGTAAAACCTCTTTTAGCAGGATGAGCATTTCCTTAGTTAGATGATGTGGTTAAAGCAATTATTCCTCTCTCGTCCAGTCCTGGCAAAAATTCCTACTAATAATTAATAACATGCTGAACGAATATTTTAAAAACTGCGTTTAAAAAACCTCAACTCATAATTTAAGAAAAATTTTCAGTAAGCAGTGGCAGGGAATCATTGCAGACACTCACCGAAGAGAAGCAATAAAAATTGGTCTGTTAAAATAAAACCAAGCGGGATCAGAGACAGTGTATAGTGTCATTAGATTCTTAGATCATTAGATTATCTTGGCTAGCTCTTCACCTAGATGAGCCATGCTGCTGGCTTTGGGGCCTGCAAGCAAACCTTATGTGGCAAGAATTGACGTCTGAATACATTTTCAGTACACACTTCGTGTTATTCACAGGCCTCTGACATTTGGCCAGCCCCCAAATAATCTCTAGTAGGTTTCATCAATGCCTTCATTTTCCTTTTGTAATACTTAATAATGTCTTCGGGGCGGTCTCTCTTTAAGCAGTTTTCCCACATCCAAGAGCAAGGAGATCCCTGAAAAAGGAAAGTTAAGCTCTCTGAACGACTCAAACAATGTATCTTTGTAGGTCAAAGAAAAAGTCGGCGTGGGAGAAAGTAGACATAATCGTAACTCATTCCAAGCCAGTGTTTTCACTCATCCCTTCCTTCTCTACAAATAAAATTAAGTTTTGGGGGAAAGATTTGGAAAAATGTTTGAACCAAAATTTCCTCCGAAGCCATATACCTCCCCTTCCTCCCAGCCAGAGGCCACCCAGGGGCTTGATGGATGCTGTCTGTTGGAGAAGTCTGAAGGGATACACTTGGATAGCGTAAGTGTATCTGCTTTAGTAGGTAACATTTCCGGGCCACACAGGAATGGAGCTCATTTTCTGGGTGTGCCTCCAAGTTGACCAACCTTGAAAGTAATTAGTGGTGAGGCTTAGAGCATGCTGCTGTAACTCCTCTGGGCCTTCTGCTCCTCTCTGACTCAAACAAGAGGGCAGGCTCGATGTTCGCGAGGGTGAGTCTAGATCAGGATTTCTGAAGTTTGACATGGTCGACCTTTGGGACTGGATAATTCTTTGCTATGGTAGATTGTCCTAGGCATTGCAGGATGTTTAGCAGCTTCCCTGGCTTTCATCCATGCCAGTAGCATCCTCCCTACTCTGGACACCCATAAATGTCTCTAGACTTTGCCAAATATTTCCCCTGTGGATAGGCTGCCAGATAAAATACAGGGTGCTAGTTAATTTTGAACATAAGGTAAAAATGAATAATTTTAGAATATGTTTGTCTGAAATATTGAATAGGACATATTTACATTAAGAACTTACTTTGATCATGTTGAAGAGTATGTTCTGACTTGGGAAATATCCGAATATTTAAGCCATTGGGCTCTGGAGTCAGACCTGGACTCACACCTATCTCTTCCCAGCTTTGTGTCCGGGGCAATCTGTTTAACCTCTCTAAGCCTCAGTCCATACCTACCTTTTAAAGTTGTTATGGGGATTAAATAAATTATTTCAGATGAAGTGCTTATTTGGGGAAAAAAACTCTTTTTTGTTCTTTATCTGTAATTCGTATTTAACTGAGCATCTTGTATTTTCATTTGCTGAATCTGGCAACCTTTCCTGGGATGCAAAATCACTCACCCCATCCTTTTCCATTGAAAATCTCTGTTCCAGTTAAAATTTTAATGATGATGTGGTTCTATTCTCCCTGGAGTTTTCTGGATTAATTATAGAGATAGGCCAGTTATCCCTCAGGCGAGATTTTTGGGAATGTTTCTTTTTGGCTAATTTTGCGTTCATAGAAATATCTCTTCTAAAAAAGACTATTTTTCAATATTGTTAGGATAAGGGTGTCAGACAATGACCATTCCTGGTAGTCACTGGGAAGACTAAATAAAATATATGCTGAGGGCATTGTCAAAATGGGGAGGGGGGAGATAATATGAATATAAGAGAGAGAGAGAAAGGTTTTGTTGGAAAGAGTTAGATATTTTTTAAAAGCACCAATGTAGAAGCAGACACTGTGTGGGAAGTTATGGCTTTGCTGAACTTGTTTTGAATTCTGTACCGGAGGAGAGTGCAGGATAATCTTGTCAGTGCTGAGGGCACTTCAAGTTTTTAACCCTGTCTTGCTTTGGGGATGTTTGACCCTACGTCAGCCATAACTGGAAGTGGGGGCATTGCTCCAGGTCCCTGGCTCCTTCTCTTTTCTACTCTAAGCCCTTGAGAAGTTGCACAGAGAGCACAGGGTACTGTGATGCAGTGTTCATGTGGGAAAACAGATGAGCAAATGAAACAGAGTCTAAGTACATGTCTCTCTCTTGTGCCGAACTTGACACCCTGCTTTTTCACCTTGAGCCCCACTCATCTCACCAAGTTAGGATTCTGGCATTTTTTTTTCATGTTGGGACTTCCTATTTCATGAAAGCAGGGGAACTGAAGTTGCAGCAAAAAAAAAAAAAAAAAAAAATAAGGGAATCTTGAAGATGCTTGAAGACATTTGTGAACTGTGGCAGTGATGACTATAAGCCTGGAGCCCTCATTGATACTGAAGAATAGAATGTATTTTATTACTGTTAGTGGTAGAGATTTTTTCAGTACTTACTATAAGGCATGGAATTAAACACTGAAGGAAGCAGGGAGGGTATAGTGTGTGCTTAGCATGCATGAGGCCCTGGGTTCAATCCCCAGTACCTCCACTAAAAATAAAGAAATAAAGAGACCTAATTACCTTCCTCCCTCCCTCCCCTCGCAAATCCTAGATAAATAAATAAATAAATCACTCCTCAAAAAAATTAAGGAAAGAAAAGAAAATTTATGCCAAATGCTGAAAGATCATTCACACATTCAGTGTTAAAGGAGTTCAGCGGAAGACATTCCACTTTCTTCTCGTACAGGGAGGCTCACCCTCAGCGTAACTGACATTTTGGGCTGGACAAGTCTGTGTGGTTGGGGGCTGTCCAATGCAAGGGGAGATGTTTAGCAGCATCCCTGGCCTTTATTCATAGAAGCCAGTAGCATCCCTTACCCATTGTGATCATCAGAAGTGTCCCCAGACATAGCCAAGGTCCCCTGGGGAGGAAAACTGCCCTGCTTGGGAAGCACTGGGCTAGTAGTGTGGGAGGAAACTTCCTAGAAGAGAGAGCATTTGAGCTGCGCCTGGGACGATGGGTAAGATTTTGAAAGAAAGAGCTAGTCATGGAGGAGAGCATTTTAGGTGAGGAAGATGGCATGGATAAAGATACCAAGGTGGAAAATCAAGGGTCAGTTTGGTATAGTAGGCTGATTAGTTTAATTAAACTTATTGTTCCTGTGGGGAGTAGAACATATTTTAAGAAATAACATGTATTTAGTGACTCTGCCAATGCCCACAGCACCTGAAACTGTCTTGACCTTAGTAGCTGTTAATTACTTGGTGATTTGATTTGAAAGGTAATCTGTATCAAGATTAAAAAAGCCTTAAGGGATAATTCTAGGAGTTCAAGATTTGCAAATATTAACTATTATATATAAAAATATATTAAAAAAAATTTCTTCTGTGTAGCACAGGGAACTGTGTTTGGTGTCTTACAATAACCCTTAAAGAAAAGGATATGAAAAGGAATATATGTATGTCTCAGACACTGTGCTGTACACCAGAAATTGACACATTGTAACTGACTATACTTCAATTAAAAAAAAAAGATAAAAAAGCCTTGAATGAAAGTCTGAGATTTAACCTTTTTTTTTTTTTTTTTCTGGTGGGCAATGGACAGCCTTTGACAGTTCTTTGAGCAAGGAGTGACACGATCTTGAGACAGTCAGGCTGTTCTGGCATCAGTTTTCTCACTGGTGAGATAAAGGAGTTGGACTTGAGAGTGGCAGGAGCAACTAGCTTTAACAAAAACCTTTTTGCCTCAAATTTACAAAACACCTTTGCCTACATTTTCTAATTTGATTACCTCACCCTCCAAAGTCCAATATTAACTATGAAATTTTTTTCTTCTTTTTTTTTCCTTCGTAACCAACACTGGTGCTCAGACATTGCAGTGGAAAGGGGCTCTGAATACACTTCAAGCTAAGAAAAAAAACCTCCCACAATTTTATTTTCTTCACCCCTTAAGATGTGATGTCATTAGTGGGACTGGGCAGCTGGTTCCCCTCATGGGCAAGATGCAGTTGAGTGGCACTCTGTCCTGAGCAGGGAGGGGCGTAAACCTGGGCGCCTTTCTGTGTCTGGGATCAGGGCTGAAAGCATTTCCTTTAGCCTCCTCAGATGAATAAGTGGCACTGTACAAGCATGAAAAGAGCTGTCTGTCATATGAATTTGGCATTGTCCCCTCCACAATCTCTTGAAGGTCTGTTTGTGGTGCCACAGGATTAGTCCTTGACCACTCTGTTCTTTCCATTCCAAAAGAGGCCAGACGGCGTTCTCTCTAAGGCTCTTGCCTCCCAGGTGCTCTTTCTACTTACCGCAGGATCTGATCTTGTCCTGTGGAGAAATTGCATAATTTGGTGTTATGAAGTAATACACAGCTTGGCTTTCTCTTCCCTAACCCCCCGAACAAACCTCTCTTGTTCCTTGGGTTTCTCAGCGTCTGACTGATGTTAGGACAAAGATGAGAACAAATTAGCTGAACCAACAAAAATGGAATTTGGGTAATTTGGAGAAAACTCAATGATGGCTAAAAATGGTTTCTGTAAATTAAAAACATTGACAAGCAAAAGATTGTCAATGTGCTCTAGATCTGATCATCAGGAAATCTGGCTTATGGTAGAAATAGTTCTCATAAGAAGAAAAAACATTGGGCTTCAAGGAATCCAATTAAATTTCTTGAGTTGAATTCGTCATTTCAGCCTGGAGTACTTCATACAGTCGTTCTTTGTTGTTACTATTTGTGGTGGGCAGAACGGCCCCCCAGGGATGTTCACACCTTGACCCCTGGATCCTGTGAATATGTTACGTTACAAGGTGAAAGAGACTTGAGGTTATAGACCTTAAATTGGTGAGATTATCCTGGATCATTCAGGTGGACCTAACCTAATCCCAGGCCTCTGTAAAAGCAGGGAATTTTCTCCAACTGGAGGCAAGAAAGATGCAGCAAAAGAAATCAGAGAAGTTCCAAGTGTGGGAAAGATTCGGTGCACTGTTGCTAGTTCTGAGATGTAGGGAGTCACGTGCGAGAATCAAAGCAGTGCCTCTAGGAGGTAAGGGCCTCCCAGCGGACACCCCGCAAAGGAACAGGACCCCAGTCCTACAACTTCAGGAAATGGAATTCTGCCAATAACCAGGATAAATTTGAAGCAGATTCTTTCCCAGAATCTCCAGTAAGGAATGCAGCCAGGCTGACACCTTGATTTTCTTCTTGTGAGGCTCTAAACAGAAGACCCAACAGGACTGTACTGTACCCAGATATCTGACCCACAGAAGTTGTGAGCTAATAAAGGAATGTCATTTTGAGCTGTTAAATTTATGGTCACTCGTCATGGCATCAATAGAAAATGAATACATTGTTCTTTGTCATTGTTTCTATCTTCCTTATTATCCCACCATTGTCATAATTTACTGAGGATTTGCATCGCATATACTGTGGAACCAAGTATCTGCCTCCCCCACTAAATGTTAGCTCTGGAAGGTAGGGATTTTTTTTTTTTTTGTCTTTTAAAATTTCACCTGTGTGTCCCTAGCACCTCAAACAGTGTCTAACACATACTATGTGCTCGAGATATTTCTTGAATGATTGAATAGGGCTACAAAAGAATTCTCAATATTATCCCTTCCCTAGCTAAGTTTAAAAATCCGGCTGGAGCACCAAAATCTCAATGTAAAAAAAGAACCCAGAAGACAGGACAATACAATTTAAGTGCCAAATGAGAGATATAGGCAATATATACTCCAGATTCCTAGTGGAACAGAGGTTGCAGTGCATCAAACTGGAGAGAGGTTTCGTGGAGGAGAGAAGCCTTATAATAAGAAGACTTAAGGAAGCAAAGTGGGAGGGGAAGGGCAGGAGAAAAAGAGACAGCCCCCAAACTCTCCGCAGAGTGAGTAGCTCAAGGGGACCAGGTGGTGTGTGTACTCGTCCTGGCTGAAGCATGGTGGGAAGACGGCCGTGTCATTGCATGTGGCTTGCTGGGAATTCCTGTGCACATTTTATAGCACGTCACGCCTGCCATCGGGGACCAGAGTTTCAATCATCAACATTCTTTGTCAATCCTTATATTCTCCTAGTATATTCTCCTCATATTGTCCCTCCTCTCATAATGACATGACATTTTCAGACTTAATAGTGTCATATCTTACTTTTTAAAAATACATTTTAATGCAAAAGTAATAGATTGGGAAAAAATATACTAGGCTACTTGGGAAAATATAAGTATAAAGAAAAAAATTGGGGGGCAGGGTATTAGCTCAGTGGTAGAGCACATGCTTAGTTAGCACGAGGTCCTGGGTTCAATTCCCAGTCCCTCCATTAAAATAAATAAGTAAATAAATAAAACCTAATTACTTCCACCAAAACAAACACACACACACACACACACACACAAATAAAATAAAATATTAAAAAAAGAAAAAAAATCATACACACTTTCACCATCCATAATAACTGCTGAATAGTTTGTTGTATTATCTAAGTTTTATCCTTTTAAATAACTTACCTACCATTTTCACAAAATTAGCATTATACTAGTATACTAATTAGTATTCTGAGGGTACAGTTTTATATCTACTTCTTTTTTATGAATTAATAAACCATATCAAATTGATAAATTAACCATAATTTATCAAATAAATCAACAGTAATTTAATTAATAATTTTCACACTGTTGGCCATCTAAGTTGTCTCTAATGTTTTGGGATTTGTGATTGAATACTATTATTTAAACCTTGATAAAATCCTTGTCAATAAGTTTTTGGTTGCACCTCTAATTACATCTTAAAGTCCCAGAAGTTGGGATTATTGCATCTAAATGAATGACTATGTTTAAGGCTCTTTATACAACTGGTGAAATTACTTTGCAGAAAGAAAAGGAGGAGTTTGCTGTATGTCCTATCAAATATCAGTTGACATTTTCAAGACTGTGTATAAGAGTGCTCATCTCACCATACCCTCATCAGCAATTACTTTTCTAACTCTATCTCTGTTAATGGTCTTTTATTTTTGTTTCATTGTAAATTTCACTAATTGTCTAAATTACTTCTGTGTACATGTGAAGTTAAATATATTTTCATGTTAGAGTAGAAATTCACTTATCTTCCTTGTGAATCACCTATTGCTGCCCTTTCCCTATTTTTATATACTAGTGTTTTTGATTTACAAGAGCTCTTTATATATTATCATTAATTATTGATATTGTGATTATCATAGTAATAATTAATCAGTATGTTAATGACATATTTGGACATAGTACTTGCAAATAATGTTCCCATTTTTTAGTTTGCCTTGGAATTTTATTTATCATGTTTATGCATCATCAACATTTCAAAGTAATACAGGAATACTTCAGTCTACACATGGCAAGTCAATGACTTTTTAAAAAAAAAATTTTCCTCAAACATATTTTTCCTTCACTCCCTGCTACCCAAGCCCATCCCTACTGCCCCAACATGGAACAAAAAGTCTACTAGCATTTGGACTTTTATTACTTCCAAAATGGTGTGAATTGATTACATGCCTTATATCAACTAAGTCTTGAACTCAAGAAATGTTCCATCAACGTTTAATGATTGTTTAATAAGCCCACCAATGAATTCTCTTTTAGAATAATTAGATAGATCAACTTAGTACTCAGAATTATGTTCATTTTAGCCTGGAGTAATAGACTCTGACTTGTTATCGGTGAAATACCAGACTCCTCTGATTATTTTGAATGAGTCATAAACACCCGTAACATTAGGGTTTGAGTCAGATATAAGTTGGGAGTTGAAAATATAGCCACTCATTCTGGGGAGTAGCTTTGGGAGTGTCTCGGAATTTTTGGCACTGAAGTCCAATAAGCACCATTATTTCCTCCACGGTCGTGCTCTTGGTGAGCTTTGATCGGCCTCATGTTTAGCCAGGCTACTTCGGCATCACTTTTAAAAGGATTTTATTTGCTATTTAATTTATAGAGTAATAGCACATAAGAATTAATCATATTTCATTTTAAAAGAATCAAAAGCAGAAATTCCAAATACATATTCTGTGAATAGAATCTCTGATCTATTAGTAGAGGTGGTTTAGGCGAAGTGTTGAGAATTCTGGGAAAGTATTCAGGCCAAAAAATGCCACAGCCAATTAGTGATCTGGGAGAAAGGTGTTTGTTTGTTTGTTTACCAGCCCAGGTTAAAGTAAATGTAATGACTAATTTGACAGTTCAAATACAAACTGATTTTCTAATTGATTTAGTGTCTGACACGCTGTCATTGAAGTAACATTATAGACTTTTTTTTTTTCTTCATTTGTTTTGGAAGGTGTTACTCTATTTGTAGAGAACAGCTCTCTGTAGAAAGAGGTTGGTATTACAATTATTTTAATTTTATTTTCTATTTGAAAAACGTTGAAAAATCCTGAGGAAATTTCCTTTGTTCTGTATTGACATCTGGCTTGATTTCCTCAAGGGCTCAATCTTCAAAGAATAGAAAAATAGGCCTGACTTGCATTTGTGACAATATCTGGGTCTGTGTAGGTTTTAAAATACAGTTTTTTTTAAGATGAAGATTAGTACTTGTAATCTTACCTGGATATCTAGCTGAGGGCACCCCAAGAGACCCTGAGCCATAGCTGTAAAATAAAGCTTTGCCCTTTGATCTTTTCTAAACTTCCTTGATCGAAACTCCACACTTATCTGTAAAGCAGAAATAACTTCAGCTTCTTTTAGTCCTCATCATTAGCTTTCAAACTTTACCATTCGTTATTCCCTAGACAATTAGCCTTCATCTTTTAGTCTGTCCTGTGAATATTTAAAATAACGTCAGCTTGATAAAGCAAATTTCAAGTCTACAAACCCAGTGCTGGAAAGCCCTGCTCTCCTGTCCTCGTCACATGGCAGGTGGAACCCCAGGGCCCACCTGGGGAGGGGGCACCGTTTCCCTCATCCAAAGTTCTTCTGAGCTTTGAAAAACCAGCTCTTGGCTGTAGCTAACATGTTCAGCGAACTACAGTTTTCCTTGAAAATGCTTCCTGCCAATTAAAAAACAAAGGAAGAAGATAAATGGTAAATGATTTTCAGGGAATTAAGTTTAACTTTTATAGTCTGTGTTTCTTGCCAAAAAAAAAAATTCTTTAAAGAAGTCAAAAAAATCTGTTTTCATATGTATATAGCCATTTTCTTTCTTCTTTCCCTGCCTACATTGAAACCTCATTTTAGGTAAAATATGTATAAGTTCTTCATTAACATCACACACATTTGTAGACCAGCTCTGTTCATACTAACTTTGTGCCCTAGTCATTCTCTGCCAGTTCTGACTAAACATCTCCTCAGAATAATATGCTACTCTTTTGGAGGCAAGTTGTCTCCTCCCTGAGGTTGGGTGACTTCATTTGATATGACACCAATATTAACCAAGGAAATGAACATTGAACACTGAAAAACCAAAAGGGAAGGTATTTTAAATCACTGGGCAGACACTTGGCACCAGGAGAAGGAACTGGCTCCGTAAGCCGGTCCAGGAAATGTGCCACATTGTTTGTAGAGAATCCAACTCCCCAAATTACAGAACTGGTAGAACGTTGTACACCGGGTTTACTTTGCTGGGTAACGTCATCCTTGGCTCAGATTCAATGAAAGATTCATCATCTTCCCAGGTGACACTGGGGCAAACCAAGGTTTAGTCTCCTTTTATTGCCAGGGAGAGACTGATGGTTGTGGGTAGAAAACTATGCAAGTGTTGGCAGTTCTAGCTGGCTGGAGCTTTCAGGTTTGTCCAAGTGAAAGTCAAGGGTGTGAACCCAGGTAAACTAAATGTTTGCCACTAAAGAAGCCACCGTGGACTTGAAACCACTGAGGTGCATAGTCCCATTCACAGAGAGCATGCCGTTCTATACAGCAACGATTTTCTCTGTGAATGACTCTGATACGTAGGTTAGCTCATTTAAGTTTTTGGGCTAAACATGCAAGAAGGTGACTTCACCAAGGATAGGTAGTGGTTATAGACACAGAATCTAATTCACAAGAAACACAGTTACGTCATTGTGAAGAATTCGAGCTTTGGTTCTTTAAGTATCAGAGTTTGTTATATATTTTAAAGATTGCAGCTGCAAACACTGCTTCTCCATAGTGGCTAGCAGGGTACATGCCTTTAGCTGTGAGAGGCAAGATTTAAATGGTGAATGGAACACGGTGTGGGACTTATTCTCATAAAAATTTAGCTGTATCAATAGCTTCAGAAAATGAAAAGTGTGGGTTTTTTTTAGAACTGAGCGATTATAAGTAAAAGTCTCTTTTTAAAAACACTTTATTGTGGTATAATTTTTGTACAGTAAACTGCACATATTTCAGATGTACAATCTGATGAATTTTGATAGGTGTACACACCCATGAAGCCACCACCACAATCAAGATACCTAACATTTCCATCACTCCCCCAGAGGTGCAAATTTTGGCCTCCAAATTTATCCTTTCCCACCCTCTTTACCCCCTAGTAACCATGAGTCTGTTCTCTATGTCTGTGAGTCTGTTTCTGTTTTGTAAATAAGTAAAAACCTCTTAATTTTTTATCTTTGTCATCTAATCAGCCTGATTATATATTTTAAAATTAGTTCTCAAAGTACTCTATGGCATAACCATCTTCTAAATTTCACAACAAATATACCATGGATACTTGAAAAGTTTCATATTTGTTAAGAATCAGCAAATGATGATCTTACCATATTGATGGGATCACATAGTCTGCTGTTGTTAACAGGTATTCAGCACAAACAGAAAACTGTCCCAAAGGGATAAATGATGAGAGAAAGTGTATTTGAAAAGGAAGATGTGTAGGAATATACTGTTCATTAGTTGCAGTGATAACAAGAACAGTCTTTTGACTTTGCAGAATGGAATCTGCAAAAAAAAAAAGGCCATGGGGATAAAAGAAGGTTCATTTATTCAATATTTTGTGAATATCCAGTTGCCTACAATATGCCAGACCCTGTAATATGTGCTAGGAGTGAAAATATTTAAAAACTTGGTTCCTGCTTTCAGGAAGCTCACGCATGGGCAAATAAATATGGTAGTTGCCATGGTTATAGGTGAGCAACACTCAGGGAGCGTAAAGAAAGAAGCAGCTAAGTTTTCCTAAGGGAACCAGGGAAGAGAAAGCAATGCTTGGTTCTCTGCAGGCCAGGGCAGGAAGAGAATATTGGGAGCTTCACAGGGTCAAGGGCATGCAGGACTGTCGAGTTTACTTTTGGGTAAGAGCAAGTGACTTAAGACTCTTAAGCAGAGGAGTGACACAAAGACACTTTTGTGTTGAATCTGTTTCTCTGAGACCTCTGCAGAGTGTGAGTTGGAAGGGCTGACACTCGGGAGAGGCTGGGTGTTGCCGGGATGAGAAGGGAGGAAATCCAGGGATGCAGTGGAAGGCAGACCACGCTGACTACTGGTTTCTTTCGGGCACCCCATTCCCACCTGTCTCGGCTTCAGCCTTAGGCTGGACTGAAACTCAGTGGCATGCCATAAGTTCTGAGGTGATGTAAATGACATGTACACAGTTATGGGTAAAAATCCCAATAAAACAAACTCTGAGGGAGGTGCAAATTATTTTATTTTTCTTATATTTTGTTACCTAAAGGATTGTTGGCTAGAAGTTCCAAAATACTTTTCTGTACAAATAAACACACACAGTAACAGTATGTACAAGTCAAAGTTAATTTAAAAGTGCCTCTTTTAAAGTATGGGCAAATCTGTGGCAATCCTACCCTGGAACAAGCCCATTTAAGCTCCGCTGTTAATAAAACAGTATAATATATGAAACGTGTGGCTGAGGAAACCAGCTAGTGAGTGTCACAGTGACTCACTGCATATGAGTGACTACAGAGTAACTTGAAGTGGCGGGAACACCTATGACAAAAGCTCCCGTGGGGTCCTATAGGGGCTCATTTGTGGCCCTTGGATGAATGGGAAATAAGCCCAGCATGAGCTCTGTTAAATTTTTTATTTGTGTTTAACAATAATTACCAAGGTTACACTGTGTACCAGGCAAGTGCGAAGAGTAGGATCAAAGCTTACAGCAAATCAAATACTGACAGCTGGTTCAACCAGAAATGGAGAATATGAAAACCAGAGACACTCAGAGAGCACTGTTCTCTTTTAATTGCTGTGTCTCTTTTGAGAATCTCAATCTGTTTAGTATTAACTGAACAAAGTGTATCCAAAAATTAAAGGCAAATTTTTGTTGGGACCAATGGTGCATTTAGAAGAGAAGAAACAGTGTGTCAGTTTTGACTTAGATGGGATTAACCATCAGAGAATTGTATTCGAGTCACGTTCACCATTATTTGCATTGTTACCTCTACTGTTTATGTTTATACTTTCTATGTGCATGGCACTGTGCTAAGAAGTCACCACTCACTATTTCATTTTGTCTCTCCAAAGCTTACGTGGTAGTCAGATGTTAATATTACCCCCATATTCAAGTAAAGCTGAGGCTTAGAGAGGTTGAATGGACTTTTTGCTATAGGGGCTCACCATAAATGTGAGACTGTTAGCACTGAAAGAAACTCGAGGTAATCTATTTCATCAAGAACCTAGCTGCTAAGCAATCAGGCAGGTACCGTAACACCAAGAGTCCATGTCTTATCCAACAAGGACAGCTACTGCTCAGTTGCAGCCTTTTTTTCTACATGGGAATGGAGGCCCATTGTTGCCAACCTTATAATTTTTGAAGAGAAATCAGAAATCTGGATTTGAAGGTGAAATTTCCCAATTTTTAAAACATGCTGGGCAAATAAGATATGTCCAAAGGCTAGATCTGATCAAAGGATCCCCAGTTAGCAACTTCTAATTAAGTACAATCCCATTATTCTACAAATGAGGCACAGAGAGGTGAAGCGAGCTGCCTGATGTCACACAGCAAGTCAGCTGGGAATCAACATGCAATACATATTTCTTCCATTTTCTTCCTTGAAATCTTGTTAGATTACAAGTTATCAAAACATTCCTGTAAGTTTTTCAGAAAAACTTGATGTGTATAGTTGAGGAAATGAGCTAGTAAGTGACAGAATAGATTGGCTATAGATTTTTGAAAGTTATTTAAAAATTGTTTACTTCCTTCATATATTCTACTAAAAATTGATACTTGCAATGCTAATGCTTTGGGCATAAATATTTATAAATATTTGCTTTTCCTGCTGCTGAGTGTTTTTGCTTAATGATTTCATAAAGAACTTTTTAAACACCATAACTTGGAGAATAGAATTTCTAAGAAAATCATCTATGGGTTGATTTTTAATTTTTGCTTAATGGATGTTTCAGGAGCATGATGACTTTTAACTACAAATCTTCTAATATTCTTCAGTTTTTATTTGATTTAAAAACTGGAGAAATGAATTAGGGGATCATATTACCAAACAATGAAGAAACTTTCCACTTCTACTGCAAGATTTTTCATTGTGGACCATAATAATTATAGAGTTGTTCTAGAGCTTAACTATTAGTATCTTCTCCCTTCCTTGTTTCTCTAATGGTAAAAAGATGGCTCTTGTGGGAACCCCTTAGTTCTCCATTCATCAGCTGGCTTGTCAAGGAATCCAGGAGGGGCTGTCCCACTGATGGCCAAAGACCCTGTGTGTGTGCAGATGTGGATTTATGTGGATGAGTGTTTCAGGAAAGAATATAAGAGAAATGAAGTCAGAGAGGGAGAAATGAAGTCACTCATCCGTCACACCCATTTCTTAAAGGAAGTGTCGGGAGTCAAAAGCTAGAGTGACAGATTGGGGGGGTGGGCTCTCAACCACGTGGTCTCAGGGAGTCATGAGATTCTTGATGACAAGGCACCGATCTTGCCTGCCGTTACCTCTTGCAGATGGGTCTCAGCATTCCCCTGTTGCTGACCGTGTGGCTTTTAATAGTACAGATGTTAAATATCTTCAGTAAGCTCAACCATTGTGAAACTTCTTTTCATCTGCGACTCCTTTACTTCCTGTGCTGTCACGGGCCTGGCAGTGCACTAGCTGACTTGCCCTGGAGGTTGGGGAAGGCCGACGGAATCCTGAATTTCCAGGCTCTTAGGAGTTTATTAACTTAGAATTAAGTATTTTAGAAGATCAGCTCGTATCTCATTTTCATATTTGCCACAATCTATTTTTTCTTTTATTTTGAAATAATTTTAGATTTACAAAAATGTTGCCAAAAGAGACCACAGTATATTTTCAAAATGAATTTCTTTTTTTAAAAACCTGGAAATCATTTCCCTATCTCATTTATATCATTTACTCAATGCAGTTATTATATATATATAGTTTACCTATGACAGGAAAAGCAAACTGTCATAGCAAAAACATGTGATCAAACAAATTCATGTATCTTTTTATTGACTCAGGTGAGAGAGGATATCCATAGTGCTTTGCATTCAGTAGATTCTCAAGAAATATTGTGGACTGGTGTACATAATAGGAAGGGTCTGATGACACATCTTCCCTCTTTAACTCAGAATTACTTAACAATGTCTTAATTTGTGTTTCAGTGTTAGGAAGGACTTACTGTGCACTGGTGCAAATGTGTGTCCCTCTAACTCAGAGTTTTATTTTGCAGAGAGGCCCTGTCTTAGGTTGTTTGGGCTGCTATAACACTGACTGGGTAGCTTATAAACAACAGAAATTTATTTCTCACAGTTCTGGCAGCTTAAAGTCCAAGATCAGGGTGACAACATGGTTGGGTTCGGGTCAAAGCTCTCTTCTGGGTTGTGGATGGCTGACTTCTCCCTGCTGACTTCTCTCTATAGTAGAAGAGGCATGGAACTCTGGAGAGTCTGTTATAAGAGCCCTTATGCTATTCACAAGGCCTCCATCTTCATGACCTTTGTACCTACCAAAGGCCCCACCTCTTAATACTGTCTCCTTGGCATTGGGATTTCAACATGAATTTGGGGGGATCACAAACATTCAGGCCATAGCAGGTCCCCAATGATCTTATGTTTTCTAGGACATTATGCTCAAAGGCCAGTGTTGTGCATAAATATTTCCTAACTTCTCTTCTGTATCTTATTATATACTCGTCATCCATTTATTTAGCTAAAGCTTTTGATTTCTAAATTTCTTTGATGTCTAAATCCATCTAAATCTGAGATACTTCACTAATCCCAAGGGGTTAATATATTCTACTTGTGCAAACCCATGTTCTCTGTCTTTTAAGCACCAATTCTATTTGTTCTATAGTTTGAAATTTGCAAATTTTAGCCACTATATATAAAAATTTTTTTAAAGTTTCTTCTGTATAGCACGGGGAACTATATTTAATATCTTGTAATAACCTTTAATGAAAAAGAATATGAAAACAAATATATGTATGTATATGCATGACTGGGACACTGTGCAGTATGTCAGAAATTGACACATTGTAACTGATATTTCAATTAAAAAAAAAAGAATAACTGAACTTTCACCATCCTGTGTCCACCCTCCTGCATACTTTAAGGACTGCTACTATGTTTGCACATGTAGCTACTGTTCGGTGCTTTAAAAGACAGAGAACATGGGTTTGCACACTCCAGTCATGACCATATTTGCTTACTATTTCTTTAACCTTTTCTCAGAACTTTTAGTAGCTTTGTTGTCCTCCTCTCAACAAGCTGGGGGACTGCTCTGATGTAGGACCCTGGTGTGAACATGCTGAGGGTGAGAATTCAGAGATCTGGAGAATTTGGGGAGGATGTACTGTTAGCCTGTCAAGTTAATCAGCAGCCTGTTTGTAACCCCCATCTCTGGCGGAGCTTTCCTATTGGAGTCATTCAAAAATGTGTCTAGTTCCTGAACTTTTCAGTCCCTTTTTGGCTTTCCTGTTTTTTTTTCTGTAATATTTGGGAAATCCTGTACATTCTCCATCTTCTTAATGAAAAGCCCAGAAGTGGAAGCATCATTAGGAGGGTCCTTAGGACTTTGAGATTTCTTAGGACTTTGAGAGATCAGTCTACATTTTTTGCTTTCTTCAATTTATTTGAGCCAGAATAGGGCTACCTTTTCCAGGAGACTGAGTAGAATATGCTGGTGTCCATTGCATTTTCTCATACCTTGCTTTTCTTTCCCTAGCTTCATTCAATTACACGAAGTTGTAGTGCTCATAAATTTTGTGTAAACCCTGCCCTAATTGGTTTGGAGGTTACATAAATGAATTAGACAGTTGTTGCCCTCAAGTGGTTTATGATCTTGCAGGATGGAGGACATGGTAAGTACACCAAAGCTGTATGATGCAGACAAAAATAAGTATAATTTCTGTTTCCAGTTTTATTCCTTACTTGGGTTAAATTTATCTGAAGCTTTTTAATCAAAGCCCTGTGGAATAAAGGAGAGGACGCAGAGAAAAGCAAAGTTCCTGGGCTGAATATACTCTTCACATACTGCGAGTGGTCTTGCTCCAAAGTACGAAGTCCAGACGTTGGGTTTATCCCACAGCTCGGTGAATGACAAAAATCCGAAGACTACATCTTTTGTAGCTTCACTATTTACAAATAACCTATAAGGATGCAGTAACCCTCTTTGAGGATCTACTGGCAGGCATACAACTAAGCCCAGTGGGGAGAAGCATCATCTTGAGTCCGGGACAGTGAAACTGGTTGTCTCTGGACTGTCGCTGTGCCACAGTCACAGAATGTAACAGAGATAATGCAGGAATTGTTACCACGCAACTCGGCTAAGACAGCCATCATTTTCAGGGCTTTGTCTCTAAAATCTCTCTCTTCCGTAAATTAATTCATGAAACTGCATAGCTTAGCCCTCTGAAAAGGATAACAGTTAGTGGTCTCCTGCCTTCGATGGAGAAACCGAGGCACAAAGCAAGCAGTTAATTTCCCTGAAATGTCCTGTGAGCAGTTAATTTCTTCGGAATGTCCAGTTAGCCCCTTAGCCAACGTTACTGATGACTAATTCTTGGTTCCTGACAACGGTTCTTCCCGGGCTCAAATATATTCTCAGCAAATCGTGAAGCTCGTGACCAATGAGCACTGCTCTGTTTATTCCATTAGATGCATTAGAAGCTTTCAGGGTCACTGTTTGTTTGTATATATGTTTGACATCATCTTTTTGGACTGTACTTGAGGTGGTTACCTCATAGCGAGTATCTCCGCAGAGATCCCTGACTGTATCAACACATCAGTAACTGTTACCGAAATATCACAGACCCAGGCTCTCCCACGAGGCATCTCTGGCCAAGAGGGCTGCTGAAAAGAGGAAGATGAGAAAGCCAATATCCTTATGAACTAAACTGTATTTCTAATAAAAGAAAAGAAAACAAGAACAAAACATTGACTTCGGTTCAAAATCCAGCTTGTTTTCTTTACAGAGGCCATTTTTTTAAGTTTGTCCGTACAAACTCACGCCTTTTCTCCATTGCTTATTGTCACATACTTTAAGAGGACATATTCTTTCCTTTTGATTTTTTCCCTTCTTCTACCTGCTTCTCTGTCTGCTTTGCAACACTGCAATCCTTCGGCTGTGTCTTCCCTGGTCAGTGTGCTTCTCCTTGTCAGACAGAGAGAGGGTTCAATGAAGGCAGCAGCGAGTGATGCTAGTTTCATCTGATATCTGTCTGTGTCCCTTCCCACTTCTTACTTCTGCCTTCATAATATCTTACTTAGGAGTGCAGGGAAATTTCGCCAATCTGACTCTGTCTGCACGGAAAAGTGAGAGCCGGGGAGGGGGAGGGGGTGAGACTGCAGCAGTTGCCTGGCCCTTTCTCAGTCCTGTGCTGGAGCCAAGCGGCACTGGCTGCATCCAGTGACGTCATGTTAGTAGCTTGAACTTGGCCCTGATGGAGGTATTTACACCATGGAAATCTGCAAATGCTACCTACTAATCAGGAACTTTTACTTTTTTCCTGAAGAGCTGGCTTACCAGCACATCACTGCCCTTATTTCCTGAAGAGCTGGTTTACCAGCACATCACTGTCCTTACCCTATACCTGCAGGACTTCTGCTGGTGTCCCGTAGAACTTCACCAAACCACTGACATATTGTGGACACAAGATGATAATCCAAAAGGAGTTAGGAAGAGGTAAATTCTCCACCTGTGCCATCACGTAAAGACATTTTGGGGACAGGGCTTTATCCTACCTGCAATCTCCATGAGCAACCCTTTAAAGCTCCAACAAATAAGTGTCTATTTGTAAGTCACAAGTGGGCTTTCTAAACAAATGCTGCTTCAGGATAACTTATAATCCCTGTTCCCACTTTGAACCAGCTTACTCCCACCACATCTCCTGTCCCCAGCAGACACCCAGGAGCCACTCTTCCTCCCAGCTTTGGTACACCCATGGATATAGGTGGAGGGTTTTTGTGCAGTGACTTCCATGACTCTTGTGGCTTCAGTGATTGAAAGGACTTCAGAAGCGTCAGGGATTCTGGCCCCACCACTGACTTCAGTGTGTGGGAAGTTCAGCTGGTATGTGAGCATTGGAGTTAAACCCCAGAGGCTTCTGCTCTTCCTGAGATCCCTTCTTTGTTGCCTCTGATAATTTCACAGCAGCTTCAGTGATGACAGGGGAGGCCACTGGCAGCAAGAGCAAGTGAGAAGGAAATGTCAGAGAGTCTCTTGGTAGCTGTCCGGACAGCACTGAGGAGCTCAGTTACTCACCCTCTCCCCTTGGAAACGTCTATAAATAGCTGAGGGTCTTTGAGGAGAACCTGCAGGTCCCCAGTCATGGGTGGGGGCAGACTTTGAGAAGCCATCATTTTCCTTCCAGGCCACTGAGTTCCAGGGGACCTGATCTTAAGTTCTCAGCCTGTGAAATGGCAGCGGCACAGAAATGTGGAATCTGAACTCAGTGAGACCTGGTTTAACAATTGGGTAAGCACCTAACAATCACTCATCCATTCATTCATATCCCAAGATTAAAAAAAAAAAGCAAAGAAATCCCCAATGACTTAGCATCCTTCTCTGAAGAAAAGTGAACAAGGTTACAGGGGCCTTGGAATTGCCATTATACATGTGATGTAATTTTGTGCTTTGAAAAAAGTCAGCTGCTAGATTACAGAGTGCTTTTCCAAGTTTTTAATAGATCACATTAAAGACCACTCTCTTAGAGTCATTGTGGAGGAAACCTATACTGCCTTGCACAGGGAAGGAGCTCAGGAACATTTTTCGTGGAACTGGCTTTGAGACAGAAATATCGACTCATTTTTAAAAATAAATTTTTTAAAATGACCTGGAAATAACTCATTCAAGCCTATTACCTAGCATTGGCAAAAGGTCTTGTTAGTTTCTCCAGCTCCCTTCATGACCTACCTACTCAACTGGAACATCTTTACTAGACTGTGAGGTCCATGGTGACACAGACCACCTAGAGTTCTTTTTTTTTTTTAACCCAGACGTGGTACTTGGAAATCATGTAATGAGTATGTATTGAATGAAAATAATAAAGTGGATCCTGAAAACAATTTCACTGATGACAGTAACATGAATTCTTTCAATTTAGTTTTTTTAAATTGTATATATATGTATATGTATATGTATATCTTTTTAATTGACGTATAGTCAGTTTACAATGTTGTGTCAATTTCTGGTGTACAGCATAAGGCTTCAGTCATACATGAACATACATATATTTGTTTTCCTGTTCTTTCCCACTATAAGTTATTACAAGGTATTGAATATAGTTCCCTCGATTTAGTTTTGAGCAATACATTTTAAAGTGTCAAAGAAAGGTTTATTCTAAAATTTCCTTTTCAGGGATGCATTCATGTGTGGGGTGTGGTATTTATAAATATATAAGCAACAAAACTGTTTAATGAAAACAGTGGGATTGTTTTGGTAAAATCTAAGGTTATGATTGGTTTATAATCTAAGTGAAATCTATCGAGAAATAGAAAACCTGTGAGTCTGTGTTCCTGGCTGGGACTTTGTTTAAGCCAAATGCAGCTGTTTATAATCCTTACGAGAGAAACTCTATTTTCATATAATTCATATATATCAATATCTTTTTCATAAAATATTGTGAGAGTTTTTTAAAGCAGTTCTCTTATCTTCTGAGGTTTTGATTTTTTTCTGTTTTATCTTCTTTTCTATGCTCCCACTAGTCATTGGGCATGTTTCCTTGGAGCAGAGGTGTAGGAAGGACAGAGGAGTGTTTGGGTCCATTACCTCAGTTGGCGCAGGAGTCTAATCACGCAGGTTCTTGTCTGCCTGGGACAGCTGCCTGTGCCCGTGCCGGGGAAAACCCTTTATTCACAAGCTACGTCACCTCCCCACTCTGGTTTGTCAGCTGCCTGGCAAATCTTTGTCCTTGGTCACAAGTGTCATTAGATGAGAGAATATGGGTGCCTGAAAGCAAACACATCACCACTCCTAGAAAAGCAATTCTCAGTTTGTGTTCTGTGGATGGTGAGTCACACCAGTGTACTAAGAACAGAAGAGGACAGAAACCAAGGGGAAGAGGGGTAAAGGACACCCTCCACCCTCCCTGGTTACAAATTTGGAAAACACTCACTTTGGGCATTTTTGTTGGCTTGAATGGTAGCTGATGAAACGTCAACAAAATAAGAAGGTAGGATTGAATTACTGGGAAAGTATTTTTTCTCATGGCTGCCTGAGAAACAGACTTTACTATTTATGTACATCTTAATTTTCAGGCATTAAAATTATAGGAACATAGCCAAAATTAAAAATAACCTGTGTTTTGTACTTTCTTGATGCGTAACTATAGAACATTCCTTGACCTTCCTCTGCCCTCGCTCTCACTATTTAGTTACCATGGCGACCACCAAGGTTCACTTTTCTTTTTTTCTGATGTGTAAGAATAACATTGCCATATGAGGGACAAACTGAAAGCTGAACATGCAAATGCAGAGTGTAGTCTTATTTTAAGATGCAGCTCGCCTGAGTTAATCCGCTATTCTGTTACACAAGTAATTAGTAGTTTGCTGCATTTGTCCTCCATTTTGAACTTCTCCTAACGCCACATCAGACCGCTGAATAGCTATATATATTTTTTAAACACCTTTATTGTGGTATGGTTTCTGTACAACAAACTACACATATTTCAGATGTACAGTTTGATGGATTTTGATAGATGTGCACACCCATGAAGCCACCACCACAATCAAAATAGCTCACATTTCCATCACTCCCCAAGAGGTGCAAATTTCAAATTCTCAATTTATCCTTTCCCACCCCCTTTACCCCCTGGTAACCATAAGTTTGTTCTCTACGTCTGTGAGTCTGTTTCTGTTTTGTGGATAAGTTCATTTGTGTCCTTTTTTTGGATTCCACATAGAAGTGATATCCTATGGCATTTTTCATTCTCTTTCTGGCTTACTTCACTTAGAATGATGATCTACAGGTCTATCCATGTTGCTGCAAGTGGCATTATTTTATTATTTTTACGGCTGAGTAATATTCCATCGTATACATAATTCCACATCTTCTTTATCCAGTCCTCTGTCGATGGGCTATGTCCTTTTGTTTATGCTCTTTCCTCTCCCTGGAAAGAGTTTCCTCATCCCCCAGGGTCCAGCTGGAGAACCACAATCTGCAAAGTGGCCAGTCCTCAGGCCTTGTCCCTCTGTCCTAATCTACAGCCATTGGTCTTTGCATGTTTACAATTTTTCTATGATCTCAGGAGTTATTCAGGATTAATTAGGCCCAGTTAATCCTCAGATCCAAGACTGCTATTGAAGCATTTCCCAAGCTTCCTTTTATTTTTTTAAATCTGTTCAAGTGTCTCTGTAGATCAGTCGTCACATGAGAGGTCATTGGGGTAGGAGATTCCATTATATTTCTTTATAATGTTTATTATTATTTAGTTAGTCAGGTTTTTTTCTACTTTTGGATATAATTTATAATAAGCCTAACACATTAGGATATTAGCATAACACTTATAATTCATAGATAAATATGCAAACGTTGGAGTAAGTGATTACATTTTAAAATAATGGATTGAACTGTTAGAAAAACTTATAGACCACTATCTTGGACTATGACATTCTTGAGGGAAGGAACATGATTTGTGTGTGTGTGTGTGTGTGTGTGTGTGTGTGTGTGTATCCTGGTACCCAACATGGCTCTTGTGTGCTTGTTTGTTATAGTGCATAAAAAAGTCTGTGGGATGAAATATAATCCATAGTTCTCCAGCTGAGAAAGCCAGGGAATGAACAGTAAGAGATCAGCATGGTAGTTCCTTGTCTTCATTTCTACCTAAACAATGGCAGACTCTCCCCTCCCCTCGAGTTAATTTAAGAGGTGGTTCCCAGGCGCCGGCTGGCATGCCCTCTGCTGTCCTGCCCCTGAGCTGGCTTGAGGAACTATTGATGCCATCTCTGCTGATTCCAGCAGTGACCCTGCAGGAATCCCCCAAATCCTCCTCCTGCCTTCTGCATGGCCAGTTCTCAAAGCAAGGCCCCAGTTCCTTGCAGAGCCTCTTCTGTGCGCACCTTGGTTTCCATGCACATCCTCAGCTTTGGCTGGGTGTCTGCAGAGGCATTCCCAGGAGTATGTGCCCATCACGCAGAACATTCCCTCTCCTCTTGCAAAGGGACATTGTCCCTGGTCAAGCTCACGATAGACTAGAGCTTCTTCCTTTTGGACTATTCCTTTCCAGACAGTTTCTTTGACTTCTCCACACAAGGGTCTACTCTTGTCTCTTCTACCTCCCCTATACATTTCTACCTGCCATCCAGGCTTGTCCACACTGGACCCAAACTCATATGGTTTCAGAAGACAGATGGGTGAGAAACAGGTGAAGCTTGCAGAGTGTTTACATAGAAACCCACAGGAGTGGTCATTACTAAATAATTTTTTTTCTTGAAACATGGAACTTTCCCGATGTAGCTTTTGTTTTTCTCCTTAGGTACAGAGAAGAATTTCCCTCCTAGAAGAAAAACAGAATGCAAATGTAGTAATAAACATTGGAAATTGACTCTTTAAAAATTTTTTTTAATTGAAGTACAGTCAATTTATAATGTTGTGTTAGTCTGGTGTACAGCATAGTGATTCAGTTATACATATACATATATATTCCTTTTCATATTCTTTTTCATTGTAGGCAAGATATTGAATATAGTTCCCTGTGCTATACAGTAGGACCTTGTTGTTTATTTATTTTAAATATAGTAGTTAGTATCTGCAAATTCTGAACTCCTATTTTATCCCTCCCCACCCCCTTCCCTGCCATAGTCATAAATTTGTTTTCTGTATCTGTGAGTCTGTTTCTGTTTTGTAAATAAGTTAATTTGTTTCATATTTTTTTAGATTCTACGTATAAGTGATATTATATGGTATTTTTCTTTCTCTTTCTGGCTTACTTCACTTAGTATGACGATCTACAAGTCCATCCATGTTGCTGCAAATGGCATTGTTTCATTCTTTTTCATGGCCGAGTAGTATTCTTGTGTGTGTGTGTGTGTGTGTGTGTGTGTGTGTGTGTGTATACCACAGCTTTTTTATCCAGTCATCTGTTGCTTTCATGTCATTGTTTTTGTAAATAGTGTTGCTATGAACATTGGAGTGCATGTATCTTTTCAAATTAGAGTTTCCTCTGGATATATGCCCAGGAGTGGGATTGCTAGATCATAGGGTAAATCTGTTTTTAGTTTTTTAAGGAATCTCCATACTGTTTTCATAACGGTTGTAACAAACTACATTCCCACCAACAGTGTAGGAGGGTTCCCTTTTCTCCACACCCTCTCCAGCATTTATCGTTTGTGGATTTTTAATGATGGCCATTCTGACTGGTGTGAGATACCTCACTGTAGTTTTGATTTGCATTTCTCTGATAATTAGTGATATTGAGCATTTTTTCATGTGCCTATTGGCCATCTGATGTCTTCTTTGAAGAAATTGCTATGACTTACTTTACATAGGAGAATAACCTAGTGGTATGATTTAAAGAAATACTGTACTCACCCTACCTTCAATCAGGCCTCTTTAAAATGACTCCTTTTCTTTAAATGTCAATCAGAGATTCACTAGGGTTAACAGAAACAGAGGAATGTAGAGTTAAGGTAGTGATGCTATTATGTGATTCAAATTTAGTCAGGTGATTTCTTAACCCCATCCTGAGGTCCTGGAAGACTGAGAATTCAACAGATGGGTGAGGGGTCAGGTTTGGGTTTGGGGAACACCTCAGGCAAGTCTGGGCGGGAAAGGCCCCTTGTGGAGCAGAATGAGATGACTGGGATCTCATTTTTATAATTTCAGTGAAAGGCAACCTAGGTGGGAAAACAGGAAAGGTGCCTAACGAGAGAGGTAAGGAGGGACGGAGAAAAGCACTGGGTGGCCTCGGGCAGAGCACTCTGTGTGATTCTTCCTTTGCTTCAGCCTCCTCCCAGAGCTGTCATGTCATGTGCAGTCATGTCATTGTTGGAAGTCTCTGAGCTCCCGCTGCCTCCAGCCCCGTACTTGAGCCTTATTCCTCGCCTTTCTTTTCCAAAGCCAGAGCCAAAGCAATAGCGATGTGATTTAAAGGAAAACTCCTTTACATGTATTGCCTGAAAGTCTTGCAGTGCTTTATGGTTTATAAAACTGTAACCACTGGTAGATTTCACAGTTAAGGCACACCAGAAAATATAAAGACATGATTCTAATACTTGATTTCTTTATGACTGAATTCAGCTTTAGTTACTCTCTGGCTACCTCTCCTCTTCTCCTTCCCTCCAATCCCCGCCGAAGCAGTGATTATCTAGTGATTATTTTGGGGGGAAGGGGAGCTAAATTCCATATGCATAGCTCAATCCTAGAACAAATCAGAATTCCATTTTGGTCTTTCCTTTCCCTCCTGCCAGGTTCTCCTCCTCCATACTTTGTACCCCACAGCACTGCTTCCTCTGTAGGGGTTCTGTGGGATGACAGGTGGGGCACCTCCATATCTGGTTCAGATGCACTGCCCTGCTGCTGTCAGGACTGGCCACATCGTTTAGGGGGTCCAGTGCGCGATGGAAATGTGGGGCCTCTAGTTTAAAAAAATTAAGACTTTTAAGATAGCAATAGCAGAACATTAAACCAAGCACAGGGGCCAATGTGCCTGCCCAGGTCACTTGCCTGCAAAGCTATTACCTGTGTTCTTGGTTGTCATCTTCCAGCCTGGCTCCCGGTGAAAGTCATGGCCAAGGCTCTCTCCTGTCTCTCCTGCTGTCTTGGACTCCCACCATGACTTTCTCAGATGCTGCAGATTCCTCGAGCATAGCTGTACCTTCTATCTCTTCCCCAGTTTAGGTGGTCTGCTATGAAGCCCTCTGCCTCGTGACATTTCCAGTAGCAGGACAGCTGTCCCCCCTGGCTCCCTTCCACCCTTGCCGGACACCTGGCCACTTCTCTGTCTCCTCCACATACTTAGTGGGCATGTCTCCATCACCCGCTTTGTACAGACATGTGCTGCTATGCTAAATCGCTGTTGTTGGTCTGCATATCCCAGGGCATGACTAGTGCCAGGGGGAATCCTACTATCAAATTTTAACCTGTCAATTTCTTCCACCTTAGATTCCTCAAATTTTGTGAAGGAACCTATTTATTTATTTATTTATTTATGAAGTATCTGCTGCTTTTGGGGTTTTTTGGGGGGCTATTATTTCCTTTTATATTTTGGGGGGTGGATTAGGTTTATTTATTTATTTGTTTGTTTGTTTGTTTGTTTGTTTGTTTATTTTAATGGAGGTACTGGGAAATGAACCCAGGATCTCCTACATGCTAAGCATGTACTCTACCACTGAGCTATCCCCTCCCCCTGGAACCCTTTTATATTCATGTCCTTCCTCAACTTACCTGCAAGAGAAGAAGAGAATGGGAAGGCAGGTTACGACATTATTTTTTCCTTAATCCTTTTGGCTTCTCCCTTATTTTCAGCCATTTTTCTGATTACTGTACACTGAAGAAGGAACTGGGGAGTGGCAGAAGCCAGTTCCCTTTCTCCCAGTTTAAATGCACCCATCAATCATATCTGTCACTCTGTAAATCAGGCTTGGCAAACTAAGGACTAGAGGTCAAATCTGACCACTCCCATGCATTGTGTATTGCCTATAGCTGCTTTCATGCTTCAACAGCAGAGCTGAATGACTAGAACAGAGACCGCATGGCCTGCAAGCCCCAAATATTTCATATTTACCCCTTTATAGAAAAACTTTGCCGACCCCTGTGCTAGACAATCACAGCCGAAAGTACAGTGTCTTCATCTCTGGTGGAACCTACTGGGGGTGTTGAGAGGTGTCTGATGACCCCAGTGGTTAATCTGTCACAGATTAATGCCTTACCACTGCCAGCAAATACTTCCACATACATACAGAGAGTAGACAGGCATTAGAATTTCACATACACACAGAGGTGGTGCAGACATTACTATCTTCATTTTAAAGATGAAAAAATTGTGGATTAGAGAGCGTATGTAACTTGTCCAGAATTACGGAATAAGTAAGTGTGAGGTTAACGGTGGGGACGTGAATCTCTTGATTCCTTGGGGTAAATGGCAAACATCTCAGGATGATTCAGCATGTTAGAAAAGCAAGTGTTAAGGGTGATCTATGAGGTCGTGGGACACCTTTAGGTCCACCGTGGAGTTGGGTGGTGTGCTGAGGTAGGGTGGCTGGAAGGTGGAGCAAAGAGAGGGACTAAGGGCTACTATGTATTTAAAGAGATTATTTCAAAAGGTGGTGGCAACTCATTGTCTTACATACTTCCTGACCACACAATGAGCCTGAAACTTTTGCACTGTGATAGCATGGCATTTTCGATAGAATCAATTTGTAATGCACCTTAATTAGCAAATCACAAAGTTTTCCTCTTTAACTGTTCTTGCCAACCTTTGCATTCATATTGCAACCAAGTTTATGGAGGTTGGTTGACTGCCATGGCATTCACACAGCATCAGAGTGAAAAGAGTCTTTAAACATCAGACAAATATCTTTGACAATCATATGGCTTCAGTTGCATTCATAGAATGTGTTTCAGTAAGAATAATTTTTACTTTCCTCCTGGCTTGATTTATGAAGTAGCTGTGCTCTGTTTTCAGTTTAGGCTTCCTATACACTGATCTATTTCAAGACAAGGGATGCCCAGGGACGATTAGAAAAGACAAGTCAAGAGGTGTTTAAAACAGACACAACCCATGACTCTCTGCATTACAATTGACTTTAGATCATTCTTTCATGTTAAGACATGGTTGAGAGATTTAAAATAAAAGGCATTTAAAGGACACCTGAGTGCTGTTGACATATGTGCAGGCAATTAGAACATGAAGTCATCATCAGCACACAGATGGATGATCTGTGTAGTATTTCATCTTCTCCCTTGTCAGCATGAAGCCGTGATATCATCCAAACCACTGCATGTCTTTCTCCTAGTGGAGGTTAACCTGTCTTTTTAATACCCAGCAGCTGTGATTTGCCTTCTTTTTCTTGAAAAACGCAATTAAATTATGTGAGAGTATTTTCTGCATAAAGATGATCGTTTTTTCTAACAGGACATTTTGTACGAGTTGGCTTACTAGAATCATCAGCGACTGTACAAACTGAAATTTGTTTTAATTTGCATAATGAAAAAAATCAGTTCGATTCATATCCAGTCCTGTAACAATTGTATTTCTGGAGTCCTAGTGACTTTCCCAATTCAAAGAGTCAGAAGTCAAAAAACTGCAAGGGCAAAGTTACTCTCCAGCTCCTTTGAAAAACTCAAGCACTGAGAAGTAGAGAGGCCGTGTCAGGGGAGCAGGGGAAGAGAATATGGCCTTAGAAGAATAATTTGTACACAAGTAGAAATTAGAGGGGAAAATCTGCTGGAATAGAGAGAGGCTACATTAATTGTTTTTTTGAGACTTTTTGTTGAATGGTATGCCCTTGACTAAATTTGTTTCAGCCCCCAAAAGGATACGATGAACTCAGTTGTGTTGCAACAGTTCTGATGTGGACGTAAAAGCTGCTGTTCAGCTTTCTGCTTGCACACGGAGTATCCAAACAAGCCTGTGTTCTAGTCCAGGCTTTCCCAGGTCCTGGCCACACTCTTTGGGGGCAAATGTCTAAATCTCTCTATGCCTCACTTTTCTTATCTTTTTAAGAGAAATTGTAGTACCTGCTTTATGGATTGTTTGGACCAGGATTTTATGAGATGATACTATGTCAGATACTTATCCCAGTGCTCAGAGCATCTGCTCCTTAGTAAAAGCCAGTGACTATTACTGTGAATAGGAGTAGGAGTTAAGAATAACTCATCACATAAAGACTGTTGAGAGAAAGTCTAAGGTTTTTGTCTTTCTGGCTATTTATAGGGCTCTGTTGTGAGGGAAAGGGAAATGACTGACTCTTCTGGATGGTGGGGCTGGGTCTTTTTAAAAGTGATGAAATACAGGAAGGAATTCCAGTTCAGGCTAACCAGGAGGCTGGTAAATTTCCAGAGTCGCTTTCTTTGTTAGATGATAAAACAAGTATTTAGCAACTTTAATTAAACTAAATGGTGACATTCTTCAGGGGCCACAGGTACTAAGAAAATGGCTGAAAAAAACCTATAGTGGTCAAGTAGAAAGAATATAGGTAAAATTTACCAGAAAACTAGAGTTACCTTCATCACTTAAATTTGAGGGCCTTAGTCTTTTTATATAACCAATAACTATGTATTATATCCTATGATACATCAGAATGTTAATAATAAAGGATTATAAATATACAAATGTTTAAAATGTATCTGAGGCTGAAGAATGAGTCATTGAAGTTAAAAATGTCAAAACCTGTTATGTTATCATTACTTTATATAATAGTATATTTCTAGGTATTTAAATGCTTTTCTCTTTTATACAATTGACAGTAGCTTTATTTCTGTGAAAAAAGTTAAAAAAAGAAAAAAAAATCCCAAGACCCTGTTATAGATGCTAGAAATTAATATAACAAGGGAAACCAATACCCCCTTTTATCAAAGCGGTAAGAAAGGCCACCCTATTTTACATTCAAATTTTTAAAACTCTCAAACTGTACATTCATTCAGACTCAATATGTGATTTTCAAACGTTTTCTTATTTCCTGGCAGTTTCCTATCATTATTTTTTGTTTTTGTTTTTTTCTGGAAAACTTTCCCGGGTCTGCTGTTATCTTTCTTGAATAATATTAAGTAGAACTTCATAAAATATTTTACCATGGTTTTAGGCTAGCATAGAATAATATTTTTTCTATTTGGCCATAGTAATATTTTTCTTGAACTTTTGGTTACAACATTGCTGCAATGACTCCAAAAGAATCCCCTTTCTTGAATTCTATCATTTTGTGTAATTATTTAGAAGAAATTTCAGTTGTCCTGGATAGATCTGTCCTAGTGGAATGAAAATGCCTTACATAAACAAAAAACTTAGTTATTTTGAGGATTTTATGAGCACAGAGAATGAGAAGTGAAAAGTCATTTAACATGGCTTGTTGCATAAACAAAATTATGAAAATGAAAGAAAATTGTAAAGAAACTTTAAGGGCAAGCCTAGGAATATTCATTCACAGTCTGTATCATTAGAATGAATGATAGTCTTCTGAGAAATGTTTTTGAACATTTCATGAGTTAGGATATTTATAACTAGACTTAACCAAGCAAATAAGGTATACGGAGGGAATAATCTGGCATTGATGGAGAATGAGCTAGTTGACTTGATCTGTCTTTTGCATCTTAAAAGTCACATAAAACTAGAACAGATGTTTTCTTTGGCCTTTAGTTTTGGGTGCTTTGGGTATTGTCATTTGTGCCTAAAAGAAAGAAGGAGGACAGTGCCATGCTAATGTTCTGGAAACCCCACTTGCATCAGGCTTTTTGCCAGGTCACAGTGTAAAAAGTAGGCTTTTTAGTAATTCTGTGCTTTCCTTTTTACTGTGTGTTACACTTACAATTTTATAAAGTAATTTAAAAAATAGAAATTATATAAATAAAGTTATTGCGGTAGCTCACCCTATGCCCTAGGTAGGTTCTTGAAAAAGAATACAAATAAAATAAAACCAGGAACAGACAGGAGCTGGGTACTTGAGAAGCATAGGAAAGATGCTAAAACCTAATTTATGCAGAAAAGAAGTTTTTGTTGGTGGTAGGGATGCAGACTATTGTGACTAATACAGAAAAAAAAAAAAAATGTGGAGCGAGAGGATGGCCATAGTTGAGTCCCTGGGACATGCCCTGCCAAGTGTGGGTCCTTGGCTTCATGTAGTAAAGAATTCAAGAGCAAGCCATAGTTGAGTAAAGGTAGATTTATTTGGAGAGATACATACTCCATAGACAGAGAGCAGGCTGCCTCAGAAGGCCAGGGAAGGCCACGAGGTGTGGGATTGGGTGCTTAGTTTAAAGTAAAAGTAGATACACACTCCACAGAGTGCAGGCTGTCTCAGAAGGCAAGGGAGTGAGATGCCTTGAGGTGCAGTGTTGCTGGTTTTTATGTGCTCAGTAGCTTCATATGCTGACAAGTGGGAGGATTATTCCAACTACTTTGGGAAAAAGGCTGCAATTCCCAGGAATTGGGCAACCGCTCACTTTTTGACCTTTTATGGTTAGACTCAGAACTGTCATGGGCCTGTAGGATTGTCATTTACCATGCTAATATATTATAATGAGCATATAATGAAGCTGAAGTTCTACTGGAAGTCAAATCTCCTGCCATCTTGGGCCTCAAGATCTGTTAGGAGTTGAATTTTCCACCACCTTGGTGTTAATTGCTGTGTCATTCCTTGAATGGCTGTGCCCTGCCCACTTCCTTCCTGTCTCTTGGGGAATGAAGATGAGAGATGACCACTAATATAAAAGTGGGAGGTTTGGAATAACATTTGGTTTTTCTTTTCTTCACACCCTAGTCAGCAAATTCCATACAAAGTGTTGCTGACTAACTACTATGAAAAAAAAAAAAGTAAATGTATTTCATGAACTATGTTGGGATAATTTAGTTTTTAAACAGAAGAATCTATGCCCCCAAATCATTGATTTTTAAAAAGAAAGGTTATAAGTCTAATGTGGCTCTTCCATTTATTTATATCTTTTTCTTGAGGGAACTTTCTTCAGAGGATCTGCATTGGGATGAAGCAAAGGTACTGTTGGCTTCATTCAGAAAGCTTGTTATTTACATGTCTCAAACTTGCAGCCATGCAGTAGAGGGGAGGAAAAAGTTTTCCTTCTTTCCTTCTAGGTTTTTTGGTTAGTCTACTAGTTAAATTGATATAAGACAAATTAACAAGAGAAAAACAAATTTAATTTCATACATATGGGAGTCCCATAAAGGTGTGAGATCCCAATGACAGCCAGGTAATTGATGCTTATATAACATCCTGAGTGAGAGAAAGGGATAGTGGTTTACAGATACAAAGGGAAGGAAGGCCATTCACAGGAAAGTAGAGGAGATGTTTGGAAAGCAAAATTTGCCTTATTATGCAGATATGTCTCTTAGGAAAAAAGGTATCCCTGGTAATAGCTCTCTTCCTAGTCCAGGCCCCCTTTCCGATGTAAATTTAGGCAGTTGATGGGGAGGAAAAAAGCTTTACCTGAATCTGCAGGGCTGTGAATGCCTTTCGCAATTCACATGCCCAAGTGGCATATTTTGGGGTCACAAATTCTGCTCCCCTTCACAAACAACTATGAAGAAGCCTACAGAGTGCCAGATGCCTTTTCGGTTACCTGCCTGCTACTTCTGTGAGCCCAATGGATGGGATTTGGCCAACTCTGATTAAATGTTTACTATTGTTCAGCTCCAGGGCTTTTACCACATTAAGTCTGTAATGGTCCCTGTTCAGACGGCATCCTGTTTTCATAATCTGTATCCGTAATAATTAGCCCTGTTGTTTCTCAGAAAAATATTTAAATGATTCATCATTTTACAATTTCTGCAGCAGGTTAATGATTTTGGGAAAAGTATTTTTGTTTAGCAGCCTAATTTCAATTGCTGTGTGAGTTTTGCAGGACTGCCTACGAAGGAGAAAAAATGAATGAATTTTTCTAACTCTGTAGTCTGAAGAGAAAAGAATATTTAGAAAGCATTTGTAAAATTTTCTGGATCATCTGATTTCCAGGTTGTTCCCTCCCCTTCCGAGTTGCATGTGTTTAAAGAACTTAGAAAAAAGTCATAGAGAGAGTAGGTATTTAGAGTCACATCTGGGAACAAATGCTAGCACTTCTAGTCACTAGGAGTAGCTGTGTGATCCAGGAAAAGATATTTAATCTCTTTAAACCTCAGTGACCTCATCTGTAAAATTGAGAAAAATAGCACCTAGCTCATAGAGTTGATGTGAATATTAATTTAAATGAGATGCTGTTTGTAAAATGCTTAGCACACTGTATAGTACTTAAGAAACAGTATTGAGAGCTATTAGAATAAAGAAGTGTATGAATGTCACTAAACGTGATACATGAAAGTCTGTTATTGTTCGGACACCTTCTACTAAATAGAATAAAGTGGTTTAAAGTGGATATTATTGATGGCAGACCTGTTTACACTATTGAGAAATTATGTTTTTCTCTCTCTTACATGTTGTCTGATCCCTTCCTAAAACATGTCTTGACTAGTTTGTTATTTCTGAGTATTTTCGCAATCCTGAGATTGAACAGGTACTGATTGCTGACTTTGCTATGGAGGTAAAGAGAGTAGACCCTATTTGGATCAGCAGAAAAGGACTGAAATCTATATGCCCATGTCAAAGCAAAAGCACTTAATATGAAATTGAAGGAAAATTAATAAGATGGCCACACTTAGGCTAACAGATTGCTTATTCTTATGCTTGCCCTTAAAACGGTCAACTAACCTGACTGACTGGTTGCTATTCACAGCTCCAAGCCCGTTGTTCAAATAAAGCTATTATTTTACTGTTTCTACTTTATTCCGGTAATTGAAAGTAATAATCATACTTGGTCTCTGAGTCAGTCTCCAGGGAGAAGGTCACAGAACTGTAACCTTACAAAATAGTATGAATTACCAAGAAGACCATGCCTTGGGTACTTATAAGATTGAAAGAGTGACAACCACTAGCCTCTATAGAATTGATCACCTGGAGACATCATGACTCCACTGAATCTTATGAGAAGAAAATAATTCTGCTGATTGTTATCGATGCTTTATTGTTTAAGCTATGGCTATATAATCATCCTGCCCTATCCCCAAGATGGGTTCACAGTTTTGAAGGCACTAGCCTGCTATGAGTCCCTTTTGCCTGGCAAAGCAATAAAGCTGCCTCTTTTCTTCTATGCTCCAAGATCTTGTCTCAGAGTTATTTGGCTTGTCAGGGATGGGGGCCAATCTTTTGGCAACAAAATTTCAGTGTCACAGAGAAAAAACTACTTGCTAAGACAGAATTAACATCACAGGTCTAACACATGAGATTATTCCATCAGTGAAAGTGAATTAATGTGGAAGAGAATAGGTAACTAAAGTTTTCAATCTGATTATGATATAAAATAATTAGATAATTCTAAAATGTGTGTTTTTTTCTGTAAAAATAATCTTGCAACTAATTTATTAATTATATAATTAATGTTCATTAATTCATGTAATTTCTGTAAAAGCTAGTAATACTACAAGAAAATTTATTTTTAAATGTTAATATCATTACCAAACTGAATTTGGGTCTGTTTGCCCACTATACAGTAAAGCCAATCTACTGACACTGGGTAGTGGTGAAGCAAAGTACAGTGTTTATTTTAGGGCCCAGCAAGGGGAACTGGTGGCTTATGTTCAAAGGAACCAAACTCTCTGATAGCTTTCAGGGAAGGGTTTTTAAAGACAACATTTGGGGTGAGGTTACAGGGTGCATGCCTTTCTTTCAATTGTTTAGTGGTGAGATAGCAAAGTGATATTTCAGGAATCTTCATCATCAACCTTCTGATTCCAACCAGTCTGGGGTCTGTGTGCTTGTGGTCAGCATATAGTCACCATCCTCCACCTGGGTAGGGATTTTGGTTTCTGTAGAACAACTCAAAAGATATGCATCAGATTGTTATGTCTGTCCCTTGAGAAGGAACTAGGACTCTGTTTTCTTGTTTAAGCTATTATTACGTTTCTTGCTTGACTGCTTTTCCTTTGTTTTTGCATGCCCTCACTTCCCTAATTTGTAATAGCTTAAGTCTATTCTTTGGAACTCGGGGAAGGCCTAGGCGCCTAAAGCATTTTTCTACAAACAAGAAACAGGGAACACAGATGAGCTTTTGTACCTTGCATGGCCTTGCTCAGTTTCAATGTTAGATTGAAATTTTTAGAAAGAACTAAATATAGAGTTGGTGCTAATTGCTGCTTTCTGTGTGTTTGTAAATATAATTGAATAAGACCATTTAACATACAGATAGTTCTGCATCTGTTCTATTTTACATATATCTTAATGCTTACCCTATAAAAGATATAGAAAATCTAGGGAAATAAGACACAAACACATGCTAAAGTCAAACACAAATGTTGTGTATGATTAAGACTGTGTATGATTAGGCTTAATCATTATCACCTTACTTCCTGTGCTTTGGGAAATGTTGTCTGGAATTTCCATTAATGCATGATCTCAATTGAAGTTGTCAAATCAATATTTGATGTACCATGCCAAAGACCCTTAAGATCTTACAGAGCAAATTGTTTCATATAAAAGAAATTCACATGTGGCATGGAGTTGTAGGGAGTCACAGTTCAATTTGGGAAGCTAATGTGTCTAAGCTGTGATGTGTAACAGGTTAAGAGTTAAATTTGAAACTGTGGGGGAGGAAAAATAATTTTTCCTTTACCTCTCTAAGGTTCTTGATTAATAAATCCCTGTAATAAAAAGACAGGTTAATTGGAGAAAGACAAACAGAAGTTTAGTAACATGTATACCTCCTGTATACATGGGAGAGACTCAGAAAAACTGAGAAAAACTGAATAACTCTTCAAAAAATGGTCCAAGCCATCACCTTAAATACCAGCTTCAGCTAAAAACAAAAAGAAAAGGATGTTGGATGGGGAGTCACTTATGAGAGGTTAACAGGAAAGCACAGTAAATACAGAGTTAAGTCATTGTCTTCTGCACTGATGAGAGTTCTAGAGATTTAGAGTCATCCTTTTCTTCCTGGTACAGCAAGGGACACTCTTACAAGCGGAGATTTCCCTTATAAATGTAAATGTTTCTTATAAAAGGGTAATTTCTACCCAGGTTTTAGAGTTCTCATGTCTGCTGTTTCTTAAAAATAATGAACTTAAAGTAATCAATATGCTAAAGAGGCATATTGGGGGGTGGCATATTGTGCTCCCCTTTAAAACTTTCTTTCCATTCATTACTTTTTTTTTGACTTGGAGCTTAAATCAGCCCACTCTGCCCACAAACAAGCTGTGATGAAATACAGTAGGTCTGCTCTGAAGTGCTCTGGCTTCCAATACAAAGAAACATCTGTTCTTTGTTCACCAGGGAAGCACAAAAGATGCTCTAAAATTTCAAGAACTAATCACTGAGTGAACCAGAAAACAGGGTTCCAGTGTTAAGGATCACTTCTTTGGTTTATAGTGTTAAAAATTAGGTGCTATAGCACTTGACTATCCTTTATGATTAGATTACTGCATTCTGTTGATTCTTACTTTGTGGTTGGCTTTATTTCTTTGATAACTATGTAAATGTATAAAGCTAAAGCTCTAAACGTTCTTAGAAACAATGAACAGTACATATATGTAAATTTTAAAATGGCTTTATCTCTCAATGTGTTGCTCCTCTTAGAATAAACTTTGTTTACCTGCCAAAAATTAAAAAAAATTAGATGCTATAGAAAGTTCACACACACACATCATAGGCCATTTGGTTATAAGTGTTCAGTTAAAAAAAAGGAGCAGCAATGTAGATTTCATGATTTGTTAGAAGAGTTGAATATTCACTATCTAAAAGGAAACATCACACTGTATTTATTTTTCTATTATAAACCTAGTGCTTTGAAAAGCTTTCTTTGGCTTCTTAACTGTGGCTGAGTTCATGAAGGAAATTTACTTTCAGAAAACAAATTTCCATATTTTATCTGGAATGAGTAATGAAAATCTTGCTCTTTAGCCATTCAAGGGAAGGACTATTTTTACTGTGAGTTTTAAATAAGCCCATGTGCTAAGTTACTATATTTAAGAGTTTAGGCAACTTTTGCAGTACAGCCCCCAGGATATTAGAGCTATCTTCCCTCAACTTTGAGTCCCAGCCTTTGAGTTCAGTATGTTTGTTTGTAACATACCTGTTAGTCAAGTTCTTTTGTTCTGAGACTGACAGAGATTCTGTAAAGCATTCAAAATGGAATGACTCAAATGTGCTCCCCATGGGATGAGTTAAGTGCTGTTTTGTTAACTTTTTTCCTTATTTTACCTCAAAGTATTTTTAAAATTTTTGATTTTGAAATTGATCTGTCTTCTCCCAATTCTTTGTGCTGTTGTTCTTATTACTATAAATGACTGACATAGAAAAAAGATATTGAAAAAGAGGCTATGGAAAAATAGACGTTCATATCCCTAAAAACTACCCCACCCTCTTCCCCTGGCTTTTCCCTTTTCCTCTCTCCATTTAAAGCCCCCACCCCGAACTGATGTGGATTTTTCTGCACATCATGACTCCCAACTTGTTCCTAGCAGGGTTTGAGGTTTGAATTTTCTGATAGACAATTTAGAGTCACTTAAAAAATAATCCTTTTATTTTAAAAAGCTTTAGATTCATAGAATTATTGCAAAGATAATACCAGGAGTTCCCATTCATTCCATACTAATTTCCTCTGTAATTAACATCTTACATGATTATGGTACATTGCTTATAATTAATGAACCCAGTATTGATGCATTATTTTGACTAATGTTCATGCTTTATCCACATCTCCTGTGTTTCCTAATGTCTTTTTTCTGTCTCAGGGTCTATCTGGGATGCCACAGTACATTTAGTTGTCATATGTCCTTAGCCTCTTCTTGGCTATGACAGTTATTTAAATTTTCTTTTTGATGACCTTCATAGTTTTAAAGATTACTGATCAGGCATTTTGTAGAGTCTGTCAGTTGGGATCTATCTGATGTTTTTCTTGTTATTAGACTTGGGGAATGTCTTAGGGGAGGAGGGCCACAAAGGCAAAAGGCCATTCTTATCACATTGTATCAAAGAAACATATCATCAATTGACTTAGCACTGCTGATGCTGATCTTGATTATTTGGCTTGAGAGGTTTGTCAGGTTAGAATCATATTTTCACTTTTTCCTAAAGACTGTCAAAATAATTTCCTGATATTTTTAACAACATATTCATTAAAGCTGCAAGGAGGCTATCAGGACTGATCTTTTGGTTTCTCTTTCTTGGTGATGTTGGAAAGCTCCTATTAGTTTCTAAGTCATCAGACAAAAATAATTTCAGGGGTGGTAGAAACATCTCTTTTTTCATGTGTTGCAGGTGGGAATGAGATCCCGAAATCAGGGTGGTGAAAGTTCATCCAACGGGCATGTCTCCTGCCCCAAGTCCTCCATCATCAGCAGTGCTGATGATAAAAGTCTCTCGGAAGATACGAAAAAGAAGAACAAATCAAATAGAAAGGAGGATGATGTCACGGCCTCAGGAACTGTCAAACGACACCTAAAACCATCTGGAGAAAGTGAACGAAAGAATAAGAAATCCTTGGAGTTATCCAAAGAAGACCTCATCCAGCTACTCAGTATAATGGAAGGGGAGTTGCAGGTAGAGTCACATTCTCTCAATTATTGTGTCTCTAGTCCTAAGGTGTAACTTAAGAGGTTATGAACCTATCTCCCTCCCTCACTGGATTGTGAACTTCATGGGGAGAGGGGCTGTTTTTCTTAGTCATTCCTAAATCCCCAGTGCCTGGCACAAGTTTGCACTTATTACTGTTGAATGAACGGATAAATGAATAGATGCTGATTCCAGCTGCAAGCTTCTCTAGAACAGGACATGATTTTGGTACTAGTTTAACACAGGTTCCGGTTCTTAGTAGTAATTAATCAATGTGGTTACCTAATTTAGCCAAAACCTGCAATTGAAAACTGAAAAGGTCATGATTATTAGAAGGCAGAATTAAGATCAATTGTTACTTTTGCTTTTTTTTTTTCCAGCAGGTAGAGTAAAAGAGAGATAAAGAGAAAGAGGCTTCATTTAAGCCAGTCTTACTCTTCTCATTTTTTTGTGACTTGCAGCCTTAATTTTCTACAACATCCTAGGAGCTGAGGTGCACTCGAATAAGCAGAGCATTGTATTGTGAAAACCTAATGCTTTCACAAAGCATTTTCAAGTCTATTACCTCATTCGATCTCAATAAAAATGTGGGTAATATTGTTTATAATTTATAGCAAGGTAATACTATCTATAATAAAATTATCTATAATTTATAACTTATAAACAGGCCCAGAAGGGTTGTCCAGATCTCATCTTAGGCCTCCTGATTCTTGGTCCAGGACACTTTGTACTGCCCATCCTCACCAACCTTCTGTCGGTGCCAGGTCCCTGGTTAAGAGAATGTTTTTAAGGATGCAGGGGGAGTTGGGCTTCTTCTGAGTTTCTGAGCCCTGGGCAATTGTATTTCTGGAAGTGAGGAAACAATAACTTTTTTTTTTTTTTTTTTGAGAAGAGGATGACTTAAGAGTGAGGTTGCAGTTGCTGTTTCCCTTTTTGTTTTTGTTAGATTCTTAGTTTGCATAAGCCTCTAGGGGCATAGTAACAATTGAATGAGATGAAATCTTTGTTTGGTGCTATTAGCATCAGAGATGTTGTCTGCAGCTGCCCTAAACTAGGGTGATCTGATCTGTTCCTGTTCTAATCTGTGTGTGCCTACAGATAAGGAAACCCCTGGGGTAAAGAGAAATAGAGAACGTACAAAACTCAAATTAAAAACAAACAAGTATGGTTGAACTCACCGTTTATGGGCTGAGAAAGATCATCTTTGCGTTTCACAGCAAAAGGTGAAATTTTCCAAAGTGCCACCATTACTCAAAATAACCTCACCACTGCCAGACATGTGGTTATTGTTCTGTGTATTAACATTTGTTGTGTAAAGAAGTAGAATATATTAGTGCAACTTTTTAAGCTGCCCTCAGCCTACAGCTATTGACCTGAGTGGAAGGTACAACCATTGCCTTCGAAATCTTCACCAAAGCAAGCCACTCTCCCTGGAGTGAGATGGCCTGCACTCTGTGGAGTGTGTATCTACTTTTACTTTAAACATCCAGTCCTACATCTCATGTTCTCTCTGGCCGTCTGAAACAGCCTGCACTCTGTCTATGGAGCATGTATCTCTCTGAATAAATCTACTTTGAGTCAAAAAAAAGAAAAGAAAAAAGAAATCTTCACAAAGCAATGCCATCAGCTCACTTCTTTCCGGGCATGTTGGCTTGTGTGAAGCCTGTGGCTCTTCCAGACACTAATTTCTGTAGAAGGCTGTTATATCATCGTGGACTTGGACAGTATTTAAGATTCATGTGGCTTTTATCTCCATGGTGTTGCCAGATATGATTCCAGAGCCTAAGCATGAAAAATATAAGCCCGCACACCTGGGACATGAAAAAAATTAACCAGAAGGCTCCAAGGAAATGCAGCTTTTCCTCCCTTAATCTTTATGAATACAGGCTACCTTACCTTACCCAATAGATGTATTCCTGAGCAGCAGTAAATAAGGAAATAGTGTAGGATATTTGTAGGGGAGGCAATGGAGAAAAAGAGAAATGAAGGCCCTGATATTGTAAGGAACTCCATGGTGAGTTCATTTGCAATGCAAATAGTCCATCCTCTATATATTTATATGCACATGCATATGTATGTAAGTATTTGCACTTGTAAATGCAGATTCTGCAATACTAAATTCGTTAAAAAATGAGAGGGCTCCTCTATTTAGAGTTGTGGATCCATTGTCATGGGAGGGGGTGTGTGTGTTGTAGCCAAGAGTGGGAGGTGGTTGGCATTAGCAAATGTGAGTGGGCTGGTGAAAATGTGACCACTGTGTGCCAGGTTTGCCACACTAGAGACGAGAAAAAAAGGTCTATTTAAAAATATAGTGCTGAGAAGAGAGGCAGAGAGTTTAGGGACCCTCAGCTCAGGCCTAGATGTGATTCAGCTGGACATTTATGAGCATTTAGTGAGTTGTCTCCCAGACCTTCAAGGCTACCCATCACTCTCCCTTTATGGAGCGGCCATCTATGGCTCAAATAGCTTTACTCTGGAGGTGGTGTTCCAGAGTTCTATCCTGTATCAGGGCTGACAAGCATCTTTGATGTGTCTTATCCACCTTCTCTATGTGGCAGATGTGATTCTGACACTCAGACAAGTCAAGTGACTCTCCAAAGGTCGCACAGCGATTTAGTTAACTTTTGCTCTACATCCAGACTCCCTGGCTCTCCGTCCAGTGTCTCTCCCATTGTCTCATTTACACCCTGGGGATGTGCAAGGCTGGGCTCTAGGACCTTTATACTTACTGTCTCCAGAATTTCTTTCAAGTAAATTCACTCTGTAAACTCCAAGGCCAAAGCCATTTGAGACTTTTTTAGGTAAGAGAAATTGAGGAATGTTTCTTTCACATCAGAGTGGAATGTGATCTGGGCCTTGAAGTTGTGTGTGATCTGGGTAGTGAGAAAGGCAGGGAAGCAGGAAGGAGGGCCACATGGCCATGGGCTGGGCGCCACATAGCCTTGAGGGGTTTCATATTCACTTACTCTCTGAGGGGTGTGCCCTGGAGCTGTGCAACAGCTTAGCCTTGGGGGGGACTGGACTACTGGTCAGAGGCACTAGGGTGACACACTAAAGGCTTATTACAGTGAGGAGATGAGACTGAGGTCAGGTCTGCCTGTGGGAGACATACCTGGGGAGTGACTTGGGGGAAATGAAGTGATGGAGGCTCACTCAGGCTTTTTATGCCCACTTTCTCTTTTGCAGATTCCTCTTTGATCTCTCTCATTCTCTCCAAATCCATACCCAGGGTTTTGGACATTACAGACAATTCTCTGTGTTTTCTGGTATCAATCATCTGCCACCTTTGGAATCTGTCATGTGATCTATGGGGATTTGTTGAACCAACATTATAGACAGAATGACCTTTATTGTTAGCATTGGCTCTTTGCAAAATCTGCAGTTTTTGGTTTATTTATTTATTATTTTTTGCCAGTCCAGGGGTCCAGTGAACTCTTGAAGTGCACCTTTAATGGATATGCATTAGAAATGGAGCTGCCTTTCCCAGGGATTTTTGTATTTTAAGGAGTCTTGACTGGAACTGGTGATGTCATGCCCCTTGTCCTAGAGAAGGACATCTTCCAGACTTTTCAAGCCTCACCTTAGCAGATGAAAGCTTGCCATTTCAGCACAATGACTGGCCAGCATCGCCTACACAGAAGCAGATGGATGGTTTCCATTATTACACTTCTGTCATTGACTGCTTCAGTAACAAGTACTTTCTAATAAATTGGAACATTTTTACTCTCTGGGTGAAAAACTGGTTATATGTTTCCCATATTAAACTGAAAATAATGAAATAGTGCACCCAGAGCATCACTTGGGCATCATGATTAATTTCCCCTTTTGTTTGTCCAAAAATAGCACTTTAAAGAAGCCAGTCAATTTGGCTACACTAAAAACAACAGAAGTTCAGAGGAAATGGTACTCACATCAAAAGGCCATGATACAGAATACTTGGCAGAAGGGTATTCTTGTAGAATAATTCAAAAACAGGATACGAATTAATTTTTTTCTTGATGGGAAAAATATTTAGCTCTTTCATACAATAAATTCCCTTGGTATATTCACTCAAGTACATATTTGAAAAACCAGCCTCCAGTTGGGTTTGATCATTTTCCCCTTTGTCCTTATAGTTAGTTCTCTTCTACCTGTGCAGAAGGAGGCTCAGAGAAAACTGGGTAATATAACTAGACAAGGCACCACCATTCCATCTGGCTTTGGGGTTCACCAGGCTGAGTCAGAGACAGACTCATCCATACACTGAAGAATTGATCTTCATCTGGCAGAAGTCATATTTCAGAGATACTTTATGAAATAGATAATATGCCTGTGGATTGCTAGAAGTTTCCCCCATTCTCTCCTTTTGGGGCTCCTAACCATTTTCTTTAATATTATTCACTACTTTTTTTTTTTTTTAACCTCTCTACAACCTACTCTAGGTAAGCCCTCTCTCCACTCTTTTTTCTCACCAAGAGAGATTATTCATTCTTAGGACATTCATTAATTCATTCTAAATTGATTAATCTTACAATATTTAAGAAACATCCTGTGCTAGAGTTCTGAAAAATGCAAAGGTGAATAATACTACTACTCGTGGTTAAAATTTGGTGTGCTCCTACTATGTGTCAAGCATGGTTTTCAGTACCAGGTACTAGAGCAGTCATGAAGAAAGCACACGATCTGGTAGGACAGGTGAGAAGGTACAGGAATGAGTGTTTTATAGGATAACTGCAGTGCAAATGAAGGGAATCAGAAGTGGGAAAGTTTATGGAAAAACTCAGAACATAAGTGAAGGAAAGCCTCACTGAAGTACTGGACCTTGAAGAGCTGGTAGGTTTAGGATATGTAGAGAGGAACACAGGGACCCACTTGAGCAGAAGCCAACACAGAGTGGGTGGAAAAGTAGGGGTCATGCTCATCAGTGAGCAATCTCCCTTCTGTGGAGATTATTTGATGGAGGTAAAAACTGCACCTCCATTGACCTCCATCGGAGACCACAAATACTGTAGAGGTTGCATCAGTCACATCAGTGGGAAGTTCCAGTCAGATAAGACTGAAGGGTATCTGTTGGGTTTGTGAATCTGGAGGTCATTGGGGGCATCTACCAGAGCAGTTTCAGTGAGTGTAAGCCATTGTCAGTGGTTTGAGAAGTGAAGGGAAGTTAAAGAAATAGAATAATATATTCTTGAAAATCCAGGAATTTAGAAAATTGTTTTTTGTTTTGGTAAGAGTTAATCAGATTTTCTGAGGTTTAGTGTGTGTGGTTTTTTTTTTTTTTTTATTTTGGAGATGGGGACAGTTTTTGTTTGTTTTTTTTGGACAAAGCCAAAGAAGCCACATTTCCCTTTTCTTTAGCACACCAGTAAATAACTCATCTAGCACAGAGTATGCTCTTAGTGCACAATTGTTGACCTCTTGCTTTGAAATCACCATGTTCCTTTTCTCTCCTTAGCTTTAAGTGAAACAGAGGAGTATTAAATAGTAAATGGCTAAAACAGCCTGACTTCAATGCCAAGTCCTGCAGGGAAGTGTTGTAGAACCCAAAAGATTTGGTAGTTGACCTTATTAGTGTGAACTCGGACCCTTGGTTTACTCCTGTCTATATTCCTCCTATGGGTGCATCTCCTACTTTGGGGGGCTGTTGTAGTTACTACACTTAGCCAATAGAAATGTTATTTGGAGAACTTTGGATAATAGAGAAAGGAGATAAGGTAGTAGCTAGAGGGAAACCCACATGAAGGGCGTGTTTTTAATGACGGAGGAAACTTTACTGTGTTTATTGGTTAAAGGCAAGGATTTTTTTTTTAACACCTTTATTGTGGTATGGTTCCTGTGCAGTAAACTACACATATTTCAAATGTACAATTTGATGAATTTCGATAGAGGTATACACCCATGAAACCACCAACACAATCAAGATAGCTAACATTTCCATCACTCCCCAGGAGGTGAAATTTTTGAATTCCCAGTTTATCTTTTCCCAACCCCTTTACCTGCTGGTAACCATTAAGTTTGTTCTCTATGTCTGTGAGTCCGTTTCTGTTTTGTGGATAAGTTCATTTGTGTCCTTTCGTTTAGATTCCACATATAAGTGATATCATATGGTAGTTTTCTTGCTCTTTCTGGCTTACTTCACTTAGAACGACAATCTCCAGATCCATCCATGTTGCTGCAAGTGGTATTATTTTATTCTTTTTATGGCTGAGTAGTATTCCACTATATCTATCTATCTATCTATCTATCTATCTATCTATCTATCTATCTATCTATCTATATCTATCTCACATTTTCTTTATCCAGTCATCTGTCAATGGACATTTGGGTAGTTTCCATGTCTTGGCTATTGTAAATAGTACTACTATGAACCTTGAAGTGCATGTGTCTTTTTGAATTACATTTTTCTTCAGATATATACCCAGGATTGGGATAGGGCAAGGATTTTTGATGGAGCAAAGTCTTGAAGGAGGCAGGAGGCAGGGAATCAAAGGTAAGGTTTGGGGGCTGACCTTGGGTTTGCCCTTGAAAAGGAGGGAGACCTTTCACCTTCTGTGATGGAGAGGAGAAGGAATGGGTGGGGATAAATGCAATGTTTGTAGAGGAAGGTGGACAATTCAGGGAGATCTCCCCAAAGCCTCGGCATTCTCAGCAAGGAAAGATAAAGTTCTGCTCTCCTGAAAATGAGGAGGCCAGGGCCAAGCAATGGTCTTAAGGGTAATTATATAAGTGCCGTACTGCTACTGAGGAGAATGTTTGAGAAAGGTGATTGTAGACATATAAGACATTAGTGAGTGGAGTTGATTCAGCCAGCCGAGAGATCATGTGTTTGCAGTGGCAGCAGTCTGTTTAGAAGCCTGAGTGTAAAAGAGGAGGTATGTTTTATAGCACTGGATCTAGGGTTGCAGTTGTCCAAGTGGGTGACAGTGCCCAGCAAAGAAGTGACGTCTGGAGGTCACTGGGAGGACATGCTGGAGAGGGCTGGAAAGATGTGAAGTGCAGTGCGAAGTTCTGTGCGGTGCAGTTTTAGCTAATGCAAGGTCTTGGGTGTGGTCCTGGGAGTAGAAGTGAAGGCAATTAGAATTAATGTGGTCAGGGAATGGTAAAGTTAGGATATTGGCTAAATTCGTGATGTTGAAGCCTCCTAAAATGATGGTGGGGTTTGGAGTGGAGAGCAAGTCTGTATCATTTAATAAGTGTGAGAATCGGGGAGCAGAGGGTCAGTCGATAATTGCTGCCAGACTGTTTCCTCTAAAGTGTTTCTCTGATCATATCATTCTGCTGCTTAGGAGTTTGTAAGAGATCTCTAGACCCTATCAGGTTGAAATCTAAGTTGACCAGACGGGGCGGTAAAAGCTAGTTATTAACAGGCTCCCCCTTAGCTGTTAAAGCTCGTCTTTCCTGTTCTTCACCATGACTCTTCCTATCCAATCAGACAGTCTCTGATTCTTCCCTCGCCCTGACCCACACACTCACATGTACCATCTCAAATACTGTCACCATCCCGGAGTTTTTTCCCTTAGGTTCCTTTATATTTCTTCCATCTTGAGACTTACTTACAAGACAGAAACTGGGCATCTTTAGGAAACTTCAGGACATGTGTATTTGTCCTTGTTCTGTCCTATACTTCCCTTGTGTACCAGTCACTATTTATTTTTTTCCTTTTTCATTGATGACTATTTTTTAGAGCAATTTTGGGGTCACAGCAAAATTGAGAGGAAAATGTAAGTTTCCCCTCTACCTTCTGCCCCTACTCATGTATAAACCCCCCCTCCTCAGTTATCAGTGTCTCCCACCAGACAGCTGGTCTGTTACAGCTCATGAACCTACATGGACTCGTCCTACCTTAGGGTTCACTTTTGGTGGTGTATGTTCTGTAGGTTTGGAAAACATAATGACATGTATCCACCATCAAAGTATCTTACAGACTATTTTCACTGCTCTAAACATCTTCTGTGCTCTGCCTGTTCATACCACCCCCAACTCTGCACAGATTTCTTTTAGGGCTTACCTCCTCTGTGAAATCTTTTCTAATTAATCACTTGCTACCCACCACTCGTTTTTCTCCTACATATCTCCTGAAATCCGACATTATTTTGGTGTAAGTGTAAGCCGTAGCTCCTGTACATACGCATCCCCCAAGTGTTTTATGTACTTACTTACATCTATTGCCTGAAGCAACAGGCAAGAGAGAACAGGTTGTGCCTTCTGCTTCTTGCATGTGCCTCGTTGGACCTAGCAAAGGGCTAGACACATCACTGTTTGTCTGCTGGTAACTGAATGGTTAATCTCAGAAGGTCCTAATATTTCTACACCGCAGGAGACAGTCATAGGATTAATTTTTTAATGTCTGCAAAAGACTTTGAACTCTACAGAAAAAGTGTAAGTTCACAGTATACACAATGTTACTGATTTAACAGTCATGGTCCCAAATGTTTGCAATGCTGCTCCTATTGCAATACTATGAGTCTACTTTTCTGTCATCTTTAACAAGAGATGTCATAACTCCACTGGGGATAGTAATAATCAGTTCAGATGGAATTACCTAGAGCAACCGAGCACCATAGGCTTATCCTACAGGAGTACCATTTATCCCTTTTTTCTTTAGCAATGGCTTCTCTTTTCCTAAGTGAATTCCTTTTGTCACATGGTAAGGCTTCCCATGGAATCTCTGTGCTTCTGAAGAATGAGACTTTTAGTTACTCTGCATGGCTTTTTAAATCGATGACTCACCTGTACTTAATATGCTCCATCTTTAGAATCTTGGACTGAGGTCACTCTGAGCGAGGCTGCCCAGTGAAACCTCACACCACCAAAATGGTCAGCATACTGAGAATGGTATGTCTTTGCTAAGTTTAGGAGGCAGCGAAGAGACAGATTGCTTTCTGATTAAAATCAGGAACAGATCTGACTCTTTGTTGATTATGATGCTTCAGAATCTCATGTGTCCAGTGGTATTGTCACTATTTTGGCAAAGAGCTTTGGCATCTGATTTTCATTGTTCAGGAAGAATATGTTTAGTGCTCCTCATGGAATCAGAAAGTTAGCTTCTCTGCAGTGAGAATAAAGCACTCATTAACACTGTTGGGGAGAAGCTTGATTTTATTTAAAAACTATGAAGAAAAATTAATAAAGAAAATGTCTTATAAGATAAACCTTTTTATTATTTTATGAAACTCTAGACATGGGAAAATATTACATAGGGATAATGTGTGTCTGTTCATCAATGATACTGGCCTGTGATTTTCTTTTTGGAAAGTGTCCTTGTCTGGTTTTGGTATCAGGGTGATGGTGGCTTCATAGAATGAGTTTGGGAGTCTTCCCTCCTCTTCAGTCTTTTGGAAGAGTTTGAGAAGGATCGATGTGCGTTCTTTTTTGTATGTTTGGTAGAATTCCCCAGTGAAGCCATCTGGTCTGGGACTTTTGCTTGTAGGGAGGTTTGTTTTATTACTGAGGATACTATGTGAAAGATGGAGATTCCCCATAAATGGCTCTAGCCTGTATTCTTTTCAGTGAAAATGGTCTCCATTACTTTAGTAAACAAATTACATCTAAATAGCTAACTTACCCATGTAAATATTTCACAGTTATTTGAACATGTGCTCTTGTTACATGGAGCCATTTTGAAGTAAAATTAGAGTTTGTACAGATAACTGTTATGAGAAATGTGTGTTGACTGGAGTAGGATTTGGGACATAATGAATGTGTGATTCCAGAAGGACTCCCAGGAGAGATGTCAGGTAGAATACGGCCAGATCTGAAGCTCAGAGGAGAGGTAAGCTGTAGACCTGTGGTGTCAAAAAGAACTTTCTATGAAGAAGGAAGTGCTGTATATCTGTGTTGTTCTATATGGTAACCACTAGCCACATGTGGCATGTAAGCATTTGAAATATGGCTAATATGGATGAAGAGCTGAATTTTAAATTTTATTTAATGATAATTAACTTAAATTTAGATAGCCACATGTGGCTTGTGGCTACATGTATCAGCATGGATATACAGAAATGAACATGACATTCCTCTGAGGAGACAGCAGTTGAAGCCAAGGGATAGAGAGTAAAAGGAAAAAGTCAAGTCCACTGGGCATATACCTGGAGGGAATTTCAATTCAAAAAGATACGTGCACCCCAATGTTCATAGCAGCACTATTTACAATAGCCAAGACATGGAAGCAACCTAAATGTCCATTGACAGATGACTAGATAAAGAAGTTGTGGTATATTTATACAATGGAATACTACTCAGCCATAAAAAGGAATAACATAATGCCATTTGCAACAACGTGGATGGACCTAGAGATTGTCATTCTAAGTGAAGTAAGCCAGAAAAAGAAAGAAAGCTACCATATGCTATCACTCATATATAGAATCTTAAAAAAGGATACAAATGAACATTTTTTAAAAAAACAGAAAGAGACTCACAGACATAGAAAACAAACTTATGGTCTCCAGTAGGGGAAGGAGTTGGGAAGGGATAAAATGGGAGTTAGAGATTTGCAGATACTAACTACTGTATATAAAATGGATAAACAGCAAGGTTATACTGTAAAGCACAGGGAACTATATTATCAATATATTGATTATCAATTATCAATATCTTGTAGTGACCTATAATGAAAAAGAATATGAAAACAAATATATGCATGTATATGTATGACTGAAACATTATGCTGTACACCAAAAATTGACACAACATTGTAAACTGACTATACTTCAATTAAAAAAAAAACAAAAAAGAAAAAGTCCGGTCCAAAGACAGACCCTTAGAGAACATCTCTGGTTAAGAGTGAGGAGAGAGACAAGAACTGGCTGAAGAGGAAGAGAGGGCACAGTTGAACATAAAGGAGGACAGACCAGAACTACCATGTGTCTGGGTGTCAGGGAGGAGAGAATTTCAGGAAGAAGACATTTCTAGTTCTCAGTGCTGCTGTGAAGTCAGAGGATGGAAGCTGAGAACAGCCACTTACTGAGCTGGCATTTAAAAGGCGCAGTTTCAAAGGAATGGTGAGTGTCGATACCAGGTTGCTTGTGCCCAGAAGTCCTTGGGCAAACTTTGCTCTTGAGAAGTTGGTGGCTACAGAAGGATAGCAGGCCTGGGCTTGAGGGAAGAGTAGGGGTGGAGGAAAGCTCTTGGTTTGTTTGTTTTTGTTCTTTTTTGGAGGGGAACCCTTGGACAGGTTTATAGGTGTCAGATACAGACGTCTTCCTGAACAATTCCCTCCCCCACCCCTTGCTTATCCTTCACGGGTGCTTTGATCTTCTCTCTTACTTAGGAGGCTGAGGTCTTTTCAACTCTCTCCATTCCTCCGAATCTCCCTTCTTTGCCTTCCCTTTCTCCTCTTCCCCCCTTCACTCAGAGAGAAGTATCTCTTTGTATCAAGGTTAGTTCTGTTGATGTGATCCTGCCTCTTTCCAGACTAATTTACAGCCCTCTTTGCCCTTTCCCCGCCCACCCCCCAATCTCCCTCCCCTTCCCCTGCTAGCTCTCCCAGGTCTTTATCACCAGCTTGTTGGGGGCCTAGATATTTTCCACATAAAAGGAGCTAGGTTGATCAAAGCTCCTGGGGTTCTTGAGACATGGGGTTATTGTCAGCAAGGTCCCCGTCCCCAGGGAATCTGGAAATGCACTATTTTGGACACTCGTTTTCTAATCTTTTGCTGACTACATGCCTACTTTCCTTCTCCCCTTCCACCCCATCCAGGTTCCTATGTCCTCACATAGGTAAATTCATCTCCATCATTTTCTGTATTGTTTGACTATTTTTAACAAAGCTTCTACTTGTCCATGTTTTTCTTTTTAAGAACAATTTTAAATGACAAACCCCTGGAGAACTGACTCTGTCTATAAAGCCCTTGGTAAAGGCTTTTTGAAAATTACTTTGTAGTTCTAATTGGCAAATATAAAATTTTTTTTCAAACAAAAAGTGGATTACCAATTTAATTTTTTTTTTCTAAAAGGATTGCATATTAAATCCAGAGACTGACTTTGTCAGAACTTCCAGCATAGTGACCAAGGCTGAGGATATTCCAAGGAAACATCAGGTGACAGTGAACATTCTGGTCTCATTTCCCACCTGTCATGGTGCCTTACCCCCTCTATCACTTTAGATATTTTGTCTCTGGATGCGTGAGGCCAATAGTAGTAGCAGAACCATCTCTCAACTGAGGAGCAGATGGTAACCTGCCCTGAAAACACTGTCATTACACTGTCCTCATTGCTGGGTGAAAGGAAGTCCTGACTTTCCTTTAACAAGCTCCATCCTCTCCTCCCCAAAAAGTATATGAGGAGGTGGATGGTGGTTCGTTATACTAGTTTGTTCATTTTGGTGTGTGTTTAAAACTCTTTTCATAATATAAAGTTAAAAAAAAAACCAAATACATGACAATGAAATGGCAGGAGAAAAATAATGTTGGTGTTGACCATTTGTCTTTCCTGAGCTGCCTGCTCTATACCGGGACCTTCATATTTGATTTAATGATCACACTAGGCCAAAAGTTAGATGAGACGTAAACAGTGGCTTAGATGATTTAAATAAACTCCCCGAAGGATGTCCTAGTAAGGTGTACCATGGCTTTCTGACCCTCAAGCCAATGCCTATTGCATGCCAGAAAAATAACACGCCCCCACTGTTTTTGTAGTCCAAACCAAAGAGCAAACTCACTGGGACAGAGAACTCTGTTCCACAGATAAAGAGAAGCAGCCTCTGTTATTTGCCAACAGAGCTTTTCCCATACAAAATGACACATTTTGAAATTGACAACTTGGGATAATTTTGGGGGGGGGTCCCTAAATCACAACTAGAACTGATGTTTAGGTTCCTTTCAGGAGACTGCCTTATCTCCTCACCTGCATCTTGCTCTTTTTTCATGCTTCTCAGTAGAATTATAACATGCTGAACAGTAGCAATCACTTGTCACGAATCCATTTGGGATGGACGCCGATGCCATTGTCAAACTGGTGATTGGAAGCATCGAAAAGCAAAGTAAAATCTTCCCTTTAAGTTTAGGTGCATTTTCTGGTTTATTAATTCTTATAACATATTTTTATAGTTATTACATGTTTTTAATAGTAAAATACAAAGCTGCATACATAGAAGATGGTGAATTGCTTTTCTTTCTTTCCTTCCTTCCTTCCTCTTTCCATCTTTCTTTCTTTCTTTCTTTCTTTTTCTTTCTTTCTCTCATTCTTTCTTCACAAGAAGATGGTGAATTTAAATTGATGTTGTCTGGCGAGAGGGTATAGCTCAAGTGGTAGAGCCCATGCTTAGCATGCATGAGGTCCTGGGTTCAATCCCCAGTACCTACTCTAAAAAAGTAAATAAGCTTAGTTACTTCCTTCCCCCCCAAAATTAAATAAAATTTAAAATAATTCATGTTGTCCAAATTAGTGAGATGTCACGGCACTACTTACAACTGCTAGCAGCTTGACATTGTTTACAAATTCCCAGGCCAGCTTTTAACCCCTTGTTTGTTCCCTCCTCTCTTTTGAGCAGTTCTAGGGATACTCCTGGAAGTCACTGGGCAAAGACTTGGTCAATAACGAATGGCCTGTTTTAGGCACTTCTTTCCTCATGGTCTTCCAGTGCCCCTCAGGAGACCTTTCTTGAAGCACTGGTGATGATTCAGAGGGTTTGTTCTGAACCTCGAATGACCTGTGGCGTCCTCAGGTTTGCCAGATGGGCTTCCAAGAGCAGATGTGTGGAATATTTTCCTTTGCAAAGCTTGCTGGCCCAGGTGGGATTTGAAATCTGACTTCATAAGCATCACGTCAACCCGTCATACCCAGCCTCAAAACACGTGAAGAGCTCAGAGGGACTCACGTCACCCGGCTGTCAACAGAGAACTATTTTTATCTAAACCATCTGTATTTAAAAGAGAAAGCAGTGCACTGATGATAATTGTTGAAATTATTTCACTGTGGTATTAGTGCATAATCGAAAGAAAGATCGTCGACTGATTCAGGAAGGGCACTGTCACTTGGGTCTTCTCAGCTAACGCGTAATCCTGTCTGTGGACACGGTCTCGCGCTTTGACAATGTATATTTTTGTACTGGCAGGAGAGAACTTCTGTCGACCTTTCCAAACAGCAGCCTTAATCTCTGGCAATACTCCCATGCTAAACATTTCCTGATCAAGGGCCTGAAAGGAAACAAGAAACAATGTGCACAACTTTTAGTAGACTCCACTCTCGCCCTGCCTTTTAAAAATAGTACTAATGAAAGCACGTTTGCAAGTCCCAGGCTCTGTGGGGAATAGCTAATTTATGAGGAAAATCAGTGATACACCACGCATTTGTATGTCCCTAAGCAAATGTAGGAAATGATCTAATGGGCTCAAAACCAACACTCACACCAATGAAAGTAAGTGTCCCTTGAACAGTGGTGTTAACCATTTTTGAGCCTTAAATGGGTCTGCCCTGTGGTAAATTATTATAATAATTATCCCTGCCATCTTGGAATAGTGAACAAATTTTAATATGTGAGATATATACATATGATATAAATTATATACATGTAATTTTTTAAATGAGCAAACCTTTTTTTAAACTGGAAAACTATGTGTAAGATGAACTGTATTCTGAAACAATCAAAATGTGCATGCTTTTTATTTTTAATGGAATCTAAATTCTCGGCTTTGAGTTTACAAAGGACGATCATCTGCGTGCAGATAAGAGCACCATTGCGTACAGAGTGTGTGTCCTCAGTATTTACCTTTGCAATATCCGACGTGACTTGTTTATGGCTGGTTGTGGTCTGACATGTCAGCCTGAAGTGCCAAGGATGCTGACTGCAAAATACCTGGGCAAAGATGTCTCCTGAAAAGAGATGTACACATCCCGACCGAGAGGTGCTTCTGGGTCACTGAAGAGTGGAAAGCAGGAAGCTCTGAACACTGCATTCCCTTCCTGCCTCTCCAGAGCTGTAATTGCTTAAGTGGGGAGGGATATAGGCTTCTCCCTCTTCACCTGTGAGACAGGACGCCGGTGGCTGTGAGTTTCCCCTCCCCCGGGCCTCACCACCTCAGTGCCATGACTTTCACAGTATCACACTGCTGTCCACTATAGCAGAGTGGATCAACAACCCGGCCTTTCCTGTGGATTCTCTACCACCTCCTGACAGTTGATTCAATTGACCAGGGGATAACTGACAGGCAAGCATGGAAAACTGACTAGGGAGTGGAGGGCATGTGAAAGGGAGGAATAAACCAGGGTCCCTGACCTCACACAACTGGAGAGACGTGCCCTCCACCGTCAGTGCCTCACTTCAGCATCCTTACTGCCTTTCATGTGGTTTACTGCCACAGCCTCCTAACTGGTACACCCTTCCTGTGGTCTTGTCACCTGTAATTCTCCGTGTCCCAGCAAGCATTAGCTTTTTAAAATACAAATTGATCAAGTCTTGTGTCTGCTGGAAACACTCAGACACTCCCTGTTGCTCTGAGAGGCTTTCAGGCACCAGCATGTGCTCCCCTCTGCAGGCTCACCTTTGACTGCATCTCCCCAGTCTGCGGTCCTGTCATACTGACTTGTCTGCAGTCCCCGGAACATTTCCCCGTCGTAAAGAGTGTTGAGTCTTCTTCCTGGGGACTCTTCTCTTTTGTGATGGATCATGCAAATAGTTTGAAAGCAGAGGCACTAATATAGGTTGTGTTCAAGGTTGGCTGATGGGAGCAGTGCATTGATTCTATTCATTGATTTTGTCCTACTTTACTTTTAATGTTTTTCCACATCGAGTAAAGGTCATTAGGCAGAGAAAGCAATTCTCCAGACAAACACCTACTGTGAGGCTAGTGCCTGAAAGTTTATTCCATCACTTGTTATAGCTTGCTCACATGTTTCATCAAGGACTTCCCGGAAAAGAACTTCCGTTCTGTCCAGGTGTTCAGAGATTTTTATATTTTGATAGAGTGTCATTCCTGAATCTCTTCCAAGGTGGAGTCTTATTGTAGTTACATGCTCGGGAATCACGTTGTAGTTATAAAGCAAGCGTATGGATGGAGCCAGGCTCTGATTCAGTAGTAAACTGGGGTCCAAAAATCAGACCAAATATGAAAATACGATTGTAGGGGTAAAGTTTATAGATTTTCAAAATTTTTTGTTGAAAATATTTTTTGTGTGATGTAAAACAACAATTTTATTATCTTTCATGGTGTTTTTTGCTTATTGAAGTATAATAGACATATAACATTATATTAGTTTCAGGTATACAATGTAATGATTTGACATTTCTGTATATTGTGAAATGATCACCACAGTCAGTCTAGGTAACTTAATAATTTTAAAATTTGGAATGGTTAATTCACACATATGGTTGAAAAGCTAGAAAAGGGTATAATATATGGATGTATATATTCTTTTTTTTTTAACATGAGTGGAGTATATCAAATACACCATTCTGCAATTGGCCTTTTTCAGATATCAAGTATGCCTTGACAATCTTTCCCTATTAGAACACACAGAGATTTTACGTTCTGTTTAAAGGCTGGTGGTTATATGATAGTTGCGTGTACCTTAGTGCAGTCCTCTGCTGTTGGACATTTAAGCTGTACCAGTCTCAGCTGCACAATCAATGCTGCATAAATACATTATGCATACATCTTATCACACATGTCAAATTTTTTCTTGACCATATTGCCAGCGTTGGAATTGCTGAGTCAAAGGATATATAGATTTTGCTAAGTTGCCCTTTATAGGTGTTTTCTCACACTTTTGAAAACACACTGCATTATTAATAGTTTTGCCAGTCTGATGTTTTAATTCCTTTGCCAGTCTGACAGGTGAAGTGGCTATCTCCTTGTAGTTTAAATTTACATTTCTCTTATGACTGACGTTGAGCATCTTTTCAAATGTTTGTCCAGGTATTTATATTGCCTTTTCTATGACTGATCTGTTCATACTCATTGCCTGTTTTTCTGTTGAATTTTCTGTCTTTTATTGAGTAATATGAGTTCTTTATATAGTAAAGAATTTAGTTCTTTGCCTGGGATATGAGTAGATAAAATATTTTCCCCATCTCATTATTTTTATTTTGACTTTGCTTTTGACATTTCTCACCATGGAGAATTTATTATTACTATTATTAGTCAGACATCAATCTTTTCTTTTATGGCTTCTGATTTAGATCAGATTTAGAAAGGCCTTCTCACCCTCAGATTATGAAAGATTTCTTTCAAATTTTCTTCTAGTACTGCCCCCCCCTGTTTTTCCATTTAAATATTTTATCCATCTGGAATTCATCTTTGTTTAAGGTGAGCCACTCTACTTTTTTGTAGATGACTGTTGTCAGGAAGACAGAAACCACTCTCGAGGTTTAAAACAGAAAGGAGTTAATAAAAAGCTTTGGTGGGGGGAGGGTGTAGCCCAGTGGTAGAGTGCCTGCTTATCCTGAACGAGGTCCTGGTTTCAATCCCCAGTACCTCCATCAGATAAATAAATAAATGAACAAATAAATAAACGAATAAGCCTAATTACCCCCCCCCCAAAAAGCCTTGGTGACACAGACGTCGGAAAGCTGAAAGAGTAAAAAGAGAATGCTGAGGTGACCAGAGAGGATGCTACAAGAAGCAGATACCCCAGCAGATAAGCGCTGGGGAATCAAAGGGAAGAGGTAGACCTAGTACAACACGGGAGTTCAGAGGAGGGACCTCTCTGCGGGGCTCACTGCCCAGCTTCTGCTGGTGCCTGCGAGGGAGCTGGGTGAGGCAGGTCTGGAAGGTCTGACATGCTGGAGCTGGAGCTAATGTTATGCTGGAGCAGCACCATCAGGACAAAACAGAAAGGCCCCCCCTCCCCTCCCCTCCTTTTAATCCCTCTAGTGACTCCCAGGGGTAGAACCCAACAGGGAGCAGCAAACACAGGAGTCGGGCAATGCAATTTTCAGAGTTCCAGACTCCATGTGATGGAGTAGAATAAAAGATAAATGTTTCTACAGCTGAGAGACAATAAGTGAATAACCATTAACTGAACAAACAATTTTCTCCTATGATTTGAAATATCACTTTTACCTATAATATTTAAATCTATTTCTGAATTACCATGTAGTCCATAGATTTCTGTTTTGTGTACTAGTACCACACTGTTTTTTTTTTTTTTTACCATAACATTTTATTTTATTTTATTTATTTTTAATGAAGTACAGTCAGTTATAATGTGTCAATTTCTGGTGTACAGCACAATGTCCCAGTCATGCACATACATGCATATATTCATTTTCATATTCTTTTTCATTAAGAAACTGAATAGTTCCCTACACAGAAGAAATTTGCTTTTTATCTATTTTTATATATAGTAGTTAATATTTGCAAATCTTGAATTCCCAAATTTATCCCTTCCCAACCGCATTCCCCTGGTAACCACAGATTGTCTACTATGTCTGCGAGTCTGTTTCTGTTTTATAGATGAGTTCATTGGTGTCCTCTTTTTTCTTTTTTTAGGTTCCAAACTGTTTTAATTATCATAGCACTATGTTTTTGTTGTGAAAAGGCTAGTCCTTTCTCATTACACTTTTTCTGAATTTTCCCAGCTATTATTATCTACTTTTAAAGGAGGTGACTTTAAACTCAAAAGATCTTGAAAGGGAAAACCCTTTGAAAGGGGTATAAAAATCAGAATGCTTTTTATTAAAAAATATATTTTCTCTTGGATATTTTTCATTGTTCATGGTAATCAGAACCCTTATATATTAAGTACTTAACACATATTTGCTGAATAACTATGTAAAATTTTAAAATATCATTGTGTCTGTTTTTTATTCCATTCCCGTGAACTCCAAACCAGTTTTAGTTTTATTGTATTGACGATGGTTGAATGAATAGAGAAAATGCAGAGATCTTTCCCTTTGTCAGCAGTTCTTTATCTACTTCCTTGCTTCCAAGTTGATGTGCACCACCAGAAACAGGGATCCAGCTCTGAGGCTTTGTGTAATCCAGACAGCTGATGAGGGGGCTGCTGATGGCTTGCACCAGGGTGGTGAGAGTGGTGGTGGTGAAAAGTGCTCAGGTCCTGTACAAATTCTGTAGGAGAGCTTACAGTGTTTGGTGGCAGGTTGAATATGGAATATGTAAGAAGGTGATTAGCCAAGTCTGTCTCCAAGGTTGTTTGATCCAGCAAATGGGAATCAGGGGTTGCCATTTACTGAGATGGGGAAGGCCATAGGTGGAGCAAAGTAGATAAGCAGAGACCAGAAATTTAATTTTGTACATTATGTATGAGATGCTGTTAGATATTTAAGTACAGAGAGATACCCAGTAGGCATTTGGATGAGTCTGGAGTTTTAAGGAAAACATTTGGACTGCAGTTATCAATTTGGGAGTCATCCGTATATAAATGGTACTTAATGTTGTGAAACAGGTGAAAACATGAAGAAAATTTAGAAGGAAAAAAATAAGAAGTCCAAGGACTGAGCCCTGGGGAATTCTAGCACTGAGAGGTTGGAAAGATGGGGAGGGAGGAATCAGTAAAGGAGAATGAGAATGAGCAGCTAGAGAGGTTGGAAAGAAATTAGCAAAGTATTCTGGAGTCAACGTGAGGAATTTTTCAAAGTGCAGAGAAAGATCAAAAGTGTCAGATGCTTCTGATGGATCAAGGAGAATGAAGAATGAGAACTGACTGTTGCATTTAGCAGCAGGGGAAGTCATGGCACGCCTTGGTAAGAGAGGTTTTAGTAAAGTGATAGGAGCAGAAACTGGATTGGAGTGGGCTCAAATGAGCCACACTCATTTGGTAGGAGGAATCACTGGCGGCAGTGAGTATAGACAGCTTTTTCAATGAGCTTTGTTGTAGAGAGAAGGAGAAAAATGAAGTGGAACTTGTAGGAGTCAAGAGAGATTCAAAGCTAGGGCATTTTAGGGAAGAGGGAGAGAATGATCGGAAGCAGGCAGAAATCTACGAGCAGAGTTGGGGAGAAACTACCAGCTTCTTTTGAGGGCTCTTGGGGAAGAGGTGTCCTCAGGGAAAGAGCCAGAGTTGCCTTAGGGAAGTGATTCTCAAACTTGGCTGCAAATGCTCGAACCACACCCAGACCAATTAGACAACAATCTCTGGAAGTGGGAGGCAGGAATCAATATCTCTTAAAAGCTTCAAATGCTTTCAGTGTTCTGTAAGATTTGAGAATCACTGCTTTTCGAACAAGGAGGTGCTAGGAACATTTTCAGAAGAGTTTGTAAACCTAGAAGTGGCTTGTGAGTGAATGTGAGTTTCAAAGAGCACAGGGACAGAGTTTCAGATGAGAATTAGGTGCGACATAGCATTAAAAAGATGCCAAATGCAGATCTGAGCTGGATCGGTGCGGGGGATGAGTTTTCTCTGGGTCTTACTTGTCATACCTAAGGTACCACGTGCTTCCACTTTAGCAGCTGCAATATCAGAAGTACACAATTGTTTTCTTTATTTATGGCTTTGGTGAGGTTTTAGTTGCTGCACCAGGCATGTCAGGAAGAGATGCTTCGAATGGTTTTGCTGTGGTTAAGTTATCTTGGGATTGTAAGCCTTTCAGCTGATCCCCATGAAAATGACACCATCTGTGCGACGACAGCCACTAGAACTTCAGCTGGAAAGAGTGAGCCTGTATTGCCGCAGCTCCATGGTGTCTTGCTAAATTAGCTCTTGGGATTAAGCATGTGTGAAGAGTGGCTGTGGAAAGAGAGCATTCGGACTATACATATGTTGGCCTTGATGGTCGTGGAAAAACTGGAAGGAAATCTTGGGATATTCCTATCATATTCTGTAAGACTAACCACTGTTGAACATGAAATGATGAGTTCAGCATTGAGAAATCTGGCAACACTGGTTGTCTGATCTCATCCACCTGCCTCTTCTATTTAGTCATCTTCACCATGCTTTTATCTGACCACTGGCTTTTGGATGCTTGAAGCATGATAATGACAGCTCAGATAAGATTCCTAACCACAAAAACTCAGGAGAGGTCAACGCATCTCAATTGTCTGAAACAACAATTTTTGGCAACTTGGTAACTGCCAATAAGCAGCAGGAGTTTGAAGTAGACTAGAAGGACCTTGAGCCATTGTATCTACTCCATCATATTCAAAGTTTTGTTCCTGGAAGTTCCCAGCTGTTAATATGAATCTTGGCCAGTGGTTCTTGGTCATTTATTATGAAAAAGCTGTTACACCAGGAACAATATGCAAGCTAGTGAGGCAGAGATTTTTAAACATCAGAATCAATGCCATGCTGTCAGATAAAGCTCAGGCTTAGGCTATCATGAAAAAAAAAAAATTCTAAGGGGCTGCAAGTAATGAAACCATGATATATAACATGCTTAACCAGATTGCCTCCGACTTTGGATGATGATTGGTTATTGGCAGTAGTTGTGGATAAAAGTAACAAAATCAAGTTTTTCCAACATCTTCTTTCAAGAGGACTGTATAAAAAAAATTGGTTGTAGGAACTGCGTATGCGAAGAAAGCATGCTATAAACAATACTTTATATGCACTCACAGAACTGAAAATTAAGGTAAAATACTGAGTCAAGTATTTCGAGCTCAGTATCAATATTCCTATTGCTAATGGACAAATAATGTATTTAAACACACAAATTTCAGTGAAATACCAACTACTTTTTTAGGGCATTGATTTTATGGCATGCCAGGGTTCCTTCAAGTGTGCCCAATAGCAATCGAATGTTTATTTAAAAAATGGATCTGGCCAAAACAATATTGCTCAGTTCACATTTTAAAAACTAATTAATTAGCACATGGATTAATTCCTGCTTGAGACAGTTGCCACATGTTTACTAGTGATTTAATATAGTGGACAGCTCTTCGGTCTGAGAATCAAGAGACCTGGATTCTAATATATAATCAACAACCAATTAGTTGTATTCCTTGGGCCTATCACTGACGTCTCTGAATCTGTTTCCTTAGCTGTAAGTTAAAGGGATAAAGGTCTTTCCTACTGTAAATTCCTATGATTCTATGAATCAACTGTGCCTGTAAGGCTTGGAGCCATTTAGGTTAGTCAACAAACTGAAATTAAAGTTAATCATTTCTCTTGACTTCCCTATGCTATCCCGCGCTCTAGAACTTTCCTATCCTTCCTTCCAAAAGGTGGCTTGATGAATAATTAGCTATAGGAGTTGCGTTCCCAAATCTCATTCCTAGTGAATTACAAAGTCATGCAAAAATGGGATTATGCCCTAATTATGTGGGATCCATCATAACGGCTAGCAAAATAGCAAGTTTACACAAAGCTGCTAAATTAATAAATGAGGAAATGGAAAAGAAGAAGAAAGGAAGGAGCGAGGGAGTGAAGAAGTAAAGTGATAACTAACGGCTCCATCTATGGCGTGTGCTGGTGTTGGTGGAAAACAGAAGCAGTAGCCAGGCCCTACAGCTGTCATCTAGAGGAGGTAACAGGACAAATCAAAGAGATGTTTGCTAAAGATTTTACCTAATTACTAAAGGCATAATCACAGGAGGGAGCTTTATTTCAAACAAACTCAACACAGTGGAATTCTAGTCCAACACAATTATTTGGTCTTTCCCTTGGAATTTTTTAATTTTGTATTAATATTTGATCTAAACGTGGGTTACAGATTCAGGTAAGAAGAGCAGAGAAAGCTGAAAAAGACTCAGTTGAGAGATGGACATGTAAAAATTGAGGAGACTCAATCAGTTTATTGAAAAACAAGTGAGACAAATCTCTCAGCTCTGGTGAAATGGGTATTAGCTTCAATAAAATTTCATTCCTCTTGAGGTCTCCCTTCTATTTGAATAAAACCATTAAGTGATCCAAGGTGGGGGTAGAGCTCAGTGGCAGAGTGCATACCTAGCATGAAAGAGGTCCTAGGTTCAATCCCCAGTACCTCCATCAAAGATAAACAAAAGCCTAATTACCTGCCCCCCAAATAAAAATAAATAAATAAAAATTTAAAAAATTAAGTGGTACATATTTGAGAGGCTCCATATTAATAGGTATGAGGGGAGAATTCACAAAGTATATATTAAAGAGTGACAGCTCTGAAGTTAGACTGCCTAGATTTGTATCCTGACACCACACACTTCGGGCAAATTACTGAACTTCCTTGTACCTACCTCAGATCCCTTGTCTATGAAAGGGTGGTAATATTAGTACCTATCTGTTAGGGTTATTGTGAAGTTTAAACAAGATAATGTTTGCAAAGTACTTTGCAGATTCCCTGGCATGTAGTAAGTGCTCAATAATATTAAGGGAGGAGAAAGAAAGAAAGACAGAGACAGAGAGAGAATGTGTCTGCGTTGACATCTGCTCTTATGTATCTATAGAGAAAAGCAATTCTGAGGAGACACTTCAAATTATTAATAGAGTTAGCCCTGGGGAGTGGAATTTGGGAGAAAATGACATGCACTTTCCCTTTTAATTTAATGTTGAGTCTGTAATGTTGGTTTTAAAAAAAATAATAATCAACATTTATTACACTGTAATTTTAAATCTTTAAAAGTTTTGACAGTAGATCTAAAGAGATAATTGACCAAACTAAATTAATCCAGAGAGAACAAAATTTAAATGAGTTTATGCAGAATCAAAGCAGCAAAAGAGGTTGTAAATAGCAATTCCCTTTGAGGGAAGGCAGCATTTATATATGTAGTCAAATCTACAGTTTTAGATAATTCTTTGAGTTAGGTAGGATACTGCTATTTCAACCGGAGTTGAGAAGAGTTGAGATAAGTTGAGAGATTTCCTAGATCTTATGATATCACTCACTCAATGAAGAGAGGGGCCAGAATCAAGTGCCTTGATTCCCTGAAACCCCTCCACTATGTTATGACATCTGCAGTGCTGGTAATTTTCCACGGGGCCCCAGTTTTAAAGAGATAATTAATAGCTCATTTACATAATCTTGAAACCCAGCAAAGAGGAGGGTGACATTTTCTGGTGAACCGGCTAGCTTGCCTTAGATCTCTATAAAGACATAGGTGAAAACTTTCAAAATATATGGTCATTCTGGTAACTTCTTATATCTTGTATGGAAAGTTTAACTATATTGATGGCTTAGGCTTTTGTGACTGGTAAACTGAAGCTTTTCACCTTGCAGATAATTTAACATGGTGCACTTTGGTTGAGATCTCATTTTTCTGGCTGCAGATTCACAGGATCCCCCAAAGAGTCTATTCAGTAATTGTGATGCAGTCCTGGAGCATCTAAGACTAAGCCCTAAAAGCTTTGCTTTGTATACTTGATCTGTAGCGACCTTTAGAGTTTGCTGCCTATTGAACCGAAGGTCTTCCTTGTGAAATCATAGAATAGTGCCCCAGTTCACTTTCTGTTACTTGATATCACTGAACAAAAATACCATTATCAGGGTCTGAGCAAAAGAAAAAAAAGAAAGATATGGTATCCTGTCTCTTTAAAAGCTTAAGAATAGCAAGCACAGTAGAGTTAATTCTTTGGGGGCTGTGCCTTGAGAATTTTTTGGCCCAGAATCAAGCTACAGATAATTAATTATGTCAGTGAAAAGCTCCGATAGCCTGTTCTCTTCAGGGAAAAGTGACATCATCCATAGAATCCTCTGGCAATAAAGAAGAACAAAGCTGTGAGTGCAGGAAATAACAGACAGATGTCCGTGAGTGCATATTTTATCTACTTCAAAGTACATGGCAAGAAGTCATGCTCTGGGGCTGTCTCCCAGCAGCAGTGGCTTGGCAAGGGGTCTCAGGGAGTCAGAGAAGGACGTTTGCAGGATTGGGTTCACCAGCCCCACATGTCCTGGCCTGAAGAGAGAAGTGTGACATTTTTAGGGAAGTTACTAAAAAGATGACAGTGCTCAAAGAATGTTGGCAAGATCATGGTAAGCCAATCCAGTTACATAGTATGGGGAAACTGGAACAGATGATGGTGGTACCATTTGTGGTTGAATGTTAGTACAAGAAACACTGCTCAGAGAGTTTCATTCCAGGGTCTTCCCTTGCTTTGTGCGTGTATCATATTCTCATAGAAAACTGTTACTGACCCCAGCAGCAACTTGTAATGGAAAGAATAAATATTTTTGAAGTCAGATAACTACTTCTTACAAATCATGTGATGTTCAGCAAGCTGTTTAATTTCTTTGAGCCTTATTTTCTGTAGAATGGAGTTAAGAGAAATAAATAATCCTCATGAAAATAATTTTGTTCACACTAGGGTGCAATTTAAATGTTGGTCTTTATTAAAGTTAACATCCTTCCCTGAAAAATATGTCAGCTTATATTACACATTACAGAGCTGGACATATTAGTTGGAATACATGTTTACTTACATAAGCAATTTTAGACATAAAAGAAAGATCATTATTTCAAAATTTCAGGTACCAGAGTACAAGAAATTCTACTATTAGAGACTTATTCCTCTGAATTGATACTATCCATTCCAGAACTTTCTTTTAATAAATATTTTATCTGATTATCAAAGTAAAAGCAGTTCATTATATATAATTTAGGATATGCATTCTCAATGAGAGCGCTACTGCTCCCAACAGGGTGAAAATTGGTTTTTAGAGAGAGGTAAAGATATTTTAAATGTTACGGTGGTTTGTGGACTTCAGAAAGATCACAATCCATAAACAGACACACATTAAAATTTCATAAGGGGGGAGATTAGGAAAAGAAAAATCTAAAAGTTCTCCCTAGAAGGATGAAATTTTAAAAATTTTGAGAAATACTGGTTTAGAAATATTTAAAAGTTACTAAGGAAAATCTATCACCCATAATTCTAACAACCTGAAAGAACAACTGTGAATATTTTGCTGAGATTTTTCTTCACATATATTTTTTACATAATTGCAAGCACAATGTGCTTACAAATTTGTTATAAGCATCTATCACATCATTCAACACCTCTTGAAATACATTTTTTTAAGTCTGTACAATATTTTATCCTATGGCAGTATTAAATTTTACTCAAATATTTCCTTATAATTGAATATTTAGGTTGATTCCAATCTTCTTACTGTTATAAATAACATTGTAATGAACATACTCCTACACCAGTCTTTGTTCTTTTTATTAAACTCCTCATTTAAAAGGTATACGTAATTTTAAAGTCTCTTGTGTGCATCTATTACCAATTGTTTTCCTGAACCTTCCCCCCAAAATTATGAGAATGCTCATTAATCAAACTCTCATTTGTAATGACTATTAAAATTCTAAAATGTGTTCTGATTTAAGAGTGAGCAATGGTGTCTCATTACCGCTTTTATTTACATTTCTTTAGTTACTTAAGTTGAACTATTTCCTAATGAACATTTTACATATAAGTAAACTGTATATTTATACCTTTCTATTAAGCCTTAGGATTTTTTCACTGATATGCGTGAACTTTTTATAATTGAGGATAGTTACCCTCTATCTATCATAGTTGTTACAAATATATTTTTTGGCCATTTAATTGACTATGATTTTTATTAACATGTAGAATCTCTAATCTTTTTGTCATTTCAGAGAAAACATTTTCCCCCTGCAAAGTCAGATAACTGCTCATGTATATTCATTTATTCATTCAGTCACTATAAAATAAGGTTGTGTACTGATGAGCTGATGAGAATATTGTGATGAGAGGTTTGTGGGAACCTAACTGTATTTCCCCTAGGAGCAATGACTCAGTAGTCTCTAATTGTTTATGGTAACATTATGGGAAATAGCTACTGCGGATAATCAGAATCAACTGTAGTTCGTCTCTGTTTGCTCCTTGTATACAATAAGGAACCTGAATTATGGGGAGATTTGACAGGGATTTCATAAGCATGAATGAAAGCAATAAGCCAATATCTTCTGGAATCTAAATTTTCTGTAGTGGAAGGTAAAAGGTTGGTTCTTAAAAAGCTATTCCATCCTAAAAGGAGAAAATATACATGCTTAGAAAAGGGGAAACAGGGAACCCTCCTACACTGTTGGTGGTAATGTAGTTTGGTACAGCCATTATGGAAAACTGTATGGAAATTCCTTAAAAAACTGAAAATGGAGTTACTTTATGATCCAGCAATCCCACTCCTGGGCATATATTCAGAGGAAATTCTACTTTGAAAAGATACATATGCCCCAATGTTCATAGCATCACTGTTTACAATACCCAAGACATAGAAACAACCTAAATGTCCATCGACAAATGACTGGATAAAGAAGATGTGGTATATTTATACAATGGAATACTACTCAGCCATAAAAAAGAATAAAATAATGCCATTTGCAGCAACATGGACCTAGAGTTCATCATTCTAAGTGAAGTTAAGCCAGAAAGACAAAGAAAAATAACATATGGTATCAATTATATGTGGAATCTTTAAAAAATGATACCAACGAACTTATTTACAAAACAGAAGCTGACTCACAGATGTTGGAAAAAAACTTATGGTTACCAGAGGGGAAGAGGGTGGGAAGGGATAAATTGGGAGTTCGAGATCTGTAGATACTCACTACTATATATAAAATAGATAAACAATGAGTTTCTTCTGTATAGCACAGGGAACTATATTCAACATCTTGTAGTAACCTATAATGAAAAAGAGTAATAAAAAGAAATACTATAATGCATAAGTGAATCACTATGCTGTATGCCAGAAATTAACACAATATGGTAAACTGACTCTACTTCAATAGAAAGAAAGAAAGAAAGAGAGAAAGAAAGAAAGAGAAAAGAAAGAGAGAAAGAAAGAAAGAAAGAAAGAAAGAAAGAAAGAAAGAAAGAAAGAAAGAAAGAAGAAAAGAAAAGAGAAAAGAAAAAGGAGAAAAGAAAAAGGCAACACAAGACATTGTTGGATAAGGAGAATAGATGCACGCGCGCGCAAACACACACACACACACACACACACACACGTTATTCACACATTAACATATGTTTTTTGATCCCCCACTTGTGTTGCTCACTGTGCTAGGAGCCAGGGACACAAAAGTGAACAAGGGGCTTCTGCCTCCCTGGGCTCCCAGTCCTGTGGGAGGGAGAAAATGAGTGATTGCAGTTACAAAGTGATGAGTACAGTGGTTAGGGAAGTATCAGGTGACGGAAAGGGCAGATCCACACATTTTATGCCCAGTCTCAAATCACAGAACATCACACAGCTCTGAAACACTAGCACTTAGATAACAACATATATGAGATTCTCCTGATAAAGATTTTTCAAATGTGGTCCACTGTGGTGAAAAAGCAGGGTCATCGTATGAGTAGATGTAATCAATTACATTTTCTCTTTGAAAAGCAATGTACATTTGGCTTTTCAAACTGAGATTTGGCACAGATTGTTTATAAAAGCAGTTAGCAAATCACAAATCATACATGAAGTCTCGTGGCTTTTTCAGGGATTACCTTTTCTTAAAAAAGGACATTCCAACTAGCAACTCTTATAGGAACTTTATTAAACATCAAGATTGCAATTTTTGAACATTAGCATTTCTCGTTTCTGTACGTATTTTTATTTTTTCCTAAGTCAAAGGACTTGACTTTGGTTGCACCTTCATTTAGAGGCCATGCCTGCCTTCAGCCTCAGTGCTAACCCTAGATTGTTTCTTATTGATGCCAGGTTTTAAATAGAATACTCAGAGAAGTTTAGGAAAAATTGTTACGTCACTCCCACTGCAATATAAACTTTTGACAGGGGTGATGAAGAAACTGTAGACTCTAGCGTAAACAGTGTAGTCCAAATTCTTGAATTAGAGAGGGAGCTGCTCCTTCGAATCATATCAACAATAGCGCAGAGATGCCCAGGGCAGCCAGTGCGGGGCTGCCCGTGTCTGCACGGCCTGCGGCATGGGAATCACAGATATCATTATGAGTGGTCTGGGGAGTCGCAGAATATTGAGAGTGACAGGGACAAAGGAAACTGCCTTAGCCTTTTGACTTACTGATTCAGTTTGTAGAAAGGCTTTTGGCTTTGTTGCTTAAGAGATCCAGCTGTTCCACATCAGTCAATTCACCCTCATGAGAAAAGAAAAAAAAAGGAAATTGCCTTTCGTTGGGCATCCAGAGTATTCCAGGCACTATATTAATCACTTCACATGTATGTCAGTCTCTTATAGGCAGGGAAACTGAAGTTCAGAGCTCACTGGCTGAAGGTCACAGTAGCTGTGGTAGACAGCAGAGCCACAGTTAGACTGATTGCCGAGGGCAAGGTGGTTAACATCTGCCAGGTGCCTTTCTGTATTGGCTCATATGAAACTTGAGGGAACCACTGCTGTGCCCATTTTACAGATGAAGAAACTGAGTTCACAGAAGCTCACTCACTCATTCAAGGTCACACTAACAGTAGGGCTGATCCATGTTTCTAACTCAAGAGTCCCAAGAGCATGCTCTCTCTACCACATCGCTTCTCTCGACTGAGAGTCAAAATAAGCAAAAAAACTAACTCTAGGTTTACATCAGCAATTTGTCTAAAGAGAAAGATAAAAAGTAAGTGGGTTAAGGAACCATATAACAATATAGATCCTCCGAACAGTCAATACTTAGGGTGCTCACCCTGAGTTCTCAAAAAGACATTAACTTCTGTATGTTATGTTCTTTTCAGGAGGAGAGGGACTTGACCATTCATTTGAGGATGCACCCATTCCCAAACCCCTTACAATGAAAAACTAGTGTGTAAAGTACTAACTTTTGATTACTTGTAAATATCCAGTGTGACATTCCCTGTGGGTTCATAATGGCTGAGATTTTTCTTGCATTTTTGTTCAAAAAATTAAACTCGAGTTGTTCTAAGTTGGTCAGATGTATGTTATAAATATAGAATTTACTTAGACCAGAGGATGAAATGAATATATCAAAAAATAGAACAAATCTCAGGGGGGAGAGTATAACTCAGGAGCAGAGTGCGTGCTTAGCATGTACAAGGTCCTAGGTTCAATCCCCAGTACTTCCATTTCAATAAATAAATAAACCTACATACCTACCTACAAAAATGAAAAAAAAAAGAATTTTTTAAAAAAGGAAAAAAAAATTTAAAAATAAAGTCTCATTCCATTAAAAAAACACACAAAATCCAAAGGAACTTAATGTTATGCGATTCAAGTAAACCTCACATATAAATTCTATCTAGATGATGTAGTCTTATCTTGTTTGATTGAAATATGTTCTCTTTTGAAAGAGAACTTATATTTCTCAGACCTCACCAGTCAGAAGATAAAAATAAGATTAAAGAAACAGAGCTATCTTTTCCCTCTCCTGCCCCTGCCCCTGCCCCCACCTGCTCTGTGGGAATGCCAAGCCCCCTTAGGTTTCTCCCGTAATCTGCAGGAAGTCCTCAGAGGACGACCCACATGGGCTCCACACGATGCTTTGGGGGACCATTTGGCACTTGCCATTTTGCCCTTTTCTTGACTCCAGCCCACTGTGGTAACGCCGGCTGTTCCTATAAGTGCCTCCTGGAAGCACAGCCAGCTCCACTCTGTGTGTGACCCAAGTGTTTCCTCCTCCGTTCTTGTCAGCCAGTGTCTCCTTGGAGGTGGCTCAGACCGGTGTGTACACTGACAGCAGGATGTGAGATGCAGAGAGGACTGCCCCTTCCCGCCTTCCCTGCCTTCTACTGAGGCATGATGCCTGGAATTCTAATTTACCAATTCCTCTAGTTTTTATTTGGGCCTTTTATGGCAGTCCCTCACCCTGGGACTCAGGCATGGGTCGAGGCGGGTGGGCTGGAGGGAAATCTGAGTGACAGACACTGAGCTGCACTCAGACTCACCCTTCCCCTCTGACCCTGCTCCATTGTCCTTCAACCAAGATGGTGCCCTTCCTCCCTTGGGATGAGTTCTTTCCCAGGAAGAGCCTCGGTTCCTTATGCAAATCGCCCTGCGGCCGGGCCACCCTGCCAGTCAATCCTCCAGACAAGATGACATCCACGGATTTCGTTCGTGCTTGAAAAATACTTCTAGAGACCATCTGTGAAGGAGACCATCATAGGAAAAAGTAAGGAGGTGAAGAAAATTTAAATTGATAAGCGGAGTTGTCCTGGAGATGTCTATACAAAGATATTTGGTGCAAGATCTGGTACATATGCTTTATTTGTCTGGCCCTCATCTAGCAGGTTTATGTCAAGGGGATTAAATTTACAGAGCTGGATAAGCAACTATAGGGAGAAAATGATTGTCTAGTTGTGCTTTAGCAAGGATTTCTCCCATGTTTTACAGAATTCAGCTTCCCAGCTGGTTCACAGAGAGCTGGGCCTGATTACACCGAGGGGTGGGCAGCCTAAGAGCTCAGCTCCACATCTTTTTAGCCCAGAAAAAAAAGATTCTAGTCTTTTGGAATTTAAGAAATTATACACTGCAGAATCACAGCACTGCAGGGGGGAACCTGTGGCCTTATCTAATTTCTAATCTGGGACATAGCAGCTGTCTTGCTATAAATATCCCGATGTGTGTATAAAAGAAAAGAGAAGAAAACCACATAAATAATGAAAACTTAAACATTTTTTAAAAATGTGTAAATCCATGGACGACTGTGATGTTCTGCTAACTAATCACAAGGAAAATATGACTGGAATTTATCGTTTATTTATAATTTATTACATGGAATTTTACTTTTTTAAAAAGTGGTAATTTCCAGATAAAGGATTGGTGATGATTTTTATTTTCTTATCTGAAGTTTTTGGGAGGTGAACAAGGTAGTACTTCTAATTTTTTTTTAATTGTAGGAAAATATACATAACATAAAATTAATCACTTTAACCATTTTTAAGGGTAAAATTCATTGGCATTAAATGCATTCACCTTGTTGTGCACTATCACCACCATCCATCCCCAGAACTCTTTTCATCTTCCAAACCTGGAGCTCTGAACCCATTAAACAATAGATCTCCATCCTCCTTTGCCCCCAGCCCCTGCCAGCCCCCATTCTACTTTCTGTCTCTATGAATTTGACTTCTCTAAGTACCTCATATAAATGGAATCATATAGTATATGTCCTTTTGTGACTGGCCTATGTCACGTGGCATAGTGTCTTCCAGGTTCATCCATGTTGTAGCCTGTGTCAGAATTTCCTTTCTTTTAAAAGGCTGAATAAAATTGCGTTGTATGTATATACCACATTTGTTTATCCATTCATCTGTCAATGAATACTTGGGTTGTTTCCTCCTTTGGGCTATTGAATAATGCTGCTATAAGCACGTGTCCCTGCTTTCCGTTTTTTTTTGGTGGGGGTGGGGGGTACATGGAATTCCAGAAGTGGAATTGCTGAGTCATATGGTAATTTATTTTTAATTTTGTGAGAAATCATCATACTGTTTTCCATTTTATATTTTCATCAGCAGTGCACAAGGATTCCAGTTTCTCCATACCCTTGCTAACACTTGTTATTTCCTGCTTTTTTGATGACAGCCATCCTAATGGGTGTGAAGCGGTATCTCACTGTGGCTTTGATCTGCATGTCCCTAATGATTAGTGATATTGAGTGTCTTTTCATGTGCTGGTTGTCCATTTGCATATCTTCTTTAAAAAAATGTCCATTTAGGTATATGTCTGATAAAAACAAAAACACTACTTCAAAAAGATACATGCACCCCAATGTTCACAGCAGCATTATTTACAATAGAAAAGGTATGGACGCAACATGAGTGTCCATCAACAGATGAACGGGTAAAGATGTGTTGTATGTATGTGTGTACACACACACACATATATATACACACATATACATATTCACATACATATATAAAGTGGAATATTACTCAGCCATAAGAAAGAATGAAATTTTGCCATTGGTGCAGCATGGATGACTTGGAGGGCATTATATTAAATGAAGTAAGTCAGACAGACAAAAACAAATACTGCATGATATCTTTTATATGTGGAATCTAAAAAAGATAAGAAACTAGTGAATGTAACAGAAAAGAAGCAGATTCACAGATATAGAGAACACACTATTGGTTACTAGTGGGCAGAGGGAAGCAGGCAGGGGCAATATAGGGGTAGAGGATTAAGAGATACAAACTATTAGGTATAAAATAAGCTACAAGGATACATTGTACAACATGGAGAATATAGCCAATATTTTACAATAACTATAAATGGAGTGTAACTAAACTTATGTCACTATATTGTACACCTATAACACATAATATTGTACATCAACTATACATCAATAAAATTAAAAATAGAAATGTCTATTTAAGTCCTTTGCCTGTTTTAAAATCAGAGTTTTTTTTGTTGTTGAGTTGTAGGAGTTCTTTATATATTCTGGATATTAATCTCTTATCAGACATGATTTGCAAATATTTTCTGTCTGTTGCTTTTCACTCTGTTGATTGTGTTCTTTGATACACAAAAGTTTTAAATTTTGATGTACTCAGTTTATCTGTTTTTTTTCTTTTATTGCTTGTGCTTTTGTTGTCATATTCAAGAAATCATTGCCAAATTCAGTATTATGAAGCTTTTCCCCTATGTTTTCTTCTGAGTTTTAGCCCTTCATTTAAGTCTTTGATTCATTTTAAGTTAACTTCTGTATATGGTGTAAGGTAAGGGTCCAACTTCATTCTTTTGCATGTGAATATTCAATTTTTCAAGGTCATTTGTTAAAGATTATCCTTTTCCCATTGACTGGTCTTGGCGTTCTTATTGAAAATCATTTGACCGTATTGTGAAGTTTTACTTGTAGGCTCTCTATTTCTACTCAACTGGTCTAAATGTCTGTATTTATGCCAATAGCACACTCTTTTGATTACTGTAGCTTTGTAGGAAGCTTTGGAATCAGAATATGTGACCCCTCCAACTTTGTTCTTGTTTGGCTCTCTGAGAGTCCCTTGAAATTCTATATGGATTCTATAAGGATTTTTCTATTTCTGCAAAAAACATCATTGGGATTTTGAGGAATTTTACTTAAAAAATTCAAGCTAACATGGTACTAATGAAAGCAAGCTTTAATATGAAAAAGAGCATCTGCTTGTGATAGTTTAATAAAAGATTTTTTTTGGATAATATTCAGTCTGAAGTGCTAGAAAGAAGTGCTCGTTACTGAGTAAGCAGTATAGGGATTTTTAAGCTACTATTAACCAGATTGCTGTGGAAAGAAATTTCCCCAGAGAAACCAAAAGACACATTTTTAGCCCTAATGGCCCTTTAAACTAACCATGGCTGAATCTTCTTGTATGTTGTTGTGTTACTAATCATGTTAACTTTGCTTTCTAACATTGAGGAGAAAAAAAAAAAAAGGTTTTAATTTTAATTTCTGTAGTAATAGCTAATACCATCATAAATTACATAGCTTTTTTTCTTCCAATACATTTATAATATTCCATTTTACCTAACTAGGGTAAATAGTATAATTCAATTTGTGCGAGATTTAAAGAGAGTTTATTTCCTGTTGTAACATTCTGGTGGAATGCACTGTTTCTCCTTATTCAGTTTACATATTTTCTTTTTAGAATAAACTTAAGAACAAAGTGACTCCTAAATTGTAGACAAGAATGTCAGATGAAAGAGTGGAAGTTGACAAGATGGAATTGTTTAGATCTTTTCAGCAAGGCTAAATGGTTAAGGTTGTTCTGAGCTTTTCAGCGCCGGTTTATGCCTCTCTGACCTCACATCACTTAATTGTACTTTTCTTTATTTCAACAAATATTTCCTGAGTGCTTATTGCGGGCACTCTTTGAGTAGACGTGTGGACTTAGTCCCTGTCCTCAAAGCAGCTCACAGCCTGAAAAACAGGCAAGTAAACTAATAAGAAACTTTATTTAAATAGATACAGAACATTGAGTTGAGTTCCCAGAATGAGAAAGCATCTACGAAATGGGCGTGCACTGGTCTTCCAAGACCATCTTTTCTAGGGCTCCTTAGACCAGTGCAGCAATAGACCATATTTAGGTGGTTAACTAAATAATGCAAAGACGTGACAGTGTTTAGAAACTGACATTCTGGATCTTCCATAGCATAGAAATTGATTTATTCTCTCCTCAAAATGCATCCCTCACTGAAGGTCAACAGTTCTCGGCAGGGAACGCCTTGTTTGAAGCGTGCAGTGTCAGTAGGTATGGGCAGGCTCCTCAGACTTCCCATCCGGCTGTGCTCCCTCTCAGCCTAAGAGAGTGGACCCCCATGCTGGGGATCACGGTGGCATCGTCCAAGAGCCTGTCCCAGGCTGTCCACCTCAAGCAAATGTTTTTTAAGTCTTGTGTTTTGTCCTACACATTCAAGTCAATATTAACATTGTATTAATATTTTGAAAGAGTCTTAAACTACTTACCATCCCCCTCAAGTCTTTAAGTAATCTTAGTGCTTCAAGAGGATGCAACAGGTTTAACTGGAAGCTGCATGGCTCATTTTAATTCCCCTGTTCTCCCAGAGTTATACATACACCCATTTCAGAAGTGTGGAAAAGCTATGTCATGTAGGCGTAAGAACAAAGCATTCTTTCCTACTCATTGTGGGTTTTCCCCAATGATTAAAAATATTCCACAAATTTAAAAAATAGTTATAACTGTCACCAGGCATAATCATCAATAATGGATTTTTGCCTTTAAAGAAAGCTAAGTTTTGTAAACACTGTCAACGGAATTCAGTTCCTGAGTATATAGAGTGAGCCCACCATAGCTGCCCTGCTAAATGCAGGGACAATTTGGAATATCCCAGACCACTCAGTGTTTGCCCTAGGATAACCAACTCGTCCCAGTTTGCCTGGGACTGTCCTCATTTTCAAAAGTCCAGCTTTGTGGGACTCTGCTCTTCTTAGTCCCAGGCAAACTGGGACAGTTGGTCACCCTCTTTTGCCCAGAGCCGGCAAACACATTCAAGTTTTTGCGGACCCCCCTGGTTTATGCTGCTGGTCTGAAGTGACCATGAGTCCTTGGTGAAGAAGGATCAGGGAAACTAATAACACAGAACTGATAATCTCTGGGGCAAGCACGTGCCTGGGAATCAGACAATCCTGCCGGGGACCTTGAAATAACACAGCAGTGCCGGCAATAAGCACTCAGTAAATACTTGCCGAAATTAAGTGCTTTTGGTGCTGAATCAGCCTATCGGTCGGTCCTAAAGCAGGGGTTTCTAAATGCAGCTGTTCACTTAGAATACCTGCAGAGATATTTTAAATCACAATTCCTGGGTTGCACCATCAGACCTGCTGATTCAGAATTGGTATGTTTTGAACATAGCAGATGAATGATCTTTTCACCACGCAAATCTGACCATGTCAAACAATCCTGTTGCTTAAAAATTCCAAGGCTGCTTACTGTTCCGTGATAAAATGCAAACTCATTGCCTGGTTTACAAGCATTTCATGAGTTGCCCTTTGTTTATCACTCTAGGCTCCTGTTGCCCCAGCCCACGCATCTAAGTCTATTTCGTTTGGCCTTTGCCTTCAGTCTTTCCTTGGCTAATACTCTTACCCTCGCTCCTCTCCACTTCCTCTGGCTCAAGTACTTATTGTGAGAGTATCAGGTCACTTTCTGCAGGAAGCCCCCTTCCTCAGCTCAGATTCAAGTGTTCTTAGCCCTTTGTATCTCCTCCATCCTAAGGCTTATTGTGTTATAGTGCAAATGCCTTTCAATCATTTGTCTCTATCCCCCTAGACTTCAGTGCCTCGGGATGCAGTTATATCTCCGAAACTGAATGCAATGCTTTCCACAAAGTGAATGTGTACAAATATTTATTGAATGATTGATGGGGTTCAGCCCTCTTTTGAACTATGCCACCCGTGCAGGCTCCACCTGTCCTGGGTCTTATTCTGTCCCTCCATCCCTGCTTTCTCAGCAAATGCAGATACCCATCCTTGACTTTGTAAGGTGGCTCACACACTCACCTGTGGGCCCGGGCTTTGCAGAGTGGCTCTTTGCTGCCCCCACATGTTTTGAATCAGTCCCTTATGCAGCCAATTGAGACAACCCCTTGCTCCATGCCATACAGTTTCAGTTCTGCAGGGACATCTGTGTTCTTGGCCTCCGGAGGCCTCCCTTGGCACAGAGAGGAGTCGTGTAGGATGGAGAAGGATGTGACCCCTCTGTGTCTGTTGCAGTACCCTAACCTCATATCTATTCTCCTCCGTCAAGAAAACTAAGTCAGTTGAACACTTTAATTGTCTCTTCTTCCTCTGAACCCTATCTCTCCCCTTCCTAGAGTCCCTTTCAAAATGTTCTTCCCTCTGGCTCCTTTCACATCTTTTTAAATACAGTGGTCTATTTAACAGCTCCTCAGCACGCTAAGACTTTAACCGCTTGCTTGCGATAAAACTTCCATGTGAAAATCGCAATGTTCAAGGACAGGAACCTTCTTACATTTTGAATTTCATTCTTTTATACAAAAATGAACAAGATTCTCAAAACAGAGACATAAAGGGGTTTTGACCCCAAAACATAGCATCTGATCTTGTTTACATAGATTGAATCATATGTTTAAAGTAATGAAAAAAATTTCTTATGATCACATCCTCATTACTCCATTGATTAAACAGATTCCACAATATGAATGATTGATTTACGGTAGTAAGCTATTTTAAATAGCAGTAACTTGTAGGCAATATTCGTATTTCTTCCATGATTATTTTTAGAGAAATTAAAAATGCTTTCAGTAAATTCCTGATGAATAGTGTGGTTCTAAATATATAATGCACAGTGTTACATAACCACAGTCTCTTTTTCTTTGGTAATTAATGTCAAGGGTAATTAAGAATGAAATGTGTGATACACATAACATAGCACAGTCAATACAGTTCAAGCATAAGTATATTTTTTAGGGAGAGGAGATATAGGTGTTTCACATCCGTGGGAATAAAAGAAGCTGTTTTCTTCTGGGAGAATTAGGAAGATTTGGTCAAGAAGACAGGTACCAATAATAGTTATATTTTAAACCAGATAGCTTGAACTTTTAAACTGAAATAGCTGCCTACTTACAGTTGTAAAGCTTTTTGTTTACACCGTCTGCCTGCAGACCAGTGACAACGGACATACCTTGGACTCCTTCGGTGCAGGGCCACCGCACACAGATGGGAAGTTGTACCTTGCACGAGGGGCCTGGCAGAGGGGAGGAGATACAGCCCACTCTTTGCTCCCTAGGCACACTGCACTCTGACTCAGGGCTGTGTCTCCAGGAAGAAGCAGGCACCTCTTTCTAATCTGCACAGAGACTCTGTACAGCTAGCCTGAATTGAATTTAATTCAATTCGCTTTGTCCCTTCAGTGTGCTTTGTTCTTCTGCCCTGCCTTGAAAGGACACATTGTGTTTCCATGAAACCATTTTCTGACTTCAACTCTCTTGCTAATTCCAAACCACTGATTTCTCAAAAATTAATATTTTCCATTTTTGCCCTGAAATGAGCACATGTATATGTGGCACAGACAACATGGGGAAGATCTGCAAATTCCAGTCCCTTGACGTTTCTGTAATAAATTCGTCTTCAGCCATTTGGAATTAGATGAATTTGGAGTGTACGAAAAAGCAATAAAAGTGAGAAATCTCAAGAAAGATGAACTCTCTAACGTTCCTATCTCAGGGCTGACTAGTAAGTTCCTTTGTTTAGAATACAATGATACTAAGCCAGGTTTATGATTTAAAACTCATAGTCAGCATAACACAGGGGAAAACTCTTCCAATGTCACAGACTGAAACTCTGTTGCCAACCAGTTTGTTCTTCGGTACAAGTTGTGATGAAGTCAGGACATTTCATACCCATCACCATTACTGGAAAAACTAGCAGACGACCAGATGGGAGTATGCTGAATGTCAGCTTCATCATAACTGCAGTGTTCATCACTTCTAGTCTGAAGAAAATACATCCAGATGTATTTGCATGTGATGGGGACCATAGTCAATTTCTTTAAAACCTATAATCATGTGGCTTTCTCAAGAGCTTCAACAAGATGCTAAAATTTTGCTAAGAAACCGAAAGAACAACTCTGACCCCACAACCTGACTCGTCTGATTGGCGGTCTGGATGTTATAGGACTTAAATTTCACCCTCGGTAGAAATAGATTAGATTGAGAAGCCCAGCCCAGCACCGTGTGAGTTCCCAACCATGTTTTTCTGTGCAAAATGAATCACTTGATGTGTAGCAGAAAATCACCAATAAAGGCTGTTTTTTTTTTTTTTTAATAAAGGCTGTTTTTGTTAATTACACATGGAGTTATAACTAGAATGAGGGAGAGCGGGGTTTAATTTTAAGCCAGATTTGAATACTACCTTGAGAGCATAAATAGAAAACTAGGAAACTTTAAGGGGTCATTGACCTCATGTGCACTGAAACAGGGTAGGCAGCCCAGGAACAGTCCTCCCCGCTCTCAGAATCATTGCTAGTTAGAGCAATTTTTATGGAGTTAATATTAGCACAAACCGTTTTTCTTCTTGCCTGCTTCCTAGCAACCTGAAGCAGAGTCTCTGCTTGCCAATCTGCTTTTGATGAAAAAAAAAAAAAAAAGAACAAAAAACACCCAGGGAATTTGCCAATCGCCCTGATGGGATGGGAGTGTATTCCATCAACTCCGCATCGATTTTGTGAGCCCGGCTTAGGATTTATGTTGTCAATAGTCTGACCCCACTGCACTTTCCACCACAGGCCAGGGAAGATGTGATCCACATGCTGAAGACGGAGAAAACCAAGCCTGAGGTTCTGGAGGCTCACTACGGGTCTGCGGAGCCCGAGACAGTGCTGCGGGTCCTGCACCGAGACGCCATCCTGGCCCAGGAGAAGTCCGTCGGAGAAGATGTGTATGAGAAGCCCATCTCAGAGGTAAAGACAGACGCCGGCAAGGCCCCCGAGAAGGGACCCTTAGAGGGATGGCTTCACCCTCTCGCATTTTACGTGCTTTAACGTTTTCTTCCAAAGGCAAACATTTTATGATGCCCTGATAGAGAATTAAAGTATAATTAAACCGTTTGTGAGTTATTGTGGATACATTTCATTGATAAGAATTGTAGAAGCATTTCGTTAGCTATACATAAAGCCAGAAATATATTTCTCATGTGATCATGATAGTTACATACTCTTGCAGTCTGTTAGTCTTTTATTTCTCTCAGAGATGATATGGGTAAAAATTTGAGGTGCTTATCAGTTTTAGCACTGAGTTTTCAGATTATTATCAAATTGGTCTTCAAAAATTAAATTGACTTTTTTTGTTGAAATTTATGGCTGCAAAGCCACTCAGTTTTGGTATCTTATAGACTCCGTCATAATTAAAATGGTCTCATGTGAGCAGCTAAAATATAAAGGTTTAGGCAAAATCCCAATAGAAGGCTGAGGGCAATTCTGTAAGATGAAAGGAAATCTAATAGGACAGTATTTAATCATTTTTATACAAGATTGTATTAGGAACTATTGACAGTTGTTGTGAATCACCCATGATACTACCTGCAAAAAATGGTCTCACATCATAGCAGAAGTTTAATGCCGATTTAGGGAACCTGATGATGGATCTAGTCAGACTGACTCTTCAGAATTCATGTAAAAAAAATTCACGTAAAAAAAATTCACAGATGCAAAATCAGTATCATAAATGAAAAAAGAGCACAGAAGTTAAAGACTTGAAGCAATTTATTGTCATTTAATTTTTAACTTACAAGCCTTTGCAGCAGCTCAGTTGGACAGGTCTCCTAAAGATCTGCCTTAGACAGTGTTCAACACAGATGGATGCCCCATAGCTTTTCTGAGTTCTGCAACCAGGGTGAACTGGAGCTCTGTACTCATCTTTTCTTAGAGCTTTAAGAGATACTTATGTGATAGGAGAGCGTCAACTGGCTGCATGCACTTTCACGTCTGAGACCCACAGTTAGTTACCAGCTGCCTGTGGCCTTAGGGAGGTCACCTCAGCTCTTAAAGGGTCAGTGTTCTTTTCTGTCAGGTGGGAGGAACAACGCCACACACCTCACAGAGTTGTCGTGAAGATTAAATGAAGCAATGCCTGTTAAAACTGTTAACATAGTGTGCAGTCCACACTAGGTCCTCCACAAATATTAGCTATGAGTATTTGCCAGGAGCTGAGGGTGATAATTGCTCATACTCTTCATTAGCTCCAAACTTGGAGGGATTTGAGGAGTAAAAGACACAGAGAGGTCAAAATATCAGTTTTATATTATTATTATTATAACACCTGGATTGAAGAGCTCAGCATCATTTGGGCTTCTTAATTCTTTTCTCCAAGTGAGAACTTGGAATGACCCCTCAAGGGAGAGGTAGGTCTGCAGAGCACACACATCCAGAATCACTGCCTCCAACCCACTGAGTTCTATGGACAGTACTCAAAGAAAGGAGTTTCCAACCTACCTTCAGAAAGCAGGTCTAACTGAAGGGCTCCTACCTCATGGACAGAGGAGCAGAGAAGAAAACACTCACCTTTTCTTTTGGGTTGTCCTCCTAGAACGCATGCTGGGCTAACTTAAGCTGGACATGCTTCTTGGTTGCTTTCTCCCCTGAACTCAACATTCTGAAGAATTATTCCTTCCTTGGGGAGGAGTGAATAAGGAGGTAGAGGGAAGGACAGAAGCTACTTTTCCCAACACCGGCAAAATGGTGAGGTCCTGATTTGTGAGAAAAATAGAAAGCCAGAGGAGAAAAGACTTATCTTCCACCATTTACAGAATTTTGGTTTCTTTAGCTTTTGGGCTTAACAATCAAGTTCTTGTTTCTCAGAATGTTACCAAAAAATCAGTCTCTGCACCCCCAAAAGGTGAATTCAAACTCGGGGACAGAGTTTAGGAGCAAAGAAAAGAGCGGTTTTATAGCTTTGCTGGGCAAAGGGGGGGTCATAGCAGGCTAGTACCTTGGTAACTGTGAATCCGTCTTGGGGTTTGGGGCTTGGTGATTATATAGGCAAACAGGACGGAGCATATCAGTGATCAGGAACAACAGTCTTTCACAAAAGTTTATCTTGTGTCACAGTTCTTGGAGGATCCGTTCCTTCAGGGTTACTGTCCTGTGACCTTCTTTTTGGAAAACAGTTCTTGGGTTTAGGTACAAGTTATTTAGGGTAGGGCATAACTCAAAGAAAGCAAGTTAATTAATCACAATAAGTTCTTAAAGCTGCCTTAGCATCAGGGAAGCCATTTTGTGACTCCTTCAAGAAGTAAGAGTGCTGCTTCCAAGTTTATGAGGATTCATATGGGATTCATAAAGAATCCCAGTATATCACTGTTCCATCAGCCTCCTGGGCCCATGAGCAGATAGTCCAGCTCTTGTTCCTAGAAGTGTTACTGAGTCCAAGCTCGTTTGCTCACTGCACGACAGGCCAATAAACTGAGGTACGATTTGTTGGGGCAAGGAGTAGTGGCTTTATTTGGAAAGCCACCAGACTGAGATGGTGAACTAGTGTCCCAAAGAACCACCTTGCCTGGGTTTGGATATTAGGTTCTTTTATAGAGTAAAAGATGGATGGAGGGTGAAGAGGTAAAGTAAAAAAGGCAGTAAGTTGTTGCAAATATTTCCTGGTTCTGGACACCAGAGGGTATGTGTCAGTTTCTTCCTGCAGTGTTCATAGGTGGGCCTGGTCAGCATGTTTCCTGTGAGCTTAAACAAAGGTATTTTAGCTTAATGTTCAGGCATGGGAGGCAGGGTTCCCAGAGATGGACCAATATGTATACTTTAAGCTATAGGCAACAATGCTTCAGTGATTAACTTGTAGCAAAAGCAATAGAATACAAAGGATAAAGTGAAAGAAATGGATCCAATATGGAGTCAGCTTTGTTCTTCCCAATTACAGAAGCCAGGCTGTACCTCAAGCCAAAAAAAATCACTGCTTATTCTAATTCCCATACCAAATTAGGCTCAGCTAGGTAATCCAGTAGAACTCACCAAAGTTTAAGCAGTGGATCCAAAACGGAGGACCCCACTCTCTCACCAAATATCTGGGGAGAAATTAAGCAGCAAATATTAAATCCCGCTGAGCTTCCTTGTAAATTAAAGTCTGGGATAGCAGAGTTCATAACTCTTCAGCAAAATTTCAAATAAATTAAGGTTTCAGTTTCTTTCCTTCCCAAATTCTTACTCTGCTTAGCCTTAGCCAGAGAGATCTTAATCCTAAGCATTTTCTTGAATTAATACATCCTGAAGTCCCTTATTCTATGTCTATTCATAGAGTCCAAAGAATTAGTAGGACACATGCAATTATCATAGCACTCATAAATTTTAAAAATGCAAGAAAATACCCAGCTCTAAGGTCAATTTATCTCAAGCGAAATTATATTTTTTGACCTCAGGACTCAGTACAATGCAGGCTCATGTTACTCTTACCAAAACCAAAGCAGAGACCTAGGGGATGTCTAAGGGAAGATGGGTAGATAGAGAAAATCTTCAGCTACAACAGGATGCTGGTTGGTGTGGGTGGGTGGGGGAGGGGGGAGCTGGCCACATCAGACGGAGCCTGCTACTGAGACAGGAGGGAAGGGGGCAGGGCACAGCCACTAAAAGAATGACACAGCAATTAGCACCAAGATCGTGGAAGATTCAACTCCCAGTAGACCTTGAGCTTCAACATACGCCCATTAAAATAAAGTAGCTGCTAAATGGCACTCCCACAGGTGCCAGGACAATTTGAAGGCTGAGCATCAAAGGTCAAAGGGTGGGGGGCGGCCCAGTTCCTGGGAATCCCTGCCCCCTCCCCAAAGCAGTTGGAATAATCCTCCCACTTGTTAGCATATGAAGTTACCAAGCCCATAAAAACCAGCAACCCAGCACCTTGTGGCTTTTGCCTGATCTTTCTGCTGCCTTTCGAGATGACCTGTCTGAGGAGTGTGTATCTTTTACTTTGAACACCCGCCCCCACGCCTTGTGGCCTCTTTGGCCTCCTGAGAAGGCCTGCACTCTGTCTGTGGAATACGTATCCCTCTGAATAAATCTACCTCACTTTACCACTATGGCTCGCTCTTAAATTCTTTCCTGTGTGAAGCCAAGGACCCTCACGTGGCAGGGCGAGTCCCAGGGACTTGACTGAGACCTGAGACACAGCTGTCCTCTCTCGCCCCTCATTGTTTCCTGTATCACTACCATCAAGAGGTTAACAGTTATGGGAAATGGCAAACCCGGGGTTGGGGGGTGGAATCTGCTTGCAGGTACTATCGTTGCCCTCAGTGAGTGGCACTTGAAACATATCTGTCTTTTTGCGAAGTTTAGGGCTCTGCGGCGGTGACATCCTTTATGCCTCTGTCTTATTTTAGGTGCTCTACTTTTCCACCTACATATTTAAAACCTCTGTAATCTTTTCCCATATTCAGTCACTGAGCCTGGGCTGAGGAAACTCATCTCTTGCCAGTGCCTCCTTGTTTCAGCAGGAGCCTCGCCCCCGCCCCCAGGTGACCCTTCTGGAGCCTGTGTGCCTAGTGGGGACCATACCTTACACAGGTGCTGCTCTTTCTCAGAGCTTTGCCTTCTTGAACTTTCTAATTCTCAAGTAACTCGTCCTGCCAAGGCAACAACGATATTTTCTCTTGTCACAACCTTCTCCGCAGTAGGAGGGCTGAGCTGAGTTTTGCTGTTGTAGCTTTTAACATTTTGACCAATTTTTTCAAATGGGCCCCTTCTTTCTCTATTGCTCTGTTAAGGATCTTAGGGTTTTTGATTTGTTTGTTAGCCTCCACTTCCCCTATGCTCTCAGACCCAGACATTTGTTTTCAAAATATTTCCTTCTATATTCTGTATTGTGTGGTCTCCCTCAGTGAGAGAAGCAAAACCAAGGAGTTATGAGTCTGCTGAGAAGATGCTCTGTTCCACACAGGTCCTACCTCCTTTCTTGAGTTCTTGAGTTGGATACCCCTTCTGAGGAGCCTTTTCCCAGGACCACACCCCAAGTTTGGACTGCATCTGCGCTGTCCTGCCCAGCTCCCCTTCCTTTTGTCTCCTCGTTCCTTCCAAATCTACGTCTCCACGTTTCTTGAGCACGTTCACTCAGGGCCCACCAGCCATAACAGACACCTTGAAACTCACCCCAAATTGCTTCAAATATCCTACCCTGATCTTCTCAGATTTTAAATTCTTAAACCTGTCCATGTTTTATGTGACCCCTCTGAATAGCTGTTGCAGTCTTCAGGAGAAGGGCTCGTGCTGGATCTCATGAAGAACTGTCTGCAGTTTTACAGTGCGTTCCTCACACGTTTCCTGGATCCGAACACCTTTGTGGGGGGCTCTGCGTTGATCTGTGGCCCAGCCTCTCCTGTCTCTGACTCCTCTGATCACTCATTTTGATTCAACAATGACTAAGATACCTCCTATTATAGAGCCCTGCCTTTAAGAGCACTTATTAGATCCATTTCCCTCTTGTGCAAATCCAGTTTTTGTCTTTAAGACCTCACATTTCCTCTTAAGTAGATTTCTCTCCTTCTAAATGCCCTAATACATCCTCTGTTAGCCCTCCCCTGATAACAGAGCTAAAGTCATTTCCCAAACCATGCTCCTCTTGTCTGAAATATACTGAAATTTCTCCCTGTCTTAAGTCCTTGAACGTCTTCTCCACCAACTTGATTCAGGTACACTCTTTCCTCAGTAAATCTTGGCCTTTGGTGTTATGATGATCTCATTCAATTTTCCTTCCATCTCTGTCCAAGTAGGAGGTGCACTTCCAGAGTAATAGGTGCCCATTTCACTTTCACTATTCATTAATAAAAACTACCATTCCTCTGTGGTTGAGCCACAGTTTGGAGCCTGAAAACCAAAAACCATGGGACACAGTGTACATGATTAATGAATCCACAGAGCTCATAATTATCGGAGGTGGTCTTCAGAGTCTCTGGACAAGCCACAAAGACCCAAGAGGTTAGCCCGCCTCAGCTCTCACCTAGGAGCTCAGTGCAGTTCCAAGTGAAATAACAAGAAACAGGGTCTGGCGCAGCTGATCTCTTGCTACCTATGTTAGTTCTTGCATCCAGAATTTATAACTGAAAGCTGGATATTCACACACACTAGTGCTTTATTGCTAAAGAGGAATTTACTGCCGCTGCAGTTTAAAGCCTGGGTCTGCGGCTCTGTGTGAAAATCGGAGGGCACACACCAGTGTCTCAGCATCCTTCCTATGTGCATTAAGAGACAAAAAGACCATCCTCCCAATTCTGTAACCAGTGCCGAGGCCAAGCTGCGCTAGTAGGTGAGGTGAATATGGTCCGCAGAGATGACAGCAGCCCAGCCCCGGGGACTATGAGAACAACCAATCCCACAAGGACAGAACATGTTAAAGCGAGGACCTGCCCCCTTCCCTAGGCTGCCCCAGGGCACTTGATATCAACATTTGCTGTTTTTCCCCAGATGCTCCTCAATCTCTCTCTCTCTGGGTATATCTCAGTCAGCTATCCAGTTAATAATACACCCATTTTCCCCTCCAGAGTTCTTGAATGGATTGGGGGATAACTTCAGGGGTCTGGCAGACTCCTTAAACTATTTAACTTTATTACTGGCTTAAATAGATAAATGACCACCACCAGATTCCTAGTACTTTCACTTCTAGACTTTGGAGAAAGCACTTGAGGGAGAGTTTGGGCCTTTAAAGCACAAGGTACCATCTGATGGCAGGCAGGGTAAAAAGTAAGAAATGAAAAGGCTGCACTGTCCCTGCCCAGCTCCTCGTCCCAAATACAACCTGCAAACAGCCATGCCTCCTTCCTCAGGAAGAGTGCACCAGGGTATCAGGAAACAGGCAGAAGCTGCTCTTCCAGGTACTTTCAAAAGGTGGGAAGGCCATGCTCTATGACCAAGTAAGAAGGCTCAAAAAAGGGAAAGAGTTGTTCCTTCTATATTTCTAAGGATGATGACGACGTTCCAGCAATGCCTGACAAACTCTAACATATGGTGACAATCACACTTGTGGAAAGGTGGGAGTGTTCTTGGGGAGAATAGTTTGTCATAGGGAGTTATTCTGGTGAGAAAATCTCTTTTATAGACTGTCCATGAAGACTACAGAAATTTATCCGAACCCATGAAAGTACAATTTGCCAGTCCCTGGATGATCACAGGTATGACCAGGCACCAGTTAACCTGGACTTCATTCATCTGTCTGGTCACCTGCCCTTCGGCAAAGCAAGTGGGGGTCTAGTCAGAAGACACTGAGGATTATGGGGACAATAGCTCTTTAAATTTTTTTTAATTAATTTTTTTTATCTTGGGGGAGGTAATTCAGTTTTTTATTTATTTCTTTATTTAATGGTGGCACTAGGGATGGAACCCAGGATCCTTTGCATGCGAGGCACACACTCTACCCCTGAACCATACCCTTCTCCCAAATAGCTCTCTTATTTTGGACCTCACAAATGATTTACTCACAATGAAGATATAATACGCTTGCAGAGGGACCCTCAGATCCTCCTTAGTCACTAAAGGGCAAATGTGGAAGATCAGGGGGAAGAGCTCTGACGCTGATACCCATGGAGCCAACCTGCTGGGGTGTAGGGAGATGGTTGTGGGATTGAGAATGGATTTTAAATATGTCTGTTTCAAGTCGAGCAATGGTTCTCAATGCGGGGCAGGGAGCACAGGGATTTTGGCCTCCAGGGGACATTTAACGATGTCTGGGGATAGTTTTGTCTCAGCTGGAAGTGGTAGCACCAGCGTCTAGTGGTCAGAGGCCCGGGATGCTGCAGACATCCTCAGTGCACAGGACGGCCCCTCAAATAAAAACTAACTGTCCAAAAATGCGAGTGGTGCTGAGGTTGAGAACTCCTGCATTAGAACTTGAAGAGGAGAGTAGGATAGGAAACTGTCAATATTGTAAGATGGGGTCCAACTTAACAAACATTTACTGAACACTTACTTTGTTCCAGGCACTGTGCTAGGCACCAGGGGCTAAAATGATAATCAAGGCATGGTCTCTTAAAGATTATGGCCTGGCCAGGGAAATAAGCACAAAAATCCCTGTAATAATATTGGGTAAGATCTCATTCAGCTGAGATATGTGCTCTCTACAAGTTCTGAGATTCTGAGATTCTCCCTATACTTATCATCTCTCTCTCTCTCTCTCTCTTTTTTTTTTTTTTTTTTTTGAGTAAAAGTAGATTTATTTAGAGAGATGTACACGGTGGATGGGGGGAGTTAAAGTAAAGGTAGGTACACACTCCATAGACAGAGTGCGGGTCGTCTCCGAAGGCAAGAGTACGACCTAGAATCTCTTGAAAGAAGAGGACTGTGGGTCCTTCAGTATACTTTTCCAGGAGATGCATGTAACTGTCAGCCTTAAGAAGAAGCTTGTGATGATGATAATCACCTCCTTCCAAGGGAGGAGTCTGGTACACATGCCTGCTGGGCTGTTTATTTTTCTGAGATTAAGAGGAATGCATTCTCTTTTTTCTGACTAAGGCTTTGTGCCATCTCATTGGAAGTTCTTTCGAGTCATATGTAAATGAAATACCATGGTAAGCTCTTTTCCCTGTTTGCTCTCTCAGCTGGACAGACTCGAGGAAAAACAGAAGGAAACCTACCGGCGCATGCTAGAGCAGCTGCTGCTGGCAGAGAAGTGTCACCGGCGCACGGTGTACGAGCTGGAGAACGAGAAGCACAAGCACACGGACTACATGAACAAGAGCGACGACTTCACCAACCTGCTGGAGCAGGAGCGAGAGAGGTAACCGCACCGGCGCCGCAGGCACGGAGGCCGCGGCGGCTCACCCCGCCCCTCCCGTCGGGGATCAGAGTTCCCGCCAGTGACACCGCAGACACTTGTCCAAGGCCGAGTTCGGCTTCTGAATGGTTTGCAGAGAGCGAGCCAGATTTTGCCTGGAACTGTTTAGGTGACCATGTGCGTGTAAGTAGGACACCCCACTCCCACTAGGATGCGGAAATCAGAAAGCCACAGACTCAGGGAGCTTCTGTTTTAACTTGATCAATGAAGCACCTACATTTCAAAAGCCTCTCTACTTGGTGCCTTCTATCGGAGATAATCCACTTTATCTCTTTGGGATTAAAATCCACTTACTTATTCAAGGGGCAGGGTATAGTTCAGTTGTAGAGCCCATGCTTAGCATGCACAAGATTCCCCCACCTAAAAAAAAGCTTTAAAAAAATTCTCTTATTCAAAAAGAAAAATTATTAAATTTTAACCTTTAAAAAATGAATCCTATTCATTCTTAATAGTGCTCTAGAAACTCTTACCATTTGGTTGTGTATAAATTACCTAATGACTAGAACTACCTACTTAACTTTCTAAGGGTTGCATAGCTCTTAAAATAGCGTAAAACAAAACACAACAAAAATTCAGTGATGAGCCTCGGTACCTACCCCTGTAGGTGGTTTTCTCAGACCAGGGATGCCAATTTGAAACAGAGACTTCAAATTGAAATGCTTTGTAATACTGTCCAACACTACCCAGTTTTGCCAGCATCTTCTTTTCAACTTACTCTCTCCTTTACCTTCCCTCAGCTGAATAGTTAAAGCTGTGAATGTCACAATCTTTGAAACCAATGGCACTGAATCCAGATGCTTTGAGTTACCAAGCATGTCTATGCCTGTGTTTAGGACTTGCAAATTAAGAGCCATTTGGAGTGGAGGAGGGCATAGTCCAGTGGTAGAACGCATAGCCCAGTGGTAGAGCCCATGCTTAGCACACATGAGGGCATGGGTTCAATCCCCAGTACCTCCATTTAAAAAAACGAAAGAACCTAATTACCTCCCCCGACAAAGAAATTAACACAACGTTGTAAATCAATTGTACTTCAACTTAAAAGAAGATTAACTAAAAAAAGAGTTAAATTAAAAAAAAAAAAAGCCATTCAAGTGTCACCAATCCCAGCTTTCTTGTATCTGTTTAGTTACAAAAAAGAGATCTGGATTTCCCAGATAAGTTTATTTACAAGAAAAAGTTATCATGATAAAAGAGTAAATAAAAGCATGACCCAGGATAGGTTTGTCTTAAATTTTAAAAATTGTTGTTTGCTTATTGGACTTGGCACATCCCTTGGGGAAGGAGAAATGGAAAAGAGCAATGGCTGGAGTGTTATATACAATATCCTCCACTTACAGTTTCTTTCAGCCTGTTTTCTGCACCTCTAAGCCCAGGTTTATCAGCTTTTGTTAGGACAGATAGACGGTCTAATTAGACCTTTTGGGATAACCAAACAGTGAGAATTAACTCTGCCTCCTCAATCTCTGTGACCTTTCCAACCTCAAGCATAGGTGTTGCAAACAAATTTCTAACAGTGTAAAGTACATACATCGACAACAGCGATTTATCCTCTGGTTAGGTGCCCTGTGTTGGAACGTGGCCAGGTAAGAGCAGCAACTTGTTTGACACTGACTTTTTTTTTTTTTTTTTGGTCTGTTTTATTCATTGCTCTGTCACAGTGCTTAGCATAGTACATGGACACGGCAGGTGTTCAATAAACGATTGTTGAATGAATTAATAAATTTACAAGAGCAAAGAAAGGAAATAAAGTCCAACTTTTTAAAAGATCTGAAATCAAATAATTTCAAAGAACACCCTTGTGACTTATTTTCTGATGACTTTGTAAATTATTTGCTCTAGAATCAATATGTCTGCCTTTTCTACAATATCCCACCTAAGCTGAATGCCCCAGGGGTATTCATTTACAGAGCTGTTGTTTAAATGAAGTATGTGGACTGAGAGGCTGTACTTACCCAGCTGTTTCCTTCTCTTCCTTTTTTATTTTCCTAATTTTTGTGTACTGTGAGGGTACTTGCAATAGTAACACCCAACGGAGAGCCTGATAGTTCACAAAGTGCTTTTACATTCGTTACACAATAAGCCTATCTTAGGTGTATTTATTTACTAACTTTGTGTTGACCAGCTTAAGACTAACACTTCCAATCCCCGCCCTCCTGGAGCTGTTTAATTTTACTAGAGCAACTACAACAACAATTTCTCCTGGGCCAAGTGCTCTGTGGAATAATAATAAAAAGCATAATTTTTAAAATATGTATCTCCAGATGCTTTTCATATTTTGATCAGCACCACTGGGGCATGTTACCAAAATACATGTTTTAGATAAGAATTCGCCTAAGAGACCTTTGACTCTCGCTAAATCTCAAACCACTTTAAGGTTTTGAAATAGTATTTTTGACTCAACAGACAACACTTTAGTGCTTCGTATGTTTTTCTGTCGATGTTTATTCCCAGGGCAGCTCCCTGACTGAGTGCCTGTGCACACGCTGACATGCTCCTGATGCTAAATGAAACACCCCAGCTAGGACCCTGTTCAGTTGGCATCCCTGAATTCCTCTGCTGTCTGAGGCATCCACTGTGATTGGCTTGCCCAGTTCCTGGGCCAGTGAAGCCTTTGGGATTTTCTCAAAGGTCAGGCCTGGGATTCCCACCGCTCTTTGGAAACTGCCCTGCTAAATCTGCTTTGGGTTAAATCCTCTTTTTGAAGTAAGCGGTCATCATTAGATCTACTTATGGGGGCTGGCAGCTTGCTGACCCCAGGGCTTTCTTGTCTGTTCTCACCAAGAACTGGGCAGTGGCTTAGCTGGACCCTGGAAGCCCACCTGCAGGGGCAGCGAAGAGAGAACCGGCTTTCGGAGCCCAAGTGGGAGTGATACAGGAAAATGAATGTGGGGCGAGAGGATGGCGTGTCCCAGGTCTTGGTTGAGTCCCTGAGATGTGCCCCGTGTCAGTCCTTGGCTTCTTGCAGGAAAGAATTCAAGAGTGAGAAAAGTTAGATTTATTCGGAGAGATACATAGTCCATAGAAGGAGTGCAGACTGTCTCAGAAGACCAGAGAAAGGCCACGAGGTGTGGGGGTTGGGTGCTTAGTTTAAAGTAAAAGTAGATATGCACTCCATACATAGACAGAGTGCGGGCCGTCTCGGAAGATGAGGTGCAGGGTTGCTGGTTTTTATGAGCTCTGTAGCTTCATATACTAACAAGTGGGAAGACTATTTCAACTACTTCTGGGGAAGGGGCTGGGATTCTCAGGGATTAGGCCACTGCCCACTTTGACCTTTCCTGCTCAGCCTTAAAACTGTCACGGCGCCTGTGGGAGTGCCATTTACCATGCTAATATATTACAATGAGTGTATAATGAAGTCCAAGGTCTGGAAGTCTCTCACCATCTTGGGCCTCAAGACCCACACTGGGATTTGAATTTTCTACCACCTTGGTGTAGATTTCCTGATGCCTGTGCCCTGCCCTCTTCCTTCCTGTCTCAGGAGTCCTCGCATAGACTATCCCACCTCCTTTGTTGGCTTCTTGTTTGTCACTTCTCCCCTCTTTCTCTGGAAAAATCCCTTTTTGTGAGGAAAAAAAAAAAAGAGCCAAGAACTTTCCTTTGGAAACATTTCCTTTTGTTTCTCCTGCAATCGAGGAAGAAGTGAGACTTGAGATAAGCCCAAGTAGTTTGCTGCTTATAGTCCCCCAGCTGCTTCTCCTGGGTGTGCGGCTCTGCAGGCGGCCTCCACCCTCACGGCTTTCTGATTCCGTGGCAGTGGGAGCAGGGGGCGGGGTGCGGAACCAGGGGACCCTCCAGCCACAGGTAGCATCTAGGCTCCATTCTCCATACTTGTCCTGCTCTGCGAGGTTTCTCACTGCCTCTGGAGAATGGTAAAGATGATAAAAAGGGACCCAGGCAAATAGGATCAGTAGCAGACGTTGATAAGCAATCCTGATTCACATATTTGATGAAACCAGAAATCCCTGGCTTAAAAAAAAAAAAATGCCTTGGCTTAACAAGCACTGCAAAGGGCTTTTGAGATCAGCTTTTTCAAGTCCCTCATTCTACAGGTTGAATCATTGAGGCCCAGAAAAATTATAGAGTTCCACTAAGATCACAGTGGAGGCCACTGGTCTAGAGCTTTTGTGCAAATGGGTCTGTTGGGCAAAATGGCTTGTTTTATGTTCTGTGTTTGTGTATATGGGCGTCCCACCTCCGTGCTCTTATGTCCAAATGATGACACAAAATCTTAAAAGGCAGAAAGATGGTTGTCATGAAGATACAAACAGATATATTAGGACTAGTGGTGTCTTTAGACTGTCAAGATAGGAGAAGCTTTGGAACAGGATCTGTTGGAAGAAGCAGCCTGGGGACTTGTTTTGGAGCCAAGTTTAAACAGAATGCACAGTGCTCTGCTGCATTCTGATGGGCGGCTGATGATGGTTAGGGGGAAGATAAATAAAACATCCCTCCAAGTTACCGCCTTGTTATGTCACTGACCTGGCCCCCGAGAGTGTGAAAACTAAGGACGCAGAAGGTGTTTTTCACTTTTAAATTAAATAAAAATTCCTGTATAACAGTTCCACAAATTAAGCACCTAGAATGGACAATATATTATTCTGGGCTTCCTTTATGCTAAATCAAAAGACTCCGGTCATAATTTACTACCATCTTTCACTGCACATTTATTTTTACAAATGACCATATTCCCAACTTACAAAGTGGGAATAGCATGAAAAAATGCATTGGCTTAACAAGCATTGTTTAAAATATAGATGAAAATATCCTTCATTGCATTCATTAAGCTCCCTTTCTAACTGCTGTATTCTTTTTGGTCTATATTTGGAGTCAACTTGACCTTTAAAGGCGTAATTCTGAGCACATGAGATCACCTTGAGAGTTTATACTTCATTCTCTGTGTGAACTGCAAGACTGGTAATTTTAATCTTAAACTTCTCTAGGGCTGCTTCGAGAATGTCAAAATAGGGAGAATACGGTTATATCAAAAAGTGGTCCGGAGCTTAAATAAATATTTGAAGGGGATGTGTGTGTGTGTGTGTGTGTGTGTGTGTGTGTGTGTGTGTGAATGATGTGGGGAGTGCTGTCTAAATCTATAAATGTAGATATAGATTTTAAAGCTTTTGAACCCTATAGGCTGAGCTGGGACTCCATGAATAATTACCTCATCATATAATATTGCAGCAAGCCTTCCAAGTACAAGTTCATCTTTTTTAAACTACCAGTCAGCATCCCAAGAGAAATCTCTTAACTTGTGAAGCAGAGAATACAGGGGCAGGGGCTTGTTGGAGGGGAACCGTTCAAGCCCCATTTTGGTATTGTTCGTTTGGGTCTGGGGGCCTGGGGGACGGGCTACCCTATTGCACTTGCCTGTATGGGGGACGGGCCAGTCAGAGCAAGTTTTTGAAAAGTTGCTCTAGTGGCCTAGGATCCTGGGAAATTTTCTCGGCCCACTTGACAGAAAAAGATGCACATCTGGTTCGCTGGCATATTTTCCTTAAGCTTCTCAGATTTAGATGACTTATCTCTAAAATATGGCAATAAAATGGACTTTCCTCACTGGTAGCTTGGAAAATCATAGTAAAGCACTTTGTAGGAGGAGATTGCTGCTGATGTGTACGTGATCAAGTCTGATGAAGCAGGAAGTAATCCACAGGTGGAGGGTACCGGCAGAAGGCAGCGGAGCCCACTTCTCTGTGCCTGGCCCTCGGCTGGGTGATGCTCAGTTGCTGGGTTAGATTTAATTGACCCCCCCCACCACCACCATCACCTTTTGCCAGGCACATACACATCTTGTTTAATCCTTATAAAACTGTATGAAGTATAATTACTGTCCCTATTTAGACGATGGTAAAGCAGACAGGTTAAATTCCTTCCACCGAGGTCACTTGCCAACAGAAGAATCAATGTTTGACCTGAGATTCTTACAGTAAAACAAATACAAACAAACAAACAAACAAACCCTTCTCTACTTCCAAGTTTGTACCTTCTGATTGAAATGAACACCTTATTTCTCCAACGATAGGAGAAGGAAAAGATGACTTGAAATGTTGACCAGTGGACTGCATATCCATTCTGGATTTAAATTCACAGAACTTAAATTGGTCATAACACATGTCACCTACTATTAATATCCTATTGACCAAGAAGATTGCCTGGAATAGACAGCTAAGAAGGGAGAGGAATTAGGATTCAGAGACTCAGCCACAGAAAGGACATGTTGTATGGTTGATTTTCTGAAAGTATGCCAGGATCAAACCCTGCCTTCCAATTCCTCTTACCCTTGCTATGTGCAGATCCCACTTCCTACTGGACAATATGATTGAAATGAAGGAGACTGAGGTGCTTTTCATTTTGCACAGCTAGGGTTTTTGTGTTTGGGGGGTGGGAAGGAGTGAATGGTGTAAAAGAAATTATGTTATATCTTAAGGAAAGGGACCAGTCAATCAGTGACTCAAAAAGACAGCTTCCCAAAGTTGGAAGATAGAATTAGAAAAGGAGTTGGTCCTCTTAAAATACCCAGGATATTGACTTCTCTACTGTCAGCCCTGTAGAACCAAGAGCACGTCATCCATCCTTAACTAAGCACTCCCTGGATGAAACAGGAACGAGCCGGTTAAAAACGCCCTTGAGGTGCATTTCACCTGATCGCACCTATACAAAAATGCTGAGTCTTGGATGGATGTGCTCTTTTCCCCAAGCTTTATAGCGGTCTCATTCTCATTCAGGGTTTTTGAGTTAGCAGCCTCTGATCTAAGATTCTTCAGAGCCTTAGTAATATAATTTTTAACAGATATCCCAGGGACAATGGCTTACCTGACCAACAAAATTCTCTAGTTCCCTGACTTGCAGCCATCCACCTTCTTGCTGTGTCCTCACATGGGCTTTCCTCTGTGCACGTCCATGGAAAAAGATCTCATAAGGCCTCCAGTCCTATTGGATTAAGACCCTACCCTTATGACTTCAGTCAACCTTTATTACCCCTAAAAGCTGTATCTCCAAATACAGTCACAAATGAGGGTTATGCCTTCAATCTATGAACTTGAGGGGGCACAATTCAACCCACGGCAAAGGGCATGGCAAAACTTGTGTCTCTCCCTCCAATAATTCAAGAAAAAATAGAGTAAAAGTTGGTGTCTGAAGTTGGTGTCTGACATTCTAGTTGGAGAGCGCTTGTGATAGCTTCAGTATCCTGCAACCCTAAAGGAATATCTAGATTTTCCCATGTCCCTGAAAGGCCGCAGGATTAGCTGTTGCAGGGCTGGACCCGAGAGCAGAACTGTGACCCATTTGGATCAGCAATCTGAGCAGGTTGACAGCCGAGACCAGAGACCATAGTGTGCATCTCAGATAATGCCAGTGCGGAACGATGCTGCCTAGGTTACCTCTCCCCTCATCCCCAGTGGCTCCAGAGCTTACTCACAGCTCCAGAAATGGGGTCCTGAAGCCCTAGAATTAACCCGGGAGACCCTGACTTGACTGAGGAGTCTTTAAATTTACCAAGGAAAACCTTAGTTGACTGAGTTTACTCAGAATTAACTAAGATAAAATAGAACAGAGCAGAAGTAGTGATGGTAGAGTGGCCACTGGCCAGTCTAAGATGGTGGCAGTGTTGGTGGTAGCAGTGGGCGAGGTGGCTGGGCCTGGGAGGATCGAGGCAGCGCTGGCAGAAGGATGACAGGAGACAGGAAGTGGGAAGCCGTGCCTCGACGGCTCCCATGCTTGTCACTGCCGCAGCCAGACACCCTCCCCTTTGACCCACCTGTCCTTCAGGGAATTGACAGATGTATATTCTCAGGAACTCAGCCTGGCTCTGCTTCAGTGATAAAGGAGGAAAGACTGGCTATTTCATTAAAAAAGAAAAAAAGATAAAATGGAATGGGAGCCCATAATAGAAATATAGAGATATAGAAATATGAAGATAATTCTATTTCTTCTACACGTGAGTTTGAGGCAATTAGTAACCTCTGTCATTAGTGAATTAATCCATGTGTTGCTAAGGAGAAATAATGTAGTGCAGTGGCTGGTTCCAGAGTCCTGGTGGTGTACTTACCGACGTTGTGTGAAATTCAGAGGGTCATCTGAGCTGAGTCTAACCTCTTCAACTACACTCAACTCCTTCCCTGGGTTACTCTAGCTTCCTGGGACCAGACCTCATCAAAATCTGCAACCTAGGGACAGTTGTTTTCTCAGTCTCCTGCATTTCACCTGGAGCCAGAGAACCTGAGTCTGAATTCAAATTCTGCCTGCCACTTACTGGTCTGCAATCCTGGACAAATTATCTCACCTTTCTGTATCTTGGTTTCTTTGTATATGGAATGAGGATAACGGAGTACCTATTTCATAGAGTTGTTTATGTTCATGATGTAATGAATATAAAGCCCCTCGCACAAGGCATAGCATATAATGCCTAAAGGTGATCATTTCTTCTGCTCACCTGTGCGTCAAACTCTAAGAGGGAAACTGACAGTTTCACTAAATCACAATTTAGATTTTTCTCAAACTAAGACATTTTGAGAACAATGTAAAGTATTGAACAAGTAAACTTTATTATTATCTTGGGGTAGTTGTTTCCTTTTTTTCTTCTTTTTTAAAAACAACTTTATTGTGGTGTAATTTCTGTAGGGTGAACTACACATATTTCAGATGTACAACTTGGTAGATTTTGATAGATGTTCACACCTAAGAAACCACCACCACAGTTAAGGTACCTAACAATTCCATCACTCCCCGAGAGGTGCAAATTTCAAACTAGGGGTAGTTGTTTTGTATTTAGATTGTGAGTAGACTCAGGAAAACTGAAAACCTACTATATACTACAAACAATTAGAGAATTCAACAAAGTGAGGTAACACGGTACCAAACTGCATAGAATCAATACTCAAAAATCAATTGTTCTCATATTTCCAAAGGACAAAATAGTATAAACTATATTAAACATTAACTATCTAGGAATAAACTTAAGAATGTGAAAGATCTATGTAAAGAAAAAATTTTAATGCTACCTAGAGATATGAAAAAGATAGACAGCCATGGAAAAGCTTAAGATTCTAGGACTGGAGAACTCAGTGTTGCAAAGATATCATCTCCCTATATCAATCCACAGACTTAATGTGACCCTAATAAAAATACCATCAGGTTTTTTTTTGAAAAGCATGGGAACTAAATGAAGTTATTCTAAAGTTCATATAGAAAATATATAAGCAAGGATAGTTCAATATTGAAAACAAAAAGTAGTAGAGAAGAAAAGTTTCATACCAGAAACAAAAATTCATTTTAAAGCTATAGTCAGTAAAATGATGTGGCATTGGTACATGAATGGACAGATCGATGGAGTTGATATAATTTCTGGAAATAGATTACAGTAGATTCAGCAATTTAATATATGTTAAAGATGGGATTCCAACTCAATTGGAAAAAGTTGCGTCCTGCAGTAATGGCTATTATTATAGTCATTTTTGTGTATAATACAGGTAATTTATTTGTAAACATGGGGACAATTACCCATATTTTAGTCGTTTATTTTTTTCTGTCCTAACCTGGTTTCTACCACTTCAGGGGAACTATCAGTATAACAGTGTGGTTTATGTCAAAGGAAGATTTAGCATTCACTTTTTTAAGTTTCCAAAGGATAGATAAATCCTATGTAATAAAAAATTATATTTGAGGAGTAAAATGTAACTATAAAATATATAGCAGGAAAGTGAGGACTTTCTAAAAAAAAAGCAGTATTATGATTTTTGGCCACATCAAATTTTATGAGAAGCAAAATACGTGGTAACCATAGGCATCCTTTGGAAGAAAAACTGCTATAGCAACTTTGCCGAGGTCACAAATTTATGGCTGTATTTCTATAACTTTGTATATTTAAAAAATTAATAAATTAAAAAGAAGTGACAACTCATTTTGTATATTGAAAAGAATAAAAGCTTAACCCCAACTTGAACTAATTTATTAGAATAACCTGGGGAATAACCGTTTTCTTTTCCCAACAGCTGCATAAAACAATGAGGAAAAAAAGCTAATCTAAAGAGTTGTACCTAATAGTGTATTGAACTGAGGGATTTAAATGAATGTATTTTTCAGAGAAGTTATGATGGGTTGTTAAATGGAGCCCAGATACAAATTCACTTATTTTCAGAAAGTCTAGTGCAGATTCACCTTATAATTTTTGGATAAAAAGGTTGATTGTAAGTGACACAGTGTATGTATGAAAATAAAAATTCACGCCTGTTTTCGTTGTTAATCAGCAAGCTCTCAGGAACTAGAGCATATGGGAAGTTTTAAGAAACATGCAATGAAAATCATTAGGAAATAACAAACAGGCCAGCTAGAATGGTACTTTAACAGGCAGATTTTCAACCAATAACTACATCCTCAGCATCTATGCAAGTGGCAAAAGTACCGTGAATAACTCATGCTTTATAGTGACAGATTTTTTTCAGTTCTTTCCAATCTCTTAATATTAATACACTAATGCTATCAGTTGTAATCCAGGCAACTGTAATGCCAGGCAATTGATCAATTTTGATGGGTATTCTGTGTGTCAGGAAACACAAAACCAAAATCGCCTATAGATATTTTAAACTAATTAGCGAGATGGGTGCATTTCAGGGAAAACACCCAAATCCAGGTTGCAAAAGCAACTGGATAAAAGTGAAAATTTCCAACATCTGATAGGCTGAATTTGGTCCCTAAATTCCAAACTAGTTGGGTTGAGTTTTTAATTGAGCTGATGGTTTATTTCAGCATCACAGACAACATGAGGTATTGAAAAGTAGTAAGTAAGATTATTCTTCTAGAATGAAAAACCTCAGGAATGCTGCCCTAAATTGGCAGCCATTTGTCACCACAATAAGTACCAGGCAAATGTTGTTTTTGCGCAAATTTATACATCAAGGAAGAGTTAAGAAAAGAAGGTACTGGAAAAATGTGTTGTCTCTTAGAACCTACAGTTGAGTAACTCTAATACTTTTTACATTTTTACTTTTTTTTTCAAAATGGAAAAAGGTACGCAGAGTAGCATCACAAACCTTGAATTTCCAAGAGGGAGTTGGAAATTGGGAAGGCGGTGTTTTCAGTGTTTGGGGGTGGCTCCTTTTTGGCTCCTTGAACGAGTGTGCACTCTTTTTCCAAGAATGCTTGTGTTTGGAAAGTACTTCATGGTGGTGAAAAATCTAAAAAGAAAAGATTAATCAAAGGTTGAGTCTTTCATGTTCAATGCATAACATATTCAGCTCTTGTATATGAACTCTTAGCTAAGAAACCATTCATATAATATTCAGGGGTTGAACATGAGCTTCACGTGCAAACTACAGGTCAGCTTTACTGAATCTGAACTGATACCTCTTAAGTTCAGAAATGCTGTGTTTTAAGGATTTGCTTTGTATTTTCAGTATTGTTCTCAATATTCTATAGGGTTCACTGAGAGTTACTGTTATTTATTTTATTCTTAAATGCTTCAGGAAGTACTTGTGTCTGATCTGAAATGTGATGGAAACAGGAAGTGGTGAACTATGACTGCTCCACACCCAGTGTGCTGTTAGGAAGGACGAACGCTTTGGTCTGTCCAGTCTTTGTCATTTATTACAATGTCACCAAGCCCTGTGGCATTCTAATTACCCAACTATTCTTACTTTGCCCACTTATTTATACCCACCATCCTTCCTTCCAATACTTTCTGATTTGCTCAGCTTTCCAATGCTCACAGACTTGTCTGACTTCTATAATCTGTAATACTTGAGAAGCTTTGGACTATATTTCTCCCAAAGAAGGAGATAATTGTGTGTAGAACTACTGCCCAAACTTAATACACCATCACCGTCCCTCCAGGGAGAGATCTTGGAAGGAAGTTCTCACGCCCCAACTAGGGAATGCAAGAGCAAGGCTGCTAGCATATCCTCTTTCTTCTCCCAGCCTGTCCACTCCAACCCCCTAGTGCATCCACTTCTCAAAGTTCTGAAACATAACTTCCTCTGCTGCAAAAAGTGTCTCTTGACAGGAAAGCACACTGAATTGGCAAGCCCAGGGATCACCCACACATTGAGAAACTTCCCGCTTGCTGAATGCTAAACTAGAGCTTCCTCAGAAATGTTAAGAGACGTCTTTATCTCTTCTTCACCTGTGTTTCTGACCAACAGGCTGTAGACTGGAGATTGCATCGGCCTTCTCCTTGGGTTCCTTTAATTTGCGCAGAACTCAGAGAAACATTTTACCTACTGTATTACTGATTTCTTATAAAAGGATGTAACTCAGGAACAGCCAGGTAGGAGAGACATACAGAGCAAAGACGTACAGGAAAAGGGTGCCTGGAGCTTCCGGGCCCGCTCCAGCTGCACCACTCTCCAAATCACCACGTGTTCGCCAACCTAGATGCATCCTTTTAAGTTTTAATGGTGGCTTCATTACAAAGGCATGACTGACTAGATCATTGGCCATTGTTGATTGAGCTCAATCTCCAGTCCCTTTCCTCTCCCTGGAAGTCAGAGGGGTAGAACTGAAAATTCTGACCTTCCAGTCACCTGGTTGGTTCCCTGGCAACCAGTTCCCACCCTTAGGCTACCTAGGGGCTTTTCAAAAGTCACCTCATTAGCTTAACAAGACACCTTTATTACCATCATCCTTTAGGAAATTCTAAGGGTTTCAGGAGCTCTATGCCAAATCAGGATGAAGACCTGATATATTTCTTATTATAAATCACAGTATCAGAGGACCCCAAAATAATTCCAAAAAAAAAAAAAATGACAGTATCACAAGGACAATTGTAAGCAATTGGATTTAAGAGCCACTTGTTTAGGTCATGGTGCTCAGTGGCAAAGTTGATGTTTAAAAGAAGGTGGGAGCCTGGATACTCTGCTTCTAGGATCCAGTGCTCTAAAAACTTATGATTTTCTTAGAAGATCCCCACCCACAATGCATTTAGGACTTGACTTGAGGACCCATAATCACAATAACACTTTCCACGTGCATTATATTACACTGGAATGTACATTTCAGTTCATACATGCTAAAACATTTAAGAGAAAGGAGACTCCTACTTGGTTGTATGTCATTCATAGAAAAGAAAATTACTAATCTTCTTTAAACAAAAATGTTTGTTTAATTCATTGAGTAAATGGTAACTGAGTGAATGTCCCTACTTCACCAGTTCGTGTGGATGTTTAATAGGCTTCTCAAACTTAATGTGTCCAAAATGGAACTCTTGGTTACTTGTTGCAAATCTGCCCTCCTGGTTGTAGCTATCTCAGTCAACGGTATACTGCCATCTAATTTCCAGCTAAAATGCTAGCAATTATCCTTAATCCTTTTCTTTCTCTCAACATTTTATATATAAACACCAGTAAGTTGTATTGATTTGGTTTTCGGATTATATCTGGAATTCTTCCATTTTTTTTCCCGGAACCATTGCCATGGCCTTAATCCAAGATACAATCTTATCCAAGCCACCATCACATTGCTTATCTGGGCTGCTGCAATAGCTTCCTTTAGACATCTTGTTTCCACTCTTGTCCCCTTAACCCCCAAGTACATTCTCTATATATTAGTCATGTAAATCAGATCCTTCAGAATGAAATCCAACTCCTTACCGTAATATGGCCAGTTGGGCCAAGTGAACTTGCTTTTTTCCGATTGTCAACTCTTATCGGAAGACACTGATAGCTAGTGACAAATGGTACGTCAAGATGAAAGCAGCTCTAATGCATCTCTAACTACGTCTGCCGTTCCTGGGAAGCAGTGCCTCTCAGCTGGATGAAGCTGAGTCCCCATCCTGCAGACCTTCCAACAAGTGCCCCGCATGAAAAGTTCAATCAGGCAGATGCAGCAATATTCTAGCTACAGGGTCAGCTAATTTTCTAGCTAAGTTTGGTGATGGAAGCCTGTGCTAAGTCTGGGGAACAAAGGATCAAGTGGAGACCTGAGTCTAGGGCATCACTCCTAAGGACATCAGGCTGCTGGGCTCATGGGTGCTTATGGCTCATTTATACAAGGATGAAGGTGCCACACGACTTGAACCCCCATTTCACCAATTAAATAGTGATTTCTAACATTCCTCTTGCTAATTAGAAAACCTAGTCCACATTGAAGCCCCTATATCTTGTTAGAGCTGCCTCTGGGGTACATACTCCTGGTAAAGATACCTGAGATGTTAACTACCTCTACCGGTCATTCGAGTGGGCCTTGTACTCCTCTTCCTTCGATTTCCACACTCTGGTCGCACTGGCCTTCTTTCTCTGCCTGGCATTCCCCCCTACTCCCCACTGACTCACTCCCACTCCAGGGCCTTCCCGCTTGCAGCCCAGCCTTCCCTCTTTGCATGGCTGGTTCTAAGCCCGTTTATCTCTAGTTTCCAAGAGGCTTTTAATAAGTTTCATTTGTCCAGGGAATCTTAATTAATTATGACAAATACAGCTATTTTAGTTGAGTCTTAATAGTAGAGCTTTACGTTAATTGTGAATGTAGCTATTTAGTGATATAAAGCAGGGAAGGAAAAATACATCTGTGATCGACATTTATGGTATTTACTTTAAAGAGTTTTCAAAGGTAATAAAACTCTTCATTTGTCTCCAAATATTGATTTGATATGGTTGTGAGCATAATCAATGACTCCCTGGGACTCTAACTCGAGCTTGAATCACCAGAAGCAGACTGAATGGAAGATGCCACTTGACTTTATAATCAGTCCTGACCCCTTCATTCCCTTTTTTGAGCATGGGTTTATATTGTCTGTGTCAAATATATTTGTTTTGTTTGTTTTTTGGTTTTTGTTTGTTTGTTTGTTCATTTATTCTTTCATTCATTCATTCAAATGGAGTTACTGGGGGTTGAACCCAGGACCTCATGCATGCTAGGCATGCATTCTACCACTGAGGTATAACGTCCCCCTGTCTGTGTCAAATTTAAACCACAAATTTGTATTTTTGCAGAGTGCCTACTGTTAGCCAATAGTGAGACCCCTACATTAGGAAGCTCACCAAAGTGTGGGTCCTTGCCTGCTGGCTGAAAAGAATTCACAGCTGAGGCAGAGAGACAGAGTGAAACTGCTTTTATTTCTCGAAAAAGTAAAAGAGGAAAGTGCTCCAGCAGATAGAAGGAAAGAAAAGCGCCTAAGCAAGGGAAAGGCACTCAGATGGGGGCCCATCAGCCAAGACAGGCAGTAGAGACAGCTCCGGCTTGGGTCGGGCCACGTGGACTTTTATGGGAGGCTTCTGCCTTCATGTCCTCATTCCGGGTGTGATGGAGCCAGTCAGTCCTTATATGGGCTATTCAGTCCCTGTATGGGCTTTTCCAGTTGTTGTCATGACAATTATCAACTGTTATGGCACTGGTGGATGTGTAATTTAGCATGCAAATACATTACAATGAGTGTATAATGAGGCTCACGGTCCTCTGGAAGTCAAATCCTCCACCATCTAGGACTCCGTCAGTTCTAACCTGTTCTTGTTTCTTCTCTGTAGCTGCCTCCTGAGACTTAGATAAGAGTAACGGGTTTCTAGTTGAGGGAGGGGCAACAGCCTTGGTAACAAGAAGGAAGGTTACTTTAACTAGAATGCCTGCAATCTGGTGGACCCAGCATCCCCTGCAAAAAACCGTCTCCAAAGATTCCATTCAGCCATGAAAGTTTTAAAGGGAAATGGGGGAGTAATCCAGTTAGTCATTGAGATAGGTGGTCAGAGTCCTTGTCATCCCTCAGTGCCTGCAGGACTGTCCCAATCTGCTGCTTAAGCCTGCTCTTCTGTGACTCAGGGAGGCCCGGGGGACTCAGCTTTTCTGTAAACAAGAGGCCAGAGTGTGGCGGCAGGGCGTCTCACAGAGTCCTGCTCCATTTCACCAACAGTGCATAAACGGTGCATAAGCATATTATTGATTATTAATTGTCAGACTCACATTGTCTTATTTAATTATCATAACAGCCTTGTAAGTTAAAATCCATGTCCCTATTATACAGCTGGGTAAACTGAAGCCAGAGGGGTTACAAAACATATTGTCAGTGATCTACCAAGTAGGTGCCAGGCCAAGATTCAATCTCAGGTCTATCAATTGCCAAGAAGCCCCTTTCTGCAACACTTGCACAAACCTGTATGCAGCAGATGGTGGCTGCAGTTTCTTCTTCCTTCTTGAATTTCAGTTTTTCCCACTCATACTAAAATAGTTGAAAGAACCCTCCAAAATAAATTTAAAAAACAAACAAACAAAAAAACATAAGCAACAACTGATTGGTTTATTATCTGGAATTTTACCTTAACCATGAATGAATGTTGCTTCATATAACTTTTACCAAAAAACTCAATTATTAAAACACATTTATTCAGAACCACAACCCTGTAACATGCAGTAATCATTATACTTAGTTCATGCTGTTAAGAAGATAGACATGTTCTTAAAGCAAAGGCACAGTTGAAGATTAAGGAGGAAGGAAAGCAATTACCTTTAACTTATATGAAACTAATCTAAGGCCTTAAAAATGCTCTGCAAACATTTAATGCTGCTAACTTTAAAGTTAATTTGACTACTTTATCTGGTATTATGCTTTTATTCTATTTATTCTATAATTAAAACAAAATTTAACATAAATGATAGCATATTCTATGCATATGGGTTAGAAAAAATGTATACTGGAACTTTTAAGTAACCTATGGCTTTTTGACTGAATTATCACTCGCTCACACATTCACTCAGGAAAGAAAGAAGAAACGAAACAAGGGAAAAAAGAAAGAAGGAAAGAAGAGGGAATAAACGAAAGAGAAGAGAGAAAACTAGTCTGAAGGTGATAGAAGATTTTAAGAACACTTGTATGAGTGATGTTACAGACACTCCTTGAAATTTGGCTGAATGTATTCACCAGTTTTGTTTGTGTGGATACCCATAGTTTTTTGCCATTTCAAAACACTTTTAGGGAAGAAATAAATTTAGGTTAAAAAAATTTTTTTAAGTCATTATGATCCTTAAGCTGGTGGCTCCTCGGTCCACACTGCTGTGTTTGCATTTAGATGACATGCGGATTAACTGGCACTCTTGGTGGAAACGTGAATCCCCTCCCGTTGGCTGAATCCTAGGAGAGGCTTTAGTGGGATCCCTATTTAAATTCCAGCCTGCGTTGAATTGAACTGTACGGAGTTTAACTACTCTGAAAAATCAGGAGTGAGGCCCATTTGACGTTTTATGCATAGCTTTTCTTTCACTCATTCCTCCTCCCCGACTCCAACCCCCTCCCCAGGACACTTTCCTCAGTGTGGGGCGTAATTCCCGTTCACTGGCTTGACTTCTTAAGAGCTGCCTTCCCTTCCAGTCCTGGGCAGCTCCGCCCCTTTTCACAGACCAAAGTAAATCTGCACAATAATGAACCGTCTAAGGGAGGAATGACATCACCAGTAAGTGGTCCCAAGCTGTTTTGCACAACATTCACCTTTCATTGTTCTGATGACAGGGCTGGAATGTGACGGTTAATTCCCTGTGGAGTAGGGGGCTGAGCAGGGCCTGCTGCTGTTGAACAAACTTCAGTACCCCCTTATAAAAAACAAAAACAAAAACAAAAGCTACCATGCTTCCTAGTATTAAGGTAAGGAAGTCAAGATCTGTTTTGATTTAAGCAAGGCTAGTGACTCCAGGCAATGCGCATTTCATTTGTTAATAGGCTTCCTTGGCAGTAGACTCTTCTCAGTGTTCTTGCAAAGAGCATCTTGGAAGCTGGGTTTGGACATTTGTAGAGGCTTGACTAATCTGACAAGGGCTGTAAGAACTCGACAACCTTTCAACTTTCAGCTCCAGGTTTTACCGAGGGTGGACGGTGACATCCTTTCAAAATGACCAGCTTGTGGTGACTTTCCTTGATACCTCAGAATCCTTGACTGAAACTGGCCAAGACGCACCTTGTGGTATGAGGCATGCTCCCGCTTCTCTATGGAGGGGAAAGGTAATCTCATCCTACAGAAACCTGGGGAGTTTGTAGAGGAACAGAAAAATCTCTTATCTTACTGCTGTCAGTCCTACTCAAATGTTCTGAAGGCTTTTAACAACTTTTCCATGTACTGTAACTGCATCTTCTAACTTATGATTTCTTGGTGAGCAAGAAACTAACTCGAGGTAAAAATATTATTTTCGAAGTTTTGGCTGTTACTGTTATGTGGATTTTCTGCAGACCTCTCTTTGCATATGTGGAGTAGGCGTGTAAAAGTTGGCAATGAATTAGAATGCACAGTGGTCTAAAGAAAGCCGTGTTTGTTCTGAAACAGTGTGGCAGTGATAACAAGAATAATAAAGCCAATTGGAGGTTCTATTTTGAAGTGGAAATGGCATTAAAATTTGGACTATGTTAAACAATTGGTAAAAAGTTTAACTTTAGTAATTTTTCAAGCTGCATTGTCTGAATTCAGCAGAGTGTGTAAAAATAAACAGCTTGTACTTAGCGCTCAGTAGGGCTGGAGGCTAGTGTAAGTCTTTCACATAAGAACTTCACTTGGCCAAAATCAAATTTTTATACCATGATTTCAGATTCACATGACCCGTTGTATAGAAATTTGAGCATCAGGGCAGATGGTATGGTTTTCGTTTGTGCAGATTTAATTTGGTGTAACATTGATTGTTAATAATGTTTTGTCTCTGTGTTTAAAGTGACAAAAGTCTTGAGTTCAACTGTGATGAAAATCTTGGGTTCACTACATTGATCTGCCTGAATTCTTAATTCCATGTGACTGGATGAACTTCTCTTTACTTGTAAAACTAAACATCCTTTCCACAACAGAAGGGCCCTCACGTTTCTTTTTCTCTAGATTAACAACAGTCAGTCAGGATCAATACAAAATTCATGGCTGGGGTCTTGGAGTTTTGTTCATTGTTTTGATTTTTTATTTTTTGAATTAGCTTTAACGTTATCCCCAAACTGGATAAAATAATTATTAGATAAATGTTAATATAACTTTTAAAGTATTTAGTGGCATTTCACATACCCTTTTATTTATAAGCTTTTTAAAAGACTTGGATACAATGGCAATAAATTCTATTACCATTTGAAAAAAGGAAAGGGTCACTTCTCTGAGTAAATAAACACATGTAAATACCCTGCTCTCAGTGATTTATGTACTTAATTTGCTACATATTTCATGTCTGTATTATTTTAAACACATCTTATTTAAGAAAATAGATTTACCCAAGAGACAGATTAATAGTATCTTAATAAAATGCTTTACGAAAGGGTATGTTTTTAGATTGTAAGTTCCCATAATGTATAAGTTTAAAACCATAAGGAATAAGCTTTTGTCCAGCACTCTAGAAATGCGTGTACAGTAGAGTAACAGGTATATTTGTACCTGTGTGGATTGTCTTCGACTTGTTTGAACAGTCTCAGGAAACCTGGTTCATGCCCCCAGCTCCTCCCCGCATGTTCTGAGTGATTGCAGGAGCGGCCTCTCTACTTATGCATGTGGGAGGACCCCTCACATTGTATCGCAGAGACCTCAAACACCCCCCTCCCCCGCCTCAGAAGACCCCCCCCCCCACTTCCTGGCTTCCCTGGGAAATCACTTGATTTAGTTCTTTTCTGAGGACGTGACTTTCTCTGTGATAACGCACAGTGTTACCTAGACGGAGCATCCCATAATTTGATGTCATAAACCATAGTGACACCTTCTTTGGTGATGGGCTAGGTCTCTTTGTTAGAATGAGGGAGGGCGAGGGGGTACCTAGAAGAAAGAGCCCAAGGCCACACGTTTCAGTGACAGACTTCTTTGGTTCCTGGCTTTTTCTGCTCCTCTTGAAAATCATTCAGTAAATTTATTCACCTGGCTGATTCTTAATAACATCAAAGGGAAAGAATAATATCTTCTTTCTACTGGTTTAAAAATATTCATCTGATCAATCTGAAGTTGTTTGAAAAGTATTTTGAACAACTTAGGAAATAGGAAAGCACAATAAAAAGTATATTATTGTGGGTAGAAACTACTTACCCATGCCCTCAAATAAACAACCACCTTTTCAAGTTTCAAGAATGAAATTATCTTTCTTACTGTACCAGTAGATGCACACCTCACTATCTTTGAAGAATTCACTCCAGTTGGAGGGGAAAGATACAGATTAGCAGTAAGTTTCAATTTAGCATCACTGCTAATGGTATCTAACATTTATTGGGTCCTTCTCCCTTTACATGTAATAATTCATGTGATTCTGACAATGACCCCGTGCACAGACACTATTCTCCCATTTGTACAGAGAAGGAAACTGAGGAAGAGATAAATTAAGAAGCTTGCTCAAGTTAGTAGCGGGCAGAACTAGACTCAACCCAGGCAGTCTGGCTTTAGATTATACACTCAGAACTACCATACTGAACAGAGGGTTAGCTTTGAAATGACAAATGCCAAAAAAAAACCATATGTATTTTCTGTCAATGAAGATTAATGGCCTCATTGAGTTACACAGAGATTCATTTTCTACACAAATTACTACCTATGATTTCATATTGGGCCCTTTATCAGGACATATCCCTTTTTATTTTCCTGAATATTCCTCATTCAGCTTTCAGTATTTGTGGTCTTTCTTTCTTCTTCTTTTTTTTTTTTCTTTTAGTTTCTTTTTTTGGAGGAGGGTGGTAATTAGGTTTATTTATTTAACTATTATTTTAATGGAGGTACTGAGGATTGAACCCAGGACCTTGTGCATACTAAGCATGTGCTCTACCACTGAGCCATACCTTCCGTCTTTCCTCTTTATCAATCAGAAATTTCTCTTTATTTTTAATTGAAATTTTAATATACATACATGTATTTGTTTTCATATTCTTTTTCATTATAGATGACTACAAGATATTGAATATAGTTCCCTGTGCTATACAGATAAAATTTGGTTTTTTATCTATTTTATATATAGTAGTATTTGAAAATCTCGAATTCTCAACTAATCCCTTCCCACCTGCTTTGCCCAGAAATTTTCTATCTCTAAAGAACCCATGGTGCAAAATAAAAGAGGCTTTAGGATTGTCATCCTGGGATCCAAGGCAAGACCCTTCCCTGCTGCCCAGTCTTAGAGCAGGAACAGATGATACCCCTCCGTGTTTGGTCCGAGGGAGGAGGAACACCACTCTCGACCACTGCTATCTTTGACTTCTCTCTCTCTTTTATTTTTTAATTGAAGTATATTCAGTTTACAATGTGTCAATTTCTGTAATGACATTCATATACATACATATATTTGTTTTCATATTATTTTTCATTATAGGTTACTACAGATATTAAATGTAGTTCCCTGAGCTATAAAGCAGAAACTTGTTGTTTATCTATTTTATATATAGTAGTATCTGCAAATCTTGAACTCCCGGTTTATCCCTTCCCATCCCTTTTCCCCCTGGTAACCATAAGTTTGTTTTCTATGTCTGTGAGTCTGTTTCTGTTTTGTAAATAAGTTCATTTGTGTCTTTTGTTTTTAATTTTAGATTCCACATATGAGTGATATCATATGGTATTTTGCTTTCTATTTCTGGTTTACTTCACTTAGAATGACAATCTGCAGGTCTATCCATGTTGCTGCAAATGTCATTATTTTATTCTTTTTTATGGCTGAATAGTATTCCATTGTACTACAATTTCTTTATCCAGTCATCTGTCGATGGACATTTAGGTTGTTTCTATGTCTTTGCTATTGTAAATAGTGTTGCTATGAACATTGGGTACATGAAGTTTTTCAAATTAGAGTTCCCTCTAATATTATATTATCACTGTTCTTAAAGTCCTTCAAGACTCTGTATAACCCTCAGAATGGTACCTGACTCCTTAGGATGACATACAAGCTGCCTGATGATCTTGACCTCCACCTTCCACTGGAGTCTTATCTCTTGACATTGTCCCACCTTCTACTGTGTGCTCTGAAATGACTCTGTGCTGTTCTGGATGAGGTCCTGTTTTCTTCTGTTTGCAAACTCTTTTCCCTTTATGTGCTGCAGCATTTCCCCCAGTCTTCATCTAGATAACCTTTGTTTATTCATTCATTGAATAAATACTGGTTGAGGTCCTACTGGGTGTTAGGTACTGTGCTAGGGGGCTGGTGTTCAGCCCCAGACCCTGCCCTCATGGAGTGTTTGTTCTGTGGAAAGGTGGAAAGACAGACAATATCTAAGTACACAAATAAACAAACCTGTACATTTCAGATAGTGAAAGTGCATGAAAAGAAAGAAATAGGGTGATATAATGGAGTACGGCCGGCTGGGGAAACTGTTTTCAATAGGCTAGTCAGAGAATGCCTCTCTGGGGAGGAGACGAGAACTGAAACCAGAAGGATGAGCAAGAAGAGCCCTGGGGCTGTTGAGTGTGGTTCTGCAGGTGGTAGCACCTGACCCAGAAGGAATGGGGGCTGAAATCCAGTCCTCATTCAGTGCATCAGCATGAGGAGGAGCCCCATGCCTCACTCAGGCATTCCACCATGGGACTGCTTCCCAGGAAAGGAGAGGACCCTTATGTAGTTCTCCCAAAGGGGCCATATGGGCAGGAGAACAGTATTGGAAACAGCAATTACAAAGCCTTGAGCAATTACTTCCTCCAGTTACATCTCCACCCTTGGATGTCCCCCACTAACCTATATTTAAAGCATAAATGGCACTTTTTACATAGCTGCAATTTATTTATTTATTTTTTATTCCAAGCAACCTGACACACGATTTGACAATGGTAGGGTATTCATCCCATCTTTATTGAATTATTGAGAGAATTCATGAATTGTGGCTAATTCTGTATGAGTCAGGGAGCTTTCTACCACAGTGTATGATCAGAGAGCTCCTCCTTAAGTAGCGATTCTCAAGTATGGGCCTCCTGTTGGGCAACCCACTGTCTATCAGGGAAAAAAAAAATGGTCATTTCAATGGTTTAGGGCAAAAGACAAATAATTCCGTAGACTTTCATTTCTACTGTGACTAAGAAGCTATTTACTAGTAACATAGTAGGTGATTTATTTTTGAATATAGCATTTGTAAATTTAAATTAGCATGTTACCAGATGTCCATAAAGACTATGTATATTGGTATTCTACAGTGGATTCTGGTTGCTACCAAATATTGGTAAACACTAAGCATGTGATCACCGGGTAGTAAGAAATTCCCTAATCTTCAAGAAGAATTTGTTATCAACCATGAGCTTTTTTTTTAAGGCTTTCAGTCGTTGCCAGGTGGGCCTTTTAAAGACAGATCAGTATTGGTTAAAATTCATAATCAGTTTAGTTTATTGTGGGTTGTTGGGCTAGCCCACGGAGGAGCCATAATGCGTATCCTTGCTTTAATTTTCAACAATTAGACCTGAAGGTATGTCATCAATGTGCCTATTATATTTACTTATTTTTTTAATTGAAAGTATGGTTGGTTTACAACATTGTGTTAATTTCCGGTGTACAGCATAATGATTCAGTTATATATTCATATATATATATATTCTTTTTCATATTCCTTTTTCATTATAGGCTATTACAAGATATTGAATATAGTTCCCTGTGCTCTACAGTAGGACCTTGTTGTCTATCTAAATGTTCCTGCACTAGAACAGAATTATTCATAACCCCCTCGAAATCTGAAGAGCAAAACTTCATATAATGATCTGCTTGGGTGTGTGTAGGGGAGGGCGTGTGGGTGTGTGTGAATGCTATTTGAATTACTTGGATTATACTATCAAAGTGAATGTAATAAGATTACTAGATTATTTTTAAGTTTATAGGATATAGTTTTATGACAAAATCATGTGTATAAGTTGAGGGTCTTCTCTTGTGACATAAAAGCAGTTCATAAAAGTTGCTCGCAAAAAGTTTACTGATTTATTTTAATTTTTATCACCAAGTTCTTTTTCAGGAGAATGGGTGAGCTAGACTTTTATCCCACTCCGCTGGGTTAGGGACAAAAAGTTTGAGATCAGATAGATACCCTACAATGCTGCTGGTCTTCACAAAAGAAAAGAAAAAATATATACCGGGGCTTTGTAAACTCATCCTCACTACTAAGAAACACAAAACAGAAACAAAGCTCAGAAGTCTCTGTCCTGTTATAAAGGACCCACCATTTCTTTAGATATATGAAAAAAAATGATTACCTAGCACTCAGTGCCCAGGGCTAGGACTAGGGTGAGATAAATGAGACTCTCACCTTGGGCACAAAATTTAAGGGGATGACAAAAAAATTCAGTAATCAAGTTATGCAATATTTTAATGCACTGCCTTGAAAAATTAAAATTAATGCAAAAGATCCACAATGATCAAAAATATGAAAATTTCAAATGAGGACAGGATCTGACTCTGCAGCTCCGCAACCCAGCCTCCTCCACCTCACCCTAACCCTAGCCCTGAAGAATCTATTGGGGACATTAGATTAATTCTGGATAATTAATATAATAGTCACCAACTTGAGGAACTGAGGTGATTTATGAAAAAGTAACACTTCTTCCTGAGTCATTTGGTAAAACCTGTCCTATCATGTTACCAAGCTGCTTGGTTCTGTACTATATGCTCTAGTTGGGAAAAAAAATGCATTGTGATTAAAGACTTCACACTGCGTTCAAGCTTGACTCTTTTGAGGTTCATTCATCTTTAATTGCTATCTTGCCTTTGCTAGTTTTAACCTGCCTTTTCTCTTGAGAGACAGAGAGGCAGACGTACAGGGAGAGCTGAACAAGAACAAAAACGGTGAAGGAGAAGGAAAGAGAAGGGAAATTAGCATGGTCTGGCTGAGAAACAAACCTAGGATAGCATCAAGGCTTCCAGATGGGGTCCGATGGACATAAGATGGTGACATGTGGCAATATGTGAAGGGGGCAAAGAAAGAATTGCTGCTCTGGGGCTAAGGCTGAGAAATTTGGAGAAATGGTTGAAAAAGCGGGAGTGTCAAGAAAGTTGGAGAAAGAAATCTGTGAAATCTTACCTGGTTTACTTTCAAGGAAGCAATGTGAGAATGAATATTGTCCGGTGTGGCCCTAAGTCTTCAGGGGCACAGAGTGACAACTGTTCCAGGGAAGGTGTTTATCTCAAAGATTGATCACTAGGATAAGGCTGAAAAACACCCTTCACTTCCCCTTTCCCTGCCAAAACAATTTATCCTTAGACTTTAACAAAAAAACGCTAAATTAACAAGTATCTGTGGAACAGGACAGAATGAGATGCGTTTTCCAGCATAAATTTGAGTGAGCATTAAATGGATCCCAGTGAGGAAGAAAAAGCAGAAGTCTCTAACAAGTTGAATTTTATAAACATGGAAAGGAATGAAAGAATCACCCACAATCACAGAAATATGAGAGTCACGTGGCACTGTAAGGAAAGTAAAAATACGACCAGATGCCAGAGTAGCTGAGACTTGGGTGGGGGAATGCTGAAGATTACAAAAGGGGGTTCAATGTTACTATGGAAAATTTCAGACATCTACATAAATAAAAAGAATAGTATAATGAAATCCCATGTACCCAGCACTTAGCTTCAACAGTTAATCAACTCATGACCAATCTGGTTTCATCTCTCCTAACTCCCCTGGATCATTTTGATGTAAATTCCAGACATAAATTTCATTCATAAATATTTCAATATGGATTTTAAAATATAAGGATTCTTTAAAAAATGTTGTCAGAATCCTATATCAGATCTAAAGTTTAATAATAATTCCTTAACATAATTTTTCTAATTTTCTCATTTTTAAAAAAATTTGAATGAGAATCCAAATAGATTATAATTGGTTAGTATGTCTCCTAAATTTCTTTTAATCTATAGCCCCCCCCCCATTTGTTTCTTCTTGCAATTCACTGAAGAAACTAAGGGTTTTTAAATCATGTATCGTCCCCTACATTTTGGATTTTCTGATTGCATCATCACCACGTCATTTAGTGTGTTTCTTGCTTTTGTCTTTTCTGTAAAATAATAGTTGTAGGAGCTTGATCTGATTCAGTTTCAATTTTGGGGTGAAGGATATTTCTCAGGTGGAGGTCTATACACATGTATACAATATCTGGTTGTCTCTTTTGGGACACTGATAATTATTGCCTACACCCATTATTTCACTGAGGACTGCAAAATGGCAGTCTTTTATAATTACTTCTTTATTTATTAAGCTATCATTATTTATAACTGAACTATTTCTATAAAGAAAAACAAAGAGCTTTAAAGTTAAGTGGGAACATGCTAATACTTCTCATATATAGATGGAGTTAAGAATGTTGACCCTGCCCTACCTGTTTCCTGTGTCTGCTTCTCTATTTCTCTTTCCTTTTACAGTCAAGACTAATAATTAATCTCAGATACTTGTCTCCATTTTTTTCCTTTTTTGGTTTTTCTTCAGCTAAGCTTTTTTTTTTCTTTCATGGGGGTTGGTAATTAGGTTTATTATTTATTTCTTAGTGGAGATACTGGGGATTGAACCCAGGACCTCGTGCATGCTAAGCAGGCACTCTACCACTAGGCTATACATTTCCCCCATTCTTCAGCTAAGCTTTAGTCTGTATTTTGTTCCCTAACTCCACTAAAACTGCTCACATGAAGTACTGACAATACCCATTTTGACATATCCAATGGAGAACGTTTTCTTTAAGTTTGAATTTCAATGAAAACAGCGGACATTTTCCTCTCACCTGATCCTTCCAGAGCACTGCACTGTGGACATGCCTTGTTCCTTACTCTTCTCTTTGCCCCATTGGCTTCTGCAAACCCGCTATTACCTGGATTCCCTCCTCACTGTCTCTCTCTGCTTAGGCTCGCTCATTATGTTTCTTTACGTTTTCTCATCTCAGTGCCTTTTTTCTGTCCTTGCTCCTTTTTCTCGCTGATGTCTACATGCCTCTTATTCATGCCATCCTCTGTTAGGGCTTTAGATTGCACCAGTCAGTGGACACTCCCAGTATGTATCTTTGGCCCAGATTCATCTCCTGAACTCCAGGCTACCGATAAGCATTTCACCTGTAGGTTCTCGGCAACCTCGAAGTCAGTGTGCCTTTTGGGAGCGTCATGATCTTCCCCTCCAAGTCTGTTTCTCTTATGTTACACTATCTTTGAGGAGCACTGACAGCAAACTAATAACCCTGTCTGGAAGCTGAAGAGTCTGTCCAAATTTCCCCTTCTCCATCCTCAGTCAGTCTGTCACCAAATTCTGTGACTTCTGTCTCCTAAAAATCACCACATGCACCCCCATCTCTCCATTTTCAATGACATGATCCTGGTTCAGATCTTGGTTCAATTACATTTCTCATCTGCTTTTGCAGCTTCCTAACTGATCTCCAGCTTCCTGGACACACACGTCCATCTTCTGCACGGCCGTCGAACTTCCTCATACTCTGTACCTCAAGTTCAGATTCATCCTCTTAGCCTATGGGTTGCTTTGTTTGGCTCATCCTTCTGTTAGAGCAGGCAGATAGCTAGATATGAGCAGTGAAAGGGGGACGCAGGCCAAAATGGCAGGAATTGGGCAAAAAGGAGGGGCACCGGCCAAGTGCAGGAAACCATATATCATATAAACAACAGGGGTCTCTGGGCAGAGAAGGAAAAGCAGGAACGTCTGGGCTGATAAAAGGTCACTTATTTTGGGGTGACAAGTGGCCTGGTGACCGACAAAGAAAGATGGGAGAAGGCAGGACTCTCCAGTGTCCAAATGTGACCTTTTGCTCATTATGCCCTCATTTTAGTAAATTAGCCTTGCAGATTAGAAGCACCCATCATGCACCAACGCCATGACACTTCCAATCCAGACTAAATAAGGACAAAAATCCCTCCTCCCTTTGGGAAGGTGGAGTTGGGATGAAAATCTGGGAGCATGACCCCAAACCCCTCCCTCCCCAATGAATATTCTGCCTATTCATTTTTACACTCTATATAACCAACTTGCCAAAAAAACTCAGGGCAGCCGCTCACCTGAGCCTGCCTGCTCTCCCCTTGAGAGTGTACTATCCATCCCTTAATAAATCCCCACTTTACTTTCTTAACTTCTGGGTCCCATCTCTGAATTCTTTCTGCGATGGGACAAGAACCTAGTCACTAGCAACACTTCCTTTCCAACCTCACCTCCTATGGTTCCCGCAGGTACTCTTCATTTCAGTTGAGCTACGTGTTGTGTCCCAATTCTGTGCTTTTATGCGCTATTTCCACTGGACTCTGATTTTAGGCTTTGTAGGCCACATACAGTGTCTGCTTCATCTTCTTTGTTACGCTTTACAAGCCTTTAAAAACATAAGAACTATTCTTAGCACAAGGGCTATACAAATACTGAACTTGACCACAATTTGGCCCACAGACAATATTGCTAACCCCTGGTCTGGAGGGCCCTTTCCTTGTCTTGTCTATACCTGGCTCCTACTTAGCTTTTAACACTCGGGTTTAAGTCACCTCCTTCTAGGAACCTCCCTAACTCTTATAGGACTTAGCTGCACTTCCTCTGTGCTTCCACAGAGGTATGAGCTCCCTCCGCACGCAGGTATGTCTTTGTCTCTGTAATTGTTGGTTTAATTGTGTTTCTTTGGAGAGTAAATGCCTTAGGGGCAAGAACTGTGTGTGTGTGTGTGTGTGTGTGTGTGTGTGTGTGTGTGTGTGTGTGTGTGTGTGTGTGTCTGTTTTCTTTACATGTCTAGCAGAGTGCCCAGCACAAAGTAAATGTTCACTAAATGATTGTTACATGAGTAAACAAGAAGAGGTGTGCTACTTGGTGTGACCAACAGCACTGGCTGCTGGCATTTACTGAGTGTGTTCTGTGGGCTGGCCACTGTCTAAGTCCTTTACATGCATCATTTCACTTAATCTTCACAACAGCCCCATGAGGAAGGTCCTTTCATTTCCTACGTTTGATTAGATGAGAAAGAGGAGGCACAAAGAAATTAAGGAATTTGGCCAAGCACATTCGAATTTCAGCAAGACTTCAGAGGACTTTTGTGATAGTTTTCAACAAATATGTAAAGAGCTCACCATGGGCTGTGTTTTAGCACTGTTGCCAGTGTCCAGGTTCTTGTCCTGTCCCAGAAAGAATTTAGAGATAAGATGCAGAGGTTAAGAGAGTAAACTAAAGACTTATTAAGGGATGGATAGTACACTCTCAAGGGGAGAGCAGGCAGGCTCAGGTGAGCAGCTGCCCTGAATTTTTTTGGCAAGTTGGTTACATAGAGTGTAAAAATGAATGGGTGGAATATTCATTGGGGAGGGGGAAGGGTTTGGAGTTGTATTCCCTGATTTTTATCCCAATTCCATCTCCCTGAAGGGAGGAGAAATTTTGTCCTTATTTAGTTTGGATGGGAAGTGTCATGGCGTTGGTGCATGATGGGTGCTTCTAATCTGCAAGGCTAATTTTATTGTAATGAGGGCATAATGAGCCAAAGGTTACATTCAGACACTGGAGATTCCTGCCTTCTCCCACCTTTCTTTGTCAGCCTCCAGGCTACTTGTCACCCCAAAATGTATGACTGCTTATCCGCCCAAAGGTTCCTGCTTTTCTTTCTTTGCCCAGGGACCCTGGTTTGTATAATGTATGGTTTCCTGCATTTGGCCTGTGCCCCTCCTTTTTGCCCAATTTCTGCCATTTGGTCTGCATCCCCCTTTCTCTGCTCATATCTAGCTATCTGCCTGCTTTAACATGTTGGAGAACTGAATGTGGGCATGTGAGAGAAGCAGAGGACTTGAAAAGGACTCTAGATCTGGGAACTATGCATCTGGAAGAATTTGGTTGTGGTTGACTGACATGAGGAAGATGTAATTGGAACAGGTTCCTGGGGAGACCTGGGAGCCCCGAAAGATGACGACTAGCAGCCCTGTGGGCTCCAAGTGGATGGAATGACAACGTCCCTGCTGCTGAATGGGTGATGTCAGCAGCAGGCAGAGCGTGACTGTGTTTGAAGTGCTCAGTGCATTGACCTGTCTTTTTATTCATCATTGGGGTTGTGTTCCCACTGAAACAGTGCTAGGTATAAGCTGATGTCTTGGGTGACAAAACAGTCCAAGGAGGATCTTGACCGTTCCGGAAGGATGGGCTGAATCACACAAGATGAAGTTGTCCTGAACAAACACAAATTTTTACAAGTTTCAGCTGTTCAAGCACTATCTATTTGAGGAATAGCATGGTCGTTAAGAGCACATTGAATGCTAGCTGTCTTCCCTTTTTTCAACTTCTGCTTTCACCCCTTCCTGCCTTAAGACTAATAACTTATTTTATGTTTTCTATCATATTTTCAGTCATTCTCTTATAATTGTTCACAACTTTTCACCCTTTATCTGACATCTTAGAACACTTTCCAGGGCTTTTAATATTTTTTAATGTATTTTTAAAATTGAGACAGAAGTTACATATTACAAAATTCATCAATTTTAATTATACATTTTGATGAGTCTTGATAAAATTATACCCCATAAACAATCAGCACATCTGGGTCTATGCTTTTACATCTTCTAGCTAAAAATAACTGAATTTCTGAACATTCTAAGTGAAAAATCTTCGAGTTAAAAATATAATTTTATTTGGTATGAAGGATAAATGAGGGGTACATTTAAAAATGGTTATTAAGAAAAGCAAGAGAATACTGGAAACCTGATTAGATTATTTCCTTGTCTTCCTTTTGTCCTCTGAATAAGATAAAGTGCTTGTAGAAAACTCAGAACTTGCCAAGAATAAATTTGATTTCAGGAGACTTAGCGCTCGGCCTGCACCTGCTGATGAGAATCGGGGCACTCATTCACCTTCTTAGTCTTGGTCTTCTGGTTTATTTACTTCTCATGTTGATATTTTCAGAATCAGGCTTGTGTAACACTTATCAACTTACAGTTTTTTAATGTCTGCCTGCTTCTGTTAATGCAAGTTCCATGAGGCTGGGTGCCACCCTCTACGGTACCCCCTAGCACAGTGCCTGACACATAGGAGGTCCTCAACAAATATTGACTGAATGAGTAGATGGAAGAAAGAACAAATAAATAAGCTTGAAATTAGCTAAAGCTACCTATATAGAGGTGTGTGAATTAAAGACGTGACAATGCTGAGCTGAGTTTAATTTTTGTTGAATGTATGTTCTGGTTGATACTAGGTTAGCCATTTGATATTAATAGTGGCTATTAGACAGTGAGTGTCTCTGACCTATTGAGCAATGGCCTCTCAAAGAATGTGGTCACTCTAGTCATCAGCTGCTGGAGAAGAGGTGTATCTCTTAAGTGGGAAACCTCAAATGAGAGAGGGAGCCCTCTTTATCTGGACTATAAGGGTATCTCTTACAATCCGTTTATCCTAGTCCTAGAGGGTGAACAACTGTTGGCAGGCTGTCCTGGCTGAGCCACGCATATTGACTAAGTCCTGGATCCAACCCTCAGTGACACCAACGGGGAAACTGGACTTTGGGAGCATGCAGAGAATGGGCTGTGTATTGCTGTTAGGTCCAGTTTAAAAGATGAGACTGCTTTAAGATGTGACAGAAGAGGGAAGGAGAGGGATTTTAATAGGCCTAGAAAAAGAGAAATAATCACAAGTATGAGGCCCTGAAAATGTGGCTTCATGGAAACCAAGTTCCAAGGTCATGCTGTAGCCCACAGGATTGTCTGTTGCTCAGAAAGCCCTCTCCTTTTCTCTGGCTGGAACACTAGTGCCCTAGGTTTTACTGTCAAAGTCAGGATAATGACAAAAATACTTATGGATTAAACACAAAAAGCACTGAATAGACTTTCCATATGGAGGGAATAGCGTACTCTCTAGTTCTTATATTTGTTTTGTGTTTTATTACATCTGTGTAGTCCACGTGTCAGTCTTTACTTCTACTGTCTCAACCTTCAGAACATCCTCTGAGGGGGGGTGTTAATATCCCTTGCTCCTTCCTTTGCAGCCTAGAAAACTGAGGGTCAAGAGTTCAGTGACTACAGGGAACTTTATTCAATATCTTGTAGTAATTTATAATGAAAAAGAATATGAAAAGGAATATATGTATGTATATGTATGACTGAATCACTATGCTCTGCACCAGAAACTGACACATTGTAAACTGACTATACTTCAATTTAAAAAAGAAAAAGAAAAAAAGAATTTCATGACTGACCGGTGGTTACACAGTTAGAAAACTGTTGGGCCAGAATTCAGATTCTGCTGTGTCTGACCCCAAAGCTTATGCTTTAGCCACGCTAAACCCCTGCCTCTAATAGCATAGAGGCATACGATTCTTAAACAAATATCTTTAGAAATTTTAACATTTAAAGCTTTAAAGTTGAAAGACACTGGGGGTGGGTATAGCTCAGTGGTAGAGCACATGCTTAGCATGCACAAGGTCCTGGGTTCAATCCCCAGTACCTCTGTTATGTAAATAAATGAACCTAATTACCTCCATCCTCCAAAAAAATAAAAAAATAAAATAATAATCAAGTTGAAAGATGTAATTTTTTTAATGAATTTGTCTCTGACAGTCTAGTTAAGGTCAAGAAATTTGAAAATATCCCCTAAAGTCTCTCTTACTCTTTAATTCTGTGACATTTCAGTTGCTTTGTCTCCAAGTAAAAAGATAAGATAATCAATAAAATGACCTTCTACACATGTAAGAACCACAATTAGTGAAGCTATTATAGTATTACTCATGTGAGTCCAGAGGACTTGAAAATAATATTTTCCTCTTATTTTAGGAATAAAGCCATAATAGGTTTGGAAGTCAAGCATTTTTGTTAATAGATGCTTAGACACAAGGGTATATTTTATAAAAATATGTTCTATTTAGAAAATCTTACTGACATCAGCAGAGCCACTTCTATAGTAATTATCTGACACTGGATTGATTATAAATAGTTTCTCTGTATTATGTCCAATCATTTCTTGCACAATGCAATATAAGACTACTAACTTCTGTTTACTTGGATAACAGCTAATCTAGTCATAAATATGAAATAAGTCATTCAGAATAAGTAAAGTTCAAAATATACTGAAAGAAAAAATGTACTTACAACAAATACATTAGTGGTTGTTTATAACTTGCTTCTCTTATAAGTATAAATTACTAAAACACATTCTTATACTACACATGGTAAATATAATTATTAGATCAACTTTGTTTCATGGATAATTGAAAACAGCTATTAAAAACTGGTGGAAGTTAACTGACCACCACAAGGATGGTACCTAGTTACTGTGGTATATTTGTATTTCTGCTTTTTAAAGCAATACATAAACAACAGAAAGAAAATGCACTTCATGCATACAAACTAGTAATTTCTGTGGCTGCCACATTTTTGTATTGCTAGGAATTCAGATTTCCTTCCTACCTAGCTCTCAATTAAAAAAAAAAAAACAAAACAACTGTTTAAATCAGAAAACAAAGATAAGACTGCATGCCAGATCTGGTGGTAACTAAAACCAGTTTATGCAGATCAGCTTTCTACCAGAAAGTTCCACTTGCCTTGTCCCCAACAGTAGTTGCATACAAAATAAGAAAACTCAAAGGTTCTTCTTTTCAGAGTCTTCTCTTTCATTTAAGGTAAATTTCTCTTTTGAAGTCATGTGATACACAGACAAGGAACAAGTGTTCTGGGCTCTACTGCAGGAGTTTGTATCCCAGTACCGCCACTTACTGACTGTGTGACCTGGGGCGGGTGCCCCGTCTCATCTTCCCCAGGGGGATGATAGTAGCAGTCCGTGCCTCATAGAATTGCCATGAGGACAAAATAAATACTAGTGCCTAGAGCACAGAAAATTCTCTATAAACAGCCCTTATTGCAAAACCGAAGTTTTACTCAGTGGTTATATTATTGAAGTACAGTATAGATGCAGAAAGCTGCTCACATCAAAGTGTTCAACTTACTGAAATTTCATAAGCTGAACAATTCTGTGTAACAGGCACACAGATCATGAAACAGAAACTATACCTGAAGAGCCCTCTTCAGGCCCCCTTCTAGGCGTTACCCCTCCCTGTGAGTAACTAGCATCCTGATTTCTGATTAGTTTCATTAATGGCCATTTGTTAAACCTTCATATTGCAGTAATTGATAAGGGATTTATTATAATAGTATTTTATTCTTATTTAATGTCTAAGACAAACTTCTTTGCTGATTAACTCTTTAACAGTTATAAGAAATATTATTTATATATTACAGAATATATAAACTATCATACATAATGTAATAAAGGTAATATTTTAATATATTTTGTTTTCTAGGTTGAAAAAACTCCTTGAACAAGAAAAGGCTTACCAAGCCCGCAAAGAAAAGGAAAACGCTAAGCGGCTCAACAAACTGAGAGATGAGCTGGTGAAACTCAAGTCCTTTGCACTCATGCTGGTGGATGAAAGGCAAATGCATATCGAGCAACTTGGCCTGCAAAGCCAGAAAGTACAGGACCTGACTCAGAAACTGAGGGAAGAGGAAGAAAAGCTCAAAGCCATTACTTCCAAATCCAAAGAAGACAGGCAGAAATTGCTCAAGCTGGAAGTGGATTTTGAACACAAGGCTTCGAGGTTTTCCCAGGAGCATGAAGAGATGAATGCTAAGCTCGCCAATCAGGAGTCTCACAATAGGCAACTCAGGCTCAAGCTGGTTGGCTTAACTCAAAGAATTGAGGAGCTGGAAGAGACCAACAAAAATCTTCAAAAGGCGGAGGAAGAACTTCAGGAACTAAGAGAGAAAATTGCCAAAGGGGAATGTGGCAACTCCAGCCTCATGGCAGAAGTGGAAAATCTGCGGAAGCGCGTGCTCGAAATGGAGGGTAAAGATGAGGAGATCACGAAAACGGAATCCCAGTGCCGGGAACTGAGGAAGAAGCTGCAGGAGGAAGAACACCATAGCCGGGAGCTCAAACTTGAAGTGGAGAAGTTACAGAAGAGAATGTCAGAACTGGAGAAACTGGAAGAAGCCTTTAGCAAGAGTAAATCTGAGTGCACCCAGCTGCATTTAAATCTGGAGAAAGAAAAGAGCTTAACCAAGGACCTGCTCAATGAATTGGAGGTGGTCAAGAGTCGGGTTAAAGAACTGGAATGTTCCGAAAGTAGATTGGAAAAGGCTGAATTAAGCCTCAAAGATGATCTGACAAAGTTGAAGTCATTTACCGTGATGCTGGTTGATGAAAGGAAAAATATGATGGAAAAAATAAAGCAAGAAGAGAGAAAAGTAGATGGACTCAATAAAAACTTCAAGGTGGAACAAGGAAAGGTTATGGATGTCACTGAGAAACTAATAGAAGAAAGTAAGAAGCTTTTAAAACTGAAATCTGAAATGGAGGAAAAGGTGTACAATCTGACAAAAGAGAGAGACGAGTTAATAGGCAAACTGAAAAGCGAAGAAGAAAAATCCTCTGAATTAAGCTGCAGTGTTGACTTACTAAAGAAGAGACTTGATGGGATAGAGGAAGTGGAGAGAGAAATAACCAGAGGGAGGTCTCGAAAAGGACCTGAGCTCACCTGCCCAGAAGATAACAAAATTAAGGAACTTACCCTTGAAATTGAGAGACTGAAGAAACGCCTGCAACAACTGGAGGTGGTCGAAGGGGATTTGATGAAGACAGAGGATGAGTATGACCAGCTGGAGCAGAAATTTAGAACTGAGCAGGACAAGGCGAACTTCCTCTCCCAACAGCTGGAGGAGATAAAGCACCAGATTGCCAAGAATAAAGCAATAGAGAAAGGTGAGGCTGTGAGCCAGGAAGCGGAGCTGAGACACCGATTTCGGTTGGAAGAAGCTAAAAGTCGAGACTTAAAAGCCGAAGTGCAAGCTCTTAAGGAGAAGATTCATGAGTTAATGAACAAAGAAGATCAGCTTTCTCAGCTCCAAGTGGATTATTCTGTTCTCCAACAAAGATTCCTGGAAGAGGAAAATAAGAACAAAAACATGGGGCAGGAGGTGCTCAATCTGACCAAAGAGTTGGAGCTTTCGAAGCGTTACAGCCGAGCTCTCAGACCCAGCGTGAACGGGAGGAGAATGGTGGATGTTCCCGTGATGTCCACCGGCGTCCAGACAGATGCCGTCAGCAGTGAGGCGGCGGAGGAGGAGACGCCGGCGGTGTTCATCCGGAAATCCTTTCAAGAAGAGAATCACATAATGAGTAATCTTCGGCAGGTGGGGCTGAAGAAGCCTATGGAACGATCCTCTGTTCTGGACCGGTATCCGCCAGCGGCCAACGAGCTCACCATGAGGAAGTCTTGGATTCCATGGATGAGAAAAAGGGAAAACGGGCCCCCGATGACTCAAGAGAAAGGGCCTCGAACAAGTTCCAGTCCGGGGCACCCGGGAGAGCTGGTTCTTTCCCCGAAGCAGGGCCAGCCCCTGCATATCCGAGTGACCCCAGACCACGAGAACAGTACCGCGACTTTGGAGATAACCAGCCCGACGTCTGAAGAATTTTTTTCTAGTACCACCGTCATTCCTACCTTAGGGAATCAGAAACCAAGGATCACCATTATTCCATCACCAAATGTCATGTCTCAAAAGCAAAAAGGTGGCGATGGCCCTCTTGGCACAGAACGATCCATGTCCCCAGTCACAATTACTACCTTTTCCAGAGAGAAGACCCCAGAAAGTGGAAGAGGTGCGTTTGCGGACAGGCCCACCTCCCCGATCCAGATCATGACGGTGTCCACGTCCGCGGCACCAGCTGAGGTCGCCGTCTCTCCCGAATCCCAGGAAATGCCCATGGGAAGGACTGTCTTCAAAGTCACCCCAGAAAAGCAGACTGTTCCAACTCCAGTCCGGAAATATAACTCCAATGCCAATATCATAACCACGGAAGACAATAAAATTCACATTCACTTGGGTTCTCAGTTTAAACGATCCCCGGGGACGTCGGCCGAAGGAGCAAGTCCGGTTATCACTGTCCGACCTGTCAGCGTGACGGCTGAGAAGGAGGTGTCCACTGGCACCGTCCTGCGCTCTCCCAGGAACCATCTCTCGTCGCGCCCTGGCGGGAGCAAAGTCACGAGCACCATCACCATCACACCTGTCACAACCTCATCCGCCCGAGGAACCCAGTCAGTGGTGAGTAGAGGAAGCTCCAGAGGTCAGCCAACCCAGGGGGGCACGAGTGAGCCGTGAGAGTAACCCAGCGCCCCAAATACAACAAAGCCACACGCCTGTCGCCCCACCCGAACCCACTACCAGATGCTTCCTAGGGGACTATCTACACCAAGAAATGAGACTAAAAAGTAGCCTAATATTTTATTAATTTGAGCTAATTTGGAGGGATAGTTTTGTTTCTTTCATGTAAATTATGGAGACACCAGAAATCCCCAAGATGGCCTCTTCGCAGTGTTAGCCTGTGGTACTAATAACGTTTAAAATTTGACTTTTATGTTTAAAGTGCTTTTAAAAAAATGGAGCCTGGAGAGAAACAGTCAGTATGCAGGAAAAATTCAATGTGTTCCTGCGTTGTGTTTCTATAACCTAAGATATTCAATATGTACTTCTGTCTGGTCATAGTCATACTTTACTCCAAAAGTAAGATTAAAAGATTTTTATATCAAAAACTTTTTTAAAAGTAAAAAAGAAGTGAATTTCTAGGTCTAAACACTATATGTCATTAATAATATCTTAACAGTATCATGCAGAGAGCAGGTGCTTGATAAATATTTATTTAATAACCGGCTGGAGGGCTAAATGAGATTTAAAAAGGCATATCTTGACTATAAAACCAGAGACTAAAAAATAAATTCTGTTTTTCAAAATAGTTCCAGTGACTGTCTTCGTTTATTAGGGACGATTGGTAAATGACATAGAAGAATGTCTACTATTTAGATATTAATTTAAACTGGCAAAAATTATGATTTCTAGTCCCTGAACAAATTCTTCTGCATATCTTGGAAGCTCTTAAGAAAGACGGGAAGCTTATTATTTAAGTATAGAAACTATGGCTCATTTTCCCACGTCTTCATGTAATTTACTTTAATTCTCCATGCACAAACATAGGCCCAAGACAGGCTTCCAAGTGTGAATTACTAATTGCTCTGCTGGCAAAGCTTTTTGTTACTGACTCTACAGGAGCCAAATAGCATTCAGAACTGCTCACCCTTCTCAAATGGTTCAGTCCTGCTTTTTAAGGAACACAGTGCATAGCTTGGATTTTTATAAAAGAAGTGGAGGTGTAACTGTTGTAATTTAGAGCTGATTTTCTGCTGAAACATCTTCCCATTTTTTAAAGGTCAGAACAGGATAGCCTTACCTTCTGTAGCAACATGTTGGGTGACTGATTAAAGCCCATACCCAAATAGGATTTCAAAACAACCGTGTAAGATTTCTAAGGCTTAAGCAATGGCCCACTTCAGGTATACCAGATCCCATAAAGCAAGGACAACAAAAAGTTTGGGACACGCATCTTAGAAAATGAATAGTGTGGCTAGTTCGTGTGTGCATTTATTCAACATTTATTGAGTGTTGGCTACACTTTAAGCGTGGGGTTAGGTGCTGACTGTAAAGAGGACCTGTAGAAGTTCTTGGTTCAGTGGGAGAGGCAGGATTGGAACCTACCTAGTGGTCCTACGGGAGCAGTAGATAGAAAGGAACCAATGGAGAAAGCTTCCCACGGGGAAGAGGTTTTCACAGATAAGGAGAGATTTTCAAGAAGGAAAGGGGAAGGAATGTGGAGAGGACAGTGTGTGCACAGGTATGGCAGTATGGAGGGGCTGGCATGTTGGGGAACGGTGAGCAGTCCCTTTGTGCTGCAGCAGATGGGCGTGGGGACGAAAGGCAAGAACAGAAAAGGAGAAGCACCCTGGGTTGGATACTGAAGAGGTGTCAGTCTTACGAAATTGGCATTTAATGTTGGGGAGTAGACAATGGGAGCCATCAAGAGGGAAATGATTTAAAAAATTCTATTACTTATGTTCTAGATAGGTCGATAAAACAAAAGGATAACTGGAGGAAACAGGTTGAGGACAGGGATACTGTTAGAATTCTCTAGGTTAGAGATGGTATAGCCTTGAACTGTGGTCGTGAAATTGGAGGACAGAGATGTACTGAAGACAGAATCAAAGGTTTCATAACAAATTCAGTATAGGGGGTGGCTCTGAGGTTTCTGGCTTGGCTGTGAGGGTGGATAAAATGAGAAACCCAGGGGGCCTGCTGTCTGGAGAAGACAATAAGTAATGTTTGGGGCACGTTACATTTGAGAAGCCTGAGGGACACTGGCAATGCCTAGCAAGTGGTTGGAAATATTGGATCTGCATTTAAGGAGAGCACTGAGGGCTCAATGTTCCAGGACTCACCAACACGGAGGGTGATAACGGAGGCGATGCTCAGGGTGGGTGTGCAGAATTGGAAGGGGGCTGACAATGGAGCATGATGACACCCACATTTAGAAGGCAGGCCAGGTAGAACCAGGAGCCACCACGAGGTGAAAAGGAGTAATCAGAGACCAAGGGGAATGGGTGAGACCAAAGGGAGAAATCACAGGAAGAGTTTTAGGAGCACTTGAAGAAGGAGGGTGTGGTCTCAGCAGTGACAATAAGAAATGAGAAGGGGGGAGGGTATAACTCAAGCGGCAGAGCACACGCTCAGCATGCACAAGGCCCTGGGTTCAATCCCCAGGATCTCCCCTAAAAACAAAAACAAAAACCCAAAACAAACACACAAACAAAAAAACACTAATAATAATAAATAGACCTAATGAGCCCCCCTTCAAAAAACAAAACAAAACAAAACAAATGAGAAGAAAAACAAAAGCAAAAAAATGAGAAAAACTGGCTGCTTCTAAAGAAAGTGGAAGTCATTTGGGGGACAGGAGGAGTGAAGATGGCTGAGTTTGCGCCAGGAGGCCCGTATTTTCTCTGTGAAATAGGACCGAGGGTCGTCCTCAGGAAGGGTGAGGAGGTGGGCTCAGGGCTTGGGAAGGAAAGGAAGTTTGGAAGAGCTATTTCGGGAGAGGGAAAGGGAGGCAGTCAGAGTGGGCTAGACACCACCTCCAACTTTCTCACCATCGTTTTACCCGGGGAGGGGGTGGTCCGGTGGCGAGAGCCCTGCTTACGTTCAGATCCACGGCATTTCCAGGGGGAAACTCACCCGCGTCGCCCTCGTGTTTCTGTATTTTCTCTCTTACAGTCAGGACAAGACGGGTCATCCCAGCGGCCTACACCCACCCGCATTCCTATGTCAAAAGGTATGAAAGCAGGAAAGCCAGTAGTGGCAGCCCCAGGAGCAGGAAATCTGACCAAATTCGAGCCTCGAGCTGAGACTCAGTCTATGAAAATAGAGCTGAAGAAGTCTGCAGCCGCCAGCACCGCCTCTCCCGGAGGGGGGAAGGGCTGAGGGCAGCGGCTGGGGGTATGTTGTGCAGTCGCTGCTGCTGCCGTGAGAACCGACCGGCGTCCGTTCGTGCCAGCTCTTTCCGTGTACTAATTTAAGGTTTTAATTTCTTGTTCATAAAATAATCAACTAATAGCCCCGTGTCTTTCCTATTTTGTGAATGTGTTTTGATGCTGGGGAAGAGAACTAACCGGCAATACTGCTGCGTGCGGTGTGCTTTGGGGAGGAGGCGGGGCCTGACTTCCAGACCCGGGTTTGCTTCTAGGAAGTGGCCCCATCAGTTAACCCTGTAAGACATGGGGGCTGGGTCACATCCTCTCCAAAGCCGACTCCCATATTTCCTAATTATAAATCAAATTTAATAGGCCTTGTTTCCCCAATAATTGAATTTTCAAAAACCCTTTTATGAAATAGGAAATAGTTTATGAAATAGGAAATAGTCATTTGCCTCTGTCCAATTCCAAACTTGCTTCATGTGGTGGAAAAAAAACAAAAAACAAAAAACAAAAACCACCTAGTTATCACAGGGCCTGGACCTCTAAAGTTTTGAGGGAAAAAAAAAGCCTCTGAGATAATTTCAGGAAGCAATTTGAATGTGAAATAAAATGGAAATGAAATACAGACTCCTAAAAACAGAGTTTTACTTATTTGTGTGTGTCTGTGTGTATTACAAAGATTTTGGAATTTCAGAACCATGATTGTTAGATTCATGCTCTATTCAAGGGTGCTATTAATTTAAATTGTGGAGCTGTTTGAATAGAGCTGCCAAACGGCCCTTTATAGCTCAACAGAGGTTGCAATGGATTTAAAAAAAAAAGCAGAAAGTAAATTTTGATACATTGTTGCCAAGAAATAAAATGACATCATGCATAGCTTAATGGAATTGAAACATTTTCACAGTTAAGTGTGGAGTTTATTCCCAAGTATAGAACCAGTTCATGATTGTGTGTGTGCACATGTGCGTGTGTGGTGAAGTGTATTATGATGACTTGTGTTTGTATCTTTGTCATTAATTTTAAGCATGTTTTAATAAGCATGAACAGTGTGTGGATGCAAAATACCAGGTATCTGTGAGAAGATTAACCATGTTAAAGTGGATGCGATGCTTCGTAGTCAAATAACCACCAATGAGCTCAAGGCTAGCAATCCCCAGCTTAGCATCTGAGGTCTGGAGTAGGCAGCACCTTTGTCAAAATCTTTGAGCCAATGGAGTGAACTTTACAACAACACAATAGGTGCAAAGTTACAGTTTGCTATTTTCCACTTCTGAACTGTGAGGTTCCAAAATTCCTCACAATTAGTCCCTGCTCTTGATAGTTGGGAAAAGGTAATATTTTTTCAAAAAGATGCACAATTGGTTTTTAGTCCAGGAAACATCCTGCTTCGTGGTAAAGAGGCTGTCCTCTGAGCTGTTTCCACCCTGGACTTCCTGTCCCTTGCAGAACTTGGGCTTGAATTGTGTGTGATGGAGGTGGACACCTCCCAGTGTTCAAATTCACTTCATCAGAGCACGGTTGCCTACAGCTTATCAATTGTCAGCAGCTGTATTTAAAAACGCTGAGCAATCACGGTAGACGCGCCTTAATAATGAAATTTCAAGGTAGAAGGAGAGGGAGACTGAAAAAAAAAAAAGACTTTCTGAACGATAATTTTGAATGAGTTCAAACAAGAGATCTTGCCATTTTGAATACTGGCTTATGTTCCTTTAAAATGGAATTTTCCCCTTTTGTAAAGTGGGCATCATCTCTTTGGAAAACAGACACCCAACTGTGTTTCAAACGCCTCCCTGGCATCCAGGGTATTTAACGTTATTGTACCATGACGCCCGGTCTTTGAGTAAACGAAGGTGTCAAATGCACAAAACGCTGCATTCCTTTTGACTCTCCCTGCCCTTCTTCAGTGACTTTTACCCTAATCTACTGTCACTGCTGTTGTTTTTGATGTTTTTACCTGCTCACACTGTGCTTCCACCGGTTCTGCCTGGAAGCCCATACCATCCTCGGGGAGAGGGCTGCAGAAGGCTTAACAGTGCATGTGCAGGATGTTGCTACATCCGGATCTTGGAAAGCAGCCACCTGCAAAGCACAACTGCTAAGAAAACTTGGCAGCCCAACACATATTCACTTTTCAGAAATGATAAAGAGCAACTGCCGTGGCAGTTTTTCTTTGTAATTTTAGAACCAACTCTACATTATTGGATAGCCTTGTTTTAAACTATATATTAGAAAGGAAATCCACAGGGGACAGGAGGTGGAGGATTCAATGCACTCCAACTCCGGCTTCTATTTGTGAGTATAATGTTCTTAAGACGCAGTTTAATGTGCTTTTAAGAGAGTGAATGGGATTAAAAAGTTAGAGTCTTATCCCGTCCGGGAACATAGTATCGTGTAAATAACGGGTCTCACCAGGGCTGCTGTGTATAGATGCTGGCGGGTCCCGCCCTGGGGAAGGCAGGGGTGCCATTTCCACAGATTTCAGTGTGACGGCGCCCCCTGGGGACTTGCAGGGAGCAATCCGCACAGCTACCCTCCTGAGAATCTTTTTTGTGTGTTGGCTGTTTCTGCAGACTACCAGGGTGGCCATGTAGCACGCGTGGTACCAGAATCGTCCCAAGACAGGGCACAGCCCAAAGGGTATTTATCATTCCTTGAAAATGACTTTCCTGCCTGGGTTACCTGCTTAAACAGAGTCATTGAGTTACTACGGGCATCTTTATTATATTTTCAGTGAGGACAGGTTAGTGGGTGGCAGTTGGGCCATGCAGGGATTTCAGTGTATTCATTAAGGATAGGGTGTTACCAGATTGCATACCTGAATGTCTTTAAGAAAGAAGTGAAGAAACGTCTTCAGTGTGCAGTGGGTGAAGAGTATAATTTCGGGGAAACGAAAACGTGTCCAAGAATGTAAGATGTACAAAGATTTGAATTTCTCATTCCTTCATAGATTTGGAATATTGGGGAAAGAGTGAGACTTTCCTGATTGGGAAAAACCCAGGGATATTAGATTAGAAGAGCATGTTTAAGTGCGAGGCATGGGCAGAGAGAGAGGAAGAGGTAACAAGATGAGCCCAGAGAGGGTTTCCCAGTAAACAGGAATGTTTTATTCCTAAACTTCCTCCACCCAGACGATACTCAGTGTTTCCCTCCTACCTCCTCCTCCAGGGTCTCATCACTGGTTACCTCCTCATCGTCGGCTCTCTCAACTTCTCCTTTTCACCTGTTACCTCCACACAGGAGATCGCTAAGCTCCAGCCTCTCCCATTTTAGCACAATTCCTCCTTGAGCTGTGTCATCCTCTGTAGCTACTGCCCTGTCTCCCTCCTGCCCAGCGAAGCCATTGACTGAACACTCTACCTTTTCTGCCTCCACTTCCACACTTCCCATTTATCTCTAGTTACCTTTTATTTTTGTTCAAGTAATTCGTATGCATAGTTAAAATATCAGCCAGTGCTGAAAGACAATGAAAACAGCTGTTCCTTACCTCACCCCTACTCTTCCAAACTCACTTCTGCTCCCTGGAGAACATCCTTTCTCACTCTTAACTGTTTCTTCTGGTGTTTATCTCCATATTTTTAAATAATGTACTTGTACTCTGACTTTTCATTTATACATTTTAGATATCTTTTTTCTTCCCATTATTATTTTGACGTTTGAGGATTTAGTCCTCTTACACGTCCCCTCTCTTCCCTTTTCCCCCATCCTCACAATATGATTACGTCACCTATTCTTCAGTAAATCAGCAGTCAGCATTTGCATGTTTATATGTTCATGTTTACAATGTAAATTTAAATATTGTTCCCTGCTGAGCCAAGCAGTGTACTATGATTATGTTTTCTTCCTCTTACCCCTTTTCTCCCTTTGAAAGGATAATTGCTTTAATTTTTCATCTGCTTGATTTTCTATATGTTTATCTATATTTTTTTCCCAAATGCTCCAACAGATCAACCAAACATCTACCAGTAATTTTTCTGGACACTGAAGCACATCAGTTTCATAGTTTGCCCTGAGGGCCCTGCTAGTTCAGTCGTCTGCTTCCTTACTTAGTCTGGAAAGCTTGTCCTCTCTGCCTGCTGTGCAGCTGCTGTCCTGCTGTGCTTTTGCCTGATGTTGAATCCTCTGTTTTCTGGATTTCTAATCTACTTCTTTTGCTTATCTATCTATCTATCTTTTGAAATACATCTTCCAGTAGTTTCTACAGAGAAGAATCCTCCAGTAACCTCCCTGGGGCAAGCTACCTGCATTCTGGAAATAGATCAGGGAGGTGAGGTGGAGAATCTCACAGTTTAGTGTGTAAATTTTTTATTCCCTTGTGTTCAGTCCATTCTTGTACCTAAAGCCAGAATTTCTTATGTGAGGTTTTTTTTTTTCCCCCAGAAATAAACCCCTGATCTCTGGAAGGGTAAAAGTAGAGTGAGGTTATTCTCTTCTTCCTCTGTGACTAAGACATCTAATCTCCTTTGGGTTTCCTTTGATTTCTCTGACTGTCCCGCCTCAGTCTCTCTTGCTGGCCCCTTGTTTCATGCATACATAAGGGTTGTTCCCCTGGTCTCTGTCAAAAGCCATTTGCCTACCCTACATGCTCATTGTGATTATTATTATTTAAAAAAAAAAAACTCTTTTGGGGGGAGGTAATTAGGTTTACTTAATTTTTGTTAGAGGAGGTACTGGGGATTGAACCAGGACCTTGTGTATGCTGAGCATGCGCTCTACCACTTAAGCTATACCCTCCCCACCCCATTGTGATTATTTTATTCATTCCCATGGCTTCAGTTATCACCCATACACTGATGACTACCAAACCTCTCTCCTACCATGTGCTCAAGTTTGTGCTGTACCTCTCCAACTCAACTTGTCTGAAAGCCATTCTCAACCCTCCCTCCATCACTCTTCCAAGTCTTCTCCTCCTCCTGTTATTCTCCACCTCAGCAGGGCTGTCCTGAGCTACCCAGTCACTCAAGAGGAACCTGGGAGCCATCTTTAGCCCCTCCTCCCGTTGCCCATCCAGTAGGCTCATTCAACAAGTCTCTCATATTCACACCCCTAACACCTGTAGCAGCTGTGCCCACATCTCCATTTCCCCCATCACTGCCTGAGTTGACTTTGTAATTATGTCTCATCTGGATTATTCTGATGCTCTCCCAAGTGATCGCATAATCTCTAGCCTCCAAACTTCCTGATTCATTTTTCATTTTGTTTTCCAAAGTGCAACCTGGTCTTCTGACTCCTCTACCTGAAAATCTTTCAAGGTTCTTCTTTATCTACAAAATGCAAGGCCAGCTCCTTGGTGTGGTGCTCGAGGCTCTGTGGCCTGGCTCCCTAACCTCCCCATTCTTCTGGGCACCTCCCTTTCCCTCATCTGGAACCCCCCTCCTCCCCGCCCTCCTCAGCCCCGGGGCCCACAGAACGACTCACAGCAGCCAGGCCACCTTTCCCTGACTTGCTCAACTTGTTCCTTGTCCCTGGACTGCCCTTCTCCTTTTCCTTTGGGCGGTTGTGTCCTTCTCTGTTCAAAAGCTCTTTTAAAAACATTGCCTCCACGGGAGAGACCAACCATGATTTCAGACTCGAACCTGGGGTTTAAAGCCTGTCATTTTATTTTTACATTTTTACAGTAAGGGCTCTAAAAAACGTGGCACTTACTGTACAGAAAGAAAACCGTCAGTTGGAGGATGGCTGCGAGTTGGGGAAGAAAGAAGTGCTCTTGCTTCCTCCTTTAGTCTGCATTGCAAACCTGTGAGAGTGATGTAGAGGGTCCTGACAGATCATGTGTAGGAACACGGAGGGAGAGATAGGGTAGAATTCAGGGAAATCCAGGCACTGCTATTCTGGATGGGATAAGTTACTTCCGTTTCTCCCCAAAGGCACCCTGGCAGGTAATGGATGCAAAACAACCAGGAGTCCTGGGTTAGGGAATTCGTGCTCTTGAAGCCATCAAAAATGTGTGGAGAACTCAGGGGGCCTGAGATCTTTCTGTGAAGGAACACCTTTGAATGAATTGCAAATGGGTCTTTGCTCCTCCTCTCTGACTCCCCCTAGAGGAGCATGAACGACACTTCAGGAAAGAAAACATTTCAGGTGATTTGTGAAGGAGCCTCTAAAATAGATCAGACAGGCTCTCATTTTAAAGGACCAACAACACCACCCATAAGCAGGATGAAGAAGGAGGATAGATATGAAGGGAAACATCCAGAGAAGGTGAATTGCTGAATGATGGACTAGAGACCCAAGGTAGGGCAAGGCCAGGAGACAGAGGAAGGGACGTACCCTTTGACTAGTCACCTTGCCTTGGCTTCTGGCCTGGCAGAATCTTTCATGATTCTGGCGTTCCTCATTTTAGTCATAGTGGGATAAGCTTCATTCTTGTTTACTAGGCAACTTAAAAGATTATGCCATAATGCTTTCACTAAGAACCAATGATTAATTGCTTACCTGGTAAAAGTAGTTTTGGCCTCTCTACTCATGCTAATATTTATGTCCATGTGATGGACAGAATTGCAAGGTCAAGGGCAGTTCAGAGATGATCCAGACTGTAGAGGTTAAGAAGATAATTATCTTTATCATTAAACAGGAAAACCAAAACCAAAACAAAACAAGAAAAACCCCAAGGCGTAGTGATGTCTAACTATCTTGTTAATGATGAAGCCAGTTCTTCAGTTTCTCCCAGTACATGATTCATGATTTCATATGATGAAATGACTTCAAGTGAGCAAAATGTATATTTAGACATAAGCTAAAATAGCCACTCATTGGGCCAAAGTAATATTGTCAAAGGATTTGAGATATTAAGATAACTACACAGAAAGTACATGTGTCCAAGTTTTCATAACAGTACTTTGATGAGTATCATTGTCCTTATCTACAAAGCACAATGTCCTTCTCAATTTTCACACATAATGTTGTTTTCCTTGTTATTCTGTGACCAGTCATCAACCTAAGTTGAACTCAGCATCCAGCGTTAGCATCTGTGTCCAAAGAGTAGAACCTGACCATGCTTGGTTCAAGTATTTACCTATGTTTCCACCATTTAGTTTTTTTTTTTAATTTACAATTAATGTTATATGTGGGAGAACTAGTTTCAATTTGCTTGAAATTGGGGATCAGTAATCTGACAGAGAGATAAGGATTAACTTGCCTGAAAAAAGAAGTTACCAATCGTAACTGTGATGACTGGTAACTCCTGCAACCTGGGGAGGTGAGGGTAGAATTTGGACCGATGATGGACTGGGAAATGTTTTGGAAGGAAGCAAATTATTAGGTGGTTGAGAAACCTCGAGAGACTTTATATCATCTGATCCAAAAGTGTCCTGCAACAAACGACGGAACTGATTAGCAGAAGTATTTTTTAATTAGCTGAGCTGAATCCAAAAGAAGGAGTACAAGTCCAAGTCAACAGAGGAAGTTTATTGGACTTCCTATTTAAAACAGATGTTTTATCGGAACTCTGATTAATGTCCGAATGTGATAATAACATAACTGAATGCCGAAGCAGTTTATTAAAATGAACCTTAATAGTAAACAACATCTAGGCACTCCTATTTCTAAAAGGTGTAGAGAATATAGGACATTTTTCTGGAGGATAAATCACCCTGCAGTGGGCAAGTTCAAAGCTGGGGTTTGGTAGCTGGTGGAGGAAGAACAGCTCTGTCTTAAGCTGGTGCCTTGCTCTCCAGGCAGAGCTCCCGGCAGGTGAAGCCACAGATCAGGGGAAGCGGGCCATACGCCAGCCAAACTGATGCAGAATCCAACAGGAAATGTTTTCTGTAACTTGTGCAGTTTCCTGTGGGTGAAGCAGCCCTCCTTTGCTGATGCAAAGTCCTGCTATAAATTGAACTTCTGCTCTGTTTTGTCTTTAGTGTGTGAACTTGGATGCAATCTATGAAAGTGATGTGATCTCCTTGACTAAAGTCGGTTTTTAAAATTCAGAGGTCAAGTGTTCCCTTGAGAGCTTGGCAGAGCATAAATGTAACTTTGCAGGGAGTACATCTATCTTGCCCCACAGCCAAGGCGCTGTCCCAGGAGGAGTCAGAATGCCGATGTGTTGCCAGGTTGCCCCACTCGGCGCGCCAGAGACATTCTCCCCGGACTTCTCCCCACATCCTGTCTTGTGTATACAACTTTGGATCTCAAGTCAGCTGGGTGGCCATTGGTTTGGGGATACCACCCAAGGAGGAGAAATAATTCATCCTTGTAAGATCAGAAGTCAAGTGTAATTAGGAATTGTTCATTTGTTAAACTTCCTTTCCATGGGAGTTAGCTAACAGTTACTGCAATAAAAGAATGAGTTTATAAGCCGCATCATTTCACCGTAATATCATAGAACAAATCATGTATTTAATGTGTTACCTGAAGTTTCTTAAGAAAAAAAAAAACTCAAGATAATTCTTCACAGAAACATATGGAAGAAAATGTCTATAAGTGTTTTGATAAACTGTTAATATAAAAATATGTATAAAAATCTAATGTCCTCATGTCCTCATGTGGATTCAGATTTAGAGTTTTTTCTTTTTCCATTTAGAAAAATGGAAATTTTTATTAAATGTCTACACATTAGAAGGCTCCAAATTTAAGTGCTTTGTTATTTTGAGTTTGCTGGTACAGGTAGTAATTAACTGTGGCCTTTGGTCTCAATCTGCCTATTATATATTCTACAGATTACCAATGTCACAAAAGTGGTATCTGTAAGAGAAAAATTATTATAGAATTGTACCTGATTTTACTTAGGTCACTTTAGAGTCCCCAAATGACCTATATTTGGGTCTTATTCTGAGATGAAATTAAGACAGAGTTGAAGATGGAATAAGATTTGCTCACTGACTTTTTAATTTCAATAAAATGTATGATATTTTTATTGTATTAAATCATAAAAATAAATAGGAATCAACTTAGAAATTCTGTCTTAAAACACACACACAAATAACTGTATTAATCCTCAAAGGTTTTTTGGTTTTTTTTGCTGGCAACTATGTTCTCCTTATGCATCAGATAGTTTCGCTGTGTCATAAGTAACCTCAAAATTTAATGGCTTAGAACAGAATTTTTTATTTCTCATAATTTTGTGTATTGGCTGGGTGATTCCTATCTAAATCAGTTTACAGATTTGGGGAAAACATAGATAATAAGCAAACATAGATATAATTAGTATACTTAATTAGTTTCAAATAATAGAGATACTATTATTTAGATCTTATCACCCTATCTCTAGAAACAAGATGAAATATGTCTCCATGTATATAAAATAAAGTAAGTTGGGCTTAATTTTATTTCTTTAAATAAATTTTATGTATGTAAATATTAAATATCATCTTTTATTATTTAAGTCGAATTAAATAAAATAAACTCTATTGTTTAGCATTGTCAAGTATTTTTGAGATAGTCTTTTAAATAACATAAGCTGATTAATAGCATTGATATATATACATCATGCATGGATTACCTGTTTGCTAATTTAAAAATAATAATAAAATGTAATGGTCCAATCAAGACACTGTTTCTATGTATGGACCCTTCTGCCATATGTATTTTCACCAAATACTAGTTCTGAAAAGCTGTTATCAATATGGAGACAATAAAATGCTAGTATTAGGAGAAGGCAACTTTAGGAACTTAGGGGTTTGCACACTCAAGGTGAGAGAAAAAAATTATTGTAGTCAAACAAAATGTTAGCCCCGCCAGGGACTTGGGAGATAATCTCTATACCCTAATTTTGTAGTGAGGAAACAAAGGTACATGCATTCTGGACTATATGTACAATAAATACAATTCTAGATTTCACTTCTTTAAACTTATGTTTTCTGTGCTCTCTTAAGGGAGGAAAATGGGGGAGATACTTTAATTCTGTTAGGGAGGTTGGAAACCTATGCCTTTTCACTCTTGAAACCTACTAGAGAAATTTTAAAAAAGAAAAAGTGCTGAGTGAGAAATAGCACTTTAATCCTAGACTCTGATTTTTAACTACATAATATTTTAATTAGTGCTTTTAGTTTTTGCCCGAAGATTTTCATATATTTTTAGGCATGGAAAAAATCTGAAGCTAGAATAAATTCCCAATGAAAAAAATGAAATAATGGTTTTTATGGGTTTCTGGTACAGTGAAAATCATATGTATGCTTTAAAAGCTTTACAAAACCTTCATAGCTAGTTATTATTAAGTATATAAAACACTTACGCATTTCATTTTACTTTGCTTTCCTGTCTGTTTTATCCCAAATTCAGTGTGGGAAGGTAGAGTGTAAGAGCGGACATAACTCCACCTAGTGGTCAGTGTGAAGTGAAGTGAATGAAACCAATTTAATAAAACTTTCTTTTTGACAGAGGACCATCCATCCACTGGACATAATTAGTACGAACCTATAGATCTATGACATAATGTGCTTTAATTAATGTTTTTGTAGATATTAATTATCCAAGTGAAAATAAAATGTAAATAGTGCGTATTTGAAACTAAAGGGAAAATAATAAGTGGAAATTTCCTCACACTATTGATAAACCCTGGTATTAGTTGACAGGGAGGTAACACCTTTTTAAGGTGGTGAAACCATTGGAGGCTTGGGTTTTTCTTTCGTCTGCTCTTTATAATCTCAGCAAAGGCAGGACTCTGTTTCATTTTGCTCACCAATGTAATATCACGCCCAGCACACTGATGGGCATGTTGCAGGGCCTCAGTGACAGAACGAAGAGAAAACGATGGTACGTGTTCATGAAGGCATGAAGGTTAAGATAAAAGTGAAATCAGTCAGATAACTATAATGATTACACAGCCACTGTGGCTGGTACTGTTCTATTTACTATCTCGATTTTTTTTTTTTTAAAGGAGGTACTGGGGATTGAACCCAGGACCTTGTGCATGCTAAGCACGTGCTCTACCACTGAGCAATACCCACCCACCTCGATCTATTTTTTATTTACTTTTATGAAAATGAATTTAGATCTAAAAGCATGAGCAGAATTATGCAAGAAGAAGCAGTCAGAGACAAAAATGAGTCATCTGTGTTTAGTGACTTCTTAAGAATAATAAACATTCCTAATAAAAACGCAAATCCACACACATGAAAAAATAACAGAATGTGAATGTTGTTCAGAACAGAAGCAGTATGGCTGAGAGAAAAGAGCTATTTCTAGGAAATAATCTGGTTTCCCACCGTGGAGCTCGTACATAGTAATTACCGTCTTTGTGTTCAGTGCTCTCCTTGGGTAAAATCGATCAAATATTGTTAGAACATTTGACCTGGTTTATAACAGGCTTTAAGAATTTGGGAGGTAAAACTCCAATGCCAATGTAAAGAAGTCACCCAAGAACAGGAAGGAGCTGCAGGAGAAGCTATTAGGCTCATGCACCTGTTTTTGTTTGTTTTGTTCTGTAACATCTGTGGTCTTTTAGTGGATTGGTATGGTAATGATCCTCACCTAAAATACTGATCTGAGTTGCAGTTTGATTGAAAATGCCATCTCTTTCTTCTCTTTATAGAAAGCATCATCATCCACCAGTTACGTATGAACTCCAGATGAAATGGTAAACCAAGCACATACTGGGTGTGTGTACTTCCTCTGCGTCCCTGTTGAATGGATAGTATTTCTACAGCTCTCCATCATCATTAAGGTCCTCCATGCTACTGATCGCTACTGGAAATAATTCTCTACTTCCAGTGAATTTTTTTTTTTGAGGATATAAATGGAAAAACTGAAAACGGTGTTGCTGATAATATAAAAATAGTTGGCAAGAGCAGTTCAATCTTGGCGTCAAAAGGAATTTCTCTTCCTTTTGCAAAGCTTTCAGGTCCATGGGCACATGCTATGTAATTTATTTTTATAATACACTTTGTAATGTGATTTGTTTTTCCTAAAGTGTTTCCTTTTTCATAGTCTATGGCACATATATCTGTAGAATACATTGTCAGTTCTTCAAATGCATTGCTATTGGGGTATTCAAAAAGGTGACCTATACTTACTTTTATCAATTTGTTGTTTCTGAAAAAAAAAAAAAAGTAAAACACTCTATATATTTCCTGGGGCAAATTCAAGAAGTAAAACCAAAGCAGGAGATTCTGGGAGAGGTATTACTGTTGCTTGCACGATGCTGTGGTTCTGATTATGGTTCAACACTAACAAGTAACACTCTGATTAAAGAGTTTAAATTTAAAGACTTAAGCCAGTTTTTAAAGTTGCTCTTTCTGGTGTTCTGTGCCAAAATCTCTGGATGAATTGCTTTTCATACGGAACAAGTTGGTAGGAGGGGCGGTATGAATTGAACCAGTTAAGTGTTATTGGATCAGCTTCTACTGACAGGTCAATTATCTTTCTGTTTGCATTATTTGCTTATATGCACAGGACTTATAATAAGGACTGTGATTTCAGGATATTTATCACAATCTAATCCAAATGAAAGCCTGAAAATAAAAACCAACCTAGATAGTATCAGCATCTTTTAAAAAATTGGTAAAGGAAATCCCTAGATAACATTTTTTCTTGGTAGGATTTGGACAGGTTTTCATAACCACATACAGGTTAGAAAATATATTCTTTAAAAATTCAAAGCATAACATACGTTACTCAAATCTCAGTGTCAGACCTGCTGTTGAATTTTGGTTTCTGTGAAAATTTGCATTTAAATCTACTTGGAATCCTTAGAGTCTAGGTTTTTTGTTTTTTTTTTTAAAGACTTTGTTAATGTGGACATGTTTTCAATAAGGTCTTTAAAAAGATCATTTTAAAGATCAATGAAGAGTTGATACATCAATTTCTAGATGCAGAAATCATGTATCCTGTCACTTTCCTGAGAGTAAAGAAAGAATGCTTCTGAGGGTCACGCAGGTAACTAGAAAGAACACGAGTAACACTGTTGGCCCATTTCTCAGTCCACAAGTTGTACCCGGGTTCATAAGGCCATAGAGAGGGGTCCACACTGAATCTCTGGAACAGAAAAATTAGTGTTGGATTTCCTTCCCTCTGTATCTTTGGAAGGTTTTAAGTATACCTCGTGGAATTGGCAAATCATATTCAGCAGGTATTATAAGTTAAACAACTATATTTTATGTAAAATTAGCTTTGATTTTTGTGAGGAAATGAAACGCTACAGTAGGCTTGTCCCAGCATGAATGATTGTGAACGCATCACAGAACCTGCAGGGCTTTCGTTACTGATTAAGAAAACTAGAGTGTGTCTGTGTGAAGGTTTAAAAATTTGTTCTGATGGGTTTTGATTTCTGAAAGTGCTTCTGAACTGTAACGACAGGTTCAGTTAGGAAAGGGTTTAGTCTTGTTACATTTATTGACTCACAGTTAAGTCCCCTATTTGCCACTGCTTACATGTCTGATGGCAAAAGTACTCTGATCTATCACAAGCAAATAACCTTCTCAACGTGTGGGAACTTTATTACACTAATAGTGAAAAGGTTAGAGGGTAAGACTATTTAAATAATTCTTGGTTATAATTTAAAATGTTACAAGTAATTTATGTATATTTGGATCTAAAGTTTTTATTTCCCCTGAGTTTGTAATGAAATTAGGTACTTGCAATGCAGAGTGAGGATGATGGTGCAATCGAAGTCACTTAGATGGATGGTGCCTTTTTTCTGCCCATGCTGTGCTTAAATCCTCTGTTTAAACTCAAATGGAATCTGAGTGACAGATGCGTAAAATGAATCTAAGTTAATTTAAAAACTAATGGTCTTGAAATAGAATAACAGAATATTAAAAATAAAACAACCAGATCGTAAACAGTCATATTCCAATACCAACATCCAGTTGAAACAATTGCCCCCACGTGCAATCCTGGCACCATCTTAGGCTCATATAATTTCTACATCTTTTATTGTAAATAAATTTCCAATCATCAGTATGAATGAGAATCAGTTTTGAATGGAGTAATTATGTTTTCTGAAACATAGTCATAATTAGTGTTTCCAGGTTAAGGTACAATTGAATTAATCCATTATTCAGCCCTTTTCTTTTTGATGAGAGAGTGGTTTTTGAGGGAATATGCTGCAAACATGTTTTTTCAAGTATTTCATAAAATATTAGGGTTTGATGAAGATAGTGGCAGAATAAATACTCCAGATATTAGATGCCTGGAATGTTCACAAAATATGAAGAATTAATTGTATCTTAGGACAACCACTTAAAAAAATTCATGGTGCGGAACAGCTAGCTTAAACACGCAGAGAAACGAAATTATTCACAGCTTCTGAAAATCAGTGACGAAGCAAAAGTAAATGGTGTATCAGACAATGTAATATGGTTTGTGTCTTTTCTCTTCATACTGTGGTTGAATTTTCCTGGAAATAAAAAGAATAGCAAAAGTAGGGTGTGGTCATGAATCTGATGAGCAACAATTCTAAAAATAACAAATATGCGAAATGGAAGTTTTAGAAAAACACATCTGGCACCTGAGGCATATATCCCCCTCCAGACTCCAGTGCTGTGCCTCTGCTAAAAATACGAATTAGAGGGCAAAGAGGAAAAACAATAAAAATTGTTGTAATAAATTCATAAACATTGGGAGAGTTTTGTGGAATTCATTTTGCTTAATGGCTATTAAAATTTTACGTTCTAAAGTTTTTAGTGCTTACTCCATAACTAGATGATGAAAACTGTGTTTGTTACCTAGGAAAAATACCATAGATTCATAAATTTGGACAGAAGTGTTTAAAGGTGCCATGACATGATACATTGATTTTCTGGTGTTGTTTTCTTTTTGTTTATGTTATTTGGGTAATTTTACCTCACCATTCACAGATTTTGTTATTTTAACAGTTCAGATTTGTATTTATTTAGATTTTGCTTTAAAAATATCAGATGTTAGTTTCTCCAATGTAAGAGGCTTATAATGTGATCAGATATTCTTTGAAGTCTTGCAGGTTTAATGGATTTTCAAAAGCAAAAGATTGCATTGAGAAATTCTGGAGCTACGTTCTATTTTCACAGCAGTCTCAATTTTGTCTCTTTTAAGTTTTATTAAATCCATGAGAAGTTTATCATTTTTCACTACAGCTGGGTGAATTTATGGATATGTACTTGTCTTTTATACGAATGTAATATCCAACTTTCAGTTCTTCACGGGCTATTGAAATTATTTAACCCATTAAGATATTCTCTGTGTTATCTCCCAAGTCAACCGTGTTTATCAAAATCTCACCAGACTGAGAAAAACAATTGTGATACGAAAGCATTGTGCAATATTCTTTTTTGAGTTGGAACATAATATCCATCACATTAAAATCATTTAAAATGAGTATTCAACCTTTTTTTTACTTAAAATTGTTTACTTCAAAATATTTTTCACTTCTGCATTTTGTATTTTCTTGAAAATATGGTGCTTCTCACAGTGCATAAGCAGAAGCAGTCCAGCAGATCCGCCAAAATGAGAGATGCTCTTCCTCTGAGTTACGTCTCAGTTTGATTGCTTAGTGAGATGAAGACTGCAAGACACCAAGAGATGGAACTGGTTACAGAGGCCCCTCTCCCTTTGAGCCACACCAAGTGCATCTTCGACCGACATTCAGATATTTTCTACTGTGTTCCACTGTCAATCTAAAGGTGGATTACTTGGTAGGGCAGAAGTTTCGCCAGCAGTCCACAGCCCAGCCTCTGCCAGGGCAGTTGGGTGATGGTTTCAGTGAAGTGGGGTGGAGATGACGGTGGGGTTGTGCTCTGAACCCTTTTATTTATCCACCTTGAGCCAGAAATGGTGGTCTGTGGTCATAGCCAATCCTAACTTAGCTTTGCCTTGTTGGGTTTCACTTGTTCATTGTCTAAAGATAGATATATCAAAAAAGCAGGCAAGGATGATGTCTAAACAAAGAAGCCTTCCACAGGAAAGGTGCAGATACCAGGGGTCTTGCCCACAGGGCAATCTTTGGGTTTTCTTCTTGGAGGAGTGGAGCTCTTTGGTGCACGTGGTTTCAGAGCACTGGCCCCAAATCTCTTTACTTCATGACTCCCCAGGAGAAGGGGTCTCAGGATTCCCCCCGTATTTGCTCAAATGGATTTGCTCCCTTTGAGCCCCGGGCTAGAGTCACTTCTAATGAGAACATGGGTAGAGAAACTGGAGTGACCTTCCTGGGCCCTGGGCTTGTTAACAAACTCTTTCCTTTTTCTTTCTTTAAATGTTATTAAAATTGACTTTTGAAATTTGTGTTCCATAAATCCCAAGACACCTGTGAAAGATGTCAAACACAGAGGTCTCTCTTCAACTGGGGCAGCCTTAGTGACTGCATGTCTCTGGGCACAGCAACATTTCTGCAGATAATGGTTGGAACCCGGTTCCCTAAACTTCCCAGATAACTTTTAAAAAATTATTTTATTTTATTTTTTTGTGGGGGAAGATAATTAGGTTTATTTATTTTTATTTTAGCTATCTTTTAATAGAGGTACTAGGGATTGAACCTAGGACCTCGTGCATGCTAAGAACATGCTCTACCACTGAGCTATACCCTCCCTGCCCAATTTTTTTTTTTTTTTAAAGATAATCAGTCCTTTAGTTTCCCCTGGCATTATTTCCAGCATTTCTTTCAGAGATAAGCATCTTTAGGAGGAAAATCTTCTTTTATTTCTCTTCAGGAGTCCATTTGTCCCATTCTGCCCTTACATTGACCAGCACTGGTGTACAAAGCTGTCTCCCCAGTTTGACTGTAAGCTTCTCAAAGGCAGGACTTGCACATTAGTCACAGGGAAGACAAGATATTGGATAAATGTTTGCAAAAGGCACTGTAATTCCTTCTTCCAGCTGCCATGTCTTCTTTCCCCCCATCTCTTCACAGAACCTTTCCAGGACCATAGCCACATTCTCAGTCTGGGTCTTTCTGGCTCCCACTGCATATTTCTTTCTCCTCCTTGAGAGCAAGAAATACACATAGTCAAAATGGCAGGGTGTTTCATAGACACTTAGTTGTTGAGTCAAATCACAGAGGGTTCCTCCATCAGCAGTAGGACCTCAGCCAGCGTGTTCGGGGCCAGATCTTCCTCACCAGACTGACCCAGCTGCTGATTCTTCCTTTGCAGGAGCCTCTGTGCCCATGGAAGGTTTCAGATGAGGAGTATCTGGATTAAACAAGAAAAGACTCAGTAATCACTGATTCTAAGAGAAGATACTCTCTCTGCAAGGACAAAGTGCCCTCATCTTATCAGAACACAGGGTGGTCTATGCTAGCCTGACAAGAGCGATGTGTTCAGGCATTTTCAATTCACAAAGAGGCTAAGCACTGGTTCCCGCATACAGCATTGTAGGCAGTGGGGAAAATGGACTACATAAGCAAACAAACCGAGTATCTCCCAGAAATGGAGGGTACCAGAGATCTCTGTTCCCAGGCAAGGGCATCCTGCTAAGACCTTGCTTGAGAAAAGGAACATGATCAGCCAGGATATACAGTTTTACATACCATTAATTGTAAGTGCAGTTATAAGGTTCAGCTTTCTCTGCATCCCTTTATTTTTGATTCAATTGTCTCCTGGGTGGGGAACCACAATATCACTTAGACCTTAAGACCCATTTCCTTAGTCTAGCTTTTGACATCATAAAGAGGATAAGGTGAGGTACCTCCCCAGACCCCCTATAACTTCCTGTGCACACATCTTATATGGCGCTGACCTCATTCTATTTCAACTGTTTGTTGGCAATTGTTTCTCTCACTAAAATGTGAGTTCATTTGGAGTAGGTCAGGTTAGTTCCACAAGATTTATTGAATATCTTTTCTAACCTAGACACTGCCAGCTGTTGGAGACATAGAAACGAATAAACACTATCTCTGACTTTGAGAAGTTGGTATCTAGTAGGAAAGGCAGATGTAAATATATTTTTCAGTAGGTGCAAGGATAGAGGTATGTGTAAGTTGCCTTGTTCCCAGAGAGCAGTTCTAATATCAGTTTGAGGGGACAAAAATTCCTCAAATTGGCTGCTGACCTGAATCTTGAAGTTTGAGTAGACAATTTCAATAGAGGAGGGGTCTGAATTCGGGGAGCAGTGAGTGGGTCGCTGCCTGGGTTTAGGAATCAAAGACAGTGAGTGCAGATAATTCCTCTCCGAAGATTCAGTGACAATTAAAATGATGTTGTGGAACAGTGTGTCGAACTCCTACCTTCTTCTTTGGTGTGCTCGTCAGAGGGAAATCCTAGGAAGTCTTGGTGTTTGTTGTCATAAATATTTCGTTCCAGTGACTAAAATGGAACTAATCAGGCTCAGTAAAAATTGACTTTCACATTTAAGCTCATCTTATTAAAGTCATCCTTCAAGAATATGTTAGTTATTTTAAAGCAATAAACGAGCAACTTGACAGGTAGCAGTGACCCAAGTGTTTCAAAAACAAAGCGTGATGCACTGCCTGCCACACCGGTTCCCTGCAGACTTCCAGTAATTTAAAACTTGGACTAGTGGCAAAATGTAAGTTAAAGGTAAGTCTAACGATAGTCCAAATATATGATTTATAAGGGATTAATTTTTTTGTTTGTTTTATGAAGGGGTGGTAATTGGGTTTATTCGTTTATTTCTATTTGGAGGAGGTACTGGGGATTGAACCTGGGACTTCGTCCATGTCAAGCATGCGCTCTACCACTTGAGCTGTACCCTCCCTCCAGGGGCTAATATTTTTAAACTTCTACTTTCTTATATCTCTTGATGATTCTCACAGAGTATGAAAAGTCTCTTTCCTCCACTGCCCTCCCTTTTTAAAAATAATTTCACTGTTACACATGTCACAGCTATCGGTTGGCTGTCAAACAAGAAATTGTAACATCATATTAAAAGGGAACCCTTACCTATAACTGATGGCACCTATTGGAAAAATATATCCATGGGATGTAATCAGCTAAGGTTCTATATAGTGGCAGTCACAAAGTCTGAAGTCTCATAAGAATTATATTCTTTCATTTAAAGAAACTGTGGAATTATGAGAAATGAAACCTTATTTCCTTCCCAAGACAAAGTTCTTAGGCTGTCTACTAAGGAATTTTGGTGTCATTGTCTTTCCTCTAATGAGATTAACCATTAAAATATCTTGTTCAACTTGTATTTCTGATTACTGACTGTGGTTATTCATGAACTTGCAAAATCTTCATCACAACACCAATGACCTCAGGCTAAACAGACAATCTCTCAGTATGAGAAGGAAAGGATCTTCTTAAATGCCTAACTGAAAAAGTTTAATAACTACATTACATAAAAATAAGGAAAAGGTCAGCTTTAAAAGAAGTAATTTTTCAAAATCAGTTTGGATCAATCTCTGCTGCAATAAATATAAGAAATCAAATTTATTTTACTATTGACAAAAAGTTAATGGTAGTTGATCTAAGAAAGAAATGGAAAATTTTGAGCTAACCTGCGGTTTATAACTTGGGAGACAGTTTTTCAGACAGCTCTGAGAACTGTTCTGTCCGTTAGAGGTCAAACACAGTATATACGTTTTTGAGACAAAAAGTTATATGTAAAATGATGTATTGACAGTTTACACACTCCAGATCTGCACGTACAAAGGGAGTAGTGGGTCATCCTGACTCTTTGCAAGATGAAGAAGGAAGGTTATCTCCTAAGGAGATCTGGTTAATACAGATGCACAATATACACTAAAGGGGAGGGAGGATGCCAAAATGCGCAGAAAAAAATTTCATCTTCAAATTTTTCTTGTATTGCCATAAAATATGAATTTTCATTTCATCAATTCCCCTTTTTGATCATTCATCTTTTAATAGAAAGCGCTAGGTGAGCTAACATTCGGTCTCTCGACGCCAGGGTGGTTGCTTTCCTGCTTGGGTCCAGCATGTCCCTGGATGTTGGGTTAATAGCCTGATTCTTTTTTTCCTTTTAGGAGGTTGTACAGCCACTGTGGAAAACAGTATGGAGGTTTCTCAAAAAACTAAAAATAGAACTCTCATACTACTCAGCAATGCCTCTCCTGGTTACATATCCCCTAAAACTGAGAACGCTAATTTGAAAAGATACATGCACCCCAATGTGCACAGCAGCATTATTTACAATCGCCAAGATATGGAAACAACAATGGATAAGGAAAAGGTGTTACACACACACCCACACACACACCTACACACACACATACCATACTACTCAGTCATAAAAAAGAATAAAATGTTGCCATTTGCAGCAACACGGATGGACTCAGTATTATGCTAACTAAAATAAGTCAGAGAAAGACAAAGTATTGTTTGATATCACACATACATGTGGAATTAAAAATAAACTATCGAACATAACAAAAAAGAAACACTCACAGGGAACTAGTGGCTACCAGTAAGGACAGGGAAAGGAGGAGGGACAAGATAGGGGTAGCGGATTAAAAGGTACAGATTTTAATGTACAAAAAAAAGCTACAAGGATATATTGCACAGGGAACATAGCCAGTGTTTTATGAGACGCATAAATGGAGTCTAATCTTTAAAAATTGTGACTCACTGTGTTGTACACCTGAAACTTAATATTGTACGTTAACTATACGTCAATTAAAAAAAACCTCAAAACAATGTGCAAAACCTAAACGTGTACACAGAAGATGCTTAAAGGAACGCGGAGTCCACTAATGTTAGAAAAATTAGTGAGAACAGCTCAATTAGGGACACGATAATAGGGTTAACCAAGTGACATGATTTAATGAGGACAAAAGGGTCACCGATCACGCATCCCACTTAATATTTATATTTGCGCCCTGAGTGAAGTTTTTTTTTTTTTTTCAATTACAGAAAGTCGCGGTTTTTATAACTCAAGCAAACACTGTCAATCACACAAGGCTCAGGGTCCTTCGGTTTGGTCTTTTCAATGCTCCGATTACCTTCGAGGTAAAACAAAACCTGTCTGGCGCGGACGCCACCCGCTCCTGGGCCGACGGCGGTGGGACCTGAGACCCGGAACCGCCGTCGCCATGACACCGAAGCTGCCGGGAGGCGTGGGCGAACAGAACCTCCCACTGTGGAGACAAGATGCGCCTATGGCGCAAGCGCGAGGCCTCTGCGCCCCTCCCCCAGGGCCGCGCATGCGCAAATGTAGCTTCACGCTCTATGGTTAGAGGCCCTCACTTTGTCGTCACAGGGCAGATGATCAGGCTGCGTCCGCCTTTTCCCTCCCTCTTCCATCCTCCTCCCTTTCCCCCTCCCCTTGTCCCTCAGTCTTCTCCCTCCTTCCTCTCTCCCTCCCTCTGGCGTCCCCTGTCGACTCCCGCTTCCGGTCGGCGGCCGTCTGCGGAAGGGTGTTCCGCCTCTTCCGCCTTCACAGCGGAGGTGGCGGCGGCGGCGGCGGCGGCGGCGCCTGCGCTTCTGTCAGGGCCAGCAGGCGGGTTCCCTGGGCGGTCCACCTGCGCGTCGCGGAGCCGAGCCCTGGGGGTCGATGGCGATGAACTATAACGCTAAGGATGAAGTGGATGGTGGGCCCCCGGGTGCTCCTGGGGGCACCACTAAGAACCGGAGACCGGATAACACGGCCTTCAAACAGCAACGGCTCCCGGCTTGGCAGCCCATCCTTACGGCTGGCACGGTGCTACCTACCTTCTTCATCATCGGCCTCATCTTCATCCCCATTGGCATCGGCATCTTCGTCACCTCCAACAACATCCGCGAGATCGAGGTGAGCGGAGGGGAGGCAGCGGCGGTGGGACTTGGCGGCGTTGCGGGAGCGAGGGGTCCTCCCGTCTGCCCCATTCCTTCCTGGGCTGCCGGGACCGGCGGGCCCCGCCCTCCCCCACCTCTCTCCCTCGGGTTCTTCTTTCACTTTCTGCGAGTTTTCGGAATTTGCAGTTTTGCCCGCGCTTCCTCTCGCTATGTACACGTTACAGAGGAAGTGAAATGTATGGAGAGTGTGGGTGAGGGGAAGAACGCCCCTTTGGTGGGCGGTTTGTGTGGTATGAACCTCCAGCGGAGGTTCAAAGAGAAAAAAAAAGAAAAAGAAAAGTGGAAAGAAGTTTCGTGGAGATGAAACTCCAGGAGAATTGGCACGGTCAGAGTGTTATTACCTGTGTGGGGATTATCCCAGGACACGGAAATTAACACTTTAGCCATTGTTGGGGAAAGGATCCAGAGTCATAGAGGCACTGATGATTTTTATGTGAAGCTGTCATGTTAGCAGATCACACATTGCGACCTATGACCGAAGTGTGAACAGTACCTTTCATTTTGAGCTGATAGATGCTTTTAGTTGTAGGACATGATACCGGTAAAAGGTTACCTGAAACTTCAATTCCGGTTTTGCTTTTAGGCTACATTGATTAATAACCATGCCCTACATTCGCCCTAGTTGCCCCCCCCCCCCCCCCCGAGTTTAAACTTTTTAAAAAAATCAATGACCACACACAGAGAAATATTTGTGGATCGCTTACTGAACATTTTACTGATATAAGACAGGATATAAAACTTGGGGGAGCCTTTTTTTTAAATTGAAGTATAGTCGGTCTACAATGTGTTAATTTCTGGTATACAGCATAGTGATTCAGCTATACATATATACATAGTTCTTTTCATATTTTTTATTATAGGCTATTACAAGGTATTGAATATAGTTCCCTATGCTATATAGTAGACCGTTGTTGTTTATATGTTTTATGTATAGTAGTTAGTATCTGAAAATTTTGAAATCCCTCCAACCCCCCCACTCCCCATTCCCCACTAGTAACCATACATTTGTTTTCTATGTCTGTGAGTCTGTTTCTGTTTTGTAAATAAGTTCACTTGTCTCATTTTTTTAGATTCCACATATAAGTGATATCATGGTATTTTTCTGGCTTACTTCACTTAGTATGAAAGTCTCCAGGTCTATCCATGTTACTGCAAATGACATTATTCTTGTTTATGGCTGAGTACTATTCCATTGTGTATGTATTCACTGGATAACTTTATCCAGTTATCTGTCGATGGACATTTAGGTTGTTTCCACGTCTTGGCTATCGTAAATAGTGCTGCTATGAATATTGGGGTGCATGTATCTTTTCGCATTAGAGTTTCCTCCAGCTATATGCCCAGGAGTGGGATTGCTGGATTGTAGGGGAAGGTTTTTTTTTTTTTTCAGTTTCTTAAGGAATCTCCATACTGGTTTCCAAAGTGGTTGCACCAGTGGGGAAGCACCTTGACTTCTGTCAGAGAAGCAATCATAATATCTTCACCTGTCTGCAGTGGTGAACCATAGGTTGATACATGATGTAAATACTTTGTGTAGATGTCCAGTGTTAAACATCTGCGTGTTCTCTTTTCTTGAATATCTGAGAGTATTTTTGTCTGTTTGAAAGGACAGGTACTGGTACCAGGTTCTCTTGCTTTCTTTTGTTCTATCAGATTATGTCACTTTTTTCCCCTCTAATTTTATTAAATACCTTTAAATTTATGCATGTGATTTAATAGAACTTTTAGAGAAATCTTATTTCAACTACAGGAATAGGCGTAAAAATACCTACTTTCTAGTTTAATTTACAGTGTTACCTGTAAAAGCAAAATCTTTTTTTAATTGTACAGTGCTCATTTCTGTGTTAATAATAAGAATAGTATCTACAGCAGAGTTTTTAAAACTCTAAAAATCTATTTACTAAAATTTACTAAAAATTTATTTTCAGTTTAATAGCTAGAGAAAGTATCACAATATGTCTTTTCAGCAAATATTTTTGTTTTATGATTTTTATCTCCCTAGTAGTCCTTCAGATGTAGTACTTCTTGTTCCCCAACCACACCAGGACCACACATATCAGGATATGAGCAAAGTGGTGTAATGCAAGGACCTTAGGCTCTAGGCTGGGTTCCAACTCAGCCACTAACTAGCTCAGTTTCTTGGAAAACAATCTCTCTGAGCCTCAGTTCCTCACCTGTAAAATAGGTAAATAGTAATGCTTACTTTGTGAAATGTGAGAATTAGAAACAATAGAGATAATATTCCTGGCACTAAGTTTGTACAATAGTTATTGTTATGATCCCTGGTCAGGAGATGAGAAATGGAGTCAGACAGGTGGATATTTGCTAGTAAACTAGAAGAGTATTGTAAAATTGAGACAGAAACCAACCCAGATGTCTTGATTTCCAGTCTTAAGCTTTTACACTATACTAGGATCCTTACTGCAGTGTTAGTGTTTAAGTAGAAGAAAATAATTTAACATTAGAAGTTTCATCATCTTATTTAAACTTCTTAGGATACTAAGAATTAAAGTAGCAATAGTTTGGAATTTTATATAAGGAGCATTTACTAAATTATTGGGACACAACTGTCAATATTTACTATACTATGAATATAAATGTTTACTTTCTTTAAAACTTTGGGATTCTGAAATAAAATAAGGTCCTTCACACTAAGTAGTTGGTGAAATGGGAATTTCTTAAACAGTTCTGATCTGTGTAATTCTGATTTCAGGTTGCCCAAAGAGTCTGCTGCAGCTTGATCTAGTTAAAAGGGCACAAGGCTGGAGGTGATCTTAGGCATATTTCTGAGTCTTGATTTTAATGTTACTGGAAGAGCCAAAAGATCCAGACTCGGTGGTCTGTAAGAGGCTGTACACTCTTAACATTCTATGACTTCCAACTTTAATGTGATTTAAAGAAAAATGCTGCATATTCAAATTTTATCACCTTTGGAACCAGCGGAAATGAAAATCAGGAATGATTAGGAATTTTGTACCAGTGCTGACATACAGTTGTGCAGATAGAATAATTAAAAAAAAATTGTTGAATACGTAGAGAACTGATTCTGAATAGGGTCTGGAGTTATAAGAAAAACCTAGGGAGCTTTCCCGAAACACACATTTGTTTCTGACTGCTCTCCACCCTTTCTCAGCCACTGGTTTAGTTTATGTTAAGGGTTATTAAAAGTAAATGTGTAATGAGAAGTTCTTACCAACATTCACTTCTATGCTGTAAGTTGCTCACACCTCTTTAGCTTATTTCTTCATTTCTGAACATTTCAAGAACTTTCATTGCTGTAATACATCAGATTCCTAAGCCAAAGGAGAACTCGTCAAATCAGGATGCTTTTGTAATATTGCTTAAAGTGCTAAGATCAGAAATCCAAACTTTTTAGGTATAAAAATCAGTGGATCTTCACCCTTTTCCCAGAGATTTTTTTACAAAAAATTTACTTTTCTTGTAAATCACATTGGGCTCTCCCAAAAAGGGTGTAGAAAGGTATTTCAAAATGTTAATGCTTCTATTTAGCAGTATATCTCCTCCCCATCATTAGGTTTATATATCTTGTTTATTTGGTTTTTAAGATTTTCCATGAGATAATAAAATGAAGTTGTGAGAAAATTAAAGTTGTTAATTTTATCATTCATAAGAAAATATTTTAAATATTTAATATTTAACACTAAGATTTAATATCTTCACTTTTTATTAGCGAGGAATGAATATTTTCTTTAATTTGGTAATTGTAGGAGTCAGGCATATCTTTCCACACAAAGGTAATGTTTACTTAGTCTAAAGCCCTTGTTGGTGAGGCTGAGGTAATAATTGAATAGGGCTAACTTGACAGAGACTAGATGTGTAATTTCACACATTTATCAATGTGAAGTTGCGTAGTTGTAAATTAATGTTTAGAATCAGATGAGGACATTATTCAATGTGATATACAGCATAAATTTAAAAGCCAAATATTTACTTCAGATTAATATTGCCAAAAATGTTCAAGACACATTTTTATTAAATTTTAGTGGATTAGCACCGCCACCCCCATGCACACATGTTTGATTGAGAAACCCCAGCTCTCTTCTTCACCTTATTATTGTTTGATTTATTGCCCTCAATTATTTAATCCTGGTTATTTTCTGTTTCCCTAGTTTCTGATAAAAATAAATTTTTATCTTTTGTTTTTACTCCTGTGTAACTTGGATTCTTAGAGTCTAAGATTTAAAGAGGATCTTCTGTATTTAGTATTCTTGTTTATACTTAGCCTATAGTTAAGAGTCAAGGAAGAATAAGTTGCTTTGTAGAAATGATTGCTAAAAATAAGGCAGTGTATGTTAAGAAGTGTAAAGATTTTAATATTCAAATGAATTGCAGTTGCTTAGAAGCTGACCCTTGGAAATTAAGAGGTTTGATTAGTGTTTTTATTTGTTTCTCACCTAACTTCAGTACTTAGGGCATGACAAAGTGAATATGGCTAGCCGGACCATTTTTCTAAGTCCCAGGAACTGAGAATGGTTTTACAGATGAACATTTGCAATTGAAATTGATGATAGGGAACACTAACTTTCAGCCCTAATTATGTGAAATGCTGCCCCCCCCAAAGCAATTTTATTCTTATTAGTAGACCTGTGTTACCAGAAAATTGTTTACAATTATTATATTTTGAATTTCATCAATAAAAGTTCGTGCAAATTTGTTTTCTGTTATATAAGAACCTACAAAATACTAATTTTGATCTTGCCTCTTGGTTTGCAAAGCCTGTAAACTATTTGCTTTCTGGCCCTTTACAGAAAAGAATTTCCTGCCCTTGACTTAAGAGTTTTAAAGAAACATACTGGCACATTGAGCATTTGTTACAAAAATAGCAGTGTTTAATTTATACACTCTAATCCTCAATAATCTTTTCAAGGTAGGTATAGTGATGACTAATAATTGCTTGTGTCCTACCTTGAGAATACTTTAGCTAAATTTACCATTAATCTTGGCTCAGGTATTATTATTCATTTCTTTGTCACAGTCATATAAAGTGCAAGCAACTAAAGAAATTTTTACTTTGGTTCCCTCTTGTCCTCATTAGCGCCTCGAGAAATCTCAAATAATCCTTTTTTATTTTTATCTTTTTAAAAAAATTTTTATCTTTTAAAGATAAATTCTTTAGTGTGGAATCATTAGTTCAAAGGAGTGCTTAAAAATGCTGTTTTTAATTTAATCTAATTAATACTTAAAATGATTTACCTTATTACTCAGCATTTTGTTGAGTGACCTGTTTAGATCTTACATTGATTTCCTTTAAGACAGATTTACATTCAAAAATGGAAGTGTTCCGGTTCTTATACAGGGTAAAAAATTGCATGTCCTTCAGATTCCTCCTTCCCCACCGCGTTAAATTCAGTCAGGTTCTTAGAAATGGGATGCATTTTTAGAATTACTAAGAAGAATTGCCAATTTGCCAATTTGTTTTAGGAGAACAATGACAGTAGTAGCAAAACAAAGCTGAGAAACATGATAACTCTTAAAACGAATCTAGTCATCTCCATCTGTCGTTCTGTTTTGCCCCTGGTTCTTTGTTTTGAGGTTAAGCTTTCGGGAAGGTCTCCAGCTTATCATTGTGTTCTGCACTGTGTCTTGTATGGTTTTGACATTTAATAAGTATTAATTTTTAAAAAGAAGGGAACTGTAGTTCCTTTCCCACCTGGTAGCCTCTTTCTTTCTAGGATAAGTTGTGAACTATTATTTTAGTATAAGCTTTATTTTCCTGCTTTTATTGAAGTTATAATTGACAAAAATTGTATATATTTACAGTGTTTATTATGATGACTTGATATATATGTTGTGAAATGATCAGCATAATAAAGCTGATTAAAATGTCCATCACCTCCCATAGTTACCCTTTTTTTTTTCCGTGGTGTGCTGAGAACACTAAAGATCTACTTTCTTATTAAAGAGACAAGTGATAACAAGTGTTGGTGAGGGTGTAGAGAAAAGGGAACTTCAGTGGAATGTAAATTAGTACAGCCATTATGGAAAACCGTGTGGAGATTCCTCAAAAAGTTAAAGTACAGAACAGCCGTAAGATGTAGCGATCCCAGTAGGTATATATTTAAAGGAAATGAAATCAGTATCTTGAAGAGAGATATCTGCACTCCCATGTTAATTAACTTTACTCTTTTACTCAACAGATTTTATTACAACCTGGACTTTAGTTCAGGCTACCCTTGAATTTTAGCTGATAAAGGATACAGTGGTTTTTCAATGGTAAAAATTCATAGACTGAGTTAAATTGATCAAGAATTTTAATCAATATTGAGCATTTTCTGTATGCAAAGTCCTGTGGGCATAGTGGGTGACAGAGAAGAGCCTGCACACAGGATCTTTTTTTTTTTTTAAATGCTCAAGCAGAGAGCCCTCTTAAGGAGCTTGAACCTGGAATCTTGGGGGAGATGAAACATACACATAAAAGGAAAGCTAAGCGTTGCTAGATGAGTGGCACAGACAGAGTACGCCTTAGTTCAGAGAAGACAGGATCACACCTGTCTCTAATAACCATGGAAAACTGGTGGAGGTGGGCTTTGAGCTGGAACTTGAACGATAAATAACACTTCTAAAGAGGAGCTTGAATGTATTCCAAGAAAGAAGATTAATATAAGCAAAGTTGTAGTGACAGGAAATCAAAAGGTGTATAGAGAAAATAGGAGTAATGGCAAATAAGCTGGTGCCAGGTTGTGGATAGACTGGGTATTTGATAATGAGTGTGTGAAACTGGGGCAGTGAAATGATGAGCACAGTATGTATCAGTTAGGTTTGGGTTTGCTATGTTTTCTAAGGGATTTTACACAAGATTTTCATTCTGGTGTAAAATCCCTTAGAAAACATAGTTCCTGGCTAGTATGGAGGCTCTGTTTTACTGAGTCCTCCCTCTGTCTACTGCTGTGCCGTTCTTAGGGATTGACTCCCATGCTCACAGTCCAGAAAGGAGGCTAGAGTTCTGTTGTCACATCCTTTTCCAGGCAGCAGTGTGGAAGAAGGGATGAAGAATCAGGCCTTTAAAGGAAGGTTCTTGGAAGTGCACCATACCACCTCCACATAGTGACAAGTCCACACGAGCTGTAAGGGAGGCTGGGAAATGTGGTCTTTATTCTGGTAACAGGGTCTTGGCTAGTAATTGAGAGTGTCATACTGTGGAAGAAAGGTAGCGGGCAATTGGAGTGGAGGGGTTGGTCGTGAATAGCCTCTGGAAACACGGGCTGTATATAGGAAGATTTATCTGGTGGAAGTCTGTTATGTTGGCTGGATGGGAGCTAAATCATCTGTGTGTGAGCGTTAAGTAGTTTAGACATTAAATAATGACTGCAGCTTTATAGTGGTTTCAAGTTTACTATTGACTTGAACTTGATTTCATAATGAAAGGCATGTGTTGTTTTGCACATGAAAAGCAAATCCGTTGTATGGCTTTGCTAACTTTTTTAAAAACAAGTTATAGATGGAATATTGAATATGATGACCTTTCTCTTATTTTCTTCATCCTTTCCTTTTTCCTTCTCTGTTCAGTATATAAATATATTTCCATTTCTCTTAAAAAATGAAAACATCCTATGTTGGTTCTATTTAATAATAAAAATATTAATAATGGCTAACATTTGAGTGTTTACTAAGAATTTTACATTCACATGTCATTTGATATAATGAGACTTCTAAAGATAATGCTGTTATTCTGTGTTTTTTTTTTAAAGGGAGACACTGAATCTGAGATGAAGTCATTTATTTAGTCATATAACTGGAGTTCAACTCCTAGGCCTCTGACCTCTTGTTTTGTTTCCTCTATTTTTTCTTTTTCCACACAGCCTGTTTGGAAGGAAGGGTCCACACTCATTGATGATGTTCATTCCGTCTCCCATGAACTCAGTCTGTATCTGAAGTATGTTAGACGGTGGGAGGTGCTATGAAGATGAATATTCACATTCAGGAAGGGGAATAGGAAGGGTCTAAGGATGGTTTCCAGTTTTAATAGAGTAGTCAGGGAAACCTTCAGTATAGTGGTATTTGAGTAAAGGTTTAAAAGAGGTGAAGGAGTGAACCATGTTGATATCTGAAGGAGGACTGTTCCAGGCAAAAGGAATAATAAGAATAAATGTGACGAGTGTGCTTAGTAGGATGTTTGAGGAAGGCAAAGAGGCTAGTGTGGCTGGAGCAGACTGAGAAGTCGAGGTGATACTAGAAGATGTTGTTAGAGAGGTCAAGTAGCGGGGTGCACATCACATGGGCCACTACAGTTGTCCCTCTGTATCTGGAGGGTTAGTTCCAGGACCCTGGTGGATACCAAAATCTGAGGATGGTCAAGTGCCATATATAAAATGATGTAGTATTTCACATACAATCTATGCACATCCTCCTGTATATTTTAAATCATCTCTAGATTATGTATAATAGCCAATACAATGTAAATGTTATGTAAGTAGTTGCTGGCTGTGCAGCAAATTCAAGCTTTGGTTCCCTCTTGTCCTCATTAGCGGAATTTTTTAAATTGAATACAGTAGACCCTTGAAAAACTCAAGAGTTAGCCTGCTCCCATCCAGATCTGTTTATAATAATTTTATAGTTGGCCCTCCGCATCCCTGGTTCTGCATTCACAGATTCAGCCAACCTCCCATCTTGTAGCACTGTAGTACATGCTTACTGGAAAAAATCCATGTAAGTGGACCCATGAAATTCCAAACTGTTTTGTTCAAGGATCAACCATATTTTTTATCTGTGGCTGGTTGACTTCGTGGATGCGGAATGAGCAGACGTGTAGGGCCAGCTGTATCAGGATTTTGGCTTATACATTCAGTGTAATGCGAAGCCACTGAAAAGTTTTACTCAGATAGGTGACATGATCTTAGGACAGTCACGCTGGCGATGCTGTGGAGAATATTACCTGCGGAATAAGAGTAGTAGCAGTTAATTCAAGCAAGAGATGATGGTGTCCACAGTATAACGGTTGCAGTGAAAAGCAGTTAGATTTAGGATATATTACAAAAGTAGAGGTAATAGAATTTTCTCATTGTAGTGGATGTGTGGGGTGTGAGAGAAATTGTAGAATCAGAGATAACTTTAAGATATTTTGGCCTGCATTGGAAGGATAGAGTTGTAATTTTGTAACCAAGCAAGGGCTTGTGTGCCCAGGTTGCAGAAAGCCAAACTCATGACAGCAAGTGTTTGCAGCAAGTAGGGGTGTATTTGCAGGGCACCAAACAAAGGAGTGGGTAACAAGTCACAGATCCACTCCGACTTGGTCTTTGAGTTAGGGATGTTTTAAAGGGGAAGAACGAAGAAACTGGGATTAATCATTGTCTTGTGACATTTCTTAATCATGGTTTCAGGAATCAGGATATCTTTGGTTTACAGTTCTCTGGCCAGGTGGTCTATGGCTTGGGGGTCTGTAGGCTCATCTTACCCTGGAGAAACAGCTCAAGTTAGTATGTTAATGAAATCTACAACAGCAGTTTTTGGATGTTAAGGATGTTATCCACAGCAGCAGTCTTAGCCATCTGACTCTGTTAATTAGTTTTCAGTTAGCACAGGATTGAGGTCAGGGGGAACAAGAAAGGGAATAAAGTTTTGGATAGAGAGATTAATCATTAACTCAGTAAGAGAACGTGTTTATCAAGATGGGCAAGACTGGAGAGAAAGTTTTGGCCTGATGGTAGGAGGCTGGCAGGGTGAGAAGCTGAATAAGGAGTTATGTTTTTGACTTTTTACCATGAAATGCCTTTTAAACCTCCAAGCTGGAAATAATAAGTAGATAGTTGAATATGTGAGCCTAGAGTTTAGAGGGAAGGTTGAGTATGGGGTTAAACATTTTGAGGATTAATCAGCACAGATGATACATAAAGGCATAAGATGGAATGATTATAGGTCAAAAGAAAAGCGGGAATTTCTAAAGACAGCCTTGAGTCACTCCAGTGTTTATAGAGGTGGGGAGACAGGAGGAACTAGCAAAGGGGACTGAAAAGGAGCAGCCAGTGAGGTAGGAGAAAAATCAGAGGAGCCTGGTGTCCTGGAAGCTAGTTTTAAGGAAGAGCATGTGAACAACCATGCCCAGTGTTGCTGCTGATAGTTCACATAAATGGAGGACTGAGCTGACCTTCGAGTTCACAGCCTGAACAGTCTCCGTGAACTTGTCTTACGGTGAATGACATCACCATCCACGTGGGTTTTCAAGCCAGAAACCCTGGAAGTCAAGCTAAACTTACTTGTTATCACCCTATCACTCCATCGCTAGGCACTGAGTTCTGTAGATTTTACTTTCTCTATATTCTTTGAATCTTTTTTTCCCATTTCCACTGCCTTTTTCTTAGTTTATCTTAACATTTCTGACCTGGATTATGCAGTAACATTCTGTTTTTCTTCAGTCTTTCTGCACGTTACTGCCAGAGTGATCTTTTTAAAAAGCTAATCTGAGTATTTCATTCCCTTGCGTAACATTTCTCCTATGGCTCCCTCTGGCATTCAGGATGATGTTCAGACCCCTTACCCTTAACGTGGAATGTAGTTTTCTTCATGACAGGCTGCTTTCTGTTCCTCTGGCCTCATCCCCTAGCACTCCCCTGCCCTTTGCTCTAGCCACAGGAAACTAATGTAGTTTACAGAATGTGGCATGCTGCTAGATCAACCTGAAATGTCCTTCCTTTTCTTGGTTCTAACATGGTTGTCAAATTTTATTCCTGTCAACACTACAGAAAGTCTTCCCTGATTTCTCCCCTTTCCCACCTGGTATATGTGGATGCTTCTCTCAGGTTCCATAAGTACTAGCTTATGGCCTGTCATAACATCATCAAATTATATTTTTAAATTATTGATTGACTTGATTTTGTGTCCCACTAGTATGTAAATTCTTTTGTGACATGAATAATGTATTTTTCCGTTATGTATTCCCATCCTGTAACAGGGCTTAGCATCTAATAGAGATCTGAAATATTTGAATGAATGAATGAAACTCAGTGGGTATATTCAAGGAATTTTACAACAGTTTATTGATGATCTGAATAGTACTGTGGGTCTGAAGGAGTTACTAAAATTAGCCAAGGAAGATGCCATATACTGTTAAGATGAGATGTGTATAGCTATGATATCCACCCATATCTAGAGGTAAAACAGATTTGCTCATTGAACAGTAATTCAGAACAGTAAACATTTAGCAAACAGATTGACTGGCAAATGTTTAAGCAAAAGAGGGAGTGCATGATTTAAAAAATGGCATGAAATACCCCCACCCAGATTTTTTTGATGTTTATTTTAGAAGAAAGTACTGTTGTATACTTACTATGAAAAATTGGAAACCATAGACCAACCTCCAGTTACATGAATTTGTAGTTTAATTTGTAAAATTAATTAAAATATAAGATTGATTATATGACATTATAACATTTAATAACATTATTTATCAATATACTGAGTAAATTGCTATTCTAAGTTCTCAGGTCTCAGTATATATGGTTAAATTTAGTTTTCAGAAAGTTTTTAGAAATTATTTTTACTTGATTTTTAAAAAGGTAGAATGTACTTTTCCTTCTCTCTTTTGAAAAACTGGCATAAAATCTCAGAGCTTAATCTGGAGTGAAAGCAATGAGAATCAAATTCAAGGATTCCTAGTATTTTACTAAAGAAGAATTGACACAACTTGGGGACTCATGCCAAGACTTTGAGCTTGGATGCTTGGGACCATGGTGGTACCACTTACAGGTATCAAAAGACCAAATTTGAGTGTGAGATTATGGGATTCAGTGAACCACCACCATTGATTTTTTTTTTTTTTTTGAAGTAAAGTTTTTAGTGAAGCATTGCCCCCCAAGATTAACAAATCACGTATGTCTGGCTTAGTTTTCAAAAAGATCACCATGGATTTGAAATAGATAGAAGTGGTGAGAGTTTCAAGTGGGAAGAAGGAAACTCAGCCAAGTGAATACATCGAGGAATATAAAAATGGAACTGAGGTTAGAAATAAGGCCAGTGAGCATTTTGAGAGCGTAGTGTAATGCATGACACATGATCTGAGGCAGCAAGGTTATTCCCAGAAAGTAGCACTGGAGACAAAGGTAAAAGCCACTAATATTTGAAGATCAGTTATATGACTATACAAAAACAATATTTTATATGGAAAAGACCATGTATTTCTTCAAAGTAAAAGTCCTGTTTACTCATATTAGTTGCTTATTTGTTCCTTTGATCTACCCTTACATAGAGTGGAGCGTAATTAGCAAAGCCCTTTTCATCAGTTCTGTCCTAGGCAGTTTTTATAACTTGATACTTTAATAAGACTTTTAAGGGGTAAACTCAAACTTCATGTAGGAATTTTGTTTTTATTTGTAGAAATGAGTTAAATGCCAGATATAAAAACTCTGTGTATGAAAATTTGTATTATAAAATTCTGTTTCAGACTCTAAAAGTTAAGATGGTCCTGGGATGGCATCTACCTCTCATAACAAAGTTGTTGTTTTTAATCTGTATTTTAGATGGAAACGCTGACGATTTGGTAGTACTGTTTAAAACATCAGCATATTCACAAATTGTGCCAATTTTATTTTTAAAGTACATCTTTTAGATTGACTTCCATATTTCTAAATTATTGTGTGGTGCATGTTATCCAAGATAATAGGAAGCAGCAGTGCAGTCTAATGGAAAGAACAGTAACTGTGAAGCTGGACAGATACAGTTCTATCACTGTCATGTATTGAATTGTGTCCTCACAAAAGATACATTGAAATCCTTACTCTTAGTACTTGTGAATGTAACTTTATTTGGAAATAGAGTCATTGCAGATGTAATCAAGATGAGGGTATTCAGATGGGCTCCTACCCAGTATGACTGGTGTCCGTATAAAAAGAGACAGGCACAGAGGGAAGGTGATGAGAAGACAGAGACAGAGGCAGAATTGTGTAACAGCAGAGGTGGTGTGATGCAGCTGCAAACCAACGAACAACAAGGAATGCCGGCCACTGGTAGAAGCTGGCAGGAGGCAAGGACAGATTCTCCTGAGTCTCAGAGGGAGAATAGCCCTGCTGACACCTTGAATTCAGACTTCTAGCCTCCAGAACTGTGAGAGAAGGAAGTTTTCTTGTTCTGAGATGCCCAGTTCTTGGTAAATTGTTTCAGTAGTCCTAGGAAACTAACACAGTCACATACCAGCTGATTGGTTTCGGACAGTCATTTAACCTCTGAATCTCAATTTTCTCTAAGTAAAAGATTACGAACTGTTCTGGCATGGGGCAGACATCTGGGAAATAATACCCAGCTATTCCATTGCTGTCCTTCCTTCAAAGATAGTTTGCATAACTAATTCATTCATTTATCATTTCCAAGTGTGAGATTGAGGCTTATTGATTGAATAAGTAGTAAACATCTTTTCTGTGGTTCCCATTCAGATTCTCTTTAAAAATTTCATTAATTTATTTTTAAATTGAAGTATAGTCAGTTTACAACGTGTCAATTTTTGATACGCAGCATGTTTCAGTCATACATATACATATGTATATTCCTTTTCATATTCTTTTTCATTATAAATTACTACAAGATATTGAATGTTCTATACAGAAGAACTTCTTGTTAATCTATTTTATATATAGTAGTTAGTATCTGCAAATACTGAACTCCCAATTTATCCCTTCCCAACCCTCTTTAGCCCTGGTCCTATCAGATTCTTTAACTTACAGAAAAATATAATAGATTTTATATGACCCATAGAATTTTATTAGGATGTAAAGGATTAAACTTGTTCTGTAGCTATCAGTTTAGAACTAAGCTTTTGATTTTTAAAAAACTAATATTCAAAAATAAAGTAGACTGATTTAAAAAAAAAAACAACTGCTAACTTTTAAGAGGCTCTAAATAAATTAGATACGTGTCAACTGAAGAAAAACACACAACCTGAAAGTTGTGAGTTAAGTTTTATTCAGGGATTTTACAGAGGACTATGGCCTGGGAGGCAGCCTCTCAGATAGCTTGAGGAACCGCTCCCAAGAGATAAGGGAGGAGTCAAGATAATTTTTTGCCGGACTAATCACAAAGAACAGACATCTCAAGTTGTTAATGATTTTAGTGCTTTTCTAGATATGGGAAGATGCAAAAGTCTGGGTTCATTGAAATTATCCCTTAGATGTGCATTTAACTAACTAGGGCCAGTATCTAAAGGACTTGGTGCTTCCTGTTTTTCTCCGTCCTGTGTTCCCTAGGGCGCACCATTGGTGGGCAGCTGCAGTGCCTAATGGCTTGAAAAATCCTTGTAGAGCTGGGATGGTGGGTGACATTCCCTGTCCACATGTGGTTGTTTATTTCTTTTCTCCACCCCCTTTATCTGATGAGTGTTTTTGAGGGGAATTATTCCTTTATTGATGTATTATCTCTTTAAGAAAAAGCATTTGAAATACTGTTGAAATGTTCAGAACTCCAGAATGTCCTGCTGCCTTACTGGGTTGTATTCCTTTTACTTCTCCTCTTACTCTCACGTCCATACCCACCTTCTTTCCTTCCAGGGCCTGGGTTATTTATACAGATTACTTCATGTACCATCTTAGACTCTCAGTGGAAAAACTCGGTGCTGTCTCTCATTTTTGAGCCTTGAGTAAGAAGTAACTTGCGTTACTTCCTCTGAGGCAAGAACGTGGACAACTGCTCAGCCTTGACAGCCTTTCCTTTTTGCACAATATCTCACCAACAGAGCAGAGAAGCCTGCTGCTGTGGTGTCACACCAGTGGCACCAGTGTGACTCAGAGAGCTCAAGTATCTGCTCTGGGCACCCAGAGCAGGGTCAGTGCCGTGGCCTGCCCCTCCCCTCGCAGGTGTCTGCCCTGCCTGAAGGTAACTCAGCGGGCCTCCTCGTGGCTGCTGGCATTGCCATACCTGCTTTGTGCAGCACCGTTGGGGCGAGGGTGCTGCCTCCTGAAGCTACCAGTGCCACTGTTTCTAGGACTTCTAGAACAGTGCTGAAACGGCCTTCTGCACAGCTGTGTCCACATACTGTCACCTGGGCTACAAAGCCACCTCATAGTGGCTCAGGGTCACAAAAGCTACCCCTTTAGCTTCAACTCTGCAGTCTAATTCCACTTTTCTGTTTTCTGAGGCCTACCTTTTCCTTTTCACCGAGTGCCAAATGGACATTGTAGAAAAGTTAACACCTTAACAGAAGAACCCCAGACTGATTCTCAGATCTTTGTTTCTAACTCACAACTTTTTAAGCCCTAAATTCATACGTCTTTTGGGTTTGTCCATGTGCTAAGCCTTTAGGTAAAGATAGTCCCTCTTGGTGTCATCTCCCTGTAGATAACAGCCACTCGTCAGCCCTCATGGAGAAATGAACCGACGACTGGGTTAGGTACGTGTTTCCATAGTACCTGTGCTTTTACCAAGACACGCCTTCCATTTCAGTGACTGTCTTCTGTACTCGACAGCGAGCTCCGTGAGGTTAAATATTGGGCCGAGTCCTGTGCCTGGAACATACAAGCACTCAAGTAAATATTAGGTTAATAGATGATTCTTTCATGATGGGGGATTCGGGAGGAAATGAAAGTCCCATTTCTTAGACTCTTTTTAATCTGTTGTTATACAAGTATTTGATTCGCCTCCTCCATCTCCATTTCCTTATTTCCTGCAGGACATTTTTAACACTCAGGGTTACTTAGTTCAGAGGCTATGTTGTCAGCAGCAGTAACCAACTCTGGGTACCTTCCTCGAGAAAGGAATTTATTAGAGGGAGATTGGGTCGCTCCCACACAACGTGGATTGGAAGTCTAAAGGATCAGGTTTGGAGACTGGTGGGAAGTGAGGGGAGTTTGGAAGCAGAAACAGTGGTTCAGATACCACAGAGGCTGTCATCGTGATGTCTGTTAGACTACTGCTGTGTCCCTAATCTCGGCACCCCATTCTTGTCTCTGATTTACATGGGGATTAAGTGACTTACATGGAGATTCAGTCTTCTAGTCTCAATCGAGATTGATCCAGGTCTTCTGCTTTTGTATTGGCTGCCTGGGGTTAGGGAGAGGAAGGAGTCATTTAGTACCTTGACTTCTAAAGTGGAAGATGGGGTCCTGCCTCCCTCCGAAAGTCTCAACAAGGAAAATTCCACAATACTTGGAAGTGTGTTTGGATGCCAGGCAGCCTAATAACAGCAAAAACAAACCACACTTACCTCCCAGAGGTTTTTCTTCACTCTCATAATCTGGAGGTCTTGAGTTTGTATACCATAAAGGATGCTGTGTTCATTGTGTAAGGTGCATAGTATGGTGGAAAGAACCTAGATTTTGGAGAAAGGCAGAGCTGTGTTCAAATTCTTGCTGAGTGAGTGATCTTGGGAAAAATTACTAAACCTTCATAAATGGCAGTTTCCTTGGTTAAAATAAGGAAAATAAGAATAAACTTTGCAGCACTATTGTACATTTTAATGTGGTGGTGTATATTTAGTGCTTATAAATGTTAAATGCACTTAGTATATGTTCGATACACATCAGCCAAAAATTCCAGCATGTGGTTACGGCTCCAGTTTACCTTTCAGTGTTGTCTCATTCCTTCCAGCATGAAAACTCTCCATAAGTCCAAAGTGTTTATGCTCATTGTCCTTAAATGTACCTGTGCTCTCTACCTGCTTGCTTTCCCATACATCCCCATTTTCCATCCTTCTTTTTTTTTTTTCTTTTTCTTTTAATGGCTCAGTTCAGATCCTCTTTTCTTTTCAGTACGAAAGTACTGGTCCATCTACTACTTACTGTCTTCTTGACTAGTCTGTTTAGCACTTAGCATTTATAGTAGTTTTCTTTGTGTTTCTGTGCTGTCCTTGGCAAAGTAGTCGTCTGCAGGGCCAAGGGAGCTGACTTTCTTGCGAAGAAGCAATTTAATAGAAGAAACATTGGGCTTGGAGTCAAAAATCCTTGGTTCTGGCATCGCTATTCATGTTGCCTTGGGCAAGTATATGTGTTCTCTTTATGTAAAATGAGGATAACACTACAGGATTTGGGTGAGGATCAGATGAAATATGTGTATAATAGAAGGGACTGTGTCAACTGTATTGGCTAAGTATAAGATAGGATTACTTTCGTATCTACCTTGTTATGCTGTGCACATAGTATGGCTTAATATGTTCATGATATATATATATATATATATATATATATATATATATATATATATTTAACATTACTTTCAGATTTTCCTGTAATCAAGAACATACAATTTTTTGTACAATTTTTTGTACATTTAAAAAATTGTAATCAAAAGATTGTGGTGAAAAAATTATAGCTACCCTTTGATTTTTGTAAAAGTATAATTTAATATTCAGCAATAATTCTTGGTTCCAATAAAATGTTCAGTTTTAATATACTGTAGTATAATTTATTGGATTTCATATTCCATCATATTAATTATTTTTGTTCAATTAAATAAAGAATATATATCTTTGCTTAATAATAACTGATGATCTTTCTTTCGTCCTTTGCCCTGGAAACTAATTTGAAAGAGTGGTTTAAGAGGTTTCTGTTCAAAGGCAAACAATATAGTAATATGCCCACCTGGCAGGTTTTTTTTTTTTTTTAATCCTTAAATTAATCTTAGAAGAGAAAGAAAATGTGCAGATATTTTTCAATTATTTTATTTAAAAATTTTAATATACTTTAATATTGATTTTTAAATATAGTTCACTTTTCTAGGTTTTTTCTTTTCTTTCATTTTGTCAAAATCATAAAATTTGGCTTTTAAGTGAAATATTGTGCATGGATAGGTCCTGGGGTAGAAAGCTGTGGCCCAACAGATTTAGTGAAAAATTACATGTACCTTGCCTTCATTTAGGAGATCTGGTTTTTTTTTTTTTTTCACTTGTTTTAATTATATACCTAGCTACTCTTAGATATTTGCAGTGAATAAAAATATTTCTCTACACAAAGTTTCATGAGTAAATAGGCTTTTGATGGAGAGCATTTCAATAGGTTATATCAGAATTTGACAAAACCAAGCTTTATTAAACAGTTTTGTGGTTTTGAAAAGCAATTAGGTGTTGTAACTTGATGCTCTATTTTCTATATATAGATTTTAACCTTATAATAATAATAAAAAAGAAATTGGACATTTATATGTAAAGTTTAACTGTTCAGTTTCAGAGATAAAAACTAGATGGCTTTTTTTTTTTACTTTATTAAGGTAAAGATAATTAGGATTTCTCATCATTAAATTGTAATTTTTCAAAAGAATGATAAGACAAGCCATAGACTGGGAGAAAATATTGTTAAAAAAGATATATCTGGTAAAGGACTGTTATCCAAAAAATACAAGGAACTCAGCAGTAAAAAAAATGAACAACCTATTAAAAAAATAAGATACCTTACCAAAGGAGATAGAGCATATCTCAAATATCATGGACTAGGTGGCTTAAACCACAGATGACTCATTTCTCACCGTTCTTGAGGCAGGGATGTCCAAGGTCCTGGTGCTGATCGATTCAGTTCCTGCTGAGGCCCCTCTTTCTGGTTTCCAGATGGCTGCCTACTTGCTGTGTCCTCACCATGGCAGAAAGAGAAAGAGCTCTGATTTCTTTTCCTCTTTTTATTAGGGACACTGATCTCATCATGGAGTCCCCACCCTCATGACCTCATCTAAATCTAATTACCTTTCAAAGGCCCACCTCCAAATGCCATGACATTAGGAGTTAGAGCTTCAACATATGAATTTTTTGGGGACGCAAACGTTCGGTTCATACATTCTGCCCCATGCTCCTCAAATTCATGTCCTTCTTGCTGTAAGATAGTTTCATTCCATCCCATCAGCCCCAAAAGTCTCAACTTCTTCCAGCATCAACTCTAAAGTCTAAAGTCTCTTCTGAATATCATTTTAATCAGATATTGGTATGATTAATCCTGAGGCAAAATTTCCACCTGTGAACCAGTGGAACCAGATGTGCTTCCAGAATACAGTGGAGAGACAGACATAAGTATACATATTCAAATTTGAAAGGGGAGAAAATGGAAAGGAAGAAAGGGGTGGTGAGTTCCAAACAAGTCTCCAAAACCTAGCAAGACAAATACCATCACATTTTAAGGCTTGAGAATAATCCTCTGGTTTAATGCTCAGCCTTCAGGGCCCACTGGGGCAGAAGTCCTGCCCCAAGGCTCTGGGTTGCTGCTATCTGATCTGTTGACTTTTCCCCCAGTATGAATTGAGGATGTAGTCCTGCTGGTCTTTGAATCATCTTTGGGGTTATTCTTCCCTTGTCTTGAAGAATAAATAATGTGTTTTGTAGCCGAATGGCTCTATGGTCCATTACTTGTCCTTGAATGCCAGAGACAGAGACGGACAGAGAAAGAGAGCTCTGGCGGAGTACAGAGGGTTTTTTAGGCAGTGAAACTATTCTGTATGATACTGTGATGGTGTATGTATGTCATTATACATTTGTCAAAACCTATGGAGTGTGCAACACTAGGAATGAATCTTAAGATATCCTATGGCCTTTGGGTGATAATGATGTATCATTATAGGGTCATCATCTGTAACAAGTGTGTTACTCTGGTGGGGGATACTGATAATAAGGGAGGTGGTGTATGTGCAGGTGTAGGGAGTATATGGGAAGTCTGACCTTTCCACTCAGCTGTGCTGTGAATCTCGTACTACTCTAAAAAATAGAATCTATTTGAAAAATTCTTACAATGGAAAAAATTTCTGATTTTAGCTGTCAAGCCAGGTCTTCTGACATCAGCTGGTGTACTGCAATTCCCTTCTGACACCACCCTGGGTTAGTGTCGGACTCCCCAGGTTACAGGGGCATGGTCCCCAACAATATACTTCAGTACCACTTCACACACCAACTGCAAGCCAGATCCCTGGGCTCTCCGTTCTTCTGGCCAACTAGCTACAAATCCGGGATGGGGGGTGGTGGTCCCGAGCCCCACTCCCCCAGACTGCCCTTACTTCAGATGCCAGTTGCAAGTTCAGAGGTCGCCAGGCCACCTGCACTTCTGACCAACTGTCTATAAATCTGGGAGGTTCCTGTAACTTCTCTCAGGTTTGATAATGTGCTAGAATGACTCCCAGAACTCAGTAATGTGCTAGATTTAAATTATAGTAGTTCTACTATAAATGATAGAAATTAGCACCAGCTAAACGAAGGGACACATAAGGCGAGGTCTGGGAGGGTCCTGAATGCAGAGCTTCGTGCCCTCTCCCCGTGGAATCAGAGTGTGTCGGGGGGTTCACCAGCCAGGAAGCGCTGCAGTTTTTATGGAGATTTCATGTTGCATATTAAACATTGGCCACAGATGGAACTAAATTTCCAGCTTTCTTCCTCTTCCCAGAGGTTAGGTTGGGCCAAAGGCCCTAATCACATCTTTCTGGTGACCAGCCGCTACCCTGAGCCATCTCCTTAACATAAACTCTAGTGTGAATCACAGGGCTTATCAAAAACACATATGGTCCTATCAACAGGGAAGTGTCAAGGCATTTAGATGCTCCCTGACAGGGACCTAAAATGAAGATGAGAGATTCTTTATTATTTAACACTAGGTTTTAAAAACTGGTAGCCCTTGAGAAACCTAATAGTTTTTTTTGTTTGTTTGTTTATTTTTTAATTCGAAAATTACCACCGAGGTGACCGAGAAGTATCTATGATTGGAAGATTGAAGAGCAGCACTGATTTACTGATTTCTGTGCTATTATGGTATTTTAATTGTTTAGACTTGATAGCTCTTTAAATCTTTATACATCATGCAGTTTAAATTTTATATTTATGATTTTATGCATAAATGTACTTCTTTTGGTAAAAATAGAGGAGCTTACTTGGAAGGATGAGCCAGTAGAACAACAGGTCGCTTTCCAGTTTTTTCTGCCTCACACTGTCAAAATACACAGACGACCTTATAAAAAGTTTTCTTTCTGGACTGTGGTTGCTCCATCGGCTCATTTTTCCCTCTGATAGCAGATTATTTCGCGGTGTATCTTTTCCAAGGAAGTGTGCTTAGTTACATTTTTGTCTTGCAGATTGATTATACCGGAACAGACCCTTCCAGTCCCTGCAATAAATGTTTGTCTCCGAATGAGACACCGTGTGTTTGTACCATTAACTTCACACTGGAACAGTCATTTGAGGTCTGTATTCCCAAGTAATGTATTATAAAAGCCATGCTTTTAACCATACTGATTTTACATTCAAATTTTTTTTCACTAATTCTTTTCTTTTTTTTTTTTTTTTTTTTTTTGAGATGTTGCTTTAATTTACTGGGACTGTATATATTTTGGGGAAGATTGTTTTGTTTGGCTATTGCATTGCACTGTTTGATAATTAACTACATGTATTTAAATAGCTTATTGTAGTTAGTACTTTATAAACTAAATTTTAAACCTATTTTATACTTTTGCTGGAAAATTTTATAAATGTAAAAATTAATTTTGTATGAAGTTTATATCTACATCTACTTGTTTTTAAAATTATTGCTCAAATTATTTTGCTTACCTATTACTTAAACAAGTTTTACTTTAGGTAAAATAAATATTAATTCACCCTTATTTAATTGTATTATTTTTCATCAGATATGGTGCATTACCGTAAGTGCAAACGCTTAGTAAAACCTTAAGCAGAGTTACAACATCATCTGTGTGTGTGTGTGTGTGTGTGTTGTCTGTCTGTGTGTCTTTTCACATCTGTCATTCTTGGAAACTGAGCAGAGAGGCTAAAGGACGTTGAGATTCAGAAGAGGCATGGCAAGACTAGCTTGTGATCTCCTTTACCTGAAAGTGGAGCTTTAAAAAATTATTGTTTTATTCTTCAGGAAGCAAAACTGCTTTGATACATGCCAACTTCTTAGATTTTTGTACACTTAATAGATTTTCTTAAAGATAGTGATGACTTTTGTAGTCCCTGGTAGATGGTTGCCATCCAGTGGTTGTAGATGTTCTTGCACTGAGAGGAAGGATAATAAGGCTGCCTTTAAAAAAAAATGAAAATAAATTTGGGAGGAGAGACGAATTTAGTTCTTTTGTTTCAACAAAAATACATATACATTTAAAACATCATTAAAATTTTATTCTTTTTTTAATGTGATGGACAGACTATAAAAATGCATTAAGTTCTACTTTTGTCAGAACAGGCAGGATTAAAGACATGGAAGAGGCATGTAGTGATTTAGAAGCTCTGTTAGTTTCCTCTTCCGTTCAAAAACACTTAGTATTTCAGAACTCTTCTGCAAAGGTGACCATCCTCAGATTCATTCTTTTGTCAGCTCTTTGCACCTTCACAAGACCAAACTTTGAATTGGACTAAAGCCTTTTCAGAGAACTTTAGGTTAGTTATTGTGTCTCAGTGTTCATTGAAAGGATCTCTTTTTCAGTTAATAAATTCAATTTAATGTACTGCTTCTCAGTTGAGATGATACTCTTTTTTTTTTAAGCATATTCTTTGTTTCTGTGATATAATTTTGATAACCAAAAATAAACAAAAAAACCCAACCAAATAAATAAATTAATGAAGTGTCTTTGTTTCTTTACATAGAATGGGGAAGTGCATAATTTGATATTTGAAAAATCAAGCTTTAAATAAATGTTTGTGTATATGAAAATAACAAATCAAAGCATTCTTAAGATGTTATTTAATTCCTTTTTTTCCCTGAATTCCTTTTAATCGAGGGTAAGATTATAGATGGTAGAGGTAGCAACCAGAAAGGAGAAAATAACTTACTGTTTTTGCTACTTCTAAAAATCTTAGTCGTTTAAGGTGGCTTCATAGCATCTAAATAATTGTATGTAGGTTACCTTTATTTCCCATGTGATTTTCAGGTTGAATCCACTGAATACATTCAAGTACTTGTCTTGATTATTATATAGTGACTCATTATCTTAGGTACTTTATTATTAATTTCTTAATTACTAATATAGTATCGTACTGAGAAATTTATTATATCCCATTTCAAGTTCACAGTTTACTTTGGGGCAGTAAATGAAAGCTTGACCATTGTCCCTTTGCAAAGTTGATACTAACTGGGTGAAGACCAAACTGAATTAGAGAAAATTTTAAATTGAAAGTAGATCAGGCTAGGCTAATAGATTCCTTGAGAGTTTTTCTTTTTAATGTAAATAGTAAGTACTTCTTTGAAATCTTTCAGGATATTCTCAAAGATTATTCTTGGATTTTTATAACATAGCTTCTATAACCTTATTTACAATTTGTACTGTTTTAGATTGTGAAGTACTGGTGGGATTCACCCCAGTGCCTATTCTAAGTTATCACGAATTATAAACTAGTGAAGTCCAAATTACGGGTAGCTTTTATGTATGCGTGAAACAAGTTCATACTTAATACTTTGTGAACATCTTTTCCCTCTGTTTCTCTAGGGCAATGTGTTTATGTATTATGGACTGTCTAATTTCTATCAAAACCATCGTCGTTATGTGAAATCTCGAGATGATAGCCAACTAAATGGAGATCCTAGTGCTTTACTTGTAAGTAAAAGGGTGGAATATGAAACTGGTATCCATGAACTAAGAACACATGGTAATTGTTCACTTAGAAATGTTAAATTTAATAGGATCAGATAAAATTTAAAGTATTGCTTGCCATTTGTAATTTGTTTAGTGAGGATTTTTAGTTAAAAAATTTTTTCCCCTAGAATTTGCACAGATTTATGGTTTGCTTACAGCCAGAGGACACATTACTGCCTGCTTGTTTCTAGTAGTACTTGGGATTTTTGCTTTATTAATCTGTTTATGATGAAATTCTGATGCGTCTAGCACTCTTGTAATGTAATATATTCTGTTTGGGTTTGTTCATTTTTATTACACTGGATAGGAAAATATATAAATAAGCTACTTTCAATTTCTGAGATTGTGTTTTAGAATTGAACATATATGCTCTTTGTTTTTTAACTTGTTGGAAGCCTGAGTAGTAAAGTCCAAAAGGTGGGTTACTGAAAAACTGTCTGAGGAGCTTTTTTAAAATATAGATTCCAGAGTTCTCCTAAGTCTCATATGCCAGTGTCTGCAGGGGTAGAGCTCTAAAATATCTATTTTTAACAAACTCCCCCTCTGATTTTCTCAGCCTGGTTTGGGAATCTTGGATCAGAGGATCTTAGTTTCCTGACTGTTGTTCAACTTTCCATAGTAGTGGTTGGTGCCCAGGTATTTTATATGATTGCTGCCAACACAGCAAACTTTCAGAGTCCCAGAGCAATTTAAGGATCTCTTAGAAAACAGTGAATCTCTTAGAACGCGATTCAGGACCATGTTGGGACCAGAAAGGTCCTTGTAAGCATATAGTTACCCTAGGCTATTCTTACTGGTTTTATTGCTGGTTCCTAATGTTGGGATCTTAAGAAATAATTAAACTATTTAGAGATTCTGGTTAGGGCTGCAATATTTTTCAGTCCATGTGGAATTAATGTTGTAGGATCCAATTTTTAGGAGTCAAATCCAGAGAAGGTGATTCTGGGAGATTCACCAAGTTCCTAGAATGTGTTGATTAGGATCAGAGATTGGGTGTGTTCAAAGGCCCAGAAGTGGTGGTTGGTTACAGTTCTTTTATTTAGATTCTTTGGTTTTCTACTCTATCCTTAAGTTCCTTTGGCCTGGCCACCATGGCTATGGATGCTGGTCCTGAACCATGCCTGGTGACACAAGCAATCTGCCCATTTTAGCATTTACATTTCTTTTGCCTGGAATGTGGTTTTTACTCTTCCCTGGAGGTCCTCTCATCTCAGGCCTGCCCTTTTCTTTACTGCCCTTGGACACATGATAATCTCTTTACATATTGACTTCATTCATACCCCGTCCAAGTCACTTCCTGCTTTGCTTAACAAACTGTCTCCCCACATCATACATGCTTGCTCTTCCTTTCCCGGCCATTTTCTACATAGCTGTTAGAGTGATCTTGAAAAAAAAAAAAACATAAATAGACACCACTTCTCTGCTTAAAATCTTTCAGTGGTTTGTTTACCTAGGATGTTCTGAACTGTGCGTAACTCTCCAGTCTCATTGTGTGTCATTTTCTTAATTGCCATACTCTTACCGCGTTCACCTTTTACCTTCGCAGAAACATCAGTTCTTTCTCAACGGCATGTACTGTTCTCTCTGCTTAAAACTCTCCTCTGCCTGCTCTTCACATGGCTGTCTCCTACTTTCTTTAGGTCTTAACTTAATGTGATACTATGTCCAGATTCTAAAGTAGCTCGTCCTGTTCATTACCTGCATTGCATTTTCATAGCACTTACTGCAATTTGTAATTATATATTTGTTTACTTATTTATCATCTGTCTTCCCAAGTACGCTATAAGTGCATGAGAGCAGGGAGCGTAACTTTCTTTAATCACCATGTACCAAGGGCCTAGCCAGTGCCTAAGCACGTGGAAGACATTTAGTCAATTTATATTGTATGAATATAGACACCTTTATCATGGCTCACGCTTCATGTTATAGTTAGTTGTGTATGGGTCTGTTCCCTTTATTACATTGTGAGCTGCCCAAAATGCCTTGCCAGTATCTTTGTTTTCTTTAGGTCTGGGTACACAATTTAAAAAAGATAGGTATATTCTAGGAATTTGCACTAGACTTCTGCTTCCTTCTGTCTTCCTTTTCTTCCTGCCTTCCTTCCCCCCTTCCTTCCATCTCTCCTTCTGTCCTTCCCTCCTTCCTTCTGCCCTCCCACTCGGATTTAACCTCAAATGACAAAATTTGAGATCATCTAGTTGAACATGTTCATTTTATAAGTTAGGCCTGGATAAATCAAGGGACTGATCCAAAGTCACACAGTACATAGCTGGAATGAGAACCTTGAGTCTTTTTACTTCCAGTTTAAAATTCCTTTTCTTATGTTATAACTGGACTGACAATAGACTGCTTCTTAATTTTTCTTGGGCAGAAAATTCTTTGTAGTTAAGATTTCTGTGTTGATGTGAAAATTTAAAGAAATTCAATTTGACATATACCTATATGGCGAAATGTATGTAAAGAAAGGTTACATTAAAAAAGTAATGCAGTAATATTAAGGAATATATTTTGAGTATTTAAATGTGGTATTGTTTATAGTCTGTTTATAACATAGACTCATTTTATGTGCCTTGCAAGTGAAAAACATGTAGGGATTGAATTTTTAATCAGTAATTAGAGCTAACCCATAGTTCTCCCAGAGGCCTGGGTAATAATTTCTCTCTTCTTTGCTTCTAAATACAGAATCCCAGTAAGGAATGTGAGCCTTATCGGAGAAATGAAGACAAACCAATTGCTCCTTGTGGAGCTATTGCCAACAGCATGTTTAATGGTATGACACAGATATAAACAAAGATAAATATGTATATTATATGTGTAGTCAGCAATATTTGTTTAATCTTATAACAGATTTGATAGTCTAGTAAACATGAATGAAATTGAGAAATTCAACAACTTTAAGATAGATATATCAATTATTTAGTGGGGTATTATAATGCTTTGTGACTTTCTTTTGAGAATTCTGTATTTTAAGAATGAATCTCTATCTCTAGGAAGAAAGAAGCAGAGACATTTTGCTAACTTCCTATTTCATATACGATAAAATAAATGCCAGGCTACCTTTCCCACCAACTCTGAATATTTTTACCATTAAAAAGGACCTGTGTTGATCATTTAGAACAGCACTGTCTGATATGAATATAATGTGTACCATAAATGTGAGGCATGTATTTACTTTTAATTTTTCTGGTGGTCACATTAAAAAAAAAAAGAGACACAAGTGAAATTAATTTTAATAGTATTTTATTGAACCCAGTATACCCCAAATGTTACTTCAGCATATAAGTGATATTCAGTATATAAAAGTTATTAATGAAATATTTTATATGCTAATTTTTTATATTAAGTTTCTGATGTCTGGTGTATATTATGTACTTATAAAACATAGTTATTTGGACCAGCCGTAATTTCAAGGTCTCTGTAGCTACGTAGCTAGTGATTACTATACTGGACGTTGCAGATAGAGAAATTGATAAGTCAGAAGCTATTTAGGAATGCATTTTTTTAAAGGAAAGGAGAGGCAGATTTACCTTGCAAATTGTTTTTTCTGGGTTGATATTAAAACATCTGACCTTATCACATATCAGCTACCATGTAGGGAAATGACCAGGAATGGTACTGAGGGAAAACAAGTTCATCTAGGATTATAAAGTTACCATAGTTAATTCACATGTGAATAAGAGCAAATGCACATCATATGCTTACTTTGTTAAAACCACTTTGGGGAGCAAATACGGATCCTCATTTCTCACAGAGTAAAGCAGGTACTATGGATTTTCAGTAGATACTTAGCAGAGTCTCCTTTTTCTTGTGTTTAGATACACTAGAATTGTTTTTGGTTGGCAATGAATCTGATCCTACGCCAATTATTTTGAAAAAGAAAGGTATTGCTTGGTGGACAGATAAAAATGTGAAATTCAGAAATCCCCCTGGAGGAGACATTCCCCTAGAAGAACGATTCAAAGGTAAAATATTACTAATATCCCCTAAACCATAATATAGGCTTGGTGTTTTAACCAAATACCTAAAATTTTCTGTCTTTAGAATCTTGAAAAAGTTTATGCTTTTTTAAAAAACTTTCCTTAACCTTATGCCAAGTCAGGTAAAATATGTAGTGTTTTAATGTACTAAAATTCTAAAGGAAATGTATGCTTTTAATCTTGAATTTCTCTGGTATTTTCTGAAAATTGTTTCAGCCATAATCCTTTAAAATTATGACAGTTTCTTTTAAGCAAGTTTTTATTCATTCATTAATTAATTCATTCGTTTGTTTATTTATTTAAATTACTTATAATGATAAACCCAAATTTATTTTTGCTTCTATGCCTCCTTTATTTCACAGTGTAATATTTTTTACCATTATATCTTTTCACTTAGTCATCTGCCTTTTGGTATATGCTCAGTAGCCTCCTCGTGTTCCCTCAACTGAGATAGCCATCAAATCTTTGAAATTATTTGTTCAGTTGTTACATGAGGAATTGGTTTCTGTTTAGGTTCTGAGACTACCTTAGAGTATAATATCTTTGAGCATAGGAATAATATTCATATTGTGTATTGCATACCTTTGTTTTATTAGAGTGAATTTTCAGTGAAACTCTTAATAGAACTTAATATTTTGTCTCCCCACTCCCACCTCTCCTTTCCAAGGTACAACAAAGCCTGTAAACTGGGTTAAACCAGTATACATGCTGGATTCTGACCAAGATAATAATGGGTTCATAAATGAGGATTTTATTGTTTGGATGCGTACTGCAGCATTACCTACTTTTCGTAAGTTATATCGTCTCATAGAGCGGACAAATGATTTACATCCAACATTACCAGCTGGACGGTACTATTTGAATATCACGTACAGTATCCTTTTTCGGCCATGTGCACAGATTCATAGGATTTGAAAGGAGCATAGTCCAACTGTGTCTCCATTATGTGGCATGATACTTTGTGTTTTAGTTTTGCTTTCTGCATTTTTGTAAGAGTGTGTGTGAGTGTGTGTATGAAAAAGTCTCTTAACTTTTTCTTCTAGAAATGTCTTTAATTTTCATATATTTTGTACTAGAGTTCAAGCATATTATTTGGTAAGATTATTTAAAATGTAGATGCTAGAATTAGTAATAAGTTAGATATTTTTACAAGAGAGACTGTAGTTGAGCTTAATGCAAAGGCCAGTGAGTGTACCTAATCCTTAGCAAGTAAGTGTTGATGGGTACTGTTTTACTGTATCTTATGTAAGATACTAAAAATCAGTGAGTTTGCTGGTTCACATCAACATAATTGTTTGTACTTATCGCTCTGTTTACAGTCCCAAATAATAAACCGCTTTCATCATTAGCTGTATTGTTCCACCTTAATAATTTAGGTGTACTTTACAGTGCTCATTAATGTCATTTATTTCATCCTGACTGTATGTCAACATTATACCAAGTAATTTGCATGTATTATTTAATTCAGGCATCGTGGAGGCAGGTATTATCTCCGTGTTAACAGGAATACAGGGGCATAGAGCATTTAAGTAACTTACCTGAGGTGACACAGGTAATAGAAGAATTGGGGTCCATAATCAAGCTGCTGACTCCAACGTCTGTTGGCTTTACCATCAGCCACCACTGTAGGCTGCATCCCTTGCTGGTTCACTCAGGTAGTTGGACCAGTCCATATTGGCCTGGATGCAAAGTCTTTCCTAAGCTGAAAATATTGGGCACTAACTTTTATTCTAAACAAAGTCCTGCATCTTTTAACTTCTAGCCCTTTGCTTCTATAATCATGAATGAAAATTTCTCAGTTATTAGCATTTAAATGTTTGCTGATGATCTTTGCATTTTTGATTTTTCATAACCCAAATTAGCTATGAGTATATAGTTTTAGTTTTATAATGGATTAATAAATGTTTAAATTAATAGACATAATTTCAAAATAAAGATCTATTTGGATCTTTAGTGTTTTTGATTTTGCATCTCAGTACCCAAATGACTGTGACCAGATAGTGACAGACTGAAAGTGACCATGTTTTTGAAACTAGGCTCACATAGAAGCCATTTCGGACAGACCCAGCTCCGGTGCTGGTAGAAAGAGCATTATCCTGAGGCATTAGCCAAAGCAGAGGGCAGCCTGTGGCCTAGAGCACAGTCAGGGGAAGCCTTTGGAGCACTCAGAAGTTCTCAGTTGACAGATAATTTGCACCAAGAGAACTGTCAGGAGGAATGCAGACTATTTCGAAGATCGATAAAACAGGAATTAGGCCTGCAAAACATCAAGGGTTAATTATCAAAATTGGGGTAAAGTGGGAACTGGGTATTAGAATTAAGGCAGAAGCCCATCTTTTAGGTTTGGAATATAGAGACTGGCGTGGATGATTTGATACCACACCCCTTAGAGTATGGGTTAGTTAGAACACTTAAAATCATTCCTGCCTCAGCTTAAGATTGATTTAAGAGACTAGTAGAGTTGAACCTGTCATTAGAGTCATAGGCACATCTGCAGGGCTGGAGAGCTACAGAAGCTAGAGAAACAATTAACACTTGATTCAAAAGATGCTTTTGAAAAAGTCGTAAACCTTTTGCTTAGGGATTTAATTCTGTCTGCTCCTCTGCCCTAACTTTTGCCAAAATCCTAGAACTGGTCCGTGTGGATAGCTCATCCAGTATGTCAGTGCCCCATTTCTTAAATCTCATTAATGAGCCACCCTTCAGTTCCACTCTGCTTTAGCCGGCTTCTCTCTGTGTCACACCATGAGTTTAATCACTGCTCCAGGTCAGCAGTGTGGAACTGCAGTTGACCTTGTGCTGAGTCCTCCCTGCTCTCGCAACTACCCTCTGCCACACTTGTTGTTTGGGCTCACAGAGACCTCCAGTCCCTTCATCCTTCCCTTTTCTCCTGGTCTGTCAAGCTTTTCCTCCTCAAAGAGTTTCACTGCTACTCACCTGAAAGATTTTTTTCACATTACATTTCTTTGTGGCCTTTTGCCCTCCTGTGTGATGATTGCAAAAGTACCTGAGAAATAATATAACCCTGAAATGTAGTTGTTTTTGCCTGTAAACTTTATTGATCTTTACTGCAAACATTTAATTTGCAAAATTGATCCTTCAGGATAATTTATTGTGAGTCAGAATGTGTGAGTAATGTGCCTGTGAATGATAGAATTATACCAATGAATTACAGACAATTAAATGTCAACTTTTTAAGTTGTATTTTAAAAATCAAGTAACTCTACCTGGAAAGCCTTCCTATACCCTCTTCAGATTACCCCGTACATTCATTTGACGGACGAAAACGGATGATCTTGAGCACTATTTCATGGATGGGAGGAAAAAATCCATTTTTGGGGATTGCCTACATCGCTATTGGATCCATCTCGTTCCTTCTGGGAGTTGTACTGCTAGTAATTAATCATAAATACAGAAACAGTAGTAATACTGCTGACATTACCATTTAATTTTATATTCTGAAAACAGATTTACTGCATGTGCATCAAGGCCAGTCGTAGTCAACCTAGCTTTCAAATGCTGACGTCTGGTTAGTATGTCATTTTTGAAGTTGGCACATAACTTTTTTTAAAAAAGCAGTCTTTGTCCTTTGCTTCTTCCTTACGGATGACTTATGAAAATATATGACGGGTATAAAACAGATTAGCTCTATTGATCATATCAACACTGTAACTGCTGACATGGCATCCCGATGTGTGCTTTTTGTTGGGACCGGCCAGATGATGCATAGAGCCTCTTCCACGTGAAATGCGTCTGCTGCTTAAATGTTTATGCTGTGTTGATAATATTATATTGACATGTGATACTGTATACGTGTGCCTATTATGTGAAGAAAGGAGTGACAAGATGTATGAGTATAATGACTTGCTAACTGTTCAGGATTCAGAGTTACAAAAAGATGAAGAAAGACCAAATCTAAATAAAACACTTCATCATTTTCATGTGTCGTGTGTAAAGGCTTAAAGTACCATCTTTGTTGAGGTGGTTCATGTATTCAGCTTATCCAGTACAGTTCTGTATCAAGCTAGCTTAGCTTTGATTTCAGAGGCCATGCTTACTTGTCCAGCATAGGAATTAATGCTCATGTCTGAAGAGGTTAGGTGGGTCTCAGGTAGGAGGATTTAAAATTTCTCTTTCCAGTGGGTTAAGGTGTTGCAGTCAGGAAACCCAGCTCACTTGAATTTTTACATACGATCATTTCCCGTGAAGCTTCCACTTCATAAGGGATGAAAGAATAGGTGAGATGGGAAAACTTTTTGGCAGACCTTCATCTGCTTCAACTGTAAACCAGATGTAAATGTTCAAAGGAGACTGTTTCTTGATACCCCAGGTATTTAACACTCAGAAATTTGCTTCAGCATTGGAAATACCTCAAACTTTTTATTTTGCAGGTAAGTGTTTTGACTTAAATACTAACATTATATTGCAGAAATTTTGGAAAACGGTAACCTTCATTCTCTCTATATTTCATTCAGTTTTTACATACAGGTCAAATATGAATATGTACACACATTCTCTTTCATTACGGCACCAATTGTTTTGGTTGGTTTTTCTAGGATGATATTTACATTTCCTAATTAAATTCTGGAGATTTTGGAATCTGTACATGATAAATTATAATATATATGCTTGAAGCTATTTTATTTTCTATTAACTGGAATTATTTTAATATTCCTTATTGAATAAATGCGTAATTTGTTTGCTATGGAACTTATTCTTGAATGTGAACTGTTTTTTCACATGCATGAAATGTATATCTTAATCAGAGGTGGCTTAATTGCATTGAAATGGTTTTTTTTTTTTTTCAAACTAAAAGAATTCATGTTTGTATAGAAGAATGCCTGTTTGAATTCAGAGTCTGTAATTGTTTCCTTTCGTTATATTTTAAATCAAAAGGTCTGTGTAATTATCAATTTTGATTAATATATATTTTTTTGAAAAACAAAAAAATTATGTAATGATTAATAGTAGAAATGTGCCACACTTCTTAAGTTTTGTATAACATGAAATTCAGTTAGAAGAACTTGTAGTTCATAATGACTTTTAACAGGTAGAATATTACTTGCATGAGGTACTTACTGTATGATTATCCTGAAATTTCTGAGTGCACAGGTTATTTGTGTAAAACTTTTCTTTGTTTTGTCAGTCCTTCAGAATATTTATTTATTCTGATAATTGACCCTCTTGCACATGGCAGTTTATTTTCTGGGATACATCACTGGGGCGAGGGGCTTCTGCTAGTCTTTGCAGATTGAGTTGTGCTGTTTAAGGAGGACTGCCAACCTGCATCTCTTTTTCTAACTTGGGGACCAAAGGTGCTGCTAAAGCAAAGCTGAAGAGCCCTTCCAACACTTTCTCATCTGTGGTGAAGACGGAAGCTTAAAATGTGTTTGGAGTTTTGTCTGTTTTACAAGTACATTGATGGCCTAAGTTCTCCCTTGTCTCTTGCCATTTGAACTTGATTCTGAATGTTGCTAAATATGAAGAAGATGGAACATTCATACGGCCGCTGTGACGGAGGGGAAGGAAAAACGTTTCTTACGGGCATTATGCTCATCTTTGGAAACACTGATACTCAACTTTCAAAGGATCATATTGCATCTTAAGACAACTAGGTTAAGTAGGAAGTTTGAAAAATGCATTAACTTGCAGGAAATATTTTGATATATGAAGTTACCAATTGAAGGAATGATTTAATAAGTAAAAGCTAAGAAATGTCTTTGAAATTATAAAGCAGCTTAAAAATAAATAGGTAAAAGTAACTGTACTACCGAGTGGAGAAGTTTTCAGCCAAGAGGAGAGTCAAATGAATATTGTGTATTGGTTAGTAACAGTTTATTTGTAACCTTGATTGTATTAAAAGATAACTTTCTGTTAGTATGTTCTGTATTAATAAAAGTGAACAAAATTAATTTTGCTATATTCAAGTGTCTTGCTGAAATAACAGTGCCCCAGTGTTGTTGCTGACATTTAGTATTTAGTACTAAATTTTAGTCGAGGGTCACTGAGTCCAAATTTTAACATTTCCATGCCTAGATTAGATTACCATTTTCTGTAAATATTAATCACTGACAGCATTAACTGCAAGATTTGTGTCACTGAGAAATATTTGTTCTTACCAGGAAGTGGTCAGATTGTCCCCTCAGTTACAGGTAGACAGGCTGAATTTGCTATAGATCAAGGGGAATTTCTGGTAAACAGAAAATGAATAACTGGTAGAGAGACAGGGAGGATGAAACTGATGAAGTGGGCGGGGCACGTAGGAGGTGAAAAGCCAGACTGGGGAAGAGGAGCCGCTGAGAGGCAGGGTTAGTGACGCTGCTCAGCCTGCTCACCCACTTCAAGGGAACACCGCCTTAGAATTATTGTATGATCCTTTGTTGGTTAAGCCGCCAAGTTTTGTTCTTTGTGAATGTGGTTATTTTGATGGGAGGGTGGAGGGAGTAAGGAAGTGCTGTTTCAACAAGAATTTGGTGCATGAATGTTTGTTGTAGAAGTTTGATAATCTAGTAAAGTGTATTAGAGCTTTTTTCTTGGCCCATGACCCATTCAGTAAACATAAAAATCATATTTCCCCTAATGTCATTTGAAATTTCAAAATAAATATCATGTCTAAAATCACATCAGACCATCTTGACCTTATTTGCTTTTTTATATCTAAAATTCAACAAAGTAATGTGTACATGTTAAAAAAAAAAAAACCTAAAGTCCTCATGACAAAAAACAGCAGTCCCTGTCTCAGATTTCTTTACCTTCTGGAGACAATTACTTTGACTTCAAAAATTGTTTCTTTTGGTATCTATCTTAGTGTATGTAAATAATATGCCTATTCTGCTATTGCTTGATTTAACTGCTTTAGACATTATTGTCTTCTTGATAATATTACCTGATGATTTCACTAACACGTACCTCCCCTTCTCTGATTATATAGTTATGCCATTAATACTTAATAAACACATTAGTTAATGTCTAATTATGACCATAAAAGTACTATAAAGTAAAGCAAAGCAGAGCCCATGATTATACTTTTATCATTTTATTTTTTCTGGAATTAATCACCTCATTTTTAAAATTTACATAACGTTCTGGAAGCCTGTCTTAAAATTTTTCTAGCTTCTCTCTCAGGTCCACCATCATCTCATCACTAGTCTTGAAGAGTTTTTGTCCCCAATTATCGGATTATCTGATTCCCTGTTTTCACTGGAAGGGTCCCTTCTGCATTTGCCATTCTCTCCCGATCTCTCCTGGTTCTTTTCTTGGCCGACTGCACAGCCATTATCCCAGGCCTTCTTTTTGTCACCCTGTGTTGGATCTGCTGTTGCCTAGTTTACTCTCTGGTTTACTGGAGCACTAGGTTTCTAAGACACGTAAAGCGTCCTAAGAAGTGGTATATAAGAAGCAAATTCTCTGAGTCCTTGCATGTCTGAAGTTTCCATTTCCACTCTCACATTTCACTGATAGTTGACTACATGTACAATTTTCAGTTAAAAATAATTTCCCCTTAGCATTTTGAAGGCATTGCTTCAAACTTCTCTCTTCTAACTTTCGTTGTTGCTTTTGAGAAATCCGATCCTATCCTAGTCAGATATTGGACCTCCTAGACTGATTCTTAAGTTTCTTCTCTTTTTCTCCAGGTGCTTTGTCTCTTCTTTCTAGATTTCTTCATTTTGATCTTCCAACATTATTTTTCTATTGAATTTTTAATATTAAAAATATATATATGTATTTAAAATATTTAATTTTTAAGACTTCCTTTCTGTTGTTTCCAAAACAAGCTAATCTTAACTCGCAGATAAAATATCTTATTTTTCTGAGGCTATATATGGATGCATATATGTTTTCACTTTTCTTTCCTACTCTCAGCACCAAGTTATGTTGTTGCTGTTTGCAGTTTTTCATGGAGGTGACTTTCTTTGTTTCTCTGCCTAGTCTCAGGGCTCTGTCATACGTGAATGGACACTGAAGACTCCCTGAAAGCTATCTGCTTGTGGGCAGTGCTTGAAAGCGATAGGCTTCACCAACAGTGCTACTCGAAAATGCCACTCAGTGAATTATTTGTTCCTGCTCGTGACAAAATGCTTAGACAAGTAATAAACAGTTGGCAGGTCAGCAACTCTAGGTAGACTGAATTTTGAGAAACACTGCATTAGGGAGTGATTGTCAGGGAGCCCATCATTTGGCTGGAGGCCTTTTCTGTGGGACTGTTCAGTCTCTCTGGGCAAGAATTCTCTAGTCTTCTGCAAAAGGAAGGGGTTGGACGAGGGTCTGGCTTGCCCTGCTTTGAACTCTGCTTCTGCCTTTTCTTCCGCCACAGCTTCTGTTCTCCACTTGACACCTATTTCCCTAGACCCGGCCCTTTGCATGTGCCTTACGCCTGGTTGTCTCCTGTTGCTTTTTCCAGATAAAAATTCTCTTTTCACCTGTGGGAGACAGTGATGGAGGTGAGAGATTGTGTTTGGCTGAGGGATAGCACAGAGATCTCTGGGGTCTGACTGTTCTGCTGTAAACAATTTTCAACTAGTCATTTTCAGGCCCATACCTTGACTTCACCCTTTACTATAACTTTTACCTTCATATCTGAGCTTTCCAGGAATTTTGGAACCAATCAATATGCTTCTCGTTGGTATCCATCCCCCCTTCAGATTGCAGTTTCCTCTCTCCTCTCAGCCCTATCCCATTTGCTTTCTGTTTTCCAGAAATCTCCTCAAGTTGCTTTTTCCTCTTTCTGTCTCCTCTTTACTCTCCATCCTTTTGGGCTGTCTTTTAAAAAAATGTCTTTTAGACTATCATACAGTAAACTTTAGTTGTCTTCTTGTAGGGTACGGTTCTGTGAGTTTCAACCCAAGCACAGATAACCATCATAGGATACAGAGCAGTACCAAAGCCCCCAAACCTCCCTTCTACTATATACCTTTGTAGCCACCCATCCTTCCATCCATGCATCATCCCAGGCAGCCACTGATCTCTTTTTCATCCCCAGAGTTTTGTCTTCTGAAATGTCATAAATGCAGTCATACCACATGTAACCTTTTGGAACTGGTTTCTTTAACCGAGCATAATGCCTTCATGATTCATCTAAGGTGGTGTGTCTAACAACACCTCATACCCTTTCAATTCCTTTTCTTCCATTTTACTGGAGTAAAAGGGAAAAGAGACAAATTCTTGGGGCCAATTCACTATCTTAAACCAGAGCCACCTTGAAGCAACTTTTGATGATTTTGTTACTTTTTTTTTAAATCTCGAAAGATAAACTTACTATGTACTTGAAGTGATATTCATGGGAGCTTGTCTGTATGTCACAAGCTCTTCCTGCAGGGTGATGTGGAAGAAGGTCGAATTCACCCTACTTCACTTTCTCTGCAGAGACTGGCATTGCCACTTTCTTTCAAGGACAAGAAATGCAGGGGAAAAAAATAGCTTGACAATTATATGTCAAATTGCAGTTGAATCAGTGGTCTAAAATAATCCCTGGGGTGTGTTGTCTTCCTTTGTTCACAACAAAGCTTGTAAAAGAGGAGTTCATATTTTAATGTCATCTTCAGCACAGCTGTCACCCCACTGTTGCACTATAGTCTCTTCACTGTCATCTGTGTCTAAAAGATGCAGTAGAAAGAATATGGTTTTTAGATTCCCACTGGCCTGGCTTTTACCTAATATAAACTGTATCTTCAGATTATCCTTCAGATTACTTAATTTCCTAAACCATTTACTTTACTATTTCCTTGTCGGTAACATGGGGATTTTAATACCCACTTGACAGATTTTGTCTTGAGGAATAAGGAAAGTGACAGATGATATGCATTTAGCACAAATTATAGAAAAATGGCACTCGATGAACAAGTCCCACTTCTTTTTGTCAAATCAGATGGACTCATTTCATACTAATCCCGAGTTTCTCTTATAGTCCTCAATGTGGGGACTGTTTTAGGAGTTAAGCCAGAAATCTTGCTCTCCTCTCCAACTTCTCAATCCAGTAAATCATGACCCTCTGTTGATTGGTGAAGGTACTTCCTCACTGTTGGCTCATCTCCTTATCTCCATCCCTTCTTCTGCACCTCCTTTGCTGCTGACTTGAGGTTTTCGTTTCCCTTTGGATCACTATAGGAGCCTTCTAATAGACTCAGTCCGTGGTAATTTATATCCAGTCCAACCTTTCACCACTACCAGAAATGATCTTGAAATAGAGTTCTGGCCCTTGACTATTTGCTGTTTAAGCCTTTAAATGGCCCTAAGGAACCTTCAGGAGATAATTTAAATTCACCATTAAAGTCTCACTCCTGTCTTCCTCTGTTGCCTCATACCTCCTTTTGTCCTTCTGCCAAACCAGACTATTTGCACGCAGTTCCCCAGATCACCTTCTCTTCTTTGCCTCTGCATATGCTATACCTTCTGCTTGGATACTTCTTGACCCATCTCTCCTTACCCAACTTTTCCTCTTATAGTAATAGCTTACATGTATTGAATTTTATCATTTAATCTTCACAGCTACTTGAAGATGGATACTAGTATCTCCATTTTACAGATAAACAGGTATAAATAGTGAAATTTGCTTCATATCACTGTCAAGTGACAGATCCAGGGTCTGTCTGACTTCCAGGTTCTTAACTATAGCAATATTTTTTCTCTTTTCACTCCATCTAGGCCTGTTTTACACTTCCTGCAGTAGATCATGCTTGGTTCTAAATCTAAGTTATTAATCATGTTCTTGCCCTAGGTTTGGAATGCCTTTTAATCTTCATTTGCTCTAAATTCAGTCTTTTCAAAACTCTCCTAATGATCACATCCTTCCTTGAGTTTCCTGTAGCAACTTCTGCTCTACTGATTACCAGAGACTCATTTTTGTCTGCATCATAATTTACTATTATGTGTGTATTATTTTTGTATTAAATTATATGCTTCAGGAGGTCAGGGATTTAAAGTTATCCCCTGAGCATACTGCAAAGTGTTGCATTCATAGAAGCTAGCCAGTACATTATAGTTCAACAATTGCTGTTTTATGAAAGTATTTTTATCACATAAGGATTTCAAATCCAGAGATAAAGATCATTAGCCCCGATCCCCAACTTAAATTTGAAAAGACTGAGGCTTGTAATTAGATAAATTAATAATAAAAGAATACAGCAGTTGAGACCACCAAATGTTTCCTGATTCCTAACTATATAATAATCAAAGAAAATAAGCAATTATGTTGAAATACTGTCTTTAACTAGTAGTTTTATACATTAAACTTCACATGAAGCTGTTCCTACTACATTTTTTTTTAAAACTATTAAGTGGATTAAGGATGGTCCCAAAACTAAAATACATCGCAATCACACAAAACTATCCTGGCTTTCCTCTGCTTTTTATTTACAGATGCTGTAGGCAGGATCAAAGTAAGGGTTATCATCCTGTTTGTTTTTTAAAGAAAAAGAAAGATTGTGATTTGGTAACTTGGCATCAGTAACAGTGAAATATCTTTTCACTTAGTACTTTCACATCTGATGTCCATCTTACAGCAGGGGTCAAATTTACCATTACCTACCGCAGATTTCCCACATAGCTAAACAGCATATTGCCAATTCTGTTATGATGTCAAGAGCCCCCCGAAAGAAATATTTTTCAACAGAAGAGCCATTTCCAGTAATTTTCTAATATGACAAAGAAACTGATGTTTGAGAAAGGAACCTATTTTGAAAATAACTATTCTGCTTCAGAGGATGAATTTACAAATCAGGTAACAAATTTCAAGTGTGCCAGGGAAGCTGAAGTAAAGTTAGATAGACATCCAGGCAAATTTCAGCCATGTTTCCTGTCAGGATAGTCACAATGTACAGAACAAGGAGATGATGAGTGAGGAACCCTGGGACTGAAAAATGTTTGAGAGAATTGCAAGTATTAAAGATTTTGTGAATTTTTATACTCAGTGAAATGAGTTCACTCTTTTGTGCAGCATACTAGTCAGTTAACTAGTATTTACGGAGCATTTTCTACATGCCAATTACTATTCTAGATGCTGGGGATACATCATTGAACAAAATAAAGTTTGAAGCAGAGTCATTATCTAACTTAAGTCCTTAAAGGGATCATATCGCCGCGTGGAAAGTAGTGGCAGAGTAGAAGCAGGGAAACCAGTTAAAAAGGCTTTAGCAGTAATGCAAGAAAGAGATGATGGCTTGGCCTGGAGTGGTAATAGCAATGCAGATAATGAGAAGTGGTCAGAATCAGATTATATTTGGAAGGTATAGCCAACAGAATTTTGTAATGGATCAATTCCAGGGTATGATAGAAAACAGCCAAAGTTTGGGTCTTGAAATAAAATTGCAGAGGAGAAGGCTTGGAAAGTAGAATTCAGTTTTGGTCATTAAGTTTCAGATGCCCATTAGACATCTAAGTAGGAAGTCTGGAATGAATGCAAAAGAAAGATCAGATTGGAGAGCTGTCCACGCACCAGGGATATTTCATCACGTTGGATGAAACCACAAAAGGGATGAACGTAGGAAAGAAGCTGTAGTCTGAAATTTAGAAACTGAGAGGATGAGGATCCAAGAAAAGAAGCTAATAGCAGCTGCTGAAATAGAACCACCAAAGGAGCAGCATATGGAAGTCTCATTAAGACCATGTTTCAAACTATACACACGTTATACTGTATTGCATATATGGCTTATTTCCAAATTAAAAACTGAAAATTTATTGTGAGGGAATGATCAGCTGTGTTAAATGTTGCTGATAGATGCAAAAGATGAAAATCAAAACTGACAGTTTTAAGATTAGGAGGAGTGGAAGGGAAGACAAGTATAAAGAAATCTGTTTTGTTTTGAAGGAGAAGGGAAATGGTATGGTAACAGATCAAAGGTGGTTTGTTTAGTTTGGGAATATGTTTATAGGCTCATGGAATGATTTAGTAAAGAGGGGGAAACTAATGGCATGCATATAGGGATCTGCATCTACTTGAGAATCTATTTTATGTGAATCTGGTCTTTTGGAATAGAGCCATAAGGGTCCTAGATCTGTCACCCACTATTATTAATTCATCTGTTGGTTAGTAGATTACCCCCTTTAAGTAGTCCTAAACGGAATAGCAAGAAATTCACATAATCTCTGTTCTTAAAAAGTTTACAATCTAGTTGGCTAAATGGAGAAAACATAAGAGCATACACAAGTTTAACAATTCAGATTATAGACAATCCCCTTTAAACAACAACAACAACTCTGTGCCCCAGCATTGGCACCTAGTAATTGTCCTCAAGCATTTACTTACAGTGAGTAATACAGAGTGGCAAATAAACCAGGTCCTTTCAGTCCCAATCTATAGAAGAGATGAATTGGGTATCTGTAATTCATAAATATATAAATTTATAAATTGAGTATTTATAATTGATGAGGAAAAGAAAACTGGGAATAGGTAAGGTGGTGGCATCTAATCTTTATAGATTAGAAGTAATAACAATTTCAATATTAATGATTTTTATCTACGCATTTCACCTATGCTGAACCCATGAACCATCAGCTTTCTCTTTGGAATAATTATGAGTTCGTAAAAAGGTGGAAGATATTTATTGTATAGGGTAGACAGTTTTATATTTACACCGGGTTGGAGTTGGGCACTTGTCATAGACGCTTGTAATGTGGCATTATGTAAACACGGTTGGTATCTGTACTGTAATAGCTATGCCACTCCAGTCATGGAGAGTGCCCTGCTAGACTGAGACAGCAAGACCCAAGAGTCCAGATCTGCCATCCAATTTCTGGTCCCCCAATTAAAAATGTCCCCTCTTTTCAGCGTTTTCCCAGCCTGAGAAACGAGCGAACAGCATCCACGATTCCGGCCACTGGGGAAGACCTGCGTGCAGGAGTTCCGCAGCATCGAAAGGTACAAGAAGACAAAAGCCGGTATGCCGACGCGGCTCTGTGCAGCATCCTCTCAGCACAAGGAACAAGAACATCCTCACCACAGTTTCCTCGGTGGGAAAAACTGACTGTATCTGTGTAAGAGGAGCTCTTCTTTTTGTTCCGTACTTCATCCAGCTTCACAGAGTTCGACCAAACCAGTGTTCTAAACAATAGCTCAAGGGTTGCTGAGAGCTGTACGCCTTTCTCGTTCAAATTACACACGCTGATTTTCTATGCTGGTCTGGTCTCACATTAATTTTAGCCTTTATCTAAGCTAGTTAGAAGAGTACGCAACGCCACAGTCCCCGCCTCGCAGGTCGCAAAAGCAGTTCGCTTCTCCGCAGCCTCCGCTCCCGGGGCCGGCCGCCTGCACGCCATCGGCGGCTGAAGAACGAGACCGAGGCATAGAGACGGCCCGCCGCCTAGAGCGGCCACAACTGCCCGGCCATTCTCGCTTTTCTCTCGCTCTCTATGGTTAGGAGGGCAAGCTCCTCCTCTGCCCGGAAATAGTTATGTTCCCAGACACTTGCGCAAAACCAGAAAGTAGTTCCGGTTCCGGCGTGTGGATTTTCGTTCCTGGTAGTCAGTTGTCACGGTTGGTGAGCAGCGACTGAGGCAAGATGGTGCGGAATCTGCTGGTGAGGATCTTTTGTCTAGGCATTTATGATGTGGGGAGGGAGGGCTGGGAGGGGAGGCTAAAAGGGCCTCTCCTGGGAGGGAAGGAGGAAGGGAGGAGGCGGCTTCTGAAGTCACCTTGGTCCATGTCCTTTTTGCTTGACCTTATTTTCCCTTCCATGCATCACTCTGGCCCCAAGCTGTGCTGGGAAGATGTAGGGAATGGCGAAGCTGGCGAGGTGACCAGAAGATTGTGCGTTAGACAAGCGTGGGTTCTTAGTTCTCATTCCTGACCTTGTGGGCCCAGGTGGGAAGTTTCTGATACCCGGAAGCATCAGACACTGAAGGGTTTAAATTTCAGTGGTTCTGAGCTTTGTGAGCGTCAGAAGGCTGTTTAAAAAACAAGTCATTCAATTTTGGCTGGGACTTTAGGAGCATTCATGGCCGAATGGTCGTGTTGTTTCCGTCAGGCAGTTCTGCAGTGTCCTTTACCCCTCCACCGACTTTGAGAGCATGTGAAATATTTTCCCAAAATTTTGAAAAGAAGGAAAATGTAACAGTGGTCGTTTTCTTTGGTAATTTTACAATGAGTTTTTACTTATCTTCGCAATGTCATTTGACAATGGAATGCACATTTGTTGATTTAATTCAACTGAATATGTAATGCAAATTTCTTTGTTTAAAGATTTATACCCTAGTATTGATTTTTAGAAAAAATGTAATGAGGGAAGCACTTAACTAGAAATCATGCCTGTTTATTTTGATATCAAATAACAGATTTTTAATAATATGGTAGAGTAGTAAATAAAAGAAAATTCTGAGCTTAGTGTATTTTGTAACCTGTCTTTATTTTTGTAGTATCTACATACCAATATATTTTCCTTATATAATGCTACTGCTTAAATTCAGGTAAAGATCATGAATTTTTTTTTTTCCCCTCATAATTTGCATGAATTGCTTCTTAAATGTGGTCTTTGGGGACTTCAGAATGTAATATAAAGAAACAGTGGCAGGGCAACAAATAAGAAAACCTCAGTGCTTATCTATGACTTTGTTATTGACAAATTAGATATGTTTTAACTCTCAACTTCCCTTTTCTATAATATTAAAGATTGGAAATGGTTGAATTTTGAAGGTTTCTTTAGGCCTTAAGTCTGCTTAATATATATAGATTTTTTATTTCAGGCTCTTCGTCAAATTGCTCGGAGGACCATAAGTACTGCTTCCCGCAGGCAGTTTGAAAATAAAGTTTCAGAGAAACAAAAGCTGTTTCAGGTACTGAAATATTTTATGGGAGATTGTTACTTGTTATAGTTAAGAGTACCAAAAGTTGGAGATAGGGAGTAAATCTGGAGATGTCTGATCCTTAGCAATCCTGTTGTATTAGCAAAAGAATAATGAGAAGCTGTCTATTGATAGCTAACTGAGCATTTGCTATAGCCAGCAGGCCTTTGGGAAAGCAGAAGAAAAGAGGAGGTAAGGGTATAGGCCAAAGGCACTTTCTTTTGGGAGAGTCATATTAGGTTAGCACTCTTTGGGGTAATTGTACTGGAATTGACAAATAGACTGTAGGAAGGGCCTAGGAACAGGACAAATATGTGTAGAAACTTGATATATGTCAAACGTACTATTTCCTGTCAGTTGGGAAAGGATATAATAAATTAGTATTGGAAAAATTGGCTATTTTGAAGAGATTAAAGTTACATCCCTTCTATATTGCATATTAAAAGGTTAATTACAGATATAAATACTTCTCCCTCAAAAAATATTAAAATACAGGAAAAATTTTTCCAGTTTTATAGAGGAATGATTGACAAGTAAAAATTGTATACATTTAGGTTGTACCTGACTTTTTTTAAAGTGTACAGTGAGACATTTAATGTATCTATGAATGTTTACCACAGTCACGTTAATCTTTGGGGTCATCCTAAGGAAGTCTTTACAAAGCGTAGAAGCTATAAAGGAGAAAAGTTGCAAGATTTGATGACAGAAAATTGTAAATGTATTTATGGTTACAAAACACAATTGACAATTTGAGAGCAAATTTTTAAAATTGGCAACATTTTTACTGTTAGCAAAAAGTTAATGTCCTTAATATACAAAGAGCTCCTACAAATAAATAAGAAATGCAAATTAAAGTGACAAGCTGCTCTCTTTTTCCCTGTTTGTCTGAATTTTAGGAAGATTTAAAATAGGTTATGTTAGCCAGGTGCGGGAGATACGTGCATTCCTATATAGTGCTTTGATATATGCTAGGTAGTAGTATAATTGGTACAGAAATTTTAGAGGATATTTGAAAGTATCATTAGAAACAAACCACGTGCCCTGTCATCTAGGACTCCCACTTTAAGAGTCTTTCTGCAGAATAGTAGCATAAGTATTTAAAAATAGGAAATAGGCTATTATTCATTACAGGATTTTAATACCCCAAACCCTAACAACCTAAATACCCATTAACAGAGGACTGACTAATTGAATTATGATTTTTTGGGGGGTGGCATAGTGGAATTCTATGTAGCCATTAAAAGGAACAAAATAGGTTTAAATGGACTAACAATGGTTTTTAAGATATTATTGAGTGAAAAATAGTGTGTGATAGACCATTGTATAACACAATCTCATTTTGTGTATTAAACAAGTATGTGTATGGATTAGAAGATATGACAATATAAGCATTAAAAAATTAAAGATGTGTACTTGGTGTTAATAGTGGTTTTCTAATGAGGAAAGACTTAATGGGACAGAGCAGTTTACCTTTGTAAGTAGTTAGGTTATCAGTGATGTTTTGTTTTATTGTGATCTCTGATTTTTCATAAGTAAAATTTTAAGTGGTAAAAAAAAAAGTTGTACCATATATACTACATAAAAAGAAAATACTTAATTTAACAGATATATTAAATATCTACTATATGCCAGGTACTGGATTAGGAGTTAAAGATATAACTTATGGTTATAAACCAAAACCCTCTCCCTTTTTTTTAAGGGGTAAAAAACTTCCGTACAACTAAATCTAAAGTGGAATAATTATTGCTTTTTTAATAAAGTTGATGAACTCAGTAACTATATTTTCACAACCTTAATGTTTATATATGTTCCTTTGAAAGGATCTCTTTTGGATCTCAAATTAACTTTAAAAGAAAGAATGTCAATTTTTAGGAGTTCTTATTTTAAAAGTAGCTGTAGAGAAAGAATCAGGAAAATTATAGTCCTTTTAAATTTTGATATTTAACAGACTTCAATTCCAGGAGGTTAAGGAGCCACTTCATTTAAAAGAATGAATTAATTTTTTTAACTTAGCTGGAAACAAATGTCACATGTATTAATTATTCCTATTTTTTTTTTAACCTAGGAGGATAATGGAATTCCAGTGCATCTAAAGGGTGGGATGGCTGATGCCCTCCTGTATAGAGCCACCATGGTTCTCACAGTTGGTGGTAAGATGTTTGGAATGCTTGCTTTAGTGTAAAGTCATAGCAGGGGTAACTAACAACATCATTGCTTTCACCATGCCAGTATTTTAACACAGGCAGTCTGTTCCCAGAATCTGAGGTCTTACTGCCTCACATATAATGAACAACTCAAGAAGGTGTTGTATACATATTGTAGAAGAACATTTTAATTTTTTAAAAAAAAAAACCCAATAAAGTTTGATAATTATCTCATGAGAGAAGTGGCTTTTGGAGTGGGCCACCGGTGGCCCTGCTGGCCTTGGGAGGAGCCAAAGATAGCGCTCTGCCCCATCTCCTGTAACAGGGTCTCTTAAACATTATGACTGTGATGCATAATAAAAGCACATTTCTTATCTAAACTCTGTATGTACATGTTTGAGACAGAAACGGAACCTTGTACAACACAGAGCTTACTCTGATTGTGTGTAAAGTGCTTTGATATTTCCCTGTGGTTTGGGCAGGCCCGTTATTCAGTGTTAACAGTGGGCTATCACAGATTGGGGTGCTGGGGGCAGCTAGGAACTGGGATGATTGCCCGCCAGGGGAGAAAGGAAAACAATGTTAGAGTGATTACCGGACGCTCGTCCTATTGATAGGAATGCCACATACATGGATTTCTGTAACCCTTGTATTACGTCTGTAATGTATCCTCACATTAAAGATGAATAAATTATGTCATTTACCCAAGGTAATGCTGCTTGTTTGTGGAAGAGCTGAGATCTGAGTCCCAGTCACAGAGTCCCCCGCTTACACCAGGGCGCCTTCTTTGGCTTACTTGAGTACAGGGAAGGGCGTTTATGGACAGCAACCTAGTTGTGACATTTGGGCTTCCTTAAGATAAAGTCCTAAATTATTTTTGGCCAACGTGACTGTTCCTTAGACATTTTGGTAATTAGTTTTAAAAATAAATTTCTAGTTATTAGAAGTTCCTACTTTAAATTTATTTTAAAATTATATGTCACTCTTCCTTGGTTTTACATTGATAATATACTTCAGAGAAGGCATGCATATTTTTGACCTCTTTTTTGGGCTTTTGAATCATTCTTAGCATTTTTCAGGCAATCTTAGGTTATAGGTTCTTAATCTTTAAAAATGTTTTACCAGTTATTAAGTTGACAGATACGTTATTTTGCTGCATCTAATACGTTCTGTAGAAGTTAACTAATACTAAAACTAAATTAAACATATTTTATTTGTATTTAAAATTTTGCCAGCACCTATCAGAATACTTTTTATGTTCCCATAAAAGTAGTCTAAATGCCAACCTTGCCTTTATATTACAACTTTTTAGCTGGAATGTTAGGTGTATACATTTACATCTCAGGATTTCTTACAAGTTCTTTCTCTGTTTCTCCTTTTTCAGGAACAGCATACGCCATATATGAGCTGGCTGTGGCTTCATTCCCCAAGAAGCAGGATTGACTTCAGTTTATCCTCTCAGCGATCTGTGGACCAGTAATCTGACAATAACTGAGTTCTTCTTTGGGGATCAATATTTATTGACTTGTACTAACTGCCACCAATAAAGCAGTCTTTACCATGCTTGGTCTTAGTTTTTCACTTTAGGATACGTTATACCAATTAACACCAGCTCTCGATCAGCCTTGTAAACCTTAGGTAAGGAGCAAAAAAAAAAAAAAAAAAAATTCATTTGTCATTAGATTGTATAAAATATCATTGTGATACTGTTATAGTGCAATTTTACTTTTAGCAGGTTAGTATTATATAGTGGACGGTCTTCAGCTTTAATTGAGCTTGGCACTTGGAAAGCGTACTTCTTTGAATCTCGCCTGCCCCGCCTTCCCTGCTGTACTGTATCCAGGGATGTGCTAGGACCTGGGATTAGTGGAGTCCGTTTATTTTTGACTCATGGGATTCAAGGGTCTTTTTTTCCTCCTCTCTTTAGCTGTGTGTGTTTATGTTTAAAATATTGGATGTATTCCACAGTTTACAGGAGGCTTTAAGCGAGTAGCTGTGAAATAATTCAGTATTTGTTCTTCTGCTCACACTCACAATGGGCTTCTATTATGTTACTTTAATCCATAACGTAAAGTGTACTTTTCCTTAAAATACTTAGTTCATTTGTGAAAGTTAACCTGGGGGAGCGTGAGGAATCAGACTTTCATCTCTGTAAGCTGTGCATTTGTAACACTACTACGTGAAGACTAGAGTCTTGGTGTGTCAGATCTAGAAGAAATCTATGAGTAAGGGTTTTCTAAACTTAATTTCTGGATAAAATCGAGAAAATTAATAGATTTAGAAAAATAGAGTCAAATCTGAAATAGGTCAACTAAGTCTTTTGCTTTTAAAACATTGAGGCTTATGGTACAAATCCATCTCAAAAGATACCTAATAAAAGATGTTTCAGCCTTGAATCTTGAACATTAGAAAGGATCCTGGTAGCCATACGTCTCACCTGCCACCAGATGCAGGAATCTGCCTAACCTCTTACAGACTCTTACTGCTAAATTAGCGGAGAACATGGCTTTTGAAGGGAGTGGAATGAATAACACTAGACATTTCCAAATGCGGAGGAAGTTCTTAAGTTGGTCTGGAATTGGTCCGATTTTGTGTTCAGAGCTAAAAGGCAACTACTGATGGTATTTTGAAACCAGCTCTATTTGTTGGCATTGTACAAAGGAGAACTTCATAAATGTGACTTGAAATGCCTTGATGACATGGTACAAAGGATACTGTTGTGCAGTAACAAGGAAGAACAGCTCGCTACCCTCTGCAACTTCTATCTCTTGATATTGTGAGGGGTACTTCACTATTTGTGGTGTAACCTAGTGAGACAATTTATAAAACATTTTTAATGCCAAAATTCTGTTTGAGCTATGTTAACATGGCAAGATTGGATAAAGTAGAAGTAGGCTAAATGCTTAAGATGCTTTAAAATATTGTAAAATGCTAAGATTACATTTTTGCTCTTCACCGTTAACTTTTGCTTTGTAAGCAGGGGTGGAGGTGGGGAGGGGGACGAAGGGCAGGATCTCAGAAGAGGGGTTGCCGGTTAGAATTTCATGAAATAATCTGCTATACTTAGCATATTTAGTAAGAAATATTACTATTATTGATAGATTTTGAAAGCTAACCAAATGCCCGTAGAACAAAGTTGGTTAGAAGTATTGAAATGTGGCCTTCAGGAAACAAAACAACTGTCATTCCAACCTCCTTTTATCTTTATACGTTATCCTTTTGAAAATAATGTCTGCTACTAAGTAGAAGAAATTCCATGATGATGTTATCCCACTAACACTAATGCAGAGGAGATACATTTAGGTGAAATTTTGTTGTAATTAGTCCTATGCTCAGAACTGTGTTTGTAGGCTAGCTGTTGTAGGTGAAATCACACCAAAAAAACTACAGCTCAGAGAGCGCATGCCGTTTACCCAAAGCTTCAAATAAACGGCAGCCCAAGATTTCAAATCCAGTTTTACCTGATTCTTAAAAATTCTTGGTCTTTCTGGTATACTTCCTTTTACCAGGTATCTGATTAAACATTGGCTGGGATAGTACATTGCTAGCAGCAACATATGCAACTATGAATACCCTGCCAACTCCATCCCCTTCACAGGCAGGCTTCTTGAGGAAGCAGTCAGCACGGTTTCCAGTCCAGTGTTCAGCCCCACATGGATCTCTCTATAACCTGCAGTCTACCTAAGTATTTACCACCTGTCTCTCCCGTTCGATAGCCAAGACCCAGCCTCAGCGCTCATCACCGGCCGCCCCGCTCGGCTGCTGCGTGGTGCGCGTGCGCACTCGTTCTTGACCGGGAATGTGGGGAAGCTCCCCAGGTTCTGCCGGAACCTCTGACATTCTTCCCTTTGCTCCCAGTGGTCCCTGCACTCATCTTCATCGGGCGTTTCATGCCTCTGAATCTGATTCCGAGTTTGAATTATAATCATTGATAAGACTGGAAGCCTGGATAGCACTGTAGTTAATCACAGACGATGGAGTCAGAGGACCCAGCCTCAAGTGTTGGATTAGATGACCATTAGTAACCTTGCTACACTCGTGTCCTCATCTGTATAAATGGGATAATGCCAAGTTATTCTAATGCATGTAAAGCACGCACAAAAATGATTGCTGACACACACCAAATGGGCAAGAAATCTAGGGGCTTCTATTGCTGGCTCTCCAAGAGAAGGAACTCGATCTTTTCAACTCATATTCCTGTCAACTTGACACAGCGTAGGGGTTATGAGCTGGTCAGGGCTGGTAGGGCTGGTTCACACTTCCATGCATGTCCTTGGTGCCTTCTTTTGGCTCTGCTATCCTTAATGATGGCTTTCATTTTCTTTGTAAGATGGCTGTTGTAACTCGAGCAATTTTGTTTGTTTTCCTGCAGGAAGAAGGACTGGTGAAGGCACATGCTGAATAGGCAAACTCTGTTTAAAAAATTCTGAAGCCCCGCACTGAGACTTCATCTTATCTCTCTTTGGCCAGACTTTTGATCGTGCCTGGATTCAAGGAGGCCACAAAATGCCTTAGCTAGGTATGTTGCCAAGCAAAACTGGACATCTTTAATAAGAAAGGGAGTCTGAGTATTGAATTGGCAACTCAGTCTCTCCCCCAGCCAGTTTGTTTTTTAAAAGAGTGAAGTCCACACTGGAGGAGACAGGACCTAGGAGCAGTTTGGTTCCTGGTTCGGGTTGTTTCTGACTCCCACAGCCATGCCTGTCCTTAGGCTTGGGTGTATTCCATTGGCCAATAACTTAATCTTTTTGCTTAAGTTAGTTCAGGTAGGTTTCTCAACCAGGAACCAACCAAAGCAGGATTTCCTGCGTTTCCCATCTATCATCCCATCTAATAGGGCCCCAAATCTACCAGCTACTCTAAACAGTAGTTTGGTGTTTCATACATGGCAGCCAATTACTGGTTTCTCACAGCAGGCAGGAATGTTTCAAGTCAGCATGAACTCAAATAAATATGGAGAATACAAGAATGATAAAAACCAAGAATTACAATGCTGCTGTAGCCTGTTTGGCTCAGGGTTTGCAGAACCCTTCCTGCCATGTGAAATAGTTGAGCACAAGTTCCCCAAAGCTGGCAATTTCACAGGCATCTAGTTGGAGACTTCCCCATCCTGTGTCCAGGATGCATCTGTGCGGAAAGCGACATCTCATGACCCACTACCAGGACTTCTACGTATACATCAAAATCGATAATTCAAGTTAACAGATGTTGAGCGCCTAGTGTGTGCCAGACACTGTTGTGGGTGCCCGGGAATCAATGGGGAACAAAATATGCAGATTCCTGACCTCACAGAGTTTACATTATAGTGAGGGATGGCAACGGAGACAGTCAATAAAATTTAAAAAATTGCACAGTATGTCAGAAAGTAGTAAGTTCTATGGGAAAAAAAGACCAAAGGGGAGAGCTGGCATAGAGGTGGGGCTGACTGGCTGTAGATGTAAATGAGGTGTGAGGGTAGGCTTCAATGGGAAGGTCAGATAGAAGTAAACACTGTAGAGGTGAGGGAGCTGGTCCAGCAGATACATGGGGAAAGGCTTTATAGGAAGAGGGAACGGCTTGGAGCAAGTGCCCTAATGTGCCTGGCATGTTCAAGATCAGGAAGGCAGGAGAGTTACTGCTGACTGAGGAGGAGAAATCAGAGGTTAGCAGGGCTCACACCAAGTAGGGCCTTGTAGGCTGTTGTAAGGACTCAGGCTTTTCCTCTGAGTGGTATTGGGAGCCACTGCAGAGTTTCTCGCGGAAGAGAGACTTCCATTTTTAAAGAGGATTAGATTGGCTGTCATGTTGAAATAGACCAGAGGGGACCCAGGGTAGGTGCCAGCAGACTGCCACGATCCAGGCAAGAAACAATGGAGGCTGAGAGCAGATGTGAGTCCTGGAGGCAAGGAAAAGTGGTCCGACTATGAACAGAGGGGGAGTTTTCCATTACCAGCCTCCTAGACCTGGCTCTTCTCCATCCATCCACCCTCCCATCCAGCCATCTGTCCGTCCATCCAACAATTACTTATTGAAAGCTTACTTTATGTGGGGCACTGTTCCAGGCTCTGAGAACACCACTGTGAACTGGACCAGCAAGCTCCTTCTGGAGCTTACATTTTACTCAGCAGAGATAGACGGTAAATAAACTCGTACCCCAATGGTGGTCTACAGTGGGAACTGCTATCAAGGAATCCACAGTGATTTCTTAGGAAAAGTGCTGGAGTAGAAGCTAGAAAAGGCCTCAGAGGAAGTGATGTTTGAAACAAGACCAGAAAAGAAGGAGCCAGCTGTGCTAAAAGTCAGGAGAAAAGCATTCCTGGGAAAGAAAACTTGCTGTGCACAGTGGAATTGCAGAGAGAAGACCAGTGTTGTTGGAACATAGGGAGCTGGGGAAAGACAGCAGCAATTATCTCTTCCCCAGGGACGAACAGCACATGGCCATGTTCCTACACGGATGGTCCGCATGGATTTGTTTCTGGTTTCATAATATTATGAAACAGTCTGATAAGCACAGTATTGATTTAACAAAGAGTCTAAACATAAACTAGCATGTGAACACTCTCTTCCAGCCAGTTGTTGTTACTATTATTAGCAAGAACTAGAAGCTGAGGAAATACAGTTAGGAGAGATCAAACACACAGCAATTAGGTTTGAACCTGATCTCAAATCAAGATCTAACTTATTCCAAATCCCATTAAAAAAATCCACTATGTACCATGTTACTTCCTAGATGAGGAAGAAGAAAGGCTACTTAAGACAATTTTACTGGTTCCCCGATAGACTTTATTCTGGGTGAACAATTGATTCACTGGTTGTTCAGTAAACCTGCCTCTTAATGGTTGGCAACTTTTATTTGCTCTCTCTCTCTCCTCTCTGATTCCCATGAAGCTGACCATGTATCTGCTCTGATTGGCTGTCTCTATTGAAATTATAGTTTTACAGCTTATCAATTTTTTTTTTTTTAAAAAAACAACTCCTTCAAGTCAGGGATGTTTTGAAGAACTCATCTCGTTAATGAGGAAACCCAGTCAAAACAAAGACACTTTTGAAATCTGATTTAGACACCCTACTGTGTGCTCTGATCCACTGTACACATCTCCACCAGTGCACTTATTATGCAGTGTTGTGGCTTTGTTTACTCCATCTGACGATAAGCTCCTTAAAGTCACGGATGAAGTCTTTCATCTCTGTATTCCCAGATCCCAGCAAAGCACATGACTTATGGCAAATATACAATAAATTCTTCTTTTTCTAAAAACATATTTTTTTCAGATCTAACATTCAAAAAATCTCAAATACTGCACCACAATTATGATATAGAATTTTTCTCTCACCCCTAAAAGTTCCATTTGCTCCTCTGCAGTCAATCCCATACCCCACCGCCAGTCCCTGTTCTGAATTATGTCTCTGTAGTTTTGCTAGTGAGGCTATACTGTCATATACATGTCATAATATGTGGTGTGTACTCCTTTGTGTCTGACTTTTTCCCTGGGCATAAAGAGTTTGAGATCCATCTATGTCACAAATATCAGGAGTATACTTCCTTTTGTAACTAAGTAATACATTAAAGTTGTTTTCAGTTTTTTACTGTTACTATTATGAATAATGCTGCTCTAAACATTCACATTCAGGTCTTTTTTTTCAAATGGAGGCACTGGGATTGAACCCAGGACCTTGGGCATGCTAAGCATGTGCTCTATCACTGAGCTACATCCACTTCCCCCCACCTATACAGGCCTTTAGATGGACATATATTTTCATTTCGCTTGGGTAAATACATAGCACTGGGATTTCTGAGTAGTACAGTGAGTGTTTAATTAAATTAAATTAAATTAAATTATTTATTTTTATTGAAGTACAGTTACAATGTGTCAATTTCTGGTGTGCAGCACAATGTCCCAGTCATGCACATACATACGTATATTCGTTTTCATATTCTTTTTCATTAAAGGTTATTACAAGATATTGAATATAGTTCCCTGTGTTATAAAGAAGAAATTTATGTTTTTAATCTGTTTTTATATATAGTGGTTAACATTTGCAAATCTCATTTGATCCATTTTTTTAAACTGTCCTCCCTCCTTTAATTCTCTTTTCTTGAACCTTCTTTTGACTTTTACTCCATACCTACCTTATCAATGGTTTCTCCTCTTGGATTCATTTAATCTCTTTTCCTGCCCCTTTTGAAATATCCTACATAATTTATAGTAGGTCATCAGTGGCACTTTCATAAATGTCCTTCGGCTACGGTCCATCTCAGAGCCAGAGAACGAAACTGTGAGGTTTTAGATACACCTGGGATGTGCCCTTCCGTTTCAGGTTCTGTGATGCGTCAAAGAATACTCAGAATCACGTCAGTGAATCTGAAGTCGGATGCAGATGGTCTGAGATGCTAGAAGGAGGCTTCGTAATTTCTGGGACAATGTGAGTATCCTTCTGTGACTTTTCCATTGTCTCTAAGACAAACACAGGCATCTTTTCACAAGAGAAGCTAAGTCATAGTCATTTTTAAAAGCCTACATTTCCCTGGAAATTTTCCTATATTCTCTTTCTATTTATAACCACATTTGTTTTGCCTGTTTTTTTGTTCCAGCATAATGTTTATTAAAAAGATGTCATGTAATCCTTTCAGTGCCCTCTGAGATAGGAAAGATGAAATGAAGTTTTAACAGAGTAAATGACTCTCTGGGGAAAACACATGTCTGTGCAATGATGTCATCAACGATGACTCCACGGCCTCATTGTTCTCAGGGGACTTGCTGTTTCCATAGGCTGTCTAGCTCACAGGATGGGTTTGCTTTCAAGTGAAGCCAGTCTCGAAACTATGCTAAGTGTGAGGGCCAGGAGTTAGCAGGAGTTAAGGAATTCCTGAAGACAATAGTGCAGGGGAGAGTCCTCTGTACTTGGCAGCCAGTTCTTCAGACTGAGTGGAGTGAATCAAAATTCTGAATATGGTCTTGTTAAATCTGATATCAGTTACCAGGACTATTTGACACTGTGGAAAGGGCTTGGCCAGTTTACATATTAGCTACCAAGTGTCTAGCACCGATGTCCACAGAAAGTGGATTATTTACCACTGGATTGCTATCTGTCGGTGGTCATCCCCCACGATCTCTTTTCTCCCTCTTCCATAATTATGGAACATCCAAGTTTTAGATGGGCACTGGGATGGCCAGAATAAATTATAATTGTCAAGCCTCCCTTGCAGCTACATGTGACCATGTGACTAAGTTCTGGCCAATGAGATGGAATCACAATCATCAAAGAGCAGCCTACAAGAAATAGAGGACTCATCTGTGGAGCAATAAGATGGAAGGAGCCTGGGCATCTGAAGACTTCATGGAGCAAATCCACTGCATCAGCTGTGGACTGCCTACCTCTTGACTTTTATGAGTGTCTGAGTCCCCATCGCTTCTGTTCTCTGTTGCCTACAGCAGACCCCTTCTGATGCAGTAGAGTGCCAACTTTTGGGCACTTTAAGGAGTGGAGCCATTTTTTTTTTGGGGGGGGGAATAATTAGGTTTGTTTGTTTGCTTGTTTGTTTGTTTAATGGAGGTACTGGGGATTGAACCCAGGACCTTGTGCATGCTAAGCATATGTTCTACCACTGAGCTATACCCTCCATCCTGGAGTGGAGCCATTTAAAGTTGGTACAGCAATGTTTTCATGGATTCCTAGTGGGGGTCTCGGGAAGAAAGCTGACATTGCCTGTTACAGGATGCGAGTCCACTGTGCTGGGTCTGTCCCTTCATCTGCACTCAGGACACATGCAAACTGCCCTGGTGCTGCTCTAGTGCCTGCAGGAAGTCGGGGAGATACCTCCCCTTCTCACCCTCCGGAGCAGGAACTCATGGCCACCAGGCATCTCATCTCCTTATTGGCAGCTCCGTCAGCTGTACTGCTAAGTGCTGGGTGTCCCAGGAACGTCTAGTTGCCTATATCACTGCCTATTTGGGGCAAGTTTTAGTTTGCTTTAACCTAAAAAGATTGCAGATGCAGATATGCTGTGATAGGTGGCAGTCTTCCACGGCTGTAGTCCAATCCCATTCTTAAGACAGTGAGGCAATGAGTCCCAGCAAGTTTTGCAAAATTAATGACATGCCCAGGAAGAGCAGAAAGAAGACCAAATAGGTGGTTGGCACCTGGATTCTAGTCCTGGCACCACTGATATCCTGATGCGAACCTGACCTTGCGTGAGCGACTTAACGGCCCTGAGTCCCAGGTTTTGTAAATGTGAAGTGAAGGAGCAGGTTACAGGGTTTCTAAGGTCCTTTGGTCTCGTCACTCTGTGATAACCCCACCATCATTAGCTCAGGGCTATCATACAGTTTCATTTCTTTTTCTAAAAGTATTCAACTAATCTGTTGAGTATAAATACGGTTTAAAAAAACAAAACAAAACAAACAAACCCCGCCCCCCAAAAACCATTACCGGTACTTTCATCAGAAGAAACGTAACAAAATTTTCTCACCCTTTGGAATTCTACTTTAACATCAACGTTCGTAAGAACAAGAAATAAATAGCATCTTGAGTGTCCTTCAAATGAAACTGTACCGTATTTTTGTCTGACTTATACTTTAGAGCCACTGACATCAGTGAACCAGACTTGCTGCAGGTGTAACATGAAAGCGGGCATAGTGGAAACTTGGGAAGCTGGTGGGGCTGGGTTTGAGTCTGCAGCCCCACTTACCAGCTCTCTGACCCCGGCCAATCAAGTTTTCCTCCCTTTGCTGGCTTACTCATAATAATTTTCCTCACTGCTGTCGGCAACACTGAACCCAAATTTAAACACCCACTTGGACCACTGATTTGGGGACCAGCCCAATGGGCGGTTAGTATTCCTTAATAACCAGTTCTAGGTGATAACTTAGTCTTTTGCTGGCAGCTGAGTTCCCAGCATTTCCTTTGCACAAAGAGGGCTCAGCTTAGACCAATGCATGTCAAACTTCATTGGCCATCAGAATTATCCAGGCAGCTTCAAAGACATACAGATGCCCAGGCGGGGGATCAGATTTGATTGGTGTAAGGGTGATGCTCAGACATCTGGACAGAAGATGGTTAGTCTCTCCGAGTGATTCTTTTGTGCAGGCTGGCTTGAGACCCGTTGGCTTAGACACACCAAGATCACCTCGAGCCACATGGTGGCCTTGCAATAGGGCAGCAGGAGGAGAAATATGGCTGAGTCCACCACAGAGCCCACACCATGGCCATACAGTTGCCAACTAAAAACTGGCACTTGCCATCTGCCTCTCCAAGGATCGGATCAGGTTGGCACTCACCACCTAACTCTGCTTGGATTCAATCACGAGCCGCTGCCACCGCTGACCTCCAACACTCCCTGAGAGGAGTTCAGGACAGAGGTCAGGAGTGAGGCACTCTGTGCTCTCGGAAAACTGGCTGAACAGGCCTTCAGACAGTTAGGTATTTTCAGGAGAAGATTTTATGACCCAAAGTCTTGCATCTCCTCACATCTAGAAAAGTACGAAAATCATTGACGGTGACATCTGCTCCTTGTGACTAGCAGCAGCCTTTGCCTAGATGTATGCTTGCCTGCATGTGCCCCCCTTCACTGAAATCCTGTATGACCCTGAGTTTTCCCCCTGCCTCTTTGGAAGAGTTTCTCAGAGCTATCTGAGATGCTGTCTCTCAGGCTATAGTCCTCATTTTGCCCCAAATAAAACTTAACCCACAACTCTCACATTGTGTGATTTTATTTCAGTCAGCACTGTGAGAGCCCTTCATTGCTTTGTGAGACCCTCACCTCACCTCCAGTGTGAAAATCCAGAAGACCCCTGCTGGAAAGTGCCAAACCAGGCAGTGCGTTTTCATTTTCACAATTCTTTAACAATAATCAAAATAGTAAGGTCACAAGACTTCATTTCAAACACGTCTTCATAAAAACATAAACATGAGCCTCAACACTTGGCTTTGTAATTACGTCCCTGCGATGAACACAGCCTTCTGTGTTCCTAATATCAGGGATCAGAATCTTTTATTTTGGGGGCAGTCAGTGGTTTTGCTCCAAAGCTGTTGCTACCAGAAAACAAAACAAGACAAAACAAAAAAACAACCTAGATTACAAGAGAAGAAGCCATTCAATAAATAAAACCACACTTTTTTTTTTTTTTGGAAAAATCAGACCCCATGTGAGAGTCTGAAGTGATTATTTTCTTCACTGAAACAATGAGTGAGAACTTTATGTACTTTCAGTTTGATAAGGCCAGCACTGGGCAGGAGACAGACAGGGGGAGGATGGAGAAAATTGTTTAAGCATTTCCCAGATGCTTTTTGTATCACATGCAGTGTTATGCATTTAGCCACCCATGAACGAGCTCGAGCTCGCAGGAGGCCAAAGCGCAACAAGACTATCATTTTCCCTTTGAATAACTGCCTGTCTCCGAGAGAGTACAGATGTAGTTGTTCACAGTTTGCAAAACCCTGGGGGAAAAAAAAAGGATACATCTCTCTTTTTTTCACCTCTGTCTTTGAAAAAAAGATCTGCATTTGAGTCTGTGATACTATTTCACTTTTAATTAATGTAATAGAAAGCTACCAATAAAGACAGGAGCGTGAAAAGAGGGTGTGTGGGACCCCAGGTAGGAGATGCAGAGGGTCCCTAGCACGGTGGTCGCAACAGTGGCATTCAAAGAGGAGTGGCTGTAGGAAGCAAGGATGGGAAAATATCTTAAGATGACCAAGCAAAACAAAGTCAGATGACTGGAAGTGTGACGCTGCCATGGGGGAATTAAGGGGGTCGGGCAGGCAGGCTAGCTTTAGGAGGACGTGACTCCATGGCTTTAGAGGTGACTTCTGTATGGTCAAGAGCCTTGTAGGGTTTTTTCCTAATAGTTTATCGGTAGCTTTCTGTCTTCTCACCACTTAACTGTGAGCCCCATTGCCAGATTAGGCTGTTTTAAAAAAAGTTTTTAAAAATTGTTCTTTCTTTTAACAAGCATTTATTTTACTATAATGGAAAGACCATGGGCTTAGATGTCAGAAAGCAGAATTCAGATCCTGGTTCTGAAATTAGCAAGCAAATCCCTTGACTCCTCTAAGCCTCAATTCCTCACCCATAGCATGGAAAGAAAAATCAAATGTCATGAACTAATATGTAGAAAATGCTTTGTGCAGTGTCTGGAATACACTCTGTAAAGTATCACATTTAAAGGATGAAATTCCAGAATCTCAGCTACTTCCAAGCAGCACTGCTATTCTGGTTGTGTTCGCAAACTTTCCGCAAAAACAACTCTGCTTTATTTATTGCCCAAGACGTTTCCTATCCTTTGCTATTTTTTTCAACTTCTTATTTTGAATCTGGTGCTTGGAATGCTCACTTCTAGTCCTTTAAAGTCTTCCTCCTCCAGAAATTCTTCAGGGACCACCTCATTATATTGCACTTTCTCCCTTCTGTGAACTCCCACCAGTGCTGACTGTCTGAACACATTTCTCCGTGGGTCTCTCTTGATTCTGCGTCTTTTGAGAATCTGTGTCTTTTGAGATTCTGAGTCTTTTGAGCAGAGGCACTGGCTGCTTTGGTTCCAGATGGTTTCTCCTAGGGTGTTTGTACACTAGCAGCCTTGGAAGAGCAAAGGGCAAGTTTGTTTACTGTTCAGTGTAACAAAGATAATGGCTCTTTTCAGGGCAAAAGTCAGGCAGGCTTACTGCCTTTGTAAAAGACTTGAGTTCCCCACACTCAGATTCAGATCCTTTAATGTAGCCACTGAGAATACAAGGTCACTGGGCCCTCTTTGCATCACGCGGTGGGAATTGGGGCTTGGGGAACAGCAAAGCAGGATAATCTGACTACTGCTGCTGCCCTTTGTCTCTGGTTCCTTGTGTGTTCTGCCAGCATCCATGACACTGCAGCAGGGTAACTTGTTAGCTTGCAAGTGTGATTCAATTTCAGACCCTTCACAGGTCTTGACAACTATTGTTAACATTGTCCTTGTTATTGTTTGGCTGTAATGGCTCCTGAATATTTTTTCTTAACAGTCTCCTCTTTCCTCCTCTTTTTCTTGTCATCGGTGCATGGAGAGATTAATTTACAGAGAAATTGGTTTGTGGGAAAATTGATTTTTTTTCCCTGTGAAATGTTCTGAATTGTGGATTGAATTGATTGTATTCTGTGATGTCATTTATCTTATTTCCCTGTACCATGTATTTCCACCCAAACTGTTTTTCATATTGGCGTTTCAGCTTCCAAGTCCACAGTCTCCAGACCTCTCTTGAAACTTTTGACTCCTGCTTATGCGTGTTTCTGGTCTCCGTTACTACATTGAAGATTTTTATGGACAGGTTTTTCTTTTCAACTTGCCTTAAAAAAAAAAAAAACCCTCTCACCTTTCCTAGTGAACATCGTGACTAGAGTTACAGCATTTGCTGAATGAAAGCTCAAGGTGAAAATAAAGAATGAATTCTAGCTGATAATGACCACCCTTTTTCTTCTCTCCACCAGAGTGGGCATTCCACATTCAAGAGCATCCCAAATCTGGGCTCTTGTCTGCTTTTTTTTTTTTTTAAACAATTAATTAGTCAATTTTTCTTTTTTCAGTTTTATTATGTAGAACTATTACAGTTTGACTGCACATATACATTATATTGCATGTAAATACATACGAAATTGTCCTTTGTGAAGAAGCAGAACCTGTCGGGAAGGCAGGAGTGCACTGCCTCCCTCTCCCCTCCTTTAGGGATGGCTTTGGTCTCCGAGTCCTCAGCTTTGCTGGTGCAGAGCGAGTGGCTGTCCGCTGCTTCTCACTTTTCATGTTAAAACATTTTGTAGGCAGACTCTCTTGGGAGATTTAAGTGGGCCCCACCTGAAGTTGCTTCAGATGTCCCAGGTGTTACGTGATAGAATTTTGAGGGCGAGGCGTCTGCGGAGTGATCTCTACGGCCACTGCTCCAGTCTTGGCTCTGGACAAACACACGGAAAGTGTTGGTAAGTATGTTTTAACCTGTGTAGTGAACGGGGATCTAAAGAAGAGGATTCAGATACCCCTTTTCTGCACTCCGGCTGTCACCGCCTTTGCCTCTGAGAATCTGCGCAGGTGCAGCACCACCTCCTCTCTTCACACCTCAAAGCTCACTCTGGGGACAGCCCACATGCAGCCCTGAGAGCTGGACGATCAGTGCACGCGAAGCCCAGGTTTCTCTTTCCCTACACACAAAAGAAATCAGCAAGAATTTGCGATGGAAACAGCTATGGCTAATGGCCGAGAAGCTGGCTGTGTTAACCCCTCAAATATCAATGAAGAGGCTGCTTTTGCCTTTACGGAAGTCAAGGGGGGCTCTGTGACCTGAAATTAGCACCTCTTCCTTTATCTACCCCTGACCAGAACCTCGGTAGCAGCCTTGGGTCAAGAATTTCTATAGGTGGCCAATTACAGGGCACAAGGAAAATTTGTCACCTCCCCACTCGTGCCTCCATTCTGTCACCTTTCAGTCCATCCTGGGAGTCAGATAGATGGATGACACATTTTCCAAAACTCATCCAAACCCGTCAACTTCCAGCCTCTACGTTCTATAACTTTGACCTCCGACGCCAGGGCCCATGCTGACCGCTAGGTTGCGCTATCGGACAAGAAATCTGAAGCTTGGGACCCGCCGGGAACCCAGGAGTCGGAGGGAGACGAGGTTCCCACCAGTAGATGGGGAGAGTGAGATGAGGGAGATCCCGGGATGTAGCCTGAGGAATAAAAACCACAGAAAAATCCAAACTAAACAGATCCAACTAGCTCTGCCTCAGTCGATAAGTATCATTTTGTTGCAAATATTAACGGGTTCCAAGGGGTATTAAGAACTACTGAAGGGCACAGGTTGGAAGAGGGTTTACACATTTTTTTTACTCATTTGTCCACTTAACGATACTGGGAGACCAGCGGAAAAGCCCCCGGAGGCCAAACAGTGTAGACTGCATGCTGGGAGGCCCCCCCGAAGTGCACCTCTGGATGCGTTTGAGTTGCACTCCTGTCCGTTGGGAAAGCTTGTGCTTGGATTACTTCTTGAATATGCGTCTGTGTACCTCCCGCCCCGGGTGTCCGCTCCCTTCTCTCATCCTGTTCTGGAAGTTTTGCGTAGGGATCATTTTTTTTTTTTTTTTTTTTTCTGAGGGAGAGAGGGCTGTAGCGGCCGGTCGTTTAGTTACCTACACTTCTTTTGCAGCAACTATTTTCAAACGCATTAAATTTAAGTATGTGAACAAGATTGCTTTGAGCAAGAGAGGAAGGCCACGCGAGCCTCCAGCTGCCGCGCGGGGTTGGAGAGCGGCCCAATGCGCGTCCTTTTGGGGCAGACGTCTCTTCCACCCAGTCTGCGGCCTCCAGCCCCCGGAAGCGGACGCCTGCCACTGCCCTCGACTCCCCGGAGCGTGACCGGACTGCTCGACTCCCCGGAGGATAGATGCATTTGCAGCTCAAGGTCAAAATAAGGAGAGAACTTTATTTAAACCAAGAATATCGAGATCCAGAGTTACGTTACATCCTAGACAACAACATTGCCGTCACAAGTTTTTTTTTTTAATGCATAAAGAAAAAGCGTGCGCGCGCGCTCGAGAATGTGCAAACACACACACACACACACACACACACACACACACACACACACACACACACACACACTCCACCTGGACAAAATGCAAACTCCAGCCAGCCTGGGCTGGTGTGCAAGGCAGCAGTTTTCCTTTTCTAGACAGGGGTGTGGGCTTCCCAGGGGCGTCCCTGGCCGGTCCAGGCCGCGGCGCAGCACTCCCGGGTGACCTGACGGATGCTGCCAGGATTTCTCTGCTCCCGAGCTGTCCCGAAGGTTGCCACCCGCCCACGTGCGTCCATGAAGGGGGCGTGGAGTGAGAGTGTGGGTGAGGGGCTGGCTGGGCTGCGGAGGCTGGCTCTCCATAGGCTGGGGATCGGGCTCACTGGTACCCCAGTGATCGCCGCGGGCTGCGCTGGCGGGGGCCGGGTGCACGTCAGGTTATTCACGCCCGGGGCGCTAGGGCGTTTGTGCCAGACACCGAGGTTGTGAGAGTTTGAACGGGGAAAGGCCTGTGCACTGCGCGTGTGTGGGCTCTTTGTGTGAGCTCCCAGCTGGACTTTGAGTGGGCTGTGCGTACTCGGGGAATGTGCAGAGGTGGCGATTCCCATTTTCCTCCATTCTCTCTCCAGTCTTCTCCCTGGCTTCCTCCGGCTTTCGCTGGAGCAGCCTGTGCGTGGGGCTGCGTGCAGGGGACCGCCCTGCAAGTTCTTGTCATTCTAAAGACAAGTTCGGAGACTGTCATGCCTGGTGGAGGGAAGGCCAAATCAGCAGATGTCAGATCAAACAGGGAAGAGGCCTGGCCACAAGACCTGCTCTTCTGTTGCGGGCGGTTAATTCCAGGGACGCCGCTCCTGCGTTCCTCTCCGAACGCCCCGTCCTCCACCCCCGTAGTTTAAACTTGCAGGAGTAAACCCTGGGCTTCAAGAGGCCAAAAGGCGCAGGGCTTGTGCTGAGCGCGCAGACGTATGTAATCTGAACCTTTCCTGAAGCGCTTTTCTGATGCCACAGTATGAGAGCCCCTCGCTTCCTCCCTTGCGTCTAGTACGATTTGGAAACCCCTCAGTGCCAGGGTCCCCGCTCAGGGCCAAGGGGGTGGGGCAGAGCAAGGAGGGGGCAGCAAAACGAGGAGAAGGTGCTGGCAGAATATCAGCCCCACATTTGGCCTCCGGCTCCCAGCAGTGGGGGCCGTGGGGAACTTACTCCCCTTTGTCGCCTTTACCCTGGGGACTTTAAGGGCAGAGTTTTCAGTCTGAAGCTTCGGGACCAGGTTTTGCTCTGGCCCAAGTGAGAAATTTCTACGGTGGATGGAACTTGTTCCTGAGCGGCATCCAGTTCTGAGGATCCCTAGGTTTCATAGCGTTCCTTGCCCTCTCTCTTGGCTTAAATTAAGTTCCGTTCCGAAGCACCAGGGGAGAGAGACAGGACTGGGAAAGCCATCCCATCGCTGAGCCCCGCGCAGGCGTCTGTCCGCGTTTCCAATAGCCCGAGATTGAAAAAGACAGAAGGCGCGCCGCGTGCACAGACAGTTAGTTAATGGAAACCCTGTAAATCGGTTTTAAGTGCACCCAGGACGGAGGGGGAGAAAGGTGTAGGTGGTGATGATGGGAGATGGGGCTAGGATGGGGTGGGGTCCGTCACACTGTTGCAGTTTTTAAAATGAGAGTTGCTTACTTCCCTCCCATTGTTCTTAATTTAGAAAATAAATTTATTAAAGAAAATCGCACGTATAGGGAAACCCGAGCTCCCCAGCCCGCCCCAAGCGGAGGAGTCAGCGGCTTCCCTTGGCAGTGAACCCGGCTGCGGCTGTCCCCCTCCCCGCTTCCTCCTCCCTCCTCCCTGCCCCCCTCCCCTCTCCCCGGCGGGGCACTGCTACTACGGCGATCGCCACCTCACGCAGAAGGAATGCTCGAAGTATGCACACGTTCCCAAAAGTAGACCTCCTTCACCGCCGGAGGAGCATACATCACCCTGTGGCAGCCGTCCACCTTCTCAGGCGTTTCGTAACGGAGTAAACTGAGAGCTGGGAACAGCCCTCTATTAAGTAGCCCGCGGCGCGGAGCCTCTTCCCACTCGACGAAGGCGAGCCGCCCCAGACGCGTCCGCGCGCGGGCAGCTGTAGTCCCAGCCGTCTCCGCCTCTCCTACCGCGCCCGCCGCTCCGCTCGGGATCCTCATCCTCCGCCTTCTCCTCCCGGGTGGCCCCGCCGCTGCCCACCTCCCGGCAGCCGCCAGGTGCGCCAGGAGCGCAGCGCCCATTGCCCGGGCGTGCAGGGCTCACCCCGAGCGCCGGCTTCTAGGACGCCGGGAAGCCGCTGTCGCCGCCGCTACCTCGGTCACTGCCGCCTCAGGTCGGTCGGCTTCCAGCCCCCTCACCCCGTTCCTTCCAAAGATAACTGGGGAAACTAGCTTCTAGTTTGTTCCTTGCTCCGCTCTAAGCCACTTAGAATTCCGAGTGAGGAACCGTTTGGACTGGTGAGAGTGGAGATGTGCCTGAGATTTGCCGGGTATCATGAGGTTTTGTGATTCATTTGTATCTTTGAGGGAGAAAGAATTGGAGGTTTTCTTAAGTGCCCATGCAGGGCGGCTGTGTGTGCGCAAAGCAGCCTGTTCAGTGTTCCAGTTTGTAAAGGCATTTCGTCTGGAGAGGCTGTCGACTTGAACGAAGGTTGCGCGGGATTCGGTGGCCGCCCTTCGCTCACTGCCTGGCGGCTGCAGGGGCGCAGCCCGCGCGCGGGGAAGGTATTTTAGTGACGCATGGTTCGGAATTCTTTGGAGGGCCGGCTGAGTGCTCTGCCGCTCGTCGAGGCTGCGCGGGTGTGTGTGGCATCTGGAGACAGATTCCTGGGCGAGTGCTCAGGCGCCTTCTCTTGCTTTTCAAAGCATCCGAGATGATGTGTTAGTCCACCTCTAGGGGACTCACCTTTGGGCGGCTTTACCCAGCTTCTGGAGACAGCACCCTCTCCCGACCTCTCGAGTGCTTTGGTCTGGGTCATGGAACCTCTGAAGTAGTTTCCATACCATATCCTAGAGAGTGTAGGGATCAGAGAGTGTGTGTATTTACGGAGCAGGGACCAGTAGCCAGGAAGCAGGAGAGGTACACCGAATAGGCACCCTCAGGGACCGCAGGTGACCGCTGGGAGCTTTCCGGAACTCCCTTCCCCGCACCTCAGCCCGGGCAGCGTGGCCTTGTAAAGTATGCTGGAACGCTGGGGAGGGACAGGGCAAGAAAGGAAATGAGAGCTAAGCTCGCCCCTGGCTAACTAAGGTCGAGGTCGACGTGGGTAGGATCGAAGGGAGGTGACACGCGCGGGATCTGGAGGGAACCCCACGGGGTGGGGGTGGGGGTGTAATTTCCTTTTTTAGCTTGACACGAGAGTTAAAGCAATTGGCCTCTTCCAGTGGGGCGGGGGAGGGGACGAGTTGGCAGAAGAAGAATCCCTTAAGCCTTCCACTCCCCATCCCATCCCCCCTCCCCCGCAACTGACTCATTTTCATTCATGAGGGTGAAGTGAGGGAATCCTCGCTGCCACGTAGGGGCGGCCGCTTTCAGACTTTATGTATGAGAATGCTCAATGAAGTGTTGCTAAACATTCAGACGTTCAGATAAATGTCTTGGCTAAAAGGAGAGAAAACTTTTTTTCCTTTCTTTCTTTTTAATACGTATGAACGGAATGCCTGGCCGGCTGGCTGAACTGTCTCTATGTTCAGATACCCCGACCAGACATGATGCGTTGTGCGGCTGTCAGGAAGCCGATAGGTGGCGCTCTAGACCCGGACAATAGCCCTTCCACCATACAGGTTTTTGAGGAGAGTTGAGCGGTTAAAAAAAATTTGCACGCAGCTTTTCTGTGGGTCGATTGTCAACATTTTAACTTTTCGCGAGCACGACTGCCAAGGCAGTTGGAAATTATTATAGCAAAGTTAAGGCCAAATGACGGCAACAATAGGCCAGTCTCACCTCTCGCTTTTCACTGATGTAGAAAAGGGTTAGAAATGTCAAACAGTCGTTAATTAGGAAGAAATTGCTAGAGATCTTGGATGCCCAGAGCAGCGACAAAATTTTAATCTTGGCTTCCTAAAAAGGAGCTCTGGGCAATTTGGCACGGCTGTTCATCAGACATTTAAAATGTAATTTACACTCAGGCCGAGGAAAGCTGCCCTAATACATAGTGTCAATGATTCGGAAAGACATGGTTGGAGCTTGTCAGTTTCTTTTCTCAAAGAGGGCTCGAACTTTGGCTTATTTTTGGATTCCCAAGCATGACTTCGTTTCTCTGTTGCCTTACAGTAATTTATGGACCTCAGAGTCAGCTCTCTTTTTGTTTTGCCTCTGGCCCCTTCCCACTTCTAAGTTCATTGCTAGTAGCTTTTGTCTCTGAATTGGAGCTTAGAATGTTTTAGAAGATTCCCCTCTACCAACATGGATTAGGCACCTACTGTGTGCCGGGAATGACAAAAGATGAATAAGACTCTTTGTTTTAAGGAATTAATAACCTAATTAAGGACTCAGGAAAAATGAGAAGAGAATATATTTTCTTCTGGAGCATGTTTTCTTTGGGGGCATATAAATCTGTAATTTTCTGGAATACACGAACAGTTCGATGAAAAGATTAATTATTCCTAAGAATTTTATAAAAAAAAATGTCTTGGGAAAACAGACAAGTGTGTTTTGTCTCTTCTATTGCCTTTGCCTTTTTATTATGTAGTCCAGAGTTGTTTTTTCCTCATCTTGAGCGAAAGATTTATCAGATGTGAAGACAACACAGCTAGCAGGAGGGTCAAGTTTCCCTTGGGCCTTACTTACATAGTTCTGTATAATCCATTTCAGACCTTCAAGAGCTACATATTTGTAGGCAGAACCAAATGAAGAAAAAAGAGAGTAAAAGAGGTTTATTATACTTTTCCAAATTACCCCGAGACCACTAAAGTGCAGTTACCTAAAGAGTTCATCAGCTAGGAAAAAGCAGCCCTCCAAATAAAATCCCAGCTGGAAGAGACATTTAGTTGAGTCAGGGATAAAATGACCCCTGAATTAGCCATCACTCAGGCAGGATGAAGTCATGTGGGGCCTGGTAAGGCCTTCACCCGGGATGCTAAGCAGGACCAGCCTCCAGGAAAACAGGACCCTTTTTAAACTTGAACGCCCCCTTAGTGCCATGATTAAATTGCTGTAGATGAACTCGACTTCCCCTGCTCCACAATAGGCCCATTATATGCTGGGCTGGGCCCTGTGATTATTAAGGCAGATCTGATCGGGTCCTGGCTCCAGTCCAGGCTCCAGTTCTAACCTGGTTCTAGGCTTTCCCGTGCCCGGTTCTGATGCGGTCACTGCTTCCTCCCGCAGGTCCCTTCATGTGGCTGTGAGCCCGGAGGCCGAGCATGCGGACCACGCTACCCCCAGCGCTCGCCGCCCTGGGCGCGGCCCTGCTCCTGTCTTCCATTGAGGCAGAAGGTAAAAGGCTCTTCCTCCTCCCCTGTGAGAATGCAGAATTCTAGAGAGTTAAAAAAAAAAAAAAAAAAAAAAGGCAAACCTTTCTGGCCTCTTGCTTGCTGTTTTCCCTGCACTTCGTATTTTTCTCCCGGGTTCTCCTCTCCGGAGAAACGCCGCCTCCTCCTCCTAAGGTTTGTCCGTTTCCCAGCTGTCAGGTCCCGCTTTTTCGTGTTCTGTTTAGTCCACTGCGTACAGTGCTGTGTGGTCTCTTTGCGCTTGTCTCTGCGGTGTGCTGTCCACACTGCCACCGACACTACCGCCTTCGGAGAGGACCAGCCGTCCGGGAGGGGGCGACGGCTGACCCGGCTCACCGAACGGACACCTCCGGGTGGTACCCAGGAGCTCCGGCGCGCGGGCGCGCTGGCGTGCGCGTGGCTGGGGACCACCTGGCTCCGTCGGGGCCGCGACCTCGCTGACAGCACGAAATAAAAGACTCCCACCCCGCCGGCTCTGCGCGTCTGTGTGTTTTGTGGGGAGTTCAGTCTGCCAGGCGGACGGTGCCGGCCAAAGAGGCAGCAGCCAAACTGCCCAGGGAATGGGGGACAAGCAGAGACCCAGGGGACCGGGGTGGGTTCGCGAGGCCCGGGGTCGCTGCTGTCCTTGTTTGATTCGCTGGGCTCGGAGACTCGCGGACCAAGCCCAGCGCCAGCCCCAGCCCCAGCCCCACGCAGACCGGTTGGGTCTGGGCCAAGGTTCTCAGTCTAGGAAGCTAGCGGGCGCCTGGCGAGCCGGGCACCACCTTCCTCCTCCCTCCTTCCCTTCAGCTTCAGACCTGAGTGCGGAGTCGCTCAGAGGCTCAGAGATGGGTCTCCTGGCCTCGAGGTCTGCCGAACAGCTCTGTACGCTCCACCCCCTAGAAAATGAGGGACTTTTGTTAGATTTTCAGCCTTATTTTATTCTCTCTGTTGTGTGCACTTAATGCATTCATTTCTCAGTATTCGCCCAGCAAGCCCTTTCTGTGTATTAACCCAATGGGGGCTTCTGTGTTCCTCAATTATCACCGGAGACCTGACAAACTAGAGTTACTGTTCTGCAAGGTAAATGCGGTCATACCATAAAAGACATCTTAAAAAATATACATTTATTTTTTTCAACCAAGAAATACGCCTGACGGAGCTGAGGAAGAAAAGCAGTAATACTTCTGTGAGAGGACAGTGTGGAGGTTGAGGGGGCGGCGGGGGGCGGTTTGTGGCTTTTTTTTTTTTTAGAGGTTATGGGAAGGTAGACCTGTTTCATGACAACGCTGAGATTTCCTAAAATTTTCTATTGAATCTGTACTTGGAGACTGCAGTTACAAAAAATTAAGATTAGGAAAAGCAGTCTCAAAATGTACAGCATGTTTAGAAAACAGAAGGAAATTTGCTGGCTTTCGAATCTGACTGATGTTTTGTGAATGTGGAGGCTTTACAGAGTGGCCTCTGTGAAGGAGTATTCAGATGAGATTGTCTCTGATGTTCTGCCATGTCGTTGTTAGGAAGGCATTTCAGTTGAGGAACTTTTTGGAAGCTGAGCTAAAGATATTTTTAGATAATTCACTGAAGTGGTCTATTTATTGCTCATTAAGAAAACAGTTGTTTGAAAATCAGAAAGAATTGCGAGTTCTTAGGACAAGAATTAGGTTGGAAATGATGTAAGTGGAAAAAATATCAGTTCTGAATTGGATAATGGCTGGTTAGCAAAGTGCAGTTAAAAAGAATGTTTTACTATCTACGTTACTGATTATTTCCATATTTCTCGTAATTTATCTTTCTAAGTTTGTGTTTATTTCCACATGAAACAGCTCTTTCCTTTCCTTTCCTAAGCTGTTTCTTTTCTTGTCTCTCATCCCCTTAGGCCTGCATTTAATAATGGTATTTTAGTAAGATTTACTATTTTGGTGGACTTATTCTCTAGTTTGGCACTATCAAATAGAAACATATCATGAGCTACAAAGGCAAGCCACATATGTAGCTTCAGATTTTCTGGTTGGCACATTAAAAAATGGAAAAGAAACTTGAGAAATTAGTCTTTATATTGCATTTAATCTAATCTAACCACAGAATTACCATTTCAACGTATAATCAATATAAAAATTATTGGTGAGACATTTTGCATTTTTTTGTGCTAAGTCTTTGACATTGAGTATATATTTTACACTTGCAGTGCCTTTCATTTGGGCTGGTCACATTTCAAGTGCTGATAGCCACATGGGACTCGTGGCTCTGGGACTGGACAGCACAGCTCTGGTGTTAATTTCCAACTAAGTGGCCCCAGGAGCCTGTGAAAGGCTAACAAAATTTGTGGCCAAGGCCTGTCTGGGGACAATAGGCTGCAGACAGATGTGAAGTATTTCTGTTGGGGTATTTCAAAAATTCAGCTTGCAGCCCTATTTCTTGTGGTGTTGTTTCCATCTTAGTTCTAAAGTAGCCAAATAGCCATAGTTACTTTTCTTTCCTGTTTGCAGCTCATACGTGTACCCTGTATTCATGCTGTTTTCCAGCCAATTTCTACTTAATTTTTATATGTTGAAAGCTTAGTACCTTTCATTAAAAGGCTTCAGCATTCACTTTTTGCATTTCTCCTTTTTTGTAGGTGTACAATCTTTGTCATGTTTCTTTCTACATACTTACACAAGGAACTTTATTTTTTATTAGATAGTATTTGGTCCTATAGAAATAAGGGTGAAATGACTTTTTGGGGGGGCTTTTAGTATTTGTAGTTTTTAGCCATAGCATAAGCTTTATTAACCTTTACCTTGGCCAGTACTCTGTAAGATCTAGAATATATGAATGATTTTTGGTTCAGGTATCATATAGTATGTTAATTGCCATTTAGAAAACTGAACATTTTGCATTTAAAGGTGAATGGCCAGCATTCCCTGAGAATTAGACACCTTTCTAATTAATCTAGAATTTGAGATGAGCATATGTTTTGTGAAAAACTGACTTGTAATTTTAGTAAATCTGATTGGTTGTTTATAGTATATAACATAGTATATAGTGAACAACTGGACATTTTCAATTCATCAGTGAGTTGAGGCTGTAAGCTTTAATTATCTTATGTCTAGGTTAAGAGGCTAATTAATGTGTATTTGTATAATCGTATGTCTAACTCATAACAGAAATTTCAAACTAGAGGAGAACTTATAGATCATCTATTCAGATTCTCCCAATTTCCAAGTGAGAAAACGAGGACCAGAGAGGCTGAATAACTCAGGCAACTAACGCGGTTACTTAGGGACAAGGCACAGATGAGAGACCCAGGTCTTCTAGACCTGGTTTCATGCTGGTTTGCCAGCACTGTGCTGCTTTCTTGCTTGAAAACAGGTCAACCCAGTCAGTTTAATGAGAGAACACATTTTATAATTAGTATGGAATAATTTGTTACTTGTCTGAAATACTTAACTTTTCAACTGGCTATTTTTGGTATCTTAGAAACACAAATGAAATGAATATTTATGTCATGACAAAGATCATTACATTTCGACTAGCTTTGGATGGAAAATATAAATCAGTAAAACCACACTTAGCACATTCCTCAAGGTTTCTACCGCTGGGGGAGTACCTTTTCAGCATTGCTGTCACAAAGGTTAGACTAGTGTTCTTACTAGTTCATCAAGATGGTATTTTTGTGGTGTGTTCTCAGTTCTCCTTTATCTTTAACACATTTTACACACTTATCAAATCTTACTAGACTAATCTCCCACTGATGAGTCTTTACATCCATCCATCCATCCACCCATCTCTGCATAGTTGGTAAACTCTTGGACATATCTTCCTTTTGGGTGCCATAATGAAAAAGATTTTTAAAAAAAATTATGTGTCAAGATAGACACTTTGGTTTTAATTGGCTTTAACAAATGTGTAAAGTTAATAGACCCTATTCTGTCTGTATCTGAATCAGAGATGTCCAAATAGCACATATTTATTGTTGACCAGGCATCAAATACAGGTTTCTTTATAGAGTAGAGAAATATTTGTGAATCCTATTAGTTGGCGAACACATATCAATATTGGTTTCTAAAGTTAATCTTTCATTCAAAGATTTCGTGTTCTTTATGTTTAAGCCAGTATGGTAGAAAACTGTATGCTCTGGCGTCAGACCATGGGGTCAAAGTTTGGCTGCTTATTAGCCATGTTAACCCTTCTGAATTACACTGACTCGTCTGTGAAACAGGGCTGATAAGGCCACTACGTGGAGCGGTTATGAGATGAGAAAGAGACATATAATGTGACTAGCTCTCTGCCCATCACAGAATAGATACTCAGCAAATACTAGCTCTTATTGTCATCCCTAAAAAGACCTAATTCTTGCCATTTATGTAACAAAGATATCATCAGAATGCAGCTTTCCTAGCATAGCTTTTTGATAATGAAAAGCATTATTTATAAATATGAAATTAAACTGCTAATGTTATGAATACTTAACATTTCATTTCTTCCTACCAGTATGCGGTTTTATGAATACCTATCTGATTGCTCTCTTATTGACTGATAATTTTACTCCTCTTTATTTGGTTCAGATTCTTATTTGGACACAACTCTGGCTCTTTGCAATCATAATCCCTCTGTAGATAGTTCTCAATAGAAATATTCTGGCGTCTGCATACATGCTGCTTGTAACAATGCAAGGGTGGTTGTGAATTATTTTTATATAAAAGAAAAGATCTGCAAAATTAATGAAAACACATTTTGCATTGATTCAAGTTGACAGAGGTCCACACTCGCATCTGCCTTATGATCTTTTTTCATGAAACAAACAGACAAATCTATATAAATAGAACAGCAAGCCTAAAGTGTTTTTACAAGCGATCGAAGTGACAAGAAAGAAAGTGGGGAGGGCTCTCTGTTGTACACGGGCTGGTCGACCATTCTTTCCTACTTCGGATCCCCAAGTACCGCGTTGGAGTTTCTATGAACACCTTAAAAGGCTCTGAAATGTTAAAGACTTTTCCCAACAGTCAATTTTTCAGTTTTTCTGGAATCCTGGTCATTTGGAAATCAACAAGGTGGGCTGCTGCCCTCAGCAGTTTTAACCTAATGTCAGCTGCTTCAGGTCAATTTCCTTGCAAGGTTGGTGGTACTGTTTTTCCATGTACTGATTTTTTTAAAAGCATGCTCAGGCCAGTTGCGTCTGCCTTTGCATTAAATTTGTCCTGAGCCATTGCTACTGGAACAATATTTTATAATGATATTCTTAATACCTATTGTCCTATTAACGTTTGTTGCATGCTTGTTATACTAAGTGATAACTATGGCTAAACCTCGCAAGATGGTTATGGACAGCAGAATGTTGAATAATTAAACTATGCATGTAGATTAATAGTCTAATCTCACTGCCTGTGTATGGATAGTAAGAAAATAACATTCATTCCATTACTAGTGTATCCAAGAAAAATAAAAAGCCATTTCCTACAGTTGGAAGCAGCAGTTCGTTAAAACAAATGTTTGCTTAATTTGTATTATTTCCATTAAAATGTGCTATTAATGTTACAGAAATCCCTAACCCCAGTTAAATTCTATGACTCATTTCTCAAAGCTACTACTATATTTCAATTGACCGCTAGGAAGACCTAAAAAAAGATTGCAATCTCTCAAAACAAATGCAAAAATTCTGACTCACAAGGAATACTTTCAATCTGAAACACTTTAAGAAGGGTATGGTGGAAAGTCATCTGATTGTGTTGACCGGCTTCAAGAATAATAATTTTTAATACATTGACCATGCACTGACAGTGAGTCAGTACAATGCTGCATGATGAGGCATGAACATTGCAGAGAGAATATCATTATAAAATATTTCTGGAACGTCTTTGTGTAATGACTATTGTACATGGAGGCTTTCGTTCATTGTGGGAAACTAAAAATGAGTCAACATTTCATTGACACGTGCATGATGCTGTACAGTTTTGTATGTAAACTATTGCTTTCTGTACTTTTCAATTATCCCTGTCATTGACTTCTCCAAGATATATGCGCAGTCATGTCTTCAGATTGCTGACCCTTCTTCACTGTTTTCTTTAAGTTCTGTAAATAAATGTCCATAAATACACATTGATGTTGTCTTTTCATAATTAACCATTGTTTTGTAAAGGACCATACTGGCATTTTCATTTAAAATGCCTCTTCTAGTATGGAGTATACCTGCTGCAAAGGAAAATAACAGTGTTGGTTTACACCTTGCAAACATACAGCAAACTGGTGTAAACAGGCTGAATATTAGTTTTATAAACATCTGTATGTCACTCTTTATATGCTTACAAATTATTAACATCCCGTATTACTATTTTTGAATATTGGTCAATATGAATATGAATATACATTTAAATGTATATTTCCTTGTGAGACATAACAGTGCTAAATTTCCCATGATTCCTCCTTCTCATTAAAATGCACTTTTCATCTCTGCCATGGATTGAGAAATCATCAAACAAAAATTAATAGCAAGGCATTGATGCAGAGAATGAGCCAAAACATTGATTCTTTTCTACATTATGGAAAAAAAAGTATTATGTCAATGTTCTAACTTAACTTCTATGGTTATGAGCAGGTTGTGATTGGCATGCTTATTTAAAATGCACTCAGCATGTATTGAAATTTCCTTAATTGTTATGTGAATTGTTTGCATATGTGGTGATTATATGTGATTTCATTGTACCTGTATGTACTTGTATCCAAATATGTTTCTATTATGCTTGATTTTGCTGGCCATTCTTGGATGACCTAGCAATTCAAGAATCCAAAGTGTTTTGTGCTGTCTTCTGTAATATGTATACTCTCTGATGTTTTGTCATATCTTGTCAGCTTTTAATTTTATTCTTATCCAACAAGATATCTTTTATATTTGTTGGAAACAAATTTATGCAAAGACAATTTTAGTAAGCTTTGCTCAACACAATTCTTTATTAAATTGACCATTTGGTGATGTTGGAAAATGTAACTGATGTCAACTCTCTCTTTTGCAGTTGACCCACCTTCAGACTTGAATTTTAAAATTATAGATGAAAATACTGTTCATATGTCATGGGCCAGACCAGCTGATCCAATTGTGGGTTACAAAATAACAGTGGAGCCTACAACGGGTAAGTTCTGAGATGCTGGGGTTTTAGGACAGAGACATCAAAGATGTCTAATCTTTCCCCTGCTTACATTTCATTGTAAGATTTGGAAAACCTGAGGGATTTAGCCAGTGTCATGAGATACTTGGTGGACTCAGATCTGCAGATTTCCAGCCTAGTTCCCACTGTTATATTTGTATAGTATCAGCTTTGTTTGCTGTGTTAAGCTGTTATTAAAAAGAGACTTTTTCCCTTGATCAGAATATTGCCGATAATCTTTGATTTTACAAAATAGAAGGATCATTTCTTGTCATTCTTCTTGAATCACGTAATCTTTCCAACATTTAAAGTGACCAATGATGAAGTGAGTCATTACACCTTGCCTAGTGTCCTACTTCCTTCGTATTCAGGAAACGTTATTCAGGGATAACAGTGAGCCGCCATGATGGAAGACGAGAATCTACTTTGGCTAGGTGGATTCTGTAGATCCTAAGGCTAAGAGTCTTTGGGGGAAAAAAAGCTTGTTTTGGTTGTTCTAAGAGTTTTCTTCAGTGTTCATGATGTTGCCTAAGTGTGAAAAAACCAATCTCTGTTGATTAACTTTTATTTGTAACATGAAATGGGAAAGTAACCATTTCCACTAACACTGGCTGAGTAGTAGGAAGAAGTCTTGATTGGCTGACAGAAGAGATGGATGATGTCAACATAACTTATCCTCATATTTATGGCCTTTAAAAATATCAATGACTTTAAATCTTGATTTATCAGGCAATTGGGAAACTTTTTTTTTTTCTCTTTGGTGTGATCTGAGAACTTATAAAGGGATCAAGAACTTACTTTTTCTTCTTCGAATCTTTTCTTCCTCAACATATTCGTAGTGAACTATTTCATTCATTCCAAAGCAGGAAAGCAGTTGGAAAAGAATTTATCCAGTTTCCAGATGTTGGAAATGACTGGCTCCTATACTCTAAAAACTGACACTGGGTCCACCCAACCCAGCGGAGACCTGGAGTCTTGTCCCATGGGGACCCTGGTTGGTTCTGCAATGCTTCACATGTAAACAAAGAGCATTCCCCAGGGTTTTATTAGACCTGTTACCCTTTTTGATTGTTCATGTTTTGATGAAAATTTAATATAATTAAGAATTTAAAAGTCACTTAGGCCCTAAGAACTACAGTGTTTCCTGACTGAACTGAGGATTAACATAATCTAGCAGGAAGTGCGTAATTGTCAATATATAAGCAAACACCCAGTGCACTGAACCTTAAGTCAGTTCAGACGACTGTGGCCACCGTTAGGAAATGCCCCCACTGGAGTATGGAGAATGCATTTCCTCTGTAGATGAGGATGCTGTTTCCCATGGACGTTCATTTTAGTCTTTGAGGTTTGTTGTCCTTGAGTTGATTTCATCCCTCTTTTACTTCTTGTGCTCTCCCCCAATCCATAATCTAAAATTGAATGATTTTTTTTGATTTATAATCTCACTTACAAAAATTTTATCTATGAGAGTTTTTTTTAGTTTAATATTGTGGTAGACCTTTAATCTAGAGGAATACTTGCGTCCTCAAACAAACGAATATTGAACATGATTGTAAGGGGTAAAGGCGATGCCAGTCCAATGTATCCAATTTCTAGAATTCAAAGTTTTGGTTTTGGAAAAATAATGTTTGGATATTCTGGAAAAAATGTATATTTTGCATTTTTCAGATTTTGAGCATGCCTGGGAGTTACATTATATTGTGTTATGTTACATGTGAAAGATACTTTGTCATATTGATATTTTTTTTTTCTCTATTTCCAGATGGGCCCACTAAAGAATTTACCCTTGCAGCTAGTACCACTGAAACCTTATTATCAGAGCTTATACCTGAAATAGAGTATGTGGTGACAATCACTTCATATAATGAAGTAGAAGAAAGTGTACCAGTCATAGGCCAACTAACAAGTAAGCACACTTATCAAACACTTTTATACCTTCCGTTTTGCAGAAGATCTCTCCAACTTTACAATTTAATTTGTTTATGCAGTTAATTTATTATCAGTGTTAACTATTCTTTCTATGATCCTAGTTATTAGTGGATATGAATAATTCATTCCTGACTTATAATCCTGGTCTCTGGGAGCAGCAAGAATGTTATAAATGAAAACTATTTAAACATTGGACTTTGCCAGGCAGTTATATTAATGTCCTTTTTGAAGTATATCTAAAATATCACTAAAAATAATTTATTTGCGAGGGAATGCTTATTTGGCTGTCTTTGCCGACCAGCTGGGCAATGGACCATGCATTTGAAAGACAATGGTGAAAGATGACATATTTATTTTCTTTTAGGAAGTGTTTGTATGGGTTTATTTCCTTTTGATAATAATCAAGTTTTGACTTAGTTCAAACAGGTGGCCCGAAGCCAGGGGAGAAGAAACCTGGAAAAACAGAAATACAAAGTAAGCATTTCCCTTAATATTTTTGCCCCGATTTGCAGAAGTTATAAATATAATATAAAGGAGATGTTCCAAGTAGATCCATAGTTTGCTCTCATTCCTATATTAATTTCTAAGCGCTTTATCTAGAAGAAGTACAATGTAGTAGTGTAGTATGGCTAAGTGGTTATAACACCTGCTTTCTGACTTTCTAACCATTTATTTTAGTTAATAAATATTCTTTTTATTGGGAATCTTTGAATTGTTTGTGTTCAAGTTTCCCTGAAGGATTTTTGGCAGTAGGTGAAAAACAGAGCTCTTCATTGGACTTAACTCATTTTCAAAGACAAACTGCAGAAATAGGTGGTAGCCTACAGATACACGAGAAATACAAGGCTGGACCATGAGAAGGATGCCCTCATAGTGTTTTAAGCAATTCCACTGCTGTGAAAATGTATTTCTAGGTCTCTGTGTATGTTATGCTCATTCCTAGGGTGTTTACATGGGCTTAGTTCATGCAGTTGTAACCTTTTCCAGAGTCTCTGTAAGATGTCTCTGATAAGTTGATGTATTTGTAATCAAATGAAAGCGATTTTACCGAGTCTGGTTTTGCAGTTTCTAGCCCCCTTTTGTCTTACACTGCTTTGTTTGAGTTACTTGGTTGAGGCCTTGAGGGGTTTCTTGGACTCCTAATTTTGGCACCTTGTGAATTGGATTTATGACCCATGATAACAATAAAAAGATTGTGAATCCAAAGTTCCCTTTATCTGGAGATTTTTTCCTCTAGCTCACTGTTTATCATACTTTCAGATGTCTAATAATCTGAAATGAAGTTTATAGTATGCAGTCACAATGCAGATATTTTCTCTGAATCATCAATATTTATTCTAAATCAAAGGATTATTCCAAACATTAAATTTCAATAGACTTAAATTGGCCAATTAAATAGTGTGCAAAAATTATTGAGACATGCAACTTGTATTGGTTTGCAAATTTTCCCAAGACCCTTTCCTCCTCTTCCTAGCCAAATACTTCTTTTATTATCCACCAACTAACCACAGGAACAAAAATGCCTTCGAAAAATTCACTCAGATTTGCATTATTAATATAGATTTTCATAAAAACCAACCTGTTCCCCCTGCTCCTGACCACAGAGAGAAGGAAAAAATACTGTATTTGGTTATAAAAGCCAATTATTGCATTTTTAGTAATTTAAGGATGCTATGTGTATTTTTACTTTAGAATTAAAATGCTTTCCCCCTTTTTGTTCAGTAAAAGTAGGTTTTAGTTATCAAGTTTAAATACATTGACAATCAGGACAACAAGATTTTGTGGCTACTTTGCATCATATTTATGCTTGTTGTTATTTTTGTTCAATTCCATTACCCCTCTAAACTGACCAACTGCAAACTTTGGACAAAATTCTATTGTAAAATGCAGGAGAGTGTTCAAAGATTCGCTTTTTCCTTCAGCCCTACTACATTTGCTTAAATGGTACAGCAATTGTTTTGTATTCACTGACTGCAAAATACCAAGAATGAAAACATTTTGCTTACATTTCTTTTGTGTGTCTCCTGGATGTCTTATATAATTTTTACTTGGTGAAAAGAGTGAGAATATAGTTTATATAAATAGATAAGTCCATAGCAAAAACCCTTGGGTCACATGCCCTCGGAGAGTAGGTCGTATATCTACTTAACTCTTCTTGTGTAACAGCTCATACAGCAATTTAAAGACATACAGTTGCAGAAATGCATCTTCATGAAGGTACTGAAAATGCTTCTATGTATGCTAATAAAACTTGATATTCTTTTGTGCATGTCAGTTGTAGTTGAAGGCCAATTTGAAATGTTCTAATGAACAAAATGATTTTAGGAGCCACCATTATTGCAATGTTAGTTTGTACTCCTTGATGCTAGATAGATTTCACACTGTGTCATTTAAAAAATCTATCACCTGTATTTCAGAATGCTCTGTCAGTGCCTGGACTGATTTAGTGTTCCTTGTGGATGGCTCATGGAGTGTGGGAAGAAATAATTTCAAGTACATTTTAGACTTTATTGCTGCTCTTGTGTCTGCTTTTGACATTGGGGAAGAGAAGACAAGGGTTGGAGTTGTTCAGTACAGCTCTGACACCAGGACGGAATTTAACTTAAATCAGTTCTACAAAAGGGATGAGCTGCTTGCTGCAATTAAAAGAATCCCGTACAAAGGTGGCAACACAATGACAGGTATGTTTTTACAAATTTTGTTATTGTTTTAAATAAATGACATATCTATTTGGGAAAGAAATTAAGCATTGTACAATGATCGTATGTTAACAACTTTGAAATTAATCACATAGCTTTTGAGTTTGGTTGTGTAGTGCAAAGTGACTGAACGTATTTCTTTTTCACTTCAGGGGATGCCATTGATTACTTAATTAAAAATACTTTCACGGAATCTGCTGGTGCAAGAGCTGGCTTTCCTAAAGTGGCAATTATTATTACGGATGGCAAATCCCAGGACGAAGTGGAAATTCCAGCAAGAGAGCTTCGAAATATTGGGGTTGAAGTTTTCTCTTTGGGTAGGTCAAGTTTGGTTAATTATTTTCTTTTTAGAACTACTTTCATTCTTAATTCTCAGGAAGATGAAGGATTGATTTCTCAAGGAAAGATACTTCCTCCAGGACAGATAGCAGTGTTTACTGCATTTATAGTGTACTATTAAGTCAAATAATTTTTGCATAAAAATTCCGCTCATTCATTTTCTTACGTAAGTCCTTTAGCATATGCATTAAGTAAGGTGGTATTCATATTCTTTGTCAACCTTCTTCTTTTCAAAGAATGCTGGGCCAATGATTCTAATAAAGGTCCTCCTTGTATTATCAGTAAGTATTTTTTAATGTGTTTCCTCTATTATGTAACACTTGAAGAATTTGGAGGGCTCATTCAGGACTCTGGAAGAAAAAAGTATTCTCTTTACAGATCGCAGGGACAAGAGATGGCATGGTTGAGATGAGAGCCTGCGCTGTTTGACCAACCATTCGTTTGCCTCTCTGGCTGGCCACTTTCTGGGAAATTATAAAATGCTTTTGTCAGTTGCACATTCATTAGGAAGCAAAGCAGTTCTGGTTTCAGGCTGAGAAAGGATTTGATGATGTCTTCACTTGTGAGAGACTAAGAAAGCAGAGCACTCCCCAGTTCAGCCCATTTCCCGTTTCAATATATCCCTGTTCTTTTTTTTTTTTTTTTAAGGTATTAAAGCTGCAGATGCCAAAGAACTCAAACTGATTGCCTCCACACCTTCACTAAATCATGTTTTCAATGTGGCCAACTTTGATGCAATTGTGGATATTCAGAATGAGATCATCTCCCAGGTGTGCTCAGGTGTGGATGAACAGCTTGGCGAATTGGTTAGTGGAGAAGAAGGTGAGTGGACTATTAAGTGTTCCCATGTGTTTGCCTTTTCCATTTTTTGAGAGCACTTACAGCTTTACGGGCAGGGGCACATTTAGTTTAGCATTCTGCAACTTAAACTAACAACAGCACTGTTTCTATTAAATGGCAAAGGAAAAAGGTTTTCCATCACCATTCTCTGCATCATGTTTCCAAAGCTCTTAAGAATATTTCAAAGATCAGTCAGTTTGATCCTCCCACATTTGGAACATGTTCCCATGTTATCAGTCATTGCTTTTAAATACATGGGAGAGAGAGAAGACATTTCATAAGCATCCTTTGGGATGTTAAGAAGTCACAATTTCCATGATTATTCTCCTCTTAGCCTGAGAATTGACAATTAAAGATAAGATAGATCATGTGCTCAGGCACAAAAGAAACCTCAACCAATTTAAGAGGCTAGAAATTATTTAAAGCGTCTTTTCTGACCACAATGCCATGAAACTAGAAATCAACTACAGAAAAACAAAGCATTAAAAAACAGCAGCATGGAGATTAAACAACATGCTACTAAAAAACCAATGGGTCAATGATGAAATCAAAGAAGTTAAAGATAAGATCTAAGTAGCTACATCTTCAATCATATAAATTCTTTAATCTCCAAGCCCCAAATATTTTGGCAATGTTCACTGGACCTAATTCTGTTTCTTGAACTCCTTATTACTTCATGGGCTCTGAATCTCTTTCTTTGTTTTACTGCCTAATGTCTGATTTTTTTTGCTCTGTATTATTACAGAATCCATCCCCGCCTGATTTTCCCCTGATCAACCTCTCTTTACTCAGTCTTTTGAAACATTTGGATTCTTTTTCATCTTCACTAGGGTGCATGTGTGAGGTTAGGTCAAACTTTCCCTCTGCCTCGGTTGGAACTCTCTGTGTACAAGGCCTGGGCTGCCTTGCAGGTGTTCACGCTGCTCCTTGGGACCTTCTCTCTCTTGCTGGCATTTGCCTGCAACCTCTGCACCCTGCACTGTCTCTGCATCACTCAAAAGCTTTGCCCTTTTTGATATAGATATTCGATAACAGAAAATGTTGAAGGAAGAAAACATGAACACAAAATGAATGCAAAATAAAAATCATTTAATGATTTAAGGATAGTAAAAAAAAAAAGTAGACTTTTAGAGCTGTCTGCCACTAATATGGCCTCTAAAGTAAACTAAGCAAAGTATAAAATGCACATGTCCTTTAACTCCTCAATCCTCAGAACAGAAATTTACCCGAGGAGATGTTTACCCAAAGGCAAAAAGACACATGAATTCCATTAATTTTTTTTCATTATAATGAAAAATTAGAAATAACACCAATGTCCAGCCATAGGGAATTGATTATGACAGTTGTACAACAGATGCCAAGGGGCCATTAAACATGATACTGTGGAATAATATTTAGTGAAGCTTGAAAAGCTATAATATATTTTTAAGGAAAAATTTTAAAAAAGTACCACAGACCATCATCTCTCATTCTTATATATGCGTATTTGGATGTGTTTAGTTGAAAGATATTTAGAAACAGGCCTCTGAAGTGTTTAAAGTATGGTGGTTTCAGTTGTTCAATCAAAGTGGTAGATGTGCGAGCATTCACGGTGCTATTAAAAAAACAACAACAAAAAAGCTTTGCCCAAACTTGCAGGTGGTACAACTGTTGCTTTCCTCCTCCTGCTGCTGCTGCTCACTTCTCTAGGCCTCATTTTTATGGACTACATTTTTTTTTTGAGAAGACGTTGAGTAACCTTGTGTATATTTCTTCATCCACTCTTGTAGGCTGACTTATAAAAACTTAGAACTATATCTTCTGGAAACTGATTCCATTGACAAACCTAAAACTTTGAAGATTTGGTCTGAAATGTCTTAAAATACTTTATGTTATCTGCTAGGTTCATGACTTCCTACACTGAGTAAGGGTAGATATTTTTTAGACTGTTTGCTTGCCAGTGTGCACGTTGTAAACCATTATTTCACCTCTGTTTGGTGGCATTATGAACATAATTGAACTTTTTTCTTACCTTGAAGTTAAGTGGAAATAAGATTGTTTACAATTGTAAGAACCTGTCGTGTAAGAACTGCTGAATTCTTTATCTTTCTTGGCAGATTATAAAGTGCCTTTTAAATATTACATGATTATGCCTATAGTATTACTAAAAGAGGAAGACTTTCTAAAATATTGAGTAAGTCATTGATTTAGCAAATACTTATCAAGTGCCTCCTTTGGTTCCTGAGAATAAAGGCAATGAATGAAATACCAAAACAAGTGTAAAATCTTGGAGCCAGAGATGAATTAGGCATCAGATATCCTATCATTAATGTCTCCAAGGACTTTCTTTTTCCCTAACTTCTTATCTCTCTGATTAAAAATCAGGCACTGAGTCTCTTTCAGTTTGATGGATGCAGGTGGAAGTGGGACTGGGAAACTCGTTCTGATGCGTTCATGATTAATTTGAATAAGGAGACTTGAGAATGCAAATAAAGACATGATTCACAGGGTTGCATCTCCCTGTTTTTAATCTCTCTTCTGCTTGCTACTTTGTAGTTATTGAACCTCCTTCAAATTTGATTGCGACGGAAGTCTCATCGAAATACGTTAAGCTAAGTTGGAGTCCATCTCCTAGCCCAGTGACTGGCTATAAAGTCCTCCTTACACCCATGACTGCCGGAAGCCGGCAGCATGCTCTGAGTGTGGGGCCTCAGACGACCACGCTCAGTGTTCGGGACCTCTCAGCAGACACAGAATACCAGATCAGTGTTTCGGCCATGAAGGGACTGACCTCCAGTGAACCCGTTTCAATAATGGAGAAGACTCAGCCAATGAAAGTTCAAGTGGGTAAGTAAACAGGTATATCACTGGGTTTGGAATATGTGAAAGTCCATTTGCTGGGATATGTTACTGGTTCAGACTGAGTTTTTAAACAAAATATTTGCAATAGTTTCCTTCTAAAGACATCTGCTTACTAAGAAAACCAGATACCATTGGCCTTCCATATCAGCGGGTTCTGTATCCACAGAGTCAGCCAACTGTGTTGTCTGATGTTGGTTGAATCCATAGTTGTGGAATCCGCAGAGCCGGAGGGCCGACATCCCTTTATGGAATGGACTTGAGCATCTCCGAAGTTAGGTATGAGGAGGGAGGTCCTGGAACCAGTCCTCCGAGGATGCAGAGGAATGGCTGTATCTGTATTTTAATGATTAATTCATATTTGTTGAACTTTAATGGGCTTTTTTTTTTTTTTTTTTTACAGAATGCTCACGTGGTGTGGATATAAAAGCCGATATTGTGTTTTTGGTTGATGGTTCCTATAGCATTGGAATTGCAAACTTTGTTAAAGTTAGAGCCTTTTTGGAAGTTCTCGTAAAAAGTTTTGAGATTTCACCGAGTAGGGTACAGATAAGTCTTGTCCAGTACAGCCGGGATCCTCATACTGAGTTCACTTTGAAAAAATTCACCAAAGTTGAAGATATAATTGAAGCAATAAACACCTTCCCCTACAGAGGAGGGTCTACCAACACTGGGAAAGCAATGACTTACGTCAGAGAAAAAATATTTGTGCCGAGCAAGGGTTCAAGAAGCAACGTACCAAAGGTCATGATTCTTATCACGGACGGGAAATCTTCAGATGCTTTCAGAGACCCTGCTATAAAGCTAAGGAATTCAGATGTTGAAATCTTCGCAGTTGGCGTGAAGGACGCTGTTCGCTCAGAACTAGAAGCCATTGCCTCTCCTCCGGCTGAGACCCATGTGTTTACAGTCGAAGATTTTGATGCTTTTCAGAGGATCTCTTTTGAACTCACACAGTCTATCTGCCTTAGAATTGAGCAAGAATTGGCAGCTATAAAGAAAAAAGGTTAGTAGACTTTGTCGAGTAAAAGTTCTCTCTTCATAAACAAAGCCTTTTTGGCTCTAAAATTGTGGCTTTGTCTTTTTTCTTTTTTATATGGAGGAAAAAATAACTTTCCTATGTTTTTGAAAACTATGGAATTTAGCTCATTTAGCTTCGAGATATGAGTTTCTCCTGGGTATGGATCAAGTGTTTATTGGTAAAAAAAAGTTGTTTATCCTGAGTCATGAGATGTTTTTGATCTTAGATCCTCAAGCAGGGCCAGGAACCAGCTCCATCCACTGTCATATTCAGTTCAGTGACCACTAATTGAGTGTCTACCATCTGTTGGATGCTGAGTTAGTTCCTTTGAATCAAAGGTGACTGGAACATAGTCCTGGATTTTTGAATCCTCCTTATGCATTCTCCTTCTTGTACCATTTTATGGGCCGCATTCCTCACATCTGGAATTCCTTATTTATTTATTTATTTATTTTTTTTAGTGGGGGTGCTGGGGATTAAACCCAGGACCTTGTGCATGCTAAGCATACATTCTACCACTGAGCTATACTCACCCACCTAAGCCTTTCTTAACAGCTCTAATGCTATAAGACATCATTTTTAGCCATTTGGCATTCAAATATACTACTTTGTTCTGTTAATAACTTTGCACTTTTTTTGTCTCTCCAATTCAATTGTATGTCCCCTGAAGATAGTCAGTGTCCCTTAAACATTGCCTCTTCCTATGGTTTAGTTCAATAAATATTCATTTGTTAGGAAAAATTGCATAATTGTTACCTTGAAATATCTGTCTACCACCAAAGGTTAATATCTGACTGCCTGGGATGAGTGGGAACATTTTGATGTTTCAGTTTAGATCTGATACTGTTTAAATATTTCAGCTGTGGACAGGACTGTTCCATTTCTGCTTTGTCTTTATAAGCTTAAAATTCGAATTCAGTCTTAACTAGTTATTGAAACAACATAACTTAGTATTATGAATGCTCAAGACAAATGACCAGGACCTCTTTGCAGGGCTGTAAGTGAGAGACTTTCAGTGGTCACGGGGGTGCAATATTTACCCTGTACATTGGTCTCAATGACTGCTCTCCCAAATGAATAGAAACCACTTCAGAAAATGTGTAGTCATTGGATCCATGTTTTGCTTTATAGATTTAAAATTTTAACTATGTCCTTTTTTTTTTTTTTTTTTTAAAGCTTATGTGCCTCCCAAGGATCTCAGTTTTTCTGAGGTGACTTCTTACAGTTTCAAAACCAGTTGGTCTCCTGCTGGGGAAAATGTTTTTTCATACCACATCACTTACAAGGAGGCTGCTTCAGATGATGAGGTCACGGTGGTGGAGCCAGCATCGAGCAACAGCGTTGTTCTCAGCAGCCTGAAGCCAGAGACCCTGTACCTGGTCAATGTGACCGCAGAGTACGAGGATGGCTTCAGCATTCCCGTGGCTGGAGAGGAGACCACTGAAGAAGGTGCGGAAAGCTTCCTCCACTGTTTCTCCCAAACTAGCAGTTGATTGTAGAATAAAGTTTCCATTTGAAATAACCATCTGAGGGAGGGGGTAATAGATTCATCTACTTTATTGTTATCATTCTTAAGGAAGGTGCTGGGGATTGAACCCAGGACCTTGTGCATGCTAAGCACGTACTCTACCACTGAGCTATACCCTCCCCCATATAAAACTTTTTAAAAAGAGAAAAAAGCATTTAAGTAAAAGACACTAGATTTATTTTGATGAATTTGGGTTGAGACATAGAGAATTGTTAATTTTTATGGACTTAACTCTGGAACTACTGCTTATCCATCATTTTCTGTCCCACGTTTCAACAGTGTCACATTCAAATACTTCTGAAACTGCCAAACGTCTGATGACAAAGATTTATTACCCCAATTTTTTCTTTTTAAAACCTGTGGTAAAATATATACATGACGTAAAATTTACCACTGAAACCATTTTTCAGTGTACATTTCAGTGGCAATTAGTACATTCATATTGTTGTGCTGCCAGCACTCCATTCATCTCCAGAACTCTTTTCATCTTGCAAAATGGAAACTCTCTGTCCTTTAAAAAATAATTCCTGGTTCTCACTTCCCTTCCCCCCAAACCCATCATCCTTGGCGACAACCATTCTACGTTCTCTTTCTATGAATTTGATGACTCTAGCCATCCCATATGAGTGGAATCATACAACATTTGTCCTTTTGCAATTGGCGTATTTCACTTAGTTTTTGAGTAGCGCCAACTACATTTGTATACACTCCGGTTTTTGGTCATTGCACTATCCAAGAGAATTTGGTAATGCCTTTCCAATTCTATTGTCTGTAGTGAAATCTGAGATTTAAACTTTGTTTTGTCAATAAGGAAGTTTCTGATTCACTAGCCTCATTAAACGAGCAATATTGAACTTCTGCCATGTGTCAGGAGCTATGATCATTGTTTCCATAGATTACTTCATTTAACCACTTCAGTAACCCTATAAATAGTCACATTTTACTGTTGGGTAATCTGAGATTCAAAATTACACACAAATTAAGCTTCAGAGCTAGTATTCAAACCCGTCAGTTCTGTTCATTCTAATTTAGTCATTTTCTTTGCCATATAAAATGAATCATGGGTGTAAGTCTGCCAGCTGCTGTTTCTTTCTCTTCTTGAGATACACAATTCCTTTTTCCCTGGAATGATTTATTGATGAGTTGGACATTTAGATTATCTTCTAATTCTGTGTGAGGTGCATGCAGATATATTGCATTGTGGTTTCACCCCAGTGGATTTAGTTCATCTTTTCTGAATGTGTTGTCCCTATGAACAATTTGCCCTTTAAATAAGTCATTGAAGCATGTTCACTAACCACAAAGCCAAATGATGTTCTCATTTGGGCTTAATGAAAATTTCAAATTGTTTGGTTTAATTATTCCAAAGTCAAATGACTATACAGATAAAAAATTTACTTGTAGGACTGATGGGATAAGACAGTTTGTGGGTAAATCTGGTAGACCTGAGTGTTAGGCATTATTTTCTGAAAAAATCTTGTAAGAGTAAAAGCCTTGTTACTTATATTTGATGAAACAAATTGTTTTTCTTTTTGAATTTTATGTCAATATTAATTTACAATTTAATAGAGTATCTATGATTTTAAAAGTTTACTATTGTATACCTCTTCATTTGATTAAAAATTTGACAGTGCTTAGTTTCTTTCTGGATATTGTAGAGTATTTGTTTGCTGTTTCAGAATCTAGTTAATATCTGGTTAAATGAATGCCATAACTAGGATGTTTGTCAAAAAACTGTTCATGGATCTGCTAAGAGAAATGTTCTAATTTAGTGATCAAAAGCTAGTTTTTTATTTTTCACGTATAATCAGTCAACTTATTATTTTTTAAATTTCAGTGAAAGGAGCACCTCGAAATTTAAAGGTGACCGATGAGACTACAGATAGCTTTAAGATTACCTGGACTCAGGCTCCGGGGAGAGTTTTAAGGTATCGAGTCATCTATAGACCAGTTGCTGGTGGAGAAAGCAAAGAAGTCACCACTCCAGCCAATCAGAGGAGAAGAACGCTGGAGAACCTGACTCCAGACACAAAATACGAAGTATCTGTAATTCCTGAATATTTCTCAGGACCTGGATCTCCGTTGACTGGAAATGCAGCCACTGAAGAAGGTAGAGGAAATATGCTCACCATTTGGGAACAACCAAAATCTTAGAGTGTAGGCAAGGCTTTGGGCAACTGTCCAGATACTATGAGCCATGAGACATTTTGTCTCAATTATCTAAGTATCTTAGACGGTAATCCTGGTAGACTTGGGTTACTCAAATATTTGACTTACTCATGACATTTATTTGTATCAGTAGAACTTGAATGCCATGATATGGTCTAAATAGTCTTTTAAAAATAATAATGGTCAAATATTCTAATCTAAATTGAAGGATGACTAGGGATTAAAAATCAACTTGTAATGCACCATTGAAATAGATTATATACTATTTCTTCAGGAAGATTTAAAAATATTAACCTGTTTTTATTTAAATGGAGTGATTAGGCTCCCAGGATAGATTCTGATTTTAGCTGCAAACTATTATTTTTTTCCCATTTTTTAATTGAAGTATAGTCAGTTTATAATGTTGTGTCAATTTCTGGTGTACAGCATCATGTTTCAGTCATACATTTACATACATATATTTGTTTTCATATTCTGATTATTCATATTATAGATTACTACAAGATACTGAATATAGTTCCCTGAGCTATACAGTATAAACTTATTGTTCATCTATTTTATATATAGTAGTTAGTATCTGCAAATTTTGAACCCCCAATTTATCCTTTCTTACCCCTTTCCTCCCCGGTAACCATAAGTTTGTTTTCTATATCTGTGAATCTGTTTCTGTTTTGTAAATCAGATTGTTTGTCTTTTTTTTTAGATTCCACATGTAAGTGGTATCATATGGTATTTTTCTTTTTCTGGTATAACAATCTCCAGGTCCATCCATGTTGCTGCAAATGGCATTATTTTATTCTTTTTTTGGCTGAAGTTGCAAATTATTAATGTGTAATACGTTATTTCATTGAGAAAAATTAAGGCATTTGTAATTTTCATTTTATTCCTTATCTTAAACTTAAAAGAAAAACACATTAGCAATAACGAACAGTTATTAGGTACCTCTTTGTGTCAGGTTCTGTGCAGAGAGCTTTTTGTGTATTACTTCATTTAATCCCTGCATAGAAACTGTGAAGTCGTTACTTTTATTATCCTAGTTGGACAGAAAAATTAAGGCTAAGGGAACTAAATAATAGTGCTGAGTCATGTTGCTAATGAGCTGTAAATCTGAGCTTGTCGACTTTATTGCCCTGGTGCAGACACTCCCAAGGAGCATCCGTTCTGGCTCCACCCTCTTCACTACTTACCTCCTGGTGGCGCCTAGATAATTTGCCTTTTCTTCAGAGACTCTTTCTCCTTTCACCTACTGTCTTCCTCCTCTCTTCCCTTTGGGCAGTCACAACTTTTTACCCTTCCTACTCTAGGGCTCTTTGTGCTGAGCATCAGAAAAAGACCCAGTGATGCCTCATCTTTCTGTTTTCTGGGATAAAAGTGGCTGGCAAGTGTGTGCCCAGTGGGGAGAGTCACTGGGCTGGGTGCCTTGAGACCCTTCAGAGACCACGTGGCCACTCTCCTAGGAAAGTCATGAAAGGCCAGACATCGTAGTTGCAAAGGAAAATCATTTATTATTTTTATCACATCAGTGTATTTCCTGGCCACCACATTTAGATTTTCATAACATTACTCCAACAAGCCCTTTTTATTGAAGATTTCTTAGAGGAATTAAAATCTCCATTGTGATACTAATCAGCATATATACATTATATAGGGCTTTGTTCAAAGTAATGTAATTTTTTTACCTGAAAGATGGTAACATGAAAGATTTTAACCTGTGTAAATATGGAAGAGGAGTTAAATGTCTTTTGCGTTGTTTCTACTAACGTGCAGGGCACAATTTAGAGATACACACACACATATATATAAAGCAACAAAATGTTTTTGAAGTCATTTTACTAAATAATGAGTTTTGATGTTGTTGTTGTTTTTTTAATGAAGTTAGAGGGAACCCAAGAGACTTAAGAGTATCTGACCCTACGACATCAACTATGAAATTATCTTGGAGTGGGGCACCAGGAAAAGTGAAACAGTATCTCGTCACATACACCCCCGTGGCAGGAGGTGAAACTCAAGAGGTCACTGTGAGGGGAGATACAACCAGTACCGTACTGAGAGGATTAAACGAAGGGACACAATATGCCTTGTCTGTGACAGCCTTGTATGCATCTGGGGCTGGAGATGCCCTTTTTGGAGAAGGAACGACGCTTGAAGGTAATCACTGTCATATTTTATAGAAATCCCTGTGCTTGTTTGTGATTGCATTTAGGAAGCTTAAAATGTTTTCAGAGAATGAAATCTGGGAATGTGTGATCCTTTCTCTTAAAAGGAATTTATATTGAAAAATAAGTAATCATAAAACTACCTCTTATTCAGAGATGTAGAACGTTAAGCTACTGAAAGAAATTACACTCGATTAGGAAGAACTGTACTGGGGAGCTGAGTGCATAGTAAGGCCATGGAAATGTGTCTGTAATTCTTTGAGTTACTTAAACAGAGAATAAGTGTGTGACATTCAGAGTGGGAAGGGGTCTTAGGAAACATTTATGGAGGAAGAGGGCCTGGATTGCTCAAGATAACAGCTTCTTTCACCACCCAGGAGCAGATGGGAACCCTTTTCTGACTCTCAGCCTCTTTTCATGCACTATGCACATAAGCATTCATAACAGCTTGAGAAATACGAGCATCCAAGTTTCTATTTGTTTGTTTTCTAAATGACCTCAAAAATTCAGGTCTGTGTTAGAAGTTCAAAGTTAATGCAGTTCTTAGGAAGAAGCATCAGCAAGACTGAGGCTGTTCCTTGGTTCTTTAGTTTATTGTCAGAGGGCTTCATATGTCTCAGGATACTTTAACTATAATGGTAGCTTGGATCTGACCCACCACAACTACAAAGTAAGCTGTGTGTGAGAGAGAAAATACAAATTTAACTCAGCCACAGTGAGAATGGATTTTTATGTTAAAAAGCCATTATCAGTGGATAGTTACAATGAGTTCCATAGTGGGGGCCTCAGTGGGAGATCAGATATAGACTTCCTTTCTCTCATCATCTTTTCTATGACTTACTTAAAATAATTATAGCAAGAAAATGAATCTGAGGTACCTTTTGTAATGTGAAACCATAGTGATATTAGGCAAAATATCCATCAACTTTAGTGGCTCCAAGAGTTTGGAGGACTGTAGATGTTATAATTGGCAGGCACAAGGCCTACAGTAGGCAGTTTTGATTAAAACTTAAAAGACTTAGTTAAGAATTAAAAATAATAGACAAAAAATTCTAATCAAAATTTCATCTCTTATAGTGATCAAGAGTTTAAATTCTATCTCTAATACTGATCAAGAGTTTAAGTCCATTACTCTGTGAAATTTATAATTAGAAGATTTAAATGAAAAATTAAATACCAGTGTGTAAAATACTGATTGCCAGAAGAGTCCTGCTTGGATTACTTAACCATGTGACGTGGAAATAATCCCTTCGCCCCTCTGAGCCTCAGTTTACCCATCTATAAAAAGGGAATGATCATTGCTTTCCCTTCTTCCCAAACTTACTACAAAGATCAAATAGGAGTATGTAAGTGAAACTCTTTGGGAACTGTAAGATACTCCATGTATATAAAATTCATCAAGAGAAAATAATGTTAACTTTAGGACTGATATTTAAAAATACAGCTTTTGTAAGTATTTCAAAGATATTGATTGGTTCCACTAAAGTTTTGGAGATAATAAGAGGTAGAAATAGAAATTATCTTAACTGCAGAGACATAATTCAAACAATAAAAGTATGTGATCTTTATATCTGGAGCAACAGTCAGAATTTCTGAGAAGTTTGACCTTTTCTTTTGACCTTTGAAATTCTCTTTCTCATGTACCTTATACAGGCTTCCAATATAGATTATTCATAGGATTTTTAAGGGTAAACTTTTGAGCTTTTTTTAAATGGAATAGTTGTAGATTATTTATATTTGCAAAAATTTCTCCCTTATAAGGAATATCTTGGAAAAAAATTTAATATTTTTATTTCCCTTGTACCTTTTAACCTTCTGATTTTCTTCTCCATTTCTTCCTTTAAAAAATATATTCATACCCATTCAAAATCTTGAATCTAAAAATTAATGCACTTTTGCTAAGAATAGTATAATAACAATTTTTAGAAAATAAAATACGCATTTTAATTTAACAGTAAATACATTCTATTGGGCAATGATTTTTCTAGGCCAAGTGTATAGCTAACTTGTTTATAATTTGATAGCTTTGCTAAATGGTATAGAAAATCTACCAACTTGAATGCACATGCACACATGCATATCTGATCAGAAATTATCTCAAAGGGAGACATACAGGTAGTAAAAGAAATTTAAAAAATTACTGTTCTCCATTCCCTGAGAAGGAGGAAAACTAGATGATTTGCAAGTTTAGTTTAAACATATAGTTAATTCATAACTAAATTGTAATAATAAATTTTTTTTCCCATTTACACCAAAGCTCTTTACTAGAGTAAAGGATTGCAGAAAATGCTGCCAGCTTGATTTTATTAACATGTTTATTTCATTGCATCATGTGTGGTAAACTCGACAGATATGTGAAAGCATAGTTGTGACTAAATTAAAATAATAGAAGATTTTTGCTCCTGGTTATTCCATTTCATTTTATTATATTAACTCAGCCAAATCCACATACCATATACAGGAATAGGATATGATGGTAAATGCAGGGAATGGAAAGCCCAGAAACAGAGCCAGGCAACTGCTTTTGAGGGTTGCTGTTTTTCTAATCTGTTTTTCTCTTGGGAGAGGAGGTGGTAAGAGCAGACCTTGAAGGAATGTTTCTTCCATCCAGAGGCATGGCTCAGCCAGCAAGGGCATTCTGTGGGTTGCAGATTTTATAGATTGACTGAAGTGCATCCTGTTCAATTAAAAAAGAATTAAAAAAATATTTAGTGTGGTTTCCAACCATCCCTAACTTGAATCTGTTTTCTAGTGCTTTCTTGAAATGCAGCCAATGATCAGAAAATTCCCCTGTCCCTGGAAGGGAGATTTATTATCATTGGCGTTGGGGAAGTTCATGGATGGCTCTAGTACTGGATGCAGTAGAATCACAAAGGCAGAGTTTATTACTATTTCAGATCCAAACTTCAGAAGAATCTAAGCACAAACTATTAGGTTTGCTTTACATTGTTTTTTCCTCCTTGTTGTTGTTAAAGTAGATTTAATGTAATTACGAAAACACTGCTGTACACATAAATGCACTCGTAGTCTTGAAAGAACTTTTAGTTGTCCCTGTTAGCGTTTACAGAGAGGAAAACACAAAATGAGTAATGCCCATTTTCAATTCAGAGATTTACCACAAATGAATGGAAATTTCAGTTTTGGAATAATAAGTTTCTTTTATTTTTGAGTGTTGTTTTTGCCTATAGAGAAGATGATTTTTTTTTTCAGAATTTCCTTTGTTTCCATCGCTATAGCAACCCTCCAGTGTCCAAGACATGAATGGCTTCCTGTACATCAAACCAAGCTAACTCAGCTGACATTTTGTTACAATGAAGTTTTCAGCACATCACAGGCTTTCTTCTGCAAGATGCTGAGTAACATGGGCCTCTCCAGGATGGACTGAATAAGGCCTCTGTATTTTCCTAGATTTACTGCTGCCTCGTAATTTGAAAAATCGTACATTCTGGGTATAACAATTCTAAGGTTTCCAGGGAACTTTAGCACAATCACCAAACAGCAATTCATATTTTCTTTTCTGCAAATTAATGGCTTATCAGAGAAAAATCTAAATTAAACCAGAGAGGTGACAATTAGGGAAGAAATCTCACACAGGCTTTGAGGCTGAAGGATGATTTAATGGGTTAAAGGTTTTTAAGAACTGTGTATTGCTTAAAGTGCTGAAGTTAACCTATCAGTAGTGAACTTTGTCCCTTGGCATAGTGACTCCAGGTCGTTGGTTATAAATCAAGTGTGTTTCCACATGAACATTATCCAGAGCAGATCTTCTGTATTCTACTGTGGAAAATTGGATAACTTTTGAGTTGTGCTCTAACGGAAAAGACAAATTGATTTAGAAGAGGGTTTACGTTACATTTTCAATTTAACTTCTATTTTTGAAAGTGGTATGTGAAACTCAATGAAAGCTGGCTGGAACAATCTATAAGATGAAATACAGTTTCATTTCCTAATGATTAATTTTTCAGTTATCATCATTGGCTAATTTGTGTCATAATTAGATTTGAATTGGATGATTTGCTTTTCAGAAAGCAAATGGAAAAGGGCTAAGGAAATGTCGGAAAGTTACTTAAATGAGGCCTTAGCTCTTTGGCCTTGTATGTGGAAAAAGTAGACTCAACCTCTTGTGGATGTTTAGATCATGAGAAATGCACCTGTCTAAGTTACTTCCACAGTGGCAGCAAAGGGACGCGTGCCAGCAGGCCCCAGAAGTGAGGCCCTTTGAATATATGTGAAGATGTTTTATAATCAGATCAGATACTGAGTATCCACATTTCAAAACCTGAAGAATTTTGTTGGTTTTAATTTCTGACTGAAAAGCCTCATTCCTTGTACCTCTCCTGGTACTATTCTGGGGAGAACAGAATAGAAGGGAAAACTATTGAGAAGGGATCAGAGGAATAGAGATGAAGGCCTGCTGTCATTACAGAAGATGACTTGTTTGAAACGACTGCCAGAAATTCTATTATCAGAGGTCAAAGTAATACACAAAGCACAGGCGTATGGTCCAGAACAGCAGAAAACAAGTACCATGAGATCAAATATTATTGAAGACAGTGTCCCTTAGGTGAAAAATGTGAACAAACCCAAACGTCATAAAACAGACATTTGTAAGTCTTGGGGGAGAGGGAGAGGGGGAACTCCAGGTGAGGGGAGCCTTTGCGAGAGCAGAGGGGGCTCCAGGCTTGAGGAAAAGTGGAGACAAAGTGGCACGAAGTCTACCGGACTTGGCTTCCATTCACTGCCATGGCTTCTGCGTCTTTCCCTTTCGAAGAACAGTCATCTTTGCTGGAGAGAGGCTTTAGACTGGCCTTCTGACATCATTCTTAATTTTTAGTTTTTTGGGGGCCAGGTAACTAGGTTTATTTATTTATTTTTTTAATGGAGGTACTGAGGACTGAACCCAGGACCTCACGCGTGCCAGGCATGTGCTCTACCCCTGGGCTACATCTTCCCTGACTTGACATCACACTTATTGCCCTCTTTCCTCTTCCTTCCTAGGTTTGCTAAAAATAGACTCTCCCCCAACCCCAGTCTAACCGAACCAAGCCAAATAATCTCTTTCTGTAGTTACTGATGTCTGAAGTTCCTTAGTCTGAGGGCAAAATGTCCAATTCAACAGATTAAACCAAAGCAAACACCTGGCTTGGGTCAAACCTCAGTCGTAGGAAAATGTGATCAACTCTTGACTAAGAAGCACGTGTTAAGAGCCGTTTCCTCTTGAGACAGGATGGAGGAGGGGAGAGAGTGGTGAACATCTCCTACACACATTATGGGATGGAAAGGATATGAGAAGTTGCAGTCAACTTCTCAGTTCTCCAAGAGTTAGCCTTGGGGTCACACCGCTACCTTAAGTGTGATGTTGTGTGTGGCCATAGACACACACAGTGTATAAGCCATCAAGCCATCCTACACAGCGTCACTGTGTCTGTCGGTTTTGACTAGTTTTGCTTCCACCACACCAGTCTTTATTTCACTTCACCTAGCTCCCATTCAGAATGAAAGCAGGCGTGAGGGTTTCTTCCCACACTGACCAAACATAAATTCCAAATCAGTGTCCCCCAGGCCTCCGAGAGGAGCAGCAGAGAGAAGGGAGTGTGGAGGAATTAGGATCACAGAGGAGATTGAAACATTTTTGGAAAGCACCATTGCTCAAGCACATCTCCAGATATTCTAATTTAATGGATGTGGGCATGGCCGAGTTGTTCGCTGTCTGGGTGATTTGTGTATCTGATGGGGTCCAGTCTAGTTATTTTGCTGCTGAGGACCTCAGGGCCCCAGGAGGTGACAGCTTGCTTAGCTGGTTGCACACCTAGTCCCCAGACCAGCTTGGCCACTTGGCAGCCTGCCACTTATATCACAAGATGCAACCCAATTGCTTCTTTTTTTGGGCAATTTAACATCTGGCCAAGCCAAGCTTCCATTTTTAAAACCTTTAAGGGTTATAGATCTGATAAAATAGACTTGTCAGGAGTATACCATATTTTCAAGATTCTTGGATGTAATGCAACGACTTGAAAACCCAACTCTCCTGCTTTTTGGAGAAAAAGAGTTTATCAATGTGGTTGACAACAGTATAAACTTAACATTTAGGGTTATTTTTATCTAACTGACTGACTGACATACAGGGAACCCATGGAAGCACTTTATCTTTTCAATCTTGGCTTCTGAATTGAGGTATCTTTTCCCTTTCTTTGGATTCCACGTTTCTTTGTCATGAACGTGGAATGTTGCTAAGCCAGTGCCTGCAAACAATGCCTTTATGCACCAGGCAGAAACTATAATTTTTTGAGGATTTTTTTCCCGTAATTGAGAATTTACTCATTGTTCACTTGAATTAGTGTCGTCAGAACTCAGAAAAGTTTTTTAGTTATTATTTTATTTGAATCTTAAAGAGTGCTTTTGCAGATTATTTCCAGGACCTTGACGAACCTTGCAAAGGTCTTTATGGCAATTTTACTGACTTTTTGTTCTAGATTTCCAGGTGGTGAGTGTTAACATAGTTGATTGAAATTCATGGAAATACATGTCTAGTGATAGAGGCTTCTTTTGTTTGTAGCCCAGAGTGTCTTTGTGAATGTGTTTTTTGTTTAACCACAATTCCCTTCCTATTATTTTCTCACAGTGAAATCATTAGCCTGTGTTTGTGAGCTTGATGTCTGTTGTCATGGAAATAAACAGTGTCGCAAATTCAATGCCATAGAAAGTAGGGAGAAAAACAGGCTGAGAAGCACAACCTTTGGGAAAAAGGAGAAAATGAAATTTACTCTTTGTAAATTGCTCCTGTGTTAATTTGGAAGATAATTCCCATGTTCTAGCTAATTTTATTTGTCTTGGACTTTTTGGATATGTTATTAATGCAGTTTTAGCTCATTTAAATTCAAAATTACCTTCAAGTACTCTTTCAGAACAGCTGTTGATAACTGCAGTTTAGGAAATTTAAGAGAAGAGGCACATATGAAAAAAAGATGTAGTGTATATCAAAGCAAAGGAAACATGTGCTGTAGATTTAAAACTCAGAGACCAGTAGTTGGGATAGTGATCACAGCAAAATAAAAAAACCAAAAAACAACCCAACCCAACCCAACCAAATATACAAACTGTTTATATTCCTGTAAGTAGACGATATGTAAAGATGTGTGACCCTTTAAGTAGCAAATACAATTAAAGAAGATCTTCAAATGAGGATTAGCCTCAAGTACAGAAAAAAAGTCAGTATGTTCTTGAAAATAAATATTCTTGGTTGCCGTGAAATATGTAACTAATTTCCCTCCAGAGATGAGATGTCTTGTCAGCAGTTAAAGTTATTTATAATGGAGTTAGAATTTTCCATTTGGGCTTGGAGTCTGGTAGGATGCCCAGCTCCTATTTTATTTATTTTTCCCTCTAAATTCTACCATATATGATAGGTTTTTTGTCCACTCAGATTTCTTTTTCATTTATTGTTCTCTTTACTTGATGGACTGAAATTTGAATAATTGTGATTATTTTTAAGATATTCATTTTTATTCTTTGATTTTGGAAAAATAATAGCCTTCAACATTCTTGTAGTAGCATTATATATCATTTTCTGGAATACTCAACAATTATTGGTAAAATGTAAGCTGTAGAAGCAGATAATTTTATATTTATGTCATACTGTGGCATAAACTCTAGTAAAGTTAGCCAATATAAAGTGACCTGTATATTACATGTAAATTATGGAAAGTTAGGGTTTTATTTGTAGACATCTGTGACACCTATTAAGTTGAGGTTTCCGTATTTTTCCATTTGGGTTGTGTTTTTATTTTTGAATGAGAGAGCCAAAGTTTAGTAGCAGACATTTTTGATCAGCTAGAACAAGTGGTATGTTTTATTTTGATGACTAATCACTTTTAGGTTTTCCAGAAGAATGGGTGGTTTTTAGTTTCATTAGGGTTAAACTATACTTAAAAGTTTGTGCTTCTGCTTTTTTTAACTACATAAGCAAATAGAGTCTCCACCCAAAAAAGATTGTTGGTATTAAGATTTGCAAGTAATATGAGACTGTTGAAGTTTTGTAAATGGTACCTTGAAACTGAGCTTATTTGAATAAGATAAGAGGAAAAGATGATGGTAAAGAAATAAGGATCTTTGTGAGCAGTGGGCTATCATAAGGTGAACTGAACTGTAAAATTTGGGGATTTAGATGCACTTTTTTCCTCTGGAAATGTTTTTAATGCATGTACTTCATAATTGGATGTCATTCTTATCCTGAAGGACATACAATCTGACTGGATATATAGAGGCTGGGGTGACAGACAGAAATCAGATATAACTCTACAGTTTAATCCCATCAGTGTGTTCTGCTGACAGAAGAGGACAGACAGCTCAGAAAGAAGACATAGACAACTTTAGACATAATTGAGTTTGAGTCCAGCAAGTCAAGATGTCTACCGGGATGAAGGTGTATTTACATGTCTAGCAGACGTTAAAAAAATGATCCCCCTTTAATTTCTATTCCAGAGCGTGGTTCACCTCAGGATTTGATTACTAAAGATATCACTGACACATCCATTGGGGCTTATTGGACATCTGCTCCAGGAATGGTTCGAGGTTACAGGGTCTCATGGAAATCGCTTTATGATGATGTTGAGGCTGGAGAGAAGAATCTTCCTGGAGATGCAATTCATACTGTGATAGAAAATCTGCAGCCAGAGACCAAATACAGAGTTTCAATATTTGCAACTTACAGTAGCGGAGAAGGAGAACCTTTAAGGGGAGAAGCCACAACTGAATGTAGGTAACATTCCGAGTGTGTCTGGGGCATGTGTTGGTCCTACCTAATAGCTGTCAGCTGGTGATAACCTCTTGCAGTTTTTCTGTTTATATGATAAATGGGGACTGAAAAATTAGGACCTTTAATGAATGTGGTTTAAATTCAGGTTCGTTTCATATCTAAAATTATATCAAATTTTGAAATACTGAATTTCTTCCAACTAGCTATACAGTTGACCCTTGAACAATGTGGGGGTTAATCTGAGTTTAATTTATATTCAGCCCTCCTTATCCGAGGTTCCTCTGCATCCCAGTGTGAAACCAACCTTGGGTCCTGTTCTACTGTCATATTTGCTATTGAAAAAACCCTGCATATAAGTGGATCCATGCAGTTCAAACCGGTGTTGGTCAAGGGTGAACTGTGTTTGTCTCTCTCTCTCTCTTTTTGTTTTCTGGTGAAATGATCAACTAGATAAGAAACTCCAGTAGTAAAAAGATCAGAAGCTATGAAGGCAAAGAGAATTCAGGCACGTTAATGACCTTGAGCAAGTTATTTAAGGTTCTTTGAGCCTCAGTTTTTGAATGTATAGAAGGCAGCCTCAGATTGTCTTGAGGAGTGAATGGAATAAAAGTGGGTGAAGCAACAAGCATAACGCCCAGCTCCCTAGAGGTGATTGATAAATGACATGGCTGTGGACATTATGATTATTACACACCCAAGACTCATTCTAGATTATTTTTACTATGTTTATTGGTAAGACTAAATCAAACCTGCTTAATTTTCTGGTGGCTAGGGTTTACCTTACTCTCATTAATATTCTTTCTTATGAAAAATTTTGAATGACCTATTGTCATTTATTATCAGATGGCTAATGAAAGATGTGCTGGTATTTCCTAATTCTTTTTCCTAAAAAGTGATTTGTTAAGTATGGGCATTTCCAAGAATTTATAGGAAAAAAGTTTATTCCTTTTGTTTTGGGAGGATTTTAGGAAAAGGGGAAAGATTGGGGCATTCTTGCATTTCCTTTTTTAGAAAGAAGTGGAGCAACTGAGTAATTTTTCTGCCAAAGGAGGAGAGAGGGAAGTGCCATCAACAATTTTACTTAAGTTCTGTATCCTGATTTTGAGTTGTCCAAATTAAAATCTTTTGGTCTGAGTTCCCTGAAGAATTCATCTTTTTTTAATCACTGGCAGACTCAGTTGGATATGTCTGAGCTTAAATTTGTGTCAGAATTAACCAGATTAAAACAAAGCAATTTCTTATAGGAGATTTAAATATATGAAAAAGCATATTTCTCAGATATCCACATTATTGATTTTCATGGTAGTGAATGAAATCTTGTGTCTGAATATAATGACTGATATGGTTTAAGGATCCTACAGAAATTCATCTCTATTTCTGGCAGAAATTCATTTGTTGTAAAGAGAAGACATGTTATAAATTTAGGCCACATATGCCGTATATAGCTGCATTTATTTGTAAGAGTAAAAATACAACTCATGTGACTGAGAAATTATAAAAATATTTGTATTTAGAGGGAAACTTTTTCAAAAATTCTCCATCATTTCTTCTTCTGAGAAGATTGAATCTTCAGATATTAATTTGGCATTAAAAATCTCCATGAAAGATATGTTTTAGCCAGAAACAAGTATGTTAGCAGAAATCCTAAATAAACTTTCATCTCTAAGAAGCTGAGCACCTAAGAAATTTTCAGTGTTTCTTGGCTAATTGATTGATTTAAAGGTGAGTGAACAGAAAGGTCTCTTTTGAACTATGAATGGAGTAGACAGGAATGAAAGTTACATTTTTTTTAGAGTGTATGCAAACTATTCAAACAGCTAAGCAAATAAGAGAGAAGACAGGAACCTTTCTTTGTTCTACTACGGTTTTGTTGCTGTGTTTTGCTTTGCTCTCTTTGTGGGAAGTAAAGTAGTTTAGAAAGTGCTTTGAGAAATCTGAGTCAGATGTGGTGTATTTGGGTGATGGATGGATCCTAAATGGTGTGGATAACTGGGCAGAGTCACTAGGTCATGCTCTTAGAGTCCCTTATAAACTTCCAAGGGGACATTTTGGAAGTATTTTCATGAAATTTTTCCTGCCCTCACCTGCAACTCAGAGACATGGTATGCAGACTGTTTACAATGAAAACCACAAATTGTGGCTAAAAAGCCAACAAATGGGAAACTTTCTCTTGGCCTTCCCGTTTATGGCTGCTGGTTTAGCAGAGGTACAGTGGATGTCAAAAAGTATCTTGTGAGTGACTAAAACATGAAAGGGTTTAGAATGTGAGTGTTACAGCATTTTACAGCCTGTCAATACCTAAGAATGAACTGAAAAATCTTGCTTTTTACTTATGGGAAGCCAACAAGGCTTTTTTTTTTTCCTCCCTAAAATCCAAAATTCCCCATTAAAACTAGTATGAGATACATTTGTACCTTATTTAACTTCAATTCCTTTATTTTAAAGAGTTAATTAAAAGGCAGGAATATAATTTAGAACCTTGAAGCATTTCAAGGTGTGAGGTACAATATTTGACTGTTATTAACATATTTAAGCTTGGGATCCTGTTTTTTTGGGAACATAGCTTTCTTTTTGGACTAACACTCCTAAGATTTATATGTCCATTTTTCTCCATTCTGAATTGTGTGAAACTGGTTTGAGAATTTTGCATGAGAAAGAGATGTATCATTCCACTCATTACCAAGTCCAAGTTCGTACTGCTCACCACACGACAGGCCAATAAATTGAAAGATGAGTTGTTAGGACAAGGAATAGCAACTTTATTCAGAAAGCTAGCAGACACAGAAGATGGTGGACCAGTGTCCCAAAGAACCATCTTTCGTGAGTTAGAATTCAAGTTTCTTTTATACTAAAAAGGGAGGAAGTAAAGTCAAACATTTTTTTGGTTTCCATCAGGTTCCAGAGGGGATGTGTTCATTTCTTCCTTCCTGCAGAGTCATTCATAGGTGGGCCTGGTTAGGATGTTTCCTGTGAGCTAAATTAAAGTCTTTTAGCTTAATGCTCTTTGTCTGGGAGGTGGGGTTCCCAGAGATGGGCCATTATGTGTGATTTAAACTTATAGGCAATATCCCTTTAGTGATCAACTTAGAATACAAAGGTTCTTCCCTATTATACACTGAACAGAAGTTTAAGAGATAGAAACAAGAGGCCAGATGACATATTTTAGCGCAACGCTTTCTAGAAAAGTGTTAGAAACACATTAGCTTATTCAATATTTGTGACAATTGGTAATGATAATAATCCAAATAGGTTACCCTATGAGGCATTTTGAACGACGTAGGTCCACAGAAAACACCCCACTGGGTCTTTCTTTCTTTAAATTGAATTAAAGTCAGTTTACAATGTTGTGTGAATGTCTGATGTACAGCATAATAGTTCAGTCATCCATATACATACATGTTCGTTTTCATATTCTCTTTCATTATAGGCCAGTACAAGACATTGAATATAGTTCCCTCTGCTGTACAGTATAAATTTGTTGTTTATCTATTTATATGTAGTAATTAGTATCTGCAGATCTCAAACTCCCTATTTATCCCTTCTCACCCACTTCCCCCACTGGTTTGTTTTTAGTTCTGTTTCTATTGATTGATTTTTCTTCTTATTATGAGTATCTTAGTCAGCTCTAATGGCCCTAATAAAATAATGTTGACTGGGTGGCTTAAAAAAAAGAAATTTATTTTCTCACAGTCTGAGAAGTCCAGATTAAAGTTCTGGCAGAATTTGGTTTCACATGGCGTTTCCTTAGTCTGTGCACGTGGAGAGGGGTGGGGATAGGGAGGGAGGGAGGGAAGAAGGGAGAGCACATGCACACAAGTTCTCTAATGTCTCCTCATCTTTTATAAGGATTCCATGTGCATCAGATGAAGGCTCTACCTTTCGGACCTCATTTAATACTAATTACCTCCCCAAAGGTCCAAATATTATCACAATAGAGGTTAAAGCTTTAGCATATGAATTTTGGGGAGACACAATCATTCAGTCCACAATATGGGTCCTATTTTTTTTTTCTTTCTTTGCGTTCCTGGTAACTTATTAGCAGTCAAACAATATGAATTTTACTCTATTGGGTGCCAGCTGTTTTTATGTTCTTAATCAATACCCTTAAGCTTTGTTCTGGGATGCAGTTAACTCAGTTGGAAACAGTTTGATATTTTTGAAGCTTTCTTTTAAACTCTGCTAGCGCTAGACCAGAGAAACCTTTAGTTTAGGGCTCATTTTGCTCCCCTCCTGGGGCAATAACCTCCCTAGTACTTTATATTAATGTTCTGGAGATTTTGAGGTTTTGTACTCTGGCGAGGGCGAACATTTCTGGCCCTGCATGAGCTCCAGGAATTGTTCCTTCTGCTCATTTTAGATGGTTCTTTCTTTGGTTTTCAGTAGTTTCTTCATTCCTATGCCCTGATTAGTACTGGGTTGAAGACTCAAGGAGGACTCTTTTGCAGGTGTTTGGAACTTTTTCTCAGTAACACCGTCTTCTCTGCAGGACTTTGCTCTGTGAGTTCTAGGTGCCTTGGACTCCACAGACTCACAAAACCACCTCCTCAATTAAGGGAGACCACCAGGCTACATCTGAGTTCTCCCTTCCCGTACTGGGGCTGGGAACGCTCTCCAAGCAGCGAGTCAGGGCAGTGGTCAAACTCATTCTCATTTGTTTCTCATTGCTCAGGGGTCACAGTCCTGTCCTGCCTAATGTCCAATGTCTGAAAAATGTTCATATATATTTGTATGTATACACACACACACACACACACACATATATATATATATATAGAAATTTTTTCAGGATTCTTTTTAGTTGTTTCAAGTGGTCCTTGCCAGTTAGAGCACAAAAATTTCTTTTAGAATCAAGAAAAGTTCTTCCCAGAGTTTCCTTCAGCTTAGTCTCTCCCAGTAGAAGATGCTTATGACCTTTGAATGCTGAGATGACTGAACTGAATGAAATGATTCTGCTTGTAAGCTCTAATTATGTATGAAAAAAAGGGATCTGTTGGGTATTTGTGGACTTGGAGACCTGTTTCTGATATAGTTATTAAAAGAAAATTTAACAAATAATACGTTTGCATAATATATTTGTAATAATAATATGTTTGTATCAAACACTTTTTCCATATAGTGCTTCCTAAATCCACTCGGCATATACCAATTTATCTCCAGATCCCTTGAGACATTTTTCTGTGTCAGAGTTTCCTGTTCCTCTGTGTTGATAGTGCTACATGACAACAGAAAGGATAGTGTTAACTACAGACACTCCGACTAGTCATTTATTCATTGTACCTTTTTCTGAAAAGACTCGAGTAATATTTCTGACCCTATATTCATAATTTTTAGTATTCCCCACAGTGTGATTGCTTTAGGAATTCTTTACAGATGGAAATATAATAAAAATTCTAAAAGCTCATCTCTGGAAATGGATGTTTACTTTACTAAAGTCTCTGGAATGCAAATAGGAAATCCTTGCAATAAGAACTTCCATTTTTCAGTTATTAGCCAGATAAAGAGAAAACATCTTACTGTGACCTCGCTGAGATGAGGCTCACATGCCATCCTGAACTTATGAGAGATCACAAGGCTAAGTAACAGAATTGTGTACCTATTTAAGAAACCAAATAGCGTCTTTTCACATAAATGTGTCGGTGGGCATAAACATTTTCAGCGTGGTATAACGTTGTAATCTTCCTTTTATTTCACAGTATCGGAAGATGCAAAAACCTTGAAAGTGGATGAAGAAACAGAAAACACAATGAGAGTCACCTGGAAACCAGCACCTGGGAAAGTTGCCAACTACCGTGTTGTGTATCGGCCCCGTGGGGGCGGGAGACAAATGGTGGCCAAAGTGCCACCCACAGTCACCTCCACAGTGTTAAAGCGGCTCCAGCCCCAGACCACATATGACATCACAGTTCTGCCCGTTTACAAGACAGGAGAGGGGAAGCTGAGGCAAGGATCAGGCACAACAGGTACAAAATGATAACAGATTTTTTTGGGAAAGTGTGTAATATCTTAAAGGGAGATTTTAATACATCTGGTTCATTTGTAAGTGTCCGAAACCGATTCTGCAATGAATTACATTATAGTGGTTAGATAGGATGCCTAAATAGCACCTGGTTTTTACCAATCTAGTTCCTGGTAAAATGATTCTACATATCAATGTCCTCGTGCTAAGCTAGCCTTCTGAACTGTGAGTACCGTGTACACTTCCACTTGGGCAGAACTCACTTGTGATGATTTTTATTGGGTGTGATAGCTTGTGCTTTCTGACTTAACCCTTTTTATAAATATATGTTTTGAAGCATTTTGTGATGATTCTTGTGTAGATCACTTAGATATTTTGAATCCAACTTATTATTATAGGGGCTAATAAAAAAATCCCAAAGCCTAGACTTATGAACAATATTTGAAAATATTATTATCTTTACAGCTTCTCGGTTTAAGTCACCCAGAAACCTCAAAACATCTGACCCGACCATGTCAAGCTTCCGGGTGACCTGGGAGCCCGCGCCCGGGGAAGTGAAGGGTTACAAAGTCACCTTCCACCCCACGGGGGATGACAGAAGGCTGGGGGAGCTAGTGGTTGGACCATACGACAACACGGTTGTTTTGGAGGAACTTAGGTAGGATTGCAGTTTATTCAATTTTTGTTAAAAGACTGAATAACTGATGTAAATTAGCAGGCCTTCCACAAATGATCACTTATGTGTCTGTTTGCCCTTCAATTATTTAAAATCAGCCAGAGTTGCTTTCTCATCCTTGGTGTTGCTGAAGTTGAGGTTCAGGTTCAGAGACGAATTCAGGCCTGAGCAATTGTAATGTTTTAATGATTTTTGTTGTTAAGTGATCAGGAATGGTATTTTTTCTGTAACGCCTTGCTTTTAAAAAGTTAACATCCATATTGCACAGTTTCACCAAAAGCAGCTTGTCCCCAGCCCTCCTGTGGGAACATGGGGCTTCCTGTGCCTTCTGGAAAGGCCCAGGTGACTGACGCTGAGACGCCAGGGTGGGCCGTGGGAGAGAGCAGGCAGGCCTTTGTGCTCCGTGTCAGCTGGCAGGATGGGGGGGTGCTGATGCCGGGTCTCACTTCAGGCTGTGCAGTGGGAAACAAGGAGGTTCACGTTTGAATGGCACCCTACATTCACTATGGTAAAAAGAGTGGACTGCTGTGCCCTGCCTGGTGCAAAGTTTGTCTGCTTCAGCCATTCATTCAACAATATTGAAATCTCATAAATTTCATGTAAATGCTCGCTGCTTCCTTTAATCAGAATAGGGAGGATGGAATTTATCGAGCCTCCAGTGGGCCAGGCACTGTGATGCGTGCTTTATGTTCCCGGGCAACTACACAAGCATTGTTTTGTTAGAGCCCATTTCTTGAAGCAGTAAGAGTGCCAGCCTGCTGCTCCCCTGACGTGCCCAGTGCCAGCTGGGGATTCTGCATCTGATGGAAAGGCGAGACAGGGATCGGGGCTGTGACCCCTGGGCTTCTCTGAATGCCTGCAGGCTAGTTTCCCTTGACACCTCACAGTGTAAACTTAAACTGGAATGTGATGGAAATTATTTTTCTTCCCTTGCAATGTTTTGTATTATAACTTCCTCCGAGTGAAAGTTTGTAAATCACGATGAATGTTTTTAACGAAACGAAAAGAAAATGCTTCCGCTCAAGCCTGTTACACATACAGACTATGTATTTTAACGTTTCAGGGCAGGCACCACCTATAAAGTAAATGTTTTTGGAATGTTTGATGGAGGAGAAAGTTCACCACTCGTTGGGCAAGAGATGACCACCCTTTCTGACACAACTGTAATGCCAGTTTTATCCTCTGGTAAGAAACTGAGTTGCAATCCCCTAGGAAAACTCAGTATTACAAAGCTTTTTCAACTGTGAATTGTTAGGTTAACTATACAATGAAAATCAACTATTAAAGTTTTACACTAAGATTTATTTAAATAATTTATATACTTAAACATTTGTTCAAACAGCCAGCTAAGCATACTTTTGCTGACATTTTTTTAAGGCTTTGTCAGCATTGCATTAGTTACTTAGTACTGTATGATTTAAAGATGAGTTTTTACAATTGGTAGATAATGTACATTTTCTCTCTTTGTAGTGACTGAAAGGCAGTTTTATTTTGTTAAAGTGATTAGAAATGATTTACTTGGGCTGAGCGGGCAGCCTTGGGTTACAGAAATAGGTCGGCAGCTCCGACTTTTCTGCTTGTGCCACGATTACAGCTTTGAAATACATGAAGCTAGTTTTGAACGGTCTTAGAGGTGGGAGAGGTGGATAGAGTTTCCTTCTAAATATTTTCCATCATTTGCTAAAAAAGAGTAGGTGTGGGCAGAGCAGGAGCAGACGTAGAAAGGTTTAGGTGCTTGGAGTTGTATTTGGGAAGCCTCACTCCTCACGTACCGTCCAGTACACGAGTGACACCCTTGTAGTGTGATGAGCATCACTGAAATTTTCTCAGTGAGGTTTTCTTTCTTTCTTTCTTTCTTTCTTTCTTTCTTTCTTTCTTTCTTTCTTTCTTTCTTTCTTTCTTTCTTTCTTTCTTTCTTTCTTTCTTTCTTTCTTTCTTTCTTTCTTTCTTTTTTTGTAATATAAAGATCAGATGCTAAATGGCAAGAAGTATGGCAAGAAGTTAAAAAATTCATAGCTGGTAACATAAGCTCCTGGAAAAGAGAGCATTTGAAAATGTGGATGAAATAAATGAAAGTTTCAACTCTTGTTGTTTTGCTTGAATGTACTGTTGTTTTTTCTATGATGTTATTAACTGACTTATATTTTTATTTTGTAGCTTGTGCACTGAGGATATTGGGATAATTCTCTTTCCAAAGCCCCCTAGCTCTGTATCAGTGTTTGTGCTCGTTGTCTCTGTAGCTCTCAATTTGTTTGCATCCTTTTTCTAGATTATCTCCTTTCTCTCTTGATTTTTTAAATGTGCAGACTTCACCATCTGTATTTACCTGATTGTTATACACAGTAAATGATGAAGTTAAGTAATGAATAACCGAACAATGTAATAGCTATCAGGTTTTTAAACAATATATTTTTACTTCATAAAGTCTAATTTTAAGAGTTATATGCCTAATCCTTCATAAGATATGTAATACTTAACTGGGAACTTTCATTAATTTAAAGGATTCTTGTGGCTCATTGAAATCTTTACAGCTTATGCATTTTGACAGTTCATCTCATACTTGTCTGCTGATAACTGTTGAATGTTGAGAAAAATGCAGGGAGAGGGTATAGCTGAGAGGTAAAGCATGCACAAGGTTCTGGGTTCAACCCCCAGTGCCTCCATTAATAATAAAACAAATAAGTAAATAAACCTAATTACTCTCCCCCAAAATAAAAATCAATACGAAAAAAACAGACAGCAGCATAAAAAGGAAAAGTATGTTTTTAAAAAAATAGACAAAAAGCAACATCTAATCTTTAGATCATATTAAAAGTTTTATTAAAATTATTATTGCCTTGTAGTTAGATGGCTGCACATTCCAACTTAACATGTATCCGCTTTTGAATTTGTGAGCTCATTCCAATTTACAAAGGCAGTTTCCATGTTCTAAACAGTTGTGGCCAAAACATACAGTCAATGAAGAAGGAAAGCTTTTCCACTGAAATAATTATTGGAGGAATTGATGATTCCTGTGACTCTCATTTGAGGTTAATACGTCATAGGGATGTATTTTAAACCCCAAATCACCTAGCTAAGCTTCAGAGCTGAGACAGTTAGCAACACTGAGCGCCCGGGGTTGGCAGAGGCGTGGCTAGGAAGTCACCCTGCAGAGGACTTGCTCCTGACTCTGTGCTGTCTCACGATTGCCACGTCAGGGATGGAGTGTCTAACCAGGGCTGAAGCAGACATCGTGTTGCTAGTGGACGGATCGTGGAGCATCGGCCGGGCAAACTTTAGAACTGTGCGGAGTTTCATTTCTCGCATTGTGGAAGTCTTTGAGATTGGCCCCAAAAGAGTGCAGATTGGTAGGTCTGACAATATTGAAGACATTTAGACGTTTCCATTATGCTGCTTGATATACGCTAATGCCTATGGTGTCATTTTAGCCCTTGCTCAGTATAGTGGGGACCCCAGAACAGAGTGGCAGTTAAATGCTCACAGAGACAAGAAGAGCTTGTTGCAAGCTGTGGCGAACTTACCTTACAAAGGAGGCAATACCCTCACAGGTGAGACAAAGTGGCCTGGCGTGCTTTGAGCTCTTGTTTTTGGTCAAAGCTTGTGCCTGAATAATGATGGATTCTCTTCTAAAAATCCCACTAGGCATGGCTTTGAACTTCATTCGCCAACAGAGCTTCAAGACTCAAGCTGGCATGAGGCCTCGAGCTCGAAAAATTGGTGTTCTCATCACTGATGGAAAATCCCAAGATGACGTTGAGGCCCCGTCAAAGAAACTCAAGGATGAAGGCGTGGAGCTGTTTGCTATAGGTAAGCACTGAAAAGACAAGCTATGTCCCCAGGGCTTGCCAGTGTGCTGAAGATGGTTTTACAGTTAAAAATATTTTCTGAAGCATGGACAAACAAGCAAACACATTTTCCCTATTACATAATTTATCAAAATGCTGTGCCAGGAAGTTAATTCATTTTCTTCTTTTCACCTTGTAACGGGCTGAAACTCTGTGGCTTCTTGGAAGAGAGTTGTGGATCAAGAGGACAAATGTACTATTAATAAGATTCAGGAAAATTTCCATTTGATTTTCTACAGCACCATGCTTATTTTTGATATCTGTTATTTTACTTTCCAGAAAAAACACTGAAGAGACACTTTTTGGTGGGCAATTGGTGCTAGAAGCACTTAGGAGAATCTAAACAAAATAGCCTTCGGTTAATACTGTTTTTTGTTTCTAGAGATATGTAATCATTGTATTATTTTTTTATAACTAAAGATATGTAAGCATTTGATTATTGAGGAAAATCATATATATGTTCTGGTTAACATCCAATATATAGGTGTAGCCCATGAAATATTGGCTTTATTCTGTTAATTTTTTTCTGAGACATGTTTTTTAATTTGTGTGGATACATTTTTTCCCAAGGTATTAAAAATGCTGATGAAGTTGAGTTAAAGATGATTGCAACAGATCCCGATGATACCCACGCATACAACGTGGCAGATTTTGAGTCCCTCTCCAAGATCGTGGATGACCTCACCATCAACTTGTGTAACAGCGTCAAAGGTCCAGGTAAGGTTGGCCCAGGGTTTCTCACCCTCAGCACTATTGATATTTTGGTCCACATAGTTCTTTCTTGGATGGAGGGAGTGGATTCTTTTGTGCATTGTGAGATGTTTAATAGCATCCCTGGAGCCTGCCCAATGGATATCAGTAGCATTCTGTGAGTTGTGACAACTAAAAATATCTTCAGAATTTGCCAGATGTCTTCTGGGGAGAATACTGCCCCCAATGGAGAATATTTGGTTTAGTCCCTGCCTTTTTTTCTTTTTCTTTTTCTTTCTTTCTTTTTTTTTTTCTGATGCCATCGAACTATAAATGACTTCTAGCTTATTTGAGGGTATATATGCGTGTACTACACACACACACACACACACACACACACACACACACACACTCTCACACACTTACATACCCATAAATGAGATTGGGGAAGAAAGAGAGATGCTTTCTTTCCTGGTGTATATCTACTTTCTGGTAAAGCATCTTCACCCTATATAACTCCTAAGTTGCTATTAAATGGTTGTTCCCAGACTTACTGTTTTCTGAAGTTTGCTACCTTTTGTTTTTGATTAGGAATGGAAGAGGAGGAGGTCTTTTATATGATTTGCTTTGCCCCAACCACAGATGACCACATTGGTACTTTGCACTTGTAACCCCTAAATATAAAGACAAATTACAATTTTAGAGCTTGGACTTTCAGAAAGGATATTATTTCTTTTTATCAGTAGAAAAACAGATTTAAAGAAGTTAAATTACTTACTCAGGGTCAAATGGTTAAAGATGTTTATAGAGGTCCTTGAAAAAAAGGTAGCTATTGATAAGGAATTAAGATTTAGAAATAAAATTATAGAAGTGAATTTGTAGTGACAAAGGATGGTGTGAAATGATTAGTCTTTGTGTAAAACTTTGGACAAAACATGGTAAGCACCAAATTGAAGGTTTTTGGAAAATTAATGATAAAAATCATGGTTCTTATTATATTAGAAAAATTTCTTTTAAATATATGTAGATTATGATAAAGACTGTCTTTCACTAATTTATTCTGGTTTTGGAAAGTTGGAGTGAGTTTAACAAACACAGTGGCAGAAGTGGGTCATGTCTTCTGGGTACTGAGGATACATTTATTTGGAATGTTCTTTCTTGTATTTCTCTCTCCAAAGTTTTGCAGATTTTCTTTTTGGATTTTGAACAACAGACTAACCTTTTCCCTGGAGAAACAGACCAGCCAGGAAGCCAGATATTGTAGGTTTCTGGCTCTGGGTTAGCTGAGAGAGTTGTAGTTTTATTTAGTTGGAGAGAACTTTGAGTGGAGATGAAAACGTCTTTTATCTATTTTTCTATTTTCTGTTTTTATATATATTTTAATATCAGCTATATAATCGTTGCATCCATTTAGTTTCCCAGACAGTAAAATTTCTTGATAATTTGGTACAGTTAAGGTTAGGATACTAAGAATGCAAATGCTTTTCCCAGCTTTGGCTTACAAAGAAAGTAGAACGGGTTTCTATGAAAATGAATTGCCATGCTCATGGAGTCATTGGATTAATTCTTATTATTTGGGACATCTTTCTAATGGTCATATTGAACTGAATATTTCTATTTTCGTTAATATTTATTCCAAATATTTTTCTATGTTGGTCATTTCACCTATATCTACCCACAGAGAAGACAATCACAGGCAGTAAAATGTTCCCAAATTTTAGAAAATTTGGTTGTTCTTCCTCTGTTTTGGATGAGAAAATGGTTAGCTTCTTTTATCACTGAATTAGATCTTGTTAGGGAACTAGACATGAATAAGAAACCAGTTCTGTCCTCACAGAGCATAACTTATAGTTAAGGAGATAAGACATGAATATAAATAATCAAAATGATAATGAGGGCAGTGAACTTGGGTGGTGCCAGCAGTGATAGAGGCAGTGGAATTGTCAGAACCCCAGTTGTCATTCATTGATACATGTGCCAGGTTAGAGAGAGGAGAAAGTATTCAAGGATGATTCAGCGGTTTTGAGTTCTAGGTAACTGATAAACTTGTGGCGCCATTTGGAAGGCAGGGGTAAGTTTTAATGAGAGACAGTGAGCTCAGGTTGAGTCTTCTGAGGCTCAGGAACCCTTTGACGGTCCATTCAGAGAGGACGTCTGGGCATTAGGCCTCTAAACTGATTTACTGTGACTATTTAGTATGTGAAAGAATGTGTGTAAAAGCTTGAAATATGGTGAGGAATATCATTTCAACCTAATTTATTTTTTTATTTTTAATTTTTTAAACATGACTTAAAATTTATTTTATTTTGTTTTTTTTGGGGGGGGCGGTAATTAGGTTTGTTTTTGAATTTATTTCAGTGGAGGTACTGGGGCTGGAACCCAGCTACCTCATGCATGCTAAGCATATGCTCTACCACTGAGCTATACCCTCCCCACTATTTCAACCTAATTTAAATGTCATCACCTTGCTTAACAATGAAAAAAGCGTATGTACTTTATTTCCACGAGTAGGTGACTTGGAAGCGCCTTCTAACCTAGTCCTCTCTGAGCGAACCCATCGTTCTTTGAGAGTGAGCTGGACCCCTCCTTCTGACAGCGTGGATAGGTACAAGGTGGAATACTACCCAGTTTCTGGAGGGAAGAGGCAAGAAGTGAGTAGTCCCCACCTACAGACCCCTCCTCCCTGATCCAGAGAGTGGGTGCTCCTCCTTAGGACTCTGAGAACAGTGCTGGGTGAGGAGTAAGTGGGATGGAGAGGGGGCCGAACTGAGTCTATAGTGCTTTCCATTTCTTGCTAGGCAGGCACTTCTATTTGGGCTTAATTAGAGGGAAAGAGCTTGGCTTAAATTCTTACGGTTTCTAGGAATTGCAGAGTAGCAATATGATTTTTAATTAAAATTTTGTTAGAGGATGTTTAATTTATTCATGAATTTATACGAGAATCATAGAGGAGGAAGGGAACATTGAAGATGATCTAGTTTTACCCATGCATTTTACAAATAAGGAAGCAACAGCTGGGAGAATAAATTGTGTGAATTGTCCAAGAGCTCACTGTAATCTGGTGGTTTCCAAGAACAAAAGACAAGGTCCTTATTAAAATCTAATTTCTAAGCTCATTGCAGTTAAGTTCTGCAATGCAATTATAGTAGAAAAGAGGGAAGTGATGATAACATAAGTTGTTTTTATTTTTTAACTTTTCCCCCTAGTTTTATGTGAGCCGATTAGAAAGCAGCACAGTCTTGAAAGATCTGAAGCCCGACACAGAGTATGTCGTTAACGTGTATTCAGTGGTGGAAGATGAATACAGTGAGCCTCTAAAGGGCACAGAAAAAACCTGTAAGTCTGATTTTTAACAAATATCTTCTCTTTGTTTTATTTTTTAAGATAAAGAGGTGACAGCCCACGTGAGATTTTTGCCAGCCTTCGTAAGCATTCCTTTATTCAGTATCCATTCAACGCACATTTACTGAGTGTGCTGTTTGTGCTCAGTAAATACCATGTGGTTTTCTGCTTTTACTGGCTGGTCCTGCCATCACGGGTCCCCAGTGGTGGAATGGGTAGTCACAGCCACAGATATCTCACAGGGAAAAGTACCTTTCTCTGTTACCCACTTTTTCCTTAATGTTTTTAGAATTACTTACAGTTTATTAATGAAATCAGAGCTTTCAACATCCCAAATCTCATTTGCTCAGACCCCTAAAACTATATGGCTTTTACTCTTGCCATGATCTTTCTACAAGGAGCTCTCCACTTCTTAAGGGAGGAGACCATGTGGGGAGTGGGTCTAGGACTGTCTGGAAGAGCAGCTGTGCGGGAGTGACCGGGTTCAGTGCTGCACGTGGCCAGATCTTCATGCTGGCAGTGAGATCTCCTCTTTTTAACCCTGGCTTTTGGACTCTGGCCTTTGCTAGAAAAGTTCCAATGGCTTTGGCTTTGAGTAGAGCTTTTGGGCAAGGTGTTCCTCACTCTGCTTCCCTGTAGGGTTTCTGAGGCCACATGAAAATACCCTTTCCTTCTCCTATCTTCTTGTCTGGTCTCCGGGAAGGAGGGAGGCCACTTGTAAGAGGAAGGAGTGGGCGTAACTCTCTCCAAGGCAAGAACTGACTCTGCTGACTTCCCAGTCTTAGGCCCTTATATCTTCTCTTATTTCCTTTCATATTAGACCATCAGAGGTGGGAAATAATGTATTTCATGATGGGCAGGATTAATCAGATAATTCCTTACAACTTTTAACTTAATCTTTGGACAAAAAATAGAAAGCTGTGTGGGTGTTACATGGAGAGGAGACTCTAAACTTTTTATTCTGCCTCATGGGCTGATCTTCAAAAAGCCCGTCATCCCCTGAGTTTACCTTATTAGTATATGGTGCTCTCATTTAAATTTTTTTTTTAAAAGAAAGATGAAATGAAATACTGTGTTGGTTTTTTATGTATGAAATTCTATGATTGAAAATCTAAAATCATCAACTGAAAGACATTCCAGAAAAAGAGATTGAGATCTCAGGAGGTTGGTCTCTGTTTTCGCTGCCACATAGACTCATTGGAATGCTGTTTTAAATTTAAACTTCTTCTCTCTATGAAATAGTTATAACATGGAGTCCTGAGTATGAGCTGGAGATAAACAATGAGATTGGGTTTTTTGGGGGAAAGAAAAGGATTATATTAACTCCCACGGATTTCTCACAGCAACCTCTTCTCTATTTAGCAATACAAATATCAATAATTAAGTGGGAAACAATGATTATTAGCAGAGTAAGGGGAATTAGACTGATGTCTGCTTTTATATTCCAACAGTGCAAGTCCCTATAGTCAGCCTCAACCTTTATGACGTTGGCTCTACCACCATGCATGTCCAATGGCAGCCAGTAGGAGGGGCTACTGGCTACACCTTGTTATATGAACCCCTCAACGCCACAGAGCTGACCAAACCCAAAGAGGTGAGAGATACTTGTTTCTTTATTGTTGGGTCTGTCTGAAACTGCACTGCTTAAGAGTCCCCATGAAATGGCAGTTATTTATGAACTCATTTATAACTTTACATGCAAAATAGAAAAACAGAAGGTTAGATTTGTGGCTTGTCACACATCTTAGCAAACATTAGCATTAAAAAGGGAAAGCAGTTCAGAGAAATGAAAAATAAAAGTGTTAAAATCCAGCAGTTATATGCATGTTTATGGACTGGTAACAGAATATGTGTGTATGTATATATTATATTTATGTATTTATATGTGTGTATACACACATATACACACACAATGGAATATTACTCAGCTATAAAAAAGAATTAACGCCATTTGCAGCAACATGGATGGACCTAGAGATCATCATATTAAGTGAAGTACATCAGACAGAGAAAGATAAATATCCTATGATATCACTTACAAGAGTAATCTAAAAAATGATACAAATAAACTTACTTACAAAATAGAAACAGACTCACAGACATAGAAAACAAATTTATGGTTACCAAAGGGGAAAGTTGAGGAGGGATAAATGAGGAGTTTGGGATTAGCAGACACACACTACTATATATAAAAGAGATAAACAACAGGACCTACTGTACACACAGGGAACTATATTCAATATCTTGTAATAAACTATAATGGAAAAGAAAATAAAATTTAGCAGTTACAAATCAGTGTAGCTGGCTGTCCCCAGTTAGTGGAAACATTTAATTTGAATATGTTATTTCCCTTCGTCATGTCCATCTGCAGATGCGTGTGGGGCCGACAGTGAACGATGTGCAGCTGAGTGAGCTCTTTCCCAACACCGAGTATGCAGTCACGGTCCGGGCCGTCTTGTATGACCTCACCAGCGAACCTGTCACGGCAAAGGAGGTCACCTGTAAGACATCACTAGTTTTCCTTCTTCCCTTATTGCTCTGAACATAATCATTAGGCTTTTTCTTTCACCCGATCATGCTAACAATAATTTGATATTTTATGCATAAATTATAGGGTTATTATGGCAATCAGATTTGAGAATCAAGATTATTTCTAGACTTGTGGCAGCATCTTAACTTTGATTCTAGGATTTGCATTTATGTTTCCATATTAAACATGCCTGATTTTGAGATGTATGCAATTAGTGGTGTCTTACAATTGCTTTTGGTGAGGTGAAATTATACCACAATAAATTTGCTTAAAAATTGAAAATAAAATAATTTCCATGCAAAAAAGAAAAACTCTTCATTAGTTATCTTCCTCCTCATTCTTTGTTTGACTTAGTGAAAATTTCTCATTGGGATTTTCTTCTAACCATTTAGCCTTCTGTGCTGAATTTCAGCTCATCTTCATTCTTCACTCTTATAACCATTTGTTTTTCTATCACGTTCTTAAGGGAGTCTATCTCTGATGTTGATTTCTCTCTTAACTGATTTAACTATCTGGTAAAGAAACATGAGCTATACGTTTATGGTGAACTATGCTTTATTACAGCTGAGCAACAAGTAAGAACCTATTTCAATAGAGTGGGAGAAAGTTAACATAGAAATGAGAAGTTAGAGTCGTAATAAAAATTTAAATTTATTCTATTTTTGAGAAGCCTTCTTAAGAAGAATTCAGCTGTACCTGGTAGAATCGTGGCACTTGTATCATCATAACCAGTGTGTTAGTTACTTTGCTGCACATCTTTAAGTTTTCTCCAAACAACTTCTTGAAAGCTTGTGTGGATGCTTTAGAGCTTTGTGGTTGAGAACTTCATCTGGACCTAATTTCTCGTGCATCTCTAGTGCCTTTGCCCAGTCCTCGAGACCTGAAACTCCGAGACGTGACTCACAGCACAATGAATGTCTTATGGGATCCCGCCCCTGGAAGAGTGCGTAAATATATTGTTCGCTACAAAACACCAGAAGAGGATGTCAAAGAGGTAGGTTGAGATTAAAATTGGTTTAGAAATGTTTGTTTTCCTAGTAGGGTCAACAAAAGAATCTAAACAAGCATGGATGATAGCATATTTTGCATACTTGTCACTTTATTGATCTAGTGTTGAAAACTTGTTATATATTAATAAAGCACTATTTGAATATTGATAATATATTGGACTGTCTCACATTTTGTTTAGAAATGTTTTGTTGTGTAATACTAATCTCAAAAACATCATCGCTTAGTAGATGAAGAGTTGTAGAATCAAGATGGTGTTTCCCTCTCATCCAGATGCCTATTTTGGTGCTCTGCCTTCTATGAATGACTGAAAATTGTCATAGTAATGTTTCTAAAAATGAGAGCTAACAAGGAGACGCAGGAAAGAGGTGGGGTAGTTTGTCAGGTATAAGGATGACAGGACAGTTGAGTAGGACGAAGGGGAAGTATGAATAGAACGTTACGGGAGTGTCCCTTTGGCACTGACCATTTTTGAGATGATGTTGGGGGTGGAGAGCTGTTTCCATGACAACCTGCTTCCAAGTGGGAGTAAATCAAGGGGCTTCAGCAGCGAATGGATTTAAAATTCATGTTTGCCGGAGGGGACATTCATGTGAGGATCTCAGAGGCATTTTTGGAAGCTAGAGATAGTTTCTGTAATCACCCAGTTATGGACCCCGTACTGCTCCCTTGGATTGTCCAAAAGCTCATTTATACACGTGAACATGTTCATTTCATTCCGGGTTTCAGTTTCAAAAGTGGTACAATAACCATTGACCATTGGGTCTCACAAGGTTCTTGTGTGTAATAAACAAGCTAATGCACAGGAGACTTGCTCTGAGAGAAGTAAGGCAGTGATGTAAAGGGAGACAGGGGGAGTGATTAGGTTGTTTGAATGCCTAGGCAGTCATCATTTACCAGATAGTAAATGAGCTAGACACGGCTCTAGCCCATACATTTTTTGGCTCTCTTATAGGTAGAGGTGGACAGGTCAACGGCCAGCACGCCTCTTAAAGACCTCTTGTCACAGACCGTGTACACAGTCAGCGTTTCTGCAGTGTATGACGAGGGGGAGTCTCCCCCAGTGACTGCTCAGGAAACTACCCGTGAGTTGAACTTGCACTTTATTGATCATTGGGAAATGACGCTGTGTGCGCGTGTCACTGAACCGCCTTGGTTACTTCATTTCTTCATGTTATTTTTGCCCAGATTTAATAATGTTTGGTTCCTAGACTGTTTTTCACTTATTTTCTTCCCATCTTCTATCTTTATGTCTGTTCCTTTTATGATAATTTCTTTATTATTCTACCTGCCACCGTCACTCATTCATCTTCCAGATATTTGAGTGCTGTGTGTATATGTGTGTGTGCGTGTGTGTGTGTGTGTGTGTGTGTGTGCAGGGGGGTGGGGAGAAAGCATATTCTTGATGTGTGTTGGACATCGTCTCTGGAAACCACGCACTAGTTATCAGATTTTTTGAGATCCTCTTATACGTAAAGTGCTATCAGGGCTAACAAAAATCTAAGCGTCTTTGCCCTCAGTAGTCCGTGATTTTGTTGCAGAGATAAAAGGTAACAATACATGAGATCCTGAAAGGAAGGTGGGGTGTGTGGTGCTCAGGGGGAGGGCAGACTTCTGCAGTGGAAAGGTTAGGGAGATGCTGGGCACCTGCTTGGGCCCCAGCTTCCCTGCTCCATTCTGGGGCCGCTTCAAGGAATGTCCCTTTCTCTCCTGCTCATGATGCTTGCATAGTATTTAACCCAATTATCATTACCTGCTGGTCTTATTCTATCTATTTGACTTTTCCCTCCTAATGAAGGCAGAGACATGTTTATTTTGCTCAATTTGTCTCCAGTTTCCGGCTCAGTGCTCAGCATATAATTTCCTAATTCAGTAGTGGTTAAGAAATTGAGGTCTGGTACCAGCTAGGTTCCCAAGAAATATTATGGGGGCTGCAGAGGTAACTTAAAATTTTCTAGTAGCCACATTAGAAAAAGTAAAGAGAAAAATGAAATGAATTTTAATAATGTGTTATAATTTACCCTACATATCCAGAATATTATCATTTCAGTATTTATCAGCATTGTAATCATTAATGAGGTATTTCACATCTTTTTGGTAATAATTTTTTTTTTGCAATCCAGTGTGTATTAATTTACACTTACAGCACATCTAAATTCAGATGCCACATTTCCAGTACTCAATGTCTACCATGGTGGACAGCACAGGTCTAGAGAATTTAAATGACTTGCCCAGCCTCACCCAGGAAGCCAGAGGTGGGATCAGTGCTGTAGTCTGGAATTTATACTTCCTATCCAGCAGCTCCTGTGCAATGCTTAGACGCTTCTCCTTCGGTGCCCTGCTGTCTCTACATGATGAAGATATCTTGTCAGGCGTCACAGCCTGGTCCTGAGCATCAGACAGTACCCACTTCTGCTCTTTTCTGCCCATGTCATATCTCTTAGAAATTTCAGTTGCCTTCTTGGCACCAGTTCTTACCTGGAAGGGTAGAAGCTAGAGGTGGAAGTATGTCCGTATGAGCAGATGACAGGTTTTTCATAAACATAGCAGGAGTGGTCAAGAGAAGAAAAAGTCGAGAAGAAAGACAAGTTGAAGCAGGTCATTTCATATACCAAATGGACACTCTCAATGTATATTTGTAATCCTTAGAATTTCCTGAGAACCTTTAGATACATCCAAAGTGCATTCTAAATGGGTGGTTTGTTTTGCAGTTGTGCTTGTGAAAGTGGTACCAGTCTCTTGGTCTCAATGAGCCTTTTCATTGTAATTATTAGAAACAAAATTTTTGATGGTTCTGGGTTTTGTGTATTTGGCTTTGGTTACCAGGAGATAAATAATTGACAATGAAACCTCCGAACTGGTGGCAGGCATTCCAGATTGCTTGAGCTGCAAACTAACTAGACGACTGGTCAGTAGCAGGGCTGTTAATTGGGATTTCAGCTGTCATCAGCACTGCGGGGCTATTCCTGTCTCTGGATAGAGTCAGTACAGGCAGCTGCATGTTGTGTTTAAGGTGAGTGATCTATAGGAAGACTTTATGTGTGAATTACTTAGATCAGAACATTTTATGGACCACAAAGGTCCATGCACTCTCTATATTGTGGACTAAAGTTTGCACTTGATGTGTATTGTCATGTGATGAAGTCCATGGTTTTTCTTAGATTCCCCAAAAGTGTGAGGTGCAAAGCGATTAAAAACCACTGAGTTAGAATAGTGTTAACTAAATGCTAACTTTAAAAAAAAATCACCATTTTAGTAGAATATAACTAGTAACCTATTATATCCACAAAATGTTTGCCGTTTTCAGAGCTCCGTCTCATATTTACTTTCAAATGAACTGAATTGGTAGAATACTTGGTTCTAGGCCGCGTCATCAGCCAATTTCCCCACGTCCATTAAACTAGAACAAGGAGGTTGATTATATGAAGTTTGTAGATCACCTCCAAAAATGTCATCCTGCCTTTTCTCACGACAGACACTGTGCCGGCCCCAACAAACCTGCAGATTACTGACGTGACACCGGAGAGTTTCAGAGGGACGTGGGATCACGGAGCTTCTGATGTGTCTCTCTACAGAATCACCTGGGCACCTTCTGGAAGCTCAGATAAGATGGAGGTAGTGTTAACTCTTTCTTTCTCTTCCCGTTTTCTTCCTTCCTTCCTTCCTTTCTCTCTCTTTCTTTTTCTCCCTTCCTTTCTTTCTCCCTTCCTTTCTTTCTTTCTTTCTTTCTTTCTTTCTTTCTTTCTTTCTTTCTTTCTTTCTTTCTTTCTTTCTTTCTTTCTTTCTTCTCTTTCTTTCTTTCTTTCTTTCTTTCTTTCTTTCTTTCTTTCTTTCTTTCTTTCTTTCTTTCTTTCTTTCTTTCTTTTTTCTTTTCTTTCTCTCTTTCTCCTTCTCTCTTTCTTTCTCTCTCCTTCCCTCTCTCCCTCCTTCCCTCCCTCCCTCTCTCTTTCTTTCTTTCTTTTCTTTCTTTCTTTCTCTCTCCCTCCCTCCCTCTCTCCCTCCTTCCCTCCCTCCCTTTCTTTCTTTCTTTCTTTTTCTTTCTTTCTTTCTTTCTTTCTTTCTTTCTTTCTTTCTTTCTTTCTTTCTTTCTTTCTTTCTTTCTTTCTTTCTTTCTTTCTCTTCTCTTCTCTTCTCTTCTCTTTTCTTTTTTTTTCTTTTCTTTTCTTTCTTTCTCTTAGGGAAACTTATTTGAAATATGTATTGCCTCTGTTGCCTGAAAAGCATCCTTTCCTGCTGGTGGCATTTTGGCTCATGGCTTGCACCAGTGCAGGAGGAACATCTAGCTAAATGATGTCAACCAGCCGCCATTGAGTGTATGATAGACATGGTGACTTAATCTTGTGTGTTTGTTTTTTTCATCTTTCCCTAAGACCATCTTAAATGGAGATGAGAATACTTTGGTGTTTGAAAACCTGAATCCGAACACTCTCTATGAAGTTTCTGTTACTGCCATTTATCCTGATGAATCAGAAAGCGATGACCTGATTGGCAGTGAGCGCACATGTAGGTGTACAGCTTTCAGTAGGATGTTGTTATTTTAAAATGGGCAAAACAGAGCTATAGCTGAATTAGTAACATTTCCCCCAATTTTTTTTTAGTGCGTTTGATACCCTTAACAACGCAAGGTACGCATTTTTATTTGCTGATTGTATGAATGACCAATGAATGAATGAAAAATGTTATAAAATCCATGGCAAACAGGCTTTCTGCTTTTAAATTGTAAGGTGTTGATTGGGACCTCTTTTAAATTGGTTTTTCTTGAAAAACTTTGCTTTTCTACTATTTGGGAAGGAGTCTTTTGAGATCCAATGACCACCATTTATCATGAGGTTAAATTTAGTTCTAAATCTGGAAATATGCAACTCTCTTGATTTCCTTGGCCACAATGCATATTCGGGGGTGGGGTGGGGCAGGCAGCTCCCTCAGAGGAGGCTCAGTGTGTTTACTCTGTTTCTCAATCATTTTTTTCAGCTCCCAAAAGTGGCCCACGAAACCTTCAGGTGTACAATGCAACGTCTAACAGCTTGACTGTTAAGTGGGATCCTGCTAGTGGCCGTGTGCAGAAATACAGAATCACCTATCAGCCTGCAACAGGAGAGGGCAATGAACAAACGGTAATTTGCTCTGGGAAAAATGTAACTTGGGTAAATTCTACCCTTTCCTCCTCAAAGTTCTCTCACTCCCAATGTTTAATTAGCCATAATTTCTTGAGAGTCACAAGGGTTACCGTATTGGATGGAATTATTTGGCTCCAGCCCTGATGGAGACCCACTGGACATCCTCAGGGGAGACAAGAGTTGCTTTTCCAGGTACCCTCACAGTATCAGGCCTGTGCCTCAGTGTATTCATGTTTTCCTTAAAAACTATGAGGGCTGGATTATCCATGAGGATATCTAAATGTTTGAGTCTCTTTATATTTTCATCCATATCTTTCTAACTTCATCAAGTGTTGGGAGTTTGCTAAACCTCCATTATTCTGATTTGTCTGTTTTTTGCATGTCACAAGGTATCTCTTAGATCTGATGTTTCCAGATCTGAGTACCTGCTCATCTAATTCATACTGTTGATCACTTTTATGTTTATCCAAACGGAGGTTCCTGACAGTAGGACTGTAAACTCAGCCTTCATCATCTTTATCTTCCCAGCCTGCCCTATTTAACAGAGCCCTTGTCCAGTTTACCTTGCTTGCTTTAGTTGTCTGTCTCTGAACCTTCTCCAGCTTTGCTTTTATGAAACATGTGACTAGAACTGCACATGTTATCCTGGGGTCAGGAAGCACCATGATTTTTTACACAGATAGAGTGATGCTGTCTGATTTATTCCACATACCACTTTTGGTGAGGGCTGGCATTTTGTTGATATTTTGGGGGCTATCATATTTCCTCAATTAGGCTTAGGGAGAGGTGTTGTTCACTTTCAATCATCTGACTTGCTGAGCTCCAGCAAATGGGCCATACCGCTTACCATGTTTGAGGTACTAGCTGAGGTGGATGCAGGCAGTGGTTACAGGTCTCCATCCTACACAGTAAGTGGGTTTAGCTGAATCGGAGACACTTCTGTCCCCAGTGTGACTTGTGAGTTGCTCTGTTGCAGTTTCCACAGAACTAGACTTAGGTAGTATGATACACTTGGATTGAGAATTTGTCTTACAGGTTATCAATAATAAACTAAATACCAACAGTCATCAATTGGCTTTTATATAAAAGAAGTCACATTCGATGGATTGATATTTTAATGGCAGAAACAGAGCTTTTGTCTGTGCCAGGCCAGATTTAGGCAAAGCTTGTCCTTAGCATTTCTGTTGTTGATCGTACTGGCCCTCCAACTGCTGCCCTGAGTTGCTTAGTGTCTGTCAGCTGTTGGTCATAATTAGAAGGCGTCTTATAAACTTATCCCATGTAATGTGTTAGTTGATAATCCCTTAGGATTTGTTATTCTTTGGCATATTTGCATTTTAATGCTAGTCCAAGAAATAATCAAACTCATGACTCACTGGTGCTTGAATGATTTTGGAGAGTTGGATGAGAGATGTAGGCACACACCCTTCTGCTTCCTCGTGAGGCTGGTTCTACTAAGTGGACGCCCGCAGATTTGTTAAGTGACAAATATGTTAATACTTTGCTCTCATAACCTCAGATACTAAATTTTTTTAAGTGGTATTCTTTTTTTTAATTGAAGTATAGTCAGTTACAATGTGTCAATTTCTGATGTGCAGCATAATGTCCCAGTCATGCACATACATACATATATTCATTTTCATATTCTTTTTCATTAAAGGTTATTAGAAGATACTGAATACAGTTCCCTGTGCTATACAGAAGAAGTTTATTTTCTAACTATTTTTAACATTTGCAAATCTCAAACTCCCAAATTTACTAAATTTGTCCAAACTAGCCACTGTAGTTCAGTTCATTCATCTCGAGGATGAGTCCGGTGATTCACTGAGGTTTTCTCTGAAACCCAGACTGCTCGAGTGGACGGTGCTCAGTGGGAAACATCTGGACTGTGCTAGCGCATCCAGCCATTCGCATGTGCACTCACGGCGGGCAGCCTGCCATTTTCATGCGATTTTAATTAGTATGGCATAAACATCTGAATTCAGTAGACTGTTAACAAAGCGTCCAGAGTTTCTTTCAACAGAATAGCTAGACGGCCTTAAGCAGTGAATTAAAAAAACACCTTCAAACTCCGTAATCGAGGATATTGAAATCACTTCATACCGGCAGGCTGGAATCAGGGAGGTGACTGGGAAGCCCTGCCTGAGTGTGGCCTGTACTGCTAATGCTGGTGGAGGAGCAGTTTTGGAGGGGGGAAACCAAAAAGCTTTAGATCTTTTGCTGAATCATTTTAATGTGCTTCTAAAGCAAATAAAAACCATCTGTAAAAAGGTGAGAATAAAACTGAATGGCTTCTATTACTATGCAGTTCTTTGCTATCTTCAAGTTCCTTTGCAGCTCACTTAGGATTAATGCCTTTTTGGAGAAGAGATCTGTGAAACGTGTTTTGGTTGAAATTTTGCAGTGCTGGCCGCTAGCCAGTTGAAATATCTTTTTAAGGTCACCAGTTTAAGGCTTAAAATCCTTTTTATGTCTTAAGGTGTATAGTTTACATTTAAAGTGATACCCTAAGATATATTTTAAACTTTCACGGCGGGACATGTTTCCAGATCTTGGCAAAGGTCGCAAACAGCTCCCTCATAGAAAAAGCTTTTTCTAACAGATGAGTGAGCTGGAGAGAGCAAAGCTGACGCTTATCCCTGTTTGTCTCAAGACCACAATAGGTGGACGACAGAACAGTGTGGTCCTGCAGAAGCTGAAGCCTGACACTCCTTACACCATCACTGTGTCCTCCCTGTATCCTGATGGGGAAGGAGGTCGGATGACGGGAAGAGGCAAGACCAGTAAGTGAACCTGGGCTCCTGTGGCGTTTTTAGTAACCATCATGGGGATGGAATCGCATCTTCTGCTGGAAACACTGGGGTGACACAGAGTTTTGCTAATCTTTTAAAATGCATGTTAATAGTGATCGTCATTGGTTTTGTTTTTTTCTTTTTTGGGAAGGGGGTGTAATTAGATTTCATTTATTTACTTTTTAATGGAGGTACTGGGGATTGAACCTAGCACCGTGCACACTAAGCACACACTCTTTCCCTGAGTTATATCCTCCCCCAAGATATTAATTGTTTTTAATATCCTTAGCTGGAGTTACCTATTTCTGGTCTTGGAGAAAGGTGTTTCTTACTTTCTAGGATAACACAAACAAACAAACAATGCTCTGGGGCCAAAATACCTTGTGGAGTGATGAGACATGTACCAGATGATCACAGACATTTTTTCCTTTATTTACTACTTCTGCAGATATTTGCGGGGTGCCCACTACAGGGGTCCTGCTGTAGGGTTCCCGGGACCCATCAGTTAACCTGGGCTTCACATGTGCTGGGTTGTTAGGGTCACATGTGATGTACTTTCTGTGCCTTTCAGAACCTTTGACGACTGTGAGGAACCTCAGAGTGTATGACCCCGCCACCAGCACTTTGAATGTTCGCTGGGACCACGCGGAGGGAAATCCTCGTCAGTACAAGCTCTTCTATGCACCCACAGCAGGTGGTCCAGAGGAACTGGTAATTATTTCCTGTAGGGAAAAGTGTGTATTAGTTTCAACTGTAGATTGCAAAGTGGAGATCAAGAGTTGACCAGTTTACCGTAGCGCCGAAGGAGTTCATGTTCCTTTAGTAGAACTTGACGGAGCGTAGTAGGTTAGTGCCTTAGAGCCTGGGTGATGGGGGCTTTCGGGGGATTGGGGCTGGGGGATCAAATCATTCCAGGGACTTTTCAAGAAGGAGCCTAGGATGTGTGCAAAGAAGTCTTCATCAACTCTTATAACAGTTTGTATGGGGGCACATCCTTAGTCCCAATATTACAGAACCTGCTTCTTGACTTTGTCTTGAGTTAATACTTTGAGTATTTTATTGTTCAAAGTATCACTTCTTGTACAAGTTTTTCAGCTCAAGTACTTTACGTTTTATTAAAATCTTTAGGTGCCAATCCCTGGGAATACCAATTATGCCATTCTTAGGAATCTGCAGCCGGATACCCCATACACTGTTACAGTGGTTCCCGTTTATCCTGAGGGCGATGGAGGGCGTACATCAGACACCGGAAGGACATGTAAGTGAGAAGGCAGAAAAATTTAGCTTTTTCATGATGCATTTTGCTTTTTAGTATAAAGACCATATAGGCCTGTTAAAGACAATTTGGAAAATTCATAATGATAGCATAAAAATGTAACAGTTACCCATAGTTTACCTCCAGCCCCCACCAATTGTTAATATTTTAGTGTATGAAATTGAAAAATTATGATATTCTTCTTCTAAAATGGTAACTTCAGGATTTATAAGTGTATACACAGTTATCAGTATTCTCTGTCACTGACAAAAGTTCATGAGCTTTGCTATGTGCTTGGTAAATCCGTGTGAAGCAGTGTGTTGTCATTGGCTTTCAGTCTTAGTTGCTGAAATCTGTTCATCACGTTACTTGATTTTACATGTCTCTGGTTTGCTGACGAAGTGCTTTCTGGAGTTGAAAATTTGTGTGCTTTTATTTGCTATTAACATCTTGAGAAACCAGTTTATAGTGGTTTTACAATTCTTTGTAGTATCATTTAAAGGTTTTGGTGCATACCTATAAATATTTTTTTGGCTTAAAAATATACGTGCTGATGGCTAAAAGAAAGCAAGTGTGGATGACTTCTTTTGGCAAAAGAGTCGTCGTCTAGAAAGATAATGTTATTGGAGTTTGGGATTAATACGTGGATTTAATTTGCATGGTTTTCTAAGTCCCTGTTGGGGCAGTTAATTGAGAACTGAGTGTACCTTTGATTTTTCCCTACGTTTGCCTTTTCTTTGAATCACAGAAGACATTTAGTATCTATATGTTGAATGAGAAGCAACGACTGAAACTAGTAACCTAGCTGCCGGAGTTAGATGGGCGTCCTCGGTGCTGTCAGTTTTCACTTAGAGGCAGAGACGGTAGAATCCTCTTGTCTCTTTCTCCATGACCTGTGCTGGAAAACAGAAGCTGCTTTTCCAGTTTCTTGCCCTCACCCTCGTCCCTTGTCCTTTTACAGCCAACCCAGTACTATTACTCTTACTTCCTTGTTTTTATTGGCACCAACTTAGCTTCTGTAGAGACCAAGGCCCTAGTTGGCTCAGTTTGGCTAAATTTGAATTTGGAGAGTTTTCACCTGCTTTTGTGTGAAGATAATTCAAGGTGTAAGGAGGCCATTATTCTATCCTTCTAGAGTGGATGTTCGGGAGAAGTGATAACAAGAGCTCGACATATATAAATAGACACAGGAAATATGAGTTGGCTTTTCTTTCCTCAGTGGTGAGAGGACTGGCCAGAAATGTCCAAGTGTACAATCCGACGCCTAACAGCCTGGACGTTCGCTGGGACCCTGCCCCCGGGCCAGTGCAGCAGTATCGCATTGTGTATTCTCCCCTGGCTGGCACGAGACCCTCGGAAACTGTAAGTAATGCTGTCATCTTAGAGCTGGCAGAAGAATTTTGCAGATTTTTTTTATGGCGCCTCCTACTGTAGTTGTTGGCACAGGACAGTAGATGAGTTGGTGTGGCACTGGGTCGCGTGTACACTCATTTCCTGATGAACTTAGTCTCATTTTGTGTCCTGCTTGGCAGCCTGTGAGAATGCAGGCCACAAACATGCCCGTGTACAACACTTAAGTGATTGCTTTTGATGAATTAAATCATAGGTGTGTTAACTGTAGGGCTAATTAGCAAAAATGAATTTGGGAAAAATGCAAATTAGCTATGGGCTTTCATTGTAACACCCACGTCTTTGTTAGGAACCTACCTGAAAGTGTACCTTCATTGGCTCTTAATAGATTGCCCAATCTATCTTAGTACTATTTGGTTTTCTAAGTAGGTTAATAATATAGAGATCAGAGATTACTAATTTGAGTAGGGACAGTATCAGAACAGCTGAGGGAAAGTAAATTTACAAGACTTTACAAAAAGAAGCAAGGGGCGTGAACAAAGGTAAAACACATGATGAGCCTGTCTGCATGTTGAGTTGCATCCTTGTGTGTGGCCGGACGTGTTCAGACAACACTGCCCTTACCCATCGCATGGAGTAGCTCTCTATTTTAATAGAAAATCTCTCCCCTACAAGTGTATCTTATGTGTCTCTAACATTTGGGATGCTTTGGGTCACTATCGTAAGTCCTGGATGTTGTATTTGAGAACCTTCTCAAGGAACCTAAATGGGAGGTGGTTGAGGTTGCTAAGGGTCAAGTGTGAGCTCACAGTTTTTGGAGAGGGCATTTCTGAGGTTAAATTGCATCTAACACTGTGGCCTGGGCAGATGTCATAGGCAGCATAAAGGTTGGCTCCTGCCGTGTCTGAGCTCAGCCATTTACTACAAACATTATTATGCTGATTAATAGAAGAGTCCGTAAGCATTTGGGTTGTAGTCAGGCAAAATTTGGCATGTCCTCCCCTCCAGATTGTGGTGCCAGGAAACACCCGCACGGTGCACTTGGAGCGACTGATTCCAGACACACCCTATTCTGTGAACATCATTGCCCTCTACTCGGACGGAGAGGGGAATCCCAGCCCCGCCCAGGGCCAAACACGTGAGGCTGAAACCCTTCCCACCCAGTTCCCTTGGGACTCAGTGAGGAAGGCTGGACAGGTGGGTGGTGAGCGAGGGGTGCTGAGAGCTGCCTCCACCTTGCGTGGGTGAGGGGAGGCCTGGCGCCCATGTCTGCCAGGTTCCCCGAGTTCACTTTCAGGCTGAAGGCCGTCTGGGCTGAGTGAGTGTCATTGGGCCATTTTCTCATCTGGGATCTGAGTTAAGGAGAGGTTCCTCCCCTTCTTCTGCCCTGTGGTGGGTCTTCTCACCAACAGGGCACTTCTGAAACATGATGGTTCAGCCTCTGTGTTTCATTCCACAGCAAGTGGTTAGAGTAGCTGAAATCTCTTTCTCTCCCAGTCTGTACGTTTAAGTTCCAACCTAGTCTTTGTCCTGGAACGTTCAGCATGTAACCGTAGCTCTGAATGGAGCACTTTCTACTGTTTACGGGTGCACGTGAGAACTGTAGGAGGTGTGGATTTTATCACAAGGGAGTAAACATCCCAATGAGAGGTGAAATCTCTGGGTGCAGTGACTCTGACCTGGTTACAGTTCTTTTATACCCCTCCCTCCACCCCCATGTCCCCCTGCTCACAGACGGGCCACTAACTCTATTGTGTTGATTTGTTTAGTACCACGCAGTGGGCCGAGGAATATGAGAGTCTTTGGGGAGACAACCAACAGCCTCTCCGTAGCCTGGGATCACGCTGATGGGCCAGTTCAGCAGTACAGGATCATTTATTCTCCCACCATTGGTGACCCGATTGATGAATATGTGAGTCGGCTATGCGTTGATTTGAGCATTTTGTAACCTCTTGCCTGATTGGAGGGTGAAATGAAGCTTTTTTTCTTTAGGAAGTGCTGTGATGACAGCTGAGCGCTTGACTCTTGCGTGACAGTCACATTTTATATGACTTTCTCTGACTGGGTATTGAGGCCCTCTGAATGTGCCTAGCATGGCCTCCCCCACCACAGTCAGTGCCTTTGGGCTCATTTCTTTTCTAAAGACAGGCTGAAAAATGGTCTTGTCATAAAAATGCATATTTTTAACCATCTCATTATACCATAGGAACTGAGTCTGGTGAAACATGATACCTATTATTCTGAGCTCCCTAAATTAATGTTCAAATGAGGTGACTATGTAAACTTTAACTTTTCTTTAACTATAATTCCTCTACAGGGTCTCCCTTCAATACTCCAGTGCTCATCAATCTCTTTTGTCTAAATGTAACATTTTGGGGTGCATTTTCGTTTTGGAATATACATATTCTCCTATTAGCTTCAAACTTTTTGAGTGTCATATATTATCACTCTAAAGCAGGTTCAGGTTGCTTGGAGCTTCCTTGTAGCCCTCACTATGTATATCAATCTATTATGGATGGAAGAACTCCCTACTTTCTTTAAAGTTTAGTGATGAGCTGATGTGATCATTTAGTGGAAGATCACACAGAATGCTGATCGCAAGTCCTTTAGGTCTGTGGTTTGCAGCCGTTTTGCCACACACATCCTGTTTGTTCTCCCTTCATTATCCCCATGTTATAAAATGTTGTCTACTTGAACTTGATAGATTAAGCTTTAATTCAAGCCCCTGTTTTTATTAATCAGAAACACATGTAACTGTCAATTCAAGTTTCTGATCAAACTGAGATAAGCAGTGTTACCACAGTTAGTTCCCAAAGCAGAGACGCTCATGCTTCTGTGTTTGTTCAGCCTAGCCATGGACAAATAGGCAATTTCCCGTCACTTTCTGAAAACAGTAAAAATGTAATTCTCACCGTGCCCTCCCAGTTCACCATTTGGAATCAGGGGATTCCACGCTGGAATTTGCTGGTGTAAGTGACCCTGGTTGTTTGTCAAAGCAAAGCATAGGGTTGGAGGAGGGATTGAGAGATCTGTCTGGTTCGTTTCCTCTTCATGGATGCAATTGATTGTATTTTCATTTCCTCTTCTCCACCTTTTTCACTTGATTAGTATCAGCCAAACTGATATTCTTGAGGACAGACACTGAGTCTGCTTTTGCTCCCCAGTGTGTTCCCAGCAGCTGGTACCACACCTGGCACATATTTGCAGAAAGAGCACTAGGCAACTGACACATGGATGAGGGGGAGCAGAGGTGCCTGCTGCCAAGCACAGTGGTGCTCCAACCCGTGTGTTGAGGTGTTGGACCAGTTACTGCCTTTCATCCTCACAGCTTCCTTCCCAGATGAGATACTGAGCCACAAGGCCAGGAAGTGTCTGATCTGAGATTTGAGCTGAGATCTGCCTGACTCTAAAACTACTCCCTTTGCTGCCCAGCAGCAGTGCAGACAATCTGCTCTGCCGTGAGCATTGTGCAACGGAAAGGAACTATGAAGAAAATGTTGTTGTTTATGGGAATACATAAAACCATGTTGTCTACTCATCTGGAAGTCCTCTAGCTGATAATAACTTTAGAATTTAACCTGCAGACCACTGTCCCGGGCAGAAGAAACAATGTAATACTACAGCCCCTGCAACCCGATACCCCATATAAAATCACTGTTATTGCTGTTGATGAAGATGGAGATGGTGGCCATTTGACAGGAAATGGAAGAACAGGTGAGTGTCTTATACCTTTTATAATCTTTCAAGTTTGTCGTATTTGAGTGCATACATCTCACACATTATCTTAATACTGAATTAACGTTGGTACGGGATATTGAATTTTGTCAAAATGATATGAGAGCAGAATGTTTTAACTTTTTAAAAGTCCACCAAAAAAAAAAAAAAAACCTGAGACAAAAATCTGCATGTTTTGCTTTGCTTGAGTTAGTTTTATTTCTTCTTTCGAAAACTATTGCATGGTCTCTGAGTAATGTTTTACTCTGCGTGGTATCAGTTAATAAGGCTCTCGCTGTTAACTCAGTCAATTAAATGTCAGCAAAAAATACCCCATCACAATGGAATCTTAAAGTCATTCAAAAAGAATCTTCAAAGTCATGAAAAAGAAGCAAGATGATTAGCAATCATCTTCTGTCTTTACAAATTTAGCTTTCAAAAAAAATATTTTCTTTCTTGTACTAAGTCATTTACAAGGAATCACTAGGGTTCATGCCCCTTTTCTAATCTACACTGATGGCAGTTTCTTATGGTTTAGATTAAAGTCTTCACTTTGGTTGCTGGAATCACCCTAGGAGATTTAAAAATGCTTCTGCCTGGGTGCCACCTCCAGAGATACTGATGTAAATGGTCTGAGATGTGGCCTGGACCTGTTCTAATGTGCAACCAAAGTTGAACATAAAGACAGGCTGGGCCATAGGTCTGCTGAGTTCCGTTATTGGAATATATTGGTATTACTTTTTCTTCCAATCCAAGAGCGTGGGATATCTTTCCATTTTTTAAAATCATCTTTAATTTCTTTAATCAGTGCTTTGTAGTTCTTCCTGTATAAGTCTTTCACCTCCTACATCAGATTTATTCCTAAGTATTTTATTGTTTTGGATGCAGTTTTAAAAGGGGTTATTTCTTTACTTTCTCTTCCTGCTAATTCATTGTTAGTGTAAAAAAATGCAACTGATTTTTGTATGTTAACCTTGTATCCTGCTACCTTGCCAAATTCTTTTATCAGGTTTAGTAGTTTTTGTGTGGAGCTTTTAAGGTTTTCTATATATAGTATCATGTCACCTGCATATAGTGACAATTTCTTCTCTTCCAATTTGGATCCCTTTTATTTCTTTTTCTTGCCTGATTGCTATGGCTAGGACTTCCAAGACTATGTTGAATAGAAGCGGTGAGAGTGGGCAGCCTTGTCTTGTTCCAGATTTTAGTGGGAAGTCTTTCAGTTTTTCACCATTGAGTACTATGCTGGCTGTAGGTTTGTCATAAATAGCTTTCATTAGGTTGAGATATGTTCCCTCTATACCCACTTTCGTAAGGGTTTTTATCATAAATGGGTGTTGAATTTTATCAAATGCTTTTTCTGTGTCTATTGAGATGATCATGTGGTTTTTGTCCTTTCTTTTGTTGATGTGGTGTATCACATTGATTGATTTGCAAATGTTGAACCATCCTTGTGTCTCTGGGATGAATCCAACTTGATCATGGTGTATGATCTTTTTTTATGTGCTTTTGGATTCTATTTGCTAACATTTTGTTGAGGATTTTTGTATTTATGTTCATCAGTGATATTGGCCTGTAATTTTCTTTTTTTAATAGTGCCTTTGTCTGATTGTGGTATCAGGATGACGGTGGCTTCATAGAATGAGTGTCGGAGTACTTTAATCTTTTGGAAGAGTTTAAAAAGAACCAGTGTGAGTTCTTCTTTGTATGTTTGGTAGAATTCCCCAGTGAAGCCATCTGGTCTTGGACTTTTGTTTGCAGGGAGGTTTTTTTTATTGCTAATTCTATTTCATTTCTGGTGATCAGTCTGCTCAAGTGGTCTATTACTTCTTGATTCAGTCTTGGTGGACTGTGTGTTTCTGGAAACTTGTCCATTTCTTCTGGGTTGTCCAATTTGTTTCCATATAGTTGTTCATAGTATTCTCTTACGGTTTTTTTGTATTTCTGTGGTATTGGTTTAATTTCTCCATTTTCCTTTCTTATTCTGTTTATTTGTGTTCTCTCTTTTCTTCTTGGTGAGCCTGGCCAGAAGTCTGTCAATCTTCTTTACTCTTTCAAAAAATCGTGTCTTGGTTTAATTGATTTTTTCTATTGTTTTTGGTATTACCTTTTCGATTTCCTTGCTACACTTATTTGCCCAAACTCTTTATGTACTAAAATGATGTTGACAATATTACAGAATTTGGGAGAGGGTTCACTGGGAAGCTCCTTAGAGAAAAGCAGAACTAGAATGTTTCAGCTCAGTCTCTCAAGGGCAGGAATTTGTATATTTATTGACGTCTGTTGTCTACAGGACTGAGTCAACAGAGATTCAGTCTAGCCACGCAAGATGATTTTAATCTAGGAACTACCCATTTTCACTTTTCCTTTCAGTTTTACAATATATTTTGGTACTTTTCTGGAGGAAATGGCATCTTTCAGAATTTTGTGCTTAGTCAAAGTATGTAAAAAAATCTCTACTAGATCTTGAATTCTCCAAGAAGGATCAAAGCCGCTTCTAGATCCTCTTATGAAAAAGTTTTTTGAAGTTGAATTCCTTATTTGTGTAATGCTATGAATAATAACTCAGCAGCTGACTAACATGCAACCTAACAGTAATGCTCTAACTGGGATGGAGTGGGGCAGTGTTCTGGAGCTTGGAGGATTTTCTCTAGGTCATGTTGGTAGAGGATAAATAGTGCTGGCAGAGAACATCATTTTGGTCACTAGCTAACTGTGTGGTCTTGGGCAAATCATATCTTATTAATGTGATATGGTGGTTGGATGTGATAGTCTCTAAATTGCTTTTTGGCTCTGACAATCTGTAATCTATAGCATTCTAAAAAGGGTATGAGGTCTTTTTCTATTTTCTATCATTCTGCATCACATAACATACAAGCTCTGGAAATCACCGGTTCCTAAGTCCATTTGATCCGCTGTTTGAATTTGGAAAACTACTGAGCTTTCTGTCGAACATTTCAATGCCTTTTAATTGTTTTCTGATTCAGGACATTATGAGATATTATTAATTTGCTGTCATGGGGCAGCACTGTCAGTACTCACGGCAACACTCATAAAGTTTTGTGCTCTCCTTGTTTGTCAATAAAAGGTCAGTAATGTGTGCCAATCTTTGTTTTCAGTGGGATTACTTCCTCCTCAGAACATACACATCTCAGATGAATGGTATACAAGATTCAGGGTGTCCTGGGATCCTTCACCCTCTCCTGTTCTTGGATATAAAATTGTGTATAAGCCAGTGGGTAAGAAGGCACCTTTATCATCATAGAAACGCACTGGGGGGTATTTGTGTGTGAGGGTGTTCTTTATTGCTTCCCCATGAGATTCTCCTGACAGTTCTGTTAGTACATCAAGTCCTCTCTGATCAGAGATAGTGCTTCTGGAAATAGTATTGAAGCCAATGGTCTAAAGCACTGTTGTTACTGTGGATGTAGATGCAACTCCCATTCATTTGCATGACTAAAAAGCTTGATTTGATTCATAAAATTGGGCAAATTAAAACTGTGTTCAGACAACCTATACCGTATTATGATTTTGAAATAATGCATATTTAATAAATATAAACATCTGCATTTTTCACACTATGTCAAGGTATCATTCTGTTTTGGGTATATGCATTGTAGTTTATTCATGACAGGCTTGCTTTCAATTTCCCATTTCACCCAATTGGTCATCACCTCTATAAAATTATTTGCCATCTTGGTTTCTATGTTCTATTTGTTTAGCAAAATTGAAGAAAAATGCTCTTTGTATTACACTTGCTGGGGGTATCTTCCATGCACCCAGGAAGTGTGTGAACAAGAGAAAAATAAAGGAGAGAAGGCAGGAGTAAGGATATGTGAGCCTGTGGAAGAAATGGAGAGAGAGCTTAAAGGTGGAGGACTTTCAGTAACCACACTGCATGGAACAGGGTGCATGACAGATGGTCTTAAATCATCTCTACAGCAGAAAAATGTTAATTGAGCACCTAAAATGTCCAAAGCACTATGCTGGCAAAGTAGGGCTTAGAGAAGAAGAGGCTTGAGAGTCTAGGCTAGTTGACTGTGGGGTGATTTATATTAAAGGAACATTAATTACACACCTGCTGCACTGCAGGTAGTGTGCTCTGCTTTGAGAATAAGAGAGAAAGGACTGAGTCTCTGCTCACAGTTTGATATTCACCATATAATGCATCAAGTGGATAAGAGGCTATGGAATTAATGGTGTTCATACTATCCTTTGAGTGTATATTAAGATATTTGATTTTAAGAAAAATTTGAGACTAAAGATGGCACATTTCTACATATTTTTGTGATTGTTATTAAAGGTTCCAATGAGCCCATGGAAGTCTTTGTTGGAGAAGTGACATCATACACGTTACACAATCTCAACCCCAGCACCACCTATGACGTGAACGTTTATGCCCAGTATGATTCCGGACTCAGTGTCCCTCTGACGGATCAAGGCACTACATGTGAGTCACGCAGCTTCTGTGGTTGTAAGAAAAAGTGTAGTACAAATGATGAGGTCAGGCTTTCTTCTTAACATGCGCATGTCTCCTCAGCCTTGAGTAGGTAACCCTTTTGTGTCCAGCTAAACAAGTGCTTAAGTAATATAATTGAGTATACAAAAAATGTATATGATATGTTTATTTCATATAAAATATATTCTGAATTTTGAAAGGTAAAAATGATAGACATTATGGTTTCATCCACAAATGATCTATAAGATTAGAGTTTGGATGCTCTGTGGTTCTTCTTGACATTTGATGTTAAATATATATTACCCAAATGCATTGAATGAATTGAAAGTTTTCACAGAAGTGCCATGATTACTGGTTTAGCCCATAAATAGATTTTTGTCGCCAAGTGCTTTAATAACTATTTAAGGACTTAGCAGATAGCCTTTCAGAAAAATTTCTTATTTTTCATGAGACATATTTGACTTTCATAGTGTTGAGAGGGACTACAGGTAGACCTTATTTTATTGCACTTGGCTTTACTGAGCCTTACAGATGCTGTGTTTTTTATAAACTGAAAGTTTGTGGCAACCCTGCATGAAGCAAGTCTACTGGTGTCATTTTTCCAACAACATTTGCTCACTCTGTGTCTCTGTGTCACATTTTGGTAATCCTCCCAATATATCAAACTTTTTCGCTGTTACTTTAATTGTTATGGTGATCTGAGATCAATGATCTTTGATGTTACTATTGCAAAAAATTACAAATGGCTGAAGGCTTAGATGATAGCATTTTTTAGCAAAAAAGAATTTTTAATTAAGATATGTACATTGTCTTAGACATAATGCTATTATTGCACACTTAAAAGACTACAGTATAGTAAGAACACAACATTTGTATGCAGTAAGAAAACAAAAAAAAGCATGTGTCTTGCTTTATTGTGATATTTACTTTATTGTGGTGGCCTGGAACCAAACCTGCAATATCTTCGAGGGATGAAGAATTTGGATCTGCAGGTGGAATTTCCTTCTCTAGAAAATCATTGATAGAAAGGGAGGTCTGTTTGTGCTGTGCAGGTTTTCATGTATGTTTCTTACAAGGAAACAAAGTAAGACTTCAGACATCTTTTTTCAGCCACAGTTTTAGAATTGCGTTATGATTGAAAGTATGCTTTCTTTCTTTCTTTCTTTCTTTCGTAGTATATTTAAACGTGACAGACCTGAAAACTTACCAGGTCGGGTGGGATACGTTCTGTGTTAGATGGTCACCTCACCGGGCAGCCACTTCCTACCGGCTGAAACTAAGCCCTGCAGATGGTACGTGTGCAAAAAAACCAAAACAACAAACAAACAAACAAAACTGGAGCCCATGATAGCAACATTTTAAATTTCAGTAAAGGAGATGTCATTTTGTTTGTAAAATGATATGTAGAAGTGTCTTTACATAGAATTAATGATGACACTGGTGTTCTCCTTTGTCGTTCTAATCAGGAACCAGAGGACAAGAAATTACAGTGCGTGGATCAGAAACCAGTCACTGCTTCACTGGCCTTTCACCAGATGCCGATTACGGCGTCACTGTTTTTGTGCAGACACCAAATCTTGAGGGACCAGGTGTCTCTGTCAAAGAACATACTAGTAAGTTTCCGAGTGTTCTGGAGCGTCTCCATAAGTCTTCAGAATAGGATCCTCTATGTGTGCGAGATGTCAGTGACTTCTGTGTGGGCACTTCTCCTTACGAGTGGCAACGACGATGTGACAGCAGGGTTTTGGGGTGGAGTCTGTGGCTGGTTTAGGACCTTCATCTGCAGCAAATCTGTGCCGCCTCTGTTGGTGTAATTTTAAGGAAAGACCTAGGAGAGAGGGCTGGCTCTAGCTGACAGAGAGAAGGTGAATGTGTGTCTGTGTTAGTGACCTTTGCTCATTTGATTCTATCTGAAGGTCTTACGTTCTCCCTTTGAATCTGGGCTTCACTTCCTGCAGCTGTGGTCAGCGTTGAGGGGCCACCCATGGTACCAACTTTGGATAAAACAGAATTCCCAGTGTGTCAGTGCCACTGAGACTAGATTTGTTTTTGAGGACTTAAATGGCTCTTAAAATTTACTTTCTGTGTTATGAAATGTGCACATGTGTTTTTCTCATTATTATTATTATTTTAAATTCTAGCCTTAAAACCAACAGAGGCCCCTACAGAGCCACCCACACCTCCTCCCCCTCCCACAATTCCACCAGCCCGGGAAGGTAAGTACAAGCCGTTAGGCAACACATTCAGTTGATAGGGATTGAGAGTATTCTTATTTATGCAGCCCATACATAATTTACAGCTGATATAAAACACTTCTGATTTATTATTCCTGCTAAAGCGTTTTTAGATTAAAGGAGAAGATTACCAGTAATTTGTTCTTTTCCCCCTCCAGGCACATTTCAGCATGAATAAAATCAGTCATAAACTACTCCAGCTCTCCAGCTGGAACTCTGTTTCCTCAGTTTTGCAGATGAAGGTCTAGCGATACCTTACATAATCCGTAGTCACGTGGTGGGCATTTCTTTCCGCTGGCTGCTGGCATCAACAGGCACTGGGAACCTTTTGGGCTAAATTTGCAGTGTAACCCCTGGAGCTTTGGAATTCCTGGCTTCTGACCTGAGAAGTGCCCTGGATTACACAAAGCTAAAAAATTTCCATTCACCGAAGTTTGAAACATAACTGTCACTCGCAGTGAACTGGTAAAAGGACATGTGCTGAGCTATTAAGACTGGTCTCTCAGTAATTTGGGGAAATTCTCAGTGCTTCATGAAATTTAGTTTAAGCTAATTAACCACTAGTTTATTCTTCTGCCACGTTGTTTCCAGTATTTAACTGAAAGCATTTCAGACTTTAGAAGTATTTTTCTTTTATCTGAGAAGGCTCTAGAATGCTATGACCTCATCAAATTTATTGAAGAAGTCAAGTTAAAAATTAAAAGTGTATTATTATAGGATAAAAGAGTAATGGGTTTCTTTAAATTAGATGGTTGAAAGGAATTCAGTAAATAATTTTGGCTTTAAAACATGTTAATTTTTTTTTCTCAATAGATTTTATTTTTTAGAGCAGTTTTAAGCTCACAGCAAAATTGAGCTGAAAGTGCACAGAGACCCCATATGAGCCCCGCCCCCTGCCCCACAGCCCCCCGCCCCCAATAGCAATAGCCCCCACCAGAGTGGGACGTGTGTTACATCCCATGACCCTATTTTAACACATCATTATCACCTAAAGTCTGTATTTACATCAGGGTTCATTCTTGGTGTTGTACATTCTACATGTTAAATTTTTATACACTAAAATGTTCTTACATTTTTATTTTCAGATTTTTTTTTCAGTCTTCAAGTCTGAAGATTCAAATTAAAGATATTTATTTTATTCCATTCCTTACCTCCCTCCATATGATTCTAGTGGCCTATGTTAAAATCAAAAGGGACCTTCTTTGCACTAGATTTTTTTTCCATATTGAGTCTTTTTTTTTTTTTTTTCCTTAATTGAAGTACAGTCACTTATAGTGTATCAATTTCTAGGGTAAAGCACAATGTCCCAGTCATGCATATACATACATGCATTCGTCTTCATATCAGATCTTTGATAATTGTATACAAAATCTCCAAACCCACTGATGACTGTTCTGAAGTTCTGGCCATCATTGTTTTTCATTTGCTTTCCTTCTTATTTACTGTTTGAAGCTACTGGAAGAATTCCAGGAGGAGAGAGCATATGTTTGCCTAGTGGGTCTAAGCAGGTAGAGTAATTCCAGAGCAGAAATTGGGGGCCACCTAGAGTAGCTCTTCTCAGACTTTACTGTGCGTGTGAATCATCTGGCATCTTGTTACTGCTGATTCTGATTCAGCGAGTCCAGGGTGGGGCCCAGGACTCCGCATTTCTGTGAAGCTCCCAGGCGATGCTGTTGCTGCCAAACCACCCTGGGAGTAGCAAGATGTTAGACTACATTTCTTAGTTGTGTATTTTCACTTGAATGAAAGAATTCATCAGATTTGGGGCTCCCTTTGTGTTTTTTCCCCCAGTCTGCAAAGGGGCCAAGGCAGATATTGTGTTCTTGACTGATGCTTCCTGGAGTATCGGGGATGACAATTTTAACAAAGTTGTAAAATTCATCTTCAACACTGTGGGCGCCTTTGATGAAATCAGTCCTGCTGGAATTCAGGTGGGTATCACTTCACAGGTGGTTATTCATCTGTCATGTCTTGCTGTTTCCTTCGAACTTCTCTTTTTATGTCAAAAGAGTTTTCAGTATGAACTCCGTTTTGACTTTTGTTATTTGCTGTTTTCTTTTTACATGTATTTTGGGGAAGGAGTTGGTTGTAAATGAAAAATAAATAGAAAATTGATTCCTCTAGGTATTCTCTTGGCTAGATGATATTCCTGCTGAAGAATTTAGGGAATTCTGACTCTAACTTCCTGCTTGAAACTTCCGACATGATCCAGTTCCATAAAAGGTCATCTGATGTGCTGGAAATTAAATGCACTGTGATTGCCTCACTCGGTTAAGTCAGATCAGTGATGAGTAGTGATTGGAGTGGGTTGTGGAGCCCCGCTGTCATCCTCTGTCATGACAGTGCAGATGTTACCTTGGCCAGAAGAATGGTCATTGTTGGCTCCACGGAAATTTCGTTTGTTTTCCTGTAGTGATAACTACCAGTTACCTTGCTTGGGAATCACTCCATATTTGTTTGTTTTACTAGAGTGGGAACTTAGAGAAATTTATCCTTCCATGAGACACTTCAAAGAGTAAATGCTCACTTATGCTCTGACCCACCTGTAAGTCTGAGAATCGACTCGTCCACTTCCAACTGACCCGTGGACTGAGCAGGGTCAGTGGCCCTGTTACTGCTTCTTGGATTCTGCAACCTTGAAGACCCACTTGAAAGTCTACCTTTTCTGAGAAGCTTCCTTGATAATTTTAGGCATTGCAGACTCCCGAAGGGTTGTCTCTATGTTGCTGTCGTCGCCTGTGTCACTTTATGTGGTCATTACTTATGTGATTCTCTCCTGTCTAATTCGTTGGCTCCTTAAGGCAACAGACTGTACTGTATTAACTTTTTTTTTGAATTCTATTCTTTCCTTCTCCATTCCTCTCGGTGAATTTTATTCTTTATTTTGGCAGTTTGTCTCTCTTGATGGTGACATTTTAGAAATAATATGAAAATAAGAGATTTGGACATAAACCATAACTGATTTCATAAAGAAATCATGTCTTTTATAGAATAGGGCTTTATGGAATGTATTAAATTTCAAATCCCCAAATAATCCTACGGATGTTCTTCCAAAACCCAAGAAGAGTAAAACGTCAGGCTAGTTATACTCTTAACTTAATGTGTAAATACTATGCCATTAAAAAAATCCTTTTAGAAATTCAGATTTTTAATAAGAAATAAAAAAACTACTATATTTTAATAACTTCTATGTGCCAGCCGCTTGTATACATGACTCTTACTCCTTAAAGTGATGGTGGAAAGTAAGTATAATTATCTCCATTTTACTGATTGAAAAAAAAAAAAAAAGAAAGCCCAGAGATGTTGGGAACTTGGCCAATGTCACAAAGCTATTAATTGGCAGAGCTGGGATTTGAACCCATTGAATCTTGAGTATAAAGCCTGTATTCTTTCCACTAAATCACGCTGCCATGAAATTTGTGATGAGTTCTGATTATCACACGGGTGACATTTAAAAATTACCATGAAGAAGAGATGTAGTCAGTGGGAAGGAACAGTTGGCTGAGAACTAACTGCTTAGCCAACACTTGTACTGAAGGTGGGACATTCTCATTTCTAATCCTGGAACCTCCCTGCTCTCCAGCTTTACCCATCCCCTCTTACATCCAAGAGAATGCATACAGTGCATTTACATTATTAATATCAATTACTGACATTTTCACTGAAGATCAGAAATTAGAGAATTGAACGAGACAACAGTAGTGGAGGTTACAGTATTAGCTATAAGGAGCTTATAATATCCCGTCAGGTCTAATACACTTCTTTTGCTCAATCGGCAGCTGGAAGAATCACTTGAAAATTGAAACATTAAAAGAGATGACTTACCCTCACCACCAAACCACATTTCCTTTCAGGTCTCATTTGTGCAGTACAGTGACGAGGTCAAGTCTGAGTTTAAGCTGAACACATACAACGACAAGGCCCTTGCCCTCGGGGCCCTCCAGAACATTCAGTACAGAGGAGGAAACACAAGAACAGGTACCGTTAATCAGCATATACGTAGACCTTGACGCTCCAAAGTGTTTGGCGGGGTAGGCTGAGTGTAACATCTCACTCTAACATTCAAATTCTTATCAGTCGGGCGTGGCTAATGACATTTGGATAGTTTTCGCTGAATGACATGAAAATGTTCTGTGCCACATTCTACAGGCAAGGCCCTCACATTTATCAAGGAGAAGGTCTTGACCTGGGAGAGCGGTATGAGGAAGAATGTCCCCAAGGTGCTGGTTGTGGTCACAGACGGTCGGTCACAGGATGAAGTCAAGAAGGCGGCTCTGGTCATCCAGCAGTCAGGTGAGCACAGGCAGACATTAGATGCCTAGTGATTGCACTCACTATTTTCAGTTTCAACTGTTCGGGAAAGATTGCAAAACACCAAAATTGCTGAGTCTTCTTTATGGTTCCTGCTTTACTCTGTATTCCAGACCTTTCTAATGTGAGTTTACATTTAATTAGGGAATGGTTTGATAACTGGTCAAAAATGACATGGTGTGTTCTTTGTATAAGACATGCCTCAGGGTCTGTCAAAGAGCAAACTAGATTTCCCTTTAGTGACTGGAAGGCTACAGACAGCAGTAATGAGAGGATCCTCGAGCAGACTTCCCGCCATAGCAGAGATGAACCTTGATGCTGGTTCAGCCCTGTGCAAAGAGAGACTTAAGGTTTGGCACGTCCTGGCAGATGCAGACCCCAGGCAGGCTGCTGGAAGGTTCACTGCAGAGGAGTGGCGAGGCTTCCGGGGGACATCACTGGTGTAGATCTTGATAGCAAAACATCCTGAAAGGCTCCCTGTTACACTGCCCTTCGGATTAGTTATTTAGGATTATTAGAGATGAAACCAGGCCTTTATAGTACTTGCATTATCAACTCCCCCACCCCAGCCCGGGAAAGGTTCAAGGTGGGCTTATTTTAGAATTCTATGCTATGCATGATTTACTGTGGTATAAATTGTACTCATGACATGGAGTCTGTCACCTGCACATACATGGTTCTTTGGCTAAAAGTAGGAGTCATGATTAGTGCAAAGTCTTCGCACAATAGAGATTGTTCTATGCGCTGATCTTTTCTGTAAATTATTTCTGTCATGTTATGTTCTTTGAGCAGATTTTTGCATGTTCTGTGCTCCTAGCTGTGTTAATTTAGGGGTTATCAATGCATGCTCCTCAAGTTACCTTATCTCTTAAATTATGTAACTAATTCCTTATGTAGCCTATTTTTTTTTTCTCCTGTCAAATTAAGCTTTTTGGAGTTAAAACTTTGTTTATTTGTATTAGCCTAAATAAATGAACACTTATTGCCAGTGGGAGTTGGAGATACCGTTTTGAAAGTAGTCAGAGTACTGACTTTGAGCCTGAGTTTGTTGAGAAAATCAGTTTCAAGAATTCCAAGTTTAAAAATGAGCTCATTGTTGGTGTCTGAGTCACATAAGCTTGAAATGTTAATGTTGCCTAAGAGAACTGCACAATTAATGGGGATATAAGGACTGTGGATCTGTGGAAGGAAATGTGTACCGTATTAAGTCATTCTGCTATTAAAACGTTCATCTTTTAATTGTTAGGATTTTATTTTAGGACACCCAATTACTTGAATTTTATAAGCCAGAAAATAAGAAGACCCAGAAAAAGTACACATTCATTAAACAGAGTTTATGTCAATTGAAGGAACTTGCTGCCTAAGCTGAGGAAATATGGCATCATTTCTGATAAGATTTTATTTTGAATTGTTTAAACAACAAAGAACAGAAAAAAATGTGTAATTCTTTCTTTAAACTCTGCGCTGCAGGGTTCAGTGTCTTTGTCGTTGGCGTGGCTGATGTCGAGTACAACGAACTTGCCGACATAGCCAGCAAACCGAGCGAGCGGCACGTGTTCATTGTGGATGACTTTGAGTCATTTGAAAAGATAGAGGACAACCTTATCACTTTTGTCTGTGAAACTGCCACATCAAGTAAGTCTTGGTCCACATGGATCCGCAGTCTCGCTGGTTCTGCCAAATAGTCACTTAGTAGACCATTCCCTATCCTATATGAGATCAAGCCTGTGCATAAATAGATCCTGGGAAACCACTTGAGAACCTGATGAATCATTGCTCCTCTTGAGATCACGCTAACTGTGTGCTTGTCAGAGGTCCATTATTTTTAGCCTTGAAGATGTAATAGTCCTTGTATGGAAATAAAGTGTTTTAAGCTATTCTTTTCCCACCATCCTAATGCCTGTGACATTTGAGAAAACTAACCTTCAGCTTAGAAATGCATTTATAGAAGCATTTCTGTGAGATGAAGGTTTTCCCTATTAGTAATCAATTGGTATTTGTTCTGTCAACATCCGTGCGTCAAGAGAGCTACGAAAAAGCTGTGCACACGCACTCCAGAGAAACTCACTTGGTTCCCATTTGTTCATTTGGATGTAGATTTTTCTTGTTGTACCAGGACCTCAAGTTCAACCTTTAAAATACCATGAAGGACCAAAGATGGATGATTTAAGTCGATTTTTCCTCTTCCCCATCCATGCGCTCTGATTCTTACAGTATTAGATTATGGAGACAATTACGTGGCTGCTCTAGACCCCTGATCCCAGGCAGGGTTATGCTTTATAAGTGTTATGTTTTCCCCTAATAAACATTATACTGAGATCTCAGAACTCTGGTTAGAGGCAGCAGTTGTAAACTCCTGTCAGTGCTTTACTGTGAACCTTACGCGGAAGCTCAGAATGGAGCTGGCTGGTGAAAGAGGTCAGAGAGCACAGCTGTTCCTTCCCCTCTTGGGGGTCCTGGATGCAGTCCTCTGCCCCCCCAGCTCCGGGGCCCAGATTGAAGCCCATGGCACACTCGGCACTGTGAGGTATGGTAGCCAGCATGAGCTTCCAGGACTCGGCAGAGAAGAGGGTTGGGTAGCAACAAACTTCTCCTGCCCTTGCATAAATCCCTGCAGAGAGAAGTCCTTTAATCTGTTGACAAATACCTGAAAACTTCCCCCTTGAATTCTGTCTTACTATCCTTAAGAACATTGTAAAATTCCATTTGGACTGGAGAAGCTTCAGAAAACAGTAGTTACACTGGTAAATAGTCTCATTTCTCTTACACATAGAAAATCTACACAAAAATAACGTACAAAATATTTGATCTATGTTATGTTTTATAAATGAGTGACCAGCTTTGTTACTTGGCACATGTACACAGCTGCTTTCTGTGCACTTACTGTGTTTGTATACCTGGTTGGCGAATCGTTCTTAAACAGCACTGTACATTGCAGGTTGCCCTCTGATTTATTTGGACGGCTACACCTCTCCAGGTAAGCAGCCATACTCTTGGGCTCCTTTATTTCAGGATTTAAGCAACAAAATAATTAAGATGGACTCGTTTCAATATTTTCTCCTCTTCTCTGATGTGAAGGTTTTAAGATGCTGGAAGCATACAACCTGACAGAAAAGAATTTTGCTTCTGTGCAAGGAGTCTCTTTGGAGTCGGGGTCTTTCCCCAGCTACTCAGCTTACAGGCTTCAGAAGAACGCCTTTGTGAATCAGCCTACAACGTAAGTGCGGCAGCGGAAGGTTCTTTTTCTTGTAATGGGCCGGACACTTTTTTGAGGCTCTTGGAATCCTTGCGGACGTCTTAGAACCCTGGTAATTCAGAACTGTCGGAAGAGTCTTATGGATGACCTGCTTTAGTTTCCTTAAGTACAGTTGGGTTAAGCGCCTCCCACCAGGTCACACAGGAGACGAGGACTCAAGGCTGCTCCCCTCAGACCCAAGGATCTCAGCCTGTTTCTGCAATATTATGGATTACTGATCCTTTTGAATTTAAGGCTAGGATTGTAGTTATGCTTATTCTAAGGGAGGTTGTTATAAACAGGAAGGCAACTTATTGTTTCGAGCATTTCTCCTTTGGTGCAGAGGGACCGGATGGGCTCAGTGCAGAATGCAAACAGGCATTCTTTCCAGTGTTTCTGACTCCGGAAAATGAAATACTTCGTTAGTTTTGCTTGTCCGTGATCAGACAGGCAGCAGTTCGTTTTTATTGGCCGATTGTCTGGCGACTTGTTGGGTAGCTCTAGGTGTTATTTTACTTGATGAAAGTTTGTACCTGGGTCCAAGAACTAAAATATGTATTTTTTATTCATTAGAATCAAAACGCTTTAATGTTGAAAAGTAGGTGTTTGGCAACTTATGGACAGAAAAGAACAAGAAGAAACCAAAGCTTTCAGAAACTGAGGACAGGGTCAGACAAACAATGTCTGAAATTTGAAATGCTCTGGGAAAGCTGACGGAAAATTCAGGCTAAAACCAAACCTAATTTCTTTCAAGGAAGCACAGATTGTATTGTTGTAGTTTGACCGCATTGTGAGTTTCTGACTCTTTTATGGTTAACCACATTGGTTTGAAGTTTTAGGATTGTCAGTGAACCTTAATACCCAGTGTTTAACTCTCAGTCACCTCAAGATTCAGTTCCTACATTTTAACTTAGAACAGTCTACTCTCCTCTCAAGATTCAGAACTTGTGGCTGAAAGAAGCATACATGCAATTAAATTATGATCATTTTTGTTCATAATCACTCTAACCAAACAAGGAGAAAAATGGGCTAGGTGAGAGATGAATTAATATGGAGAAGATAAATTTTTAACATGGATGTTATGAAGACAGTTGGTTTTTTGAACATACAAAAAGCATTGAGTCAGTCTACCCAGAACATATGTTTTTAAGAAGTAGGGAAGCATCATAGTCCAGAAGTCCCAGTGGAGTCATACTAGGACACGGAACCTCAAGAGAAATTCTGTGCTCGCTGTCAAAATTCGTGGAGGAATTGCTTTCATTTCTGTCCAAGAGTTGATTATCAAGGCCTTTTTCCTACCTTCAGGAAGAAAGTATTATTAAATGATCTCAGACAGAAAAATGATTAATTCTACTTCAAAGATTCTCCCAGAACAATGATTGACTCAACTCTATAAGGACACATGGGGCCATGTTTTATGACTCACAGTCTTAGAGCCAAAACCATTTCCTTTTAATTGAATCATATCCTTTTAGCAGCAGTAAACATTTGCACATGTACATGGCCTTAACATTTATTATTGGTTTTGTTTTGGGGAACAGCTGAGCTTCTGGAGATTACTTGATTTATTTGATTCTGAGGGAGGAATTTGGAAGTGTAAAACCTGTTAGAGAGAGGGAGTGAGAAATTAAAACCTTAAATCATCTTACTTCTGATCTCATACCCCTGACACTGGAAATTAAATTTATTTAATAAGATTTATTCTCTTTAAATTATATCCATAGATGGAACATTTATCACTTTAAAATTTTTATCTAATTTTATAATCATCTATGTGTCTAGAAAAATTATTTATTAACAGTAGGATAAAAGACCGTTTGGCAACTTCTGACTTTATCAGATTATAAATAATCTATTACAGCTTACACAATGGGTCTAAGGTTTGTGATTTCGAGGTCATTCCTAAATATTTCCCCTTCTGATACATAACCAGATTATTATAAATGGCTTCTAATACTACCCATGATGAGATTCTAGTCCAAAGACTGAAAATATTCTCTTATTTCTGATGAGAAATCCTTGTTAATTAATTAATTTTGTTTTGTCAAACAGAGAGCTACATCCAAATGGACTCCCTCCTTCATATACAATTATATTATTATTCAGACTTCTCCCAGAAACTCCTAGTGACCCTTTTGCAATTTGGCAAATCACAGACAGAGACTACAAGCCACAAGTTGGGGTGATTGCAGATCGTAAGCATTTTTATCTCATTTTAAGGCACATACATACATATTTTTGATTATGTGTTTTCTGTCCTTCTCTTCTCTCTATAAGAACCTTCTGAATATATTTGTTAGCTGGATATATGCTTTTATGTTTAAAGTTTTAAAAATATAACATATTATTAAATATTCAAATTACATTTTAACTCAAATGAAATGATTGAATTTTTAAGAAATCTCTCCAACAAGAATTATTTGTTAATGCTTTCAATGTAGAGTGTTCACGCATTTGATTTGATGACAATTATGTGTTGATTATAGCTTCGAGCAAGACATTATCATTCTTCAACAAAGATACAAGAGGTGAGGTGCAGACTGTTACATTTGACACAGATGAAGTGAAGACATTATTTTATGGAAGTTTTCATAAGGTAAAAACGTAAGCTAATCTGGTTATTTATAGAAAAAAGTTTATGACTTAAAATTTAAACTAATTTATTTTATTATGTATTAAAATGTCATATTAAGCTGGTGGAAACAACTATGTTTTTAAAAAACAATATGTTAGAGAACTTGATTAATTCTAATAACCATGAGATAACTACTATTAACATTTTGATATATTTTCAATGCTAATACCTTTTCAGAATTTGAATTGTGTGGTATATACAATATTGTATGCCCACCTTTTCTACCTACCCTTTTATTTTGAAACTTTACGTCATTTTGTTTCAAAGGCTTATTTTTTGTGGATTGTATTTAACTGATAAAAATCATTCTTTCTTAGAGCATAGTAAGCTGCTTCTACTTGCTTGTTTATTGAAAAGTCACACAGTCAAACAAAATCAGTCCAAAAGTTATCATTATCTACCAAAATAATTAAGATAATTGAGATGAATGTTTATGAGATTAACTTTTGCATAAACACACTTAGAGCTTCTCAAAAAAATCTTATTGAAAGTTCTAACATGCATTCTTAGGGGATTATCTATTCTTGTCTTAGGTTTTTTGTATTTTAACATCTGAGTTTAACAGAGACTTTCTATCAGTTTTCTAAAGGATGATTAATTGACAAATAAGCATACAGAAGCTGGCAGCATTAGAAATGAAAAGAACAATCTAGTGGAGGAGGCTTTTTAATGGCAGTTCTTCATTTGCTGGGTGAAGTTAACAGGAGCAGTACCGTCTGTTGCACAAGTGGTCTAAATTTTCTCCAGTATGCCACTCAGAAACTTAGTCCCCATGTACAGAAGACAAGTATTTCCAATTCAATTAATTTCAAGTTAAAATGAAAGAACTTTCCTGTCCTGGGGTAGATTCAGCTGGATTTCTTGCTGATTCTATTCCCGGGAATCTTGGTTTCTTTCCAGAATATTTTTCTTATTCATGAATTGGATTCTTGGTAAGGATGGAAAAGGACTTTCCTCATGGGGCTCAAAGAGGCTTCAATGTGCACATTAGTGAGAAACAAAAAAACAATGATGGAGAAACAAAGATCTCTGAGTATAGTGGCACATTTGCTTAACAATTTATAGGCTTTCATGGTGAAGTGCTGGAAGAGAAATAAGTGCCTTATTGGGAAAGCAAATTCTAGTTTGACAAATATTACTGGCTTCAACTGCTCCTTGTCTTATAATAGACGTTCAATCTGGCAAAGTTCTTATGAACTGTTTTTGGCTCATTGATACACCCATTAGACTTACATTGAGTAACTTGATAAAAAAGACTGTTTTATTTTTCTTCCATACTCGCTGAAGATATTAGAAATTCAATCCTCTCCTAACCAACTGATAACCATTTAGGAACTATTATTTTTTTAATTTCCAATTTTCATTGAATGCTTCATTTTACTTGAGCAAAATAAAGCAGTATTTTGCAGAGATCTTTAGTGACAGCCATTACTTATTGCAAATCAAGATAATGATTTTTTGACATTCCCTTATTTATAAAGAGGTAACTGTAGTCTTAGGTTTTACATGATGCCTCTTCTCCTTCTCACAAGCTCTCTTCTCTTCTCCAGTTCTCTACCTTCTTTTTTTGTAATGCCTTCCTTTTTTAGTTTCTCCTTTACTTTTTCACTACACTCTTTTTCCTCCTCCATTCACAGCCCACTCTTTTAACCTACTCTTGTATGTCTCATCAATTCTAGTAACCAAGTTCAATCACTATTGACTACTTACATTCTTTACTGATCTAAGGATCTGAATACCTTCTTTCATTTCCCATCTAACTCGGGAAGTGAAGTTCTTCAGTCTTTGGGAGAAGAACAAGCAGTTCTCTGATAGCAGCTAACTAGTGACTAACATCCAGTGGGCTCTTGCGAGAGAGGGAATAGACTAAGAGACCTTGAGTAGGGAATGGCAGACTACTACTGCTTTTTGAGGATTGTCTTGAAGAATTTTCGGTGTCTCTATTCTGTTGTAACCGATGACATAGACTTAAGTGAGAAATTTCTAATAAGAGGAAAAAGTGGAATAGACGAAAAATAAACATTTTGGGAATGGTAGAGCTTGGGAAGGCAAGGCGTTGACAAGTGTTCTTATTTCTTTTTACTGGTCTGTGGCTAACAATGCTTCACAGTTGCAAAATAGTCCCTGAATGCTTGGGACAATGGTCTACAGATGAATAGCCATGCTGAACTGTAATTATGCATGTGTTTAAAACAATAAAACACACTGAAGACATTGTAGCAAAATATATTTTTAGCATGCGTTTCTTTACAGTTAGGACTGAATGACAAGTGTATCTGGAAAAATTTTGTTTCACAAATTGAAAGTCTTGATTTTGAAATAATTTTTCTGGATACTAGGATTTTTCAAATACTTTGTGGCTAGCTCTGAGACTGTTCATACAAGGGCCAACAAGTAAGTTTTAGGATAATAAATATATTGGGAATATTTATATGATATTCTTCTTGAACTCAGTATTAGATGATTGCCCTGGGAGCATGTACACTTTCTTTATTTTTAGTAAGTCATATATCACTTTGATAGAAAAGCAATATGTAATTCATACTTACCACTTATAGATGCACTAAATTAGGGTTTTAGTGGTGATTCTATGTGGGAAAAATATTTACTGTTTAAAAAAAATCTCTTGAGATTGTCCTTATGCTTACTGACTCAAAGCATTTAAGAGAATTTCTGTTTCTTCACCTGGAGCTAAGCTTTCAAAGTAATCATCAAGGCTTACTGGAGTATTTGGGCTGTGATAAGTGGAAACTATGAAGACAAATATAAAGTCAAAGATCACCTGCAGTCATTCTTTACATTATTGAAATACATACTTTTTATTAATTATCTGTACTAATAAATTTCTTAAGATTCTGAGTGTCATCAAAATCAGACAAAAAAATAAGATTCTTTTCTTATAAGGAAATTGAATCTTGAATCTATTGATTTCCAGAGCTGAATCTTTACAGGAGACATGTTTTAGCTCTTTCCTGTGTTAGGTATCTACATGGTGTGTAAGTTCTTTTCAGCAGGGATTAGGGACTGACAAATTAGAAACTGCATTAAGCAAAATCACTGGAAGGCATTTGAGGCTTCTCAGTCCTGAATATAGTAATATGTTAGTGATTCATCTACTTGTATTTGAATAGTTTGTTTTTTATAATTTATTTTTAATAGCTTTGTAAAATATTGGCTATGTTCCCCATGTTGTACAGTATATCCTTGCAGCTTATTTTATACATCATAGTTTGTACTGCTAAATCCCTTACCTTTATGTTACCCCTCCCTCCTTCCCTCTCCCCACTGGTACCACTAGTTTGTTCTCCGTATCTGTGAGTGGCTTCTTTTTTGCATAGTTATTTATAATTTACAGAGTCATCTCATCTACATAATCTCTGTCCATCTCAAGAAGAATACCTAGTGGGGAAAATAAGAAATTATGCAGATATGTAATAGCTGAAGGAAACTGAAACCCAGAGAGGTTAACTGGTTTTTTGAATTTGATGTCATTAATAAATGACATTGATTGACACTTCAACCTGGTTCTTGGATTTTTAGTCCAGGACTCTTGATTTGGGATGAGAATAACTATAAGAACACATTTTTTTAACTTATGATCTGAAATACGCTGAAGTCAACCAGATTTCCCTGGGTCAAAATTTTGTAATGGAAACAAATGATCTTTTTAGGTTCATATCGTAGTGACCTCAAAAAGTGTTAAGATTTACATCGACTGCTATGAAATTATAGAAAAAGACATCAAGGAAGCCGGAAATATCACAACTGATGGTTATGAAATTCTTGGCAAACTGCTTAAAGGGGAGAGGAAATCAGCCACAGTAAGTAACACATTTTTATTTTTCTTGGTACCTTGTGTTAGGATTGAAATGGCATTTAAAAAAGTAATCAGTGAGGTTTTTTTCCTCTGTGAGTTTTAAATTGTTTAATTTCTTGGTCATATTGAAACACTGGAAAAGTTACATTGAGAAAATATGCTACTGAAAAAACATAGTCATGGGCTTTATTGCTAGAAGCTAAATAGGATGTCAAGGCACCAGAGAACACCGTGTAGTCAACTTGGAACAGAATCAGATTGGAGAGTGCCATATGAATAGATGCCAGGATGATCTGTGAGATCTAAACAAATTCTTTTTGTTGTTGTTGTTGTTCTTTGAAGGTAGAAATTGTTCACACAAATTTGTGTACTCAGGACAGCACGCATTTGTAGACCCCACTGTGACTGTCACAGACCCCGAGCTCCCTCACAGAGGGGTCACATCAGCCTTGGAATGAAGATCAGCCACTGCACTTGCAAGTGTCAGTGGCTCACGTCTGAGGCAGGGGCTTGCCAACCCTCCTTACACATCTAGCTAGTAATGCAATTTTAAACGTGAGGTTTTCACTGTACCAGGCTAATTAAGTTCATTAATTAAATGTCAGTCAATGATGACATTGTTCTAAAAGCAAAGCTAATATCTTTGGCTTCTATTATTTTAAAAGTTGTATTTGTGGAATTTAGCTTTCTTCCATGGACAGGATTTTCTTCTTCTAGATCTAAATGTAAAATTTTTATTCCACAATGTAGAAACAATTAGTGCAAATTTAATATTATTGCAATTAAAATCCGGACTTTTTATTGAACATTGAATTTGGTATTTAAATAAAAACAATTATATCAGGTTTATAAAAGAATGACTGTATCTAAACAGTCTTTTCCTTTTTATCAGAATATCTGTTTTTCAATATGGAAGATATATATTCGATTGAAATAGTTAAGCTAAAGGTAATCATAAAAATTTCAGTCAACCCTTAGGTAAGAATTTATGAAAAGAAGAGCATCAATTTTAGAATAAGTGAGGAATTTCTTTTTTAATGTTAGTTTTCTACTATGGTGGACTCTTAAAAATTGATTTAAATGTGTATATTCTTCAAATTTAAATCCTTAATTAACTACATACTTAATTCTTTAGTAAAAAGAGAAATTAATGTTCTCTTAAAAAAAAAAAAAAACGAAATTCAATCAAACATTTCATTTTAGCCGAGGAAGTGAATCAGAAGTGGGAATATCACATGTATTTTGCTTTACTATCTCTTTCTCTTAGACATAAGTTTTTTAATGTTCCTATGAAGTAAGGGTCATATTGCTCTCATTACCTGCACCCTTGAGAGCGTCTGTGTGAGAAGGTGGCAGGGGTTAAAATGTGGCAACGTTAATATGAATGTTTTCCACGCATCTTTAGCTGATGTTGCTGTTGGTTGTTTGCAGTTCCAAATCCAGAATTTTGATATTGTCTGCAGCCCGGTGTGGACCAGTAGAGACCGATGCTGTGATATTCCCTCCAGGGTAAGCAAAATGGGATGGAATTCTGTCGTGGTTTTAGTAGTCCCCCAGGAATAAGAGGTGTGGATGCGGATGGGCTGGGAGAGGAAGTAGCCCACAGCAACTGCATCTCCAGGATGGAGTCAGGGACACCACTGTGTGCGTGCACATCAGCTACCACAGCTCAGGCCAGTGACCCTCCCTCAAAAGTCAGGAATGTACAGGACCACATCTGGAAATTCTCCCTTACAGCCCAGGTGGTTTTGCGTAGTCATGCTGCTGGTGATTAGGTTCTTGTTTCGCCACAGAAAGAATTCAGAGATGAGACAGGGAGGTTAAGAAAGTAAAGTGGGGATTTCTTAACAGATGGATGGCATACTCTTAAGGGGAGAGTGGGCAGGCTCAGGTGAGCAGCTGCCCTAAGTTTCTTTGGCAAGTCGGTTACATTGGGTGTAAAAATGAATGGGCAGAATATCTACTGGGGAGGGAAGGGTCTGGGGTCGTATTCCCTGATTTTCATCCCAACTCCACCTTCCCAAAGGGAGGAGGGATTTTTTTGTCATTATTTAGTCTGGATCAGAAGTGTCATGACGTCGGTGCATGATGGGTACTTCTAATCTGCAAGGTTAATTTTATTGAAATGAGGGCATAGTAAGCAAAAAGTTACATTCAGACACTAGAGAGTCCTACCCGTGCCCACCTTTCTTTGTCTGCCTCCAGGCCACTTGTCACTCCAAAATGTATGCCGCCCTATCAGCCCGGGGGCTCCTGCTTTTCTTTCTCTGCCCAGGGACACCTGTTATTTACACGATATAGGGTTTCCTGCACTTGGCCCGTGCCCCACTTTTTTGCCCAATTTCTGTTTGGCCTGCGTCCCCCTTTCTCTGTTTATATCTGGCTGTCTGCCTGCTCTAATAACCAGAGCAGCCCTGCTGACTCAGTGTTTTTGATAGATCCACTTATTTCAGAGTCTTCCTCTTGCTTGTAAAATACTAGCATTTTCACGAATAAGCCATCACCTCTCTGGCTGTCTAAGACAGTAGAAATATTTCTTTTTTGAGGTGATGGCTTTCCCCCATGATATCTATGTAAGCGAATAGTTACAAAGTTGAATGCTGATGATGGATTTGAAGCTTTTGGCAAACAATGACTGCATACATCCATAGGATAAAGATAAGTATGCATTATTGATTCAACAAATACTTAGTGAGCATCTGTTATCAGCCAGGCACTATTCTTTTTTTTAATTTTAAAAATTCTTACTGAATTGTAGCTGATTTACAATATTATGTTAGGTTCTGGTGTACAGCATAGTGATTCAGTGATACATACATATATATATATATATATTCTTTTTCAAATTCTTTTTCATTGCAGGTTACTACAAGTCATTGACTATAGTTCCGTGTGCTATACAGTAGGACCTTATCAGCCAGGTGCTAATTTATGTGTTAGAGTTTCAGCAGTGAAAAGTGAATATTCTAGTGAAAGGCAGGGAGAGAGAAGGAATTAACAAGTAGATATATACTGTGTTATGGGGTGAAAAGTCCTAGGATGAAAACAAAACCAGGATACTGGGCTAGATAGCCAGATTCATACCCTCAGCCCTCAGTGGTAAGGTGAGATTTCAGCAGAGACCTTAGTGAAGTGAGGGAACAAACAGGTGGATAATGGAGAAAGAGCATTCCAGTCAGAGGGAACTGAAGTGCAAAGGCCCTGAGGCTACAAGCTGCTCTAAATACCTGAGAAACAGGAAGTGGATGAATGGGCAGGAGTGGAATGAATGGAAGGGAAAAGGGGTAGGAACTGGGCGGGGGGCAAGGTGGAGGGGGGCTGGTTTGCAGACAATGTAAAGTCTTATAGGCTGTGGAAAGGGTTTTAGATTTTATTCTGAATGAAGTGGGTGTCCATATCTGATATACTTAGCATTTCTCTAACACCAGATTAGAAAAAATTGGATTAAATTACCAATGGTCCTGATGATGCTTTTGTAAACATAAAAGAAACATAACAAGAAAGCAGAACATAAAAGAAAGACATAAAGAAGCAAAGCAAGAGTCAATAGAAAACTAATTGTAATCATAACTAACAATGATTTCTTCAAGGTGGGAAACAGTTCCTTGTGTGTATAAGTGCACATGAGGGAGGGAGTTTTTTGACCCTCAATGTGTAGGTATTTTGAAATTCAGAATTTTGTATTAAATACTAAATTAGAAATCAGAATTTTAGTATTTTGAAATTTAGAATTTTGAAAATTCTTTTCAAAATTTCAGAGAGATGAAGCAAAGTGCCCCGCTTTTCCAAATGCTTGCACGTGTACACAAGACAGCGTCGGACCTCCAGGACCTCCAGGCCCTGCGGTAAGGAACCTGAAATAGTCCTTCCAGTTTTTCCTGTTAAATCTTTGGAACGATCATCCTTTGGCCAACGTGTAGTGCCTAAGATGTCCAGTCACTTGTATGTTCTTGGATAGGGCAAGCTGAATTGCCCACCATTTTGGTAGTATGTTTTAAGATCTGAAATGGAGTATATCCAGGAGAAAATTTGAACACATTTGAACACGTTTCTCCTGCCATGCAGAAATGAATGCTATCAGCTAGTATTTAAGAGCCGATTCAAGAGAAAACTCTTAAAGATATGAATTTGGGTTTCTCTCTGTAACCCTGTGATTTTGAAATTCCTTACGTCTCCTGAAAGCTCCCTGTACATAGCCATGGTTGAGAGGCTGACCCAAGAACAACTTGTTTAGAGCCTAGGATATGTGTACATTATATAGCGAAGATATCATGAGAATACCTTAGAGGATCATTTACGTATGTGATAATATCATAAACTCTGAATGAAAGTGGTTGGGGTTAGGAATAAATTTGAGTAAGAAGACTGACCAGGTCTATTCATGGGTGGAGGAGGGGGAGACCAAAAAAATGCAACGCAAAACATTGAAGATTGCAGTGACAGATCTCATTAATCAAAGTGGAACACTGATTTTATCAATCCAATGTCTTACCTGGGCTGGTTTTTCAGAATAGAAGTGACACCTCCAAATTCTATTGACATCATTTATGAAAATGACTAATTAACATAGGAATAGCTCAGAGAGCCCTGAAACACCAAGTTTTACTATAGCTGGGTCATAGAAAATACTGTAAATTGATTTTGGATTAATTACAAACCAGCTCCTCATATACAGAATTAAAAATGTCACTGGAATTACCATCATTAAAAAAAAAGTTAATAGTAACTTACTTAATTCATATTTGCAATCAGAAAGTTATATCCTGGATGTGACTTAGATGTTTTTGAGAAGTAGGTTTTTTTTTCTCTAATTGTAAGATAACGTTTTGGATATGACTATCATGTTTATTCCCTCTCTGTTCTGTGGCCTCTGAATTCCTGTTACTAAACTACATGTCCTGAGATTCTGAGAGAGTCAAGATACTCTTTGCGTATTATCGTCCCCGAAGAATGCACTCATATAATTCCAAAACAGATTTTTCTCCTTGCTGTATTTAAGTAATACTTGTTTTTTTTTTTTCCTACTAACCCTCAAGTTTTCAAATAAAGTTCAAAATTTGCTAACAATTAAGAAAAGTTCAGAATGTAAAAAGTGAGATACCGGGAATCTACAAAGTTTTGAAATTCTCTTTACCCACACATTTGTATGATATGAAGTATTTACTTCCATACTTTATCAATAACTGTAGAAGTATTGGTTGTCTGAAGAATGCACTGCTTCTTGAAGCAATTTTTATACATCAGCTTCTTCCTCCTTTCCTATGTTCACCCTAAAATGTGCTCTTACTGTGTATTTTAGGGAGGACCTGGTGCTAAAGGTCCCAGAGGCGAAAGAGGTATCAGTGGGGCAGTTGTAAGTATATTTCAGAGTGTGTTTGAATTTTCACCTGTATGTTGAAGTCTGAGTATTCAAATTTTCAATAAGAGGGTATGTGACCTTGAGCAACTGAATTCAAGTTTAGAGTGCCTTAGGCGATGTTAAGTGCCTTTGTCTTGTCTCTGGATAGCAAAATGATGGATTAGACTGACCAGATAAAGGAATGTACAGGGCATCTCACTGAGGTAGGAATTGCACACGAGAAACCTGCAGAAGCACCGAAGGTCTTTGCTACATCACGGGGAGGCAGAGAGGGTGACCTGGCCATCAGCTGGAAGACCGCGCAGGGAGCAGAGTCCTGCTGGAGAGATGGAGAGGGTTCGCCTGTCTCAGAAAGAGCTGAGCAGCCATATCTGCATTCTTGAAGGTCACCGGCCCCTTCTGCTGGTTCCATACTGGTTTTCCAAAAGACAACTCAAGCTTCTTAGTGGAATACGTTACAAAGATAATGTGTAAGGGTGAGGCTGGGGTTCTGACCCAGGTCTGTCTGACTCCAAGTTTGTGCCTTTTCCACCTGGACGCATCCCTAAGATGCTTCAGCATACTTGCTGGATTTATAGATACATTAGTTCCAGACATAAACCCAAGTCTAAGAGAAATTAGGACTAGCTTAAAAGAAATCAAATCCAATGAATTTTGAGCTTGGATGTCTGAATGAATGTATGACTGTAAATATATGAATGTATTACATTCACTGTATTTTACTTCCTTTAGAAACCTACTTTTAAATAGGATTTTTGGAAATTTAAGTGCTGTTGTAAATTGACTGCACTTTCCCCTTGTTCCTTTAATGAGCAGCAAAGGGAAGAAAGGGATGGCATTACTAAATGCTTTTCTAGATGCATAGATTTCTAAAATATTTGCAAATATTATACGATTGGTGTCAAGACTTTGACTGGGTGTTGGCACCGGAAGGGCATTCCATGACTTTGTGGTTGTTTCTCTCTTGTGTATTTTAGGGCCCCCCTGGTCCTCGTGGAGATACAGGTCCTCCCGGTCCCCAAGGTCCTCCAGGCCCCCAGGGACCCAACGGACTCTCTATTCCAGGAGAACAAGTAAGCACAAAGGCCTTCTGTATTAAGCAAGAATGGTGGATTAGCATTAAGCTTAACTGGAACATTTTTCACTATATTTTGCCAAACTCAAATGTTTTCTCAGAGAACTCAACTAGTTTAGTCATTGAGATGACTTCCTGTGACTATAATTTCAGATATGTAAATAGTGTATGTAATAATATATAACTGGGTAGAAAAAAATTGTTGCTACCTAATTTTACCTTTAAATTTTTTTTAATAAGTAATGCAAATATCCTTCAACATTCTGGAAGCTTTAAAACTACTTTGAATCTGTGGCAGCCCTGAGGTCCTTTTCTATTTGACTTCAAGGCAAAGCTTGCATTATTTCCCTAGGTAATTCCTTCCATAAAAATTTTCAATAAAAATTTACCTTTTGTTCCAAATGCTAATCTGAAGTTATAAGAGGTGCTTTCCCCTGTAAGGCTCATGTCTTATTTAAGTAGTAACTTTTTTCTATACTTTAAACAAGTACAGTATATGAATAAGAATACAGATAACTGAAGAGTTTTAAATTTAAGTCTAAACTCCCTTTAAAGATGCCATAATAAAAGACAGACACATTTTTTTCAGCATTTAGAGAAAAAATAATCTATATCAGATATAGCTAGAAATGAAAAATGTGAAGGAACAGGGCTTTATGGCTCAAAATGTTTGAATGCATCTACTTTTAGCCTCTAATGTCCAAAAGGGAGTTTTAGGGGCTCTCCTTTTTTTTCCTACTATTAAATTCATCAGTTTTAATTTAATTAGTTGCCTACATAACAAGTGTCTTCTAACATGTAATTATAAAGACCAAAATTATGTTACAACATTTCATTGAATATCTATGAAAATTAGCACCAAATTAAATATATTAAATAAAAAATTGATTTTTCTCTCCAACTTTTATTTCTATGAAGATCTCTAAGTTAAATTATGGTCTTTTAAAGTAGGCATTTACTATTATATAAAGTTATCCCATAACGTTGTAAGTGGAAATTATAACAGCATTCATAGTTTAAAAAGCAAACATCAATCCCCCACATAATTTATTCATCTGCCTTCAGAAATAGGCTTCATGGATTTATGAAGTGATAGAGATTTCAGGAATGACTCATGTCTTCCCTTTTCACTGAATTTCTGTAAAATTTCTGAGACCTGTTTTCCCGCTGCTTGCTTCAGGGACGCCAAGGGATGAAAGGCGACGCTGGAGAGCCAGGACTTCCAGGCCGCACAGTGAGTTGTTGGTCTTCAAGTTGCCTTTTCGTTCCCTTGTCAAGTGCTATAAGCAAGGTTGCCTTGGTAGTGCCTTGAAAGGTGAACCGAGGTTAAGCGGCTCAGCAGAAGCCCGGCCGTGTACTTCACATGATTTCCATTTCATAGCCTGGTCTTGGGCGTCACATTTGTGCTGTTAGATCTGGTATGGGCTTGTTTTTTTGTTTTTTGTTTTTTTTTTAATTAAAGTGTAGTCAGTTACAGTGTGTCAATTTCTGGTGTACAGCACAATGTCCCAGTCATGCTTATACGCACATATAGTCGTTTGTGTTATGAGGGTTTGTTGACTGAGCACCCTGCTCTGGGGCTGGCCCTGTGCTTTGTTCTGAGTTTCTGTTTGTTTTTCAGGGCTCCTTGGACTTTTTTTTTTTTTTTTTTCACAAACATTTTGGAGAATAACATAAATTCCTTTTCTTACACAGGAAAGTTTATTATAGTGTTTTACTTGTTTGTTTCCTTTTATGTAGGGAACCCCAGGATTACCTGGCCCACCAGGACCAATGGGACCTCCAGGAGATAGAGTAAGTTTCCTTGGGCAGGCTGTAATGATGTTGGAAATGATCTCACATTGATGCCTATTAAGACCACCCCCACCTGCCCCAAATTCAGTTCTCATAGCTGGAAATGCAGCGTTAACATATCACACGGAAGGCTGAAAATATTGAGGGACCACCCAGCACCAGATCAATCTCAAGGTCTATGAAACAAAATAGTGGGACTTTAAATGAGTCCTTGAAATTTTAATTTTGGAAATCTATTGTTATGTCATCATACTCAGAAAAAATGAAGTCTCTAAAAGGAAATTTGGCTCGTTGGAAAGAGATTCACGAATCCTAGCAAATTGTTTTCAATCCCAAAATTTAAATCTTTGTTATGAGACATCTTTTATGTAAGTCTGAGAGTAGTCTTGGTTTCCATGGCATTTTCTGTGACGTTTCTATGAAGTCCGGGGTATCTTCTGCACACCTCTAGAGCTCAAATACTACTTGTAGGCCTCTGTGATGGGGAGACAACTGAGATTTGGGAGGGATTTTTCTCATTTGTGGCAGCTTGTAGTTTTGCTCTTTTTTGGGGGGGAGGTAAATAGGCTTTTATTTTCTTTCTGAAAGGGGAGGAGGTAATGAGGTTTATTTATTTATTTATTTATTTATTTATTTATTTATTTATTTATTTATTTATTTAATGGAGGTACTGGGGATTGAACCCAGGACCTCGTGCATGTTAGGCATACACTCTACCACTGGGCTATACCCTTTCCCTGGAAACCCAGTTTTTTTCTAGGACAAGTAAATGGGAAACACAGTGAACATGGCTTCTGTGCTCTATTCAATGTTATAGGAACATTTGGCTTCAGAGGATACCGTGAATGCTTTAATAAGAGATTTTAAGAGTTCCTCAAAACCAAGGAATGAATGACTTCCTAGCATCTTCTCATTCAGACAGCAGTCTGAGTGTTGTCTGTATTTTGATTAATCAAGTTAAAACATATGACCAGCAGTGGGAACCGAGAGGTCAGCGCTATAATAGTTGTCACTAAACACATTGATTTGTTAACTTTGCCACCTCCGAGACACCAGGGGGCAGAGAGTTGGGTCATTCAGATGGAGCACAGATTTGCCCGGATAATACCAAATGGTGGATGATAAGCCCGTGAAATTTATCAGCTTCTATGCCTATTTTTGAGTTTGGGGGAGAGAGAGAGAAATGTCAAAGAGAAAACTGTATTCTCTAGGAATCCGGGACCTTGTGGTACTCATATGCATATATTCTTCTGACTCTTTTGAGACCAGCACTTTTGTCTTTTGGAATTATTATTTTACAATAAAGGACAAGAGTGAGATTGCGAAGGTGACAAGTCAGTGTATTGGGTTAGAAGACAAAACTCAAAATATCGTGATCAAGAAGCAATGTTGGGCTGCCTCACTTGCCACTGCTCCTACTGAAGCCTCGTTGGGTCCGTCACATCCACCCAGCATGGGCTGCACGCAGACTCAGTGGGTCACCAGTGCACGTCCCACCATCCCATCAAGATGTTCCTTCTGAACTGGTAGTTCAGTGATGGTTCTGAACCACCACCACGGCTTCTCTGAAAAGTGAAGAAGTGGGAAGGACTATGTGTTTTCACTCTCAAATTCTAACCTGTGAATCGAGCTCTGTGGTGAGGCCACCCTGGACTCTTGTGTTGAGGGTGAGGAGGCCTCTCAGGAAATCGGTTCTCTTTTTGTGACACAGCCTTATACGCCAACCTGCCACTTAGGTCCCTACCACTGATGGTGAAAGTAGGATGCACAGCTGATGCAACAAAAATAATTTTGGAAAGTTAGACTTTGGGTGCAGGCATCTCAGCTGAGAAAGAAAGAAAGGAAAGAAAGAAAGAAAGGAAGAAAGAAAGGAAGAAAGAAAGAAAGAAAAAAAGGAGGGAGAGAGGAAGGAAGAAAGAAAAAGAACGAAAATTGAACCCTGTGGTGGAAGAGAAAAGAAAGTTCAGGAGAGCAAACCCAAGGATCGTGGTAGAAGGAAGACTTGTTACCAAGACAGAGTTGGTTGGAACAGAGTGCCTGGTTGTTTTCAGCATAGATGATTTTCAAAATGAGGCACAGCTTTGGGGACTCTTAGAAAGTAGCAAAAGAGCCACATGTACAGGCATGTAATACATGTGAAACTATGAAAACAACCGTAGGCCGTCTCAGCCTTCCTTACTGGGAGGGAGGCAGCAATAACTGGTACAGCTTTGAAAATGGAGAAAAAATACATCACAAAGTTCTGCAGATGGCTCAGTGGTAGCCCTTCTGAGACCATCAGAGTGAAATCCTCTTCACCCCAATTTAGGCATATGTTTCTTCTAAAAGAAAATGGTTGGTTAGACCTAAGTGTCCATCCATGGATGAATGCATAAAGAAAATAAAATTTATATAGTAGAATATTATTCTGCCTTAAAAAAGAAGGAAATATTGTCATTTGCAACAACATGGATGGATCTTGTACCTGGAGGACGTGCCAAGTGAAATAAGCCAACCCCAGAAAGATAAATACTGCACGATCTCATTTATGTATGGAATCTTAAAAAAGTTGAACTCATGGAAGCAGAGAAGACACTGGTGGTTGCCAGGGGCAGGGGAAGGGGGAGAAATTCAGAGATGTTGGACAAAGGGTACAAAGTTTCAGTTACACAGGATGTAAATTCTGAATATCTAATGTACGGCATGATGACTACAGTTAATATTATACTGTGTACTTGAAATTTCCTTATACAGTAGATCTTAAATGTTCCCACTACACAAGAAAATGATAACTATGTGAGGTGATAGATGTGTTAACTATCTTGATTGTGGTATCATTTCACTATATATATAGTATATATATATATTTATATGAATGTGACGTGTACACCATAAATATATATAATTTTTATTTGTCAATTCTACTTCAATAAAGCTAGAAAAAAAGAGAAAATGGTTGATCAGGAAGTTCTTAGGATGACTGAAGGATTATTCAGAGATATGATAGTCACCTAAAAAAAGGAAAGAAAGAAAAAGTGTCTTCTGCAGAGGTTGGAAGGAATTTAGATGGTAGAAATGCCATTCGAATTGTCCAAACAATACTGCGGGCAATTTTGCTTCTTAAGTGGCTCTCAGAAGCAATGCTGAGGTACATCAGATGAGCTTGGAGTCTGTTTTTTGTTAAGCAGGCCTAGGTCTTCCAGAAAACAGGCTGAAGTATTTCTATAAGTTTCTGGAAAAAAAAAAGACTTTTTTTCAGGAGAGGGGTGTGAAATATTTCTAACACAATTTTAAAGAAATAATTTAAACTTCCTCTTCTGTAAAATCAATGGGAGTGTGGATACGTAATGCAGTGATCCAAATGTTCTTGATTTTTGTTAGAATCCAAGAATATGCATAAAATTGTCACTTATTCTCAAAGGAGACAAAAATCTCCTTTGACAGCGGAATGCAGCAGCCATAAAAAAAAAAAGGCCTGACTCAGAAATCCTCGGCTGGGTTTCAGAGGTCTGCTGTTGGGATGAATGCTAACTGGGCAGCAACTGACTCATTCCAGGCAGAGGTCATTTGGCACTGTGCGAGCCTGCGCACAGATGCCCAGCGCTCCCAGAGCACGTCTCTCCTCCCATCCTGACCCTGATAAGGGGCTGGCCTTTCTGTAAGATGAGGAGAGATAAGCAACTAAAAATGTTAAGTGAGGATTGTGGACTTCGGAGGAGTTGAGATCGCTTTGCCCCTTTCTTGGAGGCGAGGAGAGAAATCCCCCAGGAGTGAAGACATCAGTGGTCCTGCCCTGGCTGTCTGGTGTTGCTTAGGAAATGGAGAAGGGAGTTTTTAACCAGGTGGCTGGCCTCTCCTGCATCTTCTGTGATGTCACGTGCTTTCCTCCACAACTTAATCCTTTCTTCCTACTTAATACTTCCTGGGCCAGTTAGTGGACATTGACTTTTCAGCAGAAAAGGCTAGTTTTCCTTTCGATTTATTTCCACTCTTAGAAAAGCAAAAGCTAGTATCTTCATAAAAAGAATCTGCCTTCCTTGGAGAAGACTAGATTGGCTCTTAAAATGAGTTTATTTGTAACTCGATAAATGAATGAGTATAGAAATGAATTACTCAATAAAAGGCATAACTTAAATGAAAAGCATTTTTTTGGGGGGTATATTTGTCTTTATATTGAAAAGTTACCTGCAGTTGGGTTAAGTCCTTATCAATCTGTTTAGGGTCTTTCCTTTTCGCTTGGTCGTTATTTCACTAATCCATAATCCATTTCTTCTTCACAATAGGGTTTTACTGGAAAAGATGGTGCAATGGGACCCAGGGGCCCCCCTGGGCCACCGGTAAGAATGGAATGGGTGACACTTAAACCCCTACCCCCGCTTGCTAGGAGCAGCCCAGTAACCTGGCCTTTGAGGCACTTTCCATCTGTGCTGTAGGCACACTGTCAAGGGAGCTGCTTGCTTTTATTCTCCCAAGTCAAAATGGGCTAGAGAAAACAGATGTGTTAAAAGAGAGTCTGTTTAATCAAGTTATGCTTGAAACATCAAAAACTGAGTGTCCCAGTTCCTTCCATCCCCACTTTAAGTGGTGAAGGTTTCGTGACCTCTCTGGTTAATTCCTATTCTAGAATTTTAAGTGTCTGTGGCCTGTGATATTTGAATTTTAAGGACATTGATCATTCTGAGGAAGTAAATTTTACCCAAGTACGTTTTCTAGTTAAGATCTTTGGGGAAAATACCAAAGCCAATGATTTTGAAAGTAGTTTTTATATCTGTATCCAGGTGAGATCACATTAAATTGTTTGAGATGATGGATGCTCTTCATGGCTTCTGGCAAGATATGAAGACTTGAGAGCATATGTTAAGATAATTGTATGACTTATGTTTAATAGATATGTTCTCAAGTAGAGTTTAAATGGATAGTAGACTCTCATCTACAGAGCTTAAAATTTACATAACTGATGAATAAAGGATTGTTTTACAAAAATCTGATGATTCCATTTTAAGGAAATTTTAGGCTCTAGAACATAATGTACTGAGGAGTTGATGTTACAAATATTCTACTAAGAATGTGGCTAAAATGTCTTAAAGCTGTGTTAAAAGCAACAGGGAGAAATTCTTATGGTTTGGGTGGGGTGGAGGGTGCTGATATGATAGAAGAAAATGGAAGTGTAGCGAATGTACTAAAGAAAAAGTGAATTTCTAGGCTGAGCTAGAACTCCCAGGAGACATGGGGAAACTCCACCACATGGTGCCCAGTTACTGTCTCAATTTCCTCCCCAGACAGAATTTTCACTCCTGTCTTTTGATGGGTGTCCTGGTTTGGTAATAGACATGGATGAAAAAAACAGGAATTGCTTTCTGCAAATTCACTTTGTAGCCAATCTACTAGGATCCCAGTCTGTAACTCTGAAACTGAAAATACAGTATATGTATATATGTTTCAAATGGTCTCAAAATGTATTTTAGAACTATACAGGCCATCAAGATTGAATGGGAATTTTCAAGGTTTTTTTTTCTTTTTTCCCCTCCATGCTATCTTTAAGTTTGATTTTACTCTTCCTTAATGTGTGATTATGGGCTAAAGGCCTTTAAGACCGGCCATGCTTGGTTAGTTTACTTTAGAGGGGACTCTTGTCTCATCATAGCCATCCCTTTCTTGGCCTGTGTGTCGTAGGGAAGCCCAGGCTCTCCGGGAGTCACAGGACCGAGTGGGAAACCAGGAAAACCAGGAGACCACGGCAGACCAGTAAGTAGGCGGCTTGCATGCTATGTCGTTGAGCTGGAGCCGTGAATGGCAAGGAGGCTGCTGGGCTGTGGCGTGTCTGTGTTATCTCTGCTGCAATGTATTTGAAGCCTTTGTTGAAACTATGCTAAACCCAGGGATTTAACTTGGTACCAGTTCTAAAATTCTTCTCTCTTGAGTTATAACGTTCTGGGATGAAAACTGTGGTCATAAGCTTTCTTTAAAAGGAGAATGGGATTATGAGCCAAGACGCATACTTCTGCACTGTGTAAACACTCAGAGCTGGGTCAGCAAAATCACTCTTTTTATTTTGGAGCAGGGTGCTGCTTCAGAGGGAAAAAACACATGACGATGGTGCGTAGCACCTCCATTCTGCACAAGTCAGCTCTCAGGCAGGATCCTGTCACCACGTCGTTTGCTCTTTTCTCTCCCATCGAGGATGCTAGAGCAGGAGTCCCAGAATTAAAAGGATTTATCTAATCCACTATTTCACTTTTTTATACTGTCCTGCTCCAGTTTACACCCAGTTTATTCCTTTTCATCAGATGTTTTGCTTAAAATAATAGCTACGATGGTATTACGTATCTAGTCTTTTCAAACTAGCATCTCCAAAACCGAACCTGAGATGTTCCTAAAATGTCCAGAAGTATTTGTAATGACTGTTGGGCTTCCGAGTCTTCCTTACAAGCTCGTCTTGAATTGTATGATTGAAGAATGAACTTATTTTAAGCAGTTTTTTTTTTCATCTGAATAAAGTTCTGAAATATAAAAACTTATCTTCAAGATAATGAAGTTCAACTATTAATAATGACAATGACACATTAATCAGGGCAGTTCTGTGAACCGAACTTCTCTCTTAAGTATTGTCCAAGTTGTGTAAACCCAAATTAAAAGAAAAATTAATGTCAAACTAACTTCAGGTGGCATCTTAATGTGACATGGCCTGCCTTCTATGTTTATATAAAATGAAGCGAGTAGCATAAAGATGACAGGACTCCTGAGATACCTGATAATCTGTGTGCACTTTATCCCATGAATTTATTACTCTCTTTTCCTCAATGAATCGTGGCAGAAATTCACAAGAGCAGTTAAAAGGACATGGAACTTTTCTACCCGTTCAGAATTCTATTTCTTTTTACTGCGACTGAAATAGAGTCTTACATAAGACTGTCATTGATGTAATTGATGGCTGTGGCTAGAAACCTGAAAGAAAAACTTCACTTCTTTTACTTGAAAGGTGATCTCTAGATGCTGGTAATAAAGATGATTTCTACAAATCATATATACTAGAACAATCTCAGAGTGGCAGTAAATTAAAAAAAAAAATCTGGGAACAATCTCAAAGTAGAAGGAAAAAAATTTCCCTGAAATTTGCAAAAGGTGCCAAACTAAATAATAATATTTCCATAAGAGTCCAGTACTTTTGGCAAAGGGAGAGCCAAATTCCAGGTTTTCTTATGGCTATAATTTGGTAACATTTATTTGGACCTTTTCTAACCACTCTTTCCCCTTTATCTTCCTTATCATTCTAAGGTGGCAAGTTACTTCTTTTCTTCTCTCTTCTAACTTACCTTTAGTTTCTAAACCAAAACTAGCAAATGGGTGCATAAAGTTCTTAGCAGAGAACATGGCCAATCATGATAGCTTCTGTCATTAATTACTGTAACCAACAGTGTCTTCTTGCTAACTTATACACTTGATGTTGTATAGTGGATGTTTCCAGGAATGGCTGGTGGAATATTTTTATTCATTTACTCAACACCTATTTGCTTGATGCCTACATGTGCCAGTCAGTGTTCTAGGTTCTGGGGATACAGACAAAGTCCTTGCCCTCATGGAGATTCTAGTCGTGGATATAGACCCAGATCATATAAACAGATGAGGTAGGTTCTGGAGATGATGAATGACGTGAAGAAAAAAGACAATGTAAGGGGTTAGGGGATCATTGTGGTGGTGGGAAAGCAGCTATTTCAGATCAGTAGTCAGGGAGCCTGTCTGAGGAGGTGACGCTGGAATGAGGAGAGGGGGCAGGCTGTGGGAAGAGGATTCCAGGCAGTGGGAACAGCATGAACAAAGACCGAGTGAGGATGGGAGTGGCATGTGCAAGGAACAGCACCCAAAGCAAGGGGAGTGAGGGGAGAGGGATAAAAGATGAGGTCAGATAGCTGGGCAGAGGCCATCAATGTAGACCATCTCCCCATGGTAAGGAATTCTTATTTTATTCTATGGGTGATGGAAAGCCCTTGCAGCCAGAAGGGTGACATGAGCCAATCTTCCTTTTAAACATATCAGTCTGGCTTCTCTGGGGAGAAAAGACTCTTAAGGGGCTAAATGGGAAGTAGGAAGACCGATTAGGAAGCAATTGGAGAAGTTCAGGCAAGATTCTTGGTTACTGTAAGAAGCAGTTTGGTTTGGGATATTATCTGAACATCAGATTTGTCAATGGTTTGGATATTCCTGCCATGACAGCAGCTGACAGCCTGAAGATGTATTACTGAAAGACAAAAGCTTCTTGTGCTCTGAGGAAAACTTTTTCCAAGATCCTCTCATGGACAGTGAAAAGCGTGACCGAATAGGGACAAAGATTCTGTGGTTGCGTTTAGGATGTCGGACCACCATTTGGATTGAGTTGTTAATAAGGGAGGCACATGTTTCCTTTCGCATGCAATGTGCAAAAAATCATTGGAAGAAGTTAGAGGTATGATTTAGTTAAGTAACTGACAAAAAGCTCTAACTAAAATGGGTTCTTACTAGAACTGAACCAAGTTTGACCTCACGGACAGTCTATAGTCACTAGCTGAATTCTCCAGCCTTGGTGATATAAAGGGAAATTTTAAGTGTATTTCAGTCCCAGACCTAGACTGTCAATGGCAGCACTAAATGTATGCATAGCACATAGTTTCTAAATCTGTGATGATAAAATTCACATCTCAGCACTACTATGGAGGACATGTGCTTCTGAGAGAGAGACAGGCAGAGAGAGGGGATAGATTAGATTTCTTTTCACAGATAAGCGAAATGTAACATGGCTATAAATGTGATGTGTCAGGGTGCTAATTGGTTAGAAAGCAGATTTTGCTCTCTTTCATTTTCTTGTCCATTCATGAATCATTTAAACCATGTTTGTCAGTTTATAATATATGAAATTCCTACATTTCAGGGTCCATCTGGATTGAAAGGAGAGAAAGGTGACAGAGTACGTATTTCTTAACATTTGACTTATATTTATTTTGCGTGTTAAACATTGACATCTGAAACTATAGAAATAATATGCTAATGATTCTCACTGATTTAATTAACTAGGGAGACATTGCATCTCAGAACATGATGCGAGCAGTTGCAAGACAAGTCTGTGAACAATTGATAAGTGGTAATTTTTTCTACTTTTTAATGTAATTTTTATGTGAAATTTTTCTTTTAATTAACTGCAGGAAAATGCAGAATTTGTGTCATAAAGTTTCTAAGATATGTGTTTCTATATCATTTGATGATCTCTTATTTTTGTACATTGTCCGATTGTCACTGAGATAAAATAATAACCCAAGGTAAAATAATAGCCTGTTATCATTACATTTAGTCTGATATAAAATCGTATTTTTAAAGGGCTTTTCACTCATATGACTCAGTAACCAAAAAAACCCAAACAACCCAATCAAAAAAAGGGCAGAAGGTCTAAATAGATATTTCTCCAGTGAAGACATACAGTTGGCCAAATAGGCAAATGTTCAGTATCGCTAATTATCAGAGAAATGCAAATCAAAACTACAGTGAGGTATCACTTCACACCAGTCGGAATGGCTATTATTAAAAAGTCCACAAATGATAAATCCTGGAGGGTGTGGAGAAAAGGAAACTCTCCTATACTGTTGGTGGGAATGTAATTTGGTGCAGCTATTATGGAAAACAGTATGGAGATTCCTTAAAAACTAAAAATAGAGTTACTATATTATGTAGCAATCCTGTTCATGGGCATGTATCTGGAGAAAACTGATTCAAAAAGATACATGCACTCCAGTGTTCATGGTAGCATTATTTACAATAGCCAAGACATGGAATCAACCTAAATGTCTACTGACAGATGACTAGATAAGGAAATTGTGGCATATATACACAAAACGGAATACTACTCAGCCATAAAAAAGAATGAAATAATGCCATTTGCAGCAACATGGATGGACCTAGAGATTATCATATTAAATGAAGTAGTCATACAAAGAAAAATATAATATGATATCACATATATGTGGAATCTAAAAAAGATGATACAAATGAACTTATTTACAAAACAGAAACATACTCACAGACGTAGGAAACAAATTGATGGTTACCAAAGGGGAAAGGTGGGGAGAGGGACAAATTAGCAGTTTGGAATTAGCAGATACAAACTACTATATATAAAATAAGTAAACAATAAGGTCCTACTGTATAGCACAGGGAGCTACATTTAATATCTTACAATAACCTATAATGAAAAAGAATATATATATTATTATTTTTTATTATATTAATATTATTATTATATATATTTTTTATATATATATAAAACTGAATCATTATGCTATACACCGGAAGCTAACACAACATTGTAAATCAACTCTACTCCAATAAAAAAAATGTAATAAATAAAAGGGTTTTTCAGTTTCTCTGTTAGGATTTTTAGTGATCTTCACCTGCATATAGACAGGAACAGCAAACACTGGATCTTTTAAGTTGTGACCTTTGAGTTATTCTATAACTCTAAGGAAGGAGGACCACTGAGGTCAATTTGATCCCAGAAAGTCCATTTTGGTGAGGAACTTCTTATTGCCTCCTTGTTTTTCACAGACTATTTCTTCTTATGCCATGAGGCCTATTAAGGGATAAGGCTCAGTGCCTGCAAACTGAGCGTGGCCTCAAATACAGGGCCCCCCTTTTCGGAAGTCTAGTCAAGGTGTCTCCCAGTGTGGTCCTGAGGAGCACCTGCATTGGAGCCACCTATGTTGCTTGTGAGAAATGAGGTTCCTGGGCCACACCTAAACTGGTGAATCATGGTCTTTGGAGATGAGGCCCAGATTTGTAGTTTTCAATGTATCCACAGGTGATTTCAGTTACACTGAAGCCTAATTATCATTGCCTCAGGGACACACACAAAAATGCTATAGTTTACTAATTTAAAAAAGGTCCTCTTTAGAGTGACATCATCTGGCAAACCTCTGGGCTCTAAATCAGAACCACATTAAACGTTCATGACTCTTTTATGTTTATAGTGATGCTGATGGCTTACTGGTCAGTGTTCTGTGGAAACGTGTTTATCAGGGGTCCTTCTGTCTGGGATGACTGGAGTCTTTTATTGTATGTTTAGGGTACTAATTAGATTATTTCCTGGAGTGGGGAGGAAGAGAAATGGATTTCACTAGACACTAAGAGAAAACAGTTTCATCCTCTCACCCCTCCCTGATATTGGGTTTCTTACTAATAAGTCTTATTTCTCCCGGCAGGTCAGATGAACAGATTCAATCAGATGCTAAATCAGATTCCAAATGATTACCACTCCAATCGCAACCAGCCAGGTCCGCCTGGTCCCCCAGGGCCCCCCGGCAGCGCGGGAGCCAGAGGAGAACCAGGACCTGGGGGGCGACCAGGCTTCCCAGGCACACCTGGGATGCAGGGACCCCCGGGTGAACGAGGTAGGCATTGCCAGCTACCACGTAGGGATAAAGGAAGGAATTTGCAAGTGTAGGAGCTGGGTCAGGTTGAAAAACATGTGGAAGACTGAACTTGGCAAATGACATTGGTCTTGTTTGGATGGCCCCAGAAGAACGGTGTGTCCATGGACCTGTCTTTCTTTTCAGGCAGCTGCAGGCCAGAGAGATCCATATCTTAGAAAATGGGAAGATTTTGTCAGGAGATCTCAGTAAAGATAATGCTATTTTCTGATTGTTAATGAGAAAAACTATCTTGGCAAACTAAATCAGGCACTAAAATCTTATTAATTGTTTTGACTGGCAAGCTTTGGACAGCAACTTAAGCAGCCCTATAACTCTAGATCCAAATTCTTTTGGTTCCTTTATTCAGGGCCTGGCACTGGTTGTATGTGTTTATTTGGCTTTAATTTCATGGGAGATACATGTAATTGAAGGAAAAGAAGAAAAATAGGATTCTCTCATTCCAGATGTTTCAGGATTCTGGGTACTCGCTTTTGTCAACATAGTGGTTAACATCCTGGGGAAAACTTAGATGTTTCTATACTTCTGATGGTTTCGATGCCATACTGATAGGGTTACTAGAGATTAGAGGTTAGAGATACCTTTAAGATGTTTTCAGTGAGTTGTAACTATTTTTTCAAGATTTCTGTTCTTCATTACTGTTTCTAAAGTAATATATTAGACATGTTTGTTTTCTTCAAATAATTTTCCCCCGGACTTGTAGCCAGATTTGTTTCTTGGCTATGAAACTGGAATTACACAAATGTCTAGAAAGAATTTGGCTTAAAGAGTGGACTTCTGTGAAAAATTTGGTTTTGCTTTCACTAAGGGAAATGAGTTACTTGAATCAAGTATTATCAGTTCAGATGAAAACTACATGTTTCCAGGTAATTTTCCCTCTGGACTTTCTCCTTTTGTTCTTCCTTAGGTTTGCCAGGAGAGAAAGGCGAAAGGGGTATTGGATCTCCAGGACCCCGAGGGCTGCCCGGCCCCCCAGGTAGGCTTGCTAGTATATCAAGTAAATGAACGGTGTAACTACTGAGACAGCACACAGCCCCCAAGAGAGACACAGACTCATCCCGTTAGCTTCGGGCATCACAGGATACATTTTAGCAAGAAACTCCAAAAACATTTCAGTGAGTTCTATTTAAGCATTTATTATCACTTCAATATCTAAGTGACACAGAGGGTTGCTGTTTTCTTTTTATGGAATTCCTATTTGTTTTGTTTGGTCTCATAGCCTTTAAAGACGGTGTCATTTCCTGCTTCTTCTAGTATTCTTCAAGATGTTGCTAGCAGACTGAGAAAATACATTCTCATTAAAAATCCTGTCATATTGCAAGATTTCATTCACAAGTTCTTTATTGATGTTTTGGAAAGAAGGGATAGTTGTTTCCTTTACTAGATTGAAAATGAATTTTTTCTTCGTTAAAAGGTCCATGAGACCCTTGCAGCCAAGGTCAGCCCTGGAGGTTAAATCTTTATATTTATGGGAACCTTGAGTATGTACCACTTGGTCCAGAAATAACATTGCTTCATGTTGTCTGGAGCAGGTACTCCTGGGTCTTCCTGCCTGTCTGCTGTAGCTAACATAGCCATTTCCTGCAGGTAGTCTTACCTCTGTGAGAGTGGGAGCAAACTGGAGAACTCATGGATATCTTCAGTTTGGCTCGATTCTTGCTGACTCAGTTTTCATTGAAATAAAATCATGAATGTAGTTGGATTTTTGGCTTAAATCACTGGTAAGAAAGTTCCACACTTTGGTTCATATTGGTGATTTTTGAAGGAAATATTTCCTCCCCGTACACTAGTGAATCATCTAGTCTTGAGGTAGTGGAGTTGCCAAAGTATTGTTGATTGCCTCAGGAGATGTATTGAACAAGAAGGGAAATGTTTGTTTTAAACCCACAATAGGTCCACAAGGAGAATCCAGAACAGGTTCACCAGGGTCCACAGGTTCAAGAGGTCCTCCAGGACCCCCTGGTCGTCCTGGAAACTCAGGTATCCGAGGTCCTCCAGGTCCTCCTGGATACTGTGACTCGTCCCAATGTGCCAGCATCCCATACAACGGACAAGGCTATCCAGGTATGTTGTTGCCACTGTAAGAACCCGAATTCACCTGCATTGAAGAACCTTAATGGAAATGAGGTTCCCTAGGAATGAAGGAAAGTGGATTTGAGGATTTCTGGAAGATAGAAACTCTTTCAGTTGTGTGTTTTGATTATGTAGTAATATTCTCTCTCTAAGAGAGTTAATGTTAATTTTATAACATGATTTCAATGTTAGGAGTTGAATAATTATTTTCTCTTCCTTTCTATATTTCTGCATTTACCAATCCCATCATAAACCTCTCTTTATTTCTCTTGGGAGTTCAAAGAATGCTACCAATTAACTTTTTTTTTTTTAATCTAAAGATTGGGAACAGGGATATGTTGACTATAACTGTAGAATGCCAAGAATTTATATATATATAAATTGTTTTGAGAATCGAATGTGTAGGCAAACCATTTGACAATATAGTGCAGACAACTGAAAGTAATTCACTATCTCACATTGTCCCTGGAATTAATGTTGATAAACTCTGGGACTTAATTCTTTTAGAGTTGGTCATCAGATTCTAGTATTTGACAATTATAGGAGGCAGAAGTCTCTTAGGCCTGATATGGGGAATGTGAGGACAGAGGAGATCTGCTGATCTGAAAATAAAAAAGTCATGCTGTGGGCAGCAGTCAGCGGTGACCTTTTCAGCAGCACACTCTCAAGCATCTTGCAAGTTTAAAAAATGATACTGCTGTTTGATATGGTTGGCTACTAGCAAGTAGTGCATGAGTAGTTGAATATCTAAATATCTATATATCTATATATTTATGTGCATACTTACATATGACCAAAAGTAATAGTGAATCTTAAATTTCTTATGCAATCCATTCAAAAAATTACAATTTAATTCTTTATAAAATAAATTTAAATTACCTCTGCCTTATGGTACGTGTGAATAACTGGAAATATATGGATATATACATATATACTTTAACCATTACATACTTAGATGGATGTGTATATGTATTTTTTTGCATAGTAATTCAACTTTTAAAAACTATCATCTTTGACCTGTTTCAGGTTCCGGCTAACAAATTTTCTAAGTCGCCAGTGCTGCTTACAGTTTGAATTCATGAAAATCCTGTTTCTGAGATGTTTGCGCACGTGCTTATTAGGAAATGAGTGTGTATGGAAATCTCACCACAGATATGGTTAACGAACCGGGTCGACATCATAAAAGGAGGGTGGAGACTCTTGATACTAACTTGAATGAGACAAAAGCAGTCATGTTAGTTTATAAGCCTGATGCATTTCAGTCATAATGTAGAAAAATATTATTTAAAAAAAAAAGTTCAAACACACAGCCATGAGGAGCCTCAGTTGTAAAAGAGGCACATAATAAAACTACTAACCGTGGGAGATGATGCCATTTTGAGGAAAAAAAAAAAACAATTAACCTGGTTAATTAAAGAGAAATATCTTATGTAAATAATAAACTAATTATGGCTTGTAAATGATTTGTATGTGATCCTGTCCACTAAAATCACTTACCAGTTCTCCAATCAGCTTCTGCATCAAGCCTGCTGCTTGCTCTCTGCCGGAATAACACCGAGTAGAATCTCATCTCTTGCTTGTTAGCGATGTGTCTGATTCAGGGCGTGTGTCTTACTATTACTTCTTTTTGTACGTGTACTCTCATTTGGGTTTTGTAATTGCAATTTTCAAACCAAAGTTTGATAATCACGTTTTTCCTTCCCGTTTCGCTCTAGTCACTGGTGTGCTTCACCCACCAGCTGTAACTCAGTCTGTGGGAGAGACAGCCACAGAAATTGTCACGTACTGTATATTACCTGGTGATAGCTGATGTTCACCTCCGGAGTTCAGTTTCTAGGAGCCAATATCACGTCCCCTCACCTCCTCATCTTTCCAAATTGTCCTTCGAACTGAGGAGTTTGAAGTCATGAACAGTTAACTTGGGAATGTGCAAAATCCCCAAGTAACTGTTCATTTGCAATTTGCAAAGCTCTCTCTGGCCCAGTCTCTGACCCTTCCCAGGTATTTGTGCCGTGATTGTATTCACTGCTGGATCTCTGAAGGTCAAAAACAAGTGCCATTTCATCATTTGATCACCAAATTCTCTCTGCAAATGAAAGTAATTGGAACATTGTAATTTATCTATTCATAGTTAGGAGGTCAAGGCTGGAGTGTCATCCCCTCGGGTGATGATTTAGCTTTTGCTGTGTGTGTGCCTTCCAAATCATGCCATAACTGTAATGTTGAATCGGACAGAGCCCTACGTGCCCGAGGGCGGGGCCTACCTGCCTGAGCGCGAGCCCTTCATCGTGCCGGTGGAACCCGAGCGGACCGCGGACGAGTACGAGGACTACGGCGCCGACGAACCTGCCAACGAGCATCCTCCCCCCGCGCGCTGGCGGCGCGCCCTGCGCCACGGCCCCCGGCAGTGAACCTGGCCGCGCGCGCAGCCCGGCCAGGCTGGGGGGAGGGGCTGGGATTCTCATTTACAGGTCAGAGCAGTGGACATCTTATCTGCCCCCTTTCTTCCGGCGTTTCTTCATCCGAGAGTACCCCTTCTGACTGTAGGGAACCTTGTTTCTGCAGGAAGCCTAGCTCGCTGCACGCAGTCTGTAGAACTCTTTGCCTCTGCCCTTGAAATGCTTGCAAAATACTTTGCTCACAAAAGCTGCAGGGAGAGAACGTGCCTGGGCCCTTAGCACAGCGGGCAGCCTCAGTGAAACTCTTAGGTTAAGCAGTAAGTCCTGGAACCCAGGACTACTGTATATTTCGAGAGGGCAGTCTGTCTTTTTCAATACTTATTTGCAATTCAGTTATAAGCAGTTCCCCTCCTAGAACCGAAAAGGAGGGGAAAGTCAACCCCATCGCAATTATTTATCTTCCTCTTCTATCTCCTGTTATACATTAGGGCATAGAATGCTCTTATACATCTTTTTAACAACCACAAACCTTAAGCCATGTAGCTGAAATAATTGTATCAACTGGATACAGTTCCATATTGCCTTAAACCTCCTTGTTTTAGACACACTAACATTTATGCCAAATTGCAGACGGTTCTGCAGAGATGGAATTGCATGTTTGTGTTGTATATTTAGTATGAACTTTTTTTTTTTCAGAACATAATGTTTCGTAGTTATCAAAAGCAGTTGGAAAATGTTTGCAAGACTATGAACATAGAATTGCTGCTTTTATATTTTAACTGCAGATTGTGAATTTCACTGCCTTATATTATTTATTTCTGAAACAAAAGAGGCATTTTTCAATAAAACTACTGAAAATTTGACATGGTGTCTTTTTTTCTTTAATGGCCTTTTGGACTGTTTGGGCGGTTGTTACAACAAACAAGTTCATATCCTTGGATACAGTTGCAAATCTTGCTAATACTATTAAATTATGCTAAATAACTTTAGATTTTTAATGATATGGTGAAGTCATAGAAAGAGAGTAGTGAGAGCCTTCAAAAGCCCAGCAGATTCCAAAGACTTTATTAGGAATGTAGAGGATGGGTGGGTTGATGGAAAAACAGCTAGGTATCCTAGGAGACCCCAAACAACCAAATAACCTTTAACCACCTACGTGATTTCATATGCATTTAATCACTTTCCTTTGCTATACTTTACCTAGTAGCATGTTTAACTGCAAAAAAGGTTAATTCCTTAATGGACATTTTTGCATTTAGTCATATTTTCTTTTTGCACTTTTACGAATACAATACCACCATTCTAAATATCAAAGAAAACAATGTCAATATTCATTTGAAAGAACCAACATCAATTGAAGAGAGAGGTACTGATAGAAAATTTTCCACAGAACAATATATCGGAGTTAGATGCTTCCTGGAGACCAAGATCAAAAGACATAGATAATAAATGATTGTATTGTTTTCAGGGGGTTTCAAGCAGATTGCTGGTTCACAGCATTTATCTGTAATTTCTCATATGTTTAAAAGTTAGAGGAGACCGCTGAGATCATCCCAGTCCAAATCTTTGCTCTATGTGGGAAGAAACAGACTCAGCTAATCACTATCAGCACAAGACTAAGACTCGAGGTCCTGTGGTTCTAACCCGGTTCTAACCCACCACTCCCTCTCCCTTCCTGGAAACACTTACTCTTTGGGCAGGAGCTTTCAAACCTCAGAGTTCTATGAATCAAAATAGATTAATTTCTGATTCATCTGGGTTTCTGATACTCCCTGATGAAGAACCTCTGTATCAGGAGCCTGAAGATGGGTTTAGTTCCTTGTCACTGGTCCGACTGGGTCCCGAGGTCACATGAATTTGGGGCACAAAGGAATTCCATCTTCCCTCACAGGCTAGAGATGGGTTTGATTCTTGATGTTGGCCATGCAGCTTTTCTCCCAGTCTGTGCTGGGAGAGGCGCCCAGGGGCCAAGACAGTCCTAAGCACAAATTAGTCACTGAGATATTTGTTTGGGTTTTTACTTTCATAGTATATTTCTTCTTAATGAAGTTTGCTGAATCTTATGCTAAAATTATTTTTGTAATCCCTGACTGAGTGCACATTGACAAGAGAAGAGGCCACATAGTCTGGGTTTAAAAACATTAGTTACCATTAGGTAAAAATCCCATAAAATCAAACGTGGAGGTGTTAGCTTATTTAAACTTTCTTTGAGGGAATACTGAACAACCTGAAACACATTTTCTAGTTCTTTAAATTTGGAAGTATGATAAGAAATTCATTATAATTTATATTTGAAGCTAGTGCTCTTATTTTTAAGGAAATAGAAATAACTGTGGAAGAGGCTGTAGCTTCTAATGAGGTCGACAGTGGGAAAGGTTTGAAAATCTAAAAATAGCACACAGATCCTAATTTTTCAGTATTTTTTAATAGACTATTTGTACAATGGATTAGCAATTTAGCAAGTTTAATAGGTGGCTACACGTATGTTTTCTCAGATTTGTGAGCATCTGTTTTTGAGTCTGTAAAGAATTCTGCTGCCTATTCAGTTCATCAAACTTACATTTTAGTTTTTCTACAGATAAGGTCAATACAATTATCCCCAAGTATTTATTATCTGTTAAGTCGATTGCACTGTATTCGGCACCTAAGATTATCCTTCATTTGGTTTTAGTCATAATTACTCTAATAAAAGGGATTTTGACTATACTATCTTCACGTGGTCTGATTGCCTTCTAAAGAGAAGCTAATTATACAAAGATTAGCTGTGGAAAATCTTTCATTTTCAAAGGCAAGCTTTTCAATACTGATTAATCTTGATTCCTAAGTCACCTTATACTTGTTAGGAAATGAATTTAGATGTGAATGTCTAAGTGAACATTTATTAACATTTTCATCTTAAAACAAGGCTGCTGAAAGCTATTGGGAAAAGTCACATGGACTTGCTTTCAGGGAATGACCCATATGCTGGTCACTTATAGATTCTGTCTTCAATACTCATCTCTTGCCTGGTTCCATATCAGTACATCCAACTGTATATCCCTCCTTGAAGTTCCACAGATACTTCAAAAGTAACTTATATTCTGATATTTATTAAGATTAGATTCAGCTGTGACTAACAAAGTCACAAAGTAACAGTGGCTTAAGTAGAAATTTCTTTATTTCTCGTGTTTATGAAGCCAAAGCCCAGGTTCTTTCTATCTTGTTGCTCTGCTTTTTGTGTTTTCCATGGCCAAGTTCAACTTACAGACCAATTTATGGTGAGTAGAGCTCTAGCTATTATGTCCATGTTCCCTTGCAGGAAAGAGGAAGGAGTGAGTGAAGAATAACTCACCCCTCCTTTTAAGGACACTTCCTGGAAGTTGCAAATGTAACTTATAACAACAAATTTATATTGCATGCCAATTGTGAGAGCTTAAGTCACTTGGCTTATCTAGCTACCAGCATGGAATGCTGTCTTTATTACAGGTGGCCATGCACCAAAGTGAAATCATCTACTCTTTTATGATGTAAGAGGGGACATGAGTACTGGAGGTCAACTCAAATCTTTAGTCTTGGACACAGTGTCCAAATCTGAACATATCTCCTCATAAATCTGATTTTCCTCTATTGTTCCCACTAGTTCCTCAGACTAGAAATTTGACAGTCATTGTAAACTTTCTTCTTTCACTTCTCACATCCAATTAATCAAGTCTAGCTGATTGAGCTCCCACATACATATCTTAATCAACCTGTGGTTACTACTCAGTTTCAGTCCCTTGGGTTTTTTATCATGAATATAATAAATCTCTTAAACAGTCTTTTTTTTTCCCCCTGTAGCTTTGGCCCTGTCAAGTGGGACTTTCACACATGCTAGTGTGATTTATCTAAAATGCAAACCTGACCATGTCACGTCCCCTGACTCAACATTCTTCAAATGGTAGACAGATTTCTTTAGAAATCTTGACTCTGTCTGCCAGTTCCCTATTCCTCCTTTATCACCAACCTGCCACTGGACCATCTGGAATTCCTATTCCATTCTCAACAAACTCATCCAAATCTTAAGCCTTTTCAGTGAAACCCAGCATCTCCTGGCTTGACACTGAAGACACTAAAGAGATAGTTTATGTCTCCCAGAGTTGGTGGGTGGGGATGTGTCCTCTTCAGTCCTCACCATCATTTCCAGACCAACAATCCTTCCTCCTACAAAATGTCTTTATCATCTGAGGCTCATACCCAACTCCTAATAACTATCACCTGTTTACCTCATGGTCACTTTACCCCATTCAGTAGGAACTTTAATATGGTGGCTTTTAACCACCACAATGTCTGCCATTTTCTGGGCAGACATTGGATGACAAATACAACATTATCTCGGTTATTTGACCTTGTCTTCAAAAATCTTCTCTTTTACTCAATCTCAGATACTCAGTCTCTTGAAGGTCTTGGACTTGTATCAAACTGCCATTTTTTTTTTTTTTTTAATTTGGGAGGGAGACGATAATTAGGTTTATTTAATGGAAGTACTGGGGATTGAACCCAGGACCTTTTGCATGTTAAGCATGTGCTCTACCACTGAGCTATACCCTCCCCCACTAAACCACCACTAATTTGAAATCATTAATTTAGACAGATCACTCTTCTTGGGTTTTTGGCTCACCTACTCAAGTGCCTCGGCTGCAGCTCTTTTCACCTTTGTCATGATACTCAATGAAGTGAAACTTTTATGTTCTTCCTATCCATCAGCTCCTCCTTGTCTTCACTTCCTTCTTTATCTACCTTGGATTTCGTGTCTTGGTAACACCCAGTTTAATGAACAGCCTGAAGTCCAAGGAGTACAAAACTCATTTTATTTTTCTTGAGGTGCTTCCTTCAGTGATGTTTTGTTGGATATTCTTTTTCTGTCCCCTAGCATACCTCAGACAGATCCCGTTGCTTTTACATTATTTCAAGCATGGAGTGGTCTAGTCCAGCGCAGTTTAATCCACTTGAAAACTTTAATCTCAAATCTAATTTAGTATTCCTTTTCCTTTCTGGCCCTAACGTCAGAGCTTAAGGACTTGGTATGTCAGCCCTTTCTCTCCAGCATCTTCAGAATTCAGACAGGGAATGAGGACTAGAGAAAAAGGAGGTTAAGGTTTTCTTCACTTAACATGTGCCACTAGAATCCTCTCTTGAAAATCAATGATCATGGTGTGGCCAGCACCCAAATGCTGCTACTCTTGGTGGATGCCTGTGTATGTTTTTTTGAGGGACCTGCAGGAGCCTTGTCCACTGCCTAGTTATGTCCAAAATGACCTCTCCTATCTCCCACTCAGCTTTTGTCCCCATGGAATACTTCACAACTACTTTCTACTCAGGTCCTCTCCCCTGACCTAAAGTCCTGTTAGGAGAGATTCCAGTAAGATAGCTCTACTCTGGCTACTTTCTAAGTACCCATTTGACCACAGGAGACTCAAACATCATTATCAAGCCGAATGAAAAATAAAAGTCTGCTAACACAAATGTGACCTCTCTTTGCCTTGCTGCCTCCCATTCATTTTTTCTCATGCAAGTACGTAGGTATGTAAGTTAGATCAGCAAGTCCGCTGTGCAATATATATCCACCCATAGAATAATGCATTCTTCTTGAAGACATCCTTCAATCTCAATGAATGGTTTCCTTAGAGCTCCTTTCATATGGCTCAGTGGGTAAAGGTTTGAAGCACTCTTTCTACAGTGAAAGGTAAAAGAATCAACCCTCTCCCCTACACCACTGATCACCTGCTTCAGTGGATTCTTCTTGATTCTTTCTTTTGCAAATATAAACTGCTTGGGTGTCATGGAGTGACAGCTTGGATGGCAGAGCCAGATCTACCAATTCTTGGAAGTCCCAAGAGAATGTGCTTTATAGCTCTCTTTAGAATGTGGGTGGTACTTAATGGTTATTTTTATCTTTATGGCCATTATCAACTTCTGAGTCAAAAGGAAAAGTCCCATTTAATAGCTCATTATCCATGTGAGCCAAACTCCCTTGTTCCTGTATTCTTTGATCACACTTATGTGTTAAAACCCTAACTCCAGATTATCCAGACTGCTTGTAATCTCCATGACTATACCCAGAATACAGAGCACAGTTGGAGAAAATCAACTATCGGGGCAGATGGTTAAGTCTATAAATCCATTATGACCAGCCCCAACTTGCCTGTCAGCACCACTCAGTAATTTGACCAGCCACATTCTCAATTCTTTTCAAAAATTTCCAAACTTTAACTCTGGACTTCACCCTGACCATGAGTTTTCTTGCTGCTTCTCATAGAAACAGCTATTTCACATCAGAATGAGAAGCCAAATTGGAACTTCACTTTTCTACCACCAGAGCTACAAAACCACCTGCATCTGACCCATCCTTTCTTCCTGTTTCAACAAAAGGAGCATCTTTACTCCTTGAACTCTGGATCCCCCCTATTTGACTGAAGTATAGTTGGTTACAATGTTATGTCAATTTCTGGTGTACAGCATAATGTCTCAGTCATACATACATATATATTCATTTTCATATTCTTTTTCATGACAGGTTACTACAAGATATTGAATATAGTTCCCTGTGCTGTACAGAAGAAACTTGTTATTTATCTATTTTATATGTAGTAGTTAGTATCTGCCAATCTTGAACTTCCAATTTATTCCTTCCTACCCCCTTTCCTCCCTGGTAACCATAAATTTGTTTTCCATGTCTATGATTCTGTTTCTGTTTTGTAAGTAAGTTCATTTATGTTTTTATTATTATTTTTTTAATTGGATCCCTTTTTATTCCTTCCACAAACATTGGATTAAGCGCCTACTCAGTGGTAGGTGCTGTTGGAAATGGTCCTGGGGTTCTACAGTCAACCTAGGAAAACATAGACGAGTGCTTTCCCTCATGGGGCTCACATTTTTTGAGTGAGAAATAGACAATAAGTAAACAGGCAAAACAGATACAGTCAGGGTGGTAAGTGCCATGAGGGAAGTTACGGCAGGGTTAAGGGTGCAGAGCACTGGATATGTAGCTAGTTTTTAGGTAGAGTGGTAGGAAATGCTTGTTCGAACAGAGACCTGAATGGACGGTGGCTGAAAACATGAAGCTCAAAGCTGGCTGATGAGTGTACAACCTGGATGCTTTTGACATTATATAGATTACCAGCCACATCCCTAGAGCGATAGTTCTTGACTTCTGCCTGCACACCTGGGGAACTTAAAAGAAATCCTCATGTCTGAATCCCACTCTCATAAATTCTGGTTAATTGGACTTGGGTGAGGTCTGATGATAAGGAGTTTTCAAAGCTCCCCAGGTAATTCTAAGGTACAGCTAAGAAGCCAATCAAGGCCTAGAGATTCTGATCCAGCATGTTGGAGATGGAGGCTCAAGAATATATATATTTTAAATATATTCTTCAGGTGAGTCATATGACCAGCCAGCATGGGAAAATTTTACACCCTCTTCTTTGGCTTTGGATATGATTTTTATGCCAAAACTATATTTCTAGCCCACTCTTTTCTTCTGATCCTTGAGGCATGTATATCCAACTGCCTTGGTACACCTCCGGTTGGACATTTTACAGGCATTTCCAATTTAATACGAACAAAGTGAAATCCTTCACTTTCCTTCCCACATCAGCTTTTTCCTATAAGACAAGCTTCTTGCTTTTGTGAGAGGTTCAGCCACCGTCTCAAATGCTTAACGCAGAACCTGGGCATTGATGTGACTTCTCTTTTGCTTACCTCCTACATCCCATCAATCACTAAATCCTTTTGACTCTGTCTCCTGAGCATCTTTCAGCTGTTCACCTCTCTGTATCCCCACTACCCTTCTCTTCCTCTTGGATTCCTCAGAACTCTTCCTTCTGGTCTCTTCCCAGCCATTCTTACCTCCCTCCAATCCATTTTTCTCACAGCTTAGTGGTCAAAATGATTGTGAAGAATGCAAATCTGGTCATATCAAGGCACTTCCTAAACTATTTTCGGTGGTGTCTAGTTCAGAAACCTTATCAAGACTCAGATGCTTCAAGGATTTGGGATCTTTCTACTTTAGTCATCATGATACCTCACTTACCTCAACTGATTTTCCCCGACTACACCGAACTTCCTGCTCTACCCCTTCTTAATTCTGAGCCTTTACAACTGCTATTTCCTTTATCTGGAACATGCTATCTTCATTTGGTCACATCCTATTCAGTTCCTTAAGATGATGCTGAAATAATCACTTCCCTTCGGGACACCTGTTCTGCCACTGTCGAAGTTCAAGTTCCCTGCAATGTGCGTCAGGACCACTTACGTTCCCTTTGATACCTTCTATCATACCAGCAGTTTCTTCCCCAGTTTGCCCTTTCCGCTGGAGAGCAAGTTCATATAAGGGCAGGGATCATATTTATTTTGTTCCCTCTTATGTCTCCAGCAGCCACTAAAGGTGGTGTTCAATAAATATTTGTTGAATGAATACTTTCAGGTGAAGTAAGCTCTTTTCCTTGATACCCTAGATTCTATCTGAAACATCAAAGTACTGTAAGAAGATTGAATGGTTCACATGTAATTGATTTCCTTCATGTCTGCCTTGTTGCAGAGCAGGGGAGGGTGCCATTGCTTTTTTTCCCCCTCTGTAAGAGCTGCTAGTGGCAGGAAGGCTTGATTATTCCTTACTTTGGGCCACTCTACAACCATGCTTCTTTTCTGGTACTATCCTTCCATTGGAGGAGGTCATCGAGAGAACATGACTGCCTGTTTACCCTCCAGCCTGATCTGAGTAACTGGCAGCTCCCCATCCCCTCCTCCATCTGTGAAATTGACACTACACGCACCATTTTAAACTAGGAGCTGATTTCAAGGATGCAGCCTTGAGAGAGTAAGGTGGTGTTGAAACCATCTGGAAAGACTACATGTCTGCACCCAGTTAAGTCCTCCACATAAACTCTTAGGATTCTGGTGGGCGGATGTGGAGATCTACTGGTCTTGTAGCCACCCAAGACAAGCCTCCTAAGTAAGTTTCCTTGCTCGTTAAACCTGCCGTCTACCAATCTGTAGTGTTCTGCCTCTTTCTTTGGTCCCTCCTTGCTCTCTGTATATAGGGGCCAGTTTCCAATTTCACCTGGGAAGCTCTTGAGGTTTCAAACCAATGCATATACTTGTGAATTCAAGGCAATGTGAGCAATGAAGGGAAGATGACTGGCTAGACTATAGGAAACATTTCATCTTCTCTCCCTCAAGGTTCATAACTGGAAAATAAGATATAGATGTTGCTCCAAAGTCTCACTGAGTTATTAATGAAAGAAGCCTAAGGTGTTCAGGAAATGTCACAGAGAAGAAGGAATGCTTAATTTTCTTTCATTAAAAAGAACTCTTTTGCTGAAGCCACTCCTCCAAGAGTTAGCACGTGACAGGATGGTTAGACAGTGGAGTTTGTTATAAAGTTAATGTTTTGTTGAGAGGTACTGGTGAGAACTGTGGTCAATCAGTAGAGCTTTTGACTATAGCCAAGTTATCCTAGATGGGATAAGCCAAGTGTGTCATATGGGAAATGCCTTTAATCAGAACATTTCCCAGGGGTGCCAAATCAAAGTAGATGTGAGATGCTGATCAGGTTTAATGTTTGTGGTTTACATCCCTCAAAGCAAATGCCACTGGGATATGTTGTTTAAGGTCAATTTCTTCAAGTGGGCTCAACTAACAGACAATTCACACATTTTTTCTTCTACTTAAACCTTTTACCTTTGGATTTTCTTTCAATATATATTTTGTTTTCCCCAATCTCTCAATTTCTTAGTTTCTCTATTAGCAGTATTAATTTTAGATTAGAATGCAAAGTGTAACTGATGCAAAGACATATTAAGTTAGATATTAAGAGAACTTCTAATGAAGTTATAAAATACTTTTCATAGATATTTTAAGACAAGAAATAAAACAGACATATAAGCTATTTTCTGCCTTGCATGGTGCTAAGTGCCTTCCCTTGGATATAATTATTATTATCCCAATTGTGCAGATTAGAAGAAAGTTTCAAAAAATGAAACTATTGTCGAAGGTCATACAGTTAAAAAAGAGGTTTCCAGTTTATGCCTTTCTCCTCCACTCTGCTGTCTTTATTGTCTACCTGTGGTGATGAAGTCACACTCCTGTGTATAAGTCATGATGCAGTTCAGAGTGCAAACTTTGCTCTCAGATAAACCCCGATATGAACCCTGGCAGAAGGGGATTTCTAACTGTGATCTTAAGAATTTTCTTAATCTCTTTGATTCCAAAGTTTTGAAAACTTAGGCCTCATACCTACCTCTGTGGGAACATGCATGCCAACATCTGTAATACTTTCGACCACATTGAAAATTGAAGCCGGATACAGCATCTCCAACCGCTGTTCCAGCTCATGCAGCTGTGGTTCCCGTCCTCTTTCCAGCTGAAGCTTTGTTACTTTCTCTTCAGTTTTCATTCCACCACTTTAAGTTTTAACATCTGTTTCTCCTTCGCATTTTGATAGCTGTTATCCTTTATCTTTGTCACTCTTATCAATTGAGTAAGAGAAGTTGTGAACGTTTAGCACACTAGTTCCTGGATAAAATGCTCTCTCCCCACACTAGCCACCCAATAGCTCCTGCAAATTGGATTGGATTTCTCAACGCTTCTTGTGGATTATGGTGAAGACTTTGCAGAAGGTTTTAGTAAGGATCTTATACCACAGGAATTTAATGTTCTTTGCCTTCTCTTAATCAGATAGAAGAGTGTGGAGGGAAAAAATGGAAGGGATGTATGAAACAGGAAAACTCTGGGAATATATATATTTTAAACCCTTATCAGAATTTGTTAATGAAGATAGTTTCACAATTTTTTGAAGATATTGGAATTTTGTCTTTCTTAAATTACATTGTGTTCTTAGGTTGTGGAGCCAAAGGTTACATTCTTAGGGACAAAATACTGAGAGGAAGCAGCCCACGTGGGGACTGGCAGTGCAGTAGTGGCAAAAGAAAGGCTTTGAAATCAGGAAGACCTGAATGTGAGTTTGGACTTTGCCGCTTACCAGCTGCCTTGGGAAAGTAACACAACTTCTCTGAGCTTTATTTTTCTAATCTATGAAGTGGGTATAACCTCTCCTTTGCAATGTTGTATTAGAGTTAATTAGAGATAATACATTTAAAAACACTTGATATATAGTAATTGATTTTTAATTTAGTGGAAATTTCTACATGGGGTAGAATTGTTTTTTTTTCTTCTGTATTTGATGATAGTGAGTACAATATCAGCAAGCTGTTACAAGAGAGAGAATGTACTGGGAAAAAATGTAGCTTTCCCCAAAAATATTCTACATCTAAATTATGGCTGATTGGAAATTCCACCTCAGTACTCAAGTTAACTTATCAGCTGTTTAGCAGAATTACTTTTGTCATGGCATACTTCTTAGCAGAGATCTATCTAGAATTTAGAGGACTGTCAGTGAAGCTATTAACTAACCTTAGAGTTGATGTAAGGATTGGATGCCATTATATTGGTAAAGCATGTGTTCAGGAAATGATAGATATTGTTACTAGGAGAAATACCTTGAAAGACCCACCAAGGGGTTAATTACATTTACTCTCCAAACTAGAGGCAATCCAGTTGTTTACTATGACTTTACCTGGGGTATTTTGAGAGCGTCCTCAAATTGTGCTAGCCAGTAGGTGAATTGTTGACTGAATGATTCCTTGGATTTCTAATCTGCAAATATTCTGACCTGCAGAGGAATAAAATATATATCTAGAAAATCACTTCAACACATTTAGAGCTCAAAAATCTGTTTACGAACAAAATAAATGCTCTTGGCCATCTCCTCAACCACTGAAAACATTGTGCTCTCTCAGAATTGAATAGAAAATAATAACACATGTCAACCAGGAGTCAAAACACCCTTTGATATACTGTGGCATGTGGTTGGGGAGGGGAGGAACTCAGTTGTCCTGGGACACAGGAGCTTCAAATGGATTTTGTTTTGGGTTTTGCTTCTTGCGGGCAGGTAGCCATAACCACTGAGTACTTTCCATGTGAAATCCGCAGTCTCTTCCTGGAACTTGTGGGTAGGGAGAAGCTTCCTAAAAAATCTGGCCCAACTTCTCATTAAATCTTTGGTCACTAGTGCCCTGAAAATGGTCATTCGTACGCTAATTTTCAGTGAAATCTGATTAAAAAGATTATTACAATCGAGTGGGATAATATGAGATAAGTCACAGAACAACTGAACCGGGTTGGCAAGGTGGGTGAGGGGTAGTGGGCAGTTAATAAGGAGGGAACCTTCTTGGAGAAGGTAATGCTTGAACTAAGTCAACAAACAGACAAAGACGTTCCTTTTATCACTGTCAAGGGTGGTGCTAAATCGAATCTCTTATGTAAAATGTGGCCTCATTATTTCTACAACATGCTGGAAAGCAAATATGTGGAAAGTTTATATTCTATAAAGGCTAAGACAGTCTTTATTGTGATAAAAAGTGATGGACGCTATTCAAAGCCCTGCATGATAAGCTTGCAAAGAACCACAATAAAGAAAACGATGCGAAATTTCAGCACACTTGGGCAAAGGGTGTATGTGCAAAGCTTCCAAAGAGCGGGAAAAATAGATTGTACACAAAAGGTTAGGAAATAGAATGACATTATGGCCTCTGAAAGCTAGATGACAGTGGAGCAATGCCTTTAAAATTCTGAGAGAAATGTTCAACTTAGACATTTTTAGCCAGACCAACTATTAATTAAGTGTGACGTCAGAATAAAGGCATTTTCATGCAATTAAAGGTGACATTAAACTCATTTCTCCTGCCCCCTTTTTAAAAATGTTATAGAAATATAAGCTTTTTTAACAGAGAGTAAAATAAGAAAAAAGAAAAAAGAAAAAAAGTGATAGACTTTAAAATTTTTATTTCTTTTATATTTTTATTTATATATTTATATTTATTTTATTTTATTTCTGATTTTTCATGAATAGTCAACATTTAAGTCGATTCATTAACATTATTAATAATAGCAAACATTTATTAAGTGCTTTATCGTGTGTCACTACGGAGACAAGCATGATATGCATTAAATGATTTATTCATGGAAAGCGCTTAGATCTGTTCCTGGCACATAGTAAATGCTCAAAAGCATTTAAAGCAACTATTACTATCACAACTCTACTGTTATATGCAATCCATTATATAATGACTACGGAGCCAGAAGTTTGAAGAGATTTAGGAATTTCCTAGAGGTCATAGAGCTAGTAAATAAGAAGTTTGGGATTAGAATTCAGAATGTCTAACTCAGAGTTCAAGCTCTGAATTACTATGATATAATACTCAGTGTATTAAAATTATTCTCTAATAACTTGTGAGCTAAAGTTATATTAGGTAATAGTAAGGAGAACATGAGTTTGTACACATTACTTTAATCTAGACTACTGCTTGTCAGTTTTTTTAAGCCCTGCATAACTGTTCCATGTTGTAATGAACAAATAATGTATTCATTAGCGAGATTTAAAATCTCTGGAGATAAAGCAGATAAGTCTATACAGGGGTTATAGATATACTGGTTAAAAAAAAAAGTCTGACTACGGATGAGAAATGAAACTGTGTTGGTGTAAAGGATCTTGTACTGGGGGAAGAGACAGGTCAACACAGGAGTCAGTAAAAGCAAGTGGCAGTCCCCTGGAGACCCAAGAAGCAAACCTGGTGGTCCTACATTATACTGGGGGTTGGTTTGGTTTTTGCCATCAATTGTTACGTCTGCATGAAGCAATTTGCTAATCAGCTACATCTACAAGCTCCAGCAAAATAGAAGCCCTTGGTTTTGCTTTTGCTTATTTATTTGCTCTCTTTTCTTTCTCCCAATTATTTTTGTTTTCCTCCATTCCTTTCTCTTTCAGCTCCTGTGATAGATTAATGAAATCTCAGGAAAGCTATCCAATCTGAAAGCCAAAAGATAGTGAGAAAATCTTTTATGAAGAGCACAACCCTCACTCTCTTGGAAACTTGGGGAGCCCTGAGATGGAACCACGGGAGCCAGATCCATCTTTAAGGGACAAAAGACTTCTGTTTATACTTCCTTCTAGGCTGGGGCTGGTTTCTGGGGATCTAAGAAGGTAACTCTAATACCCACCCCAAAACCTGCTCCCATCAGATGGAAATTTCAGCATTAGGTGCTTTTCTCGTAGCTCCTGTTGCGTGGAGGGACAGGGCCTTCTGGCACATGTGACAATAGAGCAAAGGTCCACTTCTTAAGTGTGGTGTGAGGCGCCCTGTGGATCTGCTCCCCAGTGAAATCATCATAACTAGTGAATACTATTAAGAAACTCAACCATTTTTAAGTTTTTGGAAATTGTCCTAATCAGAATACAGCAAACGAACATTTATTCAAGAAAATCTATTATATTTTGGTGAGAATACCAAGAATCTGTGGCACCTGAGTCCTGAGATGTTCCTTTACTTCCCTCCCCTTCTCCCTGTCTTCCCCCACCCCCACACCAGGCTGAGCTTGATTGCATTTCAGATGGACCAACAGAGTGCCTTCTACTCCCAGTTCCCAGGGAAGGACTAAAGTACCTCCCTGGGAAGATCAGATAGTCAGGATTTCTCATCCCCTCCAGGGCATCACATAGTGATAAAGGAATCAATCCAAGAAGAGCATATAATACTTGTAAATAGCTATACACCTAATGTAGGAATACCCAAACACATAAAGCAAATATTAACAAGCATAAATAAGGGGCAGGTGATGGTAATACAATAACAGTAGAGGAATTTAACAGTCCACTTCCAGGGATGGATAGATCATCCAGACAAAAGCTCTATGTTCATTGCAGCATTATTTACAATAGCCAAGATATGGAAGCAACCTAAGTGTCCATCATGAGGTGAATGGATAAAAAAGCTGTTATATGCATATACATATATATATATATATATATATATATGCATATATATATACAAATACACACACATATATATAAAAAGATGTATTTTATATATATGATATTTTATATATATATTTATATATATATAAAATATAATGGAGTACAGTTCAGCCATAAAAAAGAATGAAATCTTGCCATTTGCAACAGCATGGATGGACCTAGTGGATATTGTGCTAAGCAAAATAAATCAGAGAAAAGATAAATACTGTATGATTTCACTTATATACACATCTAAAAACCAAAATAAATGAACAAACAAAACAAAACAGGGAGTCACAGATACAGAAAACAAACGTGTGGTTACCAGAGAGGAGGGTGGCGGGCAGTGGGGTGAAATAGGTGACGGCTACTTAGAGGTATAAACTTCCAGTTATGAAATAAGTAAGTCACGGATGCAATGAACAGTATGGGGGGCGTAGTCAATCCTACTGTAATAACTCTGGTATGGTGACAGATGGTTACTGGACTTAATGTGATGATCAATTCATAACATATGCAAATGTTGAATCACTATGTTACACACCTGCAACTAGTATAACATTATACTCAGTTGTACTATGAAAAAATGCACAATTAAAAAAAATAAAAATGAGAAAACAGAGGCTTGCATCTGGGGATGGTAAAGTCACAGAGGGATCCCAAATTCTGAGATGGAAAAGTAAAATTTGAATCAGAACTGAGTAGAAGTCAGAAACTCAGGGAATTTGACGTCAAAGACTTTTTTCCTTTTGGGGAACATATCAGTCTCCACTGGTGTTTGGCTTACTCTTTTTTTGTCTGACTTTGATCATTGCTTATATTCAAGTCCATTGTGTGTGTGTGTGTGGTGGGGTGCAGTGGAAAATACTTTAATTTATTTGTGATCTGTACTCCAGGGCAAATGAATTTTGGAAAAAGGCCTTTGATTAGGGAAATGGGGAAGAACCTATGAAGGCACCAGATATCATGTAAAGACATCTGGTGAGAGGAATTTTGAAGGGCCAAGAAAAGAAATGTTGGAAGAACCAGAAGCCTGCCTTGTTAAGATCACAGCTCACCTTGGGGCCCTCCTTCGGTTGTCACATTTTGTAGACACGAATTCTGCAGGTAAAGGTCCCACATCGGATGGGTCAAACTGGCCAAAAAATCTTTGTCTTACTTTTATGAGGACTCTTGGGGTCAAAAGGTGTGAGTGACAGGCCCAGTCTAGGCCAAATCATGGAAAGCCAGGGGGAAACTTCTGCCTGGGATGCTGGGGATATTTGCAGGAGAAAACTGGGCTATCAAAATGCAATCTAGATAACTTCAGCCTAAAAGCTCTCCACCAGTGTGGTCCAAGGACTTTAGGTTTGTGAGTCTCAATTTTTAGGGGGAGCGTTTTCCCTAGGGAGGGGTGAGGATCATATCAGAATTTGAAGGATGAGAATGTGTATGTATTTGAAGATGCAAGTTCAATATACTTATTCTGTTAGAAACATAAATTGCAGAGAATGAAGCTCCACAGTCCTTTTGATTGGTAGAAACATGCAGAAGATAAAATGAGAAAGCACTGCTAGAGACAAGGGGTGGAAAGGGTTAATAAACAGTGTTGCAGATGAGTAGGATATAAAGAGTTTGGGAACAAAGTGAGACAAGGCGGAAGGGGACAGGGCACAACCATTGAAGGAATGACACAGCAACTGAGGACAGGACAAACTGGTTAGAACCAAGATGGTAGAAGATTCGACTTCCAGTGGTCCTTGAGCCTCATGGCGCACCCACAGGAGCCATGACAGTTCCTAGGCTGACCATTAAAGGTAAAAAAGTAGGCGGGGGCCCAATTCCTGGAAATCCCTGCCCCTTCCCCAAAGTAGTTGGAATAATCTTCCTACTCATTAGCGTATGAAATTACTGAGCCTATGAACTGATGACGCCACACCTTGTGGCCTCTCTCTCTTGCCTTCTTGGGATGGCCCCCACTCTGTCTACAGACTGTGTATCTCTCTAAACTTGCTTTCGCTTTATTATGCCTTGCTCTTGAATTCTTTCCTGTGTGAAGCAAGAACATATTCTCCGATAACAAAACGATATTTTTCTTTGAGGAGTTGCAGGGAGACTTTCCATTTTTGGAGCAGCGGAGCTAGGGCTGCATTTGACTCGGCGACTGGCAGTTGAGGAAGTGTTAGTTCACCAGTCAGGATGTCTTGTGTTGATTACATGTTGAGACCTCTCTCCAGCTTTTTCCATGGAGCCTCTCATGAGGAAGAGCATTTAAAAAATTCTCATGTGGTCTTCACAGACTCTCCTAAGGAGGCTGACACCACACTCCAGAAAGCTCACGGCCTAGTAACATGAGTTTTCTGATGCTAGATGATTGGTTGGCTAGAAAACAAAAGAGTCTTACAGTTTTAGAAGTATTTGGGGCCATAGGTTCTTCTTATAAGTAAGATTACAGAAGGATGAAATTTCAAGTTCAGTATTAAGCTGACTCTTAAATGGGAACGATTCACATCTCTAGTGGTATGAATTAGACCTTGAAAAATAGAATCATTAATTCACAAATATGCCTAAATAAAGTGTGCTGGTTATTTTCCCCCAATATCTAGCTCTAACTTCTAGATCTGTCCTGCACTCTTGGTCTTTGGAAGCTGACTCCTTAGGAAGAAATCTCCTGGGATATTTTACTGGCTGGCCTTGGGTGGGGTTCAGGCCTGGAGAAACACCGGCAGGAAGTCAGGGGGAGAAGGAGGAAGTCTTTGGTGTCCCATCTCCGCAGTCGCCATGTCCCATCACACCATGCCTCTTGCTGGGTCCTCTTCTCGGCTCCAGCTCTCACTGAGCTCTGACAACAGCATCAAAGTTTTCTCCCTGTGCCTCTTCAGCACTGGGAATGTTAATGCCTTCCCATTAGCAAGCTCCCACTGCTAGTTTCTGAATGTCTTACCATTCTTGGTTTATTTTCTGAAATTGCCCACACCTATATAAATCATCTCTTTACTAAAGGCTTATATCATTTGCAATGTTTGGGAGAAATCTCTTTTCTTCTGGGACTCTGACTGATACACAAGGGGAGAAGACTTAAGAAAAGAACACTGGATTGGAATTAGAGGCAGGTTGCCCAGTAACTGATTCGGTAATCTTTGGAGAAAATGCTTTAGCTTTTCTGAGCCTCTATTTCACCTCATGTAAAAAAGGCAGAACATTATCCTCTGAGTCTAAACCAAACCTGGCATAAATGGCTGAAAGAGAAAGTGGCAGGCTGGACTGGATGATAAGCTTGTCATTTTTAGAGGGTGGAAGCAGATACAAGTGCAAACAGGCTGAGTTGGACACACTCTCAGGCCCTGGGGAAATGTTTATCTTTGTAAGAGAAAATTCTCTCTCAAGGCACACACAATCTCAGGCTGGATTTCCTCTAGATAAGGAAAATTGATGCCAGGGCACAGGAAGCTGGGGAGAAGTGGAATCGTAGCGAGTTCATGTGGGGGGAGGCAGCCTTTTCCTTGATTCCCAAATGCTCTACTTAAGGAGAATTAAGTCACTGATGAGACAATGGCCATCACTGTCTAACAGCACGTGTGGAGAGTTGCAGCCTGAAGATGTGGGCGTCCCGTGGACTTGAGTTTTAGGTGGCTCTAGTGCACTTCTAGGTCCAGTGTCTCCATTCAGTTATTTTATTTTATTTTATTTTATTTTAGCTGTGGGGTAGGTAATTAGGTTTATTTATTTATTTATTTTTAATAGAGAAACTGGGGATTGAACCTAGGACCTCGTGCATGCTGGGCATGCACTCTACCACTGAGCTATACCCTCCCCTCATTGAGCTATACTTTCCTCCGGATTCAGTTCTTAGATTTCATCAGGTTCCACTTGCCACAAATTTTTTTAAACACACTTTTCCATTCCCAGTTCCCAGGAGGCATGAAAATGCAGACTTTAAAAACTATTAGTTTACATTTTATTGAAAAGCCACATACATTTTTAATAAAACTGGAGTTACTCATTTGGCTTATATGGAGTCCCTTCTTCCTAGAAGGCTTTAACATGCTGTTAGAACTGTTTCAGAAGGTGAGCGGCTGACATGTCAAATGTGGGGGTGAATGAGAGATTATGGAGGAAAGTAAGCAGAGAAAAACCAATGAAGAAATTGATGTAGACATTAAACAGCTCATGAATGATAAGTGCTGGAGAGGGTGTAGAGAAAAAGGAACCCTCCTACACTGTTGGTGGGAATGTAGTTTGGCGCAACCATTATGGAAAACAGCATGGAGATTCCTCAAAAGACTAAAAATAGACTTATCATATGATCTAGCAATCCCATTCCTGGGTATATATCTGGAGGGAACTCTAATTTGAAAAGATACATGCACCTCAATGTTCATAGCAGCACTATGTACAATAGCCAAGGCATGGAAGCAACCCAAATGTCCATTGACAGATGACTGGATAAAGAAATTGTGGTGTATTTATACAATGGAATACTACTCAGCCATAAAAGAGAATAAAATAATGCCATTTGCAGCAACATGGATAGACCTAGAGATCATCATTCTAAGGGAAGTAAGTCAGAAAAAGAAAGAAAAATACCAGATGATATCACTCATGTATGGAATCTTAAAAAAATCAAAAAAGAGGACACTAATGAACTCATCTACAAAACAGAAACAGACTCACAGACACAGTAAACAATCTTATGGTTACTGGGGGAAGGGGGTGGGAAGGGATAAATTTGAGATTTGCAAATGTTAGCCACTATGTATAAAAATAGACTAAAAAACAAAATGTCTTCTCTATAGCACAGGGAACTATATTCAATGTCTTGTAATTAACCTTTAATGAAAAATAATATGAAAATAAATATATGTATGTACATGCATGACTGGACATTGTGCTGTACATCAGACACTGACACAATGTAACTGATTATACTTCAATTAAAAAAGAACAATTAAAAAAATAAAGAAATTGATGTAGAGAAGAAATATACTTGTAAAGAGACACACAGAGAGAGAGGGACTGAGAGCTCAATTTTGTTCAAATAAATGAGCAAATGAAGAGGAATGGTGGCTACAATATGTTAACTTTTTGGCTAAATGCAGAAAAAGGGACAACTATCTCAGTGATCTTTTGAGAATTTTTGATTGAATATTTAATTTGGAAGTAAAATTTCCAAAAGAAATGCCGTAGATGATGACTCACAAAAATATGATATTCCTATAATATTGGATGAGTGCATTTTTGAGAAGGCTCAAGGATAATTGTCTAACATAATTTGGTGAAGTTGAAAATAAAAACAAATGGAATAATAGCCACCACTTCAGTCTGCTTATTATTTTTCATTCATCATAGAAAGGAAAGGAGGTCAATTGAGATGAATAGAGACATTCTTAATAAAAGCGAGAGCACATCATTTAAATGACGTCTGTGATTGGAATAACGTCTCTAGGTGTAAGAATCCTTCAGCTGCCAAGGCCAAGGGAGGTGCTCTGTTACACCAGTGCTATATGGATTCATTAGTGAAGTTCTTCCAGCTTTTATCAGTTCTGTTTGATTTTATTTGGAGTATTTTCCCCCCAGCCAGCATCATTTGCACATTGTTTCCAAGGAATCTTTATTCCAAGAGCAGCTTGAATCCATTCAGCTTTGGCACATCGGAGCAAGACCTAAGTGTCTCATCCTATTAGTATGTCATCATTTGGCATGCATTCTGTCCTTATTCACAGCACTTAATTCTGTGGTCATCTTCTTCTTCCTTGTTGCCTTATCCATAGCTCGTGTTCCTTCTCTTCAAAAACACCAATAAATTATCTTGGGAAAAGCAACAGAAGGCCTAATTTTTAGTGCAGAAACCATCAAAACCTGGGAATGTAAGAAGAAAAGTAGACTGGAAAAAGACCAGGGGAGACACTGATGACCAATTCTCTAAATTCTGATGGGTATCATTAAGACATTCTCTCCTATCTCAGATGATAATAAACTCCTAGTGATTCCTTATCTCCATAAAACACTAGAATAAATAGCTCTAGGAAACTGTAGACTATAAATAATTCCTGGTTATTCTGGTGCTGTAACATTTATAGAAATGACCCATAATTGTCATGAGAGTTGATTTGAAATGAACTTCTTGAATCCCTGAAGGCCTCAGAACCTTAAGTTAGAGTTTCCAAAAACCTTTTAAATGATGGGCTTTAATTATGATTTTCAAATGGCTTTTTCCTTTAAAAAATTTGATGACATCCATTAACACTGATAAGTCCTTCAGCATTTCAGCTGTAAGTGAGCAAAGGTAGCAGCAGTGGTGGCTGCAAATATCACATGTAAGAGAGTCCAATACACAGTTAAGCTGAAAGTCAACTTGCATCTATCGTACAAATGATGGTGAGTATTTCTCTTGATGTTTCATTGGTGTTCTTGTTTCCGTTTGAATTCTAAGAACTTATCAGTTCAAAGTGGATTACCAAAAACAGAGTTTAGGCTTCCCTAAAAACACCAAAAGTAAAACTTTAGACTGAAACAGGCTCATTTTGCAGGTGGCAAGATGTACCAATGAGGCACTACATTTGGGATTTTACTATTTTCTCAGATAAGAACATTGTGACCTAACTAAGCAATTGTTGTTTCCTAGAGGAAAGGCATCTCTGACAGATGAAGCCACTTGTACAACGGTGTGAAGGAACATGGGGTGGCGGGAGGGAGCCTGGACAGGCCCAGGGATGCCTTGGGAGAGGGACACAGGAACCAGATGGTGAAGAAAGAGTCTTGCAGTCAAGCTGATAAACTTAACATTTATCTTGAAGATGAGTGTGGAGGTGATGGAGAGAGGGTGCAGGAAATAGTCACTTTGAGTGTGACATGATTGGAAGTGCCTGGATTTATGCAACCCAGGCTTTCCCCTGGCACAGCTGGGTCTCAGAGTCACTTTGGAATTCTCCTCTCTAGTCACTGGCTGAGAAACACAGAGCAGCCATGAGCCAGAGGGGCAAGAATAAGGCTGGAGCACCAGGTTACTTGAGAATTCCTTTCTTGCCTTAGGAATGATTCCTTTGCTTAATTCAAAGGAAAAGTAAACTTGCGTATAAAATTTCTATTAGATGACCCGTCAACATCCTCGTTTGAAGACAGTCAGTCAACCAGAAGAACGAGAGCTCTTTCTTATCGTGTATCTGTTTTGTGTCCTTTGCTGCATTGCAGACACATTTGAATTTCCTAGCCAATTCTGACTAAATGGAAACTCACATCCCACAAATACCGACAGAGGTATTAGACTGTTATTAAGGGAAATTTCTTCACTCAATCCTCATTCTCATTTTCATTAGGAGGATGTAGATGCAGACTTACAAGAACCTTCTCTAGCAGGCAGCTATGTTCACTGTTCAAATAGGCAATTATTCTTCTAAGCCAGTCTAACCCTCAAGGACGGAGGAAGGAGAAAGGAGGAGACAAAGAGATTCAGTCTCGCCCCAGGCACAGTGTGTTCCCATTTGAGAATGTATTAAGAGTTCCAAACTGGATGACTGTCCCAGTGATTGGTATTTTTAGATTACACTGAAAAATCAGAGAATTCATCTGGGGAACAATCAAACAAAAGAGCTCCTCAATCTACCCTAACGGAAGCCCACATTATAGATGTGTGGTGCGACTGAAACAAACAGGAGGCAATGAAATATTTTTTTAAATAAATATTGAGCAAATGTTCTCCTGGGAGTTAAATAACTTATAGACTTATGCTGATCCAGGGTGAAGACTAAATTACTTGGACATGTCTCTCCGTGGGATTTTCACAGCTTTGGCCAGGTTTGGATTGGTGTTTCCTGCTTCTGTTTGCTTGGTATTGGAGATTTGAAGTCTGAAGCCTTCCAAGTGCAATTTGTCAACCTTGAGCCCTCTATTTCAACAGAGCATGCTTAAAATATGTTTTTTTAAAAATTATTAATTTATTGATTCAGAAGCACTGGGGCAGCCTTTCCTTGGTAAACCAATGAAGTAAGATAGCCCCTGGCCTTCACAAATTCTTAGTTTATAGCGCAGGATCATTCCTTACAAAGTATGAAAGTGACATCACTTGGAACACAGCTCAAATAGTAGCCAACTAGCTATCTACTCCTTTATCTCAATAAACCTTCAGCGTTCTCAAACATAGCACAATTTACGAGCTCCTCCCTGTCTGCCTCTAAATATATTTAGGTTTCTCCCTTAAAAAAAACATGCCTTTACACACTTTGTCTTGTTCTGTCCTTTCATAACGAAACTTCTTGAAAAATGAGTCTTTGCCTGTAACTTCCATCTCCTCACCACCAACTTCAGCCGTAATTCCGTGGAATATGACTAGCATCCCCTGACTCTGCCCAAGTGGCCCTTGCCATGTTACTAATGGTTACTGTACACAAAGACTTTTTTCTTTTTATACTGTTTTTTTTATGTTTGCTGCATGAAGCACCTCTGGCTACCCTCTCTTTCTTTTAACTCCCTTCCCTGCTTCACATGCTATTGACACTTTCTAGTTTCTTTTTTCCTTCTTTTAAGAAATATGGATATTCCTTTTTTTAAAAAAATTGAAGTATAGCCAGTTTACAATGCTGTGTCAATTTCTGGTGTACAGCATCATGTTTCAGTCATATAACTCATTTATATCTATTTGTCTTTGCATTTCTTTTCATTATAGGCCACTACAAGACATTGAATTAGCCCCTGTGCTCTACAGTATAAAGTTGTTCATCTATTAAGAGAATTTTGTCTTGCTTTGTTTTTATTTTTCTGAGGGAGAAGTAATTAGGTTTGTTTGTTTGTTTGTTTGTTTGTTTATTCATTTATTCATTTATCTGATGGAGGCACTGGGGATTGAACCCAGGACTTTTTGCATGCTAAGCACATGCTGTACCACTGAGCTATACCTTCTACGCCCTATCTATTTTATACATAGTAGTTAGTATCTGCAAATCTCATGGCTGTTCTCTCTCTCTCTCTTTCTTTCTCTTTCTCTCTTGCCTCAGGGGTCTACTCCCCTTTGTTTCCTAAGTACATGGGTACTGGCAGGGTTTCCTTGCCTGCGCTGCTTCTCTTCTTCCTTCTTCTGGTTCCTAGCACCTCAGCTTTCCTTCAGAGAATCAACTTTCACATCATCCTCAGCCACGTGGTCCCAGAGAGGCTGGCCGTGGTCCTTGGTTCCGGGGCTCCGCGCCTGGTCCTGGCCTCTACAGTCAGCCTATTCCATCCCATCCCTCAGCCCCTCCACGGGCGCAGTGATTGGTGGAGGAATGGCTGTGGGACCTACCTGGAACCAATCAGTGTCAGCCCTGGAACATTCGCTAGGCCTACTGGGAAGGAAAGCTTTTTGTCTCTGGCAATGTTGACTTCTTAAAATAGAAATCTGGAGCTGCAGATGACAGTTTTACTTATGCAAAAGGAAGTGAGGAGAAGGGGAGGCAGGGTGGGGTGTTAGAGCCTGAACAAGGTGGAGAGGGCATCGGGGCAGGGGGAGCAAGTGAACTTGTGCTCCGGGCTCGGTGGCTCCTGGAGAGGTGTTTGAGCCTCAGTGGTAAGGTTTGAGCGCTTGTTACGCTTGTTACCTTTGTTTAAACATATTTAATTTAGATAATTTAAATTTTAATAATTTAAACAACTGACACAGAATTCTGAAGATTTAACAATAGACTCCAGCACACCACTGCCTCGAGTTCGAATATCTGTTGATGTTTCTTGGCTGAATTATTAATGTGATGGCTGCCAAATGCTAATTTTTTTTTAATTCAGTTGTTCCTTCTAAACCTATTAATTGGCCTTCTAACCTTAAAGAATAGCTTGATTAATTAATTAAATTTATTTATTTAGTATGAGCTTACTGATACTTATTATTAGTCCACAGATTATAATCCATTAATATCACAATTTATTTTGATGCTCAAATTGTCTGCAGTTTGGCCAGTGGAAGGTCCTTCAAGCTGGCATCTGCTATTTTGACCTATCCTCATGATGCTTTTAAGGATGTTCTTTTAGGATTTTTAGTTACCTTCTGGTGCAAGGCAATTATTCTTTGTACCCTTACACATTGTCTAAACCCCCTCTATAAGTAACTAGCTTTGTATTGCCGTTGTTGCCTGCAGCGTGGGTGCCCTCCTCTGACTTGGGTCCCCGCTCCCACTCTAGGGCACCACAGCTCTGAACAGTCACTCTGTCTGCTTGGGCTGCTGGCCCTCTTCCCAGGCCTGGATGCCGTCCTCATGCCGGAGTGGCTCTGGGATCTACCCCTGCCACGCCTTCCCCTGCGTGGACTTGGTCTCTACATATTTTATAATTTTACGTATAGTTCAACTCTGCTTTGCTACTATTTTGTTGAGGTATTTTGCCTCAGGTGTTGTCAAACTTCTTAAATGGCCCTATAGTAAATATTGTTGATTTTCGGACCACAGATTTTCTGTTGCACCTGCAACTGTTCAACTCTGCCATCGCAAATGAATGGCTGTGGCCATGTTCCAATAAAGCTTTATTTACAGCCAGATAGCCCACAGATTGCAGTTTGCTGACCCTTGGTCTATGTTCATGAGCGTTCACAGCTTTGGTCCACAGCTTTCTTGTAATATCTCTGTCTATTTTGGTATCAGGGCCATGCTGGCTTCACAAAATGAGCTGAGAAGTGTTCCCTCCCCTTACTTTCTGGAAAAGATTTTGCCGAATTGGTATTATTTCTTCCCTAAGTGTTTGGTAGAATTCACCATGAAACCATCTGGACCTGGAGTTTTCCATCAGCCCACTCTCTTTCACAAACTGGGCCCTAGAGACCAGGAGTTCATCTCATAATAAGCTGGAGGGGTACTTGGAGCAACCTCAGGAGCAAATTCTTCTCTGACCAACTTTTTGGTTTTTAACCAAAAGGACTACTGAAAGAGTTGTTTTTTTTTTTTTGTGCAGTGCAGTGCAAACTTTTCTCTGAAATTCCTAGATGGAAGTTTGATTCATTTTGCATAGAAAATTAGCCAAGTTTTATTTTTCTAAGTTGAAAAAAAAGTAGAGAGTTAAGAATCTATCTATCTATCTATCTATCTATCTATCTATCTATCTATCTATCTAATCTAAATGTCACAAACCCTAGCAAGCAGACAATATAAAAAATATTCTTGCATACTTTTCATTATAGAGGTTTAATGCATATGACATTCTTAGGTTAACATCTGAACTTACCATTTGTTAAAATCTTATAGTGACATATTTTCTCATGGATGAGTGCTGGATGTCAGTTTGAGATTACTCTTGACATAGTCCAATGAGAGGGAAGGAAGGCCAAGCCCTTCATACAATTCTGATCATTTGCCAACAGCATACACAGAAAAAAAGTGAACCTCCTTGGACATGTGGAATTATTGCTGGCCCAAGTGGAGACCATCACGATCCTCTCACCTACAGGTAGCCAGCAATGCAACTTTGACCTGCTGGAAACAAGTAATGTTTGAAATATGTGCCTGTGGCCTGTGATAATGTTAAGAACATCCATCTTCCTTACTTTCTGTTTCTTCCCAGTTAGTTTTCTCCCTCTGTCAGGTGCTGTCATGAAAGCAGCTAAGGAAATGGGGTTGCAGGTTTATGTTGATCCTGCAGTTACATATATTTGTAGCATATTTTGGTCCTACAAACAGATTAGAAGCCAAGGGAAGCCAAGTCTAAAATTAATGATCCTTTTGTGCTGGCCGTGAATGAATCCCTGTCCTCTGGCCAAACTGCCAAAGGCATGTCTGTGCCATTCAGTTTGTGATCTGAATGAGACGTTTCTGATCCATGGACTATGCCAAAAGATACTGTGTACTTCCTGAATTTTAAACCATCATCAGCCTGGCCTGTTATAGGTATTGAGTTGAAAGGCAGATGTTGAACTGGACATCTTTCTTTTGTCCCTTCAGAGTCACTCTTTCTTATTCTCCATACTGCTCTGCAGCAAAGAAGTTGACCTCTGGGGATGACATTAATAATCTCGCATGCTCTCTGCTTATGAGTTGGATTTGGCCAGTGAGGAGGCACCCCTCTTTATGGGTTCTCAACTGGCTGACTATGTGCCAGCTCCTATAAGATGGTCTTCTCCACGCAGCTCTCTTGGTAACCCTGCTCCCCTCCCCTCTTCAGGCACGGGAGTGGTGACTAGAATTATCACTCCTGAGGTGAGGCCCTTGTGGTTTCTTTACACCCTCCCCACATCTCTGTAAACAATCCTTTCTTAAAATCCTCACGTTTTCTTTCTTTGAATATATCCCGTCTGTTCCTTGTTGATATAGAAGATCACTACAACAAATCTCTTCAATCTTTCTATCTCTCTGATGTCATGCCATAGTACTTCTTAGTTTGTCTTCCACAGACTGAAGTCAATTCATCAGAAAATTCCTGTGGGCAATTAAAAATCTGGAAAATCAACCTTGTATTTCTGGCAGGCACAGTCATTTTGTGTATCTGCAAAGCTAATTGAATACAAACTGGTTAAAGCTTGTTGCCCTATGATTCTGCTCTGTAAGTTTTTGGAGTTCACTTTATTTGTGGTTCTATATAACTTAATGTCATGTTTGACCCTCATATTCTAAATAGAATGAACTCTCCTACAAGGCTGTTCCCCCAAAACTAAAACACGAGGAAGAGTCCTCCGAAGTTTTCTGTGTGGTGGAATACAGGTCAGATCTAGGGGAGCTTCTGCAAGGATGATGCATGGTTTTGAAAACAGGGTGAATATAGCAGTTAAATGGGATATTTCTCCTTATCTTACCCTTCTGATGGAAGCCCTTGTCCCGCTGGGGCTGGCTTACTGCATGTTGGTCTGCTCAGAGCCACATGACGCTGGCTATCTTCCCCTGCTTTCCTGCTGCTCTGGTACTTGGGGTGGTAACGCTCGCCACTGCAGATCCCCTCTAAATGTGTCTGTTGCTGGTTTGTTCCTGGGGAGTGGACGCAAAGTGGTGGTCCTGTGCAGATCCAAGTTCTGTTGATGCGTCATATTCTCAGTGTCCTACGGGATTATTACTATTTCTATTCTTATAGTGTTTACCTTTCATTTATCACAGCCCTGTGACTATCGCATTTAGGTAATGAAGCCAAATCTCGTTGGCTGACAGATGGCTCATTGTCCTTAAATCAATGTGGGCTCCAAAAAAATACATCCTTACCTGAGATACAAAGTTAAATGTAGAAATCAGATTCTGGTATTGGATACTTTCATTTCTAACTTTTAAAAGCTGCTCTTTTATAATTCAGTAAAAAGGTCAATGTATATTGGGAAGAAAGGAGAATTGAAATACCCAAGATGGATCCTTTTATATTATTTTTTCAGCTTTATTGAGTTATAATTGATAAATAAAATTATAAGATATAAAAAAAAATCAATGTGTCTATGCTAAGAATGAATGGCTCCTCTGGAATATCTATGGGCCTGTCCATGGGTGGCCCCCTGGCTGACCTGTTTCACGAGCCCTAAGGACATTCTGAGGGAAACCTCTGCCATTCTATGGGGAGGCGAAGTGGTTTCCCTAATGGTCAGGCCACTTCCAGGCTGTGTACCTTTGTATGGTTACGTAGAATCCCTAACCTCAGCTTCTTCATTTGTGAAACAGAGCATATGATAGTATCTACCTAATAGAATTGTAGTGATAACAATAAAATATGTATACAAAGCAGTTAGCACCATGCCTGACATAAAGGAAGCTTTCCAAAAATGTTAGTATCTTTTTTATTATTACAAAACTACATAAAATTTTGAGAATTGTTCCCAATATTTAGAAAGTAAAACTTCATGAGGATTTAAATATAAAAATACTCATGTCCATGGATAGGCTTTCAGAGAATAAGTTGGTAAATAAATGAGCAGCTTTGAGATACCTTCCTCCTAGGCCCAAATTTTTGCAAAGAAAAGAAAGCTGAGACCACAGATTGTTTTTTCACAATTTCTGAGAGCTGAGATATCAGAGGTCTGACTTACATTTCTTCCCCTCTTTGTTAAATACTCACAGGGAAAATTAGGTTGAAATTTCCTTTTCACTACTAATTACTGGAGAGCCTATGTTAGGTTGTACTTGAGCAATGTTTTAGTAAATGAAATGCTTCGACTCACACTAATTCTTAGGTCTGTCAGTTTATCCATGAAGGACCTGGTTCGAGAGGTTGGATGACAGCAGTGAGGACATGTGTAGACCAAAGGAACAGGTGGAGTTTTAGATGGAAAAAGTATTTGTGAACAATGGCACCATATTGCCTCATGATATAATTGTATTTTCAAATTCTTGAAATGATAACATAGCAGATCAAACCTTAGCCTGCCTGCTCCTTTCCCCTTCTGATTTACAGACTCTCTTCCTACTCTTTGAAATTAATGTTAGCCATTTGGTATCATTTCATGTTTTTTCTGTTTATCTACAAGTATACTCAGACACAAAGAGTTTTTTTTTTGTTTGTTTCAATATTATACTATACACGCTATTTTGTAACTTTCTTTTTTATGTGAAGAATATATAATGAATATCTTTTCAGGTCACTATGAATTGAAATATCTATTCTTTTCAACAGCTATACAATAATCTATAGATTCTCTAGTGTGATTTATGATAGTTTATCCAGCTCTTCCTCTACTGATGGGGATATAAGTTCACAATTTTCACAAACAAGGCTGCAGAAAGTGTTCCTGAACGTTTATCTTTAGGTGTTAGTCATCTTATGTCTGTGGATAGAAGTTTAGATATGAAATTACTTGATCAAAGGTTACACATATTTGTAGTTTTGATAGACATGCCAAATCATTTTCTAGAGATAGATCAACTCATATTCTCAGCACCAGTATATGAAAGCCCCTGCCAGGACTGGGTGTTGGGAACTTCTGATACTCGGCCATCTGGTGAGGGAAAAATAGCCTCTCACTGTTGTCCCATTTTTAATTTGCATTTTGAAGCTGATGAATGAACTTGAGCACATTCTATGTGCTTATTAGCCATTCAGATTCTCTCTTCTGCTTCTGTCACTTAACTTTTGCCCATCTTTCTAACAGGCAGTTTGAGATACTCTTTGTTTACAGATATTCACCAGTGGTTAATGGCAAGGACTGCAAATGTCTTCCTACTGTGAGAAAGTACAATCTTTATCAAAGAGACATTTTACATTTTAGTGAAGTCAAATTTGCCAGTCTTCTCTTTTTGGGAATTCTGGGTTTTCTGTCTTTCTGACCAAGATCTATGCACATCCTGTGTTATGTGTATATAAAATTAGATCCTGCAATGTGTGGCAACATAGATCAACCTTGAGAACATTCTGCTACATTAAATAAGCCAGTCACAGAAGAACAAATACTGCATGATTATTATATGAGGTATTTAAAATAGCCAAACTCATAGTAGGAAAGGATAGAATGGCAGTTGCCGGGGGCTGGGGGTGGGGGAAATGGAGAATCACTAAGCAACATGTATAACATTTCTGTTGTGCAAGGTGAACAAGTTCTAGAGATCTGATGATGATACAGATCTAGCGGCACCACGCTGTGCCTATAGATAACAGTATCATGTTGTACACCTAAACATCTGTTAAGGGCTCACGCTGAGTGAGCCTTCTAAAATAAAACATAAAAAAACTTCAAACACACATATACACAATTAGATCTTTAATCCATCTGAAATTTATTTACGTAAATGGTATGACTTTATTTTTTTCCCTAGATAGACAGGTGGTTGTGCCAATATCATGAAATAATCCATCCATTAAAAACTAAATTGCCACCTTTTTATACATTATGATTTCTTTGCACTTTCTACTTAATTCCATTTATCTACTTGTCTATTTTCATGTCAATAAAATATTCTCTTGGAGATACTGATTTTATAGTCAATTTTAATAGCTAGTGGGGCAAACACCTCTCAGAAGTCTGTTCCTCCTCAACCCTCCTTTTTAAAACACTTCTTGGCAATTTTCACTTATTTATGCATTCATATACATTTTAATCACGTGAAATATATAGTTATTTTAATCAGTTTCAAATAAAACCCCTTTGGGATTCTAATTGGAATTTCCTTAAATTTGTATTTTTTATTCTGAAAGAAAATTGTCATTTTAATGGTAGTAAATCTTCTCATTTATGAATATAATATGTCTCCCCTTCTGTTACTCATTCAGATTTTGTTTTAAAACCTTCAAATTGTCCCTGTGAAGTTATTGTAGTTTATTGTTATGACCTGGAGATAAATATATAGAAATTTCATGGTTTTTATGTTAATTTTATATGTTAGGAAAGACTGATATGATTCTTCCAGGAAGTTGTGGCTTGGAAGTTGTTTGATGAGTGCGTGTCTGCGTGGCCATATGCTTAACTAAGTTGTCAGTTTTTCAAAGTATTAGACCAGAAATGGAATTTATTTATCTGGAAAAATGCTTGCATCTCTGATTCTTAATGGAATTCTAGGTTTGCCTAAGGATTATAGAATGCCAACTTTTGATGTGTGTTTGTTGGAAGAAGACTGAATATCTTCCACATTACTTTCCTTTCAATAGGATTTTTTTTTTCCTGCCTGGTTGAAATAATCTGGGGGGAGCATTCATTTAAAACATCGTATTTCTATTTATTTAACAGTTACTATTACTCTGGATACAAAGAATTTTTCCTACGATGACTTATGGTTGATTTTTTTAAGTTTGTATTTAAAAATTAAAAAAAGGATGTAAATTACTTCATGTAACTTTTACACTTCTGATCTCATTCATTTCTTCATGAGATTTGTAAGAGGAAACAGTGGCTATGATGCCCAGAGGTGACAGTTCTTACAGCCAGGAAAGGAAATTCTGCCCGGAGAGACATTATTGTGCATAGATTTGATCTTTATTTTCTTTCCACAGCTGTAAGATGAAGAGAGACTTTTGAATACTCAGGTTTATGGAACAGCATCCATGATGTTTCTCTTTATCTCAGTTTGTGGATCTTAACCTTAACTATGCACATCCCAGGCCTTTACAAAAAATTCCTGAGTAGCCTTCTTTACTATCTATAGACATATGGATTTTCATGGCCTTTTGCAGTCACATTTTTTCAGGGTGTGTGTGGAACATGATGCACATGTAGAGTTTTAAGGATTAATTTGAACAGCGTGAGGGCAGTGCCCGGGGCTTCCTCGTTAGAGGACCTGATTTATTATAATAGCAGCACTAACAACCCCTTTCATTGAAAACTCATTTTTTGCTCTCTGTGGTCATGAGTTTGTCAGTATCTTATTAATGCCTTTAAAAAAATCTTAAATAATTGAAGATTGAGGTTGGTGGGGAATCTCTGTACTTAATTAAAATAGTTGTTTTATGAGGCTGAGAACTTCAAGTGTCTAACTTTGTTGTCTGGAGTCCTGAAGGGGTTCTTTATTGATTTGTGCAAGGCAAAAACCAGCTCAAGACATTTGTTTCCATGTTCTCAAGCGGAGAGTATTTATTTTATCTTTTAAAAATTAATCATATCCACATAGCAACCCTCTCTTTCATAGACAAGTACCTTTATGAAAAGCATTTCTCATATTTGTATTTTTTGTCAAATAGTACTTAAGAAAGTATTTGAGTCTGATTATAGTCAGGAAACTCAAGAGATTTCATAGGCTCAAGTCATTAGCAATCTGAACAAGAGCCAGATTAAGGGGTGTTGAGAAAAGTCACTAAAATAAGTTAGAAACATGGTACCAGTTAACTCAGGTTTCCACTTGACTTACATAATTGATGAAAGACAGTTGTCTTGATCCAGGAAGTGGAGACAGTGTCCCTAGTAGAAATTTATATGATTTTCACCCATGCCTATCCATCTCTGTTAAGAATCTGTGCAAACTTCATGGAACAATTCCGAGCCACTTCGCCAAGAGACAAGAGAGCTTTTCTCTTCCAAAGTTGTCAGACATAGTCAGCTGCTATTCTGAAATCAAATAATATATGGCATAAGGCTATTTCCCAAGATGATTGGCTTGTTTTATTATCTAAAATTAAACCTTTTCGAATGCCTCCCAAGATGTGGACTGGCTCAGAATCATACGAAATAAATGCGTATAACAAATCCCTTATTTTGAACATGAGCAGAGAGCATACCATTTTTATTAACAGAAAAATCCAATTCTTTTTATTGGACTAAACAAAGGTTCAAAAGAGATTTATGCACACACGCGCGCGCGCGCACACACACACACACACACACATATATGGTTTGATGGAGTGTTAAATGTTTAGCCTTCTCCGGGCACCCTCATGTCTCTGTCTTGCCTCAAGGACCAGATAATCCACTGGTTCCTAGTCTCTCACCTGGTTGTTGGTCTTCCTAGGCTGCAGTAAATTGACACTATTCTGTCTTTCAGCATACAAACGTAAATTTGGGCAAATACAAAAACTAATCTTTGAAGAAGCTTTGGTCTCCACATCTAAAAGGAGAAAAATGTGTCAAGTAAAAGTTGTTGCAGGTGGGTAAATCAATATCCCTGTCATATCCGTCTTTCCTTTGTAGCTTAACCTACCACTCACCAAGCGGATGTGGGCCATTGATTGAACTTGACTCTTGTGTGTTCCTAGAGGGAAAGAGCTGTGCCTAAACATAGCTGATTTTATCTGATCATATTTCATTATGTATAACTTAGAAATAAGGGACACAGAAGGAAGCAGACAGTTGGGGTTGAGGAGGAACATTGGAGCTGGTGACCTTGTACCGTGTGCTTGACTAGAGTATGAGTAAGTGAAGGAAGCAGATGTCGGGATGCTTTAGAGGGGATTAGAGAGGAGGGACCATCAGCCACACACAGGGGCACGAAAGCTTTCAGGTCTTGACTCCCAGATTTCCTTGATGCTGGGCAGTGCTTGTTGTCCCCCAGATTTTGAGATCCCTTCATCCTTTTAACCTGACTTAGTTTGAGTACTTTCTGTTTCTTGCAGCCAAAGGAGCTTTGAAACAAAGATAAAGACTTATTATAAAATCCAAACAATTTGGAGGGCCCACTGGTAAAAGCATTATGCTTTATGAAGAACCCTGTCCCATATCTGGGTTCAAGCTCTGACACTCTCACCCAAAGGATGGCCTCTAGAAAGAATTTTAAACTTCTGGTCACAGTTTGTTTATCTGAAAAATCAGGGAGAAGAAAGAAGATTGAATTACACCACCTGTGAATTCCCCTCGAGATTGTACATTCTTGGAATCTACTGATTTTGTTAAATATCAGCTAGATATAATTATCTGGTTTTTGTAAGTTCTGGAGAGCAGAGTGAGGAAGGTAAAGGTCAGGGGATCATGGAGGCCCAAGAGGAGAGGCTTCTGGACTGAAGATCAAAGGATTCTCAGTCAATCTTAAATATGGCATCTAAAAGATGTTAGCATCTTGAGACAACTCATTTAAAATTAAAACTCTTCCTGGAGATAAACTAGTAACATTTTTTTTTTTCCTTCTTGCAGGGGAGATTATTCTGCATAATCCAGATGGGACCAATCTAATCACAAGAACCTCTAAACACAAAGAATCATTCCATGCTTCAGTCAGAATAAGAGGGGGATGTGACTATGGAAGAAAGGTCAGAGAGATGCAATGTTGTGGGCATTGAAAATGGAAAAGAGGACCATGCGCCAGGACATGGAGACAATCTCTAACGGCTGGAAGGGCTGGAAAAGGCAAGAAAGCAGGTTCTCTCCTAGAGCCTCCAGAAAGTTATGCAGCCTCGCTGACACCTTAATTTTAGCCCAGTGAGACCTGTGTTGGACTTCTAACCTACAGAACTACATGAAAATAAATCTGTGTTGTAAGCCACTCAGTTTGTGGTAATTTCTTGCAGCAGCAACAGGAAACAGTATGGTGGACATGACTGTGAGGACTGCTGTGTCTTACCTTTCCTCTACAATTACCTCCTTCATTCCTGATGATCAAAGTAAAGTTGGCAACACTTTGTGATTTATGGTCTGGAGCTGTTTTCACTGAACCAGAACTCAGAAGGTCAGCATGGAAAGAAGACCAGGCCACAGGTCGAGATATATTAGTTCAAGGTTCGGCTCTGCACTTGGGGATTACGTAACCTGCAATGAGTCGCTTAAGCCCTCTGGCTCTAGTTTTCTCAGCTCTACCATGAGAGCTTTGGTCTAAGACAACCTTTAATTCCTTTTGTGCTGCTCCTTGATGGTTTCTCTGAGTGCCTGCCTCGTGCTGAAAGTCCTGTTAATGGGAAACTTTGTCCAACAGTGCGCCATCCACTTCCAAGTGGAGGTTTACAGAAAGTTCTATGAGTAAGAGTTCTGTGTATTGTGTTTGATTTTAAAATGCAATTTTGCTTGTTTGGTAAAGGATGGGTGTTTAAATGTATTTGTCAAAGGGAAATCTTTTATTCTAACTTTTATGATTTCTCAACGTAGAGATTTGAGGACCTAGCTATAAGATGTGAGAGAAAGTAGATCAAATTCAGGACCCCCAAATTCCAATTTAATTTTCAGCAGAACACTAATGATCTATTTTACCGTTATTGGAGGGCAGAATTAATTGATCTCACAACTTCTTTTCAATATGAAATACAGATTCTTTGATAATGTATCTTTTTCTTATTCTACCCCAAGAGTTTTGCCTTTCTAGTTTGCATAGTAAGTCTTTTTTCTTCAAGAACATTCTGTACTATGTTTTTGACATATTTACTTTTATCTACCTCAATATATTTATTTTCATTTTTGACTCATTTGATTACTTTCATTCCCTTTTTTTACTCATGGATCTTTAAAAACCTATCAACAAAACCTAAACCTTTCTTCAATTCTTTTTAGGTACTTTGCCAATGATAACAATTAAATGGTTTCTTGTTTACTATATGTTGAATGGCTTTGGTTACTGAGGTAGAGAAAATATCTGGTACAGTTTTGCAGCTATTTTGATGCCAATTCAAAAAAATTTTACTTTGGAAATTTTTTTACTCTCCTTGTTTTCAGACAAATGAATATCAGGAGATTTGAACACATTAGAGAAGAACCTCCCTTTTGTTCTGTTTTTATCTGAAAATCTGAAATTTGAATGAAATATACAAAACCTAGGTAACAGTCATGCTGAGATTTATGTAAACTTGTATCTATTATTCAGGAACGTGTAATTATAGAATGTCAGAGTTGAAAGGGACTCTAAACTATAGTTATTATCATTATTATTATAAACATTTAGTTCATGCCGTTATAAGTAAAATGTTTACTAAACATACTAAAATAATTAGTATGTTTAATTAGAAATAATAATAATTAGAAAATGAAATCCAAGTATAAGGTAAGCTTAGAATCGACAATCCATTGCAACCAAGTAATAAAAACAATTATAAGGGACTTTATATTTAATTTACAGCCCTTTTGAGCTTAGATTTTGGATTGCTAGAAGTTCATGGTGACCCCAAGTCTAAAACAAGCCATTAATTGACCATTTAGTGGTCGACACAGCAGTGGAAAGAGCGCTGGGCTGATCTTAGAGTTAACTCTTTCTGGCTGTGCAATCTTGTGTGAGTTTTTTAATTTCTGCAGTCTCGTTTTCTCATAGTCCAAATAAGACTATTGATAACCTGGCTTAGATCCTCATCAGTAATAAATTATTTAGGTAAAGAGTGCCTAGAATATAGCAGGCATTCAGGAAGTCATTATGTTTTTGCATAGATTCCCTTTGGTTCCTAAAACATGGTGCTTTTCTAGCACTCTGAGGGCTGTTCATGGCGTACCTTCTATTTTGTGAGGCTTAATGCTTTATGTCCCATGATGTCCTGCATGTTAGAATATACAGTTGAGTAGTGGATTACCTCCCCTGCATTGCAGGCCCAGTGCTAATAGTGAGTTAATCTACATAAAAATACTACAGATACGAAGCCACTGTATTGTGGGTGAGAAATCTTAGATGCACCTTTGTTGTCCTTTGGTACCAAGTGCATAGGAATTTTATATTTGCTTCATTCTTTAGTCTGTTTTTTCTTTTTTCTTTCTCATTTTTTCCAATTTATGCTATCTTGCTTTATTTTGCATAACTGTACAATGCCATTACTCCGCTTCAGAACAAGGTGGGATGCTAACACACAAATATATATGCATATGTATGTGCATATGCGCACACATTAATATCATTATTATAGTTTTCAAAATTCTATGCTACAAAGGAAGAAGGGGGTAAGCTCTAGAATTCTATCTAATTTGTCCATGGTATACGTCTGACTGTTCTGACCAGCTGGATATAAGAGCTTTGTGTTGAAGAAACGTTTAAATTGGGCATCAAGCTGGAAAATTTCCCCCTTAGAAACACCGCTTGCCTAAATTAGAAAAGATAGAGTCAATACTATCAAAGTTTGTTTATATATGTTTATAACAAAGTATTTGAAACACATTGTACTTTAGATCAAACCAATTAGCATTTCATTGCTTTGATGACAATTTTCAGTTTTCTAACTACATGTATGAGGAAACTTGACCCAGCAGAACTGTCTGGGTCTTTCCAGCTCTCCCAGGCAGGGTGTAATTCTAGGACTTGTTGCTCGTTTGCACCTGGAATATTCTGCTACAGGAGAGCAAGGGGGCCTTTCTGAGGCCCAGGTTTCTTCAGGGCCACTGTTTCAGGAAATGTGATGCTTGGGAAAACGATATTTCAGTTACCATTAAACATGGGATTTGTTTATGGATTTGGTCCCAGTGATACTTTTCAGACACCTATTAGACCCATGGCTTCATTCCAAGTAGCTTTTCTCTTTCTGACCTTCTTTCCCGCATGCACTCAGTTTGTGACAGCATATTGCTTGCAAAGGTTGTTTACCTGAGTCAGAATTATTGTCAGAGCACTAGTACTTATGCTATTTAGAGTCTTAATTCTAAGGAATCAAAGGGTAGAATAGAATCTACAATAGAATCACAGAATAAAGTCCAGGGTTGAAAGCCCAGAGACATGTGTCTTCCTTAAATATCTTTGCATTTAAGGTTTTGCCAGATACCAGGCTTAGGTATTCCATTTATTTGAAACTAATGTCATGATTGGCACTTGTTTGTAAAAAATGAGTTTAGTTGTTGACTTTTCCATGTGTGGAATCACTGATGAATATGTAAGTTAAACCAAATCAACTAATATTTGTATCTGATAAGGAGAGATAATAGAGAAAAATCTTTATTTAAATTTAAATATTTACTTGCTTTCCTTAGATGTAACTGATGTGTTAAAATCTCTGTGATCAAATCAATAAAATATTAATATAGGAATAGAAAATATGTAGAAGGTATGAAGTAGATACAGCAGAAATATTTCCCACTATGTGCAAGAAGTTAATATGTGATAAAGTTGGTATTTCAGTTCAGTGGGAAATGAGTACTTAGTTATTAGATGGGGCCATCTCATAATTGGCTACTCACATGAGAGAAAATAAAATTGAACCCTTATCTTGCAGCACACACAAATATAAATTCCAGATAGATTAGTAATTAAAAAATAAAATAAAATTTTGCAAGAAAATCTGGGAGACTGGCTGTGTCAATTTAGAGGCAGGGCAGGACTATTCAACCAAAACTGGCTGAGAAAATACAAAATAAAATATGGAGCTATTTGGTTATACAGAAATCAAGACCTGCTCTAGAATTATGCTCCAGTTTTTCATTGTTCTCTTGAATTTAATCCAGGGTCATTTGGTTGAGATCCCTGGAAAACACATCACATTTGAAATTCAGCCCCCTTCATAGAGCAAAATTGGTGGTGTGTATATATATAGACATACACACAATGGAATACTACTTGGCCATAAAAAATAAAGTGATGCCATTTGCAGCAATATGGGTGGACCTGGAGATTGTTATTCTAAGTGAAGTAAGTCAGAAAGAGAAAGAAAAATACCATATGATATTGCTTACATGTGGAATCTTTAAAAAAGGACACAAATAAACTTATCTACAAAACAGAAACAGACTCACAGACATACAGAACAAATTTCTGGTTACCAGAGGGAAAGGGAGTGGTAAGGGATAAAACGGGAAAATTCACCTCCTGGGGAGTGGTAGAAATGTTAGCTATCTTGATTGTGGTGTGGTTTCACTGGTGTGCACATCTATCAAAATTCATCAAATTGTACATCTGAAATATGTGTACTTTACTATACAGGAGTCATATCACAATAAAGGTGTTAAAAAAAGGACCCATGTAAAGAATAATGGTATATCTTTGGACAGAAAAATATTTAAGCAAGATTCTTTCATATTGTGTTTCCAAGGAATATACAGATTACTTGTGTGATGCAAAACCTTGGGCAGTTTTCATGGATTGTTTTGGATCTGGGAAAATGGCAGTGTGTATTAGAGAAATATAAGGGATTCAAAGATCAATTTTGAGGGTTTACCATCCTGATTCTTCCTCATTCTCTTCCACTGTTACCTGAACTCCCTTCTCTTCCTCAACAACCCCTTTCATCAAAACCTCTGGGTCCACATTTATCTTCATCCAGCTGGGACATCAATTTCTGGACACACACACACACACACAAACAGTATATAAGTAAGTGTATATACAATGTAAATCATTTCTATTTCTTTTAAACTTCAAAAAAGATATTTATAAAAGTAAACTGACAACTGAGAAGTATTTTGTTTTATCTTGTTTTCCTTAAACATAAACCACTTAATCAAACAGAACACACCTGGTCTGATGTTCCGTAAGAGTACATCTTGTTTGCTTTAATCTTATAAGAGAAATATATGTAAGTGCAAGCATATTTTGGTTGGCAGAAAATCCTTTAAAACTACTGCTTTGTGTTCTTTCATTTTTCCCAGTTTTCATGTCACCTATTACATTAGCACATTGACTGTGAACAGATTAACCTGGAGCCTGCACTTAAATAGCATATTTTTATGGGACCCTGAGAGCTTTATGAAGAATTTCATTCTATGGATTGGGAAAATAGCCTGAAGACTCCAAATGCTTAGTCAATTTAGTCAGTTTCAAGAAACGCAGCATCCAGAGAGAGCAGCAGAATTCATACAATGCATTTTCTTTAAAGTCTCCTATGGACTTTGACCTGACATGGCAAGTTTCAGATATTAATTTCCCCAACTTCCCCTTCCCCAAGGCTTCACATCACTAGAAAAAGTTAAGCAGAGAACAGATAGTGATGTTAGGAATATAAACATCTCTTGAAATATGTATGTGAAAACATTTTGAATCTATCAAGTGCTAAATAAAGAAGTATTTAAGAACATGACCTTAACTTCACTGTCCTATTACCATGGTCCTTCTCAAGTCTAAGATTCAATACTTGATACTTTATCCTTTTATCCTCCTTTTCAAGAGGATTAACAAAAGTGACTTCCATCCATTATGTCAGCCAACTCTACTTCCTAACCAGCTCTTATGCCTCAAATGTTAAAATAGCAAAATACATGTGTCAATAGCCAGTAAAAATACTTGAAATCTTAGGAAAGAGATATTGGAAGTCCTCTGGGATGTATAAATGAAGAGGATGACTAAGGTTATTTGTAACTTCCAATTTGGTTGAATGCCCAGGCAAATTCAATTGCTATTTTGTATGAAGTGAAATTTTGGGAGATGAAAATAACTCTTCCTGGGTCTATTATTTAGGAAATTTCTTAATTTTTGTATATTAGAAATAATAAGCTAGAAAAGTATTTTCATAGAAGTAAGATAATGCAATAATAATATTTAACACACAGTGAAATCTTACTATGTGCAAAGCAATGCTCTTTTTTCCCCTTTTTCAGTATTAGGTAGAATTTTTATAGTTTGACTGTACATGTATATTATATTGCATGTAAATACATGTCAAAGCAATGCTCTTAAGGACTTTGCAGGTCTTACTTCATTAATTTCTACAATGTTCTTGTGAGATTATTAATTTGATTATCTCCGTTTTATTGATGAGAAAATTAAGGCGCAGAGAATTGAAACAACGTACACAAGGTCATTTAGAAAGGGTACATGCAATCAGGACAAAAACACTGACCATCTTGATCTAGACTCTGGTTTTTACCACACACCATGCTGACCCCCACATAATTCAAACTCAAAAAGATTTAGGTTCAAATTCTGTCTAGATCTCCTGTTAACTGAGTAACCCTAGAAACCAGGTCTCAGTTTTGTCACCTGTAATATAGGTACAATAATAGCTATTCTAATGGGTTGCTGTGAAGATTAAATGAGATAATCTCCAAAAAAAAGAATCGCCAAGTTCCTGGTATGGAGTTGATAGTAAACAAGTGCCAGGTGCTACTCCTTCCCCTAATGCACTGGAGTTTAAAAAATTTATTAAAAAAAAACCCTTTTTTTCTCCCCAAATATGATCTTCATGAAACCTAGCTAAAATACTTAATAGCCAATAGCCTACACATTCTCCGTATCCTTTGAGACAACTGTATTGTAAGCATAGAAAATTATCTCATCTTTTTCTCTCTTTTCCTTTCTCTTAGTTCCCTACTGCTTAAAAGTGATATTTTAATGAAAGAATGGGGTGGGATTGGGGCTGAGGCAGAAACAGGAGAATTTGTGGTTCTTTTTGGAATTTTAATTATAAGTCCAAGAATGCTCCTTTGATTAAATTTCGTTTTACATTTTCTTGAAAAGATCTTTGTTTATTGACTCTCAAGTGAGGAATTATATAATACAGAGTCCACGTCTTGTAATAAGCTAACCCACTAGTGAACACTACTCTGAGAAGAGGGTCACATACACAGGAATCCGCGGTGAAACTGGCACGTGGAGGGGGCTCTTTTTCTTAGACAGACATCACTCAGATATGTTCCTCCAGCAATCACTGGCTCTCTTTATTTGGATGAAGGGTTCAGGCATCTCTGCTATCTAAATCTGAGGGCCGTGAGTAGAGGAAAGTACAGTCAACCAGGCGAACTTAAAACCACAGTCCTCCATCTGTGGAGTGCCTCACTGTCAGGCTCCAAAGAAGCCAAGGTTGTGGTGAAAGGGGCGAGAGCAAATCACTGAAAAATGTGCCCTTCTCCTTGCACCACTGTCCCTTAGAACAGTTTAGCTTGAACATCTTTAACGTATCCTACACTTATCTGGTATCAGATACGTGGAAAAAGTCAGCCTTGTGCTCTGTGGCCCGCAGGCTGCGGTTTGGCAGGACACGTGCATGGGTTCCCAGGCGACTTCGACCCACGTGAATAATGGTAACCAAACCCCTTTCCATTTCCCACCCATGCACATGTCTGCAGAGGGAAAAGACTAAACAAAATGTTCTTTTTTTATCCTAAATGAAAACAAATAGACGGATGAGTGGGAGAAGGATCTGGTCAAATTTACTGTAAATGACTCTGGAAACAGGCTCTTCCACAGCAAGCAAGAAATCCTTTGTTCTAGTTGTTGAAATATCAGTACACTTCTAGTGAATATTTAACCAGTAAGCTCCTCTCGAAATAAATGAATTCTTACTGAGTAATTTCTATCTTCCCCTTCCTGTAATAGGTGCCAGAGGTCAGCTGTCCTCAAAGAGCGTGCAATTTTCTTTTTAATTGTTTTATTAAAAAATTTTATTTGTTTTCTGGATAAAGATAGCAGAAGTAACCCAAGTGTTCGTATCTGCTCCCCTTCAAAATCCTACTCAACTAATGGCAAGGGAATAAGATGGAGGAAACCGCAAGGATGAATAAACCGAACGGTTGAAGAGGCGAGGAGGTAACAGCAGGTAGCGATGACAGCAAGTTTTAGAGTCTAGAAAGAGAGGATTTGTAACTAATTTCAAAGAAAGATGCAGGAGAAAGTGTCTACAGGTGGAATTGCATAGGAAAGGAAGCTGAGTGTTTCCTGCAGGACCCAACAAAGACTCACAAGGTGGAGGCACCATGTGCTGCCCAAGTCAGGGGGCTAAAACTAGGAGGGTTAATTGAGATTTTGTGTAGGAAGCAAACTCCCAGGTGTTTGCTCCCTCTTGGTGCAATGGTGACCACCTCTCCTCCACCAGTGCGGAGACCTGGAGATTCATTTCTATAGAGACATCACATCAGATTAATTCTTTATTTAGGGAGATGGAGAGCAGGAGTGAACTGCTGGGCTGGGAAAGGGGAATCCAGTGAAGTCTTCCTACTGGATGGAGAGCCACACTCCACTCACCTGCCTGCCTTCAGAATGCTGGTTCTCAGGCATCCACTTTCCTTTAAGATTGTAGCAATGTACATTTCCAAGAGCAAAAATCAGATGTTCCATTTAACTAGCTTCCTAGTAAGCACTATGTAATCTTTTCTCTTTTTCCTAAATTGACGGGTTACAAGTTAATTAGGGAAATAATGAAATGTACTTGAAATAACTGGTGATTAAGAGAATATGTAAACAAGAGAAAAATTAAGTGTTAAGGCAGTAAAAGTGATTCTTAAAAGAAAGACGACTCTTGAGCTATGAGCAAGTCAAAGAACATTCCAGAGGAGAAGGAAAACACAAACAGCCTCCTGGAGGCAGGGATGCTGCTGCCAAGTCTGCTGAACAGCAAGATGTCTTTGCCTAAAGTGGAGAGCACACAGTGGACAGTGGGGAGAAATGGTGCTGGACTGGTAGGGTGGGGGAGGGATTACTATGTATTCTGATAAGGGGGACATTTAGACCTGAAATGGGAGTGCAGGGTCAGCTAGAATAGGTTTCTCTGCAGAAAAGTGACCTAATAGCATAAATGCTCAAAAGGGCATTTTGGCAGAAGGCTGCAGGTAGATTGAATGGAGAAGAGAGAGGATGCTGTTGTAATAATACAGGCATAAAGGGGATTTTAAATGTCCCAATCCTCATTTCCTTGCATTTAGCAAACATGGTTTTGCTAAAGGAAAGAATACAGTAACATAGAGTTAAACTGTAGTTTTGGTTTGTTTGTTTAAAAATCCTTGAAATCCTACCAGAATGCAAAAAACCAAAAGGAGCAGAAAAGTGAGTGAAACAGAGGCTATAAGAAGAAGTAAAGGAACGAACAGATGAATTCAAAACAGGAGATGTAAGAAGAAAGCAACTTTTAACAGCAAAAGGCAACAAATAATTTGGCAATGACATCCTTTATGTAAACACAGCTGTACGAGGACAGGGGAACACACAGTAAAACTACTTTCTAGAATGAGTAATATGACAAATAATATGAAGGAAGACTATAACGTGCATTAAACTTTTGATATATTTTTGGTCTATGAACACGTTACTATAATTCCTTCATAATTTGGATGGTTGGATAGGTTTTTCATTGCGTATCTGTGGTCTTTGTTTTTGACTGTGAGGAAAACAGAAATGCTATTTTTAGAATGTTGAGTGAGACAACAAAAAATAATATGTGATCATCAGATAAGCTTCTAGGAGCAAGTAGAAATGAGGATGGTGCACAGAATCTGTTTGTAAAGATCTGTATTACACGTGCAGATGCACACACACAGAAACCCTTCTTGCGAAATGAAGTAGCCAAGTTACCCCTTTCCAGCAGTTTTACTATAATGTTTCTGGACGTTGTTTTCTTTGTATTCTGCTTTGAGTTTGTGGAGGTTTTCATGCTGTTACTAAGTGACTGTCATCCAATTTGGAAAATTCCTATCTCTTCAAATATTGCTTTTGCCCTAGTCACTCTTTCCTTTCCTAAAATTCCAGTGGGCTTTTCCACCATGAACCATGTTCCATTTACATACGGCTTTTCTATCTCCTTTTCCTCTTCATGCTCCAGCTGGCATGGTTTCCACTGAAGCCATCTATTTCCGATTTCTCTTCAGCTCAATTCATTCTGCTTTTAAACCAGGCAGTTGAGTTAATTTTGTTATTAATTTGTCACCAAGTTAGAGAATGTCTTTTTTTTTTTATAATTCTAATCTGACAGCAAATTTTTTTATTTTGTCATTTGCTTTCTAACAAGTTAAGTCTATTTTAAAGTCTATATCTGATAAGCTAATATATAGTTCATTTTTAGCTTTATTTCTATAGTTTGTTTTCTTTCTTGGCCCCATTTTCAGATATTCCTGGTAATTTTGTACTTAATATCAGATTTTTTGTGTGTATGTGAAAACATTACAAAGCTCTGGGGACTATGGTCTTATTCCTGAGAGGATTAACTACAGCTTTTTCCAGATAGAGTAATGGAAGCTCATCTTTGTACAAAGATGAAGCCAGGCCAAGTTGGATGTCAGTCTTTATAAGGCCTCATCTATTCACAGTTCGCTTTTACTCTTAGGATGTGGTCCTTCACATCAGAAATCCTGATGAGTTTACTGTTTAGGAATTGGCATATGCCACTGGTGGGGAAAAAGGTACAGACTGTCAGGCAGTGCTATTCCCATTTCTTTGGGATTTTTAACTTAAACTTCTCTTGTCTTGGTATCCTTGAATTCCAGGTATTGTCTCCTCAGTCCTGTGATTGTGTGGGAAGCTCTGTTTCCCTCCTCAGTCTTTTGGATAATTTTCCTTAATATCTTATGGTGAAAAACAAGTAGGTTAGAACTTTGATATCACCTCAAGGTGCTGCCAATTCCTCTAGGATCTTGACCTCTCAAATCCCGGCTGCCTTGGTATCTCTCTGATGCTTCCAAACATATACATATATATTTTTTTAAAATATTTTTTATCGAGTTATAGTCATTTTACAATGTTGTGTCAAATTCCAGTGTAGAGCACAATTTTTCAGTTATACATGAACATGCACACACTCATTGTCACATTTTTTTTTTCACTGTGAGCTACCACAAGATCTTGTATATATTTCCCTGTGCTATGCAGTATAATCTTGTTTATCTATTCTGTATGTGCCTGTCAGTATCTACAAATGTTGAACTCCCAGTCTATCCCTTCCAACCCCCTTCCCCCCTGGCAACCACAACTTTGTATTCTATGTCTATGAGTCTGTTTCTGTTTTATATTTATGTTCATTAAAAAAAAGAACAAACATATATATTTTCATATTTATGCAGCTTCTCTGTTTTACTCAGTGAGGTGGTTGGTCTCCTAGAAGCTAGACTATCACAGACACAAGTCCTCCCTGAAACTGATTGTAAGTTAAATCTTCTCTTGGCAATCCATCTTCCACCTCGTCAACCCAAGTGACACTCATTGGCTGTGGAAATGCTTCAACATCCTCCTACCCTTGCTTTTCCTTCCACTTCCCTATTTTGCTAATCACCATGAAAAAGATGCGGAGAAAGGGGATAAAGTTACATCAAAGTTCTTATTTGATTGTTAGTGCAATACGATGATTTGATTCTCTCTGGGTCTAGCAGGCATTTTAAATTGATTGCTTCTCTTGTGGGCATTTTGGTAGTTCCTTTGGAGGACCCACTGTAAATGTTTATCTGCTCTTCTTGTGTCTTAGTGCATTTTCTCCTAGCTGACCACTCCACTCTCATCCTCTGATTTTCTGGTGGTCTCCCAAAAGATCTCTTTCTAATTGGATTCCACTGCTTTTTCTGGCATCCATCTTTGGCAGGACTTCAGGTCAGCTCTCTCTCTCCCTTGAATCCTTCATCTTGTTCATGAGAGACATTCAGAATCTTGGCTTCTGATGTCAGTGGAAGTGCAGCTGGTGTTTAATATATTCTGGTCTTTCTTTGCTACTACTTTGGGCAGATCATCCCATCAGTTTCATTTTAGATTCTTTAAGTGTTTTCACACATCATACAGCAATCCATTGTAATCCTTTCATTCCCCAAGAAAGACATACCAAGTCCTCTGATTGAGCTCCTTGAAGTCCCTCTACCCTTGGAGAAAAACACATTCCAAGTTTCTTGCTAACTCACTGGCAGCTCTCTTAAAATGAATCTCTGTCTTGGAGAAAAAGCTCCCTTAGGCTCTATCTCTGACCATTTTCACCCTTGCATTAGTTTCCTAGGGAAGCTGTAGCAAAGTACAACAAACAGGGCCACTGGAAACAACAGAATTATATTGTCTCAGTTCTGGAGGCTAGAAGTCTGAAATCTAGGTGTTGGTGAGGGCCATACTCCCTCTGAAACCTGTTGGGGAGTCTTTCCTTGATTCTACTTGATTTCTGGTGGTTTGCTGGCAATATTTGACCTATAGATGCATCAGCTGATCTTCTGTATCCACAAGGCATTCTTCCTGTGTGTGTGTCTGTCGTTTAATTTTCTTTTCAATTTTTGCCAAATAAACACTGAAGTCTTGGCTTTCTTACTGGCCACAGAAGTCCAGTTTGTACATTCAGAATTTTTTCCTAAATCCTTTTTAAAGTTTTTGCTCAAAAGTACTTTCTGATCTTTTATCAGATTCTCATTGAAATATTTAAATTTTTGTTGTGTGTTTTGTATTTGGTTGTAAAGATACTACTGGTGAACACTACTGGTTAATATGGGTTTAGGCAACATATGAACAATCAAAGAATTGTAAAAAAAAATTCAAGAGACACATAGGTGAGTTTTTTTTTTAAAGATAATTTTATACTTAAAATTTTAATTATGTAATTTCTTCAATGAAACTTTCTGGCTAACTTTAAAAATTCCATTGATCACACAGAAATTATCTTTGTAATTGTTCACTGCTTAACAAACTAATGCACATGGTTATGTTCTTGTTCTTTTACTGCCATTTGCTTTTCCTGGAGTTAGTAATAGTCTTGATTTCTTTCTTTTTTTTTTTTTTTTCATTTGCTGTTTTTTGAACCTAAGATTGAGTCTCCAAACATTTTCTAAATGCTCTGTAGATTACCTCCCTTTTAATTTTCTATTTGGTCAAATTGACCAGGGAGATAATCAGTAATTTCCTTTTTTTTTTCCCCCTAGTTCTTGGAGATTTCCCTTCTGGTGCCTTCCGTATTCCTGATTTAATCTAGATTTGCTCTGTAGGCAGATTGCTGTTATTCTGGGACTTTCTTTTGCAGAAATTCCAGGAATTCTCTACATTTTGTTCCTGTATTGGATTCTCATTTCCTGTCCATGTCTGTTCTTTTTCCTTTTCATTTTGGTGAAGCACATTGTCCAAAAGCTTCCTGAGAAGGGGTACACAAGGAATAGAGACCATGAATGTCTGAAATTATCTCCATTCTATTCTTATACTTTATTAATAGCTTAATACTTAAGACATAAACTTTTAAGTAGAAAATAATTTTTCTAAGAATTTTGAATATGATACTCCATTATTTGTTTCCATTATTGCTGTTGAGAAGTCCAGTGACACCCTTATTCTCAATTCTTTCCTTGTGACCTATTTTTCCCTGGAATCTTTTAGGGTTTTCTTTTACCCTAAAAATCCATGGTGAGGTGTCTTATAATGGATTTTTAAAAAAATCTTCATTGTCCTGAATGTTTTCAATTGGGAACCTTATGCTTTTTAGTTCTGAAAAAAATTTTATTGTATTATTTTTTTCCATGTGTTCTGAAAACTAATAGATTTTGACATCCTAACTCTCTGATGTAATCTTTTCTTTCTCTTTGTCCATCTCTGTGTTTTACTTTTAGGAACATTTATTTATTTCATATTTCCACTTGTGCTCATAATTTTTGCTTTTGCTATCATATTTTTAATTTCTAAGAGCTCTTTATAGTTTCTAAATGGCCTGTAAAAATAACATCCTGTTTTCCTTTCATGCATAGAATATAATCTCTTATCCCTGAGAGTAGATGATGTAGAATTTTCTTTTCTTCGTATTCTTTTATTTTCTTCTACTCCTTATAGTCTCACTTCCTCTGATTCCCTTACACTACTTCTCTTTTTCATGTAAGAGGCTTCATTCAAATATCTATTGGTGATATCTGGCTGTTTATTCACATTTGAAAGTGAGAACTTGAAGGATCAGTTATAAACCCTTTGTATATAGTTTATTTGATTGGCAGGGAGAACTTATTGCAAGAAAATGGGCAGTCATCCAGCTTTGGGGTTACAACCTATGTATCAGGCATTTTTTTCTGAGGACATTAAATTTCTCCAGAGAAGCACAGATTCTCCAATCTGGCAGGAGGTCAGAGACAGTGTAAGACTGAGAAGTGGCATTCTGGATTTGTGTATGGGAAGGCTACTGAGGGCATGTTTCATCTCACTACTCAGTGTGTACATTTCAGTCTAGCACCTCATTCTAGTCCTCCTTTTTGCCCCTGTTCCTGAATCCAGAACATCTCAGATCTCAGGTTCAATTCATCTAGGAAATACACTTCCTTCTCCTATAGTGATGGGGAAGTGGTTGTTGCCAGATAGAAGTTAGGGTGAAGATAGGAACGTGGGGCTCCTTGTATAGACTGTAAAGCTATACCCATGGTTTTTGGCCTTATTTCACTCTTTCCTTCTGCTGTAACTGATGTCTCCAAACGTAAGGCTGTGTAAGGCTGCTTCGAGTTCTGAAGCCTATTTCTAGTGAATATCTCTATAGCCACCTAGTTAGAACTCCCTTTCCTCTGCTAAGGCTGTTACCAGTCCCTCACCCTCTTGAAGTCTTTATGTATTGTGGTTATTATCTTGTTTAATTGAAAACAGGACTTTGTTTATCTTTTTGTTTTGGGAAGATCTTCAAAAATATCTTAAATCTGAAAGGCCAGATGACCATTTGAAGGACAACATTCATTTGCATGATGCAAATATAGAGTTAACTGTACAAATCATATATAAAAGTAAGAACTAATCAACTCAATAATTGCTGTAATCCCAGGCAAACAGGGAGCCTCTCATTCTTGGACTTGTTAGTTTGCCATTGAATAAGACGAACTGTCTTTCACTAAAATTTTTGATTCATTATTAAGGACTCCTATTTGAAACTGGGACCTTGGTATACTGTATAATGTCTCATGGTTTGTTCCTTTTTTTTTCTGGAGTGAATTTTTGGAAAGAGTTGGTCATTCACATACTTAATTAACTCAAAGAGTAATAGTGGTTCCATTTATTAAACTGAATGGACTCTGAATTAGGACAGTTTTTTTACCCCAGAGTTTTTCTGGGGATGGACATCAACCCAGTGATCTCCCTCACCAGTTTTTCTCAAACAGAATTTTCATCTTTGTCCACCAAATCAGTTACAAAGTTTGAAACTCTATATACATTAAAAAAATTTATTTTACTATGACATCTGACATTTGTTGATTTGGATATGATCCTTCCTGGCAGGATACATAATCTCTTTGCTCAGAAAATACTCTAGCTCTCTTAATCTCCCAATGATGCTATAAATTTCCCAATAGACACTTTATGCATATTTGGCAGTTATGATATTAAAAAGTGGAGTGGATAGCAAAAAGTAACATTTCAGAGTAACAGAGATCTTGGGTGATCCTAAAAATAATGCATGTACAGAGCATTTTATATGAGACAGTGATTTGGGAGTAAATCATCTTTCTGAGAAGTTAGAAACAGCCTTGCCTTCACAGTGAGTTCCCATGTAAGCTACTCTAAGATAAACCATACTGCTGTCCATCCAGATCACTACTGAATGAATGAAAATGGTTCATGAATCTAAACCAGTTAGTACTACTACCTGTTCCCCAATCAACTCCTTGGGATAATTCCTGCCAGAAACACCTCCATTCTGATCACACAGAAGCCCCCTCCTCTCTCAGCTCCCCTGTTTCTGCAAAGGCAGTTATCTTCGTCCTCTCTTTGCAAAATCACACAGGCACCATTCTGGTTCAACTTTTATTTCATTAACCAGGCTTCTGAAGTAATCTTCACAGTTAAAATTTTCTCTATGCATCTTAAAACACTGCTGTCAAATTTAGCAAATTTAGCTTCATTAAGTATGACTCTGAGCATATGATCTTAAAAAAAAAAACCAAAACCCCTTTGTTGGCTACTCATTTTCTACCCAATTAAAATTACACTTAAGGACATCCACATAGCTTTCCTTTCCACTTGTCCCCTGCTATTTTTCCAAATATATAGTGTATTCCACTAAACAAAATTACATGCTCTTCTCTTGCAAACTCACAAGGATCCAGGCAGGAAAGGGTTTTTAGAGAAACAGATCCACACCCTTTGTTTAAACAGTGTTGTTGAGCGGTAAAATATACACACTAAACAGTAGATGCTTAAAGTGTACAACTTGAAAGGTTTTGACAAATGTAGACACCTGAGAAACCATCACTACAGTCAAAATAATAAACAAATCCATCACCCCCAAAAGTAGCCTTGTGCCACTATAATCCCTCCCCCTGGCTCTTTCTTACTCCTCTCTCCCAAGCAACCATTGGTCTGCTTTCTGTCACTGTAGATGAGTTCACTTCTAGAGTTACATATGTGGAATCATACAGTATCTGCTAATTTTTTGTCTTTCTAAAATTCAGAACATTTTGAAATTTCACCTTCTTGGGTAGTGGATATTTTTGCATGCCTATAAATATTCTTGAACTTTGTTCTGGGATACAGTTAAAATACTTGGAGGCAGTTTGATTCTTTTTATGCTTTGCTTTCAAGATTTGTTAGGTGGGACCAGTCTAAAGATAATTATTTCCCACCACTAGGCAAGACCTTTCTGAGTACTCTACTCAGTGTACCGTGAATTATGGGGTTTTTCTATCTGCCCAGTAGGACCAGGCCCTAGTCCCAGTTCTGTATGAGCACTGGCTATGTTTTCCTCTAATCCTTAGATGGCTCTTTCTCTGGCCAAGGGTAGTTTCTTCAGGTGCATGTGCTGATCAACAGTCTGCTAAATCCTCAAGGGGTATGCGTTCTGTAGACCTCTGGAGTTCTTTTTCTCTGAAGCTCTCCCATTGTCAGCACTCTGCCCTACAAACTCTAGCCACTTCGGGCTGCCAGACTTTTGCTTCTGTCTCCTCAACTCAGGGGATTCACTGGTCTCCATTTGGGTCCCCTCTGCCTGCGCTGTGGCCCGGAAGCCCTCTCAAGGAAGTCAGCTGAGCAGCTGGCTCACTTCGTTTATTTCCGATTTCGCAGGGATTACTGTTCTTTGCTGCCTGGTGGACAGTGCTTTAAAAATTGTACTTTTAAATATTTTGTTTAGGTATTTTGTCAGTTTTAGGCAGGAGAGTAAATATAATCCTTTTTACATTTTCTAAATATCTCAGGCAGATATTGTTGCCACCAATTAGGTTCTTGTCCCATTGCAGAAAGAATTCAGAGACGAGACATGGAGGTTAAGGAAGTAAAGTGAGGATTTATTAAGGGATGGACAGTACACTCTCAAAGGGAGAGCAGGCAGGCTCAGGTGAGCGGCTGCCCTGAGTTACTTAGGTGAGTTGGTTACGTAGAGTGTAAAAATGATTGGGCGGATTATTCATTGTGTGGGGAAGGGTTTAGGGTCATATTCCCTTATTTTTCATCTCAACTCCACGTTCCCAAAGGGAGAAGGGACTTTTGTCCTTATTTAGTCTGGATCGGAAGTGTCATGGCATCAGTGCATAATGGGTACTTCTAATCTGCAAGGCTGATTTTATTGAAATGAGGGCATAATGAGCAGATGGTTACCTTTGGACAGTAGAGATTCCTGCCTTTTCCCATCTCTCTTTGTCAGAGCCTCCAGGCCACTTTTCACCCCTAAATGTATGATTTCTTATCCACCCAGCTTTTCTCTCTCTGCCCAGGGATCCCTGTTATTTACATAATACAGGATTTCCTGCATTTGGACCGTGCCCCTCCTTTTTGCCCAATTTCTGCCATTTGGGCTGCATCCCCCTTTCTCTGCTCCTATCTAGTTATCTGCCTGCTCTAACAATATGATCTCTTTAATTTTGGAATCCTTACAGCACCTTGCATCTCCCAATGGCACAGTATGCCTCTTTTCTTTATAATTATGTACGTAATTATTTTATCCTCCCAATAACTTTCAAGCTCCTGGAAAATGAGACCTCTGTGGTGCTTGCCTTTTTTTCTAGCAGTTATTGTCATCTATGAAGTGCCCAATGAATAGATGTTGAATTTAACTAATGTAAAAGACAAGAGGGCTTGGCCTGTTACTTCAGAAAATGACTTTTTTTGGGAGGTATGGGGTGTAGCTCAGTGGTATGGCACATGATAGCATGCACAAGTTCCTGGATTCAATCCCGAGGACCTCCATTACAAAAATAAAAAATAAACACAATCTCTAAAAGCTTGCAGGTTAAAATTGAAGAACACTGGTTTATACTTAAAAAAAAAGGAAAATGACTTTTTTTGTTTAAACTCAGTAATCCCAAGTATGTGCTTAAATTATCAGCACCAAAATTTCTCCTTTTGTAAAACAGTGAAATAATGAAAGGTATTATATTTACTATATCTATAAAAATACGTTTTGTCTATATTAAATGATCTATAGCAGCTAAGTTCTAGGCTTTTCCAGAACTATCATGGTTGTTAGAATTTAAAAAATATTACAGACATCAGTCAGATTTGTCATAAGGGACCTTATGTGTCTGGTAAGAATATTGATATTGAGACAGGAAGGGAGGGGGCAGGGCACAGCCATTCAAGGAATAACACAGCAATTAACATCAAGGAGGTGGTGGAAAATTCAACTCCCAACCAGCCTTGAGGCCCAAGATGGTGGAAAATTTGACTCCCAAGTAGACCTTGAGCTTCATTATATGCTCATTGTAATACAGTCACATAGTAAATGGCACACCCACAGGTGCCATGACAGTCCCAAGGCTGACCATAAAAGGTCAAAAAGTGGGTGGTGGCCCAATTCCTGGGAATCCCAGCCCCTTCACCAAAAAGTAGTTGGAATAATCCTCCTACTTGTTAGCGTATGAAGGTAACGAGCCCATAAAAATAACAACCCCCACACCTTGTGGCCACTCTCCCTTCTGAGTAAGATGGTGCACACTCTGTCTATGGAGCGTGTAGCTACTTTTACTTTAAACTAAGCACCCAACCCCCACACCCCGTGGCCTTCCTCTGGCCTTCTGACACAGCCTGCACTCTGTCTATGGAGTATGTATCTCTCCGAATAAATCTACCTTTACTCAACTGTGGCTCACTCTTGAATTCTTTCCTGCATGAAGCCAAGGACCCACACTTGCATCCCAGGGACTCAACCGAGACCTAGGACATGGCCACCCTCTCACCCACATTCATTTTTCCTGTGTCAGTATTATCTTTCACTGATACGCAGCATGGACGGTGACCAGAGTCATGTCACATGGTCACTCACAAGGCTGCAAGGCTCAGTGTATTGATACCCTTCATGATGTAGCTTTTTTGGGAGTGCTTGTCTTTCCTGTATCAAACTCTGCGTGTGATTTAAAAAATATCTTAACTAAATGTACGTATCTCTGGGCTACTCCCCTTGCTGTGTATTATTGTTACAGGGAGGCTGGGGATGACAGAAAAACCAAGTTCTGGATGAAGACCCCTTTTCACGTCCTGAATCTGTCAGTCACAAAGAGACTTTGGAAAATTAAATTAGAATATATGATTCTTATTTCTTTTTAAATATAAGGATAATATTGTCTTCTTCAAAAGGTTCCTGTGAGGGTCTAATGAGAACATGAGAAAGTGTTTTGTAAATTATAAGGCATTAAACAAACACTAGTCCCCACCGTTTTCTCAAGACTTCCCGTCTGGAGCTGGAGTCCCGAAGTCTGCAAGCCAGGCTCTGCTTGCCAGTGTCCCTGTGAGTCAACCCACCAGCAAATGGGGAGAATGGTTTTGAGACTTGGTTCTGTTATTCTAGCGGCTGTCAAGTTTCTGAATCCAGAGGAAATGTTCATATTTCAGTAATTTATTCATTCAAGCCCTGTTCTGGTGTTTAGGATAAATCAGTAAATTCAGTAACAAGTCCCACCTTCACAGGGCTCACATTTTGGAGGGAACGAGCAACAATAAGCAAACCACTTGCATAAATAAGTAAATCAGACAGTTTTTTGGAAGTAACAATTGTTATAAGGAAAGAGAAAAGCACAAAGGATGGGGGGGGATCGGAAGTGTAGGGGAGGGTGGGTGTTGAAACTTGGAGTATGGCCTCATAGAGAAGATGACAGCTGTGCAAAGGTGTGGAGAGGACATTATGGAGAGAGTGTGACAGGCACAGACAATGACTGGTGACAGGCTGAGGTGGGAGTATCAGAGTGAGGGGGGAGGTCAGCGAGTGAGGAAGGACGGGCCAGATCTCACTGTCCTCCAGCCATTGTGAGGACTCTGGCTTCTACTCTGAGGAGGGAGCCATGAAGGGTTTTGAGCAGAGATGTGATGTGACCTGATGTTTTAAAGGAAGTTCTGGTTTTGACTGCAACACGGTAATAAGCAGATCAAAGGCTTATTTAATTGAAACCACTTTCAAATTCCAATTTCCAGCATAGCAGTTTGGTTAGATAATGCTGAATGATTGATTCTCAGAATTTTTCAATCTGAAGGTTTTTATCTCGGTGTTTAGCCATACATCAGTAATGTCTTACAGAAAGCCCTTGTGGTTGATGTTAGAACACTAGCCCGATTTCAGGAGTGGAGGCAACCCTGGGGTTGGCCTGGAGGACCAGAAGGATCTTGGCGTGTGGTGTGTCTCCCCTTCCGTGTGGCAGTTTCTCAGTCTCCGATTCTGCCTACACAATGTCGGCAGTGAGATGGAGCCCCAGCCAGAAAATGTCAAGCAAATGCAGCTAAGAGTTTGGCTTTCTTCTGACGCTGGAAAAAGATTTTCTTTCCTTTCACTTACTTATTCTCCTGCAAGAGTGCGAATTTGTTTGCTGCAGCCAGAACAAACAAGCCTGACGATGATGATGGATATTATACCCAGCCACAAAAGCGGGGAGATTATCTGAGGCAGAAGAGATGGATTTGGCATGGTCCCTGGTTCCTGCCTGTACAACACACCCGATTAACCACAAAAATAGTCCTGCAAGCCGTGGACTTCTTTTTCTCTCTTGCTCCCCCCCCCCTTTTTTTTCTCTCCCAGTATGAATTTGGGTGTGGACAAAATAATTCCAAATGGAAGACCCAAATAAAGGGTCCGTATGAGGAGAGATTACAGGGGCCTGCGCTTACATGCAGAGCCCTGGGGTGTGAGGGAACACCCTGTCTATTGCAGACGGAACACAAATCCTGTGGAGAGTGAGCAATAACTTATTTTGGCATGAATATTAGCCACAGTCATGTGCAATGAGTGTTAGTGATGCCCACTGACATTCCAATATCCTCCTAAAGACAATGTACGTAGACGCAGGGCCCCGTTTCACAAGTTTAGTCAGAAAGCTTGTTTCTTGTCCCCTGCGATGCAATCTAATCAAGACAAATAGATGTTACATGAAATGTTTCAGGAAAAATCACACTCTGGATATTTTTGAAATAGAAATACCTGGAGCAGGGCTGAATCTGATCCCTGAAGAAGATGAAGAGGAGTTTCCTGGACATTTCACTCTCAAACAGGCATTTGAAGTCCAGGTCAAGGTCTAACAGTCTGACACCATCCTAGGGCCACTTGCAAGCTTCCTACCAAAGGCTTAACATAGGAGCACCCCTTCAGGGTTTCCTAGGACCATTGGAAGTCTGATATTTGTAAAATTGTGAAGCGAATACCATAGCATTGCAAGTAACCATCATGCTAAGATTTTAAGTTAACTTTCAATTGAAGCGAACATACTATAAACACAAGTGTACAATGTTTTAGAGTACCTCTGAAAGAATTTTTACATACACGTATATCCATGTGACTGCTTACAACAAGACATTGACCACTGCAACCCCTTTTTGCCCACTTCCAATGAACTAACCACTGTTCTGATATGTAACATCATTGATTGGCTTTATTTGTCTCGGAGTTTTATTACATGGAGACACGCAGTATGTACTTTTTTTGTTTGTTTTAAAGATTCATTGACGTTATTGTGCGTAGAAGTTGCTTATTTTTCTCATTGCTGAACTGTGTGCCATTGAATGGACACCCATGATTTATTTATCTATTCTGCTGTTGAAGGACATTGGATTTTTCCCCAGTAGTTGCCTGTCTTTAATAGTGCTACTGTTCAGTATTTTTATACATGACTTTTGCTGCACATAGACATGCATTTCCGAGAGGCAATATACAGAGGGGTGGGATTGCTAGCTCATTGGAATTACTAGCTCGTATGCTCGGCTTTACCAAATATGACCACAGGGTAAATACATACACATCTCATTGCTCTTTATTCCTTACTGCATTTCCATGTTTCTATCTAGGATAATTTTCCTTTTGCCCTGAGAACTTCCATTTATAATTTTTTTTTTCCTTAGGCTTTTTAGCAAACAGTTCCTCCAGTTTTTGTTTTTTTGGAGACATCTTTATTTTGCCTTCACTTTAAAAGCTATCTTTGCTAGATGTTGAACTCTAGACAGTGTTTTTCTTTTGGTATATTAAAGTTATGATTGCATTTTCTTATGGTTTATATGCTTCCTGTTCAGAGGGGAGATGTCAGTCTTAATGTTGCTTGTTTAAATATAATGTACATTTTAGTATGGTTTATTGTAAGGTTTTTATTGGTCTTTGGTTTTCGCTTGTTTTGTGCTGAAAAACTGTGCCTACATGTAATTTTTTGTATATATCTTGGGTGAAATTCCTTGCACTTCTTGAATCTATGGCTTGTATTTGCCATTAGTTTTGGAAAATTCTCACTCAGTATCTCTTGGTGAATTACTTGTAGTTTTGTTTATATAACATCAGGTCCTGTGAATGTAGTTGGAGTCTTTAGTGTTTTCTGTGTAGTATCTTGCCACTTACAGTGACAGCTTTACTTCTTCTTTTCCAATCATAGGTCTTATTCCTGATCTATGCCTTGTGCATAATATTGGCTGTGGGCTTGTGATAGATGGCTTTTATTATTTTGAGGTCTGTTCCCTCTGTACCCAGTTTGCTGAGAGTTTTTATCATAAATAGATGTTGAATTTTGTCAAAAGCAGTTTTTGCATCTATTGACATGATCCTATGATTTTATTCTTCAACCTGTTAATGTCGTGTATCTCACTGATTTATCTGTGGATATTGAACTAGTCTTCATCCCTGGGAGATACACCAATTGATGATGATGCATTTATTTCTTCAAGATAAATTCTGTGCCCTTTCTGTCTTTTCCCTCCAGGACTCCTATAAAGAGAATGTAGTGTGCTTGATGTTGTACCAGAGATCTCAAACTATTCACATTTTTAACATTCTTTTTTTCCTTTTTTTTTTTTTTTTTGATTGATTTCCACTACTCCTCTAGTTAGTTCACTGCTCCGTTCCTCCATATCACCTGATCTATTATTGATTTCTTCTAGTGTGTTTTTAATTTCAGTTACTGTATTCTTCAACTCTGTTTAGTTCTTTTTATATATCTCTTTAAACTTCTCACTGTTTTCATTCATTCTTCTCCTGAGTTTGTTGAGTATCTTTATAATCATTACCTTGAACTCTTTACTTGTTAGATAGCTCACCTCCACTTCATTTAGTTCTTTTTCTGAGGTTTTATCTTCTTCCTTCATTTGGAAAATATTTTCCAAACAGTCTCCTCTTTTTGCCTAAGCCTCTGTGTTTATTTCTATGCATTGGGTAGGCCAGTTGTGTTTCCTGATCTTGGCGAGGTGGCTGTATGTAGGGGATGTCCTGCGGAGTTCAGCAGTGTACTCCTCTTTGGTCACCAGGTCTGTAAGCTCTAGGAATGCTCCCTATGGGTCTGTGTGAATTCTCCTGTTGTGGTGGAGCTGACTGCTATGGGCACACTGGTAGGTGGGGCTGGACTCCAGCTCAATTTAGGTCAGGCACTGCCTTACACAGTAGTTGCCAGCCCGCTGAGGGGCAAGGCCAGTTCTTGGAGCAACTGGCTGCACATGCCGGGGGATCCTATGCTGGAGCAGGTCTGCTGGAAGGCTGTAAGCCCCTGGAACTAATAAGCTAGAAGTAAGACTCCAGAATGTTGTTTACCAGCACCAGTGTCCTTGTGGTAGAATGAGCTTCCAAAAACGTCTGCCTCCAGCATCTGTGTCCCTGGGCGATTCCCAGTGGCCTCCTGCCTCTTGGTAGGCTCTCCGAGATCAGCAAGACGGTCTCATCCAGGCTCCCTTCAAATTACTGCCTCTCTGCTGAGTCTTGGAATGCGTGAAATTTTATGTGTGCCCTTTAAGAGTGAAATCTGTTTCCTGCAGCCTTAAGCTCTCCTGCAGGCAAGTCTCACAGGCTTTCAAAGTCAGATGTTCTGCAGAACCCCTGGGTTGGGGGGCCTGATGTGAGGCTTGAGTCTCTTACTCCTTGGGGAGAGTCTCTGGAATTGTGATAATCTTTGGTTTTGGCTCATTCATCAGGGATGCAGGTCTTGCCTATACCATGTCTCTTCCCCTCTAACCCATCTTGTTGTTCCTTCTTTATATCTTTAGCTGAGGAAAATCTTTTCTGCTCTTCAGATTCTTCTCGTAGATATTTGCTCTGTAAATAGTAGTAACTTTGGTGTGTTTGTTGGAGGAGGTAGGCTCAGGGTCTTCCTCCTGTGCCATCTTGGTCACACCTTCTTCATATTAATTGGATTTTGAATATTAGACCTATGTTGAATTCCTGGAAGAAATCCCACTTAGTTATAGGGTATAATATTTTTTATAGTTTGTTGGATTTAGTTTGATAGGATTTTTCTATATATGTTCATAAGAGCTATTGGTATGCAGTTTATTCTTTTTTTTTTTCGGTTTTTAAAAAATTTTTTTGAAGTGTAGTCGATTTACAACGTTGTCTTAATTTCTGGTGTGCAGAAATTTCATTTTTTTATTATAGGCTATTACAAGATACTGGATATATTTCCCTGTGTTATACCATAGGACCTTGCTGTTTATCTGCTTTTTTTCTCTTATTATATCCTTGTCTGTTTTTGACATAAGGGTAATAGATTGTTTTCATAGAGTTGAGAATTATTCCTTTCTCTTCTGTTTTATGGAAAGTGCTTGTGAAGGTTTAGTGTCAAATCTTCTTTAAATATTTGGTAGAATTTACCGAGGAAGCTGGTATGTTCCAGGATTTTCTTTCTGGGAAGTTTTAAAATTATTAACAAAGTCTCTTTTCTTATTATAGGTCTATTCAGATTTTCTGTTTAATTTTCAGTCAGTTTTGGTAATTATGTTTTTCTAGAAACTCTTTCTTTTCATTTAACTTATCTAATTTGTTTTATACTTTTTCTTAACATTTGCTTATAATTTTTTCCAGAATGTCTGTAGTTAGTAATTTGAAGCTTCTCTCTTTTTTTCTCCTAATCAATCTAGATAAAGATTATTACTCTTTAAATATTATTTCTGCTCCATTCTCTCTCTCTCTCACCCCTCGGAGGCTCCAATGGTAGATATGCAGGCATATTTACTATGGTTCATGTTTCACATTCTCTTCTGCATTTTCTATTCTTTTCCTCTTTGTGTTCAGGTTTAGAAATAGTCTCCTGATCTACCTTGTAATTCAGTATTTCCTTCTCTAGCTGTGCTCTACAAGTTAATCTCATTAACTGTGTTCCAAATTTACCTATTTTTAACTTCTAGAATTTCTATTTTATTTTCTTCTAATAAACTTAATTTTTTTGTGACTAAAGCCTCCATTGTCATCTATTTTCTTAAAAAAATATTAGTCACAATTATTTTAAAGTCTATGCTTGATAACTCAAAAATCTGGATCACCTGTGAACTTTTTTTTTTAAGTCTGTTTGTTCTCTAATCTCATTTGTTGAGAATACCAATAGGTTTTGATTGAATGCCAGAAACTATAAATATCATAGTGGTTTGGGTGATATTATCTTATACCTCACAGGAAGACAGTCAGAGTTGAGGCAGACCTCCTCACTGCAATCCAGGAGTATGCTCTTTTGATTTTAGGGCATTAGTATAACAATGCATTTAGGAAATAGAACCTTTTTATTTTAAATAGAGTATGTTTTGAATTTTAGGATACAATCTAGGAAATGAATCTTTAAAGATTTTACTTCAACATCTGTGGCTTTACAAAAGTCAACATAATGCTTGATTAGGAAAGATAAATGGAAAAGATTTCGTATTCATTTTAAGCCATGAGGTGTTAAGTAATGGAACATTGCAGAGTATTTTATTCATTGCCTCTTGGAGAGGTGGTACTTAGCAGACAGTGTCACATAGATACTAAATAATGCTTGGCCATTAAATTGTACATCAATCATGCTTGTTTTGAGGATAATATTTAATTTCCAGGATTGCTATAAGGACTAGCTGTGGAACTAAACATCACTGACTACCTGATTAAAAAATCACTTTTATTGTGTGTTTATGAATATCTGTTAATCAGCTTTTTAAAAATATTGGTTAACATATTCTTTCCTTCCCCGGCCCCTACTCTTGTCTCCCTCCCAACATTCATACACACACATCCATTATTGCCTGTTTTCTTGTTTTCTTGTTACTTTTGGCTCTGGGCACCATATATTATCTAACATCTCTGTCCTACTGGTAGTTCAACTCATTCTAAAATTTCATTATTCAACATTATACCTGTCCTATGGCATACAATACTTATATTTTTCATGTCACCATAAATCTCTTGTAAGTTCTTATGTAAACTTTCAGCTTGAATGCTATTTGAGAAGAAATTATAGGACAGATTATTATTAAGTAAAAGTCAAAGTCAATCTAAATAAATTCCAAATCACTACTGATTTTCCAGATGTTTTGGATCAGTAACATTGGCTTTGAAGTTGTGGACTGATTAACCTAAGGCTTTGAACACAGAGACAAAGAAATGTTAAATATGGCTTCAAGGTCTCTCATGTTACAACATAAGATTTACAGATTGGATCATGAGAAGGAATTTTATCTTTTGTAAACTTACTTTTTTAAAAACAATAAATGGGACTATTTTTCTTCCAATTCTTTGCAAATAAAATAAAAGGAAGCTTACTGAATTCAATTAAATACTATGACATTTTTATTTTATAATTTATAAGTCTTTGCTTCTTTAGTAGAGTACCTTCAAATAGAGAGGCCAGAAGAATCTCAAAAAATCCAAAATCTTTGCTTTCTCCTTTCAAACACAGGATTATTTTCAGAGTTAATCAGTGTTAATGTTTTTAGATGGAAACAGCCTCTTTGGAATATGAATTCCTAAGTTTTCCTTACAAGAAAGCACTTTACTAAGTTGGTGGAGAATGCTGACATTTAGATTGCACAGGCAGGGTTAGTCACTGATATGTTTAGACTGGATTAATTTAAGGGAAAAGAAAATTTAAAGGCTGTGCACTAGCCAATGAAGTTGAAGAAGTGACTTGGCAAGGTCTAAATGTGGAACATTGGTTAGTGCTATATTGTGATTAAAGAAATACATCCCTGACAAATCGGCTGTGAATGTAAATTTTTTTGAAATTGCTTGGGGCGCCTCCTTTGGACTGACAGCATCCTGAGAGAGCTGTGCATTTTCAGTAAATCACCATTGTGTTCCATTTTATTTCCAGGAAGGAACTGCCTCTTCAATACAATTTTCCTTGCCCAAGAAAGGTTTCATTTGTGAGTATCAAATTGAAAAATGAATATGAATCACTGTTTTGTGTTCTTTATACTAACAAAGGGAACTTTATTGGTCAAGTTAAAAACAATAGCGTGAACACTGTTTAGCTTCTTATTTTCACAGGACCAAATAACAAACTGAATATATTTTGTTAGTTTGATAAAGAGAAAGAAAGAGTTTTCTTATACAATTAAGGTTGATGATGGAAGGGCTGAAAAACTAAAAGTAACCTGCTTGGTTTAATTTTATTGAAGACTGAGAGATCCTCCTTTTGAAAGTTAGTAATTTACATCTTTTCAATGTGCAGGTGGGGAAGCACAGAGTACTACTTCCCTAAGTCAGGGTGAGTTAGTTTTTAACCACCCCTATTAGGAAGCTATCTGGGCCCAACGTGACTCTATCTCCAGAGAAAAAATGTTTACTAGGAACCAAGAGGTCACTTTGAAAAGTCTGATGGCGCTATTTGGGATCAAAGACTTACTTCTATTTTCTACATATGTTATGAGAGTTCGGTATGGGAATAGACTCTGTCCATGGGAAAGCAGAAGCACCAGAAGCTCTAGATTTCAAACAATAAAAAGCCATTAGTGCCCTATGGGCCACTAAAACGTACTCTAAAGCTGGTCATCAAAATGTTACTTTACTAGCACCAGAATCAATGAACAGATTAATGGACAGAATAGAAAATATAAAAGTAGATCTGAGTAGACAGAGATATTCATGCATTACCCATAAAAGTGGTCCCCAAAATCAGTAGCAGTAGGCAATGTTGGATTATAAGTTAATAAAATGGTATTGTGATGATTGGGTAATATCTGGAAAATAGACAGGTAACACTTTATCGTGTTGTATATACCAAAGTAAACTTCAGATGGATTAAATATTTAATATAAAATATAAAATCATTTTTAAAAGAAAAACATGAGTAAATCTCATCTGATTTAGATTCAGGAAGTCTTTCCAAGAATAAAAGCCATGAAGAAGTGCCACATACTTAAACTACATTAACATTCTGATGTACAAAGCTTAGCCAAACAAAAATTTAGCTATGTAAGAATGTAAAATACCATAAAAATTCATAGACTAATAAATGTGGCAGAAGGGTTAATAGCTTTCTTACAAGTAATGTTGTTAAGAAAAATAGTAAGACTTCAATAAAATAATGGTCAAACAACATAGAAGCAAGAAATGCCAATGGGCTATAATGGGTTCTAAAAAGGTTCAAGTTTATTAGAAAGTGAAAATCCAATATAAATTGGATTCATATCTCATGTATCATAGGGAAAATGCTAGTAGGAATGCTGGCAAGGGTAGGCACAGGGAGACAGGTTTTATCCCATGTCAGTGGTGGAATGTCAATTGTTATTAATGCCTGGAAAATAATACAACCATGTGTGCTTTCTGGTGAGGGCACTTAAACACTGTAATCATCCTAGGAAACTATTCTTAAGGAATGCTCATAAATGAGAAGACCTTTTGCCTCATTATTTATCATGGCAAATCCGTTGACAAGGGCTCCCCATATACGTCCAATAAAAAGATTACCAAATAAAATATGTGGAATATTATATAATTATTATAAATTATGTTTTCAAGGAATTTTCAGGGACATGGAATGTCCTGGTTTGATACTGAGTGAGACACAGCAGCATAGAAAGTTTATATAATTATACATTTAGTAAAAATTTGCATGTGTGCATGCATGTGGGTGCATGTACCTATGTACAGAGAAAAAGAGTTGTTTGGAAATATATTAAAGTGTCAATAAATTTTTTTCTAGATGGTAGAGTTACAGGCAATTTCAATTTTGTTATTTATATTTTATATTTTTCACAGGTTTCATAAGAAGTTTGATTCATTTTTCTAATTAGGAGAAAATAACCATCTTAAAGTTCAAAATTCAGTATTTACTTTGGTAATCAGATCAGTTTACTGGGAAATTTTGAACTTCAAATGTCTCATGATGAGTGATGTAAAACTGACTAATGTCTTGATAAATATCTCTGACTCAAACATTTAATAAATTCCTGACAAGTTTTAGCAAGCAGGTGACATCCTTACTCTTCTCTCTAATGTTTATCTCTTTAACTTTAAAATGTGGCAAGAATAATGGAACAATGGATTTCTTCCAGGAAATGGAGCAACGCAAAAAAGTAAAAAAAAAAAAAAAAAAAGAAAGAAAGAAAGAAAGAAAAATCAGACATTCCCATAGGATTTGTCACCTTTTTTATTCTTGGCAAGACACTGATGATTGGCAAATAAAGAAGTTGGCCACAAGGTAAAGAACAATTCTTTCTTCTGGTTGAGGGAATATTTATCCCCTCAAAAGGGAAAACTAGTCAAGTGGTGTGGTTAGGAAACTAACCTCATAAGCGTTCTCTCTCTCCGTAACCTCCCCCAAACATCCCCTCCCAGTGCACTGGCAGATCTCAGCTGGTCGGCACTTGTGTCCTGATTTCCTCACCACTCACTCACCGTCGCCTCCTCTAGCAGTGTGACTCTTATCACGCCCCTTCCACGAAAAGTGCCAGATCCAAATGGCCTCGCCTCAGTTTTCTGTCTCCTTGACTTCTCCCAAGCCTGCCCAGCCAGGTGCTCTTCGCTTTGAGCAGTCTCTTCCATTGTCCTCGCGACACTGTATCAGCCCTACGAACCATGGGTACACGTCAGGACTTCATCGGCTCTCTGTACTTCTGTCTTTGTAGTCTTTGGCACGGGGAAGGCAAAATTACATTCTCCTCTTCTAGCTATTAGGTCCTTAAAGAGTATTAGTTTATGAGTTTCTTCCGCAAACTGCAACATCCGATGCTTAAGTAGAAACTGGATATGAAGGGGTGGTGATGATGATGACAGTGAAAAATACCAACCTACCAAGTGTCTCGGAGTAACTGATTTCACTTCCCCAATAATCCTCGGCTGTAGATGCTGCTATTTTCCCCATTTGCCTATGAGAATACTGAGGCATCGAGAGCTTAAATAACTTCCCAGATGGTGATGTTCATAAGAAGCAGAGCCAAGATTCAAACCCAAGCAATCTGTGCTCTTAATGCTTTGCCGTGATATTGCCCATGGCCTTAAAAAAACGCTTACTCAAGTCAAGGTGTCAGAAAACTAAGGAAAAGCTACAACATAGGATGAAGATTGTCATTACAAGGAATGGGAAAGATGCTGGGAGCATGAAGGAAGGGCATATAAGCCATTCTGTGGATACAGGGGAAGGCTCCTGGAGTTGAGTTTGCCACGTGGAGTTGGGGAAACAGCAAAGATGAGCACACCAGGCAAAGACAACTGCACATGCAAAGATATGCACATGATGTGGGAAGCAAGCTTTGTATTTTTGAAGAATTGCAGGTTTTTTTGGGTTTTCTCTCTGTAGTGGGTTCTCCAGGGCAGCAGGATGTGAAATGAGAGACAGGCAGTGAGCAGGTAATACAAAACATGGAAACCATGCTTAAAATGCTGGATGTTGTTCTGAATCAAGTAGTGGAATGTCACTGATGGATTTTAAAATGGGTAGAACCATGACGAGGCTTTCATTTTCTATAGGTCACCCTGGAAATGATACAGAGGATAGAATGAGTAGGCTGCACACAGGGTGAGTGGGTGGTCCCTGTGGTCTCCCACTGGGGTGGGCCACAGCCGAGGCACCACATTTACAGTGGAAAGGAGGGTCAGACACATGCTCTAGGAGGTGAAATTCACAGGAGTGGTATTTGATTTTATGTGAGAAAAGATTAAAGGGAGAAATAGGAGTCAAGGATGATCTTTATACTGAGGGCTTGGGTGAAAGGTAATCCTAGTTTCTAAAATGAGGAACAGAGTAGGGGTAGCAGGTCTGTGAAACAGGGAGCTACTGTAGGTTACTGAGTAGGAGCTGGAAGAGGAACCTGCAAATGTAAGTCCTGGGGTAGGGCGAGAGGTCTGGGAATACAGATTTGAGTGTCCTGGGTACGTGAAGAATGGTGGATGAGATCATCTTAGGGGACATACAGAGCACGAAGTGAAGTCAAGCAGTGGGTTCCTCAGAAAATATGGACATTTACAGGATGAAGAGAGGCAGAGAAAGCAGCAAAGTAATCAGAAAATTGTCAGAGAAATTTACATGCAGTTAACAAATTTGTCCTTCCAAATTCATTAAGAGTTGTCTAGTCTCCTGTGACTTATTACTTTTCAATCATTTTTTGGGGGGAGGTAATTAGGTTTATTATTTATTTTAATGGAGGTACTGAGGATTGAACCCAGGACCTTGTGCATGCTAAACACGTGCTCTACTACTGAGATGTACCCTCCTACCTCCTGTTACTTAAAAAAAGTCCAAGTTCTATGAATGTCTAGTGGGAAAGGGTGTCAGGGAAAGAAGAGTTAGTGATGATGAAGTTGGCTTTCTTGCTTTCTTTTGTTTTCTAAGTGGTGAAGAGAAGACCATTCTCAAACAATAAACAAAAGGATCTACTTGGTGACGTGCGGTAGCTTTGCTGGGCTGACAGTCAGAGAGAGAACTGAAAATGTAAAAATAAACAGGCTTGCCTGAAATGAGGATGGCAGTTCGGGAGAGAAATTTGGCTACTTCTTATTTGTTGATTCTATGTTTTGAAAATATCTTTGTTTTCATCACTTTTCAATTTAGATTTTGCTGTTAGAATCATAGAATCATATAATATAACAGTTCCACTCCAAGGAATCTACTGAAGAGAATTGAAAATATATATCTATACAATAGCTTGGAATATGAAAGTTCATAGCAGCATTATTTTTTTTAACATTTTTTATTGATTTATAATCATTTTACAATGTTGTGTCAAATTCCAGTGTTCAGCACAATTTTTCAGTCATTCATAGCAGCATTATTCGCAACAGCCAAAAACTGGATAAAAATCTAAGCATCCATCAACTAGTGAATGAAAAAGCAAAATGTGATATGTCCATACAAGTGGATAGTATCCTGCAATAAATAGGAACAAACACTTTGATATATGTTGTAACATGCATGTATCTCAGAAAATTATGTTAAGAGAAAGAAGCCAGACACAAAGACTATATATTATAAAATTCTACTTATATAAAATTTCTAGGAAAGGCAGAAATCAAATCAGTGGTTGTCTGGGGCTGGGAATGGGAACAGAGATTTACTATGAATGGGCCAAGGAGACTTTTTAGGGTGATGAAAATGTTCCAAAACTCTGTAAATCCACTGAAGAAAAATCAATGACCTGTATGCTTGTATTTGGTGAATTTTATATTATGTAAATTCTATCCTAAGAAAACTTTATGTATTATAAAAATTGTAGAATCATTTTTTATGGCTGAAAAAAATCATTCATCTAAATCTTATTTTGCTTTAGATTCTTCTAGTTTTTCCCCCCTCTTACTATTTCTAGTTATTTTTAGTTACCCCTCTTATTTCATTGATAAGCTTCTACACATGGTGACTTTCTGGAGACAGAATGAACCAAACGCTTATAGACAAGTTGAAACATAATGGTAATGTGTAGTCGTCTTTTCAAACCATTAAATGTATTTGTTTAAATTTCATCCCAGTGCTACCTACAGGATATTTGAAATCACAAGAATCAATTTTTGAAGGTTGGGACAGAACTCATTATCTGGGAAAGATAAGGTTTTTTCTTCCTGTTGATTTTCTCACTTCCTTCCCTTGTGTAAATCACGGGATTGGTAATTCACTAGGACACTTTAAGAATTCTTGTAGGTTGGATATGTTTATCTCTGATTTTACTTAACTAAATCTCTTTTATTCTTGAAATGTAACATTTTGGGAGGAATCTTATAAGTATAAATTGTCAAAGAGAAGGACCTTGAAGATCAGATGTGTTGTCCCATACTTTCATTTACTAATGAGTCCCACAGCTCATTTATGGTGAAAAGAAAAGAGTGTTGAGGTATTGGTTGAAAATTTTTCAGTGGTTTATGATACTCTTCAAAGATTTCATTCTAGTTACCTACTACTCACTTCTCCTGAACTCTTCTCCGAGAGTCAGATCTGTTTATCCAAATTCCAACTGGAAATGTTCATTTGGGTGATTCTTGGGTCCATGGATACCTCTCCCTCCAAGGATCTACAATTGAAGTCATTATATATTTGTCTTCAAGGGTGTTAAATGTTGAAGATCACAGGCTCTGTTGGTTTTCAAATGACAGCTCAGCTGTGTGTTAATTTTGTGACCTTGTACGTGTAATGTAGCTTCTTGATGCCTGACTTTACTTGTGTATCAAATGAAGATTATAATAGTATCCCTTTCATTGGTTTGTGGTCAGTTTCAAGTACGACAATTCGTTAAGGAAATCTGCACAAGATTTCAACAATTATAAGTACTCAGTATTCTATTTTCTTTTTGTTTTCTTCTTTGTTTCCTATTTCAGTAAATGTCATCAGATTCTTACAAATTACTAAAGCAACGACCTCCCTTCTGTCCTTCTTTACCTCCTAAGTAACTTCAAGTCCTGCTGTAAAAAAAAAAAAAAAGAGAGAGAGAGAGATCAGAAAAAAGAGAGGTAAAATCAAGGCAATGAAGGGAAAATGAAGAGTTGGAGGCTGGAGGACTGAAGCCTATGGAGTGTGGATTGTGCAGTCACTGGGAAGGGGATTATGAAAAATGCTGCTGGATGTTATGAACTGTATCCCTTTTTAAAATTAAATTTATTTCACTTTTTAAATGAAAGTACTTGGCATTGAACCCAGGATCTCATGCATGTTAAGCATGTGCTCTACCACTGAGCTATACTCTCCCCCCTTGAACTGTATTCCTTTTTTTCTCTTAGTACATTTCTGTTGCTTGCAATTATGAACACTAACTGACAGAGCTGCAGATTCTAGTCACCAAATGAAAACTTACCTAGAATATGGAGTGTATAAAACCAATGGGCATTTTAAAGACTGAGAAGATCCAAGGCGTGGCAAGCTGATTAACTTACTCATGGACTTGCAGCCAGCTGATGTGAATTTTACGACATGATTTTAGGGGAAAGAAGTACAATGGTCTGGAATAATGGAAGCTGTCATGTCCATTGGGCCATATAATTTTGGCCCCAGGTGATTGAGGCAGCTGTTACCTCATGGAAGTGGTGGAAAGAGATTAACTTTGCCCGCTTTTTGAGTCTGCCCTGGGAGCACTGGGAGCTGGTTCTAGACTTTGCTAGAGTGCTCTGGAGGCTTCACGTGTGGAGTCCATCTCTTTCTGGAAGGCACAGGGGGTGGAGGCGTTGAGGCTGACGGTGCACAGTGCTGCAGTTAGCCTTCCCAACTAGGTCATTGACATAGAAGAGACATTCTCATGCTTTTGAGCCAGAGGAAGGCTCCGGGCTACAGAATTTAAGAGCATAATTCAGATGCCAGGTCAGCCTCAGTCTTTGGAAGGATAGGACATACAGAGCGTGCCCGCTACACAGCAGATTACTCAGTAACGATAGCCTGCAACTGGGTGCACTCTCCACCACAGAGCAAGGGGACCTCTTTCTGCCAAAGCGTCCGGAGGGGTTCACCACAGTCATGACAGGTGTTTTTACTTCACTTGCAGACTTCTTTGAAAAGACTTTGGCATGAATAAATTCTTGGCAGGCAAGGCAAGCTTAACCTGAAAGGAATTCCAAGTTGCAGAAAGCCTTTTCTTTGGCTAATAAAACTTCTCCACCTCTTTCATTACCAATCTCCTCCCGCTGCTTCCAGGAATTTCTTATTTTGAGAGATCTCAAATTGGCTCACACCAACATCTGCACGTTGAAAGCTTGATTCCGTACCTTTGAAGGCTTTAGAGGCTGATACTAATAGATTCTCTCTTCCGATTTCCACATTAAATCTGTGCCTTCCTCTCAAACTCTGGTCCCTTCCTGCCCTTGGTTGGCCTACAGCCACATTTCTGTGTAATGCAGAAATTAATAGGATTTGCTTATCACATCAGCTTTGGGGCCTTCATTCTGAAGCTTTCTTTCTTTTTTTTTTTTAAACAAGTCACTTGCTCATCTGTCTGGCCATTGTTCCTTTATGATTGATTATTTCTTTTGCTTCCTGCTTGCTTCCTTTCTTTGTTCCCTGCATCACTACCACTCTTCAGGCTGGTGGGAGGGGACTGTATTAACCTTCCTCTCCTTTGTCCATTAGGATGCCTACAGTTCTATTAAAAATAAAAGCACTTACACAGACAAGATCCTTAACAGAAGTGTTTTACGACCGTGAGCAGCACAATGATCTCAGTTCAGCTTGCATCCAGTGGAAGTTCACTGGTAGGTCATGAAATATCTTGTTTTGGAGGGAACTTTTTTTTTCAGATAGACTCTCACTTTAGCCACACAGATTCTTTGCCAATGGGGATTTATAACCTCCTCTGTAGTATCTTAATGATGCCTCTTAAGAAATCCTGCCTTGTATTTAAACACACATATAGATGATATGAATTGATGGGGTGTTAAATCCCTTTGTCTCTTTTAATTTAAGAGACTAGTTTGACACTGAAATGGACTAGGAATTCCAGATTCAGCTTCAGGTCAAATTTTCAGAAGTTGAGTTAAGAACTCCTGAGGCTTACTGTGAGCAAACTCTGTTCTGAATCTTAATACCAGGATGGCCTTAGAACTGGCTGGCCTACAGAGGTTTTTATGCTAGGTGCAAAGACTGGGGTTTAATAGAATTTGGCCTCAGTAAACATCCTTAAAGCTGAGACAGACTTGACTAATTTCTGGGGGAAGGAAAATACCTTCCTTTCCTCAAAATCACTTTGGTATTAGGTTACCATGAAAATCTCTTTTCCCACTCTGTATTCAGGGAAAAGAGAACAGCATTCTCCTCCTAAGAGCTACTGATATGCATGGTAGGTGGAATTAAACTAAGAATATAACTAATATGGAACGCTTACTGTTCGTGAGAAGAGAAGTCATTGCATGCAGGGCCAAATCTAGGCAAATTCTGAGGACACAAAATACATGTTTGTTTGTATATATGTGTGTATATATGTATGTATATATGCATACAACTGAAGCACAGTCAGTTACAATGTGTCAATTTCTGGTGTACAGCACAATGTCCCAGTCATGCATGTACATACATACATACATTTTCATATTCTTTTTCATTAAATGCTATTACAAGGTATTGAATATAGTTTCTTGGGCTACACAGAAAAAATTTGGTTTTTTTTAGTGTATTTTTATATACAGTGGCTAACATTTGCAAATCTCAAACTCCCAAATTTATCCCTTCCCTCCCCCTTTCCCCGGATAACCATAAGATTGTTTGCTATGTCTGTGAATCTGTTTCTGCTTTGTAGATGAGCTCATTAGTATCCTTTTCTTCTTTCTTTTTTTTTTGCATCGTGCTTTTATTTTTGAATCTGCATATCTGTCTACGGCTATACCACGATGAATGCGCCCGATCTCGTCTGAATCTGCGTATCTGTGCTTTTTCCTATCTTCATTAGTATCCTCTGATACTAACTCCCATACTCATGTACCCAGCACTCCTCTGTGTTCTCTCTGGTCTCCTTTTTCAAAACTTGTATCCAAGAAGACATGCAAAGTGCATTCACATTCTGTTAACACTAACGGGACTATCCACACTAAGGATCGCTGAATAAATCAACTGTGAATCTTTTTGTGGAATTTCAATCAATCTGTAGCTTGGAAGATAGAGTTCTATGTAGTGGCCTCAGCTCCATAGAAATTATACAGTATAGGAACTTGGACCATAATTTCTGACTTGAAACTAACTGCTTTAAATAGTTTTCATGTGATGACAAAGCAAAACATTTGAAATAGATTGTCCTGGGAAAAATCAAGACAAAAGTTCATCCCATGCTTGAGAGGTTATCCATCAGATCTTCATCAATTCTACTTTTTCTGTATGAATTCTCAGTCAAAATCTTCCCTAACACTACCTTCTCTCTCTCCTTTTTTAAAATTGGCAAATAGTTAACCGTGGATTTAGACTACTAACATCAATGTTGGACATCAGTCAAACTTAAGTTGGGAAAGCTAACACATTATTAAAAATTCTTAGAAGCCACTTTCGCTTCAGTAACACTCATAACATAGCCTGGTGTAAGAGGACTTCAGGAGATGATTACTGAATTCATTTGAAAATCACTTCCAATGAACACACAAAAAACCACTAGTTCTCCATAATTTTTTATGGGCTGCCGTCCGGCAAGGAGGTGCATGGAGAGGAAGAGGAATGAAGCCACCTTTCGCTTCTAGGCAGGAGCACATTGCAACTTTCCTCCAGTGTTTATAGAAGTGACCATTTCCAAGACTATTCTAAAGAAAACATGATAAAAATAAGCCTGTTGGGAATGTGGCCTTTTTGAAATGAATTTTGAGGCAAGAAGCCTTTTCCTAGTTTAAATAGTTGGGATTCTTAAAAAATACTTTCTGTCCCTCTCTACCATTCAATCTGACTGTTCACTGTGTAATACATTTTTCTTCTCAAGGAGAAAATCTACATTCACATAAATGGGAGGTATATCAAAGCCATCTTTTATAGGACTACTCTAATATATTATCCTTGAGAGTGGGGAAGGCAAATCTTTTACTCCTTTCCCAATGCTTGGTCCAGAGTACATTCTCTGTAAATACTGGTTTAAAGAAAAAACAGAAAAACAAATGAATGGCCAATTTGAATGACAGACACAGACATTTTGTTTTGAAAAGGAGCATACACTTATGGTTTAAAATGACAACTGCCTAAAAGCCCTTTGTGAATATCTTCCAACTTCTTCTAAAATAGTTAAAAAATAAAAATATAGTAAAAATCAAAACATAGCCCGAACTTAACTCTTAGAGACAACCTACTGAAGCGTCTTGGAGAAATTCCAAGACAATATGATTGCCCATATCTGGATTGAGAACAATACAAGCATGACCCTAGCTTAGTTGTATTTTGCCTAATGTGACAACACAAACCTCACGTCTCTGACATAATGGAGGACATCTCCTTTATTTACTAGTCTAGACTTAGACCCAGTTAGAAAACCAGGCAAAGGATTCTTCTACTCATGCTTTTGGGAAAGTCCAATACTATTCATTTACTCCCATTTTTTTTTCACCGTATTAAAAAGTATGCAAGCTTATTAAGATGATAAGTATCTCCAAAAGATGTCAACTCTCCAAAAGACTACCAGAAAGCCTGCTGATTGGTCAAAACTATATTTATTAGACCTAATGCAATAAAGGAGAAAACTACCTGTGTGGTCTTGGAAGTATCTCAGAAGAGGGAGGTCAGGGAAAAACACTTAGAGGGTGTTAGTGTGCAGGTTCAAGTGGCTTGAAGCCAGCTTTCAGGGTGGGGAGCTTATGTATTAAGATTGAGCAGAGTTCATGACGTAGTAGTTTAGGATTAGTGAATGCAATGGAGTTCTGATCTTGAGTGAGCCTTAATAAGCAAGCTGATTACCTAGATTAAAAAAAATAAATTGGTTTGCAAGAATTACTGAAGCAATCAGTGAAATTAGTTATTGATTTGCACCTCTATCTTCCTTAATAATGTGCTGGAATCAATAGTTAAGTCGTGTTGACACACGTGGCCTGATTTCTCCATTCTGGTAGGTCAGCTCTGTGGACACAAGTGGTCTTAGTTAGGGAGCAGGGAGAGACGGGGGGTAGGGAGTAGGTGATCGATGCATCCTGGGACATTCAAAACCGAGGTGGATGGGGTAGAAATAGGAAGAGTCCTGGTTTCAGTGGATGCTGTGGATTACAAATGCACACAGTATGTTGTTAGACATCTAAGGAGTGGGATTTGAAGACAATCGCACCTAACTTCAGCCTCCCAGACATTGGGAATTGGATTAGAAACTGCATGTATTAACCTGCTCCTCCACAGAAAGCCCCAGATGGAATTTTCATCAGCACCCAGCTGAAGAAGAAGCAGCGCCAAGGTCCTGCTATTTCTCTACTCTTTTGGAAACACCAGGTCTTCATGGGGATCTCTCTATCTGAGGATAAGTACACAGAACAAAACTTATACAGGGCCAATAGAAATACAATGGGAGAGTGAAAAAAGAGCACCATCTGTAGCATGCTGCTCAAATGATTTACCTTGGAAGTCAAAGAAAAGTTTTATATGCTATTTGGCATCCTTGGTGGGGCGCAGAATGACCTGGCCATGATGAAAAAGGAACAGAAAGTTATAGGTATTGAGAAGCTCAGATAAAAGGGAAAGGGCATAAATAAAGAGACAAGAAGATAAGATGAAAGGAGGGAAGAAGAAAACAATTCAAATTAATAGTCTAATAACACATTTTTCTACGGGTTGACCTTGTTGAAAAATAAAGTTTTGAACTGTGTTACAGAATGCGTGACTTCAGAAGCAATTTTTCTTTTAAATGTGTCAGAACAGAGACAGCAGGCTGCTATTTCAAACACTGGAACTAACAGAGTTGTGTTTACACTTCTGGTGGAAACAGGGACATAGATATGGGGAGAAAAATTGAAAATTAAACATTACATTTTTTTTTGTCACCAGTTTGTGAGTTACCACAATGACAAAAAGATTTTCATGATTTACATTTATAATAGCTTTTAGAATTTACAGAGCTGATGTCTAAAAAGAGTCCTTTATATTAAAAGAATTTAATAGCAATATAACCCTTTCTTGACATTGAATAGTGGGAAAACACAACAGAAAATAATTTCAGTTGCATTAGACCATAGTTAAAAAATAGTCCTTAGTTTAGCAATGTGGGTCATATATGTTCTGTATCCTCAAACTGCTCTCATCAGCGAAGAGAAGATATGGATGACATAGGGCTGGAATGAAAAAAATTCCCTCAGAAATAAGTGAATGGCTTCACAATTTTCTTTTTAATTACAGCTGATTCTCTTTCTAAAAAGAGACTCACATTTCTGATTTCAATTTTTTTTCTCTTTCAAAATGAGAGCTCTACATCTTCCCAATTAAGTGTTAAATTCTGCAACTAGATTTCAGCAAAGCAACTGAGTTCGAAAGACTAGTTAATATAAAATTAAACAGAAATAATTTCATACACATAGTTACATTTAAAAGACATTTTTCTGAGTAAGATACTGAAATGAAGCTGCCTTGTAGAATCTCCCTGCTTCAATTCATAATGAAATAAACAACAACAAAAAGGAAAAACAAGGCAAAAAAAAAGTCCACAGCAGCCATCCAAACCAGAAAGGCACAAAACTTATGCTTCAAAGAGTTATAACTAAAGAAAGAAACATGATTCTGACCTGGCAAGGCTCCTAAGCCCACAACACTCCCCAGGAGCCATACTGACGCGTTCACAAAGTCCTGGGAATTCGCACTTATGTTCCTCAGTCTGGGTAGAAGCAATCTGAGTAGGTCACCTTACATTTTAAAGTGATAATCTTGTAAATGAGAAATATCAGCCCAAGTTTACTAGGTTATATGTCACTGCAGATGTCTTTCCTTTGTGGCTCTAGTTTGTTTAGAAAAGAGCTAGTATTTTGTATACCCTCTAACGCAGCACTAGCATATACACATTATTAGGTAGATCTTCTGATCTAAAAGGGCAAGAATCTGTGTTTTGAATGATAAAGAGCAAAATGGCTAATATCTCCCACACATCAGCTGAGGGGCCAGGCTCACGCGGGGTTCTACAGGACCCACCTTCCTCCACGTTGCAATTTCCAACTAAGAGGGAGTGTCACTTCCGGAGATTTCGAAAATACAGGTATCTTTTAATCTTTCTTCTATCCACCCCACCAACTGGAGTTGGGAGCCCTACTTATATATATATTTTTAATTTCCATGGGTGATTTTGATATGCCTATCCTGTTAAAAACTCCTTTTTAAAATTTTATGTATTTATTTTATTGAAGCATAGTCAGTTACAATGTGTCAATTTATGGTGTACAGCATGTTTCAGTCATACATATAGGTACATGTATTAATTTTCATATTCTTTTTCATTATAGATTACTACGAAATAGTAGTGCTATATGGAAGGAACTTGCTATATATCTATTTTATATATAGTAGTATCTGCAAATCTCAAACTCCCAATCTATTCCTTCCCACCCCCCTCCCTCCGGGAACTGTAAGTTTGTTTTCTATGTCTGTGAGTCTGTTTCTGCTAAAAACTCCTTTAAAAATAATATTTATTTCGTGAAAAAAGTAGAGTCAAATAAAAGTAAAATAGTTGTTCCACCGTGAAATAAATTTGGATTAAACAAGGTGAAACAAGTTTGTTTTGTGCAGAATTATGTACAGATTCTAATATATTAATGTGATTGTGAAATTCCAAACAGGGTGATTTTATAAGCAGAGTCTGGAGACAATGAACAAAAGGGCCATGCTGGATTCATTTTTCCACAAGAATATTTCAGTGCAGTCCAAACTTTGCATCTTCAGGTTCCCCAGGAAAATTGTAATCTATTAAATCTGGCTACAACCTGTCAGGTCATATCACATCAGAAACAGCAAACGGTTAGTCACTTTGACTTTGTCGCAGAAAAACTGAAGGAAGATGTGCATTAATATTGTGAGAGGACATTTGTTTGTTCTTTGGCTTCCCAGTGTCCCCTTCTGTTTCCAGTGGAACCTGGAATTCCTGGTGGGGAATTACTATCATACGTGGTCTCGATGGGAAGGGGTTCCCAGTTTTCTGTCTTATACTATAACCATCGAAGGGGCCAGAGTCTTTGACTCACCCAGGGAACATTCAGTATGTGGACGTGTGATCTACACTGCGCCAATGGGACACTCATCCCCAGGACTTTGCAGTATAAGAGGTAGGGGACCGTCAGAGTTCAGATCATCTCAGGGATATCATTTTCCTCTCCAAAGCTTTTAGGAAACTACTTGATTAATAATCACCATGGTAGAAATTCAGATAAGACTATTATTAGTGGTATTATTCAAAGTTATTTTTCTGAGATAAGGGGTGGTTACTTAACTGATGCCACGGATGCAGTTGGGAAAGTTGAGTGGTTCCCACTAGCAGTTACAGCTTTCTCTTTTATCTGCAGAGGGATGCCCCCGCTTGAAAATTGAGCCAGCATAACTAATGACTGAAAGAAGACAATTTCAAGAATATGTAAAAACAAAATATTAAAACACTGAAAGTCTGACCAAAGTTGATTTCGTGCCACAAACATTTGCACAGCACCTATATGTTGTGCAAAGCACTCTGTCATACAGATTATTGAACACGAAAGGGTTTTTCATTTTTTTAAATCAGTCTATCTGACTCATTGATTTTCCAGGTGAGGAATTATACCAAAGGAGATTACATCTTTTCTGTAAGTTTACAAAGCTGGTTAGTGAAGAGAAGAGCCAGGGCTAAAACTCAGACACGCTGATGCCTGATTCAGGGCTGCTTCCTCTGTTCCCGTTAGGCTCTCTGTGAAGGACTGCCCTGCAAAGCGTGGCTGTCCTCAGCCCTTGGAGGGTGATGGCAATGGAGAAGCAGCATCCAGATGGGATAAAAAGAAGGATCTGCCAGTGGGGCTACCATACAATCCTGTAAATTGCTAAATCTCTTCTTTGGGAGGCTTGTAAGTAAATATCGTTGTCCATCTCTGGGAATCTATTTGCAGGTAGCTGGTTGGGTTGTACCCAAAGTTAGAGAACAAGAGTACTTATCTCAGGCTCAGGAAGGCAGAGCCTGCTCTCTGATTTTAGGAAGTCCACAAATCCTACCAAGTCCATTTGTAAAAGGAGCACTGAGCCAAAATACAGGAGGCTGCTCTGAGGGGCACAGCCTGTGTGGCCAGACGGCCTGAATTCAAATCCTGATTCTGTCACTTACTGATTACATGACTGTGAGTATATTTATTACTTAACTCTCTGTGCTTTGGTTTCTTTGTTGTAAAATGATGGTAATGGTTGTCTGGTTTTTGTGAGTATTACATGAGTAATAATGACTAATCTATTAGTATAATGTAAGTGTGGGCTCTTATTATTACCTGCTATCTGCTGCAGTCTCTTCAGGCTAAAAAAATGTGTATCTACAATTCAGTGCTATACAAAAGTATTGCAAACATTGGTTATAATGTAAGAAAAAGCAGAACAAACACAAAATACACTTGCAAATGAGGACGGTCACTCGAGTAGTATTTAAGACATCTTTTCCGAGTGTTCATTATGTGCCTAACATAGTTCTGAATAGATTAGGTGAAGTTTTGCCTAGAGTTGGGAAGAACAACTTCAGTAACAGTGTTCTTTGATTTATGATGCTCATCGGCTCCCTTTATTTTCATTGTAAAAAAGGTATATAGAGGAACAGAGGTGTGAAAAATTAGATCCATGTTCTCAAATCCAAACAGAAATATCAGGAAGGGGTTGAAGAGCCAGGAGAGATAATTAACCCCCTGGAGAAACTGAGAAGACTTCTTATAAAGAGGTTTGAGTTGTCTTTATTTTCACAAATTATCTTCCATCCATGGGAGAAAACAGAGAGATGCAGCACTAGGCTTCAGCAACATATATGCTGTCTTTTTTTTTTTTTTAACTTTTTTCAATTTCAGTTTACAATGTGTCAGTTTCTGGTGTACAGCATAGTAGTTTAGTCATGCATTTACATACATATATCTGTTTTCATATTCTTTGTCTTTATAGGTTATACTACAAGATATTGAATATAGTTCCCTGTGCTATACAGTAAACCTTGCTGTCTATCTATTTTATATATAGTAGTTAGTGTCTGCAAATCCCAAACTCCTGATTTATCCCTTCCCACCCCTTTTCCCCCCAGTAACCATTAGTTTGTTTTCTATGTCTGTGAGTATATGTTGTCTTAAATAGCATAACGTGAACATGAATTCTTCCTGAGTTCCGTTCCCTCATCTGGGTTAGAAGCCGTCGTCTCAGCTCCGTGTCAGTCTCTGCTGGTTGAGCTGGTGCAGTCTGCCATCTTGTCACAAATTAATTACTGTTCCCACTGAAAATGCCTTTGATTGTGCTGGGGATGTGGAGTGATTTACTAGGATTACTGCTGACAGTTCTGTCTGGAAATAATGGGCTCCTGATTTACTGGGCTTTCCTTAAGTGGAAGCTTAGTTTTGCTTCAAATTTTAGCTCTAATATTTTCTTTGTTCAGAACCAATTGTTCCCCCCAGATGTTTAGATTTCTCTTTTTTTTTTTTAAGTAACCTTGAAAGACTCTGACATAACACTTTGACTAAGCTTGAATCACGAGACTGTGGTGCCACCCTATGCTGTTTTTCTTGCCCCTAAGGCCTTTGGCAGCACCCCTCCTGATATGAATACCATTTGTAGTTTGCCTACACGTTTAGTAAAAACTTCTTTGCTGGGATCAGCATGACTCCTTCCAAGTTGCTGCTTGCCCTAGAAGGCAATGCCCATAAGTGCCACCAGACGAGCAAATCTGCTGCAAAACTATGTCTTTGGTTCTGTTCATAGATGCTAATGAAGAGACGTTCTTCCTAAGAACTCAGGTTATTCAGGCTCAGTTGCATTTTCACCCGAGCTGAAGCTTGTTTTCAATAGTTTTTTTGAAGGCGCTTTTAGCAAATACTGCCAAAAAAGTTTCTGTGAATAAAAATAGTGAGACATTTTCATTCTAAGAAGAAAGTCAAAGACATGTTTTCCTTGAATAATACTCCTACTTCCCTCCTGTTTTGAAACAACACGACCACTTTGATGAGGCTACACAAACATAGTCCTTAGGAGGTGGGCAGAGGCTGGACATCAAGTTGGAGGTCCATACGCTGGTCCATAGAAACCCGAATCTGTCCAGCTGTCTGTCAATTCTTGCCTTCCTCATCTCTGCATCTCCTCCTATCTCCTTGTCTAGGTGCCATTTGCTGGGAAACCTCTAGTTGAGTGCATCAGTTCACAGATGCGTACTCCCTAGTATCTGAGAAGTGAGGAGGACAGAATCAGCCCAAACCTACCAATGTGACTGGAAAAACAATTCCAGATGATGTTAATAACATCTTTGTTTACAAAACAAAAGTCTTTAATGTGTTCTTATGATAAGTCACTTAAACTTACGGTGACTTTTTTTTTAAGATCCCTAAATATTTTTTTAAGTTTTTTCTTTTATTTTTCCAAAGTGAAAAAGGTTCTATTATTTATTCTAACTGTAAAATAATACATGTAAAAAATCCCAACTTTAAAGAAAAATAGTAAAACAAGGTAAAAGTTACCTAAATTTCAGTATCCAGAGATCCATTCCTACTGTTTAGTGAATGTCCTTCCAAATGGTTTTCCATACTAGAGTTCTCAAATTGTGCTCCCAGAACCCTGATTCAGTGAATATATAATATTTTTAATGAGAAGAGTTTAGTGAGAAATCAAGTCTGAGAAATGCAAGGTTAAACAGTGTTAAGCATGTTTATCTGTTGTAGATCCCCTTAGAAACTTTAATATCCAATTATGCTATGAGAACCACTAAGAAAAGGTTAGCATGCAGTATTTGTCAAACTTATGACACTGGAACTCCTTTTTGGAAAACAAAACCAAAAAAATCTGGAAAATGCTGACTTTGAGCACTTACTCATACATTCATATACTTTATACAAATGAAATAACAAAACTCAAGCCAGTCTTCATTGTGTTTTCATATTAACTCAACAATGTGTAATGAACCTGTGCCTGTAATCATGACCAGAGATCTGCATCCTCATTTTTAATGGCTGTGTAATATTCCACGATGCACATGTGTTATCTTTTACTCAACCAAACTCTCTATTAGTGAACACTGGAGCACAAGACTGTATAGAAACATCCACACTAAACTTACAAAAATATTTGCAAAAACTATAATGAAATCAACAAGCAAAAAAGTAAACATATTATTAAGAACATATACAAGAATACAGACAATTCAGAGAGGGGAAACAGTAGAGACATAGACATGAAATTATGATGAAACTTACATGTATGCCATGCAAATAAGGACATCAGGTTATAATGCTGTATTGATTCGACTGGCAAAAGGTAGAAAGCTACCATAGGGTATCTACGCTTATTAAAATTTTCAATGATCATGTCCTTGGAACCAGCCAGTCCACTTTAGATTACTTTTTGGCTGAAAAACCAGTATCATCTTCTATAAAGTATTCCTTATTGAGATCCTGCTGTGGGTTGCACTCTGTGCTAGATTTGTGGGCAAGGCAAATCTCTATTTTTTACTTTTCCTTAAGAAGCTTATGACACGCACACTTTGAGCAAATCAAGCTCTCAAAGAAACTACTGGATTTTTCACCCAAAACCTTTGAATACCAGGTAATACTAATGCATTTGACTAAATTCATGATCAGAACACTGAAACTAATCAAGCTTTTTCTAAACAGAATTTTTTCCACTTTCAGGAGTGATTAACAAAAAGTTTATATTCCCAGACATTTCTGGCAGGGCTAAAATTTGGTAAAATGGAAATCCTTCTAGTGAGTATAGACGAGTGAAGGACGAGTTTCAAAACACTCAGGGTTTTATTTTCTGAGACACCCTGGCTGTCTTTTCCTTCTTGTACTTGGTTATACTCATGTCTTCATCATGATTCCCCACTTCAGTCTCCGAATGGTAGCTTTTCTCTTTTAACAAATAAGTTTGGTGAAAAGGGAGAAGTCAGCTGGATAAATAAGATGAATCTTTTCAGGTGGCAGCTCCTTGCAAGAAGGCATTGTACCGTATTCACCTTCCATCCCCCGGTACCCAGTGCTAAGTGTCCCGCCCAAGGAGTGGACTCAGGAAGACTTGCTGACTCTAGTTGGGAGAACCTCATGAAAGGTGATGTGAATGAATTCAGACCTTTGAAGATGAGCTCTGGGTGGAAAGTTTAGCTATGTCACCCACTCCACAACCATGTGGTCTTTCAAACTAATTTCTTAGACGTAAATATAAAATCACTAGACAGAGTAAAAACTGTGTGGCCAAATGAAAACCTAGCTAAATGAGAATTATAAAGAGTAAATATTTGGAAATGCCCCTCTGTCAAAATCAGATTCGATCATTAAGATGAAGTAACAAGAAATAGGTGATTCCACAGACATGAAAAGAAAATGAGAGGAGGAGGAAAGGGAATGAGAACACATGTCTGTTAAGTACCTTAATTATAGTAAAGTTAGTGGTCTTATGCATATATTGCACTTAATCCTCCCTAAGCTGCTGCAAGATTGCTGTTATTGTGTTTATTTTGCAGACAAGGACAGAGTGGGTCTAATAGTTAAATAATTTATCAAAACTACCCTGCTCATATATGGAATAAATTGGAAATAAAAATCTGCCTTTCCCTGTTACGAGGAAAGACCTGCCAAGCACGGTGAGGAGTGCAAATCAAAGGAACAGCATCAGAATGATAAGTTTAATAAAGTGGATGGTCATTCTCAAACTTATGTGTGTATCAGAATCACTAGACAGCTTATAAAAACCAGCCTTCCGGGCCCCACCTTTGGAGATTCTGAGTCAGTAGGTCTGGCTTGGGGCCAGGAAACTGGGATTTCTAGGTGGTCCCCAGATGCTCCAGCTGTTGCTTGCCAGGCCAGGAACCATATTTTGAGAACTGATGGAATTTGATTGCTATCATCTGTATTGATTTTAGAAAAGCTTTGGAAAACTCTTTTCATAATATTCCTTTGGTCAAGATTTTTCCAGTATTAATTCATAATTAATTTATTTTTTCAATAAGCAATTCATTCAGCAACTGGTTTCCTCAACAAATAGAGTAATGCTGGAGACAGAGCATGGAATTACAGATTAAAACCAGCTCCCAACTAATAAAATGTGATTTGATAGGAATGAAAGACAAGTTCTGATCATAAAGTCAATATACTGTTTACAACAACAAAGAAAGCAGGTCTGAAAAATTCCTCAGGTTACCTCAGGATATATTAATATGGGTTTAATGTTATAATTATGGGAAGCAGCCCATGTACCCTAGGTTGCAGAGACTATCTGGATTAAGAAGTTTAATTCCAGGTGTCACTTAAGAGAGGGAGTCCAGGTGTCCAGAGCTTAGCTAAGCCAGCCATGGGATTGCTGCCTGGGGGTGCATTTTGCTTGGCCAAGCCGCCTGCAGGAACCTCAACTTGATGCCTTAGTCCCCTCATGCATGAAAGTTAGGAAGACTCTTTCTATCCAAACCCAAGGAAATATTAAACGCTTTGCAGCTTGTTTGGAATAGGAAAAAAATGATAAGAAACTCAATTATAAGTAGTATGTTGGTATGTTACAAATTGTCTTATTTATGTGGCTCCCTTATTCTGGTCATGCACAAATGGAGCCTGCTGGTCTGGGCTGGTTTGGCCTCTTTATGATTGTCCAGGGCCTCTGTGTTGTTACCCACCTCAGGGCATCATTCCCATCAGACTCTGTGTGCCTGGCGTCCCCCGGCGTTGGGCAGTGCAGAGCCTGCAGGCCTATGTACAGCCATGCACCTCAAGGTTGGCAATGCAGAATGTCCTGCCAAAGGCAGCGGGATGAGGAGTTAATCCTGAGTCTTACCAACTCCATCCACCCCTCCCTTATCCCACGTTACCCCTCCCAGCATGTGACTCTTGCTTGTTTCCTTATGTTTGCCTTTCCCATTATCTAGCTTCATTCTTTTGATTTTCTGGTCTTGAGTTTCCCTTTGAAGCAACGTTTAAAAATGCTTAAAATACCGTATATTCAATGAATCAGTCTTTTGGGCACCATGTGGCAACATGTAGATGCAACTCATGCCAAAATAACTTCCTTGATAGGTGTTTCCCAGAGTAGATATAGTGTCCATTTCTTTAAGGCAGAAGGGCTTGCCCCAGACATTTTTTTTAAAGCTTCAACATCTAATAGCATTTTTCTAGTATAAATGGAATGCCAAAGCTGTGTTCCAGACTAAAATCCCAAACAGAGACACGGAAGATCTGTGAAATTCCTGATGTGATTTCACAATATTTTGTTTATTGGTTATATTTTAAGTAAATAAAATGAAATATTATCTTAAATCAAAACATACACAACAAATTCCAAGCAAATGAAATGGAATTATGAAAACTGACTCAGTGACCAAGAAGTATTTATTTGAAGCCTGTGATGGGCTTAATACTGTTTTAAGTGCCCAGAGATGCATGGAAGACATAAAAGAGTCATCTCTGCCCACAGGGATCTTTAAATTTAGGTGGAGACACACGCATAGAAAATAATTTCAAGAATAATGTCGGAAAACACAAATTCCTTTTGAGAGGTAAAAACATTCGGCTCAGTGCTAACCAGACAGTAATCTCATTGTAGGTTAAGTTAGGAATGTGATGTCCCAATGGAACCAACCAAAAAAAAAAAAAAAAAAAAACCAAAGGATAACTTTTCCACTTTACAGATACATTTGACATCTTGCTGATTTTGAATAGACTGGATTAAATGAAAGATTCCGTTGGTCCTGCTGAGAAGCAACTCCCAGTCTAGGCCAAATGCACGGTAGGGAAAACGTTCTGTCTTGGCAGGAAAATAAGATGAAAGATGAAACAATAAAGCTCTTTCCAGGCTCAACAGAGATCTGCGTAAGCAGAAGACATGAGCGGAGAACAAGGCAGAGTTGCGAAAAGAGCAAACAGAAAAGAATTGTGAACCAGCTTGTTCCTGTGACTCACCTGGGAGTGAAATGTGATCACCTGAGACATTTCCTGAGCTCTTTCTGAAACATTGGCCCTCTAGGAACTCTAGTCAGTCTTCCTCCAAAGCCTGTGTTCCCACATCTTTTATCTTCCTTTGAACAACCCCTGGGGGTGTGATTGGGAGGGTAACATGATGGAATGGCTCAAGGCTCTCCTGGGAGGCAGAAGACATTAGGGAAGCCGGAGATAGAACAGGGAAATTCAAACTCTAAAGGCTGATAAAAGCTGCAGGTCCAGGAGACAACAGGGACTGGTGGTGAGCAGGGCTGATGGAGAGTACGCAGTTCTCAAAGATCTCCCTGCTCATCAGCTTCCATCATCCGTTGTCATAAGGAGATGTGGGCATGCTCAGCCACCCAGTGTTTTAAGAGAAGCCAGAAATCCAGTTATAAAAACAGTGTAAAAACATCCCTCACATTTAAAAAATTCATACTTAATTCAAGTTTGTTTTTAAAATAATTCTGTGTGGGCTAAATAAAACGTATGTCTAGTTAATTATTAGCGTGTGGGTCAATAGATTGTAAACTCTGAGATGGTGTGCCATGCTGAGCAGTTTTCATTACTTGAAGGTTTCTGCCTTTTTTTTTTAACCAGAGAAAGACTTTAGGCAGAAAAGGCTCATCTTCCTTTGTGCTATTGATTTCTAGGAGAGTGGAGTTATTTGGGAGAGAGAATGGTAATGGGTTAAATGCTCAGAAATACTGTGGGTCTCAACCACAGAAGCCCTAAAAAGCTGTTTGCCTCTGTGATTACTCCTTGCAATCTGTATCACCTAGCAGGTCAGTGTTTGCAGGGAAAGGCAGACTTACGTGCCTTAGAACATAGTTGTAACTAGTCCAGGACTAGGCAGAAAGTGAATGCTGAAGGAATGTTTTAGTCAATATTTGACTGAAACATTTAGTGTACACTGAGCTGTATGAAATGGGCAATATTCGATTGGTTTTGACCCCAAAAAGTCAGTTTTGTCCTACTGTGACTGGCTTAAAGTCACATCCTTTCTCATATACTAACTCAGACAAGCATGGTTGACCTTGAGCCTCAGAATAAGTTTTTTTTTGGGGGGGTGTGGTTAACATGATGAATAAAATTAGGGGCTATGGAGCTAGATTGCCTAGGTTTGAAAACTGGCTCTGACATTTTCTGGCTGGTTCACTTCAATTTCCTCATCTGCGCACCAGGGCTAAAACTAGAACCTACCTTGTGTTGACATTGTGAGGGTTGAAGGAGTTATCGCATGTGACACTTAAGATGGATGCTGGGCACTTAGTAAATGAAAGCTACGGTTTCCATGTTCTCTTTCTCTACTTCTGCTTTTTCTCTTTCTCACAGTCTGCTTAGGAATCCTCTTCTGATACACCTTACCCCGTCTAGCTTCCCTATGACAGCACTTCAAAATGACCCTATTCATATCCTTATCCAAATTTCTTTCCCATCAGCTCTAATCTTAATTGTCACAAGAAATGCAGTTGGATAAATTATGACTAAGACCAGTTTCCTAGGTGACTTTTCCTACTGGCATTTGTATTTTAAATAAAACACTTGAGGAAACAATCTTTTGTTTCCCAAACTTGTCTGATGGCAAGAAATACCCAAGGCTATTCAACCTCCTAATCCCATCCTTGGAGATTCAGGTTTAGTTGGTCTGGGGTGGATTTGAGGAATCTATATTTTTATTAACTACTCAAGAATTATTATTTTGGGCCAAGTTTGAAAAAAACTACTTTAAATCTTAATTTCTTTCTCCCTTTCTTTCTTTCTTTCTTTCTTTCTTTCTTTCTTTCTTTCTTTCTTTCTTTCTTTTTTTCTCTCTCTCTCTCTTTCTTTCTTTCTTTCTCTCTTTCTTTCTTTCTTTCTTTCTTTCTTTCTTTCTTTCTTTCTTTCTTTCTCTCTCTCTCTCTCTCTTTCTTTCTTTCTTTCTTTCTTTCTTTCTTTCTTTCTTTCTTTCTTTCTTTCTTTCTTTCTTTCAGCCATGTGCCAATAAAACTTTATTTACAAAACAGGTAGTGGGGCAGATTTGGCCTGTGGATCATAGTTTGCAGACCCCTACACTGGATGGTAATCCTGAGACAGGGGATGGAGTCAATGGCATTTTAAAACCTTTCTTTTTTTTTTAAAGAAAAATTTAAAATTTTATTCTTAACCACAATTGCTTACTTGTAGGATGTGTGTACCTGTTGGGTACTGCACAACTTCTCAAACCTTTGACTCTGATTGGATGCCACCACCCTCATCCTTGTTTCTTGGGCCACATTGATTTTCACATGGATGAAAACCTACCTTCACAAAGATATGACATTGTTGAATGGAATGTAGCAAATCTAACATGTAGTGTGAATGTGAACTACTTCAAGCTAGTAGTTTGTATGGTGTACAATGGATGTTGCTGGGTGCTCTTTGAACATTTAAAATAACCCATAGTGTCCCTGTGAATTCATTGAGGCACCTTGACCCCAGCTTAGAAACCATGAACCTGATACGTGGAAGGCACTCAAACATAATCATTAGCTGAGTGACTGGCTACCCAGGTGTTGAATGAACGAACTGTGGTGGGAAGGGGAGTCCAGAGAGGACTAGAGAGAGCTCTGGAGACAAAAGGCCCCTTTCTTCTCCCTTAGCACAGTGGCTCCAGAATGCTATCAATTAGAGTCTAAACAGAAAAGCAGAAGCTACTCCATTTGTTTCAACAGGAGGAACTTAATACAGGAGATTGGTTTTATACATGGTGGAAGAACAGAAGACCAAACAAAGGATGGTGAGGTGACTCAGGGATGAATGAGAGCAGGAAACTTCTATTACCCTTAGTCTGTAAAGATAAAGGAAGGAGGGTATTCCCAGGCCCCTGGGAACCAGAATAGCCCTGTTGGGCCAAGATTGCAGCCATGAGGGAGATGTAGTTGCTAAAGGTACCAACTGAGGCACAGAGAGAGAGCGAGGGCTCAAATACCCTGACTTCCCCTTCTTGCCTTTCAATCTGTCACCCAGGGCCTCTCACTGGCCAAACCCAGCAGGACACCAGTAGGTATAAAGCCTGATAAATGTAGCCTGCAGGGATCAGGCTCTGCAAATAACTCAATTTCTGATGACTACCTGCCATCTTCTATGGTTGCTATGTTTTCTTCTTCCTTCTTGGGGGAAGTTTGTTCTAATGGCCCTCAAATCACAAACATGGGCCATTGTCTTGTCCATTCACACAGATAACCTGAGATCTTAATTTTGAAATTAATTGTGAAATTCCAAAATTTTTAAGTTACTCTGTCATACAGTCTACAAGGAGACGATCTTGTTTGATCATTGCTAATAAAAAATACTCTCCAGACAAGTGCTATTCAAAGAGAGGAGGAACAGGAGCACATGCTCCTCCTGAAAACTTGTTAGACATGCACCATCTCAGGTCTTACCCTGGACCTTCTGAATCAGAATCTGCATTTTAACAATATCCTTGGGTGATTCACATGCATATTAAAGTTTGAGAAGCACAACTTCAGAACATGGGAAGGCCTTGCTGACACATTTAATTTACTCAGTGTTGTTTCAAAATTTTGCCTTCTGTATTCTCGATGTTTTCTAAATAAGGTAATTTGATGTTTTATATTTTGACAATATTATTTCAGATGAAAAGAAAAATATTCTATTACATATTTCTATGTGTGAAGAGTTTCTCCTGTATCTTAAAACTTCTTCCTCGTGTGTGATACTTTAAACAGTGCACTTTAATGAAAAAATAACCATGCAGAAAACCACTGTGAAAGTTAGCTAAGCAAAAGCTCTAAGCATGCCTTCCACACCTTGCAATTTATACAAAACCACACTAGCATGATCTATTTTGATGTTTGTGGTTTCTTTGCAGACTATATCCTAGCCATCTCTCTTTAAATTTTTTAATGAGAAGTGACAGAGGAAAAACTAAACCTAATTCAGATCAGTGACATTTATTTACTAAATAGTATCCATTTTTTTAAATTTAGTAGGGTGAGCTGTTTACATTAAAAAAAAATCAAGCTGGCTTAGATACATATGATACAAATTAACACTGTCTTTATGTCTTCTTCATTTTTACCTTTTATTCACCCACCTCCATCCCCTAATCCTCCCATGTAGCATATGTCCTGCATACAGTAACTGCTCATTTAATATTTGTTGAGTTGAAATTGAATTGAGTTTTCACTCATGAACTCTCCCTTTAATGCTCTTGGTCCCATATCAACGTCTTCGGTCATGCCTAAATACACATAATGTTTGTGGTCCACACCATCCTTAACTGTGGAAGAGTGAGTCAGCTATCTGCAGACACTCATTAAATGTTCATTGAAGATTATGTTGTTTTTACAGAGTATGTTTCTTTGTGGAGAATCATGAACAGGACATGTTTACATGAATTTTGAGTCTATTTGTAGTCTGTTTTGATGCTCACCAACCTCTAAGTGACTCAGATGAAATGTGTTAGTTCACTTCGGAAAAAGCAGCTACTGAATCTATGCAGAGAGATTTTTCTTTCTTTCTTTTTTTTTTTAAACCATAAAGGTAATCAGTTTCTTTAAATCATCCATACTTTCAATGAAACATATCCTGGGAGAGGTGTCTGGGTATAGTGTTACATATCAGGAACCTCACAGTTTAACTAAAGGCACTCACAGATCACTGGTGTTGCTGTCTTATTTTTGACAGCTGTGACCTCTTTTTCCACCCACATTTATAAGTCAGATTTGTATGAAGAATTGGTTTAAATAAGATTTTAGCTAATACAACCGAAAGCCTAGACATAGAATTGTTACTGTTTCTTAGAGTTGAAATCAACTTGGGAATGTCCTTCTCAGCAGAATATAGTTCATATGATTCTATGATAAAGTTCAGAATGTGGTGAGGTGCGAAGCCCATAGGCAACACAAACTGGGATGGAACATAGATGACATCAGAATATAAATATAAATATTGTATTACTTTATGATAGCCATAACCTTTTTCATAGCTTTTCAGTGCTACATGTGTCTATATTTAAAAAAAAAAAAAAGCTCTTATTTTTAAATTCAGATAGTTTTCAAATTATAAACATCTGGGGGAAGGGTTTTCTTGAAATTTTATTAGTTTAATGGTAATTTATTATATTTTCAGAATATCTTACATTAAAAAAACCCAAATTACCTGTATTTTCCAACCCAAAGAGAGCAGGCTCAAGTTCATTATGCAGTAAAATGCCAAGACAGCTCTTTTTACCACGATCTTGGACATTTGGTTTCTAAGGGCATAGGAAAAAAGTATTGGAGAAAAACATATTTAAAGTGAAAAATCTGATAAACAAGTTGCTTCCATATTTTTCTAGTTAGGAAGAACATGTGATATATAATTATACTATTGTGAATTTTAAGCTTTTTTTTTTTTAATGAAAGAATGCTACACGTGGTGATGCAAGGCTGAGAACCACTTATGAATTCATTGTTGGATCTACTCCCTCTTCTGGATGAACCCTATCTGAGCTGTCTAAGGAGTAGCCACTAGATATAGGGGAACAGTGAGCACTCAAAGTGTGACAACCAAGACTAAAACAATGAATGTTTTTTTATTTTATTGTGTTTTATTTTTAACACCTTTATTGTGGCATGATTCCTGTAGAGTAAACTACACGTATTTCAGATGTACAATCTGATGAATTTTCATAGATGTATACACCCATGAAACCACCACCCCAATCAAGATAGCTAACATTTCCATCAACCTCCAAGAGGTGCAAACTGCAAATTCCCAATTTATCCCTTCCCACCCCTCTTACCCACTGGTAACCATAAGTTTGTTCCCTGTGTCTGTAAGTCTGTTTCTGTAAAACAATGAATTTTAAATTTCATTTAATGTTAATTAAAATTAAGATTTAGATAGTCATGTGTGGCTATAATCTTAGCTTGGTAAGTGCAACTCTGCAATTAAAAAGGAAGAGAATTTTAATCCCTAGAGAGCCATCTCTGTTTTTTGGGGTTTTTTGTGGGGGAGGGGACAGAAATTTTGTCAGTAGGTTGCCATATCCCAGAAATTGAGGTTGGGCTTTCAGATTTTTCTAGACTAAACAGTTAATTTAAATCAAATTTTAAGCACACTTTGTGAAGAGGACCAGTAGGTATGTTCATTCAAGTACTTTACTACAAGAGTTGCTCATGTTACTACATGCACATCTCCCTTCCAGTTTCTTTCATTTTCCAAAAAGTTCATCCCAAATTTTGCATATGGGAGAGCAACTTTAGCATGAGCCTCTTACTATTCTTGGCTCCATTCCACCTACCACTTCTCTCAAATAACATCTCCCCTGAGGTACTTATTTGGGTGAAGGAAAGGATGGCCAGGATTGCAATGGTATCCCAACCTTTTTAATCAGGTTGTAGACATTGAAGGTGATACAAACATGATTTCCATTCATGCTAACGATGACTGGGAGATAAAGCCACAAGCACCTCACAAAGTGTAAGAGCTGAAAGTCAGAGAAGTAGCTCTTGAATAAAATGTGTGCATCAATGCTGGAGAAAAGACGTGTCTAATGCTCTAATTTAGGTAAGAAGACGTGAGGGTAAGGAATCTGACCAAGCAGGGTGTGGGATGATCAGATTTTATTGGGACAAGGGAGCTTATAAAGAGCCATTTCAACATCTTAAGTAATAAATCTGTCCAAAGAAGATAAATGACTTGACTCACATCACAGGTATATAGGACAAGAACTCCATTCTACACTTGGAGTCAATTTCTAGACCCATGATTTGAACTGGAGAAAACGTCTTACTTCTCTAATTCCCTGAGAGAAAGCCCTTGACTGTTGTTGCTGGAGTAGACCTAGAAGACAGCAGGCGAGAGTCAGGGTAAAGCAGGAACGTCTCCTGTCTCCCATCCCCAGTGTGGTCCCCAGAAGAGAAATTCCCCGAACAAGTCTGCAAATACGAGCTTCCCAACTGCTTGTAATATCCTATAATTTCAAACCTTTCAAGGCCATTCTGGGAGAGAGGTTTAAGATGAGAGAGTTCTTTTTCCTTTTGAAAAAAGAAACCTCTGGCTTTCTAAACATTTCCTAAACCTCTGGAACTCTTTGGAATGAGCCAGAAGTGGAAAAAGTAACTGGAACTTCTTGGGAAAAATTAGTGGTGACTGTTGAAAAGAGCATTTATCAGTAATCCAAACAGCCAGGAAGTCTGGACATTGCTGAACAGGCAGAGCGGATTCAGTTGGGGCTTTTCTGGTCAGGTAACCTGGTCTAGAAGTGGCTGGGTTGTGTTAGTTTCATAGGATTATCATAACAAATACCACAAACTAGGTGGCTTAAAACAATGGAAATGTATTCTCTCCAGTTCTTGAGGCTAGAAGTCTAAAATCAAGAGGTTGGCAGGGCCAAGCTCTTGCTGAAGGCTGTGGGGGAGACTTTGTTTCATGCCTTTCTTCTAGCCTTAGATGTGACGCCAGCCTCTACCTCTGTCATTGCTTGGTGTTCTCTCCTGTATATTGTGATTTCTCCCTTCAACCTGCATCATTTTAACTCAGATGTACCCCCATGCAGCGATGACATCTAGTGAGTCTGGACATAGGCGTCTGGATCTCCTCGAACGCTTGAATTCTCTGATGGTTTGACTATTTCTTACTCTGAGAACCACAAGTCTATATGTTTCTGAGGAATTTCACTGACATTGTAGAGTTATCAACATGGGAGGAAGGTCAAATCTATTAGTAGCTCTGTAAACCTGATAAATACAAAGTACCTTTGACTTCTTTTTTTTTTTTTTTTTTTTTTTTTTTGGAGAAACAATAAAATTCCACACGAGTCAAGACAGAACATGAGACACAAGTCTCCATCTTGAAAACCTTTAACGATTTACCAAGGTGGAACATGAGACACCAGTCATTTCTTCCATCTTGAATACCTTTAAGCCCTAAGAGGGGCCCAGTCCCATCTGAAGAGACTTCATGCTTGTATATGATAATTTGCTTCATCAAATGTGGCTCTTGAAGGTAAAAACGGAGATGTGTTTCACCCAGTCTCCTCCTCAATGTTTCCCTGACTCCTCTGCCCCTCTCCCACTGTCAGCTTTGTTTTCAGCCCCTGAGAGAGGCTTTTGTTCTATTCACAGTTGAATTGGTGGATCATGTTTGTCTCGAGCTTCTGTACCTGATCCTAATCCTACAGAAAGGCTTCTTGAGACATTCAAATGTGATTTGGTCTAAACATTTATAGTGAGTATAGACAGCTGACACAAATGAGGGACCACATGTTAAATTTTAAACATACGGTGAACATCAAGCAACAAATAGCATCAAACAAGTGGAAATATTTGTTTCTTGTGAACGTAATCACTGGGTCAAACTTAAGCGTTAATATGTTAACAGATTACTGTATAAAGTTCTCAAAGTAGACAGGAAATAAAGTAGCTGTTTGTTCCAAGAGGAAAATTCCTGCAAAAGATAGGCTACCATTTGTATTTTCTTTCTAAAAACATAGCAGAAATCAAAATAGCATTAGTCAACTCTTTTTAATTTTTACGACGATGTTAAGATGTATTATATGAGAACTTTGTTAGAACATGCATCATAAAACATAGATTACTTTTAAAAGAGTCCAATTTATTTCCCTGCCTCTTCTTCCTGAGTTCCCAAGGTAGAGCAACATGGATGGATTTGGAGATCATCATTCTAAGTGAAGTAAGCCAGAAAAAGAAAGGAAAATACCATATGATATCACTCATATGTGGAATCTTAAAAAAAGAGAAAAGAAAAGAAAAAAAAAAGAGAAGATGCTAATGAACTTACCTACAAAACAGAAACAGACTCAGTCAACACACTTATGGTTAGCCAGGGGAAAGGGGTGGGAAGGGATAAATCAGGAGTTCAAGATTTGCAAATATTAACTACTATATACAAAATAGATAAACAACAAAATTTCTTCTGTATGTAGCACAGGGAACTATATTCAATATCTTGTAGTAACCTATAATGAAAAAGAATATGAGAACAATTTTATGTATGTATATGTATAACTGAAACATTGTGCTGTACGCCAGAAATTGACACGTTGTAAATGACTATATTTCAATTAAAAAAAAAAAAAAGGATGTGGCCAGTTTCTCTAACTTTATGCCTGAGGCCATCCAAATGACAGGAATAAAGATCTTACTTATACATTGCTTATCCCCTTGAAGTCCCAGGTGTGGTCTTCCTGCAGCTAGGACAGTAAACTTCCTCTTAAGAAAGAATATATGCTTTGTCAATTTCTCCATCAAAACTTATCACTGAAATCTTTTCACAAAATATCCGTTCAAGACATTTATTCTTCTCACTCTTTTCTTAACTGCTTTTCTGTTTGGTCTTTCTTTCTCTCTTTCTCCAATAACACACTCCTGTGTGGCTACTTACTGAGAAAATGAAGTATGGGACAAAGATAGAACCAGGAGAAAGCTGTTTTGGGGGGAGGTGGAGGGATGAATCCCAAATCTGAATTTAAGATAATCTTAGGCAAGTTTTTCAGTAGAAGCAAGAACATCAGGATAATAGTAGGAACTGTTATTGAAGTTTTCAAGTTTTTTTTTGTTTGTTTGTTTGTTTTAAAGAGAGGTTGCCAGCTATGGCCAAAACCTCTCTGGTTAAGGCACTTTTCTCAGCAGGTGTGAGGTCACAGGAGGTTTATAACTGTTTTGGGAGTCAAACTTGGACAAAAGATTCAGAAACAAAGCTGGCAGATGATAAGCTTTCTAAGTTGTTACTTGATATTGATCTGAATAATCATCTTTACCTTGGCCTTGAGTGATAGGACAAAGGATTCCAGATTTACCTTCTCCTTACTTCAAAGTGACATTATGTCTTCTTAGTCTAAATCTTTAAGGAAATTAAAAAATAAAAAGTCTTCAACCTAGAAAACAGAAATCTATTTTTCATACACTATAAAATATGGCTAAGAAAGCCTTTTATTACTCAGTTTTCCAGATTTTTTAAAAATAAAACATAATCTGTTTACTTCCTACGCCAGATACATATTATGAAAGTTAAACACATTCTTCTCCTATTTACCACTAAAACAATATATTACTAAATAGGTAGAAGAAAACCAATCAGAGTAATTCCCTCAGCCTCAGTCCCAGAATGAAGATAGTGTGGAGAAAACTTGTGAAAACAAGTAGTATGAGTAAAGATTAGGTTTGTTGTTGCAATGGTTTTTTTTTTTTTCTTTTTTTGTCACAGTATGATTTGATGTGCATTGACTGCTACAAAGTTCTAATTAGGTAAACAGAGGCTGATAAGGGATTAGCAGGAGAGAAAGAGAGTGTGTGCATTCATGATCTTGTGCACACATATATGCTCATGTGTGGACACTGGATGATGAATCTGTTCAGAGTAGTAAAGTGGGCCAGGAGGTATGGGCAAGTCTGGAGCTTGTTTCATCCATTTCTTGTTGGGGGAGGAGGACAAGAATACTGGTTTGGTTTTATCTAATAGTCAGGAAGGAATTGAAGCTGATTGCCTTTGCAGATCTGTCCAGCTTATGACTTTATGTTATAGGTTAATGCTAAATGAAAGGCGTAACTGAACCTTCCCGAATGAGAGAAACATTAAACCTGCTGTCCAGGGAGAGGAGGCATGAGAGAGGGCAGAGGAAGTAAGTCTAGGAGACACTGTCCCTTAAGCACAAACTTGTCTGCTGAGTGTGCAGATGTGATGCAGAGCTGACGAGGACCAGATTGCACACAGATTTATCAGGTATCCCCACACCCTCCCAGTAGCTGGGTCCCTGCCCATTGGACTGCATAGCGTACACTGTAAGTCATTTTTTCCTGTGTTACCCTTTGTGGGTATTTTCATTAAAATATACTCTGTACTTGCTTATTTATTATTATTACTTTTTAATTTGGGGGGAGGTAATTTGGTTTTTTATTTATTTACTTATTTTTAATGGAGGTGCTTGGGATTGAACCCAGGACCTTATGCTTGCTAGGGATGCACTCTACCACTGAGCTATACCCTCCCCCTGAAATATATTCTGTAGAATGGACAATTTTGCATCATTAAAGGGATTTCAGGAATCTGTGGTGAGAAAGGGATGTTTGGGGGTGAGAAAAATTAAGGACGTGTGAACAGAAAAGGGCCTGTCTGTTCCGTGTATGACTGAGTTGTTCTGAGTCTACTACAGACACACTTCATGAGGATGCAAAGTGTGATGTTCTAGAGAGAGCGTGGGGTCTGGAATTCAAGGACACCTCAACTTCAGTTCCCCCAGAAACAGAATCTGTGATGAAGTGTAATGTATAGGAGGTTTACTGGGGAGCGTTCTTGAGATCAACACCTACAGCATGAGGGAAGGAAGGTTTAGGGTTGGGGTTAGAAGAAAGGAAGAAATTGGGCTTAGGTGCAGCCTCATGGGAGATCTCAGCTGAGAGTGAGGGAAGTTCTTATGGTGGGGTGGCCTTTCTGAGCTGTCTCCAGGGAGAGGAGAGGACAGTACCTTTGTCCCCCACACTGATAAGTCATTGGATGTGGGCCATCTTGGAAGAGGTATGACTTTGGATAAGGACCTGACTTCAACTTCAATTTTTTGGTTTATTTGCTGTGTAAGGTAGGAAGCCTTAAATACCCATGGACTCTAAAGAAGTGCCATATCAAATGAGGCACTAGAAGAGAGAGAAACTTGTAAACAGACAAGTGTCCTTTAATACTATTTTTCTTATGCTGCACAGACTAGAAGGCAGAGCTGCTGCCCAACACAGTTCCAAGGGGTTCACATCTGTAATAAAGTTCCTGTAAGTATTGTCCGTGTGAACAGTAGTCCCTGGATTTGGGCAGTGAACAACATGTGCGGCCATAAGCTGTGCTCTGAGATGAGGTGGAAACATAAATGAACGTGACTTTCTGAGAGCCGAGAGAATTGTCTTCTCTAATTTGTCACCGTCTGACTAGTAGTTCAGGTTACAGAATAGACTTGTTCGTTCTTTTCTTCACCTGGCATTACTCATTTTATCCAATTGTTTTTGCCTCCTTTTGAACCTGTTTCTTTTGTGGCTAATGCTAAAATATGTGATGTCTGAGAATCACATTTTAAATAATAAAGACAAAATCATCTGCTTTCCTTAGGGGGCTGAAGTTCTCTAACTTTTTCTCTTTTCTAATTCTATCAAAAATCTGTGACATTTATTGAAACAGCTGGTTGTATAAACAGTATGCTCTCTTCAGCAAGAAATGTGGACCCACCCTGTACACATGTACATGCCTTTGGAGGGGAGTCAACTGAGAGTCAGCTGAGTCTTGAGAGTCAATTTAGCAAAACCTCAGTTTACACTTGCATTCTGACTTCTACAGCATCTGAAAGAACTGAGGAAGGGAGCTTATTCCAGGCAAGTGCCCTGGTGTAGTGAGGGCATAACTTCCTAATCTTAATCAAAAACCCTTAGGTTCTCTTCCTCTCATGCCGTCTTATGAATTTCCATCTTAGTATAATTTTTTTTGGTAAAGGGGTGTGTGTGTGTGTGTGGAAACTGGCTAAAAAGATGCAGTATCACATTTATGTAGTTTCACCTCACCCTCAAAGATCTGGGATTTCTCTTATGTACCAGAAGAACTAGGTTTATGTCAGTCTTAGGGTCATTTAGAGGAATTAGTAGATTGGCCACTGAAAATGCAAGTTGTCAAAATAAGAAAATACAGTTGAGACTCTTTCATGTTGAGTTTTGCTGAAAATCAGTTGGATATAACCCAAGAGTAACCAAGAGGTGGCTCAAAACGTGAGTGAACGAAAAGTGTCACGTGGAGCATGCAACATGATAAAACCTCTCGTTGAACTTGAAGCCTGGCGATCTGCACCGCCTCTGCCAGTCGTGGCACTCACCACGTGCTGTTTTCCATCTTGCTGAAATGACTGCATTCAGCCCCAGGGCCAGAGGCAGACCCGCATTGCGTCAGACTTGGGCTATTGACTCAACACTGTCCAGTTGAGGCTTGGCCAGTGTCTAATGAGGTGGCTTTGGCATGAAGCACTGTTCAGTTGGAGGAACAGCTAGTTGATTAAGGTTGTAGAGTAAGAAGAGAACAATGAGACTGAGATGAGACCGGAGTGGATGTGCAGACAGAAGTATTTGTGGGACTAGGGGGTGGGGGCTGGGGGACTGTCATAGTTCCAGTTTGACCACAGGCAACAAATTTCTGCTGTATAGCACAGGGAATTATATTCAATATCCTGTAATAACCTTTAATGAAAAAGAATATGAGTACAAATATATGTATATATATGCATGACTGGGACATTATGCTGTACACCAGAAATTGGCACATTGTAACTGACTATACTTCAATGAAGAATAATAAAAATTTTAAAATTAATTTGAAAAAGAGAAAAAAATAAAGTGAATTGGGGGAGCCTCTGTTTGTCACAGACAGCCTGGCTTTAACACGTGTCCCTACCCATCAGTTGTCATGGTGACCTGGATCTACGAGCGGAGGCATCTGGTCACCGAGGCTGGTTTCATCATCTTTAGTAGGAAAGACTACAATACCTACCTCATGTTAAAGTGTTAACCAGCCGAGTCAATGAGAAGCAAAGGAAAAAGAAAGGATCAGGTTGTGTGAACCTTAGCTGTTAAGTTTCTCTCTCTCCACATACTTCTCCCTTTTGGGAGATTTCTGCCTTCGTCCAAATTGACTCGAGGCCCTAACTAGAACAAATGGCAATTAGTTAGTGCAAAAAGGGATTACTGAAGTTACTTGTAAACAGTGACCCAGGTTTTAGGCATACCAGTGCTTTTAAATCCTGAATGATTACCTGAAGAAGCTTAATTGGGAGTTTGAGATTTGCAGATACTAACAACTATATATAAAATAAAAAACAAGTTTATACTGTATAACACAGTAAAAACATATATTAAAAAAAAAAGGCTGTTCACCAGAAAATCTTGAGACATTAAGCAAGGGAGCTCCTGAAATTTGTTAAGTACATCCATTTTAAGAATATGAGGGTGTGCCTGCATGCCTTTTTGGCAGCTGTGGCTCTGTGGCTAGGTGAAAGTATTCAGACTAACCATGAATGGGAAAGAGTTGATAATTGGGGGCAGAGTACAGCGCGTTCAATTCAGCACACAGGGAATAAGATAGTATGATATCATGCCAACTGCGTCCATGTGCTCTGTGGATCTAGTATACTAGCGAACTGGAAAAGTTATCTCCTGTGTTTGTATAAGCATGCCCCTGATAGTCCTCATCCCAAGACACATTCCAACCGTTTACGTTTCATGCTTCCTGGAAAACAAAATCTCAGACTGCCTGGAAGATTTTGCTACTTTATGACGTTACTGCCAGCATTTCATTAGAACCATATTTACTTGAATATCTTCAGGAGAATTTTATACACACACACACACAAAGACCCTCAGCTAATTCTTCATATGTTGATATATTTTAACAAATAATAGTTAACTTGAAAGAGAACCAAAGTTCTCTGAAGGCAACATTATGTGTTAACTCAGTATTGACCGAACAAAGTGAAATTAACTGTGTTGCAAAAAAAAAAAATATGATTGACTCTGTGTTTGGTTTATATGCTGCCACATAGACACAAGTTAAAGAGGCAAGAGGAAAACTTTGAAAGACAGCATGAAATTGGATTCTTCACACTGTCATAGGGCCAGACACTGGTGGTAAGAGACTTGGCCTCAGCGAGACCATTGTATATACACTACATGCATTGCTGAACAATACCAATAATTTCTCTTCTTTAAGTTGGTTTTGTGGCTGTTAGTTAGGTCCTGGGAGCACCCCAAAATGAAGACGTACAGAACCAAAAAGGGAGGAAATTTTATTTAGAGTTAATCCATTGGTGGAAAGAAATCCATGAAACCATTTGGCTGAAAACAGGGTACGGACTTAGCAACGGGTCAATGAAGGGATGCTATCCCCGTACGTGCAGGAGTGAGCCCTGAGTGTGACTCAATGCGGCAACATCAATAGAGACATAAAGATAAAACCTAACTGGAATTTATTTTAAATATATTTAACTACTAGAACATTCAACATTCCCTAGTCTTGACTAATGGCAGGGAGGATAAATAGACAACTAGTCTGCCTAGTCAGGAAAAGTCAGGGAACAGAACACCGGTGAGATTGATCAGCTGCTGAGACGTATACTAAGGTTTAATTGAATTCAGCATCTTCTTTGTAAAATTCTTTATAAACTTCTGGTTTTTTTTAAATCTATTTTTATATATATTGGCTAACATTTGCAAATTTCAAACTCCCAAATTTACCCCTTCCCACCCACCTTTCCCCGGTAATCATAAGATTGTTTACTATGTCTGCGAGTCTGTTTCTGTTTTGTAGATGAGTTTATAGTGTCCTTTATTTTTCTTTCCTTTATAAGCTTCTGATTATAAATTCATACATGAGTGTATAATTTATGAAAATTAAACATGCTGCATACAGTTTTATTTACAAGATGAACTTGTCCACAAGTCCCCTTCCATGGATAATTTTATGTAAATATTGCTTTGTGCCCGCTTAAACTTTTATATAGTTCGAAATTGTGAAATCTAAATTGATACATAAAACTATTCAGAATATGGATATAACAAAATGAAGTCCAAGTTCATTGTTAATCATTTTAGATATTTTTGTAAAAGAAACAAATATACATCATAAAACTCATCATATCATTAGCATGTGTATAAACAAGCACTGCACACTGGAGACATCCATAATTAATTTAGGTTTCGCAGTTCTTTTTCAAAATTGAATCTAGTTCTGTCTTTCTGAAACCTATTAGGCCAGCCACATTTTGATGTAAGAAAAGCTAAACATACGTGGTCAGGGTTAGATTTTCCTCCTGCGGTCCTTTGGTGTAATTTGCAACGGGAAAGACTCGTGTTCCTCATCTGTATCTGTGCTGTCAACAGTCATGCAGCAGCGCTGTCCTCTGTCCTTGAATCTCCACCTTCCTTCTACTTGGAGATCCTGGGATTTTCTTTCAAAATGTCCCTTCCTGCTACTCCTCTACCTCCCTTTTCTCTCCTTCTATTCTCACCCCTTCTTCTCTCCTGTTGCTTTTCATCTTCCTCCTCTCTTTCCCCTCCTTTTCCTCGTCCTACAGAAATATAGGTATATAGATATAAATTTTATGGTAGCAGTATTTTCCATTGTTAAAAATTAGAAAATGAGACAAATAAACCTCATACTGCCAGCTACCATAGATCACCATTGTAAACTCTAATGTACATCCTTTCAGGTCTCGTTTCTGTAAATAACCTATTTAATATACATATATGGTTTTTCATATATACATATAGTTGCTATATATATGTACATGCACTTCCTATGTTTTGTGTATATGCATACACGTAAAAATACATGCATATGTATGTGTGTGGTTTGTGGCTTTGTAACCTGCTTTTTCAAATGAACCACCTCCATTCTACTATTTCAGTACATTTTTTATTCACGTGGTACCTGTATTTTATTTAAATTTCTCCAGTTGACTCCAGAATGAGTTCTGCAGCTGGTTTGTCCAAAACAGTTCCTGATTCATAGCCACAGTCTGCGTTTGGTAGGTAGGCCCCTTTAAGTGTCTTTTCATCTAGCACAGTCCCTTTTTATCAGGACATGATTTGTTGTTACCGACCGGGCCACTTGTCCAGCAGAATGTCCTTTCTCTTGGATGTAGTGTCCAACAATCACAGGAGGAACAATTTTGTGGATTATTTTGGGATGGGACCAAATGTGTTCTCAACGCTGACAACACTTTAGTTTTCTATTCACAGGTTGAGAGTGAAACACTTACTGAGAGGTAACTTTTTCTTCCGATCTAGAAGCTTTTGATGTATTTTTCTTATCCATCAGGACCTGCCTGGATGTGAATTTTTTTTTTTTTTTTCATGAAAACCAACTTGATCTCTCAGTGTGCAGATTCAGATCTTTTTTTCAGCCCTGGGAATACTGTTTTTCTCATGCATCTCTTCCACTTTTTTCTCCCTAAACACCCACGATTTGTTTGCTACATCTTCTACAGTTCTTTCACCTTTTCCCACATGACTTCTAATTCTTTCATTTTTGTGCTTTAAAATATTCCTTAAAATTAGGCTATTGATCTGGTCATTAGGTCGTCGAACTTTCCTCTACTTATTATCTACTCATTTGTCCTAATTTGAAAATGATCTTAATTTCTAGAAAATGCTTTTGTTTCTGTTGTTTATTTGGTTCTCCTTAGGCATTCATGAATAATTTTTTTCAGATGATCACCTCTCTCCTGCAGCAGTTCTGTCTCATAGTGTGCGTTCCAATTATTAGTCTGATCCTTTTCCTTTAGGCTGTTGAAGCTCCGTGGATGGTTACTTACTTTCCCTGCCAACACAGTAGAGCTTGAAATATCGGCGGGGCTGATGGGAATCCTGCTGTGATGATCCATAGCCTACGGGCTACAGGCGGATGTCAGCATCCTCCTGAGGTTCCCGGAAGAACTCCCTTTACTCTCCTGTACAGTAAACTACACAGATTTCAGATGTACAACTTGCTGAATTTTGATAGATGGATACACCCATGAAACCACCACCACAGTCAAGATAGCTAACATTTCCATCACTCCCCAAGAGGTGTAAATTTTGAATTCCCATTTTATCCCTTCTCACCTGTTTTACCCACTGGAAACCATAAGTTTGTTCTCTATGTCTGTGAGTCTGTTTCTGTTTTGTAGATAAATTCATCTGTGTCTTTTTTTTTTTTAATATTCTACATATAATACCATATGATATCACTTATATATACCTTTACTCTTCATGTTCCAAAGCTTCTTAGCCAAATGAAGTAAGAGAGACTTCTCATTTGCCATCTCAGAAATTAGGAGGCAGGCCATATAGAGAAAAGTCTCACAGTCCAAGAACCCACACACAGCCAAGACCCATTCATATGTGAGGGTGAAAGGCATGAACTCAAGGATAGGTAGGAGCTTAGACTGAAGCCACCCACATTCCCTGTATTAGGAAAATGAATGAGAAAAGATTATAACTAAACCACAAATTAACCCCAGCAGGGCCTTCAACCTGGAGAAAGAAGAGAGGCAACAGTGGTGGGGAGACAGTGTGGCCTGGGACTTGTATGTGCAAGCTCTGAGTGGCCCGCCTGGATTCAGTTCTCAATGATTAGGTCATTCTGTTGTGTGACATTAGGCACATATTTTATATCTCTTTGCCTCTGTTTCTTCATCTGCGAAATAAAGAACGGGAAAAATGGTAGAGTTTATCCCACAATGTGTTTACAAAGAATAAGGGATTTAAAAAATGTAAAACATTTAGAAGAAAATCTGGCCCCTAATATATGCTCAGTAAATGTTATTTCACAATTATTCTATATAATAGTTTAAGAAAACACTAAGAATAGATCATGTAAGTGCTGGATAAGAACTCTTGAAATTGATATGGTAAGCACTGAAGTATCCCAGCAAACCTTTGTTTAGTGGGGACAAGTACGGCAAAATAAAATTACCCCATTAGGTGGGGGAAGTATGTCAGGAGGGAAGAATGGGAGGAATGATAAAGTACTTTAAAGCTCTTTTTCTGCTAGAGAGGTGGGGAAGAGGTAGGATTAGAACGCCATGGTAGGGAAAACGGGAACGTAGTCAGTATCTTGTTTTTAAAGCAATCATGGTGACATGTGTGTCTGATTAGAAGAGCAGGGAGACTAACCATTAAGGAAATGGAAAAACCCACCAGAACCTTTAAATCAACATGGGGGAAATAGGAATGAGCAAGAATTCAATCAAACTAACAAAGCCAAGAGGAAGAAAAATAGGGGAAAACAATGTAAATAAGTAAAAAACAATGGACAAAGTGGAAGGAATAAAATCAGCAACAACCTTGTGCCAAATGTGAATGGACTGAATTCATCCATCAGAAGCTAGAAGCTGCTACTTTGGGTTAAAAAACAAATTCTAGGTATGTGAGCTTACAATGAAGTGCATAGTGAGAGGCATAAATAACTTCCTCTTTCTCTCTCATTCTTTCTTTCTCTCTGGCTCCCTCTCTCTCTCTCCTTCCTTTCTTCCTTCCTTCCTTCCTTCCTCCCAATAAAGGGGTAAGGCCACATGAGGAAATGCAAACCAAAAGAGAACTGGAATGACACTGTTAATATCCCACAAGGCGCAATTTAAGGCTAAAAGCACTTAGAATAAACAGGTATAATGTGTACTGATATAAATCTAAGTTGATGAAGATCTGTCATAAAATGACAGGTGTCAAGAAATACAAACAAAATATACAAAGCAAAAACTATTAGAAATGAAGAAAAACCTCATACAAATACAATGGATAGTGAAAGATTTTTTGACTATCTCTCTCTCAGAAATTGATTTATTAGGCAGAAAAATAAGAATTTCTTTAGCAGACTTGTGATTGATGTTTGGACCTTACATTCTTCAAGTAGAGAATATAATTTTTTCAAGAATCTGAGTACAAAGCAATTGATCATGTACTTGGCCAAAAAGAAATCCTTACTAAATTCAATAAAAGGGAGACTATATAGGAGATATACAGTTGGATTATAGGATATATAAAATTAGAAGTAAAAAATAAAATGGAGGCCTCATCAAAAACTTAACATACTTGAAAATTAAGAACTAGTTCTAAGATTTGCAAATATTAACTACTATATATAATAAACAACAAATTTCTTCTGTAGAGCATAGGGAACTATATTCAATATCTTGTAGTAATTTATAATGAAGAAGAATATGAAAACAAATATGTGTATGTACAAGCATGACTGAACTATTATACTGTACACCAGAAATTAACACAACCTTGTAAACTGACTATCATTAAATTAATAAAAAGAAATAGTTCTAGATAACATTTGGACCAAAAAGGAAATTAAAATGAAAATAGTTTTCTAGAAATTAGTGGGAAGAAAAATATTTTATTCACGTTCACTGAAACCCAGAAGCCAGTAGTTCCCAGAAAAAAAGGTATAATATTAGATATCACCATCAATCAAAAGTAAAAATGAAACAACATAGCTAGCTGCTTTTCCTGATCAATTTAAAAATGGACAGCAAAGTAATCCAAAGAAATTGTGAAGAGGGAATTAACTGGTAAGAGACCTAAACTTAATGAATAAAAAACAAAAATTTATTATTAAAGGATAAATAAGTCCAAAAGCAGGTTTTTTAAAAAAAATTATTGGAGGAAAGACACTTTACGATGTTGCATCAATTTGTGGTATACAGTAAAAGTCTTCAGTTGTACATATACATACGTATATTTGTTTTCATATTCTTTTTCATTATAGGTTACTACAAGATATTGAATATAGTTCCCCGTGCTGTACAGTATAAACTTCTTGTTTGTCTCTTTTATATATAGTAGTTAGGATAAAAAACAGGCTTTTTTTTCTTTAAAGAAAACTACATATTCCCTTTGTACATCACCCAAGTATCAGGCTCCAGTAAAAAAAATAAATGAGTCACTCAAATTAGGATAAATCCAGGATGGTTTGAAAAAAATATCGTTCACTAAGACAAGGGCATCAAGGGGTAAGGAAAATGAAGAAAGTAGTGCAATATCTTCAGGTAGTGACAGGAGAGTTGTTGCCATCACTTGCTCCTGAAGGGACAAGGAGAGGCAGCTATAACCAGGACTTAGAAGGAGAGAGTTGTGCGGAGAAGTCACTGTCTGTGGCTTTTAGCCAGCCTGCAGTGACCCTGTGGGGAGGGAGGGGTGTTTGTACCCCAGTCTCACTCTGCTTTCTCCTTCCTGACTTCAAATGGAATTCCCCATTGATGAACCCAATTGGAAGCCAGAGGGCCCTGGAAATCATTGATCTGGCCCATAGAGGTCAGCCTCCTGGGGCACAGAGCAGAGCAGAGAGGGGTGGAAGTTCATCTGAAGGGGCCAACTGAGGTAGCCAGCTCCCAGTCAGTTCAGAGTGTGAGTTCTCAATCTCAAGCAATACCTCTTATGTATTATTTGCTGGGACATTGTAGGTTGTTGCTTGAAAATGAAACATATATTGTAGATAATAGCCAAGAAACTATTGATTTAAATCATAATATTAATGGGTTTTCACTGTAGGAAAAAAGAAATAATTGAACAATGATTTTGTTTCATCAAGTTGAGAAGGTTGTTAAAGCACAATTATAACTTGTTAAGAGTGTAATTTATTTAACGTTTTGAGATGGTATAGAGCTTTCAATTCAAGAGCCTCAGTTTATCCGTCTGATGAAGAGGGAAAGACAGCAGCTTTTATGGCGACCTCTTCTATTTCACTAGTCAACTCATAGTATCGGCTTTGGCTGCCATGTGGCTTTATAGCCACACTGATGAGGTGTTGAAGAAACTCAAGTGTGAAGCACCCATCAGTGTGCTAACCAACATTAGTCAGCACTGTGGCTTGACATTTTAGGCTGTTATAGACAATTCAGAATGGCTTCTACATCCTTGCTTTAGAAACTCAATTTTTCTCAACTGCTGTGGGTGCTGGGTCTTTGGGTAGAATTAAATGAAAGGGAAAGACCGAGTATGATAAAGACTTACCTCCCTTGTTCATATTCACATGTGCATCACGTCCTCTTTTTTGATTCCGTTACACCAGATAGGACTATGGGAATGGCTAGTCCTCAAGATGCTGTGATTTCTAAAACCAATTGACTGGGGCAACACGGTACTCTTTAAACCTTTTTTTTTTTTTTTTTTTTTGCTTATTTTTTAAATTGAAGTATAGTCAGTTTACAGTGTTTTGTCAATTTCTGGTACACAGCATAATGCTTTAGCCATACATGAACATATATATATTCATTTTCATATTCTCTTCCACCAGAAGTTACTACAACAGATTGAATATAGTTCCCTGTGCTACAGAGTATAAGCTTGTTGTTTATCTATTTTATATATAATATATATATATTCAGTATCTGCAAATCTGTCAGTAATAATACATGAAACATTTGGAAGAGGCTGGGATCTGTCCTGCTCCTTTGATTTACTGGCCTCTCTCCTTTGTGTAACTCTTTGAAGTCTTCAAGACTTACACAGATAGCTTCGGTAGCAACTTAATCTATGATACCAAGTAATAGAATAATAAAAAGTAAGCGATGAAAGAAATCTCAGGTATAATCTAGTACAAATTCTAATTTTAAGGATGAGAAAAATGAGATCCAGAGACATTAATTAGATAGAGGACACAGTCATTAGTTACCAGAATGCTAAAAGTTAGCTCAAAATTCTAGAACGCTGGGAACAAGCCAGAACTAAAAATCCATCTCTCTGTAGCTAATTAATAGATTTGTTTCATTATTCCTTAAGGACTCTAAAAAAAAAAACAAACTTACAGAAAAATTTTATACCTACCCGAAAAAATATATCTAAGAAAGCGTTTAAATAAAAACCAAAAGAGATTAATAGGCAAGATTGTGCTACTAAAAGTGATATGCATTCTTACCCTAATGCTTAAAGTAAACTATAGTTCTATGTCAGAAAATGTGCGATCAATTATAATTTTTATTAAAACTTTAAATTAGGGTCCTTATTTAAGGACATAATCTTATAGTATTTGAAAGATGGTGGATTATATATTTCTCTCAAGATTTGCTTATGGCTCTTGAGAGTAAGGGGAAAAACTTATTTCAAATATACTTTCTTTTGGGAGAGAATAGTTAAATATTTTGCTTTTAATAAAAGAATAGTTAGACTCATGGGATCCCAGAATTGGAAGGGCACATCGAGATTTCCAGTCTAACTTCCTACCCAAAATAGGAATCCCTTCTGTAGTGTCTCTGAGAAGCAGTCCTGCGGTCTCTGCTTGCATATTTCCAGTAATAAGAAACACACTATTTGTGAAACAGCACTTCTCACCAAGATGTCATAAAATTCTTCCACACTGAGCATAAGTCAGCCACTTCATCCTTGTAACTTCAACTCAGTGGTATTAGTTCTCCCCTCTAAAGCAAAAGAAAAAAAGTTTGCTCTTTTTTGTTTTTTTGAGATTCGTTGCCCAAACATTTAGAGATTGTTTTTTTCTGTCTATTCTAAGTGTTCTCTTCTGCTGCACCAGCATATCTTTAGCTGTTCCATATAAAGCATGGCTTCGAGATTCCCAGCCATTTTATGGTCCCTCAGAATATAGTGATTTGTCAGTGCACCCCTAGAAACTGATGCTCACATAATGGTTGTCAGTTCCTAACACTTTCTTGTATAGTCCAGGTACTGCTTACCAGCTCAAGTACGGTTGGTTTATCACATTCTTGGCTCAGGGCATTAAGCTTCCAGTACAGTCCTGGCTCATGCTGAGCTTGGGGGGTCAATAAAATATCCCAGATCTTTCCAACATGAACCTTGGCTAAATCATCTTCCTGATTCCATCCTGGTGAAATTTGGTCTGTGAATCTTAAATGCAGAGCTCAACATTTTCCCCTTCTAATTATTTTTTTTATGGTTTGCTCCCAGTGTTTAGCCTTTTGGGCTGACATAGGCAAGTGATAAAACCTGGTGGACATCTCGGCTTATCCCACGTAAGGACAGACCCTGGTATGGTATCTAGTGAAAACTGAGGCGCCTACGCTTGGGTGGGAAAACATCCTATTCTTTAAGGGAGCGTAATGATAGGGTTAAAGCAATATCAGAAAGAGGAGTAAGGCAGAAGCATAAAGTGAAGAGTATCCTGAGACAAAGTCCATTCATTTGCAATTTTGTCTAGAGCTGTGCTGGAATCAGGCATTTTTTCAAGTATATTGATTATTTTATTATGTAGAACCCATCATTCATGCAAAAAAAAATCCATAGGGGTAAATTAGGGGTGAATTAGTCAAAGAATCTCTGTTATTCTGATTTCAATTTCTTTAGATCAGAGTTTTTCAGTCTTGGCACCATTGACATTTTGGGATGAAAAATTCTTTGTTGAGGGAACCTGTATGTTGAATTGTATAATGTTTAAAAGCATCCCTGGCCTCTACTTATTGGATGCTAACAGATAGCACTTCTACCCCAGCTGTGACAACCAAAAATGCATGATTCTGCCACGTGTCTTCTGTGGAGATAAAATTGACCTTGGTTGAGAATAACTGGTCTAATTCAGTACGTAACTGATAAACTGTATCAATCATAGTAGAACATATTCCGTTAAATATCCAATAATAAACATTAACTGTAGGATGTATGACTAACAATAACATGTCTCACACTCATTTTTGTATGTGGTCTATATAAGGAATTGTTTATTTTTTTCACCCTGTGCCTTTATGCACTTAGATCTCATGGATATTTCTTCGCAAAATCTTTGAAATATGATTAATTTATTGAGTAAATATTGGTAAATTTGAGAATGTTTTGGGTGGAATTATGCACACTGAGTTACAGCCATAAATAAGACAAAAATCCATGCCTTCATAGAGCATACATTAATGTGTGTGTCTCAGTGTGTGTGTGTGCTCGCGTATGCATGCAAGTGTGTGCACTTGTGCTAGATGTGAGGGTGAAGAAATAATGAAAATTTAAAAAAATCACATGGTGCTTCTAAGGATTTGAGGTGCTATGATGAAAACTAAAGTAGGAGAAGTTATAGAATGAAGAGGTCCCATGCACTGCTGTAAATTGAAGTAGAAGACAGCCTTCCGGAAGAGATGGTATTTTGGAAGAGGACTGAATGATATGAAAGAATGAACCATGGAAGTCCTTGAGAAAGAACATTTTACACAGAGGAAAGGGCATTGTTATGGTCTGAATGTATCCTTTCCATATTCAAATATTGAGGTCCTGATCCTCAGTACCTGGGAATATGACTGTATTTGGGACAGAGCCTTTAAAGAGGCAGTTAAGGTAAAATGAGTTCATATGGGCGGTCTCTAATCCAGTGCGCCTGGTGTCTTTATGAGAAGAAGGGATTTGGACACAGACGCAGAGATGTCCGTGTGAGAATAGAGTGAGAGGTGGCCCATGAGAGATGAGAACGTGGCTTGGACTAGCTGCTGGTGGTGGAGTAGATGAGAACAGGTTGGATTCAAAGTATGGTCAGAAGGTAGAGTCAACAGATCTTGCTGAAAGTACTGTGTCAAGGAAAGAGATGCAGACATGAATCCTATGTTTTACACCTAAGTAAAGGGCTAATTTTCTGTCTTCTTCCCCCTGAAGACACTTGGCAGCATCTTATGTATTTTTGGTTGTCACAGCTGGGGTAGAAGTGCTATCTGTTAGCATCCAATAAGTAGAGGCCAGGGATGCTTTTAAACATTATACAATTCAACAGACAGTTTCCCTCAACAAAGAATTTTTCATCCCAAAATGTCAATGGTGCCAAGACTGAAAAACTCTGATCCAAAGAAATTGAAATCAAAACAAGAGAGATTCTTTGACTAATTCACCCTTAAGTTACCCCAATGGATTTTTTTTTTTTTTGCATAAGTGAGAGGTTCTATATAATAACTTAGAGAACATATTATCCTAACCTTTGAATGTAGGTTGTGATGTTTGGTTACATTAAGTGTACCATGAACTATTTTTTTTTACTTAAAAAAATTTTAAGTGCAATATTTGTGGGAAATACACAGAATATAAGAACAAAATCTACTTTTGTAATCTCAGTCCTCAGAATTGAGCATTGTTAACAGCTAATGGTGCATCTTTCTGGACCTTTTTTTTTCCAGGTATAATGAATCTCTCTCCCCCCCTCCCACACTCACTCATACACACTTTTTAGAAACTGCCAATATTCTCAAATCATAGAATTCAGTGCAACATACATTTATCTCCTCCTCCTCTTTCTTTTTAACTTGGAAGGATCTTGTTGAGATTGTATGTAGAAGGTCAGATAGTGGGTGGTAAAACCACCGCTTTCAGGGAAAAAGAGTGGCATTCTCAAATGTCAATTGTCATGTTATTCTAGGCTCCAGATTCTGGAGCTTTGTTTTCAGCTGGATTTGGGTTTTCCTAAGGTGAATTTTGTTCAATGTATTTAAATGCTGTTTGTCCATAATTTTACAAGTAGATCATTTTTGGTGTGTCTGGTGAAACATTATAAACCCCAATCAATGGAGTACTTTCTTAATTTCTTATTTGATTATTATTAAACGCTTTAGGTCTTTTGATGCAGTGATCTATTTTTTTGACATTTTTATATGATTTAACCAAATGTAAACAAGGCAATTCAAGAAACCAAATTTATTTGTTGAATTCACCAAGTCTCCAGATGGGAAAAACAGAAATGAACAGATTCCAAATAAAACATGCAAAGGAAAGGACAAAATAAAGTTAAATTCTTCATCTGAAATAGTTTAACAGATTAAAGTTTTTAACCCATAGAAGCACCATAAAATGAGATAAAGTTAAAAAAATGTATGTGGTCACTATGTTATTAAGTATCATAGAAAAACATTGTAATATGTTGTATATAGTGCTGGAATAGACGTTTTTAATCATAAATCAACTGATTCTCCATTGTCCTGTTCTTCTCAGTGCCCTTACAACAAGAGGTATATTCTAGCACAAATGCCCAGTGCTTTCAAAGAGAACGAGCAATTTCAGAAGACCACATGCAGCTCTCTGTATCTGTGGGGAAGGAAACACAGATAACCTATGTGGGGGTCTTTGGAGAGAGAATTGGTGTATCTGTGGCAGTCACTGTGACAGCCTTTAGTGCCGGCATCTCACTCAGTCTTCGTATAAGCCCTGATGAATGTTACCATCTCATTTTGTAGACAAGCAGAGACCCAGAGACATGAAGTGACCTGCCTGAGATCTTCTATCTAGTAAATGGCAGGACAGGGGGGAATGCAGATCTGTTGGCCCTCAAGGACCAGATTCCCTCCTCCATAACCCAGTGCCCACTTCTCTGCATTGGAACACTCAACTGGGATTTACCAGAGCATTGATCAGTGAGGAGTTTCACACGTATGTCACTTACCTTTCGCTCTCTTACATTGAAATACTGTAAAATTGCATTTCCTATGTCAATAACTCCATAGTGATGCTCATTTTGTCTTCATCATCTTTCAGTCTCCATCCTCAAGCCCCGCCCTTTATACAGAGCAGATGTGAAATAGACCTTATCTGATGGGATATTGAAAATTACTCTTTTGACATCCGAAAAAGGAGAGACATTGTCTAAGATAGTAAAAGGCTATTTTTATATGAAACTATCTTACATGCACATTATACATCTTAGTATAATATACACAATGAAGATAGAACAGAAGAGGAACATGGAAAACTTTTATTTAGAAATATAAAAGGGAAATCAATCGTTCTCAAGCTGTGTAGACAAAAGTTGCAATCAGTTCTTGAGACTTAAATCATTTCCCTTATTGGCTTAATCTTTTCTGTGTTGAAAGAAGTTAAGTATTTTGTTATTTTAAATTATTCCTCAGTAATAGCATAATTCATTACTTTTCCCTGAGCTGCTAATAATTTATTTTTTAAATGGTTACAAAATGTGATAGTTTATTGCTGTTCATATATTTCTCTGTCCAAATGTTTAAACTGGCATGTATAATAATAGGGATTTTGAACTTTTCTTCAATTCTTTATACTTAGCTAATAGAGCTTACCTAGGACACAACTGAAGATATTTATACAGGCTAATTGGAATAAAAGACGACCAAATTCCTAGTTTTGTGGTGTCGTATCAAGCAATCGAATAGCATTTAAATGATGTATTACTTCTGAATCTTAAGCTTTTATGTCACTTGTAAATAACTCATATATCCACTATATTTCTCACAAATAATTTTTCCTTTGTGTTGAGAACTCTTAGGATTCATTATCTTAAATTTTATATATAACATAGAACAGTGTTATTATATTAATCATTTTGTACATTACATCCCTAGTACTTATTTATCTTATAACTGGTAGTTTGTACCTTTTGATCATATTCATCACCATTTAAAGATGTTAAATTATTATTGATTATATTCCCCACAGTGTACATTTCATCCCCAGAACTCGTTTATTCCGTTCCTGGAAATGTGTGTCTCTTAACTTCCCTCACCTATTTCACTCATCGTCCCCTCACCCCCTCGCTTGCTAGCAACTACCCATTTTTCCTCTGTTTATCTATGATCCTGTTCCTGTTTTGTTCATTTGTTTTGTTTTTGAGATTCCACATATAAGTAAAATCATATGACATTTGTCTTTCTCTGTCTGATTTATTTCACTTACCCTAATGCCCTCAAGGTCTATCCATGTTGTCACAAATGGCAAGATTTCATTCTTTTTATGGCTGAATAATATTCGTTCATACATATATATATGTGCGTGCGTGTGTGTGTGTGTGTGTGTGTATATATATATATGTGTATATATATATATATATGTGTGTGTGTGTGTATGTATATATATATATAAAACACACCTCCTTTGATGGGCACTTAGCACTTAGGTTGCTTCTGTGTCTTGGCCATTGTGAATAGGGTGCACATATCTTTTCAAATTAGCATTCTTGTTTTCTTATATTTTTAATTTTTATATTGAATTGTATGAGTCTTTTTTAGTATATTTTGGAATATTAACCCCTAATTTATGGATATCTTCAGTTGACTGATTCAGGTGACAAAATTTCCCATTGTGAATGTTGAGATCCCACTAGTCTACAAGGTTAAGATTTCATGCTTTTCCTCCCACCGGATGAGGACCTGTGAGGATGGGTGGATGCATTTTCTTTGCTCATTTGTAAACCAGTGCAGTCTTGAAATCCTAGTTGACAACTTTTTTCAGGCATCTTTTTAAAAATCGATTATTTTCCTAGATTGGGACACTGGTGAGGCATGCAGCCCCCTCCCGCTGCTGTGGCAGGAAACTCCTTGGACGCAGTATTGGCACACAGCACCTTGTCACACATTCTCTTCTTCTGATGACTTTAAAGGGTCTTGAACCCACTGAATTATTTCCGGGTGGTAATAATCTGTGGGTGGTAACGCTTCCATCAGGCTTAGCCTTCAAGTTTTCCCTTTCAGTCTTTAAGAAACTTTGATGCTGATTCCCTAAATACACACAAAAAATGTCTGTGTTTGGTCAATTACATTTCCTTGTCTTTGGTTGATTGGTTGATTAATGAACTTATTCAACAAATATTTGCAGTACATGTGCCAGACACGGTGGACAAAGCTGAAGAGTCAGACATATTCTCTGTCCTTATGGAACTCATGTTTTGATAATTTGGATGAATGTCACTGCATAGACCCAGCACAGCTCTTGTGTGCATAGTTTCCTCTTTATTCATCACAAATATTCCCACTGTCAAACAACTCATCCTCGTGTACAACATTTGTCATTTTTTCTCCACTTTTTGTTTTTATTTTTTCTATTTTTATTTCCCGTGTAATTTTATGACTTCTAATAACACTTTCAACATTCTCAGTGTGCTTGAACTTACAGGGCCTTATAAAGTCCCTAATGCCTGGAAAACAGTTAAAAATTAATCCCACATACAGAAAACTCATCAACTAATAAAACCCACAATGGCCAATTCTATAACAACCAGCTATAAACATTAAGACTATCCGATGGCAATGAGTGTTTGCTCCAAAGCATAGCTTTGTTCATACCTACAGAAATCTCTGAGCTGAAAGTTTTTAATTAAAAAAAATTCTACTTTTTAGAAAAGAGTCTACTTGATGATTTAATTGAAAGAAAATGAGGTGATAAAGTAGTAATTAGAAAGACGAGACTTAATAATTAGAAATTCCTGCTGTTAGAAGCTATAAAGAGACAATTTTCTAAAAATAATCAACACTATTAATGATCAGGGAAATGCAAATCAAAACTGTCATGAGATACCACCTCACACCTGTTGAAATGTCACTTCTCAAAAAGACAAGAGATAAAAAGAGTTGGGGAAGCTGTGGAGAAAGGGGAACCCTTGTACACTGTTGGTAATATAAACTGGTGCAGCCACTATGGAAAACAGCATGGAAGTTCCTCAAAAAATTAAAAGTAGAACCACCATATGATCCAGCTGTCTTACTTCTGGGTATATACTCAAAGGAAATGAAAACAGGGTATTGAAGAGATGTCTGCACTTCCATGTTCATTGCAACGTTATTCACAACAGCCAAGATATGGAAATAACTGATGAATGAATGGATAAAGAAAATGTGGTTGCATATATACTATGGAATGTTATTCAGTGATGACAAAGAAGAAAATCCTGCCTTTGTGATGGCGTGGATGGATCTTGAGGATATTATGCTAAGTGAAATAAACCAAAGAAAGAAAGACAAGTAATGCATGGTATCACTTACATGTGGAATCAACATAAAAAGTCAAACTCATAGAAACAGAGTAGAAAAATGGTTGCCAAGGGTTAGGGGTTGGGGGAAATAGGGTGAAGTTGGTTAAAAGGGTACAAACTTTCAGCTATGAGTAAGTTCTCAGGATGTCATATAAAACCTGGTGAGTATATCTGATAACTCTGTATTGTATAATCAAAATTTGCTAAGAGAATAAAACTTAAATGTTCACTGAGAAAAAAGATAAATATGTGATAATTAACATATTAATTAACTAGCTATGAGGGAATTTTTTTACAATGTATATATATATCAAATTATCGCAAAGTACACTTTAAATATCTTACAATTTTATATGTCAACTATACCCCCAATAAAGCTGAAAAAAAAAGATCTAGTTTATAAATTCTGTAATTGCATTTTGGAATATCTTTACTCATAGGGAGAACTTTGTTGGAACTCCTATCTTAATTGGACAAATATTTATTAGATATTGGAAATGAAGTAGATTTGAGAACACCTACTTATAATTTTGCAGAGTCTATGTTTGGAAAAGTAGTTAAGGGATAATAAATCAATTTATTTTAAGAACTTTCCTTAAAAAGAAACATTCTCTGACTATACAACTCTGAATGAAATTACTTGGGCTGCAAAATTGATCTGTTCCAAAATAAAAAAATAAAAATGAGAATGAAGATAGATTCATGTAGCAGATATTTTTCTGAGTACATGAAAACTTTTAAAACTATTTTTCTTAATTAATGAAAAGTATGTTATGTTTCATAGGAAAAACTCCATTGAAAGTGTTATATTTTCAAATTTACTTATAATAAAATGCAATTTTGAAGATTTCAGGAAACTTTAGGAAAAATGTAAAAGTATTAAGAACATTATGAAAATAAAATTCCTCAAAACATACTATAAAACAGTTTTAGATACTAAAATACGTATCATAACTAATTATTAAGTTATTTTTAATGTTCAGTTAATCATGAAGCTTTTCAGTTTTGCTTTTTATATTTTTATTTTTAAAAGAATCATAATTTTGAAAAATTTTAAATAAATTTATTTAACAGATTTACCAGTATAATAAAACCATCAGTTAATAAATATTTCAAAAAGTCGTAAACTTCAATGGCTTTTAGTGTTTTTGCTCATGCGCAGATATATCCTGGTTGACAATAAATTTTATAGACATTTTATTTTAATAGCTGCATAACATTAAGAAAATCATTTAACTGCATTAATCTTTAGTTTTCTTACATATAATGGTGATGATGTTGCCTATGGCAAAGTTAAACATGAGGGTAAATAAAATAATATATATCAAGTGCTAATCACACTCTAGCTATATTATTAATATTATAATAGTTGTTTTAAAAAAGACCACAGTCAAATATACAATCCACAAGTGTTTAAGGAATACTTTATACTTGCCTAACACTGTGTTTTGTATTACAACATGCAGGAATAAGTCCCTTATAACCTACTTGAGAAGCTACCAGGCACAGCCATGAAAAACAGAAAAATGATTGTATGTGGCAGGTGATAGTTTTAAATGCTCATCTGTATGATTACGGAAGTAGAAAAGGCTTTAGAAATTGGAGAGAACATGGCGAGCTGGTGTTATCATTGAGTCTTTACAACACACCTAGTATTACATAAGGAACTGGAAATAAAACAGAGCAGAGTGCTTACTCTCCAGAAGCTCAGAATCTCCTGAATCAAGGAAGGTGTCCCATGTCAGGCGAGAAGCACTGTTTTGGCCAAAAGAAAAGAGCATTACATGAAGGGAAAAAGCATTTTAAGTGTGGTGAGCTTTGTTTAAGTGGGGGATTGGCTTGGCTGGAGCAGAGGGAGTATTGGAGAGTGGTGGGCGGTAGGGCTGGGTAGGAAAAAGAGTGTTTTTTCACAATAAAAAAACACTTGGGATTGCTTTCTGAGCGTGGCATCAGTGTGTTGTCTGGCATTGAATATTTTCCCTGAGTCCTGTTAGGTTGCTAAGTTTTCCGTCATTAGCTTTCTAATTCTTACATTCCTCCTGTATTACGCTGAGAACAAACAACATGGGTTTCAATCTTTTTAACACTTGTTCCTGTATCAACCATTTCCCAACCACGTGGAAGGATGGAATTAAGAGCCACACGGGTGTGGAGTAATCCTGTGGGTCAATTTTTCCAGACATTTGACACAGAGGGACATTTGGTGCCACCCACAGAAGTTTAGACACCATCTCCTAACTTTATAGAAGGAAACCGAGGTTCATAGCAGTTGCCTAAGATCACATTGAGCGTGCGGAGGGCTGGGACCCAAACGCCATCTCCTGATGTCAGCAAGTGGCTTTTTCCGCTCCATCAGCATCCCCGGAATGGACTGCTGGGGACTCTCATTCCAGAAGGTGTTAATTGGGGCTCCCAGAACAAAGGGTTCTAGGGAAGAAAAGACTTGGAAATACTGCATGTTAAATCCTTCTCTTTAAGATCCAAATTTCATAGTAGCACATTAAAAACCTAAAGGGGTTCCAACAGCACAAAAAACAGTAAAACTTCTTTATTAATGTTAATAGTTACGACGACATATTTGCAGAGGAAGACTTTCTTCGTACAATTTTCTAATGGGGAACTATTTTCCCTTAACAATAGTTTGGGATGACCTCACAGCCTTCATCCTTATGTCTCAAATTAGAGTAGCCCATGGGCTTAACTGGGCACAGCTGAGGTCAGGATTCTTCTGCTCTTTGTTGTTGTTGCTGTTTGTTTGTTTCGGGGGGTAATTTGGTTTGTTTGTTTGTTTGTTTGTTTATTAACAGAGGTACTGGTACTGGGGATTGAACCCATGACCTCATGCATCTAAGCATGAGCTCTACCACTGAGCTCTACCTTCCTCCCTGGAGCTTCCATTTTATCGAGCATTGTCAGACTAATGAAGCATATACTGGGCTGAAATATGAACTAAGGGCATCTTATTTTTCACTTATTGAAAGCAATATGGCTAGCAGGTAAGAGCTTGTATTTGGTGCCCGCTAGCCTTGTCTAGCTATGCCATTTAGCAGTGAGCTTGGGGAAATCACTGAAGCTTTTTAAGGATCCATTTCCCTCCCTGTAGAATGGGGATAATTCCCAATCCTTAGAATTTTTGTAAGGATGAGCTGCTGTAATACAGAACATATGTCACCTGTAATGCAGAGAATATGTATTTAAGATTCTTAGCAGAATTCTTGGCACAGAGTGTGTGTTCATAACTGTAGCTATATGAGTACCACGTGATTGCACCCATGGACTGAGTGTGTGTGTCAGGCATGTGCTAAGTGCCTTTGCACATATAAGCATAGATGTAACACACACCTGTATATAAATGTGCTTTATATTTTGTATATTCACAATGACAGTTGTCATTTCCTGTGTGCCAAGTACTCTGCTAAGGCTTTTTATGAATTATCTAATTGAGTCCTGACAATAGTCATGAGAGGTTAGTTCTATGAGTATTTTCATTTTGTGGAGGAGAGAATGGAGGTGCAGAAAGGCTAACTCATCCAAAGTTACACAACTAATACAGTGGCAGAGCCAGGCTTTGAACCCAGTCAGCTGTTCCACTCTTGCGCCTTTTTAATGAAGATGAAAGACAGCTTAATTTTGAATTTCAGATTCCTATATAGACATACAAACAAAGTAGAATACATTTCATATTCGGGAATTGTTTTAAAATTTATAACACAATACTAAAATTAACCTAAATTTTAAAAAATCCATCATATAACCATCCAATTTTCATGTGCTATCCTCCCTTCTAGCCCTTGTGCAAAACAATTGTTTTTCCCTAATTGTAATCAATGTTGTGTTTTTATCGATAGTGATTCAATCATAATGGTTTTAATGTTTCATTTTTGTTTTCATAATCATCGCCTTCAATACCTGCATAACATCTCATCAAGACAACACATAACAATTTGCTCAGTCTTTCCTCTGCTTGTCAGACAGGTTGATCTTTCTCAACCCTCTGGTTGTTCTGCATAATCTAGGGTTACTTTCAATGCAAAAACAAAACAAAACGACCCCCTTGAACCATCCTTATTATTTGTCAGTTTTGAACTCAGCATTTTTTCAAAAACGTTTTTATTGAAGTACAGTCAGTTTACAATGTTGTGTCAGTTTCTGGTGCACAGCACAATGCTTCGGTCATACATGAAAATACATGTATTTGTTTTCATATACGTTTTCACCAAGGTTTCTACAAAATATTGAATATAGTTCCCTGTGCTATATCTAGTATGAACTTATTGTTTATCTATAGTAATAGTATCTGCAAATCTCGAACTCCCAATTTATCCCTCCCCAACTCAGGATTTCTCTAACAAACTGCATTTGGGATTCCAGGTACTGACTATCGCTGCTCTTCGGAAAGGCTACTTGGCATTTTCCAGAGTTTTAAAGCCTGGAGGAGGTGGCACACATGTGATACTTTCTTAGGGACATGGTATAGCCTGCTCACACAAACATCACCCTTGGCCATTAACTCACACATCCTTCACATTCAGAAACGGATGAAGGAGAGACCAAACGATGCCAAACTCCTATGGAAGAGAAACACATTTCCAATTAACAGCCTCCCTTGAAATAAATCACACGGCGTCAACGACTCTGCTACAGGGGACTTTCATGATGTAACGTGTTTTCTGTCGTCTTCCTCTTCTGGCTACCCTGTTAGTTATACTCATTGCTATTAATAAAAGAATATCCCTCTTCTATTTCACTCAAAAGATAGCCATTACTTTTCTGCAATTTCTGGATCAAAAAAAAATTTTTTCCCCTAATTGAATCCACCTGCACTAAAATTACAAGTTTCATTCTCCCTACTCCCTTCCTTATTACAGATTTTGACAGAATATGAGTGATTCATACTCATTTCATTCACTGGATTTTTTCCTGAGGTTATGGAAGACATATAGAAATGGCTTGGCTACAGTACGCTTTGCCATCTGACTTAGCTACTGAACAAATGCCACCTTATCTACTTTTGGATCATACTCGTCTTAGAAATAAAAGTTTATTGAGGGTTTAAAAACTTTTTTTCAAGACTGGGGCGTACACTGAAATCAGTATTACAATTCATCCCAACTATGCAGAGCCTGCTTGAAAAATGGCTCATTTTTCCAGAATATACTGGAAGGTTAAGCTTTGTGATCTTTCTTAGAGGGCCAAGTGCAGCCTGCCTCCATTTGCAACCCTAGGGGAAATGATCATTGCACAAACTTCATATTTTTAAATGGAAAAGAAAAAAGCAATCACTCTTAAAAGACTCCTTTAAGAGAGGCAAAATTATGGAACTTGAATATTTTCTTGAACGTTTGGCCGCATGGTGTATTTACATTAGGAACCCACTGTTTTCCTTGAGCCCTCAAACTTTTAAATTAAGACCTATATCATTCTAAAGCTCTAAGTTAAGTGCTGGAGGGTGGAATTTTACAGGATGTGCTGTGGACGGGGTGCGAGCAGAGGAAAGCGTATGTTTTCACACTTTAAGCTGTTGGGGGAAAAAAGGTATTGGAGCGTAAACTGGCGTTAGAAGGAAGGAAAGTCTTGGTTGGTAGGAAAAAAAAATGTCTGCTCTGTTGAACCATAATGTTTGAGTTCTTCAAAATTATGTACAACGTTTTTGTGTGTTTCACATTTTGAAGCAGAATGGGTTTTAGAGTTAGACATCTTACAGTCAAATCCTAATTTACCAGCTTGGGTAAATAAAATAGAGCTGGTACAGCCACCTTGTAAGGCTGGGGCAACTATGAAAAATACCGTACGAAATGCACAATGTTTGACACAAATCAGGTTCTATAAATGAAAGTTAAGATTATTAACCTTCTTCCTTCTTGCTGCTCCCCGCCCTTCCAAATTCAATACCATCAAGTCCGCCCAACTAAAACAGTTCCGGCGTACTGTCTTCTCCGCCTGGATTCCCCAGCACTCCCTGGCACCGCAAAGCCTGGCTCTAAGATATCTGGTTAGCATTCTCTCTACATACATGAACACTGCACTGGGTCAGCCAGATTTTCATAGTCACCAGAAACTGGTTTACATTTTCCCATCTTTGCTTTGGCTCACAACGCCCTGTTCACTGGAATACCTTCTCTCTGGAAGTCCTTTCTCCCTATCCAAATCCTATAAACTCTTCAGGAAATGGTCAGATCCGAGCATCTCTGTGAAGTCACCCCTAACCATGGCAGATGCGTGTGATTTGTCATCTTCTGAACACCTGTATTTCTAAAAGTCTGTTTACGAACTTGATGGGAAGTTAATCACCTCATGCCTTATGACATGATTGTCAGTGTTATCCTGAACTTTTATTGAGATGCTCTACAGCTCCTTAACCTTTCACATATTTATTCCTCAGCTCTTCAATTGTCTTCTCAGTTCCTTGGGGAAAGAGAGCATGCGTTTTACTTTGTAGTGTATCCCATAGTATCTGGCATTTAGTAGATTTGACGAAATAGGGGGTTATTTAAGAGGATGCAATGATTTATGGCTGATATAAATCTTGGGTTAATATCTGGGACGTAATTTTTGAGAGAAATAAAGTTGTGACATACTGGTTTTGTGCCAAGGGCTGGGCTGAGTAAGGGGAATGGAGAGTTGATAACGTGGTTTCTCAAAGAGCTCACTCTGGGAGAGATGAACATGTAAATAAATACCTACAGGGGGAGGGGTGGCAGTTAGCAGAAGGCACACCTGTGGCACAAAGAGGCGGTGCTCTCTTGCGTGAGGAGGTAGGGATGGTGACACAGAGGAGCAGAGGAGGTACCTGAGAGCTAGTTCACAAAGAATGAGAAGTATTTTGTCCAAGGACTGGATGTCTGTACTTGTGGGCGGGCAGGAAGAAGATAATGTTTTCTCTGATGTGATTCATAGAAAAAAGACTGTAAGTAGGAAGCATAAAAAAATCATTAAAAATGTACAAATAGCAATTGAGATAAATTTAAAAAATAATAACAAAAATTTACCTGCCCAAAGCATGTTCCCATGAAATTCCATCTATTTTCCTTCCTTCTTCTGTCCCTCCTCCTTCTCTCTCTTTCCCCCTTCCTTTTCTCCTTTCTTCTGCATTCCAGCCAGAAACCTGGAGTATTCTTAAAACCTGCTAAAACTTATTGAGCACTTGCTATGCACCAGGCTCTGTACTGTTCCCACTGTAGATGACCTCATCTAAACCTCCTACAACCCTCTGATGGCCACGCCATTTCTGATGAAGAACCTGGGGGCACAGTGGAGAAGACGACTTGCCCAAGGTCAGCCCACTGGTAGGTGGCAGAGCTGAGGCTCTACCCTCCTCTGTCTCTGAAGTCCTGGCCCTTAGCCTCCAACAAACCTGCCTCACTCCTTCTCCCCACTGCAGCCCAGAAGACTCAGGGCATGATGAGTCCTGCCACTTTAAACTCCTAAACATTGTGTATGGTTTCCATCCTGATTACCCCAGCCCCCATCGGATGTACACAACACTTCCCTGGGTGACTCCCATGGCCTCCTAATGGTCCTGACCGCCTACCCTTCCTCTGGTTACACCTGTCTCCCAGATGGCGGTCAAAGTGATGAGCTCAGAAGGCTTCTTGGGCTTCCAAACGTCTATGAGACACTTTAGTCAGGCGATGCTGTTGCTGATGGTCCAGAACACATTTCGAGTCACTGTGTGGTAGGGTCCTGGCTGAATTTGGAGAGGAAATGAAGCAATGAAAGGCAGGAATCTGAGAAAGAGAAGACTGAGGAGCAGATGGTGATGCCTGGAAAACCAAACGAATTATTCTGCATTTCCCTGAATCTTTGGCATCACATATATAACTTGAGAGTGGCCAAGCTCATTTTTTAATGTAAGGTTAATGTAAAGAAAACAGAGTCACAGGTGTCCGTACGTGCATTTAAAGAATATCTGAGGAGTAGGGGTTTGCGTAATCTTTGGAAATCACAGTGGAAGAATATGTCCTAAGTTTTCACTTTGTTATGTGATTTTTCTGAAGCTATTTTTGAAGTGTCTAGTTTCCTAGACTGTCAGGTATATACGTTATTAACATAGTTCAATAACATAGTATTAACACCACTAAATAAATAGTAATTGAGTTGAGTCTTCCCTTAATATAAAACTGGGTCAGGGGAGAATATAACTTAAGTGGTTGAGTGCATGCTTAGCATGCAGGGGGTCATGGGTTCAATCCCCAGTACCTCCTCCAAAAAAGTAAAATAAAATAAATAAACCCAATTACTTCCCCCCTGGAAAAAAATAATTATAAAATAAAAAATAATACAAATAAATTATTAAAACTGGGTCAACACCATAGGTACTAAGTTATATTTTATATTTTTTCCAGTCTCTGTTTAGATTGAAGTTGGGAAAACGTTCAGTTTCAGGAAGCAAACCCTTGTCTCACGAGCCTGTCGCTTGGCTGGAATATTGCGCCGGCCTCCCGTCGGGGATGGTATGTGTGCGTGTCCAGGGGTGTGTGTTCTCACTCTAGGACTGGGAGTCTTCAACACCTCTAATTAGAAAATTAAATAAATACAGACAGCTGTAAGAATTTTATCTTCTCTCTCTTTCCTCAATCTACATAGGTAAGTCTTAACCAGGCCGCTGTATGCTGAGAAAATCCTTCCTATGTTAAAAAGCAGAATTGAGATTAATGATGTTATTACTTTTGTTTTATTAATTATTCTTTTTAGTGTAAAATATAACAAGTTAAAATCAACATAGAATTATAAAAACCACACGATGTGTTTAATTGTACACCACCTTTATGAACAATTATGCAAACGTGTCCAAACTGTTCCTGAATGAGTCGTTTTTGTAGATTCATTTAGGCTGTGATATGAGCTTTTACTCTCATTTTCGATAGACAGTTATCCTCAGTGTCGACAAATGGATCTCCTTTTTTCTGCTTTTATTTTTTCGAAGCCTGAATCAGGCCATGCTTTTTAAATTATGTGTTTGTCATGCTTGGCAGTTCATTCCATGTTTGGCCATTCCTAAGCTTCTGTAATTCTTCTGAGGGCTCGAAAAGGTCACTGTGTGCCCTGACCTCCTGCTAGGTGAACGGCTCTTTTTCTCTCTCCAGATGTTTTCCACTTCAAGCTTTTACAGCCGCAGCCTGTATACAAGTCCTATATGAAAAGTGTCAGATGTCATTGTCCAGCCGTGAAATTAGGACCCTTTCAGATTGGAGGGAAATGTAACAAAGTGCAACTGTGTCCTGCTGCCAGTGTTTCTCCTGGCAAGCTGGCTCTGGGCAGGCTGCTTTCCCGTCAGCCATCTGTGCTTCCATAAACAATCTGCGGTGGCTTCTTCTTCTGATTCAAATTCTAGCAGCTGGATTCCCGTCTCAGTTCCTTTTGATGCTGTGACACCAGAAGCAGTGCTCTCCTGGACCCTGGTGCTTCTTTCCACTTTTAGGGAACAAAGATGTTAGGGGAGTATTCACATGACTCTCCCACATGGCGATTCTGCAAGAAATGGGCTCGAAAGTAGGCCACTTGGGGCCGGATGAGAAAACGAAATCAAGTGAGTTGTAAGCCCCCTGCCCAACTTCAAATGTCCTGCTTTCTTCTTCTCTATTTAAAAAACAGTCAGTCCTTCTAACTCTTTAACATTTTTCATCTGCTAAGATGTCCTCATTTCTTCCGTACCCCTGCGACCCTTCCATGCTGCCTATTTCTGGCACCATGTACTCCAGCAACTTGGATGCAGTTCAAAGCAAGTGTTTTCATAAATAAACATCTAACTTTATTAGGCACTAGTAGACTTAACTCTTCCTAGTAAAAGACTTTAGGTGTACAAGTAGTTAGTGTTTATATATACACATATATGTATGTATATATTACATAGAGTGTGTATATATATATATACAAAATCTTTATGAACACAGTCACACTCTTGTTTCTGTTTAAATTCATTTAATGCACACATATTTTGCTTTTCAATAAAATCAGCAGTCATGAAAATTATGGTATTTTCAGAATATATTGCATTCACTCTTTTACTGGTTAAAAGAGTTAAAAACACATCCACAAGAGCGATTTCTTTACTAATATTCCCTTGCAAAAAGAATTGGGTTGTAAAGTCATAAAATAATGTTTCTTTAAAGAAAAGGTAAGTATCAAGACACTAAGATAGTATATAAGCAAAAAGGAAATTTAAAAATATCTTCCAAAGAAGATTTGTGAGCAGCTGAATTGGCAACCAGACAGTTGAAAACTAAGTAGAAGACCAAAAGAGAATACGATGATTTTACCAAAAAAAAAAAAATTAGATGAGTAAATAATATAAAAACATGCGGCTAAGCATTAAACCATCTGAACATTAATTTTTCACTCTAATACCAAAGACTTGAATTTAACAAAACATTCAAGAGATTGATCACTATTTCCCCTTCCCATGGGTAAGTTTTGTTGATGTTGTAGGATAAATACATTAAAAATAAGCTTGGCTATCAGTTTTAAGCTCTTTAATATTCAGATGCATTGGCTTCTATGTAGAATTACATCACTAGACTCAGGAAGATACATTTTTTCTGAATTCATTGAGAATGAAATAGTAAACTTTCTTTTGAGGAAACGAACTATTCTTAAATTCCTGTGAAATATCAATACATTAATAAATTCTTTGGGTATCCTGTATTTCATCCCAGGAAGTTATTTCCATGAATTAAAAACTCCAAGGGTCAGTGTCTATCTTACTCTTCATCGGGCCACAGTGGCAACATGGTAGGCATCCAATGAATAGATGGAAAAAAATGATTAAGTATTAGATCATGTTTGAAATTCCTTACACTCAAGCGGTCTTGTAAGAGATACAAGGGCTGAGAATCAGAAGTTCTGGTTCTGTCACTTAGCCAGTTGCATGGCCTTGATTGAGGCACCTGATGCCTGCTGATTCCCTCAGTTGTAAAATAATGGGGTTGGCGCAGATGACTTTGAAATTCCCTTGCAGCATTATTCCAGTGTAATCTCCAAGCAGAGTAGCAATCTCTCATCTATGCAACAAATATGTATTGAACACTGTGCAAAAGTGACTTACACCACGGTTCTGTAATTTACAGTGTAAGTCAGAGGGAAAAAAATGAGAAGAATATGACTGGGAGATAGTGAAGAGGGTTGAAAGCCCAGAGGAGCTGAAAGAAATCTTATGTGGAGGATGAAGAAATAGCAGAGAGAGCAGCAGGAGAAGAAGAGGAGAAAAAAATTAGGAGGCTGTTGTGGTGGCCCGGGGGAAACTGATGAAGGCTGGGACTAGTCAGGCAGCCGAACTCATAAGAAGTGGATGAGTTCGAATCTATTTGGTGTGTAGAACTGATAGTCGTTGGGACAGATTTTCTGAAAATGAAGACTGTGGTCAGGCACCATCAAGAATGATGCTCAGAACTCCTGCTTGAGTAACGAGGTGATGGAGGTGGTATCGGCTCAGGTGGAGAGCCCACGTGGAGGAGGAGAAAACTGGTGCAATCAAGTTTGATTTGTGAACGTCAAGTGGAGGTCTCAAGCAGGCATTTGGATGCCTGGAGCTTGGAAGTGAGTGTAGGATGAAAAGATAAACTCTGAAGTCATGAGAATAGACTGATGATCTTTAAATTATGAGACTGTGAATAATAACAGCAAATATACCAAACCTTGAGTAACTCCAGTGCTGTGTGTTCCAGGATGTACCTCCTGCTCTCTGAGCCATTAGGATGACTCTTTTGGTTGAAGTCATATACCCACCTCTCATTAATGGCCAGAAGTTTTAGAGGCAAAATCATGAAGATATTTAGCCTCTTTTTTATTCACATTTTCCAAATCATTACCAAAATATTTTTGTATAAAAGAGCAGCCTTTGAACAGAGACCTATTTATCTAATATATTTATTTATATTTGAATTTGCTCCATGAAACTCAGGTGGAAAAAAGTCACATTTTAATATTTTCTGTTACTCAAATATAACCTGGCTTCCAGACTCTGGGCTTTATTGGTGGGAAATTTAACTGTGGTTCTGCTTTTCTTAGAAGATTCTATTCTTCCAGAGGCCTTGGCAAAAGTTCCAGGAGCTTAACTGATCAGAAAAGTTGGGCAAGGACCCTCTGAGCGCTTCCCTTTCCCATGGTCGACTGTGCATGTCAGCCACAGCTCCATCAGGCAGTGAGAAGGAAGTCACAGAGGATTTAGTTCTGAGCTAGAGTTTGGCCTGATCTTCCAACCAAATCTCTAACTCTGAGTCTCAAAAGCTTGGCTCAGGAAGCCCCTCTTTCATGTTTTAATCCCCTTTCTATTTCTACGTAGGTCCCCGGGAGAGGAGGATCCAGGCTGTGAACATTTACAGGCCCTTCCTGAGCCCACGAGAGGCTGGCGCTGCCAGGTCACACACAGCCCATCCCTTTTCTACTGTGCCTCCATCACCGGGGGTCGTTTCAGGTTTTTCCTCTGCCCTAACTGGCTTGCAGACCGGTTTCTTGTGGGACCGGGACATTCTCTCTCCCTAAGCGGTTTGTGGTTCTCCAGAACCACCAGGCCTGCTTTTGCTTCTGCGTGATGCCCGTGCCTTTGACTTGAGATTGGTGGGTGCAGCCTGACCAGTGGGCCCCCCTTCCCACAAGGAAAGCCAACAGACGGGCAATTGCACTTCTCTGACCTCTCGTTGCGGTTGTGCAGTGTTATTCTTGGTCTCACTGTGGGCTCAGACCTCTTCCTGCAAGTCCCTGTATCTGTGCTTGTCGCCTGACTAGTCCCACAGCAGGCAGGCTGGCGAGCCTGGCCATCTGTAGGTCTGAGCATGCTCAACTTTCCAGTGTGTTTTGGAAGGGGCCTCAGCACAGGTGTTTACCCCAGGCTGCCCCAAAGCTGACAAAGCAACTGACTGAGATCCAGCTGCTCTGAGGATGTCTTGTCCATTTTAGCTGTTTAAGGACTAGCCTGGTTTCCCCTGAAATCATCCATTTGACACCTGTTTCTCCCATCTTGGATGTCGGCCATCACTGTCTTTCTCTGCTTTTTCCTTTAATAGCATCAGTTTTTGAAAGGAGATGAGAGAAATGTCAGAGTTTCGTCAAACTGATCTCAGAGAAAAGCAAGTGGCTGAAAACTGCCCCGCTGTTCTTGTTTGAAAGAGACCATCCACATGCCCTGAGTCTAAAGGGACCCTGGCCAGAGCCCTTCCAGTCCATCCACATTGTAGTCTGTGTATACACAGGCACCTTTTCAGGCAGCCTCGCGATGTTCATACAAAAAACTGACGTGCTCTGATCTCTGGTATTCAGCACATCTGAAAATCCGTTTTGATTAGTTGAGACATCCATTCACACTCATAAAGCCCTAATAAGTGGGAATGCTATTCTTGGAAAATAAACTCAGCTATTGATAATTTACTTTTTGCATCAAAGGCAACGCAGCTTTCCCCACTGCTGTTCCAATGTATTAGCTGCTGTCTTGGGTTGTGTATTTAAGCGAGAGACCCTAGGAGTGTTTTCCTACCCCAGGACTCCGGCACCCATGTCAGTGTGTACATGTCTTATTTACAAAGAGGTTTCCTGTTTGGAAATTCAGGGTCTGAGACAGAGACTTTAAAAATCAATTTCTCTGCTCCTCTGTTTTTGGTATTTCTCTAGTAATGACAGAGAAAACCCATCTCTTGTGCAAACTCTTAAGACTATGGTTGTGTTTTTTTCCTTTTTAAACTTTTTGAGTATCACTCTACACTTTCTTAGGAGATTTAAAGCATTCTGTGCATGTTTTCAAACTCAGTTCTATCACACCCATTAGCATTTCCCACATCCATCTTTTTCAGCGTCCACATTTATCTCTGTTCAACAGTGCTCCAACGGGGTCACAGCTGTAACTGGTTTCTTGAACAGTCTGAACTCAGTGGGGAATGAATCTGAAACCATCCTGTTTTTCTCCAGTCACTGACTGGGACCATGCTCAGATGAATTTCTCTTTGTTGTATCTTAGACAACATCTTGGACAGATTAAAATTGGGGTCATTTTTGATGATTTAAAGTGAGTCGATTTTAAAACTCTAATCTCATTTCTGACTGAAACCTTAGCTCCTCTTTGAGGGAGGCTGCCAGTAAAATATTTCAGGGAGAGCAATTCTCCTTCTTTCAGAAAGGGCAGACTCCGGGGGTCATCAGGGCAGCTCACAAGGGTTTCTGTTCTTACTGCCACTTGGAGGATTTTACTTCCCCACTCCCTCATGTACTCCCCCCACCCCCATTGTTGTTGTTGTTATTAAGTTGTATGAGCTGTTTATATATTCTGGAAATTAAACCTTTGTCAGTTGCATCATTTGCAAATACTTTCTCCCATTCCGTAGGTTGTCGTTTCGTTTTGCTTATGGTTTCCTTTGCTGTACAAAAGCTTATAAGTTTAATTAGGGTCTATTTGTTAATTTTTGCTTTTATTTCTATTGCATGGGTAGACTGCCCTAGGAGAACATTGCTAAGATTTATGTCAGAGAATGTTTTGCCTGTGTTTTCTTCTAGGAGGTTTATAGTTTTATATATTTAAGTTTATAGGTTTATATATTTAAGTCTTTAAGCCATTTAATGAATGAATGAATTAATTAATTTTTATTGAAGTATAGTTGGTTTACAATGTTGTGTTAGTTTCTGGTGAACAACATAGTAATTCAGTTATATATATATATATATTCTTTTTCATTATAGGTTATTACAGATTTTTGAATGTAGATCCTTGTGTTAGACAGTAGGACCTGGTTGTTGCAGGGCTACATTTTTTAAAATTAATTAATTAATTTTATTTTTTTAACACCTTTATTATAATATGTTTTTATCAGCCAAAATGATCAGCCCTAATGACCACTGTACTCTACCTTTCCAGTCCCCAAATTGTTGGCTACCTCTTACCCCAAACGTTCCATCCCGGTATTACATCCAGCCCCAAGTTCACACTCTCTCCGTGATGCTCCAGAGTCTCTTTACCAGGTCTGGACAGGGCTCCTTTTAGTCCGAAGATCTATGCATGTAATAAACAAGTTCTCTGTCTCCCACACACCCATCATAAAATGGTAGAAGAAGCATCGGACAACCGAAATAAACAGTCCCATTTAGGAAGAGGGAGGAACAGGAGACACAAAGCAGCTACAAGTCCATCGCAATTCTGAAATCCAGCTAGTGGTCCACTGGTCCCCCTGGCTTTTGAATCTGTCGCTCAGGAATATTCTATATTTTCCATTAGTTTTTGACCTAATCAAGTTAGATCCTGGGAAATTTTGTCTGTCATTGAATACTGAGCAGTTTTCCCAATCTGCTTCATCTCTGAAGACCTAAAATCATTTTAATTCCTGAACAGTCACTGACCTTTTTCAGTTCAGATACGTTGTTTCTTTGTTAGTATAACTCTGTTGAAAATGTAGCAAGCACATAACTATTAGATTCCATTCAGTTCTATTTGTTAATAACCACACATAGTTCATTTTTAGGCATATTAATTCATTTTGCTGAAGTTCTTCTGTCTCCACGTGAGTTCATTAGGAGCCTACCAGGTTTTTATCTTTTTTCCCTAAACTCTGTTTCCAGTTGGAAGAAAGAAAGAAATGTGAACCTTTAGTTGTACCTTGCTCTTCTTGTCTCCTTAATCTAGAGGTTTTAACAGTGAGTTTGAAAGCAACACCCTTGATTTTATCCTTGATGAGTTCTAATTGGTCTTTGTCATTGTAAGGCATCTTCAGTTTTTCTTTCACAAATTGAAAATGGAGAATTAGTAGCCTCTTGCAGCTTTTTTTTTTTTTTAATTGAAGTATGGTCAGTTTACAGTGTTGTGTCAGTTTCTGGTATACAGCATAATAGCTTAGTCATACATATACATGCATCTATTCCTTTTCATTTTCTTTTTCGTTATAGGTTACTACAAGATAATGAATATGTTTCCCTGTGGTGTACAGCATAAACTTGTTTATCTATTTTATATACAGTAGTTAGTATCTGCAAATCTCGAAGCTGTTTTATTTGTGGATTTTAGCTATTGCATTTAATTTGCTTTTACTTCTGCCTGATACTAGCCAATTCTTTTCTGAACTCATCTATTTCTCAAAATACTTTATCAAAAGTTAACAGCAACCAGCACACAATAGTAACATTATTTTCTGATCTCTTTCACTAAAGTTACAAGTTCTCTCTGTATATTGTCTTCCTTCCAAGTTATTTCAGGCAGTAGTTTTACCAAAAATATCACTGGTATGTAGCATCGATCATCATCCTTTCAGCTTCCAATAACAGTTTCCTAGCTGCCTATCACCTGATTACAAAGTGATGCTATGTATATTTATACTTTTATGTTAGCTATCACTGCGTCATCTCACATTGAATACTGATTTCTGTCAGTAAGAATATGCTAGGTAGTAGTGCTAGCGAGAATTCCTAAAATTTCAGTGGCTTAACGCAACAAAGTTGATTTCTTGCTGCAACTGCATGTCCAACACAGGGTAATAGAACTTTGCTCCTTGTGGTTGCTCAGGTTGACGGAGCCTCCATGTAACTAGCTTTCATTGACTACAGCTAGTTACTTGGCTACATTTAACTTCAGTTTGGATGAGGAAGTGTAAGACTACCAGATGCGTGGAAAGAACTCTGGAATGTTTGTGAACAGCCTTGATGAATATTATAATCATTGTAGCAAAATAGTAATTGGTTCTAGCTTTTGATATTTTAACTTGCCCATCTGTGGTGCAGATGTGGAATGCACAAGAATTCTTAACAATCCTGATACTTCCCCCAAGCCTGCTTCTTTCATATTCTTCCCAGGCTTCCTAATAGCAATTCCATTTGCTTGGTTTTTTGTTCAAGAAATCTTATCTTCCATGTTTCTTTTTCTTTCACACTCAACATCCACGATCTGATAGTCAATCCTATTTGTATTACCTTCAAAATACATCCATAATATTGTCACTTCTCTCCATCTTCACTACTACCATTTATCTCTAAGCTGCCATTGTTGTTCACCTCCTAATTGGTTGCCTTATTTCTACACTTTAAACCTATAATTATTCTCAATGTATTTCTCATCATAATTAAAAAATTTATTCTTTTCCCTTGTAGTTTATTACAAGATACTGAATATAGTTCCCTGTGCTACACAGTAGGACCTTGTTGTTTATCTATTTTATACACAGTAGCTTACATCTGCCAATCTCAAACTCCAAATTTATCCCTCCCTGGCTTTCCCTTTTGGTAATCATAGCTTGTTTTCTATGTCTGTCTTTCTGTTTTGTAAATAAGTTCATTTGTACCATATTTTAGGTACCATGTATAAATGATATATCTTTGTTTGACTTATTTCACTTAGTATGATAATCTCTAGATCCATTCATGTTGCTGCAAATGGCATGATTTCATACTTTTTCATGGCTGAGTAGTATTCATATACACCACATCTTCTTTATCCATTCATCTCTCCATAGACATTTACGTTGCTTCCATGTCTTGGCTATTGTATATAGTGCTGCTATGAATATTAGGGTGTATATATCTCTTCAAATGAGAGTTTTCTCTGGATATATGCCCAGGATTGGGATTGCTGGATCATATAGTAAGTCTATTTTTAGTTTTTTAATGAATCCCCACATTGCTTTCCATAGTGGCTGCACCAATTTACATTTCCACCAACAGTGTAGGAGGGTTCCCTTTTCTCCACACCCACTTCAACATTTATTATTTGTAGATTTTTTTAACAATGGTCATTCTGACTGTTGTGAGGTGATATCTCATAGTTTTTCATTATTTTTTAATGTAAAAAGCATATCTTACAGTTCCTTTGCTCAAAATCCTCCAAATGCTTTATTTCTAGTGCCTGAAGCAGAACGGTGTCTGGCACCTAGTCGGCACTCAGGAAAGTTTGTTAAAGAAATGAATAAAACAATATTGGTTCATACAAAGACAAATAGATCCATGGAACCAAACTGAGTATTCATGTGGGAATTTTGTATATGGTGAAGGTGGTACTTCATGTCAGTAAATAACAAATGTTGTACATTGCTGGTGGAATTGTTAATTGGTGCAGCCACTGTGGAAAACAGTTTGGAGGTTCTTCAAAAGATTAAAATGGAACTACCACATGATCCAGCAATCCCACTTCTGGGTATATATCCAAAGGAAGTGAAAACAGGGTATTAAAGAGATAACTTCCCTTTCATGTTCGTTGCAGCGTTATTCATGACAGCCGAGTTATAGAAACAATCTAAGTACCGTTAGCAGATGAATGGATAAAAAAAGTGTGGAATATTACTCAGCCACAAGAAAGAGGGAAATCTTGTCTTTTGTGACAATATGGATGGAACTAGATGGCATTATGCTAAGTGAAATAAACCAGACAGAGAAAGCCAGATACTGCATGGTATCACTTACATATGGAATCTGAAAAAAGTCAAACTCTTAAAACAGAGAGTAGAAAAGTGGTTGTCAGGGGCTGGGGAGTCAGGGTGGACAGGAAATAGGGAGAGGTTGGTGGAGGTTAAAAACTTTCAGCTATTAGATGAATCAGTTCTGAGGATCTAATGTAAAACATGGTGACTATACAGAGATAACTCTCCATTTTAAAAAATCTGAATTTCTTCTCTAAAGACGAAAAATAATAGTTCATGAATGAATGTTTTTCCTGGAACGTTATTTGAAGTATTCACCTATGCATTCATTTTGCAAATATTTTTTGAACACTAGAGCCAGGCTCTGATTAGGTACTAGGTACAAATCAGTGAACAAAATAGACAAAATCTCTGCCATGAGGGGACTAAAATGTTTATTGAGCATCCAGCATGAACCAGACACTGTGCTGAGGCAGTAAAGATGAATATAGTTCCTGCCTTCAAATACTTGTTAGAGAAACAGATTTGAACATCTAATCACAACCCAGAAATGCTACATACCATCATAGCTCTAAAAAGAAGAGTGGTTTTGGGGAAAAAAGAAAAGGTTGTGGATGGCAAATATACTATAAAAAGTCAGAGCAGATAACATGACAGAAATAAAGTAATTTCAAATTCATAAGATAGCTAACTGGTTAATTTCCTTGCTATATGAACAGCTGTTACAAATCGATAAAAAAAAGTCAGGAAAAACACAACAAAATTCACAAAAAATATGACTACAGAGAAACAGAAATATAAATGTCTCTTAAGCATAGGAAAAGAAAAATCATGCTCTCAGTGCTAATTCTAAAAAAGAAAAAAGCAAATGAGAACTTTAATGAGATACAATTTTAAAAATCATAATATTGGCAGAAATAATTTTTTAAACATCTGGTGTTTGACAAATCGGGTAAAGTTATAATTCTAGAAGAAAGGATAAATACCAGAGTAAAAAAAAAAATTAAACATAAGCTATGAAAGCAAATAAAACTCTGTTATATATTTGTTAAGTATTTCCTGTTAATATTTTATTTTCCTAAGAAATACCGATGTCCATTAAAATACTTGGAGATACTCTGCATTTGGAGAACAAATGATGGTATTCATTCTAATACCCTGAGTTGATCATTGCATTGGCTGTTTAGTCTACGGAGAGTTTTACCTGGATTTTTTTTTTTTTTTTTTTTTTTTTGGTGGGGGGAGGTAATTAGGTTTATTTGTTCATTTTTTAATGGAGGTACTGGGGATTGAACCCAGGACCTTGTGCATGCTAAGCATGGGCTCTACCACTGACCTATACCCTTGTCCCAGCCCCCTGGATTCTTGATATTATGTAGGAGGGTCATGGAGAAGATTTTGTTATATTCCTTACTGAGGAGATAATTTACTGAGAGGAAACCCTTGTTTAGTTTGTCCTTCACAGATTTAACAATTATCAGGATCAGAATGTCATGGAAACATGGCTATAGAAGTAAGAGAGCCTCTTCATTCAGTGGTGGGGTCCCCCCTAAGGAGGGCGGCTTCTCTGCAGGCAACATGGCTGTTGCACTCAGTTCTGGTTCTTCACACCCTTCACAGCAGCGCCTCCCTTCTCGCAAGATTCTAGACATGGATTTATTTTGCTATTTGTGGCAGCTGAGCTCTGAAACATTTGCTCAAAAGGAAAAGTAACAAATTAATACAATACTTCCTCTTGGGGGTCTGGAGGGAGGAAGAAGGAAATTGAAAGCAACTGAAAAGGATGCTTAGCTGTTTGGCACAAGGCTTTCGGATTCTTCCACAACCTCCCCCTACTCCCTGTGTTCTTCTGCTTCTCATCCATCCGGGCTATCCCACAGAGGCCTCTTGCACCTCCCAGACTGGCCACGTTTTTCCCAGGTACTGGATTTGGAAGGACTTTTTGTTAGATGAGACTGGGTTTTAAGGAAGGCCAGAAGGATACAGAGAGAGATCAGGAGGTGGGGGCCATGGAACTGTCTCAGCAATCTTGCCTGGAGGCCCGGAACATAAACCTACACCACTGGTAGGAAGCTGTAAATTCTTCACTTCAGTGGAAAGGTGGTAGCACACTTTCCCCAGCTCACAAGGAAGTTAACAGAGAAACGTTTATCTTGTCCAACCTTGTAAGGCTGGTCCAGAAGCAGCCTGGTTGGAGGGGACAGACATGATGGGAAAGCCCTAAGCATAGAGCATGTGTTCTTCCAGGCAGTCCTCTGCGGGAGGGAGCTTGCAGCCACACAGAAATGCTTTCATGGTCTGGCCCCATTTCTTTGGCTTGGATGGGAGGCTGGATTCAGGGGCTTCCTTCAGGGAGATTTGCTTGCAATTTCAGTTACCCTGGACCCCATTTGGCTACAGTTACATTTTTCTGTCTCTGATAGTGGTGATCTGTAAACAGTGAGGTCTCTCTGTTGTAACCCAGATATGAGTTATACACTGTGATGCAAAGAGAATTAAAAAAAAAAAATTTGGTCCAGTATGTTCTTTGCGACATTTAGAATTCCTTTGAGAGGAATTTTCCAACTTAAAGGTCTTTTTTCCCCTCTCTTAAGTATTTTATAAGTCTTGCAGAATGATTAATCATTTTTTCTAAATAGAACATTTACTACTCAGTGTCTAAATAAGGTATTTGAAATGCACAGAGGTTTTCCTTTGGCTCTTCTTGAAATAAAACATTTCTGAAAATTTCTTGGATGAAAGGACACTGAGGTTTAAATGTGTCCAAACTTTGAGAAGATGGTGATGGAACCTTTTTACCTGGTGACCTGGTTGCTTGACCGCTCTGTGTTTGCTTTTTGTTGAATGATTTGTGAAATATTGAGCCTGGAAGGCCATAGCCCTACTCCAGAGCATGCCAGTATGTTTTCATTGCTAATGTAATTATGAACTTTTACAGAATATCAAGTGTACGTAAAAATGAATCATTCTATTTCTGAAGGCTTAATGGACTTCTCAAAAGAAAAAGAGAGAGAAGAAAATTGCACTTTTTAAGGAGGCCACTTTCCTTCCCTCCCTCCCTCCTGTTTCCCAGTATAGCTTATTTCCTTAGTTATTATGTTTGCTTCTTTTTTCTAAATTTTTTCTGATTTCCAAGTTTTTGTCAACAACAAACTTCTAAACTCCCTTTCTTCACAACCGCTGAACATGCCTAATTGTTTCTTTTTGTGGAAAAACTTTGAACACTATAAAGTATTGTAGTAATGTTAAATAACTTTTGTAATGGAAATACAAAGGAAAAATAATAGGAATTAAAAGGAGAAAAGAAGGCATAGATATTGCAAAACATAATCACTTAGTGATAATCAGAGGAGAGGAGACATACAAGGTGAATCTTGTTCAAAGTTTAGACAATTATGAGTCTAGTGACCCCTGATTCAAATATTAACATGATTTTGATGTGCAGGTGAAAACCTCAGAATACTAGAATGTACACAGACACGTGGACCTTTTAATTATTGTATTTTATGTGTGATGTGGGAATTGAAAATGTGGGTAGCTTAACCCAGTAGTTCTCAAGTAGGTTGTTTTGTCCTAACTGGAGACATTTTTGGTTCTTTTAAATGCAGGTAAGTCTGCTACTGGTATCTAGTTGTTAGAGGACAGGTTGCTGATAAACATCCTATAGCACACAGGACAGCCCTCACAACAAGAATTACCTGGCCCGACATTTCAAAAATGCTGATTTTGAGAAACCATGGCTTAATCTAATTCATCATTATTTAAAAATAAAAATTCAAAATAAGCAAACAAACATAAAAACGAATCCTCCTATCACCCTTCGTCATTTTTTTGAAACTCTGAGCTGTGACCTAGCACTATTGAACTAGCTAGAGTCCCACTACATGGAAGTTTAAACTCTGTACTATAGTACTTTCTTCTTTTTTAAATTCACATTTAAAGATATCCAATCCAGGATGTCGTCAATATGTCACTCCTCCTATGTGGTGCTTTCTGTGACATTGTCTCCTTATGACTGTCTCCTAGAAGAGACAAACTATGTTCTAAATAACCACTGTATTGTGCCCCTATGATTTATTCTTCAGATTTTATTGTTTGTTCCTATGTAAGCACCTTCCACCCACTGTGAGCACTCAAGGGCAGAAGCTGGTTTCTATTCATCTTTAAAACCCCTGGCACAGAGTGTATCCCTTAGCAGCCCCCCCCCCCAATGTGGTTAAACCAATGCCTTCATGAATGAATGTCTCAGGGAAGGAGAAGGCCTGGATTAACATCTCTCTTATCTGTACTTTGTTTATCATTTTTAATATTTTTGTGACCATGTGAGCTTTGTTCAACAGCTCATAATCTCACTTTCTAGTCCAAAAGTCTTTCCTGAGCTGCATTATTGGTATATATATACACACATTATATATACACACACATTATATATATACACACACATAGTTACTGCCACTTTTTCCTGGATGTCTCTCAAATATCTCAGACTTACCCTCACCAAAACTCTCCCTAACTTGCTTCCATTACTCCCTTCACATTATTTCCCTCCCTAACTTGCTTCTTTTTCTGAATGCCTTAACTCAAGGCCAATATAGCACTACCAAACACCTCCCGAATTTCTTTTCATTTCCATGACTACTGCTTTAGTTTAAAACTCTAACTCAACATCCATACAGCTTCTAGAATTTTTTTTAATGAATATCTCTTCTTTCCCCTGGTTAAATTATTCACTGATTCACTGCCTTATTGCCTGTAGATAAAATCCACATTCTAGAGATTACAATGCAAGACCCTTTATGATATTATTCCATAATACTATCTCCCCAGCCCATATCATCTCACACTTGCCTATGCGCTCCTAGCACACCAAACAATTCGTGGTTCCTTCAAGCACTTTGCTTTGTTAAATGTTGTCACCTATGTTGTTTTCCTTGCCTAAAAGCATCTCCTCTCATTTCCCATCCCTTTTGTTATCCACTCACTGTCACTTACCAAGTATCCGTCTCCTGAAAGTACTCAATTTTAGCTTCAGGCTGGATTGATGTCCCTTTCCTGGGATCCCAGTTTATTCTGGCTATACTTCCAGGACAGCCCTTTTCTCATAGTGTTGTCAGTGTCTATTGTCCCTATTAAACCATGGGCCCTTCAAAGAAAGAGGATGCATGGTATCCATTTCTTATTAACAGAGCCTGACAGAGAAAAGTTAGCAAGCCCAGCCTTTCATGTAGGAAGTACTCTGTAATCAAGTATTCAATTGAACTGAATCTCAATGAAGGACCCATTAGGAATACATCTGGAAATGGAGTGGTTGTAACATATTCAGTTTATTTCTCATGTATCAGTTTTGTTTAAAGGGACAAAAGCTCAAATTATCTCCCCAAAGTGTGAGGCTCCAGTTTCTTAGTTTGCCTGCTCTACCAGATTTCATTACTTTCCATTCCTGCTCCATTTCCATTTCCACTGGATGTTATTTAACTATTCAAACTCACAAAGATGCCGTTCAATTACTTTACTGAATGGAATTTAGTTTGGCCTTGAAAAAACTTTCCTAACTCTTTCCAGCCACTAGGTTATCATTTAGTCAGAAAATTGTGGTAGCCAGTGGTTGGGGAATGAATGAGGAAGTGATGGTGGCCTCTGACGACATTGCAGGAAGCACATAAATGGCAGGAGCAATCTCCAAGTTTCCACATGCGGGAAGGATAAGTGGGTGTTAGGTGAAGGCCAACAGTGAGATAATTCAAGTCTGGTTTCCAGGTTTCTTGCTACTACAAGAATTTTGAAGATTTAAAAATAGATAGAATCTGCTCACTGTCACATTCCCAGACATGGAAGACTCCTTCATCACATTCTCAGACTCTGTGGGTCCTATAAGACGTATAAAATAGAAAAAAAGGGACGTTTAAGTCTGGACAAAATTTAGGCATGAACTAACATCCCACATTCCAAAAGGAAACAAAGAAACCTCAAAACAAACATCACATCACCCTATATTCTTGCAGACATAGCTGAGGTTAATATTAAAAGCGTCACATTAGTTTGATTTTATTTTCTCTTTCTGAGAAATGAAGTAGTGGGGAAAAGGAGGAAATGAAGTTTAGGAAAGTAAATACATGACTTATAGTTTATATGTTATAGAAATATATAGAGTGTAAAAGCCTTTCTGGAAAAAAATGCTGAAAACTGGATTGGATGAGTACGAATCTTGAATGTAGGTACATTAGATACTTTATCAAAATGAAAGTCAAGTAGCGTTCACCACCCAAAAAGCATTCATCAAGGGTGTTAAGTGTGATGATGGTTGCACATTTTCTCAATTAGATTTTAAGAAAGAAAGAGTAAGTATAATTCGGCTTGCTGTTCATACTCTACTGAACTGTGTGTCAGATCCAGACTGCACAAAACCTTTACGTTCATTTGGAAAAAAAAAAAAAGAAATCTTTTATGTGCTATTTTGTTTACACAGTCTAAACTTCAAAAATTGACTATTTTATTCAGTTACTTTTTTCTTTTTTCCAATTTATTTTCATTTAATTTTTTTGTATTCTTTTTTCGTTGAAATGTGGTTGATTACAATCTTGGGTTAGTTTCAGGTGTACAGCAAAGTGATTCAGTCATACATATATCTACACCTGTAGCTGTATCTGTATCTCTCTATATAGTCTTTTCCAGGTTCTTTTCCATTATAGCTTCTTACAAGCTATTGAATATAGTTCCCTGTGCTATACAGTAGGTCCTTGTTGTTGATCTACTTAATATATAGTACTGTGTATATGTTAGTCTCAAACTCTTAATTTACCACTCTCCCTCCACTTTCCCCTTTGGTAATCTTAAGTTTGTTTTCTATGTCTGTGAGTCTATTTCTCGTTTGTAAATAAGTTCATTTGCATCATTTTTTAGATGCAACAGAGTACAGAATAACCATCAATAAAAAGTCTGGAATCTACCAGAAAAGATCTTCTGCATCTAAAGACCTAGAGAAGGAACCACAGCAAGACCAGTAGAAGGGCAGGCTCATAATATAATCAAATCCCATTTGCCCTGGAGAATAATTATAGTGCAGAGATTCTCCCACAGGAGTGAGAATTCTGAGCCCCACGTCAGGCTCCCCAGCCTGGGGGTCCAAAACCTGGAAGATGAGACCCTGGAGTATTTGGCTTTGAAGGCCAGAAGGGCTCAACTGCAGGAGTGCCACAGGTCTGGGGGAATAGAGATTTCACTCTTAAAAGACACACACAAAATCTCATGCTTGCTGGGAGCAAGGGCAAAAGCAGTAATTTCATAGGAGCCTGGCCAGATCTACCTGTTGGTCTGTAAGGGTCTTCTGGAAAGGGGTTGGCTTTGGCTCACCCTAGGGACATGGACACTGGTAGTAGCCATAATCATGAGTATTCATTTGCATGAACTCTCTTGGAGGCTGACATCTTGCTTGGGTCATTAGCACCAAGACCTGGCCCCACCCAACAGCCTGTAGTCTCCACTGCTGGGATGCCTCCAGCCAAACAACTAACTGGGTGGGGACACAGCCCCACCCATCAGTGGACAGGCTATCTAATAGGAGCCCTGCCTGACAGGAGCTCTTGACAGCCTCCAGACATGCCCTTAGACAAGGTCTTGCCCACCAGAGGGCCAGGACCCAGTTGTACCCACCAGTGGGCAGGCACCGGCCCCTCCCACCAGGAAGCCTGTACAGGTCTCTAGACCAGCCTCACCCACCAGAGGCTGACACAGAAGCAAGAAAACTATGATCAGGACAGCCTTCAGAACAAGTCCACAAACACAGACCAGTCCCTAACCTGGGACCAGCTGGCCCCTGGGCAACAAGAGGGGAGTGCACTGCTGGGACGTACAGGACATCTCCTGCAGAGGGCCACTTCTCCAGGGTGGAGAAACATAACTAATCTACCCCATATGTAAACATACAAATAGAAATTTAGACAAAAAGAGGTGGTATAGGAATATGTTCTAGAGAAAGGAACAGGGTAAAATCCCAGAAGAACTAAGTGACGTGGAGATAAGCAATCTATTCAAGAAAGAGTTCAGAGTGATAATGATCATACAGATGATCAGAGAACTCAGGAGGAGAATGGGTGCATGGAGTGAGAAGTTAGAAGTTCTAAACAAAGAGTTAGAAAATATAAAGAACAACCAAACAGAGTTGAAGAATACAAAAACTGAAATGAAAAATACTCTAGAAGGAATCAGACTAGACTAAAAGATGCAGAACAGATCAGCGAGCTTGGAAGACAGAGTAGTGAAAAGCACTGCCACACAGAGAATAAAGAAAAAAGAATATAAAAGAAATGAGGTCAGCTGAATTTTTCTTAATTTCACTTTGTGACGAAACAGTGATAGTATCACTGGAGAAGTCACTTATTTTTTTTCAGGAAAATATGCATATTATTAAGTACTTGATTTAAAAAAAAAAAAGGATGCTAAGAAAGGTTTTGTTGAAGAAAAACCATGCAAGGTATTCCCTTGTTTTGGTTTGTGGAAATGTGTGGGAGTCAAGAACAAACTTCAGGTATCTCTTATTGTGAAAGTCTTCATTTGGTTTACTTTAAATGGGATTACTAAGAAAAAGGAAGTGGAGAAAATTTCTACAGCAATGATAGAAACCTGCTTTGACAAATCAGCTAGCTACTTTGTGCTTTGGGTGCCTCCTGTATAAAGTAAGTTTGGATTAACTATGCAAAAATATCCCAGACTTCAAAATTCAATGATTCTGTTATCTTCTTAATTATCTAAAGGAAACTTGATTTTAAAAATGTACAACACTATAAAGCTGTAACATCCTGGTTTTGAACAATAAAAATTATTAAACCTCAAGTAACATTTAATTCATTCTTATTTTGCTTTTGTAGTCAAGATAATTTTTTTTAATGAGGAAGTAACATTTTTACAGATTAAACTGTTCAAAGAGGTAAGAAAATACACATTTTGCCTAGATGCTGGAAGTTTGGGCATTAAAATCAATGCCCAGTTTAAGCTTAGGCTGAAGATCACCATCACAGAATAAGCCTCTGGGGCAATAAAGGAAATCTTAAACTTTATCCAAAAGTTTAATTATTACTAAATTTTCCTGATAACTGTAGTAGACATTTAAATGTATTAAATAATGCAGGTGCAATAGTCTCTCAACACTGCTGACAACAAATGACTCTGAGCTTCCTCTAAAACATATTTGTGCTGCCAATAAACATTCAACTGATGGTGGTGGAAAAGCCCGCTTATCTCTTACATCATTGCTTTTTCTTCATATTCTTTATTATTTCTGGATAGAAGATACTTTTCATGCAGTTTGTCAACAGGATTTTTGAAATTTGCCACCCAAATCTTGGAAATCTTGAGATGTTAAATTAATGTTCTGCTTTCAGTGTATCACAGCAAGATATAAAAATTATAAACTCATACTAAAAGAAGAATGTATAAACTTAAAAAATAATTTACAGAGAAATACAGTTTTTAAGGATATAGATCACAAGAAATCACCAAGACATTAATCTTTCCCTAAACATTATAACTTTTGTTGTACAATTACTTGTCATCCAAAGAGCCTTGACCACCACAATTTTTTTGGTTCATAACTGCTCTATAGGAGGTACTGTGAGATTCACTGTGCATATGTTAACCAACTTAATTCTTACAACTGCTTTGTGAAATGGGTATCATTATCCGCATTTTGAAAATAAGGAAGCTGAGACTCAGTAATCTGTTAAAGTCCCACAGCAGGAAAGTGGCCTGGATTCAAAACAAAACAAAACAAAATTCTACTCTTTAACCCTTCACTGTCCAATGGCTCCTGTGTTCAATCTTATTCTCTATAAAAGCTCACCTGGTATTTATCCATCTGGTGTCCATATTTTTATATGTGGATCTAATTTATCCCATAAATTCAAAGTTTGGTAGAATTTGTATTTTCAATTTCTCTTTTCCTTTGGAGTTGGCACTGTGTTTTGTCTAGTATAGATGATTTGTTAGTATTTCATTGACTAAATTAGTGAAAAATAGTGAAAAAAAAACTAATGGCAGATAAAACTTTTGGATGATGATTAAGACTTGAATGAAAATGAAAAGAGACATGTTTCTTCTGTTTCTCTCCATGGGAGGGAGGACAGAAGGCTGTGACCTCCAGGGTGTGTGGCACTTTGCAGGGTGTCTGTACAAGGCTGGAGGTCTGGAATTCTCTCCTGGAAGAGCTGTTCATCTTTGTTTTATAGCTGTTTTCTAAGACAAAATAGACATTTGAAAGTAGTTCTTGGATTCTTTGAAGATGACCTGATTGAATATTACTTTCTTTAAAAGATTCTTGCTTTCATACAGTGAGATTTTCCTTAAATGCTAAAGTTTTTAAAAATTTCTGCACTGGTATTCTTTACATATCATTTATTTTTTTTCTTTGCCTCAGATATTTTTGTTCCCTTCCTGCCATTATAATAAAAGGTAACAAAAGCAAATATGACATTTAACCAACTAACTCTTTTGGAATATGGATACATTAGATTAGATATATATTCTAAGATATAATGTCAATTCAGTTTTTCTTAAACTTTCACCACCAAAATATCTCTCAGGTTACCTATCGTATTGTATAAATGTTCAAGTTGAATCATACATTAATAGATTAGATTTTAGTATTTGAAGAAGAAAAGGGAAGTGTGCAGAGTGGGATCTGAACATTAAACACACATACACACACACACACACACACACACACTCCAGGTGACTCTCAATGCCCAGCCAGAGTTAAAAAACCAGTGCCCAACACTTTTATTTTACAGATGAAATAACCGAGTCAGAGAAAATATTGGTAAAATGTCATTCGGGTTCCAGAGGAATTCATAGCACTAAAAATAAACTTAAAAATTCACCTAACAGGAATAACTTTCTATCATCACATATTTAGTAATAACACTTTTATTTGCAAATGACTGAAAGCCAACCCAACCGGCATATGAATAAAGGCAAATGGATTGGCTTATAGAATTCAGGAAAATGTTGAGTACCAAGCCAGGGGAAGGGCAAGGATGAAATTAGGCACGAGGCACATTCCATGCCAGCTATTCAAGAGCTACCATTCCTGACTGCTGTTGACCTTCATTCTCTTCCATTGCAGAGCAAGCTTATCCACATGGTAATACACGCGGTAGCCAATGATTTCCAAATTTTGCACCTCATCATTTAAGACACCAGGAAGAGAATGACCTCAGGATATTTCCCTAGGGCTGAATTAAAATATCCTAGAAAAAGATTCAACCTGATGTGGGCACAAAACGTAAATCAAACTGGACCAGGGGACAAGGTTACTTTGTACTGAAAAAAGCATTTTCATATAAACCATATTGATGGGGGAAGAGGCAGTTTTTAGGCAAGAGATACTTAGCAAACAAGCTCAGGTACCTACTAAAATAGCTTAATCAGTCACTTAATTGAGAGAAATGTATTTAAAAATCTTTGGAATTTTTTCATTGGAAAATCTTTACATAAAGTACAAGATAATTTTGTCGGGCAACCATTTAGTTTCTTTACAGTAGAATCTTCCAAACTTCTCAGCAGTGGGGTGGCCCAATACACAGACTTTTACTCACTCCCCTTGCATTTTATTCTGTGCCTCCTTTTTTGTGCTAATGAAGTCTGTGTCCCCGGTTTAAAACATCCTGGTTCAGTTTCTCCAGGGAATAAGTTTCTCTTATCTGGCAAAGGAGTGGAGGAAGAGGAAGTCATTTGGCAGAAGTTGAGGTGGGGACTTTTCTGAGGTTAGCAAGGCAGGCCTGAGGCTATGTCTTTAGAAGAGCCTGCTTGCAAGGCTGGCCCCTGGCTGGCATCTAGTACCTTGACTTCCAAAATGTTTCCTTTGTTACTAACCAATAGTTAGTCTGCTCTGCCTAGACTGTTTGTACAAACACTATGATTTATGGTGAACACCTGCTTTTCTTCTGGGAGCTTAGAATTTTTGTAGTTGCTTTGAGGCAAAAGATGCTCACATGACCAGCGCTCAGGGAAAACCTATCACCCTAATGCTGTATTAACTCACATTTCAGCGTGTTTCATAGAGTTAGTGTATTCTCAACATTCCTTGAGAGTATAGACACGTTGTCCATTTTTTTATGTTATGTATTAAAATTTCCAAAATTATTTCTCATTTCTGGCATCCTCTGAACTTTATTCATACATATGTAAAGACTTCTTGAAAGTTGTAAGTTACAATACTTTTCTATTTCTACATCTTAGAATAAATGGTTATTTCTCCATCTATTATTTGCTCCAGAATAATATAGCTGTGATTTCCCTGACTTCATTATTTGCTTAATCATGCGTTGTAGAAACATTCCCTTTAGAGCTTGAGAGTGAGATATTGACAGTTCGTATTTTCTTCCTCAGTCAACAGTATTAATATGATACCACAGGCAGCCAGAATCTGAGCTTTTGTTTTGTTCTATTTTCTTTGTTTGTCTATTTTCCTTTAAGTTATTTGAGACTCATGCTGGGGTGCAGTGTTGGCAAATTGTGACTCTTACTTTTGATTCTGGCTGGCCAGCACTTTTGTGAGAATACAGTTTAGAAAACAGTTTAATTGACATTATTGCTTCTTAAGGCAGCGCATATTTTTCTTTCTCCAAAGTTATTTTTGTTCTGAAACTGCAGAGTTGGCATTGGGGATACTCTTTTCCATCTCACACAATCCACTCACACCTCCACACCTAACACCTGTAAGTTAAAATGTAAGGTTCGAGAAAAAGACTGGTAATGCATAGGCTCCTAGTCTCCCCTCCCATCCCACACCCACTGATGACCTGCGGAAGTAAGGAAATACACTCCAATTTAGAGATTCCCCATGTTTTCTTGTCTGTATAATCCCCATGGCTACATGCATGCTGGAGAATATTAGTGGGACATTTCTTGCTTTATTTTCCACCATACTATGCTATCTTTTCAAGACAATTCTTCCATTTGGATTAAATTACATCTTGCTTGTATTATTTGATGCATTCTATATCAGTTGTGAGCTGTGCCTGTTTGGGTATAGGTGACACTTCCCCCTCTATCATTTGTCTTTTCATTTTACATTATTCTGAATTTTTTTCAATGTGCATCAATATTATCATCTATTCCAGGAGACATAACAACATATCTCAGATTGATACTACATGAACTTTCTAGCCTTAATGGAAACTTTGGGTAGGTTTAATAGAAAATAAAATGACCCCAAAGATGGGACCGCCCCCTCATCGCATACAGTTATTTAGAAAAGGTACACTTTCTGTACTGACAAGCTAGAAAAAAGATTCCCCCTCTTTGAGGTGATAAGAACCCAAGCCAAAGAGCAATGTCGGTGAGTGACACAAGAAGGATTTTGGTTGTCACTCAAGCTTCTTGGCTGGGCATAAACTACAAAGCATAATAAGCCACTCTCCATAAAAGTATGCAACATATCTATAAAATCAGTAGTGTTTAATTTCTATGCCAAGGAGTTGATTGGAGCCCACACTCAACTGTGAAAAGCTGAAATCTTTTCCTCTAAGATCAGGAACAATGCAAGGATGCCCACTCTTATTTAACATGGTATTTGAAGTCCTACTCAGAGAAATTAGGCAAAGAAAAGAAATGAAGAGCATTCAGATAAGAAAGGGAAGTAAAACTGTCACTATTTGCAGACAACATGATATTATCTATAGAAAACCCTAAAGACTCCACCAAAAACTCTTAGAAGTAACAAACGAATGTGGTAAAGTTGCAGGATACAAAATCAACATATTAAATTTTCTTTGCATTTCTGTATGTTCGTAATCACCTGTACCCTGAAAACTACGTGACATTGATGAAAAAAATTAAAGATAATACAGATAAATGGAAAGGTATCTAATGCTCATGGATTAGAAGAATTAACATTGCTAAAATGTCCATACTGCTCAAAACAATCTTTAGATTCAATGCAATCTTAGTCAAATTCCAATAGCATTTTCCACAGAACTAGAAAAAACAATCCTAAAATTTGTATGGGACCACAAAAGACCCTGGATAGCCAAAACAATCTTGAAAAAGAACAAAGACGGAGGCATCACACTTCTGATTTCAAACTATACCACAAAGCGATGGTCATCAAGAGTATGGTGCTGGCATAGAAACAGACAACGGAACAACAGCAGCAAAAGAGCCCGGCAGTGAACCAACATGTATTTGGCCAATCAATTTATGACAAAAGAGCCAAGACTGTACAATAAGTGGTGTTAGGAAAACTAGAGAGCCACTAAACAGACAGTAAAAGGGTTAACCTGAACCACTATCCTACACCAAATCCAAAAGTCAACTCAAAATGGATTAAAGACTTGAATGTAAGACCTGAAACCTTAAAACTCCTGGAAAAAAACATAGGTGGTAGGTTCTTTGATATCAGTCTTCGCTGTGATGTTTTTGGATTTGACATCAAAAGCAAAAACAACAAAAGCAAAAATAAGTGGGATTGCATCAAACTAAAAAGCTTCTGCACAGCAAAGGAAACCATTAACAAAATGAAAACGCAACCTACCAAATGGGAGATAGTGTTTGCAAATATATATCTAATAAGGGGTTAATATCCAAAATATACAAACTCATAAAACTCAATAATTAGAAAACAAACAATCCAATTTTAAAAAGGACAGAGGATCTAAATAGTCATTTTCCCAAAGAAGACATGCAGATAGCCAACAGATACAGTAAAAAGTTGTCAAAGTTAATCATCAGGGAAATGCAAACCAAAACCACAATGAGATGTCATCTCACACCTGTTAGAATGGCCATCCTCCAAAAGATAGGAAATAACAAATGCTGACAAGGATGTGGAGATAAGGGAACCCTCATGCCCTGTTGGTAGGAATATAAATTGGTGCAGACACTATAGAAAACCACATGGAGGTTCCTCTAAAAATTAAAAATAGAACTACCGTATCATCTAGAAATTCTACTTCTGGGTATTTATTAACACTAACTGAAAAGAATTTGCACCTCCACGTTCATTGCAGCATTATGTACAATAGCCAAGACACAGAAGCAACCTAAGTGTTCACTGATAGATGAATGGATAAAAAAGATGGAATATTATTCATTCATTAAAAGAAGGAAATCTTGCCATTTCCAACAACATGGCTAAACCTTGAGGGCACTGTGCTAAGTGAAATGGGTCAGAGACTGAATCTGAAACAAAACCAAATCTAACAGATAGATACAGAGAACAACTGGCGATTGCCGGAGGCAGGGTATGAGGTATGGGTGACATGGGTGGAGGCTGTCAAAAGCTAGAAACTTCCAATTATAAAATAAACAAGTTCTGGGGATGTAATGTATAGCATGGCGACTATAGTTAATAATACTGTGTTGTATACTTATTTGAAAATTCCTAAAAGAGTACATCCCAAAAGTTCTCATCACAGGAAAAATGATATTGGTAACTGTGTGCAGTGATGGATGTTAACTAGACGTATTGTGGTGATCATTTTGCTATACATACAAATATTGAATCACTGTTTTGTACACCTGAAATGAGTACAATGTTATTGTCAATCATATCTCAGTAAAAAAAAAAAAAGATTCATGAAAAAGAAAGCAATTGGGTTGCTTTTTTTTGGTGAGAGTAGTTTTGCAAGTTAGTTATCAGTATATTCAAGTACATTTCATTATCGTTTCATTGTCACTTTAATGACCTATAGCTAACATGGAAAAATGAATTTCAACAACCACCCTATCTTATTTTCAACCTACAAGAGGTAGAACTTGAGTTTTGGACCCATGATGATGTTTCAGTATAATGTCATACAGATAATGAGTTAAAAATTTTATGAATGTAAGTTATTTAACAAATGGAAACTTGACTGCAAATTACTCTAGCATATAATCAATCTTATAAAGTTATGTTACTTGAAGAATAAAAAAAAATCTGTATTTTAATAAGAGTCATATTTATGAGGTAAATTAACAACTGAATATTTTCTGTGCATCCTCATACTCTGTGTTTTAGCTGTCTGGAAGTGATTCAGCAATCACTTATGACTGCTTTTAGCACGTTTTAATGCAAACAGTACATAAAGTAGCTGCTAAGTTTCTTTGGAGACTAGAACTGACATTCTGGGTGGATAAAATAAGATTAAAGTACTTAAAAAAAAAAAAACCCTAAATCTGTCATGTAAAGAGTTTTTCTGTTAGCACCAAGAGTTACAGATGGTCTCATCACCGAATATATATACAGTGTATGTTGTAGGATTACGAAGTTGAATTTCTAAAGCTCTGACAATATTCTCTGGTTGCTACCACTTACAATATTTTATGGTTGTTTACTTTTTTTCTGAACACATTAGCTCCAGTTTTCTCTTTGAATAAGAAAGGAGAAATGAGAGGTTTTCGTAGCTACTGTAGACACAGAGAAAATAAACTTTGCAGTTTAGTTAAAAAAACGTAGACGTAATTGAAAACTAATACTGAATTCTCATCCAGCTATTTATTTTGACAAAATCTCTAGTATTAAGTCTCACAAATACTGAAATATACTTTAAAAATAAACACACATAATTTTATCCCTCTGATTAAAAGCATGAAAGCACTTGTTCTATTGAAAGGTGGAAGAGATTATGCTTATGACATTATAGTAAGTATGTGAATATATAGTAATATATATGCATATAAATGACACTGTGTATATGGAATAAAGTGTGGTACTGCCATTCAGCAATCCAACGAGATTCATCTAATTTTGACAAATTGATGCTGCAGATAACATGATATACTGATGCTTAAAAATGCAGATATTATTTCATGGATCTTGGTTGCTTTTTCCCCTGTATTTTGGCATAGATATATTTAGTCTAGAAAGCTCTGAAGTAATCAATACATTTCATTTTGGTACAAACTATTATTATAATGTCTTTTTTTTCATGAGTGGTTCGGGAAAATAACTTGACAAGTAGAAAGTTTCAGTCTAATTTAGACTTTTGGACTTTCTATTGAGGCTTAGAATATTACTTACATCTAATTTTAGAAGCAGGCATTGTGGAATCCATTAATAGTAATAGAATAAAATGTATTACTATGTTTTGGTCAAAGTAAGGGGATCCTATCCCTCCGCACACCCACCTGCTTCTTTTCTAGGCATCACAACTCCACCTAATCACTGTATTTGGATTAAATAATCAGAGGCCACTTCCTGCAAGGTGAAGAGATGATTTTTGAGGACAAGACCGGCAGTGGTCTGGGGCCATGTTATAATGAAAAATAAAAGCACAATCCTCATTGCAAACAAAAATGCTGCTGAATTAGCAAAACACAGGCCCAGAAGATAGAATGATATTAAGACTGATTAGTAGGAGAAATTATTGGGTGACAAGGTTTTCTTGTGAATTTAAGGAATTTGTTGGGTAAGTAAGGACTCTAGATTAATATTCTTTGTTGCAACAAATTCTTAGACAAGATAGAAAGTAGCAATTGGTCTACAAATTTTGTAAGTTAAAATAATACTTTGATTGATCTTATCAGCTTATATAATATAAAAAAGTACCCTAGATACCAAATAGTTTCTTGGAGAAACTGAAGTGGGGAGAAAAGAGTGCCTCTGGTTATTATCCAACTGGTAATTTAATATCTCTAAGAGTTATGCATCAGTCACTGAGAAGGGATACACTACTCACTTAATAATGCAACAACCCTAATGTGAATATATAATGATCTGATATGGGCGATTTCTATGGTCAGAGAAATTAAAGAATTTGTTCAAGTGTTACCCAACTTGTACATGAATAGAATGTTGTTTAGTCTCAAATGTTTATCAAATTTTGCTGATATCACAGGTCAAAGAAAACAAAATTAACTTTATAAAACACATTAAAGAAGAAATATTATTTAATCTGAAGAAATGTTATTTAATCTTGCTCTGAATTTGTTTGCAGTATTGATACAGAATTCTCTTATAGCTCTGAGTAATTTTTAAATTAACACAAATGTCCAGGCATCAGAGAAGTGTAACCTGAGCTTCAAAGTTACTCAAAATACCATTAACAGACTTAATTTTAATTAAGTCCGTAATAAAGCATATGGTACTAAGACAGCAGGTGGTATTTATCTGTTCAGGAGCAGGAGCTAAGATTCCTGTAATATTTCAGTTGTGACATTTGCCTAAACCATTCAGTATTTGTCTATCAACCATGTGATGCAGTTGGAATAACTGACATTTATGGACTCTAAGAACCATTCTGCCTGTGGACAGATAAAGTTGGCTTAATTTTCCTTAGTTATTGAGAACAATAGTGTCATCATGCGTGTTGGTGTAGGTCAATGGACAGTATAAAAAAACAAAAGAAAGTAGTTTGGTTTTTTTCTTGTGATATTAAATTTTAAGTTATTAACTCACTTTCCCTCCATGTGTTTCCAAAATTTTTAGGGAGAAATTTGCCAAAGAAGACACACACACACATGCATGAGTGCACGTACGTGCACACACACACACACATAGATTAAAATGTGGGTGTTTTTAAAAGAAAATAGTAATACATTTAAGAGGAGAAAAACATTATGCTCCATAATTGCCCTGACAGCTTCAATTCTGATAGCAGTCTACTAAGGCAAAAATGATAGCATTTTTAGTCATATGTTGTCATAATCAGAGAAGAGAAAACAGGCTGGCTATTGAGAAAGACATTTCTGTTCCAAACTACCAAATGCAAAAAAGTGGGCAGCAGTAGTTTTACAGTAAATGTAGAATCAAAATTCAAAAGTTTATTTCCAATACTCACCTTGATAAACCCAAGGACTAAAGGCAAAATGTGTGTTCAACTCCCTGCAAGGAGTTAATGTAACAAAAGCCAAGGTAAAGAGCTCTCAAGTAGACTTCTAATAACTCATTTGATTCAAGAGAAGTACTAGAGTCCTTAAATGAATGTGCACAAAGCATTCATTCTGGGTTGAAGACATCATATATCACTTATTAACAAACAATGCATTCACTTTGGGAAGCCTGAGAAGCAGGAGGTATGATTACTCTGTGCTAGTGAAAACCAAGAAGGCTGGGCTGTCAGTATTCTCCCCTGGATGAAGAGACCCTCTGCTTCCACAAGAGTTGGAAAGATGGCCTATCCGTGTACTCGCCTCTCCCATATACGTTCCAATACTTGCACTTAAGATTACTGAGATTTATGGTTGTTATGGGTTGAATTGAGTTTCCCCCAAATTCATACACTCAAGTCCTAACTCTGTTCCTTAGAATGTGACCTTATTTGGAGATAGGGTCTTTATCAAGTTAAAATGAGGTAATTACGAGCCCTAATCCAATATGACTGGTTTCCGTATAAAGAGAAATTTGGAGATGGACTCACATATGGAGAAAAGCCATGTGAACATGAAGACAGCCATGTACAAGCCAAGGAAAGAGGCCTGGAACAGATCTGTCCTTCACAAACCTCAGAAGAAACCAACCCTGCCTACACTTTCATTTTGGACTTCTAGACTCCTGACTGTGGGACAGTAAATGTCTGTGTTTAAGCTACACAGTTTTGTGGTGTTTTGTTATAGCAGCTCTGGGAAACTAATACCCTAGCCATGATTCAGGATGTTTGACTGTGTACTGTAATATATCCAAAAACTAAAAAAAGCTGAGGAAAAAATACAGCTTTCCTTTTATGACCCTTCATATTTAGTTGCCATTTTCTGCTGAATATGACTGTATAGTTGTAAACAAATATATATTTTAAACTGTCAACCAGAGATACATTCCTACTTAAAATAATTAAAAAATATCCATAAGTAACATGAAAGAATTTCATTTTCATAACTGTATTTTCTAAGTAAAAATAGATTTTCATTCTAAAATTTTATTATGATTGTGAATAAAGTATTTTTCAAGCTAATTTGTTTATCCTTTTGAATTTCCACTTTTTTTCTCATCAAAAAATATCCTTTACTCAAAGATTTTGATCTCTGGAGTATTTTATACTGTCATAAGGTAGAATGCTGAGACGTGATCATTACTTTTACTCTGACTTATTTGGAATTTACCAAACACTGAAAGTTTAATAATGTTGCGATAGGCTTTTTGTATTCAGTGAATTTACTCTCCTTCCTGACAATAAAAATATTCAAATTTGAATTCAAAGCTTCTTTACAGATGCCATAATATATACCTAGACGGAATAAAAAAATACAATAAATTTCAAGTTAACCTTTAAATATGTCTGTATATTACCTTATTGAAAGTTGAAGCAAAAGGTTCTCATTAAAATAATTGTTTTTACTGATGTATAATCTGAAATTCTAAACCAAGATTAAGTATTTGAAGAAAACTTTTTTCTCACTTTTTGACCCAGTAAATCTATTGCTGTTTCATAGCTTATGCCTCTGCGTTTGGAGTAGGACCCGTAAACTAAATATTGTAAGCAAAATCCTGGGTCTTTTTCTTTTTGTTTGGTAACCAGTAATAATCATAGACTCCTTATGAATATGAGATATTCTGTTCGTGTTTCTTTACATAGGAGAGGAAAAGCCTGTCTTTTTGTAGCCAGCCCCTGCTCCTGCTCAGGTGTTCACCCTCTGGTCTCGGTAAACTTGATTATTAACATCTCATCACCTTTTAGAATTCAGATAATCGTCTGATGTGACAGTAAGTTATTAGCTTTACTTTTCTGAATCTTATTTAATTTTATATTTAGAATTCTATTTAGCCAAAAAAGGGACACATAGGAAAGTGAGTATGTATCTTCCTTTGACTTAATCCTTCCACATCACTTGTGGGTTTTTAGTGTGCATATAAACTCTTCCATTTGTCATTTAAGTGAAAACTGAGTGATTGTACCAAATGACGTTTTTAGGTTTACGTGGTTTGATGATATGGCTATTAGTGGTAATAGTAACTGAAACCAAGCATGCAAAACTAGCATACTATTTTAAACTGTCTGGATTCTGCCTCCCTCCTGGCCCCCTCTACCCCGCAAGATGCCCCCAATTCCTATACATTTTATGATTTGTCATCTACTGGGAGAACTTGTTTCCTAGGTGGTAATAATCTTGCTCACTGGATAAGGAAGCTCTTTCAGTAGAGGAAAAAATATTGGACAAGTGAGATTGGTGGTTGTTGTGAGAACTCATTGGCCACAAAGAGTCAGCAACCTTGGACGTGACCTGGCCAAGACCAAAGATGAGGCAGTCTCGGTTGGCTTACAAATACAATGCCTTCTCAAACACCATTCCTAATGCAACATTCCTAAAATTGATAATCTTACTTTGATTAGGAATGTTATCAAAGATTACAATGGAATCTGGGCTCTACGACTCATCTATTTAAAACAAAATCTCAAATTAATTTAAAACTTATCATAAAACTCACTCAAGAAAATAATATTGTTCAAGATTTCATAAACAGCTCAATTTGAAAATTGTGTACAAATGAGATAGGCTAGGACCTGGGACCTGGGACCTGGGACCCTGGGTTGCAGTGCTTGCACTGGGACAAACGTCTGCTTCAGGAACAAAATACAAAGAAACCACAAGGGACTAAAAATAACTGTGTATATGCACAGTCGAGGTGAGTTCTGAATAACAAGATACAAAAACACCAAAAATCCAACTGCCACTTCTGACATGTTGGGAATTAAAAGCAGGGCACTGCACATGGTCCCTACACACAGCACAACCAAGAGGGTGGGCAGATCACCTAAGCCACCCCTCTGCCCTGACCCACCCATCTACACTTACCCTCACCAGCTTGTCACCCCCACCTCCTGGGAGGGGGCAAGGGAAACTCTCACTTGTTTTGTTGCTCCCTTATGCTGTAGCACAAGTCCCAGTAAATCCTTGTCTGAATTTCTTCTCTGGCCTCTTATACATTTTCATTGATTAAGGAGACCAAGCACCCTGGTGGTAACACAAAATTCTTTACCCAAGCTTTTTGAAGTCAGAGATTTAGCCATGGCAGAGATGGCCAGCACTCATCAAATACCTGCTTCTCCTTCCTTGGTATAGAAGCAAGCTGCCCAAGTAGCGACCAGATTTCCCAGTGCCCCTGCCATCAGCATATACGAATTTCACCAGTGAAATGTGGACAGAAAGGAGGCGTGTCTCCTCTAGGCCAACCTTCTCCACATCTTCTTCCTCTCTTCATTGTATCACCCAAACTAATTCACCAGCCCAGGAGTCTAAGGATCTTCTAAAGTGCTCTTAATGAAAGCACATGCTTGATATTTTGGTACAGTATCTAAATAATAGTCTGCTTTGAATTTCTGAAGCCATTTGTGATATTACTGAAGATAATGGAATTTTTAAAAAAGTCACAGATGGCTATCTGTAACTATCACAGATAGTCTGTCTCTGCCTCTTGGAATCTCTTAGCAAAGATAATGCTATTCCTGAATAATTTTGGCTTCTCAGTTGTCCAGCAGACAGTAGAGCTATTACCTGTGTGGACAGGCTACCTGGAGTCACGTGACCCATGAGTGCTGGCATGAATTCCCCTTTCTTGGCTACTGCCCCTACTTCTGCACAAGAGAAGTGGCCAAATGTGAATCTCTCTATCATGACCCAGTATGCTTTTGGATTCTTTACAAAATTGGCAGCTTCTACATTTAAACAATTATAAAGTTATAATAACTTAGGTTAAAGATAGGGGAAGCGGTGACTTCCCATACAGAATGCTTATCCTTTGTCCCCACTACCTGCCCCTACCCTCAGCCATGTCTCACATTTGTAGTTATTTATGTGGCCATGGTGTTTCTAACCTATGCTGTACATAGATTTCAAACACCTCATAAAACTCCCCTTTCTGTTAAGTGTAAAAGTAAATCTCTGACAAAGGGGCTACAATAAAATCCACTTTATGTTTACCTTGAATGTGCAGCAATTGTGGCCATTTAAAAAATCCAATGTTTGCTTTGTTGTACAAAATCAAACTGCGATGTGCCTCCAGCCACTTCATGTCATGTACTGGGGAAAGTATATTAGAAAGAGACTTAGGAATACGTGGAGGTAGGGACAATGATATAGGTTTCTTTAGTAGGGAAGATGGTCCAAGAAGTTCAGCTTAAAGGAAGAAAAATGAGGAGACAGCAAGTTATCAGGCCCAAGTTCTCAAGAATTCTGCTCTAAGTACTTCCTCTTCAGTGTAAATAGTGAAATGCAGGTGAACTGAAGAGAACTGATTTAAGCATCATTATTCCTAAAAGTAAAAAGGATCATGGATTGTTTTTTTAAAACAAGTTTTAAAAAATATTTTAGGGGGAAGTAATTAGGTTTATTTATTTTTATTTATTTGTCTTTCAACGGAGGTACTGGGGGTTGAACCCAGGACCTTGTGCAAGCTAAGCATGCACTCTACCACTAAACTATACCCAGCCCACTGTGAATTGGTTTTTAAAAGCCAGGGGAAATTAAATGATAAATAAGGTCTTCCCTTTGTGTTACCTTCACAGCTGCTTCTCACAGCAGCCTTTTGGAAAAGATGAGATCCTATTGTTTGATTCTATTTTAGAGGTTAGAAAACTTTCCCTTAAACAGGTTATGATTTGTGCAAGCTCTCAGAATGGAGACTTGCATTGTCTCCCCTTTATGACTGCAGTCCTTGCTTCATAGATAACGATGCTGCTCAAATCAGGCAGGTCTGTTAAGGAGCATGAAGAGATGGTACTCTTTTCAGAGCATACAAACATCCAAGAATAGGGTCAGTGTGCTTCTTGTTGGCTTATTTTGTCTGCTTTGGAGTTGTAAAATCTGTCAAATGATATTCAGAATTTTTATATTACTATAAAGTAAAATCAAGTATATGTAAAAACACATATATCACTGAAATAATACCTTTTTAAAATTTAAGGTGAATACCTGCTATAACACTATAATCAAGGGAAATATTCAGAATATTTAGGTACCTGGCACAAACACTAGCCAGTCAAAACAGAGTATTAGCCAATTGGAATAGAAGTTGATCATAAATAGCCAGTCTGTGGGTGTGTCCCAGTTGGCAATCAGCTCTAATCCCCAAGTCATCACTGACTGTTGTTTCCTGGGGGCAAAGATAACGTCGACTTGCTCCTGCTCTGTCCCAGCACTGAGCACAGGGCCAGACTCTTAATATGCTCTCGATGCAGACTTTTCAATGAGTGAATCCATAAGCATTGAATTTAAAAATGTTTCTGAAATCGTGGGAGAACATACTCCCATGGTGGACACGCCTATGTATTTATGATGAAGGAGGGAAAACTGGTTAATAGTGACTGAAAGAAAAATCTGTGAAAAATGATTCACAGACCATGCTTCTGCTCAGTCTCTTATTTTTCAAAGTTAATTATTCAAAGGCTTACAAAATACTACATTCGGCAAAACATTATCACATGTTAAAAATCACATACTGAGGTTCAGACGCTGTTGTGAAATGGTGAATAAATTGCATCTCCTGGGCATTTTGAACAACACGGGTCTGTTACTGGAAACGGATCCCTTCTCTGCTCGGGAAAGCAGCAGCAGGCACCCCTGGACCCTGTTCCCACCACACAGCCTTCAAAATCTTCAGCCACGCTCTGGACTCCCCTCCTCTGCTTGTGAATAAATCCATAGGAGGCAGATGTTTAATACTTATGTGACATAATAATATAATTATTTTATACACCTTTTTCATAACTTCAAAAGAAATGTTTTTCCCATAATGTTTCTAGACTGAATTGTGTTTAAAAGTGTCTTGAAATTTAATGACAGGTCTGGTCCTTTGCATACGACAAAATTTCCATCATTAAATATAAGTACAGAGAACAGTACAATAGCTACTGTAAATTCTTTTCACTAGTGTGACAACCCATACAAATAGGAAAGTACAGTTGTAAATTGATGCAAACTTGATAAGAAATTAACAGCCATGCAAATAGCTGATCTAATTCCACAAAGTTTGTCGATAAATATTTTCTCTGAAAAATGTGGAAGACATACGTAATTTGTTTTAAATTTTTCTGGAAAAAATTTACGGGGAAGCTATTTGCATAATTTCCAGTAATATAATAAATTCCTAAGGGAAATATGCTTACTGTTAACATTTTATTCAACATTTGTACATTTAGAGTTGCAATTAATCTGTGGGGAGAGACTGCTAAGATTATATAGTTTCTAGGTGCAAATGATTTTCTGATCTACTTTTAGTGAGTTTTTATAAAATAGATTTCAACAGATAAGGATGTCTCCTTTTAGAAGAGATATTTACCAACTGTGATGTAATTTCCCAGTTTATAGAGCTGGTTCTCCTGCCTTGCAATGATATTTTTAAAGTCATGCTTTTATTTTCAAGAGAAATTGAGTGAAAACTGAAATTTTGTGTCTTTGTTTAACTCTTGCTTTCAACTTTCCCAGACTTCCTACTGAGCATTAAATATACTTTTTAATATACTAATAACATATAAGCACTGGATATTTAGTTAGATTTTTGTTTGTGATGGACTGAGCTGTGTCCTACCCCATGAAGTCCTAACCCCCGATTTGATCTTATTTGGAGGAAGGGCTTTTAAGGAGGTAATGAAGGTTAAATGAGGTCATAAGGTTGGGGCCCTTATTCCACCAGCCTTGTGTTCTCAAAAGAAGAGGAAGATACACCAGAGATAGCTTTCTCCATGAACAATCAGAGGAAAGACCTTTGACTCTGTTACCTAGTAAAGCAAGTGTTGCAGGGAGAAAAATAGCAGTGCCCACCAATTTCATACATGTGCTGTGATTCTTTTGTGGATCTCCAAGTAATTTTGGAGACTGCTCACACATGGTTTGCAAAGAACATTGGTGAGCAGCAGATCCAGACCACAGGTATTTGGTCATCACTGAAAACAGATTTACCAATGGGAATTTCCCAGTTTCTGGTTTTCAGAGCGGCTGTTTGCTTCTACGTGCTCAGTGACATTCAGCTTTGTTTACTAATTTGTCTTTTTGGATAGATCATTGTACTAGCCACCGTGAAGAATTATAAAGAAAATCAGACTTTCAGACTTCATACTGAAGACACTTATTTATCTGAAAACTTTCCACAAATCCCACTTGAATGAGTGTCAAAGAACAGAAAAGGTATAAACTTGCAGTTAGAATAAGAGCAAACGGCAAAGAAAAGGTCTCAGTTAAATTTGGGGGAGTGGGAGTTGGGGTATGGAACTGTGAGGCAGGGAAATGTCTTTTAAGTAAGATTTTTAATAAGCTTTTAGAGCTATTTGAGGTTTTTTTTAAAAATAAGTATTTAGGACTATCTGAGTTTTTGTTGTTAAAAATAGGTATGTTATTTTGACATCAAATATATATTTTTTAGAAACAAAGAAATTATGAACACAAGTCCTGCTTTTCAGGAGAGTCAATTAAATAGAAAATATTTCATCCCTTAGTTGGGCATTTCCTAATTTATGAGAGTCTGAATTAGTCACTATCTTGGAGGCAGTCATTCTATCACTGAGTCTACTACTGACATAAAGGTTATTGTATCTTCTGAGAAGACATCAGAGCCTAAATCTTGTCACCTCTCCCACACTTTGTCTAAAACAACTTCATACCTCTGGAAGCCCCTTTGTTTCTGAGACCCCTCTGCCTCTCTTGCACACTCCCATGGAGGACTTAGTATTGGGTATCCCCGACTCTTCTAGGGAAGAAGTGGGTGAGTATCCAGGGACTTGCAGTGGTGACTGTCACAGAAGCAAAGGCACTGTCCCACTCTGGGTGTAAGGTGTCCCCCTCCTGCTCTCTTACTACATACAGCCCTGCCAGTATATCTTGGTATTGGCAACACATTTCAAAGAGGCAACGGTCACAGGTTAACATTTACAGTCACACGTCATATTTTTTGAGTGTAACTTTAACTTTCCCAAGAGTGTCTATTCTGCTCAGTGGACAAAACTTAATATTGCCACTTCTAGGTAACATTGGTTCAAAATAGATGCTTTCAAGACACTTAGTTCAGGAGGAAAAAACACCTTTTTTCCACGTGATTTCCCTCATCTACGGGTTTTCAAGGGGAAGCAAACCCTATGTACCACCATTTTGCTGGGACCTCGGTTGTATCTCCCCATAAACAAGACCCTCCTATTGGTTCCTAACAGTGAAGTCGGTCTTCTAAGTCTTGACTTTGTGTTTCATCCTTTCCTTGGACTATCTAGCTCCACAGTGCAGAGTTGCTAGATGTAGAACATTTTGTAATGATAAGAAATTTATTCCACCAAGAAGATATAACAATCATAAGTATACATGCATGTAACAATAGAGCCCCTAAATATGTGAAAGAATTAAAGGAAAATATGGTTACATTAAAAATAATAGATGATGATTATTATACCTCATTTAGAATGTATAGAACAACTAGAAACATGATCAGTAAGGAAACAGAAGACTTGAACAATACTCTAATCCAATTAGACCTAACAGACAGGTATAGAACACCCTACTGAAGAATAGCTGACTATGCATTCTTCTCTAGTGCATATGGAACATTCTGCACTCTAGCTCATATCAAGGTCATTAGAAAAAAAAGCCTCAAAAACTTAAAAAGATATAAATCTTACAATGTATGCTCTCTAACCACAATGGACTAAAATTAAAAATCAATAACAGAAGGATATTTTAGAGATTCATAAACATGTGGAAATTAAACGATTCATTCTATATAACCAATGGGTGAAAGAAGTAATCACAAGGGAAACGAGAAGATTATTTGAGATGAATAAAAATGAAAAGAAAATATATCAAATTTGGGGGGATTTAGCTATAGAAAAAGGGAAATTTATAGATGTAAATACTTACAATAAAAAATAAAACATATCTCAAATCTATTACCTAATCTTCCTTCTTAAGAAACTGGGAAAGAGAATCAAACTAAACCAAAAGCAAGAAGAAAGAAAGAATAAAGATTTGAGTGAAAAATCAATAAAATAGGGAGGGAGGTGGGAAGGGACACTGGGAGTTTGAAACTTGTAGATACTGACAGGCATATATAGAATAGATAAACAAGACTATACTGCATAGCACAGGAAAATATATACAAGATCTTGTGGTAGCTCACAGTGGAAAAGAATGTGACAATGAATATATGTATGTTCATGTATAACTGAAGAATTGTTCTCTATGCTGGAAATTGACACAACATTGTAAACTGACTATAACTCAACAAAATAAAATTAAAAAAAAAAAAGAAAATCAATGAAATAGAAAAGAAAATATAGAGAGAAAATTCATGAAAACAAAAGTTGATTGTTTCAAATGATCAACAAACTTGACAAGTTCTTAGCTACACTGGCCAGGAGAAAAAAGGTGAAGACTCAAGTTACTAAAATCAGAAGTGAAAGAAGGATGATATTTACTGATCTTACAGAAATCAAAAGATTATAAAATAATATGAACAATTGTGTGCCTAGGTAAAATGAAAAATTTCCTTGAAAGATACAAACTATTAAAACTGAGTCAGAAAGAAATAGACTATTTGGTTAAACCTGTAATAAGACATTGATTTGATAATCAAAAAACTTAGCATAAATAAAATTGTAGGATTTTACTGCTGAATTCTACCAAACATTTAATCCAAACGCCAATCCTTCTTAAACTTTTCCAAAAAATAAGACAGAAGGGAACACTTTCTAACTAATTATTTGAGGCCAGTATTATCCTGATAGGAAAATCACAGCAGGACATCACAAGAAAAGAAAACGAAAGGCCAGTATGTCATTTGAATATGAATCCTAAATCCTCAGCAAAATACTGGCAAACCAAAACAAGCAATATATAAGAAGGATTAAATACCAAGACCAAGTGGGATATACCCCAAGAACGCAAGTTAGGTTCTACAAAGGAAAATCTATCAATTTAATACAAAACATTAGTAGAATAAAGTAAAAATACATACATGCATAATCTGAACAAGCCACATGATCATCTCAAGAGATGCAAAAAAAGCTTCTGACAAAATCCAACACCTTTTGATGACAAAAATACTCAATAAATAAGGGATAGAGGGGAACTTCCTCAACCTGATAAATGACATACGTGGAAAATCCATAGCTAGCATAATATGTAATAGGGAAACACTGAAAACTTTTCTCCTAAAATCAGGAATAAGACAGACATGTCAACAATTTCCACTTCTATTTAACATTGTATTATTGGATCTGTCCAAGAGAATCAAGCAAGAAGAGGAAACAAAAGGCATTCAGATTAGAAAGGAAGATGTAAAAACTCTCTTTACTTTCAGATTATAAGGTCTTATATATAGAAAATCCTGTAGAATCCATAAAAAGCCTATTAGAACTAAAAAAACAAGTGTAGTTAGATTGCAGGATACAAGACCAGTATAAAAAATTGGTTGTATTTCTACACAATAGAATTAATAATCCTAAAGTAAAATTGAGAAAACAATTCCATTTATAATAACATTAAAATACTTAGAAATAAGCTTAACAAAAATGTACAAGGTTTATACACTGAAAACTAAAAAATATTTTTTAAAGAAATAAAATAAAACCTAAATAAGTAAAAAACACATCTGTATTCATGGATTGGAAGACTTAATGCTGTTAAGATGGCAGTACTCCTCAAATTAATCTACACATTCATCTCAATATCTGTTAAAATTCTGGCTGCCTTTGTTTTTTTACAGAAATAGACAAGTTAATCCTAAAATTTATATGGAACTTCAAGGGTTCAAAAATGCTAAAAAATCTTGGAAAAAGAACAAAATTGGAGAATTTATACTTCTTGATTTCAAAAATTACTACAAAGATACATAAATCAAGATTCTGTAATACTCAGATAAGGATATTCATATAGATTAATAGAATAGAATTGAGAATGCAGATATCAACATTTATGGTCAATTTATTTTTGATGAGGATTCCAAGGCAGTTCAATGAAGAAGGGTGTTCTTTTCGACAAATAGTGCTGAGACAACTGAATATCATTGTACAAAAAATAAATTTTTACCTGTTTTTTTTTTACTGTGTAATATAATTAACACAAAAAGGGGTTAAAGACCTAAATGTGAGCACTAAAACTATAAAACCTATAGAAAAAAATAATCATAGATGTGAATTTTCATGATCTAGGATTAGGTAATGATTTCTTAGTTGTAACATGAAAAGCACACTAAACCAAAGAAAAAGTAGATTAAGTGAACATAAAATTCCAAAATTTGTGTTTTATGGGATAGCATCAAGAAAGTGAAAAGACAGCCTACAGAGTAAGAGAAATAAATGCAAATCATTTATCTGATAAGGGTCTAGTATCCAGAATATGTAAAGAGCCCTTACAACTCAGTAATAAAACTATAAATAGCTCAATTTAAAAATGAGTAAAGTATCTGAATAGATGTTTGTCTAAAAGATGTATAAATGGCCAATAAGCACATGAAAAGATGATCAACATTATCAACTATTATCAAGTGAAAAGCACAGTGAGATACTACTTCCCACCCACTCAGCTATAATGAAAAATGTGGATGATAAAAAATTCTGGCAAAGATGTGGAGGAATTGAAACCTTCACACATTGCTGGTGGGAATGTAAAATGTGCAACCACTGTGGAAAAATTTGGCAGTACCTCAAAAAGTTAAATACAGAGTTGCCATTTTACACAGTAATTGCACTCCTTGGTATACAGACAAGAGAAACAAAGGCACCTTTACAAAAAAACTTGTACACAAATGTTAATAACAACATTCTTCATAATGGTCAAAAAAGTATAAACAACTCAAATGTCTATCAACTGATAAATGGATAGATGATAGCAGTACATCCATACAATGGAATTATTATTCCACCAGAATAAGGAATAAAGTTCTGATAAATGTTACAATGAAACTTGAAAATCTGCTTTTTGAAAGAGTCACATGTTATATGGTTCTATTTAGATAACATGTCTAGCAAATGAAAATCTGGAGACAGAAAGTAGATTAGAGGTTGACAGGGATTGGGGATGGGGAGAGGAATGGAAGTGACTGCAGACAAGTACAAGGTTTTTGTTTTTGTTTTTCTTTTGAGTGATTATAAATATTCTGAAATTAGAGAGTGGTGATGGTTGTACAACCTCTTGAATGTACTAAAAACCAGAGTTATATATCTTAAAATGGTAAATTTTATGGTACATAAATTATATCTCAATTAAAAAGAAAATACAAAAACTGAAGACAGACTTCAGTCAGAAACAAAATCCTCTATTACATTCATTCAGGCAAGTAAATATGCGGGCATTTGAAAGACTCATGTACCAATTTACACTCAGTTTGAAATTACATGTATTTATAAACTTATTCTGTCAAGAGAGTACAAGACACATCACATTTCTTTGATCCTCCCTCCTTTCTCTTCAGGGGCATAAGAAAGTTCCGACTGTCTTATGCTATAACATATAACACTCAGGGAAAGTCTGAGTCCATGTTGGTTACCACTGACGTAATGGTTCTGAAGCTTGTTGCTAGGGTAGCCTGAGGGCACTCATGCTGACCTTGGTTTGGCATATTTTCCCAAGGCTTCTAAATACTCGGTTCTTAATTTGAGCAGACTCGCATATCTCTTAGCTTCTCAGCAAAAGTCCCATCATGGCTTATGGTATTTCTGCAATATAAAAGCCGCTGAAAGGTAAGATTTGTTTAACTTCTTGGGATAAAGGAAGAAAAATAACTACAGCAGACAGAACAAAACACTTAACAAATTGTCTGTATAAACAGAGGGGAAAAATGCCTGGAATGATTTATACCAAAATGTTTTGAGTGGATATGTTGCAGGAAAATGGGGCACCAGAGGATGGTCATATCCCAGGTCTCAGATGAGCCCCTGGGACATGCCCTGCCAAGTGAGGGTCTTTGTCTTCATACAGGAAAGAATTCAGGAGCAAGCCATAGTTGATTAAAAGCAGATTTATTCAGAGAAATGCACACTCCATAGACAGAGTATAGGCCATCTCTGAAGGCGAGAGAGAGAGAGAGAGAGAGAGAGAGAGAGAGAGAGAGAGAGGGAGGGAGGGAGGGAGGGAGGGACGGAGAGAGATTGGCAGGCTATGGGGTACAGGGTTGTTAGTTTTTACAGGCTCTGTAACTTTATATGCTAACAAGTGGGAGGATTACTCCAACTACTTTGGGGACCGGGCTGGGATTCCCCGAAATTAGACCACAGTCCACTTTTTGACTTTTTATGGCTAGCCTCGGAACTGTCATGGCAGCCACTTAGCATGCTAATACATTACAATGAGCGCATAATGAAGCTCAGGGTCTACTGGGAGTTGAATCTTCCACTCTCTTGGACCTGGTCAGGTTTTAACCAGTTTTAGTACTATCTTCAATTGCTGTGTCATTCCTTTAATGGTTATACCCTGCCTCCTTCCTTCCTATCTCAGTTATCTTTGGATAGAAGAATAATAATGCTTTTAAATTTCTTCCATGTACTTATTGTAGCAAAAATATATTGCTTAGTAATTTTTAAAACTCTACTTAGAGAGTTCAACTTACCCAGCAAAGTAGACTAATGACCAATTGCAGCTAAATACAGCAAATAAATGCCAAATAATTTGCAAAGTACTAGAAAATGTGATCCAGTTGATAATGTACAATAACAGGGCAGAAATGACCCCCAAAGCATTTACTTTATTACTTTCAAATGGGAACTTGCAGAGGAAAACAGCTTCTCATTTCTACATTCTATTTTGGCTCAGTAGCAAAAGGTAATCAGAACACTTAGGGATGGTTTCTTTAAAGCTATGATTTCCTTAGATATTCACCAATAAATATTTAGAATATTTATTTCAGTGTGGTTAAGATCATGGGCTTTGGAGCCAGACTTCTTGATTTTCAGCCTCAGACCTGTAATTTACCAGCTGTGTTACCACAGGCAGGTTATTTAAACCCCTCAGCCTTCCCTTCATTCATGTATAACAATAGCACTTCCCTTCTAGGTGTGTTTGTATGGTGGTCACATAGAGTGTGCTTAGAACAATGCCAGGCTTTTAATAAACATAAGTTTAACAAATGCTACCATAACCTCCACAGACAAAGTTTATTAATTGAAATAAGTTTGACCTTTACTATAGTATAAACATTTAAAAATCCAAAAGCAAAAACTATATGATATATAAGCTGATTTTAGAAAACACTCGTAATATTAAGACTCTTAATTTAGATGTAAAGTCACTTCTAATCTGAGACTTCAGGGTTTATTGTACTAGAACATAAGAGAGCTGCTTTTGTAAACTCCAATCAGAATTGCGGCTTTGAAATTTTAATGATCAAATTTTGATTTAGTGATGATAATGACTCAAATAAATGTGTTTTAGAGAAGCAGATGCCACTGTAGGCTTGAAGCAAAGTATTAACAATTGTATTAGTGGTCATGGATGTGCCTGTCATCTGTGGTTAAGTGTTTTGATTAAGTCTATAATCTGAAAATTTATCTGTTTACTCAGTTTGATGCCTGTAGAGTATAGAGTCCTTTCTATTCTGACCGCACGATGCCAGTTGGTGAGGATGCACATATCCCTGTTTACTCCCAGAATCATTAGACCATCGGAAGGTTTGCCAATTTCCATCTATGCATGTGTAGCTTGGGGTCAAATCTGTTTTTCCTTAACATTCAATTTCCTTATAAAGACAACCTTGGCTTCCAGAAATCCCCATGCAATTTTCTTCGTAAAAATATAAAATTTAAATAAAAATTTTATCTAGTGCACTCTGCAGTTCACCTGTGGTTCATTTCCATTTTTTTTTTTGAGTTTTTCACATTGCAGAAGAAACATGTTTATATCATTTAAATAAGCACAGAATATTTAAAACCGATTAATAAATAGTGACTTTATGAAGTGATATCAGGTTTCAAGGATATGAAAATTAATGCTAATTTATTTTCATTTTTGAACGGGTAAGATTCGTTACTGGAAACATACAATTTAGAAAAAATAAGCAGAAAATGAGATAGGATCTCTGCATACTTAAGGCTAAATGAAAACATGGATGTAATGAGGAATTATTATTCTCTAACTAATCAAAAGGTGGTTTATTTTGAAAATTAATGTCAATTTTGCTGAAACTTAATGCATCAAAATTGCTAAATGTTTTCTTACTTTGTTAGGAACAAAATGGATTATTATTTTCCTCAGTGGACAGTGTGAGCTTTCTCAGGGGACAATATTTTTATTAAATCTCAGGGACAAGATGATATGCTAAATTCTGATTGGAACAAAATATTAGCAGTTCTTTTAGTGGTCAGGGATGTACCTGATATATGTGGTTAAATATTCTGATTCAGTCTATAGTCTGAAAATTTATTACTTTACATAACTTGATATGTTATCTAAAAATCAAGGCACTCTAAAAGTGCAAAATTTTCTTTTCCTCTGCAATTAAGCCAGGCCTTTTAACTCATACTTAGATATTCAACACCCTTATAACCAGTTTTCCACTTTCAGTTTATTTTTCTTTTAACATCAACATCAAATTAATCATCATAAGTCGTATACCTTTGTTTCATAAAAATTTTTCTCTATTGCTTTAAGGCAAAATGCACAATCCTTAACTTGAAATACTTAGCCCTTCACAACCTGGCTCAAATCTAGCTTTCTAGCTTATTCTTCTAAAATTTTCCTTTCTAGACCCTCACTTTATTTTAGTCAATTTGGCTTCATTGGTCTCTTATAAATTTGTTTCCATTTTCTTTTCTATAAGCTAGTAGGGTGTTTGGACTCCATGAATCAGAATCCCAGGGAGTGTGTGTTTGTACAGAGCAGGTGCTTGTTAAAAAATGCAGGTTTCTTGGCCACATGCCATATATATGGAATAAGGCTATTTGGGTGCAAGGCCCTCAAATCTACATTTTGACAACATCTACATGATTCTGACTCCCATGAAGCATTTGTCTTCATCTTTCCAGCCACCTCGAGTACCATTTCCTAGCAGGTCTACCTACTGACTCTTCTGTGTAATTTTAAGTTCTTCAAAGTTCTGTTCAAATCTCACTTCCTTCAAAAAGCCTTTGCCAACTTTCCGAGAAAGATTAAAAAAAAATTTTTTTAATTTTTCCTGCTGCTTATTATTAAGACTTCTCTGGTCATGCTATGTCTCTGGTCCTAGAACAACACTAAGAGCAGAAGAGAACTGTTTTTCTCTTGACCCATGTAAAGAGGTATATTTTACACCAGGAATTGATACACACACATGCACATCCCCCACAACACACATCTAAATTGAAACAAATTTCACAAAATAATATTTGTCCTTATTGCATTAAATGCCTTTTGGTTATTCTCATTCTGTACTGTCTTATCTTTTACTCTATTATATTCTATCTGTTTCATTCAGAAATACTTACAGAGACATACTTAAAAATATTATGGCTCACCCATAGGTCACTATAAATATTTTGAAAAATACAGATTTAAAGGGCTAGTTTGCACCCAGCAAAATATGTTGTAATGTTTTCCCAAGTGTTTAATTCCTTAAGAAATCATTAGACTTGGTAATAGAAAACAGATTACCTTGAAATAACTAAATTGAGAATTGGCTAAAATTGAATATTCAAATGCAATGAGTTGAACGTGTTATATAATAATTTTGATTTGCGCTGGTTTAATACTTGCCCAGTCAAATAATTCAAAAGGCTAAAGTAGTTTGAATTCATTAATAAAATATCCTATTAAAATACATACAAATAGTTGGATTTCTCTGTAGAGTCAGGTATTACATCGGTCTCTTAGAGTCAGTTTAACCCTTACATTTTCAAAACTAGTCCCCTGTCTTTATTTAATTAAACCTCAACAGTCGATTTTTTTACAGGGGTCCGAGGCTGTTCTATTTTGCACACACTCCCAGCCGTAACCCATACCCCATCCAGCAACCCCCAGGCTGCCTTTACACTGTTGGCCCCAGCCCTCTCCCTGGGCTCATCACTGAGCTTGAGTAGCCAGGCCCGGCCGGCCCTGGCCAGCTTGCATCTAGAGCTGGGATCACAGAGACCCTTAGTGCTGGCGTCTCTCGGTTCTGTCTGCCCATCTACTCCTGTTTTCTCCTCCAAGCCTCAGAAGCTCCCTTTCTGCCCCCCCTGACCTCCACACTGGAGAGGGGGGTGTCTCAGCATGAAAGTATGTTTCCTCCTTTGCCACTTCCTCCCTGCAGGACAGGCCCCGCACCGATTTCCTCCTTCCTTTTTCTTTTTTTTCTTCCTACAGTTTTTGTGAGGGATCTTCTTGTATTTTGAAGTAACAGATGTTCTGCCAGCATTCAATAGGTGTTCTGTGAGAATGGATGGGTGTGTAGATGTAACTTTCAGTGTATTCTTGGGAAGGGGTAAGCTGTGCGTCCTTCTACTCTGCCGTCTTGGCACTGCCCCCTGAGTTCAGTTGTGTGTTATATTCATTTCCTAAAATAATTTCTATTTCTCATCACCTCAGTCTGCCTCTTAGGGCCATAAACAACAAAGCTCTGTCCTACAACAATGTATGTACAAAGATATTTAATACAACATTATTTGTAGGGGCAAAGCCTGGAGACAAACTATCTTTCAATATGGAAATGATTGAATAAATTATTATGTATCTGTACTAAGTACGAAGCTAAACATTAGAAGAATAATTTAGAACTCACGCACCTTAACTCATGGGATATCCAAAAAATATCATTAAATCAAAAACATAAGTTGCAACAAAATGTGCAAAATGTATATTATCTATCTCAGGTTTTATTTTTAAACATGATTAGGATTTGTTCCTTCTTTTACTATAATTTGAAATCATTTAAACTATATTGGAAGTATCTGATCACTAACGAGTTGGTAGAACTTCCCTACGAAACCATGTTGACCTGGTATATGTTGAATGTTCATTGGGTGGCTGAATTTTTCTTTCCCTATTTCTTCTAAGATATTTGATCTGTTTAGATTTCCTGTCTTTACCAAGATCAATTTTGATTAAGTTGTACTTTTCTGGGACATTCTCCATTTCATCAAAATTGTGCAAATCAGTCTCATCGTTTTAAAATTTTTCTCTTTTTTGATGGTTATTTTCCTCCCGTCATTTCTAATCTTGTGTATTTATTTGGTCTTCTTACTTTTGTGCTGATAACATAGCTAGTGGTTTGTTTATTTTGTTGATAGTTTCCAAAAATAATTTTCTTTCAACAAAGTGTTTCCACAAACAAAATGGATATTTTCCAAAGATCTTTCTCCTAGATTTATTTATTAGTTCTATTATTTTTCTATTTCCTAAATCATTAATTTCTATCTTCATCTTTACTAATTTCTTCTGAGTTGTTTTTTTTTACTGTTCTCTTTCTACTTTAATTTGTTATTTAAGTCATTTCGTTTATTATGGCATATAATGGTTCCTCGAACATATTGTTAATTCTAGAATTGAGGCAGTCAAAATATAAGCATACCTTGCAGGGTCACAAGGGAATGAGGTACTCAAAAAATAAAAAGAGATTGGGTTATTTCAAATGGGCACAAAAGCCAGTCTGAATGAGTCCTAATGGTCAAAGATTTCAAGCAATAAAATAAATAACAATAATATTGTTTTGTAACCAAATTATAAAATAAATATACATGAGTCCAAACTGATATAAATAAATTCTCTTAATAAATCAATGGGGAGGAAAAAAGGATACTTCTAATTTTTACAGAAGAATTCTAAATAATATATGTAGATATTACTCCCTCTGGGAGTGGAACTTAATACCCACGCTCTGGAGTGTGAAATGGATTTAGTCACTCACTTTCAAAGAACACAGAAAGGAAAAAATAGTAACTATGACATGGAGAAACCTGGAGAAATCTGGTAAACATAACCTTAGGTGATCAGGATTAACATTATCAATCTCATGTTGATACCATGTACTCTTCAATATATATGTGTCATGAGACGGGTATTTCTTTTCTGTGGTATTCTTCCAAAATCCACAAATCCAATCTCCTCATGAGAAAAACGTTAGACAAACCCAAATTAAGAAACATTCTATGAAATATCTGGCTAGAACAGCCCGGGGCCCCCATAAAAAAGCAACACTGCTGATGTGCACGGTGGGGAGGGGTGCAGCGTTGATGGGCCATAATGGTTCAGTCATACATATACATACATATATTCCTTTTCATATTCTTTTTTCATTATATGTTACTACAAGATATTGAACATAGTTCCCTGTGCTATACAGAAGAAACTTATTGTTTATCTATTTTATATGTAGTAGTTATTATCTGCAAAACTCAACCTCCCAATTTATCCTTTCCCATCTCCTTCCCCCACTGGTAACCCTAAGTTTGTTTTCTATGTCTGTGAGTCTGTTTCTGTTTTGTAAATAAGTTCATTTTTGTTTTGTTTTTTTTTTAGATTCCACATGTAAGTGATAACATCTAATATTTTTCTTTCTCTTTCTGGCTTCACTTGGTGATTATGATGCAAGTGGTCTTCTTCAGACACTCATTTGAGAAAGTAAAACCCAATTTACAGGAGGATCAAACATCTGGCATCAAAATGTCTCATAAGTTGGCCAAGTCTACCTTTCTATCCTTGAAAGCAAGAGCTCTCCCAAGATTGTCAGTTGAATGTGTTTTACTCATGCTTTGCCTTGGCCGGTTTATTTGCTTCCATGTGACATGCATTTTTCTTCCTTTATGCCTGATTTTCCCCTACTCTTCCTTAAGCACAACTCAGATTTATAGCTTCTTCATTATACTGACACTTACCTAATTTAGCCTATAATGGATGTACTGGGAAGGATGAATTGGACTAAATGCTTCTGTTTTCCTAAATAATAGCAACAATTGCTTAGCTTTAAATTCTCTGATTGCATCATCTTAGTGAAAAGTTTGACTAAGACTGATTTTTCTTCCCTAAATAGTGGTGAACTCTTGCTGGACCTGTCAGCTGAACTTGGCCTGACAGATGGAGGTGCCATTAGAAGCACAGCCACAGAGAGAGAGAATTATAAATGATAAGTTAAACTTCTTCATTCTTTTTAGAAAGGATAAGAAAACAAAAAAAGACCAACTTTGAGGGGCCACAACTTGCTGTTCTTAGCTCACTCCTACAGAGATTATCTCAGGCTGTAAAAGACAATGTTGGAGAAGCAGTCACGGGCTCAATGGTGCAGGGCTCTGTGGCTTCTGGTGAGATGTGACTCTACTCTAAAAGTCATGAGAAGCAATAGGAAGATTTTAGGCAGGACAGTAAAATAATCTGATGAGAGCCACGTGGGCTAAAGAGTAGGCAGGGGACCATCTGGTTTGGTTTTAATAGGTGTGTCTGATCAGCCATCCTAACTTCCCTTCCCCTTTATCTTGTTTTAACTGCATCCAGAGGCAAGCAGGGGACTGTGGACGGGATGACCTCTTTTGAAGGACATAATGGTTTAAAGGAATCTGTTTCTTTTGGAAAGTGTTGAAGACCATAAAATGTTTGAATGTTGGTAGATTGCCCATGAAAGAATGATTGCCAAAGGGATTTTAAAATACATACCAGGAACAAAATGTTCCCTTATCCATAGGATAAAGAGTAAAAAAAAAAAAAAAAAAAAAAATGCAGTCCCTCTCTCCCATTATAACTCCCTATATTCTCTTTTTTTTTTTTAAAGATAGTATACTGTTTAATCAATAGACTTTGTATCATTGTAGAAAAAGACATTTAATAACATATGCCTCTTCTCAAGTGGTAGTCATGTACTTTATAATAAAAGCCAGACAAATGAGAGGAAACTAAAGTTATATTTCTCTCTGTCAATAATCTTTCAATAGATAATAAATTCTCTTATTTTGCTAGAGATTTGAAAAGAAATAATTGATAGGACCGACAATCATTTCACTTCATTTCAGAAGAAATAAAACAGATTAAAGTGGTATTTATTACTATCATGTTACCATTCCACAGAGCCCAAAATATCAATAGCAGAGACGACTATATAAATGCTTTTGCATATTTCCAAATAATTAGGTTGCATTTTTAGCATATCATCAAATCAGTTAAATACAGAAATAACAAAAATTCTTGTGGAGTTCTTTACCTAACTATAGCATTTGGCTTTTAAATGATATATTCGATCTGGTTGCCTGCAAAATCTGAGCAACCGATATCTCCAACTATCTCTTGAATATTTTCAGGAAAACTAGTCATAAATGTCATTTTTCTAGATTAATTGTTTTATTTTACAAAAATTAGAAGGATTTTTAAAAAGCACTTCATATCTCATTACCTAGAAATAAAAATGGAAGAGATGTGATTTCATCCAGAAACTCTCTTCCCTACTCACTCTCTCACTTAATGTATCTGTATATATTATCTATGTATAAATGTCTATACCTTTATATCTATATCTATACACACATATATATATTATAAGAAATAATAGACCATATAAAATATAATACATATTTTAAGGAAAACAATCACAAGATACATTGCTTTAATAAAAATGTCTTAAATTTTTCTTTAATTTAGCCCAAGAAAAATTAGTAAAGGAATTGCTAAACTTCAAATGAGTTTTTTCTTCCAATAAAAGTTAATGAATCTTAGAAGATCCTTCAAAAGTTAATTGAAAGATTAATGAAAAACTTAAAAGTTGGTGACTCTTTTTAAGCTACACATTTCAACAAAAGACAGAATCAATTGACTACCCTGCTAAAAAGATGAGAAAATGTCCCCATTAAGCTTCCCCCAATATCCCCTGCCCACCTCCTAGTGTCTCTGATTTTGATATATTTTAAATTTGACTTTCTCTTGTGTAACTGGAATTTCCACAATTGTTTAGGTTTGTACTAATCTAAAGTATACCATAAATCCATTTTACTATGGCTTCTCCATTCCAGAGTTCCTTATTAGATTAATTTCTTATTAGATCTCTTACTTGGTTTTTTTTGATTGTCGGTTTTATTTGTTTGCTTTCATGTTCCAAAGAACTACTAAATGCTGCTTGTCCTGAGTTATTGAAAGCCTCTGAATGTTTTTTCTGTTTTCTTCACAGTTGAAGAAAACTTAGCTAAATTAAACAGTTGATTGACAACTTCCATTCATCCATTTACTCAGCATTATCAGTTGAGCTCCTACTATGTGCCAGGTACTGAAGACAACACACAGTGAACAACACTGTGCAGACCGTACACCGCACACGCCCTGGCCCTTGTGAAGCTCACAATCCATTGTGAATCAAAAGACGCAAATACATGAACTTTCTGTTGTGGTGTGTGATGTGGAGAAGACAAGCAAGGTGATAGGGTAATGACTGAGAGCCCCTTTATGTGGGAGGATTAGAAGTCATCCTTGGACATGACATTTGAGTTGAGCTAGTAAAGACAAAAGGAGCTGGTCATGTGGAAGTGGCAAAAGAAACAGAAGAAAAGAAAGTACACAAACCCTATGACAGAAAGAAAAAAAAATGCTTTCTGAAGATTTAGAAGAGCAGAGAGAAGGTCTTTTTTGCTGAAAAGTAGGGAATGGGGCAGAGGCAGTTGTTAGGAGATGGTTCAGAGAGGTAGGGATGGTAGACCACATAGGGTGTGACAGGACAACATAAAAGATTTGAGGGTTTTCTATTTGCACTGGGAAGCCTACTTCCTACTCTGGATACTGCCCCTTTTGTCTACGACTTATCATGGCAAACTTTTTGAAAGGGTAAATTTCTTACCTAATGTTATTTCCTTTATCTATTCTGTTCAGGTTTCTGTCCTCACTACTCTAAGATCTCATTGACAAAATTATAACTTACATATGGAATCTTAAAGAAGAGAGAGAGTGAAACAGTGGTTTCAGGGGATGGGAGCTGGGAGATATGGGGAGATGTTGATCAAAGGGCAAAAACTAGGAATTGGAAGATGAATATGCTCTGGGATCTAATGCACAGCATTGTGACTACAGTTAACAACACTGAATTATATACTGAAAGTTGCTAAGAGAACAGACTTAAATATTCTCCCACAAAAAGGAAATGATAGTTATGTGATGTGATGGAAATGTTAGCTAAGGCTACATGTAGTCATGTTGCAATATATGTGTATTGATCCACACCTTGTACACCTTCAACTTTTGTAATGTTATATGTTAATTATATCTCAATTAAGAAAGTAAAAAAGAGAAAAGAAACCTGGTAGTCATCTTATCAAGATAAAACAAAACAAAGTTAAAAATAGCTATTAGATTGCTTCATCCAGTGGTCATTTCTCTGCTCTTAGCTTTCTTGATCTTTCAGTAGCATTTGGTCAGCTGACCACTTCCTCTTTTTCCCATTGGCATATCAGAAGCACAACCAGTGGGCCTGAACGGTACCAGCTCATCATCTTGTAAGTGTGTTTCTTCCTAAAGCCTGGATATATTCCCTTCAGTTCATATTGTTGCCTAAAATTCCACCAATTCATTTGAGTTATAAATACAAATACTTTAGGGAGATGTATGGAATGTTAGAGACATTAGCTCAGGCAGATTGATTTTTGGCTAGGAACTAAAATCAGCTCTCACTCAGGGAGTGGGAGTTTGTAGAGAAAGCAGTTCTGGAGCACAGGCGCACAGGAGGAGGGGCATGCCATAGGGTGTCCTTCAGCAAGAAACCACAGAGCACCAGAATGGAACGTTTAACGTTCTGTAGAGAAGGTGAATGGGTACCTATAGGAAGTTTAATTGGGGTTTATCCTGAGCCTGTGAAAGGAGTGGCAGAAGCAGAAGTCCGGTTGTCAAGGTTTTGGGAGGAGTGGGGATTAGAGGCAGTAAGGGCACCGGTGATGTCCAAGGAATTTGTAAAGAAAGAAAATAAACTGTAAGGTAACTAAAAAAGGTAGCGAAATTGAACTTTTTTCTCCCCTTACTCCTAAATTACTCATTCCCTGCTCTCAGGAATTACACATAATATAGCAATGGTTTCACTGTATGTCAGCTGTTTTATTGGTTTCAAAAAAAAAAAAAGCCCTTTGTTGGAGCGCTTTGTTGCTAATCATTATATATGCATTATAAATTCCAAAAAGACTCTTTAGAGTTCCCATCTTAAAATGTCCCAGAGTGGCAAATAATTGGTGCTTCATGATCTACCGTTATTTTAAGATACATCTGCATGGTCTCACTGTCATTAATCAGATGAAATGTTTGCCGTTCCTGGAACACATAAGGAAACATCATGCCTTTGGGATCTGCGCAAATCCGCCAGCCCCTGCTCTCCCTCCCACCCATACCCTCAACCCAGTTTGGGTTGGATTTCCTAGACTAGGAGATTGGGAAACAGTGTCTCATTTTATAAGACAACAGACAACAGCTCATTTTTTAGCCTTTTATGACTCCCCCAGGACAAATTGGCTTTTCTGTCCGTCACACTCCTACATATCCTGTTCCCTCTCTGCTGTATCTGAAATATTTCCTTGCTCTTCCCTGTTTCCATATCTTTTGTCCCCTAGCTGAGGGTCATTCCCTCGGAATGAAGGACTGTGGTGTTCGACTTTGTATTCTCAGGGCCTATCAAAGTAAGTCCTCCCCCCAAAATGGGTGATTGAGTGAATGCTTACATGGATCCTTGAGTGAATGAAACAGCATGTCTGCAATTCCCCTTTGGGATGTAACCCATTCATCACTCGGAGCTACCTATCTGCCAGGAATTACTCAGAACCATGGCTTGGTTTCCCTGTGCTGGTTTCCTTTCCTCAGAGATGAAGATAATTTTAAATAGCCAGATGGGAAGATTGTAGGCAATCTAAAGGGAAATTTAAAATTTTTTATTTTTGAATTCTTGTGATGATTCAAGAAATTCTACCTTCCACATAAACATTTATAACCTGATTTCTGGAGTAGTAAAAAATAAAGTAAGACTGTTCACACTGGCTATGTGACTACACATGTAGGAAGGAAACAAAGAAAGGGGAGGGATTCCAAGCCAGGAATGAAGGTTAGAGATAAATAAAGAAGATGTACTTCCAATAAAAAGAATGTACAAACCTGCTAGAGATTTTGAAACAAAATCAAAACGAAAGCTTTCTTCTGGATTGCTATTAGCCACATCGGATTCTCTAAATGATTTGAAAACTTCCAATGGAAAGCAACTCAGAATTTCTGCAGTGTCCTCCTTCTTTTCAAAACTGTTGTTTTGCAGAATTAAAGGAGAAATTTGACCTTGACTGCATTCCTGGAGGCCATGCCTAATCTAATTTATTCCCAGTGGAGCGGCACAGGGAAGAGTTGGTGCAGTCTGCTGGCCAGGTCTGCCACCGCAGTACTTTCTTCGGAAAGGTTTGCCATCTGGAAAATGCATGATTCAGCCTCACTGGCACAAGTACATCGTACGTAAGAAATAGAAGAACAATGAAATTAACTGAACAAGCTTCAAAATAAATACATACTATTTGTACAGGAATGCTAACTAGTTGCTGAAAAGTGAGTAATGGCTTTCATCTTTATGTTCTGGACACTCCATTTCAGTCCGGTTTTATTTTTGGAGTAGAATTTACTTATTTTTCAATGTAAGGAGTATAAAGAAAAAGAACAGTTAAATGTAGAATGTAAAAACACATATCCAGAAGGGAGCCCTGAAATAAGGGAATTCTGGAATTGGAAGATGGATTTTTTTTCCATGAAGAATTTTACCCATAAGAATTCTGCCACAAGCAATGGAAAAACGGTGATAATAAGCTCAACGTTAGTGCTGAGAGCGAAATGCTTAACTTGCATGGCATCTGAACAGCCAGCTTTAGCAGCACCAGTAATACCCTGAGAAGTTGGTCACTGTCAGGTGTGGAACTAAAATTGTTATCTGGTGACACCTGCCACCATTGGCTTTTGTGTTCATTGTGTCTTTTAGTCTCTTCATAAATGCACCAACTATCATACACACAATCCCCAGTAAGTAAACACATATTTCATCAGACACAAGGACGCTTCTCCCACTAATATTCGTCATCATCATCACCATCAGCATTAATATAATAAGAACGTTTATTGAGGACTAAAAACATTTCAACAATTCTAAGATGCATGTTTTTTCATATTTTAACATTTCTGATGTCAGAATGTGTTTTTCAATCAATGTCGTGTTACAATTGTTTCAGTCAGTTGATAAATACAGCATAGTTATTTTCATAGTTGATATTTGTGAAAATATTAAGAAAGGATCAGCATAAAAATATGTACAATGAGTGTTGTCAACTTGAACTAATGTCTTGGGTACAATGATGAAGTCTTTTAGGAAATGTTGTGTGACCTGTGATCACGATGACATTGGAAAGAATATTTTGTGGAAAAAATACCAAAATTAATTAATGTAATTCTAAAAGTAATTCAAAATATTCTGAATACTTTAACAAATGCTTCCAATAAGAACAAAATACTGTCTTTTTTCATGATGGAAGCATTGCAATGTAATCAATCTACCGTATGATAGGTGGAATGGTACCATCTCCAAGACTCATTATTGATCTCCGTTGCTGGCAGATTGGCCAGTGATGACCATATCAGGTTGATGTTGATGAATGGAAGTCCTTGTTGTTGTGCCAGTTATAAATTCTGTCCCTGTCACCACAGCCACTTTGTTCATGAGCCCATTAGGTGATGACAGAGACGGCTGAGGAAAGAGACTGACTGATATCCACAAAGTGGATACCATCCTCTTCTGTTGAGCTCATGCTTTGGTGAGTATTCATAAGGGACACAAATATACTTACACTTTTTGTCCTATTTAGAGAAGACTATTCATATGATACCTCTTGTCCAAATTCCCTTTCAATCATTTTTCCTTCCAAGACCCTCACCATCCAGCTACACCATTGACCACAACCCATGAACTGCTGTATGTGGCCATTTTTCCTTTTATGTAATAACCAGGTGCATTGCATGGATTTCTGCCCTCTGAGAGGGTTTCTCTTCACCACTGTCCTTCAGGGATATCCCATAAGGGGCTGCAGTGCTGTAGCTGTCCACCTTTGAGAGATGCCTGTATATTATTCAGAACCATAACTAAAGCAGGCTCATTTCTCTTCCTCTGTCACTTAATCGTAGGGAACTCCCCATGAGGCCATGGGTGCAGTTTGGGAGAGAAGGCAGGAGTCTGAGTCATGAGTATTTGTGCTACTTCTTCTTGCAATTACTTGTGCCTTCAGGGCCTGCTTGGACCTGATCACGTATATGTTACTTTCCTTTGATGATGGAGTGCTGCTGTGCATTCCTAACTTTGTGGCTTACTGGGTCAGAGAACACCCAGTTACTGCTGGGAGGCCCAGGGTGCCCATCATAAGTGGTTTGTTGACCCATGGTTAAGCGTTCAGTCTCTACTAAGGCCCAGTATCAAGCCCAGGGCTTGTTCTCAAAAGAGGGTTAGTTATCTCTAGAGGATGGCAGTGTTTTGCTCCAAAATCCTGAAAGCCTGCACTGAGATTTACCTGGGCCTGCCAAAGGCTCCAAACAGCAATCTTCTTGCCCCCAACACTGCAAGCACCACTGGGTCTGCTGGATCACAGGGCCCAAATGGCAGAACAGCTTGGACCTGTTGCAGAGCCTTTTCTTGTTCTAGGTCCCATTCAAAATTGGAAGCTTTTTGGGCCACTCAGTGGGCCAGAGTAGCACACCCAAATGAGGAATATGTTGTCACCAAAATCCAAAGAGGCTTATTACGTGTTGTGTCTTTTTTTTTAATTGTAGAAGAGACCAAATGGAACAACTTATTCTCCACCTTAAAAAGGACATTTTGACATGCCCACGCCACTGGACACCTGGGATGCCTTTGAGTTATATACAGGGTTTTATGTGTTGTGGAGCTGCAGGTGGTGGTAAGATTTCACTAAGCAAAGAAATGGAATGAGGGAAGATGTTCCAAGCAGAGGAGAAATAAAGGTACAGAATTTATGGTCTATCATCAGCAATTAAATATGAAAAGTCTGAAAAGTTCAGACTTTTGGAAAGTTTCTGACTTGCTCCCAGTCAAGGGCTGGGAGCTAGATGTGGTGGAAAGGAAAATAAAGCTGGGAGTAGGACACGGGGACCTGTCACTAAGAGCCTTTTATGACAAGGCTGAGAGTGCTGACTTTGAGATCCATGGTAGAATTCCACATTTCACAGTAGAGAAAAATGAAACCTGGAGAGAATTAAAGTAATTGGCCTCAGCCAAAGACATCCAGTGGCAGGATCACATGAAAAAACCAGACATCCAGTGCTCAGACTGACTGGGACTACATTAAAACAAAATACAAAGAAAGTTTATTTCAATGACTTCTACTTTCTCCACAAAGCAAGAGGAAAGGCTTTTTTGGTAGGTAGGATGGAAGGTAAGAGGGAAGAGGAGTTGGAGATTTAAAAAGAGAGGGGAATTCTATAAAAGGGAGGGTACCGTGGAAACACAAGTATAAGATAACAAAGAACAATGAGGACCTAGTGTGAAAAAACTGAGTTGACAAATACTTTTACTGGGACAGTTGTAGATCACTTTGGCCTCCATAATAGTTTTCCAACAGTGTTTCTCACAGCTTCTTGGAGAGCTTCTAAAAATGCAGATATTATGGCCTCGTTCCTAGAGATTCAGATTTGGTGCATATGCGGTGAGACTCAGGCATCTCAATTTTGAGTAAGTACTCTAGGTGGTGTGATACTAAACTTTTATAAACAACAGTTAAACAATTAACCAACAATTATTTGATAATTCAGCACACAAACAGCTCTTTGGAACCAGGTTTATGATATTGAGAACCAATCAATTAGGTTTCCCCAGATGGGAAGGCATTTACAATCTACCTTAACCTATAACACTGCAACTATTAAAATGACCAATATAAAAATTACTAAATATTTTAATGTAAACAATTATGACATACAGACTAGACTAATAATTCAAAAAACTAAATGCATGTTGACTTTATTAACTGCTGTCTAACTGCTTAATGCAAATTATCCATCAACTTCCTTTCTTTCCCCAACCCTATCACCATCAAATGCTCCAAACCAACCTCCAGCCTACAGCCATCATACTTAGGACTCTGTCTTAAAACTCATATTTGGACACTTGCTTCTGGTTCTTCAGACTTCATTTTGAACACTTGGATGAAATTACCCTCTTAGAAAGAAGCATGTTCATGGTCAAATAACTAAGAAGTAGTTGAGTCAGAATTTGTGCCCAAACCCATCAAAAGCCTGAGTGAACTGAAGCAGTTCACCTGGATCAATTATAAATCAATGTATTTTTTGCTTTGATAGGCAGAGAGCTTAATTTAGCCCTATCTCCAGTTTTACCAAAGGTCTACAAGTAGATCTAGTAAAAAAAATGTGGGCATAGAGGAGTCTGGGGGGAGGCACTGATAACCTTTTGCATCACTCTAATTATCCTCTCTCTAAAGAGATTTTTTTACTGCCAGTGGTAACAAAGTGCCCAAAGGTAAAGAGAGGGTCCCGCACCGGAAGTGTCATACAGCTAGAGGTAATGAAAACACAAGTTCACCTGCGCGTTCCAGTTATCTATTGCTGTGAAATATATTACCCCTGAATTTCATGGCTTAAAACAAGGTCAGTTTACTGTCTCTCACGGTGTCTGTGGGTCAAGAATCTGGACAGAGTTTGGGTGGATTTGGACTGAAGTCTTTCAAACAATTGCAGACAGATGAGATGGTGAGTAGAATTGTAACAAAGCATCGACAGTATCAGTCAGGAGTGCCCCAGGCACCTGTCTCTTCATGTGGTCTCTTGAATGTACTCATTTGGGCCTCCTCACAGCACGGCAGCCTCAGAGCAGTTTGACTGCTTACATGGTAACTGGCTTTCCTGGAAGTGAATGTCCCAAGAGAGCCAGGCAGAAGCTGCATCTCCTTTTATGAAGCAATTTCTGAAGTTACACAGCATCAATTCCAACACATCTACTAACTGAAACAATCACAAAAGTACACTACTTCCTGATGGGAAGAGTGTTGAAACCTCTATGGACATATTTTTAAATCACCACGTTCAGCCACTGGTAATGTCTCCTGGTTCCAAGATTCTCTGTGTGTCCATGGGTGGAAAGAAAGTGGAAAAGGGTAAAAATATAGGTGTATGTGATATACGAGTTAGCTTTTGTGTATACTATATGTAGACATATATATTATGTATACAAGTTACTTGTATGTATATGGACCAAATAACAAATTTCAGGGATTATAAAAATATGAATACTTAAATCTAGAAATTTATGTGGAGTTGTTGTTTTCCAAAGTATCTGAGGGTCTCTAAGGGTAAGCATACATATGTTATGACTGTATGGGTGTCTTGCTTGAGTAATGAAACTACTCTGCACTTCTATTTAAAGTCCTTTCCCACGTTTTATTTAGTTTGAAAATATTCAAAGAGAAAACGCCTAGTCCCTTAAAAAATTGAAAGCAGATCCTTGGTAGATGTTACATTTTTAAATGGAAAAATAAATAAAGAAACCCACTCAATGATTAGGCATTGCTTATGAAGGAGGGTGGGGTTGAGGAGTTAATTAAATTCATTGCCTGAAAATTCTTTTCTGATTAGAAATAAAATTTCACAGGTTTTTCATACAGATTCCACCCTGTTTGTGCATAGCATTGGAGGAGACAAATTTACTTCTTCTAGATTAAATTAAGCTCTGTGTAACTGAAAGTTTGCTAAAGTGGACAGGAAAAGTTATAGAAGAAATAAAAGTGTGAAGAAGGTAGCCAAGGCCTTTCTGTGATTGGTTGTGAGTACATTAAAGGCTGGAGTGAAGACTCCCCACTTATGATCTTATTTCCAAAAATGTCAGAGGAAGAGCTGCAAATTAAGACCCAGAATGAGCTCAGTGGTCCCAAGTAGGGCTCAGAATGCACAGGGCTGCTACTACTCCATATGGTTCCCAGAGTTGCTGGAAAATGTACTATTATCGAGCATCTTTGGAGAAAGGTCTTCTGTGTCCTATGTGGGGAAGGATGACTAACTTCCCAAGCAGCAGCCACAGTTTGGCTTCGTGGTGTCCTCTCACTTAATCTCTAGTCAACTAGGCTTAATTTCTTACTTCCTCCTAAGTAGAAAGCAAGTAAATCTTACCATCTGGGATGCTCAAAAGAGTCACTGCTCTTCAAAGTAAGTGTCTTCACGACTTCACTACTTGGATTGATTTTGATTTCAGTAAGATTAATGAAGGAACTGGTACCGCATTTGCCTGGAAAAATGTGCCATAACTTGGCAAGATGACACATTTAGAAGTGCATTCTACTTAGTTTCTTTTCTACCCTTCAGTCTTGTTTCTAGTGGTTGGACCCTTGAAAAAGTCTTTTCGTCGAATTTAAAATGTTTACAACTCTGTCACGATTTGGCTCAGTTCCTTTTTCCTCTTAATGCAGGTCTTTTAGTCTCAATGTTCTGCATTTTATCATCTGAGTCCTCTCTTCATGATCTTAACTAGTCTAGTACTGAGATATTTTGTACTGTGTTAAAACTTGTATTTGGAAATTGCAGTCCAGGAATGAGAATTTGCAGTTTAGTAAAATTTGTCTTTTCTTCTTCTGCTCAGGGTTACCCTAGTACCAATTCAGATTAAGAGATCTGTCTCTCATCCTTGAAAAATTTCTTCTCTGCTAAGATGCCCCAGAACCTTGAATATTATCTTTAGATAGTCATTATTTAGGAAAGTTTCCTAAACTTACTTCTTTTTTTTTAATTGAAGTATAGTTGATTTACAATGTTATGTTGGTTTCTGGTGTACAGCGCTAAATGTGCTCTTAATTGTTTTCCTCGTATTATAGGGAATCTTGTAGAGTACAGAGTTTCTACCTTACCCCAGTTCTGGCTAATCCAAATCCAAATTGGGGGAGGGGGATGAGAATTTCTATATATAACAAGTTGTCTTCTGTAGTATTAAGTATAAAAAGTATTAAGATCTGAGTAATTTGGCAAACTTTTTCTGTAAAAGGCCAGAAAGTAAACATTATTGGCTTTGTGAGCCATATGGTCTCTGTTGCAACTACTCAGCTCTCCTGTCATTATAGTAGCCACAGAAGTAAATAGCAAGTAATCATGGCTACATACATTGTCCCCCATTCTTTACAATACTTGGTGAATAAGATACCGATATTTCCATTTTGCAGAGGGGAAATTGGAATTGGACATTAATTCTGGAACATAGTGTCTGCAAGGAAGTGTTAAATAAATGTTTGGTGTATATATGGAGAATGGATTAGATGGATAGAAGTTGGAATATATGTTATAACAAGACATAAAAGTTTGAAACTTTATTAATTATTATATATTTATGAAATATTCACTCTATTGTTTTATGCATAATTATCTGCAAATATTATTGACAAAGACATAAAGGTGAATGAGACTACCTTGGTAATAGAATAGCAGAAGCTAGGCAACAAAACTTGGAGGGAAGTGACGTATAATGGTATTTTACTCAAGCAAAAAATCTAAACTGACATCAATTTAGGTTGAGATTTTTAAATCCATCCTCATGAAACATTTGTTCAATCTTGCCTTAGATAATTTGATTAATTAAAATTTCATACCCATAGTACTTTTCACAGAACTAGAACAAATAATTCTAAATTTTCTGTGGAAATAAAAGACCCTGAATAACCAAAATCATCCTGAGAAAGGAAAACAAAGCTGGAGGTATCATACTCCCTGCTTTCAAACTACACTATAAAGCCACAGTTACCAAACAGTGTGGTACTGGCACAAAAATAGACAATTTTCCATAGATCAATGGAAAAAGTAGAATTCAGAAATAAACCCATGTTGATATGGTCAATTAATCTATGACAAAGGAGGCAAGACTATGCAATGGTGAAAAGACAGTCTTTTCAATAAATAGTGTTGGGAAAACTGGACAGCTACATGTAAAAGCATGAAACTGGACCACTTCCTCACACAATATGCAAAAATAAAGTCAAAATGGATTAAAGACTTGAATGTAAGACCTGAAACCATAAAACTCCTACAAAAAAAAAACTTAGGCATTACACTCTTAACATGGGCCTTAGCATGTGTTTTTGACATGTCTCCTTGGGCAAGGGAAACAAAAGCAAGAATAAATAAACGGAACTTCATCAAACTAAAAAGGTTTTGCACCATAAAGGGAACCATCAACAAAACCAAAAGGTCACCTCCTGCATGGGAGAATATATTTGCAAACAATATATCTGATAAGGGATTGATATCCAAATTATATAAAGAACTCACATGACTCAATATAAAAAAATTCAGTTAAAAATGGGCAGTGGACCTGAGCAAATTCTTTTCCAAAAAAGACATACAGTTGGCCAACAAGTATATAAAAAGATGCTCAACATCACTAATCATCAGGGAAAAGCAAATCAAAATCACAATGATATATCATCTGTCAGACTGACTGTAGTCAAAAAGACAAGAAATAGCAAGTGTTGGTGAGAATGTGGAGAAAAGGGAATTCTTTTGCACTGCTGGTGGGAATGCAAAATGGTACAGTCACTATGGAAACAGTATGAAAGTTCCCCCAAAAATTAACAATAGAACTATCATACGATCTAGCAATTCCACTCCTGGCATTAATTTACAATATACAAGATAAGGCAGCAACCTAAGTGCCCATCAACAGAAAAACTGATAATGAAGAGGTGGTTTATATATACAGTGGAATATTACTCAGCCATAAAAATGATGAAATTGTGTCATTTGTGACAACATGAATGGACCTAGAGGATATTACGCTAAGTGAAAAAAGTCATATGGAGAAAGACAAGTACCATATGATTCTGCTTATTTGTGGAATCTAAAAAAACAAAATAAATGAACAAACAAAACCAAAACAGAGTAATAGAAACAGAGAACAAACAGGTGGTTTCTAAAGGGGAAGGAGTTGGGGGAATGAGTGAAATAGGTGAGGGAAATTAAAAGGTACAAACTTCTAGTTACAAAATAAATGAGTCACAGGATGAAATGTACACTGTGGGGAATATAGTCAATCATAACTTAATATCTTTGTATGGTGACAGATAGTAACTAGACTTACTGTGGTAATCCTTTCATAATCTATAAAAATAGAGATCCATATTTTGTACACCTGAAACTAATATAGTATTTTAGGTCAATTGTAGCTCAATAAAAATAAAATTTCAGAATTTGGAATCAGAAAGAAGTTAGTGAAAGAAAAACGAGTTTAAAAAAAAAACGAATGTATGGAAAACAGAATGAAAAAGAGAAAATACAATAAATTTTAGAAAATAGAAAAAAGTCAAATTGAAAAATAAATCCAGAAATTATTTCTTTTATAAAAGTAGCAAGTCTCTTGTAAATGAGAAAAGACATAAATGCAAATAATATTGGGGATAAGGATGGAGACATAATAAATATGGATGAGGTTGAAATAGTAAAAAAATAATACTATGATAGTAGAAAATTATCATTGAAATGTTTCATTTTTAAAGAATATATTAAAAATCAAATTAAATTAAAGAGAAAGAGAAAATCCAAATAAGATAATAAGCATAGTTGAAATAGAAAAAATAATTTAAGAAGCAGATCATTTAAAAGCCTGGGATTCACAAACTCACCAACACATTAAATATTCAGAAATTGTTGAGTAAAGAAATCTGTCCCACTTTGTTTAAATATTTCTCATGCTTACTAGAACATAAAACTTGGGGGGAAGTTACAAATGTTATCATTATTTCATGTAGTCTAAGGAACCCATTTTGGGCATTGTTGCTCTGAAGGAATTATAATTGAATTGACTTAGCGATTACTTACAGATCAGAAGGCTGGGTAATATAATAGACCCTATTGGCTATTTACAGCTCTCAGCTGATCCGTAGCCATAGCAACAGCAACTTGTCTGCATAGCCTTCAACCTGCTTTGTGCAGAAAGGCTCACCTCAGTAATCAGTGCTTTTGCTCTGGGCCTTTTCTAATGCACAGGGTGGGATGCCCACAGGAGCCCAGTTAGTAGCCACACATGTGAAACCTTGAAGTACTGAGTAACTATTGCCAAAGGACGATTTTCACTCCAGAAAGGAGATAGTCAACCACTTCATTTATTCCTTATGGACACATCATTCTGGGATGTGTATTAAATCCCTTTCACTTGAAGTTCCCAGCAGAATCAAGCACCTTTTTACCCATAGGGATAATCAACCAGTAACATTATTGTGTTAACTCTCTCTCTCCTTTCTTTTTTCACTCTCTCAAGTCCTTCACTACTGTCAATTGGATCACTTGTCAGACTCTGATTTCTGCAGAACTTAAGCTAAGACAAGGACTGACATATAGACTGATAGAAGAAGACATATATGATATATGCTATATATTCTATATGAAATATAATGTAGACAACAAATCTTGTGCTATGTTTTGAACTCAGTACAGTAGCTTTAAGGAATTGTGTATGAAACAAAACTCACATTCTATATCTGATAGGGAGGGAAGAATAAAGAAAATAATTTTTTCCATATTTAACATAAGCCCACCTCATTCCAAGGTTTATGTAAGTTTGAGCTATAAGTGGAATTATAGCTATCGTTCCTACCCTATTTAATAAGATCTTCAGTGATCATGATCTTTGGCAAACAAGATATACATTTTACAACCAAAAGGTAATTGCATGGACAGCAAGAATTGTGCTCAGTGATATTGTCAATAACAGAATTGGTGGGTCTGTGTGGTATAAAGTCTTTTCATTTTCTTCTTAAACCCATTGTATCCTTTGGTAGGTAGGTTTATTGAGAGATGATGGCACTTAGGTTATTTTGATTTGTCAAATGATTTTCAAAATTTGTTTTAAAGAATAAAGGAGAAATTCATATCATAGAAGAAAAAATAAATGAAATTCATTAATTTAATAAATAAAATTTCTTGCCAGCAGAAAAATAAATGAAATGTAAATGAAATTCAATAAATTCAATAAATGAAACTCTTTGCCATCAGGAAAAAGGAGAAAATTAGAAACAATCCACTTTCCAAAATAAAGCAGGTTTCAACTTTAATCGACACTTACACTTGACCATTTTATTAAGGATAAGATAAATGAAGGACTTATGCTTTTTAAGCAAAATTCCTGAACAGCTATGTTTTAAGCAAAAGTTTGACCTTAAAATGTATCAAATTTAAATATTGCCCTCATTAATCAAATAGAAAAGCCAATATCTCGTGGCTTGGAATACCCTTGTGTTTGGCAGAACCACTGGAGAGGCCCCAGATTGACTTCAGTTGGTGTGGCATATGTGGATCCCTGAGTGATTCATTTCCAGATGGAAACATGTGCTAAAAGAACTTCAGTTCTAAGATGAAGCAATCATGGAGAAAACTTTTTCTGAAATTGAGGAAGGCCATGGTGTCTGGCTTGAAATGAAACCATCACAGAGCAAGGTCATATAGCAAAAATAAAATTATAGTCATCTCAGTAGTTATCACCCTCTACAAACATTTCACCTTCTATTTTCAACTACTAAAGGCAAAAAGTTCTGTTTTTATGAAACTGAGATGTAATGGCAATGTCTTGTAACCAATTGCACTTTAATTTTTTTTAGTAGAGAAAATTCAACATTTCAAATGTCAAACTATTGGAAAGTATAAACAAACATTTTCCTTTGAAGAAATTACAACCTAGATTGCTTCAAGCATACATAAATTTCCAAGGCCACAGCATACATTATAAACATATAAAGAAAAAGCACTCAGCTAAAGTTGAAGTCAGTTGTCATGGGAGGAAGGAAAAATAAAAACATTCCCCTGATTGAAACTGATACACATTCTGCTTTATATTGTAATTATTTGTGTATACATCTTATTTCTGAACCATAATAATAGGACAAGTAAAGCCTTTTGTTATTGCCTATATGACCTCCTCTAGTGTCAATGTCATACATTCTCAAAAATGTTGCTTTAAATAAATTTGAATTGATAAATTCAAAACTCTTTGAAAAATCACACATAAAACATAATACAACCCTATGGTTAATTACACGTTTGGGAAAAATGTGTTCTGATGTGTTCCCTTATCCATGAGGGAAAGTCGAGGCTATGAATCTATAACTCAAGTAAAGATAATATAAGAAGTGGAGGACCAGGATGAGAAACTGGTTCTATCATCACACATGGCATTGTATCATGTGGTACATGGGCTGACATGGACTATGTGATATGGAGGACCACAAGGGAGCTTCCACTCAGAAATATATATACTCTTAAGTGGAAATCAGAGGTCGGCTTATTTTCAGTCTTTCACACTCTAACCTCAGCCCAAAAGGTCTGGGTTCTAACCCACAGTCGGAGGAAGGCCACAGACCCCGCCTTCCCTGTAAGGTCAATTGTTTTTGTTTGTTTGTTTGTTTGTTTTTAATTACCTGTATTGTATATAATCTGTGGTGGAAAATAAAATTTATCAAGAATTTCATAGCACTGTACACCAACGCTGTTAAAAAAATTACTCTAAAACTGTCTTTCCTTATAGTGGATTTAAGAAAAATGTAACAAAAGAAGGAAGAAGGATTCCTAGAATAAACAGCTATGTTTTGCCAAGAAGACTTCAAATCAAGACTTTGGGAGGGGAAGGGTATATCTCAGTGATCGAGCTTTTGCCTAGCATGCATGAGGTCATGGGTTCAATCCCCAGCACCGCCATTTAAATAAATAAATAAACTTAATTACCTCCCACCTCCAAAAAAAAAAAAAAAGACTCTCTACCAAGTGCAGCTAGTGGATCCTGCAGGACAGAGTACGTGTGAAAATCAGCAGACAACTTTGGGATACTTCAACGAGTAGTTGAACAACAGTACATCTTGAATCTACTATTTCTGGCAGGTTTCATGTTTGTCCTAGGGTAATTTTAAATACTGAGGTCTGCTTTGTCAGAATGAATGTGACCAGATTCATTATGAAAAAATTCTTTATTTTCTTAACATGAAAAAGGATCTGAGTGTAGTTGAACCAAAAAGTCAGTAAGAATCTTTAAGAGAAAAGACTCACAGATACCCTTTGCAAACACATTTTCCCCTTTTTTCTTCCTTCCATTGGTGTTTTACTGAAAAGCTCACAACCTGATGGAATGGAACAGAGAACGTTCTGACAGACTTTTAAAATTAGAGGAGGAAAAAATTTCCAGAGAATCTCATCCTATTTAAACTCTTCTGACTCCGTGAACAGAAGTGTCATTGCTATTCAATGTGACAAATTACAGTTGGAATGATTCTACCTAAAACAAAATGACTTTATAAATACACAAATCAGTTTGCAGCCAATGTCTTGATGATTGAAAAATATATCCGCAATGAGGATGATCACTTTTATTCTGTGATCCAGTATCGTCCTCATCAGGCAAGACATCCTTCTGTGCAATCTTGTTAGGTACTGGTACACTCTAAAAAAACAAAACAATTTTGCAAACTAAGGTACAGATACGATTTTCAAAATATTAATTTGAATATAAACTAAACATTTTTGTGTGATTAACCAATTATACATAACAATCATTAAAAGATTATGACTTTGATGATCTTTAGGTCTTGTTGTTATTCCACATTCCACAGTGTTCCTTCCAGTTTAATTATATAACAGTAGACAAAATATTCCAGTAATATGCAAATTAACATCCAACTACAAACACGAAACACATGTATTTTGCAGGATAAATAAAGAAAGGGCACAGTGGGGACTGAGTCCAAACTGGGAAGGCACTGCCACGTCTACTGGACTGAGAAGGCAGCGTGAGGACCGCTGCTCCAAACATGCTCCCCTCCGACATTCCTCTGTCACGGGCAGTCACTCAGTTCTCTATTCCTCGGTCTGCTCACCCACAACTCAGGGAAGAATTTACCACATTATATGGTGGGGGTCTTCAGAATCTCACAAAAGAACTCAGACCTTGAATGAATATATCTAACCCAACATGATACATATAACTGCCTGTCCTTTTACCTTAAAATTCAGGCTTAATTTTGGGGGGAATCTTGAATGTGAATTGTTGAAAACTAATTTACAATGTGGCATTCATTAAATTATATTTATTGCATATATAATCTGTCATGTTAGGAGTTCTGCTTCTCCTGCCTCTTGACATTTATGATGTTAATATTGTGAGCATAGTTATAAGTATAATTGTGTTACCGAGTCCAAACTCATTCTGCTTTGCTCACTGCAAGACAGGCCAATAAATAGGGAGACAAGGTGTTGGGGCAAGGAATAGAGACTTTATTCAGAAAGCCTGGAGACTGAGAAGATAGCAGACTAATGTCCTGGAGAACCCTCTTCCCCAAGTCAGAATTCAGGCTCCTTTGATACTAAAAAGGGGAGAGGGTGTGGTTGGTTGTTGCAAACTTCTTGGTGTAGGAATTCTTTGTTCTTGGAATCCTTTGTTCTTGCAGCTTTCCACGTGGGTCAGGTCATGGTGTCCCTGTAAAACCTCCAACAAAACAAATGCTATTTTCTAGTCTGCAACTTGTTATCTTTACATAAGTTCAAAAGTGTTAATATTCTTAAAGGTCAGAGCCTTGAGAATAGGCTCTCCTGTCTATTTTAGGATAAGGCAACATTATTTTACCAAAGGTTGCAGAGCCAGCAAAACTAAGCCTGGAAAACAGTACACAGGGTTAAAGCCAAAGAAACAGCTCTATTACGGAGTCAGATTTGTTCTTTTCGATTACAATCGGGCACTTACAACATCTTCTGTGTATCCATTAAGTCAGTGCCCAATGAAAAGTGCAAGTTCAACATGCTAACAGTATTGTTTATATAACACACTGTAATGTACTAGTCATCATTGCATAAGTGACTTTGTTTTATTCCTGCAGTAATGCCCTGCAATAGGAAAGCCAGGTGTAATATTACATTCATCTTACTGATAAAGAAAGTGAAGCTCAGAGAAATTGTGGCTTGTCCAAGGCAATAGGGTTGGTAAGTGGGACAGCCCAGATGTGAGCATGTCTTCTGTTGTGACTATAATTTACCATGGGTTAAGTTAGTCCAGGTTTAAGGCCTTGGAAAAAACCTACAATAAACATAAATAGAATCATATTGTAAGGAAATAGACCTTAAGCTTAAGTCTACTTGATTGTCCCTTGTAGGTTTTCAAGTTTTTAATTGCTATGTGTAATTTGATGGTATTACTGATAATAATGAGAAAGACATAAAATGATGGACTAAATTCCATGAAATTAATATATCACCGAGTTTAAATCATACTGGAACCTATTTGGAGAGCTTCTGTAGAGCAAATGTCTGATTATCTGGGATGAAAATTACCACCGTCATTCTCATGTAGTACAAGGGCTGGGAAGTTTTTAAGAAGGGATTTATAAAAAAATAAAAAGGGGCAGAGGACTGGCTCTATTCAGGGATTTCCTGTCAAAGGTGGTGGTGTCAGGGGAAGCAAGTCCCTTCTTCACAGATGGGGCTGCACAATTAATAACATATGGCGAAGTGAGGAAAGAATGAAGCTGAGGAGGACTCAAAAAAAAAGAAAATTTATTGGGGTTTCATTTTTATCTTTGATGAACATAGGCACACACAAGGAAATATTACCTTATGACATTGGGCAAGTTACTAGACTCGGAAATCCTGGCCAGAGAGTCTATTATAATTGATCTGTTCTTTGCTAGATGTCGTCTTCCTCACAGGCAGATGCTTTATCAAAGAAGGGCTTGCATTTCATGTTAATTTTTCATATTCTAATCACTAACAGATTCAGAATGTTTCTTAAAGAGGAGACAGTTCTACAGATTCTTCTAAAGTTTCCAAGTAGCTTGTGTTTGAGAAAAAGCCATTCAGGTAGTTTTTGTTTGGACGGGATAATGTTCTAAGTCTTGCAAATAAAATAACCCATTAGTCGCTCGTTACCTTCATTAATCTTGGCTGTTTAGACATTTCTAATGAAAAGAAATATTTTATTGTCATCCAATATTATTGTTGAATTAATAAGGTCAGAACAATTCGTTATTTTTATGATGTAAAATAATATCTGTGCAGAGCAGCTAATGACCTAATTTTTAAACCATTAGATAATGTTTTCTATAATAAAAATAATTTGATCATTTAATCTTATTATTGAGCAAATAAGCTATTTATTAAATTATTATTCATGTTTGAAAATATTTTCACATTAGAAAATTTAAAACTTGATTGAAATCAGGATGAAAATCCATAATTACAATGTATCATTCCATTGCTTTGATCTACAGGTGTTTCCTAATTTTCCTTGTTCTGCTTAAAAATTTTTACTGTGTAGGCATTTTAAGTAGAAACTTCACCAATTCAGAAATTTGTCAACGTTTCATGTATAGACCTCATTCTGGAAAGGATCTAAAACCTTTAATGAGTTTTCTAACTTTTTTTCCACAAAGAAATAAAGATGCTTTTAAACTTTTCTTACACTCTTTGTCCCCACATCCATGCCTTCCAACCTCTCCTCCATCACAGCCCAGATAATGTTGCACCTCTCCAGTTAAATTTTCCCCACTGAGCGCCTCCTTGCCATCAGCTCTGACTACTCAATAAATCACTTTTAGAAACACCAAAACCCAGATCCCTACCTCCACCAATGATCAGAATCCCTGGTGGGATGAAGGCCTCCGTTTGTTTATAAGTCTCCCCAGGTGATTTTAAAAGGCAACCAGGCTTGGAAATTCACTTCTGCACATTTTCTTCACAGTTTAGCAGTGAAAAAATTGTTCTCCTCCATCCAAGCCCTGGTCAGGGCCCAGCACACTTCTGGGCACACATGGGTTTTGGCTAAAGGGAACCATTTACCCTGTGACCTTGCTGATGACCCTAAAAGCGCAAACTGCTCAGCTGCCAATTACCAACCTAATGACTTGGTGCTTTAGCCTATAGAACAGCAAATACTTAATTTTTTTAAATATGTATAATGATAAATTCTTATAAGAGGGTCTAATCATAACACTGTTGTCTCTCTCCTACCCTTTTTAAAATTTTCTTCAGGAAATGCAGATAGACTAAAAGAAAGTCAGCTTTTGAAATGGACAGATGTGTCCTGAAACCTCGGTTTTACCACTCACGTGCAGAATGCCTTGTGAACGGTTTCATCATGTTGAATTTCAGCTTCCCTAAAAGAAATGTGGGGATAAATATTCTATCTACACAGTTGATTCAAGGGCAAAACAGAATAAATGTATAAAATACCTGGCGCATAAGTTTTCTAGCAACATTGTTCCATTCCCCTAAAGGATCTTATACTTTAAAACCAGTTTTTACATTGAATTTCTAGAGCACAGTGGCAGCTTTTCCGGGGACATGGTTGGGACAGGTCTGGAGAGGCACCAGAAAAAGAACTCCAGCCTCTTAAAATCGGGTTCCACCAGAGGAGCTCCACTTTGATCTATTTTATTTAGTGGCTTTTGACATGAGACATCATATGTTGAAATAATTCTGTCGAAGGAAAAAAAGTACATAAATGCCACTGATCTAAGTTATTATGGTAGCCACCACTTGTGTTTTCCTTTCACTGTCGCGCATAATTCACTATGAAAGCACATGTAGTTTTATTTATCTCATCAGTTATAATATTGGCCTCAATTCTGTTTTTACACATTAAAAAAACAGTTTGGTACTCTGTACTTGGACCACAGTAAAAGGTCAATTTTTTTGGAAGAAATTCTTAGTAAGTTTTATCACATAGTTAGTAAACCAGATGATAAATGATTAAAACACCATGTCTGATTAAGCCAAAGTACCGAACGCTGAAGTCACAAGTAGAAGATTCATATTTTAGATGTGGATACAGAATGTAACAAATGTAACATCATACAGGGTTTTAAGGAAGCAATGGAACTTGGTCAATACCAGGAAGAAAGTAATTGTGTAAGGTGGTTTAGGCAAGATGATCTCAAAGAACTTGTGATCTTTCCCTTATTTCAGCTGTAATAAGAATTAGTGCGACCAACAGCAGTCTGGAATTTCTGTAGATACTAGTCATTTTAGTTCATTGTTTCCCCAAATAGTAGAGAATACATGATCTTCTTGCTGTTTTTAATTTAACAAATGTAATCATACTGCTATAAATATAGCTGCTTATCATATCCATCCAAATTTCTGGAAATTATTAAGATTTATTGTTGGAATAACAAGAGCAAAATAAGTTGTGCCCTTGCATATTTTCTGTAGGGCATTTCCTGTTGCTTTCTGCATATTATTTTATTGCAATCATAGTTACAGCTGAACCCATTAATATTCTCTCTGTCTCTGTCTCTCACACTTAAGGATATGGCATAAGTGGCTAAAATTACTAGGTAAAGTTCATCCCTAAATTTTTTAATGGCTCATCCACGATGTTTTCTTCCTTGATACATAGATCGTTGGCATCTTTTGAAATCCACTGAGGCACGTAGCACAAGGTGGCTTGCAATAGCAAAGGCCACAAAATGACAATTTGGCCAGAAACAAGAAACAGCTTATCAAAATGCCAAATGAAAACCTTGGTAGTTGAAATTTTTGACGTTTTGAAGACCACACAACTTGGGTTCCTATGATTTTACATACATCATTAGTATTCATGGCTATAAAACATGTATTCTTTAGTCTTCAGCATATTCTTTAGTTTTCAAAGTACCTTTTCAATAACATTAATAATGAAGTGAGATAATACCAGGAGCACATTGTCTCTCTAAATCAATTTGCTTCCTGGAGGTGAAAAAATTACATGCAACTGCTAGCATTTTTTGTCCATACCATGTTAGCATATTAGTCTAGTTCACAGAGTTATAACCCTTTTGTTTGTAGAACAAATATTGGCAAAACAAGAACCAGGAAAATGCTTTTAGACAATGTCAAATCAAGACAGTATATAATACAAATACTTCTATTAACTTCAAGTTGACCAGACACACATCTTCTTGGAAAACCAGCAAAGCTTGTCCCTTAATTAAATTTGTTTTTTGATGAAACAAAAAAGTGAAATGTCAGTTATCTGAAAACTATTTTGAGATGAGTTTAATACAATTCTCTTAAAATTTGCAGGGCTGACTGTGTGCTAGATATGGTGCTAGGTCTACAGAGAAAACAAAGGATGAGACATAATCTCTCTTTTGAGGGAAGATCACAGGTATGTCAACAGGTTTTTGTCAGAGTAATGTGGTAACTGCAATAATGGACTTGGATACAAGGTGCAATAGTAGAGAGCATAGGAAAGGAACTGATTCTTTCTGGAGAACAAGCACATGAGAATTACACAGAGAAGGGGGACTGAGCTGAAAGTCAAAGGGCAAGAAAAGAGGTGAGAAACAAGATGGCCAGGAAATAAAGAGTAGGCAGAGGACTTCAGTCAGAGTGAAGAGAGACATGAAGCACTGAGGGCGAGGAGCAGTATAATGAGATATCTGAAAAAACGCTAATATGCAGTTACAGGGGAGTGAAGTTCGATACAGTACATGGCAAGAATTAAAGTCATATGTATGGAGTTCTTTCATGCCATGTAAGTCATTATTTGGGGTACCAATGGTATCCAAATTTATTTTAGTTTTTACCCAGACAACTTGTAAAAACAACAACAACAACAAAAAAGCACTCCTTCAATATCTGTGTGTGTTTATTTATTTAATTGTGAACTTAAGAGCAGTTTTTAAAAACATGTCTTATATATTGATACCTTTCCAGTGTCTATAATAGCCCCTGGCACAAAAGAACTCTTAATATATAGCTGTTCAGTGAAGGACGCACATTACTAGACATAAATAAAAATACAGTTTTCCAGGGGATCTGCTAAAGATGAAATAAAATGGAATGTTAAGGGTTTTGCTAATTGGGATAGCTTTATATTATCATTAGCTGATAATCTCAAGGTGCAGTATATGCTTTGAGGCTCACCTATAACAATGGCAAATGTAAATCAGTATTTTTCACAGTCTTCTTGATAATTTTGACTTTTCTTGCCTACCATCTTCTCAGATCTTACTAGGTTATCCTTCTCTCTACCTTGTGAATTGGCTGAGAGAAAGCTGATATTAAGAGGAGAAGCGTTTCCGCTCTATCATTTTTTAATTGCTCTTTCTGCCTCCATCACTGTACTGTCTTCCAGCAGCGGTTTCTTCGGGGGAGCATTTTTAAGCAGCCTATTCATTTTTTGAGATTCGGTCAAGACTAACTGATATAAGTGATGATCATTTGCTGATCCATTTACACTGCAGAATATTGCAATGCACTGAAAGTAAATGAGGGAGAGGGTATAGCTCCGTGGTGGAGCACATGCCTAACATGTGTGAGGTCCTGGGTTCAAGCCCCAGCACCGCCACTAAAAATAAATAAATAACTGACCTAATTACCTCCCTCCAAAAACAAAAGCAAAAAACAAACAAAAAAGGAAAGTCAACTAAAGAGTGAGGGTGTCCTCATCAAACTGCACTGTGACACCCCACCACTTGCCTCTGAATTCTTTACGTGACCATTTCTTATCAGTGGAACTGGAGGAGGGCGCCAGGGCTCACCTGCGTGTTACTTATCAGCATAGTGTCATCAATTTCTTTTTATTATAATACAGTCATAACATTTATATGTAAATATTTCAATATTTTATTCTTGTACTCCAAAGGGTTGCCTTTTCCCCCCTGAGGTGCATGCACCCTCCTTTGGAGACCATGGCTGTGGAAACAGAAACCAAAGGAAAAAAATGAGGCACAGAAGTGACCTGTTTAGACTTGAATTGGAAGAACTGCTCTGCGGCCGAGATTCCTAGACAGTTTAGGCATGCATTTTAATTCTATCGTTTCAGATGGATAGAAAACTTTCCAATATGTACTTTAGACGTTTTTGAATTATTAATCACTATCTTAACAGTACTTCATTTTTTCTCTATGACATTATTATTATACTGTGCTGCAATACAGAGAGATCTTTAAGTCTAGTAAGTTTTTTAAAACCATGAGCCTTTATATAAAGTCATCCCCATTATTATTCTTTTGAAATTCCTATTATTAATTTTCAGAAAATTTGAGCCTCTTCTCCTTCATCTAGTTGTTATTATTATTACTGTTGTTGTTATTATAAGTCCTTCTTGAGTCACCCAATTTAATTCATGTTCAGAGGGTGTAAAACCTAGATTACCAGACTTAGTAAAATTATATCTAAAATAAGGCAAATGCTTTCTGAGTTCAGGCCTGAAGGCTGTTTCTCTAAGCAAACTTAATGTGGGATTTAATTTGTGGACTCAGTGTTCTCTACACTTTTCAGAGGCTTTTTTTTTTTTCTTTTTTGTCTCAATTTTTAGATGTGGGACATTTTCCAGATGAATTTAAATGGCAGATCCCCAAGTTCTGGACAAAGGAAGCATGACTGTACCTGCTCATGGTTGCTCTTTATAAAGAACTTGTTAACATTTCCTTTTCATTTCTTAGGACATTGGCATACTTCTAAACTTGCTGAATGGAAGTCCAGAGAGATCTGAGTGATAAAAACAGGGAAGCTTTGGCCCTGACGTGCAAATTGAGGACTGCTGAAAAGCAAGACACAGAAGGAGCAAGGAAAGAGGTGGTTAGGGGTAAATGCATACAAAATCTAGGGCTTTTTCTGACTGAGAGACCCTTATAACCTGGTGTGAGTCCTGAGTGAAGTAATAGTTCAGATGAATAAGAGGATGTACCTGAGTTGATGGGCAAATAGAGAACAGGACCTGTCTCAGGGACCAGGTCAGAGAGAAGGCACACACCCACGGTCCGGGACACAGTGTTGATTCTCAGCAATGCCCACAGCTGGGCAACCACTGCTTGGGGGGCTCCAAACAGGAATGAGGCTGGAATGATTCTCAAAGAAACCAATTTAAGATAAATAAAATCATCCCTTCCATATGTTGTCAGGTGCCTAGACAATCAAGATTTTATTTGTTCTACTGACTGTAAAGCTATTCATCTACTGTGAAAATTTGCATAAGTACAGAAAAGTACTACAAGTAATACAAATATATGCATCCATATCTTCTCAGAATCAATGCCTATTAGTATTTTATCCTATTTGTTTCAGATTTTTGTTAAAGGAATAAAACAGCAGCGTTTAACTTTGAATTCCTTCCCAGCCTCAAAATTGAGACACTGGGCTTCCACTATAAGGGCAATTTGGAGTTTGAGAAATTAACCAGAAAAAAATCAGAGCTATACTATACCAAAGTTTTCATACAAAACTTTGGGTTATGTTGCACATAGGACAAAAGGAAGTATCACTGATTTCTTTTGCTATAGATTTTTCTTCTTTTTTTTTAGCTATAATGCAGTCTTTTTTATTATTATTATTAATAATAATTACTATTATTATTATTATTGAAGTATAGTCAGTTTACAATGTGTCAATTTCTGGTGTACAGTATAATCTTTTTTACAGTATAATATTTTAGTCATACGTATACATACATATATTCGTTTCCATATTCTTTTTCATTATAGGTTACTACAAGACATTGAATATAGTTCCCTGTGCTATACAGATTTTTCTTTTTCATCATATAATAGTGCTTTAAATGTCTCATTAGATATTCATTAGCTTTTCTTGATGGATAGCAGTACATTTGTTTTGGCATCTACATTATGGGCAAGGAGTTTCTAAAGTCCTGTTTAATGGATTCACATAGTTTTAATTCCTGACAAGGGAGTGCCTGAACTGAGCCACCAACAGGAGAAATCAAAGGATTAAAACATCTTAGCTGCTGTTCTTTTTCACTTAAGGAAACACAAAATGCCAGATGCAGATCTTTTGGAAGCCAAGTGTGCCTGTAAACAAATTATGTTTTGTCCCCATATTATACTTTCTTTTGGACCATGAGGCAGGAGGGTCCCAGGCTGAGTTCTCAGGCAGCAGATGTGAGATGGAGGTTTGTGTGCAGGGGTTATTGAGTAATGCCTTGGGAACAGCCCTGTAAGGGAATGAGGGAGACAGGCGTGGGCAGAGGGCGGACTGAATGGTGAGGCAGATACAAAAGAAGCCTTAGCTGAGTCCCGGGGCTCATGGGAGCAGGGATGGCTCCTCACAATTGTCCTTATTTGGGGAGGGAGGTAGGAAGGGCTGCTGCCGGGGAGAGGATAACAGCCTTCAGCCAGGCAGTTCTTTGTGGTCTAGGGCAATTTCTAGAGAGGGCCCTAGTTTGGCACCATCAGCAGACAATACTACCAGCATCTAGGGAATGAGGGCCTCAGTTCTGGAGAGGGAATCTGTGCAGCTCATGATGCCTGTGCTCAGCCTGTGCCTGCAGCATCTGTAGGACAGCACAGAGCAGGTAAGCCAAATAGCCATTCGTTTCTCAGGGACCACTCTCCAAATGAATGCAGTTTGGTTTCTTTGAAAATATTTCAGTTATAGTGGTAAAGTTATATATATGATTTTATACAAATATTTAAACTATACAAATATTTTTCTTATCTTTTACTTTAAACAATGAAACTTTTCAAGTATCCATTTAAGAACTGTTTCAACGGAGATGTGCAAAAGTAAGAAAAGTCATGCTCACTCCCTGAGAGGGAACAACAAAATAATTGCACAGATTAAATACACAGATATGGAACCCCTAGGGAACAAGGATATAACCTTGAATAAGGGAATGCATAATAATGTTTCAGGAATAAAAACATTAATGAAATTTAGGTTGGAGATGTTTCCAGAATGGGATGGTATCTGCATTGCTGAAGAAATATTAATAAAAGCACTGGTTGAAATTTTTTTGTTCATTTTTCCAAAGACACTGTTTTCAGCAGTTAGAAAGTAGTTGTCACCACATTACATACTAACTTCTTTTTGTAAGTACCTAGGTTATCAGAAGTTATAAAACAAAACATGGAACAAACAGATGAATTATGGTTTGCAAAATGTTGTAGTCCAGTAAAATATCATCTAAAGGACCTTGCAATATTATGACTTTGGTGAAAATCTAGATTAAGTAATTTCCCCATATAGTTCTCCCTTTATCTTTAACTCAAAAGACATACAACACAACTATCACTCTTGTGTTTATATAAGAACAGAATGTGGTCCTGTTCCACTAGAACTCAGCATCCCGCTGACAGTGCACAGATCACGTGATTTAGTGTATCTCTCAGGTATACAGATATTGTCCTCTATGTGATGGCTTATGATGCTAAAGCTTCCTGCAGTTTAGAAAGAGAACAACTCAATTTAAAAGTGCTAGTCTTGTAATTCTTCAGGATTTCATGAGTACTCTTAGAGGCTGACTTACTTACTGATTAATTGATTGCAACTATATGGCTTTTGAGTGAAATGTCTGAATACAGGCATTATAAAGTACAAGCAGACCTTGTTTTACTGTGCTTCACAGATATTGTATCTTTTTTTTACAAATTGAAAGTTTACATCAACCCCACGTCCAGCAAGTCCATCGGTGCCGTATTTCCAGCAGCATTTGTTCACTTCATGCCTCTGTGTCACATTTTGGTAATTCGTGTAATATTTCAAATTTTTTTTATTTTTATGATATTTGTTATGGTGACCTGTGATCAGTGATCTTTGATGTTACTATTGTCATTGTTTTAGGGGGCCACAAACCACGTTCATATAAGATGATGAACTTAATTGATAAATGTGTGTGTTCTGACTGCTCTACTGACCAGCCATTCCCTAGTCTCCCTCTCTCCCTCCTCGGGCCTCCCTATTCCCCGAGACACGGCAATACTGAAGTTAGGCCAATTAATAACCCTACAGTGCCTCTGAGTGTTCAAGTGAAAGGAAGAGTCTCGTGTCTTTCACTTGAAATCAAAAGCTAGAAATGATCCAGCTTAAAGAGGAAGGCAAGTCAAAAGCAGAGACAGGAGGAAAGCTAGCCTTCTTGCGCAAGTTAGCCAAGCTGTGGATGCAAAGGAAAGATTCTTAAAGGAAATTAAAAGTGCTACTTCAGTGAACACGTGAATGATAAGAAAGTGCAACAGCCTTATTGCTGGTATGGAGGAAGTTCTCACGGTCTGGATAGAAGATCAAACCAGCCACAACATCCCCTTAAACCAAAGCTGAATCCAGAGCAAGACTCTAACTCTCTTCAGGTTTACGAGGGCTGAGAGAGGTGAGGAAGCTGCAGAAGAAAAGTCTGAAGCTACCAGACGCTGGCTCATGAGGTTTAAGGAAAGAAACCATCTCCATAACCTAAAAGTGCAAGGTGAAGCAACCGATGCAGAAGCTGCAGCCATTATCCAGAAAATCTAGCTCAGATCATTAATGAGGTTGACTACACTAAACAACAAAGCTTCAATGTCCATGAAACAGCCTTACATTGAAAGAACATGCCATCTAGGACTTCCAGAGCTAGAGAAGAGGAGTCAATGCCTGGCTCCCAAACGTCAAACGACAGGCTGACTCTTGTAAGAGGCCAGTGCAGCTGATGACTTTAAGTTGAAGTCAAAGCTCATTTACGAATTCTGAAAATCCTAGGGTCTTAAAAATAAGCTAAATCTTCACTGCCTATGCTCTATAAATGGAAAAAGAAAATCTGGATGACAGTACATAAGTTTATAGCATGGTTTACTGAATATTCTAAGCCCACTTTTGAGACCTATTACCCAGAAAAAAAATTCATTTCAAAACGTTACTGCTCACTGCCAGTGCACCTGGTCACCCATGTGCTCAGATGGGGATGTACAGCCAGATCCTTGTTGTTTTCATGCCTGCTAACACAATATCCACTCTGCAGCCCAGGGATCAAGGAGTAATTTTGACTTTAAAGTATTTTATTTAAGAAATACACTTGGTAAATTTATACCTGCCAGAGATAGTGATTCCTCTGATGGATCAGGGTAAAGTCAATTGAAAACCTTCTGGAGAGGATTCATCATTCGAGATGCCACTGAGAACATTTGTGATTCATGGGAAGAGATTAAAATATCAACATTAATAAGGGTTTGGAAATATCAACATTAGTAAGGGTTTGGATGCCTTTGAGGTGTTCAAGACTCCAGTGGAGAAGTAATTGCAGATGTGGCTGAAAAGCAAGAGAGCTAGAATTAGAAGTGGAGCCTGAAGATGTGGCTGAATTGCCACATTTTAATGATGAAACTTAAATGATGAGGATTTGCTCTTATGGATGAGCAAAGAAAGTGGTTTCTTGAGATGGGATCTACACCTGGTGAAGATACTGTGAAGATTGTTGAAATGACAACAAAGGATTTAGAATATCACATAAACTTCTTACCCCAAAAGAGGGATGGAAACGACCTCAGTTCTTGTCTTATCCAAAAGAGAAGAATTCAAATGGGAGATGGAAGCATTGTGTAGAGAAAGATTTTAGAGGTTTTATCTAGCAAAGGGAAAGTACTTCTCCAAGAGCCAGAGGCAGGCTGATCCAAGGGCAGGTAGCAGTGGTCTTTGTTTGCCCCCTTCTCTTATACCCTCATTTAGCGGTGATCTCTTGATTAATTGACGGCTCTTGCCCCAGGAGTGCTTAGTCATGCTCGTTCCCTTTTGCTCATGTCCTTACCCATGGTGCACACAGACAAACCCACGGTGGGGGCTAAACTGCAATGCTAATTATTTTACAATGAGCACTGAGTCACGTCAGGTTAGGTCCTTGTTTCTACTGTGCAGCTGCGGCTGTCGCATCCTAACCAGGTTCTTGCTGGCACTCATTTAGAGGAGGTAAAGCTAAAGGTAGGCATAATGCTGTCTTCTGGACCATCCTCTTTCTCCACCTTATCTACCCAGTGCCCCCATTTATTTAACTACCTAACAAACTTAGTTGCTAAAGCAGCAGCAGGGTTTGAGAGGTTGACTCTGATTTTGAAATAAACTCTAATGTGTGTAAATACTAACAAACAGCATCTCATGCTACAGAGAAATCGTTCATGAAAGGAAGAGTCAATTGATGTGTCAAACTTCAGTGTGGTCTCATTTTAAGAAACTGCCACAACAATCCCAACATTTAGCAATCACCACCCTCGTCAGTAAGCAGCCATCAATATCCAAGTAAGACCCTCTACCAGCAAAAAGATTATGACTCACTGAAGGTTCAGGTGATGATTAGAGTTCTTTTTAGCAACAAAAATATTTTTAAATTAAGGTATGTACCTTTTTTAGACATAATGCCATGGCACACTTAATAGACTATTATAGAATGTAAACTTAACTTTTATGTGCACCAGGAAACCAAAAATTTTGTGTGACTCTCTTTATTGAAGTTGTCTGGAACTGTACTTGCAAAATCTGTGTCTTGTAGGACACAGGCAGGAATAGATTTTGTTTTTAAAGTTCCTTTGGAAGTTAAAATTTATAGGAAAATTTACCTGCTAAGTACAATTTTTCATAAAACCAAGTTATAAACGGGAAGTAGTCCCAGGCTAGTCCACAGATGTCTAACAGAACTCTGTTTCATTAGACATAACTTTGCATCAACAGTTTCACTAAGCCTTGATCTCCTAGGAGATTGGGTTCCTGAGGTGACACACAACTCTGGAGGCAGGGGAGGGCTTCAGGAAGAGAAGAGGGAAAGGGGCAGAACTTTGGACACCTAGGATCTCGCTGTAGAGAGAAAAAGTTCTACAGTGGAGAGGAGAGGTGAATAATAAAGGATGGATTTTGTTTAATTAATTAATGCTGCTTTGATCTACAGGTGGAGTTTCCATATGTTAAGGATTATTTTGGATGGTATTTCAAGATAATACTTTGAATAAATAATGCTTTATTTCAATTTTATGTTTTTTATTTGCCCATGGCAGTTTTACACTTTTTCTTGTTTTTTTTTTTTTTACTTCCATAAAGGATATTAAAAAAAAAGGAGAAAAATTTACTCATGATGCCTTTATTCTGACAGATCAACTGTTCTCATTTTTTCCGTTTTCTTTTCTAGTTTGTCTATACATAAACATTGTCGTAATCAAAGCAGAGATACTTTTGTGCTCTGGTCTTTTTCATTTGACATTATATCATATTTTATGATTCTTTATCATTTCCACTTTGCCACTCAAAACTGGACTTTGAAAGTCCATGTTGGATGCCCACGCTTGTAAACCTCTGACCTGGCACTGAATTCCATGGAGCTTCCTTTAGAGATGGGGCTGTGAGTGCCACCTCTGAAAGCATGCATCTCTGTAGATGTCTTCTCCACTTAGAGAGAAGTAACTTCCCATTCTCCTCTTGAAAGTGCAAGGAAACTGTGCCTTCTCAGACACTGCTTTTGGTCAGCTTGTACTTTTAGATATCATTTCATTTTAAAGATAATTTCACGTTTTACTGCTGAAACACATCTCCATGGATTCCTGTGGTGTGGTGTCTGGCATGTAGTAGGCACTCAATACATGTTTATTGAACCAACAGTATTACACAGACAAGATCACATATAGATTACGTTAGCAAAAGAAAGTTTTCATAATGTATTTCCAAGAAAAAAATTGTGTGCCTCCTCAGAATAACCCCTAAATATAACAGAAATAATAGAGCTTTAAAATGTACATTTTAAAGAATGACGTTATTCATTGTCCTACTTGCTTTATAGAAGTTTTAGCTCTTTTAAGTTTTACAATAACCCTGGTATTGATACTCTGTTCTTACAGATAAATAAGGCTCAGAGAAATTAAGAAAGTTGTTCAAGATCATACAATTAATAAATAAGTATTGGAGCCAAGATATGGACACTGCCCTTCTGATTTCAGATTCTGCATCCCTGTGGTATCTTCCCAGTATCCACGATCTGCTTGTTAGTCTCGGATGGCTTACAGATCAGAATCCTATGGAAAAGAAGGACCGTGTACTATGACGTGGGGACGTCAGCAACAGGGATGTGTTGAGGGGATGTCCCTGATTCTACCTTTGTGGCCGACACAGTTAACCTGGGATTTCCGGATTGGCTACAATCCACCAGGTGTGGATTTGAACTCTTGGGGACTTCCAGTAATTCAAAAGTGTTCATGGCTGGTGTGGGTTACATCATTTCTCAGAAAACTACACAGAAGATGATAGCTCTAAATCTTTCCAGTGTATGAAATGAAGTAGGGGGAAGTATGGGAACTGCCATGAAAATTCCTAAGAGTTACGAGTTTGAAATACAATATAATCAAGCAAATGGAAATTTTAAAAATGAAATTAATTACTCTAATACAACTTTTTAACAAGAAAGTAATAAGAGATTCAATGTAATCCTTGATTATATGTGGAAATAGGTTTTAAAAAATGTTTATCTCACACTTGAACTCAATGGCTTGCAAATTCCTGAATGAATATTTAATGTCTTATGAAATTACAAACTTATTCTACTCTCATTGAGTCTGAATAAATTGCAATACTGAACTATCTACATATCAACTAAAAATACAACCTGAAAATTTAAAACAGTATTTCTTAGAATTTCAATTTTTACAAAATATTGGCTGTCTGTAGTTACAATTTAATCTTTGTAACATTAACACTAGTAATAACAATGGAAGACTTTTTTTTCAGCCACATTTGAATCTAAGCATGTGTTAGGTAACTGCTGCCCTCTTCAAATCACTGGTGTATTTTAAAAAAAAAACATTAGCTAAGCATTCCTAAAACTACTCCTGAAAAATATTATTCCACTTCATAGATATAGTACATCTGTCAAAAACATTAAATGTCTGAACACTATAGTAACATTCTATTTTAGAGTCAGGAATCATTTTAGGAAATATGATCTTATACTCACAATGTGATACAATAATTGCAAGGGACAGAAATGTTCTGGGAAGATAAAACCATAAGCGCCAAAATGAGACTGAATATTTCTTTTAATGATAAAATCAGTTTATTTTATGCCATTCAAAATACTTCATTTTAAACAGAAATAGACTCACAAACATAGAGAGCAAACATGGTTACCACGGGGTGAAGTGTGTAGGAACGGATAAATTGGGAGTTCGAAATTTGCACCTCTTGAGGAGTGATGGAAACGTTAGCTATCTTGACTGTGGTGGTGGTTTCATAGGTGTGTCCATCTATCAAAATTCATCAAATTGTACATCTAAAATATGTGTACTTTACTGTACAGGAGTCATATATCACAATAAAGGTGTTAAAAAAAACTTCATTTTAGAATAAGGCAAGAATTATACAAAGTAGTAAAATAGAACTGAAACGTTTATCTATATTTGTATATTACATATCTCATATATTATACTGGTGTTTCTGACCTATAATAGCTCTTAAGATTTTCACTAGAAAAGTTATAGGAATTTAGAACATAAATCTACAGATTTTAAACACAAATGCACTAAAAATATAATGTTGGATTCTCAAAAAAATCCAATATTTTCAATATTTTATTTTCAAAAAAATATTCATCTGGAATAGTAACTATGTCATGACAAATGATTAAACTGAAGACAGAAAATTTCTAATTAATAAATTCCTATTATCTGGCCCTTTTACGTATGTGTTGGAGAGTCTAAACTTTTGTATTTAAATGATCTTCCTTAGAGTTATTAGTGTTTCTTAATATTTGTGCTCAGACAAAAACGTTTGAGGCTTATGCTCATCTGCCAGAATTCAGATTTTTCAGTCACATCTGCGAAAATATTAGCTGAGTTAATTTTATCACAAGCGTATTTGTGTAAATGTCACAGTTAGACAAAGACTTGTCGGCGGTGGACATGAAGAACATTTGGTGAGTGCTGGCCATGAGTCAGCACTCTTGAAGCTGTACACCCCTCATCTCATGAAACGTCAAACAATCTCATGAGATGGAACTACTACCCACTCCACTCAAAAGCAAAAAAACTGAGACCTGGAAATTGAATTGATACAATTTCCATAGAATTATAGGCAATTTCATTTGCAAATACACTTTCATTTCTTCCTTGCTGTGTCTAAGGTATAAAGTATTCTGGCTTTAGTATAGAACTAACAAGGTAATCTAACTTGCTACGATTGAAGATATCTATTTTGGGGTTTCAAATGATCTCTTTCAGATGCATTTCACTATCGTTCTTAGAGAATATGTTTTGTACCAACATCTTTAAAAAGTATACTCTTGGGCTGTTGTCAGATATACTAACTCCATCTTCAGGGTTAAGGTTAGATATTAGTTGAAACAAGTTCATCAAAATCTACCATTTGTATTATGCATAAATAACTAGTGAGTAGGAATTAACCATGTGGTAATTTTTTTTTAAATTTTATTGCAATGTAAAAAAATATTCAACATAGTATTATATAATATACTACAGCTTGATACAATTAAAGGTAAACTGATACGCACAAATAGGTGTGAGTCAGACTGAATAGTGATTGGAGGAACAAATGTTAGAATGAATTAGCTCATCACTAAGGGCATGTGCTTTTTATTTCTCTTGGGTAAATACCTAGGTGGGAGCAGGCTAAGTCATATGGTAGGTATATATTTAACTTTTGAAGAAACCATCAAATTGTTTTCCAAAGTGGTTGTACCATTTTAAGTTTTACTGGCAACGTATGGGAGTTATGAGAGTTCCAGTTCCTCCATGTCCTTGTTGACACTGGGAATGCTGGTCATTCTAACAGGTACACAGCGTTACTTAACTGTGGTTTTAATTGGCATTTCCTCATGACTAATGATGCTGAGCAGCTTTCCTTAAGTGTATTTGATGTCTTCATAGTTTCTTTATTTTGTTAATATTTTTGCTTTGTTAAAAGATTTCTTAAAATCTTTTGTCCGTTGTTTTTTATTGGGATGTCTGTTTTCTCATTATTGAGTTTTGAGAGCTTTTGATATACTCAGGCTACAAGTTTTTGAACATATATATATGATTTGCAAATATTTTCTCCAGTCTGTGTCATGTCTTCTCATGCTCTTAACAGGGTATTTTTAAGACTTGGAAACAAATGTTCAGAGAAGCATTATTTATAAAAGCCAAATTTAGAAACAAACCAAATATACATTAACAAGTGAGAGGATAAACATATTTTGGTTTTCAAATACCAGAATACTATTCCACAATAAGAAGGAATGAACTATTGATATGTGTAATAACATGGATGAGCCTCAAAATAATTACGCTGAGTGAAAGAATCAGAATAAAAAGAGTACATACTTCATGGTTTTATTTACATAAGAAGCTAGAAAATGCAAACTCATCTATAGTGACTGGTTGCCTGGGAAGAGGAGGGTAGAAACTAGGAAAAATTGCACTAGGGCACAGAGAAATTTTTTGATACATTTATTACCTTTCTTGTAACGATGGCTTTATATGGGTTTATACACATGCCCAAACTTAACAAACTGTACACATTAAGCATTTGCAGTTTATCGTATGCCAATTATACCTCAGTAAAGCTGTTTAAAAAATTCAGTAGAAAGTTTGCATTATGTTTCCTTTGTTTATGTTCTTAGTTGAATTACCAGCAACAAAAAGGAAAGACAAGAAAGAAAGAAATCTTATAGAGCACTCCTTGAGAAGTTACACTGCATCTCATTTATATTGTTATAACACCTTTTGCCTCATTCTAAGGCAAAATATTACCCATGTAAATAGATAAAATTCTTACCCTTCCTCTTTAAACCCTAAGATGAATAGAATTCCATTCTGAAAGAAACAGTTTAGACAACAATGTATCATGAAATTCTCAATATTTATACTGACTGCAAGCAGAACATATTATGAAAACATTAGTTTTCATGGAAAATGTAATAAATTCTGCCCTTGGCGAGGCATATAATTAAAAGTTTAAAAAAATACCACCAGCCAGCCATTAATTTCATGTGTCACATCATGCAATAGGAAAGAATTAATTTGTTTTTTCAGTTGGCTGATTAAAACGAAAGGATATTAGTAAAGGACAGTGCGAGGTAAAGCAGACCAGCAGGATCATTTCAGGAAATTTCACTTGGTGTTACTGGCACATTTTCTAGTTTTCCTCTTTTATGGCCCTTGAAAGACACAGCAGAGTTCTCAATACTGAGCTAAACAAGATTATATTCCAGCAGAGGCGGGAGGTAGATTCCATTAGATCTGCTGGAAATAGCAACAATTTACAGCTCACCACCCGCAGGCAGTGGTCGGTCCAGGGTGGTTCACCCAATCTCTACTCCCCATCAGGGCTTTCCTTTAGATGCTGCAGAGAAAGTAAAAGGTTTGCCTGTCCTGGCTCCATTAACCCTTTGTCCTTAACATTTTTTTCCTCAGATAATGGATCATCTTTTCAGTTTATCTGCATTCCCCAGCCATATCATGTGAATTGAAATATTCTCATCCTCCATTCCTATCTAATCTTACTTGAACTTTCTTGTTACCCTCCTCCATCTATATCTGCCATTCATTTGCCACTTCAAAACAATCTGGAATATTTAAAATACGATTCAAATGGCTTCTACCACAGAGAATAGAGAAAAAGAAATTCTGTAGGGCCTTTATTCAAAAGTTGCTAATAGTGATTTAGCTTTTGATTTCGATTTTCACATTGCAGCACACCTCCTTGGCTTCCTCAATAGATAACTGTGAATACTTATTACCAAATAATTGTAATTTAATAAATTTCCCTTAGTCCTTTGAATGACAGTAGAACTCCTCAAAAGAGAGTTTAGAAGAGCTTATATGTGTTCTTAAGATAGTCAGTAATTAGTGACAGTGTAAATTACTTCCTCATAATTAAGACATACTTCAACATGAATTCAGAAGACTTCTTTATTTGGGCTGAGAGCACAAAGATCAAAATGTCCTTTTGCTTCAATAAACTTATTTTAGAAGATAAGATTTACAGAAAATTTGTGAAGATAGTACAGAGAGTCCCCATAAACTCTGTCAAGTTCCCGTTTTGTTAACGTTTTACATTATTATGCCACATTTGCCACAACTAATAAACCAATATTGACACACTACTAACTAAACATTATAATTTATTGAAATCATTAACTTTTACCTAATGTCCTTTTTCTGTTCCAAGATTCCATCTAGGGACATCACATTTCATTGTGTCTCCCTAGGCTCCTCTTTGACTGTGATAGTTTCTGACTTTCCTTTTTTGGTGACAGAGGAGTTATAGACTGGTACTTGTAGAATGTCCCCCAATTTGGGTTTATGGGATGTTTTACCTGTGGTTAGATCAGGGTTATGTGTTTTGAAGAGGGCAACCACAGAGGTAAAGTGCCATTTTCATTACATCATATCAAGGGTACATGCTATAAACATGATCTATCACTAATGATGTTGACATTGATAACTTCATTCGGGAAGTATTTGTCTCGTTTTTCCACTATCTCTCTCTCTTCTCCCTCCCACTAATTTTCCATACTGTACTCATTGAAAAGAAGTTACTAAGCGTGCCCTGAACTCAAAGGGGTAGGAAGTTAAGTTCCATCTCCTTGAGGGGGAAGAGCTATATAAATTGTTTGAAATTCTGTATAGATTTTTCTCTCTCCCCAACCCCATTTACTTACTTAATCATTTATTTATATCAGTATGGACTCAAGGGTATTTATCTCATACTTTGGGGCATAACCCACTACTACTTTATTTTGTCATGCAAGCTGCTCCAGCTTGTCACTGGTCTCTTGTGTCACTTTGTCCTACCCCTACCTTGAGCACTTCCTTACTTCCTGGCACTGCAAGAGGATCCAAACTCATCTGATATTCTTTCTGTCTCAATCCTAGAATCAGACTTTTCTCGAAGGAAACTTGGTTCCTTTTTTAGAGACTGTTATTAAAAACCAATATCTGGACACTAAGTTTGCTGACTGACACTGAAATGTTATTGCTTCTAAGACTTCTGTTGACAAAGCTAGGGTCATAAGATGTAAAATTTCCACTCTCATCTCCTAACCATCTTATTACCTGTCCTGTACTGGGGTTCATGCACATTTCAGACTCCTAAACTCACATTCCCCCATTATTGGAACTCCAACTCAGCTGGTTTTTTCTATCACCTAGGGTGAGGCAAACTTAATGAAGCATTGAGAACACTTCTACTCCTTGAAGGAAAGCGTCCTTAAAGATCTTGGAAGGCAGCCCAAGCAGTCCTATTTCAATCCAATTTATTTGATATAAAGTACTGTAATGAGCCTAAAGCAAATATGAGGAGAGTCTAAAGAAAAATAAATAACTTAAATCAAAGAATAAGTAGGTAAATAGTAATTTTGGAGACAACTAATGGAGAAGAGGAAGGTCAGAACAAATTAGGTGTTGTTTTCTTCATTTATTATCGGGCTGAATGCCACTTTTAGATGCTAAAACTTAGGGTAAACTTGACTTGCATATCAGTCAATTAAAGAGGAAGGGCTATAAGATAATAATGATTGCATATCAAAATTATAACCCTCCAAAATTTATCAGTTATAAATCTCTAAAAAGAAATGAAGGTTAAAGGAGAATGATTATGATAAATACATATTACAGCAGAAATAAGAGTTGTTCAAATAATGCTTCACTGAGAAATCCAACAAGTAGCTGAATACTTTAAAAATTTGTCCCAGGAGTTGTTTTCATGAATAATCTGGAAATATATATCAAATAATAATTAAGACATTATTTTTCCATATTGATATTACTCACAATTGACCATTATTTCACAGTTAAATTTTTTTAAACTCAAAAGTGAAATGAGAGAACTTCCACTTCTTGCTTTAAATGAAGTAACAGGAACCAAATTTACTCTAGTGTCATAAGCAATTGGAAAACCAGACTCCTTGCCTCCCCCCCAAAAGAAGTATCACTCTTCAGCATTGGACTATACACACCTCAGGACCGTTTTCACTGAAAGAAGGAAAGCTAATGAGAAAGTGCTCCAAATGTCCCAGCTTACTGAAGTTGTTCTCAGCCTACAGTGAGCTGAGAAGAAACCCAGAGAGATTTCAGAAGCCCCAGTGAGTTGTGGAGACAGAGAATGGAGATTGGGGGAAGCCATAACAGCTAAAATTTGCAGGACAGAGAGGATGGGGTTGCATTAAATTAAAAAACCCAGAGATCTGCAGAGGAGGCCCCTCAAATCTCAGAGTGCTTATTTGTGTTATGTACTAGAGGAAATTACTCAGATTGGGAAAGAAGCACTGGAAATCAGTAATCCATACAGATCGGCAAATAGTTTTTATTTCTTCAATTAGGAGTGGAAAGATCTTATGATATTTAGGGCATTAGATTGAATCCTTGCAAGAATATTGCCTTGATAATGAAGTTAAGTTAGTCTTACCGTAAAGACCAATCTGGATCCACTGTAACAAAGTTTAAAAACAAGTCACAAAAGGGTCAAAAGTTCTCCAAGTAACTTAGCTATATTCACAAACTCTAACACTCTTTAAGGGAATACAACAAAATCTAGCAAGGAAAAAAGTGAAATTCAAATTGTTCGCCATCCAATCCAATTATAATCCAATCATATATTCCAAAGAAGCAGGAAAATATGATCCACAACCAGGACAAAAAAAACAAAAACAATCAATAGAGAGAGAGATCCAGAAATGACAAATTTATTCTTTCTTTCTAAATTATTATTAATTGATGGATTTTTCACCTTGTGAGAACTCTACCCAATGTGATTTTGTTCTATTCTTGTTGGTAGAATTTGCTGGTGGGAATGAAAAATGCTACAGCTACTTTAGAAAATGTTTTGGAGGTTCTTTAGAAAGTTATATATACACTTAACATAAGATCCAACAATCTCTAACTGGATTCTCTTAGGTATTTACCTGAAAGAAATGAAAACATATGTTCACACATATAATTGTATATAAAATGTTCATCATGGCCAAGTTATTGATAGTACCCAAATATCCATCAACGTTTGAGTGGGTAAACAAATTGTGGTATGTCTATACAATAGGCTACTACTCACTATTAAAAAGGAGCAAACTACTGATACACACAACAGGGATGAGTCTCAGAGTCATTATGCTAAGTGAAAGAAGCAAAATAGAGACATTTATGAAACATTACTAGACAAAGCAGAGCCCTAGTGACTGAAAACACGTCTGAGTTTGTGAGAGGCTGAAGCGGAGGGAAGGAAATTGACCACAAAGTGGCAGAAGGTGATATGTACACATGGAGACATGTATATGTATAATTCAAAACTCATTGAATTTTACACTTAAAATTGGAGAGGTTCATTGTACTTAAATTCTTTCTCGATAAACTGAGTGAAAAGAAGTGGAATGGATTTGAGGGTAGAGCAAGGTTCTAAGACTTGAGATAGCGTAACCAAATTTTAAATTCACTGTTCTTTAAAGAAAAACAATTTGGTAGTAAAAATCAATAGCAAATAACTTCTTGCAGTGAATAAAGCTTCCCAAATTAACGTCAAACATAGAAAAAAAGTCTGCTCCTGTTAAAAAAAAAAGCGTTGAAATAGTACCAAGTAAACTGATGTGCAGTACAATTGGCAAATAGAAATAAACACTACTTCAGTGTATTAGGAAAGCTGAGATTTTTGCAAGATTTAAATAAAGTAGGTTTAAAAATTAAATATATGGTTTTGAGCCCATTACTGAAATGTTTAGGCTTCTGCCCTCTCTTGATTTCTATACCATTGAGCACATAATGAAAATAAAATATCAAAAACAAGAATTGTGTAAAATCAATGACACAACTTGTAGGTCGTCTCAGAGTTGGCATGCTCCCACTGGAAAAAGACAGTCATTATTTTCATCTTAAAATACTCGGGTGGGCAGCTCCTCTCCATTCTGGACAACCAAAGTATTTGCTCAGAGGGTTTTCTTGAGAATTGTTTATTGCTTTTACGCAGCAACTGATGCAGTTAGGAAAAAATGTTACTTTCAACATCATCATTCTTAATGCTGATTTCATCCTTGGTAACATGAAAAAACCTGTTTCCATGATTTCACTCACAATCACATGGCTGGACCGTCACTTAAGATACATCCATCCATTCATTTTTTCAATCTTTTTTCATCAGTAAATTCACTCAAGATGAATTGAGCATCACCTTTGTACCAGATACTCTGCTCGATGCTCAGGACACAACAATAAAGAAATTATATAGAGCTTCTGACATCAGATATTTAGTCTAGTGGAAGAAACAAACCTGCAAATCAAAGACCACATAAAAGTTCTCTGATTAGTGACTTTTTTGTATAAAGTGCTGTGAAAGATTGTATTAGGATCAGGGAAGGTTAAAGAATATTAAATTCAAATAGAAAAAAATAACAATGGAATCTGAACAAAAATTTGGAAAATGACAAAAATCAATGCATTTAAGATACAACAAAGAGTTGGAGACTAGTGGCTGAGTTTTGACAAATTATTTTTAAGAAGAAAAGTCAAAGTGACAAAAAGCCTTTCATTAGCAAGTAAAAGCTATTGTGCAGGTGCAATATTACATATAAACAGGAGGGAAATAAGGATGTAGTGATAGAGGAAATGGACAATTGAAATACTGTATTAAAACTATCCAAATACATTATTTGAATGGGTTACTTTAAAAATAGTTATTATTTATGCATGGGTAAATATTTTCGCCCCCTGATGACTATTCCATTGCTCTTTGCATCTTTTTATTAATACAACTTTCTTTTGAGCATCTCATTGTAAGGTTTTTATTTTTATTTAATTCCTAACCCTTCCTTTCACATTAACTAAAAAGTAACCACACTCCTCCTTTCTTTGTTTACACACAATCATTTTTCTATTTTTTCCATGTAAGAATTGTTTTCTCTTTAAAACATAGTATTGACAATTTTCTTCCCAGGAAAAGAGTCACATTCATCTGAAGGAAGTAACCAAACATATTTCACCCTAAGATATGCTTTGCCTATGTTTCTTGGAAAAAAAAATGGAGTCTATTATCAAACAGTTTTCCAAAGAAAATATTTATCCCCCCTTCTCCTTTCTGGCTACTTTTATTCTCTCCTTCCATTTATTCAGACACTTTTATGGAACTCACACTGTGGCTGTGAAGTGCTCCGGATGCCATATGCTGCGGGTGGTTGTGCTCAGCACCACTCCAGGGAGCCCCGTCCCCTCGTGGTACATTTGAGACAGCATGCTTGGCATGTGTGATAATCCCCAGCAGGACATCTGCAACCTTTTTCTCTCTGCATGTTCCACTCTTGCTGTGTGATATTCCCCAGTTTCTGTTTTCAGGACCCCTCTCTTGTGAGCGCCAAACCTTGCACAGTTAGTTATTTACTTCATTTCTCCCCCTGGCCATCTTACAGACATCTCAGACTGTCAATATGTTTGCAATTGGATTCATCTTATCTTCTTTGAAGCTCTTCAGATACAATTTCAAGACAATTCGGCAAACATCCCCTCAGCACTTATAGAAAGCAGTCTTCAAAGATACTGTGGGACACCAGGATGGTTAAAATAAGAGACTCTTGTCCTGAGGGAGTTCCTCCACAAATATGCTCCCCTATTATTTTCTATATTATTTTTCAGCTACTCACTGCAACTCTGATCCGTACCACCAGAATCAGACCTGTATCAATATGTACAATAGCTGGAGAGGACATATACACACAGAAAATCACTCTGATAAAAAAAAAAAATTAAATTAAAAAGGAAGAAAATCACTCCAAGGATGACCGGAATTGTTTGATAATTACAAAGTGAGCATAAAATTCTGAAAGATTTCCTTTCAGTATAGCTTATTTGCTTATAACAAATCATGCTCAAATTTTCTTACGTAGAACCATGAACAGTAGCATGATAGATGCAACTTTTTCTTTGAGTTTCCATCAAATGCTGCTCCCTGTATTGACCACACCTTTTTATTTTCTGTAATTTCTGATGCTTTAGCATCTGGGCCCTTGCTCACCCTGGAGAGACGAGTCTTTTCAGGGCTAGCTGATTTCTAGAGATGGTAAAAGACTGGCTTGCTGAGTGTACCTTTCATATGTGAACTTTCCAAGAAAGCCCACATCCTCTCCATCCGCTCTATTGAGCTCTCATACTCAGGGCTGTGATTCCCTTGCCTTAATCACTTCAGGGCCAGGTACCAGAAAACTAGGGACAGGCCCTATGCCCCTAAGTCCACTGAAATCATTCAAACTTACCCCAAGGAGGGGAAAATTCTCGATCCTTGTCTTGCCCAAAAGAAAAGAATTCAAATGGAAGAATGAAAGCGTTGTGTAAACAGAGTTTTTATTAGTAAAGCAAAAGTTAGCAAAGCAAAATACACCTTTGAGAATTGCAGGCGGGCCAGCCCGAAGAGAGAGGGTAATGGCCCTGCCCCTCCTTTGTTTCTCCTGTCTTATATCCTGGCTTAGGGGAGTACTTGTGATTGATTGACAGCTCACGTCTCTTGAGTGCTTAGGCACGCGCATCTCCTTTGTGTATGTTCCTACCCATGCTGCCCACAGCATGGGGGAGCCCACGGGGGAGCCCAGACCACCATGCTAATTACATTATAATGAGCACTGGGTCACGTTAAGCCAGGTCCTTCTCTCCACTGTGTGGTTGCAGCTTCCAGGTCTAACGGCTTCTTTGCTGGCCCTCATTTAGAGGAAGTAAAACTCTTTGAAGCGCCTTATCCTGAGTGCAGGTTTATCGTTGTCTTCTGGATTGTTCCCTCCCCGTTCTGCTCCCCTTGCCTGGTGCCCCTACCTACCTAACAAAACTAGCAAATCCTAAGCCTGCCTACCCTGCTCACAGAAACCATGATAGAGCCTCTTGCCCATGTTTCCCCCTCATTTCCTCTGCCCCCTGATGAGGGCTGGCACTTTTTCGTGTGGCCCTGTGTGATATTCTGTGCCCCCTTCTCTTGGAAACTGTGAGCAGCAGATCATCGTTTCAGTGCCAATCAGCTCCTGATCTCCTGTCCTGACCATATCTGAAAAACAATAAAACCCACCTTTTAAAACATTCTCACCCTTTCAAAGACTATCTTGACTTTATGGCTTGTAAACATCGATGTTGCTTTCATATCTTGCAGAAATGACTTAACTGACATGACTTTTCCTCTTTCCAAAGCATGTAGTATTGACATGCAGGTTTATCAATCCATTGCTTCCAATAGCCTCTCTACCACTCAGATAAATTGATAAAATGTCATCATTCTTCAGTTTTTGATGGAATGTCTTGTATTCCATGGATCTTAACAAAAAAATATATTACATTGGTAAGTTGCTCTATGGTCAAGAAATCTTTCCACGTATATTTATTAATTAAGAGCTACACAGACACACACACACACACACACACACACACACACACACACACACACACACACACACACACAGATGGAAGACAGGTTGTCATGAATCATTCCCAGGTTGGAGATGAAGGAATTATGCCTGTAAAAGCTTATAGGAATTTTCCAAGCTCTCATACTGCTAACAGGGGGTCATTATGGTGGGTGTTTTTTAGTCTATTACCCAAGATTTCTGGATTCCAAAAGTCTTGTGCATTGATAGAATGAAAATCCAAATAGCAACTTGATTTTAGAATATATGGTAAATTGAAATTATACCTGTATCAATAAATATTAATGACATGCACCGTTAGAAAGGGAAAGACTGGGCACTTTTCTCTCTCTACTTTGCATTAAGTTGCAGTCCATCCTCTGGGAATGTATTGGGGAAAACTATTTTTTCTAATTACTTGCCAACAAACATATACATCTTAGAATCAGGCTAATCCTGTGTTAATTTCCTCAGTATTTTGTATTCATTTTTTATTATATTAAAATTCATTTTTGCAACAGGCTGTGATTAGAAACAATTCCAACTGAGCTTTTCAATAGCGAGCCACCGAGGCTGAGGTACAACTCTTATACTATTAAAGAGAGAAACAAATTTAGAAGTTATGCAGTACAAACATTTCTCAAAGAAGCTCAGTGATACTGGGAAATTTGCCCAAGATATCACAATACTCCTTCTCAGGGATTTGTCATCTCACACCTAATGAAAGTTCTAGCTCACATTCCGTGTATCTTAAGGATGCTTCAGTTTGGAATTTCCGTGTTCTAATGCATATTTGAGAAGTCAAATCCCTAATACATTGTCAAGGAGAGTCATTTTTCTAGGAAAGTAATCATGTTCTCCCCAGCAGGAGTTAAATCATTTGAGACTGAGACTGGGGAGAGGTGTTGTCCAAACTTTTAACCAGGTCTGAAGGTAAAAAGTTTAATGAGAATTTCAGAGACCAGTCATTCTGTACAATCTGGGTAGATTTCAAATACAAGTCAGACCAAAACAAGGAAACCTTCTCTGTCCTACATCGCATTTCCCTTCAACATAGGCGCTGCAAGAGGGCAGGCCTCCCAGCACATCTTTCATTGTTCCCAGAGTATCAGCCCTGAGAAGCCAAAACCTTCTCCAAGTCTATGAAAATAATTTTAAAATCCAGCAAAACATTTGGACCTTTTAAAATAAGAACTTTAAAAGATCTCTGATGTTGATGAAGGGTTCCTTCTATTTATCACTGAAGGCTGGAATTACTTAAAGCAAGTCTGCTTCATTTTTCTTTAATGGAGGGCTCGCAAAGTTCATAGAAGTTCTGGGAAATCAAGTCCTGAAATTTTCTTGGGCTTCTGGGCTATTGAAGCTGGACGGAGTTATGTTTCCACCTTTATATTTTTGGCAATTAATTTCTCACACCTTGACTTTAGGAATCTAGGAATCATTGACATGCCAAATCTTCAAAATATATGAGACTAATTTTTCATAAAAATCGACATGCCTAATTACTATTTTTTTTAATGTTTCTGTTACTGCAAATGCATTTAAAAAGACATCTATAATCTAGACACCTATTATTAGGTGTCTACACGGCAAATGCATTTAAAAGACATCTATAATCTAGACACCTATTATTAAGCACTCAGGCAGATATTTTTGTAAACAATTGGCCTTTGAAGGTATGCTTGGAGCCAAGAAACTCAGATTTCATTGGATCAAGAGAAGAAGCACATTCCAAAGTTGAGGATCCTCTGAGGGCAGAACTGTGAGTTAAGGCTCACCACATTGTATCATTAATCAGCTTGATTCAAATGACGTCATAAATTCAAGGTCAAAAAGAACCATTAACTTCCACCTCCAAAGACCTACTTTTACAGCTTCTAGGGGAGCCTGTGACATTTTCTTTCTAATTTAAAAAATTGAGACAATGATTATGGACTACAAAATTTGAAGATCAGCTATAAGTTAAGTGTTCAGTGTTGAAATAAAAAGGACAGAATTAAATGCATTTAACACATACTGAACAATCTGCATAATTATGATGATAAGATGGTAAGTAGTCATAAATAGCAGCTAACAATGAGATTGGTGACATTTATGCAACTAGTTTGAGCATTTTTAAGGGACACTTAAAAAGTGATTGGTAAACTTGGCTTTTTAGGAAACTGTTAAGAGCTTCTACTTAAGGTATTGTAACAAAAACACCTGGAGTGCCAGTTAAAACATAATTCCTGAGCATCATCCAACTAAGGGTGCCAGATAAAATACAGGATACAGTTAAATTTGAATTTCACATAGATAATGAATAATTATACACCTAGATTTTGTTTCAGACAAACAATGAACAATGATGTTTCTATATTTTTATTTCCTAAACCTAGCCATATCCAGAGAATAAACCTGGATTTTCAATTTGACTCCTGGAGGATTCTTATTATCAGGAAAGTTGGAGAAACACCACTAGAGGTGGATACTGACTTTTTCCTTCTCCAACAAGGGATGACCAATGCAAAGGATTCCAGATGCTTCTACAGACAAATGTGCCAAAACCTCCAGGCTTTGGAAGTTCCAAATCATTTTAAACTGAATGTGCAGAAACATCTCTCCTCAGTTTGGTTAGACTATCTTCTTTTACAGAGGAATAAGATCAGGCAAGGTACCCTGGGTTTTAGACTCCAGGAAGGAAGGAGATTGAATCCTTGCTTGGGCCAGGATAGAAGGCAGGTGGTGCAATTTACCTGTCACTTAAACTCCTGCTCTTTTCCACAGTGGTCCTGCATGGAGAATTACCTGAATTATGTTTATCAATTGCAATCCCAGCCCTTCTCCAATGTATGGGGGAGTTCCTTCCAAGAGCAAATGCTCATGGAAATGTTAAATGGCAAAGGTAAAAGTTATCTTTTGAAAGTTTTTCAATCTTTTTTTTTGCTATGGAACTTTTCAAACATATACCATCATAAAATAATATCAGACATCCTATTATGTAACATGCTGCTTCAGTAATGATCAACTCATGGCCAATCTTCTATTTACATTCATGATGTTATTCTAAATAAGATCCATATTGTATCATTTCTTACATGTGCACATATATGTGTGTATATATGTATGTGTGTGTGTGTACATATGCATATATATTATCAGAACAACTGAGAACATTTCATGTTATGTATTTTATATATATATTTATTTGAGACTCTATCTCTAAAAGGAATTTTAAAAAATTATACAAAAATATTAATAATCCTCAATATCATAAAATATATAATCAGTATTCAAATTTCTGATTCTATTTTTAACTGCTTCAAATGGAAGCACTTATAAAGTCCATATATTTGGTTGATCAATATATATTTTTATGTGTCTCCTTTTTTTCCCCTTTGCAATTTATTTGTTAAAGAAACCAAGACATTTTCCCTTTAAACTTTCCTACACTCTGGATTTGGCTGATTGCATTCTTTAGTGTTGTTTACCAGGTTTCTCTGAGTTAACAATGGAATGAGAAGCTTGAGAAAGAACCTAGATGATGACTTGAGAAGCTCCTGAGTTTTCCTGCTCTGTGGATGCACCAACTGTAGAGCTATACACAGTAATGTCCAATGAAATAGATCCAGAAACTGCCTGAGTGGCTTCTACACATTGGACCAGTGAGAAGATGCTCATAAAAATGGGTAGGAAAAGCTGAGACACAGTCTGACCATAAACCCCATCCCCAGTCCAGTGTCACACAGTCTGAAAGGAACCCCCAATTCCTACTTTCTCCCTGAGACACAAAGGATTTGAGCCCCACAATTAGCATCCCAAATTTAAGACTCCCACCTGAGAGATGGACACCCAAAACACCTACCTCTGAAAGCCAACGGGTCATGAATCCATGATACCCACAAAACTATAGTAAACAAAGAAGCAGTTCTTAACGTGAGAGCACTGACTGTGGCTGTCCCCCCAGGGTTCAGTACAGAGGGAGCAGGCAAAAATCACCCATCTCCCAGTCTTTCCCTGAAAACAGATTTATCTGCTGACATTAAAAGCTACCCAGCAAAAATAAGCTACCCAGCAAATTATCCTTCAAGACTGAAGAAGTGATGAGTTTTTTCAGACAAACAAGTGTTGTAGGAACTCATTACCACTAGACCAGCCTTACAATAAATGTTAAAAGGAGTTCTTCAAGCTGAAACTAAACGAATAGCTTCTTAGAGTGGTCTCAGAGGCTGTGTCCTGGGCTTAAATCCTAAGGAAATCCTCCAAATAAAACAAAACTCTCAATTTTTAGGTTGTGCATTTTATTTCAGTCGATAACTGAAAGAGAAGGTATAGGAAAATATTTTTCATGTGAAGAGAAACCAAAAGAAAGCAAGGGTAGTTATATCAGACAAAATGGAATTTAAGCCAAAGACTGTAACCAGAGATAAAGAGGGTCACTATGTGAAATAAAATAAGTAAGACAGAGAAAGGCATGTACTGCATTGTATCATTTATTATGAGGAATATAAATTTAAAAAAACTCTCAAACTCATAGAAATGGAGAATAGAAAAGTGACTGGCAGGGGCTGAGGAGTGGGGGAAATCATGAGAGGTTGGTAAAGGGACACATTTTCAGTTATAAAGTGAATAAGGTCTGAGGATCTAATGTATAATATGGTGACAATACTTGACAATATTCTATAATATAATTGAAATTTGTTAAGAGAGTAGAACTTAAATGTTCCCACCAAAATTGAAGAAAAAAGGTAAATATATGAGGTGAGGGATGTTTTAATTAACTTGGTTTGGGGAATCCTTCCACAATGTAGGTATATATCAGATCCTCAGTTTGTGTACATTAAATAACTTACACTTTTCTTTGTCCATTATGCCTCAATAATGCTGAAAAATAATTTTAAAAAAGAAACTTGATAGAAAGAAAAGGAGGGAAAAAAGAAAAGAGAGGGCAAAATAGGAAAGATTAAATTGAGTATGGAGAACAAATAAAGAGAAAATCAAGAAGCTGGTGTGGAGTAAATGCAGAAATATAAATGAGAAAGGGGAATGGAAATCCTAGAGGATAAGTCAGAGGCACTCACTTGTATTTCCTGTAGAAAATGGGATATATATGAAGGGAAAATGCTAAGGTGTATGTGGCCAAACTCACAGAGTTTAGCAGGGATTGTAGTTAACTGAGGAACTTAAACCTCACATACAGATGACGCCCTTACTTTTATGTTTTACAATAAATGTTTCACAATCTTCTCTACCAATAAATAAATAAATGCAGAAGTTAATACAATTTTCTCTTTTGGAGAGAACTTGGCAGGTATACACTATTTTCCATGCACTTTCATGTGCTCATGGACCCCTTGAGTTTCTTTTATGGAACTCAGGTTAAGAAGGTGAAATAATTAATCTGTTAATTTATTCATTCCTTCACTTATTCCCTCAATAAATATTTGTTGAAGACTTGATGTGTGCCAGAAACTGTTTTAGCCACTGAAGATGCAGTAACAAACACAACAAACATTTTTTCCTTTGTGGGGTTTCTCTCTGTGTGGAGGGAATCAGTCAATAAAAATGACTTTAAAAGTGCAGATAAAGTAGATTAGATGATGTGAATTATTAAAAATAAATCAGGTTGGTGGATAGACAGTGTCAGGGAGGGCTTCAAATTTTGATAGAGTGCTCAAGGACAAGTATGCTGAAAAAGGGGATGTTTTAAGTCAAAACATAGAGGAAGTGGGAAAGAGCTGTGCAGAACTCTGGGAGAAGAGAGTTCAGGAGGAAAAAAATGCAAGCTCAAAGGCTCTGTCTGAGGTAATAGAAGGCATGTTCCAGAAATATGGAGTTTACGTGGCTGGGGAGGAGTGATCCAGTGGGGAGACGTGGGTGAGGTGCCTCAGGAAAGGAAAGCCAGGTCACGTGGGTCCTGGCAAGTTCATGGGAAGACCTTAACTCTGAGTAAGCTGGAAAGTCACTTGAAACACAGTTTCAAAGACATTCTTCCAGAGTCACAAAATCTCACCTAATTACAGCAAAAAGAGTTACCATTGAAATCTCTATCGAGCAAAATATCTTCTTTGTTTTGGACTTTTTATAATGAACAGTATTTAATGCAAGCAAATTACAGTGAATTTATGTATTTAAGATAATGTGATTCATTATCTCATCTGTAATCTTGCATTGCAACCTTCCTTTACAAACCTCTGTCTGACACTTCATATATAGAACCTTACAATGACATTCATTAACTGTAGCATTGTATTGATGAATTTAATATTTCAGTTTTTATTCTGTTGATCAATAAGGCACTAGACCTGGAATCTGAAACCTGGTTTCAAATGTGATTTCTGGCTATGTGAGCTTAGAAAGGCACTTATGGTATAGTAGAATCATCGCATCTGAACTAGAGAATCCTGTCCCCATCACTTGAAAACAGTGTAACATTGAAGACTGACTGACTTAACTTTTCTGAACCTTAAGTGTCCTCTCTATAAATTGGTGGTGTTGGCTGGTGTGAGAATTAAATTTAGTAGCATATAATAGATGGCCAGGAGAATGGGCGCAACCTAGGAGGTTTTCAAAGAGTAAGGTTCTGGACAGTTTTCTAGGACTGCCATAACAAATTAACACAAACCAGGTACCTTAAAACAGCCAGAAATTTATTGTCTCACACAAGTTCTGAAGTCACACAAAAGGCTAGAAGTCCAAAGGTGTTTGCAAGACTATGTTCCTTCTGAAGACTAAAGAGAAATCCTTCCTTGTCTCTTTCTAGTTTCTGGTGGTTTCACGTGATCCTTGGCATTCTTTGGCTATGGCTGTGTATCTCTAATCTCTGCCTCCATCTTCACATAACTGTCTTCCGTTTGTATGTGTCTGAATGTCTCTAAATCTTTCCTTACGAAGATACCAGCCATTGGATTTCGGCTCCTCCTTAATTGAGTGTGGCCTCATCTAAAATCGATTATGTCTGCAAAGACCCTATTTCTAAATAAGGCTCCATTTACAGGTACCTGGGGTTAGGACTTTGATACATCTTTTTTTGAGGAAACAATTCAACAGATAATAGGGGTCTTTTTATAACTTGAATAACTCACTTAAAGTTTTCTCTCTCCAAAATGAAGCTACTAACATCTACTTCACAGTGGTTGTGAAACTTAAATGAGATATTTCATGTGCCTGCCGTGGGCCTGACATATCCAACACAAACAGTCAACCTGAATTTCCCTTTTTCTGTTTAATCATAACCAGACATTCCATTTTTAATTTTTTATACATTATTTTTTAAATATAAGATCTAACTATTCCATAACTTTAAAACATTGTAGAATTTTCCCCAATTTAGAAGCTCAAGTAAACGTGGAGCATCTGGGTAAACACAGTCCCCACCACTCACATTCACAGATGGGACTTGGTTGCTCGCATGACTAATGTGTACACGAAACCCTACCCTTTAGCTCACAGGGCCTGTTTGTGCTTTCCTTTAGGGATGGAGGAAGGGAATGGGGGGAAACTGTCTTACTATGCTTTGCCTGAATGACCTACATAAGTAGCTTCCTTGGAAAGATGTGGTTAGTTTTCTTTACACACAGAAAGGAAGTAAGTGTCTTTTCCAGGCTGGACCAAGAGATATTTTCCCAAATTTGAAGAAGAAGAAGAAGAATACAGGAGTGTTAACCATGATTTTGAAGTAGAACCTCCTAAATTTCTAAAGAAAATTGAGCCTTGCCCTTGGGGAGGGAATGACAGTAGAAAAGGTATGTTTGAGGGAATCTAGGCTAGAAAGGCTTTGCCTTGTTTTCAGGTGCATCCCAGGAGATTGCTGTCCTTGCCAAGGAGCTTTGCATCCAGAAAGGTGCACAGTTGTGGGGCACCAAGATAGAGCATTTAGGCTGTTAATCCTAATGGACGTCTCCCAGGATGCCAGGGAACTGCAGAAGAAGGCAGCCAAAAGACGGCAAGTGGCTTTAACATTCAGGTAGAGAGGAGGAGCTCTGTGAACGTGGAGATCAGGCATTATGGTGAACCCAGGGACTCCAGCAACAGCAATGACAAGCACACGTTGACAATGAACAGAACAGGAAGCACTGTGTCTCAGCGGAGGCTTGTGTGAAGTCATCATCAAGGATCAGGTGCCTCTTGCCACCATAAGCTACCGCTTCCTCCCCAAAACATCAGGAGTGGGAAGGAGAAAACTCTGAATGGACCAATTCCAGCTCCTCAACTCACTGAGTTTCAGTCCTGAACTGACAAAATTTTGAACCTGAATAGGTCAAGTAATCTCTGCTGAGTTTCCTAAGTAATAATTAGGTGTTTTTTGCTAGTATCAGTAAAATGGGGATGTCAAGGTCAAAACTACATTCAGTTGAGGAAAAATAATGAAAGTCGTATTCTTTATTTGAAATTCTGCAATTTTTTTTTATTGAAATATAGTCAGTTTACGATGCTGTGCCAATTTCCAGTATACAGCACAATGCTTCAGTCAGACATGAAAATACACATATTCATTTTCATATTTTTTTCATCATAAGTTACTACAAGATATTGAATAAAATTCCCTATGCTATACAGTATGAATTTGTTATTTATCTATTGTACATGTATTAGTCAGTATCTGCAAATCTCCAACTCCCAATTTATGAAAGTCATATTCTTAAACATTGAGTTTTGTTTGTAAAATTGTAATCAGCTACACAAATAAAATTGACTCCTTCCATTCATCTGGGAGCACTTGAATATTTTTCTCCTCTTGCTCTCTGCACATTTGATTTCTTCTTCTTTTTAAAGAAACCAATTTTCTCTGCTGCTTTTTGCAGGGAGGTCAAACGTGGCTGCATCAAAAGCGGTTCTCTCAGTCCCTAGCTAGACCTGATTTATCTCAGTGATATTGACAGCAGAGACTAGTGTTTTAAACTGCAAATATATTGGAGTCCCCCAGAGAATCTGATTGTCCCATTGGAAATATGCCCACTGTTGATTGAGTAAATCACTTAAGATTAGGATGTTGGAATTGGGATCGTGTAATACTAGCTTGGTTTTATACCCAGAGAAGAAATGGAGGAAGAGGAGAGGAGAGGGAGATAAGCTGGACATATGTCAACAATACATCTTTACCAAGAGCTACATGTTTGAGACAATGGAATGAAGTGACTACACTCTCTATAGATAGTTTACTTGCTACTATTTCCTACAGTCACTTTGAAGGTTAGGGAAGTATCCTCAGGTAGTAGGAAATCATTGGGAAATATATAAATTTCTGATGTCTCCAACTCCACAAAAGGTCCTGAATTCATCACAACAAAGCAATTATTAAGAGGCATCATTTTCTTGAAGTATTTTTTTATTATTTATCAAGTTATTCGTATCCACAAACTTTTCTTGATCAACTTCTATGAGCCAGGCATAAAAGGTGCCGGAAGTTGGCATAAAAGACAAGGCCCACACCTCTCATTCTGGCAGAGGAAATTTCAAAAAGAAGACAGTTGTAACATAAGGTGACAATCACCAGGAGAGAAGTAAACAAAGGGCACTTTGAGAGCAAAAAGAAGTGCACCCAATTCAACAACAAAAAATAAGACACAGGGCATAGTTTCAATTTTAGAAAAAGTTAAATAAATATACAAAATAGTATTAGTGTTCCCTGAGTTTTCACTGCAATTCTGAGCAAAATGAAGTATTCAATGTAAATTTTAGGAATATTTTTAGTGAATTTGACTCCTATAAAAAGTATGTACAGACAAACTTTTAAAATGTGGGTTTAAGAAGTAAGCATTTAAGAAGGGAGTAATAGTGATGATCATCCTGCTACTTCCAAAGCAGTCACGTGAGGCTTTCTTAAACAGGAAACCCATAAAGATAGTCTCTGTTCTGGTAAAAGACTAAATATTTTAACACTACATCTAAACACTGTAACTTTTAATGTTCTCTATGTGTAGCCAGTCACACACTCTAGGAAGAGCATAGCAATAAACAAGAAACAAGTAATTCAGGTATTTCCACAAAATGGAAATTATGATTTAAAAATAAAGGTAGGCTTTGGCAGTATATTCATTGAAGCAAGGACAACTCAAATTTATAATGCCTGTCATATATATCAACTGGAACAAAACACACAGCCATTTAGATCTGAAATCTTTTGCCACTGTTGAGTAATAGAGAAATGGTTAGATGTTCACTCCTTCAAAAGGAAGAAAACACAGTAAAGTGTGGAAGACACAGTAATAGGAATTTTTAAATGTTGCATGCTTTAATATGTGTTCTTCAAGTAGTGATAGTCAAAGGAAGTAATGTAGAAATGATCACACATATGAATCTTGTTCTAATCTAAGATGGTTTATTGGCAGAGACAACACTATGTGGTCACAAACATACCACTTCACTTTCCTCTTTCTGGACACACAGGAAGACTACGTTTCTGAGTTTCATTGGCTCAGTTCTGGCCAATAGGATGTGGGCAGAAGTGATGTATATTCCTTCTCGGCCTGGCCATAAACTTTCCTCACATGCTCTTGCTTCTCCTGTTGTGAACTTAGGGACCACAAGTTTAAGATAATAGTGTCTCAACACGGATAGTAATGGGGTCCCTGAGTTACCACTTGGAGAAGAATCACCAGAGAGAGCAACTGTACCTACCTATACTGTGATAGTGAGTGAAAAATAAATCATTGTACTGCTAAGACAATATGACATAGGGGCTTATTTGTTACCAGAGCATAGCTTAGCTTATCTTGACCAATACATGATCTTTCATAAGAATCCCAAATTAATTTATGGAAGTGGAATTTCCTACCCAGATATAAACTTTCAATAATAAGTAATTTTAAACTCATTCTCATTTTCCATTGACGATGATATGACTAAAAAGCTTCAAATAATAAGTAAAATAAAAACAATGAGCAATTTGCTTGTACAGTTCATCAAGCAAAATAAGCATGCAGTAAAATTATGTCAAAAAATAAAAATATTTTATGAAAAGCTCATAAGAATATTTTTGCTTCTAAAAATAGAGAATTTAAAAACTCATAAATAATACATAAAATTGCAAAAAGAAAAAAATAGACATTTCATAAAAATATAAATGTGCATCTCTGAATCATTTGGAACAAAATGCCCAAATTCACTTTAAATAGTAAGAAAATTCCATGAGATATTATTTATCACCATAAGCACAAATTAAAAATGCAAAGTTTTACAAAATACCTTGTGGAAAAAGCTATAGGGAGTTTTCTAATTTCATTGACTTACATGCACCACTTGCTGAAAAGACTGTCTTTTCTCCATTGTATATTCTTGCCTCCTTTGTTGAAGATTAATTGACCATAGGTCTGTGGGTTTATTTCTGGGCTCTCTATTTTGTTCCATTGATCCATATGTCTTTTAGACATGCTGTTTTGATTACTGTAGCTCTGTAGTATTATGTGAAGTCTGGGAGGTTTATTCCTCCAGCTTCATTCTTTTTGTTCAGTATTGCTTTGGCAATTCTGGGTCTTTTGTGATTCCATATAAATTTTAGGATTTTTTGTTCTAGTTCTGTGAAAAATGTCCTGCATAATTTGATAGGGATCACATTAAATCTGTAGATTGCTTTGGGTAGTATGGCCATTTTAACAATATTAATTCTTTCAATTCAAGAGCATTCTTTAAGAAAAAAAACCTTATTTTTATTTTTTATTTTTTTTCCCTTGATGGAGGCACTGAGGATTGAATCCAGGACCTTGTACATGTCAAGCAGGCACTCTACCTCTGAGCTATAGTTCCCACCTCCTTCTTTTTTTTTTTAAATTTTATTGTTATTGGAACACTCCCTCACATCATATACACAAATAAACTCAAAATGGCTTAAATACTTAAACATTAAACAAGAGACTATAAACCTCCTAGAAGAAAACATAGGCAAAACAGGCAAAGCATTTTCTGACATAAATCTTAGCAGTCTACCTAAGCAACAGAAATAAAAGCAAAAATAAACAAATGGAACCTATTTAAAAGCTTGGAAGCTTCTGTACAGCAAAGAAAACCATAAGCAAAACAAAAAGACAACCTATAGACTGGGAGAAAATATTTGCAAAAGATGAGAATGACAAGGGCTTAATTTCCAGAATATATAAACAACTCATACAACTTAACAAGAAAAAAAAAAAGCCAAGCAATTTGTAGTATCAAAAAGTAGACACAACAAGGTGACTAGTTAAGAATTAATTGGGGACCACAATAAGGGACTAATTGGAGAAATGTTGATACATCTATCCAAAGGAAAAAAGGTGGGGCAGGAAAGGGGTGTGCAGTTTGCTGTTATTTAGCTAAAAAAGGGAAAAAGATATTTGCTCATATTAAAAATAAAAATAGACAATAGAAAGTTAAAATGTCTTATCTTTGTACTGACTTTGTGAAAAATCCAAAGTATGATATCTTTATTACTTTTATTGTCATTTAAGAGGGGAGTAGTTGATAATATGCTCTGGATGTTTGAGGAGCTCTCAGTTCTGTGTTTAGGGAAATCCTTGAGCAACTGAGAAAGTACCATCAATCAATTCTTTAAGTTTTGATTTATGGATTTTGGGTCAATTTATAAGAATGAACACTGTGTTTTAATTTATTTATAGCCTAGTAAATTTTACATAGGTGCATGATTGATCTAAACATCAAGCCTAGAAAAATGTGATATGGAAAAATATACTCTCATAATAAATCACTCTACAGTATTTAATTATTCACTAGTTGATATTTTGTACTTAAATATTAAAATAATAACAATTGTTAACATTAAATATTAATTGCTTTTTAAAAATAAAATTTTCAGAAAAGATTACTTATAAGGGGTGAAATGGAATAGGTTGAGGCAGAAAAGATAGAAGGCAGATTTTTTAAAATACAGCTTTTCTTGATTTGTGGACTATAGAAATATTTTACATAATTACAAAATTTAAAAAGTAAAAGAACAATCCTTAAGAATAAGTATGTATATTCACTTAGTGGTAGAGCCACATGATAAGATGACATTCCAAGTGACTTGAAAATCTAGTAATTTGAGTAGGCACTTCTAATGAGATATGTCCAAAGGATAAAAGAACTTAAAAAATACATTGTTTTAATTATGGATTCTAAATTCCATTTCTTACTAAAATAAATAGTGCTTCTTGAGAAAATGGCTAGGCTCCCTGGTTTTAAATTTAGTTTCCATCTTCTTATGAATCATGTCAGGTCAAGAACCGTACTTAGCCTCCTCATGCAAAGAAAACTGAGACTAGAATGGTACCTATCTCATAGGGTATATCTCAGGGTTAAATTAGTTATCAGATAATGCATTTGTGCAAATAGTGTCTGACACTTGACAGGTAATTGGTAAATGTACAGTCTTCCTTTTATTCTCCTTCAATTTCTTTAAAATACAATTTGCCGGGAATGCACAGGCTACTCAGGGTTACATATATTTGACTCTTCAGCCCCAGCCAGGCAATGGAGCATCCCATATTTAAAGCTGATGAGACCAGCTCTCTGCTAGACCCATGCAGAGTCTAGCCGAACTGAACACTTATTTCATGCTTAACCTTCATTGTTTCATTTGATAGTCAAAAAAAGAAAAAATCATGTGGAGTTGTTTTTATCCTGACTTTTTTACAAGAAAACCAAGGCTCAGAAAAAGACTGACACCTGTCCTTCTTCAGGCTTAGTAAGTGAGCAAACCAAGATCCAAGGTAAGCCTAACAGTGAGCTCATCACTGCGTTTCCAAGGAAGGGCGCCATGTCTCCCATGCTGAGTGCTGTCTGAAGCCCCGCTACTATAGATTTGTTCCCATGGCTTACCTCTTTTCCTCTGTTAAATGCAGATGTCTTTGCAATAACTTGTCTTTACTCTCTTGGACACAGAGAAAAAGATATTTTTACTTGAACAAATTACACTTTCATTTTATATTGTAGTTTGTGTTCTCTGGATCAGTCTCAGAATCAATAAGCCATTTTTCTTCCAAGAAAGCTTTCAACTCGTCATAGAATTTGAACAAGAAAAAGCGTTTTTATGAAGCTGGTGGCAGAAGCAGTACAGAACTCCTCCAGTGAAAATGATCCCTTGCTCAATAGCTATGGAGGAAAGGTCCTCCAGAAAACAAAAATCCCCTGCTCATGTTCTTTAATTTCCTAACATGTTATTCTTGTGTCTTCCTCTGCCCCTCCTAAAATGCAGTTTTAGATGTGAAATTATCTAAGACATTTATTTTAGACTCTGGCATTTTTCCAACTGGGAGTAGAACAAAATTTGGGGAATCATGATGCTGGTTGTAAAATTAAAGCCAATTTTAGGATAATTAGACAAAGAGTTGGCAAGATAATTCAGAGTATTTTAAGACACAGCCAGATTTTACCATCTTCTGTTCCTAATTTTAAACTCAGGAAAATTAGATATGATAAGTTAATTCATATTTCCTTAATTACATAGACATGCTTATCTCATTCAAGAACTGTGCATCTGATAAAATGTAAAATGGATGGAAGTAGAGGGAGGGAAAATGAATTAAATGCAAGAAAAAAGGAAATGCCATGAAGAGGTGGTTACCACATGGTCCATTTTTTAGGGATTGTTTTTGCATGCTTGGAAATGGCTATCTCATATATGAATCACTTATTATTCTAAAAACAATTAACATAGTTGAAAAGCAGTAAGTGAGGTTTGTATGAGTTATACATATTTGCAAAGGAAAATTAACAGGATTGTTTATAAAAACAGATCAGCTAAATTTAAAACAGCCTGAATGCTCTGGCACAATATCACAGTTATGTTTTTTTCCTCTCTAAGTATTTCCTATGCATTCTAATTTATACTATCCTCATTTCGTAGGAGAAAAATTAATAAATAAAATATAATGGCTACAGGAACATCTAAAATTAACTTCTATTTATCTATGCAAATTTAAACAATTTTGTCAGCCGGGGGGGTTTATTTCCAAAGCCTTAGTATTGATAAGGGGTAGATATTGACAGATACAAAAAACTTAGAACAAAAGGATAAGTTTGGAACAGCTTTCTGCAGGAAATAGAAATAGATAAACTTTCCAAACTGTTCATAATGCTCTAACTGATTTCATTAAAAGCACAATTTGAGTAATAGAAACAAAAAAGAGGAAAAAGGAAAGTACAAACCATTAAAATTCCTTTATTCCGTTTTAGGAAAGTTGCCTACATCACTACCGTCTTCCTCCTGCCCTCCCACACCCAAAGGAACTGTTTAATACTATGTTGAAAAATGCGTTTTGAAATAGGCAAAAATATTCTGTTTCTTGCAGAGTCTTGGGGACTTGAGGATTCCAGGAATTTCAAATTGCCTTCCAGGTTACTTTTATGATCTCTGGTTCAGTTTTCAATATGGACATTTAGGAAGTTCTTCATTTTACTTACAGGTTAACTTATTTTCTGTGGAAATCAGTTTGGAAATAAATTGATTTCAGTAGGATGGTATGTTTAGAGTCCTTTTTTTCCTCTAACCATATCTTTAATAATTAGATGATGTACAACAGAAATAGAATTTAACAAGCGTCTATAAAAAGATACAGTTTTCTTTTGATATTTCTCTACTCTGGATGAAAATACCTATTCATGAGAAAAATATGTTTTGAATTTACAGTTTAATTGAGGTAAGTGTACAATGGGAGCATCAACTTTGAAGATCTAGAATTTGCATCTTAATTGAATTGTTTATCCAGTCACAAGGTTCTCCTTGAGAAACTAGATTTGTCTGTGTAATCCTTGGCCCCTGTTTACACTACTAGCACTCCTGGTCCTTTTTAACGCCAGTCCCTCTACCCTAATTGTAGGAATCCAGTTACTCATTGTCACCCTCTGGGGGCCCCAGAGCCACCCATAAGGAATCTCAGCTCAGCCTGCTCCCTTATGGGAATATGATTCTAACAAAACCTACTCTATGTTTTATGTTACATTCATTTCCATTTGTAGCCATGAGCTCAATTTAACCAACAGGATAAATACATTTTTCATGCACTCTCCAGCCTTTTCTGAATTTCTCCTTTCTTCTCTCATAGGATAAATAATCCCATTATTTCTAGGTCAGTTTACATCCCAAAGATGCTGCTCGACTTGATGATATTAGTTGTAGTATTTATATTTCTGCTAAACTGGAATTAAGAGTATTAAATTATTAAGACAGTTTGGGCTGGGCCAAAGTGACCCTTTAAACTATGACAAGAACAGGTCATTCCAGTGATGCCAGAGCCGTGGCTGAATCTGAGTAGGAAAATAGCCATGCTTGGACCTCACTCAAAGGACATTAGGGAACCCGTGTGCTGGGAGAGCAGAGGCTCCCTCTACATGCAGGATCAGCTCCTGCCTGTGGTGTTCCATGAGCTTTTCTATCTCATTCTCTCAAATGTCTCCATCTCCTGTCATAATTTGCCCTGGATCCCATTCTCTAGATTAATAAAATTTGCTTCTCATTCTTTACTTCTCCAAGTTTTCATTCCTGCCTCATCGTTGTATCTACTCCCTAATCTAACACTTCCTCACTTTATAGCTATCTCCTACACTCTTCCTGCCTCCGTCCTCTTGCAATGCACAGTGTCTCAGATAACGCCCCTGAGGGGTCACGTTGAGATGGGGATTTGCATGCAGGAGTTGGCCTAGGGAGGCTTCTCTGGAACAACGCATGGAAAGAAAGAAAGGAGCAGGATTGAGCAGAGGGAGAAATTGGACTTTGATGCAAGAGAGATTCCAGCAAATCTCACAGGGGGCTCTGGAGCTGGCATAGCCTTTAGTGTTGTCCCCTTTGAAGTAAGAGGGTGAGTCTGTCTTTTAGACCATCCCCTACTTCAACAAGGGGGATGAGTAGTAGGTGGTCATAACCCATGACCTTGAGACAAGCAGCCTGCTTCTGGCGAGGGCAATGCAGAGGAGGAACTCAGCTGTGCATAAACTATTCTTTGGGTGAAAATTACTAAATCTAGCCTACACGTGAGGTTAAATTCCACCTCCCGTAACGTTGAGTATCTGCTTATATTCCATATAAAAGATTTGTCCCTTCTCTCCCATACATTTACTTACTCGGTCATTTATTTATATCATGAATATTTATTTTATATTTTAAGATGTAATATAGTGCCACACTATTTATCTGGTTGCTCAATTTCTTTCAGCTTTGACCACTGGAAGTTCTTTCCAGTTGTTTTCTGCATCCTTTTTCATGACCTCATCATTTTGTTTTTTGAGTCCACCCTTACTTTCAGGCACTACAGGATGACCCAGGCTCGTCAGATATATTCCCTGCCCAGATTTAGAATCAGCCATTTCTCTAAGGAGCTCTGTTCCCTTGCATTGGGAATGCTATTTAGAAATCAAGCTCCACATGCTAAGTGTGCTCATTGCAACTGGACTGTCACCACCTACCTAACTCCGGTCGGGATGCTTGACACTTGAAAATCACTACTTGAGAGGCAAGTGCTGGTAGAAACAGAAAACGCTGCTTTTAATCAGAAAGCTGGCAATCTGGGGAAAAGGCGAACTTGTGCCCCCAAAACCAACTCCAAAGTTTCCGCTTGGTCATGAAAGTTTTTAAAGGAAAAGAAGGGAAGTACTCTGTTAATCATTGAGATCAGACTCATTGCCATCTCCCAGTTCAGGCAGGCCTGTGGAATCCTTGTGAGCTGTAAGTGCCATCTCCTTCACACAGTTTGTTCGCAAGATTACTGAAGGGCAAGATAGGGGAACGATCTGGTCACTTGTTAATTACATACTCTTCATTTTCACTCTTTTGATCTATGGAAAGAATCAATAGGTTAGGCAAGGTATTGTGTGATCAGATTTGAAAGGTGTGCTTGGGCCAGAGATGAGTAGAGCACAGGGGTGCCCGGTTTAAGGTTAGTTCCAATATGGCTTCGCTAAAGTGACAAGACTAAAGGAGCTTCCTGCAGAGACCCCATTCCTGCAAAGAGCTCTCTCCTGCCATAAGCTGCTTACTATACCACCACCCTAGGCTTTTCAGTGGGCAGAGCAAGGAAATATAAGCATGTAAACTAACCTGTGTGTACACACTTATTTATAATTATTTTTATAACTGTCTGAAGATAAATAAAACTAAAATGTTTATATTAACGCATCCACTCCAACTCAGTTGTACAAGATTCAGTATAACCTTCCCCCGTCTGCCATGCTTATCTGTTACTTCCCTCTCCAATGGTGAGAGATCTGATGCCCACCATCTACCACCCATGTATTTGTTCAACTTCATAGACACGTAAAGCAGGTTCAGAGTTGTTAACACAAACCCCAAGGAGAAGCAAACTTGTCAATCAGAGTGCTGTGCTTTTATACATTTTCTTTTGTTTTCAATCTGGTCAAAACACCTTTATCCAAAGTTACTTGTCAGCTCCTTTTTTCCCCATCCCTTCTGTGAGGTAATGTCTTACATACTTTATAACACTGTTAGATTCGTTTGTCACAGTCTGCACTCCATCCTGAATCCCCAACATTTTGATTAATGTTTTTTTTTTTGTGATGGATGGTTCTGGAATATTTGACAAATGTGTAGAGGCATGACCCACCGCTCCAGTACCATACAGAACAGTTCCATCTCAAGCTCTCCAGAAGCCAGTGACCCAGTGAAGCAGTGAGTCATAGACCAGCTGGTAGATGCACACATTTGGACTCCTGTATTTATCTGGGTCTTCTGTGAAATGGGCATTGACACAATTAAATGAGCAACATGGTACTGTGTCGTCAAGCCTCTTGATTCCCAAGGCACGGTAACCATAATTGTTATCACCTCAGAAGATCCAGGTAGCACCCGAGAGAGATGAAGAAAATAACTCCTGATTATTTGTCAGTAAACTGGAAACTAATAGAAATCTGTTACCTTAAAAGAGGAAGGAAAAAGACCCCAGTTCCTGTCATACCCAAAAAATAAGAATTCAAATGGGGGACACAGAATTGTGCAGTGAAAGATTTTACAGATTTTCTTTAGCAAAGGCAAAGTACAGCCCCAAGAATGGGAGGCGGGCTGATCCAAGAGCAGATAGCAGTGGTCTCAGCCCCTTCTCTTACACCCTCGCTCAGAGGTGGTCTCCTGATTGACGGATGGCTCTTGCCCCTGGAGGGCTTAGTCACTCTCATCCCCTTTTGTGCATGTCCTTACCCATGATGCACACAGACAAGCCCATAGAGGGGGCTGCTAAACCACAATGCTGATTATATTACAATGAGCATTGGGTTATGTCCGGTTAGGTCCATGTGCACTGCTGCACAGATGCGGCTGTCAAGTTGTAACTGGTTTCTTCCTGGCGCTCACTTAGAAGATGTAAAGCCCCTTTATGCTGGAGGCAGGTATACCGCCATCTTCCAGACCATCCTCCCTCTCCTCCACCTTACCTGCCCAGTGCCCCCATTTGTCTAACTACCTAACGAGTCCCTTTGCCCCCATGCAAAGGAAGCTGAAAGCAAACATTTGGAAACATGTGAGAAAGAGAAAAGAATTAAATAATAACTATTACAGCTGTCCAGTTACTTTTTTTTCCTCAGAGGAAAAGGCAGGGTTGTCGGGATACAGAATGTGGAAGTAGAAACGGTGCTGCAAATAAAAATGTTGGGAGAAGAGTGGCAGGAAAACCAGAAGGGTAAAAAAGGAAACAGGGAGCCTTTTTTCTGAACGTTATTTTTAATGTAAACTGGCTTCACTGGGGAACTGAGAATTTTCTAGAGATTAGTGAAGAACACCTTGCTGTGAGAGTTAACATCTGTAGGGAAAATAAAGATAAAGAATATAATGACATCAATATGCAACTCTTAAGTTTTCTGATTTTGTTAACCAAGAGCTGAGAGGTGGTTTTTTTGTTTGTTTGTTTTTGTTTTGTTTTGTTTTGTTTTTACATTTTACACAAAGCATTTAAAAATACATTGCCCAATTGGTAGCTTCTTTTTATTGTCCCACTTTCACAATAGCATTTTTGGGCCTTGTGCTTGCATTCCTTCACTCCCACATTTCTGGAATGAATGAGCCACATCAGGTCAAGTCTCATCGACTTTAAATCTTTCACCTTTAAAAATGAAATAGGAGCATAACTCTGAGTTCCTCATCATAAATCCCGAACTTCATTATTTCTGGCAGTTGCAAACAGCAATTTTAATTGCTCTGCCAGTAGCAGTAGTTTCCAGTAACATGAACGACCCTAGCTAAGTTGTGCTACTCTTCTTAGATTTTCTTTTTTTTTTGAATGTCTCAGAAAGACCTGATAGGACTAAAGATCTATATGCTAATGAGACTTCCTTATTTGCATCATTCTATCTGCAACAAAATAGATGACAGAATATATAAAAGATATCTCATGTTCAGAAACATATTATAAATGTAAGTAAAGTATATTACATTATACTACACACTAAATTAAGTAAAATTAACCTTTATGAATAGAATCTCTAAACTTTTGAAGTTTATGTATATTTTGACAAAGAACATACAAAATTTATGTATAACAATGACAGATATAAAACCAGCATACTGAGGACATAGACTAATCAATTTCCATTTAAATTCCTTTAAAGTTCAAGTTATGTTTGTGATCTGGCAGTCATGATTTTTTCTAACAAATATTTTAATAGCTCAAAATATCAGTATTAAAATAATGGGGTTGAAGTGACGGTAAACATTTAAAAATATTCTCTAGCTAATCCAATGAGGGTTTTACCTTCAGGAATAACATGACAGATTTCAAATGATGGGTAGACTTTGCATCTTCCAGTGATACTTTCTCTCCCATGAGAAGTTTAGTTCTTAGGGCTGTAGGACTGTTTCACTGCCACATGATTGATATTTGTATGTAGATACAAATTATTCTAGGGTTTCTGTAGTTTTAATCAAGAGCTGACCAAATGGAAGAGTGAAAATGTAATCTGAATAGTTCATGGGATGGTCAGGTTAAGGGGACTATGGTATCCATCTCCACATGGGTGAGTGCTTTGTGCCAGTCTTAGCCTACCTAAAATAACGCTATTGGCTAGAAATACCTGGGGCCACTCACCTGGGTCCCAAAGAGCTTCCCACAGACATCTCCCCTTTCCAAACCAATGCTACACTGGAGAGCCCTTAGAGCCCTTATAATTTTTATTATGATTGTAAGATGCCCTTGAGCAAAAACCATTAGGAATTTTGAAGGAAAAAAAGAATACATTAATTACAAGCTTTAGAGTTTAAGAGGCATGCCAGAGGGCACGCGGGAGGTATCCTGTAAGGAAAGAGAGAGAGAGAAGGAGAGAGAATGGGCCTGAGGTTGTGTTCTTTTGGGGCTTAGGGTTGGGGGTCTAGGGTTTCCTGGGCAGCTCTTTGTTGGTGAATGTAAAATAGAAAGGTGGGAATTTGAAGATTTGAAGCTTGAAGAGAAAAAAGTGGTCCAAATGGTCAGTTATCAAAATTGACCAAGATTTCTAAAACAAAGCAGTCTCAGATGGGGAAGGCAGGTGGCTCTTTATCTGGCCAAATGTTTATTCCAGATAACCTTGTCCAATGCCTCTTTGAAATGGATGCCTCTTTGAAGTGAAATGCCTTGGCCGTCAAAGCTTAAGTCAGGCACTTGCATTACAAAAAGAACTACTAACCATCAAGGCTTACACCAGGTTAGTTTGACTGATAAAATTTACTGGGCCATTTATCTTTTCTGTCTCAGCTCTACAGGCCTGTCCTTCCAAGTCTGAGCAATCAACGGGTATAATCCTTTCAGTAATAGAGAAGTCAGGCTTTCTTCCAGGGAATAAAAGTAACTGGTACACACTAACCTCTACAAGAATCAGTCCTCTGACTGCAATTTGTTATAAGCATAATTTGATTATATTAACAGGTCTTACATATTTTAGAAAGTATGGGGTTGGTTAACTCTAAATTGAAGCACTATTTTGAATTTAAAAATTGAAATGGTATTTGATTCAGATATTTTCATTTTCAAATAATTATCCTGTTTAAATAATTTTTCTCCAGTGTTTACTAGTTATTACTTATTCTTATTCAGGACAAGAAGGCTTATAGATAGATGTAAACCAAACAAGTAAACAAGTGACACATTAACTATTTCATCTGAAACAAGTTAGATATTTGGAACTTGTGGTAGAAGCTTGTAGTTGCCAATCACACTTCACTCTCTCCCTTTACTTAGTAGCAGAATACTGATTTTTTATCAGGTCACACTTCTTCCTGGACTGAAAAGATACATTTTTTCAGCATCCCATGCAGGTAAGTGTGTCTTATAATCAGGTTCTGGACAATGAGATGTAAAAGGAACAATAAGAAAAAAGGAAGGGCTCCCTGAGATTACAATTACAACTATGACAAGTGATACACAGAGCTCAGTGGAGAAGGAAGATGTAAGTGTAACAAATTTTTTAGAAAGAAAAATAGATGAAAAGAGTGAAAAAGAAGTAAAAAGGTAAAGATTTAGGGGATCAATCCAGGACGTTCCACATCCATTTAGGAGATATTCCAATTAGGAGATGAAATGGCAGAGAAGGAGTTATCTGAAAATTATACAAGGGCATTTCCCAGAAACAAAGGACATAATTTTCAAGTTGTAAATGACTCACTGCTTCTTCAGTCCCAAATGAAACAAGATCATATACAAAGGAATAGCAACACGCCAGGTTAGACCAGTGCTTCTCAAATGTTTGCATGCATACAAATCACCAGAGATCTTGTTAAAATGCAGATTCTGGCTCAGTTGGTCTGAGGTCTTTTCTAATGAGCTCTCGGATGATGCTGGCGCTGCCGGTTCCCTGACTACACTTTGAGTTACAAAGGGATTAATGCCCACAAAATTCCCAGAATTCTATGTCCTGCCAAAGTATGAGTCAAGTGTGAAGGTAGAATAAAGACATTTCCAAACATGAGGACCTCAAATGCTATCTCCTATGTCCAAAACTTGCAAAATGAGGAATGAACCAAGAAAGAAGAAGATATAGGGCCTAGAAAAAAGTAATCAAAAGCTGCAAAATGGTGACTTTGGCCACAAGATTTAGCAATCTGATGGAAAAACTAACATACTGTGTAAGAAAATAAAGCAATGATTATTTACAGGAAATACAACTTGTACAAGAGATGATTAATAATTATGGTACACCATTTGACTCAGGAGTAATCTATTTTATTATTATACTATGAGCAAATACTACTCTGACAAAAATAAAAATAAAATAAGTATATAAAAATGTAATTATACCTACATATATATCTATATTTTACATATATAATGTGTATATATTGATATATGTATTTTACATTTATAATTACTTTCCTGTAATAAGAAACAGCCACAGAAGAAAAAGCTACAAGAGTTCAATCAATCAATCAATCAATCACTGTTTCGGGAGACCAAGGGGATGGAGAGTGGAACTGTGCACAATAGGGTTAATGGAGGCTGATTACTAATAGAAATTCTTGAGCTTGTCTTGTGGAACAACAAATGAGGTAGCAGCTTCTTAAAACCCCTTTGCTTGTTAAACTTCCTTTATTAAGTTCACTTTAGTTAATGTTTTCTTTTTTTTCTCTCTTTAATTGCATACCTTCCTAGCTTCAGGCAACCTGGTTGTTCTACAGGAACTTGGAGTCAGCTCCTGCCAGGTGGCAGCCAGCTTCAGGCTGTTTGGGATCACCAGCCCTAAAACTAGGCCTGTGCAGACCTCAGAGGACCAGAAAGCTCCACCCTCAGGTCATGCCAAGCGCTGCCATTTTGAATGTGCAGGGGCACGGAGCTCAGAGGCACCCAAGCAGGGCACCTATTATCTCACCGTCTCCCCTGCCTCCAATCGCCTTTCCCCGTGGCTAAGACCTCCCTGCTCATCCCACAAAGGTTCCAAGCCCCTGCCTTCAGGGGGGTGGACCTGAGACTTGTTCCCTGTCTCGTCACTTGGCTGCCTTGTGAATAAACACTTTCTCAGCTGTAAACCTTGGCTTCTCAGCATTTGGCTTGCTGCGTGTTGGGCAAAGGAATCTGGTTTGGTAACAAGAGTAGGATAAGTTAGGAATGAGAAACAGCTTAAACTAAAAGGTTGTGAACCTTTCAGTATTATTCTATTTGTATATCATAAGCAAATACTGCATTAATAAAAATAAGTACAAAAATCAAACTATTTGTATAGATCCTATTTTAACATCAAATTTTAAACACCACTGTAAGCCAAAAACCAACAAACAAAAACCCAAAAAACCTCCTATACTTAACTTATTATTTCAGGTATGTTGATGTGAGACATTATGTTTGATAGCATCTGACCTTGAATGTACAAAATTATGTTGATTTATTAATTCACAGTAAGATGTTAGGCTTTAAGAGATGCATTTTTGGTATTACCAATAGTAGTAACTTTAAATGTTAAGACATGAAACTCATTTTATATGTTGTAGGAGAAGAGAGTATTCTCCTCTTTCCTCTTTTAGTATTTTTGGCTGGCAATTAAAATGACATAAGGCAGATTAGCAGGAGAAAATCAAATTTTACATATCATGAAATAAAATTTGTATTTTATGGCAAGACATGAAAAAATTTAAATGTAAAACTTTTCTCTGCCCTTTGGCCTCCTCTCTCCCCACCGCTGTGCACTGTGTATCTGCTTTTACGCATTGACCAAACCTCCCCCGTCGGCAGAAAAGACCTGCTCAGCCGTAAAGAGCAGCATTCTCCCAGCATCGACAAGGCGGCACTTTAAAGATAACATTCCCTCTTGATCTTGTAAGGGGCCACAATGGCATGTAGACTGTCGAGAATACATCATTTAATGTACAGCTCTCTGTCTCAAACTTATGTGACAGTGTCTTGACTTCTGATTGGTGGAACGGCATCTCAGAACTTTCTGAGATGCTGTTCCCAGGCTATCATCCTTAAATTTGGCTAGAATAAAACTTTCCACTTCTTTCATAAACTGATTATTTTTATTTATTTATTTTTTACGGGTGGAGGAGGTAATTTGGTTTATTGATTGATTGATTGATTGATTTACTTATTTACTTACTTACTTATTTTTAACAGAAGCACTGGGGATTGAACTCAGGGCCTCATGAATTCTAAGCATGCACTCTATCACTGAGCTATACCCTCCCCTATATAGACTGACTATTAATTAATTTTCATGGACAGTATGTATGAGGAATTCACAAAAGCATGAAGAGTTCCGAAAACGGTAAGACAAGATGAGGGGATATACGTCATTCTAGACTCAGGAAAAGGAGGTAGGGAACTGGGACTTCAAGATGAAGTCAAGTAATTCACAGGAAGATGAAGAACAGCTAATGATCGGGAAACAAATGTTTGTTGGGCCATCTGGAGGCAATGGGACCCAGAGAGACCTTTGATCAAATGGACCTTGCTAGGTTCTGCCACACTTAATTCATATTTTACTATCTGTGGTGATAGCTCCTTCCTGGAACAGGCCTTCTATCTTGAATTCTTTCAGGCAGTTAGGATGATGTTCAAAGGCTCATCCTAAATCTTTTGGGCTTTACTTGTTTTAAATTCAAAATAATTCACATTCCAGAGTGACACATCTTGAGGTGGCCTTACCCACGCCCCATCAGTTCCCTGCTCTGAAATTTCCCTGGAAATTACACATACAAAAAGCTGAGCTGGTGACTGTGGAGACAGAAATCAAGTTAGTAACTGAGTGGTAAGATATATGCAAGGGGAGGAAAGAGCACAGAAGGAGGATGAACACACAGAAAAGAACAATCAGAGCACATTTTCCCCACACCCCATTCAACCAGTTCCCCAATCCTGAGCATAGTTCAGTACAATCAAATACATGAGCTTCATTTATCTGATGGAACATGTTAACTTTCTCTTTTAATAGATGGTGAGATACTACGTGCCCCATTTCATCCACGTTAAAGCAACATTTTCCATTACTGACTGCAAAGGTCCCCTTTGCTGGACATTGTATCTAGGGCACAATGATTTTGAAGCACCCGAGTCTAAGCTGTTAACTTCTGACAGGAGGCTTTTCAAAGTTTGCATAGTGGTATTGAACTCTTGTTCTATTACCGTGGAGAGATTTAAGATCTGCTTTTTCCAATTCTTAATCTCCAAAGCTTGAGATAACACTCTCAGTGCTCTCAGACTTGGAGCTGTGTTACACAAGTGGATTCTCTATGAATTCTCAAATGGTACATTTATGTGGTACAACTTTCTGAACAAAAGACCTCAGGTTTGTGACTTGGCTGGCATTTGGGGGAATATTCGGTGATGAAAGGTATCTTGTGCTCAGCAAGAAGTTACCATTTCACCTGGGGGGGTGGGGTGTTAGTTCCTGAAGAAGAATCAAAGGTACTGTTATGTATATTCTTTGAAATGCAGGAGGAGGAACCAGGTCCCTGCTTTGTTTCTGTACTATTGTTTCTTGATTGCTCCTCCTTTGTTTCTACATTCCTTCCCTTCCCGAAGAAACAAAGGTTTGAATTTGCCCTCTGGAACTCAGGTGAGGTCAAGGAGGCTGAATGAAGTCTGTTTCTTACAAACAAGAGACAGGGGGATAGCAAAGAATTTGTAGCCAGCAGGGTCCCACAGGGTCCTGCTCAGTTTCAACTATACATTGAATTACTTAAAATCATTGATGTATAAGTAAATTAACCAAATTATGCAGTTTTCAATTCAACAGCCAAATTGAATGCATCATGCTGAAATAAACATTGAAAATTGTGGGGCACAGTTGGTTAGAGATGTTACAGAAGCCTGTTTAATTTTTCCTCACACTGCAGAATGATTGTCACATAGCAAACTCTTAATAATTGTAAGTTGAATTAAAGCACTGAGCTGTTAAAAAAATAGAGAAAGAACACAGTCTTGTCCTCAAATAAAGAACTTGCCACACCACCATATGACAAAAGTTTTACTGACATTTAAACCAAGTTGTGTGGGAGCCCAGATTTTCTGAGGCTTCTATTACTGAGAAACACACTGTAAGGCTCATTGACAGACTTGGTTTCAACAACTTTGCTAAGTAAACAGCTCTTTCCTTTTATTAACTGCTACATGGCACACCTGGTTTTATACGTTTTAACTGGGAAATAATAGTAAAATAATATTTTCATATTGATAGAGTATAATTCACAACCCATCAGAACACTCTTCAAGAAATTTAAAAAAATTTTTTAAAAGAAATTACAATTCAGAATGAAATTTTGCTACAATATTAGCAAAGTTATACTGGTATTAGGCACAGGAGTGCCTTCTCAGTCTTTTTTAATTTTCTGTATTATATATTTTTCTATAATAATTATGTAAGAATGTTCAAATAAAAAATCTATAATGAGCTGTGTTAGAAATGTGACAATTCCAAAATAAATGAAAAGAATTCATTAGTACAGATGTTACCCAAAAAGGGGGAGGCCTTGGTTCTTGTCTCACCCAAAAGAAAAGAATTCAGATGGGAGACAGAAGCATTGTGTAGCTAAAGATTTTATAGCAAAGTGAAAGTACACCTCCAGGAGCAGAAGATGAGCTGATCCAAGAGAGGACGGCAGCCCGTTTTTCTTGGCACCTCTGTCTCATGCCCTCACTTAGAGGTGGTCTCTTGATTGATTGACAGCTCTTGCCCCCTGGAGAGCTTAGTCATGTCCGTTCCTCTCTGTGCATGTCCTTACCCGTGATGCACACAGAAAAACTCATGGGGGCGAGGGACTAAACCATTGTGCTAATTATATTACAATGAGCACTGGGTCATGTCCGGTTAGGTCCTTGTCCTTACAATTCAGTTGTGGCTGTCTAATCCCAACTGGTTTCTTGCTGGTGCTCATTTAAAGGAAGTAAAGCCCCTTTCGGCTGAAGGCAAGCTTATCATCATCTTTGGAACCATCCTCACTCTCCTCCACCTTATCTGCTTGGTGCCCCCACTCATCTAACTGCCTAACACAGAGATTCAAGAAAAGTTAAACTCTTACATAAGTCAAGGTTTTTAGGAAGTAAGAGAATATGATAAAAATCAACATCAATTTTCCAAAAATATTTCACTTACTGTTTAAAATACTTATTTCAATGACTAAAACATATGATTTTCATATATAATGAAATTCTTAAGGTAGTAAAGGCTAAGACATTTAAATGGTACAAATGAAAAAATATCTTTCTGGATGCCATGGACTGGAAAAACATTACATTTAGAATATGCTTTTCCTTTTTCAACAGAATTGGCTGTCATTTCACCATCTGGAAGTGGAAACCAAAGATGACTATTTTCCTATAACATTTGGAAATAATGTGCCACGTATTTAATCCAAGGAATGAAACAACACTATATTCCTTTTTTATATTATCATAGAATATTTTATTGACCCAAAATATAGTATTTTCTGAATCCATTTGATAAAACTTCTGCTACTTGGCTGTAAATTATTTATTGTGTCAAACATTTAATTATGTGTAAAAATATTATAGTCTATGAACTTAAAATAAGTTATTTTAATAACACAATAGACTCCTAAAGCACAAACTATGCTGTCAAAAATTCTATTTGGTAGATATATAAGGTCTGGAAAAGATTCATCAAACAAAAGTTTGTGTGCCTGATGCACAGTGACCAAACAAATGGAAACATCAGAGTTTGGAGCAGAGAAAGGTCTACTGCAAGGCCACACACTGCTGTAAGCCTCAAATTGTGACTTGTTTTTGTTTGTTTGTTTTCCCCTGATAACTCTTGTGCCACCAGATTTGAATATTGGCTGAGTGTCTTTGTCGTCCTGTCTCTATCCTGCCCCCAACTTTCCTAAAATCTCCTATATCTGAATCCCATGTCCTCAGGTTAATACTCTGCCACTGCCATTTACCTTCAGGTCGCTGTCTCTTTTCTTTGTGATCTGAATTTTTTGCTCACTCTTTCTTTCTGACACTACTCTTGTTTTCATTACATAAGTGCATAGTCCTTCTAGCACCCTTTCTCTCCTCCAATACTCCTGTCCTCCACACTTCCTTACTTATTCCCTGCCATGGCAGTTCCCTAAACCTTGTCATTACTGACAACTGAGCTCTTGGATAATTTTAACCATGTATCCCAATTACTAACCAGCACCTTTGATCTTTAAAGCTTATTTCTTCTAGAACCCTAATGCCAACAACTCAGCAGCCCTACTGGGACTTTGAATCCATCGATTCTCTCAGTGTTCATCGTTCTTCACCTCACTGATGTCTTTTCACCTTCATTACCCGGAATAAACTCTAAGGTCAGTCCTTATCCAGATACTACCTTGCTGTAGTCTAAAATGAACTTTCTCTGCTTTCTGATGTTTACTGATTTTTAAATAAACAGATAAATGTTTATTTTTAAAATTATAATATTTGATATTTAAATATAATAGTTATACAATTATAATAATTGATATTATCAACTGATGAAAAAGACTCCCAGATAGAGACAACAAACTAGTGGTTACCAATTGGGAAACAGAATGGGGAGGGACAACACAAGGGTAAGGGATTAAGGAGTACAAACTACTCTGTATAAAATACATAAGCCACAGGGATAAATTATAGAGCACAGGGAATATAGCCAATATTTTATAGTAACTTTAAATGGAGTATAAACCATAAAAAAGTTTGAATCACTGTGTTGTACACCTGAAGCTGATAAAATATTGTAAATCATTTATATCTCAATAAAGAATTTTTAAAAGTTCCTTTCCTTGGGCAGAATATATTTAAAAAGGGAATGATGGTCCATTAACAACAATAAACTGTGGTTAATGCTATGGCTATATAAAATTTTATGGGAACTTAAATTAAAAGTCATTTTTGAGGTTCTGGAAAGGGGATGAGCTTGTTGGCAGAAGCTTTTCAAGATGAACCCCTTTTTTTCTCAATTTTTAAATATCTTGAGGATCATTTGAAGTATGTAGCAATTCTCTTGGTAACAGAAGTGGGCAAAACATTTCACTGGATAGAACGATATGGGCATCGAATACAGGCTAACCTGCAATATAGCAAAGAGAGGCGAAAGTACAGTGACTTAAAGTAGATAGAAGTTTATTCATCCTTAACTGAAATCTAGTTAAACCAAGGTTTTGTTAGTGACTTAGTGGTGCCCAAAAATATTTCTTCTATCTTGTTCCTGTCTCATTCAAACTAAGATTCCCATCTGTGGTACAAGATGACTCCTTTCTCTACCATTGTGTCCTCTCTCCAGGAGAAAAGTAAAATAAAGTACGTATCTCATCCATCTTTTAAAGAAACATCTTGGAGCTCTCACACATTTCTTCTACTCCCTTGGCCAAATTGTAGCCAAATGGCTACACTAAGGTACACAGGAAGATAGGAAATGGAATCTTCTGGTAGACCATGTACCTATCTAAAATTCTGAAAGTTCCATTATTAAAGAAGAGAAAGACGATTGTTATAGGAGGAAAGAAGCAGTTATTGCCAAGTATGGGAGTGAATTTTCCCCAAATAGCTTTTCCGTTGTATAAATATGCTTCAGTTTTCATAAAATAGAATTTTCAGTGCTCTCCATCAAATGAAAGACACATTTTGGATAAAATGTTAGGGAAAATATACTAATATTTTGATCTCTGCTCCAAATTGTTGGTTGAAATTCAGAGAGCTGGCAAATGAACTAACATGACTGAGAGATGAACTTAGGAGTGCTTGCGTTATGGTTAGTTATAATTAGCACACACTCTCCCTGGCTTCCTGCTGTTTCTTTGGAACTCCTTCTCAGACTCCTTTCACAGCTCTACCCTCTCTTTACCTACTGTAGCTTTGAATCTCTCCACAATTTTCTCTATTATCTTCGTTTAGGAAATTTGATTAGATGTTTGTCAAAGCTTCTCACTCTACGTTTATAGTTTCTTTCAAATTTTTCTGTTTCTCCTTGATGAATTCTGAATAATTGTTCAGAACATTTTACTAATTTTTAAATATCTTGAGCAGTATTCAATCTGCTGTTTATCTCTTCCAATGAGTACTTTTACATTTTTAATTACTGTATTTTACATTATTAAAGTTCCTTATGTTTTATTACTTTTTACAATTGTCTGAACATTTATAATAGCTTTTTATTCCTTAGTCATGTTTTTAATCCCCTCCTTTATTTCTACAAGCATATCAAGCAAACTGATTTTACATTTAAAGAACAATTTCAATATTTTAAGTCTTTAAAAGTCTTATTTATTTCTTTAATGTCACTGCTTGTGCTTCATCTTGGTAACTTTTTCCATTTTGTTTATTTGTTTGTGTGTGTGACCTCATATTTATGTATCTGTAATCCATCCATTCATCTGAAGAGGCTTTCTTCCTTCTTTTTTTTTTTTTTTTTTTTTTTGAGAGAATAATTACTTTTTTTTTTTTTTTTTTTGGTTAGGTATCTATGTATGGTGCCTGGAGGACCACAAAAAATTTATCAGTTAAAGGCTTGTGGGGTTTTTTGTAAGTTGAACTTAATGTATATTTCAACCCACATCCTACATGAAGGCTGGCATCTGCCTACAATTTTTTACTGAATATTCCACCCACCCTCACCCTTTACCTGACACTCCAAGCTTTGTCAGACAAACTTTCTTGTCATTTCTATCCACTGGAAAATTGTCCCCCTAGCTTTTTCCTTTTCCTCAGGTGGTAGACCCATTGAGACTCTGGCTTTATATAAAGAATCTCTAATTAGACTCCCTACTCTCGAATCCTTATATCATGTCGCTTGCATGTTCCATTGAGACTTACAGCTCCATGGGAATCAGAAAATGTCCCCAGGACAAGCTTCTGGATTTGGATATTTTAAATATTACTGTATATTGGCATTCTCATTTTATTAGTGCCTTCTAAAGATTCTCCTAACTTTCTTTTGAACTTGCTTATCCATTTTAAACAGATATTCTAATATTTTGCAGATTTTGTGGGGATAAAAGTTTCAGAATTTATATTTTATTATATTATCAGAAATGCAAGTTTGTATGTTGGTTCTAAATCATTTTAGAGTTATAATTATCAATTGTTTATCATTTTCCTATGTAGATATTTTTATTTTATATTATTTTATTTTATTTTATTTTATTTTATTTTATTTTAGTTGAAGTATAGTCAGTTTACAATGTTGTGTCAATTTCTGGTATACTGCATAATGTTTCAGTCATACATACATATACATATATTTTTCTCATATTTGAAAAATTTTTTTCATTATAGGTTATTACAATATTGAATGTAGTTCCCTGTGTTATACAGTATGAACTTGTTGTTTATCTATTTTATATATAGCAGTTAGTACCTGCAAATCTTGAACTTCCAATTTCCTTTTCACTTCCCTTCCCCCCTGGTAACCATAAGTTTGTTTTCTAGCCTGTGAGTCTGTTTCAGTTTTGTAAATAAGTTCATTTATGTCCTTTGTTTGTTTGTTTGCTTTTAGATTCCACATATAAATTATATCACTTTATATTTTTCTTTCTCTTTCTGGATTACTTCACTTATAATGACAATCTCCAGGTCCATCTAAGTTGCTGCAAATGGCATTATTTTATTCTTTTTTATGATTGAGTAGTATTCCATTGTATAAATATACCACAACTTCTTTATCCAGTCATCTGTCAATGGACATTTAGATCATTTCCATGTCTTGACTATTGTCAGTAGTGCTGTTGTGAATATTGAGGTGCATGTATCTTTTCAAATTAGAGTTCCCTCTAAATATATGACCAGGAATAGGATTGTTGGATGATACGGTAAATCTATTTTTAGATTTTTAAGGAATCTTCATACTGTTTTCAGAAACAGCTGCACCAAAGTTCATATCCACCAGAAGTGTAGGAGGGTTTCCTTTTCTCCACACCTTCTCCAGCACTTATCATCTGTGGATTCTTTAGTGATGGCCATTCTATCTAGTGTGAGGTGACATCTCATTGTAGTTTTGATTTGCATTTCTCTAATAATTAGCAATATCGAGCACTTTTTCATGTGACTATTGGCCATTTGTGTATTTTCATTGGAGAATTGCTTTCTTAGGTCTTCTGCCCATTTTTGGATTGGATTTTTTTTGTTGTTGTTGTTATTAAGTTGTATGAACTGTTTGTGTATTCTGAAAATCAGTCAGTCACATCATTTATAAATATTTTCTCCCATTCTGTAGGTTATCTTTTTGTTTTGTTTATGGTTTCCTTTGCTGTGAAAATGCTTATAAGTTTAATTAGATCCCATTTGTTTATTTTTACTTTTATTTCTATTGCCTAAGTAGACTGACCTAGGAGAAGACTGCTAAGATTTATGTCAGAGAATGTTTTGCCTATGTTTTCCACTAGGAGGTTTACAGTGTCTTGTTTTATGTTTAAGTCTTTAAGCCATTTTGAGTTTATTTTTGTGTAAGGTGTGAGGGAGTGTTCTAACTTCATCTAGTTTTCCCAACACCACTGGGTGACCAGTTTTTGCAACACTACTTGCTGAAGAGACTTATCTTTTCTCCATTGTGTTTTCTTGCCTCCTTTGTTGAGGACTAATTGACCATGAGAGTGTGGATATATTTCTGGGCTTGCTATTCTGTTCTAATGAGCCATATGTCTGTTTTTGTGCCAATATTATGCTATTTTGATTACTGTAGCTCTGTAGTATTGTTTGAAGAATGGGAGGGCTATTCCTCTAGCTTTGTTCTTTTCCTTCTGTAATGCTTTGGCAATTCTGAGTCTTTTGTGATTCCATATAAAATTTAGGATTATTTGTTCTAGTTCTATGAAAAGGTCCTGAGTAATTTGATAGGGATCACATTAAATCTGTAGATTGCTTTGGGTACTATGGCCATTTTAACAATATTAATTCTTCCAATCCTAGAGCATGGAATATCTTTCCACTTCTTTAAGTCATCTTTAATTTCCTTAATCCATGTTTTGTAGTTCTCCACATGTAAGTCTTTCACCTTCTTCATCAGGTTTATTCATAAGTATTTTATTTTTTGGATGCAATTTTAAAAGGGATTGTTTGTTTACTTTTCTTTTCTGATATTTCATTGTTAGTGTAAAGAAAAGCAACCAATTTCTGTATGTTAATCTTGTATCCTACTAACTTGCTGAATTATTTTATCAGCTCTAGTAGTTTTCGAGTGGAGTCTTTAGGGTTTTCTATACATAGTATTATGTCATCCGCATATGGGGACAATTTTACCTCTTCCCTTCCAATGTGGATCCCTTTTATTTCTTTTTGTTATCTGATTGTTATGGCTAGGATTTCCAATATTATGTTCAATAGGAGTGATAAGAGTGGGCTTCCTTGTCTTGTTCCAGATTTTAATAGGAAGGCTTTCAACGTTTTACTGCTGAGTATTATGTTGGCTGTGGGTTTGTCATAAATAGCTTTCATTGTGTTGAGATATGTTCCCTCTATACCCATTTTGGTAAGAGTTTTTTTTATCATAGATGGGTGTTGAATTTTATCAAATGCTTTTTCTGCATCTATTGAGATGATGTGGTATTGTCTTTTCTGTTGTTTATTGTAGTGTATCACATTGATTGATTTCCATTTATTAAAACATTTTTGTGTCCTTAGGATGAATCCAATTTTTTCATAGTGTATAATCTTTTCCATGGGTTTTTGAATTCTGTTTGCTAATATTTTTTTGAGGATTTTTGAATCTATGTTCATTAGTGATATTGGCCTGAAAATCTTTTTTGATAGTGTCTTTGTCTAGCCTTGGCATCAGGGGATGGTGGCTTCATAGAATAAGTTTGAAAGTGTTCCATCCTCTTCAGTTTTTTGGAAGAGTCTGAGAAGGATCGACATGAGTTCTTCTTTGTATGGTAGGTAGAATTCCCCAGTGAAACCAACTGGTCCTGGACTTTTGCTTGCAAGGATGTTTTTATTGCTGATTTTATTTCACCTTTAGTGATTACTCCGTTCAAGTTATCTATTTCTTCTTGATTTAGTTTTGGTGGATTGTACATTTCTACAAACTTGTCCATTTCTTCTACGTTGTCCAATGTGTTGACATATATACAACACATATTGACATGTTCATAGTATTCTCTTACTTTTTAGAAATATTTCTGTGGTGTTGGCTGTAATTTCTCTGTTACCATTTCTTATTTTGTTTACTTGTATGCTCTCTCTTTTCTTCTTGGTAAACCTGGTCAGAGCTGTGTCAATTTTGTTCACTCAATAGATCAGCTATTGGTTTGATTGATTTTTTGTTATTATTTTTAATCCCTATTTTATTCATTTGCTCATTGATATTTATTATTTCTTTCCTTCTGCTGACTTTAGGTTTTGTTTTTCTTTTCCCAATTCTTTTAGGTGGTAGGTTCAGTTGTTTATTTGGGATTGTTCTTGTTTTTTGAGAAAGGCCTGTGTCACTATGAACTTCCCTTTTAGGACTGCTTTTGCTGCATCCCATAGATTTTGTTGGGTTGTGTTTTCTCTATCATTTGTCACAAAGCATTTTTCAATTTCTTCTTTGATTCCATTGTTGACCCATTGGTTTTTTAGTAACATGCTTTTTAATCTTCAAGCTGTCATTTCCCCCCTCTCCCATGGTTGATTCCTAGTGTCATGCTATGTGGTCAGAAAAGATGCTTCAAATAATTTCTATCCTTTTAAATTTGTTGAGTCTTTATTTGTACCTGAGTATGTTGTTTATCCTAGAGAATGTTTCATATACATTTGAAAAAAATGTGTATTCTGTTTCTTTGGGGATGCAATATCTTAAAAATATCAAATATCAACTAAGTCTAACTGCTTTATTGTATCATTTAGTATTTCAGTTGCCTTATTGACTTTCTGTCTGGAAGATCTGTCTAATGATGTTAGTGGGGTGTTAAAGTCTCCTACTATTATTGTGTTCTCATCAATTTCTCCCTTTATGTCAGTATTTGTTTTTTTATACTTATGTAGTCTTATTTTGGATGGATATATGTTAATATGTTTTCATTCCAGTGGTATAGAATTTAATTATTTAAGATCATTTATATTTTATAATAAGCACCTCATGGCTTTTGAAAATTGGCATTGAATATAAAACAATAGCTTTTTAAAGCACTGACATAACCATAGGAATATGCTTCTATAGCTTTTTAAAGCACTGACATAACCATAGGAATATGCTTCTATGTATTTATATGGTAATGGAACAATAAACACTTAAAACATTGTCTGGAGAGAATGCGTGTTTGTGCACACATGTGTGCAGAACCATGTGTGTATGTGATTCTGCATATTTTAATCAACTTTTCACATTGTGTTCTGGCCCCTTAGCATGTCATAACTCCATAGTTTTGCAATCTATAATGAAGTAACTTGTTTCTTGAAAAAAAAAAGCAACTTTCCATTGAAGAGAGAATATTCATTCCAGGTCCGCCACAATTAAATATAAACTTTTGGCCTAGCCTGGTTATTAACTATCTGATATTTAGTTGAGAGTTTTCTAGGTTAACATTACCTTGAATGGTTAGAAGTTTACTAAATATGATTTGGTTAAGTATGGTTTCCTTTTGGTTTAAGGGAAAGTCTTTTTCTTCAAAAGACACAAAATTAGGAAAAATGACAAGATATACCTCATTTGAAGTAGCATCATAATATTTGTTTTTTCACAGAGAAGTTAAAAAACACTACATGGAAGAAGATAACTGGTGAGAAGTGCTGTTCTCCGTTGCTCGTCTTTGTGTTGGGAAGTCCTATCAAGTGATATGAACCCAAGACAACTCTTTGTTTTTCTGCTTCTTTCACCTTGTTTATCCTCTTTCTTTGCTTTTGCCCAGACCTTTTGTTTCTCTCCCTTTCTTCTTCTATTGGCATATTTCAGTCCTGCCCCAAGGATGGTCCTCCCAACTCCACCACTTTCCGTGGGTGTGGCCTCAGTTGACCTTCTAATCCTCTTTGAACCTTGGCTTCTTCATCCACAAAATGAGGGTGGCAGGGAGAGGGGATTAAAGCAGATTGTGCTTAAGCAGTGCTTGGTGCAGTGCAGATGTTACTCCAAAGGGGGAAGGGGAAAGACCCCAGTTTTTGTCTTACCAAAAAGATAAGAATTCAGACAGGAGACAGAAGCTTTGTATAACAAAATATTTTAAAGTTTTTTTTATTAACAAAGAGAAAGTACACCTCCAAGAACAGGAGGAGGGCTGATCCAAGGGCACATAGCGGTGGTCTTTGCTTCTTCTCTTATGCCCTTGCTTAGAGGCGGTCTCTTGATTGGTGACCCTTGCCCCTAGAGTGCTTAGTCATGCTTGTCCCCTTTGCTCTTGTCCTTACCCATGATGCACACAGAAAAACCCCATGGAGGGGCCTAAACTGCAATTCTAATTATATTGCAATAAGCATTGGGTCATGTCTGGTTAGGTCATTGCTGCTATCGTGCAGTTGTGGCTGTTGGGTCCTAACTGGTTTCTTGCTGTTGCTCATTTAAAGGAAGTAAAGCCCCATTATACTGGAGGCAGGTATATTGCCATCTTCTGGACCATCCTTCCTCTCCTCCATCTATCTGCCTGGTGCCCCTACTTATCTAACTACCTAACACCTGAAACACAGTCAATGTTCAAAATAAATGTTAAAGAAAGTAATAAAGACATAATTCCTACTGCTAATAAATAAATGTATAAGAATAATAAAATGAAAGGTTATGTGAGTCACAAATTTTTGGGCTAAACATGTTTAAAGTCAGATCTTGAGAAAATATAGTCCACACTTGAATATAATAGGTTAAACACACACACACACACACACACACTGAACAATTACACATAGATTGCAGTTGTTACTTTCAATTATTTTTCTGTCTGTGTCTCACATTGCTCCTAGCATCTGGTGAATGATAAATCAATTTGATACCAAAATCTATAAAAGGAAAACTGTTTTCAAGCCTGTGCTGAAGGATTGCTACATGGAAAGGAGAGTAGTCACCGCTATGCTTTCCATTTCACTGAGATGCTACTGCACCAGTGGACCAAAGTAGGATTAAAGGGGCCTCTGAAGGAAGCCCTCTTAAAGTTTTCTCCTCCCAGTGATGCAATTCCATGTTAAATTTCTACTAAACAAAGAATCTGAAGGGGTAGCCAGCACTGGTGCCTACTGCAACGTCTGTAAATAAGTATAGAACAAAGCATTGGATTTTTTTCACTTAAATTTAAGTTTATATTCTTAGCAATTCTATCATAGGTTAGAACAGACGAATTCTACTTCTTAGTATCTAAGAAAAGTAGGTAAAGTGCTATTCCTCATTAAATACACAGAACTTACAGTAAATTAATGTGATAAATTTTACAAAAATTAAACTATTATTTAACATTTTACCAGGTGGGAAAAAAAAAAACAAAAAAACCTCACCATATTGCTTAGTGGAATTTTATTGCAATTATTTTCTTTCCTAAGTGACTTTCTAAACTTATTCACTTCACTTCAATTCCCTCATTTTCAAATTTATCAGTAGCTAAGTATCAAGCAGAGCTCCTGGAAGAAAATGCAGATTCCTGGGCCCCACCTCTAGAGACTGATTCTGTGGTCTGGAATAAAAAAAATCTATGGTATAATAAGCCACCTAGATCAAGGTTGGGACACCAAGCCTTTGACCCCCAGGCAAAATCCAACCAATGGGTTTTTGTAAAGTCCGCCTAAGAGCAATTTTTGCATCTTTTTAAGGGTTACAGAAAGAAAAAGAAAGGAAAGTAAAAGAGAGAATATGTCCCACAAAGCCCGACATATTTATCATCAGACCCTTTCCAGAAGAAGTTTGCCAACCCCAGCGCTAGAAGGTCCTCGTTCATTCACTCTACAAATATTGAATGACAGCTTACTCTGTGGGCATGCTCCCAAGTTCTGGTTATAAAGGACACAGAGGCCAGAAGAGGCAGAAGCCAGTGTCTAAATTCACGTGGGCTGGGCTCCACAGCACGTGGGACAGATAACAATTAACTGGTAATCATGATTTGTGAACTCGCAATCACATTAATGAGGTAATGTTAAACAGTCATTTGTGATGAAGCAAATATAACAATGATGTATCTTCCCCAAGGTGACATTTGAACTAAGCCCTGAATGCCTAGCTTGGCCACAGGGTGAAGATTTGGGGAGAGCTCACCCGCTGGGCGGAAGGAAGAACAAAGTCAGAGCCCAAAGTCAGAAATGAACTTGGAGGGCTCGGAGAGGCCAGCGTGGGCAGAAGATAGAGAGGAAAGGGAGGGCCTCAGGAGCTGTGGGCACAGAGCGAGTCTCGCAAGGCTGGGCGGGTTATCTGGAGGACTTTGACATTTTATTCTGTGTGCACTGGTGCCATAGCCTGTCAACTTCATTTTCAAACACATGCCTGAGAAATGAACGAACAGTATGCCACACTCGGAGCTGTATGAATTCCAATTAAAATGACTGAGTTAATAAAAGAGAGAGAAATAGCTAAAAAACAATAGTAGTATTTGTTTTGCAGATCAAATTTGGTATTTTTCCTCACTCTGTGTTCATGCATAATCTTAGGGGATGTAACAGCAGAATGAATTATAGACTCATGTACTAAAATAAATCTATTAAATTCAAACTCAGTCTTTAAAGAAGATAAACTCTAAAAGTGTTTTATTTCTTAAGAAACACAAATCTGAGCTCATTAAAGATAAAGATTATGCTGTATTTAAAGTTATAATATCAATATTTATTCTTTAAGTAATAATCCTTTGTCCCTGATGGTGGGTCTTAGGCCACATATATTTAGGTGAAATGTAAAAGTAGCTTTAAAAAGAGTAGTGATTTTTGGTTTTAGACATTTAACATTCTCCATGGCAACTATGATATATTATGATGACTTAACCATAAAGGCAAGTGTGAGAACCCAATGAATAATTCATGCTGTCTGACCCTTAACTTCATGCATTAATTGCATTAGACATCAGCGTCAATGGAAAATCCATTTGAAAATGAACCGGATGGCACCGAACACAAATAGTAACAAGGACTCTAAAGGCCCTTCTGGTAAACTGCAACATTTATTATTTTTAAAAGTTAGTTTCGTTTTGTCAAAGAAGAATATAAATAATAACATAATATAAAACTTATTCATATGCTCCCAACACATTTCTAAATGGAAACATTCAGACACATTTAAAAAAAAATCACATCACATCCAGCTGGCATTGAATTTAATGTAGCTGAAGAGACAACCTCGGGAACTGGTAGAAAGCTGGTAGCTCACATTGAGAAAATGCAGAGATTTCCGTTTCCTGCAAATCATTAATGATCCTTAAATGTTTTTCTTCCTGATAAGACCAAAGCTTATGATGATAGCATTCATTATTTAGTACCTCATATTTGTAAGCACTTGAAGGGTGTTTGCTAAAGGAACGGATTAATTTTCTCTTGTAAAATATCAAATAAAATATTAATAATGCTTAACTAAGTGCAAAGGAAAACATGTCATCAGACACACATGAAAAATAGAACTGAGCTGGTATTGGCGCCTTTACATCACAATGCTCTGGGTGCCAGAGAGAAAATCTGAACTTTATTTCCCCAGGAATGCAAATGAGTAGGGACCGGCTCTTCTCTGAGGTTTTGAGGATGTAGCAGCATTAGAGGCATTTTACTGGGTTGCTTTGTAACCTGATGGATGAAGTAAATGAAATGACGAAACTGAAATGAAACCTTCAGGCCTGGGGACGTCTGATCTCACACTGTCACTGACTTTCCTTGATTCTTTCTCTTCCTTTGCCCCTTTATAAGTTTTTCTTATGCTAATGATATTATTATTTTTATAAAAATGCATGCTTATTTATCACAACAATGTCAACCAATACAGAAAAGAAAGAAAATTTCAAATCACAGTACTTAGAGACATTATTAAAAGAATTCCAGGTATCTCTGCATATATTCATATCTATAGACAGAACAATAAATATATTTATTAAAATGTATCACAAATAAATAAATAAACCTAATTACTCCCCCCAAAAATGTATCACACCATGCATACTATTTTTAAAAATATGAACCATAACATTTAAGTTTACGTTTAATAGGAGGGAGTTAAAGTAATTGTAAAACTTCAGACAAATATTTCTGCATAAGAGATATTTAATCTGCAAAAGACCCTCCACATTTAAAAAAATTATAAAAATAAAAAGTAGTTATATTTTTAAACTGAATGTTTTGCTTTTAGATAGTAACAATTGGATCCCAGTTATCAGTATGAGGAAATTAGTACATTTCTTCTTTGACCCACCCTTTGTGCCCTAAATCTAAATTTTATCTAGATAAATTTTTAAGTTGTTAAAGAGCATTTACAGCCTTTTCTGCATTGATGATTTTCCACTGTATTTAGCCTTTCTGTGCCTTTTCATTTCCGACCTCTATTTAAATAACCTTTGATTGACTGAATTTCACCATCACTGGTTGTAGGGAAACTCAGAATTTCTAGTTCCCCAGTCTTTGCAGACTTGAGAATACCTGGCTTTGCCTTCATAATAGAAGAGTAACATGGCCGTGTACAGAATTTGATGACATACTGTTTTGTCTCAGAATTTAGAGACACTGCTCTAGGGTGTCACAACACTGAGTGCCTTTCCCCCATTTATGACTTTATTGGCTTGATTTAATTGTATGGTACTTTTTTTCCCCAAGAAGGGCTCAAAAGTGCTCTGGTCCTCGAGTTCTTTCATAATTGAAAGTATCTGCCTCTCGTCCTTATATTTGAAGTACAGCATGACAACAGTGTGCATTCTTTTGGGGGTATTTCCGTACAATTGATGACATGGTTCCACTGTATTCTGGCACTGAACGTGGCTCAGACCACGTCTGAGGCTGGCCTGTTTTGCCCTCATCCTTGTAAGTGAGTGGTTTGTTTTCCACTTGGATGCCTGAAGATTTACAACCTTGGAAGTATCATAACTCACACGGGAGATGCCTGAGAGCTGATTGCTCCATATCCATTTTTCTTGGAAGAGGGTGCAGCTATAATTCTTCCTTCTTTTTAGGGACCTGTTCTTCATATATATAATTTTTCCCTCTGCTTTCACTGCGGTTACCTGGGTCCTTTTCTCTATGAACGTTAACTCCATTTAGCTCAGTCTATTATGTTTCTTGTTATTTCTAATTCATTTAGAAGTTTGTCATCAGTCTTGAGTGACATCTCGGTTTTCAGTTTTCCCCTACAATCCCAGCTCATTTCATTCTGTGATTTTTATTATGTCTCCTTGCATTATTGCACTCATATGATTATTATACTTTCTTTTAGTAAAACTACTTGGAAAAACTTCTTCTGTTTTTCAGACTATGTTCCTAGGTTAGGTTATGGCTGGTTTTTACATTGATACAGTCTTTTTTTTTTTTTTAACTGTTTCAGACATAAAAAGGTCTGGCCAAATCAAGAAAAAAGTTATCAGCTGTTATTGTTATATCTTCTGTTTCAACTGATATTATCATTCATTAATGATATATGTACCTAATTATATAAACTTTATAATCAATGGAGAGTCTGCCAAGTAGTAATTTCCTCATAAATTTCTTTAGAATTTTTAAAAACTCTTCTTAGTGAAAGAAAGTCTTTATGGTGATAGCATAATAATAGATCATTAGACCAATAGAACAGAACAGAACTCAGAGATGAAATTCATGCATATATGGGAACTTTGTCATAAGGGGGCACCACAAATCAGCTCATTTTAAACATAGCTAATCTTTAAATTATGCCCCATTCAAAGCTGAACATGAGACCTGAATGAATCAATAGACATCGTATCAGTAATATTAAGAACTTTTCTTTACAAAGTTAACAGTCTGCTGACAATCTATCAGAAACTATTTACAATTTATAATTTCTTAAACTGGCAGAGATTTTTAAATTTATAAGAAATAAACATGAAAGTAAAAAAAATCAAGAAAACTAATAGGCAGTTAGCAGAAGTGCAAATACGAAAAGACAAGGAATATATGGACAGATCTCAGCCTTAGCATGATCACAGAATAATATATTTTACAGTAATGATATTGGCAGAAATTGATCTAAGATAAAGCCAAATATTGATGAGATTATATGGGGTGGGAGATGAGAGCTCTAATGACTTCTATAGGAGTGTAAATGAACACCTTCTTTCTTTCTGAGAGTACTGATAAAAACTGTGCTTGTGTGTGTATATCTCCCGTGACCCAGTTAAATTACTCTTTAGAAGAGGAACTTGCTCACAAGTCAATTAATGGAATCAGTAATATTCAATGTTACTTTTAGTATGGTACCTGGGAGACAGAATAATTCAGGTGTTCATTTCAAGGAAATGAACAAAAGCGTGTATTGTGGGAAAACCACATATTTAATAGAACGAGATGTACATAGCAACATGAATAAATCTTAATGTAGTACTGAGGAAATTTAAAAAAACAGATCTGTGGCACAGCATCATTTCTGAAAATTAAAAGCACACATACACACAAACAGCCTATAGACTTTACAAAGGATGCATACGAATCTAAGAACATACGTTAAACACGTTACAGGAATTTCTATGATGGGAAGTGGAAGGTAAGAGTGGGAATTGAGAAGAAGGGAGAAGTGGAAATAATCCAGAGGAGAATCTTGCATGGAAGTGGGCCATAGTCAGAGATGTATAATGATCTCTTTGTTGGGCACCAGACATTCTACCAGAAAAAAAAGAAAAAAAAACATAAATTCTTGGACAGAACCTCAAATCTACCCAAGCAGAATCTTTGTCTTGCACACACAAGAATGTGTGTTTTCAACAAGCTCCCAAGGCCATTCTTCTGCATGCTGAAATTTGACCTTAGAGTTTGAGATTGGGTCAGAAGGCTTCAGATTCACTGCTAGCTCTGCCAGCAACGTACTCTGACCTCCACAGCTTCCTAATTCTCTAGGTCTGCATTTCTTCCTCATTCATTACATAGAAGTCACCTGACCTGAGTCTTCTGTGAGAATATGTTTTCTTTTTTTTTTTAATGTGAAAATATTTTGAACACTTGTCATTAAAATGATCGTTAGATTTAATTAAAGTTTATGAATAAACTAAGGAGTCCAGGAACTCAGTTATCTTTTGTCTAATTTCTAAAATGAAATAAAATAGAGGCAAATTCTGTAGAATTTGGTAAGTAGGGATATTTACCTAGGAAAATTGTGAGATAGGTGCTAAAAATCTGCCAAGCGTAGAAGAGAAGGGAAGGCAGCATAAGGCTCTTCCAACGGAGTGAGAAGGTTTATCTTATAGAAGGAAACTACGCTGCGAGCCCGTGCTTTAGAAGCACAAGGAATTTGGCCATTGGAGGCGTGTTTTCACCTTACAGCTTGGAAATATGCAGTTTACCAGAATAAATGACATCTCTTGAAACAATTTTTTTCTGGAAGACCAAGAAGACATCTTATCTTTCCTAATCTGACATTCCTACTCCCTGTATTTCCCAGCCCAGTTGTGTACTCACTTTCTGGTTTTTCTTTTTGTTCTTGTTGGGTTTTTTTGGGGGGGAGGTGGATAATTAGGTTTATCTATTTATTTCTTTTGGTGGAGGTACTAGGGATTGAACCCAGGACCTTGTGCATGCTAGGCACGCCCTCTATGGCTGAGCTATACCCTTCCCCTCTAGAAAAGTAAAATACAATACAAAGGTGTCATACTATCCTGAAATCAGACACTTATATAGCAGTGTTTCTCCACTGAAGGAGATTTTGCCCCTCCCTCTCCCAGGGACAGCTGGCACTGTCTGGAGGCATTTTTGGTGATTAGAACTGGGAAGGGGAGGGTTGCTATTGGCATCTGCTGGATACAGGCCAGCAATGCTGCTAAACATCTTACAATTCACAGGACAGCACCTATAATACAGCATTATTCCACCTAAATGTCCACATCACCACTGTTGACAAATCCTGTTGTACAGTATATAGCATCATTCTATTTATATCATGCCTAATCCCAAACAGCTCTCCAGGAAAAATCTGGTAAATCTTGCATTTCTTTTATAGACAAGACTATAGTGTCAAATATATGCATCTGGCTCTCCATCCATCCAATCATCTATCTGCCTGTTTTTCATTTACTCAACCAATGTGCATTTCACTGTTTCTGTACCAAGGATTATGCAAACTACTTCAAATCCAAGGAAGACTAAAACTCAATCTTTGCTTTGAAGATAATCTCAGTTTACTCAGAAAGTCAAGTCAAAAAGTGTTATAATATAATATAGTATAATATAAAAGAATTATGGTACAAGTAGCTGACATAAGAAGAGAGCAATTATGTATGTATAATTATGTAATTATGTATATGTATATATAACATAAATTAATAAAATGTGACAAATCATCACATTTTATCATGTTAGATAAATGTATCATACATATATATAAATATAAATGCTACATTTTTCATTATTTTAATTAATTTTTCATTGTCTTAAGAACTCTTCATACCAGTCACAATGGCCATCATTAAAAATTCCACAAACAAAAAATGCTGGAGAGGGTGTGGAAAAAAGGGAACCATCTTACACTGTTGGTGAGAATGTTGTTTGGTGCAGCCATTATGGAAAACAGTATGGACATTCTTCAAAAAACTAAAAATAGACTTACAACATGATCTAGCAATCTCATTCCTGGGCATATATCCAGAGGGAACCCTAATTTGAAAAGATACCTGCACCCTCAATGTTCATAGCAGCACTATTTACAATAGTCAAGACGTGGAAACAACCTAAATATCTGTTGACAGATGACTGGATAAAGAAGCTGTGGTTTATTTATACAACAGAATACTACTCAGCCATTAAAAATAATAAAATAATGCCATTTGCAACAACACGGATGGACCTGGAGATCATCATTCTAAGTGAAGTAAGCCAGAAAGAGAGAGAAAAATACCATATGATAGCAATATGTGGAATCTAAAAAAAGAAAAAAGAAGACACTTATAAACTTATCTACAAAACAGAAACAGACTCACAGACATGGTAGATAATCTATGGTTACCAGGAGGAAGGGGGTGGGTGGAAAGGGATAAATTGGGAGCTCCAGATTTTCAAAATATTAACTACTATATATAAAATAGATAAACAATAAGTTTCTTCTGTATAGCACAGGGAACTATATTCAATATCTTGTAGTCACCTGTAATGAAAATGAATATATGTATGTACATGTATGACTGAAAAATGCTGTACACCAGAAATTGTCACATTGTAAACTGACTATACTTCAAGTAAAGAAAAGCTTGAAAAATATTTTTTTTAAAAAAGAACTGATTGCTCTCTTCTGGAAGTTCTCCATATAGTTTCTGAATGTACATGGTGTCCCATCTGTTAACAGGCTACAGGGGATGATCAGCATGGTAACATATGAGATATGATTTAAGAAGCTTTCTCTGGAAAAGCGGTGGGAGAAGGACCAGATTTTGTGTACACGTGCAGCCAAAGAATGAACCATGAGTGTGTTGAAGGATTCAGAGAATCAAAGGAAGGAAATGTATCATCTTACATATCAAAAGAGGGGAAAAGAATGAAAATATGGCCCCTAATGTATTCAATATGTGCCTCTGTGGATTTGGAAAGTCTCTGTAAAGAGGACAGACTCTTTCCTACTTACTTCAAGAGCCACTCATCAAAGTTTTCCTACTGCAAATCTCCTCCATTCCATTTCACTTCTTTTCCAAATTTGTCGTAATTGAATATGAAAGTTGCTACTCAAGTTTATGAGTAAGGCTATTCATTCATTTTGGGGGGATTTTTTTTTTGTAAGTAACTTGGAGATATACTCGCCACGTTGGTACAGGGACTCCAACAAGTTTTGGGGTAATAGGTTTGGACTCTCCAGGCAGAAGGAGTTTCAAGTAAGGAATGCCTGGGTAGCAAATTGTACAGGCAGCCGAGACTGTCAGAGCGGGCCAGGCGTACTGGGAGATACCCTGTGCTTCCAGGATTTCTAGAGAAGGGATGATGGAAACCCCTTTCCCCAGAAATCCCACAGTGGCTCTGTTACAAGTCATAAAAGTACCAACTTCAAAAGAGTTTTCTGAGTCTGAAAAATATGCTCCCTTTTTCTGAGCCTGTGTGATGAGATGGCTCTTGTGTTTACTACTAGTCTCCTCATTGTCTTTAATGACAGACTTTTTGAAACTTTAATGTTCTCGCCTCCCAAAGAAAAGCCAATTCAAAGCAGTATGAGAAACTAGATTCAAGGATTGAACCTGTGTGTCATAAGCTGATGTGTTTCCTGAGACATCTGACCAGACAGAGTCAATAAAATGGTAAAGACTTTGACATAAAACAGGCACATGGAACAACTGATGTATGTAATTTCTTTTTTTCTCCCTGGGAAAAATCATTACCGTTCTGCCACAGTTTCTTCAAATGGATAGGCATGAGTTTAGAAACTTTTCAAGAAAGAAAAGTGTGTCCCCGTATCAGAGAAATTACTACTCTAAGTTGATTTCTAACGATATATTTATGAATTAAATTTTTGCGTGTTACTTTCAGAAAATGCATTTAATAATTTTTTCTTGTTCATTGTGCAAACTGTTGTGCCAGTCTACGGAAACATACAGCCACGTGAGTATGAGAAATTGGTCTGGCGTCCTGAAGGCTTCCATAGAAGATGAGGTAAAAGCTAAAGCATGTAACATTCTAGAATGTCATATGCAGAGAAGGAAAAAGTAAATGTGTGAGAAAAATCTCTGAGGCCAAAAGGCAGATAAAGATAGCAAATAATTTTCACATTTGCCAGCTAATTTACAAGCTGCACAAACCCCAGCAAGGAAAAAATATATATACTATATGCCAATGTACTTCATAGACTTTTTTTTTAATCCCCCAGAAAACTGTCAGAAATGTCATGATGAGACAGAAGAGAAATAAAATACATAACCCAGACATCCAAGGCATCACTTTTCCATGCACCCGAGATCCTTAGAAAATGTGGTAAAGGAGCAGAAGGGGAACAAATGGTCCCTGGCCTGGATTAGCACTCTCTGAATTATGCTACTGAGTTCTTTGTTTTCCTTAAATGTTTATTTTTTCTGATTATGAAAGGGATACATGCTAAATGCAAAACAAACAAACCAGAAACATACAAATAAAGAAGGAAAAAAAAAACATAGAACTTAAAGTATATTCCTCCGAAAACATTTTCACCGTAATGTTAAATGAAGGAAGAGTTGGTATGCAGTAGCGCCAACTTCGCAGGCCTGCTCAGTGACCCTTGACCCTGGACAGCTTGTGCTAGCTTCCTGCCACCTACAGCGCCTTTGGAAAGCCCACCAGGATCTCCCACATGAGGGAAGAGAAAAATGAGGACGAGGGAAAAGCAGAGGAAATGAAAGAGAAGGGGAGGATTTGTTTACTGAAATTTACATCTACTGACAGTATTTAGAGCATCAGCCCTAAGCATGCGTGAAGGGGTCTTGAGGAACCTTGAAACCACATTCTGTAGATGGCCCCTTACTACACCTGCTCAGTATTTTCTTAATTGTACCTAAGAGCAAGAATGCTGCAGGTCCCTAAGCTGAAGAAGTCCACGGAGATCCTAGCACTGATGGTTGGATAAAGGACAATGTGTGTCTATGCACATGCTGATTTGCTTATTTTTAAGATAATAATAATAATTGGTCACTTACGTTGACTGTTTCCTATATCCCACGCACCATGCTGAGAGCTTTATGTGCATTATTTCATTAATCTTTTATCCACCCATTTTATACATGAGGAAACTGAGGAACAGAAGAGGAAAGATATGGCCAGTGGTTACAAAATGGCAGAGCTTGGGTCCAATCCCAGGTTCATCTGATGCCAGGGCCACTACACTCAACCATTTCCCCACTCCCCCACTCCCTACCACTCTCTGCCCCCAAGTTGTGTGGGCCCATTGATTTAAAGAATAGCTTTCAAGGCATTAAATGTCCCCCCAAATTCCTAATATTAATAAATTATTAACAAATTCAGAGATATTATTGAAAAAATATACTTGTAGAAAGGCAAGTGAGGACTCTGATAAAGCCAGCTGGCTTTGATTAATAGTTTCACAAAGTAGAACAGCTTTGAACAACTTGGTGGTGTTGGATAATGGTATATCTGCTTTGCAAGCTTATTGTATTTAATTACATCTTCTCTGTGTCATTTTAAATAGGTGTAATGTCATGGAACTTAAATTATGGTAACTCCCGGCTCACTGGTTTTTCAAACATAGCCATGTGATTCTAAAGACATTAGTAATATATAAACAGAAAGTACATGTACTTACATATTTTAAGCTGTTATATATTATGTTATTATAACATATTATACATTATATATTCACATATTTACATACTTGTATATTTTGGTAAGAAATTAACCTCTTCAAATAATTTGGTCTTATTGGTAGCAAAAGGCATTTTACTGCACCTATAGGTATCTTACCAGGTTAAAAAATAAAAAATTCTCTGTTCTGTATTCACTGATGATAATTTCTAGCTAAGCTATAACGTCAATTTGAAAACAAACTAGCAAGGTCTAATGAGTACAGAGTTTCAGTTTTTCAGGATGAAAAGAGTTCTGGAGCTTGGTTGCACAACAGTGTGAATGTATGTAATATTACTAAACTGTACACTTAAAAATGGTTAAGATGGTCAATTCTATGTGTCTTTTATCACAATTAAAAATCAATTAAATTTAAAAGTGAAAACAGAAAAGCACTGGCCTCCAGTCAGTTTGTTCTCTCATGGCCTCCTTGTCTGCCCCACTCTGGGCCCTCCCTTTGCTGCATAAACTCAGCACGTGGGAGAAAGAGGATCAAGTCTCCATCATAATTATTAGTACTTTTAAGAAGCGTACATGACCCACCTCCTTATTAGCAAGTTGTGGGGATTTTCACAGTTATTATAAATACTGCAGAATTATTTGTTTTCAGAGCTGAAGGATTAAAAAAAAGAATCTCTTCTCACTCTGATTTTGCTTTTCTTACTAGAATTTTATCTGCATTTCTTTAGGACTTCTCCTAGTAGGTGTCAGGCTTCATCATCACACCCAAGAATTATTTCCATTATCTTTTAACACAGTTGCCAAAGAGCGGAAGACATCAAATTTAATGCCTACTGCTTGGCAATTCCAAGAAAGGGACATGAACAGATTCCCTTTGCGCCATGAAGAGCTGTGAGTTAGACTAGCTGGTTCTCCGTGGACACTTGGGCTGTTTCTCGCTAAGTGGAAGTTCTCTGGCTAAGCGCACTCTGCACCTTCTGGTCTGAAGCCAGTTTTGGCAGATCAGAGGAAGAGTCCCTTGACAAACCGATCTTCAGAGAGCTGACCACTGCGAACACGAAGTAGTCTAACCCCAGGAGCCCAGGCTACCACTTTCCAGCGGAGATTAGGACCAACGTAGAATTCCAAGCATATCAGTCCTGCTCGGAAAACGCACACTTTCCTACTTAATCAAAACCCAGCTTTATTATGTTTCCTCCTACTGGGCAATATTGCTTTTGGCTTTACTCGAAGAAACGGTTGCCCAAAATAGGATCTCCATTTTGCGAGAGTCAAACTCAATTGGACTGTGGATCCTAGAGTTAGACCAGTTTCAGAGAGCCAGAGCTGGAAATAAAGGATCAAGGGAAACCAGCAGCTTTCTCAAGACACAGACTGGAACACACATACTTCAGCAGCAGCTTTGCTGACCCAGCTTCTCCTTCGAGAATCTGGCCTGACTTCGAGGGGTTTGTTTTCAGGGAGGTGACTGAAGAGTTGGCAGGCTGGCTCTCGCTTACTGTAATTGAGTCAGACAATTAAATTGCCTCCCAGTTACTGAAAATGTAAACCACATATACCGTATGTAGGTCACAGCGTTCCAGTGGTGCGTGTCCAGTATAGTGACTTAATGCCTGGATAGGGACCGCTCTTTGAGTCAAAGCAGCATAGCATGCTGGCTTAGCAGTGTACATGCATGCAACAGGGCCACAGTAAAGGTCTGTAGCTTTGGAAGATGTCCTAGAATCGGCGTTCCAACACATGGATTTATTTAGACAAAACAATGTGTCAGCTTATCATCATGCTGTAATTTTTGGATAGCTTTCCTTAAAATGCTAAAATGAAATGTGTTTATTAATGAGCTCTTTCCTTTACATACAACACTTATAAGCCTCCATGTTTTCCCCAAACCAAAGTTGTACTCAGAGATGTAAAGTGAAACACTTTTATAGCACTAGAGAATCTAAAGTAAAACTAACAACGGTTTCAGCCTGGGTGTGTCATGTTACTCCAGTCAATTGATTATTGTTAATTCGTAGTAATGAGGAAGAAACAGGTTTTATAATCAATCTTACTTTCAGATCAATTGATGACTATTTTCACAGCATAGAGGATATCTTGTCTCTGCAATAGACTACAAACAATAGGCTGTTAAAAGTTTTACTGAGAAAAAAAATTCCTTGATCTGAATTTGGATTTTCCATGGCAAATCTTCAATCTTAAGACTGAACTCCAACTCCACATGCTTTTTGACATCTGGCTCCATCATCAAGTGTTGCATGTTTAAAGAATGCAATTTTCCTAGTCTATCAAAACCAGAATTACCAAGATGTGTGTGTGTGTGTGAATGCATGCGCTCCAGGAATGTTCCCTGTAAAAGCATCCTAATGGATTTTTATTTAAATTTCTTTCCCCATACCTGGCAAACCCCATACTTAGAATTATATTAACAATTTGATGAGAAAATCCAATGTTCTGGTGAGCTTGCTTTTAGGTAGCCCCATCCTTATTTGAGATCTTCTGATTATGAGGTTATCTTGGGCAGCACCAATCTTTCTCCAATAGGGAAAGGTTAAGAGAAAATGTATGTGTATATGATCCAGCAATCTCATTCCTGGGCATATATTCAGAGGGAATCCTAATTCAAAAAGATACATGTACCCCAATGCTCATAGCAGCACTATATACAATAGCCAAGACATGGAAACAACCTAAATGTCCATCAACAGATGACTGGATAAAGAAGCTGTGGTATATTTATACAATGGAATACTACTCAGCCATAAAAAAGAATAAAACAATGCCACTTGCAGTAACATGAATGGACCTGGAGGTCATCATTCTAAGTGAAGTAAGTCAGAAAGAGAAAGAAAAGTACCATATGATATCACTCGTATGTAGAATCTAAAAAGAGAAGAAGAAGAAAAAGAAGAAGAAGGAGGAGGAGGAGGAGGAGAAGACAATAATGAACTCATCTACAAAACAGAAAGAGGCTCATGTGAAGACATAGTAAACAATCTTATGGGTACCTGGGGAAAGGGAGTGGGAAGGGATAAATTTGGGAGTTTGAAGTTTGCAAATGTTAACCACTATATATTAAAATAGATAAAAAAACAAATTTCTTCTGTATAGCATAGGGATCTATATCCAATATCTTATAATAACTTTTAATGAAAAAGAATATGAAAATGAATATATGTATATATATATATATGCATGACTGGGACATTTTGCTGTATACCAGAAATTGACACATCGTAATTGACCATACTTCAATTAAAAAAAAATTTTTTTTAAGAAAAAAGGTATATGGACAGCCACATGTAAAACAATGAGATCAGAACATTCCCTCACACCATATACGAAAATAAACTCAAAACATTTTAAAGACCTAAATGTAAGACACGTCACCATAAAACTCCAACAAGACAATAGGCAGACCACTTTTTGACATAAATTGCACCAATATTTTGGGGGATTTGTCTCCTAAGGCAAAATAAATAAAAGCAAAAATAAGCAAAGGGATCTAATTAAACTTAAAGGTGTTTGCAGAGCAAAGGAAACTATTGATAAAATGGAAAGACAACCTATGGAATGGGAGAAAATATTTTAAAATGATATGACCATGTCCAAGAAGGGGTTAATATTCAGAACAAATAAACAGCCCATACAACTCAATGTCAAAAAGAAAACAAACAACCCAACTGAAAAGTGAGCAGAAGACCTAAATAGACATTTCTCTAAAGGAGACATACAGATGGCTAACAGGAAACATGAAAAGATGCTCAATATTGCTAATTATTAGAGGAATGCAAATCAAAAACACAGTAAGGTATCACCTCACACTGGTCAGAATGACTATCTTCAAAACGTCTATAGATAATAAATGTTGGAGAAGGTATGGAGAAAAGGGAACCCTTGTACACTATTGGTAGGAATATAAATTGATGCAGCACTATGGAAAACTATATGGAGGTTCCTCACAAAACTAAAAACAGAACTCCCACATGATCCAGAAATTCCACTCTTGGGTATACATATGAGAAAAATAAAAACACTATTGAAAAGATATATGCATCCCTGTGTTCATGGCAGCACTATTTACAATGGTCAAGACATGAAGCAACCCATGAACAGACAACTGGATTAAGATAATGCGGTCTATATAAAGCAATATTACTCAGTCATAAAAAATAATGCAATTCTGTCATTTACAGCAATGTGGATGGACCTAGAGGGTATTGTTCTTAGTGAAATAAGTCAGAGAAAGACAAATATTGTATGATACCACTTACATGTGGAATCTAAAAAATAATACAAATGAATGTATATGCAAAACAAACAGACTCACAGATATAGAAAACAAACTTGTGTTTACCAAAAGAGAGGTAAGGGACAGGGACAAATCAGGGACGTGGGATTAACAATTACAAACTACTATCTGTAAAATAAACAACAAGGATATACTGCAAGCACAGGGAATTATAGCCATTTTCTTGTAAAAACCTATAATGGAATATAATCTGCAAAAATACTGAATCACTATGCTGTACACCTGAAACTAATAGAATATTGTAAATCAACTATACTTTAATTTAAAAATGAGAGAGAGAAGATAGGAAACTGTGAGACTGGTTATTTTTTCTGCCACCAGCATTTATTGCTTCCATTTTCAGTGTCCCAGGAGGGTATAAAACTTCTCAATTTGGGGGCAGTATATTCACGTCAGTCCCACCTCTTCAGAGCTACCTCAAAGCCTCTTAAGGTGTCCCTCACTTAGTGCAAGTAGCCATGTGCTCCGTGAAAAAGCTGTGCATGGGACGATTTCCACGTGTATGTCTTTACAGTGATAGGAGAAAATTCAACCCTTGTGTGTAAATCTAGTTATCATTCCAAGTCCTATTTCCATTAAATTATAGGGAGAGTATGTTGTGTTTGAGGCAGTGATGGAGTAACATGGCTGATATGTGTATGCCCTACAATTTAGACCAACTGACAGATACACACACAGAACTTGTGGAATCTTAAAGTACAGATCATTAAAATGAAGGTTCCTATTTCTATGAAACCTCAACAAGATTCTATGTCATTCTTGTTATTCAGACTTCTTTATTATGTAATTCTCTGTTATAAAGAAGCTCTTATATGTCCAACATAAACAAGGCATAAATAGAGACAAAATTATTACATACATTACAATCCTGAAAATTAGTTTGAAATGCTCTTATAATGAAATATTTGAAAAGACACCCAGATGTCAAATAATTTTACTCCCCCAAAAAAACCTCCCCACATACAGAACATAACTATCTCATATATTGCCCATAAACTCAATGAAAAAAGCTTATTCATAATAGCAATGAATATGCAAATACCCAATCTTACCCTTAATGAGAAACATGTTACCAATTTCAAGAAAACTATACTTTAGAAGAGCACTTACGAGAACATTTGAATAAGAAATAAAATGCTCTTATTTGAAAAGAGGTTTATAATTCTCCCCAACTTACAAAATGACAGAATATTAACAAAATCCCAATGAAATATTTTAAGCAAAAATGATAAAACTAAAATTTATCTGGAAGAACCAGATTTGCTCCCATTCCTCAAAAGCATGTCCAGAGACTGGTAACATTGCTCCTTGCTTGAGCTGGGATGGTGGGCACGGCTCCACTTACACAGCAGAATGTCTCACCTGCAACACTGGTGGACCCCAAAGACAGAAGATCCAACAGAATTGGAAACTGTTCAATAAAATAAAGCTCGATTTCAGGAAGGCAGGCAGAATTGGTGGCAAAGAAAGTAAAGGAGACACCCGGTCCCTAGTGGCATGCCAGAAATCCTCAAATCCTAGAAGTTGAGAGACAGTTTAAGTGGGAAATATTACATAGAAAAGGATCTGAGGAAACTGTCTAAAATAGAGCCTGCTTCCTGTCAATCACCTAAATAAGATGGCGCATGCAAATGGCTTGGCAGAGATTTAAGAGTGAGCAAGGGAAAAAGAGAAATTGGAAACTGAGAAGAGAGGAGGTGACTATGATTTGTTAAAACCCATTAACAAAGCTGTGTTAATCCAAGCATCACGAGACAAATGCAAGGACACACAGATTCTTATAAACAGAGATCAAAAGAAGCAGCACAATTGAGCCTCATCCAAAGATGTTATTGAAGGAACTGGTTGGTGGTCTCACATTTCATTATAAAATAAAATACACGTCCAAGGGCATAAAGACTTAACTATGTTTAAAAACAAATGAAACAAACAAGAAAAGGAAATGGAAGTTTACCAATTCTAGCATCTACTTACGGAGTGGCTGCTGTAGAGCTGGTGCTCCTCCTGGTGCTGGGGATACAAAGCGAAACAAACAAAACTGATGAAATTCCCTGCCTTCGTGGAGCTTCTACTGTGACGGAGAAAGACGTGCAATAAACAAGTAGGCCAGTGAAGTCGAAGCTATGTCCAGAGGGGCAAGGGAGAAAGAGCTCTGCAGGCAGAGGGCAAGTACAGAGCGCACCCCTGGTGGGCTGAGGGCAGGAGGGTGTTCAGTGTGGCTGACGTGAGTGAGCAATGGGCAGGGTGGTGGCAGATGAGACCACAGGCACAGATGACATGGTATCGGGACAGACTGTAGGACACAGGAGGCCGCTGTGAAACACAAGCCTTTATTCTGAGAGAAACAGGAAGTCACTGAAGGGTTTTAAGTGGAAGAGTAGGATCATCTGAATCACATTTAAAAAGCTCCCTCTGCCCACTGTAGTGAGAATAGACCCTAAGGAAACAAGAGCGGGTGTTATTTAGACAAATCTAGGTGAGAAGAAGGCAGTGAGGAACATTCAAAGTACGAATGCGTTTTACAGGAAGTGCCAACAGGATTTGAGGACAAACTCAATGAGGATTTGGAGAAAAAGAGAGCTCCCAGGATGACTTCAAGTTTCTGGCCAGAGCAACTGGAAGGATGGAGATGTCATTTACTGAGATGGGAATTCTGGGGGTGGACCATTTAGGGACATGATTAGCAGTCCACTTTTGGACAGGTTAGTAGGAGATTCTCATTAGAAGTCCAAGGAGAGACTTCAGTGGGCCGTTAGATATCATCTGCAGTTTGGAAAAGAGGTCTGGGTTGGAGATATAAGTATTGGAGCTTTCAGAATATAGCTATAGATGTAGAATAAGATGTCAAAGTCTTGAGATGTGAGCAAATAAACATGAGAAGAGAACCAAGGACTGAGCCTTGGAGCAGAGATTGAGGAAATGAGAAGAAATCAACAAAGTAGACTGAAAAAAAGTCACCAGTGAAGTGGGAAGAAAATCAAGAAAGTATAATGTCTTCAATGCCAAGAGGAAAAAAAAATTTCAAGGAGGCTTCAGTTGAGCCCAATGCTCGTGATAGGTCAAGTGAGATGAGAACGGAGAACTGTACTTTGCATTTGGAAGAATGGGAGATATGGTTATAGAGTGAAGGGCTGTTTTGGTGGAATGAATGGGACAAAACCTGAGTGCAGTGGGCTCAAGGGAGGATGAATTGAGTGGAAGTGAAGACAGTGCATGTAAATAATTTTTGAGGCATTCTGTATAGGGGAACAGAAAAGAATAATATTTAGAGGGATATATGGACTCAAGAGAGAAATTTTGGTTTCTTTGGTTGGTTTTTAAGAGGAAAAAAATTATAGTAGAGAAGAAAAAAAAAATCAATGATTCAGGGGAAGGAAGAAAAATTATTGAAACAATGACCTTGAGTGGGTAAAAGTCGATTCCGCTGTAAATGAGAAGGGTGTGGACCTTTGTTAGGTATAAGACAGTTCAGCAATTGTCACATGAGGGCATACGATCATGTGGGCAGATGTCGGTGAGGGCTGCATGTTGTGGTAGAGAATGGTAACTAAGATTTAATTAGTTGTGGTAGATAGTTTTTATGATGTCTACCCACAGTTCCTCCCAACGCTGTATTCACATGCAGTCTCTCACATCAAGTTCAGTTTATTTTCCTTCCAGCTTTGTGCCTTGCTTTGACCAATAGAATAAGGTGGGAATGACATTCTGGGATTTCCAAGCCTGAGCCTTAAGAAGTTGGCATCTTCTGCTTCCTCCTTCTTAGAACCCACTGTCACTCTCTAAGGAAACCCAGGGCACGGAATGCTCAGGGGACACACACAGAACCATGGAGGCCGAGAGGCCAACTTGGAGATCCAGCCAGCATGGATTCCAACTGAATCGCCCTAGCTGCTTCCCGTGGAGCAGAACTGCCCGGCCAAGTCCCGCCCAAGTTCCTGACCACTTATCATGAGAAGTAGAAATCATTTTTGTTGTTGTTTTTGTTTTAAGCCATTAGGTTTGGGGAGCTTTGTTAGGTAAAAAGAGTTCATTGCAATACTTGTAAATCATTTTTTTAATTTCACTTGAAAGTATGAAGAGAGAAGGCTGGAGGGGAGAGAAAAAGATATGAAAAAGTCAGAGAGGAGGAGATTTAAGGGAGAAACAGCCTCTGTTGGGAAGCACAAAGGTGAATTTAAAGGAAAACAATCAGTGTGTCTATTAGTTTCTGTCCAGTCACGTCCAGCTGCGCTGGTGGAGGCATGGTCCTGGGGCGGCCTGGGTCTCAGCGGGGCTGCCCCGTGACAGGTGAGTATGGAAGACGTTTGAAGGGATATGAGACAGCTGTTGTGATGAATGACCATGGGATTCCCTCTCATGCACAAACGAATCATTTTCAAACTACCTCTCTCCTGATTTAAAAGAAATCACACGCTTCATCAGTTCCCTGAAGGCTCTTGGGAAAGGATGTACCTGTATTTCTTTGGCTTCTCTGGCAACACTCTTTCTCCTCATAGGAAAGTCAGGCAGCAGTGAAACATCTTCTGCTATTCGAGAAACATATTATGCAGTCATGTTTACCCCTTATTATAGATTATAAACAGAAGAGAAGCCCTGGATATAATTTCAAAAAATTCTTAATAGAGCATCGCATAGCACTACATGAGATAATCAAGAAGAAACTTACTTAAATGAATGAGTGAATAAACAATGTCGTTAAGTTCTATTCGGGTTTTGTAGATAACCGTTTAGTGGCCAGGAAAGATGTATTTAAACATGAACCACTCCAGCTGTGTGTACAGGCAATCGGGGTGCCTGGCCATGGCAAGCACAGTATGAATGAACTTCCTGCTAAAGCTCACATTCTCATGAACTGAAGAAAAAGGAACTCTTGCTAAAGCCTTTTTTTCCCCAATCATTGTTCATGTCCATTTATTAAACTCCAAATTGAACAGTGTTTTTATTTTCCAGTTTTATTAGGTAGAATGTTACAATGTGGCTACACATTACAATATATTGCATGTAAATACATATATACAATATACTGCATATATTTTTAAATTTACATATATGTGCTGTTCATTGTTTCTGAGAACGTTTAGAGCTTTAGCTTTTAAACCTTACATAGTTATCAAAGGAATAAAGCCAACCACAAAATGGGAATTAATTCAAAAAGATACATACACCCCGCTATTAACAGCAATATCATTTATAATTGACAAGACATGGAAGCATCCTGGGTACACAACAGATGAATGGATAAAGAAGATGCAGCACATATATGTAATGGAATACAACTCACCCATAAGAAAGGAGGATATTTTGCCATTTGTGGCCCTTCATTCACTTTTTTTTTTTTCACTTCAAAATCCAGAATTTTATAACTGGCATAAACATTTCCATTGCATCAAAAACAACAAAATACCTAGAAGTAAACTTAACCAAGGAGGTTCCCTATGTTCTGAAAACTGTAAAACGTTGATGAAGGAAATTGAAGATGATACAAAGAAATGGAAAGATATCTTATGCTCTTGGATTGGAAGAATCAACATTATCAAAATGGCCATAAAACCCAAAGCAATCAACAGATCCAATGCAACCCTTTGAACAGGGTTTTTCTGATACAGATTAAGAGTCTGGCTTTTGAGCTTCTCTCCAAATCCCATTATCTTGATGGCATCAAGAAATTGGGTAAAATGTTAACCTTTAGATTCACACTTTCATATTTGCTGCAATTTATTTGCATTGTATTCCTAAAAAAAGGTGGGTGATTGGGTGAACCGTGACAATAAATGGATGTCTGTAAGCCGTACAACTTCTTTGGCAATGTTTTCAGCTGTGCAGTATTAAGTCTGCCCTATTTTGAAGTGTTAAGATGTGTCAACTTAAAGAGAACATTTTTTTTTTCTGGTGTGAATAGATACAGACTCTTCCATTTCATTCCAGGAAGTGAGTAAAAGTCTACTAATGTACCTTTCACTTTGGGAAGATTCCAATTGCAGGACCCAGCCAAGAGGGCAATTAAGATTCCAGAGATAAAAAGTGTTTAATCTGCAGAGGATAGACAGTTGATGCTCTGGTTCTGAAACCGTGCTTCATCCTCCATTAGAGCATACTTTCTTCAGAGAGTTGCCATTAGCAAGCTTTTCAGTTATTTTCTCAGAAAAAGAGTATCACATACATCCATGGGGAGGGGAGAGTTCATTGCATAGCCAGTAACAAATGAAATATGACTTAGCCCAGTGGTTCCAAAGCCTGGTCATGTGAATTACCACCAAAGTTGTTTTGAAATAAAGATTCCTGGATTCCCCCACCAAGATTTTAACTCAGGAGGCCTGGGGAGAGACTCGGGTGGGTTGATTTATTCCATGCTCCTTGCGTGATTCTTCTCTAGCTAGTCTGGCACCGGTTCACCAACAGGTCTTTAAAAATCTGATTTATACAACTGAAATATCTGTGTCCGGTGCCTGTTTGTGTGGCTCTATAAAGAGTGACACAGCAGTAGAATACGTTCCTTTCTCTGCACGAAGGTGGATGCATTTATGATGTTGGCTGTCACCTATAAAACAATGGATACTTTAGCCCAGCATTTACTTTACAAGTATGTGTGGCCACCCTGGGCTGCCAGTGATTTCGATGATTCAAGGGTCTTATTCAGACATAATCTAAATCACATGTAGCCCCATTGTACTTACTTTTTCAGTTGCTCTGTATAGTACATGCTGCTTCTTCAACACCCAAACCAACTATGATTCTAAATTGGAGGCCACATCCCCGCCCAGGAGTGTATTTTAGTCTCTTAGTTGTAGGAAGACTACATGTCTATGTTGAAAGCCACAGTCAGTCTTGTACTCTGATTGTTTTAACACGGGGACAATATTGTTTTTATAACATAACCTATAGAAAATAAAGTTCCACAAACCTTGTATAGTGAGGATCCACAGAAGCTAATGGATTCCTCTGGGCATCACCCTTCAGAAGATTGTATCTTAATTGGCAGGGGATGCCAAAGTCCTGTAGGTACCAAAAGGGACATATCAGAAAACACTGATCAGCACTGTTTACACGATAGGGTTGTTCAGGCTATTAAATCTGAAGACACTGAGGGCTTTCTCCTCTTCCAGCTGCTCTCTGTGATTTACTTCTTTCCTTTCTACCATCGTTTTCCAATTCCAGTGGCCCCCTTTTCACTTTTTTGCTACTTCCAACCAGATCTTAATAATACACTGCTTTGCCCACAGTCCAAAAGTCCCCAGGATGATTAAGATTAAGACACCGCTGCCCAGGAGGAGTTGGCACTTGAGTTCTGCAGATTGACTTTCAGTTTAATGAGACCATTGTGTAGCTCTCCATCTCCCAGTCCCAGAATAGTCACAGACTGTATGTTGAAGCCATTTACCCTGCAGCTTAATCCATGAATTTGTAGTAAAAATGAAATAAAGGTTCAGTGAATTATGTGCAAACACCTTTTACATTTGGCATTTGGAAACTGTTAAACCACTGTAAAATAACTGAATTTTACTTGCCAAGCATTTTCATTACCACGATCATTTGGTAGAAAATGTCTCAAAGCTGGTCAGGGAAATTTAATGTTGAGAAGGTAACACACACACACACACACACTTCATACATATTTGAGTCTCAACCACCAAAATGTCCCTCTCCGTTTTCTCTTCTATTTCTGCCACAAAGGTAGAAGATTCTGAATTCCAGTGAGAAAAATGTAGGGCATAATTCCAAATCTAAATGTTCTTCTTTATGAATTGGCTAATTCAAACGACTATTTTCCTAGCAGGAAAGTGAGACATAGATTAAGTGACTTGCTCAAGGTCACAAGGCAAATAAACAACACATCCAACAACAGAAGCCAGACCCCATTTCATTCAGCAAATATATGTGGGATCTAACATGTGCCAGGTGCAAAGGTGTGGTACACACTCTCTGTCTTCCAGTGGCTCATCATCTATTTGAAGGAGTTGAGTGACTTACAAGAGAGAACATAAGAACAAACATAGATTCCTATAGAGTAGAGTAAAAAAGGTAGCATAGGGATGACTTCCTGGAGGAGGTGACATCCTCCTAAGCTATATATAGGAAAAGTACAGTAGGAGGATGTTTTGGGCATAAGGAGTATTTCCTCACACTCAGAGGCAAGAAAGTACATGCTGTTCAGGGAACCATACATATCTCCTCATCTGGAGCAGAGTAGGGTCAGCAGGGATCAGACAGAGGTGAGACTGGGCTGGTGAGGGGCCTCGAATCTTGCCAAATTTAGAAATTTGGACTTTATTCTGAAAGCAATTGAAGAGTCATTGTAGGGATTTTGTCAGAATAATACTATCTAGTTTGCATTTTAGGAGCAATGATCAGACTGTAGTGTGAATACCGGATTGGAGGAAGAGAGAAAGGAGGCCAGGACAATGAATGCTTCTCTATCACAGTACAAAGGGTCTTCGTGAGAATTTTAAAAAGACATCACTTCCTGTTGGGACATTGTCATATCATACAGGGTTTACCAGAACAAGACTCTCTTTACTGCCATTGGCCAGGACAGAGATATCAAAATCTACATGATATGCTATGACACCCTTGTGCAATGCACAGCCTGCCCAACTGGCCCTGGCCACACATTGCTTCTAGGAAACCTAAACAGGAGGTATGACTAACTCTGCATAGCACTTGAAAATGGACAAGCCACTCTCTTAACAGTTATTTTAGTTGTTCTTCCTGATAAGCCTGTAAGGTAGGTAGAAAAAGTAGTGCATTTACCCTCATACTTAGATAGTATGTTAAAAAATTGGGCTGGAGAAGCTTGGGTGATTATTTCAATTTTCTTTCTCTCTCAAATCGTCTTCAGTGGGGAAAAAAAAAAAAAAACCCAACATCCACAACGTTATATTCCCTTTCTGTGGTGAAGTACTGGTACTTGATCTTTCTCTAATTATCCCCAAAGGGAAAGAATACAGAATAGTGAATTGAAATCCTGGTGGTGGTTCAAAAAATGTAACAAGTCAGACTGTAAATTAAGAGACGGAAATTCTAGGTAAGGAAGGCATCTCTGTATTTACTCATGTTTGAAAGTTTGATTATGCCTAATACAGCATTTCCAAGCTGATTCTGAATGATGACCATGGACAGTACGAAAAAAATTCCTCAGAATACCCAATCAGCATCATCATTTCTTCCAGGTGAAAGATACATGAATGCATTTCAATGAACTATGAGTAAAACATAATGATAAGGATTAAAGCAATGAATATACAGATTTTGGTGCATTTAGTGGTTTATGTGTTCACCTTCTCACTGAAATGGGAGATTCTCAAAAATAAAAGTTATTTAATTTCTAAAAATATTTTACCTAAAGAGAGAAAGTAAACTAATTATTTTTCAATAAAATAATTATGAACATTCTTGCTAGTTCAAAAGAGAAATAAACTTAGATTTGTAATGACCTAAATAGCAGATTTCTCTGAGTTCTGGTAATTGAAGAACATACAGCTGTGGACTTTATATCATAATTTAAAACAGACTGGAAGATACTATAACTTTCCATAGATCGTCATTTAATTATTTCCAAGGAAATACCATTCTCCTTAGATTTCAAATGCTTTAAATTTTGTAATACACCATAGTTTTGCAATAAAATGTTTAGAGAAAAGTAACAAAATTTTTTTGCCATCTAGGGGAAAAAGGGACAGGACATTTTTTCAGAGCTGAGTTATAATGTTTAGCCTTCTTTTGATTACAAATGAATGAAAATCCAAACCAAACTGGTTTGAGCTAAAATAGAATGTATTGCCTCACCTAAACCAAAAGTTCGAGAATAAATCTAGCTTTGGTTCCAGCTTGGCCAGACTCAAGTGACATCATCAGGATGATTTTTCTCTGCAACAAACTCTTGGCTCTGCCTTCCACTTACTATAGACAAGGTTGACTTTCCGGTTGTACGTTAGCTGCCACGACTCTGGTTCTTCACACTTTCAGGTTCCCACCATGTAGGGAAGAGAGTCTGCTTCTCTGAGAGCTGAAATATGAGGCCCAGGATGAGCTATGATTGGCCCCCATGAATCCTACCAATCCATGGATGTTCACTGTGGTCAGAGGGAGGAACTCCTTCCCTCCCATGGGTCTAGGCTTAATTCAGATACACCAGGGGGCAGGGGAAGAGTTCATATTCCCTGAGGCATATGATCTAACAGTGGCAGAGGGGTGGTTCTCACCGAGCAAACAGCAGGTGCCACTGTTGCTTTCGATTTGATGCTCTCCCTGGTTAAGTTTTTTTTTTTATTTTTGGAGGGGGAGGGAAGGTAACTAGGTTTATTTATTTATTTATTTCTAGAGGAGGTACTGGGGATTGAACTCAGGACCTTGTGCTTGCTAAGCATGCCTTCTACCACTAGAGCTATACCCTCTGCCAGAAAGTTTTAAGTTACGTGATAGTAAGAAGCTTATCACTTTTGCTCACCATTTCATCAACAGCATAGTGTCTGGGCACAGCAAGGATTCAATAAGTACCTACTGACTGGATAAAGCTAATACTGACAAGTTCTCATTTCTCCTCGGATGCATAGGGATGGACTCTTGTAAGGATTCCGTTAGCCTGGAGCGTTTTACATTCTTGTTGTCCCTTCCCTCTTAGGACTCATCCTTTCTTGGCTTTGATGGTTCTATCCATCCAGGGTCAGCTCTTGGCAACTGTGCATCCCCCAGACATCACCAGCGTGCCATTCCTGTTGCCACTGTGGTAGTCTTGATCTTTACTATCTGTCACCTGCAAAAGGCAACAGCCTCCTAATTAATTTCTCTGTCTCTCTTTCCCCTCTGCTCTTCATCTACATTGCTTCTAGAATAATTTGCTTAAAGGACATTTTTCATACTTTCACATATCTATAGTCACTTCCTTGCCCAAGTCCAAACTCCTTAGAACTCAGGTAAGATCCTGAACCGACTATTTAATTTCCTCTCCTGTTTGTTCTCAGAAACTCTGTAAATACCTTAAAAGGAAAGACAATGGCTAATTCATTGCCTTATTTTACTTGGTTTCTAGATTCTATATTGATGGCTTTATTCATAAAGTCACTAAAGTTAATGAATAGATAAAATAAAAGACAGACACATACTGCAATGGATATACAATGTTACTTCTGGAATTTCACTTTTTGAGGACAATAAATAGCAAAGATATAGCCAGTGAGTATAAGGTTCCTTTTTTTTTTTTTTTTTCCTGTAGTTTATTGTAGCTGGTTCAGAAGAAAAATCCACATTCTACTTCTTGGTAGTTTTCAGAGAGAGAGTTCCCTAAAATTGGCTTCATAATGCATGATATTTGTACAATGGGAAGAAGAAAGTATTTCCATCTCGGTGTTTAAGGTGATTTTCTTCTCAGTTACGCATCTTATCACACCGATATAGCACAGATTGTTACCTGCTGTCTTTAAAAGATCATTTCACAGAGAAAGAAACACAGTTGGTCCATAAATACAAAATGCTTAACCTGAATAATTATGGTAAACATTCAAACTAAGAGGACAATGAATTAGTATTTTTTGTTTATCGGATTGGCTAAGGTTAAAAGTTTGTTACTGGCCAGTTTGACAAAGATGCGGAGAAGCAAGCGTTCCCATAGCCGACGGGGGAAGGACAGTTTAGCAGCAGCCATCCAAATTAAAAACGCATATTCCTTTGATGCATCTATTTCAATTCTAGTAATTTATTCCATGTATATTCTAAGATAATTGCAAGAAAATATATGTGCATGTATATTCATTTCATCATTATTTGTAGTTATTAATAAAAAAAAAATTGGAAGCAACCCTATTGCCTAGTCTCTGGGAACAGAAAATTAATTATTGTTCAGCCATGCAGTAGACTAGAATAGTTAGATTCAAATTTAAACGAATCAAATCAGTGTATGTGTATAAAGGTGGTATTCTGGGTAAACATGGAAAAATATCCAAAAAATATTAGATGAAATAAAACTGTGTACAAAACAGTACATAAAATATGACCCAGTTTGTTAAAAATGAACACAATTTTAGTAGCAATGCTAGAGAAAGAAAAATGGGAATGGGGCCATTAGGTAAGGAGGAAGACTTGCATTCTTCTATTTAAATTTTTACCCTATACACTCATGGCTTTTATAATACATACCTGGATTGTTAAAAAAAAAAAAAAAAAGAAAAAGAAAAGGGAAAAACACATACACACAAATGTGAAAAAAATGAGTTATTTACTATTGTACAAAGTTCCTATTTTTCATGATCATTTATACATTCATTTGTTCAATAGCTATTTATTGAGTGTCACTATGGTCTGGACACCATGCATGCAAGATGAACATGCAAGGCTCTTGTTTCCTTTTTTCAAAAGGCGCACAGATTGTTGGAACTCAACAGTCCTTTTGCACATAGGTCCCTGCTCATAAACACAGGTATTTTGCTTTTCATCATCATGTTAAAATACTATCCTAAATGGCCCACGTGTTCATGTAGTTACCTGCCGGGATATTTGTATACACATGTACAAAAAGCAGGCTAATTCAATTGGCCATGTTTCAGCTTTGTGCCCCAGGCTTGTAACTCCCCTTTGGTTTGGATGAAGGGCACTTTGTTTTCCTTGAAACATAAAATAATTGAAAACAGATTTCTGAGCATAGGTTAGCTCCATAAACAGTACCAGCAGCCTGAGGAAGTAGAGCAGTGCTGCCCTCTGACTGAAGACACTGTCATGATTTCCCTGATGGGGACAGGAGGCAGGGTCCCACCACACTCAGGAAGGTGGAGAAGAAGAGTCAGTCTGTATCGGATTTAGCTTTGAGAGTCAAACTCCCCTCCTTCTGGCAGTGTGAAGTCAACCATGCCATCGTGGGGCTGCCTCATACATTCCAGTATTCATCAAAAGAATGCTGGAGATTGTTGACATTTGTGGTCCTAAATAAATTTTATTAGGGTAGAACTGGCCAGGAATTCTAAGAAATAATCAATTCTTTTCTTTAATAAGTATGTCTTCAAAATGATACTTCTATAGCACTGATGGAAAGAAGGATCTATGTTTTATTCCTTGAAAGAATGAAACACTTAAAGTGTGAATCAGAAGTTAACTTACTCAAACCAGAAATGGAAATTCTCCTTACACAGTGGTCAATATATTTTGGCCAGAATGAAGGAGCCAGTGGTACCAAGCCCAGGCCAGAGGCTAACAGTGGCTCTTGCATGGCATTGTAAGCACTGTGGCCTTGAAGAAAACCATGTTAAGACAAAGGAGGCTTAGATAATAATGAACATTTAATGTTTATATATCAATATCACTAGGTAACCAGAGAGCGCCAGAGAATTGCCTTACGCCAAAGGTTCACCCAAATGGTAACTTCCCATGAAGTTCCCCATTTCCTGACTTTAACTGCATCTGTAGTTCATAGTATCTTCTTCACACTGGCAGGGGTAGACCAGTGTGGTTGTCTAATACGAGTTCCCTTGCCTATGAGCAATAGGCAATTGAATGAAAAACAACAATCCAGTCTTTGCAAATTCCATGTGATGTGCTGTAGAATCTTGAGTATTTTGTCTTCCTCAGATGCCTGGTTCATAGATATTGGAGACCATTACTTATTTCCAACGCCTTGTGCCATTTTGTAGTTAGGAACGTGACTGTTCTTTATCTAAATTGGATGTGCGCTGATCCTGAAGAGTGGTTTATATTAAAGCTTCCTATGGGTGTACCATTACAAATACTCTGTCTTCTAGCCCCCATAAATACATTTCTGTTCTTGTTATGGCCTGTGTACTGATTTATGTTCAGAAAATATTGCTTAACCAAGAAAAGAGGAATTATTGAAAATCGTAGCTTCTTTTATTTTATAGAAAAATCTGTTGATCATATATAACCTCTTAAAATTGACAGAAACCTACAAAAACTCTGTGTTCTCCATGGCATAATCCTATGCTTTTGAGCAGTTAAGCCTTTTTTTCTGTCCACTTATTTTTTTAATAAAAATTACCTGAAGTGTCTGCTTATAATAGCTGATTCTTCACTACCACCCTCAAATGTTAAAGGTCTAAGTTACTAAGTCCAAACTTAGAGTGAACCAATATTTTGTATATGAAGAATGTTCTTTGAATTGGGTCTTCATCAGTCGGTGAAAGATTAAACAGTTCTAAAAATACCATCATGTTCCCTTGAACTATTAGAATTTCCATTAGTGGAAAGCAGGGCATACGCATGAAATGTACTTAAATGCAACTTCCACAGTGATGTGAAGAAAAATAATTGGAAATAGAATTGTATTTATTGCTTTATAGGTAGTTTTGCTTCTTTGGTTGTGAAGCATGTTATTCTAAATAAAAGTATCCAAAAATACCAAGGAATAATATTACTGATGCCAACTATTACAGGATATATAAATGCTTGAGTAAATCCTTATGAGAAGGAAAAACGCTTTCAAATCCTCAGCTTTCGGAACAGAAAGAATGTTGATTCTGGCATTGAGTGTAAACCACCTACGTATCACTTTTCATGAACTACTAAAAGATGAAGTCAAAGGGCAAAAATGTATACTGAAATTCCCTGTTGAGAAGATGGAAAAGAAAGAAACCCCAAAATAATGGAAACATTGTCTGTATGTTTAATAATTCTAGATGATGCCAACCAAGAAGTGAAAATTATAAATACCCAGTCATATTCACTTCTTATATTTCATTTATTGGCTATTTTGAAAAACACTAGACAGTCTGGCCTACATTTTATCCATGTGATTGACAGTGTGGATTTGCCTAAGGCCAGCTCTAGTGAAAAAAAATCAAACTGCAGACTTTGTTTTTCTGAACCATATCACTAGAGAGAAGAGGAAAATGATTAATGACAAATCTCACTGTTTCTGTTCTTGTATATGTATATATCCCTTTTAACTGCAAGACCATAGTCTAACCAGAATACAATGCTGTTACTACGTTAGTAGAAATGACCAATTTTTATGTTTTAATAAAGCAACAGGAAGATTTTCATATTTTTATCTTGATGTTGTGTTTGATTGACTCCTGTGAACTGACTACTTGTTTCTAAGATTGACTTGTTCCTTGCAGAACTTTGTCCAGGTACTTCAATCTAACCAAATCTGTAGGCAGCGTCCATTCAGTTGTCATATGTGGTTTACAGATACTGCCTTTGGAGAGAGTTCTCATTCATTTCTAGAAGAGTGTTTTTATATCATAGGTGTTTAATACTAAGAAAATTATGATAAATCCACCAACAGAAATATTATGCAGTTATTGAAAGGTGTGTTCAAAAATAATTTTTTAATATTATGAAATAAGGTTTTTTTTCCTCTAGGAATGATTCTTTTGTCAAACAGAAAGCAGAATGAATTATTTTAAATGGTAGTATAAACTTAATTATGTACGAAATATACGAAAAATAAAGATGAGAAATATTTCAAAATATGAATATTGGTTGCTATGCATGTGGAACTATGACAGACGTCTTTCATCTTTTTATCCCTGCATCCTCACACCTTCTCTTCTGCCTCTATTATTATTCTTTGCTTATGACTCAACTATCCAACTTGTTCTCCAGTCAGAAGCACACCCTCATCTTTCTCTCTCCCTCAATCATGTCAAATCCAATTACTTATCCTAGGAACTTTTGAAATATTCCACCTGTCTTGTTCTTTCCATCTCCATCCTTGCTGTCCTAGATCAGATGTTCACCATCTCTTGTTTAGGCTGAGAACCAGCCTTCTACTTTGTCCCCCCACCTCTAGTCTTGTGTCCTTCAGAACAACCCTCTACAATATAATCTAAGAAATTTATTTCAAGTGGAGGTATTACCACATACTCTCCCTTAAGTGATGTCCTGTTACCTATAGAATCAAGTTCCTTGGTGAGGCATAAAATAATCCTTCTGTGACCCAGCCTAGACTTCCGTCCTCAGCCCCATCTTTCTCTCCCTGTATTTCACTGTGTACTATAGAATGTGTGCATGATGCAATTTCATGCTTTAACACCTTTTTTCTTAAAATTTCTGCTTATTTTTTTAAGCTTTCCTTTGGGGGGGTAATTACATTTATTTATTTATTTAATTTTATTTTATTTTTTTAAATGGAGGTACTGGGGATTGAACCCAGGACCTCGTCGTGTATACAAAGCATACGCTCTACCACTGAGCTGTACCCTTCCCTACAATTTCATACTTTAAACATTTGCTCAGGCTACGCTTCTCCTACATAATATGCCCTGCATAAAGCACACTCCTACTGTGACATCCTCCCTGGAGCCTTCTTGTTGACTAAGTATCTCTCCTGTAACCCTTGGTACTTCCGTTAGCCTGTACTTTATGATACTGAATTAGCTTACCTAGAAATTTGTTTCTTCCACTATAAACTTTTGGAGAGCAGAGGCTGTGAATAATTCATAGTTCATTTACCCCAGTGCTTAGCATGGGTCTGGAATACAGCAGGCACTCAATAAATGTCTGAGGAATCAAACTGAACTTACAGTCACTTTGAGATTTACTGTTTTACTCTAGGAAAGTAATGCTCAATTACATTAAGAACAAGTCAAAGTGATGTTGCAGACGACAAGGTGACAATGTTATTTATTTGGTACAATTACTAAAATCTCAAGGAACTAGTTAATCTTTAGATGTTTCTGCCTTTTATTCCATCCTAGAGAGACTGTATATTAAAGATCCTTATAAATGTGTATGCAAAGCAGGTGTGTTCTTCTTTAAAGCTGCAGAATAATACAGTAGGCAACAATAGAATTTCACAAATTAAGTGGGCACAAGCTCAAACATTGTCTCAGTTTTAAGTAGTTTCTGTGGCTTGGAAACTTCTTTTAGAAGCATCATATTTTCCCTAACACTTACCTAAGAGGACATACCTCAGGTTTGGAAATCAGCAAAGAACATCCATTCCTGAGACATTTCCAGTACTTTGTGGTTCTGGTCAAGATGGTCAAAAGCAGTGCGCCATGTATCTTGGTCTGGTCCCAGGCTTAGCAAAAGAAGATCCGCAAGATTCAGGTTCAGACACTGATTAACCACTGGCTCTGGAAACACACATACGCACTAGGGTTTCAGTTTCCACCTCTGTGACATGTCGGCACCAACTCTGCTCCACAGAGACGGGGCCAGCCTCTCACAAAGTGCGCCGGCCAGAGCATCGCTTTCACTACCCACTTCAGTCTCAGAACCTGACTGGCAGAGGCCCAGACCAAAAAGCTCTACCTTTTAGCATTCTGTTACTGCTTTTCTAGGATACTTGTCAGAAATTAGCCCTAGCGTTTCAGGTTTTTCAAGAATGACTAACCTTTGAGGCAGTGATTCCACCCAAATTTCACCTGGCCCCTGGTGACTGTCCATCTAGTTACTCCAAAAGTCATCCAGACCTGCAACTTTGCTTCTTTCACCTTTTGAGGAATAATTTTAGAGCGTTTCCCCCTTTTCTCATAAGCCAAATACTAGACGCTTGTTGCTCACACATATTATTTAAATAAACAATTCCATTCAATATTAACAATTGGAGAAGTGTCTTTGAAAGGTGGTGAAAGCATTTGGATATTCTTCAAAGATTTAGATTGAACATAATAATTTTCTCTTGGCCCCAAACTGTAGCACTTCACAATAAAAAATTATTTGTCAGAGAAAGAATCAACTAAAAATGGCTTAAACGCATTTAATTTGCTGCAATATTATCTGGGATTAAGAGAATCAAATACAATTTTCGTTATACTTTAAAGTAAGTGTTTTAATGGCATACAAGATTATGATATGAGGAAAATATTGCCAATGATGATCTGTGAGAAAAAAATTGGAAAATATTAGATAGTTATAATCAGTCATATATATTTTATAGAGATAAATATAGAAGACAAAAAATTTATTCTAAATAGTATTGTTAGGTAGTTAGATAAGTGAGGGCACCGGACAGATAGATGGAGGAGAGGGAGGATGATCTGGAAGATGGTGGTATAAATGCCTTCAGCATACGGGGGCTTTAATTCCTCTAAATGTGTGCCAGCAAGAAACAGGTTAGAATCCGAGGGCCACAACTGTGCAGTAGCAACAAGGACCTAACAAGACATGACCCAATGCTCATTGTAATATAATTAGCATTGTGGTTTAGTCCCTCTCACCCCGCCATGGGTTTGTCTGTGTGCATCATGAGTAAGGACATGCGCAAAAGAGGACGAGCATGACTAAGCCCTCCAGGGGCAAGAGCTGTCAATCAAGAGACCACCTTTAAGTGAAGGTGTAAGAGAAAGGGGCAAACAGAGACCACTGCTACCTGCCCTTGGATCAGCCCGCCTCCCATTCCTGGAGGTGCACTTTCCCTTTGCTAATAAAACCTTTAAAATATTTCACTGCACAGTGCTTCCTTCTCCCATCTGAATTCTTATCTTTTGGGTAATACACGAACTGGGGTCTTTTGGATTAACAGTATAATCCACTCTCTGAGTCAATTATCACTGCCACATGTTGGAGACTTCCAGTAAGTACTTAATATCACTAGATCACTGTATACATGCTTACTAGAACTGGCTAGTTGCCAACTCTGCCACTTGAAGAGTATTTCAGCTAGCCAGGAATTCCTGATTATAGAAATTCTTAGAAATTTTAAAGAAGAATAACTATTATAAAATAAAGTTGGCAACCAAATTTATTTAAAATTTTGTAACTTAACCTGATGATTTTAGAAAATTAAGAAGCCAAAATGTTTTATTCATCTATATTATAGACTCAGTATATTCAAATAGTGGCATAGAAAAGCTACTTAGAGGAATGCGTTTTTGTCCTTAAACTTGAAACACCCTGGGCATAGATGGATGAATTATGTCATGTTATGAGGCTCAAAGAACTCAGGTCAAATCCACTGGGATGATATCATGGTCGGTGATTAGGTTCTTGTCCCATCACAGAAAGAATTCAGAGACGAGACATGGAGGTTAAGAAAGTAAAGTGGGGATTTATTAAGGGATGGATGGTACACTCTCAAGGCGAGAGCAGGCAGGCTCAGGTGAGTTGCCCTGAATTTCTTTGGCAAGTTGGTTACATAGGCTATAAAAATGAATGGGTGGACTATTCACTGGGGAGGGGAGGGGACGGGGTTCTATTCTCTGATTTTCATCCCAACTCCACCTTCCCGAAGGGAGGAGAGATTTTTGTCTGTATTTAGTCTGTATTGGAAGGGTCATGGGGTCGGTGCATGATGGTACGTCTAATTTGCAAGGCTAATTTTATTGTAATGAGGGCATAATGAGCAAAAGGTTGTATTTGGACACTGGAGATTCCTGCCTTTTCCCACCTTTCTTTGTCAGCCTCCAGGCCACTTGTCACCTCAAAATGTGCAACTGCTCATCTGCCCAGAAGTTCCTGCGTTTCTTTCCTCTGCTCGGGGACCCCTGTTGTTTTCATGATGTAAGGTTTCCTGCATTTGGCCCCCGCCCCTCTCCTTTTTTTGTCCGATTCCTGCCGTTTGGCCTGCATCCCCCGTTCTCTGCTCGTATCTAGCTGTCTGGCTGCTCTAGCACTAGGTCTCTGGCTTGCTAGAGGCCTATAATCTCTCCTCCTTGTTGTGAATAATGAGTTATAGAGTTGTTACAAGGTGAGACTTTCATGAACTAGTTGAAGGAGAGATTCAAGATCTAAGAGAGACGAGGAGATAACATATTATAAGGCCCAAATATATATGAGTGGGGAAAATCCAAAAAGAGAAAATATGGCACCTTCAACTGCGGGGTGGCAGACTTTTCTGTAAAGGGCCAGACAGGGATTTTTGGTTTTATGGGCCATTACTGTTTCTGTTGTAACTATTCAACTCTGCAATTGTAGCAAGAAAGCAGACATAGACAATATGTAAATGCATAAACATGATATTCTAATATAACTTACTTTATGGACACTGACATTTGATTTTCACTTAATTTTCATGTGTCACAAGATATGCTTCTTTCAACTTGCTTTCAACTGTTTAAAAACATAAAGCCATTCCTTGCTTGTGGGCCATGCAAAGACAGGCAACAGGCCAGGTTTGGCCTGTAGGTCATAGTTTCCAACCCCTGCCTTAGATGGATGGATGGATGGATTTTTTGTCTGGATAGAAATGGTAAAAGAAGGCTAAGAACCAGAGTTGTTGCCTGGGGAGCCTCCCCAGGCCGCATCATGATGCCTGTGGTGAATGCAGCCCAAGCAGGTCACACCCAGGTCTCTTTGGACCAGAACCCAGGGACACTGTGGGTACAGGATAGTGGCAAGCAGTTAAAAAAAAAAAATTCTTTTGATCTATGAAGTTGTCTGCAAGCCTTGGAGACTCAGGAAATCAAGGGCGCTGTCTATCATTTCTCTGCTCCAGGCCAGTGTTTATCACAATGCCTGGCACGTAGCAACAACCCTTAGGAATTAAATGACCTGAACTGAATAAACCAGAAAACTCAAAGGGACCCTGGAAGACACACACTGAGTCTATTCCAAGCAAATCAATTCAGCTGCTTTATGATAAAAGATTCTGATCTGGAAAGGAAAAATAAAATAATATAAGAGCTCCAGCAGAAACCCTTACTTGTTTATTTAACTAGCTAAAAAGACACATAACAGCTTTGAGTGAACTTGACAGCTAACTAAGAGGTCAAAAATGCATAACTTGAATGCAGCTCCATGTATTTTTAAGAGAACTTCACCAAGTTGCTGAGTCTACAGAAATTTTTCGGTCTAGTTTAGCTGATCTCTAAAGAGCAACAGCAGAACAAGGTCTAATGAAGTGTGCTTGCTTCAGCTGGAACACAGAAGCCTCATTCTCTGCCACCGGATCAAATTAGGAGCCGACGGTAATTGGGACCAGATGAAATTTTGCTGGGAAGAGAGGCGGGCCATTCCAAAGTGCACACTGGAATTTTTTCCACGAAGACTAATGTCAGTGATAAAGACATCGTACCCACTTACCTTACACAGGGCAACTGAATTACCTAGAAAGTAAAGCAATTCATTTTTACAGACTGAAGTCATTCAGTATCTGGGAAAAATTAATAGCAATCAGCAACTTCAAAGGTCCTTTTTTTGTCGTGTTCTTACATGCTCCATTCTCCAAGGACCACTTTACAGGTATTATTACTTTACTGGTCCCCTATAATTACATAGTGGGATATAAGTATATCCCACTATTATGGTGGCTGTCCCCTCTCCAATCCAGTAGTGACTCTGACTACCAGTTATCAGTCACACCAGTGAGAGCACACCTGCCGCTGACAAATCACACTGGTGAGAAATCACTCAGGATTACCATTCTAAAGTGAAGCAGACTGGCAGGAAAAGGAGGTCCTGACCAGGAAGTAGCCAGGCTGTAATCACTTAGGGGACAGGCTAGGTTAGGTAAAAGAGAATGCTAATGTCACTGTCCTCTCCAAGAGCGTTTGGGGGCTATCCCCTTGCCACAGTGACCCAGCCAGCCCGACTGCCTATTTCTGGTCCCGGTGCTTTTGTCCGAGCCATCCTGCCATCTTTCCCCTGAAGCATGCCTCACATGCTTGTCTTCTTTGGGCTTAGAACCCACGCCTGGGGCAGCTCTGTCTTCCAAAGGTCCACAACCATTAATCATTTAACACAGAGGTTGCAAATTTAGCTGCATAGAGAGGACAGGATCTTCGTGAATAAGCTGAACTGAATGTTACAAGATCGCCCCTTCCACCGAGACTCCGTATTGGACAAATCTGCCTCATCTACATAAAGCTGTCTGCCCTCCACCTCATATAGGACTGTGGGCTCATTGTTGCCATGAGTTCCAGTTTTTAGAAGATTTTGCAATGTCAAGTGAAAATTTCTAGTTTGTCAGTGTTAGCGCTTATAAATTCACATTATCAAATATCTGTCTTGCACTTCCTGGGCCTGAGGGCATTCAGACTGAAACCCCTTCTTTAACCATTCATTTGATAGATTCTTTTATACTTTCAACAGTTTACATTGACTACATGAGCATCATAAACTTTTATTTAAATAGGTTATGGTTTTATAATATCTAGTTTTCAATTTACCCAAATAGAAACAGACCCCTTTAGATTGAGGCTATGTCATGTGTATTTTTACTTTCGAACCAACAAGGTGATTTACACATAAAAGTGTTTGATACACGGTAATTTGATTGATAGTCTAATTAAAGTTTAAAACAAAAAGTTTCTTCATTATAGCACAGGGAACTATGTTCAATATCTTGTAATAAACTTTAATGAAAAAATATAAAAACGAATATATGTATGTATGTGCATGACTGGGACATTGTGCTGTACACCAGAAATGGACACATTGTAACTGACTGTACTTGAATTTAAAAAAAAAGAAAGTGAAAATTAGGTGATTATAGAATGGTATAAGAATAAAACTGAAATGGAATAATAGAAATTTCTTAATAAAGTTATGTCTTAAGAAAGACATCTGTTTCTGGCCCAAAAGGAGGCTTTGTTAGGCTCACAGAGCAATGGGACCTGAAAATCCTTTGTAAATTATAGAGATGTAACTGTGTTATTGTGAAGAAAAAAATAACCAGAAGCCTTTGTACTTTGTACTTCTATGACAATGTAAACAGTGTAAACAATGACAATTGTATTTGCTTGATTATTGCCTCTATTCCTGGTTTATAGTTTGTAGTTTGATACATAGAAATAAATCTCTGGTGTGAAATCATTTTCGTTTCTTCAAAATGTCTTCCCTGTGTATTAAATACCTTTCAAAACAATCCTAGTTTTTAGATTTGAGGAAGCCCATATATGTGAGCAGGACAAGGAGAAATAAGCTGATCACCCCTAAGACATTTCAGAGCAGAGGTGTTTCACTTCCCTTAGCTTGCTCTGGTAGTGTAGCTCCTGTGAGACAGAAGTTTTTAAGGAAAAAGTTGTTGCAAATGAATAACTCCTGAGACAAGGAAATAATGTCATTTGAATGAAAATCAAAGTTTTATACTATAGTAAATTTAGGAACAATACATAAAATGTTCTTTCACTTTATATCCTTATTGAGAAGTTTTACATACACACATTTGAGAAAGAAAAGAGAAAATGTTATCATTTTTCTCTCAAGAAGCAAGAATTCTTTCTGACCTGCATGAGACGTCAAAGAGGGAATTCTGTTTGCAGTAATAGGTAGGTCATTTATAAGATGAACTTTCAGTACATACTACATTTTTAGAGGACACCATTAGCGCACTAATTATTTTTCCTCTCTCCCCAACAAAGGACCTTCTTATGTTTGAAAGGGGTGTCCTTAGAGTGACCTGAGCTTAACCTAAGCCTCTCTTTTCACATTCCTACTTGGGTTCCAAGTGAAGGGCTTGCCTTTGCCATTGGCGTCCAGGCGCACCAAATGCTGACTGCCAAATCTTAGTGAGAAATGGCAAGCAGATTAAAAGGAAAGTGGCATAAGCCCCTCCCATTGGTAACCGGGGGTAGAGTCAACAGGAAAGAAGTGTGGCTGGGAGCAGGCCTGGTGGTTGGCCAAGAAAAGAAGGGACTGAGAGACTTAGGGCCTCTTTGATACGTGGTTAGTCAGGGAACTTAGTCTGTGACTCTCTCCCTCTCTCTCTCTCTCTCTCTCTCAGCATTTTTCAGTGGATTTAAAATGTGAAAAATATTTATGTAAACCAAAATGGTATTTTGTGTCAATGTTTTACTTTTGATCCACCAGTTTATTTACAACTGAGTTACTTGCATTTCGTGTATGAAATGAAGAGGTTAGGAAAAGAGCGATTTTAATCCAAGAGAAAATTCAGGAAGGAAAGAACCTTTCAGTTAAGAAGCCTTCCGATGAAGATTAACATAATTGGAAATGATTTCTGATGTTTACTAGCTTGTTGACGGCATTGATGAGCTGTCCATATCTGAGGAATAAGTTTGTTATAATTTTTAGGATGTGAGGAATTTGAGTCACTTATGCTGTCTGTAACTAATCGTCTTGCTCTGAGGCTTCGATTCTGGACTCTGGCTCTCACCTCAGCTGTCTTCTGAGTCCCCCGTGGGAGCGCATGAAAACTTCTGAAGGTCAGGAAGGAATGAACGAGGGAAAGGGACATAAGGAGTATTCTAGGCAGAGGCAGGTAAGAGAAATTGGTGGGTTCAAAAGTCTATAAGAAGCTCCTAGTGACTACAGCCTAGTGATAAGAGAGACCCAAGTCAAGATGGACTTTATAAATGAGTTAAAGGATTGGATTTCATCCCCAGGGCCATGAGAAGGGTGTTGATCAGGGTTGTACATGACTGGATTTTCCTATGCCTGATGTTTGACCTTCTAGAAAGCCAGTTAATCTCAAACGAGTCTTAAATGTAAAATGAGGTTAAAAAATGTTAAATTGCCATCACAGAGTAGAGTACACAAAGGTAGTAGAAAGAGATCATTCTGGTCCCCCAATGCCACCCCAATCCCCCACATACACCTCATGTGTCCTCATACGGAGATCTGCTTTGGGAGATGCGAACACAAGTCCAGTATTCCTCATTTGTCCCTCAAAACCCCTGGGGCTCAGGTGGCAAATCTGAAGAAGAGCAGAGGAGCTGAGTGAACACCTCTCAACAGGGAGAGCAGAATGGTGATAGAAGAGCATGGAAGCACATTGAAATTGATCCAATGCAGCAAAAAATTTATTGAGCACCAATTTTGTGAAAGTGCTCACAAAAATAAAAATAATGAATGGTCAGTCTCAGTCTAACACGGACATACAGCTACATAATAGCTATTCAATGATGAGTGTTCTGAGTGTGATAGGATGAGTGTAATAAACATACCAAAAGAGTTATAAAATCTAAAACTACATCTAAAGTTATTTTCCCAAATACTATAGAGATACAGAGGATGATACAGTTCATTACTCAGAAAAAGAAAACCAACAGCTTAGAAAAATGATCAAAAATAAAGTAGAAGAAAAATATTTTTGTGTGTTGATTTACTAAACACCTTTCCATTCATGATTCAATTTGTTATTTATTTACTAATTTATTAGTTAAATCAATCCCTCATCAAACAGTTGAGCAGTAAAGATTTTTTTAATATCACATATGCCAGGCATTGTGTTAGGTGCTAGTGGTTTTTAGCATATTATCACGAAGGTGTGATTTCCCCCTCCCTCCGCCCCGCTTTCTTTCTGCTCAGTCCTTCCCTTCCCCTCCCTCTAACACAGGCATTTCCTCCCTGACAATTACTCTGCTACTGTTGCGGTTCCTCTCCCCATCTTCCCTCTTGGAATGTTTCATGAAATGCCAGACAAGATGACTCAGGGAGAACGGGGGAGAAAAGCTTGCAAGTCCCTTGGTCTCACATCGTGTGTGTAATAGGATACTATTAAGGAGGATCCATCCACTTTGCCAAAGTAGCCCGAATAATATGCTGATAACATTTTCCACTATCAAGGGCAATACCGCAAGGACACATAAATGATGAATGAAAGTGTGAAATGCCCTTGATGGTTTAACTTGTGGAAGGAACACGGACGCGGGGTGTCACAGGCTGGCTAGAAGCTCTGTGTGCATTTAGACACGGAAAAATTAATGTGAACTCGGTCTAAGGAATGAAACCAAAGGAGGAACTATGGAAAAGACTTGTGCTTTTCATTTGGTGCAAACATGCCCTTGAGTTCTGTCAGTGCAATTTTAAGTGTATCATTTAGTACTTGAAGTTTTGCCTCTGTTTCAAAGAATCCTCAAGGATGGAAACTCAACAACTCCAGAAATCCCTTGATCTCAGTCTCCTCATTTTCATGCTTTAGAAACAACAATTCTCTCTTGGGTGGAGACACAAAGGGGCCCAGCAACAGGGAGGGGCAGCAAGGGTGGGGACTGGAGGGAGGGAAGAAAGATGAAAAAATGGGGAAAACAAGAGTTTCCATAAATAGGCCTTGCTTTTACCAGACTTTTCGCTTCCTAGTGAAGTGACTTTTATTTTATTTTATTTTTACCATGTATTGAAGCTGACTTCATGGCTAGAGAAAAATAATTTCATGGTTAGTTATGTCAAAATTCCACAATTTAATTTCTTTTTGTCATAACTGCTAAGATTATATTTTTGGGAGGACGGATAAGTGAAGTATTACCAATAATATCGTCTCAGATTATATGATTTCAATTTCTCAAAGCAATTTTAATTGTCGACAATCTTATTTTCATCTTTGTAAACCAGACATATTTTCTTAATTTGCATTAACGTCAAAATCCTGAAGGGAGGTTCCTGGCATAATGAGTAGATCTACAGGACAATCTGATTCCTTTTAAGGAATCCTTTTTTTTTTAATTGACATGATTTATTTTAATAATAATAAAAAAAAAACAGCTGAACATTTTCCACAAATTACATGAACCTATACCCAAGACATTCTCTCTGCATAGCAACCAACACTGATGTACTTAACTTGAATTTTTAGATGGATTATTTATAATCCTTTAAATTTGCAAGTTATTTAAAGGTTTAAGCAAATCATAAGATAAAGGATCTTTCTACAAATAAGTAACATTAAAAAGATGATATGTTTGGGTAAATCTTTTGAAAATCAGAACTGATTTCTATCGATGCCAATTTACTTGTGTTGTAATGATAAACCCCCACACACCCCAAACTTGATTTAACTGCTGAGGATTAAGATCCTCTAATTGGCAAGAGCTTTTTCTGATGTCTGTGTATTGTGTTCCACGTGAAGCTGAAGTCAGGAACATTTTTCCTTACATCCTACCTGAGAATGAAATTCTCCATTTCTTCATTCACAAAATCAGGGAGTAGCACTAGATGTCCCCCAAGATTGCTTTTCCTTTGAAATCCTGTGGTTTTGTGAAACTATAATGATGTGTGTCTTTCCCCTTCCATACCAAGGCATGTATCCTTCTGTGTGGAAATACCCAGCTTCTGGAAGTTGCCAGAACAGAATCAAGGCGCTGTCCTTGGATAGAGCAGCCTGTGAAGACTTAAGTGTATTCCTGTAGATGTGCATTTTCTTGTTGTAACTATCTCAAATTCTTCATGGGTAAATCTGGAGGGACAAAAAACAACAACAACAACAACAAAAAAAACAATCAAGGCACCTACTCTGCCAGTTTCCTGTGGGATAAAAAGCCTGGGTTAAAGCTGTCATCCTTGCCTGGGAGAATAAGATCACATCACCGTCCTTTACTGATAATTCCCAAGAAAGATACGAAATTACTTAGAGAACAGGTGAGGAGTACCTGTTTCAAGAGATAACAATAAACAGCCCACAGAGGCGCAGCCTTGCCCAGTGGCTCAATGAATGAATGGTTTTGATAAAAGTGTTCTTTTTTCAGAACACGTAGACAGGAGGTCAAACTGGCCAGAGGTTGCAGGATGAAATGTGCTACCACCAGAAAGATAAGCTGGACCTTCAGGTCTCGGCATATACCTCTCTTGCTAGGGGACTTGTCACCTTAAGAACCCTGGACACAGTATACCCCACAGGGAGGCCCTGCTAAGAACACAGGATAGAGCATGCATACTACTGTTTTACCCGCAACCCTGCACCCCTGTAGCTCTCATTTCTTCTTAACAGATGAAAAAGCAAAAGCTCAGAGAAGTCACATAAATGGTTTACTGAAAGATGTTTACTAATTAATGACCCAACTGTGGCTCCCAGACCAGACACTGGGAGGTTTGAAAGCCTTAAATTGATGGTGGCAGGACTAAGTACTTAGACTGAACTCTTTGCACTTCAAGGACACTTTTAAAGCTAGTTTTCTCTTCTGCTCTATATTAAACTTAACTTCGCATTCCAGTGGCTAAGAGGCTTACCTTAAATCTGTTGGCACTTTTTCTCATAGGTTCAAATCATGCAAATTGCCTGAAAGAGGAAGACCATGGACTTAATTGGAGAAGGGATGGATTAATAGCGTGGGTTTTGAGTCAGTCTTGAGGCTTAATCTTGGCTCCATTGTTTACTTGGGCGAGACATGTAAACTTCCAAAGCCTCTCCTTTCTCATACATTTGATGGAAATAGCAATACTTCAGAAGATTGTAGTGTGATTAAAAAAAGTATAGAAAAGATTTAGCACAACGCCTGGCAGGTAATAAATAGTAACGCTCATCATGATAATTGCTAAATCTGATTATATATCAAATAATAGAGACAAAAACTGAGATTGACGAACTTTTTCTATAAAGGGCAAAATAGTAAATATTTTAGGACATTTTAGATTTTTCAGGCCATACAATTTCTTCTATAACCACTCAACTTTGTTGTCATAGCACAAAAGTAGCCACAGACAACGAAGAAATGAATGTGTGTGGCTGTGTGCCTTAAAACTTTATTTACAAAAATACACCAGAGGTACACCAGATTTGGCCCATGGGTGTCATTTGCCCATTCCTGGGGTAAAGTGGCAAATAAATTAATTTTAAGAAAATAAATGTATCAATATAACTATGTGTCTAACAGTCTCTAGATGAATTACATCCAGAGTTAAAGAGGTGGTAAACTGATCTCCATAGGTAATTCCCCAGTGTCTGGTTTGGTAGGCAAGCCTCACGAGTTTTAAATCACTTTCACTCATGAGTCATCCTTTGTGTGAGAGGGCATTTACCATTCCATGGCTGTTAATCTTTTTTGTAGACTAAACTGCAGATGCAATCAGCTGTTCCAATCACGTGCTTGGGTGTATCAGGAGAAATCTGGGATTCAGAAGCTCCATTTACATACCATTTTACAACAAACTAAAATCCACTGCTGAAATGCCACACACATTTGCCAGTTAAGGGAGTCTTTGGGAATTTGAAGCCTTTCTGACTGAATGTAAAATTTGACAGAGCCCATCTTGATTGAAAATGTGAAAGCCTGAGATATTTAAATGATGTAGGGCAATTAATAAGGTCATATTTAATCATGCTATAGATTATATTTTGATGTGATCACACTTCAAACTGTGAAGGGAAAATCTGAAATAAAATTCAATCCATTTTAAATGTACAAACAGCCTAAAAGAACTAAATAGAAAATTTTAAAAAATAACTATGATTCATCATTGACCAAATTAAATTAACAGTCTTATTAAACTGGTGCCTTGTAATCAAGTCTGAACCTCATGGAAAGGGAATCATGCTGTTGAGTCCTTCAGGGGGAGCTACTTGGCTTCTCTGCTCCAGAGTGGAATCTGATTGAGCCCTGAATTGCTGAGTTTACTTGCCAGAAAACCATTTTTTCATAACAAGAAAAATGAATATTCCTTATGATCAGCCATAAGCTGAATTGCTCACTTTGAACCTTTTAATTTGCTTCAAAATCTCCTTTCTTCTGCTTTATATCATAATCCAAAAGTTTCATTCTTTTTTGTTTGTTTGTTTGTTTTGGGCTATTATTACCTTTACATTACCTCAATTCATCTCAGTTCTGACACTAGCTACCAGCTACCTAGAGTTATATCACATCCCACAGGTTGAGGTCTCAGTCCCACAAGATGGTCCTCGATTTCACTTCAGATGCCAATCACGAGTCTGAGTTGTTAAGACCTACTGGTTATAAAATCAAAGATTCCCACCGCCTGCTACTTAGGTTCCATTAATCTGCTAGTGCAGCTCACAGAACTCAGGTATGCACAGGGCAGGTAGGCAGGAAGCTTCTGTGCTGTCTCTGGTGCCACCTTCCCAGCATCTCCACGTGTTCATCAACCCGGAAGCTCTCCAAACCCTGTTGTTTAGGATTTTTATGGAGGATTCATTACATAGACATGGTTGATTAAAATCATTGACCAATGGTAATTGATTCAACCTCCAGCTCCTCTCTGCTCCTCAGAGGTCAGAGGGTGGGGCTGAAAGCTCTAATCCTCCTAGTTAAACTGGTTGGTTCCCCTAGCAACCAGTTCCCATCTTGTGGTTATGGAGAAGCTGTGCTTCTCTAATATGACTTCTCTAAAATGACTTCACTAATATGAACTCAGGTGTGGTTGAAAGAGGCTTATTACAAAAACAAGAGACAACCATTTCAGTTTTTTTACTCTGGAGTTCTTTTAAGAACTGGGAACAAAGATTCAATATAACACAAGATGGCCCCTGTGGCTTTTGTCACTTAGGGAATTACAGGTGATGTAGGAACTTTGTGTCAGGAGTCATGATCAAAAACCAAAGAATATATTTCTTATTATAAATCAAAAATCTCAGGTATTTTTCTATATTAAAGTAAACATATGGTTCATTGAGTTTAAATTAATTATCAAACTTAAACATCAGTAGATTGTACATTAACATCCTGATTTATTGCTGTCTTAGAAAATTAAGATGTCTAAGAATGTTGGGATGGCTTTCCCTCTTGTGAATTCTAAGGGCACATGTTTGTTTCGGTGGGGGGGGTGGAGGAGAGGCATTTGATTCTGGGGATGGTCTACTTTTTGTGCTTAACTTGTACTGCAAAAAAAAAAAAAAAGGCAGATAAAAAGTGGTGGTCTCTGAGTAAAATCTCTATGGGATTTTGAGAGTTGATACTGTTGATGCCTTGATGTCATCAGTTTTCTTTTGCAATTAGAGAATTACGTTTTTTTTTTTTAATTTACAGGTTGGTATAACTTAAGAAATATTGGGTACTTATGGTAAATTTTATATAATCTCATACCTCTCTGACCAAACAATTTCTTATAGGCTTAAACAATTTACATTGCAAAAGAGTACCTGATGCATTGTATAAATATATTATTGTCATCATCATCACTATCTTAGTATTATTCTTGCATTTTTAAAGGAAGAAGATGTCTTAAACTTTCAGTCTTCAATGTAATTCCTGTATTCAGAATGTTAACAAAGGAAAAATCACTATAACAGAGATTGTAGAAGCTAAATATAAAATTTTATAATAAATACAGTGCTTTTGGATGAAGACAGTTTCCAGTCCATACTTCTTTTGAGGTAAATTCTTACAAAGAGTTGAATGCTTGGGATTATTTAACCAACACTTACACATTTTGTGTATTTAAGGACTGACTTTGCCAAAATCATGCTCGTTAAGGTATGGTTAGCGTCATCATAGGATGAAAGAATTTCGTAGCCTTTAAAAAAGTTGAGAATGCCAGTACGCAGACAGTTCTGCTCTTAGCACTCCAGCACATTAAACACACTAGCAGCTCACTGACAAAGACTGTCGAATAGAATTTCCTTTTCAAACTTCCATCTTAGTCAGCTAAATAATATGAGAGCTATTTGTCATGCCACATAGATCAAACATGAACGGCTTGCAAAATAAATTACCTCTGAGGTCATTTGCAGACCAAATATGATCCTGGAAAAAATGTGTGTATGGAAAGATAATGCAAGTGAAAGAAATAGCTGATATCCAGAGTAAAGAACAAGTATTAAAAATTTTTTCCAAGTTGGAAAATTTGAATAATTTAAATGGCCTTTGCCTCTTCATTTCCAGTGACTCTCTTTTGAAAGCAAGAACCGTGTGGAGATACCTTAACTGAAGCTACTGTTTCCTAATCTAGCATCTGATTTTGATGCTCACGTTTTGACAAATAAGATGACATCATTTTTTCCTGCTGAGGCCAGGTGTTTCTGGGGTTATATCTGGCCCTGAAGTTTAAATAAAGAATACACAAATTAACATCAAGCATCCATCCAATTAACTTTGTTATGAAATATATATGTGTGTATTGTGAGTGTATGTGTGTGTGTGTAATTCATCCTGAATACAGAAGTTTTAAAGTTGAAGCATGAGGATTTTACGGTGCAATTGTGAAACATTTTCCCAGAAATTATTGCAGTATTTTTGTGCATGTTCACTTATGTAAGACAAAAATTCCTTGAATGCAGGCACAGTATTTATTTGTCGTTGGATCAAAGCACCAACCGAGTGGCTACCTCAGAGTAGATGTTCAATAAATCTTCCTGATGAATAAATCCTGTGGCCAGAAAATGCCATTGGGGAACCATAATATAAATGAATGGATGTCTTCTAAAAAAACATTATAATTAGAGGTAGCACTATAGTTGGGAAAAATGGATTCGAAGTAAAAAATAGTGAAAAGATCTGGATTTAAGTTCTGATCCCTATAAATTACTGTTGTCTGGCCTAGCAGTGAGCCTTGTGTCTTCAACAGAAAAAACTGGGTTTGGGAGGGGAGAGGAAGGATGAAAAAAATTACTACGTAAAGAGTAGAACAGGATCATTGTCTTTTAGGTAATTTCAGCCATTCAAAAAGTATTTTAAATTCTTACTATATGTCAGACACTGTTATTTATAGATGATGGAACTACAAAGGGAAAGTTTCTCTCCGGAAGCTTACAGTCTACTGATATATTATGTCCTTGTATGATGTTAAATTAACATTGCATGTTACACTTTTCCACTTTATGCCAAGTAGTATGTAGTATATTAGATAATATTGTATTGATTCATATCTTAGAAAATATATTGACATGTACTGTATTAAATAGTGAGATATATAATATTATAATGAGCAATACGACAAAGAAATAATTGTAGGGCATCGGCGCTGCCATTTTAGGTGAGGTGGTCAGGGAGGTGACATTTGAGGAGAGCCTTGAATGAAGTATGATAGGAGGTCATGAAAAAAGTAAAGCTAGAATATTCCAAGCAGACCGAATCTCAAATAAAAGGTCCCGAGGAAAGACAGCTTTATTTCTTCAAGAAAAAATAAGTCCTGTGTGAGTGAGTGTGGAGACTGAGAAGAAGAGCAGAAGGAGACGGTGTTGAGAGCAAGGCAGAGGTCAGATTTCAGAAGGGCTTTTTCTGCGAACTCAGAGAACAGGTGAGTGTGCACATCAGTGCTTTAGAGCCATCAATCGATAGATACAAGCAAAAGTAAATAGAGAGGAACAATTTTCCACGGCTGAACGTTGGGGAGCTTCTGAGTTTAGGATTTGGGATCCGAATGAGTATGCAGGCTAGGAGACTCAGGAGTGGCTGGTGAGGAAGGAGAGAATTCAGAGAACGTGCCTCTGACTCAAACAAGTAATTGAAGAAGGGTGAGTCACCATTGGTGCCAGATTCCCCTGCAAAACCGAGGAAGATGAGGACCGAAAACCACCCTTTGTGCTCAGCGCCCTTCATAGGAACAGTTTAGTGAAGTTGTGGAGACAAGAGCTGCCTGTAGCTGATTCAAAAGAGAATACAAAACAAGGACGTTGGGACAGAGAGCAAAGTACGCTCGTGAGAATGAGGGATGAAGAAATGAGCTACTGAAGGATGGGCATGTGAGGTAAAGGAAGAATATTTTTCCTACGGTGGAAGATACTGTACCATACTTGTGAGGAAGATAGCCAGGTCGGACAGACGGAGATTGTGATGAGGAGGGGGTTCCAGGGAGAGCAAACACAGGTGAGCCATGGTCACAGGTATGGTGGATGCTGAGGGTGAGTGGAGAACAAGTGCCTTATTGTCTGTGATCTTATCAAGTTTAGTCCCAAGTTTCCAATCCTGAAACTATTGAAGGCACTTTGCATTACCAAAATTGAGATGGAGATATACCCTAATCCTTTCTTTACTCTTTTAAAGTCACATCCCATTTAAACAGCTGCTAGTAGAATACAATGGAGACTAAAGTCAAGGGATATTCCTTGTTTCTTCTCTAAGTTAGTTTTGCTCATAACCAGTGGAGTACTGGTAAATATTTAATCACTTATCCTCTGGGGGAAAAAACACCCTAATTTGTAATGGTTACCAATTACTGTAGTGTCAATATTCTTGTCATGGCCAATTAAGAGCAAATCTGTTTAGATAGTCTTTCCATTATAAGTCATGAAGGCTTTCAAAGTGCAGTTATGGAGACATTTTTGTTATATCCTCATCATATGATGTTTCCTACTATAAATGAGAACGTGTATAAATGAAGATTATTTTCACTGGTTGATGAAATGAAAAATTACTCACTTGCTAAGTTTGGATTAAACTTATTTAACTTTCTTGATAATTGACCATATGATGTGACCTGTGGTGATCTTTCATTTTGTTTATAATTGATATTTTGTCTTTTCTACTTAAAGAGGAAGTTTGTGTGTTTCTATTTGGAACATCCCAGAGAAGCATAGGAGATTATTACAGGCTAACATATCTATGAAAATAGAATTTTCTTATATTCTATTAGTGGGAATTGCAGCTTTTGTTCTTTTGACTTGAATAAAAATTGTTAAATTATTTTTTTTAAAAAAGGATGTAACAATCAGCTCACAAAACCCCTGAATATTTAACGAACAGCTCTGACAAGTGAGTAGGAGCTGGCTCCAGCCTGAGCTTCAAATTTACAATCCCTCCATCGACTCTAAGCTTTCTGAAGATGAGACATGGTATCTGGTCCACTTTCTGTGTCTTTAAGCACGAAGCACATTGATTTACCTAATAGAGCCACACACCATATATTTGGGGAAGAAAGGAAGGAAGGGCAAATGTGATGTTCAACAGCTCAGATAAATGACATCTGTGAACCATTCAGCCTAGAACATACATCCCCATTCCACCTGCCTGGCTCTTTGCCTCCCATGTCTTGGTTTAAATGTTGCAGTGATAGAAAGGTCTTTCTACTGATTCTACCCAACGAGGTCTCCGTTGTTAATTGATAGCTTTATACTCAGTTGCTTTTTTTCATAGTGCTCTTTGTGATCCATCATTTTATGCTATTTGTTCATTTACTCACCTATCTACCCTACCATATTATAATCTCAGAATAGGGTGAGGACCATGTTTATTTTATTCCCAGCACATACCTAGTACTCAGAACAGTGAGGGACTTGTAATATGCACTTAATGAATAAATATACTTTGGACAAATAAGTGATTTTACAAGCTTTATTAGTAAAATTCAAGCTATTTAATTTAGCAAAATGCTAATCTTATTGGTAAATTATTTTGATATCTAGAAGACCATATTGATACCTTGTTTTGCATTTTTATTAGTTACCAATTGTCAGAATAGGGAGTTAAAGTTACTGAAACGTTCATCAACTTTGTTTTCTACAGACAGCTGTCACTGCCATTTTGAAAATGTAATTTTACATGCTTTTATATTCTAAAATGTTATCCGTGGTCTCTGTGCGTTTCATCTGAATTTACATGCACACACTAACAGCCATACATATTTTATGGATGGAGGCAAATACCAGTAGACAAAGGCTTGGACTCATCCTGCTAATAATCACGAAGGAGTGAATTTCTATACGAAAATAAAATACCAAACACTCCTTTCGTGTTATATCTACAGAATCCTCAAGCCTGTCTTATATAGCTTTGCTAACCTGTTTTTATGCCCTCTGCTCATGCTGTTTGTTCTACTTGAAACATCCTCCTTGTGGGGTGGCTGTAGCTTGGTGGTAGAGTGCTTGCCTAGTATGCATGAGGACCTGAGTTCAATCCCCAGTACTTCCATTTTCATTTTCACATAGTCGTTCCTTAAAGAGGCATTTGCTGAGAGGTTACTGTGACCCTGGCACTAAGCGAGTACTGGGGATTCAAAGATAAATAAGATACAGCTCTGCTCAGGGAGATGACTGTATGGTTGAGGGTCAGCCTAGTGGGTCTAGTGGGCTTCACACAGGGTCGGATGAGAGGCTGTAATCAAGAATGAATTGTCAGAGAATGCTTCCCAGAAAAGAGTGCCTCTCCTGAGTTACAGCCACTCTAGATGGGTTTCCTCTTCATCCAAGTCCCACAGGACATTTCCTTTCCTAATGGCATTAGTGGAGTTCCTTATTTTATTATAGATATTATGGGTATTTTTTACATATTATGGACATATAAATACCTATATATTTTCATATATGTGTGTATGTTTCATTTATGTGTATCACAATCAGGTTTTTTTTTCTCATTCATGTCAATTAATTATTTGCCAGGTGGCCGACCAGGTGAATTAGGGACACAGATTCCTTCAGCATGTTGGCTGCTCTAAATATTCCATTGGTTTCTCTGAGTCTGACCTGGAGATGAGGGGAGAGAGACAGCCAGCAGAGAATCTCAAGGACAAGTTCAGAGGTCACCTACAATGTCAAGTACTTTCAATTGGGCAGAGGTAGGTGCATGGCCCCAATTAATCGTACCTATTATCAAACTGTGAATTTAATAAGGCATAAATTTATAATTTAACTATAATATACTTCAGAAAATGTTTACTTACAATAATTTTAGCAATCTTTCCCTCTGGAAAGAAGTTTAGAAAGTTTCATAATATACTTTTTAATAATGTTCCTGTGTTGCATTTAATCCATGCATCTGGCAGATAATCCTCGTTAACTTCCATGCTGAGGGGTGAGGCATCCAAAGAGGTATTTCTTCCTTGTGTTAAGTGTGCAGCTCCGGGTCACCAGGAGGTTTGGCCGTTGAACATAACCCTTTTTGTCTGCTGGCTTATAAGCCAAATTCAGCATTTTTTTTTTTCCAAATTCAGCATTTTGAAGTGAGATTTTTTTCCCCCAAATTTTATGGAAATGTGGTATTTTTCAAAGCATCCATCCAAAAGAAACCTAACTAAAAACTACCTACAACAATACCACCATGTTTCGCTCTCTTTTTTTTTTTTTTGCCTTTAAAGTCAAATGCACTTGTGTTACCATGCCCCCTAGGTAGAAATTGTCCCCAGGTGCACTCCAGTAATACAGTAAAGGCCAGTGATAGCTGAAGGACTAATATTTTCCTAAACAATTGTGTAAATTGAGAATGGATTGTAACCCTCTAAATTTTGGGCAAGCATATAATTTATCATCCTGAAAGACTGTGTAAATTAATATCCAGTCAGTTTACGAATACAGTCAGTAAGAATTACATTCTGTGGAATTTATGTATATGGCACGGACATAGGAGGTGGAGAAGATCAACATGTGCAATTAAAATAGCAACAGACAATCATTTGTAGCTCTAATCCGGGAAATCTCATGCATTTTTTAGGCATTGTGGTTTAATGGAAAGAAAATAGCTTTTAGAGTACTTAGCTTTCAGTTCTATTCAACTGTTTATAATCTGTGATCATAAGGAAATTATTTAATTAGTTCTCATCTAAACAGAAGTTTAAAACATCTATTACATACTGTGGTGATCGATCATAAAGACATAAATTTACCTGCAACAGTATCTGACACAGGGAAGCCCCTTGCTGGAGCTATAATCCATTCTAACTCTCTTTTAACTTATACTTTTAAAGTATACACACACATACACACACACAAACACAAATGCAGAATATTTTGAAAAAATATAAAGAAGAAATAAATGTCTCCTATGAACTTCAATGCCAACAGATGACCATTATAAGATTTTGTTGTAGTTGACATATATGATATGTACATATACATCTCAATATTTGATATTACAGGAGCCAGGATTTCAAAATATATTTTAAATAAATTTGGACATCATATAGTTTTGTATGCTTATTTTTTAAGTTGGCATTAAGAATTTTCCAACATTTTTAACATGATTTATTTAAAAGCAAGCCTTAGAGCACATCAAATAATGTTCTATTGTCAGCCACAAACATTGAATTGAGTTAACACAGCAAGTCTGAGATGGTCTCACTGGGCTAAAATCACGGTGTTGTCAAGGCTGTGTTCCTTCTGTTAGCTCCAGGGAAAATCCTGTTTCTTTGCTTTTTTTTCTAGCTTCCAGAGGTCATTTGCATTAATTGCCTTGTGGCCACCTTCTTCCATCTTCAAAGGCAGAATTAGAAGGTTGTGTTCCTCTCACATCACATCAGCCTGATCTCCTCTTCTGCCTCCTTCGTCATTTGCAAGGACCTTGTGGTTACTTTAAGCCCACCTGGATGATGCAAGATAATCTCCCTGTCTTGATGTAAACTGATTAGCAAACTTAATTCCATCTGTAAACTTTATTCCTCTTTGTCATGTCGCCTAACATAATCACAGTTTCCGGGAATTAGGAGTTGGCCATCTTTGGGAGGCCAGTATTCCATCAAACATAAAAATCGAATTATGCACAAAATGAAAGAAACTGAATTGAACTTTCCTATAGAAGAGTTGATCAGTCCTGAGTCATCCTTACATCTGAAGATGTAAGTCCTGAAGAGCAAAGCCATGAATTTGTTGGAGAGCTAGAGTGTGCACAAATTTTTCTTGAATACAAAAGCCCTAATTAGGATACCTTATCATTTACTTAGTGGTTCAAAGCATGGCCCTGTAACAATAGAACCTGGGTTCACCCTCCAGCACCACCATTTCCTGGCTTTGTGGCTTTTGATAACTCATTTAGCCTTGGGCTTCAATTTCTTCCTCTGTAAAATGGGCATGGTAAAAGACCTGCCTTGTATAGAGTTGTTGGGATGATCAGATGAGACAGCCCTCAAAGCTTCTACAAGGATGTCTGGAACAAACGGGAAAGGGCACAATTAGCAGGAAAAAAAAGGCCCAGGTTCTTGACTTATTGAAAAGGCTCTTTATTCCTCCCTCAATGTTATTTAACAGGGGAACATACACACACACACACACACACACACACACACACACAGAAAAGGAAATTTAAGGTGCTATTATCAGAAAAAGGCGAATAAAATCAGAGGAGGCAAAACACCAGATGCCCACTGTGCATATAACAAACACCAGATGTGGAGATTTACCATGAAGATAATGAAGCCTGACTTTAGGGAACCTCATTGCATAGGCTCCTTCCAAGACCATATATCTAATTAGGACTGACAAAACTTTTTTTTTAGATAAAAAAATAATATAATAACTGCCCCTAATAAAAAACACTCAAAAAAATAGCATTTCATGTAACCTGGCAGTGTATGACTAGAAAGCCCTTGTACACTGGCATCACCATGTTTCCTGTACTCTGTTTTCTGCTGACTCAAAACTTTACATAGACTTACGTAGTATGAGTGACTGGATTATATGTGCATGTCACAGAGAGTCCAAAGACTATAATAAAATATACATTTACTTAGAAAATTAAGCTATGTCCCTACAGAATTCATTATTAAAAGTTACTTAAAATATTACTTATTTACCTGGCTTCAGATATATTGTGGTAAAAAAAAGGTCTAAAGTGAAACAAGTCCTTTTTTTTTCAGTGGAAAATCATCTAGTGACTACTTGCACTCACTGAAAAGGTCTAAAGCGAATATGGAAAGACTATAGTTAACCTGTTCCTACTTGGAATTTTATATAATCCAAATAAACAACTTGTCTTGTATGATATTATTTCCATTCTACTAAGACTTTAAAATCTGCTTTTGATTATTGCATTTTATTGAGAAAGTGTTTATTCCTTTCCCTAAAAAAAAAAGAATTCTGCTGTTTCCACGTCAATAGCCATCCACAATTTTCCATAGTTGCTTATATCCAACATCTGGTATTTCTAAATGAAACGTCAGAAAATCCCTGAATCACATTTGGAAGAACGAACTTAAATATCAAGTGCTGTATAATGAGATACTTCACAGAAGGGAAGAGGAGTCCTGCTCAGTAGAACGGCCCTTCAGAGATGACGAACAATGCCTACATTATGGATTCTGTGTGAAATGGAGCCTTTATGGCATTAAGGGTCTAACTGTTCTTTCACTGATGCACGTGTGTAACTCCCTTTAGAGAAGCTAACAATGAACCCCTTAACAGGCTGACGCACTCACGTACTCCATTGTGTGGACAGACAGTGAATTGGGGCAGTGAGCTATGACTCCAATCACTTACCACTGTCACATGGTTCTGATCACTGTCTAAGAGCCTGTTAAAACCTTACTTTTAGGGGATTAATGGAAATAACAGATTCCTCTACATTCCCCAGATCCTTTACACTTTCCTCAGACAAAATGGGCAAACTTTTTCAATTTCTTCTCCAAGCTTATGCCAATAAAATTACATACTCTGATCCTATAAAATGTAGTCAGACTTGATACAGAAATCAGTCAGTAAAGATCCACAGAATTTCTATATTGAATGCACGTAACACTTACATCTTAAATTCAGAAAATACAAGAACTGTTTGTTCATGGAACACAGTTTCTTGACTAATAAAATAACCAGAGCCCCACAAAGCACACCTGTCTCACCAGTTTACTCAAATAATGACCCCAAAGCCAGTGTTAAATAGTCAACCCCCCAACCCTGCTAACCGCCCTGCTTGTTCCGTCCTTCCTCCCGGGCACACCCCGGTCCTCAGGGGCCTGCCCAGCTACGCTTTCAGCTGGGCACCGCAGCCTGCCTCCTTCCTGTTTCTGATGAGTGGTTTATTTGTTACTAACCCCTTCTTGCTACACAGCCTCTCTGTGTGAACTCATGGGTTCTTCTGTGGGTGGTATTCCTGGGGTTGGCCCTGTGGTCTCTCTGGCTGCAGAAAGCGGTACTGATAATCCCCCTGGAAATTTCAACCACAACCCAGACTCCAACCCTAATATGCAGGATCCAACCTCAGTCTAGCCTCTGGCCCTCTTAAGTTAACACCTATTCAGTAACTGAGCAAAGCCCTTCTTGGACGTGGAGAATTTCTACGGGGTTTTAATACAGTCTACGATTGTAAAAGGCACACGAGGATTAAATTGCTCCTATTTTAAGGCAAGATGAAATTATTTTTATCAAATTTATGCACAGTGATCATTGGACCAAACTAACAAAAATTCTAATTATTAAGAATCTGGTTGATGGTTTCCAGTAAGGTACTCAGCTTAAACACTTAATAAAAATGTCTTTACATTTCCATCCTGACTAATCTTCCTACAACCAAGGGAGTTTATTTCTGCTTCTATTCAAGCCCTGACAGTCATTGTGTTACCCTAAAAGGTAAAGACCTCAGTTCTTGTCATCCCCAAAAGATAAGTTTACAGTCGGGAGACAGTGAGTTATGCAGCAAAAGATTTTAAAGATTTATTTAGAAAAAGAAAAGTTCACCTCCAATAATGGGGGGGGGGCCTGATCCAAGGGAGGGAAAGTGGCAGTTTTTCTCTCCCCTTTCTCTTTTATCCTCGCTTAGAGGTGGTCTTTTGATTGGTTGACAGCTCTTGTCTCTGGAGTGTTTAGTCATTCTTTGCCCCTTTGTACATGTTCTTACCCATGGTGTACACAGAAAAACCCGTAGAGGGAGAGCTAAATTGCAATGTTAATTATAATACAATGAACATTGGGTGGTGTCCGGTTAAGTCCTTTCTGCTACCTCTCAGTCGTGGCTGTTGGGTTTTAACCAGTTTCTTGCTGGCATTCATTTAGAGGAAGTAAAACCCCTTTATGCTGGGGGCAGGCATAACACCATCTTCCAGACCATCCTCACTCTCCTCCTCCTATCTGCCCGGTGCCCCCAATTATCTACCTACCTAACAGTTGAACTTCTCTTATTTTCAACACCTTCTTTTATTTTCCCTTTCTCTCTAATGTAAAATGACCAAGGGCTAGGACAGTTGGTGGAACAGAAACATCTTGTGCTCAGCCCTTCCCCGGATGCTTCATCCCCTCAGGGAGTCTGTGCTCCTGCTTTTTGATTCACTCGTACTCCACACAAGAACCAGCTGCTCATGCTCCCTGCCCAGGTTAATCCTATGGGTGGTTTGTTTTCCCAGCCTGAGAAAAGTGCCCAGCTGCCCTTATTGCTTTGACTGGGACCTGGGCGGTCTGGAGAAATTTTTGAATGTTGTAAAATCAATTCCTCAAGGGTGTTTGGTAGCAAGAGGTTCAAACATGGCTCCAAGAGCATAGTTAGGTAAAAGGAGTAAAAGGTAACCACAAGTAAGTCACCAGGTGAGAGGTTGGCATTTGCATACGAGGCTGCTGAAAATTGGCAAAGGGGACCTACTACTACCAATTTTTTTTTTATTCAATGTAACGTGTTCTGGTTCTATAAATATACTATGTTATTTTTGTTTGAAATTTTCTTTAAAATTTAGGACCGGAATTTTAAATGAAATATTCTACCACTAGAAATCTTGTGTTTGGTTTTAATCCAAAAGCATAAGCAGAAAGGCTGTTCTTTGTTTGTTAATGTGTTTATGCTTCCTATATATTGAAATGTATTTTCTAAAAGAATTTATAAATTTTTTTCTAACATCTTAAATCCTTGAGTTAGTGACGAATTAGTATTTCTCTTTATGATACTAAATGAAAATAGAACTCTGCTAATTGCTGCCACATTTGAGAATTTGTAAAATTTTAACTTGAGTTACAATAATGATTATGTTTTTTAAGGTATTGTTTGATTTCCCACCTTTATGCTGACTTTTCTGACAAAAACTGGATCTGTTTCAATGTTTTTTAAAATTGGAAGAAATAAAGAATAGCTATGATAATATAAACAGAAGCAACACAGTGGTGTAAAATAATTCAAATTTAGGTGAATTTATTCCTTGGGTAGAAGTTAAAATATTTTGTAACATTTACATTTTTTGTATTCACTTAAATTTTGCATTTATATATAATTTTATATAGCTAGCTTTTCACATACATTTGATCCTCTTAACAGATTGTGAGGTAGATGAAGTAGGAATTTTTAATTCCATTTTGCAGATGAGAAAACTAAAACCAGAGAGGCTGTGTGGCTTTGGATTAAGGTGTTATAAATTATGCCACTAGCACTATTCATTCATTCAAAACAGTCATTGTGTGTTGCCACTGTGCTCCTGTTACTTTTCTAAACAATGGAGTTATGGCAGTGAACAAGATAGAAAAATTTCCTAAACCTATGTTTCCTAACTCTTATTCTAGTGCTTAATCAACTAGATCACAAGGGCTCTTTACTTAACTGAAGTAAATTTTTTTTTAAGATTTAAAAATATGGTTTCTAAATTTCATTACAGGCTTTTTTTAGATTTTCATAGACAATTGGTAAAAAAAAAAAAAAAAAAGAAAGAAAAAAGAAAAAGAAAAGCACAGTGTTGATGGACATTTTACTGTAAATATCTAGGTACAGCCCAATATCACATTAGAAACTAAGATTCTATTTTTCTTTCTTTGTCTAATTTATTTCACTAAGCATATTACCCTCTAGGTCCAGCCAAGTTGCTGTAAATAGCAGGGTTTCTTTTTTTAATGGCTGAGTGACATTCCACATTTTCTTTATTTACCCCCTCAATGGGAAGGTGTGGGAAAGAAAGGGTATTTCAACTGGAAGAAGCAGTTAATTAACATTTGAGATTTTAAAGGAATAGTCAATTATCCACTTTATCCATAAAGCAAATTCTCACATTTAGGAATTCAGAGCTCTTGCAAACAGTAGGAAATTAAGTCTATGAATATTTGGGAACCTTCTGATTGAAATACAGTCAGAATGGTTAAACTTTTTTATTTGCTGAACTGATCAGGTTTTTGGGCCATGTGACCTGATGGTCTGACTATGTTGGCATCAGCTGGGTACATTAGTTTTTTCTTTTTCTTTAACTCACTGATGATCTCAACATTGAGTTTGTAAAATCAGTAACATTAACCTCCTACTAACTTATTTTAAAGCTTGACTATGCACTGGTTTCTCAGTCTGTAAAATATGAAATACTGTTTCTCAGTTACGTGTGATAAACTGGGACAACAGCCAGCTTTGAGACTCTAGAAGGAAAAATTTCATATTCTATGTCTCAGTATTAGTATACTGTGAAACATTTTCTACAAAGGAAGCATCGGTAAAACAAACAGAGACCGAATTGTAAAACTTATATTAAGCCATTTGACACCTTTATGGAGAAATTGCAACATAGATATTTTCTCCTAATTTTAGTCTAATCCTTCACTCATTTAGAATATGACCCAGCTGTGCCAGACCAAAACATAATTTCCTTCAAATGGAATGCTGAATAAGACAGTGACATTAAGACTGAGTGTTTTGTGGCCACAGTGCATGAAGCAAGACTGAAAAATGTACTTTTTATGCCAGTCATCTGGATTTACTGCTTTATTTGGTTATGCAAATTCTGTACATGTGTGTATAGATATATAGATACTATATAAACATAGACATATTTTATTTCCAACTATTTTTTCGTGTTAAGAAAATAGCATAAAAAAAGAAAATATCATAGATCACTTCAAACATTAACAGAATTTAAATCAGTGAGTTTGTTATCTCAAGAAAAGTAAAAACTTACAAATGTTTTTAAGAAACAGAAAGTTGAAATGATGTATTATAAGAGTACACGATAGACAAAATAATCCAAGAGGGAAAATATGTACTTCACACACACACACACACACAAAAGTTAAAGTATATTTTCATGTGAGTTCACTGTCTCAAGCATTATAGGAATCTATAACAATCTTTTGGTGTCTCCCATTACTTTTATCAAAATGGTTATTCCATTAGGAGGTATTTATAAATGTCTCTAACTTCTAGCATGTTATTCATCAGTTGCTAATTATACCTTGCATTCATGTAATATTTTACCTAGCATTTTAACATTCATTCTTTTATTTGATTATGATCACAGCCTTGTGAGTTAGCCATGAAGGATAATGCATCTCCCTTCAACACAGGAGGAAACTGATGGAGAAGATAAGAAACTGCCCCGAGACTGTGTGGGAAGCAAGCTAGTATCTAATGTCTCTTTACCAACTCTTTCTACTGCAATCTAGTAACTGCCTTTTATTGTTAAGAATGCAGTTTTAAAGCCTTCTACAGACTAGTCACTGGAAAACAAGGAATCAGACAAATAGTAAAAATCTTGTGGGCACAGCTCAGTCAAAAAATTGATTCTCCTCAGGAAAATATAGTAATCATTCTAGTTCTCATCTATAAAATGTGACTCTAAAATTTCTCCTAGAATCATAAATTCCTCTATGAGAATCAATAATAAAGCTAAATGTCAGTAGCCCCACAATACTAAGTTTAGCCTTTAAATGCAGGATGGGATGCAAAAGCAGATGGGATGCCACGTACCCAACACAACTTGATCCATTTCCCGAATCAGCAGCCCTCAAAATGCCTCATTACCAATCCATTTGCAAGGTTCCCCCAGACATTACAACTCAGGAAACCCAAAACCCCAACCAACTTCAATGGGATGAATGGGATTCTTAGGTCAAACCCTGAATCCTTTCCTTATTTTCTCTCTGCCATCACAAAGTAGACAAAAAAAAAAAAATGTCTGAGTCTTTTTATGATACAAGCATAGAACCTTTTCCAAGCTACCTCAAATGGCATTCCACGTGGTAACTTGAGTGGGGGTGAAAGAGATGGCAGAGAAATTATTCATGCCTCAAACAGCAAACTAAAGACCTTCTACCCTGCAATTTAGGCTCTATTTAAGGTCCTACAGAAAGAGCTGCATTCAGGAGCCTGGGTGGTCCCACACTGGCAGGGGCTAGAGGAAAAGTGAAGCGATACATGAGGCACGGAAGACAAGCCCAGGAACTAAACGCAACTATGACACCAGCGTGTCAGCCAATAACCACCCCTCTCTGTTGTAATACACACTCTTTCAAATGTAGTGATTTGTTCTTGGGCCAAAATTCCACATAGCGTGCTCTTTCATTTTTGAGTTTTCAATTCTGAACGCTGTGTTCTGAAGGAGACTAGTTTCCACCAAGAAAAATAATTGGAATGGTGGTATGAATGGAAGGAAAATCATTTAAATCTCTTTTCTTCTACTTGAGATTTAAAAGGGCTTAAACATGTGGCATGAAAAAGTAACAGGACAAGAATGGTCAGTACACAAAGGAAGAAATACAGTCAACTATATTAATAGCCAAAGAAATGCAAATCAAACCGGTAATCAAATAGTATTTTCACATATTGTATTGGCGGAAAATTATTTTATTTAAAATATCCAGTGTTTAGAATGTGGGAAACAAATTCTCATTAAGTGCTGATAAAAGTGCAAACTGATAAAATGTGTCTGGAAAGCAATTTGGAAACTTATCAAAACTATTCAATACATGCATGGAAAAATGTATGTGTCAAAGAATATGATATATTTTGACATTAGTTCTCAGAAACTTTGTAAGATGTCATGCTCCAATCAGAACAAAGTTGATTGGTTAGATGTCTATTCTGATTGGTCAGTGCCATGCTGTATTAGTCCTAAGATACTTTATCAGCCCTGAACGTACTCATTTATCAGCCCTCAATTGAATATATCTCCCAAGCTAGATATTAGTGTATTTTTTAAAAAATTAATGATGTTGCAAAAGGTAAATGTTATTGCTCTGATTTAATTTTCATTTATGTAATTGTTGGTGAGATTGAACATGTTTTTTCATATGTTTACTCAATATTGTGATTTTTCATTTATAAATGGCCTATTTACATTATTTGACTTTATTTTTCTATTGAAAAGTTTCTCTCTCACTGATTCATTAGAGCTATTTATAGGTTAAGGATAGTAACATTTGTTATAGTTATTTTTCCCAGTTGATCTTCATATTTTATATTTTTTAATACATGCATATTTTTAAAATTTTCTCTGAAGTCAAACTGTGTGATCAAGCCACTCAAGATGGCTGTTGTCTTGCTCTCTGTACATTCTCCATTCAACTGGTCCTTGCCTCACCTACATCCTACTCACCTGACTGCCTTTCCCTCTTAATCACTGAGCCTGATCAGTCTCCCTATGAGCCTGTCACCCGCCCTGCCCCGCCCTGGCTACCAGCACAGCTCCACTGTGCTGGTTTATCAAAGGGAAACACTAACCCAAGGGGCTGTGAGGAGCCTGCTCCTCTGCTGGTTTCCCTGGAAACCCACGAGCCAACCTGACATCAGTTCTCCCCATGGCTGGTAACTCCCCTCTCCCCAGCCTCCTCCCCCACTCCTAAGGAAGAGGAGAAGACTGCTGCTTGCTGTGGCCTGCCTGCCTTCTGCCTTACACTCGTGGAGTGTCACTCCAGGACCTCCTTGCTTCAGACGTGTAAGATCCCCTATTCAATAAACCACTGATCTCTCTGTCACGGTCTCTGGGTTCTCTCTTTGGTCTTGAGGATGGGCAGTTACAGGGCTTGCAGGCATGTGGGATGGAGCCCAACACAAGCTGATTTTTCTTTATCATTTTATATATAAAGCATTTAAAATTTTTTCTCTGAAACATAATTATTTCTTTATTGCTTGTTTTTGAATACATTCAGAATTTAAAACTTTGTCTCTACAGTCAAACATAGCTGTTTCTTTCCTTTTAAAGTGTTACCATTTGCTCAGAAAATTCTTCTTGCTTAAGAAAAGAAATATTCACCTAAGTTTAATTTTATATTTTAATATAAATATAGTTTATTTTGATGTATGTATGAAGTAAAGACAAAATAAATATTCACCTAGGTTTAATTTTATATTTTAATACAAATATAGTTTATTTTGAGGTATGTGTGAAATAGACCTTTTTAAGAGAAAACAATTTTACCTGTGTTTGTGATTTTATATTTATTTTTAAATAAATACTTATACACGTACTAAGATCTGTTTTCTGGTTTTCTATTCTGTTCCATTCTGCCATTTATCTATATTCACAAATACTCATAATTTCAATTATTCTAGCTTTCTTATCCTCTAGTATCTGAGATGACGTGTCCCTGACCCTTGTTTTCCTTTTCCAGCATTTTTTGTCTATAATCACATATTTCTATGTTTTCTGTACTGTATTAAATAGCAATAATAATAATAAAATAAACTTTGATTTAAGTTGAGCGGAAGGTACATGTTTATCATGATCTGTCCTCCTGTCCATGTCTCTGATGTCCAACTCCATTTAATCAAGTCCTTTAAAATGTTTCTAAGAAAACTTTGCATTTGTGGAAAAGATGAGGTAACATTGACAGTGCCAGTGGGTAGAAGGAAGAACACTATACAGTTTATGAAAGTCTCCCACCCTAAAGTAATGTAGAATTTACCATCCCAACCAGGACACTTTTGAAAGTAAAAGAAGGCTCATGATGATTAATAGTAACCGCAGGGTCACAGTCATGAACCAGTACGGCCTTGATGAAACAAGGATGCACCCAGCCCCTTCCCACTTCTTCACCTCCATCCCCAGACCCTGCCTAACAACACACAATTACAGCTCTAAACATACCCTGCTGCTTCGTGCCACCAATGCCTTGGTACAAATGTCCCCTTTTCTTGGAATGTCCTTTCTCTTTTTCCAACTAGTCTTCTATTTTCCCATCGAAACCTAATGTACAGATAGGTGCCTCTCAGAAGTCTACCCTGAATCCTCAGATTGAGTTAACCCCTTTTTCTTTATGTGATCCCCCTTCCTTATACATAATTCAGATAATTTGGACCTGAATATACATTTCCTGTATCCTCTTATACAGACCTGAGAATTTCTTTTTATACTCCCCCTTTTTTTTTGTTAGAGGGAGTGTAGCAAGTAAGACTTGTAGGTTTGAGGAAAGATATGACTTAATTTTTTACTCTTTGGTTGTGACAAACTGGTGAATGCACTAAATAAGGAAACCATAACTAGTGAACTGCTACCTGCCCCGAAAAGGGTTGCAATGGTCTTAGATTTGAAAATATTTCAAACATTTTTAGCATTTGATAGACTACTGAATATGTATCAGCCAATATGGAAAGCAGAAGTTTGGCCCAGGACTGTGCAGGGAGAAACTGAAACACGAAGGTGAAATTCATCTCTGTCAGTTCACAAAATCAAAAATGTCCACATGGAAGATAAAGGGTCATCTTTTCATTCTGTAACTTGAGTCTTTCACTTGAATAACAGGACGCAATTTCTCCATACTTCAAGATTCATATACCCTGTAGTTCAAGGGAGACAAATGACCAGATGTCAGTTTCATAGAATAATACCCATTGTCAGCTACTAGTTAGAAATTAACTCGTGGCAAATTCATATCATGTATCTGGGGAAAAAACTGCTAAAGTTTTCCTTAAAGCATCCTTGAGAACAAGCTTCTGGCATGAAAATGGAAAATAGATTGAGGAATATTAACAAATGGTAATAAAGCTTTAAAAAGTACTAGAGTGTAGAAAAATTTCATGGGAAAGTTTTGCTCTGGAAAGCAGCTTGAAATGCTTGTCTCAAAACTCCATAGATGATTTCCATATTCCCATCTATATTTGTCATGCCAGGAAAGGATGAAAGAGGGGAAGAAAAGGAATGTAAGTGGCTGGGGAAGAACAGGAAAGCCCGATGTACTTCAGGGATTCAAGTTTTACATCATACATAGTCAAGATGTTAACTAACACTGAAGAGAGATCATCGAGTCGTCCCCTTAATTACACAGATACACTATCGTGGAAAAACTTGCAGAATTAAACCTAAGGATTCTTTTTCGTATTCCTTCAGTGTGTTTGACAAATCCGCAACTGATATAAAATTTCAGTTGGAAATGCTTTTTAAAAATGTACCATGTTTTCCATCTATTCACTGATTTCTAACTACTTAAAATTGTGCCTTAATTTCTTAATAATAGCTCAAACAGCAGAGACCACAGGATCTTACAATGGAAATAATGATTCCCAATTTTTAGAATCAAAAATTGCTAAAGAGCAGAACTGACTTTCATGTTTATTTAAGGACTTTCCACGGTACAATGATTTTTAAATTAAGTTCTTATCTCCTCTAAGATTTTCCTGGAAGAATTGCAGTTGGGAAAGTGGCCTCTTTCTTATGATTAAACTCAGTCCTTCACTGCAGCAGGCTGCAATCATTAGGACTTGTAAAACCCCTTTCACAGATTTGCAAGGAGGGTCAATTACATTATCTCCATCAGAGTTTATGTACCTAAAGATAAAAGATAAAACTCATACAATTCCAGAGTTCAGTGGAATTAGGTTAATGAACTGCTATTACTAACGATGAAAGAGAATAACGCTTCTATCTTCAGTATTTCTTAACAGCAAAGTTAGAAAGCAACTTTCAGGTAATCTGTGTAAATAAAAATATTTCTCATACAAAAATTAATAAAAAATGCTTTTTTCTTCTTAGGATCCACATTCCAGATATAAACTACTTTAATAAAATCTTCCTCTATGAAAGGAAGTACAACTATTTTCTATATTTCTAAATGTGGGTATATTTGGCTTTTATATAGGCTAATATATGGATCATTGCTCAAACTTTTTATTCTTATTTTTAAGGGATTTTTTTAGTTTTATTTTTTTCAGTGGAGGCACTTGGGATCAAACCTAGGACCTCGTACATGCTAAGCATGTGCTCAATCACTGAGATGTTTCCCTCCCCCAAACTTTTCATTTTTAATCTAAACATCTTTTATCATGTAGTCACAATATAAATTTTGAGTATTAATTTTTTATCACATTGGAGAACAAGGAAGAAAAGATTTTGAAAAATAAAAACAAATCAACTTCTATAATTGGAATGCTGCAAAAATTATTGAACTCCTTTAGAGCTTACTGAAGTTGTTCATTTCCCATTCCTTTGCCAAAAAAAGACAACAAAATAGCTACACAGAATTTAAGATAACTAAATTGAGGAAGAAAGTTTGAAAATAGATTAAGAGAAAATGACACTAAAAATGGTAACCAGTACTTTCAATAAGACATGATAAGACATAAAACCTGGCTCTTAACCTCATAGAACCAAATGGATTGGAAACCAACACCTATTCCCTTTTCCTCCTGGACACATAGCTACAGTATATTTCCCACCCATCCTTGTGCCTAGAGTAGTCATGTGACTGAGTACTGAGCAGTGAAATGTGGGTTACAGAAATGTGTAGCACTTCTATGCCTGGCTTTTTCCCATCTGCCAGTTGAATGGATCCTAATCTAGAACTTCAGGAAGGATGGACCAGCAAGATGGAAGGAGCCTGAGATTTCAGATGACCACATGTAAGGTGTTCTACAACCAGAAACACTCACATTAGCTTCTGTGTGAGTGAGAATTCTCATTGTGTTAAGCCACTGAGATTTTGGAATTTATCACAATAGCTAGCATTACTCCACATAACTCAGTACAGCAAAGAGAAACATTAAAAAGTTAATAATTTTACTTCAATATACACACACATACTTGTAAACACAAATGATGGCATGCACAACCAGAGAGATCTTAACAAGCTCTGTGGACTGTACCAGTGTTTATTTATTGTTATCCTCATCATAATATGGTTATATATAATATGGTTATGTTAACTTAGGGGAAGGCTAGGGGGAAAGTCCAGAGACTTCCCTATATGTTTATTTGCAACTTCCTAGAGGAGAGAGTATAGCTCAAGTGATAGAGTGCATGGTTAGCATGCACAAGGTCCTGGGTTCAATCCCCAGTACATCTTCTACTAACAAATAAACCTAATAACCTCCTCCTCGCAAAAAAAAAAAAAAAAAAAAAAAAATTCTATTTGCAACTTCCTGTATAATTGAATCAAAATAATAGGGGAAAAAAGTTAAAATTTTCCTTGATTAGAGAGAAAAATTATATCAAATATTCAGGGAAAAACAAATTGGACTATTCTTAATTGTTCACTGTATAAGTACCAAGGAGGTATTTATATCATTAAAAAGACCATATGACAAAGAAAATGCAGTAAAAGAAATTATATATCTAATTCCTATACTAACTTCATAAAAACTGGAGGACAATAAAAATTGAAGCATTATTCGGTAAAGATGACTTGATAATGACCTAATACGATATGGTCGAAAAGTATAAACATCTCGTTGGATTTTAAACAAATAAAGGAGAGGATAACAGGCCCAAAATTTTCAAGCACTTTTCATCTTGGTTTATACAGGATAGTGCTCACAGGCACGACACACTCTCATGTGTATTAGATGCAATTTTCCTCCACCATTCGAACAAGATACTGGAACGCAAGAGTATAATAACAGCATAATCATCGGGCCAACCTTGGGTTTACTCTGGTTTACTTTTCTCATATAAATTGTTTGTCTACTTCAGGACTTCCCTATTGTTAAAAAATAAGTAGTAATACACTGTGGAGGAACTCTTTGCTGTGGTTAGAAAGAATCTGTTAGAATGAGTTTCTTGGTCTGCCAGAGAAAGCCAAGACCGGTACCCAAAGGCTTTTTGACAAATAAGCAAATCATGTCGTGCTGCCTCTAAAACTAGATGTCTCTGCCATTTCCTCCCCAGAGTGGGTTCCACATGGCGCCTGCCTCACTGGAGATGTAATGCGTCTGATTGCTACAGCAAGAGTTCCTCTCTTTTCCTGCAAGAAGGCTTTGCATTTCAATGTTGTGCCCCAGCAAAGCAAGCACTTCTGAGGTGAGAAATTTCTTATTATAGGAAAGAGGTCCAATGAATGAGGCAGCCAAAAAGAGTGACAAAGATCTGCTACGCAGCACAGGTATAGATTAACATCAAAGATAAGATGTTATTTTTCTACTTTGCTGTAAAGAATCTGCACAGGTGATGAAGATCAACCTCATCCCCGTAATAAGTCATGTACCTGCAATGCACACCAGTGCACCAATGTGACGTCATGTGAATGGGAGCTCATCTCTGCAGTTGCCCTCCGCAAAATAGGGAGCCCGGCTTAACCATGAGAAAAGCATCAGGCAAGACCTGAACAGCCCTTGTCAAAACAGTCAAAGTTACCAAAAGTGAGCAAAGACAGAGAATCTGTCATGAAGCAGAGAAGGCTAAGGAGACATGATGACTACGTATAATGTCCTGGACTGGATCCCGGAACAGAAAAGACATAGGAAAAAACTCATGAAACCTGAATAAAATGTGAATTGCTTCTCAGACTTTTGGCTAAGATCAAATGTGAATAAAACGAGAAGTTTAGTTAAAAGTAATACATCAGTATTGGCTTCTTAGTTGTGACAAAGTTACCCTAGTAATGTAACGTTCATAGTAAGGAAAACTGAGTGTGGGAATGCTTATATGGGAACTCTCGGTACTGTCTTACCAACTTTTCAATAAATTTAAAAAAATATATTATAAAACAAAAAGTTCACTTAAAAAATAATACTTTTGCCCCAGCCAATTAATGTTTTTATGGACACCAGTGTGAAAATAGTCCCCAATTTCCTCCCTCCCCTCTACATAAACAGTAGTGACTAGTAAAGTACTTTAGAACAGCAGTTTTACTCTTAAGTTTTTAAGACATCATGATACCATTGTGATTTGTGGCTTCTTTTCATTTTAACCAAGACTGATTCAAAGTATTTAAGGCTTATAATTTTCTATTTGTGCAGCAGCTCACGAATAATCACACGCACCCACAATTAACGATTTCCTTAGATTATTAGACCTGGAAAACATTTCTTAGCTGAGGTTGTATCTAGATAGCAGGGGTTCCAAGTTATCTATCCTGATAGGGTCTGGGGCTGGGGATGTTCTTATATTCATATTAAAAGACAGAATTTAGCCTATGATTTTGAACATTAAGGAGATTGATCAGTTATTTTCATTGAATGAAAGGCATCTCTTCTCTGTATGGAGGTGAGCTGTGGGGGATTTACCTCAGGAACTTAACAAACCATTATAAAATCTGTCCCTAACATTTTCAAAAAATATTCTTATTTACAAAACTGATGTGTAACCAAAATACGTTAAGACTAACCCTTTAATTAAAATCAAATTTATATTCAAGAACATACCTGAGTGTCTGAATTCTCAACCACTGAGGAGGTATTTTATTAAAAAGTATTATTTAAACCTGATTAGTTGCTGACTGCACCAGAATTTCAAAAGAGAAGGAATTGTAAACCTTTTGGGCAGGATATGGCTTTCGTGGGAAGGTTTATAGCAACCCTGTGTTCATAGACATGCAGTAAACATTCTGTCTACCCAGAATGTACCTCTCTGCCAAAATTCAAACTAGTATGATGTTCATAATGTTTCAAACATCCAACTAGTTCTGGTGTTTATAACAAATAAAGGAATTTAGTTATAACTTCTTGGGATACAGGCTGTTCTTTAAAGGACTCTGCCAAAGATACTTTTTTGTGAAAACGATTATTAAAAATGGCAGAATGATAAGTTGTAACGGAATGTGTACTTATACGACCTTGCAGGCGAGGTATTTTTATGTCTTAATGATAAAAATAATATTTAAGGAATGGACTTCTTTAAACTATTTTGATAAGAGTAATTTATTTGAAGTAAGTTTCCGCCAATGGTTCTTTCAAATGAGCCACTGAACAGAGTCTCAGAAACTGGCATAAAGATTTTTTGATCATACTGCTACCTTGAAAATGAATAAAGCCATAGGACATGGACAACTCTAGAACAGAATCTGATAAACAACACTTAGTACAAAAATTTCCAATGCCAAGACAACTGATTAATTTATATCAACCTTCTCAGTGCCGCTAAATATGCCCATTATTTGTACTTTCTCATAAAGTTTATTTTTCAAACTTTTGATCATACTTGGGTGACCACCTCTCTATTTCATGGTATCTTTTTATCCTTTGGGAACATTTTGCCCCATCACTTGAAGAAGATAGTTTCAAAAAAAGAGATTAAAGTCTTATTTGCATATTTGAATGGTTGTCTGAAGATAACTTGGTTAAGGATCAATATATGCATAAAGAACATCTCACTGATACCAAAGTGGATCTGGAGAGCATCATATATCTTACAAATATTGTATTTCATGAGAAAAAGTGATCTCACAAATTTAATAGGACAATCTCATCTTCGGAATCTTAGGCACAAAAATTGACTGGAGAATCTTGGAGTCTTGTTTGAAACAGAAAGGAATATATTCACTTTATCAAATCAAAAATGGTCTTTTGGGAACATCTTATTGATTAAAGAACTCTCATTCCAATATCAACATGTTCTAGCCTAACTAGATATCATAATATCCATAAATCCATTGGTCAAGAAGGTATGGATGAGCAGAGAGGTGTGGACTTACATAAAAAAAACGTGAGAATAGATCTTGAAGGGGAATGGGGCAGATTAGCTCTACTTCTATTTAAAGGAAATCTACCTCTAACTTCACCAAGACCATTCTGCATATTTAACTATATCCATTCTGCATAATTAACTGTAACTACAGATCTTCAGTGTTGAGGTGTGTGTGTATGTCTGCCTGTGAATGCAATCTCTTAACTAATGAGTCTATTGAAAATAATTACTTCTAGTATTTGTTTCTAGATACTATTTCCTAAGCTTTCTTCCCTAAATTCTCCTATTTTTATAAATAGCATTCCCCTCCTCATTTGACAATAAGCCTCAGATCTTTTAAAATATTAAAAGTATTATTTGAAAATCCTGATGGCCAATAAAGATCATCCTGGCTAGTTCATAAAACTTGTCATGGCAACTGGCAGCAGCTCTTCACCATCAATGTAAGCTGACCTGGTCAGAAGATGTAATTCTTGAAATATGTACCTTAGACACACCTGTTTAAAATAAATTTTGGAATAATAATGGTCAAAATGTGGTGTGTCCCAGAAAGTGTAAAAAGACAGAAATCACTGATGATGGATCTTTCTACTGAGGAAAAGTTAATTCAGGGCTTATTCTTAAAATTGTGTTCAAATTTTATCTTCATCTCCCCCAAATAACTGAATATATATAAAGGTACAGCCATACCTAGTTGTTCATAAGAGCAATTAAGTCATGGTCCTCTTACAGAAATAATTTATATAGTCTTTGGTGATTGATATCTCTGATGAAACACTGCAATTTCAGAATTCTGTATACATATTTTTTCTTATGGAGTGATACACATATCCTGATCACATTTCATCTGGGATTTTGTAACATACTACTAATGATTACAAGCTTTTCTTGTGGTCTGAGAGTAGCTTGCACATTATGAAATTAATCTGGGGTCAGTCGCAAAGTTTAGTTTAAATGACCCACTATGAATGGTTTACCTTATTCAGTAAAAAGACTAAAAATGTATTCAACCTCAGCATTCCAAATGAATAAATTAAGCCATTAACTTTCATAGAGCAAAGTCATTTTTTGAAAGAAGAGTAAAAGAGTGAATTTTTTTCTCTGAATACATAGTTTGGATTTTGAGTAGGTTATTACTTAAAGTTAATATTTAATTAATTCATGAGCACATTTTAAAGGAGAAAAGAATTCATAAGTTTCAAAATGTTTCTTAAGACTGTCCCTTAATGAGGTAGATTTCAATGAGTAAGATCCTGTATTCAACTGTCTGCACCTTATTGAAGGCAAATTTCTTGAATGAAAATTTAAGAGATAAATTTGTGAAACAGAATAGAACTTATCCTTATATAGCTAATTAAGCATTTTCAAATTATCCTAGAACCATACTCATATTAAATCCAAGCATAGTCAAGAATCAAATCAAACCTGTGTCATAAGACCAAAGTGGAAACTTCATGACTAAACTAACAGCGTAGTAAGAACAGTGCCCCAGTGTGTCAGTCAACAGTGAAGTAAACATTTTGTATGAATAAATATGATTATGAGTTATGCAAAATAAAATATAACTTACGTAAATACAGATCTGAGAACCTAAAATATTTCCTACTTATAAATGTGATTTAAAAAAAAAATCAGCAATGTGTGCAAATGTAGCCTACACGTATCCAAGGCATTTTGGTGGTGTTAAACATGAGGAAGTTTTGCGGTATCTGTGTTCCTGCTAATTGGAGTCTCACTGAAGTAAGGATCAAACTAACACCTTCCCCCACTCACAAATGCTCACACATATGCCAACACACACACACACACACCCCCATTGTAAGATCACACTATGTTGGCATGGCTTCCGTTGATGCCTTCAGAACACCCCAAGTAGACAGTTAAGTAATTCCTGGTGTGACAAGTAAATTCATGATTTATAAAAACTCTATTGACAGTGAACTTGGAGCATCTTCATACGTAGTCACGTAGAATAAAAGTGGACTTTCACTGCACACTAAGTAAGAGCATGTAAGTATATTTCACATCATCAACAGTGTGGAAAATAAAGTTGAGATACAGCAAACAAAATCTGCCATGAGCACATGGAGTTTGAAGCCATGAGGAATTGTCCACATAAAGAAGATCACTAGGTTCTGAATAATAATAGAAGTGAAATTCAAACAGCACTCAAGAAGAGATGATGGTCTTAACAAATTAAGAGATTTACATGAATTTCTTGCGTGAAAAATTCAGAAACGTTTAGAAATCAATTTTGGTGTCATTTCACAGTACACTGTACAGATTTTTTTCCTCAAAAAAATCTGATGGTTTCAATTAACTAGAATTCTTAAAGATTTCCAGCTTAAATAATTACATTATGTTCTTACTAGATGCCAGAAGAAGAGTATGACCTTTGACAGGATGTACTCAAGGTTCTGGTTCCCAAAGAGAACTGTCTCTAACAGAATGAGAACTTATTTGTCTTAGTTCCAACTAGAGACAAGGAGATCAGTGGAATGATAATAAAATAATGAGAGTAATTTTTATGAATTCTTACTAAGTGCCAGTCACTGTTCTAATGTGACATATTGACTCGTTTAGGTAACAGCCCTGTGAGTTAGGCCTATTATTAGCCTCAATTTATAGAAGAAGATACTGAGACACAGAATGTTTATGGAACCATGAAAAAGAGGATGTCCTAACTCAGTCCATGAATAAAAAGAAGTTTCTTTCGGAAGAGGTTTAGCTTCTGCTTTCCTTTAATGGTTAGGGAAGAATTAGCTTAGAGAGAATTATTTGTACTTTTATATATCAAAAACCTAGTTAGGAAGAAACAATTGTCATGGTGATTCAACATTTACAATCAGACAGAATTTTTAGCCTTCCATACTTATGTGGTTGCTATAAAATTCTATATGAAGTATTCTGATTAAGAGATGGAGATATACCAGGGAGGGTATAGCTCAGTGGTAGAGCACATGCCTAGCACGCACAAGGTCCTGGGTTCAATCCCCAGCACCTCCAAGAAAAAAATAGATAACTAAACCTAATTACCCACCCCCCTGCAAAAAAAAAAAAAAAAAAAAAAAAAGATGGAGATATACCAGCAATTAATTAATTCTATATATTAAAATTTCTGATGAGTTAATGCAAATGAGTTAGTAACAATTTAAAATTCCACATCTAATCTTTACTCCATCTTACATTCCATTGGATCACTAGTTTAGCATCATTTAAAAATATTTATCATGTAACATATAGTAGTGTTTTTCAAGCCTGGCGGTGCCTCAGAACCAGGTTGGGAGTATATAACACCCAAGATGAAATAACTCAAAATGTCTAAAAGGAGGGCCCCAGAAATTTACATTTTTAACAAACCCCTTGGATACTTTACAAACCAATGATCATGTAGACTGACCTGGGATGTCTGACACTGCACACATCAAAGTTTGAAAGACCCCTTAAAGAAGAGTAAAAAAATATTTTTTTTAAATCAAAACAACTTTCTGGAAGGATTATTAATGAAGGAGGTAGCATAAATGTTTCCATTTAGCTTATACTTGAACTGAAAATCTGAATACTATAAAATGAAATATGTTGGTGTCCATATGTGCAAAGTCACACATACCAAAACATGTCAAGACTACGGTCAAAGCAAATTTTAAAAGGAGACTCGGAACTGGTTTTAAATCAACATTTACTAGACAGAAATTATTTAAGTGCCAAAATCATAAATCAAACAGCTGGGACAAGCTTCAACACATGATAATAGGAGATCATAAAGAAAGAGAAGTTTTAAACAAGTATATGACTGGCTATTTTGAAAATCCTGAAGATTTTAAGCTTACCTGAAAAATTAATTTTATCAAAAGGGAGAAATACATCTTAATTTTCACTGATGCCAAGAAACCCATTATTCTGTCCACCGTGAATATTGCACAGATGTATGCTAACGGAAGGGAAAATAATGTATTTTTAAGTAACAAGATTTCCTGACCATTTACAATTCTGTAGATTAAAAAGATTTTGGACAGTTTCTCAGGAGCATTTTTCACAGGATGTATTTCTCTCCAAGAAGAGGTCCATGGTAAGGTAAGTCTGTATATCCCTACTTACTATTAACCCCCTCTTACACCTTATCACATTATAGTATCTAGGCAGTCCTGCCATTATCTGTTCAACTTTATTTAATCCAGTGTTTCCCAAATTTATTCCACTGTAGATTCCCTTTAAATTTTTTAAACACCTACTATCCCACACGGAACATGCTCTGGAAAACACTGGATAGACAAATTTGAAAATGTAAGTTTATGGAGAAATGGCTTTTCACCAAGAAAACAACTTCACAAACAGATTAGAAGGAATGGTCTTAAAGATTTTTAAAATACTCTAATTATTTAGACAAATTAAGGTAAAGATACCCAGCAAGTTGTGCCTCCTTAAGAGGGGCAAATGTTTCAGCTTTATCTTTTCATTTTTAAGCTATTTTTCAACAAAACATGGCATTTGATGTAGCCATATGTTATTTGAATTCTCCTTTTTCAAGTCTTTGGATATGGCTTCATATATGTGACCTCAGCACAACTAATTTCTAAATATAGCAAAGTGCATAACAAGCTAGTTGGGAAATGTAGACTAAACAAATGTTTTTAACAAAATCTTCATTTTTAACTACTAATTTTGCAACATGTAGGGAAAAAGAAGCAAACAAAATCATAGGCTGTATTTATATAACATAAATAAAAGGTGACAAGCAGTCAAAATTTAAGATCATTGCAGTTTGTTTAGATCTAGGTAAATAAAGTCCATGTATTTCTAAATTAACTTTTTTCAATTTACCAGTGCATCACAAAACACAATTTTAGAAATAAAAGGAATTTCAGAGGCTGTTTGTTTCAATCTCCTCATATCATTTATAAGCTAGAAGGTAGTCCAAAGTGATCAATCAAGAATCTTAACCAAGGTCATATCAGGCTAAAACCTTCCACGGTAATACTGAATTCTATTTCTTAATGTAATTTAGTTCATGCAACATTTATTTAGCACATAATATGAATCAGGCTTATCTAATTCCAGTGATAAATACGAGGCTACTAAGACTGCAGGATGTTGCAATCACTCAGCAACCTTATCCCAAAGGAAATGAAGGAGACTTAAGACAGAATTCTGTCCAGAAACCCTCAAATCACTTAGCAAATATGGTTATAAAGGGTGTTCTGGAAAATGAGCGCCCAAATGCAAAGTGTCTACAAATTGAAAACAAGTTCCTTCTCAGAAACAATAAATTCCCCCAGAGGAATTCCACCAATAGTTCTCTGAAACGGCAGTGTGTGGCCTCCATGGGACCTTCAGAGATTGGTGGGTCACACTAATAACATGCTTTGAAACCTGAGAATGAAATAGAAAACTCTCTTCTCTTTCTTTTCCTCCCTTAGTGAAGGAATTTCAGTAAAAAGCTATGAAAGATTACAAAATTGGGGGCTTGGGGCTTTGAAAGCTAAAATTACAGAGTTTTGCTAAATACTGACCCTCTGGGGCCAGGGAGGCCACAAGTGCCACTCTGGCTGAGCCTCCTGTTTACATAGCCTGTGTTTACATGGACTTTCAACTCCAGGGAGCCTGACAATGTACGATGGTGCCCAGCCCACGGGATGCAGAAATAAACCCAGACCCAGCTGGATGTATTGTTCAGCTACCAGGAAAACCCAAATGCATGACTATCACCCCTTAGTTCCCAGTGGGGAAAAACAAACTTTAAATCTTTGGGGATCAAAATATAAAACATATTCTATTACCCTTTCCCACACTCAACCGCTTTTGTGCCCCAGCTAGATATTTGATATCCAAAATTTCCATTATTTACATTTTACTGAAGGCTACCCGTACAATAACATATGCGTATGTAAACACATTTTTTTTTTTTGGTAATGGTGATGGGCAAACATTTTACCGCTTACTATCTGTATCTTTAAAGATGTCCCCCTACCCACTTCCAAGCTTCATTGTTACATCCGAGGATGTATATTTAACTTATACAGATGTTTAGTACATTTATTTTGTGTATGTGCAGAAGTTTATTTTACTATTTTAGAGCCTGCCACTCTTTGTGGTTCACCTCTCTTGGCCTTGTAAGCTGAGAGTTGTATTAAAAAGAGCACAGTTCGAATCATGCATGAAGAACACTGGGGCTTGGCCATGAAAGGCAGATGGTAGACCTGTGTAGAGTGTGCCAAGATGGTCCCAAGGCCTCCGTGTCTAAACAGGATGGGAAGCAAAAGGGTGAATCGTGAGCTGGAGTAACTGAGAGAAGCTACTGTAGCAGGTCGCCACTGCCACTCAAGTGTTGCTTTTACTTTTGTGGCTAGATTTGGTTCTACACACAGACAAGTAAGTGACCATCTATGCAGTGTTAGAATAAATAATTTCGTTTGGCAAAGTTGTAATTAAAAATTCAGTGCAAAAAATCGAGACTGTTTTTATATGTTAATAATGAAAAACTGAAAATTAATGTTTAAAAATAACAATATAATTTATAATAGCATAAAAATATGAGATAATTATGGAAAAGTTTAATAAAATACTTGGGAACTCTATACCCTGAAAATGACACAACATTGCTGAGAGAAATTAAAGTCCTCACTAAATGGAGAGATAGCCCAGGCTCATGGATAGGAAGACTTAAAAGTATTAAATGTGAGGTTTCCCCAAGTTGATTTATAGACTTATCAAAATCCTATTAAAAAAAAACCCTCCAGGAGCATTTTTGTTGACACTTACAAGCTGATCCTGAGAGTTTACATGAAAATATGAAAATGTGAAGGACCAAGAATAACTGAAACAATATCGGCAAAGCAGAATGAAGTCAAAAGACTTACATTACCTGACATTAAGACTTATTATTGAGCTAGAATAAACAAGACTATGTGGTATTGGCATAGGATCAGAAATAGATCAATGGAGAATTACAAATCCAGAAATATTCTACACATATATGGCCAACTGATTTTTCAGTAATGGAGCAAACACAATTCAATGGGGGAAAAGATGTCTTCTCAACAAATGGTGCTGGGATAATATGCACGTGCAAAAAAAAAGACCTTAGCCCTTACATCACACCTGTACGACCACTGCAGACCTATTTCACTCAGTATTACAAACTCAGTGAACTCAGTGATACTGACCCACTTTACAGATACTCCATATATATATAAGGCAGTTGTGAAAAATTCAGTTTTTGTGGGCAGGTCACCTCATACATCACCATCAGTCAAATGAGTGACAGGAGAATTTATACTCTCCTATTTCCACTAAAAAATGTGCTACAAAATACGCTACAAAAGACAACTACAGTTTTTATCTATTATGGACATAAATATTACATATGCTATATTTATATAAGTTTATGTGCATTAGAACTTTGAAAAATTAGTGTAAGATGGATGTGAGACTTGTTATACCAACCAAAGCTGACCAAATGGGAGAGTCAACTATGTAGAATGTTTAGTCACCAGTGTTTGACAACCCAAAAGGCCAAAAAAAATTTTTTTTTTAGTTAATCACAACAGTTTGTGTGTCTATGTACGTTTATTACTTTGTAATTAGTAATTTTGGCTATTTCATAACAAATAAGTATTGATTAGTTCTGTGACTTGGGCCTATGGGTCTGATAGTTCCTTTCTAGAATTTAGACTTCTTAACTTCCTTATACGTCCTCAGGGATTGGTTATTTTCTGAAGATGTACAAGAGTTCTGTGGTATTAGGTGGTTGATTGAAAATTGGAAAATGATGAAAATATACTGGGTGGACCAGAGCTCTGGGAGTAGCTGAAAGGAAAAAAGAAAAAAGGCTTATAAAGTACTTAAGACATTGTTTATGAGATGGAAAATTACTGTGGATTTGTATAGATGTCCTCTCTAACATTTTTCTTAAGGGGTTCTTCCTTTTAAGAAGAATACTTAATACCCGTATTGTGCTGTAGGCAATTAGAGTTTAAGACTTTTATTTAATACATAAGTATATTCTTCAAGGAGTGTTTCCATTCCAGTGAATATTTTAACATGCTCTAAGGCATTTGGGGCATTAAGGAAAGCTCGAGGAAATAGATGAGCATTTGTTTTTCTAGAAAGTTAGACAAGGAAAACAGATGAGGCATAAAGCTTGAAAATCCCAAATTTCCAAACACAAGATGGAATGTGTCTTCCAGTCCCTCTTTTTCACTGTTAGAAAGTGGATAAAATAAACATACCCTTCTTCTAGACTGGCTGTGTGAGTCAGACTTGATGATGTTCTGTATATCTCACACGTTCTAACGGAATATAAGCAAACTTCTATGGAAAAAGTCTAGCCACAAACTCCTTTTTCCTCCCTCTTCCACATAAATTGGTTTCTTTTAAATCAAACCAAACTTGCATGGGTTACAAATTTTATTTTTATTTTATTTTTAAATGACCCAACCAAAAAACCCTAAACCAAAATACCACAAGAGATTTTCTGCCTTCTCCACATTTCACCCAATATAGGATTCTGGAATTAAACTATCTTGCTTACAATTATATAGACACTTTAAAAGTATACGGTAGTCTCATTTTTCTCATTGAGGTATAAATGGTATTCTTGAGCAAAGAATATTTTTAATATTTGGCTCTTTGGTCCCTAGAAGAAAATATTTTTCTTTAAAAAGTGATGCCATCAATCACTAAGGTGTACAATTTGGCAATATCCATCTATTGATAGGTCTATCTATCTATCATCCATTTCTCACAAACACACCTCTTCTTCTACTGAGAAATTCTGTTTTTAGGAATTTATCCTGGAATTGTATTTCAATAATTTGGAGAGAATTATGTCCACAAATGTTCACTGAAGCATTATTTTGCCGTAGCAAAAGATTGAAAACAACCTAAATGTTCACCAACATAGGGCTATTTAAAAATGAAGGTAGGTCAGTACAATGGCAAGCTATTCAGAAGTTAAAAAGTGTAAGGCAGCTCCAGTTGGACCTATATGGAATCCCCAATGAGATGCACTGTCAAAAGAAAAAAAAGGTTTTTAGGTTTTATAACAGTATGTAAGGTATACTATTGCCTAAAGTTATAAATGCACATATACACTTAAATACATATAGTATCTCTGAAAGGATACATATGAAATTGGTAATATACTTTTCCTGTGAGATGGGATTAAGTATCAACCAGTGTACGGAGTGGGCAGGAGACTCCTCTCATTGAATTCCGTCTTACTAGTTTTGAATATGGATTATGTGTACATACTATGTATTAAAATAAATTAATCACTATGGAAGTTAATTTGTATCAAAAAAGTATTATTTATACTGAAAACGATGAAGAAGAAAAATACTGCTGGTGGGAAAAAAATATAATAAACATGTTAGTTAGAGAAAGTAAAACCTAGCCAGAGAACACAAACTATTTTAAGTTGTTAGTATTTAGTGCTAACACTTAAAAATGTTACTGACAAGATTGCAGTGTGGTAAAGAGCTGAACTATTTGCATAAATTTTGTTTGGCAAGAGAATTGGAAAGAGAATACTTGTCAGCAGCAATTAGAAAAAGATTAAAAGAAAATATTGTGGGCTGATTGAATATTTGCAAACCACCCATGATGAAATAGACTTTATTCAGAATTATTCGATTCAAGGAGAATAAAATTCCTACAAAGAGGCTAAACTTCTCTTTCATGAGTCAAGTACAATGCCTGTGTCTTTGTCACCTTACACCTAAGACTGGGAGCTCATAAATACAAATCCCAAAGGAAGAATACAGTGAGGTTTACCTAAGACTATTCCTGCAAAGTGGGGCTAAGGTGAGAAGCTACCATCTCTTAATTAATGAAAGAATGAACGATAATTGGAAGCTTTCCTTTAAAATCTTAATTAACTGGCTGGGTAGGAGAAACTGCAGTTCACCATTCTCGAGCTATAAATCCATGACATATCCAGCCAATTTGTCAATCCAGTTAGAATTATATGCTGTTTGGGATTAATTGTTTCTTGATTCTTCTTGTCTCTAATGTTTTCCAACACTTTGGGATCATTTTGATAAGATCAAATATTTATAAAGTTGGACTGAGTACAGTAAGACCTTAAAGCAGTGAATTCTCTGCACTGCCACCTCCGCGATGGTGTCAACAACTTCAGTAATTGTTGACAGATAACAGCGACATTCCACCTGTTGTAGAAGTCCCATGGAGCTCCTGTAATCAAGCCCCACTGGCCTTCAAAGCCCAGCACTCTTGGGGCTCCTCTTCCTGGTGCCGGACCCCTGGACTGGGGAGCCTGAAGTCACACTCGGAGCTCTCACCCCCTTGGGAGAACCCCTGCAATGTAATTATTCTCCATTTTGCGGGTTGCCCAACTGGGGGATATGGGACCTGATTATATCACAAATGCGCCCTTCCTACCAGTCTCATCATGGTTTCCTCTCTAAGTTTTTAGCTACAGAAGACCTTTTCTGGTAGTATTCAGTCTTCTTTTTTTTTTTAATCACTAGTTGTTTTGCAGTTAGCTGTGATCTCGGTGTGTCTGAGTGAGGAAGTTCCTTCTGCTCTGCCATCTTGGCTGCCACTCTCCCACATTTACTCACATTTATACCCCATGTCTTTGTCAATGTTTCTATTCCTTCCTGATCTTCACCATCAAATATAATTAAAAACTATAATGACTTCAAAAGGAGGTTCAAACATTTTAATTTTATTATTGTTTTACTTTTTATCTTATTTCTTACTACTACACATTACTTTTTTTTTTTCTTTTAAGAATTCCTTCTGAGTTCCCTTCAAATTTGCATAGATTTTTTTTTTTAGGGTCATTTGAAAGAGTGATAGTTTTATGTATCATTGTCCATGTTTTCTAAAGCAGGACACCAAAATTAAGATATACTTGTATCTCTACAATAATACAAAATCAGCATATGAAAAAACGCTTTCATGTCTTATCCCTTTACATTGACTTTTGCTACTTACTACCAATTTATTAGATAAATTTGGAGTAGCAGAATCTCCAAGTTCATTTTGAGAAGTTGATCATCACAGCATTTCCTGCTTCCCGCAGCCCTCCATGACTCAGTTGATGTTTTACTTAGTTGCATATTTTTCTGATTTCAAAGTTATGTACAAACTTCCTGTTTTTAGCTACTAAGCCACATTCCCAATTGAAGCCGTAAATTTAATTAAGACTACATCTTAAGCCATCAGTGAACAACAATTTAAAACCATACACAGAAATTACTCAGAATTTTATTTTTACCTCATCAGGGAACTCCCAGCATTTTTAAACATGCCGATGAAGAAAACTGTAACTGGTAATTGACCTAATTTGTAGGAGAAAATACATGTTCAGGTAATCAAAAGTAAAAAAAAAAAAAAAAAAAAAGCTAATTTTTTAAACGACAAACTTGTTTTTCAATAAATAGCTGTATAATTCTCTCCAAACCCTCACACATAGCTATTGTCTGCTCTCATGGGCAAGCCTTTTCACGTATTTCTGACGCTTTAGGCATAATCTTTTCATATTGCAATGGTAGATGGATTGACAATGGTAAAGAGAATGACTGCTGGGCTAAAGCCATATGGTTCCCCACTATCAAAATAGTAAATCTTCTAATTCCTCATTGAACATAAAATGAATCTGTTATCTAGATATTTACAAACAAATACAAGATTAGTTAATATCAATTCTGATGGTTTTCCTTCTGAATGAAGTTGCAGTGTGAAAAAAAGTTAAAACTTCTATTCCTAAACTTTTCTGTGTCCCCTATATAATTCCACTTACCTAAGGAATGTAAGTACCAAAATTTTAGAACAGGTCCAGGGAAAAGAGACAAGGGAGACCATTCAGCCAGCTTTGAGCTAAATGGTCTGAATTCTTTTTTTTTTTTTTCTTGAGACTCAGCATCATCCAGTTTATTTCACTGGGGATTTGAGCCAAAACACTTAAAAATGATAAAGTGTGCAGAGTGTCTTATGTCATCGTTTTAGAAAGAAAATGGTAACAGAATTCAAGCAGTCTGAGTCAATGAGCTTGTCCATCTCTAACATAAAACAAATCAAGAGTGTTTGATGATCAAGAGAGACCCCTAAGCTACACATTAATGTTTTACTGGATGGAGTAAATCAATGTGCGGGTAAATTAAAGATATCTATAGTTTAGACACACTTTGCCTCTTTGTATCTACTACTATTCCTAACAGCAATGGCCTGTGCACTAAAATCCAGTCACACTGGCTTCCTTTCCCTTCCTTTCCATCCCAGGATATTTTCACAAGCGGTTTTCTTTGTCAGGAACAATACACACTCACACACATGCACACGCATTACCTGGCTGCTCAGTATTCATCTTTCAAAAGTCCTCACAATCGCATCAGATTCAATAGGGCCCACAATTACCATGTTTTCTAACTTGTACGGTTACTTCATCATTTTAAAAAATTCTTCCATATTTATTTTTCTTCTCAGATGCGGCATTTCACATTACATGGAGGTGGCATCATGTGCTTTGGTCTCTGGAATCAGATGGCCTGGCTTGTCATCCCCACTCAGCCACCTGAGCCCTTGTTTCTAGATCTGTAAATGGGAATAATGACAGCACCTGTCACATAGGGCCTGGACCAGCACCTAGCACTTTGTAATTACTCAATAAATACTAGTTTTTATTAATTCTTCCCTTACTTTTCAGATGAAGATAAGCAGTTTGGTCAAGATTAGACAAATAATCTTTTGATTTTTTTTTTTACATTTGTTTTGGGGGCTTTATTCTTCAAAGCAGATCCTTTTTTTTTTTTCAATAATCATAAGTCATTTAAACATTAGCATTTCATTCCCAGAGATTGTGTAAGAAATTCTAATGAAAGTAAGTCAGTCCTGCCTGAGAGAACTTGATTTCAGTTTTCTAAGTGACTGGCTGTTTTTAAATTTATTTCCAAGGGAAAACATTTCTCAGAGTCCAACTTTCAGTCAAATGTGCTGACATTTCCTGCAGATGACATGCTGTAGCTGAAACCAGCACAAGAAAAAAGAGAAACGAAGGTTATGACATTTAACACTGAATGCAAAGCTTGCTCATCGTTAGCAAACAGAGCCTCTTTGTTAATTTTTTCAATCAGTAATTGTGGCCTTTGTCTTTTAAATCAGTAATGACTCCAGGCTTATATTATCATTCTGTGCATTTTCCTCCTGGACACGTGTTCTTTTTATATTTGCACTTTATTTTTATCTATAAATTGTTTAATTCTGATTTAGAAAGAAAAAAAAACTGTCTTCACTAACTTCCTTTTTTCAAAAAATTTACATTGATTGATAACAATTATCCAGTAGAAATCTAAAATGAGAAAATTCCCACCTGACATCACTGTTTTTAAGAATATTTTCCTGGGGGGGAAGGTATAGCTCAGTGGTAGGATGCATGCTTAGCATGCAGTGAAGTCCTGGGTTCAATCCCCAGTACCTCCATTAAATAATAAATAAATAAACCTAAACCCCCTTCCCCCCAAAAAAACTGCAATAATATATATATATATTTCCTTACACAGTAGAGTAAGAAATGGCATCCTGACCTTGCTTATGGATTCACAGGATTCTTTTCCATTAAAAGTTACTCAAGAAGCTAAAGACTTCTGGAGCTGGGGCCTTTGCAGGACTCTTTCAAGTGCTCAATAGTTAAAATTATTGTAATATTTGTTACGTAGGTGTGTTCATACATGTCGAGGGTGATTGTCAAATTATCTGCTTCTCTTAAGTAACTTGTCAGTGTATGTCTTCATTTCTCAATTGTAGTTAGGATCTTATGTTGGGAGATCAAATACAATCTTTATTATTCATTCATTTGTATTTGCCAATCTGCCCACTTACTAAAATTTCATTGTAACCCCCAAATCAATACTCACAGTGGTTTCACAGTCATTCATGGGCATGTACAGAGCTACAAAAACTTTGAGTCACCCACTGCACACTTTATCAGCCAAGGTCGAACAAGGCAAAGCTCTGCCTTCTTGTTTCAGATCTCATACTGTAAACAAGTGTGTCCTTTTCACAGTCCATTTAATGCCGCTTTTAATATATTTTTGTGCTTTTTGTTGATGATTTTGCTCCAAGCATGTTGCTGAAGTAGTGTCTAGAATTTCTAAGCACAAGAAGATTGTAATGAGCCTTAATGGAGAGAATATGTGTGAGATAAGCTTTGTTCAGACATGGGTTATAGTACCCTGGGCCATGCTTTCGATGCTAATGAATCAACAGTATATACCAGATAAGGTGTCTTTTCACAGAAACACACATAAAACAAGAACCAGGAAGAAGTCGGTTCTACAGAATGGAACTTTTTACCTGCGCAAACTTTTCCCACTCTTCACTAGGTATTGTGGACACTGTGGGCTGAAGCCTTGTCAACCATCCCCAACCTGCAATAATGTGAGCAGAGACAACTCTCCCTCCTCTCCTGAGAGTAGGATGCTGAGAAACATGTGGGGTGATAATAAGGAAATACTACAAACAAATTGAAATCTTTCAATTCAATAACTTAGATGAAATGAACAAATTTCTTGAGATACAAACCACCAACACACACAATAAAAATAGCCTTAATAGTTTTATCTCTATTAAATACACTAAACTTATAGTTAAAATCTTCCCCCAAAAAAGAAATTCCAGTTTTATATGGTTTCACTGGTAAATTCTATAAAACATTTAAAAAGTAAATAAAATCAATTCTACAGTCTTTTTGCAAAAATGGAAGAGGAGAGAACACCTCTCAAATCATTTTATGTGGCCAGCATTATTCTAATTCCAAAACTAGACAAAGAGAGAACAAATAGAGAAAACTATAAACAATATTTCCCATAAACATTGACATAAAATCCTCAACAAAATACTAGTAAATCATATCTTCCAATATATAGAACCAAAAATACATGACCAGGTGGGAATTATTCCAGGAATGCAAGAGCTACTTTAAAAATCAATCAATGTAATCACTATATAAACAGTCTACGGGATAAAAGCCATAGAATCATATCAGTTGAAGTTGAAAAACCATTTGACAAAATCCATTGCCCATCTATAATAAAAAACTATCAACAAACTAGGAATAGAAGAAAACTTCTTCAACCTGATAAAGAGCACCTGTAAAATAATGTGCAGCTAATATCATACTTAATAGTGTAAAATTAAATAACTTTCCCCTAAAATCTGGAAAAAAGCAAGGATTCTACTTTCAGTACTGCAATTCAACATAGGAATAGATGCCTTAGTCAGTCCATTAAGGCAAGAATGGAAATAAAAGACACATTGATTGGAAAGGAAGAAATAAAACCACCCTACTTGCAGATGATAATTGCCTATGTAGTGGGAGGGTATCACAATGGTAGAGTGCATGCCTAACATGCACGAGGTCCTGGGTTCAATCCCCAGTACCTCCATTAAAATAGATAAACCTAATTACCTCCCCCCAAAATAAAAAGTAAAAAATTAAAAAGAAAAGATAATTGCCTATGTAGAAAATTCCAAGGAATCTATCAAAAACCAAACCAAAACCAAACAAAACAAAATCTTAAGATAACAAATGAGTGTAGCAAAGTTACAGGATACAAGGCTCCATCCACAAAGATTGTGTATTTCTACTCATGGGAAATGAGTAACTAGAAACCAAAGTATAAAACATAATGCCATCTATAATAGCTTAAAAAAAGAAATACTTACATGTAAACCTAATGAAACGTGCATAGTCTGTAGGATGAAAACTACAAAATACTTCTGAAAGAACTCAGATAAGTTAAATAAATGGAGATACACACTGTGTTCGTGGATTAGAAAACTCAACACAGTAATATGCGAATTTTCACTGAATTGATTTACAGGTGCAAGCAGTCTCTATCAAAATTCCAGCAAACTTTTTTGGAGATATGGACAAGCAGTTTCCAAAATTTATATGGAAGGATGAAGGGACTAGAAAAGTGAAAACAACATTGAAAAAGAGAACGCGTTTGGAAGAATCGTACTACATAAAGTTAAGACTTACTATTCTGTGATGGTAACAAAGAAATGTGGAGTTGGTAAAGAAACAGATACGCAGATCAATTGAACAGAATAGAATCCGGAAACAGATCTACAGAAGTAGGTGTTTGCTTTTGATTTTTGGCAAAGATACAAAAAAATTCAATGGAGAAAGGATTTTTTTCAATAAGTTGTGTTGAAAGAATTGGAATTCCACAGACAAAAATATAAATCTAGACTTAGACCTCACACCTTGTAAAAAAGTAACTCAAAATGGATCATAGACCTTACAGAAAAGTGTGTAACTATAAAACTTTTAGAAGAAAACATAGAATAAAATCTTTGTGACCAGAGACTAGGCAAATAGTTAAAAAAAAAAAAAGATCTCAGTTGCTCTCTCTCTCTTACCTTCTGAGGTGGCCCACACTACGCCTTTGGAGTGTGTATCTACTTTTACTTTAAGCTAAATACCCCTACACCTCTCAGTCTCTCTCCCTCTCACCTTTCTGAAATGGCCCACATTCTGCCTATGGAGTGTGTATCTCCTAAGCCACCGTCCCTTCTAAGTGAGACTGACTCTGCTCTGTTTATGGAGTACATATCTCTCTAAATAAACTTGCTTTCATTTAAAAAAAAATCTCACCCAAATTAAAGAATTAAAAATTTTTCCTCTATGAAATAATCATTTAAAGACAAACCAGGGACTGGAAGAAAATATTTACAAATTATGTCTCTGACAAATAATTGTATCACAATGTTCTTTTAATCCAATAGTAGGAAAGCATACAATCCAATTAGAAAATGTCAAAAGACTTGGCAGTTCCTTCCTCAAAGAAGGTATATCGTTGGCAAAGAAGCACATGAAAAGGTGTGTAATTTCATTAGCTATTAGAGAACTGCCAATTAAAACCACAACAAAATCCACCCCAACTAGAGTAGCTAAAATAAAAATACTAGCAATATCAACTGCTGAGGGACAACCAGATTTTTTATGATTTCTGATGAAAATAGAAAATATTACAGCACTCTAGAAAACAGTTAGGAGGTTTCTTGTGAAACTAAATATACATTTACCATAAGACACAGAAATTGCACTTTGGGATATTTATCTTAAAGATAAGAAAATTTATGTTCACATGAAAATGTACAAGAATGTGCACTGCAGCTTTATCAGTAGTAGCCAAACACTGAAAACAACACAAATGTTTTTCGAAAGATGAATGGGTAAAAAATCTGTCATGTGATACCATGATAAAAATATTAATTAATTAAAAGAAATTAACTACCAGTGTACACACAACTTAGATGAATTTCAAAGGCATTATGATAAATTTTAAAAGCCAATATCAAAGGGTGATACACTATATGATTACATTTATTTGATACTCCTGAAATGATGAAATTACAGCATTGGAGAAAAGATAGGGTTACAAGGAGTAAGACCTTACCTACAGATAACTTGAAGACTACACAAAAAAATTATTAGAGGTGATAAAAAAAATATCATCAAAGTTGCATGGTACAAGATAAACACACAAAAATCAATTGTGGTTCTTTTCTTCAGCAGTTAATATTTCAAAAAGGAAATTGGGAAAGCAATTGCATTTATAGTAGTACCCAAAAGAATCAAATACTTAAAAGTGAGTCTAACCAAGGAGATGAAAAGACTTATACACTGTAAACTACATATTATTGCTGAAAGAAATTAAAGAAGCCCTAAATAAGTGAAAATACATCTTATATGTATTTCTAATCTAATATTACATGATTAGAAACACCAAAGGAACAGGTAACAAAAGAAAAAATCGATAAATTGGACTTCATCAAAGTTAAGAACATCTTCTGCATCAAAGAATACTGTCAAGAAAGCCGAAAGACTACTTAATGAATTGGAGAAAATATTTGCAAATCATATATCTGGTAGGAGATTAAAATTCAGAATAAGTAAATAACTCCTAAAACTCAACAGCAACAAAAACAAACAACCCAACTGAAAGATGGGCAATGGCCTTGAATAGATACTCCTTCGATGATATACAAATAGCCAATAAGCACATAAAAAGATGCTTAACATCATTAGTAATTATATGAATGCAAACAAAATTAAAAAGAAACAGCATTTCATACCTACTAGGATGCATATAACTGTTTAAAAATGGAAAATAACAGGGTTGGTGAGAATATGGAGAAATTAGAACCTTTGGGCATTATAGCAATGTAAAATGGTACAGCCAAGGTGGAAAATAGTATTGTGATTCCCCAAACCATTTATATAGTTCCTCAAACTATATAAAATTAACAATCCCAGTCCAAGCAATTAATCTGAAAGAACTAAAAGTAAGAACTCAAACAGATGTCTGTACACCAGTATTTATAGCAACATTATTCACAATAGCCAATAAGTGGGAAAAAACATGGGTCCATCAACAGATGAATAAATAAGCAAAATATGACACACACACAGAAATATTATTTAGCCATAGAAAGGAGCAAGTATTTTATTTTTGCTACAATATGGATGGACCTTGAAAATATTATGCTGAGAGAGGAGGTAAAGGTGATAAAGTAGGAGAATGCTAGGTTTACCTCACTTCACAAAGACATCAAAAGTAAAACTACATATAGAATGATTCTCACTGAAGTCTACCTGGGGGCTAGCAGAACAGCTCTACAGCCCAGGCTTTAAAGAAAGAACCATATGGAGTCAGGTAGGAAGGGAGGAGAAGCAACCTGGTCAAGACCCACATGCCTAGCAGGGGACACAAAAGAGGAAGGGATATCATAGGCTCCAGGATTCTCTCTGGGGAGAAATGGGTTAGAGCCACATATTAGTCCCTGGGGTCTGACACTGAGACGACAAGCCCCCTTAGGTGGAAGCTTGCCAGAGGGCTGTAAGAAAATGAGACTTCAGTGCACATGAATTTGCCTACTCTTATTCACAGTGAGGGGGCAGCAGGACCTCCCCAGCACGCCCACCAGCCTGCATCAGGCACCTGTTTCAGCCCCTCTTGCACCAGTACTGCTCTCCACCAGAGCAGAGGCTGCTGTTGCTAGCAAGAATATGATAGGGCAGTGGCAGCCACTGAGCATAGGAGAAGCCTCAGCTAGGACCTAACTCTGGCTTTAGCTCCTCCAACTCCAGCCCTACCTCCTACCATGAGGGACTTTTACCAAACGTACAAAGAAGAGTTAATAGCTATCTTTCTCAAACTATTCCAAAAAATTGAAGAGGAGAGAAGACTCCCAAATTCATCCTATGAGGCCACCACTACCCTGATACTAAAACCAGACAAAGATTCTACCAAAAAAAAGAAAATTAAACTCCAATATTCCTAATGAATAAAAATGCAAAGATCCTCAACAAAATATTAGCAAATCAAATTCAATAATATATAAAAAGAATCATACACTATGATCAAGTGAGATTTATTCCAGGGACGCAAGGATGATTTAATGTCTGCAATAAATCAATGTGATACACCACAGTTACAAAAGGAAAAATAAAAATCACATGATTGTCTCAATAGCTGCACAAAATCATTTGACAAAATTCAACATCCTTTCATGATGAAAAAAAAAAACTCTCAACAAAGTTGGTATAGAGGAAACATATCTCAATGTAATAAAGGTCATCTATGGCAAACCCACAGCTTACATTATATTCCTAGTTGAAAAACTGAAAGCTTTTCTTCTAAAATCAGGAACAATGTTGCCCATTCTCATCATTTGTATTTAACGTTGTATTGGAAGTCCTAGTCACAGCAATTAGAAAAGAAAAAGGAATAAAAGACATCCAAATTGGAAGGCAAGGAGTAAAACTGTGACTATTTGCAAATGACTTGATTCTTTATATAGAAAACCTTAGAGTTCCCACCAAAAAAACTAGTAGAATTAGCAAATTAATTCAATAAAGTTGCAGGATACAAGATTAATGTACAGAAATCTGTTGATTTTCTATACACTAATGAACTATCAGAAAGAGAAAGCAGAAAAAATCCCATTTAAAATAGCATCAGAAAGAGTAAAATACGTAAGAATAAACTTAACCAAGAGGTAAAAGATCTTTAATCTGAAAACTATAAGAAATTGATGAAAGAAATTGGAAACAATAAAAATAAATGGAAAGATATTCCATTTTCATGGATTGGAAGCATTAATATTGTTAAAATATCCATACTATCTAAAGCAATTTACAGATTCAGTGCAATCCCCATCAAAATATTCCTGAAATTTTTCACAGAACTAGAACAAATAATTTTAAAACTTCTGTGGAACCACAAAAAAACCTCAAATAGCCAAAAAAAATCTTGATAAGAAATAACATAGTTGGATGTATCATGCTTTATGACTTCAGACTATACTACAAAGCCACAGTAATCAAAGCAGTATATCCCCGACACCGAAACAGGCACGTAGATCAATGGAACAGAACAGAGCACCCTGCAATAAACCCACGCACCTACGATCAATTAATCTATGGCAAAGGAGGCAAAAATATCAATAAGGAAAAGATAGTCTTTTCAGTAAGTGATGCTGGGAAAATTAGACAGTTTCATACAAAAGAATAAAATTAGAACATTTTCTCACACCAACAATGAACTCAAAGTGAATTAAAGACCTAAACATAAGATCTGAAATCATAAAACTCCCAGAAGAAAATATAAACCATAGACTATTTGACATAGATGTTAGAGATGTTTTTTGTTTGCTTCTGTCTCCTCAGACAAGGGAAACAAAGGCAAAAATAAACAAATGGGACCTAACTAAACTTAAAAGCTTCTGCACAGCAAAAGAGACCATCAATAAAAGGAAAGGACAACCTATTGAATGAGAGAAGATATTTGTAAAGGATATGTTTGACAAGGGGTTAATATCCAAAATATATAAAGAGCTCATATGAGCAATCAATATGGAAAAAAAAAAACCTCAATTAAAAAATGGGCAAAAGACCTGAATAGACATTTTTCCAAAGAAGACATACAGATGGACAACAAGCACATGAAATGATGCTTAAAATCATTAATCACTAGGGAAATGAAAATCAAAACCAAAATGAGATATCACCTCACACCTGACAGAATGGCTATCATCAAAAATATAATAAATAATAAATTTGACAAGGATGAGGAGTGTTATGAATGCAAACTGGTATAGCCACTATGGAAAATAGTATAAAAGTTCCTCAAAAACTTAAAAATAGAACTACCATATTCAATAATTCTATTCCTGGGTATATTTCTGAAGAATATGAAAACACTACTTTAAAAAGATATATGCACCCCAACATGCCAATATTCATTAGATCATTATTTACAATAGTAAAGATATCAAAGTACATATATATGTGCTGGAATATTACTCAGCCATAAAGAAGAATGAAATTTTGCTATTTGTGACAACATGAATGGACTTGAAGTGTATTATTCTTAGGGACATTAAGTCAGATAGAGAAAGACAAATGCTTTATGTTTTCACTTATATGTGAAATCTTAAAAATAAAACAAATCAATGAATATAACATAGAAACAGATTCATAAGTACAGAGAACTAGTGGTTACCAGAGGGGAGAGTGATGGAGGAAGGGCGTGGTGGGGGAAGGGGATTAAGAGGAGCAAACTACTGCATATAAAATAAAGAGGGTACAAGCATGTAAACAGCACAGGGAATATTGTCAATATTTTATAATACCTTTAAATGGAGTATAATCTAAAAATTATTGAATCGCTATTTTGTACACCTGAAACTAATATAACATTGTAAGTAAACTATACTTCAATTTAAAAAATTATGCTTAGTGAAATAAGCCAGACACAGAGGACAAATATTATTTACATTTATCCATTTGCACGAAGTACCTACAATAGTCAAATTCATAGAGGCAGAAAGTAAAATAGAGGTCCCAGGGACTGGTCGGAAAGGAAGGGGGAAGTTATTATTTAATCGGTACAGAGATTTAGGTCATGATAATGGAAAGGTTTTAGTGGTTGGTGATGGTTGTGTAACTTTGAGAATGTATTTAATGCCACTGAATTATATACTTACAAATGGTTAAAATGATCAATGGTTTGTGACAATCCAAAATGTTATAAAAATAACTTTTTACACAGCAAACTTTTAAATTTGCTTTTAAAAATTAATCTTTTCTTCACTATATTCATAGTATGTATAGAAAGTATACACATAGTTTGATGGTCCTAAATTCCCTTTAATAAACTACTTCTAGTTCAGTTTTACTGCTTTGTGAATTTTTGTGAAATGAGGTTTAAATTGAAGGGCATGAAAGGATAAACCAAAAAAATCTGGCTTTTTTGAGTGTTGTCTAATTTTTTTTAAAAATATACTTGTTCATAGTCATTTGCTATTATCCCACAGTCATTTCAGTTATGTGAACTATGCTGTCTGCCATTTCTATTAATTTTTACATGCCTTTTGCAAGCAATGTTGGCAAAGATAATTATTTTAAAAAATAAAAGCTGTATTTTGCCAAAGAGAGTGGGATAAAACAATAGAATATTTGCATTTTCTGCAAAATACCAAACATGAATTCTGGGTAGACTTTAATTTTGGTGCTAAAGCTTGCCAGTCCTTTCTGGATGAGATGTATGATTGGAATTTACTTCAGTCCTTTTAGTTGAATATGTGGAGACCAAAAGTTTCCCAATTTAATATGCTAAGTTTTTTTTCTTAATGATTATAGTAACTAGGATTAATTGTAGCATCAGTGGTCCTATGGATTGTCACGAGTGTGCTAAAGGAATTCTAATGAGGAATTCAAATGAGGCGTAGCTTCACAGCAAATGTGACGTACCTCAAGCATCATTGAAATGGTACACTATCATTGAAACTTAATTTTCTCTTAAACTCCAATACCTCACAGTGCTTAAGTGCATGGATTCCAGAACCTCTTTGCATGGGTTCAACTCCCAGCTCTATCATCCATTAGCTATGGAAGCCTGAAGAAGATACAGTTTATGCCTCAGTTTCCTTATCTGTAAAGTGGGAAAATAATAGTAGCTAGTTCATAGAACTGTGATGAGGCTTAAAGGTGAAGTATTTAAAGCAGTACTTGTACAGCTAAATATAATCGGTGGCTAACTCTTTCACAAGGTACACATCTGTCCACTCAACATTAATGTTTTGGATTAAGGCTTCAGTTATTTCATGTACTTAATAAAGCTTTATCCTCTTTACTACTGGATTACTTGTGTTTTCTTCAAAGAATCCTCTTGTTTTCTCACTCCGGTTTGTTTGTCTGAGGGTTGAATGCTTCTCCACAGTGACCATATGCTTTCCATGAAGGATGTGCTATCATCCTAACCAAACTAGGGCTCCTACTTTTTGTACCCAGGCAACCATCTTTGTTTATCATGGTGTTATTAACAGATGGTGGTGCCAGGCAAAAAGTTACCAGAAATGACAGGAATACTTTGTTTGGTTCTAGTTTACCAAAAAAGCTGAATTTTTAAAAGTGTAGTGGTTATCATCATATCCAGAGTCTTACATAACTTTTATTAATCTTAAAATGCCAAGAATCATAGTTGGTGAAATCTATTAGGTGCATTAATTTAAAAAATCTCAAGGGAAGCCTCTAAGAGAATGATTATTTTTCCTTATTTTTTCCCTGCATGATATAACATCTGAAAGCAAAATAATGGCTGGCTCTTGGATTCTTATTTACAAACAACAGAAGAGATATGTATTAATATTATAAAGTTTAATTATCAAAGTTTAATATTATCAATAATTAGCATGTTTATTTAATTTTAACAAACCGTGGCAAATAATAGCAGCATTATTTATATATTCTTAAACATTATATATTTCTCTTTATATTATATATAATATTCTCTGGAATATTACTAACCACATCTTGGTTATTCTTTCTTGGAAAATTTCATGAAAATATTCACCATTAAAACATAATTTAAATTCATCATGACTATGTAAATAATTTAAAATATTTTCAGTTCTGAATTTACAGCATCTTCAGTGTTTCCTACCTGAAATAATTATTTCTATGTAAAACACTTTAGAGATGTAATTGACATACAACATTGCATACATTTAAGGTTTACAAAATGCTGATTTGATACATTTATATATTACAGTATGATTACCACAACAGAGTTGGCTAACATCTCCATCACATCACATAATTGTCATTTCTTTTTTTGTGGTGAGATCATTTAAGATTTACCCTCAGCAACTTTGTAGGATATAATACAGTACTGTTGACTATAATCACTATGCTGTATACTAGATCTCCAGAACTTATTCATCTTCTAACTGCAAGTTTGTACCCTCTGACTAACTTCTGCCCAGTCCCTGCTCCACCACTCTCAGCTCCTGGTAACCACCATTCTACTCTTTGTTTCTATGAGTTCAGCTTTTTTCGGATTCTACATTCAAGTGCATCATGCAGCATTTATTTTTCTCTGTCTGACTTGTCTTACTTAACATAATGCCCTGAAGTTGCATCCATGTTGTTGAAAATAGCAGGATTTACTTCTTTCTCATGGCTGAATAATATTCCATTGTGTATCACATTTTCTTTATTCATTCATTTGTTGACTTATACTTAGGTTGTTTTCATATTTTGACTGCAGTGAATAATGCTTCAATAAACATGGGAGTACAGGTATCTTTTTGATATCCTGTTTTCATTTCTTTTGGATATAAACCCAGAAGGGGAATTGCTGGATCATATAGTACTTCTACTTTAAATTTTCTGAGGAACTTCCACATCATTTTCCATAGTGGTTGAAACAATTTACATCCCCACCAACAATGCACAAGTTTTTTTGTTCTTTGTTTTTTTTATTTTTTGTTTTTTTTCCACATCCTTGCCAACACTTACCTCTTGTCTTCTTGATAATAGCCATTCTAGAAGGTGTGAGGTGATATCTCATTGTGGTTTCCATTTGCATTTCCCTGACGAATAGTGATGTTGAGCATCTTTTCTTGTACCTATTGGCCATTTGTATGTCTTCTGTGGAAAACTGCTTGTTCAGTTCTTCTACCCACTTTTTACTTAGATTGTTTGGGTTTTTTTGTTATTGAGTTGTATGGGTCTTTACATATGTTGGAAATTAACTCCTTATCCAATACATGGTTTGCAAATAAATTCTTCCATTCCTTGGGCTGTATTTTCACTCTTTTGTTTGTTTATTTTGCTGTGCAGACATTTTTAGTTTGATATACTCACACTTGTTGATCTTTGGTTTTGTTTCTTGTGTTTTTGGTGTCATACCCAAAAAATGATTGCCAAGATCAATGTCCAGGGGCTCTCCCTCTATGTTTTCTTCTGAAGTTTTATGCTTTCAGGCCTTATGTTTAAGTGTTTAATATATTTTGAGTTAATTTTTGCGGGTGGTGTAAGATAGAGATTTAATCTTTTTTTTTTTTTTTCGTATGTGGTTACCCAGTTTTCCCAAGACCATTTATAAAGAGATTGTCCCTTCCCCACTGATTATTCTTGGCTCCTTTATCAAATATTAACTGAACTTACATGTAGGGGTTTTTATGGATTCTCTATTCTGTCTCAATATTTTAGGCACTTAATAATAGACTATTTAGCACATTTAAAATCAGGGAATGTGATGCCTTCAGCACTGTTCTTTCTCAGGATTGCTTTGGCTATTTGGGATATTTTGTGGCTTCACACAAATTTAAGGGTTTTTTTTTTTTCCCATTTCTGTGAAAAATGCCATTGGAATTTTGATAGGGCTTGTATTGAATACATAGATGGCTTTGTGTAGTATGGACATTTTTCAATATTAATTCTTCTGATCCATAAACACAAGATACCCTTCAATTTGTATCTTATTTGATTTCTTTTATCAAAGTCTTGTAGTTTTCATTATACAGATATTTCACTTCTTTACTTAAATTTATTCCTAAGTGTTTTATGGCTTTTTTATCCTATTGTGAATGGAATTGCTTTCTTAATTTCTTTTTCAGGTATTTAGCTGTTGATTTATAAAGATACAACTGATTTCTGTGTGTTGATTTTATATCCTGTAGCTTTACTGGATTCAATGATTAATTCCAACAGATTTTTGATTGAGCCTTAATGATTTTCTATATATAAGATATCATCTACAATTAGAGAAAATTATACTTCTTCCTTTTTGATCTGAATGCCTTTTATTTCTTTATTTTGTCTGATTGCCCTAGCGAGGACTTCCATACAACGTTGAATAGGAGTGGTGAGAATGGGCACCCTTATCTTGTTCCTGACTTACAGGAAAAGCTTTCAGCATTTCACCATTGCATATAACATTAGCTGTGGTTTTGTTATATATGGCCTTTATTATGTTGAGGTATGTTCTTTCTATACCTAATTTATTGAGGGTTTTTATCGTGAACGGATGTTGTATTTTGTCAAATGCTTTTTTCCTACTATTTAACATAAAGATAACAATTCCATTCCTAGGGGTATTAGAAGCTCAAATTATTAGAAGATTGACAAAAGAACCTTATTTAATAAGATATATTGTTTATAGTTTTAAATTAAAACCAGTCTTCCCCTCAGCTTTACTTCTAAGCCAGTGAGTATGTTATCTAATCCAAGTGCTTCTGAATTCCTATCATGTTTAATAACAGGGCATTTTCAGAAAATGTTCCCATTATTTCATTATCCCAATTATCTGGAAATGGCTGGTCTTGCCCTCTGTCCGTTCAGAGAAACAATTTAAAGCAACTTGTTAATAAACTTTAAGGAAGAACCTTAGTGAGACAAATGTCAGTGCTTTTGGCTTGTCTAAGGAGACTAAACAAAACAAAGAACACATTATTAAATAGTCATAAGACTTTCAAGCTTTGAAAATATTTACTTAGATCATTTTGAAAGTTTGAAATATGCCAAACAAGTCCTTAGTTGAGTCATATTCTTTCATTCTTTGTAAATCAAGCCTGAGTTAACAGTACCAATAAGAAGTCACACAATAGTTCTCACCCCTTTTTTCTATCCCCCAAACAGATGACCGTAATAAAATCATATTAGTAATAGAGTCCCATGAAATCAGTACTCTGTGGGAGAATAGGAGAAGAAATAATGGGGTAGGATTTTATACCAAATGGAATACATGATATTTTTACTCATGCTATATTATTGGCCTGAAATTCTCTTTTTCTTAATTTTTACATATCCACTGTTTTTTCATTGAAGCACAGTCAGTTATAATGTGTCGATTTCTGGTGTACAGTCATGCATATACATACATAAATTTATTTTCATATTTTTTTCATTAAAGGGTATTAAAACTATTGAGTATAGTTCCCTGTGCTACACAGAAGAAACTTGTTTTTTCAAAACCTATTTTTATATATAGTGGCTAACGTTTGCAAATCTCAAACTCCCAAATTTATCCCTTCCCACCCCCTTTCCCTGGTAACCATAAGATTGTTTACTAAGTCTGCAAATATAAAAAAAGAAAGAAAGAAAGAAAGAAGGACACTATGAAGTTATCTACATATTCACTTCTAATCCATAATTCAAATTCAGCACCATGCTGCCAACCTCAGTAATCTTCCAACAAAAAGCCCTTTCCTTTTTCTGGAAACTCTCATACCATTTTGCTTGTACCTCTTTTGTGATAGTCATCACCTTCCACTGTATATTATGGTTATTTAGAAACTTCCTTTTTTTTTTATTGAGGTATAGTCAGTTTATAATGTGGTGCCAATTTCTGGTGTATAGCACAATGCTTCAGTAATACATGAATATACATATATTCATTTTAATATTCTTTTTCACCATGAGCTACTACAAGATATTCAACATATCTCCCTGTGTTATACAGTATAAACTTGTTTATCTATTTTGTATATACCAATCAGTATCTGCAAATCTCCAACTCCCAGTTTATCCCTTCCCACCGCCCTCCTCCCAGGCAACCACATGTCTGTATTCTATGTCCATGAGTCTGTTAGAAACTTCTTTAGAGCTTCTTCCAGGCAGGGTCCGTGGCTAATTCTTCTACTTAGCATAGTGTCTGGAGAACAGCAGGTGTTGACAGAAGGACTGATTCTTCCATGGCTGGAAGAGAAGTCCCAGATTCCTGCACAGCTGCAGGAATCTGGAGTGAGTTGGATCACTCCTTCTAATCCTCAGCCTCAAAACCCTGCCTGCCTCTCCTTTCTTTCATGCTGCATCTCAGAGGCTGTGAAGCACCACTGGAACCTGTACGCTGGTCTTCTCTAAGAGGAAAATGAACTTGCTCCTAATTCACCCTGTGGAACCACCTTGAAACTGGTTTGGAGGGAAGGGAACTTGTAGAAGCCCCGCTCTGCTTTGTGTCCTTCCTGGAGTCTGACAGAAGTACCATCAACACTCAGAATACCATACTCGCTGATGAGATTGATTTATTACAGAAAGTCCAAAGGGACAGGAGAAGAGAAAATATTTGCAAATCACATGGAAAATAAAAAGTGCTATCAAATACTAAATAATATCAAAACCTGCAATATGAAGAGAAGAAAATATAGCGATGGAGGTAATCATAATGTCACAGAATGACTCACTTGGGTTAAATTATAAATGACAGCCCCTATCTGTGCTTGTTTCTGCTCCTTCTTCCTAACATTCATTTTATGCTTTCATTAAAATATTAATATGTGTATGAATCATCACAGAAAAGAGCAATTGGTCCTTTTTAATTCATTAAATATATACTAAATACTTAGTGATTGCCAGATCAGCATTGGGGGTTAGCAAGGGAGCTGAGCCCATACTTCCACAAAGCATTGATTCTGAGGTGATATAATGTAATATTCATTATAGTGTATGAAAATCAAACCTAATAAAAAAACTCTTATCAAATAAAGATACTCTTCCCCATGAGTGCACTAAATCTTTGGAGGTGAGTAGCAGAAGGACAGGCATTGTATTTTCTGTGTATTATTCATCAAGAAGAAAGCAGGATTATAAAAGGGTTGTGAAAAGAATTTTCGTGTTTCTCGCTTGGTAGGTTGAGATAAAAGGGGAGGATACTTTTTAACACATAGCCTTCACGTGGAATTTTCACTAATTCTGGGAATCCCAGATATGTGTTAAAAATGAGTCAGTCTTCGGGGGTTTCGTTAACTCAGTTTAACCCCGTTATTAAAAATCTTCACACAGAAATACATCATGTTTCCTACATTTTAAAAATGCACATTTTTTATCATTTAGCATATCTGAAATTGGCACATTAGCAATATTTTCATAGTGCAAACCAACACAGAGATGATTTCGCCAGTTGGTTGTGAATATCGACTTGGTAGATCACAAAGAAGGAGTCATTACTACACTTTTCCCTTCATAAACCACAAGTTGTAACAGAAACTGATCACAGAACCTTCTTTTGGAGTCTCAGAAGACAAACAAAGGAGAAGAGAAACAGGATTTTATATACAGCTGATCTTTCTTATGTTCTAACTATTTGCTGGGCATGGATTTAAATCCTCAGAATAACCATATATAATTCTCATTACTAATGAGGAGATAGGTTTAGATATTTTAAGTGCTCACCCAGGTTCACACAGAGAGTAATGAATCTGAAATTTAAACCCACATACCATCAAAAGATCAGCTGCCAAGCTCACTCCTCAGAATGTATTTACCCAAAGTACATGCACTTCATTTCAAATACTCCACAGCTAATTCTGTAATCATGATCATTTCTATTCTAATTTTCTTTCTCATCTCAAGTAAATCGATGCCTTTGTTTCTTCTAAGAGTTAATCTACTCCAAAAACACTGGGCAAATTTTTTAAAGTCAAAAAATAAATTCAAAATATGATTCCTTGTAAACAAGTTCATTGTAGAATCTGGCACTAAAATCAGTTCTAAGCTAATTTCTCCTACAGTTTGTTCAGATACCTAAATAATATTAATTAACTGAATAAGAAGTTATAAAGAAAAGGGAATTTAAAGAGTTGTTTCCCTACATAAAGATTTTAAGTACATTATATACTCTCTTGTGTAAGCACAATTCTAAGCAGCATAAAGTAAGCTGTGGCTCCCCAACTGCAAGTTATTTCCCAACAAGCTGCTATTCATTTTCTTTAAAAAACCCATTAATATTGATTAATTATTGAATTGTTTAAACTGAGTATCTTAGCAAGACCAATATGTCCCTATAAAATGCCATCTACTTCTCTGTATTTCCTTATTTCCTTAAAATATTTTTCTTTTAAAAAATCTATGTGTGTATGTATGTATGTATGTATTTTTAAGGCTAGAAAATTTAGCAAGAAGAGAAAAGTTTTCTGAGACCTGGGAGGTGCCCAGTCCTTAGGTGACATAGTACAGTGAAAAGACCACTAAAACAAGAATTTATTTTTAAAAAGGAAGGAGAGGAATATCGCGTCTGACAGCAAATACAGTCTTTGGTAAGCATCTTATTAGTCTAAACCTCCATTTCCCCCTTTAGTAAAATGGATACAACACCTGTGTTGGCATTTCTTCAATGCCAGTTACTCACCCTCTCCCTCCAATTCCTTTTTTTCTCCTTAGGAAATTCTAACCAATAAAGTCCAGCTTCTGCCCCCTTCAACCTCATCCTACTCACTGAACTAAATGAACTACTGTAGAGCGATGGTACTTTAAACATTCTACTCTCTTAACCCAGAATAAACAGTAGTATAAAAGGTTTTTTCACAAGAGCAGACCTGTTCACTTAAAATCTTTTGTTTGTTTGCTTTTGGAAGTGGGTTGGGGAGCAGGCTTCAATGTTTACAAAGCTTCCCAGGTCTTGGGAACGCACAGCCAGAACCGAAAACCGATGATAATGTAAAAGTGCCGAATCATTGACCTGGTTTGGAGCAGAGGAGTTGCAACAAAGGGATAGATGCTTGCATGTGGTTTAACTTTGGGACTGGTTAATTGGGAATAATGTTTTAAAAAACAAGAAGAATAATTTCAGATTTTAAATTATCAGGCCATCATCTGTATACTTTTACCTGTGCTTCTGAGGATGGAATCAGTCCATCAGTGCACCTTCTTTCTGACTTGTGTGAGCTCATCTAGGTGATGTTCAGTTGAGTTCTTTTTCACTAACACACACTTCAAGGAGACATCTTTCTCCTCTCGCTAATGCCAATAAATATTTTCTTATAATTGGCAGATTTTTACTGTAAAAATTAAATAAAGCAAAAAGTTACTGCAAAACAAACATTTTAAATTTACTTTATTTGTGGTTTCACATGATGAACACGAGTCCTCTCTTCGTTTGTCCTTTCTGCCTTTTGAAATTTGGATACAATTTGTTTCCAACAAAAAGAAAAACATGTTTTCCCTAATTGTGTCACCCAACCCCTCAACCATGGTATCACGTTGATTAAATCCCTGGAGCACAGATATTCCTGACTTTATTTTTGAAGCAACAAGCAACAGCAGGACCATCTTTGCTCTAAGGAGATGGGACTGGGGCACGAGCCTCAGGCATAGTCACTAGTTTCCCTGAGACTCATGACCTGCTGGCTCAGAACTGAATGTGCTCTTTCCTTTTGGTCTAATAAGATCCTGGGTAGGCTTTTATTATCACACTGGCAATACTTTTACTTTTTTTTTCACACTTGTTTGAATGTGTGTCTTTCTCTACTATGCTATTAACTTTCCAAGCAAAAGAACACAGAGCCAGCACCTGGCACACAGCCTAGCACACAGGATTCCATACCTGTTGCACTCAAGAGTGCACAAACACTTCAAGGAAGAAAACCCCAATTTTTTTTTTTTAATTTTCTTTGTTTGCTTTGGAGGTGATTAGATTTATTATTAATTAATTTATTTATTTTAATGGAGGTACTGGGGATTGAACCCCAGACCTCCTGCATGCTAAACACACACTTTACCACTGAGCTCTACCCTCCTGCCAGATATTTTTTCTTCATTGCTCTTCCCAGGCATCACTTCCATTGGACTTCACTTAATATATTTTCAGGCTTCTGATTAAGGTCATCTGGCTAAACACAATTCTGCTTAAGTATTAATTATTATTATTATTATTAATTATTTCATAGTCTATTCAGTATCCCATTCTTAATCTAATGATTTTATTACTATTTCGAGGAAAATAAATAAATGGGCATCTGGGCCACAAAAATACAAAATATTAATAAAAAAAGAAGGTGCTTCTTATTTACTTTTTACTACATAAAAAATTGAAACTGATCACTAAGTAAAAATGTTTATAAAACAATATATTTTTACCCAAAGATTATGTTTTTTTTTATTTTTGAAAAAAAAGATAAGCATTCTAAGATATATAAGGATTAAGAAAGGTGGGCCTAAGTTGAAAATATTTCTCAAAGATGTACTGAACATGAAAGTCACTTAATTGACTTTAATTATGGAATTAAAACTAACTAGTTTCTGTGAATATAATTATAAAATTATTCAAATGTCTTTAAAAATTGTGAATAGACATAAATTGCAAAATTCAATAATTTAATTAAAAACTTCATTTCACATGTGAGATTACATTAACAAGAACAGGAAAAACAGATGAGAAATACAAGGATGATAACATCCTCAAATTATAAATGAAATAAGAATCGGATAAGTGAAAGATCAGTGCAGTATTTTTTTCAAACATTTAAGGATAGCAAAGAATAGAAACAAAACATTTATTTCATTTGCGTTACTAATGGGAAACTTTAAAAGAGATAGAAAGAAAAACCCAGCTCATAAAAGACACAAAACACAGGGAACACAAAAGAAATATAGAAATCATGAATAAGTTGATTTCAGGAAAAACTGATTAATCTTTTAATACACTGTATACAGATGTTTTAATCCCTCTATCAAAAGATAAGGACTCTTAAAATGAGTACAACTCCTCCGCCCCCAGAGAAAAATCTAATCGTATGTTTTTTAAAACAGACAACCTGAAGTAAGTTCCTTGGAAAGTTTAAAAGTAAAAGATTATGAAAATATATATGACAAACATACACAATCAAATAAAACAGGAATCTCAAAAGGAATAGCTGGTAAAGTAGGATTCAGGTGAAATAGGGAAAGATGAGATTTTTTAATACTATTTTACATAAAATCTATAAACACGTCTACATGAGTGATCAACTTTTATGGATAATATAGCATTAAAATTGAAAAAAAAAACAAAACGTGTTAGAAATACAAGAAATATCAGTAGAAATGAAATAGCAGTACACAGAAGAAGTAGGCAAAAATAAATTAGAATATAGAAGACTAACCTCGAAAAATTAAATTTTAAAGAATAAGGAAATTGTGCATAAAGAACTTTTGGAGGAAATAAGAAATGCTGCAATTACAGGCTTTCTAGATTTAGAAAATAATAATTAAAAAACAATTTATATAAAAAACAATATATGGTCAAAGATTTTCTCAAAATCAAATTCATAACCTTAAATGTTTTTGTTATTAAAAATGCTAGGAGATAGATAATACATAAAAGCTAGATAATGTATCTAGGGTGTGTGTGTGTGTGTGTATATACACACACATTTTATATATATACATATAACAGATATGTGTGTGTGTGTGTATATATATATGTATGTATATATGTATATATATATATATACACACACATATACACCTATAATAGAAAGTGTAAGAAAGAGAAGAAGTAATAAATAGAAGGAATTGGGAAATCATTTTCCAAATAAGTACATTTTGCTTAATACAGAAGTACGATCTATTAGGTTTTAGAATGTCGTGTATACAAGGCAGCTCTCTCATATGCAGCCTTACCTTAATTCACCTCTCTTACTACTCTGTCCAACTTGTAAATACAAAATTTCACAGCTCTAGTAAATTTAATTATGCTGCCCAAAGCACAACTGTTCCCTTTTTACTCCTCTTCTCTTTAATTAAATTCTATTTGTAGTTAAAGACATAGAAAATGAGAGCTGGAAGAGGCTTCAGAATCATTCTTATAATGTTTTATTATCATTAATCATCCCTAAATGAAAACTATGTAGTAAAACTTAATAAAGACAGGAAATAGAAATTGAATTATGCATTTTTTTAAAAAATTGAATAAAATCTTTGAAATACTTGATAACGCTACTTTCACTTCCAAACATAAGCATGATTAACTTTTCCAGAGCGTTCTCTCAGTTTACCAGATCATGCAGCACACTGAATAGGATCTATGATACATTGAAATGCCTATTCAACTATGAGAAAATCTGGACTCTGGAAGTTTTGTATCCAGTATTTTACCACTAGCGAGCCGACCCACAGAGGTGGAATACAGAGCATAAGAAATGTGATCAATAAAGTGTGTTAACTTTGTATGGAGACAGATGGTTACTGTTACTGTTACGGTGATCATTTCATAATATATGTAAATGTTGAGTCGCTGTGTTGTACAACTCAAACTAACATAATATTGTATGTCAACTATATTTCAATAAAAATAAATAAATGCATTTTGTTCTAACCCTCTTTAAAACATCTGCCTTTGAGTTTTAATTTCTAAATTTTAATTTCATGAATGAAGAAATATTGAACATCTGAATGCAGATATCCACGGATTCTTACCCTTTCCATGTTTTCCATCTATGAGGCTTTTAAGTTTCTCCAGGTTCCATAAGTAATATATAATATGTGAAGGAAGTATGCAGACGCCAAACCTCTGTCTGCAGAGACAACTTTTTCAGGAGATGGAAATAGAAACAGAGCTTGTTCAAAGGTTTCCAGGCTTGAAAATCCAAGGAGTTGGGTTGAAATCTGACCTCTGTAGAACTGAAATGGGGCAATATTTAAAAGTGAAATGTGGGCTTTAAATAAGATTTCACATGCTGACTATAGAAAATGGAAACAACTTCTGGGTGTCCAGGACATCTGAAGTCTTTAACCAACAGTAACTCACAAATAAAGTCAGAGACGGGACCAAGAATAAAAATACAATGACACTGCATTGTTGTGGGGGAAGAGTGAGCTTTTCTTACGTCTTCAATCTCTTGGAATTCTGTTTATTTTCTTAAGTTTTGTAAACATACATACTATAAGCTTGGCATATCATTCAGGGTATTTTCTTTTCCTCCAAAGTGAGGTGTTTTTATGTTTCAAGGACATAAATAAGAGATTTCTTTTAAAAAATCTTTTAAAACTCATGTTCCAACTAAGTACATCTTGCTGAATATAGAAATAAAGAACCATCAAGTTTTAGGGTGTGCTGTACACGAGGCCATACTCTTATATTCAGCCTTGCTTTAACTCACCTCCCCCTTTACTCTGCCTCACTTGTAAAGACAGAATTCCACAGATCTAGTAAATTTAATTATGCTGCCAGAAGTCCAGCTGTTACCTTTTTATTTCACTCCTCTTCTATTCTAGTAAATTCTATTCGTATTTAAAGATACAGAAAATTAGAGTCGAAAGCAGCCTTAAAATCATCCCCATAAATGTTTTCTCATCCATTGTCTGAAGTGCTACTAGCAGATGAATAATAGAGCAGGAGAAAAATCTAATGAGTTGATTAAAAAGTGGACCAAAAATAACACTGATTTTCCTTTTGCTTTGCTCACTGGTGCTGCACATTTGTTGCAGAGTTGCTGAATCTCTGGCTCAAAGTGGGGAAGGTGAATGCAGAGTCTCAGAACTACAGTCTGCCTCCACCTTCCTGTTTGACATCTTGACTCACTGGTCATTGCCCCAAAGCAACCAATCTCAAGATTGTATAGGGCTAGCCCTTTGGAGAAGCTGCTGCAGCCATCCTTACTGCCGTCTGCAAGACAGATGCCGCAGCTTCACCCTGGACTCTTGGCTCCCCACCAGACTTCCTCAGTGATCTGGTTTTTCTTTGTCTTAATTACAACACTCAGGCCCTGGGTCTCAGACTTATCTTAAGGAAGTGATCATGAAATGTTATGGACTGAATGCTTGTGTTCCCCTCAAATGCATGTGTTGAAGACCTAACACCCATTGTGATGACATTTGGAAATCTGGCCTTTGGGAGGGAATTGGGTTAGATGAGGTCATGGGGTGGGGCTCCAAAGATGGGATTAGTGCCCTTACAAGAAGAGGAAGAGAGACCAGAGATATCCCCCCTCTCTCCATCTCTTTCCACTCTGTCTCTCTCTCCCCTCACCATAAAGGACACTGCAAGAAGGGGCCATTTGTAAGGCAGAAAGAGAGCTCTCGCCAGGAGTGGAATCTGCCAGCACCTTGATCTTGGACTTCTCAACCTCCATAACTGTAAGAAACACATGTCTGTTGTTTGAACCACTCAGTTTATTATATTTTCACGGCGGCCTGAACTAAGACAGAACACTCAAGCTTCCCCAGTGCCAGGTGAGAGCACTTTCCCTTAGCCAGCTTGGGCACCTTAAATGTCTCTTTCAGTCAATGCCTTGAATACTCAGGGATGACCCTCATTCCGCTGAGGACTATTAGGTGGGGCCTGGTGGTTACTCTCCACATGTCCAGTCTGTTGTTCTTCCTAACCAAACCCCTCTAACCAGAGATGATACACACAAGTGTATACATGATACACAAACCGAGAAAGTGAGTAAAAATCTTAAGCTGCTACTTTTATCAGCATGGAATATAACAGAATTGTGAAGCTGTAATGCTGAGCTGTAGCTTGGAGATCCCCTCTGTTGCAACACCTTTTTTCCATCGCCAAAGAAAGTAAATCTCAGAAAGGTTGATGGCTTACCTAAATTCACATAATCAGGGTAGAAACAGGCACAGGAATAACACTCCGTCAATCTGTTTTGCTCAGCTCCTTTTAGGCTTTAAACAATAACTTTTACTGTAGAAAATATCAATAAAAAGGCTTAGTTCAATGTTTTGGATTGCACACCCATGCATATGCCCTCATCTGTCTTTTAAGGCTTTGGAAAAGTTGATATCACCATGTATGCTTAATATTTTGCCACATGCTACGATTATAGCATGACAAATCAAAGCCATAATAGTAACCCTAGCTTCTTGTTCTTCCAATTTCAGCTGTCATCTCCTAAACCAAAAGTCTTCCACAACAATAGAAGCAAAAATCAGACAGACATGCTTATTATGCATTTGGGGCTGGAGAGATAAACAAGACAAGTCATGCCTTCAGCAAAATACAGCCCATTTGGAAAGACTGACAGCTGTGCAAAGTCTGTCAGCAGGAAATAACGCTGGGATCATCTCTAAGGTGCTATAATCAGAAACCAAAGTCTTGCAATTGAACCAAGGATGTTGGATCATTTCTTTAGGGAAGAATGAAGGGAGATTTGATGCCAGAGGTCTCAAATGGTGATTAGAATCTAGGCAAAAAGAAACAGAGGAAGACGTGATAAAATAAATGCTCTAAGAAAGTCTCAGAGGTGGACAGTGACTGGACTTTTCCAGTGAGCAGTGGCTAGGTCAATGTCGTGAAAGGTAACAGAGAACAGTGGTAGTCAAACAAAGAATTTGGAAGGCAGGTCAGAGCCAGCCAGATCACGTAGGGCTTATGATGACATGCTAAGAATTTCATTTTAATTTTGTAGCCTGCAGAGCTAAGAAAAGTGATCCTTAGCAGAGAAATGTCTCTTAATTACAAAATTACAACAACAGAAACAAACAAATAATAATAACAATATGTGATTTGCAGATTGTCTCCTTCCTCTGCATTTCAACATCCTGGATGTGAGTAATCCAGTGTGTCACAAGTTGTTGGGGAAACCTTATCACCAGAGTGATCCTCTCACGGTGATCTGTTTAATCTTTTCAAAATCTGCTGATGGTTTCACTTGCTGGCTGCCAAGGTTCTGGCTCCGGCTTCAGTCCTCACTTAACAGCTCCTTGGCTGCCCTGCTCCATTCATCCATCACATGCTTAAAGTCCATCCAAAATTCTGCGGCACATCTCACTTTTTCCATTTCTTGTAGTGCTCATGTTACGCTGGCCTTTTGTACACCTGAAAATTAGATTCAAGTAATTTCTGGTTTTGATGTTTCAAGCACTTCATGCCTTTGTGCTTACAGAGTGCCCTTCAAGGCTCTGGTTGCACTCTTGTTGAGACTGGATTCAGAGTTTTCACTGTTAAGGTTCAGCCTGATCAAGAAGAACAAGGATCATCCTGGACTTGTCTGCCTAGCTGAGTTAAAGACTATCAGGGTGTTGATTAATCTGCTGTATTATTCCTAAAACTGACCTCTGTATATCACCTGCCTTCTGTCCCCAGAAACATTTTTCATAAATTTTAAGCCACCTTCTCTAATTATTTAGTGTTCTGACGGTAGCTTCTGAAAATAGGAAAATGTTTTAATTTCACGAAGAAAAAATCATTTAAGTGAAAAGTGCCAATCCCTGTTTTGATGGAGAAATTCTTCTTGAAACTCATCCGTTACTTCTCTCTTTTTCTCTCTCTCTTGCTGCCTTTGTCTCTCTCTACCCATTTACTTCCCTTCCTTAATTTTTATCTCTAAGAATTTATCCCAAATTGCTCCCTTAGCAATTCTACATTCAATTGTTTTAAAGATCAGAAGACATTCCTTAGAGAAATATGCCCATTATAGAGATGAAAATACTGAGACACGGGTAAGATGCCTTTTAGGTCTGTTTGTGAAGGTAGTTACAAACCTACTATAGAAACTCAGAGCTCTCAGTCCTTAGTCCACTGAGAAAGTAATAGCTCTGATTTATAAATTAGTTTGAACGAGATCATGAGTCTTTCTCCTGACTTGGAAGTAATCTTGGCTTCTGGCTAAGAAATCAATTACATCATATCAATTAACTCAAGGACAGAAAAGCCTAAGACTTGGCTGCCCAGAACTTAGAAAAAAATCCAGCTTTGGCTCAAGGAATCTCTTATGGAAATGAACTAGCCTCAGTGGCCACTGAAGAATCTTATCATTTGCTTAAATCATCTTGCTCTAAATCCTTGATTTAGTAAATGCTACTTTAGACATGACATATATTAGTTTTCTGTACTGAGAGAAAGATTCTCATTCAGCTTAGAAAATAATAGAATGCTATTACATGCAAATTAGTTTTTCCTCTGTAATTTATCTTCATTTTTACCTAGACTTTTTCAGTACTTTTTCTTATAAATTTTGCTTTAATTTCTAAACATTATAAAAATAACTCTCAAGAATATTGTTACATCTGCATTAAAATCATCTCAGTCATTCCTTTTTATGGAAATTGCCACTTTTTTGGCATTACCTTTACTGATAAAAATTGTGTGAATAGTCATGCACAAGAATAATAAAAATATTTATTATTTATCAAGTAAACTGGAGATAAGTTGTTTTATGGAAAGAGGTCTTACTTTGGAACAAGACAGACTGAAGCCTGGCCATCTGTTGTTTCTAGGGTTTAAGCAAGTTACTTCACATTTCTTTATGTGTAATATGGGCTACTGATTACGACCATGTTGTAAGAACATAATGTCCTGGGTGTAGCAGAACAGCTCAGGGGTGGTTCACATTATGTTCTCAAAAGTATTAGTCCTCTATCTTCCTTCCCAGAAGGTAAGAATGTTGCACCATTGTAGTGATGCTTTTCATTTGAGCCTTATGATTTTACTAGATGTGACCATCCTTAGCTTCCATCATTAAAAAAAGTGTTAACAAATTAATGATGGAAGAATGAGTTCATTTATTTCTTTCTAATTGCAAGAGCATTTTGCTAACAGAGACTTTAAAAAGACAAATATTTTAAATTATATTATATTTTCTTCAGCCAACTAGTGCAGCATTTTATGAGGATGTTATCCTCAACATTTTACTTTAGTTAAAACAAAAACTCTAGGTTGTTTTTCTCATTAAGCCAGAAGAAGCTGTTGCCTGGTTACGTGTCCAGCATGTATTTGAATGAACATTAATGAATTCATCTTTTTTTGATGTGTTTTATGTCATGTTTCAAATCTATCTCACAGACTCATCAAAAAGGAAGATTTAATGTTAAACCTAAAGCCAAACATCAAGGTAACTTAACTAAAGAAAGACAAATTATAAAGGAGGTGAAAAGGGGGAAATAAGAGAAAGAAACAGACTGGGGAGATCAAGGGAAAAGTGAAATGAGTCAGAGGAAAATTAGTTAAATATTGAATGTCTAACTATCTTACAAAATTAGAGGCAGAGGTTGATCCAAGTTCTGAATATACTAATGTAAATATACCTATGACAGCACTCCAGGCTTATTCAGAATGTCATTTTAAGAACTTAATATAAACCTATAAAAGAAAGCCACATGAACAAGAAAAGTCTGTGTGTTTTTTTTTTAATTTTTTCATATTCAGACATATCCTGAGATAAATTCTAAACATCAAGGAACTCCTTTACCTAAAAATCACTCAAAGCAATAGAAGATTCAGTGGAGACAGGAAGGTCTAACATATTGAGAATGTATTAGATATGTTCTTTAAAAAAATACATACCTGCAACGTGTAATCAGATCTAAATTTTGGATGTAAATTCCAAGTCAGTTGCTTATGACCTCAACACATTTTATCCCAGTTCTATGAAACTGTTTCCTCATGACAATAATTCCTCCCCACGTTCCTGTTCACCAGAGCACTAGATGGACATTGTACAAGTGGTAGAGGTGAAATCATCGAGTAGAAGCTACACAGAGGAAGTTCAGCGTTCAATAAAATTAGAAAAATGTGTCTAATCATTAAAGTTCACCATGATGAAAATGAGACCAGTGCTATGGGCTGAATTTTGTCCTCCCAAAATTCATATGTTGAAGTTCTTACCCCAATACCTCAGAATGTGACTATATTTAGAGATCGGCTCTTTAAAGAAATAACACGAGGTCATTAGGGTGAGCCCTAATCCAATAGGACTGGTATCCTTATAAACAGAGGAGATGAGGAGACAAACAGGCGGAAAGGGGAGACCATGTGAAGACACTGGAGGAAGAGGGCCATCCGAAAATCATGGAGAGAAGCCTTGGAAGAAAACCAGCCATGCTGACACCTCAATCTCAGGTTTCTAGCCTCTAGAATTGTGAGAAAACAAATTTTTGTTGGATCAGCCACCCATCCTGTGGCACTTTGCAGCCCTAGCAAGCTAAAACAACTCGCAATATCTCTTTGGTAAGGATGTTTTATGAGATCATAAAAATAAAAGGACAAGATAGCTAAGTTCCCCTCCAACTCTGGGATCTTATGATCTGTTAAAAAAGAAATGGTGGGAGGTGGAAATTTGTTTCTATGCCTGTTAATGTCTCTTTCAACCTTAATTTTCTGGGACCCTGTTGACTCTCTCTCATTTCCCATTTTTTCTATTTCCCCCAACGTTCCCCTACTTATTCTAATTTCTTGTACCCTATATGACCCTACTGTCCTCTACTCTTGGTTGATTCCCAAAATGCTATTTAGACCATACCCAAAATAGATAAAACTCAATCTCACTTTCCAGTCAATCTACAAACTATGTCCTGTGTTATTATCTATATATAAAATATTACTTCCTCTCTAGACTGCCAACTCTTTGAGACAGAGGCCATCATATTTATTTTGCTTTTTCTGGAGAACTGACTACAGTACTTAGCATAAACTAGCTAGTTCATTTATCATTAATTAGGGAGCCAAAATTAATGTCCACTATGATCACAGTGTCATTCTCTTCTTGCAATAGTTAGGATCAGCACACTCAGAAATAACGACATGAGTGCGCCAGGCAGAAAGATATTTAAGGAATACTTACTGCAGTTGTTTCATTTACAAAAGAGGAAACCACAAACACAAATATAGAAAGTTGTAAATCTTATAGGGAACTAATAATCAGATACACATTTTACTACTGAGGGCCCCTCACTCACTTTTTTACTCCACTTAGCTTTCATTTTTCTCTTTCTTTCTTCTACATTTGTCCCTGCAGTTCCTACTTTCATACTTTTTATTTCATTATCCTTTCCTGATTTAAAGGAATAAAGACTGGAAAAAATTGGAGGAAAATAAAGAAAACAGACATGTTTTAATGCTACATTGGCTAGTATTTATACAAGCATAAAAATAAGTTTTGTTATAAACACAGAGGTTTTGTAGGTACTTTTATAATTATTCAGTGGAATTAATATGTACTTAGTCTGGACTTTGTGCAAATCAGACTTCCATTTGCAAAGCAGAGTATTATGAGCACTTTCAATGGAGTAAAGATTGAAGAAGGGAGAGCAAAATCCACTAGATGAGCCATTAAAAAAAAAAAAAAAACTTGAATCCATTTCCTTAACAAACTTGCAAAAGGTTAGTTTTGCCATGATTTTGGCTATAAAACAAAGTAAAAAATGATTTGTCTCTCTGTTTACCAATGTTTGGTCTTGAACTTAAAAAAAAAAATTCCTATTTATAAATTTACATTCAAAATTATTACTTAGTTGTTTAGAAAATCTTGAAAATGTTGGGTGGACCAGCGGAAAGGTGAAATCAGATGCGTGTTGGACTAAAGAGCTTAAAATGTTTCCCAAACATTTTTGGTTCTATAAAATCTAAATTTATTTTCTCAGAAATCATCAAATGCTTGTTTATACTGAAAAGACATGAAGCCATTTTCCAATCTCTTTCATTTAATTCATACTGCTTTTTAAGAACTGCTTGTTACGCTGAAAGACTGAGTTTCTTTACTGGAACTAATAAGTTTTTATTTTTTTAAACACAGTAAGAAGAAATTTGAAAACCTAGTAGGTATAGGTGGTTCTTCATGTTAATGTTTACTTGATTTGAAATCTATGACATTGTTTTTTTGGAAAAACAGTAGAAATCTATATAATTTCCCAAAGATCCCCTATCCCCCAAGCAAAAAGGAATTCTAGGTAGAAGTGTTATTTAAATGAATGCATCTCAAAAATGTAATGAAGAAAAAAGTACCATTATGTAATGGCAAAAGTAACATCTTCTGATGTGTTAGGTCAGTTTCATCTGTAACCAAAAGGAATCAATTTAGAGGGGAAAACAGAAGTCTTCTATACATATAAACAGCTTACACTCAGAAAATTCAAGTGCAGATAATAAAGCTAAACATGGTTTTATGGCAACTATAAATGTTCTATATACATATAAGAATGAATTGTAATTTATAATTACTTTATTCTTCCAGGAAATATTTATTGAAAAAGTTCTACGTGTCAAGCATCATTCTGGGCTCCAGAATCATAGTGTTGACAAGAAAGAGAGGGTTTCTTCTCTTGTGGAGTTGGCATTACAGTGGGAGAGAGCAGATCATAAATAAGGTAATTCCGGAAGAAAATAAAGTAGTCGATGGAGTAAATGATGATGATGGGAGGAAGTACATTTAGATAAGGCAGTCAGAAAAGCTTTTCTATAAGGAGGAGGTGATGGCTGAGCTGAGATTTGAAGAAATCAGCCATGGAAAATTTGGTAGGTGGAATTCCTGAAGGAAGGAGCAAGTGTGAAAGGCACCAACAGGAATGATCCTGGAGTACTCTGGTGGTGAATTAAAGAAGCTGGAAAATTCTTAGATACTTTTCTTCTGCAAGGTGACATCTATTTTCCTGCCCCTTGAATTTGGGCAGGCTTCCAACTGCTTTGACCAAAAAAGTGTTAGAAGTGAAGTTGTACCCATTCCAGGCTAGTCTCTCAGGCAGCTTCCACCTGGTCTCTTGGAGCCCATAACAGACAGATAGCTCCATTAACCCTTCTGGAGAGAACAGGGAGAGGACCTGAGACTACAGACAGAGGCAGAGAGCTCCAGACATGTGACACAGGCTACTTTTGACCTCCCCAGGCCAGGGGCCATTTGAATACACCATGAAGAGCAGAAGCGTCACCCAACCAGGCTCTACTGGAATCTCTAACTCACATACTTCTGAGAAATGATAAGATGGTTGCTGTTTTGTTGTTTTAAGCCACTGAAGTTTGGAGACATCTGTTATGCAGTAAAGGGTAACTGGAACATTTCCTAGTGCAGAAAAAGACCAGTATGAAAAGTGCGTGATGAGTCAAGAAGACTGACCTGGAATGGGGCCAGACTTTTCATTTTAAGTTCCCTTGAAGGATAAGATTGGAGAGGAAGTGTGATTCTTACCTAACATATACTTTTAAAAGTACATCTCTGCTACTTTTCAGAAAAACAGATTTTAGAGATTTAAGGGTATACACAGGAAGAACAGTTTTCAAAAAAGTATTGTAGTCACGTGACTATCCCACTTAATTCTCCAAACTCTTGAGCTACCAACTTGTATTATCTTTATTTTACAAATGAGTAAACAGGAAAATAAAGGTCAAATAACTTGCACAGTGCTGCACAGATAATAAAATGTGGGAAGTATAACTGAAAGCCAGGCTGATTCCTCTAACCTTTGTGCTCGGTTGCCTGGCCTTAGTCATGCTGGCTGTGCGCCTTTGCAAAAGAACGCTGTCTCTAGCCTGAAATATACAGGAGAGCCCATTTTCAAGGCTCTGACCTTTAAAGGTATGAAATTTTCCATTCACATAGAGGTTTTTAAAAATTGCAGAGCAGGAAATAACAATAGTCTAGCTGGAGATTTATAGGACCATTGTGACCAGACCTACGTGGACAGCTGCAAGACTAAAGGATTCCTGTGCCAAGACGTTTGCAACAACCACTACACCCCCTCTCTTTTTGGTATTTAAGAAGCCTGTATTCTAACTCAGGTAAGATGGTTCTTTGGAACACTAGTCCACCATCTTCTCAGTCTGCTGGCTTTCCCAATAAAGTGGATATTGGCCTGTCGTGCAGTGAGCAGTATGAGCTTGGACTCAATAACAGTACAATTTAAGTTAAGCCGGATGACTAGGGGGAGTCACCAGAGACTCAGACCCTGAAACCAAGATTTTGGAGTTTACATAGTCACTATTGATGCAGAGTTACTGGAAAGACCATGGGAGTGAGGCACTGAGGTGGGGTTGGAAAAAAAGACACCACTGGAGTGAGGAAGTTAAGTGTGGAAAGTACAAAATATCAAGCAGATCATAAAGGAGGAAGCCAAAAGCAAGAATGATGACATGAGCAGTGACAGAAAGAAAATCAGAGAGCCTAGTGATAGTGTGTGTGTGTTTGTATAAATATAAAACAGATGTTTTATTTTTCCTTCTAAAATGCAAGGTTCTTGTAGGTAAGGGCCATGGTTAATTTTGGTCTTGCCTGTTGTGAAAAGTCTACAGTTTTATATTATGATATAAATAAATGTATAAATGTATAAGTACCCTAAATATCCCTCTAACGTGATTTGGATAAATGAATCCATTTCTAGAAATTTAAGAAAACTAGCCAGCAAGAAAAATATTTAAAAGTAAATATTTATTTGAAACCTGATGGGCATAAGAAACCACTAATTTCCTACAAACATAATTATTACATCAATCTTGTAAGAACACAACTCTGTAATTTTTTCATTTGTTCTGCCTATGACTATGCTCAAGAATCACACAAAAACTCAGACACAAAAAAGCAAAATGTTAAAGAACTGCTTTTAAGAATCTCCATAGTTCCCAAAACTTGCAATAAGGTTGGGTTTCTGTAAGTTCAGTTATTTTTAGGGTAACCAAACTTGTCAGTTTTTCTAATTTGTGTTTATTGCCCTGAAGTCCTATCTGATTAAGAATTTGTCCCAGATTTTTTTTTTCAATTTAACCAGGTATGATGTTAACAATTACATGAAAATAAGCTTTCATGGGTTTGATGCTACTCCACCTGGTAGTTCTAACTTCTGCCAAGGTCTCTCTGAGTGGGAGTCACACATGTGGTACACAGAGATTTTAAAGACTATCGGAGTCTACAGTCTTTCTTTTCTCAATTATTCCCTGATGTGAGGAACTAACACCTCACCTTCCAGGACAGCTTGCAGCTGTTTACTGACAAAATCCTAGTGCTAAGGACTACTCACTCCTCATCTCAGTTAACGATGGGAGGAAAATCGAACTTGGCATGCTAGCCAGGTGTGCTGTGATTTGTCCCACAGCCTTCAAGGTGCATGAATTCCTCAGACCACCAGTTGGTAGATCAATCGGAAACCTATAGGGTAACTAGAAGGTGGATACACATAAAATCTATGCAATAAATAAAGGCTAAGTTCTACCATAAGACACAGAATAACCTGAACACTTCCATTGTGCTGTTTGTCATTCACTGTATGATGCATTACTGTATCATGAAAATCTAAAACAAGTAATTGCTTTTATATGATTGGAAACAATTTTATTCTTGAATACACTTTTCAACAACAATGAAGTTAGCAAAAGGGAAATGCATGTTAAATGAAAGATTAAATATAGCGTTCTTACTTCTCTAGAGGGTTTATGATGAACACATGACATGTAAAATATTTGTTGACAGTTACTATCCTCAGTGAAGACCATGTCTATATTACTTCAGCAAACCCAAAGGTACACATATACTGAAAACTCATAAATATCTTTTTTTAAATATTAGTTCCTTCTTAAAGTCCAAAAGATAATTTAATATGCACAGTTGTAAATGTTTATGTCTTTCTCTAGAAGCATGGTTTTTTCATTCAGATCAAGTGGATTATTCTTCTGAATTAATTTTGCACATTTTAGATTTCAAGTTTTTTTATTTTACATACAGAAAAATGAAACAATTGCTATTAATGCCTCAGCTCCATTAGCAGAGGGAAACCCTTCACAGACAAATAAACCATAAAAGATTTTTTTAAAAAATCAGTGTCATCACAGAGCAAAATCAATGTGTTTGGAAATTCACCTTCTGAAAGTAAAATATCTGATATTATTATTAAAAGTGCTGTTGTAAATTCATTTTAAAAGTTTCCACAGAAGATAGAATTGTTTTTGCAGTAATAATACAAATATTAATTTTGTCAGTACAGAGCAAAATGGTACAAATATTCTTTTATTAAGAAGCAAAAAGAGCAGAAAGATACCTAGAATTGATCGCAGCACAAACATAATTCACGATTGTGCTCAAATAATATTCCATCAATCTAAATGGAAACTAGAGTTGTCAAAATTTACATTTCTATATATTTTTACAGAGCAACTAAACCTCAAAAGTTTATTACAAAGCAGGTGTTGAATACAAAAAGAAAATTGTTCACCATGACAAAAAGCACTTTTACTTTCTACTACTTGTCACCAATCAGATTTTTAAATGTTTGGAACTTTGAAGAATTTTTCTGTAAGTCAACATATCCTATAATTCACATGAAACATTTTATACAGGAGTCTTTTATACTTCTATTTTATTGTGTTCAGAGTTAGCGGGAAATCTCTAATCAAATTATTCAACAAATAGAGTACCAAAAAAATAGTCAAGATGTTAGTGAATTGCTTTTATTGGAAATCAAGTTTGCAATTGAGAAGACATCAGAATTTATCCCTAGAAAAGCACAGGAGGAATTGAATCGATAAATGGTGACAATTCAAAAGTGTACAAAATTTAATTTTGAAATTTTATCATTTTTCTTTGGAGTATCAACATGGGAGAAATCTTTTGATACAGTTTCCATGTTCCCCTGAATACATTTATCTGTTTATGATTTTTGCAGCATCTAAATTTGGCAAAAAAGTCAAAAGGATTATAAAGAGACATTTACATTAATTTTCTTATAAAAATATTTATTGAGGTACTTAAATAAAAGTAAAATAAAAATAGTATCTGTATTTGGGCTGAAATATTTTACCATATTTCAATTAAAAATTAGAAATGAGATTATCCTTTATTTGGTAGGAATTTGCTCTAAACTTTCCAGGTAACTTAGCATCTGTATAGAAAATATTTTCTCAATCAAGAAGATTATGCAGAGAAAAGTCTAAAATAAAAAAGCTTTTCAGATTTATTAACCACAAAATGTAACTTTGAGTGAGATTATATATAATTTCATGGAAAATAAATAATAAGCCTATGTTGCAATAAAAAATACCAGTGACATGGTATTAGAGATAGATATGGATTTTAAAAAAAAAACCTTAAGTTCTTTAATAGACCAAGATAACTATTCTAGTTATTGTATTTTTAAAATTAAGATAAACAATATAAAAAATTGTTTTACATTGCTTTTATGTATAAAATTTTATTTTTAAAAAGAATTTGGTTTTAAACATAGTTTTTGAAAAGAATATTTTATCAGTCCACAAATATGATAAAAACAATTTATATGTCAATAAATTAATATCTCAAAAGCTTATATATTTTAAATTATTTTAGCATCTCTCTCAAAAATGTTCTGGCTTTATGATAAATGATATGATTCACCTAGTCATAGTATTTTTTTTTTATAATTACTGTTACTCCTTTTTATTCACAATTTTTGAGCAATTTTCTGAAATTCAAATAAATGTCTATTATCAGAGTGTTGTATCAGAGACTTGGAAAATTTTAGAGCCGAGAAAGAGATTAGAGATCTTGAGGTCTGAATTCCACATTTTACTGCTAAGAAAACCAAAATCTCAGGAGCTAAATATTCAACCCAAGTGCATACCTTAATTATTAGCAGAGTTGGGCCTGGGGATCCCAGTCTCCTAACAGCCAGTCAGTGTTCTTCTCAGCACACCGTGCTTCAGGTACGAGCTTTCTGCTCACATAGTCCTACAAATGAAAACGATGGTCAGTTCTAACTAAAATGAATTATGTTTTGCTATTATGTTCTTTGTTGGGTTTCATTTGCAAATTTGTAAGTCAAAATTATATGTTTCCATCAATTTATTTCTTCCTAAGAATTTTCCCATGTACTTTGCTAATAAAAATAATTGAATATGTAGTTTTCTGGGTTTATTTTATATATATATATTTTGATCTGGATCATTCTGAATTTTTTAATAACTTTACAATAAATGAAAGCAACAATTTAAGGTCTTGATATTCAGTTTGTGGTTTAAATGCTGACATTAGGGAATGAGTAGTTCTTATTTATCTGAAGACTGCTATTATGATGCAATCCTTTTTACAAAGCTTAGAAAAAATGACCAACTTAAGCTTTTGTTGATTTATAGAGGATGAAATCATAATTGTATTTCAAGAGAAAAAATAACCACCAAGTTAAAAAGCAAGTTGTCTTCAGTTGTATCATAGTCTCAATATTTATGGGTGGGAATTAAAAAATCAATATGCTCCCATTTTCTGCTAGGAAAATCTACTTATGATATTTCTGAATTTCTCTCTCAGGTTATGAGCAAAAACACATTGTCATGCTTTGTGCATTTGCTAATGAGAACTGACACTTTCTGGCTGTTCTTTCACTGATTGACACTTTTCACTTTGGAAAAAAATGAAATGTCAATTTCCAAGTAAGGATGAAAATCTTCCCTCAGACTATGTGTTTACAACAATCATTATCAGTATTACTCTCGGAAAATGATGCAGAGAAAGCGTCAAAGCTAAAAGATCTTTCCCCAATATAGCACTAACGGAAATTGAATACAATATCAAAAATTATGTATACACATGTGTTATACACATATAGTGTCATTCCTCATTATTCAAGAATTCCACACTTTCAAATTCACCTCCTCCTCTCTAAAATTTATCTGTAATGGCAAAATCCATTCTCCTGGATTTTGCCATCATTCACAGACATGAGCAGAGGGACAAAAATTTTGAGTGGCCTGACATGCACGTTCCCAGCTGAAGCAGAACAAACTACTCTCTCTGCCTTCTCGCTTCAGCTCTCCTACTATAAACAAGTGTCCTTTTCACAGTCTATTGAATGTCATGTTTTTTACATCTTTGTGGGTTTTTTTGGTGATTTCATTGTTTCTAATGGACACTGGGAGTAGCACCAAAGTGCTGTCAAGTGTTCCTAAAGGCAAAAAGACTGTGATTGACCTTATGGGAAAAATATGTGTGTCGTACAGACTTCATTCAAAGCATGAGTTTTAATGCCACTCAGTGTAAATGAACCAAAAATAATTGAAGCGTAGTCAGTTCCAATGTGTCAGCTTCTGGTGTACAGCATAATGTCCCAGTCATACATATACATACACACATTTGTTTTCATGTTCTTTTTCATTAAATGTTATTACAAGATATTGATAAGTCTCCTGTGCTATATAGAACTAATTTGTTTTTTTTATCTATTTTTATATATTGTGGTTAACATTTACAAATCTCAAACTCCCAAATTTATCCCTTCCCACCCTCTTTTCCCCGATAACCATAAGATTGTTTGCTATGCCTGTGAGGCTGTTTCTGTTTTGTGGATGAGTTCATTAGTGTCCTTTTTTTCCTTTTTTTTTTATATATATATCTAATAAGGTGCCTAAACAGAAAAACACATAAAACAAGGTTATGTATTGATTGGTTGACAAAAATGTAATCAGAAGCTCATGGACTCTAACCCTGTATTTCCCCTGGGAGCAATGGTTCAGGATTCATTAATTCCATGTCCACAGTAATTCTAGAGAGCATTAACTACCAGGAATAATGAAAATCAAAAATACATATATACATATATGTATGTATATATATACATACACACATGTATGAAATAAAACTAACTCAGCAGATGAAATTTAGGAGACATTATTTGTGATGTAAATTTTGTCCATCTGGTCTGACTGAACTCTCTACCTTTCGACTTCCTTCCATTCATGGCTGTTCTGAGCTTATTACTGGCAACAGAGAGCTCAATGAAGAGTCGTTTTCTTCCCTTCATCCTTTCACCTCTGGGTTCTTGAGACTCCAAGGAGAACTCTCCATAAATACAACCCCCAGGATCTAAGCCCCATCTTGTCTCTGAAGAAGGTCAGAGGATGGCCACACGAGGACCCTTCCCACCCAGGGAGGCTGCTGGGCAGAATCCTCAAGATCCAGGAAACCTGTCCACCCTCATCATAGTCATGAATGTGTAAAATCCTCTCAGTGCTTCCAAAAAGAGAATACAACTTCAGCACAGTGTGTTTTTAAATGGAAAGCGTAATTCCCCAAATTCAGATTGTGAAGTGTCAGTTCCAACCCAACAAAAAGGAAAAAGGAAAAGTTTTGCTACAGGCAGAGTGGTTTTCTGTTGTTGCTTTTCAAGGTGAAGATATTGTCAGACTATTTGTGGAAATCAGATTACAGTCCATCTAAATGGAGTGAAATCAAATGAAAATAATGAAATAATATTTTCCTGACATTTAAAATCGTTCTACACTTCTCAAGAGCCAGTTTTAAAAAGTATTTTAGCAGGGAGGGAATAGCTCAGTGGTAGAGCGCATGACTAGCATGCATGAGGTCCTGGGTTCAATCCCCAGTGCCTCCATTAAAAATAAATTTTAAAAACCTAACTACCTCCTCCCAAAAAACAACTAAATAAAATTGTTGAAGCATTTTAATTCATATTCAGGTTCAGGTTATAGTTTTTGAAATACCCATTTTATGACTCTGGATAATGGAGAAGGATTGATTAACAATACAATTCAATGAAAACGTGTTTATCTGGACCTGTTCCTGCCTTTATGATACTAATCTGCTTGGCAAAGATGAACTGTCTCCCACGCAGCCTCACTGAGTCAACAGCACCTGCAGCCCAGTACAAGTGTGTATGGATTGTGAGGTCACTGGATCTATTACATTTCCTGCATAACTTTAGTCCCAGAGCAGGTACATATCTACCCTAAGGCTGGGATGCTCCAACATAAAAATTCTGGAACGTAGAAACTGCTTAACTTCCTATTAAAATAGTAATGTAGGTGCGCACATGCTGAAAAACAGCAGTATTACTACAAAGTGTGATTGATTAGAAATGCCACATCTCATCACTCGTTCGCATAAGTTCCCACTGCACTAGTAACAAAATCCAAATAATCTTCCATGACCCACAAGGCCCCACCTGACCTGTCTCCAATGACCTCTCCAACCATATTTCTGTCCTCTCTTCTCCTCCCTGCACACTTCAGCCACATTGTCCTTCCTTACGTTCCTTGGACAGCCGACTTTGTCTCTGCCTTGAGCGTTTGCACTTTCTCCTTGTTCTCCCTGGAGTGGTGACCCTGTGGCCTCACACTGCTAATGCATTCTTGTCTTTCAGCTCTGAATGCAAAGCACACCTCCTTATTGACTACCCATGCCAAGTTAAACCCAGTATCCTTATAACCCTCTATTACAATACTCCATCTCATACTTTTCATAGCCTTAACTCTATCTAAAAATCACATTCCATTTATTGGTTCACATGTATTATGCTCACTTTCCTCCTTGGTATGTAAATAGGAGTATTATCTATCTTACACTCCACTATATCCCTAGCTCCTAGAAAACCACTTGGAACATAGTAGAGCTCCTCAAGTATTTGCTAGAAAGAATAAACAAACTATTCAAAGCATTTAAATGCAGAATATAAACTCACAGAGGAGATTCAATATAATCACATCTAATTGGTAGCAAAAATTGCTGTTGGAAAATCTTAAAAATCCTTTCTTTTATCTGGTTACTTTGCCACTTATAATGTGTACAAGAGATTGGTTTACTTTTCTTTTTTTTTTTTTTTTTCGATTTTATTCCCATCAAATTTCCAGTACGAGTCAGACATGCCATAAAACTCTGCATTAACTTCTGAGGGCAGAATGAATAGCACGAGTTGCTCAAAAGTGATGGAAACATGCCTCCTTGAATCATCTGTAGCCATAGGCATGTTCAAGTGTAGGAGACCAACGTCATGGAAAATGTTGTGAACTGTGGAAACACTGCAATGGATTGAACTGAAAGTAATGGCAAAAGCTCCCAACCCCCACTGTGGTCAAAGAAGCAAAGAGGATATGGTAGTAAGCAAATATATATATATAGAGAGAGAGAGATGAGCAGCATACTTCACCCACACTTAAATCTAGGTCTCCAGTTTAATTTCTGACCTGCACTTCAAACCAAGCCTGGAGATATCTAAAGAACAGCCTGTCTAAGATACCACAGGGCCTCTTGGGGCTCAACGTGTCTACAGTTGGATTCATCTTCCTCCTCCACAAAATGATCCCCTTCACAGACTAGAAAATGGGCAGCCACCTTTTGTGTTTTCCTCTCACTGTGCACATGTTTTCAAATGCACCGAATCCACCCAGCCTGCCCCCTTGAAATGTCTTCTGGCTTTAGGTCTTATCTCTGTCCCAGAGCCCCCACCTGGTCTACCCGTAACCATGTCATTTCACATCAAGACCGTACATTCCTCCTCTTCTGAGATGGGCTGATGGCTCCAAAACTTGACTCTAAACCCCAACTGGGGTTTGTAATATGGCCTCACCTTGTGAACTCTATCATCACATCTACCCTTAGAAACAGGTCTTTGCAAAAATGACTTAGGAGAGCAATCTGATTAGAAGGAGGGACTACCGGACTTACTTTGAAATTCCATGTGTAGAGCATTTTAAACAAAGTCAGGGGAAAATATTTAGTATCTAAATCAAAGAGTAGGTTGGTGGGCTGATGGGAATGATGGGAATGACAAAGAGCTAAGATCACCAAAGCTACCTCTTGTCACCACTGATACTAGGATCCAATTTGCCCCATTTCTGTACGTACTGACCATGCTTTCTTATTTGTGCAGAGGAAAGCATGGTGTGTTAAGAGCATATGACTTTTTAAATTTTTTTTTTTTTTTAGTTCTTAACATCTTTATTGTGGTTTGGTTCCTGTACAGTAAACTACACATATTTCAGGTGTACAATTTGCTGAATTTTGATAGATGTCTACACCCATGAAACCACCCCCACAATCAAGATAGCTAACATTTCCATCACTCTCCAAGAGGTGCAATTTTCAAATTCCCAAATTCATCCCTTCTCACCCCCTTTACCCACTGGTAACCATAAGTTTGTTCTCTAAGTCTGTGAGTCTGTTTCCATTTTCTAAATAAGTTCATTTGTGTCTTTTTTTTTTTTTTTTCAATTTCACATATAAGTGACATCATATGGCATTTTTCTTTCTCTTTCTGGCTTACTTCACTTAGTATGATAATCTTTAGGTCCATTCGTGTTGCTGCAAATGACATTATTTTATCCTTTTTCATGGATATAGTATTCCATTGTGTGTATATGTGTATATACACACACCACATTTTCTTTATCCAGTCATCTGTTGATGGACATTTGGGTTGTTTGCATGTCTTGGCTATTGTAAATAGCGAAGACCATAGGACTTTAGATTACACGTTTAGGATAAGAACCAGATCTCTTAACTGTAAATTCCATGTTCTTTTCACTATTCACCTGTAAACACAAAGAGACATGATAGCAGGTATCTCTGTATTGTTTCTAAAATAAGACTAATGTGGTTGCTAATCAACCACCAGGTTGGCTAAATTAGGGTAAGACAATCATAAGTTTAAGAAGTAATCATTTTTACTTAATACTGACCACCAAAATAAAATTTTTAGCGAATTTTATAATAGATGAAAAAAGATATCTGTAAGATTACTCAAAAAAAATAGTTCTCATTTCATTCACCAAGGAATCTTGATATTTTGAGAAAAATATTACAGCCAAATTCAAACTTATGGTTAGTTCCTCAGTGACAAACACTGAACCTCAATGAATGCATTTTAAAGGAAAGTACAAGAGTGTGTTAATAGGGCTGATCAAATCATTCGTAACAATGGTCCCTGTGCTCCATTCGCTCGGCTGGCAAGAGGAGAGCTGATCAGGCTGACACTCAAGCTCGCCACATGTAGGGTAGTTAGTTCCAGTCTGCTCCATGGCCACAAATTACATACCTAACTCTTGTCTACCAATTAAAGTGTATGACTGTGGTTGTAAGGACAGCCAAGTCAAAGAATGGAGCATCTTGTGATGACATCCCTACTGGAAAAAACCACCTTAAATTCTGTGCCTTCCTGATGATGAATCAATAATAGTGTCATTGATGCAGAAATGGAGACAGCAGTTTCATGTTCCCTCTGAATCTATCCTTGGCCCAATTTTATAAAAAGAAAAGACAGACATACTTTTCAGTGTTCAGAAAATATATTTGTTAAAACTCTTCATTTTGCCACTTTCCTAATGCATCTGATTCTTTTCCAGTCCCATTTACTCAGCAGCAGACTGGGATGAGACTGGTTTCTGTCAATGAGGCTACACAGAGAATGCTGCTTCTGGGCAGCCCTCCTTCAGAACTGTTTTCCGGGAACACACGTCTGAAAAGCAGGCAATGTCTGCCCTCAAAGGTTTTGGACAATAACAATCAAAACCACAGACAACTAAGAAAAAAAATAATAAGATGTACTTTGTAACTGTATAACTAGATAGCACCCCTCTGTATTCTAATCTCCTCTGAAACACTGAAAGAACAAGAGACAGGTAACAAAGAGAGAGTTTGGCGAACCCCACATTGATATCCCTTCATACCACCTAATCTTCTCTTGGCAATTCATAGCTTAATTTTTCCTTGATTTGTCTACCAAAGTCCCTGTGTTTCACTAATATTGCCATAAAGATGTCACGTATTAGCTACTGGTAATTATGAGGCTTGCCTGACTTGTGGCAGTCAGGATATTCTTCCAGGAATCCTAAGCTGACCCTGTCCACAGGCTGCGACTTTGTCCCTATATTTGCAATTTCTTCCGCCACCATACTTTGTGTCCCTGCAGATTTTTAAAGAATGGTCATTGACCACAAGCTTGACACATATCTTCATTTGTGTTCAAATAAATGTCCACATTAATTGATACATGAACATTTTACTTAATATTAAGAACAAGTATGAGGAGGGATGTGGTATACAGGGACATACACTGGGCGGATGTTCTAGGAGGCCCTGACCTGGCTGGGATCTGGATAAGATGGTCCATCCGGTATCAACAGTCATGCGCTCATAATTGTGAGGCGTAGATTTTATGAGAGCATCACGGGCTTTTACTGCTCTCTACTGGATACAAAATAGATTAGGTGTTCTCCAATGAGTGAGTACTTCAGAAGAGACTGAGTACATTATCTTTTATCTTATGTCTCTCCTCCTATGAGGGAGATAAAGATTCCGTGTCTTCATTCTATTTCTTTACCCATAAGATGAGTATAAGTTATAACCCACATCCTGAATTTATGGGTATTTCAAGATGCTAGATACATGATGATATTTTTTTTAACATTTGCTTTCTCTCACATGTGTAAGTCACTTCCAGCAAGTGGCATGAATCTCATAATTTCTTTCCACATGTATAGTTACTCAGTGTTCAATCAACAGTATTGTCATGTTGGTGCTGTTGAAAGTCCCCCATCTCCAACACACACGCACACAAACACGTTCATGAAATACTAACAATGCTTTGTCGATCATTTTTAAGTTTTAAAACTAAAAAAAAAAAAAGTAGACTTCAATTTTGAAAAAGAATCTGGAAATCAGAGCTTTGTAAAAGCAACATGGTGCCTCTCAGACATTACCATCATAAAAACAGAAAAGGTCACTCTGTTTTTCTGATTAAGAACCCTTTTCATTCCAAACACTGATGTCATAGCTGCACTCCTGTCCGGAGATCGCTGATTAGGACACAGTGTTTACTCCATCATTTGTCAGCCTCCTGTGTGTCATTGTATCAGGAAAGAAGAAAGGCAACTCGAAAGAAAGAAATACAGTTTGGTGAGATGAAGGAATTAGCACGAGCACAAAGACAAATGAAAGCACCTCCCAGAAACCCAGAGCCGCTTCAAGGACCGTGAGCAGCACTTTGACAGCTTCCGTGTCACCACAGAGCGTCATCCGGGCCCATCAGGCTGGTCTGCCACGGCCCAGGCTGGTCTGCCACGGCCCAGGCTGCTACCCAAGCCCACTGTCCACCCCTCTCTGCATTTCATAGTTCAGATGCACAGAATTGATTCTAGTTTCCCAAATGCATGCTTCTGATTCAGGCCTTCGTGTGGCCCTTATCCCCTACCTGTCCTTCCCTACCCCACCTCTGCACTTCCTGTTAATACTTCAGATCCAACACAGGTGCCAGTTCTCCTAAGGGCTCTTTCCTGAGCATTAGTGCCTTTCATCCCACAGCTAGAGAGCCAGTTTTCAATTCTGTAACCCTCTGACAAGCCTTTCCTGCTTTCATCATAACTCTGTTTTGCTTTTGATGGGTCTGTTAGGATGCTTGTTTCACATCAAGGGCAAGGACAGAGTTTGTTTCATCTTCATAAGTTCAATTGCTAGAAGCTCATCTGGCACAGGACAACCAGCTGAACTGAACTGGGCTGTGCCGAACCCTCTCTCTGCCTTTGTCAGTGAATCAAAGCTATGGGCCTAGCCTTTAGAAGACTGCTGGGTGTCTTCCAATTCAAAAATGCTACGATTTAAAGCATTCATGCCCCACATTTAGAAACAATTCCAGATCTGTCAACTCAATCAGACCATGCCTTGTATCGTTCAAAGCACTTTTTTTTTAAATTTTTTAATTGAAGTACAGTCGGTTACAATGTGTCAATTTCTGGTGTACAGCATAATGTCCCAGTCATGCATACATATATTCATTTTCATATTTGTTTTCATATTTGTTTTCATTAAAGGTTATAACAAGATATTGTGTATAGTTCCCTGTGCTAAGGCATGTTTTTGATCACGGGCTTTTGACGGCGACTCACTCCTGTAATTTAAAATACCTGGGGCATTGCTCCTGGCTCTCTGCACAAACCTTTCCTGGACTTCCAGATGCTGCAACAACATTCAGTGTCTGCATCCTACTCACCTCCTTTGAATACAATATGGGGGAAGTCATGCCATCACATGTTTCTCCCTGTTTTTAACCATGTGACTAGCATTCGTACAAAGTCTTCTAAATTTTCTCCTTAATAATTGACTTTCAAGCCAATATAGTGTAGTTCACAGTCATAAACCGCTAGAAGAGTTCATTCACTTACAGAAATTCCACCTTCAGCTCCCCTCTATTCAGTTTTCTTCCCGAGTCACAAAAGAAGCTCTAATGCAAGATTATTCTTCTTTGCTTCAGGCTCCCTGATCCTAAGGTGTTTTGCACCCTATGGGCAGGCGATGGAATTCAACAACGTTTTTGTTAAGCACATGTTAGTAAGAGAGTCATGGTAGACCAGTGGGTGATATTTGAGATGGGATCAAAAAAACCTGAATCTTGACTAGAGTACTATATATAAGGCATGGACAAATTGTCCTAAAATAAGGTAATATGTGATAAATACAATAAGAGAGTTACAGCAAAACGCTGCAGGAGTCTAGAAAGAGAGCTCATTTCCATCAAGAACACTTAGTAAATGACTTAGTAACTGGGGCCGTCCCTGGAGGGACAGTAGTTTTGTGGTAGGTGGAGACAGGAGAAGGAGGAGGGCACGGATTAAAGGATGATGTGAGTACAGAGAGGCTTGGATGCTAAAGAAGACATCAAACTACTGAGCAGCTTGGTTTGTTTGGAACACAGGGAAGCATCTGAGCTTCAGGTGAGCAAACTCGGTTGGAGGGAGATCTTAGAGTTTGATGATTCACCCAAGGACATTTAGAGTAGATTTCAGAAAATGAGCTGTAGAGGACTCGTGAACTGAACTTTGTGAGCTACCAAAGGGGACAAGAGCCTGAAACAAAGCAGCTCTGGACTGAGTGTGAGACTGGTAGGAGGGCAGATAGACACTGCCCCGTGCACTCTGGCTACATGGACTGGTGTGTTACATAAATAGCAACACACAACACACATGACAACAAATACATGTTCTATGTATATTCAGGATTATGTTCCTTCCCTTCGGATGTGAAATGCATAGTGTGCAAATGACATCCTCCCAAAACAGAAGAGGGGATACTGGGGGTAGTAAAGGTTGAAAGAGATTAGTCCTATAAAGCACTTAGCACAATATCTGCACGTAATAAAATTTAAATGGTCAGTAAACGTTAGCTATTAATACTATTAAAGTATTTTAAACATAATGTACAACTACTGGGTTTTTCTGTTGTGTTCTTGTTGCTGTACATCCTGAATTTTAAGTACTACTCAGGTTTGTTCAGCCACCCAGCACATTGGGAGATCTGCCATCTCTCCCAATGGCCCGGTGTATAAATGATCGAGTACTACACTGTGCCTATTAGTATATTCGTGGGGGAAATTCTAGGAGGCAAGCCTGCTAGTCTGCTAGGATTCTCCAGGAGCTGAGATAATAGGGGCTCTCACTTTCTGTGGTGAGCATTTCTCTGATGTTTACATTCTTTAACAATCACTCATTTCCTGAGAAGAAAATAACAATTAAAAAATGAAAGTATATAACAGAGGCAATTCAATATGATGTCTCAGTAATTATCTTCTTAGTAACAACTTATATGTCTTCCATGTATATTCAGGACTATGTTTCTTCTCAGAATCATGGTCTCTGGGTTATGCTGTGTTTTAGCTAGTCTTCTGTTAAATCACAGTTCATGCCATCAGATTTAGAAATTACAGCAGAAAATGGAAGTATGAAAGACAGAACGTTTGAAAAATGTTAATGATATGGCAAATATCCCAGGCAGTTTTTAAGACCATATGAATTCTTTAACAACTAGTCAATTATTTATCTGAAAATAAATATTAAGTACTTTTTCTCAGTTCCAGTAAATGTGTTAGCTTTTTCTAACTTCCCCAGGATAATTTTCATGCTCTCATCCAGTTGGTTAGTATTGAAAGCTAATTTGATATATTAAGATCAAACAGCTTTTTTCTTCTCTTACATGCATATATGTTTATTCTAAAGGAATGTTTAGTGTCTGAACTTAAACTGTCATGTTTTAACTTTAAGAAGTTCTCTATTAATAGTGTATATAGGTCTTTTTTTGCAATGTATCATTAAGATATTTGCAAAGTTGCTTCAAAAGCAGTCACTTTACCAATTTTCCTGTGATTGGGTTCCCCCTTCCCCATGATTGTAACTGAAAGAATCATTTGATGCAGGGAAAAGCTAAACGTGTATAAGCATTATTGGTTTGCACATACAAATATTATTCCCTAAAAGCTTTAGAATCCCCAAAATAATATACTTAGAACTTCTTAAGCCATCTAGGCCCAGAGATTTATGTCACTATCTCTAGGACACACAGCTGGTTAGTGGACCAGGGCTGGTTAGTTAGCCAGGGCCCAGATCTCCTGACACTCTGGTCTATGTTTACACTGGTTTTTATGCCCAGAAAATGTCCCCAACCCTAATTAATCCTAATCCTATTTATTCATACCACATTTATTATTTAGCTTCTACAATGTGTAAGATATTTCCTTTAAACAGGAAATCTCTTTGAAAAGTGTTCTACAAGGAGTTTCGTGATGGTTAACTCACAAGCCACCTCCTCCGAAATTTTCATCATTAAGCCTTTGTTTAATGACATGAAATTCTAAGAGTTTATCGTTATGGTTTTAATAGATTTCAGAATGTCGCATAACCATTGGAATAAGAAGTCATACTGCTCTGTGAAGTCAGATGAGAAAGGAAGTGAAACGCCCCTTGTTTTGCCCTTGGTCTTTCTTTAAGATGTTCCACCCAGAGTCTGATCCTAGAAAACAAGGCAATTATTTCTATCTATATGCCCTGGTCAATGGGAGTTAACACTTTGTTGGATGAGATCATTATTAACTGTGAAGCAGAACCACTACTTCCAGGTGCCTGACACTCAGATCAGTTGTGAGGACAAGCAGAAGAATGGGAGAAGAGGCTGCTTCGGCTTTATGTGTAATCATTAGACTGTGTGATGACCTTCAATTTAATTTTTTGCCTCTGACGCACACTTTATGATAGCATTCTTTTTCAATATATTGCTATATCTTATAGTTTACAATAGAAAAAGTCTTTTTCCCCCAAAGTAAAGCTTTACAATAAGTGGAGAGAAAACTCTCAAGTAAAGTAAGCTTTCAGAATCTACAGGGAAATCAAGAAAATCTCTAGCTATTTTAAATCTTCCTTATGTACAGAGTTACAGGAAGACAAATTAGGTATTATTTAATTCACTGAATACAAACTTTATTTAGAAAAATTGCTTATAACATACTACTAATTTAATTTAGAATTTTTAAAGAAGTTCTCTAATTCACAAATAATTTATATTAAACAAAATATCAAACAGTAATTAAGCTAAATATTTCAAATAGCACCAGGAAGGGTATTCCTAAATACATAGCCAGTTCTACACGGGACATCACTATAAGACACATATTCCTTATTTATTATAACATTATATTAATATGCAAACTTTAAAACTTTAAGAAATTATTAACTTAGGAGTTAAAAGTTTGAACTTTACAGAATTGTGCTACTGATGAACAAGTTTCCCTTTAAGTCAATTATTTGGAAAGCATTTCAAAAGAAGCCAAGAAAAAATTGTTTCTACCTACATGGATTTAGTTATGACAATGTCTACATCGCACCACTCTTGACACACGTTCGTCAGACTTATTCTAAGAATCCTCAGGTATGGACATTGTTAAGGGGTCTTGGAGGACATTAAGGTCAACATTCTTCGAGAATCATTTTCAAGGAAAAAGAACAATTTTCCTGAGAAGTGTCTCCTGGCAAAGGGCTTTCAGCTGCTTTATTAACCACATTTAGGAGCCGCACTCCCCTGACATTCAGAGCAATATATTGTATGCTGCTCATGTGAAGTATTTGTGGCAAATCTAAATAAAGCTGGCCATGTGTAATGGCCAAGAATCCAATAGTTTTAATTTTCTTTTTAAACTAAGAAATAGAAGGAAGGGAAAGAAATTGCATAGCCTGTCTAATCTCTGTATTTTCTAATGTTCAGGAAGTGAAAACAATTATCAAATCTACCCAATAGTTTGATCTATACACACCATATTGCAATATCTATCATTTGCACACTGTATGATTTAAATCATACATGGTATGCTAACTATAAATACATGTTTATAAAACATTTATTTTCTTGAAAGTAAAACATGAGGATAAACAGCCTTTGGTTTTTATTCAGCTGATATTAAAATGTGAAGTGACAAGCTTGTGGGCTTGACCTGAATGTTGGAGCAGGGGCTGTGTTGGGTCTCCAAGTCTTCACACACAGCCAAGGGGACCACAACCCTGCAGTGTTCTTTGTCCCACTGTGGGACTGAGCAAGAATCCCTACATGGTCCTACATGCAGGCTGATGGCCTGCGTCATGGGTATCAGCCATCAGTGCTGTGGGGGCACAGTTTTCCTGACAGCCTGGTTTGTCATACCCACAGCCTTTACAGGGTCTCAGATCCAAACTTATGGAGTACAGATTGGCACCGCCCATCATACACGTCTACCTGCTGGTATCAGCAGGAAGACTATGAACAAAAGCAACCTGTTGGTCTCCTCTAAAGGGCAGAAGCTCTTTATCCTTTTCCCTTTCTTTCCCCCAACACAGATTTAGTCCATCATCTAAGTGCCATCTCCTAATTCTCTTACGTTTTTCTTCTTATGTCTAGAAAACCTTTGGGAGATTGCTGGGTATGACCCAGTAATTTTCATTTAAACAGCTATTCCAGGTGATTCAGTGACCCAAATATATATTTGCAGAATTGCTCTTTAGTAGAAATAAGAAGTTTTGCAGAATCTTACGTGGAGGAATTGACAAAAATTAAAGCTATGTTTCAAAATGATCACTCTGGCTGCTCCACTGAAAACAGATTCTAAGGGGCCCATAGTAACATCAGGAAGATGCAGTAGAAGGTTTTTTGCAGTAATCCAGGCAAGAGATGCTGATGGGTCTCACTTGGTGGTTGCAGTGGAGGTGGTGAGATGGAGTAAAATTCTGGATACATTTTGATGATAAAGTCAATGGGAATTTCCTGACATACTGAAGGCAGGGTGAGGATTAGCATTCAAATGTAATTGCACAGTTTTTGCCTGCACAACCAGAAGGATATAGTGCTGTTAAATGAAATGAGAGAGGCTTCAGGTGAGGTAGATTCTGAGGGTAAAAAGAGATCCATTTGATTCTGGAAATTATGAGTTTGAGATGATTATTGAACATTCAAGTGGAGATATTAAAAGGGCAGTCTGATATATAGGAGAGTTCTAAGCTAGAAAGTTAAAATCTTGGAAGTTGTCAGTATACAGATGGCATTTAAAACTGTATATGTAGATGAGCCAGCCTCAAGGCTTGACTTTTCCCTCTTTCCAATCTTACTTCCTTCCCTCCGTATCACAAGCGTAGATCCCAGGCTACTCCTTAATAAAAAATCCTGCATGCTAAAGTCTGTCTCTGAGTCCACTTTCCAAGGAAACTAACTTGAGGCCTATTTTAATCAGCATTATAATTTAGTGTTTTCCTTGATTTTGCTAAAACATGTCTAAAAATAAGATCCACATACAACCCAAATTTTTTGTCTGATGCTTACCAGTAAAATTCTCAATATTTCATAGATGTTCATTTTTAGTGTATTCAGTCTCTCTTTTATTTCTTTTGCAACTATTTACTGAGTACCTACAATGTGCTGATTACCTTCCTAGGCACTAAAAGACAAAGGACCACTTATTAGTAGGCAACTAAATGAGTTTCATTGGCTATTTATAAACTAAAACTAGAACATGACTACTGAGGCTTCCCATTCGTACTATAAGGATTCCGACACATGCATCACTTAACAACTCATACTTGGCACTCATTCTCAGATAACAGGATTTTCCATAATGTCAGGGGATGGATCTTTTGTTATCTGTAAATTTTCAGCATTTTCTTCCGTTTTGGTGATTAGCAATTACCACTAGATATTTGTAGAATTACTATTCGATTTTTTTAAAAATCATTTTGCTTTGTTTTATTTTTCTTGTTTCCAATTCTTTGTCCTTTTCTAATAGCAAATAAAACTATGCAGGGTAAGTAGCTAGTGGATTATTTGCTTTATTCAAGTGGGTCATAGTCAAAAAAGTTTGAGAACTATTGGTGAAATGCAGTTGCTGATGATCCAGGGGGCCAACAATCCAGTGTAATTTTAAAGGAATATAACTCAACATGTCTACTGTACTAGATACAAAATTACCTGTTTGGAAATGTATTGCTTCAAGTAGAACATATCTAGTAAATCCCTGTTATGTGGGAAAAAAAACTAAAAAGACAAAATCTTTATGTGTTATTATTTAGAGCAAAATTGCTTCATCATTTTGCATTCCAAAGTGCCAGCTATTTGTGAGCAAGATGACAGAAGAGATAAATGTATAGAGTTTAGGGATGAGTTACATTTAACTTGCTTGATAGTGTTTACTCTAAAGAAGTTCTTTTAAACCCTAAGAGCAGGCTTTGGGAGCCATGTTCAAAAGAGTTGCTCTGTAAGCCTATGGGATCCAGAATTTCCTTAGGGAGTGTCTTCTCATTTGCCAGATCCTGTCTCTATGGCTCTGGACCATTTAGCATCACCCTCTTTTTATCTTCTGACTCTGGACTGTCTCCTGACTGTGGACTGCATGACCAACTCAGAAACCCCAAAGAAGTTATTCTGATTCCAGGTTCACACTCCTAGATTGAAAATGGCACCTCAGTTTTCCACTTGGTTTAGAGAAGGAAATCAGGAAGTCAACATGAGTTAAGAGCAGGAAGAGCTGGGTGATGTGTCAAATGGGTAAATCACACAAGCAAAAGAGAAGAATGACGTGTTGGCACAATGGAGAGCAGGAGACCGAGACAACTTTGAGTGGAAAGATGAAAAGGACAAGAGAAGGCAGTCAGGTGTAGAAGCCTCTAAGGGAGTGATGTCAGCAGAATGGCAGAGTGAGATACTTGCTTTGTCTCTTCCCTTCAACCTACAACCAGCAAAACATCCCCAACTCAACAACGGTGCCTCTTCCCAACACACCAGGAGGCCAAAGAGTTCCATAATCTGTACATCTAAAGGTGGGTGGACTGGAAGACACAGAGGAGGTGGAACCAGGGGAACAGCGGAGGCAGCTCCTGCAATCCCGGACTTCCAGACATGGCAGCCGAGTCCATGGCTCCAGAGGACATGATAGTGGCAAGGGGCTGGCACACGACTCCGGACTCCTGGTCGCAGCAGCAACCATGACCACAGGTAACTGGGCAGCAGCTGTAGGGCCTGGGACCCCATCTTTCCAGCCATTGAGGTGCCCATGAGCCTGGGACCCTTATCCCACCCCCCACCCTCAGTGGTAGAGGCTGAAACCTCACAGCAGGGCATGGCAGAGGTGCTGTGGCAACCTCCCTCTCCCTCCCTCCAGGGTGGTGAAGCCTATGATTTAGGAGATCTTGGATGCAGCGGAGGAGCCCACCATTCCAGCTCCCCAGGTGGTAATGCCAGAGACAATGGTGGCAGCAAAGCACCAATGACCCCAGAAACACAAGAAACCACAGGGACAGGGCTCTGGCAGAGGTAGTGGAGAGTGGAAAGTGCTGGCACTCAAATATAATCAGAGGCAGTACGGGTAAGATAAAACCAAAAACTTGTGATATCGCGCCACCTAGAGGAAAAGCGAAGGGCATGCCTTTAATTTCTAACCTATTGAATCATTACAATCCAGTAGAAAGCTGCAGGCTACTTCGAATGCACTGGCAGTGAAACACCTCATCCAACACCATGAAGAACTGTAGTAACACTGTACTACAAAAAGAAAATGAAAAATCTCCAGAAACCAAACTTAAAGTCACTGAATATTGCAATCCAGCTAATAGAAAATTCAAAATGGCTGTCATGAAGAAACTCAATGAAAAGTCAGTGAGCTCAGGAGTAAAACTAATGAGCAGAAGGAATCAAAAAGAATGAAACTCTAAGAAAGATTCAAACAGAAATTCTGAAGCTAAAGAAGTCAATAAACAAGATGAATGCGTCGGAAAGCAATGGAAATAGAGCAGACCACATGGAAGAGAGAATTAGCAAGATCAAAGATAGAGAAATAGAAATAATACAAGTAGAAGAGGAAAGAGAATTCTGACATAAAAAGTGAGGAAATTCTATGAGAGCTAGTTGACCCTTTTAGAAAGGGCAACATTTGAGTAATGGATGTCCCAGAGAAAAAGAGAGAGAGAAGCGAAAAAAAGAGGTTATTTAAATGAATAGTAGTTGAGAACTTCCCAAACCCGGAGAAGGAACTGGCTACATAATAAGTCCATTAAGCTTAAAGAACACCGAATTATATCCATGTAAAAAGATCTTCTCCAAGAACATTACATTAAAATTGTCAAAAGTCAATGACAAAAAATTTTAAACGCAGCCAGGGGAAAAAAAAATGATGGTAACCTACAGAGGAACTTCCATTAGGCTATCAGCAGATTTCCCAACAGAACTTCTACAGGCCAGGAGAGAATGGAATGATTTTCTCAAAATAATGAGAGAAAAACTATCACCCAAGAATACTGTATCCAACAAAGCTATCATTCAGATATGAAGGAGAAATCCTTTCCCAGGCAAAAAATACATGAGAGAGTCCCTCAACGCTGGACTTGCCTTACAAGAATGTTGAAAGGAGCTCTTCTGCCAGAAACAAAAAGGCAAAAGTACACAAAACTTTGATTAAGGTAATAAATTGACAGGCAGATTAAGAAAGTTGCAACTCCATATCAGAAGAAGTTTTTAAGCACTTTCTTATAGCATCAAGGTTAAAGGGGAAAAAATAAAATAGAAAAAAAAGCCGTAGCTACTTCAATTTGATAACAAACTCAAACATAAAATGCATAATTTGAGACAAGAACACAAAAGGGGAAGAGGAAAATGATGGAATCCATACAGGTAAACAAAGATAAGATGCAATCAGCAGAAAAAGGGCTATTTTATCTATGAGAAGTTTTTTACAAACCTCATGGTAATCACAAAACATAAATCTAGAGTAGAGACATGAAACAGAAAAAGAAGAAAGTAAGAAAAACATCATAAAAAATGACCAAAATGACAGAAACACAAAGGAAGAAACAGTGGAGATATAGAGCAGCCAGAAAACAAAAGACAAAATGGCAGCTCTAAGTCCCCATCCATCAATAATACCCCACATGTAAATAAATTTAATTCATCAATCAAAAGACACAGAGTGGCTAGATGGATTATAAAACAAGACCCAACTATGTGCTGACTCCGGGAGACTCACCTCAGCTCTAAAGACAAACATAGGTTCAAAGTGAAAGGATGGAAGATGATACCCCAAGCCAATGGCAGCCAAAGGGAAGAGGGCATAGCCATACTCATACCAGACAAAATAAACTCAAGCCAGAAAGGTAATAAGAGGCAAAGATGGATGGTATATAATGATAAAGGGGTCAATTCATCAGGAAGACATAACAGCTGTTAATATATATGCACTTAATATAGAAGCACCAAAGTATACAGTTATTAACAGACCCAAAGGGAGAAATCTACAGCAACAGAATAATAGTAAGGGAATTTAATACCCCACTTACATTAATAAATAGATCATCCAGACAGAAAGTCAACGAGGAAACAATGGCCTTAAAAAAGATTAGAAGGATTTGATAGATTTGTCCAGAACATTCCATCCAAATGCAGCAGAATCCACATTCTTCTCAAGTGCACAAGGAAATCTCTCAAGGATAGATCATGTATTGGAACAAAAAACAAATCTCAATAAATTTAAAAAGATTGCAATTATATCAAGCATCTTTTCTGGTCACAACCTGGCACGTTGTTTATATGTGCCAAACCTTGACATCTTTAGAAAGCTATCCAGTATCTTATGTCCTCAGAGATCCAGTTACCAGTTCCAAAGACTTTAGCTGGCAGCCTATTAGGATCTGCAGACTGAATTAAATGTCTACTACAGTATCTCTCAACTTAAATAACAACAACAACAACAAAAATCCCTTTCCCCCATGTTCCCCTCCAGTCACAATATTTTATAGAAAAACTTCTCAAGATCTAATTTCTTTCCAATTCTCTCTTGAATCCACTCCAATGAAGCTTTTGTCCCTACGACTTCACCAATCAACCTCAGGTTGCCAAACCCAATGGGCAATTCTCAGTTCTCATTTTCGTGATGTAACAACTTTTAACATGGTTGATCAACTTTCTCCTTCTAGAAAATTTATTTCATTTTCCATCCTGGACACGACTTTTCTAGATTTTCCCACTGGCCTCTTCTCAATCTCTGCGGCTGATTCCTCTTCATCTTCCTAACTCCTAAGGAATAAGATGCTCCAGGTCTCAGGCCTTGGGACTTGTTTTGACAGTTACTCCTAGATTGAGCTCACCTAGCCATGGCAGTAATTAGTCTCTCCAGTCTCATGACTTCCACTGCCTTTTATCACTTCTGCCTGAATATTCCTCTGAACCCAAGCCTTAAATATTCAGCAGCATTTTTCACATCTGCATTATATTTCTAATAACCATCTCAAACAACACACCTAGAATAAATATCCTGATTTCTTCCCCAAATGTGCTCCTCTAAATGCCTTCCCCACTTTAGTACTGGAAATTATGTTCTTCCCTCAAGGGTCATATTTGTCTCCTCCCTTCTCTCATACTTTACATCCAATCCAACCTCAAGTCAGCTGTCCCTTATAAAAGCATTCAGAATTCAACCACTTCTCACCACCTTCACTACTCTCATTCTGGTTTAGATCACCAGCATTTCTTACCTACATTATTTCAGTAGCATCCCACTGGTCTTCCTCTTACCCCTGCTTTCCCATATACTACTCTCATATAGAGACCCCTCCCCGCCAACACTCAAAGTCAGATCAGATTAAATCTAGTCAAAATGGGACAATGATTTTTCCACCACATTAAAACAAGAACCAGAATTCTTGCCATTGACTTACCAGATCATATTCCGTAGCCTGTCTGAAGTCGTCTCCTCTCCACTCCATTTCTCTACTGTGCTGCAGCCACACTGACACTGTGTTTTCTTCTTCAAACCCAAGAAGCACACTTCTGCCTCAAAGCCTTTGAACTTGACAGTCTTCAGTCCTTCTGCCTGGAACAGTCTTCCCACAAATACTGTTAGAGCAGGTAGATAGCTAGATATGAGCAGAGAAAGGGGGACACAGGCCAAATGAAAGAATTGGGCAGAAAGGAGGGGCACAGGCCCAAATGCAGGAAACCACACATCATGTAAGCACCAGGGATCCCTGGACAGAGAAAGAAAAGCAGGAACCTTTGGGCTGAGAAGTGGTCACAACTTTTGGGGTGACGAGTGGCATGGAGACCGATAAAGAAAGGTGAGAAAAGGTAGGAATTTCCAGTGTCTGAATGTAACCTTTTGCTCATTATGCCCTCATTTCAATAAAATTAGCCTTGCAGATTAGAAGTATCCATCATGCACCGACGCCATGACACTTCCAATCCAGACTAAATAAGGACAAAAATCCCTCCTCCTTTTGAGAAAGTGGAGTTGGGATGATAATCAGGGAATAGGACCCCTAACCCTTCTGTCCCCAATAAATATTCCACCCACTCATTTTTACATCCTATGTAACTAACTTGCCAAAGAAACACAGGGCAGCTGCTCACCTGAGCCTGCCCGCTCTTCCCTTGAGAATGTACTATCCACCCTTTAATAAAGCCTCACTTTAGTTTTTTAACCACTATGTCTTGTCTCTGAATTCTTTCTGGGACAGGACAAGAACCTGGAACAGTGGTTACATCCACCGGCAACAGTACCAGCACAGCTCAGTCTTTCTTCTGACATTATTCAGTTCTCACTCCTCACTTTGTTGGGGGAACTCTTTTGAATATCGCTCTATGAAAGAGCAACCTCCTTTCTTTATACTCTCTATTTCCCTCACCCTGCTTTAATTTCCTTCAGAAGTTTTATTATTGCTTGATATTTTATGTATGTAATTGCTGATTATCCATCCTACCCTCACTGGAATGGAAGCTTCAGGGTAAATATTTTGTCTCCATGTTTCACTGCTGTATCTACAGTGCTTAGAATAGTGCCTGGGGCTATATAGAAGACACGTAACAGATATGAGCTTAATTATTTAATTAAATAAATAAGTGTTTTGTAGAGTCTATTTAATGCCAAGTGGGATCATTTCTTCCCTCCTTCGTGCTGCAGAGAATCTCTGAGTGCTGGCTCAGATGACCATTCTAATTCCTCAGACCCCAGGGATATTTCTTCTTAGCATGGTGTAGAGGAGAAAATAAGAAACTGATATTTACCTATTTAATCATCAAACCAGCCCAATCTCTAGGCTAGACACTAGGTATCCAAAGATGAAATTTTTAGAAAACATACTATGAACAGTTTAATTGGGTGAGAAAGACAAACCAACAATTGAAATACATTATTCAAAGCTCCATAATAGAGAATGTAAAGCATTCCATAGGACTATAGAAGACAGCCCTAAACCTTACTGCGGTAACCAGGAAAGTAGGAAGCGAAGAATCTTAAAGATTATAAAGACTGCCAGCTAACAAGGGAGAAAGAATGGACACTCTAGGTATAAAACATAATTTGTGGAGAGTCTTCAAGGCATTAAGAAGACTGCAGAACAAGAAATGAGCTAAAGAAATTGACAAGAGTCAGGTCAGTAAGAATGTGAATGCCATGGTGAAGTTGACAGGGAGCCACTGAAGGGATTTAAGTAAAGGAATGAAATGACTAGAATTTAGTCTTTGCCCTTCTTCCCACTGACTAGGATTTAGTCAAGTTATTTGATGCAATTCCTATCCAATTGTTTTAGCCAAATAAAAGCCTTTGTTCAAACAAAGGGTATCCAGAATCAACATATAAATCAGATAAACCAGAACACTCTGGTTGAAGACTTGCCTGTTTGGCTCTTTTATACTTTGCAGCAGTCTCTGAGGCCCTTCCCTGAAATCCTCAGGGCTCTATGGATTACAGGGTAAAAAAAAGCCACCGACTTTACATATCTCTTTCCTTATCCGTGCCAAATTCTACAATCTCTAACTGGCTTGAAATATGTTTTTTCTATATAGTCTTACACAGTTGATTATCCCCTAAAGGCATTCTAAAGCAATCTTTTTAGGTCATTTGATTATGCAAAGGTGTCAAAATTTTATTTTCACTTTTATGCAAAAAAGATCGTTTTACTAAAAAAAAAAAAATCATTCCAGAGAGTGACTTTATACTAAAAAGGGGGATTCCAGATATAATTGTTAGATGAATTATAAGAACTTTATTGCATATTAACCAGCTATGTGTCGAAAGCACAAGCAAAAGTGTGAAGCTGTTAACCAGTCATACGACAAATCAGTAGGAACATCAACTATCAAAGTTATGCTTCAAACATAAAGTTGTTTAAGTATGCTGTCAGAAAAAAACTAGGTAAGATTTTGTGGACCTTCACATTTATTCTTCTCAAATACTGCACCCCAGATGTCACCTTTTAACGAAAGCATTTTCTCTCTCTTTTTTTTTTTTTTTTTTTTTTGTTTAATACCTAACAGAAGTCCGCTTCTGTCAGTTTAGCTAACATTGTCCTGGAGAAGTACTTCAACTTCTCCTTATATAAGGTAGAGAATAGACATTTGGAGAGAAGATTAGGAGATTACAACATCAAAAAAAAATTACAGTGGAGGTATCAAAAAACGTATCCTATTGATACAACCTTGTAAACTGACTATACTTCAATAAAAAAATGTATATATAAGATATATGGGGAAAAATGTGTGCCATCCCCATTCTCATTGTACTCTATGGCTCTTCCAGCTCTAGGGCATTCTGCATTTTCTACTAAAGGAAGGAAGGTCACAGCAGAAATACTAAGAAAAAATTCAAACTGAGGATTTATCATCTCAGAAATAAACGACAGGTCAAGTGGGGGGGAAAGTTTTAAATTAAAAAAATTCAAAATCCTGTAGGATTCAGGGCTTGAAATTTATGTCCCTAAATTAGGTACATGTGTTAAATACAATAAAGGTTGCCCAAAGATGCCAATACCATAATCTTCAGGGGGAAAAATATGTGTTGCCTCACAGGTCAAAAGGCAAATGTGACTCAGCTAAGGACTCTGAGAAGGAAAGATTATCCTGTGTCATCCTGATGCACACAGTGTAATCCCAAGAGCCCTTGAAATTAAAGAGGCAGGAGGATTAGAGTCAGAAAAGGGGTTATGATGGAACAGAGGGTCAGAGCTAGAAAAGAATATGCTTCTGGCTTTGAAGAAGGAGAAAGGCACCCCAGGCCAAAGAAGGCAGGCAGCCTCTGGTAGCTAGAAAAGATAAGGATAGAGATTCTCCCCTAGAGCCTCCCGAAGGGCTGTGGCCCTGCCAATCCATTTTGGATTTCTGACCTCCAGATAATCCCTGTGACATACATGGGAGATACACAAGATTCTTGAGAAGATACACCAGCAGAAACAGTGCCAAATTAGACAGGAAAAGAGAAAAATAAAATTAAAGACAGCTATAAAAATCCCAAATTCTAAAGCAGGAAACAGGCTGATAAAACCACTTAGCAGCAAACAAACATTGCCCTTCATGAAAAAGGAAAGATAAACTGAAGGTGGGGCTGCAGACCCAGTGGACAGAGCCCTGGGCCCAAAAGATAGAGAAGTGGGCCACAGAGTGTTAGTCCCAGGTCTTAAAGACTAATGGGGTTTTCCCAGGTGGATTTTGAGATTTCTTAAGAACATGACTCCTTTTTCTCATTCTACTTTCTTCCTTTTTTTAAATATGAATGTCTATAGCTGTTATCTTACGCCTGTCTCACCATTCTACTCTGGAAGCAGATAAATTGTTTTCTTGTTTCATAGTTCCGTATTTGGACAAAAATTTTACACCAGGGTGGGTTATACCTAGCACCTTATTTATACCTTATTTAGAGAATATAGATGATGATATTTGGTGCCTTGGAAAGAATGAGGCTTAGATGAGATTTTTGAACTTGAATTTATGCTGTAATGAGTTGAAACTTCTGGGGACCTAATATTTTCCAATGTATTCTCCATGTGGGACAGATGTGAATTTTTGAGGATCATAAGACAGCCAGTTGTAGACAGAATAATAACTCCCCAAAATATGTCTCAGCCCAGCAATAGGAAACATTAACTTGAAAGAATCCTTGATAAAAGAATGTTAGGTTTACCTGCCCCAAGAGAGATAAAAGTCCAATAATGAAAATTCTGCTGCTAGGTTATATAAAGTAGTTATATACACTCACAACAGAGAACAATTAAAGCCTGGGTGAAATACAAAATTCATGTAGTTAAACTTGCCTGAGAGCTGTGGATGCACTGAAAACTGGTGAAACTGGAAATTCACAGAGGAAGCATATGCCAATTTGGAGCAAAGATGTTCTCTGAGAATTTCAATTTAACCCCTGTAGAGCACTTTAGATAGGGAATAGAGATCCCTGGAGAACTTTTTGTGCTCCCACAGTGCCAGAGTGATGAAACTAGAGGATTAATGAATCTCCACACAAAGGCAGTTTTCCCCTTCCAAATATTTGTCAGAATTGAAGCTGTTCGAGCTGGAAGATAAAAAGCTAAGACAGAGCTTCTGAAAATCAAAGCAGAAATTTCAGTCGTCTTTTCATTTTGAGGAGACAAAGATACTGCAGGAGGAGAGGCCTCTGTGAATAAAGAAAGAGAAATCTGAAAGTCATAGGGGAATAGTGAGCTGACAAGATCATCCAGGTTTTCTCTTGGGTCACTAGCAGACCCTGGATACAGCTAGACTCTGAGGATCTAGGCTTGGCCCCTGGAAGGAGGTTGCTGTGAGGCACAGGGAAACCAGCACACATTTGTGAGTCACTGGGATGGGTGTAACAAAATTGGACTAATAGAGGTTTCAAGCAGCCAATATGCACTGTTAGACGTTCAGTGAATTTTGAAGCTGCACAAGGTAGGGAGTCAAAAGTCAAAATTGAAAATTTGTAACGCAGAGAGGGGAGTTTTCTCAAATATCTTGATATTAAGAAAACAAAGCTCAAGTAAGATCTCAGCTGAAGATCTACCGCAGTATACCCCAGGAGGAGAGATAAACAAGAGGTAGAGCGAGACTTTATAATACTGCAATCCAGTTAAAATGTGGTTTAGTCACATTACCCCACTCAGTGAACCTAACAGAGGAAATGGGATCCTTTTCATTGGACATATTATCGCCTGAACTTTTTATATACAATATATGTACATACACACTTTGCTTAACTGAGCTTTACTTCATTGCACTTCACAGATATTGCACCTTTTACAAATTTAATGTTTCTGTGACCTTTGTGTCGATCAAGTCTACGGGTACCATTTTTCGAACAGCATTTGCTCACTTCAAGTCTCTGTGTCACATTTGGATAATTTTCAAATCTTTCAGACTTTGTCATTATTATTGTATTTATGATGGTGATCTGTGATCAGTGATCTTTGATATCATTCTTGTAATTGCTTTGGGGCACCATGAACCATGTCCACATAAGACGGCAAAATTAATTGATAACTATTGTCTATGTTCTGACTGTTCCACTGACCAGCAGTTCCCCCTGTCTCTCTCCCTCTCCTCAGGCCTCCCTATTCCCCAAGACATAATAATATTAAAATTAGGCTAATAAATAACTTACAATGTCTTCTGAGTGTTCAAGTGAGGGAAAAGTTGCATGTCTTTTATTTTAAATCAAAAGCCAAAAATGATCAAGCTTAGTAAGAAACGCATGTTGAGAGCCAAGATAGGCTGAAAGTTAGGCCTCTTGGGCCAAACAGTTAGCCAAGTTGTGAACGCAAAAAGAAACATTCTTGAAGAAAATTAAAAGTGCTGCTCCAGTGAACACGTGGATGATAAGAAAGCAACATAGCCTTATTAGTGATATGGGGAAAATTTTAGTGGTCTAGTTAGAAAACCAAATCAGCCACAACATTCTCCTAAGCTAAAGCTGAATCCAGAGCAAGACCCTAACTCTCTTCAATTCCCTGAAGGCTGACAGGGATGAAGAAGCTGCAGGAGAAAAGTTTGAAGCTAGCAGAGATTCACCCACAAAGTTTAAGGAAAGAAGCCATCTCTTTAAGATAAAAGTACAAGAAGCAGCAGCAAGTGCTGGTGTAAAAATGGAGCAAGTTATCCAGAATATCTAGCTAAGATAATTAATGAAGATGGATACACTAATTAATGTAGATGCAATAGGCTTACCTTGGCAGAAGATGCCATCTAGAACTTTCCATAGCCAGAGAAGTGAAGTCAATCCCTGACTTCAAAGCTTCAAAGGAGTGGCTGACTCTCTTGTTAGAGGCTAATGCAACTGATGACTTTAAGTTGAAGCCAATGCTCATTTACCATTCTTAAAATCCTAGGACCCTTAAGAAATATGGTAAATCTACTCTGTTTGTGCTCTGTAAATGGAATAACAAAACCTGAATGTCAGAACATTTACTTATAATATGGTTTACTGAATATTTTAAGCCCACTGTTGAGACTTACTGCTCAGAAAAAAAAAAAAATTCTTTCAAAATAATACTGCTCATTGACCCAGTCATTCAAGAGAACTGATGAAGGTGTACAGTGAGATTAATGTTGTTTTCATGACTGCTAACACAACATCTGTTCTGCAATCTGTGGGCCAAGGAGTTATTTTGACTTTCTTATCATTTAAGAACTACATTTCATAAAGCTAAAGCTGTCACAGATAGTGATCCCTCTGACAGATCTAAGCAAAGTCAACTGAAAACGTTCTTTAAAGGATTCGCCATTATAGATGCCATGGAGAACATTTGTGATTCATGGGAGAGGGCAAAATATCAACATACACAGGAGCTTGGAAGAAGTTGATTTTAATCTTCATGGATGACTTTGAGAGGTTCATATGTTCAGTGGGGGAAGTAACTGCAGGTGTGGTGGAAACAGTAAGAATCAGAACTGGAGCCTGAAGATGTGACTGAATTGCAATCTAATGGCAAAACTTCAACAGATGAGGAATCACTTCTTATGGATGAACAAAGAAAGTGGTTTCTTGAGATGAAATTGTGAAAACTGTTGAAATGACAACAAAGGATTTAGAGAATTACATAAACTTACTTGATAAAGCAGCAGTAGGGTTTGAGAGGTTTGACTCTAATTTGGAAAGAAGTTTTACTGTGGGTAAAAAGCTATCAAACTGCATTGAATGCTAGAGAGAAACTGTTCATGAAAGGAAGAGTCCAAATTTTGTCTTATTTTAAAAATTGCTATAGCCATTTCAGCCTTCAGCAACCACCACCCTGGTCAGTCAGCAGCCATCTACATTTAGGCTTGACTCTCCACTAGCAAAAAAGATTAGAACTCAGTGAGGGTCAGATGATGGTTCACATTTTTTGGCAATAAGGTAATTTTAATTAAAGTACGTACTTTTTTTTTAGACTTAATGCTATTGCACATTTAATAGAAAACACAGAACTGTATGACTGAACATTAAAGAAAAAATACAGACAATAAAAAGTGATTCATAGTCAATCAAGGTATTGGAGTTACTAGGCAAGGACTTAAAAATATTAATTTAGTTTTAAAAATTAGAGAAGATGATGGGAAAGACAAATAGAATATGAATAAATACAAACACTATTTAAATCCATACAAAGACTGAATTAAAAATTCTAGAACTGAAAATAAAATATCTGAAATTAAGAGCATAAGGTATGAGTTTAATAGCAGATTAAATATGACAAAAGCAAAGATTAATAAACTAGAAGAAAGATCAATGACATCCAAATTGCAGCACAGAGAGCTAATAAAATGGAAATGCAGAAGAGATAAATGGTCACAGTGAATGGTCTAGTGTATCTACAGTTGTGATACTAGAAAGATGGACAATGAAGGCGATGTCTGAGCTGAAGCAATATTTGTAGAAACAATGGTGGGGAATTTTTTTCAAAACTGTTATCGGACATCAAAAACAGAATAGAAGTAAATCAGAGTTAAAGTTTTCTGGAGTTTTAGCACTGTTTTAGAAATAGAATGTGATCATTTGTCATAAAGCAAGAATGGATGTTCTGTAATTTGGTAACTGAAGGAAAGTAACCAAAATTAATGCTGTCAATGCTGATTCAACAACGTGTTGACCCATTCAAAGATGTAGATCATGAATGATATGTTCTCTGAACACAAACAAATTTAGCTAAAAGTAAAAAAGACAAAAAGATAATTAGAAAGCTGTCAAAGTTTGAAAATTTAAGAAATGCTATTATAAATTGTCCATAAAAATGGCTATAAGAAATAAACACAAAATTTAAGTGGAGTTGGATTATATTAAAGGTAGAACATATCGAAAATGGTAGAATGCATCTAAAGTAGTACTTAGAAGAAAATGTAATGCTTAGAACTAAATAATAATCCTCTAAGCATGCACCTTAGGCACCTAGAGAAAAATAGAAAACCAAACCCAAAGAGAGTATAAAAAAAGAAATAATGGGCAGAAGATCAAAAAACAATGTATAGAGAAAAATCAACAATCAGAGTTGGTTCTTTCAAAAGATTAATAACATTGAAAAATACTTAACAAGGTTGATCAGGAAAAAGAATAAGAGTGAGAACTTATCAGGACTGTAAAAGGGTACAACTCTGTCATTTAAAAAGACAAAAAGAATATATTACAAACATTTTTATGCTAATAGAAAAAATTTAAATGAAATAAATAAAATCCTTGAAAGATATGAGTTACCAAAACAAGAAATAATAAACTGTTTCAATATTTAACACCAATTAAAGAAATAGAATTTATACTTCAATACCTTCCCACAAAGAAAGCCTTAGACCCAGATGGGATCACTGGTAAATTCTTCCAAGCAATTCTTTCATTTAAGGAAGACACAACATCAATCTTGCACAATTTCTTCCAGAGAATGGAAAAAGATACAAACACTTCCCAACGTTTTTATGAGGCTATCATAACATTAATACCCAAACTTGAAAAAGACATCGTAAGAAAGGCAATTTGCAAGTCCATTTCTCATATGAACATAAGTACTAAAATGCTACTATAAATATTCTCAAATTGAAAGCAGTGATATACCAAAAGAAAATACTATAACCATGAAAGAATTAGCCTAGAAATGCAAGAATGGATTAACACTCAAAAATCACTCAGTGTAACTCACTACATAAGCATTTTTTTAAAAAGATGTATGATCATCTCAGTATTTACAGAATAAAAATATTTAACCAAATTCAATGCCAATTCATTCTATATAAAATAAAGGAGAATTTCCTTAATCTGATAAAGACCTTCTTAAAAACAACCTACAGTAAACATATTTAATGGTGAAATATTGAAAGTTTTCCCCCTGAGATCACAAAAGAGAGACAAGAGATGCTAACATCACTCTTTTTAAATTGAAGTACAGTCAGTTACAATGAGTCAAATTCTGGTGTACAGCACAATGTCCCAGTCATGCATACACTATATATATTTCCTTTCATATTCTTTTTCATTAAAAGTTATTATAAGATATTGAATATATTTCCCTGTGCTATACAGAAGTTTGATTTTTTAAATCTATTTTTATATATAGTGGTTAATATTTTTATATATAGTGGCTAGCATTGCTAAATCACTTCTAATCAACATTTTACTAGTGTTCACTGTGGCACAATCACTGTCACCAATGTGCAATAAAGCAAAGCCATAGTTGATATTATCATTTTCCTATTCTACTATCCATTCATTGCTTCTTTTGTTCTCAAGCAGGACACATGCTAGACTGAATTATTTTCCCGTTAGAAGAATACAAACCTTCATTCCTGGTAGGTTTTTATTCTTAGAGCTCACTCCCCACTGTTGTTCCTTTTGATTCCTAGAGTGTTCTGTTAATTTTTACTGTTGGACATTGAAGAACGAAAAGGTACTGAGAGATGACCCTGGGTCCCAAACATAGAGAACGTGTGGTTTTGGCAACCACCCAAATTAAAAGATCTTTGACGGGAAAGGAATGGTAGGGAGTAAGAATGAAGAATAAGATACTTGCTTAAATTCAGTACAAACCCAGTGCGCAAGCTCAGGGTTTAAATCTGCACATCTCTGAAGCCAAAGAGTTTTTAAATTCCAGATCTAAGATTGATTGTACTCAGATGTTTTGAGTTGAAGGCCCTGCTTCCCATGAAGCATCTATTCAGAGCCCCCCCCTCTGTCACCACTCTGGGTTTGTTTTGTTCAACCCTGTCATGTTTCTCTGGTGTCATTGTAATGTATGCATCTGGAGCTAATTGATGCATTCTTACTTTTTAATAATCATCAGATGGGAATAATAAGAACCAACTAGAAATAAAAGCTTTAACGGGAGAGGGTGAAGAAAGCTAACAGAGCAGTGTGCAAGTGCTTTAAATATTTGTTTTTCCCTAAGAAGAAATGAACCACCCTTAACAGAAAGACCCCAGGGAAGGAACCTCAGTTTCAGAGGATTTAAGAGGAAAGGGCTCTTGTCTCCAATAGAGCCTAGAAAAATGATAAATACAGGATGAAAAACAAACAAAAACCTAGTACTCAGCATAGTATTAAATCAATGGAGAAGAAATTGGCAAAAATTATATCTCAGAAGACGTATCTGATACCTCACACCAGACACCGCCATCTGTCCGTCCAGATCCCCTCTTCTCTGCTGTCTATTCTGCTCTCTTCCTACTGGCTTCCAGGGTGATTTGGCCAATGAGTACTGCAGAAGAAAACGAGAGAAAGGAGTAGTATCGGGATATTTATTCTTTGAAAGCCCTTCCTGAGGAATGTCTAGGGTCAGTTGCATTCCCTAAATGATCACTGCTCCTTCCTAGTTAGCCTTCACTTCCTAACTGTCTCTCCTTGCAGGTTCTGGTGGCCTCTCTCTCCCTTCATTTTCACGGTCTGCTGCAAGCTCTGTGAACCTGGACCGTCCCTTGTGGTCCCTTACACTCACCACATTTTTGTAGTTGATTCCCATGTAAATAAACTCTCCCTGAAATACATGAATTTGAGTGTGCCATTTTGTTTCTTGTAGGCGCCCTTATGAGTACTGAGTCTTATGGGTCTCTGTGCACCCTGCTGTGCTTCATGGAGGCAAAAAAGTTCAGTTTTCTATGTTATCTAGAGCAGTATGGATGTGGCAGTGAGCCCTATTAGCCCTGGTGGTCTTTCCTGTGAAAGAAATGGGAATAACAGTTACTGGGCAAAGATCATATAGGAATGCTGTCTTTGCAAATGCGAGAACCAATCGATGATGACCAAGAACCAGATCCCTCTTCGCCTAATCCCCAGCCCCCAAGCCCCTGGCACTGCAAAGTCCTCCATCACTTAATAGTGACAGGAAATATAAAGTAAGTTGTTACAGAAGCAAATTTATTTTTCTTGTACATTAATTGAGTAAAACAGACATTGTTACGTAATTAACTGTGATATCTTGAAATTTTGAAGTCATTTTGGACGATTTCTTCCTCTTCATCTCCTTATCAATTAACTGACTATGTAATTTTTCTTGAAAATCTCTCTCAGATATATTTCTTCCTTTCTTTTTTTTAATTAGTTATACCTTTGATTGGGTATTTATCTCTCATTCCTGAATTATTATAGCAACTTCTTAGCATGGCTTTGTATTAACCCAGGAAAAGCTAGAATTCCCATTAGTCCAGTCACTTATATCATGAACACATCATGAATGTATCTGATATTGACATAGTATCCATGGGAATAAGTTTCAACCCCTGGTAGCAAAGAAAGAAAGATGTCAGTTTTCAAAACTAGGACTAATTTTCTGCACGTAGCATGACTCTTGCTCCCAGCTTTGTTTCCCTCACCTCTAACACTTCAAAACTTATAATAAATAATATTTATCTTATTCTCTGACTGTGAGAAATTGAAAATTAAATAAGAATTTAATTAATTCAATTGTAACCTAATACTTACTGGGTGAGTTGGAAAAGAAAGCAGTTTTGTTTCTTGCAGCTCTGCTCCAAGATTTGCTGTCATCTTTAGATAAAATTTGGGGCAGTATTTATAGCTTTCCTGGTCACTATAAGTCTTTTTGAAGGTAATAAAAGTTCATTCTCACATAATTATCAGAATTCTAAAGTTTATTTATATTGTCTTCACATTTCCTGCGCTGGCTGGCAGACTTCCCCTTTGGAAAACTGTGTTAGGAAAAAGAGTCACGGTGTAAATTTTTCTCTTCCACCAGCTTCCCAAATCTTTAAGTGCCATTTGAGATCTTTACAAATCATATTTAATCTTCACAAAACACTTTGAGAAGACTATCTTTATCACAGTGTTACTGATGAGAATACTGACACCCAGAGGCATTAGCAGTTGTATAAGTTGTGAATATCAGAGCCAGGATTCTGACCCCATGGATGACTGATTATAAAAATCAAATGGATTAATATGTATAAAGCACTTAGCTGCTTCATAGTAAACATTATTCAACAGTTTATTAGGCAAATAAAAATATGGTGGCTCCAGAAAGCTATTCCCTTATCTCTCATCTATCATTTAAAAAAATCTGAGTGAATAGGCCAGAAAGAGAAAGAAACATAACATATATCATTTGTATATGGAATCTTAAAAAAAAGACAAATGAATTTATTTACAAAACAGAAACAGACTCACAAACATAGAAAAAAACCTTATGGTTACCAGAGTGGTAAGGGGATGGGGAGGGATAAATTGGGAGTTCCAGATTTTCAGGTACTAACTACTACATGTAAAATAGATAAACAAGGTTCTACTGTCTAGCACAAGGAACTATATTCAATATCTTGTAATAACTTACAGTGAAAAAGAATATGAAGACAAATATATGTATGTTCACGTATGACTGAAGCCTTATGCTGTATACCAGAAATTAACACAACATTGTAAACTGACTATACTTCAAAATATATATATATACCAAAATTTAAAAATACATTACGTCATTTATTTCATCTTTTTAGTGTACTGTCATTACCCCCATTTTACAGACAAGAAAACTGAAGCATAGAAATTAAAATTTGCCCAACTTACAGTTGGATTGCAAACCCAAACAATCTAGACCCAGGGTTCATGCTCTCAATTACTCTATAAGGGATGCTTAACTACACACACTTTACATTGTCAGTCTAGTTCACCTTCTTTACCCTTACCAGGTAAATTTGGACCTGGTATGAAAGCTGTTTCTCACAGCCCACAGTAAAGCATTTATGTCTCTTTTTCCATAATGTCATCCTCCTCTCATGTCCTACCTAAAGAAATAAGATCTCCTCATTCATTCATTCCACATGGAACTGAGATCAGATACTTAAAGAATCAAAGAAATCTTCTGATTCATCTGACACATCTTAGTACATCCCATTGATCCAATTCTGAGAACTGAGAAGTCATATAGAGCTCCTTCCAAAGTCAAGATGAAGTAATGGCTTTCAACCTATTTTAAAACACCAATCCTTTGAAGGCAAACCACCATGTTATAGACATTAAGCCATCAACAACATTGGTCTTTAAATTCAAGACGTAAGTTTCTCCTAGATTAATGGTGCTCAATTTTAGTAAGCATCAGAAGCACTTGGAAGGCTTGTTAAAACACAGAGTTCTGGGCTCCAACCCAATAGTTTCTGATTCGGTTCTCAGGTAGCACACAAGAATTTACATTTCTAATAATTTCCAAGCTAATGCTGATGTCGCTGATCAGGAGATGAGCCTTTGAAAAACATCGACTGAAACCAGGTTTTCCCAACTAGAGCTCCGTGGAATCTGGTTTCTTAGAATTGTCATGTTTTCTTTGAAAGCTGTTTTTATGTTCAAAAAAGCTTAGGAAAGTATACAAACTTACGGAATCACAAAATACATTAGTATATTATGAGAAGTCTTGGAAAAAATACCCCAGGTTTAATTTAGTTAAACCTAGTTTTTCCCAAACTTATATGACCACAGTTTTTGGCAGAATACCTATTAAATCACATGGAACTGGTGTTTTGAGGGACACTGAGGAATGCTTGGCTGCCATTCAATATTAGTAGATTCTGCTCATAAATTAATTTAGCCAGGTGTTTTTATTTTCCTCATTGATTCACACAATAACATATTAATGGCTCCAGGGAATACATTTATTCCCCAGTCAAGATTTCTTTTTATGAGTGAGATATGGTAGAAACATTGCCAATCTGAGTATCGGATGTCTTAAAACGGTGATGTCAGCTGATGGTGCACAGAAGATACCTAAAATTCAAAAGACCGTCAAATTGAGACCAGATATCTAAAAAATTTTCATGCACCCTGGCAGAAATAGTGTAATTGCCATGACATACCATGTTCATTTTGAAGTTCGCTAAATCAGCATCAGATGAAAAAAAAAAAAAGTCCCTCTTACATGTGCCAGGTAATTATATATCGTAGTTTTAACATTAAATTTGACTAAATTATTTTAGCCATTCTTATCTATGCCAACATCAGTTTGCTGCATGGCAAGAGAATAAAGGGTTCTAAGGTTTTGGACATATGGGATTTTGTTTTCTAACATACTGTCTCCTCTAGTAACATTCTAGAAGATTATACCGTAGTCACTTAAGATGGGCAGATGTTTTCCTGAGCTAAGATTAACCAAAGCTCCCAGTATGATTCTAGTACATAGGATGTAATCAGTAATTGAAGGTTTTTCTCCTAATCATTTTTTATTAGTAGTATAGCTTTCAAAGAATGATTTCAGACTTACAGACTCACCCAGTTTTTCCCACTCTGGGCACCAGAATTTGATTCCAGAAATAGAGCCAAACCAGTGGTATTGCTAATGTATATAAAAAATAATTTAAGATATTCTTTAAACAAAAATGACTTACTGAGAATAAGTAAATTTATACATTATAATGTGAGCAATATTTTTTTACCATATATTCGTACTCAACACCTGACTAGAAAGTATATACAGAGAATTCTAATCAAAACATACTTTTCATTAAAGAAATGGTGATAACAACATATCCCACTCATTCTTTACTGAGGCTCCTTTTCTTGTTTCTTACTAGTATTCACAATAGAATTTTTGGTTTTCACTTAAGTGCTTACTCAAAGTAATGTGTTAAGAACCATATTTTTATAAGGTGATTTCCGTAGTGGTCTTTGCTCCTTCCCAAAATGCTCTACAACCCCGCTGTGCAAAGTGTGGTTCAGAGACCAACCACACCATATCCCTTGGCACCTCACAAGAATCTCAGAATCTCACCACCTCAGAATCTTTGGAATCCCTGGATCTGAACTGGAATTTACAGTTTCATAAGATGCTGGAGGTGATATTTATCCATGATATTAAGGTTCGAAAACCTCGTTCTAAAAAATGCTGGCTGTCTGCTTTTCTTGTGCAAGTAAATAGCGTTATGATGTTACAGCTGTTTCTCTCCGATGGTACTGTGTTCTTGGCAGCTGAAATCTCTGTATGAAATCAACAAGCTTCACATCTTTGCCAACAGATGGAGTACTTCATGCCCTTTTTGGTATGAAAGAACTTTCTTCCAGAGCGTGAGCTAAAGACGGGCTCCATCGTTAAAGGTAAAAATTAACTTCTAAACAGGACCATTTATGCACCCTGCTCATTTACTATAAAAATATTTGTAAACATTCTTTAAATATACGTCAGGTAAACAGAAACCTAATATAAACTTTAGATTTAAAAGCTATTTTCAAATTGTAGAAAATCTTTTATACTACGAATCTCATCATTTCACTTCCTTGCTGAAACCTATAACTGCGTTTAAAGAATTATGTGTTAATGTAACAGGGAAGAACAAATCTGACTTCACATTAGATCTGTTCCTTTGTCTCTAGTCCTGTGCTGTTTCCTGTGCATAGTCTTGCTTGTTCTGCACCCTTTGTAAATGAACGTTGCCTACAGCCTAAAATATACAGCATAGCCCACTCTCAATGCGCTGACCTTTAAGGGTATAACACTTTCCCATTCATATAAAGATAAAGTTGCAGAATAGAAAATAACACTTGTCTTGTTGGAGGTGAACACTCATTAATCAAATGTTATTCAAGAGCTCACACTCCATTCACAGAGCCATTCTGCCACTACAAAGTTGCCCAAAATATGTTTCTTTCTGTATTTCTGAAGTCACTAACCCAGGGATATGAATATCTCACAAATATTTAGCAATTTTCTTTCTTTTAAGTATTGCCAATAAAATCAAATGTGTTCATCTTCAGGATGTAACATAACACCTATTTTGGCTCATGTTTTTAGCCAAAAACACCCCCCAAAATATCAACCAAGTTAATACAAACCTATTGTACCGCAAATGAAGAATCAATCAGCTTAATAAGAATCTAATAACTTTTCCACATAACAAGTATTATTTTTTGTAGACACATATTTGAATATTTTCTAAAAGGTCATTTCCTTGTGTAAGTTGGCAATATAAAAGAATGCATTTGTGGTGTGGGTATTACTTAGAATTTTTATTGAAAACAGTGGACTACTTGCTTTTGATTTGAAATTTTCATTCAACAATATTTTCTTAGGTAGTTCAAGCCCTCTAGATTTTCTAATATTTACAAAGTACAGATTTTCACTGACTCTGGGAATTTTCTAACTCAGTGTGTTAACAGGTGGAGAAAACACCTGAATGCCAAAAACACAACAACATCAAAACACACACACACACACACACACACACACACACACGTTCTATAGATTAAGGAGTTAGGTGAGATATATTTGTAAAATAGTTAACTCATTTACACCCAACAGTTAACTTATTTTAAAAGATGTGGTTTTAAAATACATTTGAAAATCATTAAATTTTCCCAGTTTAAGATGGCATTTAAGCACTATAGGTGAATGAAGAGTGGAATTCTCAAAGTTGCCTAAATTACCTTCTGTCTTGTCATAGAATGATTACCTGATAGAATTAGGCTAGAATTTGAGATCTTCTCAGATGAGAAAGCTGAGGGTATAACAAAAATTTCACTATACCAAAAACCACACTTGGACTCCAGAGTTTTTTAAAGTTCCTCAGTTCATGGACCCCTTAGGTCTGCAGCAAATTTTTCATGATGTTCCTAGGACAAAATAAATACCTACCAGTTCTGTTTATTAAATAATTACGTGCAAACAACTTAATAAATTATTTATGCTCTAGCAACTCAGTAGACTTTTAAACAAAATCATACATGCTAATTGATTAAAAGTAGCACCTTTACTTCATTCTTAACCACAATTACTGATTATTGGGATATATGCTCCCTCTAGGTGCTGAGTGATTTCTCAGACCTTAGGATCAGGTTGTATATAGCCACCTGCATTTCCTGTTCCACGATGATGCTCATGTGCTACTTGCTTTTTACCACAGTGATTCTTGAAACCTCAGCTTCACAAAATTAAGATGTAATTGAAGGGAATATAGTGGGACATAGTGTAAAAACTGTGAGCTATCTTGAACTAATAGTTTGTGCAATATCCAACATATGTCAGCTGTCACTGCATTTCCCTTGAAAAATATTAAAATACCTTAAGACACCCCTGTGAGTTCACCACCTGTGTCCCAGGATGCTTTGTTGCACAGATATCTAGACGAAGACAGAGATGGGTCTAGAGTTCAAAATTCCTGATCCGAAGTTCAATGATCTTTCCACTATATTAGAAATTCTTGGGCAATATCTTTTATTTATTTTCAAAATTTTAAATGCTTTTTTTCTACTTTAGCAAATGAACTTTCTTATGTAGCAGGCAGAGTATTAAAAATGTTTGTTACATAACTGCAGAATTTACCTTTTCGTCTGGTAAGGCACTTTCTTACTCCAAGCATGAATCATAGTGTTAAGAGTTGTATGTGCAAATTCTTCTCTCAGTATAGTGTGAGTGTGATGTTTAAGATCAGAAATCCTGGAGTTGATCACCTAGGTTCAAATGCCAGCTCTGCCACTTATTCAACTGAGTTAAATTACTTAAACTCTCTACCTTAAATTCTTCATTTGTAAGGTAGAGATGATAATATCTACTCTAGAGTGGTGGGAAGTATCAAATTAGCTGTTCCTAATAAATTACTTGAGTTGGATCAGAATACACTTCTTCCATTATTTTTCAATACTCATCACCACACACATATCAGGTAATAATTCATGTGTACATATAACAATAGTGCCTATTATTGTCACTTTATAAAATACCTTAGGTTTTATTAATTTATACCTATGTTGATTTTAAAATATAAGGCCATACTAAATCTCATTTTTAAAAACATGACATTGAAATATACCTGATATACATAAGTTTTTTACATAGTAAGGTGAAATGGTACACACTATGAGCAGAAGAGGAAGGATTTACATTGACACAGCTTATAAATACTATTATTTGGAATAGCCTTTGACACTCTATTTTTAAATAAATCCAAATCTTTGTGTATCATTTATACTTAAATTTCCTCTCATTGAAAGACTGGAGGGTTAGAGAGTATAATATCAGAAAAAGAATAATTTTAAAATATTTGAAAATGTCATCATATTGTGAATACCTTTTGCTTTGCCCTCCAAGGTCACATGTTTTGTCCATGAGAAAACAATTTTTTTAGTCATAACTACACTGACCTTGAGTATTGAGCTAATGGAATGCCTAATAAGAAAATCTGAATCCAGCAAGAGCTAGTTAAATGGACAGCTCTGGGACTTGACTCTTCAGAACATCGTGTCTTGGAAATAAAAAATATTTTATTTATATTTTGAAGTGATGCATTCTTTGTGACCTGTGAGGACATACAAGTAATTAAAACCGTATTCAGTAAAAATGCTTGCTAAATGGTCTAAGAAAAACAATCACCAGCAACTGCTCTAACCACATTACATCCACCCACACAAAGCTCTCTGACTAATGTGAGTGAGTGTCAAAAGCAGACTCTAGAAATGCAGTGCTATTCAGCGATGAGTAATTCTTCAACACCCAATAGGGGTCAATGAGACACGTTTATTTTCTGAGGTTATCTGTAACATTTATGCAATTGGAATAATTTGATTCAATTTGGATGATGAATTAAAATTCATCTGAGAGCCCAAGTGAATATCCTTGACTTTAAAATCAGGTACATTTAGAATTCTTATTCGGTTATAGTACAAACTAGTATAGCAGAATGTTATTTCTTTATGGAGGCAGGCATGTGGACATGAGCAAACAAATAGATCGAGTTTCTTTATTCCCAAAATGTTTGTGTAGGTTATTCTTCCCTGATTTGGCCTCTTAGGACCTTAAGGTATGTACTTTAAAACTATCTTCCTGGAACAAAGAAAGTTGTGAAGACAACTTACCTAAGCATTTAGATTGCAGAGAAACATTCAATTCAGCAATTATCCATTTAACTCATCCTAAATTTGGGCATTCCTGGAAGGCCAGTGGTTCAGATCAGAATGAGCTATGAAAAACTACCAGGTAGAAATACCAGTGTTCCACATCAGGCATCCTAAGTTGAAATCTCCCGGATCAAAACTTCTCAAGTGGGGCCAGGCCATCTGTTTATTTATTTATTTATTTATTTATTTATTTATTTATTTATTTATTTATTTATTTTAAACACAGAGGTAACTGTGGTGCTCAGAAAGTGTTGACAAACACCAGTGTAGTAATTTTTAAGGGACTTGATTTGATCCTAAGGAAAGAGTAAATTTTTCTGTAGTTTGGAAATAAAGGGGAAATAATTCATTAAAAAACAGTATAATTAATAATATGTGCAAAACTTAGTATTATTTACCAAATTCTATGCACATTTTTCAAAGCCTAGCTCAAATTCACCTTCATGAGTACTGTTCTGAGTCCACATGTTTTGTGTTCTTGCCCTGTCAGTCCATGATCTATTTTTGGAAAAGTCCATGTCACAGGTTCACCTCCCTGCTTTTGCTCTGTCCTCTCCTTCACCCGGCCAAGAAAAAACAAACCAAGAAGAAAAACTAAAGGAAAAGTACTGAAATCTAAACACAATGTGTAAATCTGTAAATGCCTTTTCTATCACACTTTCTGTGGACATTTCCACATATTGCAGCTGAATTCATCACTCCCACTTCTATTCTTCTGATAGCATTTTACTCATGCCATTTTTATAGATTAATTATGTCTCAGTATAGAGTCAATTGCATAGTTGTTTTGCATAGTTGTGTTACGATTTCCTTTGGTAGAAAGCTAGGTCCTTAATACTTCTTGCAACCCTGAAAAGATGGCACAGTGTCTGGCAAGTAGATCTATGTAAATATTTGTTTCATCGTACTGAAGTTGCTCTGATATTTCATACTTCTTCAATAGCATTTACTATAAATCTCTTTTATTACCATTATGTGTGGATGTACATTTGTGCAAGCTTGGGAATGTGATGTCTGCTACTCGTCTGGAAGTTTCTTGAAAGAGAGTACTGAGTTTTATTCTAATCTGAGCCCACCCAAGCCCTCCTGCTTATTGATTTGGGGCTGGTCTAATTGTTTCTGAGGCTAACTATCAGGATAATTTGTTAAAAGGAAGAGATTTTGGAAATCATTGAATATTACAACAAGAGTATTGACTCATTCAGTAAAGAACACATTCTCATTATGGTTTCTTGAAAGGAAAAGAAATTGATGTATAGTAGGACAAAGAACCTTCTCTACTCCTAACTAGCTGTGTATTTTTTTGTGAATTGTCATTACTTTTCTACATCACAATTTTATCATTTGTGGAATGAGAGAACTGGACTGTGTCAGTGGATCCCAAACTTCACTGACGATCAGAATCACCTGGGGAGATAGATAGATTAAAAACACAGATTCCTTGTTCTCACCCAAGCTCTACTAAATTTGAATCTAGAAGTGGACCCCAGGAGTCCAGATATTTTTAAAACATTCCCAGCTGACTCTGCTAACCAGCTGAGTGTGGTCCATGGACTAGTAGCATCAGCATCTTATGGGAACTTAAAAATGTAAGTTGCTGATCTCCACCCCAGATGTACTGAATCAAAAGCACTGGGTGGGGCTCAGCAATCTATGTTTTACCAATTCACCCAGGTAATCCTGATGCACAGCAAATGCGAGAGCCATTGGGATACATGATGGCAAAAAGACCTGTCAGTTTTGAAATTAGGTAATTTTGTGATCAAAGGTAAGCAGGAAGACTAATCAAGAGGAGAGGGAATCTGAAGGAAAGGCGCCCAGATCTAAACAAAACCCATGTGTAAATGTGTCAATGCCTCTTCCAGCATGGAAAAGATTAACTTGAGTTTGGCTTTTAGTCATAACAAATACTCAGCCTTCAAATATCGGACTATGTCATCTTTCCTTAGATGTGTGTCCTTACCTCTGTACCAGGACAACGCTAAATACCTTGTTCTGACTCTCCCTCTATTCCAATGACATCCTCTACAAACATAGCACTTATGATGCAATATTACTATAATTTATTCTCAACTGCTTAGGGACTAGGATCATTTCATGTTATCTTTAAGCTTATGTCTTAACATAGTTTCTGGCCTCTCGTAGACATTCCAGAATGTTTAATAATTGTGTAAAGTGACAGGTTCTAAACAAACAGACTATCTCTCTTGACTCTTTAGTCAGATCAAGATTATCAGGTGATTTTAAAATTTCTATTTCAAATTAAAGTGCCATTTTTCAATTGATGACATGATATTTCATAATTATTTAGAAATAAATGAATCTATAATCAGAATACACCCTAAAAACTGAGCAGTCAAACACCTAGTAGTCAGTTTTGACTGAGTAACCTGCAGCCACTAAGCCACCTCAGATTTTGGCTGGACACAATCAGTAAGCTGGAAGATTCCACCGTCATCTAAGAGACACCTGAAATGTTAAAATAATAGAAAAATAATGCAGAGACTAGATGTTTTTGTGAAGCAGTGTTGGGAAAATATTTTTCCTAAGTTGCAGATATATAAATATTTGCACATGTTTTAAAGACTGAAGTTCAAAGTTCAGTATTTTAATGGCTAACAGCTGTCCTGTGGGGGAAAGATGGTTTCTTATTGTTAAATTTGAGCAGAATCTTGCTAAGAATATTAAAAAAAAAAAAAAAAAAAACAGTTTTCAACTTTCCAAAACTATGACAAATAGTATGGGAAGCTTTGCTTTTTACATAGGAGTAAAGATCAGCTTCATTGCTCTCTCTTTCCTTTTAAAAATTTACTGATATTAAAATAAAAATCTGATTTGTAATCTGATGGGTTTTAGCCTATCCCATAGTTTAACCTGTTTTTCTTTGTATACAGATATGTCTCACTTTCCTAGACTAATAGGAAATGGGAACTGAAACACCTATTTTCATCTAATTTAGAAACATTTATTCTGTATATACTTGAACAAGGCACTTTTCAATAACACTTCCTTTCTTTTGATTGCATTTCTTTTGTACAGAAACAATATAAAATAGGTTTTATTATTTCAGTTTTCTAATCCTCTTCTTTCTGATCAATTCATGATGCTAACAGTGAGCCAGGAGGGAAGGGGGCAGGGCACAACCACTGAAGGAAGGATGCAGCAGTTGAGGACAGGACAAACTGGTTAGAACCAAGATGGCAGAGGACTGGACTTCCAGTAGACCCTGGCCTCATGGCGCACCCGCAAGCGCCATGACAATTCCTAGGCTGACCAAAAACGGCCAAAAAGTAGGGGGGGGGGGCGGTTCTGGAAATCCCCACCCCTTCCTTAAAGTAGTTGGAATAATCCTCCTACAAATTAGCATATGAAATTGCGGAGCCCATAGAAACTAACAGCTCCACATCTTGCAGTCGCTCTCTCTCTTGCCTTCTGAGAGGGACTGCACTCTGTCTATAGAGTGTGTATCTACTTTTACTTTAAACTAAATACCGCCACACCTCTCAGTCTTTCTCCCTGCCACTTTTTGAGATGGCTAGCATTCTGTCTACAGAGTGCGTGTATCCCTGAATAAACTTACCTTCACTTTACTATGGTTCACATTTGAATTATTTCCTGTGCGAGACAAGAACCTATTCTTCGCCAAGGACAGTTTTGTTGCTTTTTGGTAGTTGTTATATCCAATTATAATTCGTATAAGTAAGTACATCAGCTGAGGCTGATAATTAATTTGTTCATTTGAAGCTACGCATTGGCTGCCCTGCACAGCATGTTCTGAGCCTGTGCAGAAAAAAGACTTTCTCAGACTCAGTTTTGCCTCTCCTTTAAGGGCGATTTCTTCAGAGACGTGAAGGGGGCAGGCTCTGGATTGTTTCACCAGGCTCCTTAATAAAGCATTTCCAATAAATTTGACTACTCTTGGGCCCAAATTTTGCACATCTTTTTCAAGGGGTACATTTCTGCCTCTGGTTAAAAGTGCTATCTTCTTTCAGCTAATTCTACCCTAAAAACTCCTATTTCTAGAAGACAGCTAGCAGCTGTGTTTCAGGTACAGAAGCCTCAAGCTGTTGCTGACAGCTGGATTTCTCAGGGGTGTCCAGTAAACTCAGAACTTCTGCTACTTTGCTGTGGTGGATCTTAGCTGTAAGACACAAGACAGGCAGAATCCCTGGTTAAATAACAATGTCTTTCATTGTAGGTTTACCATATCATTCAATTATTTAAGGTGTATCCTTTCAAGATAAAGATGGCACTACTGCCTCTCCTTAGGAAAACTGTTTTGCCAGTAATTTTAAAGAATGTAGAGTGACTCACACACCCTCATTTTATTTCCCTTTGTAACCCAAAGCAACTATTTTGAGAGAGTTGGCTGCAATTAGAAGTTCAACCTGTGGTCCCTGAAAAAACTGATGGTAACTAGACCAAAACACTGGACTTAACAGCACTTTGTCCCCCTCCCAACCTCCTCCTCTGACCTGTCTCATGAGAAAAGTGAGTAGATGTTTTGGGTCAATGATTCTTTATACTGATACTAAAAAACTAAAGTCAAGAGTAAGTCTAAGTCTAACATTCATGATGACTGTAAACAAAATATTGAAGCCCATGGAATAATCTTGATTGAAGAATATGCAAAATTCAGAGTGCTCCTATTTCATTTCCAGTCAATGCTATTTTAATCCATCATTGTCTTCCTCTTAGCAAGACAAACACCAAATAATCCTGTCTTCTTAATTCTAAGTTTATTATAAAGACTGGGATGAGATTCAAAACGCTGTGTCTGAAGAAACAGCATGCTTTAGAAAAATTTGGGTATACTTGCTTCTTAAGAAGTTGACCTTTAAAAGAAATAAATCAAGAATCACTTACAAAGAAGCACTACACCAAAGACAATGATAGCAAAAAAGAGCATTTGTTTTACTTTTTAAAAATAAACACATAAATACAAAAAGAATTACCTTAAGATTATTTTTTTCCTAAGGATTTTAAAGACATAAGTATGGAAACTATTAAAGAATTTTGTGAAAAAAATTAAAGATTCAAAAGAAACCAAAAAGCTTTCTAAAAGAAAAAAAAATTAAGGAACTATTTAAAAATTTCATAGAAAAAATTTTTAACAATCCAACATGTTAATATTTTTATTTTGGTGAGATTTTGATTGAACAGTGTCTTCTTTTTCTTACCTTGTACTTTCTAAATAAATGTAATAAATGCATATTACTTTGAAAACCAGAGCACATAAATTCCACTAAACAGTCTTAGAAATCTTAATGATATTTTTTACAAAATATTCAGTAGTTTTCAATTTTTTGGATGGCAGAAGTGACTCATCCTTTGTTCCTCATCTTACTCATATTCCCAAGGAGCCAGAATAAAGACACTTGCATTTGAGTTCCTCGGACATGACTCTACAAGACTCTTCACATGATCTGTTTTTATTTTTAAGAAAAGAAAGAAAGAAAAAGAATTTCTAGAAAAGAATCACAATGGATTTTGAGATGGTAAAGAAAAATGCCTGAAAAAGTAAAGAAAAATTACCTTGCTCAAAACATAACAAAACAAAACAAAAAAACCCCACAAAAAAACAAACAAACAAACAGAAAAACCTGCCTCAAAAAGTATTCACCTAAAGATTTCTCAATCAGTCAAAAAGGGAAACCAAAAAACAAAACAAACAAACAAAAAAAAAACCATTTTTCACTAAGCCCACACTGCAAACAGACTTGGGGTGAAATTGGGAGCAAGAATTCTGACCAAAGATTACACTTGGGACAAACAAAACAGAGAGAGAGACAGAAAGAGAGAACATTCTGTTGCCTCTGTTCCAGAACCCATTAACACAAACCCTGACTACTGTAGACCGTTTTCCACAGACTCCTAGCAGAGGATTTATTACACCCAAGAATCAGATAACTCTGGAAAATGTCCTTGTTAAAACATTTTATTGCTAACAAAGTCTTGGAAATTTCCATTCTAGCCTTCTCTGTTATTCTTACCCCCAGAGGTTTACTGCAGTGGTTCCACTTAGCTGAGGAAAATGGGCACTTTCCCTCAGGTCTGAAGTGGAAGATCCCATCCCGTGCATAGTGGCCTCACTAAAACATCGTCCCACAAATCTCAGCAGGTACAAACTTCAGTGAATGTGGATAAGAAATAATTTCCAATTTCAAGGACGTGAATGTCAAGGATCAGATTTGAGAGCCCATAACCCGACAGGAGGAAATGAAAAAAGCTGTAAGAGCTGCCTAACATATCCTTAGGAAATAAGTTAATATTCTTCAGAATGATAGTTCTTCCCATAGAATTATTTTTCTTAGAAAAAAAGAAGAGATCTTATTGTATTTGACTTTATAATCTTCTGAGGAAATACATAAGATGTTGTAAAATATGAGGAAATATATAAAAATGTGTAAAATCAGAAATCAAAAGCGAATAATCTTTTTTTAATTTTTAAAATATTCTCATTTTTTGGGGGGGAGGGAGGCAACTAGGTTTATTCTTATTCATTCATTTATTTTTAATGGAGGTACTGGGGCTCCAGCTCAGGACCCTGTGCACGCTAGGCACACACTCTAACACTGAAACTGTATCCTCCCCACTAAAGACTAATATTCTTAACGTTTTTGTTTGTTACCTATTTAGATCTGATAATTCACAATTAGAAATGCATCCATCCTTTTATGGTTTAGGGTTAGATTTGCCACCTCAGAAGTATTTTAGATGTGATGGTGGATTTTAGTGTTTTAATTTCTGTATATTAAAAAAACTGGTTATTCCATTTTAAGAAAATTAGTTTATTTCACAGCTTTATGTTACCTAAAAGTTTATATTAAAATGTGTGAACATTTAATTAATACAAAATTACTGAATATACAGTGAAAAGGGCACCTAATTGTCAGGATATTTCCAAATACTAGGATGATTAGAGTGAATTTTTCTATCATTATCTGGAAATCTGGCATTATGAAGATGCTGTCTATATCTGCATTGTAGGTATTGACAAGTCATTCAACTCGTGAAAAAATTCCCCAAACTGTCATTTGGCAGGATAAGGACTGCTTCTCCTCAACTACTCAGATTGGAAAAATAGCCATCATCAGTCGTGTTATTTTGTCAAAACAACACCCAACCACAGAATGAATTTTTTTTTCACTGAATTTACTATTTTCTTTGGCATCTTATGCACGCAGTCTGAAAGACAGGAGAATTGACTGAGAAAATCTGGGAATATAAACAAAAATATTAAGTCACTTGGAAATTATTTAGATATGAAAAATGGATTAGTATCTTCCTCCTATCAGGCCAGATTAGAGATATAAAACCCCTACACTGATCATGTTACTGAGAAACGGGTAAGTTCAACATTAGGGAATGAATACAGGTAACCTCCACTTTTTGAAAGTTTGCTTTATGCCACCTCATATTAATGAATGACCTACACTGGCACCTGTTTTCACAAAACAAAAGAAATCTGAGGACGGTTTTCACTTTTATGGAAAAAGGTGAAAATGGAAAGCAGTGTTCAGCGTTTGCTTTGCAGTGAGCTGTTATAAAGGTTGCACGCACTCCGGAAGCCAGAGCAGCACCACCAAGCTCCTTCCCCGGGAACTGCGCTCAGCATGGAGCTGCCGTATCTTTGAACTGTGTCTGTGAGCGTCTGTGTTTCATCTCGATTTATTTCGTGCATTGTTAGCAGGATGTGTCCCAAGGTAATTGCTTCTTCACTTTATGCCTTTTCAGCTTCCAAAAGGTTTTTATAGGAACACTCTGCTTTTGAATAGCAGGGAAACAGGTACATCTTTCTTGTTCTTCCTCCAAGGATACCAAATTGAACTTGATAAATAACAAAGCTTTGCAGGAAATACTAACCTTTCACATTTCTCTTCTCATTTCACTAAATAGCCAGTTCTGCTTTCACAATTTGTTTTTTATTCATCCCATTCACATCATTACAGAAGGTGATACTTTTTTAACATCTTCCAAACGTCAGGGTTTATACAGGTTTCACCATTCTTTCCATTAATGTCCAAGTTTTGTTCCAGTATCCAATCCAGGATTCCACCATACATTTATTTGTCATGTCTCTGATTAGGCTCCTCTGGTCTGTAACAGTTCCTCGCACTTTGTTTTTCATGACCTTGACATTTTTGAGGAGTTCTGTCAGATATTTTATAAAATATCATCCAATTTGAGTCTGTCTAATGTTTTTCTTATAATTAGGTTGAGGTTACAAGGTTTTGGAAAGATTACATCAAACGTAAAGTGCTTTCTCATCAAAATATATCAGGGACAGGTACATGATATGAAATGACTTAACACCAGTGAGGCTAACCCTGATCACTGGGTAAGAGGGATGTTTGCCAAGTTTCTTCACTGTAAAGTTACTGTTTTTCCCTTTTCATACACTATTTTTTGGAAGCAAGCCACTAAATCTGTCCTCAAATAGGGGGAGGGTAGTAAACTCAATTTTCTGGAGAGAGGATTATACATATATATTATTTGGAATTTTTCTGTAAGGAAGATTTACTTTTGTCTCAATTTATTTATTCAATAATAGATAATTTAACATGGACTCATGGATAGTTACATTATATTTTATATTATAGTCTAACACTAGTTCTGTTGCTCAAATTGTTCTGGCTTTAGCCATTGGAGTTCTTTCAGACTGACTCCTGGTGCCCCTCGAACATGCCCTCATTCTTTCGCTTCTGTTTTTTTGTTTGTTTGTTTTTCTTACTGTTGTTGTTGTTCTTGTTCTTGTTTCTCACACTACTTCTGGCAGTGTGCAATGGCCCAGACAGATCTTGTATTTCTTTCTGCCCTTTCTCTAGGATCAGTGATATCTCTGAGGACACCTGGTCCATTTTACTGGAGAAACAGTATTAAGGAATCAACAGCTGGACAGTGGGTAGAGCTAGATTTGTCATGGAATTAAGATCAATTGTCTTGAGAGGCCAAGAAATAGGTGCTTTCCTATTTATTTACATAAGCACAAACCACAACAATGTCAGAACTTAGCTTATTCACTATTTCTTAAGAAAAAATTAGTTACTACTTATTTTCAGTATAATTTTGAGCCGTCTTATGTTATTCAGATAGCATTCAATGTTTTTAAAGGAAATCCATCAGTTAATTTTCACAGTGTCACATCTTCCTAAAAGTCATGTCTTAACGATGATTCTCTATTAGCCATATGGTCGTGGGCAAATTACTTGACTTCTCTGTTCTCTACCTCTCAGGAGTCTATTAAGAATCAGGTGAGACTGCAGCCTTGGAAGTGCTTCATAAATTATAAGGTACTAACTAAATACACACAATGTCTCAGAATAATACAGATACTAATTTTTATTAACAAATACCTTTATTGAGAGTAAAACAATTGACTGTTCAAACATGCTACTGTATTCCTTTTCCGATTGATTACTTCCCATTATAGAGACAAATAAGTATGTAATTTTATATAGCGCAGGGAACCCAAGCCCTCTTAAAACTCATACTCCCCCCACTTCATAAATTACTCCCCAGACTGATATTCAGCTAGAAGGCACCTGTAAGCTCTAACAATTATTTCTGATTGGTGTCCTTTTGGTGATTGGTAATTCATTTCTGTTCTAATTTGTGATGCATCAGTTCAGATTGTAGATAGCCAGGCCACATGGGTTGATGGATATTTTATATGTCACCTTAACCACACATATTTATCTTGGACAGACAGAGGACACACAAATCACTATCTCTTTCCTGACATTCCTACATCAATCTTAGTCCATTCCCTGTTTCCTTTTGGCCTGATATCCTCATGGCTCTGCCTTTCGCCGCACAAGGCCCTTGTGTTGCTTCAAGATTGTGCTTAAGTGCCTCAGCAGAAGACAGTTATGTGGCCCTAACTCCAGCCAAGAAGGGGAAGGAGACAGACAAAGGGATTCTATGTGTCATTAAAAGTAAAAACAGCAAGTCTCTCTTGGGTGTATGGAGTCATTGGCAGCACTGATTCTAAAAGACACCAGCTTTCCTAACTGACTCTTTTCGAGGAGAGCAGAATAAATTGGTTGTATGAATTTCTGTGAGTTTAAAGAAAGTTTACATTTATTATTCATGCTTAGTAATAAAAACTACAAAGTACTAAAACTTTCTCAGAAAAAAATACACTCTAAGTGCTGTTAAAATCCAGAAATGTAATACAATAGGAAGAAACTGCAATCAAGGCAACAACGCTTACGATTTGTGAAAGAATCACTATGAGGACTAAAACCTTGTTGTAACCTGTTAACATCGTGTTGGACAAAAAAGTCCCAGAATAAGTGTTTGTTTCTTTACTACTGAATTTACAATATAAATGCTGTTCTTTGTTGAAACTGTGAATCACATTAAATTTGCTCTAATATGGCCATAAAGTTGCCGAATAGCATGTGGCTACATCTCAGGAATTAGCATTTTCCACTAATAAAAAGAGGTAGCAATAAAGTACAAAACTACAGCACAAGCACTGCCCTTGCGTGTATGGAGGAACTGTTCAGACCAAACATGAATGTTCTCTCTGATTCAAATCTGTGCACTCTATCAGCAGAAACTCTTGAGAAAACTCATCTTTATCCAAGAAAAATGTTATACCAAAGTCCCATGATCATTTAAAATAGACTTTTATAAATATACGATTCATTTATTTCATAAATCTTCACTGAGTCTTTACAGCACACAGGCGAAATCTTGATAACACAGTTTCTACTCTCAAGCAGCTTACAATCTGAATGAAGTTTCTCCCAACTCATCCTCTGCAGTATCTCCTTTCCCAACATATTACCCAATTTCACAAATCTAGAAGTCATCTTTGAAATCTCCCTCTCTCTCATCTCCTACAGCCAGTCAAAATCCAAGCCCTGAAATTTCTACCTTGTGAATATCTCTCAACTCCATCAAAATGTCTCCACCTCTCTTTGCCCAACCTTAGTTCAGACTACCGTCATGTCTTCTCAGGATCCCTCTGGCTGAGATGGCAAGCTCCCACAGCACTTGGTGGTCCTTCTTACTCCCCGTGTGGCAGCTGCTGCTTCTTGATTTTTAAGTCCTTTCATAAGCAGTTTCCTGTATGAGGATGTTCTCTTTTCTGCTCCTCACCTTCCTCCCTTTATCAATCTTTCAGTTTCAGATTTAATATCACTTCCTCAGGGAATCTCCAGACATACATAAATTTTCCCCAATTAGATTGCCTAATAGCATTCTACGACTTTCCTTCATAGCACTTATCAGGTTAGTAAATGCATTAAAAAAGGGACCAGTTGATTCTTTACTGTCTTTCTCCCCACTTCTAAAAATAAATTTGAATAACACAGAATGCTCTGGGGGGGACAGAAGGAGTTGGTGAATTTCTTCTGAAAGATCACCATTTATCCACTATGGCCACGGAGACAGTGATGGTTAATTTTATGTGTTAACTTGACTGGAGTAAGAGATGCTCAGACAGTTGTTATAACATTATTTTGGGGTATGTCTGTGAGGGCATTTCTGGAAGAGATTAGCATTTGAAGCAGTAGACTGAGTGAAGAAGATAGCCCTCACCAATGTGGCATGCATCCATCCAATCTGTTGAGGGCCTGGATAGAACAAAAGGACAGAAAAAGAGCAAATTCACTCTCTCTCCTTGAGCTGAGATATCCGTCTTGTGCCCTCAGATATCAAAGCTTCTGGCTTTCAGCCTTTGGACTCAGACTGGGACTTATCCCGTTGACTGCTCTGGTACCAATGTTAGGCAGTTAGATAGAAATGAGCACGGGGCAAGGGGAGAGGAAAGGGGAGAGAGCCACCCAGAAAATTACAGTACAGCTGCGCTCAGGATAAGGGGCCTCAAAGAGTTTTACTTTTTCTAAATGAGGGCCAGCCAAGAAGCTGGCTGGAATTAAATGCTGAGACTGCACAGTAGAGAGAAGGATCTGGTTTAACCTGACCCAGTGCTCATTATAATGTAATTAACATTGCAGTTTGTACCTCTTCCTGTAGGTTTCTCAGTGTGCATCATGGGTAAGAACATGCGCAAAAGAAATGGGCGTGCCTGAGCACAAGGAACATGAGCTGTCAATCAATCAATCCACTAAAATGTTGCCTAAGCCAGGATATAAGACAGGAGAAACAAAGGAACAGTGCCATTTTGTCCTCTCTTGGGTTGGCCTGCCCCCAATTCTCAGGAGTGCACTGTATTTTACTACCTTTTTACTTTACTAATAAAATCTTTTTGTTTAACATATTACACTTTCTGTTTCTCATTAAAAATTCTTTTGGGGAGGGTGACAAAGAACCGAGGTATCTTTTTTGCCCTCCTCCCAGTAACACCAACAGATCTTATTGGTTCTGTTTTTCTGAAGAAGCCTGACTAATACAGAGATTGACTTTTTGAGTAAGCAAAGTCCTTCAGAGACTTGAGGCAAGTATGTGAATTAATCCAGTTTTATCCTTTACTTTTGAGTTCATGTGGAGACACAGCCCAGAGGACTTTGGTATTAAGACAACAATAAAAATCAAGATTAACTTGCAAGCAGTAATAAAAACAAGTTATAGGTACTAAAGTAACAGGAAATCTGTTTTGGAACGTCAAAGCCTTTTAAGAATAACATTATTCCCATTCTGTTTTCTCTCAGGATTCTATAACCTTTTTTTTTTTTAAACAACACAGGAACAACTAGTTAGAACCAAGTTTTAAATCTATGTGTTACTTACAAGACACTTTATTCATTTAATTTATTTGGTTTATCTTAAAATGCTTGTTTTTTGAAAAAGACAACGTGTTCTCATTTGCATACCACAAATGGGCTTTGCATTTCTAAGGTCTAGGAATTGTTCTGGAATTGACTGTGGCTAGGATTTCCTTTAACACTTAACTGTGTCTCTTGAAAGACTATTTTAAATTATGTAACAAAAGGAGAGCGCTCTTTTTGGTGGTATTGATTTATTTATAGTCGTGAAGCCTTGCAGAATCTTCAGAAAAGAAGAATCAAAAACTATTCTTGTACAAGAAGGGCTGTTCGTTTCTGACCCCTCCTCCTTTGCAATATAGTGACGATGGAATACCAAGAAACAGAAGGAACACAATGTGCAGCTCAGTCTAGATGCATTTACGTCAAAGAGCAGAGAGAGTGAAAGAAATTCACTCTGCCTTCCACATGCTTCTCCTGGGGATTGCACAGCAGTGAAGAGCAATTCTCTGGGAAGCAGAGTGTGTGCTTCACGTAAGTGTTACATGTGTCTCTGGGTACTTTTGCGGGTTTTTACTTTGACTGATTTACAAGCATTAAGAAGTCTTTTGTTGGCTTTCAGACTAACACAGAGTAAACGTACACAACCACGTCACACCTACGCTGTGGTAAAATCCATGTTTTCCCCCCTCTTTTCCAGCTTACAAACAGTTGCCAAAGTACTTTCATCATATTATTCTACAATTCAAAAATTTCCGCTAGCTCCCCATCACCTATGGGTACAAGCAAACTCCATGCCTGTGATGGTATTGCATCGTTCCCCTTGTGCAAATGTCTCTCCATTCCCTCCACAGGGATCCTCTTCTCCATCTAGACCTGGTTCTCATTGGCCCACGAGTGCTCCTGCTCCTTCTCAGCCTTCCTTTATGCTTCCCAACCTCTTTCCTTAATTCATCTGGTATCCACCCCTCAAGGTCCACTTGAGCCTACGTGGATTTCCTGCTTCAGTGAAACTACTGTGCGTTTGTTCTGCCTATGGTCGGTCCTGGCACTTGTTCGTACACAGCTTTGTATCATTGCCTGGCCGATTCATATGCAGATATCAGCCTCCCCTGTTAAGAGTATAACCTCACTGAGACAAGAATTCTCATTTCCTGTCCATTACACCCATCATAACCGTTATCCCTATTACACCACTATACCTGTTACCGTATATATACTACACCTGTTACAGCCATTATACCTACAAACATAATGCTATGCACATACTATCAGGTTTTTTTTTAAGTACCTGCTAGAGTAAAGTTAAATATATATAAGTATATTATATGGGAGGTTTGAAATGCTGCATTTTCCCCTCTATTTCTGAAGAAAGATTTATTTTTCAATATTTCTGTTTTTTTTTAACTGAAGTACAGTCAGTTACAATGTGTCCATTTCTGGTGTACAGCACCATGTCCCAGTCATGCACATACATATATATATATTCGTTTTCATATTTTTTCATTAAAAGTTATTACAAGATATTGAACATAGTTCCCTGTGCTATACAGAAGAAACTTTTTTTAATCTGTTTTTATATATAGTGGCTAACATTTGTAAGTCTCAAACTCCCAAATTTACCCCCTCCCACACCCTTTCCCTGGTAACCATAAGATTGTTTGTGAAGTCTGTGAGTTCAGTATTTCTTAAAGAAGGCTGATAGGTGACCCTGAGTGAGATAAACAAATGCGAGAACCAGGATGTACCTCTGAATACATGCCTAAGGCCCATGCTATTTCCCCCACAAATAAGGAAAAGAAACAATATGGGGTTGGTTTCATAACTCTTCCCAGACATACTCTCTGTGACTTGCATGATAAATTGGTATTCTCTGTAGCCATTCCTCACTGCAAGGCATGGGGTCTGGAAGGCAAAGGTAAAATATGATGACCATTATGTTAGATGGCTTCCTCCCAGGTCTGTGTCTTGCTGGGTAAGATCAAAATGAAAGTTAGTCTGAATACTCAAACCCCAGGGTCCTCAGAGTTTAATGTAACACTGGGAATGAAAGCTCATAGAGCTATCGCAAGCAAAGCTCTTCTTCCAGCGACTCTCTTCAGAGAACCCAGGAATCACTTTGGCGACCTTCTATCGTGCTGGCTCAGCAATTCCATGTGAAGCTGGCGTGGGATTTTCTCAAGGACAGCAAATGGCAGGGGTTCACTTCTTAACACTAGGAGCTTGCACTTGGAGAGTAAGAAGTGGGGAAACAGGTTGAGAAGTCTTGAGGGGTGTGTCTATGTGGGAGATTTACCACAGTCTTTGCTGTGGAAACTGTAGGCTAGAAGAGTCACCTACCAGGTGGAGACACCAGACAAAATACAAGACCTTTTGAATTTCCCATTTAAATGTGAATTTCAGATAAACCATAGTGTTTTAAAATAGAAGTGTGTCCCAAATTGCATGAGCTAAACCTATACTAAAAACTTATGTATTATTTACCTGAAATTCAAACTCGGGCATCCTGTATTTTTATTTGTGAAATCTGGCAACCATACAGCCAGACTAAGATGCTCAATCATGGCAGAAGCAAACATATTTCCTATGGAATTTTTTAAGGTACTTTATCAAAAATGCATCTTCTATGAGCCTATCAAATATTACAGTTGATAGTTTCATTCTAGAAATCAAATAAGGTGACATTTGTTTAAAATCTGAGCTATTCTAGGAGAAATAAATAACTTAAGAATTACTGAAAGAATATCACTACAAAAATTTTAAATTTCTCTCTTTTTTGCATTTTGTCTCATAAGGTGAGATACTAATTTTATCTTGGTCTTGAGCAAATTCAGAGATGAGGAAAAAAATTATTATCAAACCGAACATCCATATGCAGGGGACTGTGGGAAGATGTGAACATCTCACTTTTAAATAAATATAAGGCGCATGTCATAGAAACCACTTCTGAACATCCTTCCTAGTTCCAGCTGTCAGTCAGTCTTGTACTGGGTCCCCTCCCTTCTCCGTAAGAGTCTTCTACAGCTTCACTGAATCTACCAGCCTCAGGACATAGGCTACATGTCGCATATGAGCAGCAAATGGCACAAGAAGCCTTATCTTGTGGCCTCAAATGTGTATTTTTAGACCGATCGCTCTCACTGGCTCTTGTGTTCTCTAAATTACGAAGATGTGTTCCTGAGTTCTCAGTGTGGTTGTTTATCATCAGTGAATAAAACTCTAAGAAAAACGAAGGACATCATCCAATCTGGATGCTACTCAGCAAAAATTAGCATCTTTAGTAAACACAGGACTGTGAAATGGGACGCTTTTCCACTGACTGATTGTGTTGGGGGGACATCTGATAAGGCATTTCATGCCCTGATCCAAACGAAAAGGTCACCACAGAAGAGCAACCAAGCTAGTGTTCGAATTCAGCCAGGGATTCAGAAAGAGCAACACGCATGGACAGGCAGTTACAGCCAGCAGCACTGGCCTCATGCTGTTTAACTTGGAAGATCCACACGACCAATTATATGGTTTGGGACAAAATGTTAAAGTGTTTACCTAAGAATTTTGATTGGCAAGTTGATGATTGATTTCTAAATTAAATCAAGTCTTCATTTAGGACACTCAGTTGCTAAATGTACTTGTTTGCCGTGCTTTCTTAAAAGTTAAAGGAAGCACTCGCAATGAGAGCTGGTTAGAAGGTCATAAGAAAATTAAAACTTAGTGGAACTTAAGTCCTGGGGAGTTCCAGTTAAGCTGGAATTGGCTTTATTTACATAAACTTAATTTTCCCAAATCAAACATATCATTTAATCATGCATTTTATTTTAGCAGCATCTTAGAAGAGTTTAAGTAATATTGTCTATTAATTCCATTTCACTGACAAAATTTTTTCTAGAACCAATCCCATTTTTAAAATGAGAGAAGTTTTCCCCAGCTTTCAGAGTCTTTCCAAAGTTCAAAAGGTGGGTGCCATCTGGTGGAAATGTGCTGGAATTTATTTTGCTTACAGTTAGGCCATTTAGTAGCTGTATAGTCTTTTCTCTTTAAAAATGTACTTACTTCCTGTTAGTGAACAGAAATTCTTTCTATCACTTCAGAAGAAAAAAAATGTTTTAGAAAATTATTTAGTTAACTTTCAGTGAGATCTGTTTTATGCCCAAAAGATTAAGAAATTCAGAAGACTATGTTGAGAAAGCAGCTATGTCATGGAAAAGGGCTTCTTAAGTCAGCAATGATGTTGAAGCAAACTGGTGAGAGCCATTTACAAAGTTTCACTTGATTAATGTAGTTGATTGCCCGTCATACGGAGTCCAGCACCTGCCAGGATTTACACAACAGCACAAAATTATATCCAATGATCTTCCCAAGAAATAGAAAGTTTAAAGGAAGAAGAAAAATTACACTTTTAATGAGTTATTGCTTACATTTCATTATTTTTTTTTCAAATCGCAAAACACACTTATTCATTATCTAAAGACAGGACAGATTTTGTCTGAGTGCCTTCCATGTACTTCTGTAATGCTTAAACCATCTTCCAAGAGAATATTTAGTCAGCTAGTACAAGGTCAAGTGTTAAGCTGCTAAGCAAAACATTTCAGAAAGAACTGTTTATCTCTTTTTAATTCAAAGAATGAAAGGAAAAAGATACAGAGAAAGCAAGAGAAATAAAAAGAGAGAAAGATAGCCTGAGAGAAAGAGAGGCAGAAAGTGAGAGCAAGAGAGTGAGAAGGAGCAAAAGAAGAAGTGAGAAAAAGAAGGGAAGGAAGATGGGAGGCGAGATTGATCCTAAATGTCCCCCCACCTGCACCCCGTGGTGGGTTAAGGACTTCAGATGCAATATTCAAATCTCTGCAGAAATAAAAGTCAGGTAGCTTCTCTCTAAGGGTGGTCACTTGTTATCATCTAACAATCTTCAGCAAGTTAGAGGGTTGAAATTGTCCAGGGAGAGTGTCTGAATTCTTAGGGAAAGGATGCAGGGCTACAACTGATGTCTAAGTTTAAGTATTCCTGGAATAAACACACTTAGAGGAAGCTTTCAGAGACTTTGAAGGCTCTATCAATGCCATTTCAACCTACCCCTGAACAATGGTTTGAAAAGACTGCACCATTTCTGAATTTGTTGTGGGGATATTAAGGGCAAGGATTTAATCTTATGTCACTAGACTAATGCCTTTTAAAAATTAATTCTTATTTTAGTAAAATTAGTAATGTCTTTTTCATTGCTTCCCTGGACCCTTTACAGAATGGGTACTGATTCATAGTACTTAGAACCCAGCAAGCAGCTCAGAAGTTCCTCTGAAATAATACTGACCGGACCCGCTCTAGTAAAAGAGATCTGCATCATGGGAAACCACCAGAGGTCAGGGCGAAGGTGTTCATGTCAGCCGTGTGTTACTGAAATCAATATATTTTCAATTAAGCATCTTCACAGACACACAGTCTCCACCCAGAGCGAAGTACAACTGCTATGCCCACGTCAGCAGACTGCAAGGCTGGTCCTTTTCATCTCAGCCTTAGCCTTGCATATGTTACGTGATGCAGGTTTTAAGGTGTTTAGGAAAAGTAAAATCCCTGTGTATGGTAGATATCACAGATGTTGCCTGTTCTTCTCTGCTTGTGAGTGCGCAAAGGTGATGTGGCATGATTTGGCCGATAAAATGTGAGGTGAAGTAACATGTGCCATTTGGGGAGGAAGCATTCATTGCCAGTGCCCAGCTCTTGCCCACTTTTCCTCTGAAGCAGAAAGCTCTGAAGTAGCATGTTGAAATGGAGTCAGCATCTCAGGAGGTGAGGGATGACTCGGTGGGCGGACCCCCACCTCCACCACTGACCGACGGTGGACATGCGACATGAGCAACCAAATAAACTTCAGTCGTGTTAAGCCACTGAGACTTGGCGTTTTTTGTTACCTCAGCATAAACTAAACTATCCTGACTGATACACTGTCTTTTCCAGTGAAGTAAAAAAGTTGTGACAGGCTTAAAAATGCCAGTAAAAAAGAGGCATATAATTATGATAAAATAATAATAGACATATTTTTAAATAAAAGTCATAAGGAAATGAAAAATATTTTATAGACATATTGGAATGAATGTTTCAACTGTAAGAATATTTCTAAAGGATACAAAGGAAAAAAGAAAGAAATTATATCACTTGTGAAAAATTATGTGTCCAGGCAATTGATAATCAGCAAGTGATAGCAATTCACCAAAGGGAAAACCTACTGTTATATCAGGAGAAATACAGGACTTCGAGAAATTAAAGCCTGATCAAGTAGAATACCATTGATAAAATTTTCATCACAAGTATGATTGGTATCTGGTAAAAGGGATCAAGTACTATATGTAGATCATTGTTAGCAACAAAATGTACAATAATGACTGGTTTTGTAAAAAGATCCCTAACAAGAAAGACATAATTGAGATGGAATATGCAAATCAGAAATCTTTAAAGAGCTCATGTACTAACCTACTTCATAAAAATATATTCTGGACTTGAACTTGACAGTCACTTTGTACTTAAAAACAAATGAGTTGAACAAACAGTTTTTTGAAAGCTGATATATTTATAAACGAAGCAGCATCTGTACATACATACCCCATTTTAATTAAGAAATTCAGAAGAAATTTCCAATCACTAATTTAGAGTCTTTCCCCTTTCTTTCATTTTTCTGCATTTGGCCTTCTCTTTCTCCATCTCCTTTTCATGCTTTGAAGTTCATTGTTGTTCCTCTTCCATGCTCAAATTCCGTTTCTAATCTAACACAGATCTTTGTAAATGAAGTTGAGAGAAAGATCCAGTCAATGTGAGCATTTTGTGCAGGACATTTAAGAGACAGCTACTCTTGCTGGCAAAGTTACAAACAGACATACCCACATAATTTTTTTTAATAGTATCATAGGCTCTAGGACGGGAAGCAAAAAACAAAAAACTTTAAAAATAACTTTGTCCTGAAGTGAAAATATCCACTGCAACATTTCTTCATTCCATTTCCACTTGAACATCAACCAAGGGGACACCGACCATTTCCAGCACGCTCCATTTTGCTTTGCACAGATCTCATCATTAAGACGTTTTTCTTTCTGTTGAGACTGCATCTGCCTTGCTGGAGCTTCCACTGGTCAGCAGTTTTTGTCTTGGCCAAAGATGTACAAAGCAAAGAAGTAGTGAGCTGAAGGGTTTTAATCAGTTCCCCAGGGTCAGAATACCAAGTTCAAATCCTGTCCCTACCTTTCAGTGTCCGTGTCGTCAGGAAAATTACAGAACTGCTTTGTGCTGGATTTCTCCATCTGAAAAACGGAAATAATGTGATAATACAATCAATAGTGTCTGTGTCATACTTTTGATTTGAATTTAAATGGAGCAATTCGTGGGGAGGTATGGACGGCAACACCTGCAAAATACTAAATACAAAGTGCCAGCTGGGTTATAAATCCCTCTTTCAAATTACTACCATTTTGGGTTGTTCCATCTGTTACCAAGCCAAGCTTGGGTCTGCTCACCTGCACTTGGTAAAGCCAACCTACTGACACTGCGTTGTGGTGAAGGAAAGTGGCGGCAAGCAAAGAGTCCAGGAATCTAATCCTCTAAAGACCTGAATTCCCCCAACCCCAATGGCTTTCAGAGGAAGGTTTTTAAAGACAACGTGAGGAAGAGGGATTGTGGGCTGCCCGATCAGCTCGTGGACATTCTTCTGCTTGTCTGGTGGTGAGGTGAGTCAACATCACTGACCTCCTGGTTCCAGTCCTTCTGAGATCTACCTGCCTGTGATCAGCATACGGTTAACCACTTCTGTCTAGTGGAGATTTCAGTATCTGCAAAACAGCTCAAACGATATGGCTCAGAATATTATCTATAGCCCTTGAGGAGGAAATAAATGTCCTTGATTTTGTTTAATGGCTAGATTGTTCTTATTTTGACTCGCTTCACTGTTTTGTTCCTGAATTTTCTCATTTCTTTGATTAACTATAGTATTTGGAACTCAGGGAAGGCCTGTAAGGTTGAACTTTTTCTACAAACAAGAGGCAGGTCTAGGACATGGGGGTAGGGGGTGATGTCCAGGAAAGCCCCATAGGGTCCTGCTTGGTTACACTCCTAATAAGCTCTTCTGCAGGCTACCTCCATATTCTGTATCCCACAATATCAATTTTGTGAAGCTGTAATTTTGTGTAAGAATAACAGTTTTTATTACAGAGCAAGAAAGAGGTCCAGAAAGATCCCAGAATGAGTAAATCTCCAGGAAAGGGAATAGCAGCCTGGCCCTCTGTAGGCAAAAATAAAGACCAAGGAAATAGTCATACTTCAGAAATCAAAGATTACTCCAGTTTAATCACTCCCAAGCAAGCATGCAGAAATATTGCCCTTTGGCTTGTGTTTATCTAGTCCAAACAGATAAATGCTGTACCTGGTATTTAGATTATAATTTTTTGTAGTTAGTTGCATTTTACTTTTGTAGGATTGCATCCACGTGTAAAAATACAATGTTTTTTGTCTAAAAGTTTTCCCTTCAAAATCTTTTCCTCTTCCAAAAGGAGTAGGCAGTATATCAAAGAACATTTCATAGATCTCAAATAAAACTCCAGTTTTTATTTCATTGAAATGGTTTTCATCAGCCCAAAGCCAACATCAGCAGGAACCACTTCTGCACGCTGCCTACCCGCCCCCACCCCCCGAGAGCACAGTAAGATTTCCTTCATCCCATTGTCTTCTGTATCCTTGAGTTAACTTAATATAAACAAAGTTCATCAAATAGCCAATGAAGAATGTATCTTAATGAAGGACCACTGAACTAGATGAAGTAAAAATTATATGAGCTAAACCCTGAATTTATTTAGAAAACATAAAGAATACTAAGAGGAAAATGGAGAGAATAGGGTGTTGTGGAAGCCAAGGGAAGAAGTCAGACTGTTAATTAAAGTGTATTTCTGCTAAGAGAGCAAATGGTATTTCCCTTCTAACCACAGTGGGTGGTATGGAAGAAGCAGTTATGCTACATCCCTCCACTGAACTTGCTATGATTGGAGTCATGGGTGCTGAATTCTCATCTCCATGTAAGACATGTGAAATGTCTTACAAATAGTAATACATGGGGCCTCCGACTCTCTAAGTGATGAACTCAATGAGAAGGCATTGCCCTGCTGATGGTCTCCACTGGAATTGTACTCTCTTCTCCACCTTGCTCATCGAATGGGACCAGGTGGGTACTGAGCTCCTGGCAAGATGATGGCTTGTGTAGGTCTGAGGCTGCTGCGAGAGAAGGGATGTGGTTAAACATAAGTCTTCGGTGCACCTAAGGACATGCTTCATATTTCTTCTCTCATCCTGGAGGAGCTGTCATTTCTTATCTCTCTCTCCCATCTATTCCTTTCTCTGTGTTTCCATCCACCTGTTTACTGAAAGCTACAAAAAGTAAAATGCTAATCTTTCTTCCCAACCAATGACAGCTTTGCTCACTTAGAATTGATTTATTAGAAAAGTAGTGAGTTGGTGCCAAGGAAAGTATTTGCTATTATTCCACTTATAAAGTAGCTTGGAAACTTTCTCATTTAAGCCTATTATTCTCTAAAATTAATACCTTTCTTAAGTCTCAGAGACCATAAATGATCCTCTCTATTAGTAATTTTAAATGTATACAATTAGAGTATTTCTCCATAAAATATGTACTGATTAATTATTTCTATTCTGACAAGATGTTTGTATCTTTAGGAAACTTTGAATTATTCAAAGAGGAAATGATTAAAATGAAAAAAATAGACTTTTTAAGACTTAAGAAGCATCATACAGACATTTTATTTGCCAAAAAAACTAACTTATGGTAGAAGAAATTAAACTTTAATATAAAAATATCTGCTTCATTTTGTGACTTCTTTAAAAAAAAAGGGGGGGGAGTGGGAGTATAGCTCAGTGGTAAAGCATTTGCTTAGCATCCATGAAATCCTGGGTTCAATTCCCAGTACCTCCATTAGAATAAAAAGAATTTTTAAATAGAGGAAGATATTAAGAAAGAGGGAAGGCCTACGAAAGGAGAAGAGGAAGCCCCGAAGGGAAACAAAGACACCAGGGAAAGGGAACAACATGAAGGAGAGAGAAAATGGAAACAGAAAGGGGGGGAAGAGAGAACTGAGCTCAAACAAAGAGGAATCAATATTTCTTTAAACAGAGTTGATTCAGGACAAATTTGTCTTGTTTACTATAAATAAATGAAGGAAACTAATGATTCACCTAAGCAGTAGTCATCGGAATAAGTTGATACCCAGACTCAGTTCTCTTGAAAGCATTTTCTATTAAAATACTGAGAGACCTCCCTCGGAATAGAATTCGTTGATTCAGTACATTTTTCTTAAGGTACTTACTATGTGCCAATTACACAGGCATTGTTAAAGAAATGTACAAGTTAAACATTAATGTACAAGAAAAACATTAATGTAGGTGCCAAAGTATCTGAGTTCTAACAGTCCCCATCACAGACGCTTTCTCAGAAAAACCCTATGTTGGTTTCAGCCGGAGACAGTGTATATTGTTTTTTCTTTGCAAACTGTAATTGCTACCAAAAAAAAAAGCCAAAAGAACATTTGCTTTATTATATAGAGAACATATACATATCTTTACAAAATATATGCATGTACACATTTCTGGGTTATGAGCTAAAGTGCTAAGATGTTATCAGGCCAATGAAAATTTTTCTAAACTCCTAAACCTTAATGATTTTTTCCTTGATCTTCTTCCTCTCATTCACTCTCCCAGATCTTGACTTGTCTACTCACTTCCTAAATCTATGCTCTTCGCATCCAATGGAACCTTAAAAATCTTTCTTTAAAGGCTGGGAAAGAGTAGGGTGGTGGGGGAATGCTTCAATGAAAGTAATTCAGGACAGGAGCAGGAGCTCTGGCCCCAGCTCAACAGACAAATCCACAATAGCTCCCTGCTGCCTTGCCTGCCAACTTCCACGAAGCCAGAAGAGATTAAGACGCCTCCAAAAACAATTTGGGGGCAGACTAAAGATGTGGCCAACCGGCAATTTACATGAGTGAGTTATTACAGCTACTCCAGAAGCACAGATTTGACTTGAAAGACCAAATGATCAACGTGAAATACAGAGGGTTTATAAAATTATAGGAATTTTGCCACTCATCATTTTCCAGCCCACGGTTAAAATCCAAATAATTTTTATATTTTATTTGGCTTTAAAAATGAATATTAAAAAGTATTGAGCGTTCCATTCAAAGTACACTTATCAAAAACACATTGAATCTCATACATTTCAGTCAGTAAATGAGCCCTTTCCATTTTGGAACAATACATGCAGCTGACTGCAGGGCAGAATTATTATTACCCTTCCGGTTGTATTTTTAAATCAAAACGTGATTTTCTTTTAAAGGTGTGACACTGAAAGACTTCCTGTTTTGACATGATAGTGTATATTTATTTTATGTGGAAATTGGTAGGAGGGACCTGGGTGGCTCAGCACACAGTCAGCTCCTCTCTCTGGGCTCTGCCCCCACGTTTTAGGGGTGGTCTCTCAGCAAAAGCATTTTCCTTTGTGACACCGCGTGCTGGCCCTGCAGGGAGGACCAAATTCAGAGAGAACATGTCTGCAGAGCGGTAAGAGGGAAGCTGGCACACAGAGAAAGGTAGGAGCAAAAGACTGAGAGTACTGCCTACTCCTGGAATAAGTCCTCCCACAGCCAAGCTGATCTCGGATTCTGCGAAATGCCTAGTATTCATCTACAAAGTCCCTTTCTAGCTTACTCGATTTGATGTGTGTTTCTGTTCATTCTAACCAAGAGGACACTAACCAAATCATAATAATTTTTCCGGGCAGAATGATTTTCAATATAATTAGGATCATTAATAGTTAAAAAGAACAGTCTTAATCACTTAAAAAATTTTTTTAATCTCAACCTTCATATAAAATATCAATTTAGTGAAGGGAAGGATCCCCACTGCCTCCATGTTTTTTCATTTACGCTTCTTCAGTTTGGATCAAAATATGGTGTGACTTTTCTTCCCTAAAGGAGCTGACCAACAATTTAAAGATTTTAGAGTTAAATGAAAACCCACAAAAAAGATGCGCTTCTACTTAAAGCAGTAGCTGACAAATCCTGAGTACCTAGTACAGCTCCAGCTGTGCTCAAAGCTGGTCTGCACATACTTTCATTTAGTCATCATGACGGCCCCATGAGGACAGCTCTCTCACTGTTGCCATCTCACCAGTGGGGAAACTAAGGCATTAAAAAATGGCCAAGCGGCCGCAGATCATATATCTGGAACGTGCCAAAGCCAAGGCCAAGGCCAATTCAAGGCCAAGCAGAATTGCCCCAAGACTCTGTGATTAGCCACCATGTTATGCATTTTAGACAGACTCACAGGCCAAAAATAATCATACACACCTTTAAAAAGGTATAAATGGTGATTTGTCCCCGAAAAGAGAAGAATTGCTCAACATTAGCCTTGCTCTTAAATGTCTTAGTCCATCAGTTTTTTAATCTGTTTGATAAAGATTTTCAATACTTTAATAATAACTTATACCATTTTTTTAATATTGCAAAAGGAGTTCCACAAACCTAAACTTATTTAATCATCAGAACAAACCTGTCAGAAAGTTCCAAGACATGCTGTTACCCTCTGTGCGAATGAGGAGAATACAGTTCAGGAAATTTAAATGACTAGCCTAAAGAAACCAGAACTCGTATTTGTTGAGGACTTACTATGTTCTCAGAACTCTGCAGGTCACTTTTTAGATAAGTTATCTTATTTAGTTAATAACTACATAATATCTGCATCACTTCAGTTTTTAAATACAATTTTTAAAAGTTATACTGCGTTTACAGTTGTTACAAAATATTGGCTATATTCCCCATGTGGTACAATATATCTCTGAGTCTATCCTACATCCAGTAGTTTGTGCCTCCCACTCACCTGCCCCTACACTGCGCCTCTCCCCTCCTTCCCACTGGTAATCACTAGGTTGACCCATATGTCTGAGTTGGCTTCCTTTTTGTTATATCCATTAGTTTGTTGTATTTTTTGGATTCCACGTATAAGTGATATCATACAGTGTTTGTCTTTCTATGACTTACTTCACTTAGCATAATGCCTTTCAAGTCCATCTATGTTGCGGCAAATGGCAAATTTTTATCTTTTTATGGCTGAATAGTATTCCATTGTATAAATATACCCGTTTCTTTATCCATTCATCTGTTTATGGACACTTAGGTTGCTTCTATATCTTGGCAATTGTAAATAACGCTGCTATGAACATGGGGTTGCAGGTATCTTTTCTGATTAGTGGTTTTATTTTTTTCTGAGATACGTACCCAGGAGTGGAATTGCTGGGTCATATGGTAGTTCTATTTTCAGTTTTTTGAGAAACCTACATACTGTTTTTCACTGTGATTTCACCAATTTACATTCCCACCAACAGTTTTATGGCAGGAAGACCTACAGTTCCCTATGGCTCAATTACTAAGGACCAGCTCTAGAACTCAAGTGTAAACTGACTCCACTTTTCAGCAACTATCTATTGAGCACCTTTGACTATGTGCCAAGCACTGTGCTAGCTGCTCCATTTATCAGAGAGGGAAGGATAAAAATTAACAGCAAAACAGAACCTAGTTTCAAGATAGCATCTCCTTGTAATGTTCAATAAAATATGTAGATCCCAAGGCATGAATATTTGAAGACTCAGGATAAAAAACAGAACTAATTCCAACTATCATTTCCTGAAAGGATCCCAGCCTTCAGAATCCACAGGAGGGCAGGAAGGAAAAGTAAAAGGAGTTGAAAATTCCAGCACAGGCACAGAACCTAAAAGAGAAAAGGATCAGTACCCAAAAAAAAAAAAAATGGGAGGAAGAAGGAAAATGAGATGCTGGGATTACTACTGGAAAAACTTTTTTTTTTGAGAGAGAACTCAAACTCTGTCTAAAACATCGCTCCTTTCTTTCCTTTTCTGTTCCTCTTCATGGGTCGTTATCATCCTGGTGTAAAAGAATGGTTATCAGATAAGGGGCTGAAAGGCAAGCTAATGACCCACTCTCATCATGCACAGATTGGTGACGGTTACATAATGGCATTCTTCACTGAAAACTTCACTGCTTGTTTTTTGCTGACGTAGATGGTGGATACGTGGCCACGGAATAGTGGTCAGAAGCAAATACCACAAAGGCATTCTTTCTTCCATTATGGACGTGTCATGGTACACTGGGTCTTCAAACAAACGACCTTCTTTCTACATATTTAAATATAACATCTTAATAGCATTACCTCAAAAAAACCAATCCCAGCCCAAAACTGAAAAAGTGTAGGGAAGAAATCTGCTGCTGTATCACTTAAAATATTTTTATGTGTCTATTTGCTCATCTAACCCTTTAGAGTTTATCTCTGGAAAATATTGCATATTAAAGATTCCAAAAATTAATGTCACCCTGACAAAACTATGAAAGCCTTTTAAGTAGTCCAAAAATGATTTATAGCTAGTTTGTTTTCTCTCTGGAAAAGTTAACAAGTGAACTATTTACACGGTAGCTATTTCTTCATTCATCTGGTTTAGATCACCTTAATCCCACTTTTGGAGGAAAGCTTCCCTGCACTTAATGTTTACGATGCACCGTGGTATATTTACCAGCTATTACACAACTGCATTCATCAGTGTTTGGATTACTTCTGCTCCTTTGACATTAAAAAAAAATTCTTCTTCTTAGGAAGAGAATTGTGATTATTTCATCCCAAATAAGAAATCAGCAAAGAGACAACTGATTTTTTCAAATTGTGGTTATTGTTCTCTGAGGAAGGACTGATGTGAAAAGAAGGCTATCAAACCAGTGTCCCCGTCTGCGAGTCACCTTCCAGGGCAAGCGGACCGTGTGCGCCCAGACAGCTTCCAGCTTCCATCTACTCCTGTCCACGCCTTTCCCTCTTCCTCCGCCCCCAAACGGTGCTTTCTACTTATTGGATGTGAGAAATCAGAAAACTTCACTTTCTAAAAACCCTCTCAAATTGACATTCTTCAAGGGATCTAGTTTAAATCCAGCCATGAAATAAATAGACATTTAAAAAATAAAATGATAAGCCCTCAATAGAAAACAGTTGTCATTCGTTTGTGTAACAATATAGTTCCGTACATAGACGTGCATTATGCATAGATACACCATGTCATGCCGTCTTCAATCTGAGATTTATCGACATAAGTGGATTTCTATCATAATATTGTATGTTTCAAATATGAATCAATAATGGCTAGTCACCAAAGTAAATGTTTTAGAAAGATATGATAATGGCATAATTCTTTCCTAAAATATTGAGCTCATTATTTATTAATCCTGCATCAGGCAAGGAGCCAGGAAAAAGGATTTGTCACCACCACACTTGGGAACTCTGATAAATATGATCTGTCCTGAGATGCAGCCCAGGCTGGAGATGAGCTCAGCCTTTTTTGTTTTTGTTTTTCTTACTTGCTCCATATCCAGCCTTTCACCCTGTCCTGACTCCTCTATCAGTGAGATTATGTCCAAAAGAAGAGGAAATGAGGACAGAACCAGAATCATTTGCAAATTCTTTCTTTGATGGGTTCAACTTCTTTTAAAGTATGTTATTTAGTCCCATTAATGTAGCCATAAAGCTACAAGTAAATTACCTTGATGCTGAAAAGGAGAATGTCTTCCCTGCAATTGCTAAGCAGTTCTAAAGGCATCTTTTATTAAAATAAACAAACAAATAAAAAAGAAATAGGTCCCTTGCTATTCCTTTGAGGGTGAATAAACAATCTAAAATTGATTCATCAAAAATTATGACCAGGACTATGCAAAATATGAAAAATGTTCTATTCTTATTTGTGGTTGAGATTAACACACCAATTTGTTTTATGGCTGGAATTCCTTACTTTCATCTCAATTCTAGCCTTTGCGCAAGTATTTTTTAAAATGACTTTGGAAAAAAATATTTTTTTCCTTTTTAGAAAAACAAAGAGAATTTCACCAATTAGTAAAGAAAAACAGACAAGGTCGTGATGGTCAACTGCCTTCTCAGCTCCAACTGCCAGCCTAGGTGAAAGGATCCCTTTTTCTGGCCCCTGGCACTCACACATGCCCTGTCTTCAGGCCTCGTCTTCCGGGATGTCCACTCTGTCCTGTTACAGTCCCCTGGACACTCTTCCTGCCAGCCATCTAGCCTATACTGCTGGATTTGTCTGTGGCTTTCCTAATTGGGGTCCCATACCCTTTCCACACAACTTTGATCACTACTCACTCTCAGTTCTGAAAAGAGCTAGGTAGCCTAAGGTAAGGACCAGCTCATCTCATGGGCTATCCATCACCAGCTTCGAAACTCAGTGTCCATATAACAGAGTCCTTGCCAAAACTTTGTGATGCTCTGATCATATGCCTGGACTTGACACCCACAACTGCACTTGTGAGAACTTGAGCTACCTCACTGTACCACAGATAAACCTGCTGCTCACTTTCCAAGGGCACACTTAGTGTTCAGGGGCTGTGCGTGTTATTATGGGGTTATGCTGCTGAAGGCGGGGCCTCATCCGAGCTCCAGGCTGTGAGGTGTACCAGTCTTGGTCAGCAATTAGATTTTCAAGCGAATAGCATGGGTCATCGCTGAACCCTTTCAAGAAGCTCTCCCACGGGTAAAAGGCCTGAAGACGGGATTCTGAAGAACATTATTATTTAATGAATGAGCACAAGAAAAGAAATTAATGCAGAAGACTAGGGGGAAGTGGTCAATAAGAAAGAAAAATTACAGGACTTGGGGTTGCCTTAGAAACCAAGAAAGAAGAGTGTTTCAAGACAGAAGAGAAAATACATGTAAGCTGCTGAGTATTAGTGAGAAATCAAGGTGAACGAGGCGTCCCAAAGGCACCGCAGAACATCAGACAGTGAGTTCCTTCGTTAACTTGAATTTTTAAAACACAAAGATGAGTCTCCCTCTTCCTGTTCCCTTTCTTTTGCAAGCAATTTAGACCCCAGAGCAGCAGACAGCCATCAAGCGAGCTGGGGAAGCTGCAGCGCCCCCGAGGTGGATGTCAAAGCCTGAGCAGGGGGAGGAGGGCTGCCCAGCGTGGCTGTCGGGGCCCAAGTGGGTGAAGAAAGCGCCCGTGTTGGCGACCGCCGCCCCGCATGTTGTGTTGGAGCCCAGAGCAGGTGGAGAGGGCGTCTGTGCAGGGGAGGGGCAGCGCTGGCAGTGGGAGGTTGGTTACAGGCAGGGGATTGATTAAATAAGTAGATAAAGGATAATGGTAGTCAGATTTCTCACTGTGAGAGCAGGGAGTTAACAAAACGGAAAGGGAGGAAACTAGGATGAACCCTGTAGCACTGGACTGAAATTGAACATAGCAGTGCAAACTCATGCGTTTGAATACACATGTAGGTAGATGTCATAGTTACTATAGCTTTGTCCACCAGAATGGCCTGGGAGCAGCAATACCCAATGACACAGGCAAACCTAAGCCTCAGATTGCTGCTCCTAATCTTCATTCTTCAACCAACGGAGCACTGGAGAAATGGACGACTTCATGGCTGGGGCAAGGAAATACAGAATGGAGCATGTTGTACCAGAAAATGTATGAATGAACAGTCTGTGGTGGTAGAAAGTAAGAAAATTCTCAAAGAAAGAAGAGGATTTTTAAATTTTTTATAGCTTTATTGAGATATAATTAACATATGTTTGTATAAGTTTGAGGTGTACACCGTGATGATTTGACACATTGATGTGTGGCAAAAAGACTAGCACGATGAGATTAGTTAGCACAGCCGTCACCTCACCTGGTTATAATTTTGTTTTTGCATATGGTGAGAACATTTAAGATCTACTTTCTTGACAACTTTCAAGTATATAAACAGTGCTGTTGACGATAGCTAAGGTTTCAAAGCAACCCAAGTGCCCATCAACAGATGAATGGATAAAGAAAATGCGTCAGTGAGAAAGAGAGCCAGAGAGAGGGGAGACTGGAATATCACTCAGCCACAAAAAAGAAGAAAACTTTGCTGTTTGCCACACATGAATGGACCCCGAGGGCATTATGCTAAGTGAAATAAGTCAGTTAGAGAAAGACAAATACTGTGTGACCTCTTTTGCATGTGGAATCTAAAAAAAGCTGAATTCATGGAAACAGAGAGTAGAAACCCAGAGGCTTGGGGTAGGGTGAAATGGGGACATATTGGCCAAAGGATACAAACTTTATAGTACATACAGTTATAGGATCAGTAAGTTCTAGGATCCAATATACGTTCTGGTGACTATAGTTAACAATATTGTTTAACTCCATTTCAAGTTAAATTTTGAAGTTAGTAAGACAGGAGTCCAATTGCCTTCTTTTGTATGTGAATATTCAGTTTTCCCAACACTATTGATTGAAATGACTATTTTCTTCCCCACTTAACATTCTTGGCTCAAAGGGCACTTTTTTAAAAGGACCCAGGTGCAGGCCTAAAGTTCGCAAGGCTAAACCGGAGACAATTTGAATATGAAAATAAATATTTATAGTAATAGATTACAATTCATTGAGTAAAATAGGAACTAAGAATCCAACTAATATAATTAAATAAATTGAAAGTTTTATGAGAAATGGGATATTTACATAGTTTCAAGCTACCTTCCTACAAAATATTTATTTATACCAAAGGGAAGGGGGTAATTTTACAGTGGAGAAGCCTAGGAGATACCACATCATTCCAGTGATCAAAGTAAATATTATCAGCAACAGGAAAAATAAAAAATGTGTACCATCTTATAGGCAGTTAAAAGAATACAGCATAACTTCTGTCATAGACGTGCCAAATACACAGAGCTTGAATCTCATCAGGAAGGAACATCAACTAAATCCAAGTTGAGGGACACTACAAAATTCAAACACAACAGAATCATAAAAGGCAGGAACAACTGGGAAATTCTCTCAAATTGAAGGATATTATGAGACAAATATACCACTTCTTTGTAAACTGTCCTTCTGCTATAAAGAACAGTGAGATAACTGGGAAACCTGAGTGGAACCTGAGGATTAGATGGTAGTAAAGTGTCAAAGTTAATGTCCTGACTCTGATAGCAGTATTGTGGTTGTGCTGGAAAATATCCCTGCTTGTAGGAAGTATGCAGTAAAGTATTCAGGGTATATTACAATATCATATCAGTGACCCATTCTCAGATGATTCAGGACATAAAAAAGTTTTTGTATTATATTTGCAAATTTCTGTAAGCTTGAAACTGTTTCAATTTTTTTTTAAGTTAGCCATCAAAAATTCTCTTAATTTTCTGTCTTTAGCTAGCGACTGAAAAATATTGCCAGTCATACCAGTAAACAAAGGATGCTGTGGCCATCAAGTCATCAGCCGCTTCCACCACCCCTGGCAGTGAGCAGAGGGAACTCAGGATGCAGACAAACAGGCAGCCTGGCCTCTGCAGCCACCCCCACCAGTGGCCCCTGAGGGAACTCGAGATGTGAAAGAACAGGACACTGGCCCTAGCTAGCTAGGTGCACATCAAAGGAATGATTTCAGTGAGCCCAGAACTTTGTACCTTCCCATATATATAGAAAAATGCTAAATGCCTTAACTTAAGATATCTGGTTTTCTTCAATTAACAGTAATCTTGTGATGCTCCGACTACCTGGTCTTTGTTGCAAAAACTCATATATTTTGGCTTCTACCTTGCCACTTTGGAAGAGCCTCTTAGAGCGATCTGAGATGCTGTGTCCTTGGCCCGAGTCCTAAAGAAAATTGTTGAATAAAACATACACTCTCAACTTTTAGCTTGTGTATTTTATTTCAGTTGAGCAAATTCAAATGCTTTTACTTGACAACTGAAAGCTTAGCAAATATAGCAACTTAAATGTAAAAGGTGAAGGTGAAATACATTCTAATTATTTAGAATTAAAGACCTTGGATAAACTTACCCCATTTTGATTGTTCATAATGTTGTTACAATGTTACAAGTAAAATAAAAATAAAATTAAAAGATTAAATGCATCTATGCCATACAACACGTTAAAAATTGCCTCTCTGAGAAACAGAGCATAACGCCAGACAAACTACAGATTAGACTAGTGTGGCATTTCTGTATCATTATGCCTGTGACGGCGTGGTGTGGTTTGAATATTATCTATTTTTTTTGCCAATTAAAGGGAAAAAAATAGGTCTCTCTTTTCTACAAACAGGATTAAATATACAAGTGCAAAATGTACTCAGGAGAAAATGAGAAAATATATTCTCTCATTATGGAATCAAGAGATTTCATGTTCTGGGTTGAAAAATGAGCTACATGTTTATATTAAAAGAATACAAAGATGAGTACATTATAATAATCTGTGTTTTCAGGAAGGGCAATCAATAATCTTCTGTCAGAGAAGAGAAGTGAATTACTTGATAATGCTTCTATTGTTTTAGGAATTCTTGACCTGAAGCTAATATATAGTCTGTTAATTGAACCCTTCAGCTGGCTAAGTATTGTTTAAGCAGGGAATTCAGAAATATAAGAGCTCTCAGATGACTAGGCTGTCTGGAAATGTAGAAGTTAAACAATTGAATGAAGGAATATGAATTTCTTAAAGGCAAAGGGCACAAGGCAACATGAAGTGAGGGGCGGCTCTAACAGGACGCTGAAGACATCATTGCCCTTAGTAGGTCAGTGTTCCGCTGACAGTTACCGAGAGGACGTTAAAAGTGTATCTTACTCACTTGTATGGAGTTGTAATTCCTGGGCTTTCTTTTTAAAATACACATCACTTAGAGCTTTTCCTTATAAGTTTTGGCCTCCTCGTCCTACTCGTAGAGAAGAGAACAGGATTAAACACAGACAACTTCCCTGGAATCTTTAAAGCGCAGGCACGTTGATGGTTTGTTAGAAGGGTTAGGAAGGGTGGTTGGGAAGAGGGCAACCCTACTCTCCTTTTACCTGAGATAAGCTGAGTGAAGTCTGTGAGTGGGACAGTTCATTTTGCTAAGCTCCAAGGCAAAACCAGAGCACTGATGTTAGCCTGGTGTCCAGTGTGAGTGCAGGGTGATGTCCGCAATGGAGACCGGGCCAGAGTGTGGATGGATCAATGTAAATCCATCACCACTGCTGGGAAAACAGCTCCAAGGACATGCTCTGGCATCTGTGGATAAATAGTGTCATATATGGGAAAGGAAACCAGGAGGAAACCAGAATAAATCCACTCTGTTTTGTTCAGGGTCAGTTCTAAATAAACAAAGGAAAAAATGAAAAAGAGAAACTGAAAACCTTAGGTGTGTTTTTAAAATTATTATTTCCTTTAGAGAATAGGCAAAATATATAATGAAGAAACTACATGAAAAAAGAAAAAAGTTTAAATATTTTATATTTTTCTTTGAAATACATTATAGATCAGCGTGTACGTGGTCTATTATCTCAACAGTAATTCAGCAATCATAAATAATAAGCAAATACTGTATTAGCAAAGAAAGTGAAATCAACAATGTACTTCCATTGGAGAGTTTATTGCTGAGATAGTTCTTTAGTCAAAGCATCTAGATAAGAAAGAGAAGATCTTGGTATTAAATTAGTTGTTTTTTTAATGTCCACATAATTGCCTCATTGTGTGCACTTACTTTCAGTGGTCCACAACAACCTGTTATAGAAATGAGTATGTTATATGACTCCTAACTCCAACCATTCTTTGATGTTTTGGGAACTATGAAAAATTACCTCTATTTCTGAATGAGACAACAGCAGGCGTGTTTTCGTGTTCTATTGCCAGTCATGTGTTTTCAACTCTTCTTGAAATGATAACATGCAGTTTCGTTATGAAGAATGTCTTTCAAGTTTATGTACTTTAGGACAACTGTTTCTTCATAAATTTGGGTTATATATATAGCATTGGGCATCGGTTTCTTTTATGTCAGTCAAATGAACAAAATGAAGTGCCGTATTATATTTATACTGTCAGAAAGTGAAAATCACAACTACAATAATGTCATGTAGCAGACACTGTAGTTTGGAAGTCTCATAATTTTAACAACATCTTATGATGCTGCCTGTTGTAATTTCTACTTTATAGGTGAGAAATTTGGAGCTCAAAGAAATTAACAACATATCAATTTCCTATATTTTGTTATTTCTGGATAAGCACATTTTTCAATTAAAATAAATCCCTCTTTTAGGAGATACCATGATCAACAATCTTCTATCTCATACAACAGTATGTTACTAAGACACCTGAGATCCATAAGCAACAATCTGAACAGCACAGAATATGCCAGTGAAGATAAACTTAAAGATACAGAGGTCTTTACTTTAAAGAATAATCACATAGTATTTACAAGATAACATACATTTTCAAGAAATTTTCTGTTTTTCCATTTAGGAGTTAAAAATGTAAGTTTACTAGAAAAATGAATCCTGTGAATTTATGTATGTCTTCTTTCTATGATTAAAACAAAACATTAAAAGATTTCTTACCATAATCTTAAAATGACCAGCTCAGTACACAAACTAAAGTCCTATTGGGGAAATGGTTCGAAGTAGCTAGGTATATTTTTATAAAACTATGAATATTTAAAATTTTTCTTATTGTTGGAATATATAATTTTTCAGTTTGCTGTATCCAGTCTCACTGGGGACTATAATTGATTTTGCTATATTATATCAATTGAAGTATTATTTTAATACTCAAATAATTTTTTCTTGTTCTAACTTTAGATATTTAAACACTTTCTCTAGCTACCTGGAAAAAGTAAGAATACTCGTCATTAAAACCTATTGCTCTAAAGGAAACATTTTAATCACTCTAGAGAAAGGGTCTAAATTTACACATTTTCCTTAGGAGTATATTCTCTTAAATTTATTAGTGAAAAGGAAGTTATACAGGACAAATGAAAAAGAGCGGGTCAAAATAACCCCTTGGAATACCCATTAAACAAGGTGACTATGTGTCGCTGATAACTTGCTCTAAAGATAGAATAACCTTGTTGATGGATATAGTATGTCTCTTGTTCCATTGAACTCTGCCATGCTATTTAGATCTTGTTAAAAGTTGAATATTAAATTCTCAAATTAACATTGTAGCAACAATATTATTAGTAAAGTAAAACAAATGTTTGAAAATAACAGATGAAGGCAATGAACGATGAAGTCGTTTGCAACTGGTTTCTATAGGCAAGGACTTTTTCCTCAGCAATACTTCAGTATTTTTACTGACCTGTTCATCTCTAAGAACATGGTAAAAACTGTTCTGTTTAAATCACAGAGATCCAGACGCCTTCACCAGAGGAATCACACACTGTGATCATAAATATCTGCCAGGCAAAATGGAGGGGGGATTGAAGCATTCCAGTGGGAGGTGAGAGAGCCCCACATACATTAATAAAAACTTGCCATTCAATTGCTACCAGAGCGAAACCACAGGTTATGCTACCCAAGAGGCTGCAGTATTGTAAATGTACTGTTTGTTTTCACTTTTTTTTTTTTCAGTTGAAGATTAGTTGACTTACAATATTATATTAGTTTTAGGTGCACAACATAGTGATTCAACATTTTTATAGATTATATTCCATATAGTTATTATAAAATATTGGCAATATTCCCTGTGCTGTACACACACCCTCGTAGCATGTATTTTACACTGAGTAGTTTATACTTCTTAATCCTCTTCTCTTACGTTGCTCCTCCCGCTTCCCTCTCCCCACAGGTAACCATCAGTTTGTCCTCTGTATCTGTGAGTCTCTTTCTGTTTTTTTATAGACTTTCATCTGTTTTATTACGCTTAGTGAAATGTCAGACAGAGAAAGACAAATACTGTATGTGTTCACTTACATTTTCACTCTATTGAAAGACAGGTTGTGTTTCAGCAAATGTATAGGAAATTAGGTCTGTGTTTTTATGTCTAATAATAATCATTTCCAATTTTCTTGATAATTTCTGGGGGGCAGAGGGGTATATCATATAGCCCCAAAATGTTCTTGTTTTAATTCCGTGTGTGAATTTGTGAAAGAGTCATTTAACCTTAGATTTATTTTTTCTTCTTTCTTTTGTTTTCATAAGACAGTGTGGGAATGAGAGAGGTGAAAAGTGATAGCACTTCAGTGAAAGCCTTCAGTGAAAGTGGCCAAAATTCATGCGGGGGGATCTGTACAGGAATAACTTATTTCCGAAGTTCCCGATTGTGGAGTCTGCACGTCTGAGACTAGTAACAGAAACAGTTTGTAACTGAAGAGATCTTTCAAGGGACTAATATTTCTACAGTTCAGAATGTAAATATTTTTAAATCTTTGAATTTATTTATTCTAAAAGTGAAAATATTTTTGAATAGCAGAATTTTTTTACATTTAAAGTACAAATAAAATTTAATGAAAAACATGTAAATTTGAATACATCTCTTAAGTTTTCTTAGTGATACTTATCAGCTCAAGTGAACACTTCTCTCCTTGTTCCTCCTTTACACAAACCTGACTAATGATATGAAATAAATATGTTTATTTCTTAGTGGAAGGGGACAATGGATTACTCTGAATCTGACTTCTTAAAGAGAGAATAGTAGATATTTTAACATATGATATAGCTTATTCTTTCATGAAATACTTAAGCAATAAAGGAAAAAGGAAGCTTCCCGATTGAGTCTGGACACAAAGATTTTAATCTGGATCTGACGCAGGCAGTTTCCTCACTTCTAGCTGCTCAACCTCAGGAAAGCATTTTATTTATTTATTTTTTGTACTCTAACAGTAACTAGCATCATAATGTTAGCACGACGTTGCAAGCATTTTATTCTAAGTCTAATCACTTCCCCAAACCACCCACGTGTCTGCATTGTCATTCATGTTTCTTTGTGGGGTTCTACAAAATATAAATTATAACTTTCACCAACTCTTAAATGTTCTGTTCATATCATGCTTTAAGGTATTTTGGGTCCTACTAGAAAACAGAATATTTGATCATAAAACTATACAATGAAAGTAATTCATAAGCTTACATAAGGAGTTCTTGAGCTTACTGCTGATACATTTGGAGTGGGTATTTTAGTAACTATAACCTCGCTCTTCTTTGCTAGGAATTCTTTAACTTGAAAATTGATATTCTTGTTCCCTATTCGAACTTAAAGTCAGCTGATGGCTACATCTTTTTGGTATCACAGAAGGCTCTCTTAAAGATGAAGATGAATTTCATATTTAAAAAAATATATTCAATGTTCATGAACTACCAAATTATCTAATAAAATGAAACTGACCCAGTAATGAAATATCAAAAATTTTAAAAAGAAACTAAACATTTAAATAGAAAGATTCCCTTCATGGACCTATGAAATCCTTTCATGTTTTAAAATCATTCCTACTCAATCTCTTATCCAGAACCTCAAATTGTACCATTTTGAAACATTGACTATTTTAACCATTCGACTATGTATTTCACTATTATTTTTTGTTATTAGCCTTTCAGACATGTGGTGCAAGCACATGAGTCCCACTGGGACCAAAGGAAATTAGTAATGTTCATTGTATGAAAAATAGGCTCAAATGTCTGACGACTATGTGGAGGCAAACAGGAAATGCCAAAGAAAGATCTTGATCAGCGTCACAGTGTTAGTATTTTGTCTTCTCATCCAAGGTCAGAAACTATGGAATCTCCCTTCAAGAGTTGAGGTGACATTTGTAATTCATTTTTCAAATTTCTTACAAACAACTGAACGTTGGAAACATTGAGGGGGAGCCAACATAAGCTAACCTTTTTGGGTTTTTTTTTTCCCCCAAGCGCGCCTACAGTTACCAGTTGAGAAGTAAATGGGGAAATGTGACCAATTAGCTGAATGTTCTACAAGCAGAAAGAGTTGTCTTTTCAAAACAGAAATCAACTTTGAAACTTTCAATGGCTTCTAATTTCTCTTGAGGTAAAGACCAAAATTCTAAGCAAGTGACCAAAAGCCAATAAGGCTCCTCTCTAATCTCAGGGTCCCCTGACCTAAGAGCTCTTCCTGTGCAAGTTGATGCATCAGATTTCACTGACCTTTGCACTCACTATCAGAGTCAACTCAGGCATCTCTTCCTCACAAAAGCTCTTCCTACCCTCCACTGATGAAGTCAAACTCCCCACTGTAAGCTCTTGTAGCATCCTTTAACTTTCCTTTGAAGCACTTATTACCATAGCAACGTACTGAACTTGTGTCATCCTTTGATTGACACTAATGTCCCCAACCAGACTGTAAATTCCCTGGGGGCAGGGACAATGTCTGGATTTGTTCACTCTTGGGTCTGTCACATCTAACACAGTTCCTGCACATAGTAAATAAATATTTTTGTATGAATTAGCCTGTGACATGGGCCTGAATTTGAATCTTTATTCTACCACATTTTAGTTGCATGATCTTAAGTTTCTAAAGAAATTTTCTAAGCTGCATGGTCCCCTTTGATAAAAATGGGACAATAAAACACAATTTACTCTTTGCTGAGAAGCTGAAAAATGTATGTGTACATAACACAGTTTGTGTTGGCCTCAAAGGCATGTATTTCCACACCTTCCACTTCTCTTAGAAAAGACTTATAAGGAGGAAAAGTTAATCTCTTGGGCAAAGTTGTTTATTAAATAAAAGATCAATGCTTGATGATAGCAAATGCAAGTTGACACATAGTTTTCCCTTTCAGATCCCAGATATTTAAAACCTAATCAAGCACTCATTGGAACTTGTTTTATTCTTCAAATCTTTCAACAACTTCATTTCACCAATTTTTGCTTTAGATTGCAATAATCAAACTGTCCTTAAAATTCAGAACAAAGCTATCTAAAAACAGACAAACACTTCTTTCTCTCCATCATTCCAAAGTGGCCAGCTCCTCCAGGACCCATGTCCATGCTCCTCTGCTCCACGTCAGCAGTAGGAATCCCAGGAAGACTTGTACTTGGTCTAAGGCTGTGTTCATCTCTGTGCAAACACCACATCTTTGGGGGATTCTTGGACTGGCATGTTTTGTGTTTAATTTGCTCTTATATGATGTCAAGTCACTACCTACTATTATACTGTTTGTCTTTATTAGAACCAACTGTCTTACTAGTTTAAAAAATATGTGGAAATTACTTAACATTCTTTTGAAAAAAAAATGTTTTTAAGTAGGAAAAAAAAACAAACTTTCAAAGGCCACTGGAGAATACACTAGATTAGTCAAATGAACCAGCCAGCCAGCATGGCAAAAAATATAGACACTAAATGAAATTTATATAAGAGTTTATACAAGAGAATATACATAAAAGCAGCTAATAATCAGTAATAGGGTCAAAATAACCTGGTCTGGTAAACTTTATGGTTTAGTTCTCTATCCAAGTCCACTTGGATCTGAGACAATGAGAATAAAGACTTTCCTTTTTAATCATTGTGTATATTTTGCAGCTGTCATCAAACGTGAGTCGGCCTCTTTCTGTATCTCTCAATAGCTATTCTTCTAGGTCTTTGTGAAAAGATCAAGTCATTTCTATTGCTCCAGTCACTCAATTTAACCTGTCAGATTTCTTAATACTGACTCACTTCTGCATTTTCTGAAAGTAATACAAAGTCTCACTCTTTGTCCAATTCTAAGTACTCTTCCAGTGGGTGAGTGTGATCAGTCCTTTAAAGAGCTCCAGGGACTTCTCTCTGAAATATGCCAAGCAATGGTGGCCCAAGACCATTTCCCTAGAATGTGGAGCTCTCCACCGTCTCCCATTGCTCCCTCCGCCTTGCAGTCAGACTAGGCTACTTACTGTGATTCCAAAAACCATATCTGCATTCACTCTTGTCCACTATACCAATTAGGCTTATACTGGTTACAAATAATAGCACCAATAGAACGTGTAAAAGTTAAAGCAAACATATGCAGGCATATTATGAAGGCTTCTCATTGGATCCAAGGGCAGGAACATGACTGGATCACAAGAACAAGTTGGAACCAGTGGTAGATCATTTGTTCTCTCTTTTCCTTTCTCTTTTTCACTTCTGTCTCTAATCCCTAGTCCACTTGGCAAAAAACAAAGTAGCTCTTTATCTCCTGTCCCAAGAAACAGATCCAGACTGACACTAGGATCCCATACTCAATTCAAGATTCTGAAGGGCTTCTGATTGGCCCAGTTTATGTTACATGCCTACATCTGAGTCAAGGAGTTATGAGCAGGTTTAGAGCCAAACTGTAACAGTGGTTGTCAAGGAAACTCATTGTGGCTGAGGGCATGCAATTAAATGGGGACCTTTATGGGTTAGGACTTCTTGCCACTTACCATCAAGCTAAATCCTACAAAATTCCCAAGTTCTACCTCCTTTTAAACAACTCTCACCAGTTTGGTTCAGAGTGTCAGGCTCCCAAGACCGTCCTCAGGGGAATACAGATAAAAGGCCATCGCTGGGGGCTGTGAGCCCTGGAAAAATCAAGCAAAGGATTCCCTTCCCTTACATCTCATTCCAAATACTAGGATGAAATAAATAGCAAGGGCAAGTTCAAAAGAAGACAAGTTTAAAAGGGCATCCCGGATTCCTAACACAATTATAAGTGACAAAGAAATTTCAAAATGGTAAGCATAAGTAATTAAATAAATATAAGTAAAATAAAATAAAATATTTTCATATTATTTTTACCTATCACATTTAAAAAAATATTTTACAAATGTTCAATATCCAGCATTGCTGCGGGTGCAGGAAATGGGTCAGTTTATTCATTGCTCACATATTACTTTTTGAGTGACATGTTAACAGTATGTATCAAAATCCTTTTTATCAATGCATATTCCATGAACCAGCGAAATCCCAGTTTGTGGTTACTGGGGGCTACCTGGAGATTGCTCCTTTTTCTGAACTCCTACGGAAGTTATTGCCAGTGTCTTTTATTAAATCATCACGTATCCCCTTAGGATATATCTTTTATTAATGTTTGCCTGATTACTTAACTTGTAATTCATACTTTTCCTTTCCTGACCCTGAATATTTGCTCCGATGCACCCTCAGCTTTTTAGAGCACCCACCACTCAACATTTTATTTTTATAATTCCCATCTTTATTCCTCTTTAATCCGTGATTTAATTAGCAATTTCTAATGCTTGATGACTATAGAATATATGATATCAATACACTGGAATGTGATTCCACACATGACAAATGTTTTGTGAATGTCCTGTGGAAGTCTAATTTGATGAAAAGTAAAATTAAGAAGACTCACGAGGTTGCAAGTCTTTTTCTCCCATGCAGTATGGGATCCTGTATAATTAGTTATTGCTCTCAACTGGTCCTGTCCTCTGTTCATATAACTTTGCTCTTGAAAGAGAAGGATTTTGTAAGACATGTAGAATTAAGAGATTTTTGCCACAGTCCGAGAAAGTAGCTTTCAAAGAAAAGTCTGTCCTTCTTAACAATTTGTTGTCCTGGTCACATTATAATACGTTCCCTTAAAGGCATAAATATTTGTGAGCATTGTCTGTCACATCAGAGAAAAGACCATTGGCACTGTCTTCTTCTCTATAGGCTTGAAAGGCTAATAAAAGCCTATGACTCAGCCATGTCCAAATAAAGAATTTGAATCTTCCCTCGTTACATTTCTGTAACTATATCCTCCTCACAGGGAAGACAGCCTGAGTACGTTTTTCCTTTACATTTCATCACAATGTTCATTTCCCCAGGAATCTGATAATAGATGAATATACAGGATTTAAAGGACTGTGGATTGTGTTGACTTAGACATTCAGTGCCCTGTGTGCTTAACATCTTTTATCAGTTTGATTACTCACCATAGCTTCTTACATCTCACTCCTTTTTTGGGGGTGAAATTTTCTTTTTGCAGGTGTTCCTACCAAAGAAAGAATTCGTAGAGAATTAACTTCCCGAGTTTTTCAATATATAAAGAGGCACTTATTTTATCCTCACCTTTGAATGCTGGCTTGGCTGAGTACAGAATTATATTCCAAATTCCTTTTCTTTCAGTACTTTGAAAGTTAGAACCCATTATCTTCTGTGGCTGTTGAGAAAGCTGAATTTAATCTGTATTTTGCCATTTTTAAGTTTTCCCAGTCTCTCTTTCTGTCATAGATTCTAGTATTTTGTCTGTCTTTGGTGTTTCATGCTCCACTCAGTATTTCTTCATTGCCGTTTCTGTTTTTTATCTTTTCTGATTTTTCAAACTATGCTATTGGCAAGATATTTGCCTTTCTTCATTTCTGGAAAATTTTAGGCTTTACATCTTCAACTGGGGAGTTCCAGTAGCCTTTATATTCTCTCCTTGTGGAACAAATGTTGGCAATTTCAGATTTAATTTCCATATCTCTTGATATGTCTTTTATCCGTTCAAACCTTCACTTCTTTGTGCTACTTTTGAAGAATCCCTTGTCTCTATTTTCTGGCTCATTAATTCAATCTTCAAGTGGGTTAATTCAGCTATTCAGCCCATCTTTAGTTTTAATCTCAACAATGGTATTTTTATTTCCAAAATTTATGATTAATTTATTTCCCATAACTCCTGATCCTGTTCCATAAATGCTGTATTTTCCCTTTTGCCTCAGAGAATATTAAATACATTTTTTAGTGCTCTGTTTTCACTATTAACTCTTCCCTGAGGTGTGTGTAAGCTCTTGGGCATATAAGCTCTTTACTGACTGTTTCCTCTCTTTCATGTGATTTAGGCTTTTAAAAGATTGGGGATATTATAGGTCCTGGTCAAAACTGCTTAACTTGAATCTAGTCAAGGCTTTAGATTTAACTTCTATTTAACAGAAAATATAGAGGATAGAGGAACAGGCTAAATACTGTCTTCAAGGAAGCAGGTCCAGGAGGTAGAAATTCTATAGCAGGCGGTGTGCCTCTCTATCTAGTATCCTGAGCATGGCTGCTCCCAGTTCCCTCGGGCATGACCAGCCACACTAGGCACTGCTCTGCCTGCCTTCCTCAAACACTGCTTCTGCCTGAAGATAGACAGCCCCACTACTGATGCTGGCTCTTGTGGGGATGGGGAAGGAGTCCACAGGGATCAGACCACCAGCATGTTCCAGAGTGGTTCCCACTTAGCTCCTCTGACGCTTTCTCCTGGGATAACCCCCTGTTCTCTGCTACCACTGGTTCTGATGGTGGACTGTCATGATATCACCCCACTTTGTATCCCAAAATTCTCCTATAGGAGTTCCTACGTAGGTTCTTGGTAACATTTTCTTTCTTTCTTTAAATTGGATTCTGTTTTCAGTTTCTTATGGATACCTTATGAATTCTTCTCCATCAGTAATTTCTATTTCTGCTTTCTAGTGTAGGCCGTGTGTGTGTGTGTGAGTGTGTGTGTGTGTGTGTGTGAGAGAGAGAGAGATATATATTTACATATGATGGTTGGGGCAGAAGCTTTTCAGAATCCATGTTATGGTTTAAACTCACAATTTCTCATACATATCTATGGTGTCTTACTGAAAAGACCTGGGATTCTCTCTGCTTGAGAGCTGTCTCTGGCTGCTGAAGCCTGCTTGGCCGATCGGCATGAGGAGCAGATCATAAATACCAAGGAGTAAATGCCCCCCAGCATAGCCCTCAACCAAAGACAACGGGAACTGCTGACTAACACACCAGCTTCCGGCCCCTTGGGGAGGTAGGGCTGTTCTGAGGCATATTCTACACTCACCTCCAGGGGTCAGTATGACTGAGCCCCGAGGGCACATCACAGGAACGAACACTAATACTAATTAACCTTGCCCTGTACTACTTTCTTTCCCTTACATGTTACTTCTTGATTCCCTTACTAGTGCTTTCTGGAATTATCTTCCAAATAAACTAGTTGGACTAAATCCTAGTCTCAGAGGGCACTCCTAGAGGAGCACAACCAAAGGCAATGGTGAGAGAAAGGGGAAATGCGTTGATACAGTCTCTCTATCACAGTCCACTAAGTACTTTTTAGCCAAACTCTGATTTCATGTGTTGAAACAATGATCACTCCAGGATTTTATCAGAAAAATAAAAAACCTATAGGTATCAAGTAGAAAGGGGGTTATCTGACTATAGGAAGGACCAGGGGAGCAAAAGCCAAGGAAACTGATGATAGACAGCATGAAATCATGTCATGTCCAAGTCACAGAGCAGCCCCATCACAGGTGTTCTTCTGAAGCCCCCACAAGCCTCTCTCCTGTTGATTGTGCACCTGCTCAGAGTTGCTGCTAGAAAATAATTATTTCTCCTTCTCTTTCGACTTCCAAATTGGTACCTAGCACTCCCATCAACAGAATCTAACCAGAACATGTTAGGTAAGGAAATCTGGGAAATTGTCTCTAGCTTTCCCCCATCACAGGGCAGATCCACAAGGAGTGAGGATGAAGCCCAGTTGACCTCACAATGGGACCCAGTTAATTCACTGAAATCCTAAGTGCTGCAGGCTGTCTTCCTGACTATCTTTTTGCTAAATGTTCCAAGCATCTTCAGGAGAGACGAATCTGTTCCAGAGGCTGTTCATGGACGAACCTATTATGTAACCATTAACGGGAAATCCATTGGTTAACACCTAAAATACCACAATTCTAATTAATGCCCAGGAAGGCAAAAGAGCTGGATACTTCTTAGCAATCCTGCTAGAGAAACTAAAATTTCTCTTAAAAAGATCATGTCAAGATTTGGTAATCATTTTCAAGGCTTTGTAGAGAAATATCCATCATTCGGAAATTTAACAACAAAGTGTTAATTACTGTATACAGAAACTTAAAGTAGCTTTACAGCCAATGCAATTATTTTAAATGTGTCTATTGGTTAGAGAGAAATAAAGAGCAAGGAGAAAGGATGGCATCATTTCAAGAACTTCACTCATTTTTATTAAAGATTTGGAATGTTCAAATATCCAAATCCCCACCCAAACACACCCCATTCCTTTTAATTTCCAAAAGTGCAAGTTAAATTTTTGGCAATAAAAATGTTTAATAGTTATTATCACTACAAATCAGTTTCAGGAAAAATGTGGTTAGAAGAGTTTTTTCCCACATACCCTCAGAATTTTTACATCTCTAACTGATACCCCTTTGCACATGTACATACAGTAGTGACTAGCCAATAAAAATGATGTCTAGTTTGAAACTTTTAAATATGGAAAAGTATGTAAACATTTTTCTGTTTCACCATCTAATTATCATAAATATGCATTTTAAACAATTATTTCACAGCAAGTCTATATTAAGAAATAATAATTCCAGTCATAACACTAATTCTATGGGAAAAATTATGTTGAAGAATCAGTCCTAAAAATTTATTGTATTAAAAACTATGAACTTCCTGGGGGAGGGTATAGGTCAAGTTCAATCCCCAGTACCTTCTCTAAAAATAAATAAACCTAATTATCTCCCTCCCTCCCCAAAAAACCCCCCAAAACTATCAACTTCCTAAGAATAGAATTAGACATATCTTACTTTCAAAAGATACCCATAAGGATTACTGAATTTCTAAAATCAATTATATAATTTTATGATATGCTTTATTAAGAAGTTATGAAATTAAATTCAAGAAATTATATTTCATATATTAGAATATCTTTTAATAATTATGATTATTTTTGAAAATTTTAACTAATAAAGGGAATTCACATTCAAGAAAGTGATTTATTCAATATGATCAATTTAAAAACTGAATTGATATAATTAATTAAGGTTGTTTCTTACTAAATACTTTGTGTCAAATTCTTGAGGAAAAAACAGAATCAAAATTTGAAGCTGCAGTTTCTGTTGTAAAAAGTTTACTTGTATCAAAAGTTAAGAAAGTTAATTTTCATTTTTCTCTTAAATTACATATATGAATTTTAATATAAAAGTTTTATTTAATTTAAAAATCTTATGCACATTCAGTAAAAATAGTAAGATTGTGTATTTCACAAATTATTATTTATACAAGTCATGAGGATATAATATACAGCATAGGTTATATATTCTACAATATTGTAATAACTTTTATGGTGACAGATGATTACTAGACTTATCATAGTGATCAATTTGTAATGTATTTAAATATCAAATCATTATGCTGTACACCTGAAATAATAAAATATTGTATATCAACTACAGTTCATAAAAAAGGGGAAAAGAAACACATGCTTCTTTCTTTTAAGGAAATGAAGACTAGTTATAATTTTAAATATCATATCAGTAAAAGAAAGCAAATGTGTTGGAAAAAAATTCTTCAGGACTATAACCCCTTGACCTAAAATTTTTACTATTTGTGTAACTAAAATAATTTTATTTGACATTGAAATCAGGGGAGTTTAGGTGCTAGTTACAGAAGGCTCACTAAATGTCTGCCTGATCTTATAAAACTCACAGTCTCCCTGGACATCAGACTCTACAACTCTACGTGCTTTTTTGTACTTACTTATTCATTCTACATATACTTTCTGATATTTGGCGGTGCGAGGAACAGTGCTGGAAATAGCTAAGGCAGGACCACTGCCCTCACCCTGTGCACAAGGCGACTGCGCACTGCACCGAGGTGGGCTCGAGCAGAGCAAATGCAGAAGCTAATCCTTTGCCTTATTCACCTCTAAATCCACTTTCAAACTCATTCTAATTTTTACATCTTGTGAATAGAATGTCATTCTATTTGGGGATGTTGAATTAACTTTAGGTGCATTTATGCATACATATTTCAACTTTACTGAGAAGAAGTTTGACTTGACACGGAACAGTTCTCATTTTCATAGTTAGCCATTTCCCATAAATTCTTTTCATATTACTAGGGGAATAATTAAGTGTATAAATTATTGCACTGTTGTTTTTAAGTGACATCTGGTTGGCCCCTGGATTAGAACTGTGTTTGGCATTCTTCAACTCCTTTCAACATTATTTTCAAAGTTCCTTATTTTCCCATGTGTGTGGTGCACGTGTACACGTGTGAATATAAAAAGTCTTTCTCTTTTCTAAAATTACTTAAAGGCATGTAAAATACAGGATGAAGATCATGATATAGACCCATAAATCTATGCAATGGGATGTCCATTATTCAGGTTGTATACTTTGCTCCCAAATCCTAATGAATAAAACTGTTGGAAAAAAATCATATAAGTGGAAATGATAGCACATTAAAGGCATTTTCTACCTGCTTTTATCTATTCATTTATTCTAAAAATATACACTATGGACTTACTGCCCTAAGATAATTTAGGTAATACAAAGATTACCACTCATGGCCTCTATTCCCCCAAATTTTACAATATAGTTGGGAAAACAGCACTTGAATATAGAAATTTGCCCAAATCAGTGAAAAAAATCCTAATTGAAAATGGAATCAATTGTCCTCTAAGATCTCTTTCTTGTTTTTAAGATACAAAATAGCAAAAGTTTATTCAGTAATGAACTTGTTTTCTTGTTTTTAAGATACAAAATGGCAAACGTTCATTCATTAATCCATGTAAGTAAATGCATACGGAAATATTTATTGAGTATAGTGGATAACTATGTAACCAGAACTTTTTCTAACCATCAGTGGATCAGACAAAATTTTTTACTACCGTGGCACCTACATTCAAATGGGAGACATAGGCAATATAGAACAGCACAGGGAAGTATATTCAATATCTTATAATAACCTTTTATGAAAATGAATATATGTATGTACATGACTGGGACATTGTGCTGTACGCCAGAGATAGACACGTTATAATTGACTGTACTTCAATAAAAAAAAAAAGAAAGAAAGAATACAAATGAATAGTTGATCAGTTGGTATTCAGTGTTAGGAAGGAAAATAAAAGTAGAAGATGAGATGGGGTTGTGCTGGCCTGAGGCAGGGATGGGGCAAATTTCAATTTTAAGCAGAATGTTTAGGGAAAGCCTCACTGAGAAGGTGACCTTTGAGTACATACTAGAGAGATAAGGGAGTGAGCCTTGCAGATTGTTGGACCAGGTGCAAATCCTTGAGGTGAGTAAATACAGAAGGACAAGTAGTCCATTACAGCTGGGGAAAAAAAAAATAGAGACAGAGAGAGAAAAAGAGAGATGAGTCATAGATTTCATGTAGGTGGGCCAAAACTTCTATTAAGGATTTGTAGAATATTATAATCTTGACTTTGACCCTGAATGAGATGGGATGTTATTGGAGGACAGTGAGTAGAGGTGTGACAGGATCTGATTTAAGTTTGGATGGACTTAGGCACGGAGCACAGACAACACAAGATAAGAAAATCAGGGAAACCAATTAAAAGAGTTTTATAATCACAAAGTACATAACGCTACCCCCAATTTAAGAGATATGAAATCTAGAAATGTAGTGACTTCTCCTAGGAATCCAGCTAGAAAGCGAAATAGCTAAGATTCTAAGTCTGGTATTCTTTTTATTACATCACAGCTTTGCAACAATTGGGAAATACTATCTTAAATCATCTCTAACTTCATAATATTGTTCGGGTGTTAGATTAACCTATTTACATAGCATAGCAGATAGTGAAACTGGTAAGCCATTTATCAAATCCCTCATGATCTTTTCACCCATGAGATATAGTAATATGGGGTGACAGGAAAATTGAGTAGTTGTATAAGCAGGTTGAACAATCAATCAATTCCAGAATCAACATTAATTTAGAATGTCTCTTCTAATGAGGAAGCACAGTTACTCATGACTTTATTCTTCAATATGAAGGGGCAGTGCAGATAAAGTCATAAAGCCAGGTATTTCAAGTATCTTGTGCTAAATTAGCCAGAGATCTAAATTGAAGTTTGACAGCTAATACAATATCAAAATTAAAATCACCTTGGTTGGTGGAAATCATGGATAAGACCTAGTAGTGTCAAAATAAATTTAATATTTTACATTTTATATCAAATATTTGCACAAGTAGGAGGGAACTGGATTAGTAACTAGTTTAGGCAAAAAAAGATTTGGGGGAGTTGGGTGGGAAGGGACAGACTGGGAGTTCAAGATTTGTAGATGCTGTATAGAATATGTATAGAATAGATAAACAAGTTTACACTGTATCACACAGACAAATATATTCAAGGTCTTGTAGTAGCTCATGGTGAAAAAGAACATGAAAATGAATATATGTATATTCATGTAGGACTGAAAAATTGAGCTGTACACCAGAAGTTGACACAACGTTGTAAACTGACTATAACTCAATTTACAGAAAGAAAGAAAGAAAGAAAGAAAGAAAGAAAGAAAGAAAGAAAGAAAGAAAGAAAGAAAGAAAGAAAGAAAGAAAGAAAGAAAGAAAAAAAAGATTTGGGGAATTTAAGTTCATTTTAAAGGGCTAGTAATTCCATCAATCTGTAAAAAGAAAAAATACACAGTCATCAGGAAAATGCACATTGAAATCACAATGAGATTTTCTTTCACGCCCACTAGAATGGCTATACTTAAATGCCTCGCAAGGATATGGAGCAACTGGAACTCTCATAAATTGCTACTGGTAATGCAAAGTGGCACAAGTACTCTGGAACATTGTTTGGCAATTTTTTATAAACTTAAATATAAATGTATCTTCCGCCCCAGAAGCAATGAAAAATATCTATAAAAGTTTTTGTGGAAACAGTCATTACAGCCTTGTTGATAGTTACCTAAACTGTTAACAATCCAGATGTCCATCAGTAGGAAAATGGACAAATTAAGGTCTTTGTGGAATGCTATGGAATGCTACCCAGAAATAAAATAGAATAAACTACTGATATGTGTAGCAACAGGAGGGTAATCTCAAAAACATGATGCTGAGAAAAAAATAAACAGACAAAAAGAATATACATCCTATAATTCCATTTATATGATTATAACAAGAATTCATTGAGTTGGTTAACTTTGTGTAACTTGGCGTATCTGAGGGATGTCCAGATAACTGGTAAAACCTTACTTCTGAGTGTACCTGTGATGGTCCCTCTGGAGGAGATTAGAATGTGAATCAGTAGACTGAGTAAAGAAGATTATCCTCACCAGTGGGGGTGGGCATGAGCCAATCTGTCAAGGGCCTGAATAGAACAAAATTGCAAAGGGCAAATTCTCTCTCTCTGCTTGAGCTGAGGTATCAATCTTGTCTTGATCTTGGGCATTGGTGTTGGTTCTTGGTTTCGGACTTACGTCAGGACTTACACCATCAGTCCTCTAGTTTTCAGACCTTTTGAATTGAATTGCACCACTGGTATTCCTGGTTCTTCAACTTGAAGACAATGTATCTTGGGACTTCTTGGTCTCCATAATCATGTCAGCCAATTCTTACAGTAAATATCCTCTGCAACATATCTGTACATATTTTATTGTTTCTGTTTCTCTGGAGAACCCTGACTAGCGCACTACAGTATTTCTCTTTGGAAGGTGAGGGGCAGGGAGCTAACTCAACATGGACGTGGCGGTGCTTTCTGGAGCAATAGAAATGTTTTACATCTCATATTAGGTGGTCTCATTGGATGTTTTCAATTCTCAAAACTCATCAAATTGAACATTTAAGATCACATATTTTATCTTCAATAAATTATATCTTAATTTAAAGAGATTAAACACTAAAAAATTGACTTTCTTTCTACTGAAGGAATGCAAGAAAAATAGGTGGAGATATAAGGAAAGCAATTTCAGGGCAATTTAAGGAAACACTTTCTAATCTTCAGAGTGTTTTTTTTAATGTGGAATAAGCTGTTTCATTAAAAGTAAATTAATTATATCTGGAAAAATTCAAACAAAGGTAGAATGGCCTACTGTTAGAGTCTGTACTAGACATAGTATACACCCAATAAAAGTATCCTTTCTAAAGCATTTTAATCCTTTTCATCAACAGTGGCTCTGATAGCCTAAGTTAACAAAATTTTATTGAATTTAGTCCATTTTTTATTTCTCATTTCTATCTTTCACTTCTAATTAAACAGTGTTTGAGAACCTGAAGCAGCAGGAAGACCAAACAGGTAAAGCTTATGATCCAGTTCTGTAAGACTGATGGTGCTTACAGTACTGGGTTGGGAAGGATTCTGAAGCCACATCCATAGCTCAGGAGGAGGGAATATTGTCATTGTTCGACAATATCTGTCATGGGTATAAGGCAGCGACTTAAGCACCAGCCATTTGCCATCACAGATTTATAAGAAATGTATGGTGTTGTAAGTCAGATAAAAATGATGACTGAGAGATTCACAGACTGGGGTCCCTATAGACCTGAAGCAATAGACATAAATGAATAGAAGGAAGAGGGGGAAAAGTAAGAGAGAAAGACTAGTATCTTAACACACAAACTTAGCTTTCTGGCTACGTTTTATTTTACTGGTTGCCAGATTTGGACAATTGGGAATCTTTAAACACTATAATAAATTGGTTTTGGCGTGATAGCTAAACATAACCAGATTGAAATGGCCTGGATTTTCAATTAATAAATGTTAAATTATTGTATTATGATATTCTACTACAATCAGACAAAGTACAAAGACATCAGATAAAGACTTACATAAGAGGAAATCTAGTAGCAACCACGCTGGACTTACAGAATTGGAGATTTATTTAGGAGTTTTATAAAACATAGCCTTTTCCTCTCCTGCCTCATACAGATCTGAAGTGACTACACGCTTCAAATATGTAATGTGTAACTTCCAGCTGAAAAGAAGCCTAACCCAGCTCCTCCTGGCTCAGGCAGAAGGTCAGTTCCTTGGAAGGAGCTACCCCCAAAAGTGAATGAAGCTCCATCCAGTTGGAGCCTCCAATGTGGTAATGCACGAGATGTTCTCAGAACAAAGCCAGTCACCAGGTGGGGACCTTGACTCAATTGGTTGAGGATGTTTGCTGCTCTGGTCATGTTTTGGCAGATAGAACAGAGAACAAGAAAGAATCCCAATGGCTAGAACACAAGAGTATGAGTATCAAGCTCTGGGATCTGCTCTCTCTGTGAGTCCCTGGACAATTCCTTTAATCTCAATTGTATTCGATTTCACCGTAAATATAACTAAGACTCTGCATGCATTCTAAGATGCTTTTCAGAAAATATTACAGGCAAAATTATAAAGATTAAACAGAGAGAAAAAGCCTCTATATTGGAGCATTCTCTTCTGTAGCAACTTAGGTTTATTTCTTCCTATTTTCTCTTTAGTCAGCATGCAAAGTCACATAGGGGTAATTTCCTGGGACGAAAGTTGCCACGGAATAAAGAATCACTGACAGTCAAAGCTTGGGACCACAGCACTTTCATGACAAAGGGCAGCCTAGAGTCAGATCCATCTACTCAATCAATGCCTTATTTCTGACTTTGATTCCTAGTAATTTGGAGGATTTAGTGAGCACCCCAGAACAGAGGTGCAGCCAGGTTAGGAACCTGCCTTAGTTTAGATGAGTGAGTATGGGAATATTTAGGAATAACCAACATGAAAGCTGGACAGGAAAAAAAAATTCTTGCAAACTTTTAGATGATTTAGAATTAAAGCTTGAGGGATTACTGCTGTAATTAATCAATGAAGTTCTGCCTTCTAGTCTGTGGGCTCCTTGAGGGTGGATGCCACATCTATCTTGTTCCCCCAGGTTTCCTCTGTCCTAGCACAGTGTGTTAAGACACAGCTCCAGCTAGGAGAGGGGTCAAGAGGGCAGAATTCAAGAGGTGCAAATTGAGCCACAGACAAACCAAGATCATAGAGGGAACCATAACAAAGGGGTATAACCCAGAAACTAGGAGGCATCAGTAGACACACGAGGTAGCAGAAGGTACTCATTTTGAGTCCAGGACAGAGGACGAATGAGCAGCACATGTATCAGAGAAGATGCGAAGACTGAAGGCGAGGTAGATGCAGATCAGAGCACCTCACCTCAGAAGTCTAAGGGAAAGGGCTTTGATTAGGGCCCCTGAGGGGAGTTTCTTGCAGCACAACCCAGGATTCCCAGTCCAAGTCTTTCTGTTTCTAAAGGGTCTTGGTTTATTTTTGCTTTAGGGCAATTTAAACAATCTCAGTTAAACCAAAAGAAGAAAAAGAAGACGACAAAGAAGATGAAGAAGACGACGAAGAAGAGAAGCTACATGATCTGTCACAGATGGACAGGGTGTGGCCAGCCCGGACAAAGCAAAATGAAGCAGTAATCCAATGAGACGTACTGTTGCCGGTAGATGTAGTTGGTGTCTAGGTTCTTGTCCCATCCCACAAAGAAGTCAGAGACAAGACACTGAGGTAAAGAAAGTAAAGTGGGGATTTATTAAGGGATGGATAGTACACTCTCAAGGGGAGAGTGGGCAGGCTCAGGTGAGCGGCTTCCTGGAGTTTGTTTGTTTTTTTTTTTTTTTTTGGCAGGTTGGTTACATAGAGTATAAAAATGAGAGGACAGAATATTCACCAGGGAGGGAAGGGTTTTGGGTCATATTCTCTGATTTTCATCCCAGCTCCACCTTTCTGAATTTTTGTCCTTATTTAGTCTGGATGGGAAGGGTCATGGGGTCAGTGCATAACGGGTACTTCTGATCTGCAAGGCTAATTTTATTGAAATGAGGGCATAATAAGCAAAAGGTTACATTCAGACACTGGTGATTCTTGCCTTTTCTCACCTCTCTTTGTCTGCTTCCAGGCCACTCATCACCCCAAAAGGTGTGATCACTTATCAGCCTGCTTTTCTTTCTCTGCCCAGGGACCCCTGTGCTTACATAATGTATGGTTTACTGTATTTGGTCTGTGCCCCTCCTTTCTGCCCAATTCCTGCCATTTGGCCTGTGTCCCCCTTTCTCTGCTCATATCTAGCTATCGGCCTGCTCTAGCAGTTCCAACACCAAGAGCATCCTTAATCAAAGTATAGCTTGGAGGCAGCAGGCAGTTGCTGGAAGAACCTGATACCACCCATGTTGAGTGCAATGGCCTCTCCTGAATTTCTCCTTGTTCTATCTAACAGGTGCAAATCACAATAATTTTGTGGCAAAGTTATGAGCGTTCTAGTTACATAATGGAAACATCGTTTTTTACTTAACTTGGAAAATAATGATTTGATTTTTTTTATGTTTACACATACATATTAATTTTAGTTAAATATTCATTCCCCAAATTTATGAAAATCAAATAAATTCTTATTGGTGGTTCTTTTGGCCAAAAAGTCAATCTACACATCCTGTACTCTATCAAATAAGTAAGAAATACGTCTGCTGGGTTTCAGTTTAAATCCCTTGACTTTTTCTTTTCTACATAAATAGCTACTGTTAATAATTCAATCCCACAAATCAGAAAAAAACATAAAATCAAGCCCCTCTTCAATGCCTTTAAATGACGTAATCAGGCCATGCTGTCTCTGTGACTCATTCCATGACTAAAACCACTTGAGAGCGGCTTGTTTCTCATCATTATCTGGTCTTCTGAGGGATCGTGGGTGTCTTCTACAGGAGACAGTAGATCAATGGCCAAAAGCCAATGGAGACAAACAGATGTTGTGGTTACCAAGTTGGAGAAGGAATACATGAACTTTATTCCAAAAGCCTCTTGTCAGAAGTGCTATAAAGAGAAAATCCATGCCTGCTCCTCTACCTCCCACTTGATGGAAAATATTCAGATGCATTTGTCTGACCGCATCAAGAAAAACCTTGGCAAGTTGATCTTTCTAATAAATATAGGCCAGAAAAGAGTGTAAATATAAACCCCTTATGTACAGTAATCCCCACCAACCTATGCACAGTCTTAGAAACAAGTGTGAAAAATAGAAGCAAATCCTACATGTAAATAAAAATTCATCTTTCACTAAAATATGGGGTCATTAACAGGAACGAATAAGTATGTACTGTCGCTGGGCAAGCTCATGTCAGGAAATGTCAGATTTGTGCTCTTCTCAGAAACTTAAAAGGCCGAGGGACAAATACTGTTGCTTCATTACAAGAAAAAGGGGAGGAGACCAATTTAGTGTGTTTCTATACTAATTTATAAACCAAAAATCACCTTATAAAATTCAAGTACTTTATTTTAGATACTATGGAACTAGAACCTGTCTACTTGCCACGGCCCTTGAGGTGTGGGAATGAGAGAGAGAGAAGAGACTATTAAGCATGGAACATTAGCACCAACAATCCAGAAGTAAGGGAGAGGGAGTGCTGTCTAGTTCCCCAGCAGCACTTTAAGGTCAGGAAGGTGAAAATAAAATCAAGTGGGAATGCATGGTAATAACCAGACAAGCCAGAGCTCCTGGACACTTTCTAGAATGCAGATTTCCTGATATATATAGTCCTGCAGAATACAAAGTTGTAATCACTGGTGTATACACAGAAGGGTGGTAGGCAAAGTTCTAAGTTAACCCTCCACCCCAAAATGACCCCATGACCTCGTAAAACCTTTTCCCCTTGAGCATGAGCAGAACTTGTGAAGAGGATGAGACATCACCCCTTTGATCATGTTAACATGGTGTTACCAAAGGAGATTATCCAGAAGAGCATGACCTAACCACATGGTCCCTTTAAAACAGAGTACTCTCAGGATGTTTGCAGAAGGGAAAGCCAGAGATTTGAAGCACCATTGCTGACTTGAAGATTAAGGAGGCCACTTAGCAGGGCCTCAGGGCAGCTTCTAAGCTGAGAGTCATCCCTGGTTTACAGTTAGCCGACAATGGAGCTCAGTCCTACACCCACAAGGAAATGGATTCTGCCTGCAACCAATGAACCTGTTAGAGGTCTCAATCCTCGAATAAGAATGGCAGCTCCACGGATAAGACCTTGATTTCAGCCTAGTGAAACCCCGAGCAGAGAATCTAGTTGCACTGTGATCAGATTTCTGACCTAACTCAACTGTGAGACAAGAAATAGGTGTTATTTTAAGCCTCTAAGTTTATTATACTCTGTTGTATAGCAATAGAAAATTCTAACAAACTGATAGATTGATTTGCTGGATCAATTATGGCTAATCTGAGAAAAAGTATTCTGACATAGTGGATGTAAATTATCTAAGAGTCTTCCAACTTTGCAATTCTGTAACTTTAATAACAACCTTCTTTGAAAATGTACCATGTTAGACATTTATTTAAAAATAACCCCTTGATATATTATGCTGTACATCAGAAATTGACACATTGTAACTGACTACATTTCAATAAAAATAAATTAATTAAAAATTAATAAGTAAATAAAAAGTACCCCCTGAATTGAACTGCTGATATACTTGTGTATCTGTGAGATGTTTCTGTCTAGAAACTGTTTAAAATAAAATCCAGAAAAGATATTTCAGAATTTTTTTTTAAGTAAACAGAGTTTCTTTGTATTATTACACCATAGTGGGCTTGTGTTAAATTTTAGCAAATTTACAGCATTTTATGAGAAATATTTTTACTTTGGTGATCCAAACCTGCATGAAAATTGTAAGTTGTTCAAATCACATGTTCATTTAATGTCACCTTGGAGTGTTTTCCTACAAGAGAATTTGATCCAATGTCCATAATTCCAAAGGATGTAAATCTGGTAACCATAAAACGGTAAGCCAGCAGGGCCAAGAACAGAAACCACAAGCAGTGAAGCAGGTACGTTTCCATTTGGTCTCTGTATTCTCCATTCTAGAGAAACCCTACTCCTCCACCAAACAAATCTTGTTTTACTTTCACATGTTTTTTTAAACTTATATCTGTTTTAAATAACTAGTACATACAGTAAACCACCACATATGGTAACAAAGCCGTATCATTTAAGAGCACATTTAATACTGATATTAGAGTATGTTTAGTTGAAATAAATGAGTCACAAACCACAAATTAAACAATACCTCTCCTGGGCGAAAAGTCTCTCTCAAATATTTAAAAGAAGCTCTTCATGCAAAATTGTACTAAGCAGGAAAAAAAAAATTATTCTCTCTTTTCCCTGTGGCAAAAATATTCCTTATATGGCACTTAAAAAAAAAATTTGAGCAGGAACAGTTTTTCGTCATAGTTTGCATGTCAATTTGTATCACAGATAGTGTTTCTGAAAGCTAAAATTAAAGCCTAGCTTTCCAAATTACATAATTAGGGCCATCACACATCACTTCTGAAAAGTAATGAAAACAGTATTTCTAACTAGTTATGCTTAAATGGGATGCCTAGGATATAGAACAAATATTAAATAAAATCAGATACATTAAAAACTTGAGAAAATTTTGCTAATATTATGACCAGACAAGTGTATCCTAATAAATGAGTTAACATATTTAAAAGACTTAGAACCACACAGAACTGTTATAAGTTCGGCATTTATTATTATTATTGTTACTATTACCATCATCGTCATCATCATTTTTTAACTGTACTTTCCTCTTGAACATCACTTAACATTGGACATCATTTGACCTTTGTTATCTACCACAATGGTTCCAGGTACATTTTCAAATACCAGAAATTGATGGTAATAATATTGAAGGGATTAAAAGATTCTAAATTCTGAAACAAATCAGAAATAACTAAAGTACAAATATTCATGCTTATGGTGTCTAGAAAAGCATTCAGGCTGTTGCCTATTGACTTGTCATCATTTCTTGCCATGTCTTCTCGTACCTGTTCACTTCTGACTGTTGAGGCCACATTTAGTAACCTCCAGTGTGCATGCAACCGCTCGTCAGCCAACATTCTGCTAGTCCTCTTCCCTCTTGCTCGTAACCACCTTGCCCCTCGGCATCACTTTGCTTGAGCCTCTTGATTTACCATGTCATTCCACAGACTTCACAGGATGATTACTCAGTGGGAATGGAGATACATTGCTCCATTTATCATCATTTGATGACCACCTGGGAAGGCATCCAACATGCCATATAACATTGATTTAAATATATCATGCTAAACAAGCTCTTATACAATCGATTTATTGAATGGGCCAAAGAGTATTAGTAGGAAACATTTTTATTTTTTTCACAAAGTTCTCTTCAAACCTATTCTGTCGTCGTTTCCTTCCCGTGCCCCTTGGCCACGTCTCACGCAGATTCCATAGCTTTTTGATTACTTTCAGGCATTAGAACAGTCTCCTTTCCCACCATTTCCTTTCTAGTTTAATCCAATTAAAAGCATCCCTCTCACCCAATTTTTTAAGCGTCTTCTTTCCACCCTCACTTAAACCTGATTCCCAGTTTCACAATAGTTGGAAGTAAGGACATGGCTTGATCTTTCACTGTGTCTTCACTTTGCTCTTCCATCTTCATCCCTGATTCACTGTTCTGCTTCTGGCTTGTGCAAGACTGGAGATGGGAAAGGGGATGAACATTAAAAGGGAAAGTTTTTTAAATTAGTAGTTGCCTTTTGTAGTTCTCTCTTGGTTGTTCGAAAGTCTCTGTCACGGAAAATGCCCAAATGTTGGCTCTCTCTTTAAAGGGTGTCCCCTTAGAAACCTTCAACATTACACCATTTATAAATGTGGGTGATATTCTCTCTGGATAACTTCACAGTCCTGATGGCACCCCATATATCTTCCACCTGTGGTTCACCTTGTCCTCCTAGACATCATCTCCACAGCACCTTCTGTGGCTCAAAGAAATACACCCCTGCCCCCTCACTGGAGGAGTCAGCTGCTCTGACTGTAGTCTTTCTCCTCATGGATTTTCAGCAGCAATCTGGGGCAGCTTCTCATATTTTAGATTTTTTCCATGTGAAAATCAGATATGTGCCTGCTGCCCACTGAAACCAGGGTAAATGGATCAACATCACTCAAGAACTTGCTAATCCACTTCATTCCAGTAGCTTACTCATTTCTGCTTATCAGCCAGCAACCAGCCAAAGGGTAGAGGTCAGTTTCCCTTCACCCTTGAACAGACACCCGCCCCCCTTAGCTTAAGTCAGAGGAAAACAGCTCCCTCCTGGCTAGGACAATGAATCCTTTTAAAACCATCTTCCTTCTCCATCAGATCCCTCTACTCCAAATTTATCATCTCATGTAACATGGGCTAAGGGTCTAAGATTATATTTAATTTTCCTCTTAGCAGCTCCTGCGGAAATGTAGTACTGGTCTTCAGAACAAGAGACCACTTAAAATCCATTGTTCTCAGCTTTGAAGCCTTTGCTGAAACTCTGTGAAACGATAGGACGGTCATATTTAATACATGATGCTCTGGAACGAGAAAAGAATAAGCATTTAGTTTCTGTGGGCTCACATGACCTAAACAGGCTTTATTAAGACAAGACCTGTAGCAACCAGATACAGATCAGTCGCCCCAGAATTCAAGAGAAGATACTTCCCAGGTAATAGGAGAAATAGAAAAAGGGACTTTTCAAAATGAAGCTGGATCCCTAGTGGCTCAATTATATTGGATGATTTCTTCAGCACCCTCCTCCTTTCCTTCCCACTTGTCTGGTAGGTTTTAAAAATATGTTCACACATTCTTTACACTCCTTTCTTCAAGAGGTGGAGCTTAAACCCCCTCTCTTGGACAGTGGACTAAACTGAGTGATTAACATTTAAAACCTAAATGTGGCGGACTTGATGCGCTACAATTAGGTCATAAGTCACTGAGGGTCCTCCCTGTTCTTTCTCTTGGATCTCTCCCTCTGAGGGAAGCCAGCTGTCATGTTTTAAACACACTCAAGCCCTCTTACAAAAAGCCATGTGAGTGAGACATCTTAGAAGTCACAACAGCCAAATCTTCAGATGACCACAGCCCCAGCTGACAGGCTGACTGCAGACTCATGAGAAATCTGCACCAGAAACTCAGCTAAGCCACTCTCAAACCCCCGACTAACAGAAACTGTGATTTAATAAATGTCTGTTGTTTTTAAGTCACTAACTTGTGGGGTTATTTGTCACGTAGTGATTGATAACTAATACAATATGGTACTCAAAAGCATTCAAGTAAGTTTAAAACACTCTATCTTCTTTCCTGGGCTATATATGCCATAAATACCCAAAAGATACCAATAATCAAAAGTGTACTTTGATAATTTCACAATATATATGTGTATCAAATCACCACTTACACACGTTGAATGTACACAGTATTTTATATCCATTACATCTCAATAAAACTGGAAAAAAAATCCTTGACCACAAGTCAGATGCTGTGTTAACTTCTTTTGATATTAATCTACTTACCCACCTGAGCATGGTTACTAATGCAGGGATGGACAACCTTCCCTACTGTTAGCGAGCTGCATAGTTCTAACTGGAGTTACTTAAAGGACATACACAAATTAACATAGTGTGAACCTGTTTGTTAAAAAATCATATCAACGTCAATAGCCATGTGAGCCACTAGGAAGTAATAAAGAGAAGACTCCACTGTGTAAAATTATTCCTCTGTTATTGATATTTGAAATTCAAATATTCCAACTTATTCCTGTTTGTTTGAGATTAGATGAGTGTTAAAATTCAATTAACTTTACTAAGGCTAGACTTTTACATTGTTTGGGGAACATTATTCATTTTAGTATGAATGAAGGGTATGAGATTAGGATGTGGACCATCAAGGAAGAGGAAAAATAAAGGAAATGATTCAAAATCTGAGAGTGCTAAGGAAAACTTCACTGCCTTTCCAGACATTCTGAGAGTGGTCCTGCATCCTTTTAAGCTCTGTGAATTAGATGGCATTAGTTCCCAGAAGCAGAGACCAAATTGTGTTCCTGTTATGAATAGCACAATACCATCCAGTCAATGGGAGACTAAACCACAACAAAATCATCAGGCACCAGACAAAGTCAGACATCTATTCTATTAAGCAGTTGTTAGGCTTGGAACTGTCAACAACATCACACACAACTTCCTGCACATTTCATTAGGGTCACCTAGAAACCACATCAACAACAAATAGCAAGACAAAAATAATTACCCAGGGAATACAAACCAGACACATGGAGTGTTGCTGGTGCTGAGACAAAGCTTCCAGCCTCTCAGCTGAGCTGAGTTGTATGTATGTGATCGACAGACAATAGCTGAAGCCCACAGCTCTTTGAGATGGTCAACCAACGTTGACCACAAACAGAACAACTAGAAGAAATAGGGCTACAGTGAAAAGCTGAGTCAAAAAGCATCCATTTTCTATTTGAATCAAAAATAAAAGCAAAGGACAGGCTATGCTGGGGAACAGAAGTCACAGATGTCTCAGAGTGTAGTTTTGGCCATAAGCAGAAAAGAGACAGTGGGCTGTGGACTCCCTCAAATGTAGAGAAGTCTAACCAAAAAATATAGTAAGAATCTTGTTATATACATACACATATAATCAACCCTACATGCTGTGCTCTGCTCTCATCAAGAACCAGCCCAGGTTTATACATGAAAGCTACCAGCGCCTTTGAGCCCACTTACGGGGGAGCAATTTTTCCATTTTCCACTAAGCTAGATCCTATGGATAGAGAGCTCCTTTTCTGCATATGTAAAACTAAAATGTTATCTTAGACCCTTGCTAAAGCCCTCATGGCTCTGAATCTTTGACATAAAGATTATGTAGTATCCTTCTTGTAACAGTCTTCATTTTAAAATCGATTTTGTCCAAGTATTGCTACTCCAGCTTCCTTTTGGTTTCTGTTTGCATATAATATCTTTTTCCATCCCCTCACTTTCAGCCTGCATGTGATTCTAGATCTGAAGTGGGCCTCTTGTAGACAGCATATATATGGGTCTTGTTTTTGGATCCATTCAGCCAGTCTATGTCTTTTGGTTGGAGAGTTTAATCCATTTACATTTAAGGTAATTATCGATACATATGTTCTTACTGCCATTTTGTTAATTGTTTGGGGTTTGTTTTTGTAGGTCTTTTTTCCTCTTTCCTCTTTCTGTTCTCCCCTCCTGTGGCCTGATGACCAGAGAAGTTCCTTTAATACCTGTTGCAAAGCTGGTTTGGTGGTGCTGAATTCTCCTAACTCTTGTTTATCTGTGAAGTCTTTGATTTCTCCATCAAATCTGAACAAGAGCCCTGCTGAACAGGGCATTCTTGGCTGCAAGTTTTCCCCTTTCATCACCCTAAATATATCATGCCACTCCCCTCTGGCCTGCAGAGTTTCTGCTGAAAAATCAGCCAACGGCCCCATAGGAGCTCCCCCACATGCCATCCATTGCCCTTCTCTTGCTGATTCCAACATCCTCTCCCTACACTCAATTCCTGTCAACTTGACCACAATGTACCCTGGTGTGCTCCTCCCTGGCCTGATCCTGTGTGGAACTCTCTGCACTTCCTGGACCTGGGTGACTGCTTTCTTTCTCAAGTCAGAGAAGCCCTCAGCCACCATCTCCCCCAAATTTTCACAGGTCCCCACGCCTTCTCCTCTCCCCCTGGAAACCCCACAACACAAACACTAGGGCCACATGAAAACAAAAAGTCATCAGAAACCAAATCAAAAATTTAGAAACCTAACTTAGATTCCAGTGAAACTGTGTTCAATGGGAAAATACAAAATGGTCAAAAACATGAGGCATATACTACTTTGACCCTCTGGATTTTTTTAAACAACAGATTGAGCCTAGACATTATTTTAGAGTGGGAAAAGCCATTAAAGTTGACTATTGTCAACTTTATGTTCAAGCCACAAAATGTTAGCATGACACAATACTTCTGGTTTATGGGGAAAGTTAGAACAGAATGTTCACAACTCAGCTGATATATAGCCTGTCTGCAACATTAATTCATTTTTTTAACAAAAATTTGAAATGTGATTTTGATCACTGAAGGATTCCACAATAGAGATTCTGGCTTAGTAGCTTGACAGAAAGATCCATAAAACAAAGATCAACTTTTTATTATTATTAACTTATTTACCTATTGTCTAAAAACCTAAATTACATCCCCAACTTGCCATTGCTTTTCTATGTATATTCCATATATTTTTAAAGATCTTAGGGACAAATAGAATTCGCTTTGTCATATGTATTGTGTTTCATCAAAACACAGTTAACTTTTTTTAATTGTGTATTTAGATTAGAAGCAAGTTATGCAAAATAATTTCTTGGTTTCCTGAAATCACAGGATAAAATACTTTCCTTACTTCAAGTGATAACATCCCCAAATAATCTTGGGCTAGATTCTAACATTCTTTTACAAAAACCAAATAGCCTGTTAAACCATTTCATAAAATAGAGTTTGTCTTCAGACATTATGCATAAACAAAGCCTTGTGATTTATAGATGGTGCCAGGAATTAATTTGCAAGTAAAGCAAAAGCCCTTCAACGTGACAGCTACACTATCCCTCTGGGCTTTGTCATTTTTCAATTCCGTTTATTAATTTATTATTAATTATAACTTCCCACAATACCTCTAGTACCTGAAGTAAACCACTCAATATACACTTTAGCCACATTCATGTGTTCGTAACTCTCAAACCACCTCCATTTAGCGTCAGTATAAATCCATGGTCAGAATAAGCATAGATACTTGAAATTCCTCTTAGGTCACAGGGAAATGAAATCTTAAAATAGCAAATCATGATGAATGACTTATGATCTAATATGAAAATACTGAGTAAGATATGAGTAAATGAGACAGGTCCAAATGTGATAAACCCCTGAGAGGTTCATATATGATAATCAGAATATAATATATCTTTCTCAAGAGGAATTTTATTCTTCTGGCTTTCAAGATCATCACAGCCAGGTTGAAAATACTGAATATCTCACAACAACTAAGAACCTGAGTTAGAGGATTCCTTCAAATCCTGTCTTTATAGATGAGGAAACTCAGACTCAAACATTTGCCCAGTATTAACTTGGGCAAATGTTTACTGTTTGTTTGCTGTTCGATGTGTAGTGGAGACTTGAATCTGCATTCCTTAGGCTTTTTAGCAGTGTTCTTTCTTTTTAAAAAAAAAATCACTTTTTTATTATGAATATTTTATCATAAACATATATGTATAACATATATTCATTATAAACAATATTAGAAAAATAAACATCCATGTTCCTCCACCGCTGTGCCTAAAAATAGAATATCACCGTGTAGATTTGAAGTCTCCTATCTTCAGTCTGATAGGATCCCTCTCTCCAACATAGGTAACTACTATTTCAAATTTTTATCTTTCCTCTGCTTTAAAAGAAATTACCACACATAGAGACAGACACACTTGTGATTGCTCTTGTTTAGTTTTACTCATTTTTCCATTTACACAAATGGAGTATTTTCATATGTATTCATCTCCTGTTTTTGGGTTAGGCACTGTATGATTCTAAATGCCATACATGTTGATTGTGTAGGTACAGGTGATTCATTTTCACTGCTGCAAACCATTTTGTTGTATGTATATATATACAACCATTTGTTTTTCGCCTCTTCAACTGATGGACATAGGATTGTGCCTGGCTTTCACTCTTAATGAGCAATGCTAACGTGAACGGTCTCATATGGGACCCCTGGCAGAAACATACAACAGCATCTCTAGTGAATATACTCTAGGAATGGAATTGGTGATCCAGAGCATGGACATTTCCAAGTTGATAAGGTGTTGCCAAACCAGTTTCCAAAGGAGCGGAACCAGTTTGTCTAACGATACTTCTTTCTTGATAGCATTGCCAGCATTTGGTATTGTCTAGTTTCCCATGCATCCCAGTGTGATCACCAGGGTCCTTATTAGAGAAAAGAGGGAGGTAGGAGGAGAGTCAGAGTCAGAGATGTGATGATGCATCTCCTTGACCACAAGCCAAGGAATGAAACAGCTGCTGAGAGCCGGAAAAGGCAAAGAAATAATTCTCCCCTAGAGCTTCAAAAGGAACAGAGCCCTGCTGCTCCGTTTTGGACTTCTAACCTCCAGAACTATATGATAATAAATTTGTGTTGTTTGAAGCCGCTAAGTGTATGGCAATTGGTTATAACAGCAAAAGGGAACTAATGCAGATGGGTAGAGGTTGTGGGGAGTGAGAAGTTGTTCTTTTCACTTTGTAAAATGGTCCCAGCCCAACCAGTAAAACTGCCTGTTACAGATAGAATTCTCTTATTTCTTTTTAAGAAAAAAAAAATCAAAATATGTCCATTCAGTTAGATAAAACAAGTATTTCTTGAATGCTTAGCTTCTGGTAACCAGGCTCAGGGAAATAAGTTTGGTTAAGGATCTTGTGATTATTCAAACAAGAGTGTATGTTCCCATTCATTCAGTTTACATCAGCTCAACCAATTCCTGTTTGTACCAGGAAACAGTAGTACAAAACAAAGTTTTCCATGGCTTCAAAAATTAGAATACTCCTAATAGGGGAGATCATCATCTAAACAAAAATATCAGTACAATGAAGTAAGTGCTATGAAAGAAGTGGTCACTACGATTTGTAGGTGCCCGGATTAAAAGCATTGTGACTGAAGAAAAGCGGGAAGCCTTCCAGGACCAGGTGCTGCCTCAGCTGGGATGTACAGAAAGGACACCAGTGGAAGCAATCTCATAAGCAAGTGCACAAAGATGGAAAACTGACCCACTCACGGTGTTTGGGGGAAACCACAGGAAGTTTAGCATCCGTGTTGGGTCCTAGGTGAAAAAAAAAAGCAAAACAAACAAACAAACAAACAAACAAACGACGACTGAAAAGACAGAGTTACAGAGGTTCCTGCACGCCATGTGAGTACAATTTACTTTATCTTGTAGGTGGTAAAAAGCTTTTGATTAGCTTCAAGCAATGCGTTGACAGGATCCGATTTGCATTTGTATAGATCCTCCGATGTCCTAGTGGAGATGTATCCAAGAGATCATGAGCAGAGCAGGGAGACAGACCATAGGCAGATGCTACAAGGATCCAGATCAGAGGTAGGGCAGTGGCAAATAGAGACAAGAAGGAGGGAGACTGGAGAAATGATCACAGATCATTTCTGATCGCAGGATTTGGAAAGGAACTGGGCTGATGGGTGAGAAAGAGGAAGGGTCTAGGATTACCCTTACCTCTCTGGCTTAAACGTTTGGATATTTGGTTGGGTTATAATTGAGACAGGAAATATAGAAGGGAGAGTTCTGATTTTGGAGGAGGGGAATAAATGAGTTCCCTGTGGGACAGACTGAGTACCAGGGGAAATATCAGTCCAGTGTATTAAGGGATAGAAAGTAAAAACAAGTCTCTGACTGAGCCGCTGGAACTAAAGCAAGCTCACAAGGAGAACTGTTCTTAACTTCAGAACTATTTTCCCTAAAAGTTTTCTTTCCAACTTGTTGGCTACCATGTCAGTTTGTTTCTGCTTTGAAAGAGTTAAGAAGGGCTTTTGAATAGCTTACCAGTACGAGTGTCTCCATTACCAAGTTGAGTATCCAGTGACTTGTGGGCAACAAGGACATCTGAGTATTGTCGAGTTATTAAGAAAATCTATGTACATAGTTTATAAGTAAATGAGTTCTAAGTAACTTGTGAAGTGGCTATGAAGCCTTGCTCTCAGTGTAAGGGTTTGACCATGTAGCAACAGATATCTGAAGATATAAAGCTTAGTATGAAAGCAGTCCAAACCAAAAAAAAAAAAGACTGAGTGGGCATGCCAAAGCAAAGATGTGCTTCAATTTCAGGGATATAGAGCTGCCATTATATCTACTATACAATGATAATTGAGAAGTTCTTCAGAAAGCAAACCAAATGCAGTACAAATAAAATTCAAAACTTTATACATTAGAGAAAATCTTAAGTTCGCAATCTAAGTAATTTTCAAAATATTGGGAAGCACAGTGTAGTCCAGTCTAAGAAGCTATAATATAGAGCTCTATTTTGTACATAGAATATTAAAACTCTACATGCAAGATTGTAACTTCCTTTTCATGAGTGTTAATCAAAATTGATACTTAGCCATTGTGTCTTCAATGTGTAATTTTCTCATGGTAAGTAATTGGTAAATTGAGGACTTTCCAAAGCCATGAAAAGAAAGCAATACAAGACTTCAAACACTGTTCTAATCTATATGCCTATTCTCTGAATAAAACTAGGCTGGATAAATCTGTGGTCACTTTCAAATAATCTTAGAGATGAGTGTAACCCTGCCTCCATCAGTCACCCATTCCAACATTTCATCACAGGAACATCTCCTTGGGTCTTCCTTCTCCTAAATATATTTTTTTCTAGATTATTAGAGTTCTAACATTTCAAATCAGTGGGAGACTATCATCTTGGGGTAATTTTTATAACTCAGTAGTTAGTAAGCAGTAAGTTTATAATTTAATAGTTAGTAAACTACTCCAAATGGGAGTACTATATCTAAACATCCCCCTTAGAATAGCTAGTTGTGACTAAAATTAAGGATTCTTGTGTTATATAGGGTGTAGCATTATTAGAAAGACCTTAATTTATATTTACTGTTTTCCACCCTAAATGTCTTTCAGAAACAGAATGGACTGAGTTCCAGGTCTATGGTTGTGTAAAAAAATTACTTCCCAAATTAATAGCATAAAATAACCTAGGGCCTCAGTGAGAGGACTTGAAGACTGGGCTCTGAAATGGTATGAAGTCTTGTTGACGCACATGTCTGACGGTTGATGTTGGCTGTCAGCTGGGAATTTCACTGCAGCTGCAGCCTGGAACAGCTACCTCTGGCCACCCTATGTTACTGGCTCACAACATGGCAGTGAGGTCCCAAAGGAAATATAAGAGAGCCCAAAGAAGAAGCCATATCATATCCTATGCTCTAGTCTCAGAAGTCACATTGCGCCATTTCTGCCACATTCTATTGGTCGAGGCATTTAAAAACCCACCCAGATTCAAAGAAACGGACCATCATCCCAAACTTAGGATCGAGAAGGGCATGTCATATTACAAGAAGAGCATGTGGACTGGGTTATATACATTGGTGTGGCACTTTTTAGGATGTACAGTCTGCCACAGACTGGATTCCAGCAAGAAAGTGTCACACATCAAAGGATCTCTGTTTAACGAATATCAATAGACCTAGAGTAATAATGTGACAAGCACGTAAAGAAGAGAAACAGCTTCCTTCTTATTTTAAATATTAACTGATACAGTATCCACAGCAATAATGACAATTGTGCAGAGTTTTACATAGGTAGTGAGTGAATATAAATTTTAAAACACAAATAATTCCAACCTTCCAATAATCCACTATTTACACAAGCAATTAAATAGCTGCTCTACACAGTTTGAACAGAAAACAGTGAGATCACTAAAGGGATGTGGAAAGATAGAAACTTCTGTTACAAAAAAAGCAAAGGATGCATCTTCAAATGCTGGGGCGGTTTATTCCAGTATTCATGGGCAGGCAGTGCAGAACTGGTTAACATACAAATTGAACTGCTCTTCAGAAGAACCACTTGGACTGGAAAAACTTCAGCATTTTCTGCTTTCTGAAATTGCCAAAACGTATCACGTCATGAAAATCTGATCTCTCCTATTTTGCTCAAACGTATTAAGCCTGGGTACTAAAAATAAGCCACAAAAGTTAGAAATAAAAAAGGATGAGACAACTGCTCTTTCCCCAACTGCGTAAAATACGTAGCTCATAGCAGGCACACAGTATAGCTCGCTCCTGTTACCAGTGCAGCTATAATGGAGAGCTGTTGACCTCCGTTCCCAGAGTGCCCCAGTTCCAATGCTGCCGAGAGCCTCCCCAGCACTTTCCCCATCCTTAAGTTTTTTTCTGGGAACTGTTAAGTTCGTAAAAGATTTCAGTCCTCTGACCAAAACTGATTGATACAGAAATGGAATCGTATCTAAGCCAAGACGAGGAAACCATGCTTCAGGCCTGGTGAGTCTGGTGGCAGGAGCTATCAGCTGTAACGCTGGGAGTCAGGAGCCGCCACGTTTTCACCGCAAAGTCCACTCCGCTGCATGTGAAGAATGAAGTCAAAGCAGAAAGACAAGCAGAAATGGAGAGCGACCTGGCTTCATTTGTTCTGGCCATTCTTGAGACCTGATCACATTACTGCCCTTAGCTTCTCTGAGACACCCCAGGAGTTAGCCAGAAATTACCCACTGAGCTATGAGGAATAGAAAACTCAGTCGATCGCGGCTTCAATTTTTTTTTCCCAGACGGCAGGAAGTCCAAGGCTGAAGTAAGGGTGACTTCGAGGATCCACATTCCCTCCGGCTTCCTAGCTCTGCCACTCTTAGAAGAGAGCAATTGTCACATGGCCTCATTTAAAAGCTACAGCTCACTCCTCTCCAGCTTGAAGGCCCTTGTTCAATGGACACTGATTGGGGTTGTCTCAAAGCATAGCTATATTCCTGCATGTTAGAGAGGGGCATGGGGGAGTTTTCAAAACTCCCCAGGTGATGCTCAAGCTCTCTGCCACAGATGGAGAGTCTTGCCAGACAGTCCCTGAACGTTACCCGGTGAGCTGGAGAGAGTGGGGTAAGCGAGCAGCTAAGAGTAGAAATGTCTTTCAAGTTTCAAGGTTTATCTTTTTTTTTTAAATTGAAGCATAGTCAGTTACCATGTGTCAATTTCTGGTGTACAGCACAATGTCCCAGTCATGCATGTACATACATACATTCATTTTCATATTCTTTTCAAGGTTTACATTAACCATCCGCATGAACGCGGGCAGAGGGGGTAGAGTGCATGCTTAGCATGCACGAGGTTCTGGGTTTATTCCCCAGTACCTCCACTTAAAAAATAGATAGGTATAAACCTAATTACACCCCCCAAACAAACAAACAGAAAGTACATTAATTAATCGAGTTGTGTTGTTAGGCATTCAAGCAAGCCAGCTTACATTTCCTCTGGAAAAAACATGGTACAAAATTATAAACACAATCATATGAATACATAAATAAAAGAGAGAGAGAAAAGGGGCAAAATTACAAAAAGATACAAATACATAAGCAAAACAAAGAGAAGATAAAAATCTGTGTGCATGTTTCTTCCAATTTCGTAATTTAGTAGTTTGTCTTAATATAAACATTCCCCTACATCTACACCTAAAGTCAAGGGTTCAGGAATGTGTGCACTTTTTCCTGTGGCTTTAAGAACCAGAGAAGCTTCTACCCACTTTGAGAAGCACAGGACTAGAAAGAGAAGTGGCTCGTCCATTCCCTGCAGGAGGGCCCATTTCCAGGTCCTGCCTGGGTCAGCCTCTCCTGCCACAGCTAACCTGGAAGACGTCTTCTTGTCAAGGAGTTTCTTCCTCCTTCACAGAGGCCCCACCCTACGGAGTCAACATCACTAGGGCCTCTCAAGTCTTCTCCTTTTCTTCTCCACTTAATGCGCATCACCTGTCCTGTTGCTGGATTTCAAGCTCCCCATTTTTTCTGCCCTGATTTCCAGAATCCGTGCCTTCCTTCTTTCTGCCCACCATTGACGCTTTCTTCACCACTGTGTCCTGTACACCTTACCCTGTTTTGTGCCTCTGGCCTTCAATACTTTAAACACAATGTTTCCAAACAGACCACCTGCTCAGAGTAATCCCCTGGCCCGATTTACGTCCCTGCAGATTTTTGCTCTGTGGTCACCAGTCACACCTGATCCACCTTTGTCATGTCCCTGTGCACGGCCCCTTCATTAACTTCCATTGTTGAGCAGTAGAATCAGCTACGCAATCTGCAGGGCCTGGGGCAAAATGAAAGTGTAGAGCCCCTTGTTCAAAAATTAAGAATTTCCAGGCAGTAATAGCACAACATTGCAGCAAGCCTGAGGCCCTTCTAGACTGGGTCCCTGTGTGGAACTCCACGGGGCCCACGTCCGGGAAGCTGGTCCTGGTTGCCACCCTATTCAAAGACTTTTTACTTCGTATTTTTCTCCTTCTGCGAGTACTTTTTAGTTGGCTTTCCTGACCTCGGCTGTCTAGTCATCCTGTAAACTCCTTCCATTTTAGTGATCCGCCATGCCTTGCCTTTGCTCATTCAGCAATGGGAAACATATTGTGAATTCACTATATTGTTATCCTCTGTTATACATCACTATGTTCATATATTTATCCTGTTCTCTGGACACAGATGGCTATGTTTTGCCTCTACCCCTTTGTTCAGGCCATTCCCTCAGTCTGGAATGCCTTTAACTCACTCACCTGTACAATCATTCCATAACCCCAGGTCTAGGTAAAAATTACCCCAACTATTAGTCACTCCTTTTTGCCCCCAGATGAAACGAACTATCCTTTCTCTGAAGGCCCAGAGCTTTCCTTGTCAGCGCCACGCTGATGGCTATTATTACTGTCTTCCATGTAATTTCTCTGTCTGGTGTGGCTTGCATCCCCTGCATTAAGATCAACCTCTGTCTTTATCTCCCTTATACCCCGGGCATGTAGTGCACTCAGTACGTACATTGTTTGTCCAAGGGCGTTTGAGTCTAATTATTTTGAACATATCATGCAAAGAAGTCCTTTAGCCCCAGATACTTAAACATCTCTTTTCCAGTAAAAATCTGAGAAGGCACTTCTGCTCATTCTTTGCTTCAGAATGAGACCAAGATGTTTATGTATAGAATGGGGAGGGAGGGAGAAAAAAATAGCAGAGAGAATTGGAGATAGTCCCAGTTCCTCCCAAACTGGGAGACATGCAGACCTCTTGATTTATTGGGAATGTCTCTCTCAGGCTTTAGACTTACGAATCTGCATATAAACACAGAATGTATTCCAAAGTCAAATGGTTTGGGGATTCAATTGCATATTAATGAATTTATGGTTTCTGTTCTCATCCATTAGTTAAGACAACTAAAAGTAAACCATGTAAAGTGAACATGGGAGTAAGGAAATGAGTGAACTGATAAAAGCCTTATTCTTTGGTTTCTTCTTAGAGAATTGAGCGATTTCTGAAACGTACATTCAGCAGCACTGGGAATTTTATCGACTTATTTAACCCACTGTGTTAGTTACTATTGTGAGCTGAGGATTTCAAGACTAATGAAATATAGTCTCTGATCCTGGGTAGCAGCAGAAAGAAAACCTTATGCCTTCTAGAAGAGGTGGGTTCTTGTTTCTGAAATGGGAGGTGAGGCAGGGGTAGCAGCCATAGAAAGACGTAAATGAGACGGTGATTAAGCAGAAAAGAACAACAGCAAAGATTATTCAAAAACCTTCTCAGGGGTTGGTATTTGGCCTCCCTCTGCCCTGGGAGAAACTTGTGCTGAGAAACAAGTGATGCCACAGCCAAGAGCGGCTAGGTGGGAATCGGAGTGCAGAGCCAGGACATCTGTTTGGGAGCAAGGAGCAAGGACAAGCTGGCCAGAAGGATGCTAAATTTACTGCAACCCGGGAATTCAGGTATTAGTAAGCAGAACTGTGCCTGGGAGTGTTCACAGATTAGGAAACAATGTTAATACTCTCCCAAGCCCTTCCTTCACTTTTTTGTTTTAGAATGAAAAGCCGTGTCATGGCCCTGGAAATTGTTATAAAACTAATTTACCCTCACAAAAAAAAAAAAAAAATCTCATGAGCATACAAAAGAGTATAAAGTATAAAATGGCTTTTATAGCAGAGTAAGCTTTAATAGGCAAGTAGTTGACTATCTATAAAATGCCATTAGGAGCAATGACATCTCTTTTTTGACTCTGCCTCCCTTCCTTCCTGAACTTAAAAAAAAATACAGCAAACTGGGGAGTGGGAATGGGGAATCATCTCTGCATTTAGAAAGGAAAGGCAATGCATTACATGCCCCCAAAAGGCCACTGGCAAATATAATGCATCCCCCCAAATCAGGCGAATGCCATCAGTCCCATTAGAATATTATCATAAATCATAAAATATTACTTGTTTAACACTTCAGAAAGTTTGGATGGAGAGGAAGAATTGGAGATGAGGATGAAATTCCCAGGGAAAATCAAAGCCAACCAGATTTCAACCTGCGACCCTGTACGGGACCCTGGTAAGCTAGCACGCCCTCCACCAAGATGTGAGGAGGGCCCCGGGAGGCACTTGAGGGAAGAAGGTGTCTTGGATGTGGCAATAGAAATGATGCAGGCACCCTGAAACCGACACAGCATCCCCACTCCTCGAAGAAGAGGTCATGAAATAATGCACACATGACACTGTTTTGGTGCTGAGCCCAGGCTTCCCAATGGACATCCACTCGGAGGGAGGGACCTGAGGGTCTCAGGCTCATAGGAAGTTTTCAGGAGTATATTTTATTTTAACAATTTTTTCACAATTGTTTGTGGTGGTGGAGGTGGTTTGTTTATTTTAAATTTTTGTTTCATTTTGCCTTCTGAGAACCATGTAACGTCAGCATCATCTGTTAGTCTTTGACTTCGAATGGCTGCTGTGGTGTCTGAGTTAACGTAGAATGGCTCCTAAAAATAGCAGAGAGAATTATGGGCTGTTTACTGGGTTGAAAAGCCTGGAGGGCTCTTCTACGCTACCCCACAGGCAGCTGACCACAACTTCGCTACCGCTGTTGTAGAGATGACAAAAGGGAAGAATCTCTTCTAAAGCAAGGTCAATCATCAGTTCAGGGAGTTTCTATCAGGGGAGCCTCGCTGATCAAATGTCCTGAATGGCAGAGTTGCACCACTGTTGTTCCTGACTCTGGAAGATACGGTCCAGGAGAGGTGAGGAAGGGAGGCGGCACAGATGACCTAATCGGGTCAGTTGCTGTATCTGACACCTGGTATAGTCACAGACCTCGCAGCAGAGCACCTTCATTTCCAGCCAATAAGTGACAAGGCCAGAGCTGGAAATAAATCCCTTGATTCTAGAGTGCATTGCTTCCGCGCGACCTCATCATACCTGATTTTGACCTTGCTAAAATAACAAAATGAATATATGTGTGTGTGTGTGTATAAATATATGCACACACACACATATATATACGCACACGATTGGGACATTATGCTGTACACCAGAAACTGACACATTGTAATTGACTATACTTCAATTTAAAATAAAAATAAAAATAAAAATAAAAATAAAAATAAAAATAAAATCTGAGATGATGCTGGAAAAAAACATTTCTGAAAGAGGGAATTAGCCTAAGAAAAAAGAGAAATATATTGAATTCAGGTCAGTACAACAGGAATTATCATTAATTCTGTTCAACACAATTCCAGTCACCATATCCTCAAATTCTAGCATCTGCTGGATAATTTCAAGCTGTAAGATTAAAATACTCATGAAACTATGCACTGGTTGTGCACCTCCTATTTGCCAGGAAAAAGAGTTATTTGCTTCATGAATTTGATCATCCCAGTCTTACAGCTAATGTAACTCACAATATACACTCACTGCTTTGTCTGCTCTCCCTCTCAGCCAGGCCTTTCTGTCCTGAGTGTGTGACTTAATTACACCTCAGAACAAGCCTAGGTCACAGAACAAGTGATATAAAAGGTAGGAACCATTTAAGACAAATTTGGCTAAAAATACAACTACTGCATCCTAATAAATGTGACTACATCCATGTAATACAAATATCCACCTACCCCAACGACCCATCCTTCTGCACATCAAACCACCCAGTTGTCAAATTGCTACAGTTTGCACAGGATTAATGTTATACAATGACTTTAAAATTTACCCATGACATATCTCAATGGAAGAAAATGAGCCAAATAAATCACATGGATTTAGAAATGCAAACATTTATGACAGCAATAATGGATACATAGTTTAAACTTCCAAGGTTATCATCACTGCCATTAACTGATTTTAATGGCCTACAAGTCTTCCCAAAGAATTGTTAATTTCCTTTAAAACTACAAAATGATTAACTGATAAATGTTTAAAAGAAAATATATTTGGGCACCAGGGGAAAAAAACAATCTAGTAATTTTCCATCAGATAATTTTTTCCAAGGCTTTATTTGCTCTTAGATAATACAGTATGTTTTGGATTTTAAAGCTTAGACTTGGCATGCCTGTATCTCAATGAGAAACACATTCTTTTGCAAGAAAAGAAAAGCTTTTTGAGCAGAGTGATCAAAAATTATAACTTTAATGAAAGATTATGCTTTACTTCAGATAGAATCTGTGACATATTTAGCCATCTGCATGGTAGAATTTAATGCATACCAAAAAAAAAAAAAAAAAAAACCTTACAAATTACAACAAAAAGCTCTTTGTCACTTTCTTGCCTCAGCGCCAAAATTGTCGCTGTTGGTCTGTTGGTTGCTTCTCTGGACTGGACAAAAGGCAGTTGTCAAACCACATGTTGCCTTTGGGGAAGACTGTAGCTGTTGATTCTACTATCTTAGAGATAAGCTATCATGTTATCGCATGCAGAAGTGAGACATAGACAATTGAGTATTGATAGATAGAAGTCTGGAAGCACAGAGAATCAGTAAAGAGAATGAGTACACAGTCCTTCACTAGGGAATCAGAGATTCATTAACGAAAGCTCCCTCCCATTAATTGCTAATTTTACTCTTGGTTGCATTTGTTCTTTTATGTGGATAAATATTTGTTCCTGAACTTCACTTCCTACTGTTGAACATGTGCGGATGAGGCTGTCCACAAATGAGCAACTCCAGGCAATTGAATCTATATCACTCCCCAAAGTCATAAAACATTTTTTTCTCATTTTCCTGGGAGTTATATATAGAAAGAGAGAATGGAAGAGAGAGAATAGTCTTCTTTGCAGCGAGTCGTAAAGAATGCAGATACCCTGCCAAACATGTCGCAAAGAAGATGAAAAACCAAACTACTGGTTATCAGTACGGGCTCTTTTAGCTCAGCTGACATCCTGATGACTCTTGCAAGGGTCACTTGAAGTGCTTATCCACTGAAGCATGTGAACTTTAACAGTGAAGTAATGCTGAATGCTGCCCCCAATCAAGTTGTACCACATACTGCTAGTTCATCACTGGCAGGTAAAATAGAGGGGGGAGAAAAAAGCTATTAAATCCTGAAGGTTTTTAGACAAATAAACCATTTGGGGTTTGTTCAGTTTTAGGGATTTTTTTTTTTTTTTTTTTTTTGGTGGTTGTTGTTTTTTCACTAAAACCAGGAAACCAGGAGGCTTGAGCTTGTATTTTTAATACAGCTGAGAAGCCTGTAATATAAATAGTATAAATGCATACTATAAGCAGTGTAAGGAAAAGAATACATTATTGCCTATAATAGTCTTATTTATTAATGAGTGCCTTAGAAAAATAAACACTTCACTGGTTTGAGTACTCACAGCAACTAATCTGTTTAAGATATTAATGACCATCGTACTATTTTCTGAGATGACATATATTTCCACCCACAGATATACAAAAGAAGAATGAGAAAAAAAATCGCATTTCTTCACAAATCCGAGACATAGACGCCAGCGGTGCACTTAGAGAGCCTGAAATAACTGAATAACAGTGTGAGGAAATGACTGCCTTTTCAGTTTTTCCCCTTCTGAATAAAGTCGAGGAAAAGAATCTCAATTGCTCATCTTTTTTAACAAAGAGAGAACTGGCCTCAACTTGGAGGCTTAGCTAGGCCATGGTACCCAGGGTTGTTCTGCTGCATCGCTCTCATCTTTAGAGTTGACTTCTATTCATAGCATCGTTACCCATTTTTCAGTTACAGTAGTGATGTAGCGTTTCCTACCTAAATGAATTTACTCTTGTAAAATAAGTGTTTTTATACTGTGGATATGATTATCTATTTTAAAATGCATTAGTGTAAACAGTAGGTTGTGTATTTTGAACAAGTTGTTTCTAATCTACATTCCAGGAAAAGAAAAGCTTATTACTTAATCAGGACTCAATACCAAAAGAGAACTATACTTTAAAAGTAACGTGTCCCTAAACAAACCTATACCAATGCTTTGTTAATTGGTATAAGATATGTTAGAAATCATCTTTATTGGTTTAAACAAATGTTATTCCAGAGAAGCGGTGAGTTAGGACAGGCTACCACCTTTGCAGGGGCACTGCAAAGCCACGGTGCCTCACTCAGGATCCTGAATGGCGCGGCTCCTGCATCCTCCCATTGCACAGCGCACCCTGTAGCCTGATCTTACTCCAAGGATGTCTGTGACAGGAACACTGTAATCAGAATACTGGCATCAGAACACTGATGTTCCTTTAGAAGTAGACTTTCTTGCTACAGCTAGTACACTTAGGACAGAAGTCAGCCTTCAATTTTCTGAATAGAATGAATGACCTCTTTTGGTCCTCAGTTGCTACTACCTTATTTCTTTAATCTACCACTGCATATTTTCTCATATTTTAACATACCTGGAGTTAGATATACCTTACAATCAATCACATATTATAATTATGATTAGCAGTGTTTCTTTTATTCTCAGTGCTTTATAGAATTATTGTGCATATTACAATAGACGATATTTTAGTTTTGGTGAAATATAATAAATGTTTGCACATTTGACAGAATTTGTTCTGAGATTTTCATTCACTGTAATATATTATCTGGCAACAAAATTGTCAGGAAGAGGAAAATAATCCTTCACCAATGTGTAATCTCCAGAGAGTTAACATTATTTACCAAAGAGATGTTTGCTAAATGGCCTAATCAGCTTAAAGGTAATTTTGCATCATGATACAATTCAAAGAGCTCAGTAGAAACATCAGAGGCTGTTAAGTAGTTATGAAAAATACTTAAAAGCCTTAAATAAATGGTTGAAGTTTGGAAAACATTCATCTGGTCAAACCCTGCAAATAAGGAAACTAAGAAACAGTGAAGTGGTTAAATGGCTTGACCAACATTCCACAGTAAACTGAGTGGCCATGGCCAACGGTCATTTAACTATTTTATGCTTTGTCTCAGTTATCTATTGCTCCATAACAAATTACTCAATGCTTGGAGGTTTAAAATAGCAAATATTGTGTCACTATTTCTGTAGGTTTGAAATTCAGGTACGACTGAGCTGGATGCCTTGGACTCAGGGTCTGTTAGCTAAGGCTGAGATCTCATCCGAAGGCTTGACTGGGGCTGGGGGGGAATCCGCTTCAAAGCTTATTCACATGGTTGTTGGAAGGAGTTTTAAACGTTAAAGATCTACCCAGAGACAATACAGTTCTTCATGTCATTTGCTCTTTGTTATAATAGACACTCAGCCACTTTTCAGTTTGTGCTGCCTCTTCCTGATAGTAACTGCCAAGATTATCATAGCCACAGACAAAACTTTCAAGTGCATGAAAATTACATCTATATTTTGTGCCTATTATCATATTAATTTAGGAAAAACACTTAAAGGTTAACAAGGTGTTTCTTTGTGAAATAGAATTTTGACTGATTCTGCTTTACTTTTTTATGTTTTTTTCCAACAGTTTTCAAGTTTCCTACAATAAACACGTAAAATGCAAGTTATTTTAGTAAATGAATTTTTCAGTGTTTTAAAACTCATCAGCAATTTAAGCAAATTATGATGTACATGCTTTCATGTTTGCATTGCTTTCTGCATTTAGGACTTTTCCTTGAAAGTTCAGAATTATAGGTCTTTGGATATATTTTTCCCTGAATAAATCTAACACCAAAAGATACTTTCAGCTGCCAATTCAGAATGCAGGCCAAGTTGCAAAAGAGGAAAAAAAGGTAGAAGAAAAAGTCCAGTCCCTTCTGGTTTCTCAGGCAAGGTGAAGCAGTCAGAAAGGTCAAATGAACTATTTTCTTTTATACGTTTGGCTCCCTGAGCAGGTAGCTGAATTCACAGTTCTCATTTCTGTCTTGCCACTTTGCACCATCAAACATGGGCTGTATAAAGGCATCATTGTCGGGAAGAGTCTCTTTTCAGAATCTCTGAGCACAGTCACTTGGATGGCCAGGCTCTTTTCTCACCGGGCACAGCCTCTTGTGAAGAGGGTGTTGGGTACCCAATAGCCCTGATATGTTCCTTCCTCCCCGTGGCCCGGGGTTGACCAGTGACTGATGTCCCAATTATTCTGCAGAACACGTCTTACCTACTCTAAGAGAACAGCTCAGAACCCAAGTAAACTCCAAGAAGAAAAAACATCATGAAATGATGCTGATTTAGCCCAAAGAAACCTTTGGAATGTGCATCATTTACATTCAACAATAAAAACAACTGCATAGCTGTTTTTTCTTTTTCCTATTTTTGAAGAGGGAAAAACACTGAGTTGTGACCCCATACAAAAAATTTGACATTTTGGTTCCTAACATATGATTTATTCCTTTTAAATCATGATTGTTTACTTTATTAACAAATCAGAAAGACTTAATTTGTTATCTTTAATGTTTCCAGAATGTGATTCCTTCTCAGTATCCCACTGCAGTAATATAAACTTGTACATATGTTCACACACAATTATAAGCTTAGAAGAGATCATAATTCCATGACTTCATCACAGTGGCTTTCAAGGCTGGAATAGTAATTACAGCTGTGCTCACTGTATTCGTTATGATCTTCACAAGAAAATGTTTCACATAAAATAAGAAGCACCTTCAAATTGTTTTAGAAATAGAGTAAACAAATATATTGGAATCTAAGTGATGATTCATAGTTACCATTCAGTGCAGTATTTTTAACAATTATAGCAACTTCCTTCCTTTTAATTTAGCATCCCCAAAGAAAAAATGACATGTTTACTGATGGCTAGGTAAGCGTAACTTCACACAGTAAAGCACAGACGTGAAGAAAATAGGGAAGGCTAATTTTAAGATAGATTTTAAATTAATAAGAAGGTAGATGAGAAAACTCAAACTGCTTAATTATCAGCATTTGTATTATGCATTGGAAACTCCTCCTGAGATTTTGAGTGGATTTCCAACGTGTGTTTTTCAACCTTGAGGACTGTCTCATATGAAAACTGCCCTTCAAAAGGTCAAGCAGTATAATTGAAACACCTGAAGATAAATGAAGTCTTTCTATCACCCCAATGTCTTGTTTTAGGGTTTAATGAACCCTGACTATCATGATAATCAGCGGTAGCTGATAGAACATATTAAATTCTAATGTTTAACAAATGAGAAAAGGAAGAAAGTCAGCATATCAGGAGAAGGGATACAGAAAGAAAAAAAATGGAATTTTCATACAATGTTATTCAAACTACTCTCCAAATACGCATGTGGTACGCAGCTACTTTTCAAACTTACTTGCCAAGAAACTCTTTGGTTGTTGTTTTGTTTCATTTTTGTTTTTGTCATTTGGTTTCACTTGGGACTATGTCCTGAGGAATGTGCTTGGAAAATATCAAATTGTCTGACAAAATGTATGGACAACGAGTTACTCTGGTAGTCGAAAGCAATATTCACACAACAAAATTGAAAGGCCTATCGCGTGCTCTTTGACAGTAGAATTAATGAGATGCTGTGACACAAAGTCTTTTCTTTTCCTTAAGGAATTTCCCATAAAGCGGTCATTTTAGATCTTTCAGTTACAAATTTCTATTAGCTCCATATCCAAAGGGGCACAGGGAGAAAAATAAACTTGACCCATCACTATTTCCTGTGTTCCTCAGTTAAAGTGTTAACATAATCCCTCTTCTACGATTCTCTGCTCTCTTTACATAACTCACTGTTACTACCCCCGACAGAGAGAAACTATTAGAGTTCTCCAATGATAGTGCTTATCAATTTTACCCGCCATGAACTTTAAAGAAACCTCTTGAGAGGATTTGCCTGTAAAAATGCCTGGAGGCACCATTAAACCTAACTTTGAAGGTAACAGTAAAATTCTCAAGAATGACCGTATGCACATTTTATGAGAGCCCTCTTCAGTTCATGATATATATTTATATTTAATGGAGAGGAAAGATAATGTGTTTTTCCTAACCTCATGACAAAACTTGGTACAAGTGCTGCATCACCCCAAGGAGAGCAGAATTAGAGCACAAACGAGACATAAAATTCTCAGATTTTTAAGTTTGAAAGCAGTCCAGATGGATGATAGCAATATTTGAAAGAAGACGTGATCAGGCACAGGAGTTTTTATCACTGTCTCCCACCCCAAAACTAGCTGAAGAGCCATAGACTGTAAGGTACAGAAGATGACCGTGTCCACCTCTCTTCAGGCAGACCTCCTGAAGGACACGTTCTGAGGGCTCCCATTGTCAGGGGCGTGTGCTGTCTGCCTGTCTGGAACCCATGGGCAGCATCCTGGCCACACCTCCTTCTGCCTCCACGGTGTAGGTGGAGATGAACTTCTGTAGGGGAGTCCGGACCACGTGGAATCACAGCCCAGGTGGTCTTATGCCCTCCCATCTGCAAGTGGCAAAGGAACACAGCAAGAGAGCCTGGAAATTCGCTGAGAAATGATCGGGACAGGCCACGTAGCCAGAATGAGCAGAACTCAGATTGAGGCAAACACAGGCATCTCTACAGATGTCAGCCTGGGTCGTGTAGTTGCCCCAAAGCCGGCACATTCTGTGAGCCCCCAGATCTTAGATGACTTCCTAAAAATAAGTAAAACACTGGGAGATGTCTGAGTGGATCTGGAATTGACTAGATTAAGTTTCCTACCTTCACGTAGAATGAGGAAGTGAGATTACATTGGTTTGCAAGAACAAGTGTTACATTTTTCGCATTCCCCTTTGAAAACAGTACCCACAAAACAATGACTTATATGGTATAATCAGTAAGTTCTGATATGAATCTCAGATTCTTCCTCACTAGAAAACTGGTGATAACTCTGACTCAGAGCAACCAAGACAAAGACACCGGCCTTGTCAGAAATCTCTCTGTGTCCCTCTTGTCCTCTACTGTCAACACTGATATAGTTGCTTCAGAGCTTTCATTCCTAAGCAATCATCTTCCCCTTGCACCTTTTCAAATTACAATTTTTAAATGTTAAATCATTATCAGGTGATCCCTATGAAAGCTTTGGCCTCCTTCCAATTTGCTCGACAAAATATTGGCTGTGAGGATGCAATGTTCCACCCTTCTTGTCTAACTTTTTAAACTAATCTCAACTATTTAAACTATGTTTGTATTTCTGGGGACTAGGTTCTGTCTGCACTAGCAGTAAATACAGGACAAGAGAAAGGACATTGTAAAGGATCTGCAATGGGAAGATACTGTTTGTCACACAAGAACTCAGTAAGTACTTGCTGGGAGTTACGGGGGTAGGAAGCCAATAAATGAATCTGAGTTTCTGTAGACTCTGTTGAATAGTTTTGTGAACACTGTAATTCTTATGGTGTGGTATTAAAAATGACTCCAGAGGCAGTAGCTGAGAAACATCTAATATCAAACAGATCACACTAACTCCTGGGGAAAAAAAATTCTCTCTTTACACTGTACTCACTGATTTCCTTGTCTAGTTTCTAAAGCAGGTTATCAGCTCCTTGAAAGCAAGGACTATGTGTTCTTCACCGTTGTCATGACTAATCCCTGTAACAATGCCTGGAACATAATAGGTATTCAACAAATACTCACGAAAGGAAAAAATAAATTAATGCTAGAAATTGTTAATGGCTACATGCGTAGACCTCTCCAGCTGTGTCTAACACATAAACATCAATCAGAACCACAAGTTAATTGTTCTTTCTCATATCCTGCTTTATGTTTAAATGAGATCATTCCTGCAAGAACTGGAACTTCCTCCAATCATTAAGGACAAACCACAACCTCCATTTCAAGGTAAACAGGAAACTAGGTCTAAAGCTGTTGCTGGGCCAGTGAAATGTTCCCATTCGAATGGAAATTCTCCTATGTACACACAAGTTGACCGGTCTGAATTGAAACTTCTGACTCAATTCAGCCAGTGACGTCACTACCTCTTTACATTTTAAGTGTTTTGTGTTTGGTTTTTTTTGCACGTTAACCTGAAGAAGGGGCCGGTAAACTTCAAAGTACTAGTCCACTTCCGGCAGACCGACAGACCCGCTTGCTGCATGCACTTTCTCATGTCAGTAGTCCTTTCAGTCGTATTATCTAGTTTAATCTTCTCAAAATTCCTATGGACTAGGTTCCTTCTTTCCATTTAATAGTAAGCTGAGGCTAACGGACTTGCTCAAGGTCCTGCTTTTAAATGGCAAAATCAAGACCAAAATCCATCTAGGTCTCCTAAATCTATAGCACCCTCCCTCTCACTCTATGCCAACTTACTGTCTTTTTATAGAAAAATACGCCATTTTGGAACGATTTACCTAGAAAACTGGAAAATGTTCCTCTGTTTCATATAGAGGTATATTTAGCAGGCTTAATTATGACTGTGAATCAGTAACACTAAAGAAGAAGAAAAAGCAAGGGTAACTGCTATGTATCTGTTAAAATGTCTAGGGCATAAATATACATCTTAGGGTAACGTTTTTTCCTGAGAAGAGTTTGTGGATGCATTATCTCATTTCCTGTGGCAAAGTTTTCTCATCCAGTCTCTGAGTGCAGACTGAGACACAGAGCCAGCATGTAATTCCTGATGGAATCCTGGCAGGAGAGCCCTGGCTTCACTACAGCTCCCTGTCACCCAGAAACCCTGAGGGAATATGCAAATATTCAATGGATTTGCAAAAGTGAATTAAAGTGTAAATAGTCATTATCTTTTTTTTTTCTTAATCTCTCACACTGACTTTCATTCTGTACCTAACCTTGACATCTTACTAATACCTGTAAATAATTTGACCATAAATTCACAAGGAAAAGGAAGCAAGTGTTGTTAGTCATTACTCTCATTTAGCCTAATTCCTGGCACATGTGTGGTAGGTGTTTCATAAGAACATGAATTTAGTATAAGTGTATGAAACAAATGTTATTTGTTATTATGAAGAAAATCTCTCACTTCCCCACTTCCCTCACAACTTGCTTCTAAGATGAGTAGGTTGTTTGATGATCAGTGTGGTGGATATGAAGATGCAGAGACAACACAGGGAGGCAAATTTATCTGCCTAAGAAAAAATGTAAAGATACAAAACTATCAGAGAAAACTTCAGTGGAAAAGGATAAAATGAACCAGAGAACTTGCAAGATGAGCTTTCATAGAGAAAGCAGCCAAAGGCAGAAAAAGAAGTTGGAGAGCAGTAGAGAATTTCTAATGGCTTTTTTTTAAAGCTTATTTTATGGTCTTTGAAACTACACTCTCCATCGCCCACAACATCGTTAATAAAATCTGTTATTCCTTAACATGGTGACATTGGATTTGTTTTAAGGACATGCAAAGAAATTATGTTTATTTCAAGGTGGGAAAAGATGTTACTTAGATCTCTTTCCACTAGTTTAGTGTTTTATAGGGTCTTTTCAAAATGCATGCAAATTCATTGACTTTTCAACGAGAAAGAGCCTCCAAAATTATTATCTAAACCTCTATGCATACAGAGAGGAAACCGAGACACAGATAAATTGACTTTTATTCTATTTTATTAGGTCCAATAGTCATTGTAAGATGCACTAGTTTTTATATAGCACCAAGAAAGAAATAGAACACCATTAATTAAATTATAGCACAATGGTCTTTATAATTTAGAATTTATTTTATGCCTAATGAAAGAGCTATTTTACAAGAATGTGTTAAACGACACCATGAAGATATAATCAATCAAATCCCAGGTCTGAGAAATTCTGTTACAGAAAGAAACTAGTTTACTTAACAACAGCAAAAATTACATAAAGAAGGGATTAACTATTATAGATTAAAAGAAAGTTCAAATATATTAACCAAATACAATGTGTGGATCTTGTTTGAAACCTGATTTCAACAAACCAACTCTAAAAATTAATTTTTCAGGTCACCAGGAAAAACTGAATATGCACAAGGTATTATCTTTTATTAAAGAATTATTATTAATACTAGTGAGTGAAATAGTACTATAATGGTTGTGTTTTGTCTTTTTCTTTTTAATTCCTTCTATGTTAGAATTATTTGAATTCCTTGTGGGTCATGTTCAATTTGTATGGTTTTTCTTTGGTTTGGATTATTCCTGTTTTTTTTTTTTTTCTTTTAATTTGTCTACTTTTTATGGAATGTCAGACATTGTATTTGAAAATTTGTAGAGATAATTTTAGGCTCTGAATTATGTCAAGTCTACCCCAGAGGATTTACTTTTATTTTTGGCAAGAAGCTAGACTACGGAAAGTAAAAATTTTAGATTACTTTAATCAAATTAGGTATTATAAGATTATTTGAAATTGGACCTAAATCCCTTGAGAGATGGTATTTTGATGGATTACTTTTACTTCTAGAGGGAAGCTATTTGGAACCCAACAAAAAGTTTGTTGTTTTTTTTTTTTCCTCCAATATGTATTGTCATCATGTTCTGATTCCCATTTTTTTCCCCTTCAGCCTAAGAAACCTGTTGTAAGACTTGTTTAATTTTTTATTATGTCAGCCATCACTTTCAGAATAAGCATTTTCTCTGGATAAAAACAGCCTCAAATTCTGGGCTCACATTTCTATGATTCTCTCCTCTCCTGGATCTCAGGTCCCACAATTCCTTACCACCTTCTTATCATCTTCATTCCTTAAAAACATTTTTGTCCACCTTTTCTAGTTGTTCTAAGTGGGAGACTTGATCCAAACAATTCATTCTATGATGGCTAAGAGCAGAATACCTTACATTTTCTTTTTGGTATCAAGTCACACTACTTGAACCCTCAGTGCCTAATATTATAAGTAAATGATAATATCAAAATAAATTAAAATCATTTATTATTTACTATCAATTAATAAAATCCATTGATAGATAAAACGTACAGAGTATAACAGGAAAAAATATGCTCTAAGCCTTAATCATAGAAAATAACTTAGTAAAAGTTAAAAGATAGGGCTCAAGCAACAAGATAAATCTCAAATAAACAACCTAATTACCATTTAAATGAATAGAAGAAAAGAATAAGCAAAGCCCCCCTTTTTTTCCAGTGCCAAAGTCTTTATTCATTGCGTTTTCCCAGGGAAAAGAGAGAGGAAGGGAAACGGGTCAATATGTATGTTAGAAAATGATAGCAAATGGGAAAGGAAGTACCACGCAAAATCAACCATCAGATAAACACTCCCCAGATGAGGTCACCAAAGCCCACAGGAGCTCAGTCTCCTGTAGTTCAGGAGTGAGGCTAAGGGGAGGAAAAGAACAGACAGGTGCATGCTCTCCCACCTTCCCTCCTCATAAATTCAAGATTCTATACAAACCTTTGGTTTCCCAGCAGTAAACATAGAGTTACATTCATCTGTCTCCTATTATACAATCTTGTGGCCACTTTGACATAAGTTTCTTGTGCCTAAATAAAAGTTCCTAACTGACTTGGATATACATTCATCTTCCCTTTCAGAAGGAAGGCAATAATAAAGATCAAAGAGGATATAAATTAGAGACTAAAAAAAGAAAAAAGAAGGATCAATATAAGTAAAAGCTGGTTTTCTGAAAAGATAAAAATAATGATAAGCCTTTAGCAAGGCTCATTGAAACAAAAGAGAGAGGATGCAAACAAAATAAGAAATGAAAGAGGAGAAACAATCAATATCACAGAGATACCAAAAAAAAAAAAAAAATCACAGAGGATATTGTGAACAGTTATATACCAAAAACTGAACAACCTAGAAGAAATGGACACATTTCTAGAAACATATAAACTTCCAAGACTGAATCAAGAATCTGAACAAACTATTCACTAATAGTAAAATTGAATTTGGAAAGCTTTTGCACAGCAAAGCCAACCATCGATAAAACAAAAAGACAACCTACTGAATGGGAGAAATTATTATGACCAATATATGACCAAAATATATAAAGAGCTCATACAACTCAATCTCAAAAAAGCAAAAAACCCAATTGAAAAATGGGCAGAAGACCTGAATAGAAATTTTTTTAAAGATTATATAGGTGACCAATAGGCACATGAAAAAATGCTCAACACCATTAGTCATCAGAGAAATGCAAATCAAAACCATGATGAGATATCACCTCACACCTGTTAGAATGACTTATCAAAAAGACAAGACATAACAAATATTGGCAAGGATGTAGAGAAAAGGGAACCCTCACATACTGTTGGTAGGATTGTAAATTGATGCAGCCACCATGGAAAACAGAATGGAAGTTCTTCAGAAAACTTAAAATAGAACTACTATATAATCCAGCAATTCCACTGTTGGTTATATACCTGAAGAAAATGAAAACACTTAATTCAAAAAGATCCATGCACCATAGTGTTCATAGCATTATTTACTGTAGCCAAGATTTGGAAGCAACCCAAGTATCCGTCAACAGACGAATAGATAAAGAAGATGTGGAAAGTTACTAAATGGAAAGTTATTCAGCCATAAAAAAGAATGAAATTCTGCCATTTGCAACAATATGGATGGACGTAAAGGGTATTTGCTAAGTGAAATAAGTTAGAGAGAAAAAAAACAAAAAAAAATACTGTATGTCATCACTTATATATGGAATCTAAAAAAACAAATAAATGACTGTAACAAAACAGACAGACTCACAGATATAGGAAAAAAGACTAGTGGTTACCAGTGGAGAGAAGGAAGGGTGAAGGCACAACCAAGATATGGGATTAAGAGAAACAAACTGCTGTGTATAAAATAAGTAAGGTACAAGTATATATTGTACAGACCAGGGAAATGCAGTCGTTATTTTATAATAACTTTAAGTGGAATACAATCTATAAAAATGTTGATTTACTATGTTTTACACCTGAAACTAATATAATATTGTAAATCAACTATACTTCAATTAAAAAAAGAAGGGGGAGGGAAAATTAAAGTCAATTATAGCACTGAAAACCTCATATTATTACACTATTTGGAGTCAAGAATACAGATGCAGAAAGATGAGTTTTATGTATATTCTTTAATGTTTAAAATTAATTAATGCAAGATTTTAAAATAATTAAGGAACTGAAAATAGTTACAAATAAAATGATAAAATGCAGGGAGGGCTATCAGTGTAAGCAAGCAAAATGCTGCATCTCTTCTAGCAGGAATCTATAAATATTGATTCAAATATATAAATTTCAAGATATATGCATACATTTTTACTTTAAAATTATGGCGATAACCACCATAAAGCTAAATCTACAAACAACTAAAAGAGTTTCTATTTCAACAGTGGCAACTGGTGGTGGGCTAAATAGTATTTTTAGCTTGTTGCCACTGCTTGATTTTGTTTACTGTTTCACAATACATTTTTAAGTGAAGGGATTATTAATTAATTATACAGAGAGCATCAGACAAATACAGTCCATCATCAGATGGGAGAAAATTTTAAGAAAATATAAATATATATTTTAATAAAAATTTTTTTGACAAAAAATATTCTTGTAATAGAGTTATTTCATTTATACCTTGTGAAAGTATATCTTATTCTAAGGTCAAGAAAACAAATTATATATTACCTAGAGTCTAAAGAATCTAACTATAATAAAATTAACCCCTACAGTTAATAGACTAACTCTCTAAAGGAAGTCAAACAGGTAACAAATCAAATTGTTCACGCCATGAAGAAACCAATTAAAAACTGAAATCTCTCTATAGTATCTGAGCAAAATTAACGCAAGTCACAAAGACAACTTATTTTGCTTCTAAATATAATGCCTGTGGTAATTGATTTTGAAGGCTATCGTTCACATGCCCAGGGGAAAAAATATAAATGCTGAATACTTATTCAAACTACTTGGAAGTTTCCCCAGAGAAGAAAAGTAATAAATATGTTTTCAAAAACAAAAACATTTTTTCAATGACTCCACTTTTGAATCCTTGGGCCTCCCTCCCTGGACATACGCATAATCCTCCAGGAGTCATACCTGTGTGAACAGAGTGAGCAGAGAATTTCTTATCCTTCTGCAGATCCCAGCCTGTAGCACACAGAACCTCAACAGCTGGACAGAAGGACATTTTGTACAACCTCCATGGAACAGAAGCTAATCTGAGAGCAGCAGGTTTACATATTAGGACCATGAGTTCATTTTTTAAATTTATTTTTATTATAACTTAGGGTTTACTTTAAATAAATATTCTACCTGGATCTTATCTGGAATGATTTCCAAACTCTTTGTTTTTCTTATTTGTTTTCTGCATTGTCTAAGAATGGTTAATAAATCAATTCCTAAGAAGTACTTCTGGCGTAGAGTTGTGGAAAGTTAAATAATTTCCATAACTAGCTGTTATTTCAGCTGAATATTTAGTACACACATATATCCTTTATGTTTGTTCTCATACTTCTGTATTCTCTACATATTTCATTATCAATTACGCTCACGTGCTTTTCCTTTCAGAAATTTGTTTTTAAAATGTTGTCAAACTCTTCCAAAAGCATTTGTGTTGTTGATAGGCTGACAGGCATTATTAATGCCCAAAATAGCTCCAGAGACTTGAAAATACTTTAGCATTGAGGTCCACCCTGCTGTATGTTTCCACTCTCAGAAGTTACGCCAGAAAGCCTCTGCCTGGCACAGGCTGGGTATACCTACATAGCTGGAGCTGAGGATTTTCCCCAAAGACTCCATTATTCAAAATAAGTTCTATATTTATAAAGATTCTGATTGGTTATAGTACTGGCTGCGTGAAAGGTTGAAACTCAAGTAAGGCAGATAGTTATTCTGTGATCGATGTCTGCAGCCAGCAGCCCCTAACCCTGGCCAACTTGTTGGTCATTTAGTAGGGTCTTGGCAAGAGATGTGGCTGAATCGTTGTAAATTTATTCCCACTGTCAGCAAAATTTCAGAACACATGCCCCGCAGATGGTGGGCCAGTGCCACTTTGACATAAAGTGAAACACGTTTAAAATTGTTCCTTTTGCTTACAGACAGTTGGTTCTATAGGGCACGTAATTCAGTTTCCACATCACATCAGTCAGTTGGTGCCAGCCACCGTCCTGGCACAGTAGCTAGCGGGGGAACAGATTTTATGGATTTCCATAATGTCCCTGAAAAAAAAAAGGCTTGCAGAATTAATCGAGTGAAAACTTTAATGTCTCAGTCTTTGACATATTATCTCCCTCATGTTTTCTTCCTAGAAGTTTAATGATAATAGACAGTTTATTCTGAAGTATTTTATTTTTTAAAGTGTCTAAACACCAAAATCTGGGAGTTGAATTTAAGAAATTGATGAACATTGATGAACATCATTACTGGCTTCTTTGAAATTTCCTCCTCTCTGAATGTAGAATAATTTTCTTAAATAATTGGCTCTATACTTTTTTGTATGTTTTTCTAATGCTAAACTTAGCAGTTGCAGTCTCCTTTAAAATTAGCTTGCTTGTAATCACCTATAATAAAGAAGAATATAAAAAAAGAATATATATATGTATATAAATGAGTCACTATACACCAGAAAATAACACAACATTGTAAATCATCTATACTTTAATAAAAATAAATAAAATAAAATTAGCTTGAATTAGGATAAAATGCTTTAGCAATTTAAGTATTTAATATCCAAAATAATGGAAGTGTTTATCAATTAAATGCATGAATTCCTATTCCATAAGCTCAGAAAAATATTCCAAGTTTCCAAAACTCTATCACATTTGAAAAGAATGTTTTATTTTCTATATAATTTTCAAAACAATTTACCATTTTCCCAATAGGAATGATAGCATATTATATAAATTATATTATAAAACTGTTATGTACAGATCAAAAAAATAAGGGAAGGATATATTTATTGGATAGATGATAAAAGTTGTTTTTACTTGGAGAACCTCTGTTAAAAATTTTATTATTGAAATAGTAAGGGGCAGGGCCAAGATGGCAGGGCTGAAAACTGAACCTGTACCCAGGGGCCCTGCAGCTTCATAGGCTGGACTGAGATTTGATTACAGCCCCAGGCAGAGGGGGCAGATTTTCTCCACTGGTGCCTTTGTGGACCCACGCCTCTAAGACGAACAAGCAGTAAGCGGAGTTCTGGCGAACAGCAGGGGTGCGTTCGGCATTTACAATGGCCTGCATACCATCTGGGGATGTGCGGCTGTGGTGCACGGTGGATCCAGGTGTGCAGCTGCACGCTGTGGGGGGCACTAGTGCCTGACACCGGCAGATCTGAACTTGTGGTTCTGCAGGCACAAAACCTGGGGGACACCAGAGCAGGTGGCCAACATTCCATGGCTAAGGAGGGGACAGTGTAGCACCAACAAAGAGTACTTTGTAAGCCCACATAACAAGTGGCAGGCAGCACCGCAGAGGGCACCTCCCATGTAAAATCCCCTGCGGAGGTCAGCGGCTCTTCTCCCCAGCCGAAGCACTCCAACCCCACCTACCACACACTGCAGCTCTGAAACAGGTCTGAAAGTCTATGCCAACAACGGGGGGACAGACCCAGCCCCTGTCAGGGCTGTGAAAACCACAGTACAATAAAGGAGGCCCCCCTTCAACAACAACAACTGCCAGGGCTGTCTCTGATCACCACACCACCAGCCACACCCTCAATCAGCCAACACACACAGAAGGAAGACATGGCAACCATCCATACTAAAAATAGACCTCATGACAAAATTATCTGATATTCTCAGTCTACAAAGGAACACTCCTACCTCAAAAAAAAAAAAAAAAGCAGCCCATCGAGACCACAGTAGATACAACCAATACCATGTAAGAATATACAAAAATCATAGGAGAACACTGTGAACAAATATATGACAATAAATTGGACAGCATGGTTTTAGCATAAAAAAAGACATATGGATCAATGGAACAGGATAGAGAGCCCAGAAATAAACCTACACACTTATGGTCAATTAATCTTCAACAAAGCAGACAAGGATATACAATGGGGAAAAGACAGTCTCTTCAGCAAGTGGTGTTGGGAAAATTGTACAGCTGCACGTAAATCAGTGAAGTTAGAACACTCCCTCACAGCATACACAAAAGTAACTCAAAATGACTTAAAGCCTTGAACATAAGACAAGGCACTATAAACTTCCTGTAAGAAAACATAGGCAAAGCATTTTCTGACTTAAATCTTGGCAATGTTCTCCTAGGGCAGGCAATGGAAATGAAAGCAAAAATAAACAAATGGGACCTAACTAAACTTAGAAGTTTTGCACAGCAAAGGAAACTATATGCAAAACAGAATGGCAGCCTACAGAATGGGAGAAAATATTTGCAAATAATGCGACTAGCAGGTTTAATTTCCAGAATATACAAACACATTATACAACTTAATAAAAAACAAACAAACAACCCAATCCAAAAATGGGCAGAAGACCTAACCAAGCAATTCCCCAGTGAAGACATACAAATGGCTAATAAGCACATGAAAAATGCTCAATATCGCTAATTATCAGAGAAATGCAAATCAAAACTACCATGAGGTATCAACACCTCACACCAATCAGAATGGTCATCATTAAAATGTCCGCAAAGGATAAATGCTGGAGAGGGTGTGGAGAAAAGGCAACCCTCCTACACTGCTGGTGGGAATGTAGTTTGGTGCAGCCATTATGGAAATTAGTATGGAGATTCCCAAAAAAACTAAAATTAGACTTGCCATGTGATCCAGTAATCCCACTCTTGGGCATATATCCAAGGGAACTTTAATTCGAAAAGATACTTGCACCCCAATGTTCCTAGCAGCACTATATACAATAACCAAGACATGGAAACACCCTGAATGTCCATCAACAGATGACTAGATTAAGAAGTGTATATTTATATAATGGAATGCTACTTAGGGATAAAAAGAATAAAATAATGCCATTTACAGCAACATGGATGTTCTGGAGATTCTCATTCTGAGTGAAGTAAGCCAGAAAGAGAAAGAAAAATACCATATGATATCACTTATATGTGGAACCTAAAAAAAAGAAAAAAGAAAGGAAGGAAGGAAGAGAGAGAAAGAGAAAGAGAGAAAGAGAAAGAAAGAAAGAAAGAAAGAAAGAAAGAAAGAAAGAAAGAAAGAAAGAAAGAAAGAAAGAAAGAAAGAAAGAAAGAAAGAAAGAAAGAAAGAAAGAAAGAAAGAAAGGAAGAAAGGAAGAAAGGGAGAGAGAGAGAGGGAGGGAGGGAGGAGGAAGGAAGGAAGGAAGGAAGGAAAGAAGGAAGGAAATGGAAGGAAGGAAGGAAGGAAGAAAGGAAGCGAGGAAGGAAGGGAGAAAGAAAGGCACTAATGAACTTATCTACAAAACAGAAACATACTCACAGACATAGTAAACAAACTTATAGTTACCGGGGAGGAAGGGGGTGGGAAGGGATAAACTGGCAGTTTGAGAAGGTACAAATACCAACTACTACATATAAAATAGATTTAAAAAAAGCAAATTTCTTCTGTATAGCACAGGGAAATATATTCAATACCTTGTAGTAACCTATAACAAAAAAGAATATGAAAACAATTATATGTATGTATACATATATGTGACTGAAACATCATGCTATACACCAGAAATTGACACACTGTACCTGACTATACTTCAATTTAAAAAAAATAAAAGAAAAAACAAAAATATAAATTAAAAATACTGATGTTTTTATTGAAATTAGATTGAAGGGCCGTATGAAAGAATAAACTAGACATTTATTTGCATAAAGTTAACTTCTTAGCATACATTAAACATACTTGTTGAATTTTGAAAAAAGTCCCATATTAACTGATGTTTTTCTTTCTCCATCATTCAGCGTTAATTCAAACTATTCTAGAGTCATTTTGTGAAGCAGTTGAAGGAGTTTAACAGCAAGTCAGCACAGCTACATAATAGAATTTTAGAAGAAATAAAATATTAACTTTCTACATTAGAAAGTTATAAAGAAGTCTACATAAACAAGTGAGAAAAAAAGAAGAAAAGTGTTCCAGGGGACACAGGTAATCTGAGAACGCTAGTCTCTGACAAGACTAATTGGGTTAGCAGTCAGTAGCCACATTTTATGCTGACATTATATTTCTCTAGATTTACGTGGTTACTGCTAACACAGCGCATGAATGTAAATTTAAAATTCAAGAATTTCTGAGATCATAGTTCTGAGATATATGACAAAGAAAAATAAAAGATTGCTTTCCAAAGTATTCAGGAATAAAAGCCCAAACGAAGAGTTATGGAGGAGAAAATATTCAATAATAGGTGAAGAAATTAAGATTTAGCAGAACTTTGCCATGGGTCAGCTAATACATACCTATAAAGTGACATTATAACATTATTTGTGTGCTAGATGACACAAAGGTATTTCCTTCTTGGAAACCAACGCTCCTTCCTTCAATCCACATACCAAAAGCGTAAGATGGGTGAAATGTTTTTAAGTTACAAAAGATTAAACTAAGACTAAGAAAACAAGAAAGTTGATTCCCAGATTTGATAAATTATATGAAGTCAAATATTTGGTAAGTCATTGAAATTAAAAGTTGCAAAAGTTTTGAGAGATTTAAAGAGATTTGTATTTTCAGGAAAAAAAAAAGTTGGACTTGTGCAACTGGGAAGTAGTGTATGGTGGAATATTATGCAATCATTAAAACCATACTCTCAAAAAACAATGACAAGAAAGTCTCATTTTCTACAATACTAACTAATTTAAAAACAAAATATATACGTGTATATTTTGTACAATCCCAATTTTAATATAGCAATGAAAATGTGTTACTCTTTTTGACTACTCAAATCTGGAGAATTTTCTGCCTTTTAAGTCCCGGTGGGAGGCAAGAATGGCCTCCAAATGCTATGGGCCAGGACTCTTTTTCCCACATTCCTTCACAGTTAAGGCATTGACATGCAAACTGTTCTGTGAAACTGTCACAGACTTTGGCTCACAAGCTACTGTTCCAAGAGGTAACAGACAGAATATTCCATCTGGCGGTGGCAGGAAGAGTTCTTCCAGAAGAACTAGCTCTGGGTTTGGGCTATTTGCCCTGGCTGCTTAGCAAATCTGAGTCTTCTGGACTCCCCCAAATTCTCTAAGCTACCCAACATTCACTTAATGAGTTCTTTTCCTGCTTAATAAAACCAGAATCACCTTCTATTGCTTATAATTAAGAAGTCTGACTAAGAGCAATATTTACCATTAAGTTTAAGTTATCTGAAAGGTTTATGAGCTGGTTTTGATACTCATTTATTACTCACATAAATATGTCATTTTATAATCAGAGAAAGAAATATTATTTGCTGCATAAGATCGTTCTTTGGTATGTAATTAGCTAATTTAATGGACTACGGACTATGGTTTATGGAACTGGTGATGTGGTGGGGCTGGCTGATAGGAGACCACAAGGGTCCGTGTTTCCCGACTCTGCATTCAGTGATGTCACATTAATAGCCTTTGATCAGCCATGGTGGGAGTACTTACATGAAAGGAGTTGGCATGGCTTTCAATTCCCTAGAGAGCTGTTTTTCTTAAATCCAGGCCCTTTTTTTCCCAGAGCCAGTTGTTAGACATTTACTAGTGCTGTTGAATGTAGCCTTAGCTAAATACATTAAACTCTATGTTCTATAATCAAATTCCTTAAAACTAATGGTGTTATTCTTTGCCAGAAATTTTTACTGTCTCAGTTGGTGGCTAAGGTAGTAGGGAAACCTTGAGGATGTTTCATCTATGAATAGTTCTGATTAACATGACTTTATTTCTTAAATACACAAAGTCTAGCCCATAAAACAACAGTATTAGGATGACCTGAACGTTTGCTAGAAATGCTAGAAAAGGTCCCATCTCAGAACAACTGAATCAAAATCATCACTTTAGCAAGATCCCCAAGTGATTCACACTTGCATTAAAGTTTGGGAGATAGTAACACAAGCAGTTACAGATTTTTCTCTTACATAGCCAGAAGTCTGGGAAAAGGTAGCATTGTTCTTTCCAGCTTTATTGAGATGTAACTGATGTGTAACATTGTGTATGTTTAAGGTGCACAACGTGATGATTTGACAAATGTGCATATTGTGAAATAATTACCATGATAGGGTTTAGTTAACCCATGTTTGTTTTTTATTACAGCTAATTACTTAGCAACTTTCAAGTATATAATACAATATTCTTAACTAAAGTCACTGTTCTATACATTAGATCCTCAGAATGTATTTATAATTGGAAGTTTGTACTCTTTGACCAATATCTCCCACTCTCCCACCCTGTAGCCCATAGCAACCACCTTCTACTCTTTGTTTCTATGAGTTCAGCTTTTTTAGATTTTACATATAATTGAGACCATCTAGTATATGCCTTTGTCTGTGTTATTTCCCTTAGCATAATGCCTCCATGTATCACAAATGGCAGGATTTCCTTATTTTTAAGGCTGAATATATACATATATATATACATATATATATATATACACACACACACACACATAATATTTTTATCTGTTCATCCATTGATATGCAGTCTGTTTCCATATCTTGGTTATTGTGACTAAATATTGTGCTGCAATAAACATAGAAGAGCCAATATCTTTTCAAAATAGTGATTTCATTCCTTTCAGATATACACCAAGAAGTCAGATTGCTGGTTTATATAGTAGTTTTATTTTTAATTTTTGAGGAATGTCCATACTATTTTCTCTGGTGGTTGCACCAGTATACATTCCCGTCAACAGAGTGAAAGTGTTCTTTTTTCTTCACATCCTCATCAACACTTACCTATTTTCATAATAACCATTCTAACAGGTATGAAGTGATACCTCACCGTGGTTTTTAATCTGTATTTTTCTGATGATTAGTTATATTGCACATCTTTAATACACCTGATAGAATGATCATATCATTATATGTTTCATTTTACATTATGTGATTCAAATTTGTATTATATGAATTCATCTGAGGAAAAAAGTGTTTCACCTATATTTTCCCAAAACTTGTTTGAAACAAGTTTTTCTTATTTAGTTTTTTCATCTAGACCTATCTGAAGCTGGTATAGAAAAAGATATGTATAGAGAGCTTTTCTAAAAGACTTATTATCCTGTGATACATGAAAAACAGTATGCCAAAGCTAATATAAGATGAATAATAATGAAGTTTCTTTTTTTTTTAGTAAATTCTGTTAAATTTAAGTATGAGAAAACAAATGTTTTAGAATTTCTCAAAATTACTTGAAAATCCTCTGTGCATGTGTGAGTGATGTAATGATGTTTTCTTTTTTAGTGACATATAGCATTGTGTAAACTTAAAGTGTAGAGGTTAATTTTTTACATTCACATATTGTAATATGGTTGCCATTGTAGTAATCATTAACACCTCTGCCATGTTACATAACTCCTTTTCTTTAGTGATTGGAATAATTAAGTTCTAGTCTCTTAGCAAGTTTGTTGATTATAATGCAATATTGTCGTCTATATTCACCACGCTGTGTGCTAGTTCTCCAGGGATTACTCATTGTAAGTTTGTACCCTTAAACATTTGTCCTAGCCCTCCACCACCTTCCCCTCATAATTACCGTTTTACTTTCTGTTTTGTGTGTATATGTTTGCGTGTGTGTGTGAGCTTGGCTTTTTTAGATTCCATGTATAAGTAATACCATAGAGTGCTTGTCTTTCTCTGACTTATCTCATTTAGCATCATATGCTCAAAGTTCATTCGTTTTGTTCCAAGTGGCAGGATGTCTTCCCTTCTCATGGTTTAATAATACTCCATTGTGTGTACATGTCACATCTTTATCCATCATCCATTGATGGGCACTGAGGTTGTTTCCACATCTTGATCATTGTAAATATGCTGCAGTAAGCATGGGAGTGCATATATCTCTTCAAAATCCTGTTTTCATTTCCTTTGGGCATGTGCCCCGTGTGTATGAAATTGAATTGCTGAATCATATGGTCTATCTTTAATTTTCATAATGGTTGAACCAATTTATATATTCCTACCAACAGTGCGCAAAGTTTCCCTTTCTTCACAAAAGCTCACCAGCACTTGTTATCACTCGTCCGCTTGATGACAGCCATTCCACCAGGTGTGAGATGGTATCTCCTTCTGGTATTGATTTGTATTTTCCTGATGATTAGCAATGTTTGTATTTTTTAATTATCTAACATTAAAGATTCCTAAAAGACATTAAATAAGTCCGGTTTCCTCTCCTCAAAGAACATATAAAATAAAAATGCCTAAGGTCTAATAGTAACTTTCATAAATCACTAGTATTGGTTTGATGAGGTTGTATAAATAAGAACTCTTTTTGGATAGTATGTAAACAGAATGTATAAAGATCTATAACTGCACAAGATTGGAAGCTTGATACTTACCTGGCAGGGATGGTACCATGATCACGAAGGTGGTTTTCCCAGGGCGAGTCTTACCCTTTGCGCTCCACATGTAGGAAACTCGACTGCATAATTTGTGGTAGTGAGGGACTGTGTTCACACTCTCCCCTAAATAAAAAGAAAAAAAAAATGGTGGAAGAGATAGACTGGGATTTCAAAATTGTAGAATAGATAAACAAGATTATACTGTATAGCACAGGGAAATATATACAAGATCTTGTGGTAGCTCACAGAGAAAAAAATGTGACAATGAATATATACATGTTCATGTATAACTGAAAAATTGAGCTCTACACTGGAATTTGACACAACATTGTAAAATGATTATGAATCAGTAAAAAAATTTTTTAAAAAAAAGATTGGATACTTGAATTTCAATTTTGGGGAAAATGAACAGGAGAAGTTAAACTGATAAACAGACTGAAAATGACTAACAGGGAGAGAGAAGCTTGCCTACCACTGATTCATAATTTTCTGTTTATGTTAGTGCTACTAGACTCACTTTGTGTTGTTAGCATTAAACATGGCACGTGGTACCTAAAAGGAATGAGTAGATGGGCCAATGAGCATACTTTTTCTCTCTCTCTCAGACACAGGTTGGACAACAGAATCCAGATTAGAGCAGGAAGCCATGCGGCAGGGCTTAGACAAATGCACTTTGAATTATCTTTTGTTATGATCTTAGTATTTGAAGTGTTTCATAATAGCCCAAAGGCAGCTTTATTTTTGAAGACATAAAGTAAAACATTCAGAAACTAGCAATTTCATGGTTTCATAGAAACATAATTAATGGCTGGCCAAGTATGAAAAGGAGTCACACTGATGTTTTGCTAAATTTGTGTACTGGTATATTAGCCCTGGAAGAATTGTGTGCTCCCAAGTGACTGAACTCTACCAGTAGAAGGTGGCTGCCCCTCCCGGCCTGGCCCAGAAGAGCCTCTCTCATGCATGGGTTCTGCTCTTTGGGGCACTTCTCAGAGCTCTTTCCCTCTCTTGGCTACCTGGGACTGAGAGGGCCAGCTCCAGCCACAGAGGCTGGAAGTCATGCTTCAAAGATGGCAGAGCCTCGGTCAGCCTTGGTTACTGATTGATTCCCATAGAGAATTTCTGGTCCCACTGATCAAAAATACCACCTCAAACTGCTATGTGAACAAGAAATAGACTTCTGTTGTGTTTGAGCCACATTTTGAGACTATTTAAAAGAACACCTAGCATCAAACACCACTCTAAATGTAACTTAAATATCTACCTGGAGTCAATTAATTTTCATTCAACAGCAGTCTTTTTCAGTTCCGCATCATTGTAGTTACAAAGGACAGGGAAATCAATAAAACATACTTTTTGTTACCAAAGAATTCCAGAACTGGGTGGAAAAGGAAATAAGCAAACAAATGCTGCAGGTAACTGTGGGATGCAATCTTGTGTGCCACGCAAGACTGGGAGTTAGGGAGGTGACAGATCAAGGAAAGCTCCCTCCACCTGCTTTAGCAGGTGATATCTCAGCTACATGTTGAAGGATGAGGAAGAGTTCATCAAGGGAACAAAGAGGGAAAGGACATTTGAGGCCAAGGTTCCAGGGTTATTCCAAAGGCCCTGGGCCTGGGGTGTGGAGGGAAGACCTGAAAGAGGTAGAAAGGGGAGCTTACAGAGTAGAAGGGGGGCCCACGACAGCTGCCGCATCTATAGTTTGCGTCTGAAATAGCAAATGCAAGGAGCTGCAGTCGTCCTGGGAGGCTTTGGGAACCAACTCTGAGTAGGTTGTCTTGAGAAAGGAAGGGTCCAGTGTCTGAGCCTATGTTTAGAGGCATCACGCACACATGATTCCAAAACACCTTTCTGCCAGGGCAAAGTACAGCAAACAACATAAAGATTCTCCACAAAAGCCAGTTTAGCTTTTGTTTAGCTTTCTTTTTCTTGTTTGTTTTTCTCTTAACTTTTGGATAACATATCAGAGCAAATTATTTTGATCTATACTTTCATTTGCTAAAAGAAAGAAACAAAATGTTAAAAGTTTGCTACCAAACTGTTTCCATTGACAGGTGGGTGCAAAGAAATCAACGTTAAGAATATCTGGACAGCATATGCAGGGAATAATGAACACAACAGCATTTTCAGGCAGAGAAGTCAGTGTGTTTATTCCGCTTTAATCACCTGGCGACCCAGGAGATAACATACACAGGAGGCAAACACATATAACACCTAAAGGAAAGAGAAAAAAAGACCATGATTTCGAAGAATAAAATCACGTTCCCCCAGTCTGTCATAGATATGACAGATTGGAAGTCACGCACATTACTGGCGATGCCATGGTTACGAAGTATTGAGAATGAGTCTGTAGGAAATGAACCTGTTGGTTGACTTTTCTCTAGTGAATTGTCCCTAAAAATTTTCAGTGTTGTTGGTATTCTTTTTAAAAAAACTGCTACTACTGCTGCAATTTGCCTTTGGTATTGGCCTCTGCCTGTGTGTTCTGCCTCTGCTTCAATATCCAGTGAGTTTACTTTGGAAGCAGAATGAGAGACAGCCATCTCCACCAGCAGATCTTCTTGCGATCGAAGCTACACAGCAGCCTTGCCCAAGAGTTAATAAAGACCACATTTAATTTAAAAAGAAGAAGAAGAAGAAGAAATAAAATGAGAGTAAGAAAGAAAAGAAATCTCATTTCCTATTGTAAACTTTAGAAAGCTTTCAGGATTGCTAGGCTGGATGGAGTTGGTTTTAGAAAAGAATCAAAACAAAGTATAACTGGAGATATCTAGCTTCTAACAAAACAACCTGCCAAGAGTCTTCCAAGTTCATGAGATGGAAAGCCATCCTTCATTTTTGGAGAGAAAAACTTCTCAGGGACAGCTGGAACCCACATGTACGTTGCTAATCACGCATAGCCTTGAAAAGAATCTGAATCCTTTTCCTTGATTTTGTCATGGCTTCTTGGCCACCACCTGCTGTGTTCCTGAGGCTCACCCCAGGAATTCTGTGGCCATGTTTTTTTCCTTAATAAACTTTTTTCCCAAGCCCAGAGATTAAAGAACCCCTTTCCTGAGTGTATGCAGAGCAGGTGGAGGGGGTCTGGGCAGCTGCTGCAGGGGGCGGCACTTCATGTCTGAAATGACACAATGGAAGCAGCTGTGGGCCTCTTAGAGGTCCCTTGGCACAGAGTACAAACAGGTCACCCTGGGAAGTAAAAACTCTCATTAGCTTAAAATGTTCTGTGTTCCCCATTTGACGATCACAAACATTCCACACACTGCTTTGCTCTGCTTTTTTTTTTTAAAAAAAAACAATGATTACGTTCACAGACAGAAAAGCAAGGAGAAAAACAAAAATTCTCATTAGTAACACTGAGGTTCCAAAGATCTACTATTTTATCATAGGGAAAACTGAAATGTTTCATTTTATTTTACCTAGATAGATGTCTCTATACCAAGAAGACATGGTCAATAATTCTAGGTAATATAGAAATCTGTAGGTAGCTCTGGGACTGTTATTACCTTGTCTAACATGACTTGACCATTACTCCCACCAATAACCTGAAATGTTATGATATTAAGAGAAGGTGTGATAAGTGAGGAATGTACTAAACTAAGAAATCTAATATGTTCTTCCTTGATCTGTCATTAACTAGTGGGGTGACTTTGAGACTGTCATTGAAATTCTTTGTGCTCAAGTCTACAAAATAAAGGAGTGGCCTTTTTACTTAAAGAACATTTTGCAAATAATCAAGCAAAGCAGGCAGAATAAAAGCTGAAATTCAAGCCATTTAAACATAACTAACCTTCAATTTCATTGAAGCTCTTGACTGTCAGTTCTCGTGTATCTAAAATTGGTTAAGACTTAGAGATGATATGGAATTCACATATTATGCCAAATTTCTGTAATAAATTGCATTTGCAAATAAAGATTATATTAAAATGAAAATTAACTCTATCCATTTAAAGTGTCTAGGCATAGAAAAAAAACTTATGGTTACCAGAGGGGGTGGGAAATGGGATGGGAAGGGATAAATTGGGAGTTCAAGACTTGCAGATACCAGCTACTATATATAAAATAGATAAACAACAAAGTCCTACTGTATAGCACAGGGAAGTATATTCAAAATCTTATAGTATAACCTATAATGAAAAATAATATGAAAAGGAATATATGTATGTGTATGTATGACAGAAACATTATGCTGTGCACCAGAAATTAACAGAACATTGTAAACTGACTATACTTCAATTAAAACATAAATAAAAATAAAACATTTAAGGATGAGGGAGAGAAATCAGATTTCCAGGTAAGAAAAGCCAAAAGAAGGAAAAGAAGGAGGAGAAGGAGAAGCAGAAGGAGGAGAAGGAAAAAGAAAACAAATACTTGAGGTTAAAATTAAGTTAAACTACCATGCCCTTTGAATATCCGAGACGCACATCTTCGGGTCCCATCCCAGAAACTCTGGGTGGAGGACTCTGTGTTTTAGCACAGCCTCCAGGTGAATCTGATGCACACCAAACTTTAAGGATTACAGCTAAGTTTTAAGTTCTACTAATACTAAGACTGCTACTTTAGCAAAAACAGGGTGGACTTAATCAGTGGGTATTAAACGACTGAATAAGCTCATCGTCTGAATGGGATAAAGAAACATTCCAGAATGTAATAAGAATGCAATAAAATAACTATTTTGAATTATGATATTTAAATTTATATCCATAAGTAACAAAGTATTCTGAACTTAGGAGAACAAAGGCATGTGGAGGAGGGAATTGGAGAGACACTGCCCTCCCAAGAAGTTGAATGCCAAGATCACCTGGTGCCCTTTTTCTAAACTAGACATGTCTCTTTCCTTCTTAGCCATTGAAAATTCTTGCCTTAGTGAGCCATTGTACTGGCTGGAGTATCCTTCAGATGAATTGGGGAAATGGAAAAAATGCTGAAAATCACTAGATTCGAATACAGAATCAATAATAATAAATAAAAATAACTGCAAAGTATTTGATACCAGCATTGCACTGAGACCTTTAAATTTTTCATCTTAATCCTTACAACAACCCTTTAAGTTTAGCATTATCCCCATTCACAAGTTAGTAAACTATGATGTGGAGAGTTTAAGTAAATTATACAAGGTCCAGACTTAGTAGTCAGTATGGTTTAGATTTTAGGAGCCCAGTCTAGAGCCCATGTCCTTTTCTCACAAACAGTGTTTAAGGTTTAAGGGAATGGCAACAGTTAAGGGAAAAGTTTTGGGTGACCAACTTTCTTGGTTTGCCCAGGACTTAGAGACTTCCTGGAAAAGGGAACTTTCAGTACTAAATGTGGAATAGTCCCCAACAAAATGGGATAATGGATTATCTAACTAGTGGCAATATGAGAGCAAAGAAGAATGAGAAGGAGCAATTGGAGAGGCAAAGCATGTTGTATGGTGTCACAAAGACCAAGGCAGCATAGAATATGCAGAGGGAGTAAATTCTCATAAGTCTCAAAGGCTTCAAGGAAGTCAAGAGTATGAAGATGGAAAACACCCACTAGGAGGGCCCTGTGGACCTTCAGAGGACATTTCAGCCAAGCGATGGTGGCCAAAGCCAATGTGTAGGATTGAAAAAGAAATGGTTGATGAAGAAGAGGACCAAGAAGTTGAAAAGAAAGAAATACAAATTCAAGACAGAGTAACTATTAGAGGAAGATTGCATTCTGTGTGTTAAAGGTTGGGGAGAAATATGCACATTTTTAAAGTAGGAGGAAAGAAAGTAAAAGGACTAGTTTACAATGTTGGAGATGAAGATTCATGGCTCAGGTGACACGCCATGAGAGACAAACATGAAAGCCACCTCATACCCTTTGTAAAAAGATGCAATATGTACCAAATAGAATCTGGGGTTTTTAAAAATAATTAATAAATATGGGGTATCTGTTATGGGCCAGGCTCTGCGACAAGTACAGTTGACTCTTGAACAACATGGGTTTGAACCGCACAGGTCCACTTACACGCAGATTTTTTTAACAGTAAATACTACAGTAATATGTGGTCTGCAACTGAGTGAACCATGCATCCTGTATATTTACTTATTCTGTCACACTAATCCCCTGATGAAGGAGTCAAACACTTATTCTCAAGAGAATTTTATTGGTGGCCGCAACTAAAAGTAAATACACATTGCCTTGATAACTAAAAATATATAAATAAGCCAAAGAAATGTACTATACTAAAAATATTATCCCATGTTTCAGTTGGTTTTCCTCACATAAATTAACAAAATTCACTCTGTTCTTGCCATATTTATATAAATAATCAAAAGTTGAGTTCTTTGCAAAACTGAAATTTGCCCTTCCTACTCACTGTTCAATGTCTACAAGACTTAATCCTATTTGTAATTGTTAGTACCCCTTTCTTTTTAATCTACATCACTTTAAAGCTAAACAGAATCAGGATAAGTGGCCTCAGAATTTTTATCTTTGGTCTTCTAGTTTTCACACGCTCCAGAGGGAGGTGAGGAAAACTTATATTTAAAAAAAGTCTTTATCCTTACCTAAAATTATTTGTTCTAGTGCTAAAGCCTATACCATCTAAGTTCAGTGTATGTTTTATAACTAAGCTGGACATCAAATCATTTTATCTGTATAAAATAGTGCATATAATCTCAGTACACTGTCTTAGAGTTAGAAATTATCTACAAAAGTTCACCAAAGAGAACTCAGAGTCTGTAAAGTAGACAAGTCAGTGCAATTTCTGGCACAGAGCAAGGGTTAAACAAGGGTTAATTTCTATTGGCTTAGAGATGTCAAGACCAGTTTATTACACTTTTCTTTTTAAATAGAATCAATTATCTATTTTATTTCTATTCCCAAACTCTTCCAAAAGTTAACTCATTTTACAGAAAAAGAGTCCATATCAATTTTTTCTGGAAGTTTTTTTTTTCCCATTTACATTTACTTTTACACCAACATACCTCAATCTGCCAAATCAATAGTTTCAAGTATTTTAAACTGTCCTATTGGTCAATACCATCAGTTTTTAATTAAAGGCCATAAGAACCACAGAGAATAAATATAATATCTGTTTAAAATTGTTTGTGTTAATGCTAGTGTGGGCATATAGCTTGAGAAGAGTTAATACATAATATTGTTATAATGGCAGTGGTAGCAATCTCATTAAATAACATTTCAAGTTATAATAATCATACTGCTAAATTAATATGTATTATGTTCTTAACATTTTATTCTTAATACAAAAGAATGTTCTGTACCCAAGAATTCCAAATATTTTACCTACTGAATTGTGCCAAAAAATGAGAGATTTAAGACCACACACAACTACAAGGTCAACTGCAACGGTCAAAGGATCAACCAATGATTAAGTCATCGGAAAAGTCAAAGGACACATTTGAAATTTATTTTTACACAGTGGGACAATTTGAGAGGTTCAGTATCCTAAAGGGAAAGACACAACAATTTATCTTTTTTTTTTCTCTGTCGGCTTTCTTCTATGCTCCTTCACCCTAATGGACTGAAGAAATCAGAGCTCCCAGAAGCTAGTTTTCAAAAGTTATAAAACAGAAAACAAAAAACATCTTTCTGTCTGCGAAATTCAAATGGTGTGTCGAATCACTTCCTCCCTGGGACGAGGCACCCTCAACAGCAAGGGGTGTTCAGTTCATCCAGTTTCTGCAGTTCACCACTCCACAGTGACAGGCAACCTTGTGCTGGTCGTCCTCGAAGTCAAACTTATAGTCATAGCAAAGCTCTTCTCCCTTCTGGATCCTCCGACTGGATCTGATGATAGTTTTGTGTCCTCACTCAAAGATCATCACTTCAGCCACACAGTTCGGAGCCCACGAATGGTTGCTGTACCTCGCAGGCCCTCCCGTGAGCGTGGCATTGATGGCGTGGTCGTTGTCCATGCGGAACATGTACACACCTCGGTTCTGGGACTCATAGAGCTTCTCCTTCCAGTTGACACTTCCTTTCGGATGATAGTGCCAACATACTCAATGACCATGTTGTGATTCTCGATGTCCCGGGCAGGATACAGGTCCAGCACAACAATTTATCATTTAAATGATAACTACCATGATACTGTAAAACCCCATCTGTTTAATTTAATGTGGTATACATAGTAATAAAAAACTATAATTACAGTTAAACATCATTATTTGTAATTAAAGTATTAAACCTGAGAAACTCCTTGATTCTAGACATTTCAGTCTTACTTTTTAGTGGTTTGAAATATTCAAGTTAACATTGCAACTGTCTAAATGCTAAAAGTATTGGAACTGTGAGTCTATAAATAAAAAATAGAATTATAATGTCAATGAAACACTATGTATAGTAAATGCTTTAAAGACATTAAAATCCTGATGTGTAAAATACTTGAAAACTTTTCTAATAATCTAATCGATTCCAGTATATTATTTATTCTCCATAATCATTCCCACTGTCATTCATTCACTCAACAAAAACCATAGCTTGCCAGCTACTACTCTCTGGGCTAAGTGGAATAAATGGACACATGCCACCTTCAGGAAGCCTGGATTGACTGGCAACCCAGAAGATAACAATCATATAATTGTAACATTCAGAATAAAAAGTTAACCTATCAGAAAAGCCATCTGTATGCATAATTGAGTTAAGCAAAGTCCTCAGCTAGGAAAAATTACGGTTATGAATTTTGCTAAACAAATCTAAAATAAGGATTATAATAAGAAGCATGTGTGTTATATTACACCCTGTCCTCCAAAAAAAAAGTGTCACAGAACATCAAAGCTGTAAATTTTCATAGGTATTTTTGTTAGAACATTAAATTATTTTAATATTTTCCAACTCCCATCTGTTATAAATCTTAGAAAATATTCACTAGATAATCCTTTTTTCATTAATAAAGTGGCTGCCAAAATAGTACTTCGTTTCAAAATGGCACTAATTATTTAAATAACATAAAATTTCTTATAAAAATGCTCACTTCCCTACCTTTCCCCTCAAATCAGTAGAAACCCTTAGAAATTACATAATATATCACTATAGTGGTGGTAAGACTGAAGTGACAGAGGATTTACACTTACTTTTCTGTCTTTTATAGGAAGGGTCTGAGTTTTGGAAACACTGTACCCTGACTTCTTTCATGGAAGAAAAAAGCTTCCAGCATTTGATGTGTTTTTTGGAGTTTGTTGTCGTTTTTTCTCTTTTCAACCTGCACCTCTTGCTATTTAATTAAATCTTCTTGGGCAAATCGATCACTTTTCTTTCTCTCCTCAAGTCTCTTTCTCAGCAACAATTGTATTCTGCACCCACCCCCCAACAATCGTATTCTGTCTCCATAAGTAGTGATGACTTTCTTAAATAAGTAGTGATATAAGATTCAAGAAACTTAGTTTTTGCCACTTTTGTTACCTACTCATTTTTCTTCTTCTTCAGACTTCTTACACAAGAAGTGAGAAAAGTCCTTAAAAAGTTCCTTCCAGTCTAGCACTGGGGGTGAGATCATTGTTTGTATTTGAGCATAATACAAGATATAATCTTTTTTGCACCCAAATTTGTCAGTCACTTTCAAACTTTTTAGAGGAATTTCAAAGGCTCAGCGTTGGTCTGGAATTGTCCCCACATCAGACAAGTTGTCCAGAGTTGATGAAGTAACCCAGCATCTCATGCAGACAGGGAGAGCTTGAATTCTAATCAGTTCACCACTGTTGCTTCTTCCTGTTGTCCCAAGAATGCCATGTTCTAAGCTCATCCTGTTAGCAAAATAAATGCTAATAGGTTTAAACATGCTCAAGTGTGAAGACTCACTGGCCCATCTTCCATCACAGATTTCCACGGTCCCCTAAGGGAGGACAATTCATTGCTTTGCTGTCTGGCTCACTCTAGTAAGCTGACCTCACTTGAGTTCTTAGTGTTACAAATCTTACCTGTTATTTTTGAAATTTTCGTATGTAGCCATTCCCCTGGGTGCCAGCCATACTACACTTGGAATATTTGTCCCCTATCATTCCCCCGAGACTTCATTACTGCCAGGATTGGGCAGTTTTCCTTCTTTCCTTTTCTAGAGGGTAAAGAAAAGAAAAGGGCAAGAAGTATTCATTTCCCTGAGTTCTTCCCTGTTGGGGCACAGGTTGGAAGCTCATATTAGGTTACTCTTTCTAACACCTGCAGGTTTTTCTAGGTTCTGGCAGCTGCTCAGTCAACTTGCTCTTTCAGACCTAGAGTGGGTGACAGTTTCTTCCTGTTGTCAACCCTGGATGCTCTCACCATGACTTTGTCCCTTTATTAAACTCTCTTTAGTCAATCTTTCCTTTTCTAACTATTTTGAAATATTTTTAAATGTGTAGAAAAGTAACAAAAATAATATAAAGAACGTCTGTATACCTTTCACTCAGATTCCCCAGTGTTTAAGCTCAAATATATTGGCTCTCTCTCTCTTTCTCTAAAAATAAAAGTTTGATTACTTTTTTCTCAATTATCTAAGAGTAAGTTGAATGCTTGATGCCCCTTCTAGCCTAATAAGTCAGTGTGTATTTCCTAAAACCAAAGACCAAGAATATTCACGTCTATATCCATAGAATGATTACAAAAATAAGAAAAAATAACATTAATGCAATACTATTTCCTAACTTGTAGATCTTATTCAAATGTTTCCAATTGACCTAATAATGTCTCCTACAGAAAAAAAAACCTGGTCCAGTTTTGAATCCAGGATTACATATTATGTAATCACTTTCTTTGCATACAACCTCTATTCTCTTCCAGGATCCTAAAATTTATAGTAATTAGTACCAGAACAGGCTCAAGGAAACAAAACTTCAAAATTGAATTTTAAGATAGGTTTGCTTACCTGTTTGGTAGGCATATGGATAATCTTATTTTTTTATGGGGGAGAGGGATGGGACATTAGGATTCCATGGCATGAAGTAACCTCATGATCACTCAATTTATTAGCAGTGGCATGGAAGAGAGCGCAGGTGGAGAACAAGACATTGAGAGATCAAGTGACTGTAGAGTTTAGTTTCTGTGAAGATAGTGGCCACTACAAAAATTGTATCAAAAATGTGATAGCTTCTCCTGATAATCCTAGAGAACATCACAGGAAAAAAGACAAGCTGAAAGCTATAATAAGACACAGTTCAAAAATTAGAAAGCCTTTGTAACAGCTTTGAAACGGTTCCTTATCTGTATCCACAGAGCAGATACGGTCAAAGATCAAGTGCAAAGACTTAACTGTAAGGGTTTAGGAGATGCAACATCAGATAAATATATAACCTTGATGGATCTCTTATGCTGAGACAGGGCATTGTTGGGTGAGGAGTGAAACCCTAAGACATGGGATGAGGACACTGGGCAGATAAGATAAGGCTGAGAACTTTGAATCCACAAATCTTCCTGGACTTTTTCCTGCCAACAGAAGCAGCCCCATTCCTCCTGGCAGAGAGGAACCAACCATCCCCTGTTACCACCAGGGCAGTTGACTAACAAGAAAATGCCTAATTCCTCTGAGGACCTTTCCCCAACATCCCTCATTGTCTCAGGTCCACAATGAAAGCTGGACCCAAGTATAGCCTAGTCAGAGAGGAATAAGGCCTGGCCCAGATGGAATTGCAGGGAGCGTGTGTAAAAATGAGTGGGTTCTAATATTACATTATAATGGGGCAAATAAATAAATAGAATGCAATCACCCAGGATCTGGGATGTACCCATAATATATATGAGTAATAATAATGGCCTGCTAGGCTGAGGCTTTGAGCTTGGACTCAGCTGAGGCTTATAATCAGTAAGCTTGAAATGCCAGAACTTAAATCCCTGACCTTCTGGAGAGGAAAGAGTCCAGAATCCCATGAAGATGAGGATGTTTGGCTGGACCTATAATTTATGCACAGCCTGCTCAGCCACTCCCTAATCATAACCCCTGGGAGGGCTCAGGGGACAACCTTTCACGAAGACATAAAGACATGCACTGGTGAGGGAGGCAACAGCATTCTTGGAAAGCTCTGTGACGTCTCCTGTAGGTCATACCTGACAGGGAGAGAAGCTGCAAACAAATGGGACTGTCTGACTTCAGTGGGATTGTGGAATCCTAACTGCCAGATCCATCTCAGTGGTATAGACAGGGCAGTGGTCAGTTCTGACCCACAGGAATCTGTGGCAAGGGCTCATCGATCATGGGGTACCCAGGAACGAAATCATTGCAGATGGAAATGAAATAATAATAATAAATGGAAAAATTCAAGGTCTGACTTGAATCACTCTAATCAGAATTCTCAGCCTCTTGCCTGGTCGCCAAGCTTGTACCAGTTCACAGAGCTGCTTGAATGAGGAAAACAGGGCCCACCAGGAAAGGGTCTTGAAAACCGGGTGTAATGAAAATCATCATCCCAGCCAGCGGCTTTCACCCCTGGCTGCACGTGAGACTCACCTAGAGAATTTTTTAAAAATAGTGATGCTAGGGCTCTACCTCCAGGCATTCCGACACATAGGCTCCATGAGGACTTGATGAAAAGGAAAACTAAAAGTGGTTAAGGTTTGAAACAATAGGAATGATATTGAAAATCATCCAAATAAATCAGAATTGACTAAGCAACACTCATACAGTAAAATACTCGACTTTTCTTTACAAAGACCAATTGGGATAGTCAGCTTAGTAGTAATTTGTGGAAAGAAGAAGCATGAAAGTGTAAATAAGAGTGTGAAGATATTTAACCCAACAGGAAAGAAGTGAGGAGGAATGCCAGGAAAGGACTATTAGAAATGATTGCATGATTGGTACCTAAAATTTTGTGTTTGATAATCATGAATAAAATGGTGGAAAATTTTTTCCAAAAAAAAGTTGTTTTAAAATTCCCAAATATAGAAGAATAAAATAAGAAATATACTAGAAGTTAATAATAAATTTTAGCTGGTAATTGCTATAAGTCACAAACCAAGATTGATATTCTTTTGAAGAAATTGAAAATAAAATCATGAACATGCTAAAACTTTGGCAAAATAAAAATTATTGAAGGTATGATCTAAACAAAATCAGTATGAACTGAAAAAAATCCACATTAGGCTTTGAAAAAAATTTTTATTGACTTTAAAACACACTTTTCTGAATATTACATACATTCATAGTAGATAAAACGCTATGATCTTAGATTTTGGTACATTGAATATTTTCTCCTGCTGTGAAAGAACAATTGATTAACTAAAATTTTGCAGGAATCATTATACCCTATTAATATCATTCCATAATTTACATAAACTTTTTAAATAGTTAGAAGAAACAAATTTTTCATAAATTGAATAGACCAAGTAAATTTTGTGAATTGAGGTTTTTTTAATTCATTTTAAGCTAATTGATTTTCAGCTTATTGACCTAGCACCTTCTGTTCTAAAAGCATAATGAAGAGATTTTTATGATCTCCAAAAACCTTAATTTTGCCTTAATTCTGTGCTGCTTTGGGCTATATTTACACAGAATCTGAACATTTAGATGTGTCAGTGAAACAACTGCTCAGTTCCAAAAAACATCAAAATAACTTATTGTTAAAATTTTTATAAAATGTAGGAATTCCATAGATCTCATCCAAATGTCCACTTTAACCACACAAATTCAGTCAAAGGGTATTTCTGGTGGTGACACTAGTTATGATACAGGAAAAAAAAATATGGGGCAAGAAGATGGCCGTGGCTGAGTCCCTGGGACTCACTGTGCTAAGTGTGGGTCCTTGGCTTCACAAAGGAAGGAATTCAACAGCGAGCCACAGTTGAGTAAAGGTAGATTTACTGGGAGAGACTCAAACTCCGTAGCGTACAGGCCGTCTCAGAAGGCAGGAGAAAGACCATCAGTGTGGGAGTTGGGTGCTCAGTGTGAAGTAAAAGGAGGTACACACCCCATAGACTGAGTGTGGTGTGTCTCACTCAAAAGGGGGAGTGGCCACGAAGCATGGTGTTGCTAGTTTTCATGGGCTTGATAACTTCATATGCTAACAAGTGGGAGGGTTATTCCAACTACTCTGGGGAAGGGGCTGGGAGTCCCAGGAACGGGGCCATCACTCACTTTTTGACCTTTTGTGGTCAGCCTTGAAAGTGTCCTGGCACCTATCGGAATACCATTTAGCAGCTATGGTATGTCAGTGAGAGTATATTGAAGTTCAGGCTTTACTGGGAGTTGAATTTCCACCACCTTGGTGCTAGTAGCTGTGTCATTCTTTTCATGACTGTGCCCTGCCCCCTTCCCTCCTGTCTCAGTTAGAAGGAAATATGTGCAAATGATGATAAAGAAAAGGAAGAGGAGGAGAAAGAGAAGGAGGTGAGGGATGGGAGGAGGAGAACCAGGAAAATAATTACACATGAGCTTCCTGGTATCATTGTTTACCGCATCTGGTTATGCCAGAAATTAAGTGAGGCAAGAGAGGTAGTTAAAACCTTGTTTTTCAGTCAGGTTAACTAAAACTGAATGAATTTAACTTACCAAAGACTATACAGAAAGAGAGTAACAGGGTCAGAATTAAAAACCAGGCAGAGTCAGAAGGCTTTTTGTTTGTGGGTTTTTTGTTTTGGTTTGGTTTGATTTTGGTTTGTTTTTTCAAGTAAAGTTTGGACCTTAAACCTTAAACCTTAAACCACTTGGACCTAAATCCTAGTGTATAACTTCTAACCTAACGAACCACACTTTTGTTTTACCTTCTTTCCTTGATACAGGCCTGGGGATTTTTTTTTAAGTCCATTTTAGTCTTCCTGCGGAATCTTGGAATTACAGAGCTTGCGAAAATACCGTTAAGCATTCAGTGTTGTCTACAATTGTGTTTAAATACCATGTTCTGTACTAATCCCACTTTTCATAAAACTCCAATGGAACACCCAGCTGCCAAAGTTATGTGTGAGGAAATTTCAGCTCTGCAGGAGCTTTGGCCATAGCTAAGCATTCTGCTCTGGAGTCAGATGCCTGAGCCAGAGCCCCCCTATGACTATGTGGACAGGGCAGGTGACTCAGCCCCCCGGAGGCTATCTCCCCACTTCCAAATGGGCACATAATACTAGTACCACTGTCACAGGCTGTGTTGCCAATTCAATGAGTTACCCATATACATCACTTGTTCTCTCTGGCACATAACAAGTGCTCAGAAGTTTTAGCTGTTAGGTCTGCTCTAAAAGGGAAATGTTTTGTATTTTTGTCTAGGAGAATGGACACTAAAATCCAATGCCATCTAATTTCAAACATACACCCTGTTAACAGACATCATGCAAAGTTCATACTGTTCCAAAAACAAGTAGGTAAATCATCACTAAGACCTGAATCACACTGTTCTCCGACACATGGAGCATATTACCTAAGACCACATTGGATTACAGGTCCTCTGTTGTGTGAGTGCCTGTGCCTGTGGCTACAGACATTCCTTTTCTCTAGTCCTATCTTCATGACAGTCTGGACAGTGTCATCAGTGACATCGCTCAGAACTGAGTCCTGATGGAAGCCAAAACATTTACTAGTCTCATGGAGGAAATGCCTTAAGAGAAACATCATTTAGTGTGAGAGATGGAGGTAAGTGATTCCTCTGAGATTAAACCAAGTTTAGATACTTCGCAATATAAATTTCAGCATTCTTTTCATATCCTACATTACCAGTTATTGCAAAAATCTCATTTTTAAGCGTAGCAAGGACAAGTTTATTAAAAATGAAAAAATAACTCTGTGTTATTATCCTTATGTCTTCATCAATGGGAGATGAAAAGAAAGACCTCTTAGAACATTGCCTATGAAACCTGAGACTGGAGTTTTAATATGAAGAGAAATCCATGAGAACAGGACATCGATAAAAAAAAAAACACAGCCCAGCACTTAAGAAATGTAAAAATGTTTAAAGTGCCATTCTATCATTTAATTACTCTTCAGCTGTCTCTTAAGCAATGTGATAAACTGACAGTTATTGACTTCCTAAGTACATGAAAGAGTGTACTTATCAGTCCCTTAGTAATTAACAGAGCCATGTAACTAGTTCTAGCTAATAGGTTTTGAGCAAACGAAGTATGCTTTCGTCCTCGATGAAAAACCACTTAATCACAGGTGCAGAGCTCTCTTCCTCTTCCCAACCCGTCCCTGAGTTTAAGAGGAAATCACTGAAAGGCAGTAACCTCTACCAGCCCAGGGCTGTATAAAACAGCACCTCCCAGCAACCCACACGGGACTGCAGCGTCACTAACTTTTGTTAAACCACTGAGATTGGAGAATCTTTACTGCAGTATAACCCAAACAATCCTGCCTAATAAAAGCAAGAATCAATATTTTTCTGCTGGATTCCTGAAATGGCTATTTGAATCCTTCTCCTTTACTATTATTAGTGACAAATGAAACCATCTACACCATTTTGGTGTACTGTCTTCAGTAAGAGAGCACTACTCTTGGGCTGTCCTCTTCAACACGACTTTACTACTCCAAGAAAATTTCACCCAGGGAGGAAAAGAGTTGCAGATAAATGAAAGTCAAACTGCTCAACTCTTCAACTGATACCATCAAATCACTGTTTACTCCCCGAGACTCTCTTTGAAACCCTTGCCTCAAAACCTTCCCTTGGCAAGCTCATCAGTCCTAAACTATCGTATCATGAGACTTACCTGAACAGAATCCAAATCTGGTGTTTGAGAGAAGCATTATCAGTTAAATGTGGCATGAACATGTTGAAACATATTTACTATTCTTGTCCTAGAAGGTTCAGGAATTAGAGGATTCTGGTGTATCTGAAAAAAGAGAAGGTGGGACCAACAATCTCAGGAATTGAAGGATTCAGCTACATCTCAAGGCAGAGGAGGTGGGGATAGCAAAAGTCTCAAAGATTCGATAGAAGATCTAGATCATCTCCCCTAGCCCAGTATACAGGATGATTATACTCTGGAGCATGTGCAAAATAGGGGTTGTGTATTTGAAAATATCAGGAAGAGCTGAGGGAAGCATACCTACTAAATTCAGGGGGATTTAATGAAAGTTAACACTCAGAACAGAAAAATACCTAACTTCCTCCTCATTTTGCACCCTTTGGCTCTCAGAATACAGGACCTAGGGTTATACTGTCTAGGAAGAGATTGGTGGATTCAAGCAAAAATGCTACAGAAACTGACATCCAATGGTCCCACAATAAAATAGCAATGTTCTTGATCTCATGAATCCTATGATTTTTAGTTTCTCACTCTCAAATTTGAATGGCAGAGATTGCCAGATATTTGAGAAAAGCCTCTAGTATGAGAGGGTATCCTCCCCCCTCAAAAAAATTCTCAGATAAAATGGACACTATGCAAAGCAAAAGAAAACTTCTAAAACAACCCCTGAAACATAAAATTATTTATTGCATTTGTGGAGCAGAAGATAATAAAGAAGGTGCAACATAAAAACAAACAAAAAATTCCTTAAAATTACAATTATAATGGAAGAGAGAAAAACATCCAATACAAGGGTTGGAAAACAAAAATTAAAAATTTTTCAGAAAGCAGAATTAAAGAACAAGAGATTAATAATGAGACAGCAATGATAAATAGAAACAGCTCACTGCAGGAATCTGACGTGACTAATAAGCATCACAAAAATATGTAACAGGTAGAAGTGAATCATCAAATAGAAAACAAAAGAAAAATTTGCCAGAACTGAAAACTGAGTTTCTATGTTGAAGTTTCAGTAAGTAAAGTACAATGGGTGCAGAAGACCCAGATGGAGGCACGTTATTGTGAAACTTAAAACCACCTTGGTTAAGAGTAAGATCCTAAGAGCTTCTAGAGAGAACCGTAAAAGGCTCTGTACAAAGTACTGACGGTAAAAATAGTGTGAGACTCCCCAGTAGCGTCACTGGACATTGGAAGGCAACAGAAAACAGTCACAGATTTTACTTCAACTTCTGATCTATTGAAAATTTCAAGCACACATAAAGTAGAGAGCATAATGTATTGTATCTCAAAGTACCAATCACTTAGCTACAACAATTCTTTACTCATTGTGAATATTATTTCTTTTTACTCCCCACTTATTTCTGTCTTTTCTCTGAATATTTTGAATAAAATCTAGGCCACATGTATCATTTGTGAATACATCAGATTTTAATGCATTACACAATACTATTACTTCCTTCCTAATAATTATAAAAACTTATTTAATAACAATCTATTTATGTCATCTTCAATTTCTTCTTTATCCAGTCATCTGTCGAAGGACATTTGGGTTGCTTCCACGTCTTTGCTGTTATAAATAGTGCTGCTATGAACACTGGGGTGCATGTGTCTTTTCAAATTATATTTTCTCCAAATATATGCCCAGGAGTGGGATTGCTGGATCATATGGTAAGTCTGTTTTTGGTTTTTTAAGGGACCTTCATAGAGTCCTCTATAGTGGCTGCACCAATTTACATTCCCACCAACAATGCAGGAGGGTTCCTTTTTCTTCACTCTCTCTCCAGCATTTATCACTTGAAGACTTTTTAATGATGGCCATTCTGTCTGCTGTGAGGTGGTATCTCATTGTAATTTTGATTTGCACTTCTCTGACAATTAGTGATGCTGAGCATCTTTTCATGTACTTGTTGGCTGTATGTATGTCTTCTTTGGAGAGATGTCTATTTAGGTCTTCTGCCCATTTTTTGATTGGGTTGCTTGTTTTTTTCATATTAAGCTGTACATGCTGTTTGTATATTTTGGAAATTAGTCCCTTGTAGGTCATATCTTTTACAAATATTTTCTCCCATTCCATAGGTTGTCTTTTCATTTGGTTGATGGTATCCTTAGCTGTGCAAACACTTTTAAGCTTGATGAAATCCCATTTGTTTATGCTTACTTTTATTTCCATTACTCTAGGAGCTGGTTTGAAAAAAATACTGCTGTGATTTATATAAAAGAGTGCTCTGCCTATGTTTTCCTCTAGAAGTTCTATAGTATCTGGTCTTACATTTAGGTCTTTAAGCCATTTTGAGCTTATTTTTGTATATGGTGTTAGAGAATGTTCTAATTTCAGTCTTTTACAGATACCTGTCTGGTTTTGCCAGCACCACACATTGAAGAGGCTGTCTTTTCTCCACTGTATATTCTTGCCTCCTTTGTCATAGCTATAACTGAACACAAGTGAATGCGTTTCTTTCTGGATTTTTGATCCTGTTCATTGATCTATGTGTCTGTTTTTGTGCTACAGCCATACTGTTTTGATTATTGTAGCTTTGTAGTGTAGTCTGAAGTCAGGGAGTGTGATTCCTCCAACTTTGTGTTTCTTTTTCAAGATTGTTTTGGCTATTTGGGGTCTTTTGTGTTTCTACACAAATGTTAACATTTTTTGTTCCAGCTCTGTGAAAAATGTCATTGGTAGTTTGATAGGGATTGCATTGAATCTGTATATTGCCTTGGGTAGCATGGCCATTTTAACAATATTGATTCTTCCAATCCAAGAACATGGTATATCTTTCCATCTGTTTATGTCATCTTCAATTTCTTTCATCAGTGTCTTTATTTTTCAGAGTACAGGTTCCTATCATCCCTCTTTTTCCTCTTGAATTGCTTCTGATACCACATGGGTTCTGTAGCTATCAATGGTTTGTTCTTATTTACTCACATTTTGTTATTTTCTGAAATACTTTGTCACCTAACTTTGTTTCAGAGGTTGTTCATTGCATTTTAATTTTTCCATCCTGGTTTTCTATTTGTTTCATTGAGGAAATTCAGTGAAATTTTAAAACTATGCATTTGCCTCCATCTTCCAAAATTTCTCTAGCTTAATTTCATTGCTTAATCTTTCTCTTCAAAACTTTGACTAACAATTAAATCTCAATTAAATCTGAGGCTAGAATAATGACATAATCCCCATGTGCCAAATCACACACACACACACACACAAAAATGTATCTTTTATGTACCCTTTCTCAGGAAACTGTGGAAGGTTGTGTTTTGCCAAAATGAATGAGAAAACAGAAGGAAGGAAACACAGAAGCTAAGAAACAAGAGCTCTCAGGTGGGGTGTTAGTAGGGAAAGTTCCAGTCTGCTATCAGGCCTCAAGAATAATCAGACCAATGTGGAGTGAAGGAATGGAAATCTCCTAGAGGAAATTCTTTAGGTATAAAGACATTGACAGATTATCTACTGTGCTCAAGACTGCGAAATATAATAATGTTGGAAAGTTCTACAATTTTATTGGAATATTTGTGACATGTGGCAGAGACTTCTAAACATCCCACAATTTCCTTTCTCATATTCTTGCTCACATAGCTTCTTGGAGTGAGAAGGATGTTTACTAGCTTTCTTTGCATGTGGGGGTAGCTATGGGACTAAGCTCTGGCCAACAGAATGTTAAGTGGAAGTGATGTTTGAAACTCCTGGAAAGTATCCTCAAAGAAAGGAGGTCTGCTCTTACTTTTTTCTTTCTCCCTTTTTCTGAATGTAAGGTGGGCAAATAGATGGAGCTTGAGTAGCTGTCTTGAATCATAAGGTACAAACCCTATGTATATATTGAAAATGAAATTGCAGTAAGGTAAACGGAGAAACCTTAAACACTGATACCACAGTGCTGCCCCAACAGCTCTGAACTGCTCACCTACGGATTCTGTTTTCCAAGGATCAATACACTACTTATTTAAGCCACTGCTATTTTTGTCTGTCATGCTAACTAAATCTGATCCTAAGTACCTAGAATGAAAGAAATACATAGAAAACTAAACAAATGAAAATGTGAAACAACTATTAACTCCAGGGAAAACAAAGTTGTATAAAAAAGCAAATGTCTGTGGAACACATCACTTCACTTAGCAGTAATATGTCATGTTAATGTCCTAAGGATATAAACACTGGATATTGATTCAATCAATTGTCATGATATAACTTTTTGGAAGGTACAACAAGGTGGTGTTACTAGAAAAGTAAGCACTCATTGCTTAATAAGTAGTCAACACAACACTTAAAATTAATAAATGAATAAATAACAATATAAGTATTTTATTTTCAAATATGTAAATAAATACCATAATAAACTGCTTTAAGCATTGAAAGTGTTCACCAGTGGTTGCCTGTTGTAGCGAAACCAGATGATGGATAGGGTCTGGTAAGAGGCTGCTGTTTGTTCTTATAAACTTTGAAGTGTCATTTGATTTTTAAAGTCTGCGCATTTATCTCTTTGATGAAAATGTAAGTAATTTTTAGTTTCTATATTGGGTTAGGTGATCTACCTGACTTAGAAGCCCCAACAAGCACTTTAATTTGGTGAGATTTCATCCTGGCTCATGAAGCTAGAGACATAAGCATTTCCTCATCACTTAGTGTCTGTAGTGGCACAGCTGACTTCATTGAATATTTGTGTTTGACCATCAGGAAAATCTCCCTCTTTCATCACTTTGGAAAACTATTATCTACACCATCCTTTAAGACTCCACAGAGGAACTATATAAACTTCTATTGACCCACTCACTGCCCTCCACACTGCTTTGTAAGCAACATGGAGGCTGGTGTTTGGTTTCCCAGTCATGTCTTCAGCTCAGTTCATGGCACATAGCAATTGCTCACTAAGTATTTGATAACTGAATGACACCATTTCAGGGCCTAAGGTCTAGTTAACTTACTATTTCCCAATGATCCATGTATAATTTGTACTTTCTCATTGGAACACCTCCTTTCTTATTGATTCTGTGAAAGAAATCATGGGTAGGATTCTGACTAGGGGAGAAGGTGGTCCAGAGAGAGGAATCAGTGATATCCAAAACAGAGAAATAGAAAAGTGCAGAGCATTTGACAAGGGTAAAGAGGGGAGAAGACAAGAGTTTGAAATTGGTCCAGCCCTGTATACTTTGAACAACTCCGAATGGGAATCCAACGCTCAGAGACGTTCATTACCTTGCTCAGGGCACCCACCCAGCTTGTGATAGAAAGATGAATTCCTCAGCCCTCTAGTGTCCACAGCAATGGAGTAGTAATTTTTCTCCATATACAGATATAGACTAAAATAAACGTATTTACACTCATATGTAATTCCACAAAAATGAACCACATAATTGATCTTTAGAGGACTGTGGTGAACTAATGACATGAAGTTTTTTTTAAATCATTTTATATTGTGCTTGTTGTTCAAAAGTGGTTTTTCAGACAATCTCTTTCTGATGCTTATTCAGTGTCTAGAACTTTGGATGAAAGTCACTGTATATAAACTCAGAAATAAATGGACTGATAAATCAGAGATGTCATGATGTGCTCCTGGTGGAATGCTAGATTAAAGAAGAAACCAGTTATTTAGAAATCATAGACCTTGCTTAGGAAATAGGACGTTAAGACAAGTTCTCATGAATTCAGTATCCCTCGTCTGCCCAGAAGCATGCTAACAATGCACCCCGCCTGGCCCACAAGCATTTGTGTTACAATTAGGGGTCTCTCTTATCCACCCTCACCAATAATACTGACAGGAGGGCTGGTAAAATGAAATAGCATGTGCTTACTCAAGCCTTTCTCCAGCAAAAATGTGACCTGGTGTTTTGTAATCATTTGAAAACTATTTTTCAGGCTCTTAAACTTTTTAAAAATATAAATCAGTTCCCAGAACACATAGCAAGAAATGTAATGATATCAAACTTGAGAAATAGGGGTTGAAATTATTTTAAAAAGAGGGACTCTTAAATTTGCTGACAATTTACCTAAATCACTAGAAACTAGAACAACTTCTTTAATGTTGAGATTCTCAGTTTTAAAGATGACACTAATTTATCTTTGAAATGGAGTTTTCTGATAGTTTTGGCTGTTGATTTGAATGACACCATATAAAATGCTTTCAATGAATCTAAAATTGTCCCTCACAGTTTTACATAACTATTGACTAAATAATCTTGAAAATATAAAAGAAAATGTACATAGAAATTTTAAGTATAAAGTCAGAGCTGAAGGAGATTGGAGACCATAGGGTAAGCCAAATCTTTAGTTCTCTGTTCAATCTTACTTTTTTTGAGAAAGTAAAGACACAGGCCAGAAGTCAGAGACCTAGACTCAAATCTTGCCACCAACTACTCCTGCACTCTGAATCTCAGCTTCTCCTCTATAAATATGGGAAGCACATTATCTACCTTGTAGAGCTGATGTGATTATTAAAGAAAATGATATATAAAATATATAACTGGGCATCAGATCAGGTAACCAGCGAGCAGTTGTCACCACCTTAACTCCAGCTTTGAATCATCTTAAAATAATTCTTTGCATAGTCTTGTCTTCAATTTCTCAGGTCCCTTTTCCGTGCTCAGTCTTTCCTTTCTACAATCTTCTTCCTGCTGTGCTATGATTTTGCTTGAGGTTGTTCTTACTCCAATAAAAAAAAAAGTTTCCTTATGTTCACTGAAATGTAAGAGCGAAGAACATTAAGAGTGGCAGACTATGATAAATCTCTCCTGAGATTATTATCGCTCTTAGATTTAATTACAGTACAAATATTAACTTTCTTTTGATGATGCTGCTGGCAGTAGAATCCATGTGTGGATATGTAGCTACAAAAACCAACGTGTGACTTGTAATCCTTTTCTTACTTACAACTTACAGAGATCAGCTTGTTTTTAAACTTCAGTAAAATCCATTTAAGCCATTTACTACTTTTACAAGACTGAAAACATGTTCTGAATTACTGGGGTAAGATTCAAGTATGTGAGCCTGTGGTTGTTTTGTGTTAATTATTTGCTTGTTTTTGTGCCTCCCGCTATCTTATGCTTTTTAACCAAAACAAAATAAAATTCAGATTTAGTGATAGAACACTTTTTAAAAATGTGTTTGAGACTATGAGAAAAGACATAAGAAGCTCTAGTTCCCCTGTAGACAATTTTCTACTCTCAAAGCTCAGAACTGCTGGAGGAAAAAATTAGTGTAATTGGAAAGAACAAATCTGACTCCATATTGGATGTTTCTTTTACATTTACCTTTGTAATCTACTACTTTTGCTACAAGTTAAGAATGCTGCCTATAGCTTGAAATATACAGGTATACAGGGTAGCCCTTTCTCAACACTCTGACTTTTAAAGGTGTAATGCTTTTCCTTTCATATAGGGACAAAACATTGCAGAATAGAGAACAACATTTGTCTTGTTGGAGGTTTACAGAAACATCATGACCTGACCTATGTGGACAGCTGCAAGAACAAAGCCTTCCAACACCAAGAAGTTTACAACAATGAATTACACCCTTTCCCCTTTTTAGTGTAAAAGAAGCCTGAATTCTAACTCAGGGAAGATGGTACTTTGGGACACTAGTCCACCATCTTCTCTGTCTGCTCTAACAGACAGAATCTGTCACTATTCCTTGCTCTAACAACTCATCTGTCAATTTATTGGCTTGGCATGTGGTGAGCAGTAGGAGCCTGGACTTGGTAACATTAGGAGAGATAAGCTGCCAACAGAGTAAATAGCATATTCCAAGAGTTACTCTTAGCAGCTGCCCCCCAAAAATCTGGATCCTCGAAGAGTCCATTTGCAGCAAGCTCTAGAGACAAAAGAGAAGCAAGAGAATCTCTCAAGATCAAGCAATAAGGAAAATGGAGACATTGCCTTCAATATTTAGCTGAGTATTTGCTACCACCACCAAGCTTTGTTAGTGTAGAAGCACTCCCCACCCTTTGGGAAATAATCAAATGAAATCCCTGAGGAAAAGAAGGTGTTTATCCCAGAAACTCTAGGGAGGAAAGTTTAAGCTGAAAGTCTTCTTCAACTGAGATGGAAATATACTAAGGATAGATATGAATGCAAGGAAGTATATGGGAGTGGGCAAGAGGAGGAGGCACGGGTAAGAAAGAGGCTACTGGACAGTGTCTACTATGGGAATGCCATATATGTTTGCACACATATAAAACAAAACATGTACAAAAGCAGTTGATTCTGAATAGTGACTGGGATCATTTGCATTCCAGGGCACTGATGATGCGTGCTTTGGCCACGTTCTCAGAGCTGTCACTCTCTGGGCCAGGGAGAGCTACACATTCCAGCATGCCTGCAGCCAATGTGCACCATACCCAACCACCCTGGGTGAGGGGGTTCTGCAATGGACCATGCTTAACTCCATTTGGACCTCTCTTTCCACCACTTATGTTGTGATCTGGAGGACCATGTTGATCTGTAATAGCTGATAAAAAGATGTGGACATGATAATTCTGGACCTAAGTATAGAAGAGCATTAAGAATAATGAAAATCCAATTTCATGGCCTTTCAGTTACCTTCAAGAATCTGGTAGAGGTAAAGATCAAAGGGTATCTAGTGATGGGTAGGAATTTGTTGGCATTATAAAGAGCATCATAAAATATCACTGGATCATGGATTGAAAGCTGCATGGATGGCTGCAGTAAGAAACTGACCAGAGTCTCGTCCTGACACCAGGGCATCTGTTAAGGACCAAAACGTGCACTGTGCTAAGAAAGTAGCCCCTACACTGTACTATAACATCCCCACAGAGCCCTGGCTCAGCCCTGCACCATTCCCAGGAGAACATCCCCTCACCTCCCCTACCCTCCCTGTCACTACCTTTTCCACACACAGAGACAGCTAAATTAGGTAGCTTACCTGTCACCTGGCCCTACACCTCGATGATAGACACCAGCTTGTATTCACTGCCATGCACAAGTATGTCATCCTCTATCAAGTAGCCAGAAAGCACTGCACAGCCACACAGCAGAGACAGAAGCCACCGAGGCATAAAATGAGGGTTGAATAGGAGAGGAAGGGAGTACACACATATCTCTGCACCTCTGCTCAGATCAGGTCTCATTTCAATTAGAAAGAGGGAGAGAGTAGTAAGGGAGGGGAGAGAGGGAAGAGAAAAGAGAGAAAGAAGAGAAGAGGGGGAGAAGAGGCTAGAGAAAGCGGGGAGTGATGGTGGAAGTGTAGAAAAAAAGAGAGACAGGAAAAAATAGGTAATAACAGGTACTCTCAACCGATAAGAGAATTGTGGGTATTTTTTAAAAAAAAAAGTGTGTTTCATATTCCTAAGCTATTTTGTCTAATATTTTCATACATGAATAGTAACCTTAAAATACTGAATGTGTTTTCAAACATCTAATGCAATTTTAATGACATAAGTTTGTAATCATTTTATTGTGTTTTATTCTAACTGTAGACTTGGATGTCCATAACATTTTACCACCATTATCCTGATTAATCAAGAATTAACCTTGCCTAGTTTCTGCTGTATAGCTCAGGGAACTATACTCAATATCTTGTAATAATCTTTAATAAAAAATATGAAAATGAATATGTGTATATATATGCATGACTGGGACATTGTACTGTACACAGAATCTGACACATTGTAACTGATGGCACTTCAATTTTTAAAAAAATTAACCTTGCCTTATATTAAAGAAAATGATTACTTTAAATGACTCTGCTTTTACAATTGTATGCTGGATTTCTTAAATAAGGGCACAAAACGTTTCTGAAGATTTTCTGTCTTGTTTCCTTTTTCTTTTTTTTTTTTTTCCTGTTGTAATTATAGTGGCTTCTCTTACTACCTGTACAGTGAGAGCAAAAGTTGATGGTTGGTGCCCATCTCATAAAGTACAGCATCCTTGGGAATGAAGTCCAGCACTAGGTATTGTGTTTTTAACCTCTTTTGATTTTCCCATGGGATTCTTAACTATGGGGTTTTAATAGCAGGAACCACTCAGGCACTGTTCAACAAGGAAGACAATAGGAAGACTTCTATCTGTTTCTGGCTTCAGTTTATCACATGGATTAACCAAGCCTCGTAGAAAACTATGTATGTGCTAAACACTAAATCAGATGTAAAGTTAAATGAGGTCTAAGAACCTCTGTAATTATTTTATGTAATTTTTTGTACTTTCCATTGTTTTGTGTTTATTTTGTATTATATACGTAATTATTTTAAAACTCAATTAGAAGATGTATACACATATGCTAGTTTGCCTTTTGAAAGTCCAGGTTTATGCATGTTACTTGACATAATTATTAAAAGTGTCTCTTGTTACTCTCAAAAGGTCTAAATGATCTTAAAACTTCAGTGGCATAAAATGATACCTATACCAGACTTTTCAAAAGCATTTCTTTAATGTTAAAAGGAGCACCTGGAACCTCATTTTGCTTCTGTTCAAATAGCTACTTTCAGCAATACTTAAAACAGATTATATCTGAAGCATATGTCTAAGGCTAAAAATTTAAAATAGTTCTAATATTTACACTAAATATGCAGACTAACAAGTTAGATTCCACTTTCTTCTAGTTAGGTTAACTTTTGTCAATAACATAAAGATTTAGAAAGATGTAGTCACTTTTTTTATAGGATGCCATTTATATTATGTTGAGCAAAAATGACTAAACCAGACAATAAAAAAAGAAAGTATTAATACTACTCAGCCATAAAAACCAACAACATAACGCCATTTGCAGCAACATGGATGCACCTGGAGAATGTCATTCTAAGTGAAGTAAGCCAGAAAGAGAAAGAAAAATACCATATGAGATTGCTCATATCTGGAATCTAAAAAAAAAACAAAAACAAACAAAGCATAAATACAAAACAGAAACAGACTCATAGACATAGAATACAAACTTGTGGTTGCCAAGGGGGTGGAGGATGGGAAGGGATAGATGGGATTTCAAAATTATCTTGTTTGAATAGATACTACTCAAAATAGAATAGATAAACAAGATTATACTGTATAGCATAGGGAAATATACACAACATCTTATGGTAGCGCACAGAGAAAAAAATGTGACAATGAATATTCATGTATAACTGAAAAATTGTGCTCTACACTGGAATTTGACACAACATTGTAAAATGACTATAAATCAATAAAAAATGTTATATTGTTAAAAAAAAGAAAAAAGAAAGTGTTATAATAGATCAATAGAATTCAGAAAAAATAGTAATATTGGAAAATAATATAGGATCATCGCCCAGTATCTATCAGGGCATTGGTTCTAGGACCTCTCTGGGTACCAAAATCTGCAGATGCTCCAGTCCGTTCCATTCAGCAATCTGATTTGTGGATTCAAAAATGGATATGAAGGGCCAACTATATAAGAATTGGCCTATCTGAAACATTGACTTTCTTGAATTTTATAATTTATTTGAGAAGTACCAGACCTAGTGAAATAAGCACATACAAGTATAAGGACCTATTTTTCACAATAAAAAGTGAGAGGGTTGCTCTTTGGGGTGGTTGCTGGCCAGGGCTAGAATTGATGCTCAGCATCTCCCAGGCGTTGGATGAGAGTATGACTCAGTGGTAGAGTGCATTCTTAGTATGCATGAGGTCGTGGGTTCAATCCCCAGTACCTCCATTAAAATAAATTTCAAAAATAAGTAAACCTAACTACCTCCCCCTCACATCTCCCCCCAAAGAAACCAAAATAAAGAAAACAAAAAATCTCTCAGTCCTTGCATCACAGGAGACAATTGATTTGACCACAGAGCAGTAATGTGGCTTTGTTTTTTATGTATATATAGTATATAGATATACCTTGACTTTTGTAAATTGATCTCAAACCTATTAAATTTCTAAATTCATTCATTATTTCTTGTAGTTGCTTTGAGATTCCTTAGGAATATCTACATAGACAAAAATGTCGTGTCATTTGTGAATAGATTATCTTACAACTTCTGTTACAATCTTCAAGCTTTTTTATTTCTTTCTTTTGTCTTACTGCACTAACTAGCACCTCTAGAACAATACTCAATTGATGGGGTGAGCATTAACATTCTCATTTTGCTCCTCATCCTAGGAGAAAATTATAGAATCTTGCACCATTTAGTATCATTAGCTGCAGTTTCTCTTTTATAGATGTTCTTTGTTGGACTGAGGAAGTATCTTCTAGTTGCTCAATGTTTTGTAATGAATGAGTGTTGAATTTTGTAATTTTTTTAAATTGAAATAATCATATGGTGCTTCTCCATTCTGTTAGCATGATTAATTAGACTGCTTGGTTTTCAAATGTTAAATCTGACCTGGCATCCCATATATAAGCCTCACTTGGTCAGGATGTATCATCTTTTTTATATGTTATTGAATTTAGTTAGCTAATAATACAGTAATGACTTTGCGTCTATGTTCTTTAGGAACATTAGATAGCAATTTTCTTTTCTGTAGCTTCTTTTTTTCATATTTTGTTATCAGGGTTGTGCTGATCCCATAAAACAAGTAGGGAAGTGATTCCTCTATTTTCTGAAAGAGCTTGTGCAAGGATTATTTATCTGTTTTTTCAGTTGATAGAATTCACCAATGATTTCATCTAAATTTGAAGTCTTCTTAATAGGAAGATTTGCAATGACAAATTCTATTTCTTTGGTATATACAGAACTATTCATATTTTCTTTGCGTTAATTTTGGTATTTTGTGTTTTTTCAAGGAATTTGTCAGTTTTATCTATGCCATAAAATTTCCTGGTATAATGTTAGTTCGTAGTAGTCTCTTTTTATCTGTTTAAAGCCTATAGAATTGCTAGGGACATCCCCACTTTTATTTTTGATATTAGTACTTTAGTAATCTCTCTCTCTCACCTTTCTCCTCTCTCCTCTCTTTCTCTTTCTTTATTATGTATTTACTTCCTTATGTATTACTTATTTTGCTCCATCTTGATAGGAGTTGATCAAGTGTTACTACACTTTTCAAAGAACCAACATTTTTTTCTTGATATCTTTATTTTTATGTTTTCTAGCGAATTGACTTTTTTACTCTCTCATTTTAAATTCTTTTATCTTTTAATATAAGTATTCAAAGTCATAAATTACCTTCTAAACCCTGTTTTAGGTACATTCCAACAAATTTTTATGTATTGTATTTTCATTATTATTTAGTTTAAAAATTGTCTAAAATCCCCTGATTTCTTCTTTGGCCCTTGGGTTATTAGAAGTATTTTTTTCTTTTTTTTTTTTTTAATTGAAGTATAGTCAGTTTACAATGTCAATTTCTGGTGTACAGCGTAATGTTTCAGTCATACATATACATACATATTCATTTTCATGAATATGTATAGTTTTGATTATAGGTTACTACAAGATATTGAATATAATTCACTGTGCTATACCAAAGAAAATTATTATTTATATATTTTATATATGGTAGTTAATATTTGCAAATCTTGGACTCCTAATTTATTCCCTCCCACCCTCTTTCCCCTTGGTAGCCATAAGTTGTTTACTATGTCTATGAATCTGCTTCTGTTTTGTAGATGAGTTCATCAGTGTCTTCTTTTTTCTTTTTTTAGATGCCACATATGAGTGATATCCTATGGTATTTCTCTTTCGGGCTTACTTCACTTGGAATGATGATCTCCAGGTATATCCATGTTGCTGAAAATGGCATTATTTTATTTTCTATGGCTGAGTAGTATTCCACTGTATAAATATACCACAACTTCTTTATCTAGTCATCTGTCAATGGACATTTAGGTTGTTTCCATGTGTAAGAAAGTGAAACAGCCTTTTTGTTGATATGAAGAAAGTTTTAGTAGTCTGGATAGAAGATGAAACCAGCCACAATATTTTCTTAAGCCAAAGCTGAATCCAGAACAAGGCCCTAACTTTCTTCAATTCTATGAAGGCTGAGAGATGAAGAAGCTTCAGGAGTAAAGTCTGAAACTAGCAGACGTTGGTTCGTAAGGTTTAAGGAAAGTGGCATCTCCGTAACATAAAAGTGCAAAGTGTGGAAGCTGATTTGGAAGTTGCAGCAAGTTGTCCAGATCTAGTTAGATAATGCATGAAGGTGGTTATATTAGACAACAGATTTTTCAATGTAGACAAAACAGCCTTCTATTGGAAGAAGATACCATGTATGACTTTCATAGCTAGAGAAAATAAGTCAATGTGTGGCTTCAAAGCTTCAAAGAACAGGCTGACTCTTTTGTTAGGAGCTAATGCAGCTGGTGCTTTAAAGTGAAACCAATGCTCATTTACCATTCTGAAAATTCTAAGGCCCTTAACAGTTATGCTAAATTGACTCCATTTATGCTCTATAAATGGAACAACAAAGTCTGGATGACAGCACATTTGTTTACATCATGGTTTACTGAATATTTTAAGTCCACTTTTGAAACCTACTGCTCACAAAATATTCTTTTTAAAGTATTACCGCTCACTGACAGTGTATCAGGTCACCCAAGAAAGAGATCTGATGGAGATGTACAACGAAATTAGTATTCTTTTCATGCCGAGTAAAACAACATCTGTCCTGCAGCCCATGGATCAAGGAGTAACTTCAACTTTCAACTCTTGTGATTTAAGCAATACATTTTGTAAGACCATAGATGCCATAGATAGTGATTCCTCTGATGGAGGTGGGCAAAGTCGATTCAAAACCTTTTGGAAAGGATTCACCATCCAAGATGCCATTAAGAATATCATGATTCATGGGAAAAAGTCAAAATATCAACTTTACCAGGAGTTTGGAAAAAGTTGATTTCAATCATCATGGATAACTTTGAGGGGTTCAAGACGCCAATGAGGGAAGTAACTGCTGATGTGGTGGAAATGTCAAGAAAACTACAATTAGAGGTAAAGCCTGAAGATACAACTGAATTGCTGCAATCTCATGACAAAACTTGAACTGATGAGCTGCTTCCTATAGATGAACAAAGAAAGTGGTTTCTTGAGATGGAGCCTACTGCTGATGAAGATGCTGTAAAGATTATTGAAATGACAACAAGGGATTTGAAATATTGCATAAACTTTGATAAAGCAACAGCAAGGTTTTAGAGGACTGACTCCAACTCTAAAAGAAGTTGTACTGTAAGTGAAATGCTATCAAACAGCATTGCATGCTACAGAGAAATCATTTGTGAAAGGAAAAGTCAGTCAACGTGGCAAACTTTATTGCAGTCTTATTTTAAGAAATTGCCACAGCCACCCCAAATTTCAGCAACCACCACCTTGATCACTAGGCAGCCATCAACATTGAGGCAAGACCCTCTACCAGCAAAAAGCTTCTGACTCTCTGAAGGCTCAGATTATAGTTAGCATTTTTTAGCAATAAAGTATTTTTTAACTAAGGCATATTTTTCAGATAATGCTATTGTGCACTTAATAGATTACAGGATAGTGTAAACATAACTTTTATATGCACTGGAAAACAAAGACAAAAATTCATGTGACTCTTTATTATGATATTTGCTTTATTGAGATTGTCTGAAACCAAACCCTTAATATCTCCAAGGCATGCCAGTAGTTGATATTTATTTTCCAGCAAGTTGCAGAACTTTTTTTTTCTCCCTTTAGTTTTTCCCTTGTTCTACTGATTTCATTCATGTTCATTAACCCTTTCTTTTGCAGTTTCCAATCTGCTATTAAGCTCATTCAGCTCAATTTTTTTTTCATTTCAAATATTGTATTTTCAGTTTTATAGTTTCCATTTGGTCCCCTTACATAGTTTCCATTTCTTTGCTGAGAATCCCCATCTGTTCATTAATTACGACATATTTTTCTTCCAACCTATGAAAATATTTACAATAACTTAAAAAAATTCCTCTTAATTCAAACATCTGCATCGTCTTGTGGTTGGTTTCTCTTTACTGCTTTTTATCTTGTTTTCATTTTCTGTTTCTTTATGTTTCAAATAATTTTTATTCTACACTAATCATTATGAATTATGCCTTTTAATATCCTAGATTCTGTCAGCTTTCCCTGTAATGCTGATTTTTGTTCTAGAAGTCAGTTAACTTGGTTGGACTCAAATTCCAAACTCTGGTTCCTCTGTAAGTGGCAGAAACCTCTATTCAGTTTTGCTTTCTGACAAGTCTACTGCATTTTCCCTTGTATGCATAGTTCAGGGACCAGTCAAGGTGGGGTTTATATGCTGGTTTGGGGGCTTCCACCTCAATTGGCTCCCACCTTCCCAGAAATCTTCTCCTCACTTTTCATCTACCTTGGCAATATCAAACTTCATCCTTTGACTCCACAAACTAGTAAGACTGCAACTTTCTACTTGAGATCCAGCCATTCCATGTCATTTTCTTCCCTCAGGCAGAAAATTCATACATGTAAAATTCACATCAGTTGCTATTTCCCTTTTCAAGTGTCTGTAAACCTGTTTCTGCCTGCTTTTGGTCACCCTTTAGGGCCTTCAACTAGTTATTTTTTAACTTCATCAAGAATGTATTATTCTTGTCTGTATAATGGTTTGTCTAATACTAGCTACTTTACCATTATTGGAAGGAAGCTCCCTGTTTATAGTTTTTTAAGATAGAATAAGACCTAACTTCTACATATTTGAATAGAAAATAGTAAAAAAAAAAAAAACCCAAAAACCCTACTTTCTAGTGAAAAAAATATTTAAAATATATACATTTAACTCCCCAAAAGTCAAAGACAAAAAATGCAATTATTTTCTTACATGTTAAAACTCTTCTCTTCCCTTTAAAAATATACAGAAGTTCTACTACAGTAACTTCTACTCTTACTTCACAGGTCTATTCTGACTTCATAGTCGAATTCTTCTTCCTGCTATACCACAATATCTAGAGAATATAAAAGTTTATCAGCCACATAAGTTTCTAGTTGTTGAAAAAAAAAAGTTGACTTTTTTTTTTATCATGTATCAATAATCACTTTTCAGGTGGGGAGTTAACAGTAGACTTTTTGATAAGGCAACTCAACTCAATATTCCCCCTCCTCCTCCATTTCATCTCCATTACAAAAGCTGAAAAAACTAAATGCTCAGTTATAATTTCCTTTGCAGCTAGAAGTGGGCATGTGACAAAGTTTTGGCCAATGATAAATAAATGGAATTTTGCTAGGTGACATCCAGGAAAGTATCTGTTTTCCTGATAGAAAGAAAAGATGTCATTAGCATAGCTCTTTTCCTTTCTTCCTGTCTTGAAAACAGTCACAGTACCAATGCCTTGGAACTTGCAAGAATAAAAGAAAGGTTACAAGGAAGGATCTATCACTCGGTGCCATTGAACCAAAGCCAGTAGCCTCTCAATTCCAGAAGTCCTCAGTAAGAAAAAACTATTCATTTAAAATCCTAATAGTCAGGTTTTCCTTATCTACAGCCAAAATTACTTCTAACTGCTATAGAAATCAATTTCCAACATAGCACATTTTTATCAAATTATATCCCCAATGCCTGCTACAGTGCCTGGAATATTGGAATTACTAAGTCTTTGTTTAATTAATGAATACATTTGCAAATTTGCATTTTTCCAATACCTTCAAATGAGTTCATTGTTGATGGCAATCACATGTTCACATTACTGTATTACCCTTCACAGAGTGTTGACTTTTGGGTTGGTTGGGTTTATCCTTAAAAATTTCTCCCAAAAATGTATAAAACACATCTACAAATGTTAGATTTGAGGGCGAGCATTATTGTCTGTACTTATTTCTTATGATTTTAATATCCTTACTTAAATTTCTATCAATTCTTGAAAATTACTTCATCACATTTGTGAAGACTTAGTTTATCTCTATTAACCTCCGCTTATTTTTTTTTCAGATTTTCAAAGACTTTTATTACCACAGAAGCTTGTAACAATTGTAAAATTACCAAAGCAAGACATTGCCATATCTAAGACTCTAACGTTTAGATTCTGTAATTTGGATTCTATTTTTCATTAGTTATGAAAAACTGCATTTAAAAATATTATAATGCATAGAGAAATCTAAATCATTAAACTTCTGAAAAACATTAACTCCATGGAGAGTAATCTATTTATTTTCATTAATATATTTTCCATGCAATTTTCTATTTTTAAAATAAAACTTTTCTAGTAATATAATTTGTCATCTTGAATGTAAATATTCTCAAAGTGGAAGTAAGAGGTTGTTAACTTGCAGTATAATTCAATAAATATTTTTGTTAAAACCCTCAATATTTTAAATCGTAGAAAGTAGTCATGGATGAACTATGCTTGTGTTGTTTAGATTAAAGAACCATAGGGAATGTAATGACAAGTTTCCCTTACTGCTGCGTTACTCAGGATAGACTGACCTCATCCCAGTGAGGTTTTGTGGTATGCTTGACACCAAGCCAACACCACCAGAAAATTCAGTTGTCATTCTCTAAGGTGTCTGCTTAGCCAACTTCATGGATTGAAAAGTGGTAATTAAAGTGGAAGAGTTAAGTAGGTATCCTGATTTTCCTATAGAAACTATACTTCAAGGTAACTAAACAGACAAGTTGGACCCATTCTTCTATGTTCCAGAAGAATGCCAGTAAACAAATACCAAATGATAGAAAAATATTAATTCATTTAAGGATTATCAATTTTCAGTTAAGCCATTAGATCCACAGCTGATGGAGAGCTGTACATTTCTAGAGTGACAAAGTAACAGCCTGCTGATTACTTACACAATTCAATGAGAAAACACATCTGTACATCACTCTGATCTACAAGTCAGTCTGAGCACTGCCAAGAGTGGGGCAGCCAGGTATGATGTGTTTCCTGATTTGACACAATGTAAAGGACACAACATTACCCATGGTGCATTCCAACCAAAATTGTTCAAATGGAATTCATTCTAATTCACTAGAAAATATAGGATACCTTCTGAGACAACAGCCAGATAAATCCGGAAGATAAAATATTACGTAGGACCACTAGCACAGCCTCTTCAGCAAGTCAGTGCCATGATAAAAAGCACTCTTCCAGGTTAAAAAACTTCGAATGACATAATCACAAGATTCGATGCATGGACCTGTACTGGGTTCTGGTTTCAACAAACCAGTTCTATAAAAGACATTAGTGGGACAGTTGGGGAATATGGAGTATGGACTGGCTTTTAGGAGACAGAAAACTTTTTTGACATGAACAAGTAAATATTTTAACTAACAGTTTAACTGGAGAAAGCAATTTACAAAACATTATGAATAATATGAATTCTTTGTGAAATATACATTATGATCATTTTTCTCAGGGTGGGGGTAAAATGGCTTTTTTGTTTCTTATTCTTATTTATCAATATCGTTTGATTTTCTACAATATACATACAGAAGATTATTTTTAATTAGAAAATGCTTATGATCCTAAGAATATGTAGTCTATTCATGTATGCTGAAACTAGTTGTTCTATTCAACTTTTCCCTCGAGACAAGCCATATCATCCCAGAGCTAAATACCTGGGCCAAATTATTTTTTGCCCACTCCCAACTCTGGCAATAGAATCACTTTCACTGAATGATGAGGCTGAATCATGTATTCACCTTATTCCAAAGGATATACTCAAACACAAGATGTAATGCATCAACTATGATGTCATTAGGGATTTTAGGCTGTTTATGAATACTCCAAGGAGAAAATTCTCTCAAGTTTCTGTATCAGAAATATCAATGCTTCTCATGACTCATTAGTTGGTTTCTTTATTCTGGACAATGACGTTTACAATTATCTTTCACTTTTTCTTTGACTTCTAGGAAACTTAGAGCCAAATCCTTGGTCATCCTCCACCCAGTCTTCAGAACGGTATGTCATGGGCATACTGATGTCTTGCTGCTGACTTTAATTCCCTACCCAGCATTTTCCTTGCCCAGATTTGCTCAATTGTTTGATTTTTTTTAACTGCATATGTTAATTTGGTTAAGATGTTTTAGAGAATGACCTTTGTTGTGTGTCAGCTCCCCGTGGGGATATCTTCCACCCTACAATGTGAGAATGAGTCCCTAAATGGTCATTGAAAGCTGACATTGTGGAAACAGCCCTATGAAGACATTTTCTGCGTGACTAGTAAAGCTGCTGTTGAAGACGCTGCTTATTATATTCTTCAATAACAAAGTCAAAGAATTCAACATTTTCTTTTCATTGCTCCCTAGGGAGTTTCTGTGAGCCTCTACTTCAGAGAAAGGTTTCCATCCACTAGAAATGGCTTTTTCCTTGCCAGGAATCATAATACATACATCACCAAAATTGGATCTAAAGATAAGTGCTTCAGTCCAGCTTCACAAGTCTCAATCTAAACATTCCCTATTTATCATCAGTTTTCAACGTTGCCACAGAGCCATTTTGGCAGCCCAAGGACATGATCTGGGAATTGAACTAAATTTTTAAAAGAACTAATATGTGGAAAGTCTTACCTTTGCAATAAATGCACTTCAAAATGATCATCATACAATGAAACCATAGTACTAAGAGAGATGGTGAATACAACAAAAACTGATTTATAAACCCTTAGCTGGAACTTGGAAGTTGCATATTACAGTTGAGTAAATAATGGAGAATGAGGTAATGACATTTTTCTATCCAGTGTGAAAAAAAAAAAAATTAATAGAGCAGCTCATGTGAAAAATCTCAAAAAAAAAAAAATAGGAACTCATCAACTGGGAAAAAGACAAAATATGAATATAAAGAATAAGCCACTTAGTAAACCATTATGGCACACTACTGAATAAACTGTTTCTTTGTAATCACTATGTAAACGACTTCAAGTTAATGATAAAGAGATGGCTTTGGGGATAGGAGGATATGGACTTGAATGCTGATTTTATCCTTTAGTGGCTATGTGAACTTAATGAAAGCAAATTAATTAGCACCTTTTAGTCCATTTTCTGCCTCTGGCACTGTAGTTAATAATATTCCACCTGACAATACCTAAAAATTGTTTAGCTCAATGGCTGGAATGTAGTGTGTGCTCAGTAAATAATATTGTGTGGTATCTGTTATGATCACCAAAAGATCACTGAATTTGTAAGACCATGGAAGTCTAGAGTATTTATTTTCTTTGAAACCCAAAACTTCTTCCCTTTGATAACATACCATATAAGAATTTTGTATCTATATCTAGAGTCATTATGAAAAGCAAGCAAATAAAAAAAGAGTCATAAAAACACAGACCAGCAAAACTGAATACCGCAGAAAATAAATAACCACTTAAGAGAAACTGTTATAAAATACCTGGAAAAAAACTAGAAATGGAACAAGGGTTGAATGTAATCATGAAAGCATGACAGATATTTATCCATTAATTTGATAGCATAAGGTTGTTTCATAAATGTATAAAAGATACATGTGATTCTGTTTGTGCTGTGTATTTTAGCTGCACAGTTAAAATATTCCTGTGAAATAGAAGTCATGGGACCAGAGCTTCTATTTCTAGGGTGCATGTCACTTTTCTTCTAACTTCTAGCAGGTAAACAAACGCGCCAGTGCCAACACACATATAGTGGATTTTTGCATCATGAAAGATCAACAAGATGCTTCAGGTGGCTGGTAAAATTATCTAATCCAAGAAACACTTCAGTGATTTTCATTTCTCCTACTTACAGTTCAATTTTCTAATTTCAGACTATTAATTGTTCAGAAATAATTTTTGTTGAATAGATAAAGATAATATCATTTAGTGAGAGAGTGAAGACTGAGGAGAGGAGCAGGTTTGGGGGTTAATCAAGAATTCTGATGTTTCTTTTGAAGATGTTAATTTGGAGATCCTCCTACTCACCCATCTGGGGTTCTTAAATAGGCAGCTGCATGTGAGTCTAAACTTTAGGTGTGAGATGTAGCTAGGAGAATGACATCTGAGAGTCATAAGCATATAATAATAACAGCTAACATTTACTGAGAGCCTAGTACAAGCCACAGACTGTTAACACAATCCTCACAATAATCGTATAACTAAAGTACTATTATTCTAATGATATGGATAAAGAAACTGAGATACAGAGAAGTCAAGGAATCTGCCCAAGGTCACACAGCTAGCAAATGGTGGAGCCAAGATGCATATGCAGACAGTATGGCTCCTCAGCCATTTGCCTCTTCTCTGCTTTATACTAGTATGCATAGGCTCTGACTTTAAGAGATGAGGTGAGGATGTAGGGATAAGGCCTGAATGTGTAGCTCAGAAACATGCCTTGGGTTGGATGGAAAAGAATACAACTTTGAATGAAACCAAGGAGCTGTGGGGGCATATAAGGCAAAATAGGAAAATGCATCAAGCAGGGGAGAATGGTTCAACTGGGCTGAATGCTACTGTGAGGCTGGTAAGCATGAGGACCAAGCAGGACCATTGAGTTTGGCTACATGGAGATAATGACCCCATCAGGAGCTATTTTGGTCTCTGCAGAGATGTGAGATCAGAGACAAGAGTGGAAAGGGCTGAAGCAACTGGGAAATCAGGAAGTGGGACCGTGACTGCCGAATTCTGCTTTAGAAGTTTCACCATGAATGGAAACAGAGAGAGGATGTTTGTGGGGAGTTGCTATTGAAGTTTTTTGGGTTTTGTTTGGTGGTATTGGGAGAGTGGAAAATAAGAGAAGCAGGGTCTTAAGAGAGGATGGGAACAGGGATACAAAGAGCCAGTAGGATTGGCTGTGATCAAAGCCTGTGATCAAAGGCTGTGTGACCACTTCCTTCATGAAAATGAGGAGGAAGAAAGAAGAGTGGGTGCAGATGCATTAAAGAGAAAGGATTTGCTGGAGGGAAGATTAGAGAGTTTCCAAATTAATCTGTATTGTCTCAATTAAGTGTGAGCTGAGATCATCAACTGAGAATTAGAGTGAAAGGGTGTGGGATATAGGGGGGGGGGAAAGAAGAAGAAAACGTAATGTCATCTCCCTGAATGGAAAAGCAAGTTTAATAAAAAAAAAAAAAACAGTATTGATTGCTTGGCAGGGTTGAGGTCCAGTTTCAAGGATGAAATCATGAATTCAATGAGAAACCAATAAACCTGGCTGTGTGATTTTTCCAGCAAAGTTTACTTGTTCTGTTGCAAGCATGGAAACATGAGGATGATGACAATGACAACAATATTCATTGAGAAGTTACTTTGTGCCATTTTTCTAAATGTTTTACATATGATGAACCTTAAAAACCCTGGAAGAAAATATTACAACAAAATATTAAGAGGGAGAAAGGAAGAATAGCTCATGCAATGAAGTGACTTTAATTGTAGATCCGCAGTGAGATGGGGCATGGTGTCAGCAGTTGTAGTTACTTCAAAGGCACTAGGAGAAACAATATGGAAACAGTCAGGGAACATTGGAATGCAAGGAAAACATTGCCCCACTTCCTGGCCCTGCGATGCATCATTCCAGGGAAATTGATGTCCTCCAGGATAGCCAGATATTTCATTTAGCAAAGAGGCAGAAAGAGCATTCAGGGGCAATGTTGAAGATGTAGTGGGACTTGCTAAACAGAGATGGAGAGTCCCAGAAGGTACATACACAGGTTTAAGAGGAGGAGGAGGAAGGGGATTGAATTCAATTTGATGACAGCTAGAGTAAGGTGAGAAGGAGAGTCTGGGTGATCATGTTTGACGAGGATGCTTGGACCTTTGAGTGTAACCAAGCCAAACGTGGGTGTGAGGAATAATGGAGCTGGTTCTGAAAGTATCTCAGAGCACTGGTTGAATGAAGCTCTAGCATCTTACAAGGAATACTCAGCCCAATGGGATGGCTATGTCATAAGTCATGGTTGGACCAGGAAAATAAGAATTATTTTAAGTATTCTGAGCAGAAAGGGATTTAATTCTAGGAATTAAAGACATCAAAAATTGTTGGAAGGCATGGGCAGTGCAGTGTAGGAACTGCAAGGAGACAGCACCTGTAGCAATGAAGGGGATAACTCTCAGGAGACAGAACTTTTCAATACCCATTACTTTCTCACCAGAACAGTGCCTGAAATCCTCCCTGACTTGTAAACTAATATAAGTGCCTCTCATTAACAGAATTTAAATAAGAATTTTGCTGACAGGGAATCTGGAAAATGTGGTTTCTAGGATTCCAGTCCCTGAACACAGAAGAGAGATTTTGTGAAGGGGAAACACCACCGAGTTACCAACATGAAATCCTTCCAATGACGTGATGTGACTGACATGACCTCTCTTCCTGCTCCCCTCCCTCACCTGGAATTACAGAGGGTTATGGCTGGCCTGGCCATCACCCTTCCTCTTATACCTCCCCGGCCCATCTAAGCAACCACAAAACTCTGTAACTCTGCCTCCTCCACGTGTCACCACATCTTATTCTCACTCACCTCCAAGCCTTCACCCTTTCTCTTCCCTCTGGTTCCTCCTTCAACTCTAGCACCCTCTCCTTGGGCTCATTCCTACCCTTTCTTCAGATATCATTTTGGTATCCCTTACTCCCAAAAGCCTCCCCACATATCTACCAGAGAAGTTTAGATGCCCCCTCATGTGCTTTCAAAACATCCTATGCCTCCTCCATGATTACTCATAGTCCATTTGTAACTAGGTTGCTTGTTAAGTTCTCTCTCTCTTCCACACAGAGCCTGGGGCTCTGTGAGGACAGAGACATTATCATTCTTCCTTGTTCTGATTGTCATCTCAGTGCCTTTCACAACTTAAGTCCTTAACAAATATCTGTGGAAGGAAAGAAGGAAGATAGCTTTATGGACTGAATTTTGCTCACCGCAGATTGAAGCACTGGTGCCCAAAATAACTGTATTTGGAGACAGGGCCTTTACTGAGGAAATTAAGGTTAAATGAATCAAAAGGATGGGGTCCTAATCCAATAGAATCGATGTTCTTATAAGAAGAGAAAGAGACATCAGAGATGAGCTTGCCATGTGAGGACACAGCAAGAAGGCAGCTGTCTGCAAGACAAGGAGGGAGGCCTCAGAGAGGCCCAACCTGAAGACACCTGAATCTTGTAATTCCAGCCTCCAGAACTATAAGAAAATAAATGTGTGCTGTTTAAGCCCCCGACTCTGTGGTATTTTGTTACGGCAGCCTTAGGAGACTAAAACAGATAGGGAAAGGGAAGAAGGGAAGAAAGGAAGAGGAGAGAGAAGGAGGAGTGGAAAATAGCAGTTCCCTTTTATTTCTTGATTAGAGCTCCATTGATGTAATACAGTCTGTTCTCAAAACCCACACATCTGCAACACATCATTTACCTCTTTTGTGAGGAAGCCCTGATGTATTTATTTATACTTCTCTTGTTTATATCCCCATCAATGTGAAACTAAAGTCTAAGAAAATACACTGCCCATAGCAAGAAAAATTGGCAACTATTTTCTCTTTTAAAAAATAATATCACAGAATAGTGGGTCCTTGAAGGGTAAAATTTCCAACTGGGAGAAAAGGTAAAAGTGTTTCCCTATTCTGGGCCTCTCCTACGTGACCCATCTCTAAAACAAACACAAATGAAATTACCAAATACATCAAACCTCCTGTGTTCCAGGCCCAAGCTTAAGTTTTCCAAGAAGAGGATTTTAATAAGTTGTATTAAAATTGGATGAGGCCAACTTATTATTTTTCTAGGCACTTTGCTTTCAACAGGGAAATCTATATTTGCAATGTCCAATATGACAGCTACTAATGGCATGCAACTATTTAAATTTAAACTTAAATTAATTAAAATTAAGTGAAATGTAAGATTCACTTTCTCAGTCTCACTAGCAACATTTCCCTACTGGGCAACCATATTGAGCATACCCAGATATAAAACATTTCCATCATGGCAGAAAGTTCTATTAGATGATACTGGACTAGATCAAGAGTTTAATGCAAAGGAATATCTCTGAGGGAAGGAATTTCTGACAGGTAGATTAATACAAATCTACTGAGATATAAGTTGTGTATTGGCCTCCTCACTCTCTTCTCTATCACCCCCTTTAATAGTAAAGTAGGCTTTCATTACACATACTAGAGAACTCAGTTCAAATTGACATAAACAATAAAGGATTGTATTTACTTAAATAACTTAAAAACACAAGGGAGTTCAGGCATGGTTCAATCAGGGTGTTGACTCCATTTTTCTCTAATTCTTTCACAGTCTATTAACAGCTTAACCCTTAGCCTAATTCCTCTCAGTGTTTACAAATGGCTACAGCAGTTCCAAGCTGTGCATCTGTATCCCATATCATGGAGAGAAAGAGATTTTTCTCTTCATCCCACCTTAGAATAGGTGTCCTTCAGTTCACTCTGCTTGGCCCAATCCATCTTAAGCAACCAGTATCCAGGTAATAACATGACCTGATAGTCAAAGGCCTAGTTACTGCTCCCATCATCATGGCAGCTGTGTCATATTAGGCAGATTTGTTTAGGCCTGTGAGGACTGCCTCTGGGAACAGGGATGAAGTCAATCCCCCAACACACACTCCAAAAATACTGTGCAGCCCCCATGCAACAGAGGTGGGTAGTTCTCCAAAGAAACTGTGTGCTGTTGTGAAGGGGAGGAATGGATGCTGGGCTGGCACCCAACACATGTATCCCTATACCCTCGTGTAAAATCAGTTTTTAGAGGTTTCAAACAAACTCAAAAGGTTATGTTCATCTTTCATTTTGAGAGATATGCTGATTCCAAAACTGCAGAAGGTCACAGATCTTAGCCTCCTTTCAAGCTTACAAATTAGCCTGCCGAGATTACATATACATGTATGTGTGCGTGTGTATGTGTGTGTGTACTGACAGAAACGTCAGACCTCTGGGTCGGAGAACAGACCATTTATCACTCACAGCAGGAAGAGCAGCTAGAGTAGCATCCTGCATCCGTACCCCACAGGGCGACAAGGTGGGGACCAGATGTTCACCAGCACAGGCAGCAGGCTTTGCACCACAGAAGAGAGGATCCTTGAAATTATGAGACACATAGCTTATATCAGGTGGCTGACATATCTGCTCCTATCCCCCTCAACAGAGAAAGAGAGAGAGAATTTACACCCTGGAGGTGGGGGTAAGCAAATGTCTCTCTGAGGAAAGTAAGTTTCTCCATCTCTCTGGGGAAACTTACAACCTCTAGCTTCCAAGACTTTTGCTATTCACACAAGCCCCTTGATGGCAATAAAGAGGTTAGGGGGTGAGTGGGACAAACTATTGAGTGTAAGACAGGCTCAAGAACGTACTGTACAACATGGGGAATATAGCCAATATTTTGTAATAACTCTAAATGGAAAGTAAACTTTAAAAATTATATAAAAATTTAAAAAAAGTTTTTAAACCCCAAAGACCAAAAAACAGAGAAAAAAATACTGGAAAAGTATACACTCAATTTGGAGGCATACAATTTAGCTTTTCTTTATAAGCTTTTGCATTTTCAAGTATTATATAATGGCTATATAATGAAAAGCTTATACGAAATTGTTCATAAGCATATTATGCAAAGTTCAAATAAACTGAGTGATGCTGAGAAAAAAAAGTTCCTTGCTCAGAAAAGCCAGACCATGGAGAATGTGAGAATATTCATGGAGAATTGACCTCCATGCAGGATATCAGCAAATTTACCTTCATGTTGGCATCCCTGCTACTAAGTTTGGGACTGTTTCTGGAAACATTTGCTATAAGAATGTTGTCAATTTTATTTTAGTTTGTCATTCTGATAATGTAAAATTTTATCTCCAAATTTGACTAAAACATTTTTTTAAATTTCTATTTCTTATTAATTATAATTAATATATCTTTTGTTGTTAAACTGCCAACTTATGTCCTTTGCCCATTTTTCCAGTGTGCTTTGTCATTTACCATGGATTTATAGAATTGTTTTAATAATCTTTCCCTGGGGTCCTCTGAAAGCACAGTCTGGAAAGAAAGGTTCATGTAGGCATGATTTACTCGGGAATGTGAGCCCAGAAAACAAGGATGAGGGACAGGAGAGCATATGTGGAAGATGTGAAAGAAAAAGCAGAACCAATACAAAAGACAGTTTTTAAGCTGCAGCTGGCAGAAACCCACAGATTGAAGGGAAGCCTTAGAGGATGTGTTCAGGGAGGAAAGGGGACACACTTACCTCTAGGTTCCTATACCCCATTGGTCATGGGTTGCCTTGAGAGTGCAAATTTTCTCCCACTTCCTGGCACTGGTGTGTGCCTGAGTGTTGGATGGCTCCAATGGGTCCCCAAACCTCAGTGTCAGCAAAGCCCCAGGGCAAGAAGGGAGAGGTTCACAACATGGGCTGGGATGACATGTCTGGAGACATCTGCTCATAAGAGTCCAGAACTGGTCACCACAGCTATGTTTAGACTGTGACATGAGGCTGAAGGCATGTCTAATTGTGCACACGAAGTGTCTGGTACCACTTGGATACATCACTTGGACTCCTTGGCTTCCCCCTAGATCCAGTTTATCATTGAGTCCCCATAAGGCAGAACTCTTCTCCAGCTTACCTATCAGTGAAATGTCTGTTTTCTATATTCTTCTCCCCTTGCTCTAGGTTTAAATTAGGGTAAGAAAGTCCGCCAGTAACGTCTCTGGAATTCCATTACTGAAGTTCTAATTCGGCATCACAGATGGATAAGGAAGTTCAGCAAGTATCGTGCTGGATTTCTGGCAAAGATACCAATGGTCCTTGTGAAACATTTCCAGAGGGCATCATTTTATTCAAAATTCTTTCTATGTTTTCAATATCTAGATAATAGATTGTACTTATTACAGTCCATTTGTACAAAAAACAAATAATTTTTAGAGATCCTGAATGTACTCTCAGGCAGTCAATAAAGCTCCATAAGTAAGTTTGAGACAAGGCTAAACATGCTGCTTTTACTGTTTGTTTATAAACTGGTTTCAGTTTCAAGATTCAAAGGGCTGGGACATAAAAATGTAATTGTCATTGCTAAAGATTATGTATATGCCTTGGAATGACACTCTACATGAAGCCATTTCCTACAGTAACTCAGTCAATGGTTGGGGTCCAACCAAATACCTCACAACCAGAGTAAAGACCATCTAGTCCCTGAGAACACATTTGAGAAGTGGAATGAAGTCAAACTGGACTTGTCCAATGAATCCTTCTTTCATATAGACTCTGGGGAATCTCCAACGTGAAATGCAAGGGTTTGCCTCAGGGTAACGCAACTTGTCTGGGCCTGAATTCAAGCGGTAAGGCTCTGTGGGATCCTGACCGCAACATAATATTTTCTTTACAGAACCAAATGTGACGGGAGGTGGTGAAGATCACTTAGGACACTAGCTCTGGGCTTCTGCCTTAGATTCCGTTCCATTTTACAGCAGTTCAAGAAAACAAGCTGATGTTCGATTGATTTGTCTGGGCTCTCCCTTCTTCACTGGGCATTGGAATGTAGTTTACTGGGATGATGGAGCACCCTGAACCTCTGCTGTGAATCAGGCTTCTATCCACAGTCCACACAGAGGTCCTCCGAGGCCCGCCCAGAGCCATCACACATGTTCAGGAACAGACTCAACTGAAGCCTCAAGCAGGACCAGAAACACAGGAGAAAAACCCCACCTTTTTTCTACTAGTCATGAATACGCAACCTAATTTTCCTGCAGTTCACTTTTTAGGTTTTCAGGAATTCCTCCTTAATCCTAGACTAGAGGGCTAGTTCAGCACCCACACTTACACCAGAGGAAGGGTGTTCTAGGGGAGAGCTGGGCTTCCATCCCTAACTCAACAGCAGCACCATGGTCTTCAAAGCTACCTGCCCTGACACCCACACACAAAGCCTTCCACCTTCCTTCCCATCCCAAACTGCTTTGGAAGAGTAAATGATGATCATACATACATACATACATACAGAGATAGATAGATAGATAGATAGATAGATAGATAGATAGATAGATAGATAGATAGATAGATAGATAGTAGATAGATAGAGAAAACAAATGGCAGAAGGAAGGAAACATGTGGGAGTGGGTTATTCTTTTTTGCTCTTGCCATCCACACCCCCGTATTGGTTTTCACCAGCTCATTTATATGGTGCTGGCAAGAGTTGATTGCATGCATAGGCAGAACCTAGACATTGAATGTAACCCTATTTTTTTAAGCTAACACTAATATCTAAACCACTTTAAAAATGTAAAATCTGTCATCTCTTATAACATAGAGGCATTGTTGTTGTTGTTTAGACCCAACTTTGAGGCCCCAGCCAGGCAGCTCCCCTTTCTTGAGCAGTCAATTAAAGGCACACTCCCATCACTCTTTTATCAGGTCCTCACACTCAGGCCCACTACATACTAGCACCAATCACCCTAGAGCCAGGTCCCCAACAACTAGGGACAGTTTCTCTGCCCCAAAGTTTGCTGAAATCCACAGGGAGCCATGGAAACCTAGCTAACCCACCCAGCTTGCCATCCAAGCTCCCTGAGAGTTAGGGCTTCCTGTTTACCCCTCCCCAGGTGCAGACCCCTGTGGGAGCCTCCCCAGGAAGAGCCTTCTCTCCCCTGGGAGCTATGAATGAAAGAAAGTTCTGCCTTTCATTTATCTGAGTAGCAGTGTTGTTTCCTGCCCCCTCGAAGAATCTTTAAATCTTATCAAACATCTCTGTAGTCACATCACCAATCAGAAACAAAATACAGACTGTTTCCCATCACATTCTTGAAGAATGAACGAAGCCTGATTTCTAAAGGGAAAGCCACAGCCTATTTCCATTTTCTCTGAACTATCAAGAAGGGTTCTGAAACCAAGCAATTTGAACCACCACATCTAAAGAAGTTACTTTCATCTACATCTCAACTTCCAACTTCCCCATTATTAATAAATCTTTTTAAAAAATCATCTCATTAGGTCATCTTCTTGACTTGAAGATGACATAAAAATACCATTTATTCATGTAACTTTTAAGACATAAAATAAATTTTGAACTCTAAAAATAAAAGTACAAAGAACATACAATCACAGAGCCCTCTCCATTACCGCTTCCAGGAACAAGATCTCATCCTCTGAAGCCCTGCGGCAAATGTTCACAGGTTTACGTAGCACGAGTATCTGATTCTGCAGGTGTTGATCCTTTCCACTTCCTCTGAAACTTTCCATTTTCCCACACACTGAACTCTGTCTTGACAAGAACCATTAGGAATAAACACTTTTTAAAAGCAACATCCTATAATAAAATGTATTAGCTCATTTCTGCCCTTGGACACTGTCCATGAGTCCAACATGTAATGACACTGTGCAAACCCCCCACGTGGGACCGGCAGCCTGTATGGCTCACTATGTGAGGATGAAACCAAATCGCTTTCCCCAGGACCCTAGAGACTAAATAAACACAGAGCCAAAACATAAAAAGGTCAAGAGGAAGCATTCTCCTCAAAGATGGAGTAAAGAGTTCTCCCTTTATTTTCCCTTCTGGATGCAGACGTCCACAAGGAAAGAACAGCCCGACCCTCCCAATCCGCCTTTCTCTTTATCAAGTCCTCACAATCCTGCTGCAGATTTCTTTACTACAAAGACATAAACATTAGGGAACAGAACTACTCTATCAACCCATCATTGTTTAGATTTTTAAGAACTCTCAAATACGGAGTTTGGAGAAAACAATTGTTTCAACAAAGATGAGTGGAATGAAAACAGTGAAAGGTAAATTTCAAAGTGAAAATGCTAAGGACTCAATATTTGAATTTTTAAAGTTTTTCTTCTCCAGTTAGAAGGAAACTAGGGGCAATTTAAATGGTTTTCCTAAAGTGTCACTCTCATCTCTCTGCTTTTCTTAAGGAAAGAATAGTCAACCAAGGATTGTAGCCATCGTTGCATAAACAAGAGTGGATATAAAGTGTTAAACACAATATATTTTTATTTTTATTATTATTATTATTATTATTATTATTATTATTATTATTATTATTATTATTATTATTATTAATTTCCCCACAGGGCTTTTCCTACCTCTATAAACTTCTGTAAAGTCTTTCTTAGGCTCAAGTATATTAATCATATCAAACTAGCCTTGGCCTAAAAGTCCTTGACTTTCAGGTCATGACCTTCAAGCAGTTAATAGAGAAAGTACATACCATGGCATCTTGTCCTGTAATTCTGTAATGAAAGATAATTGTTCTGGACCAAAAAATGTATTATGAAGAAAAGCAAGTAAGAATCTTTCTACTCCAGTTCCTAGACATTATAGCTTTCCTTTACAATTCAAAGAAAAAGTTTATGAAAAGAATCTTCACCTCTGTCTACACTTGTCAGCATTTCTAAAATTGGCAATCAATAAGTCAGATGGCCACAAGGGTATACAAATCATAGGATGTGTTTTGTATTCTCCCCTCTATGTGCAAATACAGCACACTCTGCTATTAACAGAGAGTCAGCCGTTGACAGGCAGAGCCATTAAAACATGAGTGATCTTTCATTCCAGCTCTCCTCAAAATTATTTTGCCAAAAAAAAAAAAAATGGAACTGCAATATCCTCGGAGGTTAAGAGGGAGGATGTGAAGGAGAAAACATAAAGCAAAATAGAAAAATCCTTTGAATGGTTACAGACCTCTCTTTTGTATTCGACATCTTCTTGCAGCGCAATTGTACAAGGATCCAGAAGTGAGTCATTATAATCTCCAGCTTCCATTAGAGTTATTAGAGAATATAGATTTATAGATTATAATTCAGAATTACCAGACTAGAAAAGTCTCTTCCTTGCTAAATTCTAAAAGGCAACAAAATAGTATATCACAGTTATTACTAGAACAGACCACACGAGGAACGTATCAAACCAAAGACTAATTATGCTAATCTACCCGGGAGCCATATTAGCTTTTAATTTCAGCTCAGAGCAGTCTTCCATTATTTTAAGCACTTTGTATTCTTTGGCTTAGACCACTGATGTGAGCTTTTTCTGAAAATCTAGCAACGTAAATCTAAGGCTGATTTACTGTACAACAAATAGATGTCAAGAGCTCAGAAATAAGCTATAGATTCCCCAAAAGTCAGAGTAACTGAAACAGGATAGAATGTCTTTCACCTGAGTAATACCACCAAAACTGTAAAGAAATGGAAGTTAGTGCCTAGAAGAAAAACAAATGAACAAACAGATTATCCTTGAAATGTTTTCTAGAGTCTGAGTCTGTAAGAAAAACAGGGCAAACTGCTGGGAGGAAAAGATGTTGCAGAGACTGCTAGGAAGAAAGTTCTTCCTTTCTTCCATCTAATGGAGTTGCAGTCATGAAACGGCTGCCCAGGCTGGGATTGAGCTACCTGGTGGCCCCCATGCCCTCAGTGTGGTTGTATGATTAGACCCACAGCTTCCCGATTGGACTGGAGCAAAAATCATTTGTTTGATTTCCGTATCACTTGCTTAGTGGCCCCAGAATTTTGCTCTTCCCCCATTCTTCTTGCTAAGAGACCTTGAAAGTCACTTGTTGACCATTGCAATACCACTGTTCATCTGGTTCCTAAAACATTGGCTATATTCCCTGTGTTGTACAATAAATTCCTGTAGATTATTTTATATCTAATAGTTTGTATCTCTTAATCCTCTGTATTACGTGTATTACCCCACCTTCCTCCTCTCTCCCCTCTGGTAACCACTGGTTTGTTGTCTCCGTCAGTGAGTCTCTCTATGTTTTGTTACATTCATTTGTTTGTTTTATTTTTTAGATTCCATGTATAAATGATATCATACAGTATTTGTCTTTCTCTGACTTATGAAATGACATTTTAAAATGCAATGTGGTGCATTATGCATCATGGGTGCAAAATGTATAAAACGTTTTATTTATTTGATCACATAACTCTTTCGAAAATATATACAGCACTGTTTGTTAACAAAACCTGGGAAACAAAGTGCTGTGATTTCTCTATTAAGTACTCTAATTGAGCTGACTTTCTTAAGTTTATTTAGATAATTAAATCTTTTTGATTTACCCAAGTGGCACCTCCGCATGGATCCTTTCAGCAGTGTGAACCAATTATAATACTTTCAATATAATGATTATGCAAATTGTTTACAAGAATGATATTGATGCAAAAACTCTTGAGACCAATCATGGCTACATCTCTGAGGAGAAAGTTCTGGGGTAATGGAGGGCAAGAGGATAAAACTGTGACACCTAGTTACTTTTCTGACCATGATTTGAGCTAAGACCTTACCTAACACAAGTGAGATAAGATAAAATTTTTCAGTGATGAATGAGTAATATGCTATTAACGCTCAAAGGTTTGACCAGCTGGGTAAAATTAATAGTAAACACTCCCAATGGCCCAGTAATTCAGTAATTCCTGGACACAGTGACAAGGGTCTTATTAAACCTTGGGGTGAGATGGGAGGTGGAGGTAAAAGAACAAAGGTTACAATCAATATAAAGATTTGTGTCACATTAAAAGTCATAGGATAAGCTGGAGCAGGCAGAAAATGCTTGAAGAAGTTGAATATGAACCTAGTTCTTAAAGTAAAGGCATAGAGAAAGGAGTGGGCATTGCAGGAAGGCATTATGAAGAAAAAAGAAATGAAAGAGAGTTTACCATGTTCTAGGTATGGTAAGGAAGCCTTCGCAAAGAAGTGTTGGTAAATTGTCTGTTCATTTATTTGCATCTTGTCTTGCTCCAAAAAGGATTCCTGGCAGCTTATCAGAATATTAGGTTGGGATCAAATTGTGTAGGACTTTAAATTCTAGGCAATAGAATTCTTTTATTTTCCATGAAGAATGCAGAGTGTCAGTCAGAATTGTGTTTGATGAATTTCCATCTTCCAGCAAAGCATAGAATGACTGGATGTGAAGATAGTGCACATATACAAAAGCAGATGCCCAAAGAGTAATCTCTAAGGACCATATTTAAGAGAGATGAACATTTTCTCAGTCTATATGTGTGCATCTATAGTACAACTGTTTCCTTTTATGTTGAAACTTGTGAAAGTTATAAATAATTGCATATAAAAGTAAAGGCTGGAGAGAGTGAGTATAAGGAAGCTCTAGACCAACATCATGATGTCAAACATGTGGGTCCACAAGCAGGGCACCTAAGTGTGGCAAAGCCATCTCAGGGAACTGTACCAAGAGGCAACTAAGAACACACCTTACTAAACCAGCCTTACATTCCAGAGCCCTCATCCAATTAGTTCTCCCTAAAACTTTTGTATCTTAGAGGCAAGCAATAGGCTTGGATGTATAATCTCATCATTGTTTTTCAAACACTCAAAACTCCAACAGTACACATGAAGAAATCAATTAGAAAACTATTGACATGCCCAGATAGGAGTAAACGAGGAGGAAAATTGGAAGTAGAAAAAACAAATGCAAGATGTATTAGGAAGAGTTGGCTAGACCTGGCAACTGATTCGATGTAGGAGTTGATAGAGAAGTCAAAGACCAAAGGTTTAGATGACGTTGATAGTAGATGGCAATGTTATTATTTGGAAAGAAAAAGAACATTAGTTTCCAAAGTGAACTCTATGTGGACAAATAGAGCAGGCAGATAGAAATAAGAGACCATGGAGAATTTTGGAGTTGGCTGCCTGGACTCCTCATCTTGACATGAATGAAGCACCACCCAGGACATGTCATCTGCTATCTGAAATGACCCATGGATTCCCCACAACCATTTGTGGGAATAATTTTGGATATTCACTGCTGTTTTAAACTTTGCTCCCATTCAGTCTTTTATTGAGCAGACTCCAACTCTTGGCTCTATTCTCCACTTACATTCCTGCTCCTAACCTGAGCACTTAACATTGATTTTTTGTTCCCAGATTAACTCTCAATTCTCCTTGAAAGACTGAACTTGAAACAACTCCTGGAAGTTCTTACTGCTCTAGAGAGCCTCTGCTGCCCATAGCTCCCATTCTGGCCCATTTTTGAGTACTCAAACTGTGTCCATCCAAACAACCATGACAAAAGAATTTAGAAAGAGTTTGAGGTGGCAAAGTTGGAGTCATCCAAAAGTCAGTATTGTAGGCATGAATGAGACCACATTCTCATGATTACAGAGGGATAAAAGAATTGGGCAAATTTAGGAAATACCCACTTTTGGCAGTGAGGAGAACACGCTACAAAAGAAGCCCAAAAGGAACCACCAAAGACAGTAAAATTACCAGAGTAAGGCAGATCATGTAGTGCAAGGAAGGAAAGAATTTCAAGGAGTAGAGAAGGACAGACATTGTGGGAATCACATACAAGAGATTAAGTTGTAAGAAAGTGAATAGAGTATGGATATAGTAAACTTTCAAAAATTCTGGAAATGAAAGCAATGTGAGAAATAGGATGAAAACTGGTGATGGAATCATGTTCAAGAGAAGGGTTTTTCTTTCCTGTGAGTCCAGAGACTGAAGCATATTTGCAGGCAAATGATATGGTCATGAAAGCTTGAAGATAAAATGAGAGAGAAGGAATAATTGTTGGAGCAAGCTCACCAGGTTGGCAAAGGAGAAGAAAAATCAAAAATAGTCATGGCCACACAGTAGAAGGGAAGAAGACAATGTAGCAGGAGGTTGAAGAAAAAGATATTCAAACATGGGTAAAGGGGTATTAACAGCCTCAAATACTAGGAAAAAAAATGAATAAGGATTTCTGTGAAAGGACCATTAGTTGCCTACAGAGAGATCAAATTGTACTCTTGGGGAGCATCTTCAACTGGTTGTTGGTTACAAATGCAATGGAGCAGAAAATATAAGAAGTGCAAGGTATAATAATATATAATAAACATAGATCATTCTTTTGAGAACTTCTGTGAAGAAAAGGAGAAAAATGGGTAATAATTCAAGAGATACAGAATCTAAAGACTTAGACAAAATTAAAAGAACTGAGTGTATTTGTCGAGGAAAAGATACCTCTGGAGAGGGAAAGAATAAAGGCACTCCGGGGCAAGGTATAGCTCATTGGTAGAGCACATGCTTAGCATATATAAGGCCCACGGTTCAATCCCCAGTATTTCCTCTAAAAATAAGTAAATAAAAAACTAATTACCTCCTCAGCAAAAAGAAAAAAAAAAGGCACTGAAAAAAGAGAATAATTGCTGAAGTAAGGCATGAAGGAATTGGGGAGAAACTGAACCCAGAGCATAGGCTAAAAGATTAGTCTTAAAGAAAAGATCAATAGTTTGCCTCTAAGAAAGAAAAAAAGAAGATTCAATTAATGTATAGACTGAGATATTCTGAGAAAGTGAGTAACTTCAAACTTAGTCCAAATTCTCCCAAAATCTTTATGAATGGTTATTATTAATAAATCAACTATGTCAAGTAAAACTCATGCATAAAAATCTTATGTTTCATTTGAATTTCTCATTTACATGATTTAGTTTGAATTCTGCTTTGTGTCTGGTGCCTTGTCTCCATGCTCTATTTACATTGGATTGAGAAAGAATAATGTATTGAAACAACTTAAATTGAGAGGCTGGAGTCATAATAATGAAGTGAAAAAAAAAAACCCTACAAGGTTAAGGGAATTATTCACTGCAGTAAACAAGGCATAGGGAACAAAAGCTCTGTCCTCCTTCTAACATAAATAAAAGAGAGAGGAATGAAAAGGTTTCAGAACAGAAAGGAGGATATTTATGTTCACTGGTATAGCATTGCCCGTATTTTCAGAGATGCAAGTCAAAATCCTCTGTGAGTGTCAGCCACGGTAGTGAGAAACCTAAGAGAAGTCTGAGAAGGAGGAAGGTAGCTGGCATGGTAAACAGGTTTGTTCCATTCTAATCTGCTCTGTTATATAATCAGCTTTCCACATTCTGCAGAAAGCTAAAAACCTTGCTCCTCAGACCCGGTCCTTTCAGCTACTGTGCTGGGTATGACTCAGGCTCTGCCAATCAGTTGCATGTGCATGGGACTTATATTTAGAATTGAACTATATGGAGAGAGAATGGAGGGAGAGGTATGCTTGAAATAAAATTACCTGGTGCTGATTAGTAGACACCATGTGCCTCTGAAATCAACAGTTCTCATTTAAAAGATGACACTATAAAAAGGTGATATGTTTTTGCAGGCTGTGCTTGTACAATTCATTTGATGCTACAGAAGCAGCATCTTTACCTTCAGCCCAGCAGGATGAATTATACCATCTTACTCAGGCTTGTACTTAAGCCAAGGGCAAAACTGCCAATATTTATACTGATAGTAGATATGCTCTCTGAATAGCTCATGATTTTGGAATGTTGTGGAAGCAATGAGGCTTCCCTATTTGCAGTGGAAATAAAATTTTAAATGACCCCTAAGTTCAGGAATTATTGGATGCGATAGTTTCACCTGCCATTTTAGCTGTGACCAAGATTCAGGGACATTCTGAACTTGATTCTCTGGAAGTTAGAGGAAGTTACCCTGCTAATATTTCTGTAAGATATGCTGCCCTTAATGAGACCAATAGCAGCCAAAACTCTGCCATGGTCCAGAGATATTTTCCCAAATGACAACCTAGGAAAATTGGCTAGAGAAGCCCAACAATTGAACTCAGAAAATGAAAAACAAGACTGGAAATTCAACAATTGTTGGTTTGATAAAAAATAAAGCTCTGGTTTAGGCCAAACAACACCCTGGTTCTACTGGAGCCTCTAAATTCCCACTTTGCACCACAGTACATGCATTAAACCATCGGTCTACTGACAAAAATGATAGCCTTCATGAATCAATATTGGTGGGAAAACATTAACAAGCCTGCAAAATAAATAGATGAATAAATAAAAGGCCTACATCACTTGTCCCGCTTTTCTGAAGTACAACCCAGGGAAGTCTGTTCATACTGCTCCCAGACATTTTAAACAGCCTCATGGACAATTTGAGGTCTGGAAAATGGATTTCATACAACTTCCTCTGACTAACGGATACAAATACGTTTTAGCCATGGTCTGTAGGTTTTTACAATGAACTGAAGCATTTCCTTGCAGGCAGGATACTGCCTCTTCTGTGGCTAAAGTCCTTTTAGAAAAGATTATCTCTACCTGGGGAACTCCTCATACTGATCAAAAGCCCATTTTACTGGCCTGGTGCTTTGACAAGTCTGCACTGTTTGACTGTTTCACATTATTTTCACTGTGCTTGCCACCCTCAGTCCTCTGGTTTAGTTGAACACACTAATGGCATTGTTGAGACCCACCCAGCAACACCTGTAGAGGCCCTCCCTCCAAATACCTTGGCCAAAAGCACTGCTGTTGGTGCTTCTAACTGTCAGATCCACCCCTTCTGGAACTCAGACTCTCACCCATTAAGACAGTCATAGGACTCCCAGTGCACTTGGCTCCTCCTTCTTTTAACCAACAACTGATAAAAGTAGAGATACTCCAATTTGCCAAGGTATAATTGCTTTTATTAAAAATAACCACATTTTGGGAGATCAATCATTTCACAGTACTCCCTTGGGAAATGAAGACCTTAAGCATCACATTTTGCAACCTGGAGATTTCATCTATTGGGAAAGACACCTCCAGAACTCTCTGCAACCTCCCTGGAAAGGCTTTTACCAGGTACTGCTAACCAACCCTTGTGCTGCCAAACTCCAAGGAACAGACTCTTGGATTCATATGACATACCTAAAGAAAGCACCAAACACTGACTAGAACTGCACGTCGTCTAGTGACCTGAAGGTAAAGATTTACTGGAGTTGAAGCGAATGTCATCTGATGAGACAGCTTTCCCAAGACACCCAGACCAGGCCTGCTGGAAGTTTGTCACTAAAGCTTTAATGATGACGTAATATTTCATATGATCGCCAATGTCTGTGATCTTGATAACATAAGCACTTTGGATAAAAAGTAGCTTAGAGTTCTCACTCTTACCACTCTTTGTTACTCAAATTGATCTTAATAGGTTTCCAAATTCTACACTTTCCCTCTGATGTAAGACACCAACCAGGAAAGATTTTTCCTGACATTGAGGGGCAAAAAGCTGATGAAACTAGAAAACCTGACTCTTGATTAGCCATACTTTCAGAGAAAGATCCTGATCAAAAAAGGGGATATGTAAGGGGGGGAGGGTATATCTCAGTGGTAGAGTGCATGCTTAGCATGCACAAGGTCCTGTGTTCAATCCCCAGTACCTCCAGTAAATAAATAAATAAACCTAATTACCCCCCCAAAGGGGGGGATGTCAAAATTAATAAAGAGAAACCTCAATTAAAAAGAGTTGGGAGAGCAGAAGGAGGAGCTCTTACATCCTGTGTTAATAGCAGAGTCCAACAAAGAGAAGAAAGGCTCCTCTTCTTTCCTGGAAAGGACTCAGCCAATGAAAAGCCATGAACTCTTTGTTTACCATAAACCGTCCACTTCCTTTTTCCTCTATAAAAGTATTCCTTCACTTGCACATGGCTTACACAAACTGTAATTCTCTGCTGATTCTGAATAAACCCATCTTTGCTGGAGAAATAACTAGCAGTCTATTTACTTCAGGTCAACAAGACAAAGCACAGGAGTTCCCTTACTACAAAAAAAATGGATCTGGTGAGCCAGTTATTAAGGTATTAAGCTATTGTCTCTCAGTCCCAAACACACCCTTCTTTACTCTGCCATGTAATGCAGTATTTGGGAATCTGCAAACCTCATTTCTGCTTTCCAGTTCCTTCCCTGTTATGTTCCTCAGACAGGGCCTCTAGAAGGAGACTGCAAGGCTGGAGGAGAAAGAAGGGCTTTGCTCTTTCCTGTCTATTTCCTGAGGACTTTCTGTCCGTGGTAGTTCCTGCAAAGTAACACTTCTTCATCCAGGCAGCAGCAGCAGAGTCTTCCTGCAAAAGCTGCTGAATATAGTTTGCAATTTTCCCAACACCCTCAAAACCAGCCTCAGTGGTACCAGCACCATCCAGCTGGTACCCTCTCAAATGTTTTGAGTTTCAGCTCTGTGAGTCCTCTTCTCTAAGTTTCTAAGTTTTAATAATTCCAACCATATTAAACTCAAATCTCCTCTAGGAAAACTGGCTGTGAGGGGCTTAGTTGACTGACAGCCCCAGCTAAGGCCTCACTCTGGCCCCATCACCACAACTGAGCTGACGTTAAACCCCCATGCCCCTACTTCTACTCCTGTCACTCAAGTCATGGTCAGTTCTTGCTAATGCCTGGGCATGCTGTGGTACTAGTGCTAAGCTCATTCCTACGGGATATTAGACTCCACTGATGAGTAACTTTAGCTGGGGACTCCTCACAATCCTGGTTGAAACTTTCTCAGAACTGCTCCAGTGTCTGAGAGTTTTCTGCCTCCCTCTTTTTTCACAGATATCAAAACCGTCCAAAGGTCTGAGAGCTATTTCTCCCTACTTCTACCCTCTCCTTGTTTATCCCTTTCAGGCATTTCCCCGGTAAATTTCTTGTACATTGAATCTCATCTTGGTGACTGCTTCTCCAGTGAACTAACATGGAAGCAGTTGCAGTGGTCCAGGCAGGGCATGATACCAGCTTGAAGGAGGAAACTGGCAATGGAGATGGAGAGAAGTGAGCAGATATGACAAGTATTGGTGTGTATTACAGTGAATAATGCACAATGTCTGCTGTGTGATTAGATGTGAGGGAAGGTCGAATGCAGGGATTTTAAATTATATCAAACAGCACTGGACTACCGTCTCTAGCAACTTTGGATATAACCTCCTCTTGTTTTACAAAACAGAGTTTCCTTTGGGATTCATTGAGGCAAAGCCTCTCCTCAAGATTTAAATCATGACAGATAACATTCCAAAGGGAAGTTGTATCAGTGATATGCAGGGACAGATTAGGCAGTTACCATATTAATATTTCTCTCCTTCATTCTTTATCATGGTTCTTTCCTCCTGAGTTATTTTGTGTATTTTCAGCTTAAACAAATCATTTCTCATGACATTTGACTCTCAGCAGCCCTCATCATAGATGATTTCTTGCTGTTTCTTTAGCCACTTGTCTTGTAGGACACACACACCATCAGTTCTCTTCCCACTACACTGGCTACACCTTCAGGGGTTTTTTGTGTATATATTTCTTATTGAAGTATAGTCAGTTTTACAATGTAGTGTCAATTTCTGGTGTACAGCATAATGCTTCCGTCATGCATGAACATACATATATTCATTTTTGTATTCTTTTCTACCATAAGTTACTACAAGACATTGAATATAGTTCCCTGTGCTATACAGTAAAAACTTGCTGTGTATCTATTTTATATATATATATATATATTAGTATCTGCAAATCACAAACTCCCAATTTATCTCTTCCCACCCTTTCCCCCAGTAACCGTAAGTTTGTTTTCTCTGTCTGTGAGTCTGTTTCTGTTTTGTAAATAAGTTCATTTGTCCTTTTATTTTATTTTAGATTCCACATATAAGTGATATCATATAGTATTTTTCTTTCTTTTTTGGGCTTACCTCACTTAGAATGACAAATGACATTCTCCAGGTCCATTCATGTTGTTGCAGATGGCATTATTTTATTCTTTTTTATGGCTGAATAGTATTCCATTAGTATAAATATACCAGAACTTCTTTTTTTTTTTTTAATAGACTTTATTCTTTTAGAGCAGTTTCAGGTTCACAACAGAATTGAGCAGAAAATACAGAGAGTTCACATATAGCCCTCCCCACCCACACATATATACTCCCCTACCCTCAACATCTCTCACCAGTGTACCACAACTTCTTTCAGCCAGTCATCTGTTGATGGACATTTAGGTTACTTCCATGTCTTGGCTATTGCACATAGTGTTGCTATGAACACTGGGGTGCACACCTTCAGTTTTTATTGCTGGTTGCTCCTCTGCTTCACCTTTAAATGTTGGAGTGCCCCTGGACTCAATCTTTAGTCTTCTCCTCCATTTATACTCATTCCTCTCACCTCCTAGATAATTTTATCCAGTCCTGTGTCAAATACCATTAATACGCCCATGGCTCCCAAATTTACATATGAAACCCTGATTCCCAGACTTCTCTCTGAGCTCCAGGTTTGCCATCCAACTGGCAACTCAATGCTGAATATCTAATACACATTTCCAACTTACCTAATATGAACTTTCAGCTTCCCACTGACACTCCCCTTCCTCTGCAATCCTCCACCTTCCCCAGCCTTCCCTGTCTCACAAAAGGCTCCTCCCACCCCCAGGGGCTTCCTCCTCCATAACTATTCCCCTTCCTCCTCTCTAGACCCCATAAGCATCAGCAAACCCTGACACATTTGGTCAGAGCTAACCTCCTCTGTCACTTCCTACTCCCTTCACTAGCTGTTTCTTCATAGAGTCTTTAACTATATAAATATGTGTGCATGTATGTATACTTTTTGTTTATCTGTGAAAAAACAGAATAAAAAACAAGAATGTAAGCTTGTCTCTTTGCTTATAGCTATTTCCCCAGCGCCTAGAACTGAACCTCACACAGAGCAGGCGTCACAAATATTTGTCAGATTAATGAATGACTAGGGGGAAAATACATGATTCAAGGAATCAGAAAAAAGCTCCCTGCTGCTCAGATATTACCTAGTTGTATCCTTTTAGGACTTATAGTCTGAAAATCATTTCTTGCTTGCAAATGGAAGTATTCACTAATAAGATTTTCAGGTCACTGAAGCCATTAATATAATAATAGTAATGACTTTTGACCAACATTTTAAATTCTTATTTATTTAATGATTTATACTTCACTAGTATTATCTGCAAAGTGAGTAGGTTAATAGATACATTTACACTTTTCAGGATGCACAAACACCTAACCAAAGGCATTGTTTCCCAGATAGCAATCAGCTGGTTTCCAATTAAATTAAAATCCCGATTTTAAAAAATTGAACATGTTCTTTTCCCTTGCATTGCTCTTTGCTGCTTCTTTAAAGCAATCATCTCCTTATCTTCTTGAAATGGATTATTTGATGATTTCTGATCAATGTCCTACAACCTTGAACTTTGCAAGTTATTATTTGTTACCTGACAGTTGGCCCCAGTCCCCTTCCCTTAGTTGCACCCCAGAAACTTAGAAGGCATATCCTTTAAAACACTTCATCTTGCCAGTACATTTGGTCCACACTAGTATACATTTCATTTTTAAAGGCAAAACTACTTTTTCTGGCACCACCAGCACCCTGAGCAGATGAGCCCAGTAGCTATGCCATGAACAGATTGTTCTGGGGACATTTGAAGGTAGGGATGTCTAAAAGCAACATTAGAGGGTTACATATGTTTTCCTGGCAAATGAGTTTCCTGAGAGCATTTGGTCAAAAAGCCAGTCTCTCCACGGCAAGCTCATCAGAGTTTCTGAGGGAAATCGTCAATCACTGAGCTGTCAGAAAATCCTTAAGGAAAGACTTAAGGAAGAAAGAACCAGACCTGTAACAAAGAAAAGTGCTAAAAAAAAAAAAAAAAAAAAAAAAACTGTAGTTCCATCTTTGAAATGGAAAGCATTCTTTACTCGACAGAAAACAATTTACATGTTTAGCTTCTGCAAAAGATGATGGGTGCTAGCTGGAATTGAGTGATTAAGAAACTATTAATTAGCAAGGCCAAGTGTTTTAAATACTTGTCTTAAATACACCTTACTATATGGATAAGAATGTGTCTTTTATGAAAATAGTTTTTCCTGTTTATCTCATGCTTCCTACAAAATATTAACTCCCCAGAACTAAATGTATTCAGATATTACAACAATCAAATAAAATTAAAAGTAATTTGATTTCTCAAAAAAAGAAACATAGTTTTCTTTTTAAAAAATAAATTAGATAGTTTGTGCATTACCTTAATTTCAGTTACATATTTGCCACAGAATATGAAAACTTGCACTGTGTCATTACAGAGTATGAGATCTCTGTTTTTATTTTAGATAGCTGAGGTTATTTATTTTAATGTCTGATTTTGTGAAAAACTGTGTTTTATAACTTTGCTCACTGTCACCAGCTACTGGTCTTTACTTTGGTTTCCCTCCTTTGTGTTACATTCTCTTTACTATGGCATTGTCATACCAAACTTGCTGCCTATAATTCCTTCATTAACTTTTTTAACAATCATTTATTGAGCATCTACTACATGCCAGGAGCTATTCTGAATACGGGAAATATACTGTCAATACTAATCTATGTCCTCAGGGTATTCACTGTCCAGTTTTGTGCTGGAATGCCTAGAATGGAGCTTCTTTGGGGAAATTTTTAATAAACATATGTATCATATTATACTACTTGTTGTCCTGCTTGCTTCTCCCACCAGACTGGAAGGTCTTGAGGGCAGAAACCATATAATGGGCCTCCAGGATCCTCCTAATCTGTCACTGTGCCAGGTCTACAGAAAATGCCCAGTAAATACAATCACATCTTGGATCAGTTCCAAATGTCTCAAGAATATCAGATAAGAGACAAAGGTAAAATCAATTGTGCTTTTCCTGATGGCATCTAGAATGGCGATCTCCAGGTTCATCCATGTTGCTGAAAATGGCATCATTTTATTCTTTTTTATCACTGAGTAATATTCCATTGCAAAAATGTATCTGCATTATTTGAACGGAATATATAAAACGTTCATTGACCCATTTTTTTCTGCTTTGTAGTTCCTGACAGTTGCTCCCAAAAGGATAGAGAATTGTGTCATTTGTGTCTCTTATCCATCACTTGGCATATTACAGGGACTTCATGAATACTCTGCCATGAAGACTTTTTGAAACTTCACCATTGAAAATCTAAGTTGTGCACATTTAACAAAGTAATTTGGAAATCCTAAAATCCTGATAGATTAATCAAACATTCAAAGCACCTATAAAGCTTCAGGGTGTATATTATAATATCTTCCATGAAGATATTTCCTGGATATCCATTTTCTTTACATGACTCCTGCCACAAAATCCTGAAGTCTTTTTTTCCAGCTTCAACAGAAGTTTCCTCTTCCTTCAAGCAAGTAGGTCTGACACGTACTCAGGATCCGTAACTTTCCTTTGCCTGTGTTCTTTGGAAACACAACTATTTCTGACTGGATTCAATCCTAACAAAACTGAAATCTTAATATAAAAAATCAGAGTAGTTACAGAGGGGAAGACTTCACGTAAGATGCCTATAGGAAATTGCCATACATTTTTCTCCCCAAAAGCTACACATTCCCTCTTTCATTGTAATTTTTGAACTTGTTTTGAAAACTGCAATGAACGCTTCACCAAAATGTCAGCTTATCATGCCTTTTTATCAAAGAATGCTAATATTCATATCATTAACTAAAATTCAGAATTTAGTAGTGCAAAATTTAGTAGTGCAAAGACACTGATTCAACAAATATGACCTGGTTCGGCTTTTTCACACTGTTACAGGCAAACCTCCAGAATCGTTAACAGCAATAAATTAATTGTTGAAAATAAAGGCAATATTCTCATTAATAGCACAGAGAGTATAAAGCTAACTTTAAAAGGTGAATTATAATTAGACGTCAGGTAGATACAGAATCTCAGGAAGAACTTTCCTCATCTCCACCCACTTGTACAAAGTAACTGTCCTTTTCTCTTTATTTTTTTCTTTCCTTTCTCCTTATTTTCTGGAGTTATATTCAATTCAGTAGTTTCCAGACTTAGAGATCTGATTGACCAGAAGAAGTACTTTCTGTTGAGAGAAAATGGCCATGTTACTTCTGTGCTTCTATATGTGATACTTTCTGTCTCTTGTTCCAGACCCTTTCCAAGAATGTGACTACAGCAAATAGCCTTGCAGGATAAAGATGGCATCTCTCTCCTGATTAAAGGGCATGCTTGCTGCCCATTACAAAATATTCAGGTTCCCTAAACTCAGGGTCCCTCCCCTTTCGTGCAGCTCACTGCATGTGCTGGTGCCATCTGGTCTCTTGCATATTCCCTCAGGACTCAAGGAACTGACACAAATGTGCCGATGTCCCTTGCTGCTTGTTGTACTGTGAAAAATAAAGTCTTTGTCTCTGAATGAGTTGCTTGTCTTCTGCCAGCATCCATGAAACTGTAACACACTAATTTACTAGCTTGCAAGTATAGTGAAATCTCAGAACCTTGAGAGTTCTTGACAGGTTTTAACAATACAGAAAAAAATAACTACCAGCTCTTTTTTCACTAAAATTTAATTTTGAAAAATTCTCCCATTTACTACCACCATCCTTATATGAAAGATTAGAAAACATATATATTAATAAAGGAGAGTGCAAGAAAAATTTGGTCAAAGACTGTTAACCTCCCAGGCCAAAGACTTCCACGAGTTTGGGCAACACATCCTGCATAGTGTTGACTCAATTTCAACTCTGCAGGGACCCAAAGGGTGGTGCTTCTGAGAGTTCAGAAGGTTGCTAAGTAAAACCTGCTAAGTAAAAACTTTCCTATAGTTGAACTGTGCAACTCTCACAAGACTCCATCACATTCATGAGAGTGGTTTCTTGTAACAGTGAGGGAGGAAGACATTAGGATGGACCAGAGATCAGGGAAGACACTGGCTTCCCATCCATAAGGCTCTGAGATGGAAAGCGGAGAGAAAAAGCTGAGAGGTGGGGCATCCTGGCAGCTGTTCCATCTGCTGCAGTGGCAGAAGCAGGCAGTCATTCTGGGGAGCTGCAGTATCAGGTGGCAAAACCCCTCCGACTCCTGCCAAGTCTAACATTTGGTTACAAAGGAACAGCATCTGGAAATACTTTTTTCTTCCACTGGACTCTATTCCATATGGACAGTCACTTCAAATATATACTGAAAAGCCAAAGCTTAAATCTACATCCACATTAAGGAAAAAGGAAGAAAAAAAAAGAAAACCTGGCAGAAATTTTTTGTTCCTAAAATAAGCATGATATAGTCTAAATCCTTAAAGGAAGTTTAGAACCTGTCTCCGTTACTCCATCTCTCCATACAAATTGGACTCGATTGTCTTTTGAAACCAGCTAAAGAGCTCCTCAGACCAAATGAGGGCTCTTCAAATTGTGGCCGTTCGAGCAAGAAACAAGGCAAAGCTCCCTGGTGGCAGCTCAGACTTTCCTTCCTTGCCTTCTGTCTATGCTCACATCACCTGTTAAATCAAGTGTAAGGGATTTGAGTCACTAATCATGAAAAATGGTAGGTAAATGTCTAAGTATGATCATGATAAACAACAATTGACTTAAATCTTTTCTAAGCAGTTAAGATTTCAGGTTCTTCTAGCATTTTAACAGTAATTACTTCCTATTCTCCTCAATACATTGCATTTTTCATCTTATTAAAGAATTCTGAGCCCCATAAAAGCATATTTCCACAGCTCTAAGGTTCCATTCCACAGACAAGCAAATATTCTTTCAGAGGATATAGTCTTGCTGCAAAAGTATTTCTTTCCAGCAACTTGGCTCAGTAATTCTTTCCACTGTAATTGTTGCTCATGTTCTCATGCTTTAAAAAATCCCTAAAAGGCTGGGAGAAAGACAGAATCTTTGACTCTTCTGATAAAGAATGAACAAGGTCTACATTCTAACAGTCTTGGCTGGTTAACTTGGAGGAAGCTCTACATTCTAACTAACACTCTTGGCTAGTTAACTTGGAGGTACTTTCCTTCTTGAAAATCTTTCTTAAGATAAAGATTACAAAAGAAAAAACAGGAAAGCTTCAGTGGGGAAGACTTCCTCATCAAGGTTTCAGATTTCTCCAACATGACTCCATCCAGAACACCCTTGGGGCATCTTCAACATTCAACCTTGCCTTTTCCTCCATCCCTGCCCTCACCTCTCCATTCCTGGATTCTAAGACTGTTCTCTCACCACAGGGCCTTGGCACCTGCTGTTCCAACTGAATAACACCTCACTGTGGACGTCATCTTCTGGAAGTCCTTCCTGATGCCTGCCTGGGTTCAGTGTACTCTGGAGCCCACTCCAGGTCTATCTCACTCTATCACAATATGTGTGTGTGTTGTGCACTATAATTGCTGGTTTTCTTTCCTTAATTTCCTTTTGATAAGGCTCAATGAAGTCTGGAATTTTTCAGGAATTAATACATTATATGACACCTTGTAATCACTCAGTAGATATTTGTTGGAGTAATGAATGAGTAAATTTTTCCAACCTTGCTTTTGCATTTTGAATCAAACCAAAGTAAACCTACTTACACTTAGCTGAATATATTCAGGATTTGAGGAGCTACAAAATAATCCAGTCGTACAGTAAGCCTGCTGTACTTCAATAAAGAAATAATAGGTAGCTCAGAAAATCAATATGAATCGAAATGGTAAGTAAGGCAGACTTTGATTTGATACAGCACATGCATTTCTAAATTCAGCAGAGTGTAGGTAGAGCAGGAAGGCACATCCCAGCACAGAATATTCTTTCTGCTCTACAAAAATATTTATAGTGAAAGGAAGAGGGATTTAATTCATGTATAAACACAAGATATCTTTAAATATTTCCATAAAACATCTTCATTAATCACAGACTCTTCTTTCCAAAATATTAAAAGAATGTATTAATCTTTACTAAAGCAATATATATAATGTATTCACCATTTTCTTATTTAAAAAGTGATTTACTCCTCTGAGAAAAGCATGTACTTAACTAGGTATATGTATATAATTTATTTAAAAGTAAAATTACATTTTAGAAAAAAAAAAGCTTGTAAATTTTAATCTAAAAAAAGTAAGTGTTTAGAAACCATAAATTATATTTAAATGATATTTTCATTACTCTAAAGTGCCGACAGAAGTATTTATTACTTTTGATAACAGCAATACTCCTCATCATTTATTGCATATTTTACGTTTGTAGACAAAAAACATTGATCCAATTATCTTAGTTCTGGCTGCCATAACAAATTATCATAGACTGGGTGACTTATAAAAGACATTTATTTCTCACAGTCCTGGAGACTGGAAGCCCAAGGGCAGGGTACTGGCACGGTGGAGTTGTGCTGACAGCTCTCTTCCAGGTTGCAGATGCCCGCTTCTCCTTTGTACAGCAGAGCACAACAAGCTTTCTCCTCTTGTCAAACCTCATGACCTCATCTAACCCTAATTACCTCCCAGAAGCCCGCACCTCTTCATAGCATCACGTTGTTGGGTAGGGTTTCAACAAATGAACTTCGGAGGGACATAACTATTCAGACCATAACAGATGTTGAGCCAAGAAACATACTTAAAACAATGAATAACAGTTGAAGGCAGTGGTTGTTAAGACAATTAGTTGCATAGCTTTCACTGAAAAGAGTAACAGAAGGAAGATGTAATCCGAGAAGGCTTCACAGAGGAGTTGTGACTTCATCGGGGTCAGGTGAGACTCAGTAAAGTGGGAAGAGAAAGTCATTCTGGGCAGGGAAGTGGAGAGAGCCCAGCAGGACGAGTGCAGTCTTCATGGTGAGTTCCAAGCCAGGACCATCAGAATAGAAAGAAGCCAGACACACTTACATGCGGAGTTTGGGCTCATCAGAGAGGCATCAGAGGCTTTTTTTAAAGACCAAGAGGTACAGATCTACCTTTGATATTTTAAGATTAATTTGCCCATGCTTTACAAATACATTGGAGATGGGAAAGACCTGGGAAAGAAAGACTTAGTTTTCCCAAGCACAGTGGAAATGAAAAAGGAGAGAGTCAATGAATGAAACATCCCAAGGGACAGCCAGACAGGACTTAATAGCTGTGCCAGGAGGAGGAGTCCTGAAGGCCAGTTGCCTCCATTTCTACAGCAGGCGAATGTCCCATTTCAACCCTTGCCATGCTGACACCCCAGGGATCTTTTCTTACAAAGTCCCTTCTTTAAATGCCATTCTGGGCTCCCCATCACCCTCAGGATATGGCAAAGAACCCTGGAATGACCCTGAATGATCTGATTCGTGCTTATCTCTGCAGCATTCTCTGCGACCTCACTCCCCTACTCAGCACACTCCTTCGGCACCTAGGTCCCCTCCCAAGAGGCTTCCTTGGTTTATCAATTTGAATGTCACTGCTTTATATAAACCTTTTCTTTCTTACCAAACTGGATAAGGTTGCCTGGTTATGTGATTCCATAATGCTGAATTTCTGAGAATGACCCGTCACTTTCACAATCCCTTGTACAATATCTTCTTCTCCACTAAACTGTAAATTCCATGGAGGCAGAGACTTTGCGTGGTATGTCTAGGGTTATAGCCACCTTACCTAATCCAGTGCCTTGAAATACAAATTGCATGCAAACAGTGTTCATTATACAAGTCAATGAGATCCTAAACTACTGAGTGCTAGTCATCTAAATGATGTTTTGGCCACAGCACTTCACCCAAAATTCAGATCATGGAAGAGGAAACCACCATGCAAAAAACAAATAAAAAACTACCAGCAGCTGTGCACTCGCTTCTGCCAGTCTATAATTACCTCCTTCATTCAGTCCTCACCTACCCAGCATTTGATTGTTTTGTATTCACAATATGTTTGCGTGTTCTCCACCCATTACCACCTAAATCCAGAGAAAATAACAGTTGACAAGTCTAGTCTCTATTTTATCTCTCCTAATTACCTCCATATCCAATTATTTTAAATATTAAGAGATATAAAGTTATAAAAATTAAGCATTTTGAATTTTTAATATGCTGAAAGTTATAAGACCTAGTTCTTTCCTCTGATCCTGGGAGGATTTTTCTCATCTACTATAATTCAGCTTTAGATGCTATTGAAACAAAAGAATGATTCCACTTCCAATAGAACCTATAAACCAACTTTGATGAGAGTTATCATGAGCGGATGTCGAATAATGTCAAACACTTTTTCTGTGTCTATTGAGATTACCATGTGATTTTTTACCCTTCCTTTTGTTAATGTGGTGTATCACATTGATTGATTTGCAAATCTTTACCCATGCTTGTATCCCTGGGATAAATCCCACTTGATCGTGGTGTATGATCCTTTTTATATATTGTTGGTATACAGGGAAAATATCTCAACATAATAAAAGCCATTTATGGCAAATCCACAGCTAACATAACACTCAAAAGTGAAAAGCTGAAAGCTTTTCCTCTAAAATCAAGTACAAGGCAAGATGTCCACTCTCACCACATCTATTTAATGTAGTTGGACATCCTAGCCACAACAATCAGACAAGAAAACAAAATAAAAGGCATCCAACTGGGAGAGAAGAAGTAAAACTGTCATTATTTGCAGATGACATGATACTATATATAGAAAACCCAAAAGTCCCCACAAAAAATCGATTCAAAGTAATAAATGAATTCAATAAGGGTGCAGCATATAAGACTAATTTATAGAAATCTGTTGCTTTTCTATACACTTGCAATGAACTATCAGAAAGAAAAAGAAAAATCTCACTTAAAATTGCACCACAAAGAAAAAATTACCTAGGAATAAACTTTACCAAGGAGGTGATAGACCTATGCTCTGAGAGCTATGAAACATTGAAGGAAATTGAAGATGATTCAAAGAAATGGAAAGATTTCCATTTTCTTGGATTGTAAGAAATAGTGATGTTAAACAGGCTATACTATGAACAGCAACCTGCAGATTTAATGTGATCCCTATCAAAATACCTAAGACATTTTCCACAGAACTATAAGAAATAATCCTAAAATGTATATGGAACCATAAAGGACCCCAAATTTTCTAAAGTGACCTTGAGCAAAAATGAATAAAGCTGGATGCATCATGCTCCCTGACTTCAGGCTATACTACAAAGCTGCAGTAACTAAAACAGTGTGGTACTTGCACAGAAACAGACACATAGATCAATGGAACAGAATAGAGAGCCCAGAAATAAACCCACACAGCTACAATTAACCTATGACAAAGGAGGCAAGAATATACCATGAAGAAAAATCAATGTCTTCAATAATAGGTACTGAGAAAACTGGACAGCTACAATATAAAATGAGATTAGAACACTCCCTCACATCATATACAAAACTAAACTCAAAATGGGTTAAAGACCTAAATGTAAGACCTGAAACAATAAAACTCCTAGACAAGAACATAGACAGAACACTCTTTGACATAAACTGTAGCAATATTTTTTTGAATCTGTATTTAAGGCAAAAGATATAAAAACAAGAATAAACATATGATACCTAATTAAACTTAAAAGCATTTGCACAGAAAAGGAAACCATTGATGAAACAAAAAGACTACCTACTAATTGGGAGAAAATATTTGCAAATAACATGACCAATATGGGGATAATAGCCAAAATATATAAAAAACTCATACAACTTAATATCAAAAAATAAACAACCCAGTCAAAAAGTGGGCAGAAGTCCTGAGTAGACATTTTTGTGAAGATTACATACATATGGCTAACAGGCACATGAAAAGATGCTCAACATCACTAATTACTAAAAAAATGCAAATCAAACCACAAATGAATATCACCTCACACCTGTCAGAAAGGTTAACATCATAAAGTCTACAAATAACAAATGTTGGCAAGGATGTGGAGAAAAGGTAACTCTTGTATACTATTGACGGGAATGTAAATGGGTGCAGCCGCTGTAGAAAACGGTATGGAGATACTCAAAACTAAAAATAGAAGGACCATTTGACCCAACAATTCCACTCCTGGGGATATATCAAAAAAAAAAGAAACACACTAATTTGAAAAGATATATGCACCCCAATGTTCATAAAAGCATTATTTACAATTGCCAAGACATGGAAGCAAACTAAGTGTCCATCAACAGATGAATGGATAAAGAAGCTGTGTGTGTGTGTGAGTGTTTGTGTGCGTGCATGTGTATAAAATCGAATATATATATATATATATACATATAAATAATAGAATATATATATTCATATATATATATATATAAAATAGAATACTACTCAGTCATAAAAAGAATGAAATTTTGCCATCTGAAACAATGTGGATGGACCTAGAGAGAATTAAGTGAAATAAGTCAGAGAAAGACAAATACAGTATGATAACACTTTAATGTGGAATCTAAAAAGTAATGAATGAATGTATATAACAGAAAAAGACTCAGAGAACAAATCAGTGTTTATCAGTAGGGAGAGGGGAGGGGGAAGGGTCACCATAGGGGTAGGGGTTAAGAGATACAAACTACTATGTATAAAATATATAACCTACAACGATAAAGCACAGGGAAATACAGTCATTATTTTGTAATAACTTTAAATGGAGTATAACCTATGAACATATTGAATCACTATGCTGTACACCTAAAAATGAATATAACATTGTAAGTCAATAGCTTCCCATTTTCAAAAAGTTGCCCAAAAATTGAATCCTGAAGTATACTCCCTTCTAATGTAGAAAATGCCCAATTCTTTATTCCCTTTATTATATAAATTCTTCTTTTTATGGGGTATTTGCCAGTTGCAGAGGACTGGCAAAGGAAACAAAAAATACTCTTTCTCTCTACATTTATTAAACAAGTTTCAAACAAGCAAAGGATATGTCGATTAGAGTGTAAATGGTTGGAAGGCAGAAACCATTGTCCAAAGCGCTTTTTGTGTAGTAGAAATTCAGTAACTTTCTAACTTGACAATATCTTATTTAATTGCCAGTCTCAGAAAGCACTTCTCTATCTTAGTGGAACACTGACATAGCCTAAGCCCACCAAATTAATAAAGAACTTGTAGGACTTTACCTATTTAAAAAACCAGAGATTATCAAAAGATAATTAAAGGATTAAAAACGAAAAGTTGAAGAGAAAGGCTAAAGGACATGGAATTTTTTCCACCAAACTGTCTTGAAACTTCACTTGGAGAAGAGAATTCTTACCATATTGCTACCATTATCATATAATTGAGTCTTTATTAGATATCAGTTCTGTTCTGATTGTTTTACATGAATGGCTTGAGTGTTTTCTCCTTTATGGACCTCCATATCTACTATAAGCAAGGTGTGCTATAAACCGTGACTCTTCTCAAGGAAATGAGAATAAACTAAAACCTTTAGGTTAAAGAGGAAAGGTATAAGAGTAAGGAGTGTATAGTAATAAGAAAATTATTAAAACTACAGTCAAATTCTGTTTGCATTAAGTAGTCAAGAAATGGGGACCTCTGACTAATTAATTGTCCAATTAAATCTTACACTGTAACAAGTACTGCACATTCCAAAAAATTTAAAAATAAAATATGCTATTGAAAAATTGTATTTATTATAATCTAATCTATACCTGATCCAGACTCTCTCAGGATCTCTTCAGATTTTGTGACCAACATCAGAATGACATTAGTCCCGTAAAACATTTGGAGTGTTTTGCTGTGTTCTAATAAATCCCTGATCTTGACAGTAATTTATTTACCTGTCTTTTTCTTACTTTTCCAATGACAGTTTAATGCCAATCCTGACTCCAAATTAAGTAGTTATGAAGTCGGAAAATAGGACTTTTTGTCTTGAGTCTGCCACTACCTTTGTGACCTTGAGTGAGTCAAATAATCTCTTTGTATAATAAGGAGGCTATTGGAATAATTAGCCTTTTCTAAAATCAGAATCCATGATGGTAAGAATAGTCATTCTTAAAAAAGTACTGTTTAGAAAATCATTAATGTAACTATTTTTTTTTTAAGTTTTCCTTTTTCTACCTAGAGAGTATGAAAATCAGTGAATGAGCACAAACATCACTCTATTTGGAAGAGCCATGAACTCTGGTAGTGTTTAACTGATGTCTCTCTCCTGGAACTTCTCTCAGGGGAAAATTCAGTTGTGATAACTGATATGTGAGTGTTAGGCCTTTAGGGTGGCAGTCAGGCCAGAAGGAGGGCTCTGGAAAGAGTTCAGGACAGGTAGGCACATCTGATAGACGTGGAAAGGATTGCCTGACCCCTGGTGCTGGCCCTCTGCCTGTCTGGACCAGGACTGACCCGGGCCATTTGGCCTCCATGCCTTTCTTGCTTACAGATTGGCACGTCTTAGCCACCACCCCCATCCTGATGTCTGACACTTAGACATCTTTTACCAAAGCTGCAATATCCTCAGCCAAGCTCCCTTGGCCATTGGGCTTTCTAACTTACATTTCTGCTACTCCAACCATTTTCTACCTTCCTATCCCAGGCCAGGGTTGACAGTTTTTACTAGCCACCCACTGCCACTAGGCCCCAGACAGGAAAGAAGCTGTCTATGGAATATATTTCTAGCCAATATTTTAAACACTAAGTTAATTCATTCTTTCAACAAGCAATTTGTTAAGAATCTACTGTGTGCCAGGAACTATAAATTAACAAAGAAACGGTAGGTAGAAACAGGTGCTAAGATGGAAATGATACGGGGTGATGTTACAGGAATGCTAAAGATTTCTTTAGGTTGGGTGGTCGGAAAAGTCTCACTGAGGTGGGGACATTTGAGCTGAGTCAGGAGTGATGGGAAGGAGGCAGCCACACAATGAACTGGGAGAAAGAGATGGACAGTCATGGACAGACTATGACAAAGGCCTCAAGACAGCCGTGGGCTTGGTGAATTGAGAACAGAAAGAGCAAGGTGGCCAGGACACAGGTTGGAGAGAAGACAAAATAAAACTGGAAAGTTCGGCTGAGTTAAGGAACTTGGATTTAACTCTAAGGGTAGTGGAGGGTCTGAAGCAGTGAAGTGGCATGATGTGATCTATATTTTAAAAGATGGTAGAGGGACTACAGTAGAATCCAGGAGGTTCATTCCAAGCCCATTGCAATGGTTCAGGAAAGATAGCTGGTAGCTTAGACTAGAGCTACCATGGAGATAGAAAAAGGTGGATATGATTTGGAGGTAGGAGGGGGCAGGACTAGATAACTGGTTAGATATAGGCCATAAGGGGAAGAGGGATCAAAGATGAGTGCTAGATATTTAGCAACTAGGTGGTCACATCATTTACTGATGGTTTAAGTCTGTGAAAGCAGTGGTACACTGACAAATGTATAACAACCAGCTCTTTGGAGGAAATATCCCTGATTTGTATTTGATTTCAGGATATGAATACTCCCACCACTGACTAATTCATTCTACAGACATGACGTCAGTGAATGAGAGATGGTCCCAAGTCGGCTCTCAGGACTTGGGAGAAGTCACAGCACATCATCGTCGGGAACAAGTTTTGAAGAAGGAATAAAATCAAGAATTTTAATGCGGTCTGGACTAAAGTTAAAAACCTTACTAGACACCCAAGAGTCAATAAATTAACTGTCTATGAGGACTAAGTTGTATTTTTGCAATCAAGGTAACTAGAAGGCATTATTTTAATTCCCTATAGAAACAGCTTCACTGATCTCTTTTCCTTTTCTTCTCTCTCCTCTTTTTCTGCTCTTCTCCTTGTTTTATTTTTGTCTGTGTAAGTATCTGCATGTGTGTGTTAGTTTTCTATTGCCACTGAAATAAATTACTATAAATGTAGTGATTTAACATAAACCTATTATATTTTGGTTGTGTAGGTCAGAAGCCTGACATAGGTCTCTTGGGGCTAAAATCAAGGTGTTGACAGGGCTGTGTTTCTTTCTGGAAGCTCTATGGGAGAATCCATGCCCTTGCCTTTTCCAGTTTCTGGGGACTGCCTTGGCCCATGGTCTTCTCTCACCATCTTTAAAGCCACAACAGTGAATTGAGTCCTTCTCATACTGTACCTCTCTGACCTCTTCTGCTTCCCTTTTCCACGTCTAAGGACCCTCATGATTACATTGGACCAACCCAGAAAAAACAGATAATCTCCCCATTCTAAAGTGATTAGCAACCTTCATTCCATCTGCAACCTAATTCCCTTAATCTAACATATTCACAAATTCCAGAGAATAGGCCGGGGTACCACAATATGTACATATACACACACAAGGACTGACACACACACGTTTATGTTTGCATATCTGTACGTGTGTGTGTGTGTGTGTGTGTGTGTGTGTGTGTAATATGTATCTATACCCTCATACATTTATCTAACACATAAGCTTACACATTTCTCCTACTAGAACTTGGTCCAAGAATTCTCTTCTACAAGAACAATGGTATACTTCCTTTTTTCAGTTCAAAAAGACTGAAAAATCCATTATGTCACCCTTACCTTGATTTCCAAGAAGCTCAAAGCTAAATTTAAATCTCAGATATGAATTTGCTCACCCCGGATGATCACTACATCTATTTACCACCTTCTATTTCAGATCTGTATTTAAACGTTTGTTTATAATTCCACTATATTATACATTTTCATATTGGAAACCCCTTCAAAGGCATTTTTTGGGAAATAGAATAAGTTTAAAATTATAAACAATAACAGATCTGAAGGAAATCTCAGGAAAGCAAAACGATAGCATTACACTTTCCATAGCTCGATGTAGAACACAATATTAAAAAACAAATCATGGAAAGCTAAAACCATACAGTAATAAGGCTCCAAATCCCCGAGCAGGGGAAGAACGTTCACACCAGCTTTGCATTTCCCACCGAGCTCTGAGGCACTCCAAGAAAATCAGAACGTGATAATCCCAGTCAGACAGAGTATCCAAAAGAAGAAAGAAAGACGACGTTCCAGGAAGGAATGGAGCCTGAGCGGCTGGCAGCTCTCACTCCATGAAAAGCTCTGAATTTCCCCAAGCTTTGCTGATCCCGGGACATTCATCCTTTCCTAATACTTCACCTCGGAGGCCCAGAGGCAAGTTGAAAGGCTGTAGATGGGCCACCGAGCATGAAATGCTTCGCACACACACTGAGAGCCCCCAGCCCTCCTGGAGCAGGCCTGCCTCCCTCTCCTGCCTGCAGGTGAGCCTGTCCTCTGCGAGACCTGGACGCGTACCAAGAGGCGGCTCCTAACCAGGGGGTCAGGAGGGAAGCCACAGGTGTGTAGAGGAAGGAGAAGTCCTGACTGCCACGCTGCCCACCTGAGAGAGCAGCACACCCCCGTCAAAAGATCTCCTTTCAAGCACAGAAGACAGAACTGAGCTCAAAACCTGGAACCAAACTCTACCAGTATGTGGCCTTGGGTAAGTCACTTAGGTCTCAGAGCCTCACTCAGTCCTTGTCCCCAGAGAAGGATTAATAATAGTGTCCACCTCACAGGTCTGCTGTGAGGATGAAAAGCCACTGTGTATGTAAGTTCCCTAGCGCACTGTCTGACATGGTAAGTTCCCCTTTAAAAGTCAACTATAGGTAATGGTGAAAATAATAATAAAAATTAATAATGCCCCATCTAGTATGCCAACACGCATTGCATACTGGGCAGTCCAACAGACTCTATTTGTATGCACTCTTAAAAACAAAGCCCTAGAAGGTAATTTGGTTCATAGAAAATAACATCGTGAGCATTAACCCTGCAAACAGCCCGTGATATTTATCCCCATCGTTGATTGCAGGCGTACTCTGTCTCTGTTACTGGACTAACCAATTTTTATAAAGAACTTAGTATAATCTTTATAACTACCATAGACTTACTCATCTGAAGCCTGAAATTACTCATCTTACACATAAGTAAACTGAGGCACAGAAAAGTTAAGTCCTTAGCCAGAGCCACACAGCTCCTGAGCTGTAACTTTACACCAGGACCATTTGAGGCCAGAGCTGGTTTCATCGGCAGTAAGCTTTGCTGAGTTTACTGCCTCTCAGAGAGGAGTTGAGAATCCAACCAAATGCTAGTCTTTTAAAAGCTTATTCATATAGGATCCCTCCCCAGAGTAGGCCTCCCTTCACTGAAGCCCATGCCCCTGGCCTTGCTTCTCAGGTTATGGGCCAAGCTGCTGGTTGCCAGATCTTCAGCCAAGTGCCCTGGGACCCAGCTCCAAAGGGTCTCCCTCTCTGCATTCTGTTCTCTTCATTCCCTGAGTTCAGCCCAAATTCTGGATGGTAGGGACAGAAACTTCTTAGTTTCTTTCCACAATGGCACCATTTTTTGTTCTCTGTCTTCTCTCTCCCTCCTAGAAAGCACCAGTGCTTAAAAACTGGCTAAGAACTTCAGGCCAGAAGTTAGATAAACTTAGTTTTAGATCCTGGCTCCAATATTTATTAAATGTGTGACCTTAGGTAAGTTGTTACTGTGTAACATCCAGCTTCTCCACTGGTAGAATGGAGATAATAATGGTATTTATCATATTAGTTTCTAGAAAATATTAGACAATTACATGAAGATTAAATGTACAGCTTTTAGCATAAGATCTGGCACAAAGTGAGCATTCGATATGTGTAAGATATTATAACACTCATTACAGTTCCAATGTTGGATGTCTGTTTTCCTGACAGACTATAAGTCTGGAATTCACTATAGTGTCCCTAGTCCCTATCACAGCGCCCAGCCTCTAGCTGGGGCTTAATGAACACTTTTTGATTGAATGAGTGAAAGAACACTAAGAATGACCCCTTTATCAGACAAATCACAAACTACTCTCACGCTCCAGTATGCTCCCCCTAGTGGTCATCTGATGACTTCCCCTACTTGGGGATTCCTCACATTTGCCTCAAGTGGGATACACTGATAGGGAGAGAGATGTTAGAACTATTTTAGGAGGCCTTCTACATAATGCGTTGCATGAGACCTTTGCACTATGCTCCTTAGAAACCCTTAAAGAGCAACAGTATTTGTCTTGGCTTCTAGAGTCAGACTGCTGTTTCTTTGACAGCGATATGACCCAGACCCTGGCTCACAAGGGACCTCAATTATATTCTGATGACTTAAGTATTCAGAGTCTTCTTTCCAAGGAAGCTTCCTTTCCAAGGAAGTTTCAGAACATAGTTCCCTCACTTGTTGGTGTGTTGTGGCTGAGTAACCACTCCAGTGGAAGAAAATAAACCAGCAAGATGGAAGGAGTTGAAAAGAAGAAGGGCTAGTATGAATTGAGTTTGTAAAGGGGACACTAGGGAGCTTTGAGAAAGGATTTTGGGGGGCTGAAGTCGCTGCCAAACAATAATGAGACATCGTGAGATGAATGGAGAAAGTATTTTAAGATCATTTTCTATGTGGTGAATGGAATACACCAAAATCTTTTCACTAGGCTTTAGGGCACATTTCAATAGCTTTTCAAAGATTTTTGAGAAATCTCAGGAGTGTTTTTTTGAATACGACATCTTGCTAAGACTGCCCTAAGAGGGTCCTGATTCTTTAGCTTTCATTCACACTTGTCAGTGAATATCTATTCCTACCCCCTGGGCTAGGTAGACAGGATCATTCTTTCTTTTTCAACACCTTTAGCCACATACGTCCTATGGAGCCCTGAATAAGTATTTTCTTTTTCAAAGCTGCCCATTATACCCACATTTATTTATTTCCGCTGCATTAAAATGCCGATTTGATGAAGCCGGCAGATCATCCAGCGTAATTTTCCAAGTATCAGTTCCATTTTAAGGACAGATTTCCAATCAAATGGCTGTCCATGCCCCCTTTCCTGTGCTCTGTTGGATGAATAGGCCATTGCTGGACTCCCCGATGTCTGCACAATGGTAAGCTGGTAAGACTGGTTCTCCCGGCCTGAGAGTGGCCCCACTCTCTCACTACGATCAGTGTGACCTTAGTCAGATCATAGAAACTCTGCGGGCCTTCAAGTCTTCATTGTTTTGCATTATTTTCTTTCATTTTGAAAAATTTACATTTGATTTTTTTTAACATTTTTATTGATTTATAATCATTTTACAATGTTGTGTCAAATTTTTCAATTTGTAGAGCACAATTTTTCAATTATACATGAACATATATATATTCATTGTCACATTCCTTTCTCTGTGAGCTACCATAAGATCTTGTATATATTTCCCTGTGCTATACAGTATAATCTTGTTTATCTATTCTACATTTTGAAATCCCAGTCTACCTCTTCCCACCCCCCACCCCTTGGCAACCACAAGTCTGTATTCTATGTCTATGAGTCTATTTCTGTTCTGTATTTATGCTTTGTTTTTTTTGTTGTTGTTGTTGTTTTTGTTTTTTGTTTGTTTTTTAGATTCCACATATGAGCGATCTCATATGGTATTTTGCTTTTTCTTTCTGGCTTACTTCACTTAGAATGACATTCTCCAGGAGCATCCATGTTGCTGCAAATGGCATTTTGATTTTAAATAATACATGTTTATTTTAAAAAATCTCAAACAATGTGAAATTCTACAAAGTGAAATTCTTGTTCTCTTTCTACCTCCTACCCTGATCAGAGCTATGACTAACAGTTGTCATCTTTCTACCTTGTTATACATTTTTTTGTAAAACAGTATATAATTTTTATAATAAAAATATATTTTAGGTTATATTGTGTGCAATTTTCTTGAAAACTAGAACACCAGACAACTTTTTCATGTTTTCAAATAGAAACAGTAATAGAAAGAGAGTTTTCATGAGGCTCAAGTGAAATAATGCATGTGAATACACTTTGACAGTTGTAAGATACTCTACAGAAGCACACAAACACTCTACAAAGCTATCATACTGTTGTTACAATGAGGAGGTCTTTGCTCATGGTTTACTCTTCTTGTGTTGTACTTGGGTTGACTAGCCTTCCCTTTTCCCCTTGTTTTCTTGAAAATAAATTTCTCCTCAATTCAAAAACATATTCTTTTAAATAAAAAATATTTTACCATTTCTAAAATTATGGTGTATATTATAATCAATAGTATGTCTGTTTAATTTGATGGCATTTTTCCCAATCTCACTAAGACATAAAATATGTGTTTTGAATGATGGCACTTGAGCTTTGATGAAATATGCTATGTCTTTATTTCTTCTTCCTTTAATCACTTTGACTACAAAATTGTCACTTTAATTAAACTACCTCATTTCCCTATGCCCAGAATCTTAATCCATTAAATGGTGATAATAATGAGAAGGGTTATTATAAAAAAAAATAACCAGTATAGAGCCTGGCTTATAACAGGCATTTATTAATTATAAATTTCATTTTTTCTTTCTAAATTAAATTCAAAATTCTCAAGTTTATATTAAAACTCTGATCACATCATTGCAAATCGCATATTCTGTCCTTCAGTCAGCCTGTACCAGATGCTATTCCTCAAATCCACTCCACACCTCCCCAGTGCTACCTCACTAAATAGTTGTCTATCAAAATCTCACCTCCTTCAATGGCAACACATGAAATATTTTTCTGATATTCCTGGTACAAATGTGATCTCTTCCACCTTTGATTCTCTGTAGCACCTTATCTGTTCTAATTCACATTTTCTTTTATCTTTGTCTTATCCTCACCCCCTACTTGCTAGAAATTTCCTCAGAACAGATGAGTTCTTCTTCACCTATATACCTCATAAAACAGCACACTCTCTTACATAAAATACGTGTTCAGTAAATAATTTTTTCAATGAAACAAACTTTCAAGGCTAATGTCTGTGGCATTCCTCCCATGAATAGTAGTATTTTTAATATTTCAAATCTCACATCTTTCAACTTGAATATTTGCTAGTCTGGAAACATTTAAAAGTAGTTTGTAGCTTGAAGGCAAATATTCTCTTAATTCCTTCAAAGCCTTATTTTAGGAAAAAAATATCTTTATGCCCAGTGTATTATATTTATTCTAAAGACAAATACACACATTTTTTTCTACATGTAAAATAAGAAAAGATAAAATCAAGTCACCAGTTATAGTCAGTGCCTTGTCACTTTTCTGAAGACAAGAGTAATTGAATATTCTTGAATGTGGATATCCATCTAGTCTCATACACACTTGAATAATAGCCACAAATATTGCCCTGTTTAAACCAAAGCTGTGACTGTAACATCTAGAAGCAACATGTATTTTCTAGCTATTAAAAGTAGAAATATAAGGAGTGGTTAAGTCGGCAGAGTAAGAAGACCCTGAGCTCACCTCCTCCCCTGGGCAAACCAACAGCACAACTATTTACAGAGGAACTATCAATTGGAACAACCTGAAGAGTAGCAGAAAAGATCTTCTACAGCCAAAGATATAAATAAGGAAACACAATGAGATGGGCTGGAGGGGTGGAGACATGGTATAGTCAAGACCCACATCCCTGGATGGGAGACCCATAAATGGGAGAACAATTTCAATTGCAAATGTTCCCCCCAAAAAGCAAGGGGTACAAGGACCACATCAGGCTCCCCAGCCCAGAGGTCCTTCACTGGAAGACAGGCTTCCAGAATATCCAACTTTGAAGGCCAGTGGAGCTTACTTTCAGAAGAGCCAAAGGACTATGGGATATGGATACTCCATTCTTAAAGGGTGCACACAAATCTGGCATGCTCTGGGACTCAAGGCAGAAGCAATACTTTGAACGGAGCCTGTGTCAGACCCATCTGCTGATCTTGGAGACCCTCCTTGAGAGGCAAGGGGCACTGGACTCACTCTGAGGAAAAGGACTCTGGCAGCAGCCATTTGGGGAAGCTCATTCTACCACAAGGACATTGGAAAGTACCATTTTGGAATTTTTAGCAGAAGAGTTTAAGCAGTCAAAATTGGGGTACTGCTGGATCCCATAGGACATCTCCAACATAAAGCCACTTCACCAAGATCAGGAAACATAACTAAGCTACCAGATACATAGAAATAAAAACAGCAAGTTACATAAAATAAGGTGACAGAAGAAAGTTTTCTAAACAAAGGAACAAGGTAAAGCCCCAGAAAAAGAACTAAGTAAAGCAGAGATAGCAATCTACCTGATAAAGAACTAATGATCATAAAGCAGCTCAAAAAAACTTGAGAGAAGATTGGGTGAACACAGTGGAAGTTAGAATTTTCTAACAGAGTTAGAAAATATAAAGAAGAACCAAACAGTGGTAAAGAATACAATAACTGATTCTACATTTTGAAATCCCAGTCTATCCCTTCCCACCCCCTGCCCGCTTGGCAACCACAAGTTTATATTCTATGTCTATGAGTCTGTTTCTGTTTTGTATTTATGTTTTGTTTGTATTTTTTTTAGATTCCACATATGAGTGATCTCATATGTTATTTTTCTTTATCTTTCTGGCTTACTTCACTTAGAATGACATTCTCCAGGAACATCCATGTTGCTGCAAATGGCATTATGTTGTTGGTTTTTATGGCTGAATAGTGTTCCATTGTATAAATATACCACCTCTTCTTTATCCAGTCATCTGTTGATGGACATTTAGGCTGTTTCCATGTCTTGGCTATTGTAAATAGTGCTGCTATGAACACTGGGGTTCAGGTGTCATTTTGGAGTAGGGTTCCTTCTGGATAGATGCCCAGGAGCGGGATTCCTGGGTCATATGGTAGGTCTGTTCCTAGTCTTTTGAGGAATCTCCATACTGTTTTCCACAGTGGCTGCACCAACCTGCATTCCCACCAGCAGTGTAGGAGGGTTCCCTTTTCTCCACAGCATTTGTCATTTGTGGACTTTTGAATGATGGCCATTCTGACTGGTGTGAGGTGATACCTCATTGTAGTTTTGATTTGCATTTCTCTGATAATTAGTGATATTGAGCATTTTTTTCATGTGCCTATTGATCATTTGTATGTCTTCCTTGGAGAATTGCTTGTTTAGGTCTTCTGCCCATTTTTGGATTGGGTTGTTTGCTTTTTCTTGTTAAGTCGTATGAGCTGCTTATATATTCTGGAGATCAAGCCTTTGTCGGTTTCATTTGCAAAAATTTTCTCCCATTCCGTAGGTTGTCTTTTTGTTTTACTTACAGTTTCCTTTGCTGTGCAGAAGCTTGTAAGTTTCATTAGGTCCCATTCATTTATTCTTGTATAGCACAGAGAAATATATACAAGATTTTTTGGTAGCTCACAGAGAAAAAACAGTGACAATGAATATATATATGTTCATGTATAACTGAAAAATTATGCTCTACACTGGAATTTGACACAACATTGTAAAGTGATTATAAATCAATAAAAAAATGTTAAAAAAAAAAGAATACAATAACTGAAATTTTAAAATACACTCAAAGAAATCAACAGTAGATTAGAAGACAATAAGGACCAGATCAATTAATCAGAAGACAGAATAGTAGAATTGACTCAAGCTGAACAGAAAAAGAAGAAAGAATTTTTTTAAATGAGGATAGTTTAAGAGACATCTGGGACAACTTCAAACATACTAACATTCACATTATATGGGTTCCAGAAAGAGAAGAAAGAGAAAGTGGCAGAGAAAATATCTGAAGACATAATAGCTGAAAAATTCCCTAACCTGGGAAAGGAAATACACATACAGGTCCAAAAACACAGAGTTCCAAACAAGACATATTGTAATTAAAATAGCAAAAATTAAAGATAAAGAGAGAATATTAAAAGCAGAAAGAGAAAAGTAACTAGTTATCTACAAGGGAACTCTCGTTAAGATTATACACTGACTATTCAGCAGAAACTCGGCAGACCAGAAAGGAGTTGCACAATATCTTTAAAGAGATGAAAGGACAACCAAGATACTCTACCTGGCAAGGCTATCATTCAGATTTGAAAGAGATATCCAGAGTTTTACACACAAGTGAGGCTGAAAGAGTTTATCACCACAAAACCAGCCTAACAAGGAACGTTAAAGGGACTTTTCCAAGCAGAAAAGACTACAACTAGAAATTTACAAAAAGAAAAATCTCATTGGTAAAGACAAATACACAGTAACAGTAGTAGATCAATCACTTATGAATCCAGTAGGAAGGTTAAAAGACAAAAGTAGTAAAATCATCTATATCCACAATAAGTAGTTAAGGAATACACACACAAAAGGATGTAAAATATGATGTCAAAACATTAAATGTGGAGGTAGTAAAAATGGAGGGTTAAAACATTAAACTTCATTTGAACTTAAAAGATCAACAATTTAAATAATCATATATAAAATAATCAATATATAATCTCTCTATATATGCATTGCTATACATAAACCTCATGGTAACCACAAAGCAAATATCTACAGTAGATACAAACAAAAAAAGAGAAAGAAATTCAAACATAGCACTAAAAATAGTTATCAAACCACAAGGGAAGAAAGCAAAAGAAGAAGATAAGAACAAAAAATAACTACAAAAACAATCAAAAAACAATTAACAAAATGGCAATAAGTACATAACTATTGATAATCACCTTAAATTTAAATGGCTAAATGTTCCAATCAAAAGACATAAAGTGGCTAAATGGATGCAAAGCAAGACCCATATATATGTTGCCTACAAGAGACTCACTTCAGATCTAAAGACACACACAGACTGAAAGTGAGGGAATGGAAAAAGTTGTTCTATGCAAATGGAAACAAAAAGAAAGCCAGGGTAGCAACACTTACATCAGACAGAACAAACCCTAAAACAAAGACTGCAACAAGACACAAAAAAGGGCATTATATAATAATAAAGGACCCAATCCAAGAAGATACAACTACTGTCAGTATCTATGCACCCAACACAGTAACACTTGAGTATATAAAGCAATAATCAATAAACATAAAAGGAGAAATTGACAGTAACACATTAATAGTAAAGGACTTTAATACCTCACTTCTTCAGTAATCGGATATTAGAACATCTGGACAGAAAATCAACATGGAAACACTGCCCTTAAATGACATATTAGGCCAGATGGAATTAATCAATTTATATAGAATAGGCCAATCAAAAAGAGCAGTACACATGGAACTTTCTCTAGTATAGGTCACATGCTGGGCCACAAAACAGGTCTCAGTAAATTTAAGAAGACCAAAATCCCATCCAACATCTTTAGTTACCACAAAGGTATGAGACTAGACTCAACTAAAAGAAAAAAGAGCTGCAAAAAAAAAAACACAAACATGTGGCGTCTAATCAATATGCTACTAAACAACCAATGGGCCACTTAAGAAATCAAAGAAGAAACTTTAAAACCCCTGGAAACAAAAATGGAAATACAACCATACGAAATCTATGGAATGCAGGGAAAAGTAATTCTTCAGGGAAGTTTCTAGTGGTACAAGCCTACTTCAGCAAACAAGAGAAATTTCAAATAAACAAACTAACCCTGCACATAAAGAAGCTAGAAAAAGAAGAACAAATGAAACTCAATATTATTATAAAAAGAAAAATACTGAAGATCAGAGCCAAAACAAGTGAAACAGACACTAAGAAGCAACAGAAAATAAAAGAAAAAGAAGAGCTGTTTCTTTAAAAAGATAAACAAAATTGATAAAACTTCAGCCACATTCATCCAAAAAGAGAGAGAGCACATATATAAATAAATTCAGAAATGAAAAAAGAGTTACAAAACCACAGAAATACAAAGGATCACAGAGATTACTAATAAAATAGGAAAACTATAAGAAATGAATAAATTCCTAGAAGCCTAGAATCTCTTAAAAGTCAACCAAGAGGAAATAGAGAATATGAGCAGACCAACTACCACTAATAAAAATTAAATCAGTTATTAAAAAAAAAAAAATAACAAAATCCCAAGGCCAGACAGGTTCACAGGTGAATTCCATCAAACATTTAGAGAAAAGTTAACACCTATCATTCTCAACTATTCCAAAAAACTGAAGAGTAAGGAAAACCTCACATATTGTATGATATCACTTATATAAGGAATCTAAAAAATAATGCAAAGTAGTGAATGTAACAAAAAAAGAAACAGACTCACAGATATAGAGAACAAACTAGTGGTTACCAGTTGGGAGAGGGAAAGGGGAGGGGCAAGAGAGAGGGAGGGGGCTAAGGGTACAAATGATTATATATAAAATAAATAAGCTACGAGGATATATTGTACAACACAGGGAATATAGCCAATATTTCATAACTATAAATGGAGTATAACCTTTAAAATAATATGAGATATATGTACATATACACACACACAATGGAATGTTACTCAGCCATGAAAAAGAATGAGATCTTGCTGTTTGTGACAACATAGATAGAACTTGAGAGTATTATACGAAGTGAAATTAGTTAGAGAAAGACAGATACTGTATGATTTCACTTATATGTGGACTCTAAAACATAAAACAAACAGGCAAATACAACAAAACAGAAACAGATTCATACAGACTCTGATACAGAGAACAACCTGGCGGTTACCAGAGCAGAAGGGAAAAGAGAGATCAATTAAATACATGAGGGAGATTAAGTGGTACAACTTTCCAGTTATAAAGTAAATCACAGGGAGGGTGTAATGTACAGCATAAGGAATATAGTTAATAACATTATAATAACTTTGTATGATTACAGATGATAACCAAGCTTACTTTGATAATCATTTTGTAATGTAAAAAATATATAATCACTATGTTGTACACCTGAAACTCATATAATATGAGTGAATTATACTTTAATTAAAAATTAATTAAATTACATTTTTAAAAATTTAAGTTGAAATGCAGCCCATTAACCTCCTTATTCATTATCACTGTTTTTTAAAGGGAATGGTTCTTTTCATAATTAATGACACACACTCATCTTGCTAAAATTGTACAGAGAGACAGAGACCTCCAGTGGCTGAATGACTTTACGTAGAGAAATGCAAAATGTGAATAGCACAAAACATATGGGAGAAACATGATGGATTATTCACCCAAGAGTTCTTCAGTCTGGCCTTTTTCCTGCCGTGTATTTTAGTGCTTCATCAGTTCCTGTCCAAATATCCGAGAGCTGTGTTCTCACTATCACACTAGGAAAGTCATTTCCCCTTCCAATATAACTCATTACTAGAAAGTTCATCTGTTACTTATTTTAAATTATTTTTATTAAATTATTTTATATAAACGAATTTTAAATGATTATATCTCCTCTTTATTTCTATGACATTTTCTAGTTAGTTTCACTATGTGTAAGCATTGATACTTAAATATATAAAAACAATTCTCAGTTGATCTTTGCTGGATAAACTACACAGACTACATACGTGTCAGAAGAAAATTATACACATGACAAATAAAAAATTTTAATAATCCACATTAATGGAATTAATATAGGAAAACAAGATTAGACTATGAAATGTATTTTCTAAAACAAGATTTACTTATACTGATTATATAATTTCACTTAAGCTTGAAAAGTATTTCATTGAGTGATTAAAAAGATAAATATTTTAATAAAGTCAAAAGCACAAAAATTACTTGAATATAAATAAAGGAGTGTATTTTTGAAGGGCTTAAAATCTTTAAAAACAATAGATTCTCAATAGTATGTTAAATATTTCTCCTGAGGGGTGAAAAAAAAAGTATCAGTTGATTATCCCTTGTCCTGTTTGTAATATTAGAGGACCACATAGCTCCATTCATTCAATGTACAAGGACTTTGCAAAGGGTTGAGAATATCAAGATAAATTTATTAATTTTTTTAATGTTCAGCTTTTACCAAACAACAAAGTACAAATAGAGCCCCTCCAACCACTCAACAAAAAGAACAAATCCATGCAGAATGCCTATTAAAACAGCACAGTTCTAGCTGAGAAATTATTTCTATCAAGAGCTGAACTTCTAAAATAAAGTTGGGAAGAATGTTGAAAATTCCTTCAAAAACAGTTTCTTCACAAATATTCACACAAGCCCCTTTTCCCAAATCCCCATGTAATGGAAATGTCCTTTCTAAATACAGCACTGAAGCCAAATGTACAGGGGATCAAAATAAAGTGAAGTTTGGTTAATGTAAGATATTAACACGAGAACACAAAATTCGATATTTGTGTGTATTTATACTTAAGGTCAGGATTCCTGAGGTCAGAATTACTCAGGACAGGAGTCATATCTATGAATTCACAGTGCTGGGCAAATGGCAGTCACTCAATAAATGTTCTGCCAGTGAATGACTGGTATCACATATATGTAACAAATATGATATATTTAGATATATAACATATATATAGCATAGAAAGATGGAGATACATAACATATACCCCTGTCTTTCCCAAACATATCAAGAGGGTCAGTATATAATCCTACCTTCAAAGCAACAGAGAAAAATAATTTTTGTCAAGTGAAAAATCAGGTTGTATAAATCTGAATTGCAGGTGGTGTCAGCTCAGTGGGCGACTTGTACAGGTGCACCCTGTAAAAGCATTAGAAGAGCCAATTCTTGATTCAGTTATGAAAAGGAGGAGAGGGGCTGCACATTGTTTCATCCCCTTACGTGACAGATGAGGGTCATTGCTCTCTAATCTTCGAAGACTTCCCCCTTGGTTTTGTCCTCGATGGAAATACTCAGAGGTAAGACGAGTAGAAAGAAAGGGAGAGGTGGAAATATGAGACCATGATAATTCAAATTCTGCATAATGAGTTCTGGATGGATATGAGTATGTGTCCAAATAACCAACCAATTCAACAGGCAGAATATCCAAGTCCATTACTGCAGTGTTAGGGAAGTTAGAGAAGCAGATTTTTTTTAATGAAAAACCATCATAAGATTCAAATAATTCTCTAGTCATAAGTGAGTTATGAGTTATGACTAGAGAGTCAATCAAATGTGGTCTTTTACAAAAAAAAAATTTTCTTGCTTTTAAAAATGGGAAATCATTTACACTGTTATTTTACTTCCTACTTCACTTTACATTTTTTAATAGCTCTACACATTTGCTGTTTTCTTGGATATTTCTAACTCAATAGGAATGTTTCTGTCCTTTCATGTGAGCCCAAAGTGCCAGATTTCTGGGCTTTTGTAAAATGTGAATGAGAACTTGATGTCACATTTCTGAAAGGCCAGGATAATAAACTTTTTTTTTCACTAATGTCTCATATATTATATACAAATTCTCTTGGAAATTTCTAGATCTTGGTATTATAAAAACATGATATAGCTAAGACTTCTCTATTATAAAATGAACATTTGGTTCATATGCTATAAATGAGGGAAAATGAAGGCAGTCTGGGAAATAAGACATATTTATTAGAAAGTACATACAAACGTCATCAGTAAAGCAATAAAACCCTCTGTGCCAAAGCATGTTGACAAAAATGCTCTACCTACTAACATCATGAATACACATACTTCAGGTTATTAGTACTTTCATATATGTGAAAGCATATGAAAATAGGGAATTAATACAGACTAGATGTTAAGAATAAGGACCAGGAGATGGAGACACTTGTTTATTTACCCATCATGATCTTTGACAAACTACATAATCTTTCCGGCTCATCTGTCAAATGGCAGAATAAAGCTACATATTTCGTTAAGAAGATTAAATTAAAATAATGCATATAAAGAGCTTAGTGTGGAGCCTGCCCATAAGAAAAATTAACATATCATTCTTATTGATTAATGAAGAAGTTGAAAGTGAGGCTTTACACATTATTAAAGCAAGTGTGTCTTTTAGGGTAAATTTTAAAGCAAGCTGCCTATGTTAGGGCAAATCTAGTAGGCATTAAGAATAATCCAGGCCAAAAAAACCTTTCAAATGAAAAAGATAGAGGACTTGAAATCTAAACGAACAAATACCAAATTCAGTGATCTTTCCCCCTTCTCCCAATCTCATCTGTTGATCATGTTCTACCTTTGGTTTCTCTTCCCTTGGCTTTCGGTAAGTGACAGTTCTCTGAATCTCCTCCCACAATTCTGATGATTTCTCACTTCTTTCCTACTTTAATTCCTGGAATGTTGGTGTTTCTAATCCAAGTTTCATTCCATTTTCACTTCTCTTTCTCAACTGTCTTCTCCTTGAGCAACGGATTCAATCCCCTGTCTTTAATTAACACTTCTACGAAGATGGTTTCCAAATCTGACATCCAATGTTTTCTCTCCTAAGTGTCAGTTCTGTATTTCCAGCTCTCTCTTGGAGCTCCACCGGTCCCATCTGTACTTCCCACTCAGCATATCTGCCCCCTTTCCACCCAACCAGCAACTCCTCTTGACTTCTTCATTCCTACTAACACTGTGGCCATTTTTCCATGCATCAGAATTTATAATTTTGGCATCACCTCTCACTCTTTTTTCTCTTATCCTCCATACTTAAGTTTTAGCTGAAATCTATAAATTCTATTCTTTATAAGTGATACCTTTATAAATAAGTGATATCTTTATAAGTGATACCTTTATAAATAATTCTCTCAACTGTTAAGCCTCAGTGGTTCTCCATCACCTAGACCAGCCCCTTTTCCCTGGCATTCTCAGGTCCCTATGAAATGGCCCATATCTTATGTTTCCAACACTGTTTCCCACTTGCTTTTCTTAATGACTCCTTTACTCCGGCCTACTTGAATCACTTGCTCATTCTGATACACACTGAAATGACATCATCACTATTTGTTCATGCTTTCCCCTGCCTTAAATCCTTTGCCCTGTCTCTAATGAGATCCTCACTTCCACCACATATACAAGTAATTTCTCACCTCCTCTGAAACCAAACCATCCATAATACTTTGCAGTATGTTTTATTTTATACTTTCTAATCTAATTATTTAGGTACACATCCTAATTTCCACATAAACTGCAAGTGAGTAAGGCCAGGATCTATAAATGATGCAATTTTGTATCCACTATTATATCCAGCACAGGGTTTTATAAATATTACATCACCAACAACTTATTTTAATTGTCAAAACAGTTATGAAATGCCCTTCTGGACTTTGATCCTGTAAGCACAAATTTACTTGCCAGTTTGGGATCTTATTCATCTAGACGGAAACATAGTGTCATTGAAGTATTATGTGGTCTTTGCAAAGTCTACTGAAAATTCCTTAAAAATAAGTAGAGTGGCATTGCCACAAAAATGCAATCGGCACAGCCAGTGGACACCAGCACAAACTCATTGGCAAGATAGCAAGCACAGGGAACTCTATTCAGTATCTTGTGGTGACCTATAATGAAAAAGAATATGAAAACGAATATATGTATGCACATGTATGACTGAAACATTATGCTGTGCACCAGAAACTGACACAACATTGTAAACTGACTATACTCCAGTTTAAAAAAAAAGAATCAAAGAAATCTCACTATCATGTTTTGCAAATGCCTTTTTCCTCACAGCTCTCAGCTCTAGATGGAGCTTTATTAATGGGTGGCGTGGGCACAAAGAATTTGATGAATCCTTTCAAAACTTGTTAATTTAGTTTTCTTTGATGCTGTTAGTTTCTAGAATTCTTAATTCAATGTTAAATCATTTTCATCTCTTTTTAACCTCCTGTTTAAGAAAGTTTTGTTTCAACATCACATAAAATCTAGCTGGATCACAAAGCACAGTATAAAGAAGATTGTACTGTCTCCACCTTTCCAGTGGCACTTGTAAAATCAGAGTTTGAGGTTGATTTAAGAACTCCCAAATGGGGAAGTTAAAATGCAGTCCTTCCTAGGTGCCTCCCCATGCCTGCAGAGCTGAACTCCCAGTTCCCGTGTTGTGATAAATTACCTTACAAATTAGTCCAATCATCTCATCATCATATTTGCACGTTTGATTCCTTCTTTGGAACTTACAGAGATGAAAAATAAAATTTAGCTTCTTCCAACATTGTTTCCAAATTTACTGCTCCTCTTTTCTTCGCATCTGACTCTAACCCAAGCCAAAGGCAGAGTACTCCCTCCCCAGTGATGTCCTCCCTATCATCCATCACGCCTCGCTGATGCAATCCAGTGCCATAAGCTGTCTTCAGGGAGCATGGGTGGCCAACAGATGTGAGCCCATGAGTGAATGGAAGAATTGTGTAAGACTGCGTCTTGTGTGAGGAACGTGCAAAGGCACATTTGCCAGATCCCCTGGATGCTTCCTGTGGATGGTTTTAGTCTCCTCTTGAAGAAGAGCTCTAATTCTGATTTCATCTTTCCTCGCAACATTTATTTTCAGGGGTTTTCCCTTAAAATGAAACATAAGTTTAATTTACATAGACTCAAGATCATGGTTAAAGGTCCTCCCCAAAAGATCTGATCTATACTAGCTAGAGAAATGAGAAACTACCCAGGGAATTTGATGGACCTCTTTTCTCCCAATACCCTTTAGCAAAAAACTAAGCTGGAGTCAAATCAGCTTGTTTAATTTGCCTCAATGATTATTCAATTTTCATTTTAATTTTCCCAGTAAGCACTTAGCCCTGACATGAATCTTCTATTTCCTACACTCATACCCATGTATGTATTATTTATTTATGAATTTCACTTTCAAATTTCATATTTCACTAATAAAAATTAAATGCTACTTCAAAAGGTTATTTTATAATATAAGGATTTATTTGCAACATTTGGTATGTATTAATTTTATTGCTATGTGGGTTTTCTTATAATAGGCTGTTATAGGCACCTGGGAGCCCTATTAAAGCTGTTTTTCACCTCCATCGATGAAACAAAGCAATTACATACTCTGAACTTTCAAAATGTCATCCAATGTATATGACGTCCATTTGTTTGGCAGACTTTTGTCACACTGAACCTCACCCTTGGAAATAAACAATAGGGGAGTTTTGTTTTATCTATTAAAGCTGTCCTTCCTCTAATAGCTCTCCAGAAGGTGTGGGCCAATTTGCATAAAAAAGCCAATGATTTTCTGAAACAGAAAGCACTACAGTCCTTTTCCCTGCCCCGAACTTCCTCTCCATAAAAGTCAAGGTGGATTTGGGTGACCTCAAGGAGCAGTGAAGAAGATTCTGAAATAGAATTAAAACAAGGGTAGATAGAGAGTGAAGGGATGGCTATAGAGGCCAGCGCTGAATCAGAGTGTCATCTGTATTTCTGAGGCTCCCGGTGTAGCAGCTATGAAAATGAGCCTGCTGACCCCCAACTACAGGAGCGTAATTAGCTGAAGCCCCAGTAGGCGCACTCGGAAACACATCCCTGTGTTTGTGCCAAGGCCACGCCTCCCATGGGCCACCTTCTACCAACACCTGTTTCTGGGAGATATGGGACTCCTATTTTGGCTGACTTTGACTCAAAAACTCCCCTAAGGCTTTGCCAAACCTTCCATACACCAAGTCTAGGAAGCTTGCACTTAACCTGCTCCTCCTCCCTCCTTCACTTGGGATCAGACTAGCATCATGTCCTGACAGCTCTCCCATCTCTCTCCTTTTTCATACAGGCACCCGTCCACCCCGCCAATAAAATCCTTGCATATTTAATTCCATCTCAGCGTCTACTTCTTGAGGGACACAGACTAATATACAAGCTACAAGCCTGAACCTGTCTGATCCTACCCTTCTTGGAGCCACTGTGTCCCAAGAACTATTAGATTGAACCTTATGATATTGCGCATATCCAACCATTTGATAATGGATAATGTTGCAAATAAACCCTTATATTATAAAATAACCTTTTGAAGTAGCATTCAGTTTTTGTTAGTGAAATATGAAATTTGACCTAAAAAAATGACAGTCTCACACGGTCAACCAAACAACAGTACAGAATGTTGACAGAGCTGGAACATTGGAGGCTTAAACTTCCAAGGCACAGAAGTTCCTTGAGCTTGAGTAGGGCTCTGCATTCCGACCCCTGGGCTTGCTCCTAACCAGCCTTACCCACTGGCCCATTTCCTGTGGACCCCGCTCTGCATCATTGCTCACTTGCATGATGATGAGCATCAAAAAAAAAAGTCCTGAATCTGCCCCCTGGTACAGCCTGTGGAAATGCCTTGGCTTAGGAATTGATAGAACTTTGACCCCAAAAGCACCAGTCAATTTGTGGGGAACTCTTTTTAAAAATCAGTGGTGCCTCAGAAAGGGAGTGAGCCTGCTTTTCTAGATCAGGCAGGAGATCATTCCAGAACACAGGCGCCGTTTTGTGTTTCCTGCTCCCGTGGCTCCTGCTCAGGAGGCAGGCACACCCAAGGGCTGACTCTCTTCTGCTCCTCAGAACACTGAAAAATAGATAGGGACCCATAGAAGTATCAAAGAGGAATGATGGGATCTTGGAGGGGAATATACTGAACTTCTTGCTCCTGTTGGCAATGAGAGATCACTCTGGGCTAATTAAGACAAGCAATTTGCCCTTCAAATTCAATACCCGAGCTGTACACAATTAAAATGTCAATGACAAAAACTTGCCTTCGATGGAAAACCTAATTTTCATGATGATTGAATGTAATTCAAGTTGTAACTTAAACACAAAGACTTTTTCCTCTCAAAAATCTTTATTTTTCTGTAAGACTAATGTGTAACATAACTTTTATTCTCAAATACGAGATCTTGCTTTTTTCCTTTAATGATTTCCTTTTTCTTGTTAAAGAAAAAATTAACTTTAGATACAATTAATTTGAAAGCTTTAATCTGAAAAATAGTCTCCACTTATTGAGCACCTAACTGTATGCAAAAATAAAGTCAGGAACTATAGAACGCTTGAGTTCTGCCACTGCAGTTGACTCAAAACTGTGGAATAGATAGAGTAAATTCACTACTGGTTTTGTCTACCGTAGTTTTTCTATGCAACTTAAAAAGTTGATATTATAATATTTGGTATTTCACTTTACATAACCATTTCTCTAATTTATCACAAACATTTTATCAACAACATTTTTAACATCATACAATTTTCCATTGCATAGATATTATAATGTGTTTAGTTCTTCCCTATTTTTGGACACTTAGGTTGTTTTAATTTTTTTGCCTCAGTTAAACATGAGTGTGTGTGTGTAGATTGACTCTTAAGAGTTGAGATACTGGGTTAAAGATTATCAACTTTCTTAGACTCTTAATATACATCTTCAAATTTAATTTACTTTTCTATCAGCAATACATTCACATTGGAGATCTTGAATAATATGAAGAAAGATACGGAAGATCACAGGATATTCTTAGTATAAACATCTTTTCTGATATGAAGTGAAAAATGGTATCTCATTTAAATTTGCATTCCCATACTAACGATATCTAACATTTTTCACCAAGTTTATTGAAGAATCTGTTTCTTTAGTCTTTAATGTCACAGTTCTTATTTTCAAACCCTTGGAAGTCATCTCTGTAATCTTCCTGAAAATTATCTTCAGTTATTTAGATGGACAGATTTTAAACAGGGCTTTTAGCCATTTTATATGTTACTCAATTCATATGTCTCAGCAAAAGTGCTATAGTAGATTTTTATTAATATATGAAGATTCATATAGCTCTGTGTGTGTAGACATTTATCATCAATGCACATCAGCAAGCTAATTTTTAACCCCTCAGATCACTAGAATAACTGACTTGTATCACAATTATAAGATAACTCATAACTAAATGCATTTTCATTCTCAAAATACTATTACTCTTGTTATTTCTTACATTTTCCAGTTTGCCCATACTTTCTTAGGTTATTATTATCATCTAGGTGGTAAAAAAAAAATCCCCAGTATTAAGAATTAATAGACCATTTGATTCAAATTGGTTTCTTAATGTTTTCTCCATGATGGTACATGTCTTTGTGTAGAGAATTTGATACAGCATTTATTTTTTAGATTGAGTAACACAATTCATTCTCTCCAGATCATGGATTGGAAATTGGACAGAAAACTATAAATTAATGTGGAAAAATAATTTTGCCAAATTTAATTTCCAATCATTCTCCATCAAAACTTTATCCTCTTGCTGTTTTAATATATTTATGTGACATTTTTTAAGTTGTTAGAAGTTTATTTATTTTAAAGGCTCAATGGGCTTCCTGGTTGCCAAATAGTTCTTTTTTTTAAAACAATTTGATGATTTGAACTGAAATGAATTAAAAACACATGGAATCAATGTTCTCTAAAATATACATATATATTTTTAAGTTTGGAGAAAGAGGGTGAGAAGAGGTGCTTGGCAGAGTGTTTGGGTTTTAGTAAATCCAGAATTTTTGAAAAAATTGTTCCAGATGTTTGATGAACCCACTGGTGCCCCTAAGTTTCACCCAAACCTGCAATAAGTAAAGATAACTATAAGCAGCTATAAGCTGAGATGAAGGCAGCATGTAATGGATGCCATAGGAATCAGAATTAACTCTAAACTGAATTAACCACAGATAACAGAGGGCATGAATGTGTGGTAAACACTGCAGAGAAAAGTATAGTTTTACAGTATGCCTACCTAAAAGAAATGGGAAAATAAAAACAGAAGTATTTCACACATTAAAACCTGATGGCATCCTGGCATTTCATCCTGCCATTTAGAAGTTCTAATTATCTTGCCCAATGGTTCTTAAGGCAGAATAATAAATCTCCCATCAAAGCTGTTTGGAAACTTGTGGGACATTTTCTGTTATCACAATGACTGGGAAGAACTACTGGCCTTTATTACCTGGTGGCCAAGGATGATTAATATCCTGCAAGTCCCACAAAATGAAGAACTGCTCATGGAAGTAACCATCACGTCCTCTCATCCCCCACAAATCACAGCCATCTGGCCTTTGTGTTTTCCAACTACTGTTTCTTCACTTGTAATTCTTTACCTATTGTCTTCCATAATCCACAATTACTATTTTCTTCCAAAAAAGATTCTTGTCCACCCCAGGTCTTTCCTCAAAGACCAACCCCTCCGTGGTGAATTTTTATCGTCTCTTGAAGTCTTTGGATAGCCTCATTATTCCATATTTATTTCCCTGGTTACATCTACTATTAGATGATTTGTATAAACAGAAGCTGATTAATTGACCACTGCTGGTCTTCTTTTAATCAAGATGTTCATAGTCATGTAGACTCAGCCACAGTTGAAATTCCTTCCTTGTTTATTGAGAGAATTTTGTCGTGTGTGTGTATATTCACTTGGATACAAATATAGGTAAGGACATATATTTTACATGTGTTTCTATAAACACAAAGCATTTTCTTCTCATTTAAGGATGACACTATTTGGGTCCTTTGACTGAAAGACTGGGTGTGAATTTGAACTATTGGTTCTATTCCTTCGATAACCACTCACCTCGGATTCTGGTCATTTTACTTCTTAGTATTTGCATTAGTAAGCACTATTTCTTTCCACACTAAGGAAGAGCACTAAGGAGTCACCAGGGACTTAAAGTGCAGCCAAGAAGAGTCAACTTGGAAAAATATAATCAAATACTTCTGGGGAGAAATAATTCCTGCAGATATTTGCTGGAAGATGTAAACTATCCATCTGGACTGGGTAATGCCTCAGGATGACTAAGGAGAGTTTCATCTTTCAAGCTGTGAGAACTGTATTGTGCACTTCAGAATAGCCCTTTGCTGGCTTCATGTAAGAAGAGTTAGGGGCTCTAATGAAAATGAATAGCTTCTACTTTAATTTAGGGTTGACATCACTTTGTGGTGATGTTTAATGCAAGCGGGCTTTGTCTTATGGACATGTGACTTTTGAATGACCCCATCCCCATCACTGGAGGCTTCCTGCCCTTCTGGATGCTTGCCAAAATGTCCCCTGGCCATTGCAGTGGCTGTCACCAAGAAGAACCCACTCAGTCCCTTGCAGGTTCAATACATCTATAGCCCTATGGTAGGCAAAGCATTAAAAGCTCAGAAGATTCAAGGGTTAATCTTAGAATGCAAAGGGGCAGAAGTGTACACTCTGTAGACAAAAGGAAGCTCTACCACTAACATTTTATATTCCCTGTGCGAAGTCATCCATTATGGAAACCGTCTGGTAACACAGCAATATTTTATTAATAAAAGTACCAAAAATAATATCATTGTTTTCTTCTGACTGTGAAAGCAACAAATTTACTTTTTTAAATGACAATTGCATAAAGATAACCAAATAATTAGGCAAATATCTATAATTCTACCAAATAGAAGTCACCACTCAATATTTTGGTGAACATCTGTCCCGATTTTATATTTGTGTATATATATATATACACATACATGTTCCAAACGGGATTATAAAGCATAAATACTGTCTTTAATATTGTCATTTAATATATTATGGACATGTTTCCATACCAAACACAAATAAAGAAGATGCAACTACATTACCATTTTTTAAAGCTGCTTAGAATTCCTGCTCAGGAATGCACCATGATTAATAAATCGCCCTATTGTCTGACTTGCAGACTGTTCTCAGTGTTTCACTAATACATACAGCATTGTGATTAACATAATTACACATATATTTTGGAAATTTTTCTGATCATTTATTTCTAAGGGATAAATTATGGGAATGGAATTACTAAACAGTATGAGAGTAGAAAAATGATTTTAATTTCCATTGCTGAATTTCCCATCCCCCAAAATACCATAACAATTTACTCTCCAGATAGAGCTTAAATTCTGGGTTGAAAGCAAGTAATTGACATTTTGGGGGAATACAATTCACTCCCAATCTGGAAGCTGGCCATATAAATTGTTGTTTAAAATTGTGTTATTTGAGCTGCTTTCTGATTTGTTCTCTCAAGGATCAAGGACATGGAGGAGGAGGAGCTAGTAGGGGAGGCATTTTTTTTTCTTTTTTTAAGATTTAAACCAAAAAGGAGTTTCCATTTGTATGAATTTGTATAAGATTGCTTCTGAGCAAGATTTAACAAAAGATCTCAAAACCTTTGCTTAAAAATGTCTTTTCTCACATGCCAAGGAGAAAAAGTACTTATTCTTCTATGGCACTATCTGACAAGTGGCTCTCAAAGGAGTAACACTTCACTGTGATTTTAGGGTAAAAGGAAGATTCCTCTAAAATTGTCTGACTCTACATTTTAACTGCCAGTCTTGAATAGGCTGTCATTTTTAGAGATAGTTGGAGATATTTAACCAAAGGCAAAATCAAAAATTTCATCCAAAATTAAATTGAATCAAGATATTAAGCAAAAAAAAAAAAAAAAAAAAAAAAAAAGCCTTCTGGGTTTATATACCAAGCAAATGAGATTGTTTTAGCACTTTAGCAGTTCTCATTGATACAGTTTTGATAATATTAACAAGATAATGGGAAATGTGACATTCCATTGTTTCATTGCAAAGCTATGAAGTATTCTATCATGCATTTTAGAGTATAGCGTTTCACAGAGATCCAGTCAAGGGCAAGCCAACAAGAGAAGGCTACGTTTGCTCTCTCAGGATACAGGAGGAGGAAGGAGCAGGCTGAGTGGTGAGGGCCCTGAAAGGACAGACAGATCAGGAAAAGCAAGCAGAACTAAGCACACAGGAAGCCAGGCTGTAGGACATTTTGCCTGGAGGTCTCATAGAAAACCGGAGGCTCAAGAGTGTTTGATGCAGTGCCAGGAACTGGAAGAAAAAAAATCTCACCACCACCCAATCTGCCATTTGCATGAGATGAGGACAAACAGCCTCCAGAAGACCAAAGTAGGTATTCGGGGACTGGGGAGAACCACATTCTTAAGAATCATAAGAAAACACTGCTTCTTGTTGAAGCTCTACTTAATGTTTAGAGCCATGAGGAATTTGTTTGGAAAAGGAAAAACAAAAAAAAGAAAAGTAACCCTACTGTTGGAAAAAGGGATACTAAACCAACAGTTCTATGGACTCTGGACTGTGAAAATAGCCCTAGAAATAGCGTTTCATTTGCTTTCGACAATGGAACATTCAACATAGCATAAAGCATAATGTGATCATGTGACTTAACATAACGTTAACACAACAGAGAACCGAAATTCCTGTATTTGCCAAATCGAGACTCTCATTTGGTAAAATTCTTCAAAACTGAACCAAAATAAAATCTTCAGCCCATACACAAATTTGGCTCCACAGTCTGGCAACTCCTTACCCTCCCTGGATCTATTTTTCCCACCTATAGAAGTAGGGAAGTAGATGTCTAAGGAACCTTCTGGCTCCACAGTTGTCTAATGCTGTAATTCTTAGAATTATTCAAATAAAGTAAAATTAGAAACTTTTTCTTTTCCACACAGAATTACTTTAAGCCCCGTGAAAGGAAACATGTTCCCCCGAAAGCTTCTGGAACTAGACTCAGCCCCAACTGCATCCCCCGCCCCTCAGACTCAGCCACCAGCCCTTGCCAAAGCTGCAGAAAGTGGCCAAGTTCCAAGGGGCTCTTTCCCTTCTAGCACAGGAGGAAGAATACTCAAGAGCATCTGGAAAGTCTGGTTAATGTTGCAGTCACTTCCCAGCGTCTCGTGCTGCTTCCTCACAGCAGCTAATGATAGCAACAGAATAAGCTGCCAAGGAATTTCCCCCATCACATCCTCAGCTTCACCTGCTCTGATGGTGTGACTGGGAAATGTTTGCTTCAGGACTTAAGTGGCAGGTGGCAGGCGGCAATGCTGTTTACCACATACACATCTTTTAATGGCTAAAAACTGTTTTTTAATGCTTAAGCTGAATCCAGGAAGAAATGTTCAACACTAACACTTCTTTAAGAAATCAGCACATTCTTGTTAAGCAGTTGAATTGTAAGTGCGCCATCTAGTCTACAACCACGTGCTTAGCGATCTGTAGCATTTAGTCAAGCCAATCTCTTATAATCTTTATGTAAACCATCGAAGAGCTCCATTTTGCTGAAAATTAAAAGCCATTGACTTCCAAATGATTCAGTCATCATGTAGCTGAAGGACTCAAAAAGTAAGACATTGGAGTGTTTGAGAAACACATTTTACTGATTTGGAAAGAAGTTAGACCAACACTCTCCCAAAAGTGATTTAAAGGGACTTTAAATCTATCCAGGAAAATGAAGGGGAGGCCTAGGTTCAATCCACAAAGTGTTTCCTACTGATTTTCTCACTATTTCTGCAAAGCTGGCTATTAACACATAAAGTCATTTCTCAGCAAGGTTGGAAAGTAGGAAATATTTTAATGTGTCCCTTCACTATGCTTCTTTCACTCCTTATCCTCCCACGACATAGCTTATGTCCTCGTATTTGTATGAAACATAAGGAATAATTTTATCAATTCAATCACAGAAAAGAAAAATGAGATGCAAGTGTTTCACTGCTCCTTGTCTCTCACTATGGGAAAATAATAATAACCAAAGGGATGCGGGGCAAGTGGTAGAATGGTAGCCATCAGCCAATCAAAAGCAGAGATCTGGAGAGAAGTGGACACTCTCAAGAGTCTACCAATAATAATCATGTAAGTAACAGCTTACCTCTACTAAGTTTAAAGTGTTCTTGTTTATCATGTCAATAATGTTTTCTTTTCACCACCTTACTAGAAAAAACAGGTGTTATTGACAGAAGTAACTTTAAAACCTTAAAGTAATAGGAGAAAATATTTGCAAATGATATGACTGATAAAGGCTGAATATCCAAAATATGTGAACAACTCTTACAACTTAACATCAAAAAGAAAACAAACAATCCAATTGAAAATGGGCAGAAGACCTGATAGACATTTTTTCAAAGAAAACATACAGACGGCCAACAGGCACATGAAAAGATACTCAATCTCCTTAATCATGAGAGAAATGCAAATTAAAACCACAGTGACTTCCTTCGTGGATGTTTTATTGTTCTCAGCATATAGGTTTTTCACGTCCATGGTCAGGTCTATTCCTAAGTATTTCTTGATGCAAATTTAAAAGGGATTGTTTTTTACTTACCCTATCTGATATTTTATTGTTAGTGTACAGAAATGCAACAGATTTCTGTATGGTAATCTTGTATCCTGCTACCTTGCTAAATTTGTTTATCATTTCTAGTAGATTTTATGTGGAGCCTTTAGCGTTTTCTATATACAGTACCATGTCGTCTGTATATAATGACAACTTTACCTCTTCCTTTCCAATTTGAATCCCTTTTCTTTCTTTTTCTTATTTGATTGCTGTGGCTTGGACTCCTAATATTATGTTGAATGGAAGTGGTGAGAGTGAGTATCTTTGTCTTGTTCCAGATTTTAATGGGAAGGCTTTCAGCTTTTCACCATTGAGTACTATGTTGGCTGTGGGTTTGTCATGAATTGCTTTTATTATGTTGAAATATGTTTCCTCCTACCCATTTTGGTAAGAGTTTTTATTATGAATGGAAGTTGGGTTTTATCAGATGACTTTTCTGCATCTATTGAGATGATCCTGTGATTTTTGTCTTTTCTTTTGCTGATGTGGTACATCACATTGATTGATTTGCATTTGTTGAACCATTCTTGTGACCCTGAGATTAATCTAACTTGATTATGATGTATGAAACTTTCTATGTGTTATTGGACTCAGTTTACTAATAATTTTGTTGAGAATTTCTGCATCTATATTCATCAAAGATAATGGTCTGTAATTTTCTTTTTTGGCAGTATCTGTCTGGCTTTGGTGTCAGGGAAATGGTGGCTTTATAGAATGAGTTTGGGAGTGTTCCCTCCTCTTCAGTCTCTGAAAGAGTTTGAAAAGGATTGGTATAAGCTCTGCATGTTTGGTAGAATTCCCCAGTGAAGACTGGACTTTTGTTTGCAGGGAGGTTTTTGTTTGTTTGTTTGTTTTTTTAACTGATTCTACTTCATGTCTAGTGATCAGTATGTTAAAATTATCTATTTTTTATTCAGTTTTGGTGGGCTGTGTGTTTCTAGAAACTTGTCTGTTTCTTATAGGTTGTCCAACTTGTTGGCATATAATTGTTCATGGTATTCTCTTACTTTTTTTGTGTTTCTGCAGTATCAGTTGTTACTTCTTCTCTTTTATTTCTTATTTTGTTTATTTGGGTCCTCTCTCTTTTTGTCTTAGTGAGCCTGGCCAGAGGTTTGTTGATTATGTTTACCCTTTCAAATAACCAACTCTTGGTTTTATTGACTTTTTTCCTATTGTTTTTAAAACTCTATTTTATTTATTTCCTTTTTGATCTTTATTATTTCCTTCCTTCTTCTGACTTTAGGTTTTGTTTGTTGTTATTTTTCTAATTATTTTAGGTGGTAGGTTAGGTTGTTTGAGATTTTTCTTGTTTTTTTTGTTTGTTTGTTTTGTTTTTTGAGGAAACCCTGTATCACTATGAACATCCCTCTAAGGACCGCTCTTGCTGCATCCCATGGGTTTTGTATGGTTGCGTTTTCATTGTCATTTGTTTCAAGGTATTTTTTTTTAATTTCATCATTGTTTAAGATGGTTCAAAGAATTGGAGAGATATCCCATGCTCTTGGATTAGAAGAAATAATAATGTTAAAATGGCAGTACTACCCAAAGCAATCTACAGATTTAATGTACTCCCTGTTACCCAGTATGTTTTTCACAGAACTAGAACCAATAATACTAAAATTTACATGAAACCATAAAAGACCCCAAATTGCCAAAGCAATCTTGAGGAAGAAGAATAAAGCTGGATGCATAAGCCTCCCAGACTTCAGACAATACTACAAAGCTACAGTAATCAAAACAGTGTGATATCAGCACAAAAACAGACATATGGATCAATGGAACAGAGTGAAGAGGCCAGAAATAAACCCACATACTTATGGCCAATTAATATTCCACAAAAGAGGCAAGAACATACAATGGAGAAAAGACAGATACCATAGCAAGTGGTGTTGGGAAACCTGGACAGCCACATGTAAACCAATGAAGTTAGAACACTCCCTCATAACATACATGAAAATAAACTCAAAGTGGCCTAAAGACTTAAATATAAGACATGACACCATAAAACTCCTAGAAGAGAACATAGGCAAAACATTCTATGAAATAAATTGCAGCAAGGTTTTCTTAGGTCAGTATCCCAAGGCAATAGAAATAAAAGCAAAAATAAACAAATAGGATTACATCAAACTTATAAGCTTCTTCACAGCAAAGGAAACTGTAAACAGAACAAAAAGACAACTTTTATGGAGTGGGAGAAAATATTTGCAAACAATGAGACTGACAAGGGCTTAATTTCCAGAATATACAAACAGCTCATAAAATTAACAACAACAACAACAACAACAACAACAACAACAACAACAACAACAGCAACAACAAAACCCAATCAAAAAGTAGGCAAAAAACCTAAATAGACATTTTTCCAAAGAAGACATACAGATGGCCAACAGGCACACAAAAACATTCTCAACTTCGCTAATTACTAGAGAAATGCAAATCAAAACTACAGTAAGATATCACCTCACACCTGTCAGAATGGTTATCATCAAAGAGAACACAAATAACAAATGTTGGTGAAAATGTGAAGAAAACATAACACTAATTAACTTTTGGTGGAAATGTAAATTGGAGCAGCCACTGTGGAAAACAGTATGGAGGTTTCTCAAAAATGCTAAAAATATAACCACCATATGACCCAGCAATTACACTCCTGGGTATATATCCAAAAAAAATAGACACACTAATTTGAAAAGATGCATGCACCCAATGTTCATAGCATCATTAATTACAATTGCCAAGATATGGAAGCAACCTAAATGTCCATAAACAAAAAATGGATAAAGAAGATATTGTGGAATATCTTCCACACAATGGAATACTACTCAGCCTTAAAAAGAATGAAATTTTGTCATCTGTAATGAAATGAGTCAGATAGAGGAAGACAAATACTGTGTAATACCACTTACATGTGGAATCTAAAAAAATAAAACAAATAAGTGAATATAACAGAAATATAAAAAATATAAAAAATATAAAAAAGAAACAGACCCACAGATATAGAGAACAAAGTAGTGGTTACCAGTGGGGAGAAGGAAGGGGGAGAGGGACAAGATAGGGATAGGGGATTTAGAGATACAAACTATTATGTATAAAATAAATAAGCTACTACAAGGATATATTGTACAATATAGCAAATGTAGTCAATATTTTATAATAACCATAAATGGAGTATAACATTTAAAAATTGTGAATCACTATGTTGTACATCTGTAACATATAATATTGTACATCAACTATATCTGAATAAAAATAAAAATAAATAAAGACTTTTAAAGAACCTGAAAGTAATTATTTAACTGCTAATGTTCAAAAAGTTTTGACTGTAGTGGATCTTAGAGCAAAAACATTAAAAAGAAAAAGAGAAATTTGAGTTCACCCACTATACCTACCATCTAGGGTCATTGGGAAATCTACTGAGTTTAGTAAATTTCCTTAAAACTCCAAAAAGATGATGAAGTATGAAGAATGTTGTGATAATTAAATTACATTAGTCATCTATTTGACTCATACAAGAATTTGTTTTTCTCAAAAGTTTTAATTGAATGTAGCAACCGAAAGTATTTTAGTACAAGATTTTCAGAATGAAAATCTTCTTTCAAGGAAACAATTGCCAAGTACTTCACTATTAAGCTGGTGTGAAGTTTGATCTCCATAAAGGGGCAAATGAACAATAGAAATGCACACAACTGCCAAGCACTTGTTAGAGTTTATTCTCTAAGGGAAATAGTTAATTACACTATTAAGGAGTAGATCCAGTTTTTGTTATTTATAGTTTTCTTTGGATCATTGTCTTTCATAATTATTCTTAAATCTCTTATGGAGCTCTTAATGATTTTTAGTGCACTGAATCTGGAGGAAAATAAAATAGTAAGTACTTAAAGAAACATAGAAAATACCAAATGCCACAATTTTCTTCCATGTGTTTTATCCAATTGCAATAACATTTATACAAACCTTTGCCCCTTGCCAGCATTCCTGAATGTATTTTTTTCAAGCAGTGCTTTTACCACTTACAATCTGTATAATAATGTGTCTATCTTAGAGGTACGTTGTTTTCATTTTGCTTTTTTAAAAAATTATTAAAACTTACAAACTTTATTTTTATAAATTGGTAGTGTTTTCTCATTGACTCCTATCATCATATTAGAGATGCTTACTCACAGCGGGACAGAAAGAACCCTTGACCTAAGACACATAAAATATTTTAGATCAAGAAACGCCTTTCCTTAAGAATGTGGGAAACCATATGATTTTATAGGAAAACAAAATAATTTTTCTCAGCCATTAGCATTTTAATTCCAATGCTCTACAGCAATTCAGCTCAATATTGGAAATTTTAATGCTTGCCAAGGATGTTTGGGAAAGGAAAGACTCTTTTTAAACAAAATAGAGTAATCTTTAGAATTAAAGAAAATCTCCTTGTATGGTTTCCAAAAATTATCTTTTTTTTTTTAACTTTCTGGTCTCCTTCCATGCAGCTTTACTACAGATGGTGAGGCCACAGGGAAAACACAGGCTTTGGTTTTGCATTTGCCGAAGAGATAACCCCAAGTTAAAGTTGCTCTGCCTTTTCTGCTTCATTACCCAAAGTGCTCTTGTTTTGACCCTAGAGTTAATTTATAAGACCATAAGAGACGAAAAAGAGAGGTTTTTTTTTTTAATCCATGGAACTGAAATACAGAGGAAGATGGAATCAGCATGGTTGGTGGAAAGAACTATCTAACCATTAATTCACACATCTAACATCTAGCTAGCACAACTACCAGAAGATTACTAAAACAATATGGTCATCCTGGCATAAGTTATTTTAAGTGTATATATTGAATCATTTACTGTATAAATCACATCCCTGATTGCAATTTTAATAAAAAAAAAAAAAAGGGCATATTTGTCATGAAGAAATTCACTTACTTATTAAAGGAATTTGATCTATACTGAACATGATTATTCTAATTATTTTTCATTCCCAAAAGCAATTCTAAATCAGCACAAATTCTGGATGAATTAGTTCCGTCATGAAAAACAAAAACACTAATTGAAAAAGATACATGCGTCTGCCCGAGTTCCCGCGGAGTGGGCCGGAGTGGGCCGGAGTGTGCCCGCGGCTGCTCGTCCTGGACGGCGGTACCATGGCGGAGGAGGACCTCGGGGCGCCGAGGAAGCAGAGGAAGCAGAGGAAGCAGAGGAAGCAGAGGAAGCAGAGGAAGCAGAGGCTGGCCGAACAAGCAGAGGCTGGCCGAACAAGCAGAGGCTGGCCGAACAAGCAGAGGCTGGCCGAGATGCAGGCGAAGCACGGGCATCCTGGCGATACAGCACAACAGGAGGCAAAGCACAGGGAAGCAGAAATGAGAAACAGTATCTTAGCCCAAGTTCTGGATCAATCAGTCGAAGCCCGCTTAAGTAACTTAGCATTTGTAAAGCCTGAGAAAACTAAAGCAGTAAAGAATTACCCTATACAGATGGCACGATACGGACAAAGTGAGAAGGTATCAGAACCAGGTTTAATAGAAATCCTCGAAAAAGTAAGCCAACAAACAGAAAAGAAAACAACAGTTAAATTCAACAGAAGAAAAGTAATGGACTGTGATGAAGATGATTATTATTGAATTTACAATGTTTACAGACTGGAACTTGATAGAACAATTCTAGGACAGATAATACTCGGCAGAAGTTAAGATCTGGTTGAGTGTTTACTTTGTTTATTGTCTATATACCTTTTAAAAATAAACTTATTATGCAAAATAAAACAAAAAAAGAAAAGAAAAAGACACGTGCACCACAGTGTTCATAGCAGCATTATTTACAGTAGCCAAGATATAGAAGCAAACTAAGTGTCCATAAACATATGAACGTATAAAGCAGATGTGGTATACATGCATTGGAATACTACTCACCTATGAAAAAGAATTAAATTTTGCCATTTGTAGCAACATGAGTGGAAATGGAGAGTATTCTTAGTGAAATAAGTCAGAGAAAGTGAAACACTGTATGATATCACTTATGTGTGGAATCTTAAAAATACAACAAACAAGTGAATATAACAAAAAAGAAGCAGACTCAGAGATATAAGGAATGAAGAAGTGGTTACTAGTGGGGAGAAGAAAGGCAGGAGGGGCAAGATAGGGGTAAGGGATTAAGAGGTACAAGCTATTATGTATAAAATAAGCTATAAGAATATATTATACAACACTGAGAATATAGGCAATATAATAACTATAAATGAAGTGTAACCTTTAAAAATTATAAATCACTATTTTGCACATACATCTGTAACTTACATAGTATTGTACATCAACCATATCTCAATAAAAACTGAATGTTAAAAAAAGCAATTCAAAAAAAAAAAACAAGAACAATTTAGGTGCTGTAGCAAACATGCTGTTCGATTTCTGGTGTCCTTTTCTTTCAGTGGCTGTGTTCCCACCTCACACCCCACCTTTGAAGTTTAGCAAAGATGAAACCTCCATCAGTATGGCTTGTGAGTTACTAAAATATGTTCCCCCTCCCCCAACCTGCATTGACCATGGAGCATGGGCAAAAAGTAAACTTTTGCTGTTTTAAATTACTGAGATCTGAGGGCTGTTTTTATGATGGCATGATTTGACCTCTACTGACTACTACAGAAAGACAAAATTAGATAGGAAAGTTTCCTCTGTAGCACACCTGTATATCCCTCCAGTTGTATAGCGCAAGCACAGTGGTAGAAGTCATTGCTGTTTGACTGTTGTCATCTGCTAAGACTAATTCTCTATTAAAGCCATTTGGTACTCTCTACACAAAGTTTTTGTGATAGAATATTCAAGAATTAATATTTTTAATAATAACTTGTTTGCATATGGTAGACAATAATTCTGTAATAAGTGAATTTAAGAAGCTGTCTAACTAAAGGATAGTGATATTTATCTTGGCAGATATGCTCAAGGTTAATAGGTACACTGTCTTTTTATTTTTTAAGATGCTAATTGCTGCATTGTTTTTATTTTTTATTTTTTTAATTTTTTTATTGTTTTAACATTTTTATTGCATTATAGTCATTTTACAATGTTGTGTCAAATTCCAGTGTACAGCCTAAGTCTTTAATTATAATATATATGGAGTATAACTCATATTCAAATTGATTTAATCTCTTGGAAAATCAATAATACATTTCTATTTTAGCTACAATAATTAAAGCAGATGTGAATTATTTTCTGCAACAAGGAATCAGTTTTGGAAGTGGAGTACCATAGTCCAATTCCTGATTTTACCAATGACTCTATGCATGGCCTTGGGCAGCTACCTAACCACATTGAATCTTGGCTGTCTGTTTTATGAAATGGCTGTCTCAGAAAAATATATAGATAAAATACTTTAAAATTACATGTGAAGTGTTAATCCCATTGCCTAACATATAGTATGGTCTTAATAATATTAGTTAGGTCCTGTTTTATGTGTCCAAAGTAGGATTTAGTTCTAGACTTTCAGTTTCCAGTTTACAAAATAACTCTGAATCCTTATGATTATACTCTCAATTGCCAAGTCCTACCTGTTACAATCACTAGTGAAATGCTGTCTAAATGCAGATAGTAAGCAATATTGATTATTTTTATAATAATGGAAAACTCATTTTTAGTTTAATAAGATAATCGTTTATCCATAGCTAAAGAATTATCAATAAAACAAATCTATTTGTGTTCGAATTCATCTACCAGGGAAAAAATACAGCCCATTTAACAAGGGAAAAAGAGACCTAATTAAAAAAAAACAACTTATTTTCAAATACACTACTTGGATGCAATGTAATTCTTACAAAATAGAATTTTGATGACATAGCCAAATGAGTCCAAAATATGTGAACTAAATTTCCCTTAAAAAATTACATATGGTTTAAAAATAAATAAGAAGGGAAAATACTGGTTACAATGAGCTTGGACTTTATGAAATGTCAAATATTTTAAAATAATTTGTGACATTTGTAAACTTAAAAGATTGTGTGCTCACTAAATAATATTTCCAAGGTGTTCCCATACATGTTTAAATTACTTCATTTTTACTTCAATCTCAATAATTCCCACTTGATTTAAGCCTTAAGCCTTACACAATATAATTCTATAAATTTTTAATTCATTGATATTTTCAAATTTGGTTATAAAGCTATGAAAAGAAACTTAGAGCTCAGTTTCTTCCCCCCTTTCAGGAGCTAAAAGTGAGAAGACTCATAGTAGAAAGTGCTTTTAAAATAAAACTAAATGACAACATACAGAAAGAATGCTTTGGCTTGCAAAGACTTTTGACTGGATGAAAGGACCCAAGTGCACAGGCTAGAATCATGGCTGATTTTATTGTAGCAAGACATTTCTTAGAATTAACCCAAGTTTCATGATATGCCCATTCCCCATGCTCTGCCCCAGAGGTCCTTTAACAGCTGGCCAGTTTTCCAAACACGAAGAGTTTTAGCCACATAATACAGGTGTTCCAAAACCTGAACAGCTAGCACCACACTCACACAGATCAGCTTGGCAAGTACTGGGCAGTATCTTAGTTTAAGACACATATTTGAAGTTATCTTAATCCATACAGGGTTAAATTCTAGATATGATTTGGAGTTTCTAATGGGTTCTGAGAAGACAGGCTCATTTACAATGATTCATGACATTAATGTGTAGAAGAGGTTAGTATATTGCATAAACAGCTTTGATGACAATTGCTGTTTCTTGGCTCAGAAAACATCAATCTCCCAATAGGGAATATAACATCATGTTGCGGGAGATGTTTCTTATTTTCCTTGAACCAAAATCAATGCACACAACTAAGAAGAGTAAGTGCTGGCTACTCCATCTTCTAAGGTCTGCAGCCTATCAGCTCCCAACAGGGCTTACTAAGAAAGACTAATTCAGAAGGATGGCTCTCCAGGGAACCCCTACTTGCCACACACTCACCACAAACCATAAAACGACTGAGGATGGTGGAGTCAGCTTGGCAGTGGGCACAAGGAGGGGAGAGGTCTGTGTTTTTGGAGACCATTCCTTCTGTCCAGTGACTGAGGGAAGCCAAGTATAACCCTTGTCCAAAGCTGAAGAAAAGAAGACAGGATCCCCAGCTGAATGCTTGGTCAGAAATCTTGACAAACAAGAAAAAGGCAAAATGGTAGAGGAATGGGGGTATCTCAAGTCTCTCTTCCAAAAGATATGTTCAAAGGACCCCCACATCCCATAGGTCTGAATGCTGGCATAGCAGGGTAGGTGAGATTTACCACTACAGTCTTGTCAGGACCACTATGGTGCAGGGAGGGAGCAGAGAAAGAAACACAGGTGCCATCAGCAGGGAGTAATCCAGAAGATATGAATAAACCTTACTAGGAATCACCAGTGCCCAGGGGTGCTGCTGGGAGGTGCACATTGCAGCCACCATCCATCCAAGATAAGCACTAGGGCAATAAGTTCAATAGAATTAAACCCAGGGGAGGACCCAAACTCATCAAATCAGAAGACTTTTCTTCTGTGCCTCCCCCAGCTCTCTACCTCCCTAGCCCCACCGTAGCCTGCCATGGGCTCAGGAATAGAAGATTTTTTTTTAATCAACTATACGTCAATTAAAAAGCAAACAAACAAATAACCCATTTAAAATATGGGCAGAAGAACTGAACAGACGTTTTTCCAAAAGAGGAAATGCAAATGGCCAACAGGAACATGAAAAGCTGCTCAACGTCACCAATATCAGGGAAATGCAAATCAAAATCAAAATGAGACACCATCTCACACCTGTCAGAATGACCATCATCAAAAAGAACACAAGTAACAAATGTTGGCAAGGATGTGGATTTTATTCTTCAACTCTGTTTGGGTATTCTTTATATTTTACAACTCTTTGCTAAAAACTTCACTCTGTGCATCTATGACTCCTCTCGAGTTCTCTGAACATCTTTGCTATTATTATTCTAAATTCTTTCTTGGATAAATTGCGTGTCTCCTCATCAATTATTTCTTCTTCTGGGATATTAACTTGTGCCTTGGTATGGAAACATTCCCCTGCCACCTCATATTGTCTATCTTTCTACTTGTATTTTTGGGTAGGTTAGTTAGATTTCTCGACCTTGAAGAGGTGACCCTCTGTAGGAGACGTCCTTTGTATCCCAGCAGTGCACTCCTCTCTTGTCACCCAAGGGGGCCAGGTCCAGCTGGTCCCAGTGTAAAGTCTGGCCTGTGTTTGCAGATTCCTTCCACAGGCTTTGGGATTGTTGTCTTCTTATTTCTGGTATCTGCCCCCTGGTGGATGAGGCTGGACTAGAGGCTTATGCAGGTTTCCTGGCCAGAGGAGCCAGTGCCTGCCCACTGCTGGGTGAGGCTTGGTCCTGGACCTCTGGTGGGTAGGGCCACGTCTAGAGGTGTTTGTGGCTCAGGAAGTCTGCTGATGGGTGGGGCTGTATTCGCAGCCCGTACATTGTTTGGCCTGAGGCTTCCCAGCCCTTAAGTCTACAGGCTGTTGGGTGGGGCTGCGTCTTGCTCCTAATGACCCAAGGAAGATGTCAGCTTCCAGGAAAGCTCATGTAGATGAATGCTCCCTGAATGTCTGCCACTGGGTGAGCCGCAGGGTCCCCTACCTCCTCAGGAAAACTTCCAAAACCAGCAAGCAGGTCAGGCCCAGGATCCTAGGAAATCATTGCCTCTGTCCTTCAAAATAGCGCATGTGAGATTCTGTGTACACTTCCCAAGAGAATGAAGTCTCTGTTTTCTCCAGTCCCGTGTGGCTCCTGGAGTTAAGCCCCACTGGCCTTCAAAACCAGATGTCCTGGGCTCTCCTCTTCCTCCCAATGCCAGAACCCCATGCTGGGGAGCCTGACGTGGGGCTCAGGACTCTCACTCCTATGGGAGCACTTCTGTGACTTAATTATTCTTCAGCTTGTGGGTTGCCCAACAAAAGGGTATGGGGCTGGATTATACCACGAACACGCCCCTCCTACCATCACGTTGTGGCTCCCTCTTTATGTTTCCAGTTGAAGAAGATCTTTTTTGTTGGTTCCAGTCTTTTTTTCAATGGTTGTTTATTAGTCAGTTGTAGTTTTGTTGTCGTCATGAGGAGAGGCAAGCTCGTGGTCCTACTGCTCTGCCATCTTGACCAGAAATCCAGGAAGAAAAGACCTTTTAAGCAGACAACTGATCAAAGGTTTTAAATAAAGAGATATAAATAGTAGACACCAGGATGAGATCATTCTAATAATGTCTCAAGGTGGCTGAGAAGTTATAAAACCTGATTTAAGATATCTTAAGAGTTTTTAGCCAGTGGGAAATACGTATAGCTTGGGGTGGGAGGTAGCTGGTATTGGGGGTAAAAAAGTAGAAAGTGTTTCTGTTTGTACTCAAATGAATTGGGCTCCTCAAAAAAAGTTTAATGCTAGTGGGCTTGTCTTCATTTTCATAATTAACAAACTGCGGGAAAAATAAATTTTAAAAGGAACATTCAAATTTTAGGGTGCATAAAATAACCTACAGCTGTTATCTAAACTGCAGTTTCCCAAGCTCCACCCTACATCCAGAGATCCAGTTCAATGGATCTGTGGCCAGACTCTGAATCTGCACTTTTAAAAACTTAATTATTCAATGCTAGGCACTGCTTTCACCACGTCCCACAAATTTTGATGAGTTGTGTTTTCATTTTCATTTAGTAAAAACTATTTTTTAATTTTGCTTTTTTTTTTTTTTTTTTTTTGCCATGTGTTATTTAGAAGTGCATTGTTGGGGTGGAGGGCATAGCTCAGTGGTGGAGTGCGTGCTTGGCAAGCACAAGGTCTTGGGTTCAATCCCCAGAGCCTCCATTCAAGGGGAAAAATAAAAAATAATAACAAATTAAATAAAAACAAATATAGTTTTTAAAAAGAAGTGCATTGTTTAATCTTCAACTATTCTTTCTTTCTGTTATTGATTTCTAGTTAAATTTCATCATGGAGTGAGAATATACATTGTATGATCTCTATTCTTTTAAATTTGTTAAAGTGGGTTTTCTAGCCCAGAATGTGATCTCTCTTGGTCAGTGATCCATGTGAGCTTGTGAAGAATTTGTATTCTGATGTTGCTGGAAGAAGTAGTCTATAGATGTCAATAATCTCCAGTTGATTGATGGTGATGAGTTCCACCATATTCTTACTGATGTTCCATCTGCTGGATCTGTCTACTTCTGTTAGAGGAGTGTTGAAGTCTCCAATTACGATTAAGATAGTTCTCTGTAGTTCTCTGTAGTTCTATCAGGTTTTGCCTTACATAGTTTGACGCTCTGATGTTAGATGCACCCCCATTAACGATTGTTATGTCTTCTTGGAGAACTGACCCCTTTATCACTATACAATGTTCTCTTTAGCCTTGAAAGGTTTCCTTGCTCTGAAAGACAACTTGATTCTGAAACAGCTAGTTCAGAGGACCACAGTTGAAGGAACACTGGTTGTATTAGCTTTCTTTGGCTGCTGTAACAAATTACTACAAGCTTCAAACAACACAAAAATGTGTTATATTACAATCCAACATGGGTTTCACTGGGCTAAAATCAATGTGTCTTCAAGGCTGTGCTCCTTCTTGGAGGCTCTAAAGAAAAATCTATTTCCTTGCTTTTTACAGCTTCTACGCATAGCAAGGGAAGGATCCATGCAGTTAGATTGGGTCCACTCAATAACTGAAGATAATGTCTTCTTTAATTTCTTAATTTAATCATATCTTCAAAGTACTTTTAAAAGCCAAATTTGGTACTATATTCCCAGGTTTTAGGGATTACAATATGAGTATCTTTGGATGAAGCCATTTTCGCCTACCACATTGGCCTAAACATATTTGCTCTATGATTTAAAAAACATTTTCAAAAGTATGTTGATGACCTGTGACCAATTTTCATTGTATGACATCCCAATAGCTCTCATTTCTCACCCAGGAATGGCATTTTAGCATGGCAGTAGAGTATTACAATAATTTTGTTGATAATGATAACATTTTTCTGTCTTCAAGCTTGGCCAGGGCTGGTTAGGGTTACTGGAGTTGAAGATGGCTTCCATCAGCAAGGGTGCTGATTTTGACAGAGCAGTGAGTACGGCCCTGAGGAAGTGGTGGTGTTGATACCAATAAAGTGCTGATTATTCAGGACTGCACTGGCCACTACTTTGTGTGGAAGATCGAACAGAAAGACTCTAATGTAGGGGGACAAGAGAGGCTGGACCTGAGCAGATTCTAGCCCAAGAGCTCAAGGTAGAGGCTTACATCGGATGTGCTATAGAACACAGGGAACCATCGTGAGGCTTCCAGACAATCCCTCTTTGTCTTACAGTGTCACTAAACACGACTGCATACAGATTTTAATGTACCCTTTACTCTGTTGAACAAATAAGAACTGCAGAGTGAAAGGGCTGTTTATTCATTCAATAAGAATTTACTGAGGACCCACAATTGTTAACAAAGTGCAGACTGAGTCTTGAATGAACTTTATGAGAAGGAAAGGCAATTTGACCTTGCCAGTCCAACAGTTATTAATATCAGTAAGAGACTAGTTGAGGAATTCCCAGACAAACTCCATTTCCCCTTTTTTCTGGCGAAGACTTCAGTTTCAAGACCATATAATAAGGGTGTGCATGTACGAGTGTGTGTGAATGTGTCAGAGGAAGGAGCAGCTGTGGGGAGAAGTACACCGTGTTTTCTGAAGTTTGGGGGACTGACCACCTGCTGAGAAACAGACTGAACTGAATTCATAACATCTATAGTTTTTCTTCCAGGGTCATATTAATATATTAAGGAAAACATGGAAAGAAAGTCAGTAGACATTTTTTAAAAAGGAAAGAAAATCTACTATTCAGTTAATAAAATTCATCATACATATAATAAAGTGTTAAATTTGAACTTTTTCTTTTCTCAACTTCTGTGGAAAGCCTAAAACTTAAAACAAAGGATGTTAAAAGGCCTATACATTCTAGGAAAAGGGCCAGACCATCTATGCCCAACTGGCAGTTAATGGCACCCCCCATTCAGCCCCACTGCAAATGTAGAGCCTTAGTTATACACCCACATCAAGAGTATATAAGGAGATTCTTAAATATTGATGAAGAGCTTGGTACTACTAATTTTCCTAAAAGAAGAGTTGTTAATGTATTGTTATTTTTCCCTTTTCCTCTTATTTTCCCCCTTCTGTAAACCAAGTGAGGAATGGGATCAGAGAATCACCCAGAAAACTTGACCTGGGACCTCAGAAGTTTCAGAGTCACAGAGACTCACATGTGATGTACTCCTGAAGAGTCTAATGAGAAACTGGCTGGGACAAATTGATTCTCCTTGAAAGAGACGCTGCCCAAAAGGGCCAGCAGGAAGGTAAGGTGACCCCAAGAGGAGTCCTTGAGGGGTGGAGTACCAGAAGTCAGAAGCTAAGGGATGAGCTGTAAGCAGCAGAAAAAGGAGGCACGCATGTCCTGTCAACGAGTTGCTGGTAAGAGATGCTGGCAGCTGAAGCACCCACAAGACAGGGAGCAGCAGAGAACCCCAGCATCACATTACAGCTGCGCCCATCCAGGAAGACCTTTCAGCCCTTTATCTCAGCTCCTTCCTCAGCCCAACCCTGGGTGTGCTGTAGACTGTGTGGGAGTCAGGGAAGAGGAGGACTAAATGAGAAAATAGTGAAGAAGACAGAAGAAGAAGCAAGAGTTCTGCTTTTGACCAGGACATGGCTCCAGCACTTGAATTTAACCTCCTATCTGAAGCAACTAAAAACGTGGACAAAAATGTGCAAAATCTAGTTTTCAGACATTGGACATTGGGAATCCCAAGAGAAGGGTGAGGTGGTGCCCTGGGTTTGCCCATCTTGCTGACTAGAGAAAGTGTCGGGGCCACAGTGCAGGGAGGGGGAACCCAGGCAAAGCCCAACAGGTGCCCAGAGCCGAGAAGACAGGAGGGCACTGGTGAGGCCCAGGTCCCCAGGGTCTAGGACAGACTGCTGGAAACAAGGGAGCCACATGGGCATCCTCAAGGGCTCAGATGAGTGCTGATCAGTGTGTGTCGGGGTTGGGGGGGCACTACCCAAAGATGGATAAGTCACCATCTGAAAGGAACAGCGGGAACAATCCAGAGCTCACTCCAGGTCTGAAGTACCCCGTGCCACCACCAGGCAGAGTGGAAAACACAGTAACTCGCAGCACTGTGTTATCGCCTCAGAAGTGGTGCAAAACTGGCTCTGGACCAAAGGCAGCACTGGTCCCACCTAAGAAAACTTTACAAATAAACCTTAAAAAGATCAAAGTGCCTCCAAGAAACAACTCTCCCAACCCAAAATTTGTTCAGAGACCAAGTTGCCCTACATGTTCCCAGGCAAGTAGTTTCATTGCCCTGCTAAGCTTTGTGTCTGAGCTCCTACTTCCAGAAATGGTAAGTAAATTAGAGTAGAAGTAGAATTATGCAAACAATAAAACAAGAAGGATCCGTGACCTTGAGGTAGAACGGATGATTTTGTACATACATGTCTGCTGTTGTGCTGTATTGGTGGCAAAAGCCCTCTCAGTGTCTTGGGCCACGAGGATGAGAGCCACACTTGGGACAGCAGACACAAGAAATGAGTCCAGGTTTCAGAATCAGAATGTGGTGGAGCTGTGACAGCAGCTATGCTCAGTCTTGCTGCCTCTGGATTTGATTTTCTTGTGTTCAAAACCGTGTTATTTTGCAATCTGCAACACATAGCTGAAACTACCCCTGACTAATACAATTCTCAGAAGCCAGAGTATCCAGCCAAAGAAAAAGGCATAATGCCTTTATGCCTACAAAGATCATTTGGGGGTGGGTGTAAACACATTTGTTAACAAGTATTCCTGAGTAATAATAATTCAATTCACTTTAAGTTTTTAACAAGTTTTTGTAAAGAGTTTTTGGATAAATATTCTGTTATATTTATAGTGTTATAGTAAATGCAGTGATCTAGGAAGTCAAGAAAATCGGGCCTTAATCCAGCTCAGCCTCTTAGTAGCTGTGTGAACGTGAGCAGTTCTGTTTCTTCTATAATTCAGGCAGGTACACTAAATAGTCTAGCTTTGAAATAGATGATTGTGATTATCTCTTCTGATCATCATAAAAGACTTGGAGGCAGTAGGCTGTGTATCCAGGGTCAAGTGCAGAACACCCAAACAGAAATGGGTGTTTTCAAATGATATCCTCAAAGAGATACCATTTAACATCAGTTTGAATATGTACTTTTTACTACAATGGTCAACCAGGTTCATAGAGTTCAGGACTTTATGAAAATAGCTAAAAAAAAAAAAGACTTGTGTGCAGCCGGACCCACTCTACCACTTCACACAACATGAACTGCATACTCTGTGTTACTGAGTAGTTAATGCCGACTACAAAAAGTACACAGTAGATTCTGATGTCCACATCAAACTCCCTTTCTGAGGAAGCAGAAGGAGCTCCTGTCCAGTGTGAAGGGCGTGGCTTCTGTTCTGGTCCCCAGGGATTCCTCTTTCAGGCCCCACTGAACTCCTCCTCCAGGTTTGCTTTGTTCTCATCCCACGTGGCCTGCACCAGTCAGAGCCTTTCCTTCACTGCCTTGATTACTCCTTGCACAGTCTGTACTGTGCATTGCAAATTCTTAACCTTCCCTTAAATACCAATTCTTCATCCAGTGAACATTTCCTCAAGTGTAATCTACATCATGCTAGACACTGCTTTTCTTTGTAAACTACAAATAGTCTCTGCTGCTTTATCCCCCCCTCCATCCTCATTACCTCTGAATCTATGGTCACTTGCACAATCAGTGCCCTTTATTGAGTTACAGTGAAGGAATTATGGAGTTCGGATCTGAGTAATCTGTTACTGATAACTGTGTGAACTAAAACCAGATTCCCTTCACTGCCTACTGCTGCAACACTTTCTGCATAACCACAGGGAACATTCCCCTGAGAGCAGTGGTGCAAAGGTACTACTGATGAACTGCTTTATGATCAATAGTACATGGACCCTGTCTGTACTGGACAACCAGGAATCATGTCATTTTATTTGTATCCTAGGTCAAATCTTCACTCCTAGCTTCTTCCCCTAGCTGATATCCAAATGTGTCCTGTTCTCATCTTAGTCACAGAAGTAAAAGTCTACTATGGCAGAAGAAAGGAGAAAAGTCGAGACGTTTGTGTGCCACCCTGCTGCCTTGTCTCTCTGGTTTCCCTAAGTAGCTGAATTTCTCCCTAGCCATACAATACTAAGGAGTCAAAATTGATAGTATTACAAGCATATTCCACCCTGTAGAACTCAAAATTGAACCATGGTGGCCAAGGTTTTTTTTTTCCCCCATAAATCAGACATGAAATTCATTCTAAGACTCATTTCACAATAAGAAAAAGATTAATCATCTCATATTTTTTAAAGGCAACTGATGTAATCATTTAAAGTGTGTTCTGCATACAGACAAAAAAAAAACAGATGTTGAATATGATCTTTCAAGACAAATAAACATCAAGAATTTTCCTCTATACCATTTGATAGCTATGGGAAGTTCTAAAGTACAGAATGTACTGCCCTAGTCATAATCCCACACGTACAGTGAACTATCACCATTGGCCAAATGAAGTATAGTTATTTAGGTCTGATGAGTTCCAACAGTGCATTAAGTTTCATTCTTCAATTTTCTAGATACTGTACAGATTGTAAAATTAAACATTGTCTCTATTTCACAAGATTTAATCCAGGTTTCTTATAATTTCTACAAATATAGAGATACAAATCTCAATAAAAGTAAAATAAAATTAAACTGGGTAATTATGGGGAATTCCAGTCAAGATGGTGGAATAGTAGAACTATGAGCTTGCCTCTGCTCATGACTAGAACAAAACCACAACTGATTACTAAACAATCATAGGGGGGAACAAAAGACTAGAACCTAGCAACAAAGATCCTCTTCAACTGAAAGCATAAAGAAGGAATCTCAGTAGGATGGTAGGAAGGGTGCACTGGTGATATATTCAGGCCCCAAAACCCCCAGGTGGGCAGCCCACAGGAATAACCCACAGGAGTGAGAGTTCTGAATCCCGCATCAGGCTCCCTGGCCCAAGGTTCCAGCATTGGGAGGAGTAGTCTCCAGAACATCTGGTTCTAAAGGCCAGTGGGGCTTAACTCCAGGAGACTCATGGGATTGGGGAAAACAGAGCCTTCACTCTCTTGGGAAGTGTACAGAGAATTTCACACCCACTGTGTCCAAGGGCAGAGGCAGTGATTTCATAGGATCTGGGCCAGACCTGCCTTCTAGTTTTAGAAGCTCTCCTGGGGAGGCAGGGGGCAGCTGTAGCTCACCCTGAGGACATAAAAGCTGGTGGCAACATTCAGGGAGTGTTCATCTACATGAGCTTTCCTAGAGGCTGACATCTTACTTGGATCATTAGCAGCAGCACCTAGGCTCACCCAACAGCCTGTAGGGTTAAGGGCTGGGAAGCCTCAGTTCAAAAACATATGGGGTAGGAACAAAGCCTCAACCATCAGCAGACTTCCTGAGTCCACAGTCACCCCTAGGCACAGGCCTACCCACCAGAGGGCCAGGACCAAGTTCCACCCAGCAATGGACAGGTACTGACTCCTCTTGCCAGGAAACCTGCATAATCCTCTAATCCAGCACCACCCACCAGGGAGCAGATATCAAAAAAGAAAACAACAGTCTCAAAGCTTGTGAAAGGAATCCTCAAATGCAGACCAGACTTTACCCTAGAACAGCTGGACCTTGGCCCTTGGGTAACGAGAGAGAAGTGTACTTTATCCAACAAGGCTGTCATTCAGATTTGATGGAGAAATCAAAAGCTTCACAGATAAACAAAAGCTAAAAGAATTCAGCACCACCAAATTATCTTCGCAACAAATGTTAAAGGAACTTCTTTAGTCATCAGACTACAAGAAAAGAGAATAAAAAGAAGACAGAGAAAAAAATCTACAAAAACAAATCCAAAACAATTAACAAAATGGCAATAAGGACATACATATTAATAATTACCTTAAATGTAAATGGATTAAACCCTCCAACCAAAAGACATAGACTGGTTCAAAAACAAGACCCGTACATGCTGTCCGTAAGAGACCAATTTTAGAGCTAGAGACACACGCAGGCTGAAAGTAAGGAGATGGAAAAAGATATTCCATGCAAACAGAAACCAAAAGAAAGCTGGAGTAGCAATACTTATATCAGACAAAATAGATTGTTAAATAAAGACTGTTACAAGAGACAAAGAAGCACACTACAGAATGCTCAAAGGATCAATCCAAGTAAAGTATATAACAATTGTAAATATATATGCACCCAACATAGGAGCACTTCAATACATAAGGCAGTTGTTAAAAGACATAAAATGAGAAATCAACGATAACAATAATAGTGAGGACCTTAATACCCCACTTACATCAATGGACAGATCATCCACATAGAAGATCAATAAGGAAATACAGGCCCTAAATAACACGTTAGACCAGATGGACTTAACTGATATCTATAGAGCATTCCATCCAAAAGCAACAGAATACACATTCTTCCCAAGTGCACATGGAACATTCTCCAGAATCGACCACATGCTGGCCCACAAAACTAGCCTCAGTAAATTTAAGAAAACTGAGATTGTACCAAGCATCTTTTCCGACCACAATGCTATGAAGTTAGAAATCAACTACAAGAAAAAAACTACAAAAACATAAACATGTTGAGGCTAAACAATATGTCACTAAACAACCAATGGATCACAGAATAAATCAAAGAGGAAATCAAAAAAATACTTTGAGACAAATGAAAATGAAAACACAAAGATCCAAATCCTCTGGGACACAGCAAAAGCAATTCTAAAAGGAAAAGTTTATAGTGATACAAGCCTACCTTAGGAAGCAAGAAAAATCTCAAATAAATAATCTAACCTTACACCTAAAGCAGCAAGAGAAAGAAGGACAAACCCAAAAACACGAAGTTAGTAGAAGAAAAGAAGTCATAAAGATCATGGCAGAAATAAATGGAGACTGAAAAAAAAAAGGGAAAAAATGAAAATAAAAGCTGGTGCTTTGAGAAGATAAAATTGATAAATGTTTAGTCAGCCTCATCAAGAAAAACAGGGAGAGTGCTCAAAATAATAAAATCAGAAATAAAAAAAGAGAAGTCACAACCAAACCACAGAAATACAAGGGGTCATAAGAGGCTACTATCAGTAATTATATACCAACAAAAAGAAAAACCTAGAAGAAATGGACAATGTTTTAGAAAGGTACAATTTGTCAAGACTGAATCAAGAAGAAATCAACAATATGAATAGACCAATTACCAGAATTGGAATTGAATCAGTAATTTAAAAACTCCCAACAAATAAAAGTGCCAGACCAGATGGCTTCACAGGCAAGTTCTACCAAACATTTAATGAAGAATTAACACCTATCCTTCTGAAATTATTCCCAAAAAATTACAAAGAAAGGAGCACTCCTAAACTCATTCTATGAGGCCACTGTCATCCAGATACCAAAACCAAAGATATCACAAAAAAAAAAGAAAATAGGGATGCAAGGATTTTTCAATATCTGCGAATCAATCAATGTAATATACAACATTAACAAATTGAAGAATAAAAACCATATGATCATCTCAATAGACACAGAAAAAGCTTTTTATAAAATTCAACATCCATTTATGATAAAAAAAAACTCTCCAGAAAGTGGGCATAGATGAAACATTCTTCAACATAATAAAAGCCATATATGACAAACCCACAGCTAACATCATACATAATGGGGAAAAGCTGATAGCATTTCATCTAAGATCAGGAGCAAGACAAGGATGCCCACTCTCATCACTTTTATTCAGCATAGTTCTGAAAGTCCTAGCCATAGCAATCAGAGAATAAAAAGAAATAAAGGGACTCCAAATCAGAAAAGAAGTAAAATTGTCACTGTTCACAAATGACATGATACTATTCATATAAAACCCTAAAGAAGTGACCAGCAACCCAATCAAAAAATGGGCAGAAGACCTAAGTAGACATTTCTCCAAAGAAGACATCCAGATGGCCAACAAGCACATGAAAAGATGTTCAACATCACTAATAGTCAGAGAAATGCAAATCAAAACTACAATGAGATATCACCTCACACCAGTCAGAATGGCCATCATTAAAAAGTCCACAAATGAAAAATACTGGAGAGGCTGTGGAGAAAAGGATCCCTCCTAATACTGTCGGTGGGAATGTCAGTTGGTGCAGCTACTGTGGAGGACAGTATGGAGGTTCCTTAAAAAAGCTAAAAATAAACTTACCATATGATTCAGCAATCCCACTCCTGGGCATATATCCAGAGGAAAATATCATTTGAAAGGACATGTGTACCCCAGTGTTCACAGCAGCACTATATACAATAGCCAAGATATTGAAAACAACCCAAATGTCCATCAGCAGATGAGTGGATAAAGAACATGTGGTATATATATACAATGGAATACTACTCAGACATAAAAAAGAATAAAATAATGCCATTTGCAGTAATATGGATGGAACTGGAGATTGTCATGTTAAGTAAAGTAAGTCTGAAAGACAGAGGAAAATACTATATGATACCACTTAAATGTGGAATTGTTCAAGGCATAATCCTCAAATAAATACAATTCTAAAACTACATTTAATTTACTATTTTCTGATGATTCTGATGGCAACTTGCAGTCTGTGATATTTCAGTGCCATCATTATAAATACTAATTATCATTGCTTAGCACTCTGGAAAATACTGTGATATTATTAACATGTATGTTCAAAGTGTTACTTTAGATCTCTGATAAATGAGAATTTTTCATATCACCTCAGGAAGAATAACAATTTATTCTTTTTTTTTAAACACTAGAAAATGTAAGAATTTCTTAAAGAGACCAAAGGCGAACACCATTCCCAATAAAATACCAGATTAAATGAATCCCTGGCTCCAACCTGTGTTCCCTTATGTAAAGCAAGTGTAATTATTCAGTTAAAGTTATTCACCAGGTGCTCCCACACTGTGGGACAAATATTAACAAGGACAATGAAATAGAGTCCTATTCTCTCCCAAGAGGCCCTTAGAGACATACCTATTATGCTGTGGGTCCTGGCTGGGGCATGGTAGGCCGCTCTGGCTTCCCACTCTTCTGTTTGGAGATGGAGGTGGCAGGCACTATTTCATCTTTGGGTTCCACAATTCTTATGTGTTCAGGCAGGGGCTTCTTAGGGCCAGTCTTACCAGATGGGTCCCAAGGGCAACATGATCTTTACCTTGATTCCCAGCACACCAAGGCCACAGTTAGGACCTAGCTATGGTTCCTCCTCTGGCCCCCACTACCCAACAGGATAGGGCAGAAGGAAAACAGCAAGTTACCCAAGCACCCCTGGGTCTGGTCCCTTCTCGGACAATTTATTCTGATTAAGTGCTGAAACATAACATTTTGTTCTGCTTCTACCTAGAGTGTAAAGACCTGTAAAAACAGTGTCACTTGTTAGAGAACAATGAGAGAAAGCCATATAAAAATACAACATCACTTTTCTTGAACCCACCAGAGACATGGCATTCCAGGACAACCAAGCAACCTGAAATCCTAGGATGGGGAGGTCTTACCAAGGAGGGGTGGGGGCAAAGACGATCCCACCTATGGCAGAACATGAAAGATGAGACTTCAATCCTTGCAGGTGAAAAGAAATCAGCCAGCATTCAGCGCAGTTCCCTCAGAGCAAAGGGAGCCGCAGACACAAGGGAGTTCCCACACATTTTTAGGCTTTAACCAATTTAACCTAGGGCAAGCATAGGAAGAAAATAATAAAAAGTGGGTATCAATGAAATTAAGAACAGAAAATCTATAGGGAAAATCAATGAAACCAAAAACTCATTTCTTGAAAAGATCAATAAAGTTTATAAATTCCTCACCAGAATGACAAGAATGTTAAAAAGAGAATAGATAAACAACAAATATGAATGAAAGAGGACACATTACTACAAAGCCCACAAACAAAATATAATAAGGAATATTAATAAAAAAAAATTATGCCCATAAACTTAACAACTTAGATGAAAGGGACAAATTCCTTGAGAGAGAAAATTTCCCAAATTCACTCCGAAAGGACTCGATAGCATGATTAGTCCTTTATCCACTAAAGAATTTGAATTTATACATAAAAAAATCTCCAAACAAAGAAAATCTTTGGTCCATATACCTTCACTGACAAATTCAATCAAACATTTAAGGAAGAAATACAACTAATATTTAAAAAAACACTCTCCCTTAACCTGATAAAGAACATCTACAAAATACCTATTGCAATATCATAGTTAATGGTTAAAAACAAGGGTTTCTTCCTAAGATCAGGAACAAGACAAGTATATCTGCTCTCACCAATGACATTTAACATCATTCTAGAGGTACTGCCAATGCAAATAAGGCAAGAAAAAGAAATAAAATTCAATAAACTGGGAAGGAAGAAATGAAACTATCTCTATTCATAGGCCACATGATTATGATTTTAGTCCATTTGTGCTGTAATAACAAAATATCACAGACTGAGTGGCTTATAAACAATACAAAAATGTTTCCCATAGTCTTGAAGGCTGGAATTCCAAGACCAGGGTGCCAGCATGGTTGGATAGGGGTCCTCTTCCAGGTACAGACTTCTCGTTGTATCCTTACGGGGGGAAGGGACTGGAGATCTCTCTGGAGGCTCTTTTATAAGAGCACTAATCCCATTCATGTGAGTTCCACCCTTATAACTTGAGTACTTCCCAAAATCCCCACCTCCTAACACTGTCACCTTTGGAAGATAGCATTACAAAATATGAATTTTTACAGGACACAGCCATTCAAACTAAAGTGATGATCTACAGAGAAAATCCTCAAAAATCTATAAAAATTGCTGAAATTAATGTGAATTTAGAAAGTTTACAGGATATAAAGTCAGTATACAAAAGTTCAACTCATTTCTATATGCTAGGAAAGAACAGTTGGAAGTTAAACTTTTTTAAAAGTATCATTTTTAATAGTAAAAACTGTGAATTATTTAGGTATAAACAAAATTACATACAAGACTTGCATGCTGAAAAATACAGAACATTGATAAAATTTTAAAAGATTTAAATGAATGAAGAGATACACTGGGTTCATGGTTTTGATAACTCAATATTGTGAAGATGTCAGTTGTCCCTAAACTGGCCTGTAGATTCAATACAATTCCAATCAAATCCCAGCAGGATATTTTAATACAAATTGACAAGCTGATTTTAAAATGTATATGGAAAGGCGAATAGATATAAGAAAGACCTACGTATATAGTCAATTGACTTTATTTCTCATTTTAATAATATTTTTATTAGGTTTAGAGACATCCTAATGGGCCACATAAAATTTTTAGATAATGCAACTTCTAAAGCTGCTGAATAGCATCTTGAGACAAATTTGCACACTTATCATCATGTTTATCCTCCTTATTAACTTTTTTTTAATTGAAGTCTAGTCAGTTTACAATGTTGTGTCAATTTCTGGTGTATGGCATAATGCTTCAGTCATACATGAACATACATATATTCATTTTCATATTCTTTTTCATTATAGGTTACTACAAGACATTGAATATAGTTCCCTGTGCTGTACAGTATGAACTTATTGTTTATCTATTTTATATATAGCAGTTAGTATCTGCAAATCTCAAACTTCCAATTTATCCCTTCCCACCCTCTTCCCCCATGGTAACCATAAGGTTGTTTTCTGTCTGTGAGTCTGTTTCTGGTTTGTAAATAAATTCATTTATCTTTTTTTTTAGATTCCATGTATAAATTGACTTTTGACATAGGTGCAAAGGCAATTCACTGGAGAAAAGAAAGTCTTTTCAACAAATGGTACTTAAAGAACTGAATATTCATATGCAAAAACAAATAAAACCTTGATTCACATTTCACATCTTATACAAAAATTAATTCAAAACAGATCATAGACTTAAATGTAAAACAATAGGAGAAAAATTGTGTAATACCAGGAAAGATTGCTTAGACACAACACCAAAAGCATAATCCATAAAGAAAAGTTGATAAATTGGAATTCATCCAAGTTAAAAATATCTAATCTGGAAAAGACACTAAGAGAATGAACACTGTAGGAGCAGAAAATGGACCAGAGCTTGTCAAGGGCTGAGAGTAGGGGGAAGTGCTGGCTACGAGGGGCCTGAGGGAATTTGGGAAATCTTCTTGATCTTGATTATGGCGGTGGATAGATGCCTGTCTGCATTTGTCAAAAGACATAGCACTGTACACCTGAGTGAATTTTACTGTATATGAATTATACCTAAATAAACATGTATAACTATATAAAATGTCTACATATTTTACCACCATTGTGTTTTCTTAAGGGGAATCCAGAAAAGTACCTTTTTTCTCTCCAAGAAAATCACCAAGCACAGCATGGTTTTGACAAAGTTTTGACAAGTAGATCAATGGAACAGAATAGAGTCACGAAAAGACCCCCACATATATGGAAACATGATTTATGATGACGGCAGCACCGTAGACCAGGACATAAGGCCTCTTTATGAATGGCATAGTGACAAGCTGATATCCACAAGGAAAAAAGTGAAACTTAGCTCCTACCTCACTCCCTAGGCAATAGTCAGTTCCAGGCAGATTATGTATGTAAATCTGAAAAATAACAATAAAGTTTCTAAGAGATAACATATGAGATTACTTTTATGGCCTTTATATCAGTAATTATTTCCCCAATAAGACATAAAATGTAGTCATTATGAAGGAAAAGATTGATTACTTGGGCAATATAAAAACTAGTAAATTTATCAAAAGGCACCATAAAGGAGTGAAAAAGCAAGCCACAGATGGGTAGAAAAATCTCACCAGACACACAATTCACAAAGGGCTTGTTATTATACTATACAAACATTTTTATAAATTATGTAGAATAAGACAGACAACCTAATAGAAAAATTGGCAAGAAATGTCAAAGGCGTTTCACAAACAAGATATCCAAATGACCAATAAACACAAAAAGGATGTTCCAACTCACCAGTCATTCAAGATACATAAGTTCAAACCACAATGAGATATCACTTCACACCTAGCAGAGTGGCTGAAATAAAGTGAATGAAAACACCATGTTTTAACTAAGATAGGAAACATGAGGAGGGCCTGGATGCAGGGAGATGCACTTGCAGCAATCCCCAGGGGAGATGCAGATTAAGAAGCGGCTGGCCAAAACAGGCAACAGCCATGAAGATGGGAGCAAAGGAATGTGGGTGAGAGAGCATGTAAAAGAACCACCAGAAATTTTTAACAGATTAGATGCACGGGGAAAGGAGACAGAAAGGAAACAATAAGATTTCAACCAAATAAGGGAAGCTTAACCACCACATACTTCAGAGAATTTTCACTGAAGGAAAAAATCATGAATTACAACCAATACGTTGTTGGATATTTTTCACACCCAGAAGTATTTATGTTGTACACATTAGACACAATGCCAGTAGGATGCTTTTAGAAACCCTGATCCACATATTTACCTAGAAAGAATAGAATTATATGTTGCATGTTAAGTTTTTTATCTCTATTTGCTCTTACAGCATTTTTGCATATATATACAATGACTTGCTTCATTGTCTTGTAAATATTTCAATTTTGTCACCGTCCCCAAATCTTTTTTTTTTTTTAAGTTTCCTAATTATGAAGACCACTAAACCACAATCTTGAATGATCCAACACTCTGTTGGACTGACACCAATTTCCCAAGACCTTATCAAGCTTAGTCACAGAGCTCATTAGTCTATTCTCTTAAATATTTCCGGGCTAAATTAAGATGCATCTTGTTTATTTTACAGTAAGCTCTGTTTAGCTGTTTATCACTTAAAATTCCCAAGTCACCAAACTTCCCAACACAAGACCCAGCTGCTTTATGTCTTCAGTGAGTAGTCACTGGTCAACGGGCATGTTTTGGAAGTCAAAAGGCTGAGTATGAGTCAGGCTGAGTCTGACCTGGGCAAAATTTAGAAGATAGCTCATGTCTTCTGTTACTTTGCTTTATTATGAGTTGTTTTGTTTTGAGGCATCTCCCCACATAAAAATGTAATCTCAGTCTCCCAGTCTCCCAGTGTCCCCATTTTGCCCTGGAATCCTTCTCCCCCCTTTGCCTTCACTTTTGCTCCAAGGTCATATGCTGTCATGTTTGAACTTCAAAACTTTTCTCCAATGAAATAAACCAAAAACTATGTAATCAATAATGCATGTGGATCTGAAGTGTAACGCCAATGTCTCTACAGAGTTAACATAACGTGAATTACATTCATAGATTGAACCTCGTATTCCTAAGCCTCTGCCAAGTTCATCAGGGTGTACACAGTCCAAACTAGTCCAAACTTGTGATGGTGTCCTCCAGGAAGAAATCCAGCAGAAAGGACAGGACTGGGGACTTCAGATGCAGAGCTGTGTTCCCCAGACCAAACTCACAAAAAGAGCCAGCACTTGAGAAAAGTGCACAAAAATGTTTGTTGATGAAATAAGTTAATGCAACCTCACAGTTTCACTTCTATGCTGCAGGAAATGGGTGGCCCTTTCTAAGCCTGAAATCTATTTACTCTCTCCTTATAACAGTGGAAACATCCAATGGGGAGAAAAAAGACTTGGGTTTTTGGTTATGGCTTTTTTTTTTTTCCTAATTTGACCCATTAAGGGACACAAAACCACCTATGTTTCAATTACATATGAATGTAGGTTCTTCTAAACCACATGGGACTAAAGAGATTCTGTCACATTTGGGAAAGCATCCTTTTTACTTTTTTTTTTTTTTCAGGGCAAGACTAGAGCTCATGAATAAAGTAGGTTGTGCAAAGGGTGTGTGGAATGAATATTTAGAGAAAACATTATGCAAATTGCAAAACTCCAATATATTAGTGGATGAGGAAGCATCAAGTATGAAGGGAAAATGCTAAGTAGAAGAAAAAGAATAAATTGCAAAAGGTAAATTAAGGGATGTTTAAAAGTATTGTCAAGAAATTTTAACATCATTAATAGTAAAACTAACCTAAATGAGGAGAAAGAACCGTATACTGAGAGATTCCATCAGCAGCTCTAATCTCCCTGGCTTTCCCCACACCCTTTCTTCTAAGCACTACTATAAACATGTCCAACTCCCATCAGTGAGTCCAGTGAATGTAATTTCAGCACTAATGTCAAAGACTGCTTACAGCAAACATGAACTATATGAAATAACTTCTGATCAGCAACATATTCAGGTTGTATTAAAAATAGATATGACCTTCCTGGATTTTGTGTGTGTGTACTCCAGCCTTTAAAAATTAACCTAGGCAAGCCCAGATTGTTAGTTACACTCCACAGTTTTTCGGTTATTTTATTGGAGAAAAGTTTTGAAGTTCAAGCACGTTAGCATGTGACATTGGAGCACATGTGAATGCAAAGGGGGAAGAAGGATTCCAGGGGAGTAAATCTGCTTATTTCAGATTTCCAGGTACTTGGATTCTAGATCAGTGGATGTCTGCAACAAAGATAACATTCACTAAAATCTATATAAGCAGATGTCTGTTATCAATAAAATTGTATTTCTGACATCCTCACCATATAATGACTTGAATCCACACAGAAAAACTCGCTCTTAAAATTCCTACCCTCTAAAGAATAAAAAGCTATAAAATTAGTACCCCAAGACAGAGAGACATTTTGCTAAGGTTGAGACATTTTGCTAAAGTTATTCCTTTCTATACTAGGTTTTTTTTTTTTTCAGAAAGGCACTATGAAAAGAGAAAGATTTGGTTTTCTAAAAATACAGGCTCTTAAAGAGGCTATAAAAGGAAGCCATTCATCCATAAAGGAAAATATCTTGAATATAGGAGCCAAAATTGAGTCTCTTTAATGCTTTCTGGCAGTCTTCCCTCGTTGCTGGTTTTTCTACTAAAAATTAAATATCTTCTTTTTTTTTAACAAAACAAAATATACTTAGAAGTATTGTGAGGAAAAATGTTCACTAATGTAATTTATAAAAGGTATAGCACGTTAGTAAAGTGTACCCATAACTCTATACACACACACACACACACACACACACATTCCTTTTCTCCAGTAACAAGTCTAGACTGGACTATGAATTATTCCTTAGTTAAGCACCCCAAATCATCTTAAGAAATTAAAAGATGAGTATGCTTCTGTTCTCCAAGTAGACTCTCAGTCAAGTATTTTTAATGTAAGTTTAATAATTTTTGACCTAATTACAAAATAATTACCATAACCACAATTCTCAATTTTTCTCTATTCTTTTCATCACGCTTTTCTAGGCATGATGTTCTGGCGTATGTTAAATTTTCCAAGGAGAGAAAAAAATGCTTTTAGGAATTTATTCAATTTCAAAATATGATTCTAACTGAGGTGAAGGGAGTCATTAAAGTAAAAAGTGCACAAATTTGCAATCATTATTTTTGAATAGCATGAATACAAGTAAAAGACAATATAAATAGGAGTATTTTTGAAAAAAATAACTGTAAGGTGTACTTTTCCTAACAAAATCATTTATCCTGTCTGTTGATGAAGAAGGCTGTTATAAATAAAACTGGAGTAATATATTCTGAAATTTTTAAAACCATGAAAAATCATTATCCTACGTATTTCTTTAAATAATTCACAGAACATAAATATTGCACTGAAACTAAGAATGCTATGTTGTTCATTGGGGTGGTTTATAGCTCAGTGCCATTCATAGACTATGAAATCTCTATGTTATTTTTCAGGAATTTATCTTGAGTTTAGCGAAGTATTTATAGCAATGTATCCTATTTGTTATTTATTTATAATAAATTTATCAACCACTTGAAATTCTTTAAAATATTTTTGTACTAATTTTCTTAAATGCTACTACTACATATTTGGAAACTTCTGGAGTTCTCCAAAAAACGAAGTCTCCTGCATTCATCACTGGTCTTTTCTGCTCCCCTGCTCAATGGATAAAGGAGAATTATCCTTCTTTATTTATTAATTAGGGTTCTTTTGATTGCAAATAACGGAAAACCCAATCACAAATGAGTAAGTAAAAAGATAAGGCTTTTTTTCTCTCCTAACTGAAAGTCCAGGGAAGGACTTGTTTCAGGCATTGCTTGGTAAAAGAAAGAAAGGGATGAAACCAGCACCAACAGGCTTTATTTCTAGAAAAACTGATGTATTTTTATTGAACTGGCTTAGGTCACATGTCCACAGCTGAACCAATCACTGTAACCACAGAAATAAAAGAAAGTAATTGGCCAAGGCCTGGGGTTGGGGGTTGGGGATAGGCCCCCAGATAAAAGTCAAGACCATTGGCAGAGGGAAGCAGAGATGCTGAGTGGCAGTCACCAGCCACAACTCCCACGTGGGGTTCTCTGTGATGCTTCACACAGTTCATTCATATGCACATGTCACTTTACTCAAAAGATGTCTCAGTCTAGGAAGGAGATAAGTACAAGCACAAAAGGTAGTGATGAAGGACATTTGAGTCTGACCTTTTTTCTTGAGGTCCTTGCAGACCCGTCTTTCAGAAAAATGACTCCTTTTGTCAGGAGTTCAAATGTAACTTTCATTTCAAGACAGACTGTCCTCTCCACAACCCGCTGGCCCCTGAAGCTAGTTGTGCCCCCACGCTGAGCTCCAGCATCCCATCATCTCCCATCCAAAGCCAGTTCCATCTGCTGAATTGTACTGCTTCACCTGAGTGACATTAGTATACCTTCCTTATCTTTCTCAAAAAATCCTTAGACATCACAGTCTAGACAACTCAGAGCCTCTCTTCCAATCGTGTTCTTTTTACCCCTCCTGCCTTTGGCTCATGTACACACCCCTCTATAATCAAGGAAGGCAATGTGATCCAGCGGTTAAGAGTTCAGGCTCCCTGGTGAGATTGCCTCAATTCAGATGCTGACTCTGCTTAACTAGCTCTGAAGCTTTGGACAAGCAGCTTAGTAATTCAACTTCATCTTAATGCCTGGGAAGCACTTGCACAGAGTATCTGCAAGCCTTCAAAAGATATAAATGGCTGTATTAAAATTGTATATTGTAATGATCACCTTCATTTAACCCAGTATCTCCCACTCCCTAAGGTGTCCCAGCTCCCCACCACCACAACAGTGTTCCTTTCCAAGACTGATGAGCTGGGGGAGTAGAGGGTGGGGACAGCTCTAGACACAAGGGAGAGTCTTCCAGAACAGAATATTCACTCAGAGCAGTGTCCCCATTCCTCAGCTCCCAGGTGGCTCTTCGCCACATCTACCCCTCCCAGGCTTTTTCCACATTTCTTCCTCTCCTGTGAATAATTCCTTTGCCTTCCCTTACCTCTTCTCCAGCCCAGGTTTCTGAAAATTCAAAGACCATCTGAATTTCCCTGCCTAACCTTTCAGCCTTTCCCTATAAATGTCCTACTCTTTGGGACTGCTTCAGATGCAGGTGACTGTTGTCCGGAGACATGGACTGGGGCAGGAGGAGCTGTCAGGGTACTGTAAAAGGAGGAGGTATTTGCAATATAAACTAATATCCTGGAATATTATCCAGCCACAATTTTTCTTGTTCTTCTAACTGATGTGAAATTAACATTACTGTCTCTAAAATTCACCCTTCCAACCACATATGTAGACGTGAATTTTTATTTTCCAGACCAAAAAAAAAGAAGGAGGTAAATTACATTACACCTTTACCTTGGGAGAAATATCTTCAATCCAGCACTGTTCATTCAATGAGACATTTATTACCTTTAAAGCAAGAAATCCCTCACAAATAAATTACTCTACATTGCAGCAGCGAAAAGGACGCAGCTATTAAAAGAACAAGGTAGATATCTATGTGCTGCTATGAAACGATCTCTAGGACATTGTTAAGTTTAGAAAAGCAAATTATAAAATTATTTATTCCCATTGCACTTATGTGTTTTTTTAATAATGATATTTAAGTTTTTTAATATGCTTTAAAATTATGCATTGATGTAAAAATTTCTGGAAGGCATTAACTTTGGTGAGTGAAACTGTGTGTTAAGGGTCAAATAAGCACTTTTAACTAGATTTTTTAATTGTTTAATTTTTTACCATGTGTACATCATTTCATAACATGAAAATAAGCAAAATTCAGTTCTTTGCTCAAATGCATTTGAAAGTCCATGTTCCTTCAAAGCATATGCAAGTTATGTCAACAAGGGGCACAGATTTATGCTTGTAAAAATAAAGAAAAATGTAGCTCAGGCATGGGGAAATTAATTCAAAATCCTGTCCTGAAGCTGTCTCCTCTCCCTGCAGGGTCCCATGGAAATATATATACACAGAAGGAAATACATGCGCAGACAGCAATGGCATCCAGCAAACACTTTATTGCTCCGAGTCTGTGGCCCTGCACACTGAGCCAGTCTAGACCACCTGGAGACGCCTTTTGCCTAGGTTAGGTAAGCCTATGTACCTCAAAATCAAAATGATAAAAATGCTCTTTTGCCCCTTTCCCTCCCATACCTTCAACTAAATACGAGGTCCTCCAACTCCAAAGCAAGGAAGGTTGACAGAGAACACATCAGAAAAGAAAAACAGCCAATGGCAGAGGGCATTTGCCACGCCCCAAGCAGTGAGAGGTGATCCACAAGTCTGAGCCCAGACTGCTCTTAGGAAACAGGCTGTCAACCGGGCGGCCAGAATCAGGAGGCTCCTGAGAGAGGTGGACCTCAGGACGGAGGCAGACCACACCCAGAGCTGTTGCCCCAGCCACCATTATTGACCCTGTGCTTTGGGGTGGGGTCAAGTGCCCTGCCCTGAGCCACCCCTGGTCAAAGAATAAGGAAGATGATCCATTCCTGCTGGGAGCCAACCTCAAATCTACTTTATAAAGAGTATTTCTTAAAGATCCAGCTATTTGCATGGAGACACCATCTGGTTGGCAAAGTCACTTTTTTTAAACATATTTGCAAATGATCACCAAAGTATTTACCTTGATTAAGTGTGTCATCTTTCATTTCAGAGTTAATTTGAATTAAATTTGGCTAGCATTCTAGAGGATGACAGATTATTTCAGCCTGGTAGAGACATTAACTTTGAGAAGCGGACTGACAAAAAACATCAAATCAAATGAAACTCTGACTGTTTCTCTGAAATAACAACATCATCTTTAAGTGTTTTTCCATACAAGATAACACTTTAATGCCCAATCCCAAACATTATCTCTCCATAAATACACACATGCACGCACACACAAACACACAAACACACACAATTGAGTCAGAGGTCCAGGCTGTGGCAGATGTTCAAATGTTTGTTGATCTAATATTTGAAATACTGGCCAAAGGTATTTATTCATAACGTCTTTAACATTCATATATTCCAGAATTTCAAACTGTGCCTAGAATGCAGTAGGCCAGCAATAAATATTTCTGGACTGAATAAATGAACACTCAAAAAAGAAGTCTTAAACCAAAAGAATATTTTTTTTTTAATTCTGTGCATTTAACGTCCTGTTTATTAACATTTTTATTCCATTATCTCATTCATTTATCGTATCTCCCTTAATTATATTGTGGCTTTGATCATCTTCAGAACTGAAAATATATCCTGGTAAAATAACAGATCGTAATATATATGTGTTATATCACCCCACTTCTCCTTCAAATGTATTTTAAAAACTGCTGCTGCTATTTTGAATTTGCTAAAGAATTTAGTGAGTGTGTTCAATACTTCAGAATTGAAAATGTATATTAAAAATACCAACCTGGATCTTTTACTTAACCCATGTCTATGGATATGTCTCAGAGACAAGTCTGTTTTCTGATGACAACTCAACTGGTTAAACATAGGGATCTCTGGTTATTAGCATTCAAACTTCATGGCAATGCCTGTAGAGTTAAAAACCTAATCCTAGGTCAATGACAGCTGTAGCAAAGATTGTGGTTTAGCTGGAGGGACAAGATCCCAGGGCAGCTGAAGACCAGAAGCCCCTGTTGGTGAGTAACCGACCCAGGATATAATCAGCTCAATATTCTAGAGGATTATTTGGCATGCATGTAGTTGAAAATAATGGTAGAATGATAGACTGGGGCCAGACTGTGATGTACACCAGATTGGGCCAGATTGAATTTTATTCTGTTGCAATGAAAAATCCTCAAGAGATTTTAAGTAATACAGTAACATGATTTTGACCAGGAGTCAGAAAACTGCCCAAGGTCCAAACCTGACCCACTGTCTTGTTTTTCTAAATAAAATGTTATTAGAACATGGCAATATCCATTCCTTATATATTATCCATGGCTACTTTTGCTCTCCATTAGTTGCAGTAGACACCAGGACTGTATGACCCATAAAATCTAAAATCCTTACCATCTGACCTTTTACAGAAAGCATTTGCTGACCCTCTAATTTAGACTAGTGTTTTAGAAAGAATTCTGGTGGCAGAAAAGGTTAGACAGAGGACAAGAAGACAACTTCTGAGGGTCATACTTGTCAATGTGCTCAGCATTTTCAGGGAATGAAACGTGGGAAGAACTTTGAGTATGAAAATCTCTGTTCTTACTGAACACTGACAGTACCTCGTAAAACCTAGGGCCGGAAGAATTCTGAATCACTACCTGTAAATTATCTCCCCAAATTCCAGTCTCCTTATTCTACTAAGATAATTAAAACTTCATCAGAAATGACTATATTTCATATAATTTCATTAAAAAATCCCCCAAACTTCTTTCAAGGCCTACTGTTTAATTTTTTTATACTTGACCAAGTACAGAAAGCTGGGAGCACAGATGACATATTTGAAATAGTTCCTGTCTTGGAAGAATTTGGCATCTATTGGATTGAATCATAAAAATATATTCCCAATTTCCAAGTAAATTGTCACGGTGGCCTAAGAATTAAGGAGATTACGATCATTTCTTACTTTGTAGGAATACCAATATCAATTAACCAACTTCTCTTCCAACCTCAACTGTGGGTCATAAAATGTCTACATCAGTATGTCCCAACCTGTTTAATGAGAACATGGCTCTGTTTCAAAAACCATGCAAAATCCCAAAGCACATTAAAAGTGAAAAACTCTGAGAAGTCCAGGATTTTTTTTTTTTTTTTTTAGTTCTGGCTAGTTGGTTCCCAAACTAAGTTGGCCATAGAAGTTTTATGTACCTTGACACTTAGTAGCAACACAGAATTCCCCATAATTGGAAGATGGTAATTCTATAATTCCAAGCAGAAGAATTTAAATTTAACATTTATCTAAACAGAGGTATATGCTTTCCTACTGGGGCGTTTGAAACATCGTAGCAGCTTAAATATCCATTTACCTGCCTGAATATTTTACCATTTAAGGTTGTATAGGCCTAATTGGAATCTTATTACCTTCACAAAGAAAGACGCATTTGCCCCTGTTTAAAAACCAAATGCCCATATGCCAAACTAGCTCAGTTCAGTACAACCAAGTTTAAAGAATTGTTCAAATGTGACTTGTGACTTTATTAAGAATCCATTTATAAGTGCTGCTCCCTACATTATATTACATTTTAAACCACCAAATAGTTTCTACTATCTGCCAGTCACATATATGTATATATGTATATATAAACATTTTATTGAATGTTTTCTTGATACATCCCACATAACCAGAAAAGTACATAAGCTGTCAAGTGTACAGGTGAATTACCACAAAATGAGCACACTTTCAGAAGGCCTGTGGAATGTGGACAATGGCATCCCTATTAATCAGTGAGGAAATTAAAGCTTAGGGATATTACTTGACTTAGGCACACAGCTCGTCAGTAGACAGTGCAGGAATTTGGAACAGAACACATCACTCTAGTTCCCTGGGATTACTTGGTAGAATACTGCCAGTCCAACCCTGCCAGACAAAGAAGTACAAAAAACCATAAATGATGCTATATGTTTGCTGGTTTGAGTCTTGTTTGTGCTTTGCTTTCTTGTGCTATACCAGATCTGCACATGATCTGAACTTCTGAACCTTTGATTCTTCCATTTTTCACCTTCCAGACCTAATTACTCCTCCCTAACTCTGTCTGGTCTCCTGGCTGGCTGAACTCCATCTTGTTCTTGGCCACATGAAACTACTGACTCCCTAGACTTCACTCCCTGACTCCCAAGTGACTGGCTTAACTCAGGTCCTGACATCCGTCTGGCTCTCTCCTGACCCCCTGCTGGCCCAACCCAAGCCTACCGGTGCCCACACAACTGCATCACAGACACTCCTAAGGGAGGGGTGACATTTTGCACTGAAACCATCTCCATCATTCAGATCGTTTGCCAGTCAGGCAAGTGTTCTGCTGCCGACTTTCAGGGCCACTCCAGGGTTAGGCAACACATTATGTTTACCAGGAGAGAAGGATGACGTGCCAGTTCTAACTTAGTCATATCAGCAGCAACTACTTTTAACACAAGCTACACAATTAAGCAAATTGTGTAGCTTGAGAACACAAGCTACACAATTAAGCAAATTATGTAGCTTGAGATTCAGATGCATGGGGGCAGAGGAAGAGGGGAGTGAGAATCCTTGTGCCATTTTCCCCTCTGTGTTCCCTTGTGAATTCTCAACTGTCTTTAATTTATTAAATGTGTTAACAACACGAATTGGCTTCTGAAGCTACTTAAATTTCCCAAGGAAAAGTGAATTGAACAGATCTTCTCGGTGTCCATAAGCCCTGGAGATCTTGGGTTCTTGTGTTATTTGAGAGTTCTTAACCCTAACATTGAAAGCCAAATCAAAATGAAGTCGAGGTTCTTGGCTCTGTCAGAAATGCCCACTTCTGAAAAGAGGTCCACACTGACCTCTGCCCTCCTAGGGTGCGTCCCTGGAGAGGAAGCCACCGCAGCATGAGAACTAGTGGTCACTGAGTGAAACTGCGGTCGTCATCTTGGGCCAGTTCAGTTTCCAACCACTGTGTGGGGTGAGCCCATAATCCAACGACTATTATCAGACATTCAGAATAATCTCTACAACTGAAAACAAAAGACATTCTAACCAGTATAGAAAACGTACAATTCACATTGATCACAGAGAAAGGATATAAAAAGATGTAAGCAACAAACAGGTTTGGTAGAAAGATTACACAACAGGAAAATTGTGATAAACATGCACCAAACCTGTTTTGAATCTTTAGAAGTTTTGTGAACCATCAATGCCATGTTCCAGATGGATTATTTCATGCTATTGCCATCGGTGACCATGGTAACTTCTCCACCACGTGTCTACTCATTGCCCCAAGTATCTGAGCTCCAAGAATGCGAGTCTCCCACACCAAAGGGACATTCACTTAAGAGGTGGTGCTTTGTTGGGCTCATGACTGTGTCAAGTGCCTCACATTACTTCCCCCATGTTTGCTGCACAGCAACTCTTATTTATAAATATTTTTAAAAACTGAGACACAGAGGGATTAAGTAACTTGCCCACCAACACACAGATAAGAGGAAGAACAAAAAAAGATGAAGTAAAAGAAGGAAGAGGGAAGGGGCACATGAGGAGGAAACTATAAAACCCAGACAGGGCTATAATGATCAGTGGAGGATGCGTGTATGACCCTTCAATTCTGTTTTTAGGCTGCGGGTACGGACAGTGGCATCTTGCTAAGACAGAAGACAAGATAGAAAGCCATTATATATGATAACATAACATAACATGACATGACATAACATAACATACGATTCAAGAAGATTAAGTACCAAGCTGAATGGAATATACAATCGTCATTGTATAAATTAGAATAGGAGTGTTTGGGGCTATTTTTGAGTGTCTGTATTTTCTGGTTTTTCTATCATGGGCATTTAAATCTTTAAATAATTTTTTGAACAAAAAGAATTTTCTTAAAAAAAAAAAAAAAGGTAGGGTGAGGGATACCTGTCTGACTTCTTACTATCACAACCCAGGCCAGTGAAGATGGGTACATTCTAAAAGGAAGTACATTTTCCATCATCACAGATAAATCAAAAGGATTCAGTATTTATCCTGAGAGCAGAGGCAGATTTATCAAGCCAAATGTTTTAAATTCTTATTTAAACCACTAAAATTCTTTTGTTCCCAAAGACTGTGTGTTAGATTTATTGGTTTGAATTCTCCCCCATAACCACAGTAATAAATAAGTAAATACTCTGAGAATAAGCCTTCTGGCCTGAGTTTTTATTCAAAGTTAGACTTCTGACTGTTTTAGCTAATTACAGCCAGCAGGTCCCCATAAATCTTGAGAACAGAGCTTAACTGCCAAGAGAGTGCCAGCTTCTGGGGCAGTACCATGAGGTTTTATTTGATATTCTTTATTTTTCAAAAGGCATTTGTTTATAAGAGAAGGGATCCAAACCATCAGAGGTAGCAAACAAGTACCCTGCATGGCTGAGTCTATCAGCTATTGATTCATGAGTCATTTGGAAAACTTTGAAGATCCTCAGGCATCACAAATTTCCTTCGGTTCTGCTTTATTATTTGCACCAGAAACCACAGCCTCGGGAATAGAAAATGAAGAAAATGTTCCTGGACAGACATGCAACTGGATCCATGAGGCAAGACTGAAATAACGGGAGCCAGTTTTTTGTGATGCTTTGAGAACAGCATCTCTCTCTTTTAGGTTTATACGTCGACTACTCTCCATAACACAGCATCATCGATTTAGAAGATACTACGTAACGTGGAACTATGACAACCAACAATTTTGTGTGTGAACAGAACTACTAAAGAGACTGTAATTGATAACTGCTTACCTCCGTAACCATCTGGAGTAGAATTTGTCATCAATTCTTCATGGAACCATTTCATATATTTTATTAATGTGGGCTTTAATTATAATTAATTGGGGGAATTCAAGCTCCATCCAAATGAAGTTAAGGACTTGCGATTGGGAACCATTAGAGATGGTTTCAACATATTTCAGGGAGAGGTGCTTTCAGAAACATTCATAATGTGCGCCTCACTGGGTGAGGCCTGGCATCGGGATCCTCTCCAGTACTGGGGAGAGCCCTCAGGGTGCGTGTGAGGGTGGCCCAGGTCCCCACATGCCTCTCCCCAGAGGTCCACGGCATGTCCAAACGGCAGGCTTCTACCCACTGGTAATCTGATATTTTTCTCTCAGAAGAAATCAGAAACCTTTTAATTATCAACAGAAAGCAAAGGGTTTTCATTCTCATGGCTTTTTCAATCATAATTTGAAGTAATCAATTCAAAGTGTATTATAAAACATGGTTTTAAATTATAGAATCCATTATAGAGCTACTCACCTTTCTAGGAGAAAAAGAAGACTTCAGATCATATGTGACTTCCCAGAAGGTCTTTCTTCCACTAAAAATGATGTCTACCTTCCAGCTAGTGCCTATCCAAAAAAAAATTTATTTTGAGTCTCTCCAGTTCTGGGTTTAAATAGCCAACCTTTGCTGATTATAGTTAGAAGTTTTGTCTATGTCTTTCCCTTCTCTTTGTCAGTCCAGGTTAGAGATAGTCTCTTTCTTCAAGGCCAGTTTGCACCCCTTGTCCTCCCAGAACCATGCTGTGAAGGCTCCATCACCAGCACCTTTAGTTCTGATGCTCTTGTTTCCCACCTCCAAACATGCACCCCAGAACCACACAGAGGTCTTCATCTTTTTCTCCTCAGCTTCACCTCACTTCCTGCTCACATCATGGCCTTGTTTGCTGGATCCTATGTCTCAATTGCTCCTTTGCCACTCTCTGCAACCCCTTCCACCTGCTGCCCCAGACTCCCAGCAAACCACCAACTCTAGGCAACCCACCTGGCTGCTTTCACTGAACCCACCTATGGGCCAATGAGCACTTTCAAAGAATGGCACTTTTCCCCATTCATACCAAACTATTTTTAATTCCTTGTCATGGGCACTCAAGCCTCTATATATTATTTCTCTGACCTGAGATCCATTTCTCTTCCCCTATTTGCTAATCCTAGTGCAAAGGGCTTACTCAGGAATACAACTTCTGAGAAGCAGCTCCTGGCTTTGTTCTGCCTGAAAACTCCCCCATTTAGATGTCCTTCTGTACTTCAGATCATCCAGTGCTTGCTTCTAACACAGCATTTATCTAACTCAACAGTAATCTTTTCCATTAGACCATGAATTTCTGAGGGAAAGAATGCCACCGAATTGGATTCCAGCCTGACATGTTAATCAGAATTACCAAAGTGCTTTTAAATATACATTCCCAGACATTATTTAGATTTACTGCATCAGATTACCTAGAGATGAGATCCAAGAATCCATTTGTAAAAGCTCCCTTGGGTAATTATGGTAATTCACAGGACTTGATTATACTTGCCTAGAGTACATTCTACAGTACCTAGTACAAAACAGTTGCTCAATAAATATTTTATAGCAAGACAAAAGTGAAAAGGAGACGGGAAAAGGACAGCTTCTAAAATGACTTCCAATGATCTCCACCCCCTAGTATCCACATCTTCTGTAATCCCCTCTCCTTGTGTGTGAGCTGGATCTGGTGACATGCTTCCGATGACTAGAGTAAGATGAAAAAGATGAGATGGCACTTTTGAGATTAGGATTGTTAATAAATTAAAAATATACAATAAATAACGTATCTTTAGACCAAAACATAAAAAACAAGTTTACCTATAGAGCAGGTGATAAAAATATGACCAGAGGCTCACAAGAACCCAACCCTGTACTTTCTGTTAGGAGCAATGACTTGGCATCTGCTTATTCTGTGGTGATTTTATGGAACATAACTGTTGCAAGTAAACAGAATCAAATGTATTAGAAAATTTGCTTTAAAATATTCATCCATTTGTTTATTATAATACCATTTAAATGGGGAGATGGTAAGCTCTCACTTGTCTTAGTAGGATGAAGTTTGAATGTGAGGATGGAGGAGTGAGTGTGAATTCTTCTTTCTATATAAGCTGATGTGAGAGAAAGACAAGATAGGATGGTAGTCAAATGGAAAATGAGAGTGAAGACATCTATATTGTTAGCATAGCTGTATATTGAAAGAAGAGGCAGTTCAGATAGATGTTAAAGATAGGGAAAAAGTAAAAGTAATTATAGATCAAGCCCTGGACAGTCTGGGGAAAAGTGGGACCTACAGTTATGCAGGAGATTGTCTTTGAAGTTAGGGATCCTGCTAAATTTGAAACAAAAGGGAGTCAGATGAGGAGGAATGAGTGCCTTGATAACATTATAAATGAAACTAGAAAATTGAGAAGTTTATTATTGTGATGCTTGATTTTATTTAATGTTATTTCCTGGGAGAAGAAAGGGAGGGTGAATAGAAGAATATATCAAGTTGGCAAATCCTTAAATGATAAGAATGAACTTTGATTGGTCAAAGAGATAACATTTATTCTGACACTGGTCCTTCCACAAGACTGGGTACTCGAGTTTTCTATGAAATAAATTTCATGTTCTAATAAGGATTTCTTCTTTACAGAATGTATTTCTTTGAAGTTTCTTGCCTGTTCACGTGTTGTTCTGCAAGTATTCATTAAGCTTTATTGTGTCTACAACAGATCTCTAAAGTCACATCTACCTTTTCCAGCTGGAGGAATGGCAGGAACCAGCAGCTCATTTTTAAAGCTTCCATTTGGTACCACTGATCTGGAAGCTGGTTTCTGCAGATACAGCCTTAAAATGCCATTTTAAATGAAACCATTAGCAGTCATCAAGAGCAAGAATCGTTTCAAATTTATAAACTGATTTGTAAAACTATGCCTAGGTGTAAGAATAAAAATGAATGAATTCATAGTGTATTTTAATAGCAACTGATAAATGGAAAAATGTATAGAATTTCTCAGATCCCAGTCTTCAGATGATTTATAATTCACTTGGGGACATAAGACATACATACATAAAAAGATACTCTGGACTTCAATGTGACATATGAACAACTTGGTGAATCTGACAATGATAGTTATAAGACTGCAAAGAAGGGGTCATAACTGTGTGCCGGATTGGCCTAGAAAGGTAGTGGCTGAATGTCTGGTAGCTGTGAACAATTTTCAGAAGTAGAGAGGGGAAGCATGTGGTATTCAAACCAAAGGAAATGATTGTTTTTAGGTGCAAGGAAGGTAAATCATGTCATGTTCAGGAGTCCATAACCAGGTCAATTTGGCTAAAATACAGATGCTGTTCAATGTATAAAGAGTGCATCTACCTCAGTCCAACCCCAACCTAGGTGCTGGGATATCACAGTAAAGAGCTAGAAGAAGTCAGGGGGGACTCCACTTCTTGGGGAGGTTAGAGCTCAGGGGTGGAAGCAGACAATAAATAAGTAAACAAAGAATAAGTTCAGATGTGATAAGTTCTGTGAAGAATATTGAATAGGAAAATAGAATAGAAAGAACACAGAACTCTTGCTTAGGTTGGATGGCCATGTCACTTAAGAGGACTGAAGTTAGAAATATAATTTAAAATGAGAACACTAGCAAAAAAAAATTTAATGTTTTTGAATATGACCTTTGTGGGACTATAAAGTTCAGAAGTTTTCCCACAGTTTTTGAAGCATCTGCTACTGTTTTTCACCAAGTGAAGCTTAAATATGACCATTTCTATATGCACAGCTGACTTCGGCATTATGGTGGTCAAATTCCCTATAGAACCAGCGCAGTCTGTCAAATGACCCATTGTCTCCAATCTGTTTTGCCCAGTTTTCACAGTTCACCTAACCAGGATGGTCCATATGCATTAATTAGCCTGATCTGTGTGAAAGTGGACAGAGCAGTCAGCCTTCATCCAACTCACCAGGATGGATATAGTGGCTTTTCCAGGGCCAGTAAATCTTGCGTTTGTAGCAAGAAATCAATCAGCATGTGTCCTGAACTTTTTCATTCTTCCCTTCTACTTCTTTCCTTTTTTTTTTTTCTGTCCATCTTCAAACTGTGACCTCTATTCTCTAAGTTTCTAAATTAAGTAGAAAAAGAATACAGAAGATTCCTTTCTGAGGGGAGCAAAGAATCATGCTAATGGGGAAAAATGATCATAATTTTTTTTTCTGTCATCCACAAGTAGAAGCAAGCTCCCACAGCTCTGTGTACTTGGCTATTCCCTAAATTTCCACAGCAGAAATAGTCCCCAGTCTACTGCAACTCAGTTCCAGAGTTGGTATCATTAGGAGATACTGAAGGAATTGCAAATAACACAATTCTATCTCATTTCTTAGTTTTTGTGTAAACACATGTTGTTGGCTCCCCATAATAACCAAAAAAGACAGTCAAAATAAATCATTTAAGCATACTTTCCCTAGACTTGTTTAGAAGTTTCTGAGCAAAACAAATCCCTCATGAATGCCTTTAAAATAATCATGAAAGCCATATTTCCAGCCATGTAATACTGCAAATCCATTTAACTCTCTGAATGGCACCTCTCTCACTTGTGAAATTACTTTATTAATTCCTCTTTCACAGATTTTTTGACAATATTAATCTCTCTATGCTCAAAGTGATAGAGTGCTATACAAATATCATTCTTGATATTACATTATGGAACAGTAAAGGAAAATAATTTATTAAGTATGGAATTTTTCAGATAGCCCTTGTGGGATAGACCTACTTTTAAACAGAAAGGTAATAATACATCAGTTCAAATTATTTAATTAGAACCACTATAATTAACTCAACAGAGCCTATTACCGTGTGGTAGGCAGGCCCTAAAATTGCTCCCAGTGATGCCCACCGACTGCTAGTTACACACTTGTGTAGACCTCTCCCCTTTCACATGGCTGGACCTAGTGATTCACTTTAACAAATAAGGAAAGACAAAGGTAATGGGATGTCACTTTCAAAATTAGGTTATAAAAAGACTATTTTCTATCTTGTTTGCTGTCTCTTGAATGCTCTCTGATGGAAAGCCAGCTGCTGTATTGTAAGCTGCCCTGTGAAAAGGAACTGAGGGAGATCTCTGGCCACCAGCCAGCAAGGAATTGAATCCTGCCAACAGCCACTTTAGTGAGCTTGGAAGTGGATCCTTCCCCAGCCAACACCGTGAGTGCAACCAGTGAGTGAAAGACTTGAGTTGCACCCAGATTTTTGACCCACCAAAGCTGAGAGATAACGAGTTTGTTAAGTTAAGCCATGAGGTTTTGGAGTAATTTGTCATACAACTATAGGTAACAAGTACAGTCCATGTTCGCTGTGCCCATGGAATATAATTATGAGCAATGAAAGAGATTTCAAGTTTGCAATTGATGGCTTATGATCAATTGTCAATTTTCAAGTGATTCTGATTGAGAACCTATACCCCATAAAAGCACAAGAGCCAAGAGGGTTCCATGGACTGGAAACAGACCCTAAATGAGCTACCCTGCTTTTGTCAAATAAAATTTATTCCCATTAACTTATTTTATACATAGTAATTCACACTTCTATGCCTAGTTTATGCAATAGTATCTACAAAAGTCTTCTTTTACTTAGAATAGACCCATCTTAAAACTATTGCCAAGACTTCTGCCAACCTAGTGTATGTCATCAAGAAGTCAAGAACTTTCCAATAAACTGAAGCTGGTCACTTAATCCTCTTTTGATGAAATGGTATTCTTCCTTCTATTAAAAAAAAAGGAAGTTCATAATCATGATATTTTTGTTTGACTTTACTGCTAGGAAACTTGGAGTTAAGCTTAGGTAGTATGGAAAAATAATAAAACTTAACATCTTTGAATAAACAGTAGATGATCTATAACCTGTCTTGGACTAAATACATACATTTTTAAACCACCCAGTTGGTTTTACCAAGGGGTCATGAAAATACTGTTTTCCTTCATTACTTCTTCTGTTAATTAGATTATAGTTGGTCAGGAATATTTTTGGAACAAGTATCTTTCATTTTTAGTACCAGAAAGAGATAACACCTGTTCTGTTCCCCACTTGTAAGGTAAAGGAACTTACTGAAACTGTATCTCAAGATCAAAACTAAAGTTGAGGAATCAATAAAGACAGGATAATATTGACTATACTCATTCCTGGGACTTGAATCTGCTGCCATGTCAACTTTAAGCCTCCCAGGTAGAGTCATCCAGGCATTAACCAACATCCAGAGATGTATGTGGGACCCAAATGGTACAGAAAGCAGGGAAGAAAGTAATTGACAGCATGAAGAGAGAGTGAATTTCTGCTTTAGGGAGTATCACACATCACCAAGCAATGTAAACCAAAGCCAGAGAATTTATGAATAATTTCCAAAATACCTAAAAAGAGACTCATTTTAATATCCATAGATGATACCGTAACAAGAGTTAATGAGGTTCCAGCCGAGATACAGATGTTGACAGAAACATCCCTTTCATGGAGGTTTTTCTAACAACACCTCCATCTTCCAGTCCTTGACATACAACTTCTGTTCTAGTTTTGTCAATATAAATAGGCTTTGGGATATCCTTGGAAAGACTTAAATGTTAGGTCTTAGTAACCATAAGTGACCACAGTTAATTCCTCTCTTTGTTGCTATGATCAAAAGCCAGAGCTATGAATTGACCTATTCTGTTAGGAACAGTTTAAGATCAAACATTTGCCCTTATTTATTTGGTAAATGAGAATTCCTGCATTTCAAATACTGTTTCAGGTTGAAGATAGTTTTGAATCACTGAGTCGCCAGCACATTTTATTTGTTTCTGAAGCTAGTTTAAGTTGGGGGAGCATAAGGTTATCAATATTAAAGGAGGCTAAATTGTATTACCCTTGGATGGGTGCATTCTTCCTACCAAGGTTATCATTCCTTAATTCATACAAAAATTACTGTTATTTTAAACAACCCAGTAATACTGACTTTGATGGAATACAGTGCATCCCAGGAGGCAAGACCAAGTCATTGTGATTTCCTAGCCATCCAGGAAGAGCCACACTCAACACAAATTCCAATGACTTACCAAATCCCCGTTAGAGTTGTATTAGTTTGCTAGAGCTGCCAAAACAAAGTACCACAAACTAAGTAGCTGAGACAACATAAATTTATTGTCTCAGAGTTCTGAGGCTGCAAGTCCAAGATCAAGGTATCAACAGGACCACGCTCCCTCTGAAGGCTCCAGGGAAGGATTTACTCCAGGCTTCTCTTTTAGCTTCTGGTAATTTCTTGGCTTATGGCAGTGTAACTCCTACATATGGCATGCTCCCTATATGCATGTCTGTGTTCCAATTTCCCTTTTTTTTTTTTAAGGAAACCTGTCAGATTAGATTAGGAGTCCACTCTACTCCAGTATGATCGCATCCTAACTTAACTAATTACACATGCAACAACCCTGTTCTCAACTAAGGCCACATTCTGAGGTAGTGGGGTTAGGACTTCAACATATGAATTGGGGGCAGAAGGGGCAATTCTACCCATAACAAAGATCACTAAGCATTTCTGCTAACAAGTTATTTTGCTAGACCACAGTGGCCACTTTGGAAGGGGTGATGCTGCAGAAAGCATTCCTAGAAGAGAAGCCTGACCTGGGAGCCAGGACAGAAAGGGGAGATTTACCCACAGAGAGAACATCCTGATATCTCTTTAAAAATCAGAGGGAAACCCTGGGGTGAAATCGAGTATTGAGTAGAGCCTGAGGAATTGGGCCACAAAAGAAGAACCGGTTGGGCCACAGATTTTAGAGAAGAAATATTAGAACCACTTTACTTTCAGATGAGGAAAGGGCACATGATTTATTAGTAGTAGAACCAAGACCAGATTCCAGGTTTGCTGATACTCTGTCCTGTGTCTTTTTCTCTATAGTATAAAAGTTAGAACTGCAAAATGAGTCCAGGACATCCAGGCTTAAAAAAAGTATCAACTCAAAACACAGGGACTTACGCTCGCATGTCTAGAATGCCAGAAAAAGTGCCCGGGCACTCAGCTCTGTTTATGCCATTAGTCTTAGACACAGATTGCAGTGGCTGACTCTAAGTGAGCTCTGCCCTCGAGGGGTCTGGTGCCAGCCCCTTGCTGGCCTCACACCCATCACCAGGCCTCTAGCTTGGCCTTCACTCCCAGTGTCCCTGTCACCCACAGGCCTTTCCTGAGGGGAACACATCCCGTACCAAGTTTCTCTCAACGGCGCATTCTACACGTAATTAAAGCCACCAGACAAGGGAACAGACACATGTTTCCTTAGCATGTGGATGGTTCTCCCTCACTTCACAGAAATTTTGCTCAAATTCATTTGAGCTCATTTATCTGGCATCTGTTCAACAGGCTGACAGAAAACAAAAGCCAACCCCCAGATCCAAAGGAAACATTTTAATTATGCATAAAATTAAAAGGAGGTCAAAGTACTAAACTGGGGACACAGAAAACAGGCTGCTGTAGAAACATCTCAGGGAAGGGTACTAAACTGAAAGGCGGCTGAGCAAAACCCATTTTAAATGTCACGTTTCTCAGCTTCATCACCGGAAAGCCACAGACAAAAACACCTGAGAAAGCAATGTTTTAATGCTTGTTTTCTCATTTAGCTCTAACCTTTTTCAGAACATGGTAGAAGGAAAATTAAACTGAGAATCAGGAGATCTGGATTTAACAACCATTTCTCCTGCTAAAAAGATGTGTGACCTTGACCAACCTCTTTAACCTCCTGGGTCTTAATTCCCTCAACTTTAAAATGAGGGGCTGGTTTAAATTATCTCAAAGGGCATTTGCAGCTTTAACCTCTAGTGTTGCAGAAAAATTGTGTTACAGCTCAGTGTTATAGCTCAGTTGTGACAGCAACCTGGATCCGGGCGAGAGACCAAGCAGCACTCAGGGTTGGAGAACTCAAGATTTATTATGCCAGCAGGCCCAGAGGAGTTAATATTCCAAGCTCTGGACCCTGTCTGTAGGTTTACACAGGCTTTTATAGGCTGCCAGTTTACACTTTGCAACATCCTATGCAAATAAGGTATAACAAAAGTTGACTAATTAGGAACAAGCTTTGTAGAAATGGACCAATCAGGAGGGAGAGAAATAACCAACCAATCAGGAGTGAGCTCAAGAACCAATAGAATTTTAGGGTAAGCAGGTTCAGAGGCAAAAAGTGAGATAGAGCCTCTTGGCCAGGGTACATCATATAGGGACCCATATGGTAAGTGGGGTTGCCATGGAAACAAGCCTAAGAGCTGAGCAATCATATGTGAGGATGCTTAAAGAATCGCTGCACATATCGAAAACATTTTTAAATTTATGCCACTTGGAAAAAGAATAATTCCCTCAAGAATTTGCAAGCACTAAAAAACGTCTTGTGATCTTGCCTGGTACCTTTTGATCTGACAAATAAGCTGTTAGGCAGCAGCAACATTTCAATGTAGCAAACTTGAAACTTGTAGCAGCTTTCTAGTGAGCACCTGTGACCACTAATGGAACCAAAAGCTCCTCCAGGTCAAACTCATAAATCTTTTCCCCCAAATTTAAATTCATAAAGCAGAGGTCAAATATCTTTGATTCCACTCAACTATTCCCAAATGTAAATGATTAAATTAGTGACTGCTTCCCACCATTGCGTTTGCAAGATACAAAATGGTAGGCAGTAAATCTAAGATGAAATTCATCTTTGGAGTTATTTTTGGACAATGAATTGAGGCTCTTCAGGAATAACTCCATGTGTTACAAACAGGGAATGAATTAACCTCCCCACTAGCTCTGGCAGGGTAATTTGCTATGCACTTATTACCTATTAAAGACAAGTAAAATGTGTAAGCATTTCTGTTGTGATCAATGCCAATACTAAAATGATTTGCTTCTTGAATGCTTATATTCTCAGGTTTCCAGGGGAACTATATGCCAAACAAATAAAAACCCTTTAGTGACTTCACTGCACAACTCAAAAATGTCAGTAACATGAAAGCTCCTTTTCCTGTTTGTCAAACAACAGTTCCTTATGGTTCACCTGGCAGAAAATCTAAGATTTCAATAGAAGTTCACAAGAAAAACTAAGCTAAAGGATGGGGCTCTGAGTCAAGGGTGAGCTGAAGTCCAAATTGCAAACAAAGGGGACATATAAATCTTGTATTCAATCAAAACCTATGTCCAAATCCCAAGGATTGACATGATGGAGCACAGCTATCTGATATGATAACAGAAGACAGTCTGGGGCGGGCGTGGGGCATCTATACTTTTAGTCTGGTGGGTGAAAGCATTGCGGTCCATTGAGGCTCATTCCCTGTCAAGTCACACAGTGACTGAGGATGTGGAGACCAGAATCCCGTATCTGTTGTAGAGAGAAAAGTAGGAAGCTGACAGTAGTCAGGTAGAAGGTCAAGGTCTTCTAGTTCCAGAATAGAAAACCAGAGCATCTTCGAGAAACAAAGGAGAAGCCCAGGAATTTAAAACTAGACCTCAGTAAAGCCAGAGCCATCCCCAAAACCAGCAGATTCAGGAACTAGGAAGAGTAATTCAGACACCTCTCACTCTTGTAAATACCTACCCTCACCCCCAGGGTGGTAGGGGTGGATCTCTTGATGGCTACTTGATTTGGCTCTCACTTCTCAAGAACTCCACTGAGCTGATGCTAGAAAAGAAACCTCTCAACGATAAGCCCAAAGATGATGCCAGTGCAGGCAGGAACTGATACTGATTGTCAATAACTTACTAATAAATCCCTCCTTTCTCTCTAGATTGCAATCTGCCCTTTCCCTTCATCAAGTTCTTCCAGTGAAGCCAGGGAGGAGCTCAAGTGGAGAAGGACAGAGCAAGGTGGCAATGAACCTCATTATTAACCACCATTTAATAGCACTAGAAAGATTCCTAGACTTTTACACTGAAGGGTTTTAAAAATGGAGTCCCAACCACATTTATCTGGAGAAAACCCTAACTCAAAAGGATATATGCACTCCAATGTTCATAGCAGTACCATTAATAATGGCGAAGACATGGAAGCAACCTCAATGTCCATCAACAGATGAATGGATAAAGAAGGTGTGATATATATATAATGGAATATTACTCAGCCATAGAAAAAGAATGAAATAATGCCTTTTGCAGCAACATGGATGGACCTAGAGATTATCATATTAAGTGAAGTGAGTCAGACAAACACAAATATAATACCACTTATATGTGGAATCTAAAAAAGTGATACAAAAGAACTTATTTACAAACTGAGAATAGACTCATCAAAAGCAAACGATGGTTACCACAGGGGAAAGGGGTGTGGAGAAGGATAAATTAGGAGTCTGGGATTGACATATACACATTACTATATATAAAATAAATAAACAACAAGGACCTACTATATTGTACAGGGAACTATATTCAATATCTTGTAATGACCTATAATGGAAAAAAATTTGAAAAAAAAATGTATATATATACACACACACACACATACACACACACACACACACACACGTACATGTATAACTGAATCACTTTGCTTTATACCTGAAACTAACACAACATTGTAAATCAACTATATTTCAACTTTAAAAAAAAAAAATTGAGTCCCAACCAAATGAGAGGAAACTGAAGCACAGAGAAGGAATGGTCTCACTCAAATTCACACAGCTTGTCACAGAAACAGGACTGGGAACAAAGTCTGCTGCCTCATAATCTAATATACATCCCACCACAAGACATGGACATCAAAGCAGATGGCACCAAAATAAAGTTCAAGGGAATGTAAACATCTCAGGAGCTCAAGGTTATTTGTCCCACTTGACAACTAATTTATCTGGAACTGACTATATTCTTTTCTAATTACTGTTGTGCCAGAATAACTTATGGCTTTTAAGAAATGTATCAGTCCTAACACTGCATTTCATGAAATTTAGAAACAACCAAACAAAAAATAACTGATGGATTTGGATCTGATGTTTATAGAACACTCCAGAAGGAAAATGACAAACACTAAAATCAAGTGGTGTGTAGTCAGCCGAAGAAGCCCCAGGAAGCCCAGACTCATGTGTCAGAGATAACCTGTGGCCAGGCATACCCCTGGAAAATGTCTGGAACCTGAAGGGCACCATTTGAAAAACAGTCATCCAGATGCATTTTTTATATATAACACTCATAAAGATTTGTTCCTAGAACAAGGTAACATTTTTCTCATTCCCAAATGTAATGCCAAGACTTAATGGAAAAAAAAAAATAGATGGCAGCAACGTATGTTGGAATAGACCTAGTTTATTCAGGTCAGTAAAGTAGGATCCCAGATGACTCCTCACACGAATCTTAACAGAAGGGGTTGGATGAAAGAAAACTTGGTTTCCAGATGAAACACCAGTTTTGGAAGCTAAAATGACTTTATATCCCAGACAGGATATGGCAGAGTACCATAGGCAGCGGGTGGAAAAAATATGCATTTCCCTTCCCCTGCTGGTCACAGTGGCCATGTCAGGACCCCCCTGCACATTCCCAGTTATCTCCTGATACCTCTGAGGAGTTTCTGTCGCGCAGCACCTGCTTGACCAGGACAAGACCTACGCTAATCGCTCTGTGAACTACGCATGAGCAATCACCAATGGAAAGTTCTTGGCAAAGTGAAGCAAAGCTGGATCTGTCCCCTGGATTAATTATAATTCAAGTGCTCTGCAATGATTATGGAAAACAGCATGTTAGGAATATTGACAACTTGAAGGTAAATTTTAAGTTGAGAAACCGAGGTGCCTTATGCATGGAGAAAAAAAAAATGGTGAGAGCAAAGGTGCATTTCATCTCTGCTCTGTACATTTCTGAAATCCTGAGAAGTGGCTTCCTGTGAATTCCTTTGATCTTCACTCTCTGGACCACAGGTCACCTGTAAAGCAGATTTAGCCACAAGTGAAAGCCACGTAAATGAAAGGCAAGTGTGGACAGAATTAGTACTAACAACATGCACATGTTGACCAGGGCTTTCTCTGTGACCAGAGCCTGCACTGCTCTCTAAGAAGCACCCAGCCTCTGCTCCCTTGTAGTTTTTGCTCATATTTTGGGGGAGTTTTGGGGGTTTTTTTTCTTTTTCCTTTTTCTTTTTTCCTGGCCTCAACTCAAGTATAGAAGAACTTTAATTTATTCACTGGTTCAGAGATTGTAATCTGCCTCCTTCAACTTCACTCCACTCCTGCCAAATCTACAGGCAATGGAAAAATGTTTAATGGGCGCACAGAAACTTGCTGGAAGAGGTGAAGTTTTACTAGTTGCTATTTAACGTTCTACCAAAGCACTTGACAGTTGAATACAATCAACTCTCTATACATTATTCTGAAATGGAGACGATTCTCCTAAAACAGCAGTTCTCAAACTTTAAAGTGTTTCAGACTCAACTGAAGGGCTTGCCAAAACATGGATTTCTGGGCCCCACCTCTCTGGAGGTCTGGTTCAGGAGGTCTGGGCTGGAGCTTGAGAATTTACATCTCTGACAAGTTCCCAGGAGATGCCGATGCTGCTCCAAGGACCACACTCAGAGATCTGCTCTAGAAAATCCTACCAGAATCTGCAGGCCATGCAAACAAATCCAAGGGAATTTAAGTCTAGATGTTGGATTGTGTGCAATGATTACTTTAACTCTTGTTTTGTGCAAGCTGTGATTACGGCATAATAAGGATTATCGCATTTCTTAAGTGTGATGGGTAAACTCAGTGGGAGTTCCTCTCCAAAGCATCGTGTGCATGTACGCACATGCATATATGTGCTAAGGGACTTGCCTGATGAGCTAGTACCCCAGATTCCAGAGGAAAGCAGAACTAAAACCCTGAACTGAGAAGGCTGGACTCATCCAATGGTGCCTCAGGGCGTCCTTTGCCAGCAATCTACAGCTCTGTTGTGGATTTCGTCTCACACTGTTAAGGAAAGTTCAATAAAGGAAAAAAGACAAAGCTTAAAGAAGTTGATACTTGCCCTTAAATAAGACGTCCAAAATGAATATTTTCCAGATGCTAAGGAAATAAGGTAAAACTCAGAGGTTTCACTGCAAACAAACAAGGAATTTGGGAGGAAGGAATTCAGGCATAGGCAAATCTGTGGCAGCCTCTTTGGGGCTAGACCAGAGTCGTTATCTTCATACAAGGGAATAAGGAGATTTGAAGCACAGCCCAGATTATTCCTGCTTTTACTTGGACACAAGGTTAAAAATTATGTTTTGAGAACTTGCTCATTTTTATAATGTTTGTAACTTTTGTGGCTATTATTATTCGTTTCTGGCTTTTCCTTTCTCTAATTTGTTGCACTATCTATTAGAAAAAAATTCTGGTCTCTTTCAGCTGAGTGCAATAAAAGCAAAGAATTCTTTTTCATATTTAAGATAGAGAAAAACTGAAGGTTCTGAGGGTCAAGAAGTGCAGTGAGAATCCAAGCGCCGGATGCTGCCAGATCAGGCAAGAACTCGGAGAATGTTGTAGCATAATTAAGTCTTACACTTGGACATTTCCCATCACAGGATTTCTTTACTCAATCCTTGAAGGGGTTTTGTGTTTTTATATGAGCAATCCATTTATTTATACCATACTGGGAGCTCTAGTTTTCCCTGTTGCAGATCAGACTTTTCCACATTCTCCCAGTACGGAAGGGTGCATTTTATTGCCTCAAAGTCATGATATGCAGAGGGTGTGGACAGCATTATTTATTTAACAGCTATTTGTTCTACATGCTGAATGTATTAAAGAAGGGGGCACAAAGTCCCCCGGTCCTGAAAAAGCTTACAGTTTACTGGGATAGATAGGCAAAAGAACAAATTGTTCCAATGGTCTGCTAAATGCTATAATGAGAGAATAAAAAGAGACCTAAAGCAAACTATGGACTATGAGGTAAGGCTTAATAGAACAAGTTCAGTGCAGGCTGACACCAGAAGGGTGAACTGGAGAAATATGAGCTGGACAGCCAAAAGGGTATGGCAGAAATAAGAATGCCCAAAAGGCCAATGGTGACTGCTGCCACAATGAATAAAGGGAACTGAAAGGAATTTAGCATAACCAGAGTGCAAAACAGTGAGCTCTTATAAGCAGAGCAACCATATAAATTATCAGCAAAACCAGGACACATTGGAAATGAAACGGAGTTGCAATTAGTAAACACACTGAAACAATAATAGCTTGAACCAAGATATATGATCACTGTAATTAGGGTCCATGTTAAGGAGCTTGGACTTTATATTTTAAAGACATAGAAGACATAAACAAGGAAGTGGCTTGATCATATTTGTATTTTACAAAGAATTCTGGCATCTGAGTAGAGAATATATTGAAGGTGCCATACTAGAAGAAGACAGAGCAGTTAGAAACTTTTCCAATAGTTCGGCAAGAGATGATGGTTATCTGAACTAGAGAAATGCCTGAAGAAATGGAGAACAGTGGGTGAATTGCAGGGAGTCACAGAGGCTGGCCTGGAGTCTACCTGGAAGCTGTTGAAGTTGCTATTGCTGCAGGGAGAAGGCTACCATGAGGATGCTTTTGACTTGTTTTGCTTCCGAAATCTGGCAGTCTATTCATGGTTAGTGTTAAGTTTTAATTAAAGAACTTTGAACCAGCTTGTGTTTTCAATAAGTGAAAGTCAATCATGTTATAAATTTAGAATAGAAATAATTACTAACTCCTGAACTTGTCCAGAAGGTCAATTGATGCCAAAGTAAAATAATATGCACTATCCAGATTGGAACAGCTAGATATCCCAATGTTCTAGTGTCAATTTTTATTCCAGTTAATTTCACCCTGCTCAATCTTGGTTAAAAATCAATAACTCATTTTGGGGTAAGGAAAGATTTCTTTCATACAGGAACAAAAGCATGATTCATAGAAGAAAAAAACTGATCTGTTGGACATCACAAAAATCAAAAACTTCTGCTCCTCAAATGACATTGATAAGCAAATGATAAGAAATGCTGCAAACTGGGATAAATACTTTCATATCACAAATCTAATTAAAGCCTTATGTCCCAAACACATATTTTTTAAAACTATCAAGACTTAATAATAAGAAAACTAACATTCCAATAAAAGACAGACAAAAGATTTGAACAGACACATTATCAAAAATGATATATAGATGACAGAACAGAACATGGAAAAAAGTTCAGCATTGTTAGTTGTGAGGGAAATGCAAATTAAAACCACGAATTAAAGTCACTACACGTTATAATGGAAAAAAAAAAAAAAAGACTGACCATACCAAGTGTTGGCAAGGATGCGGAGCAAGTAGAACTCTCATGCACTGCTGATGGGAATACTACGCTGGTAAAACAACTTTGGGAAACAGTTGGTAGTTTTTTAAGTTAAACATAAACCTTATATACAATCCAGCTGCTCCATTCCCAGGTATTTACCCAAGAGAAGTAAAAGCTTCTTTCCATAAAAGGATGTATACACAAATGTTCACAGTGACTTTATTTGTAATAACTAAAAACTAGAAGTGACATAAATATCCATCAATAGATGAGTGAATAAACGAACTGTGAAATGCCAATACAATAAAACTACTCAACATAGAAAGTAATGCGACAACATGGAAGAATCTCCAAGAAGCCAGGCCAAAAAGTAATGATAATAGGATAATGTACAGCATGATTTCACTTATATGAATTTCTAGAAAACATGAGACAGTCGATGGTGACAGAAATCAGACCAGTCGTTGTGTTTGGATGCCTTGTGAGGATGGGAGAAAGCTAAGAAAGGGGGTTACTTTTGGGAGTAATGAATATATTCTTTATTATGACTGTTGTGGTAATCTCAAAGGATCTTTTCTCTTTATTTTTGTGAATTTACTAAAAATTTCTGGGTTGTGGTTACCATGGGGCTTATATAAACAACCTAATATAGCTGTTTTGATGACCCCTTAAGCTCAAGATATTCTAAAAGTTCTACATTTTTACCTTCCCATGTTTTATATTTTTGACATCTTATTTTACATCTTTTAATTTTGTGTACCCCTTAACTGCTTATTGTAGACATAGATAATTTTACTACATTTTTTTCTTTTCATTTTTTTTTTTTTTAAGTATAGTCAGTTACAACGTGTAAAGTTCTGGTGCGCAGCGCAGCGTCAAAGCTTCCTACCAGCTGAGGACGGTGGGTGGGACGTAAGTGCTGCCTCGGCTAAGTGCCTCCAGCCCCAGGCACTTCACTCCTCATTTGTTGCTCAACACTCTGCCAGGAAGGAACCTTGGATCACAAAGGTGTGCAACGCATGAGCTGTTCATTTCTCTCCCCAGGATAATCAGATTTGTCTGAAGAGGAGAGTTTATCATTATATCAAATCTTCTTAACTCTAAAATTTCAAAAGATTTTATTTACCAAGCTACCATTAGAGACTCTTTCATTTTCAACTAACCAGATCAGATACAGTTGCTAATGTTGAAAACAACAAATAAACCTTGTAATCAGCCCGTATACAGTAATACCTGTTCAGTAGCTTTTAAAATATTACATATATAAATTCAAAGGGTTAGGCTGAATACCGTAAATTAATTGCTGAGTTAGTTAATTCACCACAGGTCTCATTCATAGTGATGGGGAATCCATGACTCTGAAGAACTTTTGGGAGCCAGCAGAGTTGAATTGGTTTCATTCATTGCACTAATTTAGAGGTACAGGTAGAGCTTTCAATTTTCTCTCTGAATCTTATTAACATCCCTAGAAGACTGACATATGAAAAATGTAGCAAAGAAAAAAGAAAATGCTCATAACTACAGGGTAGGGAGTCTTACCAGGTCTGTCAAGACGCACAGGTACCTTGGGAGGTGAGCACACAGGTGGGACGCAGAGTTCTCTGACAGGGTTCATGATCATCTCTAACTTTCACAGGACAGGTGAAATGTACGTACTGACAGACACGAGACAATGTTCCCCAAGGCGTCTCAAACAGCCCTTAAGACACTTGTAGACAAAACCGTATTTCACTCCATTGTTTTGAAAAAAATAATAATTCTAAATAAACTTCAGGTTTTATATAAGAACATGTGTAAATTCTCCATTTCTCTGAATAATGCATTTCTGCTCATTATAATTTCTTTTAATTCCCATGGCATATCAGGACACCATTTATGGCTTAAGAAAATTGGGGGGAATAAAAGGTCAGACTAGAGTTAGATGTGGTAGTGGAAAAATATCTGGCCGGTTATATTTCATGGAATGTTTTGCAATCGCTTTTAAAATCTCTGGAAAGCTAATGCTGAAGAACTTTATAGAAATTAAGGAGTTATTGGCAAGGCCTGTTGACTGAGACAGCGCAGTGGAAATATACCAATCCCCCAAAATAATCATGATTCAGGTTCTCCCTCTTCTTTCTCTAGCAATCGCCTGCCATCTAGTGGTTGTATTGCAGCCTAGTCATGAATTGCTTTCTTTACAAACAACCCCTAGTACTCAGTGAAAAGATAACAATGTATTTTAAGTAAGAACAGGGACAGGAGCTTGTACTACTGCATATACCCCTCAAAAAAAAAAAAAAACATGTATCTGAAGGAAAGACTTAAGAGAACCATGGCCAAGTCCCTTTTTTTTTTTACAAAGACTTTTGAAAAACAGTATTTTGTGCTGGACTAATCAAAAACCGATCCCACTAAATCCACACAAAATCAAAGTAAGTTAAAAGAGAACTGCTATTTTTCATACTTTCTTTCCATGTTATTTTTGTACTAATTCAGTAAATACATTTAGTACACTTCAGCATACCGTACTTCTAACATTTGTGCCAAAAATCATGTAATCAGTAATTCCCTATTGAGCAGTCCCCGTGATGTATACCATGCGAAGTACAAAAAAAAAAACGAAGAAATATAAGCAAGCCCAGATCTGACATTTATAATCTAGCTGAGGAGAGAAAAATAACCCAAATGCAACAATTAGCAACCATGCTAACGCATGTGGTCCAAAGGAAGGAGAGCTCAGTGAGAACTGGTGGAAACATTTATGGTGATACTTTAGATGTATTTTGAATATAATTTGGAGACAAATGATCAAATCCCTGCACCTGGAGACAGTGAAGATGCTTTTTTTTATGGGAATGGGGATTTAAGTCAATGTAAAGGGAAGGAAAATGCATCCATATGATGTAGACTCGTGGGAGTGGCCATACATTGTGCATCTGGGCTATGTTTTACGCCGATCAAAACTCACCTGAGCAAAATTTGCAACATCATGAAGAAGATCTTCGTGAAGGAGTTAAATTATGTTGCTACTACCATCTGAGCCATTAGACCCTTCCTTAATTGCCCTCGGTTGAGCAAGAACTGGCTAATTGTAAACATAAAATTTTATTAATGAAAGCCCTAAATGATTATTGTTGTCTCACTTTTGTAGATAACAAAACTGATGTGCAGAGAAATTGTGCAAATTGTACAACATTGCACAGAGAAAAAACAAGGTAGGGATTTTATTTTGGATCTTTCTGACTTCAAATCTTGCACGTGTGTGTGTGTGTGCTGGTTGTTTGTTTATTAGTTAGTTTGTTTGTTTGTTTATGGACTCTACTGCTTCCTACTAAGGAATGTATTTTAAAGTAATATTTGATCTTTGACTTTCCTCTGCCGAAGCTGTAGTCTATAAATGCATCTCCTCACAATTCACAAACCTTTTAATCAGATGAATTAGATAACGAAAAAGAGTTTTTAGGTCAGGGAGACAACTTCCTGCAAAGAATAGGATCACTCCAAACACATTTATAATAAATATCCCACTTTCCTACTGCGTAACCCCCATGAAGCCATCCTGCCAGTATCCAAGATTGCCTTGTAAATACTATCAAATATTTCCTATCTCCCATCTCAAGCCTCTTGCTGCTATGGTTTCCCACCCTCCAATTTCTCTACTTACCAGCTGGAAATGTTCTGTCATTTCTACTCGGGAGAATCCTTTCTTCAGTGGCTAAGCTGTCACTTGACTCCAGAGGAGGGACAAGGTTAACAGAGACTCTCTGTCACCAGTAAAAGACTCTGACAAAGAACAAAGTGACCCAAACTCAAATCCGAGGAGAGCTAGATTTTCTCGGGAGTCCAGTTAGCAGTCACATTTCTGGCAAGCACTTGCTCCTGCAGTTCTCTAGGAAAGAGGAGTCAGGAAAGGACCACGTGAGTGCCCTGGTCCTCATGGAATTACTGACTGGCCCACTGAAATGGCATAAGTCAGTGAAGGGTTCCTAAGGAGTAGGAAGTTCTGGCGCCCCTTGGGTGTCCCCCAAACATTAAAAGAACATTTCACTGGGCCACAACCACAAGAATTACACTGAGAATCAACTTATACCATGTCCTAAGCAACTTCTACCAGGTTAAGGGTAACTCTCAAGGTTCTTCTAGGAAATGAACCCAAAAGTCAGAGTAGCAGATTCCACCACTGGGTTCTCCTTATTAAGCAAAAGATTCACAAAAAGGTATTGGAGATTTAAATGACTTCATTAAAACTCACAATGTGTTAAACAGACACTTAACTTGAAAGGGGTACTGGGTCAGCTTGATGGGGGTTGGTCACTTGGTGACACTGGTCTGCATGGAGACATCAAAGAAGGCCACGGAGAGCAGAGACCGGAACTGGAGCGAGAAGGCAGCGGCTGCTGCCTTGCCACTGGGGCAGGGAATACCGAGAAAAAACCAGGGACCCTGCCTGCTGATGATCTATTTTGCAATTAACAAAGTTAAAATATCTTTCTGAAACAAAACTCAGGCAGGGGATGAGGATGAGGAAGGGAAAACTTGAACTGAACCCTGCCAGACCGGGGGCTACAGAAAAATCTGAAAAGAAACGACTTAACAGTAGCTAAGAGTACACAGAGTCACACAGTCCTGAGTTCAAACACTAATTCTGCTACTTACAACCCAGGAGAAGTAACCTAGCCTCTCAGAGCCTCGGTTTCCCTATCTGCAAGCTGGAATGCTGTGAGGATGTCCGAGATACAATGTCTACAAGCATTTGGCACACTGCCTGGTACATGCTATCTGCTCAGATAGAGAGAGGGCACTAATTGTCCACTGACCACAGAAGCAGTATCTAAAAATATTCAGCTAGTAGAGCAGAACCTCGTTCCATCTTTACCAACCAAACCACCCCCTGCAGACACTCCAGAAGGCTGCTTTCTGTCTCACTCACCTAGTGCCCCCAGAATCACATCAAATGGGCCGTCCAATCCATTCATGCACAAAATCAGCTTCAAATCTCTAAAAGGTACTACGGATGCCACCAGCCCTCCTATTGTATGAGTTGCTAAAGCCTCATCAGGCAAAGAACACCAGGGACAAGCCTGTAGTCTGACAAACTCAAATTTATTGAGTAGATGCAGCAGGGGAGGGTGCTCCTGTGCACCCACGGAACACCAGCATCTCTGGACAAGAGGGAGAGAGGAGAGAAGTTTCTTCTAAAGTTTTATTTCTGTGAAAAGAGGGTCTAGGAAAGTAGGGGCCAACTCTGGGTTGGTTACTGTTTCTGGGACAAAAGGGGATTAACTTAGGACTGGGCGTTGTCATAAAACAAGGTCAACTTAGCAATTCAATATCTCTGGTAATAGATGGGTATAAAAAGCAGGCAGACTTACCATACGATCCAGCAATCCCCCTTCTGGGCATATATCCAGAGGGAACCTTAATTCAAAAATATACATTATGCACCCCAATGTTCCTAGCAGCACTATTTACAATAACTAAGACATGGAAACAATGCAAATGTCCATCAACAGATGATGGATAAAGAAGTTGTGGTATATTTATACAGCAGAATACTACTCAGCCATTTAAAAGGATAAAATAATGCCATTTGCAGCAACATGAACGGACCTGGAGATTGTCATTCTAAGTGAAGTAAGCCGGAGAGAGAAAGAAAAATACCATATGATATCACTTATATGTGGAATCTAGAAAAAGAAAAAAAGAGGACACTAATGAACTCATCTACAAAACAGAAACAGACTCACAGACATAGAAAACAAACTTATGGTTACCAGAGGGGGAAGGGGGTTGGAAGGGATAAATTGGAAGTTCAAGATTTGCAGATACTAACTAATATATATAAAACAGATGAACAACAAGTTCATACTGTATAGCACAGGGAAGTATATTCAATATCTTGTAGTAACTTATGGTGAAAAAGAATATGAAAATGAATATATGTATGTTCACGTATGACTGAAACATTATGCTGTACACCAGAAATTGACACATTGTAAACTGACTGTACTTCAATTGAAAAAAATTTTTTTTTCTTTTTAAGAAAAGCAGGCCTGGGACCATCCTGTGTAAAAGGCAGTCACTCAAAGACAGGGTCATGACAGCACACGACAGCTGTTGCAGGACCTTTGGAGAAATCGTGTCTCCTATTCATTTTGCAGCTGGCTGATCTGGGTCTGTCCTCCCAGCCTGATGAACGACAAGGCTGCTTTTTCCTTTTTCGCTCAGAGACAGTTCTCACTCTTTCCATCCTGGATAGATCTTTCCTCTTTTGAAGTTGTCCGTAGAAACTGTGAGTGGGGTTGATGGGAACCCTCAGTACTATCTCTGCAGCTTTTCAGTAAGTCTAATACTATTCTAAAATAAAGTTCATTGAAAAAAAGCAAAAAGTGGACCCCTAGACAACTCGTGATAATGCCCACTCACCTCCCCACGAGCACTGCTTCACAGAGAAGTAAAGTAAAAAAAAAAAACTCCATCCCGTGCTTTAACACCTGAAGTTCTTGGTTCTGCATCATTTTCAGCCAAGATCTGCTTTGTTCCAAAACTTCCCTTCGGAGGTCCCAGATGGATCTCTGTGAAGCTACAAGTTTACCTTCTTTTCCAGGATAGTTTGTTTTCTTTTTTAATATTATGATTTTATTCCTAAGACTCTTCAAAGTAAATCTCCACCTCAACCCTGTGCTCCTCAATCTCTGATTTCATCTCACATGCCCAGGGAGGTACCCCTTGGACAGAGCCTCCGGCGTAGCCTGATCTCGTCAGCGTGGGCATTCCTCACAGGAGTAAGGGCTGTGCCCGCACCACCCTTCTCAGCAACGGTGTGTACCGTTGACTCATACTGTGCTTGCGGAACTAAAATCCTCTGTGTCTTTCCTGTAGGGACTGGGGTCAAGACCATTGTCCTCTCCACCTTCCAAACCAATCTATACTCACACAGTTTATCTTTTAGCCAACGTACAAATCTACTGGTAACATTCATCTTGTCAGTTTCTCCTACTGGTCAAGACTGCAACAAAATAGAAGCGGACTGAGAATTAGGAATTCTGGGTGCAAATTCTAGTTCTCCAACTATTTATGTAACTTTAAGCAAGTCACTGTGTTCCTCTGGGTCTCCCTTCTTTGCTTGTAAAATAAATGTGTTGCCTTTAGACTTCTCTAAGATCTCGTCATCTCTCCTCACGCCCTGATCGTACCAGGAGTCAGTCTATTGTATGACATTTCGTCTTCATTTTATGGATGAATAAACTGATTTAGGGGGATCGGTTAACTTGCCCAATGTGATACAGTTCTAGGATTCTAGCAAGCTCTATCTCTTGCTCTAAAGAGTCTGAAGCCTGTGCTCTCCCGCCACTCAGTACAGCCTTCCCCTGACCTCATTTAGTTCTCTTGCATCATCGGTCTCTCCTCTGTTTCTGCACACAAGGCTACCAAGAACCTTCTCAGCCTGGAGGAAAACTGTCTGCCCCTGGGTGACCTGCACTGGCTCTCCCATCCTGCTTCACCCCTTCACTCCACACCCACTCAAGAAGCCTCTGTACCCCTACTCGCATCTCCCCATTCACTTGTTTCTTCATCCCCTGAAAATCGGGCTCATTCTGCTCCACACGCTGAAACTGGTCTCTCAGCAGTCAGTCCAGGGGCGGTGTCCAGCCATTGTCACCACTGACCTCTCTGGCTCCATTTCCTTCTCCCCAAAGTTTTCCTAAGGCTTTTTGTTTGAACTCTTCTCCTTTTTAGAAACTTTCAACTATCATCTCTACACAAATGGCTTCCAAAGCTGCATAACTAGCTCTGAACTTCGGGCGTATATGACAGGATCGCTGTTTATTGTGACTAAAGCCTTGAGTTTCCCTCTTTCTGCTACTCCAGCTTGGCCCTTAGCGATCCCACAGAAGATTTTGCTGTGTGGAAATCTGAAGGCCCTCCTGGGTACAAATTCTGTCCAATGACAGTAGCCAGCCCAGTGGTAGCCTTTGTCCCAAAGCACTGTTAATAGCTGAGAAGCTATGAAGCAGGTAAAAGTCCACAGAGATATTTAGCAGGAGGTCAGAGAGCTAGCAGGCATTTCGCCAGCCTCTCATAAAGGCACAAAAATACTCTCTTTTCAGCTAGAAGAAGAAGTGATAAAGTTTAAAAGGAGGTCTGGTTACCTAGATGTTTAAATAAATATGGTTTGTTTTAGGGCCGAGAACATTTTTTAAAATCCTTGTCCATTTGCGTGTCATGGAAACAGTCAAAACAATCCATATGATGACTTTTTTTTTTTTTTACTGCAAACAGGAATGTGCTGTACACATTGCTGAAACAAAGCAGAAACAGCAAGAATCAAGTGAGAGGAGAGCTCAGCTGAGGACTCAACACGTGTTGGAAAAAGAAGAAAAATCCTCTTCATTCAAAGACGTACTTAGGAAAGCCATTTAAGTGTCTTCCAATGTTTTGTGAAACAGATGGAGCTTGACTTGGCATAAAGTCCTAGGTAAAATGTGAAACTGAAACACCGAGCTTAGAAGCCCAGAAATCCGACCTCAACCACTTACTTCCTCCCTTCAGAAACTGATATTCAATAAAAAACTAAATTTTGCCTTTTTAAGAGACTGCATCAACTTAATTTTATAGTACAGTACAAGCTAAAGATTAACATGTTCTTTAATTTGTCTACAAATTCTTATATAACTCTTAGAATATTTTCAAGTTCTATCGTTTATATTTTCTAGAATTCCCATGCCTACAGAAGACAAAAGTTTAGTTTAAAATCTGTACCACGTCCTACGATGTAATCGATTTTTTCAGTTAGGTCCTATATGGATTATTTAAGAACAGTTTCCTGTTTCATTTCTCTTGAAATCATTTTTTCATTAAGAAAGCACTTTTGTGGTAACAGTATCCTTATCAGCACAGAACTTCCAGTACCCTCCTGCTGGGTGGAACTCTTCCTGCCTGAGGTACACCTTATTTTCAAATCATGGGAGTACATTTCGGGATGTTAAATTGAGGGGAGAGTTATGAATACAAAAATATTTTAACCAACCAAACACCATCCGACCTAGTAGAAATTACAAAACATGACTCTGACCCTCCTGGGGAGAGAAAATGTGTGACGTGGTAAATTCCAGTTACAAAAGTAAGAAAGAATTTGTATTGTATTCAAGCAGAGAAACTGGGAAAGAGGGTTCGTGGGAACATTCAGAGAGTACACGTTGTCCCTAAAAATCCGTTCTCCCCTTCTGCCAGAGTAACCTAGATTTTAATTATGGCCACACTATATTTCCAAGAAAGAAAGCACTTACCTTTAAGCTCTACCCCATGCGACTGACGTAGAAGTCCCTTAGACAGCATTCAAAATTTTCGTTAAAAACTAGTATTAGCTGTATTCTGCTAACGAATTCTGAAATGTAGATTGCAGTGGTTTGTTCCTCCATCTGAACAGAGAGCACAACTTCCAGGGGGCAGAACCTAGAGATCTCCCGGGAGGACTTCGTGAAGCAGAGCTGCCCTGCTAGCCCTGCAGAGCTGTGCTTGTCCCCGGCGGCTGCTACTGCACATCACCACAAACCAGGTGGCTTCAAACAACGGAAGTTTACTCCTTCACAGTTCTGAGGCTAGAAGTTCGAATTCAATGTGTCAGCAGAGTCACGCGCCCTCCAGAGCGTCTAGGAGAGAATCCTTGCCTCTTCCGGGTTTCTGGTGGTGGCTGATGTTGGGGACATGTAATTAAAAACAAAATCTTCTCCCAACCCAGAAAATCTCTCTATAAAGCAGAAGAGAAAGAAACAATTTTATTATTGCATAAGCGTTAAGCCAGAATGTGATGACCATTATAGGCAGTCCACTGAGAAACTGCAAAAACGGAGCGAAATCTCACCCTTTACATAGCCAAGCAGATACAAGCCATTCCATACATGTTCCCAAGATAAATGATGACTGATCCTCAAGTAAAAGGACTTGCCGACCCCGTGTGTCACACACAGTTTATCCTAGATTCACCTGCTCAACTAGGGTGGTCATCTCCAACAGAGAAGTTAACTGGCTTTATCCAAAGGAAAATGGAATCTTCTCATGTCTTTGTGATCGGAGTGAGGTGCCTGTGGAAGTTGGGTTCCCAAAGAACCTGGGGGACAGGTCTGTTATCTTCCCTAATGGCTGCATTTCAAAGAGATGGCTCTTACACCCTTGAGGAAGCCATTCCTGGAGGTGAAATGCTGGCTGGAGATGGGGCTTATTTACCTTTTAAAGAGATTTCCATACATTTGGAAGACATAGAAAAAGAATCTATACTTAATAGCTTTCTAAAATAAGTAAGAAAAGGGAGAGTGGATATCTCTTTCCTTATTTTGAAATGAAGCCTTATATTCTTTTAAAGAATTAGGTTTATCCATTTATTTCCATCTGGAGGAGGTAGTGGGAATTGAACCCAGGACCTCATGTACATTGAGCATGCGCTCTACCACTTGAGCTATATCCTCCCTCCTGAAGCCTTATTTTTAATCTGTGTTTGCTCTTACAGGCAACCTTGGGCAATCTTTGGCTCATAGATGCATCACTCCTATTTCTGCCTCCATCATCACCTGGCCTTCTCAGTGTGTCTTCGTGTCCAAAATTCCTGATTAGGGCACACCCTAGTCCAGTATGACCTCTTCTTAACTTGATTATGTATGCAAAGACCCTGTTTCCAAATAAGGTAATATCCACGGGTGCCGGGGTGGGGTGGGGGTTGGGGGTTAGGACTTCAACAGTCTTTGGGAGAAGGGAGGTACACAATTTGACCCACAAAAATGGCCTACCTAAAAAACTGTATGTTGGAGAAAAAATTATACCTTGGGATCTTTGATACTCATAGCCAAGTAGTTCTCAGTTCTGGAAGAATCTGGTGGCAAATTAAAGACTCCCAGCATCCTCCACTGAGCCAGTGACCTCCTTTCCCTTGGAGGCAAAGGGGACATTCTGGAAGACATCCTGGCCATCTCTTGTGTTATTTATCCTTTACCATCCCATCCCCCTCCCAGCTATACTTAAAACACCAAATGGGTTGCAACCTTGAGGTGATGTCTACATTTTGTCTCCTCACCTGATACCTAAAACTGTTTAAGAGGGGAAAATACAACCTTTTCATTTTTTAATTAGAGCGAATGTCTTAACAAACATAGGCCAATCGTGGTCATGCTTTAAAGTAAATGAGTTTCAGTCAATATACAATCAAACTATCAATCAACAGATATAAATTACTGACGTTAAATCCTTGGCTTTTTTTCCTAGGGAGAAGCAAGTGTTGAGAGCAAACAAGTTTTTTTAAAGGTCCTGTCTAGAATAATTTGATTAAAATATAAGTAATTTTGGAAAAGAAAAAAATGGAAAGTAGATTTAAACTTCTAAAATATTTAAATATTTAGAATTTATTACTAGTAAAATCCTGCACTTGCCACAACAGCAAAACAAAAAGCCCCTTTGTTTTCGCCCTGTGATAATTCCAAACTGCCTGAGGCAGGCTTACTCTTTTCTGTTGCTGTAAGATTACAGAACAAAATGCATGCCAGGGCAGAAAAGCAAAAACTCAGGATGAAAGCAGACCTACAGAGGTAAAATGTGAGTGTAAGTCGTCCCCAAGGAGGTCACCTGCAGCAAGAACTCGGAGAGGGAGCATCTGAGCTTTCAAGCTGATTGAGGAAATCCATTTTTGAAGGCCTAAAGTTTTCAAGAAAATGAATTCTGGAAATTTAGATTTGCACCCATGTAAGGTCCAAAAAGGTACAAGTAATAAAATTCCACTGTTCCTTTTATCCCAAACGCACAGGGATGCTAGCACACAGGTGGCTGGGCTCATGAGCAGAGACACACAACACACACATGCTGTGGCAGAGAGGGTGAAACCAGATACACCCCAGGGCAATGGAAATGATTCTATTGAAAGCATTGTGAATGCTTTCCAAATATCTGATATTTAAGCAAACACTATGAAAGATAACAAAAGCAATCATTTACTTACAGTTTATATATAGCTATTCAAGTCTGGTGTTACTACCAATTCTTTATAACTAGTATATCAGTGAGATCCTGAAACAGAGTCAGTAAAGAACCTCCTGGACCTGTTCAGATCCTCCTCTCACCTTATCCACGCCATTGCCAACCCCAAAGGATAAGTCATTGGAGATAACACTTGCCAGAAAAAATGAGCCAAGTATCAAAAACTGAAAAAGGAGCCAAAGAAATTGCCAGCAAGACATCCTAAACCAAGGCAAGACAGCGTAGCACCAGGAGGTCAAGTGTCAGAGAAAGTCAGGTCAAGATTGGAGAGGAAGACTGTTTGGTGCCGACCCTGTGAATGCCAGCTGGGCGACAGGTATGTGTGGTCAACATGCTGCCCTGGCATAAAGCTTGTGAATGAAACATATCACAAGCCAAATCAGTAAACAAAGAATGCTGTGGCCGTCAAGTCATCAGCTGCTCCTGCCACCCCAGCAGTGAGCAGAGGATGCAGACAAGCAGGCAGCCGGCCTCTCCTGCCACACCCTACGGTGCCCCCTGAGGGGACTCAGGAAGTGAAAGAACAGGACACTGGCCCTAGATAGTTAAGGTGCACATCAAAGGAGTGATTTCAGTGAGCCCAGACCTTTGCACCTTCCCACACATAGGAAAGCACTAAATTCCTTAACTTGAGATAGCTGGTTTTCTTTAACTAACAGTAATCTTTTGGTGTTCTGACTATTCGGTATTTGCTGTAGAAATTCCTATAAATCCTGGCTCCTCCCCTACCTCTTCAGAGCAGTCCCTCAGAGCTATCTGAGACGCTGTCATCCCGGGCTCAAGGAGACCGAGCCCTCAGAAATGTCCACCAAATAAAACATAACTCTTGGCTTCTAGGTCGTCCATTTTATTTCAGCCAACAAGCTTGGCTCATCAAGAAGCTAAGTGTGCCCAGACACCATCCTTGCCCTCGGGCTTCCTACCACCATCCAGACTGCTGTACAGACCGCAGGGAAAGACTGATGTTTTCCCAGCTTCATCTTTTGAAAAGCTCTCTTATAGTCCAGGACTCGTTTATGTTCAGCCAGAGCTTCCCAGGTGAGCTTCTTCAGCCTGCATCTCTGAAGTCCCATCAGTCCACCTGGCCCAGTTCTCCTTAAAGACTGCGCCCAGCTTATCTGCCCCATCCCTGTGGAATCTCACAGCCAAGAGGACATTGTGTGCAGTTCCTGCTCTGGCTTCTGCACCCCGATGACTGGGAGTGGATAGGAGACTGTGCAGGAACCTGCTCTTCCAGCCCTGGGTGAAGGCAGTGGACATATGAATGGGGAACCTGAAGGTCAGAAGGTGCAAGACTGAGTCCTTGCTCCATGGAACCAAATGCAGGAATTGTCCTCTCAACCAAAAACGACTGTAACCTGCCTCTACTTCCAGTTACTGCCCTTTGTTTCCAGATCTCAATGGCCAAGGCTTACTGCCAAAAACATTTCATGGAAAATATGAATTTTGCACAGGGTCACCTGGTTTACAGTGTTTTTTTATTCTAAGTTTAGGTACAGAAATTAATAATGGTGACATCACAAATACTTAAGCCAGGATCACAAGCGTCTTCTATAAGTAACACTCATAACCTCTGCACATTCTAAGCTTCACTTACTTTTAATCCCTTCTTGGGTGGGTAACAAAGGAATACCATTTGTTTTGTCCCATATGAGAAATAAGTGGATTGGAAGAACATAAGCTTCCCTGTCACCTCTAGGTCGTTTATTCATTCAACATAGATTTACTGAGCACTAATAATGTCCCAGGCGATGTGCTACACAACTGGAGATTCCAGACATGGATAAGTGACAAACTTATGTTTTGTTGGGCAATATTTCAAGAACAGCTATCTTCATTTTCTGGGCAAGAAGCAAAGCTATGTGGCATCCTGCTGGTAATTATCTTGAAGGAGATAATTAGCTGCCCAACCTTTCTGTTCCTTGCCCTCTTCTTTTTCCAGAACTTTCATTTCCACCCTCCTTGCCCAGTTCCCTCCCATGGCCCAGCCTGGCCTTATGCCATCACCCAGCCCTTGCCCAGCCCTGCGACGTTGCATTTCAGGGCTCTGCTGTGCTGTCCACCTCGCTCTCTCATTCTCTTTTTCCTGCTGAGCTCATCCTTCTGCCTAAATGAGTCTTCCAATGTGGCTTATTCCTTCACTTTCTGTTTTTCTTCCCTGTTTATTACAACCATCACTTAAAACATACCTTTACTAAAAACAAAACTCCTTTCCTATTTGGCCTTTCTGGAAATATTCCAACTCTGGATCAATCCAACTACTCATCTTTTTGGCTTCATATACAAGTTGCTAAGTGCCACTGGATAAAAAGACTCCACAAAAGAACTAAGAGAGGAGAGAATTTGAACACCTACATGTTTATCACCTAGAGCCCCAGTTAGATTTTCAATGTTGGCAGACAATTCTCTGTCTTTGAGAGGCTTCTCCCCATGTGCCGTGTTGAGATGGTTCCGTACCTTCATCAGTCTTTTCAAGTATTCCATTCTGCTACTTTTCCCTTCCTTTTTGTGTCGATGGCCTTACCTACCTTACAAGGAAAGTGAGTCACTGACACAAGCTGCTGTTAGTGAGTTTTCTGACTATCTGAGATGATGCCTACACACAGGCAAGAACAGATTAAAAGGATGTCCTAGTCCCTGACCTTGCTCTGCCTGGACAGTGGTTGGAGTAAGAAAGTTCAAACTCATCTCTCTACATCAGTCTTCCCATTTTCCCTCACATTTCCATGCTATAATTTTCTTTCCTCCTGTTTGCAGTGAATCTCTCTGCTCCATTCTATACCCCGCCCCCTTTCTCTTCTTTAGGAACCCTATAACATTTAGACAGTCTTATACGTTTTTCTCACTGCTGCCTTTTTTTCTCAGCCTATACCCATGACCAAGCTTATTCTATGTTAAAGTTCCTCCCTTTGACCCCAAATTACCTTCTAACTACAGTCCAAATGTTCCTTCCCTTTCTTAGACAAAATTTTTGAAAGAGTAACCAGGAAAAAAATTCTTGTGTTTTTATCCTAATAATAAAAGTAATGTCTTCATTTTCAAAACTCTGAAAAACAGAGGAAGATAAAAAAAATCACTCATAACCGACCACACAGGGAAAACCACTTTTAACATTTTGGTAGGGTCCTCGTCTGTTTTCTCTACTTCTACATCCTCAACATCCAGTCCTCCGCCAGGTGCTTCGTACATATTTGATGGGGAAATTAATAAATAGGTAAATAAACAAGTAGAGGAATAAACAAACACCTTTTATTTTTGAAAGCAAGTATTGCAAGTCTTCATTGTTCAAAATTCCCAGCACTTTCTCACCACTGGCTGTTTGTCATTCTGCCCAGGATGGAATGAATCTCCCCAATAGCCACAGCCAAGACCACCCATGGGCCTGATGCTGCCAGAGTAAATCCTTGAACACCCCTCTTTCCCTCAGACCCCAAAAATGGCAGAAGAGAAAGCAACCTCGAGTTTGAGAGCAGCTGGGGCCTCTTCAGGGTGATAGAAATAGAGCTCTTGGGGATAGAACAGCACTCATTTCCACGAAACATTTTAGGAAAGAGCCCTTCGGGCCCATTTGGTAGTTATAATTCTTGTCTGTGGTGCCCTCGAGAAGTACAGGATGAGAGTCATCAGGGAATGAAGAGGTAGGATCTTATGAAACAGGACATCGTCTGGAAGCTTGATTGTCGTGGAATAGTGTTCACTCCACGGAGGAGAGTCCCACGTCCCATCTCTTGCCCTGCATTGCTCAGAATGATTGAGCAGCCAACTGTTAAAAACTGAGCATTATGAAAATCCAATGAAATAGGATACATAAAAATCACTTTTAGCACACACACTAACCTTGATACCTCCAATGGCATCTTCTCTTTTCCTTCCCAGTGACCACCCTGCATAAGCTGTTGTGGGTAAAGACTAGATTCTAATATGCGGGTTTCCTAGGACACAGTGACAACTGTGAGGCAGGAAAAGCAAGTGGAGAATTATGCAAACCCATAAAAGGGGGATTTCTCCCCAATGTTAGAGAAGGAGATATGAAACAGGTAGGAGAAGAAGCAGGGACATTTTAGGAGACATGTGAAGGTTTGTCCTTGTTGTAGCTAATCTCTGCTCCCCACTTCTGAAGCTGGGTGGAAGGTAGGAGCTTCAGGGGATAGAGAAGTAGGTACAAGTGTGTTTCCTATGAAGTCTGGAACCCCAAGGAGTTGGGGGGAGGCAGACATGTACTCTAAAAGACACTCCCAAAGCTTTTTCCAAGTCAGGTTTGGTGTGGGGAGTCTATACACTTCTTGTGGGCCCAGAATTAACTGGAAGAATGAGTCAGCTCACCAGCAATCTCCCCAGCAGAGTGGTGGGTGGCCTCACTGTGAAGGTTAGGGGGCTCGGGAATGCTGCATCTCTGGGAGTTAGGCCACATCAGGAAACCATACAGAGGTTCCAAAGGATACCTCGAGCCACCAGACTCCCTGATGGAGCCTGCATTGAACACCATCCACACGAGAGATCCCAGCAGATGGTGACACAAGTAGTTAGTAATGGATAAGAGCAGAAAGGCAAACACAGACACCATGCAGACATGGAGCTGGTGAGACCAGACAAAAGCAAGCCCTCTGCACCTCCAGTGTGTGGCCAGTCATGGAAGTGGGTGCTTCCCCAACACACACTCACACTCGTAGACACACTCACAAACATGTACACACTCTAAGACGTATGTCCATCAGACAGCAAGCACGCAAGAACAGCCTAATAGATCCTGTGAATTGAAATGTAACTAAGAAGATAATCCTGAATTTTCAATGAAAAATCACTGAACTGGACTGGACTTTCTTGGAAGAGTCTGAAAAGGTTTTCCACAATTAGTGAGCATTTAGCTCAGCAGCTAGATAACTGCAATCTGCAATTTTTGTGCTCAAGTTCAGCATGGTGCATAACTAAGCTTATATCCAATAAGGAAGAAAATCATGTGTCAAACTTAAAATTCCTTACAGAGGAAACTGAGGAGATAAGTCAAAACCTGTGGCTCTACCAGAATGGGATTTCAAATCAAGAAGTCACAGCCGCTCAAGTATTTTACTATAAGTCTACGTGTATTAAGTCAGATGAACAATGACGTTACCAAAGTTTCTTATTTTTAAGCCAGAGTCATGAAAAAGTGATCAAATTTTAAGAAAAAAACATAAGACAACAGAATTTAAAAATTCACCCCCTTACCGAGGCAGCACACTTGAACTGTGTTGGTTTACTGTATTGCTCATTGACAGGGATGGACGAGACCAAGTCCCCCAGTTCCAGTAGGTTCTATTCACCCTGTAGCACAAGCATGCATGGAAATTGCGAATAACACATTCTGCCAAAGTCAGGAAAGGTGCCAAAAATGCAGACAAGGAGGAGAGTAATAAGGTCTGACTCGCAAGGGAAAACTTCATAAAGGACACAGAAACCAAGGGGAACCTCGAAGGAGAGCCCTAGGATAGTTCTGGAACACCCAATACACTAGAGAGAAAAAACTAAAATCAAGGATGTTGTCTCACTGTGGGGCAATCTTCATGTAAATAAATGAAAAATAATCAACAGTATTGGATGTATTTGACATTTTAGTAACGACCTTGTTTCTACAGATATTAAATTGAAACATTTAAAAAGCAAAGAGAGAGAATAGCAGGATGGCAGAGTGCAACGCAAAAAGCTCTAATTCCAATAGAATTTATAGAAGAGGGTTTATTTAATTTAAAGTCTTAGAATATGAAAACCTTAAAACAGGAACCAAGTCAAAATATTACTCTTGTATCCATTCTTAATTGTTTGTGTGTAGGGGTTCGGTATGTCTATAATGGGAAAAGAAGAAAGTTTTCCTGCATGAGGCCTCTTACTTGGTGTATCATACCCCAAGGGAATATTACAAATGCTAGCGCTTAAAACTTTTTAAATGAACCAAGATGATTGCTTACAAATGCGTTTATGGGAACAGCTCTGAGAGCTAAGTGGGAAGATGAAACCAGATAATCTAATGGTGGGTCTTTTCCTAGTCCAAACAAGATGGGTCTGTAAAGTAGGTGAATCATTTTTAAATACATTTTTTTAAAAAATAGTAGAGATGAGAAGAATGAAAGTAGACGTTACGCTATTAGAATGAAGCTGAATTTGAGAGACACGCAAGGGACAATCACACTCCAGTAGAAGGCAAGAGGCTGTAACATTTTTTTATTCTTTTTGCATGGGAACAAAAAAATGAAAATATCTAAAAGCAGTTCTGGTTTACATGCTGTCTGCTAACAGTTCCGCTAAGGTGGGGACCAGGAGGATGAAGAACTGGGAGACGATAAAACCACAAAGAACATAAGAAACAAAAGAAAAATTCAGGGGATGTTTCCACTGTCAATAACTGCTTAGATAAGCAGATTTAACAGAACGTGAAAGTTCTAAAGCTTGCTGTGAAAATGAATACAGTGCAATAAATGTAAGTTAGCCTTTTGAATTTGAACCTGGTCCATGTGAGTGTTCATGGTTGAACAATTCTAACGATAGCATTCCAGCCACAGAAGCAGCCCTGAGACTGAGCGGAGAAGGACTCAGTGGACACTGCAGCCCTTATCATCTTGAAATGACCCTTAAGATCAAGGTGTTTTATTTGTTTTGGTTTGATTTTCCACTACCTGTCTCTTTTTCAGAGAGATGGTATAAGATGTGTGCAGCAGCATGACTTTTGAAGCATGATTTCCTGGAAACTATTGAATCACAGAAGGTAATCAATTATTTTATTACATGACCTTGAGTAAAGTTTGGCTCTGACCACTCCCTTGCTTGATTACTTAACATCCAGGAAGAATGAGCTGCCAGCAGAAGCAGCTTGCCCTCCCAGGTCTAAGGAGACTAGCCCTGCCTTGCTTGCAGTTCATGTAATGCCTCCCCTAAGGCAGGTGTCTTGCAAAGTGTATCCATTCTTGTCAAGACCCATCCTAACTATCTCTTGTTGCCATTAGACCCATAAGTAGGGTCATAACTCATCGTGATCCAGGGAGGAAAAACAAAGTTTGACCCTAGAATAGTTCCTTCTTACATACTAAAAGATAGAACAATTTTACTGATATACATATGAACCTGAGACCAAAGAGAAAAAACTACGATCTTGAATCAGGCTAAATTTGTTCACACAGGTACACTGGCCTGAGATTTGGGGTTCGGCGCTATAGCTCATGCAGCTGGAAGTGGCTCCAACAGTTTACTTGGTTGTTGGCTAAATCCCTCCTCTCTAGCCATCACAATCACGAGGTCCACCATCCAGTTATCATAATCACAGGGTCCACCATCCCAGTTAAGGCTGAGTCAAAAGCTTCCTCGTGGATGACGTCTAATGATTCTTCTGACCATCGCAGTTCGTCAGCCCAGGGAAGGCTCCTGGTTGATTTCTCCTGACTTTGTCAAATTAACATCTTGCCACTCCCTTAATATGTTATTTTAACAATTGATGAGGAATACATCATGGGTGGCACATCATACTACTCTTTTAGAATAATTTTATGTGGACAAAGAGTGATCAAAATTTTCAATCTTTACCTGAATATTGCTTTGCATTTGGCATTTGGTTTCTTGATGTGTCACTGTGTCTGTGTTATAAGGTATCAACACACTTCAAATGATGAATTCCTTAAAATATTCCCACCCACCCCACCCCCAAAAAAATAGTCTGCCCTACAAAATAAACCAGCTTTGCACTGTCTTCTTTTCTTGAATTTTTTCAGTAGCCTGAATAAACTCAACTGATTCCAAACAAGCCCATTAAATTCAGGAACCATGTTCTCACTCATTTTTTACTTTCATCCCTAGACAAAATACTTATTATATAGTAGAATTCAATGGAATTAAGCAGCATTATTGCAGCAGTCAATTTACACAAGTTTTAAGCTTATGGTCTCTGGAAAAAAGAGAAAGAACAAAAAGAAGAAAGTTAAGGAGAAAATTAGCAATTATGTAGTGCAGAGAATTCCCCCAGCCATTCTGCCACATATGTGTATCCACCTAAGGAGAAGGGGAGAGACAGAGAGTAAGAGAAAGGCTGAGATTTCTGAGTAATGGCAGGTGTGAAACTGCTTTTTCCCCAGTTCTTCTTGTCAGTTTCTGGAAACTTCTCAAGGTATGAGCATGCCACTGGGCTGAGTGATTTTTGCCTTGAAATATTCGTATTTTTCATAAAAGATGAGCCCAGCTCAAAACCAAATATGTCATCTCTTGCTCAATCAAAAAAAAAAAAAAAGAATTTTCTGTTTCAACATCCAACCCAACCAGTTGTTCTAAACTGCATAAGGGATATGAATTTGTCTCCAAAGTGGCATGTTCCTAAGGGCTTTAGCCTCTTACAACCTTGCTTTTCCTGTTTTAGAATCTATGTGAGATGACTGCATTTTTGCTCCCAGGTCCACCTTACCCCCTTCTCCTCCTATGTTCTGTATTTTGAGGAACAACAGTTCGCAGTGTCTCCTGCCATCTGCCTTCCAGGTAGGTTTGACCAACGGGAGGAACTGGCAGAAGATTTGAGTGTTCTCTGTGTGTGTGTGTGTGTCTTTGATGGTGCCACTAGCAATGGCTGTGTCTTCTCTGTGGTGCCAGCTCCCACTAAACAGCCTCCACCATGGTTCTTGATCCTTCCAGGGAGCCTCAATTTTAGGACCTGGAAATACGACTTCTCCACCATCCTTCTGACATGATGGAGGCAGCAGAGTGCTGCTGCTGCTTTTCTCTGGATGGCCTCTCCATCCCCTGTTTGGTGGCTGAACTTTTTCACCACTTTGTTGACTGAATCCCTTTATTAAAGTCCCTCTGCTGAAAAGCCTACCATGATTACATCATTTCCTAGCTGGATTCTGACTGATACAGAAGCTAAGCCACACACAAAATGAGACTAGTCTGCAATTTCCATTCCTCATTATGATTATTTTTAAGTAACTAGGGAAAAATAGATGCTGCCCAGAGGAGTAAAGGAAAAAGTATGAGCAAGAACAAAGCAGAGGAGTAACTCTATCTTTTCACTTTTGAATGTCTCACAAACAATTATTAAGGACCTCATCTGAGGATAGATAATCCCATATGGAGACCAGATACTCTTCAAAATTCAAATGCACAAATATAAAGAAGTGTTATCTTTTAAGTTATTCATTTAATGCTAAATGGTTCATTTGAATTGGACTAAAAAAGTCCTGTAGGCTTAACTTCCACTAAAAACTGCATGACTTTATTAGTAAAGTCATTCTGCTTCTTGGAGACTCAGTCTCCTCCACTCTGTAAGCTAGGAAAGCTAGGCTAGATCAGTGGCTCTGAAATTTGGGGGAGATATCAACTCATTTGAGGGCCTGATGAAAGCTACATACTCTTTTCCCAGAAAAATAGACTTAGAAATTTTGAATATCATTTCTGGGTTTCTCAGAGTCTTTGAAGTTCATCCATGGTCCTTCAAATAGTCCATGGACTGACGGTTATAAGCCCATGGACTAGATCCTGGACCTCTCCAAAGGTCCATTTAATCCTCAAGTTTTATGGGGTTTCCTGTATCGGGTCAGGACGATAAGACAGAAGGAGAATGATTTGAGAAGGCTGCCATGGTTATCTTTGCTGTTTCCCAATTGACTGAGCTGACAAAGACTTTCCCAGTCCTAGGACACATGCTCTTTCCCAAGTGCCTGAGATGAGATCAGCTTCTTGGAGTTATCAGCTTGCTGGCAGGCACAGAGAGCAGGAGGGCTGGAGATGCAGGCTCACTGGGACTGACAGCAGAGCAAGGCTGCTTGCCATTGCCTCCCCAGTCCGTGAAAAAGCAGGAGGGGAGCCCTAGAGGAAGGCAGAATGCCAATATTTCCAAATTTCAGCACAGAAACAGGAAACTTTAATAAAGCTCAGGTTTGACTCAGCTGTTCCTGCATCATTAGTTTGGACAGCCCTTTCTCCATCTCCCACTCCCCCGCTCTCCTAACTCCCACTCCCCCACTCTCCTAACTCCCACTCCCCCACTCTCCTAACTCCCACTCCCCCACTCTCCTAACTCCCACTTGTAGACCTCCTGGTCCCCATCTGTTTCTGAGTTGCCTTCTGCATGGATAGACCATGCCAAATTCCAATGGTAACACTTTCCTCGCATGGAAAGCAGGCATAGTTCTGATCAAAAAGGAAATGCTAACAATTCTAGAGAGTGTTATTCGGATAACAGAAAGAAAGAGCATCAGTTTTATATGGAACTGAAGCTTGAAAATTACAGGCTCAATTCCCTTGTTTTGCCAAAATAAGTGCATGTAATTTTAAGAGCTCTAGTTCTAAGTGTAAGTGTATTACCTGAGCTTTAAGCCTGCCATTAATTATTCGTGTTATTTTAGATAACGTAAAGTCTCAAGATTGGGATAAATTACCTCTGAATTGTATTCCAGCTCCAAAAATCCTATGATTGGCCAGCATTTCTCAAAAAGTACTTTGGGGAACATTGGCCCTTCAAAATAAAAAGTGTAGTATCTAAATAACTTTGAGAGATCCTGTAAATCTCTCCCCATCTCCAATCTGTCCCTTAGAGATTCCTTATACATGTGAACATATTAAAGGCTATGAGAAATTTTATAAGGAAGGAAGAAAGGAAGAGACACACTTAGCTTTATTTAGTTCACTATTTCCTAAATGAATTTGACCTCAGAAATCTTTCATTAAATAGCACCTTTTGATAGTCCATGGAACAGATACTGAGAAACATTATTCCATATATTAGCAAATATATTGGTGGTAGAAAATTATTCTCAAGAAAGTGGAGTTATTGAAAATCGGAAGGAGGTAGACATTACTAAATAATGTGTAAATAAAAAGGAAAAGATCTAGCATTTTGTGACCTAAAGTCAATGCTAATCAAGTTAAAGGATCTCAAGAGCGTCCCTTCCTGATGAAGTATTAAACTGTTAACTGGGATCACACACACCTGAAACTGGAAGGACTGGCTGGGAGCAGGGAAGCATTTCCAAGACATAACCCTGCCACCTTCCACTGTGCAGTCAGCAGCTAGCCAAGCTCTGTGGTGTGACTGACCCCCTGCACATAATGCCTTCAGACCACATAGAGTCAGATGCAGGTGGGTCAGACTTTCTTAACTCTCAATAAAAGCCTTAGCGGATATATTTGTTTCCCAGGGCTACTGTAACCAAATGCCACAAACTGGGTGAATTAAAACAATGGAAATTATCTGACAATTCTGGATGCTAGAAGTCTAAAGCCAAGGGCCATGGACCCTCTGAAACCTGTAGGGAAAACTTAAATGCCTCTCTTTAGCTTCTGGTTGGTTTAACAGCAATCTTTGAGGTTTCTTGACTTGTAGCTCCACCACTCCAACCCTCCATCTTCATAGGGGTTATCTCTCTACGCCTCTTTCTTCACATAGCTGTCTCCTTCTAAGAACATCAGTCAAATTGAATTAGGGACCCAACCTACTCCCACAGGACCTCATCGTAACTAATTATATTTACAACAATTCTATTTCCAAATGAGTACACATTCTAAGGTTCTGGGGGTTAGGACTTCAACATATCCTTTGCGGGGGACATGATTCAATCTATAATGAAACTCTAGGACTTTGTTATAAAAGTCTTAGATCTTCTTATGGAATGCTTTCCCAAGACCTCTAGTCTTTTAATTGTGGTATTTTTGTCTTCTCAGCCTATTTATTTACAATTATATTGCAAGTTGCTTACTTTGGACTTTTGTACAGAATGTGCTACACCTTAAATTCCACTGATTGTGAGTGAAACTAAGTTTATCACCATTTTTTTTTTCACTAAGCAAGAAAGCACCTTGTATTTTCCATATTGGCTTTCTCCATCTAGATATTTTGGAGAGGCATGAAGGGGATGGTAAGAAAGGGCAATGGGAATGCCTTTGCTTTTGCTGTGCAAATAATCATCTTCTGAATTATATAAAACTGGAAATGTTGGGTGAGGGATGAATTTCATGCTGCAAATCCACAATAAGTATCAAGAAAACAGAAAATGCCAATCAGCTTTCTAAAACCTGTGATTTTATGCTTAGTCACAGGATGTAGACATCGAGCCTACAATAGCCACATTACTGAAATGAACGAAGAAAACATAGAGCATCAGGACAAGTACCATTATCACAGAGAAAAATGCCTTTTTCCCATTTGTATTTGTTTTCTATTACTGCAGAACAAATCATCACAAACTTAGTGGCTTAAAGCAACACAAATTGAATATCTCGCAGTTTCTGTTGGTTGGAATCCAGAAATGGCATAGCTGTATTCTTTGCTCAGGGTCTCATCAGGTTGAAATCAAGGTGACAGCCAGGAATACAGTTCTGACCTGGAGCACAAGATCCTCTTCTAAACTCATTAATAGCTCGCAGAATTCATTTCCTTACAGCTGTAGGACTGTGGTCCCCAGTTTCCTGACGGCTATCAGCTGAGGATGATCCCCAGCTCCTAAACGCCACCCCACCCCCATTCCTCACCATGTGGCCACTGTCGCCACTTCACAGCATAGATGTTTACTTTCTTCCAAGCCGCTCAGAGCATGTCTCTCTGGCTCCCTCTTCTTTAGCCAGTCAAGGAAAACCCTCTGCTTTTACAGGGCGTACATGATTAGGTCAGGCTCATTCAGTATAATCTTCCTTTTGCCATATAATGTGACGCAACCGTGAAAGCGATATCTCGTACCAGTTACAGGTTCCACCACACTCAGAGGGGAGGGGATTAAACAGGAAAGCTCTTTTCATGATGCTTCACTTTACTGCACTTCACAAGTACTGCATCTTTTACTAATTGAGGGTTTGTGGCAATCCTGCATCGAGCAATTCTACCGGCACCATTGTTCCAACAGCATTTGCTCACTTCGTGTCTCTGTGTCACATTTTGGTAATTCTCACAATATTTCAAACTTTTCCATTATTATTACATTTGTTATGGTGATCTCTGGTCAGTGACTCTTGATGTTACTGCTGTCATAGTTTTGGGACACCATGAACCACACTGTATAAGATGGTAAGCTTAATTGATAAATGTTGTATATGTTCTGACTGCTTCACTGACTGGCCATTCCTCCATCTCTCTCCCTCTTCTTGGGTCTTCCTATTCCCTAAGACACAATGATATTGAAATTAGGCTAATTAATAACCCTACAATAGCCTCTAAGTGTTCAAGTAAAAGAAAGAGTCCCATATCTCTTACGTTAAGTCAAAAGCTAGAAAAGATTAAGCTTAGTGAGGAAGGCAAGTCAAAAGCTGAGACAAGTAGAAAGCTAGACCTCTGGTGCCAAGCAGCCAAGTTGTGGATGCAGAGGAGAAGTTCTTGAAGGAAATTAAAAGTGCTGCTCCAGTGAACTCATGAACGATAAGAAAGGTGAACAGCCTTCTTGCTGGTATGGAGAAAGTTTTCACGGTCTGGATAAAAGGTTAAAGCACAACGTTCCCTTAAGTCAAAGCCTAACCCAGAGCAAGGCCCTAACTGTCTTCAACTCTGCGAAGGCTGAGAGAGGCGAGGAAGTTGCAGGAGAAAAGTTTGAAGCGAGCAGAGGCCAGTTCAGGAGGTTTAAGGAAATAAAGCATCTCCATAACACAAAAAGGTAAGGTGAAGCAGCAAGTGCTTCAGTCGAAATTGCAACAAGTCATCCAGAAGACCTGGCTAAGGTCATTCAGGAAGGTGGCTGTACTAGACAACAGGGTTTCAGTGTAGACAGAACGGCCTCCTATTGGAAGATGTCATCTAAGACTTTCATAGCTAGAGAGGAAAAGTCAATGCCTGGCTTCAAAATTTCAAAGGACAGGCTAACTCTCTGATTGAGACTGATAACTGTATCTGAAAGTCAATGTTCATTTACCATTCTAAAAATCCTGGGGCCCTTAACAATTATGATAAATCAACTCTGCCTGTGCTCTGTAAATGAACAACAAAGCCTGGATGACAGCACATCTGTTTACAACATGGTTTACTGAATATTTTAAGCCCACTGTTGAAACCTACTACTCAGGAACAAAAAAATATTTCTTCCAAAATATTACTTCTCATTGGCAATGCACTTGGTCCCAAGAACTCTGATGGAGATATATAATGAACTTAATATCGTTTTTATGCCTGTTAACACAACATCCACTCTGCAGCCTATAAACCAAGAACTAATTTTGGTATTCAAGCCTTATTTAAGCAATACATTATTATTTAATAAATACATTTTGTAAGACTATAGCTGCTATAAATAGTGATTCCCCTGATGGATCTGAGCAAAATTAATTGAAAATCTTCTGGAAAAGATCCCCATCCTAGATGCCATTAAGAATATTCATGATTCATGGGGGAAGGTACAAATATCAACATTACCAAGAGTTTGGGAAAAGTTGATTCCAGTCCTCATGGATGACTTTGAGGGGCTCAAGACTTCAGTGTAGGAAGCAATTGTAGGTGTGGTGGAAGCAGCAAGAGAACTGGAATTAAAGAGGAAACCTGAAGATACAGGTGAATTGCTCCAATCTCATGATAAAACTTTAATGGAGGAAGAGTTGCTTTTTGTGGATGAGCAAAGAAAGTGGTTTCTTGAGATGGAATCTACTTCTGGTAAAGATGTTGTGAAGACTGTTGAAATGAAAGCAAAGAGTTTAGAGTATTGCATGAACTTATTTGATAAAGCAGCACAAGAGTTTGAGAGGATTGACTCCAATTTTGAAAGAAATTCTACTGTAGGTAAAATGTTATCAAACAGTATTGCATGCTACAGAGAAATCCTTTGTGAAAGAAGGGCCAGTTAACATGGTAAGCTTTCTTGTTTTCTTATTTTAAGAAATTGTTTTGAGTCACTATGTTGTATATCTGAAACTAATATAATATTGCAATCAACTATACCTCAGTAAAAAAATATATATATATATATATATATATAAGATATTGCCACGGCCTCCCCAACCTTCAGCTACCACCACCCTGATCAGTCAGTAGCCATTAAGACTGAGGCAAAACTCTCCACCAGCAAAAAGATTACAACTCACTAAAGGTTCAATTTTTAAGCAATAAAGCATTTTTTAATCAATATATGGACATTACTTTTTTTAGACATAATGCTATTATTGCATACTTAATAGACCACAGTATTATGTAAACATAACCTTTATAAGCACTGGGAAACCAAAACATTCACGTGACTTGCGTTGATGTAATACTCAAGTTACTGTGGTGGTCTGCCACTAAACCTGCAATATCTCCAGAGTATGCTGCATGAGAGTGAGGGTCGTGGTGGGGGGAGAGGGGGTGTCATCTTAGAATTCTGCCTACCCTATCATTCAAGGTTTCTTTTTTGTGTACCTTGGTGGTACTTTATTTTAGAAGCGTGAACAATGTGAAAATGGTATCAGAAGTCATAAGTTCATCAGCAAGGTTCAAAATGTTTCTAAAAACTAGTCTGTTCCAGTTGTTCAAAGTTACCTGGATAGCTGTCACTATGCTAGTGCTCTTCTTTGCTGACTTTTGTCTAAATCATAATTTTGGGAGGGGGAATATTTTCAGAGAAATAAGTTCTGTCATAGTAATATAAACCCAGCAAAAATGAGAGGGAGGGAGTAGGGAGAATGTTGTTTTTCAGTATTTTTTTAGTTCAGAAAATGGTGAGATGTAATTTTTGCATAAATTTAAATATAGGATAAAGCCAATTGTCATGAGACTAAGAACATCTGGAGTAACATAAAAAGACTTTTAAATGACAAGAAACATCTTTTATGCATGCACACGTTATCTATGATAAATTTCTTGTGTGTAGGAATAAATAGTTATTATGCACGGTGAGTTTCTACACTGTGTCTTACTCCGTGAAATCCCAACACCAAAGTTTTCAACTAAACAGAACTTTTATCCTGATAGTTCAAAACTCCATCTTCCAGGCTCTAGACCTCTTCCTCCCATCCAAGGTCACAACATTCACAAATTGAAAGAAGAGGCCTTCAATCCTAGGACTCAAAACCAGTGAATGCAAGCCCTGTAATTTGGACTTTGAAACAAATATCTCACAACAGACAGAGAACAAGCATTAGGTGCTGCAGATAATAAATGTTGGTGAGGCTGTGGAGAAAGGGAGCCCTTGTACGCTGTTGGTGGGAACACAAATTGGTGCGAACACAAATTGGTGCGGCCACTGTGGAGAACAGTATGGAAGTTCCTCAAAAAACTAAAACTAGAACTACCATTTGACTCAGCGATTCCACTCTTGGGTATTCATCTGAAAAAGAACCAAAAAACTAATTCGAAAAGATGCATGCACCCCAGTGTTCACAACAGCATTATTTACAATTGCCAAGATAAGAAAGCAAGCTGACTGTCCACTGACAGATGAATGGATAAATAATATGTGGGGTATATACCAAATGGAATACTACTCAGTGATTAAAAAAATGCTATTTTGCCATTTGCAACAACATGGATGGACTTGGAGAGTGTTATGCTAAGTAATGCTAAGTAAAATAAATCAGACAGAGAAAGGTAAATGCTTTCACTTATATGTGGAATCTAAAAAATAAAACAAACTAGTGAATACAACAAAAAAGAAACAGACCCACAGATACAGAGAACAAACTAGTGGCCACCAGTGGAAAGACGGATGGGGGAGCAGCAAGGTAAGGGTAGGGGATTAAGAGTCCTACTAACAAACTACCATGAACAAAATAAACAGGCTACAAGGATATATGATACAATACAGGGAATATAACCAATATTTTAATTATAAATGGAATATTTTAATTATAAATGGAATATAACGTTTAAAAGAAACTTACATAATATTGTACATCAATCATACTTCAATTTTTTTTAAAAAGCATCAGGTGCCGCACACCAACTTCTGAAAATACGTCAGAGGAAAATACAATTCCTCTTTTAATAAAGATATTGATACAAATAAATGCTTTACTATGTATTTTAACATTATATTTTGTTTGTATCAGCAATTGCTATGTGACAAAAAACAAGGTTTTGAAACACCATTCTGACTTGCATCACACTGAGACAGAGTTTCTAGGATTCTGCCCCAAATACTTTCCCACAAAACCAATCTTACCTACAGCACAGTGAGGTATCCAATGAAGAAGTGAAAATATGGCGAAAATATAAAAATTTCAATGTGTGATGACTAGCTGATGTTTTACTTGTGATAAAAACTTACTAAGCATATTAAATCAAGATGGGAATTGAAGGAAACATGCTTTAATTTACTTACTAAGTAGATTTTGTTTGATTTGGAATCTATTTGGCTGCAGGTAATAAAATACACAGTTCATGGTGGCTTACATCGTAAGGATATTTACTGTCTGCGTGACAAGAAGTCCAGAGGTAAGTGGTCTCAAGGTGGATTCAGCAAGTCAAAGACACTGGCAAAAACTCTGGCCCCCTCCCCTCTTCCCGTCTGCCATCTTCAGCACTACAACAGTGTCTTTGCTCATGACTGCAAAGTAGCTACCGTGGCTCTGCACATCCCTTCTGCTTTCCAAGCAGGGCAGAGGAGAGGAGATGGAAAGTGCTCTCCCACACTGCTCTTCTTATTGTAGAAGACCTTCCCCAGAAGCCCTCAGTTGCCCCTAAACCTCACTGGCCAAAAAGGCTCCCATTCCAGCCAAGCTGCTTCACTGTCATCCACTTTGAAAGTATTTCCTAGATGTCTTTTGGAAAAATTTTAAAGGATGGAGAAGGTTTTGCTACTAAATGCCACTGTCAAATTGAGGCTTCTGTTTTCTACTAAGAAGATAAAGGTCCCTGCCTGCTTGAATGATTCACTTTTCACAGAATGGAAACAAGTTGCCTTCTTGAATTTACTCCCAAATATTTGCTTCCTACTCTTTGAACAGCTTTTAATGAAAGCAGGACAATGGGAGAAAAAAATTGCAAGATACCCTGTTTCTTGCCAATAGTTAATCTAGGACAAGGTGCTGGCTTCCTCGTCCAAAATCAATTCTAGAAAAACTATGGATGACTGAGGGGAACACAGGTTGCATCAACTAAAAACAAATACAAAGATAAGAAAACCCCAGAGACTGAAGCCTCCATAAAATGGCTTACGTGAGAGCTGGGTAGCTGAAGCCCAGGAACCAGCAGTGAGGGAAGAGTCTGGAAGAAAGCCTTTTAAATTTGGGCCCTGGCCTCACCCCAATCTGTCTTGAGACGCTCTTTTTTTGACTGCATATCACAGGTATCAGTAGCAATCGCTGAAGCCATTTGTGACGACAAAGAGGACATATTAGAGCAGCGCACAAGCCCAGCGGCGGTAAAGACGTTTGGAAAACAGCACCTCCCATCCTCCAAAGCCCCGGGCTGTGGATTATAACCCAGGAGGCTGTCTCCTCTGATGCTGCTTCTCCCCAAGGGCTTCTAGATCAGCCCTTGACCAGAGACTGCAGGAGAGAATGGAGCAAGCCGGAATGAGCAACAAGGATTCCACGGCTCCCAGGCTCCCCTTCTCCCCTCTCCTTAGTTTGCTGCTACTGGCACTGACTAGGAGCCGGTCCTCACTGCCACTCCGACACTCACGACCAAATAGAATAGCTGGTAGCTCCAGAGGAGCAAGAACTCACAGGATCAAATGACAGAGTTCTTGGGAAAGCATTCCAATTTTTTTAAGTGAGCAAACTGGAAAACATACACCATTTGAAGAAGAATTACTGGAATAGAAAAACCAAGGTTTCAAATTACATATGATAGATATTCTTTAGGAGATAAAAGAAGAATAAAATGAAACAAGAACAGAAAAAAAATTTAAACAGCCCAAAGAAATACTATATATGGAGATAAACTAGTCAAAATAAAGAACATAGTGGATTAGCATAACAGGAGGCAGACACTTTAAAGGTGAATTGTTAAGAAAACTGAATTGAGGCAATCCCCTAAAAGGCAGCAAAAACTTTCCTATCTCTAAAATGAGAAAAACTTAGAGACACGAAAGGCAAAATTAGAAGTAACAACATCTGCATGATGAGTCTTACAAGGAAACAAAATTTTAAAATGAAAAAGAAAATTTAAATATTGGAGATAAATGTCTTAGTAGGAAAGAAAGTTGAAAGACCTCATACTGAAAGGACCAATTCTGTGCCAACAGAAGAAATCAGAAAACCACACACTGATACATAAATGAAATTAGGATATTAAAGGCAGACAAAACATCTAAAGATTCCAGAAAGAGCAGATCACCCACAAAAGAACAAGATTTATACTGACATCAAGCTTCTCAGTAGAAACAAACAGTGAAGTTATTTCTTAAAGTGCTGGAGCAAAAGATTTGAACCCGGAATTTTATATCATCAAAATATCATAGTATCGATGTTCCTGTTTCAACGTCAACATCATGTGGCATGAGATGTCCCTCTTTTTGGCCTCTCTTTTTTAGCAACTAATACTGCATCCATTAATGAACAAAAATACCACTCTGGTAGTTGTGGGATCCAGCGCCATATGCCAAGGGACCCAAGAGGAGTCTTGCCCTCTTGAGCATCAGGTAATAAGCAGACTGACCTCGGTAGGGGCTGCATGTGGACGCACCAGGGGCTTGCAGATAGATTATTACTGCATATTTTCCCCCTGACATGCTAGCTTCTGGGAGGGCCTGTTAAAATCTACAGTTAAAACTTTTGACTCACCTAGCTCTTTACAGTACATTCATTTGTTGATTGATATATATCTCAATTCTTCTAGATTTTTTGGAAGTAAACTCCCTTGTCCCTTGTGATAGTTTTTTATCTTAAATTTTAATTTTTTGGATATTAGCTTTACCATCCCATCTTTCCTATATCATACTTATCTGTATATCTTTCTCATCCTTTTCAATTTTTCTGCCTCTTATTTTTTTCATATATTTCTTAGAGACAAAAATATAGGATTCTTAAAATTCAACCTAGGAGTCCTGCCTTTTTTTAACCATTTGCATTTATTATAATTTCTGTTGTAATAGGTCTTTTTTCTATTATATTATCTCATCTCATCTCATATTTTCTGCTTACTTTTCTTTCACAGAATTTTTTTATTTTTTGTCTCTCTTTTCCTGTTTTTAAGCAGATTGGCCAAGTTGTCTTCTTCTGGTTAAAAAACATTTCTACATTTAATTTTTATTTTGATATTGATCTTTCTTGACATGAGACTCATCCTCACATTTATTTCTGTTGGTTCTTCGACTTCCCACTATGTTTATCGTCTCCATTAGTGCCTGTTAAGTACTCATGCACTCAGGTCTATTTGGTTTTCAATCTCTTTTCTTCAGTACCTTTCTCCAGTTGTTAATATTTTCTAGAATTTCAGTTCCTTGTTTTAATGAATATATTTTCTTTATTTTTTCTTGGTTTTCAATTTTTTTAATTAGATGACTCTTACTTTCCTTATTTCTTTAGCATCTGCTGCATTTTTCCCCTTTCATTTCAGAACTTCTTAAAATTTCTGCAGTGGAAATCTTTAGATGGCAAAAACATTCAGGCTTTTATGACAGAGCATATTTTAGGATACAAAACTTTCTTAGTCGAGATATAATTGGCATATCACATTGTGTAAGTTAAAGGTGTACAATGTGTTGATTTGATATATTTATATAATGTGACTAGATTACCATCATAGCATTAGCTAACACCTCTGTCACATCACATAATTATAATTTCTTTTTTGTAGTGAGAATAATTGAGATCTATTCTCTTAGCAACTTTGAAGCTTACAATACAGTAATGTTGACTATAATCACTATGCTATGCGTTAGAACTCCAGAACCTAATTACCTGCCAGTTGTAAGTTTGCACCCTTAAACAATATCTCCCCAGTTCCCCCAGCCTCAGCCCCTGGAAACCACCATTCTACTCTGTTTCTACAAGTTCATCTTTTTGACTTTCCATATAAGTGATATCATAAAGTGTTTGTCTTTCTCTGTCTCATTTATTTCACTTAGCATAATGCCCTCAACGTCCATCCACGTTGTCACAAATGGCAGAGCTTCCATCTTTTTCAAGGCTGAACAATATTCTATTGTGTATATATACCATTTCTCCTTTATCCATTCATCTGCTGTTGGATGTGTATGCTGTTTCCATGTATTGACTATTGTGAATAATGCTACGATAAACAAGGGAGTGCAGATATCTTTTCAATATCCTGTCTTCAGTTTCTTTGGCTGTTTACCCAGAAGTGGGACTGCTGGATCATCTACATAGTAGTTAATTTTTAATTTTTTGAGGAAACTCTAACTTTCTCAGAGTGATTCAATCAACTCACATTCCTACCAGCAGTGCACAAGTTTTCCCTTTCCTCCACATCCTCGCCAACACTTGTCTCTTGCCTTTTTGATAATAGCCTTTCAGGTGTCAGGTAGTATCTCATTGTGGTTTTGACTTAAATGTACCTGATGATTAGTGATGTTGAGCACCTTTTCATGTACCTGTTGGCTATTTGCTTATCTTCTATGGGGAAATGTCTATTCAGATTCTTTGTCCATTTTTAAATTATATTGTTTTTCTCTATTGAGCTACAGTTCTTTATATATTTTGTATATTAACCCCTTATCATATATATGGTTTCCAAATATTTTCTTCTTGTCATTTTTTTATGGTTTCTTTTGCCGTGAAGGAGATTTTTAGATTGACATAATTTCATTTGCTTTTGCTTTTGTTGTTCATGTTTTTGGTGTTATATTCCAAAAATTGTAGCTAAGACCACATTCAGGTAGCTTTTTCTGTATTCTCTTCTAGGAGTTTTAATGGTATCAAATGTTATGTTTAAGCCTTTGATCCACCTGGAGTTGATTTTTGTGAGTGGTGTGAGATGGCATCTGATTTCATTTTTCTGCATGTGGCTGTCCAGTTTCCCCAACCCCATTTATTAGAGACTACCCTTTTCCCATTGAGCAGTCTTGGCTCCCTTGTGAAATGTTAATTAATAGTATATGTATGGGGTTATTTCTGGGCTCTATATTCTATCTCATTGGTTTAGGTGTCTGTCTTTATGCCAGCACCATACTGTTTTAATTACTATAGCTTTGTAATATAGCTTGTAATCAGTCACTGGCTATGCACCACTTTGGGCAAGAGTGTTAGCCAGTCTCCCTGGTCAGGTGGGGACACCAGCTGTACCTCACAGTTGGATGGGGCTGGAGGCAGGGTTTTGTGGTTGAGTAGGGTTGCTGCCCAGGCTTGCTGGTCAGGTAGGGCTGCACTGTGCTCTGCAGTTGACCATTATCACTGGCTGGCCTCCATCTCTGGGTAAGGCTGAAGCTGTGCTCAGTGATTGTGCAGGGCTATAGACTGGCCTCTATAGCCAGGCAATATTGTAAGCTCTGTTCTAAGGCTACATAGATCTGTATTCGATTTCCCTGGTTAGGCTCTGAGGAGTTTATTCTCCACAGTTGAGCAGAGTTGCTCACTTGGTTTTCTGCCTGAGTAGGACTCTAGGAGGGCTTCATGGCTGCCAGAATCTCTGGCCAGCCTTCCTGGTCAGGTGGGACTGGGGGCTGTGTTCAGCAGTGGGGTAGGGCAGCTGACTTGTTTCTCGTCCAGGCAGGGTCATAGAATGGGCTCTCCAGCCAGTATGGCCCATTGGCTGGGAGCCCCAGATATGCAGAACCTCTGGTCAAGCTCCTTGAACAGACAGGGCCATCGGCTCAGCTCTGCAGATGGGCGAGAGCCACTGGCTGGGATCTCTGCTCAGGTATCACTGTCAGCAGGAACATGACCCACCGAGATCTGTAGCCTAATTGCACCCCACTTCTTCATCTCTGTCTAATCTCTAGTGGTCCAGCCCCACAGTTTCCCCCAGTGATTCCTGAGAGGCCAGACTCAAATGGGCTTCCCAGGAAGCATGCAGGGAAAACTGGATAACGACTTTGGGATCCTTTTTGCCCCAGGAGAAGCCACAGTCCCAGTGGGGGACCTTCTCCGTGTGGAGCTGTGCCATCCTGCAGGAGGAACAATGCTGTCAAAGTGAAAACACGCTTATTACCCTTGGTCTCTGTGGTTCATGGGGGTGCTTAATCTCATCCCTGGGTTCTGGGATTTTCACAAAGGTGTCTTAACTATAAATTGCTAGGTCTTCTATCTGTGAGGGAGACCCAAGTTGAAGATCACCTATTCAACCATTTTGCTGATGACCTATGTTGTGTTAATGTAATAAGGAAGTCATAAAATTATTGAAAATACCAAGAGCCACTCAGATCTGTAGGCAAATCATACAGCTATATTGCTTTGACTTGATAGGCAATGAAGTTACCTTCTATAAGAAATATCTTCTCAACAACAACTGTATTTCTAGGTAAGTGCAATAACTAATTTAAGGCATTTTATTACATAAAAGGGTTAACATTACAGCTAATGTAAAAGACTGGTTTGGTGCACTCATTCCACTTATCCCAAAACCGTCCACTTTCCATGGGGTAAAACCCAAGAAGATGAAATATGGAAGGGCAGTTGGGGGGCTTAGGCTTTGCTCCCAGTAGGACGAGATGCTACAGTGAGGCCATCAGTCCCAGCTAGGTCCCTGGAGCGACAATCCTGCTGACTCTGCTGTGCACTGACCCTGCTCACATTCCAGAAATGTTAAACCACTAAAACACGTTCACCACCTGCTACCAAAATGGTTGCTGGGGGCCAAAGTGTGCTTAATGCCAGGACTTACTGTTTTATTATCATAGTCTGTCTGAGTAATTCTAGTTTTTAAGGAGAGAAAGCAGTTTTCTATGAAGTCATTCTGTAACAAAGAAGCTTTATAAGTCCCTTCCTTCTACCCAGAAAAAAAGTGGAGTGCGTACTGAGATTAAACATCAGACCACATCCTGTGTTGCATGGAGTGATATGGAGTAATGCCTGGTAACTGGCATCAAATGGTAACTCTGGAAAAGAGTTATTCACTTGTCCTTTTTGGGAGGTAATTACTTTTTAAAAATTTAATAATGCTAATTCTTCAAGAAAGGCCAAAACCAATCTATCTTGCCAGGCGTACCAAGATGAATTCCTCATCTGCCTTCCACCCATTCTCTGTAGACAAACACACACACACACACACACACACACACACACACACACACACACCCCAGACCATGGAGGATGTAGCTGAGCATGCTGCTGGCGCTGTCCCCCACACCACACAGCACAGATCCCAGAAGGCACCAAGGTTCGAGAGAGCCAAACCACATCTTTGGATTTCCTAGTTTATTCTCCAGTTTCTTTCTGCCTTTCAGGTGGAGGCCAAGGGAAGGGCACTCTTCAATTGAATGATGTTTCGTACTGGGAGCACCACTGCCAGGACGATTCAACTACATCTCTCACCTGGGTAGGAAAAAAAAAAAAACTTTTTTCCCTAAAGCTTGTAAGGAGTTTGTGTTCCCTTGTAAAAAGATGAGGCAAGAGTCTGGAAATCCTAATAAAATGAATCAATGGCAATCTTAAGATCATTTAATACTGATTTCATTCTCATTTCCTCAAATTTGTCTTTACAAACAAACATCAATACAATTTTTATATAAACCTTACAATCCATATGTTTATATGGCAGGAAAATGTTCAAATCAGGACATTTTGTAAATAAGGAAGCTGCAGAAAGACTCATAAAAAGTTCCCTGTTATGGAGGGCAGAGCCAGGACTTGAACCCACATGTTCTGACCACCAGTCCAGAATTTTTTCCACTCTACTACGTTGCTTTTCTGATAATACTGCATATGCATATTTTTAAGATAAATTTTTACTGGAAATCTCATTAAAGTCATCATGTTTTAATTCACAACCAGACAATTTTGCTGAGCAATTAGAACACATCTGGGTCTCCCCATAAAACCATCCATGGTATTTACAGCGTTACTTAAATAAACACAGCCGGAGTAAATGAAATTTACTCATCAGAATTTCCTTCCTAGGATTTGTACTGTATAAGCCAATTTTTTTAAATTTATTTAGAGAAAAATCACCTAAATGCTTATTAACATTGAGAAACATAAGGGGTGGTGGGTATAGCTCAGTGGTAGAGCACATGCTTAGTTAGCATGCACGAGGTCTTGGGTTCAATCCCCAGTGCCCCTATTAAAAACAAAGAAATACATCAATGCCTAGAAAATAATACTAACAAAAATAAAGCGAAATTCTCACTACTAAAAAAAAATTAGTCTGTCTAACACTGAGAAACATAAGAAAGATGAAAATTTATTTTCTTAAATGGCAATGGTAATATGCTACAGAGAACGTATAAAAGAACTGGTATCGAATAAAAGTGATTACATATGCCCAGAGACCCTCCAAAATCCTATCACATCTTCGTGTGTCATGCCAGTGTCGCAATACACAATGATGCCACCATGAATGCTTCTTCAACTACTCCATTCACTAAGCATGGGCATTATTTTGTTTATTCATTTGTGGTAGATTGAACAAAGGAAGGAGGGGTAAATTGTCTGCATCTATAAATGAAGCACTGGTCTTCTACTGTCTTCTTCAAATTCTTCTGTTAGCACACTGACCAAACCTAGTGTCAGTGCCAAGACAATAAAGAGAGAAAACTGAAAGCAGTGGCCTACAGCTGGAAAGGAGAGCAGAAGCAATGTATTCTTTGACTTAGAGGCATGAGATCTGATTAAAACAAATGATAAAAAAAAAAAAAAAAACTTCAAGTCTGGCTACAAATTTCCCAGTAAAAGACTAGCCAGCTGATGTCATCAAGTAGGTTCTAAATTAAAGGAAAATTCCTGCATTGACTAGACGGCTGTCTATTCAACAACGAGAGTGGTTGGAAATTGTTTCTTACCTCATATTTCCTGTAAGCTCTTCCCATAAATGACTGAGCCATAATCAGTTCATCAATTGACATGCTTCACAATGGCTTAAAAGGATGTCCTAGTTTTTTCCTAAAGAGATGTTTTAACATGTCTGTTTACATGTATGTATTTTAGACTCTCTGCTCCTTCTTATTCCCTCTTACAAAGAGCTCACGGAATTACAAGGGTCCCTTGAAACCATAGTGAGTCCAACTATGCCACTTGACTGTTGAGAAAACGGAGATAAACAGAGTCTTACACCTGGTCCATTGTTTGTTCCTTGACATAATATTGCTTTTGCCCATTCTCATTACCAATCACAATAATTTATGGTCACCCAGCAGTCATGTAATAGGTATTATAATAAAAATGGCTAAAGTTTCATTACCCTACAAAAAATTATACTTAAACAATTTCAGCTCTTAACCAAATGGTCCAATTCTAAAGAAATATTTAATAATAAAATTTTAAGTCAACAAAATATTTGGAAGTCTCCTTTTGGCTAACTGTGACTGCATGTAATTTATTTGTTTACTTATTCAACCACTGCTTTTTGAGTACCAGGTGTTGTTTCAGGAGTTGGCAACGCTACTATGAACAAGAAAATAGATCACTGAGATAAGTAAATTTATAAAGGAATTTGTATCATTTCAAATGATGACAAGGAGCTCATGGAAATAAACTAGCCATGCAACAGAAAGTGATTGCTTCAGAGAGCTGGAGAATGGGATAAAGTTAGACTGAGTAGACAGGAAACGTCTTTCAGAGAAATGACATTTGAGCCCAGACCTGAATGACAAAATGCAAGCAGGATGAGCATTCCAGCAGAGGCAGCAGGGCAGAGTGACCTGTGAGATGGTACCCATGTCCTTCTCTCTAAGTAGCTCTTCTCCAATCAGCTGGACGCAAAGCAACATCTCTACCTCCAGGCCTGCTTCTGGGAAAAACTGGGTGTAGGCAAACTTTGCCTTGGGAGTCTGAAGTCCTTCTACCCATCCTTCTGTTCCCTGCCTACCCTTTCTCGATGCCTAAGCTTGGATCCCCAAATCCCTCATCGTCACCTTCCTCTTCCCATCACCCAGCCAGCTCTACATGTAAAGTTACACTGTGATGTAGTGCTTTTCAGACTACTCCTCTGAAATCCCCACTGTGGAGTGACATGAATCCAGGCACATGGGGCCCCGCATATGCCTGACCTGTGCAGTATCCTACAAGGCAGATAAGGAAAATATCATGAATAGATGAGGTTCTCCAGGAATGTAAAATCTGACTAGTAAGGATCAATGCACAAAAAATCATCAGAGAATCCTCAAGAAGATATGCATTAAACCATATGGTAGGGACCAACCACATGCTTAAGTCACACTAATGGGAGCTCCCAAAAGGGAAGTATCACCGTGGGTGGCTAATGGCTGTGTTAATTTAGACATCATTTTGACCATGTGCTTTTCAGTTTTGCCTTCCTTCCTCAAAGATGAGAATCCCAACTTATAACTCTGTATAAAGTTTAAGCCACTCAGTGTTTGCAGCCTCCAGGAGGCTCTTATTTCTCACTAAGTAAATAATTTTGAGAAAAACTCTAATGTGTCTTCATAACAGGTTATCCAAGAACTTCATCAGTTTCATAAAAGAGCCATACTTGGTCTTATTATCTCATTATCATTATTATTCCATTTTACAGAGAGAGGAACTAAGGCTTGGAGAAATCCTGTGATGGCCCAAGATAAAGGCAGTCTCAGCCCTTGTTCTGAATTTGGTTTTTGCACCAAATTAAAGCATGACTTATTGCAATTTTTCTTTCCAGGTATTATACATGCAGCATTGGCATAATGTCAGATAACCCTAGAAAGCAGTTGTTAAGAGTGAGTAGTGGAAAATGCATTACAAGGTCTAACCAAGAATTAGGATGAGACCTCAGAGGCAGAGAATCAGAGCCACAAAGACTGCAAAGCAACACGCATAACTCATAACACAGCCTGAAAGGCTGATTTTATAATTGTTCAACTTACTTTAAAGCATCATTGAAGTTATCAATCATCCCAATTGAAGGGTTACCAAACGTGGCTACAAAGGGCAGCGTAACCCCTAGCAAGACAATTAACTGCCTCCGAAGAGTTTCATGACAGAATAAGAGAGGTGGGTTAACCAATCAATGAATTCAATTTTAGCTCCATACTTGTATGATAGATTGGTTTAGCACAACTGAATGCATGAATGTTCCCTTTGAAAAGGAAGGTAGAAAATAAGTGGGAATAAGTGTTTTTTAAATGCATTAAAGAACAAACCAGTAGATGAGCCATAAATAAGTACTTGTGGATACTTGGATTGCACACAATCTATTTTTCTTTCTCTTTCTTCTTATTCTTTCTCCTTATAATACTCTTTATTTTCTTTCTTTTTTTGAAATTTATTTTTGATTGATGTGTAGTTGATTTACAATGTTAGTTTCAGATATGTAGCAAAGTGATTCAGTCATACATATACATATGTGTTTTCAGATTCTTTTCCATTACATGTTATTATAAGAAATTGAATATAGCTCCTGGTGCTATACAGTAGATCTATGTTTATTTATTTTATATATAGTAATGTGTATCTACCAGTACCAAACTCCTAATTTACCCCTCCCCCACCCCTTCCCCTTTAGTAACCATAGTCTGTTTTCTATGTCCATGAGTGGTTTTGGTTGGTAAATAGAATTTGTATCATTTTTCTTTGACTCCACATATAAGCGATATCATATGATATTTGTCTTTCTCTGACTTACTTCACTTAAGGGGATAATCTTTATATAGGTCCATCCATGTTGCTACAAATGGCATTATTTCAATCTTTTTCATGGCTGAGTAATATTCCATTGTATATATCTTTATTCGGTCATCTGTTGATGGACATTTAGGCTGTTTCCATGTCATGGCTATTGTAAATAGTGCTGCCATGAACACTGGGGTGCATGTGTCTTTGCTAGTTATAGTTTTCTCCAGATATATGCCCAAGAGTTAGTTGATGAGTATGTGTGGCATTAATGGTTAAGACCCCTAAGATCACCTGTGTTTTGAGCCTCATGAAAACCCAGAGTCATCGAAGGTGCCCATTTTTACCAGGAAGGCTGTTCACCTCAAGTCCAATTTCCACTCTGGCCTTTAAGATAAGTTCACTATTTGCACAATTTCAAAGCTCTCTGAGACATTTGTGCTAAAATAAATATATTGGAAAATGCAATAATTAATCAACATGGTGGTAAACTGTTTACACAGAGAGCATTAAGTGAAACTATCATAAGCAGCTGGTTGTGGAGGGAGCTGAGGAAGAAGAGAAGCTGACTGTGTTGCTCCTCCCCCTGGAAAAGGTCAAGGGCTCCTAACAGCCCGAATGTGAACCGCACACTTCAAACAGAGTATTTAAATTTGTTTTCCATAGGCTGGTAAGGAACTGGACTTTGAAAGAGCCTTTGATGAAACTTGGCTTGACTTTCTCAGGTCTGGGAGAGTAGCATCTGGGACTTGTTTACACAGAGTGGGATAAGGAGCCATTTACATTTCAAATACATATTTGCTTTTGAAAGAATCAATTTCAGATGGTTTGGAGGTTTTATTTGGAAAGTCATTTCAAAGGGGCACTCCTATCCCTCAGTTTGACTGTCGCAGGCAGTGGTGTTTCCATAGACACCTGGAGTCCCGGGGTTGCCCAAGGGACCAAATATCATGCAAAGGACAGTTGCCCACAACCAAGGACTGTTCCGCCCAAAATGCCAATGTCCTGAGTAAAATAACCCAGTCACAAGACAAATACTTATGATTCCATTTACATGAGATGCCTAGAGTACTTAAAGACACAGAGACAGGAAGCAGAATGGTTGTTGCCATGGTACACGAATACAGAAGAATAAGGAGTTATTACTTAACAGGCATAGAGTTTCAGTTTTGCAGGATGATTTTGCAGGATGGTTCAGCTTTGTCCATTCTGGAGGTGGACAGTAGTGATGGTTGTACAACCATGTGAATATATTTAATACCAGTGAACTGAACACTTAGAAATGGTTAAGATGATACATTTATGCTACATATATTTTACCACGATTAAAAATATTTTTTTTAATGCAATGGCACCTCCAACTGAGGTACACTGGATCCCAGCCCAATCCTGTATCTGCCAAACTGAACATCTGAACCAAAGAGCAAGCCCTGTTCTCCTGACCACTCAGCACTGACCAGGGGCAGAGGTCCAGCAGCTCCCCATCACTGAAGGCCCAGGGCCAAACAGCCTAATGATCATGAAATATAAATAAGAACCAGCTAGAACAACTCAAATCCTTGTGAGATATACGAAGAGACATCTTTCCATTCGGTTTAAGAACTCAGAAAATAACTCATTTGGTTCCAAATGTGATTGCCTGTATAAAAATTCTTTTTAAATTGTAACAGTATATAAATAAGGTACGTACTTCTTATTCGATACAGATTCCCATGCTGTTCCTGCAGATTAAGGCATTCTACCGTGAGCCGAATTGGAAGGGCTTTATCTGGAAGCACCTAAGTGTCTCAGAACACAGCAGTTACTATGCATTAAAGAGAAAAACATACACATTCACTTTGCGTGACAGCACGCACTATCAAAAATGGTCTGCAGACTCTTCCACATCAGTAAGGAAAATATGACATGCCTATAGGAAAATGGGAAGGGTCACGAACAGCAATTTCTAAAGATATACAAAGAAGCAGACAAATCAATGGAAATGCGGTCAATTTCATTAGTAATCCAAAAAGTGCCAATTAAGATATTTAGGTTTATTGACAAGTTTAGAAGCAATGTGACTAGGCTGGTGGCCCTCTTCTTCCCTTCCTCCAGATGAAAACAGAGAATAAACTCGCTAAGAAAAGTCTTGGCTGGAACTATCATCTCACAGATTTCCTTTGTATTTGCAAAGAAAGAGACAGAAAAGAGTGTGCAGATAGTTTCCTATTCCAGCAGCCCCTAAGGTACGTGACCTGGAAACAAGAACGAAAAGAATACCATCCTGCGCAGAAAGATAGAAACAGTTTGCAAATTATAAGACCAAAAAAAAAAAGTTATTTCATCTTCTTTAGGAGTGTAGACTGTCCAGTGCCTGAGAATTAAAGCCTAGCCTTGGGAGATATGTGAGTACTTGCTGGGTTTCACAGGAGTAATGGCGAGAAAATCAGCCTGCAGCTCAATCACTGTCCATCACCAAGGATGCAAGGCTGGAGAAAGGGGCCCCCACTCACCCTCCACCCACTGAGAGACGTGCTCCAAACTTTCTCAGGAAGAGGGCGTTAACGTGTTTCTAACTACTTGCCCTTTGAACTTGGGAAAAAGTTACTTGGGAGAAAAAACTTAGAAAGTACATTGTTTTACTTTCCCTTTCCTTAGTCTAAGTTCCCTTTTTTTAAAATTGCCTGGGCCATTTAATTTAACAAGTTGCAGACACAAACAGCTAGTTGGGGAGACTGAGACACAGGATATACAGAAAGGGTCTCCACTGAAACCTGTGGGGCAGGTATGGGGGTCAGCAGCCTGTCAAGGGAATTCTGTCCAACCAACGGCCAACAGTAGGGAGGCCCCATCCACATGGCAAATTTCTTGTTAGCAGGCACTAGATCTTCCTCATTCTTGTACCTTGTCCAGAACTAGACCCAATACGTTATCCGTAAGCACTGCTCAATTCTTCCTCGGTCTCACTTTGCTGGTGAGTATCAAGTGACATTTTCCTTTAAATAACACAGAAAATGACTCGCTTTCCTCCAGATGTTTCCCTTCAACTAGGAATTTAGTTAATCATTTTATTAACTAAAATACTCAGTGATGGGGTACAAATGGCCATGGGGACAAATGTGGGGAAATCCCTTGAGACAAAAACATCCCATCGCCATTTCTTCTGGAGTGAAATGCATGTGGCCCCACTTCAGCACAAGACACTTCGCATCACTTATGGACGGTAAGGCTGCGTTTCATTAGGAGATGGCTGGGAATTTATGTCAATCTGGATTCTGGGCAGGTTCTAAAAGCCAAGTGCTGACAGTGGGTGAGACACTTTATGCCCAGCTCTCCTGGAATGAAAGGAAATAGCTGTGTTTGTAGAAAGCAGGTGGACGTCATTAACTTGATAGCCAAGTATTCACTGGATAAAAAGTCACTGCTCCCCCTTCACGGGAGGCAGGAGATGAGTCTGTCAGGGAATGCTCTTTAAATTAGGGCTTAGAAATTTGGAGAAATGGCAAAATTCTCTTCATCACTCCCACCTCCCTAGAGTCGACAATACCGTGTACTAGTGACACATCGAGTGGCTTCGAGGCCATTTGGTTTTGAGAAATAAGTGGAATCCCCTGATGCAATATTTTCCTTTATTTAAAATGTTAGCTATTTGTCAGGAGCGCTGTTTCAGCACCAGATGTCTAGAACTACCTTCAGGACGGATCATATTTCAGGCCAGGAGGGCATCGTTGAACTGCCCACGAGGGAAAACACAGGCGCACATTCCAATGCTCTACATCAGAACAGCTCGGGCATGCTAACAATCTTCCCTGACATCTGTTATAACCACTCCACCGGCACCTAGCAAATGTTCCCCTCTGACCCCCTAGGCGACTTGCCCTTCCCCAGCAGCAGCCACAAGGGCAGAGAGAAAGGAATGAAGTCTACAATCAGGGCTGCTCTGCAAGGCTTCGCATCCCACTCACCCTGGAACCTATTCATTCTAATTCTTGGAAATGTCTCAAAAAAATGTCCTTTGTCCTTGCCACCACCCTGGCCTGGATTATCAGAATAGCCTCCACTTCAGACCAATCCTCTTATCCACTCCAAATCAACCCATGTACTACCTTTGCCTTTATTTGTAAAAAGAAAAAAGGTTAAAGTCTTCATTTTGACACTCTCCAGCTCAATAATGAATAATATATTAACTAATTAATTAAATAGACAGCAATAGTGGAAAAAAAAAAAAACACTGCTTGTAAAGTGCAAGGGCCTCACACAACACCCATCCAAGCCCCTCCCTTCTCCTCAGTGCCTGCCGATAAAGTAGCAGGATTGGATCGCTGGACAGAACTAACCTTATTGCAGCTAAACACAGACACTGTTTGGCCTGGACAGCCTGAAATGGGGTTGAATCTCTTTTAAACTTTGGTGGGCTTTGGCCTCAGCAAAGGTGAGGGTCTTCAGCAAGCCTGACCTTAAATAAAATGAGAGGCAGATGGGGAGCTGTACGAGTAGGCATATGAGCAGCCTGGACAAGAATGTGGGGCTTCCCACTTGAATCAAAGGGTGAATGAGACACAGGGATGGGCCAGAGGCAGCCTCAAGACACAACTGCAGAGCTTACCCTTAAACTTGTGCATCTGAGGCAACTTGCAGTGGGACACTGCACCAACAGTAGCCAGTGAGCCTCAAAGGCAGGAAGGGGAGAGGACTCAGCTGCAGGTTACAACAGAGTCTCACCCAGTCCTTCAGCCTGGGTGTCTCTCAGCAGGGTCTGCCGAGTTCTACGTGTGCTGCTCAGAACTCTCAAGCTCCAGATCTCTTTGGTGCCAGAATTAGGTAAGCAGCACCGGACTAGCCGCACAGAATGTCATTGTGCATTTCCAAGAAGGGAGTCACAGCACAACCCACCAGTTTGTCAGTATGTCTGCAGTCACCCACCAGCAATGGCTAGCAAGTGGGTCTTGAATGTAATCACACGTGAGGAAGAAGCCTTCCCCAGGGGCATGTTTTACAGGCCTAGGCAATTCCACATGACGATGGAGGAGAAAAAGCCACCGGAGCCCAGGACCAAGATGTCTGCACACACGAGGCGGCGGTAGGGCTGCCACCACTTCAAATTTCTAAACTTTGCAAGAAGACAGCAATGACTCAGGTACCACTCCCTGAGTGGAAACAAGATTAGCTTTTTTCCCAAACAAAACTGGTGAGAAATTTCTCCCAGTTGGCTTTAAATTAATTCATTGTGGTTTCTGGACAACTGGCATTAATTGGCATCCTAAAACCAAGTTGTAACTGTTATTTGTTTGTTTGATTGATTGGTTGCTATTGTTTTGTCTTGTTTCCTCTATGCTCCTTGCTTTAAATGTACTGGGTTTCTTCAAAGGTCTGTGTCCACACTGCACACTCAGTTCTGGGAATGTCATTTTTGCCTAGGTGACTTGCAAAAGTCGTTTGGTGGGGGAACAGTGCTAAAAGACCTTATTGACCCATTGGACTTGTTTTTAAAAGGAGGTTTGTCAGAGAGTTGGCATCAGAGATTCTGAAGCCTTGACCCAACTATACGCATTCATGTGAGAGACACATAGATCCGGATGTCTACGCTAGGGCCAAGAACCCCTGAGACTGAGTCGGATGAGAAGTGGGAAGGACTGTAATTTCTTTATACTCACAAAGGCAAGAGAATCTGAGTCTGGACTTTAATTTCTTTTAATGTGAGTCTTTAATTTCTCTCAGGGAGTTTTATAATTGTAGGAGTTTATCAGATTTTGGACATTTCTACATTGTGGAAAGAACAAAATTAATACCTGCTTTGGAGGCAAAGGATTTTTGCTGGGCTTTATTACTGGATTTATTTAATTGTCCCATTTAATCTCACTGAAACTTCAGTAGGTGATGATGGACCACACAGCTGGAGTGGGAATTAGAACAGTAAATGATTTTCACCTTTGGACACAAATTTGTCTGTGGGGTTTTTTTTTTGTTGTTGTTTTTTTTAAGTACAGTCAATTACAATGTGTCCATTTCTGGTGTACAGCACAATGTCCCAGTCATGCATATACATACATATATTCGTTTTCATATTCATCATATTCTTTTTCATTAAAAGTTATTACAAGATATTGAACATAGTTCCCTGTGCTATACAGAAGAAACTTTTTTTAAATCTATTTTTATATATAGTGGCTAACATTAGTAAATCTCAAACTCCCAAGTTTATCCCTTCCCACCCCCTTTCCCTGGTAACCATAAGATTGTTTACTAAGTCTGCAAGTCTGTTTCTGTTTTGTAGATGAGTTCATAATGTCTTTTTTTTTTTTAAGATTCCACATATGAGTGGAATCATATGGTACTTTTCTTTCTCTTTCTTGCTTACTTCATTTAGAATGATGATCTCCAGGTCCATCCTTGTTGCTGCAAATGGCATTATTTTATTCTTTTTTATGGCTGGGTAGTATTCCATTGTATAATTATACCAAAACTTCTTTATCCAGTCAATTGCTTAATTAGTACATGTTTTTAACCCATTTCTATACCTTCTGGGTCAAAATTTTGTATTGCCCACCAGTGAACCCAGAATAAAATGCAAAGGAGCAGCAACTGGTGGTGAGCGGTGGCTATGTGGAGGTGGGATCAGGACTGTCCTGAAAATAGCAGATCATCTCATTCAAGGGGGATAACTATGCTCCCAACTGACCTTGAGCTTAATGGTTAAACCCAATGATCAAAGAATATGAAAATGAACACTTGTTTGTATATGCATGACTGGGACATTGTGCTGTACACCAGAAAGTGACACATTGTAATTGACTGTACTTCAGTTTAAAAAAAAATGAAAGTAAGAAGTTTCAGACACAGCAAATAAATAAATAAATAAATAAATAAATAATATATTTTTTAAAAGCCCAATGATCAAGAGAACACAAAGCAGAGGAATGTTAGAAGGCTATTTCTTCCACACTCCTGCTGTTTCCTCCCAGGTGAAGGGGTGACGCTTCTGACCTCGTCTCTCAAAGCAAGAGAAATGCAGTGACGTAAATGATGAGCAGTTTGGGGGAGCACGCCCAGCTCAGTCCTGTGGAATCAGTCATCCATCGTGCTGCTCCTCCAGGGATCAGTTAGCAGCCCCTTTGTCTCTCACACTGAACTAGAATCTCAGATTTAGTTGTTATCGGAAGTGAAGGTGATTATCTTAGCTTCTCCTCTGTTACTCCTTTACTCCTGTTTGTTCTGCACGGGAGGAGGGAGGAGGCAGTGCTGCTGACTGAGGCTCACTGTTTCTCTAGCATTACCTGTCTTGCTAAAAGCATGCCTGTCATTGACTCTAAGCCTTTTGTTAAGCAGTTACACCTTCCTCGGGAGTATTTCCCTCTCATTTTCCAGTTCTTCAAAGAATCAGCAACTCCACAAATACTTTCCTAAACATTCCTACCCCTAGTGCCCCACCTAATTTCCACTCTAGCGTTCATACTAATGCAGGCATGTTTTATATGGCTTTATCTTATATTCCCAGAATGTCCACGTCCTGAGCAACTAAAATGTTTCCTAAGTTTATTTGTAATTCCTCCACGTTTGTGGCACCCAACATAATGTATGCATGTTGAAAGTACCTGATAAATTATTTTTTAATAAATGAGTACTTTCTCTGCGTCTCTCTGACATCTAAAAAGTGCTGGGAGGTTTTCTTTCTATTTTAACAGAATACAATTATTTCAGAACTCTGAATGTTTGGGCCACAAAAGGCAAAACTTCTTAGGAGTTTATTGCTCTTTGTAATATGTATAAATTGTGTGTGGAAAGTCAAAGGAATTATATATTTCTACAACCAGAACCTCAGAAAAAATAGGATATCCATTATGTATTTGTATCCTGAGCATCTGCTATGTACCTAGCCCCATTCTAGGTAAAGGGGATACAAAGAAGAAAATTAGAGCCTGGCTCTCAGATAGAACACCCTTGAGCTGAGTGAGATGTCAAAGTGTGGCCTAATGACAGCTCATCAGAATCACCAGATGTCAAACACTCAGGCTCCCAGGTCGCAGGACCTCCTGAATCAGGATCTCTGGGCGTGAGCCTCTTACTAACTGAGCTCCCTGGGGTTCTCAGGCACACAGAGAACCACTGCCAAAGAGCAAGATGGAGACAGTTAAGTGCTGTGATTGACTTATGAACCCAATGCAGGAGGCACACCTGATCTGGTCTGCTCTTGAGGGGAAGCAGAGAATCTTCTGGAGAGAAGTGACATCTGAGCAGAGAGGTTGATGACACATAAAGATGTATCCAAATGACAAAAGAGAGAAGGTAGTTCCAGGAAGCAATGGAGGTTTTAAGTTTTTATTTTAATCTGCAGTGGTTCTTACTCAAATTCACCCAACAGGATGCAGTAGAGCGCATGCTTAGCATTGCACGAGGTCCTGGGTTCAATCCCCAGTACCTCCTCTAAACAGAAATCAAACTTGTGGTTGCCAACAGGGCGGGGGGTGGGAAGGGACAGACTGGGATTTCAAAATGTAGAATAGATAAACAAGATTATACTTTAAGGCACAGGGGAATATATACAAGATCTTATGGTAGCTCACAGAGGAAAAAAATGTGACAAGGAATATATATATGTTCATGTATAACTGAAAGATTGTGCTCTACACTGGAATTTGACACAACATTGTAAAATGACTATAACTCAATAAAGAAATGTTAAAAAAATAAATAAATAAACAGAAATCGATGAATAAACCTAATTACATCCCCCTCATAAAACAAACAAACAAAAAAAGCAAAACATTAAAAAAAAAAAGCAGAGCTAATGTTTCTAAACCTATTTCATAGATAAAGAAGCAGAGGTGAATAATTTGTCTAATTTCATATACCTGAAAAATGCCAAAGCAGGGATCGGAACAGAAGTCCTAGTGTTCTGGTTCCAATACCTGTGACTTTTATTTATCCATGGCATGTTACCCCTTAAAGAATTTACATCAACGTTAAAATACATTTTACCATCCAATCTCCCTCTTCACTTTAAGGATTCAAGGGAGTTTATACATGTTACATTATTTCTGCTGTCCGCTCAAGCACTAAAATTCCACAGATCTGAGAGAAAGTTTAAACCTCGTTAAAGTTAAGATCGCCATGAGTAGATTCATTCATGAAACACCGCCCTTCGTTTTCAAGCATGTGTTTACTTTCAGGCAAAAGCCATGGTCAAAGTGAGAAACACCAACTGGGAAAAAAAACCTCAAAAATTAACGTTAAGATTCAGGAAGAATGCAAAGATAAAAGGAAAAGGCCACCATGACTGAATACGGTGACCTGACATGATGTCTTATGGATATTATTCAATGACTGGTAAATTTTTTTAAAGGAAACTCGTAGAATTAATTCTGGCTTTGGAATCACTTGTTGGAGTGAAGACAAAGCCCTTATTGTTTTGACCCAATTCAAACTGACAAGTGAATGATACAGAAGACACACCCAGGTCTGTCTTTCAAAGAGCGCTGGTGTTTGCTTCAGGTGTGAATATTTTTAACCTGTGTTAATTTTTAATTTTTAAGAACTTCATTTGTTTCAACACAGTGATCTTTAAGATTGGGGGTTGGGAGGAAGAAAGCAGGATAAGGCATATCATTTAGTATGCTTTTAACTTAAGTAACTGAAAACTTCGGCCCAATTGATTCGATCAATAAGGAATTTATTATCTTGCACAGTAAAAAGTCAAAATACAAATAGTTCCAGGATGGACTGATTGAGCAGCTCCCTGGCACCATAAAGGACCAGGTTCTTTCTGCTTTTTTTGTTCAGCTATCTTCAGCAAATTCGCTTCATCCACAAGCAGTTTCTAGGCATTATATTTTTATCATAATGGCCAGACGCAGACAGGAATTGTTTCTTCTCATATTATCCATGGGTTAAACTTTTCCCAGAAGCACTCCAACAAACTCTCTCTCATCTCATTGGGCAGAATTGTGTCAGACCTCCATGCCTACACCAATCCCTAGCAAGAGGACTGGGGCCTCTGTGTTTGCCTTTGACTGACGGTTCTCACATGGGGCTAGTGGTACCCACCCCCTCAGCTACCCTACTATCCCCCTCCCCATCCCCTGCTCACATGGGGCGTTTGGGAGCACCTTTAGTTGTCATGGTGATGGGAGATGCTTTGGAATTAGGCAATGACGATCAGGAGGGTTAAATGCCCTGTAATGCATGAAATAGTCCGACAAAATAAAAAATTAACTGACCCCAAATGCCAAAAGCATCATCCTTGCAACTGTGAAAGTCACCAGCACTGTCCCCTGGGCTGGCTATGAGGCCTGCCTCTTCCGAAGCACACAGTCCTGCAGCGGGCGGATCCTGGAAGGAAATCATTGTTCTGCGGGGTGGGCAGCACCATCAGGACCTGCTGTGCAGTGTGAGCCAATGAGACCACTAAGAGCGTGAGAACACTGGGAGCAAATTCAAGATATTTCTCCCTCCTGAGCGCTTAGATTCACACATCATGTCTTATACAGTTTTTACGTGATTTTATAACAGCACTTCAAATGCGATACTTGTATGAAAATCAGTCTTCCAATCAAATGAAACAATGGGCATAATAACCTTCACACTTAGTACCTAAGGTTTTGACAAGAGTGTTAATTACCAGTGCCTTGCTTAGTTGTGAAACGACGAGTTATGTTTATCCCTAAATTGCTACAAGAAAAGTATACAGTTTATTCATCCAGGAGTGCCAAATCTTTTTTTATTAAAAGCAGCAAAGCACTGTGAGGGGGAGGGTTGGCTATGGGATCTGGAATACACCTGCACTCAGCTGACAACAGGGGCTGGGCTGCGTGGAAGCAGTTGGGTGGGGAAGCCACACCTGGCTGGCAAGTCCTGTTCTGATTTATGGCATGGGGGAACCGGTCCTAACTCTGCCAATTCTCTTTGGTTTCCTTTTCTGCAGCTGTTGTGTCTCTTGAATGAAGCTCTGGGTTATACTAATGAAAGATTCCAGTTTTTGAAAATAAAATCGTCTTGCCTTTAAGTATTCGAAGGCTGGTTGTGATTAGAGATCAGACATTTCTCTAAGGTTCCAATGGATTGGACCAGGATAAGTGGGTGGAAGCTATAAGGAGATTATTTCCTAGCAGTCAGAGTTTTCTAAAGATGGAATGATAAGCCTTAGGTAAGAATGAGGATGTGGGTTTGGCAATCTCTGTAAAAGAGAGTTAAAGAATTTTGGACTAGGTGATCTCTAAGGTGCCAGGGCCCTTCTAGCCCAGGGATAAGTGGCTTAATGAAAAACTTGCTTTGGGGAACCAATTTCTGCTTCCCGTTGCCTGGTCCATATCTCACAGTGGATTTCACCAGATCTCTTCAGTCCAAATCCAAAAGATAGTGCTAATGTATATCACTTTAAAGAACTAGTACATTGTAGTTAAAAGGAAAGGTTTAGCTATATAAAGAGAAAGGGGGTGTTTACAATGTCTTGTTCACATTAAACTGGTGCTCAAACAGCTTTCACTATTACATGATAAATAACATAGCTGAATAATATGTTAAGAAAACTTTTCACAAATCAAATCGAAATTTGTTTGAATATTCTGCCTAGTGCAGACTTTGGGAATCCATCCAAAAATCTTCTGAATCACATGCAGTTCCAAAGTGTCCATCTTCCACACTCTTCAGTCATTTTTGACTTCTCTGGTCAGTTATTAAAAGCATCACCTCATATATCTGGAATGCTCCCTTGAAGAGTGAGCTGTTTCATATTTCAATATATCTTTCTATTCTACACATAGAGATGCAGTATATGTGATTTTTCTTTAAAAGTGGTTAAGTGACTTTTTAGTGTTTCAGTGAGAAAAATACGACCAAAAATTCACACTCATCTGGGATAGTTTTACTACTTACAAATTCATTTATCCTTTTCCTGTTCAAGAGGAATACATCTTAATAGTCTCATTTCTGAGAACTCACACAATTTCAGGAGAAAAAAATACGAGTATTCAGGAAAAGTCGATGAAACTCCTAAGTTCCTGAGGCCAAGCATTATTTACTGAAACTGACAAGTATTTTTAGACACCAATTACTTGGTCAACAGTTCAACTATAAAAAATATATCTGGAAGTTTCATCTATTTGTAAAATGGCATTTGTCAAAAAAAAGTCTCAACTTTAATAAAAATCCATTACAAAATGCTTCAAAAATACTCCTACTGAATTCATGATTTTAAAAAAGTCTAAAGTGAAATAAGCCGGTCACAAAAAGACAAAAACTGTATCATTCCACTTATCTCAGGTACCTAGAGCAGTCATATCATAGAGACAGAAAGTGGAATGGTGGTTTCCAGGGGTAGAGAAATAGGGGAGTGGGGAGTCTTTGTTTAACGGACAGTTTTAGTCTTACAAAATGAAAAGAGTTTGGGAGACAGGTTGCACAACAATGTGAATGTACTCAACACTCCTCAACTGTATACTTTAAAATGGTTAAAATGATCAATTTTATGTGTATTTTACCAACATTAATAATTTAAAAACTAAGAAAGAAATCCATTTCTAACTCTGTCTGCTGAAAAAGACTAGAAGCAAAGCCACCTCAGTAGCAATGGGCACACCTGACACAGATCTTGTTTTCTAAATTTCCAGCTAAAAAGAGAAAGACAGATTCCACGGAAGATATAAGTTGAATTGGAAATATCTTATTTGCCAGCAAGCAGGGTAGGGTTCAAAAACTGATGAGAGCATATCAAAAAGACACAAGAGCCAACCTAAGAGGGATCCCAGTGCCCAAATCTGCAATAACTTCAGTGTCAAAGTGAATCATGAAAGTCACAGATTATAGCACATTAAATAAAAATAATTCATGACTTCATACTAATACCAAAGCAAACAACAAATCAATTAAGAGGGTAAGTTCTTTAAAGTAAAAAGCCAACTAATCAATGTAGAGGGAATAATACTCTTTTGCAATCTTTATACTAACAGTTGATTTAAGCAAGAGCCATCGCTAGATGCTAAAACCATTAGATGTAACTTTGTGCAGAACAGATTACTTGCATAATCTTAAAATATCTCCCCACAGGCAGTTTATTCATTTCAAAGGGGGCAAATGATACCTTTATAGTGGAGACATCTGGAAGATACCATCCTAACCTAGTGATCAAATTTGCCACCAACAGCACGACAAGCTGACATTAGGTACTGCCTGGCGTAATGCAGTGAGGACAAAGCACCTCTTACGTAGGAGTAACCCCAAAGATGCATAACCTGAATAAAAATGCAGGTCAGACAAACCCAAATTGAGTGATATTCTATGAAACAACTGACCTGTCCTCTCCCAAAATATTAGTCATAAAAAAGCAGAAAATATTCCAGATTAAAGGCAATGAGGGAGGTATGGCATACTATAAATGAAAATACTGGCACAGCTGGTAAATTCTGAATAACGGTTACATTTATATAATATTATAATGATCTTAAATGTCCTTTATTAGATTTCACTTATTTTGGCAGGAACAATTGTTGACTTCAGAGTAGGGGGAAGTACAGAATGAAGATTGGGATTTAGGAAGATTGATAAAGCTTCAAGTTGTTTTCATTTACTTCAGTATACAAATTCTTTTTTAAAAATACCTTTATTTCATTTCCATCTTTGAAGGACCATTTTGCTAGGTATAGAATTCTATTTTTTAAAACTTTTTTGTGGTGGGGGTGGTAATTAGGTTTATTTACTTTTAATGGAGCTACTGGGGATTGAACCCAAGACCTCACACATGCTAAGCATGCATTCTACCACTGAAATATACCCTTCCCCCAACAAATTCTAATTTGAATAAATGTAGAGAAATAACTTTTGTTCTGAAAATTTTCCCCCAGCTATACTGAGGTATGATTGACAAGTAAAAATTATATATATATGGTGATGTTTTAATATATACATTGTGAAATGATTATACAATCAAGATAATTAACATAACCATCACCTTACATAGTTACCGTGTGTGTGTGTGTGTGTGTGTGTGTGTGTGGTGAGAACACTTGAACTCTTAGCAAATTTCAAGTCTACAGTACATTATGTTCTGAAATTTTTAAAAAATCAGGATATTTAACAGGAAAAGCCATGAAAATAGCAGGAAATTAATGAACACCTGCTTTGTCCGCCTGTCTGTCTTTCCTTCTTTCTTTGTCAGTCAGTCTACACCATTGTTTCTCAAATGGTGGCTATGTTTACATAAAAGAGTTCCTTGTTCTTAGGAGACAAAGAAAATGAGTAAACATAAAAGATGTAGATACATACATGTCACAAGAAGAGAGAAAGAAAATAGGGCAAAATGCTAACAATTGGTGAATTTAAGTGATGGGCATGTGTAAATTCTTTGTTTTATTCTTGCAAGAATTTTATTCTTGACATTTCTTCTAAACAAGAAGTTTAAAAGTCTAAAATCAGATAAAGGCGCAAGTCCTGATGCATGACTCAAGCTTCTCATTTCTAAAATATGAATGACTTCAACATCAGTCCCTCCATGGATTTTCTAAGACACTTTAAAAATATGATCACCACTTTTTGCTACTTTTTAACTTATTAAAATTTTGCCTTGGGAAAGAAAACTATAACATTATTGTTAGAGCAAATAGTACATAATCTTTAGGCTGTCCTGCCATATAAAATTCAACTTTTTATAGCTCTAACTGTGTGAAACCACAGTTACACCTGTGATGTGCGCTATTTAACCAATGATTTTCCCCTACATTCATATTGTTATATTTCAGGAAATACGACTGAAATAAAAGTATATCCAAATAAAAAGCTACAATTCTATAACATTCTGAAAACTTAACTCCAAAGTGCATTCTGTCTAATAACTACACCTGATGTTACAGGTGCCAAAAAATATACAAATAATCACCCACATCTTTCAAAGAGGACTGAGCACTGGGGAGTCACAAACTTGGTTCGGTGCTGTGCGCAGAGTATGCCCCCAATATGTGAGCGCCAGGGTTTCTCCACCTCAGCAGTATGAACATTTGGGGGCAGATAATTCTTTGCTGGAGATGAGTGTCCTATATGCTGCAGGATGTTTACAAGCATCCCTGGCCTCTACCAGCTAGATGCCAGTAGCACATACACTCCACCGCCCCTTCCTAGTCATGACGACCACAAACATCTCCAGGCATTGCCAAGTGTCCTCTGGGGAGGAAGACAAAAATATCACCCTATTTGGGAACCAACGGTAAAGACTGATTGACAAAAAAAAAGAAGAGAGACAGTCATCTGCTAATTCTCTATTTTCTTGGTTTTACCTGTTAAACATTCTGATTTTTTTTTCATTTGAGGACATAATGGATTGCAGACTTGAAATTTGCCAAGCATGCATATCTCAAGTCTCCTCGCCACAAAAAAAAGGTATGTGAGCTGATGGATATGTTAATCAGCTTTATTGTGTAATCATTTCACAATGTACACACGCATAAAAACATCACCTTAAATATATACAGTTGTACACCTTGAATAAATACACTTATCACTTTAAATAAATACAGTTTTTGTTTATGAGTCATACTTCAATAGATCTAGGGGAAATTTTTCAGAGCAAAATTCAGACCTCTACAATTATTTAAAGTAGAATTTGTTCGTTGAAGTAAATGAAAGCCGATTTGAAGACTTACAGTCTTCCCAAAGCCCAGCCCTCATTCCGTACTTCCCCCAAGCAAAATTCAATAATACTTTCTACCAAAATAAGTTTAAATTTCTAGTCTTGCATTTGAGACTCACACAAATTCATAGCAACCTATCTTTCTAGGCCTACCCTGAAAAGCACCTGCTTTATCAAATCATCATAGAAGGTGCACTCAGATGCCATGTTCAATCCCAAATCCCCAAACCAGTAACTTTGCAACCTGAATGATATTTCTTCTCCCCTGGGTTGTGCAGGTTACCCTGCAGTTCCGACAAGGGATAAAGATAATTACAGAGATAATGAAGAAAGGAATCAATAGCATGGTGTCAATTTGAAGGGATGGATTAAGTACTGGTATTCATACATTTTATAATCATTGTAGTACTTTGTGTATATATATTTTTTTAATTTAAAACATTACACATAATCTGATATACCAAGTATGTGAACTTTATAAGCTTGATTTATATTTATAAAATACTTATAAACCTACTATAAATTTATAAGATAGATCGTGCTTTTTAAATGCATATTGCACACATGGAAATAGCGTGTTATGTAAAAGCACACGTACCATAATATGCAAATAAAAGAGACTTTTTTCATACTAGGCATTCAAAGTTTTCTGATTACATAATGCTTAACAACACTTAACAATAAGTATTCATCTTGTTACATTCACTTTCTCCTATACGTCACAGCTCAGATTGTCAGTATTAATAGTTACATTACAAACACTTCATGAAAATGTCAGCTTTGAAGTAAGACTGCATCTAATCAATCTAAAAAGTTAGCAGGCATCATTTCCCAGAGATGTAGCAGATCCACTTTATGTAAGGCAGATGATTCTCACAAGGATATTTGCCAGGTTTAGCACTCAATCAGAATTCACAGCTTTTATTTTTGAACTAAGCTTAATTCTTTGATCTTATAGTCTGGCAACCCTTGACTAAGTTAGGACTTCCTAACTTCTAAATCAGACTCCAGAATGGCCAAATTTTAAAAATCAGGAAGAAGTCCATCATTCTTGGATCAAATAACTTGAAAAAAAAATAACTCAGGATTTCAAGTGTGATTGAGACCCCCACCAACTCTAAGCTTCTATGGTATGCAAAGGAAAAATTATGCTTCTTCTTTAGGAGGAAGAGAACTTGGTTAGAACTCTGGATTTTATCTCACCTTGAACATATTAAAAAGTGAACTGCTCCTGTAGAATCTTGGTTCACCACCAAACCACTGCAGCATGCACTATTTAGAAATGGGACTGAAAGATTCCCTTTCCTATATAGTAGAGATGGAAATATTTGCCCTAGAGTGGAAGACATCCTTCAATTTTGGCTCATTCTACTGCAGAGTTTCTCATCATTAAAATGTGTTTAGCCATTCTATCCCTTACTTTTTCCACATAAAAAGTAGAGAAACCTTATAAAGTAGATGGGTAATAAAATTAGAATTAATGCACTCCAGGCAAAAATTTTATTTCACTAGCATGAAGCACTAATTTCATTTCCAAAGTTCCAAGTATGTAGAATAATTCAGTATTTCCCACTGTGATATTGTTCACAAGCTCTGGGGACTAAAGAAGCCAAATATAAATCTGACAAAGAATCTTTCCTGGAACTTGAAACACATACATTCAGTACAATAAAAAGAGGCACAGCTGGGGACGAACGAGATCCATTCAAGAGATAAAGCACATGAGAGATCTGAGATAAGTTGAAAAGAATGTGACAACAGATTATTTCACTTAAAAGACATGTATCTGGTCTCTCCCTTAATTATTCTGATAGAACTCATTTGGAAAGTGCATAATGATCAATATCCTAACAGAAACTGACATGTATATTGTGGAAAATGCTCTTCATTAAAAATTTTAAAAACTGAATATAGAATTTGGAAAATATGCACTTGATTATGCTGTGGTAACAACCTATGCACCTTTTTTTAAGTCTCCTTAATAGATGGAAGTAGGAGGCACATTATTTGTCTCCAGAAGCAGCACCTAGCAGCTGTATGCTTTAAAATAATCACCATAGGATTGTAACCATGCTTTAAAAGTATTTTATTTCCAGTTATTTCATAGGCTGATCTTATGACCCTGGCTGAATTCTGTTGTGATATTAAGGAGTCTACGTGGCACAGGAAGGACCATCTCCATAGGTGTGAGCTCACTAACCTCTTCAGTCATCCACCACATCGCACAATCTTATACGGGCGAAATGAACACTTAGGACAGATTTGAAAGAGAAGATGAATAACAGGAAGAAGCATAAAGGAAGTGCAGAGGTGGGAAAAGAAAGGGGAAGTCCCACGCATGTTTTGTCAATTATTTTATGCCAACACCTGGAAGAATCCTCTGCTTCAGAGACTCTCTGCCCAGCCACTCCTCCCACCACACCGCTTTGATATTACCCATTAGTGCATTTTGTTGAGCCCTTTGTCCTAGATTAACATCCCTGCAGGTGCCAAAAATAAAGGAAAGAGACCCTCATCTAACCGCCTTCCTTAGGATGTCACTCCGTGGCTGGCCAAGCACTACTGTCGTCTAAACCTTTCTGATCTCAGGTGGAAAATACAGCCTCCCTTATCCATACCTGATTCCACTCCTCCTCATTTCCTGAGTGGAAGGTACAACCAGAGATTTCCTACCTCTTCTTTATAATTCTAGTCACAGTAGCCTTAATGGAAGTAAAGACTGTTTCCCTGCCACATTCAAATTACCTTGAAAACCCAGGAACCTCCCCCCCCCATCTGCCAAGCAGATAGGTTGACTGGTGGTAGGTAGAAAGAAGAAAGGACAGTAACATCAATGGATTGGTAGGTCCAAATAAAAGTCACAGGGAAGGATATGGAAAGCATCTGAGCAAGGAATTTTAGAGACGGAAAAACCAAATGACAATAGTAGATTCAAAAACAAAATCAGAAATGCACAGAAGTCTACATTAGAGGTCTGAGCACCGTAAGGTTGACCGTGAAGGAACATGGCGGTTACGACACATCAGTTCTGCATTCTATGTGCTGTCATTCATGCAGTTCTCACAGATGTCTTCACTTAGCTAGAATTCACCATAAAGAAATGACTTGGGATTCTGCTGTTACCCATTCTCCTCACATTTCTTGCTCATGAAAATCAGCCTTCCATGACTGTTATTTCAAAAAGCTAAAGCTCTCTTGCCTCTCAGGTTCATTGCTAGAAATTATAAGGCTACTCTCTTCTCCTTCAGGAAATCACCCAAAAACAACAAGGAGAATGAGGAACAGAAAGTTAAACTCCACTTTTAATAAAATTCAGAGACTTACAATTCCAAAACATAGTACATGAGGATGGGCTGCCGAATACATTGAAAGTTAAAGAAAGGTATGGGGAGACACCCAATGAGGAAGTATTTAGCTAAAGATTTCAAACAAAGCTGTCAGAACACAGGTTTCCAGAGCCAGTAGGACATCCTGAGAGGGTCTGAAGGCTGTATCAAGGAGGAGCAGAGGAGGTAAGGGTAAACCAGGAACCACTCATATTTCTAGGAAGCTTTCGAAAGGCTAGGCAGAAATACATCATGAACCATGCTGTGGCTGACAATCTCGGGTGGCTGGGAAGGAATAAAAGCTCAAAGAATTTACCCACACAACCCTGTATCACCAAGCATTTTACTTGTAATGGAAATTTTATACAAGCTTGAAAAATTCCTTAACTTCTCTTTCACATAAATCTCCTATAACACACTGTATAGGAAGAACTCTACTCATTTAAGGATGAGTAAAGGAGAAATAAAAAGGTATCATTGGATAAACTTCACTAAAATACCACCAAAATGTTTCAGAGGTTGTGGTTGGAGAGACTGAGAAAGCAAATGGCAAAGAATATTCATGGAACAGATGAAAGCAAATTTTAAAACTTAACAACCTAATTATTTCTGTAAAACAGAAGCTCAAAGCAAAAATGCAAGAGTTCAAGCAATGTTGCCAAAAGATTGGCCCCGTCCCTGACAAGCCAAATAACTCCGAGACAAGGTCATGGAGCTTAGAAGAAAAGAGGCAAAGGGGACTGACAGCAGGCTGGTGCCTTCAAAACTGTAACACCACCTTGGGGATGGGGTGGGGTGGTTATCAGCCAGAGCTCAAACAATAAAGCATCGATAACAATCAACAGAATCATTTTCTCATCAGAAGACTTAGAATGGCGTCATGATGCCTCCAGGCAACCAGTTAGCAGTTAGGTTTCTTTATCTCATAAGCACTCAAGGTGAGGTCTTCTTGGTAAGTTAGGCTATTTTGTAAGTTTATAGTCCTGTGACCTTCTCCTTGGAGATTGACTCAGAGACCAAGCATGATTATTACTTTCAATGACTGGAATAAAGTAGAAACAGTAAGATCAATAGCTTTCGTTTTAACTGTGTGAGTAGCAACTGGTCAGTCAGGTCAGTTGACCGCTTTAAGGGTGAGCATAAGAATGAGCAATCTGTTAGCCTAAGGGCAGCCATTTTATTAATCCTCCTTCAGCAAGACTATCCTTATCAAAAATTCCAATGATTTTTTTCCAGAAATTAAAAAATCCATCCTAAAATTCATGTGGACTCTCAAGGGACCCTGAATAGCCAAACCAATCTTGAAAAAGAAGAGCAAAGTTGTAGGTCTCACACCTCCTGATTTTGAAACTTACTACAAAGCTATGGTACTAGCATAAATACAGACACAGGCCAAGGGAGCAAAGCAGACAGCTGAGAAATAAACTCTTACATATATGGCCAAATAATTTTCTACAAATGTGCAAAGATCACTCAATGAGGAAAGGAGACTTTTCAACAAGTAACCTGGGTATCCACATGCAAAAGAATGATGCTGGACTCTTACCTTGCACCATATACAAAAACTAACTCAAAACAGATCAAAGATTTCAATGTGAGAGCTAAAACTAGTGGAGAAAACATAAGTAGAAAAGCTTCATGACATCGGATTTGGCAATGATTTCTTGCATATGACACCAAAAGCACACGTAACAAAAGTAAAAGTAGATAATGTAGACTGCATCAAAATTTTAAATTTTTGTGCATTAAATAGTACTGTCAACAGTGTGCAAAGGCAACACAAAGAATGGGAGAAAACATTTGCAAATCATACATCTGTGAAGGGATTGATATCCAGAATACATGGACTCCTACAACTCAACAAGAGCAACAACAAAAATTTTTAAATGAATAGTTGGATAGACAGTTCTCCAAAGAAGATATACAAATGGCCAATAAGCACATGAAAAGATACTCAGCATCACTAATCATTAGGGAAGTGTAGATCAAAACAACAGTGTGAGTCCACTTCACTCTCATTTGGATGGTTATTGTCCAACATAAAACAACAAATGTTGGCAAGGATGTGAAGAAATTGGAGCCCCTGGTTATTGCTGGTGAGAAAGTGAAATGCTGAAGTTCTTGTGGGAAAACAATATGGCAATTTCTCAAAAAATGAAACATAGAATTCTCATCTGATCCAGGAAGCCCACTTCTGGGTGTATACCGAAAAACTCAAGAGCAAGGACGCAAAACCGTATTTGTACACCCATGTTTATAGCAGGATTCTTTACAGTAGCCAAAATGCGGAAGCAATTCAGTCGTCCATCAACAGATGAATGAATAAACCAAACATGGTATATTCTTTCAATGAAATATTATCCCAACCTAAAAAAGGAAGAAAATTCTGACACATGCTACAACATGGATGAACCTTGAAGACATCATGCTAAGTGAAATAAGCCAGTCACGAAAGGACGAATACTGCTGATGTCACTTATATGAGGTACCTACTTAGAGTTGGTCAAATTCATAGAGACAGAAGGTAGAACAGTGGTTGCCAGAGGCTGTAGGAGAGAAGAATGGAGAGTTGTTTAACAAGTTAAGTATAGAGTTTCAGTTTAGGAAGGTGAAAAATGCTCAAGAGATAAATGTTGGCAATGGTCACACAACAATGTACTTAATACTTAATGCCACTGGCTATACACTTTAAAGATGGTTAAAATGGTAAATTTTATGTTGTATATATTTACCACAAAAAAAAAAGGAACTTGTTATAAATGATAGGAAGTTCAATCAATTAAGCAAAAATGCAGAGGTGTCTATCAATGCCAAATGGCCCTAGGGAATGGATTAGACAAAATTCCGACTAGATCACTGGAGAAAACCAAAAAGTCCACTCACAGGCATCTGCCTCATTCTTCTGTCTCACTGAGTCCTGGTTTACATCTTCTCTGTTTGGGACAACAGCCAACTGTCTAGAATCTCTTGGTCTCAGAGATTTGAGAAGGAACAAATTGGCCCATATTTGCCCAATCAGCTGTGAAGGCAAAGTCATGTTGTGTGGACTTGGCCATTCCCACTATAATCACTTGAATGGAGGCTGGAGTGATTGGCAGGGAGTAGGGGGCAAGAGATGGAAGGTTACCCAAGAAGGGGAAGAGCTGTGAGCTGGGCAGGCAATTACGTGGACGTTCACCACTGCAAGTCCACAAACATATTTAGCTTTTCCTGATTTTTCAACTTCATCTTTTTCTCTCCCCACCCTTGGCCCCTCACTTTCTTCAAGACTCTCATACCCTCCCAGCTGCCTGACCCATCACACATGCAGCAAGTAAAATGCTGTGCACTGGGGATGCATTTACCTGGTCCAGACCCCTTCCGCCAAAGGCTTCTGCCCCACTCTCTGCAACTTGAAGCAGCTCGTTTGTCTAATACAACACTCGTATGTTAATACATAGTCCTTGGATGACCCTAGTTGTGCTCTTAGAGGACTCCCTGGGTTTAATACTTGATCTATACCATTAACAAATATTTAAGGCAGACATTTTTCTACACCCCTCAAATCATGCTGTGTGGAAAAAGTGACATTGGCAAGTCAGTTTAGATCTGTTGTTTGACAAACAATTCATAAGGATATTTATAGGGACACAATTTTATAAATTTAAAATTATAAATATGTATATATATTTTTTTTTGCTGAAAACATCCATCATAATGCTATGTAAATTTCATTATTATAGTGAAAGAATAAGACATCAAAGTAGTAAAACGTGTACTATTAAATTAACAACCAAAAAAAAAATGGCTTCCATAGAAAAAGAAACCAAAACAATACAAATTGCATAGAGGAAAGAGCTTGAGCAAATCAAAGCCAGATGATGAAAGCTGAATACTAAAGGAAGAAAGAATGGTACACAGATGGCTCAAGAGCAGAACACAATCAGCAAAACAACATTCAGGAACACAGAGACCGATCTATCCTGCTCCCAGGTTTTCAGGAAAGCTAACTGATTGGAAAGATGTCCTTCCCGAACTGCCAAACAGCCAGCTGGGGCACTGACATAACTCAGTGGCTGAGAATGTGGGCCCTGGAGTCACAGTGCTGGGTTCAGACCTCACATCTGCCTTTAAGAAGCTATAGAACGTGGGGAAATTACTCAATAACTTTAAATTCATCTTAAACTCAGGACAATAACAGTACATTTGGTTGCCGGATGGATGAAGAAGTAATTCATGTAAAGGACTCACTTTATGTTTAGTTAAACACTAAATAATATTTCAATAAACATTCACTGTATCATTCGAAAATAATATCGATGAGTCAAATTTAGGAAATGACACCCCAGGCACATTATTCTTGAGTATGTACCAGAGTGATTTTTTTTTTAATCAAACTCCAGTTTTTACTATGGATTGCGCTCCCCAAATAAGAGGAACTTCCATGTGTGTGATCACGCCAAAACCTAAAGGATTATGAATAAAATCTGCAAGATTTAATCTAGTTGCATAGGTCCAGGTGAGTGCTACCAGCAGGCAGGGTGGTGTAGGGGTTAGGAGCACACTGGAACCAGACTGCTGGGATCTGGCTCAGGCTCTCCACCTACTATCACATGATATATACTCAACCTCATTTTGTCAGCGTCTCCATCGGTAATGTTGGCTCTGTCTTATAAGACATATGGAAGGATTGATTACCTGCTATAAAACACGTGAAGAACTCTGAAAAATGTAGACACATAGTAGGTGAGCGATCAGTGTTAGCTGCTGTTCAAGGTCACAGGCTGACCACGGGGAGCTGCCAAGTTGAAGAGAGGTCTGCCCTGGGTTCCTGATGGGCACTGACAATGCCGATGATCTTCCATTTCACAGGCACAGTGGCATCACCATCTGTAATTATTAAGTAATTGCCATCAACATCTTAGTATTTTTTTTCCAGAAGATAGACTGCACTGAGGAGGAGAAAATGGAACTCCTAGATATCCCTGCTCAGTGCCCCTCTGTTTGGAATTGAGAGGGCTTCCTTCTCTCATGTCTAACTTAGAACAGAGAGGACTTTGCCCTTCAGTGTACTGTACAAAGAAAGAGGGCAATGATCTGATGTCCAACCACCTACCATTTCTTTCCCAAGAGGGCAATGGAAGGACACACACACACACACACACACCTCTCAACACTCACCTTGTCACACCCTCAGGACTTGGCCGTGGGGCTGGCAGAAGAATCTTTCTATATCTGCCCCTTCAACCAATGAGTCACACAGTTCAGGGTCCTAGAGTCCTTGAAGGAATTCCACTTTCAGCCTATGGCTGTAAACCATGCATTTAATATCTAAGATTGTTTAGCACTGTCTTGGGAGGAAAATAAAGAACTTGCAGAAACATTTCTTGACTGATCTCTGTGTCCTGGTGTCCTGAAACTTCTGTCTCATGGCAGAGGAAGATTTGGCCAAGAAAGTGGAAAGAGCCCTCTCTGGGGCAGTGTCAAAACAACACAGACTCAGGAACCCTGAATTTTTCCCCCACCCTGACTTTAACCCTGTGAATCTGGGAACATCGCTTAACCTCTCAGAACCAGTTTTTGGCTCCCTCACCTGAAAACAGTTGGAAGGGAGTCAAATCTGAGTTGATAATAAACAAAAATGAATCACCTATATGATCGTCTCATCCTAATAACTGGGAGACTTGAAAGGTCTTTGTCAAGGGAGAAGCCTCAAGGGCAGCGCTCTGCAGTGTTCTGCGTGGGAAGAAATTCCCATCATCCCCTCTTTCCACACGTCCTGTTCTGTATCTGAGAGGACTCCGTCACCTTCCAAGGGCTAGACTTTGGGAACCTGACATTCAAACTCCTGCTTTCAGAGTCTCCTCTGTGAAGGTTACCACTTCCGCACTGCCTCCAGGGGAGGCATGGTTCTCACCTGAAAGTTCAACTTTCTTAAATTCCCTTCAGTGCAACTGAAATAAGACCAAATCATTTAGAAATCATTAACATCTAAGAGAGAACCGGAGGAGAATAAACGGACCCCTAGATACTCCAGTCTGTGTGGGCTAATTCATTCATCTTCAGGCTCCTCCCTGCCTCCCAGCCTTCCTGTGTGGCCGCGGGCATCGGAAACCCCTCCTATCTGGGAGCAAGCAGCCCCAGGGGAGCACTACCCAGAGAAAAGCAGGCCTTCCCTGCCCCACCTCCTGATTTTCCTGTCTGAGGACCTGCCACTTTCCCAGATTTTGGTCCCTGGGAATGACTGCCACCTTCAGGGAGATGCAACTCCCATCTGAGCCCTCCCTCACCAGGAAAACCGTGTCACAAACAAGCATTCACTTTAGGGAAAGGACAAGGAGAGTGGATAAAGCCCGTGCTGGGATGGTTCCTCCATTACAGTATCAAACCCAATGGCACACTTTCCTGTTAGACAATTTCTAGACAGTCCTCCCAAACGAAACGGGTTCCTGGAAGCTCATTAGAAGCTTTTATACAGATAACCTAGTTCAGGATGAAGAAGAGCATGCTGGGATCTGGTGCTGGGAGCAAAGACAGGGAGAAGCTCGCCAGTCAACCAAAGGTCCATTTTGCTTTCAGTTATATTTGATCTTCTCCAGCTGTGATTATTAAAAAAAAAAAAAGAAGAAGAAGAAGAAGAAGAAGAAGAAGCAGCATTGGAAGAAAAAAAATACTTCAAGCACAAAGCAAAAGTAGGCGACAAAAGATGATAAAAAAATATATGTTAGAGGCTTAATGGAGATTCTTTGATTCCATTAGGAGATTAAAATTCCACAAATTCTAGGTCAAACTTTACTTGCCATAACTTATTCCCTAACCAAAACAGGCTGGGAAGACAACAGTACAATATGGTAACAGTATCTCTTTCTAAACTGTCCAAAGTATAATGGTCTCTGAGGTTGTTAAAATCATGATTTACTTTTATGAAGCCAAAAAGCAGCTCTCCATCTGGATATATTTTTTACTCTAAAAATAACAAATTATTATTCATAAATTATGTACAGGCCAAAGTAAGCATCCTAAAAAGTATATGGTAATGGAAGTAAGTGGAATATTTTAATAACGTCGTTATCTGTTTGCACAAAAAGGAGAAAAAGCTCTCAGATCCCACTTTTAGTACACAACAGGGCTTTTTAAATTAGGCAACAATTTGGAGGTTTCTCTTCACCCTAATCCTCTTCTGCCCCCTCGTGGCAGCATACTTTATGTGTTTTTTTTCCAGCATTATTGAGGCATTGATAAATAAAAACTGCATATACTTAAGGTGTAAAATCTGATGACTTGATATAAGTATACATCATGAAATTATTACCATAATCAATTTAATATATCCTTCACCTCACGTATTTACCTTTTTTTTTTTTTTTTGGTGTGGTGGGAACACTTAAGATCTACTATTAGCAAATTTCAAGTATGTAATGCAGTATATTAACTATAGTGACCATGAAGTATATTAGAGCCCCAGAAATTATTTCTCTTACAGCCGAAAGGCTATGCCCTTTGAGCAACATCTCCCCATTTCCCAACCCCCAGCCCCTGGCAACCATTGTTCCATTCTCTGGTTCTATGAGTTTGACTTTTTTTTTTTTTTTTTTTTTTTTACCATTTTGGTGCTTTTACCAAATGTACCATATTTTATCATATTTCCACTATTATGTTGCTGAAAGATCAGCCCCCGTCCTTGATAAGCCAAACTGAAACTCAGAAACAGGGTCTTAGAGCTTAGAAGAGGCAGCTTTATTACTTTGCTGGGCAAAGGGGACTCACAGCAGGTGTGTGCCTTCAAAACTATGAACCCACCTTGCGGATGGGGCAGGGCAATTATATAGCCATAGCTTTAACAGTAAAGCATCGATAACAATCAACAGAATCATTTGCTCATCAGAAGACTTATAGTGCCATGATGCCTCCAGGGGACCAGTTCTGTGGAGGATGGTGGTCATCACTTTTTCAATCTCTTTATCTTGTAAGCGCCCAAGGTGTGGTCTTCTTGCTAATTCAAGCTATTTTTTTTAAACATTTTTTTAATTGAGTTATAGTCATTTTACAATGTTGTGTCAAATTTCATTGTAAAGCACAATTTTTCAGTTATACATGAACATACATATGTTCATTGCCACATTATCTTTCACTGTTAGCCACCACGAGATCTAATTCATGCTATTTTTTAAGGTCACAGTTCCATGAACTTCTTCCTGGAGAACAACTCAGAAGTCAAGTATGACTATTATTTTTGATTGCTGGAATAAAGCAGAAACCGTAAAAATTAACAGTTTTATTTTAACAACAGGCCTGGAGCTGTAAGTAGCAACTGATCAGTCAGGTTTTTAGGGCAAGCATAAGAATAAGCAATCTGTCAGCCTTAAGTGTGGCCATTTTATTAATTCTCCTTCAATTAAAGTAACTCTATTATATTTTATGCCTATTATAAACCTTAAAATCGACTTAATAAACACATTTGACTCTGATAAAACTTCATGATCATTTTAGAACTTAAATATTGTGTATTAACTTACAACATCTCTACTCAAAATATTTTCCCTGGAAAATTTTAGAAAAAGGACATTGATATATGCTGGTCTAAAGGTTTGGAAAGCAGAGAATTTCATAGCCTTCTCTTAGAATTCAAAATATGTATTACATTATTAAAGATCAATCCCACGGCAGTAACACATTTTATGATTTCTTAAACTTCACCATTAAATGTTTTTCTTCATTGGACCTGCTGGCATTCTGTAAAGTCACCTTGGAAAGTTTTGGCATGTGGGCATTGTCTCCAGACCATTGTTTTCCCCTGAGAAGGGCTAAGAATTTCCTTCTTTGTTTTTCTTCTTTCTTTATGACAATTTCTATTTCCCATTGTATCAGCTTCAGTTGTTTCATTGAATACTTTGTATCAGGTTGGCAAGGCGACGTACACTCCATACCTAGGACTCCAGTAGGCTCTCAAAAACAAATCTTAGAATGCTATTCAGTAGTAAGAAGGACTGAACACTGATACACACAACAAGTTGGATGCTCTTAAGGGTATTATGCTGAATGGGGGGAAAGGAAAAAACCACACCTCCAAAGCCCACATACTGTATGATTCCATTATAGAACATTCTCAAGGTGATGATTCTAGAGATGGAGAACAGATAAGTGGTTGCAAAGGGATTCAGGAAGGAGAGGAAAGGTGTGATAATAAAGCAGCAGGAGGGAGTCCCTTTATGGTGATGAAACAGGTTTATATTTTGGTTGTAATGGTGATTATTTGAATCTATATGTCTTAGTCCATTTGGGCTGCCCTAACAAAATACCACAGATTGGGTTTCTTATAAACAGAAAATATTTATTTTTCACAGTTCTGGAGGCTGGGGAGTCCAAGATCAAGGCACCAGTAGATTTGGTGTCTGGTAAGAGCTTGCTTCCTGGTTCATAGACAGCAGATTTTTCTCTGTAACGTCACAGGGGGATGAAGGTAAAGGGGGCTCTCTGGACCTCTTTGGGCACTAATCCTGTTCATAAGGGCTCTGCCCTCATGACTGATCACCTCCCAAAGGCCCCGCCTCCAAATACCACCACTTTGGGGGTTAGGTGTCATCACAGGAATTCTGTGGGGACATATTCAGACCACAGAACTGTATGTGTGATCAAATGTCCTAGAATTATATACGAAGACGTATAAGAAAATGAATGCAAGTGAAAAGATCATGAAAACAGAGCAAAAGTCTATGTTTCAGTTAGTATTGTTCCCAGCAGTGTCCCTGGGTCCACAGTGCACCACTGGGGAAGTGGGGTGACGGGCATATAGGGTCCCTGTGTACTATTTTACTAAATTTTTATGGATCTATAATTATTTCAAAATAAAAAGTTTTTAAAAATCAAATCCTATGGCCCACACCAATGAGTCTGCTGTATGAATTCTATAGGGGAACAGAATCTGTCACCCCAAAATATGTCTCTTTGGCCTATTAATTATTTTAAGCCAGCTGTTTTCTAAGAAGTTGTAAACATGGGGGGAAACTCTGAAATCCAAGTACAACCTACACTTTTGTAAGAAATATTTATATTTATAAGGGAAATCCTTAAATCCTTATAAGGGTGTCTTCCTCTGTGCCTGGAAGCGGTGATCAAATTTCTAGACACTCATCAGTGAGAAGGAGTTGACCTAAATCTGCATGACAACCTCACTCCTGTTTGCTGCGCTTCTCCTGGCAGCCTCCCATACCTGGTCCTCCCCAGCCTCAGCATCCTCTCTTGTCTTTAGCTGAGGATGATATTTAAGGGGAATTTTCAGCCATTTTGGTGAGTTACTCAGTTTTCCTGGGTCTCCCGAGGTATGTGTGTTATTAAGCTTTCATTTGACTTTCTCCTGTTAATTTGTCTTATGTCAGCCTAATTTTTAGACCAGACAGAAGAACCTGGAAAGGTAGAGAAAAATGTCTCCATCCTCAACAATCCCTTTGGACTTCTCTCAGCTCCTCTAGATTACAAAGAAACAAAACAAAAACAGCGTTTTGGTGAGTAAGTCAGTTTTCCTGGGTCTCCCCCAGGTATGCATGCTATTAAACTTTGTCTGATTTTCTCTCAAAAAAAAAAAAAACAAAAAAAACAAAAAAACAAAAAACAGGAGTTTTCGTATAGGAATAATCAGATAATATATTGTTGTTGTTATTTGCATTGGCAGATTACTTGAGGGTCAGAACAATACATTGTTTCTCTCCAGTGGGAACGCAATGAGATAAAATAACCCAAGATGGAATCCTTGATAAACACACAGACATGCACTTTCTCCTTCTCCAGTCTTTCTTCTCTGTCTCAACAAATGCCTCTCCCCCATCGCCCAGTTTCTGACACCTCTTTTCCTCACTTCCTACATCCAATCTATTCCAAAATCTTCCTGATAATCCCTCCAAAATACCTCAAGTTTGCTTTAAAAAATATACGAAGGGAAATGAGAGTTCACAGGAGACTGAGACAAGGCATCTGACATAAGGGAGAGAAGTCAGGAGAGCATGCAGAACAGAAGCTGAAGGAAAAAAGAAGACTCAGATAGGAGAGTGGTTAACAGTACCACATGCTGCTAAGATGTTAAGAAGAGAGACAGGAAGCCATCATGTAAAAAGAAGAGAGTTGATCACTTTGTTTAGAGTAGCTTTTATAGACTAAGTCCAGGCTTCAGTGCTTTGAAAAATGTATGCTAAGTGAGAAAGCGTAGATAATAAATACAGAAAATTCTGCCTTCGATGCTGGCTATGAAGGGAGAAGAGAGAGGAAAAGCTGACAGGGACATGGAGTTTTTGATATGTGAAAGCCTCGAGGTTCAAAAAAATTCTCCTAGTAAAGAGTCATAATTACTTTTCTTCCATGATAGCTCTTATTTTAGAATTATTTTAATACTCTGAAAATATATTTAGTAATTCATATTTATGAAACTGTCAACTAAACCAAACAACATAAGACCTGTGATGTCAAGTTTTATTCTGGGTTTTACTTAGAACTATAACCTGGGACACAGAGTAGCTCTGAGGGAGCTGCCCTGAAGAGGCAAGGGGAGAAGCTGTGACCAGATAGGGTAGGGGGTCCCCAGAGAAAGAGAACCAGGCACGGCTTTCTTGACATAAGAGAAGCCATCTTTGGCCTAAGCTATTTTGTGATCTAAGTCTGGCCATGTGCTTGCCCTTGAACAGGTCTCAGTAATTGATCTTAAGACAACAAAAGAATGAGGAAACAAAGGACTATTAACAGGCAAGAGAAGTAACAGTAGCAAAGATAATATATCAGTTGGAAAGACCCCCAGTTCTGTTTCAGCGGCAAAGATCAGCCTGATCCGCTCAACCACCAGATCAGCTGGAACCTAAGGGATGATGCTGCTGAACTCTCCTGACCTCTCCTGACCTCGTGACTCCCATCAGCTAGAGCTTGGACTCTGTGGCCCGCCTAAGCCCCTTCATGAATATGCATGTATCCTTAGTTTAAACTTCCCCAATTTTGCTGTTTGGGGAGACACAGCTTTGGGAAAGATCCCCAGGGTGCTCCTTACTTGCTGCAAGTTATCAACCTTCCTCCTTCTGATTTTGACATGGGTGTGTCTTTTGGCTCCAAACCCACCAAAAAGCAAACTCAGTTTTCAGATAAGAAAACCATATATACATTGTGTTTGTGTGTATATATTATATATATATATATATTACATATATATATAATTTTTGGCTATATATTTTATATATATATATAATTTTGACTAGGGGATGCCTGCAGTCAAGCACACATCTCAGTAAAAGACTACTGGTAGTCACAGGAACAAACATCTCAGTTAATGGTTTTAGTGTTTTTCTGTATATGGGAAAATGCAAGAATCTGGGATCATTAAAATTCTTTCTGGGAAATACATCTAACTATCTAAAGGGCCTGTTTTTCCAAAGCACAGAGTACCTCATCCTGTTTTTCATCCTGAATTCCTTTCAGGGTGCACTGTTGGTCAGTGACCAGAATAGCTAAAGACTTAATCCTTCTAGAACTGGATGGCAGGGAACATTCTTTGTTTTACAATATTCACTGCTCAAATTAGTTAAAACCAAGAAGAATTGAAGCCTTCTTACTCCTGCAGACTAGGGCAAGGGTGACAAGAAATTAGACAGAGCTGCATTTGCTCATAACTTTATAAATTAACTTTTTACTTAGCATGTAAAACACAACTTAAATATCTATAGTGTTGGGAATCAGCTGAAATTTTCCAAATCCCCTTAACTGAAATTTTAAAAAGTTATGTTACAGGAGAGTAGGTTCTTGTCTCGTGCAGGAAGAATTCAGAAATGAGACACAGAAGTCAAGAAAGCAAAGCAAGGATGATTAATCCAGAGTACACCTTCAAGGGGAGAAGTGGGCAGACTCAGATGAGTAACTGCCTTGAGTTTCTTCAGCAAATTGGTTATACGGGGTATAAAAATAAATGGGCGGAATATTCATTGGAGAGGGAGGGGTTTGGGGTCACTGATTTTCATCCCAGCTCACTTTCCTGAGGGGAGGAGGAATTTTTGTCTTAATGGAAAGTGTTATGGCATTCATGAATAATAGGTACATCTTATCTGCAAGGCTAATTTTATCCTAACGAGGGCATAATGAGCAGAAGGTTACATTTGGATGAGGGCATAAAAGGTTACATTCAGATGTCGGAGATTCCTGCCTTATCCATATACCTTTCTCTATCTGCCTCCAGGACACTTAACCCAAAATATGTGGTTTCTTATCAGTCCAAATTTCCCTGATTTTCTTTGTCTGCACAGGGATCCCCACTGTTCACAAGATGTGTGGTTTCCTGCCATTTGGCCCGTGCCCCCCTTTCTCTGCTCATATCTAGCTACCTGCCTGCTCTAACACTTATGCTCAAACTATTTCACATTTCGCCATCTCCTGCATTTCTTTCCACCCTTTTCCCCCTTTACTTCCTCTATCTCTAGTCCTATATCCTTTATTTATTCATGTGAATAAGTTCTTAATTGCAGGTATTTCAAATTCTGTCATTCAATTGAACATTTTTGAATATCTAGAGATTTAGCAGTAGTGTTAGGGGCTGTGAGAGATAAAACATGAGTGTGCTATTATGTTGTTCCCTGTGGTTAGTATCTGTGATGTTGTGGTTTAGAAGAATGCCAGGCCCTTTAGTACGTACCTTTATTGTTGTTGTTACTGTTAAAAGTCTACAGTTCAGAGCCTACAGAATGCACTGGGTACATGAGCCAGGTAGCATTTATCATAAATATAGAGACAGACAAACAGAGAGAGTCTATGGTATAGGGTAAAAGTGTTGGCTTACAATGTAGTATGGGAATCAAGACCAACACCAATAAAAAACAATTAGTTCAAGTGCAGGGCAATATAATTAAAGGCTAAATAGTGTAGTGCAAACCCTAAATCAGGGATGGTGAAGTCCCAGCTCAAATGCCACCACCTGCCCCTGCCTCACCAGTGCAGACACTCACAGCTGAGTCTAGCTCTTGTGCCCACTAGGTCCAGAAATGGCCTCAAAATCCCCAGCAGAATTCCTCCGGGCAGCCATTCTCAAATGGTTGCAGCTGGTATTCAAGAACTCTGTTTGCCATCATTGCTATAAAGGTTTATATTTAAAAAGCACAGTGAGTAAGTCAGCCTGGAATGGAGAGCAGCTCCAGGCCTCCCTCCTGGAAGTGAAGGTGGGCAGGCAAGGAGGCTGAGCACAGAGAGTAAATGTGGACACTTAGCCATCAGTGCTTAAGCCGCAGGACTTCCAGCAGGAGCTGGGAAAGCCATCAACCTGCTGGAATTCAAACTAAAGATAAAGCAGTGATTTTATTCATTCCACAATATTTACTGAATGCCTGGTCCTTGCCAGACAGGAGTCCCAATTTTCCTCTTGAGAAGTTGTAGAGGCAAAAAAGAAGACATTGTAACACTTGTCCACAGCATTTAACCCCTGTGGTCTTGCTGAAACTGGGAAGCTGTATTAGTATCTAAGGACTGCTGTATCAAAGTACCACAAACGGGGTGGCTTCAAACAACAGAACTGTATTGTCTCACGTTTCTGGAGGCGAGGAGTCAGAATTCAAGGTCTCAAAAAGACCATGCTCACCTCTGAAACCTGTAAAAACATGCTTCCTTACTTCTTTCCAGCTTCTAGTCTGCTGGCAATCTTTGGGGTTCCTTGGCTGGCAGCCACATAAATCAAATCTCTGTCTTTGACGTTGCGTGGCATTCTCCCTGTGTCTCCGTCTCCACATGGCCACCTTCTTATAATGCAACAACCCTATTTCCAAATAAGGTCACATTCTGAAGTGCTGAGGGTTAGGACTTCAACGTATCTTTTGGGAAACACCATTCAGTCTGTAACTGGGGCTCAACCAGGAGACCTCTTAACCTTTACCATTTTAAACAGTGCAAACCAGTGATGAGTAAGATACTAGTTTAAAAAAGTGCTCACCCCTAATGATCATGAGCCTCTGCTTAACACCTCTAGGGACGAGGCAGTCACCACCATCTGAAATAAAGGTGTTCTATTTGATTCCTCCTAATGTTGTGCCAAAATCTACCCACTTGTAGCAGGTTTGCAACAAGCTTGCAGGTGGCAGCCTCTCGGATATTTGAAGAAAAGTGTCATGGTCCACATGGTTTCTTCCTTTTTTAAAAAATGCAATTTATTTATTTATTTATTTTATCAAAGCATAGTCAGTTACAACGTGTCAATTTCTGGTGTACAGCTCAGTGTTCCAGTCACATGGTTTCTGTCACCAGCTGAGCATCCCCAAATCCCCTCGTCTTTCCTCCTGACACCCTCATGGCTGCTCTGCCCCGTATGGGTTCCAGTCGGTCTTCCTTCTCAAATTGTGACATTAGTAACCAGGCAAAACAGCCTGAAACATGCAGACTGTGCTAAAATGAATCACCTCCCTTGTTGAGAAACTGGAGGCATTTGCTTTTTTCTCACTGACTTTGTTTAACCATCAGGTCTGTTTTGTGTATTCTGCCAGTTAATGCCTCCCTCATCCGGAACCCATGCAGTTATCTAATCTTTGAGAAAATTGGGATAACATAAAAGAGAATAAAAGCCAATTACCAACCAGGTGGAGAATCTTCCAAAAGTTCTCTCATCAGTCATCTGCCCTAGGGAGGTAACCTTGCAGCAGAACAGAGAGAAGAGAGAAAGTTCTGACTCCTGGCAGATGAAGAGATGAAGAGGAAACTGAAGGCAAAAAAGGAGACTTAGGACTTGCTGCTGCCTGAGAGGGAGCCACTGATAGAAAAAGTGGAGCTGATGGGAACTTCAGAATGGAGAACAGAGATGAAAGATGAGGAAAGAAGGAGATGACCTAAAAAAAACCAACCTTCAAGGATCCAGCACAGGAAATGTCCTTGTTGGGACACTGCAAAGTCTGGGAGGTGACGCCTCATGGTCCGGGACACCCTGATAAGACAACATAACTAGATCAAGGGGCACAATACCCACATATCTGAATCTCAATAATCTGGATTCATCCCTGGTGACTTTAAATAAATTGTTACTTGAACCTTCTTCGGGGCTCCATCTGTGAATCACCTCAGCAGAAGTGATGACCAAGCAGGAGCAGGGTGGAGGGGAGAACTCATCTACCTCCAAGCAAACATCTTCTCTGGTCCGCTGTGAGCATCAGAGAGGATATCAGAACACGCTACGGCTGCAAACGGACCCGCCCAGAGGCAACAACCTAGCTGGAGAGTGGGACAGTTCCCTTCCCTCCTACCTAAATTTACACATATACAGTTAGATATAGAAGTATCCACTGACAGAGACAGACACAGAGTCACAACCATAGCTTCATATGTACCAGATGTTGCAAAACCTACCCAAGTTCACACACTTGGTAGAGCTGTTGGGGGCCTAAGGAATGCAATAAATTGCAGCCTTCATCCCCATCTTGTGTATGAAAACCAACAGATGAAGGAACCAAAATACCCATTCAATTCCTAACAAAAGCCAAGTTGGAGGACACAGCCTGGTGCGAGAACTGAGAGGACTGCCCAGGGAGGCCCATCTCTGGCTATATTCCTCCTCCATCTCAGGCAGCACTGGGCCCAGCAAGACCTGGTCAGCACAAGGGAACCAAGGCGGGTGTCCACATGGGACCTCAGATGGCGAAGCAGCCAGTGTACTCATCCTCAAGTGACAGTTCAGAAAAATCTGTCTCCATTGGGCTGGAGTGAGTTTAGGGAAAGAGGGAACCTGAGATCACTTAGGGAATATTTCACCCCACATACACCAGAGGGAAAGAGGGGTCTCCTCTCTGACCAGAGGCAGAGCCAAGATGGGAGCCCAGACCCACCTGGCACCAAAACCCCCGCTCTTAACCACTGCGGTGTCTATAAATGAATGTATGAACTACCAGCAGGGAGGGCTACCAGGAGTCCACTTTGCTTGAGAATTTTGGGGAGATGAGAGAGAGACTGTGTATGTTAGAGAGAAGGTATACTGGGAGGACAGTACGGTATCTCTGCCTCACTGCACGCAGCCCAGCCTCCTGGACAAGGGAGGAGTGGAGAGAGAGAGACTAGAAGCACATGTTGAAATAACATTTTCCACTGAACACTCTGTGAGCACTGAGGCACAAGCAGACCCACTCTGTCCAGGGGATAAAGTATAGCACGGAGTCAGGGAGAGAAAAGCTCCCCACTTGAGTGTGGAGATCTGAGCAGCTCTCAAGCCATGAGGACTCCACAGCTCCTCTTTGCTCCAGTGACAGAAGTGGCAGAGGCCGTGCAGGGAGCGCTGGGCGCCAGGGCTGACGTGCCCGTGTTTGGTTCACTACAGAAAGATGGCGACACCATGTGCACCAGTTAGGGATAGGTTGGCTCCATTAAAACATAATTAATTTATTTTAAAACTTGTGTATTAGTTTTCTATTGCTGTGCAACAAATGACCCCAGAATTAACGGTTTAGAACAGCACACATCTGGTATCTCACAGTTTCTGCGGGTCGAGCCTGGGCGCTGAGCTGGAGTCCCTGTTTGGTCTCACGTGGCCAAAATCACAGCATCAGGCTGCAGGCTCTGCTGAGGCTTAGCTGGCAAAGGATCCACTCTTGTGGGCAGAAGTCAGTTCCCTACAGCCACAGGGGCTTCATTTTCTAGCTGGCTGTCAGCCGGAGGCTGCCCTTAGCTCCTAAAAGCTGCTCTCAGTTCCTAGCCACGTGGGTCTCCCAACCCAGCAGTGCACAACATGAGAGCTCACATCTTCAGAAAAGGCAGGAGAGACTCCAGCAGGAGGAGTGCCACGATCTCCTGTCACCTTCGCCAAATTCTGTTGGCTCCAAGCAAGTCACGGGCCACACCCACATCAGAGGGAGAGGAGCCGCAGGGGCATGAGGACCGTGACCTATTCCAGTGGCTCCGAGACCAACGCGATCATTGGAATCCGGGGTGCTGCACAATGCAGATTCAGAAAGTGATCCAACACCTACTACTGAATTAGGATTTCTAGAAGGAAGACCAAAGGTTTTTTTTGTTAAATGAAGTTTTTAGGGGAGTCTGGTAATCATCCAAGTTTGGAACCTACCATTATAGACATTTTCAAAAAAAAAAAGTTACCACCTGTTTCCCTTCTCCAGCCTTGGCTTCCTAGGATTGGGGTATAGATTTATTTGCGAGTCTAAACCTCTGCCCAGTGATTCCAATGCCTCTACTGCTGTTTATGGACACTGTTAAATTAATCATACTGACATTACTAGGTGATCTGGAAGTGCCCAGCATCACTCAGCTAGGGAGTTTCTCAACCCTGGCACTGTTGATACTTTGCCCTTACTGGTATTTCGTCTTTGTTGTGGGGCCATCCTGTGCCCTGTGGGACATCTAGCAGCATCGCTGGTGCCAGTCCCACTACCTCCAACTCTGACAACAAAAATGACCTCCAGTCATTGCCAAGTGTCATTCGGGGTCAAAATCATCCCCAATTAAGAACAACTGTGACATTTCACAGAAGCCCAGAAAATTCATGGCAGGAAAAGTGTTAAAGTAAACGAATAAACACTGAGTAGAAATCAAGGAAATGCACCTGAAATGTTAGGCTGTGGATGCCAGAGTCCAAGCCCCGTCTTCCTGTGTACACAAACCGTGCCTTCTGTATTTCTTTAGAGTTTCCAGAAGCCTCACATTTTTCCTTTGTGTATCACGTACCTCTCCACGAACCCCACTCCAACACCAAACGCAAAGAATGAGGAGGGAGGTGAAGGGGGCTGGTGGTCAAGTTCCTTTCAGCTCATTCATGTCAAATTCTTATAACACAATAACCCCCCCTCAGATATCCCATATCTCACCATTAAACAGGTTCAATTAAGGAGATGCGCCAATGACATGATTTTAAGCTAAAATAAAAACAACACTGATAATAAATAGCTGGAAATGTTCATTTTTATTGATAAATCATGGTTTCCTATTGAATACATATTCAAGTACAATTGACAACAACATAATACTTGAACACCTAAAATTTAAACTTTCAGAATCACCCTGGTTCCATATAGAAAGCTTTAGTTTCTGGAAAAATAATATTTTATTTCAACAGTATCTTTCTCATATGCAAAACAGCTTTATAAAAGAGAGGATTTATGAATAAAATCTTGTAATACTTCCTGTGTACAAAAAACAATTGTCTCTACCACATCAACTATACCCTACTATTTTAAAAATTCAAAACATAAAGGCTTGAAAGACCAGAACAGAGCCACTCTTTATTAAACCTAGCAAAGATAAATCTTAAAGAGCTGTAAGTAGAACATGGAACAATCTTCCACCGTCGATTCAATACATGGGCAGAAGAGTGGTAAATCATGGCTTCATGGCAACGTGAGACAGAATTATTCTTAAATATGTAGCGACACATATGTCAGTATCATCCCCATTACGGAGACACACACATACCAGTGTATAAGCGTCCTTTGAAGTAAGAACTTAGAAAACATCTATTTTCCTGTGTTACAATCATGGAAATGAAATGGCAACATTTTACAGAATAACACAACGTGGCGCTGTCTTTTGATGAGGCACATGAAAACACAACTCAATGGCCAGAGAGAGTTTTGAAACAAGCCTACTCTCACTCACACATACTTCATTAAAAATATATATTTACTGCTTACTTTCCGGAAGAAAGTAGGATAACAGTCCTCTATTCAAAGTCACGATAAAAATAATTGCACCTCAAATTACTCCCAATGTAACTTAAGATATTTAATATTAACACGAATATCATTTGAATAGATGATAGAAAAATTTTAAGTTCTTAAAAGTGCTATCTATGCCTTATTGGAATTTGAAAACAAAGAAAAATAGGAATATACTTCTATCTAACAGAAGCCCTTACTGAGGATATATAAGGTTCCGAAGCTTAATCCAAGAGTGAGTCCACTTACTGTAAGGGTCTCAAATTTACAAAGTGCAAGAAAATGATGCACTGAAGAATATACATAAGGGTATCTGGACCCATGGTAGCCACTTGACAAACCCGAAATAAGTACTGTCCTTATGTTAAGAAACCTTGACAAGGAGATATTTACACCATATTTTTTTTATAGAATTCAGTATTAAACTTCAATAAAGCAAATTAGAAAAAGTAAGGCTGTTACAAAGAACTCCAGATTACATGGTTAATGAAATGGCGCCTTTAAAGAATGACAAAGACAAATCATAGCTCCAATTTTTAAAAAATGTCATAGGACAGCCAGAAATGTCGAATGGTGTCAAACTGAATTACATCAAACTAATTGAACTATATCAAAATAAAGATAATTAGCATTAGATTGCCAGACTATTTATAACTAAATTTAATATAAACAAAAAGTATGGTTAAATACAACTTGAAAAATATATATATAGCCAGCTTAAAACAAATGGAAGCAGGGAGAATTGCTATATACAATCCCGAAAAATTCCCATGTGTAGAATATAGTATTGCGTGTATAAGTGACAAGTGTAACAGGGCAGTCCAATAAAAGGAAGCATTTCATTGGCCCAGCGTATTTTAATGGGCTTTAATTTCTTTCTTAGAATTGTATCAGAAGGTAGAAAGACGGTGAAACCGCAGCATTGTTCTGTCCTTGAGTTATGTGGCTGTTAGTTACTCCCGATGTTCAGTCTCTGGAATCACTGGCCAGTCCAAACTGGAAGTGAGATACGCTGGTGTCTTAATAAGGTTCCCACTTAGTGGGGAAGACGGGGACCTTAGTTCATATTAGTAAATAAAGCTGATGGCATTCTAAAGGAAAAGTCGGCATAAGCAAACTTAAAGGTGAAATGAGGTTTTTAATATTAATATTCATAGCATGTGAAGAAAAGAGTCATTACTATTTATTACTAAGCCGTGTCCTCCTCTCTTCCGCATCCCAGTGGCTTTGTGGTCCCCTGTAAGCCAAGCCCGCTGCTGCAGGAGAGCCAGTGTTCTGGGAGGCAGAAGGAAGAAGGGCCACATGCAGCTCAAGGCCACGCTGGCGACCCTCTCCTCCACCTGCTCCTCCTTCTCTTCTTCCTCTTCGACCCCCTCCTGCTCCTCATTTTTAACACATTTGTAATAAAAAGAGATGCACTGCAATTTGAGTTACAAGGTGAGCTTTTAACCTGAAAATCTGAAATAATTCACAAAATACATACTAGAGTTCTAGTTTTCAGTGAGGAAGAAACATGGTCTAAAAAAGCAACAAGTCGTCTTCCGATGGCTTTCCACTCCATTGTTTCCAGGATTCTACACTAGAAGTCCAGCATGAACAGAAAACAAGCTACAGAATGTGAGCTATGGCTGGTCAGTCTGAGGTCCCCTGGCCAGGGAGGGGGAAGGGGTATCTTTTGCCAACACCATCCTCCAACTTTCTTACAAGACACTTTCACCTCCAAAGAAAGCCTAGGATATAAAAGCCGAAATCCCCACGCAGGAAGGACAAACACAAGAGCCTTTTTCAGATCAGACTGTTTCAAAGGCGTAACACAACTGAAAACTTTTCCCTACTGAAAAGGAAATCATATGTTTGATATTTACCAGCTTTCTCCGTAGATCTTTCTTTTAGCATCTCTTTTCTATATACAGATTTCAAGCTTTCAAAAATTACTGAATGCTGGAAATTCCTACCTTTGCTTCCAAAATATCCATTAAACAATCCCTGAATATCCACCCCACTGTAATTTCTTTAAATTCACTAAAATGACAACATTCTTTTAAATATTCACTTTAAAAGATACTATTTGCATATTTTATTTTTGGATTTACTTTTAAACAGACGAAAATACTGTATGTAATGCAGTCTCTTGGGAGCCCATGGCAATCATGGTTCTACGTCCTTTTGAGAGAAATGCACTGGAGTTTGGGGGTGAAATTAAACCACTTTTTAGATTTAGTAAAAGATCTTTAAACTGTTTTTGACATGTCTAAAATATTTCAATATGTTTCAAAGGAAAAGAAGAAAGGAAGATGGCAAGGAAAGGAAGAAAGAAGGAAGAGAGAAAAAACAGGGAAGGGGGAAGAAGGAAGAAAACTTCTTTAAAGTTTTCACCCAGATAAATGAATATTATCCTTCCAAATACCGGGGAACCAATGACCCAGGTGCTCAAAATTTAAGAATCTTCTGTAAGATTCAGAGCAAGTATTAGACGTTACCAGACAGCTGGTAGTCTGACACTCAGACATCTGAGTCTAGAAGGTTCCACAGGACCCTGGCCAGTGCCCTATCGTACTTCACATCTCTCTGATCCTTGTCAAACCCCACCTTCTTTCCCAGACCATGGGGAGGTCAGCCTGCTGTGTCGCAGACAGGATTCTGTCACTCCCCTTGGCTTAGCATCCCCCATGACTAGCTGGCATGTGCCTCCTGATCCGGGATCTTCTGGTCCAAGTCACAGAAGGCACCTGTTGCAATGCTGTCTGAACAGAACCCGTGTGTGGGGCTGGGGTCCGAGAGGAGAACGTGCCTGGGGGCCCTCCGGGCACTTCCCAGCACACTCAACCTCTGAACCGCGGGCGGCACAGCAAAGCGCATCCTCCCTCTTCTCCTCTCCAGAGGGAAAACCGAAGAAGGTTAGGGCTGGGGTATGTGACCACATCTGGAGTGGAAAACCACCATTTATTTCCCTTTAAAAAAAAAAAAAAAGAATCACCATCTATGTCCAAGTAATACCTGATTAAGAAGGATGTACTGAGACCAGAGGGGCGGGCGTGGTGGGCAGAGGCTGAGGCTGGTACAGAAGAGACAGAACAAGCTCCGCCCTCAGGGTGTTTTCTCCTTGCTCCCAGGAAATCCATCACTGTTGATACTAAGCAGACGCTGATGTAAAGCAAAGCTTAAGAACCTAGGCTCATTTCCTCTAGAAAATGAAAAGAATCATCTAGAATAACATTTATTCTGGAGAAAACAGCCCGTCCAAAAAAAGTCCTAAAAGGTTTTAAGAGGGGGAAATGAAGAAACACAGCTGCAGTAATTAGGACTTTTGTTCCGCACGGAAGTCAGGAGAAGAAATCAATGCAGCTCTGCATGCGAGGACCTGTTGTCCACCATTGCCCCCCGACCCCATAACAAGAAAAAAAAACGGTGATCAGAGTAATCGGATGCAATATTTGATTACGAAAACAAGACAATCACACGTGACTTCTGGAAACAAAAGCGTTACATGGAGTGCTTAAAAAACCGGTCGCAGCCAACTTTGCAAAGAAAACAGAAGCGTGAAGCAGAAAAGGAGGCTGGCAGGAGGGGGAGAAGGGGAGGCTGAGGCCGCGCTGTCACAGAGCCCGCAGCCCTGAGTGTCGCCGCAGAGGTCACAGGAGGACAGCTTCGCTCTGGAGTTGTAGCTTCTCACCGCTCGTCTCCCTGTTCAAAGAGGCAGACATCAGTTTACATGCCTCCTTTGTTTAGAAACATGTACTTTGCCAGAACTTAAGAGCATTTCAATACACTCTTTCGAGTTTACCGCTTTTCATATAATTTTATTTTTCTTTACAAGAAACAACTGACATGCTCACGAGGGGCCCCGAGCTGCTAACCAAATCCAAGAGAGAAACAATGCTTTCGGTCCAACTTCTCCACCACCAGCAGCTGGCCAGCATTGAAAGAGAGGAAACAGACCACAGCTGCCCGCTGCAAGTCAACCACAGCCTGAAATGCCTGGCACAGGGTAGACTGTAGGCGGAGGATTTTTTAAACTCCTCGAGAGTTTATTTTAGGCTGACATTTTCTATGCATTCAAGTGAAGTGCTAATCATTAGAACTACTGAAGAGAAATATTTGCCATGGACTTTATTTTTTAAATGTGAAAATATGAAGAGAACCCTGCCTGTGCAATGCCTTGTCTCAGTGTCTTAAAACACTGACATACAGTCTTTAAAACTATTCAACTTGGGTAAATTTTATAGTAATATATATATATTATATAAGTAATATATATATATTATATAAGTAATATATAAAATATAACTAATATTTAAAATATATACATAAAGCACCAGTAACACTACAGTAAACTTAATCATGAAACATAAATTTTTATTTTTACAATTCTTAAAACTTTCTATTTTCGAATTTCTTCATGCGTTTTCAACAATTTTTAGTATTACAAATATGTTTTCTAACTTTAATAGTTTTCAAATAACAGGTTGGTTGGTTTTTATTATTCCAATCTTTCTAATGTTGTCCTTTTAAAATGTCCTCCTCATACATAAGTTATTTTCCTCAAAAATTTACACAGACTGAATCTTTTTTGCTTCTAAAATGTCTGAAATGTTCTCCATGCACCTAAGAAACGTCAGTTGGAGAATTTTTCAACTGGGTTATAAAATAACAAAGTTGGATAACTAGGTACTGTCACCCAGTCTCCACAGCGGATTCCATCCTTCCACCAGAAAAGAAGTGCTGCGTCAGTGCGTCCCCACAATGTCCCACGGGAACTGGGGGAAGGCTCTTTCCCAGCTCCAATAGGAGGCAAAAGACAAGAGGAGCAAAAGACAAGAGGAACTGGCTTGTTGACTCAGGAGGAGAGAGAGCTGGTGCTACTGCAGTCTTTAACGGGTGCTCCAGCATCACTACCAATGATGCGGGAAAGTTCCTTGTATTTTAAAGTGTAATTATCTACAACCACCTATCACCTGAAAATGTTCACGACTCGTGCATTCTGATGATTCTAAGCCACCAGGAATGCTCGTTCAGGACAAATGCGATTACGAGGTGCAACTTTAGTCGGGAAACCACACACCCGCAGAATCAGTCTGCGCCTGAACACAGATCCGTCCTAATTAACTTAGGCGATCTCCAAACTAGATCTCTACTTTCACATCCTAAATGTCTCACATTTGAATCAAAGAAGGTCGTTATTTTCCAAAGACTATATTTTTCTTAAAATGATTGCTTTAAAAATCTGTTACAATATATAAGTCTTAGCAGAAGATGACTCCCTCAGTGAAGAAAGAGCTAAACCCAGCTGAGGCTTTCCCGCTGTGGATGGTGTCCACCTTTCCTCCTGAAGAAGTGCCTTTTAAAACTGGAAACACAATGGGTGCTCGGAACAGGAGCAGAACCTTGGAAACCAAACAAACCTGAACTCTTCTCAAGTTTTCTTTGTAAAGTTTAATAACAGTGAGTTAAAAACCTAAAATGTTATGAGCAATAACATCACTTTTTAGTATCATATGCTAAATGCTATCATGTGATTATTTTTATAAATTATCAATTGTCTTCATTTAAATGGACAGCTCACCTCCTGCTCCCCAACCCCTTACACTCCCCCACCTACAACACTCTTCCCAGCAAAACCAATCCAGCAGGTGGACACTTTGAATGAATGAATCAATGAATGAATGCCTGGCTTAACTCCTAAAGTATTAGGAACTCCAAAACACACTTACTTGGTTCATAGTAATCCACTATGGACACTGAAGCATCTTGTGTATTTGACACTTTAAAGTTTCTCACAGCAGGAATATCAACACAAAACTGGGTTTCATTTACCTTGAAAAATACAAAAGATGTTTAAAGAGGTGACTATGTGTTCACAATAAAGTAAAAGACATCTCTTTCTCATTTCATTTTAGGAAACAGCTCTAGGAACTAACATTCAGGGAGTGCTTCACTTCTACACAGCCGGTACTGTGGTAAGAGCATTATATAAATTACATCACTTAACTTGTAAAACAGTCCTTGCAAGACTGGTGTTATTCTTAGTTCCATTTTACTGAAACAGATACTGAGAATCTGAGTGGTTAAGTAAGCAGGAGCTCAAATGTGCATGCTCCCGGCCCTGGGGCCTCACCCAGACCCAGCCTCAGCTTTGCACCCCAGCCCGGTGGCTGGTACCAACTCACACCAGCCCCCTTCTCTGGGGAATCACCCTTAGCTCACAGGAGCCACCTCATCCAGTAAGTGAAGCAACCGCAGGGTAGGGGCCACAGCCCACAATCAGTAACTGACCAATACGGGGTATGAAAGGCCAGCCTCCTGGCTTCTAGGAGCGGCAGCTTATGCGAATTTGACAATGTTGGTTAAGAAGTTCAAAATTGATGAATTCCTTCAAATATTCCAATGAGGAGTAAGTGAAAAGTCAAATTAATCAGTCAAAAAAATGTAACAGACACTCAAATTAAGACAACCATTAACAAGAACATCATAAAACTGGAAAACTCCAAAACCAATTATATTATTAAATAAAAATCTTAAATGTGTTTTTGAAGCCCTAAATTAGCTCAAGCCATATTTAGTGTATGAAAATTACTGAACAGCAAAACAATCTAGAGACCTAAACTGGATTTAACAGCTTTTTTAACCAAAGTGGTTTTTGAAGTCTTAAAACGACAAGAACATTAAGGAACTAGCTTTTTAAAAGTAGATCTGTTGCTGAAGAAATATAGTTGTTTTTGCAATTTGCAATTGATTCATACTTGGCAAAACTGAAATAAGAAACATACGTGTTTCCCCCAAGTGACATGAAGTCCTAAGAACACTTAGAACTCAGTTTTGATTCCACATATGAATTTCATATAGATGTCAGAATAAACTTATGTGCCAGCAATTTTGAGACATAACAAGTAGAGTTTTGAATTCTTCACTAACCTTTCTCTCACATATTTTATGCACCTTATTCTTGGATCAGTAATTTTCATACAGCAATGGAAAGAGTACATAAAAATTATATAATTTTGTGTAAAGGCCAAACCTCTGAAAATATTACAATGAAAGCACCTAACTTTTCAATGCAGGAACATTAGTTCCTTGGGAACATATTAAAATTTTTTTCATGGAAGCATTTTATTTTATTGAAGTATAATCAGTTTACAATGTTGTATTAATTTCTGGTGTATAGCATAGTGATTCAGTTATACGTATATATTCATTTTCGTATTCTTTTTCATTACAGGTTATTACAAGTTATAGAATATAGTTCCCTGCGCTGTATAGTAGGACCTTGTTGTTTATCTATTTTGTATATAGTAGTTGTATCTGCTAATCCCAAACTTCCTATTTATCCGTCCCCCTGCATTCCCCTTTGGTAAGCATCAGTTTGTTTTTGGTCTGTGAGTCCCTTTCTGTTTTGTAAGTAAGTTCATTTGTGGTTAATTTTTTTTTAGATTCCACATATAAGTGATACGTATTTGTCTTTCTCTGACTTACTTAACTTAGTATGATAATCTCTAGGTCCATCCATGTTGCTGCAAATGGCATTATTTCATTCTTTTTTATGGTTGAGTAGTATTTCATTGTGTATATATATATATATATATCTTCTTCATCCAGGCATCTGTCCATGGACACCTGGGTTGCTTCCATGTCTTGGCTGTTGTAAATAATGACGCCAAGTACGTTGGGGCACATGTATCTTTTCGAATTGGAGTTTTCTCTAAATATATGCCAGAAGTATACAGCAACTCTGTTTTTATATTTTAAGGAATATCCATACTGTTTTCTATAGTGGCTGCACCAATTTCCACACCACCAACAGTGTAGGAGAGTTCCCTTTTCTCCACACCCTCTCTAGCATTTATTATTTCAATGATGGCCATTCTGACTGGTGTGAGGTGGTATTTCATCAGTGTTGATATGCATTTCTCTAATAATTAGAAAAGCTGAGCATCTTTTCATGTACCTATTATTCATCTGTATGTCTTCATTGGAGAAATGTCTGCTTAGAACTTCTGCCCACTTTTGGATTGGATCATTTGTTTTCTTTTTATTGAGTTGTATGAGTTGTTTGTATATTCTGAAAGTTAAACCCTTGTCAGTCGCATTGTTTGCAAATATTTTCTAGCAGCCCATAGGTTGTCTCTTTTTTTATGGCTTCTTTGCTTTGCAAAAGCTTATGTTTGATTGTGCTCTATTTGTTTATTGCCTTGGGAGACTGACCTAGAAAACAGGATTTATGTCAGAGAATGTTTTGCCTATGCTCTCTTCTAGATTTATGGTGTTCTGTCTTATATTTAAGTCTTTAAGCCATTTTGAGTTTATTTTTGTGTATTGTCTGAGAGAGTGTTCTAACTTCACTGATTTACATGCAGCTGACCAGCTTTCCCAACACCACTTGCCGAAGAGGCTCTTTTCTCCACTGTATATTCTTGCCTCCTTTGTTGAAGATTAACTGACCGTAGGTCTGTGATTTTATTTCTGGGCTCTCTATTCGTTCCATTGATCCCTATATCTGTTTTCTTTTTTTGTGTGTGCCAGTATGACACTGTTTTGATTACTGCAGCTCTGTAATATTGTCTGAAGTCTGGGGTGGTGGGGTTTATTCCTCCAGCTTCATTCTTCTTCAGTATTGCTGTGGCAATTCTGGGTCTTTTGTGATTTCCATGTAAATTTTAGGATTATTTGTTCTAGTTCTGTGAAAAATGTCCTGGGTAATTTGATAGGGTCACATTAAATCTATGGATTGCTTTGGATAGTATGGCCATTTTAACAATATTAATTTTTCCAATCCAAAAGCATGGGATATCTTTCCATTTGTTTAATCATCTTTAATTTCCTTCATCATCTTTAGTTTCTTTTATCAATATTTTATAGTTCTCAGCATATAAATCTGTCACTTCTTTGGTCAGGTATATTCCTGAGTATTTTTGACACAATTTTAAAAGGAATCTTTTTTTTACTTTCCTTTTCTGATACTTCATCGTTAGTGTAAAGAAATGCAACAGATTTCTGTATGTTAATCTTGTAGCCTACTATCTTGCTGAATTTGTTTATCAGTTCTACTAGATTTTGTGTGGAGTCTTTAGGGTTTTCTATATATAATATCATGTCATCTGCATATAGTGACAATTTACCCTCTTCCCTTCCAGTCTGGATCTCTTTTGTTTCTTTTTCTTGTCTGATTGCTATGGCTAGAAATTCCAGTACTTGAGTAGAAGTTGTAAGAGTGAGTGTCCTTATCTTGTTCCAGGTTTTAGGGGGAAGGCTTTCAAATTTTCACCATTGAGTATTATGCTGGCTGTGGGTTTGTTATAAATAGCTTTTATTATGTTGACATATGTTTACTCTATACCCACTTTGGTAAGAGTTTTTATCATGAATGGATGTTGAATTTTATCAAATGCTTTTTCTGCATCTACTGGGATGATCATGTGATTTTTTGTCCTTTCTTTTGTTAACGTGATGCATCATGTTGGTTCATATTTGTATGTCAAACCATCCTTGTGTCCTTGGGATGAATCCAACCTGATCTTAGTGTATAATCTTGTTTATGTGTTGTGGGATTTGGTTTGCTAATATTTTAAGAATTTTTGCATTCATTGTCATCAAAGATACTGGCCTATAATTTTCTTTTTTGGTAGTGTCTTTGTCTGGTTTTGCTATCAGGGTGATAGTGGCTTCATAGAATGAGTTTAGGAGTGCTCCATCCTCTTCAGTTTTTTGGAAGAGTTTGAGAAGGATCGGTAAAAATTCTTCTCTGCATTGTTTGTTAGATTCCCCAGTGAAGCCATCTGGTCCTAGAATTTTGTTGGCAAGGAGTTGCTGTTGCTGTTGTTTTCAGATTCTATTCACTTCTAGTGATCTGTCTGTTCAAACTGTCTATTTCTTATTGATTCATTTTTGGTGATCTGTATGTATCTAAAAATTTGTCCATTTCTTCCAGGTTGTCCAATTTGTTGGCACGTAATTGTTCATAGTATTCTCTTATGGTTTTTTGTATTTCTGTGGTATCAGTCATAGTTTCTCATCTTTCATTTCTTGTTTTGTTTATTTGTGACCTGTGTTTATTCTTCTCTATTTGTTTACTCTTTCAAAAAAAAAAAAAACCAGCTCTTGGCTTGATTGATTTTTTTCTATTGTTTTTAATCTCTCTTTTATTTACTGCCTCCCTGATCTTTATTCTCTCTTTCCTTCTGCTGACTTTAGGTTTTATTTGTTCTCTTTCTAATTCTTTCAGAGGGTAAGTTAGGTTGTTTATCTGAGATTTTCCCTGTTTTTTAAGGAGGGTCTCTATCACTATGAACTTCTCTCTTAGGACTCCTTTTGTTTCATCTCACAGATTTTACTTGGTTGCGTTTTCATTGTCATTTGTCTCAAGGTATTTTTTAATTTTCTCTTTGATTTCATCATTGGCCCATTGGTTTTTTTAGTAGCATGTTGTTTAGTCTCCATGCATGTTTTTTTTTTTTTTTTTCGTTTCTCTTTCTGTGGCTGATTTCTAGTTTCATGCCATCTTGGTCAAAAAAAGATGCTTGAAATAATTTCTATTCTCTTAAATCTGTTGAGGCTTGTGGTGTCCAAGTATGAGATCTATCCTGGAGAATGTACCATGTGCACTTGAAAAGAATGTATATTCTGGTTTGTTTTGTTTTGTTTTGTTTTTGGATGTAACGTCCTGAAAATATCAATTAAGTCTTAACTGTTCTATTATGTCATTTAGAGGATCTCTGTTGCTTTCTTGATTTCTGTCTGGAATATCTGTCCATTGATGTTAGTGGGGTGTTGAAGTCTCCTACTATTATTGTATTCCCATCCATTTCTTCTATGTTTGTTGGTATTAGTTTTATATATTTAGGTGCACTTATACTGGGCGCAGATATGTTAACAAGTATAATATAATATCCTCATCTTGTATTGATCCTTTTATCATTATATAGTGTCCTTCTTTATCTTTCTTTATGGCCTTTGTTTTAAAGTCTATTTTGTCTGATATGAGTATTTCTACCCCCTCTTTCCTGTCATTTCCGTTTGCATGAAATATCTTTTTCCATCTTCTCACCTCCAATCTATGTGTGTCCTCTGCCCTAAAGTGGATCTCTTATAAGCAACATATAGTAAGTAGGCTCTTGTATTATTATCCAATCTGCCACTCTATGTCTTTAGATTAGAGCATTTAGTTCACTGACATTTACAGTAATTATTGATAGATATGTGTTTATTGCCATTTTAAACCTTGTTTTCCAGTTGATTTTGTATTTCTTCTTCATTCCTTTCTTTTTCTTTTTGTTTTTCCTTTTGTGGTTTGATGATTTTCTTCTGTATTATGCTTGAGTTCTTTTCTTTTTGGCTTTTGTGACTCTATTTCATGTTTTTGATTTGTGGTTACCCTGTTTTTCAAGTATGTTAATCCATTACTATATCTACTTGGTTTAAACTGGTAATCATATAGGCTCAAACATATTCTAAAAAGAAAGGAAAGCATCTACATTTTCTTACTCTCTTCTCCCACCTTTTATGACTTTGATGTACTCTTTTGCATCTTCATGTTTATTTTGCTGTTCATTGTGGTTACTGCATTTCCAATGATGGTTTTCTCATTTCTATAGCTTCCTGCTTCTTTTCTATTTAGAGAAGACCTTTCAATATTTCTTTCAGGACAGGCCTTGTGTTGCCATATTATTCTAGTTTTTGCTTGTCTGAAAAATTCTTTCTCTCTCCTTCTATTCTAAATAATAATCTTGCTGGGTAAATTATCCATGGTTGCAAGATTTTCTCTTTGAGGACTTCGAGTGTATCTTGCAACTCCAATCTGGCCAGCAATGTTTCTGTAGAGAAATCGGCTGATAGTTAAAAGGGGATTCCCTTGTAACCACCTGTTTTTTTCTGCTGCTTTAGAATCTTCTCTTTTATCTTAAACTTTGGCTCTTTTAATTATAATATGTCTTGGTGTTGGCCTAGTTGGGTTCATCTTGTTTGGGACCCTGTGTGCTTCCTGTACCTGGATATGTTTCCTCTTTTAGGTTTGGGAAGTTTTCAGCCATAATTTTTTCAAATACATTTTCAATCCCCTTTTTGCTTTCTTCTCCTTGTGGGACCCTTTTAAAGCACAGATGAGCATGCTTTAGGTTATCCCACAGGTCTCTTATACTCCTTCCTTTTTTTCTTTTGTTTTTCTGTCTGCTGTTCCAATTGGGTGATTTTTATTATCCTGTCTTCTAAATCACTTATTTGTTCTTCTGCATTATTTAGTCTGCTATTTATTGCCTTTAACTTGGTTTTCATCTTGGCAATTGAGTTTTCTGATTTTAATTTATAGTTTCTAGTTCATTTTTTACAATAATTTGTATTTCTATCAGTAGCCTCTCTTAATTCCTTCAGTGGTTTTATTATCTCTTTTTTGAACTCAAATTCTGATAGACTGGAGAAGTCTGTTTCATTGTTCTTTTCAGGGGATTTCTCTTGTTCTTTTAATTGGGAGTGGTTCCTCTGCTTCTTCATTTTTCTTATATAGTTCTCTGACTCTATGTATTTAGGAGTAATAGTTATATACTGCAGTCTCGATGGGCTGCTCTTATGTGGGAGCATCCTTGTGTAGGCTGTGTGTGTGCAGTATATTTTTGTGTGAGGGCCATTTTTAGTATGATGGCTATCATGTCTTCCCTCCATGTGTGCTACCTGTTATCCCCTTGATAGGGAGTCTGTCAGTGTTGTGGTGCCCGGAACCTGCACCAGACACTGAGCAGGGCCTCCTCTTTGCTCTGTGGTTGCCACAGCCCTATCGGGGGCTGGGTCTGCCCCCTAGTTGTTGGAGTAGAAGCCCCTAGATCTGAACTGCTGTGTGAGGTAGGTGGGACTGGAGTGCTTCCTCTGGGAGAGGAGCCACTGAGTAGCCCTCTGCAGGAGCCGTCCACCTAGAAGTGCCTTCCATGGTGTCTCTTGTCACTTGTTGTGCAGGCTCACAAAATACACTATTATTGGCACTGCCTTCAGCCCCACCTCAGCTGTGGGGATGCAGGCAGCCTTCCCTGGTGTTCCTCAGGTGTTCTATTCACAAAGCCACCAGGGAAGATCCACTCAAGTCACACACCTGAATCTGCCATGGCCATGGGCAGGCCCCAGCCCTGCCTCCGTGTCCACACCCTGTTAATTCCAGGCCTGCCCCAGCTGTGCACCAGTATTCTGCTCAGATGTCCTGGAGACACTGAGCTTAAAAGGTACCAGCGATATAAATCTGCCATATCTACCTGGGATACCACTCAAATCTCAGTCCATCTTCTGAAATCATGTGGCCCCTGGGAATGGACTCAGATTTCAGCCTGGCCTCCACTGGGGGTCAACCTATCAGCAATTGTGCCCTTCCAGAGCAAGCCAAGAAGGAGACTGCTATGGCAGACTGGGCTCCTTTGCACGCACTCCCAGCCTCAGCCTGTGCTGAACTATAGTCCCTCCAGGCTGCCTCCATGCAGCCAACTCCAGTCCTCCCTCCAGGTCTGTCCTCCAAAGCCCAAGCTTCATTCAGCACCCAGTCCCAGTACATGCCCACAGGCTCGCTGCTTAGGCTGGGGACCTCACAAGTCCTCTGTCCAGGTTTCTCCCCATTCTGTCTGCCACAAAGTGGCTGCTGCACTCTCCTCTAGCCACTGAAGCTCCGCCTTTGTCCAGTCTGCCCTCCCTGCTGGTGCAGGGGCTTCCCAGGGTGAGGGCACTTTTCCTCCCCAGGGCTCAGGTCCTGCCCTGATTCTTTTTTTTCCCCTCCTATCCAGTTACATGGAAATGTTTCTTGTAGATCTATGTGTATAAGATCTGCCAGAGTTCTGTAGGTATACTATGAGTACTGTTCCACATGGAGGTGTATTTTTGATGTATTTGTGGGAGAAGGTGAGCTCTGTGTCTTTCTATTCTGCCATCTTGAAGCTGCTCCATTCATGGGAGTATTTTAGAACATGTGATTAAAGCTTTCACCATCAGCACTTTTTTTTTTTTTCAGCAGCAGCAGCATTTAAACAAATATGTTTAGCAATTCTCTGAGGCAAAGGAGTTCTCAAATTGAGATCTGGATTGCATTTTAGACATTATAACATGGCAATTTCTGTATGTTTTACATCTGGTATGAAACAGATTTCCTTATCAAGACTTTTGGGCTCACCATTAATAGCAATTCTCTTTAAACTAATTTTATAATCATATATTTTTAGTAAGGAAAAATATACGGTTGCCATGTGAAAGTTATTCAGGGACACAAAAGGCCGAATACTAACTTAGAATGAACACGTGTAAAGTAAAGTAGACTTCCGAACACAATAAATGATGGCTCTGGCAATGGTTACCTATGTGAAACAGGTTTTACTACTTACAGAATCTAAGTAGAGGTTGAGTTTCCCATGATCATGTTCCACTTTTTTCAAGGTCTCACTCAGGGGAATGGCGTCTGAGGGCACGGTAAAACCACTGAGGAGGTTAACTTCCATAAGGGCCATGCCGCTTCTCGTTGGACCCAGAAATCTAAATCAAAGAAGAGAGGGTGGAAGGGAACCCTTTAGCAAAACCCTAAAGAGTAATGCATCATCATTAGAGTAACAACTGTGCCTTTTAAGGAGAAAAAAAACTATCTCCATATAAAAAATAAAAATGACAACAGCCAATATTTTCCAAATATTTACTGTATGGTTGAAATTTAAAAAATCATTATAGAAAACTGTAAAAAGGTTAATCCTTTCCTTACAGATACGAAATCCTTGTATCTTTCAACCACGTGGCAGCCCGTATGAAATGCCTGCCGTGTGGTGGCTTGTGCACCTAGGTTGTAACGTGTGCAGCCCTTGCCCCTTTGGCAGGCAACTCTTGTTTTCTAGTAGTGTTTCCAAACTGCAGTGTATTTTTCATCTTCCCAAAAGTTGACAGAACTAAGATCTCCAGCTCAAAGCCAGGAATTGAAAAAGAAGCATCACTTGACCACTCAGCACTAGACAGTGGCCAAGTCGTTAACAACCTTTTCTTCATCTGGTTTTAGACAGAGAAGACCCATCCTTCCCTTTCTTCTTCCACATGCTTGGAGCACATTTTCTGTTTTCTTTGGCCACCTTGGGAGAATGACAAGCCTTGGAAAGTTTTATTACACTGCTCATTCTCTAACCCTGTGCGATCATCAGAGCATCTGGGCACCCACAACATTTTGTCTCCTTTAAAACAAATATTTTTCTAAAATAAATAGGTGGCAAGCGCTTTTTGTCTGGAGCAGAAAGAGCCCTGCGTCGTGATGGGAAGGAGTCTGTCTCCAACGTGAAAGGCTCCTAGCATCGTGAAGTCAGTTCCTGTTGTCCTCCAAATGGCAAGAGCAAGAGGGGCCAGCAGAAAATCTTGCTTTTTAGAGCAGCAAACAGATGCCTGCCAAACATGACTGATGGAAAAACCATACAACACGAGTGCTGGCTGCAGCGGGCCCGGCAGTCCCAGGCAGCTGGAACCATCTGCTGGCTGATGCACGAGCCAGAAGAGATGCTATTGAAAACTAATACGGGCATTAAAACTAGAGGTGTTTGTATCTGAGCAAAAAGCACAGATGAGAAAAACAGCCAATCTGCTTAGGCACGGAGACTTCAGTACGTCGTCCAAAGTGCCTTGGTTGACCTGGTCTCTTCGCCAGCCATGGACAGATCTGTTAAATTACCCTGTCACCGAGAAACCTTGTCTGAGGTGAGTGAGGGCTTGGACCCAACTGATGAGAATAAAATGCCGGAAATACCAGCCATTTGTTTATAAAGTGTCATTGAAAGAATTCACTTAAGATTTTATTTGTGTTTTATAGCAGATTTTTCTCAGAAAACTAGTAGCAGCATCTGAATCCTTTTTTATAAAACCCCTCACCTGACATGAAAACACTTCTCTTCTCCAGATCCTCCAAAAAAAGAAGACAAAAAAGACACAGACATCCTCTACCTAGCAAAGTTTACTGTCCCATCTGACTCCTGATTCTGGATTCAGATTCGGAATCCCACCTCTTGGCATGCACCCCTGCACGGAATGAGGCCCCGTCGTGGTCTGAATCTCAGTCGCACCTGATTTCCCTCTTCTGTGTCTTCACGTGACCTTTCCAACAGGTAAACTCCCTCTCAGGGCACCGTAAGACTCTTCTTTTGTGCCTTTTCCCAAACTGGAATTTTACGCTGGCGTCAGGATTTAGGTTTATTAATTTCTGTCTCCCCTTCCAAATAGTAAGTTCCATGAGGACATCTCTGTCTTTTTGGCTGAACATTTATATTCCGAATCCTGGCCCTGTGCCTGGCACTTAAGGGAGTCTCAACCAGTATTACTGAGTGAATGAGTGACTGAAGGAGTGACTGAGAAAAGCAGGGATAGTACTAGCACCTACTTCATAGAGGTACTTGTAAGGGCTGAATGAGACGGGCGCGCGGGCGCCTGGTACCAGGCCTGGCAAGTGAGTCTGTGATAAATGTAGGTGGTTGTTGTTTACAACAATAATAATAACTTGATATTGTTGTTCTGGAACACAGCCCAGTTGCAAACTTAGTAAAGTATAATGGGAGTCCTACTTTCTTCTCAGCTGGAAAGGAAGCCACCGCAGAGATTCTGATAACCCCGTGCGGCTGGTCCAAAATGCCCAATAAGGTCAGGGAGGGGGCAAACACATGTGACATTTCATACCAAAATCAGGAACAAGAAGGCCCAAGATAGTCCAGATGGTAGCAATAATGGAGGAGGTTGGGTTCAGGCAGTGGCTAAAAAGGTTGACCCCCTGGAGGAATGCCCAGAGATGACCTTGAGAGCATCTGGCAGCTCAGGACCACAGCCATGATTTCTAGCCCATCGACAGCCCAAGTTCAACCAAACACTAGGGACACTTAACAAGGGCAGGTAGCAGCTCCTCAGTGTCAGCACATCTTGCAGGAACACCCAGCTTAACACCAAATCATGCAGAGGTAAGAGGACAGACTGATAAGGAAGAAACTGTAAAGCCTCTTGATTCGAGAACTTTCTGAAGGGGTTGCTCTCAAACTTGGGTGTGCAGTAGAATGAGCAAGACCCTGAATCTGTGAAGTCAGCAGTCTTGAGGTGGACGCCTTTTCCTTATGACTTAATAAGATCCTCAGATGCTCGGGACACAGACCAAATTTAAGTCACCTCAGCAAGTACTCCCAGAAGGTGGAAGAGCCTAATTTCCCAACATGAGGACCTTTTAAACTGGAATATTTTCACTGTATCTAAAAAAACTATTCTCTTCACTGAATTTGCATGCTTTTATTAAGGTTAAATATGAACCTGATATAATTATTTAACAGGAAAATGACCAACAGAAAGAAATAACCAACTTTGGAGTATTAAACATGATTTGTGAATTTAAAGCTTTTATAAACTTGAATTTTATAAAACTTCTCTATTCAAACTTGTTATAAATACAAGGAAAACCTGTAAATAATCTGGACATGTTGAGAAATAAATGCTTAAATATAATTAGCAGTACTTCTAGTCTGTAATCTGAAATGTAACACATAACTGAAATCTTTCTTAAATGTAACTCCTTATATTGATATAGTTAGATAACTGTATATATGTAATTACATTATAAATAACAACATATATTTAATCAAATCTTCAAAGCTAATTTTTTAAGGAGAAAGAGGAGGAGGAGGGACTTAGATACCAACCTTGTGCACACATTCAAATCCAAGTGATTGATATCATCTTCATTATCTTTTATAGCAACATCTAAATCAAAGGCTTCTTGATCTTGGATCGATTTTCGGACTCTAGAAGATCCAGACTCTTTCACATTATAAATAATATTAAGCTGCAATAAATAACAATTTAGTATAAATAATAAATTAGTAGCAATAAACTGCCTTCGTTATACATTCTAAATATTATGTAATGATTCTCTTCAGGACAAACCCAACTAAATTTGTAATCTTCAACCTAGAAAAAAATTAGTTTTACTAAGTAAGTATCATAATCAACAAATATAATTATGAACGTTTATAAATAATGATTTTTAAATTGAGAAATTGTTACATAACATTCCAAGTATCCTAGACCATCGTGAATGATATTGATGGTTATTGCTTTTTCAAAGAATGTGAACCATTCCCTTGAGGGTAGAAATGAAACTACTGCCAACTCTCTTGAAAGCATCCACTAATTCCTAAGTTCCGCTGCCCAACTGGAGTCATTTTTCAGAAACTGGAACCTTACAAACTATCAGTAAGATAAATCAACATGTCTTCATCCAAGATCCTTGGTTGAACAGAAACTTGTTCAACTGCTAAGGATTCTTTTTGATCATAAAATGCTTTCCAAAGATAATGAAATACACGATGGATTTCAAGTCAATTGGGTCTTTTTCAGCAACACCAATTTGAATGGTGCTGTGGGGACAGTGGGGGGCAGTGTGAGGGCCAGTGTTTTTCTCAGAGATCCTAAGATCAGAAGCTTGGGAGTGCACTATTTAAATTCTTTACCTCTTCCGCTTTCTTTGATACCAAGATTCATAAGCCTCACTATTACTATGTAATACTGTATTTTCTTTCACTTATACTTAAATCTGTCTCTCTCTCACACACACATGCCTCAGAACTCAACATTCAGCATCCACTGTGGATTTACATACTTTAAAAACCCCTCTCTAAGCCTTCATCTTTCAAACCTAAGAGTTCCAATTTTTGATTGTGCCTCACCTAGATCATATAATCCTTCATTCTCTTCATCATCTGGAATATCTCAGTCTGGACATTCTCCAACTTTTCCTAAGCTACAATGAAAATTGTAGGATCTTCTTGGAGTATTCTTGGAGTCTCTCATCAAACTGGAGAGACAGCCTCTGTGATTTTCATTACCCCCTTTCCTGTGACGTGCAATTGTCCTTTAGAGACCAATCTCATCAGGAAATAAGCACAACTACGAGGTTTGTCCCCTGGGCCACAATTAACATCCAGCTACAACTAAGTGTTAAGAGTTTACATTTGGCCCATAGTAGAGATCAACTGCTCACTCAGAGAACTTCAAGAGATCTTGCAGTTTATTTCCAGTAGATTGCTTTCCATCACCCAAAAGAGGTGAACTCTGACTGCAAACCTGAGTTTCTTTGCCCTCCTTTTTCCTAGAGCACTTACAAAAATATCAACTAAAGGAAATGTCAGTACCTATTCCCAGGCGACCAGCATTTTGGCAGTTTTCTTCTCCATTACGAGAAGTGCCTAGTGGTCCCTCCCTTTGTCTTCTGCATGTAGGTGCAGACACGGGACTGGTGAGTGTGCTGACCAGTAGGTACCATATTTACTGCAGTGTCCTTCAAACCTCAAATAAAAATTGTATGGATTCAGTTATTTATCTACATTTGGCTTATAAAGAATGAATTCCAAGTGATATGGTGGTTTAAGGATACATAATTTTTCAATTGTATCTAAAAATATCCAGTGTGTTTACTTTTGGATTTACTCTTTGCATTGAAAGACAGCGCGGGAGTGACAGTTTTCACGTGGTCTTTGTCAGTAAAGATCAACACCAATTATTCACTCTTTCTGACCTTTTCATTGAACACTTTGAATACTGTTCCTTTTAACTAGGATTTTTCCTTGGTTTTTAAAAGACATTTACTGTGTTTTGAGTATCATACAAAATAATCCACATTATTTGGAAGCTTCCAAATTATACCTGACTATGTGCCCTACTTTGCTAAAGTGTTTCTGTTCCCCCAACTAGAACAGTTGTACTGGTTTTTGAAAAAGCGCCTCTTCTCTATAACAGCCTTTTTTAACTTTCTCAGTAAATCTTTCAAGGTTTGTTTGGATTTTTTTCTAACGAAGCAAATGATCTTTTTCGGCACTGTTACATATTATTTTGTGTCCCAAGAACATGGTAAGTCCCTATGATTTTCATGTATCAAGTATAATAACTTCCATTCAGGATTTTACCTACTGCTTCCATTTTACTCCAGCCCAGTTACACCATAAAGGGTCAATTTCTTCAGATTTCCTTCCTACACTAGAGCACTGAACACATCATGCTCTACTTGCTTTATTTACCATAATATAAAATTTTACATCAAAGGGGCACATTTCCTATCTTCAAGTCAATTACTTGTAATATCATGTTAACCTTTATTTTTTTAGATGAACATTAAGAAATTTTAAGTAAAACGCTATTCATCAAGTCACAGTAGAAACTCTACCAAGTGTCACAATTTCTGAGCTGTATTTTAACAAAAAAAGGCGAGATTTCCCAACAATTCATATGAATCATATTGGAGGATTTTAATTCTCACTTCAAAAAATGTATAATACACAAGAATAATTTCTTCCAAAGGATTATCAAACCATATAGTTGCCGTCTACTCACTAGCTAGTAATCTAACTCCTTTTATTAAAGAGAGTGATTTATCTTGCCTAAGTCATAGAAATTAGTCATTAACAATTTTACATTATGTAAGTTAAAGATTGAGCAGTGCCTCAAACCAAAGAATTATTACAGCAATTCACAGTTAACAAAACAAAAACAAACATGATTACATACCTGACAAATAGCAAATCCAAAACCACTTGCGGAAATATTAACTGCCATTGGCTGCACCACAGCAAGCTGAATGAAGTGGGAAAAAAGTGAATAAGGCCAACTGTCCATATCGAGGTCCTTCCAACCAGCACAAGAGACCACCGTTACCCCTCCCTGGGAGTCTTAAGAAATCGGCACTGCAAAGCTCTAAGAAGTTTACAACACACCCTCACATGTCAAAACTGATGGGTCAACCGGATAAGGGAGGGGAAGGCCGAGGAAGGACACACTCGTGCTGTGGACAGGTCTGCCCTTCTGCAGGGGCCGAAGCATGAAAGAAAAGAAACAGAAGCCATTTCCCTCCTCACGCCTCCCTCAGCATCAAAGCCCCTGGCCTTCCTGAGAATGCAGTGGGACATCATCACTGACTAGTCCAACGTTAGTCCTTCCTTGTCCTTTGCCGTCACCCCTCCTCCTTAGTTTCTAGTCCTGAAGTTATCCATTACCTTCAACTTCCTACAAGGTTAACCAAGGGAATAAGTTAGGTTCTAGAGTAGTCCTTTATTCCATTTGAAAGAAAGAATTCTACTACTGGTTTCATTAATTCTCTTAAGAGGACATGTGGTGCAGCCAAAAAGAACATGGTCTTTGATTTCGTGGGTTCAAATCCTGGTTCTGCTGTGACTAGTAACATGATCTTGAGCAAGTTACTTAAACTCTCTTCACCTTAGTTTTATCATGTGTACCTTGGGGATAAAAGTGCTTACTTCCTAGTGTCAGTTTAAGAAGTAAATGCAATAGTACATACAAGGAAATCCAGCACAGGGCCTGCCAAGAACAGGAACTCAGCAGGTGTTCATTCCTTTCCCAATAAGACAAGGCCCATGTTTTCTGCTTTTCCCAATCTTTCCAAAGTTCTCAAACCCCCCCCCCCCCCCCCCCCCGCTCAGCATATTCAACCAAAGGACATTCCTTCCTCCAGAACAGGGCTGGGAACAAGTCCTTGTTGAAATCAACAGAATGGAAACAAAGCCCTATTCCAGCAGAAGGAACCATCTACACAGAAATTCAGATCACCAACCACCCCTTGTCCCCACCTCTGCCGTCTGGAGGAGGAAGCGGTTCTGTGTGTCAATCAGAAACTTTACAGGACTCGGTGAGCTGGGCCCAATCACAGTCACTTGGAGGTTTGTCCTTTCTGTGTTCATGAGGGCTGCAGATTCAGACAGGGCCTTCAAGGCCACAATGGTGTCCTGTTGAGAAAAGAAAAAAGTGTGTGCATGTGAGTATCTATCAAGGTCTCCAAAGCGTGAACTTCAGTTTTGTTTAGGACACCTCTACACAACCATCCACCTTCCTTGGGAGTGAACTCTCCTCGACTCATCTTTGCATCTGATTGACCTGGAGTACAGGAAAGGCTCAGAAAACATCTGCTGAATGAAACTGAACTCCTACCGCAACAGGTATCACGGATGAAAAATGGCTAATAAGACAGGGAACCAGTTTATCCCAAGTAAATATCAGATATGATGTTTATATCAGTGATGAGAAAAAATTAAAATTAGCAACTTAAACATTTGATTTGTAATATATATATAGTTAGTTAACTAGTTAGTTAATTTTATATATATACATATAGTATATACACATATAAATATACATATAGTTAAAGAAATTTAAAGCGATCATCACTAACCTGGGTAGATGAAAAACCTCCCAAGCTATTTCTTTGTGCGCTGAGCCACCTCATAATTGGGACTCCCTCGGCAGCCTGATGCTGCAGGAAGTGTGACAGCAGTGCGTACGCCGCAACTTCAATATCCAGGGAGCTTGGCTGCCAGGATTCAGAAAGTTTGGACACTGATGACACCCAGAATTGCATGCCTCCTGCAAGAGAAAAGTAGTAACAGTCTGACCAACTACAGAAAAATTACATTTTATACCATTAAACACTCCTACATTGGTCCAAGATCTCCTTGACCAGCATAAAAAAAATATATCTCTATATATGTGTATATTTATGCCAAGCAAATATATGTATATCCATACACACACCAACATGTAGTTACATATCCCCTTTTAAACTATTACAACATATAAATTTTCATCCTTTTCCTATTACTTATATTTGAGGACATTTTGATGGAAATGTTTCCCCAAGAGAAATTCCATATGTTTGGCTAAGACCAAACAACTATAAATTTAAAAAAAATAACTATATTCCAGATCATCCCAAAATATTTTAGGACATACTGGAAAGAATCCTGTTCTGGGAGTCTGCCATTAACCAGCTCTAGTGTTCTGGGAAAGTCTCCTTTTTTTCATTAAATGAAAGTTGGTGTTATAGGTTCAAAATCCAAGACCCCAGGAAAAAAATGAGGAACACTGGACAACTCTATGAGCTTCCTAGAGATATTCCCGCTAGCCCCCTGAGGGACACCCTAGTCCGTACACCCTTCTCTCTCTCAAGTATTAGTGCTCAGAAGATGACTACACTTGGGTGGAATGTGAAATAACTACCGCTTAGCCAAGCAGAGAAGCAGAAATGCCAAGGCCTACTTCAGCTTCTGTGCAATCATCTTCTCATCTCCAGCACTGCACTGGGTACTGAGGATTTAATCTAAATTACTGCTAATAACAAGGCAATACTTCTTACAGTCTCAGAAGTCTCTAAATATTTTCCACAGTTACCCTTTCTTGAATTACAAGAGCTGTGAATCAGCCAACATTACCTAAAATTATTTCTGCCCACCAATCCCCCTCAACACACACACACACACACACACACACACACACACACACACACACACCTGGGTCTCTGACCACAGAGGCCATTTGGGAAGTAACACCATCTACACTTGTCCTGTTGTGGCCCATAAGCAGTCCCCATCCCCAAACTGTTATAAAATTATACACCCACCTCACAGCATTCTTTTGGCATTTGCATTTCCATTAATAAAATTAATTAGCACTTGCATTGCATTATTAAAATTGATTAACATTTTAATTCACATTTCTGAACACCTGCTATGTGGCAGTCCCTGCACATTATCTCATTTCATCCTCTCATCCTCACAGCAACCCGAAAATAGGTGTTATTCCCATTTTACAGTTAGGGAAACTGAAGCTCGTAAAGCTAAGTGACAGAGCCAGAACTTGAGCCGAAGTCTCTCTAAAACCCACGGCCTTAGTGACCGCCGAAGGCCACCAAACCAGAAGTGACAACAGACAACTCACAGGGTAACTGACAGAGGGCAGAAATATCTAAAAGAAAGAAACTCCCCAAGACCAAAATTCTCTGGAAAACTCTTGGGGAGAGTGGCAGCGGATGGGCACATCACACCCACTCTGACCTTTCATTCTCATCCCATTCAAAAGATGTGAATGAAATCCGCTTCGTACGAAATCCGCTTCGTATCTATCTGGTTTACAAAACCTGCTCCCATCACGTACATGTTTCATGACGCGTAACGGGTCCCCGCGTTACCTTCTTGTTCTGCTCTCCCCGTCAGCATATTCAAAGCTTCCTTGGCTTTAGGGCTCCCCACAGATGACAGCGCATAAGTTACAAGAGCCAGCGTGTAATTGTCTGGAATTCCTCTATCAAATTCAGACTCCAAAAAGTTGACAGACTCCTGCACATCAATATTAGGCTGGAAAGAAAAAATATATATATTCTACTATTCAAAATAACCCATTACCACATATTTAAATAAAAAGCATTTTCAAACTTTCATTCAAAAAATAATTTCAGTGTCTGTTAAGCACCTGACTTTGTCCTAGGCAATGGGAACCATTGATGATCACAGACATTTAAAGATCTGCCTTGCATTTTGAAAATAACACCACTTTTCAGGTTTTATATGCAAATAGCACCATTCCTTAGAGGGAATAAAAACTACGAAGTATTTGCCAGTATTCCTCCAATTGACTATCATGAAATAAGAAGAGAGCATTAAACACAGCCTGAGAAGGATGCTTCTCATATTTGATCTCAGGTGTTGAAGCTCTAAATTCAGTTGAAAGTTTATCTTCTATGTGCCCAGTAATGGGCTGGGAAAACAGCAGGAGCCTAATATAGAGAACGGCTGTTTTTGATCAATTGCAGTCTGCGCGAAGCAGTAAAGGCGTCAATCACTGGGACAGCTCTGGGGCAAAATTAAGCTCACTAGCGTAACTTTCCATGCTCACTTGTTTTCACCCAGACATCCATGCCCACTCCAGACACTTTTTAGAGTGTGGGTGTACTTTTTTTTTTTACTAAATTAGCAGACATTATAATTGCCCCATGATATTTTAGAAATAAAACAATCCTTCACAACCGAAATTTGGAAGAATTTTCTCTCCCCTAAGAAGTTAACTTCCCAGTGATAAAATATGTATTGACTTTTCACACTAGTAACATCATTTACATTAGGACATATTTTTAGAATTCTCTCAGTTATTCTGAAAGACTGGGTCAATGCTTTTATTCTTAGATTTTGGAACGTGCCCACAAATGCAAAGCGCAAGAGAACTCAAATTCAAGACTTCGAATGTGATGTAAAACCGCAAAACTCTCCATTTCCGGTTGCATATTTGACCCATCAGATCTACCTTCCTTGTGATTTTCTACCCATTATTTATTAAATTACAGATTAAATACCTGATACTTTTTATAGCCCAGGAGAGAAGTCACAATATAAGCCGTAAGAGTTAGTGGACTTTTATTGCCACCTTGAAGTTCACTGTGGATCACTCTTCCAGGTTCCCAAAATTCACCACTCGACTTTTGATGTCCTTTGAGCCAAGTGTATGTTCTGTGTAACACGTTCTGATCAATGTCTATGTAAGGATCAGCTTCAAGGAAACATCGCAAAACAAAAGCTGACAACCTTGGTGAAAAGGGGTGGGAAATTACATAAAATATACTTTATAAAGACCTCCAAGTTACACTGAGCAAGAAAACGTCAACAGTAACAAGACTTTTTTCCCCATCAGAAGATTCACCAAAGGACAAATCCCTGAAGAAAGAACAAAGAGAAGACAGATGACAAAGAGACAACAAAGTAAACAACTCAGCTGGGCCAGTGGGTGTGGTTTCCACTTACAATGGCCAGGAAATTCCCCGCCAACTCACAAAGTATCAGCATTGGAAAAGAACGCAGAAGCCATCTAAGCCTGCTGCATTATTTTATAGGTTGAGAACTGGATACTCAGAGTTAAAAAAACTGTCCAAGGTTATTTATCTTTGGACAACTCCCGGTATTTACCAAGGAAGATCTCATTACATACTTTGTTCAACCCTGAAGCAGTGGATGAAGTATACATAGTTCACAATCAAATTGTCATACTTTGAAGTAGAGGAAATGGACATTTTTTTTCCTACAGGACAGGAATCAGCACATTACAGCCTGTGGGCCAAACACAGCCCACCGTGTGTTTATATGTGCCTCCCCCTCCCCAACCCCCAACCCTACACCCAAGAATGGTTTTTAAAGAGAGAAGGAAAGAGAGAGAGAGAGAGTGGAAGGGAGGGGGAAGAATATGCATTAGACTCTACGTGGTCTGCAGTGCCTAACGTATTCACTATCTGACATTTACAGAAAAAGTGTGCCAATCTCTGCTACGAACACTCAATACTGAGGCGCAAAGAACATCACACAATAAAACCCTGAGACTTATTTCTGGATCTATATCCATTCTATTTATGGATCTATAGCCTGACTCGTGCCAAAAGAAAATGTGAAGCAGATCTGTTTCACCCTGTAAACGACTGAGTGTGGTGAACATTACTAATATGCAACATTATGCAGTCCTCTCCCACTTGGAGTATGCAGAATTTGCTTTCTTGCCCTCTTGAAGTTAGGCATGGCCATGGGACCAGCTCTGATCATGATAAAGTGATAAGAAATATTACACCCAGGCTGAAGCTGCTAACTGCCAGCGCTGGATACGCCAGCCTTCGGTCCCCAGGCAGCAGCAAGCCTGGGGCCTCTGGTGAGATGGTGAGATGGTGAGATGGTGGCTGAAACAAAGACTGCCGCCCCCCCCTGCTGATTCACAATGGAACTGCAGCATGAGCCCAAGAGAAACTTCGGATAATTAACCACTGAGATTTAGAGGGTTGTTATTACCACCACACACCTTGTCTAACCCTACTGATACGATTAGTCTTTTTCTGAGTGAAAAATGAAGTTGAAGGTTACAAGGAGACTAATCATCCAAAATCAGCCACAGAGAGATTTTATGTGGAGCAAACTCTGGAAGTTCATGACTTAATTCCATTACTGTGTTTTTCACAAAAAGTAACCTTAAAGAAACTACACTGAATTAACACAGTTCGTGTTGACTGTGTCTGATTAAAAAAAGAACTATGTCACAATCACCCTGTATTTCTAACCAATTTTTCTTGCCAGCTGCACCATCATCATGAAGTATTTTATTGCAGCTTTTCCCATCAAAAAAAAGAGAATTTATGACTTATCTTCACTAAATAAAAACATCTGATTTATTAGGGTTTTAAAACCATTTTTTAAAAGGAGAATCTCTTTCAAAGCCAGAGTATGGGAAAAGCAGCTTCCAAGTTGATACACAGACACATCTGTCAATTTCATGGCCATCGTGACCTAGTGAGAGCCCGTTCTGTGCCATGGATCTGTTCCATTAGCAAAAACACTTACCACGTGCTCCCAGAAGGGTCATCATCCCCAAAAGCACTGAAAGAGCCATCTTCCCTCTGATAGAGAAGTTCTCTCTGGTAACCTGAAGACATCAAAATGGGTAATTAATGTATCAACTTGCAATGAATGGAAGTTTCTAATCATGACATCATATGGGGAAACATGGGCAGAGAATGGGAAAGAAGGCATTGAATCAACTAATATTGAATGTTTTCTGTATTATGTGTTGTGGGAGATCAAAAACATTAAGACTTTTCAAGCAGAATGCATAAAATAAGAACTGCAATATCCCCAAATTAGAATAAATTCAGAAGAATACAACATAGACAACTATTCTAGCCATTCCAAAGCAAGTAAATTAAAGGCAGAGTACTTAACGCCGCAGAGCTAACTACAATGGTTTTAAATGTGACCTAAGAAAAATGCTAGCTATAGTACCATAATTAAAGTTTAAGGCTAAAATAGGAAGTAAAAATACTTTTTATTCTTAGGCGAGCAACAGAGAGGAGAAAGTTGCTAAATAATCTAAGACAATGGCTCTAGAATTTTTTGGTTATGGCCAACTGAGGTAAACCCAAAAACCAACTAGTCTGCTCAAACATCAACTCCAAGTTCTCACTAAAAAAAAGGAACATGGTGGTGGTAATGAAATCTCACTACAGAACTAAATTGGGGAGGGGGTTAAGGCACTTGTATCTGCTTTAATAAAAGCAGATGCTTCATATCTGCAAAGATGGTTGCAAATGAGCAGATGCTTCATATTTGCAAAAAAATGCATGCAGATCTCAAAGTCCAGTGACTGGGAAGTCACAGGCCAAAGACTGAAAGATTCACCAGACAATCTCAACAAACTAACCTGCTAAAACTGAAATGAAAATAAAATGAAATTAAAATTTAATTTATCATTAAAAAGCAAGCATAAGCAGGAGCAAAAACATTTCCAACTCAAGGCTTTATCAGTGATTCTCTGATCACCAAGAATTCTTCCTGCAAACTACAGGATTCCACCACAGGAGGTGAGTGCACACAGAATGCACCCTGCAGCCCAGCCATGGAGCACCTGGCACCATGATTATTTGTAAAACGTTGAATTCAATCCCTAATAAACTCTAGTAACAAAAAAAAAAAATTTACTGTATGAATACCACATTTTAGAGGCATCAATAACTGTAATTAATTATTCATATTTGACTAACAAAACATGAGCATTAATAGTTTAAAATTACAGTGCATCTGCTCTTGTCATGTCCCAAACTTTTCTCCTTCGGCCCTTCCACCAGAAACCGCAGATCTGAGTATCTGACTTAAGCTACAATGAGACAAAATGGACAAAAAACAAGACCCTGTTTCATGGTGGATCTTTAAGACCAGTGGTTAAAGAAATATAAGCAGCATTTAAGTGGTGACAGAATTTTCTTAATTTGAAGAATGGGGTGTTGGGTTATCACCTTTATGTTTAAAACAGAAATATCATGGCACAAACTTAAATAGCCAACCTTTATCCAACACTATGTGTCAGGAAATGGTCAAAGCCCTTTTCCAGTATGAACTCAAGTGACTCTCACAACTCTATGAGGTAGAAGCTATTTATTCCCTTTCTAGAGATGAAGAGACTGGAGCTCAGAATACACCATGTGCAAGGTCATACGGCTGGTAGGCACTGAAGGTAGGCACCTGCCCTGGCCCACCTGTCTCTTTCAATGATTAATATGTGAGAAGTCCTTCACTCAGTACCTTTTACACAGTCAGTAAACAATAGGTATCACTCCATAACATGGGTGTAGAAAAAGACTTTCTAACCATCCAATTTTTAAGAAAAAAAATTGACTACATAAATTTTATTTTAAACTTTTCCACGGCAAAACACTATAAGCAAAGTTGAAAGACAGATGACAAATCAGGCGAAAATATTTGCAACTATGTAAGACAGATAAATGGCTAATCTCCCTAATATTAATATTATATAGATTTTATATATATGTTTATATATATATTAATACAATGTCTCTGCATATAGATTATATAAAAATTTTTTTTTTAATTTAGGGGAAAAGAAAAAATATTATAAAGAGAAAAAAATGGACAAAAGACAAGTATGGGCATTTTACAAAAAACAAAGACAGAAAGACAGGCATTAAGGTAGGAGAAAATGCTCAACTTAACTTCATAACAGGTGAAACACAAATTAAAACTACATATTGAGATACCATTTCTCACCCACCGCATTAGCAAAGACTCAAAAGCTAGACCATACAGTATGCTGGGGAGGCTATAAGGAAACCAGTACTCATCCACTGCTAAAGGGAATTCCAAATAGTACAGCTCCTATGTAGGAAAATGTCTACAACTTTTGACCCAATAATCCCACTTCTAAGGATCTAACCTGAAGATACACCTCCAACATGACAAAAACACGTATACATTTGATATACTTCCAACATGACAAAAATGATGGCAACATTATTCATAACTGCAAAAATATTTGTAAACTACCTAAATGCCCCTAAATTGGAGACTGGTTGAATAAACTGTGGTACGAGTATACAGTGGAATACTATGCAGCTGTGAAAAAGGAATGAGGACTATCTTTCTGAACTCATGCAGAGCTATTTCTTGGATATATCATTAAATGAAAAAGGCAAAGCCTAAAATAGCACACACAGTATAGTATCTTTTGTGTACAAAAAAGAGAAAATAAGAAAACATGTTAATTTCTGCTGAGAGAGGAAGAGAGGGAGAAACTAGAAACTTATGCAGAAAGTTACACAAAGGGCAGAGAGAAAGGATCCGAGAGGGAGAGATACCCCTTTGGATACACATTTTAAAATAAGTTTGACTTTTGGAAGCATGTTAACATTCTACAGATTCAAAAAATAAACAAGAATGGAAAAGAATTAAATGGCAGGCACTATTAACATGATCTTAGTTCACTCTAACATGTTTTAGTTTTCATATAACCTTAAAAAAAACTCAATTTATAATCTCTTCTTTTGTCAGAGCTCGTTAAGGATCACAGAAAAGCAGAGTAATTTTCTAATGTCCACAAAGGAAATGAGCAAAAGAGTCCAAGACATTTGCCCTTAATTTCCAATTAAGGACTAAATCCACCAGGTAGCAGAGTTTAACTGTGAACTCAATCTGATAGAGGCAGGGAGGGGAGGGGAAGGGAAAAAATAGAAGCGAAGTTGTTGAGCTCCAGGGCCCTCCATCCCCAGAGGAGGTGCTTCTGTGGGAAGATGGACCAACCCCGAAGAAAGGACCAAGTGCTCTCAAGGCCCTGAATCACATCAGCAACTTCAGTTCCAAGTGTGAGTTATTGTAAAACCGGTCAGAGAGATGAGATCACAGAGATGAGATCAGTGCTCATGGAAATTACCCCTCAGGTGGCTGACCTCCAAGAGTCACCGTTAATACCCACAACCAGCACAGTTCTCCCACTGGGCAGCCAGCCCAGCGGAGCGGGAGGGCTCGCAGACAGCCTCCAGGTATGGAGTGCATTTCTTGAGCTAGCTTAGATGAGACTGAAAATCCCAACCTCCAGCTCTGCTCTCTGAGCAACACAAGGAGGGACTCAGACCTGAGCGAGGGGCTTATACAACTCTCCCTGTGGGTCTCCTGGGAGGCTTCCTTCCTCATCGTAAGCCAGCCATGCATGGTTAGAGGAACCCTCAGCTGTTTCTTCTCCAAATCATCCAGTTCCATAAAAGAAATGGACATTGCTAGCTCAGCCGTTCACTACATGACAACAACGCAGTGTTCCAGTGTTGCCACCTAAATTGGAGGCTTTTCATCGTGATAGGTGAGAAAGGTGAAAACATGGTTTATGGTTTATGAGGAATTAAATATGAGGATTTCCTTTAAGTTCAAAGCTTTATGAATAGCTCTTGAGTTGGAAAGTAACAGTATAATCAGAATTAACGGACACTTCTTAAAATTAAAATAATGATGCATAAACCGTTGTTTATAAAGGGCCAGGCAAGATATATCCTTACTGGGTCAGGAATTTTCTTTGGAAAAGCCGTGAATGTAAAATAATGACCATTTATCATAATAAAGATGAAAGCACTGTTTATAGAAACACATAGAAAAGTAATGTTCTAAATATACTTTGACTTGGTGTACCACGAGTGTCCAAATTGCATACCAAAAAAAGAAGTAAAATCAGCAGCTTGTGACTTTAATCACTTTCTCTGGTTAAAAAAAGAAAAATTTGATAAAAATATTCTCTGCACTGAAAGTATTTATTATCAACTTCCTTACTCTCTCTGACATGAAATAGAAAGTGAGAACTTTACCAACTTTTTTTTTTAGCATCTTCACGATTGCTTCTAACCATTCTTGTGATGGCCAAATGCAGCATCAGAATTCTGAAACCTACTTTTTTCCTGTTTTTATTCCAATAGAGAAAACATTATATGTTTTCAACTAAGTTTGGTCTGAGTCTCTCTTGAAAAATTGAGCTGCAGGCACTACAATTTAAATATTTGAGGAAAACAAGTGGTTTAAAACACCAATTAACAGGTTTAGGATTTCCAGTCCTTATCAAAAACAGTTTTCATTTGACAGTTTTATTTTTCTTTTTGACAGCAAAAGACACTGGTTTTGACTGGGTTAGGTTACAGGGCTCTGGGGCCAAGCATTATTTAAGGAAAACAATGCACTATTTATAAATTATATTTAAATAATACAGTCATGGCAATCTACAGATTTAATGCAATCCCTATCAAATTACCCAGGACATATTTCACAGAACTAGAACAAATCATAATAAAATTTATATGGAACCACAAAAGACCTAGAACTGCCAAAACATTACTGAAGAAAAAGAAAGAGGCTGGAGGAATAACTCTCCCAGACTACAGACAATACAACAGAGCTGCAGTAATCAAAACAGCATGGTATTGGTACAAAAACAGACATATAGACCAATGGAACATAACAGAGAGCCCAGAAATGAACCCACAAACTTCTGGTCAACTAACCTTCAACAAAGGAGGCAAGAATATACAACAGAATAAAGACAGTCTCTTCAGCAAATGGTGTTGGGAAAACTGGACGGCAGCATGTAAATCAATGAAGCTAGAACACTCCCTTACACCATACACAAAAATAAACTCAAAATGGATCAAACACTTAAACATAAGACAAGATACAATAAACCTCCTAGAAGAAAATATAGGCAAAACATTATCTCACACCCATCTCAAAAATGTTCTCCTAGGGCAGTCTACCCAAGCAATAGAAATAAAAGCAAGAATAAACAAATGGGACCTAATGAAACTTACAAGCTTCTGCACAGCAAAGGAAACCGTAAATAAAACAAAACAACAACCTACAGAATGGGAGAAAATTTTTGCAAATGAAACTGACAAAGTCTTGATCTCCAGAATATATAAGCAGCTCATACGACATAATAAGAAAAAAACAAAAACAAGCCAATCCAAAAATGGGCAGAAGACCTAAACAAGAAATTCTCTAAGGAAGACATACAAATGATCAATAGGCACATGAAAAAAATGCTCAGTATCACTAATTATCAGAGAAATGCAAATCAAAACTACGATGAGGTCATAGTCAGAATGGCCAGAAAGTCCACAAATGACAAAAGTTGGAGAGGCTGTGGAGAAAAGGGAACCCTCCCACACTGCTGGTGGGAATGCAGTTTGGTGCAGCCACTGTGGAAAACAGTATGGAGATTCCTCAAAAGGCTAGGAATAGACTTACCATATGACCCAGGAATCCCGCTCCTGGGCATATATCCAGAAGGAACCCTACTTCAAAAAGACACCTGCACCCCGATGTTCATAGCAGCACTACTTACAATAGCCAAGACATGGAAACAGCCTAAATGTCCATCAACAGATGACTGGATAAAGAAGATGTGGTATGTTTATACAATGGAATACTATTCGGCCATAAAAAATGACAACATAACGCCATTTGCAGCAACATGGATGTTCCTGCAGAATGTCATTCTAAGTGAAGTAAGCCAGAAAGAGAAAGAAAAATACCATATGAGATCGCTCATATGTGGAATCTTAAAAAAAAAAAAAAAAAAAAAAAAAAGAACATAAATACAGAACAGAAACAGACTCACAGACATAGAATACAAACTTGTGGTTGCCAAGGGAGAGGGGGGTGGGAAAGGATAGACTGGGAGTTCAAAATCTGTAAACACTGACAGGCATATGCAGAATAGATAAACAAGATTATACTGTAAAGCACAGGGAAATATATACAAGATCTTGTGGTGGCTCACAGCGAAAAAAAAAATGTGACAATGAATGTATGTATGTTCATGTATAACTGAAAAATTGTGCTCTACACTGGAATTTGACACAACATTGTAAAATGACTATAACTCAATAAAAAAAGTTTAAAAAAATAATAATAATAATACAATCATGACTTGTGCCAAAGTCACTTTAATTTCTTAAAAATTAAAAATAACTATGGTATGTTTTTAAAACCTTGGCAAATATGATAGCAAAAGAAAAAGTCTCTGAAATGAGACACTGATTTCATAATGAAAGTCATTATACCAAGAAGTTTGTGTCCACTACTCTGAAAAATAATTTAGTTCAGTGTGCGAAAAGATGCATTTTGGGGGGCTCAATGGACTGACTCCCATCAGCCATTTCACCAGCTGGAAAGGTAACACACTGAAAACTCTGGTCACACTTCCTAGCTCATAAAGTGTGCCAGACTTCCAGTATCTCCCCTTCTCAGCCAGGCTGGTCCCCACCCCTCAGTCTCTTCCCTGCACGTTGCTAAACGTCTGGGCTCACCTCAAGTTCCGTGTTTGAGCAATAAAATGAAAACGATAAAAAAAAAAAAAGTGCCAGAACCAGGTAGAACCTTTTTAGTGTTTACAAATAACCACGCATTGTGGAAGCACTTGAGAGGTCTTCTAGACCCAGTGCCCGCAATGGGACCAATGGGACCTAAAGCCCAAAGAAGTCAACACTGATGAGAAAGCTTTCAACCTTTCTCTATTCACCGACAGGCCCATATGGTGATACGATGGAGGAGAGATTAAACGCAGTCCTCACTGACAGTTAGCTAACAGAAAAACAAGATAATTTTAAATAATGTTAAGTGCGATGAAGAAAATAAATTCGCGTAATATAAGTGAGAGGTACTAAACGGTCAGGGAAGGCCACTTTGAGGAAAATGCCAGCTGCAGGATGACAAAGAGCCAGCTCTGGAAGGATGTGGGGGAACAGCATCCCAGGAGAAGGCAGCACAGGGGGAAAGGCCCTCGGCACCGTGGGGCTGGGAGCGCTCCAGATGCAGCCGGACAGACCCACGGGAGGGCAGCTTTGGGTGAGGAGGACAGAGCCCAGGAACCCATGGCAGAATTTTAACCCAGGAAATGACATGATTTTGACATTATCAAAACATCCCTTTTATAATACGTGGAACTGTATTGAAGAGGAGTGAGCACGTTAGCAAAGAGTCTACTTTGGAAGCCACTGGAGTGTTGGGTGAGCAATGACGTGGCTGAATGGAGCAAACAGCCTGCAAGGGAGAGCCTGGTGGAATTTCACTCTTGTTTTAGAGGTAGAACGGACAGAATTTACTTTCTGACTTTAGATCCTATCTCCCTAGTGAGATGCAACTCACTCTCCTCTATCTAGCAGTTACTGGGCATTTGCTGTATATTAAATGAAGTGTTAAAATACTTCATTCAAGCTTCAAAACAGCCCTAGGAAGTGGGTACTTATTTCCCATGACTTACAGGTGGAAAGAGGCAGCTCAGGAAACCAGCCCGAAGCAGGAGGCGGGATCCAGAGCCCAGGCCCGACTGCCTCCCCTCCCCACCCGGTGCTGTGACCACCGGCCCCACTTCTCCCAGGTGGGACTTGCCCACTTTGCAGCTGCAGCGCTCTTCAGCCTGATGACAACTTGGAAGACAATACGGCACTTAGAGAACAGTGCTTCTTCTGCCCTTTGGCTGCTCTGCATCCTCTGCTAGGTAGTTAGATAAGTGGGGACACCGGGCAGATACAGTGGAGGAGAGGGAGGATGGTCTGGAAGATGGTGTTAAGTCTGCCTCCAGCATAAAGGGGCTTTACTACCCTTTAAATGAGCACCAGCGAGAAACCGGTTAGAACCCACGATCCGCAACTGTGCGATAGTGAGAAGGACGTAACTGGACTTGACCCAGTGCTCACTGTAACATAATTAGCGTCATGGTTTTGGCCCCCTCTCCACCATGGGTTTTTCTGTGTGCACCATTGGTAAGGACATGTGCAAAGAGAACAAACATAACTGGGCACTCCAGGGGCAAGAGCCATCAACAAATCAAAAGATCACCTTCAAGTGAAGGTGTAAGAGAAGGGGCAGACAAAGACCGCAGCTTTTCCTCCCTTGGACCAGGCTGCCTCCCGTTCCTGCAGGTGTACTCTCCCTTTGCTAATAAATCCTTTAAATGCTTTTGCAACCCAGTGCTCTCCATCTCCCATCTGTATTATCCTTCAGGCATGACAAGAACAGGGGTCTTTTCCCTTCCCCTTTTAGGGTAACATAGCAACCAGCAAATATGAGGAACTCTCCCAAGCAAGGGAGGGTCTGCTTTGAAAAACTGGAGTCTGACACCTCCCTGGCCCAGACAGGCTTGGGGGACTAGTGCTCCTTTTGGAAAAAAAAAATAGACAGTGAGGATTTGGACTGTTCATTCTGGGGGACATCTGCTGACCCAAAGTAAAGTGTCTAGGAGAGAAACTCAAATTATTTTTAAGAAATGGGCTTAAATGGTTCAAGCTATATAACAGATTCTGTCTCTTTAAAGCATTACTATTTGATTAGCTGACATTCCAGTTGATAAAGCATATAAAATATGCAATTAGTGGCATTTTCTCAAATGTTTTACTTTATTAAACTATCCCAAGAGTGTATGTCAAGCACCAGTCTCGTTCCTACGTACTTTCTACCTAAAACCAGCCGAACTAAATTTCACATACAAGTTGGAATCTTAAAAAGGTGTAGAGTTTAAATTACGAAAATATTTTTAACTCATCTCCTTAAATATAACCAGTATGGCAATATGCAAAGACCTCACCTGATTCCAGCATGGCACACACTATACCAAACAGAGCCCCTGTTATCACTGCTTAAATTTAACTGAAGTTGGAAAAAGCAGCTCTTGTATTTATCTATTTAGAGTATTGACTGATTTACTTTAATAATTAGATTTTACCAAGTGTACACTGTACGGAAACTTCCTTGAGAGAAAAGGCCAGACTTCCTCTGTCCCCTCAGCACTGGAACTGACCCCGGCCGTAAGAGATACTCCATAAATGTGGAATGAATCAGTGGACATTCATTCCCTTGGATTTTAAGTGGCTTTAATTTTCAGGTCCCTTATGAAAATGCACATCCCTTAATGAACTGAACGGACTGAACTCCTCAAAGAACACCTTGGCGACAATTACTGAGCACTGAGCTGAGGGAGGATGGTGACAGCTTCCCACTGCTTGAATCTCTGGCACATTCAACCCCGTCTAGTCCCACAATCATAGAGACAAATATCTGTCCATTTTGAAATATGGTCTAGAGTCAATTCTGGCTGGAAAAAACAAAACAAAATTATTTTTACAAATAAAAGTATGTTTCCAAAATGCTTACTTACCTTGCCTCATAAATGAAAGGGCTTTTTCTCTTAAATTCTCTGTCAGTTGTTTCTTTTTAGTCAGGTAATCCAAAACATAAATATTTGGAGCAAAATTTATCATGTTCTGTTCACCACAGCCATAGGGCATCCGAATTAGTGAGGCTAAGCCATTGATGGAAGAACCAAGAATATCTCCTGAAAGCACAAGATATTTAATATGTTCAGCAAATCCTCAAATAACTGTACCTACTCGTGGCAAAGAGACTCCCTGTGAGAGCAGAAGGCACCGGACCCAGAAGCAGTAATGTTATTCCACTCCCTGGAGCAGAGTAGAAACTGCGCATCAAGCTTTTAGGAAAACTGGCCAAATGAGTGATGATACAGTGGTACTGAACTTGCAGGTTGTGTGACAAATTAGGAGACTTTCAGCTCAAAGACATGGCATATCTAAGCAAAAAGGAACTTTAAAAACATTCTTGGACAAAAATGTCAGAAATTGATCATCAGGAAACCATCATTCTTATATAGGAAAAAAAGGTTTTATTATTAGTATTCCTCACAGAAATAGAATTTTATTCTGATTTCCTTAATAATACACTACAAGTTCTTGAGAAATTACGTTTCTAAGGGCAGGGGGTGTGGTATGTTTCAGTGTGCTCTATGCAGCAACAACAAAGTAGAGCTAACAAGTGTTTCAGGCATTTCAGAGAATCTCAGGATGAAAAGGGATTAGAAATATCTTTCAAAGTCAGTTATGTAAAGTTATACAAAACACACACTTTACCCACATTCTCATACCATGACTCAAGAAAACAGGTAAAATTTTACACATATAGAGGCTGAGTTCTAATTCTGACCCCACTATGGCTGAACTGTACAGAATATCCATCATGTGGCTTATTTTAGAAATTTACACCCTTCCAAGTCCAGATACCTAGTGAAAAGCTGCTTCTAAAGAAAACTGAATCCACAAAAGAGAGGAAGAGCTTCACGTGAGTAGGCTGCAGCCATGTGAGCGTATGATGTCTTAAATTTTAGATGCTAGCGCAGTGAGGTAAACACTACTGCAGGCTATGCTTTTAACTATTATTACCACTGCAGCTTATGTTTTTAATATTCAAAGTGAACACAGACTCTCAAAAATTCAAAGAGGCAACAAGCTAAGATTCACACATCTGGAGTACCAAATAGGTTTTTAAAAAATAAATTGCCATATAATGGTAAAGCTTTAAAATCCATTACTGAAATCAGGCTTTACAATGAAACCTCACAGCACTTCAATAACCATAGGCGGACTCATTCCAATGTGAAAAGCGGTGGTGTCATTTACAATTCCAGGCTTCTTCCCATCCTGTGTATGTGTATGTATGTGTGTGTTATGTGTGTATTTGCGTATGTGTGTTATGTGGGGGGGGGGTATATCTGTGTGTGTGTGTGTGTGTGTGTGCACCTCAACCACCCATGTGTCTGCTCTATCACTCAGCAGCTCATCACTGTGGGAGGTGCTTAGGCATCTCTGAGCATCCCTGAGTAGTGAGATTATTTAATTCTTTTTAAGAATTTTATCTAAGGCTCCCCAAAAAGTCCTCTCTAGAGGGACTGGTTGTTGTGGGTTATAATGAAAAGCGTTACACCTGCAAATGAGATTTAAAAGAACATCTGAAAATGTGCCCCCAGTCCTGACACCTCAAAGACCTAACGAACTATTTAGATGCCTTTAATCTACACACGGCCTTCAGGGATGTGTACAGCACAATTCTATAAATAAACCACTTACGTGGAAGCTCTGTTGGACAGTTGAAAGGACTTTGAGGTTGGTTATCAAAAGGTAACTAGGAGAGGGTGACCCAGCCAGTGCGCAGCTCCTGCCATGAAGGTTACTTGTGTTCTGCACAGAGAACCGCTCAGGCAGCAGTGCTCAACACTCAGTGATCAGAAGCACTCATGGAAACTTTTCAAAATATGCAAGCCCAGCCACAGCCCCAGAAACTCTGACTGAGGAGACTGACAACAGAATCCAGAGATTCGTGTGTTTGCAAAGCCCCACAGACGGTGCAGACATTCACCAGTGGTCGAGAAGCTCTGCCCTTAGAATAACCCCTCCCTCCAGCATCAGGCTAGTCTGGCCTGGCTGCTCAAAGAGTGGTTTGCACACCAGAAGCATCTGCATCACCTGGGAGCTTGTGAGAAATGCATAATCCGAGGCCCCACCCCAGGCCTCCTAAACCAGGATCTGCCTTCACACAAGCTCCCCAGGCGCTTCACGCGCACAGACAACTGACAAGAACTGGTCCAGGACACACATCTTGCCGCCTTTCTACTGACATCAGCACTGGGTACCAACAAAAACCTTTCTGCAACTTCTTCTTACTAGGACTAAGTAAGAAAATATACCTATATATCAATGAAAAAATGTAATTACTATATACAAATAAATCAGTAGTGATGGTGATACACTGTATTCTTACCAATCGCAGTGATCTGAACTCTTTCACTACCGCTCACTGTATGAGGAGGGAAGGAGAAACTCAGGGTTTTCAGGGAAGTCTGTTGCCTGCTGTCCGTCAAGTCTAGTAAGATGGATTGTGAATAGGATTTTTCTATTCCTTCAGCCTGTTGAGAAAAGGAACACAATTAACATGGTCTCTACTCATCTGTTTACAGAGAACTCTATGCAGATAGTAAGTCTGGCCTGTGCGTGGTTAGATAAGTACCCACCATGTCTTGATTCTTGCTTCAAATCTGTTGATAAATGTTAACGTTCCAGTTAAATTCAACAAAATATTTCACAGAATGGCAATGGAAATGACAAAGGAGATGACAAGGTGTTGAGAAATCCTCTGAGGTGGGTCCTATTATTATCCAAAGAGGGAGGTAAAATACCTTGTCCAAAGGCACCCTTGACAGAGCAGGGATGCGAACCCAGGGCTGTCTTACTCCAGAACACAAGCGCTTATCCCCTATTCTGAGCCATCTGTTTGAATACGCTCTTCTCTGAAAAAAAGTCTACAAAATCTCTTCTATCCATACTGAGGAATTCCAAAATTCAAAATCTACATACCAACTTGGCATGATTTAACAGGATCCCAACGCCACAGTTTGTGAATGTAACTGACCTGCTTTCTAGTCACCCTATAAATTTAAAAGAGACATTGGCAATTACTTCTAAAACATACATGGGATATAGTTTTCCATTCAGATGGAAAACTGCCAGGCATTGCCAGGAGGGTAAAGAGATTGCCAATAGATTTAACCAAGAGAAAAACCACCTTCTCTTTCCTTTTCAGTTATGAATTTCCATTCCATTTATTTAGACTTCAAATCCTTACCTTCACTAAAAGCCTTTGGGTGACGGCATCAGAAGCAGCAGGTGAGACAGCCGTGACCGTGACAGGAATTTCTCCCAGATGTGTTGGCCTAACTGGGAAAAGAACAGTCGCTCCATCCTCACTGGGAACCAGGACGGTCTGCTGGTGTCCTGTGGCATTGATTTCATTCGAAGCCATCAGAATATCAAAATCATCACTTTTCTCAATGATCACCTTAACCTGCAAGAAAAAATCATCAAAAGTTTTGCATAATAAATGTTCCTCAGGAAAACGTTGTTTTAAGTGGGGTTCAATCTGTGAGGTCCAAGCTTAGAGAAAGATGAGACAGAAACGTTCAGCCGAGGAGAGGGCGAAAGGGTATCAGAAAAAAGCCTCATTTCTTTCCTATGCTTTTCCACTCTACCTTAAGCCACGTGGGGAAAGGGCATTCCTCAGTTCCATTTTAACATTTAACTCCCATGAACATTAAATTCTCTTATTTTCCAAAGCCTGTTGAGTGGTAAGGGTGTGCCCAGAAAGGTTATTTCATGTCATGGTATTGCCACCAGCCTGACTCAACTGTGTCTTCCTGGGACACTGGTCCCATTAGAAAAACCTGACTCCAACAGAATGAAGTGTTATTACCCTCGTTGAAAGTCTCTGCTAAAATTATTTCAAGAAAAGTATGACTCAGACATTAGTCCTGAAAGCGTACGTTGGTTGTAAATTTTTGTAAAGTGTGTCAGAGTTGCCAGGCTCATGAAGAATAGCATTTCTCTGGGTCTAAGATTTTATTAATTGTCTTCCCACTTATTTTCTCATCTGTTTCTCAAAAGAGTGCCTGTAGGAACACCGATGTGTAAAACTGGGATTAAGTTACCTGCTTGTAAGTGGAGGAGCTGGACGTTGACTCCAGGTCTTTTGCTCTCTACACTATAACGTGTTGAGACGATTAAGAAGCGAAATTAGAAAATTGGAAGCAATTTACTCTGCAGACATAGTACTTATGAAGATTACGGCATTATCAGGTCATAAGGTTAATGACACATCCCAACTTGCTCTGGGGGAAGAATCCTTTTGCTAACACTATTGTTATTCGGCACAACGCAAACAGAGAGCCTGATCCTGCCTTCCAGGGAACTGAGTGGCTAAGGAGACACCAGATCCATGATTCAAAACACAAAACCTGCAAAGGGGAACGCGCTGTACAAACACGGGGACAACAACCATAACTGAACGGGTGATTTCGAGACCTTAGTTTCAAACCAGGTCTCGAAAGGAATAAATTTTTGCCAATCACAGTGGGCACAGAATGGCGGTGAGAAGAGGCAACACGCTCTCAATGTGGGAGAAGACGAGGGAAAGACTGCAGGGAGGCAGGAAAGAAACAGATGTGCCACAGAAACAGCAAGGAAGCGGTGTGGCTAAAGCAGAGAAGCTGTGCGGGAAACTAAGGTGAGGACGCTCAGACGGGGTGATGACGTCCTTCGACGTGAACAAGAAGAAATTGCCGGCAAAGTACAGCTGTTTTCAATCTCCCAGAAATGGATAAAGTGCTTAGATGCCCAAACACACATAACTCAGTCCCTGTGGGGTTTCTTCATTGTTTTCTGAAATGGAATGGATGAAAAAAACCTTTAACATATTACCTCAGTGGTATCTTTCAAATAATTGAATATGGTTACTTCCAAAGCAAATTCTTCACCTCTGATGACAGAGTAGGGAATATTCAAAAAGATGAAAAATGGCTGGAAGGCTTGTAGCTGGAAAGAACACAATAAATACATATTTTATTCAAGTCCAAGTGCTTCCTATTTTATGCAGTTAAGAGCAAATCTCACAAAACCTGTGAGGCTTATGACTTCACGTAGAAACGTCCACTTGTCTACCAACAGAAAGCAAAAAGCAGCTTATCCCAAGTGAATAAGGATAAACTGAATTGACTTATGTTATTTAACCAGAAATCACTATATCTTATTAAGTGCCTGCTAGGGACCAGGAACTTTATACAGATTTTTTCACTTAGTCATTACATCTATGGAAGCAGGTGTTATGCTTAGATTTTACGGAAGTCTGAAGTTTAGATACCTCTGGAAATCGTACAAGGTCATGCTGCTGGCAAGAGGGGGAGCCAGAATGGGACCCCAGCACGTCTGAGACTGAAGCCCAGCTCCTCCTCCACCACGCCATGCTGATGCCACCAATCGGCTTGTCAAGCCTTGGCCACACCGAACAGCACTTGGTTGAGACTCACGTGGAACATCTAAATGATGTTTTTTCCCTGCCACCCTGCAACATACACAAACACGTGCTTCCTTGTTGGTCACCCAAACCGGTGCTGGTGTTGGATGACAGTGTTGGCCAGGTCCTGCAGGGAAATCTGAACCCCTCCCCTGCCTCTGAGGGTAAACCTGGATTTGTGCAGGCCAACGGTTCTCACCGGCAGTGGAATTTCCCTCTAGGAGGTGTATCTGGACATTTGTGGGAGTGTTGTAGATTGTCACAGTAGGATACTGTTGGTGCTTCGTGGGTGAGGATCTGAATGCTCAGGACAGTTCCAGATAATGAAGAACTGTCCCATGTTCCTCATGATTCTTTTTTTTAATTGAAGTACAGTCAGTTGACAATGTTGTGTCAATTTCTGGTGTACAGCATAATAGTTCAGTCATACATACACATACGTCTATTCTTTTCATATTCTTTTTCATTATAGGTGACTACAAGATATTGAATATAGTTTTCTATGCTGTACAGTATAAACTTGTTGTTTATCTATTTTACATATAGTAGTTAGTATCTGCAAACCTCAAACTCCAATTTATCCCTCCCCACTCTCTTTCCCCCTGGTAACCATAAGTTTGTTTTCTAAGTCTGTGAATCCCTTTCTATTTTGTAAATAAGTTCATTTGTCTTTATCTCAGATTCCACTTATAAGTGACATTACATGGTATTTTCCTTTCTCTTTCTGGCTTACTTCACTTAGAATGACAGTCTGCAGGTCCATCTATGTTGCTGCAACAAGCATTATTTTATTCTTTTTTATGGCTGAGTAGTATTCCATTGCATAAATATACCACAACTTCTTTACCCAGTCATCTGTTGATGGAAATTTAGGTTGTTTCCATGTCTTGGCTACTGTAAATCATGCTGCTATGAACACTGGGGTGCATTTATCTTTTTGAATTAAAGTCCCCTCTGGATATATGCCCACGCTGTCCCTCATGATTCTTGAATGTCCATTCAGTCATTCATGTTAAATACCTGCTTAGAATGACCAGGGCTTATAACCTAATTCCAATTTATATATAAACCTAAAGCATTTGTCAATACACACTGAATTTTTCATGACTAGAACTATTTTCTAAATTGAGAGAAGACTACACTTTGTTTTGTTTGTAACTTACCAAAAGTTGTTCACAGTTTCAAATTTTACATCACCACAGGCAGCACCACTCAAGGCTAAAACAATACATGTATATCGAACTGCATTTGCAGCTGTTACACACAAGGTGATTCTATGCATGGAGTAAATATTTAAATGTTACTATGCCTTCTAGTGAAACTATGCCTGGTCACTTACATACTGAAATGTGTATTATTTTATTATACATTCCTTTTATTTTTCCTTAGTATTTTATTTAGGGCGTTTGATTTTTTTTTTACACTGAGTATATAGGTATATTGCATTTTCTGTATAGGTATACTGTATTTTTTTACACTGAGTATGTAGGTATATTGTATTTTTTGTATTTTTTTACACTGAGTATATAGGTATATTGTATTTTCTGAGTATACAGGTATATTGTATTGTATTGTATTTCATTTTGGATGGAAGAGGACCAAAACAGAATCTCTGTTACAAAAAGCCAGACTCAGGTATGACAGAGGTGAAAGCTACTGGTCTAAGACCAATCATGGTCATTACTTTCCTCTTGTCAGTGACAGGTTTAGGAAGCAACATGGGACGGAATTTGACCAAAGAGATGTGAAGGTATGTTTGCAAGGGGACATTTTAAGAAGTTCGGCTCATCCTTAAAGAGGGACACAGAAATATTCTCTTTCTTCTGGCCTTTGGAGGTGGCTGGACTCAGTTAATAATAAACTTTCTATCCAAATCCTAATACAGAGCTAGCACATTTAGCAGTTTAATAGCTCAAATTCTAAAAGGTAAAACACATAAAAAACAAAAGGAAAATGCCAAGGCATCTCTAAATTGTGATCAACATCATAAGCAACAATTTTTTTTAAAATCCATTGAGGAGTAGACACTTGTCTCATTTTGCGGCACTGTAACATTTAAAAGCAGCCCTTCAATAGACTACCTCCACTGGAGCAGTTGTCAGTCCGAGACCCAAATCCTCAGAGATCACAAACGCAGTTGCAACCCAAGAAGTGATAGAATCAGGTACAGTAACTTCAAATTCTTGATAAATCCTGGAACTGGAGTCAAGATAAACATAAAAACCACAAAATCAAGAACTGACACATTTCAAAATAAGTCAACATAACCTAAATCATTTTTTGGAAGAACTTCAGTTTTCCAAATCATTTACATTTCTGAACTTTTTAAAGATTAAATATAAAACAGTGGATCCCAAATTCTCAAGGAACAGGTTATAACACTGCATACTGATCCATATTCCAATTAAATCTCTCTATAATGTTTATATCTTCAGAACAAATACCATTTCATAAACTTTGTATACATAACATATATATTTTTTTCCAAATTTAACTCCCATTTGTTTCTCTCAATAAGCTTTGAAGTTTCCCTCTGTATCCCAGTCAGTGCTATTACTTGGTTTTTTGACTTGTGTCTTATTTCTAGTTTCCATAAGTGACTGATTATAAACAAATGTGTAGTGTTCATGACGTACCGGCTTACGTATCACACGAGGCAGCACAGGGTTTGTCAGCTAAGCTGAATTCCTTCCAGCGTCCACACCCCTTCTCCCTGTGGCTCACAGGGATGTTTTATGAGGAGCCACAAGGCAGAGGAAGTAATCATGAGTGCGTCCCACCCGAAAGCAATAAAGTTACTTTTAGTAACCTTTCCCCAATGAGAACCATGAAACTTGAGGGAAGTTAAAATCACCCTGCATTAGGAAAAGGCCTATCTTTCCCTTGCTAATACTCTCATTGCTACAATTTCCATGCAGCTTTATTAAATGCTATATTTAGATACAACAGACATCATTTAAAAAAAACCAAAAACCTCTTGGTCTACTTAGATCTTAATCATCCCATGTTTGTACTTAAATATTAGAAAGAGGGCAATACTTCCTTCAAATTAAGATCAAACAAAATATATATGGGCAAAGAACTTTATAAATGTTTACCCCATGTTGGTGTCTAGCCAAATCCAAGTCTCCGGAAAATGCTTTCTGACACGTGGACTGCTACCTGAGGAAGAGTCATGAAAATCGACCAAGTATCCTTCCTGTTTCTCCAAAAACTGGACCGGATCGATACCGTCATCTAAAAATAAACATTGACAAGTGTTAGGAAAAAGTCCAAGGGGAGAATGATTGTAAGCTCAGTCCACAGAATCACAGCATGTCTCAGCTGACGGGGCCTTTAGAGTTTGTCTCGTCCAGTGCTCTCGTTTTACTCACTTTACAGACCCAGAGAAGTCATGATATTTATCCCGGGCCACGTGCCCACTTACGGCAGAGTCAGAGCCAAAAATAAAAATAAAAACAGCTCGATGCCCCTACATCCAATACCCAAAAAATGACACAGTTCAGTTGCTAAATAATAAGTTAAATCTCATTTTTAAAGCTGCCTCCAATTTTTCTATTCTCCTCTTTCTAGATTCTTCATGCTGATCACCTCTGGCTACACCAGCCATAAGTTGCTCCAATCATCCAGTTTATTAGCCTCTTTCTTATAAAAAAAAAAAAAAAAGGCCTATTGACATACAGACACTGGATCACCTATTTCTAGTCTTTCAACTTTTCTCTGATTCTAAAATTATTTCCAAATAAAGTTTAAAAAATTATACTGTAGAAGGTACCAAAGATACAAAGATGAATGCACCGTGCTCCACCCAGTGTCCATGGAGAGACAGACAAACACATTATACTAGTGCTAACACACAGGCTAAATGTCTACCATGCAGCAAACTGCTAATTTTACGCAGAATCTGAATCATGCAAAGACCACGGCTGGGGAAAAATCCATTTTGCATTGTCTTTTGCTTTCTATTTTTCTTACATCTCCAGATAAAGAGTATCCCATACAAGAGGGAATAAAAGTAAGCTAAGTACAAAGGCATGTCCAGGTAAGAGTGACATAAAATGAGGAGATTAAGAATGGTGGGTCCAGATTTTAAAATATCAAATATCCCATGCTGAAGGATCTGGACTTGATCCTTTAAGCGACGATGACCTATTGAAGGTTTTAAAATAAATTAGATGCGTGATCTAACCCATGTTCTGTAATGATATCTCTGGCTCAGTGTGAACAGTGAGTTAAAGCTGGGGGAAATGGAGGCAGGAGTAGTTAGGAGGCTGCTGCAGTGTCCAAGAAGATGCACTGATAAGGGGCTGAAGCCAAGCAGAGGAGAGGAAGGACAGTATTGAGAGACGACACTGCTCTGCCACTTGGTTGGATGACCTCTGTGTGGGCCCACGGCACAGTGTACTTCCACACACTCTTCTAATTGTGTGTTGGTTTGCCCCACTAGACCAAGCTGGAATCCCCACTGCCTTCTATGTGTTAGGCATGCAATTAAAATCATCACCTACTGAATAATGAATGAACAAACTGGATCTGAGGGATAAGATAACAGGTAACTGTAGGTTTTTAAGTGTCCAACATGCTGGGCATTTTACAAACTTTTGGATTTAACCTCATAACAACCATGTAACACAGGTTAATATTATTAATCCTACACTTCAGGGGGATACCTGAGGCTTAGAGAGCTTAATGGATTTTCTCAGGGTCGTAAAACCAGAATTCAAAGCTAGAAGTATTTGCAAATTCCTTTTTTAATATGTTTTTCTTCCAGTTTTATTGAGATATAGTTGACATACAGCCCTGTGTAAGTTCAAGGTGTACAGCACAGTGATTTGATTTACATCATGAAATGATGACCACAATAAGTTTAGTGAGTTTCCATCATCTTGTATAGATACATAATGAAAGAAAAAGAAAGAAATATATTTTTCCTTGTAATGAGATCTCTGAGGATTTATTCTCTTAACAAATTTCACATATAACATACATGATTATATTCAGCAGCTTGCACATTACACCCCTAGTACCCATTTGCCTCATAACTAGAAGTTTGACATTTTGACCACTTTCATCCAATCCCCTCTCCCCCACCCCCACACCCCACCTCTGGTAACAACAAATCTGATCCCTTTTTCCATTAGTTTGTTCATTTGTTTTTGAAGTACAATTGGCAAATATTTTTCTTAGCCACTATGCTGTTTCACATTTGACAGAGAGAGGAAAGGATTAAGGATGAATTCTGGGTTTCTGATTTGGACATCTGGGTAGATGGTTTCAGTAACAGAGATATGAAATCACATCAACTCCAGGGTTCCTACGTCCTGTCCATCAAATCATATTAGGGGAGAGTAAGGCTTTAAGGAGAAAGAAGATCCTATACTTGGTTTGTGATTTATCAAATTTAAGGTATTTGCGGGGCATCAGGGTGCAGACACAGGGGTAAGATAAAGAGTCGAGATGGTCCACCTTGGGTTTCATGGGGAAGATGTCATAGAAGGACAAGGGACTAGGGAAGAATTCTACCAGCTTCACTGACCATGTGCTTCAGGTACTGGAGGCAAATAGGGGCAGAAGGAGCCAAGGACCCAGAATAACCAGATGGCAAGACCAAAGAGGATATCTGCTCTCTAGTAAGACCAAAGACACATTTAATAGACTTGAAGGAGTGAGGGCGTAGACAGGGTGGGAGGACAGGCATTTGAGACGTCAGCGGTACAGTAGTGCTCAGGTGATAACATGACCCTGGGTGCCCAGTGTTGCCACAGTGGTGATCACAGGATACTGCACATTAGATGGGCCAACCACATGGACATTCAAATCCCCCAGGAGGACAAGAGGAAGACTTTGAATCTTTTGTGAGAGTCATCGATGTAGGAAGAGGGAAAGGGAAAGTGGGTGACCTGAATGTTGATCAAAGGATTTGTAACTGAAATGTTTGAGAGTTAAGTGAGAAGGGCCTCTTAACCGGGGGTTGTTGGACAATGATCTTGAAGTCACCAAGAAAATACTGAACGCTATGTACCTACTGACCCTGAACCAGCAGACAGGCAGAAACATTCATGGCAGTGACTTGAGAAGGTTTCTAGGAACATGACACAGAGTAGTATCAAGCTTCTGCCACAGTGGAATGTAGAAGAAGGTTCTCAGAAAAGGTAAAGGATACAAAAATATTACTACGAATAGAATGAGTATTGCTGTGGGCATCAGGATTCGGGAAGTAAACACGAACCAAGGTGAGTAAAGGCTGAACCTGACAGAGAGAGAATGGAAAAGCCTGTGGGAAGGCTGTCTAGGAGAGATGATTACACGAGGACAGATAAATGGGCCACGTGTCTTTTAATATACGCATGACTTCACAAAGTCTTTATAAAATTGTTCTTTTAATTTCAGGACAGACACTCAACTGTCCAGTGGTGGCAAGAACCAACCTAAAGCTGGAGAGCCTGGGGCTCAGTGTGGAGTAACTGGGAACACCTGACGGAATCAGGGAACTCATGGATAGAAACTAGAAGAGTTCTAGAGCCTTTCAAGATGACATTCATATAATTTTACCTAAAAGAAAAGAGAACAACTTCTAGAATTAACCATTCTCATTGATACATTTCCTTCAGTCAAAACTTTGCATGACTTCTTCCTAAAAGCACTCTCGCTATTGTTAGCCAGGTGGTCATCTCCACTTACCAGTCCAGGGAACTAGGATGTACAAATGTGACCCCGCCCAGGAAGAACTCAGTGTGTGATGTCTTATTCCAAAGTAACAGCACAGTTTGCAATACAAATTGGAGGCAAAGGATCTTCCAATAGGTCCAAAAATAAAACCACGTCAAGAAGTAACAGAGAGCACATGGAAAGCATTCATTACAAAGATCTAGACAGGAGCCAAAAACACTCCACATCATGGCCCGGATGTACTTCCAAGTGCAGTAAACTCCACAGACTGTAGGATCAGAGAACAGAAAGTGACAATCACAGCATCCATGTTCAACCAGGAGGTACTCAGACCTGCATAAGTAACTTTAATACCTGAGATGAAAGACTTAAACACTTTAAATCACATTGCCAGGTTTTACTTACAAACACCATCAATGTCATCCTTCACAAGGTTTGCATCTGTCAATACCCAGAGGCCACACTCCTAGAAAGAACAATTTTAATTTTCTTTTAAAATATAAGTTTAAATGTTCTCTAAATTATCATAGTCACCCATACTCTTAACTCACTCTTGTTCACTTGTTTTTGTGCAAAATGTGAAAGTATTTCCCTTTTTTTTTTAACTACTGCTCAGTTTTGAGAGTTTAGGCACATACATGAGCATACATTCTCTCATACCCAGACACACACACACACACACACACACGCACACACATTCTCTCTCTCACAAGCAGAAACAGCCATTTCAAAGTCAACAAAAGTGATATTAAAAAAAGAAATTATTCATTCAATGACAATTCCATTATTTCTCTAACAGTGAATTTTTCATTTGCTTTTAAAACCAGAAGGGTGATTATCTTTCCACCTCAAATTACACTTACATAACACACTGCACTTCAGCAATATATGTAATAAAGAGTTAACATACCATAATTGAAATCATTAATTCTGAAAGTGTTGGCAAAAGTAAAATATATTAGTATCTTTTTAAGTGATATAGCAAACTAAACCTACCTGAAAGACTGCAAAAGAATTCATAAACATCCCTAAATAGTATCCTGTGTTATAAAGTTCCAATTCATGGACCACCTAAGGAGAAAATAAAATACATGGAATGAATGGACTCATATAAATGTGTTCTGTTTCTGCAACATTTCTTATACATAACTTAGATAAGAGACAGCCCACATGCTTACCAAATTTGAAAATAAAACAAATGGAGGAATAATGCCATGTTTATAATTCAATCAGCCAAAATTACACTTATTTAAGCTTTATTTTATTCTGTTCAGTAATCCAGAGTTCCTAAGTAGTGTGAGGTTGAGTTTTGCCCAGGGGAAAACTTATATGTCACTATCTGGCGAGACCAACAGGTAGAGATCAGCATTAAAAATGACTCATACTTTGGGAAAAGATAAATGGATTAAACTTGATGGTTAATAAAAATTCTGACAAATATCAGTTAACTAAATTCTTTAAAATAACACATAAAGAAAATTCACAAAAGAGGAAATGCATATTGTTAATAAGAAAAAATTTTACCTCTGATAATCAGAGTGGTGCAAATTACATCAATGAGATAGCTTTTCAATAATGAGATATTTGCATGTGTCACATTAGCAATGCAATTTTATTCAACTTTCTTTTTTTAACGGATGTATAGTTGATTTGCAATGTTGTGCTAATTTCTATATACAGCATAGTGACTCATTTTTATATACTTAAATATATTCCTTTTCACATGCTTTTTCATTACAAGTCATTACAAAGTATTGAATACAGTCCTTGTGCTATGCAGTAGGACCTTGTTGTTCATCTGTTTTATACACAGTAGTTTAGTATCTATAAACCCCGAGTTCCCAAATTAACTCTCCCCACCTCCATTTTCCCCCATAACTAAGTTTGTTTTCTATGTCTGTAAGTCTGTCTCTGTTTTGTAAATAAGTTCATTTGTGCCTTTTTTTTTTAGATTCTACATATAAGTGATATCATATGGTATTTTTCTTTCTCTTTCTGGCTTATTTCACTTAGAATCTCCAGGTCCATCCATGTTGCTGCAAATGGCATTATTTTATTCTTTTTTTATAGTTGAGTAGTATTTCTCTCTCTCTCCATATATATACCATAACTTTATCCAGTCATCTGTCAATGGACATTTAGGTTGTTTCCATATCTTGGCTGTTGTAAATAGTGTTGCTATGAACACTGGGGTGCAGGTGTCTTCAAACCAGAGTTCTCTCTGGGTATAAGCCCAGGAGTGGGATTGCTGGGTCTTTGGGTAAGTCTATTTTCAGTTTTTTGAGGAATCCCCATATTGTTTTCCATAATGGCTGCACCAAACTACATTCCCACCAACAGTGTAGGAGGGTTCCCTTTTCTCCACAGTGTCTCTAGCAAACAATGCTGGTTTTTAAAGAACAGTACTCACTACTAGCTAGAGTGAGTAAAACAGGCTAAAAGAGTGAATAAAATGGGCCCAAACACAGAATTAGAATATGACTCAGCAATTCCACTCCAAAGGAACTGAAAACAGGGACTCAAGGAGGTATTTGTACATCAACGAGCCCTGCAGCATTAGTCACAAGAGCCAAAGGACAGCAACAACCTCGGTGTCCATCACGAGAAGAACAAACAAAATGTGGCCTATTTACACAATGGAATATTATTCAGCCATAAAAAGAAAGAAAGTTCTGAAATATGCTACAACACAGATGAATCTTGAAAATATTATACTAAGTGAAATCAGGCAGTCACAAAAGGACAAATACCGTATGATTTCGCTTACAGGAGTTGTCTAGAATAGGCACATTCACCAGCACAGACGTAGATTAGCAGTGACCAGGGTTGCTAAGGGAAGTGGGGGAATTGGGAGTTAGTGCTTCCTGGTCACTGAGTCTCTGTTTAGAGTGATGAAAAGTTCTGGAAATACACAGTCATGACGGTTGTACAACATTATGAATGGTCATTAATGCCACTGAATTGCATTTTTAAAAATGGTTAAAATGGAAAATCTTATGTTATATATGTCTGTTGTGATGAACATGTTAAGATATTATACCCTTTGGTGTAACTATTTTGATATGTTTCCCTGATTTACATTAGCAGCGTAACAAACAAATCAAGAAAATGGCAGAATAAAAATCATGAAGGATTCAAAGTTTAAAAAACTCACCAAGTTTAAAATTAAACACCCAAACCACTGGTTCTGCTATGCTAACAATAACCACTCCTACATCCACAGTAAGTAAACACGGTGCCAGAACAGGCACCAAGAAGAAAACAACAGAAAACAGAAAAGGTCATAATATCTCAACAAGCCAGCAAATGCAGTTATAGCCTGACTGCAGACAACAGAGCCAGCGCCAGGTGTGCCGGAGGGGATGGTTTCAGCTCTGGGACTCCAGCTCTGCCACAGAGCACCCGCGGGTGCCCGAGGGCCTCTGCTGACACTCAGGAGTGAAGTAACAGGACTGTCGAGGAAGAAGCATCTCCTGCAGAATCAAGTCCTCCTTTCCTCACTGGCTCAGTAAACAGGCACTGCCAAAGCGGCGGCAGGAGAAGGCCGGGCTCTGACCATTTGTCCTGGAAGATCGAGGACACTTAAATGATTCCAAGGGACTCAAGAGGCCCTGGGCAGCACATACAAATTAAAGAAGCAGCCAGAATGGTCTAATAGGCTTCTGACTTTCTGCTGGAGAGCCAACTCTGGAGAAACAATAAAAGAAAGCAAGAAACCCGGAGGAGCAGAACGAGAGGACCCCAGGAAGAGGGAAGGGTATCTTGAAGTGGGGTGTTGGAGGAAGGGGGTGGCAGGCGGCCGCCAGAGGCAGCAGTCAGATGCCAGGCTGAAGGAAGATTTTTAAATTCTGCTCCTGCTTCTCTTCAGGGGTCGGCCCCAGGACAATCACTTCTTGCAATTTCACAGCCAACACCAGCCAGCAGCAGGCAGGCGGTGCAGCCAGGGTAATTCCAGGTCAGCAGCTCTGCCCCTCTGGTGTGAGAAATCAAAGGAACAGGCAGACGTGTCCCTAGCCCTGAGGCACTCTCTCTCTCCCCTCTCCTCCACCAACGCCTCAGGGCTGCTGGGTCGTCACCTCAGGAGACTGCCTCCTCCTGGGCTGCTTTTCCCTAAGAGTTTAAAAGGGAACCACTGAGTGCAGCACACAGGGAGGCGCAAGAGTAGTTCTCTTACCCCTGAAGCTCCACCCCCTCCTCTCTCTTTAAACGCACAAGACTGATACAGACTGAAGCCTGGTGTCCAGCCTTCCCCAACAGACATTATCAGAGTAGCTGCCAATTAACTAGACATCCAAAGAGTGTAATTTCCATAAAAGACATTCAACTGGACAACACACAGCATGTGAAGCAAAATACTGAAGGCCACTCAAGAATTTAAAATAAACCTAGTAAATATACATAAGATAGGAAAATATTAGCAATATGAAACAACAAAAGATAATTACCAAGTGAAAATGACAGGTACTAAAAATATAATAGCTGGCATAAAAGTAGGACATCTACCAAAGTAAGACAGACAGAGACGGTGACTGATCAGTGAGCGGAAACAGTCAGCTGAGGAACTCTCCCAAAGAAATTCAAAAAGAGATTAAAAAAACATAAAACAAAAAGGTAAGAGATATGGAAAAAGGAAGTAAAAGTGCCAAACTCTGAATAACAAGAGCCCCAGAAAGCGAGAGAAGTCAAAATAGAGAAGAGAAAATATAGGAGGAAAGAATGGATGTAAATTTCTAGAATTAAAAAATAAAAGGAGGGCCCAGATTGAAAGGGCAAGCCACCGTGACACAGAACTAGAGCTCTGCACAAGAGCAACATGATGTGGCCAGGGCTGGGGAAGGAGGTGGAGATGGGGAGAGACAAGAATATGAAATCACACTAAATCATTTGTCTTGCCAGATGAAGACACACATGCTGGTAACCTTAAGAAATCAACATAGATAAATAAATATGTGCACAGTTCATGAGTTCAGGGCATCTATAATGGGAACAAAAATAGAATGTATAACTTCCAAACCACGGAAAGAAGAAGACTAAAAAGAAATAAAAAGGGAATAGTCTAAATGTATAAATATGAAATAAAAAAGCAAAAATAAGTCCTAATTACAACAAGAATTACTATACTTGTAAATGGGTTAAATAAGCTTATTAAAGGATACTGACCATCAGATTCGATTTTTAAAAAGCAAAATAAAATAATATGCTATCTACAAGGTATACTTAAAACAAAAACTTACAAAAGGTTGAAAATAAAAAGATGGAAAAATATATCAGTCAAGTGTGAATCAAAAGAAAGCTGGAATAGCAATCTTAGTATCTGACAAAATTCAACATAAATGTATAGTGAGATATGAAGATAGAGACACAGAGCACGTCTGTGTGTTTGTGTGTACACATATAGAGAGAGAGAAGGTAAAATAATATTATTTATTAAGATATTTGTAAAATGTTGTAAAACGAGAGACACTGTATTCAGCAAGTTGTAAAATGAGAGATACTATATTCAGCTAAATCAAATGCAAAATGCCACAGACTTTTTAGAATAATGTGAATTCATTTCTCTTAAGTGAAGTCGAGAGAAAAAAAGTGACCAAATGGTTTTTAAGGAGTTTTAAAAAAAAGGTGGAGGGCTAAGAAAAATTAACTGGATAGACTGAAGAAATATGTATAATTAATTTTACAACAGGATGACCAAATTAGCCTAAACAAATACATTTCTCTTCCTGACCTGTTGTTAATCACTGTGCTTAATCAATCAGTGACCATAGGTTTCAACGGACAATGGCTACGTGGCTTTATCAAGGACTCACAACTAAAAATGAAATGACTAGTGAGTGGGGATCAGCTAACGTGACACTAGATGTTCACGTGTTTCTCGTTTGTACGTTTTCTGCAGACGAACGTGATTTCACTCCCTCAACATACAGCAAATTCCTGATTCAACAGGGACTGTAATTACAACCATTCTGTACAACCAAAATAGGAAGTACCTCAAAACTACTCAGAGCTCTCTTCAGTGTCATTCAGAATTGCGCAGGTTTATTTCCTAGTACTTTCTCAAGAGTTTTCAGTTAAAATACAGTATGAAGATGAGGGAAAACTCGAGGTGGCATTTCGCATGGAGGACAGTAAACACACCTGCCCACAACAGCCTTTTGTCTCCATAACAACTGGAACGCAGATCCTTTTCATCCCAAAGCTTCTCTGGCTACTGACTTATACTTCAAAAGGATCTCGTGAAATTTACTTTAGATACTATGGTAACGCAATAAAGTTTTTTTTTTCTCTTTTAACGTGTGTTTTTGTAATGACAAAAACAGCTGAACTCACATTTTCCATTGTGATATCATTTGAGACATTCAGCAGATTCACACTTTTGTCGACAGCTACAATCCCGACTGCTGAGCCTGGCTGTGTCACAGAGATCCGCAGAGAGACTTTCTCAGACGGTTCAGCATTAGCTTTACTCCAAAACAGCTGTATCTGAGAAAGGGAGAAAACAGGATTGACATATTGTACTTTTTTTTTTTTTTAACACATTTCTTACATATCTTATCCATAGCAGATCAATGACAAAATCTAGCGAAGATTCTACATTTGCCTTGGCTTGGGGACCATTCTAAAGCCATACATAAGCCTTCTCTAGGGAAAGGAGTAAAAAGAAACTTTGCTCCCACAGTGTTTGCAAGTCAAAGAACCTCTCACGGTGGCAAAAATCAGAATTTTCCTTCCCTTCTCTACCTTTCTTCCCTTTTTCCATCTCTCACCCCGCCTGCAGCCAGTGCTGAAGAGAAGATAGCATCTGGCTTAGCTGGGGAGGGCCAATATCCAGGAGAAGGAACAGGGAGGACAAAAGACACTGCAGACGTCTGCACGTTGGCCACCTGGACTCGGAAGTGAGTGCATGCAGGTGAGCGCCCTGGGGACTCACAGAACTGCCTGGGCTGGGGTGGAGGGTCTTCCCAAAGGAGGAGACATTCAGACCAGACCCCAGGCAGGCCCCGTGCTCTGTCTCCAAGGCTGCTTCTGTCATGACACTCAGCAAAGCACAGTGCTAAGGTCCTCCTGCTTCTTAAAGAGGGCCAATCCTCTCGTCACAGCTGAACTGAATGGCTATGTCATGAGGCCCCTTCCTATTAGGAACGTTCATCTTGTCCAGCTCAGTTTCAACATTCCACTGCCCCAGTGACCTTACAACCTGACCAAGATGGTTTTAAATGTTCCCCTCAGCTTACCTGAACTTTAGCTTCTTCCTGTGGCTAAGTCCCCGAGTAGAAAGCCTGCAGTTGTAAATTTTTTCTCTGCCCTTTGAGGTGTAAATCTTTACCCAGCCTCCTGCCAGTTTGACAAGCAGTCATGTCATTCTCAAGGACCTGGGAGCCATCCTTTTGAAGTGTGATCATCCAGAAAGAACCCTGATGGATCTCCCAGGCTTTATGGGCCCAGACGAGCATAATGTACAAATGCCAGCTGGGAAACACATAGTCTGATCACACTGACAGCTCGGCCCTAGTGTCCTCCAGTTCTTTTCCTCCTGCCTTCAGTTTCAGTGGAGTTGAGTTCAGTCTCGCTCCTCTGCTGCAACTGTCTTGAATAAAGTCTTCCCATGCCTGTTGAACTTGTCCGATGTCATTTTTCTTTGATATGCCTCTTGAGCCACTGTACCCCTGGTTTACTTTTCTCCACTTACACCTCAAACAAGGGTGGAGCAGGCAGGGGGAGCATCACAGTCAAACCTTGAACTTCTCACACTTTACTCTGCACTTCAGGGACCCCATGGCTCCAACCTGCACTTCTGTGTGGGTGACTTCTAAACTTACATCCCTTGCCCCTTCCACATTTCACTCACTGATCCCAGTCATTATTGAACATCCACAAAGATTCACTAATTTTCTCGTGCTTAAACCTATTTTATTTCCAAATACATAATTCCTTTGGGAGTAAAACAGGGTAAACATGATCATATAAAAATCAGAGGAAGAATTATCTTTGCAAACACAACTGAAACTAATTTCTCATCCCTCAGACCTAAGATATTCCTTGGAAGTATGTTATTTACACACTCTGCTTCCTCAAAGCAGAAGACCTTTTTACACTGCAACTTTTTTTTAGAACTGGGACTCATGTTCAGAGATCTGTGCCTCCCTACTCCGTATTTAAGCCTTACTCCTACTTTAAAATTCACCTTTATCAGGGGATTAATGGAGTCACTAGAAGTCAAAAATAGTGCTCTGAAACTAACAGAGTATAGCATTGTCTTTTACAAAATTATTTTCATAAGACAGAAAATTTGTATTATATTTTGACAGTCAAAGTTAGAGGTGACAGTTCTCAACAAAAGAAGGCATGGATGGTGACTGCTACGTCTCAAAATTTTAATGAATTAAGGGGAAAAATGCTATCAAAAGAAATACATTCTGCAATCACTACCTTAAAATAATGATTATTTTGCTTCAGAGCTCCTGAGAAGGCAGCAGCTTTTAGTGAGAACGATGGCTCAGTTCAATATGAATGAGATCATTCACCTCCACGTATCAGTCTTGCAATGGTGACTTCTCAGAGCTGGGGCCTAAAGGGGTTTCCTACACAAGCTATACACCTTAGGTTATAAAAATCACTGCTGCGTTTGGAGACCAAATTCCACACGGATCTCCACATGCAAAGTAGTCAGGCTCACTGTAAATTTGTCCTGGGTTAGTTTCCAGGCTATGAAATGAATAAATGAAGCCCAGCTCTGCTTCCACACCTCACTGCAGACGGCCTCACTCCCTCCTTCACTTCACTCCCACACCGATGTCAACACCACACAGATTCCAGATTGCCACTGGAGTTCCATGCAACACAACACTGACACCACCGTTTGGGAAATCCTGAAAGAGCTCCATGGATTTGCATTTAAGTCTAAAGCCAAGAATCATAGCTTACAAAGACTCACAGTGTCCAATAATTCCATATGTGAAGAAGGTATATATAATAATTAAATATGAAGAGGTTTATCCATAATTCCAGAAATGAATATAAATTTCTAAAAATTTAGTTTAATGGTACTTTTCTAAAGAAGGATTACATTTCTCAGATTTCACTAATAGCAAGTTTTCTTTTAAACATCATTACCGCAAATCTTACCTTATTTTTAAAAACAAGCTGAACAGGAATTCTGAGAACATCATTTATAATTTCCCCATCATCTTCAATGTAATACACAATGATGCAGGCTTTTGGAGCCCAAGAATTTTCTGGTGTTAAGGAGAAGGTTGTTGAATTTTGCTTGCCTACAGCCACCAACTGTCCCCTGGACACCACCTGAAAAGAACAGTAGATGAGTCTCATTTTATGCTAAAGCGAGTGACAATCTCAAGGGCAGCTGACTGATCATAATTTTGAGCATATACACAAATCCCTGACTTCAACCTACTTCAAAACTTTTTGAATGCAAAAAAAAAAAAACCCTCCCTGATCAACACAGAGAGTATAAGTTGGTAATTACAAAAGGATAAAATAAAACAATAAAAGTAATTGAGGCAACAGCAGCTTGACAGTCGAGAATCTAAGTGGAAGGAATGGAGAGCACCATTGGGAGAGTAGTAATTTTTATTTTATTTTTGTTTTTCTTTTTTTTAAATTGTTTTAATTATTATTTGGGGGAGGAGGTAATTAGATTTATTTATTTATTTTTAGAGGAAGTGCTGGGGATTGAACCCAGGACCTTGTGCATGGTAAGAATGCCCTCTACCACTTGAGCTATACCCTCCCCTCTGTTTTTCTTCTATTTTATAGTTTTCCACAATGAATGTGTGTGTCTTATCTCACAGAAATTTAAATTTTACACATAATGCAAGATTTCATTATCCATCTTAAATTGGAAATGCAAACGTAGGTGAAGAAAGCAAAAAACATAGTTTGATTTCAATATAAAAAAGAGAGGCTAACAAGGTGTGAGGCTGAATTTTAAAAAGCAGTGAGTTTAGTTTAGATATAAGGTAGACATTATTTAAGAAGGTCCTGTAATGGATCATAGATTTAGATTCTATAAGAGATTACCATGTAGCTTAACTCCTTCAATTGCTTGTTGCCACTAACCACCAACTCAAAAGGTGATCCCACCTAGAAAAAAGCATTTAATTAATACGCACACATCAATGGCAAGATGGTCCAATTACATTGTCATTATCAAGAAACTGTAAGCATTACCTTTATATTCTCATCTCTTGTTTTTAGCTGGATGTATGTTTTACTAGGAGACTTAAACATGCCGTGAACTGCGATGCTATCCACACTATCCAGAAAAGAGGCCTAGAACAAAAGACAGGGGAGCCATAAACTTTCATCTTTACAAACCCTTGGAGAAAATGTTACCTGCTAAACAATCATGGAAAGGCAAATTCACTTTCACTCTTCTTTCATGCAAGACAAACACATTCCCCAGACATTGGCTCGTCATCATTTTACAGCTTACACTATAAACAAAGTGAGAGATGTAAACTGTCTAAGATGGTCTTCATCACCATCAAGTAAAAGGCAAAAAACACAGTCCTAACTTATTTCAGAAACAAAGGCTTAGTACCAGGAAACACACTCTGAGGAGAGAGGGCAAGATGAAAAAGGAATCCTTCCCTCTCCCCAAAACACAGAGCTCATCTACAAGCAGGAAGTCACACTGGCTCACTCGGTCCTCCACTGGTGAGAGTAAAACTCAAAGCCACAGCTGTGGCAGGGCCGAGTGACCACCAGAAAAGTAGGAGAAATGGCTGGGGAGTCTCAGACCAGCATAGGAGTACAAGCGCTAAAAAATATTTTCCCTTTTCATTTCAGCTCCTGCCAAAATACAATTTCACATGATTGAAAATCACCTACACTGGGAGTCTGGGGAGCTTCTCCACCCTGTCTTCAGATCTCTCTTTTACTGTGCTCTTCAAAATGAATTTACAAGGAAGCCTTCGGTCTCACTCTCAGCCACTGTCATTAAATCACTTTTAACCATTTCCCCCGTTCTTTCCAATAAAACTATGTGTCCACTTCCTGTGCACTTTGACCTCCCAACAGACCGAGTGCCTAGCACAAGACGACAATTTGAATGCTGCTGTTGCAGTAACGTAATGATGGAAAACGGACGGCACCTTCAATTGCAGCTCACTGCAATCGTCCAGGATTCGGAATTCAATCTTGAAGATTCCATTTTGCGGGACAGTATGATTTGTGACCTGGACAGTCCCTACTTCCTGATCTGTCCTGTCCCATCTGCTCCAGTACAGTTTCTCAGTATAGTTTCTCTGTGTCACCGTTATGACTACATGATTGCTTCTTTCTTCAGGAGTCAGTTGATGGCCATCAGAACGGGTTACCTTCACCTAAGGTCAAAAGGAAACATTTTAAAATCAGATGAACAATAGAAGCAAAGAATGGAAGTTTCTTTGAATCCAGTCCCCATCTGTGCTGTTCTCATGAAACTGAACTCTCAAAAATCGTTGGTTGCACCCTAACTTCCAGATTAAGTGGTCTCTCTAAGGCGGCATTCAACTCCACTGACCACTCGCTTCTTGATATTATGGCTTCTTTTGTCTTCCATGGCTCCACAATAAACTCCTTCACTTATACCCCTCTGTCTACATCCTCGCAATGACTTTCTGGTTCCCCTTTCCTCTCCCTAAATGTGAGAAATTGTCAAGCTTCATTATCAGTTATCCCCAAAGGTCTCAGCACTCCTGACCTGGCTCTGGAGTTGACACTCCACACCTCCAATCAGCTGCAGGAAACTTCTGCTAGTATATCCCTGACATCTCAAATTCAATACATCTAAAACTGAAAAACCATCTTGCCCTGCCTATCTTCGCTCATACCACAATTCGGCCAAACTTACCATCTCTGAATTTCCCCTCCCTCTTCCCACTTTTCACACCCAATGAGCACCAAGTCTTGTAGGTCTCTGACATCTTCTCCCCCGACTTCCTTCACCAGGAGGCTCCTCGCTGCCTCATGCCCAGGCTGCTGCCATCCTCCAGGACACAGATCCCCCAGTCCCCCTACCATGACACTGCTTTTGAACCACCCCTCCCACGTTCATTAAGGCTCTAGGCTCTTCACTGCCTACAGCATAAAGCTAAACAACAGGAGAGACCCTGAGGACTCTTGGCAAACTCCCCGAGGTCCAACTCCTGTCTTCCCTCTGACCCCTCCTGGACAGGAAACACCAGCTCTCTGCTGCCACTGCCCTGGCCCAGTCGCTGTCACCTGTATGCACCCTGAACTCGCCAACCGAAGTGCTCACCTCTGTCTCAGCTCATCTGGTTCCCCACCTCCAACTCACACATCCCAACACTAAAAATACGACTGATCTTTTCACAAATAGCCTAAACCTTCCCCTTCCAGAAAGCTTCCCTGAATGACCTCCACCCCATCCCAAAGCCAGCCCTCCCTCCCTGAACTCTCATTGTTTCCCTCTATTCATTTGGAAATTACCATTTGCAACCTCAAGTTGTTTTTGTTTTTTTTTTAACTTACCTTTCCCAACTGTCTAAATTATAAGATTATTAAAATCAAGAGCTCTCTAAAACATTCTTCCCCCCTGACTATATCACTGGTTTATTATAAAAGGATATTGAGCCAAAGGGAAGAGATGCTCAGGGCAAACAAGGTATGAGGAAAGGAGAACACAGCTTGCATGCCCTCTCTGAGCGCATCCCTGTCCCCAAATCTCCACAGATACACCAACACGGAAACTATAAATGTTCTCTCCATCTATTCAATAAGCAGTGATCCCTCCTTTCTTTAAACCAGGGGTCAGCAAGCTATGCCAGGCAAGGAGGCCAAATCCAGCCTCTTTGTGAAGAAGGTTTATGGAGAAGCAGTCACCCTGACTTGGCTACCAAGCTGCAGGGGCTGCTTCACCCAACAGTGTCAGAGCTGCACAGTGGGGACCTAGACCAATGGCCACAGAGCTAAAAATACTTACATCTAGCCCTTTGCAGGAAAAGGCGGCACCTGTTTTAAATCCCTATAGAAATGTACTCATGACGTGGCTCTTTTCCTGCCCTGAGTCACACTTGGGTATCTATTAGGTCTCAGAGCCCCTCCCAGCAGCACGCCCTGCTCACAGTCAGAATTCACGTGGGTAATAAATGGTAATTCAATATTCTCTCAATAAGTGAGTAGATGTGCTGATAATTTTTAATGCTACACCTTTGCTAGAAGTAAAATTAGTCATTACAAAAGTCAAATTGAAATTAAAAATTTTTGACTAGCTTCTAATTCTTTTACAAAACTTCACAGTTGTAATCCGAATCTAACTTCAACTGCTTATTAAATATATTTTGAGGAAAATTTTTTTGGAAAATACTTTTTGGACAAAGTAGATAAGGGTCATTTGGAAACAATTCCACATGCCTCATGTATCTAAAGCGGGAAAGTTATCTACTTCGGGCATAAACTTTTTGAAAAGCACTGAAAATACCATTTCCCATTCTGTTTCACTAAACTAAACTTACTGCTTTAGAACATTAAGAAATACGCCAACTCACAGTGGCCGTGAAGTTGAGAGATGGCTTCAAGATCGTAGCATAATCAAAAAATTCAATGATGTAATCATGTTGTTTGAAAAATACATTGGAGCTTGCATTTCTTGAGATACCTGTTTGGGAAATTGCACCTTTTAGAAAGTAAAAGTAATACTTTACCAACAGCTCCTATCCACCAAACCTCCCCATCAGCACTACTTCCCAAACTGGTTAGGATCTCAAGACACAAGAGCCTCTCTGGCTTGGGCAGTAAGAGGACCATCAGGTCTATTCTGTCCTCTGTGGGTCCCTTCTGAGCACCACTACTGACCCCCCCATCAATGACACGTGCCCCACACATTCAGGCCACTGACACAATCGTCCTTTCACTCTTTCAGGGACTGGTGAAACCTATTAAAATAGCAACTGGAAGATCCAAGGAATTAGCCTTTATTTTATTACTAAAAGAGAAAATTGCCTAGGAACTAGTGAGATTTCAGAAGATGTTATATAAAAAAGGCAAAGAGGATGATTAGTCAGCTGAAAATGTACCCTTTCCATGTGGTTTTCAGGTTGGAAAAAAAAGCTTATGAATACCTATCACACATGGCTGAAGTACAGAATTCCAAAGAAAGTAAAGTCTCCCCTTCATTATGAACACATTCTGCAAGTTAGACTAATAGTCATGGCAACATCAGCATTAAACAGCATCCTTAGGCAGCGACGGCCTCACAGGAACGTGCCAGCTACCATGGGGAAGATGATGGAGCAGCAGCACACAATTGTCTCTACCTGCACTTTTCCACGTCTGCTGACCTGTGAGTGATTCTGTCACCGTGGCTAAAACTTCTACTGGCCCAGGAGACGGATACACGTGTTCAAGAGGCTCATCCAAAAAATCCATGACCGTTTTCATCTCTTCTTCATTGAAAGAGAAGTTTGCAGAGCCATTTATCTGGTTGGTTAAAAAAATTTCAATTGCATTCTTCACTTTAGCAATTCAGATCTGAGAGATAAAACTCAACCTAAGTCACAATGATACAATGGCTCTGTTTCCATTTTCATTATTTTAACAAATGGGTACATTCTCACTTGCCTGATGCTAGCAAGATCTTGAGCTTCTTACACTCAACTTTCCTTAATTCAGTACCAAATCTTTTTTTTCTAGAAAAAGTATACTTACAGTTTTTCCCGATTACAAGTTGCAAGACATTCTTGACTTACCTTAAATGTTTTTGTAATATTTTTTTTCACACCCCAAAAGGATAAAGGTAAAAATGTAAGTGTGACATCTCCTTTCACTGGCTTCCCATATGTATACCTGGAAAATAACAAATGGGGCTTAACATGAAAGAATTATATCAAAAACACACTCTTACTACACATTTTTTAAACTGAAAGCATAGTCAGGAATGTCCTTAATAAATGGTAATCCTTGAAATTAAGTCTCCAAAATGGGAAGACTCTCAACTGCAATACCTCAAAACAATTCATAACCCACGCTTGACCCAGCCTCTACAGAGCCCAGAGGAAATCTGGTCATAACTGGAAGTGACAGTTTCTTGTCAAAAGATTTTTAAAAGGTTATGAAAATCTTTCCTTCCTAGATAACTGGATTGGCCCATTAACCGCATGCCCAGGAGACTCTGAAGCTTTTGAATGTTTTTTCAATTGAAGTGTAGTTGATTTGCAATGTTGCATTAATTTCTAGTGTACAGCATAATGATTCACTTATTCACATAAATATTTCTTTTCATATTCTTTTTCATTATAGGTTATTACAAGGTATTGAATATATATCATTCCCTGTGCTGTACATTAGGACATTGCTGTTTATCTGTTTTATATACAGTAGTTAATATCTGCAAATCGCAAACTCCCAATTTATCCCTTCCCACCCCCTTTCCCCTCCGGTAACCACAAGTTTGTTTTCTACGCCTATGAGTCAGAAAGTTGTAAGTGTTCATTGAAACCGCATTCACCATGGCCACTGCTGCATGTTCCAACATTAACCAGCTGGGTTTATTAGACCAAACACGCCAGGGCACCAACTGTGCTCATGGCTACTAAAAATTCACTTTTTGCAGAGAAACTTAAAAGAAGAGTAACTTTTTAAATCCATCGCACCAACATTAACTCCTTGAGTCAAATCTCAGCTCTGCTGCTTTGCATTCTAGGTATTAGCTTTATCCTTTCTCATGATGGGACAGTCTTTTTGTGTGAAGGAGAGACAATCTTTGGCAGACTATTTTACTGTCAGAAAGCCTTTTCTCAATGCATTTCCTGGGATCCTTCCATCTCTATTGTGAAATGCTAAGCCAGACGTGGAAGCTTTTTTACTTTGTGCTCTATAAATCTGACAGTAAACTCCTGCTTCCTGAATCCATTAGTTGAACACAGAAACAGCCCCCCTCCCCCGCATCTGGATGAACTCAACTCAAAAACCTAATGGTAAAATATAGCACATTCCAAATTAAAGAGAAGAAGGCAATCTATCTTCAAACATACCACCCTTCCAAGTAAAAACAGTAAAGTTAGTAGAAACCCTGGTTAGCAACGTCAGCATCACATTCATTCATTCAAGAGTCCTCAAAACCTACCAGTGCTTGTATCTTGTCAAAGATTAAACAAATGCAAAACTAAAACACCAGAACACTGTATTTCAACTTATATCACATGATACTGTATTTGAGAGCTTGAAAACCTATACAAAATTTAAAGTATTCTCAGGCAAAAATATTTTTAATTTTTATTAAATGTGAAGCAGATTTTGCTTTCCAAGCCCCAAGCTGATTACACTAATCAAGAAACAAGGACACTGACAGTCATGGTCCTAAATAGAATCTGGAAATTCGGGGGATAAACTAATCATTCAGAAAATAATAGCTCAACAACTTTTAAAAAAGCAAATCAAAGCTATTCCGGGACATGTTTCAAAAGACATGAAATAAGAAAAGAATTCTGGAAGATACACTGAAAGTTCTGAACTTCACTCTCAGGGCAATGGTCTGAAAATGTTCATGCAAAAGAGCCATAAGATTAGATTGGCCTTTTAGTCAAAGAAGAAAAGAAAGAGTGGGGTCGAGGACAAGGAGGAGAAAAGAAGAAGAAAAAGAGGAAACAAGCCTGGATGCAAAGCAGAGAAAAGATTGAATAGGGTGAAAATGGAGTCAGGAAGAACTTTTAAGAAACCACAACAGCAGTCGAGGAGAGAAAGCTGACATTGGCCTGAATCAAGGAAGCAGCAGTGGAGAAAAGAGAATGGACTTGAGAGACATTAAGGAGACAAAGCTGGACCGGATGCTTGCCTGCACTGGGTGTTGGTTTGCTCTATAGGGGTTGAGGGAGTCGGGTGAGTACAGCTGACATGAGCGGCTAAAGAGATGATGGTGCGGGCCACCAAGAGAGGGAAGCAGAGAAAACCAGGTCTGGGGGAAGTTGACTATTTAAAGTCTCTGTGGGATGTCCAATGGGCAATGTCCAGTGGGCAGCAAGACACGAGGATCCGATGGGCAAGCTAGAAATGTGGGCTGGTGATATGGAGTTAGGTTTCATCAAATTATATAAACAGTAGCAGATTCCCTAGCCACAAAGAAGAAAACTCTGAGAAATGTTAAAAAAAGAAAAGAAAAGAAAAAGAGAAGAGAGCCAAAGATGGAGCTCTAAGGAACAAGAACATTTACAATATGGACAGAAAGGAGCTGCTGGCAAAGAGTCTTAAAGGAGTTACTAAAGTAAAAAGAGGAAAATCAGGAGGAAAGTGGGAGAGCAATATCCGATGCTGTAGAGGGGGGCAAAAGCTGTAAAAGCCCAAGAAAGCCCCCCCAAGGTTAGGTAAGAAGGAGGTCTTTGTGTCCTGGGGACAGCGGTTTTGTTTCAACAGCATGGTGAGGGGATAAGGCAGAACGGAGGGGGCTAAAGATGGAAGAGATGTGAAGAAGTGGAAAATGCAGCTGCAACTCTGGGAGGAGGGGAGAAAGGGCAGCGGCTGAAGGAGGCATGAAGGTCAAGGGAGGGTTGCTTCCTTTAATGATAGAAATGTTGAACCACAGTGAAGCCACCCCCAAAGTAACAAACAGAAGCAGCGGAGACACAGGTGAGAGGGAATGTGGGACTAGGATTCTCGGACAAGAGACTGAAGCCACGACCCAAGTGGAAGGATCAGCCTGAAGCGAGGTTAGACGTGCTAAGACAGACACAAGGCAATGACGGCCACTGTCATCAGCATCACCTCCATCTTCCCCAGGACGCAGGGTTTACAGAACAGGTCTGTGCAGCTTCCTAGAGACTGATAAAAGACCTTGCTAGTGAAAAGATTTCCTGAACCTGTTGTCAAGTTGTAAATTATATCTGCAATCTGAATAAAACCAAACCCTCCTGAAACTTACTGGTAGGCTCAGAACGCATGAAAGCTGGGGTGGAGGAGGAATGTTTAACCACAGGCCTCTGGGGGAAAAGTCCTCAGCTGTGTGGTGTCAGGAGTGACTCACCTAGATACACACACAAGATCTCGCTGCCCTGGGACAGAATCACCTTCCCTTGCCACCACTGTGGACGTTATCCCTGCGCAACTGAAGTCTGAAAGAAGGAGCTTTGATAGGAAGGAAGTATTGGGAATGGACTACAGGTCGACCTCATTCTACTGTGCTTTGCTTTTTATTGCACTTCATGGACACTTGAGTTTTTTAATCAGTTGAAGATTTGTGGCAACCCTGCAAGGAGGAAGTCTATCAGCATTTGCTCAATTTGTGTCTTTCTGATACATTTCAGTAATTCTTACAATATTTCAAGCTTTTTCATTATTATAACTGTTATGGTGACTTGTGATCAGCAAACTTTGGTGTTGCTACTAGAAAAAAAGTTATGACTCAAACACTCAGATGGTAGTCAGCATTTTTTAGCAATAAAGTGTTTTTTAATCAAGGAAGGGCCATTGGTTTTTTTAGACATAATGCTACTGCACACTGAACAGACTACAGTACAGTAGACACATAATTTCTACATGCCCTGGGAAACAAAAAAACTTCACGTGACTTGCTTTACTGTGATATTTGCTTTACTGCAGTGGCTGGGACTCAACCCACGATCTCCAAGGTAGGGTGCATTATCAGAAACTAGCACGATCTGAGAAATTTAAATGGCAACGAGGAAACTCACTATCTACAGCTGACAAACCAAACACTAAGATGGTCTTCCTGATATGTCAATTTCACTAAGCTGAAGTCCCTAAACACTTAAACACTAATCTAGGTGTTGAGGGGAAGGTATTTTATAGGTGTGTTCAAGCCATACTCAGTGGACTTTTAAGAGGATGATCCTAGATGATCTGACTGACCTGATTCAATCAGTTGAAAGGCCCTAAAAGCGGAGCTGAGACTTCCCTGAACAGGAAGAAACTCTGCTCGTAAATAGTAACATCAGTAGCTGATTGTCCCAGCCCGCCTTTCCTAACGACCTTCCCTGCAGATTTTGGACTTGTTAGCCCTCACAATCAAGTTAATTTCTCACAATAAATCTCTTAATATGTATCTCCTGCTGATTCTGCTTCTCTGCTTGAACCTTGACAGATACACATACAAGGAAAATGTTACAAATACAATGTGTTGAGTACTAAAGAAATGCCAGGGGGCCATCAAGGCTGCCAAGTCATTCTCAGCCAACAGTATCTCAAAGTATCTCCACAAATGGGAATCAGGATGAAACTACAAGGGTTCCCTAGGCTGGTGGGAGGAAGCTGCCTAAGCTGCTGCGGCTGCAGGGGAACCACACCCCCTGAAATTTAGTATATATTAAATTTCCTAGAGAGCTACCAGAATTTAAGGATCACCATTTTAAACTGGTCGTATTAAATCCCTGGCCCACCCCAAAAACTAAAATAGAAGAAAAGAAAGTATCCACTTTCAACATTATCCATGCGGACATTGATGGTTTATATGGCTTTGCAGTCACTAAGTTTTATACATTTGCCAAAGAACTCAAAACAGACAGAATGCTTAACCTTCAGCTAAGATCAAGGGCAGGATAATAATTATGTGGGAGAAAAAAAGGCATTTATGTGTTTCTAAATCCAGCCACAGTACCCAAATTCACATTGGAAGTAACCTCTTAGTTGAATTAACTTGGTATACAAATCGCAGACATGTTTTTGCCTTCGCGTCACAGGGGTTTCACATGATTTTTTTTTGCTAAATAGAACCTAAAGCAGGCATCTTCAAATGTCCTGGTGTGTGGACTGTTTCTACCAGGAGACGTACTGCCCACCACTGGCCACACACCCTCGCCAGGAGAGGAATATTGTGATGAGACAGTGGTGAGATGGGGTCTAGTTTTTACCAGCTATTACAAATAAAGTCTGAAACTAAATAAATTTCGGAAACCAAAGCACTGACATAATGACACATAAAAAATGTAGCACTATATACAATAGCCAAGACATGGAAGCAACCTAAATGTCCATAGAGAGATGACTGGATAAAGAAGTTGTGGTATATTTATATAATGGAATATTACTCAGTGATAAAAGAAAAGAATAAAACAATGGCAGGTGCAGCAACATGGATGGATCTGGGGATCGTCATTCTAAGTGAAGTAAGCCAGAAAGAGAAAGAAAAATACCATATGATATCACTCATATATGAAGTCTAAAAAAAGAAAGAAAGAAAAGAGCTCATCTACAAAACAGAAACAGACTTGCAAACATAGTAAACAGTCTTATGGTTACCAGGGGAAAGGAGGTGGGAGGGGACAAATTTGGGAGTCTGAGATTTGCAAATGTTAACCACTATATATAAAAATAGATTTTAAAAAAATTGTTTCTATATAGCACAGGGAACTGTATTCAGTATCTTGTAATAACCCTTAATGAAAAAGAATATGAAAATGAATATACATATATATACATGCACATGTATATACGCATGACTGGGACATTATGCTGTATACCAGAAAAGACACATTGTTAACTGCCTATACTTCAATTAAAAAATATAATAAACACTACAAATACCCTTCCTTGGGAGGGAAAAGCAAGCACCTCTCCAAAGGGGCTGTGGAGGGCACCAGGGAGCTTGGTGAGGTCTACTGGATCCCAGGGCAAGACCTTCTCTGGTCTGGAAGGGGAGGGCCAGCTGAGCCAGGAAAGGTCCTCTCAGAGATGTGGGTCCGCCCCCAGCCTGCAGGCTGCTCTCCTGAGGAGGCTTAGCCACCCAGGCCCACTCCAGCCCACTGACAGGTACACGAGGATGGGCTCAAGTCCTAAGTGTTGCCCCAGCCAGGTCCTTCCAAATCTCAAAGGATGGGGAGGGGCAAAAAAATTAATCTTTTTTAAATGCTAAAAGAAATCAATCCTGGATTTGAGGACAACCCCACGACCACTGGTCTGAAACTCTGAGGGTGCTTTTCACCTCAGCAAAACAAAATGCTCTGCTGTTCGAGCCAGTGGATCAAAACCATGAAAGGGACTACACGTCGGGGTGGGCTGGAAGTCTCTGCAAGGATGCTGAAATGGATGATGAATGTGGATTATTTACTCATCAGCTACCTGTAATAAAGCAACAACACTCCTCCCCGAAGATTCAACCTTCATTATTGACAGGGAACAATTAGCATCTAAGAAGTAAATTGCCTTAATCCATGTCAGCTGAATAAGGAATAAAGCTACAACTTTCTTTTTAATCTGACACCATCTATACTGTAACTCTTTTGATGACTCTTGGAAAGACACTAGCCTTTTAGGACTGGAGCAGCTTTGGAGCAGAGAAATGAGTACAAAGATCTGCTTAATTATTATAAATATTTGTTTCCCATCCACTGGGGAATTTAATAAGTGAAACAAGACATCGTGCTAATGTTCTGGGGTAAATAATGAGCTCTTTGTCATGCAGTTCCATAACAGTTTATAGTCATAAAAAGAAATAGGCTACTTACTTTGCTGTGATGGTACCATTTAAACTCTTAGCATTTAAAGAACAATATAATGGTATCTCCAAAGCAACTTCAAATTTTGGTAACACTAGAAAAGAAAAGAAAGGATATTTTAAACAATCTATTTTCCTATCATTTTCAGCTTAGCAAACTAGAGACTAGAATTGCTCTAAAGCAGTTAATAATTGCTACTGTTTGAACTTAGATTTTTTTAGGCTCCAAATACACATTAATACATAGACAGAAAGCACTTTATTCCACTGAAAATCAAAAGCCCTACAAGGCTGGTGACTAGACAGTGACAGTGGGGGCCAGTTGCTGTGGACATTTGTGTCAGCGGAAGCTTCCCACTGATAGAACCTAAACTGTGCCCATAACTCTAGATGCAAAACCATCTAAGAGCTGAAAGACAAGGCTTTGTTTTTTTAAACATCTTTACTCTAGGTGTACAGTAAACCATATATTTCAGATGTACAGTTTGATACATTTTGATGGATGTAGACGCCAATGAAACCACCACCACAATCAAGATATCTAACGTTTCCATCACTCCCCAAGAGGTGCAAATTTCAAATTCCCAAGTTATCCCTTCCCATCCCCTTTACCCCTGATAACCATAAGTTTCAGTTGTCACCCATTAGTGTGGACTTACTGCTTGTTAAAGTACTTCCACATCACTTGGTAAAGAGCTGCTTCTGAGCAGCCCCTTCCCTAGGACTTTTCTCCAATTTGGTTACTAAAAGCGTATCCTGAGGCCCCCAGACTCTCCTTCTTCTGCATAGTGGCAAATACGCAGTCACAGAGAATCCTCGTCCTTTGAGACTATCAAAGGTCAATCTGGTGACAGTCTAACACAATGAATTGCTATGAAGAGGAAGCTGGAAGGTTGGACTCCTAGTTAGTAACTAAGATGTGGCTACAAAGGAATGCTGCTCTTCCTGTGCACCAAGGAGTGCTTCCTGAAGGCAACGCCAAAAGTAGACACTCCTACTTTGATCAGCTTTGTAAAACTAGGAAAGGAAATATTTTATAAATATTAATGTTATTTAACATAAAGCACTTCATTAAAAAAAAAAATTTGTTCCCTTACAATCTATAGAAATCTACAGAAATACTCCTCTTCTTTAACTTCTCTAACCAATGAAACAGATCTGTTCCATAACCAGGCATCTCACCATTCAATTAGCACAAGAGAAGTATCAAGACGACCAATGAGGCAGCAGGACAGGGTCGACCTCCAGCTCTAGGCCAAGGACCCTTGGAGCACCAAGATACTCCTAGGCCCTAGACCAGTCTAGGACTGGAGGGCCAAAAACACCACCTGAGTCAACTCTGACCTCCTCCAAGGACCTCCACCTGCACAGAAGCTAGGGACCATCCAGAGATGGAATTTCCTTAGAACAAGGAAATTAAAATGTCCCCTCCCCAAACATCACACGTGGGCAATCAGTTCCCCTCCTCCACTACACCCCATTCAACAACATACAGCCACCTGCACCACCCTTACGTGAAATGAAGACAGCCTGTTAAAACCTTGGTCACCTCTAATTTACTCCTTTAGATCAGTGTCGTCCAAAAGAAACCAAATGTGAGTTGCATGGTGTAGTTTTAAATTTCTACTAGCCACATTTAAAAAGTAAAAAGAAACAGGTGAAATTCATTTTCGTAACATTTTACTTAACCCCATACATCCAAAATATTATCATTTTGACAAGTAATCAATATATAATTATTATTAATGAGCTTTTTTTCTTTCTTTTCTTAATATCGTCTTCAAAATTTGGTATTTTACAAGCTTAGAGCACATCTCTAATTGGACTCGCCACATTTCAAGCGCTCAATAGCCAATAGCCACTCGTGGTGAGTGGTCCCTGAACTGGACAACACAGTTCCAGATCAGGGGCCAATAAATGGTGATCAGCACGAGCTAAGAATGGTTACTGCGTTTCTAACTGGCTGGAAAAAATCAAAAGCAGAATATTTCATGACATATGAAAATTATATGAAATTCAGATTTCTATGTCCTTAAATAAAATTGTATCAAATCACAGCCACTGTCATGTATATATTGTCTATGGCTGCTTCATGCTACAACGGCAAAGCTGAGCAGTGATGACACAGACCTACGGCCCACAGAGCATGAAATATTATGACAGGAAACATACACAGGAAAATATCTTGCTGATCCCTGTTCTAGTTGATCATGAGACTTAGCTGTGACGATGCTGTATGAGATGTGCAGCCCCTTTTGCCTGAATGAGACACAGTCTCAAAAAGTAACACAATTCAGACACAGAAGCTTGTGTACAACCTCAAAATAGCTGTTCACAGTATAACTAATACTGGGCTCCTATGCCTTCATGTTTGTTTTCCTTTCTCTTCATGTAACAAAATAGTTGGGTCACACAGTTTACATCTACGTGTTTCCAACTGTGATATTATGAATGTGGCACCTGCGAGAAGAGGACTTACCAGTGCAGATCAAACGAAAAACATGGGAAATAACTGAGCTTGTGCTTTTTAAAAAAACATTTAAAAACTTTAAATATTTTTTAATCACAACAAAGTGGAAAAACAGTAATTGTAGAAACAATAGAAAAATAATAATTGTACATAAGAAAATGGCTAGCATAATGGGACTATAAGTGATCTTTTTCCTACTTTATTCATTACAATGACCTTTTATAACCTTCACTTTTACAAAGAAAAACATTTATACCTATAAGAAACACCAGGATTTTACCTCCACTGGAATTTTTTTTTTAAATAATACATCTCTTAGAAACTTCTCTTATCTCTATGGAAAGTAATCAATGTGTTTTCTTTCAAAATAAGTTGAAAAACTCTTACCATATTCTGAAACCTGAAATGACTGATAATATGTCTGGTCCTATTGGGAGGAAGAAAAAAAAAAGACAAGAAAACATAAGAATTCTTCCCTAATTATTTTACTTGCTTACTTACCTCACAAAGACATCTAGAAAAAAAAGTTTAAAAAGTTTATTTTCAGTCATCCGCAGCACAAAGTCTGTGAGAGTTCATGAGTTTTTCTTGCCAATCCGCTAATATGAAAAGGTGACTTGTCTCTATAACTCACTGCAGGTCACTGAAACAAACTGCTTAATCTGACTTCTCATTTGTAAAATGAGAACAAGATTAAATTAGATAATTTAGGAGTTTAGGAAGCAAGGATAAAACATGTCAAACTAACAGGAAAGAACTTCAAATTTGGTTTGGCTATCACTAATCAAAGAACTGGAGAAAATAAAGTTACACATTTATCAAGTATTTAAAAATAGACAAGGATACAAAATTATCATGGACCAACACCTTTTATCTTCCTAATTCTTTGAATTATTTTCTATTGTAACCCTTAAATAAATACACTCCCATCAACAAGTTATTTTTTAATCCTAAAAGGATATAGTTCATGTCAACGTGTAAGACCAACGTAAGTACATCTATGCCAACAAAATGATTGTCTAAAACTTGGTGAAAGAGGTGGAGACAACACAAAAAATGAGACCGACTGTGTGCCAATAAAAACTTTATTTACAAAAACAGGTATTGGGCTGGATTTGGCCATTAAGCCAGGGTTTGTTGACCCCTGGCCTAAAAAATTAAATTTAGTTACAAACAGTTCTACATTAATTCTAGCTGAACCTAATGAAATTTGACTAAACTGAATGGAAAATACTGAGTAAAAACAACCCCAGGCCTTCTGTAGGAAGTGCAAGTTCCATTGACAACTTGCCTTTACTTTCAAAGAAAGGATCTGCTTCAAAATGAGTTTTAGGGGAGAGGATATAGCTCAGTGGTAGAGAGCATGCTTAGCATCCATGAGGTCCTAGGTTTGATCCCCAACACTTCTGTCAAATATAAATGAAAAAATAAATAAATAAACCTAATTACCTCACCTCCCTTCCCCCAAAAGTTTTTGTAATGAGTTTTAATATTTATTCTAGTTCATCAAATTCAGCTTGTGCTCATTCACTCTGCCGTCAACTGGAGAGAGAGGCCGACCTTAAACACTGGGGCAGCATGTCTTCCAAGCAAATAAATACCTTTCCAGGCAAGAGAATACACATAACTCATCACCATCCTCTGAGCTATGCTTTCCCCAATATGGTCACTATTCCAGGGGGAAAGCGTTCTCTAAGGAAACCTGCTCTTCAGCACATATATAATTAGATTTTCTAAACAACCGCTAAAGCAAAATGGAAAAGAACCAGGAGCTGCTCCCTTTACCCCCTTATCCCTAAATCAGTAGCTCATTGTGATGGTGCATGTTATGGAAATTGGTCACATGAAAGTTTACATGAAAGGACAGAACACACACCATTTTTACTACCTTCCTAAGAAATATGCTAAGACTACAGTGCAAATTGAAGACATGTGAATTACTAAAACCATCTATTCCAGTTACAGACTTCCCCTCTCTAACCATGAAGCCATCCAACTCTTGAGAGGGTTTCTATTTTTAACAAACTTCAAAATATATGGCATATGACATGACCATTTAAAAAATATATTTTTAAATGCAGGTCTAGTTCTTTCAAGTCTTACTTCTGGAGTAAAAAGAAATGTCAGAAACAGAAATAAGGGACTGGATGGATTGTTTCTGTTTGCACATTTATGTTCATTTACGATCATTTCAACTTCCCAAACATCTGCTTTAGTAATGATCTCCAGTGTCTGGATTTAATTTTTATTTTAAAGTTTAAGAAAGGCACTGACTTTTTTAAACCCACACATTGACAGGTCGTTAAAATGGAACTGCTTCCGACTCAGTTTTGGTTTTGTCTCCCAAGACAACAGATGCCAGCCACAGCACACTCCCAAGCCAGGTGCAAGAACAGCACCACAGGACCTGCAAAGGAGGTTTCCGAAAACTGGTTTTACAATTCTGGACCAAAAGGGTCAAAATGAAATTAAACTAGAAAGAAAGTCTAGAAGAAAGCTTTGGATGTGCTAGGAGTCTCACACACACCCCTCCCCCAGGATCAGGTTGGAGCTGCTTGACCCTCCCTTCAAGCCAAGGGCAAAGGGCTTCAACTAGACAATCCAGAGAGCTGGGTATGTGTCCCTGGGAGCGACCTCAAGTTGTCAGTGGGCAAGCACTGCACTTGTCTGAAAAACCTGGAGAGAAAAATATTATTACTGACCCATTTCATGGAGGGCTGAGCTCAGAGAGGGTGCTGTGTTGGGTGGTCTGAGCCTGCTGAGTTTCGGGGAGCAAAGAGAGTTTTTCCCTCAACCAGATGTGCAAAAAAGAGAGCACCAGCATGAGGCTGTCTTCCATCTCGATCAAAACCAGCCTCCAGAGGCATAAGGCAGCCCACAGAGACCGCAGCTGGAGGTACACTGGAGGTGCTCAGGAGCTGCGGCCGCAGCTACGAGCTGCCAGCTGGATGGGAGAGTCAAAGCATCAAAGACACTCTGGATGAAAGACTCCCCAGCAATGGTAGGGGTGCTCCAAAGATCCCACAGAAGAGCTCTGAGAAGGAAAGGTGTTCATTTTAAATGCCTGCCAAGCCCAGAGTGCTCCAATGCCAGCTGAGGACAGTCATGCTTTAAACCATACTAAACTGCCATTTTTGTAAATAGTGGCAAATTCATATGTCTCATCCTTATATATCAAGTAAGAATCTTCCCCCCCTCACCTCTCTTCCTTCAACCTGATTCAATCCTGCAGGAGTGCAGTGAAGCCTCATGAGTCGGGGACAGGCTGCCAGACCAGAGAAGACCCAAGCTGAGAAGAGGGCACTTAATTTTATTGGGCTCAACATATTAATTACCAAATGTAGACTTCTGTGTGCATACATGTAACCAAAAGTGACAGGACCTCTTAATACCAGAGAATAACCAGAAAAATGATGGGACTGACCCTGCATTTCAGGATCTGTCATGTCTCTAAGTGTCTCTAAGTAAGTCGGTGTACATCTGTTGATGCTTTCACTGAATGATATTTCCACTGCGATTTCTTATTAACTTTTAAGTTTGTTGCTAATTTTATGGTAAAAATCAAAGAGGGGAAAAGAGAGGATATTACGTGATTACTGTTCTGTAGGTATTAAGGTTAAACTTAGGAACACTAGTAGGGATCTGAATAAAGCAAAAAACATAGAACCTTCCTGTTGTATATTAGGTGGGAAGAAACACCAGCCAGTAAGCATCTAAAGATGGTAAGACACAAACGCTACTCTCAAGGAGCTTACAGTCAGGGAGCACGCCACGTAATAAATGCAAAGGGCGTTAGATTGGGAGTCACAAGACCTGGGGCCTTGTGCTCCAGTCGACACACTGGACAAGTCATTTCAGCTCTGGATTTCAGTTTCCTCTGTTGTAAAATAAGAGACTTGGATCAGAGAACTTGGAAGCCTCTTCCCACCTTTAAAATTCCAGGCTTCAACTAGAGGTGGACGGACTAGAGGACTTGGATGGGGCCGGGCGGGGGTGGAGGTGGACTGGGGCTCAGAGCGGGAGACAGAGCTGCACGGCTGACAGCCGGCACTGCCTGGAGTGGAGGCCCTGCAGTTGTGAAACCGAGCCCCCAAAACTGAGTTCCTTCTCTGAGCTGCTGATTCATCTCTCTATCCAAAACTTTATTCTTTGCTTGTCCCCTTGGACATCAGTCCTATGCTAACTGAACACTAATCACCCAGAGTCAGATGACTGATTGCTGTTGTCGATAACATCGTTAATGTACTGAAAATGCTGTTGTAGATTTCATTATTAATGTACAATCTCAGGTTGTTTTTCCAGGGCAAGGTGAGCTCACAGACCCCCAGCCACAGACCACCTGACCAGAGAATCATAAATCAGAGACATCCTGACCCTCAAACTACAAATAAAGAAATGTCACAAGATGTTTAATTCAAGCCTCTTTGTTCTTCCTCTTTAAAAATACCCCCAACTCAAAGACCAAGTGGGAGTGGGTCTGAGGCTCGTCTCCCACTCCCAGGCTTGGTGTCCTGCAATAAACCCTTCACTTTGCTGCAAACTCTCACTGTCAGAATGTGGCTTTCTGCACCTCAGGCACATGAGCCCTTTACTCGGTAACAGTCACGGAAGTTCCATGGAGGAGTTTGTGGTCAGGCTGTGGAGGGTGATGGCAAGGAGGCTCATTTTGGATTTCATTTTGTAGATGGTGGGGGGGGGGGCTCTAAAAACGTATTTCACTTCGAATTTCAATGTTACAAATTTCATATAAGACTTCTGAGGACAAAGAAAGCAAAAATATATGTAAGTGAATTTCTCAAATCATAAAAGATACAAAAATGATACTTTTATTATTTCCCTCTCATTATGAAAGTAATGCATGGTCAAGGTAGAAACACCCAAACATGATTTAGTAGAAAGAATGATGTTCATGGGGGAAAAAAAAACCCAAACAAAAGAAATCATCGATATTTCTTGTCTTAAAATTGATTTTTGCAGAAATCTTTTAGGCAATAATATGATATGATTAAACTAGTATTTTAGGGAGATCATAGCATGTAAGGTGATTAAAGGGAGAGGAACTGACATCAGAGAGCCTACCAGGAGGTTCACATCATTGTTTACCAAACATATGACCACTTTTTCTGTTAGGCTATAATAGTCCAGTCTGAGGGTAACAGGGCACTGCTTTAGGGGAGCAACAAAAACTAAAGAGGAATGGATGAGTTAAAGAGATACTTTAAAGGAAGAATTATGATTGGATCTCTCATTAGAAAGAATCACAAATATTCTGGTACCCATCAAGACTGAAAATAAACATCCAAAAAACTGAAGTTGTTTTATACACGATAGTTACTCATAGACAAGACTTGGGAAGAATGGGTCTAACCAATAACCCAGACACGGACATACAGGGCTCCAGTTGGAAGGATGCGGTTCAGGCATCCAATACCACAAGCACGTTCACATTCCTAAAAAGTTTCACCATTTGCAGTACAAATACTTCATGCTGTACAAGGGACAAACTGGTTTCATTAGTAGAAAAGTATTGACTAGAATCACACTGTCTTTAAAAACAAACAAAAATTATGCATTTAACCCTCTCTGTTTCAACTGAAAGTGGAAAGAATTAAGAGTTTCAAAGATATGCAACATGACCAACTTCCCTGGGCACCAAACTCAAGCAAGAGCAAAAAGCAGACTGAATGGGAAAGGTACCCTTCAGGCAAAAATAATTCCATTTCCTGCTCATCTGTCCTTTTCTCACTCCACCCAGTGCCTCAAGACTCATTTCAGTGCCCCACCTTGGTACCTGGTACTGCCACCAGCAGTCAGAGTCCAATGAGCTATAACTTCCCCAGACTCCCTCTATGCCATGGACAATTCAGCATCACACAGAACGAACCATAAACACACATCACGTGAGTGTCGAGTTCCTGCTTTTGATGTGGAACTACACTAAGATATAATTATTGGATACACTGTGTAAAGGGTACCCAGGACCTCTCTGTACTTTCTGTGAATCTACTTCAAAATTAAAAGTTCCTTTAAAAAGTAATCTTCTTATGGCTCATAACACCAAGATTATATAGTCTAATAGTTGACAACAAGCTAATCCTTAATAATACACGAGTGAATATCACGCAGTTCCCTGCAGCCACCTATACACTGTAACATGAGTCTCCCAGACTCAAAACCTCAATCCAAAGCCCTGGCTGTTGTGGTCAGAATCTGAGACACTTTGGAAATAGCCCATGTGTGAGGGAGCGATCTGTGTGGCTCCCCAAAGTCGTGTGACAGAAGTGGGCCTCCTCTGCAAAATGCCTCCCGCCAGCCCTGTTGACATCGACATCAACCTAAAAGGTGACCGTCTTAGAACAGCACCTGCGGCACGTATTAAATAATTCAATGTTATCGAGCTGGACGTATCAGGAGTCTAGCTTCTAGCCCTGACCCCACCATGTCGCCGCCTGAGCCTATCCAGGCCACATCACTTCTCTTAGATTCTTCCTCCATCAAAGGAGAGGATGGGTCTGAGCAACCTCTAAGGGTACCCCCAGCACCGGGACCCTGTGATATGTGCCGATGGGCTCCTCAGTTCCTCCATTTCACTGACAATCAGAGCGTATACGAGGATCCCAAAGTTTTCCAACTGGCACCAAAAACACGTACCAGAAGAGAGGGACTGGTAAGAGACACTTGAAAGGAAGGGCACCCTTGGGCAGCTTCTGGAGGGAAAGACAAAGAAGTCCTCACAAAAATTAGCCTGGAGTCACAGACTGATAAAAGGCACACCCCCAAGGACTGACAATGGCAGATCAAATGACCCAATAACATCACAGGAACAATACGGCACAAAATTTGTGTGTGCAGCTTGAATTTCATAAGAGACCAGAAATCAGATTTTTGATTCTCAAAATTAGAAACCAGAACATTAATCCAAAAAGCCTGATTCCTACTGGCTCTCGGGTACATTAAATATAGCAAATGCGTATAATCTCACCATGAAAATATACAACTCTATTTCTACTAAGTTGTAGTATCATATAGAAGAGTGGGACTATAACTCAAAGAGCATCACAGAGGGTAATACCCAGTAGCAAGTTGAGAGGAAACTGTTCATTCACTCCATTCACTTATTCTCCCACCCGACAAGCATGAAATGAGTTCCTATAACAGAACAGAATAAACATAAAAATTAATCATACAGAACTCCTGTCTTATGAAAGCAACCCAAGTGCCCACAAACAGATGATTGGCTTAAAAAGATAGGAGATTTATATGGAGTGGAATATTACTCAGTCATAAAAAAGAATGAAATCTTGCCATTTGCAGCAATGTGGATAGACCTAAAGGATACTACACTTAATGAAATAAGTCAGAGAAAGATAAATACTATGATATCACTCATATGTGGGATCTAAAAAATAATACAAATGAATCTACATACAAAACAGAAACGGACTCACAGACATAGGAAACAAACTTATGGTCACCAAAGGGAAGGGAGGGAGGGAAATTAAGAGTATGAGATTAACAGATACAAACTAGTATACATAAAATAGAAAAGCAACAAGGATTTACTGCACAGCACAGGGAATTTTACCTGATATTTTGTAATAACCTGTAAGGGAATATAATCCGGAAAGAAAAAAGAGTATGCTGTACACCTGAAACTAACACAATATTGTAAATCAACTATTCTTCAATTAAAAAAAGAACTCCTGTTTTCAAGGAACTCAGTCAAATAAGGCAGTCGTATTTTTTAAAAACTACACTGATCACAGTTTAGAAAGATAAATTCTGGAAATTGATGGTGGTGATGGCTGCACAACAATGTAAATGCACCTGATGCTACTGAACTATACACTCAAAGAATGGCTAAAATGGTCAATTTTATGTTATGTATGCCTTACCACAAAAAAAGGGGAGGAAAACCTATCTCGATCAGTAAGTGCTGTAGTGAGGTGTTATGTAAAAGGACCCAGGGAAGCAAGGAGAGTGAAGTATTTACTCTGCCAGTTGACACTGTAAGAAATCAAAATTCTAAGACTGACTCCCCCTCCCTTTTTTCACTGCACATGCAGGCAAGAACTTGAGGTCTTTTCCCAGAAACGCTGTCTCTTTTCTAGTAGAGGCAAGCAAAAGTATTCTGGAAGCCACGTCACCATTCCAGAGAGGATGCCGCTGTTTGCTGACCTGTCACAGTTTGCGCCATGCTTTCTGTTAAGCTGTCATCACCAGCCAGGGGGTGTTACCAAATGTTACTTATAGAGGAGCTTCAAGCAGGAGAACTGTCCAAACAAAGATGTGCTCTTCTGCACAGGACAATGCTCCGTATCAGCCTTGACAGCAGAAGCAGAATGACCAAGGAACAGTTAAGCAACAAAGCAGAAAAATAAGAAGTATTGGAAAGGGGGTGGAAAGGGATAAATCTGGGATTTTGAGATTTGCAAACGTTAACCACTATATATAAAAATAGATTTAAAAAAAACAAATTTCTTCTGCATAGCACAGGAAACTATATTCAATATCTTGCAATAACCTTTAATAAAAAAGTATATGAAAATGAATATATGTAAACATATGCATGACTGGCACATTGTGCTGTACACTAGATATTGACACATTGTAACTGACTATACATCAGTAAAAAAAAAAAAAGCCATGCGGCACCAGCACCTCTTACCTAACCTCCACACCATCTAGTTCAGGATCAAGAAGATGTAACTGTTATAAACAAAGGAACACTTCAATGCAGACTGCTTCTGAATTACATAACATTTTGACACCCACAATCCAAAGAAGTGATCTCAGGCCTCAGGGCTATTGAATTTTCTACCTTCTATTTCTTGTCCCCCAGCCTAGTGCTTGCTTAAGATTAAGACAAGGGCTAAGAAACCACAGACAGACGCAGCCAGAAGAGACTACAAGATCGTCTAGTTCAGGGGTTCCCACGATGGCTGTGAATTTACATCATTAGAGAAGCTGTCATAAAAATGCAGATCGTGACCCCAAATCTGCTGGAGAAAGTCTAGGCTGCCAGGAAGCTGGGCAGAGCTCAGTCTCACCACCAGGGACTTCAAAGAGTAAGTCAGGGGGCCTGCCTTTTCCACCACCCAACACTGCCTCTCAGTGGAACAGACAGAAACTAAAGATTCCTGGCTACGGGCACAGGGCAGCACGTCTCAAAATGTGGTCCTACAAACAGGATTTCCTACAGTGCTCATTTAAAATGCAGGTTCCTAGGCCCCGTGCCCACAATACTGACTCACAGTCCGGGGGTGGTGCCTGGGCTGACTCGTGGGCTCTCTGGTGCTTGAGAACCACAGGTAAGATCCGGGAGCTGGAGCCTCACTTGGTGAACTCAGCTGCGTGAGCCGCTCTGGGCAATAAAACAGGTTGTCTGCCCCTGAGGGAGAGGGCACAGGGCTGAGGTATCAAACAGCAGGGCTGTCTTCCTTCTGGTCCTCAGAGGAAAGTGAGCACCAACTCCTGGGTCACCCAGAGGCCATGGCCGCCCCCAGGGAGAGGGCTGGTTTGGCAATATCCCCCCAGCTCCCAGGAGCCTGGGGTTCGGACACAAACGTTAGCCTTTCTTTTAAAGAATGTGGAAAACTGCCTTCTAGCAACCTGGAATACAATTTTTAATCAAAGATGCAAGAGCATTTGCAACTTAATCTGGTAAATACATTTAATGGAAGATTATTCAGCCTTAAAAAAAGGGAAATTTTGACACATGCTACAACATGGATGAACCTTGAGGATATTATGCTAAGTGAAATAAGTTGCAAAAAGACAAATACTGCTGTGTGATTCCACTTAGATGAGGTACTTTGAGTAGTCTGAATCATAGCGACAGAAAGCAGAATGGTGGTTGCCGGGGGCTGGAAGGAGGGGAAAGGGGTGGTTATTATTTAATGGGTGTAGAGTTTCAGTTTTGCAAGATGAAAACAGCTCTGGAGATGGATGGTGATGATGGTTGCACAACACTGTGCATCTATTTAATATTACTGAACTTTACACTTAAAAATAAATCTAGTGTGAATGAAAAATATTGCAAGCCATGTCAATAAACAAAGGATGCTGTGGCCATCAAGACATCAGCCGCTTCCACCACCCCTGGCAGTGAGCAGAGGGAACTCAGGATGCAGACAAACAGGCAGCCCGGCCTCTGCAGCCACCACCAAGGGTGCATCCTGAGGGGACTCAGGATGCGAAAAAAAAAAACAGGACACTGGCCCTAGGTACTAGGTGCATATCAAAGGAATGATTTAAAGAGCCAAGACCTTTGCACCTTCCCATACATAGAAAAGCGCTAAATTCCTTAACTTGAGATATCTGGGTTTCTTGAATTAACAGTAATCTTTTGATGTTCCGACTACCTGGTCTTTATTGCAAAAACTCATATATTCCAGCTTCTACTTTGTCACTTTGGAACAGCCTCTTAGAGCGATCTGAGATGCTGTGTCCCCAGGCTCAAGTCCTAAGAACTGGGCTTGAGTCTTAAGGAAAAAACCACTGAATAAAATATAACTCTCAACTTTTAGGTTGTGCATTTTATTTCAGTTGACAATAGTAACTTTCATGTTATGTATATATACAATTTAAAAAATGGGGAGAAAAAATATTTGCAACTATTTCGGAGAGCCAGGGGTACCAATCTAGAGATAAGGCAACTAGAAAAATATTGCAAAAAGTGAAAACACAAGCAATGTCTAACTTTTAAAACAAATTCCCTCCCCAGGGTGTGTTTGTAAGATGATGATCAAACTGGAGCACATTTCCTCACCTGACATCTAATGTACATGATGTACAACACCCTGTAAAACACACGTCTATGGAAGGTATCACAGCTAAAATAAACCTCTTCCTCGGAGGGAGAGCTTGGTGCTCCAAGAAGGTCGGGGAGAATTGATGGAAAAAGGCGAGGAAAGGCAGCAGGGATCAAAGGCTGGAATACATGGAAGGGATGGGGAGTCTTCTCAAAAGCAGTGCAGCCCCCAAAGCAGCAAAGAACTACTCCCACTCAATGCAATAGAAACTAAGTCTGTGCATAAGGAACACATGAAAAAGTCAGTGCTCTCACTAAATTTTACTAGTTTTAAAAGGGCTTAAAAAATAATCATTAAGAGTTATTTTCCAACATAATTAAATTCCACTGAAAGTCATTGTTATCCCTGGTTTGTTCCCAGGTTTCAGAAGAAAAGGGAAGGGGAGGGGAGGGGAGGGGAGGGGAGAGGAGGGGAAGGGAGGGGAGGAAAAGGAAGGGGAGGGGAGGGGAGGGGAGGGGAGGGGAGGAAAAGGAAGGGAAGGGAAGGAGAAAGAAAGAAGGAAAGGAAGGAAGGAAGAAGAAAGAAAGAGAGAAAGAGAGAAAGAATTATTGTCTATGAAGTATGGCGCTCACTATGCTCCACCATCATACACTGCACAGTAAAGAAAATTAAAAGAAGAAAAACCTAGAAATCCTACTCAATCAAAATAATTACTCATCATTAAAAATCCTGAAAAGTGAAAAGCAATACTTGAAATCCAAAAAGTTTAAGTAACCCAGAAAGGTTAACAGTATATTAAAGGATTCATTCACTCTTAGTGTATAAACAGTTACAGTTACAGAGATGCCAAGGGGCCCATCGAGTGTGTTTTACCTAAAGGATTCTGCTCCTGACCTAGTGGAAGGGTAATAGAAAAATACCACTCTCATAATCTGCACCATCACCACAAATCAAAGCTCTGATAAGTCCTGTTTTTTTTTTTTTTAATACACTGTCCTTTAATAGTAATACTAGGATCATTCCACATTTTTTCTAGGGACAAAACGGGATTTCAAAACAGTCTCCTGAAAATAAGTATCTCCCCTCCCTAAGATTTATAGAGAATGGTCACTGCCTTGGGAAAATTAAAATGTAGTCTATAATGGTGACTATTTAAATAATTCATATATTTCTTCCATGGTCATTACTCATTGCTAAAAGAAAAGGAGCTTCTATATACAGTCCTTGAATGTTGTGTGGAGTCAAGGAAAGACAAAAACCAGAGCTCAAGGATGGGTCCGGGTTTCCTCTCACAACATTCGACTATACTGACCCCTGGTGGCCCTTGAAGGACTCCTTTTTTGACGGAGGAGCTTATTTACCCTTCGCTGTGTGCCTAAATATTATATCCCCGGGGAGGAATCCTTTCACAATGTGTATGTATATTAAATCACCACATGGTACACTTAAAATATCCTACAATTTCATTTGTCAATTACACCTCGATAAAGCCAGAAGGAAAAAACATGACATCACCACTAATAAGTACCCGATCGACGTGCCTGTCTTCACAAGGGATAAAGGTGTTTAAAGAATGTGGAAAAGGGGGCATCATATTTAGATTATATAGCTTTCAACTACTCATTTAACATGTACTGACTTCTACCTGTGTGCAGAGTACCATGCTAGGTCCTGAAGACACAGGGAGAACAGGCCTCACGCAGACTTTCTATCAGGTCCTGCCAACTGAAAGTGACAGGCATGGACCAAGAGAAGCAGAGGGCACTGGAGATGTCCAGAGGGGCTGGGCCACCTCAGACAACGCCTGAAGGAGGACAGCAAGCAGACAGACAGCACTCCAGGCAGAGGGAACAGCATATAGGAAGGCTCTGGGATCAGATAGACTGCTGGGTTTAAGAAATTTAAGGAGTAATTTAAGCCTAAAGCACAGAGGTCGAGGGTAAGGGTGGCACTTAACAAGACCAAAGAGGTGGACAAGGACCAGAATTTGTGAATGAGTTTTAATTTTTCAAGCACCCAAATTTCATTGAGAGCGTTTATCTTTTTTTTCTCCCCGCACCAAAGCAATATGACAGGTCAAATCCAAAACTTACTACATGAGCAATCCTATAAATCTTTCAACCTACAATCTCACATCTTCCAGCCTTTCTCCACTATTCTCTTGTTGTGTCTCCTCTGGTACATATTCTGTGTACCACTCACTGAACAAGTTAATCCCTCAGAGGCTGCCACCCTCAGGGCTGAGACTGTCCTGCCTGGTCATGGAGCAGAGGTGGCCTCTGAACGGACCAACCATGGACACCTGACCGAGTGAGCTGTCCACGGGCTGCCAGACACCCATGCAGAGGCTTACCTGTAGGACTCTCGAGGATGGTGGTTATTTAGCTGAGCCAATGTGCTCAGTCTAGACTGAGACTAGAGGTTGGAGAAGAGAGAGGGAATGGAGCCAGCCACAAGGACAGAGGGAGCAGCTGGCCCCCAAAGCACAGGCCCTTATGCTTACAGCAGATCGTCTTTGTCCTGAGGTGGCCTGAGTAAGACTCTCTCCTTGGAGGCACCTCATGGGCCTCACAGACTCAGCACCTCACAATTTCCCTGCTATTGCACAACCTCATGTTTTTCTATTACCCTTGTGTAACTTAATCCTTGTCAAACTGGTCATCTTCCTGCATCTCTGAAGACGGAGATCACATGGTTAGCCTCCTTGTATCCATCATGGCACTATAAATCCTCAACACATATTTGATGGGTGGCTGGGTGGATGGATGTATGGATAGATGGAGGGAGGGAGGGATGGATGGAGGGAAGGATGGACTGTCAAACAACTGATTCCTGGGGAACTTATAATAAAATCAAAAAATAGGAACTGAGAATAAAATCCTAACTCTTTAAGACTCACAATATGCTTCCTAGTCTTCAACTCCTATCTCCCTCAGCACACTCCAGTAACCCGCTTCTCCCAAATCCCCAGACACTCGAGGCTGTCTTCCACTTCTCCTACCTCCACGCAAATCCTCCTCTCTCCTAAGTCTCACAAACTTCAACTCTTCCCTCCTCTACACACTCAGATGCCTGGTCTGCCCAGAGTTCATCACCCCCGTTCTAGGCGTCCATGACTCCTGGTACACGTTCTGCTTTCCTCTGCGGCACAGCCTCACCAGAAGCCCAGCGTGCTCATCATCCTCATGCAAATGCTCCAAGGACATGTGCTGACTAAGGGGACCTAGTTCTGCTTTTAGGATGTGGCCCAAAAAACACTAGCGAAAGGAAGTTGAAAAATTTTTTGACTTTAGTTAAGTACTTGGTACTTTTTATCTTACCTCAGGTCTTATGCTAAAGAATGACTTTTCCTTCTAATAACGTGGCTCTTGATGGAGGAGGGAGAGGGTAGTTTTCTGAAGGGACATCTGGTGACATCTGGAGACATCTTTGGTTGTCATGACTTGGAAGGAGGGAAGACCTGCTACTGGCATTTAGTGGGGAGAAGTCAGTGATGCTACTAAATGCCCTGCAGGGCACAGGGCAGCAGCCACAGCAAAGAATTGCTGACCATAATTTCCTAAGTGAGATGTCCTGTTCTAATAGAGTTATTTTGTTATTTTGTAAAGCTCTTATTTGTGAATTTGCACATGTCAGAAATTCAAAAAAAAATTTGAAAATATTCTAAGAATCTTTGAACAGAGGAGGAAACCTGAGGCAGAGACATGGGAGGGCATTTTCGTGCCCCTGCCCTGCTGGGTCTCAGCGCTACAGGAGTTGGCAGCAAACACAGGCAAAGGTGGACGAGCTGGGGAGAAAGAAAGGTTGGAGAACAGAAGATTGATGTGGCCATTTAAGGTCACTGGAGTTTTCAAAGCAAAGATAAAGTAGGTTAGTCCAGTCTCTCATCTGGGACATAGAATTTGCCATATAACAGCTGCATATTCATTACCTGGTTTTAATACTCAATGTATGCAATAACAAAGTACGATAAACATCATTTAATCAGTTTCATACTCAAATGGGAAATCTTTAACCTTCAAATGTTATGTTATATAAAAAGACAACAATGATTAAAACTCTAGTATGTTATAATAAAGGCTAACCCATTGATAACAATAGTAAATTAAAAATAAACCACTTAAATTGTCTAGATGCTCAGGTTAATGTTTTTCTGTTCACTGAATAAATAACTTCGGAGATACTTCCCCCACCTGACCTATTTAAATCATATTAACATTCCCCCCAGAAAATGTATGTATACTCACATTTACTTGAACTTGAATGGACCAGTCACCAAGTACTGGATGGGAAGACAACTGGAAAGTTTTGGAAACGACTCCAAGATCACTTTGTTCTGACAACCACTGTTGGACCAAATTTGACTTGGGGTCCTACAATGAAAACCACACAAGTTTAATTAGGTAAAGCCAGCCCGCGTGCACGTGGATCCTACACGGTTGTGAATGAGGCCGTGCAGTACTCCCAGGCAAAGCACATCCAAAATGTGGGAGACAGAGAAGATTCTGGAAAATCTCAGCTCTGTACGACTGAAGAAGGAAGACAAATCAAAATGTCTTCTTTTCTCAGATTTTCCCGAGAACATCCTTACTCTGCTCTACTTTTTAATTCTTGGCAACGTATTTCCTTCTACATGAAACACTACAAACTATACATCACCAAACTGTGCTGTTGTGAGAAATTTCCACTGTAGGGATAATAGGCCCCGTGTAGTAAGGGCCCGCGATGTGCCTGGCACTCTGCCTTAGCATTACCACTCACATGTCATCCAGTCATTCTGATCCTCCTTCAGGCTAGAACTATCATTACTGCAGTTGAGAAAACTGATGCTCAGAGAGGTTACGTAAGCCCTCGACTGTAAATGATGGCCATGGTCCAATGCCATAGCCCCAGGAAATGGTGGAATTCAGGATGCAGACCCACGTGTCTTTTCACTCAACAAAAGTATGTCGTAGGGGTGTTTAACCAATGGGGTGTGTGCAAAACACTTGAGTCTTCTTAAGCTCTCCCAGACCACAAATGCTTCGGGCCCTGTCCATCCAAGCGAATCCGGCAGTCACCCCAGACTCCCCTCACCTGCCCAGCCCTGTCAACTCTGCCTCTTTAGCTTCTCTCAAATTTGTCTCTTTCCACCCTCACAATCAGCCACAATGCCTCTGCTTTAACTATTGCAACTAATCTCCCTCCTCCAGTCTTGCCCCTCTGATCCATCTTCCCCAGTGCCGACAGTGTCATCTGTCAGAAACAAGGACCTGAGACTGAGGCCAGGTGGTTGAAATGCTTGGCACAGTTCCTGGCATGTAACAAGCAGTGAGGAAACACAGGCTACGATCACTGTATTAGACCAGCAGGTAACGATGACTCACTCTGTCTACAGGATGAGATCCACACTCCTTGGCATAGTTTACAAGGCTTATTAGGAAGCGGATCTCATCCACATTTCTAGGCACATCTTCCTCCAAACATACAGATTTGTTTGCCATTTGCCCCCACGGCCCATGCCTCTAGGCCTCAGCTGCATGGAAAGCCATCTCATCCTCGTCCAGCCTGCACCCGGTGAATCAAGCTCCAGCTTCCTGCTTCTACACGTGCCTGCACCCGGCAGGAGAGACCGCTGCCTGAGAGCCCCAGTGCCCCTGGAGGTTCCCCCTCCTGACACATTCTACTGTTTAAGGCACTCATTTGTTTTCTGGGCCTTTTGTGTGTGTGTGCGTGTGTGTCTGTGTGTCTGTTAATGTCACTTATTTTTTGGTTTTGGTGTTTCTGTGTTTCCTAGACCATGAAGTCCTGGCAGCAGGGATCAAATATTTTTCCTTGTTCTTATTCTCTATCTTCTGACTAGAGGTAGTGGGTTGGCCTGGTTATTAGAAGCTGTTAAGAAACCTCTCTCCCCGAGCGAGGGAGAATGTGAATCAGCCTAAGTACAATGCTGAGAACTGAGCAGGAAGTGGTCTAGGGAGCCAGAAACTAACTGTCAAAACCAAAGACCACAAGCAGGTCAAGAGGAAGCAGGTCACTCGGCAAGCCCGGGGGGCAGGCAGGCACTGTCATCAGGGCTGGCTCTCCTGTGCCTGCCACGGCATGATGCTACAGAGCTCAGAGGATCAAACACAGATGAAGACAAAGAGCTAATATACACATGCTGCCTAATAATCAAGGGAATGCAAATGAAGAAAATGAAAGGCCATTTTTCTCCTGTCACACTGACAAAAATAAAAACAACAGTAATTCCCAGTGTTGTTTAAAATGTAGGGGAAGAAATGTTCCCAGCCTACGGATGTACTCTTTTGGTGAAGGTGCACACTTCTTCCACTGTGCTACAAGCTAAGTAAACCAAAGTGTCTGATGGCCTGGAGGACCTGGAGGGTTGGGAGTGAATGAGACAATCCTTCATTTCCCAAGCCTGTCCTGGACCTCGGCACATCACCAAACAGGAGGACAAAGAAAACATCTTTACAGAGCACATCAGGGTTTGAACAGACAATGCATGGTGACATTGTAGCAGAATCCTGCATTTGCGTGTGGTCGCCTCCCACTGGGATGCACACAGGACAGCGAAGTACAATGTGAAGCATGCCCCTATCACAGCCTGAACAGCCACGTAGCTGGAGACACTGGAAAAGTGGTCCCCTATGTTCTCTGAGTCATATCTGGACGGTTCTGGCTCTCCATCAATCACCTCTGCACAGCACAGCGCCCGCTGCCTGTGCCAGATGTCTCAAGCAATGAACTCCCTGGATGGAGGATGCAAGTATTCCTGCCACTCCCAGGAGTCCTGGATGATGTTCAAAAGAGTGTCTAGAATGTAGAATTAGAGAAGTCGTATCACTTCAACAGAGGTAGCCTCTCAGCCAGGGATGAGGTTCTGGGTTTGCCACCACTGCTCCAGGCCAAAATGTCAGAGCACAGACCCCCAAGCCAACAGCACCAGCTCCCACAAGGTCATTCACCTGTACCAGGAGCAATCAACTTCTTCAGGAAGGCAGGTCAGGGTAGAAGCCAGTGTGCCAAGGGCCATCACACTTGTTTCCATAGTATAAGGACAGACTGGCCGGGGGAAGCCGGGATTAAGGCAGAGGTTTACTCCACCAGAGAAAGCCCTTTACTTCCTGAGAAGGTCAGTTATCCAGGCAGGCAAAATGAATAATATCCAATGATCCCCCAATAAAACACTGAACATGCCTGAATATGCTTTGATGGTCAATATTTTAGCTACATCCTACAGTCATTCTTGGCTGGGTAAGAGGGGTCCCCAAAATTTGGTCTCCCATAGTTCCAAGATGCACTTCTCCACACCAGCCTGCAGGTGGTGCTGTGCTAGCAAGTATGACTGCATCCAAGTCAGGGGCTCTTGTTACACTAAAGGCCACATTTTTCTAGGAAATTTTTCCAAGAAACCACCTATCCTACATTGAAAGATGTAGAAAACAGCACAGTCTGGTGAGCTCTGGCCCACAAGGCTGTTTTCAGGTGGAGGAGTGCAAGGTGCGGGTATTCACATCAATGCTCTGACCTGGCCTCTGCACATTACAAGCAAGTTCACATCCCTGCCTCACTACCCAGATACAGAGAGCAGAGGACGGGCACCCACACACATGCTCATTCACTGGTCCCAAACACTGCGTTCCAGCTGGAATTGCAGTCTAAACTCCCCCTCCCCGTCCAAGCAAGCCACATGTCAGCCAGGCCAGCAGGATCCCCCAGGACCAGAAGCAGCAAGAGGAAGGTCTCTCTGATCACCACTGGGCATGACAGGCTAAATGCAAAATCAGAAAGAGGGACCCAAAGAATCTACAAATCAGAAGTTTCAAAGGCAGATGTTAGAGCAGAATGACCCAAAATTTACAAACGCACAGACCACCTGACTGGGATCAGCAGGGCTAGTTCTAGGTTAATGCCTAGAAGAGGAAATTTATCCAGTGCTGACTTTTATTCACCTGAGACACAAAGAGGCAGACTGAATGTAAACAGCCAGACACACGCAGACAGACTTCTAAATCCTGTATTTTACACAAAATTTCTGGCATATACTCAGTTCTCAGTATTTGTGGATAAATGATGAAGGGTGGGATGAAGGCATTCCTAAATGCTGCTCCGAGAGTTCCATGAAATTTGAAATGCTACTCATTGTGTCAACCCACTTCATTCCAACACAAAGCAAAGGCAGAAATTCACAAAGCTGCAAACGCTGAAATAGCACCAGTTCCATTCAAGACATACGCATTGAGCTTGCCAGCCAATGCCTTGTCTGCTACAGACACATCTTGGCTTGAAGTTGTATGTGTATACGTTTGTTTGCTTGATTTTCATTTACTTGTTTGTTTAGCTTATAACAACAAACAAGCTAAGAAGAATAGGGATATACTGAGCTGAAAAACCTGAATTTACCTTCCATCCTGTGTTATTCATCAGAACATTTAGGGTAACCAATGTGCCGGATTGAGGGGTATTTTTTAGTTCTAAAATCAAGAGTCTCAGCAAACTGGGATGGGCTGGTCACCCTATTCTCATGTAATGATCAAATGTCTAGTATTCTCCTTGGCTTAAGCACAGAAAACCAGACCCGGCCGGATCTCAGCTGTCTTCAGCTTGGTTCTCACAGGAAAGCACTCAGTCTGCTAACCACGCTGCCTCCAGAGCTCGGTGTTCAAGCAGCAGAGGCCAAATGACTCCCTGCCAGAGGGGGTTCCTATTCTAATCACAGCTTATGTTCAGTGAGCATGTACTATGTGTCAGGCACAGCTCTAAATGCTTTCCCTGAATCATCTCACATAAACCCCACAAAAACCTTAGGGAGGTATTATTATTATTACACATTTTACAAATAAGAAAACTGAGGCTCAGGGAGGTTAATTAATTTCCTCCAGATTCCAGAGCTTCGATCTACACTTTAAGACATTAAGTCAAATCACTTTATGCCCCTCTCCTCGAACTCTCCAGTGAATTCTCATTTCACTCAGAGTAAAATCCGAAGTTTATGTCACAATCAAGAAGATACTGTATAACCCCTCCTCCAACCAACCTACCCATACCTGAATTCATCTCCTAATATTTGTCCCCTCACTTCCTGGGTTCCAGTGCACTGCCAGCTTGCTCCCCCAATGCACTAACCAGCTCCCACCTCAGGGCCTTTGCACATGCTATTCCCTCTGTTTGTACAGGCTCATTCTTTTCTTCCCTTCAGGTCTCTGTTCAAACAGAGCTTCTCTATCAACTCTACAGAAAACAGTAAACACAAAACACACATTCTCTCTCACACACACACACACACACATACATACCTATTCCTATTTTTATGTATGTGTGTGTTTACTGCCCATCTACTACCCACTGGAATAAAAGCTCAATGTGAGCAGGGACTTAATCCATTCTGTTCACTGCCCTATCCCTTCTGGACCTAGGACACAAGTTTAATAAATGTCTGACAAACGGATGAATTAATCAATGAAGAAGCCAGGACTGGAACCCCAAGCCTGAGCTCTCACCGAGTGCTCTACCAAACCCCTTCCTCGAGAGACACCCCCATGCTGGGAGGGAAGCTCAGCCATGTAAATTCTAAGACATCCCAGTACCAACAATGTGAGCAGAACTTCCAAGAGAGTTTCAGTGAGACAGCTTCAACTCCTGGCTTCTTTTCTGTCTGGCACTTACCTTAATTAGAATGTTTAAAGAGGTTTTATAAGGCTTAAAATCTGCAAAGAGCGTAACAATCCGAAACTTCACTTCTTGCTTTGGCTTATACAGGGGCTTGTCTGTTTGAATGAAGACAGTCATTCTCTTGGTCTCAAATGATAAGCGCGTACTATTTGCGAATAAAATCTCATCTTGGGCACGTCCGGTGACACGGAGCTCATAAATCTCATCGGCACTGCTCAGGGGTAGCTGAGGGAAGAAAGAGAGATCAGATGTGTCAAGGTCTCATTATTTTACCTCAAATATTGTACGTTAATTGTAAGTTAGGATTGAAATTTTAAATACATAGTATTACCAAAAGTAATTGCAATGTTGAACATGTCCCTCCTAGGCAGCAAAATTAAACAATTTGTTCTCCCTCATTCAGCAACCTGGAGTCGGCTCTCCAGTTAAATCACAGGGCTCCTGGACTGCGGGAGGCACATCCCCTGGCTCTCTCAACAGTCACCCTGTCATTTCCTGTGCCAAGTGCAAACTCTTCCTCACTGACGCCCTTTGGGCCAGAATGGCTAGTCCCCTCGGCGTTCTATTCAGTGCGTCGCCCCGTCTGAGGCAGCCCATGGGTGATTTCCTTGCCATACTCTTTCCAGAATCTCTCACCTGTTCCAGGATGCAGTCTCTTCTTGTATCTTGAGCATCATGTCAGAGTCTGTGTAAGGATGATGGCACTATGGTTTTTACTGTTTCTATCCTTAATGGAAATGCCACCTCCTAACATTAACATTAACAGACTAGAAGCCAGACTCTGCAGCTCACACACAGTGTCATCTCACCTCACAGCAGTCCTTCAAGTGGTGCTCTGACAACACCAGTTTATGAACCGGGAAACTGGGGCTTGGAAGAGTAAAGGAAGTTGCTCCAGGTCCCAGTTAAACCCTGGATGAGCCCCACTACGCTAACAAGAGCCTTCAGGTGACGGTTCTAGAATATGTCCAAAAACTCTCTGACCCTCCTCCCTTGAAATGGTAGCACCTACTGCCCTAGTGACTTGCTTCTCAAGAGTAGAATGATGCTCCATCATTAAAAGGATAGCTTCTGCCTGGTTCTCTCTTCCTTGGATTCCTGGCTCTGGGGGAATTCAGCCGCCACGTGATGGGGACAATCATGAAGTGTGGGCAAGGCCCACGTTGGGAAGCCTTCACATGACTGCGGCTCTGACACTGAGTGCAGCCTTGTGAGACCCCAGAGCAGAACTGCCCAATCACGTGGCTCCCAAATTCCTGACCCACAACACCTGTGGGAAGTAATACAAGTTTACGGTTGGTTCACACCACAGTTTGGGGATGGATAGCAGGTTACACAACAAGAGATAACTAGTACACCTGACTTCCAGTTCATTTTCATATTCACAAACCTAAGATTCTGAAACTACATTCTGCCTCCTTTTTATGAATAGTATTTGTCCACAGAGAGCTCCGAGGAGATTTTTCAGTAATAGCAGCCACCAAAAGGCCAGCGATATGGAAAAGAAAATGAAGGAAAAGTAACAATGGAAAGGTCAGCAGGAAATCGTTAGGGAGAAAAGCACTGATGTTTGCAGTTTACCTGGAAATGCACTTTAAATGTAATAGAAGAGCAAATCTGACCCCATACTAGATCTGTTCCGTGGGCTTTCATTTCACCTTGTGCCCTGTTTTCTAGGCTTAGTCTTGCTGTTTCTGCACCTTTTGTGAAACAATGTTGCCTAGAGCCTGAAATAGACAAGACAGTCCATCCTCAAGGCTCTGACCTTTAAGGATATTAACACTTTTGCACTCTATACATAAAGAAAACAAGTTGCAGATTAGAAAACAACATTTGTCTTGTTGGAGGTTTTACAGGGGAACCATGACCTGACCCAGGTAGACAGCTGCAAGGGCAAGATTCCAAGAACACAGAATTCCTACTAGACCAGGAAGTCTGCACCAACCAACCACACCACACCCCCTCCCCTTTTCAGTATCAAAGGAGCCTGAATTCTGACTTGGGGAATATGGTGCTCCGGGACATTTGTCTGCCATCCTCTCGGTCAGCTGGCTTTCCAAATAAAGTCACTATTCCTTGCCCCAACACGTCGTCTCCCAATTTACCAGCCTGTCGTGCAGTGAGCAGAACGAATTTGGACTCGGTAACATAAACATAAGATAAATTAATAGACAAAGAGATGAGCAGATGGACAGACATGAGATGGAGGAAGTATGGCCAAATGTTAACACAGTAGAAGTGGCATAATATTAAAGACAAATGCAGGATGTTGGGGTTAGTATTTCTTACAGTTGAGACTTTAAAGAATAATAGTAGCCAATTTCCAGCTAATGACAGCCGGGATGAGCATAGTTCACACGAGCATTACTGCAATCAGCCCGAGTGCCCTCCGACTGCCTATGTGCCTGCTCGTTTCAGCCTCTCTACACTCCAGTCTGTGATTCTTGAACTCAAATCTCACTCCCTTCCACTGTCAGGCAATTGTGTGACACGGGAGTCATCTGAATCTCACTGGAATACTCTTTCCACGGAGTTATGGGCACAGGCACTGGGGGCCAGCACCTAACGCCTGAGGTTACATTAATGCAATCTCATGTCCTACTGTCACTAAGATTGGGGTTTTTCCGACACATCAGCCTGCTTATGCCTCCCCCTCCCCACTTTCTATTGTTACAGCAGTATATCTCTTTAAGGTCAGAATAAACATCATAGGTAAGAAGGATAGTATCTATGGAATGTAAGTAATTTTTATAAAGGATGGTTTGGGAGCCCTGTATTCTCTAAGAATCCCTCAAAGGAATGGGGTTTCTGAATGTGCTTGATAAATAACCTTCAAGAGGTAACGGACCGAGGAGAGGGTAGAGCTCAGTGGCAGAGCACATGCTTAGCATGCACGAGATCCTGGGTTCAATCCCCAGTACCTCCATTAAACAAGCAAATAAACAAACCTGATTATCTCCACCCACCTCCAAAGAAAAACAGAGGTAGTGGGGGAAATAGCCCATCGGGAAACGCTGACCCTACATAAGCATGTAATGTGGTGTCAGGGTCAAAATTATCAGTCATCTATTCCCAGAAAAGTTCACTGAATTGCACCTTATGGTGGATACTCTGATCTACTGAACTGTACAGTAAACGTGGGAAGCTGTGAAACAAAACAGTAGTAAAAGCACAAACTTCCAAATCAAAGCCATGGGAAGCAGGACTGGCTCACACACAGCCTTTAATCATCAGGTTTTATGACTCTCTCAAGAAGAAAACTTTCTGTAACAAGTGTTACAGCACTTGACCATCTCCTTTCACCTCCAAGGCAGCCCCTGTGAAAGGAGATGACACCTTCACCCTCCTCCAGGGCCAGGACGAAGGCCAGTGAGCGAGGCCCTTGCCCCAAGTGCCAAGTTCAAGGGGGCACCAAAAAAACTCAGTCATCAAGATAAATAAAGTTTTAATATCTAAAATAGTTTTAAATAGCAAAAGTGATACAAAAATTAAATTATGAACCAAAAAGCCAAAACATTAACCAAAGGCAGGATCAGTATTAATCACTGATGTTTCCTTTTGCCTCAGACTCCAACAGGGCTCAGCAAGGGACCACCCCTTTCCAGAACCAAGAAACTGAGACAGAGCATCAATAACACACCCAAGGCTACAAGGCTCATTAGGTCAGAAGCAGGACCAAACCAACCCAGGTCTCTGTGCTACGAGCCCAAGCCAGGTCCCCTCAGTGAACTGCTCTATTTTGTAAGAAGAAAATCTCTGCTGTGAGTTTGAGGGGGCTAATAGCCAATCTCCCAGAAGTAAAATTATTCTTAAATAACCTGAAGGGGGGACTGAACTCAAGTCAAACTCACAAGGAATACAAACTGATACAAAAGCCAATAAAATATTAATTTCTTTATTTCACTGATGCAATGTATATTTCTGAAGCCAAGTTTCTTAAATAAATACTTACTGATGGAAGAGTAAGTGTCTTGAAAGAGCCTGAAAGAAAGAAAATAGAGTCATAATTTGAATATGATATGATACAACACTCCTAAGATCCTCTCAATCCTCTTTCAGATGTAAAGGGAGTCATAAGCTTAGGAAACCATGAACTTACTTGGTCAAATCAAAACAATTTTACTAAAGCCCAGAACACTTGAGAGTTATTACAGATCCTCGTGCCAAGGAATGAAGACTTCAAAGGCTGTCAGAATTAGTTAAGTCCTGCTTCTGTTTTCCATCACTATTTTTGCTGTCAGTGTTGCTGCTGCTCCTGCTGCTGTTTAAGGTTGTCCATGTCTGAGGGACACTTCCCAGCAAGCTGAGGTCCATTTCCCATGTTCTCATACACTCATGATAAAGGGAAGAGAGGAAGGCATGAGTCACGTCAGGAAGAGCTGGGACTCATAACTGACCCATCAGTACTAGAATGATGCAGACTTGTTTTCATATAAGTTCCTAAACAAAGACTGCTAATTTAACCCATGCCAATTCCTCATCACATCTACTTATTGCAAGGGAAAAAATGTTTCGAGTTAAAAAGAAGAGTATTCATCCAAAGTTCCCATTTAAGTGATACGAATTCAGAAGTGGTGACAGGCCCTCAATTCCTTCATTTATTTGAGAAATATTTATTAAGGGTACCACAGTGAACAAGACACACGTGTCTACCCCAAGGGAACAGACAGGCACAGGGTGGAGCAGGGTTAATGAAGCAAGTAGCCTCTGCAGTCAGAGCGCATCGGTTCTCTCCTCAACCAGCCACGTACAAGTCCTGTCCTTGACAATGTTACCTGACTCTCGGGGCTCAGTTGTGTCACCCATAAAATGAGGATGCTGATAATCACAACAATCTCACAAAGTGGATATAAGGAATAAGTATGTCAATGCCTGTAAAGGGTACAGAACAGTGCCTGGCATGTAAAACATACTTGATCAACGTGCGTCATTATAGGGCCAGAAAGCTTGCCGAGTCCCCCACTAGCATGTCAGCGTGCCTCTGTAACCTGTTTGATGATGAAGCAGGCAGTCAATTAAGTATTTAGTACCGGTTACCCCATCAGGATAGATTTATAAAATATGTGGATTTTACATACATAAATAATACTTTATACATTACATAAAATATATAAATGTATTATATATACCATATAATATATAAATATATAATTTATATTATGTAAATAAATTATATTTATCTAAATATTATGTAAATTATAATCTATGCTATATAAATTACATTTTCTTAAATACTATATAGATATTATATAACTCATAATATACATTACATATTTATATATACTTATTTATATATAAATATTACATATTTTTATAAAATATATATACATGAACTTTCTTAACCAAAGTATTAAATATTTTCTTTTTTTTTTAATTTTTTCTAATAAAATAATAGAAATAAAAGTTAGTACCTTTTCCACGTACACTCTTATAAATGGTCCTGTGCACTCCCAGATGTGTGCACCCCATCTATGGCCACTGCCTCGATGGGTCTCAGTGAAACACAAATGTTTTCCGGAGCAGATAAGCAATGCATCAAAATCACTAACCACACAGCACAGACCAGTTTATCTAATAGCTGTCACCACAGGAAGCAAAGAGCAGGAAAAATTCATTCAAACTTTAGGTGAATACTCTTCTTTTAACTGAAATCATATGACACTGGGCAAAGAGTGTCTTGAAAAGTGAGGAAGGAGGGACAATTGAGCAGATACAGCTCTACGTGGAAGGGCTGCAACGGAGGTAGGCTGGGGAGCACTCCAGAGGGATCGCAGGAGGTCCCTGGAGAAAATGATGCAGAATCTAGGACTGTAGATTGGGGGAAAATGAGCCAGGTGAGAAAGGAGGTGCAGAATCTCCAGGCAGAGCAGCAGTTAAGTGCAAAGGAGTGGAGGTCAGCATGAGTCTACGGAAGCAAAGAGCGAGATGAGACAAAACCAGAGGTGGGAGGGGCAGAAGAGATGAGGCTGGGTCAGACCACAGAAGGCCCTTTAGACAGGCGAGCCCCCCCACGATGGTCCAGGTCACGCTGTTACCCCAGCATTCCGTATCTAGCATTTGTCACAGATCTTTTTTGATTTAGCAAAATATTAACATGATGTGGGTTTAATTTGCACAAGATTTAACTCTGAAATTGTGTAATCATGCTTTGCGAATATCTCCATTTGTGGGCAGAAACTTCTGTGCATTAAGTTCTTGCTGTTAATGGGAGAGGTGTATTCTATACTGAACCGAAGTGAAATTGAGAAGCCCTTGAGATGTTGCAGCAGCTAAACTGGGTGAACCCCCAAAAGAACCATAAAAAGACAACTGACAAGTTTTGTCTTGTAAAAATATTTGTTGAAAAGAACCACAGAACTCTGCAGGCAGACCCTGCAAAGTATTTGGGCTGAAACACTTAAACAGTACAGTATGGGGAAAAAATTGGCATCGGGAGCTTGGGTAGCCTCTTTGTGTATCTTGAAATTCCTGTTCCCTCAGTCACAGAAGGCTCAAAACTCAGTCCTCTTGGACTCCTTTCTCCCCTCAACTCAATGTTAGCCATCAGCACGGCACAGGTTCCTCTTCCATAGTGTTTCTCCCATCCCTTAGAGTTACATACACACAAGCGATGCTGGAGTGGAGCTAATTCTAAAATAATCTGTGGCATACAAGAACTTCTGAAAAGAAACAAAAACTGGAAAACTTCCCAACTCTTCTATCAGCTCTTCACAGTACAGTGTGAAGTTCATTTCAAGATCAAGATCCGAACAACCCATCCTCAAAGGAAAGGTAAACAGTAGCTTTTGTCTGAGGCTGGGTTCCCTGGGAAGCCGACACTGAGATGCTTGATTAAAGTGCAAGAGGTTTCCTACAGATTTTTCTGCATTTATTTTATAGATGATCACTTTATTGAATGTGTTTATTATTTCCAATAGTTTTTCTGTAGATTTTCTTGTGTTTTTGAGGAATGCAATGATGATATCCACAGATAAAAGGAAATGGGCTTTCATATTTAGAATATTAATGCCTTTTATCTTCCTTTTTTAGTTATTTTATTGTTTAGCATGCTTATACTGTTTGAGACTTTAATCAGAATGTTTATGTTTCACCATTAAGCAGGATACAAGTTATTGGTTTGGTGTATGTGTATGTTACTAATTTTATTGAATTTCTAAAAAAATCAGGATGTTACGCTTTTTGGAAACCTCTCATGACCATCACATGATTTCCCTCTTTGATTCATTAGTATGAAAAAATATAGTATTAGATACCCTAAAAAAACTAGCGCAAGAGGTTATGCAGGGGGTGTGCCTGGGACCAGTGCGTGGAGAAGGGAAGGAAATGGAAAGAGGCAGGACTCGGGGGAGGGGAGATGGGGGCTGCAATGCAGGCTCAGGACAGGTCCAGGGGGGCACTCAGAAGCAGCACTGACTCCTGAGAGTTGTCCTGAGTTGAGGGAGAGGGGTGCCCCAAGGAGGGGCGCCCCTGGGACAGGGTGACTCTCTATCTGGGGCAGTCCCCGAAGGGGCCTGCTCAAAGGGCAGTATTCCCAGCAGCTTCAGAGAATGAGTCTTCCTCCCTGATGGGAGGAACCTGGACAGTACAGCGCAGCAGCCCCCACAACGTCCCACTGCGGAATAAAATCAAAAGTGTTAGACTGCAGGGGACTCAGCCCCAACCAACCAGCACTCTTGATTATTGAGAGTCCCTGATTTTCATGACTTTAGGACAAATTGTTCACCGGGCTTGATTACTTTGTCAGCCCGGCAACTGGAGGAAACAATGTGCTTCCTTTCTACCATGGCCTGACACACCATCTTACCTCCCAATGCTCACAAAGACTAAAGATATGTATGTGTGTGTCAGGGCTGGATTTATTTTTATCTAAGTGACATCAAGCAAGGAGAAAGTAAAACAAAACAACTTCGAGTCTCTGATCCAAGTAAATCTAGCAGATTGATGGCAAATTGAAGGGCAAGCATTTCAGCAATTTAAAACCAGCCACCCAAATGTGAAGTACAGGAAATCCCATTCATAGAACTTTTTTTTTCTAATGTAACTCTTCATAGAGTCAAAGCTTTGAGGGTCTTTCTCACTTGAGAGAAACTGGAAGGGGAGTGGACTGCATGCCTGGGTCCTACCTCTGTGACACGTGACTGTGCCCATCACACACCCAGGAAAGACACAGACCCGGAAACAGAAGCCACACCCAAAATCTGGAATGTAGGGGCAGAAAGGCCCCACCCAGGCCTAATTCTTGCCAGATTCATAAAGTGACTCAAAGGATGTGCAGAGAGATCCAGTGTAAGGCCCCCTCACTTGCCTCAAGCATCTTATTAAAAGGTCAACTTTAAGTACTAGACATTTTTTTCTACTTGGTGTCATACCTCTAAATTCATAAAACCAGCTTGGAATTTCCTAGAGACTTATTAAGTCTTATTTGGAAGTTCTAATAGTCTAGCAATAATTTACAGCACCAAAACATAAAACTGGGGGCAGGGTGGTGGGAGTGCAGATGGGAAACAGGCATCTCTTTCCCTGGGGTTGCTGGGTTGAGGATTAAATAGATAGAATTTGCAAACTGTTGTGAACATTCTTCTCCCTTTCAGTGGGGCTCCCCTGAGACATGGGCAATAGTCACCACCTCTTAAAACATTGCATGGCATCCTTAATCACTGACTAAAAATACATTCTGTCCTCTGAAATCCTTCTCAACTTTATTGCAGACAACTCTGTAAAACCCAGATTGTATCGTTTTTGTGTATAACCAGAGAAAGTCGATCTTAAAACCCTTTCAGTGCTTTCTGCCTCCCAATGCCACCAAAGCCACTCAAAAGAAACTTTGTTTTAAGGCTTCACACTTGGCACAGGCTGAGAGCTGGCCGTCATCTGATTTACAAATAGAGTCAAAGCTATTTTTAAATGGTGTAATAAGCATACACAAAAACTAACCTTTCCTTAACTTTTTAAACACACTCTATAATGCCATATGCTGCTGCTTCTGACATCTGTGCTCACCAGACAGCACTGCGGAGAGTCACTGAAGGGAAAGAGAGTGTGTAATTGGAAATCCAACTGGGTCCTGAAATATCCTCCAAGGGGGGAAAAAAAGGACTTTCCACCATATATATGTCTGACCTAGCATTTACTGCCTGATGGCTTTTGGCAACTCTCCGCTACTCAGTAATATATAGTAATAAACTTAAGGAAATCACTTTTTGAGCTGAAAAATTTTACCTCTTTGTCAAGTTATTAAAATATTCTCTTGTTATTTGGCATTTTCTTTGATCTCAGATGGACAGGGTGGGAAATGAGGTTTCTACCACAAATCCATGAAGACAAAATCTTAAAATGTAATTTTTCTGCTTCACAGTTTAACGGCATCTTTAAGTCAAGGAACTTCAGTGAATTCAATCGATAACAGAAAACACAAGTATTTCAAGCAAAATAAAACAAAAAGATTTCCTTTGGTCCCTTACTCTTTTTTTTTTCCTCTCCTGCCTTCCCTTGCTTACAAATATCTCAGTAAAGAAGAGTTTCATAAACAATGTTTTGTTCCATTTAGACCACTCAGCATAAAACAAGTCAAATGAAACTACTAAAAGTAAAATAAATAAAATGGTACAATATAAACTAAATGTTAGGTTCTACACAATGAAAAACCAAGTCAAGCCAGGCTCTGGACGGCCAAACGGAAGGGCATTTATTACAGCAGGGTCAGCAATCGACCACCCATGGGTCAAGCCTGGGCCAGGCCTGCTCTTGTACAGTTCATGAAATAAAAGTGGTTTTGCATTTTTTTAAAGGTCTGTTATGAATTTATTTTTTCTCAAATTCAAATCTTCTATTATGTTGTACCAGAAATTGACACAACATTGCAAACTGACTATACTTCAACTTAAAAAAAAATTTTTCATTCTAGAGTTTTATTTTCTAGGAACATTGACTATGTATTATCAAGTAAATATTTTTGCTATTAGTCTATGTAAATATTTCTAAATTATTATCTTGATTTTGTGTCCCATTATTCTAATAGATTTTTTTTTCTTAGCCATGACTGCAGCTCCCTTCTTCAGGAGAATGTTTTTATTCCCTTTACTATGAACTGTGTTTCCAATAGAATGTGCCTTGGTCCTTGTTGGCTGGCCTAGGAGTGAGCTTCTGTCCCATGCTGAGTTAGGTCATTGTGCCCACATCTATGGTCAGATATGATGATTTTGCATTTTTAAATAGCTGGGGAAAATAAAAATAATCTTATTTTGTGACACGTGAAATTACATGAACCCTAAGTTCAGGGCTTATAGATAAATTTCCATTGGTCCACAAGCATGTTCATTAGTTAACGTGTCCTCTGTGGCTGCTTTCCTGCTGCAAAGGCCATGTCCAGTAGCTGCAACAAAGTCCACTGGCAGGCAAACCTACAGTATTGATTATCTGGCCCTTTATGGGAAAAGTTTACCAACCCCTATGGTATGGTGCTCTTTTTAGGGAGACCTCCTCCTTCCTCAAAGACAAAGAAATAAGGTTGAAGGCCCAATCGGGTGAGAACCGAAGGCCCATCTACAGAGACTCCTGGTCTCATGCCACAGGCATGTGCTCAGAAGGGAGGCATCAGAGCTAATGTCTCATGCAGGGGATGCCTGGTGCAACATAGCTGACGTGCCCAAATGTTTACTGTGTGCCAGGCACTGCAGTCAATGTCCTAAAGCAGTATGTTGCAAAAAGAAAAACAAACAGGTGAAATTAAGTTTAAAAACATATTTTATTTAGCCCCATATATCCAAAATACTACCATTAAATGTGCAATCAATATAAAAAATGATTGGGGTTTTTGCATTATTTGGCACTAAGTATTCAAAATCCAGTCCTCACAGTCCATCATAATATGTACAAGCCACATTTTAAGTGCTCAAAAACCACATGTGGCCAGTGGCTACCATATTGGACAATATGGCTCTAAAGCATTGTCTCATTTAATCCCCAAAGCAATGTTCTGGGGCAGGTACTATTCCTGTCACCATTATGCAGATGAAGAAACTGGGACTAGACACAACGAAGCGACTTGCCCAAGGTCACAAAGGTAGTAAGAGGTAGTGCTAAGGGTCCAGTTCCAGTGTGGCTTCAGAGCCCCCATCCTGAACCACCATGTCTCCCCAACTGTACAGGACACTTGATGCTACTTCCTTCTTGTAACTCTTTCTTCTCTTGGCTTCTGAGACGCCTCGCCATCTCCAATCCATCCCTGTCTCTGGCTGCTCCCCACCCATTCATTTCATTGATTTCTTTTCCTCCCTCCATGCTTCTGGCATCAGACGTGTCCTTTCCATAAACTCCATCTCTCTTGTGCATCCCATGCCTTCCCACCAAGACTTCAAATACTGTCTGCCTCTGTGAAAACAATGCCTTAAACTCTCCCTAGCTGCAATTTCAAAACTATCTGCAGAACATCTCCATCTGGGTGTCTCCCCACACATACATATAAAGCCAAATGTAACATCTTCTCAGAAAACACACACACACACCTCTATCTCCTTTCCATGACTGACTCTCCCAGCCCTGGGCTCTTCCTCCGGCACACACTCCCGTTCTCTTGGAGGTGAAATAACTTCTCCCACTAAATGCCAACTATGTCAGCAGAGGTGGAACATTCATGAATGGATATTTGTATAGCTCTGGGTGTAAAAAGTAACCATACCAAGCACAGGGTCACACACAAGAAGCACTATTAACCAACCACACTGAATTTTCTACACAAACAAGAAATAAAAACTCTCCAGCCTCCTCTGCTTTTAATATCAGACATGTCCTTCTACAATCTCTGCACCTCCTCTAATGCCTCCCTTCCTCTTCTGCCCACCCCCCATTCATTTACGGTTCCCATAAACACACAACAAATAGTCAACAAATAATCAATTAATGGGGGAAACTGTCCTTGGGGAAACGAGTTCCAGCACTGAGAAGCCCTCTTAATAACACAAAGGTTCAAACAGCAACCCAGCCCAGATTCTTACAAGATCTGATTTCTGTTTCCACCACAAGCCCTCAGTGAGTCACTGGGACAGTGACTCATTCTGTGTTAGAAGAGGAGCAGCACATGTTTAACTTGGAGTTTAAAGAATCCGTCTGTTCAGTTTCAACTTCACTCCATCACTGATTCACAATCAAACCCCAAGACATGTTTCTCCAATGCTTTAAATTAACACCAAGGCTTAGGGTTGGGGGCTGCTTGAAAGGCAAATACAGAAATCTGGGCGGAGCCCTTCAGCGGCTATGAATCATCACAGACTTGCTAAGACTTGCCTCTCACTCTCAAGCTTCCCACCACTGGGTCAAGAACAATCCATGAGTCTCCTAACTGAAGCCCAGCTGTTCCCATGTTAACGAGGGTAAGAATCACTTGCAGTGATTGCTTAAAATGAGGTTTAGATTCCCAGACCTTACCCAGGTCTTGAGGGGGCCGCCATGAATCTGCATTTTTCATAAGTATGACTCACATTTTGAGAAACACAGCAACAGGATTTAGTTTTAGGAGAGATCTCAGGCACCGAGCCCCACCCCCACCCAATGCAGAACCATTGGTCCATAAAGAACAACTCCACCTTGAGCTGAAACAAGAAACTCGCACAAAAATACAGGTAAGCATTTTTAAACCCCTTAGTAAGCCTTATTTTTTTCTGTATCAGAAAAATCAACATTTGCAAATATCCCCTAGGTCTTACATACAGTTCCCCACATGCTAGGAGAGTTTCCCAGAGTATAATGTAAATAGCATTGGACTGAAAATCTGGGAGCCTGAGATCTGCTTCCAGCTTTTGGGGAAGTCACCAACACCACACCTCAGTCTCCTCAGCCATAAATTAGGTGATTGGTTTGGCTTATCCCTGAGGTTCCATTCAGCTCCAAAATTCTATGAAGACTAAACTAAATTAGGAGGAGAGCTGGTATTGCCTCTTGCAACTCTTAGATCCAGATTAGATTTCATGAGATCCAGCTCTAAACTACCACAAGCAAAGAAGAAAATGATTTTTGAGGAAGACGGCTGATACACATTGCATCAAAATCCCCAAACAAAGCAACAAAAAATATTTCACACTCTCTCAGGCAGTACAAAACCTTCAAGTTCAGAACCATCAGAACCAACAGAACATTCAGGCTATACCATTTACTGTGTTAGCCTAGGAAAATTACTGGTCCTCTCTTAGCCTCACATTTCTAAAATGAAGATAAAAGTACCTTCCTCGTCGGGTTACTGATTAAAAAGGGTGCATAAAGTCCCTGGCAGTATAAGGAAACTCAGTATTTAATACGTTACATCCTTTCCCATTCCCGCTTAGTGATGTGCCTTTTATAGAGTTTCCAGTTCAAGATCATCTCAAGAGGGTGATTAAGAATTGCCTCCGATGTGTTTGTTGCTAGCGTTTTCTAATAATTACCATAGCTACCGTCTTCTTTAAAAATTCCCATGTGTGATGGTGCTTTAAACATGTTACTTATTTAGTCCTCACAATAACCATATTGTACAAGGCAGGAACCACCACTCTTCAGATGATAAAACTGAAGCTTGGTGAGATGGCCATGGCCGATAGCCACACGACCACTAACAGAAGGGCATCCAGCCAGCCTGGCTTCAGAGCCCAAGCACGTCATGACTACACTCTGGTCCTTTGTCCTCAGGCCCCACCTCCCTATTAATATACACCACACACAATACCAAAGACATGTGAATGAAGGGCCCACACCCTTTAAAAATGATTCTCATGTCACTACATGCTCAGACTGAGCTTTCCTGGCACAGCTGCCTGTGAAACCTTCCCTGGGAGATCTGCCCACACAGCTCTCTAATTAATCTACTCTCGCAAAAACCATAGCACTGATTTTGATCTACAAGGTATGAAAAGTATGTTCAGGAGCTTTGTCCACCAGAAAGCCATCCAAACCGAATTGGATGACTTTTCCAAAAAGCTTTTCAGCTAATATCTCAAACTTTAAAATACTAACTTCACATTCTTACTGGATCAAGATGGAAAATAAAATATCTGACAGTCAATGGAGATAGAAAAAAAGACAATAAAGGACAAAGAAGAAGGTTTAATTCTTAAAGAACTGAATGTAAACACCCATTAATGCTCCAAGATTTTAGGGCAAGAAGAAAAAGCTAGTTATTAAAGGATAGAGGCACAGTCTCAGAGTCCATCTCCCCCAAATCCTTCAGTGAGAAGATGGAAGTAGACTTGGCACCATAAATATATCAGTGCCTCCAGGCCAGGAGATGCCCTGCTGAGGACCCCAGTTTGCAGTCGAGATTTTGTTTAGGTATTTTTCTTAAATCAGGTTTCTGTGAAACCAGCCACAATGAACTCATTAGTGGAGGAAAAGGGTATATTCTTTATCAAAATCTGAAGTAAATCTCATTCAGGAAAAACACTGAAAGTTTACAAATTAATATTTCAAATTGTAAAAAGAGAACAGGAAATAAAGCAGAAATTATAGTTTCAAGGACATTATAAATAATTCAATTACTCCATACATCTTAACAGATGAGAAGATAATTCTCATTTATGACCTGTGAGTTCAAATGTTCTCAACTTTGTTTTCTTGCTTTGGCATGGAACTCCAGGGCAACATCATAGTAAAGGAAGAGGTAAAAGCCAAGAAGGTAAGAAATAAGGGGACAGACTCACTCTCCAACCAGTAGACTGTCTGTCTTGACTTCAAATGCCAATAGCTGCTCCATCTTCTCTCCTCTGGTAATTACTACCTGTTGAATTTTACCATGTTTTGTCTATTATATTTGCATAACTATTTTACACAACAAAAGGTTATGAACCTAGTTCTATTCATCACAGAGATGATGATGATGATGATGATGATGGTGGTGATGATGAAATGGTGTGGTGATAATGGTGGTGGTGACGATGGTGGTGGTGATGCTGGTGATAGTTGTGATAATGACAAGTACACTTCAGTGTCTCAATCTCACCCCTAAAGAGGCATTAATATACCTTTAAAGAATTCCTCAAAGTTCACTAGAAACACTTTCTAAAAGGTTACTGTTCACAAAAAAATAAATAAATAAAAGTAATCAATCCCCAATAAATACAGAATTAATATATTTTTAAAAAATGAATAAGCTAACTGTAATGTAATCCATGCTGCTGGGCTCAAGAATGAAAATGTAAACAAAATTTTCCCCATATCTGTCAAACAAATAAATGACCTCTTCCTTGAGGACAAGCCATACTTTTCTGCCTTTATTAAGTTATATTCTGCAACTCAAATCCTTTAGCTGTCACTGTTTCTGACACAAACTAAGCTAGAAATGCAATATGGTTATGGTAAAACACTGCCCTGCCCCAGGAATTTCTAAGAAGAACAGCCACTCGGAAACTCCGCCTCCTTACCCAGTTCTGCTAGAAGATGAATCTTTATTAAAATCAGTCTTTTCTTGGCAGGAACTTCTTGGAGGCCTTCATAAGGAAATGGCGAAACAGTGAGACCTAATATGTATGTATTTGTGTTTATGCAGCAGGGGAGAAAAATAAATCCTACGAAGATCCAGACCCCATTGATTCAGAAAGTCCTCCTTTATCTACATACTGTTACAACTGAAGAAATCAGATAAAGCAAAGGATGTGAAGACAAGGAGGGAGAAATGTCTTGATCCTTCAGCCCTAACCTTACAGGAAGCATCTGCTCTGAGAACAATGACCCACAGCCCCTGATAACAAAGTTAACATTCTCCTTTGAAAGAGGGAGAATGCTCCAGCCAATGGTATTTTCAATGAAACTGGACGTCAACTGAGTCCAAAACAGCCCCTGAAAGTAGCACATTTTCTTTCTCTTTTTCAAAGATCCATCCTGCTCCCAGGATAGTGTTGTCCGACCCAGTCTTGAGCACTGTAGCCTTCCCAAAGGCATATGACCAACTTTCCTCCCAAAGGGAAAATCTAAGATTAAAAGTTTAAAAACCAAGCCACAATAACATGCACCCAGTGTTCATACTATTTGTTTATAGAAAAAAAGAAAGGAGACCGATAAAGGTGACTGCAGAAAAAACAATGCAGGAGAAATTCTAGAATAAGAGTATGCAAATGTCTAAGCAAAGACCAAATATCTATCAAAATCATCCTTGTTATTCTGGACCTTTGCCCTGTAGGAAAACTGCCACACTACTAGAGCCAAAATGATCATTCTTAATGAATAAATAATGAATGTGGAGCTACCTTAAGTGTCGTCTGCTGTGATTTAGTATTTCAACATTTTCTTTAGCCATTATCATAAAACCAAAATTCATTCATTTTCATAATTAAACAGTTCAATAATAAAAGTAGAGATCCACCCCCACATAAGATGGAAATGACACTTCTGGCATCTTCTTTGACGTTATTACTACTTACAGTATTAACAAGCTATTGTTTATTGAGTGCCCAATAGGTACTAGATACTTATTGTAACTTTGTAACAACCCTGGGAAGTACCTTATCCCCATTTTATAGATGAAGAAATTGAGGCTCAGAGCAGTTAAGTAACCTGCCCAAGATCACACAACTAGTACTAAGACTCAATCTGACATCTTAAGCACTAACTACATTTCCTCTCTGGGGAAACAAGGCCTCCCGCTTCCTTGACATCATACCTATGAAAGACAACGTCATCTGGCCCCCGCACATATCACCTCTTCCTGACTCCTATCCCAAACTAACCCACCCAGTCGGTCAACTTCCCAGTGCAGAAAGAACCTTGGATGTAGATAAACTTTGATTTTATCTCATTTTATGAGGAGGTTAATTTCTCTGTGCTGGTGAAGGATAAACATTTATATAACAGAGTACTGTGGAACCCCATCTAGCCTTCATTTTGTGCCCTTAAATGATGTTTTTAAAAGATAACTCTTAACATAATAGGAATTTATGCCTCAGTTTCTGGCCTCTGACTAAACATCTAAACATGATTAAGTGTTTATAGTTGGGGTGGTGGGATTGCAGGTGATTTTTGGTTTATTTCCTTTACTTCCAGTGTTTATCAGGTTGTAAGTACTGAGTATAGATTATTCTTTCAACTGGAAAAAAAATGTTCATTTTAATTGAAAGAAAAATCTGCATATTTAATTGTTTACCCCCCCAAAATTATTTTTCCCTTAGTATTGAAAAAGGAGACATTCATTGACCCAATTTAATCCTGGGTGTAGTTAGAACCCAAACTTAAAACAGGAGATGTGGATTCTTTTACAAATGACTCCCACTTTTACATTATTTGTCTTTTTTTCTGCTACTTAAAAAACTAAAAAATATTCCATAAAACTAGGTTTTTTAACTATGACTAATCTTTCCCTTCCCATAGGCCTACTTAGTAAAATCCTCTGTACTCAATAAACAAATACAGTTATACACAGCTTGTGTAAACCATACGTAACTATGGTTTGTGTCAGACTGTTCATTACACCCATCCTCTCTTCTGGGCACATGCTGGCCCACATGCCCAGCCTCCTGTGCAGCTAACTGTGGCCATCAGAAGAAGAGTGATATGACCACATCAGGCCTGCACTGTAAGAGAAACTCCATGCTCTTCAGTGGCAGACTTGGAATCCATGTATTAATGACGATGGAGCCACAAAGTGGAAGGAACCTGGGTCTCGGAATCCCCACCCAGAAGAGCATCCCAGAAACACCATTTCAGACTCACATGAGTAAGGATTCAAAGTGTATTATGAAATGGGAAGTAAGTGGGTTCTGTTTGCTTGTTCAAAGTTATTTCAAAGTAACTTCTTAAGCTGTTGATGTTTACAGTGTGAAGATTTTTTTTTAAGTTAAAGAAACAAGTTTTTTTGGTTCTAAGGTGCCGTCTCTTAAAAATGGGAGGAAAAAATGAACTAGAAAAAAATGAAGAGCTCAATTAATCAAGATGTTACTGTTTACCAACTTTCTCTTATAAGAATTGTGAGGTGGATGAATAAAGCCTTTCTCACACGAAAAAAAAAAGTGTATCACGTAAGCTACCAAAAATGTGGGGCTTCTCCATTAAGTCACCTAGCACACAGCTTTATCAACACACTCCAGTTACTTCTGCAGGAGGGTAAGACTCTGTTATTCACCTTACCTTTTTCAAAGACTCCTTCTGCTTCCAGCACAGAGATGGTGAGGTTGGCTGCCATCTTGACAAGCTCTGCCTTCACAGTGACCTGTGCAGGGCTGTGCTCCAGAAGCTCCACCCCAACAGTCACATTTCCTCCAGGCCTGATGATCCCTGGGGCTGTCACCAGAAACCTGGGCCTAAAGGAGGGGAAAACAAAGTTTCTTAGCCTCACATCTCCATCTTTTTGAGATCCTCAAATTTCATAAATATTGAGACAGCCTCCTTGCATGGTGCCAACTGCAATTGTTCCAATTAGTATTGCCCCACTGCTCCACTTAGCAATGGCACTGACATGCTATTATAACAACAGCAACCATAAATTTTTATCAAGCTTTATTGAGATGTAATTGACACACAGCACCATGTAAGTTTAAAGTGTACAGATAGGGACTTGACTTACACAGCATCGTGATTGTGACAAGTTTAGTGAACATCTATCATCTCATTTAGACATAAAATTAAAGAAATAGAAAAAATATAATTTTTCCTTATGATCAGAACTCCAAGGATTTACTCTGAACGTTCATATATAACACACAGCAGTGTTAATTACACTTATCATGCTGTACTTTCTCACAAATCAATTTTAACACAGTAATTCATGCACCACTAGCAGAAGGCCTGTGTTATAATTTCCATTTTATAAACCACAGACCGCACAGGATACCTTACACTGGGACATGCAGAAGTTACTGGCAAAGTACAAGCCTCTAAACTTCTCCTTTACAGAGGATCTCATCCCAGCGTGACTTTTTTTTTTTTTTTTTGGCTTACACACACACACAAATTTTGCCTGTTTCTTATTCAAATCTTTATGCTTCGGCATCTACCCAAGAAAACATCATCTAACTGACACCACTGATTAAAGTATACCAACTGAAATTCAACTATCCTTGGTGACTTTTCCAGATGCAGAGCATAAAAATCGCTAAAACAGCACTTTCTCTGCTCGAGCTAGCGGTTAGGGCTCAAGGGCAGAAACCTTTGCGGGGTGGGGGTTGGGGGACTGGGGGGTGCAGGGTGGCAAGGGCTTTCTATTACTTGGGTGTCTCACAAGATATCTCCCTACAAAGTCTGCACTTGAACCCATGCTTCAGTCACCTCAGCCACACCTTGTCAGTGCCAAAGTTGGGATATCTCGTTTAGAGAAGGAAAAAAAGTCTTTGAAAGAAAAATGCGTTATTATTTGGAAGCAAAAAATTGAGAAAATCACAGAGGCAACGTGGACTAAAAGTAAAACAACTGTCTTTAGAAAACAGTTACGGCCAGAGACGCTTCAGCAACCTCGTGGGTGGACAAAGTAACTGTCCCATGGAGAACCAGCTCAGGCGACAAATACGATCAAACCTCCAGGCCAGGGTCTGGCTGAGGCTCGCTTCCACCCCACCCCACCCCGCCCCGCGCGCCCCCTGCGCTCCTACCCGGAGGTGGCGGCCAGCACCGAGCTCCATAAGCAGAAGAGGTGGGCGGCGGTCACGAGCCGAGGGCCCAGCATCTCGGTGGCGTGTGCCCGGCACCCCTGGGCTCCCAAGAAAACTCGCAGGCACCGGGGGGTGTGGCGACCCACCTCCTCCCAGATTTCTCCCCGACTCTGGAGTTTAGCAATCTGCACTGGGCGCGCCCGGGCGCCCAGCAAAGAGAAGGATCTAATTTGAGCCCGGACTCGGTGGCTCCACCCCTCCCAGCCGCATCACAATGGCGCTCCTCGCCTCCCCGGCAAACATCGCAAACCCTGGGCTGGCGGGGTGCGGTCAGCCCAACCTGGCCCCCGCACCCCCGCTCCCCGCGGAGAACGCAGGGCGCCCCGGCCCACCAGGCTCCTGGGGCTGTTTACACTAGCGCTCCACCAACGGTGCCCAGTGTGCGTAAACAGGCCCATCCTTGTGTGGAGAAATCATAGCAGCTATGTGAGGTGGGAAAAAACCAGTCATTGTCCTGCAGACTGAAGACTGAGTCAGAATTTAAGAGAAAAGGTGCGTACACACACACACACACACACACGTTGTTATTTAATGTATATGAATAAACACAAGAGAAAACCTTTTTTTTTCCCCCTTAAAGCAAAAAGTGAGGTATATTGTTTGCCTCTCCAGGAAAATGTGGTTTCTCAGCTTTAAAAAGAAAAGAGGGAGAAAAGAACTGTGGCACATGTGAAAGTTAGGTGTTGCTTCTTGGAACTCTGAGAAACACATGTGGGGAGATACTTTATACTTTGGGCTGTCTCTAAGCCCATCTGCTGCAGTAAGCATTCATCAGCACTGCAAGGCTTGGAGCTGTTTGTACCAACACTGTTAGAACTAGGGTGGCTCTCCTGTCCCCAGGAGGGCCAGTGGCCCAGGGCGCCCAGCAGTGGCTGAGTGCCAGCTCCTGCAGTCTGGCTTGTGCGCAGCTCCTTTTCAGCTCCTTGGCACTGTCACCATCTTTAGATGACTCAGGTTTCACCATGACTACACCATAAAAGCCGGGAACTGCCAGAAACTATTGGAAAACAGACACATTCAGTCCCTGACAACGTAAAGTTTCTAGTTTTCATAGAGAAAAGTTTTAGATGGTGACATTTTAATACAGGGCAAAATGCAAAAGGAAAAGAGGTCAGCAAAGGGTTGTGTCAGTGGCAAAGCTATGGGCTAAATAAGGGGAAAAGTAGCACCTAGACACGCTGTGGTTTTGGAGTCCAGGAACCGCTTTCCTTCCTTTCCTGTGCCACCCTTCTTCACCCTTGCAGAGGTCCCTGTGTCCTCCTGTCTCCCACATGCGCCTATTTTAGTGGCTGACTTCCTGTGCAGGCAGGGCTCGGGTTAAGTGAAAGGGCAGGAGTGGGCCCCGGACCTTGGTAAAGATCCTGCCCCTGACACATCTGTTACTGCTGGTCTGGTTTCCTCACCTCTGTCGTTCAAGGTCAAGTGTGGGCTGTGTCAGGGGCTAAATCAGTGTTTCTCAAACTCTAATTGTGTGTATGAGAATCGCAGCAAAATGCAGGTGCTGATTCAGCAGGTCTGAAAGAGGGACTGAAATTCTGCTTTATTTCAGTGAACAGTGGGCCACAGAGGGTCTAAAAGTGGAGGCAATTGGGGGGCACTTTGATGAGAAAAGGAAGTTGGACATTAAGCTTTACTTCACAAGATGGATCAATATATCCAGGCATATTCTAGACGCAGGCAAATATAAGAGGGATTCCAAAAGATACCTGATAATGTCTCATTCCATAGAGACTTCTAGAAAGTTTTACAACCTCCAGTCATTTTACAAAATTCAATCTAGGCAGATTTATTTTATCTTTTTAAACATTTTTTTAATTGAGTTATAGTCATTTTACAATGTTGTGTCAAATTCCAGTGTAGAGCACAATTTTTCAGTTATACATGAACATACATATATTCATTGTCACTTTTTTTTTTTTCTAAGAAGGCAATGCAAATAGCTATTACAGTCCTTATTTCTGCTCCTGGTCACATAGTTGTATTTACAACCACCTTCTTCAACTGCCTATTCCTCTGTCCTCAGTAAGCAGGAAGGCTGGTCATGGTTCTTTGCATGTTGGGGTCACCCAAATTTTCTCTCCTGAAGGGTCTGAGCCATTAGTAGCCCTCATATTATATTGTTGTTTTCTACTGATTTTATTCACAGGACCTGGGAGGACTAGGAGATGCCCCAGGATATCTTCTGCATCCCAGAAATACTCCTTACTTCCATCATGTAGTGGCAATTCCTTGACAATCAGGATCATTCCATCACTCCAGCCAGTAGAGTAACCACTTCAGTGGCTGCTGATTCACTGGGATGAGGATCCCCAAGTAGCCAGGTTCAAATGCCAGTTTAACTGAACCATCATAGTGTCCCCTAGTGGAAGCACTTCTCTCTTGAGAACTGAGAACTCTAAACCAGCAGAGCCAGCTGTTGTGGGAATGAGAGGCAAACATTTCAGAAGTGGGTCACTACGGGTAATAGAGGAGCCACTTATCAATTCCACCCTCTATTCTCAAACCAGTGATGCTGGCTTTGGGAGAAACATTGAGAGAAACCTTAGTTACTGATTTACAGCATATTCTGTACACATTCAAATTGTACAAAAGTTCAGAAATATTAAGTATGAAATGAATGTCTACTTACATTGATCTTCTATTTGAGAACTATTTAGATAGAATCCTGCACAGAACACCAAAATCCTTTTTTACCAAGGGCAGAGGAGGAAATCCTTGTCCACGGGAAGACAAAGCATGATATTGGAATCAACAAGGAATAATAATAACAAGGCTTGTACTTAAGTTTCTACGTGAGATTCCAGAATTTAAAATTAGAATTCTATATCCAACCAAATTATCAAACAAGGATGGAGATAGAATAAGAACATTTTCAGAAACGGAATGGCTCAGAAATTTTGCCTTCAATGAACTCTTTTCAGGAAGTTACTTTAGGAGGACATATTTAGCAAACCAATGAAATAAGCCACGAAAAAGGAAGATATAAGATTCAGGAAAAAGTACTTATAACCTCAGAGAGCAGTGAGGAGAGAATTTCCAACAGGAAGAATTCCAGGAATAAGGTCTCAAGGGGAAAAAAGGATCTTAATAGACTAGCTAAATGTGATGGAAAATGGGGGAAGAAAATTGAGACTAAGATAATGTAAAATTCTGCAGTGAAGGGAAGGAAATTCTGAAACTCCAGGGAAAAGAAAAAAAAACTGAATAAAAAAGGAAGTGTAACCATAATTCATTAGTTGACTCTGTACTGAACAAGAATTATATAATGTTGATGTAAGCATGGTTTACTTATTTACAAGTTATAGATTCAACTTCATTAAAGAGAAAGCACTTGTGAACTGGTAACAAAATAGTAGATATGGGGAAATTCTCTTTCTTAGAAGCTTTCCAGCTGGTAAGTGTAAAATAAATGTTAGAATTAGAATAACACTGTATCCCAACCCTTGATGAATTAATAGATCTAGACCAGTTCTGTCCAATAGAATTTTCTGTGATGGTGAAAATGTTCCATGTCTGCCCCAATCCAGTAGCTGTGAGCAACATGAGGCTATTGTGCACTGGACACGTGGCTAGAACACCCAAGACACTGATTTTTTAAATTTTATTTCATTTGAGTTAATTTGAACTTAAGTAGCAACACGTGACCACCATATTGGATCACACATACCTAAAGAATGATCATAAGTGGCTGCTGGTATTACAAAAGGAAACACCCAGATACTGTAAGTCTCCCTATAGAAGAACCATAACCACATAAGTGGTCTTGTCTAAAGACTGAACCTGAACCTGATTTCAATTTGCAAAGAAATATAGAATATATTAAACATCGTAGGAATGTGGGATACATTACCAAACAATCAAATTTCTTCAACAAATTAACTACAAGGAAAAATACAGAGAATTAAAAGAAACTATAGGTCTAAAAAGACTTAAAAAGCAATTAATGGCAATGTGTGAATATTATTTGGCTCCAGATTCAAATAAAAAACTGAAAAAAATTATTATTCCATTTCAAAATAGTTGAAATTGTACATACTGACTAGATATTTGATGATATTAAAGAATTTTTATGAATTGTTTAGGTTGGAGTTATATTTTTTTGAAAAGATCTTCATCTTTTAGAAACACATACTGAAATATTTTGGGGTAAAATTTATGATATCTGAGATATCCTTCAGAAATAACTCAGGAACCAATTCAGACCCATTAGGATGGCTATTATCAAGTAATAAATAAACCACAGAAAGTAACAAACGTTAGAATAGGTGTGGAGAAATTGAAACCCCTCTCATTGCTAGTAAGAAGGTTAAATGGTGCAGCTACTGTGGAAAACTGCATGACAGTGCCTCAAAAAAATTAAACATGCAATTGCCATATGATCCAGTAATTCCACTTCTGGGTATAGACCCTAAAGAATTAAAAGCAGGCACTCAGATATGTTTACACCCATGCTCACAGAAGTGTTATTACCAAGAGCTAAAAGGTGAAACTCACCTAACTGTTCCTTGATGAATTAATGGATAAACAAAATGTGGCATATTCATACCATGGGAGATTATTCAGAAAAGTTCTGACACGTGCTATAACATGTTTGAACCCTGACGGCATCATGCTAAGTGAAATAAGCAAGTCACAGCAGGGCAAATACTGCACGATTCCATTTATCTGAGGTACCCAGAGTGGTCAAGTTCACAAAGATAGAAAGCATATTCTACTGGTGGTTGCCAGAAGCTGAGAGGAGTGGGGAATGGAGAGTTATTACTTAAATGGGTAGCAAGTTTTAGTTTGGGGAGATTAAAAAGTTCTAGAGATGGATGGTAGTGATGGTTACACAACAATGTGAAAGTATTTAATGCCACAGAACTGTACACTTAAAATGGGTAAAATGGTAAATTTTACATTGTGAATATTTTACTATAAATAATTATACTACAGGAGTAGACAAGCAGGTGGGGCTGAGATGGAATTATACAGCTGTAAGTTGATGGTTCTTAAGGCTGGATGATGGGTACGTGGGAATTCACTGACCCCTTCTCTCTACTTCGGCATATGGTTGAACTTTTCCATAATGAAATAGTTTTTGTACCAAAACAAGATTTATATAAAGGTACAAGAAAATTCAGTTCAGAAGAAAAAATGAAAACAGAAAAATGACTAATAATTCCCACCAGAAAAATTTGACAGAGAAGATGAAAATTATGACCAAAAATTTTGTCCCAAATTACCACAGCCTAAGAAAGATACCTAGTTGAGACCTCAAGGAAGAAATGGAAAGCTGGTGGAAAAGATGGAATTTGAGCTGGAAAATCCACCAAAGAAAATTCTCCATTTAAAATGGCTGCCTCTAGGGGGAGGGTATAGCTCAGTGGTGGAGCACATGCTTAGCATGTACGAGGTCCTGGGTTCAATCCCCAGCACCTCCTCCAAACATAAGTAAATAGATAAACCCAATTACCTCCCCCTCATAAAACAAACAAGAAAATGTGAACTTGAAATCAAAAAATCACTTCCTCTGAATGGAGTATAAGCTGTAACAACTGTGAATTACTATATTGATTATATAACTTACATAATATTGTACATCAACTATAATTTAATAAAAATAATAAAACATTTTTAAAAATTAAAAAATGGCTTCCTCTGGAAATAGACAATGTAGGTAAAAAGAACTGCTGGTTTTTCTTTCTTTTTCCACTAAATCTTATTGTAGAACTATTTCAGTCTTTAAACTGCATGCAAATGTAATTTTTTTAAACACTGAATTTAAATTTAAATTGTTTTAATTTTTTAAAGGAGGCAGAACCAAGAGTCTGTGTCAAGATTTCTAAACCTGGCCAACTTTATACAACACACCAAAAGTTAATTGTCACGGTGACCTAATACTACTCCTGCTTTGTCCTGATACTCACATTTTAACTTCCTGGCTTTTCTTTGCTTTTCATTTTCATTGTTCACTTTTGGCTTTTGGACATCTCCTGGGTCACCATCTACTTCCCTATAAATAAACACTATAGACTGGCTACCAAAAAGCTATCTACTGCCTCCCTCTGCCATATACACCTTTGCCAGGGAGGCAGGAAGCTAAAGTACACCTTTCAAGGCTCAATTCAGCTAGACATGGCTGTGTGACATCGTTCTGCACAATGAGACAAAAAAGAAGACCGCAGGGGAAGCGTTATCTCCATTAACAAAAATGCAGGGGAGGGGGAGGATATAGCTCAGCAGTAGAGCACTTGCTTAGTAAGCATGAGGTCCTGGGTTCAATCCCCAGCACCTCCATTATAAACAAACAATCAAACAAGCCTAATTACCTGCCTCAAAAAAAAAAAAAAAAAAAAAAAACAATGGGGGGGGCGGGAAGCAGCACCTCAAGAGAGTAGGTCCTGGCTCTTCACCTTCATCTGGCCCAGAACCTGGGCATCTCTCCTTGTTACTCAAGAGGATGAAAGCCACCGGAGGATGGCCGAGAGGAAAGGCAGGTGGAAAGCACCTGGATCCCTGCGTGTACAGTTAAGTGGCTGCAGCAGCCCTGGACGGCCCCAAATGTCCCCTTCCCCATCAGGACTTCTCCAGCTGGAGGGAACCCCTGAGTCAGTGCCAGACTTTCAGGCCCCTCCCAACTGGGACTCTGATCTTTCGTGTCCTGTCTGCCCCCAAGACACAACACACCCTTGAGGTCAATGATTTCCAATAAGGTTAAGCCTTCTTGGCCCAGAGGGCAAGCTCCCCACCCATTCGTCAGTATTTTTTGTTTTGAATGTGGCATACCTTTCCACAGCCAATTTTAGCCATAAATATCATCAGGCTTCAATGGCTGTTCTAAGAGTGTATTTACCTCCTTGCCCTAAAATGAGTTTGCTTGCTAAACTTCTACCAAATCACAGGCTTCTGCAAAAGGGAATTGTATAAAGGAAAAAGAATAAAAATGATATAACTATAATGACATAAATCTGTACCTGATATATTTAGAACGTAAACCAGAGAGTCAAGGTTCAAAAATTTTAAATGACTTGAAATGGAAACAAAGTAGAATCATGAACCCACCTATATATCCCCACTTTTAGTCTCCATGGTGACCTGCCTCCAGATCTGAGACTTGGTTCTGAGGTATCATCCATCCTGTCTTGATTTGCTTCACCATGCAGCCCCCACTTCAAAGCTCACCCTGAGCCTGTATTGAGCCGTGCACATTTGATCACTTTTGGCTCTGATCCCCTCCCAGCCTCAGCTAAACAGTCGCTCCTCTGAGTTCCAGGCTTTTTCAGGCACCAGATACGTGCTTTGACTCCTAGAAGGCCTGTCACCCCTGCCACCACCACCATCACCATCACCACCAAACTAGTCTTGTGCATGGGCAATCCCAGAAAGATGATGTTTTCATCTTAGATATGTTAAGAAACCAGATTTTTTTCCCCACACTTATTTTTATTTATTTTTTTTTACATTTTTTATTGAGTTATAGTCATTTTACAATGTTATGTCAAATTCCAATGTAGAGCACAAGGAAACCAGATCTTAATGAGGACTTCATTTCAGATGATTCTTTCAATTACTTAAATAATGTATTATTGCATATCATCTTTTCTCCTTTTAACTTTTTTCCCTTTAAAAAATAATTGTCTGGGAACAACCCATGGGTCAGGGACTATCAGGTACTTTGCCAAGAATTCCTGGGCTTTAACCTGGAGGACAGCCTACAGAGAGAGAGTACAAACTGACTCAGGTATCCTGTATGTCCCCAGGAGTCAGAGAGCAGCGAAGCTTACTGAGGATGTCAGAGAAAAGGGTGTGCTCTCCATGTGCAAGATGAAAACGTGAGCAGGGGTCCTCATCAGAAGTCAAGATAGGATTCCTGCATTTCCCGTCTTAGAGATACGGCAGCAAAGAGAACCAGACCCAGGCTTCTGCACAAATGGTGGTCCACCCTTCTCAGTCATGGCCTCAGAGAGGGAAAGTGCTGTGACTCTCCAGCTGTCCCCTCCACTCTCTGCCTTGCAGATGAGGCCAGTGGGTAAGCAGCCCTCACTGGGCCCCATCCAAAGAGTATGGCAGTGAAGTAGAGAAAAGCCTGACTGAGAGGGCTTTTGGTGTGTTTTTGTTCTTTCCTTCTCACTTTTTTTTTTAACTTAAAGATGAGTTATGTAACAAATTAAACTTCCTTTGTCCCCTTCTCCAGTCTGGTTCTTCCTATTAGATATTTGATATTGTCTGTCCAGAAGCAAGCTTCATTGTAATTTAGAATACATCCTTCCACTCAGTATTCTACTCACCATTCAATATCCTACTCCCCAATAAGGTTTGTAATAGAGGAGAACAAATCTGACTCCATACTGGATCTGTTCCTTTGGATTTAACCGCTGTGCCCTGTTCCCTAGGCTTAGTCTTGCTAGCTCTGCACTCACGCAAAGATAGTAAGTTGCAGAATAGAGAATTGTTTGAATTGTTGGAGGATTTGCAGGAGCACCATGAGCTGGCCCATGTGGACAGCTGCAGGAAAAAAGAATTCCTACACAAAGAAGTTGGCAACAACCACCCACACCCTATCCCCTGTTTTTTTGTTTGTTTGTTTTGTTTTGATTTGTTTTGTTTTGTATAAAAGGAGCCTGTATTCTGACTGGAGCAGGATGGTTCTCCAGGACATTAGCCTGCCATCCTCTCTGTCTGCTGGCTTTCCAAATAAAGTCGCTGCTCCTTGCCCCGATACCTCGTCTCCCAATTTATTGGCCTGTCGTGCGGTGAGCAGAATGAGTCTGGACTCAGTAACAGGTTGAGTACATGTTCACGTATTAATTACCTTTTTATTTTCTTTCTTTTTTATCTTTTTTCCAGTGGATAAGAAGTTCTCTTTAATCCTTTTCACAATAAAAAGGTATTTGGTACAATTAGGTGTGGCTTGGCATTCTGTTTTCATCTTCTGGAAATCACTCATGAAGCCTTTGGTCCAGTTTGTATTAGGTTGTCTTTTTCTTACAGATTTATGGAAACTCTATGTTCTAGATTCTAATGGTACCTTAATATATAAATTACAAATGTCTTCCTCAGTCCCTCATTTTTGTTTATTCTGTCCTTTGTGGTACAGAAGTTTCTAATTACTGTGGAAAAATCTATCAGACTTTTACTTAATGGATTGTGCTTTTTGTGTCTTCTGTTTTAAAAAAAATCTCCTCCTACTGCAATCATAAAGATAATCTCTTATATTTTCTTCAAGCACCCTTAAAGTTTTATTTTTCACATGTAAGTTTTTAATTCATCTAAACTTTTTCTTTGTATAGTGTGAAGAATGTATCTAATTTTACATGAATCCACTGTCCCAACACCTATATTAAATAATGAAACTTTTTCCTTTGACTTGTTTTGCCACCTGTAGCACAATCTTCTGCTTCCTCGATATCCTTTCTCCGCTTCTGTCTGTAGTAGATTTTTAGCTGGAAACCTGGGCATCCAGAATTAACTACATTTCCCAGCCTTACTTGCAGCTAGGTGTGGCCATGTTCTGGCCAATGAGCTGTTAGTGGAAGTAGTGTGAGCAACCTACAGGAAATGTCCCCAAGGGGAGAAGGCATGCTTTTTCCCTTCCTTAACCTCTTCCCTGCTGGTGGAATGAAGATATGTTGGCTGGAGCTGCAGAAGTCATCCTGAACCATTAGTGGAGTTTAGAAAAGTAGGCCATGCACAGTGGTATAAAAAGATAAAAGTCTAGGCCCCTGAGTTCCTCTGGATTAACAGGTGAGAGAGAAATAAACAGCTATCTTGTTTAAGCCATCGCTATTTTGAGTTTTGCCAATCACAGAAAGAAATTGTAATATATCACATTTATATCAATTTGCCACAAGTGCTTCAGTCTATTTCTAAGCTCTTATTTCTCTTCCACTGATTTATTTTCCTATCATTGGGCCTGATACCACATGCTTTAATTAATATAAATTTATATTGAGTTTCGGTGTGTAATAAGTAAATTACCTCTTCTAGTTCCTTTCCAGAATTGTTTTTGGCTGTTCTCTGACCATTACTCCCCATATGAACTTTCAAGTCAGTCTAGTTCCATGGGGGAAAGCATGATGGCATTTTTATTTGAATTTTTTTTTAACTTAGAGATTCACTTAGGGAAATCAACACCTTTATGAAATCGAATGCTCCCATACATAGGCGTACAATAACCTGCTGTTTATGTTTTTATGTTCTATAATGACATTTTATACTTTTTCTTGATAAAGGTCTTCATATCCTTTGTCAGATTTATAGTCCTTGATGTTATCGTAAATGATATTTTTAACTGCATTTTCTAATGCGCTATTGATGATATAAAAGATAATTAATTTTTGTATGTTGATCTTGTATTCACCAACCCTGCTGAACTCTTATCAGTTCTGAGTTTATCTGTAGAATCTCTTGAATTTTCTATTAAAAATCAGCCCCTCAGGTCTGCAAGTTCTGCATCTGCATATTCAACCAACCACAGATCGAAAATATTCCAAAAAATTCTCCAGAAACTTCCAAAAGGCAAAACATGAATTTGCCATGAACTGGCAACTACTCGCATAGCAATTGCATTGTATTTACAGCTATTTATATATCATTTACATTATATTAGGTATTGTATGTAATCTAGAGGTGAATAAATGTAAATGGGAGGATAGATATGGGTTGCGTGAAAATACCATGTCACTTTATGTAAGGGCATTCCCAGATTTTGGTGGACGGGGATGCCTTGAACCAACAAATCCCCAATACATCAGAGGGTAGCACTGACTAATTCCTAATCAGGGTTATTTTGTGTTTTAAAATTCTTGTTACAGGATTATATGAGTTTTCAGAAAAGACTCAAAAATTTTAGACTGACTCCTCTGAGTTCTAGATGTCTGTGTAAGGGGCCCTGGGGTCACATTACAATGGTGAGGAAATAGCTCTATTACCTGGAAAAGGATGCTTAGTCTCTTGTGTTTGAAGGTCCACAAGCAGAAACGAGGAGGAATGGTAATTGGGGCCACAGGTCTGTAAGGTGACAGATGCTTGTATTCACCCAGCTTGCATTCTGAATCCAGGAAAAGCCTGCTTGCCCTTCTGGCCAGACTCCAGTTTCCCAGGGCGCTGCCACTTTGCATCAGCCTGCCACCCAGTGGTCATATCAATTATAGTAACATGTTACTGGAGTCACTGCCTGATCCATGTCACATTTTTCTGTGCCTGAGATAAATGTTTACTGGGTCAAATCGAGGAGGAGAGGAAAGTAAACATCCCTATTACAAGGTGACAGTGGCAAAACAATAACTGATAAAAATTCTTATGAAGAGATAAAAAGATAAGAGATGTAATTCCCATGTCTGTAAATGAAATTAGTAGTCTACCTAAGCCAACTGTTTCAATATCACTTGCTTAAAAACATCAGTGAAATGGACCATTAACAACCTCAGCTTACACCGATCAGATGACTGGCCCAGCCACGGAGAATGTGAGGAAGGACACGAAGCTGAGGCCATGGGGATTTCAGGATTACCGCCCTGATCATGAGCAGCCTTGTGTTCATCACTGCAGACACCACCACGGGCAAAAGAATATCAGTTTCCCTCACTGAAAAATTGAAGATGACCTCAGCTCAGTGCTAAGCTCAATCCTGGGACAAATGCCACCCATTCCTAAAAACACCTTTCCCTTGTACTCCTGGAGAACAGATTCGCCAAGACCTGAAAGTAGGACTAGGTTACTTATTCCAAGTGGTTTCCATCATATTTAGGCTTTGCTGTGAAGGGAGGTTCACCCGGGACCAACACCACAGATTCTCAGGGTAGACTTGAACCATCTCCCAACTTAAGATAGCTCCAGGACCGGCAGCTGTGGAGGCCAGCAAGCCACCAGGCAGTACCTGGAGTAGTGCTGAGTAGCAAAATCGGGCCCAGGCTCTAAACTTGAAGTCCTGTACGTGCGGCGGCCTCTATCACAGGGATCATTCATGGCCAATTCACAGCCTCACCCCTAGTTTACGTGCACTCCAAAGGCATCATCAACTCAAAATTCTGATTAGGAATTAGCACTACCCTCTGATGTATTGGGGATTTGTTGGTGTTTACTTTTTGTTTGTTTTGGTTTTAGGCCAGAAAAGGGTTTTATTTCTTGTTGACTGGAAATCATATATTAAAATGAGCCCACTTGTATGGTAATGCCCAGTAACAAACTGATGTCACATGTTTAAGTGCAAAAAAGTGGGAGAGGAAAATACACATGAAGGGAGCGTCTCTCCTCCCCATAATCTAAGGAGGAAAGAAAGGAAGCAAGTCAACATTCATAGGACATGACGGGGCTCCAGGAACTTTGCCGTCCTGTCTGTTACTTAAACCTTCACAGAAACTTGTGAATTGGAGAGGACGGTACCTTGGAACTCCAGGTCCTTGTCTGTCAAGTGGAGGTAATACCTCTGAGTGGGGCCATAAGGGTTAAATGAGATAAACATCCTGACACAGAATAAACTATAGTTGCTATACAATTAAAGCCAGCTGTTAATCTCATTTTATGGATGAGAAAAACGTCAGTTCTAAGTTGTTTTAAACTCACTACAACTTAAAAAAAAGAAGAAGAAGAAGACAATATCAAACTCTACAACTGGAGTCACGTCCAGAAACCATCACAGCTATCATCCTGTTGATTACTATGGAAAACAAAAGGAAATGCTAGTGAGTTTCAGGTGCCCCAGGTTGTTTTTTCACACATACCTGGTTTATAATGAATTATTAGAAAGGAAAATATTTCTCTTTTGTCTCCATTTCCCCAGCTCCTGTCAGAAAGTTTTAAAGAATCCTGAAATAAAAGGAAATAATTGCTAGGGCAATCTTGTTCCCCAGGACAGCTGAAACCAGCTGTAGCCATGCCAGTCACTCCCAAGGAAGGATCCAATTATAGAAACGCAGGGTTTCCTTAGGCAACAAGTCCCAAATATTTATGTGTGAGATACTTCAGTACTGCTTTTATAAACTTTAGAACTTACACATGGTTCACATTATTAAGTTGTTAATTAATTTACATCAACCTCGGTCAGGAGACAGCAGAATGAACTGCTTCCATCATTTGCAGTGAGGTAAAGAACTTAAGAGACCCCTTATGTGCAGGAATGGGTCTGAACAGCACCAGCAGTTTTGCCTAGGTCGAAGGAGAGTTTTCATAGATATATTAGGCATCTCGATAAAAACTTGTTAATCCCCAGAAATAAATATATATACACACACAGACACAACTTAGGAAGCTTAGTAATAAAAATATACATTATATTTTATGGTTTTTCCCAAATGAAATCCTTATTTCTTAACTTGTTGCTTCCAAACAAATAAAATATGTTTTTTTTAAGATACAGGAATTTTGCTTCTTAATAACTCAATTTTCAATCTGTTATGTGCATTGGTCCATAGGTCACCATCAACACTGAAAATAACATTCATTTTTTTTGGAGTTTTTATAGGCACACCATGACCTGGCCCACATGGACAGCAGAAACACCAAAGGATTCCAGGAACCAAGAATTCCTACACCAAGAACTTTGAACCAACCAACCACACTCTCTCCCATTTTTATTATCAAAGGAGCCTGAATTCTGACTTGGGGAAGATGGTTCTCCAGGACATTAGTCTGCCATCTTCTTGGTCTGCTGGCTTCCCGAATAAAGTCACTATTCCTTGCCCCAACACATCATCTCCTGATTTATTGGCCTGTCTTGCAGCAAACAGAATGAATTTGGACTCCGTAACAGCACCTCACACCTTCACAGTACAAGCTGACTTTTACTTCCTATGTCAGAAAAGAGCCAAACAATAGAATAGTAAAAGATACTCAAATCCATTGTAATCAGAGAAATGCAAACGAATGTGAAATGCTACTTCCCCGCCTATCAAAGTGGTAAACATTTGCAGAGATGTTCCCAGTGTTGGGAACCCTCCTGGGAAACTTCACAGGCTGCCAGTGGCTGTGGTGTGTAAAGGGTACACACTTTTGGAAAGCATCCATTTGTTAGTGTCTATCAAATTTTTAACGTGCAAACCCTCCGCCTAGAAAATTAACGTCTGCAGAGAAACTTTTTACTTCATGTATTTCTGTACTGTTTATGTTTTCACACCAAATCTGTATCACCTGAGGAATTTAAAAATATATTTTATAAAAAGAATCCTGAACTGAAAGCTTCTGTAAGCATTTTCTGAAGCTTTGTAACTACTACTCTGGAAAAAAAAATCAAATGTACTTTTTGGGTTTTTCTGGAAGTGTTAGCAGCAAAACTTGAAAACGAAGAGACTCTGAGCTTGTCTCTGGGAGAGGTCTGCAGGAGCCCCAAGGACAGACCCAGTGGTTTCAGGGTTGGGGTTAGGGCCTGGGAGAGGGCAAGGAGCTGACCCGGATAAGCCAAATTTTAAATGTCACCTGGAAAGCAAGACTGTGGCAAGAAGCTCAGGAGTCCCTGCCTTCCATTCTCAATGAGTCACTAGGATCATGAGAGAAACACACAGACACTCACCAGGACCCCAAATATCTCTGGACCCACCAGGCACAGATATTACAAACTGGTGTAAAACCGCAGAACACCTACTAAAGAACACTCTACCCAATAGACATTAAAGCCCTCCTTCCTCAAGGGGATGTAGAAGAATGTTTAAAATGTATATAAACACACCTTTCCAAAGCAGGTCAAATAAGCTTGGCCTTCTGGGCTGGGGAGGCTTCGGGAGTGGAAATTCTGAGTGTCCACGCAGCAATGGCTGCGGCAGGTACTACCAACACAGCGTGAATCTGTACCCCAGGGCCCACAGGCCACTTGTCAAAATAAACCCACTGCAAGCACAAACATCAATAAGAGTCAAAAACCATAAAGCAGAGGTTACAAAACAAAGCCAGGGTCCAAACACAACCCCTTCAAGGTCACTACAAACAAAACGTGGGAAACCAACTCAGAACACTTCAACAAATAACACGGATCCCTTGATTTCCCCAAAGAAAGCGCAAGCCCTGTGCCCAAATCACCGGCTTCCTTTTGGTCTGCATATCCACATTCCTGTTCTTTGAACATTTTCTTTTTAAGTTAAACTGTAACCCCTTGCACATCCAGGCTATCTTATCTGGACTAAGACAGCCAGGCTGAATAAATCAAAAAGCTAAACTCCAGAATACTTAAACAACATTTTGCATTATTTCAAAACACAGCAGGAAAGGCCAGCAACCCAAAGCACAGTGCCTGAGGCAAGGGGAGGGGGCAGGTGACCGTCCCCAAGCTTCAGGCATTCTGGAATTCTGAGCACTTTTCAGGAGTTCTAGGAATGTGACCTTAGTCATTCACTCATTTATAAATATATAAATTTATAAAATTAACTCATGCTGTTGTTAAAGGTCATAAGAGGTGCACCTTTCACAACCCAGTGTCACAGAAATGTGACTTTTACATGCAAGACCCCATCTCTGGATCTAGAAGGACATGGTTAAAGAAACTTCCATGTACTGAGCCCTCCTTGGAGGAAGCTGCTAACTTTAGTCTGAATGGCCTTTATTAGCTGAGAGTCCTGAAATTTTGCTTGTGTAGGATCTCTATTAACAAAGATCGAGTGTGCCAGCCCTGTCTGAAGGCTCAACTTAGTGAGTTTTTACTCTGGCAAAGTTAGTTTTAAAGGGCACTACATGGAACTTTCTAGCAACCAGAGCTGTCTGAGCTGCCTCAGGAGACAGTTTCTCATCCCTGGGAGCTGGCACAGAGGCTGATCTGAACAGGGAGGGCAGCTGGACTTGGAATCCTGTTATTCCGGAGAGGTGGACCACAAAGCTAGGCACATCTGTGTGCTGCTGGTTACACCGGCAACAGCAAAGACCCGCACACGAACTGCCACACTCCTGCAGTCAGTCTGTCAAAATCGAGGGAGGGGCATTGGTAACACGTGGAGAACAGAGGCAATCCGCAAACTTTAACATCAATGTGGTCTTGAAGATCTATTCCATAGCCTGATACATTACAATGGTCTCTGTGCCACGCTTAACTGTAGGTACGTATTAAAATGAAAATGACATTGCATAGCCTTTATAACTTTCACATCCTCTCAGATACCTTCTGTCCTTAGTATGGTGCTGAGAACAACGTGTGCACCAAGTATTCACTGACTTATCAGCTCATTCCATATAACAGGGTTGATAGAAATGAAACTGAGAACAACAGCTAATACTAAGTCTTGCTACATGTTAGGCATTCATTATATTTTATATACATTATCTCATTTAATGGGAAGAACACAGAATTTGGAGCACATTGACCTGAATTACAATTTTAGCTCTACTTAAAAAAAAATAAGTGAAAAGATTTGCACCAAACTTCAATACTGGTTACCTGCAGGAAGTGGCTTCCAAACAAGTTTGTCCCAATTCTAATTTAAATCTTGGTGTTCTGACAATATGACAATCTGATAGCTCTTACTGGATTATCTAAAATGTGATGATTCACCACAAACACAAAAAATCACATTCTGTTAGCACTGGGGCATTAAGTTACAATGGTACTGTAATAGGAGATGTGCATTCATTTCAGTTAAAAAAGTTTAACTTGGGCCTCAAATAACTGCAGTTTAAGTCATTAATTTCTGAGTTATTTTAAACAAAATCAATATATTGAAATCACGAATTACTAATTTCTTTTGGAAAAAATACTACAAGTAGATTCACTCCACTATTAATTTTCATGAATACTTCTATTGTAACAAAGCAGGACCTATATATCCTCTGGGGCAGCTCCTCTCTGAAGCACCCAGATAATAGTATCTTATGTATATTCCCTGAAGTTTTCAGATGCTTAAAACCACCACCAAAGGGAAGAAATTAACTACTTGATGATCAAGAGTGTGTAGCCCCCAGACCTTCTGGCGCCTGGTGGTTGGTGGTGTTGACCACCTCCACATTAACCAGTCAGAGGATTGTGTATGACCTGATCACATACTCTGTGACCCTCCTCCTTTACCTGGCCTTTAAATATGTTTTGTTAAGCTCCTTCTGGGAGTTCCAGGTTTTCTTAGGCATAAGCCACCCGATCCTCCTTCCTCAGCCTTGCAATAAACCTTTCTCTCCTCCAAACTTCAGTGTTTCAGATTGTTCGAGCTCATGGTACACAGGAACCTCCTTTGGCAACAGTTCCTCCAAGATTTGGTATTTCATTCTAGAGAGGCACCCTGCAGGTATCTGGCCAAGGGCTCAGAAGAAGAGAGACGATGGATGCTTTAAGATGGGAGATGAAGCAGGGCTTATGGAAAAAATCCAAATATGGGACAGGGCTCTCCCCCCTGCCACCAAGCCAAAGGAGGATGGGTGGAAGATGTGAATGGGGAGGAAATGACTGAGACCAGCTCCACAGGGTAAAGTCTGGACCTCACTTTCAAACCATTTTCGTCCTAATCTCAAGCGCCTCCCTCAACATCTCTCAGAACAGGAGTCCCCTGGAAGAAAGACTGGACAAACCCAACCTGTGCAGTTCGAGTTGGCTCTTCCCATCTCTACCAACCTCTGTTCCTCCTGGATGGGATCCAGAGTCTGTGCCTCTGACTCTTATCTCCAATCACTCATTCCCTCTTCCATCTCACCTGCCCACCCACTCTGATCCACCTATCCACTCATTATCCTTCCAACTGCATGGCCCACCCAGTCTCTTCAGCCCTCCACTGGTGTGCCATCTGTCCATTTATGCATTCATCTATCCTGTCCATCTTCACTAGTCTCTTTTCTCTATCCGTCCATCCACCCTCCACCCTTCCATCCAACATCTCGCCCATCTCTCCAGGCATCTGTCCATCCATCCTCCCATGCATCTCCTCGATCTGCACCTATTTACCTCATCCATCCTTCCACTCATCCCATCCTCTCGTGCACCTGTGTTCATTGTCTATGCACAACCGGTATAATTTCCTTCCCTCCGTTCATCCACCCATCCACCAATTATCCAGCCAGCCAGCCTGCAGCCACTCTTAGGCTCCTGGAAGAGGCAAAGAGCTGCGTCTCAGCTCTGGTTTTCCTGCTAGCATGGGGCAGGACCTGGGCTTTCCTCGGTGTGCGCGTCGGCATTTTATCCCTACCTCGCTACCCCGTTCTCTCCCCCCGCCACCCGCTCCCCACTCGCGCTCCCCTCTAATGTGTGATCTGGAAGCTCTATAAAGCCTGATATAATCCGTAATGCAGTCTCTGGCTCCCGATTTGGGATCCAGTTTTAGAGAGCCAGAGATTAAGGAGCCAGCAGCCCGGTGAGAGGAAGGAGCTCGCCTCTCTCCTCCTCCTCCCCTCCTCGCCTCCAGGCCTCTGGCTCGGATCGCCACCCGCCCCCGCTCCCCAGGAAGGGGGAAAAAGGCGAGAGGAGCCGGGCATTTGAGAGGAGCGGAGCGGCGGCGGCTGCCAGAGAGGGAGCGGCGGGCGCAGGCTGCAGAGGGCACGGCGTTGGCCGCCCTGGCGAAGCGAGCGCGGAGCCGGCGAGCCTGGAGCACAGGGGGCCGCGCAGCGTCCTGACCAGGCCCGGCCCGCGCGCCCCACATCGCCCGCAGCCTGGGCACCCCGGCCTCCCAGGCGTCAGGGGAGCCCCGGCCGGCGTGGGGACGGGAGGGTGCCTGCGTGGGCCAGCTGGTGCGCTCCCGGGGGCGGAAGGGCGGGAGGGCGCGGCGGCTATAGGAGCCCACCCTCCGATCGGGTGCCCGGCTCAGCCCCCAGCGACGCGGGCGCTCCTGGGGATTTGCAACTCGCAGGGTCAAGTCTTGAGGCCGCTACTGCTGGGGAAGGCAAGAAAGGCTGCGGCGCGGGGCTGCGGGCGCGACGAGAAGGGGTGCAGCGAAGGTGGGAGGGGGGCAGGGGAGGGACGGGTGGCCGGATTTTCTAACTTCACATTTGGCGCTTCGCAGCTCCGAAGTTTGCTCTCGGATCTCGGAAGTTTGGAACCCCGCCCCCGCCCCCAGCTTCTCCCCTCGCCTTCCTCCAGCAGCGGGGACGGAATCTGACAGGTCTTGGCGCACCCGCACCGGTCACGCTGAGGAAGGGGCGACCTGGATGTGGGAGAGGCTCCTCGGCGCTGCTCAACTCCCCTGCACACACCCGGGGCAGGCTGTGGAAGGCGTTCCCCGTTGTGTCCCCCAACACATACAGGTGCTGGCAGGGGTCTTAGGGAACTCCAGATGTATGTACCCCACAGCCACCCACAATCTAAGGGAGGTTCAGGAGAGACACGTCATGGCTCCTTCCCCTCATCAGACCCAGAGCCCCTACAGACATTGGAGGGGCCCGAGATGTCCTCCGGTGGGCAGAGGCCGCCGGCCCTCAATGGTTGCCGTGCTCGCTTGGACCCACGGAGCTGCCTCGAGGAATGAGCCTGGCCCCTACCCCTTCCCGGGCAGGCCGGGGCCCTGGACCCAGCCAGGAGCCCTCTCCCCCTAGTCCCCACGGCTCTCTGGGCAGGATTCAGCACGTCTCGGGCCTGCCTCGGGAGGGAGCAGCAGAGCTGAAAATCGTGGTGAAGCGAGGTGGCTGGAAAGGCTTGATAGAGGCTGCGGCTCCAAGCCCCGGCACCTCTGCTGGGCAGCGGTGGCTCCTGCTGGGTCACTTCCTAGGCAGCCCAGAGGGATGGCCCACTCAGACACCCAAGCCCCGGCCCGCTGAGCGTCTTACCTTTCCCAGCCTTATTTTCGGCTTCCAAGTTTCTTCCAGTGCAGGGAGCCAGGATGGGAGCGGACAAGCCCTAAACCATCCCTCCTTCACATCCTGTAGGTGTACGGTGCTTGGAGTCTGAGGAGGCAGCCACAGCGTCTGGTAGAACCCGAAGCCTTCCTTGCCTGGCGACCCCAGCCGCCACCAAGGTAGCAGGGAGAACCCGAAGACTTCTGTTCCTTGCCGCTCCCTCCCCACCGCAGGCGGCAGCGAAACTGCATCCTGACTCCCAGCTGCCGCCGGTGGGGCTCCGAGGACCCGAGCAAGGTCAAGCAGGCGAAGAAGCGGGCAGGAGCCGCGGCGACCAGGGGCCGAGGGTGAGGCCGGCGGGAACGCGCCAGGGCAGCGAGGCTCTGCTGGCGGGCACGGCGCGGAGGCTCGAGCGGGGAGTCGGCTGCCTCAGTCGCGGGGAAGGGCGCTTGTTTTCTGCTGCGCTCCCGCGCCAGGGTGGACAAGGTGATTCGCCGCCCTCGGCAGCACGCCGCACTCCTACGGACCCCGGGCCGGGGGAGGACACAGCCAAGTTGTTGAGAAGGCCCCTGTCCGCAGGCTGTGGCTCCTCTTGCGCCTCGGTGGACGAGTCCGTGAAATGGGGCGAGGGTGAGGCTCTCAGAGCCTTTCCGGCTCAGGTCTTCGGTCCTCAACCGGACATCCACCGTGCTGGGCCCTCAGCGAGCTGGGTCTGCAGCGTCCCGGCCAGCCGGCCCGGAGGCAGCTGGGCCCGGCACCAGGCGGCGGCGGCAGGGCCAGAAGAACGGCGGGGCGTGGGCGGCCTTCCATGGCGTCCTCGCCTCCTGGCCGGCGGGCCGGCCGGCTCCGACTTCGACTCCGGAGCAGGTCCCCGGGGCCCGAGCCCGCCTCCTACGGACGCCTCCAGCTCCTGCGCCTGCTGTGGCCCGGGGCGGCGGCGGCGGCGGTAGCGGCGGGTGGCGCGCCGTCTCGTCCGCGGAGAGAGGCTTCCGCGCGCCGGCTGCTTGCCCGCCCCTTGTCTCCTCCGCGGCCCGGGCGCCAGCCCCCGGGCCCCCACCCTCTCGCAGGTCCCTGCACTCCCCCCGCCAGGACCGGAGCACCGTCACCCGTGTCTCCCCACACTCCCCAGGCCCCTGGCTTCTGGGCCCCACGCACAGGCCAGAGCTAGCGCGTTTGTGTACAGGTGTGCCACGCGCGCACGTACGTGTCCGGCTGGCAGGTTGCCAGCATGTGTGGGCAGGCATGCAAACTGCCACCTGTGTTTGCATGGCATGGAGCAGGGCTTGTGTGATAGTGCGCCCTTGAAGGCAGTGTTTAGTCCAGCCACGTTTTACCTGTGGCAGGTCGGTGTCTGGCTATGTGCAAGAGGCGAAGACCTAGGAGCAAAACTCTAACCTCCCCCCACCAAGACCCTAAGCCTGGAGGGTTCTGTTAACCCCAGCTGTCAGCAAATCCCCCTTTGCCATTGCCCTCTGGAACCCTCTGGCCTCCAGCCTCCATGGCTGCAACTGTGCCATCAGACAGAGCTGTGTTTTCTGGCACCCACTGTGGGTGCCCGTGTGTACACACTGCCTGAGATGCAGCCTGGGAGAGGCAGAGGGCGTGGGAATACAGGAGGAAAGAGACCCTGATTTGCTCAGTGAATGGGCTCTGGAGGTAGAAGACTGTGGCCTGCAGGAGCCCAGAGGTGGGGCTCCCTCACCCCCCATCTCCCGAGGGGCCTCCCACCCCCCTCTGGCTCTCCATTATGTTCCTGCTGATCCCACCACCCACCTCCCTGCCCATGGAGTCTGTGGGCATCCTCAAGGGCTCACTTGGAGGAGGCACAGATGGGGGTCTCAAGGCCCTCAGGGCCTGCTGGGTGACTGTGGGTCCCAGAGAAGGCCCGAGGGCAGGCGGTTTTCAGAGGCTCAGAGGCTGTGGTGGACAGTGTGATGAGACCCTGGCTGTCCCCATCGCCTCCCAGTTGTGGCCAGTTCTGGGCATGCCGACTCTGAGCTGAGACTGGGCTGAGGAAGGGCTGCTGTCAGAGCACCTGAGGTGCTGGTGAACGGGGTCATCGGTGCTCTGGCTGTGTCACTGACCCAGACCTGGCTATGGGTGGAGGGGGCCCACCCCCCGGAGCAGGTGCCCCCCGCCTTGTTTGGCGTGGGGACTTCGGACAGCGCTTCTCACTGCTCAGAGATGCATGCAGGGTAGGAAGCCTTGCAGCCCTCCCTTGCATGCAGCCCTGCCTGAGTGCAGCGCTGGGAGCTGTCAGGGGCCACCGGCGGGGGGGGGGGGGTGTCGGTGAGGCCCAGTTCTCCCGGAGTAGTGCCAGTGATTTCAGGACATGAGAGCGCCCTCCACCACCTGCTGTCCCTGCTCCCCACCCGAGCCCTGACTGTCTGGTCCCCCCTCACCTGGGGCACCTTTAGAAAGGTTTTCTCTCAACAGCAGCACGTGCACATGTGCACGCGTGCACGCACACACACACCCCCAACTCACTCTGCTGCCTGTGCACAGCCTCACTCCCATGCCTACACACACACACACACACATACAGATGTACCCCAAGTCACGTAGGCCTGTCCTTCAGTCCTGGCCTGTCCCAGCCGAGGGCCCCACAGCCCTGTTCCTGGTTACTGGGTCAGCGAAGCTCAGCCCAGGCTGCAGGTCCGGCTTGTCCTATCTCCACCCAACTCAGCCTGGTGCTTGGGATGCAGCTGGTAGTGGCCCTGAGCTCTGCCCGGCCCACACTCTGTCAACTTCCCTCACCCTAGCTGTCCCAGGGAGAGGGGAGATGGTGTCCCACAGTTGTTGGGGAGGCCCAGATCTGGGAGCCTTGGTGCCTCTTAGTACCAGGGACTGGGGCCCTACTGCCCAGGGGGATACTTCACTGGTCTGCCCCCACCTCTCTGCAGTGAGTGGAGTATGGCCAGGGGCCTCCTTACGGCAGGCCTGGGGTGCCCCACAGTCAGCCAGGGGACTAGGGGGCTGGTTGGCTGGCACAGGCTGTGAGTGGGGGCAGATGGTGGCCATGGGTTTGCGGGGAAGGCTAGTCTACCACCCCACTTGGCTCTGTGCTCATGAAGGGAGGCCTGCCTGGGCTCCCCAGCCCCTCCTCACCACCCCAAGCCCCTTAGATGGCACAGACAAGTTGTCCTGGCTCTGCGATGGGGTCTCCCACCAGGGCTGCCTCTGTCTCCGAGTGATGAGCTGCCTCACCTGCTACGGCCCAGGGGGCATATGTGGAGGCCCATGGGGCCCCCCAAGCAGGGAAGGCAGGCTTCAGTGGGCAGGGTGGTCAGGGGCCCCCTCCTGCTGGCTCTCCCAGCCCTGCATACCACCAGCCCCCTGGGGCATCCCTCAGTGCCGCGAGTGCCCACCTGCCCCTCCCTCCCCAGTGCAGCCCTTCCCAGACACAGGTGGGCACTGTTCAGATGGCCAGCAGGACAGCAGTGTCTTTTGTGGCTGGTGTCTGGGGATGCCATTGGCGGCCTGGGGTGGATGGGGAGGGTACGGAGGCAGGGCCTGGTCCTATCTGTGTGCTGGACTAGGCCTGGGGAGGATCCAAAAGGCTGAGGTGAGGCTGGAAAATCCTGGAGCCTGAGGTATCAGTGTCCAGCCCATGCCCTTGTTGTCCGGCAGGGAAACCAAGGCACTGGGGCTTCTGATCGCAGGCAGGGAACATGGATGGTTCACACGTTTGTGGGTACATCCGGGACGGTGGGAGGTGGGGGTGGGGTCTCTCTTCTGATGGGGACCCTGCCAGCTGCAGTGTGGGGCCTATATGGCTTCTACCCCATGGGAGTCCTGTGAGACCAGAGACCGGTCCTGGTGTGCAGTAAATAAACCAGTCATTGTCTCCCTCCATCATCGCTGTGGCTCCAGCTCCTTGTCCCCGCCTGGCATGGCCATCTCTCTGAGGTCCCCCACCCCTCACCCTGAGGACAACCTGCAGGCTCTGGGAGGCCGTGTGACAGGTTTGGGGAAGAATTTGACCAAAGTGATTGGGGCTGGACCCCTGGAGAGCCTCCTAGCAGCAGGGCATTTTGGTCCTGAGGATGTGATGGGAGAGGCAGGGACCTGAGTGGGAGGGCTTGGGTGTTCATTGATCACTGTCCTTGGGAACCCAAGAGGGACAGTAGGTGATGGGCCCTGCAGTGACCCAGGCTGGTGTATGGGAAACCAAGGGCCAGAGAGGGGCCCTGTGTCTTAGGGGAGACAGTGAGCACCCAGTGAGCACCTCTGGAGAGAACTGCCCAGTGACCACACTGAGCCCTGGCCCTGGGTCAGAGCCCACAAGCCTCTTCCACCCCTCACCTTTGGTCAGCAGGCTGGCAGTTTGACCCCAGCAGAGTATGACCCCAGGGTGCTTGGTGTGGCTGAGGGGAGAGGGGGAGCCAGCTCGAGGGAGCCCAGCACAGAGGGAGCCACATTCAGATGCTGTGGGAGCTGCCAGGGGTCCCCCATGCCAGGTGCGGACCCAGCTTTCCGCTGGCCTGGCCCTCCTTCTCTGAGGCCCTGCCTTAGGCTCCTTGGGGCTCTGTCCTGGCCATTGGCCTCTCCCTAAATGGTCCTCGGCAGACAAGCCCTCCTCTCCCGGTCCCTGTCCCTGTCCCACTGCCCCGTATGTCCCAGGGAGCACACGCTGAGCCCAGGTCTCCTCCTGCCCTGAGACTTGTACAGGTGTGGTGCACGTGTGCACATGTGCAGACATAGCATGTGCGTACAGAGATACATGCACCTACAGACATGTGCTTGCACACACATGTGCACACGTCTGCTCCCCACTGCTCAGCAAGGGTCCTCGCCACCCATCACCTACTTGCCCAAGTTGGAGGCCCAGGGATCTCCATGACCCCGTCTCTCCTCTGACCCCATCTTGGCCCAGACGTCACACAGGCCTCCCCCCAGCTCCCCCTGATTGCACCTGCCTCCCCTGAGTCAGAAGGATCCCCTCAGTGAAGACCAGGTCCTGACCCCTCATTCTGGAGTCCTGCCCAAGGGGTCAGGTGGGACTAAGGGCTCCCTCACATGCTCTCACCCCATCCTAGCTCTGATTGCCCAGGCCTGGGATGCACTCGACTTGTCAACCTCCGCCACCGCTTTGTGGCCTGGGGCCTGGCATGGGTGTACCCTGGCCCAAGCCTTGGAGGGGCCTCTGAGGCATTTATCCAAGGCCTTGTTGCAGCATTTCAGGCAGGCACTTAGTGGGGACAGAGAGGTTCAGCCACTGGAGAGCATCTGGGGGGAGGGCCTCAGCAAATGCCTTTGTCCTGCAGGCCATGGTGTGACAACAGGGGGGTTCCCACTTGCTAAGGGAGGGAGCCAAGGCACAGGGAGGCTGAACAAGGCCCAAGGCCACACACAGGGAGAGGGCAGGCCCGGGTCTTCCCACAACCTGTCCTGTGGATCGAGGCCTGCCGCTGCCCTGTCCCAGCTGGGTAAGTGGGCAGCTCCTGTCTTCAGCTGGTCCAAAGGGCATCCTGGTGCCTGCTGCCCCCAGGAGCAGGGCATGGACGGCCTGAAGGTGGGGCAGACTCATTTCTCAGCAGAGGATGGTTCTCTCTTCCCCAAGGGAATGGCCAGGCTGACGGGGCCAGGGGTGCAGTGGCCTCGGATGTGGGTTGCGTGTTGGCCCCCACACGACCTTGCTATGTGACCCTGGGCAAGTCCTCTGCCAGCCTCAGTGGCCTCCACCCATCACCCAAAGGTAAAAGCAGCTCTGTCTGAAGGCTGATGTGAGGCCGAGATGGCCGAGCATGCTCGCCACACGTGGGGTCATGCGGAGGGGACACGTGTACACAGACGTGCACCTGGAGGGCACTCATGCTGTCCATGTGAGTGAACTCGATCTCCGAGGGTGTGAACAGGAGTGGGGCGGGGGCTTCACGGTCATGGAGATGACCTTGGAGTTCAGGGCGGTCGTGTTCCTGGGCGGAGCCAGCAGGCCGTGTCAGGGTCGGGAGCCCCCCTGCACGAGACCCCAGCTCCCCCAGTCTGGCCTTCCCCCACCCCACGTGCCTGCCGTGACCACCTCTGCAGGGCCGGGAAGCTGCCCAGGTTCCTGTAGGGCTCGGTGCTCACCAAAGCACAGACGAGTCATCAGCCTCTGGAAGAGAGCACCACCGGTCGCCCTCCTCCCAGCCCGTGCCCAGGCCAGGACCCTGCTCTGGGGAGGGCAGCGCAGTCCCCTGAAGGAGGCCCCGGCTCCGTGGTCACATCCACCTCCGCCACGGATGCAGTCTGCAGTGGAGCTGGGGGGGTTGCCCTGAGTGACCCTTGAGGGGACAGTTTCTCTTCCTGGGAACCAGAGTCACATGCTGTGCGACTTCAGGCTAGATGCTTGCCCTCCCTGCAATAAGGCCGTCCACTGGTCCATTCAGCCAAGGTTGGCTGGGAGCTTCTCAACACAGGGAGAGCAGGGAGGGCTTCCTGGAGGAGGGGGCAACCTCAGGAACACTGAGAAGAAATGGATGCTGCCCTAGCCTTTAAAGCAGCAGGCCAGACTCAAGAAGATACATCCCAGGCAGGTGGGCCTCACACCCTGGGGGGGTCCCCTTCCACACTCCGAGGCCCCTCACCTGCCAGCCCCATGGAGAAGACGCTCTTGGACACAGTGACCCTGTCCTCTGGCACATTGGCCCAGTCGCCCGTGGCCCACCAGCCCTCATGGAGAAGCTGATGTCTGTGGCTCTACTAACCGAGAGCTTATGGATGCTGAGGACTGGGGAGGGTGGTGGTAGGCAAGAGACAACAGAGACAGAGAGAGGGAGACACAGAGCTTTTGTGACAAGGAGCCTGGGAGTGGGCCCAAAAGTCCAGGACCATCACATGGGGGTGCTTGTGGCTCGGAGCAGGTGCAGGGCATCTGGGGCCACCCAGTCACGTGGCTGCCCGACGCCAGCCTGCCCATGAGGCCCAGGGCCTGGACAACTTCCTGGTTCCTTCCAAGCCCTCAGATGACACCGGCCACACCAGCAGGGGTCCCTCAGCTCCTGTGAGAACCCAGGCCTAGACCCAGCCCTGGAAGGTGCCAGAGATGGGTTCTGCCATCAGGGCTGTAGCCAAAGGGAGTGGTGCCCCCCTTGGTGCCCCTGCCTGGGTCAAGGGAGCCCAAGCCCTTCCCCCATCTCTGTTCTGTAACAGGGACAGATGCAGATCCCCCTCACAGCGCTGGGGGCTGTAAGGGGATCCAGGAAGGAAGGTGCTGGGTGTGGGGAAGGGGTGGAGGGGGACACAGCACGTCTGGGGAGAAGCCAGAGCAGAGAAAGCTGGTGGCGTCTGCAGTCCTTCCTCCCACCCTCCCGCTGCAGGCAGGGGCCCGGCCGACCTCCTGAAGGCCCTCAGCCCCGCTAGGCCCCAGCCAAGCTGCTCCTGAAAACCCCAGTGGGCTATGTCTGGCCCTGACCGAGGAGTCCCAAGTGGCAGACCGGCCTGGGAGGACCGGACAGGGTGGAGGTCCCAACGTCTCTGAGCCCCTTCATTCCAGGCCCACCCACTCCAGGCAGACGCTGCTCGCTTCACCCAGCACCCGCAGCCTGGGTCCAGGTCTGCACGGGGCCTGCCTCAGGTGTGGGGTGAAGGGGGAGGACCACGGGAAACAACAGCCCCACCTGTCCGGCTGTCACTGGCCTTCCTCCATCACTGGGGCCTTCCCCCAACAAAACCCCATCCCTCAGATGATTCCCACCTCCTGCCTTTGCTCAGGCAGTGCCTGGCCCGCACACTCTTCCCCCTCCAGGCCTGGCATCCTGGCTGTGCCCTTCCTCCCTGCACCTGTGTGCTCAGCTCGGGACCCAGGGTGTCTTCCCTGCAAGAGGCCCTGGGGACAGTGATGGGCTCCCTCTCCAGGTGCCCAGCCCAGCACAAGGCTGGCCCTCCGGCGCTGAGCGCCTCACCGATGACAGGACAGGTGAGCAAGTCCATCATGCTCCACGTCTCTGAGCACCGACCGTACGCCCAGGATGGTTCTAGTCCTGCGGACCAGCTTTGGAGTCAGGTCCACCACAGTGGAGGGGTGACAAGGGTGCTGTGGGTGGAGTGAGGGGACGCAGGGGAGTGTTTGGGAGCTGGTGACTGCAGGAGAGTTTGGATTTGTGGTCTCCAGCCATTCTCAGGAGCACGGTGCATGGTGACTAGCTGGGTGAGAACCCTTGTGTTCAAGTTTCAGGCTTGTGGGTGCTAACTCCCACAGGCACATGGATCCCATGACAGAAAGTGGTGGTTTGAGAGAACAGGGGCCTGGCGCTTCCCCTAGCCTTTGGACGGAGGTTTCCAGGCAGGGCTGGACTGAATGGCTCCCACCTGTAAGTGAGCCTGAAGAGGGGCCCTAGACTGTCCCTTTTCAGCCTCCTAGGGCACTGGGCACATGGTAGGGGGAGGTGTGCAAAAGCCTGTGGTGTCGTGACTTCCTGCAGGTGGGCATCCAGAGATTGCTCCTGTGCCCCTGCTGGGTGACTGGCACCCAGGTGTAAGGTAACACCTGCAGACGTCTTTTACAGAGCACAGATCCACAAATTACTATCCTCCAAGGCTAGGCTGGGGAGTCTACTCCCTGTTGCCCTACATTTTTTTCTTAGGTTTTTTTTCTTTTTGGTGGGGGGAGGTAATTAGCTTTATTTATTTATTTCTACTTTTTGAGGGAGGTATTGGGGATTGAACCCAGGACATCGTGCATGCAAGGCACACACTCTACCACTGAGCTATATATACCCTTCTCTCCTCCAAGTTTTATGTTTCTTCTTTCACAAGACTTTAAACTTACCTTGTTGATTATTATCTATTTAATAAATCCTTTTAGAATCACTTCTGGAACAAGACAGGATTCATGTTCATTAATTAAACAATAAAGAGTAATTGGTGCTTTCGGTAAAGACCCTTGTACTAATTTTCTCTCTGTATGAGAGGGATGCTGAACAAACTAGTCACCAATCACTTTTCATTTTACTTTTTATTCCACCCATTCATATGTTAAGAATAAAATTGCATGCTGTTTTAACTTTGTCTTGAGAAAAATGGCCATTTTTCTAATTCTACAAGTGGGAATGTAAAATAACAAACTTTCTGGAGAACAATTGACAAATATGGATCAAAGATCTTTTAAAGATATAGTGTGTGTGTATATATGTGTGTCTGTGTGTGTATATATGTTAGTATATTTATCTTGCTGTATTACTTCCAAGAATTTCATACTCCACAATACTAATGAAATTTTCTCTCCTGTAAAATCCCAAGTTAAGTTAGCAATTATAAAACTTCTCCTACATATCTGTAGTATTAAAGCAGACATAAAGAGTTCCAATGTTTCTTTAAAAACAAGAAATTCAATGCCTCAACTACAGAGCTCTCATTCCCACTCCACTTTTTCATGTTCTGTGATTTCATTCCTTTAGTTTCTGACAGCTCCTTTCATAGCCTATTAAGCTTCTTTTCCAATTTTTGAATTTTCCCTGTAAGTAGTTCACACTGTTTTTTTAAATTCTATTCATTTTCTATGTGAAAGAATTGTATACTGAATTTTCAGTAAGCTACCATCATCTGCATTAGGAGGAAATAAAAAATAGAAATAAAGATATGAGTAACTTTCGTGTGTAAAGGACTGTGTACTTTCACATTCACTCATCCACAGATTGAACAATTGTATATACTGAGCATCTATAATGTGGAAGACATTCTACTAAGCTCTGAAGATAAAACAGACAAGACCCCTGGTTCCTCTTTAGTGTACAGTCTAGTAGAAGAGAATTACAAATAAAATAATTATAAATTCAGATGGCTACTCTAAGAAAAAGAGAGCTCAATGATAATGTAACAGGGCTTGGTCTAGACTGGGCCCGGGGAAGACTCCCCAGCGAACAGACGGTCACGCTGGGAATGAAGGATGAGCAGGAAGCAGCGAAGCCCAGGAGGAAGCAGCCCACCTAGAGCGCGAGCACGAGGCCTCCCGCAGGCGGCTTCCAGCCCAGACGGAGGCACGGGCACGGACGGGCCTGCCTCCCTGAAACAAGCAAAACCAAAACAGACAAAATACATGAAAAAACAATCTTCAAGACAAAGGACTTCAGACAATGAAGGACAGTGATCCCTAAACACACATGAAGTGAGTCTAATGGACGCCCCAGTGCACGGCCTTGGGACAATATGCAGGCTGTGACACAGGGACAGGGAACAGAGGTAGGAGGGTCCACCAGACGCCCTCAGTCGAGGTGATGAAGCAGAGAGTCAGACGAAACCAACGCAGATAAGAGATCAGACAAGAGAGGGCTGGCGAGGAGGGAGCGGACCACAGAAAGGCCCCTGGAAATCTGCAGTGGGGCCCCATTGACTATTCAAACGAGTAAAAAACAGTGCATAAAGGGTGAGAAAACACTTGAGATGCGGGATGGGGTGGGTAGATACATTTTAAAACAGGAAACAGTGCATACTGTTCACGCAGTTTGAGGAATAGAATCCATTCCTAGAATCAGGGATGGCCCTGAATAGAGCACGACTGAATCAACTGATGGTATAAGAACGTAACGTATTTCATACTGCTTACCATGCTGTTCGTTCTCCTGCAATGTCCCTGCAGCTCTACTTGAAAATACAACGTTTCAAAGGAAGCAAGAACATGTTTTAAAAGTTCAAGAGATGAAAACAGAAAAAATAACAAAAACCAACACACTATTCCTTTTAATCAAATATTTTTGTCGAAATCACTGTAAAAATTAACATATACAATTATAAAAAAAAAAACCCATAGAAACAGGATGACAAATACTTCTGAAATAAGAGAAAACGTAGGTTAAGAACCCAAACACAATCTATACAAATACAAATCACATATTTTTGAGCTATAAAGACGGGTTTAATGAATTGAGGGGGAAACAATTAACAAATGGATACAACGCAGTATATACCAATTAACCCCGCAATATCTCATCAAGGGTAGATTTATATAATACAACAAAAATCACACAAAAGCTACAAAACAATAATATAAACATTAAAATTCCTTCATCAAATGTGATCTTCTCCTGCACAGCTGGTTCCTCAGTAGCATCTGCAAGGTATTCAGTATAATATTCCACTGCACTTTCTGACTGCGTTGAAACTTCCTGCGAAAACACAAGTAAATGACACAAACCCTACCTTCAGGAGCCATCCTACTCATGCACTTGGCCACTCAGTCTATCAGTCAGCGAGGCACGAGCTATCTACGGTGTCTATCTAAAGTCACAGGCATTATCCTGGCAAAAGCTGGGAATACACACGAAGGACAGATCCTGCCCTGTACTGTTACCAGAGGCAGGGACCCGTGAACACCCATCAGCACAGAAAAGGACCATCCAGCAGCTCTACAGCCGAAGTGAACGGACAGGCAGGGCACAGAGGAGAGAAGGGTCTGGGGCAGGTCCTGGCTCGGGGAAGGCTGGGAAGACCGGGCCCGTGTCTTCAAAGGCAGGCCGAGCGCAGAGGGGGCAGGGGGAGGCGGTCCAGGAAGGGCAGCCTGAGCCGAAAGGACGAGGTGGGAAACAGCATGAGAAGTCACACGGAAAACCCGGGACACACTCAGTGGGAACGGAATGGGAAGGCCCCACTGGCAAGATTCGGTAGGAGACAACAGTCGACTCATCCAAAACGAGGAGTGCCGAAAACACAAGACAAAACGGGAGACACCTTACACCTCACCGAACTCGCACAGGGAACCGTCTACGGTCAGTAAGTTGGCCTAACCTACCGGGGAAAACTACTGGAGGCAAAGAATTTAGATACAGACACCGCGTTCCGTAGGCGAGCGCGGGAAACTGACGCAAGTGTACTGTGCGCTCGCGTGACCGAAAGCACAGAACGACTTCAGCAGTGGTGCATTAGAAAACATCAGGCCAGAATGGTGACGGGAAAATGCAGACGTCAGGACGAAGAGGCGACGCATCCATCCGCTTACGTATTCACGGCCGACGACGGTTAGGTAGTAGAAGAAGAAGAAAAACAGCAAAAGGACACGTACCTCCTCGTCAGGGGACTCCACGTCTTCCTCTTGTCCCGAGCTTAAGGGCCATGTGTCACCTAGAGGGTGCAGGCACACAGACGTTAGCGACAGCACTGACCACTTCGAATTGTACCCGCACACGTGAAGTCTAACCCCCTTCAACAACCTTTCCGTGAACTAACGGGGCCCAGAAGAACTTCAGAGGACTGAAGAATTTTTTGAGGGAAAACCCTGGTCGTGTTTGGGGTACGTGTGAAGACAGCGGGCAAAAGGAAAGCAAGCAGTACTGCACGTGGTATCTGGACCTAGGGTCTTGGGGTATTTTAGGTTCGCACGTAGCTTCTTTCTTTCGACGGAGGTCCTGGCGATGGAGCCCAGGAACTCCTGCGTCCGAAGCATGCCACCCATCCACCCACCAGCCACACCCTACCCTGGACCCACAGTAGCTTTTAAGGACAGACGTAAGAAAAGCCAACCTCCAGGGATGTTCACCGACTTACCGGACACGTCAGGCTGGTCTGCTGCGAGCGCAGACGTCAATGTCTCGTCCTCGGTCGGCTCCTCCGGAGCACCTTCGTCAGCTACGTTCGCCTCAGGACGGGTGTCTTCCCGTTCGGTTTCTGGCTCGGGCGCCCCTTCCTGTAACAACAAAACGGGAGAATCCAAAAACCCACCTTGAGGAGCCATCCTACTCATGCACTTGGCCACTCAGTCTATCAGTCAGCGAGGCACGAGCTATCTACGGTGTCTATCTAAAGTCACAGGCATTATCCTGGCAAAAGCTGGGAATACACACGAAGGACAGATCCTGCCCTGTACTGTTACCAGAGGCAGGGACCCGTGAACACCCATCAGCACAGAAAAGGACCATCCAGCAGCTCTACAGCCGAAGTGAACGGACAGGCAGGGCACAGAGGAGAGAAGGGTCTGGGGCAGGTCCTGGCTCGGGGAAGGCTGGGAAGACCGGGCCCGTGTCTTCAAAGGCAGGCCGAGCGCAGAGGGGGCAGGGGGAGGCGGTCCAGGAAGGGCAGCCTGAGCCGAAAGGACGAGGTGGGAAACAGCATGAGAAGTCACACGGAAAACCCGGGACACACTCAGTGGGAACGGAATGGGAAGGCCCCACTGGCAAGATTCGGTAGGAGACAACAGTCGACTCATCCAAAACGAGGAGTGCCGAAAACACAAGACAAAACGGGAGACACCTTACACCTCACCGAACTCGCACAGGGAACCGTCTACGGTCAGTAAGTTGGCCTAACCTACCGGGGAAAACTACTGGAGGCAAAGAATTTAGATACAGACACCGCGTTCCGTAGGCGAGCGCGGGAAACTGACGCAAGTGTACTGTGCGCTCGCGTGACCGAAAGCACAGAACGACTTCAGCAGTGGTGCATTAGAAAACATCAGGCCAGAATGGTGACGGGAAAATGCAGACGTCAGGACGAAGAGGCGACGCATCCATCCGCTTACGTATTCACGGCCGACGACGGTTAGGTAGTAGAAGAAGAAGAAAAACAGCAAAAGGACACGTACCTCCTCGTCAGGGGACTCCACGTCTTCCTCTTGTCCCGAGCTTAAGGGCCATGTGTCACCTAGAGGGTGCAGGCACACAGACGTTAGCGACAGCACTGACCACTTCGAATTGTACCCGCACACGTGAAGTCTAACCCCCTTCAACAACCTTTCCGTGAACTAACGGGGCCCAGAAGAACTTCAGAGGACTGAAGAATTTTTTGAGGGAAAACCCTGGTCGTGTTTGGGGTACGTGTGAAGACAGCGGGCAAAAGGAAAGCAAGCAGTACTGCACGTGGTATCTGGACCTAGGGTCTTGGGGTATTTTAGGTTCGCACGTAGCTTCTTTCTTTCGACGGAGGTCCTGGCGATGGAGCCCAGGAACTCCTGCGTCCGAAGCATGCCACCCATCCACCCACCAGCCACACCCTACCCTGGACCCACAGTAGCTTTTAAGGACAGACGTAAGAAAAGCCAACCTCCAGGGATGTTCACCGACTTACCGGACACGTCAGGCTGGTCTGCTGCGAGCGCAGACGTCAATGTCTCGTCCTCGGTCGGCTCCTCCGGAGCACCTTCGTCAGCTACGTTCGCCTCAGGACGGGTGTCTTCCCGTTCGGTTTCTGGCTCGGGCGCCCCTTCCTGTAACAACAAAACGGGAGAATCCAAAAACCCACCTTGAGGAGCCATCCTACTCATGCACTTGGCCACTCAGTCTATCAGTCAGCGAGGCACGAGCTATCTACGGTGTCTATCTAAAGTCACAGGCATTATCCTGGCAAAAGCTGGGAATACACACGAAGGACAGATCCTGCCCTGTACTGTTACCAGAGGCAGGGACCCGTGAACACCCATCAGCACAGAAAAGGACCATCCAGCAGCTCTACAGCCGAAGTGAACGGACAGGCAGGGCACAGAGGAGAGAAGGGTCTGGGGCAGGTCCTGGCTCGGGGAAGGCTGGGAAGACCGGGCCCGTGTCTTCAAAGGCAGGCCGAGCGCAGAGGGGGCAGGGGGAGGCGGTCCAGGAAGGGCAGCCTGAGCCGAAAGGACGAGGTGGGAAACAGCATGAGAAGTCACACGGAAAACCCGGGACACACTCAGTGGGAACGGAATGGGAAGGCCCCACTGGCAAGATTCGGTAGGAGACAACAGTCGACTCATCCAAAACGAGGAGTGCCGAAAACACAAGACAAAACGGGAGACACCTTACACCTCACCGAACTCGCACAGGGAACCGTCTACGGTCAGTAAGTTGGCCTAACCTACCGGGGAAAACTACTGGAGGCAAAGAATTTAGATACAGACACCGCGTTCCGTAGGCGAGCGCGGGAAACTGACGCAAGTGTACTGTGCGCTCGCGTGACCGAAAGCACAGAACGACTTCAGCAGTGGTGCATTAGAAAACATCAGGCCAGAATGGTGACGGGAAAATGCAGACGTCAGGACGAAGAGGCGACGCATCCATCCGCTTACGTATTCACGGCCGACGACGGTTAGGTAGTAGAAGAAGAAGAAAAACAGCAAAAGGACACGTACCTCCTCGTCAGGGGACTCCACGTCTTCCTCTTGTCCCGAGCTTAAGGGCCATGTGTCACCTAGAGGGTGCAGGCACACAGACGTTAGCGACAGCACTGACCACTTCGAATTGTACCCGCACACGTGAAGTCTAACCCCCTTCAACAACCTTTCCGTGAACTAACGGGGCCCAGAAGAACTTCAGAGGACTGAAGAATTTTTTGAGGGAAAACCCTGGTCGTGTTTGGGGTACGTGTGAAGACAGCGGGCAAAAGGAAAGCAAGCAGTACTGCACGTGGTATCTGGACCTAGGGTCTTGGGGTATTTTAGGTTCGCACGTAGCTTCTTTCTTTCGACGGAGGTCCTGGCGATGGAGCCCAGGAACTCCTGCGTCCGAAGCATGCCACCCATCCACCCACCAGCCACACCCTACCCTGGACCCACAGTAGCTTTTAAGGACAGACGTAAGAAAAGCCAACCTCCAGGGATGTTCACCGACTTACCGGACACGTCAGGCTGGTCTGCTGCGAGCGCAGACGTCAATGTCTCGTCCTCGGTCGGCTCCTCCGGAGCACCTTCGTCAGCTACGTTCGCCTCAGGACGGGTGTCTTCCCGTTCGGTTTCTGGCTCGGGCGCCCCTTCCTGTAACAACAAAACGGGAGAATCCAAAAACCCACCTTGAGGAGCCATCCTACTCATGCACTTGGCCACTCAGTCTATCAGTCAGCGAGGCACGAGCTATCTACGGTGTCTATCTAAAGTCACAGGCATTATCCTGGCAAAAGCTGGGAATACACACGAAGGACAGATCCTGCCCTGTACTGTTACCAGAGGCAGGGACCCGTGAACACCCATCAGCACAGAAAAGGACCATCCAGCAGCTCTACAGCCGAAGTGAACGGACAGGCAGGGCACAGAGGAGAGAAGGGTCTGGGGCAGGTCCTGGCTCGGGGAAGGCTGGGAAGACCGGGCCCGTGTCTTCAAAGGCAGGCCGAGCGCAGAGGGGGCAGGGGGAGGCGGTCCAGGAAGGGCAGCCTGAGCCGAAAGGACGAGGTGGGAAACAGCATGAGAAGTCACACGGAAAACCCGGGACACACTCAGTGGGAACGGAATGGGAAGGCCCCACTGGCAAGATTCGGTAGGAGACAACAGTCGACTCATCCAAAACGAGGAGTGCCGAAAACACAAGACAAAACGGGAGACACCTTACACCTCACCGAACTCGCACAGGGAACCGTCTACGGTCAGTAAGTTGGCCTAACCTACCGGGGAAAACTACTGGAGGCAAAGAATTTAGATACAGACACCGCGTTCCGTAGGCGAGCGCGGGAAACTGACGCAAGTGTACTGTGCGCTCGCGTGACCGAAAGCACAGAACGACTTCAGCAGTGGTGCATTAGAAAACATCAGGCCAGAATGGTGACGGGAAAATGCAGACGTCAGGACGAAGAGGCGACGCATCCATCCGCTTACGTATTCACGGCCGACGACGGTTAGGTAGTAGAAGAAGAAGAAAAACAGCAAAAGGACACGTACCTCCTCGTCAGGGGACTCCACGTCTTCCTCTTGTCCCGAGCTTAAGGGCCATGTGTCACCTAGAGGGTGCAGGCACACAGACGTTAGCGACAGCACTGACCACTTCGAATTGTACCCGCACACGTGAAGTCTAACCCCCTTCAACAACCTTTCCGTGAACTAACGGGGCCCAGAAGAACTTCAGAGGACTGAAGAATTTTTTGAGGGAAAACCCTGGTCGTGTTTGGGGTACGTGTGAAGACAGCGGGCAAAAGGAAAGCAAGCAGTACTGCACGTGGTATCTGGACCTAGGGTCTTGGGGTATTTTAGGTTCGCACGTAGCTTCTTTCTTTCGACGGAGGTCCTGGCGATGGAGCCCAGGAACTCCTGCGTCCGAAGCATGCCACCCATCCACCCACCAGCCACACCCTACCCTGGACCCACAGTAGCTTTTAAGGACAGACGTAAGAAAAGCCAACCTCCAGGGATGTTCACCGACTTACCGGACACGTCAGGCTGGTCTGCTGCGAGCGCAGACGTCAATGTCTCGTCCTCGGTCGGCTCCTCCGGAGCACCTTCGTCAGCTACGTTCGCCTCAGGACGGGTGTCTTCCCGTTCGGTTTCTGGCTCGGGCGCCCCTTCCTGTAACAACAAAACGGGAGAATCCAAAAACCCACCTTGAGGAGCCATCCTACTCATGCACTTGGCCACTCAGTCTATCAGTCAGCGAGGCACGAGCTATCTACGGTGTCTATCTAAAGTCACAGGCATTATCCTGGCAAAAGCTGGGAATACACACGAAGGACAGATCCTGCCCTGTACTGTTACCAGAGGCAGGGACCCGTGAACACCCATCAGCACAGAAAAGGACCATCCAGCAGCTCTACAGCCGAAGTGAACGGACAGGCAGGGCACAGAGGAGAGAAGGGTCTGGGGCAGGTCCTGGCTCGGGGAAGGCTGGGAAGACCGGGCCCGTGTCTTCAAAGGCAGGCCGAGCGCAGAGGGGGCAGGGGGAGGCGGTCCAGGAAGGGCAGCCTGAGCCGAAAGGACGAGGTGGGAAACAGCATGAGAAGTCACACGGAAAACCCGGGACACACTCAGTGGGAACGGAATGGGAAGGCCCCACTGGCAAGATTCGGTAGGAGACAACAGTCGACTCATCCAAAACGAGGAGTGCCGAAAACACAAGACAAAACGGGAGACACCTTACACCTCACCGAACTCGCACAGGGAACCGTCTACGGTCAGTAAGTTGGCCTAACCTACCGGGGAAAACTACTGGAGGCAAAGAATTTAGATACAGACACCGCGTTCCGTAGGCGAGCGCGGGAAACTGACGCAAGTGTACTGTGCGCTCGCGTGACCGAAAGCACAGAACGACTTCAGCAGTGGTGCATTAGAAAACATCAGGCCAGAATGGTGACGGGAAAATGCAGACGTCAGGACGAAGAGGCGACGCATCCATCCGCTTACGTATTCACGGCCGACGACGGTTAGGTAGTAGAAGAAGAAGAAAAACAGCAAAAGGACACGTACCTCCTCGTCAGGGGACTCCACGTCTTCCTCTTGTCCCGAGCTTAAGGGCCATGTGTCACCTAGAGGGTGCAGGCACACAGACGTTAGCGACAGCACTGACCACTTCGAATTGTACCCGCACACGTGAAGTCTAACCCCCTTCAACAACCTTTCCGTGAACTAACGGGGCCCAGAAGAACTTCAGAGGACTGAAGAATTTTTTGAGGGAAAACCCTGGTCGTGTTTGGGGTACGTGTGAAGACAGCGGGCAAAAGGAAAGCAAGCAGTACTGCACGTGGTATCTGGACCTAGGGTCTTGGGGTATTTTAGGTTCGCACGTAGCTTCTTTCTTTCGACGGAGGTCCTGGCGATGGAGCCCAGGAACTCCTGCGTCCGAAGCATGCCACCCATCCACCCACCAGCCACACCCTACCCTGGACCCACAGTAGCTTTTAAGGACAGACGTAAGAAAAGCCAACCTCCAGGGATGTTCACCGACTTACCGGACACGTCAGGCTGGTCTGCTGCGAGCGCAGACGTCAATGTCTCGTCCTCGGTCGGCTCCTCCGGAGCACCTTCGTCAGCTACGTTCGCCTCAGGACGGGTGTCTTCCCGTTCGGTTTCTGGCTCGGGCGCCCCTTCCTGTAACAACAAAACGGGAGAATCCAAAAACCCACCTTGAGGAGCCATCCTACTCATGCACTTGGCCACTCAGTCTATCAGTCAGCGAGGCACGAGCTATCTACGGTGTCTATCTAAAGTCACAGGCATTATCCTGGCAAAAGCTGGGAATACACACGAAGGACAGATCCTGCCCTGTACTGTTACCAGAGGCAGGGACCCGTGAACACCCATCAGCACAGAAAAGGACCATCCAGCAGCTCTACAGCCGAAGTGAACGGACAGGCAGGGCACAGAGGAGAGAAGGGTCTGGGGCAGGTCCTGGCTCGGGGAAGGCTGGGAAGACCGGGCCCGTGTCTTCAAAGGCAGGCCGAGCGCAGAGGGGGCAGGGGGAGGCGGTCCAGGAAGGGCAGCCTGAGCCGAAAGGACGAGGTGGGAAACAGCATGAGAAGTCACACGGAAAACCCGGGACACACTCAGTGGGAACGGAATGGGAAGGCCCCACTGGCAAGATTCGGTAGGAGACAACAGTCGACTCATCCAAAACGAGGAGTGCCGAAAACACAAGACAAAACGGGAGACACCTTACACCTCACCGAACTCGCACAGGGAACCGTCTACGGTCAGTAAGTTGGCCTAACCTACCGGGGAAAACTACTGGAGGCAAAGAATTTAGATACAGACACCGCGTTCCGTAGGCGAGCGCGGGAAACTGACGCAAGTGTACTGTGCGCTCGCGTGACCGAAAGCACAGAACGACTTCAGCAGTGGTGCATTAGAAAACATCAGGCCAGAATGGTGACGGGAAAATGCAGACGTCAGGACGAAGAGGCGACGCATCCATCCGCTTACGTATTCACGGCCGACGACGGTTAGGTAGTAGAAGAAGAAGAAAAACAGCAAAAGGACACGTACCTCCTCGTCAGGGGACTCCACGTCTTCCTCTTGTCCCGAGCTTAAGGGCCATGTGTCACCTAGAGGGTGCAGGCACACAGACGTTAGCGACAGCACTGACCACTTCGAATTGTACCCGCACACGTGAAGTCTAACCCCCTTCAACAACCTTTCCGTGAACTAACGGGGCCCAGAAGAACTTCAGAGGACTGAAGAATTTTTTGAGGGAAAACCCTGGTCGTGTTTGGGGTACGTGTGAAGACAGCGGGCAAAAGGAAAGCAAGCAGTACTGCACGTGGTATCTGGACCTAGGGTCTTGGGGTATTTTAGGTTCGCACGTAGCTTCTTTCTTTCGACGGAGGTCCTGGCGATGGAGCCCAGGAACTCCTGCGTCCGAAGCATGCCACCCATCCACCCACCAGCCACACCCTACCCTGGACCCACAGTAGCTTTTAAGGACAGACGTAAGAAAAGCCAACCTCCAGGGATGTTCACCGACTTACCGGACACGTCAGGCTGGTCTGCTGCGAGCGCAGACGTCAATGTCTCGTCCTCGGTCGGCTCCTCCGGAGCACCTTCGTCAGCTACGTTCGCCTCAGGACGGGTGTCTTCCCGTTCGGTTTCTGGCTCGGGCGCCCCTTCCTGTAACAACAAAACGGGAGAATCCAAAAACCCACCTTGAGGAGCCATCCTACTCATGCACTTGGCCACTCAGTCTATCAGTCAGCGAGGCACGAGCTATCTACGGTGTCTATCTAAAGTCACAGGCATTATCCTGGCAAAAGCTGGGAATACACACGAAGGACAGATCCTGCCCTGTACTGTTACCAGAGGCAGGGACCCGTGAACACCCATCAGCACAGAAAAGGACCATCCAGCAGCTCTACAGCCGAAGTGAACGGACAGGCAGGGCACAGAGGAGAGAAGGGTCTGGGGCAGGTCCTGGCTCGGGGAAGGCTGGGAAGACCGGGCCCGTGTCTTCAAAGGCAGGCCGAGCGCAGAGGGGGCAGGGGGAGGCGGTCCAGGAAGGGCAGCCTGAGCCGAAAGGACGAGGTGGGAAACAGCATGAGAAGTCACACGGAAAACCCGGGACACACTCAGTGGGAACGGAATGGGAAGGCCCCACTGGCAAGATTCGGTAGGAGACAACAGTCGACTCATCCAAAACGAGGAGTGCCGAAAACACAAGACAAAACGGGAGACACCTTACACCTCACCGAACTCGCACAGGGAACCGTCTACGGTCAGTAAGTTGGCCTAACCTACCGGGGAAAACTACTGGAGGCAAAGAATTTAGATACAGACACCGCGTTCCGTAGGCGAGCGCGGGAAACTGACGCAAGTGTACTGTGCGCTCGCGTGACCGAAAGCACAGAACGACTTCAGCAGTGGTGCATTAGAAAACATCAGGCCAGAATGGTGACGGGAAAATGCAGACGTCAGGACGAAGAGGCGACGCATCCATCCGCTTACGTATTCACGGCCGACGACGGTTAGGTAGTAGAAGAAGAAGAAAAACAGCAAAAGGACACGTACCTCCTCGTCAGGGGACTCCACGTCTTCCTCTTGTCCCGAGCTTAAGGGCCATGTGTCACCTAGAGGGTGCAGGCACACAGACGTTAGCGACAGCACTGACCACTTCGAATTGTACCCGCACACGTGAAGTCTAACCCCCTTCAACAACCTTTCCGTGAACTAACGGGGCCCAGAAGAACTTCAGAGGACTGAAGAATTTTTTGAGGGAAAACCCTGGTCGTGTTTGGGGTACGTGTGAAGACAGCGGGCAAAAGGAAAGCAAGCAGTACTGCACGTGGTATCTGGACCTAGGGTCTTGGGGTATTTTAGGTTCGCACGTAGCTTCTTTCTTTCGACGGAGGTCCTGGCGATGGAGCCCAGGAACTCCTGCGTCCGAAGCATGCCACCCATCCACCCACCAGCCACACCCTACCCTGGACCCACAGTAGCTTTTAAGGACAGACGTAAGAAAAGCCAACCTCCAGGGATGTTCACCGACTTACCGGACACGTCAGGCTGGTCTGCTGCGAGCGCAGACGTCAATGTCTCGTCCTCGGTCGGCTCCTCCGGAGCACCTTCGTCAGCTACGTTCGCCTCAGGACGGGTGTCTTCCCGTTCGGTTTCTGGCTCGGGCGCCCCTTCCTGTAACAACAAAACGGGAGAATCCAAAAACCCACCTTGAGGAGCCATCCTACTCATGCACTTGGCCACTCAGTCTATCAGTCAGCGAGGCACGAGCTATCTACGGTGTCTATCTAAAGTCACAGGCATTATCCTGGCAAAAGCTGGGAATACACACGAAGGACAGATCCTGCCCTGTACTGTTACCAGAGGCAGGGACCCGTGAACACCCATCAGCACAGAAAAGGACCATCCAGCAGCTCTACAGCCGAAGTGAACGGACAGGCAGGGCACAGAGGAGAGAAGGGTCTGGGGCAGGTCCTGGCTCGGGGAAGGCTGGGAAGACCGGGCCCGTGTCTTCAAAGGCAGGCCGAGCGCAGAGGGGGCAGGGGGAGGCGGTCCAGGAAGGGCAGCCTGAGCCGAAAGGACGAGGTGGGAAACAGCATGAGAAGTCACACGGAAAACCCGGGACACACTCAGTGGGAACGGAATGGGAAGGCCCCACTGGCAAGATTCGGTAGGAGACAACAGTCGACTCATCCAAAACGAGGAGTGCCGAAAACACAAGACAAAACGGGAGACACCTTACACCTCACCGAACTCGCACAGGGAACCGTCTACGGTCAGTAAGTTGGCCTAACCTACCGGGGAAAACTACTGGAGGCAAAGAATTTAGATACAGACACCGCGTTCCGTAGGCGAGCGCGGGAAACTGACGCAAGTGTACTGTGCGCTCCCGTGACCGAAAGCAAAGTGCGACTTAGCCGTGGATTAGAAAACAGCAGTCAAGAACTGTGTCGGGAATACGCAAACGTTGGGACACAGGTGCGACGCATCCATCCGCTTATGTACTAGCGACCCTTGATTGCTAGGTGCTACAAGAAGACGAAAAACAAGAAAACGAGATGGTACCTCCTTGCCAGGGGTGTGTGCATCTTCCTTCGGTCCAGAGGGGAAAGTTGATGCTTCACCTAGTGGGGGCAGTCACACAGATTATTAATGACAACACTGATCGCTTTGAACTGTACACACATTCATGTGAAGTCTAACTCCATTCAAGAACTCTTCTGTAAACTAACGTGGCCCAAAATTTCCCAGGGAAGAAGCACTTTCTTTATGAAAACCCTGGTCGTTTCTTGGCTATGTATTATGGTAGTTAGGAAATGGAAAAGAAACAGTAATGGATATGTTATCTGGAGCTACAGACTTCAGATATACTACATTAGCTTTTGAATTTTTGTGTTTAATGGAGATACTGGGGATTGAACCCAGAACTCCTGTATCTGAAGCATGCGATCCATCTACCACTCAGCTGTACCCTTCCCTCGCCCAGACCATCTCATAAGCACAGATGTGAAAAAAATGAAACTCCATAGATCTTATAATTTAACAGCCATGTCAGGTGTGTCTGTTCCATCCACAGAGGTCCATTTCTTCTCATCTGTTGGCTCTTCTGGAGCACCTTCATCACCTGCATCTGTGTCCATACCAGTTTCCTCTTTGTGAATTTCTGGGTGTGTTACCCCTTCCTGTAAAAACAAAATAGAAAACCCCACCTTTAGAAGCCATCATACTCATGCACTTCGCCATTCAGTCTCTCAGTCAGTGAGATAGAAAACTTTTACTGTATCTATGAAATAATAAGGATTATCCTGGGAGAACCTGGTAATGTAAAAGATTTTCCTCTCTGTTGTACAAGAGGCAGGGATATGTGAAAAGCAACAGCACAGAAAACGATCATTCAGCAGCTCTACAACTGAAGTCAATGGACAGTCAGGGGACAAAGGAGAGAAGAGTGTGGTGCATGACTTGGCTCAGGGAATGCGGGGAGGCCGGGGCTGGGCCTTAGAAGAGAGGTCCAGTCCATAGGGTGAAGGGACGGGTATTCCAGGAGGGGCAGATTGAGCAAAAGGCGAGTTGTCAGAGATTATACCATATCAAATGGGAAACTAGAGCAGACTTAGTTGGAACAGAATGGAAAGATCTCATTTCCAAGATTGAATAGGAGACATCATTTGATCAATCGAAAATGAGGATTGCAAAAAACCAATGCAGAACATAAAAAAGAGAAGGGTCTTCAATATACAGCCAGCTTGCACTTGGAACTATCTATATTAAATATTTTGTACTTTGTAACAGAAAAGTATGTGAAGCACAGAATTTAGATAGACACTGCTTTCAGTATATGAGCGCAGAAAATTAACACAAGTGTAATATGCACGCACATGACTGACATCACAGAATGACTGCATTAACTGTAGATTAGAAAATATGTGAATTGTGATGGGAAAATGTAAATGTCAGAACACAAAATCAAAGCATCCATCCGCTTATATTTTAATGACCCTTGATGGTTACGTATTAAAGGAAGAAGAAAAATAACAAAAGGAGATAGTACCTCCATATCAGGAGACTGTGCATCTTTGTCTTCTGCTGAGTAGACAGCTGTTTCACCTAGAAAATGTAGTCACATGTATATTAATGACAAAACTGACCACTGTCTATAATATACACACACATATAGGTCTATGTCCATTCAACAAGATTTCCATACAATAATGTTGCACAAAAGAATTTCAGAGGATTAAAGCATTTTCTTGTAGAAAAACCTGGTTGAGGTTCAGATACGTATGAAGACAGCTGGCAAAAGGAAAGCAAACAGTAATGGGTGTGGTAAATGGATCTACAGTCTTCAGATATTTTAGACTAGCCTTTCTTTTTCCTTTTTATTGTATGCAGGTACTCTGGATTGAACCCAGGATCTCCTGCATCCGAAGCATACGATCCATCTACCAATCAGCTATTCCTTCCCTCGCCCTATAGTGGCTTTTAAGCACAGAGAGAAGAAAAATGAAACTCCACAGATTTCACTAATTTACTGGCCATGTCAGTGTTGTCTTTTCCATCCACAAAGGTCAACTTCTCATCTGTTGGCTCCTCTGGAGCTCCTTCATCGCTTGCATTCGTCTCAGTACCGTTTTCTTGTTTCTCTATTTCTGGCTTGGTCATCCCTTCCTATGCTTTAGGTCATGACCAGAGAGTCCTAATACTCAAATCTAATCTTCTTGCTCTTGTGCTCAAAATTCCCCATGGAATCCCTGCAGCACATATTGCTGATTTCCAACCTGACAGCCGTTCTTTTTCTTCCTTCTTGTTGCACAATTGCAACTTTACTTTGATATCATTTTATCCCAATATACAAAGAAGGTAACCTCCCCCCAGCTCCCAAAAGAGAATTGACTATTCTAAGATAATCAGTGGAACTACCTTTCCTTCACCAGAGGCTCACTTAGGAATGAGTATGTGATATAACCCAGCCAGTAAAATGTTCGGGGAAGTCTACTGTAAGCATCTTACTTGTTCTTCGTTATTTGTAGAAAAACAGGTAGACAAAAGCAGTCCTTGCAGCCTTTGGATATTGCTATGTGAGAATATGATGCTGGGAGTGGCTGCTAACCAGCAGACAAGGAAAGGAGACGTCAAACACCGGCAGCCTCACAGCTGAAGGAGGGACATCTGGGATGCTGATGGCATCATGAATCATCTACACAATCCTACTTTTTGTTTTAGCCACTGCTCCTCATGTCTATTATTCTTTACAGCAAGCAGCATTCAGATACATTTCCCGGGGTCTACAGGAGACCTACTCTTCTCTGTAGAACTAGAAGGGCTTTCCGGAGCGTGCCTGAGCTGAGTATTCACCTCGTTCCCAACCAGGCCCATGGCATCTTTTTTGGACCAACAACATGAAACTCATGAATCCCCTTGAGTCCCCTGGCACATCTTTGCCTCTGCACTGCTGTTCCTTTGGCCAAATGTCATCTTGAAAGATGTTCCTCCTACCAAACACTGTCCTTCTGTCTGCTTCCCTGGCAAACTTCTACTTGCCCTGCATGCTTCCCTCCAATCCTGCCCACTTTTTCAAAAGGCATTTCCTCACCATGATCTTAATTAAAGTATTGGGCACATATGAAATACCAACAAAAGATACAGAAAGACACTTATGAAGCCCTAGTGGCCCTGGGACACAGGGAGCAGAGTCACCGAGGGACTCACAAACATGACAATAAGTGACATGCTCCTGGGGGGCGGGGCTGCGTGTTAAATGTCTGCATTTTGTTAACGTCAGGTTCGTGCTTAGCACCTATGTGACACTTGACAGCCATTTACATGGGGAAAAGTGACTTAAAAAGTGATAATAATTACCAGATAAATGAGAATGCTTCCTTTCAAAATTCTATTTAAAAAAACACAGAAAACAACCAGGGACAACTCTACTGTATTATGATTCCCTTAAGGACAAGAACTATCAGTTCCATCTTTGTGTCTCCCATAACTGGTAACGCCAACCAGCAGATGCTCTTTGCTTGCCAGGGGCCTGCTATGTTACAGGGGCCCTCTCACAGCACAGACTGTGCAAGTGCCAGGGCTCTCATCTAGGCGGCACAGCCGTGTTCATGTTCATGGGAAGCATTTTTGTGCTTTTACTGGAATTTCTTAAGTCCTGTGTTGACCTATTTGAATATTTATAATGAAAATCCTTTAACTGATGGCAACAGAGCAGCTTGTTCTAACAAAATTAGTTTCATGACAAGTATCCAAGAATAAGAAGAGGAAGAGGAAGAGGGAGGAGAGAAGGAGGAGAAAGAGAAGAATACATCTGGTTCTCATTAGGTCAGCGTATCTCATTCTGTTTGCACTTAGGAGGAATGAAGTTGGTAAGAGACCTGGTTGGTGTAAGGATGGGAAAAACGACCAGTGCTTCTCCACAAGGCATTGCTTGCCGGACTTCTGTACTGTCGCTGGGGACTTTTCAGCAACAATCTCTTACTGGTGTGCTGCGCACTGGCTCAGCTTTGCAGTACTCACGGGTTGCCACGGCGTCAGAGTACCAGGAAGGGATTCTGGCTTCCCACTTTTAAAGACAGTAACTTTTTAAGTGAGACGAGTCACTGTGCAATAACTAACCTTCATTTCCTAAGTGTAACCCATTAGATCCAGTTCTATGAGAAGTCCAGTGTGTTATAGTGTGGTTGATGGAGGAAATGTACAACAAACTTAAAGATCTGTTTTCCTTCTTTACACAAAGACAGAACATGGGATTTCAGGGGCTGTGTTTAAATACGTGAATTTCTTTCCAGACAACACTGTCTCAGGGTTTAAATGACCTACAAGTAACTTCCTAAATAATTTGGAATACTAGAGCATTAAGGGAGAAATTAATTGTAAAAACCAAGGTATACATGAAATCCCCACACCGGCTGTTCTGACTGCTCTGTCATGATCAGCACTGCCTCCCTCTCACTTTCTCCATCTATGGCAGGACCACAGACAGTCACTTACAATCAGAAGTCTTGGCCAGGCTGGTAGTCTGAAAAGGCGTTTCACGTCTCCTTTCGTCTTTGTGTTCGCTATGTTAAAAAAAAAAGTAATCGATAAATATTACTCTTGAATGCCAATATGAAAATGACCAAAGATACTAAATTCTTACATTATTTCAGACAATAGCAGAGCTAATATCAAACCTTCAATGGTCCTGTATACCTCAAATTTGTAAGTTCTATAAACTTGTCCTTTAGCATGTAATTAAAGGAGAAAAAAAGTCAGGTTAAGTAGTCACGAATTGAGGGCAGGATAGCTCACGAAGTGAACTAGACTTAGTCTGACACACGGAAAGGATCTTGAACTCAGAAGTCCGCGCTCTGTAACCAACAGCTATTTGCTCCTGAAAAAGTTGTTTCTCATCAGCTCAAAGTCTTCCTCTATAAAACTGGGATCTTACAGCCTTAATTCCCAATAGTATTCAGAGGATTTAATGACATAATATACCCCCAAAATGCTCCGAGAAACGGCGAAGAAATTAAATAAATCCTTCCTGAACTTTAATGCCAGAACTATTTTAGCATTCCAAATAAAAACCAATGCGTGTTTTTTCATAGGTGCAATATTCAAAGGTGCAGTTTTCAGAAAATGTTCCAAGTTATGATGATGAGCCATCCTATTTTCAGGGATTACAATTCAGGGCACCTCAGCTATTACATGTTTTGTAGCTGTATTTGTAAGTACAGGACATCACACAAGCAATGCGTGAGAACTAAACAAGCTGTCGCCCTGCAGTCTGAGCGTGGGTCACGAGGAAGGCTGAGGCGTGTGGGTCAGCATGGGCATCCCAGGAGGAGAGGTCATACAGGACCAACTGCAGGGCCATGTTCTGTTTTCTTTTCTTCTTTTAAAATGATGTTAGTAAAGGTCTTTAGAGAGCAACATGCAGAGCGCAGACCCAGCTGCCAACGAGACCCTGTTAAGACCAGTTTTCACGCCGACGCTGCAGCAACAGAATCGAGGGGAACCACAGAATGGCTAGAAAGCCCTCCTCCCCACCCCAACCCCAGTGACCTGTGGAAGACGGGTGTCACTTTGACCTCAGGGAATCCCTTCACTTCTTGGAAGATTCCAGAGGAAGAGTACAGAGGAAAGTCCTCAAGGCAAAAGACAGGATTTTCTGCTCAACTAAACACTTTAAGACCAAAATAGCTGCTAAGAAAAATCAGTTATGGCATTGTTTGTACCCCATGCATAAGGGATACACTTGGAATGAAATACAGAACACAAGGATGCTGAAGTTGACAAAGGGCTCAGAGGCCCTGAGATAAAGAATCCTGGGCCACTGCTGCATCTCACTAGTCTGGCCTTCGGCGTGATTTCCAGCTCATGAAGGGGCACAGCTCACTGCCATCCCCCAACTGCCTGCACCCAACTCGGAACTCTCACCTGTCGTGTGACAAGTAACACTTATTTTCAACCCCAGTTTAGTGATCATCGCCATTTTAGTGTAAACACTTACATATTAAAACCACTAGTAAGAGCATATCCTTCTACACTGCATGCCTAGATACCTTGAGAAAAGACATCAATGCCTTGTTGAAGAAGCAGCCTGACCAGATTTGGTGATTCATCACTTACAGCAAGCATGAGGGCTGTTCTAAAATCAGGGAAGAAAACTCACCCCCTCCCCGAGGAATTTACTTAACTTACTTCAACAGCTAATTTGATATATTGTATCTTGACCATCTCTGTAAGACTGATCATATACATGCTCAAGTGTTCGTCTCAGCAAATCACCTCAAGGCCAAAAGCAAGCCACAAAAAAGCAGCCCCCTGTCGTCCTGGGGTGACACAGAGACGAAGTTGCAGATTTAAAGTCCTCTGATGGACAAGAAACGATGCTGAGGTCACTTATCTAAAGTAGGGAAAGATTTAAATAAAGATTTCCCCATTTCTTACTGAGTCTGAAATATTATACTTTAAAATCAGCTAGAGGTCAGGAAAACAAAAGCTGTTTGCAGGCTTCAAACAATAATGTGAATAATGAAAATAGTCACGGTTGCAGTGAATCATGCTGAGAAGCATGTGCTTGGCCCTGAATTAAATACCGAATGTGTTTCTTTCTTACACACAACCCCCGATAAAGGAGGTACTCCTGTCCTCCTTTACGTATCAGGAAACCTATTTGTCGATAAGAAGTCATGTTCCCCAGGGAACACACCTGACAAACAGGAAAGCTAGGACTTAAACCTGGGCTGGATCTAAAGCTCAACTCTTTCCTCTTTATCATCTACCACTGGCTTGTCTGCTTTAAAGGAAATATTTATTCAATCACTAAAGCTATCTTTCCTCTTTCTACCATTATCAATTAAAACTAAAATCATCAAAATGTATAAGAATTGAAAAAGGATAAAAACGGATGAGCCCATAGGACCCAGTAATGGTGATGAATATTCGTGTGTGATAACCTGAAAATACCAGTATTCTTCAAAGAAAGTCATTTCAAGCTAATAGTCATCTAAAAGACAAAGCAAATTCCTCTATGTTTAACCTTCATCTTTTAAGAAAAAACCTATACACAGTAGAAATTTAAAAATTATTATAAAAGAGTTCAGGTATTCAATGTTCTATCATAACGTCAATTAAAATTGGAATTCATACTAATAAAATGAAAGTGATCTCCCTGACCTATGAGAAGACCATATGATCAAAAGAATCAGGTTGGAAATGACATCAGTCAATATTATAAAGGAAGATGAATCCTGCTCTATTCTGTTCTTTGTGACACCCAGTTGGAATTGCTTTTCTCCCTAACCGAAGATGTGTGGGTTCTAAGTTAATCATTTTATTAATTTAAGTTTTCTAACTGATACTGCTCAGGAACAACAGCAAAGGTTTTTTTTTTTTAAAAAAGATAACAAACTACTGTACCTTTTCGTCTTCTCAACTGTAGGCATATTTGCCTGTTTTTCATTCAAATATTCTGCCATTCGCTGCCTGTTTTCCCTTCTGGCAACGAATAGTGGCGTCAGGTCATCCTGTAAAACAGCAAAAACAGTGTATAATGTACAAAATTACATATTTCAAAACTGAATGTAAAAACTTGTAAGTCTCTAAACATAAACATATCATGTAAAGTAAGTACAAAGTAGCCCCTTCCTCCTCACCCCTCTGCGCTCCTACTCTTTAAAACACTCCTCCTTGAGCTCTTCAGAAAGTTCACCGTGAAGTCATTCTCTAAAACTGACTTCAAGCACTTACTGGTTCCAAGAACCTTTGCTTCTGCCAGGCCTTCTGTCGCCCCCTTACTGCTCTGTGACTGCACTCAGTGCTCTCAGCGCTGCTCCGCAGGGAGCCATGTAGCTACTGAGTCAAGCGCAGCTCTAAGGAGCCACGCGGAGGAGAAAGACATCACACCGTCTGCCGTGAGCATAACCTGTCAGCTATGACCACGACCAACCTCATCAGGTTTACAGACATTCTGATAGGAATGATTATTTGCATATTCATGAAAAAAAAAAGTTTGTTTTAAAAATCAACTTATAAGTTCTAATTCAAAAAATTCAATCCCATGCGTGAGATTATTATACAATATGAAATAGATTATAAACTTAATATACACTGCCTTTAAAACCTCAAAATCATTATCAAAATATACTATAAAACAGGAATTATCAAGTCAAATGCTTACAAAGGCAAAGTAGGGGACCCACGTTCAGTGAAGGTCCCAGGTGAGGACAGCAAAGTGGAGAACACACACCCCACTGACTAGGGGCCGCCTCTGCACAGCAGACCACATGGGAGCCTGGGCTCATGGGGGACTAGATCTGTTCCTTTAGTTGAAGTCTGAAATGTAGATTTCTGCATGAGTCTCCTAAATTTTAAATGTTGACTCAATGTGTGGAGGCCAACTGAACATATCCGGGAATGTTTCGTCTATAGCCCACTTGTGTTTGTATGTTTGCTGTGTTTCCAAACAGTTGGGTATAAAGCAAATATTTGGATGTAAAACCTTTCCTTCCTTTAGTATCATGTGTCCTACCAAGAAAAAAAAAAAGCTTGGCCCCAACATGTCATAAAAAGTGCTGTTAAGACTCATAATACCCACTTTAAGAACTTTTCCTATGCCTTCTCAGACTACAATCTGTATCTCAGTCTCCCTTATTGTTAATCACATGGATCTCTAGTTCATAAGATGGCTGAAACTACATTATTAAAGCAATGCCCTTCTGTTAGTAACTTCCTGGGTTTTGATGTTTAAAACTGCCATCTTGTATGGTATATTCATATAGAATGGAATACTACTCAGCCATAAAAACAATGAAATCCTGCCATTTGCAACAACATGGATGGGCCCAGAGATTACCATCCTGGATGAGGTAAGTTGGAAAGAGAAAGACAAACCTCAGGTGATATCACTTAATATGTGGACTCCAAACTATGACACCAATGAACTTACTGAAGAAACAGAAACAGATTCACAGATGTAGAAAACAAACTGATGGCTACCAAAGGGGAAAGGTGGTGGAGGAGGGGTAAGTTAGCAGTTTGGGAGTAGCAAATATAAACTACTGCATATAAAATAGATAAATGACAAGGTCCCACTATACAGTACAAGGCCCTGTATGCAACATCCTGTAGTAAACCAAAGTGGCCAAGAATATGAAAGTGTGTGTGTGTGTATATATATATATAACTGAATCACCGCTATAAAGCAGAAACTAACACAACACTGTAGATCAACTATACTGCAATTTTTAAACAAACCCACCATTTTAATGATGCAAGCACTCAGTGAATCTAACAGATACATTGCAAGATTCGGTCACACAGATTTAACCAACAGAAGGGTCATGATTTACTATTACTGCACTCAGGAAACCCTGCTGGCCTAATGCCTTGGTTGGTAACAAAAGGTGCAAAATCCTTAAAGGGCTCTACTTATTAAATCATTCACCAGAAGCAAATTTCTAAGACTCTTTGAGTGCCACTGAATGATCAGTGATTGGAAGGAAAAAGGAGTTATTCTTCAAGCCCACAGATACTGCCAATAATACTCGTTTTAACTTGTCAAGCACAGAAGTAGAGATGGATAAAAGTCAGGCTTCTGTGGCTGGAAAGGAGAGCACTGAAGGAAGCTGCATCTGTCAAACTCCCACTCTTCTAGAGAGGCCTTCTTTTCGAGAGCTGTGAACTGACATATATTACACGTAGCCATTCAACAGTTCTCACCCAAGGGTTGTATCAGAATCTCAAGGAAATCTTTCTAACTACCCGTGTCCAGGCCTCACTACATTTATTCACTCAAAATCTTCAGGGGACAGCCTAGGCTTGTACATTTTTGGAAATGCTGCCAGGTGATTGTGGTTCACTGGCACGATTTTAGCTGAGAACTCGCACAGGAGACAACCGACCAGTTCAGACTCATCGCTTACCCACGTGGCCAGTTCCTTCTCTCATCTGAGGATTTGCACAAAGAAAAGTTGAGACATAAAAGTCACTTAACAAAACTGCATTTCATTCTCCTGGGTAGACAGCAGTACAACAGGGACTACTCAATTCAGAAGCAACTTGATTTCATTATCTCTGCATTCTTTACTTCCCATCAAGACATCCTAGATTTGACAGCCAAGTCTAGACTCTTATCTAAGTGGCTGTTTCTGCCAGAATAGGACACTGGGTCAGTTTGTTATCTGTTCTTCTCTCTTATTTCCCACTTACTCACCCCCCGTTCACCACCAGTGTCATTTCCTCAGAGTCCCCGTAAAACTGATGTCTCGGCAAGTGTACAGTTCACTCACACTCTTTCCCAAGATGACAGTGTTTCTCCCCAACAGGTGAAGAGCAGCTTGCCCAACTACATCAACAGAAGGAAAACAAAAACCTCCTCTCGCTATTTCCCAATTGCCCAATTTCCACACTAGCCTGCATATTTCAACTGCTCAGTCCATAGTCTGTTTCCTTTTATTTCCTCTTAAGCCTTGGGCAATGAGACAGAAATCAGTTTTAGATAAATTCTTTGTTTTAATAAAACAGAAACTTGTCCATAGCAGCAAGAAGTTGATTACACTGTCAGACGTTTTTGTTTTGCTTCAGTGTTAAGACAAAGTCTATTTCCAAGGCAAGTTTTGCTTTCTTCGATTTTTACACCAATCAGAAAATGTGAGTGGGTAAAAACTGAAAAGAATTTTTTCTTACCTGCAACAAACGCAACGTTTGCACAAATATCTGCCATAAATAAACAAAAGAAAGCTGCACCTTCTAATGCTTCTTTGGAAATCTCATTATTCAAAGTGAAATCTTAGACAATTAAGTTCTTTCCAAATATTTTCACTCAAGAAGTGCCTGCACCTCCAATAATACATAAAACTGAACCTACTATGTCAGTGGAGGGCATTCCTGGCAGGGCTGCAGTGGTGGGAGGTAACGGATGTCCCGGAGGAAAAGCAGGCGGACCAGCTTTGCTATCACCTGCTGCCCACACAGAGCCACAGCCCCGCTGAGGAGCTGCACCAGGCTGAACACGGAAGACCCTGAGGTGTACGTGATGGGCCGCGTGGCCACCAGCACCAGTGAATGCCCCTGCTGGTTGTCAAACACGACCTGGCCTCACTTGTCCTGATCCTATTACTGGGGGTCCTGGGGTGCTCAGGGCCTGTGGCCTGCTGCCTCCCCTGCCCATGTGCACTCACCCAGCTCCCCTGCTGCATACTGGGTCTCCCTCCTCCCACCCATCCCCAGTAGCCACCCCGCCTCTGAAGGCAGCCAGCCCCCATCATTTCACTCCCCCCAGGCCTTCATCTTCTGTGGCCTCTGAACCTACCACCCACTCCCAAGCGCCTCCTAATGGGGAGCTGTTCCTTCCAGGATAGCACAGGCGCTGGGTGACAGAGCTCTGCCTTTCCTGTGGGCGTCACCTTTCTCTGGCCCCTGGCCTTGGCTTTGGACTTGTTTCCATGGTAACAGGGCCTGATGTAGTCTATTCGGTACATGTATTAGAAATAAAACACCTGTGGCTACAAAAGAACCTGTATTTGAAATAGTTTGTCAAGAAAGCAAGTGGAGCTATACCTGGTTTTTCGCGTCCATGTCCGCAGCGTGGGACAGCAGCTTCTCCGCGATAGACGCGGTGTCGAGGCGTGCCGCGTAGTGGAGCGCGGTGTTGCCAAGCACATCTGCGGCGTTGACGTTTGCTCCACTTTTAAGGAGGATGTCCACGCACTCCTCCGCCTCGCACTGTACGGCCTGTCAGTATCATGCCAAGAAACAGACTGTAAGTGCCAGGAATTCCAAGTCAACATGCCACAAGTCCCAGTGGTTCATTATACTTAAACCAGATCAATTCAGTTCTAAGTCATTACATCGAATCCATCTCACGTGGGCACGGCTGGCTGCTACTCACCTTGATCAGCGCCGTCCTTTTCTTCCTGTCCTGTGCATCGACCTGGCAGCCTCGCTCCAGAAGAAGAGTCACCACGTCTCCGTGGCCATTGGCAGAGGCCAAATGGAGGGCCGTCCTATGAATGGGAGACGACTTTTTAGGACATTAGAGCGTACTAGTTCAAACATACAATTACTCATATCACTGGAAACATTCAATAGCATGCTCTTCCTACCCCTTTAAAAGAAATACTCAGTTACCTTATGCAGGAAGAACACTATTTATAAGCTCTCACTACTCACCACATTAAAGGAAGAACAACCTGTTTGAATAGTAAGCATGACCTTGAGATTCAGCTCAACTTGGGCCGGACTTCTACTTTAACTGTCACTTACTAGCTGCCACTTAGCCTTTCTGTGCCTCAATTTCCTCATCAACCAAACAGGGATGAAGTAGGAGTTATCTCACAGGACACGGCTGTGAGGCTTCAGTGAAAATCTATGCACAGTGTTTACAACAGTTCCTTGCACAAGTAACAGCTCAGTTGCTGTCTGACAATATAATCATGACTCTTACTACTATTTTACAAAGACAGCATTTCAATGAAGTAAAATGGTATCACACCTACTTTGCTGCTGTAAGGATCAGAGAGAACACTGGACTTCAATGATTCTAAGATGCTCATTTTCTCACAGTTTAACGTCTCTGGCATGGGAAGGCAATTTCAAATTCATCATGTCTTACAACCATAATTGGTAGTATTTTTTAAAACTGTTTCTCACTTTTCCTGTTGGCCTAATTATTGGAATATCTTTTTGTCTCCAGTTGCATTTTTATTGTTGTGGAAGTATAGTTGATGTATAACACGGTGACAGAAATTACAGGTGTACAATTCAGTGATTCACAACCTTTCAAAGTTATACTCCATTTGGAGTTATTATCAAACAGTAGCTATACTCCCCGTGTTGTACAATATATCCTGGTAGCTTCTTTTAAATCTAACAGTTTGTGCCTCTAAGTTCCCTACCCCTATACTGCCCCACCCCACTTCCCTCTTCCCACTGTGAACCACTAGTTTGTTCTCTGTATCTGGGAGTTAGCAGCACTTAACAAATTTCCTTATTGGGACATAAAATAGTGGGGCATTTGACAACCTATGGTGTCTTCCAGTAAGTGCAATAATGGTCTATGCCACAGGTCTACTGCAGTTTTATCACACAGGTGGCATTTAAATCAACTTTAGATCTTAAAAACATGATAGGCAATACTGTAAATCAACTAGACTTCAGTTTAAAAAATCATAAAATAAAAGCATTATGGGGAAAGAGAACTCAAATAACAAAACAAGAATTTTTGAAAATGGAACTCTTACTCTGATTTTCAAGAAACTTTCAGCCAAAGGAAATTCAGGGTTCAACTGAATCAGGATGGCTCCTTTTATTCAATATTTAGATTTGTACATTGTATGAAAGCAAAATTTCCAATGATCAATATCAAAATTATATACTACTCTAAATGTTCAAAGGGGCAGGTAAATGTTAGCTTTTACAGTTTCCTACCTTCAGGCACACTTTTGTTTGAAAGAAGGGAGGAAAGGCTTAAACCAAAATGAATTCTTAATATTTCAGTTTTAAAGTTTTCATCTTGTTCAGAGGAAGCAAAATGGAGTTTTTAAGGAGGAAAGGGTTCTGACAGACAGATGAAGAATATGTCTACTACATCATAGTATTCAGGTTACAGTTGAGGAATAAATGGATTGAAAGAATGAATAAACATCTTGGAGAGGTCAATCTTTTTTAAGAAATCTTTTATAAAGGAAAGCAATACTTTTTGTAATAGGAGCACTCATTGATATTGCTATTTTTGACTTTATTGTCATAAGGACACATCTAAAAGTTTACAACATTTTGCAACACTAATAATTATTTATATTTACTATTTTTAATTTCCATAAGAATGTAAAGCAAAATGATTACTCTATAATCATTAACATACAATATGTAATAAAGCTACACATATTCCAAAACATGGGCATATAATATATTCCTAGTAAAATCTACAAGCACAGTTAACAAGATTCCCTTTACTTCTGAAGAGGCTAGAAGTTGTCTCAAGATTCAAATCCTCAAAAAAAATTTAAAAATAGAAAGTTAGAAATTATTTTTATCTGTGCAAGATTCATATTCTTGCTCTTTCCCAGGAGTACTTCATTAAAAAGAGACATTTTCTAGAATTTTTCTACTGCTTCATTGTAGAAATCAGATTTTATTAAAAGGAAAATTTTCACATAGAATGCAAATGCCCAGAACTATTTATCACACTTATATACCTATTTTTGGCTAAGAGAAGACCATAGCCTTCTTCCATTTATATATAATAAAATTGATTTTTTTGTGTTTTTCAACAATCTTCAAAAGGTCATCTCTGCAAGTGAACAGACATCTAGTATCTATGCCACCTTCCATGGTCAAAGATGGCTCCACACCAAATGCACTGCAATTGATTCTAAAAATCTTTTTTGAGTTTTCCTTTTTGCGCTGCTGTTTTAGGTAGTCCTTGAGAAAATTAAGTTGTATGTTAGTTATCTCTAATTTACCTCTATCTCTCATTCATACAAATAGCATTCACGTGTAAAGGAAACATACATGTTTTAATGTAGTACTTATCAGCAAATTATCTCTTTGAAAACTCAAAAGCAACTTAAACTTAAATCAGCAGTAAAAGTACCACTGCTCTTCATCTTGAGGAATTTTGTGAAGGGAAAATGATATTTAATTTCTTTTAACTTTAATTCCTTTTCTGACCAGAGATACTAAATATTCTCCCTATTATCTACTGGTCGCTTAAAGATATGAAAAAAAAGTACTTTTCCCAAATTCAAATTACAGGCTTTTTTTGCTTGTTGCTTTCAAAGACTTGTCAGTAAAAATGAACATATTGTCTGACACAAATACACTGTACATCTTTTAAAGGCACATTGTTTTTTTGTTGTTGTTGTTGTTGTCAATCTTATTTTCTGATCTACAGGGTTTTAATTTTTTTTTTTTTTATGTTGTTAAATCAACCTCCAGAATTCTTGCTTTTGAAGTCCTTCTTAGGAATGTCTTTGTCAGCATAAAAAATGTATAGATAGAAATTTATGTTTTCTTCTGGTACTTTTCTCACTTTGTATATTTAAAAATGCTTATCCATACATCTGACACTTATTTTATGTATGTGAGATAAAACTCTAGCTACTTTCCTCTAAATAGATTGTTTCTCCATCACTCATGAATAACTTCTCTTTCCCTTATATGAAATTTCATCAGTAACAAATTCTAAAGTCTTACATAGACTTGGGTGTTTGGGCATGTTCCAATCCATTCATTTATCTGTTTTTTCGACTGTTGGTAAATCAGTAATTTGTGGAAATTTACAGCACATTTTGATATGAAGAAGGATAACGCTTTGTCTTTACTACACAGAAATTTGAATTTCATCACAAGAATTCAAAACAGCATGTGTAACTCAAAATTTTTAAAACTGATATGTTTACTTGGTTTATGGAAAATTCAATAAATATGGGAAGACCAAAGATTTAAAGAAAATGAGTCCATGTGTTCAAAAGCACAGCTATCCATCTCCCCACTTCAAAGCTGTCCCCTAAGGTCCTTCAGTAAAGAATCTATGTACAAACGTGTACACTGATATAAAATGGATCTTGAATTTTATCCCAGAGGCTCATCTATCGAGGCAATTACTTTTCTCATTACACACTTTCCTGTATATAAAAGTGTACATTCAAAATAAGATGCCATTTTATCTTTATGTTGAATTTGGTTTCTATTATTACTGCCATGCAGTTAAGTCACTGAAAAACTGTCAGGGAAGTGCTCTCTAAGGGGAATTATGAGTGGGTCCAAAACCAGTTCAAGCTTTAGCCGCCTATAAAGTTTGCTGGGCACCGGACCCCACGCTGGTTTCCAGGAGCCTCGGAGGGAAACTGACAGCTGGGCCAGGCCCCTGGCCCCCGGCCCCTCCCAGATCCGCCCCGCCCTGTCCCGCCACCCCTGTGACCTGTTCTTTCTATCAGGCTCGTCCAGGCCATTCTGTCTCAGGAAGAGTACTCGCTGGACCTTCCTGACATCTCCAACACAGGCAGCTCTGTGGATTTTTTTTAAGTCTCTCCTGTGAATGTGGTAGCCAGGCTGCGAGTTCCTGCAGTCTCTCTGAGGGCTGATGGTACAGCCCACGGGTGACTCGCAGTTTGCACGGCAAACGCAAAAAAATCGGCTCATCATCTCCACGAGTAGGCTTTCCACCACCACTGGGGTCTGGCTGGGAAGCTGTGTCCGTTGGACTCTATCCGTACACAGTAACCGCAGCCTAGCAACACCGATGCAGTGCCCGTGCGCCTCGGAACCCCGAGCCCCTGCCCGTGCGCTCAGAGGCCCTGAGGCCCAGCACGCCCCGCCCACACGTGCCAGCCCCGGGCATTCCAGATCTCTGCCACTGCTTCTGGGCCACACTGCTTTCCTTTCAAATGTTGCTGCTACTTGGCTGGCTGGTTCAGGACATTTGCAGAATTTAGACGCACCCAAGAAAGATGTGTTGGCATGTGACTGGCCGTAGAGTGGCATGGAGCTTCAGGATGCTGAAGGCCTCATCCCCCAGAAACCTCCCCCCAAAAATTCTTTCAGTCTCCTTACCCTTCAGTTTATTGCCATTGTCGACTGAAATAAAGTCACACAATGTGAGAGTTCTGGGTTAAGTTATATTGGCGGCAAAATGAAAGCTCTGAGAAACTCTTCCAAAGAGGCAAAGGGAAAACTCAGGGTCATACAGGATTTCAGTGAAGGGGGCACATGCAGTCAAGCACACACTCAGGCAGAGGCTGCTGCTAGTCACGAGGAGCAGATGTCACCGTCAATGATTTTCGTACTTTTCTAGGTAGAAGATGCAAGACTTTGGGCCATAAAATCTTCTCCTGAAAATACCTAACTGTCTGAAGGACTGTTCAGCCAGTATTCCGAGAGCACAGAGTGCCTCACTTCTGACCTCCGTCATGAACTCCTCTCACGGAGTGTTGGAGGTGAGCGGTGGCAGCAGCTCGTGATTGAATCCAAGCAGAGTTAGCTGGCGAGTGCCAACCTGATCCGATCCTTGGAGAGGCAGGTGCCAAGTGCCACTTTTTAGTTAGCACTTTCCACATGCCTGTGGGCCCCAGCCACTCTCCATGGAATGTAGCAGATGCAACAGCAGAAAGCTCTTTTCATGGTTTCAGAGATTGTGGCAACATGGGTCATTCAGTGCAAACTTAAGAGAAACTGATGCACATTCTCCAGATGAAATGAAAACGCATTTCCATGTGCCTGCTAACCCTTCCCTGTGGCTCAGCCTTATGTTTTCACATTTGCTTCACTTCTATTTTTTGCTTTGATTTTCCACCAAATACATCTTTCATCAATCCCAAGATTTGTTTTGGAGCATGGGGTAACATTGGAGAATGTTTTAAAAATGATTATCCACTTGTCCCAAACAACCCATCTTTTCTCAGCTGTACCACTTCAGCTTGCATTCAGTTCTCAGAGGTTTTTTTCCATTTCTGGGTTTTCCATTCTGTTCCACTGAATGGTCTGCTGCTTCTAGCATCAGCAGTACATGTCCAACGTTCCCCTCCTTATTATTCCTCTTCAGAATTCTCTTGGAAATGTTTACCTCTAAATTATTTGACATGAATTCTAACCATCACTATGCCCCCTTAAAAAGAATTCTTAGTTTAGTGAGGCTTTTGATGGTAATTATGTTAAGAGAATTAACTGAGAATCAATCTCCTGTAACAGTGTATCCAGGTACATGGTATGTCTCTCAATTGGTCTCATTTTATGTCCTTCTTTAGCTTTTGGTGTCTTTTTTCCTTATGTAAGTCCTGTATATTTCTTGATATATTTATATATGGGTTTTTTCCATTTCTTTATTGTGATGGTGTATTACTTCTTCACTACAATTTATAAATGATCATTGGATATCTGTGGTTTGTTTTATTTTCTTTTGTTTTGCTTTTGATAGCAGGAGTGAAGAAAAATGTTTAAGCTGTAATTCTGTTATAGGAGACAGAGGAGACAGTTTGTGGCGGTACTTAAGGAAGGCACAGACCGATTGGTGTAGATTTCACCAAATGTCATAACTGAAGAACAGTATGCAGATGAAAATTTAAAAATCAAGTAAAATGCAAACGTGGAAGGCAGAGGGGAACAAAGAGGATTGGGGAGAACGTCTGAAACTGAAGAATACTTCTAATGTTTCTGGCAAGGCCAAAGGAGAGTCCCGGAGCCTAACACGCCCAATAAAGAAATCCCACTTTTTCCAGAAATGGGCTTGTACTGTACCCCTACCCTGCTAGTCAGAGGCTAGGAGCAGTTGTGGGAAACACGGCCATGCTACAGACACAGATGTGGGTCCAGGACAGCTGCTGGGGCATAGGAATGTGTCCTAAGTGGGCTCCCGGGTTTGCCCAGGACTGGGGGATTCTTGGGACCCAGGACTATCAGTGATAAAATCAAGACAGTCCTGGGGAAACTGGCATGGTTAGCTCCCCTCTCCCTAACACCGCAGACCTGATCTGAACATTTTCTTGCCTGGCATAACCCTCATCTCTGTGGCTCCTTTAGAATCATGGCAGCTTACAGCTGCAAAATGTTTTCACCCTCTTCCTACTTTGGCCATCTAGCCAGAGCAGACAGCATCTGTGATTCTGAGATTCCTTAGGCAGAATGGGGCACTTGTAACTTTTCTTGGTAGCTCTCAGACATTGAAACTCTCGGAGAATGCAAGTTAAAATTTCAGCTAGGTCCTGTTTTACTTCCATACTTTCCCGTCGAATCCAGACTAACCCCTGTGTCATGGGCCCTCCAGCACTGTGAGGGCACAGAGCAGGCCTACTTTAACCCTCCCACAAGGGCCTTTGCTTCTGAGAAGAAAAAGGCAAATGCTGGCACTGAGCTTATTTCCTCAGTACTATAGTCAGCCCCTAGTGCATTTCCCACCTTCAACAAAAATGGGTGAGAATCTCTGCTTCACAAAGTCTTCAGCCATTTTTATTTGCTCCAGAATCTGGGCCAAACATAGGGCCTCTTAGATTTATAGGGGTTTGGTGCCAAGAAATTGTTACGACCATCCTCTTGGTGGCCAATATTTTTTTCACTGGAAACAAATTGAGTGGCTCAGCCTCCACCCTGAGACCCAAGTGGGTTCTTGTAGGGGAAGGAGGTAGGCAGAAGCTTAGCATCACTCTTTAGAACCTGGCATGTGGGGGACTCAGTGTTAGCAGAGTAAGGCACAACTACATCCCCTGTGACTACTGAGGTCTTCCTTGTCTCATATGTATTTTCTTCCTCATGTTTTCTATCTTTTTAATAGTAAATATAGGTTGCTTTTGCATAGATATATAGTGTGAATTGTTCTAGTTAAAATAATAAAATAGCTATAAACATCCTTACAGAAATATGAGATCTATAAAATTTTATCTACTAGATTATAAATTATATAATTAATAAATTTAAAATTAAATACTAGCCTACAGAACCTTTTGGAAGGGACGTGAGGATTCACACTTCATTTGGGGGCAGTGGCTAAAAAGACTAAGACCAAGAAATAATCTATTTATTCGGTTTACTAATCATAAACCATTGCTTTACTGAATGTGAATTATGCTAGGCCAATCTTAAAATCACTCAAGAACTAAGCTCCTGTAACCAATACCCCAGAGATAAAAGCATCATAAGAGAATACTATGAAAAACTATATGAAAACAAACTGGACAACCTGGAAGAAATGGACAAGTTTCTGGAAACATACAGCCCACCAAGACTGAATCAAGAAGAAACAGACCACTTGAATAGACCAATTACTAGAAATGAAACAGAAATGTCAATAAAAAAAAAAAAAACCTACCTGTAAACAAAACTCCAGGACCAGAAGGCTTCACTGGGGAATTCTACCAAACAAACAGAACTCAGTGATCCTTCTCAAACTCTTCAAAAAGAATGAAAAGAAGGGAGTACTCCCAAACTCATTCTATGAAGCCACCATCACCCTAATATGAAAACCAGACAAAGACACTACCAAAAAAGAAAATTACAGGCCAGTACCCACTAGTGAAAGTAGATGCAAAAATCCTCAACAAAATATTAGCAAACAGAATCCAACAACACATAAAAAAAAATCATACACCACGATCAAGTTGGATTCACCCCAGGGACACAAGGATGGTTCAACATATGCAAATCAATCAATGTAATACACCACATCCACAAAAGAAAGGACAAAAACCACATGATACTCAGTAGATGCAGAAAAAGCATTTGAGAAAATTCACCTATTGATGGTAAAAACTCCCACCAAAGTGGGTATAAAGGGAACATATCTCAACATAATACAAGCTATTTATGACAAACCTACAGCCAGCACAGTACTCACCAGTGAAAACCTAAAAACCTTCCCACTAAAATCCGGAACAAAACAAAGATGCCACTCTCACCACTTCTATTCAACATAGTCTTGGAACTTCAAGACACAGAAATCACGCAAGAAAAAGAAATAAAAGGGATCCAAACTGGAAAAGAAGAGGTAAAATTTTAATTATACACACAGGACAGGATGCTATATATAGAAAACCCTAAAAGTTCCAAACACAAACTACTAAAGCATAGAATTCAGCAAGAGAGCAGGATACAAGATTAACATACAAAAATCAATTGCATTTCTTTACACTAACAATGAATCAACAGGAAACGAAAGTAAAGAAAGGATCCCTTTTAAAATGCATCTAGAAAATAAAATACTTAGGAATAAATCTGACCAAGGAGGTGAAAGACTTGCACGTGGACAACTACAAAACTTTGATTAAGGAAGTTAAAGAACACTTTAAAAAACAGAAAGATACCCCACGCTCTTGGGTTGGAAGAATCAATATTGTTAAAGTGGCCATTCTGCTCAAGGCAATCTACAGATTTCCCCATCAAATTATCCTGGACATTTTTCACAGAACCGGAACAAATGATCCTGATCCTAAGATTTGCACAGAATCACAAAAGACTCAGAATTGCCAAAGCCACATTGAAGAAAAAGAATGAAGCTGGGAGAGTAACTGCTCCCCGGCCCAAATTCACACAGTATTACAGACTGACAATCATCACAACAGCACGGTATTGGCATAAAAATAAGACATATGGATCAATAGAACAGAATAGAGAGCCCAAAAATAAACCCACAGACCTACGGTCAACTCATCTTCAACAATGGAGACATGAATATACAATAGAGAAAAGACAGTCTCTTCAGCAAGTGGTGTTGGGTAAACTGGATAGCAGCCTGTAAATCCCCATACACAAAACTAAACTCAAAATGGCTTAAAGACTTACATATAGGACAAGACACAATAAGCCTTCTCGAAGAAAATACAGGCAAGACATTCTCGGACACAAATCTTAACAACGTTCTTAGGGCAGTCTACCCAGGCAGTAGAAATAAGAGCAAAAATAAACAAATGGGACCTAACTGAACTCAAAAGCATTTGCACAGCAAAGAAAACCGTAAGCAAAACTAAACGACAACCTACAGAATGGGAAAAAAATATCTGCAAATGATGCGACTGACAAAAGCTTAATTTCCAGAACATATAAACAGCACATACAACAGAACAACAACCACAACCACAACCACCACAACCACCACAACAACCACCACCTGATCTGAAAATGGACCTAAACAAGACATACAAATGGCCAACAGGCATATGAAAAAATGCTCAATATCACTAACTATAAGGTAAATGCAAATTAAAACTACCATGAGGTGTCACCTCACACCAGGCAGAATGGCCATCATTCAAAAGTTCATGAAGGATATAAATGCTGGAGAGGGAGTGGAGAAAAGGGAACCCTCCTACACTGCTGCTGGGAACGTAGTTTGGTGTAGCCATTATGGAAAATAGTATGGACATTCCTCAAAAAGCTAAAAATAGCCTTCCCATATGATTCAGCAATCCCACTTCTCCGTCTCTATCTGGAGGGAACTCTAATGGGAAAAGACACCTGCACCCCAATATTCACAGCACCGCTATACACAATAGCCAAGACATGGGAGCAACCTAAATAAAGCAACAGGTAACCGGATAAAGAAGCTGTGGTATATCTATACAATAGAACACTACTCTACAAAATAAAATAAATTACTTTGTCATAAAAAATAGTAAAAAATAACGCCATTCACAGCAACATGGATGGACGCCCTTCCCCTCCCCACCAGCGGCGCCACCACCCCATGAACATGCACGGCACTTGCCTCCTGGTAGCCCACTGACCTAGAAACAAGTGTCTCAGGAACCTGGGGCAGCAGCGGGGAAAGGGGCACTGCCCCTGGCAAGCTGGTCGATTTGCCCTCACCGCCCCAGGAGCATGGCCTGGGGGCGGCCTCTGCTGCCCCAGCTTCGCTGGAAGCACGTCCCCAGGTCAGCCTGCTCCCCCGGGAGGCGGGCGGGTGCGGTCAGGGAGCGGCCGCTACTGCGGCAGCGGTGATGGTGGGATTTGGGCTGCCCCATGCAAGCGCAGGACTTGCTCCCATTTCCCGCTGCCGCGGCGCCCTCACTCTGACTGCACGTGCCTGCCTCCCAGGAGCAGACTGACTTGTGAGCTGGGTCACGCGAACATGGGGACATAGAGGCCGCCCCCAGGCCAGGCCTTGGGGCAGATAGGAGCAAGCCTACCAGAGCATCACGGCAACCCCTCTACCCCTGCGGCTGCCACCTCCCGCCCAGACCCCTGAACGACCACGCCCGCCTCCAGAGAGCAGGCTGTCCTGGGAACGTGCCTTCAGCGAACCAGGTGCAGCAGATGCTGCCCCCAGGCCAGGCCGCCCCCAGGCCAGGCCGCCAGGGAGGTCGGAGCGAACAGACCAGCTCGCACGGGCTGAGCCCTCTCCTCGCCGCCGCCGCCGCCAATGCCGCCGCCCCCGCACCCTGACAGCACCGCGTCTGCCTCCCAGGAGCAAACCGATTGAGATTCCTAAAAAAACTAAAGATAGGCTTGTCAAAAGCTTTTCATTTCGGGGACAGGCCAACAAGTACCCAAGGGCCCAGACCTTGCCGGTTATCCCGCCCCAAGTCGCCTGCGCCCGGGAGGGTCCAGGGCGGCCTCCGCTAGCCAGGCAGGTCCGCCTAGGCAGAAAGGTGGTGGGAAGTGCTCCGGGAGCGTCCGGCGCCCTCCCACCTCCCCGGGCTGCAGCCGCTTTCCCGAACTCAGGTACGAGCGGCGGCAAAGAGGCGGGGTTCAGGGACTACTAATGGGGGGGGGCACCAGGAACCATGGCTGCAGGCCACGGACCCACTTCAGGTTCCTAATCGGCCGCCCCACCGGGCATCACCGACGCACCCCTACCTACGCGCCTCCCCAACTGCGCAGCCCAGGCCTCACCTGCCTGCTCCCTAACCTGCGCGCCCCCACCAACGCCCCCTTACCTGCCCGGCAGCAGCGGCGTAGGCGACGACAAGCGGCTGTCCGGACCCCAGGCAGCGTTCCTCCGGAGGGGCTGGTCCAGGAGCACTCGGCTCCCGCCAGCTCCCACACGCTCTGGACAGAGCGCAGCGGCCTCGCATCCTCCCGTCTGTGCGTCCGCGCGTGCGCGCCGCGCCCCTCCTCCTCCGGGCCGCAGCGCGGACGCTCGGGTTGGGTCTTCTGCTGTACCGGACCCGAGGAGTGCGGCCTGGCGGGCCCGGGCGGTGGGGCGGACCCCCATCCCCAGCGCCCTCACCCTGCCAAGGACAGGATCTCCGCACCCAGCAAGAACCACCTCCGGGCCGGGGCCGGGCCACACCCACCGGCCAGGGCCGGGCCACACCCACCGGCCAGCTCCACTCCCCCTGCTCGCCGCCCCTCCCACCCCATCGGTGCCTCCACACCCCCAGCCAGGACCCGTCCCCGACCAGATCCCCAAGGCGAGTTTTTTTCCTGCTTACACCGAGGTCCCCGTCCCCACACCCTGCCCCACCACTAGGTCGTAACCTACGGCAACCTGCACCCCAAGCTGACCCCTCAAGCCTCAGCCTGGCTCCCCCCACCATCCCGAGATGGTCCCCTCATCCCCGGATTGCACCTCAGACGTGTCGCCCGCACTCCGAGCGCCCCTCACCCCGGGCCGGCCCCTTGACCCCCTCAGCCTGTCTCCCCTCACTGTGAGATCCCCCCTCAATCCCAGTGCACCCCTATCCTGAGCTGACTGCCTCACCCCTCATCCTCTGGGGGACAGGGCTGTCTGGGCTCAGGTCACCATGGCGACAGCTGCCACACAGTTATCCTGTGCAGTGTGTGCCCATAGCCCTGTGTCTGAGGCTCCGAGGTGCCTCGGGCAGGCTGGAGGTGGTTTCAATTCCCACCTGGGCGCCCTGCTGCCCCCCCACCCATGCCCTATGCCTCCTCTGAGGCAGCAGGTCAGGGTGTCCCTGGATAAGCCCCGCTTGCCAGTGGGCCTTGGGTGGCTGATGGCGTGGATGGCAATCCAGGCCCCAATGGAGAAGGCGCTGGACACCTGTGGACCTGAGGGGGAAGAGGGGTGGGAGGGGGTTGGCGGCCCAGATGAGAGGCACAGCAGGCGGTGGGCTGTGTGCTTGGCCTGAGTTCTGGCCAGGTGGGTGCAGGGACCAAGTTCATTTATGCTGAGGAAGAAGGACTGGAGCTTTTAAATTGTCCCCATTAGGAATCCAAGGACCAAGAGCAAAGCGGGCAGCTGCATTTGCCAGGCCACCTTGGAACCCGCTTCAACGCTGGTACCTCCCATCCAGAGAAGCCTGACTGTTGATGGGTGTATGAGACCCCCATACCCACACCCACCCCCCCGCTCACACGTGCCCTGCCCCTTGTAGTTTACAGGCAATTGAAGGGAGTTTGACAGGTAACTTTACCCAGTGATAATTGTTCCTTTCTCTGCTGGAGATCAGTTCCAGCCATAGTCATGGTGAACATGACAGGGCTCCTATAGGAACCCCAGCCTGGATTGGAGGAGGCCCTGCCACAAACATCCTCTTACCTCTCACCAAAAGGCACCATAATAGAAAAGAACAGATCTGACTGCATATTAGATCTGTTCCTTTTTTCTTTAAGGCTGTGCCTTGTTTTCTAGACTGTCTTGCTAGCTCTGCATCTTTTGTAAAACAATGTTGCCTTTAGCCTGAAATAGACAGGAGAGCCTATTGTCAAGGCTCTGACCTTTAAGGATATTAAGGCTTTTGCACACTTACAAAGATAGCAAGCTGCAGAATAGAAAACATATGTTTTGTTGGAGGTTTACTTGGACACCATTATCTGACCAACGTGGACGGGTGCAAGAATGAATAATTCGAAGAACAAACAATTCCTACACCAAGAAGTTTGCAACAACCAACCACACTCCCTCCCCTTTTTAGTATCAAAGGAGCCTAATTCTGACTTGGGAAAGTTGATTCTTCAGGACATTAGTCTGACATCTTCTTGGTCTTCCAGCTTTCAAATAAAGTCACTATTCCTTGCCCCAACATGTCGTCTCCTGACTTATTGGCCTGTCCTGTGTCGAGTAGAACGAGTTTGTACTAGGTAACTGCACCTCACACCTTCCCAGTACAAGACGACCTTTACTTCCTATCTCAGAAAAGAGCCGAACAATACAATAGTAAACGATACACAAATCCATTCTAATCAGAGAAATACGAACAAACATGAAATGCTATTTTCCCACCTATCTAAGTGGTAAACTTTTGCAAAGATGTTCCCAGTGTTGGGAACCCTGTTCAGAAACCTTTCACAGGCTGCCAGTGGCAGTGGCATGTAAAGGGTACACACATTTGGAAAGCATCCATTTGTTCATGTCTATCAAACTTTTAATGTGCAAACCTTCTGCCCAGCAAATTAACATCTACAGAGAAACTTTTTACTCTGTACATTTCAGTATTGTTTATGTTTTCACCGTAATATGTATCACCTGAGGAATTTAAAAATACATTTTTTAATGTTTTTAAAACTACTGAACTGTAGGCTTCTGTAAACATTTTCTTCAGCTTTGTAAATTTACTACTCTGGAGGAAAAAATCAAGTGAATTTTCTGGGTTTTTCCAGGAGTGATTAGCAGCAAAACTTGAAAACAAGACTCTGAGTTTGTCTTTGGGAGAGGCCTGCAGGAGCCCAAGGACAGACCCAGTGGTTTCAGGGTTGGGGTTAGGGCCTGGAAGGGGCCAAGGAGCTGAGTGAGATACGCTAAATTTTAAATGTCACCTGGGAAGCAAGACTGTGGCAAGAAGCCCAGGAGTCCCCACCATCCATTCTCAAAGACTCATAAGGCTCATGAGAGAAACACAGAGACACTCACTAGGATCCCAAATATCTCTGGACAGGCACAGATACTGCAAACTAGTGCAAAACTGCAGAACACCTACTAAAGAACACTCTACCCAGTAGAAATTAAAGCCCTCCTTCTTCAAGGGGATGTAGAAGAATGTTTAAAATGTATATATACACACCCTTCCCCATGCCTTCCCCGCTAGACACAAACACAGGCCCCCTTTGAGCAGTGGCTGCAGGGGCGAGGGTGTGGGGAACCAGGAGGTTGGGGTCCCTTTTCACATCCAGGACATGTACGGTGCTTGGGGTCTGAGGACGCTGCCACAGCATCTCCTAGAACCCGAAACCTTCAATTCCCTGGTGACTCTGCCACCACAGAGGTAGCAGGGAGAACCTGAAGCCTTCCATTCCTTGCCACTCCCTCCCCACCGCAGGCGGCAGTGAACTCTGGGCCTCGACGCCCAGGTGCTGCCAGGTCCACCTTTGAGGACCAGATCAAGGTCAGGCAGGTGAAAGACGGGACAGGGACTCCTGGCTGCTGCCCAGGCAGAGTCAGGAACATTGGGAGGGGCTGTGGGCTTTGGGAGCATCTGCTGCCTGAGGCCAGTCTTTGGAGGTGGATGTTGTGTACATTCTGGGACCCCACAGCGCCCTGCACCCTTCCTCCCAGCTGGCTTGCTGTTGCTGGGTGCTGCTTTCAGACTTGCTGGGGGGCGGGAGGCTGGCCTGGCAGCCTCAGAGCCCTGGCAGCCTGGGGCCGAGCAGGAGGCCGGCAGGAATGCACCAGGGCAGCACGGAACAGAGGCCGGAGCAGGGAGTTTGCTGCCTCCCACCCAGGAGAAGGGCGCTTGTTTCCACCACGCTCCTGTGCCAGGGCAAAAAAGCTGATTCGCCACCCTTGCCCTGGGCAGAAGCACGTGTGCGGCTGGCAGGTTGCAGGCATGTGTGGGCAGGCATGCAAACTCCCACATGTGTGAGTGTGGTGTGCAGCAGGGCTTATGTGAATGTGCACCCTTGAAGGCAGTATTCAGTTGAACCACTTTTTGCCTGTGGCAGGTCTGTGGCTGTGTGCAAGAGGCGAACCCCTGGGAGCAAAGTTCTAACCCTCCCCCACCAAGGACCTAAACCTGGAGGGTTTTGTTAACTCAATCCACCAGCAAAAACCCACCCTATGCCTTTGTCCTCTGGAACCCTCTGGCCTCCAGCCTCCATGGCTGCAGCTGCGCCAATAGGCAGAGCTGTGTTTTCTGGGTAAACACACAGCCCAATACCCTTGTGCACATCCAGCGTGCACACACAGACTGAGCCTGTGGGTGACCGTGTGTGCACACTGCTCTGGGATGTGGCGCGGGAGAGGCAGAGGGCATGTCCCCACCCAGTGTGAAGGTGGTGGGAAAACAGGAGGCAAGAGACCCTGACTGGCTCAGTGAATGGGCCCTGGAGGTGGAAGACCATGGCCTGCAGGAGCCGAGAGGTGGGGCTCCCTGAAAGCCCTGCACAGGAAAATGGCAGCTAAGCTGGGACCCACCAAAAAGGGGTGATAGTGAGGGTGAGCAGGGTCTCGGTGGAGGAAACGGCCAAGCAAAGGCCCTGTGGCAAGGGAGACTGCAGGGGTGAGGCTTAGACAGGAGCTGGAGGGGAGGAGAATGGCAGCACCGTCCAGGGCTTTGGAGGGAACCAGGCCAGACTACAGAGCCCTGTAGGCCTCAGCCTATGTCCTGGGAGTGATCTTAAACAGAGGTGGTGACTTGGGCTGATGGACATACCAGAGAGATGGTGGACGTTCTTGGGGCCAGGTGCATATTGAGTGGCCTGGAGCAGCGCCCACCCACACCTGCACTGGACTCCAGACTTCACTCGCCACCACAGAATGGCCCCCGCCCTGTCACCACCCACGGCTCCCATCAGTGTGCAGTGCGAACTGACCCACAACACACCTCACGTATCCCACAAAGGCAAGGATGCACGGAATAGAATACAGGTGTGCACCGCCCTGGAATCTGGGCCCCATGGTGGATGCTCATGTCCCAGGACGCGAGGTCTCTCCAAGGACACCAGGGCGGCCAGGCACCGGGAGAGCCCCTCTTCTCACCCACTGCCTGTTAACACTTGATGGAAAAGCAAGGCCTGAGGGGGGAAAGCTTCAGCTGGAACTCTGAGTCCCCACCTCATCCTGGGCACAACTGCAGGGGACAGAGATACGAGCCCCCTCCCCCCACAGGGAGACCCCAGGACCCCTGGATGCAGCTGGATGGGAACCCCCGGTTTCATGTCTCCTTCTGCCACAGGACCGCACGCACGGAGCCTTCCCTGCACCACCGTCTCCTCCTGCCTCACAGCGGAGGGGAGGACTGGAGCTCCGGGATAAAGACCCAAGCACGCTGGGGGGGCCCTGATGGCCCACCCCTCCCCCACCCCTCCTTTTTTTCCTATTTCATCTCTACTAACTGAAAAGTGACAAGTGATGAGAGCAGCAGCGAGGGGCTTGAGTGCAAAGGGGGTCTCCTTCCCACCCCAGACCTCAGGTTCTTCTGTAAATGGGTCCCAGTTGTCCTTCAAGAATGTTCTGTGCCTCCACATGCAAAGTGTTTGTCTTTTAAGTGCTTTAGATGAATGGAAGCATTCTGTGTGCAGCAGGGGCACCTGGCTCACCCCCTCCCACTGCCCCCACACCATCACCCCCCCACCCCACCATTGCCCTACCCCAACACCCTCTCACCCCAACACCATCTCACCCCTCACCGTTTCATCCTCACCCCATTCCCCACTATTGCCTCAGTCTCTGACTTCCACCATTGCCTGCCATCGCCTACCCCCCCACCATCTCAGCCCCATTGCCCTCTACACCCCTCATCCTCACCCCCATCTCCCTGGGGACCCCCACCCCCCTCTGGCTCTCCATTATGTTCCTGCTGATCCCACCACCCACCTCCCTGCCCATGGGGTCTGTAGGCATCCTTGAGGGCTCACTTGGAGGAGGCACAGATGGGGTCTCAAGGCCCTCAGGGCCTGCTGGGTGACTGTGGGTCCCAGAGAAGCCCCCAGGGCAGGCGGTTTCCAGAGGCTCAGAGGCTGTGGTGGACAGTGTGATGAGACCCTGGCTGTCCCCATCCACTCCCAGCTGTGGCCAGTTCTGGGCATGCCGACTCTCAGCTGAGACTGGGCGGAGGAGGGGCTACAATCAGAAGACCTGAGGTGCTAGAGAGTGGGGTCCTTGGACCTCTGCGGGTGACCCAGGTGGCCTGGCTGATTCACTGATCCAAACCTGCCTGGGGGTGGAGGGGGCCCACGAAGCCCTGGGCCCACCCCCTTGAACAGGTGCCCCAAGCCAGCCCAAACCTCCCTCTTTGGCGTGGGGACTTCGACAGCACGTCTCACTGCTCAGAGGCTGAGACGCAGGGTAGGGAGTCCTGCGGCCCCGCCAGAGTACAGTGCTGGAGCTGTCAGGGCCACCCTGGGCAGGTGTCGGTGAGGCCCAGTTGTCCCAGAGTGATTTCAGGACGTGAGAGGGTGCCCTCCGCCACCTGCTGTCCCTGCTCTCCACCCGAGCCCTGACTGTCTGGTCCCCCCTCACTGGGGGCACCTTTAGAAAGGCTTCCTCTCAACAGCAGCATGTGCACACACACACACACACACACACACACAGGCTCACTCTGCTGCCTATGCACACACTCCCTCCCTCCCACGCCTCCACACTCTCTCACACACACATACAGATGTGCGCCAACTTGCTTACACATGTCCCTCAGTCCCAGCCTGTCCCAGCCAGGGGACCCACAGCCCTGCTCCTGGCTGCTGCATCAGCCTCCTCCCCGGAGCTCAGCCTGGGCTGCAGGTCTAGCTTGGCCTGTCTCCGCCCAGCCCAGCCCAGCACTTGAGACACAGCTGGTGGTGGCCCTGAGCTCTGCCCGGCCCACACTCTCTGTCAACCTCCCTCACCCCAGCTGTTCCAGGGAGGAGGGAGAGGGCGCCCCACATGTGTTGGGGAGGCCCAGGTCGGGAGCCTTGGTGCCTGTGGGTACTAGGGACCGGGGCCTTCCCTGCCTCTCTTGGGACGGACAGTCCTGATGCAGCCAGTGGTGCAGATGGGGCAGTTTCAGGGGCAGCAGGAGCCAGGAGACCTGGGCTCCATGAATCATGTCCAGACTACATGCCCCCTTACTCCACCCTCATCCCCGCTCTGAGGTGTAGGAGCTCTGTGGTCCCCACCGGGCCAGGCCTGCCCCAGCTTCCCTGGGGCCTCAGTGCTGCCTGCCCAGCCGCCAGGCGCCCTCCTGACCACCTTTTCTGATCTTGCCACCATCCCCACACTATCCCCATGTGACCTTGGACCGGTGACCTTGGATGAGGCCCTCTTCCTGGGACAGATCCACGCCTGGTGTGTGGCATCACTCATAGGCCAGGAGCTGGGCAGGCATGGAAGCTGTCTCCCTCTTGGGGCTCAGTGGCTTGATCTGGGAGCAGGGGCACATGGAGAGGAGAGGGCAGTCACCTATGTCACCCAGAATTTCAGGAGCCTCCCATCCTCGTGAGAGTGCCCTGCTCCCACGGGATGCCCCAGCAGATGGGACTGTCCCCACCTGGGGCTCTCCCAAGAGCATGGTTGTGTGCACACAAGTGCATGTGTGCAAGGATGTGTGTGCATGCTCGGGGGCACAGAATGCCGTGGGAGCTTGGAGGAGGAGGGCATGTCTGCTCTTGGGAGGCTCAGATTTCTAGGGCAGCCCCGTGTCCTGAAGGATAGGTGGGTGTTTGCCGGGCAGAGGGCAGGGCAGCCCAGGACTTGCCATGGCCTAAGCAAAAGCCTGAGCACAAGAGTGTCTTCAAGGCCTGCAGGTATTTGGGGTGACAGAACCCTGAGCAAACAGGTGTGATGAGGGTGAGGGTCTGAACGGGGTGGCCTGGAGCAAAGCCAGCACAGGACGAGGCCCCTCTCTCCACCCTCCAGCAGCTGGCCTTCTGGGGTACCTTTTCTGTCCTCCTGGGCAGCTCAGTCTAACTTCCAGCCCTGGGGGCCCCTGTGCCCAAGTGTGTGGGCAGGGGAAGGAGGCCTCCCTGGGGGCTGGGCCGGGCAGGCATGGTGGGCGTTGTGGGTTTCTTGAGAGGCCCAGCCCTGCTGGCAACCTGGCCCCACCAGGTGCCCCCTCCCGGCCCGGTGGGTACACCTCTCTGGTCTGCCCCCACCTCTCTGCAGTGAGTGGAGTATGGCCAGGGGGCTCCTTATGGCAGGCCTGGGGTGCCTCACAGTCAGCCAGGGGACTGGGGGCTGGTTGGCTGGCACAGGCTGTGAGTGGGGGCAGATGGTGGCCGTGGGTCTGCAGGGAAGGCTAGTCTACCACCCCACTTGGCTCTGTGCTCATGAAGGGAGGCCTGCCTGGGCCCCCCTGCCCCTTCTCACCCCCCCCCCCCCAGGAAGGGGAAAAAAGGCGAGAGGAGCCTGGCATTTGAGAGGAGCGGAGCGGCGGTGGCTGCCAGAGAGGGAGCGGCGGGCGCAGGCTGCAGAGGGTACGGCGCTGGCGCCACCCTGGCGAAGCGAGCGCGGAGCCGGCGAGCCTGGAGCACAGGGGGCCGCGCAGCGTCCTGGCCAGGCCCGGCCCGCGCGCCCCACATCGCCCGCAGCCTGGGCACCCGGGCCTCCCAGGCGTCAGGGGAGCCCTGGCCGGCGTGGGGACGGGAGGGTGCCTGCGTGGGCCAGCTGGGGCGCTCCCGGGGGCGTCCCGGCTAGACCTGGAGCTGGCCGGGGATGGAGGGGCGGGGGGCGCGGCGGCGATAGGAGCCCACCCTCCGATCCCGGCTCAGCCCCCAGCGACGCGGGCGCTCCTGGGGATTTGCAATTCGCTGGGTTAAGTCTTGAGGCCGCTACTGCTGGGGAAGGCAAGAAAGGCTGCGGCGCGGGGCTGCGGGCGCGACGAGAAGGGGTGCAGCGAAGGTGGGAGGGGGGCAGGGGAGGGACGGGTGGCCGGATTTTCTAACTTCACATTTGGCGCTTCGCAGCTCCTAAGTTTGCTCTCGGATCTCGGGAGTTTGGAACCCCGCCCCCGCCCCCAGCTTCTCCCCTCGCCTTCCTCCAGCAGCGGGGACGGAATCTGACAGGTCTTGGCTCACCCGCACCGGTCACGCTGAGAAAGGGGCGACCTGGACGTGGGAGAGGCCCCTCGGCGCTGCTCACCTCCCCTGCACACACCAGGGGCAGGCTGCGGAAGGCGTTCCCCGTTGTGTCCCCCAACACATACAGGCGCTGGCAGGGGTCTTAGGGAACTCCAGATGTACCCCACAGCACACACAATCTCAGGGAGGTTCAGGAGAGACACGTCATGGCTCCTTCCCCTCATCAGACCCAGAGCCCCTACAGACATTGGAGGGGCCCGAGATGTCCTCCGGTGGGCAGAGGCGGCCGGCCCTCAATAGTTGCCGTGCTCGCTTGGACCCACGGAGCTGCCTCGAGGAATAAGCCTGGCCCCTACCCCTTCCCGGGCAGGCCGGGGCCCTGGGCCCAGCCAGGAGCCCTCTCCCCCTAGTCCCCACGGCTCTCTGGGCAGGGTTCAGCACGTCTCGGGCCTGCCTCGGGAGGGAGCAGCAGAGCTGAAAATCGTGGTGAAGCGAGGTGGCCGGAAAGGCTTGATAGAAGCTGCGGCTCCAAGCCTCAGCACCTCTGCTGGGCGGCGGTGGCTCCTGCTGGGTCACTTCCTAGGCAGCCCAGAGGGATGGCCCACTCAGACACCCAAGCCCCGGCCCGCTGAGCGTCTTACCTTTCCCAGCCTTATTTTCGGCTTCCAAGTTTCTTCCAGTGCAGGGAGCCAGGATGGGAGCGGACAAGCCCTAAGCCATCCCTCCTTCACATCCTGTAGGTGTACGGTGCTTGGAGTCTGAGGAGGCGGCCACAGCGTCTGGTAGACCCCGAAGCCTTCCTTCCCTGGCGACCCCAGCCGCCACCAAGGTAGCAGGGAGAACCCGAAGCCTTCTGTTCCTTGCCGCTCCCTCCCCACCGCAGGCGGCAGCGAAACTGCATCCCGACGCCCAGCTGCCGCCGGTGGGGCTCCGAGGACCCGAGCAAGGTCAAGCAGGCGAAGGAGCGGGCAGGAGCCGCGGCGACCAGGGGCCGAGGGTGAGGCCGGCGGGAACGCGCCAGGGCAGCGAGGCTCTGCTGGCGGGCACGGCGCGGAGGCTCGAGCGGGGAGTCGGCTGCCTCAGTCGCGGGGAAGGGCGCTTGTTTTCTGCTGCGCTCCCGCGCCAGGGTGGACAAGGTGATTCGCCGCCCTCGGCAGCACGCCGCACTCCTACGGACCCCGGGCCGGGGGAGGACACAGCCAAGTTGTTGAGAAGGCCCCTGTCCGCAGGCTGTGGCTCCTCTTGCGCCTCGGTGGACGAGTCCGTGAAATGGGGCGAGGGTGAGGCTCTCAGAGCCTTTCCGGCTCAGGTCTTCGGTCCTCAACCGGACATCCACCGTGCTGGGCCCTCAGCGAGCTGGGTCTGCAGCGTCCCGGCCAGCCGGCCCGGAGGCAGCTGGGCCCGGCACCAGGCGGCGGCGGCGGCAGGGCCAGAAGAACGGCGGGGCGTGGGCGGCCTTCCATGGCGTCCTCGCCTCCTGGCCGGCGGGCCGGCCGGCTCCGACTTCGACTCCGGAGCAGGTCCCGGGGCCCAAGCCCGCCTCCTAGGGACGCCTCCAGCTCCTGCTCCTGCTGCGGCCCGGGGCTGCGGCGGCGGTAGCGGTGGGTGGCGCGCCGTCTCGTTCCGCGGAGAGAGGCTTCCGCGCGCCGGCCGCCTGCCCGCCCCTTGTCTCCTCCGCGGCCTGGGCGCCAGCCCCCGGGCCCCCACCCTCTCGCAGGTTCCTGCGCTCCCCCCGCCAGGACCGGAGCACCGTCACCCGTGTCTCCCCACACTCCCCAGGCCCCTGGCTTCTGGGCCCCACGCACAGGCCAGAGCTAGCGCGTTTGTGTACAGGTGTGCCACGCGCGCACGTACGTGTCCGGCCGGCAGGTTGCCAGCATGTGTGGGCAGGCATGCAAACTGCCACGTGTCTGCATGGCATGGAGCAGGGCTTGTGTGAATGTGCGCCCTTGAAGGCAGTGTTTAGTCCAACCACGTTTTACCTGTGGCAGGTCGGTGTCTGGCTATGTGCAACCTCAGTACTGTTGACCTTCGGGGCCAGATTAGGACCTTGGTTGTCAGGGGCTGTCCTGAGCATGGGGGGAGGTTGTGAGGGTACCTGGACTCTACACACTAGATGGTGAATAGTAGCCTCAGCTGGCCCCCTGCCCCCTGAATTGTGACAACAAAAAATATCTCCAGACATTGCCACATGTCTCATGAGGAGAGACGTCACCCTGTTAAGCACCCCTTGGCTGTATAAGAACTATGCATATAAGAAAGATATGGTCTGGAAATTACTCTTTTCTTAAGAGACATTCAAAATGCTTCTGTTCAACCACAACCAGTATCCTCGTTCCTTGGATTACTAAGGTAATCATTTCAATTTCATCCAAATTCTGCCTCCCAATCCTTTCCTCATCCCTCCAAAAGCTTTGTAGCTTATCTGTTTATAAGACTTTCTGGTAGAGCTCAATGCAATGATTTGGTATAAGAAAGCTGAGGCCTCTGGTTAAATGAGTCATTCCACAGTCATGCAATGAGGACTTACTTGTTTTCCCATCGTGTCTGCTCCAGGAGATCTGGAGAAATATGTATGATGGAGTCCCTGCCTTCTAGGAGCTTAGAGTCAAAATTCTCATACATGAAAAATGATGCAAGTCAGGTCTTGTCGAGGGTCCAGGCTCCAACAGCATCTTGTTCACGCAGCTCTTTCCATCACAGCCCTTTGAGAAAGCTCTGCCCGGCCCACCCCCTCTCTTCAGTAGAGGGGTGAAGGTGTTCTTCAGAGGTTTCTTTTGCATGTTTTCATATCTAGTTCAAAATCCAAAAGCTTAGACTATTAAATCTAACCACTAAGACTCGACTAACACTAACTAGGTCCCTATAATTGTGCCAGGCTAGTTGCTTCCTTCAGAGCATTTAGTTCTTGAAACAACCCTAAAAGTGAACTATTCCTTTCCCTCAAAATCCTCCTGCTTCCTTTATACCACCACCCAGCACATGAGATCAGGAAAAAGGAATTTTGTGAAGCCTTGCGTAATAGTTGAGGGGACAAACAGGAATTAAACTCATCCAAATTCAGAAAAATCACTACTCTAGCAGATAATTAAAGAACAGAATTATATTTACCTCTCAGCTAATTTAACATATTGTGATTAATTTTTTTCAAAAGCAGTTGGAATTTATCTGGTACCTGGTTTTTAGCTTTGCTTTTATTCCCTTACAGTAAAGTGCCCTCAGTGAGTTATGTAAGTTGGAACAAGGTTCATTCCGTCTTTGGGTCTCCATATCCTTCTCTGCTTAAATGGGAAAAAATGGGTTGAAATGGATTGAATGGGTACTGAATTGACTTCTTGTTGTATTATCTCAGAGTGGTTCAAACTAAGACTCAATTTGTTGCTAGGTTTCCTAACAGCTTTATACACAGTTGGAAGGATGGAAATTGGACTAATAGATGTGGTTGGAGTCTGACTTCATAAAAGTTTCAAGTGTTTACTGCTTTCGCTGGGTAATGCAGTGTTCAAAACCTGGAGGGCTTCGTGGCTGAGTGGTGATGGCTGTGGGCTTCTCCATTTCGAGATTCCTGCTGAAACTGGCGATCTTGATTCTGGGCAGCTTTCAGGTGGGTAAAGGCCCAGGCATGGGCTGGTCTGCAGGTGTGGAGAAGGAAAGTAACATTTTCTGAGTACTTGACTGTCTTTATTTCAAAAATTCTTTAGTACCATCGAATTAGCTAAGTAACATGCCCAATGTCACACCAGGAGAAAATGGAAGAATTGAGGTTCAAACCCAAATTGTCTTGGCTGAGCTGTACTCTGCTTTCTCTGCAAGGGAGCCTCTCAGGGCCCCCTTGAATTAAGCATGCTTTACCTTTGGTGACCTTAACTCTTCCTTTTAGTGCCTCTGAACCTGACTTCAGGGACCTAATGCTGTCATGACCCTGATGTGAAGGACCTCACATTTGGTACCCTTTGGTGGAGAAGTGCTTTGGCTCAAGAAGGATTCCCTTACCGCAAAAAGTCAGAGCTAGGGGTGAGAGCGAATGGGCGGTCGGTAGACCAGCACCCCAGCCACTAGACTTTACACCTCTGTTTCCTGACTCAAAATCATAGGTATCAAGCTTCACATCACCCCTCGGCTTACTAGCTCTCATCTTGGGGCTGTCCTGGCCTCCATGCCCCCTTCCTTACACCCCCTTCCTTCTCTCACAGACACATGGTGAGGATCAGGCACAATGGAGACCCAATTCTGAAAGGTGCCAGGTATACTTTCACTTACCTTTACCTTTTTTATTTTGAGACCCATTGTTTCATTCCGGTTCCCCCTGTGGAGATGCACATGGAGGTAGGGGACTTGCTGTGCACATCAAATTTTATCATCCATCTACTCCCATGTTTACCTATGTCTGTGGGAAGTTAAAGGAACCACCCACATCCTCCCAGAATATAAACTACCCCTGGGTGAGTGTTAGATACAATAGTGGGATATTTATTCATCTAATGAAAAAGGGCAGAGTTTCCCAAAGTACCCAGTGTTCTTTTAGGTGGCAGCCTGTTGTTCACAGAATCAGCACCACGGCGGCTCTAATATTCCTCCACCTCTTCCGAATGCTCTTGGTTTAGGGGACCGAGAAGTTAAATGAATGGTTAGAAAAGCAGAGTGATACACCCAGTGTGAACAGAAGTGGGAGAACCTTGTGGAGTATGGCCTCAAGCAGGGTCTCCGTCTCGTCTCTCCTCGCCCCTTGTCCATAGCGTCTGGCATTGGGCAGGGAACAACAACAACCATAGTCACCATTTCTTTGAAGGCCCAGTTTAGGCCAAAAACATGTCAAGTTTCTCTAATGTCTACTTAAATCCAGTAATGTAGGTCTTTTATCCCAATTTCATACACAAGGTTAACTGAGGCTCAGAGAGTTCAGTTGAGGCCGGGTTAGGGAGTCTAGCAGGTGTTAAAAACACACTTTGATGTGAATTTTGCACTCTTAAGTGGTCTGAACCAGTCTTTGGATGGATCAGCTCCTCCATCTGAGGTGTCACCTAGGTTGGTGACTTGAACTGTTGCTTCAGATGTGACTGAATTTCCATTTATATTCTCTGTTTACAAAATAACTTACAGTGTGATAGCTATAATAGACACATAAAACACTGCCTTGGTAAATCTCTCGTTAACTATAAAAATGGTAGCTGGAAAACCTGGTTTATTGAGTATCTTCATTACAGGACTTTTAAAAATTTTATTTTATTTTGTTTTGTTTTATATTATTTGCCCTTGAAGTGTAGATTCAGAGCCTCTGGGAAACTTCCTAGCTGCTACTTCTTCTCCTTTTTTATTTATTTTTGGAGGGGGGCAAGTAATTAGGTTTATTTTTTTGTTTATTTAATGGAGGGACTGGGGATTGAACCCCAGACCTCGTACATGGCAAGCAGGTACTCTACCACTGAGCTATACCCACCCACCCCTGCAATTTTTTGTTTTCAAATTGGGGGTGTTCACTTTTCTTTTATTGTGGACAACACAGCTCATCCCTGTAAGTTTGAAGTTGGTTAAGTTCCAGACTCTTCAAAGCCTTGCTCAAATCCACCCTCAGCCCTTGCCTTCCTAGATCTACATGCCCACCACTCCCACCCTGAGACATTTTTGGAATCTGTCCCTTCCTTTCGATTTCAAAGCACTCAGACCACTTTGCTAAGGCCCTCTGTTTCAGGTCTTGTCACTCACTGTCTGCCTAAGATGAGAGGGTTTTTGTCTGCCTGTGGAGGGCAGGACCCCTGTCTTCTTCCTTGCACACAGTGGGTGCCCAACACAAGCATCTCAATTGAAGACTGAAGCACTGCTGTTCTAGAAACGAGGCTTGGTGACACATCAAGGAAATAGAACCCCCAGTTACCTCTTAACGCACAAAAGAACACTTCTCAGAATTGGGAAATACTGTATATTACACATCGCTGTTAGGGGCATGTTTGTCTTACTAGTAAGAGGCTGTCACAGAGCATGGTGCACAATTAACGTCTGTCTCTTGAGTGTTGTTTTACCTTAATGGAAATGTTAAAATGCAGAGTGAACAATAGATTCATTCCTTTATCAGGGCAATTAGCCTCACGTCGAATTTGCTTGTAGGTTACTTCTGGTTAAAAACATTGGCGCTGCTGATTGTATTTTTCTCTATTTTTAATCCCGAGCTGGGAGAATCCATTCATATATATCATTTTCTCCTAGTGCCTTCTAGAAGCTGGGTGCAGTTAGCTGTAACATAAAGTGCTATACATGATACCGTACAGGTCCTTCAGAATTTTATCTTCAGCAGTGCGTTCGTGAGAGACAGCTAATGGAACAGAAAGAACACAGAACTCATGTCCAGCAAACCCAGATTTCAATTCCGCCTCTGACACTCGCTGGGTGAAATAATAGGATCCAGATTTCCAGGGCTGCCTTGAGGACTGATGGGCCGTAGTGCCTGAAACACAGCAAGTGACCAGTGAAGGTGAATGGTTCTGATCGCTGTTCATGGTGATGAGGGTGCAGCTCAGGCTGCTGCTTGTAATTCATCAGGCCGCCCCAAAGCCAGTCCAGCCATTGCCAGCTGTCAGTGGGCCACTGTCCCAAGCTACTTATTGGGACCCACCTGGCATGGGGCTTCCAGGCTGGTACCTGAGTTTCACGTATTCTGCACCCAGCACTTAATCAATGCTAGTTATTCTTATTGTTGTTAAAATGGTCTTTAGGGCGGCATTGCTAAATACGTTACTGGAATAAAATGCTCCCTTAGGAAAGGTCCTGAGAGTGAAAACTGTTTGGGAAACAGCTGCTTGTCATATCCCTGACCTGGAGATTGGCACCGCGCAGCAGGATATTAAAGACTCTGAAGAGCCCTATGGCGTTCTTCTTTTATGCATATGAAGTTGTGGGGTTTTTGTCGTTTGTTTGTTTGTTGTTGTTGTTGTTGTTTTGCAGTAACAAAGAACCTCCCCACAATAAATGCTCTTCTGTTCTTGCTGTCTTCATTCTTATATCAGTGACTCTTACCACTCTCCCACTCTCTTTCCACTTCAGGGGAGTCCTTTGAAAGACAGGGGCTATGAAGTTGCAGTTACTGGCATCAGGCCACCAGGACCATAAAACGTGCCCGTCTATTCCCTAGAAGTTTCCAAGTGATTGGTGTTCAATGCCATTTTCTATCTTCTTACAGAATCACGACATGCTCTGGTAGTCAGCAGGTTTTTCCTTTAATATCAGTTGAAGTTTAAAATGCAGCCAGTGATCAGGGAGTGTAATCTCATGTAGAGGAGGCTGTGTGCCTGTGTGCACCCCATGCCACAATTCCATCCGTGTGTCAAAAGCTTTATGGCTTGTCTTTCAGTTTACTGTGTATTAACATTACCAGTGCACCAGTTTAGGGCCATAATGCCTATCTTGGGATAAAAGTTGCTTAAGGCACATAGCTATGGAGCTAGGGCCTCTTGGGTCATAAGTAAAACCCACTTTAAGTATCACTATTTGAGCATTTGAATTTATAAAAGAGGTAAGTGGGAGTAATTATTCATTTTACTAATGGATCCACTGCAAGACTGCTTTGTAAGACCCTTTGAAAGTATGTTTAAATAAGCATTGATTTTTACACATCTTTCCAAGATCAAACCACTTTATTAGATAAAGTAAGGGTTAGCTGCCTTGGGCTATGTGGTTTGATTCCTTCCCATCACAGCATGCTTTGGATCTAATTTTGTTTGTTTGTTTCTGCATAGTTGGCAGATCATCATGAGGCTTTCATGACTAGAATACTTTGTGAAACATCACCATTCACATCTTTCCTTTTACCGCTTGACAAATTTGTGCTTAAGACCTGTGTTTTTCTGTTTTGTATACTGTGGAAAGGCACCATTCTTTGGTTTTGTTTTGGATAGATTTTGTTTGAACACTGTAAATGACTTGTCAGGAAATGAATTAGGCATTTAAGGGATGCGCCAACTTTGAGACCACCTGGGTACCATTAATGCATTGTAGACATACATTGTCTAATGGTATTCATTTAGCCTAAAAGAGATAAGAGGTTTTCAGAAATAGCAGACTCATTCCCAAGAGTACCTAACACTTTGGGCAAATCATCCTGAAATGCTGAAGAGCTATAATACTAAGGTCCTATGGGAAAAGGCACAGCCAAATATTTAAGAAAGGACAGGTGTCTAGAAAGGATATTTATAAATCAGAAAACTTAACTGACAGGGACTGAAAGGATATACTGCTTTTCAACCAAGAAAAGCTTTTTGTTAGATGCTACTTCCATAAGTGCCCTTGCCCACACGATGAGAACCATCATTGTGGGTCAGATTTTCTAGAAGCCCTCCCCAGTTGGCCCAGTGTAACCAAACTGTTCTTCATTGCCCAAGGAGTTAGAAACTCCCTGTTGAAGAGGCCAAGCAATTGACCGTCCTCATGTGACTTTGGCTGCCACCATGGAACCAAGTATACTGCAGAGCTTTGGACACTTTTGGTGGGAAATGCCAACTTCAATTTTTGTTGGACTACCTTTAAAAAATGTCATCTTATCTTCATGAGCTAAGAACGAGCCTTCCCAACAATAGTCTCAATTGCCTGTATTTGTAGTGTATCCTATACGCCAATCGCTGTGCTTTACATACATGATTTCATGTAAGTCTCATTTTTCAGATGAGGAAGCTGAGGCTTAGAAAGGTAACTTGCCTGAGGACACAGCTGGTAAGTAGCAGAGCAGGGACTCAAACGTGAGCAGAGTCCAGAGCTCGAGTTCTTAACCATAGCAGTGAAAGGGTTTCCATGCTCATGATGGGGCTTGGAAAGACAAAGGACAAGCTACTTTTCCCTTTGAAACAAAAGCAAGAGGAAGCACTGAATTGGTTTTATTCAGTGCCACATTATGCAGCCCTGTGTCATGCTGAAGCTTTTTGTGCGTTTTGTCATCCTTCCAACAGTACTGTCAATTTGATCTTATCATTTTCCCCCAATTTTGAGAAGAGAAAATGGAGAATTGGAATGTGAATTTGAATTTACTTGCCCAAGTTCGACTTGCTAGTAAATTGTGGAGCTGGGATTTGAGCCCAGATCTTCTAACATCAGAGATTATGTTCCTTAAGTACTGTGTATGTACTGCCCCAATGAGCAACTTCTAAGACCGCTGAAGCGGTCATTTTAACCACCACATTTTTCACTTACAACTGAGATGCTGCTGTGATGGGTAGGAGGAGGGAAGGTGAGTGAAATGACAGGCCAACCTTTGCATGGTCTTTTTCAGTGGGCCAGGAATCATCCTCTTTCAAAGAAGGCTTTGCCCAGCTCCTTGGGCCAGCATCCTGTCTGCCTAAAAGATGAATTGGGAACTACCTGTGTGGGGGAGGAAATGCACAAAAAGATAAAATGTTTGAGCACGAATATCGTTCATAAGCACAAGTCGAGCAGAGTGTATAATTCCCTTGCTGCAAGACGTAATACAGTCTGCTTACTGAAGCAGAATGGCAGTCTTCCTTTTCCTGAGGGGTTGTGAAACCACAGGATAAGTGAATGAACGGATGTGAGTTAGAGGCTTTTTAACATAGAAAATCTTTCTCTTTAAACCAAATATTATATCATGGGCTTTTTGAATACGCTTAGAGAGAAAACAGTCAGAATTCCATGAAACTTGGTCTGTCTTTATGGCCACGATCTTTGATACAGCTCCACTATTTTTTTTTAATTGACATATAGTCAGTTTACAGTGTTGTGTTAGTTTCTGGTGTACAGCATAGTGAATCAGTTATATATATATATATTGCATTTCATCTTCTTTTTTGTGATAGGCTATTACAGGTATTGAACATAGTTCCCTGTGCTCTACAGTGGGACCTTATTGTTCATGCCACAGCTCCACATTTAAGATGTACTTTTTATCACTAAGCATGAGGAGTTGTTTTTATCATGCATCCTCAGTTGTCTCTGAACTTTTGACCTTCGTAAGGTCACTTTTTAGAAAAAGTATCATCATTGGTCATGTCATAATTTTTGGATTATTTATACTCTGGGACATAATAAGAGAAGAATTTCATCTATTGGTTCTTTACACTGGAAAGTAAGTAGATACTCACTTTCCTGGACACACAGCCTTGCCGCTAAAGTCATCGGGTCCTTAATTTATCCTATTGTCTCCCCCTTACATCTCCCCAGCCGATGTCCTAAACCTAGGCCACTTGGCTCAAGCCTATGCCCCATCTGAAGTGTACTGTACCCTCCAGAGAAACAGAGACAGATGATAAGAATTGGCTCATGTGATATGGAAGCCAAGAAGACCCACAGTCTGCCATCTGCAAGCTGGAGACCCATGGGAGCTGATGGTGTCATTTGGTCCCAGTTTGAAGCCTAAGAACCAGGAGAACCAACAAGAGAAGTCACAGTCTGAGTCCAAAGGCCCCCATATTGGTGTGTGTTGGGGAAGGATCAGTGATCTAAGTCCCTGACAGAGCCCTAAGGCCTGAGAACCAGGAGCACTGATGGAGGAGGGCAGGAGAAGCCGGGTGTCCCAGCCCCCACAGAGAGCACATTGGCCCTTCCTTGGCCTGTTTGCTCTATTCAGCCCTCAATGGATTGAACGATGCCGATGGACATTGGGGAGGCCATCTTTACTCAGTCTGTGATTCAAATACTAGTCGCTTCCAGAAACACCCTCACAGACACACTCAGAAATGACTGACCAACAATCTGGGAATCCCTGAGCCCAGTCAAGTTGATATGTAAAATTCATTATCTCACCTACTTAGCAGAGAGACACCCAATGTGGCAGAAAAAAAGTCCAGGTGAACCCCCTCAGCTTCTCTCCCCTGCACCTTCAAAGGTACAGGCTTTTTTGCAGTCACCCTCTGTCTCTCCATCTTCATGGAAAATCTCTCTTTTCCTGCCCAAAGTTTTGGACCACATTCTGCCTCTTCGATGACCTTGATGTCAGTCAGTCCTTCTCTTTCCCTTACATTTCTAGCTTTCCACTGCCGACGCTGTCTTTGGGGGTATAACTATGCTCAGGTAAAGGAGCTTTCGGGACTGGATGCCTTTGGGTGCTGATTGCCATGAGGACAGACTACCAGGAAAATGAGTTTCAGGTTCACTCCCATGTTTCAACTGTCCCCTGTATAAAAATAATTCAGCGGTGGAATTTTCTCATCTCTTAAATGGATATAGTGATATGGACATGATAGGGTTCTTTTGAAGACCAAATGATACGATGAATATCTCTGAACAATGTGTATCACTAAACTGAGAAACCAAAATGTAGTAAGTGGTCGAAAATGGTGACATTTGTGGCTGTGGTATTATTTATAGTACGTATGGTAGTGGGATAATTATATGAGGAACTGAACTGAAATAACTTCAAGGGGCCATTTGCTTCTCCAAGGACAAGTTTGGATTCTGTAATCTCCTGTCCAATCCTTTGTCAGTGTTTAATACATTGCAGCTGTATCCAAACTCTCTCCCAGTTTCCTTTCCACTTAGAGCCACCCTTGTTCCAGGGGCACTGGCCCACTGGCCATTCCCCAGTCATGCTGTGGACTTCCTTGCCTCGTGAGTCTGTTCATGCTGTTCCTTCTGCTTAACCTGCCTTTTCCCTTTCACAAGATCTAGAATGGTGCACCTTGATCAGTGATATTTTTCTCATCCTCACAGTAACTACTCTGGGCGGAGTTGGTGATCCCAAAGCTTTTACACACACTATCCCACATGGTATGTTTATTGTTGACCTGCTTTTCCATCTGCTACACGTAGAACTCCTAGAGGATGAGGGTGAGTTAAGCTTGGTATCTTTTAATGCCTGGGTGCTCAGTACAAGTCTAATGATTGTGCTAATGGACAACTTCTCTGGCTTCATGACACTGCCCACCAGTTGAGGAACTGCGTGGCCACTTTAATCAAATTATTTTTATCACATTATTGGAGATTTCTTTTGGTACTTTTAAAGCTGTTAAGTAGCAGCGCTCCTTTCTTTGACATTCCAAAGACGGGAAACTAATACAGTGTTTGGTTCCATCCTTTCTGTTTCCATTGATGCTAAGAAATAGAACATTTTAGCCTCTTGATTATAAGGGGGAGATAGCCTCTTAAAAATAATTGACTCAAGTAAGCAGAATAACTTTTCAGCCACTCTTCTCTCACCTCCTTATTGCCATGAATGATTTTAGTGATTTGTCATCAATTTTAAAGACAAAGCTGCCATCTCCCCTGTTGTGTATGAGGCCACTTAGCAAAGTCAGTAATTATCATCAACTTACTCTTTCTTCTAAGATGCAAAACACAGCTTCAGCATTTAACAGGAGATTCTGACCAGAAGAGAATCCGATTGGCTCAGGGGTATGTTGCTGGTAGACAAGAAATTGATCGAAAAGGGAGTAAGCAGGTGCAGGACTGGCTTGTTGCTTACTTTTGAGGTTGGCAATCTTGTGACAGCTAATAGTTTATTTACATCTTAATCATTGCCTACAGATATCCTAAAGACCTTTGCTTTTCCTATAAGGAAATCAGACCCTTTCTACTTAGTTCTTTACTTGTTGGCAACCTCAGGTTTAGAAGTGACCCCAAAGGGCAGTTTATCCAAATATGTCTGTTCTCTTTTCTCTTTTCTTGAACATTTCAACACTATCTATACGTGTATCTTGAGCAAAGTGGTTAGGATCTCCAGCTTAGCTGTTGACCTGTTTTTTAGTTATGATTTTGGTTTTGGTTTGGTTGGTTGGTTTTTTGTTTTTGTTTTTACATGTATTCTCATGTATAAGTAAAATTACTCAATCAGTGAGCAATCTGACAGACTAAGACCTGGCTTCAAAGCAGTCATCTGAACATTTTAAGAAAGTCGCTTTCATTTCAGAGCCTGCTTTGAGTTCATACTGCAGAAGAAAAATTATCTCAGAGAAGACATATTTTCTGTTAGAGGGCTGAAATGTCCATTTTTAAAAAATTATTTGGTTTGGTGTACCAAATCTCTGAATTTTTTATCCTCTTTTTTTTTTTTTCACATTCTTGCTTTCTTAATTCAACTAGAATGCTTGCTTTTAAAACAAGGTTTCTCAACATTATTGACATTTTGAGCCAGATAACTTTGTTTTGGGGGATTGTCCTGTGCCGTGTAGGATGCTTAACAGCATCCCGGGTCTTTTACCCTTGACATAAAAGTAGTGGACCACTCCTGTCCCCAAGCTGTGACAACGAAAAATGTCTCTAGAACTGCTGAATGTGCCCCAGATGTGGGAGGTCGCTGTAGGGACAAAAACACTCCCACTTGAGAACTGCCAATTTAAAATAGTTTTCCATTTTAAAGCCTCAGTGCCAGAACGTGGGAAGAATTCTCTACTTTAGAAAGGAAAAAGAAAAACAAGAAAATGATGGGCAAGACCGGTTTTCTTCAATGAATGATGTGGGTCAGTCTCACTCAATTGCCAGCTATTTTTGTAGTGTTTGTCTGCTGTAAGGAATTATGTTTTTACTTTTATCCCTATTCATTGATTTCCCTTTTCAGTTGATTCTTCATCATCTGGATGTAGGTTATGCCTGTGCTTTCATTTTTCCTGCAGGCTTACAGATTACACACCTGGGCTGAAGAATGAATTTGGAAGGTAGAATTTCCCACTGGCCCCTGAGGATCCGTTCTTTCCCTTTTCTTGGCCCTCCTCTCACCATGGGCTGTGGGCTGAGTGAATCATCTAGAAACCCTGGCCCTCTGGCTTTCACTTGGCTCAGTTAGAATAGGCCAGTGGGGAGCACTGGCAAGAGACTAGGGGACAGGAGGAGAGAAAGGCTGGGAATCCTGTATCTTTGGCCACCATTTTTGTCAGGTGGCCCTTCTTCCAAGGCTGCAGCTCTCTCAGGCTCCCAACCACAACTCTTCCCTTGCCTTTTCAGGCTTAAGTGGGATGACAGCTTTCTGGTCTTCCTCATCCCTGGGAGCTTCACCATCACATAAGCATTCCCTGAATGCTGTCCATGCTGCTGTGACTGATCCCTTTATTAGACACTTTTCAGTGACTTCCATGAATGTGTCTTCTCTTTCCTTCCAGAAAGCTGTTCATATGAGATGACCCTTCTCTTTCAGTGATCCCAAGTAGCTTTTGGTCACTTGTTTCCATCAGGATATTGACTGCTTCTGGGGTGTCTTGTAAATTTCCTATCACTCTGTCTATAACTCTGGTCCAGGAAAGTTGTTGACAAACCTTAGCATTACTGTGTGTAACAAAGTGAAGGTACAAAATGGTCTTGACTCCTTTAATATGAAGAGTATGGTAGTTACACCTGCCTCATTTCTGCAGACAGAGATAAAGAAGGCTTTCTGTTTGTTTTAGTGTGATTCTCACCAGGCATAGAAACTGTGGACAGAGGAGCTGTCACGTTTCTTGACTTGACCTGACCTTGAGGTTCAGTGTGTATTCACAATCATGTCATCTTCATCATCCATTATCAACAGATATTGTGTGCCTCTCATATACGGGGACCCGAGCTAGGTTCTGGGTACAGGGGTGCAGGCTGTATGAACTTGGTCCTCCTTCCCAGATTGAAGAAACTGGGCTGGGCACTTAGACTATGAGAAGATAATTTGATTTTTTTGCCTTTTTGAAAGCCTTGCAATCATCTTTCTTTTATATTCTTCTTCATATCATTCATTATCACCATCCATTCACCCTCTCTGTTCCACATAGTCATCAAATCATAGAAATCCTTCCTCTAAAACAGCACTGTCCAATAGCAACATAATGTAAGCCACAAGTGCAATTTTATATTTTCTGGCAGCCACATTAAAGAAGTAAAAGGAAACAGGTGAACTTAATTTTAATTAATTAATTAATTTTTTATTGGAGTACAATCAGTTACAATGTGTCAAGTTTTAATAATATATTTTACTTAATCCAGTATGTCCAAAATTTCAACATTTAATCCATATAAAACATTTTTGGTGAAATAGTGTACTTTTAAATTACTAAGTTCATAAAGTCTGTATATTGTACCGTTCCAGCACATCTAAATGCAGATACCAAGTATTCATTGGAAATACATAGTCTGTCTTTTGATCTCATCAAATTACTGTTTGAAAAGTAGATCCATATTATCCAAATTGTTCCAAACATAATTGAGAATTTTGTAATAACTGAACTGAATACTTTTTTTAACATTTAAATTGAACTTAATAAAAATTTTAAGCAAATTACCTATTCAGTTCCTTAGTGACACTACCACATTTCAAGTACTAGCAGGCACCATATTGTACCATGCAGGTCTAAACCATCTCCAGAATGCATCTCCCCTTCTCACATCACTAAAAAGCCTGAGATGAAGGCTTACCCATTGGTTATTTAGACTGTAACCACATTCTCCCTTCGACCACTTTGTCTTTAATCTCTTTCCAATTCACCCAAGCTCATCATCCTCATTGACTTCTGAACTCTTTTGGTCAAACACATATCTGATCACATCATTTCACTGCTTAAGAATTTTTCAGTGCCCACTGCTGACTGTAGAGAAGAGCCCAGTTTTCTTACCGTGGCCTGCTAGGCCCTCCTGACCTGGTCCCTGTCCTCCCTGGACGAGTCTCCATTCTCTAAGAGCATTATGTACAAACAACTCTCCACAAATTCACTTGTACTAATTTCTCCCAAACCTTACTCTTTATTAAGGGCCCAGATTAAATGCCATTTCCTATAAGAAGCCTTTCAGTAGCCCTTCTGCCAGACAACATTCATGTCCCCGTTCATATTTCAAATAAATTCTTTTCCATTGTATTATTTCCAGAGGTGAGTTGATCTGGCTCATGAACTAACCTGGGAGCTCAGAGCAGGGGTCAGCGAATTACCGCACATGGGCCGAATTGGGTGTTGTCCTGGTAAACGGAGTCTTACTGCACACAGCTATGCTCGTTCATGGACATGCTGTCTGTTGGTGTGTTCGTGCCCCAGGGGTACTGCTGAAGAGTTGCAGTAGAGACTGAAGGACCCACAGAGGCTAAAATGTTTATTACCTGGACTTTTCCAGGAAAAGTTTACCTACCTCTGTCCTGAGGATGAGGCCTGTCTTACGTATCTTCACTACCTAGGTCAGCACCAGGTTCATGGCAAGTTCTCATTAATGTATGTGGAATTGAACGGTAGGTGAATGGAACGAAACTGGATTGAAAAAGTGAATGAAGTGAATGGAAGTTGATGATTTTGTCTGTACTTGAGAAGATTTTTGAGGTCAGAAAATCCTTTTTGCCATCTCCTTAGAATTCTTTATGGTATCTACCATATCACCACTTTATAAGTATTTGCTTGAATAAAGCAATTTTTGTTTTATCACTTTAATTCTTTTTCTAAAATATGATGTACTACCTACCATTTGTACTTTAATTTCTGTTTGATTTTACTTGTTTCCCAAGGACACAAAGTGATTAAATCCTTAGAAGCAGAGTGCCTGCAACACAGAGAATTGGCAGAAGCTGTGAATTCAAGTCTTGGCTTGATCTTTGGCTTAACTGGCTACTTTGAATAAGACACTTGACCTAACTTGTTAGTGTCATTTTCTGATTCTGTAGTGCAAATTACAACATCCCACCCTCAAGTTATTACTTGAAGTGTGTGTGACTACGTTATGCAGCTTTGTAATGAGTATTATTAACATGAGATTTTCCTAAAATAAAAGAAGCTCTTCTTCCTCCACAGAGAATCAAGAAATAAGCGGTATATGTACCAACTTTACATATTATGTAGAGTCAGCCCCCATTATTAAAAGCTTCCTGTTTAGGGGAAGAAATTGTTGGCCATCAATACTAGTCATAATTCTGTACTAACACCAAGAGACCACTTGTCTGTCACTTCTAGTGTTTACACTTTAAAACTAGAATTCTGAAAGCAAATGTTGGAGATGGCTTCCACATTTGAGTCACACTTTTATGAGTGAAGAACTTGAAGGTGAGAGGTTAGAGAGCTTGTCGAAAGGTCTGGAGGCTTCATGACATGTGGTCAAAAGTTGGAGGGGCTGTCATTGGGAAGCTCCATTGCTAGGACTTCCCGTTTGATGGTGGCTAGAAGCATTATCCACACCCACACCCAGTTGTATAGTTTAAGTTTCTAGTTTGCTTTTTTCACAGAATTCTTAGGCTAATGACAGATTTCACTTATTGAACATTATAGGTACCACTGATGTATTTTGTTTATATAACTCATTTCTTTTCCAAAGCAAATAACCCTGAGAGGTAGGTACTTTTATCTTCAATTTACAGATAGGGATACTGAACCTCAGAAAGACTAAATGCCCTGCACCCAGGTCACATACAAGTCGGTGGCAGAGCTGGGATTTGAACCCAGGTCTCAGGAGCTCATGGTCTTAACCATTACAGAAAATGTAATATTTTCTGAGATGAAAGAAATTAGGCTTTTGGGGGGAAAAACATGTCTGTACCATGCTTTGAAATATTCTACCTTTTTCCTTTAAAGGATTGTCCTAGAGCTAGAAGGGCCCTGAGAAATCACCTAACTTAACCCGAAGAGGTTGAACAGCTTGCCCACATGACCTCATTTAAGTTAGTGGTGAAGACAGTAACCTAGTCTCCTGGCTTTTAGGCCCATGCACATTCCCAGTTCACCTTTCTGGCTGGATGTAAACAAGTGTATACCCACTTGCTTTTATTTTAACATTCATTTTTAGAAAAGTATTTCTGCTGAAAGAAGAAAAAAGAAAAAAAAAAAAAACAGTGCTCCCGATGCACACCAAAGGTGATTTATTCGTACCAGATCTGCAGGGACACCAGCACACACCGCATTGCTGCTGACAGTCTGGGCTCCTGTGAGCGGTGCTCTAGAGCTCCGTAAGCCTTAATTTCTTATCTGTAAATCGAGGAACCTGTTCTAGGTGAAATGTCAGTTCCTCTCTGGCCCATCGTTTATGATTTTAAGCGTGTGATTAGGAGGTGCCAGGGCCAACTACAGGAGACAGATTTTGGTTCAGTGTAAGAAGTTGTTTCAACCAAGCATGGCCTTCCTGCAGTGAATGGGGACTCCTTAAGGGATGAGGAATTTCCAAGTAGCAATGGACAGCGACTTGGTGGGAATGCTGTAAGATGTTATTCAGATATTAATAATTGGATGACAGTTATGATTAAGGTTATTTCTGTACTTCACACTCTATGAGAAATGAGGTCTGTTGAAATTTCCAGGCATAACTAGGCGATCTGACCCTGTGGTCCACAGAGTACTCCTTCAACAACTGGTGACTGAGTGCTGCTGAGGTTTGCAGGAGCCGTGCTCAAACTGGAGGAGACATAGAGATGTAGGACATGGCATCTGTCTTAAATGTCATAAACAAGGGGTCAGCAGATATTATGGCCCTCAGGCCAAGTCCCATCCATCATCTCTTTTTGTAAATAAAAGGTTATCAGAACACAGCCACACCCCTTCATTTTCATGTCATTTATGGCTACACTACTGCAGCAGAACTGAGTAGTGGCAACAAAGACCATATAACTCACAAAACCTATTTCATTCTTTATAGCAGAAGTTTGCCGACCCTTCTTGTAGACAAATGTGTACATCTTTAACTTCAATCCAGTGGCCTGAGTACACAATTGGAGGAGGCACACAGGCAGCACATATAATTACATCTTCTTGAAGAAGGATCAGAGAATTTTCAGAGGAATTAAACCATATAATCATGCCATCTTTGAGTGGGAAGAGACCTTAGTGGTTAGAACTGTCCTGATTTTCCAGCCATTCCTCTGCATATTTCCTCTACTGCGTCCCTGACACACCGACGTTTCTTTAAGAAGGAAAGCATACATGATCCCAGAGCAAAGTGGTAAAATTTTATAAAATTTAGCCTGCCAATTTATGCAGAAGGGAGAGAAATCCTTTGGGTTGGTGGGGGGAGCTTTGCATTCTCAAGGGGATTAAGAACCACCTCTCTTCAGGTCACTGAATTTCAGATGAAGCAAGCTCAGACTTTATTGGCCTATGCTGGTACTACTGATCTGTAGGAAACCAGAGAATGAGGGCTTGGTGCCTGTCCTCCTTCCCATAAAGAAGGATGAGATCCCAGTGTCTGCGGTCATGCTTTAACCACCTGGCAGGATGCACTCAAAGGTCCTTCATAGCCAGTTTAGGGAGACATGGAAGAATAACGTCCATCACTTTTACCCTAATATCACACAGGACCCTCCAGAGTGCTCTCCACACACACTCTCCACAGTAGGAATTCTCAAGATAAATGGTGTTGACTGATGGAGTGACTTCTGATAGAATTTATTGTCAGTCTGGAGAGGACTACAACAGTGTGATTAATGATTTGTTAAATATTCTGTTCACTTACATGTTTAAAGCCTTGATTCTCTATTTTTAAAATGCAATGTGAGATGGATACTATGACAATGGGAGAGGCTGAAAATTGGTCTGATAAAATCGGGAAGGTCTCCTGAGAGGAAAAAAATCCCTTTTTCTTTTCTTTTCTTTTGACATGATTTCAGACTTTCAGAAAATCACGAGAACAGCCCTCTAGAGTATACCACTGTTTTCCTATATTTTTGCAATTACAGTGCTGCAATAAAAAATCGTCTGCTTATGTATTTTTATTTCGTTGGAGACATGGGTTCAGGGTAATCTTGGTAAGTGGGATTGCTGAGTCAGAAGGTAAGTACACACATAATTTGGTTAAATATCGCCAAATTCCATTCTGAAGGATTGTACTAGCTGACATTCTGAGTGTCTGTGTCTCCACAGTCTCACCTACAGAGAATGTTGTACTTTTTAATTTTCAATCTGATAGATGAAAAATGTACTCTTAATGTAGTTTTAATTTGCATATCATTTATTATAAGTGAAGGTAAATTTTTTTCATAAGCTTAAAGGCCACTTTTATATCTTTTTCTGGTGTGTGTTATTGATATTTTTGGCCATTTTTCTATCTGGGATTTTTTTTTCCCTCAAATTTTAAGAATTATTTATATATTGGAGATATTAGCCATTTATCTGTCATCCATGTTGCAGATATTTCTCCTGGCTTGTCAGGTACCTTTTCGTTTTGTTTATGGTATTTTTAAACATGCCTTTATTTTAAAAAATTATTGGCATATAATGAGATTTAAAACTAATTTGTTTTATCATATCTGGATTTGGAGTTCGTTTGAAGACCTCTTACTACGTCCAGATGAAGGAGGAATTCACCCCTATTTTCTTCTAGAACTTGTATGGTTTCACTTTGCATTTGATCCCTGATCCATTTGGAACTTACGGCGGGAGGTATGGGTCTAATTTTCTTTTTCCAGATGGTTCACCTTTGTCCCAGCGCCGTCTATCAAAAAAGTTTATCTTTGCTCCGTTTTATCAAGATGTGCTCTTTCGTATACACCAAAGTTCCATATTTACTTGGGTCTATTTCTGAACTTTCTATTCTTTTTCACTGGTCTCTAAATATGTGCTAGTATGACACTCATTCAATGACAGAGGCTTTTGAGTGTGTTTTCTTTCCTAGTAGGGCTAGTACCTGCTCGTAGTTTTTCATTTCTGTGTTTCCATGACTCTTGTTAGTTTTTCCATGTGAGGTTCAGTGATAGCTTATCTATCTCTATAAAAGAAAACAAACTGATTTTTATTGGGATCATGCTAAATTCATAGTTTAACTTTAAGAATTAAACTTATAAATTGAGTGATGTCTTTATACAGTTGAGTTGTCCCATCAAAAAGCAAGGAATGTCTTTCCATTTCTTCAAGCCTATTTTTGTGTCTTTAATGAGGAAGACGGTGTCAACGCTCATTTCCTCAAGCACACAGAAACCAACCAAACCAACCTACCAAGAGGCTGCAGGGCGGCCCACAGTCCCTGGAGGGGCATGAGCTCCACTGTGCACAGGAGACAGAGCCCTGCTGGCTGGTGGCATGTGAAGAAAACAGCATCTTTTCAACCAGCTGAGAACCTGTTCTCTGCAGCGAGTGTATGGCATGGTGTCCAGGAAACCTAACAATTACCCATTCGGCGGCTTTTGCAGCAGAAATGAAGCAGCTGCTCGTCACAGTGTGCTCCTTACCTCTCAGTGGAGAATGCAACATGTATGGTCCTCTTGAGATGGGTCCCTGCCTCGTATATTCCTCTGCCTGCCTCTGTCTGCAGATTTCTTCCAATCTTGAAGATGAGAGAAAGAATGGCTTCAGTAAGAGTTACATTATCAATTCCTCTACTAAACACAAAACAGCTTACCCTTAAAAATCTCAAAACACCCTTAAAAATGTATGTTAAAATTCTGTACCTTTGTTTCAAGTAGGCAACCTCCCATCTCATCTCTCTCATTGCCCTCCTCTGATCCAGAGCCCAGAGCTGGGGGGAGGGGGGAGCACATCCACATTCAGTTGTGGCCGACTACGCACAAAGGGAAGGAAGGAAACACATCCTTACCCAGTTGTCTTGAGCCACCTCCTCAAGAATAGTGATCTGAAAAGTCAACACATCAAGAAACACCCCATGGTTAGGGATTTTCAGAGCCACAATAATTGTCTGCATCAGGTGCTAAGAACTCAGTGTGTCAGGAAAAAGGCAAGTTACCCAGTATTTGAAGCTGTCCTCTGTTTCCTGCATTTCCCGTTGCAATTCTTCAACTCTTCTCCTATTAGTTACAAATTGTTTCATCAGATAAAATACAATGCTGGGTATGATTTTAAATAACCTGCCCAAGTCCACATTATCCGAACTACACATTTATACGCATTATCTAACCGTATAAAACACATTTCACATTATTATAAAAGTACAGGAGGTTCAAAGCTATTGCTGCATTAATTCCTTCCTTAATTATTACTTAATGCCTGCCAAGTTCTGCATTGACATAATTTGCTTTCCCATTCTCAATATTTTCCTAATTTATCCTGTATGGAGTATCTTTCATCATAAAGCTTGATTCTTCTTTTCCTTACATCCTTATCCTATTTCTCAGGCTTACAACAAGTGGGTCTCTCCAACGGCATGGTCATATTTATTGATGTGATTGATGCTACACCAAACCACCTTCCTAAGGTTGGTAACACTTTATAGCATCTACAGAAACATCCTTGTGAACCATCCTTCCACATAGTCTGGCCAGCACTGGGGACCAGGAAATTCTTAGTAACTTAATATTTTTAAAGTTAAACCTTTAACTTAACATGTGTAAAACATAACATTTCCCCTCCTATGTGAAATATCTATACAAATGTCTTCTGAACACTGGTTTTGGTCTCTGTGTGATGTTGTGTCTAAACATTTTAGAAAAGTTAAAAAAATAATCCAACAGGGGTTTTCTAAGCCACAGGTGTTGAGGGGCAGAACTCACTTGTACATTTGTATCTTTTCTTCAGCCAATTTCAACTTCTGCTCTACTGCTAATAGGTGCTTCTTTTCTACCAGCTCACATCCTTTCATGTCCAGCTTCCTGAGAGGGGAAAGAAACCCTGTGAAATTCTGCCATTTTTTTCTCCCAGAAATCTGAAGGGAAGAATTCAATGTTCCTTCTGCCCTTCCCCATAAATACACAGACTGACAAATACAAAGGAAAAAAATTAAAGGCCCCACTAATAGATATGACAAAACTAAACTCAGGCCTCTGGCAAGTGTTTGGTATCTGAGCTTCCCTTCAGTCTCCATCCCTATTCATTTGTAGCTAAAGTAAACACACATTGAAAAGCCCACATGAAGTGCACACTGTGCCCACCCAGGCTCAGGCTCCTGTGACTGGGACAGCGTGAGCTCACTGTGTTTCAGTGTGGAAAACAGGGCCTGACCAAGTCATCACAACCAAACACATCAGGATGAAGCAGGTGTTCGTGATTTATTTGTGGAGAGCCCTGATTTTCAGTCAAAGCCTTGGCAAAACCTGATTCTTTAGGGGATATAAGAAAATGTTTGCTTTTTAATATGGGTTGATGGGTGTGAAATCCTTGACCTCCCCCTGAGAATGACAGGAAACGCTGGACAAATTATAAAATCCATGATCAAAGGTACCAAATTGCTAACAAGCCAGGAAGGAACGTGAGGCCAAGATGGAGAAGAAGGAAGCCAAGGACTGAGGTCAACCCGGCATTTAGGGCCACCTTCCCCAAGGGCCCTCCATTAGCTGCAAAGTACTGAGATGCAGAGCAGCCCAGCAGCTGGTGCCCCTGCCCCCGATGCACGGGCACCACAATCAGATAACTAGAGCTCACAGTCCTTCAGCAAAGGTGATCCCTAGAAATGCCCACAGGCCTTAGCTGGGACCCATGAGGGTTAAGTGCCAGGAATAAAGGTGGACAGGAGACACACTGGCCTCAGGAGGGCTGAGCCTACACTGAGTGATCTCCATTGCTAACTGGGTTAACAGGATGCAGCACTGCCAGCGCTCTGATCACCTGCCAGCAGTAAACCCACATCTTCTCTGCAGCAAGTTAACCTCACACTAGGCGTCAAATTCTATTTTCTACTCAATGTCTAGAGTTTAATTAAAAATGATAGATGCATGGCAGGTCATTACAATATGATGGGACTGAAACCTGAGGACAATGAAAATGGACCCAGTGGATCCAGATAATGAAGAGATCAAATCTAGTCCCAGTACCCATTCCAATCTCAAACTAATTACAAACAGGTACTCTGGTAACCAGTTACAGTGGAATGGAAGATGCAGATTACAGAAATCAAGGCAGGAAAGTAAACACAAATCTGTACTTACTGAATATGGTAATAAAAAATATGGTGGCACGTACTCTAAAGCATATTATAATATCTACGTGGTTCCACACATTCATTCACACGATTTATCATAATTAACACATGAACACCTTACTCTTCTGCGTCCTTCTTTCTTTGTCCACAGATTCCATCCAGAAAGTCCACGTTCTTCTGCCTTAGGAATTTGGCTTCCTTGCTCACTTTCACCGACCCCGATGCAGCATGGCGGGCTTGCCTTTTCTTTTTACTTTCTGTAAAGCATGAAACAATTGTCTTTGTATGTGTACATCTGCACTCAAGAACTTGGTTGTGGTGGGGAGTAGAGAAAGGAGACAATGCTGAAGGCAGGAATCCATTATTTACCCTCCCAGTGCAAACTCACTTCTACTACAGGCATGTCTCATTTTATTGCCCTTCATAGAACATGTATTTTTTACAAAAGCCTCGTGACAACCCTGAGTCCAGAAAGCCTATCAGTGACACTTTTTCCAACCTCATTTGCTCATTTCTAATCTCTGTGTCACTTTTGGTAGGTCTTAAAATATTTCAGTCTTTATCCTTACCCATTCCTTTAAGGCAAAGCCCAACCCAGAGGAAGTCCCTAACTCTCATTTATTCTATGAAACCAGAGAGAGATAAGGAGGCTACAAAAGAAATGTCTGAAGCTAGCAGATTTTGGTCCATGAAGTTTAAGGAACGATTCCATCTCCACTATATAAATGTGCAAGCAGGAAGAACTAATCCAGCAGCTGCTGCAAGTTATCCAGGAGACCAAGCTAAGACAATTAACGAAGGTGGCTAGACTAAACAACAGGTTTTCAATGCAGAAAATCGGAAGAGGAGGCCATCCAGCACTTTCATAGCTGGAGAGAAGTCAGCACCTGGCATCAATGCTTCAGTGGACAGGCTGATTTTCTTGGTGGGGGCTAATGCAGCTGGTGACTGTCACCCAAAGCCAATGCTCATTTAACATTCGGAAAATCCTACATCCCATAAGAATTATGCAGAATCTACTCTGTGCTCTATAAATGGAACAAAGTCTGGGTGACAGCGCATCTGTCTACAACACAGTTGACTGATGATTTTAGCCCACTGTTGAGACCTACTGCTCAGAAAAGGAAAACATTCTGTCAAAACAGTACTGCTCAGTGACTGTGCACCTAGTCACCCAAAAGCCCTGATGGAGATGTATGAGGTAAACACTATTTTCATGCTTGGTAACAACATCCATTCTGCAGCCTATGGATCCAGGAGTCATTCTGACTTTCAAGTCTTACTATGTAAGAAATACATTTTGTAAGGCTATAGCTGCCACCGATAGTGATACCACTGATGCCATGGTTTCAATAGCATTGGTTCACTCCATGACTTTGTGTCACATTTCTGTAATCTTGCAATATATCCCCATCTTTATCATTGTAAAGAAATAAAATATATTTGTTGGGGTAACCGGGGATCAGTGATCGTTCATGTGACTTTTGCAACTATTTTGGAGCCCCACAAACTGTTCCCAATAAGAGACATCAAACTTAACTGATAGACATTGTGTGTGTTCTAACTGCTCCACAAACCATCTCTTCCCTCATTTCCCCCTTTCCCTTCAGGCCTCCCTATTCCCTGAGACAAAACAATGTTGAAATTAGGCCAATTAACAACCTTACATTGTACTCTAAGAGTTCAAATGAAAGAAGGTGTAGCATATCTCTCACTTTATGTTAAAAGCTAGAAATGATCAAGCTTAGTGAGGAAGGCATGTCCAAAGATGAGACAGGCAGAAAGCTGGGCCTGTTTCACCAAACAGATATCGAAACTGAGAAGGCAAAACAAAACAAAACAAAACAAAAACCTGAAGCAAATTAAAGTTTTACTCTAGTGAACACGAGAATGATAAAAGGAACAGCCTTAAAGCAGATCCAGAGAAAGTTTCAGTGGTCTGGATAGAAGATCAAGTCAGCCGTGACATTCCCCTAAGTCAAAGTCTAATCTGAAGAAGGCCCTAAATCTCTTCAGTTGTATGAAAACTGAGAGGGGAGGAAGCTGTGGAAGAAAAGTGTGAAGCTTATAGAGGTTGGTTCATGAGATTTAAGTAAAGACGCCGTCTCCATCACATAAAAGTGCAAGGCGAAGCAGAAAGTGTTGGTGCAGAAGCTGCAGAAAGTCATCCAGAAGGTATGGCTAAGATCATTAAGGGAGGTGGCTACACTAAACACCAGGTTTTCATTACAGATGAAACAGCCTTACATTGGAAGAAGACACCTCCTAGAACTTTCACTGCTAGAAAGAAGTTAATGCTTGGCTTCAAAGCTTCAAAACAGGCTGACTCTCTTGGTAGGGATTAATGCTCTTGGTCAGTTTAAGTTTTGAAGTCAATGCTCACTTACCATTCTGAAGATCCTAGGGCCCTTAAAAATTATGCTCAATCTACTCTGCCTCTGCTCTGTAAATGAAGCAACAAAGCCTGCGTGACAGCACAACTGTTTACAACACGGATGACTGAATATTTTAAGTCCACTGTTTAGACCTCCTGATCAGAAATAAACATTCTTTTCAAAATATTACTGCTCACTGACAACTCACCTGGTCACCCAAGAGCTCTAATGGAAATGATATGAACGCTGTTTTCATGGCTGCTAACACAGTATCCATTATGCAGCCCACAGCTCGAGCAGTAATTTTGACTTTTAAGTCTTAGTATTTAAAAAATAGATTCTGTAAGGCTATCGCTGCCATACATAGCAACTTCTCTGATGGATCTCAACAAAGCTAACTGAACTAATTCTCCATTTTAGATGCCACTTAAGAATATGAGTGGCATCAGGAGAGGGGAAAGTATCAACAGACAGGGAAATTTGCAACAGGCTGATTCCAATCCTCATGGATGACTTTGAGGGGTTCAAACTTCACAGTAGGAAGTAATTGCAGATGTGTGTAAATAATAAGAAACTAGAATTAGAAGTGAATCCTGAAGATTGACTGAACTGCTGAAATCTCATGATAAAACTTTCAGAAATGAGAAACTGCTTCTTAAGGATGAGCAAAGAAAGTGGTTTCCTGAGATGGAATCTACTCCTGGTGAAGAGGTGAAGACTGTTGAAATGGAAGAATGGAGTTGGAACAGCATATAAACTCAGCTGATAAAGCAGAAGCGGGGTTCAGAAGGGTTGACTACAATTGTGAACGAAGTTCTACTGGGTTTACCAAACAGCACTGCATGCTACAGGGCAATTGTTCACAAAAAGAAAAGTAAACTGATGCTGTGGCAAACTTCCTTTTGCCTTATTTTAAGAAATTGCTAGAAGAAAAGGAAAGAAATTGCTACAGCCAATCTATCCTTCAACAACTAGCACCCTGATCCGTCAGCGGCCCTCAACATCGATCCAAAACAGTCCACCAACAAAAAGATGATGATTCTCTGAGGCTCAGATGATGGTTAGTAGTTGTCAGCAGTAAAGTATTTTTTACTTACGGTATGTACTTTTTTTAAACATAATGCAATTGCTTACCTTAATACACTACAGAATACTGTAAACACACCTTTTATACTATATGCACTGGGAAACCAAAACAATTCATGAGACCCACTTTGTTGTGGTAGCCACTGTGGGGGTCCAGAACTAAGCCTGCAATACCTCCCGGGAAGGCTGTACATGGGGTTTTCTTCCCAACAAGGAACATACCTTCCAGGCTGCATTCATGAGACGTCAAGGCTTTGTGCTTCGAATCCTCAAATCCTGCACTCAGAATGCTTGTCTGCAAGACAGATTTGAGAAGGCAAATTCAACAACACTATACACATGTGAATGTACTTAACACTAATACAATGTAGACTTGAAAATCGTTGTTGTGGAGAATTTTATGTTTTTTAAAAATAAGAAACTTAAAAAGGAATAATCATGTTCAGATCTCTGATTTATATAATCTTTAAAAGGTACATTTTGTTACCTGATCCGTCTCCTTCGCAAGCTGAGCATTTTTCTTCTGGACATGATGTTCTTCTTTACTGACATGAACTCCATGAGGGGAGAATTGAACCTAAAACAAACAGTCTCACTGATGACTTAGTTCCCAACAACAAAAATCCTTAAGTAGATAACATAGAAATTTAACCTTCTAAGACATGACATACTTGTTCTTCATCAAAGCTAAGCTGTACAACAGAAACTCTGTAGCTAACAAAGGTAATTTACATCTGGAATTTCTGAGATGTTCATTTCAGTAACGCCTTTCAGGGCGGCGTGGTGGGGGGTAGTGCCAAGACAGCGGAGTAGAGGGATGCTCTTAGCTCACCCTCTCCCACAAATACACCAAGAGATACATCTACAAACCCACCCATTCGCTCTGAACCCCTGCTGAACTTTGGCAGAACATCTCTTACTTCAAAAGAAAAGATTCCTCACAAAATCTGGCAGGAGAAAAAAAAATAGGAAGAAAGGAAATCAGTGCAGGACCTCTCCTGTGGGGAGGGAGCGGCAGAGGAGACGTGCTCTTATTCCAGGACACTCCCTCTCCAACAGAGAGGTCAGCAGGGACAGAGGGGGCCTCTGAGGCTCAGAGTAGTGCACAGCAGCTGCTTCGCTGACAAAACTGACAAAAACCAGCACAGAGGGTCCCTGCGATCAATCCCCAGCTCTGCACACAAGCTGGCAGGGGTGGGCTGGGACTGGCTGCTGGAGCCCGGGTAGAGGGCTGGGGCTGACTGTGCAGAGGCAGTCTCAGGGGGCTGGGGTGTGCTGTGGGCTGTGGCTGGGGGTGTATACAGAACAGAATAGCCTGGGATTCCCACAAAAAAGCAACACTGCTGGTGCACATGGGGGTGAGGGGCACAACAGAGCCAGGCCATAGCCACTGTCTCCACAAGCCCATAGCAACACTGTTGATACATTCTCATGAGACGAGAGGTGGGGCTCAGTCAAGCCATCATACTAGCTGGTGCAAGGCTCCTAGGTGGAGGTGGGGTGAAACCTGAGTTCATACCCAAGGGCCCTGCAACTTCACAGGCGAGACTGAGATTTCTTTGCAGCCCCAGGAAGAGGGGGCGGATTTGGCTCATGGGTGCCTTTGTGAGCACGTGCCTCTAGGATGAGCGAGCAAGGAGCAGAGTTCTGGTGCACCACAGGGGCACAGGCAGCCTTTTCAGCAGATCTGCATAATGTATGCACACTTGGCACTGAGGATGGTGCTGACCCAGTGACACAACACGGATCCACATGTGTGATTGCACTATCACTGCGGCAGGTCCTACTGCCTGATGTTGGCAGATCTGCACTGCTAGCTCTGAGGGCACACATCTGTACAACAAACAAGCAACAAGTAGAGTTCTGGTACACCACAGGGACAGGGACAGGTACAGTGTTTTCAGTGGACCTGTGTACCATACATAGACTGGGCGCTGGGGGTGGTGCTGACCTGGTAAATGCACCTCAGATCCACTACATAAGCAAGCGAAAGGATATAAATCACATGATCATCTCAATAGATGCAGAAAAAGCATTTGATAAAATGCAACACCTATTTATGATAAAAACTCTTAGCAAAGTGGGTATAAAGAGAACGTATCTCGATGTAATAAAAGCTATTTATGGCATCCCACAGCCGGCATAATACTCAACAGTGGAAAGCTGAAAGCCTTTCCACTAAAATCTGGAACAAGACAAGGATGCCAATTTTCACCATTTCTACTCAACATAGCCTTGGAAGTCCTAGCCACAGCAATCAGGCAAGAGAGAGAAGTAAAAAGGATCCTACTTGGAAGAGAAGAGGTAACATTGTCACTATTTGCAAATAACATGATACTATATATAGAAAACCCTAAAAGCACCATACAAAAACTACTAGAGCTGATAAAAGAATTCAGCTAGGTTGCAGGATAGAAGATTAACAGACAGAAGTCAGTTGCATTTCTTTACATTAACAATAAAAAATCAGAAAAAGAAAGTAAAGAAACAACCCCTTTTAAAATTTGCATCCAAAACAATAAAATACTTAGGAGTAAATCTGACCAAGGAGGTGAAAGACTTGTATGTGGAAAACCACAAAACATTGATTAAGAAAATTAAAGATGACTTAAAGAAATGGAAAGATATCCCATGCTCTTGGATTGGAAGAATCAATATTGTTAAAATGGCCATACTGCCCAAGGCAATCTACAGATTTAATGCAATCCCTATCAAATTACCCAGGATATTTTTCACAGAACTAGAATAAATAATCCTAAAATTTATATGGAATCACAAAAGACCCAGAATTGCCAAAGCAATACTGAAGAAAAGGAACAAAGATAGAGGAATAACCCTCCCAGACTTCAGATAATCCTATAGAGATACAGTAATCAGAACAGTGTGGTATTGGCACAAAAACAGACATGTGGATCAATAAGACAGAACAGAGAACCCAGAAATAAACCCACAGACATACAGTCAATTAATCTTTGACAAAGGAGGAAAGAATATACAATGGAGAAGAGACAGTATCTTCAGTAAGTGGTGCTGGGAAAACTGAGTAGCAGCCTGTAAATTAATGAAGTCAGAACACTCCCTCACACCATACACAAAAATAAAGTCAAAATGGCTTACAGATTTAAATATAAGACAAGACACTATAAACCTCCTAGAAGGAAACACAGGCAAAACATCCTCTGACATAAATCTTAGCAATGTTCTCCTAGGGCAGTCTACCCAGGCAATAGAAATAAAAGCAAAAATTAACAAATGGGACTTAATTGAACTTAGAAGCTTTTGACAGCAAAGGAAACTAAACAAAATAATAAGACAACTTATGCAATTGGAGAAAATATTTGCAAATGATGTGACTGACAAAGGTTTAATTTCCAGAATATATAAACAGCACATATAAGTTAATAACAAAAAAACAAATGACCCAATCCAAAAATGGGCAGAAGACCTAAACAAGCAGTTCTCCAATGAAGACATGCAAATTGCCGATAGGCACATGAAAAAATGCTCAATATTGCTAATTATAAGAGAAATGCAAATCAAAACCACAATGACGTATCACCTCACACTAGTCAGAATGGCCATCATTCAAAAGTTCACAAACAATAAATGCTGGAGAGGCTGTGGAGAGAAGGGAACCCTCCTACACTGGTGGTGGGAATGTAGTTTGGTGTTGCCATTATGGAAAACAGTATGGAGAGTCCTCAAAAAACTGAAAATAAACTTACCATATGATCCAGCAATCCCACACCTGGGCATATATCCAGAGGGAACACTAATTCTAAAACATATATGCACCCCAACTTTCATAGCAGCACTATTTACAATAGCAAAGACATGGAAACAACCTAAATGTCCATTGACAGATGACTGGATAAAGAAGTTGTGGTATATTTATACAATGGAATACTACACAGCCAACAAAAATAATAAAATAATGCCCTTTGCAGCAACATGGATGGACCTGGAGATTGTCATACTAAGGGAAGTTAAGTCAGAAAGCAAAAGAAAAATACTGTATGATATCACTTATAAGTAGAATTTAAAAAAGGAAAAAGAAGACACTAGGGAACTTATCTACAAAACAGAAACAGACTTGCAGACATAGTAGACAATCTTATGGTTACCGGGGTGGGGAGGAGTGAGTGGGAAGGGATAAATTTGCAAGTTAGAGATTTGCAAATATTAACTACTATATATAAAAATAGATTAAAAAAACAAATTTCTTGTGTATAGCACAGGGAACTATATTCAATATCTTGTAATAATATTTAATAAAACAAGAAAATGAATATATGTGTATATTCATGAATATACACATATATATGTGTGTATATATATGTATGACTCGGACGTTATGCTGTATACCAGAAATTGACACATTGTAAATGACTATTCTTCAATTAAAAAAAAAAGAAATAACACCTTTACAAATTCTCTGTAGATTTTTCTTTTCCACTATGTGCATGTAGGATGGAAACATAACATGTACTAGGATTTCAAAAGAAACCACTGGGCCATATGCTAAAAAGAAATGTCTAGTCGATACATCTCATACTTTGTGTCATTAAAGCAGCTGATCTAGTTTGGGCCAAAGAGAAAAAAACACATGGAAGTTGTAAGAAGGTATAAATAGTTCATGGGAAGTTGAATTTCCTGCTTTCAAGACAATGGATTAGTCAACTGAGTGACAAGGCTAAAACAAAGAAGGTCTGAAGTCTTTCAAGCCATACAGCTTAAATGAATGAATTTTCCTAGTGAAAGATACATACTGTGCCCAGATTCACTGTGAAAATTCTCTGCTCTCATTAAGAGGGATAGGACCATCCAACATGGCTTGAAACCTATAGGATTCTCTTCTACAGTTTCTCACTTCTATTTTTCTTAAAGGGTAGTGCTAAATGATATAAAAATTACCCAGGTTCGTGAATAAAATTATTCCTAGGCCCTTAAATTAAAAAAAAAAAAAAGAAATGTTATTGTGGTATTAATACTTGAAATGAGCGGCATGGAAGAATGCAGGGTCCAATTCACCCAAAGCACAAAAAAGCCTCAGAAGCCAAATGACACTAACACTGAGTGGCAAAATTCTCACCAAGTTCCGATTCTTGACACTCTGATCTCTCTTAGATCGTAGTTCAGTATGTATTTCTCAAATGACATCATCAAGGATTTCATTCATCTTCTCAAGTGTTTTGATATCATCCTACAAGAAAACACAGAGGTCAGTAATAGCCACTCATTACTTTACTTCTGTTTTTGTGGTGTGTAATCTCGGAAAAAGAAGGGTTTTTTTTTTTAACCTGAAATCTGTGTACTTCATTGGAGAGAATCTTATTTTTCCCTCATGGCTTCTTTAGTACATTTCTTTATTTCATTGATCTATACAATTATGTAAGAATGGATTCAGAATTCAAAACCATTAATTATAGCAAAACCTATCTCCTGTGGGTGAGTCCTTACAGAAATAAAGAAAATGGTACTTTACATGGGTATGATGTTTGCTTTGAATGGGCTGTTACAGAATATAATGAATGGAACACCAGGATGAAAGAAAGAAGAGACAGTGAAGTAAGTGAGCTAGAAGGAGGCAGACGTCCTTCAAGGGGAAGCCATGAGAATGAGAATGAAGGGATGACTATACCTTCTGTGTGCACCTGGATATTTCTTCTACGAGTTCTGAGTTTTTCTTCATGCAATGCTTGATCGCCTCAGAAATCCGGTGTAAATTAACTATAAAGAGATAAAAACAATCTCTAATATTATCACCAAAACAAATAAAATTGGATTACCCCAATCAAAAGCAAAGCCACATTATCCTGGTACTATGAGCAAAAATATCCTTTCAGCATTACTGTGATCCCTGAAGAAGGCAAATTTAGTTAGTAGCATTTTAAATGTAAAAAACAAATACAAAGACAAGACCTCTATTTTTCAATGAGATTCCTATTCAATCTTTCTTCAAAGATGCGGAAACACAATACAATGTCTCCACCTAATATCACATCATTAAGGAACATACAGCTTAGAAAATGTCAACAGTTCAAATAGTACCTCCATCAATAGATACAAAAGAGAAAAAAATCAAGCATCCTATGTACTTAAGTGTTGTCCTCCTGTTATCAAATAAAAGAAGTAGATTGTTGCAATTGCTTTAAAAAAGCAAAAGAAAAAAAGAAATTTCCTGACTTCTTTTGGATTTTTCCCACTTCCACCCAAAGTTTATTTACGCAGAGAAATCCTTCTAATGTCACTTGATTGTTTACTCAAAAACCTCCAATGTCTTCCTGCTGCCCAGAAAACTTCCTTTCATAAGAACCAGGGTGGGTGGCTTGGAAGGACACAGCCCTTGGAATCACACACCCTTGGGTACAACCTTGGCTTTACCACTTACTTGCTGAGAACACGAACACCTCACAATCTGAGTCACAAGAGTCATCAGCCCCAGACACGAAGGTTCTCACGCACCGTGCAGGTAAACACTCGCCTTACAGGTGGGTAACACCACGGAAAGCCCCGAGAGCAGGGCCCAGGAAGCCAGAACCTCCTGCCAGGCATTGAATTATATTGTCTGACCCCAAAGTACAGACTTACCCTCTATCTTAACAACGTGACATCCCCGCTGCCCTGAGGTCACACCTCTCTATCCCCTACACTGAGGTTGCACTTCGCCACAAGAAACACCCGCATTCGAGGACCTAATAAATGTGTGCCAGACGGCTGTCCTGCCTCCCCACACACAGCTCCACATACCCGTCACAGCCTGGGAAGCCTGCACAGACCTCATTATCCCCATTTTACATCCTTTCATTTCTGCTCATTCGTTAGCGACATTCAGGCTCCTTCCACTGAGGACTCAACGCATAGTTGAAGCCTCTGCTGTGATGCAGACTTTGACTGGCATTATCTGTCTTCATCTCTAAGCCTTAAGCTTGATAACCTCAGACAGTGTCGTAACCTTTACACTTCCCTGTGAGCCAGGTCAGGCCAAAGTACTCCCCTCAAACTTCAGACTCACCAAATTCCTTAACTTTTCTAAATGAATTAAACACACCTACGTCTTCCTACCAGTGTGACCTATTCCCTCTCCTGGGCTCCTGTCTCAACAGGTGGTGACTCAACCCTAAAATGCTGTCATTTAGGCCGCAAACCAGGAATAGTAAAATTGTGAAGAGGCGAATTAGACCTGAGAAGTCAAGGTATTTACTTCCAGTCAAATTAGAACCCACAGAAACACCTGTACTGAGAAACTATTACGAAGAAAACAGAAGCCTGAAATCTTACCTTGATATATTTGATGCTTTACCTAGAACAGAGAGAAAGAAAATTAAATTAGATGTAAAAGCATGTTATTTTGCATAAACTTACAGTTCCTAACAAGCCAAACTGTGATCCAGTGGCAGTATACAAATGATGCAGCCCAGCATAATTAATTTATAGAATATTTAAAAGTAAAAAATAATAATTTCCTATTCAGTTGGTGATATTTCCAAACCCATTTTTGAGTGAGAATCAGGGTAAATATCTTATTTTCAAACAAAAGATTTGTTTACAGTCTTCTAAATGAGCACGTCTATTTAACTTTAATCCTGGAAATGGCACATATTTATAATTACTATCCTACTGCACCATTTACCTGGCATTGTATTTTGTCAACTCCAGCAGCCATAATGACCCAGAACCAAGGACCGTTTTCGAAGCCTCTCAGGAAACAGGAGCAAAGGCAAAATCTTTGGACTAAGCTATGCCCCTTTCACGCACCAGAAGCACCTTAGAAAACTTCTACTCAGTGTTAACTATTTGCTGAACCATCAAATGGTTCCAACAAACCAGGTCCTACGATCTTTCCCAGACGACTAGTGACAAAGGTTGCCAAGTGAGAGGTGGAGTGGAGACTGGCTACAGAAAATGCACAAGCAGCAACAGTAATGGCAGCCGACATTTGCGAAAAGGGTGAAAAGAGCTCCCACGTGTGACTCAGCCCTGAAGACAGCACTGGGGGACAGCTCAATAAAATCCAGGCAAGGCCCCTGTCAAACACCGTGTCTTGGCCCCTGGTACCTAGTTCCCAAATCAAAGGTTATAAATGGCGATCAGATGCTGAGTTCGGCCTGAAAAACTTGCCAAGATATCAGAATATCATGCAGTAGTCAAACAGCACCTACAATAATGCTATCGCAGGAAAAGCACGGGGAAAGGGGAAAGGGGAAAGCCAAGGACATCCCTTTAAAGTCACACCTTGCTCAGCAGTGAGCACCTTCTGTCCTCCTGTCCGATGGCATCTCACCCACAGGCAGAGACGAGCGGGAGGAGCAACAGGCATGTGACCCAGAGGAAGGACTGAGGGGCAAAAGCGCGTCCTGAGGCTGCGGGGCAAACTCAGGACACAGACAAGAGTCCCTTGAAAATCAGGACAGAGGGCTGTTCCAAATGCGGGAAGCAGAGCGGGGACATGAGCTGCTTCCCTTCTCCCTCTCCAACCTCCTTTGCACCCTGTGATGTTCTTTCTTCACAGGGCATCTCATGGCCAGTGAGGGATAAAACACGCCACAGAAATCCAGGAGAAAGACCTTTGATTTGAATTAATTTTCCAATCCATATGCATGAAGAAATTTCGCTTACAATGATAGGTCTGTTACAATTAATAAGTCAGGGGATCTGTTCTCAATTTTAGAACTTTGCACTCCAAACTCTGGCACTTAGACCAGTTAATTTAAGTCATCTGCAAAGCTTGTTTATGCAGAATAATTTCTTCCCAACAACATTAGATAACTGAGGCATCTCTCAAATATGCTCTTGTCCTGCTCTCTCCTAAGATAACATATTAAAAGACCCTAAAATAGAAACCATGTCCAAGGGTGCCTGGAACATGAATGTGCTTAGAAATGAGAGGATGTGGCAGAGTGAACAGAGGATGCTTTTTGCCAGGACCATTTCACTCGACTACAGTGAGTTACATATATCAATTAACCGTGCCCTAGTGTTGGTCTTAATCTAATCATGTCTTCAAATTTCATCTTGGTCTGTTAATAAAAGACTGCTGCACGTGTTTGGAGAGTAAAATGCTTTTCCAGAGAAGAAGGTATTATATGAGCACAACAGGATATAACCAAATCAGCTAGTTTTGTAAACAGAAATGCATTAGAAAAAATTTTAAAATTACCTTGTCCCCTTTAGATAAGGATGTTTATTTTTTCTATTTTATGATATTTTCATGCAACGTTTTTTATTCATTCTTAATGTAAATAGAAGGACATACCTTTTTAGCTACACTGTATAGAAACTCATGGTTTCTGCTTTTTCCATTTGACACTAACATTGTGCATTTTTTTCATTTTTCAACTTTATTAGGTAGAATTATTACAATTTCACTGCACATATACAATATATTGCATGTAAAAACATATGTACAATATACTGCACATATTTTTAATTTACATATTTTACTATTCTTTGTTTCTAAGAATAGTTTAGAGCTTAAGCTTTTTAAACTTACGCAGTTATCACAGGAATAAAGCCTACCACAAAATAAGAATCAACAGAACGCAGTGATCCAACCATAAAACAGTCAAATGTACTTACACTTATTCAAGAACATTGTCCATTTCTTGAAATGTCTTTGCACCATATGAATTTTAAAAGCTGCCTAATATCACACCGTATGGATGCACAGTAATTTAACAATTCTCTTACCAGGCATCATTTAGGCTGTTACTGTATTTTCCCTTCTCAAACATCTTTTTTTTAATTTGTTCTATTTATTGAATTTTTAATGTTCTCTATTCCTTTCATATAACCCAGAAGAGCCTAATGTTTGACATTTCTCTTACTTTTTTGAAAAATAAAAAGCCAATGAAATTGCCTTTTTCATATTGATCATCAATGGTTTCTATCTCCTTTGAGTCACTAATCCTAAAAAGAAATAAGCCTCATTTTCATTATTGATTTATTTTTATAAAGTCAGAGTTTTCATTTTCAGGAAAAAAAAAAAAGCTGGGGAGAGCTTCCAGTTTTTTCTTGCACCCCAAATTTTGGTCATCATTGCTTCTGGATTTCAATTATTGATGTTTCTTTGTTAAAAATAAGAATTAATATTCCTGTTTTTTTTTCTAAAATTTTGTGCATATATCATTGTACACACCTGGCCTAAGCTCCATTTTATCCTGGCCACACTTTACCTCACCCTTTTAAATGAAAGATTCTGCTTAGGAGAAATTTTTTCCTCTCCTTTTCCAGTCTCATCCAGCCCAGTTTTCTTGCTTTAGAACCTCTCATTCACTTCCTAATTTAGGCAACTCCCCCCACCTCCAGCATATTCTAAAAGCACAGTATCTTGGGGGTTAAAAGGAATTAGTCAATATATTTAACTTGACTTAGTGGCCCCACAGTTTCAGTCTCTTTGGCTTAAGGAAGGAGACAAAAGGCTTATTACTTATTCAACTCTACAGACCTTTACAAAGCCAAGCACTGACGGACACTGGGGATTCAGAAATGAACAAAACATGGTTCCTGTCTTCAGGAAGCTCATAATCTACTGGGTGGAAAGATAAGTAAACAAATACCAAATATGTAGACAAGATTAATTCCATGAGAGGGAGATATTACGGGAGCATATAACCCAGGCTGGGGGCGTTCTTAAGAAGGGGATGCCTGGCCTGGGCCTTGAAGGACAGAGCCCCAGAAATCCTCAAACTCTAGAAAGAGTCTCTGCCTTCTCACACATCTTTAAATGCATGTCTGGTTATTTCATTAGGGGTATGAGAAGTGGAATCACATTGAATTAAAGGAAATCAACATTTTTAAGGTTTCACATATTCTTAAATTATATCTAAGAATCATGAGAAGTCACAAGTCCTTAACAGTATAAGAAAGTGCCTATCAAAGGTTGAGATCTTTGACTTCCTTTTCATAGAAAAGAACTAGGTCTTAAAGTTTTCTTAGTGAGATTATAGTCATCATACTGAGTTTTTATTTTAAAAGTTTAAAATATTTTCTAAGGTTATTTCAATGTCAAACATCAATTTGCATTCATGTTAATAATCTGGAAGAAAACAAATGCAAGGTGCAGGGACTATCAAAGCCCTTGGGTATTTATGATTCAGGGACAGCTATCGAGTACCATAATATACTCACAGCAAGGATCGTCTTCCAGAGGTAAATGGCCAGGATAGCAATCCCCAGGTAGGCAGCAAGGAGAGACTGCAAAGGAAACCGTAAAAGTCAGGGCCAGAATGAAGGTGGTCAGGCACCATACCAAGTAGGTGAAATCAAAATCATGTTAACATAATTTAAATTAACTAATAAAATGTCTCAACGAAATTTAAAATATAACTGTCACAAAGATTCATCTTTCAGAATAAGCCACTGTCCAACAGGTAACCACAACCCTCACATATCCCCAGTGGGTCCCACTGTTTCCAAAAAGGTGGGAACTTGGCAACCTCGTGTTTGGTTAGTGGCTTGTAGGGCTGTTAGACACTGTGACTGTGGGTGTCTTTAAGTAAAGCTCCATTTCCAGTTGACCTGAGACACTACTGGGTCTTGTCTGTAATGCTGTGCTGAAATCTATCACAATTATATTGGAATTAGCATGTCAGTAATAATTAAGCAGAGAATATCCTTAAGACCAAATAACTAAAACCATTGATTTTTAAATTTTTTTTTCTTTCACCATTGATTTCCATTCTGAACCAGGGCACACAATGTCAGATTTCTGAAATGCGTAAAGGATTTGCATATAAGAGGAATCCTGCATATCATATGATTAAAACTATGGGAATAAAAGCCAGTTAAAAACAAAATTCCAAACACTCACCAGCAAGAATTCATCTTTAGGTGTTAGCAACATAATGGAGTGCAAAGCTATCTTTGTCTCTTTCCTTATCCTACAACCAGTAAAAGCATCAGCAATGCAACTAAGTTGCCTTTGCCCAGCACACCAGGATACCGGAGAAGCTCGCACTTCCGTGCAACTAAAGGTGGGTGGACTGCAACTCAGAGTAGGCAGAAGTGAAGGCACAGGGGGAGGCGGTGCATGCTAGCCCAGCTATCCAGCCCTGGTGGCTAAGCCTGCATCCCAGAGAACCCAGTAGCAACAGGGGAGGTGGCCACACGACTGCAGCCTTGCAGAAGAAACAGTGCCCACAGCCACAGGTAACTGTGAGGCCATGGAGCCCGGGACCCTGGCCCTCCAGCTGCTGAGACAACCCTGGCCCCCCACCCACAGTGGCAGATTGAGCCCAAGAACCTGACATCACTGGACACAGCAGAGGTGGTCTCAGGACCCCGACTCCCTGACACCCTCCCCCCTCCCCTTGGGGTGGCAGAGCCTCCAACTCGGGAGATCTCAGACAGGAGGGAAGTTTGTAAGCACTTTATGATAGCAACAGAAACAGACTCACAGGCACAGAAAAGAAACATGGTTACCAGGGGGTAAAGGGGGTGGGAAGGGATAAATTGGGAATTCAAAGTTTGCATCTCTTGGGGAGTGATGGAAATGTTAGCTTTATTGATTGTGGTGTTGGTTTCATGGGTGTGTGCATCTATCAACATTCATCAAATTGTAAAAAAAAAAAAAAAAAAAAGGAAGAAAGCATGCCATGAACTGGAGGGCGTGCTCCCTTTTTACCTCGGGTTCCGGTTCCACTGACCAGACGTGGAAAGCGGGTCCCCAGCTCATTGTCCCGGAAGGTCCTGGTATTTATGTAGCATTTAGTGCATTCACACCCCCACTCAAGGCAGCTCCGTGTTCTCTCAATTTGCGTTGGGATTTTTTCCCCAGAGACAAATCTGTAAAGAAACAAGGAAACAAACCACTGCATCTAAGATTTAGCGTCGTCAAGGTTCCAACCAACGGATACTTAATTTCATCAGTAAGCTCTCTGCAAACTGTCTTCCTGAAAATGAAGGCTAAAGCAGCGGCAACAGCCTAGAAAGCCCGAGGTTTCTGTGCCGCTCACTACCAGGTCCCGGAGAAACCTCACAGGTCCCCCGACTCAGCACTCAGCCCCAGGAAGCAGCTTCAGACTCACCACAGTTGGCCCAAAGCCTCCGGAGTCTCGCCGCCAGGCTCCGCAGTTTCCCGCCAGGCGCGGCTGTTTCCCGCCACGCGCAGCAACGCCCGGCAGAGGGCTCCCACGCCCGGCGGTTGGGACCAACGGCGCCTCCTCCGGGCAGGGAGGGCCTGGGTTCCAGCCCCGTTTCCGCGGGGAGAGCCCCCGCTGCGTGTCCATCACTTCTGGTGCGCAGCGGGTGCTCCGCGCCAGCCCAGCCTTTCCCCCTGACTGGGACGTATCCTACCCACAGGGACTGGAAAACAAGGAAATATTTGCTTTTTTGAGTGTTGAAAAGGACCTAGAATTTATTCATGTATTTGCATAATATGTACTGCTTTAAGCACTTGTCTTAAACCCAGCCTACTACTTTACATATGCTAGACAACAGGTGATTGTGTTTATCCACGAAGATAGTTCGGTTAAACCAAATTTTCACATCTTTTACGCTATTTTTCAAATTTCTCATCACATCTTCATCTAAAAAAGACTCTGGTCATTAAAAAAAAAAATTCAGTTTATACCAGACTGTTTCTCTAGCATCCCCATCCCGATCATGAGCTTATTTCAAAAGTTGCCATTTGGTGACATACACAACAGGGTCAGGATGCAAACCCTGAGGGGGCTACATATCTGATGTTAATTTACTGCATGCATCCTTGGCTAATATTTTCAATGGAAGGTGCTTTAGAGATGGCAGGCAGATAAACAAACTTCCATCAGTCCTACAAGTATCCAATGTTATGACCTTCAAATAATAACTTTTGTCACTTCACAAGCAGAGGAAGATACAGAAGAGAAGGCTGTGGTGTTTTAAACTGTGCACCTACCATCCGGCACCCCCAGATTGGCAGTGCGCAGGAGGGCAGCAACCCAGAATCCAGGTGCACGTTGCTAGTGCTGGGGGGGGGGGGATAAGGGCTGTTATTCTAAAATAATTTTGGTCATGGGTCTCAGCCTGTCTGTAGGCTCCCTCAAGGAACAGTGGAAAGGCTTCCTTTGTTTTGCCCAGCTAAAACTATCCTCAGCCTGAATCGACTTCATACACATCTTTCCCCAAAAGGCACACGTGCTAGTCTAAGAGGCTGGGGCAATTTAAGGCTAATGAGTTGAGGAGCAGGTTTCATAGGGTCAACAGAACACTTGATGTTGCCTGTAGCCCGGCTGTGTGGTGCTGTGTGCACACTCATCTAGGGGGAGGAACCTCAAGGAACATGTGACCCACAATTGTGCAGGAATCACTAGTACAAATATTTCACTGAGAACAACGTGATGAATACATATCCCTGTAAGCACTCATTCACACACTCACGCCTTGACCAAAGACGTTCCAGACCTTGTTCTGGTTCTGGGAAGTAAATGGTAAATGACAAAATGTCCCTACCCAAAGAGCTCCCTTTTAGTGGAGAGAGGCATGAGAAAAACAAGGAAACAACCAAATAAAATTAAGACAGTGATATTAAAAGGAGAGATAAATAGATAATTAATGTGCAATGAAGGCAGGAAGCCAGCTGTGGAGTTGGAAACACCAGGGTCTTTGTGGAGGGTGACAGCCACCCTGCTTGTCACTAAGTATGAGGTGTCTGTGCTGAGACATTGGGGATCAGGAGCTCTTCTCACAAAGAATCAAAAGAAAAATGACTCCTGACAGAAGCCTGAGGGACCCAGTGGTCTAAAACCTAGAAAGTTTATGATCTATGAAATGTTTAATAAATTGCAATTAAGAGTAAAGACATTAAATGAGTCCAGATTTCTTCCCTGATGCATCCTCACAGAATTGCTGCTGCCCTCTCCTGTTCTCCACTCACGTCTGCATTTTCCTCCCTCCCGTCACCTGCAACCCCGGGTTCATCTCACCAGTGTATGCCCTCACCTGCCCTGTCTACAAGACTGGGAGCTTCTGCTTTCTTCCTCATCCGCGTTGCCTGTGTTCTCCACATGCCAAACTCCCTGCAGTCCTTCCGTGGTCCATGCGTGCGTCAGCTCACAGAAATCTGGTAATGAATGAGAAAAGCCCTTCTTTACTCAACCTCTGAATACACAGCCTTATGGAGGCTGCGCCAAATCAGAGTATAAGTGGGGTTGCACGCGATCCCTTACTGAGATTTGGCTACAGGAAGAATCACAAAGATCTGGGCAGAGCACAACTGGAGGTCAGTGACATGACCTGGGTTGGACAAGGAGCTCCAGGCCCTGGAGATGGGAAAAAAAGACAGAAAACTATACATCCTCCATGAATAATGATGTGCTCATTTCAATGGAAAGGGGAAGTCCCTACCATTCAGGGTTGCGTTGCCAGTTACTGCACACCACCTTTTTCCCTCTGACTTCCCCTTCTTGGGATGGGCAGGGCAGTAAGCAGACAAAGCTCAGGGAGGGGGGAGGAGCCATGAGAATCCAAACTGTCCTAATTCCCAGGACACTTGCATTATTCACAATCCCCAACCCACCTACTGGGAGGGTCTCAGTTCAGACCACATGCTCACGCATAGTGCTTTTACCTGATCAGATGTAGCCCTCAGATCCCGGAGGAAAACTGCAGAAAAAGAGATTACATCTGTGTTGTCCGGATGAGAAAATGGAGACTTAACACTGCTATATGTTTAAATGAGTATGTGTTTTTGTAATTCTCTCTATAACTTGTTTCTTTTTCCCAAGATTTTTCTATGTTTCTGTTTGGGATATTTTCTATTACTTGTACTCAAGCTTACAAATTCTTAATTCTTCTAGGGGTCCAGCCTAGCAAAGCTGTCTTTTGAGTTCTTCAGTTCAGATTTAATTTGGAATTTCTGCTCTCAAACATCCAGCGATTTAATAGATTGACATTCTGTACAAAAATTCTCTATTTTTTCATTTCTAATCATTTTATTTTTAAACCTTTAAAACTTTGTTTTGAATTCTTTTTCATCTAACTCCAACGTGTCAATATATACTGGGGTTCTGCTTCTCTTTTTGTTTCAGGTTTTTCTATTGATCATAGTACCTGTGCTTTGCACAGGACTTTATTTTTGACTGTGTGTCAGACACTGTGCTCTGCCCATTGCTGGGAGAAAACAATCAGATACACAGGGTGGTTGGTGGCAGGGAAATTGACATGCAAGTACAGGTGGGTAAGGAGTTCCCTGTTGTTTTGAAATCAGAACATCTATTTTCAGAGGATAGCTTATGACTCGTCTCTCATCCCCATGGCTGGGGTCTCCTTCAAAGCATGACTCAGTCCCAACTGTGTTCTAGTCAAAAATAGAGATATAAGTTGATGTCTCCAAGAGAAAGTAGGTCCCTCCACCTTTCAGGCAGGTCGGTGCCCCTTCAGCCCTTTCCTGTCAGTAACTGAGCTGCCCTGGGGGTGAGCTTCAGCTCCTTTAGGGTCAGCCCACTCCTGGTGTCCAGGGCTTTCTGTGTGGACTGGAGACCCTTCCTGTCATTAGATGTGTCTCCCACCCTCTCTGGGACTTTTCACCTGATCTCCAGCCCCCTGTGCTGCCCCAGGGCCAGAGTTAATGTCCTGGGGGGAATCCGAGTAGTGGGTTAGGGGCTCTTCTAGATTCCACCCCTCCCTCCAGCCAACATCAAACTGCCTCTGGTTTCATTTTCTCCTGGCAGCATCCTTCTGCCTGGGCAAAGCCTGACCCTCGATGAACAAAGAAAGCTCCCGAATATGACAAGATCTGGTGACCTCACTTCCCAGATCAACGGCTCTTCTCCCTCTGAAACTGTGGTCCATCTGCTCCTCTTCTCCCTTAGCCCTCTCATTTTCTAAAACAGGAATTTAGTGATGTTTCCTGTTTTTCTGCCTGTTTCCACGCCCCTTCTTACTATATCCTACCCGGAGGATGCTCCATCCAGTTTCCTGGATCAAACACTGTCTTCTTTCCCCTCCGCCCAGCACTCTTGCTATTCCTGCTCGAAGTCACTCTCCCACCTGGAGAACCAGCAAGGTCCCCAGAGGAGAAGACAGGGCAATAGAGAGTCCAGAAATGAACCCACCAACTTTTGGTCAACTAACCTTCGACAAAGGAGGCAAGAACATACAATGGAATAAAGACAGTCTCTTCAGCAAATGGTGTTGGGAAAACTGGACAGCAGCATGCAAAGCAATGAAGCTAGAACACTCCCTTATACCATACACAAAAGTAAACTCAAAATGGATCAAAGACTTAAACATAAGACAAGATACAATAAACCTCCTAGAAGAAAACATAGGCAAAACATTATCTCATATACATCTCAAAAATGTTCTCCTAGGCCAGTCTACCCAAGCAACAGAAATAAAAGCAAGAATAAAAAAATGGGACCTAATTAAACTTACAAGCTTTTGCACAGCAAAGGAAACCATAAGTAAAACAAAATGACAACCTACGGAATGGGAGAAAATTTTTGCCAAAGATGAAACTGACAAAGGCTTGATATCCAGAATATATAAGCAGCCCATACGACTTAACAAGAAAAAAAACAAACAACACAATCCAAAAAGGTGCAGAAGACGTAAACAAGCAATTCTCCTATGAAGACATACGAATGATCAATAGGCACATGAAAAAATGCTCAATATCACTAATTATTAGAGAAATGCCAATCAAAACTACAATGAGATATCACCTCACACCTGTCAGAATGCCATCATTCAAAAGTCTACAAATGACAAATGCTGGAGAGGTTGTGGAGAAAAGGGAACCCTCCTACGCTGCTGATGGGAATGCAGTTTGGTGCAGCCACTGAGGAAAATAGTATGGAGATTCCTCAAAAGGCTGGGAATAGACTTACCATATGACCCAGGAATCCCGCTCCTGGGCATATATCCAGAAGGAACCCTACTCCAAAATGACACCTGCACCCCAATGTTCATAGCAGCACTATCTACAATATCCAATACATGGAAACAGCCTAAATGTCCATCAACAGATGACTGGATAAAGAAGAAGTGGTATATTTATACAATGGAATACTATTCATCCATAAAAATGACAACATAAGGCCATTTGCAGCAACATGGATGTCCCTGAAGAATGTCATTCTAAGTGAAGTAAGCCAGAAAGAGAAAGAAAAATACCATATGAGATCGCTCATATGTGGAATCTAAAAAAAGAAAAAAAGAACATAAATGCAAAACAGAAACAGACTCATAGACATAGAATACAAACTGTGGTTGCCAAGGGGGTGGGGGGTGGGAAGGGACAGACTGGGAGTTTGAAATTTGTAGACACTGACAGGTATAAATAGAATAGATAAACAAGATAATACTGTATAGCACAGGGAAATATATACAAGATCTTATGGTAGCTCATGGTGGAAAAGTATGCGACAATGAATGTATGTTCATGTATAACTGAAAAATTGTGCTCTATGCTGGGAACTGACACAACATTGTAATCTGACTATAATTCAATTTAAAAAAAAAGAAGAAGAAGACAGGGCGGCCCGGGGCTCAGATTGCTGCGCTTCCCGCCTCTTGGGGAGGGTAGCCCTTCCTTCCCGTCTGGGCTGGGTTTTCTGCAGTGCCTTCACTCTGGTTTTAGTTTTCAGCTTACACAGCTGTTTTAACCTGAAGAGTTTGTCTGACTATAGTTCTCTACAATGGATAAAACTGGAGTTATTTTATACTGTTGTTTTGAACCAAAAAAAAAAAAAAGCTTCATTTCGTATTTATATAGAGAATAATTTAAATAGTAATTTTGCCAGAAATAGTCACTATACTTTCAGCAGTATTTCTCCATCATCATACTAAAATGAACCACATTAAACCGTGATGTATTCTCCTCAGAGCCTAGTTGGATCAGCTTTTGTCTCTGTTTGGAAATAGCTTTATAAAAGTCATCTCTTATGCACTGTTTTAGGTCCTCTTTGCCTCTCTTTCTGCGTTTCCCATACTTCAGTAGCTGCGAACTCTGCAAGGCTGTGATGCACTTTCTGTAGGCGAGACCAACTGCAGCCCACACCCTGCCCATCGTCCACAGGCCTCCCACCCTCACCTGAGGTTCTGTGTGGACGCTGAGGAGTCAGATGTCCCGTGATCCAAACTCCCACCCGCGCAGTCAGGTGTCTGGTAGTGTGCACCGTCAGTGTCTGTGTGCAGTTACCATGGGCTCTGTGTGTGTGCTCAGTATGTTGTTAGGTGGTGTGTGCACATGTTTTATCATTTTTTTTTAACCCGAAGGTAGATAAGTCATTTCAGGATCTATGTTCATGGGCCTCTGTGTGTGTGTGTATGTATGTGTGTGTGTGGGGGGTGAGAGTTTGGTAGTGGGGAGAGAAGCACTGACAGTTACCACTTACTCCTGAGAATGAGTTGTACCTGCTCACCTGCTAAAAATGACCCTGCTTTTTCATCACCTTCCCATGTGTAACAGAATTTCATTGTAATGATTATGTCCTGTTTTTCATGAAATAATGATTTTATATTTCATAGAGATACTTATTTTTAAAATACAGTGTACTCATATGCATATTGCATTTGGGTTTTTAACCCTTATTTACCACAATGCTTGACTTAATGCTAGTAGAGAACCAATTTCCTGAGACAAAGGTGACTTACCAAACCTGCCCCAAAACTTCCCAAGAAAGTTTATGTTCCAAATGGACATTAATCCATTACCCTGAGCACCATGAGGAAGGTCACGTGGAGCAGAGGCACAGATGCCCTTCTGTGGACACGCAGTTTGAGAGCAATAACTTGCACATGGTGAGCCTCAGGGAGTCGGCATCACTCATGACCATGTCCTCGACCCTGTTTGTCCTGACTGATGCATGATTTAATGTCACTGGAAGAGGGATTTCTCGTGACCTTCTTCCTCAAAGCCTCAGGGAGCAGGTCACAGGATGGGCCCCAGGTGGAATCCCTTTCCAAGGCAGACATTGGTTCAAGGGAAAGTTACGGCGCTCCCCACCCCTGAGACCCTTAGGTGGTTCACATCCCCTCTGTCTTCTCATCCATGAAATGGGTTGTTGGGAGTGTTATATAAATGCAACACTGCACTTAAAGAATTTGTTCAGTTAGCACATTATATTGCTCAGTGTGACTCCTCAATACATTTTCCCTGATGTTCATCAGTAATTTACTGGGGGTCCTGACTCCTGAGGGTTGGAGCTGACATTTCTGCCTCCTGTCAGAAGACTCTTTCCTTCTCTACAAGAGACACCTGCTTCCCAGGGCAGGATGGGGAAATGACCTGCTATATGCATGTGCTCAGAAACTAGAGGAACATTACAATGTCCTCAGTCAGGTTTACCCATGGGTTGCAAAGCCCTTACAATCTCTGCCTCCTTCATTTTCCAACATAGTGGAAGTGATTTATACTCCAGGAGTAGACAAGAATTTCTCTTCCTCCACACCCTTAGTAATATATGATAATGCCAATCTTTTCCATTTTCTCAAGATAAACATTTCTTTGCTCTAAGATGAATCATCAACCATTTTTTTCCTCCTCTGTAAGTCATTTGCTCCACCCTGCTCCACCCCCCACCCCAGCTTTTCCTTACTGATTTTGTAGTCCTATGTAAACTCTGTTTACTTATGGTATCTATTTGGCTATGTGAATTGTAAAATCCTTCTAGTTTGTGCATGTCTTGTCACTTCGTTTATTGTGCCCTGTGTCACACTAAGATTCAAATTTTATTGTAACGCAGTTAATCAAAATTCAAATTTTAAACTGTAATGCAGTTTTCCTTTAAGTTTGTGCCTTATTTAAGAAACCCTTCCTTGCCCAGATGTAATGAAGATATTTTACTATGTTTACTTTTGAAAGTTTTTATAATTTCACTTTCCATATTCATTATCTATTCCATCTGAATTTGGGGCAGGGGGTGAGGTGGTAATTTTTTTTTTTTTAATCCCCATATAGTCAGTTGTTCCAGAATCATCTGTTGAAGAGTCTACCCTTTCCTCAGTGATTTGTAAAACTCCCTCTGTCACAAATCAAAGTCCATAGATGCACAAATTTGTTTCTAGAGTCATATTTATTTTAATTGGTCTGATCGATTATCTATTTGATTGTAGAAAGGACATGTTTCAATTAACATAGACTTACTGTAAGATTTGATAAGGTAAGAATAAACCTTTGAAATTGTCCTGGATCTTCTTGGCCCTTTCCATTTGAGTTTTAGAATGAGTTTTTCAGGTCCCATGAAAACTCTGTTGGGAGTACAGTAGGAACTGCAGCTACTTCACAGATTGATTTGGAAGAATCGTCATCTCTGTTGTAAGATCTTGGTGTTGGTTTGAACATCTGTCTCATGATTGTGGAATATCTTTTTGTTGTGACATGGGATTAAAACCTTAAGCTACGCATTTGCCAATATCCATAAACCTGTATAACACAAATATGAACTGTAAGGTAAACTAAGAGCATTGGTTAATAATAGTGTATCAATATTGGTTCATGAATTACAATAAACATTCCACACTAATGCAAAGGGCTGATAACAGGGGACACTGTGATCCAGGCTGTGGGGAGGTAAATGCGAGTTCTCTGTACTGGCTGCTAAATTTTTTTGTAAACCTAAAACGTCTTGAAAAAATAAAATCTATTATTTAAGGGAAAAAAACTTGAAGCTGTGATGTCTGACTATTAGTAGTTGTGGAACTTTGGGCAATGTGTTGTGTGAGGTTTCTTTGTGTGTGAGGTTTTGTTTTGTTTTTTGATTGCTTTTGTATTTGTTTTCCTCTTTGTTTCCTGTATCTTGGGAGTTATGATAGTACTTCTGACAGAACTTCACTGGAAGAGCTATAGTAAGGATTATACGATATGTGTCTAACACAGTGGTCGGTAAACAGGAAGCGCCTAATAGTGTAGCTACAATGATAACTTAGGCCCAATCATTCTTCTTTTCCAATAGACTAAGTTACCCTCTGGTTTAGACCTTAGGTGCTGAATTCATTCATTCAATGGAGAAGTATCTATTCTGTCCCAGATACTGTGTTAGACACTATAAATGCAAAGACATGTTTTCTCTCTCCAACAATTGATGGCCTTGTGGGGGGGGGGGAGTAGACAGACAGTCACAATGTGCTGCCTCCATGCCATGAAAAGCAATGCCTGACACTCCCTCCAGGTTTAGTCTCCAGGGTTTTCCTGCCTCTGAATCTACCTGAACTTGGGACCCAACCTTCCCTGCTTTGTTCTATCAGGCCACTGAATGAACCTAGGTTCTGAAAGAACAGTGAGTTCCCAAAAGCTGCAGGCCCCAGTAACTCTACAAAACCCCATCACCATTTGCTGTTTGTGTTCCTGGTTGATTGGCTGCTTTCTTATGAAGAAAAACACACCTGTAGTACCAGCATGTGTTATATACTTTTGCAAACTTAACATCTTCCTCCATGACTTTTTGAAGTCAGGGCTTGCCAACCACACCGCTCCTGTTTCCTTAATCAGGCTGCTAATTTCACACAAGTATGTTACCACCAAGCACCAAGCACTGTTGCCCAGAACAGCATGCGTTCACCTTTCGGAGTCCCCCAAACCCTTTGCACCAGCTCCTGTGGGATCCTCACAATGCTTCTTGCTCAATCCCTGCTCTGTCCTGAATTCCTCATGAGCTGGGGGCTCAGAAAACTTCTCCCAAAGACAGTGACTCCTGAACCAGGCCAAAGCATTTACAATGTCTGCTAGAAGACCTCTGGGTGTCGTGGCCCTCTGGAAAGTTTTGCCTTGTGGCTTCCAATCCCTTTCAGTACACCCACACCATGGCTTCTTGCTTATGAGGGAAAGACATGTTCCATTCTGACCATATCTGAGAAAAAACTAAATGGGTTAGTGCCTTAGCGGCTGTTTATCCATAACCACACTTTCTGTCTTTCTATAAACTAAACTAGGCTTGTTTCCAAATTTAAACCATGGCTTGAGCAGATTCTGACAGAGGCTTCTTATAGTTCAATAATTACTGGGTATTTTTTGTACTAGAAATATGGAAAAATCAGTAGATGATAAGTGTCTTGAAAGAAGCATCTTTGTTTTATTAATCTCATTATCTTTAGTGATAGAGTCTCACACACAGTAGGCCCACATGAACGTTTGAGAATGTTTTTCTGGCAGTCCCTCAGAATTACAGGGAGCCTCACTGAGATGAACTCTAAAACCCCAAAGAGCATGTTCCTGGAACCAGGTGGATACATTTCCCTTTGTCCTGCTGCCTCAGAAAGAGACCACGTGCACTAACTGACTGGCTAACTAGAGGAGCTCTTTACAAGCCACATGCAGGGGACATACGTTATTTTCTATCAGCGTTTCTGAATCTTCACCCATTTCCTAACTTTGAGAAATTCCCCACTTTGGGGTTGGTGGAGGGCAGCGCCCACATGCCTCTAGAAACACGGAAGAGGCTGAAACTTCCCCCCTCCAGCCACCATTTCAGTGGGGCCTGGGCTCCACCTTTAGGTGCACCTTCCCTGACTCTGACTTGGGAGTTGGTAGCACAAGAAGCGGGAACAACGGAGCATCCTCTTTGGCTACAGGGACAATGGCAACAAGTGTCTGGTCTCTCTTCTCTATGCCCAAATTTTAGAACTAGCCCTGGAAAATCTGTCTTTAGAAGTAGTAAGAAGATCTCTGCTTGGTCCCTTTGTGTCTAGTATATATCCTTGAAAAATGTTTATCTAATAAAGGCAGTTGCATCTTCATCTTTAGAGGTTAGAAAAATTATTAGAAATTTGAGATTTCTAACTTTTTCTGGGAATACCTGAAAATGAGCTCAAAGATTTTTTGAGTTGCAGCTCAAGTACAAAGTAAACTTTCTAAATATCCCTTCTTTAGCTGAATTATTATTTGTGGTGCCACGAATTGGCAACTGTTTAAAATGTACTTATTTGTTATGATCTTGGTAGGTAAAGACCGTGGGAAAAATTCTAACTCTAGTTAGACGTGAAGAAAATTTGAGATGAAAATTATTCAAAAATAACTAAAGAAAAGGATAACTTCCTTTGCAGGCAGATTGGATGTTATCTTGAGGTCAATGGCCGCAGTTATCCCAGTGACACCTAAAGGAATCTGAATGATAAGCTTAATTTAAATTCATTAGATATTTTTTGTTTTAATGGTAATAGCCATAACATACTAAGTTCTTATTACTTCATAGGTTAACTTTTCTGTTTTCATAAACAGCATTTTAATGTTTCCTCAATTTGCATGTAAGTAACACCATGAAGAATATAACCTTTTAAATAATTTTTGTTCTTTTTCTTTCCTTTTTTTTTTTTTTTAAACAGAGTTCATTTTTTAACACCTTTATTGTGCTATGGTTCCTGTACAGTAAACTACACATAATTGACATGAACAATTTGATGAATTTTGATAGATATATGCACCTATGAAATGACCACCACAGTCAAGATGGCTCACATTTGCATCACTCCCCAAGAGGTGCAAATTTCAAACTCCCAATTTATCCCTTCCCATCCCCTTTACACCCTTGTAACCATTAAGTTTGTTCTCTATGTCTGTGAGTAGGTTTCTGTTTTGCAGATAAACTTTGATATTGCAATGTAAGTTTATGTAAAAAACTGGCAAGTTGTAATGGGAATACACTATAACTTTGTTATCACTTTTGACTTGATTGATCTTAATCATATAAAATATAGGCATTATAAGAAGAAAATGTCCTTCCCAACCCTAGAGGTGATCTCTTTTGTACTAAGAAAATGCCAAAGATATTTAGATTGTTGAGATCATGACACCAGGTAGCACAACAATTCATTTACGCATTTAATCATGTCAAATCTGACATTTAGTTTATTGTAATGGTAGGACTGCTAAGCAGAAGTTAATTACTCTAGAACACATTATGAGTTCTGAATGTCTTTTTTTTTTTCCAATAAAAGTATTCAGTCATGTTTCCTGCAGCTTCTTGTCCACTGAATTCAGTATCACCCACAATGCTCCCTTGGTTTCTTAAGAAGCTAACATAGGGAGCAATCAATATATCAAAGAAATAAATCTGATCCTAAATATAGCTAGTAGTTGCTTGTGTTTCAGCTAATAAGGGATTACTGATAGCTTGCCATAGAAATTGAAAATTGAATAAAATTTGAATGAAGACCAAAGCAAAGTATTTCCTGAGGTTTAGATGTTTCCTATAAGTGCCTTTGTGTAAATATATATACATTTTTTTTTCTAATATGATTTTCTAAAGCTGGTAAGAATTCTTATTTATTTTGGACTCATACAAGTTATCTGCCTAAAATATTGGTGTTAAGCACTGCATTACTTTGACTTAACATTTACTAAGCCTTGACTTACTGCAAATGTAGTTTATTAGTTCTAAACATTGTAAAAATCTCCCTGTGCTATCACTAAGTTAAAATTCTAGAGTGATAAATGTAAGGGGAGTTAGGTAAAAGAATTTTCCTTGCGGGAATTGGAGCAGCTTCTAGCTGCTACACTATATTACAGCAGTTATTAGTCACCCTACATACATTTACAAAATTTTTGTCTTACAGCTTTCTGCTTAAAATTCAGCCGGCATCACAGACAATGAGAACAATGATGTGATGAATACAAAATGAAGACTGTGTTCAATTAAGGGATTCTTCCTATTGTACTTTTTGGCATCTGAGAAACATTTTGTTACATTCGCTAAAAAAGAAAAATAGGAAGAAAAGGGGGGAAAAGAAAAGATAGAAAAGAAAAGAAACCTGATTATAACACAAAGTAATAATATCAGAAAAACAGGAAAGACCCGAACCTAACCCCTTTGGAATTTGTTGTCCCCTGAATGAGTTAGAGAGCTAAATCTTCACAATAAAAAGTGATGAATGTGTTTTCCGCTGTCATGGTAACCTTAGAATTAGAGCGCAACCTCCAGAGAAAATTCAGGAGAACACCCTGGACTTCTGATGCCAAAATTTTGGAATCTTTGTTCCAGGTGAGCAGGAGAGGGGCACTTTGGTAAGTCTTGGCACGTCTCAATTTCTAAGATATAATGCTTATGAACATTTAGGTTCCACTCAGTACTTTTCAATTATGTGCGCACTTTCTAAAATCTTTTCATGTCTACTGAAACAGGCACTAGGTCTGAATGCAGTCAATATTTGTGTTTTAAGAAAATTAATAAAGACCTGTTTCTTTTTTTATTGAAGTAAAGTTGATTTACAATATTGTGTTAGTTTCAGGTGCATAGCATAGTGACTTGTTTTTGTTGTTTGTCTTGGAGATTATATCCCATTATGGGTTATTACTAGAAACTGAATATAGTTCCCTGTGCTATACAGTAAAACTGTGTTGCTTGTCTATTTTATGTATAGGAGTTTGTATCTGTTTACCACACATTTCTAATTGGTCCCTCCTCTGCTTTCCCTTTGGCAACCATAAGTTTGCTTTCTTTTGTCTGTGAGTCTGTTTCTGTTTTGCATATAGATTTACTTGTATTACTTCTTCGATTCCACAGATAAATGATATTATAAAGTATTTGTCTTTCTTTGTCTGACTTATTTCATTAAGCATAGTATTCTCTAAGTCTATCCCTATTGCTGCAAATAATAATATTTCTTTCTTTTTATGGCTGAGTAATATTCTGTTGTATATACACACCACATCTTCTTAAGCCAATTGTCTGTTGATGGGCACTGGAGTTGTTTCCTTGTCCTGGCTATTGTAAATAGTGCTGCAATGAGCACTGAGGTGCAGGTATCTTTTTGAATTTGTGTTTTCATTTTTTCCAGATATATACCCAGAGTGGAATTGCTGGGTCATATGATAGTTCTAGTTTTAGTTTTTTGAGAAACTCCTATGTTTTCTACAGTGGCTGCACCAATTTACATTCCACCAAGAGTGTACAAGGGTTTCCTTTTCTCCACATCCTCTCCAGCATTTAATATTTGTACACTTTTTTGATGAAGGCCATTCTGACCAGTGTGAGGTGATACCTCTGTGTTTTTAACTTGCATTTCTCTAATAATGAGCAATGTTGAGCATCTGTATGTCTTCTTTGGAAAGATATCTATGTAAGTCTTCTGTCCACTTTTTATTTGAGTCTTTTTTTATATTAAGTTGCATGAGCTGTTCATATATTTTAGAAATTAACCCCGTCCATCGCAGATGTTTCTCCTATTCTGTAGGTTGTCTTTTCATTTTGTTGATGGTTTCCTTTACTGTGCAAAAGCTTTTTAATAATTAGGTCCCACTGGTTTATTTTTGCTTTTGTTTCTTTTGCCTTGTGAGACGGATCTAAGAAAATATTGCTATGATTTGTGTTGAAGAATCTTTGCCTATGTTCTCTTCTTGGAGTTTTACTGTGTCATGTCTTAGATTTAGGTCTTTAATCCATTTTGAGTTTATTTTTGTATATGGTGTGAGGGAATGTTCTAATGTCACTGACTTACATGTAGCTCTTCCAATACCACTTGTTGAAGAAACCATCTTTTCTCCATTGTATATTCTTGACTCCTTTGTCATAGGTTAACTGACCATAGGTGTGTGGGTTTCTTTCTGGGCTCTGTGTTCTGTTCCTTTGATCTCTGTGTCTGTTTTTGTGTCGCAACCATGCTGTTTTGATTACTATAGCTCTGTAATATAGTCTGAAGTCTGGAATGGTTATTCCTCTAGCTCTGTTTTTTTTCCCTCAGGATTACTTTGGCAATTATGGTTCTTTATTGGTGTCATGTAAATTTTATGATTATTTGTTCTAGTTCTGTGAAAAATGTCCTGGGTATTTTAATAAGGGATTGCATTAAATCTCTAGATTACTTTGGGTAGTATGGCCATTTTAACAATATTAATCCTTCCAGTCCAAGAGTATGGGATATTTTTCATTTCTCTGAGTCATCTTCAATATCCTCTATCAGTGTTTTATTGTTTTCAACATACATTTTCACTTCCTTGGTTAAGTTTGTTCCTAGGTATTTTATTTTTTGATGTGATTTTAAATGTTTTTTTTTTTAACTTTCTCTTTATGATATGTCATTATTAGTGTAAAAATGCAACAGATTTCTGTGTATTAATCTTGCATCCTGCTGCCTTGCTGAATTCATTTATTAGTTGCAATAGCTTTTGTGTGAAGACTTTAGGGTTCTCTATATAGTATACATATCATCTGCAAATAGTGACAGTTTTACTTCTCCCCTTCCAATCTGGATACCTTTTCTTTCTTTTTCGCATCTGATCACTGTGGCTAGGACTGCCAATACTACGCTGAATAGCAGCAGTGACAGTTGGCATCATTGTCTTCTTACTGAATTTAGGGGAAAGGCTTTCAGCTTTTCACCACTGACTACGATATTGGCTGCGGGCTTGTCATCAATGGGCTTTATCACATTGAGATCTGTTCCCTCTACAGCCACCTGGTGAGGGTTTTTACCATGAATGGATGTTGAATTTTGTCAAGTTCTTATTCTGCATCTATTGAGATACAGATCACCTCACTCCAAGTATAGCAGAGTGTAAATTCAATAGCCTATGCTGCCAGGGCAGAAGACAGCCCGCTCACTTAAAGTCCTCTGTTACAATGTCCAAAAATCCCCTGGAACAGTTAGTGGAATTGCAACTAATTACACCATGAAAATAAGGAAACTGTAACTATGTTTGGAAGATAGAGAGAAATGAGCCTTTACCAGAAAGAAAATCTCACAGATAAATGATGAAATAGCCACACAGAGTAGGTTTCTTACACCAGACGGTCTTGAGTCTTTAGCAGACAGGCGTAGAGGTTGTCTCCCCTTGGCCTCCCTCTCTCTTCTCCTCCTCCCTTAAGATCTCAATAAGCTTCTTTATCCTTTTCCACCTCTTCCCTCCTCACCTCATCCCACTTCCTTTTCCTCCCTCTGGCTCAGTCCTTCGGAATCTGACTAACTGCCTGAGCTAGAAAATGAGAAAGGAAGTGGGGATGTGAGGTTTGGGGAAAGACTGCAGGCTCTCCGATTTACACATAATGGAGGGGAAGAGAGAAAACGGATCACCTGGTTCAGTCTCAAGATCAGAATCACCAAGACAACAAACCTTATTTTAATATTGAATCTAGTGTGTAATTTTGTTAAAGAGTACTATGTTTTTCCTCTTTCTCCTTGTATTATCCCAGCTTGGGGTGAGCCAAATCCTCAGCAGAGTTGTGGGCCCAGAAAAGGATTGGGGGGAAGTGAAGTCTCTTACCAAGGGTACATGGTTACTTTTGCACATTTTTGGTTCACTAGCTACATCACATAATACTTCCTTATCTCCTGACCCTTGTTTGTCAACTCCAGTAATGGGCCTACATCTTAGTTTGCTTCCTGCATGACAGGGAGCACAGAAAACTAACATTTGCTTAATTGCTACGTTTTTATTATCTCCCTGGAGCATTTCTCCCCTTACTTTTATTACGACACCAAACTTTTCTCATGTGATGGGACTTGACCATTTCTATCATTTACAAAAGGTATTTCTATATACATCTCTCATACTCTCTGCTAGACTGCAGACTAAGAACAAGTTGCTTTTCCAAATTTTGATAAGCTCAGCAGTTAACACCTGGAACATATTAGGGACGTGCAGATGCTCAAGATATACCGGTTGAATAAAAGTGTGAGTAACTGTTCTCTTCTCTTCTACAGCTCTGCGAGGGCTCCGCCTTGGCTTGGCATCTTTAACCCTTTGGTGTTTCCCTATGTGGCTCTCACTGTAATGCTTCCATCACCTTTACTTTCTCAGGCCATTAGATACTGCTTCTCCGCACTACTTTTAAGTGTTGTGATATGGTGGCACATTTTAATAAGTTTTAAACATGTTTTTAAGTCATGTTTTATGAACATGACATGAATTCTGTGCAGCTACAAGGCAGATGAGGCACTTTCAACCAGAATGAGCTCAGACCACTTTCTCTATTTGGGGGTTTTATCTGCAATCCTTCCAAACATCTTTTCGGTTATGAGAACTTTGGCTAAATGTGACTAAATGGGAAGTTTGGGAGAAAGTGATAAGTTTAAAATAAAAAAGAAAATCGTGTACATATTAAATTACTATGTAGAATAGTTTAAAATAGAAAATAAAATGAGAAGCACTGTCTGCTCTGCTTCAGTCCTTCTAGTAAAGCCTTCAGAGCTCCATAGTTCTAAACAGCTTATTATTTCTAGATTTATCAGCTTTATTTCATATGTTCCGATTGGTTTTCATACTGACTAATTTTTCATCCACACCTTCTACCGGATTAAATAGTTGTTTTATTTCCGTTCTTGATCCACCATTATTAGGTATGTGAACTTGGGCAAGTTACTTATCCCTCTGTGCCTCAGTTTTTTTCTCTCTCAAATGGAGAAAATCTGAGTACTTGATAGGCTTGTTGTGAAGGTTAAGTGAGTTAATATATTTAAGGAACTGTGCGTAGCACATAGTAAATGTTATATAAGAAATGACTATTACTGTAGTTTTCTTCAAATTTACATATGTAAATTAACACTATATTTTTAAATATTAATTTCTTCTTCCATCAACTTAGAACATATATGTCTCCCTACTCTCTAAGCTACTCTTACACTTTCCTTCAGCTGTGCTTTCAATTTATGGAAATTGAATAAATAATTTAATGTATTAATGTAATTCAATAATTACTTCAGTTCTGTAACCAAACTTAAGGTTTCTGTTTTGTATAATCTTGAAAACTGAAAAACTCCCCCCCAAAATAGCATTTAAATTACTATGACAATGTAAACATTATTTGCTATATAGTGAAGTAGATACGATTATCCTTCATTATAAATCCAGTATCAAAAGAATAACATTTAAAACATTGATAAAATATTTTCTCACGTTCATTCAACTATTCAAATCATTCCATATTTTAGTTTGTAATATTTAAATCATTGTTTCTTATGAAGTTTTTATTTTTCACTGCTATTTCTAGTTACTTTTTTTAGCCTTGCAGATAAAAGAACCATAGCCCTTTAATATATGCTGAAGATCACCCACCTTGTACATACTGCTCTCCATTGCAATACGACTCCAGCATCCCCCTGGTTTCCTGTTTCCATCTGGACAAACTTGGTCCTGACTTTCCTCTGACTTAGCTTCGTTATTTTCTTTCTTTCCTCATTTTCTATTTTATTCCTTGTTTTCCTAAACTGTATACTCAAATAAAGTCCTCAGAAAAGATGACTGGGAGGCAAACTTTCCAAATTCCTGCATTCCTAAAAAATGAATTTCTTTGACTTTTGATTTCTGATAATTGTCTAATAATTCAACTGGGCATCAAATACTGAGTTCAAAATCATTTCCCTTAGAAGTTTATAAACGTATTTCTTCATTATTTTCTCATATTCAGTGCTGCTAATTAGAAGACAGATGCCAGTTGGATTCTCATTACTGTGTAAGTGAATCTAGATTTTCTTTATGGAAGCTTTTAGAATTTTATCTTTATCCCCAGCAGTTTGAAATATAATGAGGACATGTATATGTAATATTTTATTTTATTTTTTATATAGCTTACTTGATTTTTCATAGGTATTTTTAGATTAAAATTTTTGCTTTCAGTCCCTTCAAATTTCTTTTCTCTAATAACTTCCTGTCCTCTATTTCTTCAGTTCTCTCTCCCTGAAATACATTGTGAGTCAGATGTTGGCGTTCTGAGATTGAGTACCATCTGTCCATCCCTTTTCGTCTTCATTCTGGGAGACTTCATTTTAGCCCTTCTATGGATTTTTTTTTAAATAATCTTTTTTTTTTTTTTTTTGGTTCCAAAAGCTCTTCATGTCTTCAGATTGTTTACATTTCATAGTATCTAGCATAGTTTTTCAAGTGAAAAAAACCCTCCCCTCAAACAGCTTGCATTTAGTGCCTGTTACTATGAATTCCCCTGTTCCTACTTGGTTGGGAAAGATGTTAGACTAGTGCACGGTAATCAGGATTGGGAAAGCAAGTGGAAGCCCAACGACAAACGCCTGATATTTGTGTTTAATAAATACTTAGAAGGATACACGCTGTATTGAGTGAAATTTTTGGTGGTGAGGGTGGGTATTAGGGGAATGAAAGATTCTTACCTCATAACTTCTATTGGGCTCTTAAAGAAAAATCAGTGGATATGTGTTAGTTTTATAATAAAATTACTGCTTTTTTTTTTTGGCAGGGGAGGGAGGTAATTAGGTTTGTTTTATTTGTTATTTTTTGAGGAGGTACTGAACCCAGGACCTGGTGCATGCACTCTACTACTTGAGCTATATGCCCTCTCCCCCCAAAATTACTGCTTTTTTTTTTTAAAAGCTTGTCTGGGAAGGGAAGGAGAGGGGAAATATGGGCATGATTAATTTCCGAAGAGAAAGTCAGGGAAAGTAAGTAATTTCATCACCTTTAAATGAGCTCAACAATCTTGTTGGGCTGTTGAAACCATCAAACGTGATAAAGTGTGTATCGTGTTTAGCAATCATTCTCAACAAACGCTACTTGTTTTCTTTCTTAGCTCTCTGCCTGCCTGCCTGGGCAGAAAGTTTATAAGAACAGAATTCTGGAGCTGTTAATCTAACAACTCAACATGATCAGTCCTGCTGTTGGCACACTGACCTTGACACCCCAGAGCCCCAGTGCAGGAGTCTGTCATGAATGTCCATTCCAAGCAGCTGGTGTGGTATCCGATAAATCACTCCTCCCCAAGACCAGTTTCCTACCCACACACCTGCCCTTTCAGTGACTGTTTCCTGCCTGGAACCTGTCTCTTCTGTGGCTGGATTATCTGCCATTTCATCCATGACTGTACTTCCTAATACCTGCTGCCAAAATTCCAAATTCTGCCCTTTTTGCCATCACCCAAATTGATTAAGGAATCTGTAGCTGTGCTCCCAAGTTCAGTTGCCTGGCCTTCCTCTGACTGTGTGGGTCTGTCTGAGTCTCACATACTGATCTCACACACACTTCAGAATGTAACTAGGTTTACTGATGCCCCTGGTATTGGAATTTGGCCACACTGACCAAGAAAACACGTATTTTGTAGTGAGAGGAGGCATTCTCAACTACCTTCTCTATTGTAGATTCAACTCTTCTTTCCCAGCATAAATTGCACAAGCTAATAGACTGGGTAAAAGACACATAGTATTTATATTGGGAAGCAAAAAGTAAGACAAATGTGAATCTGGGAGCTTGGCTTTTTCAAAATAATAGTCAAAATATCATGCTTTGTGGAAAGCCTTTTGGCTTTTTCAGGATTAGAAATCTTTGTTTTGTAAATGTGACAGGCTTATGGTTCCTATATATATTTTTTTTTACCTCCATTTTATTTTTTCAAAAATTCACAAAATTTCTCTGACAAATTTTCCTCAGCTCTTCTAAGGGGACTTTCCATCTGAAGATTTTTCCATTCAAGCTCTACTGTTTTGCATTCCTTTAGGGTGGAATATTGTTTACGGCAATAACCTTAGTCTTTTCTAATCCCTTTTTCAAATTTCACATTGAGGTACGGGAGAAGAGTAAAGATAAAGTTAGATTTATTTTTGCAATTCATCCCAAACATTGCAAGTGAAAAAAGAAATCTTGACTATTCATTTCTGATTTCCTTTCTCAAAAAACATTTTAAAAAAGAGGAATTGTACAACAAAGTTTTGAGGGATTAATGACCCAAGACAGGGGATTGACTTCTAGGATTCCAGAACTAGGACAATCTAACCTTCCTTTGTGAAAGAGCATTTGGTTTGGGGAGTGCTTGAAATAGCGGAGACAGTAAAGGACAGATATTCACCGCACACCTATAAGCTATTATTCTACTCCGCACTAAATGCACTAAATCTTACAATGTGGCCTGAGGTTGGCTTGAGGCTTAAATCAACAAGTAGAGGTTTTAGAAGCGCAGATGCTTGTTGGCTGTCATGTTTTACTAGGTCCTGTAGTTAGGAAGGAATCCTGTCCTTAAAGGACTTATGTTGGTCAGGGTGATGACTAGAAACAATTACCTCACAGCGCTCATTATGGGCTGAGCTATGTGTAGCCCAGGCTGCTGTGGAAGCACATAACCTAGGCAAGCGGTTTTCAAACTTTTTGGTCTCAGAACCACTATACACTGTTAAAAATTACTGAGGCACTTCCGAGGTTTTTTGTTTTATGGGTTAGTTATATGCATTGATATTTACTGTCTTAGAAGTTAAACCTAAATGAAAACATTTTAAAAACAACGAAATTCATTGCTACCGTAAATATGAAAAATACGTTTTCCAACAAAAATTGTTATAAAGTTTTTTTCAAATTTCTTTGATGTCTGGCTTAATAGAGGATGGCTGGATTTTCAAATTTGCTTCTGCATTTAATTGGTTGAAGGAGATAGAATCCATCCTCAGACACATGCAAATACAAAGGAATTGGTGACCCTCTAAAAGGACTTGAGAACCCTCCGGGGATCCTCTGGCCACACTTTGAGAACTGCTAACTTAGACCAGGAATATTTCTTGGTGGAAGCAACTCGTGTCCTGAAGTAGACCAGTTAGCTAACAGAGGCTAGGTGAGGGCGAGATGGTTCATGATGAGGCTGTTGTGCAAATCCAGGAGGGATTCCTGGGCAAGGCGCTCAATCTGCTCCACTCTCGCCGCCATTCTGGAACACACACCCAGTTCATAAAAAGTACCTCAGGGGGAGCAGATGTGCCCATCAACATCACATTAACTAGTAAGCGCTAGTGGTTTCTGCAGTCGAGAAAAAGCGACCAAGTGCAGCCTCAACCCTCCGCCTGCGGGCGGTGCCGCGCCCTCGGAAGCCCCGGAGGGCCGCAGCGCGCAGGCGCGGCGCGGCCCCGGAACGGTAAACAGTGGGGTCACGTGACGCGGCCCCGTTCCTGTCCCCGCGCCGCCGCCGCACGCCGATGGCTGCGGGGTCTCGCGCCGCCGCACGGTCCCCACGAGGCGAGCGACCCTCGGGTTCTTGGGCGGCGGCGGCGGCTGCAACGAGGATAAGGAGGGCGGCGCGGAAGCCGGGACAGTGTGGTCGGCAGCGGCCGCCCGAGCCGTGAGGAAGAAGAGGCTGTGGCAGCGACGCCTGCGTCCTGCGCGTACCCCCTCTCCGCGCAGCCGGCCCCCTCCTCCGCGGCGGCGCGGCCACCATCTTCCTCTCGCTGCCAGTGGTAGCGCTCGTCGGCGGAGCTGGGTGAGTTGCGGCGCGGCCGCGGTCGGGCGACGGGCGGCCCTCCCCTCCCCCGGCCCTTGCCCCACGCCCCGCGCCTCCGTGGCCTCCCGCCTTCCCGCGGCTGTGCTCCGCGCCTTCCTCCTGCGCAGCGGGAAGGCGCCTCTGCGGCCTCTTGCGCAACGCCCTCGGCCCACCCGCGCTGCCTCTGCCTCCCGGGACCGTTTGGGCCGCGGCGGCGGGGCGGCTCGGCGGACGGTCGGGGCCGCGGCCTCCCCGCCGGCTCCTGCGCCCCGGCCTCGGGTTGAGTCCCGCCGCCGCGCGGGCACGCGGGCGCGCAGGCCCAGAGGCACGGCGGGCGCTGGCGGGGAGGCCCAGCCCGCAGGCCCCGACCTGGCCCTCCGGCATCGAGCTTTGGGCCCAGGTCCTGGCAGCCGGCGCTGGCCTTGGCCAGGAGGCCGAGCCCGGTCCCCGCTGGTGCAGACCGCGAGTTGGCTCTCCATCCACGCTCCCGCGGCCGCGCGCTTTTGTGCCTGGGACCCAAACTGTCGACTCCTTATGCATAGTTTGAAAGGAGAAGCCTGGAATCCGTTCTTCTGATAATACGTGTAATTTAATGAACCACTTGTCGATATGTGGGTGGTAGTGGTCCTAAATAACTGATCACCTGACCGGGGGTGCGGGGAGGAGGGAGAGAGGGAGAGAATGTTGGTACCGCGCGCAGTCTAGGTCCCTTCTTTTCCCTAGCAATGTATTGCCGAGTCCGATGACCTTTTCTCATCTTTGGGTTTTTAAATGCCATTTCCCAAAGGCTATGATTCGAAGTAATTTGAGTGGGTGATTATTGATGCTATTCAGGAATCATTTGCAGAATATGATCATGGATAGTCATTAATGTAAGGGGCAACGACGCTTTAATGTCTACCTGGTCCTGATCTTCATTATGTGTAGAGATACTACTTAATTTAAGATGAAACTTAGGTAATTGAGCCTTTACAAAGACGAATTTTACCACGTTATTTTAAATAGAGGGTAAGGGGGAAGATACAGTAAACTACTTAGGGGGTACTTAACAGTACATTGTTCTATTCAGTTACTATTTTGGATTCGAACTTGTCTTCCCATTACTGAACTGATTGTCCCCCAAACTGGACCTCAGTTATTCAATCATTACCTACCATTTTTTTGATTCTTGAATGAAGTGTTTGGGATTGTGAAAATGTAGATGTGTTTTTCTGGTAGGAAAGAGACATGAGTCAACCGGGAAGTTGTTGCAGCATTCTTTTTAAAATTTGTATCTTCATTCTAGAGCATAAAAGGTGTTGTGTTGTGAAGATTGTTGTTTTAAATAGTGATTTTTAACCATCATTACCACTTAGACCTTTCCTTAATTTGCTATATTTTCTCCCCATTTCTTCTGTTTACTGGCCATATATTACGATCATGAACTTTCCCTCCATCAGCATCTTCATCGTCACTGCTTTTAAATATATACTCCATATCCCCATGATAGTACCAATCTAAGGAAGTACTTTTAATAGCGATTATTGCTCTGATTAAGCCACATACAGTTCAGTCAGTTCCTTAGCTGCAGAAAGTCTTCTACTGAACTGAAGTGAGCCACTTTTTAAGTATAGAGAACTACAGCCTTAAATTGTAAGCTTTATTTGATAGCTGTACCAAGATTTGTAAGAAGGATAACACATGAGTTAGTAATGGGACAGGTTTTTTCCCTGTTCCATGTGTGCTTTATAGGTTTACTTATTGAAAAGCATGAAAGTGTAGTTTATTATACTGCTTTTGCATCCTTTAGGAGGTTAGTGAACTTCCTTATCACGCTGAACTGGTTGTGCATTACATGCTGTTGGGATAGACCTCAGATAACTAGCTGATCCTATGGTATACCAGTCTGTTGCGTATTCAGATAAGTCAAATCTGTGAAAAGTGGTCTGTGTAAATGTAGGTCCAAAGCAACTTTCAGGATAGAAAAATGGAAGGGAATTTGTCTTCATATTAATCACTTAAAACCATAATATTAAAATTTGAATTGTATTGAGTATGGAATCAGGAAAGGTTAATAATTTTTGACTTCTATTATAGTTTATTAACAAAACTATTACTTATAAAAGTTGAAAGTAGCAAATGACAATTTGGATTGCTGCAAAGTTGCCTTGAATTCAGATTTTTACATAATACGGATTATATGTAGAAAACTTGGTGAATGAGTGAATATAAATTGTGCATACAGTTTTGGTTTTTGGGTACTAAAATGTAGATAATGGTTATCTTCCTTGACGTGGTAAGGTGGTGTTTGCCTTTTTTGATACATTTTACTCTTAAAGGTGTGATTTTTTTTTTTTTTGGCACAGATTTCTCATGAAATCCTTTTTATTTAATAACTTTTTTGTCTAGAGGTAAGATCTTTTCTATTTTTTAATGAGGTGATGAGGTTTATTGATTAGCCTCTCAGGCTTGCGGATTGCCCGTAACTACTTCATTACACAGTGTCAGGGAGGACAAGGTTCTTAGTGCTGATTTCTAAATATTTTCATACATTTACATTTCTTTAATTCTTTTGGACACATGGTTGCTGGATTTCTTTTCTGGAACAGTACATCTTGGGTTCTGTTTTATTCATTTCTTAGAGCACCTGCGGAGAATCCTGCAGTATCTTTTCAGAAGCATAGACATCTTATTTTTTAACTAGAAAAATGATTTGTCAAATTGTTACACATTTTTGATACTGTTGTGCTTTTTAATTTTATTTTTTATTGAAGTGTAATTGATTTGCAATGTTAATTTCAGATGTACAGCAAAGTGAATCGGGTATACATATACACACACACATATATTTTCAGGTTCTTTTCCATTGTAGCTTATTACAAGAAATTGAATATAGCTCCCTGTACTGTATGATACTGTTGAATTCTTGAGAACAGTAAAAATATTATTTTTTAATTGTTGTCCTTTCATTACACAAGGAAGGATATTGAGAGTCTTGATTTGATTAAAAATATTTGAGACCTGGGTGCTGTTTGTACTTTCAAGGAACGTAGTCTAGGTTGAGAAATGAGATTCAGACTTGAGATTTTTAAATCATTGTATTAGAGTTAAAATTGAAAGATATTTCAAGAGTTAAGAGACATTGTATGAGGAATTGCCAAATGTATAGACTGGACAATTATTGCCATGCGTTGTGTATTTATTTCAGATCATCTTTTAATAGTTGGGATTTAAAATTTTAAGATCATTTGTATAATGGAGAGAGGATGAGGAGAAATAGTTAAGCAAAAACTTCAAAATAGTATCCAGAAGTTTTATCTTTTGGGACAATCTAATTTTCTGTTGATTGTGCAGAAAGGCTAACATTTTAATTCATTTATAATTTGGGTGGTCTGGCCACGTGAAAACATTCTAAAATTGTAGACTCTGAAAATAGATTGAGAAGTTTGTGGTTGATAACTTCAAAATGATGATGTCCTATACACACTGAGGATAACCCATTTTATTTTTAATGTGTAGGGAGTGGCTAAGTGCATAGTTCCTAATTTATTTTGGAAGAGGGTATGTCACTTTGTTTCCAGTATTTGAAAGATTTTATTGATGTTGTATGGACATAAAAGTTGATAGGCGTCATATATGTAGACTGCATAAGGTACAGCAGTTTAAAAGTGCAGGCCCAGGAATCCCACTGCCTGGATTCCAGCTTGGGTGTACAGGTGTGTCTTGTTTTATTGTGCTTTACAGATAACTGCCTTTTAAAAAAAATGCAAAAAAAGCCAAATTGAAGATTTGTGGCAGTGCTACATGGAGCAAGCCTATTGACACCAATTTTAATGGTGTTTGCTTACTTTGAGTCTCTGTGTCACATTTTGGTGATTCTCACAGTATTTCGTACTTTTTCATTATTGTATTTATCCTGGTCATCAGTGATGAGTGATCTTGATGTTACTGTTGTCATTATTTTGGGTCACCACAAACCACACCCCCTATTAAGACTCTGAGCTTAATTGTAAATGTGTGTATTCTGACTGCTCCACTGACTGGGTGTTCCCTGTCTCCCTCTCCTTGGGCCTCCCTATTCCTGGAGACACAACAATATTGAAATTAGACCAATTAACCCTATAATGGTCTCTACGTGTCTGAGTGGAAGGAAGAGTCACACGTCTCTCACTTTAAATCAGAAGCCAGAAATGGTTAAGCTTAGTGAGGAAGGCATGTTGAAATCCAAAACAGGGCAAAAACTAGGCTTCTTGTACCAAACAGTTAGGCAGGTAGTGGATGCAAAGGAAAAGTTCTTGAAAGAAATTAAAAGTGCTGCTCCATTGAACAGATGAATGAAAAAAGTGAAACAGCCGTATTGCTGATATGGAGAAAAGTTTGGCCTGGATAGGAGATCAAACAAGCCACAGTGTTCTCTTAAGCCAAAGTGTAATCCAGAGCGAGGCCTTAAGTTTCTTCAATTCTGTGAAGGCTGAGAGAGGTGAGGAAGCTGCAGAAGGAAAGTTTGAAGCTTGCAGAGGTTGGATCATGAGGTTTAAGGAAAGAAGCCGTCTCCATAACATAAAAGTGCAGTGTGAAGCGGTACGTGCTGATGTGGAAGCTGCAGCAAGTTCTCCAGAAGATCTCGCTCAGATCACTCCTGAAGGTGGCTACTCCGAACAGCAGAGTTCAGTGTAGACAAAACAGCCTTATGTTGGAAGAAGATGCCATCCAGGACTTCATAGCTGGAGAGACGTCAGTGCTAGGTTTCAAAGCTTCATAGGACAGGCTGACTCTCTTGTGAGGGGTGAATGCAACTGGTGACTTTAAGCTGAAGCCACTGCTCACTTACTATTTTGAAAATCCTAAGGCCCTTGAAAAGTATACTATGTCTACTCTGCCTGTGCTTTATATGTGGAACAACAAAGCCTGGATGACAGCACATCTGTTTACAACATGATTGACTATTTTAAGTCTATGTTGAGACCTACTGCTCAGAAAAAGTTTCCTTTAAAAGTATTACTGCTCACTGATGATGCACCTGGTCACCAAGAGCTCTGATGGGGATGGACAGTGGGATTAATGCCTGCTAACAGAGCATATGTTCTGCAGCCCATGGATCAAGGAGCCACTTTGACTTTCAAGTCTTTCTTAAGAAATACATTTCCTCTGGCTACAGCTTCCATAGATAGTGATTCATTTGATGGCTCTGGGCAAAAGTCAGTTGAAGACTTTTTGCAAAGGATTCACCGTTCTAGATGCCATTAAGAACATTCATAATTCGTGGGAAGAGGTCAAAATAACATTAACAGGAGTTTGGAAGAAGTTGATGCCAGCCTTCATGGATGACTTTGAGGAGTTCAGAACTTCAGTGGAGGAAGTAACAGCAGATGTGGTGGAAATAGCAAGAGAACTAGAATTGGGAGTGGAGCCTGAAGATGGGACTGTTGTGATCTCAGGATAAAACTTGAACTGATGAGTTGCTTCTTACGGATGAATGAAGAAAACGGGTTCTTGAGATGGAATCTACTCCAGGTGAAGATGCTGTGAGAAGATTGTTAAGCTGATCACAAATGATTTAGAATATTATGTAAACTTAGTTAATAAAGCACCCGAAGGGTTTGGGAAGACTGGGTCCAATTTTGAAAGAAGTTCTGCTGCGGGTAAAATGCTGTCAGGCAGCACTGTGTGCTGCAGAGAAATCATTTGTGAAAGGAAGAGTCAGTTGATGCAGCAAACTTAATTGTCTCATTTTAAGAGACAACCACCCCAGCCTTCAGCAAACACCACCCTGGTCAGCCAGCAGCCATCAACATCGGGGAAGACCCTCTACCAGCAAAAAGGTTACAGCTTGCTGAAGGCTTAGATGATAAGCAGCATTTTTTAGCAATAAAGCATTTTTAGTTATGGTTTATACATTGTTTTTGTAGACATAATGCTGTTGTGTACTTCATAGACTGTGGTACAGTGCAAACATAACTCTTGTATGCACCGTGAAACCAAAAGAGTGGTGTGACTCACTTTATTGTGTGGGATACTCGCTTCACTTTGGTGGTTTGGAACTGACCCTGCGTTATCTTTGAGGTACACCTGTACTGGGTATGTGGCCTTGGACAAGTTACGTAATTGTCTCAGTTTGCTCATCTGCAAAATAGAAATAATAATTACACCTATTGCACAGAGATGTTTTGAGGAACTAATGAGATATGCATACAGTACAGTTAGCATAGGGCCTGGTACATAGTACATGATAAGTACACATTAGTTTGGACTGTTCTCATGTAGGTTATAGTTTCAAGGATAAGTTGCTTGTAGTGTTAATCCACGCTTCTAATACTTCCCATAATGACAGTAGGATATAGTTGTGAACTTTGAAGTTAACTCTTACTAATGGCTGAGTGTAATAATTCTGCTTTTGCCAGTTTCAGCTTGTACTTGTTAGTTCTTTTTCTAGGTGCTTAGGTCTGCTTTGGTTTTAGTGTGGCAGTCATCTTGGATTCTTACATGTTCTTTTTACATGATATATTCAGAAGCAAAGTTATGATTCTTGCTTTTTCTTATGAAGTCTTGCCAGTAGATTCTAACCAGTGAAACTGGACCAGAATTTGAAATGGGTGTGTCGAGCAGGTGATTAGGTAGCATTACATTGTAGAATTGAACTTCGTAGAATTGTATCAGATCATATGGCTTAACCATTTAGTGATTTTCCTTGACTCCATCCTGGAAGGATAACTTAATATTCATCTTTTCATGTTATTGTGCCATGGTGGTGAAGAACTGCCGTTTGTGTCAGAGCAGATTTGAGTTCCAGCTGTCATTTATTCTGTAATATTGGGTGTAACTTTGCTAAGCTTTAGCTCTTCTCGTAAATTGAGAATAATAATAATAGTAACAACAATAATAGCAGTAATAATAACAATAATAATACCTGCCTAATTGTGTGGCTGTGAAGTTTAGTGACATTATACATTTAAGTTTAGCATGGTGCACAGCACATAATAAAACACTCAATGAATTTAACTGTGTAAAGAGATAATACAGGGTAGAGACTCTTGAATGAAATTTTCTGGGTTCAGATTTTAGCTCCACCACTTATTATAGCAATTGAATGTCACTGATCCCAATTTCATTTTTTTTTTTGTATAATCAGGATTATAATATAGCACTGTTGTAAGGATTGAATTAATAAATGTAGACCAGAGTTTCTTAACCTCAGCACCATTTTTTGCTGGGTAATTCTTTGTGGTGGGGCTTTCCTAGTGCATTGTAGTATATTTACTAGATGCCAATAGCATGCCCTCCAATTATGATGACCAAAATTCCCTCCATACGTGACCAAATGCCCTCTGGAGGAGCTTAATCACCTCTGATTGGAAACTACTGATGTAAAATAAAGTGCGTTGACCATTGCCTGGCATGAAGTTAGAGCACATTAAGTTTGTATTTTGTCATTTATAATAGTGGTACTTTTTACCCCTCCTCCTCCTACTGCCTATTAGAAATTTGTTAATAGTAAGCATGCCTGATGAATTAACAGCTTAATTTAAACTATGGTTAGGGATTGGAAGGCATCAAGTTGTTCTGTTCCCCAGGGCCTTCGCATTTCTGTCTTTGCCTGGATTGCTATTCCCCATTTATGTGTGGATCACTCCTGCATTTTAGGTTTTGGCTCACATGGAGCCCTTTATTAGCAAGGCTTTCATTTACCGTCAGGCATAGAATGCCCTCCTCCTCCCTATTCACTATTATCCTGTTTAATTATTCTTCATAGGTTTTATAATCTCCTGATGTGTATTTATCACCCCCCCCCAATGCCTTGGATAGTTTCAGTGATTGTTAGGGTTACATGTGTTTTTTTTTTAAGGGGATGATATGATAAAATACGTAGTTTTACTTTGAAGATGTTTCTGAAAAGTTGAGATACTCAGTTTTAATTTACTCTTAATTTAAATGGGATTTTGGTAGAAGTGTATATATATATATATATATATATATATATATATATATATATATATATATATATATATATATATATATATTTTTTTTTTTTTTTTGCGGTTGGTGCTTCCTAAATCTTTTTGCATTCTATTCATACATGAAACACTTAGAAAACAATATAGGCTAGTTTTATCATGTAAACTAAACTTGACTGCAGTATAATTCTGTGAATTACAGGTGAGACTAGGAAATATCTTCAGACTTAGATTAAATTTTACATTGTAAATAAACGTTAGTTAACGTTTAGGATGTTATTATTAATGCTTACTTTTAGTTGTATTCTGAGTCTTTCTAAATGGTCCATTAGGACCAAATGCTGCCATTGATCATCAGCACCTGCTGTTCCTTTGCCTGGAATAGCCCCTGGACCTTCAGGGCCCAGCTCACACGTCACCTGCTTAGCCTTGTCCTATGGCTTTTACATCCTCTGTAGTACTGTCTGAGCCCTTCAGTATGACACTTTCATATATTGTTGTGATGTTTACATGTTGTCATTTTTGTCTGCACTTTGTTTTGATTTATGAGCTTCTTGAATTTGAGACTGGCGTTTATTTCACTAGTACTTACGGAAGTATGTAATAGTAAATGCTTAATAAATAAGTGAATAAATGAGTAATTTTGAATTAAGCAAATTATCCAATTCTCTGACTTAGCTGGATACATTTTATTGTCTGTGAACCTGAGGCATGACTGTGAACTCAGAAGTAATTTCTGGTTTTAGCGTCTATGTCTTCCCAAGTAAACAGTATCAATTTAATTGCATATATACATATCCTTAGTCCCTTAAATTACACCCTAGATAGGTTTGTTATGTTTTAATTATTAAATTTATAATGTCAAATATAAAAAAGCGTTTAAGTAGAATTTCAGTGTAAGAAACAGGATTTATTTAAATCAAGCAATTTGTTTAATTAACAGAGACACTGAATGAACTCTTACATTTCTCTTTAATTGGATCTGATTATCTTTGACTATCTACATTGCTAGGTATTTTAGGGCACTGTATTTTAGCTTAGTGTTCATTTTTTAAAAAAGGACCTTATTATAGAGTAGTTTTAGATTTATAGATAAGTTGCAGACATAGTATAGAGTTTTTATGTACCCTTCATCTAATTTCTCTGATTGATACATCTGATGTAATGCTAGTGCCTTTATTAGAACTAGAGATTAACTTTGGTACATTACTATTAACTAAATTCTAGCCTTTATTCTGATTTCACCAGTTTTTTCACTATTGTCCTTTTTCTGTTCCATGGTCCAACTCAGGATACCACATTGCATTTAGTAGGTTAGTGTGTTTGTGTTAAGTGAGTATTTCTACAATTGGCTAACATTTGTCTTACAGTTTAGCAGTGGAGAGTTTTTATTTTATTTTTTGATACTGAGCACTTGATGTCTGAAACTGATTTTTGAAAATAAATTACTACTTTATGCCTCCATACAGTGTTACTTTCAAGATAATCGTATGAGATGGCTGTATACTAAGATTTTTGGAATTCTGCCTTTAGAATTGGCCCCCAAGCCTGTTGGAACCACTTATGAAAATCCAGTCTTACCAATTTATGACAATTTTATATTGTCAAGTGTAGAAATTGTCTTCTTTGGACCCACAAGTTTGGGATGCTTTATACTATATTCTGTCTGGAAGATTCCCAATTTCATTGACATACTAGAAGTGTCTTACACAGTGTTAACTGCTTAGTGAACATTTGCTGAGTAAATTAAAGGCGTTGTTAAAGAAATGTAATTTTGTTATATCAATCTTTCTCGACATTAGACCATGAATGCTTTTATCCTGATCTGCTTATTTAAATCCAGGGAAACACACTTTATAATAAGTCATACTAGTTCGGGGGTGGAAAACCCCAAAAACTGGAAAGTTAGTTTACCCATCTTGTTTACAATATGCTGTACTTTCTTTTTAAAGCTGATCTTTAAATATTGTCTAATTTTGAGATTAAAAATATGCCACAGGCTCTGAAGATACCTTTTAGTAAGAGTTTGGGTGGTTCACTAATAGTACCGTTGAAGAAAATGTTTTGCTCATTTAGATCGCTATTTTGAATGGATTGATCTTCTGTATGGATAGCTTTGTGATTTCAAGCTGTGTAACTGCAGCTTCTGAATGTTTTGAGTGTCCCCACCACTTGAAAGCACACAGTCAGAAGTTGTGCGGCAGAAAGACAGACCCCAGGAGTTTGTAGAATTTACCAGACTTGTATTGCTGTGGGAACGAGTGGGTGTGTTGTCAGTAGATTCAACATACCATTTTTAACAAGCAAAGTTAACCATTGTTCCTAGAGCTGGAATTGCCTTTTTTCCTTTGTTTTATCTGGGATACAACTCTGAAGTGGGGGTGGTTTTGGCTTGTGGTAAACTTTGGATTCTGTCATATTCAGATAAACAAATCTGTTAGTAGTTCTAGCTACTTAATTTTGTAAACATTTAGTAACAGTTCTGTAAATTATTTTTAATTACCAGAAATTTATTACACTAAATTTCTTTGGAACCTAAAAACATTAGGGGAAGTATTGGTGATACATGATAATTGAGCCTTTCTTAGGCAGAGGTCAGATAGCTTTAGGGAATTAAAACTTATCCTGACTTTCCATCAGCATTGTAGCTTACAGTTTTCTCAATGTTATAGAGAACACATGTAAGATAACTAGCCAGTCAAATAGCTAACATTTTATTTCAGTGCTTTATTAATATTTCAATATAAATAAGTTGCAGAATTTGAGAAGATACTGAAATCCTATATTTAGAAGAGGATTTACTTTTGTGAGAGTGAGATCATTTTCTTCCCTTTTCTTTAAATTTTAGATTGAGTTACAACAAACTACATCCATTTAAAATGAACAGATTGATGAATTTTGGTGGCTATATACAGTCACAAAACTGCTACCACAATCAAGATTTAGGACATTTTTATCATTCTCCAAAGTATCTTGTTCCTTTGCAGTTGACCCCTCTCTTATCCAAAGCCCCAGGCAACTATTGAGTTGTTGAAAAATTATGAAAAATGTTTTTAAAGAAGAACCTTTAGTGAGTCAAATCTAGTCAATTCCTAGCTTTATAGCTTGGTGTGAAAGGGTTAGAGTTATGACCATGGTCTGTGGAGCCTTGAAACCTGGGTCTGACTCTTTGGCTTTGTTTTGTGACTTTCTAGAAGACGTTTAAATTATTTACATACATTCTGTTTATAAAACTAGGATAGAAGTACCATCTATTATTTTTAAGTGCTAGCTTCTTATTTATTTATTTGGCAGGGGGAGGTAATTAGGCTTATTTATTTATTTAATGGAGATACTGGGGATTGAAACCAGGACCTCATGCATGCTAAGCATGCACTCTACACTTGAGCTATACCCTCTGTCCCTGCATCTATTGTTATTGGGGATAAATGAATTAAAAATGCAGGTAAAATATTTAGCAGCATATAATATATACCCAGTAAAATGCAGAGTATCTTTGAACTTCCTCTAATCTCATTTTTATAGGGGAGGAATTCAAGGATGGGAAATTTTGATCACTTTGGAGCTTATCTAAAAATCCTTGGAATTTTGGAACCCAGCACCTTCTGGGTTAATTAGTGGAATTTTCCAGCTAACTGAATATTACTAGATTTCATTTTGTTCACTCCTCCCTACCCCTGCCCCCAAATTACATTGGTTCAGTTTTCTCTGAAACCAGTAGTAATTCAACTTTTGATAATTGAGGTTCCTCCAGAGCATGAAATGCCCTTTGCTGAGCAGTGCCTAGTGTGCAGGTATAGTTTAAATAGGAGACTAGCTTGATACCTGTATAGACACCACATAACTCACTGAAGAAAATTTAGATCTCTGACATATCATTTTCTTGTTATTTATCTCATTTTATCTTAGAAGGAGTTTTCCCCAAAATACGTGTATGTGCACGTCTGTGCCTATGTGTATGTAATTTTTTGAGTTTTGATTCATTGGGTTTAGTTAATAGTTTCTTTCCATTTTTTCCTCTTACCTCTACAAAAAAAAACCTTCTTGTCTATCTTATCTTTAAATAATTCAAATGCATTGTAAATAAAACAAGGCTGTTTTACAGTTTTAATAGGTATGGGACAATAAGTGATTTGATTTTAGCTCTTTTATATGGACTCATTGTAAAGGCAGTGTCTGAGTTTTAATTTATGAAAAGATTATGGTTAAAACATATGGTTTTTATGGTTTTAAGCCATGTAATTCTTTCAAATGTATCAAATTAATGGACTATATATACATAGTTTTTTTTCCCCTAAAAGTGAATTAAGTAAGCATTTAATAGGATCTCTGGTAAAATGAATTTCTACATGCGTGGTGAAGAAACATTATCAAGCAGAGATTTTGTTCTACATGTCCAAATGTATATTCTGAAAACAGTGAGGATTTTTTTTAACAATTCAGAAATACCTAAGTGTGTTCATAGACTCAAAACTATTAAAATAATTGGGTTTTAGGTGATTATCGATTGATAGCTTTATTTCTTATGGTATTTTTTTTGTCTTTCTATAGGGCTGAAAGACACACAGAAGTCTTCATGGATATAGTTGATACATTTAATCATTTAATTCCTACTGAACACTTAGATGATGCCCTATTTCTAGGATCCAACCTGGAGAATGAAGTCTGTGAGGATTTTAGTACAAGTCAAAATGTCTTAGAGGACTCGCTGAAGAACATGCTCAGCGATAAGGATCCTATGCTAGGATCTGCAAGTAACCAGTTCTGTTTGCCTGTTTTGGATAGCAATGATCCCAATTTCCAGATGCCTTGTTCAACAGGTAATTCTTACTTTTTTTTTTTTTTTTTTTTAGTCTGCAATTTAAAATAAAAAGAATTTTTAGCAGTTTTTTTTTGTTTGTTTTTTTGTTTCTTTTTCTTTTTTTTTTTTTTTTTTTTGGACGAGGGTAGTGACTTTAGGGTTCTTTCCTTTGACCTTAGAGCTCCTTTCCTAGGCATCAGAATTAGAATTTAAACTGAATTTTCTTCCAAGGAATGTGGAATTATCTTTGAGGATATTATGGATATAGATGGGGTAGCCCTATAATTTATCATCCAAAGTGGGTTAGTTTTTGGGAATTACAGGGGCTCTTGTCAATAATTACATCATGACAACAAGTATAAATTGGGGGGACCCCCCCCAGCAAATAGGGATTTGCCTCACCAAGGGATTTGCCTCACCAATTGGAACATGATGTCATCTTATCCTAGGCCTATTGGAGTCAAGGGGAATGGCTCAATTGACTTTTGTCAGTGCCCCTCCCACCCCTTCAAATTTAACATATTGTGTGCTGCCATTTCAGATCTTTTTAGTATTTTGTACCTGTATCTCAAAGAAAAAGAACTCTAGACCTTTGCTGTCCAGTGTAGCAACCATATAACTGTTAATACCTGAAATGAGCCTGATCCTAATTGAGATGTGCAGTAAAATGCACATTTGATTTTAAAGATTCAGGATGGAAAAAAAATGTAAAATAGTTCACCAAATTTATTAAATGTAGATTACATGTTGAGGCAGTATTTTGGATATTTTTAGTTAAATAAAATATTTTATTAAAGTTAATTTCACTGGTTTTCTTTTTACCTGTTTTTAAGTGGCTACTTGAAAATTTAAAATTACATATATGGTTTACATTATATTTCCATTGGACAGTGCTGGTCTAGGACCTATGGTTGAAGTAACTAAAAAATAGTAACTTCTAGAGGATAGTAACTTGCTCTTTGTAGGGCTAATCTAATTCTTCATAAGAAACTACTCCAGAGATACATTAATATGTAGGAAAAATATGTAGATTTTCCTTTATAAAGCAAAGAAAATATTACAGTAAACTTTGGGGCAGTTAGCTATTGTGTAAGCTGAAATTAGACAAAAAAGTCAGTTCCACATGGAGCAGTTAGGCTTTCCTTCTGTGTTCCCTAGAGTAGTTTAGGCTTACGTTGGTGATGGTCTGTTTTTCAGTGACTAAACTTCTGCACTGCAGTTTTTCAGTATTTTTCATTTCATTTGAATATTTTCTACCTAGTATTTTGATATAATAATATGTAAAATTTGGATTAGGTGGCCTGCTGTTCATCCATAAATTTGTCAGATTACTCTGCCTGAAAATCTCAACACTTTGGCTTTTAGGAATCTTCATTTTATCAGCTTTTTAATACTGAAGTCTTTTGAATTGCTTACTAATAATGGTGAATCTCTGAATTATATACAGTGTGTTGTGTTATCACATAGGTTACATTGTTTTTGTTGTATTCTTAAATGTTTTAAAGTTTTTAAAATTTTGTTTTATGTATGCATTGTTCCTGTGTCAGTACAATATATCTAATTAATGTGAAGCACTTAGGACACTGGTTATATGCACAGTTTCACAGTTTAGTCTAAATTCAGGAAAGCCATTTGTTGACTACTGTGTGCTTGTTACTGGAAATAACCCTCAAGGATGTTATATAGGGCTTTGAATTGGCAAATGTATCATCCTCTTAGACTTTCTTACTTATAGCGTTCCAGCCCCTTAGTAATCCTAGTATTCTTACTTGCTGTCTTTTTTGTTTTTTGTTTTTTGTTTTTAATTGATTTCTATTGATAGGAAAAGTGTTTTTTTTTTTTTTTTTTAATATGAAAAGTCTTCAGTTTTGGTGAACATTTCTTCTGCTAATAGGAGACTTACAACATCTATATTGAAGTACTTAAATATTTTTGAGGTATAATTAACACTTGTTTATGATTTCATTATTTTGTAAACTTTAACATTGTAAGAACTTAAAAGTAGAAATATTTTTAAATTTTTCCTGTTTTAAATTTGTTTGCTACAATTATTTATCTTGATTCTAAAGCAGAACTGTTTGTATTAATGTATGTAATATATGTATATATATATATACATATAACATACATACACATTTTTAAGATATGTAAGGGAATATGTAGGGGACTTAAAACTATAAAGTTCTTTATGGGATTGTTTAGATTTTATCATGCCATCTGGCAAGGGATTTATCTTGATTGTTTCAGAGTTCCTTTTGCCCTTTGGGATATTTGGTTTAGTAAAAGGCCTATGTATTTTTTAATAATAGCAAAATGGAAAACATTAAAGTTAAAAAAATTGTTTTGAAGTGATTTTAGATTTAAGAGAGAGTTGCACAGAAGAAATTTTATTGTAAACTATTTAGTGAAAACCCTGTATGGACAGCTTTTATAACTTTCAGCTTCAACTTTTTGGAAAAATATAAAAACAACGTAATTCTTACCCAGATGTTTGTACCTGACTCTATAGGTTTTTACTGGTTGTCTTAGCTGAAGCTTAGCAGGGAAATGACCCTGTTAGTATTCCTCAGGCCGTTGAATGCTATAGATTATGGTTATTTTGGAACCTTGGTTTTAACAATGTGAAAGGTAGCAAACAAAATAACTGTTGTCTTGTTCTCGCTGAATGAGGTTAGTTTGTAGTTGTTAAAGACCAGTTTTTTGTTAATGTAGTAGAATGACTTGACAGAAATCATGGAGGAGCATTAACAACTATAAAAATAGGAAAGAACATGGAAGATCACTTTTAGTGCTCTGTCAGATGCACAGAAATTAGAATGCTAATTGTTTCAAGAGATAACCAGTAGATTTCTGATCCTTTTTTTGAGTGCTTTGAACTCCTTAAAGTATTTCTTTATGTAAGTGCAGTGTTTGCATATGGTTTTTAGATTCGCCCAGTAATATTTTTTGTTAAATATTTGGGAAATGTTTAATCTTGGTTAACAAACCAATTATTGGTATTCTTAAAAAAAAAATCTTGTCATCCTTAAAATAAAAATGTTTTCCCAAGTAATAGATTCAAGATACTGACTATATTGTTTATGTATACCATGTGAGGAATGTATTCAGAGTCTTTGAAATGGTATTTGAATAATTGGCATTGTCAGTGTCAAATGTTAATTTTATCTCTTACTTTGTGGACAGCTTTGTGCCCCTTTTACATAGACAGCTATGATTCATAAGTGTGAAACAAATCTTGTATTTATGAACAATTTCTTTACACGGTATATTGAAAAGAAGTTTTCAGTGGCTGTAATTTGATTTGTTTCCTTAATACCAGGCAGACAGACACACTGTAAATATGGGTATTCAGAGCAGCCTTTCATTCAGCTAGCACTTGGAGCTAGTGCATCCTTCAGTGGAACCAAGACATCCTTTCCAGGCTACATCGTGGCTTACAAAATCCTCATTCACTAAATTAAACAAAAAATCTTTCCTGCAGTGTGGTTTTTGAAGGTTAGACACATAAAAAGTCATAGAATTCAGTATTTTACATATTTTGCAAGAGTTGATTCATATTGTGTACTTCAGTCTTTTTTCAACTGTAGAGAGAAATTCCTGCTAGCATGCATATGTGATAGTTGCTTTCCTATCAGGAATGCTGTTGATAATATATGACATCACGTAGCACTGGGTTTAATGAGAATTTTAGCTTGTGCTACTTCCTTCTGAGCAAAGTATTGTTAATACATATTAAGACTAGTTTTGCAAGCTTCTCAGCAATAGTGGTATTTGGTCCTTTTTTTAGCACACAGATTTCTTTCAGTCATAGCTCTGTAGTTTGGGATTAAGTCATCTTTAGAGGCAGAAATCATCTGTGTAATACTGAAAAAACTATACTGTACCTTCTCTGAAAAGATGTTTGATGTCCTTTTGCATCACTGAGATTTGTTTAAAAGGTATTTACAAGTTTTTATGGCTTCATTTTTCTCTTAGACATTTCTGATCAGGACTTTGAATTTAGCATTAATTGTTCCAATAAAATGCAGTTGTCAGATATTAATTACTGTTTTTCTTATTTGTACTTTATTTGTGGGGACAGCAAACTCTTTGTGCAAATTTATTACACCTGTGGATCAAACTACACATACACATTTATTACAAATTTGCACTAGGGTCTTTTTTCCCACTATTTTTATTATTCTGAGTCGTCATATTTTTTTTATTTTAACTTCTGTGCTTCAGTGAACCTCTTGCACCATTAATCTTATTTTTGAGTTGCATTTGACCAAGAAAACACAAATTTAGTACATATAAAGTAGTCATGCAAATGAGATGAAAATATATTGGTTAAGACAAAGTGTATACTCTTTTTGGTGGGGGGTGGTAGTTAGGTGGATTGATTGATTGGAGATACTGGAGATTGAACCCAGGACCTTGTGCATGCTAGGCATGCACTCTAACGCTGAGTTATATCCTCCCCCAAGATGAAGTGTATACTCTTAACTGAATGTTAGAGAAGAATAACTGATCAGCCTTGTAAGAACATGCATAGCCCTTAAGAATAAAACTTCATTTCTGTAAGATTGATGATTAAATATTTCGAGTTGTTTTTAGAGGGGTCTAAGTGAAAGGTATGTAGAGAAGAGAATGAACAGACGAGAGAGGCAAATACCTTGTGGAATTAGTGGAGAAGAGAAAATGCTGGAAGGTGGAAAGAGGAGGACATAACAGCAGCCGTAGATGCTTGAAAGTTTGTCACATTGGCAAGAGATTGACTTTTTTATGGAGAATGGAAAAGAGCTGGATCCAATAGGTAGCAGTTAGAGGGAGGCAGAGTTTGGTTAAAAGGAAGAACTTGGAGTTACAGAATAATAGATTCCCCAGGGAATTTCATTGGGGATTTAGGTATCATGTAGTTGTTTCCATTAGGTGACCTCTTACGGTCAGTGTCCTCCCAGAGTCCTTTGTCATTGTATGTTCCAACATAGTGTCTCTATTATTTTTTCTTTATTAGAAATTAGATTATGTTTACTATAATCCTAAATCTTACTTGTAGGCTTGATATATTTCTTTGCTTCTTTAAATTATTTAAAATATAACTTTAAAAGTATTATGATAGCTACATTTATGTAAGCATCTTTCATTGGTCTTAATTCTCTGTTTCTTGCCAGCTCATTTCTAATGCTTTATATTCAGTTTAGACATTTTAAATCGTTCTTCTCAGATATTTTTCGTTAATCATTGCCACAAGCCATCCTTAGTATCAAAATAAAAGAACTGAACTCTGAGATAAAACAAATAAGCCCTTTAACACAAACACTAAAATACCACTTTCTAAACTCAGAAAACGCAGAGGTAGGGAATTTTTGGCCCAAGGCCAGGGTTTTCCAGTTTATGGTTTTAGTTTGTGTGTTTTATTACTGTTCCCTGTTTTACCTCTACTTGATTCAGTTGACTTTTGCTTACCTTAGCTTGGCATGATGTAAAGCAGAGCATATTTTAATTTTACTTTGCATTGACTAAGCATTTACTCTTCTGTGTTTTAAACCTAAAATGTGAAGTAAAATTAATCATGTCATCATCACTGTGTCCGTAATAGTGGTTTCTTCTTTTCACCTATTACTTAAAATTCACTCTGATATGATTATTTTTTAACTTGCAATTCTGTGCTGTTACAACAAGTTTCTTTTTCCATGGTCTTGGGCATACTTTGGGTTTTATTGACTCTACCTTTTTCCCCTGGGGATCTGCCTCCCAGGGCGCTCTGTCATTGTCCTGTTCCTGTCTATGTTTGCCATTCTCCAGGGCTGTTGTACCTCTCATCCCTGAACTTCACCTCCCTCCTTGAGTGGAGCTCCTGTTTTCCTGTATTTCATCTTTTTCTTTATCTTAGCCCTCTTTACTTAATGACATCCTTAGTAACTTTCTAATAATGTTCCACTTAATTAATATTTGCCTTTATATAGAAAACAAGATTGAATATCACCTTTTCTTAAAAATTTAAGGTCTTGTTTCTAAAAATTTAAGGTCTTGTTTCTTAGCTTTCCGTTACCTGGTGTAGCTGATGGATTGTTTGCCTGGCTTTTGTGTGAGACTTGTTGCTTTGTTAGGTGGTCTTTCCTGCACCCCCACTTCAGGGTCTTCTCCTTATCTTTTGGTATTTAGCCTTTGATTTAGTTTCGATGGCATGTGGTGGGACTTTTCAGTTTGGAGAGTGATCCCTTCAGTTCTGGGAAATTTTCTTGTGTTTTTTCTGTGGACTCCTAGTAGATGCTAGCCCTTCTGGATTAATTGCCCAAGTTTCTTACCGCTTTCTTGCATCTTTACCATCGTTTTCTTTTATGTCTGTTTAGAGATTTGCTGTCATATTTTCCATGTCTTTGAATATTTAGTTTTGACAATCAGTATTTCTAAGAACTCTTTATTCATACCATTTTAAAATAGTATTCTGTTGTCATAGGTACATGTAAGAGTCTCTTTATAGTCTGAATTAGTTTTTCTGTTTGTTTATTTTGATGTTTCTCATAGTGTTGCAAACTTTCCTCAAGTCTCTGATTCTTTATGGTTGGTTGGTGTTTAAAATGGGAGGAGATAGGAAATTTATGTCAAGTTTTGCTGTGAGATAAGTGGGCTTTAACCAGATACCCTGTGGTTATTTTGGGGAATCTTTAAATGCCAGAGTGAGAGGTGTCTTATCAATAGGAGGTAGTACGGTCTTGTTTCCTCTGGCTTCTTCATCCAATTTCAGTTTAAGGTTAAGAAAAGATTTTCTTGCTTGGAATTTAGTTCTTGGCTGTAGGCATTACTGGGTACTGAAGTCAGGGAAAGGATGAAGTTGACCTCTCAGTATTTAGTCCTTAAGTTAATTCCTTATTTCTTGTTCAGCTCAATATCAGTGCCTCTTCTGTCATTCCATTTAATTAACACATGATAGATGTAAAATTTCCGATCCCCAATGATTAATTCTTAGTTTTGGATTTCAGAATCCTGTGTATTGCTGTCTTGCCTTTGTCCGTGTTGAATTATACCTGTTTATTTCTTCCGTGGTCAGTTTGCATTTGTTCTCCTTTGTTCAGGATTTCTTAACCTATTAGTGATATTAATCTCATTGCTGGTTTTGTTAGTAATAAAGCTGCTAACAGATGTCTTAGAGTTTGCAACCATATTAGTCAGGCTTTTCCGGGGAAACAGAACCAATAGGATATGTATGTGTGTGTGTGTGTGTGTGTGTGTAGTATATTCAGATATACTATTTATGTATATAGATTGAATGAAATTGGTTTGAGAAATTGGCTTATGTGATTGTAGAGGCTAACCAGTCCATAATTTGCAGGGTAGGCTGGTAGACTGGAGACGTATGGAAGAATTGATGTTGCAGCTTAAGTCTGAAGGCAGTGTGGAGACAGAATTCCCTCTTACTTGGGGGGATCTCCATCTTTTTTCTCTTGAGACCTCAACTGATTTGATGAGGCCCCCCCCCACATTATGGAGAATAATCTACTTTGCTCAAAGTCTGCTGGTTTAAATGTTAATCTCACATGAAAAATACCGTCACAGTAACATTTAGTAAATATCTGAGTACTGTGGCATAACCAAGTTGGCTTTCAGAACATTTTACTAAATATCTGAGTACTGTGGCATTTTACCAAACATCTAAGTACTGTGGCATAACCAAGTTGGCTTTCAGAACATGATAAATTTTTCAGAATGTGGTATTTTTTGAGTTGTTTTAATTAGTTTATGTATGTTGTCATGAAACTAATGTATCAGGTACTGTCTAAATGTACTTTGCCAGCATTATCTTATTAACTCCTCACAAAAACCTTAAGAGCTATAGATAACTATTATTAATCCCATTTTATAGCTGAATAAACTGAGGTTTTGAAAGTATTTAATTTCTGAATTTCACTAATAAGTAAACTCATGGTACTTGGACTGGAATAGATTCTCAGTCTTCTTCCCTTGAGTACATGAGTATTCAAAGATCTTAAGGTCATGGCTAAGTTCTGTTTTTAAGTGAACAAAGGATATAGCAGGAGATATTCAGTAAAATTTTTAACTGGAAAAAAGAAAAAGAAAACACAAGGAGAGGAGAAAAGTAGAGTCATGTAGTGAGGCCAGAAGTTAAGATAGTAAATACAGTGCTTGCTACAGGTGAGGCACAACTCATATTTCTAGCAGTTGTGGAAGAGGAAAATATTTCCAAGGTGAAAAATTTGTGTCCTTAAGGTAAAAACAAATCCAGTGCTCAGGAAAAAGAAAAATATTTCTGATATTAAAACTAAAAAGAAATTTCATCCACAGTTCTGTTGTGGTATGATATAATAAAAGAAAAATTTTAACAACATACTTTCAGTGAACATAGGATTTTTTCTAACTGTATTCCTTAATATAGATCTCAGTACAAGCAGTGTTATGGGGACTAATATAAGGGTCTGATCCAATCCCAGGTTAGATTTTAGGTTATTCTTCAAATGACCTGCCTTGGATGTCATTTCTTACACCAGATTTCTAAATGTATTGTTGTGGAGGTGAGTTACGTTACACAGTCTGAGAACTGCTGGGAATGCAATTAACACCCACCCCTCTTTTCTTTGCCAGTTAAGTGCATGGACAAACTTTATAAATAAACAGGGCTGTGGTGGGATTATGAAAATTTAAAGGCTCTGATGGGGGCATCTGTTTGAATAGAAGGCTGCTCTGCCCTCCCTGGGTAGAGGAGGACAGAGCCAAGATTTTCCTCAGAAAATTATTTTGGGATCCTCTGTAATGTATAAATGGACAGGAGAAGCCTAATATCAGATATAAATGAAGATCATTTTGGCATAGGTAATTTTTGTTTTGTAGCCCCCAGTTTAAGTGGAACTTACTGAGTAGAATTTGTAGATTTCTATCCCCTTTGTTCCAATTGGCTGTTCTTTCAGTTTTCTTCCAGTCATGACAGGATTGCAGAATCCCTTGTTGACGTTTTCACCGTAACACTGCCTGGATTCCTTTGAAACTCTTCAGGCTTGTGCTTTCATCTTCTACCCCTTATACTTCTCTCTCTTCCTTACCTATTTTATTTGTGTAAGTTGGAGTCAGTTCTGAAAAGAGTTTCAGACTGGAGCTACATATTGCTGTCCTATGTCATCTCTTCTTCCCTAAAATATTGCCTTTCCCTCATTTTGATCTTTTATTGTAGACTTTTAATTATGTCTCTAAGTACATCTTGAATGACAAATTAGTTACTAAATGCATACTGACATAGCAAAGAGATAAATTGTCATGGGATGATTAATTAGAAGTGTACTAATACAGAGGAATCCAAAATGATGACATTGTCTAATAAACATAATTGATCTGATTCCTTTAGTCTGGTAAGGCTGTTTTCCTGTAACTAGAGTCTTAAGATTAGGATGAGAGCGTTTTACCACTTGGTTTGCACAATTCCAGTGAGTACCAGTTAGAGAATACAGTGTGAATGATGCTCCTTTCAGTGGACAGCAGCCTGGGATAGTTTAATGGAGTGAACTTTAATTTACATTTAGAAATTTTAATTTAAAATGATGTCTGATAGTTACATTGTGATAATTTAAGTAGTTTTACAGTTTTTTAAATAGGGGGAATGACACATCTGACAAATGTCATTGTAAGACTACTGGTTTGAAAAACTCTTCTGAAACTTGGTTTCTGTCTGTAATTACTGGGCTGCTGCTTCCCGGGGGTGCTAGTGCACTCCCAATTGCAAGAAAAGTGAAAACTGTCTTTTTGAGTCAGAAAGGCAAGGTATTTTTTTCTCTTGCCAGAAAAAAAGTATAATCTGGTAATTTTACCTCTTTTGTAAAAGTCTAGAAATATTTTCATTACTTAAAATGTAGAGTTCATAAAATATGGCTGGTAACAATATTTTGAAGAGAATACACGTCCGATTTTAAAGCCATCTTAAGTTGTATTAAAATACAATTTAAAATACAAGAACATAACAGGCATAAGTCAGTTCTGAAGATGTGTAAATTTGAATTTACTTTTCTCTTTAAAAAGGTTAGGAATGGTCATATTTTCAGATTAGCTTTCACATGCTTTTTAAACCGATAACTCTGTTGATTTTGAATAATGGAGTGAACTGGACCCCTTAGTCCTGGTTTTGTGCCGAGGTGTGAAAGACAAATGTTTTTAAACACCCTTATCCTACAACATTTTGAAAACATGGATGATCTTAATACTTTATTTTCTGAATTTTCTCACCTTTCTACCCCTTCCTTTCTTCCCAACTGAATTCCTTTCAAAGTCATTCTTCATCTGCAAAAATTTTTTTTCCTCTAGAATTAACTGCTCACTCTATGACCAAAATTTATTTTTATACCTTGTCTGTAATCTTAGCTCAGAATTTAAGCAAGGTTATCCATCACATTATTATAAACATGATTGATAACTCTTTAACAGTTCCAGAACTGTTTGCATTATCAAATGTTTTCTATTGCAGGTGATGTTGCAGTTATTCAAGATTTGTACATTTTACATAGTAGAGTAAAAAAGTTTTATGGTGCTCTTTGTGGATAATGGGTAATATTCTTTGGGCAGAAAGGCTAAACTTCTATGACTTTGCAATTTAAAAGACTAGACTTCTTAATTTGATGATTGTTTAATGTGGTACCAACTGATTGAATATTCTTATTTCTCATAGAGTATTGTTATACACTAGATGTGTGAAAGTTGATATTTAGCTTATTTATTAATCAACATGAATGGTAGATGAACAGCTTTTAAATTTTTAAAATAATGAATTATTCTATTTTGCAATTTAAATATAATTTTGGTATTAAAAAACTAAGGATTCTTGAGCAAATGCTTTTTGACCTTGGTTTTGATCTTCTATTCCTTTGGGTTTAATTATAACCCCATAATTTTTATTCTTACCTTTTTTTCCCCATCAGGCAGAAAAATTAATAAAAAATCTCTAAGCTCTTTACTTTGCTATCTTTTGAGGATATTGAGCAAAAAGGAATTCAGATAAAAGAGCTTCATCTGCAGTTCTTAGGAGAACTCGACGAGGCTGTTTGGCTGACTTTTAGTGGCCCAGGAGAGAGATTAGCTTGGTTGAGGGCCTTACCCCTGGCCCTCTTCTCCCTGTTCTAGAGATTATTATACCTGCCAGCCAAAGGAGTTGAATTTCATAATTCCTTGGCAGTGGTAGATCCCTGTTATTAAAGAATTAGAAAAGCCTAGTTAGCGGGTTTTCCCAAATCACAGACCTAAGCATCCTCAGCCTCCTTGCTGATGCAGAAATGTTTTACCTGTTCAGGGCTCTCTGTTCTTTTCCTTGTCTGTTGCTGTTTCGGATTTGGCTTTCATGTTCTCTTTGTGAGTCCCTGGATCATCTTGATAAAAAAAAGTTTGACCTTTTGGTCTAGGGTTAGATTCAGCTGGGAGTGACAGAAAATTCCAAATAACAGTGGTAAAAGGATACTTAATTAATGTCTGTTATGTAATACATACAATAGATAATTTAAATACGGGCTATAGATAACATAAATGATACTTATACTTTAAAAATTGCTAATTAAAATCATCAGCTGTACAAGAATGTTTTTTTTGGAGTGCAGTATGATGGAATTATTTATTTTTGAAAATTTTGTCATTCTAATTACAAAACATTCTGTTAGAGTGTTCTATTTGATTCTAAGTTGAGTTTATTAATGTGTACAGGTAAGAGTTTTTATAGGTGCCACATTTCGTTTTTAGTCACAAATTATATAACAATAGAAACATTTTTAAACGGCTGTTTGCTTAGCCGAGTTTTCTTTTAGAAAAGCAGTTTTTTTCTTACTCATTACAAAAGTATTACTTTTATCCAGAAGAGACAGATTAAGGGTGCTTATTTTTTCATATGGCGTATCATTTACAGCTGCTTTACAGTAAAAAAGAAAAAGCCAACGTGTTTGTATCACTTGTCTTATTTGTAAAACATTTGTCTCATTTTGTATAAGAAAGAAATGTGTAACTCACCCTTAACATAAACAGTTCTTAAGGACTTTGTTATGATTAATGGAGAACTTCAGTGTGTTATGAAGATTTAAATAGTCGTTTCCCATTTCATTAAAATTATTGTACACAGTCTACTGTTTATAAAGGTTTTTTTTTTTAATATAAAAAGAACTATATTGACATTGTGAAACCATGCAAAATGTTGAAGGCAAACAGATGGCATTAAAGGTGTCAACTCCTCCATCTTGCGAAATTGTCATTCCTCTCAGGATCTTTCTCTTTAGATAATTGTGACTGACATAAATCCAGCCAAGATATTATTATCAGTTTCATTAAATATTGGTAAAGTTTAATTTTTTAGTTTTTAGGGAACAATATACAAAGTGATATTTTCTTCCTGGACACAGATTGATTATGCACCCTTTAGGTATATATACATCCTTAGGAGACCACCTGTTCACTATATACTTAAAGTCTAATGGAAGCTGCTGTAAGGATGTCTATTGAAAATGGGATTTTATTTAAAGGCAGTACTTTTAAAATATATAATGGCCATTTTTTCATATTTTTTGCTGGTTTGCTAAATGCCTGACAAACTGACTTTTAAGCTTCATTAAAATTGGGGAACTCCTGGTACAGTGTAAATATTTGTAACTCATTCTGGGTACTGACACTATCCTTGACTTCATCTTATTTCTTACCCATAGTTTTCTTTTGCTTGCTTTTTTTTTCTTTTAAAATATTACCTTGTATTGTGTATCTTTTTTAAGGCCACTTTAAATCTGTTTTGGAACAAAACGGTCTGTAAATTAAAAAATGCTGTTTAGATACCTGACCAAGGATATACTTTATTTTGAGCTTTTTTTCTCTAAAAATTCAACTTTGTATTTTGAAAACTTAAAACATATTGAAACAAAGAATGGTAGGATATACACCCATTTACCCATCACCAATATTTAGCTATTCATGTTTTGCTGTGTTTGCTGCATCCATTTATCAATTTACCAGTTCATCCAATCCTTCCACCTAATTAGTTTAACTTCTTCATCATGTATCTCCCAAAAAAGGATTTTTACATAACAATGCCATAAGCACACCTAAAAAAAAAGTTTCCTAAAATCTAATAACACACCTAAAAAAAAAGTTTCCTAAAATCTAATACCTGTCCATTTTCAAATTTGCCATTTGTCCCCAACATACCGTTTTCATTTGGTTTGATCAAATTGAGATGCAGTCAGGGATCTAGTATTGGCTTTAACTTCTGAGGCCTCCCACCCCTTTTTCAGAGGATACTGACTTTTTGAAGAGATTTTGAAGAGATTCTTAAGATTGTCCCAAGTTTTGGGATATTTACTTATTTATTTGGTGTGTGTGCATGCTGTCAGTTGGCTTGTTCTATTTCTTTAATTTCCTATAAATTGGAAGCGAGGTTTAAAATAAGCTTGATTAGATTCAGATTAAACATATTTTGGCGGGACTCTTTCATGGGTGAAACTATGTAGTTAATATTACATCACATTAGAAGTCTTAACAATATTTGGTTTTGATGTTACATTAGATGGCTGGGTTAAGGTGGCAGCAACCAAAACTCTCCTTCCTAGACACTTGAATTAGCAGGTAATCTGTAGAGGTATAACTTTGCAGCATGGGAATATTTAGTTCCTCGTTAGTATTTAATGGTTTTGTGTATCCATCAATGATACTTTGTGGAGCCAGTTGTAGCAAAGTGATGATTTTCTAATTCTGTCTTTTTTACATTTATTTGTTGGCATTCTTCTGGTGAAGAAAAGTTGTTCCTTTATTACCTGGTTACTCTAAATTACAGTTCCTGCTGTGGAGGCAGGTTAAAGGGAAGTAATTAACATTTGATTACCAATTTCCAAAGTAAGGAGTTGGTGAAGTGATCACATCGATTGCCAGAAGTGGCAAATTACTTTTTTTTAGTTTAGTGGCAGATACTATTTCGGTTGTCATAATGAGTTCACGGATTTTAAAAATACATTATGTTACACTTCTTTTTCTTTTTTATGCTTAAATCATCCCAGGTGTAACCCGTGAGATGGAGTACTTTTGAAAGTGTGTGTTGATGTCTAATTGTGTAAGTTTTTATAAGGAGAATGAATACTGCCATTGTTACACAGGCAGAGTGTTTCTTAAAGTACTTACTAATTTCTTTTCTTCATTCTTAGATTAAATATTTTAATTTTGGCCTCAGAACCATATTTTCCAATTTTATGTGTATAATTGACCCTTGAACAACAAGGGTTTGAACTGTGGGGGTCCACTTACATGTGGATTTTTTCTGTAGTAAATACTTCAGTACTGCATGGCTTGCTTATGTGAAGTGGCGGCTGCAGAGGGTTGGCTGTAAGTTATGGGTGGATTTTTGTCTGCACAGAAGGCCACCCCTGACCCCAGAGTTGTCCAAGGGTCATCTGTACAATTTCTTCATGAAAGACTTACTGATATGTAACTTCACAAAAAGTGCATCTGATGTTAGTTTGGTTAGCTGATCTGTTGTTAGGGTTTGGTAGAAAGTTTTTCCTAGGTTAAAGGTTTAATACTGATAGAGATGCTTTAAGTCAAGTTTGATACACACTGGTCTCAGGAGAGTTGTCAAATGACCTTAACTAATGGACAAGCAATGCTGGTTTAATATAGAAATATTTATGTGATATTTTGGGAAAATAGTTATTTCCCAAAAAACAGGTAATTTTAAAACCATTTTTTAATTTTAAGTTTTGGATGGGTCATTTTCTAAAATGTATTAGATAGCTCTTCCTTTTTAAAAACGGTATGGTGAAGGGGAGGGTATAGTTCAGTGGTAGAGTGCCTGCCTAGCATGCACAAGGTCCTGGTTCAGTCCCCAGTGCCTCCATTAGAAATAAACAGGCCTAATCCCAGCCCCCCAAAATGAAACAAACTAAAAAAGAAATGGTATGGCAAATGTAATTTAACTTTTAACTGTTGCTGAAATTGTCTTAGGAAATAAATTACTATCTTTCATTATTAGCGATATCCTTACGTACTGTTTTAGTAAGTAGGGCTTTTGGTCGCTACATTAATTGGACTTGAGACAAATACACTTGGAAAAAATTTTTTAATGATTTATTTCTCCTTTTTAAAAAATTATTTGGACCTATTAGTGTATCTTTCTCAAATATCTAATATATTCTGTTCATCTAATTGAGAGGCCAGGAAATTGAGATTATTAGAAATATGTGAAATAAAAGTAAGGGGTGCATACTTAAGAGTAAAGTTGTGTGTATATGTAACATAAGGCAGAAATAAACCTTAGTAAAGCAGTTTTTCTCTGAGGTCTGCTATTTGATTTTCCTTAGAAAGGGCTCTAGAATTAGAATCTTATTAACTACAATGAACTTGATGAAGGATCACCCAGTCCGCACTGCTCACAGGAGCCCAGAGAGACTACTGAAGATAACAAAGTCTTTACTGACTTCTAAACCTACGTTAATAGAATAGAACGGGGTACATTTTACTATATATGGTTGCTTAAGGCTAAAGATATTAAATATTAATTCATTTATTACTCATTGAGACTCTTAGCTAGGTATATTTAAGTTTATCCAGTATGTTTATGTTTATTAGAAAATCTTATTTGTTTTCCAAATTGTGACAATTATGTGTTCTAAATTTATTGTAGAGTTGACACTTTTTCTGTCGTTTTTTAAAAGATTTCAGCTTTATTGAGATATAAGTGACATAAAATTGTAAGATATTTAAAGTGTATGTTGTGGTGGTTTGAAATACATTGTGAAAGGATTTCCCCCATTTAGTTAATTAATACAGCCATCACCTCATATATTCATCTTTTTTGTGTGTGTGTGAGAATATTTAAGTTCCAATGTTTTTGCAAATTTCAATGATACAATACAGTGGTAGCAACTATAGTCACCATGTTTTACATTAGATCCGCAGACTTTATTCATTTTATAGCTGAAAGTTTGTACCCTTTTACCAACCTCAGCCTCTCCTTATTTCCCGCATCCCTATTAGTCACCTTTTTACTCTCTTTTTTTCTAAATTTGACTTTTTTTCAATTCCATGTATAAGTGATACATGTAGTATTTGTCTTTCTCTGTCTGGCTTATTTCACTTACTGTAATGCCTGTAGAGTCCATCATGTAATACTGAGTGGCAGAATTTCTTTGTCATGTCTGAATAACGTTCCGTTGTGTGTGTATACCACATCTTTGTCCTGTCCTCCATTGATTGATTAGGTTGTTTCTGTATCTTGGCTGCTGTGACTAATGCTGCAGTGAAAATGGGAATGCAGGTCTCTCTTCCGTATCATGTTTTCATCTCCTTTGGATATATACTCAGGAGTGAAATTGCTGGATTGTATGGTATTTCTGATATTTTGAGGAACTTCTCTTCTGTTTTCCATAGTGACTGCAACAATTTACATTCCCACCAACAGTGCACAAGGGCTCTCTTTTCTCCACATTCTTGCCTGCACTTGTTATCTCCTGTCTTTGAAGATAGCCATCCTGACAGGTGTGATGTGATGCCTCACTGTGGCTTTTCCCCTGGTGATTCGAGGTGTTGAGTACCTTTTCATATACTTGTTGGCCATTTATTTGTATGTCTTTGGAAAAATGCCTCTCCTCACTCATTTTTTAACTGGACTGTTTGGTTTATTTTTCTGTTGAATTGTGTGAGTTCTTTATGTATTTTGGATATTAACCTCTTACTAGTTATATGATATGCAAATATTTTCTCCACCTCTGTTTATTGCCTTTTCACTTTGGTTTAATGGTTTCCTTTGTTGTGCAGAAGCTTTTTAGTTTGATGTACTCACACTTTGTTTATTTTTGTTGCCTTTCCTTTCGATGTCAAATCCAAAAACTTACTGTCAAGACCAATATCAAGGAGCTTACCATCTTTGTTTTCTTCTAGGACTTTTATGGTTTTATGTCTTATGTTCATGTTTAATTCATTTTATGTTAATTTTTGTGTATGGTGTAAGAGAGTGGTCTAGTTTCATTATTTTACATGTAGCTATCCATTTTTCCCAACACAATTTATTGAAGAGACTACTCCCATTGTATATCCTTGGCTCTGTTGTTGTATATTAATTGACCCTATATGCATGGGTTTATTCCCTGGGCTCTCTGTTCTGTTCCATTCATCTATATTCTGTTTTGATTGCTATAGCTTTGTAATATTTGAAATATTCAAAAGGCTGGCCTCTGCATGCCTTGGAGCATGCTGTTTAGAGAAGTAATAGTTTGAAACAGGGAGCATGGTACTTCCAGCTTTGTTCTTAAGACTGCTTTGGCTATTCAGGTCTTTTGTGATTCCATACAACTTAGAACTGTCTGTTCTGTTTCTGTGAAAAATCCATTTAAATATTGTTAGGCATTGCACTGAATTTGTAGATTGCTTTGGGTCATGTTGGGTATTTTAACAACATTAATTCTTCCAATCTCTGAGCATGAAATGTCTTTCCACTTATTTGTATGTTCAGTTTCTTTCATCAGTACTTTACAGTTTTCAGAGTATGGATCATTCACCTCCTTTGTTAAATTTATTCCTAGGTATTTTATGCTTTTTGATACAACTAAGGTTATGTCTTCAATCTCTCTCTAATATACTTGATCAAAGTTCCTTTTAGATAGACTTTATCAGTGGTACTTCTAGATAGGCTTTAATTCTGATGCATATCCCCCCCCCCCCAAAAAAAAAGGCCTACTGATTGTGTCTTTCTGAGCAGGTAGCTTTGTTGTTGTTTGGTTGTTCTATGTCGGGATACTTCCTTCTAATCTGTGTTTTTAAACTATTAGCATTCTTAGATACTCTGAGTTTGTAGCAAGGAGTTGATGTACACTACTGTGATGGAGTTGAGGTTTGTTATTCTGTTTCTTTTGTTTGCTAAAGGTAACTTCCTGATTGGAGTCTAGTTTATCAAGGAGGTTCTAATCTCTTGAAATAAAAATTTGAGAACTTTGAATTTTTTGTATACATTGACATATTTTTTCATTCAAGCTGTGCTTAGAACTGAACACCCAGTCCTAAGTATGTTCCAGTTGCTGCTGTAAGAACTATGGATATATTAGAAAGCAGTGACAAATTGCTGTCCTCATGAAGTTTATATTCTACTTAATGCTGTATATAATACCATTAAAAACCTTCTTCTGGGCTGCTACAGATTAGGGATGTTAAATGTTTAAGTCTTACTGAAAAATATGTAATCCTCTAAGAACTGTTTGCTTGGCCTCATTTGTCTCTGGTTTTCTCTTATATTTGAGTAAAAGCAAACAAAATGTTACAGAACAAAGTGCTTAGTTAGGACCTAATTCATTCATTGTGAAATTCAATAAATAATGGTAAGGTCCATATTGTAAAAGGGTTAGTCGCATTTTTTTCTACCATTCCTGTCTTATGGTAACATTCTCTTTGAATAGCATTCCAGGTATCAGCAGCTTACCTCTGATTCCACAATTGTAAGGTATAATGATCTGCTTTGACGAAACATGTTTAGAACTGTTTGTTCATTTAATAAACATTTATTGCATACCCATCATGTGACAGTCTGTTTCCAGTGCTGGAGGGTATAGTTGTATTTGAGACAAATAAAGTCCCCTTCCTCGTGGAGCTTGCAGATGGAGTGTAAGGCGATAGAGAATGTCTGGTGGTTTGCTTGGTAGGGGAGGCTGTGGTACATTTCAGTTGGGCTGGTCAGGGCAGGTCTGTGCAGGTTACACTAAGGGTGGCAAGCAGAATGCTTAGAGACGTGTAGAGGCCAGCCTTTTGAAGATCCTGGGTTCCTGGGTAAGGGAAATACATTCCAAGTAGAGAAATAGCTAAGGGAAAGTATACATTAATTTAAGTGGTGATTAGTCAATCTTTTTGTCAGATTCAAGTAATCCCTTGTTAATAAATAGTTCTACAGTTGACCCTTGAGCAGTGCAGTTAGGGATGCCAGCCCGCAGTGCAGTCAGAAATCTGAGGATAACTTACAGTCTGCCTTCTGTATAAGAGGTTTTGTCTTGTCTGCAATCCCTCCACGTCTGCAGCTTCACGTCCACGTCAATCGACTATGGATCATGTGCTACTAGAGTATTTACTATTGAAAAAAATCTACAAGTGGACTCCAACAGTTTATGTTGTTCAAGGGTCAACTGTAGTATCACCTCAGGTTGTGTTTACATGATTACATTTATATTTAGTTTTTCACCCAAGTGAGTCTGTAATTGGTAGAATATGTAAATGAACTGAGACAGTGATTTCCCCATATGCTGTCCCACCAGGAGAGGAAAAAGCTAAGAAATAAAAATAAAATGTGAACAACCAAGAAGCAAATCCTTAAGCAACTAAGTACCCCAGTACCCCCTAAACACTCAAGTTTGTATTAACAGTGGCCAATGAGTGGCCAAGTGCCTCTTCTCTGTGCTTGTTTTTAGGAGTGTGGTGGAGCTAATTCAGTTGAAAATTAGTTATGTTTATTTTGATATTTTCCTTAATTTCATAATAATGTTGCCTGGTTGTTTAAAAAAAAGCCTTTGGTACATTTTTAGCCCTTATATCCTATAATTTGGTACATATTTAGGTTATTTATGAAATTAGATATTTAGATATATATGAAATTAGATTTTCATATTCTGTGATTAGGTTTCTATTCTGTTTTCCATGGGTGTGATTTGTAGTTAACATGATGGAATATCCACTCTGCTTTTTATCATGCTTGGTAGAATTGAAAAGAAGTCTGAAAGAGTACACTCTGTCAAAGTCCTTACAGTTAGAATTTCAGTGTTAACCACACATCATCTTTTATATTTATTCATTAGTATATTTGTATTGCCTTGTTCTATTTTGCTCTGTTTACAGCAAACTCCTAGAAAGAATTTTAGTGTTCTCTGTCCCCAGTATCTCTCCTCCAGATTCTGATTTTGCTCTCACCAGCTGCACTGGATAGCAGTCAGTCACTCTACCAGATCTGACCTTTGGTTTACCACCCTGGTTATTCTCTTACCTTCTGTCTCTTCCTCTCAGTTTCTTCTGATACTCCTCTTCGTCTTCCTGACTTCTAAGCACCAGAGTATTTCAGGGTTCAGAGTTGTTTAATTCAACTCTCAAATATGTGTATTCCAGATACCTTGTTTCCTTCTTTGGATGGCCCTTGGACATTTTAAACTTGCTGTCTAAAGCTGAACTCTTGATAACCTGCTTCCTCGCCCCCGCTTCCTCTTACACCACTTATCCCTACAGTCTCCCTTATCTCTATTAATGACAGCTTCTTTTGAGTCACTCAGGCAAAAAACTTTGAAGTCACCCTTTACTTACCCTTTTCTTTCATGTTGCTTGTTAAATTGATTAACAAATCCTTTTGGCTTTATTTTCAGCATATATCCATCCTGAATCTGGCTACTTGCACATCTCACTGTCTTCACTTCCGCTATAGTTTAGCTATTACCATTTCTCACCTGGATTATCGTGTTAGCCTGTAAGTGGTTTCCCTGCTTCTGCCCTTGGGGATTCTCTATAGTCTACTCTCAAAAGAGCACCAAGAGTAATCTTTTAAAAATTAGATCATATTACCCTTGTGTTCGTAGTGCTCTGATAACTTCCCATTTCACACAGAGAGAAGAGCTAAATCCTCATGACCTACAAGACTGACCTTAGTTTGCCTCCGAACTTCTGTATCTATCTACTCTTCTCCCCCTTTTCCCCTAATGTAGCCACATAGACCTGCTCCCATTCTGTTTTCACATCCTAAGCATGATCCTGCCTCAGGGTCTAGGTATTTGATTGCCTTCTAACTAGAAAGCCACTCCCTCAACTTGTAGGCTTTTGCTGAAATGTCCATCTCAGCGTTGTCATCTTCATGCTCCTTACTTGCCTGCACAGTGTGCTCCTTTCTACAGAAGCTCTTGTGCAGTAAACAACCAGTCCCTGTATCTCTGGCTTTCCTTGGCCATTCTGTTAAAATTACAAACCACCGTTTGTTCCCTTCTTCATACTCCCTGTTACTCTTTTCTTTTATTCATATTCATTTCATCTAACATGCTGTATCTTGTTTATTTGTCTCACCCTTGTTGAAATGAAGCTTCTTTGAAACAGTTTTTTAAAAAAATTTTTGTTTTATGGAAAACATCAAACAAAGCAGTGAGAATAGTATGAACCTTCATCCACCTTTTACTTAATTTAAGCAGTTAATAGTTGGCTTTTCCATTTATATCCTGTTCACTTCTCCTTATTCCCTCAAAATTATTTTGAAGCATAGCGCAGAAATCATGTCATTTCATCTGTAATATTCTAGCATGTATCTCTAAGTTTCTTCAGCTTTTTTAAAACCGCACTAGTATTATCCAGCCTAAAACCATTAAAGATAGTTCTTAATATTGCCACATATGCAGTCAGCTTAGTTTCAGTTATTTACCCAGTTCCTTCAACCTTTTGGTTTTTTTTTTTTTACAGTTTGAATTGGAATTGAAATAGGTCAATATATTTATTTGGTTGCTGTGTATCTTTAGTGTATTTCAGTCTGTGTAAATTCCCCCCCTTTATATAAACAGACAAACAAACAAACACGAAACTAGGTCATTTGTTTTGAGAATTCTGTAATAATGTAGGCCAGTGTGTGACAGTAGGTGCTCAATAAATATTTTTGAAAGCATTACCTTAAAGGTACATAATTTATGGTATTTTAGGATAGAATTAAAATGTTAAAAGTTTGGGGAATGATTACCATCTCATTTTTGTAGTAGCTTGACAGAATCATCTTGCCAATAGGAGAAATTATTTTGGCATTTGGGAAGGGTTCAAATAAAGGGCCCTTAGGGCTGTAGAAAATTGTTTGAAGAAATCTGCCAGGATACACTAACAATGGCTATTGTTTATTCAAGATCTTATTATTTGCATATCACGCAGAGTGTAAGAAACTATGATAGTTTATTCAGTTTTCACAGCAGCCTTTCAATGAAGGGTGATAATTTCTACATTTTCCCCATGAAGTAATTGAGGTTCAGTGGTGGAAGTGGAGGGGAAGTAGGTGCTGAACATTAATATTTTTGTTAATAAACTGTAGAACTGGAGACAGCTCTTAAAAACCATGTGCATGTATAACTTTGATTAAAAAGAAAAGCTTTAAAAAGTAGTATAGTGATACTAATTCTTTCTGCATGGATACCTTTCAGGCTTTTTTTAGGCAGTCACACACTTATTACACTTTTTTTAGGAAAATTCTTTTTAATAAAAGATTTTTAGTGTGAGTTGGATTAGAAAGTGTGAATAAGAAGAAGGAGAAATAGATACCTAAGCTCTTTTCTGAAATAAAGCTTTTTGGTGTATGTATTTGGTGTGTGTGAGGCTATAAAGCTTGGAGAACAGTCTTGCAGGGTGCAGTTCTTTCCCTCATACTTAGCATGCTGAAGTCTCTGAAGATCTGCAGTGAAGACAGTGAAGACAGTTTTAATTTTCTTTAACCTAGTGTCTTTCTTTTAGACTTACTTGATAGAAAACCCCCTTTCTGTGAAATAATAATCAGTTTTTCCCAAAGTATGAAGTTTGGCAAAAGGTGAAATATTTTGCATGCTTAAATGTAAGACTTGAAAATGTGTTAAATTACAGCAGAAAGGATGGATAATTTAATAGTGTTGGAGTAACTGAAGACAGCATTCAGGAGAAAAATTAACTTAGATTGACACTAGATAATACTAAAATAAGGTAGACAAGGGAAAAATACTTGATCAAATAGGTAACTCAGAGATTACATAAAGAATTCATATAAATTATTCAGAGAGATACACATTAGGCCTGAGTAGGAGAGTAGACAAAGCTAAGAAATACAGAAAAGCAGTATATATGTCAGGCTTTTTTTAGCAACCATGTTTCTTTTAAAAGTGTTTGAAGCTCGGGGGAGGGTATAGCTCAAGTGGTAGAGAGCATGCTTAGCAAGCATGAGGTCCAGGGTTCAATCCCCAGTACCTCCTCTGAATATAAAGTGATGAACCTAATTACCTCTCCCTCCCAAAACAAAACAGAAAAGAATCTAAAACTCAGTGCTAGTGAGTTCTTATTGAAACTTAATATGAAGCTTTTTGCACTGTAAATTGTTTAGAATCTTTATGGAAAGCCATATGATGAGATACTAAAAAATGGTAAAATACATACATTTGCCTTCTTTGACTCAGTAAACCTGTGTTTTAAAATTTATTGTAAGGGAGAAATTTAAGAGGAAAAAATAGTAGCATTATTTGTATTTTTCAGATAAGAAACATACTAATAATATCTAAAATGATGTCTTCACCCCCAAATGGCTAATTGTGTGTAACACACAACTTGATGATGTATATTATGCCGTAGCCTCTTGGGAATGAATGTGTGAATCATCCATAAAGGAAAGAAGTCTCACTGAAGGGAGGCCAGGTAGAGGCTGGGTGGTGGTCTTCTGCAGTGTTATACGAGGAAGCTTTGGGGGCTCTGTTAGGAGGATGTATCTGTAATTTCTTATTCTCCTTCAGATCAGAAGCCCTGTAAAATAGATACCTAACCTTTCTTGCTGTGACACTGCAAAGAGATCATGCTCTTTAGTTTTTTCCCCTCAAGTCTGATGTTTAGTGCCAGTTTTCATAATAGAGTTGAAGTAAGTGTCCTAGAAGTAGTCGAGTTTGACCTTTGCGCTGTGAGCATGAAGCAAGTCAAATATAAAGAGTCCCCTACTGTATTATGGCTCTCCCTTTTGTACGGGGTAAAGTGATTTAAGCTAATCCCAGCTGTTGAGAAAGTCAATGAATTTAACTTCAAATGGTTTGGTTTTATTCCTTTTTTAATCTCATTTACCTCCTCTTTTCAAAAAGATAGATTTGAATTATATAGCCTGGAGGAAAGTAGTATTAGTGTCAGGAGGACTTCACATAGACTTGACTCGGCAGATTTAATTAGGGCCATTTGTGGGTGGGGATGGGAGGAATTTTAATGTGATCTAAATTCAGGCTCAAGGAGGTTTTGAGTATGATTATAGATTTTTATGCCAGAATTTCAGAATGAGAATGACACCTAATTCTGCAGTGTGGGAGGGAGGAAAAAACATAGTATTTTTCTGCACAGCAGTGCTATACACTTGCCTCCTAAAGAATTTAGGTTACTGCATTTTTTTGATAACCCCAAATTCCTTTTTAAAATGAACATATTAAGTAGGAATGGCCGCTTTTTAAAAGTTGGATATCAAATAGTAAATCTTAGTTGCCTTGTGGCAGTGGGAGGGGAAGATGTGGGAGGTCCCTGAGAATAGGCAGTGTTTTTGGAAAGAACACATATTCTCCTTTATTCATTTTCTTAGCAGAAGCAGTTGTTTTAAACTCTTTAAAACACAAATACCTAATTGAGAGGGTTTTGCCACAGATTATTTATTCCATACTGTTAGTTACTTTAATCAGATACATGGATTAGAAGAAAGGAATTTCAAGTATCTTTTTTAATGATTGATTAGTTTTGAGGGGAATTGAGGGGGAAAAGTAAGAGGAAAAGAATATATAATTTTTGATAGTGGGGTACACAATGGGGGAGACTGAAACAAAAGTTAACAGTATAGGGCTAAGTGCCAGGTACTGTTCCAAGGTATTTTTACACAGACTAATTTAATCATCGCAGTGACCCTTGACCGCTAGCATGATCTCCATTTTATAGAAAATCTGAGGCACTGAGAGATTTAAGTAGGTGCTTTAGTCGTTGGGGACCCACTTCTGCATGGTAGCCCTGGAAATGTTGGAGACAATGTAGAGCTTGATTAATGTAAAGGTGGACTTTTTGAGATGAAGGAAACATTGCCAGGAGGAGCAGCAATACAAAAAAGGGTGTATTCTTGGAAATCTCACTTCTGAGAAACATCTCAAATGTAGTCTTAAGTATTCTAATTGTAGGTTGTTGATTTGAGAGGATTTAAGATGATGGGACCCCAAGGTATCACTTACCTTCTGTAGTTATTTCCAGCACATACAAAGGTGCTAACATCTCTTGCTTTTCCCCTTCTTGCCTTTCCCCTCTCCACTTCCATCTTTTGCCCATTCTCTCTCCCTTTGTATCACTCCTTCCCCACCCCCTTTTCTATCATTTATACAGGAAAAAAATCTTTCTGTCCATGTAACTTCCTTCAGCTGATTGCCCTCCTTTCCTATCTTTTACCATTAAATTTCTTAAAAATGAGAGACTGTTGTGATTCTTCACTTACTCACTTTTTAACCTCTTGTCATCCGGTCTTCTGCTTCCATTTGTCAAATTAGTGGATTTTTCCTCCTTCCTTTGTTCTCTCTGCAGCAGTTAACCTTCCTGATCCCGATTTCCTGAAATTCTCCTTACCCTTCTTTTGTGATGTTGTACTACCTTGATGCTTTTTTTGTTTGCTCTTTTCTTCGTGTTGTTTAGATATTCATACCTGACTTTCAAATTTGTTTTAACTTCTCTCTCTTGTTAATGGAAACATCTCTCTCTAGGGCATCAAAGTTTAAATGTTCCTGGTCCTTTCTTTCCCCTAATTTAGCATATGTTTCTGGAGTATCTGCTATATACCAGGTTATTATTCTAGGTTCTGGTGTTTCAGCAGTGAATAAGAAACAAAGTCCCTGAATCATAGAGATTACGTTCTGGTGGAGCAGATAGTTAATAAACAGTTAAATATTTCATCGGGTAGTGAAACACATTTTAAAGGATAGATTATGCTAAGGGTCAGTAGGCAGTAGTGGGAGAATGTGCTGTTTTTGGATAAGACACTTAGGAAAGGTTTCTGTGGGAAGGTGGTATTTGAGTGAAGCCTGAATGAAGCCATAGAGTGAGCCATGTGGATATCTGGGAGGAGAGGCAGAGGAAGTATCAAGTAAAACCACCTTGACATGGCCTTTTGCTCTCCTGTGTTCTAGAGAGACAGACCAGTGTGACTGGAGCACAGCGGGTCAGAGTGGTCGGAGTCTGAGTCAGAGAAGTTGGTCTTCTTAAGACCATGGAGGCCCTGCTAGGGTTTTGAGCATAAAAACCTAAGTGTGTTGGTAAGGGTTTGGAGGATCTTGACAGTAGAACAGCAACATGGTATGACTTCATATTTTGGAAGAATCACAGTTATGACTGTGTGGAGAGTACATTCTGTGTTTGAGGTGAGGGGGTGTGTGCGCAGAGGGGTGGCTATAGAGGAACCTCAGACAGCAGGAGACTTAAAGTCTTGACAAGAGATGATGGTGATTTGGAGTAGGATGTTAGCTCTGGAGGTGATAAATGGTGATCAGATGAGTGATAGGTTCTATAGAGAGAGCCAGCAGGATGAGCTGTTTGCTTGGGTGTGGGGCATGAGGAGAGAGGAGTGAGGGATAGTTTAGAGTTTTTAGGCTTGCAGCTGGGTGAGTGGAGGTTCCATTACTGGGAAGATCTTAGGAGGGGCAGCTTTTCTGTGGGGAGGGGGCATGGTGGAGTCAGTATTTCTTTGCTGTATGTTACGTTTGAGATACCTGTTAGACAACCTGGTGTACATGTCAGTTATACTCCTCCAGAGGTCAGAGGTGAGCGTGGGGCTGGAGGAGATAACTTTGGGAGTCCTGCGAGTATAGATGGACTGAATGGGGTCATTTGGGGATGAATGAGTGTAGATAAAGAAGAGAGGTGAGAGGACTGAACTCTTTAAGTCTTCCAGTGTGTGGACATCTGCAAGAAGAGGAGGCTCTATAAAAACTGAGTAGTAGCAGCTAGTGAAGTAGGAGGGTGTGATGTTCAGAAACTAAGTGAGGAGAAGGGGATTCAAGAAGGGGAAAGGGGTCAGCTATGTCAGATGCTGCTAGGAAATGCAGTAAGATAATTCTTTGAGAATGTGTATGTGGCCACATAAGTGTTCCATCATGGTGCAGTAGCCTTCTAACTGAACTCCTCACCTGTTCCTCCTAGTTATATAGTAAATGAGCCCTGATGACTTGTCCTAAACTATATTCTTCACTAAACTTTTAGTGCATGTAGCATAGTGATTAAAAGCATGGACTCTATTTTTGAGAGTAACACATGCATATAGCAGGAAATATGGAAAATAGGGGAAAAGTGCATTCTTTTATAGAATAACTGTTACAATTTTCACCTATTTCCTGCTATTCCTTCTTTTGTTTGTTTGTCTAAATGTACATACACAACATTTCATTTGTTTGTTACTAACAAGGATCACACTGTGTTCTCTAGCCAGCATTTTTCTCATAATTTACTTCTCTTCTATATTTTATAATTTACTGGTCAAAGTATATAAGCAGTTTCATGATTCTGTTTGTTGTCAAATTGCTCTTCAAAAAGATTGTACCATTTGAAAGTATATTTATGAAGAATTTTGTTCTCTTTAAATTTTAGGATAGACCACTATCTTGTTGAACTCTTAAATGAAATTCTCCTTGGATACAAAGATGAGGACTAGATAACTTCTTGAGGTTCCTTCTAACCCCTAGGATGAAGATAATAACTAACATTTGTATAGTGCTCTAAAGTTTACAGAGTGAGTTCTCACACATCATCCCACTTGATCCTCACAACAGCCTGTGAGGTAGGTAGGACAGGTATTGTTATTCTCATTTTAGAGGTAAAGAAACCGATAGAGAAGTTAGGGGACGTGGTCAGGTTTTATTTGAGTGCTTTATTAGAGACTTGAATCTAGGCCTTTTGATCTAAATAATCATATTCCTTTTTACAAGATTTCATACAGCTGCACATTTAGAATTGCTGTATGTCAGCTACTTAAGTGATACTTGTTATATACAGAAATAAGCCCATTGATAATATACATACTGTGTTCGTATTTTCTTCAGTGTCCCCCAGTCCTTTTCCACGCCCCCTCCCTTGCCATTAAGTGAATGACTCTCTCTCTCTTTTGACTAGGGGAAGGTAATTTAATTATATAGTTATATTAAACACCTGTCATTTTTCCTAGCATTTGGGGGAGGGAAAAGTTATATTATGTTTTTCATTTCTTTGTGTGTGTGTGTGTGTGTGTTTGCTACAACTCGAAAGTATATCTATATTACTCTCACACATGTAGCATAAAGTCTTTAAGGAACAGTATACAGTTAGAATTAGAATCTTTTGGGTCTAGCATGAACCTAGAATCACAAACTTTTCAGGGTATTACACTCTTTTTTGTACCACTTTAACCAAAATTGAGATAATTGAGTACTCCAGGTATAGTTGCTTATGATGTTCACCAAGGTACATGAGTGATGAGTGAGTGAGTGATAGTGGAAGTTGAATCAAGAAGAATTACAGCTCATCTTCTCTTTGACTGCTTATCTCAGAAAATAGAAGTTTGTGAGACTGAGTTGGGGGCTTGGTAGTGGCATTATCACATTTTAGGAATAGACCTAGAGTTTCAGGACTGCTTAGCACTGCATTAAACTGTCTCACAGTGTTTTCTGTACTGCCTTTAAATGTTTAACATCACCAATATTTTTAAAAATTAATTTTTTTGTTTTTTGTTTTTTTCTAGTTGTTGGTCTTGACGATATTATGGATGAAGGAGTTGTTAAAGAAAGTGGCAATGATACCATTGATGAAGAAGAACTGATTTTACCTAACAGGAATTTGAGGGACAAAGTAGAAGAAAATTCAGTGCGATCACCAAGAAAATCACCTCGATTAATGGCACAAGGTAATTCTTCCAAAGACTAGTGAGAAAATCAGGTGTAGGGGCAGATGTGATAGGCAGCAGACTTGCTGAGGGTGGATCATGTTCTCTCGGTGTTTGCTGCTAATGTGAGCATTTTGATAATCAGTTTTGAGATTATATCCATTTGTGGGTATACTTTTTAAAATTCTTTATTGACGTTACACATTCACAGTAGTTTGAAGAGTTGTCTAGGTCAGTAAGTTTCTAATACTCACCATCCTACCACCTGTTTCCCTTTCCCCAGAGGAGACTACGCTTAACTCTTTCATCGGATTTTATTAATTTTTTGATAACATACTTTCATGTCTCTGAGTAACACATGTATATTGCTACTTCTTGATTATTCTGATATGGATAAGTATTTATTGATTTCCTACTCTGGATGGTGAATTTAGCATTCTTTTCTCCCCTTGTTCCCCCATCATACAAAAGTACATTTTTCCATCTTTCTAATACATAATTTTGTAAGATCAGTAGTAATTACTTAACATTATTGTGACTTAGTATGCTGTTAATGACGATCCATGTAATTAGCTATAGTTACTTTTACCTTACAACTTTTTGTCTTTATGACTTAATAATTGACTTTGTTGTTCATTTGCTTACAGTTTTGTGTATTTGTATACGCAGTTTTCAGTCTGTTTATCAGTAGTTACAGCCTAACTACTCTGCCAGTTGTCTGAGTCTTTTCTAGAGATATTTGTCCATATCTGATATTCTGTCATTTTCATTTTATTGAGGAAGTATCTCTTAAAGCCTTCTGATCTGCTCCTGTGTGCACTGGTGTTAGTCATCAGTGAGCCTGCTGCCTGGGTGTGGGCCAGAGATCTCCCTTTACCATTCTTCTGAGGATTCTGTTCTGTATTGCAGTCCTATTTTCTTTTTTCTGGTGGTGACACACTTCTTGTAGTAGTTTTGTGAAAAAAAGGAACATGGATATATATACTTAAACTTCATATGCTTGCAAATATATTTAATCTGTTCTCTCATTGGAATCATGGTCTGATTGAACATAGAATTCAAGGATGGAAATTGTTTTTCTTCAGAAATTTGTAAGTGTTGTTCCATTGTCTTCTAACTTCAGTGGTGTTGAGAAGTTTATTTTGATTCCGTTTTTAAAAGACTTAAATTTTTTTGGTATGTTACCTATTTTCTTTGGGAAGTTTGTGGGATCTTTAACTCTAGTGTTTTGATATTTCTGATAATGTATCTTGGTGTAGATGTATTTCATGTATTGAGCTGGGTACTTAGGTCTTTTTAGTTTGAAAACTTAATTCAGTTCTGGGAAAATCTCTTGAATTATTTCATTGATTATTTGCCTTTTTATTTTCTCAGCTCTTGATTTCTCTAAGTCCCATTCACATGTTAGATAGCAAGGACTGACTTTTCTATTTTCTTTATCTTGCCTACTTCCCCCCTCCTTGTCTTTTTCCTCTGCTTGCGGAAATTTTCTCATGTTTATCCTTCAACTTTTTCATCAAATTTTGCATTTCTAACTTCTGAATGTCCTTTTTGTTTTGTTTTGTTTTGGGAATAGTCCTTTTTGTAACATTCTGGTCTTGTTTCATGGATGCAAGATCTTTTGTCTTTCATAAGGCACTTAACAGTGTTTTAAAGTGCTTTTACTCCCCCCCCCCCTTTTTTTTTGCTTCGTCTTTCATGTTAAGAGACTTTTCCTAAAATGTCTGATGTTTGATTAGTTGGTCATGTTTAAGAGTAGGGAACTAAAACTGTGTGGAACCTTTTAAGTGTGTGAGCTGGGTTTTGTCAACTATGAGCATCACTATTTGGTAATCTGGTTGTGTTATTTTTTTGAGGAATCCCTGTTGCTAGAATGCAGGCTCATTAGATTGCTAGCATATTATGGGAACCCTTGAGGGAAGCTCATGGTGGCATCTCAGCTTTCAGTATATACAAATTCACATAATCTCACAAATTTCCGTGTACTTAAGTGCCAGTCTTAGCTATGCCTGATGTTCCTTAGTCTAGAAGCTGTCTTCTTACACTCTCCAGAGAATAAGCCTCTAGTCTTGGATTAGGACCAGAGAAGGGCAGTTGTCCAACAGATGGAGTAGAGGGGAGGGAGCTTGGGGTCTAATTGCTTTTTAAACAACTTTCAACTTATCCTCTTTTTAACCACCTGCCTTCATCCCTACTTTAGAATCAGCTGGGGTCACCAGTTCCTAAGCTTTCTGAGGTATTAATGGTATTGGTTTGACGAACACTGCCAGATTAGTGTTTATCTTTTCTTGGATCTCCTGCATCAGTTACTTCTTGATCATCTCTTGTTTGGCTGCCAAACTTGTCACTGTCGTCTTCTCTCCTGTTCTTCCTTTCCTTTTGTATAGCTTTAATTGTGGGGTTTTGAGAAGTAGATTAACTTATGTGCATGTATTCACCATCTTTTCCTAAACTTTAATTTTTAATCAGTTTTTGAAATCAGTTTTTTGATATATATTTGTGACTTTGAGAAATGAAAAGAATAGAATGACCATCATAGACAAATAATGATAATATTTGGCCTGTGCAGCCAGGCTTCAGACTAAGACGGTTTATATTTAGAGGAGAAAAAGTAACTTTATACTTAGCTCAATAAATGCATTACTATTGGAAAACAGTTTTTTATTTGAATACCTTCACAGTTGAATGTGCTATTCATTTGTCAGCCACTTAGGTAATAGGTGTTAAAAAGTTCTTCATTTACTTTATTTCAAAACAGGTAAATATAGTTGAATTTTGACTACTGTAAACTGTTTTCAAAGCTTTAAAATCATCTAAATATTGATAACCAACCATTAAAATTTTAGTTATTTAAAAATGTTATATATCTGAGCCTGTGATAAATAGTACATAATCCACCAAGTAATTTTTGTAAGTTGTTGGGTACCTACCTGCCGACCGCATATTGTGCCAAGTCCTGAGGGAATTAGAAAGAGTCTCTGAGATTAGGGTGACCATATAATTGTCTAAACTGGGACACTTTTGAGTGTTAGGACCACAAGCACCTCCTAGGACTGTTAGAGACAAATGAGAACGGTACCTTCTGTAAGGGTCTTGCAGTTCAGTGATATATGACAAATTAGGGAAATGTTCTATATATTGGCACATAGTCGAGTTTTACATAGAAAGGAAGGAGACTTTTTCTTTTAGTATCAATTGGTGGTGTTCAGTTTTCATGCAGGGTTGATTGATTCAGAGGTGTTGGATATGCATAGGCTTGGATATAGCTTACTATTTTGTATTTCAGTTTGTGGGTTGTTTTTCTACTTAGTGAATTATTTAACTCTTTCCAATTTCTTTTCACTTTGTGCTCCTCCTTCCCTTGGGGGATGCATCCAGTTAGGGAAAGGAGGAAAATCTCATTTAGTGGATTCTTTGTTAGGAGCATTGTTAAAAGTGGGAAGCTTTATTAAATTATTTTTGTACGTTATTCATTTTCCCTTATGATATATTTTCTAGGTTTAAATCTTTTTGTTTACAGTTACTCTTTTTGTTGACCTGTGTTTAGCACTTTAGTCTCCACTTTGTTCCTTCTGTTGGGAATAGCTTGAATGCTAAAATGGAGATAGGAGGGAAGCACATTCATAAAGGCATTAGAATCCTTTTGAGGCTGTGCTTTGAAACTCACACAGGTCCTGTTTGTGATAGACGATTTAGTACAGATTTTATTGGCACCTGAATTTGTTTGGTTTTATATATTTGACAATATTTAATATTAAAACTGAATGACAGTCTTGCTTTAAGATGGGTATTAATATAAGGGAACCCCATTTTATTGATTTTACTCCCAATTTACTTTTATAGAAAGGAAATTTGATGAAAACATTTCTGTCTTATTGTAAAGTATAGTATCAGTCTGAATTTTAGAGGTTTTTTTCCTGCCCCAGAATTGATAGAACTTTGATAAGTATAAAATTTATGTATATTAAAAAAAATCATCATCATGAGTAAGTGTTTAGTACATTTTCATTGAAGTGAGCAAATACATTTTATAGCTCAGAATAAAGATGCGATATATTCTAAATTGCACTGAAATAAAAATACATGACAAAACAGCTAAGTTATTTTTATTTATTTTTTTTCCTTTGTGATAGAACAAGTAAGAAGTTTGCGACAAAGCACTATTGCCAAGCGTTCAAATGCAGCACCTTTAAATAGCACAAAAAAAGCATCTGGGAAGACTGTATCTGCCCCTAAAGCAGGGGTGAAACAACCAGAAAGGTGTCATTTAAAGGAAGAAGTTGATTCATCACCAAAACCTGAGCACCATAAAGAGAGCAGGAGGAGCAGCCGACATAGTGCACAAACCGAAGTAGCAGTGTCGTCTTGTCTAGAAATGAAAGATGAAGCTGGATTAGATTCTGAGCACAAGTGTAATAATCAGGGAGGAGCAAATGTGCCATCTCATGAGTTAAATTGTCCACTACTTTCAGAGACTTGTGTTACTATTGAAGAAAAGAAAAATGAAGCTCTGATGGAATGTAAAACTACGACTGTTAGTAGCCCATTGTTTAAGTTTTCAGATAAAGAAGAACATGAACAGAATGATTCCATTTCAAGTAAAATGGATGAGACTGTTGTTGAAGAAATGAAGGCAAAGGGAGATGGTGAACAAGAATCAGAGGAGACAGTAAAATTACCCCCTGAAGATGACCACATTATTGAGGAACCTGCGTCTTCTGCTGCTTTTTCTGGTGATGCTGCTTGTGCAAACCCAAATAAGACAGAAAACAGCCTTGTAGGTTTGTCTAGTGCTGTGGATGAAGTACATGAGTGTAATTTGGAATTGAAGAATACTGTGGAAGTTGCTGACAAAGCTAAGAACTCCCTTCATGGAAATGAAATAGAACCATTGAGTTATTACAAAGACACAGAGTCTAATGATCAGCAGTTGGAGGGCACTGAATTTAATAAATCAAACTTAGAGGTGGTTAATACTAGTGCTTTTGAATCAGAAAGTAGTATTTTAGATAATGCTATTTGTGATGCACCTGACCAGAATTCAAACCAGTTGAATATTGTTGGAAGTATTAAAATGGAGTCTCCTGAGACAAGCCTTCAGGACGACAGAGACAGCCAGTCAAGCAATGTTTCTTGCTTAGAGTCAAAAAACGTAAAATCCAAACATACAAAACCGGTAATGCATTCTAAGCAAAACATGACCACAGATACTCAGAAAAAAATTGTTGTAACAAAGCATGAATTAATGCATAACAAAGCTAAAGTCAATGTCAAAAGTGTGAAGCGAAACGCTGATGAGTCTGAATCTAAGCAGAATTTTCAAAGGCCTGTCAAAGTGAGAAAAAAACAAGTTGATAAGGATTCAAAGATCCAGAGTTGCAGTTCTGGGGTTAAATCTGTGAAAAATCAAGCTCATTCTATATTCAAAAAGACATCACAGGATCAAAATTTAGTTCAGATTTCAAAACCCTTAACTCACTCTTTCAGTGATAAGCCTCATGGTCACCCTGGTTGCACTAAAGAACCTCATCATCCTGCACAAACTGGTCATTTATTGCATTCCAGCCAGAAACAGTGCCACAAGCCCCAGCAGCCCACTCCAGCGGGGAGAACCAATAGTCATATGAAGGAGGAGCTTGAGCATGCAGGTGGTATCGAACATTTTAAGGAAGAGGATAAACTCAAATTTAAAAAACCAGAGAAGAACCTACAACCTCGCCAGAGAAGAAGCAGCAGAAGTTTTTCTTTGGATGAGCCACCATTGTTCATTCCAGACAACATAGCTACCATAAAAAGGGAAGGCTCAGATCATAGCTCTTCATTTGAAAGCAAATATATGTGGACTCCCAGCAAGCAGTGTGGGTTTTGCAAAAAACCGCATGGCAACAGGTGTGTGTGTGTGTGTATGTGTGATGTGTACATTGAAGACAAATTGCTTTCTTTAGGGTGGTGTTAGTGTGAGAACTTTTTATAGAAAGAGATTATTTAGCATGCGAAGACTTTTGCAGAAACAAAAACCCCTCATCAGTCCTGGATAAGTGATAGAAAGATGGAGCCACTAAATTTACAGATACATCATCCTAGAACATTTTAAAACACCATGGTCTGACCAGCAGCTGGCATATATGGAAATGTTTTGTCATTGTAACCAGTTAGAGAGTGTAATTTAGTCATTGCATCTTTAAAAAAAAAATAATCAGAAAATTGTTACAGTGCTTTTGGTCTGTAAGTTAAATAATAATTTGTTTGGCTTAAGAACTAGTAATAAAGTGTGAAGGTCATAATGAAAATTCTCTATATATATTTTTTTAAATGAAGCACACCTATTGTCACTTAATACCACTACTTCATAACTATCAAACTTGACCTTAGAATGAAATTTGATAGCTAAAACAACTGTTAAATTACCCAGGTGGATTTTGTATGTAACATGGGATGGGGTAAAACATGTATTTCATTTCTGATTGTTTTAGTGATTTGAATTTCTTGTGATTTCTGATCTTTTAAAAAGATTTCATAGTACTGCCCTTCAGCACTTACCTAAGGATTCAGTGTTTTATAGTTTTATGATACTGCTACCTTCTCTGCCCCCCATGTGTGTTTTATTTGCTAACTTTTTAAGAAAAGGCGAACAAGAGTTGAAGTGGAGTTTCCAGCTACAAGATTATCCTGTTCAAGTGTTCAGATTGCTGTTGGAACTTCTATCAACATTGATATGATAAAAGAACGTTGTAGCTTGCACATTGTAGTATTATCTTTACTCATGAAAGTAAATGTTAGAATGACTTCCCAGCATAATTAGATTACATAAAAATCAAACTCTTTAGGGAGGGACAGTATAGTACAGTGTGGTGTAATATATTATTTTGGTGTGAAAGGTGGTGGTTGGGAGTTCTTGAGGCTATTCTGTAAAAAATTACTTTTATGTCAAAGGATTTCTTCATTTGTGATTCAGTCCATGGCCTGTTTTTAGTGTCAGTGGCTACTTTTTTAACAGCATATTCCAGTTTTAAAAAACTGACTTGTTTGAATATAGTGCTACATTTGCTCTCACTTTTGTGGTCTTTAGAAAGCTTTTTTGTTTAAAACACTTTACTCAGATACTCTAAAGTGGGCCTGCTAATTTTCAGGCCTGTAAAAATTAAGGACTGGATGGTCCTTATAAGTGCTCCTTTAAACGAGTCCCCCCCTTTTTTTTTTTCGCCAGAATCTTCTAAAAATCACACTGACATGGTCAGAGTAATGAAATAGCCTTAAACTGAATGAGTTTCTAAAATGAAACTTTGGTCTAGAGTTGGAAGCCATGTTAAGTACGTCATAAGGTAGCTTTTTTGGAGATAAACGTGATGGCCTGGTCTCAGGAGTTTGCCCAGGCTTTTTAATGATTATCACTTCACTAACATCAGCAGATGTCTTCCTAAAATGAAGATTAAGTGTTAAGTTCCATTGTTTTTTTACCTGATGCCACCTTTTGGATCTACTGCATAAAACCTACAGTTTAGTTTCTTTGCCCCAGTCTAGAACATGACTTAAAATATTAGATGTGTAGGGATCTTAAGTTTACCCTGTGTAATTGATACGAATAATATATAATAACATTGGAAACACTCAATTTTGGAAGCAACATTTCACATTGAAAAATTACTTCAATTTTGTGAATAAAGAAGCCTAAGTGATTGTTTTTTTCTTTAAATATTGACTAGCCTTTGTCCTTCTTTGATGCATTCTGCTTGTATACACTGAGTTTATTTAAAAGGTGAACCTGTTATGCAGCATGTAATTTTCCTAGATTAATCTATGTGTAAGAATATGAATTTATTAGGAAGGACATATCTGGAAATAATTTTCATCCATTTCTTCGATCTCATGCACTAGCTACACTGAAAGCTATTTGTTGATGTGGCCTTTTTTTTTTTTTTTTAGCACTTTTGACAAATTTACTACTGTAAAACTTTTATAACTCTTCAACATTTTACATGTGTTGCAACTGAGGTTAGCTTCCTGAATGTTCTTCCAGTTGGAAATTATATTTTTAAATAAGGATTTGTTTGTGGCATGGCCAAATGTAGTATTTGACCATAAGCAGCTTCTGCACATACCCTAAAGACAGTGGGTATTGACTGTCTCATATGCACATTGTGCTTCCACTTATTTTCCTGATTCAGCCCTTACAGCAAAGGTATATTCATTATTTTAAAAATCAGACTATTTAATGCTCTTTTTAAGTGGCCTTTGAACCTCTTTTAAACACGCGCCAGTTGGCATTTTGGAAGGAGGAAGTCTTAGTCTTCATATTACCTGCTTCGTAGTTTCTAGTGCTTCCCTACCTTTCCAGGTGACTTTTGTATCTTTAGTTTATATTACACTTACTTGCCTAGTTGTAGAAGGTTTGTTTATTGGATGAAATTTAAAAACAAAAATATTTCCTTAGCATAATGGAGCTTTAATACTCAAAGAAGAAGCCTTTTTCTGAGAAGGGAATTTTCTCTTAGAGTAAGTGATTCTGGTTTTTCTTAAAAGTTTAAATTTAATCTCTGCAGATTGGATTGTTAGTGACAAAAATAATGATGTAATATTTATGTGAAATAGAATCATTTTATCTTAGTATATACACTTTTATAGTAACATAGTCTAGATTGTTACTTAGAGGAAGCACTTTGTAGAACTTGAGGGCCCGTTGTTAGTGAATTTGTGACATGAATTTGCGAAGAACAGAAGTTCATAGTGTTGCCTCTGGTTTACTTTGAAGAAACTTGAAAACTTTCTAAGAATACATTTTGGGTTATGCCAAAAATATTAGAATTATGATTAAGTTTTAAATCAGGTTTAAATTATAGTAGGATTTTAAGTTTTGTGATGAACATACCACAGTAGGAGAACACACCAAAAATATTTCTGAACTTTTCTGTTTATTTTGGTCCAATTAATTGATCCAGAGCTAAACTCGACACTTTAATTATCTTAGTGAAATATTTAACCTCCAGGTTATAGTCTTTTCCATAGATTTTTGCATGTTGGTAGGCAAAATTTCAAGGACAGAGCAGAAAATGGGAGAGTAATTATGTTAGCTGTTTGATCCATACTCCACCTCTTTTTTAATCCATGTGGAAGAATAATAGAAAAAGGGAAGACAGTATATATGGTATATGAAGTTTGTAGTACTGCTGTAGTATACATTTTTAGGTGACCAGTTTCACTTTCAAGTGAATCAGTTACATTTTCCCCTAGAACGTGTGGACATTATATTTTATCAAGTCTTGTTTTGATTTCTCAGAATTTTATTTAAGTGCACTTTTTTTTTCTTTTTTTAAGGAAAACTAAACCTATGATACATCTGTCAATGGCACTGGAGTTTTGAAATTTGCTTTTTAGAGCTTCTCAAGTTTGAGGAGACATTGCCATAGTAAACTTGGGTCATTGTGATATAATTAATACATTTCACATAATAAAATATCTCCCTGATTAAAGATTTGAAATTTCTTAATATGTGCTTTATGATGATATTTATATTTGGATTTGGGGCAAAAGCATAGCTATGGTCATAGTGTAGATTTTTAAGTAGTCATATTGAGCTATTCCAGGCTTGTTTTGAAGAAACTTGAAAACACATTAGCTTTCTTTCAGTATTTCAAAAGCATAGTTCTTTTCAAGAAATAGCAGTTCTTACAAGTTTGTAACCTGAAATAGGAAAGCTTTTTAAGTATTTGTATTTTTCAAATTTTGTATTTTTTTGTTGGCTGGAAGATCTGTATCACTGACTCATGGACCCATCTAAAATCTTCCAAACTGAGAGAAACCATTTCTGTTTTGCAAATACCACATTGATGGAAAATTTTCTTACTAAGCCTATGAATACAGAAATAATTCTCTATTTTTTTGTTCTTACTTAAGGTGTGATTTTTTTTCAATGGTTTTTTTTTTTCCCCCTCAAATGAACTGTTGAGGAAATGACAACTTACCTGAAAAAGCTAGCACAAGCATTACCAGTTAGGGTAAAGAATGGTAAATTACAGACGTGAAGAAGTCAAGTTTCCTCAGTGCGTAGCAGTGTTGGTCCACAATAAAAAGTCACTGGAGGAAGAAGGGTGGAGTGTGCTGCTGTTAGGGAATGAGGTATTTGGCATTACTTTCTCAAGACATCCTATAAGGATTGAAACTCAAATGTCCTGGTTTTTCTAGTTCCTACAAAAACAGGACCTCTGGTATATTTAGAGAGAGTTGGTCGTATCACCCACCCAGTGTATTACCTTTAACATCTTCCTGTTGGACCACGGGTTTTTAAAAGGAGTTTTGTCACTGTTGGTGGTGCCACTATTCTTATCAAAATCAGCACAAAGTCTTTAAATCATTAATATACTTAAATCCTTCAAAATCTTTAAAACATATGAATTACTAACCTGAAGAAGAAAAAAGGAAAATGTTAAACATAAGTTATCTTTGTCATTTTCCTAACAATGGGCTGAAAAGTATGTAAAAAAAGATAATTTATCCCCCAAATTGCTGTTTATATATCTGTTTTCCTGTAAATTCAAAAGTAATTTCAGGTATTTTTCCTAAGTTAGAAAAACTTTTAGAGTCATATGTCCTTGGGCTTTTTCATTTGTTACTGAAATTATTTCTTAGATAAAATGCAGTAGAGGGGAAAATGTTTGTAAGGGGGCTGTTTGGAAATTATAAACACCCTGAATAATAGTACCCCCATGTTAAGATACAACATTAATCTTTATTTGGGAAAACAAATTTATTATCTAAAGCACAAAGTCGAGCAGTCAGGAAGCCCACATTCAAAAGTATAAGATTCTTCAGCTAAATCTGTTAACACCATGAACCACAATATTTTGAGCTCAAAGAATAGTTAAGGTAGTTGATAAAAAATATGAGAGGCTAGTGTTAGTTTTTGAGTTGCATTTTTTTTTGCATCTGGTTTTTCTTTTTGTCATTTAAAATGATTCGTTGGATAAATGACTCTCTAATTTTATGTATGACTTCAGGTCTATGTGGTAAATGTAATTGTGACTTTGATGGGTTGTCTATGGTCAGATTATCACAGGTCTTACCACCCTTCTCAGTGGAAAAGTGCTGTTACTCTGTACTTTGTTGTTCTATGCAGTATACTGACAAAGTCCTCTTGTCCTCTGTTTTCATCCTTATGTTTTTTCCCTGAGTATTTTCTTATTTATGCTAGATAGAGGGGAGATATTTGACTTAAAGTTCCATTTCCAGAGAATATTCTTTTCTTTAAAAACATTCTCCATGTTGAACTAATAGAATGGATAAAGTTAGAAAACCTGCAAAATACCAAAAATACTGAAAATTCAATTTAGACTCAGCATTGGTTTTTAAGAAAATGTATTAAATCAGTTTTTTTCTTTCTTTCCAGGTTTATGGTTGGCTGTGGGAGATGCGACGACTGGTTTCATGGCGATTGTGTTGGGTTAAGTCTTTCTCAAGCACAACAAATGGGAGAGGAAGACAAAGAATATGTATGTGTGAAATGTTGTGCTGAAGAAGATAAAAAGACTGAAATAGTAGATCCAGATATTTTGGGAAACCCGGCTAAAGCTGAAGTCCATAGTGAAGATAAAGCAATGGAATACGAAAAGCTTGGCTTATCAAAGCACAGTATAACAAATGACAAAACCAAATATATAGATGACACAGTGAAGCACAAGGTCAAAATTTTAAAACGGGTGAGATGCTCATTAATGCATTCTTTTTAAGCTCATTGTTTTGTCTTTTAGTTGAGTTGTCTCCATTTTGTCTAAAAAGACACTGTAAAACATTAACATTCTAAATGTTTTGAGAAACCCCCCAGTCTCTTTACTAGGATACTGCTATATACTATCAATTAGTATATATTTAGGGGAATTTCAAAATCTTAACTTTTAAAAAAAAAGTTTCTTTAGTTTTATTATTTTGGTAGGGAGATAATTAGATTTGTTTATTTATGTTTGGAAGGAGTACTGGGGATTGAACCTAGGACCTTGTGCATGCTAAGCTATACTTTCCTCCCAGAATTTTTACATTTTAATGGCAAAAAAAATAGTTTAGGTTTTATTGACCTCACTTGAAATTAAAAATTATTGCTCTAAAGTCTGGGGAAGTACTAATGAAGTTAATAAAAAGCCCCTGCCCTCATGGCTCTTAAATATAAATAGGAAAAGACAGATAATAAGTAGTTACTGTATCGGAAAAGAAACTGAGGTTAGTCTGATTTTGTAAATACATGAGCCATGCAAGTGATAACTGCTTCCTTTTCTTTTTGATGGTGGTGAAACTTATTTGGACTAGTTTGATTTTAGCTTACGGAATTTGCTTTTTAAATACCACTCCTTACCCCTGGATTTTATGTTGAACCACTTGTTGTGTTCCTGTTGTGTGCCAGGCATGGTGCCAGACTTGAGTATATAACACCGAACGAAATGTGTTCCTGCTTTCAAGTATCTAGTTGTAGAGAATGAACAAGGAAATAAAAAATGAGAGGATTCCCAGTCTAGAGAAAATCAGTTTTTTATACATACTCTGTCTTCTTAAAACCTGTGATTATATTTCTGTACACATTGTTCTTCTCACTAGTATGACGGGATTAATTATTCTCAAGAGTCTCAGAGAATTCTGATTTCGTTTGTAGTTATTTGTGGGTTATAATTGGACATGAGTAATAGGTATCCTAATGGTTTGTTCTAACTTATGGGAGTTAAAATTGCCAATAGGTACTCTGAAAATTTGATACTTTTGTATGTAGGTAAATGTGACTTTGTTTTTCACTATTTTCTGGAACAAATTTAGATAACTTATTTCTCCACAATCACCCCCCCCCTTTTTTTTCCATATCCACAGCCAACTAAGAGAACTCTTATTTTCTTTCTAATACTGTTCCTGGGAATATGATATCAGTGTTTTTAAATTCCCCTTTACAGGCTGTTTTGGCTTCTGCAGAAAATAGGTGCTAACAGATGGATTTTGGATGAAAGGATGACTGTCTTTTTTGCTGTTAATTGAGAGTTAGTTTTGTATATCTTCAAAAAACAATTATTGGGCTAAAGAATGGAATATGTTTGATATCTTAATAGGTTGTAATATTAATTAGGTTTAATTTTTTTCATCTACATACTCTTGAGGCTTGCTTTATATTTAAAGGTAGTTTAGTAGTTTTCACTGTATTGAATTAAATACTATTTTTTCCAGGATGCTGGTGAAGGCAAAAACTTATCAGACTGTAGGGACAGTGAAATCAAAAAATGGCAACTAGCTCCTCTTCGAAAGATGGGACAACCAGTTTTACCTCGGAGATCCTCAGAAGAAAAAAGTGAAAAAATACCCAAAGAGTCTACAAATGTTACTTTTGAAAAAGCTTCAAAATCAGGTAGTAAGAATAATAGAAATTGTTATATACTAATGCATATGTATTTTACTTCATATACTATCAATTAGTATATCTAGGGAAATTTAAACATTTTAACATTTTAATGGCAATAAAAATAGTTTAGGTTATTGACCTTACTTGAAATTAAAAATTATTGCTCTAAATTCTGGGGAAGTACTAATGAACTGCCACTGCCCTCATGGCACTTAAAAATACTAATAGGAAAAGACAGATAATAAGTAGACAAATAAGAAAATGGTATGCTGTTTTAGAGAATTTAGGCACTATGGAGTAAAAGTTGAGTAATGGGATAGAGAGTCAAGGTCAGGGAGAGTGGTGGGAGTTTGTTCCAGAGTGAATGGAGTTGGTAACTTGAGGTGGGATCTGAAGGCATGCAGAGTTGTTTTGGAGGGAGGAATACATAGTGGGCATAGCCAGTCTGAAGGCTTCGAGGTAGAAACAGTCTCTGCATTTGGGGAGCAAGAAAGTTAGTATGGAATGATTAGAATGTAATACATGACGGTTAGAATGGTGATGAAAATGAGTTTAGAGAAAATTATGTAGAAACTTTGCGCCCATGACAAGACTTCATATTTTCTTCTGAATATAATGGGAAACCTTTAGAGGAGTTTTTACAAGGTAATGATGGGTCAGTCTGGTTTCCTGTAGAGATTGGACTGTAGGGGTTAGGAGAACAGGAGCCAGCTAGGAGCCTAGAGCAGCAGCCTAGGAAAGACATAGTAGTAGCTGGGAGCAGAGGTGCAGTGAGGGTAGTGCGAAGTGATCAGATTCAGATATACTTTATAATAGACATGGCAGAACTTGCATTTGGAGTAAATACAGGTAGAAGAAGGAGAGTCTCAACATACGGTTAGATCAGTGTTGGTACTATTTGCAGAGATGGGAAAGAGAAAATGATTTGGGGAGGAAAATTGAAAATTTATGTTTTGGGTGTTTTAACTTTGAGATGCCTATTAGAGATCCAGGTGGAGATGTTTTGAGTAAACCTTTGGCTGATGAGTCTGGAGCTTAGAGAAGACTTTGGGCAATGGTATATAAATTTGGGATTTATCAGTGTGTAGTTGTTATTTTAAATCATGGACTTAGGTATAAACAGCTGCAGAGAGAATTTGGTAATAAAGAGGCAGAAGCAGGGCCCTTGGGGATGCATCCACATTTAGATCTTAGGAAGAAGAGAGGAGCCAGCCTACGAGATGGCCTTTGGGGTAAGAGAACTAAAAGACCATGGTGGCCTGGAAGCCAGGTGAAGTTATGAGGAGGGAATGATCAGTTGTGGCACATGCTGCCTAGATGTCTAATAAGATGAACCCAGATTATTAAATATGTCATTTAGTGAAATGGAGATCATTGGTGACCATTGATTTTGGAGCAGTGGGGACAAAAGCCAATCAATTGTAGTGACTTATGGAAGAATGGAAGATAAGGAACTGGTGATAGTGATTATGGATAGCTCTCAAGGAATTTGGCTGTTAAAGGGAACAGAAGTGGTGTGGTGGCTAGTGGAAGATGTGAGGTCTGGATTTCTTCTTAAGGAAATACTACAGCATGTTTGTTAAGAATAATGGGAATGATCCAGTAGAGAGAAAATGTGATGATGTAGGAGACAAAGTAATAGTTGAGGCTCAGAATCCATGAAGAGATCAGAGGGAATGGGATTCACCTGGAGGGGCTGGTCATAGGCGAGGACAGCTCGTCCATTGTAACAGCAGGGAAAGCTGTGCTAGGAGGGGATAGGTGAGCTAGGTTAGTAGATTTGGTGACAGGAGGATGTGATAGCTGACGTTGTTTTTATTTCCTGAGTGAAATAGGAAGTGAGAAAATCAAATGAGGTTGAAGTTGAAGAAAGGAGGTTTTGTTGGTTTGAGAAGAAAGGAGAAAAAGTGTAAAACAGATGTTTTAGAAAGTGGGAAAGCGAATTTACTAGGACAGTTTAATAGGATTAGGGCAGCAGATTGAGCTGACTACTTAAGATCTGTGATTATAAATTTAAAGTGAGATCTGTCAGCACCACTGCTTATTTCCTCCAGTTACCCTCAGCTCTTTGCAGGCTTCTTGAGTGAAGGAAAAAAGTTGGCTTTCACCATGGTTGTGGTTTTTGCCAATGCAGATGTTTAAAGGAGAGGGAATAAAGATGTTAAGTCTGCAAGGGAATGGTGAGTGTTGGACTATCTGATGAAAGCCGGTTATTTGGGAAAGTGAGGACATGGGATGGTAAAAATGATAGATTTAAGAATTGCTGGAATGAAAAGCCTGTAGAATAATAAGCTGGTTTGTGGGATGTTTGACATTGAGTTTCTGAAGATGTGCATGAATTAGTAATGATGGAATGAAAAATCATTTGAAAAGCTTAATACTCAAATTAACACAGTCGTTTTAAACCCAAAGGGAATTCATCAGTTTTGTGGCCCTAGTTAAGTCATTACATTATCTGCTCACTTACTAAGTTCAGATCAATTTTTCTAAATAGTTCTTTACAAGTTTTATATATATATATATATATATATATATGAATGATATAGTGTATATATAAAAAGTAGCTCTAAAAAAACCATTATCTAAAATGGAAAAGGGGTATATACATTTTAGAGCTTTAGGACCACTTTTTAGTCACTTAATTTCCAATTAAAATTTATCTTAATTAGAGCTTTTTTCTTATTGAGGTATAATTGACATATAACGTTAGTTTCAGTTGTATAATATAATGTTTCAGTACTTGTGTATATTGCAGAGTGATCCAAGTTTAGTTATCTGTCATCAAACATAGATTAGAATTACAATGTCAGGGATATTTCAGTACGAAATATGGATTCTGATCTCATTTCTAAGTAGTGATTTTTAATCAGTCAACTTGTTATAAACTTACATTGTGCAATAAAAAAGGAAAATACCTTTTGGAAACAATTTAATGAGTTTTGATATTGATTTAAACTAGGTGCTCATGAAAAGCAAGAGATAAAGAAAAAGAAAACTGAAAAGGGGATGCCTACTGCGCACCCTCCGGCTGCTGCTGCTTCCAAGCCCTCTGCAGATCAGATCCGACAGAGCGTCAGACATTCTCTCAAAGATATTCTCATGAAAAGGTAACACGCATTGTTATTGTAGAAGATTGAATAATGTATGCTTCACCTATTTGAAAAATAATTGAATTATTCTAATTTTAAGACTTACAGACTCAAATTTGAAGGTACCAGAGGAAAAGGCAGCAAAAGTTGCCACAAAAATTGAAAAAGAGCTTTTCTCTTTTTTTCGGGACACAGATGCTAAATACAAGAACAAATATAGAAGTTTGATGTTCAATCTGAAAGATCCTAAAAACAATGTAAGTATGTTTTGTTCATGTCTGGTTATTTATGTTTCTAACTTTCCTAAATACACAGGGATTTATAATTATAATATAGTAGGTCTGTAATTTGCTTCTTGAAGTGAGACCATGTAATTTTAATAGTCTTTTGCTACTGAACTGAGTTATGAATTCTGCACAGTAGTGACTAGTATTATACAATGTCTATTAAAATATAAAATCCTAAATATGTCTTAACCTGATATAGGTGAATTTTCTTGCCTAAATGTCCCTTGTTTAATCCAGTTTATTAAAAAAAATTCATTCATATGTATTCTTTAAAAACTCATAACACTATATAATTAATACTTATGATTTAAATCTGAAAATAGAACTACACCCCTTAGGAAAATAATTTTACTTTGGATTAAAAGAACTATTTGAAAATATTTTTATTAATTTAAATATGGCTTTAGTGCTAAATATCTTTTAGCAGTGGAATAAACTTTAATTTGATCCTTAATTTTTTTATGAGATTTCTTATTTGGGACTCAGAGGAAATCTAAAAGCTGTGTGTGTAGATGCAAACTCCTTGCATATTTGCTTATGTGGTATAAGGTTTTCACATAAGTGGTATCAGTTTGTCAGTTTGTGTAATGGAGTTTACTGTAGTGTGTGATAATGAGGTATTTTCTTGAAGTATACTAACAGCTGCTTAAGAAAATTCTAAACTGAACAAACTGCCATCATGGCCCAGGGGATCACGGTGCTTTTTGATCTGAAAGCCTTTCTTCAAGGAAATATTTATTTTCTTTAGGTTTTTTTCTTGTAGTTGGTTCTTTGCTCTGGAGTTACCTCCAAGCCTGTTAGGATTTAATCATATGAAATCTTGAAAATAGGAAAGTCATCACATTCTGTGAAGTTCTTTTATGCAGCCATGGGTTGGCTATTATGACAGAGTGTGTTCCTGGGAAGACGTGATACAACTTTTGGATAGGTGTCGTAATGACTTCATTGTACATGCTTCTCCATTATGTGTTGATTTTTATACAGAATGTGTGTTTTGCTGCCTTGGTGATAAGTTTCTAGAACACAAGGCTGTCATTTATTCTCTTTGTAGTAGGTAATATGTAAATCATTAAACATTTGTGAATCAGGTTTCAAAATTGCATCTTTATTTATTACAAGTTAGTTTACAGCAGCTCCTCTTTCTGTTTAAAATGTTTTTCTCTCTTCATTTTTAAATCCTTCCAGATATTATTTAAAAAAGTGCTGAAAGGAGAAGTAACCCCTGATCATCTTATAAGAATGAGCCCAGAAGAGCTAGCTTCTAAAGAGTTAGCTGCTTGGAGACGAAGGGAAAACAGACATGTAAGATTATCTGTGAATAGATGTTTGTCTATATCAAAACCTATCTTTTTCAGCCATAGGGAAAAATTATATACACAGAGCACACAGGAACAGACTTTTTGTTTTATGCCTTTTGTTACTGATCCTCCATTAGCCTGTTCTTAAATTCTTTTTTTTCTGATCTCATCTGATTTTTATTCATTTCCTCCAGTTATCAGCTTACAAAATTCTTTTATTTTGTAAATCAGAAGGATAGGAAAATAGATACATCTTTTTTCTTAATCACATTTGTATGTTTCAAAGGCACAGTTTGAAGGTATTATGAATATTGATAATTTGTGGAGCCAGGTTAAGTCAGAATGAAAATTTTATAGATTTATAATCCCTTTTTATTCAGTTCCACTTGCCAAAGGCTTTAAATAAATAATTTTTTGGAAACAAGTTTATTGATGAAATATGACTTTGAAGTGTCATGCATGAATGTCCATATTCACAGAAATATTGTGTTTAATTAAGTAGTGCTGTCCCAGATCTAACTGTTATGTCATATATAGTATGTACTGCATTTTTAAAACTGAAAAATTCTGAGAGTCATCAATACCAAGAGTTTTCACTTGGGGGTTGTGAACTTGAAATACTTTTGAAGATGAAATGAGTATGTGGCTTCCAGTTATTATGACAGTGGGAAGCCACGGTACCCACTGTTTTCATTACAGTGGCCTTGAATATTAGCCCTTTATTCTAGAAAACACCAGTTCCTCGTAGTTCATATTAACTCTGTGATTTACCTGACTCTCTTCTCCGTAATACTTTCTTGCATCTTAAGCATTAAGCCTCCATGTTGATCTTCTACCAAATCTAGTTTGAAGCGCAAGAGGCCATAATTTGAAAGATTGTACTTACTCAGATATTTCTTCACTTTCATCCTACGTAATTTCACCTCTTTTATCTTGGAAATAGTATCACCATCTCTTCTTTCCCTCCATATCCCAGATATGCACGTGCCTCCTTCTGCTTTGAAACTGTGGCTGCAGGTATCATCTGCAGGGCACACCAGCTTGCTCTTTGGGCTGTGTAATCTGATTTCTTTCCTTAAAGGAAGATTTGCATTTAACAATGGCAAGATAAACGACTGGACCCATATTTACCTTCCTTAACCTATTCCACTCTCGGCTGTCTTTTACTAGTTCTTTCTGCTCCTGCTTAGTTATTTGCTACGTTTTATTGCTGAGCTTGTTCAGCTGTGACTTGCCACTGTCGCACAGTATGTATGCTCAGTCAGAGGACCACTGATGGGAGGGACTGTGTTTTAATTGTTTGAGTAAACTTCTGATGTTGTGGGGGATGTTAAAACTTCAAGTTAGGAATCTAAGAGGAAGTTGGTTCTCATTTCTCGGTGGCAGCTGCTGAAGTACTAGATTAGAAAGCAGATTTTAAATATAAATGTCGTGTCTCATCAGTGTGCAAATTATATTGCACTTCACTTGCCTCCAGTTAGTGGGCATGTAAACGTCACCAGGCTGAGGCATGAGGTCTTATTCCTAAAACCCCGGCACTTTAAAGTCTCTGACATTTGTAAATACTCAGTGTATGTTTGTGGTCTGAGAGACCAGCTAAAGATTAAAAATCATCTGTGATTTTAATTGTGAAGTATTTCTTTAAAATATTTCCTGTTAGACCATAGAGATGATTGAGAAAGAGCAGAGAGAAGTGGAAAGACGACCAATCACAAAAATAACTCATAAAGGTGAGATAGAAATTGAGAGTGATGCTCCAATGAAAGAACAGGAAGCAGCCCTGGAGATTCAGGTAAATTATGATAATAAAGATGACATGTTTTATAGTGCTCAAAACATGAAGATTCAGAAAAGATTTATTTGCCTAAGTTCTTAAAGTAGAAACAATACTTTTTAAAACTCTTTATTTATTAGTGGAGCTTATTTTATTGATTTAATGGTTTTTTGAGAGTGTTTATAAAGTATCGCTTCTCAGTATGCAGTATGCAGACTGTTTGCATCACAGGCACCAGTTAAACACTTTGTTAAAATGTAGATTCCTGGGGTCTCTGACTTAGCAGATTTCCTAGGAGGCCTTGAAATCCATAGGTGCCGTTTTAGGCAGACTGTGGTCTGAGAGCTGGTGTGGCTTTTTCTTGTTTTCAGAATCGGTGAGGAAATAATGTGAAATCTTGTTAGAGGCCTTGAAGAATAAGGAATGTTTGAGTTTTTACTCTAATATTTTAAGTCATAATTAATATCTAGCAAGTATTTCTTTAAAGAAGTAGCAAAAAGCAGCCAATGAATCTAACAGTTTTATTTTGGAAAAAATATTGATATGCAGTATACATTGATTTAAGTAATTGAGGCCAAATTTTTTGTAATAAAACTTGTTTTTACTCTCACTTTTGTTAGGAACCCACAGCTAATAAGTCAGTGGAGAAGACGGAAGGATCTGAAAAACAAAAAGAAGAGATTGACTCCATGTCTAAAGATACCACTAGTCAACACAGACAACATCTTTTTGATCTTAACTGCAAAATTTGCATAGGTAATTGGAAATGTTTTTCCCTAAAATGTAGCTTCCGTTTTGAAAGGGGGATGCTTGTAATTTACATAGGTTTTTGGTTTCCCAGTATTGATGGTGAGTCTGATGGTGACTTAATAGTAGTAGTTGTAGTGAAATCAATTTAGTAAGTAGTTCCTAGTATTTCAAAAACAAACAAGAAAAGAGAAAAGAGAATATCATGGTGAACTGCACTTGTGAAGATAAGTATGATTTTGAGAGGCTTTAGTTCCAGTCATTACTGTATAACCCAAAAAAGCCATGCACACTTACATATGCACGCACACACAAATGCATATATACACACACTTGCACGTGCACACAGGGTGTGAAGTATGTGTGTATACAAGTGATGGATCATGATATAAAATGTTACTTTACAGATTATGATAAAAATGCTGAAAATCTACTTTGGTAGGCCATATTAAAGATATTTGTCTTTAATCTAAGAGCAATGGATAGCAATTAAAGGGTTTTTTTAAGCAGGGGAATGACATGATCATATTAGATTTTTACGAAGATTTCTCTGACTTTGAGCTTATGGTGAAGAAGCCAAGAGAGGAAGGAGGGAGACTACGTAGGAGGCTTTGCACTAGTCCAAGAGGGAGATGAAGATAGTTTTAATTAGAGAAGTTGCATTGGAGATGGAAGTAAGTAGAGGTTTTGAGATATTCAAGTTAGGTGTTATTGACATGTTGGAGATTGACTGGATTTAAAGCATAAGAAATGGGGATGTATTGAGAAAAAGTTTAAGTTTATATTCAGTTTATTGGTAAAGGTGGAGGATCAAGAGTTTTTTAAAACTCCAGAAATGTAGCTCTCAATTTATTTTTTTTACTGTAGTATGCTAAAGAAATGATACATACATTGTTCATTAAGATGAAAAGTTCTTCAGGTTAGTCAATAAGCTGCCCACCATCATTGCATTAGGGGCTACATGGAATGTGTTATAACTTAGGTCATTTTCCTATAATAGAAATAACCATATCTTCTCAAAATTAAGTGTGTTCACGCATCGTACAATCTGTACAATGATAAAGACTTAAAAGGCAGAGTGTTATTTTTATTTATTAATTTTTTTCTGTCACTTTATTTTTGTTTTTATTTATTTATTTTTTGACTAGGCAACTTCTTTTATTACTTTTTAATTGAAGTACAGTCAGTTACAATGTGTCCCATTTCTGGTGTATGCTAAATACACATATATTCGTTTTCAGAGTGTTTTTAGACATTGTTTTCACTGAAGAAAGCTATCCAGGTGTAATAGTAATTTTACATATACACATTTGGTGGTTTTGTCTGGAAAAAATCTTAATAAAAAATTAATTTTTCTATTAATTTTATCTGTGATTTTAATCTATAAATTTCTATTGATTTTAATGATTTAAAATTATGTTTAGTATTATATTTATAATTAATACAATGTTTATTATAATATTTTAAAAAATTAATAGTACACAAAACATGTTAAATATTACTAGACGACCTATTTTCAGAAAGTTTGAGTGATTTTTTTTCTTTAATGATGCTATAGCTAAAACCAATATCATTTTCTAAACTTTAGTAATATTTTTCATATTTAGTAGCTAAATAGCATTGTAATGTGCATATATGTCATGGACTGCTGGTATATGTAACATAAAGTAGGATACAGATTTGTTTTACTTAGTTCTTCACATTACCTCTCAAGACTGTTGGAATTCAGTGTAGTTTAGTTAAAAACATGTTTGCCAAGGAATCAGGAACTCTGTTTTAGGTTCTAGTTATAATGTTTCCTTTATAAAAGCTTGTCTAAGTTGTTTAACATTCACTTCTAACTTTTCACATCAATAAAAGAGGTGTTCTGTAACTCTGTGAGAAATGGTGATAGTTGAAAATTACCTCAGGAAATGTCTGGTCGTGCAACAGTTCAATCAGGAAAACAATAACTTTAGAAGTGAAAATGGATAAAGTTATAGAAATTTCAGTTTACAAAAATGGTTTATTTGGGTATCTTCTGACTTTAGGTCGAATGGCACCACCAGTTGATGATCTTTCTCCAAAAAAAGTGAAAGTTGTCGTCGGAGTATCTCGTAAACATTCAGACAATGAAGCAGAAAGTATAGCAGACGCGTTGTCTTCAACCTCAAATATTTTGGCTTCTGAATTCTTTGAAGAGGAGAAACAAGAGTCTCCAAAGTCAACATTCTCTCCTGCTCCTCGGTAATTTTCTCTTAGTTATAACTTATGTAATAACCTTTATAGATCTTTGCCAAATTACAGGAGTCTTAGAAAAAGTAAGTCATCAAAGAAAAATTACTTGCATCTCTCTGGGCCTTAGTCCACCTAAGCCAGCCAAGAAGGATGGCTTTGTAAAACATGAATATGTAAATGTGAGCATATTTTATATAGTGGAAATATAGACTCGTCAGTGAATAGCCTTTACATATTTTGACCTTGACATGCTGAAACAGAAATAATTGATAAATAAGTAGAAAATGTATTTATTCATAAGCATATCTTCAGGCTGAAAAATTCTTAATGTTATTTTTTAGTCCAGAGATGCCTGGAACTGTTGAAGTTGAGTCTACCTTCCTGGCTCGATTGAATTTCATCTGGAAAGGTTTTATCAACATGCCGTCTGTAGCAAAATTTGTTACCAAAGCCTACCCTGTGTCTGGTTCCCCTGAGTACTTGACAGAGGTACTGTGACCTTTTCTGCCCTTCTGTGCCTGGGTTGGTGTGTTTCTGAAGGCAATAGGCAAGGAAACAACATAACAAAGTAATAAAAATTTTATTTTCATTCATAATAAAAATATTTATTGACAGTGATCCTTAACCATTCAATTAATGGAATTATGAGTTTGTGAATGGAGTTTTAGAACTGCAGAAAACTGCTCTGAAAGTTTTAAATCCACATGTTCTGTACTCTTTCCAAAATGTACTTCACAGTGTCAGAGAATTAAAAATTTGTGAGTCTGTGTAGATATCTAAGCTTTCCTTTAAATACAGACGTAGGTAAAAGACTGACATACTATTGGCCTTCCGTGTTAGCCTGTCAGGAAGATTTTTCACTGTTAACAAGTCTTATTCCCCTACTGCTTTTATTCCCCAATTTCATGACTGCAGTTCTTCCCTGCCCATTTCTGTGAAGGAGATGTAGCTTACCACTACTACTGTGCTGACTGTTGAGCTTCATGGGACTGAACTGCGTGGGTCCACTTATACACAGCTGTTTTTTATAGTGAATACTGTAGTAATACATGATCCGCGGTTGGTTGAATCCTCCGATGTGGAACTGTGTATACGGAGGGCAGACTAATACGTTATACTCAGATTTTCAGCTGCATGGGGGGTGGGCACCCCTAACCCCCATGCTGCTTGAGGATCTGCTGTATAGTTGAAACTGCAGCCAGCTGCAGCGCTGAGACACGGCTGTCCGTGACTGCTGCAGTGGTACCCTTCGTTGGCTTTTATACCTGAGGGAAGAGGAAGGAACTGTTGAGCAACATTTATGGAAAATAAGAGCTGTGGTACTATCGTATTAGGTGAATTAAAAAATAGAACATTTTTGGAACTATTTTGAATAAAGTTTGTATTTTTCTGTGTTTATGCAGAAGGAAAATAAGTTAGTCTATTTATGCTATTTTTGTTGGTGATATTTTGCTATTAATTGTGTCCATATCTAATTTTCCATTCATTCTCAGTCCGCTAACTAAAGGCAAAAGTTTTTTTTTTCCAATGCTTTTCAGTATTTTATAAAATGTAAATCATGCATTTATCTATTTTTTTAAGACTGGCGTAAACTTTTCTTTGTATTAGGATGAAATTACTTTAACTCAGTGTAATGTTGCTTATCTAGTATTAATCAGCTTATTTGTCTAGGAGTTGTGCTTTTGATTAATAAACAACTTAATTATTATTTTTATATATAGTTTGCTTAGCAAGTAATATTTTAGAAACATTTGATTTTATAAGAGAAAAATTCAGTGGACCCACGATGCTTTTCTTTTTGAACAACTGTTTAGAAATTCAGTCTTTGATCAGTCCATGGTGAAGATAACTCTTCTTTTAAATGGAGAATTAAGTCCTGAACTATGGAAACCTTTTGATTTTAAACAAAACTATTACTCTCTTTTCTGAGCCAGTTTCTATGTGGTTGCTTTCCAGAGCTCCACCTGTGCTTTCTACTTACTTTTAGTTTGATTTGGACTAAAATCCCAAATCAGATACTTAAAACAATTAATCATTTCAGTAAAGTTAACTGAATTTATATCAATTAATAATGCTTTTTATGATTTTTCTTAGTCTTCATAAAAATAGAAATGTCCTGATTAAGTATTCTTAATTGCCCAGTTCTTAACTGATCTTATGTATAGTCATCTGTTTTCAGGAAGATCACACCTTAAATGAACTTTGCATTATTACAATGTTATTCTCGTCTGTGCAAAAATATACTCTACAACTTGATAACTTCTAAAATCCAGCTGTTAAGTGATTAGGGCATACCCCAGCTCACCACCACGAAAAAAGGGGGAAGCGGGAGGGGAAGAAGAGTGTCCCCCAGTATTCTGAAATCTGTTGTACTCTTCCTGGATGTCAAAGTGGTGTGCTTGCACCACGTCCTCTTTTTGTGCCTGTTGTCCCTGCTGACATTTGAAGTAAAGCCTAGTTGCTGTCCCTGTACTTCCTTGTGTTCTCTGATGTGTTTTATAGTCTTGCTTATTTGTTTTTTATTATTATTTTAAGTTAGTCTTTGAGCTAAATTTGTATAAAGAATAAATATTACAATAAAGATGATCTGAATGCATTGATGCCTTTCATTTTTTTTACTGCAGGATCTACCAGATAGTATTCAAGTAGGTGGTAGGATATCACCTCAGACAGTTTGGGATTATGTGGAAAAAATTAAAGCCTCAGGAACCAAGGTAAGGAGAACTTTTTTCACTATAGTAGCATGAGAAAATACCTGACAAATCCACTGAGAGTCTTATGCACGGTTGCCTGGAGAGGGAGCCAGTACAAACTCCAAATCTGCGTAATGTGCCTGACAGAGCTGAACTACAGCCATTTGCCAAGGCTCAAAGCCTTACATTTTTGGGGGTTTTTTTCTTTTTTTTCCCTCTTCTCTCTCTCTTCGATTTGTTCTCTCAGTGATTTTTGTTGTTGTTTTGGAAGAAATGTTTTAGAGTACGTATTGACATTCATCCTGGAATTTTGCCTTGCTTTGATTGTAGACGTTTGTTTTAGTTATGGCATAGTCCAAGCTGTGGCAACAGAGAGACCCTAAAATATAGTGGTTCAAAGAATATAGTTGTCTATTTTCCTGTTATGTTAGGTAGGTCATGGTTCAGAGTGGTTAGGCGGCTCTGGTTCTAAAAGATCATTCAGGGATTAGGCTCCTCTGTCTTGTTATTTTGCTGTTTCCAAGACTGTGCCCTTAGTCAAACGGGGTCAAAGCTGACTTATCAGAACCAAGTGAGAAACAAAGAAGAATGCCTGTCCAGTTGTTTTTAAAAGCAAGACCTAGAAATCAGAGTTATCATTTCACTTCCTCCAACTTCCATTGGCAGGAGCTTAGTCACAAAGCCTTGTATGGCTGCTAAGGAGTCTGGGAAGTGTGATCTCTGTTGGATGGCCATGTGCCCAACTGAAAGTTAAGGGCTTCTCTTTGTAATTGGAGGAAAGGAGGAGAATACATACTGGGAGATAATTAGGAGCCTCTATGGCAATAACATTTTTCTTTTTCTTTTCTCTCTCTGTATCTTCTATCATTTCTTTATCTCATAGTGTTTTCCTGTACATGACTGCACAGGAATATTTAATCATTAGAAAAAATTGTTTTTCCCTCCAAGGTTGTTAGTACCTAGTGTATTATAGACATTCAAGAAATAAATCTTGAATATGTGACCATCAATATTTTTATCTTTTAAGAGCAGAAGTCTCTAATAAGATTAGAAGTAATTAAAAATGGGTGATCTTCAGCTGAAAATATTTTTTCCAATATGAATTTTAGAATTTAAACTGATACAGGGCTAGAATACAAATGAACTTTGAAAAACTATTTAAAAAAAAAGTTACTACATTATTTGCTTTCGCTTTCTCATGACAGCCAAAGTCACAGGAAGGTATTGGGCAGTGTTACGCTTGGAGATTTTGCGATTTGTTCTTAATCTGCCCGCGTATTACTGCCCAGTACAGTGTGCCTCTGTCTTGAACTGACTGACACGCTGTAATAGTCGTTGCCTCCAAAGGACATTCTGGCTGACAGACCTTTCTTAAGAGGTGGAGCCATAGTTCAGCTCATTCACATGTTTCTTCTAGGATCTTGTATCAACTTAGGCTTTGTAGTAGATCTGGCTTTCCCCATTTAATTGTATACTTTCATGAAAAAGCATCCATTTTTCACACTATGAAATTAATGCCAAATTGGGACTGTGTTTTCTACCTGAAACAAAGCCAAGAACCCAGAGGCAAACAGATGAGTTTCCTGAGGAGGCCAAATGATTTTACCAAATTTATAGCATGTATGTATTTGAGGTTTTTCACTCAGACCCTTTTATTCCTAAATTGAGTCCCTGTAAACTGGATTATCAGTGGATTTGTGTGTTTCTTGGTAAGTGTACATGGTAGGATGATGGTAGGTACTGTTAATTTTTCGTGTGCTGAGAATGCAGGCAACCCTGTATAGAAGTTACAACATTGGAAGTAAGGCTATAGTATAGATATAGTATAGGTATCAAAAACTTGGTTTTAAATATCTTCTCTGCCACTGACAGTTGTGTCGCCTTGAACAAATTGATTACCTTGGGACTCAGTTTCTCATGGGACATTTTTAGATAAATGAGTCCACCAACAGATCAGCAAAGGTCTTTTCCTAAGAGCTGTTTCCTTTTAGTATTCTTATCTGCATTTAAGTTGGTAAACCGTGTTATTTGTTAATTGGCATAAAATTCAATAGATTATTACTAACTGAGAAATGGTGTTTAAAACCAAGCTGTTGTTTTGGTTACTATTTTAAACAACCATTTCTGTTTTCTTGAATAGGAAATTTGTGTGGTTCGCTTCACACCTGTGACTGAAGAAGATCAGATTTCTTACACTTTGCTGTTTGCGTACTTCAGCAGCAGGAAGCGCTATGGAGTGGCTGCCAACAACATGAAGCAGGTTAAAGACATGTACCTTATCCCTCTGGGCGCCACGGATAAAATCCCACACCCTCTCGTGCCCTTTGATGGACCTGGTAGGTACACAGTTGACAACAGAGTGTGAATGAAACGAAGTGAGCGGCGGGGCTCCAGTGGAGAAGCTGGCTGTGCTCTGCTGGGAACCAGCCCAGTCGGTGTGACCTGACAGGGACAGGCTCCCATTTAAGAGGCTGTACTAAGCTAGATGCAGATGTTTTACTCTTTATTGTAATGATTGAAAGTGACTGTTAATTGATGCTTTTCACTTTATACAGGGCTTGAACTGCACAGACCTAATCTATTGCTGGGTTTAATTATTCGTCAAAAACTGAAGCGGCAACACAGCGCTAGTGTTAGCACCAGTCATGCAGCTGAGACGCCGGAAAGTGTGCCAGTAACATTGCCGCCTGATAAGAAAAGTAAGATAGAAGTTTCCGCAGAGGAAGCGCCAGAGGAAGAAAATGACTTCTTTAATTCTTTTACAACTGTGTTGCACAAGCAGAGAAATAAGCCTCAGCAAGCTCTTCAGGAAGACCTTCCAACAGTAATTGAACCTTTGGTGGAAGTCACCAAACAGGAGCCACCAAAACCTTTAAGATTCCTTCCTGGGGTCTTGATTGGCTGGGAAAATCAACCTTCTACTCTGGAATTGGCAAGTAAACCCCTTCCTGTGGATGATATCCTCCAGAGCCTCTTGGGCACTTCTGGTCAAGTGTATGAACAGGCCCAGGCAGTGATAGAGCAGAGCACTGCTAAAGAAATTCCGTTTATAAATGAGCAAGCCAACTCCAAAGCGGAGAAAATAGATACAGTGGAAGTAACTGATGGTGAAGCCAAGGAAGTAAAGGTTAAAGGAGATAATCTTTCAGAATCTACAGGTAATTCGGGGGGAGGAGGAGGAGAAGAAGCATCAGGGATGGGGACCTCTTCTGTTTCTCCTGGACCTTTGACAAGTCTTAGCCTCAGAGGTAAACCGCCAGATGTTTCTACAGAAGCATTCTTAACAAATTTATCAATTCAGTCAAAACAAGAGGAGACTGGTGAGAGTAAAGACAGAGCGTTAAAAAGACAGCCGCTGCAAGATCAAGAGAGTAATTTGCAAGATAATCGGACTTCAAATACTGGTTCTCCCTGCAGGTCTAACGTAGGGAAAGGAAACACAGATGGTAACGTAAGTTGCAGTGAAAACCTTGTTGCTAATACAGCAAGGTCCCCGCAGTTCATCAACCTGAAAAGGGATCCTAGGCAGGCAGCGGGACGAAGCCAGCAGATGCCTGCTTCAGAAAGCAAGGATGGAGACAGCTGCCGGAATGGGGAGAAACACCCTCTGCCCGGCCTGTCACACAAGGAGCACTTACCAGAACAAGTCAGTGTTGAGGAAAAGTTGCCTTCTGCAGAGAAAAACTCGTGTGTTCAGCAGAGTGATAGTTCAGGGGTTGCAAAGAATTCACCGTCAGTAGAAAATATACACACTTCTCAAACGGAGCAAGCAAAGCCCTTGCAGGAGGATATTTTAATGCAAAATATTGAAACTGTGCACCCATTTCGAAGAGGATCAGCAGGGGCAACATCTCATTTTGAGGCTGGAAACACATGTCAGTCAGAATTTCCTTCTAAAAGCATCAACTTCACTTCCAGAAGCACCAGCCCCAGAACAAGTGCAAACTTTTCACCCATCAGGCCCCAGCAGCCCAGCCTTCAGCATCTCAAGTCTAGTTCCCCTGGATTTCCATTTCCAGGACCTCCTAATTTCCCCCCACAAAGCATGTTTGGATTTCCACCACATTTGCCACCCCCATTACTTCCTCCTCCAGGCTTTGGTTTTGCTCAGAATCCCATGGTTCCCTGGCCACCTGTTGTTCATCTGCCAGGCCAGCCACAGCGTATGATGGGTCCCCTTTCACAAGCATCAAGGTATATAGGCCCACAAAATTTCTACCAGGTTAAAGACATTCGGAGACCAGAAAGGCGCCATAGTGACCCTTGGGGTAGGCAAGACCAACAGCAACTGGATAGACCGTTTAACAGGGGTAAAGGGGATCGTCAGAGATTTTATAGTGATTCCCACCACCTGAAAAGGGAGCGCCATGACAAAGAGTGGGAGCAGGAATCTGAGAGGCATAGACGCAGAGACAGAGCCCAGGACAAGGACAGAGACAGAAAAAGCAGGGAGGAAGGGCATAAAGATAAAGAGAGGGCACGCTTGTCACATGGGGACCGAGGAGCAGACGGAAGAGCAAGCAGGGAGAGCAGGAGTGTAGACAAGAAGCCGGACAAGCCTAAAAGTGAAGACCAGGAGAAGGACAAAGAGCGAGAGAAGAGTAAGCATAGAGAAGGAGAAAAGGACAGAGACAGGCACCACAAAGATAGGGACCACGCCGACAGAGCTAAGAGCAAAAGGTAAAGGTCGCAGGCTGCTTCGAGATCACGTTTAAGTAACTGTTGAGTGTTATCCTAAAAACTTCATGGTTGCCTGCTAGGATTCTGCCATCTTTTAAATTTTTAATATTGGTGGTTTGCAGAACAGTCACTTCTGTGTGTGGTGCAGCGTGCTCTGGACCAGTGCTCACCATCCCTTCTTCATATCAACTGTCCCTAGTTATAGCAGTTTAATATTTTTAAAAGTTTTACATTGCTGTATATTCAAAGATTTGTTTTATTAATATGCAATAAAGGCTTAGAAATTTTAGTTTTATTCCTAAATTGGTAAAAATGGTTAACTATGGAGTATATTTACTGCCTCTAGTGAATGTCCTTTATATAATGACTAATTCGAGAGTAATGTGTACTCTGTAAGTTTGTTTTCAGTTGCACTGTTTTTAAAGAAATGGTAGAGGAGCAGCAGAAAGCCAAGCAACTTCATAATCAGATTATATTAATCATTTAGTGGAGCAGTTTTTGACCAGGGATCGGAGCCCGAGGAGTCCGTGTATTGCTTTAGTCTGCACTTGTTGAAGGCATCTGTTATCGCACTACAGCTTCGTGGTAGCCCACTATTTTCTTTTCCATTTTTGGCTCTTCAGAAACTTGAATACTTAAGCTTGTACATGATCTTGTGTTTTGCTATCCTTTTTACTGTAAAATGTACATATTTTAAGGGATATTTTGATTCTAAATATGATAAAAGAATTTCTCACCTATTTTGTGTGTGTGCTTTGAAATTCAGTCGTAGAAGAATTTCTTCTTTACGGCTTTACTTACGTTCAGACACTGTTTTCCCCTTACTCAGCCAAGAATATACAGGCTAAGTAAGATGAGGGGAAGAACTCTTTATCTTAGATTATAGGCTATTGAGATAAATTGTGTAGTTCTGAAGAGGCTAGAATTTAGAACTATCACTGGAAAAACTGTGCAGCTCTATAACCCACTTTATAGGTATGTTTCTGAAAACTGGTGCACCATCAGAATTTGGTATACGGACTAATCATTGTATGAGCACAGAACTTTTAAGAAAAACGTTTTGTGAATCTTTTTGTAAAATGTGTCATGAACCCTAACTTGTTTTGGGGGGTAATAACTACAGTTTCGTATACAAGTTTTACTTTAAAGCACATGAGACCATTGTTAATCCAAATCTAAATTTATTTGCACCTGAAACTACTTACTGTACTGATTGCTATAATATAAAGCAGTAGCTACCAAATGATAACAAACACTTGGGACCAAAGAGGGAGAAACCAATATTTTTACTTCCCTGTGTTAATGAAAAATATAACTGACTTCACAAAATTAAGAAGATAAAACGTGTTTGTTTTCCTAAACAGTTGACAGATCAGAGTTAAAAATAGGTTTTGAAACTGAATCAGCCTTGCTGTTCTTGCTGGAGAGAGAACCAGTGGAAATTCAACACTAATCATTTTGTCTAATTTACAGCAACTTGAAACCCCTTTTGTGGTCATCCTGATCCTCTGAAATTTATCATCAAATAAGTTCTGAAACAGAGGATTTGTATTCAAATAAAGTTTGTTTAAATTTGCTCTACTTTTCTTTTGGAAACTAACTTGTTAGAAAACAAGTCAGTCTGCAAACAAAACCCGCCTTTTGGAACTTTCTGGAATTTTTTGGCCCCTTCCCGTGGTTGATTCAAAGATGTAGAACCCACAGATATGAAGGGTCCACTGTGTGTTTGTCGATAAATCTGCTTTCACTGACCTCTCTGTTTGGGGGGTTGATCAGACACAAGATTTCTTTTGCAAGGTACAAGTAAAGAAGAATGGGTTAACCAACTGAAAAAGCCTCTAAGTCAGTTTTGGATTACTTCTTACCCAATGGTGTCTCATACATACTGTTGTTAAATTTACTTCATGGTTCTTTCTTCCTATCTCGGAGAATTGACAGATCCCACGTAGCCCTCTGTTAGTTGACTGTCTTTGGGGATTACAGGGCTACCAAGTGGTAGAGCCAGGTCTCTCAACCCCTGGGTGACTGAGATATTGTGGAGGGTAGGTTTTGGCATATTAACTAAATACTTTAAGGTCTTTTAACTTGTGAGGAAAGAAAGGGAAGACGAGAAAAGTTCCCTGTAAGTAGTAATTCCAAAGCCATTCTCATTGTCTTAAGTCTCACCCATCAGCCAGCCTTACACAAATTAGCAGTTACATGAAATTCATCTTTTAGTTTCTCCTGTTTTAAGGCAAGCTTGCTCTTTTAAAAACAGTTTGATGCTCTAAAAAACTTAGAACCATGTTAAGACAGTTCACACACCCCTCTATTAAGTAAAATGTACCAGGGTGTCTCAGTGCCTACATAAAGTCCACCCCCGTAGTACTTGTGGCCGCAAGAAAGTCTCCGTGAACCCTCTCGGTGTCAGACCTAGTGTTGAGAGCTTTGCGTGAACCTTAGCCAGCCCGAAAGGTGAAGACTTGTCTTAGAGCTGAGGAAACTGGTACTTAGAAAGCTGAGAAGCTTGCCCAAACTTAGGCTGCTGTTGCCAGAGGCGGAATTCCAGCTCAGTTCTCCTTTTCTCCAAAAGCCTGTATGTGTCGCACTAGTGCTCTGAGAATTGAGAATGAGGGAGAGGGGCAAAGGCCTGATCATCACACGGACCTTTCACAGCCCTTTCTCTCTCCAGTCCACCCACCTGTCTGGATCTCTGCCAGGCAGCCATTTCCTCAGAGTGAGCATGAAGACACAACCAAAAACCTGTGGATTGTCCTGTATAGATTTGCAAAATTCATACTCATTTCAAAGCCTAATTCTCCAGTCCTCTTTTTGTTAGTTTTCTATTGCTGCTGTGACAAATTATTACAAGTTTAGTGACATAAAACCACACAAATTTATCTTACACTTTTGTGGATCAGAGTTCTAATGGGGCTCTTAGTGGGTTCAGATCAAGGTGTCAGGAGGGTGCGTTCCTTTTCTGGAGGCTGTGAGGAAGAAGTCATTTCCCTGTGTTTTCCATCTTTCGTAGGCCACCTACCTTCCTTGCCCCACGGCCCCTTCCTCCATCTTCAAAGTCACGGACCTGGGGTTGAGTCTTTGCCACCTCTGACCCTCCCTTCTGATCCCTTCTTCCACTTTTAAGGACCCTTGTGAATACACTGGGCCCACCCAGACAATCCAAGATCATCTTATTTTAAGATTCTGCTGATTAGCAACCTAAATTCCATCTGTGAGCGTAATTCCCCTTTGCCATGTACCTAACATATGTACAGGCTCCAGGGATTGGAATGTAGGCACCTGTGAGGACCACAGGCCTTAACTTGCTAATTGTGGGTGAACTAAATCTCAGTTACAAATCTTTCGGAGTTATAAAACATCTAAGGCCATACCAAATGCTTAAAAGTTAGGAAAAATAACACAATATTAGAGAAGAAAATGGAGTGACAAGCCATTTGGATATTATTAATGTGTTACGTACCTGTGTTAACACAAAACTACTGAATAACCGATAAATTCACATTCAGCTCTTTTCAGTTTTTAATAGTAGCTGTGTGTAAATCGAGCTTCAGTGCATTTTGAGAGCTTGCTAATGAACCAGCTCTTTTTTAGTTTTTGAACATACCAGTTACACTATTCCAGTCTTCTCAGATCCCTCAAAGACACGATGGTAAGGGTTGCCACTCACTAATGGCCAGGGGGCAATAGACATAATCAGCAGTTGACACTTGTCTCCAAATGCAAGTCACAAATAAAACCGGCTACTGCTTTTAGAAAGGTGCCTAACACCCTGGTTCTTTGATTCCTGTTTCATGAAGAATTTCAGTAATTCATGTTTAAAGCAAGAGGGCACCTGAATGGGTGAGTTGAAACACAAATAGTAGGTCAGTAGCTAGAGTGTCTTAAAAAAATGAATTCACTGCTTCATCCCATAGGTAAATACTGCTTTCCCCTGGCTTAAATGTTTCAGCTCTAAGTGTTCTCACGTTTACATTCAACACTTTGTTTTGGAGCCATCATGACTTTTATAGTAAAATTATCTGGACGGTCTTTATCGATTATTTTTATTTTGTGCTGGAAAAGCATATCACATAGGAAATCTTAAACACCATCATCACAAAGATAGCAAAAACAATGTTGATAATTTACCACACGAAATTTTGGATTTTAAGGTGAAAAAAAGTTTTAGCCAAGTCATTCTGACGTACAGGAGAATCTCTAGATAGCAGTTTTCAGTTCTTACTTTGTGCCTATTGTGCAGGCATTTGCTGGGTTCCTGAAATTCAGCGTGAGCAGTGCCCTTCACCTGCAGTCTCCCAGCACGTGCGGTGTGGTGCAGAAGGCAGATGATCACACCTGCATGAAAAATTGCAGCTACAAGAAGTAGCTTTAAAGCAGTAATTCTCAAAATTACGGTTTCAGGACTGCTTTACACGCTTAAAAATTATTGCAAACCCTAAAGAGATTGTTGTTTTGGACTGTGTCTATCCTTATATAGCATATTAGAAATTTAAATGTCAAAAATTTTAAAAATATGTGTTTAACAGTAATCCTGTTATGCATTAATAACATTTTTATGAAAAATAACTTCCAAGCTAAGTCAGTTTAGTTAAAGAGTAGAGTGATTATGTATTTGTACGTTTCCAATGTCTACTTAAGACAGCTGGATTCTCTTAACTGCTTCGGCATTTAATGTTCAGCAATCTGTCACTTTGTTTGAAATATATGAAGAAAATCTAACTTCACACGGATTTGCTGTTGGGCAAGGAAGTACTCTCTGTGGATCCCCTGAAGATATCTAGGGCCCCTCCTGGGTCTACACTTCGGGAAGTGCTGCTTTAAAGGAAGGCACACTATTATGAGAACACGTGGCCAAGTGTGTTTCGGCAAAGTTTCCTTGAAGCTTTTGTAGCCTCCCTAAAACAACTTTCTTGCCTTTATACATATAATACGTACCTTTAAAAGTCAGCTATCAAACGGAAGTTTTTTAGAGCCGTTACCTTTATGATCTCAGTAACTCCAAATTAATGTGAATGGTATGGACCAAAGCAAACTTAGGTCAAAGTTTTTCAGCATCTATTGGAGTTGCCTTGTGTGGTTTTTGTCAGAAAAAAAAGAAACCTTTGAATCAATGCATAGACATCCTGCAATTATACCTTACATTGTATTTTGCTCACACACTGCCTAATGCTGATAAGAATAGTATGTCTGTAGTACGGCAATTTGTGTCCCATCGAAAGACGCCGGAGTTCTTAACTTGAGTTCTAGGGCATATAGGCAAGACTGTCTATAGCCTTCTGATTGCGATGGAGTGGCAAAAATAGTAAGAAAATTCAGCAAAGTTCTCCAGTGATAAACTGCTAACATAGTTTCTTTGTATAGACTGGAGTCTGCACAGGCAGGTTTTGCTCATTAATAGCATTGAGAAGTTACCTGTGCAGCAATCCTATCAGTATAGACTTCTCCATTTAGTAAAGAATTACAAACTTTTTCTCCACATGGCCCTATTCTGCCTGTTAGTGCTTTGTGGCAGTCATGCGTTGTCAGTGGCTTTCTTGGTGACAAAATTGTCATAAATATCAAACTCTGAAGATGTTAAGTAACAACAGGCAGTAACCACCTCCCACTCTGCAATGAGGGGTTTAAAATGCTCTTCACAATGACCTCAATAAGCAGTATTTGGGCAAAAAGGACTTTCTCAAATTACGCTTTTAATGGTACAGATAACATCAGAACAATAATTTTCAATGACATTACTCAGAACCTGTTTTATGCTCAGTTTTGGGACTGTAGACTTGAAAAGTTAAATGTGAATGAAGTTTAATTTTAAAATTTGATTAGTTACATAGTTTAAAAGGTCAAGTAATTCTGCAAGGTTTATAAACAAAGTCCAACAGCGTCTGCATTGGTCTTCTATCCAGAGGTGACTGCTTTCAGTTCTTCTAGATATTTCTTAGGATATTTGCCTTTATATTTGTAAGTGACATGTATACGTGGTTTTTTTCAAGTTATAAAAACTAATATCTATTGATAACTTAATCTGGAAGATAAGGATTTAACTTTCACCAGCCTGGCCTCCTTCCCTTCATCTTCCATCTTCCCACATTCATGCAGTAATTTAAGTCCATTTTCAGATTTCACATTATTGCAGCCATGTAGGAAATTCATAGCTGAGCCATGTAACAGAATATGGTTATATTTCCTTTCTTATATAATTTTACTTTTTCTTTTAGTTAATACTTTACGCTTTTCTGTTTTCTTGTACACATCACTAATTCATTCCCACCTAAATTATTTAAAAACAATTTGCCGATGAAGGGACTCTAAATGAACTAATGGAGTGAAAACTGAGGACTCAGATAAATTGGCTGTAGGAAACATGACCAAAATCTTTTCTTCAGCTGTGTTTTATAAGCTTATAAAAAAGATGTGTTAGCATTTAGACTATTTCAGGTAATAGTAATTTGCCAAAGAAATAACCATCAACTGCATTTACAATATATTTTATATACTAAAATCACTAGTTTTAGTTTGTTAACCTAATTTTGTTCATCACCATCATAAACATTGTATCCTTCCGATTTAATTAACTCAATTTTTTTGGAATCCTGAAAAAATACATCTTTAATTTTGCCAACAAAACTTCTTTTAAAAATCTCTTGAGTAACGATATTTACATTTCGACCATATTCAAAGCCCCCTAAATAAAAAGTACCACCATAGTTTAGAGCAACAAATTTTCTATGTGGATCAATATCCTCAGAGAGAATTAGATTGTCATCTAGGTAGACCTTAATAAGAGTCTGATTTTGAGTTATAATTAAATGGTGCCATTGATTACAACAGAATGTGTCGTTGCTATAAATCATAGGTACAGAGATGCCTTCTCCTAAATTAACTGCTATTTTTAAGGTCTGATTATGGAGACCAATTGCCAGAAAATCATTTTCTTCATCTTGAGCTTTCCCTATCCATGCAATTAAACCTTCTGTTTCAGTAGTACTGAAACTGAAGGATACAGTAGTGAACTGAAGGTTTCTCATTCTGTAATCTGGATCAATGAACTTAATGTAAGAATTACTTACAAACTTTGCAGTTGAAAATGAAGTTTTGTTTTCACAGTACCTTCCCACCCAACCCAAAGTACATAAACAACTGTAAGAAAATGATTGGCCAGGGACACACAGAGACTGGTGGAGACAGAGATTACTCAAACAGTGCACAGACTGGTCGCATGTATTTCCAGCCCAGTGTGGCAAACATCTGCAAGAGAAAGTTGTGCCATTTACTATACATTCGCCTCTATTTTTGCACACACTGTACCCACAGGCTGTCCCATCACAGTCACCTACATTTGAGCCACCTTTTGCTCCTAATTCAGTTAACTGTAATTCTTGATGGTTTATAATAACTTCCCGGACACAACCTTGGAAACCTACAGGTTCATTTGCTGTTGCCATGGGATTAACAAGATTTAAGGATGACACTCCTCCAATATAGAAGTCAGTATTTGTATCCAGGTAACTCATTTTAGCAATGGCTTTTCCTGTTACATTGATCCCATCCAGATCCAGGTAGCCTTCTGCACCATCTCTTCCTGCTTTAATCACATGCCAGGTGCTTCCAGTAATGGTTACTTTTTGGAGCGTCTCTAGAATGATAGTTCTGTCACCAAGGTTGTAGCGAAGTTGAACAGAACCATTTGCTAAAGAGATACATAAAAAATCACCTGTTGAGAAAGAAAACCCTGTTTAATTAGAAGCAGAGAAATGTCAGTCCATTAACAACTAGCCCTTTCTGGTCACTGGAATTTAAGTTTTAGTTTTGGGGAAAAGAAGGTTACAAATCTTGACCATAATTATGTTAGAAAGTTTTATTTCCAGTTACAGGTAAAAAATGTACGTGTATTACCTTGACCCTGTTACAGTTCATCCTCTTACAGAAACTTGGTGCATGTTGTGTTTTCACGAACACTCCCCCGCCCTTGTCCACCTCATCTAGGTAACTGCTACCCATCTTTCAGGTCTCAGGTCACATGCCACTTCCTCAGAGAAGTCTTCCTTAATTCCCTAGAGTTGGTCAGGTTGTTGTTGTTGTTGTTTTTTTAATAATTAGTGCTTTAATGGCACTAGATTTTTCTTCTTCATAATATCTAAAATCTCATTTTATCATTATATAGTCGTGTCAACAAATCTGAACAAATAGGATCCCGCATGTGTATGAAGTTGCAATGAGGCATTCAGAGGAATAGCAAACGCAACTCTGCATGCCTGAGAAAAGAATGTAGCCCTTCAAGATAAGATTACTTTAAGAAGGTAGCAAAGTATTTTACATAACAAATTTCCCTCAACACAGCATCTTCCCTTCCCCCTAATATTTCACAACCAGTAATTTTTTTTTCTTCCCTTTTCTTGTCCAGGGAGATTTCTTGACACGCTACTCTTCTTCCCTCCTCCTTCCGCAGTGCCACACTGCCTCACCTCCCTCCTGCACGTGGTGTCCTTTCCCCCCCTCTCCTTTGTGGTCCACACCAGACCATTCAGGTGGTCAGGAGACCTAGCAGCTCTCAGGTCGCACACCTCTCACGTCCCCTTGGGAGAAGTGTACGAGCCCCTGCAAAGTGTGGCTCTCTTGCTTTAATTACTCTCCTCACAGTGAATTTATAGTGAATATCATCTGTGTCATTACATCTGTGATGATTTGGTTAATAGCTGCCTCATCCACTAACTTACAAGTTTCATGAGAAGAGGATCTGTGTTTGAGTTGGCCCAACAGTTCATCCCTGGCACCCGGCACAGTGTTGGGCACATAAGATGCTCAATAAGTAATTGTTGAATTAAGAAATTCCTTTGTATACTTGTGGGATGAGGTGACCGAGTATATCTCAACAACTAGTTTTCGGCTGAAAGCAAAAAATAAAACATCTTTTTCCTATAATGCTGTGTAAATTAAAATTTTTTCCCAGTGAAAGGAAGAAATTTAGTTTATTCATATATTTTTCTAACACCATGTTAAGCCCAAAGAAAGAGAAACTGCATTACAAGCTTTTAGGTTATATATGAAAAAATTAAATATAGATCAAAACATTTAAAAATTTTTATACCACAGGAACCTCGAACAATAAAATGATCGTAGGTTTTTAAAATTCATAGCACTCTAAATATACTTTACGGCCTGCAAGTGGACAGGAACCTCTCTCACAGTCATGGAAGTAGTTAACCTTGCTTGTGGTGTAGAGAGTCCTATGGTAAGTAATCTTAAAATGAAGAACTACATTGGAACATGAAGGATCTAAAAAATGATTAGGAAAGCTGAAGCTGCTGCGCTGTGACATCACTGGTCAAGTTGTCAGCCGGAAGGCAGAGCAAGGAGAGTGGCTTCTGCAAACAAAGGCGTGTCCTAACGGCTTGGCTTGTATGCCCCCATCTCCCCGTCTTCCCTTATTTATCTGAGCATGCTTTAACTTGACATTGTGGGTGACAAGGCTTTTTCAATACACGTTGATCTGTGAAGATTATAATCACATCAAGGTGAATTCAGGCTATGTGTAATTGACTTGTGCTTAATATAATATGGCTCATGTATCAAAAAAGCTTATTTTGAGGCATTAAATATTTAGCAGAAACAGATAAACGCGTGGCAGGGTTTATTTTCAATTTTTTTCCCCCTAAATCAAAGAACTAAAATCAACTAGCATAATTTTCAAGTTACCATTTTGTTTTAACTTATACACTATATTAGATTATTCAGGTTATTAACCTCTAAGGAGACACAGAAATCTTATTAATTGAGAATTTGGTTTTCCATGTGTGAAAACCTAACTGGCTGCTGATACCCAAATTTGTGGGTTTTGATAGTGTGTGTTAAGAGGGCAGTTTTTACTAATCACTCCTCTTAGCAGAGGATCAACTAGGAGCCTTGGTTAATGTTTACATCAGGCATAGCTCTCAGAGAAGGTACAAAGTACAGGGCTGTCACCCGTGTTTTAGGCAACCTTAGGTAAGTGAAACATACCACCTGATTACTAATAAACGTTTATGCCTTTCATCTGATAATTACTTTCAGGTTAATCTAAGTCTGAGGATGCAGAGCATAGATTTTTGATATTTTAAAGTTTTCATGCTTTTCTTACATAAGTGTTGAACGCAGCACCAATTATGTCATGAAACTAATCTATTTTCATCTTTGTAAACAGTGTCTAATAGCAGAAAAAAGGAAAGCCTCGACTGTAATGAACTGAAATACAAAGCCAGTTAATAACAGATTGTAAGAAAACCTGCTCCTTCTCTCCTCTGTTTGCTAATGTATACGAGCTCTTTATTTTCTATACATAAACGTAACCATCCAGTGTACTGGTTATAAAATTAGAGCACATTCTTGGCCAGTCACAGTCCAGAATCTCTCTCGATTTCCTGCCCTTATCATAAAGGCTAACTTTGATATTTTTATGAGCAATGTAACTTAAGCTGATTGTCTTTTAATGTCTCTTCATTTACAAATAGAAATTTTCTGTTTGTGCATGAGTCTCCCATTTGGCATTGTCACAGGGAGGTTTAAATTAGTCCTGAATTTAAAGCCAAATATCAAATCACGGGAGAACAAAACTCTTCTGAGATTTTTCTTTTTTCTTTGTTATTATTATCTTTTCTCCTTGAGATTATTTTGAAGGTATTTCACCAGTGCATTGAGGTGGAACCACTTTTGTCTAATCTTCTGATAGTCTTATTAATCAGTAGCATATTAAGACACAGATTGTGAAAAGCAGAACATCATTTTTGTTCGCTGTCAACATAAACTGATTCAATTATTTTTATCACCAAAATTGCATTTTCTGAGAAATGCCAAATGTAAAATTTAAAAATTATTTTGCAGTAAAAATGTATCTATATATGCAGATGTCTTTGTCAAAGTTCTGGAGAAAGATATGAACATGGAAATCAGGAGTAAGCAATAAAAACTCAAAAAGCAATTTTTCAAACTGGAGCATACTAAAATATTTTTATCCCATATTATTTTATGATAATTATACAACTTTTATAGTTAAAAACACTTTTATAAACTCATTTTGGAACGTGGATCCTAGGTTTAAAATTTAGATGACTGAATTAGAGAAAAATCTTTGGAGTTACAAATGTGAATGTATTTCTTGGGGATGTATCAGTCATGCCTTTCCTTTACCTTTTATATGCATATTTTTTCCCTTTTGACATAGGACAATTATGCATAACTCCAACCTCTTTTTTTTTTTTTTTGATGGGATTGTTATAAAGTTGCGCCTATACTATATTTGGATTTTGCTAACTTTAATTCTAACAAAGCTCTTCGTAACATTCACGTGTAGGAATCGCCTCATAAACACATTTACAGTGACAAAAGAACATAAAAGATCAAGTGTTTACACGTTTTGTAGGCTAGGTAACTTAAAAAAAAACTCCATGACACATTCCTTAATCGACTATTAGGAATTCATTAGGATTCTTTCTCCCCCTGCAAAGATCTTGCCAACTTTACCTGATTGTGCTTTTAAGTGTTGTGCAACGTAAAAGAGGATGCCATCCGCTGCAAGAGGCTGAAACTGCAACTGGATATGTGTCTTTTTTCGAATATGAAAGGAAGCAAAAGACATCCAGGATAATTCATGGCTTTTGAAAGACGGATCACTTATGGACAAAGCTAAAAACAAAAACAAAAACAAAACAGGGAAACTGAGTTGCAAAAAACAGTATTGCTCATAAATAATCATATAAACTCGTAGTTTTGTCATTTAAGAACTTACCTTATCGTCCAAGAGTCGCTCCTAGCTGAACACAGTGTACCTTGGTGACTCTGTTCTAATCTCACTAACTAGAGGCTTGCTGTAATGTGGTCAATTATTGAAGAGCCTCCTGTGCTCCTTCTGGCCAGTACTGTGTGCACACACCCTGTGCTCTGGGTTCCATTATAGGAGAGATCAGATGCATAGATTCTGAGAATTTCTCATGCTTATCTCAAGAATGTGAGATTCTTGGGAAAGTCTTACATTAAAAATGCTTTTTAAAAGATGGTTCATATAGTGGAAGACAGAAGGCATCACTATAAATTATTCAGTTTCTTTATTTCTGATTAAAATATAGAGTATAATCAAGTCAAGATATATTTTAAGTGACTATTTAGATGGACCATCAAGTATCCTTCGTGTCAGGAGACTAAGTAGCTTGAACATCTGCCTGTTTTACCCCAAATGCCAGTGAGCGCGTGGTTTCTTTACCTTATTGGACGAGAGAAGTGAGTGGAAGGAAAATTGCACTACGAAGTGAAAGAATGGAGGTAAAATGGAAACATTTTCAATATTTCCTAGGCTAAAAGTTAAAAACACGTATTAGGGAATCTCACTTGGATAAAAGTCAATGATGTGCAATAGCTAGAATTTAGTTAGCATAAAACTATTTCAAGAAAAAAGCAATTTACCAATAATGTGGGGAAAAATAAGAGGAAAGATTTTATGATTCAGAAAAGGTTACATGTGTGGTTGTAAATCATAAATTCTGACAGGGAAGACAGCTGTAACACAGAAGAAAAGAATAAGTGAATAAGATTTGAGTGTATGAGAAAAGAAACTGGACTTATTGTCTGCCTCACAAAATAACTGTAAACCAGAATTCTGCCAGAATAGAATTTTTACTGACTTTTCTGGATTGCAAAATACTGCACCCTAATTTAACCTGTTATGATTTCTTTTTAAATTAAGATCAATAGTCCTTGTGAAGTATCTAGCCCAGGGCTATCTTTGCATCAATTTAATTTTTAAAGCTGGTTTAGGGCCCTTGGTTGGTTAAGAAGCGCGCACCTGAGCTAGTTTCTGGGCTGGGCGGTGTGAGCACGGTGGATTCCTGCACGTTTGGAACTAGGCTCAGGCATGTTGAATCACGTTTGGTGACTGTGCCCCTTGAAGCCACTGGATTCAAGCGGTTTGTAGACATCACTGACCACAGCCCAACACCTCCGTGGAATTCCAAAGGAGTGTGGGGCAGGGCCTCAGTGAAAACAAAACATGCCAGTTAGGACCCTTCCTCCTCTTGTCTTTACGTGGATTTTTCTTTCTATCAGTTACAAGTGAATATTTGAAGGGACTTGGAAGGTAACTTCTTCCCCATCAGTCAGACATTTAAGCGTAAGGGATAGATGAAATCAGTTTTCACTACTTGAGTTACAATGCTGGGATGGAAAATTTCCCCCAGCTCTCCTCTGCTCAGATGTACGCACACACTTTAAAATACTTAAGACTATTTGAAATCCTGGGACAAGGACATTTGATTAACCAGTTTTCCATACCTTAGACCGCACAAGTTTCCACTTATTTCACGGGACTGCTGGTTTTTATATTGTGCGTATGAAACAGCAGCAGTACGATGTCATGGGAACTCACTGGCTTGGCAGTGTGACGACTTAGCCCCTCTATCCTGCTCTTTCCTAATTTTGATTTTTTACTTCTTTCAAGGTAAGAGTTGAGGTTAAGCAATTTTTAAGGCTCTTCTCAACCCTGCCATTTCACAAGTCATTTAAAGGCAAATTTCAGTTTTGAAGTTATTTGGCTTGTGATGATTACATGGCCCCTTTATTAGGCCTTCTTAGACAATTGGAGTGTGACAGCACATTGATACGTACGTTGCCTGTACACTGTCAGTTCCTAGGCTGTATTTACATAAGGAATGGCTGTAATGAGAGGCTGCTAAAATCTAGAGACAGAGTGTTTTAAATTTGTTGATGATCTACTGTGATCTTATATTTGTTATATTTATTAAGAAACTAGTAAGGACCTGCTAATAATTGGATTGAGAGACAGGAGACTTGATTCTGAGACTTTAGGCATATCATTTAATTTCCCTGAACATTAGTTCTCTCACTTACCAATTGATACTGTTAGACTAGAAGATGATTGGTAGTGTCCTATGATTCTACACCCCTGCCTGGAACTCCTTATACCAAAATATGTATTTAATTCATGATATAGTTGAATTACTTTATTAAGAATGTCGGTCTGAGTTCTGGATCTTGAGAACAAGAAGAGAAAATAAGACTCTGTATTTTATAACACTTTACGCTCAGTAGAGAACTTTTGCATACCCTGCTTCATGTGAATTCTGTTAGGTAGGCAAGATGGCACTTACTATATTAGTGAGAGTCCTGGCAGTGAACAGAGAGCACACAGGGAGGGGCATTTAAAAAGAATGGGATAAAAGAGCTATTTATAAAGGTGTGAGTAGGGTGGAGGGAAACTGCAGGAAATAGAATGTCACCTGGGGTTGGTCTCATTGGGGAGCTGTTTTCACTCCTAGGCCTGAAGTTAAAGAAAGCAAGGGCCTTGATGGAATAAAAGTTATGTTTTAAGGCAAGACAAGAAAAAATTAAACAACATTCTCTGTGTGTTTGTCTGGGCCTCCTCCCTCCCTCCCCCCACCCTATGCAGTGTGCACCCGCATCACACGTTAACCCGAGCTCCTCAAATGTGGGAATGCCAGCTCCCCTGCAAAGACCAGTTTTTACATTTCTCCTGACACTAGCAATGCAACCTCTTACAGAATAGGGTTCTTTCCCAGCTCTGAAGGGGGTTGTGGTGACTCCCCGCTCACTCTGTACTTGGTGAACTTTATACAAAGTATCAGTGTGTCATTTTGATGGACGATCCTTCGTCTTGAAAACGTATATGGCTGTGCCTTCAGCTTCTAACAGGCTGAACAGTGCTCACAGCTTTCTGAGAGTCTGCCTCCCGGGTTATAATCCTCAGTTTGGCTGGAATAAATTTCCCTTTTTCTTCTTAACTTGATAGTTAATTGAATTTTCATCGACAGCCTTCTGACAGAAGCTGTGCCCTTGGGTAAAGGTAAATCTTGTTTTGGCCTCGTGGTGAGGAGCCTTGGGGAATAAGCACTCTGTCTAACTCTCGTCCTGTCCTCGCATCACCTGCTGGTGACTTCTCTTGGGCAAACTCAGCTGCAACGTACTGGAGAAGACACTAGAGGGCAGGGTCGAGGTGGGTGGGGAGTGGCGTGGGGGAGGGTGGGGCAGGTGGAAAACAGTCGGCATACTTAATGTTGCCTGTTTACAAATAATGAAATCGAAGCTCAGAGACTTAAACGATGCAGCAGAAACGGAATTACTAGTTACCAGAAGCATCAGGACTTAAGTTCAAGTGTTCTGACTCATGCTTACAGTCTTCACAGGCCTCCTATTTTCTCAGCATGAAATTAAAATTCTTTATCATGGTTTCCACGGCTCTGCAAGATCTGGCTTCTGCTTGCCTTTCCAAATGCATCTTGCAATACCACCTCCTATCCTGGGAGTCGTGGCTGCCTGTCTCTCCCGAGACGTGTAACATCATTTTCCTGCTTCCAGGTTTGCCTCTGCCCAGAGGGCTCACCCCCTTGCCGTCACGTGCGGGGGAGTCTCATTACATGACAGCGTAGGTGTCACTACTCACAGAAGCCTCCCTGACCATCCCAACTAGAGTGCTGAAAGTCACTCTTCCAGTGACTTTCCACCTCCTCCTCTTGATTTCCTTCATGGCGTTGACTCAATCCGTGCTTTTCCTCATTGGTTGGTGTACCTGTCGTCTGCCTGCCTCGTCCCAGGATGTAACTTCTATGAAAGCGGGGCACCTGTCTGTCTTGTTAAGGCAGTCTTCCTAACACGTGGTCTGGAACTGGTAAACAATCTTAATGAATTAGTGAATGATTCGTACTGCCAAGCGTTACCGCCAGGGGAGGCGACAAGAACAAAGAATGCTAATGCTAGGCAGTGTTTTGAGGCAGACACCCTTTCACCATCCCTGCCCCCCACGCTTCATCAGGTGTGCCAGTCAGTTATGCGCTGATTTCTTGTCGTTCAGAGATTATAAATATCAGTTTTGATTCTTCTTGGGGGTGGGGCTTATTTACAGTAAAGATGATCATAAAACTAGGTAGGTAGGACAGCTGTAAATTGAGTTCTATGTATAAACTAATTTTCTCTCTGAGATTTTAGGTTTCTTGGGATGGGGAAATAGAAGAGGCAGAAGGGGAAAAGACGACATATATGTTAGGGATTTTCAAGTTTAAGGATATTGGTATTGAATTTCTTGGTAATTTATATACCAGTTTATAACTACAATAGAGGTGAATTGAACCCCAGGAATTTTTTCTGCATTCTAGGTGCCTATAAATTGATCAACTGAGTAGAAATTATGATTGCATATTACAGATAGCTGCTGGTTATGATGCAGCTGAGAACAGCTCTCTGGGAATAAGAAACAAGCAGCTATTGACAAAACACAGGAGCACACCGCTGCCTGGTTTCAGTGGCCTGGTTGCTATCTGTTCTGTTTTTGTTTTTTAAATTAAATTTCAGTACTGTAGCTACTACGTTGGAAAGTTGCAAAGTCAGTGGGTCAATGGAGATAAAGAAAACAGACCTTGTGTAGGCAAAGTTTAATTCTGTCATTTCTCATCAACCTCTTTCTTCATTGTTTTTACTTTACCACAAATACAGTTTATAGTTCTTAAAATCAACTTTACTATACAAATTACTATAGAAAAATAACTTTCAACTGGGAATCTAAAAGTAGAGACCCATCTCCAACATAACACTTTTTTCCGTCAAAACAACTGTTTATGATACAATTTTCTATGGCTTTTTACAAAGAATCAAATTATTTTATAGCATAGCAGGGTGTATCTAGTCAATTTTTGTTCAGAATTCTATGAGGGTGATCCAATTTTTCTGGCATCTTTTATCAAACTTCCTAAACTCTCTATGAAATAATTTCATTTATCTACCTCCCTACCTATGTATTTTCTCTGCCATCTCTTTGTATAATCTACTTATGTATATGCTGTCATATAATATATATTTATATACATGCTATCATATGTTATATATATTACATACACACACCCAAACAAACTTTAGGTTAACCCCCTCGGCTTTCATTGCTTGATCTTTTAAGCTGCAAAACTCTGGCTTGCCCTATTGTTACAAACGGTAGCCCTGACATTTACTTGCTCTGTTCTTTCTTTCAGTTTCTAGCAGCTACTGGTTTGCGAGTAAAAGAGGGGCACCATCTTGGTAAAGTTTTGAGCACTTTGCTATTCACTAAAGTCAAGAACTCCTTCTTGAAAATGACCACAATTTGTTTCGTTTTTGTTTTTAGGGGCAAGTCATTAGGTCTATTTACTTATTTACTATTAGTTTTTTTTTAATGGAGGTACTGGGGATGGAACGCAGGATCTCGTGCGTGCTAAGCATATGCTCTACCATTTGAGTACACCCTCTCCCCACAATTTGTTCTTGTTATTTTAGAACCGTTCAGTGAAATGTTACAGCAGGCACTCTCCCTCTGCACTGTAATGGTGAGGACTGGAGATTCACCAACAATGGACACAAACGGGCGTGGGCACTGCCCTCGGTTCTCTGAAAGCGGGTCAGGGAAGTCTTCCCTAAAGAAGTAACGTCTGAGTCAAAATCTGAAGGATGGAGAAGTGTTAGCTGGATGTTGAGGGGAAGATGAGAGCATTTTAGGCCAGGAAAAGTGTGTGTAAAATCCAGATTCCAGGAAACAGTGTAGCATATTCCAGGACCCAAGAATGGCCATTTTTAAAGAGCAGGATCTGTCTTAATGTCATTTGAAAGAGACTGATTCCTGTAGGCCAGACACAGAACTCCATCCCGTTATCACATGGTCACCCTTCCGACATGATGACACATTGCTTTCACTGCATCACTAGTATTATAACCTTCAAATCTCCTCCATTTATCAACACTTTTGACTTTTGGAGGAGAGTTAAACACACATAGAATCTCAGTGAATGTAGGATTAAAAATGTTTGCATTAAGGTATTTGATAAAGCGATCTGAAGAAGATTAAATTACGATATGTATGAATGCGCTATTACAACAACCCTCACAAATTACCAAAGGTGTACATAACACAGTTGAAGACTGGGCTCCTGTACTTCTGCCTCAGCCTCTGTTCCTAAAGAGGGGAAGGAGAGGCAAAGGCTTTATCTTCTGGGTGGATGGGGAGGTGGGATGAAGAAACAGTAGATCACCCAGAGCCAGGAAGTCAGGAGATGGCAGGTGCATCCTCACGTCCCCATATTTTTCTGGCTTAATTTCTCCAGATTCCTTAACTGCAAGTTTCCTGGGTTCCCTGCCACCCTATCCTGAAAGTCCTAGCCAGCCCCAAGACCCACAATCATCTCTTGGTACTGAAGCTGGAGAGGGCAACGCTGCCAGGGGGCTGCAGACTGAAGCAGGAGCAGGACCGTGTGGCTGGTGCTGTGATATTTAGAACTACATTTAGATACGACGATGTGTTGATTTATTGAAGACGTATAACCTGAGACATTAGGCAGCATACGCTTTCCTAATTTTCTCCATAGCCCCTTTTCCAGTGCCCCCCCTCGACCTGTGTGGTCATTGTTCACTCTTGCTCTAGGGGTTCGTAGAGCTTAAGCAGAGGATTCCGGTGTGACGGAGGAGGTTTAAAGGTGGCTGTCTCCCACTAGCCTTCCCATCAATCTCGCCTGTAAGAGGAGGGCTAGGGTAGGGGAGGTGGTCGGAGAAGTTATAGGAGGAGGTAAAAGCACGGTCTTGCTTGGGGGTGACGGGCAGTACAGAGCCACATTCCTTCTCCTGTCCATGAAGACGAGTTTGTGCTGTTGGCTGCAAGAAGGACAGCAGGGGAATGACTTTGGTCCAGCTCTATTTGGGAGGGAGAGGGCAAGACCTCCATGCTCCACCCACGCCCTCCCACCCAGCAGTGTGTGTGATGTGGAGGAAGTCCCGAAGGCCTTAGGCAAGCTGGGGTTAAAGGAGAGGAAGCAGACCTAGAGGCATCCTTAGCACCAGCTGCAGCCCATGTGGGGAGCACTCAGGAGACTGGGCTCCCTCAGACGCAAATTCCATGATCTGCCCCAGCGGTAAGGTACAGGGAAGAAAGTAAGCTGATGAGACCTAGAAAACTGAAAGCTCCTCGTTGTTCCCCTGGACTCGGGGCCATTTCACCCCTGAAAGTCTCTTCTTTTGCACTGGAGCTTATGTATCTGCCTTGTGACACTCTGGAAGGTTTTAGTCAAGTGGAAGATACAGAGGGAGAAGCTTAAAGATGGAGCCTTGTTCCTGAATTGAGTCACAAACCTAAACTCACTTGATTGGATTGCCTTTAGCACAAAACATCTACAACAAGACAGGGTGATTAGAGTTAGTAAATTAAAGCAATTCTAAAACTACAGCTGTATTTTTGTACTACTGAATTTCCGTACTATCCTGTCTGTGAAATATAACGTCAAATATACAGGGCAGAGAAGAGAGTGGACTCTTATTATTACACACATTTCATTTTACTTTCCCCAAAGGAAGCTGACTCAGTTAAACCTGTGGACGGCATGAGCCGAGGTTCTGCCTCACCTTGTTCACAGTAGACTCCAGTGGTCCCCAGAGGACAGTAACAGGTGTATCCACGAGGCAACGGCACACAGGTAGCTCCTTGGCTGCAGTGGTGTGGAGGGGCATGCTCAGGGTCACAGGTGGAAACGGTCTCCGTGCAGAGTGCTCCCTTCCAGCCGCTAGGGCAGTTACAGCTGCAGGTTAAGAAAGAAGGCAGCAGGATTTGAGCACTTGAGCAGAGATGGATAAGGCACTTGTGTATCATCCTGATGGTAGCTTGGCAGTTATGACTGAGGTTCCAAGACAGAAAAGATTTTGTATATGAAAGCAAATTGTGGTGCAAACTACCAAGATTCAAACTGTCAAAGGAAAGACCTAATAAGTGGCTATGGGATTACTGGACTCCCCATCAAAACCAGACAGCTACACGTAAAAGAGTGAAATTAGAACGTTCCCTCACACCATATGCAAAAATAAACTTAAAGTGGATTAAAGACCTAAATATAAGATGTGAAACCATAAAACTCCTAGAAAAGAACACAGGCAGAATACTCTTTGACATAAATTGCAGCAATAATTTTTTGGATCATTCTCCTAAGACAAAAGAAATAAAAGCAAAAATAAACAAATAGGACCTAATTAAACATAAGAGCTTTTGCACATTAAAAGGAAACCACAGACAAAAGTGAAAAGACAACCCATGAAATGAGAGAAAATACATGCAAATGATATGATCAATAAGGGGTTAATATTCAAAGCATATAAACAGCTCACACAGCTCAACATCAAAAACACAAATGACCCAATTTTAAAAAATGGGCAAAAGACCTAAATAGACATTTTTCCAAAGAAGACATACAGATGGCTAACAGGCACATGAAAAGATGCTCCACGTCACTAATTATTAGAGAAATGCAAATCAAAACCACGAGGTGTCACCTTACACCTGTCAGAATGGCTGTCACCAAAGACAACACAAATAACAAATGTAGGTGAGCGTGTGGAGAAAAGGGAACCCTGTGCACTGTTGCTGGGAATGTAAACTGGCGCGGCCCCTATGGAAACCAGTATGGAGGGTCCTCAAAAAACTAAACATAGGACTACTGTATGATCCGGCAATCCCACTGCTGCATATACATATATCAGGAAAAAATAAAAACACTAATTCAAAAAGATGCATGCACCCCAGTGTTCATAGCAGCACTACTTAATAATAGCCTAGATGTGGAAGCAACCCAAGTGTCCACCAACAGATGAATGGATAAATAAGGCATGGCATATATATAATGGAATATGAAAGCCATAAAAAGAATAAAATTCTGCCATTTGCAGCCATGTTGATGGACCTAGAGAATATTATGCGTAGTGAAATAAGTCAGACAAAGACAAATACTGCATGATGAGATAACTTATATGGAATCTAAAAAGCAATACAAATGAATCTATATACAAAAAACAGAAGCAGACTCACAGACACAGAAAACAAACTAGTGGTTGCCAGTGGGGAGAGGGAAGGAGGGAGGGAGAACATAGGGGTATAGGATTGACAGATATCTATTTTATAGATAAGCAAAAAGGATATATTGTATAGCACAGGGAATGTTTTGTAATAACGTAAAAAAAATCTTTTTAAAGTTTTTTTCTTTTTTGGGGGGGGATAATTACATTTATTCGTTTATCTTTTAATGTAGATACTGGGGATTGAACCCAGGACCTCTTGCATGCTAAGGACACACTCTACTACTGAGCTATACCCTCCCCACTTCTTGTAATAGCTTTTAATAGAGCATAACCTATAAAAATACTGAATCACTATGCTGTACACCTGAAACTAATATACTGTTTTGTAAGTCACCTATACTTCAGTAAAAAACAAGAAAGAAAAGGATGACTTCTCCTAAGAGGGTTTAAAAAGAGAGTGAGAAATGAAAGAAATCTACTTTATGATACCCCCACGGGTCCTGGTCACACTTCTCTTGATTCGTTACAGCGTCCTTACTGGTAAACCGTGGACGCAGGTGACCGTGACAGCACTGTGGTTGTCAAACGGCATCACCAATAGTACAATTTCTAACGTGAACAAGTAAAGACGAGGCAGGTAGAAAACAGAAATATCTTTAACTCTGTTTTCTTTGGGCTGGAAGAATCCTCGCAGCTTCTGAGTGTGACAGGTGGTTCATACCGTCCCCTCTAGATGGACTAACCTGTATGATATATCACATGCCTGGTAGAGGGGGTGGTTAGGCCAATGAGCACACCTTCTGCGAACATTATTAACAACCTTATCATTTTACAGAAACAACAGGTAAGAGAGTCATAAAGTTGAGATTAAACAAGAAGAGAATGAGAATCACTTGGAACCTCTGACTGCGGGAGGTGCTGTCTTTTGCACGAGCAGGTACCTTTCCACTACTTCTTCTAAGCAAACTTTAATGTTGAAAACGTCTTACATGGTGTTTTACATCCTTTTCATTTAAAAGCATTTTATTGTGAAACATGCCCACAGCACATAATGTACAAAGTGAGCATCTTTGAACCCACCACCTGAAGAAGCAGAGAATTACCAGGACCTTGAAGGCCACGTGTGTTCCTGCCCTGATACCCTCCTGTGTCTTCTCTGGGAGAGTTGAAATTTGAGATAATCACTCCTTGATTTTCTTTAGAGTTTTAGTTTTAAGTTGTGTCTGTCTTTAAAACTGGTATAAATGTAATGACATTGTATACATTCTTCCGTGACTGCCTTTCACGCGGGATTTTATGTCTGGGATTCACCTGTGTTGGTGCATGCAGTGGTTGCATTAACTGTCAGCGCTACACAACGTGATGAACACAAGTTCTTATCTTTGTGTAGTCAAAATTTCAGTATTTTCTTCTGTGGTTTGCATTTTTTGTGACATATTTAAGAAATTTTTCCTTATTCTGAGATTAAAAAAAATACATATTTTATTAAAGTAAGATCAGTTACAATGTGTCAATTTCTGGTGTATAGCATAATGTCCCAGTCATGCATATACATACATATATTTGTCTTCATATTCTTTTTCATTATAGATTATTACAAGATATTGAATATAGTTCCCTGTGCCATACAGAAGTTTAATTTTTATCTATTTTATATATAGTAGTAAATATTTGCAAATCTCAAACTCCTAATTTATCCCTCCCTACCCCCTTTCCCCGGGGTAACCATAAGTTTGTTTACTATGTCTGCGAGTCTGTTTTTGTTTTGTAGATGAGTTCGTCAGTCCGCACCCCCCCTTTTTTTTTAGATTCCACATATGAGTGAAACCATATGGTATTTTTCTTTCTCTTTCTGGCTTACTTAACTTAGAGTGACGATCTCTAGGTCCATCCATGTTGCAGCAAATGGCATTATTTTATTCTTTTTTATGGCTGCTGAGCTCTTCGAAGGAACTAAGGTCCCCACCCAAGTGGAGGATGGCAGCCTCAGGCTGAGCACAAGATTCTGAAAACATCTCTCTGTTACCTCCCCACCAACCAATCAGAGGAGGGTCATGCACGCTCCCTGCAGCCCTTCCCCCAAATTTTGCCTATAAAACTCTTCCCCCCAAACCACTGGGGAGTTTGTTTGGGCTTTTTGAGCACAAGCCACCTGTTCTCCTTGCTTGGTCTATGTAATAAAGCTTTCTCTGCTCCAAACGCTGACATTTCTGTTTCTCTGGCCTCACTGTGCATTGGGCACATGAATTTGGGTTCAACAACATCCATACAGGGCGCTGTATGTTCCAAGATAAACAGGTGTGGCTTTTAAATGGAAACGTGTAGGGTCTTCATTCCAAATGGATGAGGAGGAGTTGGGAAGCCTCTCCTATCTGCACCTTCAACTTCACATGCCTTCTTCCTGCTACTTCTCATTCTTAGTGATTACATTCTTTATTATTAGCAGTTTATTTATTATCACATTAAAAAGTAACAAAAATACCTGGTAAGTCACCTGCAGAATGACCAAATTTTCTCCCATAAAATGAGGTAAATTCCTGCTTCTAACTAATTAAGCTTAGTTGTGGGAAAATTAGAATGCATAATTGTAAAGCAAGTAAAAGGTTTTATTAAAAATCGTAAAGAAGTAAAAATAAAATCATAAATGGTAAAGCTAATGCTAAAAAGAACTTCCTGTGATGGTGACATCCTATGCCTCAGGCTTTGTTCTTAGCACTTCCATGGACTTGGTCAAGTCACAAATTTTTTTTCCCTGAAAAATTTCCATAAAATTCAGCTAGTACTTTTAACTTATTATTAAGTGCATTAGGTGTCTTGGATCCCAGAACACAGCAAGCCTTTTCATACCTGGTTGGGATTAACTTAAACTTGACTCCCCACTAACCCTCCTCCCACAATCTCATATTCAACAGGTCACAAAACACCATGAATATTTCTCTGTAATATCTTTTAAACTGATCTTTAATTTCCTCTTCTATGGATATTTCTTAAAACTAGGCCCTTTTTCGTGTGCTTAGATTTCCAAAACTGCCTCCTAGGAATCCTGCAGTATACCCATCCTGCAGAGGGACGCTGAGATAGCTTGCAAACATCTGTCTTCACCATGGCTCTTTCCTGGTCAGGAGCTGTGTCTCCTTCCGGTGTTTTCTCACCAGCCCGAGGGACAGCGGTTAGCGGTTCTTTGAACTTTGCACTTTGCTTTTGATCATGTTCTGGGGAGGAGGTGCAGGGCAATTGCTCAGGGCTTTTAACACTTCACTGGCGAGAGGGCTGCCTCACCCCTGTCTTCCAGAGGAGACTCTGACACCCCACTTCCTCACCTGCCTTTCCGTGAGCCAGTGTCAGCAGTGAATCGTACCTTCCCACATATTCTGGGGGGGGAGATTTTGACAAATCACTTTTCTAGCTGTCCCACCCACGTATGAGACATAGGATATTTATGAAGAGCTGGAGTGTAAAAAGCTGAAGCAGAGAGCTTACCCCTCTTCACTTGTCGTCTGCCCAGAGCCCTCTGTGTACTACTGCTGCACAGAGGACGTGCTGGACGAAGTAGCTTGAGTTATCAGACAGCATTCCTTTGTTTTTTCCTCCCCACTCCACAGGGCCACATTTTGGTTCATGTTAAAGCAGTTCAGATGTCAAATTGTGCAGCTTTGCTGGGGTCCACCCAGAGAAGATCCTTTCTAAAGGCGCCCAGACCCAAACAGAAAAGCAAATCACAAATGAAAGCCCTTGTAAACCCTTGCATGGTGAACCTTTCTGGCAACACTCTAGATACTGTGAATTTCAGATAGTGTCTTTCTCCTGGTGCCTGGAAGGAGATGTAGTGATTCACTTTCATTATTGAAAAGACAGCACACGAGCTACACTGATCCTCTTCTGTTTGCCTCGATCCGTCCGCCAGTCACCTAGCGCGTCTGCATAAACACACTTTCAGTGCGAGCGTCAGCGCGTGTTCCTAGTTTGTGCGAGTGCAGTGCCGGTGAGAACGCAGACACCCAGCTCCCTTCCTTCCCGATAACGTCACACTTACTATACAGTCGCCCCGCTCTCCACGCACGTCCCGCCGTTGCCACATTGCATCAGGCTACAAGGAGAAGCATCGCACTGGCCGACGCTGCGCCCAGCACTCGGGTGGCCCTCGGGACTCCCCAGGCTTCTGAAATGGCCCTTCTTCTTAGTGCGAACTTGAATAGTAAATATACAGCCTTGAAAAGAGGCAAAATACTTCATATTTAAAAATGGAAGAAACAGATAAAACAAGACAATTACTTTTCATTTTTAAATTAACATTTTCAACATAAAGTAATACATACTAAAAAAAAAATTAGTAACACAGAAAGAAAAATAAAAAATCATCTACAAATTCACCACTCCAGAGAAAGCAATTATTAACATTTTGAGACATATAGAGTATATTTCTATGCTTAGTTGTATTTTCCTTTAAACAAAAGTAGAATCCTACATTAAACTAAATAATATATATTATACCAAAACTTTGTATAGCATAAATGCCATTAACTCTTTTCTGATAGCATTAACGGTTTTTAAATGATGGCATAATATTCTCTTATCTCAGAATATATTTAATCAACCTTCAATTATTGACTTATTTCTATTTCTTGTTATTAAACATAATCCTCTAATAAATATCGATATATGTGTATCTTTGTACATTTGCTAATTGTTTTCTTAGCATAAATTTAAAGAAGTAAAACTATCAGGGTGAAAGCTATGGATGCTGCGAAGGGCGCCCAAATGTCAGAGATGCTTCCTGCAGTTATGCCGGCCCCACCACGCACGGGGGCGCCTGCTTCTTCACAGACGCCGTGACGTGAGAGATTATCATCTGTTTCATTTTAAAGGAAACAATTAAATGCCCTTTTGCAGTTTTTAATCGGGCTTGAAAGTCTTTTTTTTTTTTTTTTAACATTTTTTATTGATTTATAATCATTTTACAATGTTGTGTCAAATTCCAGTGTAGAGCACAATTTTTCAGTTATAACATGAACATACATATATTCATTGTCACATTTTTTTCGCTGTCATCCACCACAAGTTCTTGTATATATTTCCCTGTGCTATACAGTATAATCTTATCTGTTCTGCATCTGCCTGTCAGTGTCTACAAATTTTGAACTCCCAGTCTGTCCCTTCCCACCCTTCTCCCCCTTGGCAACCACAAGTTTGTATTCTATGTCTATGAGTCTGTTTTGGTTTTGTATTTATGTTCATTTTTTGGGAAAATCTTTTAAGGAATTTGTTAGTCATTTGTAATTTCCCCCTTTCAGTTGCTTATTAGGTACTGTCCTTCTCCGCTTACCTTTTTGTCTATACCCTTTTTAACATTTATTTGAAAAACCTCTTTATAGAATGAGCACGTTAGCTATTGGTCATATATCGTAAATAGTTTCTCCAGTTTAATATCTGCTATTTAATTTTGCTTAAGATGAATTCTTTCATTTTTATGTAGAGAAGCTTATAATATTTATGTTGTCGCATTTACCTTTCGCTCTCCCAGGGATTTGCCTTTGCACGTGCGTATCCTTAGGAAGGTCTTTTCCAGACAGATAATGGGTGATCTTACTTACACGTGGAATGTGAAATCTGCCTTTTGCAGAGTGAAATGCACTCAGCAGAGAGCAAAAGTGTAAGATGGAGTCAGGTGGGCCTGGGTTCAGTTACAATGTCTTCCACATAATGGCTAGATCGCAGATCTAGTTATCAGCCTTCCATCTTTAAAATGGGGGCAAATACATCTATTCCATGAGTCAAGAGGCATAAGAAAATATACAAAAACTAGCCAGTATAATGCTTGGCAATAGGCAGGTCTTGTATTCCTTTCCACACTGTCTCAGAAATTCACTATTTCTTTTATTAAAAAAAGATTCCCTTTTAGCAAAAATTGTGGGCTGCTAATATTAGGTTTTGTTATTTTTATACTCATCCACTGAAAAAGAAACTTTGTTTAAATGACTGTAATATATATTAATGTCTGAAGTGTTCATTTAAAACCACTTCTCTTTTATATGAATAGATAAAATACTTTTGCTGTGAGAAACTGCTAAAATACGTTTTTTGGCTAAAAACGTGGCAATGCTATATTTAGAGGAACATCTGACCGATATGAATAGTTATATGTGTTTATTTCGCAGAGAGATGTTCCATGTCAGTCAACATAGCATACAGCGTAAAGGCAGTTACAGTGGAAGTCATCTGTCGAATACATATTGCATAATTTCATTCTTTTCTAAATAGCAGATTATATAACAGAATGGGCTTCGTACAGCACCCTGCAACAGGTACTCAGTGTCTATATCTTGCATGTGTTAAAACAGTTGTGAAAGAGACTTTTGGAGCTATGATATTGGAAGGACTAGTGAGGTTCCAAATACACGATAGTTTTTTTTTTTGACAGTAAGAGAATTTTTAAATTATTGCAATAAAATAATTACTCTTGCCTTATGGGCTCTGGTTTGAAAAATCCTATGCAATTGAGAGAGAGAGAGAGAGAGAGAGGGAGAGAGAATGAGAAAAGATAAACTAGCAAGAAACTTACTGTACCGGCAGTGTGGGGCATTTTCAGGCTGGAATAACATCTCTACAGCATTGCTAATGAATCTGAGTCTATTTTCTGTCTACTCTGTTCAGTTGAGTAATGTTTAATAATCCCCCTGTCAGGGAACACCGGCTACTGAGACAGCAGAATAACAGTTGGAAGGGATAGTAGATTTCCCCTTGCTCACAGTAGTCAAAAGTAATTTTCAATTAGTAGCAGATCTTAGAACATTGATCGAAGCTATGGTTCTCCTCTCCAGAAAAAAATGCACATGGCTACACACACAATTGTGTGTGTGATTTCAGGAGACGCGGGGACCCACTGAATCCCCTCCCTGACTCTCCACATGAGAACCCTGTAGTTCTGTAGTTAGAGATGCTTTTGGTGAGGAGGGAAGAATTCCTCTTATGTGGACAATAAAACAGTAAGGCCTCTGTGTCTGGCATAAGTAGAGTTTTTAATCTGGAGAAGGGTTAAATGACTTCTTCACGAACATTAAAGCATATAGGGAAAATAATGGCCCAATTTAGACCATTTACAGACCAAAAACAAATGGGCTTGGTCAACAGTAAGAATTTGTATTTTAGACCGAGAACTTCTGGGTTAGTTCTGTATCTGAAGTGTTTGTAGAAGTGTGAGAGCCCCTGTCAGATAATCTTTTCCTGTGTGATTTAATCACCATTCTACACACGAATGTGATAACCTTAACCTGATTATTCAATTCTTCTATTAAAATGCTATATTTGCTTTGTTATGACTAATTAATACAGTGGCTTCCAAATCTAGAGAGGCTTATGGAAATGCAAATTTTTAGACCCCATCATAGAGATTTCAATTAAGCAGTTCTGGGAAGGGTCCAGAAATCTATATTTTAAAGAAGTCATCCTGTATCATTCCTTAGAGCCAGTGAGATCAGCTCTTGGGAATCATAGGCTTACAGCGCAGTTGCGATCTGTCACTATGATAGGTTGGACGTGCTTGTGCATCATTTTCAGTACATAATAAGTGCTAGTCTATAATGGAGGAGATGCAGATGTCAAGGAAGGATCAGACGTCAGGAGACAAATGATAAAATTAAGGGCTAAGGGCCTGACGTTTCCATAAGACTGTGGATTAAGTGGCAGTTACCAAGAAGACCTGCCGGAGATTTGCATCCTAAGAATCTGGCTTCCAGGCGTGTGAGTCCTAGCTGTTTCTGTCGGGAGGGGCCCGCTGAGTGTGTGCTGGGTGTAGGCTCATTAACACGCTGGAGGAGAAAACGACAGGTATTGACAAAAGCCTGTCTTTGTTCTTGGAATCAAGAGATAAAGAAAAGTTCCTAGTAGGAGGGAGAGAATAAGACAAAAGGAAATCCAGAAATGCTGCACTTCAGTAAATCTGAAAGCGTCAAGTCTGTTGACAACAGGGTGGCGTAACACTAATAGTAGTTAATTTATTGAGTGTTTCTCATGTTCTGGTTTCTGGTATAAGCACTTAGTATAATTATCTTATTTAATTAAATCACAAGCACCCTCTGGGGTAGGTATTTTTATTTTACAGAGGAGAAAGTGGAAGCTCAGAGAGGGTAAGTAGCAGGCGAAAAGTCCCAAAGCTGTGACATGGCAGAGCCTGAATTGGAAGACGGGCTGACTCCAGAGGCAAAGCCACTGTCCGCAGAGCAGAGAAATGGAGCCGTGCCTCCTGCCACCAGCAGCACGGTCGCCACTGCTAACACATGGCGAGCGCTCCCCGCCAGGCAGTCCGCGCTCTTGCCCCACTACCTCACTCTCAGAACTGGAGAAGGGCTGTGATTAGCCCACGTTCAGCCGAGGCACAGGGGGTCACGGGGACGTTAGGTGACTCGCCAGACTCACAGAGCCTGAAGGTGGTGGTGGTGGGGGGTACATATCCAGGCAGCTGGGCTCCAGAGTCCTCACTCTTACCCTTGATGCTGTGTCCAGAGTGTTCATAACCGTGTCTCTGAGTTAATGACGGCAAGTTCTGATGAGCCCCCACGAGGTCTCTGTTTCACTGAGTGGAAGGTGGGCTAACTTTCACATTTATAAGTTCACCCGTCCTTTTCTTTGAATACCATGTTTGAAAAAACGCATTGATTCATTATGCCCTTCAGATAAAGTCCTGCAGGGAAAGAAGTCGTGAGCTGTCTGCTACACTGAGCACAGTGCCTCAACGTGCCTTAAATGTTCTTTAAGAAACTCTTCTGAGCATTAGCACCGATAACATAATCAGAGAAAACGTTTCTTTGAGTCTTGGCAGAATGAACTAATTTTACTGAAACCTGACCTTGTATGGTGTTGGATTAGCTGTGTTGCTTCCATATGTTTCAAGTGCGTGGCATCCTGCATCAGTATTTAGGCAGAAGACAGGGGAGGTGGGGAGAAGGGTGTGGTCAGGTAGGTGAACTCAGAACGGGTTTGTGGTCTCACACCGACGTGCAGCCCTGCTCCTGGACTCTGATGGAGAGTAGCCTGGTCGTGAGTGACGGGCTTAGGGCACCACAACGAGCAGCCCCTTGGCCAAATATTCTGGGGCTAAGAGCCACCAAAAAAACTTGTTTTCACCAAATGCATTTTTATAACAATTCAAAGTTGTTATGAGCCTTTATGTGACAACTCTACTATGAATTGGCTTTATAGGGAGGGTCTGAGCCTATGTTCGTTTTTGAACTCAGGGAGACAGACTATGGCAGTATGATTCCTTGCCCAAGCATGGTGTTTGCCCTTAATCCTCGTGGCTTCCGCTGGCCTCCTTGGGCCATATCTTGATGGTATGGATCAACTGGCAGGAATCACTAATCTTTCATATCAAGTACATTCCAAAGTTAGATGAAGTTTCAGTTTGTACTGTGACTCCATGTGGTCTATGCTACTTACCCTGTATTAAAAAGCACCCACAACCTGATCCCCCAAATCAGGCTCCACTTGCTTTTTCCTCCACGGAATTTGTCACCTTATACTGCTATATAATTTATGTATTCATCATACTTAGTGTTTATTGTCTGTTCCCTCCTTTAACCGACTAGAAGGGAAGCTCGTGAGGGCAGGAATCCTTGTTTTGTGCACTGAAACATCCCAACACCTAGTACACAGGTCGTCAGTGGTTAGTAAGCGATGCATGAATGCTTTCCATTAAAATCCAACTCTGATCACGTCTGATTAGAAAGCAACCCTCCTTGCTGGTTTTAGAACTAGAAGTATACCCCTGGCGCGTTTTTGTCTTTTCTCAGGTCTTGAGACAAGCAGGTATAGTGTAAAGTCCATCCAGGCCTTACCTTGAAAGCCGTTTTTAAAATCAGCTCCGTCCGGTAAGAGCTCTGGAGTGTACTCGCTGCAGCCGCCTACATAAAACTGGCCGAAGACGTTGAGACCAACCAGCTTTCCTGGGGAGATGACAGATTTATTTTCATGATCATCTACCTTCAAAAAGAAAAAAATTCAAAACCTATTAGAAAAGGAATTGATTCCCCAGGGTGAACTGTTAAGACACCCTTTTGTTATTTCCCATTTAGCTGGCTCGAAAACTTACAAAGACCTGAATTTTGAAGAAATAAAAAACGCTTCACCACTCAATTTTCTGTGTCTCTGCTGATGTCTGTTACCATGGATATATTAATACAGCAGTCATGGTTTTGCATTTCAATCAAAATTGTAGTTCTTCAAAGATTAGGGGCTGGCATCCCACTGGGCCGCCTCCATCCAGCCTTGCCTCCCTCTCCCATCCATTCCCGAATGACCACCAGCCATTGATCAAAAAATGGAAGTTGACCACGGTACCCCGCTCCCTTCTTAAATTTCTCAGTAGCTCTCCATATGTCTTTGGATGAAAATCTAAACTTCTCAGGTAAGTCCTTTGATGATATAGACCTTGTCTACCTCTAACTACATCTTTTGCTGCCTTCACCTGAAAGCCAGACTGAACTCCTTAACCTCCTTAAGCCCACACGAGCCTCTGATCTTTTTCTGAGCTGCTGTGCACTTAAGGTTATGCTTGAGCGTCACCGTTCTTGAGAAGCATTGCTTGAATCCTCTCTCACCTTATCAGTTGGTCATCCCCTAACTTATCTCCACGCCACTTAATTGCAGTCATCCCCTAGTCTTGTGCTCTGTGTGCTGGTCTGTGAACTTGGTGGGGGCAGGCAGCACGGCTCATCATCTGTGCACCTCAGCCCAGACCCGTAACACAGCAGCACTCCAAGTCAGCGGGACAGACGGAGGAACGACTCCTTACCTTCAGCCAGCCTGCTCGGAAGGACCTCCCCAGATGCACTGTGTGGATCCCACGGCTCAAATCCAGGGGATCGCTGCTGATACTTGCTGTGCCAGATCCCAGGTTGTAAGTGTAAACCACGCTGCCCCCGCGTAGACCCACGGCCAGGAAGTCATCACCACTCAGCCCTAGAAGGAGGAGATGCGAGGGGCAGGCTTGCAGGGAGGAAACCCGGGCGTCCAGGCAGCTGGTTTTACCCTCTGGCTCTGAGTCACAGAGCTGGACAGTGAGTGATCACCGACACTGAGCTGTATCCACCCCCCCCCCCAGTCTTTAACCCATAACTTTATGCTTCATAAATTGATGAATCCTGCCTGCATATAATGTTATGAACAATAACTACATATCTTAGCCCATCCCCGTATATGGTCTAATTTGGCTGGTCCCTAGAGGTTTTGGGTGATTGCTCTTAAATTTAATAAAATTCTATTTTTTTTCAAGAGGGTCTGGGAATTGATATTTTCACATCACCATCATGTGATTCTGATGCAGTTGTGAAGAGGTCCCACCTGGAGGAGCCCTGCCTTAGGAAGCCTTGAGCCCACTTGCATAGTTTTAGCTGGTACTCTTGCCCCCTCTGGTGGTGCAATGTGGAATTGTATGTTTCAGATTTCTCCTTTTGGCTGATTGGCAGATGGATCTCCACAATGTAACTGCCGGTTGTCTAGCCTGTGTTTACCATGCTGTCAACCTACAGAGGCAAGTGCAGTATTAGCATTCATCTCCCCGCATACAAAGCAGAGATGTGAGAAGACCAGAGAGTGCCACATGTAAAAATCCTAGAATTCAGAAACGCTGGGGCTGAAACAAAAGATTTTACTTTTTAAATTTATTTCTTTTGGAGGATTTTGAAGGAATCTGTAGCAGGAGAGGACTGAAGAGGCATTTAGTGGCAGCATTTTCATGGGCCAAGTGTTTATCCTTTGCTTGGGTTCTTCCTCTTTGAATCTTTCAGGATTCAGACAGACGCAAGATTTACAGTGCTCATTTGAATTTTTCATTTGCCAGTTTTTTTCCTTCTCTAACGAGAAGGATAGAGTGGTATGCCGAGTAAAGAAGCAGTTAGGGGCAGGAATTCCTTCTTTTTTTCCTCCTTTCCTCCCTGCCTTCCAGTGGTCATTCAACAGGTATTTATTAAAACTGCCTGAGGCTTTGTGGGTGGTTTCACGACAACTGGGACAGCCTCTCCCTGAACGAGGAGAGGGATGTAGCCAACAAACGCTGTAGTAAAGGATCTGTGCTCTAAGTGCAGGGCAGGCCAGCAGTGCTCAGAGCAGGAGAGATGAACCAAAAGGGTGGAGGGAGGGTAGCCATGGGGAGAAGACTAACGGAGAAGATGGCATCTGAACTGGAAACCCCAAAGAATGGCCACTCTGAGAGCCTTTGTGCAACAGAGTTGCTGACCTATACGACCTACATCTGTTCTTATTGTGGTTATTTTATTTCTTCATTCAGAGCTGGCTAGGTGTCAGGCGGTGTGCTGTGTGGGTATATAAGGTTTCATTCAGAGGGATGGCTTGGGCTCTGTCTGCCTAAATCTCCCATAGTCGAGGCAGACAAGAAACAACTGTCTACCAAATAGAAAATTGAGGTATGGGGTTTGAAGGCTGAGATAGACAATAGTCTGGGTCGGGTCGGGTAACACCTGCATTTGTGAGCGTGGCTGGAGAAGGCATCCTGGGGAGAAAGACAAGCTATGTGTGTGTGTGTCCAGCGCTCAGTGCTATGGAGTCCTCATGTTGACCACGTCAGTCCTCCCAGCTCTGTTGGGGAATTTGCATCATTATACCCATTGGAATGGTGAGGAGATTGAGGCACAGAGACACTAAGCATCTAGACTTGTACTTTGTATGTGGTGGAGACCAGGTCCAAACCTACACTCCCAGGCTCAGAGCCTGCTGCCTTCACTACGCTGAGAGCCATTTCCCTCCAAGGCAGGGCAGAGTGTGCCCGAGACTGGGGCAGCAGGCTGACACTCCACACTTCACCTGGGATGTGGCTCCTTTCAGACACGTGTTAATTCAGAAACGGGCACTGAGTGAGTTGAAGAGAACAGAATATGTTAGTCCCCCTCGCGCAACAGAATCACTGGTGGTTGAGAGAAAGGTGGTTTTGTGGTGCAGTGTGTTGATTTCACAGCTGGGGACCCTGAGCTCAGAGAAGATAAAGTGATTAATTTTCTAACTAGTTAGTTGCTGACTTGAGAGTAAAACATATGTGCTTTTCCTTGATCCCACACATGCATAGTGGGTCTATAAGTTGCTTTCGCACCAGTTGTAGGGCACATACTATGTGGCTACAGATTGAGTACTTTGTTAATTTCTTACTGTTTAATTTGAAATGGTTTTCTTTGAGGGCAACCAGTTCCATTGCACCAAACATGGTAAAATGTGTTCCTTCTGCGAATCTCCCTTCTCTCTTTCTATGTGGAAACGGAAAGAAAAGGAGGAGGGACACGTCGATAAGCTCACTCCTCTGACTTCACGTCTGCCTGCAGGATCTTTACCCCGATTATAAGAGGTAACCTAGTGCGAACTGGGCTTCGGGAGGTCGAGGACGGCTGCACACGCCGGGCAAGGCACAGCTCAGGGCAGCAGACAGGAGGAGGCTGATCAGGCCGACGCCTGCTTCAGCCACAGCCAGAGTACCTGAAGAGTCTCCCAAGTATTGTTAAAGACGCTAGTGAGTCCTAGAGGGTTCAAGGAATCTTACCATGGCCCTTCTGTCCGGTGAAAAATATCAAGTTATCCTGCAGCGCCGAGTGGTGGTTTGCCAGCTGAAACTGCAAGCGGAACTCGTAATCGAAGCTGATGTCTGGGATCCGTGCGTAAGCCAGGAACGAGGTGTATCCAAAGGCATCCATCCCGCTGAACCTGGGCTGAGTGACGTTAACAGCTGTGGAAGAACCCAAACCAAGTGGTCAGAACAAACCTGTACGTGGACTTGTCAGAGGAGGGTGATGTTTTGCTGATGCACCGAACCATATAGTCTGTTCACTGTCCCCTTCCTTGTACTCACGTGCCCGGCAGCACTGAGCCACTGAGGGACTCCACAGGGAATTCAAAACCAGAACAAAAGAAGTGTAGTGTTTTGAGATCCTGTATATAATCTTTTCATGCACATACCCTTTCTACATAATGAAGAATTTACTTAAAGAGCAAAACCCTATATTTTGGAGATTAATTTTAGGAATAGAAAAGATCACAGGCAGTCAAAGTATTTGCCTAGGTGCATGGTAAACCTAGTTTGGCATCCAAGCTGTGGATATGACTTGGAGGGGAGCAAATCTCTGGCACCAGCCCTGCAGTCCTACTGCGTTTCCCAGTCTCCAGGGAGACTGAGTTACACCCCTTCCCTTCTGACACCTGGTCTTCATCTTCTCTCTCTTGGTTAATGATCCTGCTTCTTATTTCACTGACAAAAATGAGCTCTTAAAACAGAGAAGTACCCATCCGTTCATCATGAAATCTTCCCACCCTCAATGCCCTCATTTGATCCACGCGTCCCGCCCTCCCCCTGGTTACAAGGTGGACTCTGCCTCGGTATTGGGTCTACCCCTTAGTCAAGGACATCACCTCAGCAATTCTTTTCCATTTCCCAGGAGCCACCGAATTTTTCTTTTCTACTAAGTCATTCCCATCCACATCAGACAAGCTCGACCATGTCCATCTGAAAACACAGCTTTCCTCAACTCTGCGTTCCTCTCCGGCGACTCCTGCTTCTCTGCTCACCACATGGGGAGAATTTCCCAAACAGCATCTGCGCTGATTGTTTGAACTTTTTACCCATTGCTCTGAATTTCATTCCATTAGGTGATCTTCTCTATCTTTCCTCTGAAGCCTCTTAGGTTAGGTTGCTAGTGACCACCATCTTCCTAAAGTCAATGTCAGTTCTCTGATTTTATCTTATCCTATGTCTCGGAAGCAGCTGACATGGCTGATTATTTCTTTTCTCTTCAAGTGCTTTCTCCTGGTAGTCTTTCCGCCTTGAACTGCTCCTCCTCGCCTTCCGGTCACCCACAGCTGCCACTGCTGTCTGGTCATCATGTGCGCCATCTCCAGGAGGATGGCTCCTGGGCAGTGGTCTCTGTCCTCGGCTTCTTCCCAGAACTCTAGGTTCGTGTATCCAAGTACCTACTAGCTATTTGACATACGTTTGTGTGTCCAGCAGGAACCTCCAACTGAACGTGCACAAAGCAGAACTCTTCTTTCTCCTATTTTTATAACCCAGTCCCTAACCCAGCCTCCCCAACCAGATCTCTTCCTCAGTCTTCCCTGTCTTTGTTTGGAACGAAAACTAGTCATTGTCCTTAAACTGTTTCTCTCTCTGCCACCTCAACCAGACAATTGGCAAGTCTTGTTAACATCGTCTTCATAGAATAGATCCTGGATCCCACTACTTCTCACCACCTCCCGCAATGCCACCAAAGTTCAATGCATGGCTCCCTCTCTAGCTGTATTTCTCTGCTGCATTTCTATATTTGCTTCTTAACTGGTCTCCCTTGCTGCCTCTGTCCCCGTGTAGTCTTGTTTCCAGATTGTAGCCAGTGCAGACTTTTAAATATTAATTGCACATTAAAAGTCCTCCAGTGTTTTCACTTGAATTAAAAAAAAATTTCCTTAGCATAGGCGAAAGCCCCTTCTCTCCAAATTTATTTTATGTCCATTTCTTCTTGTTCATTCTGCTCCCACCGTGCTAACTTCTTTGTGTTTCTCACACCAAACATGCTCACAGCTCAGGGCTCCTTCTCCTTGAGGCTCTAATGCCTAAAATATATTCTCCCCACAAAGGTGCGTGGCCTGCTCCCTCACTTCCTTCAGGATTCTGCTCAAGTGTCCCCTGTTCACAGGGGTTTTCCCAGACCACCTGTTAAACTCTTACTCTCCTCTTGTCCCCATCACCCTCTAGCTCCTTAACCTGCTTTGCTTACTGCAATCTGATTACATTCTATGCTGTTTATCCGTTTACTTTAAATTATTTCTCTCTCCAGTCAGGCCAGAGAGCTTGCCTGTCCTTCGCAAACTCCAGGATGTGCAGCAGTGCCCGGTAGAAGGGGGCACAGAATACATACTTCTCAAATGGTTGAATGGACACATATAAAGGGCTTAGCATAGTGGCATATATGTTTGTGTTTATTTTTCTGATGTTATTGCTTATCTAAGGTCTTAACTGTTCTGTTCTTATGTGATGAAGGGAAAAATTGGAGCTATTGGGTGACGTGGGGAAACAGAATTTCTACACCGTCACCATCATTACTTGTTCAAAAAATTAAAAAAAATTTTTTTAGTCATTTGCCACTAAAGAATAAGAATGTTTCTGGATTTTGGTGAAGATATTAGAATCTTAATTCTTTTAGGTTTAAGATTCTACTTAAGGTTCTATTCAAACATTCAGATAATATTTTGCACACTGACACTGAAAATCAAGGCAGGGCCCCCCACCCCCCCAGAAAAGTCAGTTGTTTTTCAAAACTAAGTTGTATAAACATAATTACCATTTCATAAGTTTTATCTTATAAATGTTGTCTTCTATTTAATATTTGATAATAATGTCTTTTTTGTAACTTGTGAGCCAAAAATACTAAATATTTTTCTTGAGGCATTTGATATTTTTTGACAAAGATGTTTGGCTTTTATGTGATGAAATATCTGTATGGTTCCCTCACCATGTTGTTTAAAATTTTATGATATAGACTTGAAATAATTACTTAATATCAGCACTAAATTCTTACACATTTTTTTTTTTTTGTCCTGGATCTACTTTTTTCCTATTTGTCTCTGAGTTCTCAGATGTTCATCTCCAGGCTCTTGCCTGATGCACAAGGAAGAAGTCACAATGAACACTTAAACCTACCTGCTGGCCTCTCCCTAGAACTCAGGACCCGACTTCCATCACGTTGTCTACCAGCCTTAGGATACACATGTCATATGTGACAGATCAGAGTTGGAAACAAAGGGAGATAAATTGCCTGAATCTCTTCTCCCTTTGATTTACAATATGATTATAATTTATAATAGTCAATTTCTATAAAGAAAACTTTCAAATCCTTGAAGGACATAAAATAAGTCTCTAGTAAGTAGAAATATATATGAGGTTCATGAATAGGAAGTTTAATATGCTAAACTTGTCAATTCCCACTGAATTATTTTATCATTCCAATGTGATTTTAATTGAAATGTATGCAGGCACACATTAAAAGTCCAGAATAACACAAAAATGCACCTGGGAGATTTTTATTACAGTAAGAGTGGATTTTCAGATTAGTGAGAAAAAGATTATTCAGTAAGCAGTATGATAAAATAGTAATTAGAGTAAAGGAGGACTTTTTAATTTACTCCACACCTCAAATAAATACCCCATACTCCAGGTGGATAAAAAAATTAAATTAAAAAATGAAATCATAACAGCTTTAGAAATAAAAAGCATGGGTCAGTATATTTACAGCCATTCTAAACTTGGTATAATAAAAGGAAGCAGAAAGAGAAAAGTGATACATTTGGCTACTTAAAACTTAGAAAGATTCTTTATGCCAAAAATGTGGAAAAATTAAGTCAAAAGACAACTGTATTGCATTTTGTGAATGTACCATATTTTTGTTACCCATTCTTCTGTTTATGTACACTTGAGTTGCTTCCATCTTTTTGGCTATCATAAATGATTCTACTATGAATATTCCTGTACAGGCTTTTGCTGGGACGTATGTTTTCGTGTCTCTGGATTGTGTACCAGGAGTGGGATTGCTGGACGGTATGGTAACTGTTACATTTTGAGGAGCTGTCAAACTGTTTTTCAAGTGGGCTGTACCATTTTAGAATCCTACGGACAGCGAATAAACCACTGATACATGCAACAACAGGAAGGAACTTCAAAAGCACAAAACTAAGTGGAAAAAGCCAGTCACAAAAGATCGTAAATTACATAATTCAATTTATATTAAATGCCTGGAATAGGCAAATCCATACAAACAGAAAGTAGATTCGTGATTATGAGGGGCTGGGGCAAGGGAGTAATGAGGAGTGAAGGCTAATGGGTGCAGGTTTCTTCTTAGGGTGACAAAAATGTTCTGAAATTAGTGATGAAATTAGGTAGTAATACAATTTAGCAATAGATATGCTGAATAGTACATTTTAAAAGGGTACATTTTATGGTAAGAAAAATGTGTCTCATAGAAGTTGTTATTAAAAAAAAAGACAAATGGAAAAGAGAGAAAATCCTTTTTATCACCCCACGCACTATGGTCAAAATGCATTTTTCGTAATTAAAAGGAGCTCGTTGTTGGGAAAGGTCAGGCAAAGATAGACAATCCAGTTGTCATGCCGGCGAGCAGTGCCCTATTTCACTCTGTCTAGAGAATGGAGAGTTAAAAAAAAAAAAGATGTTATTCTTTTGTTCCTATACCTACAAATGCTTTGAGCAACACTTTTCCATTTTCCCAGGTAGCACATTGGGGATATAATCATTTCTAAGTTTGTTCTTACAAAAGCTGTTTCTCTGGAAATAGACTTTTGTCAAGGGAATTTTTTTTTTAATCAAGCTATAATTAGACTTTACTTAATACACTCATAACTTTGCAACCCTGTGTATACGGCACACATGTTCTGATACTCTCCTGTGCCAACAGGGCACGTGTTCAGTAACCAAAACAGCTTTTAGATGTTGTCAGAGAGGCACCTTAAACCCTTTGATTTGCAGGAAGGAAAATTGTGTAGTTCCTTAATTACATAACACATGGGAGAAATGGCTGTCGAGGTTTTCCGACCTCCTTTCGCTATATTGATTTAGACCAAAATCCAGTAGCTCAGTCTAGGATCCTAAAGAAGCCTTTCTCTCAAAAGTTTTTGTTTATTATAACAAGTCATGGAGGAGAGAGGTATGAGGGAGGTAAGGAGACAGCAACACGGGGAAGGCATTTTACAACCCACAGACAAAAAGACCCCTGAAACGTACATTTCTTCAACATTGTATTTTTAAAGCTTACGCAGGCAGTCAACTTAAAACGCAGTGGCTACAGCTGCTACAGGAAAAACCAACTCTTACGGCAGCAAGCCTGACAAGGACTTGGGAGACCCACTGGACACGGCAGCCACAGTGATACTCCTGCAGGAAAGCCCCCTTTGGTGTTTGCTGTCAACAAGGTGTGTGTTAAGCCACCCGCCTGGAGACTGACAGGGATGCACTCCAGCAAGCAGAATTACCAGCCATTCACCCTCATGACAGCTTTTCTTTCTCTAAAGCTTCAAGACTTGGGGCAGAAAGAGTCTCATTTTAACAATTTCAAGTTGATTTCATACACAAGGACAAAAAAGACGAGATTCAAAAATACCCTTGGCCTCTTTAGAGTGGCAAAGAGAATCACAACATGTCATTTTAGAGACTAAATCACTAGGTGCAATATTCAGGTTTGCCCTCTGGAAAAGATCGGATGTTTCGTGCCAGGTGTTAAGTTATGGACGCAAATCTAAACGGGCAGTAAAATGCTGACTTTCAAAGAGCTGCGTTAACTTACAAGCCACTGACACACCTGCTATGCTCTAAGGGCCAACATCAGAGGCAGGAAAGAGTTAATTCCCTCCCAGTAAATCCCTTACTCAGGACCAAAGTGCTACCATTAGAAGAAGGGAATTAAAAATATATCCTATATTTGCCTATTAAGTATAGGCAACCTCCTTGGCTAAGTTTATTTTTAGGTATTTTGTTGTTTATGATGCAATGGAAATATTTATGCCAGTTATAAAATTCTGGTTTTTGAAGTGAAAAAAGAAAAAAGTGAACGAAGGGCTGCAAATGGCAAAATATCCTTCTTTCTTATGGGTGACCTGTATTCCACTGCATACAAATATGCTGCGTCTTCTTTATCTATTCAACTACTGATGTGTACATAGGATGCTTCCATATCTTGGCGATTGTAAATAATATTGCTGTTAATAGCAGGATGTATGCATCTTTTTGAATTAATTCTTATTTTGTGGTTGGCTTTTTTTCTTTGATAACTATGTAAGTTTAAAAGCTAAAGTTCTAAATGTTCTTAGAAACAATGAACAGTACATATGCGTAAATTAAAAAATATATGTGCAGTTAAAAAAAAAAAGAGCTATCAAGCCATGAAAAACGTGGAAGAAACTGAAAAGACATATTACTAAATGAAAGAAGCCAATCTGAAAAGGTTACAAACTGTATGATTTCAACCAAATGACAGTCTGAAAAAGGCACAGCTACAGAAATAATAAAAAGATCGTGGTTTCCAGGGCTCTGGGGGGAGGGAAGGAGGGAGCGATGAACACATGGAGCACAAGGGATTTTTAGGGCAATGAAATTACTCTGCATGACACTGTAGTGGTGGCTCCATGTCATTATGCATTTGTCAAAACCCATAGAATGTACAACATCAAGAGTGAACTCTAATGTAAACTATGGACTTTGGTTGATAATAATGTGCCCATGTTGGTTCATTGATTGTACCAAATGTGCCACACTGATAAGGGATGTTGAGGGTAGGGGAGTAGATACGTGTGGGTGGGGAGGGCTGTGTGCAAACTCTCTGTATTTTCTGCTCAATTCTGCTGTGAACCTGAAACTGCTCTAAAAAATAAAGTCTATTAATTAAAAAAAAGAAAAAAAATCCTATATTTATTGTTCAGCCTGCAGGAAAAAAAAACTTAATTTAAAAATATATAAATAGATGAGCTTTTGTAAATGATTCTTGTTTGCTCTTCAAATTTTTAAATTTCAGAAATGAATAGGAAGCCCTGTTCTTAGTAATTTTTATATCATGCTCTCCTCAGAAAATAAGGACCCAAGTAGCCATTCAGGAAGCCCTGCTCACATTGAGTAATTCATGCATTTTGAGACGTGAGCCATGCTTCTGCTACTGAGTGTTTCTACGTACCATCTGTGCTTCACATTCACATTCAGGGTTTACAGCAACATCATTGCAGCCAAGCTGGGGTCATTTAACACTATTTATCCTTACCTTGGATTTATCCTTGATTTCTCAAGAATAGAGACAGAATAAGGCAAGGGAAGGCATATAGAACACTTCATAACTGTGGAGAGTGTGTAGATGTCAGACACACTGAACAATCTTAATGCAGTGAAGGTTCAATTGAAGTCAGGATCTGGTTACAATCTAGTATTAATTTTCAGAAATATTCTCTCTCTCCCGACTTTTTTTCTCATTATTCTCCCATTTACCCTTTGTCTTACAAATACGTAATGATAAGAACCTCAGACCTGATTGGCCAAGTCATTTAATCACAGACATAAGCCATGGGTTTACTGCAGTTACCAGTTGAATCATTTTGACTAATCAATGCTACAGTAATTGGTAAACTTGCTAAAAGTACTTCCTTGCTGGATTAATGTTTTTCTCTAAGAAACTGTTTATTTATCTGAGTTGAAAAAAATCATCCCTCTGAAAGCATCAATCTTTTCAGGTTTAAGTTGATCTTAACAAATATATAGACTAGAACCTGCATGTACCCAATTTTATGAGTGAAAATTCATATTAAATGATCATGTGCTTCTTTATCAAAGTCGAGTACTGTTTAGGACACAAAACATTGCAGGGTCTTCATCTGGTAAAAGGGCAAAGAAAGCAAGGATCAAGTCATTTGACTCATTGAGGAAAATCACAAGAAAACAAAATGCTAAGTGATAAATACGTGATTTTCAGCACTTTTGATTTTCATTGACTTGCAATGCAGAGAAGAGAGGAGGAGCAGCCCCCACTTAAATCCATTCTGAGTGTAGGCTGCAGGGGCCTCATCTGGGTCTTCATGCTGGGGGTGCCTGCACAGACGGGCACGTTTCTGTAGAATGGTCAGGAGACACGGGCCGGTCTGACCTTGACTTTCTGCAGCCAGGCTGCTGTTGGTGTTAGCCAAGGATGCAGCCACTGCGCTCCTACACCCCTCGTCCTCCTGTAATCTTTTCCACAGCTCAGCAGGCACGAGCTTAGAGAACGCAAATTTAAGTAAACTTAATTCCATTGGAGTGAGTGGATGGTTTTAAAGTATTTTAAGAACAAGAATAGGCAGCTATCATATGCCACTCTTGTCTCCTCTAACACTATCAACCAATTAGAATTATATAATACATTACCTTTTGTTTATTATATGTCCCAAGCATTTTAAGCACAACTTACAATCAGCTTCTCCAAGTTAGTTCTATGAAATCAGTGGCATGAACAAAAATCTCAGGCCATGTTTGAAAAGGAATTGCTATATTGGTGGTCTCTAAACTTTTTTGATCATGGCTCACACATTTTAGTTACATACATGTACTAATATAATATGGACATCATAAAACACACACAAAACTGAAATAAAAGATTGGCGTGAAAAAGAGAAGTAATAGTTCCTTCCAGCACCGCGGTTTGGGACCTGCTCCCATGTGTTCTGTGAAAGGTGCGCTCTGTGGGAAAGCAGCACGCCTTGGTTTAGAGCTGCGCTGTTGCACACCTTCTCAGAGCCTTCACGGTGCTGTCACAAACCGTGAGTTCCTGAAACGGGAGTCGAGGTATATACAGTGTTTCAAAGAAAGGCTGAAGTCAAAGAGCGCTGGCTTCCAGATCTGGATTCCACTGCTCACAGACATACCACTTTTGACTAATTATTGAAATTCTTTGAGCCTCAGTTCCCCCATCTGCTTGGTGAATATAACGGCACCCCTCCCTGAGTTATCCGTGGATCACACAGGAAGGTGTAAAGTCAGAGCTCGGCTGAGGGCCTGGCCTCCAGCAAGCACCCAATAGACATGAGCTCACTTCAACATATTCTATTTTTTTTTTTTTTCTGGGCCACCTTGTTACCCTTTGCTGTGGAACACGCTTCTGGAAAGTTCCATATCAGACCATTCATTCACTGATGATTTTATTAGTTTATTTTTTCATTTTGACAAATACTCATTGACTTTCTTCTAAGCAGCAGGCGTAGTGGTAGGCTCAGGGCAACAGCTTAGAGGAATATTCTGAGGAACTGTCAAGTCATTTACAATTCAGCAAAAATTTGAGAGCCTGCACATGGCTGCAGCGGTGGCGAGGGCCCAGGCAGACGTGACAGCGACCTTCACACAGCGTGAGTCTGAGGGCAGGGGGGTGTGAGGGACGCCGATATTCAAAAGAGAAGAAAAATAGTGCGAACTGAGCGCTGTTGGGGGGTGGGGCTGGAGGATGAGGGGCGTCTGTCCCTGTCCGGTTTGTGCATCATTGTAAGCCGCTCTTACCTCATCCTAAGGAACATAAGAAGTCATTTGCAAGTGACTTTGATCATGGGGTGACAGAATATTAGAAAAGACACAATATGACACATCAGTGAGCGTCAACACACAGGCGGACCCCTGAGCGGGACAGGGCGGCCAGGCCCCAGGGGACTGCGCAGTCCGCCTGCCGCGCCGCCCCGCCGCCGTCGTTGATTTCATTCCTGACAATCAGTGAGTTTTATTGCCTCTTTATAAAATGCGGACTCTGCAGTTCCTCACGTAGCATAAATGTACTCCGGCTGTAACCAGTTTCCCTTTCTGTGAAGAGTCTTTCAGGAACAGCAGATGTGCCTACTCTGCCCTTGCTTGTCGCTGGCAGGCACCTCCCACCCGCTCTTAAACTGACCGAGCAGGACCTGATGGGTGTGGTGGGATCTGGCAGGATTCGTTTTATAGGAAACTCACTCTTTGTGGGAGGGCCTGGGCTGACAGACCTGCAGAGTGAAACTGTCCGCGGAGCCGAGGACAAGCTGCGGAGGTTTGTATTTTCACGCGTGGTTGAGGAAGTCAATTTGCCCTAAATACATTCAGGAGACAGTTCTGCCCCTGTTCATGGCCTATCCATTTTAAAGACATTTTTAATAAGCAGAAAATGCTTGTGTTGGGAGGAGAATTCTGTGAGGTTGCTAAGACAGTGACAAAGTGCTCTAATGAACAAAAAGAACATTTGGCCTTTAGTGTTTAGTGTTTTCCTGACTATTCCAGAGGCGAGCAGGAAGCGTTTGATCGTAAATATCCTCTGTTCGCTGTTTAAAAGCAGACAGTAACAGATGCATGGCTCCCGAAGACCAGAGGTGTGAAAATCCACGAACGAATTTCATTTTTTATTTAGTGCGATCGTTGGAAATTGCCACATAGGGATAGTTCTAAAAGGAGGGGTAATGTTTCATAAATAAGATCTGAAATTTACTGTTTTGTTATTTTTCTAATTTGGAAAAATATAGTTTTCATTTTGCTGCTTACCTTGACATTTCTTTTATAACCTTGGAATAATGTTCATGCCATATCTCCACTGGGTGGCAAAATAAATTTTAGAAGCATATAATTTAGTAAATCTTATAGGCTGAAATAAGATAAATAACACAAGAAATCCTGTACTTTTTCGCTCTTTGAGAAGGAGTCTAAGGGCTTATGAACAAAATCAGAAATATGTGAGAAAGTGTATCAGGGTACAAAGTTCAGGGAAATCTTGACATGGGTTGTATTAGTAAGGATTAGGCTGAACTACATATAACAGACAGAGCAAAATAACAGAAGTTTAAGCAAAACAGGTGATTTCTTCCTCATTAACAAAAAGTCTGTGGTGGGCAATCCCTGACTGCATGGCAGTTTGATGGTTACCAGGGATTTAAGCTTTCATCACCTTTTGCTTCACCATCCTAGCAGATACCTTCCGTTTTCAAGGTCACCTTACGATCCAAGACGATTTCTAAAATTTAAATCATCTCATCCACATTCCAGGCTTAAGAAAGAAGGAAGGTTGGGGAGGGGGTCAACCTCTTACAGAGTTTTTCTGGAGGTCAGTACAGCACGGTAACACTGCTGCTTACTTCCGATTGTTCCTAATTTAGTCCCATGGCTGCACTCTGCTGTATGCGAGGCTGCAGCATTTAAGCGAGGTACATTACTGCTTCAACTAAAATGAGGGGTGTATTCATTAAAAAAGAGAGAATATATTGGTCAAACAACTAGCAGACTCTGCCAGAACAGGTATAATTCCCCAAGTCAAAAAATAAAGTTATTATCTCATTGTTTTTAACAGACATGTGTGTGTGAATGTATATAAGTAGGTGTGTGCACATATATATAACTAAATCTGACACCAGTCATTGGTAGGGTGCATAAAGCCTTTAGAGAAAGATTATGGCGTTAACCATAGACACTGGAGCAATTTCCACACCTAACGAAAGACTTTGATCGGAAAGTATTTCCCAGATATTTATGTGTATATTTTTAGAGACTCATTTGCTTATAAACACAAAGTACTTGTAATAATTGTTGGAACATTTACCTTAACTTTGCCCTGCTGAAACTGCCTCTTGCATAAACAGAGGAAAGGTGCTAATCCAGTGTGCCAGTGGATGCGCTGGCAGGAGTCCATCGAGGCCACTGTCTAGAGCATTTCAGTGGACGTTGAAACATGCACTCATTTTAATTGCTGCTTTTTTGTATGTATCAATCTAGCTTTTTATCTTTACAGATACTGAAGCAAGAAAAAAAGTGAAAGGCCAGAGAGGTACAACTTCCTCCTGAGAAAAACGAAGGGCAGTTCCCTCAGTTCTTAAGGAAGAGAAAACTCAGACCATTCAAAGGTTGCCTTCAACCCAGACAGAGCAAGTGCATTCACTTCCCAGAGTGATTTTTGTGTGGACACAATTGCATCTGTCTCCTTACTCTCTTCTGAGATTGGGTCTGATCTTTTTAATGGTTCTTTGTAACCAAGAGCTGGAAAACACAGGATTTAAATGTAGTGGGGAAGGAGGGATACTGAGCTGAAGTGAACAGCTGCTCAGCCAAGTAGCTGTTGATTTGGAGAGGAAAAGCTGGATCATATCCGAGTGGTTGCTATCAAAAGAGTTACAAGCTTACCTGACAGAAAAGTACCTGGATTTGAAATACGCCATCACAAAATGCCAGCCTGACATTAAACTGCTTTATAGAGGTCTCGTGTCCTTAAACAGCCTGCTGATTACCTGTGTCCCTGGGGTGCTGCCCTCCTCCCGGATTTCACAATACCCTGGCTTGTCTCTAATCACTGCAAGAGTGTCACCAACTTTGAAGATTTCTTGAAAGGAACTTAATTTTGATTTCCTTTGCCATCCTAGGCCATTTTCTTTCTGGCTGGGATGGAGAGCCAGCCTCCTTTCCCACAACAGGGTGCGGCAGCTCCCTGGAAGTGTGAGAATCCTGACTTGATGTCCTTAAAAAGACGAAAGCATTTTCTATATGATCAGTGATGGATTAGGAACTCTCCATGAGTGATCTCATTTAATTCTCATGAAACCTCTCAGGGAGGTTCTGTTACTGTTAGGGCAGGCAGGTAGCTAGATATGAGCAGAGAAAGGGGGAAACAGGCCAAATGGCAGGAAACTATCCATCTTGTGAACAACGGGAGTCCCTGGACAGATCAAGAAAAACAGGATTCTCTGAACTGATAAGAAACCATACATTCGGGGTTGACAAGTGTCCTGGAGGCAAAGAAGTGTGGGACAAGACAGGAATCCTCACCATCCGAAGGTAACTTTTCATTTATTATGATCTCCGTCTGAATGTAACCTTTTGTTCATCATGACCTCATCTGACTTCCTGATCAAGACTAAACCAGGACAAAAAAATCATTCCACCCCTCCAAGGAAGGTGGAGCTGGGATGAGGATCAGAAAAGATGACTTCAAACCCCTCCTGCCAATGAATATTCTGCCCATTCATTTTTACACCCATAAAACCAGACTGGCAAAGAAACCTGGGGCAGCCACCCAACTAGGTCTGTCTGCTCTTCCCTTGAGAGTGTACTATTCCTTAATAAATCTTTACTTTGCTTTCTTGGCCTCTGCGCCTCATTTCTGAATTCTTTCTGCAATGAGACAGGAGCCTTCTTGTGGACAACATTACTAGACTCACTGAAGTTGAGGTTCTGAGAGGCCACGTGACTGGTCTGTGATCACTCTGCTGCCTAGGCATCCGGAGAATGGGGATTTTAACCTGGGACACTGATTCCAGGGCATGGGCTCTCAATCAGGATGTTACGGCGCCTTCTTCAAAGCCTGTGTGCATTGAGTGATCTAGGTTGGGAGGATAAGGTAAATTAAGAAATATTTATAGAGGGGACACAAGAGGGCAAGAGACATGAGAAAGCATGCCCCTTTATCTTTAGAATAATAATAATAAACAAATGGGACCTAATTAAAATGATAAGCTTTTGCATGGCAAAAGAAATCATAAGCAAAGCAAAAAGATAGCCTATGGAATGGGAGAGAATATTGGCAAAAGATGAGGCTGACAAGGGCTTAATTTCCAGAATATATAAACAGCACATACAACTTAATTAAAAAAAAAAAAGAAGCAAATAACCCAATCTAAAAATGGGCAGAAGGCCTAAACAAGCAATTCTCCAATGAAGACATTCAAATGGCCAATAGGCACAAGAAAAAATGTTCAGTATTGCTAATTATCAGAGAAATGCAAATCCAAACCACAATGAGGTATCACCTTACACTAGTCAGAATGGCCATCATTCAAAACTCCACAAACCATAAATGCTGGAGAGGCTGTGGAGAAAAGGGAACCCTCCTACACTGTTGTGGGAATGTAGTTTGATGCAGCCATTATGGAAAACAGTATGGAGATTCCTCAAAACACTAAAAATAGACTTACCATATTATCTAGCAATCCAACTCCTGGGCATATATCCAGAGGGAACCCTAATTCAAAAAGACACCTGCACCCCAATGTTCATAGCAGCACTATTTACAATAGCCAAGACATGGAAACAACCTACATGTCCATTGACAGATGACTGGATAAAAAAGTTGTGATATATTTATACAATGGAATACTACTTAGCCATAAAAAAGAATAAAATAATGCCACTTGCAGCAAATTGATGGACCTGGAGAATGTCATTCTAAGTGAAGTAAGTCAGAAAGAGAAAGAAAAATACCATGTGATATCACTTATAAGTGGAATCTAAAAAAAAGAAAAAAAAAAAGACAAGCTTATTTACAAAACAGAAATAGACTCACAGACATAGAAAACAAACTTATGGTTACCAGTAGGGGAAGAGGGTGGGAAGGGATAAATTGAGAGTTCGAGATTTGCAGATACTGTATATAAAATAGATAACTAAGTTTATACTGTATAGCACAAGGAACTATATTCAATACCTTGTAGTAACTTACAGTGAAAAAGAATATGAAAAAGAATATATGTATGTTCCTATATGACCGAAGCATTGTTCAGTACACCAGAAATTGACACAACATTGTAAACCGACTATACTTCAATAAAAAGAAAAAAGGAAAAAAAATTGGTAATGAATGCCACTAGTGCCAAAGGGGTAAACTTTTTTTAAAATCTTTTTTTTTGGTTTTGTTTTTTGGGAGGGAGGTAATTAAGTTTGTTTCTTTGCTTGTTTGTTTGTTTATTTCTTAATGCAGGTGCTGGGGATTCATGCTAAGCCAGCGCTCTGCCAATGAGCGAGTCCTCCGTTTGTTTAATCTTTATGGTGAAAATAAAGATGAAATAAGTCCCATCCTTAGTTGATTAAGTATTAATACCAAGTACTTTGAATCATTTCTGAAATAGTTACAGACACAGTTCTTTCTGTACATCAAATTCAACACTACGTTCTTAGGAAATTTCTTTCTTAATGATTTTATATTACAGCTTCTTGCACAGTTTTGTAATATAAAGTTTCCACATACTGGATTTTCCTAAGGAGAGGAACATGGCTTTCATTTCTGATTTAGATTCATGGTATAAAATAACCATGTCACGGGTTTTGTTATCTTTAGACAAACACAACTTGTCTACGATACATAGGTTTGCTAATGTTATATCCTCCGTTTGCCAAAATGATGCAAAATAAGTTGAATTTAGGTATTATTCTGATTTTCCTTTGTTACTCTTTGAGCATTAGAATGCCCTTGAGGTTTTATAATAAAGAGATTTTCTGTGGTCTAACCTCAGGGAAAACTTATCACCTCCTTTGTAATTACTCAGTGGGTATGAGAAATACCTGCTCAGTGATTCACCTCTTTAATGGGTCTTGTCTTGACTGCCTTGAAAGGAACCAAGAAAAGGATTTGACAGGTTTGCTCAGTCAGGTGCAGTCCTTGATTTTACCGAGTGACTTTCTTTCCTCTTGACCCCTTTCTACCTGGGCTCCATGCTTCACAGTCAAAAGCTCTCACCTTCAGTGCAGAGGAGTCCAGACCTCCCAAACGGGCAGAGGCAGATGATGTCTGTCCCAGATTTAGGGACACAGGTGGCACCATTCCCACAGGGGTTGTTTTCACAAGTCGCAAACTGGCACAGCTTGCCCGAATACAGCCTTGGACACTCACAAAACCAGTTTTCTCTGTCACTGAGAAGGGAAACATAATTATAAAATCAGAGAACAAAACAATTGATGTTTTACACACACATACACAGAAATAAAATTACAATTGCATCTTGTCTAGTAAGTGGAATTTTTTCTTCTCTTTCTCCTTCAGTGTTCTTAAACTTTTAAGTATTTGTAGCTGTGTCTTGTACATTGGAAGCAGATTAATAGCTTTTTAGGTTGCCTGGAGCCATGCATTCTATTTTAAGCCATCTATTTTTATTTTGGATTTATCTCGTCTTTTATTTCCCATCAGGTGCCTTTTCCGGGCTTCATTAAGTATGTGCGGTGCTGCCTCAATAAAGTGCCTCAAGTATCTATTAGAAAAATTCATTTTAGGCTCAAAGCTCAGAGGAGAATTCCAAGCTGGTGATAAACTTCTCCCACTGAGGACAAGTTCTCCAAGAGCCACGCTGGTGGTAATTTGGAAGGAGAAGCACGGTGGGGGGTGTAATGACGACACGACCCTCCAGCTTCAAATGTGGTTTGGTGGCCCCAGACTGAGAGCTGCCTGTGAAAGCAGAGCTCAGGAAAAATACTCTCAGAGGCTGGGGGAGACAAAATCCAGCAGGCAGAGTGACTTGAGTCTGTGATTTCTGTCTTCCTGCAACTATGCTCCTTTTAAAGGAACAGCTGTTTTGTTTTTCCCTTACAGACCCACCCCACCACCAATCTCAGCCTGCACTGACTGGGAGGCATGGACCCCAACCTGGTGTCAGTCACAGTGGTGAGTGCAGGATGGAGATGAGGGCCAAGCCAGGCGCACCAGCTTTGGTGCTGGGGTTGCTAGACAGGTAACTGCTGGCAGCAGATGCTTATGCAAAGGGCTGAGAATAAATAACAAATATGTAGCAGCGAAAATACAAGAGACTGGGAGAGAGAGATAGATGATTGGTGACGTTATTTGGGTGCTAGATCCAACCATTACTCAACAGTTATGCAAGTTAGTTATTTTAATCCCCTTTAGTTTTAAAGCCAGTTTGAGCTGGGGTTTTGTCACTTGCTTTAAAATGAATTCCATTTACTATTGATGTCTTTTCCCCTTTCTCCTTATTACCTTAGTAATTACCTTAGTAATAAGGAGAAAGTCGCCCACACACCTTGCCATATATGGATCTATACGGATGTAGGTTTTTATTTTTCCTACTTTCTTCTTCTCTTTAAACATGACTGTTAACTCTGAGGGACAGATGCCAGGACCACCCTGAAAATTAGGAAGTTAGCATCTTTTGTCTTCCTGACCCAGCCTCCCAATCTGGTTGTAGACCTTACCCACACCATGGAATTCTCCTCTCATCTTTCTCTTTCTAGTCTCTTGGTACCCTCTTCATATCTTTTAAACCCCTTATTCCAAAGTAAATTTGCTCACAGCAAAGTATCGGATTCTTTCATAGTCGTGAATACCTGACTTTGAAATCTAAAGAGGTTGCCCTTTCCAAAAATGTCTAGACTTTTGTATTATTTCTCGATGTTAATGGAATGAAGCACCGTGGAGAAAGTAAGGATCAGATAGCAGGGAAGGCTAGCTCTGGTGGGGAGAGGCTTTGAGACCCTCAGATTCTGCCGACACATACAGTGGTCCTGCATGTAAGCGATCAGTAATTCACTCATTTTATAACTTTCCTGGCAACTTACACACAGACAGATACAGAATCTCATAGGTTTCCAGAGTTGGGAAGAAATTAAAACTCAATGTCACTAAGATGGTTATAAAGTGCCCTAGACAAACTTTTCTGTTCCTGACAATAAAACAAAGTTTTGAGGACTGTTGAGCCATGCTGTTCTTTCTTGCCTGAAAGTAGTGGTGAAAGAAAAGCTGGACCACCTGGTGGGTAGAGAGATACCTTCTGGGGTGACTTAAAGTGTTAGCTAGGAGCTCAGCATTGTTTGGGACCGTGGATAAATGTAATGTAACTTTCCGTCTATTCGCCTAACCTGGAGCTGAAAGCTCAGTATTAAGCAGATGCATTCTAGGACAGAGTCTAAGAGCATAACACTATTGAAGGCTGCCTTCTAGAAAGACCAACTTTGTCTTTTTATAGTAAAGGAGAACGCCACATACGTGAAAGTCAAATGAACCTAAATACTGACTTAAGTGCTTTAATCTCATAGACCCAACCAGATTTGAAATGCAGGAAAGATGTTCCTGTGTTAAGCCAAGAAAAACCTTCATTTTCATCATGTCCCTTTGATAAGTCAAGTCTCATTTCCTTTTTGTTTCATCAGGTGTTGGGAGAATTTGCTTGTATGAATTCACCCGAAGATGACTAACAGTCTCCGTCTGTACGTCAGCAGGCAGCCAGAGCAGAGAGCGGAACAGAGATTCAACAGAAACACTCCATGAAAGGCGAGAGACACCTTCTCTGGCTAAGCACCGGCAAGCGCCCAGAGCCCTCTGGCCCTTCCTGATCCTCCACTGGGAGTCAGCTTTAACTAACTGAGATTTTGCCAGATGATGGCGCCTCTCTGCACTTCACTTCAAACTGTGCCTTCACATTCCAAGAGTTCTGGAGTGCCAGATACTTCACCAATAGTTTTCATAAAACTGAACTTTGCTACCAGATCTATTTCACCCAAACCTAAAGGTCTCTCCTATTCAGATCTTGCCAAAGATCTCACCACTAAATCCCAACTTCTTCAGAAGCTAGCAAGTCAGCTGTTTGTGAGGTCACCTGACTTACTTCGATGCCTCTCCACCCCGCAGCAAATGGCAGCGTCCACCAGGAAGGTGAGTGCCCCGAGGCTGAAGGACCTTTTGTAATGGTCAGTTTTCGGAAATAGTGATTAAAACAATGCTACCCTCTCTGACCCAGTTTACTTCAGATGTTGTAATACTGCTGTGAGTTTACTGGGCACTGTTTAATGAGTTGGGGGGGATAGGTCAACATAGAATATGGAAACCTATAGAAAACCGTTTTGCAAGTCTTCGTGTAAGGAGGTGAGGCCATTTTTCTGAACTAAAAGTAGGTTTGGGGAAGAACTCAGGCACTGGGGCAGTTTCACCTGTGTTCCGGAACACCTTGTTTACTGCAGTTGCTATCAACCAGTCTTTTGTGTGCATCTCGTCACCGACAGAGCCATGTTCTGTGGGATAAATGAGACTTCTGCTGTTGTTGGTGGAGACGGCATAAGCGCATGAACTAACCTCTGTTAGAAAGAGCACGTGTGTGTGTGTGACGAGAGAATTTAGGCAGCAGCAAGGACTTTAAGGCCTTCGTTCTGTAATGCGTGGATTCAGATGTCAGGGGCTTCTAAAAGCTGGCCCTTCCTACAAAATCTGGGGAATTTAAAATGCAGATTTCTGGGCTCCACTTGCCCTCTGACAGTCTGGTTTAGGAGATCAGGGGTGAGGCCCAAGATTCTGCATTTTAGAAATGTTTTCAGGTGATCTCTTGCGTAGCCTGTTTTGAGCTTTAGCCAGCTCTCCTGAGACCAATTTTCTCTCCTGAGTAAAAGCTTGATGGGTGTTAGTTACTACTGTGTTCCTAGCAGGATTTCGGGGCAGTATAATTTTCTTTCTCTTCTGGGGCATCATTTGGACGTTTGACTAACATACATCTGAAAACATGGTATTTACCAATCAAAGTACAAAGATTAGAGGGTTTTTATTTTATAGGTGCCTTATAGGGTCTATTGCATGTACATTCCTTGTGACAACAACATGAAGTAGGAAAAAATTCACTCATTTTAAAGCTTAGTTAAAAAAATCTACCTAAGTGTATGCAAACATTTGTATGTTTTGTACTGTAATGGCTACAGCATCTTCAATGACAAGTCATAACACAGTCAGCATGTCAAATGACTGTCATTAAGTTTCTATGGTTATTAAAAATTATCTTTAAGAAATTTAGCTGACTTAAAAAAAAAAAACAAAACCAGACACTGGCTTGAAAAGAATGCTCCCTATTTACATAGCACAGCCAGATGCCTGAAAACCTCCTTGAACTAAAAGGGCTCCTGCATGTGTTAACGTAAAAAATAAGTAACTCCTCTGCACTCCTTGTAGCTCAGGGATCATTAGTGGGTTTCAAAGTTGACCTCCCACAGTATCAAAAGAGAGAGTCTCGGCAGGAAAATGTGCAGAAATGAATCCTTTTGAGCAAAGTCTCTAGACAGCCCTAAAAAGTAAAATTAATCTTGGCAGAAATAACCCGTCTCTATGTTCAGGCTCTTCTATTGATAGCACCACAGCACGGGCTTAAGAAAGAATGTAAATGAGGTCCCGAGTGGCTGAGGTTCAAGCGGGATTTCCATTCTGTTTCCATGGGTTTCACAACACACAACCACCGTGCAACCGTACCCCCCCAACACCCCCGCTCCGTCTTCCTTAAGAGTTTTGAACTCCTTCCAAGTGAGTTTTCAGCTGTGTGTGGAGACTTGCTGCCCCAGAACCACACAGTTTAAGACAGAGCTGCCTAAAATGATGCTGCTTTGTGCAACAAAGCACACCATCATATTGGACAATTTTCATTTTTAACTTTTTCTTTTCAAAAGTAGCCAAACATGAAAACAATAGAAAAAAATGCAAAACCCAAATTATCTCAAGGTGGACTAGAAAAGTGAACTTGGAGCCATGCCGTGTGCACAATCTGCCTGGGAACAGAGAGCCCAGGGGAAGTGTCCTTCTGCTTCGGGAGCTTTTTGTTTTATAAGAAAATCATTCACAAAAGGCAGAAGCAGAGGAGATGAAAAAGGATAAGAACAATAATAAAAGTCAAAGAATCACACCTGAAGAAAATATAAAACATACATAACACATAATTCACAAACAATGTATTTTTATTTCTTCCTTTTCTAGGATCCATCCAATTCCCTCTCATGAGTATTTTGTTAAGAAACATTGTATTTATGTTATAACCCTTCTTCTTCCCCCTCTCAGAAAATATCAAACCCCAAATGGGGAGCTAACGTAGGAAAAGTGGCCAAAATCTAAGTAAATTAAATAAGATGTGCATGAAATTGTGCCTACCACAGCACGTAGCACTGGTCAGCTGGTCATTATATTTTAGGGAAAAGAAGAGGGCAGAGGTGAAATATACAGTTAATTGAGCCTGAGTCAGTTAGTGGTGGGATAAGAACTGTAGAATGGAGACTGGTACAAAGGGAAGGGGGCTGGGAAAGAAGGATGAACTGGAGGGTACTGATGGGTGAGAAAATAGAATGATGCATCAATACTGTTGAATGAATGCATCATTTCAATGTCTAAAATTACCTCCCCCAATTGAAACAAAAAAAATCTCAGGGACTTGAGATTAGACTTTGTGCCCAAGAAACAATTTCAGAGTAGTTTTCTTACTCTGTGTTCATTGCATAATTAGCCACTCTCCAGTCCCCTGCACTGTAAGGGCAATTTGGGCAGGATTTAATGTAATGGCATCAGTAAACACAATGCTTGTGAAGCTCTGGAGTTCTCAGATAATTTCCTATAAAGACAATGCCCCTATTTGGAGGCTATTTAAGGCTAGGAGAAGCTTTTAAAATGTTATTTTCACTCCTACTAAAGAGAAACAAAAAATTCTAAGATATTTAAGCCGACAAAGTGGTGTTTCACTCATTCCCTTGGCCTCAGTAATGCTTACACCATACGGTTTCTACACAGCTGTTTCCACAGTGAATTCATCTGTTGTCAGGAAGGTGGGAATCTGGCATGCAATGCTGATGGCTGTTCTTTTTTTCAAAAAAATTTTTGGTGGGGGTGGTAGTTTGGTTTTTATTTATTAATTTTTGATGGAGGTACTGGGGATTGAACCCAGGACCTTGTGTGTGCTGAGTGCCCACTCCACCACTGAGCTATGCCCTCCCCCAGCTCTTCTTTTCCAATATTAAAAACTATTAATAAAATTGCTGTGGGGGAAACTTATTCCTCAAAAACATAAAGAATAGTAAATAACAACTCTCTAGATATACATTTATGAACACTGAAACAGTTTTATAAGCATTGCTACATTTTCAAGTTTGCAAAAATAAATGTAAAATTTTGCAGTTTCTCCCTTAGTCCAGGTCCTCTTTTTCCTTAAGTCTTCATACTCTAATTTTGGGTTGGGAAAAAGCAAGAAATTTAAAAGAGTTCTTGCCTCTTATACTCTTACACTTTTTAGGCTTACTCTTATACTGCAGTTCGCATCTCGTGAGGTCCTCAGAGGGCAAGTGCCAGAAGTACCCCCCGCCTGCAGCTTCCTGGGGAGCCTCTTCCACACCCCGGAGGTTAGCTTCCTCTCCCAGCCCCAGCCTGTGGCACCTCCATGAACTTTTCTACACTCAATGACCAGTCTCTCCAAGGTGGTCTAGATACCAGCCAACGGGGTGTGCATCTTCCAGATTTGTTCCTTCCTTGGGAATTCTTCCTTAGCCCGAGAAGTAGGGATTGTGCCCTACATTTGTACTCAAACTCGTTAATGTACTCTTTACCTTTTAGGAGTTAATCCTCTGTTACTTGTTAGTAATTCTTCATGTTACACTTTCCTAAATTACTGCGTTACTTAGCCAGTTGTGTGGAGGTTATGAAGGAAATCCAGGCAGAAGTGTAGATAAGCCTAATGGAAACAGGCATGGAGAGAAATGGTTTGAAAGGTGCTTAGAGGAAAAGTGCTTGTCTAACTGATGATTGGTTTCTGACTTGGGCAACTGAGTAGATTTTGATGACATTGTTGGAATGGAAATGTACAGATTTAGATGTACAGGAAGTAGATACTGAGCTCAATTCTATACGTATATTATTTGAGGTATCCATGGAATCCTAGTGATACATGAGGTAGTGTTAAGATAATTTATAAATGTAAAAACAATTTGACTTCGATTAAAATTACGAGAACTGTGGGTAACAATGCTGGTGGGTGTTGAGAGACAGGTGAAGGAAAATAAACTTTGACTCAAATACCTAAAGAATTTAAAGTGCCAAATCAGCTACTTACCATATCAGTGAAATAAGAAAGGTTGTGCTAAAAATATTTATTAATTATACTTTTGTTATCACTGCATGGAAAGAACCCTTGTGTGAGGGAAGATGGTATGGCCAAGTTCTTTTTAAGCTTCAAGGAATGCATACTCTCGCATTGATTAATAGATACCATACATGAAATAGCTGTTCTTCCTGAGAACAGTTTGGTTAACTTCTCAGAAGTTTGGTCAACAGCCGGAAGACAGCTGACTGAATAGAAGTCACCCCAGCTCGTTTTCACACAGCAGTTGGTGAAGATGACGGTGACGATGATGATAATTTAATCTAAAATGAACCATCTTGGATGAGCGCTCAGCGGACAGGATGTCAGGACAACAGGAGTAAACAAGGACTATTCCAAGCAAACTGGGGGCATGGTTGTCCTCCGGTTGGGGTCATAGTGTTTCCCCCGAGCTCATTGTGATACTGGATTTACGGATTCAATAGAAAGAGTTCCCAACTTAAACTAATTCTGAAGTAGAAAGGCTATGATTTTATTTGAACTGCTGTACTATCTGGAAACTCATTCTACTAGGCTTCAAATTTACATATATTTAGGGCATGATCTTAGAGTATTATTTTGTGTTAAGTTGATAAAACTGAAATACAAAACTCAAGAACAGAAAACAGCTTTCCGGAAAAAGGAACCACTGATAATAAATCACCGCTTTGCTCCCTTTGATGTAAGTGTGTTGCTTTTCCTTTTTTCTTTTCCCTTTAATCCTGAAAGGGATAATTTGAGTTTTAAATGCAAGAGGTTGAGAGTGGCTTCAGGCTTTTCCAATTAAAAGTTTAAGTTTTCAGGTTCTTTGCCTTGGAAAAGACTAAATCTCTTCTTGGAATTGATTGACACGAGGTTGAAATGGACTGCGGTATTTCTTTGAAAACCATACGCAATGGCCAGCCTTCATCAAAAGGTGTTGGCTGGAGGCAAGCTTCTCAGTTCAGTGACCTTTTGGATGGTAAAGGACAGTTTTAAAAGGCACTGATACCTTGTTAACACTTTTTTTTTTGACACCTTATTAGATGTGACAATGTTCTTTTACATTAAGTGGATTAAAAAAAAAGTCAACTTTCCTTCTGTTTCAAGAGTTTCAGTTAGTTTCTTTCTCCTCAATTACTCCATCAGATGGACTTGATAAAATTTTGCTATTTGGGGGGGATCATTTTAAGCCTCTTTCCCAGCAGTGTGTTATTTTTAAAACTCCAATGATTCACCATAAAATGCATCTCCATCTGTAGGAAGCAATTCCTAATTTGCTTCACTCAACAAACCCAAAACTGCTAGGCTCACTGTAGCACAGAAAGAGAACTGGTTTGAAAAGGGGTTACTTCCTGGGTTCAGAAAACCTTCTCCTGAGACAGGTTGTGGCACAGAGTAGATCTCTGAATGCTAAAGGCTACTTTTATTTTTACTTTTTTTTTTTACACAAATTATTTGAAGTTTTATTTCATTGATTTGAAATATTTCCTGGTAAAAAGGTTGTATTTCCTGGTAACTAACACATGTGAGTTATTTTAGTTGTTGGAAACTCTCCAATCAGTTCAAACTGAGTTACATTTTTCTATGCAACTTAAAATAGCTTTTGGATAGACACATATTTAAATAGTTTCTTCTAAAAATTTATAAATCTTGAATTCAATTCTGATTTCATTTTATTTAAAGTTAATCCCTCCCTCTCCCCTTCGATGGTACATATTTGCAAAATATCAGTCTTCAACACACAGAAGTTATTTCTATTACTCACATAATCGAGTTGAATTTTTAGGTCAATTGAGTTTATTTATTTATTTTTATTTATTTATTTGTTTGTTTATTTACTTTTACACTAAAGTATAAAATGGGCTAGCAAATCTTCATGTATCTTAATTGTTTTAAATCTAATCAAAGTAAAATAGAAACCAAAAAAGCAGGTCAGGGGACAAGGAGTGGTTTGCCAGTTTAATCACCTGTCAGAAGCTATCGCTGTCCTTGAGATTTAGAGAGGTTGAGTATTCCACAGGATTTTAAAAGATAGAACAGAAGTTATCTTAATCCCATGTCAGCATTTACTTGAAACTAGTTTAGCCTTTCACACTAGAAAGAGACACACTAGAACTTTCAATTGAAAAAAATCCTGCAGCTGCTTTCAAACTCTAATATCTAAAATCAAGTTATCTCTTTCTCAAAAAAGAAAAAAAAAAAAAAAAAGAACTAGCTAATCTGTAAGCTGTTCAGAAGTCATTTATTCTCAGAAGTTTTGTTAGTGAGTTTCCCAGTTCCTTCAGGAATCCTCTAGGTATGAAGCTGTATTATAATATGTAAAACAGACTATTTAAGGGATGCTTTGTTTTATTACAAACGGTGCCAGTCAATTCTCCAATGAATAGCTTCACACAAATATTTTTCATGGATATCTCATTTGCCAAGAGCAAGGCTGTGACGTTGTGTTTGGTTTTGAACTAAAGTAAGTTCATTGCAGATGCGCTGTAAGCCTCCTTGAGGGGCAAAGGGGCAGGCCTTCTGCCCACTCTGCCTTAACCAGAGCTAGTTCACTTTCATGGTGAATCATTCATTTTTTTTTTTTTTGCTCACTCAGGCATTTATAGGCTTCTTCTCTGTGCCAGACAGAGCCAGGCACTGTTACATCGTGATAAATAAAATAGAAATTACCCCACTTTGTATTCAATGTACAATCTGAGTGGGGAGATAGGAATTAAGAAATTAAGTATAAAATTATAAATTACATTAAGTCTAAGAAAGAAATCACATTATGCTGCAGGAGGGATGAGTGATCAGAGGGGAATTTTCAGTAGAACTAATAATTAGTTAATAATTAAACAAATATAAAAAGTAAAAAATTGGCCTAGGTGAAGAGTGGGGAGTTTCAAAAATGTGTTTCAGAACATTTATGAAGCCCCAGATATGAGAGAAAACCTGACATATCCCAGGACTCAAAAGCAGCCATTTTTGCCTACAGTTCAGAAACAAGGAAGGGATATGAAGAACAAAGCAGAGGGCTAGATCATGCAAGGATGTCTCCGATTTTTTTAATAAAAATATGCTCAACATTTAACGTCAATATATTTATTGTGATATTTCCCCCCATCAATTTGTTAGAGCAGGCAGATAGCTAGATATGAGCAGAGAAAGGGGGACCCAGGCCAAATGAAAGGAATTGGGCAAAAAGGAGGGGCATGAACCAAATACAGGAAACCCTACATCATGTAAACCACACGGGTCTTGGGCAGACAGAGAAAAGCAAGAATCTCTGGGCTGATAAGCTGTCACACATTTTGGGGTGACAAGTGGCCTGGAGGCTGACAAAGGTGGGAGGAGGCAGGAATCTCTAGTGTCCGAATGTAACCTTTTGCTCATTATGCCCACATTTCAATAAAATTAGCCTTGCAGACTAGAAGTACTCATCATGCACTGAGGCCATGACACTTCCCATCTAGACTAAATAAGGACAAAAATCCTCCTTCCTCAGGAAAGATGGAGCTGGGGTGAAAATCAGGGAATAGGACCCCGAACCCTTCCCTCCCCGATGAATATTCTGCTCATTCATTTTTACGTTCTATGTAACTTGCCAAAGAAACTCAGGGCAGCCGCTCACCTGAGCCTGCCCGCTCTCCCCTTGAGAGTGTGCTCTCCATCCCTTAGTAAATCCCCACTTTACTTAACATCTGCGTCTTGACTCTAAATTCTTTCTGCTGCAGAAGAACCTAATCGCTGGCAACAAGCTGAGCAAAGTGATACTCTGTACAAAATTTCTACTGTACATCATAATATAGTATTCACCTAGGTTCAATGCATACCACAACCCTCCCTAGCTTTTAAAGCAACGGCTTCCTATTGCATTTGGAACAAAATTCAACTTTCTTTACCAGGGCCACCAGGACCTACAGGGCTAGACATGATCTGGCCCCTGCTTCCCTCTCTGATTCATCGTGTTCACCCACCCTTCACCCAACCGTGATGTGTCCCTGCAGCCCCCACTGACGGGTGCAGCTACCCTGGGCAGTTCCCTGGAGGCTCAGGCTCACTGCACTTGTGAAATATTCCTATTTATTTATTTTTCACTAATTTAGTTGATTACTCATTTACTGTCTGCTGACCAGAATGTAAGCTTCAGGAGAATAGAACCCTTACTGCACTACAAAGAGTTGTGTTCTCAGAGCTCAGAACGATGGCTGGCATGTCATGGGTACCCAATAAATGTGTGCTGAAGGAATTACCAAATGAAATTATATGCATTTTCCAGGTGAAATAAAATACAGAATGTAGTATTTTTCTTTTAATAACGTATACCTGAGGCAATCTCCTATGTGTTTCTACTGCTAAGGAGCTATATATGTAAGTTGTATCAAGCAAATGGAAAGAAGACAAAAAAGCTAGAACTTTAAATGGAGCTTTCTTTTACTGACAACTGTCCACTTATTTTTAGTTTTACTGAAAGCTCCTGACAGGACAGTGATTACCTTTGTGAGAAAGAACATGAATTGGGAGCATTCTGGGGAGCAGGGGATGTTGGATATCTTGACTTGGGTTGTTATTACACGGGTGTATACTTTGTATATACGTGGGAAAATTCACTGAGGATGCTTCACTGTATGCAAGTTGCCTTTAAATAAAAAATTTTAAAAAGTCTTGACCTGCTTTGGTTCTTGGGGAGCAAAAATATTTTCTGCTTCATTGAGAATATAAAGTCTTCTTTCATGTCTGTTTATTTTTCAGCTAGTTTATCAGTCCTGAGGTTTTAAATCTTAGTAATCAAAGAATATTTTGGATACATTTTTGTATTTAAGTTATCAAATTCACATTATTTATCCCAGTGAAAGATCAATCTATACCACATAAATTCCTGGAGAGAAGGAATCTTTCTTCCATGGGTTTTTTGTTGTTGTTGTTGTTGTTAAAATATGAATTTTGATAGTGGAGAATGCATATTAATTTAAATTAATTTATCAGCTATTACAAAAATGATATATGTTAAAGTCCTTAGCATTGGCCCTGTGAAGAAATGCTCTATTGGCTGTGTGGAGAACTTCCATTTTTATTAAATTTGTATCTGCCTGTTCTTTCTATTTGGGTCTCATGCTAAATTACCTGGCTAAATTAATATCAATTTAAGTGTAGTTTCAAAATGGAAATTTAATATCCTCCAATGTATTAATCACAAATTATATGCTTTACAAATAGCAACTAAGCTTTGTGTGTGTGTGTGTGTGTGGGTGTGTAGTGCAACGTGATGCACACACATTGCATAAGGCACCAAAAACCTCAAAGTAATTCAGCAGTACCAGGGTGGACCTCAATTGCTCCCAAGCAGCCTTTTGTGGTGTGGGATGAGAAGCTGGATGTTCTCCAGTCCAAAAATATCTGCCCATTGTCCTATAGCTGCTCCATGGAAACCTTTCTCGGTGCTCCATTCTTTTTAGGTAGCGAGCTAAGCGTCCCTCTCACACTTAAAGGGCCATGTCAGTGCCACCTTCTCAATGACATCCGTGGAGAAAAGTAATTTCTATTTTGTAGACACATCGATGCCATTCAGTTATCCAGTCAGACATTCGGTAAGTATTTATGAAGCCCTGACATGTGTCAGGCAAAGAGTGGCCTTGAGAATAGAAGGACTGTATCTTACCAAGATTTTAGATCAGTAGTCCTTCACATTAGTTTTGCTATGTGAGCTGGTCAAAAATAAAGATCCATGGACTCCACCATGAGCCTTGGGGAGCAGGACAGCTGGGCGTGGGAACTGGGCATGTATGTTAACAAGTTCCTAGATGCTTCATGTACACATCTCTGGTGACTGGTTTCCACCCTTTCACGCTATTTCCACTGCAAGAACCTGACCCACTTTGAGAGCAATAAGAGAATCTTTATGCTAAACTGAATCCAGCTTTTTTTTAAGTGAAAGCATTGGCTATTGCTGTACTGTTTGGGGGGAATATTCTTCTTCCAATGTGAATGGTATACAGTTAATACCAAATATGTGTTGAACAATAAATGAGAGACTGATAGTCTTTTCAGACTGAGCTGTCTTCAAACAAAACATTCGGCATGGCTTCAAGACCTGGAAAGAAACTTAGAAGTTGGCACCTGAGATTCCTAGTATCTAGGGTAAATAAAAGAAATGTGATGCTCAATGCTTCTTGTCATGCCTTGATTTCACAGTGCTTAAATAATCTATACTTTTTTTTTTTAATTGAATGAAAGAAAACAGCTCTTTACTGGCATGGGTCATACAAGTGTCATCTTATATGTTTTATTTCAAAAAGCACTGAATTTTCTTTTGAATACACTTTACAGGATTAAAACTTGACATATTTTAAGATATCTGCGAAAGACCTATTCTCCATTTTGTATGTTAGGTAATGGGAAACCAAGTCACAATTGGAAATACCATAGTTTGTACAGATGAGGCAAAAAGAGAAAAAAACATATAGCCACACTGAAAAAATGATATTACTACTTTAGGCTAATGTGATAAATATTTGAAAGAGTCCAGAGATAAGTACTGCCATGGAAGTTGCAACATAGCACATTTTCAAAGTGATAAACTCTTTAGGAATTTGGTAATAAGGTGATAACAAGATGATGAGGTGTTAAAGAAGTTAGTTTCTGCTTTGAATTTTTTTTTAGTCCATTATCTTTATTGATGGCTTATAACACTTCAATCTATATACTGACCTTTCATTCTGACTGCTCCCTTAATGGTGCCGATCACACATTTTTGGGAGATGACTATAAATTATGAAAGGTTGAAAGTGCCCCCAGAAGTGTTAAATCAAATGCTATAAAATTGAGTGTTGACATTTTTCAAAAGTGCAAAAACTGCATTAACAAGAGTTTCAAAATGTTGAATGTTACCATGGAAGGAAGCTGTGCTTGGGAAAATTAAACCTGAGTAGAGAAGGTGAGGCAACTTTTATATTTGGCACACAAGGTTTTCTTACTTTTGATAATGGAATATAAATAAGCACTTAATTGCTTTTATTTTCTTTCGAATCAGACATTGGGAGGGCTGGTAGGTTAGGACACTGTCTGGCTCATTTATTGCAATAAAATGCAAACAGTTGACCTGGAAATGAATTGATGGAAAAGGGCCCATGAGTGAGACAGCATCTGCCATCATAAGGACCAATCAGATATTAACCTAAGCCTGAAATATGTAAATGCACTACCTTGTTCTAAAGGAAACTCTAATACAGTTTTATTTATGTTGAGCATGGGGTATAAGAAGAATATATCCAGACTCCTATTAGTCCAAGCTGAGAGGACCTTAACTAGAGGAAAATAAAAGTTATTTTTGTGGGCTTTTGAAAAAAGAACAGAAGCATTGAGCATAATTATTTGAAGATACTGCTTATTTAAAATTTAGATAACATCTTTTCCCACAATGTCAATGATTTCATTTACTTCATACACTAAAAGTGTATCAAGCTACTAGAATAGGAATTTTATTAGCATACTCATTATTGCACGATATAAGATAAATTGGAGACATAATCATCGAATCAACACTTTGGATTTTAGGAGACATAAAACATTTAATGCATATTTGATTTTAAAGATGATGGAACTGAGAACTATGACGTCTTCACAGCCTGTTAGCATCAGAGTTGGAAGGAGAAATTAAACCTCCTGTGAGTAACAATAACTTTAGGACAGAGCTGGTTACCCTGTCCCAGGCATTCTATGAATCTCCATACTTTCTGGGTGACCTTATGACTAATGTTGGGTTTTATCTATTCTGCTCTTAATGCTGTTCTGCATTTACCTGGCATTTTTCAGTAAGGTACGTCTACCAACCAGCCCATCACTTCCGAGGTACCATCTGGTCTGGTCTGCTTGCACCACACACTTCTCAGCCTGATACTCTGTTACCCTGAGCCAGACGCTTAATTCAGCTTCAGTGATGTACTGAACACATGCAGTTCCTCGTGACCTTCACCTCTGCACCTTTTCTTCTGACCTCTTTCCTCTGCTTAGCTTACTCTTCCCCCAAGTTCTCCTTTTCTTTACATGCAGAATTCTTATTTAGTCTTCAAGGATGAAATCAGTTTTTTCACCCCTAGAGGAAACCATTCTATAAGCTTGACAGATCTTCTTTGGGGAAAGGCTTGGCTGCATAAAAATGGGCCTTGGGCCTGGAACACCTCCTTACCCATGTAACAGAGCAGGATCCTGTGGGTCCCAGCAGGGACAGACCCCTCCCCCATATCCTCTGCTGTGGCTCCTCTCTGAAGCGCCCAGGTAATAGTATCTCATGTCTATTTCCTGAGTTTTTCAGATGCTTAAAACCACCACCAAAGGGAAGAAGTTAACTACTGGATGATCAAGAGTGTGTAGCCCCCAGAACTTCCCACGCCTGGGGGTTGATAATGTTCACTGCCCTGTACCCTCAACCAATCAGAGATTTGTGCATGAGCTGATCGCGTACCCTGCGCGCCCCCTCCCTTACTTGGCCTTTAAATATGCCTTGCTGAAACCCTTCAAAGAGTTTGGGGTTTTCTTGGGCACGAGCCACCCCGCCCTCCTTGCTTGGCCCTGCAACAAACCTTTCTCTGCTCCAAACTCTGATGTTTCGGTTTGTTTGGCCTCATGGTTTGTGGGGCACATGAACTAGTCTTCAGTAACAATTAGCAGTGAAAAGCCCACAGAGCCTGGGCCCCGGGCTCATCGCCTCCTGTGAGAATATTTTCCTCCGCTTCCTGCTTAACGAGCGCTCTTTTGTTCAGTTTAAGTGCGTGTGTCCTTAGGCAGGTCCTTGCGCAGCTATTTCAGACTCTGTGAGGAGGAGTCGGGTCCTTCCGCTGTGGCATAAGAGAGGTTTGTGTAGGCTTCATTGACCTGCATCAGCTGCTGGGGTCGGGGGAAAGGGACCTGCTCTCTGTGACAGATGAAAGCACACTCTTGGAGCTGATTCTTCATGGCTTGATAGTTCATTCCCTTTTAGTACTGAATAATATTCCATTGTCTGGATGTACCAGTTTATTTATCCATTCACCTGCTGAAGGACACTTTGATCTGGCAATTATGAATAGATCTGCTATTGCTTAGTTACTTTTTATAATGTAAAAAAGTTTCTTTGTAGATATAATTAAGGAAACTTGAGAAGGAGATTATATCTTGGATTATGTGGGAGGGTCCAAAATGTCATTACAATTATCCTTTTTTAAAAAATTGGCATGTAGTTGATTTGATTCACAATATTAGTTTCAGGTGTACAGCAAAGCGATTCAGTTATACATATACAGACACATATATATTTCAGATTCTTTTCCATTATATGTTATTACAAGAAATTGAATATAGTTCCCTGTGCTATACAGTAGGTGCTTTTAAAAAAATCTATTTTATACATAATAATGTGTATCTGTTAATTCCAAACTCCTAATTTATTCTGCTACAATTATCTTCGTAAAAGAGAGGCAGAGAGAGAGAGAGATCACTCAGAAAGAAGAGGAGGCTGCAGAGTGGCCCCTGAAGATGAGACTGGAGGATGCAGACACAGCCAAGGAATGTTGGCAGCTGGAAGAGGCAGGAAACAGATTCTCTTCTGCAGCTTCCAGAGGGGGCATGGCTCTAAGAGATTCTTGATTCCAGCCCAGCCATCCTTATTTTGGACTTCTAGCTTCCAGAACTATGAGAGAGTAAATTTACGTTGTTTTTAGTTGCTAACTTTGATGTAACTTGTTAGGGTAGTCACAGGAAATGAGTACAAGTTCTTACTATGTTTTTGTGCTGGGTCATATCATGCAGGTAAAGAGACAGACAGGGCACTGACCTTGACCATGAGAAGTGGGAGTAGGGCTTACGTGACAGCTGGTTGTGGTGTGAAAGGGCCATGTGGCAAGGTAAGGTGTTCTGATCTCCTAGTGACCAACAAGAAGTCAGCAGAGTTTTCCAGCAGGAATGGAATCATCACCTTTGTTTTTGAGGGAAATGGAGAATCTGGAGTTAAGGACACTAATGAAATTGCTACTCTGATAAGGGTTTGAACTACACTGAAGAGGAGAGATTTGAATTTAAGAGATTTTTTTTTTTCTGAAGTGGAATTGAAGATATTTGGTAATTACATCATATTTGAGCCATGTTACCATTTTGGGCTCAATATATTTTCCCTAATAATGATTTTTCCTTAGAAGTTTGGGTTTTCTCTACCTAAGTCATAGCAGTTTTCTGAAAAATGATTTAAATATTATTTTGAAACTATTTTTTATCAGAAATGATATTCTTTTTTTAAAAATGTGACTTTCAAGAATCATTTCCCACATTCTTCATAGTTTTTTTTTTAAGTGTGTCTAAATCAGTCCAGAAATTTACACCACACACTGCTTTCAGCAAGTAAAGATGACTAATATAATGATTTAATTCTGGGTGATCTCAAATAACACTTGAATGATAAGTCAAATTATTGTGAATGAACATAACTATTTTTTCAAGTATTAAATCTCAGAGAAAAAGATAAGATTAAATAAATAGCGTTCTAAGTATACACTGATGGAATCACTTTCCTAATACTAAAATAGACCAGTCAGGTTAGAAGTAATGAGTTTTTAAATGCATCATTCTGAAGAAGAAGTCCAATTCTTACTTAAGTGAATAAACATGGAGTCACTTCCAGGCTGCTCTGTACTAGTAATAATTACTTTGTAAAAGGTTAATGAATGTCAACCAAAAGCAGCTATGACCTACCTAAAGGTTAAGCTGAAAACAACTAAAATGAGAAAAAAAAGAAAGGGCAGATGATTACACTTATTGACTGACTCTGACAAAGCATAGACAATTCTGGCATGATTAATTGATAATTAAATTTCAAACAGGAATCTTTAACCTCTAAACATGAAGATAATTTAAGGGCCCTACCAGACTCATACTGCCTACTAATGTATTTTCCTTCCCCCTTCTTTCGAAGGACCAGCAAAATCAGTGGCTAGTTTTATTTCTAAGTATCTTCATGATATGTGTTGAGTTAGTGGAGAAGATATCCACACACAGCACAGGGTGGGGCCGGAACCCAAATGTCACTCTCCTTTCCAGTCTCCCCCATAAGTTCTTCACTATGTGGTCCTGCCTCTTCTATTGCTCCCCACTCACCACTCCTTCAAAATCACATGCTCCAACTGGTAAACAAAGTTCAGTTTCCCTAATACTCCATGCTTGTACCCAGAACGGTACCTTCTTCAAATGGTAGTTCACTCGTGCTGTGCTCATGCTTCAGGACCCATTCATGTCCTCTCTTCTGGGAAGCATTTCCTGATCCCTCAGGTGAGGTTCTTTTATTATAGTGTCGACTACAGTGCACTCCCACTTTGAGTTTAGCCTTTCCTCTCCCTTGCTCAGCTGTAAGGCTCTTTGGGACACAGGCTGCCTGATACACCTACATATCCAGGATTCAGAAGAGTGTCTGCTCCCCAGCAGGTGCTCAACAAATGCCTGTTGAATAAATAAATGGATTTCTTAGGGATAAAGAGAGTGTTTGGAGCCAGAAGGCTAGAGGGATACCTTTTTGTTCATTTTGGCTGAAATCTACATTTTATAGCTTAGTGTCATGAGAATTACACCCTTTATCTATTTTCAGTTGATATTAGCCTTTCTTTCCCCTTTCTGCAATAATCAGAAATCAGATGGAGCTATGTGGTTTGCTCTATACCTCTCTATGAAATCAACCTTGTCCAGATGTTTCTCACCTGTTTCTTCCTTCTAGTCTCACTATTTTAAAAAGTCATGATGTTTTTAATGACACTGAACAGCCTTCAGGGGTCATCCATGTTTCTTTCTTCTTTTTATTTATTTTTTCTTAGAACAGAATAACAACATTAATAATTAAACCAGTCTCCTCTAGGGGTAACATTTACCATACTAAAATATACACAGTTTTGGGTGGTGCCCTGCTGTGAAATGTCCTTGCTTTGTAATGAGCTTTATTATCTATCAGAAAATAAGTGTAATGGGAGGTTTTGGCAGGAGAGAAATGGAATTACACTTAATCTGTCTTAATAGCGCACAAGAAAACTCCACTTTTTATACAGCGTACAACTTCCTCATGTGTTCGGGTCTCAGACAGACCCTAGAGGTTGAGGCTGTGGGCGTATACAGCAAAGACCAGAGAGGTCCCCAGCCACCCGCCCATCCCTGGCTGACAGAGCCTGTACACAGGTGCAGAGGATATGTGCAAGAACCTGGTGGAAAGTTAAAAGCTGGGGAATAGTTGAAAATGATCTAAAGGTTTTAATATTTTCTCCAGCTCACACCCAGATCCATTAGCAGAAAATGGAAACCTTAGTAGCCTGAGGCACTGGAGAACAACCTCTGTGCAATCTCTTGCTGAATGCTAAGCTATGCAAATGTGATCTCTAGAAAGGCAAGCTTAAAAATAAAAACAGGAAAATAATCATTGAACAGAGACAGTGGCTGCACATTTTCATAAATGTAGTCTATGCAAGTTTACTCGGCAAATATAAAAAACCCACAATAACCCTCAGGGGAAGAATAGTCAGAATCTAGAGTTGCTACAATATATTACCTAAATAGTGCAATATTTTAAAAAATATGAGATATGCAAAGAAATAAGAAAGTATGACACATCTTTAGGGAAAACAGCAGTAAAAAGAAACACTTTCTGAATGTCTTTAGATATTAGATGTAGCACAGAAAGAGTTAAAAACAGCTTTTATAAATAAATATGTTTAAATAACGAAAGGAAACTGTATTTAAAGAGGTAAGGGAAAGTACAAATGATAATCATTCAGTGAATAGAAAATCCAAGAAAGAGATGGAAGCTATTTTAAAAATAGAGAACAAAATGGAAATTCGGTAATTGAAAGGTACAATGCCTGAAGTGACAAATTTACTAGTGGTGCTCAACAGAAAACTTGAGATGCCAGAAGGAAGAAATAGTGAGCTTGAAGATAGGTAAATAAAAATTATCCAAATAGAAAAATAGAGAAAAAATCAACAGTCTCAGATACATGTGGAACAACATAAATCATACAGATGTATGTGTAATGAGTCCCACAAGAGAACAAATAGAGAAAGGGTCATAAAAATACTTGAAAAAATGACTAATAACTTCCCAGATTTTATGAAAAACATCAATTTACAAATCCAAGAAGTTCAATGAAATTCAAGTAGAATACAAAAAATTATCCACATGTAGACACATAATAGTCAAAGTTTTGTAGGCCAAAGCCAGAGAGAAGACCTTGAAAGTAGCAAGGGAGAGCACCTCATCAGATCCCGGGGGACACCAGTATGATAGTTAGCTGACTTCTTGAAAGATACAGTGAAGGCCAGAAGCAGTGGGATAAGAGATTCGCACTGCTGACAGATACAGCCACCCAAGAATTCTACCCAAAGGAATTAATTAGTACACTGAGAAATAGTTATTTACCATAAAGGAAGGCAGTAAAGGAGAAGGAGAGGAGTGGTTCGTCTATGTACTGGGAGATGAAGGTAAGAGTGCACGGGGAAGGTGCATGTTGCTTGGGGAGGTTTGGTGGCACAAATAGGTGTGAGTGCTCTTCTGATGGCTCTTCTATCAGGAACTTCTGCTGAGCATTAAGCTGCGGAGGAGGTGCTAGGGGAGGAGGGAGAAGTGTGAACTATCACCTAGGAAAAGAGACGAGTGACTAGTGTTGGGGAATGTGGTAGGAGTTTAGGGTCACACCAAGGATCCACTGAAAGTTAATGATCAAGGTTTTTAATTTTTAAATTTTTATTTATTAAACTTTTTTTTTTGTTAAGGGGGGAGGTAATTTGGTTTTTATTTATTCATTTATTTTTAACAGAGGCACTGGGGATTGAACCACATACTCTACCACTAAGCTATACCCTCCCACCAGTGATCATGTTTTTAAAGTTCAACTGGTCATAATCATCCTATGAGTTTCTCCAGCCAAGGTCAGCTGCACAGGTACAAGGGTAGTGGAGGGAAAAAGAAAGACAGGAGTTTTGAGGTTAAATGAAAGGAGTGAGTTTACCCGTCAAGGGTTGGATCCAAGCTGGGTGTGGAAGAAAATGAGGACATGTGAGGGGTATGAAGGCCGCTGGGTTGGAGATCCAGGGTGTTGGGGGGGCAACATGAGCAGAAGCACAGAGGTGGAAAGAAGCACAGAATGTGTAGAGAAAAGTAAGGAGTTCAACCTGCCTGATGTGACAGACGGGTAACGGTAAGTTTGCGAGGCTACAATTGGTTAGGGAGGGTGGGCTCAAATGGCACTTAGACATGTAACTTGGGTGACCCCCTGATTTGCCTAATAGTGTGCTGAGAATAGCAGTCAAGGGCGCCGTCTGCCACAGCCAAGCTCAACCACAGAAGCCACCATGCTGAGAAAGCCAGCCTCTGCCCATGAATGAGTCAAGGACCTTTCCTTGGCCCAGAAAGCCCTACCCCCACCACTTCCTAGATGCCTTCCTTCACCGTCTCAGCTCTGGCCCGCTGGTCTCCCCAGGGCTCCTCTTACGTGCCAGACAGTGATTCTTCCTGACGTCTGAATGGCTCCCTCCCCCCCTCGCTCCTCTGAGTCTTCCGCAAGTGACGTCTTCTGAGGCTTCTTCATCTTCTCAGGCCTGACCTGACCCTGTTTAAAATGCAATACTCTTTCCTCGGCCTCCCTGCCCTTTGAGAGCACTCTCCATCCCCTTTACCCTGCTCCTTTTTTTTTTTTTTTTTTAACTGTTGTGCTTATAATCTTCTCACATTCTCAATAGTCTATTGATTGAGTATGCTTAGTTTCTCTTCCCCACCAGTGGAGTATAAGTTCCATGAAGGCAAGGATGTTTTGTCTGTTTTGTTCACCCAGAACAGTACTCGGGACCCTAGCCACCCTCAGTGAATACTGACAGGATGCACGCAGGAGGTCCCCACAGCAATAACCACTAGGAGATGTGCATGGACAACGTTTCTAACTTAGTCTGACTTACTGCCCGTGTGCGATGGACACACAAAAGACTGAGGGACCTAAAATATTCTGGAAAGATGGGATTATACAAAATTTTTTTATTTATAACCCCAAATTTCATCCTTTTTTAACATACAACCTCCTCCCTTCACCCCCTACCCAGCTACCCTCAGCCCAAGGATCACTCTTGGGTGAAGACAGCCACGCCAGCACTGCTCCACTCTTATTAACTGTTTATTTTTCTATGGCTTTTCTCATGCAGTGTTTTAATATGTTGAAAGAGTCCTGCTTGTAACCGCGGCAGCTGGGAGTGGGTCTGCAGAGTTCAGACCTTTGCCTGCCGGGATGGGGTTCCGTGTCTTAGCCTTCACTTCGTTGTCTTGGGAGTGTAAACAGTGTGGGGCCTCCTCTTCCTCACCTTTTCCATTTTACCTGAATAATTGCTTGACCTGAATTGTTTCCAGTAACTCCACCTGCTATACTGATTTCCCATATTCATCATAATAATGAATCATGACAATAGATTTTCATTTAGAGATCTATGATATTTTTATTTTCAATAATATTTTTTCTACTTTCACGCTACACTGACTCTTGAGACACAGAGCCGCAGGACCAGGCTAACCCACACGTGGTTCAGTGGAGCTGTCAGCGAGCACATCTGGCCAGGAGAGGACTGTCAGACCGAGGACTCTTTATCTTATTCAGAAAAATGAGGAGGTCTCGCAAAGCTGATCCAAGAGTAAGGAGCACGGTGACCCTCTAAGTGACCTCCTGGAACACTGACCAGTATGGGCTGGACATGGGAACTGACTGAAGTCAGGCCAGAAAATGTGACTCTCCCTTTGCAGGCCTTGTGGAAAGAACAGAGAGGTGTCCACCACGAGCTGGTGGACACGAGCCTGGGGCCCGCCGGTGCGCAGACTCAAGTCACAGGTGTTCTGTATTTGTAATTCTGAATCATTTTTCTTAGAAGCCTCCCAAATCACAGAAGCTTCAGGGCCTCACAGAAGCTTTACCGCTGGAAGGAAAACTTAGATCTACTGCTGGAAAGAAGCATCATTTTGTATGGGTTGAATCAGACAAATTGGAAAGGCCTCTTTTTGCATACGTGGTAAAATACATGTAGAATACAATTTGTCATTTTAACCATTGTAGTGTCCAACTTAGTATATTCACAGTGTTGTACAACTGTCACCTCTATCTGGTTCTAGAACATTTTCATGACTCGAACAGGAAGCGTCTTACCCAGTGAGCAGTCACTCCCCATCCTCCATTGTCTCCTGCCCGTGGTAATGACTAACCGACTTTCTGTTTCTCTGGGATTGAGTATTTGATATAAATATTTTCCAAAAATGGTATCGGGCAATATGTGGCCTTTTGTTCCTGTCTGCCTGCTTCTATTTGCCATAATATTTTCAAGGTTTATTCCTGTTGTAGCAAGACTCAGTATTGCATTCCTTTTCATGTGGATAAGCCTTCTAAAGATCATTTTAGAGGGGATGTAGCCAACAGAATAAGAGAATTCCAAGGAAAAAGTTCAGCAGAATGACTTCAATACTACGGGCAGAGCTTTTCATGATGTTCTACTGCATTTAACCCTCTAACCCAGTGGGCTCGACTTTATGTGTCTTTTCTGGTCTTTCAACGCATTTCAGTCACATGATCTTGACTCACTTCTCAGCCTGTCTTGACGCAGCTCTATCCCACTCAGAAATAACCCTTGGGCCAGTCACCTGTCCTACCCCTGCTGCCCTCCCTGGATTTCAATGGCCACCTTTCTAATCAGGGTCAGCACCCAAATTTCCCACTGAAATTCCAGAGAAAAAACTATTTTCCCTTGATATGAGTGAGAACAGTTGACAATCATCTGTTCTCTTCCAAATTCCTGAAGCTCATTTGATGTCTGCTTTCATCCTTAGAAAGCTGTGTTGCTGCCCACAGGTGAACAGTAACCATGGGCTTCCCAGGGCTATCGCTCTGCAGCCAACCTTGAATTCGTTATCAAGTGTTGGGAGGTCATTTTGAGTTATATCCAGTTTTTCCTGTTATGAAGCATGATTACTTTACATAGCTGTAAAATATCGTGCAGTTTCCAGTCATTTACTTAGCATTTGGTGGACTCTATTTTTAGTCTGCTGTACTGGGGAGCACAAATCACTACACCCACTAGAAGTCTGTTGCTTTGACAACCAGGTCGTCTATCAGTGTGCTCAGCTTGATTTTCGTACACTTTGCGTCTTCTCCCTGCCCTCAATCACATCCAGTCTCAGAGACGTTAGTATAATCCTCATGTTTATTGAAACCAGGAAGTCTCTAAATACTCATCTTTTGGATATAAATGGTGCCCTTGTCTAGTCGTCTGTCATAAAACTTTGGTCTTCTGGATTTGAACCTTACTGAATGCTTTTGAAAAGTTTTTAGGTCTAGGGTTATATTTAAACATTATTTAATCTCATAACATTTCACTTAATACCTACCTTTGAAAACTTCCTGTCTTGCTTGAGTAACAGAGGCATGATAATAAAATTTAGCCTTCATATGTCTGGCTCATGCATTTTCAACAGGGCAACATTGTTCCTCAGGGGTGAAAACTGTTTCTCGCGGTGGCAAAAAAAAAAAAAAAAATCTATGCTTTACTCTTTTTATATGTAAAGTGTAGATATACAGACATTACCTAAACACATACACAGCATATCCATGGTATTAAAATTTCCTAGATGGAACAATTAGGAGAAAAAAGTGTCTGAGGAAGCACTTAGGGGGGGCAATTCTACAAACAGTGGGCTGAGAAACATTGCCTCAGCTCTTGAAAGTTTGATAGCGTGTTGATGCTCACGGCTCCATCCTGCAGGAGAGCCAAGGCTGTGTGTTGCGAACGTGGCAGATCCCTGCCTGGGCCCCGTGTTCTCTCTGCACATCTGTCCTCTGCTCACTCTCGGATGGTGATGTGGCCTGGGGCTCGATGGCTCTTGCAAGGAAGAAGTATCTTCCTCATTACCTTTCCTTTCAGGACTGGTTCATAAGGTAACAGAATGTCTGGTCCCCAAATGTAATGCATTTATTCACAGTTTCCCGCTTTTTGTGTAGTATGTGTGAAGCCTATACCTCCCCCTTGTCTGAATTGGGGCACACACCCCTCTAGACCTTCACAGGCCAGAGAAAGAGTAGGATCAGTTTGGGAGGAGGATTGTTTCTAGTCTCCATCGTCCAAAACACTTTGGACCTACGGGGTCACGGGTTCATAAAGCTTTGAAATACCCAATTTCTGTCTGCTTTTCACCCTTAAGATCCACTACGTCAACTTTTGATTGTAGTAATATGGGTCCTGGGAACACATAGGTACTGCTCCTTCTCTGTGTTCCTCTGTCTAGAGCTCCAAATATCTCTAAGTATCTCTTCCTAAAGTAACCTGGATAGATTAGTGCCAAAATGTTCATTTTTTAAACCATTATTTTCAACCTAAATGGTAGTAGCATCAGTGCTGAACTTACTCCTCAACTAAGGCAGAAAAAAGAGCGGGAAGAGGTATTTCTTGGAACAAAAGGAAATTTCTATTTTACGTAATTTGCTGGCAAACAAGAGACTGTTCCAGGGGACTGGTGGGTTCATTAAAGGCCATTTTTTTTTTTTTTTTGGAAGAGGAAGAAGAATATAAGATGTGAACATCTTATTATTGGCTGTGCTTACAGTGTGAAATGTGAGGTGGGCCATGGAGGAAATGAGGCTGAAACGGTTCATGTGGTCAGGTTACGAAGAGGGTGCCTAGAGGCAGATGAGAAACGGGTTTTATTTGTAGATCAGTGATTCTTAAAATGTCCTCTTTGTAGCCTTCTGGTTTCCATGGAAGCCCTTTAGATAACAACACCCCAGGGGCAAGGAAGATAGCCAAGTAGATGAGATTCTGTAGCTCATATTATCAGAGGAGTTCAGCTGTGTCTTTCTTCCTTCCTTCCTTTCTTTCTTCCTTCCTTCCTTTCTTTCTTTCTTCCTTTCTTCCTTTCTTCCTTTCTTCCTTTCTCTGTCTCCCTATCTCCCTATCTCTATCTATCTATCTATCTATCTATCTATCTATCTATCTATCTATCTACCTACCTATCTACCTATCTGCAGGAGAGCCAAGGCTCGTAACCTGACCACATGAACCATTTCTATCTATCTACTTATCTATTTATCTATCTATCTATCTTTAATTAAGTGGGCTTCTATAAGAATATCTTTGAAGAAGAAATCTAGTGACACATATATCCCAATGGACCATGTGGCTAGTGTATTTAGGAAGAAACTGGATACAGTAGTGCCCTAGTTCCAGTGTGTGCTGGAGTCGGCTCCAACCATCTATCTGGTTGAATTTCAGGAATTCTTGTTGAATTGCAGGAATTTGGGAGCTTGTTGACTTCAGGTTGGTAGCTTAAAATTGATGTGAAGCTTCAACTCATGAAGCTTCAGTTCATAGTTGGGATATTAAACTAGTAAAATCAGAAAATGCTACAACTCAGACTCTGTGGCCCCGCTCCCCCCATCCTTGCAGAGGGCTGGTTTTTAAATGTTTACTAGCATACCACTGCCAATCCTCAAACTTTAGGGAACACGAGAATTTGACTGGGGAGATGTAAAAAGTTTTAGCACTTGGGTACCAGTTCCAGAAATTTTGATTTGATTGGTAGAGGATGTCATTTGAGCATCAAGACTATTAAAATATTTCCAGAAAGAACCTTAGGGGATACAAGGTGTGCATCAAAGAGGAGGAGGACCTCACAAAGCCTGAGAAATGGGAGAAACAGAAGAAAAAAGGGTGTTACAGAAATGAACGCATTAGAGTCCCCCTCCGTAAGGGAGAATTAGACAGTTACAGGGATATTTAGTCTAACTGTTAAGAGTTTCTCAAACAGCGTGGGCCACTTCAGGGGAAACCTGGGAGCTGGATGACTGTCAGTGCTGTTGTTGAAAGCATCCTTCGTTGGAGGGAGGATTGGGACGACAAAGATTTTAGACTGGAGTGATGCTAAAATTTAATGACTATCCAGTTAGAGGTACGAGATTCTGATTTAATTACCGACAGAATTCTGTGTACAGACTGATTTTGTTAAAAATAATAAGAGGAAAAAGAATAACTATTCAGATCTTTAGAAGTGCATGTGCTGGCTCTTTGTAAATAAATACTTCTGCTCAAATGGCCACCAGATAAACCTTCTTCTTTGGTTCAATGCAGTAGTTGTTATAGCTTCCGTGTTCTGTGGTTGGTTTCACTCTCATTGTTCTTATGTTTTTGATTCTGCATCAATATCAGGACTAAAACTGTTTTAAAGCAGGTTGATAGTAAAAATGCTTAAAGTTCAGAAACTGTAAAGAATTTTTCTGCTACTATTCTCTACATTTGCTTGATTTATTGGCTTAGTTACTGAGACTGATTCTGGCAAAATTATTTAGATTGCCGTTGTTAATTACTCAGCATTAATTGAAGTGTTGGCTCATGGCAGGTTACTTGATTCTGGTTTCCCAAAATAATATGCTATCACAGTGAGAGAGGAATGCAAACACATTTGGTTTGAACTTGACTGTTCACAGATTATGATACCACTTAGCAAAGCAACAAATTCTGAAACCTAGGTTGAAGTCACTGGTTAAAAAAAAAGCCCTGCTGTAAACGCACCTGCACGCATTTCAACCACAGCCGCTTTTCCCGCCCATTGGCCTTATCAGCCCCGTTAGCACTTGAAGCTGATAAAAATCTGAAGCTGACTTCCTGCTGTTTTGTCTCTTAAGTGTCAGAAATAATATATTCTGTGTTACAAATGTCTGGGAGGTACTCATGCCTGCTGCTTCCAACACTGCTATAACTTACTCTCCAAGATAAACATCTGCCTTCCTGCTCATTAAAAATTGCTTTTGAAAATAGAAAATTGAGCAAAAGCAAACTAGTAAGTGAACAGCCTGACACAGGCTAATTACCAAGAGCAGACTCATTCTGTATCGACTCCCACTGACATTAGACTCGGCTTGGCTCATGTTCATATTATTTTCCATTCATGTATTTGTTTACTTGGTCTTTTCTGTCATAATTGATAAATACCCTTGAACAGTAAGACTAAAAATTACCAAAACTTTGGACCATATGATCCTAAGCTATTCCTTGCTAGTTATCATGATTACCTTTTGATTTTCTTCATGTCAAGATACAGTCTGGCATAGATTCAATTTTTTTAGGTTAGATGAAATATTTTTCATTTGAAAAAAATTCTTTATTCATTGTACTCATTGGAGACAACACAGGGGTTTACAACTCCAGATTTGGAAACAAGTAACATAGTAGCTGGTGAGAAAACACAAACTGAACAGTGCATGCTTGGCCAACTATGTTCTCTTCTACTATTTCAAATTTAGCGAGTATTTACTGAGCGTCTACTGTGTGCTGGGTGTGTGCAAAGATGAATAACACATGTACGCTGTCCTCAAGGAGCTGACAGTTTAACGCAGAAGGTAGCTGTAAACTAATAATTATGATTGGCACTATCAGAAAGATATTCAGGAAGCCCCAGCTTTAATTAATGTGCTATTGATGCAGGTCCAAGAAGCTCTAGAGTAGGTTCGTCCCTGGGGATTTGCAGAGTTGTTGAGGTGAAGGGAGAGAGAGAAAGGGAGGGGGTGAGTAGTAAGAACACCAGCGAATTGACTTCTGCTTCTTACCACCTTCCACCTCTATTTCAGTACCTCAGCGGTGAAGCATTCTTTCTGGCCCCAGACTCTCCACTCTTCTAGGATTTTTGATTGACTAGTCTCGTGGCATCATTTTGTACCCAACGTTCTAGGTCAGGGCTGTCTAATATAAATATCACCTGAGTCACATATGAAATTTAACAGTTTCTAGAAGCCACATGATACAAAATAGGAAGAAAAATAGTTGAAACAATTTGAAAATACGTTCTATTTAATCCGATATATCCAAACCATTATCATTTCAAAATATAAGCTATATAGAAAAACTTGTTTATGAGATATTTTATGTTTTAAGAAAGTCCAGGGGTATTGTACACTGCACAGCACAGCTCAGTTTAGACCAGTGACATTTCAGGCCCTCCGTGGCTGCACGTGGTGGCGGCGCCCACAGGGCTCTTCCAGACACTTCTCCCTTTAGGGCTTCTCTTGATCCGCTCAATCTCAATCGCCTGTGTGTAAGAATCTTGACAATTTATCAGACACTTTTTCTCAGGCTGAACCAGGGTAAGGCACTTTTTCACATGCCCTCAGGGCAACCAGGCAGCCCCTCTGTGGGAGTTATAGATGGCTCAATTGTTTTCACTCTAAGTTCTTGCAAACACTGGGGAGTTATCATACTTTCTTTTCCAAACCAGGAGATTGCTCCAGGGACAGAGAGTGAAGGAAGGGAGAAAACTGACATGAGCACCGTCCTTTAAATAGACATTTGTATATTCACATATATATAAGTTATGTATATAAACAGCTTTACTGAGATGTAATTTATATACAATAAAATTCATTTGAGGTGTACAAGTCAATGTTTTTTTAGTGTAGCCACAGGGCTGTGCAGCCATCACCACTATCCAATTTTATTTTGAATTTATTTTATCTCTTTTTAAATGTAATGTTAAAACCCACTAGTTCTTAGGAATACTTGAAATTTGCGATTTCCCCCAAACCCAGGACTAACAGTCTATGAATATATGCATCAATGTGGGTTAGTTATACTTGCCTGTATTTTTTTTTTAAATAAGCACTGTAGGAAGAATCTCTATTAAATATTGTTCTAAGCAGTCTATGCTTTGCCTGAGCACGGAGATAGAGCTGAGGGGAGACGGAGGAATAAAGCCAAGAATATCCTGAGGGGCTTTTGAATCACACTGGGGCTCAGCTCTTGCAATGCAACCCTGGGGGGCAGGGGTGGGGTCTACCTTCCTTGGCCTAAAGAGCAGAATACCCTTCTTTCAGGCACTTTCCAGGGACCCCAGCATTGGAGGGACTCATAGTCCCCTCCACACCTTCTCTTTGAAAATGTTAAAAAAAAATTTTATTTAGCAAAACAAAACAAAACGGTTCACCTACTTCTCCCATCCCTCATCCCCTGCCTCTTGCAACTACCAATCTCTTCTCTGTATCTGTGAGCTTGGCTTATGTGTGGAATTTAGATTCCATACCAAAGAGAGATCATAGTGTATGTGTCTTTCTCTGTCTGACTTATTTCACTTAGCATAATGCCCTCTAGGTTTATCCGTGTTATTGCAAATGGTGGGATTTCATTCTTTTTTATGGCTGAATAATATTCATATATATTCCACAATTTCTTTATCCATTCGTCCATCAGTGGACACTTAGGTTGTTTCCATATCTCAGCTATTGCACACAATTCAACTTTAGAACATTTTCATTACCCCAAAGAGAAAGTCCATTCCCTTTAGCACTCACTAGCCATTCTTTCCCCATTCTCCATTTCTGGGCAACAACTAATCTATTTTCTGTCTCTATATAGATTTGTTCAATCATGCTATTTCATACAAATGGAATCATTGCAATATGTGTTTTGTGTGTGTGTGTGTGTGTGGCTGGCATCTTTTATTTAGTATTATGTTTTCAAGGCCCATTCATGGTATCGGTACCTCATTCTTTTTAATGGCAAAATAGTATTCCATTGTATGGCTAGACCACATTTTGTTTACTTGTTCCTCAGTTGATGGACCTTTAGGTTGTTTTCACTTTTTGGCTGTTGTGAAGAATGCTGCTATGAATATTCATGTGTAAGTTTTTGTGTGGACATACATTTTCTTTTCTTTTGGATATAAATTTAGTAGTGGAAACGTCTCCAAAGTGGCTGCACCATTTTACATTCCCCCCAGTAATGTAAAAATCTCCACGTTTCCCACATCCTCATCAGCGCTTATTATTTCTTGTCTTTTTGATGACAGCCATCCTAGTGGGCGTGAAGTAGCATCTCGCTGTGGCTTTGATCTGCATGTCCTAAATGCTTACTATGTTAAGCACTTTTCACATGTTCATTGGTCATTTTCATGTCTTCTTTGGAGAAATGTCTATTTAAATTCTTTGCCCATTTTTTAATTGGGTTACTCAGGTTTTAATTGTTGAGTTGTAAGAGTTCTTTATGTCATCTGCATAAATTCTTTGTCAGATATGTGATTTGTAGACATTTTTTCCCGTTTTATAGGCTATCTTTTCATTTTCTTGGTGGTATCCTTTGAAGCACAAAAGTTTTTAATTTTGATGAAACTCAATTTGCATTTTCCTTTTATCATTTTTGCTTTTGGTGTTGTAGCATGTGTTATATTTTGAACATCTCCATCTGTGAACAAAACTAGATATTGCCTCTGTTCACAGGGAGCTGATGGAGGAGACAAGCAATTAAATAAGTGGTGACGGCAGAACAGGCAGGTCAGGGTTCAAAGTGCTGTGGATTCACCCTGCAGGAACAATTACCAACAGCTCCCGGTGCTGAGAGGCCAGAGAAGGTTTTGCAGGGAACAATGCAGAAACCAGGAGGTCAAGAAGTATTATGTAATAGTGAGGAGAAGAAAAAATCCAGCCATGTTTACTGTTCATGGACATAACGTTTAAAATACTTTGAATGAGAAAGAATATGAAAATGAATATATGTATACATATGCATGACTGGGACATTAGGCTGTACACCAGAAATTCACACATTGTAACTGACTACACTACAATTAAAAATAAAATAAAATAAAATAAAATAAAATAAAATAAAATAAATACTTCGAATGTGATGAAGTTCTTGGATTTCTGATACAAGGCAGAGTGTCACTGAACGGCCGTGTGTGTGTGTGTGTGTGTGTGTGTGTGTGTGTGTTTAGAGAGCACACACTTTAGCATCTTGCAGCTTACCTGAGGTCATCTTTCCAGAGGTCAGTTATTGTCTGGCTAAGCACGGAAGTGCTGGCTAACAGAGGCTGCTGGTTGACAGATGGTAGATGAAGTCGTGTAAGGACAAAGCTACATACTCAGGTTCCACTGCAGTTAAGTCCTTAACGTATATATCAAAGGCAACTGCAAACAGCTTCTATATTCAGAAAAACACCTTGTGTTCGGGAATCTGTTGAAGGCTTTGCGGATTCCCTATGTACACACCAAAGAGAAATAGCAACAGGATAAGGATAAGACTTTCAACTTCAGCTTTTGCGCTTGGCCAGGTCCAGTTCTTTCCTTTTGTATTTTACAGTCTGTTTAGGTAAATGCACAACTTCATGAGAACCCTGGGCAAAACTGTAGGTAACATATTCTTAAAATTATGGCTGGTACCACATGTCAAATGGCAGGAACTGAAATTAAGGCAGACATGAAAGAGGCAATAAAGGTGAAAACAGTCATAATAATTTCACAAAAGGCTGAGTTACACAGCTATTGTGATGACTCCAGTCTTTGGGGGAGACAGAACCCTGGAGATGGAGTCTCCCATTGGTGTGCGCACCTCACCCCTGTTGACCTCAGTGAGCCTTATCAGTGAGAAACAGGGCAAATGGATTCTCCAGATCTCCTTTCCTGTTCCTGCTCCAGAGTCCTTTGCAAAGCACACACCACTCATTGGTTACGGGTACTGTTCAGATAAGAGATACTTGGCTAAGAAAGTATTCAAAATTCAGCCTGGCCTTTGTGTCTGTTGCTCAGGAGATCCAGTTAGTATGTAAACAGTTACTCTCTGTATTTTAGGGTCTTTATCCTAGGATGGGCAGGTTTAAGAACTGTCTCAGGGCAGCTAAGTGCAAATGGGGCTAACGTATTCTTGTACGAATGATACTGATGATGATAATTACCAGATGATATTTACAGGCCTCATGCCGTCCTTTGCAGTCTGGTGGTGTAGGACGCCATGCGAGTTTGTGATTTACTTGAGTGAGACAATTGCTGAAATATTTTGTAGTTGGTTGCCATGTAAAAGGAAAATAGTACCCTAAAAGCGAGGCTGGCCCATTAATATGAAAGCACTGATTGTAATTTTGAATATCGTATGGTGTTCCGATTTCATAAGGTAATTCCTCTCACTTCCTTGTCCACTAGTTCAATTCAACAGCTGGAGATTGTGCCTCTGTCATGGAACACAGGCACTGCATTAATTGCTAAATCACAAAATGAACAATATCCTGGAAATATTTCTGGATGTGTATGGGAACCTAGAGAGGGACGGTTGGCTCGGTAAAGCAGGGTAAAGCGTAGAAAAGGCCTCAAGAAGACGAGTTAGAGCCAGATCTTAAAGACTAAGGAAGAATTAGCCAGGTGGCAGGAACGGTCGTCAAGGCCAGAGAACTTACTTTATTATTAAAAGTGCTGTATGTGATTTTTAGCTGCCTAGTACTTTTGGAAGAAGCAAAGCAGATATCCCTTATTCTCTGTGTAAAATCATAGAGAAGCTCTCAGAGGTGGCTGACCCAGCCCAGCCCAGTCCATTTCACAGTGTTTATAGAGAACCGTCTTGTGAGCTGTGCTCTGGGCTTACGTTCAAGGCTGCTGGGTTCCTAGAGCAGTAACTCCACTGAACTTTAGGTGGCTACTTTCTTTGAAGCTATGCTCTGGGAGCACTTTTCTAGCCCAAGAAGAGTAGCAGGAGAGAAAAAGGAGCGGGCCAGCAGCATAGTTCCCAAGGAAGGTGGCAGTACGGTGGTCGGGGGACCACGGGATGGGCGGTGAACAGAAGTGGTGGTGAGAAGTGGGCTCAGAGGTGAAGGGAGGGAGGGGAGATGGAGCAGAGATTCTCCGCCCTTAATATCACATTTCAGACAAGAGAGTTTGGAAAGTAGGCATAAAATCTTATTAAACTGTGGCAGAGACATAAGAAAAAATAATGCCATTTGCGGTGACATGGATGGAACTGGAGATTGTCATTCTAAGTGCAGTCAGACAGAATGAGAAAGAAAAATACCATATGATATTACTTGTATGTGGAATCTAAAAAAAAAGACAAATGAACTTATTTACAAAACAGAAACAGACTCACAGACATAGTAAACAAACCTATGGTTACCAGAGGGGAAGAGGGTGGAAAGGGATAAATTGGGAAGTCGAGATTTGCAGATACTAACTAGTATATATAGAATAGATCAACAATAAGTTTCTTCTCTATAGCACAGGGAACTACATTCAATATCTTGCAGTAACCTATAATGAAAAAGAATATGAAAATGAATATATGTGTGTATATGTATGACTGAAACATTATGCTGTACATCAGAAATTGACATAGCATTGTAAACTGACTATATAAAAAAATAAAAAAATAATAAGATAAAATGTCAGTTAAAAAACAAACTGTGGCAGAGACTAATCTCTCCTGGGGGGAGCTGGTGGAAGGTCTGAGTCTTCACCTTGGCACGGTCAGGACCCTGCACCCTGGGTGGAGTCCCCGAGGTGAGGGGAACGTGGCGGAGCCACAGTCACAGCTGGCACTCGCCGTCACACTTGTCACCTCTCGCCACACGTCCGCTCTGTTTGCCCTCTGCTCACCCCAGGGCCTTTCATTTCCCAGTTTCCCATGTGGGGGTGGCCTGTCATCTTTGTTCAGCGAGACTCTGCAGTGTGGTCGGACTCCACGTGCCAATGAAACGTGCATCCAGTCATCCAGGCTTCTCAGTGCGTGTGTGCTTGCTGTTAAAGAAACTGGGCAAATCGATGTGTTGTTTGTTTGCTGACTCCTCTGGCAAACCTGCACGTGTTTTATTCTTTGTTACCACCTGAAGACAAGGATACCAACCTATGCGTATGCTTCCCTCTTTCGCCCCCATTCATCTATATTTTGGGGGGTGTGTGTGTATAAAACCACTTCCAGTTTTAGTAAAATATGGAATCACCATGAAAAGTTTGGTATGGAACAGTCCAAAGCATTCCATTTTGTACAGACAGTACTTTTAGATGCTGCAGACGCGGGTGTGCAGGCTCGCCGCCCCCGCCCCCGCCCCGGGCACGTTTCTTCTCCATCCTGCCCTGTGGCCCTGCTGGCCATGCTGGCCTTGCCCCCAGAACCCCCTGCTGGTGGCTTCTGACGGGGGTTAGTTGATGAGAAGCACGGGCAGGAGCCTGGAGGGGGCAGGGAGGAGGAGCCGGACGTCTACCTCTCCCTCCTGCTCAGGTCGTGCTCCCTGGACGGTGCTGCCCCCCCCCTCCCCCCCGCCCCGACAGCATCTCCTTCTCAGCTCTGCTTCTCACTGGGCTTCTGCAAACACCATTTCCTCCCTTTGTCCCGAGGAGGCAACGGCTTCCCTCTTGACGACCTCCTGGTGCCTTCACCTCACTTCTTGTTTCCCATCACGCCTCCTGACACCTCTGACAATAAAATCCTTTAAAGCTCCCAAACCAGCTGATTGGGATTCCGTTTCCTGCCAGGTTCCTGACCGATCCAAGGGGGGATGTTTTCCCAAAACATATTTTCTGAGTTTTCAGGGAGGAATCAATTGTCATGCTTTTAACCACAGGGGAGCTCTGATTTTTCACTTAGTGATGGTGGGGACAGACGGGGGTCCTCAGTGTGGTAGGTGATGGGAAAGGGAGTGAGAGGAAGTCAGTCTGCGACCTGAGGGCTGCTCCCTGCACCTGTAGGCACCTCCGCTGGTGACTGAAGTGTGCGCGAGGTACCACCGTGCGACGGCCCTGTGGAAACTACAGAGCCTCAGGGCGTGGACCTCTGTCCTGCTTCCCTAGCTGCTGACTCACCAGCCGGGTGTGCTTTCTCCTCTGCCCCCTCTTCTACCCACTGCTCCTTACGATTTTGCATTTTCCTATGGTATTTCGTGTTTAGATTCCTTTTTTTGTTTGAATTAACTTTGAATATCCTGGTGGTGCGCTTCTCGGTTGGGTGACTGGGTTTGGACACATCTGATGGACACTTCTGTTGGGTCATGTGTCAGCTCACACATTTGTGACTTGACTTTGGGACTTCAGCTGGGAGGAAGCTGGATGGCCCCTCGTGGGTTTCATTTCCTTGTGGATGAAATCATAAAGTGACATCCACCAAGCCTTCCTCTCAGGGACATTGTAAAGACATAATGAAAAAACCTGGGCGCATTTCTTAAATCAATAGGAACAATATTATTATTATTATTATTATGAACCTCTGTTGGTTTCAGTTTCTTCTTCTATAAAATGTGACACATGGGAATGGGACTGGATAATGTCTAGAGGTTAATTCAAACTTCAGAATTCATACAGGGCCTTTAAGCCAAATGAAGAAAGATTTGTGTCTTACATCTTGGAGATGGTTTTGCCCAAGACAGCGAATAGCGCGCCTTTTACACCGGCAGGGCACGGAAGAGGCAGGTCTTGGAAAAGATAAGAAACAAATACTGACTGTAAGTCAAAGATGTTAGAGCAAGGAGTCTGAGGGTTATTTTCATATTTCTCCTGTCAAGTGAGGCTGTAGGGTTCACAGAATTTCTAAGTCCCCTAATTTGACAAATCTCTCTTCTCGAAATCATATGTGGCGTCTCAGTGTTTTGAATCAATTCAATAGTAGTTTTTTGTTTTAGAGAATCAAATACTCTGTCCTGTGGACTGAGCTGTGCTTCCCCCAAGCATATACCGCAGCCCCAACGCCCAGTGTGACTGTATATGGGAGTTCACTCAGGTTAAGGCTAAATGAAGTCACGAGGGCGGGGCTCTGACCCAGCAGGGCTGCGGCGTTATGCGTGATCTCTCTCGCCTCCCGCACGAACACTGAGGAAAGGCCCTGTGAGAGCACAGTAAGGAGGTGGCTGTCTGCAAGCCAAGGAGAGCGCTCGCACCAGGACCTGGCCGTGCTGGCGCCCTGACCTTGGGCCTCCAGCCTCCAGAGCTGTGGGAAACTATATTTCTGTTGTGTAAACCCACCAGCCTGTGATGTCTCATTATGGTAGCCCAACCTGCCTTATACACCTGAATTAGCTTGACTCGTTGCTACTATAGATTATTGACAACTCTGCCAGTTCTCCAAGACTAAGGAGGGAAGGGAGTTAGGCATGACCGAAAAGATGAATCGCTATGCTTTCATGGGTTTAAATACAAATGTAACTCTCATACCCCACTCAACAGTGTCCTTCATAAGAGGCATCGTCATCACTGGCTGTGCTCATTGCGGAAAAATCTGTTTAATTTTGTGAACAAGTACAATTTTGAGACAGTGCTATGATTTTTATAAAGCAAACTAAAGATAATTTTTCTCTTAATCTAGCATGGATCATTTTACAACACTAATCTGACATCTAATCAAAAGAGCAGTATGTCTGGTGCAGGGAACCCTGTATAGGGGGCTGGGTGACCTCATTTCTGGTCCTGTCTTGACAAATAGCTGCCTCTGTGACTTTGATTAAGTCATTTTATCCCTCAGTGTCCTCCTCGGTTAAAAAAAAGAAAGGGGACATTACTTGAATGGTGTCTGTGATCCTTTTGAACTCTTCTGCTTTATAAATGTGTTTGCCAATGTAAGTTTGCTAAACTTTAATTTATTATTCTGAAAGATGCTACGTAGGTTATTGGAGAAAGCTGCTAAAATAGCACTCATAAATCCTTTAATGATAGGCAAATATATTCACTATACTCTTAATTTTTTTCAGTGTGTTCTTTTCATTCCCCCAGTATAGAAAATAAAATATTGTAATTTTCAGATAAGAAGGCAAACAAAATGAACAAAATCTGTGTGGTATACAAACCAAGATTCTCTTTTGTAACATTTTATGATGAAATAGGTCATTTAAAAACTTGTTATACTGGCAAAAGCACACTAGATGGAAGCAAAGAGTAAGTTAACGTTAAAAGCTAGAAAATGAAATTTCCTATGGTAAACGAACCGTGCTCTTCTGGATAGAAAAGGTCATTGAAATGATAGGCTACACTTCTTTTTAAAAAGATGCTAATTAGGAAAGAAAGCAGCAAATAGCACTGTTTAGTAAAGCCCATGGAATGATACCAAAATGGAGCACTGTTTAACCCTAATCTTCACTGTCCTTATAGACTTTGGCTGGTATCATAAGAAATCAGATATTGAATCATTTCCCTTAATTTCTGAGATCTGATTGATCAGTCTGCATAATACAAAACCCAATCAAATGGTGCTATACAGAGACCTTTTTTCCCCCAAAAGTTTGGGATAAAATATAAGCTGAAAAAAATTTCCTTAAAGCATGTACTATTTTGAGCTCAGTGATGGAAAATTTACATTGTTGACATATAACTTTACATGTCACTTCTTTTAAAAATTGTATTTCTTCTTCCTTTCAAAATTAATTGGGTCTTATAATTTAGTTCTCAAGTGTGAGACGATGTGATGAAATTGCATGTTTAAGCTTGCAGCACGTCAAAACTCAGTTTAATACCGTTGTCTTTAAGCAAAGCGAATCGCTTAGAGCGACTCGTGAAATGCACTGCATGGAGGAGGAAAAGCATTTTTATTTCTGGAGAAGCATCCTGAAGTTGCTTGTGGAAGTGGCAAATCACAAGGGAGACATGGTGCAATGATAGTTTCTACGCAGTGTTTTAGATAAAGTCCATCGTTGGAGGACGAGATGGCACCAGGGTGTGAGAAATGCCTGGTGGTAAATGCGAGATGCCCTGAATGGTGGTGGAGTTGTGGCTGAGAAAGGACTGGGATTGAGAGAACTCTTTTTGGGCTGCTGCCAGTAAAAGCAGCCTTTAACAGCCTTTGTGACCTTAGAGGCGATCATTTAACCTTTTCCGGGAAGCAGACCTCCGATGTGTGAACTAGGAACGTGAGGTCAGACCGACGGCACGTTGCAGCGGTCCCTGGCTGAGAGCCTGTAACTCTGGTTGCACTACGGCCAAGGTCAAGTTAATCAGACCTCCTGAATGAGAATTTATGTTCTTAGCTTTGCTCATTTCCCTCTTTGGCAGGTAACAGACAAATAAAGCAGGAAATAAATGATACATGGGAAGAGGTTTGGGGACATCTCTACACTCTTTGGTGAATGCTGTGAAGAATTGCCTGCAGAGCTGGGAAACTGGGAATTAATTTAGTCAATCATACCCTTAGCCTTCTGTCACCCTCCACTGCCCACAACGTTGACAGAGGACCAAAGGGCATCAAACCGAGGTGATCTGTAGCAACATTAGGGGCTCAGGGTGTAAACGCACATGCGTTGGGTGTCTTAGGGCAACTTCACCCCCCTGAGCCTCATATACCACATCTGCACAATGAAGATTTTAATGACTTAAGAAAGCCATGCTGAGGAGTAAACAAGATGCAAATATTAGTCACCAATATGCCCTGTGTGTTAAAGGGAGAATTTCTGGGCAGTGTTGTTTGAAGAAAAATATTGTTTCCAGAGAAAAATGGCAGCCCCACCATTTATTCATGTTCTCCAGGTACAAACTGTCATCAGCCCTGTTCACGGGCAAGGACAGCAAGAGAAAAAGAAGGAAAATACAATGTCAGGCCTGAGAGAACGAGTCCATTTCCCCATCCTGGGCAGTGGATAAACCAGGAAATTCTTACTTGAACAAATTAGACTCATGTTACTGGCATTTATAAAGTAGCATTTGTAGCACTTTTCACTTGCTGTTCCATTACTTCCACATCTTCCCAGTCTGTCCCATTGCACCTTATCCATGCAGATCATCCCACAAGAATGGGCGTGTCAACGGGTACATAATTCTTTCAAAGTTCCCCTGAGCTGTCCCCTTTTAGGATGTCTAGTTACTTCTGTGGAAATTGGGCATTAATCTAGTCAGTCATCTCCTTAGTTTTTAATAACTCCAGAAAACCATCATAGAACGAAAGATTTCTTACCACCTGCTATGACAACCTATGGAAGGGGGACAATGGACTTGTTCTTAGAGTGGAGCAGCCTAGCAGGAAAGGCCTTCAGCGTTTTTACTTTCTGTGCAGCTGCTCACCTCGTAGCACACCGTATGTAAAAGGTAAATATTCATGCCACCTGACTTTTCCAGAGCTTCTCATGGGCTCAGCATGCTTTATACCTCGTCTGTGAGAACTGCGGCATCTCAACAACACACCTCACTGTGGAGGGCTCGTCTCAATGATGCAAAGACGGAAGGAGAAGGGATGGAGAGGGTGGGTGGTTGGTAAATGACTGACCGGAGAGGAACTCAAATGAGAACGTGGCTCACACCTTGACGGCCCAGAAATTAAGTCACAGTCTTTGGATTCAGTGCTGACGTCATGACAGTGATAACTTCACAGCAACGTCATACCTGGTGGTGCTGTTCCTGGTAATGTTTCCAGAAGCACTGGATACTCAGAACATAAGCACGGTACCTCGTGATGATGCTGTCATTGTGTGCAAACCGACAGTGACAATAATAACCTACGCTGGGCAGAGGCCATGCCATATACTTTCTAATTCAACTACTGTATTAATACTTAGCTCAGTACTAAACAGAAATAGGATTTCACTACTTACTTGTATACTTGTTGAAACATCTTTTAAAATAAAGATTAGCTCACTTCATCTCACAGAAGCTCTGTGAGATGGATTGGCTGGGCGTCATTACGCCAACTTTGGGGTGAAACAGATAAAGACCAATGAAACAGGGACCGTGGAGTCAGGTGACTTGGGTTCTTAGCTTGGCGGCGCTCTCCCTAGCCTAGTGTGATGCTGTAACGCCGACCTGAACTCTCTGAGCCTCAGTTTTCTCAACAGAGAAGAAGGGATATTAACACCAAGCAAGCAGCTTTTGTTAGGAGTAAATAAGCGTGTGCTCGTAATGCATTTAGCCCTGTGTTACTGAGCAGCAGGGCCCTGCACTTCATAAGAGACGGGAATGAGGTGAGAGTTCAGGTCTCCTGACTTTGAGTCAAAAGCTCTTCGCGTTAAGCCAGACTTAATCATCTCCTAGTCACTGGATCATAAGCCATGCCCAAAGCACCTGACAGGCAGGCTTTGAAGCTTTGTTATGACTTGGCCTTATGGAAGCTTAAAAAGTCATGATCATAAAACAATTAGCGATTCTGCTGATCTGGAAACAATGTCACTTGAATTGAGATGGATTTTCCTCTTTACTTTTTTCCCCTTGACTGTGGTCCAGCTGAGTTTTCTGAGATGACATTTCTTAGAGAGCAGTTCCATATTCTGTGTGCCTCTGGTGGCTGGTAATGCCCAGGAGCTCCTTCACTTTAATTCTGACATATTATCAATGGGTCATAATGGAAACCAGTTGCTGCAGAATCTCTGGGACAAGAGATCATTAAGCAGAAGCTGGAATGAGAAACGAGGCTTCTGGGACAGGAGCTGGGCAGGGACTGCAAACCACTGACTGTGTGTAGGATGTCTGTGTTAGATTGCATGGAGGTAGTGGTGAAGACATAATTTTTTCTAGTCATGATTGTTCAAGGTCATCTCCATGCACGAATTGAAATGAAAACCTATGAATTGTGGCGGTGACAGTAAACTGCCCGGGCTTTTGTTCTTTTGATGCTCACACTGGTTTCTCTCCTCTGGATTGCAATCTCATGCATTTGCTGCTAACTTAGGAAAACAGGGTGGCATAACGGAAAAAGGATAGGTCTCCAACGAGGTGGGTCATTTATCCCCTCTGTGTCTTTTTCTCAACCACATAATGGGGGAAATAAGAATACAGAGGTTGAGGAGATCAATTTGTGCTGATCGTATGAAATGCTTTGACTATTTAAAGTGTGAGACGATGCTGGTTTGTAAAAAGCCTTCATTGCAGCAGGAAGGGGAGGTGCACACTGACAAGCTTGTTTAAACCAGCTCCATGCCTCTCCCTCCACGCCAGCTGCCTGCAGCATGAGCTCTATGCCTGTGTAACACCCTCTGACTGTGCTCTCACGTCGCTCAGAGTGACATTAGAAAACAAGGCCCACGAAGGCGGGCATTTTTGCACAGTTGGTTCACAGAGCTGTCCAAGGTGCCTGCGACAACACCAGGCGTGCAGCCTGTGCTCGGTGACTGTCTGTCAGAGGACTGAGTGATTTAAAGCAGGGACGCCCAGCATCTACCTTTACTCACCTTTCAACCACGCGCGTGTGTGTGGAAGGGAACTGGGGAGAGCCTGGCAGCAGGTGTATATCTCATGTACATCCCGTCTCACCTTAAATGGTAGACATTTACCTCCTAATTTCCTGTTTGGGGTCAAGAAGCACCTGCTTAAGGATACATTTCCTCCTGACAATCCAGTTCAAGTCACAGTTCAAATCCCACTGGTTCTAACTGCTCCTGGATCAACCCATCAGTGCCCTCAGCTTAATGATACCCATCCAAGCCCTGAACATCTTACACAGATATATCATTCCCCAAACCCATCCAGGATGCCAGCACATGCAAGGGATCGCCAGTAGGATTCAGGAGGGAGCACTGAAAATAAAGTTAGTCTTTAAATGAAGAGTTTCTAACACTGGACCTGAATCCAGACAGAGAAACAGGGGACGGTTTTATGATTTATACAAATCCACGGGTGCCTCAGTAATAGTCTGAGGTTGGCTGAAACAGCCCAATTTCTACTGCATCCTGGAAAGGCATTATGTGGATTTACTAGGCACGCAGAGTGGGTCAAATGGGATCTGTGAGCGTGTCAGCCATCATGTTTACTGACCTGTTATTTAAGGAATTTTACTGAAAACGAAGTCAGATGAAGTGAACTGTTTCTAATCTGATTTCACTGCATCAGGCTAAGCCCTGTTATACCAAACTAAAGCCCAGGGAATCTAACAGAAAACAAGTGGGGGTGATTGGGAGACATGAGGGAACTGTGGTCCGCAAGCCTGTGTCGGCTGCTGATCGCCCGGGGGCCCTTGGTTTTTACAAGCCTCGAGATGCAGAGCTGGTCTGTGCCCAGGAGAAAAAGCCACTGAACTTTCTCTCTCCTTAGATCAGAAAGCATCACATCTGAAAACTGGACTTGTCATCAAAAGGTATGGGTATCCCTTTAATCTCTTAAAATCACTTACTCCTCCAGGTTACTCATTTTGTACAAATCAATTCAGGATGATTTTGGCATGCATGACTTGGGATCCTAAAACCACAGACTGCTTTCCCAGCTGCTTGGAGAGGAAGAGAATTCTGTCATCTACTATTACTATTAATTTTTTTCCCTCTGTTTAATATTTTATCAAAGTAACATGTGCATAGGGTAAAAATTTAAGTAGAATTGAAGGACTTATATGAAGGATAGCAGTTCTTCACCCATCACGCCCCGCAGAAAGCGGCTGGTTCTCCTGTAACAGTTCTTCTGGTCTTGTTCTCCCATCGTATGATTAAAATACTTTTTCTCGGTCAATCACATTCAGATGTGATCTGTTGATTCTCTGCCGTAAAGAGTTTAGTTAATTTAAACTACTTTCTCCCAATATTTGTGCCTGGTGCTTGACTCAGCCTGTTAGTTATCTTTGAACCATTGGGTTATACTCTTAAACCTCGGTTTCTTTACGTATCTAATTTTCACAGTATTTCTTGTCTTCCTGCTTTGTTAGATTAGTTAGCACCTTTCCCCATTTGCTGTCCTGTCTTCACTACCAGCTCCTGTCTGCAGTCAGATCCACCTTGACTTTATTTTACTTTATTTTTTAAAAATTTTATTTCCTTTTCTTTTTTAAATGGAGGCAGTGGGGATTGAACCCAGGACCTCGTGCATGCTAAGCATGCACTCTGCCACTGAGCTGTACCTACCCCACTCTCCTTGACTTTAAAAGTGTCAAGATCGACCACATTTTCATTCTGTTTTGTTATCATGTGTGAGTTTTACGTGGTCCAGCGTCACATTCTCTTTTCAAACTAACATACCAGAGGGGTCTTCATGACCCAAAACAACAAATAGGTTGCTTTCTAAAGAATTATCCTTTATCTGACTTTCAAGGTAATGCACATTCAGACAAAAAATGTGAAAAAGTCTAAAGAAGACTTTACAAAATTAAAAAATTTCACTCCATTAGGGTGTATCGAAATCTTAACATGGGTTATTTATCAGTTTGATTTTTTTCCTCCATTGAAATGGCAGACGAATGAATCACACTGGTCACTCCAACACAGCATCCGAGCTCGGCGGGGAGGCGGTGCGTGTTCCCAGTTCTCACAGGCACATTCCTCAACCCTGCACCCCACCCCTTTATCCTCTTCCATACTTTACTGGAAAGACTAAAACTATCTGACTGAGTCCCTAAACACCCTTGATCATATTAACGTTTCCTTGTGTCTTCATCTGGTTTCTTCCCCTTTCTTGCTGTCTTAGAGAAACAGTCTTCCCCCTTTGCCTTGCCAGGCATCACCAAGGGTATCCTGCTCTCTGATCGTATTTGGGGAGTGAAAGGGCATGTGTCTAGTCATCCATCTGAACAACAGGTGTACCTGGGCCACAGGAGGGTAGCCTGGTTGGGGAGGAACCACTGCCTGTGTGAACCTGGCGCTCTTCCCCTGCCCCTCCTTGAACAGGAATCTGCTTCCCCGGCGGGCTTCCTAACCACTCGACTCCGTGCACCTCACACAACTGGCTTCTGTGGTATCCCTACCAAACTGACTTCCCTGAGACTCAGGAATAATGACTCTTTCCATCTCTTGTCCTCTCACTACTCTGACACCCCCACGGCTGCTGCCTTCAGCTTCTTCCTCTCCACCCTTCTCTTGGTTTCTGACACTTTGCTCTTTGAGGTCTCCGGCTGTCTTAGCTCTCAGTCTGCTGTCACAAAGCGCCACAAGCTGGGTGGCTAAGACAACAGACACTTATTTCTCAGGGTTCCAGATGCTGGCAAGGCCAGGACCGAGGTGCCCGCAGAGTTAGCATCTGGTTTGCTGACGGCCACGCTCTAGCTGTGTGTTCCCGTGGTGGTGGCAAGGTCATAGCATGAGGTGCTGTGTCTCCTCGTGTAAGGGCACCCATCCCACTCACCACAGCTCCAACCTTATGACCTAATTAGCTCCCAAGGGCCCCACCTCCCAGTTCCATCACGTTGGGCTTCGGGTTTGGGGGACACAAGCATTCAGTCCCCACCACCCACCTCTGATAGCCCCCTTCTCCTTCTTCCCTACTTCTTTCTGGTTTCTCCGGTGCTCACTCTGCCCCCTGCCCACAGAGGCTGAAGTCATTTTTCTATAAAAAGCCTGCTTGCTCTATGTGCTTCTCTTTTGTGCTTCCTCAGTAATTACATGGTTCAGCCTTAAGCTCTACATGGCTGACACCAAATCTGTGAGTTAACACTTGTGTCTGTTTCTGGACATCCCCCTTCAGATGTTCTTTCGACTCCTGAGGACAAAATGACCCACACTGAGCACGTCCTCTCCCTTCTCCTTCCTATAGCCATCCAGGCTTCTGGTGACCTGGTGCAAAACCCAGTAATCATTCTTTACACAGCCCCTCCGTCCCTGCCTTTAGTGAATTTTTCAGTCCTGTTCTTTCTAACTCATAATATCTGATGCTCTTTCTTGTCTTTTCTCTGCCCATGGCTGCTTTGCTTTTTTAGTTCTGATTCCAGGAAAAATTCGAGGATAGAGAGGACAATGCTATGTCTAAAGGCTCGGGAGAGAGACCTGGTACATCACACGATGAGATGATGTAATGAGAAGTCTTATCTTAATCATCTCACTAATCATGCACCTGCTTTTTCTCCAGGCTCTTCTGGAAACATAGCTTCATACCTTTCCTTTCTCAAAAGTATACATTTCCCTTATCATCTAATTAATAAAATCCAAACTTCTAGACTAGTGTTTCTATCTATATTTAAACCTTATGTTCTACTACATATATAACAGAATTCACTTTTCAGTAGTTTGTCTGGCTTTCCCCTGCCTGCTCCTTGCCTGGAACGGAAGCTGTCTGAAGCCAGGACTTGCCTGCCTGGGCAGTGCCGTACTTCCTGTGCTGAGCAGAGAGCCTGTGCATAGTATGCCCTCAATACCCGAGGAGTGAATGAATGAATGAATGAAAGAATGAAGGGATGGTACTGCTCTCACCTCATGCTTTTGGGGCTCCGTTCCTTTCTGGACAGCAATCACATGTACTGATTGCTTACTGTTATGGACTGAACTGTGTTGCCCCCAGAATTATATGGTGATGCTCTAACCCCCAGAATGTGACTGTTTCCAGAGATCGGGCCTTTAAAGAGGTGATTAAGTTAAAATGGGGTTGTCCAGGCAGGCCCTGATCCAATCTGACTGGTGTCCTTATAAGAAGAGGAAATTTGGACACAGGGAAAAAGAGACACTGGGGATCTGTGCCCATAAAGGAAAGCCCATGTGAGGAGGACACAGTGAGAAGGCAGCCATCTGCGAGCAAAGGAGCGAGACCTCAGAAGAAACCAAATTTGTAGACACCTTGGTCTTGGACTTCTAGCCTCCAGAACTGTGAAAACAAATTTTGATTGTTTAAGCCACCCAGTCTGTGGTTTTTTTTATTTTTTATTTTAATGGTAGCCTTTGTAAAGTAGTACATCTACTCTTGCCAGATACTCTGTTAAAAATTTTTACACATAGTGCTCCTAAGAACCCTGTGATGTAAATGATGTAAATAAATGGAACAGTATCCTGTGTTCGTGGGTTGTAGGAGTTAATATTATCAAATTGTCAATCAATACTATCAAAAGCCATTTATAGATTCAATGTAATCCCCATCAAGATTCCAATGACATTTTTTCAGAAGTAGTAAAAACACTCCTAAAATTTACATAAAGCCACAAAAGACCTTGAAATCCCAATCCTGACAAAGTAAAATCAATCAGGAAGCATCACACGTCCTGATTTCAAGCTGCACTATAAAGCTATAGTCATCAAAACAGTATGGCACTGGCATAAAAACAGATGAACAGAATCAAAGGCCCCCAAGTCAACTTAAGCATGTATGATCAATTGGTAGTTACCAAGGTAGCTAAGAATACTCAAGAGAGAGCGGACAGTCTGTTCAATAAACGATGCTGGGTGTCATTGGTTATTCATATGTAAAACAATGAAACTGGACCCATGTCTTACAGCACTCACAAAAATTAACTTGAAATGGATTAAAGACTTAAATTTAAGATCTGAATCATGAAACTCCTTAAAGAAAACATTGGAATAAAGCTCCTTGACATAAGTCTTGGCAATGACTTTTTTGGATATGAGATGGATATCCATATTTTGGATTGGATGGGTATGACACCTAAGGCACAAGCAACAAAAATAAAAAATAAACAAGTTGGGCTACAGCAAACAAAGAAGCTTCTGGAGAGCAAAAGAAACAATCAACAAAGTGGACAGACAACCTACAGAATGGGAAAAAATATTTGCAAACCATATATCTGATAAAGGATAATATCCAAAATTTATAGCAAAAATAAATCACCTAATTAAAAATTCAAGCAAAGGATCAGAATAGACATTTCTCCAATGAAGGGCCAACAGGTACCTGCTCACCATCAGTGGTCATTGGGGAAATGCAAATTAAAACCACAATGAGATATCACCTCACACCTGCCAGAATGCTTATCTTAGAAAGATAAAAGGTAACACGTGCTGGCGTGACTGTGGAGAAAAGGGAACCCTTGTGCACTGGTGGTGGGCATGTAAATTGGTGCAGTCACTATGGAAAACAGTTTGCAGTCTCCTCGAAAAATTAAAAATAGAACTACCATATAATCCAGCAATTCCACTTCTGGGAATTTATCCCAAGGAAATGAAAACATTAACTGTAACAGATATTTGCAGCCTAATGTTCATAGCAGCCAGGGTCAAACAGCCAGGGTTTGGAATGTAGGTGATTATTTACCATAACCAAGACATGGAGGCAGCCTAGATGTCTATCAATGGATAAATGAATGAAGAAATCATTCATTCACACACACAATGAATATTGTTCAGCCATAAAAAAAAATGAGGAAATCCTACCATTTGCAACAACATGCATGGAATTTGAAGGCATTATTCTAAGTGAAACAAATCAGACAGAGAATGATAAATATTGTACGATCTCACTTACACGTGGAATCTAACACAAAACAAAACAAAAACCTCAAACTCAAAAAAAGAGATTAGACTTGAGGTTACCAGAAGAGGAGGAGGAATTAGATAAAGGTGGTCAACAGATACAAACTTCCAGTTGTAAGAGGAATAAATACTAGGAATGTAATGTGCAACATGATGCCTAACACTGTGGTATGATATATAGAAGGATTTTTTTTCCTTTTTTCTTTTCTTCTTTCTTTTCTTTTTATTGTGTCTATAAGAGAAAATGGATGTCAGCTGAACCTACGGTGATAGTCATCTCACAATATATGTAAATCAAACCATCATGCTGTGTGCCTTCAACTTACACGGTGATTCATATCAATTATTTCTCAATAAAACTGGGAAAATAAATTTTAAGAATCCTATGATGTAGGTATTTTACTGATTTCTATTTTACAAACAAAGAAATGAATGTGTTGAGGTGTTAATTCACTTCCTCATGGTCAAACAGCCAGGGTTTGGAATGTAGGTGTTTTGACTCAGGCTGTTCCTTCTGCCTGGAACACTCGTCCCCTGATTTCTGAACACTCAAACTCTAACCATCTGTAAAGCCAGAGAAAATGTCCTTTCACTGAGTTCATATACTCTGGCTCTGAACTTGCACTGTAATAATTTTTCTTCTGCCTTATTTTCAGCCCCAGTCTTGTTCTAAGTGCCTGCTAGGAACCTGCCTTGCTTTCTACGACTAGGGCTCTGCCTTATTCATCTCAGCCCTTTGATATTAAACTTGGACCCCTTCTGGGATGAGAGACTGTCTGTATACCTGGGCCTGGCTACTGGCTGACAGGAGCCCCTGATGACAAACACATACCCATTGATGTGTGCTTAGAAATTCACCTGTCTCAGAATTCCATGTTGCCGTTCTCTGTCAGACACCCAGGAGTCCCTGCAGGCCTGATAGCAAATCCATCCCTGGGTCACCTCTGTTTATATTTCCCTATTGCCCTCATATATAGTGTTCTACTCTGTGTGTGTCTTTCTCCAGTATCAGAAGCTGAGTCTCTCCTAAAGCCTCAGCTTTCCATGAAGTTAGTTAATTCTGTTTCTGTGCTTCTGCTTATCCTAGACATGGCGTGTTAAGTAGGCGAGATCCAGGCATGATCTGTGATGGATAATCCGTAGACTATTGCCAGTGATCCACTCACACATGCATGATTCGTTCATACGTGTACTCATCTGCCCTTTCACTTATGCATCTGATTGAGAACTGTTTACATTCCAGGTCTAATAATGCCCTGCGCTCAGTTCAAGCTCAGTCTCTTTGACTGGATACTGAAAACAACTACAAGCATTTGACGTTTCTGGCTGCCTCTAAGGAATCTTTCCCAGAGGAACCTGCACTGAATTGTCACTTGAAGACATGCTACTGGTGAGATTCAGGAGTCTTCCTGCGTGCCAACCAGGAAGCAACTGAAAGTGAAATCAAAGAAAAACAAGCTGCAAACTGGGAAATTATAACATGTCATAAGGATGTGTTAAATGGAGGAAAGTGATGGTCCAGGGATGAGGGAGAGGCGAATTCCTGAGGGTCTGGAAGGAACACTGAAGGGGACCTGATTAGTGCCAATCCAGGTACTGCCCACGAGGAACTTGGCTGGCACAAGAGTGTTGGGAAAGAGTGTCATCTTAGGAGAATAATGAGTGTGGTTTGGAAAACATTTCTGAGTAACCTCTACACACCAAGTAGTCATAGGAGTGCGAGGGGGAATCAGAAGTGCACCCTGCCCTTCAGGACTGAGGGAAGCAGACACAGGACCCCCTGACCTTCCTGCGGGCTGAGCGTGGCTGTTGTTCATTCCTCAAGGGTGTGTTATCTGGAGTGACATCGGGCACCGCCAGGACCCAGCTTTCCTCCCCAACCCCCCAGTGAAAAGAAATCCTTGGTACAACCCCAGAATTCTACTTTAGGGTAGGGGACGAAAAAGAAGGAAATAGAGACCAGTGTCTTTTGATGAGTGACGGAAACTGTGCTGGATATTTTTACATCTTCCTCTCCTGACCTACTCTGTTTTCCCCACCTCCTCTCTGCCATGAAAGGCTGACCCGTGGGTAATCCATCAGTCAGGCTTCCTTGCTCCCGGGCGAATGAGGGCCCCTCTCCCCTCCCCCCACACAGCAGGACAATCAAAATGAAGGAAGCAGTGGGCAGGGTATCGCTCCCCGGCGCCTGGTTTGCTGGATCGTGGTAAGCCGGTTATGCAATTGCAGCTGACTTTTCACTTTGCAGCTCTTTCCTTCTGGGTTAGAGCAACTGCTCCAACTCTGTCTCCCTCTGGCCTTAGAGTTGTGACAGCTCTGCTCTCACCTGCCCTGGGTCCTGCACATTCCTCGTGGTTCCCCTGCACCCTGGTCACATCTTTGTAAACAGTCCTTTGTCAAACCTGTATTGCACGGTCCCCATTGGAGGGCACATTCTCTTTCTTCCTGAAACTCTCACTTGATTCAGGAACCCAGCAAAAGGACTAAGATGGGGAGGATTAGAGGCAGGACCCTGAACCTGACGGCGGTCTAGAAAGATAAGGAGGTTGGTCTGAATTCCTGGGGTTTATTCCTGGATGCTGCTGCACTGGGAGCCTGGAACCTGAGACCAAAACTCACAGGCCTGAAAATGGGCGATGCCCCTGTTCTACGTGTCTGGCACCACAGCTTACTTCAGCCTCACTGAACAAGAGCTGTCAGTGTTCTGGCTCTTTCAAAGGGGTAACAGGTCCTTCAACAGGGGGCTGCGAACGGCATCAGTGTTCAGAACCTGATGAAAGTGTAGAAAATAACACAAGACCTCAGCTTGGATGGAATAACCTTAATACCAGTTAATTTCCTTTTTAAAAGTTTCCATATTCAGCAAACCACCATCTGAGTTTAAACAGGCTTCCATGGTATCTCTATGCACTGATTAGCTGATAAAATTATTACCGTAAATTGGAATTAGATTTCTGACTGCAAAATAATGAGGTGGAAATCTGTTGGACAAATCAATCACATGCATTTAGATTTCTAAGGCAACTGTTTGCCTCAGGGTACACCAATAAAATTAGTTTCCTGAACTTTGCACGGCTGAAGATGAGACCTTTAAGCAGAAGACAAGTAGGAAATTCAATTGACGAGGCACCTCACACGGTCTATGGTGAGTCCACACAGCAGAACTGTGGTGATGCTCACACCGCCACCACCTAATTGCAAGTCTTGGAACAGTGTCTGCCACTGTCCATGAAATACAGGTCCTCACAGAGTTTCAGGATTGTTAGTCCTGTGCTAAAACAGCAATATCTTCCAGACGCTAAGAAAACAAGGCTCTTGTTGAGTTATCACTGAGTTCCAGATGGGACCAGACAGTTTTAACATTTAAAGATAACATTGCTCAATTTCGTCAACCATTCAGGCAGCCCCGTTGGCCACGGGCAAACCAAAGTTGTTTTCTTAAGTACGTTTTCTAGAATAACTTAAACTTAATAGAAATGTTGAAGTGTGGTTTAATTCCCTTGGTTGAAAGAGGAAATGTAAGTGATTGATACGGGACTGCAACATAAATTACTGACTGTTTCCCTTAGTTTCTTTTCAGGGCGTCAGATATAAATAATTTATTGGGTCTGATCTATGCCATTTGTGAATTAACACATCTGCTTTGTCCAAATATAGCAGAATGAGTTGGATGTGTCAGCTTTGACACGTGTCATAAGTGGATCCAATACGGAGAAGCCTACCGTCCACGGTGCACACCTGCATCCACGAGCCCTGTGTAGGATGGACACATATTTTACAAAGACCCGGACAGTTTTGGCCCTTGTTTTATCAAAGGTCAGGAGCACAAAAGTGAACTAAATAACAGAAATCAAAAGACAAACATTGACACCAGAAGCTCACCAGACTTAGCAAGAAACACATTCTTGAAAGTCATTAAACAATTTTGAAAAGAAACTCAAGCTGCGGGGACTGAGCTCTGAGATCAGAACAATAAGCTCCATGAATTGGAACAGAGGCTTCCTGAAAGAAATGTCTGCAGTTTTGAAGAATACTTTTCCCAGACAAGCTTCTTTGTGAGGAGATTTTTTTTTTTTTAACAAACATGCCTATTTTTGACTCAGCTCAGAAATGAAATATTTCAAAAGCCCTTTCAAGCTCAACATCTCTAAAATTACTCCTTCAAAGTTACACTTTACAGGGCTGCAGAGTAGTGAGATTAAGAGGTGCACCAAGTATGGGAAATTTTCATCGGTGTGACAAAGACACGCAAAAATTCCCTCCACCCCCAGTCATTTCTTTAGTGTTTTAGGCAAAACCAAAAAAAAAAAAAAAAAAAAAAAACCCAAAAAACAAACAAAAAAAAACACCATTTGGAAAAGATGGCGATTATTAGCAGGAGTGGGAAAGCGTTTCAAAGTTCAGTTTTGACAAAAGAAAGTGTTAAAACAAGTTTGCTATTTCCCCCCCTAGATTTATTTTGAAGGGAGGGTTTTATGAGAAATATTTTTACAAGGTTTGTTTTTGGATTAACATTACAGTTTTACATAACTAATCACAATGAATGTCAAAAACTATCTTCAAATGAAAATACTTTCTGGGGAAATTAAGTCACACTCAGAATTAATTTACTTAGGTAAAAAAAATTTACTTAGGTAACCACTGAAAGGCTTATCCGCATGTCCAATGAGACTTACTATGAAAACAAATATATGTATGTATATGTATGACTGAAACATGATGCTGTACACCAGAAATTGACACAACATTGTAAACTGACTATACGCCAATAACAAAAAATAGTTAAAAAAAAAAGGCTTAATCATTCTAATCGTAGGTTTGGTTGGTTTGATTTTCATGTGCAGAAATGCCTAGTGAGGTCGTTTACAGCAATGGGTCAGAATCAGAGAACGTTTTGTCGGGTTTGATTCTGCATGGATGTACGACGACACCCATGAAGATATATATTCACGTGGATCTGGGAACCTGAACATTATAGACGTGAACTGGGCAAGTTCTTTTTCCCTGATAAGAAGACATGTGCAAACAAATGAGATGATTTTTAACCATTCCATTTCAAAGTTCAAATTTAATTAAAACTATGAATTAGATCAGAATGCTACTTTGCTTTAAAGAGCTAGATTTAAAGCGGCTCAAGTTTGTACTGGTCCTATTTTGGAAGGTGCTCCTCCCTGCTAGTTCTCAAGGAGTATTGTCCTTATTTCTCTGCAGCATTTTGGGTTCTCAAGACAGTGACCCGACCAAACTGCTCTTCTGTTCCTGGATGGGCCACAAGGGCCATCCATGGTTTTCCTGTGTGGTTCCTTTCCTTTGCCGTTATCCACCCAGCCCAGCCAGTCAGATCTTCCTGGCCGTTATAATGCTCTGATGAGAGTTTTCCCTAACATTTGATGGGGGGGTGCAGGGAAGAGAGGCTTTTCCTTTGTCCTGGACCACACGCTGTGAAGACCATCTAGCTGGAACACCAACAGCCGCCTTTTCTAGCTGCCCAGACAAAAAGCTGCAGAGTGAAGCCAGAGAGAAAAGCAGAATAAAGACAAAACGGAATGCGGAGCCAAGACCCATCCCTGCCAGAAGAGTTGGACTTTCTAATAAGACAAAGAGTGCCTCCCTTTTTGTTTTAAGCTAGTTTGTGTTGGATTTCTGTTCCTTGCAGCCAAAATAATCCTGGCTAATCCAACAAATAAGCAATAGAAAAGGCTGGAAGGGAAATAATTTGCAGCAAATTCTAAGACAGTGCATCTTGTTCTTACCCACATATGGCAAAAATGAACTTTCTGTGTGTCCTTACATATTTTGGGAGAGAAAAATGAGGATTTTTGCTGCAATATATCTCAAACATAGAGACTCCTGGTACATTTTATAACATGTATTGGTGGGTGACATGCTTTAGTCTGCTAGTTAATTTATAAAGATGCTAAAAGAGCTATATTTACATATCAAAAGCATGATCACCTTAGCAAATCAATACTGTCAATGACTCATATATTTGATTGCATAGAAGCAAATCATGGTTTTGACCAAATTATTTAATGACACTTACTCTGTTCTGGCCATGTAGGTAGGCAGTGGTAGATAAAGATCAGAAGTTGAAGGAGGTTAATGGCAAAACGCTCAGAGTAATTTATTTGACCTTCAGCCATCTCCCACTACCTACACAAAACACGTAATTATTGTACACTACAAATAAATATAATTACTGGGTTAAGTACAAGTTTACAGTCAATAAACCAAGGAAAATTAAGTTGTATGAATACAGTTGGACATAACTGTACATCCATTGTAAGAAATCCTCGGATCTCAGGCTGTGTTTCTGTTCCATATTGGTTTGACTCTTGACTGAATTGTCTATTAGCTCAATTCCATCAGAGTATTTGTCTGAACTAATCTTTTGAATTGAGAAATCAAGTGAGGTGAACTGATTTGAACAAGAAAACACCACCCCAGTAGCTCAGAATGCTGTATCAACTAGATCATTCTCTAATGGCTTTGCCAGTATTTGCAGCAACTGCCCTTGAGAACTGAACCCAGGAATAGAGGCTGCAGCCTTTGACTCTGAGTCTGCTGCTCTGCCTGACCATTCAGTGTTCTCTTTACAATTCAAACTTTAACTGCAGAGAAATTTAAGAAATGTAGAATTTCAGTTGGAAGGGACCGTAAAACACCTGCTTCTGCAGCCAACTCTATAAATGAAAACTCATGTGCAGGGTCTGATGTATCTGTCCAAGGCCTCCAGTGCCAGACTGGGACCTGGACACAGATCTTGAGAGGCCCAGACTAGTGATTCTGTTGGGAAGCCATTCCTCAGATGCTCTGCAGCAAAGAAGCTTGGCACTTTTTATTATATTGATTTGGTTTTATGCTTGATTTTATGACAACATCATAAATCTGGACTAGATATTCAAATATGTCAAGGGATTGTTGACAATTGGTAATTAAATAAATTAATAGTTAAAATACTTAAATCATGAAAAAGTTAGTATTACTGAATAATAATAGTTCTTTGTTGAGTTTTGCTTCCATTAAATAGTATAAAGTAGCTGAGTGATTTTTAGATTCTTCAGTATGAAATTATACTATTCATTCTTCCTAGTAATCTCATTTATTTTTTATTCAGTTCTTTTTAATCTAGAAGGTATTGGGCTACATTGTATGTGTTTACTTGTTGGTTTTTTTTTTTTTTTTTTGAGGAGGGGATAATTAGATTTATTCATCTATTTATTTAATGGATGTCCTGGGGCTTGAACCCAGGACCTCCTGCATGCTAGGCACACACTCTACCACTGAGCTGTACCCTCCTCTCACCACTTGTTTGTCTTTGAATTGACACAAGTAGGGCGAACTGGTCTGTAGAAGTAAACATCACCTCGGTAACAGCAGACACAGTGAGATACACTAACAGAATAAAGAGTTTTGTGTAAAATCCTGACTATAATCTAGTTGTATGTATCACTATTTTATTCGGCTCTATGAGAGAGGTAGAAGGAAGTCTTCTGTTTTCCACAATAAAATACCTTTGCAAAAATTGTAAAGCCACAGACCTTTAAGAATTCTGAATGAAAAATGTTCGTGATGTAATACCAAGTGTACTCTAAAGATAACATTTTATTAAAATCATAAAATATAAATTTGTAAATTTGAAAATCTTTATTTTATAAGTGAGGATAATGGTACTCTGCAATATAATTTTTAAGGAAAATATATTGAATCTGAACAAAACATCATAATAAAATTAATGTATTTTAGCAGCTGAAAGCTTGCCGATGAAACTAAATTGGTTTAAATTTCAGTTTCCAAATTTTTCTAGCTTCCTCGATTTTGGCAAAAATATTTAACCTTTTTATATTTCAGTTTTCTCATCTAAACAAAGGGAGATAATAAACAGTTCTTATCTCAAAGAATTGTTGGGAAAATTAAACAAACTAATGTATAAAAGCCACTAAAATGCTCGATAAATGTTTGCTAGTTTTATGAAAAAACAGAAAACTACTTCATATTACTCTTTAAAAATGACAAATAATTACTGCTATTACTGCTATTGCCTGCTTCTACTGAGTTGTTTATAGAACAAATGATTTTTCTAGATTGAGATGGATCTATAATTTACTTACTACTTGGGCTGTACATGTACACGTGTGACTGGTCTGTGAATCCTACCTTAATGCTTTCTGGGATTTGCTCAATGTGATTCAAAGCTCTAACCTCAGATACACAAGTTTATACTGTATAAGCACAGGGAACTATTTTCGATATCTTGTAATAGCTTATGATGAAAAAATATGAAAATGAATATATATATATATGTAATCATGTATGACTGAGGCATGGTGCTGTGCACCAGAAATTGACACAACGTTGTAAACTGGCTATACCTCAATAAAAAAAATTAAAAAAAAAGCTCTGATCTTTTGCCTTTTCCTACTATTATAATCAACTCTTTCCCAGATACCAGCGAAGATGTTAAAAGATGGTATCACAAGCAGAGACATCATAGCAGCAGAATCAGAGATTAATCAGGAGAAAACACTCTCTGACAGAGAGCATGTTTTGCGTTAAGCTCTTCTGTTTTGTGAGGTTGATTAATTGGTTCTTTTCTACTGAGTCCCTGTAGTGAAAGCAAAGCAGTTTCCAAGTGAGGGTCATGACATATGTTCTAGGTTATTCAGGCCAATGTAGCTTGGTTTTCAGTCATGAGTCTTACAGAGAATGTTCATTTGAAAGTTATTTCTTCACCCACATTGTGTTCTCTTGAGCTTTCGCCAAGATGCGGTATTAAACACAGTACTAATGACTCAGAAGTAAAGACGCATGGAACTAAATGATGCAAGAAATGCATCAAGCATTTGATTAAAACAATGTTAAATACATGTGCACAGAACAAAGACTAGGAGAAAACGCAATAGGTCTTGCTTTTTTGTTGGTTTAGAGCTTCCAGGCTTCTCCTTTCATTATTAATCATCCTTGGCTGCGCAGAACACTTGCGCTGTGTCATTTCTTTGTAGTAGCTGCCATTGTGTGAAGATGGATATGCCTTTTTCTGCCTCTTCTCCCCAAAGACGCATTCTCAATCTCAATCGCTTCCTCATAGCTTGTGCACTTATCTTTGCCTTTTGTGCACTGGAGGAGAACATGCTTTCCCATCTCTTTGTCTCTTGGAAATGTGAGACAAGTGCCTTTTCCTCTATCATGTAGTTCCTCTTTACGATGTCAGCCACACTGACACCTGCATCCGGGAGCAGGCTGGCGACACCAGGCAGATGGCTCCCAACAAAGTGCTGCGTGCCCTCCTGCTCCCCCCCCATCCCCGTTCTTCACATCCCTTTTCCTTCTCTCCCTTCCCTGTCTCCTGAACAAAGCTTTCCATTAAGACCATTCTATTAACTTAGTTTCAAATGGAGATGAAATTGCCCCAAGTTCAAGGCACTAAGGTTAAGCTCTTTACTGCCGAAAGAGGAGGTCTCTGCATCTGGGCGTTGGAGGAGTGCTCTGCAATTCCTTTCTATGCTGTCTCTCACCGAACTTGTGCTGCCTCTGCATTTACAGGATTATCCAATGACAACAGTGTGCTACCTACTGCACCCTGGGCTTTTTAACATCTACCAAATTAAAGTATTTTAAATTATACTCCCAGTGAGGGTTCCCTACAAATATGTTTAATTGACATGGATAATTAGGGCTAAGCAATGGATACTTTTAACACCAGACACAAACAGACACTGTTCTGTAAGAAGAGAGTAGAAAATTTCTGACACGTTCCACTCTCCCCATTGCCGTCAGCACACAATTTAAACTCCTTCGTCTGACCTCCTCGCTTGCCTCCTGTCTTGTCGTTCTCCTAAAAGTATCCTACATCCTAGCCATACTGATTTCTTTGGAATTCCTCAGACTTTTTAGGTTATCTTCAATACTTTTGTACATGCAGCTCTTTTTTATTTCAGGTAACTTTTAAAATTTGTAATTAGGAAGATATTCTCCATTTGGTTCTCAGGCTAGGTCAGATGTTTCCTACTGTCTATATTGTACACATATTTCTTTCATTTCTTTCATTGCCTTTTTATTCACTCATCCATTCATTCAGGCATTCAACATATATACATAGTGTCCTTTGTGCACACATATATATTGTGAGCGTCATAGATGCCACTTGTGTAGTTGTCTGTTGATACGCCTCTCATCCACTAGACTGTGACCTCTTGGAGGTAAGAGACATGCAGTTGATTCTTGTTATTTCTGGCACTTATGTTCTATAAGTTGCCGTGAATGCTAAATTACCAATTACTGAACAATAGCCCCTAGGGGAAATACAGGGTTAGGTTCTGTGAGCCTCCGGGCCTCCGCCTCCAGTGGTCACATTTCCTTCAACCAAAACACCATTTACATTATGTAGATTCATTTGCTAATGTCTTTGTAAAACAAGCCAGTCTTATTGGTGTTGAAAACTTGCTCTTCCACATGAACCTTTTCCTGTCTAACACTTAGTGGTTATTTTAAAAATTGATTCCACAAGCCTCCTGATCCACAAAATCTGTCTCGCCTGCAAGTTTAAGATTTTCCATTTATATCGCCCTTTGAAATGTGCAAAGCAGTCAGCACCAGTAGGGAAGGGTTTAGCATTTTCTGACCCTGGCTAATGGGACTAATTTTTTTGGCTTTTAGTCTTGTAACAGTGGTCTTCATTACACATTTTTCATCATCATCTCATGAATCCACAAATTGATCCACTTTTCCATCTTACCACACGCTAAAGTTTTTCCTTCAGCACGTTCTGGAGTGGCCTCATGTGCAGATTGGTGAATTTCCCCCTCCTTTGTCTGAATGTGGTGATCCATCAACAATTAACTCAGCTCTATAACTCATGCTTGAGCAAAGCTTATCTGACGCACGACCTTCTTGCACTTGGGAACACTGGACAGCATGTCAGAACTATGCTTGCAGCCAATTTAAGCGGTGAAATCACCAAGAGAAAGCAAAAATGTAGCAGTAAATAGACCACAAAAAAAAGACACTTGTTTGTATCATGAGAGCTGAAATGAGAAGGCAGAGTGTCACACTGTTGGCCTTTAGCTGAAGTGTGCACATCGGGTGACTCAAATTTTTCACTACTCTGTACATATTGGTTGATGACTGTGAAACTGTCACCAGCATTGATTTTGGGGTTACAAGTAAATTTTATTGAATGGATGAATTTGCACATGTGGAATCCACAAATAATGAGGATCAAGGCTACTTTTCTTCTGTTAAATAATCAGAGTTCAATTAAATGTGTGCTAACAGGATAAAGAGTGCATGCTATGTGTGAAGCTATTTCTCAAGGTTCAATGAATTTAAATGACTTACTGGAAACTACAGACTTGTCAAATTTTTATGCCAAAGAGTCTAAAATTTAAAGAGGGATCTTGTGTGCGTTCTCTCTATAGTATGCTCTCAGAAGTTTGTGAAATGCTTTCTTCAAGGTGTAGTCTAACCAATCTTTATTTTGTATGATAGTAAAGGATTTGTGTGTGTGTGTGTGTGTGTAAAACTATAGGGTATATCTGTAAGTGGTGATCACCTCTGAAAGAAAAGCAGCTAGCAACGTCAGCTCTATCTGGTGAAAACTATCAAGAGGTATTATGTTTAATAAACATACAAAGACTGTTGAAGGCCATCCTACCCACAAGGTACGTTTACCATAAAATCTGATTACCTGTGGAGAAACAGTTCTTCATGTATGACAATGCTAACCTCTGCACAGAAGTCAGCACAACCTACTAACACACATACACTTTAGGTTACTTCTCAATTAGCAGAGACTGAATTGGCCCACTCTTACCCTGTTGCTTGCTTCCCTTCATGTCAAGAACAAAACCTTTCAGTGTGTAGATCTAATGATGTGGTCTATAAACATGGCTAACAGCCAAGCTAATGTGCTAATGTGAGGAATCAAATCTATTGTCATCACCACCTAACGTCATATTTAGTCGACAAGTATTCACTGAGTGCTGACAAATATTTATTGAAAACATTCCAGGCCTGTATTAAGTCCTAGGAAGAAACTGTGAATAATAAGGGTATGGTTTCATCCCAGAAGAGATGTACACTTAACAAGTAAAAGAGAAATAATGCCATAAATAGAGATGGTGAAGGGTACCCCAGAGGGAGAAGGTCTGGTGAGGGGAGAGAGTAGTTGTTGTTGTGGGGGCAGAAATTAGATGGATTTCTCTAAGAGCTTCATCAGGAAGGAGATTTTTGAAACAAAGTTTAACAAAGAAAAGGATTTTTCTACGGTAAGAGCTGTGGAAAGCTTGTTGCAGGCACAGGGAACAGCGGAGTGGAAAAGTTCTGAGGTTGCTGTGAACTTGTCTTATATTAGCAACTGTCAAATAGCCATAGTGAGGGAGGGGAGTTGACACAAAGCGCTGCTGGAGATTGGGCCATCGGCAGATCACGTGGGGCCTTGCAGGAGGGTGTGAGAGGTTTGAAGTTGATCCTAAGTATACTTGGAAGCTTTTGAAGAGTGTTCAGAACGAGAGGGATCATTATGTGGGCTGTGGTTTAAAGAGACCATTTAGGTTGCTGGACGGACAATTCATGGTAGGGGGCGAGTCAAGAGTCTGCGGGGCCAATGAGGAGCTATTGCAGTGGTTGAGGAAGAAGAAGATGGCGACTTCTTTTCCTGATTGTCTCCAAAAAGATTTGTTTTTTAAAAAATTAAAGTATAATTGATTTATAGTATTTTATTAGTTTCACATGTACCTCAAATTCAAATTTTTTATAGGTTATACTCCATGTAAAGTTATTGTAAAATGATGGCTCTATTTTCCTGTGCTGCACAATATATCCTTGTCATTTATTTATTTTATACATAATAGTTCGTATTTCTTAATCCCCTACCCTTATCTCACCCCTCTTCCCTTCCCTCTCCACACTGGTAGCCACTAGTTTGTTTTCTACATCTGTAAATCTGTTTTGTTATATACATTCATTTGTTTTATTTTTAAAATTCCACATATAAGTGATAATATACAGTATTTGTCTTCCACTGTCTGACTTATTTCACTAAGCATAATACTCACTAGTCTACCATGTTGTTGCACACGGCAGAATTTCATTATTTTTTTATGGCTGAGCAGTATTCCATTGAGTGTGTGTGTGTGTGTGTGTGTGTGTGTGTTTCATTTGTCTGTTGATGGATAGTTCGGTTGCTTGCATACCTTGTCTGTTGTAAATAATGCTGCTGTGAACATTGGGGTGCATGTATGATTTTGAATTAGTGTTTTTGTTTTCTATGGGTATGTGACCAGCAGTGGAAGTGCTGGATCATCTGGCAGTCCTATTTCTAGTTTTTGAGGAAACTCTGTACTGTTTTCCATAGTGGCTGCACCAATTTACATTCCCACCAACAGTGCAGGAGGGTTCCCCTTTTTTCCACATTCTTGTGAACATTTATTTGTAGACTTTTTGATGACAGCCATTCTGGTAGGTGTGAGGTGATATCTCATTGGGGTTTTGATTTACATTTCTCTAATAATTAGTGATGTTGAGCATCTTTTCATCTGCCTGTTAGAGAAGATGGTGATCTTGACTTGGTTCATGGCAGTGGAGGTGAAGAGTGTGTGGACTTTTGATATATTATAAATGTTGAAGGAAATGGACTTACTGCTGGGTTTCAGGGGAGTGAGAGAAAGGAGGTAGAGGGTTACTCATAGTTTTCTGGCTTGATTAGCTGGGAAGACGGTGCGACTATTCACTAAAGGGGGAAGATTGCGTATCTGCATCTGAGACATCCAACTCAAGTGGCAGTTGGCTTATACAATAAGGGTGATCAAAATGGACATTATAAGCAGATAAATGGCTCTTGCAGTTAGAGGAGTGGAAGGCATCGGAGAGGAAGTGGGGCATGATGACAAGAGGACCTAGAAGTAGTTTAAGGGAACTTTAATGTTTAAAAGAGAAGAAGGACCACCCCCCCCCAAATCATGGAAAGATTAAACAGAGCTATGAGAGCAGCACAACAGAAGGAAAAAGTTTCTGATTCAGTTTATTGTTTGGGAACTGAAACTGAGTTCTAGCCTCATCTCTACCATAAACTAGTGAAAAGCAATGTGTTCTAGCACAATCCTCTATTTCGGAGTCATGCAAATCTGAGCTCAGAGCCTAAGGCTGGTATTTACTGGCCAAGGGTAAATTTTCCAAGCTTTCTTAATCTCTTAAACTACAGGTTTTACTTGCAGGATTGTTAAAAGAAGTAGATAAATCTCTTATTATGGTGTTTATCACATAATAGAACCTAATTTCTCTCTCTCTTTCTTCCTTCCTCTCTTTCTTCCTTTCTTCCTTCCTTCCTTCCTTCCTTCCTTCCTTCCTTCCTTCCTTCCTTCCTTCCTTCCTTCCTTCCTTCCTTCCTTCCTTCCTTCCTTCCTTCCTTCCTTCCTTCTTTCCTTCTTTCTTCCTCAGCTTCACTTCTTTTTTTCTTTCAGTTTTTTGACACAGCCTTGAATAAGTTTAAGATATACAACATTTGACTCACATCCATCATGAAATGATGACCACAATAAGTTCAGTGAACATCCATCATCTCATATACATACAAAATTAAAGAAACAGGAAAAAAAATTTCCTTGTGATGAGAACTCAAGATTTCCTCTCTTGACAACTTCCGTATATAATATACAGCAGTGTTAATTATATTTTCTATGCTGTACATTCCATCCCTAGTACTTGTATCTTTTAACTGGAAATTTGTACTTTTTGACTGCCTTCATCCAATTCCGCCTCCCGCATCCCCTGCCTCTGGTAACCACAAATCTGATCTCTTTTTCTATGAGCTTGTTTGTTTGTTTTAGTTTGTTTTTGAAGTATAATTGACCTACAACACTATGTTAATTCCTGTTACACAACATATGATTCAGTACTTCTGTACATATCAAAACGATCACCATGATAAGTCTGGTTATGATATGTCTCTGTACAAAGGTATTACATAGTTAGTTATTGACTATATTGCCCACACTGTATATTTCATATCTATGACTCATTTATTTTGCAGCTGGAAGTTTGTACCTCTTAATCGCCTTCACCTATTTCTCTCCTCCCCTCAGGCAACCACCTGTTTGTTCTTTGTATCTATAACTCTGTTTCTGTTTTGTTATATTTATTCATTTGTTTTGTTTTTTAGATTCCACATATAACTTAAATCATACAGATCTGTCTTTCTCTGTCTGACTTATTTCACTTAGCATAACACAGTCTGGGCCCGTCCATGTTGTCCCAAATGGCAAGGTGTCATTTTTTTGGTGTCTGAGTAGTATTCCATTGTGTGTGTGTGTGTGTGTGTGTGTGTGTGTATAAAATGTTTTATTTATCCATTCATCTATCCATAGACACTTAGTTGGCTTCCATATTTTGGCTGTTGTGAATAATGCTGCAATGAACATAGGCGTGCATATATCTTTTCTAATTAATGTTTTTGTTTTCTTTGGATAAATACCTATAAGTAAAATTGCTGGACAATATGGTAGTTCTATTTTTAATATTTTAAGGACCTTCCGTACTGTTTCCCATAGTGGCTGCACCAATTTACATTCCCACCAACAGTGCATGAGGGTTCCCTTTGCTCCACATCCTCGCCAACATTTGTTACCTGTTGTCTTTCTGATAATAGCCATTCTGACTGGTGTGCAGTGATAATCTCATTGTAGTTTTGACTGGCATTTCTTTGGCGATCAGGGATGCTGAGCGTCTTTTCATGTGCTTGTTGAATATTCTCCAGTTTCAAACTGTAGTTTTTTCACACTAATAGTGTTACTGTGACTTAATGGAGAAACAATTACATTAAAATTTTTTTAAATCACTTTTTTATTAATAAGATATTTATCAAGCTTATGTAAATTAATATTGTGAGGATGGGGCAAAGCAAGAAATTTCATTTAAGCTTCAGTTTTGTTGGTTTGAATTAGCTATTAATAAAAACTATAACTTAGATTTGTTGAGTGCTTTCCATGGGTCCAACAATGCGCTTAGCAGTTTAAATATATTAACTCATTTAATTCAGGTAGCAACCCTCTGAGGTATGTAATGTTCTCGTTCTTATTTTACAAGAGAGAAAAATGTAACCAGGAAATTAAATAATTTGGTCCAAAATCAGCAAGGTGTGTGTAATTCTGTTCTTAGCCATTATCTTTACTTCTTAGATAATCTCCAATGTTTATTCAAAAATACCTACCTGTGTATCCTGTTAATCTTTTTCCAAATCAGCATTTAAAGTTGGAAAAATATAATAAACACTTATTTGAAAAAGCAAGAACACCAAGTGATATAACAAAGCCACATTTTATGAAAGTAAACAATTAAACTGACTGAAAGTAAGAGCAGGCATGTTTTTTACAAGGGGAAAAGAAATGTCCAATTAGTTGCACACTGAGAAATGTGAGCCAGGCGGTCTGAGACACTTCAAATACGACCCCCAAAGTTACTGGTACGCGGCTTCAAGAAATAGTGATCCAGAGGCGACATGACCCTGTGCCCCAGTGCAGCCTGTCCCCATGGTGGAGAGGTAGTATACTGGCTTTAGGCGACGTGACAGCTTGTTGCAAACGTTCGCGGGCACAGGGCTTGTCACCGAGCAGGGGTTTTCTTCCTCCCCGGTAGTAACTGACAACTCACTGCCATCAGGAGGAAACTTTTATGACAAGAAAATGACTTGAATAGACTATTGGGTAATCTGATTTTTTAGTAGCTCTAATTTCATTTAAATCTCATAAATTACAAGCACAATCCAGTTACCGATGGTGGGAAAGTATTCATGTCCTGCACCTCATTCTTGTAAGGTCTTGTTCTGTGACCTATGGGCTTCCGTGTGAACTCCAGGCTCACCTTTTTTGCTCTGGGCAGACTTATCTCCTCTCTGTAGGTGGCAGTAAGTCATTGCGGGTTTTATTACTCTGCCCAATGGAAGGAAGAGCAAATCCAATTTAGAGAAACAGAATGTAAAAGAATATTGTTTTACCTTTGGGCCAGTATAAATAACAAACACTGTCAGGTTTTTTCAATGGAAGTTTGGTTCCCTTCCCCATTTTAATTTGAGGTAGAATTGTTGTACTTATATATTCTCAGTGGATCCTTCCCTAGCTAGGATGAGCTTACATTCACATCAGGTTAAACAAACCTAGAACAAGAGAGTAAAGGGTTTGTATAAATCAGCAGCTTAAGAAACCCACTGTTTCTTAAGGTGATGTGTCTGTTAGAGCGGGCAGATAGCTAGATATGGGCAGAGAAAGGGGGACCGAGGCCAAATAGCAGGAATTGGATAAAAAAAGGAGGGACACTGGGGCCAAATGCAAGAAACCCTACAACATGTAAACAAGAGGGGTCTTGGGCAGACAGAAAAGCAGGAACCTCTGGGCCGATAAACAGTCACACATTTTGGGGTGACAAATAGCCTGGAGATCAGCAAAAAAAGGTGGGAAAAGGGAGGAATCTCCATTGTCCAAATGTAAACTTTTGCTCATTATGTCCTTATTTCAATAAAATTAGCCTTGCAGATTAGAAGTACCCAACATGCACTGAGGCCACAACACTTCCAATGAAGAATAAATAAGGACAAAAATCCCTCCTCCCCTCAGGAAGGTGAAGCTGGGATGGAAATCAAGGAATAGGACCCCAAACCCTTCCCTCCCCAGTGAATATTCCATCCATTCATTTTTACACTCTGTGTAACCAACTTGCCAAAGAAACTCAGCCCAGCCGCTCACCTGAGCCTGCCCGCTCTCCCCGTGAGAGTGCACTGTCCATCCCTTAATAAATCCCCACTTTACTTTCTTAACCTCCAAGTCTCATCTCTGAATTCTTTCTGGGATGGGACAAGAACCTAACCACAAGCAACTTGTCAAAGCAAGAGTCGTCCAGGTCTTAAAGCCTGCAGTTGTGCTTATACTAAGCAAAGGCATTTTGCTTTCAAGTATATGCATATAGACCATCAAATAATTATTCTTCCAATTCCACAATAAAATTATTTCTTTCTAAATCACTCACTGATTTCCAGCCTCAGTGTTTAAAAGAAAGAAAGAAACAAAAAACCCATACACACAATGAAAGGAATTGTTGAATTGCAATTCTTTTCTGTTTTGTCCTCTGCCCTGTGGTTTGATGGTATGCAAAGCCTGCTTCCTCACAGATGGAATCCGCTGGTCCTCGCCATGAAGGCAGACACAGCAGGATCCATGGAGGGTTTGTCGAAGCTGAAGTCGACTTCATAATTTAGCTCCGAGTCCTGAAGCAGCACATGCATAAGCCACACTGTGAACCAGAAACTCTGGATCCACAAATACAAGGCAGAGAGAAGTATGAATTTCCCCCTCATACTTCTCCTCTTGTTAGTACAATTAAAAGAACAACCAGCTCCTTTACTGTTTGTGACTTAGCAGTCAGCCAAGGAAAGTGACAATTTCAGGCTACAGTAGACAGAATCATAGAAAAAAGAAAACACGTCAAATGAGTTGAGGAGATCATTGTCACGCATGCCAACAGAGACGGCCGGGTTTCCAGAATAAAAAGCATCTTTCCAGCATGGTGAATATCCTGTCCTTCTGCTTAGCTGCACCTCATGGACACTTCCTATTTGAGTAAGCCAGCTTATATTGCTTCTGTGATCTGTTTTTGGAGTCTTCTAAAAAATTTAACCAAGGCCATAAAAATTAAGTTGGCTATATATATATTTTTAATGTCTTGGGAATAAATACCTAGCATCACCTTGTCTGTTCTAGCAGAATGCCTCTGGCTTACAAGAGCATTTCTATCGTGCATTTATGATGTAAAGGGAGGGATTTTTATTTTGCACGAGGTAGCCTACTGTCACAAGCTGTGTCCCTCCACGTGAAGACAGGGATTCCACCGATTTCCAGTCTTTGTTGCAGCAGGCGGCAGAACACAGGACAGTGTGAGACCTACGTGTGAACACGTAGGCTTTTCCGCCCCAGCTTCCCCAATCTAGCAGGTAACATTCATACACTGTTTTAATTCTTCTTTTTGAGTGGTTTGTTTTTAATTTAACAGAATGGTTCAGAAATTCAAAATGCATTTTATTTTTGATGAGCAGAGGAGGCCTGAACTTTTCAAAAGCACTCAGGTACCAAACTGTCCTCCATCTCTGGTAAGAGTCCAACTGGTGATGGACGGGGTCTGCAGGGCAGTGTGTAACAACCATTCACGAGCAGGACCTTAGTCACTCCAACTCCAGCTGCCGCCTAAATCATTCTCTTGTGGAGAAGAAAATGGTGGCTGTGTCAGTTGGACTGACTGTTCTGACTTCGATAAAAATATAAATAACTTCATGGTTTAGCTTTTGGACCTGCCCTAGTGTTTGTACAATCCGGGGGGAGAGTTGAAATCTTCTCCTCATTATGAAGAGCGAGAAAGAAGGGGTAAGTTAGATCCAGAAGATGGAACTTCTAACAAAAAATATCGTGTGTACCATGTGAGGAGGACCACAGAGATTTGACAAAATACCACTGAAAGAACAGGGGGCATAGGATTCAAACAGACTTGGGCTAAAATCCCAGCTAAGTCACTTATGATATTTATTCCATGAACTTAAACAAGTATTTAATCTCTTTGAACTTCAGTTTCCTTTTTTTTTTTTAAATAGGGGCTTTAATGTCTATTTTTAAAATGTACATCAGTTAATGAGATAAAATATTCAGCACCATTCACAAAACATAGTCAAGCACTTAAAAGGTGGTAGCTGCCCAAAACACAGCAACAGCAATGACTTGTTTCAGTAGAAGTTCATTCCATAGGATGCAGGAGAGGCGAGGTTTAGGGCAGAGGCTAGCAGACTGCATGAGGCGTAAACCCACCTCTACCCTTGGTGTGACCTGGAGTAGATTGTTTAACCTCTCTGTGCCTTAGTTTTGCCATTTATACCATGGAGATAACCACAGCAGAAACTTCATTGCATTATTATAAAGATTAGTTGAGATAAGGTATGTAGAATTATTAACACAGGCAAGCAATTAATTATGTCAGCTATTTTTATTATTACCAACCCTGACCCCACCCCCGACCCCACCCCCAGCGTCATCTGGAAGTAGTATAAAGGGGGCCCATTAAGACAATATGGATAAGGAGATGTTTGTAACATATCTGGTACGGCCACATACTAGGATTTCTCTGGAGGGAAGAGAGAGAGGCAGTGACTCAGCGACACTGGCGATGCTACGGGAATCACAGGAAGTTACCTTGCTCCAGATACTTGCATCAAAAGCATGGATATGAGTCTGATACAACTGAGTGTTAAGCAAAGCTGGAGAATTTTTTTTGGACTTTTGATTAACTCACCATGTTTCAGTAGGTTCTGAAACTCACTATTTTAAATAAATCTGTATTTTGGAAATGTGGGAAGTCTGTAATTAATCCCCATGGGCAGTACAGAAGCTGCTTGTTCAAATCAAAAAGAGCCTTCACATTCTCTCTTTGCCAACATCCTGTGCCTCTGTAATAAAACGTCCTCGCATTTGAATGGTGCTTTGCAGTTAAGGCAGCTCCACACATGTGGTTTGTTCAGCCTCTTACAGCTCCTGGGAGTCGGCCCAGCCAGCACTGGGCATTGATATCTTCTTCATTTTGTGGGCAAGAAATCAAGGATTTGGGAGGTGAAATGACTTGCCTGGAATCACATAGCTTTTAAGCAGCAGAATCAGTTTAAAAAATTCCTCAGCAGCTTTTGTAAGATTGATTTTGCAGCTTTGTTGCAGGTTATGTAAGACTGAACTATCACAAGTGCCATTAGAATTACTGCCACAATTTGAGTATTTCTTTTTTTTTTTTTAAATTCTGTTTTCACTAATTATAATAAAAGGAATTTTCTAATGAGGAAATGTGTGTACCTTCCATACTTATCTTCTATGTTTACATCTGCTATTTGGGGCTATTTCAGATTGCCATTTCTCTGTTTTCTTCTAGGCATATTCTCTGTAAAACTACAGAGATATCAGAAAAATATTATGGATGCAAAGATTAGAAGGGAACTTTGGTTTAAAATAAAGATGTGGTAGCTCACAGCATACTACTTTCAAGGACAAACACAATTCTGTGTTTTTGTAGTCTTGCTTATGGCTTATTTGTCTACATCTGGGAAACAATAAAAGAATCACAGCTGGGTTTGCAGGTGCATCTAGTAGGGAAAATGCAGGGGTGTGTGTGGGAGCATTTTCTTCTTATTCTAAAAAGTGAACTGAACAGTAAAAGCACCTATGAAATTGAGATTGAAGCGAGAAAAGCAAGTGTGGGAGGATGGATAACCTTTGATGTCAAGTTGATTTCTCATATCTGTGTGGTCCAATTTCAGTTTGAATATTAGCTGTGAGCGCTGCAGTTCCCTGTTCTACAAGGGTAGAAAGGTGAAGGCAGAATATTCCAGAGGCTTCTCCAAACTCTAATAAATATCTCTCCTGTCAGATGACCCCTGATAAACTTCAGTCTTCCTTTCAGTAAAAAGCTCCCTGAGCTGGGCTCAGAAGGGATGATGTTCACCACTATTAAGTCTCCAGTCGGCCATGCCAGGCAGTCGAGCAATTTCATTGGATTTTTTACTTACTTGGCAGTTTTGGATGTTTTAGTCAGTAAGGCAGATTGAACGGGAGAGGAACTTGGTAGGAATATGTGAAAACTGGGTCTGTTAGGAAGTTAGATAAATGGGGGCACCGGGCAGCAGATAGGTGGAGCAGAGGGAGGATGGTCCGGAAGATGGCAGTGTGCCCGCTTTCACCATTAAAGACTTTGCTTTTTCTAAATGAGCGCCAGCAAGAAACCGGTTAGAATCCAAGAGCCACGACTGCACGGTAGCAGAAAGGACTTAACCAGGCACGACCCAGTGTTCATTGTATTATAATTAACATTGTGGTTTAGGAACCTCCCGTGGGTTTTCCTGTGTGCATCATGGGTAAGGACGGGCGCAAAGGGACCAAACATGGCTAAGCGCTCCAGGGACAAGAGCTGTCAACCAATCAAAAGAGCGCCTGTAAGCGAGGGTATAAGAGAAGGGGAGACAAAAACTGCCACCTTTTCCTCTCCTGCATCAGCCCGCCTCCCGTTCTTGGAGGTGAACTTTTCCTTTTCTAAATAAATCTTTTAAAAATCTTTTGCTACACAATGCACCATCTCCCAAATGTAGACTTTTTTTTTGGGTATGACAAGAACTGGGATCTTTTCCTTTTTTGGGGGTAACAGGTCTGTATCACATTAAATGTGCTTTTGCTTGTACACAAGGTCGATGTAATATTCACCTAAAGGTGCAATGTATCAAAATTGAGCTTGTTGTGAAGGTGCACAGTGTGAAGGTCATACACTCCACTTCCACTTCTGCTCATGATGTGCCTGTGGTTTCAGAGTGACAAATTTCTCAGTAGGACATGCATACGTACAGATCTTGATACCAGCATTTATACATCACATTGTGGTATCCTCATTCCCCTCCAAGTTCTTGACTCTAAGGTTTCTGATTTATTTATTGCACTATTTTTTTATGCCTAGCAAAATGACTAGCATATAGTAGGTACACTGTATATGCTTATTGAACTGACTTATTCCTTGTCTAAGAACAATTTCATAATACAAAAATCCATGAAAACCTCAGAAAAATGAGTCTGAGGTATTTCTAACCTGACTTTTATAAGTCTGGACTTTTAAAGGAGAGCATGAGGATTTTTTTTTTTTTCATTTCTAATGTATAAATTCCAAGCCAAAAGAATATCTTAATGGTTTCTGTATTAACTAACAGAGAATGATAAATATTCTGTATATTCTTTTTAATTATTATGGGATCCTTAAGTAATCTCCTGTAGCAATATTGGGGTTCATTTTGGTCTCTTAGCACATATCATTATGATAATGATAAAACAAGGATTTGACGCTAAATAGAGATTTGAGGGTCAGTGATAAACAGAAAACCTTGTCTTTTACAGGTTTATTGGCTCAGTGTATTTGCAATGGTCACTCCAAGTGGAATAGGGAAGAATAAATCTGACTCCACATTAGATCTGTCCCTTTGACTCTAACCCTGTGCTCTGTTGCCTGCGCTTAGTCAAGTTGGTTCTGCACCTTTTGTAAAAGAATGTTGCCTAGAGCCTGAGACAGACAAGGTAGCCTATTCTCAAGGCTCTGACCTTTAAGGATATAACAGTTTCCCATTCATATAAAGGTAAAAAGTTGCAGAACAGAGAATAACGTTTCTTTTGTTAGAAGATTACAGGAGCACCATGATTTGACCTACATGGACAGCTGCAATAACAAAAGATTTTGACACCAAGTTTGCAACAACAAACCACACCCCCTCCCCTTTTAGTATAAAAGGAGTGTAGATGCTGACTTGGGGAAGATGGTTCTCCAAGACATTAGTCTCTGCCATATTCTTGGTATGCTGGCTTTCCAAATAAAGCTGTTATTCCTTGCCCCAACACCTCATCTCCTGATTTATTGGTCTGTCATGTGGTGAGTAGAATGAGTTTGGACTCAGTAACACACGTATGTGGGGACTGGACACCAGACAGTGTGTCTTTGAGAACCCCAAACCTCACCTCCATTCATGGGGCCACACAACTACTGGGGCCGAGTTTAAGATGAAAATGGGGAGACCCTAGTTCAAAAAGCAGAAAAGCCTTTGTACTTCCTTTGGCAGCCTCTCTCGCAGTCTGTTACTGGGCTCTCTGCTGTCTAACGCTGCACTCCTCAGACAGGAGGACTCTAATGGTGTGAGCACAGACCTGCACAGGCTCATGGGCCCTTCCCTGTGTTTAGCACGTGGGGTATATTTTGTACCCAACCCTGACTCTCTCTGTGCCCACACCCAGGAGCCCACCAGAAATGGAGGTGGGAGAGGTCACTGGGTTGGGGCTGGGAAGCAGGTGGTTGAGACCTTCTCCTGGAGACCTGAGAAATGTGTGGGAATGCAGGACTCTGGCACTTGGCACGTGCTCCACTGTCTCTTTTTATTTCACTTACAAAAGCCAAAATCAAAGACAATATATGAAGATTTTCAAGACAGCAGCACCTAGATACATGCACACTAATGCTCATAGCAGCACTATTTACAATAATAGCAAAGACATAGAAACAACCTAAATGTCCACTGACAGATGACTGAATAAAGAAGTTGTGGTATATTAATACAATGAAATACTACTTAGCCATAAAAAAGAATAAAATAATGCCATTTGCAGCAACATGGATGGACCTGGAGATTGTCATTCTAAGTGAAGTGAGCAGAAAGAAAAAAAAAATACCATATGATATCATTCATACATGGAATGTGAAAAAAAAAAAGACAAATGAACTTATTTACAAAACAGAAACAGACTCACAGAAAACAAACTTATGGTTACCAGTGGGGGAAGGGGGTGGGAAGGGATAAACTGGGAGTTTGAGATTTGCAGATACTAACTACTATATATAAAATAGATAAACAACAAATTCCCACTGTATAGCACAGAAAACTGTATTCAGTATCTTGTAGTAACCTATAATGAAAAAGAATATGAAAACTGATATATGTATATAGATGTGTGACTGAGCTATTACGCTGTACACCAGAAATTGACACATTATAAACTGATTATACTTCAATTGGAAAAAAAAGATCCAAGGCCAAACAAACAAACAAACAAACAAACAAAACAAAAAAACAAAACCCAGCAGCACCAGGGCATCAAGCCTCTGGTTCCCACCCTTTCCAGCAGGAAGCTTCCTGAGCAGCTGCAGTGGCCTCACTCCCGGGATGCTGACTGCACGTGGCCCCAGGACAGAAGATCAAGAGGATGAGGGAGCACAGCTGGCTTTTGAGGAAGAAGTGATGCCTCTCCCCTCAGTCCTGGGGTGTGAGGATTGACATTGCCTTTCTCCTCCTCCATTGTGACCATTCTGTCACGTGGTCTTTATTTTCATTTAATTTATTTTATATAAAAATAATGAGGGAAAGGAAAGTGGACATGCAATTCTGATAAAGTATAGTTCAAACCAGGGAAACTATGACTCTCATGCAAACATCATATGAATGCATGTCCAGGTTTTATTTAATTCAATAATTAATGAGGGAATCTGTAAGATATAAAAACCATTTTAAAGAATATTTGAGAAGCAATATTAAGGTAAGTTTCCTTGATTAGATATAAAACTGGCTAATATCCAACAAGGCATTAAACAGCACTGTTTAGAGTACTTTTCCATTGGAAAATAAATATTCTCATTTCCATCTGACAAAATCTACAAGTTAATCTTGTAAATCTACAACTGAAAAACCTCTGCCCCTTCAAAGTTGTAAAATAGACCAGACAACGGACAGTCAATCTCAGCACTAGGAAACTGAACTCCAAGAATATCCAAGCAATCTCTTCTGCCTGTTCCACATTGAAGATGATTTATCTGACAATGTAATTTGCCCCAACCTAGCATTCTCTGAATTTTACTTCATCTGGCCATGATATTAAAAGATTTTATCAGCTCCCTCCAAATGCACAGAAATAAATGTTTAATATACACAATGGTAGAGTATAAAATAAGAAAATATTTTTCAATGTATTTAAATTAGCATGCATTTAGATTTCCCTTACTTAATGCTTAAATTAAATAATATACTTCCAGACTACAAACAATAGCATTGGAGAGGCCTTTAGCTTCTTAGACAAATTTGACTTGGAAAAGTCTGGGTGATCTCCAGTTAAATGAGTAAAGACACTCAGGGAGGATATATGTGCACACATCACACAGAAGAGTGGATATGAGAGTTGAACCTGAGTGTCCAGTGTTCTTTGGCTTGGGGTGGGGGTGGTCCTCAGTGGCTCTGAGCAGTCCCACCTCATCTGGAGATCAAGTGTCCACTCATGCTGAGACAGGAGGGAAGATGGCAGGGCACAACCATTAAAAAAGATGACACAGCACTTAGCACTAAAATGGTAGAAGATTTAACTCTCAAGAGACCTTGAGCTTCAATATATACTCATTGAAATACAGTAGCTGCTAAATGGCCCTCTCACAGGTGCCAGGACAGTTTTAAGGCTGATCATAAAAGATCAAAGGTGATGGCCCAAATCCTGGGAGTCCCACCCCCTTCCCCAAAGTAGTTGGAACAATCCTCCCACTTGTTAGCATATGAAGCTATCAAGCCCATAAATGCTAATCACCCCCACACCCCGTGGCCTTCCTCTGGCCTTCTGACACAGCCTGCACTCTGTCTATGGAGTATGTACCTCTCTGAATAAATCTACCTTTACTCAACTGTGGCTCGCTCTTGAATTCTTTCCTGTGCAAAGTCAAAGATCCACACTTGGTGGCCATTTCCCAGGGACTCATCCGAGACCTGGGACACGGCCATCCTCTTGCTCCACATATTTTTCCTGTATCAATGTTTACCTGCCTATACAGGTGCACACATGGTTCACTCTCCGCTCAAGGGAAATCTCAAGCCTTCAGGACTCCTGAATGTGACAGCAGGTGGTCCACATTCAAGGCCAGTGAGGTACTGAGTCCCCTCCATGCCATCCTGGCCCTGAGGCAAAGCCCTTCTTTCCACGTCAGCAAACCGTTGCTCTTCTGACTCCTTTCCTCTCCACCACTCTTCCCCAGCCCTGTCCTCTCTTTGTCTTGGGAACAGAAGATGTCACTCTGCACTATATACAATAGCCTAAATGTCCATTGACCAATGATTGGACAAAGAAGCTGTGGTATATTTATACAATGGAATACTACTCAGCCATAAAAAGAATAAAATAATGCCATTTGCAGCAACATGGATGGACATGGAGATCATCATTCTAAGTGAAGTAAGCCAGAAAGAGAAAGAAAAATACCATATGATATCACTTATATGTGGAATCAAAAAAAAAAAAAAAAAAAAAAAAAGAAAAAGAGAAAAGGAAAGAAGAGAAAAAAGAGGACACTAATGAACTCATCTACAAAACAGAAACAGACTTGCAGACATAGTAAACAAACTTATGGTTACCAGAGGGGAAAGGGAGTGGGAAGGGATAAATTGGGAGTTCAAGATTTGCAGATACTAACCACCATATATAAAAACAGATTAAAAAACCAGATTTCTTCTGTATACCACAGTGGACTATATTCAATATCTTATAGTAGCCTATAATGAAAAAGAATATGAAAATGAATACATGTGTGTATACATGTGATTGAAACATTATACTGTACACTAGAAATTGACACAATATTGTAAACTGACTATACTTCAATTTAAAAAAAAGTAAAAAATAATGTCGCTCTGCAATGATTGATATAAATATTTGTGGCTCACATTTAGGACTAAAACAATTTTGAGGCTTTAGTTTTTGTTTCTGTGTGGATGGGTAGATTAGGGGAGGAAATATAAAGCCCCAAAGCACTTGTGAGAGAGTGAAGGGGAATGAGATGAGTTGGGTGAATGTTCAGGCACGACCTTCCCACAGAGTTCTAACATCCAGACAATTTCCCAACTTGACACTGAACTCCAAGATTCAGGCATGATTTTCTGTCAGTCCTATTGGATTTAAACACTATTTCTCATAAGACCCATTAATCCAGGACTGAAAAGAGAAACCTGCATGTCTGGAAGCCTATGGCAAGGTAAGGTAGGCAGAATGAAGGACTCTTGGCATTGTAGAATGCTAAACTCAATGTGTATTCCCAGTTGTTGGGCAATATTCTGCTTTGGAAGTTTTCTAAGGGTAGAAAAAAATCCAGTTACTGGACTTTGTTTGTATCATCAGGTGCAGCATTTCCTCACCCTGCTTCTGAGAAGGAGAAGCTTCTGTGAGAGGTTAATGGGTATTTCTGGAAAATTGTTCTTGGAGATGAAATATATTTAGAAATTTCATGAAGTAGAATTAAATGAGCTATCTTCTAGGGGACTTTAACATGCTTGAATGTCACTGTGAAACTCCAAGAGGGGAATACGGCCTGTGACATTTTATGAGTTTATCTTAAAAAATTTTGCCGTACTCCATCTCTTTTCCTGAGGAATGCTTATTAATAGATCTTGAAAAATAGTTTTGGAAATTCCCATCTAGTTTAATCCCTTCTTTACAGAAAGGATGGAAGTGAAATCCAGAAATGGTTAGTGGCATACTGAAGAGTAAGGGCAAGACACAGACCTCCTGCCTGTTAGACTGGTCTGCGAGGAGGAAGCTGTAATTTTTTTCTTTTAACATTTTATTTGTTTATGTATGTATGTATGTATGTATGTATGTATGTATGTATGTATGTATGTATGTGTGTATGTATGTATGTTTGTTTGTTTTTTGATTTTGTTTTGGGGGGAGGTAATTAGGTTTCTTAAAATATATTTATTTATTTTAATGGAGGTACTACTGGGGATGGAAACCAAGACCTCATGCAGGTTAAGCAGAAACTCTATCACTGAGCTACACCCTCCCCCTGTAATTTTTATATGTATAGCTGAGGCCTTGACTGCAATTTCCAAGTCAGAGAACTGCCGAAAATAGTTGCCAGGTCACTTAATTTGGACAACTAATTTTTTTTGTGTGATGGAGCAGGTACGTGATTTATATAGCAAAGCTTGGCACAGAGAGCATTGACTTAAAGTCTACAAGACTGTGATTTATCTTGCCTCTATTATCAGTACTGACTTGGACAAATGTCTGAACTCAACTTAAACCCCATTTTCCCATTTGTGAAACAGAAATCTGAATCTATCTTCCAAACATACTTTAAGTATTAACACCATTTTAAAATAAAATCACATCAGAATGTGACTGAGTCCATGAGACTGTAACTGGGACTCTCGGCTCCTCAGCATTATTCCAACTCTATTTCTTAGTTATGATATGGCTGTGATCTTATGCTTACTGTGCCTGGCTTCTACCATTAACTTAGCTTAGCTTGACACTGATGGAGAAAGCCACGTTGATGCATATCGAAATTTAAGATTAGTTGTTCTATGGGCTTCACCTTTGTTCCTTACTCTGCAGGAATAGCAAACCAAAGGTTTATGACTCAGATAATATTCCAACCACAAGTGAGAACTGATAGCTACTTGGAATGTCATGACTGAGACAATCATCTCTAAATATAAAAGGTTGCCCCCTACCAGCACGTAAACTTTTCCTCTTTTCCCTATATAATCTCCAAGCAAAACCTGGAGAGCTGGGAGCTGGTTCTTTGGGACATGAGTCCATCTACTGCCCAGGATTGCTGGCTCTCTCAATAAAGCTCTCTTTCCTTTTATCCAACATTTGTCTCTCAGTATTGAATTCTTGAGTAATTGGCAGCCAAACCTGAGTTTGATAACAAGAATGATACCTTTATATCATTTTTCAAAAGAAAGCCAACACTTAGTAACTGTTAAAGGGAATTAACAGTGTTCCTATCTGGGCAGTACTTGCTTGAAGACACTGTTGCATTTTGATGTCAATCAACAATAACCAATTTTGTTTCACGGTGTTTTTCTATCTAGTCTTTATATTCTCAAGTCTTTAGCAAGTTTTAACTTTTGGCTCCGAATTGCTTGGGATTTAGGTAAGCAGGTGGGGAAAAAAAAGTTTTATTCCATTTTTTTAGAATAAAGGTTAAGCAATGTTCCCAAGACACACACTATGTCAGCAAATGGGCCGTAAACAAAATGAAAGACTTGGTAGCATTGTCTAGTGCTGAACCAAAAGGATTGGATTAATTATTTAAATTCTTTGTTTTAAGCATTTTGCAAACTGAAGCCAAGAGATTCTAGATATATCACATTTGATTCCAGCTTTCACTTTGCTCTGTTTTTATTTTGTTTGTCAGGCTTTTCACACAATTTTAACAGTGGCATATATAATTATACGTAAAAATTATAGTGATTAACACAATTTACTAAATCTTTGTGTGTGTGTGTGTGTGTGAATGCAATCTGTAAGTGGTAAGTCATGTAGATTTAAAACAAGAATAAACACTTCTAATTACAAAACAAACAGGTTTTGACATAAAATTCTCTACTAAAAACCCATTAACAAATAGTTTTTTTTTAAGCAAAACAGTCGCGGATAGCATATTAGCAGCTCGTATTTTGCTTGCTTATTCTTTGAAGCAGAGAAAAAAAGTTAGTATTCTATTAAAAAAGAAAGGAGAGGAAAGATAGTTTTCAGATAGGATTTAAGCCAGAGAGGTCTCTTAAGCCCAGGAAGATCAATCAGGGTAAATGAGTTCTCCATGTATTTATTACCTAAGGGCAGAGAAAATTGAAGATGAGATTTTTTTTTCCCCCTACTTGTTTGACCTTGCTGCATAAATATGATGTAAAAAATATGTGTGGAATTAGATAGTGGTCTTTTCCCATTAGTCAAACCTTGAAACATTTAACTCTTTGAGACTACTCAAATTTGACACAGTTCCTTCCATGCTTAATCTCATTTGTTCTAATTTAAATATGTTTATATTTACAATCATGACTTTAGTGAAACTCTGCAGAGGGCTGAAATGCTTTCTGCCCCATAAAGACAAATGCTCAATCCTTGTTGCTACACTCAAGGATGGAAGTAATAACAGTGGTTAGAAAATCAATTTAAACCGCATTTGTACTTTACCAAGAGCCCTTTGACACTTACATTGGTACATAGCTGAGAGTTATGCTTTCCAAATATGTGATCCACTTTTATAAGCAACTAAAAACTTTGCAGCTTCAGTCACGCTTTCCAAGAAAAAATAAATGACCCCACATCAATCCATTTTCACAATACCTGGCACTTGTAGAATGAGGGAAAGAAATGAGATCAAAAAGATAAACAACAGACTATGAAGCCAGGGCTGTTTTAACCTAAGACCACACTTTATCTGGATAAATGAAAAACTCACTTTATCCTACAACCCTTAGTGTTTTACAAACTTAAGATTAATATGAGCAAAAGAGCATGCAGACAACGATTACATGTCTTACCCATCTTTGTAAATCTCATCATACTGCTTCACCTGAAAGAGGAGCTTGGCGGTGCTTGTGGTATGGAAGAGACACAAATCCCATTTTAATTAAGGAGACTTGGATTAAAAAACTTCTAAACATGGATATTGCAGGAAAAAAATTGCCAAAATATTTTGTTATGATGCATTACATTTAGTCTAAGTAATAGGGAGCTAAACTATGCCTGTGGTTTTTTTTTTAAATTTTTTCCTAATAATGGCATGGGTACGTTCGCTTTCCGTACCGTGGAAGACTAAAATGGCTCTGCTCGCCTTAGTACTGTTTTGCTCCAGCTTGTTGAACGTTAAGGAAAGCAGAGGGGTGGCCCTGAAGCAACTGGGACTCCCATCTTTTGGTAACACAGAAAGTGGCGGCGTCGTAAAATGTCCAAAACTTAGAAAGCAAAAAGATAACTCCATGTTCTAGTAATATCATAGCAGAGTGCTGTCTGAGGGACCTGCTTAAGGCCGATGTAATTCTCTGGAAATTACACACTTTTACTTGGCTCACTATTTACTATTGCTTAGCCCCGACTCTGGGATGTTCCATGCTGACTTGGAGAATTTGGTCTGATGCGGATGCAAATGAGCACAGACTGGTAGAAGAGAAAACCGCAATTTTACACTTTATTCCTTTGTGGGATGCTAACTACGAACGCCAGGTTTCTAAGCTGGCAATCGTGTTCCAGTTTTCAGTCAGTGCCTATGAATGCCCAGTTTCCTGAATCCCCTTTGAACCACTCTTACCAACCTAGTGGTTCTGTTATTAATGAGATAAATAAATTTTTGGCTTGTGTTCAATATATACTTGCATGAAAGTCAGGTTTCTAACTTTTTGAAAATTAACCTATGACACTGGCCTTGAGTTACCTCCTTAGCCAGTACCCTGCCTAAGTGTATTGCCTACTGAGCAGATGTGAGTCTGGATTTTGTAGGGGCTTACAGCTTATATAATTTTTGGTCCTTTAGAACAAAAAGGATTCAAACAAGCATACACAAACTTGTGAGTAAAAGTGAATACTCAATTACAATGAGGAAATAAATCACAATTAATTAGAAGGAAACTTGAAGAGATTCAGATCTGTTTCTCTGAAATTTCATCACGCTTTTCATGGAAAATGCTTACATGGAAATGCTTCCTGATTGAAACCTGGTTTCCAGTCCAAAAGGGGACTATTAGCAAACTTCTACGATTCCTAGTAACTCCCCAGTCTCAGCAGGACACGTGCAAGGGTGGGCGCCTCTTGGCTTCCTTAGCTTTAGAGAAAACCAGCTCTGCTACCGGGTGAGGGGCACCAGCAGATGAGGAGTTTGAAATAGAAGCCTGGGAGAGACAAACCAGACAACTATGCCCTTCCAGCAGCTGTGCCAAGGAGCGGCCCCTTGTGCAGGGTTTGGCGGACACTCACACGTGCACGTGTCAAGAGACCCAGAACTGAGCTTCCATTGCAGGGAAAGCATACAAAAACCGTAAGGGCACTGGTTAAAGAAAACCTTTGAATCCTTTAAAATTAAATCCCTCTTGCCCCAAGATAGCCCCAAATCTGGAGAAACTGGAAGCAGAAGAGGATAGAGAGGCATCAGGAAGAACATATCACATTCTTTCCCCATCAAGTTCTTGAACTGGAGGTCCATCCAACACTCAGGGGACTGGTGACTGCCAAACTGGGCAGGAGATAGGGGTTTTAAGCTGGAGTAGGTTGAAGCAGATGTTTATAATAATGTGAATGTGAACCTGCATGATGTTCTCTTAAAGGACAGTAAAGAGATCCCACAGAGCATGTTTGATATAAGTGAAAGAAGGAAAATAAAAGTTTTTCTATTTGCACCCCTTAATAAAGGTTAAACTGCTTTTAATGAATGGAGTACATAGATAAATGTCTTAAATGCTCAATTAAATTAACACAACAAAAGAAATGTGGATACCACATATGCTTCAAAGTTTTTACCGGAAACTTGGTTGGATATTTTCCCTTTCCCCATTCCTTTGCAGTAGGGGTCATGTACAATTGAGATGTTTGGATGCTCAGCGAAGTTTTACAGATAAGAATAATCTAACCAAATACAGATTAGTCCTCTAGTACAAGAGGAATTTAAATCCTGAGTACAGGGGGAAAGGTATAGCTCAGTGGTAGAGCACATGGGTTCAATCTCCAGCACCTCTGTTTAAAAAAATAAATAATATATAAACCTAAATTACAGCCATTATGGGAAACAGTATGGAGATTCCTCAAAAAGCTAAAAATAGACTTACTATATGATCCAGCAATCCCACTCCTGGACATGTATCTGGAGGGTTCTCAAATTCAAAAAAATACATGCACCTCAGTGTTCATAGCAGCACTATACACAATAGCCAAGACATGGGAATAATCTAAATGTTCATTGACAAATGACTGTATAAAGAAGCTGTGGTATATTTGTATAATGGAATACTACTCTGCCATAAAAAGAATAAAATAATGCCATTTGCAGCAAGATGGATGCACCTAGAGATTGTCATTCTAAGTGAAGTAAGCCAGAAGGAGAAAGAAAAATACCACTTAATATCACTCATATGTGGCAGGTCAAAAAAAAAAAAGTGAAAAAGAGGACACTAATAAACTCATCTACAAAACAGAAACAGACTGGCAGACATAGTAAACAACTTTATGGTTACCTGGGGAAAGTGCGTAGGAAGGGATAAATTTGGGAGTTTGAGATTTGTAAATGTTAGCCACTATATATAAAAATAGATAAAAAAACAAATTTCTTCTGTATAGCACAGGGAACTTCAATATCTTGTAATAATCTTTCATGAAAAAGATATGAAAACAAATATATGTATGTATATATATGACTGGGACATTGTGCTGTACACCAGAAATGGACACATTGTAACTAACTGTATTTCAATCAAAAAAAACCCCCAAATTTAAAATTATATATATGTATAAAATAAATCCTGAGTACAATTTCAAAAATGTTGAAGGCAGACAAGATAGCAACCAAGAAGAGAGATTAAATATTGGAAGTTGTTAGTAGTCTAAAGTGGGTGGTGAGAAATTGATCTGAAATAGGCAGATTTTCCTATCGATATTTAGAAGACTTGGGTAGACTGCTGAGCTAGATTACGGGGCAGTCTGGCTGGGATACAGAGTATTAACTAAAAGACCTCAGCAGGTGTTGCCTAGCTACATGCCACTGTGAAATGGCAGTGAAGACAGGTAAACATTTTGTAGGGTGTGGCCACTCATTACAGAACAGACAGAAAAGTTGTGATGTAATACCCTCATTCTTTGTATTCTGTAGTAGTTGTTACTATTGCAATTTCAAGTTCAATATATGGCTCCTGCCTCATTTTGAAGGGCTACATGATTTAGAAACTAAATACCTCAAAAATCATGAAAAATGACTTCTTTTAACCTGACAATGTCGAAAAAAATGTCTATGAAATGAGATAATTTTAGAGAAAATGGACTGAAAGAAAAAAAAAAAAAGGAAGAAATCAGCTTTTACTGCTATTCACCCTGGACATGGAGGGCAAAGAAAATTCCCTAACGTTAGAAATTTATATATATTATATATATATATATGTATGTGTATAATATATATATATTTTTGAGATTTCTGTTACAGCTAATTTTATGCGTCAACTTGACTGGTCCACCAGATGCCCAGATAACTGGCTAAACATTATTTCTGAGTGTGTCTGTGACAGAAGACACTCCTATTTGAATCAGTAGACTGAGTAAAGCATGTGGCCCTTCCCAATGGACGGGTCACATCCATCCGCTGAGGGTCTGAATGGAACAAAAGTGGAGGAAGGTTAAATTTGCTCTCTGCCTGACTGTGGGGCTGTGACACTGATCTGTTACTAGCACCCCGGGTTCTCAAGCCTTCAGACTCGGACTGGAATCTACACACCAGTGTTGGATCTCCAGCTTGCAGGTGGCAGACAGTAGGCTTCTCAGCCTCCATAATTAACTGAGCCAATATTTTATAATGTCTTTATGTGTGTGTATGTGTATAAATAAATAAATACATACATACATACATACATACATACATACATACATAAAACATTGCATTAAACAACAGAAAAATTAAATTGAGGTGGACTTCCCTAGTCAATTAATTGACTAAAACTATTTTACACATCTGTTGACTGAGGGCAGTGATCTGCAAACTATGGGCCAAATTTTGCCAGACACCTATTTTTATAAAAATGTTTTATTGGAAGATGGCCACGTCCGTTCATTCATATATTGTCAATGGCTGCTTTGATGTTACAGTAACAGGATGTATAGTTGCGATGCAGAGTCTAAAATATTTGCTATCTGGCCCTTTGCAAAAACAGCGTGCTGACCCCTGTCCTAGCGCGTGAAGCGTAGCCCTGGTTAGTCATGAATAAAAGCTATGAGAACAGTCAGAGGAGTGCAAAGCACCTTCTCCTGTATTCACTCACAGGAATGATTGACTTTTAACAAGTGGTAAAACCCATTCCTTAGCTTAGTTTAGCTCCTGGTAAAATTAAAACTAAGTCTTAAAATTCATGTCTCACCACAATGTCAGTGACATGAGTTCTTAGTGCATTTGTCTACGGTATATACTCAAACCTGGTGCTCCTTTTTAATTATTGTTTAGCCTATTTTAAAACAGCTGGCACAGAAAGGAGAAAGTGATTAAATATTATCCGTTTAATTTGCTAACCTTCCCGTGCCCTTTTGGAAGCAGCCTGTTCGAAGTCCATAGCGGTCTGAATACTCAGAAACACCCTTCTGTATCACTTTTCTAAACTGAATTTCGCTACATGCAATTTGGATTTCTCTGAGATGAGCAACCACAGGGGTTTGAAAATTCTAGCACAGATTTATAACAAAATGAAAAAAGACTGGATACTGTCCAGAAACATTTGATGGTGCTCCAAGCAGAATGACATTTGCTCAGGAAAGCTGCTGAAGTGTTACTCCTCTTAACACTTTTCAACATGAAATCTGTCTTCTTGTAAGCAGATCGCTTCCATGGACAATGTAAGGACAGCATTTAATAACGGGAAATTACGTCAACCAAACTGCTAAAGTTAATGAAGATTTTGTCTCTAAATATGTTTTGTTTATAAAAAATGTTTTGTTTATGAACCCTAAAGTGTACCGAACCTCTGTTCACTTACCATTCTACCCTTGTGTACAGGATGCTTCTTTTTGGGCTATTTCTTGTTAAACCACCATCATTCTTTACATGTTGGGAAAAGTGGACTTGTGTTCCCAGAAGACAGATTAGAATGCTCGGGGTGTGTGTATGTGAATGAGTGTGTGTGTTGTGTGTGTGTGTGTTTTGTGTGTGTGTGTGTGTTGTGTGTGTGTGTGTGTGTGTGTAGACTGAAACATTTCTCCATCGTTAAGAGGCATTCCCCAAACTTTAGATGAGATTCCATGGATTAGAAGAACATAAACTGTGATGAGAAAGTATTATTTCCATTTTCAAGTGAAAACCTCATGTACACATGCTATAGTCTTAGAATATTAGTGTTTTTATATCTTGAGACAAGAAAGCAAAAAGGTGCAAGACCTTTCTTCCTGTCTTTGTAATAATGACTCTTTTACCCTGAACATAGATGATCTATTATATTGAAAATAAAATAATAAAACTCACAGACATAAAAAGAATTCCATCAGTTCACTTCATCCATTCCCTTTGGACCCAGAAATGTTGAATATTAATATAGCTTATTTAAATTGAACTGCTATGTTGAAAGCTATCTTGGATCTAGTCTCCCCTTCTTTGAAAGTAGGAGGAAAGAGGAGGGGAGCTTAGAAGTCTGCCTGGCTGGAGGCAGGAGTGGGATCAAGGCAGATGGCATGGACAGACCCAATGGGTGAAAAGCGTTGGGAGTTTGGAAGATCTTGGAGAGATGCATGTTGTGATGTGGCAGCAGAGAGGCAAGGAACCTTTGGCTCTGGCCAGCAACATAGATGAGAAGTGAGTTTCCAAAGACATTAGGCCAGTTCAGACCCATTTTTTCTGAGCAAGAATGGGGCTCAGTAGCAGAATTTCTCTTAGTTCCTTGGTTGGAAAACTTCACAGCGCTCATTGTATTCCAAGTGTGGGTTTGCATCTGCTGGGGGCAGGGCGTTGGTCTTGGCAGGGGTTCTTAGGGACCTATTTTTTTGATCCGTGTTCTTCTCAACAGACTGAAGCTGCTCATGGCCTCACAGAGTTCCCCCTCAGTACATATTCTGGTTCTCCTTCGGGTTACTGCTCTGTCATAGGCTGAGTTTTGGTGTTTTAGACCCACCAGAGAAGAGTGAAACAGCAATCTCATTCTGATGATCATTCCTCTGGATTTATAGTTGTCTGTGCTCTTTTTGTATTAAACTTTTGACTTCCTAGGGGCTGTTCTTATGAGCCTTCTGACAAGTCTATTTTTGTTATCGTTGTTTGCAAATTGACCAACTCCAGTGTATTATGGTGTTGGCGGGCATGGGGAGATGCTGGGGCGACGTCATAGTTGCCACAGATCAGCATGCCCTGTATATAGTGATGCAAAGGGTGGTTTATGGGAGTTTGGCACTGGCGATCAAGTTAGCAATCATGTTGCTCATAGGACAGGAAGCAGTATTTCATTTGTTGGGTGCACGGCTGCTAAGTCTCCATTTGATTCACAATAGAAAAGCACATACAGATCTGGAAGACCTTAAATAGTGCTCGCCAAAGTCCGTTGACACTTGAGTGAATTTCCCTGGAGTAGAGGTTGAGCATTTGGAAGACTGAGAAATGCATATGGAAGGCCAGCATGATGTGTATGACAGAAGAGAGAGACATCTTTGTGGGAAGATTTACCCCGAGACCTGAAGAGTTGATAAACTTCCACACTAGAGTGAAAACCCCCATGTGCAGGGTGGGGTCTTGAATGCACGCCTTTATTTCACAGACTCCTTGGCTCTTAGCTGGTCCTCAGGCAATGCATGCTGGGTGACATACAAGAGAATGTGTATATGTATGTATAAGTCAACCTAGGACTGCTTGTAACTATGCTGCTAGGACGATCATCTTTCATTTTCAAGCACATATTCAGTAACCAAGACTGGGAGTAATGCGAGGTTCTTTTCGTTTGTGTAAATAAGAGGTTTATTTTATTTAACACATACCTAGCTTACAATTAGCTCAGACAGCTAATGTTCCAAAGTAAAACTAACTTTTACCTGCTTCTCCAAGTGGGTGATGTCAGATGCTTACATAGAAAATTAGAGCGTTTTTGTTTTCTGTTGCTGCATAGCAAAATTACCACAAAATCAGCAGCTTAACACACACTTATTATCTCATTGTTGCCCTGAGGGAAGAGTTTGGGAAGGCCTCACTGGGCCCGCTGTGTAATAAGACGTCACAAGCTCCATCAGGGTGTTGGTCAGGTTGGGGTCTCATCTCAACGTTCTGCTGGGAAAAGACCTGCTCCCCAACTTATGAGACTGTTGGTGAAATTTAGTTCTTGCGGTTTTAGAACTGAGGACGTCAATAGCAGCTGGCTGTCAGTCAGAGGCCAGCCTCCACTCCTCTCTGATTGCTGGCTGGAGGAAGCCACTCTCCATGCCTTGTCACATGGACCATCCTCATGTCACTTCCCACTTTACCAAAGCCAGCAGGAGAACAAGTCTCCTTGCAAGAGGCAGCTCACAATCCTAGGTGATCTAATCATGGAAGTGACATCTCCTCACCCTGTTGTATTGGTTATTCTGTTGGTTAAAGGCAAGTAACAGGTCCTGAATGCACTAAGGAGAGGGCACTCTGCAAAGGCGTGGACACCAGGACTGGAATCCCAGGGACCATGACAGAGTCTAGTCACCACACACAGGAAGGGAGAAAACATGGTTCTTGTCACTTCTGTGAGTCTATCAGTGGTAAAACCTCAGTGACAATATTTATTTAGGTTAAATGACACAAATGCCTCAGGCATTAGAAAGTCAGTATAAGAAGCTTTTTTTCCTGTTTTTATTTTCCTTAATTAGCCAAAAATGCATTTTTTTTTCCCTGCAGGGCTCTGAAGGTTGCCCTGCTGGATAATTTTTACATTATTATAATTTTAAAAATAATTGCTATTAATGGATTTATTATAAAACAGAATACTTATTACTTAATTACTTAAGCCTTGATTTTATTTCCTTTAGACAAGTGACCATGGCCAGGTAAAATTCACTCATAAAATCTTCTAAAACTTTATCTGCTATACTTTCCCTATATGAGACAGCTTGTTATTTACAAATGCGTAACTGAAGTCACACACTTAGACACAGTTAATCAGAAGCAAAGGTTTTAGACACTGTAAGAGCTGAACTCTTCCTTCCCCACTATGCGTTTTCTTCAAGTTTATTGTGGTCAGTTTGCGGCTGTCTGATAAGTACGTCACCCTGACATCATCATAACTGTCCGTTCCTCTGCCCTCGTCTTTGCCATTTCATTCTCTCCCCCTCTCTTTTTTCTTTTTCTATGCGAGTGACTACTTTCAAGACCACCTCTGCCTACCGTTTCCTATTCTCCTTTTTTAATAGAATTTTTCTCTTTCTTACGTGATGCACATAGATGTTCACTTTTCGAGAGTCATTAACTAATTGATAGCTTGCCCCTTAGCAACACTGAGGTGAATTAATTAAGATATTTCCTGTGAGATTTTGTCATTTTTTCCTTGACTGGAATGATTATAATCTGCATATGTTTTTGCTTCCACTCTCTCGTTATTTGTAGCCCTGAAATAAAGATTTCTCAGAGGACTGAAGAAATTGGGGAATACTTTCTACACTGCCCAAATGAGTTTCCCATAGGGTCAATCCATTTAAGACATGTTAGTGGAAAAGAAAGTAATTTTAATTAAGATCTTCTTAAGCTTATAAGAAGGATGACTCTTTACTTCAAGGAGGAAAAAAAAAGTCTATAGAAGATTTTTCTTCCCTGAAGTGAAGATTGCAAATAAAAAGAAGAAATGGATATAGGTCTTCTTTCTCCATCTCTAATCTTAGAGATCTAAGTAGATTTATTTTTAAGATGAAGCAAAAAGAAAAAATAAAATTAATGCAACAAATTCATTATCAGCAAATAATAATCTCTCATTCATATTTTCAAAGAGCCTAACACCGTCATTAAATTACACCTGGATCCATTTAAAATTGCCAAAATCGGGTCTAGTCAGCCAGTAGTTTCAGAGGCTAGGAATTTCTTGATATTAGAGCCACAATATATAAATTTCTCTGAGCAAACATTATCATCTAGGTGATGCATACAAAAACTTGGAAGTTCCAGACCTTTCTTTTTCTGTCACTCAGGCAACACTGCTGCTGGTTTTGTTGTTTTAAGAATCTGGATTCATGCAACCCAGGCTGGAGATCAGGAGGCTACCACATACCTGACGCAGGTGCCATTGTTGCGACACAGATGGTGAGTACAGCCAAGGACGTGGCAGTTCTCAATGTTCTTCCCACGTAGAGCTTCGTCGATGATGAAGAACTCTCTGTTGTTTACCTGAAGCTCTTGAATGCAGCCCTTGAATCCATAAACGGGGCCTGCATTCTTATGGATCTCAACATTTGTGGGGATATGGCCAAGGAATATTTTTTCAAAATACACCTTTAGGAAAAAGCCACACAAAAAAAACCTTATAAGGTGTTGTCAGATTATCTGGGAAAGACCTAGAATGTCTTGTTGTGTAATTGCATGTGTTGATGGGTTTTTCTGCATAAAACAGGTTGCACCTGATGCTTACTTTTGTCATCACTAGTAGGTGGTGGGATAAGTTACTTTAGGAAAGTATTTCTTTTGTATCTCTCACAATATCTAATAACATTTACCTATAAAATAGGATATTCACCAAAACTTGCGGATTGATTACTTTAACATGTATTTTGGAACTCAGGGTTTGCATTTTAATGTAAACATTACCAAATAATGACTGATAAGGCAAGTGAAGCCTTGTTAATTAACTATTGTTAGGGACTGAATTTTGTTCCCCTAAATTCATACGTTAAAGTCCTCACCCCCTAGTTCCTCAGAATGTGACCTTATTTGAAAATAGAGCTTATACTCATTGACCAGAGAGATAAGATCATTTGCACAATGTAAACTGCCACTTGGTCTCACCTTTCTCTCCCCTCAGCAACATATAAAAATTGAACTCCATCATTTAGATGCATATAAAATGCAACTCCCCTCAATAGGGATTTATGAGCTGCAGTTGAAGTCTAGATGGACAGGTAATGAGACTTGATCTTCAAGACTGTTGAGCAAATGACAGACAGACATAGCAGCATTTACGCAGTTTACATCTCTGACATCCTTATCCCCCAAACACATTCACCCACTCCAAGCTGGTGTCTGAAAAGCATTTAAATTGATAGTACAGATACTTTAATATGGAAAAGCATCATTGTAAGAATCCAAAAGCTAGAGAAAAATAATTAAGTTAGGATTCTTAGTGGGGTTGTGGGGGAGAGAATGGGAGATGCTCAGTCATATCACTTAATATTTATATTAACATGTGCTGGTTTGATGCAAACATGCCTTTAGAGACCAGAAGCATGTTCAATTCTAGGAACACCAAAGCATCTCCATGACCCATGATAGCTCAAACTAACCCTATTATTGGAGCTCCTGTTCTTTTTCAGTGACTCAGGCTCTGCCCTTAAGGGCATTCCTTATTTTTTTCTGAATACTTCCTATAGGATTCAGATATATAGTCATCCAGAGGACAGCTGTCTTTGGGTATAGTGGATGGAGGTTTCAAGGTGTATGGGCAGAACCCTCATGCAGTTGGATTATGTCTGTTTTCATATTCTTTCTCATATTTAGATTAATTACGCTAAGAAACTCTTAGCAGGGCCCTTTTATCAGCTAAGATAAGTGACTCACTGCTAATGCAATCTGGGATCCATCATGAAGCTACAGACTCAGTGGATCCAAAGTCATGACCTTCCTCTTACGGACGACCTCTGACATTTTGGTGTATGGCTCACACACGTGGACCAGCAAACCTCTTACTACTTTGACAAGTGTGCTGTTTTGGCACAAAACTGACAGAGGGTGGAAAAAATCTCCTCCTCTTCTGTCAATTGTAGGCAGATCTGAGGGGAAGTCTACAGAGCTATCTATGATTTATTAGATCATTAAAAACACCTAAACAGTGGAGGTAGATGGCTCCCCATTTTGTTTTTTGTTCTGAGGCCCAAGCTTAGTTGGAATCCTGAAATGTCTAAAAAGGCAGCCACCACTGACTGCACATAGATAACCATTAAGACGGTTGACTTCCTCTATCCCCAGACTCTCAATTACCCAAGAGCTGCTTTTGTGTGTATAATCACTTCTGAGGAGACAGGTCTTTAAATAAGTCTTTTCTAATAACTCCTTGTGAATCAGACTATGGAGAATAGAGTCTGACATCAAGATATGATCTTACAAGATAAAACCACAGAGAACAGACGTGGACAATCAAGGAGGGATCGTAAAGATAATGAAAAATATGAATGGTGACGGAGGGAGAAAGGCTCCACATCCGATGAGAGCGAAATGAACTTTCCATTTCCTTCCGAAGCTTCCCTTTAAAAGAAGAATACAGTAGCTCTTTTATGATATGAAAGAATAAAATCAGAAGATAGACAAAAGGGAAGACATTTTTAAAATCTCAGGGCTGGGGAGTGGTAAAGGCAGATAAGAAGCTGCTTTATCTTTTCTTTTTGCTGTTGTTGTTCTGTTTTAATTTAAATTTAGATATTGGAATACTACATATACTTCTGTAATGATATCTTGATCCAATGTATAGTTTTGTTTTACAGCTTCAAATCTTTCTGAAGTTAAATGACTATGTTAATGGGAAGGTAGGGGGGAAGGTACAGCTCAAGTGGTAGAGCGCATGCTTAGCATGCAGGAGGTCCTGGGTTCAATCCCCAGTACCTCCACTAAAAATAAATAAACCTAATTACCCCCCTTCCCAAATAAAAATAATTAAATAAAATAATAATGAATAAATAAAACATTTTAAAAGGGGGAAGTTAACTCCAAATGTACTCTTTCCTGAAGGTTAACTATTGGAGCAGACTACTCTTTCTCCAAGATTATGATGATTTAAAATTGGAATGAACGGAGTTTCATTTATGTTGTTCCAAAGTTTTGTTTTTAATGGTATCTAAAGTGTTTGCTGATAAATTCAAAACCAGAAACATTAAGTCTTGCAATAAAGGTGGATAAGGGATGCTGAGTAAAGTGTTTGGAAGAATTTCTTAAAGAAATTTTTCGCATGCGGTTTGTCTTAAATTCTTAAAAACTGTTTAGAGACATTAAATGAAAGGGGATTGAAAGGCAGGATTAGTATTTATCTAGATTCGCCATCCCTTTAGAGTTAAAAGACCCCTCTCTCCCCCTCCTTCTCTCTACCCCCTATAGCATGATAATCTATGAGCATGCAGTTTCTTCTACATTAATTTGTACCCCTTTTTGGGGCAGGGCCTCAGCATGGCCCTCTTGAGATGCTCTCACAGTCTACAGCAGTGCTTTGCAAACAGGAGGTTTAATACAAGTTTGTTACAAGTGACCTGATCCATGAAACTCAACCCGCTTTTCCTCAGGTTCTACTCGTCTTTTAGGCCTCTTTCTTACTTTATGCTGGTAGAACCTTGACCTTTTGCCAGCTTCAGCATATGTGAGGTCTCACTGGATACCATCCAAGAAAGAATATTAATGCGGCTTTAATTCTAATATAGCTCTCTTTATTTAATATATATGGCACAGGGTATAGGGCATTGCTTACATGAAGTTCTTGAATTTCTTCTAAGATTAATATTTAGTAGCTCACACAAAGAGTTTTTAAGAATTTAATAGATATCAGTAAAATCTTCCTTGGTCCCATACTTCACAGTTAAATCTTTGATTAGTAAGGCTTACTAAGCTATGGAATTTTCTAAAAATAATATCTCCTCAGTTTGTTGAAGGAAGAACTGAACTTTAGTGAAGCAATCAATGAATTGATTTGCTGCCCTATGAGCAAATGATATAGGGAAATGGAAACACAGAAGAAAGATGTAGGATGGTTCTTGACTGTATGAGAATTAAATGTAATCTGGGCAAATAAGCATAAAAATTGAATAGTTAGAAAACAGCATCATACAGGTCAGCAAGATGGCAGAAGAGGAAGCTCCAGAAACTCCTTCCTCCGTGGAGACACTGATTCAGCAACAATACACAGACCAAGTCCCTTTGTGAGAAATGCATCGATTCAGTTACGAGGCACTTGTATCCAGGCGAGGGCGCACTTGCTGCACTGAGGCTGGTAGGATCGTCTTTGAAACTCACTCACCATAGCTCTCGCCTAGACTCAGTGAGGCACGATGAAACTTCCAGCTCCTAGTTTCTCTCTGGGAGAGAAACGGAAGTCTAAAACATGTCCAATGTGCAGGCTTTTTAGGGTGCTGCCCAAGAGACTAGGTCCTATCTTGACTGAATCAAAGTGCTGATAGGAAAGGGTGTGAGTTTGGGGGTCACTGAGAGTAAAGGTGAAGGTCTGGACTAGCACACAGTCATTCACCATAGACATCCCCCCCAGGTCAGTGGGAAAGAGTGGGCAAAACACCCTCCCCAACTCCGGACTTCTCCCTGTGAATGGAGTGTGCATTCAGAATAATGATTTTGAGGGGGCTGCTTGAGAAATGAGTTTCCTGTCTCCTCTGTCTTGAGTCACAGATAGGACCTAGCATATAGTCATTTCTCTGTGTCCGTGGGTTCTGAATCTGTAGAGTTAATCAACTATGGATCAAAAAGAATCAGAAAAAAATTCCAGAAAGTTCCAAAATGCAAAATGAATTTGTTCCATGCCAGTGACTATTTACATAGCATTTATGTTGCATTTATAGCTACTTACATAGCATTTGCACTACATTAGATGTTATAAGTAATCCAGAGATGATTTAAAATATATAGGAGGATGTACATTAGATCTACGCAAATACTACACCATTTTTTATAAGGGCCTTGAGTGCACACGGATATTGGTATCTGTGTGGGGTCCCGGAACCAATCCCATACAAACGGCAAAGGATGACTGTACTCTAGGTGCCTGGGGGTGGAGGGTCACTGAAAACCAAAGAGCCGAACAGCATGCTGCTGCTTCAGAGGACCCCTGATGCAGCATGGTGGCCTCCTCCTGGGACTGGGGCGGGGTGGAAAGGGAGAGAAGCATGGACCATGCTTTCAACATTCTGGCCTTTCAGGGGGATCCCTGAGGGACTGGTTTTTATTTTGCCTGACTTGAGAGCTCTGACATGACCTACATGCTCTAGAAACTTTGAGGCTACTGAGAACAAAAGAGAACTGGGTGGCTTGTGGCTCAGCTCCAGAGAACCTGAGGTTATGCAGATACATACCAGAGGGAGCAAAAGATTATGTGTGATTGAAAAATAAAAAACCCTGAAAATTTCTATAACAGGGAATTTACAAACATAAGTCCAGAGAAGACAGCTCCACAGAAAAGGTCTGAGAGGTTCTCCAAATCTCTAGCTGGGATGACTAGCAAAAGACCTCCCTTCCCATACAAAATCAGTCCGTATGGAATGGAAGAAACGACTATTTTTTTCAAATATGTGGGTCCCATCACAAAGTTACAATGCACAGGAAGAAACAGAAAAGCAGCCCAATCAAAGAAACAAAATACGTCTCCAAGACCAACTTTAAGAAAATGGAGGTGTATGAATTACTGATGAAAACAAAACAAAACTAAAACAGAAACAAAATAACTGTCTTAAAGATGCTCTAAGTTTCAAGCCAAGATGGTGGAGTAGGGAGACCCACAGCTCGCCCTCTCCCACAAATACACCGAGAATTATATCTGTTAACCCATTCAATCACACAGAACACCCACTGAACTAGGGAAGAGTGTCTGTCACTTTGAAATACAGGAGGATTCTCACAAAATCTGATAAGAGGAAAAAAGAAAACAAAAGAAAAAAAAAAAAAAACAATTGGTGTGGGACTGGACCTGCAGAGAGGGAGCAGCAGAGGAAGAAAGGCACCCTCATTCTGGGATGCCGTCTCTCCAGGTGGGAGGTCAGCCGAGACAGAAGCTGAGTCTCTGAGGCTTGGAGGAGAAAGTGGCAGCTGCTTGGCAGACAGAACTAAGAGAAACTGGCATGGAGGGTCCCTGTGATCCCCAGCCCTAGACCCGAGCCCACAGGGACAAGCCCAGACTGGTTGCTGGAGATAGATGATGAGCCTGGGGGGAAGGCTGGGGCCCACTGCCCACAGAGGTAATCTCAGGGGGCTGCAAGGCAGTGTGAGCTCTGGCTGGGGGTGATGTGTGGAACAGAACAGCTTGGGACCCCCATAAAAAAGCATCACTGCTGGTGTGCATTGAGGGGAGGGGCACAGCACAGCCACATCATAGCCACTTTCTCCACTTGGCTCCATTGTTGGTGTTTTCTCACAAGAAGAGAGGTGAGGGTCAGTCAAAACCATCCTTGCTACTCAGAGGAGGGTTGACAGCTGAATCCATAACCAGGCACCTTGCAACTTCACAGGTGGACTGAGATTTGTTTACAGCCCTAGGCAGAGAGGGTGGATTTGCTCTGCTGGTGCTTTGTGAACCTGCACCTCTGGGATGAACAGTCAGTGAGTGGAGATCTGGCACGTGGCAGGGGCAAGTACGGGTATGTACAAAAGGCTGGCATACCATACCATATGTGGAGGCAGGGCTAGGGTCTCTGTTGACCCTGTGGTGAACCATGGATTCAGGTGTGTGACTACATGCTCACTACGGCGAGTCCTAGCACCTGACATCGGCAAATCTGAGCTGGTGGTTCCTGTGGGCCAGAACCTAGGGGACACCAGAGCAGATGGCTGACATTCCTGCAGCTAAGATGGGGAAAAGGCAGCATCAGCAAAGAGTAGTCTGTAAGTCTGCATAACAAGTGATAGACAGCACCATGGAGGGTACCTCCCAGGAGACATCTCCTGCAGAGGTACACTCAGTGAGACTCTTCTAAGCTGAAGTGTTCCAACCCTGCCTACCACAGAGCACAGCTCAGAAACAGGTCGAGCAGCCTCTGTTCCACCAACACGGGAGCAGACCCAGCCCCCTGTCAAGGCTGTGACAATTGCAGAACAAAAATGGAGACCCCACTCAACAGCAACAACCAGGGCAGGCTCTGATCATCACAACACCAACCACACCCCTAATCAAAGGGATAACAGTCAACACACATGGAAGAAAGACCTGGAAACCATCCGTACTAAGAACAGTCTTCTCAACAAAACTATTAGACGCACACTGTCTGCACAGGAATGCTCCTACTTTAAATAAAAACAAATAAACCAAAAAACAGCCCTTCAAGACCACAGGAGATAACTGATACTCCTAAATCCATAAAGCCAGAGAAATAGAAGTAAAATGAAGAAGCAGAGGAACCACTCCTAATTAAAGGAACAAGAGACGTCCCTTGAAAGAACAAGCAGTAAGATAGACCTCGACAGTCTACTAGATCATGACTTCAAAAAGGGGGCGATGAAAGTACTGAAGGAAATAAGAGACTATGAATAAAGAGAAAAACAAAGAGTTACAAAGGAACCCCCACAAGGCTTTAAGCTGATTTCTCTACACAAACACTGCTGGCCAGAAGGGAGTGGCAAGATATATTCAAAGACCTGAATGAGAAAAATCTGCAACCTAGAAAAACAAAGCTGGAGACATCACACTTCCTGGCTTCAAAGCATATTTAAAAACTACAATAATCAAAACAGTATGGCACTGGAATACCGCTAGACATATGGAACAGAACAGAGAACCCAGAAATAAACTCATGCTTATACAATCAAATGATCCTTGAGAAGGGTGCCACAACTATGCAATGGGGAAAATGATAGTCTCTTTAACAAAAGTTTTTGGGAAAACTCAATATCCACATGCAGAAGCAGAAGTTGGACCTTACACTCTACACCAAAATAAGCTCAAAATTGATTAAGACTTAAACATAAGACCTGAAACTTTACAACTTGGAGAAGAAAACATAGAAGAAAAACTTTACAACATTAGTTTTGGAAATAACATCTTAAATATGACACCAAAGCACAAATAGACACGTGGGGCTACACCAAACTAAAAATCCTCTGCACAACAAAGGAGACAGTCAGTGAAATAAAAAGGCAACCTACAGATGGGGAGAAAACATCTGTAAACCATATATCTGACAAGGAGTTAATATCCAAAATACATAAGGATCTTGTACAACTCAATAGCAAAAATCAAATACGTCCTCCCACCGTCATAACAGAGGAAAAGGGAGTAGCAAAAGGTGTAATTCACAATAGTGGGAAGTGGCCCTGGAGGCTGTTAGGGACAAGTCCGGGACTGGGGTCTAGTCTGAGAAGCTCACCACTGGGGGGAAGACTTTGGGGTTAACCCACGTTTGAAGGCAGCAGTGATCCCCTCAGACTTTGGAGCACTTGAGCCAGGATGAACATAAAGACAACCAGCTTTAGAGAGCCCAAGTGCATTCTCTGTTTACCACTCTAAAACTATCCAAATTCAATTTAAATCAAGAATTCTAGTCCCTGTGTGACGATGAGTATTATTTGAGGGCATTCGTTCAGTCAGCCTAAAGGTTGACTGATTTGTCACACCTATTTATCATCTTCAACAACAAAATGACATTTTTCGAGCACTTGTTGAATTCTATGTGTTAAAGATGTGATTCGCTAGTGTTTGTGTTAGTAGCATGTTATGTGTTATTCATAAGAAAATATGAAGTTTTCACTATAAAAAATGGATGAAAACAAGGAATTAATAAAGATAAAACCATACTGGCTGCTTTACGTTGGATTTTTCACCAAACTATGAGTGTTTCATATATTTTCCACCATTTGAATATTCTATGTCGTAAATCTAAATATTTGGTCGTCTTGGGCACTAGCATGATTTTTAAAACACAAAAACCAATTTTATGCCTACCATGACAATCCTACTTGACAGCTGTGAATCTGCCACAGCAGCAAATAAAGAGCTGTAAAGTGTATTGTGAGGGAACAAAAAATGGTTGGGACTCAGAAGACCTGAGATCAAGTCTATTTCCTCTTCACTGTGAAATTTTGGACATCTGATCCTCAGTTTCTTCAGACTTGTGCAAAGGATAATCTTTCTTACTTTCGAGGGTTCTTGTGAAGATCAGATGAGCACATATACAGCCATAATTTGGAAAATGTAATGTGCTTATATAAATGTTAGACATTGCTATGTGTTACTTTTGGATGCGTGTATACACTCAACAGGGGACTACATAGAAAAAATGAAAATAAAAGGAAATTTCCAATTCATTAGGGTACTACACGTTGCCAGCTTTAATGTGTACTGAAATTAGCACTTTGGAGAATTTTAATTATACAAATTAACTCTCCACGATGATCAAATGAACCAGAAATTCTTTATCGTAAATGTATTGCTGTAAAGCCATACTAAGAAGCACGTAACCAACCACATCATTAAAATGAAAAGAATTTAGCAAATTGCCTTATCTCTGGAGGGACAGACATCCTCTTTTCATTCAGTGTTTCTAAGAAAAATTTCCTGGCCAATGTAAATTGAAAAACTGAGAACAACACAAGAGCACAACATAAGTACTGCCATAGGCTATAAAAATGTTAAGTGTTTAAGCATTGTTTTGTATCTTGTTAATCTTTTCCCATTCCTGAGCTTTTTTTTTTAAATTAAGCATAAAATATTATGCAAAATATGAGAGGAAAATCAATTTCTTTTTAAATTTAATAAAACTTTTATAGTCAAAGGCAGTATTAAATATGTTTTAATTATACCAAAAGTATCAGAGATGAATATTCTGGTTTTTCATTGAGAGCTTTTATAAGGAATCTGTTCTCTAAAGAAATATGGTTAATGCTTAGTAACTTAAAAATACTTTGAAATATTGAGGGCACACTCAGTAATGTTTGAAACTGCCTATTTGCATACCTACCGGGGAGACGTGAGGTATCTCTGTGTCTTCCTTCCTTATTGGAGGTTTTCTGTCTGCACTCATTTCAATCATACAGGCAACCCCAGGGCTGCCAACAGGCATCGTGTAGCTAGAAATAAAACAGAAGGGGCCATTATTGTATGTGTTATTGGCAAGAACAGGGCAACTTCGCATGTGGATGATGAGTACTTCGACAAGAGAGGTACTCTCTGGATCACAATGATCCTAAAATATTGTCTTAAACAAGTCTGAACATTTTAGGATAGATAAAGATTTATTTCTTTCCTAACTCTGCCTTTTATTTTCTTTCTCTCCCCCTGTCTTCAAATAAGGACTTGAAATGCTTTCAGAAAGTTAAAAAGAGCTCACATAAAACAAAAAGAGCTCTATGCTATCAGTAGGTGTTGATACATTTGAGGTGCTAACTACGGCTGACATACGGTCTCACTCAGGTCGGCGATGGTTGGACAAGCGACATCAATGTTAAATGATGCTAAACTCCCTAGGTGGAGGCTTCCCTTCCTGGCCTACAGGGAGATGGAAATGGAATAAGAAATGAATGACTGCATGCCCCGGAGCAGTGAGATTACACTGCGATACAGTTATCAGAACTCAGAAGGCAAGCTGCCAATGTACCAGCTAGTCCTGTGTCTCGGAGATAACGGAGAGTAGAAGATTAAGGGAATTTGTAGGATGGAGAGCAGAAATGGTCAATACACAATTGAAAATTTACCAGAGTTTATTGCATTATGCAATCAGATGAAAAGGTACACATACCGAAGTACCTGGCATACTTTTAAAATAGAATTTGAAAAGACAATTCCAATGATATTACCCTGTCACTTGCCATCTGTCATAACAGTAACTTGCATTGTTGTAAAGTCTGTTCCAGATATTAGAAATACATTCACTAATACCAAGAGTGGCTATCTCTGCATACTGAAATAGGAATCATTTTAACGCACATTTTTGCTTATTGTATTTTCTAAATTTTGGACAATAAGCACACCTAATTTTTATTTCTTAATTTTGACCATCTGCCTCAGGGCTCAGAGGTGTTCCAGGACATGGGGGCTTTTTGGTGCTAAAAGCAAGGAAGTTCCTGCCAAACTGGGTTCAGTTGGTAATTCTATTTTTTAAACAAAATGTCAGTTTCATTAAACAATCTTTGTTAAATCATTTACCAATATTTTTTTCTTAAAATTAATTCTGGAATCTAAGTTGGATGGAAGAAACAAACCAGAGCTCCCTTCTCCTTCCTGCTCCAAAAGGGACAGCTGTCTTGCAGGTCGGTCTCCTCTTCCCACTTACCTAGAAACACAAATCTGATACGGTCCTGTCAATATGCGATTCTGTTACTTTTTTTTGGCCTCTGCTCCAGTTTACCAAGGTCACTTCTAATTCTCATTCAATCATTGCTCAAAATTCTTACATTCTAGAAATAACCTCTAGAGTGTCCCATTGTGTGAAGTTTACACTGTAGGGACATGTGGTACACATTTGCCATCATAGTTAACATGGGCCTCTGTGGATGCTTTATACTGGAGATGGGGGTGTAGCTCTCAGGGATGCACACGTCCTTGTTGAGAAATAATAAGACCTCTTACCGCTTCCTTCAGAGCTCGTTAAAAGCTAACCCTGAACCGCAGCCCTGCAGAAGGAAGCCACTCCACTCGATTTGCTTTCAGTGACCTCCTGTCTTTCTTCTGCTGATTCTACCGTCTGCCTCATCTATGTATTTTGGAAACTGATGCTCTAATTCAACCAGGGATTTTTCCACATATAGATTCTTATCAGGCTTGTTTTTATAATGTCTCATGTTTGCTTACAAATCAAATTATGTCCTAAGAAACAAAAAGTTCTCTATAAACAAATTAGACATTATGCCACATAAATCATTTGAGGAAAAGTCTAAGTGCATATCCATTTTGCCTCTCAAGTATTGCTGAGGCTAGCTGAGTGTAATGATTAAAAGACTCAAGAATTATATTTTGAGATAATCCATTGACTGGCTGAGTGATCTTAGGCAAACCACTTAACCTTTCTTCCCTGAAGTGTGATCATCCACAGAAGGGAGATAAGCATTCTTAGCTCATTAATGGTTAGTGAGAATCACATTATTTAATGTACATAAATCATTCAGTGCTAATATTAAAATCCAAAGTTAAAGCAATTATTTGCTGACGAGACAGGGATCTCTAAAGAGATTTTTATGAAAATAAATTACACAGCCAAGATGACATGTTCATCTACTCTTACTAATATCGCTTGTAACGGAATTAAAAATCAAACACTCAGGTTGCATTGTTTTAGAAATTAAAATTTGATGAAACAGACATTTTTTTTCAGTGTCCTTAACATTCTTGTTCTTTAGATTGATAATCTTTAGGTATGTGACACAATTTGGTAGAAACAGTCTGATATGGAGAAGACAATTTATTTTAAAATCTTTAGAAGATCTTACTCAAATTGGAAGTTCAGAGTATCCAAAACCAAGGGGAGAGATGGAAAAATGTGAATAATGGAGAATGAACTGGTAATTAAATCAAGAACTTTTATGTAATCGAATGTTATCCAGCTTTTCAATAGTAGTTGCAGAATAATAATTAATGGCTTGGAAAGATATTTGTATAAAATAGAAAAAGAGATGAAGAGAATTTGGACGATATATCATTTTTATAAAAATGCACATAGAGGTAGTGCCAGAGCTACTTTCACTGACATTAATTGTGGTTATCTCTGCATACTGGGAATGAAAATGGTTTTTCAATTGATCCCTTTTGCTTATTTGTATTTTTAAAATTTTGGACATTGAACATACAGTATTTTTCTTTTTTTTTAGTTCACCTTTAAAAAAAATTGAATTATGGTTGATTTACAATGTTTCAGGTGTAAAGCAAAGTGATTTAGTTATACATATACATATCCCTTTTCAGATTCTTTTCCACTACAGGTTATTAGAAGATATTGAATATAGTTCCCTGTGCTCTACAGTAGATCCTTGTTGTTTATCTGTTTTATATATAGCAGTGTGGTCTGTTAACCCCAAACTCCTAATTTAACCTTCCCCACCTTCCCCTTTTGGTAACCATAAGTTTGTTTTCTATGTCTGTGTATCTGTTTCTGTTTTGTAAATAAGTTCATTTGAATCACTTTTTTTTTTTTAGATTCCACATATAAGTGATATCAAGTGATATTTGTCTTTCTCTGGCTGACTTATTTCAAGTAGTATGATAATCGCTAGGTCCATCCATATTGCTGTAAATGGCATTATTTCATTCTTTTTTATGGCTGAGTAATATTCCATTTATTCATTTATCTGTTAATGGATATTTAGGTTGCTTACATTTGGCTGTTGTAAATAGTGCTGCTGTGAACACTGGGGTGATTGTATCTTTTTGAATTAGAGTTTTCATCTCTTCTGGATATATGTCCAGGAGTGGGATTGCTGGATCATATGGTAACCATTTTTAGTTTTTTAAGAAACCTCCATACTGTTCTCCATAGTGGCTGTACCAATTTTCATTCCCACCAGCAGTGTAGGAGGGTTCCCTTTTCTCCACACCTTTTCCAGCATTTATCTTTTGTGGACTTTTTGATGATGGCCATTCTGTGTGGTGATACTTCATTATAGTTTTGATTTGTATTTCTCTGAACTAGTGATATGGAGCATCTTTTCATCTGCCTCTTGACCATCTGTATTTCTTCTTTTGGGCACAGATTATTTTCTTTCTTTGGTCTTTCAACCTTCCAACTAGCTTTGTGTGTAGTTGATCCACTACTTTTACTGTATGTTTGCCTTTACCAGTGAGATTTTTTTTCTTTCATATTTTTATATTTCTAGTTGTTGCTTTTTGTTTTCTGCTTAGATAAGTTCCCTTGAATATTTCTTGTAAGGTTGGTTTAGTGATGCTGAACTTTTAAAATTTTTGCTTGCCTGTAAAACTACTTTTTCAAATCTGAATGATAACCTTGCCAGGTAGAGTATTCTTGGTTGTAAATTTCTTTTTCTTCTTTCTCCTTCTTTTGTTAAAAATCTCTCTATGGTGCTAAATTTTCTGGTCTACAAAGTATCTGCTAAAAAGTCAGCTGATAGTCCATGGGAGTCTCCTTGTACATAACTAGTTGTTTTTCTCTTGTTGCTTTTAAGATTTTCTTTTTATCTTTAATTTTTGTCATTTTAATTGTGTTGTGTGTTAATGTGGACATCTATGAGTTCACCCTGTTTGGGGCTCTCTGTGCTTTCTGGACCTGGTTGTCTATTTCCTTTCCCAAGTTAAGGAAATCCTCAGTGATTGTTTCTTCAAATATATTCTTCATCTCTTTCTTCCTCCTTTCTCCTTCTAGGACCTCTTAATGCAAATGTTAGTATGTTTAATGTTGTCTCAGAGGTCTCTTAAACCATTTTCATTTTTAAAAATTCTTGTTTCTTCTTTCCTGCTCAGCTTGAGTGGCTTTCACTGCTCTGCCTTCCTGCTTGCCGATTTGTTCCTCTATGTTATCTAATTTATTGCTGAGTCCTTCTAGTGTATTTTTCTATCAGTTATTGTACCCTTTAGCTCTGCTTGGCTCTTTGTTAAAATTCTCATTGTGCTCAGCCAATTTTCTCTGAAGTTCAGCGAGCATCTTTATGATCATTACCTTTCATTCTCTGTCAAGTACACTGCTTATTTCCACTGTTTAGTTCTTCTTCTGAGCTTTTGTCTTGTCTCTTTGTTTGGAACATAGTCCTCTCCTCATTTTGCACGGTTCTCTGTGTTAATGTCTATGTATTAGGTAGGTTGGTACCAACCTTGGAGAAGTGGCTCTATGTAGGAGGCATCCGATGGGGCCCAGCAGCACACTCCCCTCTGGTCACCAGAGCTATAGGGGTGCCTCCATATTCCCTTCTTACGGGGGGCTGACTCCTGTGGGCATGCTGGTAGGCGGGCTGACCCCTGCCTGATCGGTCCGTGAGGCCCTGCCTGTGCGATCGCTGCAGGCCTGTTGGTGGGTAGGGCTGGGTCCCTGTGGGCTGGCTGTGTGGCCTGGCAGCATCATGTGTTTTCTTAAGTATTTTAATTCCCTTTGTCCTAGAGAAGTGGGGCTACCTTGTTTCTGGATCTGGATCTTTGCAGGCCTGCAGCATTAGGTCTTTTACTGTTTTGCGTTTTTGTTCATTCCTCATTTGGGAAGATATTTACCCTTGCTTTTGAACTTGCCTTTTCATTTTCAGTTAGCTATTTTTTATGTCCTTTATCACTGCTACATGCTTGACACTACAAAGGTACGTCGAAAGTGTGAAGGTACACAGTCATTGTGACTAGAAGTCCCACTTTCTTTTTATAATGACAGAACAGCAATAAAGATCAAATTAAGTCCCTGGCTTAAGAGTACTATGTAAATAGAAAGTTATCTTTAATCTGTGAGAGGCAATAAAGAAAAATTAAACAAGCCAGTTGGAAGTGACTTTATGCTTTTGCAGGCTTTAAATTAATTTTTTGGCTTTTTCCATCTCTGATTTGTTTTCTGCTAAAGGCATCTCAGTACATCTGTCTCACATTTTCCCCCCATTGGCATATTTCATAAGCACATAAGTAAGGTGGTTTGCTTTCCCTGCACAAGGAAATAGGATATATGAATTGTTCCTTTTGCAAGGTGCCTGTGTTTGGTTTCTCAAATATGAAAGTTATGAATCACTGGCTTTAAACCATAATGAAATTAAAGGCTATTGTAATGCTGTGCTGTAGGCTCCCAGAACATTGCTCATGTGTAATTGCAGTAGCTACAATTTGAAGTTATGATATAACAATAACAAAACCGAATAGGACCAACTGTTTCTAGGGGATGTTGTAAAGCTGATGACAATACTGAATGCTTTCATAGGTGAAAAATATAAACATTCTTTTTTCTTGTCCATAGGTTTGGTTATTATCCAGCAATGACGCTAGTTTGTTGATTTTAAATTTTGGATGTGAATTAACTTTTCCAGTAAGTTTATTTCTTTACATACCTGAAATGGACTTTAAAAATGAATGCAAAAGCAAGTTCTCTATGTGGACAACTTGCAACATAGATGTCAGTTAAATTACTCTCAAAATTAATAACAATTTTGACCCCCCTTTTTTTTTTTTTTTACTATTTTGACTATTTTTTCAATTAGGCAATTTTTACTAAATGAGAAAACTACATTTAAAATGCACTTTAAAACAAAATGGAATTAGAAAAAAAGATGCATTTGAAAGGTCTTTGTACTGTGCTGAAAAATCAAATCGCTTGTAATACAATACGCCAATTTATAAAATGTGAGTTAACAGAATCCTCAATTTAACATTTAAAAAAATTTTTTTTCTAAGTTATCGTCAGTTTACAATGTTGTGTCAATTTCCAGTGTAGAGCACAATTTTTCAGTCGTATATGAATATACATGTATTCCCATTTCACATTCTTTTTCACCATGAGCTACCACAAGATCTTGTATACATTTCCCTGTGCTGTACAGTATAAACTTGTTCATCTATTCAACATATACCTGTCAGTGTCTACAAATTTTGAACTCCCAGTCTGTCCCTTCCCACCCCTCTCCCTCCTGGCAACCACAAGTTAGTGTTCTATGTCTATGAGTTTGTTTCTGTTTTATATTTAAGTTCATTGGTCTCCTTTTCCTCTTCCTCTTCTTCTTCTTCTTTTTAGATTCCACATATGAGTGATGTCATACGATATTTTTCTTTCTCTTTCTGGCTTATTTCACTTAGAATGACATTCTCCAGGGACATCCATGTTACTGCACCCCAATGTTCATAGCAGCACTATTTACAATAGCCAAGTCATGGAAACAGCCTAAATGTCCATCAACAGATGAGTGGATAAAGATGTTGTGGTGTGTTTAACATTTTTAAAGATGATACTAAGGTCAAGAGTTTCTCATCTATAGTAGCACACACAAGGGCATTTTTCATGAATATGACATCCATCCCTTTGAAGCTTACACATTTGACAATGTTCAGTAAAAGATTTTAGAGTCACAGCCAAAAGTGTTGCATCCACAGAATCACAAATCTGTGTCCTGTAACTTCTTCTAAGACCTTTATGTTGACTTTTTTATTTCTTGTCATTTGTTGATACCAATTCTTAAAAAAAAAGGAGAAGAAATGCTGCAATGAAGCTTTGATCCCGTACAGAAATTATTTCTACTACAGTCCACTACAAAGCATGTCCATGCAATACCAGCCTTAATGTCTACCAAATGCGATGATTATTCTGAAGTGAATGGATAACAGACACATTAAGCTCCAACTTGGGACTTTCACTTAAGAAAATCTTTAGACTTAGAATTGAGAGAGGTTAACCTCAATTGCTGGCAGCTATAAATCTCTATGTTCGGCCCAAAGTTTGAGTTGAATTGTTGACAGTGAACTCTGGAGAATAGCTGAGTTGAAGTACTGTTACCAGCAGATGGCAGTAGAGGTACATGGCAGAGACGGAGGCCCTAAAAGGCATCTTATTCACGCTAAGATAGGATCTAATTGATAGGGTGATTGTTTTAGCTGTCTGTTTGCAACAGGAAAACATGGGAAAATATGTTTAAAAGATTACACATCAGGCAATATGGATGAAACTGTCCAGAGACATACAGCTTTCCTTACTGGTTCCTGTATCTAACGCTATCTTCATGGCTGTGTGAGCAAATTTTAGATGCTGTTGCAGAGTATGATGGTTTCATACAGCCCTATCAACACAGCCGTACATCTTGAGGTTGTCAGTGAGGCTCAGCAACTCTATATGTTAAAACATGTTGGGGGAAGGGAATAGTTCAATTGGTAGAGCGCATGCTTAGCACGCAAGAGGTCCCGGGTTCAGTCCCTGGTACCTCGTCCAAGTGGAAATCAATGAAGAGACCTAATTATCTGCCCCTCAGAATACATGCAATACAAAACACACTTGTGCTTTCATTTGTTTCACAAATCTGTCTCTTCCTTAAAAAACCAAACAAACCAAAAACCAAAAAAAACCAAAACAAAACAAAAACAAAAACCAAAAAGCTCCCCCAAAAACCTGTAAAGAAATACCAGGCTCAAAAACAAGAGCGTTATGCCCTTTGCCTAACAAAAGCAATGTAAACACACCAAAGCTTCCCAAACATCCCTTTCTGTTTAGAGCACCAAGGAGCTGGCCAGGCTGGCCATGCAAACAGCTTGTACAAGGAACACTGCGTGGTGGTCATGAGGACTTCGCATCTCTGGATGACAGTCATGAGATGGTCATTGGTTTAACCTTCCCTCCGACTGACAGACAGCCCAAATGCACTTAATAATAAACTATAGAGAAATCCAAGCCATTATCCTGTGAAGCACTGATAGTAAAGAAAGATGCTTGAGGACCACTGAAGCCGGAGCCTCATTTTTACCCTTGGTTGACCAGAGCAGTCGTTGAGGGACCGTCCAGTCAGCTGTCATGAGATACCAGGATACTCCAAGAACTGTAATTTTACTTCTGACTACACTAGCCAATTCGTGTGCAACATGACCCACAATATACTCCACAGATTTCACGGTTTCCTGGTAGTTCCTCTAAAAGGGAAGACGACCCAAATCCCCTTATTTTCTTTACCTAGTAAAAATATTTGTGTAATAAACATTACAGTTACACAAATTGAAATTTGCATCCAGAAATGTCACTGTTTTTTAACCTGACACCCGTCTTTCGCCTGTCTGAACGTGATGATAAGAACCTTCACTGGTACACTGGAGTAGGCTTGCAGTGGTTCACCAGAGCTCATTTTGAGCATCTCTTCCCAACTCCACATCAGTGAGTTCATGTTGGTAGCTTGAAATTGGCTGTGGTGGGAGTACTTATGCCTGGAAAATTGATAAAAGCTACAAATCATATCAACCTACTATCTCCACCTTTTCTCCTCTGAGAGCTGACAAGGGCATTTTGAAAGCTGCAAAATTCAGCTTTGCTGTTGGCATTTCATTTGGAATTTCAGCAGAAAAATCTGCTTTCTTCATAATCTATTAGTTTATAGCTCTAGGTTGGATCAATTTACTCTGATAATGAATGTGGGTTCCAAGAATATTACTTCTAAAACCTACATATATTCAGTTTACAAATGACAGGTAATATTTAATTTTATCCTTTTTTTTCTAATACTTATTATTGGCCCAGCTTATTTGTTTTTAGCAATTTTGGGATATATTTGTATTCAATTCACTGAGTAATCAATCAAAACTCAGGAGATAAGCATATTGATTCTTGATTTTTTTCTCTCCAACGCTTAAGCTCTCATACACACATAATTTTGAGAGACTAGTTTCCCAAGTTGAAATAGTATATAAAAAAACTCAATTTGATGAAAAATAGATGATTTTGCCAAGTTTGAACAAACTTCCATTCACTTCCATACGGTTACAAGTGAAGCAAAGGACAAAAGTTTCCTCAGGAAAAGGTCATGTGTGTCCCATGGTCTTAAAAATGCTACAGTGAGTCACAGCTGATCCTTTCTTGTAAAAATGTTATGTTAACAACAAGTGTGGGGTTTTCCTATCTTCTAAATACTGCAGTTTCCACATGGTTAGTATTGTTTGTAGCATGTGATGTTCCTGGCAGTGCTTTTTCACTGAGATTTATTTTTAAAAGTTTAATGTTAAAATATTTATACTATGCTCTGTTTAATTCAATTAATTCATTAAGAATTCTAGCTTTTATTAAAAATGCGAGTCTAGTCACTCTAAGTGTAAAGCCTCAGATCAATAATGCTTTCATTTCATGTTTCTTTGCCAGCTAGCATACCGTATAAGTGTCCTTTGCCTTAGCCTATTTAATTTTGGGGCGGGGGGGCAAGTACATCTATTTCTCATTCTTATATACAACTTTTTCTTTGTACTTTCCTAAGATGTTTTGTATGCCACTTCCCTCTCTAATTGTCCTTCTCACACACCTTGGCCAAACCTGGCTTCCCAGCTTTCACACTTCTGATGGGAAGAAAAGTCAAGTCAAATTCTCAGCTTAAGCAAATGTTCAATTTGGAGATAATGAAACAAGTACAATTTTAGAAATTCAACCCATATAAAATAAACGGAATTGATGAATATCTGCAATGTAGGCTTACTTTTTCAAAGAATTATTAGCCCTTCTTTGTTTTGAGTCTATTTCTTATTAATACCTTCCTTGAGAGCACTTCTAATTTAAAGACTGAGGAGAATTTACTTGAATAAGTGATTAGGATGATGAAATAAATGTTTTTTTTTCCCCCACCCTTACAATAGAGACAACACATTTCTGGAATTGTTTCTGAAAAGAAAAACAATTACACTAAACACTTTGGAAAACTTCCAGAAGATGATATATGAAACACTCCAAGTAGAACCAAAATCCACTTTATCTCAAGTGGAGAGAAAAATCACTGATAGTTACAGATGATTTGGAAGTTCCGTATTACCTGATACGAATAAAAAACCAAATTATTGCAAGGCTCAGAGGCCCAAGATCACAAAGAAATTTAATAATTTCTGAAGTCCATAATCTATGTTAATTTTATTTATGTAATCTTAATCCAAAAATGATTTAAGGTACCATTTAATATGAAGCAAAATATTGAGGAATAGAAGAAAAAATTGGGTAGGAAAATAAAGCATAAAAGAAATCAGTGTTCAGGTAAACTCTTAAATGCAACTTAAAATGGGTCTATTCATTCAATAGACAAATGAATGAATGCCTATCATGTGAGAAATTGTTAGGTGATGGGGAGGAGGAGGTGGACAAAGCAGTTGTCTTCTGAAGGTTGTCACAGAAGGTGGGGAGCAAAGATAGTATCATTTTGGAGAGGTCAATTTTCACTAAAACCGGAGGAATCAGGGCCAAGACACCAGCTCACTAGTGTGGGTCAGTGCTAATGGGAGCTGACAGATTTGTGCTACATCTTCCAGTGTCATTCAGACCAAGTTAGCAAGTAATGGCGGGAAGATCTTATTCAGAGAACACAAGCTGGGACCTTTTGATTGTTAGGCTCATGGGACAAAAGTCAAAACAGGGAATTCAAAGAGTGCCTAGATTTGTTGCTTATAGGAAACAAACAACAAAAAGGTAAAATATCTTTTTTTCTCATCTTCAGCTTTTTGCTCTGGTTTTTTGAGCCCCAGCCTGGCACCTGGTGACTTTGTGCTGCTTTGTTCTATCTTCTGTCTATTGTAAGCAACACTTAGCCAATCAGGACAGCCTGGAACACTTCATTTCACAGGCTAGAGACTTTCATGGGGTATACATTGTTATTATAAGCAATGGCTGCTTATAATGAAATGTAATGGAATTATTTGCTTTAATAAACATTTATGTAGCATTTATTAGGGACCAAGCATTATTCCAAGTACTTTAAAATATTTAACAACATCCACCCCATTGTTAAGTAGAAACATTTTCCCATTGAAAGATGAGGAAATTGAGTAACTGGGGGGTTAAGTAATTTATTCAAGCTCACACAGTCCGTAAGTGACAGAGTTGGGTTTTGATGTGGAGATGGAGGCAGAGACTGGAGTGAAATCAAGAAAAATCAAAGAGTGTCAAAGAATTGGGGGTTTGGGATTTGCAGATACACACTACTATATATAAAATAGACAAACAACAAGGTCCTACTGTAGAGCACAGGGAACTATATTCAATATCTTGTAGTAACTTATGATGAAAAACAATATGAGAAGGAATATATGTATGTATATGTATGCCTGAAACATTATGCTGTGCACTAGAAACTGACTCATTGTAAGACTATACTTCAATTAAAAAAAAAGCAAAAAAAAAAAAAAAAAAAAACCAAACCAAAACAAAAAAAGCAAAGGATACCAACAGTAACAGAAATCTAGAAAAGGCAAGGAACACATTTCCTTCAGGCTCTGGAGGGACTGGGGTTCTCCTTGATTTCAGGTTTCTGGCCTGTGAGAGAATAAATTTATATTGTTTTAAGCCACCAGGTTTTTTGGCAATTTGTTACAGCAGCCACAATAAGCAAATACAGAGCAGAAAGTTTTATTATTTTTTTAATGAAACAATATTAAAAATAAGAGGAAAGGGTCTGAATATTAGCAATGTTCAATAGTTAAAATGGAATTCAGGCATGGATGAGATTAGAATGCATATATGTTCAATCATCAGTGGACATTTTATTAAGATGTAGGGATAATCTAGGTGATTTAGTTTAACAAATAACCTCAGCAGTGAAGCGGCTATGAAAGAGACAGACCAGAGAGCATCAGAATATTTCCTTTTTAACATTTTCACAGTGTAGTCCAATTTGACAGGAAACATTGACATAATCAACATAAATCTGTTGGAAACACTTAACTCCAGTATCTGCATTTATCGCAATTCAAATAGAGCAATAAAAACATTCCAACAGACCTCTGTAAAGTGCAAAGGGGATGATGCTCACTATTTAACCAACACTAAGGGCTTCATGGGGTGAATATAGTCATAGTGGTGACTAGAAAGGAAATGGTAAAAGCTTTCAGCAATTTTCATTCCTTTACCATCTGATATTTTGAGGTCTAAAAACATCCCCCTTGAATTTGTTTTTTTTAAAATTACCTTTAAGGTGCATTTACTATCTATGATAAACAGAAACATTGATATTGAAGTTTTTATATCAATGGCAGATACTTTGTTGCTAGACAATCAATATAGCAAACATTTCCATGGTGGGTTACTTTTAACCCTGAATCACCTGAAAATCTAGAGTCCTCATCGTGGGGATAATAATGGAAATTTTAAAATTATAAATTCTTTATGCCAAAGAAAATTCTCAATAGTAGTATTATAGACAGATGGAGAAAGCCCATTCTTCAAAGACTGCCCTGGAATCCACGTATCCAAGCCCTCCTTCATCACTTCATGAAATATAAAGGAAAAAGCAGAGAAGTCGCCACAGTGGGGGAACCTTACCATCCTTGCTAAAGGCTCCTTAAGTATCCTTTCTACCCAAAAGCATTTTCTGAATTGAGAAAGGTTTCTCATTTTGTCTATACATCAGCCAGAGTCTAGAATCTCTTGAAGTGTTAGTTTTCAAAGAAAAAAGCACTGAATGTAATAAGAATATTAAACTATACAAATGACTTAATTTTGAATGAGTACTTTAGCAGAGGGTATTATGAATCAATTTATTTTCCTTTCTAGCACCTAGGATAAGAACGTACCCCCTCCCCTTTCTCTTTTCATGGTCTTTTGCAAAACATCATAATACAATGCAGTTCCAAGCACTTTTGACCAGCACAATAAAAGAATTTGACAAACTTTATAGAGAAGAATTTCTCAGTCGGTAAACAGTTGCATATCTGTAAATGCCAATGTGACACAGAGTAAACCGTACTCAGAATCAAGGAATCTTAGTTGAGGGACAGACGTGAGTTGCAGAGTGCATTCAACTACTCAAAGGGAGACACCTTTAAAAGACTTTATAAAGAATGAACGACCTAGGAATATTCCATTGAAGGAGCGATCATTATGTCATAAGGCTATTTCTTTATCATATAATAGCCTTGCTACTATTTGTACAAAATTCATTCCCTGTTTCTTTTTTCCCTTCTTTGTGGTAGTTACCTGTTAGTGAAGATTTTCTTAAGCCAGGTACTTGGTTTAACACCATACATGGATTATCTCAAGGCAGTGGTTCTCCCACCTCCCCGTTTATCCCTGGGTAGCACTTGGCAATGTCTGGAGACATCTGCGTCACAACATGGGGAGGAGGATGCAACTGACATTTAGTAGGTAGAGGTCGACAGGGCAGCTAAACAGCCTATGATGCACAGGACAACAAAGGATCCAGCCCCAAATTATCAATGCTGCCTGTCTTAAAAAACTGATTTAAAGTAAAAGCAGAGTGAATGTTCAGCTAAATGAATAGTAGGTATTGCTATTAAAACAAGAGACAAAGGAACTCGCTTTTTCTATAATGAAAGAATTAAAAAGATATTTTATAATATTTGTTATCTGTAGGCAATACATTCACATAGCCCAAGTTTCAACAATATGCAGATCTTCCTTGACTTATAATAGGATTATGTCCCAACAAACCCATCATAAGTGGAAAATATTGTACATCAGAAATGCATTTTATAGACTGGGATTTCAAAATGTAGAATAGATAAACAAGATTATACTGTATAGCACAGGGAAATATATACAAGATCTTATGGTAGCTCACAGAGAAAAAAATGTGACAATGAATATATATATGTTCACATATAACTGAAAAATTGTGCTCTACACTGGAATTTGATACAACATCGAAAAATGATTATAAATCAGTAAAAAATGTTAAAAAATGCATTTAATACATCTCACCTACCAAATATCATAGCTTGGCTTAGCCTTCTTTGAATGTGCTCAGAACACATTAACCTAGAGATGGGCAAAATCATCTAGCACAAAACCTATTTTATAATAAAGTGTTTAATATCTTATGTAACTTATTAAATATTGTACTGAAGGTGAAAAACAGAATGGTTGTCTGGGAACAGAATGGTTACAGGTATATCGGCAGTTTACCCTGGTGGCTAACTGGGAGCTGAGCCTCGCTGCCCAGCATCACCAGAGTGTATCCTACTGTGGATCACTAGCCTGGGAAAAGATCACCATTCTAAATTTGAAGTACCATTGCTACTGAATGCCTATGGCTTTCACACCATCCTAGAGTTGAACCATTGTAGGTCGGGGACGGTCTGTAGTCCAAAGTCTTCCTCCCACCTCATCCCTGGTCCACCCCAGTCCCCTTCATTGGTGGAACCAGTGTTACCAATTTCTTCTTTACTTGTGCAGGGTCCTCTATGCATCTACAAGTGATTGTGCTCCGGCGTGTGTACGGGGGCACACACACGCTATACGCATCATTTGTATTGTGCTTTTGTTACTGAATCCATCATGGGGTAAGTTGCTTTCAATCAGGACACAAAGAGTTTTCTCATTTCTTTTTAAGGTGGCAGAGTATTGCATTGTATGGCTGTTTTGAACTTATAACTGCTCCTCTGTCCACAGATATTTACATTATTCCTTTTTTTTTTCTGTTACGAACACTGAAGCAATGAAAATCTGTTTATCTGTAGGCTAAAGCCTTACAAATAGAATTGCCAAATAAGAAAGTTTGTGTGTTTGTAATTTTTACCAGATATTTTATTTTCCAAATTACCCTCCATTGAAATTGTACTGGTTTCCATCCTCACTAGCAAAAAACATATGAAAGGAGTTTGGGTGATTTTGTAATTTTTCAAATTTGTTTTCACTGCTTATACCTTCTCATCAGAAACTTTCTGGGAATAAATAAAAGGTGGGCACACCATAAAATATTTTTAGCCTGTCACTCAGGTATCCAGAACCTGCCTGTGAGAGATTTTTTTAAACCTATTCTTAATTGTGATAAAACATATATAACATGAAATTTACCATTTTAATTATCTTAAGTGTAAAATTTAGTCATTAGTATATTTACAACATTGTACAACCATCACCACTATCTATTTCCAAAGTTGTTCATCACTCCAAACAGAATCACTCTGTACCCTTAAGTAGTAATACTGCATTCTGCCCACCCCAAGCCCCTGATAATCTTGAATTTGATTTCTGTCTCTATGAATTTGCCTATTCTAGATATTTCATGTAGGTGAAATCATTTAATGCTTTTTCTTTTGTGTCTGGCTTTTTTTCACTTTAGCAAAATGTTTTCAAGGGTTATTCATGTTGCAGCAAGGATCCTTCATGGGGCTGACTAACATCTCACTGCACGTATGGACCACATTTGTTCTTCCACTCACCTGTTGGTGGACACGTATATTGTTCCTAGGTTTTGGCTATTGTGAACGGTGCTGCTATGAATACTGGAGTACAAGAATCTGTTCGAGTCCCTGTTTTCAGTTCTTTTGATTATATACCTAGGAGAAGTGCTGCTGGGTCATAAAGTAATTCTATGCTTAACTTTTTAAGGAATCATCAAATTGTTTTCCACAGTGACTGAAACATTTTACATACCCACCAGCAATGTGCTAGAGTTTCAATTTTTTCACAATTGCACCAACACTTGTTATTTTTCATTAAAAATATATATGGCCATTGACGTAGGTATAAAGTTGTATCCCACTGTGGGTTTGATCTGTGCTCCCCTAATGACTAAAGAAGTGTGTATCTGTCCATGGGCTTATTGATCATCTACACGTCTTCTCTGGAGAAGTGTCTGTTCAAGTCCTTTGCCTGTTTCAGAATTGGGTTGTCTTTTTATTGCTGTTCTTTCTCCTCGTACATTGAGTCAGAAGCTTCCTCAAATTTTTCACCCATTCATCATAAGCCCACTTCCTTTTGAGAAGACAGCATCCTTCTAATCTAATAGTCATTAAATGTGGTTTCCTGGCCAATTCTGGCAAGACATATCTTGCCTTTTCAAGAGGATTAAGATAAAAGTTACAAGTATTAAGGACTTTTCTAGAAAGCTTTTAGGTAAATTATTCAAGGGATAATTTTATTTCTGAATTTGAGAAGAAATATTAGTAAATACATTTGTAAGAAAGCAATGATAACTCTAATAATGAAGTTAATTAACTGTCTAAAATAGTTCAGAAATTCTTTAGGAGCTATTTTTGAACAATTTAAAACTAAGCATAAAGCCTGTATTAATTGTCAAAGTTTCTTGTCTATTTAAGTTCATGATGAAAACATTAAGTAGATTAATTTAATTACATTCAGACTGGATATAATTAATAAGACAGAATAAATTTAATCAGTGAAAGAATTAGAGATTATTTTTTCTAGATCCCTTCCAAATTAGTTATATTGATGATGTTATATAAATGTAAATTCAATAGTTAAAAAATAATCTGGACACAAATGAGATCAGATACGTATATATTGAACTGTGAGTGGAACCACACTTTTAGTATGTACAGATAATCTAAGTGATTTGAACTTAACAAATATTCAGCTGTTGAGTGGCTGAGAAAAAAATCCAAAAGCAACAGTATTCTTCCTCTTGAATATTTTCATGGTTCAATCTAATTTGATAGGAATATTGATTTAATCATTATAAATTTAAACAAAGTCAGTGGAAGTCAAATGGTTCTAGATTCCGAATAGACTGTCCTTGGTCATACCTGTATTCTGTAAAGGTCTACATAGGAGTGTATCCAAGTTAAATGCTAGGCCAAGTCCAGGGTTCATTAAGTGTTAAATTAAACAGCAACAATAACAACATTGAAGAGAGGATGATTGAGGGCAATTCAAAGTACTGATATGACTACTGCTACTACCACCACTAATTGCTGATGATTGAATAAGACCTACTAAATGCTAAAGGCCAAGTGCTTTTATATACTACATAGCATTAATCCACAGCCACCTCCAGAAGCAGTCTATATCACAGTATCCATTTTACAGATAAGGGAATGGAAGCATGGGATTGTAAGGTACTTGCCCAGGCTCACAAGGACAAGACCAGGATGTGGCCCCAAGTAGCCTGGCCCTGAATCTGCATACTTAACTCCTATGCCAGTGGTCCCCAGACTTGGTCTTACAAATCTCGGGCCACACCCCAATTAACTCACGGTTTCTGGGGGGTGGAACATAGGCTCACATAGTTGTTGGTGCTACGCAGGTGATTGCAATGTGCAGAGCAAGTCTGGACTCCTAGGTTGCCTTAAACTGTAAAGGTGAAAAAACCCAGTCATCAAGCCAGGAAACCTGCCGTGGAGACATTAGGAAGAAGAATCTCAAACTGCAACAGGCAACCATGGCATTCTTGTTCCACTAAAGAAAACAAACAGAATTTAAGCTGCTGCAAGATGAAATTGGATATTTCTATTATTATTATCCTGCTCATCAAAGCAACATGAAATCATGAGCATTTAAAAGAAAAAGATGTCTACTCTTTATTTGGCATAAAACAGGTTTTATGCTTAGAAATAGGGGGCTAGATAACTTAAAGCTTCTTACCAGCCTCTGAATTTCAATGTGTAATTACAGTTTAAAATTTATGATAGCCTCTAAAATTAAGTAGGTAAAAATCCTGATTCTAATATTTTAGATATAGAAAATGTTTACCATTTTTTTCCCCCAAACAGGTTATAGAAATAAAACTAGAACACATGTTCTGTGCATCCCTACTGTCCAAATCAAATAGTGACTCAGAAAATGGAACATCAACTGTAAACTCAGACCTGTGTAGGATCATCACTTTTACTTGTCTTGCTCCTTCTTGGGAAACTTATTTTAGACCCTAACTGTCGTGTGTAATACACATTGCAGAAATGTAAGAAGCTGGGAATAAGGAGAGGACTGGAGTGTCACTGATGTCTGAAGGTGTGAAGTTGAGTAGGTCTCAAGTTTCTGGAGCCTCAGTTTATTCATCTTAAGGGTGGGCAGACTTTTATTCGAGAGTTCCAGGTAACAAATCTCTTAAGCTTTGCAGGTTACCTACAGTCTCTGTTACATATTCTTCTCCTCCCTCCTCCTCCTCACAATCCTTTAAAAAGGTGAAAACTGTTCTTCGATCATGGACCGTATGAAAACAGGCTGTGGCCAGATTGGCTTGTGGTTTGTAGTTTGCCAGCCCCCGATGTAGATACTGCCCTTGAAAAACAGCAGTCTAATGCACTGGTTCTCAACCAGGGGTGATCGTGTCCTTGCTCGGGGAATGCTTGTCAGTGCCAGGAGACATTTTGGGGCTGTGTTACTTACATCTGGAGTGTAGAGGCCAGAGATGCTGCTCGACACCCTACAGTGCACAGGACAGGCTCCCGCAGCACCGTCTTGTCTGGTCCAAAGGGACAGTGGTGCCTAATTTGAGAAGATCTCTACTAATGGCTATTTTCTCATAATTCTAAGGACAGTAAAGAGATTAAGCGTCTGAAATTTTCTTTCATCAAGGATTGTGGTTCATTTCTGTTTGTTCAGTTGGTGTGATAGCAAACTGTGCTGCCAGGAAGAAAACTCATAAAGATGAATTTGATGACGGTCTCTAGCCATGAGGGTAAGTGCAGTTACAGCCTTAAAAATCTGTGATTCATGGAGAGGAGAAGGGAACTAGGTAGGAACTCTGATGCATCATACATGTTCAAACCACTGAGTGAGAGAGCTGGAGACGGTTGCAAGTACTCTGCTGAATGGTTCTTCTGTGCTTAGAATATGTTTATTTTTCACCTGCCCGTGAGGTAGTCATATATCTTCTGTGAGCTCCGGGTAAAGAATCACGTAAGAGACACAACTGGATTATTGAAAATGTGCAGGGAAATCTCACACATTACTCCGAGTAACACTGGTAAGAGAATAGTCCTCAAGTTGATGCCAACAATTTTTTTCTTACTGTACTAGTTACGTTTTTATGGCATCCTTAATGTTTCTTCTTTAAAACTTCTTTTCACTATATTGCTTTTAAAGAAGTGCTCAATTTTCACCTTTTTAAATTCTATTACATTTAACATTATATAAAAAAGTGATTATTAGGAAATCTGATTATAAATTCTCAGAAATTTACTCTAGAATGTCCTGTTAAAATTGGATTCTAGGCCGACCTCTGAAGTTTTGGTTTGGAAAGTTGTACCTTTGATCTTGTTGAAGGCATTAGTTTATATTAGCAATAAAGAGCAGGGCTGCATGTCTGAAAATATTTTGAACGACATTACATTACATTCTGGTTTATACTTGCTATATCTGTAATAACCAAACAAGTAATATTTTAGGAGATACTACATAGCAAATTCTTCTGTATAGCACAGTACTGTACTATGACAATTTAGATTTGTCTGGAGAGGTATGACTGTTGCTTTTCTATAATTCCAGATTAGGAAACAACACATGTGAAATCGTGTAATGATGATACGTCTGTTCAGTGTGATGCAGTTGAGTGGAGGATGAGGACAAGCGAAGCTAATGCTGGCCATGTGAGCAGGAGCTGCATCTGAGATCCTGGAGGTCTTCCAAAATCATACAAATGAATTTGGTTTAGGCTTTTGAAAGCATAATTTGGGAAAGTAAAATAATCAGATTTGTCTTGGCCTGACATTATTTCAGACATTCAGTGACCTTGTTCTGAAGGTCTTGTGGAAGATGGATTGGAGGGGCTTAGAGTTCAGGCAAGGAGACCACTGAGACGGGCACAGAAGTTATGCAGAGGAGCAGTGAGGGCAGACACTAAGCAAGCCGATTAAGAGATAAATATATCTCTATATAAATAGACACTCAAGGACTAACAAAATTTGAGGCTGAATTGGCTGTAAAGGGGGCAGCAAATAAGGGGACCAAGTAAGACTCTTAGATTATTGATTTAGGATGCTGCAAAACACTTCGTCTTCATCATTTCTTTTAGTCTATGGTGTAATAATTTTTATTTACATTCTGCAGATGAAGACACTTTGGTTAAGTAACCTGTCCAAGCACACAGGGGAGAGTGGCAAAGTCAGGATTTAAACCATGGGTCATGTAACTTCAAAGATGCTTTCAACTGTTCTCATAACACAGGAGGAAGAGAATTTCTGTGGTGTTAGGTAGCACAAAGCATCATGTCTTAGAAATGTGGAGCTTGAGATGGATATAGAACACAGAGCTAGATCACATAACGGGCAACCAAAGTACTGGAATTTTAAAATTTAGTTTTATACTACCCTCCTATACTGTATCTTAGCTCACTGGATTTTACAGTGATGACAGTGGCAAATATTTAAATATTATCCCCAAATTAAAAAAAAAACGGTGATAATGCAAGCATGTTACAGAACATATTGGGAAGCAGACTGTGGAAAAAGTTCCTATTAACTTTTTCATTAGTCATTTTTGACCATATTACAATTAACACTTCAATACACTTCACAAAACAGCAATTTGGGCTTTTTATTCAGCCACATTTACTAGAGAAGTAGAACTGACTTAAATACAATCTAGAAAACAAATAGTGCAAAAATTTCATGAATATTAATAGAAAGCCAGACAAATGTGATGTATTTGATTTTGTATCACAAAATGTACAATTCATTCTTTTGTGGAATTGCTGCTTTCAAATAAGACAGATTGCTTTAGTCACTTAAAAAATGTAAAATGTGAAACATTCATGGAAAAAAGATAGGCTTAGATTATGAGAAATATGATAGATTTCTTAATAAAAAAATGAGGTTTTGAATATAGTGCTCTTTTTGGCATCATCTTAACAAGATCTTATTCAGTGAATGTGAATCATTAGTAAACCAGGAATCAGTGAACAGGCATACACATCCAGATGAGACTGTAGGCTGCCATGGATCTGCTACAAGTTCCCATCTGTCATGATTTCTGATTTTCCACCTTGCCCTCACATCCTTAATAGGGTACACGTAGTCACTGGGAATTGTACGCTTGCTTCAAAACACATCAGAGTTTAATTTATTGAATGATATTTCATTAGTTTAGATGAGTTGAAATGTGGCATTTCATTTTCTAAAACTGTGTGGGAACATTAATCTTATGGATATTTAAACCATAATTTAGACACTGGGTAAAGTTTCAATTCATCTAAATAAAACTGAATAAACACCCAAAATGAACTAACATTCATTTTAGATTAAATTGACTTTTTCTGATTAGTGATGATTTAACATATCCCCATGCAAGATTAATCAGAAGCAACTTCTCTTTTCCCCCATTTTTATTAAGTGATATGAAATGATTTCTTATTCATGAAGACATTTTCAAAAAGTTGAACATTTTTAGTAGTTTGATTTATTTATTTTATTCTACCTGATTTCCAAACACCTGATGAACAAATGACGAACTCAATAAATCAGTTGGGTACTTCAATCTCTACAAAATGAAAATTTTAGTAGCTCATTCATTCATTCACCTGCATTGAATTCTTACTATAAGTGTTAGTTACTTCATTTCAGTGTTATTGTGATAGTTACTGGAGAAGAAAGCTGAACTCTCTTGGACAGAATCTAACCTGACTTGAGTGCTTAGAAGGGAGAATAGTTTCTGCTGTATCATTCTTGGACCAATGGGAATCTGGGAAAATAGCAAACTGCTCCCTGTTCCTTGAACAGCAACCACAGAATCTACTAAGATATTTCTGGCCAGAATCACAGTTGGTTATGAAGCAAATTAGAATACATCCAAAAAGAGTAAAACCTCTTAAGATCAATTGGAGAAACCCTGGTTGGATTGAATGAATATTAGTTCTCTTAATTTGAAATACAGGCTTTGGTTGAGCTATTACTTTAAGATCCTCTTACACAAAGGGAAAGCTATCCCCTGTCTTACATCTGGGGAAGCACATACCAGCCTTGCTTCGTCTTCCTGTGGCTTGTTTTAAATTTGAAATGTTCATTATTCATTACTTGTAAGTTAGGATTACTGTCATTTTATAATATTCCTGAAAGTGATCATTTCTTTCCTCTTTTTTTATAGACAGGCACAGATTGAGTTTTGGAATAATAATCAAACGTATTAAATTTGATCTATTAATTCACTGATATTTCTGTGGAACTCTAGGAATATGAGTAAGATATAACGGTAGTCAAAAGTTTTTAAGAAGCAATGAATTATGCATATATAGTTAACTCTACTGCACTGTATACTTAAAAAGTTCAAATGGAAAATACTATGTTTTTTAATCATAAAAAGCAATGAATTATGTTGTTTACATAGTACAAATGACTCATTTGACAGCTTTTGATTGCCTAGGCACTTCATTTATTTATAATTCTAACCACTGCAATAGAATAAACTGTTAAGTGCTTTAATTTACCTTTTGATACCAAACCCCAAACTCATATAATTTTATCTGAAAAAGTAGCTTCATCTCGATTATGCAATAAATACCTGAAAGCATAACAGAATCTATCTTCTTCTCTGCTTTCTCTTTCACACAGTCTTTCTAAGACAATGTTAATAGCACCAAGTTGGTGTCAGTGTATCTGTCAGAGGACACTGGCTCTCAGCAATCATTTCTTCATTATTTTAATCCAAAGTCACATAACACTGCAGCTATTTATCTACTCTAAACTATATTAGATTGAACCATATGAAACTGCAAGTATTTGAACATTTTTAACATATAAAAATGCTATTTCGTGTTTCAACTTAGTGGTTATAACAAGTGTTTTTTATTGACTATCTACTTTGTTCTTAGAATTAAATAGAAATGATTATCTCCATTTTACAGATGAGGAAATTGAAGTTCAGAAAAGGTAAAAGCTTGCCTATTAGCAGAAAATTAGGAAAATTTCTGGCTTCAAATTTCCTATCTGAGTAACAACCAAGAAAGGAATTCTCCTGCTCTCTCTGTTGCCCAGGGAGAAGGATCACTGTGATGATGGGGACCATGAAGACTGAGGTGTAGAGGCCCTTGTCCCTGTGTCTTGGCCATTTTCAATCATATCCAGTCATGGACCCCAGATGACAAGTTGTAAATACCAGAAACAGTCAACTTTCCAGTTTGCAGTTAGAGGTTCTTCTGCTTTTGGAATTCAGTTCTTCTGTGGGTTACAGGGCTACCAGTTCTCAAGATGGAGAGACTGAATAGCATGCAGAGACAGCTAGGGAGCTGATCTGACCCTGTAACATGTGGGATCTTTCTTTCCTGGAAAGTAAGGGAAGTCTTTGTAACAGAGGTAAAAGTACTGCAAAACACAAGAATGGATGCTAAAAATATCAGAAATGATATGGTGTGAGAGTAAATTTGTGACAAACTGACTTCAATAAACATCTTAGAAGGAGAAATTAAAGGGGAAGCTCTTTCCAAGTTAAAGTTTTTGTTTGTGAGTAATTCTGCTTTTAAATAGATCACCTGGTAAGAAGTTTGGGGCTTGAGATTCTGGAATTTGTGCAAATATAATGAAAACTAATTGGGATGAAAATATGTTTTAAAGTCTTAAAGTTTATTTAAATGGTGATACAGGGTTGTCATTGTTTATTAATATAGGTAAAGAATTTTTCCTGAAATTTATTTGTGAAATGGGTGTGTGGTTATGGCCTATAGGACAGGAGTTTAGGTGATGAGATAAAAAGTTAAGGAGATCTACATTTTATTATTTGGGGATTGTCCACAATTTGAAATATTCTGATGGGCAGAATTAAATGTTAATGCTAATAAAATAGGGTCTATTTCTAAATTCCTCATGTCTATATTTCAGACTTAAATTTGTTCTTAGAAAGATAACATCATAGCACTAGGACTAAAAGAGGTGGGAAGAAGAAATCTTTGAATGGCAATACGCCCATCATTGTGGTTACCTGCAAATTCTCCAGGAAAAACATTTTGGAAAAAATCCCTTCCTTCCTTCCTTCCTTCCTCCCTCCCTGCTTCTTTCTTTCTTTCCTTCCTTCCTTCCTTCCTTCCTTCCTTCCTTCCTTCCTTCCTTCCTTCCTTCCTTCCTTCCTTCTTCTTCTTTCTTTCTTTCTTTCTTTCTTTCTTTCTTTCTTTCTTTCTTTCTTTCTTTCTTTCTTTCTTTCTTTCTTTCTTTCTTTCTTTCTTGTCATTTAAGATTTGTGTTTTGATGCTATGATTTCTAAACGAAGAAGAAGGGCAGGGAAATAATTATTTTTTAATTAAAAGATGTTTTTATAATATTTACAGTTAGATTGTAAATGTTTTGTATTTGCCAATTTTTGGATAACAAACATTATTAAAAGTAAAAAGAAGAGACGATGTAGACATATGGTGTGATAGAACTTGAAAAGTTAATTTTTCTTAATTGGCCATTTCTTATCAGATGTTCCAAATTAAACCTGGAAAAATATTTTTGGTAAACCAAAGTTTTTGGGGAAAGTATTCTTTTTAAAGAACTGTTTTATCTTCACAATTACCATTGTATGCAACTGGGAAATTCAAACCTGTTATACTTAAATCCAGTAACAGTTTTGGGTATTTGCACTAAAACTTTCTTTGCTTCTATTCTCCGTGCTCGGTTTAACATGGTGATGTATGGATGATGAGTCAGAATTACTTATAATGCTATGGAGTAGGGGATGGAGGGTCAAAAATTACCTGAATGTAATGTGAGTATGAAACTGTAATAGGAATGCACATTCACTTAACGATGAGTGTGTATTTGGTAACTTATTGCTTCTGAAAAGTCAATATTGTGAAAATTAATGGACTTTTAAAGACTGTCCTAAGTAAACACTTAAATGGAATTTAAAAATTTATAATATTTGGTACATTTATTGATTTTTGAAAGTTAATTCTATTTTCTGACGTTTTAAATTGGTTTCAGAAATTTTAATGTAGTGTGTAACTAAGATTAGGTATTAGTTTGCACTCTAGGGCAGGGATTGGCAGTGGAAGGACAGAACCCAATCCCCCGTGCATGAAACTACTGGAATGCAGCCACGCCCACTTATTTGCATATTGTCTATGGCAGCTGTAGAGCTGCAGGGACAGAGTTGAAAAGCTGTGACACAGGCTGACAGTATGACCCCTAAAGTCTAAAATATTACTATCTGGCCCTTTGGAAGAATGTTTGTCAACCCATATCCTAGAGCTCATGAAAACCTGGAGCTGAGTTTTACAACCATCAAACCACAAAGAATGGTTAAGGGCACAAGGATGAAGAAGAGAATAAACAAAATCTGGAATCAGATTTTGGGCCATGGAAATGAAGATAATGAACATTTAGAATAGACCCAAGAGCAGGCATTTGTCTACAATTTAAATTCAACCATGGTCATTTACTAAGTGCATGGTGCTAAACTGGTGATCTCAATGACCAATGCCTTTAAGCTTTTTGGTCCCTTAGGGTAGAGGTGGTGGCTGGGCCTTCCTTGGCCTCTTCAGATAGTGGGTGTTGGGCTCTGATGACAGAGAGGATTATGTGAGACCTGCACAGTCTGAAGCCAGTTCCAACATGGATCTGTGTATATATGTATTTTTTGAACATATGAAAAACTCAATTCAGTTAAAAGGAGAATGTTGGTTAAAATAGCTACAGTTTTCAGGAAAATAAGAATCATGGTGCAAAAGTGTAAAAGTTGGTTGAGAATGGGGAAAATACATTCTTCTGTATTGAAGTGGTCTGAAATGCAGGCTTTACTGTTACCCATCGAATAGTGAGCTAAGAGCTAAGTGCTTTGTATGTAGAAAATGGTGTAAGTGCTTTGCCCTTTGAAAAAGGAATACAGAAAATGTTGCCCTTTTAATATGTCCTGTAGCTTGCCCTGGACTTGAGGAAGAACAGAGATGGCAGTAAAAATGATAAAGCAATAAATCATAAAGCACCCCAGTTCCTTTTGTGTCACAGCTTGTTCGTGTTCAGAAGGCAATCTTGAGCACACATCAATTTCCCCACGTGGGATGGAAGCTGGAGAAGCTGTGAGACAAAATACCGAATAGCAATAAAATGTTTCTGCCTCCCTTTCATTTTCCTTACTTTGATATTTCTGCTGTCCACATGTTAATTGGAGATTTTAATAGTTCTAGGTATAAGGTGATATCTAAAGCAGAAAGAGGAAAAAAAAAAAAAAACTAAAACACTGGTCTGTATCTCAGCTGGAGTCCAAAGTAAACATAATCATTTTTTTAATGTTCAAAGCATTTTAGGTTCTTTTCACTGCCTTCGTGTGTTACCTATCTTTTCTTTTCATTTATTTGAAACTCACCAACTCTCCTCTGCATGGTTCCCTTTTACTGTCTAAAAAGCCAGCATAAGTGAGAAAAAGTAACAAGCTGTTGGAAAAATCTCTTTTAGAAAGTTCATCAACATACAATTTAACATATTAATGATAAGTGAGAGTAGAAAGTTCTGGATAATTATAAAAGTAAGAATCATAAGGTGGGAAGTCATTTCTTTTGGTTATTGATGGACTGGACTTGGGGTCATTAGGTTTAATCTGGGGATCTGCTCAGAACAGGGAATAAAAGTAGTTCCATGATTGTGAAAGTTTCATGCAGTCCTTTATGTAAGTATTCATGCCATGACTTGATTTTCCTTCAGTAACAAGTTTTAATGATTTGTTGTACCCCTACAGGCAAACATTTGACTGGTGACTGGAAAATGGGGATAAGAATGTCCTGCTCTGTCCCCAAAGCATTTAACTTTGGGGCTTATTTTCCTGGTAGAGTCAGGACACACTGCTTACATGGAGACAGGAAGGAAGGGGGCAGGGCACAACCACTGCAGGAATGACACAGCAACTGAGGACAGGACAAGATGGTTAGAACCAGGATGGCGGAAGACTGGACTTCCAGTAGGCCTTGAGCCTTGTGCTTTTTCTGCATCTATTGAGATGATCATGATTGCTATCCTTTATTTTGTTCATATGGTGTATCATATTGATTAATTTGCAGATGTTGAGACATCCTTGCATCCCTGGAATAAATCCCACTTGATCATTTTATATGATCCTTTTAATATGCTGTTAAATTTAATTTCCTAATATTTTGTTGAGGATTTGCATCTGTACTCACCAGGAATACTGGCCTGTAATTTTTTTTTTTTTTCATGTAGTGTCCTTGTCTGGTTTTGGTATAAGGGTAATTCTGGCCTTGTAAAATGAATTGAAAGTGCCCCCTTTTCTTCTATTTTTTGGAAGAGTTTGAGAAGAACTGGTGTTGGTAGCTTTTTTTTTTTTTCTTTCACATCTTTAAATATATCATTCCACTCCCTTCTGTTATGCAAGATTTCTGCTGAAAAACCTGCTTCTAGTCTTATGGGGGATCCTTTGTATGCAACAAGTTGTTTTTACTTTCTTGACTCTCTGTGTTGGCTTCTGTGCATTAGATAAAACAGCCACCATTCTCAGTCTTGATAGAATGGTCTTGCGTAAGAGGCGAACATTGTTAATCAGTCCAGCCTGCGCTTCTGGTTCTTTCAAACTTCTATGATTGTCCAAGTCATGTGCTTTGTTATTAGTGGCTCCCACTAAGTTGAGGGTTTGCCAAGATCCATCGGTGTCCCAAGGGGAGTATGGCAGTCAGCGAGTAAGTGCAGACTGATTAGAAGCCTGATGGCAGTTGGGAAGGTATGTAGTTAAGCCCCTTTTAGGGAGAACCTGGGAGTTGTTTTTACCTTCTCCCTTTGAGCCTGAGTGTATAGCGACTGGGAGGTTGCCTATCTGTGCCTGTCTGAAAACTGCATCTTTGTTTGCTATAGAAATGTGGAACCCATGAGTGAAAACCCCATTGACTTCCAGGGCAAGGTGGTTTGAGGGTCTGTCTCTCAGTTGGCAGCTGCAAAATGTGGGGCTTCAGGAGCTTGCCGAGCTCTTTTCAGAGATGTTGGCAATGTGGTTTTATTGTTGGAGTGCACCAGAGGAGGAAATCTTCTGAAATGCTCTTCAGCTCCACTGGGCTCTGTGAACAATCACAGCCAGCACATAGAAGTGTACAAAGTAGAAGCTGGATAGCTTCTTGTAAAGTACACAGCAGTGTTATGTGAAGTCTGCAGTCAGACCCCTTTTGAGAAGACTGGGAGATGGGTATTTTTGCCTGCTCCCCTTGCCCTGAGCCCTGGGAATAGCTAAAGTAAGTGCTCGCATGCCCAGTAAGAACGCTTTTGTTTTTTAGAGTCTTATGAGTCTCAATTCACAAGCATCTTGGCTTTTGGAGCTGGGTGACTGGGGGGCCCATCCCTCGGTGGGAGCCTTAGAAGTTGGCATGTTAGATGTGTGGTCCAAATGCTTTGCGTCTCAGTGAGAAGCTGAGAGTTGGCCATTCCTTTCAAGCTTTATGGTGCTATGCCTGTGATGGGGTTTATGGTGAAGGTGTGTCCCAGCCTTTCCTTGTTTGATATATTTTCTCATTTGACTAATGACAGCTAGCTTCTGAATTTCTCTCGGAGGGAACTGCTCCACCTGTCACTGTGCATTCAGTGTATTCAGTGCACTCATGGGAGCAGAAAAGTTCAGAAGCCTCTTATGCTGCCATCTTGGTCCCTTGAGTGACATGAACTGCTTTTTTTTTTTTTAATTTGGTCTAAGAAAGGTTTATGATGTAAGTGTTGAACAAAAATATTAAAAAAAATTTTTTTTGGAGGGGAGGTAATTTTTTAAACTTTAATTACTGATTTTAATGGAGGTACTGGAGATTGAACCCAGGACCTTGTGCACGCTAAGCTATACCCTCCCCCCTAAAAATCTCTAAAAATAATGGCAAAATAGCATTTCTATTAATAGCATTTCTGGCTATTAATTTGGCAACTTAAAAAGATTGGAAACATCGAGTGTTGGTGAGGCTCTGGGGAAGCTGACACTGCTAGTGAGAGTGAAACTGGTGCAGCCTTCATGCAGAACGTAAAATGCACTGAACTTAGGGCTCAGTATTCCATGTACAGGTGTGCGGCACTTGGAAATAATTACAGCCATATAATAAATATTCATTGAGTGCCTTCCTGAAGGGGGTGGGAACATCTAGATCGCTTGCATGCCACAGACAGGTCATGAGGAACCAGGATTGCTGCTTCCTGTTCACCTTGTCAGCCACCTCCCACCACTACCTCTGTGCCGTCACACCCGCACCATGTTGCATCTGATGCTGAACTCACAGTTGGGGTTCTCCCGGGTGCCTCCAAGAGCCATCATATATATGCCCATTAACATCTAGCTCCTCTTTCTTTTGAATACTCCTACAGTACCACCTCTCTTCCTCGAGTATGGACATGTCTCTGAGGATGTGGGGAGACAAAGGACCCTGGAAATCACTTCATTAATCCACTCCAAACTTCCTTATTATGTTCACCTGACACCAGTGTGGAAGCCATGGACTTCCTCTTCCTGCAAGGTCTTGAATTTTCTCTACCTGAGGCATACAGTAGAAACCTAAGACCTACTTTGATAAACCTGACTCTTGATATGTTAGTGGAGTCTGAAGTAGAAGTTTCCTTTCTGTCTCCTCTGAGATGACTTTCCTACATAGTTGTGAAAGTTAGTTGGAGACCAGAGCTATTCTGGGCAGCACCTGCCCTGTTTCCCCCTGGGCAAGGAGTCTCAGCCTGGGAGGTGGATGATGGAAAAGTATTTAGAGGATAAATAAAAATGCATTGCTTTAATATTTCACCAGTATTATTCCCCTTATATTGTAAAGGGGGAAAATACAAAGCAAACGTACTGTTCATTGCTATCTTGTCGTCTAGGCATGTACCAAGAACGTCTCATCAGGAACTTGCCCTGCTGCCCCTGGACCTGGGGAGTGGCTTCATCAGTTATGTGAATGAGCTGCAGGTCCAGTTAGTCTCATTTATGTAATCTTCTACTAAAATATGTCGTATTCTTATATTGTCTAAAAAAAAATTCCAAATACAAGGGTATTCCCACCAAAAAATTACTCGACTTTTTACAACAGTTGGTTGAGAGGCACATCTCTCCTACTTTCCTCCATGCAGTCATTATAGCTCCTACTATGCTTAAAAATATTCCCATTAATTAATAGAGAGTTTTGGTGATTCAGTCACTAGAGGATTTGATTGATTTGCTTTTTGTTCACACATAGATTTGCTAAAAAAATTTTTTTTTTTTTATTATGGGCTTCCTGCCCATCAGTATTATCTCAAGATAATTCAAAGCAAAGGCTTTCTGGTTAGAAATGCAATGAAAACTAGTATCAAAATGGTAAAGGGCTGGGGAATGCTTCACGTGGAAGGTAAATTTGCTCATAAGGTAAAACATTCATGTAAGGTGAGTGGCTGCACCCTGGCATTGCTCAGCTCAGCTTGAATTCTAGTTGAGTTCTTCTGTGCAGCTCCATCTGCTACTTAATGTAGCTATGAAAATGTACTGACCTTCTGGTCTTCGACATTCACCATACATCTCTCAGAATACTTAACATTCTTTCTGGTCCTTTTAGAAAAAAGAGTTCATGTTCCCATTTTCACTGTTGATATAGAATATTTTAAATGACTTTTTAGTTTTAAAGAATATGATCAAACTCCATGGAGAGACCATATGATTTACTGTACCAAGCTGTTTTGTTGATTTAGTTTCCAGATGAACAAGAAAATAAAAGGCAAATGTGATGTTTAGACTGGATAGGAGATATTATAAGTCAAACGACAAATACAGTTCTTGAGAAGTGTGAAATAAAGTGGCTGAGATTAAACTTAGATTTCTTAAACCCCACTGGGATTAATGTAGAACATTGTGTAGAGAACACTGAGATAATCTTTGGGAGAAAAATAACGTTTAATCGTATTCAATCCAGTGGAAGAGGACTTCCCTCGCTCAGCTCCGCCTTCCGTGAGTTCACAGGGAAATCACAGGAACAAACATCACTTTCTTCCCGGCAGCTGCTGGTGACTGTGTGAAGATCCTTTGTCCACAGATATTTGAAGCTATTTTTAAAATGGGCTAAAAAACGTCAAGAGCCGAGCTATAGTAATCCAGCCTCCATCTGCTGATGAAAACATGAAAAATCTGCCTAACCTTTTCTTCTTACCAATGCAAAACCTTTTTTAAGGAAAACTTTAGAAAGGTAAATGTAAATATTTTAGGATCATTGTCAGATTTTTTTTTTTTCTGCTTTCCCTCAGAGTAAATTTTTTTTTATGTTTGGGCAAAACAAGTTATTAAGAAAAGTTAAATTATGTATACATATTGTGCATATATATATATTTACAGATAGTTATACATGTATATTTAATATATTTTAGAGATTTTAAATATAACTGAGAACTTGGCACCCTGAGGTTGGAGATAGGACCCTGACTCTTCCTTGTCTACATAGCAGTAACAGGGACAGTAACAGTGACAATCTGAAGGGCTAGATTTCTGAGTTGACGTTCAAAAGGAATCTAAGGGAAAGAAGATTTTTAAATGTGGTTTAATATCCCAGAAACTTTAAGAATGTTTATCGTCTGTCTGTCTGTCTGTCTATCTATCTATCTATATATCATCTATCTATGTATCCATCTATCTTCCCTCAATCACCTGCATCCACCCATCCATTTGGGTTCCCATAGAGGGAGAGAGGGATCCTCTCCATGACCATCTTGCAGCAAGCTGAGAGCACACACACTAGTTTGTGCCTACCCTCCTCTACATCTATATTTAATTCTGTAGTATAAGCTCGAGTTGAGGGGACTCAATTATTACTCTCTTTTTTGAAAACGTAAAGACAGCAGAATTTATTTCCTTTTCTTTTACTGAAGGACAAAAGTCCCCTTTTAGGAGAGTAGTATATTTTAAAAGCTTCAGTCCCACTCCTGGGCATATATCCAGAGGGAACTCAAATTTGAAAAAAATACATGTACCCCAGTCTTCACAGCAGCACTATATACAGTAGCCAAGACATGGAAACAACCTAAATGTCCATCAATTTCTGGAAAAAGAAGCTGTGGTATATTTATACAATGGAATACTACTCTGCCATAAAAAAGAATAAAATAATGCCATTTGCAACAACATGGATGCACCCGAAAGTCATCATTCTAACTGAAGTAAGCCAGAAAGAGAAAGAAAAATACTATATGATATGACTCATATGTGGAATCTAAAAACAAAAGAAAAAAGAGGACACTAATGAACTTATCTACAAAACAGAAACAGAGTTGCAGACATAGTAAACAATTTTATGGTTACTGGGGTGAAAAGTGGGTAGAAGGGATAAATTTAGGAGCTAGAGATTTGGAAAGATTAACTACTATATATAAAAATAGATAAAAAACAAATTTCTTCTGTATAGCACAGGGAACTATATTCAATATCTTGTAATAACCTTTAATGAAAAAGAATATGAAAATGAATTTGTGTATGTGTATGTATGACTGGGACATTATGCTACACACGAGAGATTGACGTATTATAAATGACTATACTTCAAAAAAAAAGAAGAATAAAAAACTTCTTTAAAAACAAGGAAAGACTGAATTGCAAGCCCTGCCTTTTCTCTTTACAAAGTTAATTTATTAAAGAAAGTCAGCATGTCACACAATGACATTTATATTGGATTATGGTATAGTCTTTTTATATCACATTTTTTTCTTTGCCTGAAAAAATTGTTCCTGTATTTACAGCCTCCTGGAAATAAGGTGCGGTCTGGCGGAAGGTCATGATTTCAGTGGCGCCTCCCATTTTCTATTCTCTTTGAAAGTTGCAGGGTGGAAGCCACATTTAGCTTGCCAGTCCTTGCAAATTTCTTTTTTTTTTTTCTTCCATTTTTTAAATTGAAGTATAGTTCATTTACAATGTTGTATTAGTTTCTGGTGGACAGCATAGTGATTCAGTTGTGCATATATTATATACATATTCTTTTTCATAACAGGTTACTACAAGCCACTGAATGGAGGTCCCTGTGCTATACAGTAGGGCCTTATTGTTTATCTATTCAGTACATAGTAGTTTGTATCTGCTAATCCGAAATGCTCAATTTATCCCTCTCTCCTCTTCTTCCCCCCAAGTAACCACAAGTTTGTCTTCTATATCTGTGAGTCTGTCTCTGTTTTGTAAATGAGGTCATCTGTGCCATTTTTTAGAGTCCACATATAAGTGATATCATATGACATTTGTCTTTCTCTGACTGCCTTACTTCACTTAATATGATCATCTCTAGGCCCATCCACGTTGCTGCCAATGACGTTAGCAAATTTCCTTTATTCTCGTAGCAAGGCATGCTGGGTGTGTATCATAACACGGGGCACCTGCCTCTGATACTCAGCCCTGGCACCAAGGGCATTCCGCCTCACAGCTTTTTTTTCCTTCTCCTTCTTCCATATTTGAAATTAACCAAGCATTAAACTTGGAACCTCTTTCACAGGTAAAAGATATTTTTAAATTCATATCTCTAATTTTAAAGTATATCATTAAGTGACTAAACAAGATAAAATCGTGGTAATGAAATGATGAAATATTTTTGAGGAAGGTAACAATCCAGTCATTCCATTAGGAGATCAGAGGTTGTTAGCAAGGGTGGTCTTTAGGCAAGGAGAGAGGAACAGACGGGAATACCACTGTAAAAAACAAACACTAACATAGAACTGATCGTGTCAACATGAAGTAGGGAAAAAGGGCAAAGGAGGAAGAATCTTTACAAAAATGAAAACTGGGAAGCTGAGGCTCAGATTTTTAAGTGGCAGCAGCTTTGCAAGAGATGCACTTGGCGAGCATTCAGAGCTCAGGCAAGAAAATGCCTGACCGGACAAAAGTGCTTCTTGTCAATTCTGAGTTAAATTTAAAAACATGAGCTTCAAAGTTAATAACATAAGATTCAAAGCAGTCATTATGAGGATTAAATTACCTCATATTTGTGAAATATTTAGCACAATGTTTGTCACATTTTCAGGCAAAGAAAAGTGCTATATGAGTTCTTTTTATCATTTTTATGTCAGTTGGTCCTTGCACAGTACTAGGGGGTGTGTCTGCCAGGGTTAAGTCACTCGCTTGGCGAAGCTGCATGTCCTCATTGAATACAGTCTTGGTGGAGCTGTCATTAAGGGGACCACCCTCTCTGGCCGAGGGCTGGGCTGCCCCAAAGCCGGTCTCTTTGGATGCACTCTCCCTTGATTTTGAAATTCAGATGGTAATGGGAACTGTTGGAATTTATCCACATTACACCCTGAAGAGGATGCCCTGGATCCCTGGAATGCATCCTGGTTTCTGAGATTCTTGAGATTTTATTGAATTTTATTTTAATTCTTGTGCTACCCCATACCTTTCCAATACATCCTGTTGTTTCCATCGTGACTTTGGTCCTGCACTGCTCTCTGCTGGGCAAGGGGCTGGTGTGCACTGGAGAAACTGGCGGTGACTTGCTAAGTTCCGCTCCGCTGAGCCGAGCTGGCCCAGGAAACTTGGAAATGGTGGAATCCTTTGTCTTGGGAAAGGGAGGACTTGGATGGCCCAGTATAGACATGACTCTTGACTTCTCTAGTACAGTGAGATCATGCTGGCAGAGAGGGGGGTCTCAAATTTTTTTACCCGCTTATTTGTGTCATCAGAGTAATGATTACTTGTAGGGTCAGTAGCGTTTGTTTGAGTGCCTCTGTTCATCTGATAACTTTCTCTATAAAGTTTTATAAGATTGTCTGACCATTCTGTTTATAAATCTGGTTTTATTTCCTCTTATTGAGCCCAAAGATTATTGACTTCTTAAAAGATGGGACCATGTCTTTTCCTACCCATCATGACCAACATATTTTAGCTTTGCTATGTGTGTTCAAAGTCATTTCTGACTATTTCCCACCAGGCCCTGCTGTCTTATCCTCCTGAACCCCTGCCTTTCTGCTCCATCCTCCACGTGTTCACCGGTGCTGTTTTCCCCACTTGACATGTTCTCTGTCTCCCACTTCATCTTTTAAAATCTGACACCTTCAAGGCTCAAGTCATCTTCCTTTTTTATATATGCCAATCCATACTGATTTCTCTCTGAATCCCCATTGCTCTTACAATTAGTGCCCCACAGTATAGTAGTTATTTCACGTGTAAGTGCTTAAGTTTGTGCTTAAGTTCAGATACGCAGTGAGTAGTATTCCATTGTGTACACAGACTACATCTTCCTTATCCAGTCATCTATCTATGGGCACTTAGTTTGCTCTTGTATCTTAGCTACTGGAAATAATGCTGCAATGACCATAGCGATGCATGTATCTTTTCTAATTAGTGTTTTCTTTTCCTCTGAATAAATACCCAGGAGTGGCATTGCTGGATCATATGGTAGTTCTAGTCTTAATTTTTTGAGGAACCTCCATACTGGTTTCCACAGTGGCTGCACCAATTTCCATTCCCACCAACAGTACATGTGAGTTTCCTTTTCTCCATATCCTCCCCAGCACGTGTTATTTCTTGTCTTTTTGATGATAGCCATTTTGACACCTGTGAAGTGGTATCTTATTGTGGTTTTGATTTGCATTTCTCTAATAATTAGTGATGCTGAGCATCTTTTCATGTGCCCGTTAGCTATCTGTATGTCTACTTTGGAAACATGTGTATTCAGCTCCTCTGCCCATTTTTAAATAGGGTTTTTGTTCTTTTTTTTTTTAAACTTTTTTTTATTTGAATTATAGTCATTTTGCAATGTTGTGTCAAATTCCAGTGTTGATGTGTATGAGTTTTTAACATATTTTGGATATTAACCCCTTATTACATATATGACTTGCAAGTATCTTCTCCCGTTTAGTGGGCTGTCTTTCCACTGTGTTAAAGGTTTCCTTTGGTGAGCAGAGGATTTTTAATTTGATGTAGTCTTTCTGATCTGTCTCCTCAGGCAAGGGAAACAAATGGACAAATAAGCAAACGGGACTCCATTTCCTAATACTTTTTTCTACCCCAGCCCCTCGACTGGGGGCTGCACTCAGACTTGACCTCCTGGACAGTGCCACAAGTTACAAAAGCATCTACCCCATCTCTGAAAACGCCTATTACTTTAGCAGGCTGCTCTCAGCCAGAGGTTAGGGGAAAATTATATCTGATGGAAGAGATTGATCACAAGCTGCAAATGATGGAGAGCCTTGCTTAATGTATTAAATCTCCTAAGGATGTTTACGTATCATGAGAGTGGTAAACTCTGGCAGGGTAACTAAGCAGCTCAAATCATTTCAGGCGATGTATGTGAAAAAGACCTAGGGATTTAGTTAAATGAAAACACAGTCTGAATGACCTGAAAATTGAGAAAAGCTAGTTCATTCTTCTTGGAGTGCATCATAATCTTAACTTTTGCTGTGCACTCTTACGTTACACAGAGAACCCTGGCTTCCAGTGTCTCTGACAGCTTGCGTGGAGGCTGATATGCAGAAGAGTGCAGAGAATAACTAGGGTGGTGAGGCCCTCCCGAAGCTTGTCAGGTGAAAAATCATTTATGAGTTGGGGATCTTTCGTTTACAGCAGAAAAGCAAGGTATAAACTTGTTTGTTCATTTGAAAAATATCTATTGAATACATACTATATGCTAGCCCTAAATTAGGTGCTGGGGAAAAATAGTGATGAAAAACAAAAATGGACCTGTTCACACAGCATTTAGGTTCCATAGTTAAGGAGATAGTTAAGAACTATTAAATAGAAAAGGGAAATATAATATATATATATATATATATATATATATATATATATACTTTTCCTTTTCTTCCTTAAAAGAGCAGAGAGAGGATCAATGCACACAAAATTGTATGAAAAATATATTTACTTAATGTACACAAGTCCCTAACATCTACAGAGTCTGCAAACCTGGAATGAGATGCTTTCTGGGACAGCAATTTCCCATCGTTGTTAATATTTACTTTAAACTATCAAAGTTCAAGGTGGTTGTAAATGAGACTCCACACGCACTGGGGATAGAAGTAGAGACTCGCCCATAAATTCTCTAAGATCTATGACGCTTTGTTAGTCAAGATCACGAATTGTCACTTATGATGACCAGAGAAAAGAGCATGATTGTTCTCATAAAAAGAACTACTTCAGGTCAGGTTCAGGAAAAAGAAGTCTTTTGATTGGAGTTCTTGAGCTTTTCACAGAGGAAAGGATGAAGTATTCTGGGGGCCTGGCAAAATGGATAAACAACTGATAACCCTTTTTCTTATATGTAATAGGAAGTAAAATATAGGTCATACAAAGGGAAAGATAAAGGGAGCAGATTGTCACCTATAAAAGTAGGTGTAGAGATGAGCACAGGAGAGAGCGCCAAATGGAGACTACTTTTGACTTTCCTGTTTTCCTTGAATCTCATGGCTCCAAGCAAGTCCACCTTCCTATCTGGCAAATTTTAGCTCTCACATTTAAATATTTCAGAAAGCATTAAATGTATATTTTGTAAGGATGCTTAATTCAGTTTTTTGAACCACTAAGATAACATTTTAGAAATAAAATGTGCCGTCTTCTCAGTGGATCAATTAGAATCACCACATATAATTAAAACACTGCTCTCTTGTCTCTTGAATTCAGCAATAAATCCAGTCATGAAAAGCCTTCAAATAAGCACTTAGACATATTTTTGAATGACTCATATGTGATATTTTAAAACAACTATTCTCTCAAATAATACACATTGTTGTAGCTCATAATCCTCTGTCCTGTTCTGTGAATTGGATGTCTTAAACCCATTTCAACAAAATTGGTGATTTCAGAGGCAACGCATAACTGAAAGAATATAATATTCTTGCTTGAGAAAAATCTGAAAAATATTATATTAGACTGTTTCAATCTTATAATTAAAAATGCTCATTTTAGTATAACATTCCTCTTCTTACTAGACAATAGGAGATTGTGCTGAACTTTCCTGCCTTTTTAGACTTAAAATAAATGTGTCTACAAGAGAATATAATTGACCTATGGAATTTTCAAGGATAAAAATTATCTTTTCTAAAAGCTTTCTGTATATACCTAACAATTATAGCTAATTAATTTTTAACAAAATGCCATGGCTTTTTCAGAATAGCAAATACATTATTAAAATTTTAATTTGTAGTAAGTGCAACAGCATATGATAATTCATAAACATCTTTAAAACATCTTTAAATTGATCACACCTACATATTATGTGGGCTAAGCAAGTCTATCTACTCTTTTTATTAATTGTAGTATTGACAGATGATAAACTGATTCTATTTTTTTCTTTCAATATGACATCGTAGTTCGAATATAATTTTCACTCAACTCATTTTGTGAAATTTCTTAAGGAGAATGGTAATTGTAGAAGGCAAAGTTGAAAGTAAAAATTACAAAGTTTTAGATTTTTTTTATACTTTTAATTTTTATAATAATCAGTTACATTTTCAAAAGTGTTGTGTTTATTAATTTCATAAGGCATATTTTAGAATTAAAAAGTTAAACAGAGAATTTTGGCTATGTCTTAATTGTTTCATGAAATGTGCAAAGTGCAGAACATTTTACCTGCATTTGCTACCTATAATATATAGCACATGGTATATTACATAGTGACTAGAGTTAGACTTTGGATTCAGCGTTCCTGACTTTGAAACCTCTGTGTGATTTCTCAGGGCCCAAAGGCTGTGATGCCTTACTGTCCTCCTCTTTTAAAATGAGTATAAGGGAAGCTATAGCTCAGTGGTAGAGCGTGCATGAGGTCCTGGGTTCCATCCCCAGGACCTCCATTTAAATAAAATTAAACAAATAAATAATAAAAAGCTCTAGTTACCTCCACCCCCAATTTAAAAAAACAAAAAACAAAACAAGAAACAAGACCAAAAAAGAAAAAAAGTGAATATTATAGTACCTCACTGGGTGGATATTAGGAATACATAATTAAATCTAGGTAAAACACTTAAAAGTGTGTTTGTGAAGTAGTAAAAACTTAATTAGTGTTAAAATCATCATTTCATTATTAATATCATTTAGATTTTTTTAAGAAAAAAATTAGAATCAATTCCTTCTCTGTTTAACTTTCAAGGCCTTTTATTAACACCACTTTTTATTCCCCACCCCACAACACAACTGCTGGAGTTCTCATTAGGCTTAAGTCAATTTTCTAATTTCTTATATGAACGTTTTTATTTATTTTTAAATTTTTTATTGAAGTATAATCAATTTACAATGTTGTATTAATTTCTGGTGTATGCAAATTTTTATCATTTGTTACTTTGCCCTATGCCAAACCTACCGCTTAAATAATTTCTCTGAGAAGCTGAATCTCCATGGCCTTCATCTACTTAACTGACCTCCTGTAGCAAGATTTTCATGATTAAGTCTAACTGGTTTTCTTCTACTTGTTATATACTCAGCCCTTGCATGCTAGTTTGTACTGGGTTGATTTAGTTTCACATGTGGTCTTGGGGGCCATGTACCTTTTAAATACTGATTGTATTCCTAGCATTTTGATAATATTTTAAGCATGAAAAGGGAAGAAATGTTTGATTTTGTAGACTGTCCATCCAAAAGACCAACAGAGAGTACCACGAGACCTGAGCATGCTAGGAGATGAGAGTGATGAAGAGGAGTATGATTTGGGGCCAGAGAGAGCAGCTCAGGGGAGAAATTGTAGCATTAGCTAAGAGGAATGTTGTAGGAAAAGGTTAGGATTGTGTTTGGGATGGTAAGGACCATGGCTCTCATAGAGTGGGACAGTCCACGCTGCGTCACAGAGGAGGAAGGAAGTTGAGAAGGAGCTTGATTATAAGCCACGTGGTTTGTCCTTGAAATGATACATGATGGAGGAGGGACTCCTTATGGATGCGTTGATTTGAGATTATCTCATTTTAGGAGTATTTTAGGAAGGAAAATCTGAACAACAGCATGATGTAGCATGATGGTTAAATACAAGGAATCTAAAGTAAAATGGTCTAGCTGGGAACCCTGCATCAGTTACTAGTTGAATGACATTAGATAAATTACTTAGTCTCTTTAAGCCCCAGTTTCCTCATCTTCTAAATAGGTATCATAAAAGCAACTACCCCTTAAAGATATTGTGACAACTAAATGAGATTCTAAGTAAAAGTACTTATCATAGTGCTTGTCATATATGTGCCAAATATATACTATTATTATATAGCTATTAATGGGCATGCATAAATGACTAGAATGAAGTTACTGTTACACAGGCGAAATTTCTACCACATCCTTGTCGATAAAATCTTGTTGATCCACCCAACACATACCAGTTACGTCCATCTCACAATCACCCGAACAACCTTCTCCTCTGTTGTCATGGAAGCAAATCTCCTTTTTGTAGTACAGATTTTTTTTTGCTCACTCTATTATCCTACTCATCTGCTTTTTATACCATATACCAAAGCCTGCCTCTGATGGCTCCAGGTTTATCACTTTCCCATTTACGAGACTGTGAAAGGAGGCACGCCTAACAAGCAAGGAACTTCAAAAACATTTCCACTAGAGGGTGGTGAATTAATCATCCTACTGCCTAATCAGCACTGGCAAGGGCAGTGGCTTTCAGAATAAACCACTGGGAATAGCTCCTACTTCATACAAAATACATATTAGTCATCCCCAAACCATCTTTAGCAGATTTTTAAGGTCACATTGGAATATATGTTGTGTAACCATACAAAGGACTTTGCTCAACATTTTTCCAAGAAACAAACTGACAGTGAATATACCATGAATACCAAGAAGTGTTGGAAGAGGGCTGAACTGATGAAGAGAAGATTTTTCCTTTCACCAAACATATTGTATGTCACTCAGATATATTCTTTGATAATACCCATAATGGACATTTAATAAATGTGAACTGATATAAATTTATCATCTTTCAGGCCTACCTGTAGATTGAAAACTATGCTGCTAACAATCTATAGGAGAATTCCCTAAGCAGAAGACATATATGGGATGTCTTTGATTTTCCTATCCATGAAAAAACAGAATCAGCACATAAAATTCAACTAACATAGCTGTGGAAAACTTTGGATGATGTCCAGAAGATAGTGCCTAAAATAGTTACATGATTAGGGAACAAAACCATGAGGAGCTAAGTTTATTTAACTGGAAGGAGAAATATCTGTAAAAAACATCATTAAAGTTTTTATGAAGTGTTTTTAATGAGATGCTGTAAAATAAAAAGTAGTGAGAATTTTTTTTTCTAGTCCTAGGGCAGCAATAGGAGAAATAGACTTTTTGGATGATAAACCATGACAATAATACTATACATTGGAGGGATACTTGATGCTTCAAAGAACTTTCATGTGTATGATACTCACAGAAGCCTATTTAGCAGAAAATGGGTGTTATTATCTCTATGTGTCAAAGAAAGAAACAGATGGGTAAAGTATCTCCTTGGAGTTATATGGACGGTGATTTGCTCCCTCACTTCCATTCACAGGATTTTGCCCGTTAGGAGTCCTGTGCCTTCACTTTGAATCACCAGGAACTTGTAAAGATCTATCCTTTTACACTATACCAGGCTCTACCCTATCGGGCAGTGCTCTGTGTTCTGATGATACATGGTTGAATGGCATTATTTATGGTTCTCTATGTCCATGCTAATGCACACCTAGAAAATTGGCATTTTGGGTTTTGATGTGATTAGTATTTAGCTATTCTTCCTAACAGTCACTATTTCTTTAGGTCACACCTGACAAGAGAGAGTAGAACCATGTCATTAACATGGGGACCTCAGCCCACTAGTTACTGTAGTGGGAATTATAGTGGGTGTGGCAATGTGTCTAGTTTATCTAGAAACAACAAGAGCTGGCTTAGATGTCAGTCAAACTCAAATGCCTGGGGCTATATCAGCCACTGAGTGCTAACGCAGCCATGAGCTTCTCCAGATGAAGTGGATGCTGTGGAGTCTGCTGTGAATCCCTTGGGAGTGAGGGGGGTGCCGAGGATGGGACTCCTTGACTCAGTTCAATATCCCTACTCCAGAGCCCCCCCCTTAGGGTCAACTAGAACCTCTGCTGCAACTTCTTTGCCATCAAACTCTTCTCAGTATTGCCTCTTTCACTGCCTTATAGGCAAGCACTTCCTAATAACCTTCCCACATGCAAATATCCACTGTCTATTTCCAAGGAAACTGACTTAAGATATTAGTTATTAAGTCTCAGTGGTTGGGGACTGACTCTATTAGCTGCAGGTATTACAATCATTTATAGAATCTCCCTCTTCAAATACTTCTAGGAATCCTCAGGACTGCTTGCACATCTGTATCCAAGTAGCAGACCTGCTCGTTGGTGATTTCTGTGGATCACCAACCCATAATTCTCCGCAGATGCTATGGCCAGGCTGGAGTTGTGCTTCCGTTACTTTTTCTGAGGCTTGTGTCCTAGAGCAGGTGGACGCCTCCTTCGGCACAATCTCTGCTACAGCATCCTGGAGGCAAGCATGAAGGTCATTACCAACACAATGCCAGTGGGAGAACACTCCTTTGCTGCTTTATCCATTTGGAAGATGGGAGGAGATTGCTGGGTGCGGTGGAGTTCATCCCAGTCTACTGCATATAATTGGAAGTTTCTGTCCTCCAAATGGTAGGAGTTTACTGAGGTGTCTAATAAGCCCCTGTGTAAATTTTTATGGTATTTGATATTGGGATTTGTCCTAGAATCTCTTTCTTTTAATCAGTGTAATATTTTGTCTTTGAGGGCAGGGTTAGGGTACTGATATTAGTGGCAATTAGAATTAAGCCGACTACTACAAAGTTAAAAGGTTGGAGGGACCAGGGCACAATTTGATATCAAATGCTGTAAGACAGGAGTTTACTGTGTCTCATGGTGGCATTATCTGAAGAAATATTAAAAGTCATTCTTCTATATTTATTGAGTTCAAACACTTTGGCTCCAGTACTAATACCTATTTATGAAACCAACTTTCAATTGAAAAATTTCAGTCAATTTTTTTGAAAAGTCTCAAACTATTCTTAAAGTGAGTCTGTGTTAGGTGGAGCAGAGTTCACAGATTTTAAATTATAAAACAGTTTATCTCTATATATCTTCTTTAATTCTGTATATTGATAAAGTCATGGGCACATTGTTGAGGAGGAAGCTGGCATGGCTTCTTTTAGCTTTATTAGGAGGTTAGGTGGCTGGCCATTTTTTAAAATAAATAAGATTGTCTATATTTTGTGTCCACTCTCTGGGAATTGCTTTAAAGAATTTAATTAAGATAAATATGTTGTCAAAGATTGGGGCCTACTACTATGAATAGGACTTAGAGCGTTTGCACGATAAAATATCCTTCCTGGTAGATGTTTTAAGGCAGTAATCAAACTCTCTAACCACGATGATAGATTCCCAATTAGGGAGAGCATGAGGCCCACAGAAGTGGGTTGGAAAATAGGTGGAAATTAAATCTATATCTTAAATCACAACTCCTTCACTTAATAAACAATCCCTTGACACGTCCTCCTGAATCTTATTTTTTCAACATGCTAAATCCCTTTATTTAACAGCCCTGTGTGGCAAAGTGTTCTCTGACACTGTCAATTATTGCTTTTCTGCCTAAATTCTTATCTATTCAGTTTGCTCCTAAGTCTTCATTTGCCTCTGGCTACTCTCTTATATAACCTTGTCTAACGATGCTGGAGGACACACATTTTAGAGTCACACAGACAGAGGGCTTTTAGGGATGGAAGTCTAGTTTGCCGGACACTCTGCAGCCACATGAGAATAATTCAAACTTCCTCAGTGGTCCCTTCTGACAGTTGAAGAAACCTATCACTGACAGTGAAGAAGAGCATGTGAAGCCCTCCTCAGTGCACATTGCTAATCCTCAAATGAATTTCTTGCCTTTTATTTTAATTTATGGTACTTCTTTGCATTAGACATTACAATGTTTGATGATGATTTGCTGAGGAGTTAAACATCCTTTCACCTTGAACTCTGTGTTTTCATTATATCCCATCCCATATAGTTTTCCACATGAGTGATGGTGTTACTCTACACTGTGGTGTGTTTGCTGATCCTTTCCCATCTGCCATCCCCTGGTAAATTTCTAATTTTTCTTCAATCTCCATTTCACTACATGTTTTAGATGTATCTGCCAACTGCTATCCCCCTTCCTCCTCAGTGGAGTGTTTGTGCTGCTCCTAGGACTTGCGGGTCAACCAGTTCTCTGCTCTGTTTCAGTTTCTTACACACCAGAAGATGAGAAGTTGTGCGCTTGGATCTTCACTTTTGTAACTTTTCTAATAGCCATTTCATTTGGACTGAATTGCACAATTTAGAAGAACAAACATGAACTTTTGGTCAATTAATCTTTGACAAAGGAGGCAAGAATATACAATGGAATAAAGACAGTCTCTTCAGCAAATGATGTTGGAAAAACTGAACAGCAGCATGTAAAGGAATGAAGCTAGAACACTCCTTTATACCATACACAAAAATAAACTCAAAATGGATCAAAGACAAACATAAGACAAAATATAATAAACCTCCTAGAAGAAAATATAGGCAAAACATACATGTCAAAAATGTTCTCCTAGAACAGTCTACTCAAGCAATAGAAATAAAAGCAAGAATAAACAAATGGGACCTAATGAAACTTACAAGCTTCTGCACAGCAAAGGAAATCATAAGTAAAACAAAAAGACAACCTACGGAATGGGAGAAGATTTTTGCAAATGATGAAACCAACAAAGGCTTGATCTCCAGAATATATAAGCAGCTCATATGACTTAAAGAAAAAAACAAACAACCCAATCCAAAAATAGGCAGAAGACCTAAACAAGCAATTCTCCAAGGAAGACATACAAATGATTAATAGGCACGTGAAAAAATGCTCAGTATCACTAATGATCAGAGAAATGCAAATCAAAACTATAATGAGGTATCACCTCACACCAGTCAGAATGGCCATCATTCAAAAATCCACAAATGACAAATGCTGGAGAGGCTGTGAACCAAAGGGAACCCTCCTACACTGCTGGTGGGAATGCAGTTTGGTGCAGCCACCGTAGAAAACAGTATGGAGATTCCTCAAAAGACTAGGAATAGACTTACCATATGACCCAGGAATCTCACTCCTGGGCATATATCCAGAAGGAACCCTACTCCAAAATGACACCTGCACTCCAATGTTCATAGCAGCACTATTTACAATAGCCAAGACATGGAAAACAGCCTAAATGTCCATCAACAGATGACTGGATAAAAAAGAAGTGGTATATTTATACAATGGAATACTATTCAGCCATAAAAACTGACAACATAATGCCATTTGCAGCAACATGGATGCTCCTGGAGAATGTCATTCTAAGTGAAGTAAGCCAGAAACAGAAAGAAAAATACTGTATGAGATCACTCATATGTGGAATCTAAAAACAAAAACAAACAAATAAAACAAACAAAAAAAACAAACAAAACATAAATACAAAACAGAAACAGACTTGTAGACATAGAATACAAACTTGTGGTTGCCAAGGGGGCGGGGGTGGGAAGGGACAGACTGGGAGTTCAAAATGTAGAAGAGAAAAACAAGACTGTACTGTGTAGCACAGGGAAATATATACAAGATTTTATGGTAGCTCACAGCAAAAAAAATGTGACAATGAATCTATATATGTTCATGTATAACTGAAAAATTGTGCTCTACACTGGAATTTGACACAACATTGTAAAATTATTATAAATCAATAAAAAATGTTAAAAAAAAGAACAAACACGATTACACAAACAATCACTTGAAATATATATATTTTTTATATTAAACTGACTGGTCAGATCTACTGACACACTCCTCAGTGAACATACTGTGTAGAGTCAGGTTCACATTTAAATGATGTCTTTGCCCAGAAGGCTCCATTTGGTTTCTGCGTCACCAAGCACCAAATTCACACTCAACTTCCTTGTTTCTCAAAGTGTATGGAAAAGTTAGCAGAAGACTCTATGCAATAATCTTTACCCTTTTCCACCAACTTCTAGACCCACAGATATTCTTTAAATATTTTCTTAAACTTATTTAATGAAAGAAATTTTAGCTTTACGGTGGTTATTCGCAATTAAATACAAATAAACTGCATTATAACTTGCTGTCCAGCTAGTACTGATGTATGTTATGTATGGACATACTATGTATGATTAGTGTGTTATTCATGGATAAAGGAGCAAGAGCAATGTTTAATTTATGTATTTATATACTTGTCAATGTCATAATAAAGTTTCACGGTGTATTTCCCATATTGAGCTCCATTTTCCCTATATTTTCTCTAAGAAATACCAGATGGAGGAGTTGATAGAAAAGATACAGAAATTAATATTGAAGTGATGAAGTTTGACCTTTTGAAGATGAAAAGCTTGCCAAACTTTCCATATTGACATGGCAACGTTTTATGAATAAATCTAATATCTTATAGATTTAGCACAGTTCAAAAGTCACCATCTGTTTCAAGGAGTGAAGGTTCTCATGATTACATAAGTTTCTTGGCTCTAGGACTGAAGGCATGCAATCCATAGCTTATGTAATATTAACTAACAGGAACATGTGAAAAAACTTCTACATATTTTAGAAAATCACAAACATAAAAGGACATTCTGAGTTATTCTCAACAATTATAACTGATAATGTATTATGAATATCCTTTCTTCTTACGTGAACTTGGGTTGTCTCCTGCTCATTCACTATATGGAATTATAGGTCAACACCAACTGAGTTGTAATACAGAGATTTTACATGGAAAAATGGCAAAGCACTGCAATCTGATTTTGAGCAGAGTTGTCTGAAAGACCTTTGGCAATTAAATATGGGTATTGAAAGAAGCTATTTTTGGTCCCTTTCTTATTTTTTAAATAAATTATTTACTAGTAAATCTCTTCATTTGATAGAGTCAAAATCAGTCCTGCTTGGAATCCTTTTTATTTCCCATTCCTTTGAGGTTAATGCTGGTTTTGCATTACATTAAATTTTTAATCTATTTTCTTGATCAAACAACTGTGGGGAATGAGCTAATAAAATAAATAAGAAGTAATCTGCACTGATACACACACACACACACACACAGATAAACATCTACCTGTAGGAGGTTTTTATCTCATAAGAATTAATAAGATCAAATAAGAGGTAAAAATCTGGCCATTTATAAGACTCAACAGCAGTTTTTATTAGTTGATTTTGGTTTCTGGACCAAATAGCTAAGAGAGTAATGCTTGCAATGGTTTTATCTGATGTCTGTTTGAGTTTTCTCGAGTACTGAGGTTCTTGCCACCCAGGTACTAGAAATGTTTCCATCTTCTTTGCAATTGGTCTTAAACCAAGCATGAACTCCTTTACCCTGATCTGGTACTCAAAAGTGGCTGATAGGGAGGTAGAGTTCTGGCAGTCATGCAAGTCTTTGCCACTATCTACTTGGCTTTGGCTACCCTAAAAGTTTGTTAACCAAAATAAATTATTAAGTATTAGCATGTGCCTTAGATATACATGGATGACTTTACACCTCTGGATAAATCTTTGAGACAATGTTGTCAAGGGTTTTGGAGTGGTGGAGCTAAGGATGGTAGACTAGGCTGTGTGGCTTTAAAATATGTAGATAACACAGTGAATTACCTAGAGGAAAGGACACATGGGTTCTCTAGGGAAAAAAGTAATGAATAATGAGTCAGCTTTTGTGTAGGACAGACACAGAAAGTACCAGAAAGATTTAAACTTCAGAAACTTTAGAAAAAATATATATAGTAAGGCAATTTTTCTGAACTTCCCCAAAGGAGAATAACCCTTGTGAAAACCAAGATTCTTTCTATGTGATCCCTTTCAAAATTTGCTGAAATGAAAGACAAACTGTGCATGAGTATGAATTGCAATGTATCTGTAGAGCTGTGATCTCTGCTCCATTTCACTTAAGAGGAACTTCTCTCTTGATACTGAATTGACCTCAATCACTACAAGTGGCTTATTCAACTTTGTTCTACTTCTGCCGTCTCTCTCCTACAGATATGATGCAGATTTAGCAGGAGGAAATATTGACATGCTTATTCTCTGTGCCTAATAACAAAATAAAAATCAAAGCCATATTTTGCACATTTACCTTAGAGCTCATTCCACTAAGTTTTGGAAATAAGTTCTTATCAATCATACTACAGTATTTTATTGTCAAGAACCCTTAGATATGGAAGAAAAATTCCATCAACATTCATATAATTAAAAAGGAACCTAATTCGCATGCTTCTTAGAGAGAAACTTGCTCTGATATTAAATAGTAAGAGAATTACTGAGAATTAGGATAGCTAGGAAGAGCTGTACGAAAAAGCCCCATTTAATTCTAAACTATGCCTGGTTAAGGATGGAGAGGAGAGTGGAGCACACACAAGACAGAGTGGGGAGGAGACATAGCAACTGGATAGACAGGGATACAGCAAAGGGCAGTCATAGACCTAAGGATGCACATGAAGATGGAAATCAGAAGTTTCAATGGCTGTGACTTTCTCTATTTACCCATCCCTCTGCCAGGAATCTTTTCTCAAGTAAAATGTCTAAGGGACTTGCTGTTCTCAATCACTCTTTATTTTTCTATGTATTAACACCATCCACTCAACTAATAATTCCGACTGACAATTAAACATGCTCAAATCTCCTTCATCTTACATTTCCTTCTTGACTCATCACCTGTCTCTGAATATCACCTTACCTCTTCCTGCACTTCGCAGTAAAACTTCCTGAAAGGGTTGTCTGTACTTGGTACTTCAGTTTCCCTCAGTCTGGCTTCTTCAATGAAGTCTTCAGGGCATGGAGTCATGTGGACAGTCCGATGGACTATCAGGGCGTTTGATTAACCTTTCCACTGCTTTTCCTGCCACCCCGCTCCTTTTGTTTGCCTCCTACTTCTCTGGTTACTGCTTTATTTATTTATTTATTTATTTATTTATTTATTTATTTATTTATTTATTTATTTATTTATTTATTTACTTACTTACTTACTTACTTACTTACTTACATTTTGTTTATTTCTGAAAGGGAGAAATAATTAGGTTTATTTATTTTTAGAGGAAGTACTGGGGATTGAACCCAGGACCTTGTGCATGCTAAGCAGGCACTCTACCACTGAGCTATACCTTTCCCCTACCCCAGGCTCTTACAACTTCATCTTCCTCCATTCAGTCTTTAAATATTAAGCTCAACACGCAGTCCCAGGCAATTCTTTCAACTCAGTCTGTACTCCCATGCATTCTCATGGTTTCAGTGACCACCTGTACACTGATGACTCATAAATTATATTTCCCATCCAGACATCTCCTCTGAGCACTACATCCATATAGTCACCTGGAAAACTCCACTTTGATGTGTCGAGTTTGAGACGAGGCATTAAATTTTCTTTAAACGTTTGTTAGACTTTACCTGTGAAGCTGTCTAGTCCTGGACACTTGTTTGTAGGGAGGTTTTTAGTTCCTGATTAAGTTTAATTACTAGTAATTAGTCTATGCATCTTTTTTATTTCTTCTTTTTTCAGTCTTGGGAGATTGTTTATTTCTGGGAATTTATTTATTTCCTCTAGGACATCCATTTGACGTCCACCTCAGCATGCTCAAGGTGAATTCATTCACAATCTTCTCTATCAAAAATGCTCCTCTTGCCTTGTTTGCTAAATCTATCTAGTTGCACAACAGACAATGAATATTCATTTTTGATGCCTTTCTTTTCATTTCTGGTACTAATCAGTCAATTTTACTCCTGGTTACTTTTTTTTTCTTTCAGGTTTGTTGAAATCTAATTGACAAAGCACTATATAAGCGTAAGGTGTCCAGCATAATTTTTTAACTTATATACATCATGAAATGATTATCACAGTAAGTTTAGTGAACATTCATCATCTTATATAGATACAGAATTAAAGAGATAGAAAAGATTTTTCCTTGTGATGAAAACTCTTAGAATTTAATCTCTTAACACCTTTATATATATACACAGAACTGTGTTAATTATATTTATCATGCTGTACATTACATCCCTTGTACTTATTTATCTTATAACTGGAATTTTGTACCTTTTGACTGCCTTCATCCAATTCCCACTCCCCTTACCCCTTGCCTCTGATAACCACAAATGATTGACTATATTCCCCATACCATAAATTTCATACCCATAACTCATTTATTTTGAAACTGGAGGTTTGTACCTTTTAACCTCCCTTAACTCTTTCTCTCCTCACCCCACCCATTCTTTCTCAAGATTATTTGGGCTATTCAAGGTCTTTTGTGTTTCCATATACATTTTAGAATTCTTTATGTTAGTTCCGTGAAAAGTGCCATTGGCCTTTTGATAGGAAATGCATGGAATCTTTAGATTGCCTTGGGCAGTAGGGTCGTTTAAAAATATTAATTCTTCTAATCCATAGACACTGTATCTTTCTATTTGTTTGTGTTATCTTCAATTTCTTTCATCAGTGTCTTATAATTTTATAGCCTTTTATATCCTTAGATTTATTCTTAGGTATTTTATCTTTTTTGAATATGATTACTTAAGTGTGATTGTTTTCTTAATTTCTCTTTCTATAGTTTTTCATTAGTATATAGAAATGCAACAGATTTCTATATATTAATTCTACAACTCTACCAAATTCATTGATGAATTTTAGTTTTTTGGTGGTGTCTTTAGGATTTTCCACTTACAGTATCATGCCCTCTGCAGAGAGCAAGAGTTTTAATTCCTCCCTTCCAACTTAGATGCCTTTTAGTCATTTTTCTTGTCTGATTGCTGTGGCTGGGAATTCCAATATCATGTTGAAAAAAAATGGGAAGAGTGGGCGTCCTTGTCTTCATCCTGACCTTAAAGGAAATGCTTTCAGGTTTTCACCATTGAGTGGGCTTGTCATGACCTTTATGATGTTGAGGTATGTTCTCTCTTTACCTACCTTGTTGAGAGTTTTTATCACAAATAGATGTTGAATTTTGTCAAAAACATTTTCTGTATCTATTGAAATGATCAAATGATGTTTTCCTTCAGTTTGCTAATATGGTGTATCACATTGATCAATTTGCAAATATTGGACTATCCTTGCATCCAAGGGATATATCTCACTTGATCACGGTGTATGAGCCTTTTAATGTATTGTTGAATCTGGTTTGCTAATAATTTGTTAAGAATTTTTTTCATCTATGTATATCAGTTATCTTGGCCTGTAATTTAATTTTTGTGTGTGTTGTCCTGGTCTGGTTTTGGTATCAGGGTGATGTCAGCCTTGCATAGTCAGTTTGAAAATATTTCCTCTTCTGCAATTTTTTGGAAGAGTTTGAGACTAGGCATTAAATTTTCTTTAAATGTTTGTTAGACTTTACCTGTGAAGCTGTCTAGTCCTGGACACTTGTTTGTAAGGCGGTTTTTAGTTCCTTATTACATTTAATTACTAGTAATTAGTCTATTCATCTTTTTTATTTCTTCTTTTTTCAGTCTTGGGAGATTATTTATTTCTGGGAATTTATTTTTTTCCTCTAGGACGTCCATTTGTTTGGTATATAATTGTCTGCAGTACTCTCTTACAATCTTTGTATATCTGTGATGGTGTTTGTTACTTCTCTCAGAGCTGGTGTCAGCCTGCTGGTGGGTAAGGCTGGTTGTGGGTTTGAGGTGTTTCATATCTTGTGTCAGCCTGGTGGGGAGGGACAGATCCAAGCCCAGCTGACTTAGGGGCCCATAGTGTCCCAGAGCTGGTGTTGGCCTGCTGGTAGGTAGAGTTGGGTCCTGGGGAGGCTGGTTCTTTCAAAGTTTTGTGATTGTCCAAACCACCTTCTTTGTTTTAAGTTGAGGGTGTGCCAAGACCCATCAGTGTCCCAAGGGGAGGACAACAATCATCAAGTAAATGCAGACTGATTAGAAGTCTGACAGCAGCTGGGACAGTGTGTAGTTAAGCCACTTTTAGGAAGAAACTGGGGGATAAATGTTTTGCTTTCTCCCTCTGAGCCCAAATATATAGCTGTTGGTAGGTGTTCCTGTGTCTGTTTAAAAACTATATCTTTGTTTGCTATCATCCTGTGGGACCCATAAATGCAATCCCCATTGACTACCAGAGCAAGGTAGTTTGAAGGTCTGTCTCTCAGTTGGCAGCTGCAAAATGTGGGGCATCAGGAACATGCCAAGCTCTTTGCGGAGAGATGTCAGTAATGTAGTTTTATTGTTGGAGTGCACCAGGAGAAGAAACCCTCTGACATGCAACTGGCCTGCTGGTGGGTGGACTATGATCCTGCTGGTCTACCCCCTTGGCTGAAGCATCCTAGTACTGGTGCCGACAGGCTGGTGGGCTGGGCTGGGTCCTAGCACTAATAAGCTAGAGGGAGAATTCCAAAATGGCACTTGTCAGCATCAACATCCTCATGGTAGAACAAGCTCCCCAAAATAGATGCCACCAATATCTATGTCCCCAGGGTGAGCACCAGTCTCCTCCTGCTCCTCCAGGATGCTCTTAAGATCAGTAGGTGGGTTTGACCCAGGCTCCTTTCAAATGACTGCCTCTGCTCTGGGTATCCAAGCATGTGAGACTTTGTGTGCACGCTTTAAGAACACAGTATTTCCCACAGCTCTCTGGCTGTCCTAAAAATAAGCCCTACTAGCCTTCAAAGCCAAATGTTCCTAGGGCTCATCTTTCTTGTGTAGGACTCCAGGCCTGGGGAGCCCTCACTCCTTGGGGAGAACTTCTGCAGTTATAATTGTCCTCCTGTCTGTGGATTGCCCACACATGGGTGTGGGTCTTGACTGTATCACAACTCTGCCTATCTTATTATCTCTTCATGGTTCCTTATTTATGTCTTTAGTTGTAGAAGATCTTTTCTGCTAGTCTTCTGATCTTTCTCATCAATACTTACTTTGTAATTAGTTATAATTTTGTTGTGCCCATGGGAGGAGATGAGCTCAGAGTCTTCCTACTCGGTCATCTTGGTCACCAACCCTAATTATGTTTAAGTCTGTCAATTCTTCTATGACACCAGTCTAGTCTAAGCCACCATATGTCTTAATTGGACATATAACAGCCATCTAATTTTCCCCCCTTCAATCACTCCTTACCATAGCTCTAAGGCCCTATAGTGTTTGCCATTTGCTGACCTCTCCATCTTCATCTTCCAGTACTCAGCCATCCTCCTCTGCTTCTCTGTTTCATATACATTAGTCTACTGGGTTCCTAAATATACTATGGTTCTTTCCACCAAAGGCTCTCTTCTCATACTCTTCCCACTGCCTGGAACACATACATCATTGCTTTGACTATTTCTGTTTGCTTGTTTTTACCAAGTTCACTTCTACTCATTTTTTAGAGCACTTCCTTCAGCTCTTTAGCCCAGGTCTGGCTACTTTGTAACTTGTTTTTCTAACAGCATTAAAAAAAAATTTCTACACATCTCAGATTTTAATGATTTCCTCATTAGTATGACTATTTGTCAATCTCCCTCTTCAACCTTTATACATACAGGAATTAGGACATTGTCTGTTTTGGCTTACCATTGAATTCTAGGAGCTTAGTATAGTACTATAAATATAATAAAAAGTATTTGTTACATGAATAAATGAAATTAAGACTGAGGCAAAACAGAAGAAACAGAAAGAAAAATGAGAAACAAAGATTAAGAAATATTAAGAGAGCAGATAGGCACTCAAAAGTTTTTAAATTAACCTTTAGTTAATTTATTTAAATTTATATACTGTTTTAAAAATCACATTTATTATATAAATTAAAATAATTTATATTATATAATATATTAAGGTATGATATATAATATAGTCCTAGGGTCAGCCTTTAATGCAAACTATTGTCACCCTGAGATCTTGTATATTACCAATAAGACAAATCATATTTGCATTTTTGTATCCATAAAGACAGCTGTTTTACATTTCCTAAATTTTGTATAAAATTAATCCAAAGTCCTTGGTTTTCAGTTTTACTAGAAGTGTCAACAATTTTTTAAAGTATGCTTTCATCTTGAGGTTACCTAAGGATCTGGCGGGTTTGTCTGAGGACTGCTTGATTAGGTCCTCATTAGTTAAAGGCAAAAATTAAATCAGTCATTTAAGAAAGTTTGACCAAAAATAGAAACTATTTCATATGTAATTGAATGTGCCATTGCTTGTATAAAACAGTGACATTGTATAAAATGATGATGCTATCAATAAAAATGCCTTTTAAGTTGGTTTTAAGTTTTTCATCTTCTCATCTGGCTCCTTTTTGAGTAATCAACAGTAAAGCCTTTGTAAGAGAAATGACTGAACTCGGAGTTAAGTCCATTGCTCTGAATGTTTGTTTTTTCCTGTGCAGAACTCAGTGTTCCAAAAGGGTATGGGTAATTTGTGAAAAATAATTTTATTATCTTAGGGTAATCTCCTTGCCCTCTTTCATGACTGGCTGAATTTCCCAGCCCAGACACACTCATTTCTTCACTGATTCAGACATTTACTGAGCATCTATCTGTCAGATGCCCTACTAAGTACACTGAACTTTCCTGTCTGTATGGAGTTTCCATTTTCAGATTGGTGTCAATTTCTTTGATTTTATTTTCAGATTGATGCAGACCCAGGGAAAGATTATTTGATTTATATAACATTCATAGGTTAGTGAAGATTCCAGATGATCAGACTAACTTATCCAAATGTGATCTCACACATTAACTCGGACACAAAATGTTCTTTTTAACTGAGAAAAAGTAACTTTGGAGAACATTATTACTAGATTGCTACATTGATGAAGAATTTTAAATTCTTGGTCACAACATGTAAATTTTGCTCAGTAATGTCCCTGGGATGTGACTGTCATATTCAGCCATTTCCTTCTTCTGGGATTTCCAATTATGAAGCATGAACTAATTTCAAGACTGCCCTTCCAAATTTTAAATACTCCAGAAAGACATTTTCTTTTAATATTCAATTTTCTTCTACTTAACTTTCCTTTTTCTGTGCAGAGGTAGATCTTCTCCCTCCCCAATTCCTAATAGCTGTGCTTTTTTCACTCAATAGATATTTTGTTGAACAATTGAACTAGATCTTAATTTCAGCTGAACCTCTCAATTCTTTAATCTACTTATTTGCTCCCAGATATTTTCAGAGAAAGACTCATTTTGTGCACAATTTGATTGATACTGGGTGGTATCAAATTACACCTTAGTTTAATTTGTAGTTTACTCCACCAAAATTAAAAAAAAAGTGACTGGGGAAACAATTTTCAAAGAGATCATTTTCTTTTTCCTTTCTGGTTTTGGATGGCTATTACACATATTAACAACAGTTTAAAAACAAGGCTCAGCACCAAGTTCAAAGAACTACTTACCGTACTGTGATAGGGACGAATACATTTTTGTTAATGCTATAATTAGCGGAAAGAGTCAAGATATTTTCAGAGCTTCCACATCCATATTTAACTGTGGGCCTTCCTTCCACAAGAAATAAGTGAAGAAACTGATGTCCAAAATTCTTCTCATTGCCTTTAAGAACCAAAATTACATTAAATTAGTGATTAACATGGATTTACATTTTATTCAATAACAATCATTCATTCAACAAACACAATCTTTGCCTTCAAGGAGTAACCATTTGAAAGATGATAGAAGTGTTATTAGATAATTATTCAAGTAATAAGTACTGTATCAGAAATATACATTATCTTCCACAGGCTAAGAATAGCATGGTATTAACAACATTAACTTGACATGACTGTTTCTTAATAGCTATGACCTTAACTATTTTGAGCCTCACTTTCCTCATATGTTATACTGGGATAATGAGAGCAAGTAATTATTAGAACTACTGTGATAAATGAGATAATAAATGGAAAGTGCCTGGCATCTATTGAGTATTGATAACTTGATTTATTATTATTTCAATTTTAATATGTGTACTTCATAAGAATTGAAATAATAAAGAAATATATAAAGACAAAAAAGAGAAACATTTCCCTTTCTTCCAGCCCATCATTCATCCCACTTTGAGATTTTTTTTCTATCATTTATCTACATACATATAAATATTTATATAGCCCCAATTTCATTTTTAAAAACAAGTAATATAATAAATAGCTTTATTCATTTGTCTTTTCACTTAACAATAAATTTTAGACATCTGTCTTTGTATGTACATAGATTTCTCTCTTTTTTAATATTCTTAGCTGAAGTATCACTCACACAGAAAAATCACACAAATTTTAAGCATATTGTGAATTAGTGAACTGTCACAAGGCAAACCTGCTCCCACAAACACCACCAACTTAAGAAAAAGAACATTATCTGCATCATCAGATGTCCTGTCAATCACTTCTCCCTTTTTCCCTGTGCCAAATGCAATCATGATCCTGATGTTTTAACAGCTAGGCTGAGTTTTGCTTGATTTCCATCTTTATATTAGTGGGATCATATTGTATATATTCTTCAGTGTCAATTTGCTTTTGCTCAGTTTTATGTATGAGAGCATCCATGCTTCATTTCCATTGCTTTATAATATTCCATTAAAAGAATATTCACAATTCAGTTATTCTTTCTTCTGTAGATAGAACCCCACCCTGCCCATTTTTGCTTATTATGAATAATGCTGCTTTGATAATCTGGTATCTGTCTTCTGTGTTGAAGTGCATGCATTTTTGTGGTCTGTATACTAGGAGTTGAATTTTTCTGTCAGAAAGTAGGAATACAATTCATTTAGTAGTTATTGCCAGTTTTCCAAAAGGATGTGTTCACTTTTTACCAGCAGTATTTAAGAGTTCCAGCTGATCTGTATTTTCACCATCAGCTGGTTTGCTCACTTTGTAGATTTTAACCATTCTGTGTTTATTATTCTAGCTTTAACTTTCATTTTCCTCAGGTTAGTGAAGTTGGGCATATTGTGTTTAGTGGCTATTTTGATAACCCCTTTTGTGAAGTGTCAGTTTGTATGTCCTGCTTTTATTTTTATTTGGTTATTTTCTGTTTTTTCTTATTGATTATAGAGTTATACCTATGTATATATCTAATATTTAGATACATATAAGACAGCACACAAGCTCTTTGTCAACCATATATATTGAAAGTATTTTCTTCAACTCCGTAGATCGTCTTTTCATTCTCTTAGGGGTGAATTTTGGTGAATATATGGTCTTAATTTTAGTGTGGGTCAATTTATCAATGGTTTCCTTCATGGTTATGATTAGTACTTTCTACATCATCTTTAAGATCACTCTGCCTGCCTCAAAGTTATGAAATTATTCTCCTATATTATCTAGATATATCTTATGTATAGTATAATATAATATAATATAATATAATATAGTATAATATAATATAATATAATATAATATAATATAAATTATGTTAGCTTTATTTGAGGTCTGCACTCTACCTAGAATTGATTTTTGTGTATGTTGTGAAGAAGGGGGTTGTGGTAGATTGAATAATGACCTCCAAATATATTTATGTCGTAGTTATTGGAACCTGTGACTATCAACCTTATATGGCAAAAGAGACTTTGCTGGTGTGATTAAATTAAAGGTCTTGAGATGGTGAGATTATCCTGGATTATCTGGTTGGGTCAGGAAATTAATCAGAAACATCTTTTTAAGAGAGAAGCAGAGGGAGATCTGATAATGGAAGAAGAGAGGTTATGTGACTATAGAAGCAGAGACCGGCGTGATGCAGTCACAAAGCAAGAAGCACCAGCAGCCACCAGAAAGAGGAAGAAGAGACAAGGAAAAGATTTTCCTCTGGAGCCCCCAGAAGGAACTGGCCCTGCCAATAGCTTGACTGTAGCCTCATAAAACACATTTATACTTCTGGTCTCTCAAATGGTGAAAGAATATATTTCTGTTGTTTTAAATACTAAGTTTGTGGTCATTTGCTGCACCAGCAATCAGAAATTAATACAAGGGGCCAATTATACATTTTTGGCTTTTGATTTTCAATTGATCCAAAATTGTCAAAGCAAATAATTCTCATGCTGTACTTCCTGAATTTTCAGATATTTGTGGAATTTAAAAAACATTTTTAGTATTCTTATTCCCTTTTTGCTTTTATTTATTTTTGTGAATATAAATGTATATTTAAGATAATGATTTTGTTGCTTTTTCACTCAAGCACTGTTAAAGATACCCATGAATGTGCACTAAACCAAATTGAAATTGCAACACTCAGAAATGGCCAGCATTAATATGTGGTAAACACTTCCATGGATATGAAGGCTGATAACTGGACACACAGATATGCAGAGAAAGTATTTTTTTTATTACAGCAGAACCATAGGGTACATGGATTTTAAAATGAAAGTTATATTAAATCAGTAGTTCTCAAACTTTTAGGTCTAAGGACCCTTTAGCACACTTAAAATCTATTGAGAAGCCCCCAAAGAACTTTTGTTTACATGGTTTGCATTGCTAACTAAAAACTGGCACTTGCCACCTGCCTCTCCAAGGATCGGATCAGGTTGGCACTCGCCACCTAACTCTGCTTGGATTCAATCACGAGCCGCTGCAGCCGCTGACCTCCAATCCTCTGTGAGAGGAGTTCAGGACGGAGGTCAGGAATGAGGCGCTCTGTGCTCTGGGAAAACTGGTTGAACAGGCCTTCAGACAGTATTTTCAGGAGAAGATTTTATGACCCCAATTCTTGCATCTCCTCATATCTAGAAACCACTAAAATCATTAATGATGACATCTGCTCCTCATGACTAGCAGCAGCCTCTGCCTAAGTGTGTGCTTGACTGCACGTCCCCCCCTCACTGAGATCACATAAAATACTAAGTTTTCACCTGCGTCTTTGGAACGGTTTCTCAGAGCTATCTGAGATGCTGTCTCCTGGGCTATAGTCGTCATTTTGTCCCAAATAAAACTTAACCCACAACTCTCACGTTGCGTGATTTTATTTCAGTCAACAGCATCTTTCAATACTTACTGGATTAGAATTTAAAACTGAGAAAGTTTTCAAGTATTTATTGATTATTTTCATAACATTAAAAATGTTATTTTTAATAACAATAATAAAACCCATTGCATATTAACCTAAACAAACATATTTTATGAAAAGTAGTTACATTTTCCAAAACAAAAATAAAATAGTGAGAGTAGTAGTATTATTCTATATCTTTGCAAATATCTTTAATGTTATGCTTAGTAAAAGACAGCTGAATCTCATATCTACTTCTTCATTCAATCTGTTGTGAATTGTTGCTTTGGTTGAAGTATATGAACTTTGTCCTCACACAGAATGTAGTCAGAAAGGAAAGATTACTTGAACAGCCCTTTTAAATACACACAGAATGGACAAATGATAGTTCCTTAAAGCATAGTTGCAAATGGAATCTGAAACTATATTAGTGAGCCTTGCAGACTCTGTTACGTGAAAATTCCATTGGTCTTTCTTGCACTTTGAGTGGACATTCTACCTGCGCATGATTTTGTAACCCATGCATTGATTGTTTGAAAAATGTTCGTTCACTGGGTTAAGGAGATCTTTCAAATATTGATATCTTTACTATGCAATATTTTAAAAAAGCATATTCATTAATAGTACTACTGAACTTGAGACAGGAGGGAAGGGGGCAGGGCACAGCCATTCAAGGAATGACAGCAATTAACACCAAAATGTTGGAAGATTCAACTCTCAGTAGGCCTTGAGGCTCAAGATGGCAGGAGATTTGCCTTCTAGTAGATCTTGAGTTTCGTTATATGCTCACTGTAATATTAACGTGGTAAATGGCACTCCCACATGTGCCATGACAGCTCTAAGGCTAATCATAAAATGTCAAAGAGTGGGCAGTGACCAAATTCCTGGGAATCCCAGCCCTTTCCTCAGAGTAGTTAGATCCTCCCACTTGTTAGCATATGAACCTACTGAGCCCATAAAAACCGGCAACACCACGCCTTGCTCCCTCATCTCCCAAGATGGCCCGCCCTCTGTGTATGGAGTGTGTATCTACTTTTACTTTAACCTGAGCACCCAAACCCCACACCTCGTGGCCTTTCTCTTGCCTTTTAAAACAGCCTACACTCTGTAGTATGTATTTGTCTAAATAAATCTATCTTTACTCAACTGTGGCTCGCTCTTGAACTATTTCTTGTGCAAAGTCAAGGACCCACCCATGGCTCAACAGAGACCCGGGACACAGTCTTCCTCATACCCCACATCCATTTTTCCCGTATCAAACTTATCAGAAAGTGTTGGGAAACTCTGCAGCTTATTGGAGAGAAGGTAAGTTTAGTAGACTTGCTATATGTATACTTCCCCTTTTACATTTTATAAATTCTGGGGTGGGAGGTAATTAGATCTATTTATTTTTTAATGGAGGTACTGGGGATTGAACCCAGGACCTTGTCCTTTTATAAGAGAATGTTAAAGTGTTGTATACACAGGGATTGATAATTTCAAACAATGAATTCATTTTACTGCACCATTATGGGCATTTTGGTGCCCATTTTTACTTTGAGTGCACAGTGAAGTAGAATAAAATGACTGAACCCTATCTGGGGCCACTGCCAGGACCCAAGGTGCTGGAAGTTTTATCCACTGTGACTTTTGTAACATGAGTGCAAATAGCAATACAGTGAAAAAGGCAAATATCTTAGTTTTAGTAAAAAAAAAAAAAAAAAATTAACATTGTGGAAACCTGAAAGGGTCTTGAAGATTCTCAGGGGTCTGGATAAACTTGAAACATCTCTATATTAGAGTTCACATCAATTTAAAAGAAAAAAACAAAAAAACCCAAAACAAACAGAGTGAAACTAAAGGTATTACTGAACCTCAGACAAATGCTTCTGTAACATCTCAGCAAGAATGTCAGAAAATCTAAGTTCTCTCTCTCCCAGGCTTCCTGTTCTACATGAATGGAATAAAAGCAACACTCAGGTCTCAAGAAATGGTTCAGAGAAAGGTGTCAGGAAAAAATGTGGACGAATTTAAAATACAAAAGAAAAAAAATCTAGCTCACCCACTTATTGTCTTGTTACCTGTTCTTATCTTTGAGCTGTTTTGCAACTCTGTAAGTTGGAGAAAAGGAATAATGATTCAAATAATTCTTGTCTATAGACATGCAAACTGTGTGTGGTAAAATGTAATTGGTTATTACCCTCCAGGTAGAACTGCTTTCCATCTTATTTGCAAGTTTGCTTCAGAATTCCTTAATCTTTATGCATGGCTCTGCTCCTGGGATTCTCCTTTGAACTGGCTGTAATATCTGACCAGGTCCCTCATTAATTAATAGGTTAAATAAAATCTTTGCCATGTGTTCTTTTTAAATGTCTTTTAGAAAAGTATCCTTTAACAAAGGAAAATAAGCTAATCTCAGTTTTTGAAATTGTAAGGTGTATCCGGAGAAATGATTTACATTATATTAGAGCAAATAAAACCAAAACCAACTCCAAGGAGAAAAAAATTACATAGAACACAGTGTGAACGGGGTCCCCTGGTGTTGAACAACATAGCAGCCTTGGACTGGACAGCAGTACACACATCGTAGAAGACTAAGATTGGAAAGAGAGAGAAAAAAAAAATTAAAATGTGAAAGAATCAGCTAGGAGTGAGACATACGATAGCCAAGAAATAGCACCAGATACTCCACGAGCGCTCCGAGTTACAGAACTGCCTGCAAATGTAACTCCAGTTAAGAGAGCAACACAGAGTGAACATAGCACGCAAAATAGATTAAATCAATATTGCAGAAGTTAAGAAGCAAATTGGACAAAAGAACAGCATTAAGGATTAATCATGAAATACGAGTAGCACAGGACAGAGTAAACATGGCTGAAAATCACTCTTTTGCGATCCTTCTAAATGTCCTTTGTTAGAGTTCACTCAGCCCATCCACATTTTTATCACACTTCTGAGGACATCAGCTGAACAGTACTCCAAATTAGCCCAGCCCCCGGCAGAGGAAAAGACACCTTCACCTTTTCTGCCTCTCCTGAGATCTATTAGCAGTTTTTTGTGCTTTTACTTTTTAGCGTTTTCCCTTATTTTTCTCATGAACTCCTAGTGAATTTCTCAGGCTGCTTGTCTCTGAATTTGAGGGTATAATTAAAACATTTTAGTAAAATTTTTTTTAATGGAAGTACTGGGTTCTTTTTTTATTTTAATTTTTTATTAAAGTATTGTTGATTTACAACTTAGTTTCATATATGTATGTATCATTTTCAGATTCTTTAAAAATTTTTTTATTGATGTATAGTCAGTTTATAATGTTGCATCAATTTCTGGTGTACAGCATAATGTTTCAGTCATACATATACATATACATTCCTTTTCATATTCTTTTCCATTATAGGTGACTACAAGATATTGAATATAGTTCCCTGTGCTGTACAGTATAAACTTGCTGTTTATCTATTTTATATATAAGAGTTAGTATCTGCAAATCTCAAACTCCCAATTTATTCCTTCCCACCCCCCCCACCCCCATGGTAACAGTAAGTTTATTTTCTATGTCTGTAAGTCTGTTTATGCTAGATTCTTTTCCATCATGGCTTATTATAAGAAATTGAATGTAATTCCCTAAGGTATACAGTAGGTCTTGTTTATTTATTTTATATAAAGTAATGCATGTCTATTAAGGGGATTGAACCCAGGACCTTGGGCATGCTGAGCATGCACTCTGCCACTGAGCTACATCCCTGCCCCTAGGGTCATTCTTAAGTCTTCTTTTTACTGGAGGGCGGGAGCTGGGGGCAATGGGAGCACATTTAGAAACATGGAACTCTGTACCAGCATCTCAAGTTTTCTCTTCTTGGATACATATCATGTTGTTCATAAAATGACATAAGCTTGTTCTCTCTTTAATTGTTAGCTTGTTCTCCACTCTCATCCTTTTTGGAGAGGGGAGGGTGAATTATTTTGTTAGGCACTAAGAGCCAGTCTGTTACCCTGCTCCATTCTACTGTTTGTACCTAGAGCTTTCTATTGCTTGGTATTTTTATAAATTGCTTTATGTTACAATTTCAGACTCATATTTTTGAGATAAGACTTCGAAGTATGGTATACAAGAGCAAAGTAGAACAGAGCTGAACATTTAGGTCAAGCTGTTGTACCATATGTACACAGCTTGTCTTTTAAAGCTGCAACAACTGAATTTTAAAGATTGATTATTCACATTAAACAAGATGTATGTAGTATCATGCAAGAATGAGTTATTTTTAAAGGAAGCTCAGCCACTAAAATCAATGACAGGAATGAAGGGTCTTCTGCAAGTGTACCAACGGGACATTACAAGCCATAGCTACCCTGTATTACAGAGCATGGTAAGGCTACTTTAACGAAGGTAGTGGGAATGAAGGTAAAAAATTAACAACTCAGCTTGGTTCTTCTTATAGTCTTCTGTGAAGTAACAGTTTTTGATTCATCATACTGATTTACTGTATTATTAAGCAACTTATTGTTTTATATAGTAATAATCTTAAAGGAATTCAAAGTATTTTGCTGCTAACATATGATGTAGGTGAAGAGATGGAAGACCTGTGTTTGCTGATTTATTTACATAATGCAATTGTAAATTATTCACTTCAAAGAATGTAAGCCTTACTGTTTAATTGACTTTTTCACTTTTCAATCAATCAACTTTGCATTATAAAACCTAGATTATGTAATTAAAGTTTTGAATAAGCACTCAGGAGGAATCCTTTGGTTTTCACAAATAGTACTAAAGACATTATATTTTCAAATACAATTATGATAAAAATTATTTGATTTTTAGAATTGAAAAATCAGTGACAAGTAAATGAGAAAGACAATAGAAAATTTTCAGAATAGAACTACTAAAGGAAATTATATGTAATGACATTTTTTTTTAAACCTTGTGGGCTGAGTAATCCATATTCCACATTACATTTAGTTCATCTTTGCTTATCGAACCAAAAGACATCAAGCAATTATGAATCTCTCCAATGTCTCTTTACCCATTTTGTTCCAATTCGTGTTCCCTTTGGACAGGACTTGAAAACTCTAGAAGGGCTCATTATTAAGCCGTTGAAGAAAAGTCATTCTGTTGTTTCACTGAAAAGATGCTTGATGATTAGAGAAATGTGAACCTATTCTTTTTTTGAACTAATTCTTTATGCTTTTAGGCTGTGTAGTAATTTTTTCAATGAGTCTTTAATGTCTTGAATTTTTCTGAATATTTATCCAGAAAATATTTTGAAACTGTATACAACTATAATTCTCAAATTTTATTTATCCCAATGAAATCATTAATTGTATCACCTGATTTAAGATTCATTAAATATAAAAAATACTGCTTAGAACAAGAAACAGTACTCATTACTTGTAAAACAATGGATTTTAACTTCTAGGTATCATAGCCTTTTAGAGAGATAATTCTAATAATTTTGAATCTAAAATTTATATATGCATAGTATAGTATGTATTTAAATATAGTATAGTATATATATATATATATATAATTGGTTTCATAAGAAAGGAACAATAATGAAATAACTCGAGAAACAATGATAGCCTAGTCAACTTTCATAAAATTTTAGTTTGCTTGTCTATTGCATTGGGTTATAGATCTGAAATTTTCTAAGCATGGATATTTCATCATTTCACTGAAATACTGAAGATTTATGTATTATGTGTATTTATGGTTTATATGATTATGTGGCTTGCTACTTCCATTAAACTTTTTTTCTCTGTTTGAACTATGCTTACGAATGCTACCAAACACGAATGAAAGTTTGTTTTGAGATCATGTATAAACAAATGATCAGAACAGACTCATCATCCCCACTTTGAATTAAAATAAAATGCAATATCATTCCTTATAGAATTGATAATGATGAATATGATAATGTGTTTATTAAACTGGGTACATAAACAGTCAAATTTGGAAATTTACCATAAAGAGACACAGATTTCTATCACCTCCCATAAAAGAAATAACACCATACATTTGAATGGTACTTTGTATTTTTCAAAGCACTTTTTTGTACATTTTTTCAAAACTTACGGATTTGATAATAAAAATTACATCTGCATTTTTTGTAGTCAAACAGAAATACCAAAAGGTTAATTGATTTACCCTACTTTGCACAGTTAGCTGACACCCGACTTGGGTTCAAGTCTACTGTTGGTGACCTCCTGACACTTTTCATTTATTTAATCATTCAAACTTCTATTCACATCTGCATGATTACAGAAAACATGGGGTGTGTAAGCTAGTAACACATAAAAAAATTACAGTAAGATGGTATGAAACCCTGTTTTCATCTTAACATGTTTACAATGGAAGATATTTTGTTTAGAGTGTTTGTTTGTGGTTCAGTTTATTACTTTCAATTGATTAAATTTTTGTTGTTATTGTTGTATTAAACCATGCATGTTGCAGCTTATCAACAAAAATCTATGAATTTTTTTGTGAGCGAAAAAAAAAATTAGGACCACCTGTGGGAGCGGCTGATGGCCCCTTCCTTCCTGGTGGCCTATCATAAGGACTGTTCTCCGAGCTTGCACTGGGTTCCCTCCTGAACACACAGGCTCTTGCTGTGGCTTTAGGATTCCGCTTTCCTGGTTGTCTTTAAAGGTCTGCACTTGTACAGCAGCAGCTGCTCACAGTTTGAAGACATTGTAGAGCAGCGGTGGTGATGTGGGCAGCCACGTGTATTTAGGGTGTGGCTGGGATGAGCTGGTTGGTCAGTGGAAGGAAGAGCAGCTCTGGGGAGAGTGAGGGACGGTGGCAGCAGCCCAGCACATAATTAATTACACATGCTTACTACATGCTGCTGCAGGGTGGGCCAGTTTCTGAAATGTAAAGAGAGCTTATTTTGTTTTTTCTTAGCCTGCTAACTGTGCTTAAAACAAAGCTGTAATACAAAAGTCTTAGAGGAAATGAATCCTCTTCATTTGGATGGAATGGTTAAGAATGAAAACCAAAAACTGTACCAGTTTCATCCCACTAATGTTTCATTCTTGATCCCAGAATTTCTCATGTTCTGATTTTGCTTTTCCAGGGTGGAATGTCTACCAAATAGATACAGCATGAATGACACCCATTAGATAAAAATATGGTATCCGGGGCTTCCAATTCCTAATGTCCTTGTCAGACAAGCCCAAGGGAGGTGGGATTAAAGCAATTCTAAACAAGATGCTTCAGCACTTCAAGGTGCCAAGTGCCAAACACTGCTTTAACCACATTAACTGTACTAAGTTTTTCATCCTGAAACACCTTTTAACATCTTTGGTACTGTTATTATTAACGTTATTTCACTTTACAGATACTGAAGTCCAGAGATGTTAAGTAATGTGCCTAAATGGCAGAATCAGGTAGTGTAGTTTCAGAGTAATTTTCTTTCCTTTTTTTAATTGAAGTAGAGTTGATTTACAATGTTGTGTTTGTTTCCAGTGTACAGCATAGTGATTCGGATGTATACACACACACACACACACATACACACACACATATATATACATACATACACACACTTTTTCAGATTCTTCTCCATTATAGGTTACACATGATATTGAATATAGTCCCCTAAGTACTGTATAAAATAGGTCTTTGTTGTTTATTATGTATATATATATATATTTTATACACACACACACATATATATATACACACACACATATATATGGATGTGTTTTGTTAATCCCAAGGTCCTAATTTATCCCTAACTTCTTCTCCCCCTGGTAACCATGTTTGTTTTCTATGTCTGTGAGTCTGTTTCTCATTTGTAAATAAGTTCATTTATATCACTTTAAAAATATTTTATATATATATATATATGTATATATATATCACATCCTTATCCATTCATCTGTCAGTGGACACTTAGTTTTCTTCCATATCTTGGCTATTGTAAATAGTGTCGCTATGAACACCGGGGTGCATGTATATTTTCAAATTAGAGATCCTTCTGGATATGCATCCAGGAATGGAATTTCTGGATCATATGTTAACTCTATCTTTAGTTTTGTAAGGAACCTCCATACTGTCCTCCATAGTGACTGCACCAATTTACATTTCCACCGACAGGGTGGGAGGAATTTCTTAATCACTGGATTATATGGTTCTTGGGATGGGCATGGCAACAATTTCAGTCCTTGACTGGGCTCATTTGTTTGTTTTTGCCATGATGTCTATCCACCAGAAGCTTGTTTTTCACTGGTCCATTCCCTATGTAGTTATGTCAGAGCAGATTTGAATCTCTCACTGATTTATTTCTTTGTAAATTTCATAGAAATAGAGTCTAATTGTTCTTAACACAATTGTTCTATTTCAAGAGAAGCTTAATGAATCACATTGTTCTAGGTCAAGGGTCAGCAAATGGTGGGCCATGGCCCCAGTTCTACCATAGATTGGTAAGTGAAGTGTTTTTGGAACACAACATGTTCATCTACTTACTTTTTCTGTGGCTAGTTTCATGCTACACTGGCAGGGTTGAACAGTTGTGACAGACACTGCCTGGACTGCAAAAAAATTTTATCCTCTGGTCATTTCAGAAAAATTTGCCAACCCTTGTTCTGCTCTTGATGGTACAAGAGACCAAGGAAAAAGGTAAGTTTGATTCAAGCTATGTTTTGACTAAACCCTTGAAATCTGTACCCTTTTGTTTCTACTTATCAGAGGAAGAAAGTATAACAGTGTTTAACAGCATAATTCCCTAAAATACAGTTTCAATAACGACTAATTTTTCATGACAGCCTTCAAAGTTGAGTAACTCATGAAGAGAACTTTAAGAACTCTTCTAACCGAGTGTTTCCTCTATGGAGGGCTCTGGCTGAAGTACTGAGGAGGGGTGGAAGAGATGCAGAACATGATTCTAGATGATGAGGTGTTCCCTAGTTAGAGAAGAGGTATAATTACAAATTGTTGGGGTGACGAATCTTGACTCAGCCCCAGTCTGTAACAAGTCCTCCTACTAGAAAACTATCACAGTCAGCTTTCTCATGGAGTTAGACACGTGGTACCTCTCCACTGAATGGTGGGAAACAGGACCCATCTCTTCTCTTATTCATCTCTGTACCCCTCAGGGCGACCAGGAGAGTGCGGTGCTTTATGGGCACTCAGTTCAAACTTGTTGGACTTGACTTTCCTGTCAATACAAGACGATACAATAAAAAGCCATCTCTCTGTACCTTATGAATGACAATGTGTGAATTCCTCCATGGTTGCTTTCCATCCCACTCTCTCCCATATCCATCGGGAGCAAGCTCCGTTGGGAGCTAGTAAGGAGGGCAAAGGTATTAAAAAAAATTTATGGTACACATTGTAAAATTGATTTAAAAAACTGAGCAAACTTTTCCTGTAAGAAGGAAAAGCTTTTTAATATGCTGTCAGGAAATCCTGTGAGATTTCATTGGCCTTGGCATCAAAGGTCTGTAATGAAGATATTGTGTCTTCCACTGGGAAACATTGCATAGAGAGAGGCATCTGCTATGGTTCTTTAGATTTAATTTGTTGTCTTTAGTAATATCAGAAATCTCTTCTTCGAGCCTTTCCTCAATGTAAGAGGAAGGATGCTCCCATATCTTACCTGTTTTGTCAGTTCCTGCCTGGAATAAATACCTCCCACCAGTCCTTTTACTCTTTCTTAAATACAAACATAAAGTATTAGGAAGATTACTTCTGAATCCTGTTCTCCCACTGGAGGTGCTCATGTGATCTGCCTCCCGCACCTCGGCCAGATGTCTGCTCCTAATTCTCAAATCATGTCCTTCCGAAGGGCCTGCTTCTTTCTTCTCAAAGAAGTAGCAGAGGATGGGTTCACCTGCATAGTCATACATCCCATGACAAACCTTCTGACCGGTGCTGCTTGCGGAGAGAGCTCATTTTCTGCAAGTGAGCCTGAAGGCTTTGTGTGGTCTCACCCCTTCCCCCATGACCCACTACGAGCTCCTTTGACTGGGTTCCAGAATTCTGAATTGGTTCAGTGGCAGATTCAAAAAGCTTTCTTTTCATCTTGACTGCTGTTCTCAGAGCTGTCTCTCTCCCACAGAAAGTTCTTTTTAAAACCTTCCTTTCTAAAGAATTTTACTGTAACCCCATAAGGATTCAAGTTTTATCTTCCTTTTGTTCCTTTTCAACATCAATTAGCTGTTGAGGCAAACTGAGAAAAGATAAATCTACAGTTTTGAACTAGGAATATGATTCAAAGCTGACACTGGCTTATCAACCTGATGTTTCTCTATCCTTTTCCCTTTAATATTTGCTGATACAAGGTAAAAATGTTCCATACATGTTTGCTAAAATGTTCGGGAATAGAAAAAAAAAAATACCAAAACTAAAAAGCAAACAACAACCCCCACCAAAAAAACCAAAAAACAAAAACAAAAAAACCCCCAAACCAAACCAACAAAACAGACAAAAATTAACTCTGACACTCTAAAGTGGAACATCTGTTTTAATTTCCTCACTACTTTTAATTGCTCCTACACATAATATACTGATTTCAAAGGAAAGAAAATTAGCCTTTAAGTCAACTTAAGGGACATCTTTTAAATTGCGAATGTCTAACTGAATCACAAAAATCTTTGTGTTCATCTGTTGTGAGGCTTTTATGAGGTTGACAAATTCCAAGAGGAGTGAAAGCTGAACCCCATAAAACATTGTGCATAAAACACTGTGTATTCCTAAGGGTGTGGGATTAAATTGCCACTTTACAAATTAGCAAGAAGGATTCTCTATAGACAAAAAAAAAATTTTCTCCCATCCAGGCGATGAAGCTCCCTGGAGTGAACAGCTTCCATGCACCCAGCGCCCTGACAACAACAACTATGTAAGACAAAGACACAGTGGCTAACCATTTCAATGGCACTGTCTTCTGGCTAATAATTTCTAGTTTGACTCTTTTGGTAGGTCATTGGCTACAAAAAGCACGACTAACTGTATGGGAGTAAAGTCAGCTTGGGTTTTACTTGTTTGGAGTACCAACTGGACAGGGTACACACACTTGGCATGTATTTCCATGGCCTTCAAAACACACCTCTAGTGGCATTTGGTAAAAACACACTTTCTACAAGAAAATACATTCCAAATCTATGTAACTTAAAAAATTGCAAAGCCAGAAAATCACTTGGCTTTCCTTGTGGCTTTAAATTATTATGTTTGTGCCTTTTGTTCTATGTTTTGGTTTGTTCCCCCTGTGATGCACTATTACATCCAAATTTCATGGTCATCTACCACCTCTCTGGTTTCCTTTCAAAAAATTTGGTTTTTCTTTTTTTTTTCACTTTCTTCTCTCTCTTTTCTAACATGAATAAATTAAACATTCTAAAGCCATCATTTAAACATGGGTGCTTAAACTCTTGGGAAATAAATTATGCTGGCCCAGTTCTGACAAGCTAGTTTCTTTCTCAGATATAACATAAATTCTCAGGTTTAACTTAATGTTCAAAACTTCTAACTACACCCAGTTTTCCAAAAATGCTTCTTTTAGGCGTTTTAATCCTATTCAAATAATTTAAAAAGGTTTACATTTTGTCTAGAAAGTACAGAATGGTGAATCGATTTAGCCAGACATTTCAGAGCAGAGGAGAAACTCATCTGGAAATAATGAGTAGACTTGCAGTGGGTAATCCATCCAAGGGCTGAAGATATTACATCTCCAATATAGGGAACTATTAAAACTATTGTGCATCTATTTCAAAAGAGAAAAAAAATCAAGTATCTCATTTAGAATATTGCAAGGAATACACTTTAGTGGTACTCCCCCATAAATGAAAGAGGCTATAATGTAGAGAATCCTGCACATAGAGGCATTTCCTTAAACAAATACTGTTAATCCTGCTTTTGTTTTTCAAACCAGTTAATTTTAAGATAATGCTTAAAGAGTGATAGGAATTTTTCCAATTGTCAAATGAATGCCTTTCCCCAAGCTACCAAATATTGAATGCAATTCATGTTTAGTTATTTATATTATACAAATATGCTCTCTGAAACATTTGCAGCATTAATGTTTGACTGCTGTAGCCATATGCTGTCAAATTTATATGCTTGCTAAATTCTTCCTTGCTGGTTCAGAGAGTGTAAGTCATGTTCCATTAAATGATTCATAAATTAAAGAAACTTTTAAAGAAAACTGGAAAGAACCAAGGTTTCCTTTTGGTCATGTTTCATGCACTGGGCTAGGATAGTTTTCCCAAAATATTTACAAAAATAATTCATTAATTCAGTAGGTTAGCATTTGAGAAAGAAACATGACATATAGGAGGTCGAACATTTAATACTCACTGTAGAGAATAGTTCCATTCAAAGTGTTTGTTTTTATCATTAAGTAGATGGTAACACTTCTGTTATGTTCCTTCTCCGGGACAAGCTTCAGCTCCTCCAAGAATGTAAAAAAAGGCAGTTCTAAATAGGAATTCCCGTTGAACGATGGAAAAAATAAATCTGCATCTAAAAAAAAAGAGATCATATTAATATAACCTGATGGCATTCTATTGCTAATCAAGTAGATAAGAACATAGTGTTTATAGTTATCACTTAAAATGATGACACTGATATTTATAAATATTCAATCCAACTTCAGGAAATTTAGATAATTTTTAGATAATAAGGATAACAAAATTTGTGAAGCCATTGTCTCAAATAATCAATCACCAGTCTGGAGAAAAAAACTTGAAGCAAAAAATTTAATTTGTTGTTCATGGATGGGCTGTAAGGGTGAGTAAACACTCTGAAATTGTATGAAATAATCTGTGTCCTTGCATATGTAGGCATAGTAGATTTCACTAGATTCTTAAACTATTCTGTGATACAAATGGCTGTACATCAAATAATACACTTAAAATCCATGAATTTTATTTGATGCAATCAAACCTCAGTTAAAAAAAGTCTGTGAAGCAAAAAGATTAGAAATGTATCACAAAGAGGGATTTTATTAATTCATTAATGTTCAGTGCTTTTCAATAATATTCAGATAAGATATTTTGTAAGTAGTATTACTATACTATGCAAGGTGATTAATACTTTTTTAGAGTTATCATTTTAGAATTATTAATCTTTTAAGTAAATTAATCTCATAAAATCTGGAGTCAGGCTCATGAAATTTGGAAAGTATTTTTTTGTCAGACATTGTGTGTAGCCTGGGTACACTGAACGAGCATAACACATGGGAGGCTGGAAACGCAATTTTATTTTTGTCTCTCTCACAGTGGGGGAAATTTTCTCCGCTTCTGGATGAAAACTTGGCGGTCCCTATGAGTCTTACCTTCCTTCTAGGTTATGCAGTGATTCAGAAACTAATATCCAGTCTAAGGCATTGTTGGACACTTAAATCTTCCCTCAGAGAGGTGCTGCCCAACCCCCTCCGCCTGCCAACAGCTGCAGGGCACTGGCACTTGGACCCCTGCTGTCTGTCTTCAGGGGCACAAGGAAGCTCCTTCCTGTTCTTTTTCTCGTCTTAGTGCCCCACCCTCAAGCCAGCTGCTGCTTCTGATACTCCAGCTCTGAATGTAGGGAAGGCAAAGTGGGTGGAAAGGGGAGAGAAGTATGCAGAGAGCTGTGAGAGCCGGCCACCCAGACTGCCGTAGGGAGCCCTATCCCCAGCTTGTTCCTCTTCCGCTTCCTAGATCTTAGCATCGACTCTCCCAGCCTTAGAAATCGCATCATTGTCCACCCATCTCTTCTCAAACTAGTTGGGGTTCCTGTCACCTCTTTCTTAGATCAAACATTGCAACTTTCCTTCTGCTACCACTGCCCTTGTTTAAGTTCTTATTATTTTTCAACTCATCTGTTGGCAACAGCTTCTTTCTAACTGGCCTCCCTCCCCACAGAGACTATTAGCTGTCATCGCTGTGACGTCCGCTTTAGTCAGTTGTAATTAACTAAGATCTTTGATGAAAACCTTCAGTAACTTCCGATCTACCCTGTCCCCTAGACCATATTTCCCGGTATTTGCTGTCACCAAGGAGCATCGAGCCTAATGTGTAATGTGAGGCCAGATGAAAGGGAGAATCTAACAAAATGCGCCCCATCTGTCTTCTGGACGGCTCTCTCTCCCTGGGAAGATCTGCGTTTCACTCATCTCTGCAGCCCCTTATGGCGTGACTAGGTTTGTACATTTTAGGCAAAGCCATTCTTAGACAAATAACAAAAATACAGCTAAAACTGTCATTTGTGGTGGTTTTTTTGGGGAAAAAAGGACAGAAAGACATTCTTATAATTAAAATGGAATGAAGGAAGACTACAGAGATGGGCTTCTAGCTTTTTTTTTTTTTTGTGGTTAAGCTTTTCACATTATTGGTAAATCCACAAGAAATTTTCTTTATGTGAGGGTTCACCTATGAATGAAACCACTTGTAAACCCATAATCAGGTTTACTTATTCTGAGAAGTGGTGAACTCACCGAGAACAATAAAAAGCATAATTCAATTTGCCAAAAAATGCCTTCCACACTGCTTCACAGGAGTGCGTCTTCTGTGTAATTTAGGCATGTGTACCTACTTCCTGGCTTACTCCTTCCTTGAGCCTTTATTTTCATAGCTGACAGGTTTTACGAAAATTATGACAGGAAATAACAATTATGAACAATAAACATTTGCTATTGAATTGCTTTCTAACCATATTAATTTTTGTTATCATCATGTTTAGTGGATATGTTGAAAAACAGAACTGCCCTGAATGTGGAAAACAAGATTAATTGGGGTTAGATGGAGTGTTTCCCTGCTGCTTCCAGAAGCCTCTTCAGGCAGTGCTGTTTGAACACACTCCAAATTTATTTTTCTTCCAATTAAAAATGGAAAAAAAATCCAATATCTTTATATGGAAATCTGTGTTAAACAGCTTACAAAATATGTCCTTCAGTAGTTAATGAGTGACTTCTGATTATAACATAGACATCTGTAATGTTTAAATGTATTAAAAGATCATATAGATTGATCTAAGTAATTATATTAATTTTTATATGGTTAACAAAATTTAAAATCCATCTGGGTCATGGGAAAATCCAACCAATTAACCCAAAAGAAAGATACTTTAAAACCCTAAATTATCTAAAACTCTCAAACTATCAAAGGAAGGTACGGAACCATAGTATTGAGCTGGAAGCATATTAGGTTAAAAATATGGATGAATTTAATTTTTTTTCACCAAATGTATTTCTATGATATGAATTAGAACATAGTCAATTAATAACAACAACACTTTGAAATTTTTATCCAGGAGAGCACTTTGGAGTACTTTACGATAAAGAAAACACAGAAGAGATGAATATTTTTACTCTTAACATAATGCAACAGAGCAATGCCAGTGTTATTCATTCTGAGTAGAAATGGAACTCTTTGTCTACATTGTGAGTCATAATCCTTTTAGTCTTATAAAAAGGTGTTCTTGATTGAACCCTAGAAAATGGCATACTAACATACAAATAAAGTTACAAATGCAGTGAATCACAAATTATCCATATGCCTTTATTGTAATTCCTGGTATTAGAAGAAACATAATATTGTTTGCTATTCCTCCTTTATAATGGAAATAAATTTGATTTACTCAGCAGACATTAAAAATTCATACTCTTGAAATGCTTTCATTGAGTTTTTCTTACTTTCCCCAGAAAGAACATCATATAAATTCTACGACTGAATTTACAGAAAGGAGATAAGACTGATGTAATACAATTATTACTACATATTTTGTTTTTAGTTTAAAAAATTACATTCTTTCTTTTATGAGTCTAATTTTATTAAATTCTGTGATTAAAAAGAATATCACCAGTTAATAAGTCCATATATCTGTCTTTCTGAAGGATTCATCACTGAAAAATAATATATCTAATCAATGATATTGAAAGCCACAAAAGTTATAATTATCTCTCTTATTCTAAAATTATAAAATTAAGTTCCAAGACCAATGAAATAGAATTAGATGCTATATATATTAATTGTGAGAAACTTCAGTGTCTTAAAGATTGATATATATATAAATATATATAGTATTTATAATATTATACATAGTACTGTAGTATATAGCACATATAAATTGCACTAAATATTTTTAACACATCACACATTTTTCTTATTTTAGAAGTAAAAAAAAAATGTTTTAGATTTGGATGGGCTAAATTATTACATTTACTTGGGTAATTTCCCCGTGTTAGACATTCAACTTTATATTAATTCATAAAAGTCAATCAATTTGTCAAGTGCCTGATAAGAATTATCACTGTATTTCTTTTTAAAACATATATCAAATGTATTATTATTATTTTTTGAAGAATGGTCAGTATCAAATACCCTTGTTGTTGCTGCTAGCCCAGCTGCTGTTTTTGCTGCATCTACTTTCCTCCCCCAGAAAAGCACTTGCAAAAATCAGGACAGGACTAGTATTTCTCCTATTGACCATAGGCACTTCACTCCTCAATTTAAAGCATGAAGAGTTGCTCTGCATCTGTCCAAGGCATGCACAAGGAAACAAGGTGTGATTAAAAAAAAAACAAAAAAAAACCTTTCTCATCCGTCATTGTCACAGCCAATGTAGCAATACTGGTTTTTATCCCTTGGTTTCTCTGTCAAGAATGGCTGATCATCATGATCTGCCCTCTGACCCTCTCAAAAATCTGAAGCTTTGAAGCTATGACCCTGCCTCTTTCCTCTTAGAAAATAAAACCAAGTAAAATTTTAGTACGCCAAAAATATCTTCCATGAAGTAAAACTGCAGCTAGGACAAGAAAGATACAAAGAACCATGAACATCTCACACTGCACTTGACATGCTGTCGTAATAGCTACCAATCTGTAGTCTATTTCTATACCTTCTTTCTTCCCTCAGTTTAGAAATTTTCCCTGAGTGATCTCATTTGTTCCTATAACTTTAGCTACTTTTTAGCTTCTGAAAACACTCAAATTTTCATCTTTAGTTCAGATAGCTTCTGACTTTATATATCCAGCTGCCAACTATATAGATCCACAGGGAGGGAATAGAGGCAACCTGAACTCAGTATGTCCGAAACAGTTTGTTGTTTTCTCTCTTTTGAACTTTGATCCTCCTTCTCAATATCAAGTCAATAACATCTTCCTTCTTATTAACACAAATACTTGTTAGATATTCCTGTTACAGCCCTTATTCAGCTGCACAGTGATACTTCCTGCCATGACTCACTGTATGATAGCTGCGAGCTCCTTAAACGCAGATATCATGGCTTAACTTTTCTTCTTCTAGTTTTATTGAGCTAGAATTGACATTGAGCAACTGTGTATTTAAGGTGTACAGCATGATGATTTGATTTACATACATCGTGAAATGATTATCACAATGTTTATTGAACAAGCATCATCTCACATAGATAGAAAATGAATGAAACAGAAAACATTTTTTTCCTTGTGATAAGAACTCAGGATAACTCTCTTAAAAAAATTCATAGATAACATAGAGCAGTGTATACTTATCATGCTGTGCACTATATCCCTACTAATTTATGTTATAACTGGAAGTTTGTACTTTTTGACTGCCTTTATGCAATTCCCCATCCCCCATTCCTCACCTATGGTAATCACAAATCTGATCACTTTTTCTATGAGTTTGTTTTCTGTTTGTTTGTTCTTGAAGTGTAATTGACCTACAACACTATATTAGTTCCTGCTACACAACATAGTGTTTCCAAATATTTCTATACATTTAAAAATGATCACCATCATAAGTCTAATTACAATATGTCACCACACAAAGATATTACATCATTATTGACTGTATTCTCCACACTGCACACTTCACATCTGTGACATTTATTTTGTAACTAGAAGTTTTGTATCTCTTGATCTCCCTCACCTATTTCTCCCCTCCCACTGCCCATTTCCCCTCTGGCAACCATCTGTTTGTGTCTTTGACTCTGTTTTGTTATGTTTGTTCATTTGTTTTGTTTTTTCAGGTTCCACATACAAGTGAAATCATACAGTATTTGTTTAGATTCCACATATAAGTGAAATCATATAGTATTTGTCTTTCTTGGACTTACTTCACGTAGCACAATACTATCTAAGTCCTGTCATATTGTCTCAAATGGCAAGACTCCGTTCTTTTTTCTTGCTGTATACTATTCCATTCTCTCTATACAGCTCCTTCTTTATCTGTTCGTCTATTGATGGGCACTTAGGTTGCTTCCCTGTCTTGACTATTGTAAACAATGCTGCAGTGAATAGAGAGGTGCATATCTTTCCTAATTAGTGTTTTCATTTTCTTCAGACATGTACCCAGGAGTGGAACTGCTGGATCATATGGTAGTTTTAATTTTTTGAGGAATCCATATACTGTTTTCCATAGTGGCTGCACCAGTTTACATTCCCACTAATAGTACACAAGAGTTTCCTTTTTTCCGCATTCTCACCAACACTTGTTATCTGCTGTCATTTTTTTAAAACAACTTTACTGTGGTATATGACTCCTGTACAATCAACTATACATATTTCAGATGTACAATTTGATGAATGTTGATAGAAGTACACATCCATGAAACCACGACCCCAGTCAAGATAGCTCACATTTCCATGTCTCCCCAAGAGGTGCAAATTTCTAATTCCCAATTTATCCCTCCCCACCCCCTTTGCCCCCAGTAACCGTAAGTTTGTTCTCTATGTCTGTGAGTCTGTTTCTGTTTTGTAGATAAGTTCATTTGTGTCCCTTTTGTGTTATCTGTTGTCTTTTCAATGATAGCCATTCTGACAGGTGTGAGGTGCAATCTCATTGTGGTTTTAATTTGCATTTCCCTGATGAGTAGTGATGCTGAACATCTTTTCCCTGTGCCTATTGGTCATCTGTGTGTCTGCTTTGGAAGAATGTCTGTTCAGATCCTCTGCCCATTTTTTTTAAATCAGGTTGCTTGAGGTTTTTTTTTTTTTTTTTTTTTTTGATGTTAAGTGTTATGAGTTCTTTTTATATTTTGGATATTAGGCCCTTATTGAATATACCATTTGCAAATCTCTTCTCCCATTCATAATGTAGCCTTTTCATTTTGTTGATAGTTTCCTTCACTGTGCAAAAGCCTTTTAGTTTGATGTAATCCCATTTGTATATTTTGCTTTTGTTTTCCCTGCCTGGGGAGACATATGCAAAAAATATTAGCATGATTAATGTCAAAGAGTGTTCTGCCTATGTTTCTTTTCAGAAGTTTTATGATTTCAGGTCTTAAATTTAAGTCTTTAATCCACTTTGAATTTATTCTTGTGCATGATTTGAGAGAGTGGCCTAGTCTGATTCTTGTGATGTAGCTGTTCAGTTTTCCCAACACCATTTACTGAAGGGGCTTTCTTTTCCCCATTTCATATTTTTTCCTCCTTTGTCATAGATTAGTTGCCCATATGAGTGTGAGTTCACTTCTGAGCTCTCTACTCTGTTCCATTGATTTGTGGGTCTTTTTTTCAGGAGTCATCTGCATGTCCTCTTTGGAAAAATGTCTATTCAGATTCTCTGCCCATTTTTAAATCAGGTTGCTTATTTTTTGATGTTGCATTGTCCTTCTGTTGTGGCGGGCTGGCTACTGTGGGCAATCTCATGGGCGTGGCTGCTCCCTGGTCTGCTTGGCTGCCTGGCCCTTTCTTGTCGGGGGCAGAACTGGGTCATGAAGCGGCTGGCTGTGGAGCTCTGGGCATCTAGGGAAAGTGTGGGCCCACTGGTAGGTGGAGCCATTTTCCAGTACGGGTGGTTGTAAGGCGTCCAAGATCTAATGTTGGCCTGCTGGTGGAAAGGCCAGTTCCTGACGTGGCTTGCTGTGGGGTCCGTGGACTGACATCCATATCCTGGTGGGTTGGGCCAGGCCCACGGGATCTCAGGGCTGGTGCCAACCCAGTGGTGTGTGAGGCTGGGTCCTGGGGCTAGTGCCAATGCACTGGTTTGCTGGCCCGGGTCCTGAGCCCTCTGGTGGGCAGGCCTAAGTCCCGGCATGGCTGTGGACTCAAGGTGTCCAAACTGCTAGTGGCTGTGGCTGTGTCCCTCCCTGGGGAACCCCTTGGCCTGTGTTGTTTCAGTACTGCTGCAGTACAGGTGGGGCCAGGTCCCAGCATAATAAGCTAGAGGGAGGATTCCAAAATGGTCACTTGCCTGCACCAGTGTCCGTGAGGTAGAATGCGCTCCCCAGGATGGCTTCTGCCTGTGTCTGTGCCCCCAGGTGAGCTCCAGGTGCCTCCTGCTTCTCCAGGAAGTTCTCCTAGGTCAGCAGGTGGGTCTGACCCAGAATCCTTTCAAATTACCGCTTCTGCCCTGGGTCCTGGAGTGTGTGAGATTTTGCATGTACCTTTTAAGAATGGAGTCTTTATCTCCCATGGTGCACAGGCTTTCCTGAAATGAAGCCCCACTGGCTTTCAAAGCCAAACATCTGGGGCTCATCTTCCTAGTGCAGGACCCCTGGGCTGGGGAGCTCGATGTGGGGATCAGAGCCCTCCCTCCTTGGGGAGAGCCTCTGGGACTGTAATTAACTTCCCACTTGTGGGTTGTCCACGCAGGGGTGAGTGTCTTGACTATTCAGTTTCTATTCAGTGATTTACTGTGCGATTATACATTGCTGATAATACCTCTATTAGACAGTACCTGGAAAATAGAATGTATCTAGCCACCTTGGTTAGATACATGGGTGCTAAAGGATGGGAAATATGTTCCTGTGAAAATTAAGCATCCTGACACTTAAGAAATTTTTGTGGGTTCTTTCATCCAGAGTGTATAGAATAGCCCTGCCCAGAGCCAAAAACAATATATAGCTGCTGGCAGATAACTTGGTGTCATGAAGGAGAAAGCTGAGGACCAATTTGACTCCCCAAAAACGATGTGGTGGAGAATGTGAAAGAATTTGCTTCTTTTTGTGTACTGCTTTATCTCAACCCAAGTCATATATTCAAATTATTGTTTTATATAGACAATTTTTTCTTTCTGATTTTTTGACTTCAATTCTGGAATCATTGTCCTTATTCTGGATGTTCTTCCTTTTCAAGTTGCTTTAGTGAGTATTTCTGCTGGGAAAACCTCTCAGTTTTTTTTTTTTTTTTCCCTGAAGATGTATTTATTTGCACTATATTCTTCAATGAAAGTTTAGCTGTGCAAACATTTGTAGACTGACCTTTAGTTTCTCTCTGCAGTTTGAAGGTTTTATTTCTCTCTTGGTTGAATTCCATTGTTGATGTTTTCAAACAATTAGAAATGGGCTAGAATAATTAAGGATGCTATGCATTCTCTTTCTACCCACCCCATTTTCAACTTCTCTCACATATTTGCTTTATCTCAATCAGATCTAACTTCATGTACTTTATTCTTTTCTCAGCTATATCTAATCTTCTATTTAATTTATCTATTACATTTTCAATGATTATATATTTGATTTCATCGCCTGGAATTTTGTGATAGCCTTTTTTCTGCCTTGCTTATTGTTAAGTTCCCTCTTGTATTTTCTTCAGCATTTTATATGGAGTAATTTTATTTCTGAATTTAATAAATCTAACATTCAAAATCCTTGGGGTATAATGCTGCTTTTTGAAGTAAACAAGGAGGTATGTTTTAACTGACATTCTGTTTTTTTAAAATTGTGGAGTTAATTTTGATTGGTGTTTATTGATGAGTATCCATGGAGACCTGATTTATGGAATTCGGATTAGTAAATTTATGGAATTTGGATTGCTTCTTTCAAATATCTTGAGGTTTTCAAATGAGACTTCAATAATTATTGAAGTATAGTCAGTTTACAATCTGTCAATTTCTGGTACACAGTATAATATTCCAATCATACATATACATACTGATACTCCTTTTCATATTCTTTTTCTTTTTTTTCCTTTCTTTTTGCTTCCTAGTTTTATTTTATTTTTTTTTAACATTTTTTATTGATTTATAATCACTTTACAATGATGTGTCAAATTCCAGTGTAGAGCACAATTTTTCAGTTATACATGAACATATATATATATTTATTGTCACATTTTTTTCTCTGTGAGCTACCATAGATCTTGTGTATATTTCTCTGTGCTATACAGTATAATCTTGTTTATCTAGTCTAGTATTCTTTTTCATTATAGGTTACTACAAGATACTGAAAATAGTCCTCTGTGCTATACAGAAGAAACTTGTTGTTTATGTTTTATATTAATTTCTAGTTTGAAATTTCCTCAACCAAAGTTGAGGACTGTAAATTGGAATTGTAAACCTGCATGAGGGCAGGGACATGGAAGAATTCTTGAAGAGGGGTTAGTTACAAACCTGTGGCCACGGTGGCTGAACCCAACGACTTTCTTTTCACCTCTCTTTGCTAACAGGTTCTTTTTCCCCTCAACTTTCCACTGAGTCTGAATTTCCTTGGGGGTATAAACTTTATGAAGAATGCTCAGTTTCAGCTCTGGACTTTGTCCAGACACAAAGATCTTTCTTTATAGCTCATGCTGCCCTTAAAACCCTTATCTCCAGGTACGTGAGACCAGGAAGTGTTCTGGTTTCACTGTTTGTCACACTTTTTTTGTAGAACCTTCTCTGGCTTTTGGCCCTTAGTGTTTCTCTTTATTTTCTGAACTCTGAGAATAATTATCTGAACTCACCTAAGCTTTGAAAAGGATGCTCATTTTATTTTGCCCCACATTGTAATTGATTTTAAGTGGGAATGTTTTTCAGAATATCTCATTCCTGCTGCTGAAAGTAGAATCTTAGTGCCATCATCTTTGCTGTCAAGTAGACTATACGGAACCTCAGGGAAAGTTCCATCTCTCTCAATTAGACTTATTTAGAGACCAACAGTAACATTTCCTTAGGGGCATGGAAGAATCCAAAAGTCTTTTAATTTACAGAATATACCCAGTTTTCTGCCCCCATATTTCTTATGTATATGTATTTATGAATGCATGCATGCACGTGCATAAGAGCAAAGCAAAAACAAAAAGAAAGCAGAACAAAAGAGAAACCACACATTTCACAACATAAGAAAATGACTTTGTTATATATGTTATATCTTTTATGTCTCCAAGAATATGAGAAACATAGATTGATAATTTGTATTGTTTGTAGATAATTTTAGAGTTAAGTGTGAAGTATATTATGCTTGTTTATATTTTATAAATAATGACTACTTTTATTGAATATTAAATTTCCTAGAACTTCAAAAGTATGGATAGAGTACATAGAGGTTTGCTGGAATGAGAACATTTTAACACATTTAAGAAAAAGACTAGGAATGAATTTCAAATTATTGAAAAATAAGTAGCTATCATTTCAAGGGTGAATTTTAGTAGACCTTCCTACTATTAAAATAATAAATATTGGAGGGAGAGTGTAGCTTAGTGGTAAGAGTGTGTGCTTAGTATGTACAATTCCTGGGTTCAATCCCCTGTACCTCCATTAAAAAAAATAAAATAAAATGATAAATATTGATAATAACACTGCTAACTCATAGACACAAATTGTAATTTTAAAAACTCTTTCCCTATGGCAAAACCAAGGTGACTGACCAGCCAATCAGAAGATACCGATTATATCAAATACTTCTAAAATGTGTTCTCTATGTATAGACATTGCTTGTGATAAACTGTATTTTCATAAAAACATATTTTTCAAATATATTTACTCCATCAAGTGCTAATGTTAGCATGAATTTAATGTGTTTTGTTTTGAGGCTAGCTAGACTATAAGCAAAAAAATCTAAAGTTTTGTATAATAATTTTTAAAATATTGCAAAAATTCTTGTGCATTTGAATCACATTATTCTGATTATCATAAGGATTATTTGGGGTAACTGTTAAAATGACATAACCATATGGATTTAAAGTTATAATATTTAATAAAATAATTCACATAATTAGCGATAAGTCCTTTTTTTGTTATCAGTACACTTCTCAGAAATAAAATATCTCTTTTTGTCAAATGTTTCAAATATTCATAGTGATTTTTTTTTCAACCTATAATTTACCAAGTTAATAGAGGCCGGGACATTTGCTTGTAACAAAAAGCATCATTGTCTAACAGACAAAATTTGAATTATGATAGAGAAGGAACGAAATATAGTAAGCAGAGGAAAAAGGTGCCCAACAGGATAGGATGCCATGACAACAGGGACAGTTTGCAGACTGGATGGTGACAGAACAGGGTGGTTTGGATCAATCTGCAGGAAGCAGAAACATGGTGGGCATGAGAGAAAGCGTGTTTCCAAAATACAGAACATTGTAAACTAGATGAATAACTTATCAACAAACAAAAACACAAAGCCACACCCTAACATGAATATCATTGTTAAAAGCTTGCAGTTAAATGATTTTAAAATCCTTAACTGAGATATGGAAGCTTAAACACTCATTCATTTAAAAAATATTTCAAATCAGCTTTGCTCAAGGCACAGGGAGGATTCAAATGCATCAGATGCAGATCTTTGATTCAGTAAGTTTCCACTCCAACTGGGAAAATGAGTTGATTAATTAATTGGTTATTCCACCCAGCAATTAATGAGCTTATTTTATCATGAGACAGAGGGAGGAGTATGAGCAGGAGTAACAGTGGAACAGCCTGGTAAGCATACAGAAAAAAGGCTAAAATTCAGGTGACCAGGAGGACAGGCTGTGTGAAGGAGAGTCATGGACAATAGACTTGGAGAGGCAGGAGGACCCTAGAATAGGGTATGCCAGAATAGAGAAGGTAACCTTCATTCTGCAGCCAGAGACCATTAGACATTGATGAGCAGAGAAGAAGCACAATTAGAATTGTCCTTCAGGACTACAAAGATCCCAGCAATGTACAGATAGCTTCCACCAGGAAGAGACGGAAGTTGTGAATTCAGATTAAAAAGCTGTATCAGTAGTTCAGTTGGTGAAATTGAAGGTCAAATCCAGGATGCTGACGCTAGCAAAAGGAAGGAGGGAGTAGATGGGGGAGGACTTCCTGAACTAGGAGGGACAGGACTTGGCAATGGGTAGACTGTGGGTTAAGGTGAAACGAGTTCTCAAGAGGAAAAGTAATGTTAAGTCTGAATAGCTTGGATAATGGAAGGGATGGAAGCTAGACCCGGACACCCAGGAGGAAGAGGAGTTTAGCGGTGGGAGGGCGATGAAGTCAGTTTGTACATTAGATTTTGTGATGCTTATGGGATATCTGTGTAAAAGTAACCAGCAGATGATTAAAAATATACGTGTACATCGGCACACAAACAGGAGTCCAGGTGTACACGCATGTGCAGTAGCACGGGGAAGGAAACGAAACGCCACTCATTTCCTGCTCCACTGCTTAGTAATTAGCTAAAACCTTTCCTCAGGCTTAGGCGTGCTGTTGGTGGGAGTGAGACGAATTCAGTGACAACCAGTTGACTTTGTTGGACCTCTTTGGGCTCTTTGACAACAGCAGACACTGCAAAGCCTCTGGTGTTTACAAGAGCTTAGTAGCCAGTCACCAATTTCCATGAGTTCCAAAAGTGGTGATTTGCGTCCAGGGAAGTGCAGCTGTTCAGGTTAAAACTCAGTTATCTGTCTCCCACCAAGTTTATTTATTTATTTTTAAAATACAGTAGTTTCCAAACTGTTGCTGGTCCACAACGTTTCCACTAGTTCCCTTCAGTGTTTATCTGGTCACAGCAATTTGTTTTGGCAGCCCTGTCCCTCGACAGTTTGATTGTTAAGTCAGTTCTATGTAGAAGCCAGAGACACTGCCTGTTAGTTGTGTGTCCCAGGCTTAGATAGAAAAATACGATCAACACCTATACTCATGTCTCCAATACAGGTAATTTGGTGTGTCTGAGATGGTGAGTGGAATGGAGTGGGGAGTAGGGGAGGGAGAGAGAGAGGAGTGGGTAGGGGAGAACAGGGGAGGGGATGGAAGGGAAGACTCAGGATCATCCTCTTTGTAAAGGCTAGCTTTTTTTTTCTTTCTACTTTTTAAATTGAGTACAGTCAGTTTACAGTACAGTGTCAATTTCTGGTGTACAGCATAATGGGTCAGCCATACATGTACTTACATATATTCCTTTTCATATTATTTTTCATTATAGGTTACTACAAGATATTGGATATAGTTCCCTGTGCTATACAGTAGGCCCTTGTTGTTTATCTATTTTATATATAATAGTTAAGCTAGCTTTTACTGAGCACTACTATGTGCCAAACAATGCTCTCCAAAGTACTATGATTACCTCTTTTTTTTTTTTTTTTGAGAAGACAGTTGAGACCTTTAAGCCTCTTTAAAAACAAATCAGTTTTCTGAATATTGCCCAGTTAGAAATGTTGGCCTTTGAGAATGACTGTGCTGTTTATTCATTCTAAAACTAAGGCTCTTCAACATACTGCCTGACTCTCAGAAAGTTATGGAAGGCTGACTGCCACCCAGAGGCTCCATCCCTGACTGCCACGTTTCCCATTTCCCCCCCTGATTTCTTCTCATCGCTGACCCTGTAGCCTTGAAGACCCTGTTGTTTGAACCCCATCATCTCCATGACATTCCTTCCATGCTACTCTAACAGTAATAATATCGGTCATGTTCTGAGCTCTTGGTTGGTGTGAGAACTTTGCGAAGAACTATTTTTACATGAATAATCTATTTTAATCCTCAGTGCAACCCTGTAACTGCCCCCTTTTACAAATGAGGAATCAGTGGGCTTGGAAAGGGAAGTAAACTGTGCAAGGTCACCCAGCTAGGAACTACCCAGGGAGACTCTGTCACTCCAGAGGCCCCCTTCTGAGTCTCTATAACATCCATAATACATGTTACTGCCACTGAACTCAGCAAAGCGTTTCTTCTGCACTGATCTTCTCATGGGCCAATACACTGTGCTTTTGTACTTTGCCAGTTTTGGACAGGAAGTAGCTACCTCTGTAAGCACTGCTCATTAGCTGAGCATCACTGCATCTTTCCTCCTTACCTTGAAGCCCATGATAGTTTTGCTAGTGTGTCACAGGCATGGAGTCTTCCTTTCTTCGAGTCCGGCTACAACCTGGTATTAACTGTGTTACTCTAGAGCTTTTCACCTTCGGCAGCCCTTGTCATTATTCAGTCCTTTGTCCCACTCATTGGTCCTTCCATCACTCTGGTCACTTTCTCTGTAACTTGCATAGGCATTTTCAAGAATTAGACATCTACCTAAGATGAAAATAATTTTAGTTTTCTATAGTCGTTTTTGAGGTCACTAATGCAATACCAAAGATAGGATTAGGAAGTTACCTCAAGCATTGTAAATAAGCACAAATTCTGAAAAATTTAAGGCATAAATGGCTACAAACAGCAAGGAATTATGACTCTTAACTACATGAGCAGACTATTTCACTAGTTGAAATGCCTCAAAAGCAATAAGAACTTGGGAAATGAAGGTCAAAATTCAGAGATAAACCCTAAAAAGGTTCAGAGAGTTCGTTCAATAAGCTCAAAAGTGAAAGAAAAAAAAAACTACATCAGGAAGTCCATGAATTGCCTCCACTTATGTGCCTGGTCTTTTTATCCGTGGCCCATATGGCAGCACAGTGTCATTCAGCTAAACGGCTTTGATTCTGGCTAAGAACTCTGAGTACAAAAGCACTTGAATGTATGGGCAATTGTTGGGTTCAAGGGTAGGGCAAGCAATTGGTATGAAAATAAGAAAAAGTTTAAAAGTTCATATTGTAAACCAATTTCCCCTCTCCTATTAAAAACTAGTGGGACAGAAAACTGCTTCCAAAGAAACCCCTTTGAGATCACAGCTAGAGATTGCAAACATACTGTTTAGCTGGTAGGCCCTCTTTGTCTTCTTTCTATAGCTGGATACACACTTCTGTTGGATTAAGGATAAAAATACACTGTAAAGTGCTACACAGTATGAACCTGGTGATTCATGGTATTTTGTGCACACAGAAGCTAACGAATCGTTTTCGGAAAAGTAAGCATGGAGGCAATGTGAAAGCTTTCTCACTCCTTCCCCTTTCTATACTTTAGCTGACATCAATTATGCAGATACCAGGGGTAAAGAATGAAGTAAGATATTAAATATATACATGTATACACTAATACTTTGTGTGTATGCCTATGTCTATATCGTGCTTAGACATACTCTTAGATTATTCCATGTTGACCTTTGGTTGCCAGATTTCTTGGATCCAGTGCTGGGTGAATAGGGGGACCACAATATGAAAGTCACTGATGGAGACTGACTCTGCATGTGTCTAGATAAGGAGTTGGGTTTTGAACAGTTGTCTTAGATACTTGAAGAGAAATCCAAGTGAAGATGCCTATATCATGTTTGTTGACTCTACGGGCTTGAAGTTGAGAGGTTTGGTCTATTCTGAAGATACAAATTTTGAACTTAAAGGGATATTCCTAGGGAAGCTGGACAATGAAACTGGAAGAGATTTCTTATGTAAATTAATGGGTAGATTAAAAGGAAAATGAAGTTTAAGATCAAGACCTAGGAAACTGTGAAGAAAGAGGGGAAATAGCGACGGAGGCTGAAAAGGGACATCTGCAGAGATGGGCATCCCCGGGGGTGTGGCGTTAGAGGGGACAAGGAAGGCATCTTTTGGGAGGAGAGGACCCTGGATTGCACAAAAACCTGCTAGATCAGCCTATGTTATGGCAGAACTAGGAGGTCAGGATTTAGAACTACAAAAGCGGACCCAACAAGTGAACGTTTTCTTTGAGGAAAGGGAGAAATGTCATGGGGCCACATGTAATAGGATTCTTGGGAGGATTTCATTAAATGGGAAGACAAGAGTAGTTGAAATGCTATTGAGAGGACTTAGTAGAACAGAAGAAATTGAAGATACAGGAAAGTGAATATTTTACAGTTTCTCTAAAGGAGAGAGGGAATACGTTCTGCATGTCTTAGCATTCTTGGTTGCAAAAATCAAAATTCACTCTCACTAGTTCAACTAAAATAAAAGAATTGCACCTGATTGGTAGAGCCTCTGTCATGTTTATGCCCTAGTTGTAAAGCAGGTGGAAATCTAAACCATGTGTCATGTTACAGAGGCAAGTTTCATAATATGGAAATTTACAAAACATAGATAAATGATTAAAAACCGTTGTTCATTTACTATAGGAGAAATATTTACCATAAGAGCCTATATATGGTTGGAAAAATTAACATAAGTAGCTTAGACATTTCCTCTATGTTAATGGAGAGAAGAAATAATAACTGGATGATGATCTAAAAGTCAGTTTTGAGAGATGCTATCTGAGGGCAGTAATTTTCCTTGGAGAAGTAAGACATAAATTCATCCTGAGACTAAGGGGGATAGAGAAGGTCTGAGGCTTGAGGATGTGGAGAAGATTTAAAATAGTCATTGTGGAGACTGGGGAAGAAGGCTGAAAAAGCAGACATAATATTTACGAACTGTGTAGATGGTTCAATGTGGGTGGGTGACCATGAATGTATAGTGGTACCAGTTTTCCTAATTCGGTGGTTTTATTTTTAAAGAATAATCAGAGGCAGGGTGCTGACATGGAAAAGATGGATACCCAGGTCTGAATTCTGTTTGGCAGGTGTAGAAAATGGTAGAGAAGACTAGGAAGTTAAAGGTATTAGAAAGAGATCTATCATAAGACTACAAATGCCAAATGAGTTCATGCAGCCCTGCATTGCCATGGGCAAACGTTATCATGTCGAACCGGAAGTGTGCTTGAACCATTAGGAGCCACACATAAGGATGGACGTTCATCTCTATCACATATCCCATATGATGTGGGTTGACCTGTTATTTCAGCCTATTAAGGTGTTTTGACTTTGATTCTGTCATCCCTCATATTCGCTTTTCTTCCAAGCTGTGCTTCACCTAGAAATTTGATAAACATACTATATCTCCATTCAAGTAACTGATGAAAATGTTGAGCAGGACAGGCTAGTTATATATGTTAAAGAAATTAACCCAAATCCTTAGATATGTGAACTTGAGTAATCCTTTTTTCAATGATAGAATCATAGAATCTTACACCTTTTCTCTCCAACCCCATTCTTAATTCTTTCACAGCTGAGCAAGCTGATGCTAAAGGAAGTAAATGATGTTCCCAAAGTCACCTACTGGTGGTAAAAGTTCAGGATCAGAATTGAGTTTTCTGATAACCAACCCTGGGATCAGTGACTCTTCACATAACTTCTCTTTTCCCTTATATGAATAAAATTATTTTCAAATTTAAAGATTTTCTACATTTTAAGTAAATTTTTATTTTCTATTAATGAAAGTAGAATAAGATTACTATGTCTTCAGTCAAATTGATTCTCCACTTTTTAGCAATTCTTTCTGATACAATATTACTTTAAATAAGGTCCCAAGGAGAATGTCACATTCACATCATCTGTCTGTCCCCCAAGATTATAGTTAGAAGGTAAATATTGCATTGGCCTTGTGACAATAGAAATACAAATTAAACTGAAATTTGAGTTCTGTAATTATAAAGCAACTTTTCATTCTCTCTTAAAGCTATGCTGACTGGAAATTACTGTCCTTGTAGCTACTGGCTGATAGACAAAAAATTGAGCATTTTCTCACAATTAACATTCAAATTGTAATATAATATACAAAATTTTATTAGAAAATATTTTTTAATCTGTAAGTTTAATTATAGTGTAATGCTAAGCTATAGACTTTTATAAGAGTAAATCTCTCTGTCTTTTTCTCCAATTGGGAACAAATAAGGATTTAGATTTAAGAATGTTTTCACACTCATTTAATCACTGCAGCACTATAGCATAGGTTTTGAAAGCCATTTTGGGGTTTGAATTTCAGATTTTTCCCATAATAGTTGGTGGTAGTCAAAGAGGGTTATATAGTCTTTTAGCTTTGTTTACTCATATGTGAAATAAGATTGTACCACATGCCTCATTAGGCTGTGAGAAGTAAATTAACTGTATGATATTTTAAAGTATAAAGAACAATCCATATTTTATGATATTCATTCAGCAAACAGGAGATATATTTTTTGAGTTCCTAGAAGAAGAAAGAATGGAGGAAAAAAAAATCCTACACACAGAATCTGTTCTCTTTTCTGGATGGAGTTAGTTTCAATTATAAATTTCACCATTGTAAGTAGCTACAAATGCAGCAAACAGAATTTTGGTACCATAATTTGTATTGCAAGATGTGATCATGACTATATTCTTTTGTATATTGTGAATAAAGAAGAACAAAGAGTGTGGCTCACCACCCAGTTCTACACGGGTCAACCCACAGCGGGTACCCACCAGCAGAGGGCACAGATTAAGCAAAGCAATAGAGGTGTCTACAAACACAGGGGAAAACCAGCTCTGCTGTCTTTGGTGTGCACCATCGCAGAAGTACAAGCGTGTTTTATTTCTCATGGTCGTTTCACAGCTCTTTTTTTCTGGACCATCACAAAATTAACCTTTCCTATGATTAACTTTCTATGCTTAAATTTACTTTGAACTTGGTGCCCACAGAACACTTAACAAAATAAAATCTCATTAATGCTTTAACATTATATTTGGACCTGAGCAAATTTACCATTATTAATGTGTTCATTCATTTTTTTAAAGCTCAAATCTTCTCAGACAACAAAGCAAATAACAACCAAAACAACATCAAAATCTTACTAAAAGTGGCCTATTCAAACTATTTTTTGAGATCTTCTTGTTGCTAAATTTTAATAAAATCAAATAAAAAATGTAGAAGATGATAACACAGATCAGAATTCTTTAGAAATGCTACATGATTGTCATTAAAACATTACTTTTTGATCGGTTTCTTTAAGTCTCTGTGTGTAAATTGGTATTTATTTTCAAATCTAGAACTAGAAATAGGATTCAGGAAGAAACAGAACAGTGTTACCAAGGTAGCAATTACTGGATATTATTATGTAAAAGGTTCTTCAATAGACATTTTATAATTATTATTATATTTAGCCATGTAATTCTGTGAGCATATTAGTTTTCTATTATTTCGTAATAAATTTCCACAGACCTACTAACTTAAAACAAGACAAATTTATTCTTTCACGGTTACCACTAGCTGGAGTCTCTGCTCAGGGATGCGCTGGATGAAATCAGTGTTGGGGGAAGGGCTGTTGTCTTATCTGAGCCTAAGGGACCTCTTCCAATCTCACTGGTTTTTGGCAAATTCATTTCCTTTTGGATGTAGTAGTGAGAGCCTTTTTTCTTGTTGGCTGTCAATTGCTCTCAGCTCCTAGAGGTCCCTTGCAGCCCCCTGCAGTGTGACCCCCATAGGTGGCCACAGCATGGATATTTGCTGTCCTGCAGACCAGCAAGCATGCATCCCTCCAGTTTCTCCCTTTAGCTTCAGTCTGGCAAACCTTACTATGATCAGGGGTGACAATGCCATCACATTTTGCCTTATAATACAACCTGACCCAGGAGTGACTATCTTATATTTATAGGTTCCACCCACATTCAAGGGGTGGGGATTCTACCAGACAGGAACCCCAGGGGCAGGAAACCTGGGTGCCATTTTAGAATCTGCCTAATACGGCTGTGTACATATCCTTCCATTTTCCAGATAAGGGATTTAGGACTTAGAAAGCTTAGTGATTTGCTTAAATTCACACTGCTAGCATGTGGCAGGGGTAACAACAGTCTGATTTAAAAGACAGAGCTCATAACCATTATGTTTAACATCCTTTAGAGGCCTAATGATACAGTAACCAAATTTCCCTTAAGATAATTAATGAACTTTCTCAGTTTCAATTCTCAGATCTGTACAGAAGACTTTCAAATTTGTATTTTAAATCCTGATGCTTTGCTTGAGCAATAGGTCCCTATCTCTAGGCATCTTCTGCAATTTTATAATTTTATGACGCAGTTCAAAATCGACTCATCCAGAATCAATTTCAAGAAATTACCCCTCCGAAAGTCCCAATTTCTGTTAGGTGCATCACCATCTTCCTTGCCCATGTTGCCATCTCCGCACTGCCCTCTGCATCGCTGCACTGTGGACTAGTCGAGGGCTGATATCCCTCGTCTACCACGGGGCTCATCTACTGACAAGGATCCGTCAGTGCCTGTTTTTGTTTGGTGCCCAGGGCTACCCAGTAAGCAATTTTTTTACTTCTTGGTTTGAAATATGTCTAACATCCATCTGTTTGGCTTCATTCCCAGTGGCATTACACTTAGTAATGATAACGTATGATTCACCCTTCTTTTTTCCGGTAAGCATTCTTTTGTAATTATTTAGTAATGTATTAACTGGTTTCCAAATGCTGTAAGCATGTATAACTTTTACTCTGTGGTAGCATTTCAAATACATTTAATTTACTTAAAGAAGTAGAATCCAATAGTAAAAAATTAGTATGTAAAAATGAATTACAGAAATGTTGCCAACAATCTAAGATTAGAAGAATTACTATTAGTAATTAATAGATTAATTATTGAATTACTGTTTTATATATATAGGACCCACTTTTATAGCATAAGCCTCTTTTCTCCAGAAGAATGCTCCCTTTAGAAAAATTGTTTCTGGATATAAGTTAGTAAACTAATGCCTTTGGTAAGCTCAGGCAGCTCTAGATTTCTGAGCACCTGCAAGGACTTCCTGGGTTGAATGTTAGCTGATATGAATAAACACACCTAATATGCACCAGAATTTTATGATATTAAGGAAGCACACTGGGGAGCGGCTGTCTTTGTGGAGCCTAGAGCCAGGCTTCCTGAGTGTCCACTCTTCCTACTCACTGTCTCTGGTTTCCTGTCTGTGACCCTGAGGAAGATACTGACCATCTGTGTCTTGGCTTTCTTTTTTTTCTAAAAAGAAACAGCAATAATAGCGTCTATCTCACAGATATGTTAGAAGAATGAAAGGAACTGATAGTTAATTTAGGACATTCTATTCTACTTTGTAATCATTATATAAACAAACAAATAAGCAGAGGATGTTGGATATTTTAAAGATTAATTTTTCCTAGACTGTGCAAATGTAGTTCTAGTTTAAGGATATTTAAAAATACCCATTTAAAAGCTTCCCATTTATGACTCAATAAATAATGTAGAAACTTTGATTAATAATTATCCAGGACAGATAATGGAGATGTTTACAAAGCATTTTTTAGGAACAGAGAAAATGAAGTCTCATACTATTATCAATATTATATTAAAATTACCATGTTTATCCCTTATTATTTTATGTTATTAATTTTCCCATACCAGGTCCAATCTTTGGGGGGAACAAATTTCTTGAATGCTTTATCTTTAAGAAGACTTTTTTTTTTTTTGAAGAATTTTACCATGGTAGTTAAATTTCTCTAAACAACAAGCTTAGTTCAATAATCACAGGAGCAGAAATCAAATCTATTTGTTCACAGGAAGAGAGACAGTGGCACAGGAAGGGAGACACAGACTTGACCTGAACCTTTTAGCAACCTTGCATTAGGAGAGAGACAGCTTTATCGCTCCTAACTGCCAGCTGTGGGCTCGATGTGAGCTGGATATTTTTCAGATTAAATCAAAAGGCAGGAATTGGGTCATAAATCCTATGGAGTTCTGGTCAGGGAAATATACTGAGAAACAAAGCGAGATGGCTGCCCTGAGTGTTGCCTCCAGGGCCTGGCTAAAACAAACGGCAAGATACAAGTACAAAATTAAAATTGATATAATTAAGTTACAGAGTGATTTCAGTCTCAAGGTCCCCATTCAAAGACTGTGCTTTTGGTTTCAAAGTTACCCACAACAAAATTTCTTTGCAGAGTCCCCATTTCCAGGATCCACTGAAAATTCTTTCCTTGGGCTCAGTAAGGCCATTGGGATTTGTCAGCACTGACTAATTTTACAGCTATTAGATAAAATGATAAGGCAGCTGGGTCACTTGAAGGCAAAGCGTCCAACCTGGGATTTCGCCGGCTTAAAGAAAATAAAAGCGATGTGGGAAAGAGCAAGTCCCACGGAACAAGATGAAGAAAAGCGAGGGGAAAGTAGACGGACAAAAAAGACATTTAAAGCAAGGAGTCTCCCAGTGTCTTATTTTCATTTGAAAGCTGTAGCCAGGAGCAGAGTTTCACTTTGTTTCGGCAGGTTAGAAATATGTCATTAGTTTTTATTTTACTCAAAGTCAGTATGAGAAACATATTGATAATATGAGATTCTCCCTGCTCTCTCCCCTCCATGCTCTGGCCTTTCCCTTACACTCAGATCCTCCTCTGCTCATCTACTTTGTCTTCTCTCTAGGGGAACGTTTTGAAAGTTGGCTAGAAACAAATGAAAAGTACATTCTCCCTGACAAGTGTTAAATATATTGATCCAAGTATCTAGTGCAACAAATGTACTTGACATCTTGGGGGCATGAACCAAATATCCACTGACTGAGTGATCATTTCCACAGGCCTGAATTTTAACACGTTTAATATTGGAGTAACTGGAGTTCGATGGAAAACAAATATTCATGCCATATACAATTTTGAAAATATTGAAGGCTCCCCCGGGCCATGAATTATGAATTATTTAAATAGCTTATCATAAAGCATGGCCAGTTATTTTCTTATGTAAGGTGTTTCTAGACGCTGTATCAATGACTCTCAATGATGGCAAGTCTCTTGATCACTGGTATATTCAAAGTGTATTCAATGTAATGCTATGCTACATTTTATCATGTAAATAGAACTCTTCAAATATTCAAATAGAATCAGAAATTCCAGGCAGCATGGCATTATCAAAACAAGGATGAAGGAGTGTGTCATGAGCAGGGAGAGAAGGAGTGAGGAGACATAGCTGGAGGGCGCCCAGCCTGCCTTCACCCCGGACATCAGTGGTGCTGGGGTTTGTGCCCAGGGGGTGAGGAGCACTCTGTGCAGTGAAGAAGGCAGTCTCTCCTTCAAGAAGATGGTTAATATTGTCTTGCCTTGAACTAAGACAAGAAGTCTGGTCTGAATTCAAATATCTTTTGGAATGTATTTCTTGTGGCCACTCTGCACCTGCAGAATGGTCTCCGATCCAAACTTGGGGTCCGGCGGAGAGACGGATGATAGCACACACACCAAGAGGTGGGTAAGGGGCTTGCTCTCACACAACAAGGCTTTCTGGGGATTACAAGGTGGGCCTCCCAAGTCGGGATGAAGTTTCTTGAGAGGGGAGGGAAAGGAGCCTGGCTAGGTTTTAGGGTGGTTAGTGGGTGGGGTTGGGCTGAAGGGTCCAGTGTGTGGGTCTGGGCTTGTGTGCTTGAATTTCCCACTATTTCAAAAGGAAGGGACCCCCAATCTTTCTTATCAGCATGCTCAAATATGAGGCATCAAGAGAAGAGACAGTGAGGTTTAAAAGTTACCAGCAAACATCAGAAAATAGAATCAGACCCCTTACTGTAAATTGCCAGTCAGTGAAGGCATATTTGCATTATTCTCTTCTATGTGAGCTTACTGCTTAAGTCCTCTCAATATGTAGGCACTGGCCTTCACTGTGTTTAGGTAGTGAGATAAGTGGGGGCACCAGGCAGATAAGTGTAGGAGAGGGAGGATGGTCCGGAAGATGGCGTTATGCCCGCCTCCAGCATAAAGGGGCTTTACTTCCTCAGTGCCAGCAAGAAACTGATTAGAACCCGACAGCCACAACTGTGTGGTAGCGACAAGGACCTAACCTGACATGACCTAGTGCTCATTATAATTTAATTCGCATTGCAGTTTAGGTCTCTTCACAACCCCGTGGGTTTGTCTGTGTGCATCATGGGTAAGGACATGCACGAAAGGCGGGAGACGTGACTGGAGCCGTCAATCAATCAAGAGACTGCCCTTAGGGTATAAAACAGGAGGGTCCAAGCTGGCATCCGCTCCGGGATTAACCTGCCTCCTGTTCTTAGAGGTAACCTTTTGCTGTGCTTATCAAATCTTTAAAATCTGTAACTACACAGAATTTGTCTCCTGTCCAAATTCTTCTCTTTTGGGCAAGACAAGAACTGAGGCCTTCCTCTTCTGGGGTAACAACTCTAGCACATTCTTCCATGATTTTGACTACTTATGGATGTTTCAAGGTGCTGCCACCAAGGAACAGCCTGCTTTACACTCCCAGTGCCTCTCAAGTTTTACTTTCTCCACCAGGTCAGCCTCTCTCTCTCACTGTCCCACCCTCCACCAGCTCCTGCACCTTGCCCTTCCTTAATTATTATTCTTTCAAAAAACAGGTCAAATCTCTGCTTCTGTAAAGTCTACTTGTAATCTTTTATGTCCTTGTCAATTTCTATACGTAGTTTTATTTGTAAATCCCAGGAACAGCTGATGGTAATAATTGCATGTTTTTTATTTGTAGAAATAAGTATTGAGTGTCTGGTATATAACAGACGCTGTGCTAGGTTCTGAATAAAACATAGATTCGGCATCATAATTAGACATGATGGCTATGATGTTATTACAGGCAAGCTTTTGTAACAGGAGGGCGACTTTATGGAAGTCTCCTTAAAATAGGGCATACTGGAGTTTAATTTTGAATGACAAATATTTATTTAAAATATTTAATCTTTTATTATTAACATAAAACTTAAAATTCTGTACTTTAAAATATCAAGTAGCTTACCATTGTACAAACTGAATAATATATTATTTGTTTTGTTTGTATCTAGACATTTTTACAGCTTAAAAATAAATCTGACATCAATTACATAGAAAGAAAAAAATCCATTAATTTACCTGAACAGCATTTTATGTGTGTGATTCTTAGATTAAGTGACTTTTCAAATGGTAGTGACTGACACACGATAACTACAATTACTTACAATCGTCTAAAAAAATTATAAGAAGGTAAGCTGTGAAAATTACTTTTCACTGAAAGATACTTTTAACCAAAAGGCTTAGCTTTAGTTGGGCCAAATTTTCTCCCTTTTGTTCTTTTTAAATGTTAATACAAATTAGATAATTTCTTTTATCTACAGATGATCATATTGTGTTCAAAATGACTTCTCTATATTTCTATTTTTCAGAAAGAATCAAAGTTGTAAAGTTTTTTACATTTAATTTTCTTAATAGTTCACATAAAATAATTGTTTCCATTGAAATATAATTTACAACCTTTGAAATTGATGTGAGCTGTATTTATGGCTTCGTATGTAGAAACAGTTAGTTTAAAAATCAATAGAATGAGAAACAAATGTATTTTGGGCCCCACATCCACATGAAACACACCAAGAAGAGCAGTCCTGACATCATTTCAAAAGCCCTTGACCATCACCTGCGATGTGGTGGTCACTGTAACTGACATACGATATAGGGTAGGGAAGCAACATTCACCAAGCCCAAAGGTGTCTCTTTGGCGTGAGGATTAATTTAGGTTGATTATTTTTTAAGAAACAGAAGACTCAGGAAGTACCTTTGACCTTTCTTCTAACTGCCTACCGAGATTTAGCTAGAGGGCTTGCTCCCAGAGCAGAGCTATCACCAGAGATAAGTGCAAGGACTGTGAGCTAGGTGTGGTCGGGGGAGCAGGGCCTAGAGATCAGAGTCCACTCAGTGTCCCACAGTCTCTGCAGGACCCAGAAAGCATTTACTAACTAAATATTTGCTATTTCATCTCCATGTGAATTGCCTTACTTCTCTCTGAAGTCCCAAATCACTTCCCCCAATATTCTCTTTTGTCTTTAGCTGAAGATAGTATTTAAGGTAAGGGTTGCAGATATTTTGGTCAGCTTCTTTCTCAGTTTTCCTGAGTCTCTCCCAAGTATATATGTTATTAAACTTTTATTTGATTTTCTCCTTAATCAGTCCCATGTCAATTTAATTCTTAGACCAGCCAGACGAACCTGCTAGGGGAGAGAAAAATTTCTTCCTCTTCTATAACAGAAAAATTAGAAATGTTTAAAGGCACAAAAGAATTATGTCACAAAAAACGATCTTGACGTTTCAATATAATTTTAGCAAAAGATATGAAATATAGCAAGTCAGAGATTAAACAGATGTGTGTAATTATGAAAACTGGACAGGGCACAACTATTGAAAGAATGACATAGCATTGAGGACAGGACAAACTGGTTACAACCAAGATGGCAGAAGATTCAACTTCCAGTAGACCTTGAGCTTCATGGCACAGCCACAGGTGCCATGACAGTTCCTAGGCTGACCATAAAAGGTCAAAAAGTAGGTGTGGGGGCATGTTCCTTGAAATCCTCCCCTCTTCCCTAACATAGTTGGAATAATCTTCCTACTCATTAGCATGTGAAATTACCGAGCCCATAAAAACAGCTCCAAAACGAACAACTCTGAACCTTGTGGTCATTCTCCTGCCTTCTGAGGGGGCCCCACACTCTGCCTATAAAGTGTGTATCTACCTATATTTTAAATTAAATACCCCCACCCCTCTCGGTCTTTCTCCCTCTCACCTTTTTGAGATGGCCCAAATTCTGACTATGGAATGTGCATCTCCTAAGCGGCTCTCCCTTCGGAGTGTGACAGACAGTGTTTCCTACTCTGTCTACCTCCAGAGAAACTTGGTTTCACTTTACTATACCTTGCTCGTGAATTCTTTCCTGTGCAAGGCAAGCACCTATTCTCCAGCAACACAGGTTCTTGCTTGAGCAGTACAATCTTTTATTTTTAACTCCTTGGGATGTTTCAATTGCATTTCTAAAAATAATATTTTCTTTGCACATGCAATTTTGTGCATCATTGCCCCTAATCGCATTTTTAAAATGCATGCTGTGAATATTTAGCCCTAAAGCATACCATGAACTTTTTAAAATGGAGCATGCTTTGATTGCTCTGACTTCTTCATTTTCTCCATGAAATGATAATCCCTCATGTATATACTATGAAATGAACAATGCTAGAGGAAGACTCCAGCCCCCAGATGGCCTGTCCGGTTTTAATTCTCATAACGTGCATATTTAACAAAAAATGAGGTCGTGCTTATCTCTAATCCCTAGGCAATCCCGAGGCAGCAGAAACATAAGGGCTATCAACATTTCAGGATCACAAGAGCTTGGGACTGCAAGGGGGGATTTCCTCCTCTTCTACATTCTTCATTAATGCTTATTTCAAACATTCTTGAAAAAAGATGCATTCCTGCAATTTGTAATTTCTATAGCTCTCTCATCAATGTTCTGCTGATTTTTCTTGAATCTTAAAGTCAGATAAGATGATATTTATTTATTCATTCAAAAAAGTATTCATTGAGCTTCTTCTAAGCAACAGATACTATGCTAAATGCTATAGTTGAGTGTATACAGAGGGTCTCAGAAAAAACAATACACAGATAAATAAATGAAATGATTATACATTGTGATATGTGCTGTGAAAACCAATCACAGGGCTGGGATGCACAATAATAGCAGGGTCAGTCAGGCTGTCTCTGTGAGGTAGCTTTTAAATTAGGCAGTGAAGGATTAGATTATAGAGTTTAGGTTAACTATGGCCCACTGGCCAGACACGGCCCACTGCCCGACTTGTAAGTTGTTGTTGGAACATAGCCACACTCTTCCGTATGCATTGTTTATAGCTGCTTTTGCAGGACACCAGCAGAGCTGAGTGGTTGCAACAGACACTGTATGTCCTACCCATCTGAAAGTCTTTGCTATGATACAATCCTTTTACGAACCAAGGGTTTGACCTTGTAGAAGGTGCCGTGCATTCAAAGAATGGAGAAGAGGCTTTCCAAGCAGAAGGAATCTTAGGGACAAAGTGACTGATGCGGGTTAAAAAAAACAAAAAGCATGGCATATTAAAGGAATTGAAAAAAAGCCAGGTAGCAAGAGGTCGAGTGGCGGGGACCATGGGAGCAAGGTTACCCTGAGCCTCGGGGGCTGGAGCGAGCAGTTTGGGTTTTTAATTCTTAGTATTACAGAAGGCCGATGGAGGGTTTTGAGAGGAGAGTGATGTGATCTGATTTATTGTTCAGAGACTTCACAGCTAATCCTTGCCTACTATGTGAACATTGTAAGCCATTTATAGTCATAGATCTATGTCATCCTTACATATTATAAAGTAAGTATATTGTTTCCCCTGTTTTACCAAAAAAGAAGAAAAAAAAAAACAAACAAAGAATACAACTGTTTAGATTGCTCAACATGACATCATGCAAATGGTGGAGGAGAGAGGAGGGATGTGAATCCACACATTCTTGATCCAGAGTCTGTGCTTTTAACCACTGGCCTAAACAATCTCACTTGTCCAGATGGCTAGAGTGTTGTGTACACTGTGACGTCTAGAGGGGATGGTGTCTGCATGTGTATGTGTGTGCGTTTGTATGTGTGTGTGCGTTTATAGAACAGAAGTGGAGAAACGAGTATCTTAGGAGACTGTGGACATAGTAAATGTGTAATAAATGTAGTGACCTGGCTATGAGACTGAACGTTGAATGAGAAATGGTGAAGTGAGGAGAACTGAAAAGGGCACCCTAGATTTTTCAGCCTGGAGACTCCTGTTGTGAACAGACCCGCTTAGCCAGTAACATACTACATTTCAGAAACTATAATTGGGTCCACAAACAAGAACAATTGTATTTAATCCTATGATTCTCTTTTTTCCAGAAAGATAACATCAGTATGACTGAACTACAGCAGAAGACTCATTTCTTTCTGAGTCTTCCTTTAATTTTTTACTTTCTGGTCTACCCCAAATTTCAGCTACAATAATGTATTCTATTTCTACATTAAAACTTGCCAGAAGATTAATATTGCATTGTATAATGTATTCATTTTTTGTCTTTCATTAATTATAGTTGTCCTTTTCTGACTCAAATACCTGCCAAAGAATACATTATCACATAAAATTGTAATTTCTGTTCTTGAAACTAGGTGATTTGCTTTCATATATAGGTCAGAGAAACCATTTTGATAACGTTAGAAATAAGGCATAATAGGTTATATATATATTTTTTTCATAAACATAGATGGCCTGCCATTGGATATACTGAATTAGAATAAACAAATAAGAGTTGACTATAATGAATTATTAGCTATTCTGGCAACATAATAGCAATTCTCTTACTCTCTTATGGAGGGAATAAGGATCTCCAACAATATTGATAAGATCAAAAAAGGTAAAAGGAAAGTGGAATGGTCTTTAAACTAAAGAACATAAAAAATTTGAGTCCTCTTTTAAGAGTTAATGTCTGCCATTTCATCTTTGAAAAGAGAGATAGTGTAAATAAAAAGATCGTGGTTTCCACGGGTTTGGGGAGAGGGAGGGAGGGAGGAATGAACACATGGAGCACAAGGGATTTTTAGGGCAATGAAATTACTCTGCATGATACTATAGTGGTGGCTACATGCCATTATGCCTTTGTCAAAGCCCATAGAATGCACAACATTAAGAGTGAACCCTAGTATAACTATGGACTTTGGTTGATAATAATGTGTCCATGTTGGTTCTCCAATTGTACCAAATATGCCACACTGATGAGGGATGCTGAGGGTAGGGGAGTATATGTGTGGGTGGGGAGGGCTACGTGTGAACTCTGTATTTTCTGCTCAGTTCTGTTGTGAACCTGAAAGTGCTCTAAAAAATAAAATCTATTAATTAAAAAAAGTGAGATACTGTATAGTAAGATAATTTTTCAGTATTAGAAATTTGAGTAAATTACAGAAGAATGTTTCTCTCCTATAAGAAGACAAATACACTGAATTATGAGCATTAAATTATCTGCAACTCAATGTTGGTCTCTTTTTCTTTTTTCCATGTCTGGATATACGGGATTCTTAAAATTCTATAAATATTTAAAAATGTTCAACATATTCAATGCTAGATTTTTTTGAACTTGACACTTTGCAATAAAATAAACCAGAGAAATAAGTATAATGCAAATTAATTTTAATCTATTTGTTGGTTGAAGATTAATAAATTAATACACCATAGGCAGAATAATTAACTACTATAGTTTTTTTATGTAACAATCATACTGAGGTGTGCATGACACAAATTCAGATTTTTCACTAGAGTGTTGCATTCTATTTTTCTGTTTATGTGCAAATAAAGTTGAATGTACTAGGTTTAATTTAGTACATGTTTTATTTGATCAGATGTTTTGCATTTTAATTCTGCATTATAATTCTAAATCCTATAAATGTTGTGTAGTATGATAAAGGGAAGATAAGATACTATTTTAATGACAGTCTTGGGATGAATTTAATATTTTTTGTAACCCAAAATTATAAATTAATTTAGATTTTCAAATAGGTGACTCATAATATTATTGCAATAAATTTTAAACTATCATTTTGATGCGCTGTTTCACCTGAAGATTTGGTGCATAATTTTCAGGTTATATTGAGTTTTACTAATCAAATAGCATTATAATAAAATAATGTCTTGAATAAAAACGTTCATATTTCTTTCATCTAGGCATGGTTACATGCACACATGTGCACACAGATTCATTTATAATTTGTTAAGGCAGGACTCTAAAGTACAGTCTAAAGTTATTTATTCAAATGAATGCACTCTTAAAACCATACCTCAAAAATAGCTAGTAGAGTATTTGGAAAGATTGTATAATATTTTTAAATTTTTCATCTGTATTTTAGATACAACAAGATTTCATTTGCGAGTCATAAGCCACTCATGGGTATTGAATCTACCTTAAAAAAATGTTTGAATGGAGAGAGACAACACAAACCCTTCCAAACAGTCACAATGTAATTAACTGAGAGTAAATTGTGAACAGGAAGAATATTTTCTCCACACAAGCCATGTTTCTACAAAGGTGGAATAAATAGCTTCAGATTTGTTCTATTGTCCCCAAGTGAGGAGTGGGTTGTAAATCCCTTACACTTTACCTTAGCATTATTTGGTCCTGTCTTCATCTCTGTCTAAATCTGCGCTCATGTGTATGTGCCAAAGCTGCCAAAATACAATAATGTCCAAAACCTTAAACGTGTGAAATAATTGAGAAAATTTCTTGACCGGAAAACCCTCTCGCTATCCAAAATCTTATTCTAGTTATGTACTGTTGGCAAAAGAGTATTCTTTTACTTCTTTCACTTTAGAAAAGAGACATTTTACATTTAGAACTGTGGATGTGTGTTCTGAATCTATGGAAATTTTTGATAATATTTGGAATTAAAATTTTGCCTGTTTTTATTCATTTTTTCTCATGTATTTATGAGCTAATGTTTCTTATTTCTCCTATTTTCATTTCGTTTCTTGAATTGTTTTCTCATTTTTTTTTTGTATTGAATAAGTCATAGCCTACCATTATACTGTTAATAAATGCTACAGTTTCATCTTCTCAATAACACTTTAATTAAGGCAGGCTTGTATTATATTTTAATACATCCTTCTGCTTAATTACAAACTAATGACTTGAATTCTTTTATGAAAATGGTTATAGATAGTTACATATATGTACGTGTATATGTAAGTATACTCATTAATGTACTTATAAAATGAAACAGAAAATGTCACAACATGACATTTGGCTTAAAGGAAGCCAAACTGGTATCAGAAGTGTAGAGAATATAAATCTATTTTTTTCTTTCTCAATTTGGTCTTGGAGATCTAAGAAACTCAAAACAATGATTATTTTCAGTGCTTTTATCAAATATGTGCAGCATTTTGATTCACTACTTCTGGGAGCGGTGAGTTGAATGACAGACTCGAATGTCGTGAGTAACAAAATTTCCGATCTTTGTTGGAAAACTGGGGAGGATGACCCTCGCGAACCCCCTCTCCTGCTCCCGGGAGAGTTTTGCCCTTAGGGACCTGGGCTGCGTGGAAGCAGATCTTTGTCAACCTTGCAGCTCCTCAGCTGACACCGGCTGCAACTGTCACTGCAGCTCTAGGGCTGACATTTCTCATATGAATGTAGCCATTCTCATTCTCGTCCATGATGCTTTATGTCAATTAAACAATTCAGGCCAAATCATACGTGTAAGCTTTTTAAAAAGTCCGTTGGTACCAGACTGCTTATCGTAAACCGAGCAGACGGAGTGGAAGAGCTTCCGCCCCGCGGGCGCGTCCCGGAGACGATGGAAGTGACGCTTTCGGTTCCTTCATCGGCTGGCTTCCTCCCCAGCTCTGAAAACGTACATCCACTGACGGCTTTTAATTTACCAAGTTTAGGCACTATTTGCTGATTTCTTAAGAGAGAGGAGAACTTGGCTTTTTTTTCCTTTTCTTTTTTTACCTTATTTCACGCATCCTATCTATATATTTATATGTATCGATATCACAATTTTAAGCTATTTTGATCAATCCAGTTGCATCTTTTTAACTATCAATAATGCTCATTGCAGGCACAGGTATTTATTTATAATATTTATATTCATATACAAAATTTTAATTGTTTTTCAATTTTCTTTTCTCCATATTGTGCATGTTTCTTTCTTTCTTTCTTTCTTTTTTTTTTGTGTGACCGTTATCAGATCCTCACCTCTGCTACATCATATCAACTAGTCTATCCATGAGTACCCATCTTTCTTTTTCGTGGAGTCCTTTCTCCTGCAGCTTTCCATCCCACAGCCCCAGCCTGCCCGGTTGATCTCTGAGCCTACCTGAGCAGCTCTGTGATAGGACCTGCCTTCCCTGCTCTCCTGTGGTCACACCACTTCCCTGGACCCCTCGTCTCCCCTTTTCTTTGTTGACTGTCTCTCTTTCCTGAGTTCTACCACTTAGTATCACATCAAGAATGACTGGAGTTCGAGATGGTTCCTGTAACACACATGGTCAGGGACATTTCCCTGAAGAGGCGATCTTTGATCTGAAGCTTGAGCCATGCAAAGATCTGGAAAGAGTGAAGCATTAAAAGCTCCTGAGGAAGTAGTGTGTAATGCGTGTTAGTAACAGAGGGAAAGGTACAGTCTAGTTATGGGAAAACTCTGAATGGTAGCTTCCAAGGTCCAAGATTTACTCAAACAGGTCATTTAGGGGCTTGTAGTCCAAGATATGAGTTTCGGAATTTATTTTTATTTCAGTGAGATGCCACTGGGAAGTTTTAAGCTAAGGAGTGATCAGAGATATTATTACAATACTGGAGAAATGATGAGGGCAAGCCTTTCTGGTGACCTGCATTTCTTCATCTGAAGAAAAAAAAGCTGCTAAAGTAGACAGAAGAAAGATTAAATACATTTCAACTATCTGGACTAAGGGCATAGGTATTTCTAGTAAAAAATATTTTTTAATAGTAGCAAATGCTAAAACATTATGTTAGATAACAGCTCTAAAAAATAAATTCAGCAAAAACATATGCCCAGAATATGCAGACGGGGAAGAAATGAATGCAAATGCAGAAATTTAATTTTTAAAATTTTGACAATGAATTAAAAGGCAAAAACTGTCAGCTTGATGGGGAAGTACAGTTGAGAAGGGGTTTGGGGATACAGATGCCCAGAAGGATGGCACAGTAGATACTGAGGAAGCAGGAAGTAGACAGGTTGAAAATGAAAGTAGCAAATGGAGAAAATGGAAATCCAGGTAGGTGTTTGGACAAGAATCCATGTAAAGATTGGTAGACTGAGAATTCAGACCACTTGAGGATGAGCAACCTTGCATATTGATCTAGAGAGATTTTGAGAAAAGGAAGAACAGGAAACAGATGTCCATTGAGTAAGGAGTGAAGACAATTAATGTCTCTTATTCACATAACCAATACACCGAGCCTTTATTTGCTAGACATATGCTAGGTACTAGGGATGTTGTAACAAGACACATATTCTGTTCTCAAAACCTTCATTGTTAGTACAAGAGGCAAAGAATTAATAAATGTTTCATTGCACTGGCAGAATCTACAAGACAATATGGGTACCCAGGGATGGAGTGACTCTTCGGATTAAGGTGGAGAGCTAGGGGAGGGTGTCACAGAGTGGGTGGGAATTTGCTGATTTCCTGAAAAAGATTATGTGCTCAACAGTAGGCACAGAGAGGGTCAGACAAGGGAATTCCTGATAGAAATGATACTTTTTGACAGTAAAAAAAAACAATATTAGACTTTGGAAAGTTCAAGTTTTGTAGTATGGGAGGCCCTCAAGAAGTTCAGAAGGTGAAGGCAGAAAGCAAAGGCTAGGTTATGAACTACCACAAGCAGTATGCATTAGCATTTAGGTATTGTTATAGGCGATCTTGAATATCAATCAGATTTTTTTATTTAGAAATATTTGTTGATCAGACTAGAGTGATGCTTTTCAGGGCTGAACGGGAAGGGATTGAGATTGGAGGCAAACACTGTAACACTATAAGAATATTTTAAAATAGAATAACTAAACAAGAGCAGTGGGAAGGGAAAGAAAGTCTTTGAGTAATATTTAAACAAAATGAATAGGATTTGGGATTGACTGAGTGTGGGTGGAGCTGACCTGGAGAAGTTGAAGACGCCTGTGTTTCTCATATAAGCAGCTGAGAGAATAATGACTCCCTTAAGCTAAGCTGGGGATGTGATGTAAGAAAAGCTATTTTGGTGGTCCAGACAAATGATGGAGCTGGGAGTCAGGAGAGATATTTTGGTGGGGGAACGGGGTGGAGAAAAAAGAGAGAAAATGAGGTGCCTTTCTTGTGTGCCAACTACGTACTAGGAGCAATGCTAAGACTTTTGGATATTCTGATTGGTCACACAGAAGGTGTGTGTGAGAAGGTTTTCCTTCTCACTTTTACATTTAAGTAGTCTACGGGCTCAGAGAAGTTTTTGCCCGATTTACTCTGGCTATTAAGTACTAGAGCTGGTTTACAATTACGTGTCTGATTCACTGGTACTCTGCTCTCATTTTGTTATATATAATTTGGAGGAATGTTTGTATATAGTTACTATTTGAAGGCATGGGAAATATTAACTACTATATATAAAAATACTAACTACTATATATAAAATAGATAAGTAAATTTCTTCTGTATAGCACAGGGAACTATATTCAGTATCTTGTAATAAACTTTAATGAAAAAGAATATATGTGTGTGTATATATATATATATACACACACATATATACACACATGACTGGGGCATTATGCTGTACACCAAAGATTGACATATTGTAACTGACTATACTTCAATAAATAAAAAATAAAATAAAAAATTGAAGGCATGGGAATCTGAGGCCACATGGAGACAAATGCAAGAGCATTTAGCATTAAAAAGAAAAAGATTTAAGAATACGAGTATTGAGGAGCATCCGGAAAAGGCTGAGTTAATGGCTGGAGGGTAAGAAAAAATAAAAACACTATAGTGATGTCAAAGATGCCAAGAAAGGAGAATATTTAAATGAGGGAATATAATTAGTGTCAAATGCCATGGAGAAAGGAAGTTCTGTAAACAAACTCATTGCACTTGAAGCTTCCTAAACTCAAGCACAGTTTATATGCTGGTGGGACAGAACCCCAGCTGTAAATAGTAGATTCACTATAACTGGTAGATGAACAAGAACAGACATTTAGTTCAGGCAACTCTTGAAAGAAAGTTGGTTACAAGAGAGAGAGAAACGGCTAGAAGGGGATACAGAACTAAAGAAGATGTTTCTCGGGTAGTTACTTAATAAAGAGGAGGACGTTGGGGCAGCTGTGGAGTGAGAAAGAGGAAAGATGTGGGAAAGAGGGGTACATAATATAGCAAAGTCTTGGAGGAACAGAGAAGGAAGGGCTAGGATATAGAACCCTGGCAGAGGTAGGGATTCATTTCAGTGAGAATTAGAGCATTGCATTTTCAAGGCATTCAAGAGGAGGCTGAGTAGAGAACAGATATAAATAAGAATGTAGGTGTGTGCTATGTCAAGAGAATTTACTCCTTATGGCTTCTATTTTAATCTGGAATTCGGAGGCAAGGTGATCTTCTGGGAGTGAGGAGATGGATGTGAAATATAGCACTTTAAGAGTGTTGGAAAGAAAAAAAGTGTTGCTGGTCTGGAAAAGCTGTTCTGAGAAAATGAAACAAACAAACAAACAAAAAACCCTCCAAAAAACAGTGTACTAGAGAAAAGAAATGGTGTCCTGGTCATTGTGTCACATCTCCAGCAGTTCAAGAGAGCAATCACACCTTGGCATGGACGGCATCCAGTGAGGGCTTTGACTAAACCATAAAGAAAGTATTTGAGCTGTACAGTAGGAGGTTTGAGTCGGCAAGTAAGGAAGAGAAACCAGAGAAGAGTTGATAGACAGGGTCACTAACCCAAGGTTCAAGGTTAGGCCAAGGGTGGGAGTTCCAGGAAACAGAGCTCATGCAAGTTAATACCAACTCTGCAAGGGAAAGAATTGTAGGGAAGGCTAGATGTGAGAGACTTACAATTTTGGCATAATAATATAAGGAAATTTTTGGAAAATCAAGAAGAGATGAATAAAAGAGACTTCAGAATGTAAAAGTCCAATTGAATCTTGAATTCATGTTCACCCAATACGTGAATTTTCATATGACTTTCCCAGGAAAACTTTGGCAACTGGGAAGTGGTCACACAGTGGACCCTGAGTTGAAGTCTTTGAAAGGGGGTATTAAGAGAATCAAAACAGAAACACATTCTAACAGCAGCAAGGGCTTTCTTGAGATGGTTGACCACCATGTTTAGCAGGTAGAGGTAATCACAATGAAAATTAAAATCAAATTATTTAACTTTCCTTTCACACAGTTTCACATGGTTTTACTGTAGTTTTACTTTCAGTAACATTTCAAGAATGTAAAAATACATATATATTTGTATTTAGAGAAGAAGACTAGGAGTATATAAGATCCTAGTAGACCTTAAATATTGTCTACTGTAGTCACTAGCCTCCTGGACTGAAGGTCACAGGGCCCCTCAAGGGAGCCCTCTCTACACAGCTCTATCCCTCCAGGTTTTGGTGATTGCTAGCTCCTTTCTCCTCATTAGAGCCTGGGAGTAATAAAATCTCCTCTGTTACTAGCCGTAGGACACCACACTATCCTTTATGGTTTCTCTGTACCTTAACTGTATAGTCCTAAATGCCCCTATGAATTATCCTTAAATTGTCCAAATTTGAGCGTGTCATCTGTTTCCTACTGGGATCCTGACCGAGACAGAATCAAAACTACTATTGTTAACCACAATGTGCTTTCATGAGCTTGCAGTATTTAGGCATATCCTACTTTTACAGTGTATTATATCTTTAAAGGTACATTTTATTAATTAAAAAAAGTTTCCATTCTCATTTTAATTTCATTTAGTACAAGGCAAAATTCCAAATGTAAATCGATCTATGCTTCAACGAGTTTATACTAAGTAAGGTTCTTGGTAGCACAGTGCATTCTTCACTCTTTGGCTCGTGAGATACCTAGAAATTTGTAATGAGATTCTCTAGGTACAGATATATGTGTCCATCTTTAAAAACATTTTAGTCAATAGAGTTGGTTGGAATGTTTATGTTGACTTGCCAAAAGGCCAGAGGCTTTTGTCTTGGCAAGAATGGAGGGATATTTGAATATAGGATACAGCAGTTACCATAGAAGAAAGAAATCTCTTCTCAGGAACTCTTGCTAAATGGAAAGCAGGTTGATCACTTTTGATGCTGCAGATGATCGACGGGAAAGAAGGACCATCTGCCAGAACCTAAGTGTTAATTCTTGAAATAGCCTCTTCTTTTGGCAACTAACTAAAGGATCACTTGGAAGATCATAGAAGGCAATGAAAACAAGTCTTTTTAACAGAACATCTTTATTCTGAGCTGAAATCCATTAACGTTGAAACATATTGTATTCAAATTCATAAACAAATAATCGTATAAGAACTGGTCCTCTATTTCATCCTTAACTGATTTTAATCCTTTAGAGTGATCTGCAGCCTAAAATGTTAATTCTTTTTTTTTTTTCAAATGGGCATCTTTTTCCTTCAAGGTAAGAATAAGGTTAAACATTTAGATCTCTAAAACCAGTACCAAATGTGTGGCTGTATTTTATATCTAGACGTTTACTCTGCACGTGTTTGTGTACTTATCCTCCCCCCCCCGGGCTCCGTCCCCCACCCATGCTGTCATTGGCTTCCCCAGAGCAATTCTCCCCTTCTTGATCCTGTGCCAGGAGCTGAAATACAATGCCAGCAAGGCTACCAACAACCTAGGTTTGAGCGGGACATATTCAGATTTGAACTTGAAATGTAGTGTTTCCTATCAGCTCAGACTTATCTTACAGGAAGAGGGAGCAAAGTGGTGAGGGACCAGGAGTCCTCAAAGTGGGGAGAAGAAAGAACTTCCATCAAGAAGAGGGCTGAATAGAGTGGGGAAACTCTGCACTGACTGTTACCTGTAAACAGCCCCCCATTTATGGTTCTGGACACTTAAAGCTCCAATCCAGACAAATGAAGAGATTGCTGAAACGGAGTATGGCAGAGGGCTAGGATGCTATGGAAACGCATAGGAAGGTCTGTAACACAGACAGGCTTTGTCAGGAAAGCACTCCCAGCAGGAGTGAGCTCTGAGCGGAGTTCTAAAGGAAGGGGCTGACTTGGCCAGCAGCACGCTGCAGAGGCAGTCCAGCAAAAGGAAGCATTGGGTACAGAGACACAGGATGGAAAAAACAGGACCAGCTCAGTGAACAATAAACACCACGGTATGTCTGGAGCATAAGGCATAGCAGGCAAGTGCATTCAAGGGAGAGGAAGGTTGCTAAGAGATGAAACTGGACAGGTAGGTGGGTCAGGTCACCGCACAGCTGGAACTTGCTGTATAGGGAAAACTGACGAGGACTAAGAGCAGGAGGAGAAATGACCAGCCTTGTGATTTATAATGATAATTCTTGAAGTAATATAAAGCATCTATTGGTTGGTTAAAAAGTGAAGAGTGTGACAGAAGTGAGCAGAAATGTTACGGGGCCTCACTTCAACTAGAAAATGATGAGGGTCTGAATCAGTGCAGTATTGGTGTGGCAAGGGGAACAGGAACAGTGATGAATTTGAGAAACATTTGCTAGGTAGTCAGAGAATTGGGGGCACTGGGCAGATAAGGTGGAGGAGAGGGAAGATGGTCCGGAAGATGGTGGGATGCCCGCCTCCAGCATAAAAGGGCTTTACTTCCTCTAAATGAGCACCAGCAAGAAACCGGTTAGAACCCAACAGCTGCAACTGCGTGGTAGTGACAAGGATCTAACCAGACGCGACCCAATGCTTGTCGTGATATAATGAGCATTGCGGTTTAGGCCCCCCTTGTGAGTTTGCCTTTGTGCATCATGGGTAAGGACATGCACAAAGGGGCCAAACTTGACTAAGCATTGCAGGGGCAAGAGCTGTTAATCAATCACGAGACCGCATCTAAGCGAGGGTGTAACAGAAGGAGGCCAGCAAAGATGGAGGCTTTTTCTTCCCCTGGACCAGCTCACCTCCCATTCTTGGAGGTGTTCTTTCCCCTTGCTAATCAATCAGACCTTCAAAATCTTTGCTACCCCAGGCTCCATCTCCCGGCTGAATTCTTATCTTTCAGGTAAGACAAGAACTGGGGTATTTTCTTTTCTCCTTTTGGGGTAACACATCCATGAGCTAATCTGGTTGAATGTTCACGAGCAGGGCTGGCCACCTGTGGGACTGGGGCAGGAACCATGCTTTCTTCCAAACACTCTTTCTTTCCAAACAATATTGAGAACAGGACACCAGTCAGTTTCTCAGCAAATGGTCCTCTTGTACACATGTTTGTTTTTCTTTACCTAGCTAGCCAATTATTTCACTCAGAGAAAATCTTCCTGCTAGAAAGTCTTATTTTTTATTCTGATAACTGGATACATCAGTTTTGTGTAATTATATCTGGAAAACATTTAAAAAATATTCTATAACCACAAAAGAATAATACAGTTGAGAGATGATAATTTGACAACTTCTACTGAATTAAAAAGTATGATTGTTTAAAAACTTGGATAGTGTTTCTATTACCTCTATATCAGAGTATAATAAATCTTTTCCTTTTTATTTTTTGTCTTTTTTTCCCTATGCTTTAGTTTTAGGATTATACACTGAGCAGATGTGTCATCAGTCTTAAAAACACATAATCTAACCCCAAACTGTCAAACATATAGTAAAATCTCACTAATTCAGGATATTTAGAGGAGAGACCAATTTGAAATGAATCCTCCCCCCCAATACACTGAAGGAAAGAGCATTTTTAATACAAGTAATACTTTAATGGAGCACAAATAACATTAGTAAAGAGTGGATGGACCTGGAGGCATTATCTTAGTGAAGTAAGTCGGACAGAGAAAGATGGATACTCTGTGTTTTCACTTACATGTGAAATCTAAAAAAAATACAACAAGCAAATGAATATAACCAAGCAGAAACAGACTCACAGATGCAGAGAACAAACTAGTGGTCACCAGTGGGGAGACAGAAGAGGGGAGGGACAAGATAGGGAAGGGAATTAAGAGGCACAAACTAATATGTAGAAACTGAGCTATAATGATGTAATGTACAGCATGAGGACTATAACCAACATTTTATAATAACTTTAAATGAAATATAATCCATAAAAAATAGCAAGTCACTATGTTACTGATACTAAAATAACATTATAAGTTACCTATACTTCAATTAAAAAAAGAGTGGATGGAGCATGACACTTAGAGATAAAACTTGAAAGTGTAAATCCATGTCAATTATATGTAAAGTGTTTGAAAAGACTTTGCCCCTTTAAGTGATTTTATTTCTCTCCTGATATCCTTTACTTGTCAAGTCCTTTCTTTAGTCTCATATGTGAGAAATCACCAGTGTGGAATGAATGGAGTTTTACTCCGCCTCCTGTTCATTTCCAATTCATTTCCCCAGAATAAGTACATGCTTAAATTTTAAAACCTTATCTTTTTCTTCTTTACCCTTAAAAGAAAGTTCTTCATGCATTTTTAAATTGAGGTTTTAATAATTGAGGGAAAAAAATAAAAGGCTTACGGTATGACTCCTGCCTATATTTTCCACATGGAATGCAAGGTGCTTTCAAAAGAAGGTATGTTCTTCCTTTTCCCTCCCCGAGTCCTTCTGTCATTTGGGAGCCAGGATTTGAGTCAGATGCATCATGAAGCTAGTGAAGATACTGGTGCTGACCCTCTCCAAGGTCCCGGCAAGAGCTCTAGCAGTGTGTTTGCATAGGTTTATGTTTTTAAGTCTTCTCAAGTAAGTTAGTGTAACTCCAAGATGAGCTACTCTATTTTCTCTCTCCATTCTGGAGTCCTCTGTCACATTCCTCCTTGGGTTGCATAATTTTGGAGCGGCCAGGGGCATTTAGGGGACCTAACTTACAGTACTTGAGCTGGGAATACGTTTAGTTTGGTTTTTATGAGCAGTATTTACAAGGTTCGCAGTCTCTTGTGGGTATAATTGGCTGGTTTCCAGCTGTCCTAGCATGGGAACAGGTTTCAGGAACATCGGTACCCACTGTGCTGAACTACTTGGCGTCATGACAAGTCATTACAAGTCCAGTGGTCATAAAAAATATGACTGTATCACAAGAGCTCTGTGAACTTACTTAAGATTAATCAACACACAAGAAAACTTGAAATGGCCTGAAATGTATAAAGTATAAAAGAAACATAATGAGTATTTTCAAAAGCATGTTATTGTCTAAATGTGGGCTGTCTCACAGCAGAATGTGTGGCAAAGATGTGAGTGTGGAGAGAGTGTATAAGATGTGAGCCACAGATGCAGGCCTGAGGCAGGAGGAAGAAGATCCATAGAAATGAGCATCGGGCAAGGGGGGTGGAAAGGGGAGGCAACACTCCAGAAGACAACGAAACACCTGAGCTCAGGATAAGGGGTTTCAAAGAGTTTTACTTCCTCTAAATGAGGGCCAGCAAAGAAGCCAGTTAGACTCAGACACTGCGGCTGCGCAGTAGAGAGAAGGTCCTGTGTTCACATAACCCAGAGCTCATTATCATGTACTTTTGGGCACTACCTCCTGCAATGTGGGCTCTTCTATGTGCATCATGGGGGAAAGCATCGTGGGTCCAAAGGAGCTGGGCATGTCTGAGCACTCAAGGGACTTGAGCCGTCAATCACAAGAACGCCCCTAAGCCAGGATATGAGACAGGAGACAAAGGAGGGGCACCATTTTCCTCTCTTGGCTTGGCCCGCCTTCAATTCTCGAAGGTGTACCCTCCTTAACTAACTTCTGCTCTGCTAAGTTTATACAATGCTTTCAGGCTCCCATTTGAATTCTTTTCTCAGGTAAGACAAAGAACCGAAGACATTTTCCACCTCCTTGCAGCAACAGAAGGAGGAAGGAAAGCCCCTGTGGAGTGTGTGACTGTGGGCTCTGCTCTGGGGTGCGAGGGAAATGCCCCTCAGACCCCTCAGCCGGAAGGAGGGGAGACAGGGTATTGACGGGGAATCTCTGTGCTTACGGGGGCCTTACGTCAGCCGAGCTCCTCCAAGCCATACCGGCACCAGGGCAGAAAGCCCCAAAGCAGCAAAGCAGAGAGGGACCCTGGGGCGAACACTGGAAGCTATGCCCCATTGCTCACTAAAGCTGACACTGAAATCTGAAGTGAGTCTAAGAGATGTGATGGGGAAATGAAAAGCTTCTATAGGTAAGTATTTCACTTCCATTTTTCTGATGAAGGAATAGAAATTCAGTAAGGCTAGTTAGTTCCCAAAGATGGCATGATGAAGAGGTGGTAGGCAGATGAGTTCAATGTGCACTTTTCTGATAGTAAAGAACACTCATTCTCCATCGTGTCCAGTGCCTCCTTGGGGTCGGAGAACAACTAAGCCAGTGGTTCACATTCACTAACATGAGATTCCTGGCGTGGCTGATGGGAGCAGACGAAGCTAACCTGGTGGTTAAGGGCCGCGCTGCTATTTTTCTGGTGCTTGATGTGGGGGGGTGCAGTGCCTTCTGGTGCTTGCTGAGGCCCTGGGGCCCCCAAACCCTCAGCCCTGAGGGATCTGCCTGCTCATCCCTCCCTGATGTGTATTTGCCCTGGCAGTGTTAACGCCATGGGAAATGGCTAAGCTCGCAAGAGCTCAGGCTGACTTTTCACAGCCCACGTCTTCTTATCAGAGTCATAAATTCCACTGCCTTGCTGTGTCACCTCACGTCTCCATCTTATTGGAGTCATAAATCCACTATCCTCCCATACGCCAAGGCCCCTTACCTCACTGATAGTCAATCAGAAATCTGTTCCCCTGTCCCTTTGTGACTGGAGCCCCTACCCCAACAGAAGACCCAGGCACCTCTCGCCTGGGTGGCCCACTGCTGCCTGCAGCAGCTACCTATTACACTTCTTCTTTGTTCTTAAACTTCCCCTGGCCTTTGGTAAATTCTTTCACCACCCACAACACCGGCCTGCTGTGTGTCCCCCAACAGGGAGGTGAATTGTGAGTCCCTCTTTGCTTGTAGAGAAGCACATTGGGCTTTATGAACACATCGCTGATTCATACAGACCCACTGGAAACCCTGGATTCAAATGTATGTAACCGAGCAGGACTCTATGGGGCCTTCTTGGGACAGACCCCTCCCCTATATCCCCTGCTTTCGCTCCTTTCTGAGGTACCCAGACAACGTATCCAGTACATTTTTCCCGAGTTGTTTTATAGATGCTAAAACCCCCATCAAATGGAAGACTTAACTACTTGCTGACCGTGAGCACGTAGTCCTAGGCCTGCTGGAGTCTGAGGATTGATAATGTTAACTCCAATGACACTGCCCTGTTACCTCACCATCAACCAATCAGAGAACTGTGCATGAGCTGACACATACCCTGGGACACCCCTTCCCTCACCTGGCTTTTAAAAGTGCTTTGCTGAAACCCATCGGCAAGCTCAGTCTTTTAAGCACTACCTGCCCGTTCTCCTTGCTTGGTGCGTTGTGATAAATGCTGCACTTTCTTTCACCACATCCCAGTGTTGGTAGATTTGCGTTTACTGCTTGTGGTGAGAGGACCTAAGTTTGACCCGGTAACAGGTATAATACAGGATATAAGATTCTGTTCTTAAATGTAGTCAGAATGTAGTTATGTCATGTGAGATAGCTCAAAGGCAGGAGGGGCAAATACTGTAATACAGATGACTCACAATATGGCTTTTTGTGTTCGATGGCAGCTATAGCCCAAAGGGGAATAAAATGAATGTTGTACTAACTACTTACTCCATGCCAGTCACCAGAGTAATGACTTTATACAAAGGTTTTGTAATTTAAGTAGTCAAATGAGACAATTACATGAGTAAATAAATCTGAGAAAAGTCCACGGCCCAGTGGCAACTGGGAGGCTAGTGACTATGGTGGATAATATTTAAGGTCTACCAGGACTTTGTCTGTCTCTACTTCCAGAACAAGGAGGACTACACTTTCCAAGATTGTGCTTGGTGATAAAATGGCAGCTGAAATGACGGGACCACTTCTGAAATGACTGCTCAGGGCTGCTGCTCAGTTCTCCAGCCTTCTCTTCCGCTGCTGCCCAGGCTGTGGAAGATGTGCTAACTCACCAGGGCCGAGCAGTGGACCACTTGGAGAGCTAAGCCACCTCAAGGAGCAAGGCTTCCTTGGCGCAACCGGGCCTTTGCAAATGTAAGTGGTAAACACTTAGTTTGTTGAGCCAATGAGACTCCTGGTTGAGCCTGATACTGTGCACGTCATGGCCTAAACGGTTGGGCTGAGGGGCAGGGTAACTCCTGAACCCAAGCCAATGTGACTTCCAAGGTCATATATGCTCTTTAAGTGCAAAATGTGGTCTCCTGCTTCTAGGTCATTCTGTTTTTAAAATGTTTATCATATGTCTAGTTGCAAAAGTAATTTATGAACTGTGTGGACATTTTGCAAAAATATATAGGATGTACTCAGAAAGCAAAGAAAATTTTTTTCATAGTCCTGGCGCAACGAAAACTTTGGTGAATATACTTCCAGTCTTACTTTCTATATGTGAATACATGTATGTTTTTACATTGTTGAACTATTACTAAAAGTAATACTACAGTAAAATTGCTGCTTTTTACATAAAATCATGACTAAGTTTTGTCCAGTGTTATTAGATGGTCTTTGCAACTTAGTTGCTGGAGGGTGTAAACCATTCCTCACCTTTGTCTCACTTTCTAACTCTCTTTTTTTCTGTTTTAGAGTGCACATTTCTTAGTCCCTTTTCATTGCAAAAAGAGAATATTTATTCTGTTACCCTGATCCAGAAGTTTAGTCCCATGTGATGAGAAACGTTTTCCCTGAATACCGTCTTGTACACCAACATGTCAGTTTCTCAGAAGGAATCAAGCAGATATTTAAGTAAAATAGCAGTTGAGCGATTAACGGTTGACTGAGCCGACCAACCGTTCACCTTACTGACAGTCCTATGAAAACGTTAATTGTGGAGCCGGCTGGCCTCTCTAGAGTCATAAAACCCCCACCCCAGGGCTCCCTGTGTGCCTGGAGCCTGTTGACACCTTAACACCCACTCCCCACTGTAGGACCCTTTGCACACCTGCATTTCGCCAAACAAAACATTGCCCCGGGACGAAGCCAGGCTCACAATACCCTAGGTGGACAGGCCTCACATCCTGCCCTTATCAAAGTCGTAAATCCTGTTATGCAGAGTGTCTCTGACAGATCTTACACCAGTCAGGTACCTGTGCATTTCTTGATCATGCAGCCCCCTACTCTTTGTATGCACAGCCCTCTCCCCGCCCCAGTGAAGCACCCTCCACTCCCGCCCTCCGGGCACACACAGGCACCTCTCTCTGTGTGGCCCTCTATTGTTCGTAGCAGCGTAGCTATTAAACTTTTCTTTCTTCTTAAACTATTCTTGGCCTCTGGTCAATTCTTTTACCAACCTGAGTCACTAACCCACCACTGCCTTGGACCCACAACAATAATCTTGTATTTTTTACCCCATAATTTCTCTCAAATCTTTATCTTTGTTGTCTAGTACTTTTATTTTTCTTGTATACCTGACATCTCTGAAAAAATATTATAGCATGAAAAATCATGTTATGATGATCAGAGGAGAAATGATTATAAGTCAAAGTACCTAGAACTATGAACTTGCCAACCACAGAACCGACATATGTTACAGGAAAGAAGTTGTGATAATTTTAAATAAGAAAAAGATCACACTTTTATTGCATTTGATGAAAAAATTACCCCCAGAGAGAATGAATATTTTTATTTGATATGGCATTTAAAAAGACTGTGCTGCCCTAGCCTGGATTCTAGTATTATCAAAGTGGTATAGTGTTTCCTTTTGTTTTGTTTTTTCTCAATTTTCTGCCACTGACATAGATGCCATATTTTTCAGCTTTTTCTAGCGGCACTACTCAGTCAGGTCTGCAGAAGGCCGAAGTGGTGAAATCATGTGACTCTTGGCTAAGTACAATGGTTCACCACTATCCCACCATCAAAAAAACTAACATATTCTACACTTCAAGGACACGTGTGTGGATTCGTAGGCTTGTGAAAGGAGCCATAGAGATAACTCCTTGGGCAGAAAGTTTTATATACATAACAACACATCTATAGGCAGCTGCCCTGCGAGTCCTCCCACATATCCAGCTAAATAGAGACACACTGACAAGAGGCTCATGGCAAGTGCCTCATCCTGTCACAGTTTTTCACGTGGAGGCCATGATAGTCAAGTGCTTCAGGGAAGTCAGATGTTCCTTGCAGGTGGGCACTAAGATTCTCCTGGGACACGGGGCAATTCAGCAGAATTCTGGGATAACAAGACAACAATAAAACACCAGCAGCAATCGCCATCTATGTTGCAGTTACCAGGTGACAGCCACCTACATTAGGAACTTTGGAGATGATTAGATCTAACAAGCCTGCGGAATGGGCATGTTCAGATTATAAATGAAGGAACTAAAACAGAGAGGTTAAGTAATTTGTACCATGTCATACAAGTAAGATGTGAAGGAGATAATTCCCAAAGACCACGCTCTTAGCCATTTTGTTACATCGTCTCTTTGTCCCAGCGAACCACCGAGATCACCCTGTCATGGATTAGTTGCATGACACTGAGCAAGAAAGTTAACATTCCTCAACTTCTTCTCTGAATAACTAATGTCCTGCCTTCATCAGGGAGTTATTGTGAATATCAGAAGGAGTTAACAAATGTCAAAGTGCTCTGTCAACCTGAAATTCCATATAAATTTGAACTATTTTGTAGTCACCATTGTTGGTCATAGTAATTGTTTTCATAATTGGAAACATCCAGCAGTTCCTCTCATGTGAAGAATGAGTCTAAGACCTGGGATTCAGAGTGTGGTCCACAGAGCTGCGGTTTCAGCATCTCCCGGGAATTTTATAGAAATGCAGAATTTTACGCGTCAACCCACACTGACTGAATTAGAGTCTTCATTTTTACAAGAAGTTCAGAAATTCTTAAAATCTGCTTACATTAAGAATCACTCCTACATTGAGTTTAAGAAGCCCTGAAAATAGAGGTTAGATTAAGGGTATTTTTCCTTTTAGAAGGTTTAGAGATTTTAGATGGCAATACAGGTGGCAGACTGGGACACCTACAAATGGTTGAATCAACCTCCTCCAGTATTCTCCAGATCACTGAGATGTCCCCACATGGGCGGATTAGAATATAAGGTCTGAGTACACCTGCCTGTCCCAGGCAGTTTCTTACTAGCCCAAGTCGTACCGCAAGTCATAATGGGCTCATCCTACGAGCCCTGTTACAGCAATGTCGACAGCCCTGACCACCTATCATTAGGTCCTGGGGTAAGTGGCGTGTGCTTGTTGGCACGATTTCCTGGTGATATTCTTATTTTTTGTTATTAGTCCTTGCTTTCTGGTGTGTTTTATTTTATGTGTGGTATCAGTTTTCTTTTACTGGAGGAGAAATGATATCCTGCACACTTCTGAGGAGTCTGGTAGATGTTGGGAGTTGATGTGGGTTACATGCATCAGGGTTTCAAAATCTAAAAGGGGGTTATAAGAAAGAAGAGACCACTGATGTGACATCTTTGGATGGACATAAGGAACATCTCAGGAAGCTTTTAGAATTCTAACAAAGAATAAAGGAATAAAGAGAGTAATGATTCTCTTTATAAGGCAGGAAAGGGAGTTAAATGAAAGAAATGTGCATAGAAGAATAAAAACAGTCAGTTTCAGAAATGGACTTGTTGAAGTTTGACTTTGGGAAAGAAATAAAGGAAATTGGCAGTAATAATTATCTGAAATTATTTCCTTAAAGCAATTTTAACTGAAACCCAAGCTGGGAAATCCTAAGGACAATTTGAGGAAAGAGACAGGATTTTTAAAAACAAAAGTATAACACAGAATCTGAATACAACAAAACTGGAAGCTAGTAAATGAGTTCCAAAGTCATGATACAAATTTCTCGGGAGAGGAAAAAAGTATGAAACAGAAAATTCTCTAAGTGTGTACTGCCTCGCCAGAATTTAAGAGGAGCCAAGGTGTAGGGTGGTTGGAAGGACCTCATCAAATCACACAACTGTTAGAATCACTGGATGAGAATTCAGGATTTCTAACACATTCAAGTATTCTTTCCAACAATGTAGTGAAATGGGTTTCATAAACCCATTTATCAGACAGATTAAATCATGAAGAAATTATGATGCTAATTAGAATATAAAAGTATCCCTAAATTGCTTTCACTTTGAATGGTCTGAGATCCACTAAGTTCTGCAGGTTAATTCTAGGACGACAGAGTTAATATTCCTGAAAACACCAGCCTGCACGATGGGAGGGCTTCATAGTTTGGATAGAAATGGAATCAGATTTATAGGTAAAGGATTTTAAGGAACTACATGGTATTTGTAAAAATGATTTGTACAATGAAGGTAAAGGCTTGTAACATTTTATAAACGACCCTACTACATATACTTGAAGTAGACAGCCTCATGTGAATATGAAACCACAATCTAACTTGGGGGAGAGCATGAAATTGTTCGTTCGAGTTGCATGCGTCACAGCAAGCAAGCAAATGGCAACAACAAAATAATATATTAAGGAAAGAAAGTAAAGAACACATTAAATGTAATTATTGCATTTTTGAATTTCTTGTAACATGCAAGTGGATTTATAATGGAAATAAAGATTATAACAGCAGGCACTTCTCTTTCTGTACCTTTATCACTTTCATCAAGAAGACTGTTGCTTTGAGACATTTCTGTCCCTCTGCTGCTGCCTCTCCTCCAGCTGGGCTGGTACCTCCCCTCCGGTCGGAGCAGCTGGGCAGCCAAGTTCAAGATGCTCAGCATTATTAAACGGTCTGCTCAGTTTCATTTCTCCAATGATTTTTACAATTTGATTACAAAAAATTTAAGGGCTATTTCTGAGTAAAAAGTGGCAAGTGTATGAGCTCATTAAGGTATTAATGCCCCTTTAAAGTGTGAGAAGGAAGGATAGGGAAGCGGACAGGAATCTGTGTGGGACAGAGGATAAAACTAGGTTATGAAGAAAAAAGAAGGTGATGACAAATTTGAAAGTCCATCATATCAGTCATTTTGGGTAGTTTCTCTCTATAGATAACTGAGAGAGACACGTGGGCTCTGAAAAGGTTACGTGGAAGAAATGTAAGAGACGCTTTAAAAATTACGGTTGCATTTGCCTTGTTTCCAGTTTTGTGATTAGATTTTAGTGCTCTTAGGCATCAGGTATATCATGCTGTTCCCATAATTTTCTATCTTGATCCCTCAATTTCTAGTACCTTAGGGGGCTTCACAGTCAATTACAGGGATGTCTCTGGTCTTGAAGCTTTTAACCTAGCTTTTAGTGCTGGGGTCAAGGATATTATTTTGTAGCATTGCAATCAAATGACATTTCCAGTTATCACCGTATTCTAAGATTGTCATATCTTTCTAGGATTTTGGAAAAGGATTTGATTTTGCATCTAGAGATTCACTTTTCTGAGTCACCTGAAAATGAAAACTAGTGACATTTTCACAGTATTTTTTACTGAAAAATTTCAGAGCATTTTCATGGCAGTCATTAAGGTTTACAGGGCCATCTGTGTAAGGAGAAAGAAAATTTCTTTGAAATGGAAAATGAAAATAGATTAATAGGACAAAAATAGACAATAAAAACCTATGGAGGTGAGGAAAATCACAATGGTTTAAAAAATAATTACATGCCATGTAGAAAGAAACAAATTATATAAACCAAAATGTGATTACTGAAGCCTTTTCTTACCTCTCAATGTGCTTAAGATGTCATGTGATTTATAATATGCTGTGACTAACACGTCATCACCGTCATAATTACTGCGTGCCTGACACAGAATCCAGCTTTACATCAATTACTAGTTATTATCATACGCTCCCAACCATCTTGGTGCATCAAGAATTTGGGGATTGGGGTTATATTACTATCACCTTTCAAGATGAGGAAACTGAGACACTGAGATAAGCTTCTTATCCAAAGTCGCTCGTGAAAAGTAATAAAAGAGGATTTGAACTTAGAAGGGTGGGTGCCTGTGATAATATACTTAATCATAATTTTTTGACCACATGATAAGAGTTAGTTTTTCATACAGGCAGAGGAAGCAGCACTGGATGTATCTGAGGGACACTTGGGAGGCCCCAAGCCCAGTAGGAAGATCTTCCCTATTAAGTTCCAGTTGCCTGAGGAGTCAATGTTAGATGTTTTCATCGGAATGAAAACAAAGAATTTTTGTCATTACAAAATACAGAATGTGATATAAACAGGTAATTAACAAAAGAGGAAATCTAAATGGATAATTAACAGATGAGTAGATTTTTTTTAACTTCACAAGTTATCATGGAAATGCCAGTGAAAACAACTATGAAGTACTTTTTTCACATCCTTTAGTTGGCAAAAATTAAGTCTCACTCAACCCCTGGAGACACGGCAGCTCTCATCTGTCACAGGTCAGAACGCGGACCACTGTGAAAGCAAACTGGAGTTGTGAACCCAGCAATTTTACTTTTAGTTACTGACTCTACAGAAACCACACATGTGCACAAGGAGACATTTACTAAATTAAAAAAAATTTGCAACATTGGTTGTACAAAAAATAATGACAACAGGAAAATATATAAATGAATGAAAATGAAAGAATAAGAGCTATATGAGTCAAAATGGATCAATGAAAAAATAGCTTATTTATACAGTGTTTGAAAATTTCCAAAATGATACTTCTTATTGTTTGGCTTAACAATTTATAAAATAATAGTAAAGACTAATTTAATGATAATGGCTACCTCCAGGAAAGGCATTTCAAACGTGGTCTTACTAGAGGTTTAAATTGTGTCTTTAATGTTAAATTTAACATATATTTTAAAGTAAATATGGAAAAATGTGAAGATTTGTTAAGAATTTGTTACTTGATATTCATTATCTTCTAAGCTTTGTTTATATGAATAAGATATTTCACAAGAAACATAACATATGCTCATTAGGTAATGGAAATCACAAAAAAAATGACATCTCATTACTTAAGGATAACTCTTTAAGCACAGTTTAAAAAATTCAGTATATTTTCTTACAGTCATAGGACTAATTTACAGCTGACAGTGTACCACACATACAATTTTGCGTTCCCATAGAGAGATGCCGTGATGATTTGTTTTTCCCCAGCCTCTGTTAAAATGCTAATATTTTGTCCATGAAAACACATTAAAATATTATTGAACATCACACTCCAGGGCAGCTTATGATAAGTGACTGCTTTCCCATCACAGCTGTCTAATTGGAGGTCCTAAGGCAATCAGAGCTGGCGGGCACAGTTCCACGAGGGGGCGGGGAAGTTTGCTGTGCCTCCTGGAGAGTGGCTGGGGCGGACGGCGGGTCAGCAGGGCCTTTGGGTAGCTGCTGAGGAGAATGGGCTTGTGCATGCCTTATGGAGAGAGACTCAGTCTGCCAGGATAAAATTAATCTGCTTGACATTTAGCCTAGGGCCAGCCCTGGAGAGGATAATGAGTAAATACACCAGATTTAATGTTATGTTGTATCTGATGTGCAATTTGAAGCGATATGAGAAACACTGACCAGGACATAAAGGATTTAAGCATTTCTACCCAGCAAAGACTTTTATTTGGGGTAAACGTTCTGGGTGTGACTGATTGAAGTGGGAGCACCGTAGCCATGGGTGTGTTTGTAAAAGAGCTCCCTGGTTTTGAGCACAGGCTCCTGAATCCAACTCTTCTTTTAGAAAAAGTTGGAAGGTCAAATTCATGAGGTAATCTAAGGGGTCAAGAAAAAGGCTGAATCCCAGCGTTGGTATGAACACATGGAAGTAGAGACTTTTTTTTGGTGCATCCTAACTACCCCTAGGAAGGGTATGGTGCAGACTCTGTGGGTTATCTCCTTTCTGTGTGAAGGAAGGAAGAATGAAAACGCCAGCCAGGTCTGCGATTAGGGTGAGGCAAGTGAGACAGGTAAGGGCCGGGTCTCATCTTGTCCTTATTTAAAACTGCGATATTTTCTTTGTCATGGACTTATATGTTAATTTTGATTTTTAAGATATGTCTTATATTGGTAACTGAGTTTTTTGGTGCCCCATTAAATTTTGTGCGAGGTGAGTGCCTCACTAGCTACATCCTAGTCCCTTCAGGATAAAACAGATTGATAGTGGAACTAAATATGGGGCTCAGAAAACACCTTTACCGTGGATGATGTCACAGGCTCAGTGTGTTACCCCAGAGGGGAAGGGAAAAGACCCAGTTCTTGTCATGCCCAAAAGATAAGAATTCAGGCGGGAGACGGAGCGTCGTGTAGCAAAAGATTTTAAAGGATTTACTAGCAAAGGGAAAGTACTTCTCCAAGAGTGGGAGGTGGGCTGATCCAAGGGCAGGTAGCAGTGGTCTTTGTTTGCCCCTCTCTCTTAGACCCTCATTAAGCGGTGGTCTCTTGATTGACGGCTCTTGCCATTGGAGCGCTTAGTCATGCTCGTCCCTTTTGCACACGTCCTTACCCGTGATGCACACAGAAAGACCCACTGGGGGGCCAAAACCACATGTCTGGCCGTCAGGTTCTAACTGGTTTCTTGCTGGTGCTCATTTAAAAGTAAGGCCCCTTTATGCTGGACGCGGGCATAACACCATCTTCCGGACCATCGTCCCTCTCCTCCACCTATCTACGCAGTGCCCCCGCTTACCTAACTACCTAACAAATATGTATGTATATTTGAGAGAATGTTATATATACTTGCTGAATCGTACTCACCCCATTTCTCTAAGTCTCGGAGGATTTACTAGTTAATGTAAAGAATTATTTTTGCTAAATTCTTACAAGTTTTTGTGACCTTCACCTAATCTTTTTGACTCTCACTTTACTTACCTATTAAAAGGAGATAATCATTCCTACTTCACAAATTATTTAATGGCTTAAAAATTATACATAAAGAATCTAATACCCTGTCACACGTTTGGTTATGATAAATATTTGTTTTTGTCGTTATTAAAAGTAAAAAAGGAGTAAGTAAGGCTTCATGCTTATCCCCCCCAGATAACACATTTTAATCCACATTTAAAACTGATGGTGAGAACTGATATCTCAGTAGAGATTTCCGTTACATAATTTCACCATGTATCAAAACAGATTTGCCCAGGTATCGTTATGGCTTGACCACACACACACACACACACACACACACGCACAGAGCTGTTGCTCAGATGTTACCTTCTGAGTGTAGTCCACTCCGACTACCCTATTAAAATTGCTATCCCCTCCCTCTGTCCCATCTGAAAGCCCCATGTTCATGACTCTGTATGGCACCAATTAGCTTTTAGTGTCATATTTAACTTATTTACAAAATTGTTTTCCCCCTACTAATGTGCACTCTATAATGCACGTATTTTTGTCTGTCTTCTTCACTAGTTTATTCCAAAACTGGTTAGAGTGGTAGGCACAGGTGCTTAATAAATTTTTTTTTCTGAATAATTGAAATAGATTAACGATGGCACTCAAATTTCTCATTTTTTCCCATGGAGAATAGATATTTTTGATTAGGCAGACTGATGTCGGTGGCTGAGAAGAAACCCTAAGAAGAAAAATAAGTTCTTAAAAAAAAAACCTAGTTATCAGGTAGCTGACTAAATGCCTGAGCAGTTATCTGGAGGGTGCTGAGCTGAGTCTGCACAGAACTAAGGAGCTGATCCCTCTCTCCCTCCCTCTTTCTGAATTGAACCATCTGTACAAGGACATCTCTCTGCCTGAGTACTTTTCTGTCACTAATTCAGTGTCGCATGTCTTCGCATCTTACACCTGAACAACGGTTGCTGTCCTCAATTAATCTTTTATCTCCTGACTCACCCCTTTGCCCCTGTTTAATTTACTCACTCATGTATTCAGGTCGCCCAGCAAACAGCAATAATTAGTCTTTTTTGAGGACCTTAATACCCGCTTGTTAATCACGAACAAAGTACTCTGGCTTCTGGGGAGTTCTGCATGACAGAGCTTGAAAAAGGGACTGTGTGCACAGGGTAAATTCATTAATTCATTCAGTCTTTCAGTCTATTCACTGAACATTTCGTGAACACCTACTTTGTGCAAACACAGCATTGGGTGTTGTGGATGTAATGATGAACAAAAATTGACCTTTGTGTAGTTGGATTTAAAATTACAGCTATGTTGCAAAATGTAGTAGTATACATTTTAAATATCAACCGACTCTTTATTTCCCATTTGAGCAATTCCTTCTTACACTATGGCTCATTAGTCTGCATCACAGAACGTCTGCATCCCCAGGAAATAATGCCCTGAGGGACGAGAGCCCTAATGTGAGACTGTCATCAGAGGCTTCCTTTTGTTCACACTAATAACTTTTTTCTTGGTATTAAGCCATTTAACCCTAACTAAAAGAAATGATGTAGGTACTCTTATTACTTGAGTTTTAAAATGATAAAACTGCAGTGTACACTGAGGTGGGTCACCTGCTCAAGTTCCCAGAGCTGTTACGTGGGGCTCCTGACCCAGGGGTCTGACACCTCCTGTTGTCTGTTTTTGTGCCCAAATGAAAAATAATTGAGGAATTTTACTAATCCTTGTCCATTTGACAATGGCAACCTCTAGTGAAGAAAGCAACTTTAAAAACAGATTCGGATGATAACTCACAGAGAAAAAAATGTGACAATGAGTGTGTATATGTCCATGAATGAAAAATTGTGCTGAACACTGGAATTTGACACAGCATTGTAAAATGATTATAAATCAATAAAAAATGTTAAAAAAAAAAACAGATTCAGACTCTTACTTTCGAACGACTTTGGGGGTGAGAACAATCATTTTAAATTGAGGAGCCCCTAAGAAATTCCTAAGCACAGCCATTAGATTCCTATAGTACACACGCTATTATTTTCCTGAAAAAAATTGGGCCACTGCATTCAATTACATGAAATGCCCAGGTTAGCGTATTCATTCCCATGAACTGAGTGCATCATTTTTCTAAAGAAATTATATTGACTTCTACTGAACACCAAATAGTTTTTAATATTTAGCAAGTGAAAGCATTCCAGGGATATAGAGGATAAATGCATTTCCTCCTTACTCTCTGTGTATAGATGTGGCTTCTTCTGTAGCAGAATGACTGCTTATCCAAGATAGAGTGAAAACCAACTTTTTTTTTTAAACTATTATACTGTCTGCCTGACTTGGGGCCCTCTGCTGGATTCATTGAACTAGTTTGAATCTAAACTTACTTTTTATCTTTTCAATGCAGGCATTTTCTGCTTTAATGTGTTTTTGCCTTTCTGGTCATGGAATGTTTTAGAATGAAGAACAGAATATGTGCAGCTATTTGATAGAACACACTTTTGACAAGGAGATGTGTGTACCTGCCAGATAGCCCACGTATATACTGGCTGATGAAAGGATTCTGAGTAACGTGTTCACTCCAGGCGTCCACTCCTACTCTTTGGCAGTTGCGTTCTTTGGGAACAACGCTGGCTCTTGTGAATGACGCCAGGGCTGCCGTTCCATCTCCAAGGTGGTGCATGCTAACTCCCAGCCTCTAGGTGTCCTGGGGAATAACGTTCTACAGGTCTTGGAGAATATGATTTCCCTCATTTCATTAAAAAATATCCACAAATGAGAGGCTCATTAATAAATGTACTGTTGCTTTCATGAAGCAGCATAAAACAGACAACTCAAAGTATCAGTTTTATATCCACACGCCTCCATCCTTCTTCAGAAGAACTGCAGAAAATGCAGTGCTAGTATTTTTAAATGAAAAAGTTCTCAGATGATATGAAGAAACACATGTCACTCTACGGGAAGCTTGTGTACCACTGGGTATCATGACCTATGAATATACATAAATAACAGCTATTTAAGGCTTTGATTGGCCACATCTAATCAAGAACTGTTGTTAACTGAGAATAAGCATTTAGAGTTTGCCCAAAGGGAAGCAAATATTTGTCAGCTGTCAGTAGGCTGCTGCTGTAATGGAGGTAATAAACCGCTTAAGTTCTCCCACAAAACAACACAAACGGTATATCTTGGGGGTAATGTCTTAGTGATTACATTGAATGCAAGGTGATTTTTTAAGACATGGTTATTTCTCTTGGGAAACAATTTCTTTGAACGACTAAAGAAAGCATATTTTAGGTTATTTTTGAAAGAGGGTTAAAGGCCCTTGTGCTTTTGAATACCAGCAAACAAAGGGGGATAATGTGAATTTCTGAAAGAGAATAATGTTCGTATCCTTTAAAATACAAAATGGAAAATTATTACAAGAACCTTTTATTATGAAATGATTTAAAAGTGGAATTATATAAAGACCTATGTGAGGGTCTGTTCTTTCTAACCTAAGAAAGGACACAGATGATCTGTACATGCAGGTGGAGAGTAGGCGGGTGTATAACACTTTCATTCAAGGATTTCTCCATTTACTGGAATTTCTAAATCCAATCTCAGAAAGACAATTTCTAATCTGTCTCTGGGTGAACATTACTTTGCTCTATTTTACTTTTTTTTTTTTTTTTTAGCTTTTGCTTGTTTGTTAAATCAAACAGATTGTTGGTTTGTGGCAGTTTCCAAAAAGTGTTAACAAGGAAGCTTTCTGCAGAGAACTTAAACCGTAGTCCCTCTGGCTCTACCAACATGTAGATTCGAGCCCTATAAAGAAGGAAAAGGAAGTGCGCTTTTGTTAACCCCAGTCCCCTTCACCCAAATAAGAGGATGCATGAAGAATTAGCCAGAAGCAGACATTACTTTGAGATCCCTCTGGAGATTCATGGATTTCACATTGCCCTGTACTCAGGACATGAGAGCCTCTCATTTACAAAATATATCACAATTGCAGTTGTACATTTACTTCTGTGATTATTTGATTAATTTCAACCATCCCCACTAGGAAGGCTGTGTGAACACCAGAACCACATCTTCTCCTGTTCACCCCTTTTGCTCGTATCTTCAGCTCGGCCAGAGAGGAATGAGTGATTTTGTAACTCAGGAGAGACCAGGACCCTTAGTCCCTTTCTGCTCCTTTGCCGGGGGTCCCTGGGGAGCGCCAGGGCTCTGGGCTGGTGCCCCTGCCCCTTAGGTGGACTCCAGGGACGTTACTGACATTGTGCCTCTCCTGACATCACACTGGGAAAGCTAAGGCCGCTGCTCATAGATTGAGAGTCAGAACTCGGATTCCTCTCAACACCATTTAGAGGCAGGACAGTCCAGAGTCTCGAGTGTAATTTACTCTTCATTTTCCACGGCCCTCTCCTTCCTCCCAGTTAATTCAGAGAAACTGTGGCGAGGCTACGCCGGAGGAACAGCGGCATGCCAACGTGTGTAAACACGTGATTCATTAGAATGTATCGTAATAAGGATGAGTAATGCTATTAAAATTGTTAAGTATATGTTAATTGCCTGTAATATTCATCATTGCCTCAACATTTTGGTATGTTCAGTCTTCACAATTTACGGCTCATACCTAACGTGAACTCATGAATTCGCTCACTCACAGGACGTTCACTGAGTGCTGATCTGGGCTGAGCACTGTGCCTGCTCCTGGACACAGACAGAGTGAAAAAGGTTTAGACGTAGGAGGAAAAAGTGTTCTCACAGAGACAAAAAACTTATCAGCCTGAACAAAGTTTTCTAGCAGAGAAAACAAACAAACAAAGAACAAGAGTTAGGGGGAATATTTCATAATATTCTGTATTATCAGGGTTTGTTTTTTTTTGATCTTCAAAAAGTTACAAAAATTATCAGCTCTTATTTTAGTCATTTTATTCAGGTTGGCTTTATTACTGTATTTAACTTTAAAAAAAAAGCTAATTCACCCATTTTTTTTTCTTACCCTAAAATTTTGCAGAAAGCAAATCTAGGCTAAAATAAAAAATGAGTATTCTTTGTAATGTTCTGATATTTTCTTACACCCAAAAGAAACAAAGTCACCATAACCTGCACATTAACTTGTTTCTTTATCTGTCTCTTAGGTATGCCCACCTCTCAGTTTTATCACAGTAGGTAACCATCTAATTGCAGGATAGGTCTCCTGAGCCGCTGCGCCAGGACCAGGGCGGAGCCGGCGTGGGCAGAGGTCTGGCAAAGCATCAACAGAACCAAAGCAAAGATGGTGCTTCTGCCCTTTTGTCCAAGTTTGGGGTGAGTTACAAACATTAATTGGGAAACAGAGCATGGTGCTTATAGTAACTGACTCTAACTTGCTTGTTTCTCTGTAAAGGTAGCCTGTTAATAGTAACGTATCTTAAAATCTCAGTCAGACAATGATCTGCCTTAATTTAGTGACATATATCCTGGATACAATAATCTGTTATTTCGTTTTGACTCACAACGTCATAAAATTTTTGCTAAAGTTGTAGCATCACAGTTTATAAATGACAGAGAGCTTCATTTGGATTCCCCACCATATGCACACAAATAGGTTACTTCATAATTTTCTAAAATTTTATGAGCAGTAGGTGTCCTGTTGGCTGATCCAAAGGACTCTGATAGGAGAAGTGAGAAAGATTTCATTTAGGTCGTCTAAATCTTCCCGTACTTTCAGTTAATGGTTATGTAAATTTTATAGCAAGTGAGGATTCTAAATAAGAAAGTCACAGTGTAAGGAATAATTACCATATATTTATTTAGTTGCTTCTGGTATGTAAAATAGTGCTTATGATATAAAAGTAAATTTTACAGCAATGTGGAGAATGATGGACTTTTTGTGTTTTGAGCAGTCAATGTCAGACAATAAGGATTGTGATGGTGATGATGGATTATTGACATTTAGGCTCATGACAGTAAAGCGATATGAAGATGAACTTTACATGACACAAATCTGACAATGCCAATACTTAGAATAGCACCATCATCTGGGTTTCTTCTAAATTTAATGATGGGCTAATTTATGGGAGACAGGTATACAATTTGAGACTCTTTAAGTCCCAAAGTTTTAAGATTAGACCTTTCAATTTCATGCAAATTCAGGGCAGGTGGAAGAAAAGATACAAACCCTGACTTGAATCTGACTGAAAGGAAAGTAATGCACAAGATCCAAAGAGTATGGGCATGGAAAAATTTACATATGTAAATATATGTATCATTTATATATACACAATATATAATATATAAATACACACACATACATATACATGCACCCACACATATGCATACACATGCACACACACACACACAGAAAATGATATAACATGATATAACAGAAAATTGTATTAAGAAAATGAAATGACAGGTAACAACCTGAGAGAAAACATTTATAAATCTTACATCTGATAAAGAACTTATATCCAGAAAATATAAAAAAACACAATAATAAGCCAAATAATCCAAATTTTAAAAAAGAGGGAAATATTTGAATAGACATTACAACAAAGAAGATTTATGAGTGGTTGCTAAGTACATGAAAAGATGCTCAACATCATCTGTCACTAGAAAAATGCAAACTAAAACCCTAATAAGGTATCACTTTGTTAGAGTGGCTATAATTCAAACCAGACAGTAACAAGTGTGAGTGAGAATGTGAGACATGGAGGGACTCATACATTGCTTATAGGAATGCAAAATGGTTTAGCCACTTTGGAAAACAGTTTGGCAGATTCTCAAATAGTTACGTGTAAGTTTACCAGATAAGCCAGAGTTTCTACTCCTAGGTACATACTCAAGTTGACATAAAAACATGTCCACATAACAACCTGTACAGCATTATTCATAATAGCTTAACCTGGAAACTGCCACCTAAATGTCCACCAATCAGTAAATGGATAACTAAATGTGTCATATCCATGCACAGAATACTATTCGGTAATAAAAAGGAATAGAATATGGAAATTAAATGCTAAAAAGCATTATGCTATGGGAAAGAAGCCAGAGGCAAAAGTCCACATGTTGTATAATTCCATTTTATGAAATATCAAGAAAAGGAAAATTTATAGACAAAGAAGTAGACTAGTGGTGACCTCGGACTGGAGGCTAAGAATGGGGACTGAATGCAAATGAGTACAAAGGGACTTTTGGTGTGATGGATATGTTCTAAAATCAGATTTTGGTGATGATTGTGCAACTCTGGATATTTACTTAAAATGAGTGAAATTTACGGTATGTCAATTAAACCTCAATAATGCTCTTAAATTATATTTTTAGATGCTAATTACCATGAAAGTTTTAAAATAGAATCAGCAAGATAAAATATACTTCAGATAATATGAAAAAATTCAACATTTATAGAATTTCTGAAAGGAATTCTTAAAAGATTTTGAATCCACAAAGAGTTGTCTAAAATTTATGTTGGTGTCTTGTACTAGCTGTTACTCTCCGTAGATTTGCAAGCTCCCTGAGAGTAGCTGTCAGCCTTCTTGGTCATTAGTTTATTCCTGTCTCAGGGGGCAGTACTGAATACATATTTGATAAGTGAATGAATGAGATAGTCCTCATCTAGGTGGTCAACCTCTAGAAGAGAAATTTCCCATCCAGTCAGCTGGGGGTTTACAATCAGGCACGTGGATACTGATAAGAATAAAATAGGAGGTTGTAGAGAGCCTGTTCCCTAAATGGAGACACATGAGGACCAGGTCAGCTCACCCCGAGAGGGATTAGCAACCAAATCTAATAGAAAACAGTTGACATACTCAAACTGGATGGTTGGAGGACATTTTTTTTCCAAAAATTGTTTTGTAATGATTATTGATTGTTAAAAACTCATGCTCAGGATATAAGAGAATTGTAGGGATGGAGCCAAAACTGAAGGGCTGGAAAATGGGAGGAGCTTCAGGAGAAAGACATGAGGTATGAGATGAAGGAAGGGTTCCTGGAACCCAGTGGAGAGAATGGTAGGCAGATGGCCGCCTGTAGAGGAGCAGGGACCACTGGTCAAGATCTCAGCTGGCAGTGACCTCTCATGGAGAAGCAAGAAGACAAATACCCTGACTGCATCCTTCTCCATCTTGCTGATGTGCATCTGGGGCTCCTCATGGTCCAACCCACACAAAAGTCTGGGGCGACAGGAGCCCGTCAAAGTGTTCCATTGATTCAGCTTCTTCTACAGAATCATGTTGGAAAGTGGATGCTGGGACGCAAATGGAAGACTTCCAGCCAAGAGTGAGCCTTGGACCACTGGCCTGACTGTCAGGAGGAAGGAACTGAGAAGTAATGCCGAGGCTGAGAATCAATACCGGTTATCTAAATTCCTAGTTTGGACAAATAAGCAGCCCTGTGAATGCAGACAGACGAGGTTTTCATACCATTTGCCTTAGTCTGGAATCCTTCGGGACGGCAGGGCTGGGCTTTCAGAAGGCAAATAATGGGTCACAGTGGAGGAGCCGGGAAAGATAAAAAGAAACGAATGTTGATCTTGTCTGCACCGAACCTCATTAGATTTGCGTCTCTAAATTGTGCCACTCTCCAAAAACGCAAAACCATTTACTGCTTTTTCCTACAGTTAAAATAAATAGTCACTAAGAGAAAATAACAGATCTTTATTCAGGAGGCTTAGGGTACCAAGAAACAGGGGCTCCAGACGTGATGTGCGTCCCGAGCACACTGCTTCTGGTTAGATGAATGTATTTGTTTCTTAGGGCTTCCCTACGAATTACCACAAATGGATGCCTTCAAACAACAGAAATTTATTCTCTCACAGCTCTGGAAGCTAGAAGTGTGCAATCAAGCGTGGGCAAGACCATGCTCCCTGTGAAGGCTCCCAGGGAGGGTCCTTGCACACGTCTCAGCTCTGGGGAGTGCTGGTCATCCTTGCTGTTCCCAGGACCGTGGCCGCCTCACTCAACTTGGGCCTCATCTGCATGTGGCTGTCCCCCATCTGACTCCACATCTCTCCTTCCTTCTACAGGCACCAGTCACGGGATTCAGGACACACCCTAACCCAGCCCGGCTTCATCTTTACTTTACATCTGCAGACCCCTTGAATCTAAACCATGGTCACATGGGTACCAGGGATAAAGACTTCAACAAATTTGGGGGGATAGACTGTGCAACCCATAACAACTGATGACAATAATAATAAAAATAATAAAGATGACTTCATTCCTATGAAGCATTTCAAATACTACTTTCATATTCATAATGCCCCTTTTCCTCTCATCTTTGTCTCATTCATTCATTCAAATCTCTAAACTGAGAGGCAGGCAGGCGAGCAAACATGGGTGGGCATAAAGGCAACATCTTACTTTCTGCGGCCGCAGTTTTCATTTGATCATCTTATATCTCTGGTCTTTATTACCTCTTCTTCTGCTTAATATGTAGCCTGTTGACTGAATTTATTCCTTTACAGGCTTAAAATGGCAGGATAGCCTTTCAGCTACTGTGTACAAAGGAAATTTCCTTTTTAATGGTGGATTTAAAATTAAACATTATTTTTGATACTATTAGTTTACTGAATTAGTTAAACTTCAAGTAATAATTTCAATAGTATCAATTTACACCCTTGACCATGTCTCTGAATTTACACACACACACATATTATATTATATATATATATACATAAATGAATAAAGTAAATAAATTGAATATAAAGGCAGTGAACATCTTATATAGCTTAAGGATGTATGGTCTCTTAAAACATTATGATTTAGAACAATGCCTGGGTAGTCAACGTATAATGTTGTATCTAATAATGTAATTTCTGGCCCAATTTGAAGTTCTTTAGGTTACCTGTTTCACTCCAAAACTATTTCTTGAATGAGTGTATAGATACATTTCAATTGATTGTTGTATCTCCGCTTTGTTGTTAAGAAATTTAAAGCTGGAATGTGCTTACTTTTAAAGTATCAGTGAGAAATAAGTAGGCATAGCAACATTTCAAAAGGAAAGAAATCCTTTGAAAATATAATTTTGATTAATGATCATTGTTACATCAGTTAGGATCCTTCACTGCAAATAACATAATTCCCATCTCAAACTGACCTCACTGATAGCAAGAATTTATTGTCTCAGGTAACTAAAAATCTTCATAGATAGAAAAGGTTTCAGAGGGTTTTCATCAGGGTCTGGGATTTATTTCTTGGCTATTTTTCAGCACTTTCCTTTTCTGTGAGCTGGCTTTTTCCTAGGACTCACTTCTTCAGCTCAGACAAGAAGGTGCTGACCACTCTGGCCTACACAATTCATCCTTCGGGTCCAGAGAGCCAGGCTGTCACCTTGACAATGTTCTCATCAAGGGGTCTGAGGCTCACACTGATTGGGGTGACTGTGGTCACAGGCTGGCTGTGAGCTGTTCCTCCTGGCAGGGGAAGGAAATGTGCGGACTGCTTTGGATGAATCAAGGACCACCCCTGATCAGCGCTAAGGGGTGGGTACCTGAATGAAAATTAGAATAAATCTTAAGAAGAGGGTCAGCAGGATGATCAATAAGTGTCCATAGCAAATGCCCACAATCTTTTCCAGTAGTGTTTCTTGACCCTCTTTTTGGTGTGAGTGTCTCCCTAGAAAAATGCATATAACCAAACTTCTATACCATGTTTTTTCCTTCTCTATTTTTTTTTTTTAATTATTGTGTAAGAACACCACTTTAGATCTACCCTTTTCACAAATTTTCAGGCACGCAACCCAGTACTGCTAAGTATAGGTAGGTACAATGTCAAACATAGAGTGGATCTCTAAGACTTACTCATCTTATGAAACTAAAACTTTATATTCATTCACCAGCAACTCCTCAGCACCCCCGCCCCCCTCACAGCTCTGGGCAACCACCATTCAGCTCTTTGTTTATATGAGTTTGACGATTTTAGACACTTCATATCAGTGAGATCAGTGTTGGTGGGACTGTAAATTAGTGCAGCCAGTGTGGAAAACTAAATGGATGTTTCTCAGAATACTAAAAATAGAACTACCCAATGATTCAGCAATTTCACTTCATCCCAGTGTTACTCACAGTAGCCAAGATACAGAGACAGCCTACATGTTCATCGATGGATAGATAAAGAAAATGTACATTATAACCTAACCCTAACTTTCTGTCCTTAGCTGTACCCGCATATTCCAGGCTTGAAGTCCGCTTGGGGCATGGACATGGCCCTGGGCAGTGGTGGCAGTTGGTCACACTCACTAAAGCCAATGACTACGTTCACTGATTTCATAGGTCATTGCTGGTGAGTAGGTAAAGGCCCCCAAGTGACCGGCGATCTTGATAAACAGACCTGGCAATGATCCTTCACATTAGAGGATCTGTCCTGCTGGCAGGACAGTCTCTGTGACAGGCTGCACTGAATGATGTCCTCCTTGTAAATGGTGAGCCACCAGCGAGGATTACTGATGTGGAGAGTTGATGAGGTTGTTTCTGTACATGTATTTTTATGTACAGAACTTTGAAAAAAAGAAGCTGTATATATTTTTAAGAAAATGCAAAGAAATAAACCATAAAGTTCCAGGACTTTGAGGGGCAGCTTTTCAGGAACCTGGTAAAACTGAAGAACCCAGAATGGGACTTCCCACCATTGATCCATTTCTGCTGGAGCCTGGATCCCCAGAACACACGGAAGAGCATTTCACCTGCAAGGAGGCAAATGCGGGCTCCTTGGCCAGCCTCTGTCAGGGGCATTTTCAGGTGTACAGCAAAACAGAATATTATTCAGCCTTAAAAAGAAAAAAAGAGGAATCCTGCCATATACACCAGCATAGATGAACCTGGAGGATATTATGCTAAGTGAGATAAGCCAGTCACTGAAGGACAAAATTGGATGATTCTACTGGATGATTGGGTGAGGTATCTAAAATAGTCAAACTCATCTATTTTGTTTATACTTTTTATTAAGTTTGCATGTATTTGGATGAAATCCCTGTGTCCTGAAGGCAGGAGTCTGATTTCTCTAACTGAAATGAAAAAAATTTCTCTCTCTGATGGTAATTTTTAATATCTTAAAACGCAGATGTGTTTTTCTTATCCACATTTTTGATGAATTTCTAAGCTTATGCTAGAAGTAGAATGTGAATTTAGAGGAATATATGCATTTCATTGTTGAATACATATTTTTCTTAACTATCAAATTTATATTACTGTGGGGAATCTTATTATGGAAATTCTAAATTTGCAAAATGAAATATTAAAATTGATTATTATTGAAGATCTTTATTAAGCATTTTTCACCTAAAGTTCTAAAATTAAAAACGTTTAAATTACATTTGTAGGAAAATCATTGTATTCATAGGTAAAGGCTTACCCTAGACTTAAATGTTAGAACCATCTTCATGATGAGCTCATTCATTCTGTGCAATAATTTAAGTTAGTGTAGAAAATGCAAAATTTTGAAGACAAGGAGACTTATTTGTCTGATAGGACATATGTTTAACAAATCTCATCATTACACTAGTAAAAGATATTTGTCTTCTATTAACTGTCTTCTCTTATTATAGAGATACTATCTTATTAGAATGAATACAGTAATTTATTCTAATATCACAAAGCCTATTTTGACCATTTTTATTTTTTTGAAAACAATTAAACTGTTTAGGAAAAGATAAAAACATCTAGTGAATAGGTAAGTCATATAATCATGAGTCAGGACACCCTCATGTTGAGTTTTAATTTTTTTTTTTTTTCTGAAACTAGGGGACTAAAGATGGTTGCCTATGCAAGGTTGCTAGAAACTTAAAATAAAAATATTGCTCAGAAGGTACTGAGGGTGTCCAGATGTCTTGCACTGAATATTTACTGCTTCTCGTCTTTACATTTAAGAAATACATTGAGAAAATATAGCACATTTAAATCAGTTATTTTATGGTAAGTTGACTCATGGATAAATATTTCCTCGTTCTTTAGGCTTGATTTTATAGCTGATTCTTTGGATATCCCAGCATAAATGTAACTCACTCAATATTTCTATGCCTGTTTTTGATGTTACAAATTAATGTTAATTTATTCAACAGATAAATATTTGTTTAGTAACTACTGGCCTAACCCAGCTTCTTCAGAAAGCAGAGCCTGAGATAAAGGCTAGCGTGTTGCTGTTTTTTCAGGGGTTGCAATCCCAGGGAGCAGAAATGAGGGCAGAGATGTCCTGAGGCAGGAATGGAGAGCAAACCTAGGCAGGGATCATACCTCATCCAGCCAGCACTCAGTGTCAAGGACATATTATTGCTTAATTTCATACAACTACCTTCTGAAAGGTCAAATGCATAATTACTCCTTTGAAAGTTTTAACAGGGGAACATTTATTTACTGCCTTCTGTCTCTTCGTGGTGAGGCTGTGCCAGTGCCCGCATCTCTGGGCTGTGCATGCACTATGCACAGGATGCTGAGGCTTGCGGTGTTTCCGTCTCCAAGGGAAGCCCTGGGACAGGAGGTTGAGAGGGATACAGACAAGAGGCAAGGAGTGGTCATGATGAGCCCTGTGGGGTGTCCCATGCAGGCTTGGTCCCCTAAGTGAAACTGGACAAAACGGGGACCAAACCCCAGAGACTAGATCCCCAGAGGAGCTACAATGAAGAGGACTTAATTGAGTACATGAGAGTTGTCTGAGATGCACACTGTGTATTCCAGATACCAGGGACAGATCAGGGAACAAGACAGAGACTGTGCACTTGGAGATCCAGCGTGGGCAGATGGACCATAAAGGAAATGCAACAAATAACATGTGGTAGACTAGAAGGTAAACGTCATGGAAGACACTGAGCAGGTGGGGGTAGTAAGGAATTTGGGGCTGGTGGGATTCAATTTTAGATATGATGTAAGGGTTGGCCTCACTGGGAATGTGACATCTGAGTCAAGACAGCCAGCAGTCCACAGTCCTTGGATGTCGGGTGGGAAAAAAGCCAGTGTGGCCGGTGGAGTGTCCGAGGGGCAGGAGGGATGGGATCAGAGATGGAAGACAGGTCAGGGAGAAGCTTGGAGGACACTACAAAGACTTCCGTTTTCACTCTGTGTAAAAAGGAGACCACTAGCAGGGCTCTGAGCCAAAAAGCAGTGTATGGATTATATAAATTAGGCTTTGGCTTCTATGTTGAGCACAGAAAATAAAAGTAAAAGGTGAAAGCAGGAGGGCCAGACGGAAGGCAATTGTAATATTCCAAATAATTTTATATAGTTGTGTTTCCTTTAGATGAAAAATTTTGATGACAAAATTTTTTATGTTAAAACAGAGTAGAAGAATAAAATTTTAACATATCCCATCACATAATAATAAATATATCTATATAAGCCTTAAATATATGAAAAGTTTTGTTTTAAAATTTGGGATCTGATTTGGTTATTTGATTTTGGATAAACATGAAAAATATTTCTCTAATCAGATTTTTCAAATATGGTCTACTGTACCTTGGAAAATAAACAACTAAATTCTTTGAGGATATGGATGCTTTTAATATGATGCTAATATTTCTTAAAAAAATTCTTAATTACAGATAATTTGCTTCTGACAACTAATTTGTTGTTAAATTTTTGGAGTGCATTAAAATTGAGTTTGAGTCTTACTTTGTGGGTTAACAGAAAATTTTAGCATCAAGGAACACTACTGAAAAAGATTCAAGAAGTGAACTTAGGTTTTGTATATTTTCCATTTAGTTTGAAGAGAAAAGTGAATTAAAAATGTAAATTTCTCATACCTGATACAAAAAACATGGGATATAAATTTTGAAAATTCTCCCGCTTATTCTCCATTGTTGTTGCACAAATGGTTGTAAATGATGGATATTACTAATAATTTACTTTACATTATACATAATTTGCATCATTATCTGCTTGGTGTCATTATGGCAATTTCACCTCTTTGAAAGGAAAGCAAAAATTTGTATTTTTGTCCATAATTATTGAGGTTATTATTTAACAATTGAATGTAAATTACTGAACCACCTAATTTTTATACTTCGTATTCCCTTTGTGTTTTTCACTGTTCTGTTTACTTACAGAAAAAAAAAGTTGACAATTTTTTTTGACATGAGACAATTTTCATACATTACCATCTTTTGCATTTTGTTACCTGACTTTTCCCCATGTCCTTTAATTATTATTTCTCATTTCCTCTTCTTCAGGCTTGTTTCTTTAAACTATTGTAAAACTTTTCAACGTTAATGAAATTATACTTTAAATTATTGTTCTAATGAGTTCTCTTTTTTGAAATGTCATTAATCCTTTGAATTAATTATTTTCATATGAATATACATGGTGTATTTTTCTAGGAAGTCCATGTAATTTAGTTTGCTGATTGCACTGCTAATCACCTAGATGCTTTTTGGTTATCTTCATCAAGCAATGTTTATTGAGGCTTATGTTCATGAAATACTACTATGACAGGTGCAGTAACAGCCTTCTGTGGCTTCATTTGCTCTGAGTCACACTTTCCAACTCTATTTAATTGTCTACACTTTATCTTCCCTCTTGTCCATAACTTCATTTCTCTGATAATTTAGATGCAATAGAAGGGCCTCACTGGTCAAAAGTTTCACATCATAAATTGAGTGGCCATCGGTGTTTAATCCCTCCAGAAAGACCTCCTTTCCTTTGGGAATATGAACTCCCATGACGTTAGAACTACTTCTGCCGTATTCTCTTGGCTATGACTCTCAAATCTCTATCGTTGGATTGGCCTGTTCATTTTAGTGGCAGATTCATTGGCCGGCGGGGTGAGCGTGTGACCCAAACTTGGCTAGTCAACGAGCTTCTCTAGGTCTGTTTTCTTTTCTTGGAATTAAAACCAGTGCTGCGAAAGAAGGGCTGTAAGTGACCAGTTTTCCATGAGATAGCTATTTAGTGGGACTGTGGATGCCATACATTGTCCTGGGAGGCCCTTCTGAGTTAATGCACTGCTATCTCTCCGGATAAAGGAAGTTGACCAGCAGATGAAAACAGAATTAGAGATAGTCAATAAAAAAGCATTATTACGATATTTCCAGCTCTGGTTCTAGTTATCTTTGAGCCCAGCTCTCCCAGGCCCTTTCCTTGGTTTAGTTACATAAGACAACAACAATTACTTATCTAAATTACTTCTGACTGTAATTTTTTCCACGATTGGAATTCGGTTAGGGTCCCCAACTACATGAGATTCCTTGTGACTTAGTAAAGCACATTACTGGGCTTGCAAATATCGTGGCTGGAGTTAATGTATTAACTTTGTAGATGGAAATGAGGTGGGATGGTGGAAACCTGTATTTTGCCTCAGCATCGTCTCCTTATACCTCATAGGAGTTAGAAAAGTGTGACCACTGGCAAATGATACACTATTAACTCGCTTTCTCCATCTGAAGATAGGAATTGACATAACAAAGGAATTTTCAACATTGCCAGGAGGATATTTAAAAAGCCCTTTATTTGCTATAGAAGAAAAGTACCAATAATAAAAAAGTCATATAAATAATATATGATCCCTTCATCCTGACACCAGTAGTTATTTGCTCATGCACCTACAACAATATGATATTATTATTACCAGGTGACTTAAATTTGTAAACCAAATCTGGCCTCTGAGCGAGTTCACAATTGCCTTCCTAGGCAAGAATGTTGGCTTTTCATTTTTACTTTTCTGCTTGCCTTGTAATTTGAAATTATATTCATAGTGTGGCAATAAACTTGTGATAGTCAGGTTTTAGAATTACTAGATATCCCCTCAGCATTAAAAAGCAATCCAAAGCCTCAGGTACATACTGATTCATTTAAAAACCAACCCAATAATTTCTCTAGTGAGAGAATGGAATGAATATTATTTTACTTAACAACTAAAAAATGTATGTCCCAATAGCTTCAGATTATACTTGAGAGCTAACTCCCTTGGGTACAGTTTCTAGTTTTCAATTGTTTTGGAGCAGGAAATAAAAGAATAGAAGGTAAAGTACTAGCAGGCTTCTTCAGTAAGACCCCCTTATTGCTGTAAAACTACCTTGGGCTAAAACTGCCAGAGCACGACACTTGAGAAATTACATTTTTAAAAAGATCTAAAATGCCAATTTTAAATCACAGTTAAGACTAGCAAACTAACTTTCAGAGTTTTAGAAATAACCAAAATATCAACTGTGTGATGAAACTTAAAATATAAAACTGGGTATTGGTTATTTCCCTTGAAATTGAAGATTGACATTCACACAGCTTCCGTACATTAGGTATGTCCAGCATTAGTAAAGACCCTGAAACTAAGTAGGTGTCCTAAAAATTTTCAATTAATGATTAAATAAATGAAAGGAAAGGAGTTTTTCAAAGTTCATAAAGTCTTCTTGGCGGCATATGTAATTATAATAACATTTCTTTTTTTTTTAACATTTTTTATTGATTTATAATCATTTTACAATGTTGTGTCAAATTCCAGTGTTCAGCACAATTTTTCAGTCATTCATGGTTATATACACACTCACTGTCACATTTTTTTCTCTGTGAGTTATCATAACATTTTGTGTATATTTCCCTGTGCTATACAGTGTAATCTTGTTTATCTATTCTACAATTTTGAAATCCCAGTCTATCCCTTCCCACCCTCCACCCCCCTGGCAACCACAAGTCTGTATTCTCTGTCTATGAGTCTATTTGTGTCCTGTATTTATGCTTTGTTTTTGTTTGTTTGTTTGTTTTTGTTTTTGTTTTTTAGATTCCACATATGAGTGATCTCATATGGTATTTTTCTTTCTCTTTCTGGCTTACTTCACTTAGAATGACGTTCTCCAGGAGCATCCATGTTGCTGCAAATAGCATTATGTTGTTGGTTTTTATGGCTGAGTAGTATTCCATTGTATAAATATACCACATCTTCTTTATCCAGTCACCTGTTGATGGGCATTTAGGCTGTTTCCATGTTTTGGCTATTGTAAATAGTGTTGCTATGAACATTGGGGTTCAGGTGTCATCCTGAAGCAGGGTTCCTTCTGGATACAAGCCCAGGAGTGGGATTCCTGGGTCATATGGTAAGTCTATTCCTAGTCTTTTGAGGAATCTCCACACTGTTTTCCATGGTGGCTGCACCAAACTGCATTCCCACCTATCATAACATTTCAAATCATATGCTTCAAGGATGCTAATTCTTACTCATGAGCTGTCCTTCATTCCTTTTCTTCCTCTTTGGCCTGTGTTTTAGGTAAAATTTGGTACTGGAGTTTGTTAAGTGATGCATAAGGCACTGGGGACAGATTAGGAGAACAAAGGCTTTATGCAGGGCAGGAATTTTTGTCCAGTTAGTCATTTTGGACAGTGAACTGAGGGAGCCAATATATAGCCAATATATAGCCAATAAATATGTGAATCAAGTGGAAAGTGGGCAGAAGAAAGTCATTTTCCAAATTGCACATAGGTGACTCAATGCGTTAGGAAGACGTTACAAAATCTGGGGTTTGTGATAAAACAAAAAGAATGAGGGAGAATCATGGATTTATAGAGGTCATATAATACTGGGAAGAAATTACATGGACTTGGATAGATTTATCAGTACATGGTTTTGCTATTATAACACTCTTGCTCTATTAAAATAGTCAGCATACTCTCTGCTTAAAAAATAACTGGAAAAATAATTTTTCTTTTCAAAAATTTCAAACTGGTGCATTAAAGGATCACTCTTTCCCTTGTTATGACAATGCACCTCACGTTGTATACTTTGCAGGCAACTTGTCAAGAATGCTTACGTTCCTTATGTGTATAATCCTCCTGAGTATTGACATTATCTTTAAACAAAAATTATTATTTAATCCATAGATTTTCTAATAGCAAGCATTATTACCAAAAAAAAAAAAAGGAGTCAATGAAGTTAAGTCTAAATCTCATCTTAGCAATAAATAAACTCAACAAGTGTTTACTGAAACTATTACATTGTGATATTGTAAAGATCAGAAAAGACTCCAATATTGACATGTGGACTATGTAATCTTTGGAAGGAGACAGGGCACAACATATAAAACAAGTAGGAAGGAAAAAGAAAACATTTCCAAAACACAGAGCAATGCATTATAAAAAGCTAACTTGTGTATAATGAGAGCTCATGATCTGTGGTACAGACAGCATCCTTCATTCAATAGTAAAGATTTTAGATTAAGAGCTATGGTCTCATGTATCAATTTTATTATTAAATAATTAGATTGTAATACAAAGTCCCTTCAGGTAAAGGTTCTTTCAATATATTATTTAACAAATAATAAAAGCAGATGATGATGTACTATGCAATGATTCATTTTTTAAAAAGGTTTTATCCCTTGATGACTCACTAATGTCAATAAAAACTTCCTGTAAGAGGACAAAGGCCAAGATTTATTCTCTATTTTTATTTTCTGAAACCACAGCAACCTCAATTTGTATACGTAAACACAAAAGGAATCTTTATTAACTTTGCTTACGTTATTACATTTCTGGCAGAATGAAGCAAATGAATCATCTTTGAAGACAGGACCCACATTGCATTTTTACAGAGCCCAAGGAGACACGCACCATTTCCTTAGATTACTTAATTATCAGGAAACTACCACCAACAGAATAATTGGTAGCATTTCAGTCCTACTGAAAAAGATGTCTTTTTATCTCAAAAATGCCATAGTTGGGATAAAAAAAAAAGCAATTACTTGTTACTTCTACTGCAAAGGTTATAATATTCAACTTACTTTAAATGACAGATTTTTCCCAGGGTTAGAAAATTAGCTGCTAAATAGGTCATGGCTTTTGCAAACAATTCATTTTTTTTTTTGTTACCAGTATTCTCAATTAGTTCAAAAGGCTAAAGAACTTTTGTGACAGTCTGCTCTGTCACAATTTAATTTTTGCCTGCCCACTTCTATAGATGCTTGTATTTACAGATGCCACTCACCCATCCTTTCTCTAGCTGGTTGAGAAAGACTTAATGTTTCCTTGAGTATTATAAATATTCATTCCCATGGATTCCTCGGTTGAATTTTAATATGGAAAAACCATGAAGAAGTATTGAATGAAGTAACAAATATGATCGCCTTCGAAATGTTTCTAATTGTATCTGGGATGCATTAAGTTATACAGCATTTTTCTGATTTTGTTGGAAGTACTTTAAAAACATTTATTGCTCTGTGAAATTATCGGATGGAGTAGGTCCTGCAATCACACTATTTCCCTACTCCTTTCTTCCTACTATCCCTGAGGGTGAGTTCTTGCCTTATTTTTCTGCAGAATTACACTGCCTCTTCTTTCATTGAGAAAAGGGTGCTCTGGAGAGGATTCCAGAGTCCCCCAGCCCTTGTGGATGAGGAGTGTGTGCTCCCAGGACCCTTAGAGTCCACGCCCCAGCACAGCCCTGGACACCACTCCGACATTCACTGCTTTTCTTTACAGATGAGGTTTTTTTGTGTGCATCCCACTGTTCCCTTCAGCATACACACATGCTGTTATTTTGCTCCTCTTAAAAGAAACAAAGAAATGAAAATGCCTTATCTGGCCTAGGCTACCTCCCTTCACCCACCTCCAGGGATCACTGGTCCCTCCCTTAATGCCTCAGAAGCTTCCCATTGTCCTCAGGACAATGGCCAACCTCCTCACTGGGCTGCTGACCCCTTCAGACTCAGCTTTGCCTCATTATGTTCCTGCCACTCTGAATTCACTTCTTTTCACACTCTTTGCTCCCAAGATTTCAGTGTGTGAGCACCTCTCCATCACAACCAGCCCCAGGTAACAGAACGTTCTGTTTATCTGCCTTGTTACCTCCATATTCCTGGCACTTAATACAGGGCATGGCCCTGGGCAGGCAGTCAGTGAATAAATGAAAGAGAGAAGAATTGAGGATGCTCAGGATTGCTCAGTAAACATTAGCAGACTACCCAGTTAAGAGACAGAGTCTGTAATAAAGATACAGCAATTTGGTTGTGAAGCATGACCCATAGGTTCTTAGATTATACTGGCTAGCATAATTTCTAACATTCTCTTTGTTGAAATTGCTAACTAAAAATTGGCACTTGCCATTGGCCTCTGCAAGGATTGGATCATGCTGGCACTCACCACCTAACTCTGCTTGGATTAAATCATGAGCCACTGCAGCCACTGACCTTCAACACTCCCTGAAAGGAGTTCAGGATGGAGGTCAGGAATGAGGCGCTCTGTGCTCTGGGAAAACTGGCTGAACAGGCTTTCAGATAGTTAGATATTTTCAGGAGAAGATTTTATGACCCCAATTCTTGCATATCCTCATATCTAGAAAAGCACTAAAATCATTAACAGCGACATTTGGTCCTCGTGACTAGCAGCAGCCTCTGCCTAAGTGTGTGCTTGACTGCACGTCCCCCCTTCGCTGAGATCATATATAATACTGAGTTTTCCCCCTGCCTCTTTGGAACAGTTTCTCAGAGCTTTGTGAGATGCTGTCTCCCGGGCTATAGCCCTCATTTTGCCCCAAATAAAACAACCCACAACCCTCATGTTGTGTGATTTTTAGTCAACAAAATGTAAAAATCTATGATAAAAACTTCCTTCTTAATAGAATAGAAATCCAACATTCCCTTTCCACTTCATTGTATAAAATTATTTCACCTGAATTGATTGAAATTGTGAGAGGTCATCAATGATAATAAAATTTCACAGCCTTCAAAACAAATGTCTGATTTCCGAAAACCTTTTTTCTTAATGGCAGCTCTCCTCTATTGAGGATACAAGTTTTCATCATGAGATTCACGTGTCAGAATTTTTCTCTTTACTTTGTGGGGAAACAGTTGTTTTCAAATAGAATAAAAAATATAAAAGTAAAGTGTCTACCTCTCATTGTGGTTGGTGGAAAGCTTACAACTCACGTTCCCACTTCACTTCTGTTAGTGGGAAAGAAATCCAAACTCTTCTGGAAAGACACTTAATACTTTGGCTTCTTTGAACTTTACTTTAATGAAGAGTCACCATTATGCAAAAAAAATGCCTTTGAACCTCTGGCATTTTATACATTTGTGTGTGTGTGTGTGTGTGTGTGTGTGTTTGTGTGTGGTGATAGAGGCTGGCATTTGAAACTGCTTGAAGAGAAGTAGCTAAATCAGCAGAAGACACTGGAAATACTGAGAAAATAGAAAATTAGCCTTTTGCTTCTCATTCAGATTTCACAGGTTCAAGAATTGAAGAGAATAATTTCATGTTTTTAAAAAGCTCTAAAATGTATACCCAGCCAGCAAGTCTTCATTCACTTTCAGACTATTTGTAAGTGTTTGTAACCACCATACATTCTGAAATCACTGCTCGCTAACACATTTTTTCATTGTTTAATGCACTGAGGAGAATTTAACATCTAACACACAAAGTCAGCTACATGTTGTGGACTATCTTTATTCATTATCAATCAATAGAAAACTTTACCAGAGAGAAAATACGTTATGCACTTAAAAAGATGATTTTTCTCAACTTGTTTTATTTAAACATATAATTCTCCTCCAGCTTCCAAGTTATACTCCTGAAAATCTCAGGATGTCACAGCAGAGTCCTAATGTTTAAGGTTTAAATGGTCACATTAAAAAAATACATTGTATCCTGCGTCATGAGATAGACTCATTCTTCAACCTATTTAGAAATTTCAACTTTAATTCTCATCTTGTCTAGTATTGATTTTCTTCTTCCAGCTTTCAGTTTTCCACATCTGCCAGGGATTTCTTTGTCCTTCTCTATATTTTTAACTTTTAATTCTTATAAATTATAAATTTCATGTCCATGCCCCAAGCGGACTTCAACCCTGGAATGTGCGGGTACAGCTAAGGACAGAAGGTTAGGGTTAGGTTATAATGTCACATTTTCTTTATCTATCCATTGATGAACATTTAGGCTGTCTCTGTATCTTGTCTACTGTGAGTAACACTGGGATGAAGTGAAATTGCTGAACCATAGGGTAGTTCTATTTTTAGTATTTTGAGGAACATCCGTTTAGCTTTGCACACTGGCTGCACTAATTTACAGTCCCACCAACACTGATCTCACTGATATGAAGTGTCTAAAATCGTCAAACTCATATAAACAAAGAATCTTATAGCTGGGCTTTGACTACTAATGAAAGAATTCAGTTCATACACATTTACTGTAATGACTTAAGTTTTCATTGTGTTTCTTCTATTTGCTCCATCATTTATTTTACACTGTTTCTTTTACTACCTTCCTCACAGTTTTGCTGATTTTATTAAGTTGCTAGTCATTTACATTTTTCCCTTGTTAATTTGTAAATTCTATGTTAACTTTCCATTTCTTCATTTTCCCTGAGCTTTTCATCAGGAACATATTTCTATATTGCTATCAGAAAATTCTTTCCATAACAAAAACAATGCATCCTCTCCATTAAACATACTTTGTTCAAACCCCTGCATATCACAGATCTATGAGACTTTGAAAATACCTTTACTCCTCTCCTTCCCTCCTCTTCTCTGTTCCTGGGCTTTGCTAGCATTGTTAGTAATTTCTAGTCCCCTCCTCTATCTCTGTGAGCTGGCCATACACCAGCAGGCAGACTGTCACTGCCTGAAGACCAACCCGCCCTCTGCCCCCTCTGAGCTCCAAGGGCTGCCTGTGGACTGAGCACCCTTGTAAACTCTGGAGCCAGGGAGACCGGCGCACTGACCCAGTGCCTGGCATGGGAGCGGACATTTCCTCACTGGCCCGTGGTTGGCTCAGAGCCTTTTGACTCAGTGCTCTTGATGCTGGCATCCAGCCTCTTCCACTGTGATTCTCATTGCTGGAAACTTCCTGGTGCTCAAGGGATCACTTGCAGCGCACTGCCTATCAGCCACAGGAAATGCAGACTCAAGGGTGAAATCTCCTGCAGGACCCCATATTCCCAGAACTCTATCATTTACCTTCTACAGCAAGAGAGATATTTTTTAAAAAGCTATGATAATATTATAGTAATTATCCTCTAGCATTCAAAAAAAGGGTTAAACTAGTCAGTTACAGAAGGCTATCAGTAGGAAATCAAATGTAGGGAAGAGGGATAAAAATTAGTGTTTTAACAGGCTTATTGCTTTCTGAACTTTATTTGTGATCAGTTTGAACAGTTGGATTTTGAAATTCTGACTCAGAACTTACAGTAAAATTCTCCCCCACCTTCCCTTCTCTGCCCAGTGGATACCATCATCATCTATAGCATGTGTTATAAGCTAAAAATCTGAATGTAACAAAAGTTCAGCTATCTGAAGAATAAAGAAGGCACCAACTTACTCCCCAGCTTAACAGCCATTCAGGTAACTCCCTCCAAAAACATTTTAATGGAAAAAAAAGGCACAATAAATTGAGATTTAATTATTTACTTAAAATCAATACATTTGGTGTTAATTAAAATTATATTATCTCTGTCTTACTTTTTATATCACTTTTTGATCCCTTGATATTTGTGCACAATTTATAGAGCATAAAGGAAAATTCACTTTTGAATGACTGTACAGCTTTAATTGTGATCTTTTATTTTATAGTATGTTTATTTCTGTAGTTTATTTAATAAAGGGATATATTCAAGATCTTCAGTCCTCTACTGTCAAGTTGTTACCGTATGAAAAAAAAAATCATTATACATTTTTCAGCAAAATTCCTTTACTATTGAAAGGGAAAGAAAAGAGTTGAGTTGGCTTTCTATTTTTTACTGCCTCATCTAGCTTAATGTTACCAGCTTATTCAAATAAACACAAAAGGTATAACACAGGCAATATGAGAATATCAGAAATAGAGAAAGAAACAGAAGAAATATTAGAAGTAGTAATGGTGAAACTTTAAAAAAATTGAAGATGGAAAATGAACCACAGATCCAAGAAGCTCCAAGTACACCAAAGAGGATAAATATAAAAAAAGTATACCTACCTGTATCATATTCAAAGTGCAGACAACCAAAATCAAAGGGAAAACTTGAAAGAAACTAGAGGGGGAGGAGGGTGGAAAACTTTCAGAGAAACAAGTTTAAGAATTACATTAAATTTCTCCTCAGAGACCATACAAACAAGAATAAAGTGGAGTGAGCTAAAAGTGTTGGAGGGAAAAAAAAAAAACCTCCCCAAACCAGGATTCTGTATCCATCAAAATTAACCTTCAAAAGTGAATGAGAAATAGACTTCTTTAGGTAAAACAAAACAAAACAAAACAAAAAAAAACAAAAAAAACAGAAAATTTGTCATTAGTAGTCTTGCCTTGTTAGAAATGTCAAAAGAAATTAAGAGAAGGAAAATAACATAGGTCAGAAATTTGTATTTACATAAGGAAAAGAAGAATGTTAAGGAATGAATGATAGCAATATAAAATCTTTTACTTTTTATTCTTTATCAATCTTATAGATAACTGTTTAGTGTAATAATAGCAATAATGTATTCTGTGATTATAGGTTATGAATAAGTGAATGAATGAAAGCAATGCTACAGGCAGTGGAAGTGAGAAGGAATTGGGTGTGCTCTGTTATAGGATGCCTGCTCTTCCCTGTGATTTAGTACATTATTTGAAAGTGAAAGGGGACTTCCCCAGTTCAGTAAAGGACATCTATACAAATCTATAATCAATATCATGTTTAATGGTGGGAAACTAAATGCTTTATCCCTGAGATTAGGAGCAAAACCGGACATTCCCTCTCACCACTGCTATTTAATATCATACTGGGAATCCTATCTCATGCAACAAAATAAGAAAAGGAAAACAAGAAGTAGACAGACTGTGGTGGAAGTATCTTCACTTTAAGATGACATACTGTTTGCAGATGTCTCTGTAGAAAACCCCAGAGAATGAACAAGGACAACAAAACTCCTGGAACAAATAAGCAATGATAACAAGGTTTCTGGTACAAGCTTAGTTTACAAAAGCCGCCTGCTTTCCCATATACCAGCAATGAACAATTGGGATTTGAAATTTAAAGAATTAATGTATATTTGTACCAGAAAAAGGCAATAAAAATACTTATGCATAAAACTAACAAAATATGCACTGGATCTACAAGAGGAAACTGCAAAGCTCTGACAGAAGAAATCAAAGAAGATCTAACTAGATGGAGAGATATTCTATGTTTATGGATTGGTAGATTTAATTAAGATGTAAGTAAGTTCTTCCCAACTTAATCTATGGCTTCCTTGCAATCCCAGTCAAAACCCCAGTAAGTTATTTTGTGAATATCGGCAAAATGGTTCTAAAGTTTATAAGGAAAGGCAAAAGGCCCAGGATACCCAATACCATACTGAGGAAGGACAAAGATGGAGGACTGGCCTGCCCAACACTAAGACTTACTATAAGTAATTAAGTAATTAATGCAGTACATTCTTAATGAAAGAATAGACTAATCAATCAATGGAACAAAATAGAGTCAGAAATTATCCACACAAACTTAGACAAAGATGAAAAGGCAGCTCAATGGAGAATGATATTTTTATCTCAATAAATGATGCTTGAACAATTGTACATCCACATGCAAAAATGTAAATCTAAGCGTACACTGCTATGTACTGACTTGTTTCCTCCCAAAACTCAGCACAGGTTGAAGCTGAGGCCTTCATCCTAATGTGACTGTGCTTGGAGACAGTTCCTGCTTTTACTAAGTAATTAAGGCTAAACAGGGTGGTGATAGTGTCATCCTAACGTGATAGGACCATGTCATATAAGAAGAGATCTCTCTCTGCCAAGTGAGGATGTAAGGAGAAGGAAGCAAAATCTGCTGTCCAGAAAGACAGCCCTCACCAGGAACTGAACCCAGCCAGAGCTGGGATTGAAAGACTCCAGAATTAAGAAAATGAATTCCTGCTGCGTAAGCTGCCTAGTTAATGGTGTTTTGTTATGATGAGCCCCAGTGTACTAATAGAACTATACACAAAAATTAACTCAAAATGGCTCATACACCTAAATGTAAAACACAAAAAAATCAAAACTTATTGAGGATAACAGAAAATTTAGGTGAACTTGGGTTTGGTGACAATTTTTTAGATACAAGAACAAAATCACAATCCACAAAAGAAAAGATTGGTAAAAACTGGACTTCATCAAAATAAAGTTTCTGCTCTGTAAAGACATGGTTATCAAATGAGAAGAAAAGTTGCAGATTGGGAGGACATATTTATAAAACAGATAGCTGATAAAGGATTGTATCTAAGATATACAAAGAACTCTTAAAACTCGACAATAGGAAAAAACCCAATTATCAAATGAACAAAAGATCTGAACAGACACCTCATCAAAGAATACAGATGGTGACAAATAAGTACATAAAGAGATGCTCAATGTATGTCAATAGAGCATTGAAAATTAAAACAACAAATACTACACACAACTATTAGAATGGCTAAAATCCAAAAAAGTCTCATAATTCCAAATACTGGTGGGGATATGGAAGTCTAATTCATTGCTAGTGGGAATATAAAAATGGTCCTGTCACTTTGTAAAATAGTTTGACAGTTTCTTACAAAGATAAACATAGTCTTGTCATATGATTCAACAACTGTGCTCCTAGGAATTTATTGGTAGGAATTAAAACTTCTGTCTATACAAAAACCTGTACATGAATGTTCTTGCAGGTTTATTTCATAAGTGACCAAACTAGAAACAATTATGGTCTCTCAATAGGCAAATGGGTAAGTAAACTGTGTATACCCATACAATGGAAAATTATTCAGTGATTTAAAAAAATGAGCCATCAAGCAACAAAAAGACTTGGAAGATGTCTATCAGCAGGTGATTGGATAAAGAAGATGTGGTGTATTTATACAATGGAATATTACCCAGCCATAAAAAAGAATAAATAAAATAATGCCATTTGCAATGACATGGATGGACCTGGAGATTGTCATTCTAAGTGAAGTAAATCAGAAAAAAAAGAAAAATACCATATGATATCACTCATATGTGGACTCTAAAAAAGACATAAATGAACATATTTACAAAACAGAAACAGACTCTCAGACAGAAAACAAACTTATGGTTACTAAGGGGAAAAGGAGGTGGAAAGGGATAAACTGAGAGTTCTAGATTTGCAGATGCTAACTACTATATATAAAATAGATAAACAACAAGGACCTACTGTATAGCACAGGGAACTATATTCAATATCTTGTAGTAACCAATAATGAAAAAGAATATGAAAATACATATACCTATGTATATGTATGACTGAAACTGATACACTATTGTAAACTGACTATACTACAATAATAATGATAATAATAAAAAAAGACATGGAAGAAACTTATATGCATCTTGGTAATTTACAGAAGTCGGTCTGAAAAGGCTCCATGCTATTTGATTCCAATATATGGTAAAATAGAAAAGGATAACTACAAAGACAGTTAACAAACAAACAAAACCAACAACAGTGGTTGCCGTGGGATCATGGAAATGGGGGGATATATGACTAGGTAAAGCACAGGACATTTTTAGGGTGGTGAAATTATTATACATGATATTCTAATAGTGGATACATGATGTTACACATTTGCCAAAACCCATAGAAATGTATGACACAGAGTGAGTGCCAAAATAAACCATCTACTTCAGTTAATAATATATCATCAATATTGAGTCATTAATTGTAATAAATGTACTAGGCTACTACAAGACATTAATTACAGGGGAAAGTATGAATGACAGTTGGGGGGTATATGGGAGCTCTGTACTAACTGCTTAATAAAAGTTTTTAAAAAATTGAAAAAAAAAGTAAAAAAAAAAGTTCTGTGAGTATTGTGTTTGAGCCTATGGTAATTAAAGGAAAGAAACACCAAACAGGAAAGGGTGGGCAGTGTGCTCTTCTGGCCCATGACCCCCTAAAAGCTGCTGGAGGTGGGCAGCAGACCTGAGTTCATTATAGTTCAGAATTTCTAGGGGTGCTTCAGTGCGGAGTACGAGGCAGGCAGAGAGAGTGGTGGTGGATCGGGCAAGGATATTTGGGCAAGGACCCTCGTGACTGGGAAAGCCTAATCTTCACGGCTCCTCATGTGTAAGGGTTTCTTTCATGACTGCATTCCTAAATCAGAATTTGTAATTTTGTATTATTTTTCTTAAGAAGCCACTATCCTCAAAAATTATATAAACATCAGCCCCCACAAAACCTGGAAAAGACATATAAAGAAATTCATATCCAAATTTGACTTTCTGGCCCAATACAAGGAAAGTAACAAGGCCTCGTGAGCACTCAGTTTGTACTGTTCATATAGTTTTTGTTTTCTTGATCTGCTAATCCTATTTTTCAATGTCTTGCTGGACTGGAACTACCCAGATGAATCTGTCTTCTAAGAATTCATCATCTTGTAATTAAGCTTTAATGAAATAAAATATGAAAGCAAACACCACCATACACACACACACACACACACACACACACACACACACACACACATATGACTGGGAGATTTTGCTGTACACCAGAAATGGATACATTGTAATTGTACGTTAATTAAAAAAAAATTCACCAAACTCTGGAACTTCCTGGGATCTCAGAGATGAAAGCCAATATGATTCAGATTTAAATCAGATTATGAGTTTGCTGAATACTAATTCACAATATTTTATTATGAAGGAGAGTTGATATACTGATAGACAGCTTTATAGTACACACCGTACATTCAAGTCAGGGCACAGTCTCATCCAGAATAGAAGCTAGGAGTTGTCGCATATCTTTTCTTTTGCCTGTTTTCTTTTCTATCCAGGTTAGATTAATCAGAAACACTTTCTATAGTATTAGGAAGAAGCAGAACATGTATCAATCCCAGTCATATTTTTGTGGGCTTTTCTGCTTCTCTAAATGAATCATCCGTGGGGTAGAATGTCGAGCTATTATTCAATATGTTGGGGCTAATGGGGCTTTAAATAAAATGGTAACAGGGCCTCAGAAACTAAATGTTTCTAAATTCAAAGGAATGGTTTGTCTTTACCAAGGAAAATAACATCTCCCTGCACAGGAGCAGAAAGAATGATCAGTATTCATGTTCACCTCCTGAGAGTGCCGCGTAACAATGTCTTAACCATTAAAATTAATGACCTGGAATGTAAGAGGCCTAAATAGCCCTATTAAGTCAAAAAAAATTCCATCAATTCTTAAGAGTGAAATAGATGTGCTCTTATCTAAAAGATACATTTAGTGTAACTCCAAATTGCCAAGTTTCTGAGAATCTGAAATGTTTTTGAAATATTTTTAATTCAAAAATATTTGAATCTTGGAAGATGACTTCACAAAAACTTTAAGGTAATAGACATGTCTTTTTAAGGGTCTAATTTTGCTACTGAATATTGATAGTGTTCAGCTACACCAGTGAGTCTCAGCTGGGAGTGATGTTTGCTCTCACGGGGACAGTTGTGATTGTCACAAGTGGGGGCACTGCTGCTGGTGTCCAGTGAGCACAGGCTGCTAACTTCCTACAATGTACAGGACAGCTTCCACAAGGGATGTCTAAGAGAGACAGACTGTGGCAAATAAATATCAAATTTATAGAATCAGGGTTTGGGGTGTGTCAAGAAATACCAATAACTTTGGTTTCCCAGCTTATTCATTTCTTTCCAGTACAATCTCAGGAGTCCTGACCAACACTGCCAGCACGAGGACTGGGTCCCCTCCATGTTCTTCCTTTGCCTTGTTTCTCCTGAGGAACTGCTCAGTTCAGTCCTGAAAGAGGTTGCCAAGGTAGTTAGCCCCCAAAGTCCTAATGCTGGACTGCTTTTCAAGAAGCGTGTCTTAAAAATGTGCTGTTGGAAGGTGAGGGAAGATCTGTTCTCTTTCCTTAACTTCTGCCACCACCAAATCAAGGAGTATAATGGTACATGAAATTTCTTGTTCACTCATTAGGGGAAAAAAATGAAGTAAGAAACAATCATTTACTTCAACAACAAGAACAAAAACTAGTTTCAGAAAACAAGGATCTTCAGCTTGGCAATGTTCTCTACTTAAACATGAAAATGCATTAGGCTTGTGAGAAGCAGCAGAAATGATAGAAAAGAGCAATCTCACTCCTGTGCATGTATCCAGAGGGAAACTTAATTCAAAAAGATACATACACCTCAATGTTCACAGCAGCATTAGTTACAACAGCCAAGACATGGAAATAACCTAAGTGTCCATCAACAGATGACTGGATAAAGACATTGTGGTATGTTTATACAATGGAATACTACTCATCCATAAAAAATAATAAAATAATGCCATTTGCAGCAACATTGATGGACCTGGAGAATGTCATTCTAAGTGAAGCAAAAGCCAGAAAAATACCATATATCACTTGTATGTGAAATCTAAAAAAAAAAGACAAATAAACATATTTACAAAACTGAAACAGACAGACATAGAAAACAAACTTATGGTTATTGGGGCAGGGAGGGGAAGGGGTAAAGGATAAATTATGAGTTCAAGATTTGCAGATACTAACTCCTATATATATATAAAATAAACAGCAAGGTCCTATTGTATATCACAGAAAACTGTATTCAATACCTTGTAATAGCCTATAATGAAAAAGAATATGAAAAGTAACATATATATATGTATAACTGAATCACTATGCTGTACACCAGAAATTAACACAAGTTGCAAAAGACTATATACATCAATGAAAAATAAATAAAATAAAATTAAAAAAACACAACTTTATAAACTGACTATACTTCAATAAATACATAGAGAAAAAAATGAAAAAAAAAAAAGACAGTTGCTGCTTAAAATCAATGTTTCATGAGTATTTGATATTATTTTAAAAACAGAATCACTTAAATTACTTTAGATGAAGATCTGGCTGTTTCTTAAAAAATTAAGCATAAACTTACCCCATGACTTAGCAATTTCACTTTTGAGAATTGACCCAAGAGAAATAAAAATATATGTTTCCAAAAAGACTTTACAAAAATACCTTAGTAGTTTTATTCCTGATAGCAAAATCATGGAAACAGCTCAATTGGCCATCATAGGGAGGGCATATAATGAAATATTATGCAGGAATAAAAAGTAATAAACTACTAAGACACTAAAACCATGGATAAATCTCAAACATATGCTGAAGGAAGAAAGACTTACAAAACAGTATATACACACTGAATGTTTCCATTGATATGGAGTTCAGGAACAGTTAACACTAATCTCTGTGGGAAAAAAAATCAAAAAACAAATTGTTTCTAGAGGGTCTAGGGGAAAGGATTCATCATGAAAGAGCATAAGAAAAGTTTTTGGGATAACATTCTACGGCTGATAAGAGTTTGTGTTTTATAGGAGCATCTAATGGTACATCTAAGATTAGAGCATTTCATTCTTTGTGACTTTTACCTTAAAAAAAAGTAGAGATGAGCAAGCAAATATTGAACACTAGTAATATGCATGCTACAGTGTTTAGGGTACAGGGTACTGATGTAATGTATCTGAAATATATCGCAGATGGACTGATGGACTGACAGAGAAATGGATATGTGTCATAAGACAGGTATGATAAAATGTTAAAGGCTGAATCTAGATGGTGGTAACATAAACATTAAAATTCTTCAGCAAATGTTTTATTTCCAGAGAAATGAAAAATATTTGCATAATTCTATTTAACTCCAAACTTTTCTTCTATTTAGTTTGTTTTTAAAGACAGGTCATATTTTTGCTGTTCCTCTGTGTTTTTCAGTTTTTAAATGATAACCAAGTAATATGTTTTCATCTTCATAATCATGGTTAATTTTATAAACACACACTACATTACAAAATTTCCTGGTATAAACAGCCGACTCATTAGTCAGATGATGATGATCTGACGAATTTCAATTTGAGCAATTTCTTGAGGTCACTGAAAGCAATTTATGTGGAACCAGTGTGAAATTGTAGATTTGCAGGTAAAGGTCTAACTCCTGTAATTCCACTAACCAGAACACATAATGATCTAGATTTAAAGATTAATTCCCCTTCTTGTAATGATGGTAACTAAGTGCAGAAATATAATCCACAGAGTTCCCTTGAGGGCATTTTCTGAAGTAATTGCAGAGCAACCCAATTCCTAAATCATCCAGGTGTGTGGAGATCGTGATATTTCCTAAGGATGACTCGAAGGCACCACATGAGGTTTAAACACTGAGGATCTACGTGTCAGTCTCATGATGTCATCATTAACATTTTATGGTATTTTAAAAAAGCTTTTCAAGGGCATTGGTTTAGAAAGGTTTTTTTTTTTCTTTTCTTTCCTTCCTTCCTCCCTTCCTTCTTTCCTTCCTTCCCTCCTCCCTTCCTTCTTCCTTTCATTCTTTCTTTTTCTCTCACTGTTAGTCAACAAAAACCTACAAGCAGATTTTCCAACTGGTTATTCAAGTTTTATTTTGCTTCTCAGAAAAGGACCTCATGGGCAGGCATTCCAAGGACTTGAAACTTGTTGAGAAATTGATCTGCATGAACCTAGGGATTTATTTTGAAAGAATATTTTGTATATGTATCCTTCCTAAATAAAAATTCACCTAATTGGACTCAATTTTAAAAAGAAAAAAAAAAAAACCTCAAAATATTTTATTAATAATTTGTCTTCTTGAAAGAAGCTGAAAATTTGTAAGAATACATTTATTTTATATTTAACAAATAGAGTTTATAGATCATAGCCATACACTAATATTTGATGCTATTCTTCTTAAAATTTTTCTTAAAATTACTAGCACAATGTAATAGTGTTCACAGCACATTTGACCTTTCACATTGTGTTCCAGAGTTATTTTTGTCAAGAATATTTGTGGACTTCATCGTTTTCCTAAGAGCCATTCATCATACATTGTTATTCAAATAATTTTTGTTTGAAGCACACCTCTTGTCATAAAACTTATTTTTGATGATCTAAGTGATTGTTAGGTGGCTGTCACATTATCATTGGACAACGACTTTCAAAGTAATAGTGGACTTTTTTGGACTTGTATAATTTTTGTCCTATTTGCAATTTTACTTCAAAATCAATTTCTTATTATTAATTTTTATGTTATGTGAAGATCAGAAAGCAACATCCCAAGACCCAAAGATAGAACCCTGATTGGTCATGAGAATCTTTTCAGGAAGAAAAAGTGGGCAATTGTGTTAATAGTGAATATTTTTATACCACTGAACTGTCTTATGCTACACTGAATGTGGGAACTCAGGCTACAGGGAACTCAAATAATGAATATCTAAACAAAGAGGTGTCTGTCGTATGTTTGATGATTAAATATAGTCAATGTGCTGACAGTGGCTGGCTAAGATAGGGAGAATTTACACACTCATTACTTAACCAGCTCAGTCTTGACTGTCTGATGGAGCTTGGCTTGATGAGAAAAGGAAAAAAGAAGAAAATGGACTATTTCTAGAACACAGACAGAATTCATCAAGGTTTTTTGACAGGTGTCAGATTTATGACAAATTTCAAATATTGTTTTTACAGCTGATGAAAGCAAGTGGAGATCTTGAGATTTTTCTGTCACTCTCCTGATAAAAACACATGAGCCATGGAGCATTGTGGGGTAGAGCCCTGGCATTAAAATGATTTCTCATCAACTAGCTCATTGTATTACAGAAAAGACACAAATTTCGTCTCAGCATTGTTTGTCCATGTGTCTGACACCATCATCGCTCTGCGACATTCTTCTGTCATTCTTGTGAGTGTTATAATTATGTAGTCAGCATTTATAGCAAGAAACTTTTTGTCTGATTTCTTCCACTATTGGTGATAACATTACCAGGATTTTACAGCCATTTATGTATTTTGGATTATCTTAAAGTCATTGGTGGAATATTAAAGATATTTTATTACATTATTACACGGGTAAAAGAGCACATTCTATTTTAGAGGTAGTAAATATTAGGACGTGGAATCCAACTCTCTCTATAATCTCTTCTCTAATTCATTAAAATATCAGACTTCCCTGGCTATTCTCTGGGAGGGTTAACCACAGAAAAGGAGAAAAGTGATGTATTATAGTGACTTTAAATGACTATTTGAATTTCAGATAACTTTGGAGTAAAATTTAAGGCCCAAATTGCAAAAATGTGTAAAATAGAAGTTTAAAATGAAAGAAATCTAAAACCAGTGATTATGATGTGTGATAGTATTTTGAGTTACATTTGTATGTATATTTCATTGCTCTCAATGAGGTATTTTAATGGAATTTAAAGGACTTTTAAATAGAATGATAGTGTTAATTTAACTGAGATGTTATATATGTGATCATCATAATGGGAAAAAAGAGAAGGAAAGGAGGAGTAAATATGCAAAAATGACATCACAGTTGGGGAAAGAGCCTGTTTATCTTCTTAGGTGCCTATTGCTCTGTAATTGCTCATCGTGAACGTTTGATACATGTTTTTGAACAGGCAAAAGCTGCCTACACTGATGAACATAACTCACATCCCCTGCCAGGAAGTGGCCAGTCCACTTCACTTTCTTCTACCATCTTGTTGCTCCTTCGTTTATACATCCCGTTTTGGCATTGATGGAATATCTTTACTATCTGAAAAAAATAAACTAGTAAATCTTGCAAATACAAAGAACATCAAATTCTGCCAACAACTCCACATCAATTTTCACTTTAAAAGCTACCCCCTAAAGTTGTATTTCTTAAAAATTCTATATTATAAATGAGATTGACAGATTCAGCAGTGTGGGGAGTCATTCCATTGTTCTATAAATGCATAATTTTTTCTAGGAATATATATTCTATATAAATAACAAAGGGTTATATTTCAATAATGTGATAATAATGTGATATAGTGGCCATGTCCTGAAACCCCCTTTCCTTCTCCTTCATCTTTCTCATTAATCCTCTCCTCTCCTCCAGACCCTGAGAATTCACGAAGCTGAAACTTCCAGTCATGAACTTGATTCCTCATATCATAACTGCAAATACAATTCTCAGATCTTCTAATAATGCATATCCATGTGTTTGCAGTCAATGACTATGGGATCTTAAATGTCATTCATACTTTGCCTCAACTTCGTTTTCTGTTACCTGGCTTTCTATGCTATTCTCAGTTTTGTTCTTTCTTCCATAATTCTTCAGGCTGTGAATGAGAAGTATTGTCAGCCATATCAGTAAACAAAGAATGCTACGGCCATCAAGTCATCAGCCACTACCACCCCACCCCCCGACAGTGAGGAAGGGAACTCAGGATGCAGACAAGCAGGCAGCCCACCTCTGCAGCCACTCCCCCATTGGTGCCCCCTGAGGGAACACAGGGTGTGGGAGAACAGGATACTGGCCCTAGATAGCTAGGTGCATATCAAAGGAATGAAATCAGACCTTTGCACCTTTGCACCTTTCCAAATATAGAAAAGTGCTCAGTTCCTTAACTTGAGATATTTGATTTTCTTTAACAATAATCTTTTGATGTTCCGACTACGTGATCTTTGTTGCAAAAAGTCATATATCCTGGCTTCTGCCTTGCCACTTTGAAGCAGCCCCTCAGAGTGATCTGAGAGGCTGTCATCCCTGGCTTAAGTCCTCAGAAATGTCCTCTGAATAAAACATAACTCTCAACTTTTAGGTTGTGCATTTTATTTCAGCTGACAAGGATCTCACCTGTCCAATACTACTTCCTTCTTAAAAAAAAGTTTTCTCCTTACTAGCCCTTTCCTTTCTGCTTTCAAGAGCTATGCCTCTTGTTCTTAAGTTTAAAAAATCTTTCTTCCCTTCTGCCTTCGGCTATGCCCTCATTCTCCCATTTCTTCTTAACCATTGTCACAGCTTCTTTTTATTTCCTGAAAATGGTATGTATGTATGTATATATATATATATGTGTATATATATATATATATATAGTCAGTTTACAATGTCATATCAATTTCTGGTGTACAGCATAATAGTTCAGCCATACATATACATACATATATTTGTTTTCATATTCTTTATCATTATAGATTATGACAAGGTATTGAATATAGTTCCTTGTGCTATACAGAAGAAACTTGTTTATCTATTTTATATATAGTAGTTAGTATCTGCAAATCTGGAACTCCCAAATTATCCCTTTCCAACCCCTTCCTTGTAACCGTAAGTTTTCTATGTATGTGAATCTGTTTCTGTTTTGTAAGTAAGTTCATTTTTCTTTTTTCTTTTTTTTAGATTCCATGTATAAGTGATATCATATGATATTTTTCTTTCTCTTTCTGGCTTATTTCCCTTAGAATGACAATCTCCAGCAATCCCACTCCTGGGGTTCCAGGATGAAACTTTAATTCAAAAAGATACATGCACCCCAAATGTTCATAGCAGCACTATTTACAATAGCCAAGACATGGAAATAACCTAAATGTCCATCAACAGATACTGGATAAGAAGTTGTATATTTATACAATGGAATACAACTCAGCCATAAAAAAGAACAAAATAATGCTACTTGCAGTAACATGGATGGACATGGAGATTGTCATTTTAAGTGATGAAAGCCAGAAAGAGAAAGAAAAATACCAGGTTATGTCTCAGCTTCTTTTCAATTCACCTCCTGAAATTCTGGTCATCACTCTGTGTTTTTAATGCCAAATCCAATGTTCTTTTCTAAACCCTTATTTTCTTGATCTTTGTGCTTTACACAATTGAAATATCCTGAGTCTTGAATCTCTCTCCTTTGACTTCCCAGATGCCTTTCTTATTCTAGTTTATTGCTTGCTTCCTCGTTAATGCCTTAATCTTTTGTCTCTTTAATCACCTTTTTCCTAATCTAACTCTAACTTTTAGTGTTCCCATTTGGAGATTACAACTCATTTTCTAGTAGGTATATGAAAAGATGCTCAATGTCACTAACCATCAGGGAAATACAAATCAAAACCACAATGGGACACCATCTCAAACTTGCTATGTTGGCTATTATCAAAAGGTCAAAAGATAACAAATGTTGGCAAGAATGTGGAGAAAAGGGAACCCTGTGCCCTGTTGGTGGGAATGTAAATGGGTGTAGTCACTATGGCAAACAGTTTGGTGACCCCTCAAAAAATTTAAAAATAGAACTACCATATGATACAGCAATTCCACTCCTGGGCATGCTCAAAGTTAAAACTGCTCTCTCAAAAAGATATTTTCCTTCCCATATTCATTATTATTCATAGTAGCTAAAATATGGAAATGACCTTAGTGTTAACAGATAAATGGATAAAGAAAATTATATACATAATTTCCAGCCATATATATAATATATAATATGTAATTATTATTCAGCTTTAAGAAACATGGATGAACCTGGGACATTATGCTTAATCACCACAAATACAGTCACATGGGGAATCAGAGACCCAATGCATGAATCTTGAGGGGAGACAATTCAGTCCACAACAGTAACTATAAAAATAATCACAGTGATTAATATCTAGATTGATATTTTATCTTCCCCACCAAGGTTCCAAATCTGAGATCTGCACTTAGTATTTTTGAAAAAAGCAACTGGCAAACATAGAGATGTTAAAGACATACCAGCACCAAACTGAGGCTTTAGGTAATCTGAGGGATCAGAGACAATTAATAGGACAATGACCTTCTCATTGGATAATAAAATGTCAGGCCAGTTGGAACAGCACCTAACATCATTCCCAGTACCAACGGGAAGACAGCACTTACCCTCAGGTTCCCTGTCTCAGTCACTCAGCTTCACGGAGGCTGTTTTTAATTACCGTATGTCTACCCTTTCTTCTCCTTAGCTGAAACCCTGATAGGCTAAATTAGTCTAATGTACATTTATGTGTCTAACCTTTTGTGATTTATAATCTATGCATACTGTAAAATAGACATGATATGGTTTAATCTTCTTAAAAATAATGCAGCCCAAGAGAAATAAAAAAATTAGGAAGAGTTAAATTGCCACTGTGCAATTTCAAATAATCTCATCTAAAGAGAAAATCTGGGTGTACATAATTACACAGCAGGCTACCCAAATCGCTTAATGATGAGCTCAGATTTTAAGAAGTCAGTGTGGAAGACGGATGGCAAGCTATATAATTAAGAATGAAAAGAAAAAAATTAGTAGAAACAGAAAAGTAATTTCCAGAAGGTAAAAACTTTTAAATAAATGTGACAAAACTGCTAATATTTTAAACAGGAAGAATTTAGATCTGTTCTGTATGTGTTAAAAATACACACGTGTGTATACACATGCATCTACACATGCACATGTGTTTATAATGAAAGCTATCTATCCATCTGTAGGACTGGATAAATTACCACTTAACATAGTACTAGGAGATCACTAGGGGCACATGATGCTTGTTTTGATTCGAATTCTTCTTCAGGAGGAAAATTTCTAACACTGTAGACAGTAGAAAACTTTCTGAAAATAGAAAATTAAGACCAGTCTGATTGGTAACATAGCAAGAGCTACTCATTAGTTTAGAGGAGTTCACACTTGTCGGCTTAGACAAGAGAAAAACACCAGCACCAAAATCAACACTAACAACAATAACACATCTTACAGAAGTTATTAAATATCTGCTGACGCCTGCGTTCATTTAGCAAACATCGTCACCGAACTTGGCGTGCCTACGGAGCTCTCCTCTGCCTAAGTCACATTTCCTAGGAGGATGCTGAAGGAAGGAGAAGGAGTCGCCTGAAGCAGAATACGTACAGAAAATCCACAGTAGGTAAGACAAGCACTATCGAGAGTACTCAAAGGAATTTGGGAAGGTTGTGAAGTCAGGCTAAGATCGACGTCTAAGTCTGAGTACAGATCTAAGAAGACACCGGAAAGGGGACAAACTCGTCCAGACCAGACAGGAATGGTGGGCAGAGAGGGGTCCTGAGTGGACAACATTTTATCTTTATTTTTACATTTGTAAACTCATCTATTGGTACACAGGGAGCACCTAATAAATATTTTTTTAAATGAATGATGGATGCTTATTCTATGTTTGGGAAAGTTATTAATGATTTATCTGAAGTTATCCATTTGGACAATAATCCAGTCCTTTTCCAATTACCTTAATAACTTAGAGATGTTTTTCAGGTTCAGAATTAGCTAGTCAAGCTCCAGGTTTTTTCAGAGGAAAGTAAGGGGAACAGAAGACTGGAGGTAAGCAAACCTTGCACCAAAAGGGAGAGTGTATACATTTCAGACTTCCACATTGGGACAGACACCGAAAAACATTTTCAGCCAGATGTTTGGTGAGAATATAGACCTTGGAGCAGCATTTCCTTAACAGCAACCAGTGCTGATCTAAGGTTGTAAGCAGATCAAGGGAAGATGATGCAAATGCCAATTCCTGCTTTTAACAAAGCATCTGAGGCTTACATAGAATTAAAGGTAATGACCTGAACCAGGAGTTGGCACAGTATAGCACTGGGCCAAATTCAGTCTACGAGCCTACTTTTGTACAACTTCTAAGCTGTGGATGGTACTTTACATGTTTAAAAAGCTATTTTAAAAAGGAGAAGAAAAAAATGCATGAATGAGACCCTACGTGGTCCACTAAGCCTAAAATATTTACTGTCTGGCCCTTTATAGAAAAAAATGTGCTGACCCTTGAACCAAACCATTAATAAACTTTCTTCCATCTCTAATCAGCTAAGTTTGTAAGGCATAGTCTTCTTGAAATGATGGTGGGCAATGTTTGCTAGAGTTATCTAATAAAATGCAAGATATCCATTTAACTGAGTTTCAGATGAACAAAATATTTTTGGACTAGTATGCCCCATGCAATATTTGGGACATACTTACACTACAAAGTTATTCATTATTTTTCTGAAATTTAAACTTCACTGGGAACCTTGCATTTTATCCAGCAACTCTATGATTGCAGATGTATGTGGATGCTCTGGTAATATTTTGTATTTACAGCTGCGTGAGCAATTTGTGCCAAAGTCATCGACAGATAAATAACCTAAACTTAGGTCTGGAGAGAGTGATATTGACTGGTCCTGAGCCTTTGTCTTTAGACCCACTTAATCTATGCTTAAATCCATGCATTGGATAAAGATCCATTTACACGTATAAAAAACCCATGAAAGAGGGCATAAATCTCTAGAGACAGCTAAGAGCCATTTAAATTTCAGATGGTCTAATCAGTGTGACAGTTGATGGTGATAGATAAGAAATGACCATGGAGAGAAGGATGTGATAATTAATTAGGTATATCTGGGCCTGGAGGATTTACTTTCTTCCCTAAAGTGAGAGTGACTGACTTTATTTACTCCATCACAACTATGTAGAGAATTATTTTCGTGAAATGTGTTTTGCAGAGTGTGTTTGCATTAGAGAGGATCCTTTCTCCAGTTTGAAAATGTCATATAATTTTGGAAGGGAAAATAAGAGCAGAGTCTAAGTCTCTATTTTAAAGACAGATGGAAATATGTTCACTAGCAGGGATTCTGGCAAATATGTAATTTCCAAGCAATGTGAATAGTGATGTGGAACAGGATGGATGCAAATAAGAAACTGATCGGTATGATGCGTGTTAAGACTGGATAAGTATTATATTTGTAAATTAATGTAAATGATTATAATTATTGAGTGTGATAAGAACCTGTATATGAGTAGAGTAAATAGAGTTTACATGAGAGTCACAATCACCACCGAAGTTTCTGGCTTTGAGTTCAAAGGCAGAAGCCTAATCTTCTAATCTAGAGATTTATGAAGCATTTGTGTGAGATGTTAATGCTTTAAAATATGTAAATAGTGAAATGTCAGAGGGCATTTTAAAATACAGCATTTCAAATGATCTAAAAGTAAATTAACCTGATATATGTGCGCTACATCTTTTTTTTTAATAACACAAATGGATTTACAAAGAAGGGATCATTGCTCTACGATGGGGAACAATTCTATCCAGCCATGCTTTGGGCTTTCAAACATATGTTCAAACATCTGAACGATGGTATGGTTGATTTCACAAGCTCTAATTGTGTCCAGAGTCACACATTCATCATTTTTAGCAATTCTTGATGTTGGCTATTTTCAAGTGATTGCACAGTAATCTTTTTGGATAGTCACACATAATGCCTTTTTATCACCTCTACAAAAAGTAAATTATAAATCACTTTAACAGGAAAATGTGTACAGTTCTCAAGTCTCTATGTAGTAAAGAAACAGAAAAATATACAAACTCATTGTGTAACAGAAAAAAAAAAAAAACTCACCTTGATTTTTTGCCTTCTTTTCCTTTTGTTTTCAATCCTTTGCCTTTCCCAAAATGTGAACTGTGTACAGCTTCCTTCCAGGACACAGTTTTGGCTCTGAACATACTAGTTTGAATAAGGAACTAAGTTTTAAGTGGCTCTTCCACTTTTCATGCCAAGGAAATGTCAGATGTGCTGCGCATAGGCGTCCGCGCAGACAGGACTTTCAGATTCCTCTTTAAGCCACGTGTGGGACATTTGCGAAAGAGCAAAGAATACTTTTTTCTGAAAAGCTCAAATGACAGAAAACTTCGACAGTGGTTTTGTGGTGTCATTAAAGTGCATCTAGTTAAAGTTATCGTTTTTCATCCTTCTTTTACATCCTGGAAAGAAAGGTAACTACGTCACTCTGCATGACAGTGCACAGGCTGCAGGATCGACTCCCACATACTCCAGAGTATGTCTACACTAAATACATACTGATACAAATGTGAAAGATGTGGTTAAGTACATATGACACAGAATCGCAGAATACCATAAGCATGAGAATATCATGAAAAGATGCCATTAGATACGAAAATAAGACCTTCTAAACGTAATTGCCAATTGGCATTGCACATCGGGGGATATGTGCTTGGAGCATAGCTATGGGGACCCCATTCATGTACAGGAATTCTGTATGATTCATGGAGGATTTCTGGAGTAAGGTGTCATTGGATGTGCATGTGATACACACGTGTAATTTTGCCTACACGACAGAAATAACAAGTATAATTTCTCAAAAATTTTTAGGGCACTTACATTGTTGATTTTAGACTTCCATTCTACTTCAAGATTCCAAATCATTTCATTTTCTTTCTCTTGAATTCTATTATAGAAAGTTCTAGAGGATAATCTTCAGTGGTTTACGTTATCTAATGCAGCACAAAATTGAATTGAATTGCTTAAATTTTTTGAAAGCAATGCCTATTCATGAAATATTTTTGAAAATTAAGGGCTATTTTCAATTTATTCAGAACAAGGAATTGTAGCAAAGGTTCAGTGATATTCCAAAATACCTTGTCTTGGTCTTATGTTGTTGCATTCTAAATTCTGTGATAGCCATGGGGAAGAAGCATCATAGAAAATTTTTGTTAGTTTTACTTCAAGCATGTTTGTAAATACCACAGTCTAAATATTTTAGACTTTATCTACAAAGGAAGAGAAGAGTAAATATAAGTGTTATGAAGAGTTTTTTTTTTTTTTTTAAACAAACCTGAGTTAGAAGAGCTGCCTGAATATTCAGGCACAAATTGAAATGAATACGAAATTCAGAAACAATTCAATTTCAAAACTAGTTTGAGTGGGACAAAATGTCAAGGATTGAATCTTTAATTTGTTATAGAGGGAAGCAAGTTTATGTTTTTCCTTAAATACTATAGTATTTAATATACTTAATATACCTAAATAGTTATTCAGTTATTGAAAAATGGTTTTCTTTAAATTTAACAAAAATATTTGATTTCCTTTTATATCTCAGGTATTACACTGGATGCCTGGGTTAGAAAGACACAAATGAAATAGTCACTTGATACTTTCCTAGCTAGGAGAGAGACATAAGTAAATATACTATGAAAATACAAGATTATAAATATGACAATAGAGAAAAGCACAAGATACCATGGAAACCAAGAGTAGGTTGAGATGTGAATCTCAAAGAGATAGCTTCTCCGAGAAAATAATAGCTGACACAAGTCTTTAAGGAAGAAGAGCAGCTAATCAGCTTAAGAAGGATGTTCCACACAGAAGGAGCATCGGAAGGGATGGGACATTCACCACATGATGCATGAGAGGACAGGAAAGGCTGAGAGATTACAAAGCCCTCAGTATGACCGGAGTAGAGTTTTGGATGGCTGGGGGTTAGAGGAGAACAAAGCCAGAGAAGTAAGCAGGCATCAGATCATGGAGGGCAATGCTTGTGAGGGGTGGGGGGGAAGGTGGATTTGGAAGAAGAATCAAGTGCAGAACATCTGGCAAAGAAGTCTGTAACGGATCCAGATGAGTGGAACACTCGGCGTCAGTGAAGAAATCCCAGGCAATCACACTCCCTCACTCCATGAGGGAAACCAATTCTCTCAATCAGAAATAAATTAAGTGAAATTATGCACTTCAAGACAGCCCTTACGACCACAAACAGCATCCTTTCTTCCCAGGTCCTTTGTTTTTCAGAAGTTGCTCTGTCTGTGAGCAGTGCCAGAGCAGCACATAAGGGAAGACAATTTGAGAATTCCTAGGCTGGAAAAGACTAGGGTGGCCCATGATTGGCTCTAAGAGGACACAGAGGGAGATATTGACATGGCATAAGCTGTGAAGGGCTTGCTGCCAAACCCACCTGCCTTCCTTTTCCCGTGTGTGTTGATCTTAAAAGTGCTCCCTTAATAAAGTTCCTTCTTTATCACCTCTTTCTAGGATCCTGCTTCTCTGGGAACTCATCCTATAACAACTGGGAAGCCAAGTGAAGAAACAGCAGGGACTGGCCAGCTCTCTGGGCAGGGAGTGGGGCATCCCTGCCGCCGCAGCACAGCTCTCTAGGCTACCCTGCCCCAAGCCCAGAGCAATGGCTAAAGAGAACCCAAGAGGTTTCATGTCAGAGGCCAATCTGGCGTCAGTACATTTTAGGGCTAAAAGGGGCTTTCAAATCGATTCTAACTCTGCCACTTTGAAGACAGAGAACCTGAGGCTCGGCAGAGTCAGGATGTCCCTAAAGCTGCGTAACTGATTAAGGGCTGGGCTGAGACAGAAGTCCCTGTCTTCTCGCTCCCAGCCTACTGCCTTTTCCAGGAAGCACATGCTTCTCCAGTAGATGTGTTTCCAGGATTCTGCAGCAGCATGACACATTTGCTTGTAGCCATTAGGAGAAACACGAACATTCCTGGAGGGATGATTTCATTTCCTTTCTATATCACAGCGCATACGCTGTAAAATAGAAAGAGCATGTGACTTTTAAGAGTAAAGGAATGAAACTCCCAAGATCTTTGGAATTCAGCGTTGTCCTTAGAACCTTTTTGGGTAGTTGACTCTCCCCTGCTACTGGGACTTAAGTCAGTGTATGTATTTGAAAAGAACTACAGAAAGAAATGCCGTTATTCCGAGATATCGGATTCTTTTCTGTCTTGATTAAAATGTATTCTCGCTATATGTTAATGTAACAGCATCTATGAGAGGACTTTGTCAGAGTTTCCAAACTGCAGAAATGGGTGATGATTATCTGCCCTTCAAATGTAGGAGGTAAACTTCTCTAGGTGGTACGTGCTAAGAGGAGGCCAACTGGTCCAGCTACCATCACCCTCAAAATCTAGCTGAGAGAAAGCTAGCAATTTATTATATAGTGAGATTTTTCAGAAGCCTATAAAAGAGTAGAAATCTGGGGGGAGGGTATAGCTCAATGGTAGAGTGTGTGCCTAACATGCATGAGGTCCTGGGTTCAATCCCCAGTGCCTCGATCAAAATAATTAAGTAATTAATTTATAAAAAAGAGTAGAAATCAAGGTAACACCTCATAGCTGACTGCATGCTAACAGAGCTGAAGTAGTTTGTAGGATCCCCTCCTGGCTCCTGCAGAGAGAGTTCTTGGGAGAACTTGACATGTGTTCCCGGGATTGGGGGGCAGGGGATGGAGATGGGGCTTGTCTCTTGTGGGGAGAGCCCAAAAGGCAGCCTGCAAGGTTAGTAAGAAGAAAGGTTTGCTCAGGGGTTTATTTGCACTCTTGCTAGTTGACAGGACAGCGACAGCTGAGATCTTCTGAGCTCCGACTGGCAACAAGGGAGGTGGTAGGTGACTAAGCGCTAGTCAGCTAGAGGTAACCGCTTCCTAGATGTCTACTGTGTCAGGTGCACCAGCCGAAACAGGGGGAAAGGGGCTTCTTAGACAGTTGCTAACGGGTATTTGGGAAGAGATCAGCAGAGTGTGCACACAGCCCGCCACAGAGAGATGTGTTGAAGGGTCACCGGCAGACCACCCACGCTCCTGCAGTGACAGAATGCATTTTTTGCTGTCACCATCGGCTGCTGCACAGGAATCAGACTTCTCCCGACTTCCTCTACCCTTGATCTGACCCTGGAGATCGACTTTTAGGGAGGAGGTGTATCAAAGGGAGAGACAGGAGGGTGTGGACAGCTTCAAATTGGGTGCTGGAGTGAAATTGGATTAGTTAGTTAGATTGGATTAGACTTTTTAATACCTGCAAGTGACCTGTAAGTTACAGGCTGTGTCCAGGTTGTCACAAAACAAAGAGGAGAGAAATCTGGCAGGAAGGATCTTAAATGGGTGCTAAGAGAAACTGAATTATTCTGGAATGTAATCTGCCAAGTCAGGTCATTTAATAAACTAAATTCATTACACTGTGGATATAGATGACATTGTCTCTACGCTTCTGCCTTGTATTTTTAAGGGGGAGTTTAAAATAGAAATGTGTAGTGGTTAAAGGAACAACTTGGGACATGAAACACAGCTTGGCGTGAGTTCTGGCTTTGCCTCTCACTCCACGACGCAGGCACCTGACTTTCTCTGTGCCGCAGTTTCTTCCGCGGTGGGATGGGGATACTGGTAATAGTAGGCTACACGTTTGGTGGTATACTCTAAGCCCACCATGATTCTCCCTTCGCGGGCAGTGCTTTCTGATCTCCGTCAGCAGTTAGGCTGGCACAGCAAACTTTGGGCCAGAGTGACTGGGCTAGGGGTGGTCACCTAACCCTGCGTCTCTTCCCCAGGGTTGATCCAAGAAGGATTCAGTCTATCCATGGCGGAAGGATTTCACAGTGTTGATTCAAAAGCCATGTCAGCTGGGACACGGCAAGGAGAATGAAACACGACTCCAGCAGAGAAAGTACCCCGAGTGCTTTGGTTCATGGCTCTAGTCTCTTTCTGGGGACACCTCTGCTTCCCCATTCTGGGGTTCTATGAGATGCCACCTTTATACTTTTATAATTCACTTTTTCTATCTTTGCTCACATTGACTATCTTTACAGATGGGAAGGATTGTTTTAAGAACGTGGATTCAAATCCCAGTTCCAAATGTACTGGCTAAGTAACCATGGACAAGTTCCCTGCCTGAATTATGGGGCTGGAACAGTATTTACCTCAAAATAATACACATTCATGAGGAATAAATGAATCACTAGCAGCTAAGATTAAGAACAATGTCTAACACATTGTATGCATCCAATAAACATTAGCTATGATTTATTGAGTTGATTTCTACAACTTGGAAACGAAAGTAACGTTGACTAATGAAGTATCGTCTGGCTCACAGGGTCGCTGTGCTTTGTTGGCATGGTAAGTACCAAGTGTGAAATGGTAATCACTAGCTGCTACTGTCTGTTGCCTTCTTATTTCTTAGTTACCACTGCTCCCGATATTAATCGGCAGGAACACTGAGATTACACAAAGCATCCATTTCTTATTTTCAATCTGCAAGCAGCAAACGGAACTGCAGGCAGAGAGAGACATACATATGTGTGAGGATTGGTTTCAATGCTCATCTCTCTCTCTCTTCATATTTATTCATATCCATACCTGTGATCCGAGGACAGAGAATAAAGAGATATCCACAGAGACACCTTAACAAAGTAGATTAAAGCAACTGAAATTGATTTAGTATTTCAAGGACAGACAGTTTAAAGAATAAATTCTGCGCTCAGATGGTTCTCAATTTCATTAATAGAATTATATTTACGGGTAAGAACATGATGTTGCCTCTTAAACATAAGTCCTATTAATTTTTTCCTGCCAAAGGCATATCTCATGGAGAAGAAAATACTCGCTTGAACTTCAGTTTCCCAGAGACCACGTGATTTATTCTTGATTTGCTCTGGGCACCCTAGTCCCTCTGTTTGGACATCGTGTAGTAACATTTTAGCGCAAGTCAATACTAGATTTTGTTTTTGCTGTTGGTCTATTCTCATATCATCCAAGTTTATGTCTTTCCATTCTTAGCACTGATTTTTTTCTAGGTAACTAACAAAAACAATTTTCTTTCGAATCTTTACTATTTCATTGTAAATAGCATAATACAAAAATATTAATGTAACTTTTCTATCATTATTTAAAATGTTAAAATGACAATATCCAGTGGTAAATTAATTTCAAAGCCCCTAAAAGACCTTAAAGTTATGTTTTAATAATCTTCCATGCTTTAAATTTTCTGTGTGTGCGTGTGGTTGATAAAACCTGTTAGAAACAAATATATTTGCATACAATGAAGTGATGGCTCTTGAGGAACTCAGCACTGAAGTGAGAAAGATGAACTCAGGGTACCTCCCTGTGTGCACGTGAACAGGCAGTTATAACTGTTTAGCTCGCTGTTCATTAACCTCTTTCAGAATAAGCTCACATCATTTGCTTTACTATCCATGATGTTTGTGCCGTGATGAAGTTTTACTTCGTATGATTCAAGCTTTTCTGTGGCTAGGTAGAGCAAAAGATGATGCAAGAAAGGGGGAGAAGAAAGGACCTCTGGTGTGACCTGTCTTTTATAATCACATTTCATACCACCCTCTTTCTTCTTCACACAAAAAAATAATACATTAAAAGATGCAAGTCTTATTCGGGCTTCTAAATTTTTGATAAAAAAATCTAAACTACACTTTGTATAGAGGACTGAAAGATCTGTCACACTTCCAAATTATTAGGAAACATTAGGAATAACAGAGTCTTTATCCTGTTTCCTAGCCTGCAGAAATTAGGTCCCAGTGCTTCCCTCCACTTTATCCTCCTCTTCACTGTAATCCTTTCTAAAGTCTACCCTCAGGTTCATCATTTGAAGCAAGCACTGATCATCATTTTTTTCCCCCTGAAAGCCATTGCTAATGAATTTAATATTTTGAATCTGTCATTTAGTGTTCTCGACAGAATGGTTCCCACTTGAATTTCCAGCTTTATTTTTCAGCGGATCCCACAAGGCTCCTTTCTCCGAAGCCAAACTAGACAAATCTCTTCCCCTTCCCGTATTCGCTTATTCTGATTCCTTCAATTAACCCTTTTAAATAGCATTTTGGATACCACTTTATCCATGGAATATTTTTCCTGATTACCTAAGTTGGATGTAAGAGAGAAACAATTTTTATTTGTAAAAATATTTTGATAAGCTGTGTATGGTGTGTTTGCAGGAGAAATGACAATAAAAATTTTTGTTAAACTATTCTTCAATATAAATAAAGAAAATGTCAGGAATTAAAGAAGAAAACAGAAAATAGAGGGTGATGAGAAGAGAGAAGGGAAATATCTGAAGAATTTTTAAGGAAAGAATTAACATTCAACTTTAAAGGGTATGTGTGTGTGTATGTGTATGTGTGCATGCATGCATATGTGTGCTATAAAGGCCTTCTGTGAATGTTCGACTATATTTTTGGTGGAAAGGAAAAAGCTGCCATGGTTTGGGGTCTTGGCAGATTCTGTGGTCTAACTGTCAGGAGTCTACAGTGAAAGGTGACTCCTCTTGTCCCTCGGCCAATTCTCCTGCTCAGGCAGCGGATTAGCACGTGGTGAAGGTTTTGCCAACTAGACAATTTCAAAGGATTTCTTGGGACTCTGCATCTTGAGAGCAAGTTACTCAGATTGTGGTGACTGTGTGAGAGTCTCTTCAGTGGTGGTGTGTCCCAGTCTGTCCTCAGGTGAGCCCTCACCCTGCTCCCTGTTGACTAGCCCTGCAGAGCATCCTTCAGAGTGCATTTTCCAACCTGGTTTCACTTCCTTCAATTCTATCAGCCCTAGTTATCCATCTAAGAAACTCCCTTTTCTATTATACAGCCATGTGAATCCTCTGAAGAATGACTGCAGATCTTGTGGTAGGCAGAAGAATGTCCCCGCTGAAGATGTCCACATCTTAATTCCTAGGACCCATGCCAGTGTTCATTTGAGTGGCAAAGGAGCATTAAGGTTGCAGTTGGATTTAAAACAGCTAGACAGTTGATGCTGAGAAATAGAGACAGTCCTGGATTATCCCAGTGAGCTCCTTAAATGTAGAAAAGGCAAGTGGAAGAGTCAATCAAGTGTCACGATATGAAAAAAGAACTACACCCATCATTGCTTTGAAGACAGAATGAAGGAGGCCATGAGTCAAGGAAGGCAAAAGCCTTTAGAAGCCAAAGAAAGCAAGGATCTAGATTCTCTCCTGGAACCTCCAGAAAGGAACACAGCCCTACCATCACCTGATTTTAATCTGCTGAGAACTGTGTCAGACTTCTGATCTACAGAGCTTTAAAATAATACACTTGTGTTGCTGAAGTCACTGAGTTGTGTGATAATTAGTCATGGGAGCAATAGAAAACCATCACAGGGCCTCAGGGAGACCTTGCTGGGAGGGGGTGATGCTCAGCGGGGACTACGCAGGTTTAAAGAGGGAAGGAGGAAATGTCAGCTGACCCGTGGCTTCTGCTTCTCTTCCCGTCCTTGTATCCCCCCGGTCCACACGCCATACTGACAATGACTTGCAAATTAAAGACAAAATTGTGTGTTCTTCATCCTCTTACCATCCCTAATGGAGAACTCCATGTGTTGTACTAATGTATAGGTGTTCAAAAAGCTAATTTTTTTTAAAATTGGATATATTGAATTACAGGGGAATAAAAGAATGATAATTAGGGCAATAAAGAAGACAAATAAATGCCCCTCTTTTCTGATGGACAGATGGGTATATGTGTTCCCTCCTTTTCCCATATGGAAATTTCTATCATTACCAATGTAAGGAGAGAGACTGAGGAACATGGGGTTTTTACACAGTTGTAGCACCAGGATGGGGAGGGAGCCGTCTTTTTCTACCAGCTGAACACGATGCTCGCCACTGGAGAATGCAGCACTGGCCAGTGGGGAGAGCAGGGAAGATGGGCTCCTTCACCTGCCCTTACTGCACAAACAGAACCCTCTGTCTCGGACCACAGGTGGTCTCGCCTCCCCTCAGGCTCTGCCCCTGACTTCAGTCCCCATTCACTTTCAACTTAGCATCTTCATATTTCAGCAGGTGCCATTCACTAGTAAACAGGCAGCCTTGTTCTCTGATTTAAAAGACAGATCTTCAGACAGGAGTGTTATGTTTGAAAAAGGCCAGCGTGCATTTCTTGGCCCCTCTCTGGTGATGGAGACCATCAGTTCTCTGGAGGGGAGGTAAAGCTTTGTTCCTCCACGCTGACTATCTCTGCCTTCTTGGCTCTGGAACATCTGATACTCAGCCACCTGAGCCACAGTTGATAAATTAATTCAGATTATGCTACTATGCCTTTAAAAATATGATCCAGTTATGGTAAAAACAAAGCAGACATTCAGGCAGTCTTCTTTTTCTTAAGCAAGACAAAACACCTAGTAAAACCTCTCATTTTTATTTTGAGGTTTGCAATTTACTCAGTACAGTTGACCTTTAAGCATATACGGAATATACACAGACAGGATATCAAGTAAATGATTTCTTGGTTTTAACGTATGGCATTTAAATACTCTTTTATTGCACTATTTATGAAACCGTTTTATAGAACACTAAAAAGTATGGGACTGTTTAAAAATGTTAATCCTATAATTAATAGTCAGATGCATACGCTTTCCTCCAGCACAAAGCACGGATCTTCTAAATCTGTCACTCTGAACTTTACAGTAGGAGCCAGCCATCTGCCTGCATGCAGCCACCTAAAGCAAAGCCCGAATATATGCTCTTACGCTTTCCCTCTGAGATGCAGGATCATTATGGTAAAATAGGCAACAAGGTTTAGCTCATATGAATTAAGAAAGCGTGTGTTGAGAAAAAAACATATTAAATCAGGCTGATTCTATAAGTCAATGTTATTAGGTGATTAGATAAGGATGATTTCATAAAGCAGAACACATGACGTAATGTCAGGTAGATGGGAAATGTGTGGATGGGTGACCTAGTACTGAGTCCTACAGCCCTAAAAACCCTTTCTCTGTGTGGCTAAGTCTTAATGCTGCTTTAGTTAGGGCCTCGTCTTCATTTACACCTCCATTTTGCTGTGAAAAAAAATCAAAGTTGTTAGAGTAAAATGCTTTAACATTCTCTCATAGGTTGAGAGTATTGACTGCTAGTAAAAAGGAGCGAGACAAGGAAGAAAAATCAATTTCAAACATATCCTTACGCGAAAGTGCCAATGCTGGTGTATTTTTTTCAGATTCATGTTCTTTTATCATCCGTGGCTAGATTTTTCCAGAAATTCAAATCTTACTCGACTTTCTACATTTCTGTTTCACTGAAGTCATGATGGAAAGATACTACCATTTAGATACAATTCTTTTTGGATCACCTAATGTGCTTTTTGGCTTAACTTTAGATGGATCATGGAAAATTACCAGATGAACATTAACTTCTTTGGTTTTCTGATTTTTGAAATGTTATTTTTAAAGTACAACTCTCTTTTTTCCCTCCTGAAATAAAGATACTTTTTAAAAATAAACAGATGAAAGAATGAGAAAACTTAGAAATTCTGTGTCATGTTAAATTTGATGTTCTAACTAGTACAGTGGTAGAGCATGGGGGTTAAATGGGTTAAATGTGAATTCTTGGGGGGAGGGTATAGCTCAGTGGTAGAGCACATACTTAGCATGTACGAAGTCCTGGGTTCAATCCCTGGTACCTCCATTAAAATATATATATATATAAAAATAAATATCTACCCCCGCTCCCCAAAAAAAGAGAGTATGGCAGTTTCTTATGAAATTAGAAATAGAATTGGTGGAATAAAATTTTAGTATATGTGCTGCCAAAGCGAGCACTGGTGGAATAAAATTAAAAAAAAAAACTGTGAATTCTGGAGTCTGCCAAGATTGTTTCTAATCTCATCCCCACCACGTGCAAGCCACGTGACCTTAAGAGAGTCATTTAACAACTGGAGGCTATCTCTATCTCTATCTCTGTCTGACTATCTATCTATCTATCTATCTATCTATCTATCTATCTATCTATAGATAGATATGTAGAGAGAGATTTAGAGACTGTTTATCCAAACCAAGGTTTTTACCAGGTAGCTGGAATACACTGAAGCTGGCCTACAATACTGCTTATTGAAATCTACACTTAGAAATTATGGTATCTGGCCAACCTGGATAATGCTACATATAAAAAATGTCTCCTCATGGTACCAGATCCCTGGATCATAGGCGGTAGCCATCATCTGTCAATCTGGATTCTAAAATGCATACCAGGATGACCTATATTTAGAGCATTAGATTGAGAACACAAACCTGTTCTTGGTTTTCTTCATGACTGAAAGAAGAAAGGTACTTAATTTAAATTTAGGGGCTAAATGGTTAAAGATAAATATGCATATAAAGAACAAGGAGTTATTCTATTGCACAGGGAATTATGCCCAATAGCTTATAATAACCTATAATGGAGTATAATCTGAAAAGAAAAGACTGGCTTACTATGCTGTACACCTGAAACTAACACACTATTGTAAATCAACTATATTTTAATAAAAAGTATTTGAACAAGGGAAAAATGTGTAATTTTTACAATTAGAGATAATATTCTCAGTTCTAAAAATGCACATTTCATCACATTCTAAGTTTTATACTGAAATATTTCTCAAAAAAAGCAAGAACAACAACCAAATTACAGGTAATACTATGATGCCTTCTAATTTAAAGAGTCCTATTGCATGAATTTTGTTTAGTGTACCATACACCTCAGGTATTACTGACAAAGTTTTCTTTAAAATTTTTTCTGATTGGTAATGATTATTTATTCATGGTTTTTGACGATTGTGCATTTAGAAATAAATATTCTATAGTAGATTATCTAGTTTTAGCAACAGTATCATCATCCAAAAAACAGCTAAAATCCAGAAGGCAGAAAGTGCTTAATAATGTTGGAGAAAACGAAATACTCCTACACTTGAATTCCCTGCTCCTTTCCAGGTCAGTGTCCTACATTCTGCCACCCAAACACCAAACACAGGCTGTCAAATCTCAGAAAGCCCTGGGTTTTATTCCAAGTAAACCTGGATTTCTCTTTTTCTGGAGGAGACTATATGTCACTGTGTGAAGTGTTAAAGTGACAGAGTGAGGAGTGCTAGGAAGGGACTGCAGCTTAGCAGGAAGACAGCAGTTTTGGCCGGAAGCCATGTGTAGTCTGGTACCTGCATAGCCAAGGGATGCACTCAGCAACGAGGACTCCTCCTTTCACAGCCTCATTTTCACCACTGTCAGTAAGTTTGAATTAAAAAGAACATTAAAATATCAAAGTATATTTTAAGAAAGATAAGAAGACTATTTTGCTAAGACTCTATCTGGCTGAAATTAAAGAAAGGAAAACCCTCTTGGTGTTTTATGTGGTTAAGTCTGGATCTAAAGATTATATCCCAGATTATATCCCCAGAAGTCTACTCACAGAACGTAATACACATGGTCTCAAACTGCAGTGGAAGAGCCAAGTCACATGCTATTTTTCAGACATAATGAAACATTCACTAAAAAATGATGTGTCCTCAAAACTGTTTTACAGTTAAAGAACAACTTTAAGGTCGTTGTGTTTCACAGGGAACATGAAAACAGATCGTGTTTCCATTTTGTGCTTTTAACTGTATTTACTTGCTTACTTGGCTGCAGATGAACACATTCAGGGCAATCACACAGAGTCATTTGGGAAGAAGTGTTGAATAACATACGTATATACCTTTGAATTCGTTTTTGGAAGCCCACATATCGATATTAAAAAAAAAAGAGAAATTTATTTAACACAAGCTTGGATAAGTAATGAAATCCTCTGTCATCTGGATCATTACTCAATAGTAACCTCTCTTCCTCCCCCCAATTTAGAATGAGTGGTCAGTTTTACATAGAAAACAATGACACTTTCCGGCCCCAGTGTAGGGACAAGCCAGCTGCATCAGGACCTAATGCCTTTGTCATCTGCCGGGGTGTTTTTGGCTCTCTTGCCAGCACTGCTCTAATTAACTGAGACACTCTTAGGAAGCCATTTAATGTTGACAATAGGGGTCTTTTCTTATGATTCATAAATATCTTCATTAATGCTAAAACCATATTCTTGAGCATTAAAAAATATTGTGTTCTTCTTACACACCAAAATACCCTAAATATGGGGATATGCTTATGAAATATAATAAAGCAATTTGATTGACAATTAAGCAATACAAATAATATTAATTAGAATCTAATTGTTTCCATGGTGACAAAGGATGGCTGCACCAATCTTTTAAAGGAACTACATAAACAACACTACACTGGAATTTTAATTCCCATATTGTGCGGTGACTGAAAATGTATTTTGAATGGCAGTCCTAATGAAAAAAAAAATCTTCAGTTTGCTCTACAGTACCGAACTGAAAATGTCTTATCTGAATTCATTTTTAAATAAAATTGTACAGATGTGTATTGTTTGTGCTAATAGCCACCGATGTGTTTATGAGAGTTTTCAATTCTTCTCCACCCTCTGGAGAAGTTTTAAAAAAGAAATCCTGGAGAATAATGAAGATGGATTACCTCGTTCACAGAACCGACCAGTGAAATGGAGCGGACAGTCGCACTGGAATGAGAAGGCGCCACTCGGGAGGAAGACTGTGCGGCAGGTGCCCCCATTGTGGCACACGGGTCCCCGGCAGGCGGCTGGAGCGGGGCGAGGGGCCAGCGAGGCTGGCGTGGGGCCAGCCCCTCCCGTGACCTCAGGAGGAACGACAGAGGGAGATGCTGCGGACAGAGCAGGATCCGGGGATCTAGATTTATAAATAGATCAGGAATAACAACATAAACAAAAGAACCAGAAACAAAAATAGAAATAACAGAAACTTTGGTTTAAAATAAGAGGGATTTTATTGATTTTTTTCTATGTTTTGATCTTGATTTTATTTATTTCCTGCCTGATCTTTATGTCCATTGACAGATGACTGGATAAAGAAGATAGAGTACACACACACAGTGGAATACTACCCAACCATAAAAAATAAGATAATGCCATTTGCAGCAACATGGATGGACCTGGAGATCCTCATTCTAAGTGAACTGAGGCAGTGAGGCAGAAAGTGAAAGAAAAATACCATATGATATCACTTACATGTGGAACTTTAAAAAAAAGGATACAGATGAACTTACTTATAAAACAGAGACAGACTTGCAGACATAGAAAACAACTTATGGTTACCAGGGGGAAGAGGGAGGGTAGAGAGATAAATTGGGAGTTTGGGATTTGCAGTTACAAACACTATATATAAAACAGATAAACAGCAAAGTCCTACTGTGTAGCACCTCGAACTGTAGCCAATACCTTTTTAATAGCCCATAATGAAAAAGAATATGAAAAGGAATACACACACAAACACACACATATATATACATATATATGTGTATATAATTGAGTCACTATGCTGTACACCAGAAATTAACACAACATTGTACATTGACTATACATAAATTAAAATAAAAGGAGGGAAAAAAACAACAGTCATCCAAAGTTCAACTAAGGCAAATAGAATTGTCATGTTCGATTTACAATTGTGGGATTTATAAGTGTTGGAAATAATGACCCTGGGGGAATCATGGAGTCAATCTATTGGGTTCTGAGAAACAAAATTTATTTCTTCAGAGTAGTAAGAAACCTCCATAAACTTAACAGTCAGTTCTTTAAAGTAAAATAGTTCAACTCTGGGCTCAACATAGTTCTACTTTGGCTATTCTAAACCTTGTGAGCCTAAGATGAGGAAGTTATGCTATGTTACATTTTAGTGGTAAAGCTGCTTGAACTTGAACTACTTCTAGGTTGATTGCTAGAATACATATTTGCCAAAGTGACTTGCCTTCATTTCTAGGAGTTATCCAAGGGGTACTTTAGAAATGCTACAAATGATTCCCTAATTTTTTTCACAAATTTTACTACTGGTTTAATTTTTTTCTTCCCTAAAGAACAATGAACAAAAATTAATTCCCATTGAATTAAATTGAAATCCCATTTTTTTTTTTTAAGTTTAAAGCTCTTTATAATCAAATTCCTCACTGGCTTTCCAGTCTATTTAATCATGATTTCTAATCAGTACCTTAACTTCTCTTAAATCAAATGAGATTACTATTCCTTAAAGATCTGGGTTTTCCAAATTTTGGAAGTTTGTTCAAACCACTTTCTATGCATTGTTGTTCCTGCATTCCTATCTAACTTTCATCTAAAGTGCCAAGTCAAGATCTGTATTACTTCCTCAACAGAGCCTTCTTGGTTGCTCCTAGGCCACCAAGATGAAATTGATGTTTCTGTCATCTCTAAAATTCCATGGCATGTCATTGCACTGCTGGAAGACTTCCCACCTGCTTGTAGTAAAGTTATTACTTTATGTACAGCTACTCCTACTAGGTTGTGTGTACACTGATCATTTCTTTTTCCACCCTCTACCACACATTGATTCCTCATTTTAGCAGAATTCCCTTTTCATAATAAGCATTTTATAAATATTTGTTGAATTAATGTCTTACGTACTCTTTGAGAAGCAGTGCTTTTGAAGTTTTCCCTTCATAAAATCATTAAGAGAATCATCTTTTAAGTGTAAGAAATCCTGCTGCAATAAAAATCATCGATTCAATGATCCAAGTAAATCTTTACTTTGTACATTGCCATAAAGACAAAATCTTACTAAAAGAAGTCAGTTCAAAGATATCGTCTGAATGACTTTAGTGGCTTAGTTATTTTTGTCTACTGTGTATATGTATGTCAACTTACTGGAATAAAAAGCTGAAGAAAGTGAAATAGATAATTGGTAAAGACATTTTTCCAAAATAATGTTAATGAGCAGGTCAGGTCTTTTGTTGTACAATCCTTTTACAACCTGAAATTCTTCTCTATGGGGTTTAGCATAGTTTGTAAATGTAAAGTGAAAAAAAAAAAAAAAAGTCCTTGCCATTCCAGTTCTTCAGGGATCATGTCATTAGTCACCGCTGTTGCCCACCGACCCTGCACCCTGCAGGGAATTCAAGATGGAGAAAAACAGGAAGCATTCTGTGCTCTGAATACTGGCCCCCTAGACAATTAAGATGCATATCTAGGGAAGATTTTCAATGACCCCACACTCTTGCATCTCTCCATGCATAGAAAAACATTAAAATCATTAACTTGAGATCTCTTGTTCTTTGTGACTAACAATAATCTGATATTTGAGCGTATGTATTTTTTTCCAACAAAAAATTCTTGTATATCCTGCCTCCTTCCTTACCTCCTGGGAATACTTTCTCAGTGCTATCTGAGAGGCTGTTCTCCCTGGCTATAGTTCTCAGTAAGACACGGAAATCTCACCTCACAGCTCCTACAGTGTGTGTTATTTTTTAGGTTGACATAACCATATTTTTATTTTTATGATTGTTAAGCCTGCTTCTCTTCTCTCTCCTCTGGACTGCAATCTCCATGACAGATAGATCACCTCTAATCTTTCCATCATCTTATCCCTAACAACAGTACAGAACCCCAACTAGACTCTCCGATAAATATTTTATAAATGAATTTGAGTCATTTTTGTAAACATGCAATGTATCATACTGCTAACAAGAAAAGAAGCAAGTAAAAATAATTTGGTTATCTTTGGGGTCAATTTCATAACTCCAGTCCATAGCTTTTTAGTATTATAGATGAGATATATTCTAATACTTTTAATGCAATTTTATAATCAACTTTCTCTGATTTTATTTCATTAGATTAGCATAGTTCTCCCTTTTTGTACTCATAATGTTTTTTCCTTTAAAGTAGCTTCCATCAAGTTAAATGACAATGTTAATTTGAATGACATGGGCTTTACTACTAAGCATTTCATATTCCAATTTAATTTTTAGTTTTAGTGTTTCTGGATGATTTCACCATTTTATTTAATTCTTGCCATGGATTTTGTGAAATACAGTCAATCATATTTTTCTCAGGAATAAATTTGTCATTGCAGTTTAGCATCCACCCCCTCACGGCTTTTCTGTGTGTATCATGGGTAAGGACATGCGCAAAAGGGGACGGTCATGACTAAGCACTTCAAGGGCAAGAGCTGTCAATCAATCAGTGAATTAAATGTCATCACTCTTTCTCCTACTCTGTCTGCTCAGGGAATCCCTGTCTCACCTGAGAAAAAATCAATGTGTTGTACATTTCAGTTGCTAACTGATTACACAAAAATAATTACTATCAATTGATCCATCAATTAAAATGTCAGGATCATAAATCAAATGTTGAAAACAGCATTAACCAGATACATTCTATGTTATAAGGATCAAATTTTTTGTCTGATGTATTATTAATAGTGTTTGCCTTTCAGTATTTTTTCATTGGTTATAAATTATGCCATGAATTTACCTATTTTAGAATTTGGAATTAAAATAATTAAAATTTATTGAATTTATCTGTATATTTAAAAAGAAACAAAATTTTAATCTGCTTGTTAAATATTAACTTATTTTTACATAGAAGGTTAAAAATATAAAGTAAACATAGACATTTACTAAACACAGATATTTGTCATGTTAATAATAATTAGCAACGTTAAAAGGACCACTAAAGTTATAGAGTTACTTTTAACTCTAAAAATTATGAATGTATGAGAGCTTAGAACTAAATTAAGTCTCAGGGTTTTCAAAGTTGTTTCCTAAATAAACAACATCGTAGAAGGTTGAACTTCTTTGCCTTTCTTTACTAAATACTTGATTTACTGTCAGTCCAAAATAATAAGCGTGAAGAATCTGCTTGACTGCCTGGTGGATAACTCTGAACAGGGGTACAGTCATTGTTATAATGAGTAGTGAGCTTCCAAGAATTGTTTCTGAATGAATGAATAAATAAGATATGCTGCTTTTATTCAAAACGGAGCCTGATTCTTGGAGGAAGACATATTGATGTGACAGTGGTTTCTAATCAGGGGGGCGGCGGGCCATGCTCTCAGGGGAGGAGAGGACACTCCACTCCTCGTCCCCTGTCTCCCAGGGGCCCCACCAACTCCTGCCCGGCAGGCAGCAGGCCATCACATCCGTGCAGCCTGAGGGGTTTGCTTCTTGTCAGAGACACAAGTCTGGCCTCAGTTTCTTAGAAGGAGGAGGGGGCTTGCTCACAAGTGGAAATCCCAGAAGCCCTGCTTCACGAGCAGAGAAGGAGAATCTTCAGCATTAGGATGAAGTGTTAAAAAGAAAGGAAGATAACCGAGCTAGAGAAACCTTGAGTTTGTGGCTATTAATAGTGAAGGGAAAGCAAAGTTTTCAAAATCACTGTAATTAGATTTTTAAAAGCAGTAAAATAAATGTGTTATAATCTAGGCATCGAAAGACCTGCCATACACATAATATCTATAGATACATTTTTTTTTACAAAAATGAGAAAGATAATATAAACACAGGTACTGTATCCTGCTTTGTCTTTTCACCTACTAAAATATGAGTAGAATATTCTACGCTTTATTTTTTCACCTAAAAATTATTCTTAGCAGATTACCCTATCAGTAAGTACAGTTCTTGAGTTTCCTTTAAAAGCTGCAGAGTGAGATATTGTTTGGATATACATCATGGATTCTTTCAGTGTGGAATTAATAGATTTAAACTCTTTCAGGTTTTTTCCCCTATGATTTGGATCATAAATTCATTTTAATAGCTATATTGGTATATAATTTACAGACTAGACTGCACCCACTTATAGTGCAAAATTCAATAATTTTTAGTAGATCCTGAGTTGTGCAACCATCACCACAATGTTACCTTATATTTTGTCACCCCAAAAAGGCACCCCATGTCCATTAGCAGTCACTCCTTACCTCCCACCCTCAGCCTACTTTCTGTCTCTACAGAATTGTCCATTTGGGACATCATACAGAGGGAATCATGTAATATGTGATCTTTTGTGATGGGGCTTTTTCAGTTCTCATAATGTTTTCAAGGTTCATCCAAGTTTTTACACGTAATAGAGCTTTATTCCCTTTTATTACTGCCATTTTATTTCTCTATTTGTTAGTTGATGGTCATTTGGGGGCTGTTTTCACTTTTGAATATTATGAACAGTGCTGCTATGAACATTCATGTTCAAGTTTCTGTCTGGATTCTCTTGGGCTTATACCCGGGATAGAATTGCTGGAACATATACTCAATGTTGAATATTTTGAGCAACAGCCAAAATATCATCTGAAGAAGCTGCACTGTTTTACTTTCCTTCCGGCAGTATATGGGAGTTCCAATTTCACCACATCCTCATTGAATCATATATTCTTACAAGTGTTAGGTGCATTTAATTTTTGTGGATACAATATATATTTTATTTACATTAAGTCTCAAGTAAATTATACTGATTTATTCTGAAATGTAGCTTCATTTTCCTCAATGACTCTCTTTGTAGTCTTTTTAAAGTCTTTTTTAAAGTAGTTTTCTGAACTGGCTTAACTAGTATCTGTTACTTTCTCCTGGGGTCTCCGTGAGCAGACCAGGTAAGCAGTACTCCCCTTCAGAGTAATGAACTGAAAAGGTTGTTACTGTTTATTCAATCTTTCTAAGCACCCATTTCTCTACTTGTGTATTGTCAAACTTCATACACTTGTGTTTAATACGCCTATATCTACATCTCTGCTTATTTCTGTAGAGTTTTCAAGTGATCAAGAGTTTGACTCCCAGGCAAGGTAACTAAGAACACTTAGTGATGTTTTAGTGGTGGTGACTGATAGGAAGAAATCTGGAGAAGAATTTAGCTTCTGCTTTAATTCTCAAAATCATGCAACTATTGTAATACCAAATGGAGCTTTTAATATCAAGTACAGCCACACTGAAACAAGGCTTCAGAACTTTAAATTCTCATCATTCTCTACCAGCTCTAAAATTTATGTTGTTTTCAATTTGATCTAATAACTTTGAAAAGAATTAATTTTACCTGAAAGCAAAATAACCCAGAAAAGTGTTTGCTGTTTAAAATGTATTTAATTGGCATGATTATATTCAAAGAGGAAATATGTAAAATTACTGTTAGTCCCTGTAAAAATATCACTTGTCATTCAAAATGAGAATTAGGTACCAAACCAGCAAATCACACATGGAAAAATCAGTCTGAACAAACATAATCCCAAGTGTTACTCCTTTTTAAAAAATATAACATTGTGCAATCGAATAAGAATTCTATCCTAATAATTCATGCAACAAAATTTAACATTTTAAGACAAGTAAGGTAATTCACCGTTAACATAATAGGATAATTTTAATAGGCCTTGTTTTCACGTTGCCCTGATTTTTATCACCAAAGAATGCATTCTCACAATCTTCTGTTCTTTAGCTCCGACACACGCGCATAGATAGGCGTCTTGAGACCACAGGCGTTCTCACGTGATTAATGCTCACAGCATCATCCTGTGTTAGGTGACACCTGTCCACCAGGGCATTCCATACCACTGCTTCTCAGTCTTCAGAGTGGATAGTTTTGAAAAGCTGTACTCTCCTGGATAAATTCGGATTCTCTCTTCTCATGCCAGCCCTACTCAGAGTAGCTCTTGGTCACAGAGAACATGCAAATTCTGGTTCCAGAGCACAAAGCTGGATGGGATTGAGACGAATGTTTTCTACCTATCTGGAAATCTAAAACCATCAGAAATCCTAGATTTCTTTTCTTTCTTTCTTTTTTTTTTTTCTTGCCTTCCATATCTCAAATTCTATTCTTCCTTTAAAACAAATTAACAAATAGCTTCTCTAACTTTTGTCACTTCTATGTTATATTTCTTTTTCAGTGTCTTTGACCTTAGTTCCTATTTTTTCTAATCCATCCTACTCACTGTTTTTGTTCTTCTTATTACTGCCATGCCAACGATTATCCTAAATTGAAAATGTTGTATTCTTCTGTGATTTGGTTCCATCTTACCTTTTAGCTTTATCTGCCTCCGATGCCTTAATGTATGTCCCATGTATGTTTGAAACACTTTCTAGTGTAACTTTTTTCAGTATTACGTGTCATGCCTGTCACGTGCTAGGAGTCCCCTGAAGTCCATTTGTGCCTTAAAATATCCCTTTATTCCTTCGGACACAATTCCAGAGTTATCGTAATTAGTTTCATCAACACTACACACATACCTAAAGAAATGATACCAAATAACTAATGTTATAGAAGGACATGAGCTGAGAGCCCTCATTCACACCCTCCTCCAGCCTGATGCCACGCCACACCCCAGAGTCAGTTACTGTGTGTTCCATTTTGTACAAATGCATATTCAGATTATATAGAAAAATATTTTAGTTTTCTTTATTCGGTTTAAACAAATGAAATTGTATCTGTAAGGATAACGCTTGGTCCTCTGATAGATACACCTTGAAATCTCAGTAACCTAGCAACACCAACCTTATTTCTTGTTCATACAAAGTTAATCAGCAAAGGTGGAAACAGGGGATCTGTTCCCTGCAATCATTTCAGTGATGTTTGGTGACTCAGGAACTCAGGTGACACAGGCATGTGGCTTCTGAGGTTGCCTTCAGTGTCACATGCAAACACCCAGACACCAATCAGGAGAAATAAGGAGGGAAAGATGGAGCATGTGAAATCCTACTCCATTCCACTCCACTGGCTGGAACTTGGTCACATGGCCAAACCAACTGCAAGAGAACATGGGAAAAATAATTTAGCCATGTGCCCAGGAAGGCAGAAAAATTAGCTTGGTGAATCCAGCCAGCTTCTGCCATGGAAATCATGTTACAAATATTGTTATTAAATAAAACTATAAAAAAAGATTTGCATTTTTTATTCACCTTCATTTACAAAATATCGCAGGGACCTTTTATTGTCATTACATGTAGATAAAGCTTAGGCATTTTAATGAGAGAAGTTCTGAGTGTAAATGTACTTAATCATTTCCTTATTGAAAAACATTAATCAATATATTTTTAATATAATTTTTCAAATTATAAATACTGCCGTGAATTCATTGTATATCTTGTGAACTCATGAGTATACTTGAGGAATAAATATCTAGAAGTGAAACTTGTTAGGTCAAATAAATAATGCCAAATTTATATCTTGATAAATAGATCATAAAAGCCTGTACAAAATGAAGCTCCCTAAATAGTTTTGGATTACTAATTTCCTCAGTCCCTCACCAAAATTAAATATTGATTGAATGTCATGAACTATTATCATTAAAATTAAATATCAAAATGAAATATTATTCATTTAATTGGTTATATACCTAATAAATGAGAATCATGAGAATTAATGATCTCATTTTGTTTTAACCTCTATAACAGTTTTTTAACATATTATTTGCCGTTTACATTTTATGTATTTTAAAATCACAGGAATATGTACTTTCCTTACATTTTCAGATTATTTGTTTTTACTTATTAATTTGTAGGAGATAATTATATATGATAGATATTTATCTATTTTATGTCTTTTTAAATGAGATTCCTTTGTCTTTCTGAGCATTTTGTCATGTTTTCTGTTGTTCCTGTTGAGCATTAAGTTCCAACTCTCTTTTAGTAGGAAGCTTGTTTTTCTTCTCCAGATACTTTTAGGAAGTTCTCTTGATCTTTGTTTGCCAGTGGTTTTTCACTGTGCTGTGTTAAGGGAAGAATTATTTTCATTCATCTAGTTCAGTTTTTTGTTTTTTTTTTTTTTTTTTTGCAGGGAGCTTTCTATCTGAAAAACTTAGATTTTTATCTACTCTGGAAAAATGACAACTCACCCTCATTTACTCTACATTATCCTGCTAAAACATTTGCTCAGCTCCATATTCTCAGCTCTTTTTGCATCTCCCGTTCTCAATTCATAGTAATTTCTTCAGATATTTTATGCTGCTCATTAATTCTCTTTACATCTCTAATTGCTGTTTCACTTGTCCATTTTTAAAATTTAAATTACTGTGTTTTTACTTTTGAAGTTCTATTTGCTTATGTTTCAAAACCCTCTACTCAGTTTTCAGGGTGCCTTTTTCCTTACATGTGCTTTCTTTTCCCTCCTTTATTTCTTAAGAAATCAACCACTGAGTTTTTTATTTTGTGTCTGGTAATAATCTCCGGCCTTTGCAGACCCAAGTCACCTGCTCTTGTTTTCTGCTAACTCCCCTCTCAGGTTGCTTTTTATTTCTCTTCAAAGGTCTTGTCATTTATCACTGTTTCATTTATAATCTCTGAAACTTTATCTGTGAGAAAAATTGGAGGCCTGAGTGTAAGACGTGCCCCTAAACAGGACTTTTGTTTGCTTTGCGCATCTCATGAGGACAAGTTCAATGTGGAAACATTGTAAAATACATATTTTTCTTTAAGAGTTTTGAATAACTAGGAGATGTCACATCTGTGACACACCTGGAATCAAGTCATTGCTCAATGATATTTTGAATAAGTGAATGTTACACAGATTTGGGCCCCCGCTGTCCACATTGGGCTAGCTCGCTGTGGTGGTTTAATGCATAATTATTGTGTACTACATATATGTATATGTGTTATCTGTGTATTACGTATTATACAATATTATACACACTGGGGGAAGGGTGTTTTCCTGCTCACTGAAGGCCATAGTCAGGAACATTTCCTTGGGGATCGTTTTGTTTTCTTTTCCCTTAATTTTTTTTTTTTTCTTCCTTCTTTCTTTTTGGTGGCAGGGGTGGGGGGAGCAGTGCTGTAAGGATTTTTCTCATTATTTTGGCATTTTAGTAATTTATTTAAAATCTATTCCTCTACTTTAATCTATTTTCTGTCCTCTAGTTGGAATGTTTTTTCAGCTCCCACATTACCCCTAATTTTGTTTCTTTAATTTTCCAGGAATTTTTCAAAATGCATGTCTGTTAAAGGAAGCTTTTATTGTTTTTCAGCACTGGTATACATGAATGCAGCAAGTGAACATGTATATGTGTGTGTCTTTGTGTTTTTGTATTTTCCATTGATTCTAAGTGAGAGTAGACTTGGATATGTGTGACGAGTTTGCAGTCTTTAGAAAATGCTTCATGATATTTTTGTATAATGGTACCACAGAACACTTAATTGTTTTTCTATGATTGTCTCCCTCTTTAGGACTTAAAACCTTAAAGCAACTTTATTATTTACTCACTTAAGTGTCAGTACATCACATAGTTTTGACATATAGTCATTTATAAAGATGTATTTTTTGACTTTATAAATCTCCTAATCCATAGATATATTCTGAGACATGACATGAAAAGAAGCAAATCATTTTAAAATATAATATGTAATGGATTATGGAAACTGAACTCTAAACCATGGATCCTTACAGAAATATACAAGTTCATATTCTAATGTTGATATTATCTACATTTTTAAGAGCAAATTGAATTAAAAATGACATATTTATAAAAAGAGTTTCTTTGGCTAAGGGCATATTTTTACTCAATGGCCACATTTAGATTTAGAAATCATTGACGTTTGAATATCTTTCCACTATGGAGAATAAGAAATACATAAATATACAGCATTTTTAGTAAACATTTTATGTCAAATGGGAAGTTATTATATTAATTAAATTTAACGTATTTCCTCTATTATGGAGAGATACTGCTCTGGAATACTTCCACATTAACATAAAACTTACAGGAAAGAAGAATATTCTAAATTATTAGCCAGGATTAAAAATGTGTGGTTACTTACTACCTGGAAAGTGCATCCAAATTAGAAAAAGACGAGCCAGCAATCGAAGTGTCATTGATTAAAGCCAGGATCTTCTCTCGGCAGTAAGAATGTGTGCACCAGCAAAGCAAAGCAAATTCGTCTTGTAGCCTTACGAGGAGAGAGGAGCTATCTCGGGTTCATAGGAGCCCCAGAGTATTTGTTTCATGGAAAGGACTCCATTAAGGAATCTGGACCTAGACATTGCCAGCCAGAATTTAAAAAATGAAGACAGGCCAGGAGAGAAGGCATGCCCATCATTTCAGAATCCACTGTGCTTCATCCATTTGTTTATTTATTCAGCCTAAAAGGACTTATATAGAGTTCTCACTGTGCACCAGAAACTCGCTACGTAAGATGACATGGTGATCAGTAGAATCTGTGTCCTCCTTTTCATGACCTTTCAGTTTTGTGGGGTTGAGAAAAATAGACAATTGCAAAACTGCATGATGCACCGAATGCTAACTGCAAACCTTGCCCTGCTCTCCGTGTTTCAAAGGTGCTAACATAATTCGATTCTCACAAGAATCTGAGAATGTGACCATTTGCATTTTCATCAATTTATAGGTGAAATAGAGATATACACTTAATAAACTTGCTCAAGGTCACAGGCAAATATATGGGAGAAATGGATTGGAACTCAAATAGTCTGAACCTCGAATTAAAATTTTTCAAATTTTTACACTTGTGGCAGGGGACAAGAGGGGACACATGCCAATGACAAGATTGTAGATAGGTGCTATGAGAAGATAATAGGGCAGCGACTATCAGGAAAGGCTTCCTCAAAGGGTTTACAGCTGAGTCGTAAAAGGCTGGATGGCATTGTCCAGAGGAGAGTGGGAAGGAAGTCTTTGGTGCTGGTGGGGGGCATTCAGAGCCCCATCAAGGGGCATTTAAGGTCCCAAAGGAAAGAGACAGCATGTGAGAACTGCATGTGGTTTGTCATGGAGGCAGCTACAGAATGTGTGTGTGTGTGTGTGTGTGTGTGTGTGTGTGTGTGTGTGGTCCCTCCAGGGTAGATGGTGTCATGTCTACACAGAGGCAGACCTGCCTCTTTTAAGCTGTCTTCCAAGACTGAGCAACCAGCCATAACTGTCTTGAAGTTGCGGTCCCCTTGGTAACACACCTTTTCCTGCCCATACCATTCTCATTCCTCTCTGCTCCACACCCCCTCATTCCTCATTCCAGGGACTGAACTCCACATAAACTTGTAATTCAGATTCTGTTTTCTAGGAAATCTGGTGCACGAAAGCCAGATTTTAGCAATTGGTGGCTGCTCCTGGCTCTGCTCTTGGGAGACCCTGATTAAACAATTATCTGGTGTTCTTCTTATACCCGTAAGCCCCTTTTGCATCATTCGATCCATGATCTCAAACTATTTTCCTATTATTGAAAAAGATTGATCACATTTTACAAGACATGTGGTTTGGAAAACAGTGTGTGTGTGTGTTTGGTGTCTGTCTGTGTGGTTAAAAAGTAGCAACACATCAAGAAGGCACATCCTGTGTTCAGTCTGCACCACAGGCTCTACCAGATGGATGCTTCAGTTCGCTCTTCCACAGCAAACTGTCTGGGTTGCTCACCAAGGACTTTGTCCAGGAAACCCTTCTATTCAGCTACCTCAGCGGGGCTCTGATGCTCTCCAGCTTTTGATTTATTTGGCCCAATGAGGATCCTAGCGGGAGTCCGGAGGGCAGAAGGAGACTGAGGTTAGGATAGTTTTTAATTCTGCAGACCTGCCTCTGATGTCACCTCAAGCTGGTCCTCCGTGTTCTCCCCATCTCTTGTCCCTTTGGGCCCAAGGACAACTCTGGTAACAGTTGTTAACTGCTTGCTTGAGGATCCTGTACAATTCCTTGAGGCTTTACCACACCCCACCCACCCCTGCATTATTGCTGCCTAGGAAGTGAATCCTGCTTGATCCTTGTAACATGTTGTGCATCTATTTCTTATTTGGACCCTGACTAATACCCCTGTCAATGACCTTGCAGACCTGATTGAAGGTACGCAAATGTATGAAACCTCACATAGGAAGTAAAAGGAAGCAGGGCTAAGGGCAAATTTTGAAGAATATCAGATTTTAGGGGAATTGGATGGAAATGATAACTTGACCAAGACAGGAAAAATAAAAACAATATAAAGGTAAGAGTAAAGCGGGGAGAGGACTAGGTGGAAAATCAAGCATGAAGCGTTGTGAAGATAAGGAGGTGTGAGTGCTAGGGAGAAGCCGAAGGAACTGAGGTTTGAAATGTGTCCACTTATTTTTAGCATTTAAGCCATCGTTGTTGACCGTGATGACAGCAGTTTCGGTAGAGACAGCTGAAGCAAAAATCAGCCAGTCATGAATTATGCTGTGAGTAGGAGGTATGAAAGTTAAGAGAAAAAGTGAGATCTACTCTTTCCAAAATCTAAACCTGGGGAAGAGAAAAGAATTTCTGAAGTGATTCAATGCTCAAATTCTCACTAGAAACTTCCTCAACTGAAGTGACAACTTAACCAGTTAGTCTGTTATCATCATCTTTCTTTTCTGCTTCTGTCTAGTTTTCTTGCTGTTATTTAATTTTTTACTAATAGTTCTACCAAACAGAAGACCAAAAATCATTGTACAAATGAGTTGCTGTGAGCAAAATGTTTAATAATGCAAATGAATGTACCTTATTCTTTTTGATTATTGGTGGCCTGTATAAAAATTATTCATGACATTTTGGTTTTTTCTAATTTAATTAAATAAACATCATCACGTATATAGTAAGGAGAAGTTATTGCTGTTTTAATTCAACTGTTTTACCTCAAAGAACGTTGTCTAATGTATTATGAGTTAATTCAGCCATACGACTTTAACACCAGTCGTGTATGTGTGTGTACATGGTGTATGTGTGTGTGTGTGTGTCTTGGAGCAAATATCTTTATAAAACATTTCCTCATGCACAGATTATAGCAATTCAGGCACTTTGGCGGTAGGTTGTCCATTATGCAAATTTATCATGAAAATTTTATACTTTGTGACTTCATTTCTTCCTCTAACAGGTTTCTAGATTGTACTATGGTCTTTTGTGTCCCTGCCCCCACTTCATATATTGAAATGCTAGCCCCCAAGTCTGTGAGAGGGAGGAGTCTTGGGAGGTGATTAGGGCGTGAGGGTGGTGCCCTCTCAGGAATGAAATTACTGCCTTTATTGAAGATGCTTAAGAGCCTTCCCTGGCCCCTGTCATCATGTGAGGACACAGTGAAAAGGAAGTCATCTACGAATCACGAAGACCTCACTCAACAAACACAGAACCTGCTGGTGCCGTGGTCCTGGACCTTCCAGCCTCCAGCACCATGAGGAATCAATGTCTTGTTTATAGGCAACCTGGCCTATAATAATTTTTTTTTATAGCAGCTTGAATGGACTAAGGGTTCTTTCAGGAGATAGTAACCTTCAGATCAGTAAGCCAAGTAAAGAAGATCCGCCCTCCTCAGTGTGGCCAACATCATCCAATCTGTCGAGGGCCCCGGTGGGACAAAATGGTGGAAGAGGGGCAGAGTCTCTCTCTTTTCTTGAGCTGGGACGTCCACCTTCTCTTCACCTTGGACATTGGAGCTCCGGGTTCCCAGGCCTTCAGACTCCAGGACTCACACATGTACGCCCCGTCTCAGGCCTTGGGACTCAGACTGGATTATAGCATGGGCTTTCCTGGTTCCCCATTTGCGGACACCAGATCCTGACTATCTCAGACTCATCATTGCTTGAACCAATTTCCATAATAAATCTCATATATCACACTCTCTATATGTCCTGTATGTTCTGCCTCTCTGGAGGACCTTGATTAATAAATACAATGTAATTAAAAAAGCTCAGTAATCTCCCAGATAATTAGTAAAAATTCATATCTTATACATTCCTATGTGTTACTACAAGAGTTACTGATTCAATAGCTTTTAATTTTTATTGTATCAAAATCTTAGAGTCACTTATTATAAACAGCATAATCCAAAATACTTTTCTAAGTATCATGAATATTATTTTTATACCCAATCTTGATAAAGAAGTATATACATTTAGAATTTGAAAGTATATTTATCAGTATATTAAGTTCACTCAGCTTTTGCAAATGTTTTCAGTTTTATGGTTTTCCACTACATACCTCATTTGTCCTTCACAAGATTGGGATATGTGTGATTTAAATCTTCACGGCAGTCAATTGCAAACAATTAAAAAGTAAAAATCTACTCATGCTAAAATGTATGTGCTTTGAGGAACTTTCTCACATGGCTGGTCTGCAGCACCGGGCTAAGTGTGTCGTGTTGATGGGGTCAAAGTCACAGGGAACGGCTTTGTGGAGCCACTTCTGCTGAAAAGCTCATGCTTGATATTTCATTGAAGAGCCTCCTGTGGATTTGGCTCCAATCTCCTTCCACCCCACCAGTTCTCTTTTTATTGCTAAGCTGCAAAGGGAAAAAGACAAAGCAGCAGAAGACAATGGGACCCTCCCCCCGCCATGTAACCATCCTGAGTAGTTGCTGGGGTTCATCTGCCCTGTGGCAAAGTCATTAAGGAGCCCTTGTGATGATCATCTACGGAGGAGCCCACAGTCACCAACAGGAGCAGCAGCAATTAGATTTACCATCAGTAAATACCAGGAATAAAGGAATAGAGGCAATTTGGGAACATAACCCACCATTTCTGGGCTTGACAATCAGTGCTGCCTTGATGCATGTGCCTAATAGGGCCAGAGAGATCACGATCATGAGAGCCATGCAGATGGCTGCATCTGAGAAAGGACTGAGAAATGAACCTGTTTTTCAGCTGGAAATTCCCGATTCTATGTCCTCTTCCTCGACTCTCTAGAACTTCAGTGTCACATCTTGTCCCTTGATGCTCATTTCCTATCTGACATCTGGTCAACACACAAAATCTCTTGTCTTTCAATAAAATACTTTTTTTTTCTTTCAGAGCTAACTCTTGGTTCCCATTTATTGAAAGTGAAAACTTTTGAGTTATCTTTGTCTTGTCTTTCTTTTCCTCATTTCTCTCCAGACTCAATCTTATCTGCCATTTAGGCTTAAATCTCTTTGAATTTGGACTATTGAAATACTTTCTTAACTGTTCTTACAAACTTCAGTTTTCCTTCCAACTGATAAAACAAAGGTTCATCAATTTAATTTTTAAAACAGGGCAAGAACTTCCTCTGCTTTCAAATGCTCAGTGAATATCCTTAATTTCCTAGAGAATCAAGTATGATGAAGTTTAAATGGCCAGGTGTTACTTTTAAAAGTGCAAAATCCAAAATAGGAGTCTGTGTCCACTGATTGCCTTGGCTTTATATCCACACCTCAACTTTTTAATCTCTCATATATAGATAATACAATACAGGCTGTAAGTTGTTTTATTTAATGACATAAAATATAAAAATATTCAGAAAGGTAATTGACACCAAACCATTTTTTGCATTCTCTTCTCTGCTCTAACAAAACTTGTTTATTAACCACATTGCAAACATATCCAACAATCTTTCTCTCTGCCTTTGCTCTATGGGACCAGTTTTTCCAAGAATTTCCTCCCTATAACTTTCCATAGGTCCATCCATACAGCTTCAGATCTATGATCTCTGATGCTTTCAAAAATCCCTACTTACACAATTTCTTCTCCTTTTCTTTATTAAGTAATTGATAATTGCTTCCTAGCAGGATTGTTTCTCTTATATGTCAATAAAAGGTAACTCCCTTTTTATCCATTTTTATTTATTTGTCCTTATTTCTTCCTCAAGGATTAGCTTAGTCTCAGTTTTAAAGCTGATCCGAATCCTCTCCTCTGTGTCCCTGTAGCGCATGTCATGTGATACTTGAATTATCCCTTTGTATCTGCTTCTCTTTCTAAACTACAAGTACAAAGGCAGGTTCCATTACTTATGTGCCTTTGTATCTCCAGCATCAAGCAAAGTTCATGCACTAGTAGGTACAATAGTTTTTAGTTCTTTGAATAGCATTATCTGTGCTCTGTCCTTTCCCCAAGTCTAAGTTAAGAAATGACACGTAATTTACTACCTGGTATAATTCCTGTCCGGTGATGTTCACACCCACCCCAGGTTTGCAATGAATTGTGTGAATGACGATGGCAACAACTATCACTTCTCCAGTTTTATGTTGTGACAGCAGAGAAAACTCTGCATGTGTTTCCCCAAGACCTTACTTAATTGGTAACTAGAATGATTCTGATTCTGTCATGTCAAAGGGATCAGGAGAAAATTTGGAATTCAATGTCACTTTTGAAACTGTCATCTTGCCCTCTTCAAATTGGGACTGAATCTTGACATGACCCCTAACCACTGGAAGCCCATCAGTAACCTTAGGTTGCAGAATGACGTGTAGCTTAGGACTGCAGCTTAAGAAGCTCTGTGTATGCATTCTTTCCTCCAATCAATCTTCCCCATCTTTTCCTCTACAGCAGGAATTGGATTCAAATGCTGAACTTGAGAATAAGCAAGGATTTGACAGTCTGCTGGTATGATATAAAATCGACTGTCCATTCCAGGCTTTTAATTTTCAGGGATTACAAGTCAATTTGTTGTAAGGTCAGTCGACTCCGGCACACACCTCCTGCAGGAGTCAGCTTCAGAACACCGAAGCAGTTGGAGACTGAGCCCCTCAGGAGGTTGACCTAATGAGAATGATGCTAAAATCAACCGGTTTTTAATTGGAGAGAAAATGTGTCACAAAAATTTCCACACCATTGAATGCAAGTGCAGAAAGGACTAATGCTTTATTGTGCTCATTCAGAGGATACGGTGGATAAATGACTACAAACAGAAAAAAGGTGACTCTTGAATCCAGGGTTATATAATTTAAAGATCAAATAGATCGGAACAGCAACATTTGCCAGATGGGAGAATATGAGTGTTGTCCTGTGGTCCTTTTTCTAAGTCAGCACAATTAGGAAAAAGAGTGTAACAGCATTTACTTCAAGATATTAAATCACAGCAGTGAGGGGTGTACGGATGAACTTACAAAAGCAGTGCGAGAATGTCTCAGAGATTCTAGGTTGCTCACATCCTGGAGTGTTTTTACATATGAGCTCATTACAGTTAACTATTTGTGAGTTTAAGCCTTTCACCGTTTACCTATACATCCTCGGGCCATATCACATGCCCATCGGCAACTGACTCAACACTCAACATACGGCCACATGGATACACATACCATACTGGTACTTCCGTCAGCCGACTACCTGGATGGAATTCAGTCAGATCAATACTCTGAGTCATTTGGGCCCAGACTTTGCCTGCACTTATGGTAACAGCATTTTGTGTAACAAATAAAAGTGATTCTTCCAGGTGGCTGGGTTGAGCCAAGATGGCGGAGTAGAGAGACTCAAGTTCACCCTCTCCCACAAATACATCAAGAATTACATCTGCGAACCCACTGAATCGCACAGAACACTGACTGAACTCTGGCAGTTCAGTCTCTGGCTTCAAAATATCGGAGGATTCTTACAAAATCTGATAAGGATAGAGAGAAAAATAGAAAAAAAAAAAAGTGTGCAAGACCGGTCCTGAAGGGAAGGAGAGGCACAGGAAGAAAGGCACCCTCACACTGGGACGCCCCCTTTCCAGCCGGGAGGTCGGCGGGGGCAGGAGCAGAGCTTCCAGGCCTCCAGGGAGAAAGTGGCAACCACTTGGCAGACAGAACTAAGGGAAACTGACACTGAGGGTCCCTGCCATGCACGGCCCTAGAGGCAAGCTTGTAGGGATGGGCCAGGACTGGCTGCTGGAGATCAGTGAGGAGCCCAAACAGAGGGCTGGGCCCCACTGCACAGAGGCAGCCTCAGGGGCTGGAGGGCCGTGTGAGCCCTGGCTGGGGGTGGGTGTGGAACAGAGCAGCCTGGGACCCCCATAAAAAAGCACCATGCTTGGTGTGCATGGGGATGCAGGCGGGATGCAGCCACGCCATAGCTGCTTTCTCTGCTTGGATCCACTGCTGGTGTGTTCTTGTGAGAAGAAAGGTGGGGCTTGGTCATAGCCATCACTGCTGCTCAGAGGCGTGGCTCAAAGCTGAATCCGTACCCGGGGGCCCTGCAGCTTCACAGGCCTGACTGAGATTTGTTTACAGCTCCAGGCAGAGAGGGCGGATTTGCTCTCTCTGGACCCTTTGTGGACCTGCACCTCTGGGACTAACAGGCAGTGAGCGGAGTTCTGACTCACAGTGGGGCGAGCACTGGTATTTACAACAGGCCTGCATACTGGACTGTATGCGGAGGCGGGGCTGGGGTCTGCGCTGACCCTGTGAGGCACCACGGATTCCGGTGTGTGACTGCACCCTTGCTACGGTGGGTCCTAGCATCTGACATTGTGGATCTGCGCTGGTGGCTCCTGGGGCTAAGAACCTGGGGGGCACCAGAGCAGGTGGCCAACATTCCCGTGGCTAAGGTGGGGACGAAGGCAGCGTCAACAGAGAGTACTTTGAAAGCCTGCATAACAAGTGACAGACAGCACCACACAGGGCACATGTCCTGCCTAATCTTCTTCCTAGTTGAAGCGCTCCAACCCTGCCTACCACACACCACAGCTCAGAAACAGGTCTAGAAGCCTCTATTCCAGCAACAGGGGAGCAGACCTGGCCCCTGCGCAACAACAACACTCAGAGCAGGCTCTGATCACAACACCAACCACACCCTCAACCAAAGGGATAACAGCCGACACTCACATAAGGAAGACGTGGCAACCATCCATACTAAGAACAGCCATCGCAACAAAACTATTAGATGTACAGTCCACACAGGAACGCTCCCACTTTAAAGAAAAACAAATAAAAAATAAAACAACCCTTCAAGACAACAGTGGATGACTGATACTCCTAGATCCATAAAGCCAGAGAGCTATAAGTAAAATGAAGAAGCAGAGGAACCATTCCCAATTAAAAGAACAAGAGAAATCCCCTGAAAGAATGATCAATGAAATAGACTTCGATAGTCAACTAGATCATGGCTTCAAAAGGGGAGTGATCAATGCACTGAAGGAACTAAAAGAGACTACCACGGAGACACAGAATACTTTAAAAAGGAAATTTATTAAATTTCCTCACCTATTTTTCCCTCGGTTTATTCAAGTCTTTGTACAACTATTAGCAATATCTTATCCGTTTTTTTCAGATAGGTTTTTCCGTGCTCTTGAGGTTATTCCTAGGATTGTATGTTTTTTTGTTCTCTGGTCTAAGAGATCAACTTTTCTACAATATCCTTTAATTAATTAGAAATAATATATAAAATTACTTTGTGGATTTTTTTGGGACATCACTATTGAGAAGATTTTTTATTAAATCTTATAGATTTCAAGTTGATATGTTTAACCAAAGATGTGGTCACTGTAAATAAGTTTATTTCGCATTTATTTTACCATTTATATATCTTATTTATGAACTTTCACAACAATGGTAAATGGTAATGGAAACAGTTTATATTCTCATCTCAGTAACACATTTTTTTGTCTCATTAGCATATTATCAATGACTATGATATTCTCTGTTTACTTAAAGTATGGTCTTAATCATTAAGTGCCTTTCATTCTGTTTTTCTAGGAGGTTTAATTAAAAGGATATTAGTGATAAGAACAGCACTGTTTTAGTGTCTATTAAGATGACCCTGTCATGATTTTCTCATTGGGCCTCTTAATGGTATAAATATATGCCTGCTATTAGATTGTTCTGAATTACCTGTATACATCTCATTTAGGTGAGATGACATGCTCAATGTCATTGTGACATTGAGTTTATTAACACTTTACATAAAATGTTTGCACTTGTTTCAAATGTGATTTTGGATTATACCATTTCTTTCTTTACAGTATAAGCAAATTTACTGCTTTCCCCCAACCCCAACCCAACACCCACTCACAGGACCCACTTCATCTCCCATTTTATTTCCTAGTATTTGTAAATGTGATCTGTGCTTTGGAATCCTAAATATTATTCAGTTATTTTTAGTTATTTTCCTGTTGTATATGTTTCTTTTCATATGATTTTTGTCATTTACATTTATTTTAATAATTTTTACAGTATATTTTATGTTGAAACAAGCATTAACACTATTCCTTTGAAATCCTCCTTTTTAGTTCATGGGCACACATCTCTCAGCATTTTTTTTTTAAACTTTTTTTTATTGAGTTATAGTCATTTTACAAAGTTGTGTCAAATTCCAGTGTAGAGCACAATTTTTCAGTTATACATGAACATACATATATTCATTGTCACATTTTTTTTTTTTTTTGCTGTGAGCTACCACAAGATCTTGTGTATATTTCCCTATTATATAGTATAATCTTGTTTATCTATTCTACATATGCCTGTAAGTATCTACAAATTTTGAACTCCAAGTCTTTCAGCATTTTTATGTGTTTTATAAGAGTATTTAATTTTTAAGATTATATTTCTATTTCATTAATGCATGAATGAAAATTTTCCAGCTATTTTTGACATTTTCCCCTCAATATCTTAACGTTTGCTCCCCCTCAGTTTGTTTGGGTTTTCTTTTGGTGTTTAATGTTGGAAAGAAAAACTCTAAGGCGTATACTACTTTTGTTATTTTGAAGGTAACTGCTTTTTGTTTCCTTTTGTTTTATTTCCTACCTGGATTCTTATTGCATTCTAAACTTCTCCCCTCCATATGAATTTCTAAGGCTTACCTAGTAGGACTTTCTTTTCATTAAATTTTCAAGAATCTGGTGAACTCTTTTGATCTGCTTACACAAGATTTTTCAGCATCGGAAAGTTCTCTTTTTAATGCCTTCAGTCTTTAGGGAAAAAGGAACAACATTATTACATTGGTGCTAAGACCATGGTTTCTGGAGTCAGACTGACCTGGTTTAAATTCTAGCTTGCCTAGTTACAAGTTGTGCAGCATTTTTATGGCTTCCATAAACTCCTTTTGCCTCAGTTTTCTATCTGTAAAGTAATGATAGTAAATGATAGTACAAACATCATGAAATTTTTGTAGAGATTAAGAAAGTAATCTGTACTATTAAAAAAGAAGCTGGCACAGGGTAGTTGCTCAATAAATTTTAACTGTTATAATCATCTCATAATTTCTTTCCTCCTTTTTTTTTTTAGGTTTTTTATTTTGGGGCCATTTCTGAGGGTTTTCCCGTACTGATTGGATCTTCTCAAATCATGAACTTTCTTCAGTAAATCCAATTTACTCAAACTTAAGCAATTTTAGTTTAATTATAACCCTTTCTGATCTCACCTAGATTCTTTTTCATTTCAACTTGTTGACTTTATATCTCATCTTCTTGTCTTTTTAAGCCAGCCTGTTCTTTCCTTATGACAGTATTATTCTATTTTATAACTTTTAACATTTGATTTAATATAACATTTTCCCTGGATCTTATAGACGACTGCATTTTAGAGGCTCTCCTTCCCTTTTCAAGATGATTTTTGTTTTCTTTTGATTTTTAATACTTTTTCATAAAAGTTATATTGTTCCTGTTGCTTCCAATTTATCAGTATTCATCACCCAATAAAGAAAGCTATGCTCAATATTTCCTAACCATCAGGACAAGGAGATTTCCTTCTGCTCTGACCCCTGTCCATGGACATGTTGGTTTGAAAACCAGAAGGTAGTGCGATGATGCCTAAAGATACCAGTCCAAAATTCAGGATCTAAAAATTTCTACTTTTGTGGCTCTGTGAAGAATGAGATGGCATCTTTCCTGCACAGAAGGAGGACATTGGAAAAACTACAATCTCAAATGCACAGTTATAAATATCTTCCTGTCCTTGCCCTTAACAAGTGCTTTAATTTGGAGAACTGTATCTACCAAGATAGACTTTCTTTGCACAGTCCACATCTACATATTTGTGTGTTGCAAAATTCAGGCTAAAGCTTCTCAACTGGCAGAGATATACTGGGTGGAAGGTTCAGTATTTAGTAAGTCCAAAATCAGTGCCTGTGTGGGAATGAGAAGGCTGCCTAGTTTTCAGGTTCAAATGGAAACTTTGGACCCTGAACTAGTTAACAGTGAATGTACTAGTTAGCTAATGCCATGCAGGTTGGCAATGTGGATCTGGCTCAGCTAGGCAGTTCTTTTCTCACCAGAGCTTAATCAAGCTTCTCAGATAGCTGCTGCCTCTGATTTATCATTGGGTCCACATGGTCTAATGTACCCTCAGTTGTGACAACTCCTTGCTCTTTTCCATGTGTTCTTTCATTGTCCAGCAGGCTAGCCAGTGCTTGGCTGCATCGTGGTCACAGGTGAGCAAGAGCAATGGAAGTGTGTGACACTTCTTGAGGCTGAGGCTCAGAACCAGCACTGTGTCACTTGTGCTGCATAATATTGACAAAAGCAAGTCACAAGTTCCACTGAGATTCAAGGGTAGGAAAGTAGATATCAGTTTCTGGTGGGAGGAGCTGCTGAGTCACATTGCCAAGGGCATGGATACGGGGAGAGGTCGTGAATTGAGGACACTTTACAACCAACTACCACAGTGGAAAAGCCAACAGCTATTTTCTAACATTTTATTGTGGCAAGTCAAATTAGTGTGACAATTTTTCTCAGTCCACTTTTGTGATTCCTCGAGCTGTATATTTTTCTCTCAAAATTTAAGCCAGAAAGTATTGGTATTATATTTATTTTCACATTCTGTATTATCTTGGAATATTTAATAGAATGGTTTATGTTAGAGACTGATAAACACATGCCATTTAAGAGCCCCAAAATGCCAATATGTATTTTATAGAATACTAATTTCTTTCTATGGGTGGATACTTTACTGTAGAAGTTCCATTTTTTTCACAAGAAATTGTGAGCTGGGAAGAAAAGACCAACAATATGTAGATTAAATAGTGAAATATAGCCTAGTTTAAATTTAGGGGTATATGACTTGATCACCACCTGCCTTGACCTCTTACAGATAGATGAAGTGCGCTGATCTGATGCTGAATTTTCTCAGCTTTGACCTGAGACTCTTTGGCTCCTCCTGGATCTGAACTTGAACTTCCCATGATTTACAGACATCTAAGAAATAATTTCTAGAACATGGTATGGTCTCACCTCCCCTGTATAACATATTTGAACCAGACAGTGATCAATAATTGAGAATAGGAAAATCAATTAAAATTTACCAAAGAATATATTTCAAAATCACAAAATTAAGCAAAACCAAACAAAACAAGTACACTGCAGTTAGTCATGTCTGAGTACTTCTCATTACCAGTGAGACTTTTGTCAAGTTAATAAACTCTCTGACAATGGATTCTACATTTGAAAATGCTGTCTGAGATTTAATGAAATTTGTACATAAAGTGCATAATACAATGTCTGGATTATAGTAGGCATTTGCCAAAAGAAACTCTTCACATTCTAAGTGATGCCTTCCTTGATCCAGACATCTTGGTGTCAGTACAACTAAAGAGCTATAAAATTATGACCATACCTACCCCTAGGTTCCTACCCTCCACATTCCCGGTTAGTTGGTTTAATCACTCAAAGAGTTATGAGTGGGGAATGGTTTTAGATTCAAGTACTCATAATACTAAAAGTTTTTTTTTTTCAAAATATGTAATGAATCATTAGTAGATAAACCAAGATAATTCTTAGTTTATGATAAACACTTTGCAACAATATATTCTTTCTGAGTCTCCTTTAAATAGCCTTGAAATAATGATTGTTACAGGTTCCCCAAGTACATGCACACTTGAGTACTGATAGCCCGCACTGGGATACACATTTAAAAATTTTAACATAACTAGTAGCACTACTTTTCTTTGTAAATAGTGGGAAGATGCTGTAACAGTGGCTACATTTCACCTCATTTGATTCTCAGAAATAAAATCTGCAAAATTAGCAGAGTAGAAGTTGCAACTATTTTTAAGACGAAGCAGTGGTGGTTTAGGAGTTAGTGTGACTTAGACAACCTTGTGCGAGTCGCTGAGCGACACCTTGAAACAGACTCTGAGCCGATCCTGTGCCCCATTGCCCTGCTCCACACTCCCTCCTTCCATGTAGAGGCAGCTGCGTTATTACCCGATTTGAAAATGTGAGGCTATGCACCGTGTCGTTTTCAGCTTTGCCTTCTGAAAACCCAGCAAAGACTCTAATAGAAGAAGGTTAAGTAAAATAATAACATGGAATTGTACACTTTTGCAGGAACTGCAAATATGCCTAATTTTCAAGTGTTCATAAACTAAAAAGAGACTCAAAGAGGGAACAAAGGGTAATAAAACACTAAGATAATCAGCTTGCATTATCTCATCCAGTTTCTAATTTTAATTCTCTCTCTCAAAATTGTAAGTTCGTAACACCCAGAAGTTAAATATTCAATTAATTCATTAGTGAATGGGTGTTTTAATTAAACTCTGATTGAGTTCTAGCTTGGCATTAATACATAGGCAACACTCAAGCAACAGTGTTTTAAGTTTGGATAGAGGTTGCTGAAATATTCCATTGAAAAGCAATACAATAAAGAGTGCTTAGCTTAAAAAAAAAAACAAAAAACAAAAAACCACACAACTGTGTAAGTGATGGTTTACCAGTCAGCAAAAGTGTACCAAAAATTATACTCCTCAAGATGGAACTGTGTTGAATTCAGAGAGTTTACAGTTCCATTATTATAAAGCACTTTTTAAAGAATGTTGCTGAACTGACGCTGGCTCAAGATCTTTTATCTCAGTTTTGGCTAAAAAAAAAAATGTACAAATCAGTTGAGGACAAAAATATGATGAGATGTTACGGTGACACTTCACTTAGTTGGAGGTTAGATTTATGGCAGCCTCGCTCATCCAGAACACAGTGGTAATCAGGTCATCCCTCAGTCAGGCCTCTGTGCAGTCACGTCTGTCTGAGTCCCCTGCGTCACCTGAGGGGACACGGGCTCTGTCCAAAGTTCTTAACCAGGCACTGGGGTGTTCTGTAACACTCCACCAAATTAGACTCAGGACAGAAGGATGACAGCAGCAAAAGCCGTTAAAAGTACTATAAAGATAAAATGATAGTGAATTGTGGCCCCTTAGTTATCACTGCAATGCTTGACGTTTGTCAGAAAACAGTGGCTAATGGGCTGTGCATTCTGTGTAAGGAAGCCAGAGAAGAAGAAAACAGTCCCACTTTGCATGCTTTACGTATTCAGTTTTCTAAATAATTATTTAGAATATGCTCTTGGGGATGCTAGAAAAAAATGAGGTCCTGTTTTATTTATGTAGTACAACTCATTTTTGAAGAACCTAAAGGTATTTAGTCCCATAAAAGCTTTTCGTATGCTCCCATGAAATTTACTTAGCCCACCTTTTATTTTTTGAGGGGAACTGTTGCATGAAATTAACACCACAATATGACACTCAATGAGATCTGAAATGCTCTGTTATAATGGAACTGCTAGTCAATGGAGCCAGTGTCATATAAGATAGTCATTAAAGATATCTGCCTCATACATCAAAATCTGGCCCTGATGTGAAGGGTACCCTTGGGCGCTGAGCCCCTCATTCTCGTTCTGTTACCTCTTCCCATTCAGACCAGCTTCTGCTGCCCCTGTTTTATCACCTCTTGCCCCGTCCATGTGTTCTGTCTGCTATGGACATTTTCTATTCCTCATCCTTGCCATCTGCCTCTCCAACAACTATAATTAAGCCCCATTATTTTCCCTCTATCATCCGTACTAGAAGCATTCTTACAGCAAAATGAATTCCAGTGGAACTGAAGACCTTAATGTAAGAAATACAATAGAACCATGATGGCACAGAAAGTCTATATAAACATCAACAACAAAAAATCTTGGAACAAGGAAAATCTTCCTAAAGCCAGAAGCCAAAGGTAAAAAGATAAATTTGATTAAATCAAAACTTTAATTTCCATTTTCATTATATATATAAAACAGAAGGGATCACTATAAACAGAGCAAAAAAGCCAATAGAAAAATAACCAAAAATCAGAACACAGAGAAACCAGAAAAGAAATACGAATATCTTACAAACATGAAAAATTGCTCATAATTTAATATTTTTAATTTCTGCACATTTGATTGGCAAGATTTGAAAAATTGGTTAATTTGAAAAGTTGACGGTGAGGCGTTAGAGAATCTTACTGTCCTGTGAGTTGATGGGGGGGATGTGGAATTGAACTGGTGCCCTTTCTTTGGAAGTTAGTTAATTGCTGTGGGGTTCATGGACAAGTAAGAGGCCCCACAGAGAGCAAAAGGGGGCCCCCACTCACAAGACGTCTGCCTGCGCCCTAATCACTCACGTCAGGAAGACATAAACCAGAAAACACAAAGCACATTACTCTCCCAACACGGAAAGTAGTAGCTTGGGAACTTGCTTCTGTGGGGTCCAGAGACAGCTGAGTGATTCCTCCTCCAAGGCCCCTCAGGCACCTGGCTGCTTCCCTTTAACATAACAAAACCTTAGCTGAGATAATGATCATCTATTCAGTGCCGGCAAGTGTGACCTCCCCAACCAGTCACAACCCCCTACCAAAATTCCCAGCCCTACTCTTTCACAACCCCCTCCCTTCCCTGTTACCTCAACATCAACCAATCAGAAAGTTGTGCCCGAACTAGTCATGCACCTTGAGACCCACTTTGTGACTGATGTCATGGAAGCACAAAGAGTTGAAAGTTACTTTCTCTTATAAAAGACCTCAGCAATCCATGTCTGGGGCACACCGACACCTCTCGTCTGCCTGCCTGCTGTTGCCTGCAGCAGCGTACCTAATAAACTTTTCTTTCACTTTTCTTTGCTGCTGGTGAATTTTTTTACTGCCTGTGGTACCAGCCTGCTTTGTCCCAAAATATTTTGCCAATATTGGTGTTGTATTTAAAAGTACACATCTTCCTGCTTTTAAGAATTTATCTTATGCATACTATTGTATTTCTATGCAAATATATAATGGATGATATTTTAATTGCAGCACTGTTTTTGCCTTAAAAAAACCCTACAAACAACTAAGAAATCCATCATCTTTGAAATAAAATTAAATTATGAAATAGCCATAAAATGAAATATTATGTGGCTGTTAAAAAGCTAGAAGATCTGAATATGCTGAAATGAAAAGGTCTCCAGTAACTATTATTCAATAAGAACATCAAAGAGCAGTGTATTAATTATGTTTTTATTTTCTTTGTATTATGATACTTGACATTTAGAAAACATTTCTGTCTGGGAGATACTGCCTCTTCTAGGACTGGCCAGTTTATTAGAGACAGCAAAGGAGTCAGCCACGGGCATGCCTTTGACATGTAAACTAACCAGTTGAGAGACACGCCTCCCCTATCTGGCTGTGCACCCCAAAAGGAAATATTTCTCTGCCTTAATCATCCCAGGGCCAGGTACAGGTAGCTAGAGGCTGCCCCTACGGTCCAAAGCCTGGTGTTCCTCCCGTGTCCCCCATGGGGTGAGCTGGGCTCTGGTGAGCTAGGGGATCTGTGAGTAACCTTAAACTTCTCTTTCAATGGTGCTGACCTCTCCATGTTGTCATTCAGTCACTTCCATAAAGTAAGACCTGGTACAAAACAAATGGGATGTTTAGAATGAGCTCTCATTTAGGGAAAAAGAGGATATGTGTATACTTGTATGTGTGTACATACAAATGGTCAGCTTTAGGAAGGGTATGTGAGAAAGAATTCTGGAGAATGGGAATAGATATCTTGGGTGGGAGAGAAAATTATTTTTAATATATAAACTTTTGGACAATTTGAATTTCTTATATGCATTATCTTCATAATGATAAAAGAACAGAATAAGGGTGACCTTGCCAGTTTTGTGGGAAACCCATTGGAGAAGGTGGAATAGAAGACTGTCTGGAAGGATTTAGAGTACACCACGAAGTGATGATGGCACAAAAGACTGGGGAGAAAAGGAGGAGGAAGAATGGATTGGCTAGAAGCACATATATTGCTAGGACACATAGCACTTGCTGGTAGATGGAAATTTGGTGACGAGGAAGAGAGGAATTAAGAGTCGCTTTAGGGTTCTCACCCAAGCAAGTGAATAAATCGGAGCGTTCTTTATAGAAATGAGGAAAGTGTGAGGAGCCAGGGTTATAGGAGACACTGGGATAATCCTGTTTTTAGGCTGAGGAGCTTGTATTTGGAGATTCACTGTGGTTTCATTATTCCTCCTCTTGGGAAGAGAAGGAATTGATAAACGCTCTCCCTTTCCCCTGGCAGGGGACACTGCAGGCACTGACAGCTCTTTCCAGAAGATAATTTAGATCTGACTTAACAAACAAGAAAATAAGTACCTTCTACAATTGTCATATATCTTCCTGTAAAGTTTTTACCATGTCAAATTTCTATGAGAGAATCGGTCATTATTCTAAGTGCCTTAAAAGAGAAAAAATGTTCTAGCTGATTTCCCCCCATTTTGATTAAGGTGTGATTGGTGCACGCGGACTGTGTGAATTTAAGGTGTTCAACGTGATGTTCTGATACACTGTCCATCGTGTCCAACTGTCTTCATCACTGTTTGTCACCTGGACTGTGGAAGGGCAGTGGGATCACAGTCAGAAATGGCTTCTCGTCGAAGCAGCCACCAGCTAATTCCAGAACTTGATCTGGGAAACTGCACTGCCTTCCATCTAAGCAGGAATGGTTTCACATTACAAGGGGCAATTGAAATCAAAGAACAAAACATAAGAGTTACGGGGCTTGTGAAACCAGTGCAAGTTATACTGAATTATTTCATAAAATAAAATAGAAAATAAAGGGAATGTGGTAAAAGCTCTCAGCCTAGACGGATTCATGCTATTTCACTGCTCTAAAGGGAACCAGTTAATGTGTTAGGGTCCGGAAAGGAAAAAACAGTGATCCCTGACGTTCACAGGATCCCTAAAACCAAGCAACTGAGTAATCAAAGAAACAAACAAACAAGAAAATGAATTTCAGGGACTGTCCTAATTTTGATTTCATCCTTGTTAGGAATGACCATCTAAGTAGAGATGTCAAGTTAGCAAGTGGATATAGAAGATTTTAGACAGGATATACATTTGTTTCCAGTCAACAGATTTTTTTTTTTTATGGCACTACTCCATTTTTCTTCATTCTTGACCCTACTCTGTTTCTTGCCATCTTAAATTCTAAACCACATTTTCTTTTATGTTCTGTCGCTACCTGTAACAAATCTCTGTTATATTTTTATATTTTTAACATTGTCAAGTATTTAGTTCCTTCAAAAGTAAATATATATGTAAGATATGCTTTTGTAATGAAACATAAAAATAATTTCCATTAAAAATCTGTTATAATTCATTACAGTGGTTTAAAATAAAACCTAACTCTATTGCATGACATTAATCTACCTGGAGTGAAATTAGTCCCAGGCAATTAATTTGAGTTAGCATCCTTACTTATCTAGTTTACCAGACGAACAGTGATTGAACAGCACTAAATATAGCCTTAGCATTTATCAAAACCTCTTGGGTTAGCTACCGCTCGACACTTTTATCCTCAATTTGAGCACTTCTGGAGGGAAGAATGGTGTTATTTCCATGCAGTTTCCCACAGGCTACTCTATGTGTTTGGGTCACTACAGCAAAGAGAACACTTTGCTTTATGTTTTTGCTTTTAGTGCAGTTGTGAGTTCTAGTCAACAGAATGGCTCGCGGGGGTGATGCATCGTGTAGGTACATGTGACTTTCTGAAAGACAACCGATCCCTGCCCTAGGTAAGGAGGCGATAATGGCAAAAATGGAGGCAACTTTTGCTCTCGCATACCTTACAGTTCCAGACTGACTTGGAGTATTGAGAGGAACTAGGAGGAACATACATCTTCTCTAACCGCCTAATATAAAAATTAAAAGTGTGGGGAGGAGGGTATAGCTCAAGTGGTAGAGCACATGGTCCTGGGTTCAATCCCCAGTACTTCCATTAAAAAAAAAACCTAATAATAAATAAATAGACCTAATGACCCACCCCGCAAAATAAAACAAAAGTAAATCAAAATCAAAAAAAAAAAAGTGTGAAGAAATGAATGGTTAGACAGGTCTGTAAATTGAATTGACTCCCAGAACAATGAAATGAAGCAGATTTATGTGATAACTAAGATACATTATTAAAAAACCAAGCGGCAGTGTAGTGAGGTACTATATGATCTGCAATAATTGATAAAGAATGCAGTTGCATATCCACATGCAAAGTATGTTTCACTTGTACAGGACAATCACAAAACAGCAAGCCTACTAACGGCTTAATAAACAGAACTTCAGTTTAGCAATGATGTTTCCTCAGTGCTTCAGAAACCCCACAAAGTAGTCCTGTCTTGAATTTCTCCCTACTTCCCTCTAGATACTTCCACTTGTGTTGTGACTCTATAACCTAAACAACATGATGCTTAGTTTCATTTGTTTTAATTTATAAAAAAATAAGTGTATACTGAATGACTCATGTGCGGCTGCTTACCTCAATCAGTATCGTTTTTAGGATTCATCCACGCCCTTGTGTCTGTCTCCAGTTCACCCAGCTCCACCACTCCATAACACTGTGCTGATGGATTGCTTTCCCCTAATATTATTAACAGAATTGTGGGTTTCAGTCTTGTGGCATTAGGAGCAATGACCTTCGAAATGTTCTTATACATGTTTCCTGGAGGTTACATCCAAGAGCAAGATGTGAAATTTCTGGGCCTAGAATACACTTTTTATGCAACTTTATACAATAAGCTGGTTCTAAATTTCCAGTAAATGAGCCACTGCTGCTTTTTATACAGAGTAACACGTGTTATTGCTAAACTTTAAAAATGTCTGCCTATCTAGTGTTTGTACAACAGATCTAATTGTGACTTTAATTTTCGTCCTTTCACACATCTTTTGGCCAGTTTTTGTACTGAGTTGTCCTATTAATTTTTATGTGATCTTTATAACATGTGGGAAACAGCCTTTTGTCATTTTTTTATGTTGCAATATGTTCTATAGATTGTGGCTTGTTTTATAACTTTCTATATCTTTTGAGAAATAGACCTTCTCAATTGCAGTATAATCAAATTTATTGAATTTTTAAAATTAATCTTAAAGAGCTGGGGTTTCCCTTATTCTAAGATAGCTTTCTATACAAGCATATCTTAGAGAGATCGTGGGTTCAGTTCTAGACCACTGCGATTCAGTAAATATATCAATAAAGTGAGTCACAAAGTTTTCGGTTTCCCAGTGTATAGAAAAATTTATATTTACACTATACTGTAGTCTACCAAGTGTGTAATAACATCATATCTAGAAAAACAATGTAAAAACCTTAATTAAAAATAATGCTGTTGAAAATGGCGCCAATAGACTTGCTCGATGCAGGGTTGCCTCAAGCCTTCAATTTGAAAAAAAAAAAAAAAAAAAAACGCAAAATCTGTGGAGCGTGATAAAGTAAAGTACAATAAAATGAGGGCTGAATATTTAGAAGAATGTATATTCTTCTAAAGCTTGGACTTTTCTGCCTGACGTTCCCTGAAGTGATAGAGAGACTACTGTATGTATTCCCTCAATTTTGCAATTTTACCTTTCTTAACAGTTTAATGCAACTGAAATTGATCTTTGTGTACAGTGAAATCAAATTTTGTGGGGGTTTTTTCTTACTAGGATAATTAATTTTCTTGGCACCGTTTAGCAAATTACGCCCATCTATTTTTGCATTGTTCTGCGTTGTTATTCCTGTACTAAGACTATACATGATGGCATGCATTCTTCATTACTGTAAGTTTGTAATAGGTTTTCTTATGCAGAAGAGCAATTCACTCTGTTTGTTTTCTTTCTCCAAAAGAAATAGAAACCCATTTATATATTGGCTGAAATTATATTGAATACCTATGTAATGACACAGTATTACTATTATGCATATATAAATCTGGGGGAGAATAGATATTTTTATTATATTAAATACCCCATTCAAGAAAATAATATCATCTTATCTTCTTTAATATATTTAAATAAAGCTTTATAATTTTCTTCTAACATGTGACATATTTTTATTTATTACATAGTTATTCATAATATTTATATATATTTATGTAATACAATTGTCCCTCCATATCTGTGGCTTCACATCCCCAGATTCAAAAGACCTTGAACTGAAAATATTTGAAAAATTTCAGAAAGTCCCAAAAAGCAAAACCTGAATTTGTTGCATGCTGGCAACTATTGGCATAGCATTTACATTGTATCAGGTATTGTAAGTAATCTAGAGACGATTTAAAGTACACAGGAGGATATGGGATGGCTATATGCAAATAATATGCCCTTTTATGTAAGGGACTCCAGCATCCACAAATTTTGGTACCCACTTGGCATCCTGGAACCAATTCCCCCACAGGTACCTTGGGAGGACTTTTCTTATTTATACTTATTCAAATAATATATACTTACAGGTGTTATATGTATTTATAAATGCTTCTGTAAATTGCATTTTGTAAAACTTGGGCATTCATATATATAGAAATGCAATTGATTTTCCAATATTGATCTCAGCAAACTAATTATTATACTATCTTATTAATTCTAATAATGTTTCTGTATATTCTTTGAAGTTTTCTATGAGAGCAATCCATGAGTTTTTCTTCTAAGCAAATTCATAGAACTTCAGTTTTTATTTGTTTAATCTCAATGCACTAGCTAGGAACTCCACTACCGCCATGAATGGAGGTGGTAAAAAAAGTGTAACATTTCCCAAGAGCTTCAGAAGTGTCTGATTCTACATGTGACTTTCCTTCTACAAGTAGTTTGCCAAATCTTTTTATCACAGTTAGATGTTTCATTTTACTGAATGTCTTTAGTGTCCACAGAGATGGTCACACATGTTAAATTTTAATTTTAAATTCCATTGTCTTACCCTATTCTTCTATTTTTCATAAAGGACGTATTTCCTTTAACTGCATTGTAAGTTAGTTCAGCTTCATTGTGGGTTAGTTCAAAGCAGTTACCTGAAATCTTAACCTTTCTTGAGTCTGTCCTCAGTGTGGCCAGCCCTCTTTTTTTCTAAAGCTCTCGTTGAGTGACTATGTTTTATCTGTTTTACTCCCCATGGAGTTTTGTATAGGCTTGTGTAGATTTTATTTTTAATTTATTCATCTTGTAAAGTCCTGGGACTTCTGAGTTCTATTTTCTTGAACTTACATGGGCAAGTTTTCATTAAAGCCCCTTTCTCTTTCATGGGCACTACTCAATTCTGAAAGTCTAACAGACACTAGATTATATTTCCAGCACATTTTTCCTTTCTCTTAGTCTAGCTGAGCTGAGCTAAGCTCCACCATTGGCCTTTGCAACTGGGAAACTCTATTTGCATGTCCTCTATTTTGTTGAAAGCAACGAAGCACTGAACAACTTGAAAAATGCCTTTTCCTGATGGGAAAATGTATTCATTGTATTTCTTCTCTTCCAACTACAGCCATGTTTATAGACTGTCAAGTTGTAAAACCCTCTGGTCTTGGTGGCTTTTTGATGGGATCAGGATATTTCCATTTATGAAGGCACTTTGTTGCCATTGACTGGATTTCAGGCACTGGCTGCCAGCAGATTGTTCTTTGATGTTCTTACATCTTCTGATTCTAGACATCACCCCTCCAGATCACAAAGTTTCCACTCATGTCCAGTGACTTAAAATAGTCATGTATCAGAAAATGGTTCCTCTGCTTAAAGGACTGTCTACACATATTAACTGCACACTCGCTCTGTTCCACTCCTCCGTCACCTGCTATAGTAACACATGCTATCTCCACTAGTCTTTCTCAACCTCCAATTTTCCATGTTTGATCACGTCAAGTTTTTTATACAAGCTTATCTTTCATTTCAGAATAGAATAAATATCCTTTTCTTTAGACAGATGTAGCTCATACCCCGGTTTAAAGGAAAATGCTGCTGATCATTCTTTATAAAGTAAGTCCCCAGCCCTAGTTATCTCGTGACGTTAGTGCATTGTCTTCATTGTTAGGTTTTGCTGCCTGCATGAAGCATGGACCCAGTGAGAACAAGAGCCTGATCACTCCCCTGGGGTACATCCTGCTGTATCCCTGGGGCGGAGCATGGCACCTGTCGCTATACGTGTTCGATCCTTATTTGTTGACTGAATCAATAAAGAAATAATTGAATAAATATATGTTCAATTGAGAATATCTGATAATTGGAAGCTGAGACAAGAGGTCAACCAAGAGAAGGGGTCATAATCTCTGCTGTTGTCTTCCAGTCTTGCAACCCCAGCCCTAAGCAGCTGTTGATTTTACAAAACATCAACCATTCACCATCTCTCTGGCAACCTGGTCACACCTATCATGTTAGCCCCTCCAAACTGATTGCCAGTGGGGGGATTTTCCATATCTCTCTCTGTTTATTTGCCTTAATTCCACATTTTCCTTGGGAGAAGTACAGATGTAAGTGAACAGGACTAATTCTTTTTTGATTTAGTGCCAATTACATCTGCATATATTCTTTGAAATAAATAGTAAGCAATTGGTGCTAATCCATATTTTAAGTTCTGATGGCATTTTCTTTGGAAATTTTGCTTATTTATGTTTAATTTCTTAAATGTCTGCGTGGTGGGATGTGCAGAAATCTGTACTTAAAGGCATCTGGACTTGGACATTTTCATTTGATGGGAGGAAACTTTCAATCTCTATTCTAAATTGTCTACAGTTTGGTAGGAATGGAGCCAACTACAAATACACATCTATCATTCTTATTTTAAAGCTTATTACTTTAATAGATACATTTCAATTGCATTACTGTTAATTTTTAATGAACTGTAGCTTCTTATCTCTTTAATACAACATTGCCCTTGAAAATGCCTTTGTACTCTTGGCATAATCAGGATAAAGATTTTTTCTTCCCTTCTGAATATTTTAACTTGAGCTCTGGTCCTTAGATACACCTTGAACTTGTTTTGTGTTGACTTTGTGCTTGATAGTTTGATTACTAGGCTGGAGATTTATTGTTGGATAAGTGCTAAGTTTCTAAAAATACTTAACTAAGCATTCAACCAATATCATTTTGTACCCTTGAAAGACTTTGTGCAATTAGACACAGTCTGACCATGTTCTTAAAAAGCCATCCTCACCCTTTACCATTTTCCTGCATAAATTGCTTATACATTGAATTTTTATTATTACCAATTTACTCAACTCTGCACATGAATCCCAATTTTACCATAAAAATCAGTTCTATCCCAGTTCAAACTTAATCTATGCAAAAAAAAATCAGCCTTAATTCAACCTAAATCATATAATTATTTTAAATTATTAAATAAATCCAAGAGCAATGGGGGGAAGTGCTAGTCTGGTTTTAAATTGGAACCATGAAGGAGAAGCTTTCACTGGATGGAAATCATGACAATATGCAGACTGAACAAGCCACATCATCATCTTAATACAAATCAAATGAAAGGGAGGAATGTTAGACGTACAGCAAAGCAGATTTCAAAAAGCTCGGTGATGATGGAAGCATGTGTGTGATTACATGTGTGAGTCAAAGACCTGAAATGCTAAAACAAAACTGGTGAGGGAAGTACACTGCTGCCTTACCATACAAAATAAGAAGACAATACACTCCTCTATGAAAATAATGTAAGTTTTTTTTTGGTCTGTTTATTTGTTTTTTGTCAAAAATTAGACCTGGTCTCAATCATCAAGGTTTGTTCCTATTATTTTCACAAGAATGGAATGATTTTAATTATTCTAAAATGAGAGTTAATTTTGAAGATATTTTGCAAAATGTCAAACAATTTCATAAATCAAGTTAAAAAAAAGGATTAGTACTTATGAAAACATATGACCATCAATTTATTGAGGCAGGTTTTCTCAGGATCTATGTAAATCAAGATCATATATTCCATAGTAGCTATTTGAAAACAATTATTTTATTTTATTTTGTTTAATTTTATTTTTTTGACAGGGGAAGGTTATTTATTTACTTATTTTAGCGCAAGTACTGGGGATGGAACACAGGGCCTCATGCATACTAAGCATGCATCTGCCACTTGAGCTATACCCTCCCCGCCATAGGAGCATTTTTGAGATATTTCTATGAGGTGGTTGGCACCTGTTAATACCTGCCGTAGAAATTCTCCAGAGTTCATCTTGTTCACACACGGAGCATGGAGGACTTACGAGACTCATTCACGTACTGAACTGAACATGAACTCTCTCTTAAAGCCTGCCCCCCAAATAAAAATCAGGGGGGCTTCATAACTAGCTTCATGGGAGTACTGCCCACATCATTCTCAATACATTGTTAGTGCCATTTATCTAAATGTCAAAACAGTCTGACAACCCGGTTTCAAAGCATCACAGTGAGAAAATTAATTTGACTCTAGAAAGAAGAATTAATCACAAAGGGCACGCATGCCAAAGCCACATAAACCTCTAAGATAAAAACACAGGAAGAGCCGAGACTTATGCACTATTCATTGTGTGAGAGGCTTTGTTTTCTGCATGTAGAGACAGAAGAAAGAGGAGGAAGGGCTGGCCGTAGTGACTGGGTGGGTGAGGCAACATTAATGGGCCCTAGAAAGAAAACATTGCACGACTTTTACTTTCAAGGATGATGATTCGCAAATGAAAGTTTATGCCATGCACCGTAAAGCAGAATTAAAGTACCAGTCAAATACACCTCGTGGTACTGAAACAACTTGCAGACTGAATACCTACGTGTGTGAATGATCAAGGAAGGTGGGGAAACCGAGGGTTTGGATTGACGCTAACGTTCAAACACAATCTCAGACTGAATTCTGAACAAACAGCACATCTATTCTAACCCACATTTTTCAGATCACATTTGAAAAACTTTGTTTCTGGGAGCCAGAACTAAATAATAAATGATGAACTACATTAAATCTAGAAAGAAAAAAAAAAAAGGACAGAACATGCAGAAATCATATAATTTGAGAATGGGAACTGTTGCTATTCGGCTTGAAAATATTTAGCACAGGCTTAATTATCCTCAAGAAACTGAAAGGCTGGTACGTAGGAAACAATTACACTAATTCAGAGAAGCTGTAGTTGGAGATTTCAGATTTTCAGATGTTCAGACTTCAACATTGCAGTTCTTAAAGCAGTTGAAAAATGTAATTGGCTGCCTTATGAGGTAGCAAAATTCATGTCAGATCTTTAAGCAGAGCCTGGATGACCACCTATCAAAGATTCTTTAGAGAGTGTGTTTGAATCCTGTGGGAGGTTTAGCTAGGTTCAACTGCTAGGTTCTGCACCAAGTCATGGATGTCATTTTCAGCGAATTCCACTTGCAAGGGAATATGAAAAGGAGCAGGACCCTGTGGGCTTCCTCCTCTGCAACCCCTGCCTCTTATTTATAGAAAAGCTGAAGTCCCCCAGTCATAGAAGAGCAGGCTCAAGCAGCTGATTAGGACAAGCCTGTAGGCGCTGGGGGATGACAAGGACTCTGACCACCCATCTCAATGACTAACTGAGATTATTCTTTCATTTCTCTATAAAACTTTCATGGCTGAACAGGATCTTAGGAGATTTTTTTGGAAGAGGGAGGGAGGAATGCTGGGTCCACCAGATTGCAGGCATCCTGGTTAAAAGCAGCTTTCTTTCTTGTTACCAAGGGTCATACCCCTGCCCCTCCCTCAAATAGAAACCAGTTACTCTTATCTAAGTCTCAGGAGGCAGCTGCAGAGAAGAAATAAGAACTGGCTAGAAATGACACAGTCCAAGATGGTGGAGGATTTGACCTCCAGTGGACCTTGAGCCTCATCATACATTCACTGTAATGAATTAGCATGCTAAGTGACACACCCACCAGCAAAATTAAGACAGTTGACGGTTGCCATGACAACAGCCAGAAAAGCCCATACAAGGACTGACTGGCTCCATCACACCCGGAAGGAGGACATGATGGCAGAAGACTCTTGTAAAAGTCTGGGTGACCTGGCCCGGGCCGGAGCTGTTTCTACCAGCCATCTTGGCTGACGGCTCCCCACCCAAGCAACTTTTCCTTCCTTCTCCCTGTTCGTGCACTTTTCTTTCTTTTCCTCTTTTGAGAAATAAAAGCAGTTTTTGCTCTGTCCCTCTGCCTCAGCTGTGACTTCTTTCCAGGCGGCAGGCAAGGACCCACACTTTGGCGGGCCTCCTAATTTAAGAGTCTCACTATCGACTGACACAACATTGTATTGTTTTAGGCTTGTTGGGACATGACCAAGATCATATATTAGTATCGTGTCTTTCAATCAAATGTCTTTAAGAAGCTTTTCAACAATTAAATTATTCATTCATATTTGAGAAAATGTATGATGTAAGATCTGAGATTTATGACAATTATTATTATGCTTTTTAATTTTATGTAAAACAATAGAATTTAGGAGTTTTAGATTCTTGAGACTTCTTCATTTTACTAAGAAACCTCATTACGTCCAACCCAAGGAAAGCAATGAAGTTATTTGTTTACTGTAATTTAGAAACCAGAAAAGACACGTTGTTAAAATATTTCACCTCCTGAAAGTTCAAATCATTCTTGATGATTTGTATACTAAAAGGTATGCCCTGACTGCTTTCTTTTAATTTTATTTAATAATGCCCTGCTATCAACACTGTCAGAAGGTTTACTCAAGCTGGCCCAAATCTTTTACTAACAAGTCTTCTCTATTACAAAAACAAGTTTTTAACAATATTGTCCTCTTCCAACTCATTATGCTTGCTTTTTAATTTTTCTGTTAACGTATACTTAAAACTTCATATTAATTTTGCTTTTAGTAAAATCAAAAATTGGGAAGCATACAACAGTATCAATAACTTCGCATACATATTAGCTTTTTGTTTTAAGAAACACACTAAATAAATGAAACATTAATGATTTGAGATAATTTTGTGAAAAAAAGCTGCTGGTTTTGCTCTGCAAGAAGAATATTGTGATACATACACTGCTGAGTCCTAAGGGGAAAAGACAGCATTTCAACACAAGCAGGAAGCTTACATCAGCCTGAAGCCAAAACAAATAGACAATTTTTTTTTTCCCTAATGGAAAATGTACAGAGTTGAGGGAAAACGGCCATGCACGTGAACGTCACCAAACTCCCACTTACTACCACTTACTACCACTGATTCCCACAATCCACTGCTCTCTGCCCCTGAGGGTGGGGCAGGTGCACAGCAGGGACCCGGCTCCCCACAGCGTTTCCTGTATCCAGGTGTGCAGGGCTCTATTTACAGGCAGGACCAAGAGGGATGGGCAGTTGTTTATTAACCCAACTAGTAGTAACTCGTTGGTAAATGATAATTCTGAAGGAGAAGCACTTTGTTCTTTCCTAGATTCACACTGTTCCCTCCACCCCAGCTGCTACTGGGCACTATCCTCTACTTTCATCTTTTGTCCTTTCTGTCTCCTTGACTTCCTTTCTTCTTTTTTTGCTTTCTCTGCAATCTAAGTGGCTTGTATTCCTATATCAAAGTCTGAAGAGTTTCATATTTCAAATATAGTTCATGTTTTATAACTGTATCAAATTAAATAATTGAAGCTATTTGGGCCTGGATTTAATCACTTACTTGCTTTGATTCTTTATTTCTTTGGGGCTCCGGAAACTAGGGCATGATCCACTGGAGACAGCAGTGTGCAGACAGAGAAAAAATTTACAATTTTTCTCCAGTTATGACATTCTTCTAGCTTCCAGAAGTTATACAAATCACACTGTTTCTCATGTGTCAACTGCAGTTTATTCTAAATGATACACCTGTTGGTAGAAATGTCTTAAAGGTTCATTTTTAAATAGTGAAAAACATAAGAAATTAGGGAGCTATATGTCATTATTGATGTAAATGAATGTATTGTCAAGTGCAAGATTGGTATTAGGAGTTTTAGTTAGTGATTGTCCTCTGCAGAATATCCTGCTTTGGTTTTGTTGTGAACCAGACTGTGTGACTGCAGGCAGGTGACTCTTCCTTGCCCAGATGAAGAAGTGGCACGTTTGTTTGGATGATCTCGAAGGCATTTTCCAGCTTAAAATTGTTCTGATCCTTATGACTTCTGGGCTGTATACCGGACATTCATAATATATTATAAAAAATAATAGTGCTTAAGGCCATTCAAGTCACCCTGTAGATGTGTGACTTCATTCAAAATTGGGAATGAAGAAAAATCTGAATCATATGCTTAAAGGAAAACTCCGTAAGTTCATAACACAACACTGTGTACAATAGATCCGGAGAAAGTCATTTTAAATAAAATAAAGCCCTTTGAACTATGACTCTGTTCTCTAGTTATCACTGCATTATTCTCTAGATTACAAAAAACAAAGCTTGCGCACATTAATCACCGCTTACAAAGTTCTAATCAAGACAGCTAGAAAATGTGAATTTGTAAAGCCATCGGACCCTAGGGGGCGCTGCTGTACTGCGCTTCCAATCTGGTTTATTGACGAAGGCTTAACCAAGGTTTCGTTAAAGAGTTCTGCAGGTTTCAGATGCAGAAAAAGCACATAAACTATTTATAATCAATTTAAACTTTGAGAAAATTAGGTAACTGTGTAAAATATTTATGTGTAGTTTTTGGAAATGAATGTTTCTTTTGTTGGTGGCAGTATCTGTCTCTCTGCAGCAACTAACTGGCTGTAGATAGCCGTGTTTTATTAACTTTTACAGTGAAGGTCCCGTGAAGGACAGTATACGTTACTGCTGTGGAATTATTTGAAGCATTCTGCCTTAAAATTCTAAATATAAGCAAAAATAGCAATAGTTGGTTGCTTGATACTACAATCTTTTAATGGCTCTGCCATTGCTATATTCAGTTAATCTCTGATCAGAAGGCTCTGTGTAATTATGTAAACTCTGTGACTTAAGACAGATTTAAAAAATAAAAAAAAACCCAAACAGTGACAGTTCTAAATAATCCCAGAGATAAGTAACCACATGCATGTTATTAAACTGTGTCAAGGTGCGAGCCAATACAGAAGTCCAGATCAGCAGTCTTGTAGGTTTTAAAGTATATTTAGAAAATACCTTGAGAATTGAATTCCTTCATTTAAACTGTTATCTATGGATTATAAATACTTAACAAAATCTATAACTTAAATAAAAGCCCAAATTCAGGTACACAAGCATTGGTATTGAAAAATGACAGAATTTTTAATCCTATATGCAAGTTTAGCTCACCTATCACTCACTGTTAGAGATCTAAGAAAAGTTAATTTGACATTTTCAAGCCAAATAATGGTGACTTCCAATGGTCAAAAATCTTTAAAGTTAAAACTGGAGTTCTGTTTAGACTAGGGTCACAGCTGGTCATTATCTAGCCCATGGATAAACCATAAAAGACATCATTCACCATCATATAAATAATGGTAATATAATATGATACAACAATGATTGTAAAATGGAGACTTTCCAGTACAAAACCTAGAAATTGGGGGCACTTGATGAGATCTGACTAGCTTATAAATAAAAACCAAGCAGCCAGTCTTTGTTTCCATTTTAAATAATGGAAATAACAAAGTTTTGTGTCAAAGCTCTATGGTTTATTAGAAGTTAAAACCGTATACATGAAAAGCAACATTGAAAAGTCAGATATTTTCACTCTATTTGTCTTAATTAAATCACTGCCTTTAGCCACTCTTCCAACGGCAACTAAAAAGGGACTATGCAGTTGTTCTCCAATACCTGTCACAAAATAACTTATGTACCATTCAGAAAATGACAATCATGTTCATAGGATTTGATTTTATATGTATTTTTACAAAATATTAAACCTATGCTCTAAATCTTTGAAATTTTATCATCTAAAAGTTTTAGGGATGGTTACTGGAATGTAAAAATGAATGTGAAATTCACATAGTAAAATGAAAAGGTTTGAATGCTGTATATTCTTGTTAACTAACATAATAAATAAAATTAATTTGTATCTTTGTATACACATCACAACAGCTAGTGAGTGGCTATGTAACAAGTGGACTGTCTTCAGAAGCTCCAATCTCTGCAATGTTAGCAATAAAGCAATGTGGAGGGTCTGGCCCTTCTTGGATGTCAGGAGACAGTATGATTACCAGCATTTATGCACCAACAGTGTGTGAACATCTCCAAGTGCCAGCCTCTTTGGAATGGGCATCATGGCATCATTTTTATTTAAAAGGAGGTCAAGGTAGCTTGACTGTCCTCCTTATCTTGACAGATTTATCTCATGCTTAACAGTAGACTTGAAGGATTGCCATATAATCACAGCTAGAATTACCGTGAACTTCTGGAGTCTTCATTGCTGACAGGGAGTAACCTCACTGAACATTCTGTAGAATCAGGAACCAAGTCTAAGAAAGTCATCCTTGATTCCCAAACACTCAGCAGGGGCTCCAGTACACATTTTTGAATAGTTGAATGAGTGAACTGATGTGTCCCCAAGTGAGATAGATGAATTACAAAGCATTCCAGGTAAACAGAACACCTGTGATGAACACTATGTCACTGGGATGTGAAACTCTCCTGCAAGAAGATCGTTGGAGACCCTCCGAGCAGCCATCTCTTGCCTGCGCTTTATGGATCGAGGGCTGTAGAAAGAAGGAAATGGTGCTCAGAAGTCTGCATTTGGCCCACAGCCCTTTTCGCTCTGCAAGCTTTCCTTGGATGCCTTTTTTCACCTTTATGGTTTTATCTCTTATTTTTATATTTAGTATTCCCAAGTATATTTTAATTCATATTATTGCTTTAAGCCACAGACTCCCTAATATAAATCTGCCTGCTGTATGTATCTAGCTGGAGGCTCATTCCCACAAGAGCTCAAATCTGCATACCCAAGATGGAAATCTGCATGGTACCCTTTATATCAGGCTTTCAGAGGCACCACATAAGGTCCTCTGAGCCACACCATTTCTAGAGACCTCAGTCACACCTTCCAGCCTTAGCTTCTACTGAGCACTTTCTCCCTTCTTCCCCTGGGAGGACAGTCCCAGAGGGGTCCTTCATTATATGGCTTCTAATTGAGTCCAGTGAGGCTGAACCCTCAGTTCCACCTATTGTTAGGCAGTATCTGGCTCAGTAACACTCCTGTAGGCTCTATGTCACTCTCCCCCTTTTCTCTTCTGCTCCCTGAGATTGCTTTTTTCATTAAAGGAGTAGCACAGGAGGAACCCCCGCTGACACACCACCACCATCTGCTTCTCCCCTGGTGACTTTTGCTGACGCCATCTGCTGTGGCTAGATAATTGAAGAAATCTGAGGGCTCATTCTTGCCTTGGTTTCTTCTTAATCTGCTTGAAACTTAGGAGTTACATCTAGATGTCGTCCTTCTGCTAACAGGTTCCTTCTATAATACAGGTTAGTACAGTGCATCCCTCCCTCTCTATCTCTGCCCACACTGACTCACTTTTTCGTAGATTATTGAAACAGCTTTCTATCTGGTCTCCCTGAGTCCAGGGTCAGGTCTTTACTTTTAGGCTCCCAACGACATACAGCGATCCTGCAGGTCTGAACTCACCCCTGCAGCTCCAAACCTCTCTCCTACCAAACCTTCATCGTCTGATCAGAGCTGACATTTTGAAGCTGATGGCTCATGGCTTCCTGTCTTGTATTTTCGCTCCAGGAACACAAGACAAGGCATTAAAAATGTTGATCTCTTTACCTAGAATATGTTTCCCTGTTCTTCTGGTAAACTCTCACTTCAGATCAGGCATTCTTTCCTTTATAGATTGTACCCACTCTTCCCCAAGCTGAGGTAGATGACTTTCTTCTGTGCAACATAAAATTCCTTACATGTTTACATATCCATTAGAAAAATGGCGCTTGCTTTTGCTGCTGTTTGGTTTTGTATCCCAGTGCACTTGTGGAATATGCCACTGCTATGGCAGGGAAGACCCTACCTCTCCCCTGTACTTGAAAGGTGTTTCAGGTCCTGGAGCAGGGAGGCCAGGGAAAGTGTCTGATTCTGATGTGCCTGTTCTGGCTGGATTTGGTTACTCCCCTCCCCACCACCCTTTCCTCCTGAAAATTCACCAGACTGTGCTTCATGAGCTGCAGACTGGGCCTGTTTTTCATGTCTTTTTACCTCAATTCCTGGAAAAGAGCCCAACCATCAGTTAATGAGTCAATATGTATTTACTGAATAAATGAATGAATGAATTTTGAGGGCTAAAGCTCAGGCACATCTGAGGTCAAACCCAGCTGGGGCCAAACAGTATTCTTAGAAACCTGACTTTTGACTTCTCTAGTCTCATAGTAAGCACGCGGGGTTCTCTGAGCTTACCAGTTACATACACCCGGTGAGGCTGCAGAAAAGGACCTGAGAGTGTTCCTGAAAGACCGGAAGGGACTGTCCGCCACACCCAGCAGCGTCTGTCGGAGCTAAGCACCTTCTTTGGAATTAGGGTCAGGGTAGTACCTCTCCTACTGGGATTAAGCCCAGTTTAGGTGACTGTGCTACTACGCCACATCCTGTACGTACACTGAGTGACTTTCTCTGTGTCCCCAGATGTCTTTCCAGCAATCACAGCCACTCTTATGCCAACCAAGGAAGTGTTTATATCATAACTGTCACTTTCATGATCATTGTCTGTCAATGTGTTTTCCCCTGAAGATGCTGTGAAATCCTTAATGATAGGAACTCTTTATATATTTCTCTCAATATCCACAGACTAGTGGAGTTAAAAATATTGTAAACTTGAGGAATACATCTGTAGGTGTGGAGGAACAGTGAGACAGAATCTGGAAGGACATAATGGGGCCAGAAAAGTAAGGATGTTCAAGGCTAAACAGAAATGTTCTGGTACCTTAGGTAGGTGGGAAGTTTAGCAGCCTATGTTCGCTTGTATCATCTTCACTGCTATAACCACTAAAGTCGGTGACCTAACAACCATTCACTTTTACTTGCTTAGTTGTCTAAGGCTGGTCTTCCTACTCAGTGGGATTAAAGGGGCAAGATTTCTCCGTGCAGTGACTCAGGACTTTGGGATCCTTCCATCTTGTGACTCCGCCATTAGCTAGTATCTTAGAGGCCTCAACGTCCAACCGGAAGGTGAGGACAGAGAAAAAGTGCAGAAGAATCATGCCTCCTTCATATGTTGGGTAGATAGTAAATGTTTCAAGCTTTTTTTTTGTTTTTTGTTTTAGGCCACACATCTCTGTTACAGCTACCCAGCTTTATGGGTATAGCCTGAAAGCATAGACAATGTGTCAATGATTGGGTGGGGCTATGTTCCAGTAAAACTTTATTTACGGGAACGAAATTTGAATTTTATTCAATATGTAAGTGTCACAAAACATTATTTAAGAAAAATGTCCAACTATTTAAAAATGTAAAAAGCCTCTTCTGTTCTTGGGCCTTGCAAGGACAGGTAGGTGGTGCGCTGGACTTAGCCTGCGGCTGTAGTTTGCTGACCTCTCTTAGGAGGCAAGGTGCCTGGAAAAAGCTGTCCCTCTCTTAGCAGCTGCCTTTAGTCAAAGCTGGATGACAGCTCACTGTGTCCCCTTAGGCTGTGCCTCTGGCTACTTAAATATCCATGCATGAGCCTTTTCCCCCATAAAGAGCATACCTAGGCCCTTCCCAAGAGATACAGCACACAGTGTCATCTAGTCACTGCTTCCAGTTCAAAGTCAAGAATTTCTGGGTGATGTCCAGTCCTTTCCATTAGAGATGGCTGTAGTTTCTCACAAATTCAAAAGCAATCCTTACCCTTAATATAAACAGATGGAGCAGGGACAGGATAAGTGCACAGAATGCCACCTCAGAAAGGGGGGTGGGAAATGCAGAGCAATGATGAGGAGCAGGAAGTTAACCACTCTGACACCCGCCTCAGCTCTATAGAGAGTTTTGGTTAGACTGGGTCTCTGTCCATGGTGCCTGCACCACCTCTCCGGTTGTATCTGAACTGGGCTCTGGGCAGCATGTGCCCCTTGGGGAAGGCAGATCTTTCACACAGTGTTTCATGCTGATATAAATTTGGAGGCCCTAGAGATGTGTTATATTTACAGGGTGTTTTTGGATCCAGGCTTGTGGTTTCTTGGCAATACACTTCCATTAGTATTTAGGAAATACTGATCTATTTGCCGCTAGCCTGGTTCACATTAGTAACAACATGCAGTGTTCTTTCCTTGTCCTAATTCTCAAGATGGTTTCGTTTTTGTTTTTTTGTCTCCTCATATCTTTATCTCTCAACTTCATGACAGTCACCTTGAAGTCACCTGAATAATACGCTTGAAGGAAACGTAGCATCCTCTGAACTGAACTTTGCTGCACGGCTTTGTTTTCATATGTCACTGATGGGTCCTGATAGACCTGTGTTGCTGTCGGCAATATATATCTTGAATTATTTAGGGGTGAGGGGTTCTAGAACAGTCAACTTTTCTAAACTCTAGAAGCTTCAGTCATATGTTAGGTCCTTAAAGTCATCTTCATATAGTAAATGACAACTAACGGACTTCCTAAGCATCATGGGCCAGAAATCAGACACTTTACTTCAGCTCACACCCTGTGGATGAGGACCAGCTCCATAGTCCCACCTAGATGCAAGATGGGGGTGTGGTGGAGGGGACTGGGCAAGTGTGTTCTTGGCTGTGCAGTTATTTCTATGGGGCAATTCTATATTATGGAAGGGGTGTGTGAACTGTCCTGTTGCAAAGTTAGTAGAGAATTTAACTTTTACTCTGAAAGCAATGATAAGCATTTGGAAGATTGCCATGCATTATATCAAAAGCAGAAGTTGAAAATAAAATGTGTCTGAAGCGTAGTGCAGTATATAGAAGCCTGAGGGCACTGAGGTATATGACCCTCAGTCTCACCACTGATGTGAATGTATAAGAGAGTTTTTGCAGAACCGTCATTAATCATGAACACTACCGTGAACACTATTATTCCAAAATAAACAATGCCTCTATTTTTCATAATAATGAAATATGTTATATATTACCAGAACCTCGAATAGTAACATTTGGAAATGATTCCTATCAAATTCTACCAAGTATAATTATATTTGTATAAGTAAAAGCTAACTATATCCATTTCATAGCAAAACTAAAAATAGTTTATTTTCCCTGAATGTTTCATTTCCCAATAGTAGAATAGACTTTAAAATATAAATATTGATGTTTTTCAATTGTCAAGGAAAGCATACAATGCACAAAGATTTGAGTGAGACGGGAAGAGAATATTGGAAAGTTTCGACAATGCAGAGAAATGAAAATATACTTCAGTTAAAAATTTTATGCAAAATAAAAAAGCTAAATTAGAATAGAAATGAACCCAATTTGTAGTGTAACAGATCCTACAAATTTCTTGTTAGTACTCTGCTCCTAAGTGCCTACATCTATTTCTCATTATTTATTTTAATGTATTATTTTGTTCGTTTTGTACTGGGAAAAAAACAGATACTTAAACTTCTCATGGAAATCATTATTATTCTTAGATGACTATTCCCTTAGTTGACTGGAAATGTGGCCAAATAAACACATGGGAAGGTGGTTAATCATAATAGTTACCAGAATGGAAGCCCTTCCTGTGTCCAGGCACTGTGCTAAGTGCACTGCTTCTGCAAAATTTCATTCAATCCTCATGTCAACCAGATGATACCATTACTAATGTCCTCATTTTACAGGTAAGGAAACTGAGGTTCAGAGAGGTTAAGTAATCTTGCCAAGGTTATGTCAATAGGAAGCAGCAGAGCTGAATTTTGAAACTTGACGTATCTGTTAGCTCTTCTGCCATAGAAATACATCAACTTGACTCAAACCTACTTTTCACAAACTAGCTAGTTAACTAGCATTTAACAGGCTCACTAGTTCCCATCTGTGTAACACAGTAGAGGCAATCCTTCTGGAGTTGCAGTGTATTAACCATGTTTTCTGATCAAATCTGATAATAAGAAAAAAAATTGTACTTACTTTTAGGAAAATAATTGCCTTTATGTGTGAAATATTATAGTAGAATATTTAATTCTGAAAAAAATAAGCCCTGAGGCATAGTGCAGAAGTAAAAAAAAAAAAATGACATTACAAAAGTTAATTGCTCTTCTCAGTATGATAGGAAAAATTAAATTGAGTTTCTGGAATGTGAGGCATTTAGAATTCTTAGAATAATGAGGTGAGGACAGATTCTAGGGATGGCACACAACTTAGAATAAGGCTGGGACCGAGGCCATGAGCAGATCTTTAAGAAATGTCTGAGATAAGAGTGGTCAAGGGGTTTCTAAGACCAAGGATGAATAATATTCAATGTTTCATATTTTTGCCTTGTAGGCGTTCTCTGAAATACTTGACCCCTTTCTCCCGACCCCCGCCCTCTGAATTTCATCTTAGTCGTTCTTTGGAAAAATCCAGGCAAAAGGACTATGTTGAGTTTTCATTTGAGGAAGAACAAATGGTAAAGCGCAGCAACTACAATGAAAACAATAGCTAATAATGATAAAGTGCATCCTAGGGATCTGGCCCCGTCCTAAGAATTTTTTTTAAGTATATATTAAATTATGCATCTCTTACAGCACCACTGTGTGGCCAGTATTATTGTCACCGTCACCACTTATGAATCGCGGAAGCACTGAGTGACACACATAATAACTGGAACAACCCCATCTAATGCCTGGCTCCAGGGTCACTGTTCCCACTTTTCCACTTGATGGTCTGCACTTAGAGCCAGGGTGTAAGTGACATCAACGTGTCATTTCACTTGAGGAATGTAAGTAAAGAGGGTATGACCAAAGCTATGCACTTAAACATAAGTACCCCCCACCCCCACCATGGGGAAAACAGAATTTACACAAACATGAGGCTCAAGTCATTTTCAGATACATCAAAGGAAATTATGATTTCACAAAACTGGTCATTCCATTCCTGACATTTAAGGAGTTGCCAAGTAATACTTGTATTTACACAGATATGCAATTAAGTGCCTTAGATGGTAATAAAGCCTAGATTGTTGAAGGCTTGAATTATGCACTTACTAGCTCAATTCTAATGTATCTTTAGACACAACTATGTGTCTATCATTGGAGAACTCATGTGTCTATTCTTTTCTCCCATAGGTACTCTGAAATTCTACTCATACGTATTGAAGCCATCTTGCCATCCTCAAATCAAAAGAATCCTGAAATATATGCTCAAGTCCATTATGGAATTCTAGAGAATAAATCATTTAAAAGCTTAAGATATCAAAAATATCGCAAAATATAAGAAATGATAGAAGTTTTATTATATTTAGATATAATAATGGTGCATTTTCTATATTTTATTTATTATTAAGGCTGTTGGGATTATCTAGCTTGGACTTGGAGAGTTCAGAAATTAAAAAAATACCTTATTTCCAAGTATATATGTATTATTTTATTCCAAAATTCCAAGATATACACACAATTAAAAATAAAAACAAATAAAATTGTCTTTGATGTATGAGAATGAGTGTAGCTGTCTGAGAAAACACAAATATGTTTCAAGGATGTAGTATATTGTCTCTGCATTTCCCATGTAGAACTGTAGAATTTGTTTAAAATAGAGCTAAAACATTTTCCATAGCATGGCTTTCTGAAGCAAAGCTTCCACTGTAACCTTAATTTTGATTCTTAAATGATTAAATACTTGATATGGTTGATCTCATTATCTTTTTAAAATTTAATATAAATTCCATATTTAGAATAAATTTCAATAAATGGTGTTAAAGAACTGGATACATGCAAAAGAATGAAACTGGATCCCTATCTTACACTGTGAACAAAAAATAAACTTAAAATGGATTAAAGACATAAATGTAAATCCTGAAACTATAAACCTCCTAGTAGAGTTTTATACAATGAGAAGATCCTTGACATTTGCCCTTGGAATGATATTTTGGATATGACACCAAAAGTTCAGGCAACAAAAACAAGAGCAAACAAGTGGGACAACATGGAAAAAAAAAAAAAAAAAAGGAAACAATTAACACAAGGAAAGACAACCTATGTATCAGGAGAAAATATGTGTAAACCATATATCTGATAAGGGGTTACAACCCAAAATATATATGAAATTCATTCAACTCATTAGCAAAAAAAAGACAAACTACCTGATTATACCTGATTACATACAAAATGGACAAAGGACCTAAATGGACATATTTCCAAAAAAGATTTACAAATGACCAAGTATATGAAAACTTGCTCAACATCACTACCCATCAGGGAAAGGTATCACCTCACACTTGCTAGGGTGGTTATTACCACAAAAATAAAAGATAACAAGTGTTGAGGAGATTTGGAACCCAGTGTACTTTGGCAGGAATGTGAATTGGCACACTCATTATGGAAAACAATATGGAGATTCTTCAACATACTGAAACTAGAACCACCATATGATCCAGCAACCTGTTTTCTGGTTACATACCCAAGGGAAATGAAATAAGTACCTTGAAGAGATATGAAGAAATTTTCATATATATATGTATATATGTGTGTGTGTGTATATATATATATATGTACATATGCATACATATATATAATGGAATATTATTCAGTCTTAAAAAAGGAGATCCTGCCGTTATGGCAACATGGATGAAACTGGAGGACAGTATGCTAAGTGGAATAAGTTAGATTCAGAAAAAAAATTGCATGACCTTTTTATGTGTTAAAAATTGCCTTGCAGATGCTGAGATCACACAATTTTTATTTTCTTTCATGCTTATTCTTACAGACAGAAGTTAAATGTGTCCTACTTTTATAAAATTAAAAAAAAGAACTTTATCAAGTTGCTAAATTAGTGGATAATTATATAAATTATCAAAAGATTGTATCATTTTCAATGAATTTAGTGACAGCTTTTAATTTATTTAGGTATCAGTTAACAGATCATAGTATTTGACACAGAAAGTGGAGAGCAAAGAATCTCAGAGTTAAATATTAGGAAATACTGCTAACTGCAAATAAATAAAAAAATGGAAGTAGGCTTTAAACAAGAATTAGGGACAAATGGTAAAATATAAGGACTTATTGGTGTTGGACTTATATTAAAATTGCTATGACTCATCTAGTGTAAGTAATGTAAGATATTAAGTTTTCATTTAATTAAAAACAAAACAAAAACAAAAAACGTACCCTGCCTACCACTGCATCATAGATGCCACAAATATATTTTAAATGTATTAGCCAAAGGTGAAACAATGAGGAATAAACTATCCTTTTACTTTTTGAGGTATTAAAAATTTTTTTGAATATAAACATTTTTCCCATACCTGTGAAGTAAGCAGATTTCATTATATTCAAATATGTAAAGTTCTCATAGCCTTTTGTTTTTACTTTTCCTAAAGTACTTTTCATATTTATATATTCACTTAAATATTTCATCAATATCTCCTCTACTACACTATAAACTCCTTAAAGAGAGATGCTGTGTGACTGTATTCACCTTAGACCACAGTGAATGGTAGGATTTCAATATTTCAAGAAATTTGCCAGAATATAGCAGTGTGTTTATTCTGTTGACAAATAAACTGTTACACTGTCTTGTCCCCTGCTTATACCCTTCAAACACAGGTAGAGATTCCTGTATCCAGAAGCAGATTGTCTGAAAGGAATATTGCTAATAATGAAACTTTAAGCACACTGACAACTTTTTGAGAGCAATATTGTCTCTCAAAGAAGCAGCATCTGAGCACCCTAAACAATACACCACGCGTAAGACTGGTGGCGTGTTTATACTCGGAACGCTCTCATAGGTGAAGTTTTCTGATCATGTATAACTGATAATTTGTTGGTAAGTCTGATGAGTCTTACATAGCTCAAAGCAGAAACATAGTATAAATAAATGATCCAGCTTAATTGGGGTATAGCTTAAAAATGCTGTAGTTTGTAAAGAAAGTAAAGCAAAATGCGGAAGTGTGAAGAGAGAACAAAATTAGGTAAATGTGTTCTAGTCCCAATGAGATGATTTCAAATAGATATATTACCTTTCCAGGTGGTTATTTGAGCAAGTATTTGAGAAACCATTAGTAGTATTTTACCTGCAACTGTCGATGTGGATTTTTTTCACTGCCTTGGACGGGATGAACGAACCCCAGTTATTGACTTCTATAATTTCTATGCAGCCCGTAAAGTTCTCAGCTGGTCCAGAAATCTGAGAGGGTGGAAGGGAGAGAGGGAGGGAGAAGGAGAGAGGAAGAAAGGGGATGGAAATGTACGTTATTTTCTTCAATTTATTATTTGTGATGCAAACTAGTCAGAGAGTACAATCAGATTGGAGGCCTGATTTGATTTATTCAATATATTGGTAGAAAGTGTTCAACTCTTTTCATAAATATCATCCACAAAATTATGGGGATAGAATACCACCTTAGTCAAAAGTTACCTGGAATCTGTATCTTATTTTGGCATGAATTATACAACGTCACTTACATATGAATAAAAAAAAGTTTTCATTATTCATTGAAACATAGTAGAAAAGCTCATACACTCATTCTTCCCATCAAGAGAGTACACTCTTCCATCTTTCGCTTCTGTTTCTTGTCCTTTTTTTCTTTCAGATGCTTGTTACTTGAACCCATCCGCAGACATGGAAACATCAAGAAACAGCTTTTTCCAGGAACAAAAGAAATCGAATAAGCTACAAGTATTGTTACATCCTGTTGCCCTGATGCATTCTGCATGCTTTTTGTGTTTAGCAGTGTGGCCTACCTATCCTTTCTAGAAAAAACTTGGGCAAAAATATCATGTCCAAAAAGATTGCCAAAGGGCCAAGAGCAAAAAAGAGAAAATGACGTTGGAAAGCATTCATTTTGATGAACAAACAAAGCCTCTTAATGATAAACAGACATGACTTTCTCCTTGTTTTCACTGTGAACATGCTGTACTACACCAGTAATTATATGTTTATATAAATTTACACTGATGTGAAAAAGAGAAATTTGGAAAACTAAAAGGAGCCTTTGAGAGGGTGGAGCCCTCAGAAATGGGATTTGTACTCTAAAAAAAACCTGATAGACGAATGGATAAAGAAGTTGTGATACACACACACATACAATGGAATACTACCCAGCCATAAAAAGAATGAAATAATGCCATTTGCAGCAACATGGATGAACCTGGAGGTTGTCATTACTAAGTGAAGCAAGTCAGACAAAGACAAATATCATATGATATCACTTATACATGGAATCTTAAAAAAATGACACAAATGAACTTATTTACAAAACAGAAACAGACTCACAGACATAGAAAACAAACTTATGGTTACCAGGGGGAAAAGGAGTGGGAAGGGATAAATTGGGAGTTCGAGATTTGCAGATACTAACTACTACATATAAAATAGATAAACAACAGGTCTTACTTATAGCACAGGGAAAACTATATTCAACACCTTATAATGGCCTACAATGAAAAAGAATATGAAAAGGAATATATATACATGTAAAAATGAGTCACTATGCTGTACACATATATGAAATGAACACATCATAAACCAACTATACTTCAAGTTTTTAAAAAGTTAAAAAAAAAAAAAAAGACCCTACAGAGTTCTCTGGACTCTTTTGCCATGTGAGGATACAAGAAATTTGTGGCTCAGAAGATGGCTCTCACGGACCACACTGGCCCCCTGATCTCTCAGACTGCCAGCCTCCAGAACCGTGGAAAGAAATTTCTTTTGCTTATAAGCTGCTCGGCCTGGGGCATTTTGTTATAGCAGCTTCGGTGATCAAAGACACTTGCTAGTTCATTTTTTAAGCTCTTACTGTTCTATCTAGATGGAAGAAAGCAGAACAGAATCATGACCATTTTAAGAACAAATATTGTTTTCGTTCTTTGAGGAAATATTATTTTATCGTTAATTTTATAATTCTCTCTCATCCAACTTTCTCTCCTTGCCCTACTCTTTCCCAAATTTTGAATTTCTGCTAATTACACAGTTCTGTCTGATGGTTTTTACTTGGGTCCAACAGAAACGTTTCTCTAAAATTTATCCTACAACTATTTATTTTTAAGAGTTAGATTCACTAGAAACTATGCTATGGGCTGTAGACAGATGGCTGAACAAGAAATATGGTCTTCCTTAAAATGGCTTCTAGTGTAGGTCAGAGGATAAATATGCAAACAAATATTTATAATGTAATGTTGTCAGGTGTTTCATGAAGATAGGGTCATGGTTTGCGCTCCTCACTGCTTTATTCCTGGCACAGAATCTTAGAATAGATGTTCTATAATATTACGGTAGTACGCACAAGTCTGTCTGGGCAAGTCTATAAAACTCAGCTGGAAATGGGACACCGTATGAGTTTTTAAATCCAAATGCCTTAGGACTTTAGCTTTATCCTTCATCTGAGTCTTGAGCTGTCAATCCTGTGAGCTCTATGACTTTTCAAATATTTTGGCTTCTTAACTTTCTTTTTCTATAATTACCTGCACATCTTCTAGATTAGACATTTGGAAATTCTGTGCATAAAAGGTAATGTGATCGATTTAAGGGATCTTCCCATTATGTGGTTGAAACAGACCTGGTAAGATTTCAAGGACACTAGGCAAATGTCAAAACCAAACAAACAAAAACGTCTCCCTTTTGGCTTATTGTTCGCAGAAATTCTACCCTCTGAGATTTATCCTTTTGGATGAAGGCTTTTAGCTTATTGAAGTGTAAATATCCCCAGGGAAGGAGCATATTAAATTATCAAACATTTAGAAGCTTGCTATAATTGCTTTGATCAGATTCTTTCCTGAAGGATGAATGGGGGTGGGGGGTGGGGGGTAAGAAGCGAGTGACAGGGCGGGAATACTGGGCTTGGGGTCATCAGTACCGGGAGGAAGGGCAGAGGGAGACCGAGGGTTCCCGGCACTGCCCGCTGGGAGACTGTCCCTGCCAGGTGGGTTTGCTGTTGCCTGCGATCTAGCTTTTCCAGCCTGATGGCACAGGGGTAACATCTGTGCTGGGGCTGTCAGAGTCCCACAGGAGCAGAAAATCTACTTTATAGGAAGTGAATTTGTAAATACAGGGAAAAGCAACTGGCACTTTGAGCCCCAGAGACTAGCGGCGGTAATGAAACCGCAAAGGCTCAAGGGAACCCCGCTTTTATGGGCCGCGCAGGGCAGGAGTCCAAACAGCCTGAAGGCACAAAGGGCTTACCCCAAACCACCAGGACAATTGAGTTCAGTTTCATATGAGTTTGTTTCATATGTCTGAAAACAAAAAAAGTAAGTCCAATATATAGTGTACTAGATATATCCTAACAGTATCCTGAATTATCAGGAGGAAATTCTGGAGGGGATGGAAGCAAAGAGATTTATGGTCAAATAGAAACAATCACATATTCTTTCCTGGAAAATATAAATTAAATCACAGTTTTATGCAGAGAACCTTCTGTTAAAATAAATTCCATAGTGATTAGTTCAGCAAAGCCTAAAATGGCTTATTGCCACCAGCACTGTTATTTGTCATTTCTTTTTGTTGACTTCAGATTTTTCTACAGGGCACGCGTGTTCTAATCTTATATGCTACGTGTTAATTCTGTAGGTGGGCCAGTGACAGCGAAGCCAGACGCGTACCTTCGCAGTTTGTTTCCCTGTCAGTGAGAAGGGACCTTTGAAAGAGGTATTTCCCTGCCGCTTTTATTGTCTCTGAGGCAAGATTCACGCATCTGAAAAACTGCCATGATTTTCTCTTCTTCTCGCTCCACCTGCATTGTTTCCCCTCTTGAGGTAACAGCCTATTTTTCCCCCTTAATTCGAGATGTAATATAAATTTAATATATTCTCAAATTTCCTAGGGAATAATTTGATTCCATATATCACACAGATGAATTTGGAATTTTCTGAGAAATCTGTGTAGTGTGTGTCATTAAAGGCACTGCCATTTTTATTACCAGATTCCATTAAAATGTGCATACACATATGAGTATGTTTAGGATAATTATATGAATAACACTATGTGTAGTGCTGTGCTTAATTATAATTATGTGTATACCGTGTACATAATTATGAAGTCTTTTGATATTTTATTTTGTTTCAGAGAAGAAAGAAATATATTCTAATGAGTTGAAATGCAGGAAGAACTTTCCAGGATATTTCTTAATACGATTGCTTAGCCTTTGATCATTTACAAACTGCCTTATAATTGTTGCTGTAGCTGAAATCTTCTAAAATTACTGTTTGCTTCATTTCTTCAGTTGAAGTATAGTTGATTTACAATGGGTTAGTTTCTGGTGTACAGCACAGTGATTCAGTTATACATATATATCTTTCACATATTTTAAAATTATAGGTTATTGTAAGATATTGAATATAGTTCCCTGTGCTATATAGTAGGACCCTGTTGTTTAGCCACAGGTTTCTTTGAAACAAAGCAGGAGCAACACCACTACTCACTCATTTTGTCCTAAGCAAAAGTACTCAAGAAATTACAAGTTTGATGTGCAGTTTATCTCAAACCACACTAAAATAAAGTTAGAATTAAAACAAATAAAATAAAACTTTGTCCACACACTACCAAAACTTATCTCACACATGGGGAAAAACAGGCAATTTTGGACATGAATATGCAAATTAGTAGATGAATATGCAAGATTGATATGCAAATCCAACATTGCATGTGAATTTTGCATACGAGCATGATGCTGGAGTGAAGTAGCCAGGCTTAAATTCCGACCCTACTGCGAAGCCGTGTGTCTTCCCTATTCCTTAGTTTCCTCACTAGTAAAATGCAGATAATAAAATTATCAGCCTCCCTGGGCTCTTGTGATTGTTAAGACACCATGTACGAAAATTCAGAGTAGTTTCCCACAGTGCAGTATACAGACATGTTTCTCTACTGACTTTTAATATACATTAAGTAATCATTACAGGAGTGTTTGTACCCATCGATTTTTCCACAAGCATGGCTCCAAAATTAGCTGTTAGGTGGAGACAGAAGCCCAGGTTATTTGATCCAAATCCAAGCTCCCAGCAGAGTTGCTGAAGCTTCTAAATAGATCTAAATCACTTCCCTGAGCAGTTTATTTCGAGAGAGAGCCTAACTTATTGTTTCGAGCACACATTAATCAGTTCAAGCTTTAATTCAAGTATTTACAGAGTGGCCACTGGGCACAAGACAGAGGATGTGAAGAAGCAGGCAAAGTTCATCTGTGGGAGAGTTAACAGACAACGTCCAGAAACCAATAAGGACGGGAGCCCCAGGAGAAGCCCACAGCCCCACCACAGCTCGGGCTGGGAAGTGGGAGGTGGTGTCTAGCTTCGGGCATCTGGGGAGTATGTGATCAGAAAACTTTAAGATGTCAGGGACTCTGCAAAACACTTGATATGCATTGTCTCATTGACTCCTGCTCACATGCCTCTAAGTTTCCCCTTTTTGTGAAAGCAGTAACTGAAGTGAAGTGTAGCCTTATTGTCATAGTAAAGTGAAGCTTGGTCCCAGGTCCAACATGACAACATGTTATTGTATTTATATCATTTAAACATCCAATAGCAGAAAGAAAAAAAATGCCATATGTAGGGCTTGGAATTTCTGTTTCAGCTGAGTTCCATTTCACTTGCTGTTTGCCATTTGAATGCTATTTACTCTAGTAATTTATTTCTTTAAAAAATTAAATGGCATATTGTGGTCCCATGAGAGCTGGTGCAACTTCCAAAATTACTGAGCCTCTTTCTCTGAAGCAGCTTACCCATTAGGAGAATGAGTTTATTTAAGTGTTGAGTAATTATATTTCTGAATATTTCAATCATAATTCCAAACAATCAAAATGAATGTTCTTAGTCTGGGCTTAAACAACACACTTTAAATTTCACATTTCCCCAATCTTTTATCTTCACCAGATGGACAAATTCACCTGATCAGGGAGGAGGTGTTTCTGCATGGGCTTTGGACTCTGGTGCAGAGATGACAGTTATCTGTGTTTGCCATATATGTGCAATTTTGAAGTTATGCATGACATTGTTATGCAGACTGATTTGGGGATGGAATTGTCTCCATATTGTCAAAATCTGTTCTGACAGAATCTCCCTTTTCCCTCTCCCATTCTGACTATGGCTGCTGTAGCTCTGAACAGAGTCGAGTGAGCTGTGGAAAATCTGTCAGGTGAGCAAGCTTAATTAGCCCAGAATAGTTCTTTAGCATTCCTGAAACCAAGCCCTAAAGACAGATATGATTAAAGTCTATAAAAAATAAAAATGTACTTAAAATGCTATTTTGAGCCTCATTAAACTTGAATTAGTCAACATCTATTTCTGGGGGCAGAATCAATTTGCATTTATCCAGTGGTTCTCTTTGGCCAATTAATATTTGTGTGATCACATTAGGTAATTCGAATCAAAACAAAATAATTGAAATATGTAATAAGAAAACTACATTTTAAAAAATGAGAATAAAAATAGAATTCAGACTCTGGTCCTTAGTTTCTTATGATAGATTATATATGCAATTGTTGATGCCTTTTTTTTCCTTTCAGGGAATATCATATAGTAAAGTAAAACAAAACAAAACAAAAAACTGTGGTACATGGGTGGCCTTTTATTTCCAGTTTGAAGAGACTACAGTTAAACTCTAACTGCCAAATCAATTAAGATGCTATGGAGCAAGTGAAACTTTTATTTTTCATCTAAAAGGGATCCAAAAAATGCTCATCCTTCTTTGCCATCAGGTAACTTCAAAATATTTCTCTCTGGCAGATACGTACAGGATGCTCCTAACTCTCTGTCACATCTGGGTAATTTACCCTTTTTCTGATTTCCCAGTGCTAAATAAAAGGGATGTGTTTGAACCAAATTTTGGAAGCTTTTTGGGGACAGAGATGAGATAGTTCTGGGATAAGTGTTCTTATTCTGGTTAATACACTATTATATTATAGTGATGTCAGCAAACTTCTTTCTGAAAAGGAAGAGAGAGTAAATATTTTAGGGTATGTGACCTCTGTAATTGAGATGCTGTCCCTGTGGTGTGAAAGCAGCCCTGCAAAACATGAACAGGTGGGGGTAGCTGTGCTCCAGCAAAACTTGGATTTGAAAACAGGTGGCACATCAGATTTGGCCCACAGGCTGTGGTTTGCTGAGCCCTGATACAGGGTAATCTGAAGACTGATGAGATGAACCCAGTCCAGGAGGAGTATTTTCCATCGATTTTTGAGGTGAAGCTGTGTTTGTTCTAGGCGGCTTTAACTTTGTGCCTGTAAAGCTGTGATGATGGAATCAGTGGACATTTCCAGAAGGCCTGCTGGGATCCTCAGGCCTTTTGGTGATGAGAATGCAATGGCATCTCATCTGTCACTGGATAATGATGCTCATCTCCTTACTGAACATCCTGTCTGTATTCTTCCTTAGGCCTTTAAAAAAGTGGAATTTTTTGATTTGCTCAGATGGAGTCTAGTCTTGGCCCCTCTGCCATCTGTGTTTGCAGCGGACATTTGTGCATTAATACTTGTGACCAGATGGAGAGGGTTAGCACCTTAGTGTCTCTTTCTCCAGCTTCGGAGCTCTGCCAGGTAGGTTGAACCTGCTTCCAAGTGGCAAAGCTTTGTGGACCACACAGTGTTAAACTGCATCATAAAAAGAGAGCAGCTGTCATAAGCCATTGGGGAAGTGCTGTGGTACAGAAGTGAGGCCTGCAAGACAGGGAAGCCACTGAAGTGTCCATCGACAGATGACTGGATGAAGAAGATGTGGTATACTTATACAATAGAATGCTACACAGCCATAAAAAATAATAAAATAATGCCATTTGCAGCAACATGGATGGATCTGGAGATCGTCATACTCAGTGAAGCAAGCCAGAAAGAGAAAGAAAAATGCCATATGATATCACTTATAGGTGGACTCTAAAAAAATGACACAAATAAACTTATTTACAAATCAGAAATAGGTTCATAGACATAGAAACCAACTTATGGTTACCAGGGGTGGGAAGGGATAAATTGAAAGTTTGATATTTGCAGATATTAACTACTATGTATAAAATAGATAAGCAACAAGGACCTTGTGTAGAGCACAGAAAACTATATTCAGTATCTTGTGGTAACTTATGATGAAAAAGAATATGAAAAGGAATATATGAATATGTATGTATGACTGAAACATTATGCTGTACACCAGAAGTTGACACAACATTGTAAACCAATTAAACTTCAATTAAAAATTAAAAAAAAAAAAAAGAAATGAGGCTTTCAATTTCTTCCCAAGGAGTGAGCTTTGGGTACCTCTAAGGGACTTCAGTCTCTATTCCCAAACCACCCACTCATGGATCTCAGGATGAAAAGCTTTCCTGTTAATTCACAGGAATTCACATGCATGGCGATTTCAGTGCCTTAACTGGAATACTGGAACTTAGCTGTCTCCCTCTCCAGGATCTATTCCAATAAAAACAAGTGACGTGATATGTGGTGTAAAATATATGGCGCATATCTGTGCTGACAGGAGTAATCTGGGGTCATGTTGAATTGAGACAGTATCCAAAATAAGCTGGAAGTTTGATCCCAGGAAATGGAAATGAAAGAAATTCATAGTTGAAAGTAGGCAAAGTGGTAACAAGAAAGACAATGGCACATATGAAATTGGGAGAGGAATCAAATCCTTCAGTACAGATGGTTACTGAAACCAAGGGCCAAGTGAGTCTAGTGCCTTCCAGGATAAGGAGCATCCATGATTTTACCATCAAAAAGAAATGTATGCATTATTTTCCATTTTATATAATATCTTGCCATTCTATATCAGGAGTAATAGAGATGAAGAATCATAAAATGTGGGGGGAGGGGGGGTTAAGATAAAATAACCTTTAGTCTTGTTCATCCTGGACTTCCAGATGTTACAGCCAATCCAAATTTCCAAAAGCATTAAGAGGACTAATGTTAGGTTGTTAACTTATCATTTGTCTCAGTGAAAGCATATCATAACTTGTGACTTCAAATAAAAGAATATTCTGTTTTCAAAAAATAGAAAAGTAAAATTAAGAAAGTGTTTTTATTTTTAAATACATTTATAAAATTGAAAAAATTGATCCTTATTTTTTATAACGCTCTATCCTTATGACCTCATTTAGGCTGTATCTCCAAATATAGTGACATGGGGGTTAGGGCTTTATTATGTGGATTGGGTGGGGGCACATTCAGTCCATACAAGTACTCATTCTGCCTCATTTACAGTGTAAAACAAGTCTCATCTCTCTTCCTTATACCAACTCTGCCAGTATTTGAAAACTCATAGCTTTGTGTAGCTACCTAGTCTTCCTCAAGTAATTTCAATTGTCCTCAATAATTTGAACCATTCACTGAATATGGGCCAAAAAGATCTTTATCACTCTTAACAGGGGTAATTGCAACATGAATAATGTGAGCACACTTACTTAGTCTTAGCAAGAATTTTTATTCTCATCATTTTAATTCTTACTTATTGATCTTTTTCAGTCTAATATGTGATTAGATTTTTCCAGCTAATCACTGCAACACCATGATATGGACGTTTATTTGCTTTTTTTCCAGCTAGAATGACAGTTAAAAAAAACACATACATATATATGACTTTGAAACATGGTCTCCTATATTTTTATTCTTATATTAGTTTCTCTGACTTGATTTTAGAACCTCAAGTTCAATGATGATGACAATGGTCTCCATGTTGACAAAGAAAGAAAAGGAAAGGAGGGCGCATCACCCGCTGAGTGCTCAGTGTGCGCTAAGCGCTGCGATCTGCAAGCACGGTGCGCACGTTACAGTGTCTAATCCACGTAACAGTCTTCTGATGCAGGTATTACTATCCAAGAACTGCGAGTAGGGAAACGAACCTTTACAAGAAATGGACCTTCACGATTTCTCTTTCACAACTGCCTGGTTTCATAATTTTGACCGTTCTTGAACAATTCTAACTTCACTCAATTTTCTCGCACTCTGACCTCATGTTGGGGTGCTGGGAAGGGCACACTGTGCTCCTAAATGGGAGACGAGAGAGAACGTGGGCCGTTATTGGAGACGCTCTACGCCAGCTGAAAGGTTCACTTGGACTTCTTCCTGTGAGCGCCATGCGGTCTTGGGTCAGGTTTTTCTTGGTGCTCCATAAGCTAGAGCTATTTCTGATCTGCAGTAACATATGCAAGGTGAGGGTAATTATTCATTATTTTCTTTAGTTGTGAAGATACTTTTTTGGTCAAGCTAGAGTTTTTGGAAATTCAACTATAAGATAGTAGTTCCAGCTTTCATGAAACTAAATATGAAACCTTAGATGGAAAATTATTTTATTTCTCTCTCTCACTCTCTCTCTTTTTTTTTTTTTTTTTTTTTACTGTGAAATACATTCAGGGTAGTAATAATAAAGGCCCAGCTCTGTTCCTATATGTAATGGGCCTGCAGAATGCCAAAGAGAAAACCAGTATGCCTGCTAATAAGTGAAATGCACTAGCTAGGTTAGTGAATGCCAAAGAAAAGTAACTGCTTCTTAAAAGAGGGCAGATTTTAAGGGACTTCAGTTTCAATGCATATGTTACCCAGCTCCTATGCCTTGTGGGTTCTCAGATGTACGGAAAAAAAAAAACAAACCAGCAACAATGAAAAACAAAAGATGGCTTAGCTGATGCAGCCCTTTGCAGCAAAGGGACTCAGAAATGTTTTATCTTAATAACCTAGGAGAAACTAAGAGGTGGAAAATTAATCTCAAGTAACAATAGATATGCTGTAAGGTTTTGAACACAACAATGTATCTAAAAATTTACCCTTTCTGGAAAATGGAGTTCTAAAGAATATGGAACTACAATATATTCCTACTATCAGCATATTACATTAAGAACTATAAAATGCATTTTTAAAGAAAGCCATTTGACGATTTATTCAGAAAATATGTTCTTTGGACATACTGTGTGCCAGGTCTCCTGTCTGAGACTCTAGGGTTAGAAATGCAAATAAAATGCAGTGCCTGTTCTCATCTAGGGAAGGACACAGGCACATAGAAAACTGACTTCTACACAGAGTGTGTAAACAGTGCTACAGGAACACAACTAAGGGAAAGGTGGTTCTCTGATGGGTCCAAGGACATAATCATAAAGTGGCATAATTTGAAGAAAGAGCTATCATGTAATACATATTATATGCATATCATTTTTAAAAGAGTATTAAACATATTTAGTCGAGATTCAGATTCAACGTTTAAATTTTAATTATACTTTCTGGGTATTTCCTATCTTATAATAAAAGCAGTGGCCTCTCCAAACATAAATTCTCACAATTCTAACGTAAGTAAAGCTTCTCTTGGGCTTGAGGAAAACGTATCACAAAGACGATGCTTCAATAATGGCATTTTTTTTCCTTTTCTTCAAACTGGCTTATAACTTAGGGCACATCTCATTCATATAATTGGGCTATGTATTGTTTTCGGTGCCAGAGCTTTTTATGTTTCCCTCCCCTTCCAAATTCAGTGGCAGCTATCATTTTGAACGTAAGGTGGACCTATGCATGGAGATGACTTTTACAAACAGCCAGTGCTTTTATTATGTGCCTCCAAGTGTATTCTCAGAAGCTTTTTTGCTTTATTGAACTTGGAATAAGTTGAATTTTATATAGCTGTTATTTTTAGGCTGTTTAGTACGATTTTTCCAGGATCATTTTTTATTACCTCTGTGTGGGATTGTTTGAACACTCAACACAGAGTGATGATATTAACTGTCATGCAAGAAGCCCTCAACAATTTGTTTGCTGGAGTTAGTGCCACCTTCTGTCACCTTGTGACTTTATATAAAAGCTTCAACTTCAATATCTTCGACATTAACTGCTGGCTTTCAAACAATAACTAGGAATGACAACAGGGGAGGTATAGAAAAGCAGTGTGCATGGCCAGCAAAATCTATACTGAAAAATCACTAAGCATGAATGTAAGAACTCAGTCCTCCACCAAATCCTAAATAAATTTTAGTAGAAATTCATGAAATAACATTTAAAACACAAGGGTACATTTTCCATGGTCATAATACTTATTTGCATGACAAAAGAGAAAGAGTCAAAATAAATTTTCTTACTGATGTTGAAGACTTCTCTGAAATGAGAAGCAGAGGCTGCTAATTAATTATCTGAGGACAACTGGTACTCGGATGAGACCCCTTAAAAGCAATCTATTTATAAGTGTATCAACATCTCATAATAAATATGAAAAAGTGTTTCTTTCCTTCCTTTATTTAAAAATATATGACTAAATACATGATTTTTAATAAAAATGTTTAAATTATAGAAAATATAGTGATTATGCTTTAATTATTAGAACAAAGAATGAATCAGAAATTGTAAGTTTTTTGGAGGGTGGGTGGAAGAAGTGGGAGGGCATAATCCTCCTAATAAAACTATATAATCATATAAAAATGTATTTTACTTTCATTTTTTTTTATTTTTTAAACTAAAAAATAAAAAACATTTTCATTATTTTTAGTGGAGGTACTGGGGATTGAACCCAGGACCTTGTGCATGCTAAGCATGTGCTTTACCACTGAGCTATAACCTCCCCTGCTGATTTTACTTTAACAGCAGTCATAAATGGGGCTATCATTGTGAAACTATTCTGAGACTTCATCAGTTTTCCCAGGAGCCTCATTTAATTTCTCAAAATTCAAATCATTCTCTTTTAAAGTGCCTCCCCTGTCACCATCCTTCTGGACTTTCTTCTCAATTTTTAATGTTTAACTCTGCCATCTTCTCATTTATCTGTGATTCTGCACGTGATTACAGAGTTTTCAATATTAATTTAATTGACACTGAGAAGTCTCGCGTCTTTTGTAAGATATGCAGTTTTCCTTTTATAAACAATTTGCATTGAATTTTCCTTCTGCTTTACCACTTGACTGTGGGCTCTCCTTCTGATGTTGGTGTGATGGGTTGAACATGGATGTTAAGCTAAGATGCTAGGATGGGAGGGGTTTGAAGGCAGTTGTTTCATTACCAAACATTTTCATGTCTTGATGAGTTTTCTTCCCTGTGTAACATGTTGACTGTGACTCAGATAAATTATTTAATCCTTCTAAGTTTAGTTTAGTTTCTTCATTTTCAAGTGGAGAGTAAAATAGTTCCTACCCCTTGCGGGTTGTTATGATGAGGAAATTAACTAGTTTTGTGTAAAACTCTAAATAGACGGTCTGGCTCAGAGCATGTGTTCATTACATACTGGCTATTACTTCATTAGAAGCTGCTCAAAATCATCACCCGTCTATCAAAAAAAGTAAGAATGGAAGCACAGTCTGTGGCTCTTAAATTTTAAATTTAAGCGGCTATTGGAATTTTATTGAAGAAAGCACAGATATTTTTACTTATAAAAAAACTGAACTGAAAAGATGCCTATTTTAAGATGGTATTTTTTTGTCCCTGTAAGTTTTTGAAATTTTTACTGTTTGAGCATCATTCAGTTTGTTTACATGTTCAGGCATAAATTTGATCATTCAGAAGAACATCAAGTAAAAGTAAACATGATGGTGAAATCAGGGAACAGCTAAACCAATCCAGGACACAAAAGGAAACCCCCAAACAGAACCCAGAAAGTAAAGACACAGAAGAAGAAGATTCTAATTGGCATTAATTATAATGGTCTGAGGAACACCAGCAACACAGCAGAAGATTGAGGGAGGGATAAGAAAAACAGAGAAAAGAGCAGGAATGTAGGAAAAAATACAAGGAGCAGAAGGAGAAGGGAAGTGAGTGCTGGGTCACAGAAACAATCGGAAATGGTAATTTGTGGGTGACACACCCGTCTGGAGCGTGACACGGTGACAGCAGACAATGGATGAGTCTTTAGGGAGGGAAGAAGCATCAAATAGAGCTTTGCGCCAGGGCATGCCAGGTCCCAGATCCCACCATGCTCAGGCACCCCTCGAAGTCCAGGCAAGCCAGGCCACCTTGAAGGTCAGACACTGTGCAGGAGCAGCCCGCGGGTGTTCCCGGGAAAGTCACAGCCGGCAGCCTCTGACATCTTCGTGCTGGGAACGCACCTCACAAACACCGGAACTTTTAGCATCTACCCTGCACAGGCACTTACTGGAAAAGAGTTCAGATATATATATATATATATATATATGTTTTGAGACTATATATATAAATATATATATGAAAGAGAGAGAGACAGTGACCTGCCATCCCTCTGTTTTTCCAGCCATCCCGGCTGAGACATAAGACGTGAATAAGGAAGTCATTTTGGACGTTCCAGGCCCAGAAGGTTCCAAGCGGAGCAAAAATAACCGTTTCTCGCTGATTCCTATCAAGATTGCAGGACTGTGAGCAAATAAATGATACGTGTTGTTTTAATGACAACGTTTTGGGGGAATGACGTATTAGGAAATTGGTTACTTAATAGTTTGGATGTCCTCATCAAAATATGAAATATATTTTGTCACTTAGTACCTGGGAGGTTAGCTCTAATATTTTAGAGGGAAGAAATGAGTACTTTCCAGTGCTCTGGTCATTTAGAAAGATTTCATAATGAAGGATAGGAATACGGCAATCACAGAACAGGTCTTGGTATGCAGCCTCATTTGTCAACTTTTTCTTCATTTTACAGAAGAAGCTGTCACCGGACTATACCACAAAGCTGTTTGCTGCCATCAGAGTGTCATATGTTAGCCTGAAAACTAAAAATGGAGTTAAGGGACCTAAGGACATATGAGATTTTCCCAGACTAGAAGACGTGGTGATATAACATTTTTTTGCTTATTGGCTGATACATATTTGACATAATTTAACCCAAGCTTGCTTTCTTTGTAACACACCCCCTGCTGGTGAGGTTGTGAGGAAAGGGACACAATAGACAGTATTTATCTCTAATTACTAGAGTTTATAGATATTTATAAAAACCTGACAGTAGCTGAAAAGAACATTGACTCTCTGGGCAATGCAATGAGTATAAGAAAGAGTAAAGGAGAAGTTCGATTATTGCAGATACCTTTCTCCACTTTGTATTAATAGATTTCTTGAGAAGGACAAAGGAAGAGACAGACAATAGTTAGGATCTATTTGAAAGTTTAAAACATTCAGCGTTTTGTATGAGACTTCATGATCTACCATCTCAAATAACAGAACTGGTTACTCTTCAAAGCATTTCCAACATTAAGTGATCTGTTTTCAAGAACTGTATTTCCTGCAGGTTTATCAGTAAGCCTTATTTAATTCTACTCTATTGAAATTAATACAATCCAAAAATAAAATTAAATTCAATACCTTTCTAAGTCAATAGACATGTGCAAGTCCCTGTACATCCAGATAGTGATGGAGATTCTAAAACAAGTTAATGAGAAAAGTCAATCATTTCAGAGGTACGTACGGAAGTGGAATAAAATGGAAGACAAAGTGATGATGGCAGTAAAAACAAGATGAGAAGCGCTAGGAGAGACATAAACACAGGTTGCCAAGGAAGGAATCCTATTAAGGGGAAATTAAGTTTGACTTCACTTGTAGGAAAAGAAGTGTCAAAAATCAGAGGAAGGACAACAGGAGACTGCTGGCGAGGGTAATTAGAGGTGGCCCCAGGCAGAGGTCGGGACACACACAGAGACACAGGGCAAGCCAGGTCTGGAGACACTGCAGGGACCTGCAGGGCTGCGGAGACTGAAACCCGGACAGAGGCGGGGATACAGCTGGGGTTTGCAATCAGTGAGAAAAGAGGCTGGAGAACTTAAAACAAGCCAGGAAAAAAGAAAAGAAAAAAAGAGAGAGAGAGAGAAAGAAAAAGAATAAAGAAGACACTAATGAGCTTATCTGCAAAACTGAAACAGACTATCACCGCCATCCTTTCAGACTCCATCCACCTGTTATGACCCGAGCTGGGTTACATGCCTGCCCCTTTTGTATTTCCCAATCCTCAGACACATTGCTCTTGGAATAGTTTACAGGATTATGTATCTCCCCTTCCTTCAGTTGTCCCAACTTCAAAAGAGTTGCACTTTTGTACTTAGTGTTATATTTTCAGTGATTGACCTACATTTGACAAACAATAAAATCATAACAAACATTTGCTAAAGAGTGAATGAACAACTGATAGCACATCTAAAGGCAGGTGCATCAGAGCAAAGGAGCCCATCACAGTGCTGAGTACCTAGTTCTTCTGCAGAGCTCTCTGTCGACATACGGTCACTCACCACAGGGGGCTACTGAACGCTTGTGATGTGGCTGGTCCCGTGTGGATGAACAGTGAGTTTAAGACACACATTCGATTTCAAAGACATATGATGAAGATAAAGTATGTCTGCATCCCATTAATAATGTTTTCAGGTGGGTTACATACTGAAATGACAGTAGTTTGGACATGCTGGCTTAAATAAAATGGATTATTAAAATGAATTTTGCTTGCTTCTTTTCAATTCTTTAATGAGGCTACTAGGAAATTTTAAATTATAAATGAAATATTACACAGGACAGTTAAATGTAGGCTATTTGAAATAACCCTTCAGTGATTTTCCAGGGGGAGCCTGAGCATGACTGTCCCACTGACCTCACGGTCATGCTTTGATAATCATCATCATAGAGAACCAGCTCGTGCCAGTGAATCTCAACACGGAGAGGACTGTCTATTTGTCTGTTTTATTTTTGTAATATATATGTTGATGTGGTTTTTGCTGATGTGGTTCTTCTTGGCAAAGACTGTGCATTAGCATTTCATTTTCCTGGTCTCTAGCAGAGTGTCTAGGGTGTGATTTGTGATGCAGAAATGGCTGAGAGATGAAGGCAAACCCTCTGTCAAGTGTAATAAGGGCAGGTGGACTGCCCCAACACATACAGATTTTGGACATTCTGTATGGAAAAAGCTATTTAAATATTTAAAAGTGTATTTTCTAGTTTTTCAGAGAACTACTATCACTTATGCTATTAGCTAACATTTCAAAAAACTGTAAGTATGGCGAAATAATTTCAGAAACACAACATGCAGTATCCTTTTGCTTAGAGATTATAATGAACATTAGCATAATAAAGACTGAGCAGGTTTCCAGAGAAAATCACAATAAACAGAATAGCCTGTGTAACCATGTTTAACTCAATATTTCAAACTTTTCACACTAGTTGATCAACAAGCCTTTTAAGACGATTCAACAATTTTAACTCTTCAAGAGGAGCATCTAATTAGTAGGCAGGTAATCGTTTACTTTTCCTGAATGGTCTCTTCCTATGTTTATTTTGTTTATAAGCCATAGCCTCACATAAAAACAGATTCATTTTTCTTGCCAAGTAAAGAAAACACTGACCCCAAGAAAGTATATAAGATTCGTGAAGGTGAACTTGCATCTGATTCTGCCATAGTGAATCCCTAGCACAGAACAACACCTGGCATAGCACACACTCTCTGGATGGATGGATAGAAAGACAGAGAGATGGGATTTTATTTTTTGATAAATAAACAAAACCATGTTTGCTCTATTTCTGTCTGCTGTTATCACATTTACAAATATACTAGTGAATTAAGATGATTTTCAGATTATAAATTGACTTCAAAGGAGATTCCGTAAGATAGTTGAATCTAAAAAACATATTATTCCAGGAGTTTTAATTTAGTAATAATATTAAATGTGTTTTGAAACAGGCATTGTGTTAGAAGTCAGCCGCTAAAACAAACCGAGAACAGCATGGGTCTGGTAAAGGTGTCGTGTTATCTGCAGCAAAGCATCACAACACATGTTTTAAAGTGTGGGTTTGAGTTTTAGTCTTGTCACTCAATAGCTGTCTAACCAGATCAGGCCATTCAAGTTTGTGAGGGGCCTCAGTCTCCATATCTGTGATGGAGATGGGAGCAGTACCTATTTCAGACAGCCACTGCAGATGTGAAATAAACTAGGAAGTATGAGGTGCTTGTCGGAGCACCACCCAGGGGAAGTGCTCAGTGACTAGAAACTGCTATTCTAGGTATTAGGTGGTTAGATAAATGGGGGCACCAGGCAGATAAGGTGGAGGAGAGGGAGGATGGTCTGGAAGATGGCGGTATGCCTGCCTCCAGCATAAAGGGGCTTTACTTCCTCTAAATGAGTCCCTGCAAGAAACTGTTTAGAATCCAACAGTCACAACCGTGCGGTAGCGGCAAGGACCTAACAGGACATGACCTAATGCTCACTGTAATACAATTAGCATTGTGGTTTAGCTCCCCCACCCCATGGGTTTTCTGTGTGCATCATGGGTAAAGACATGCACAAAAGGGACCAGCATGACTAAGCACTCCAGGGGTAAAGCCATCAATCAATCAAGAGACCACCTCTAAGCGGGGGTATGAGAGAAAGATCAAACAAAGAACACTGCTATCCTCCCTTGAATCTGCTGCTTCCTGTTCTTGGAGGCTTTCCCTTTGCTAATACATTCTTTAAAATCTTCCACTACACAGCGCTTCGTCTCCTGTCTGAATTCTTATCTTTCAGGTATGACAAGATCTTGGGTCTTTTCCCTTCCTGTTTTGGGGTAACGTAAGGACAATGATTTAATAAAGAAGGATGTTTAGGGTTTTCCAAAATGACCTTCCATACATCCTTGAAATATCAGAGTGAGACTGTCCAATACAGTAGATTCTGGAGTTTCATGGTGTGGGCTCAGAAACGGATTCCAGCACTCACAAGGTGTATGACCATGAGCAAGTTGTTTGTCTCACTGTGCTTCAATTTCCTTAGCTGTACAGTATAAATAAGGGCCTGTCCAGAGGATGAAATGTTACGAGGATTAAATGAGCTACTATATGTAATGAATTTAGAGCAGATCCTAGCCAAAAAAGCAATACACGCTCAAGGATGCTTGCTTACCCTCTTCATGACTGAGTAGGTGACTGAATGCCTTGTGTGGATGTGGCTTCTCACATCAGTGATAAAGACTGAGGGATAAAGCATCGCAGCCTGTGGAGCAGTCGGCAGACAAGAGTGAGAGCGAATAATGAGATGTCATGGCAGTTCAGAAAACTATCTTCACTGTCTTATTCTAGAAAGGTGGATACGTTACACTGCCTTAAATGCCAGGGAACTCATATTCATTAATCCAGTTTTATAAGTAAGTGATGTAAAAATAAAATATGTACTGAACACTTTAGGAAAGCAAAATGGCATTTATGTTTATACTGAGTATTTAAGAAATTGTTTAGCATATGAACTGGGATCACAGCGTTGTCAGGTAGGTAGATAAGTGAGATCGCTGGGCAGATAAGGTAGATGGGAAGGAGGATGATCTAGAAGATGGCGATACGTCCATCTTCAGCATAAAGGGGCTTTACTTCCTCTATATGAGAGCCAGCAGGAAACTGGTTAGAACCCGACAGCTGCAACTGCATGGTAGCAACAAGGACCTGACCTGACATGACCCAGTGATCATTGTAATATAATTAGCATTGCAGTTTAGCAGCCCCCACCATGGGTTTTTCTGTGTGCGTCATGGGTAAGGACATGCACAAAAGAGGCAAGCATGACTGAGCACTCCAGGGGTAAAGCCATCAATGAATCAAGAGACCACCTCTAAGAGATGGTATAAGAGAAGAGGCAAAGAGCATTGCTACCTGCCCTGGGAGCAGCCTGCCTCTTGTGCTTGGAGATGTACTTTCGCTTTGATAATAAAACCTTTAAAATCTTTTTCTACGCAACACTTTGGTCCCCTGTCAGAATTCTTCTTTTTCAGGTGAGACAAGAACTAGGGTCTTTTCCCCTTCTCTTTTGGGGTAACATCTTGAACATCCATTTCAATATCACAATCAACTTCAAAATTTTATTTCCAGAGTGGAATATATGAGACTAGAAACAACTTCTAAAAGATTTCTTAATGTTTATTTAGCACAAGGTAGAATTAAATTTTCATTTTGGAAAGAAACTCAAAATAAAATAATAGTAAAGGATAACAGTAATTGGATGTGTACTACGTAATACTTCAGTCTTTCAGATTACAACCCTGAAATAGTGGCATGCCCATTTTGCAGATGAAGAAAAAGAGACCAAACAAGGGTAAGGGGCTTATCCAAGGCTGGTGCTAGGAGTTGAGGGTGCTGGGATTCCAACTCCAGAGCTCCAATTTTTAGTCTTATAGCTACAGTGCCTCTTCTGAATGGATATTTATAGTGATGTCACTGAGTCTTTAGGAAGCAGTATCTTGTGTTGTAGAAAAATGGTGCAGATCTCAAAAACAGTAAGCTCACAAAGTTTTGGCACTAAAAGGGTTGGCTCTGAATGATCAGAAAACGAGTTTGTCTTAGCATGCCAACGTGACCAGTCACGGCCCATTTTTGTCTTTGAAGGAGCTAGTGGAGTTACTTACAAAGTCAGCTTTAATAACTTTGGATTATGTAACAATTCACAATCGACTTTATGAAGTACTTCATTTTCATCTTAATGGATTATGTTGCACATTCTCTGAATTCATGCTTCACTTATTTTCCCAAGTCAAAGTTTCCTTAAATTCTACATTATGATTTTCAAATGTGAGATCATTCACCTGAGGGCTCTGTCTGTAGCCTTTGGCTAAATTAGCCTTAAGTTCTTAGATTTCACTAGAAAACTATCTCCCAAATTAATATCCCCAAAGCACTTAAGCCAAAAATGGATTTTATTCCACTTGCTGTTGAGTTACTTAGATTATGCTGCAAAATTAAATAGGGTTTTAAAATTATTATCTGTATTACTAGAATTCCCCAATTAATATAAAATAGATTACTTCTTGCTTTATTTTACCCATTGCCCCTAACCATTTGCAAGCAAGCATCAAAGCTCTTTGATTTTACTAAATCTTTTAACATAAAAGGTGCATATATATTCATTTATCTCAGTTTTTATTTGTATTTTTTTCATGGTTTAAGCTATGGACAAGAGATTTTGTTGATCTGTTTGTTTTAAAATGAAAACTCTTTGAGGCTTTTTACAAATAAATGGAAAATTAAGCAGTAACAGAAAGAAGACCAGATGGGAGCCTTTTAAGAGGTGTCCTCCAGGGTATTGTATGAAAGTTAGGCGATCCTAGGTGAACAGAAGATAACAGAATTTGTGACTTGGATAGTATCTTAATATAAAGAATATCTGTGTAATTCATACTCTAATGAATAGCATATTACATACACTATTTAGTATCTCATATATATACACTAAATATTATATGTATGTCTTATATACTACATATATGTGTGTGTATATACATACATATATGGTAGTTTTTAGCACAGATCTGCAGAATTTTGAACTGGAGTAGACTTTGAAAAATAATCCAGTTCAACCTCATCATTTATAGAGGAGGTTTGAGATTTAAAGCATTGGTCAGCAATGTAAAAAACCTGTTTTTTTTTTTTTTGGCAAAAGAAAAATCAATGTCCTCATTTCAAGTCTGGTGTGTTTTCCCACCAATCCAAGTTGTTTCTTAAAAGAGCATATGAAAGTACACTAAAATATATATTTTTCTACATGTAGAAACATGTACCAATCTGCAACCTTCATGTGTACCAGCAGAGATTAGAGAGCATTACACTAGAGTTAGCATGTTCTTTGAGGTCAGAGAGTTTGGCTTAAGTACCAAAAAGCAATGGAGTGTGCTTAATACAGATGTGCCTAAGACGTGAACTTGTCAAATGAATGTAGTAATGTTGATTTGTGGTTGAGGTTCCAGTGAGTGATCACATCCTACATAACTGACCTAGGAAACCGGAGCTCTCTATCTGGTCCCCTCCTGTTATTCATAGCCTCATCTCTTTTCAAACTCAAAACCAATACTGCTCAAAGCTGAGTGACATTAATCAAGAAAAAAAGGTTCAGGATTCTTCAATATAAGAGCAATTTTAGTAAAATGCATTATTTTATTTAAAATATAAGTCAGAGGAATGACATCAGCAAGATGGCCGAGTAGGAACCCCTGACACCTCTTTTCTCCCACAAACATATTGATTCAGCAACAATTAATGGACAAATTCCCTTTGTGAGAAACCAGAAACTAACAGAAAGGTTCTTACACCTTGGAAAAGGTGACACTAGACTCACCAGAGCCAGTAGGGAGACAACTGACACCCTCTTGCCAGAAATCTTGCCCTCAGCATAGCACCATAGGATCAGGAAGAGACCCCCTAATTCTCAGGTTCTCCCAGGGAAGGAAGGAATTGGTTTGCATGTCAAGTGCTCCAGATCCTCTGAGAGCATTCCCAAGGGACTGGTTTCTGTCTTACCCATCTTGGAGCTCTCATGGTGCCAACACAGTCTAGTCACCCCAGGGAGGATGGAGGCAGCAGCTTGGGCTGCTGGATGCCATTGGTCTTTTCCCCTGCCCAGCATAAAGTAGGAAGGTGAAAACTTCAGCTTCAACTTCCCCCTGAGGAAGGAAAGAGTTAATCTGTACATCCAGCACCTCATTTCTCTGGGGTTTCCCCAAAAGTAGCATCTGTCTCATCAGTCTTGACTTGCACAGCCTACCTGCCCAGGGGGAAACAGATGGTGGCTTGGGCTGGTAGATGCCATCATTCTAGTCACTGGCTCAGCACAGAGCAGGTGGACAAAAGCCACAGCTGTCTACTTCTCTCTCAGGATGGAAAGAATCAGTAGAGGCCCAGAGAGTCTCAGACCAGGCTGATAGGTGGGAGACTTCTGTAAGAGGCCAGTGTGTGAACACTCAGGGAGGTCGATAATTTGTCTAATGCATAGACACCAACACAGAGAATCAAGAAAAAATGAAAGTGTAGGCAAAATTGTTCCAAACAAAGGAACAAGATAAGAATCTAGAAAGTGACCCTAATGAAAGTGTTCTATGATTTACTTGACAGAGACCTGCAATTTATTCTCATAAACATGCATGCCAACATTAGGAGAACAATTAATGAACATAGTAGTAATTTCAACAAAGATAGTAAATATAAAATGAATACCAAACAGAAAGAATGGAACTGAAGAACATAACACCTGAATAGAAAAATTAACTAAATGAACTCAGTAGGAGACTAGGTCAGTTAGAAAAAAGGATGAGTGAACTCAAAGCCAGGTCATTGGAAATAATTCAGTCATAGGAGCAAAAAGGAAAAAAAAAAGAATAAAAAGAGGGAAGAGGCTTAATGGATTATAAGAAACCATCAAGCTGACAATACATGTATTGTGGGACTTCTAGAAGAAGAGGGAAAGACAGAACCAGAAAGCTTATTCAGAGAAACAATGGCTGAAAATTTCTTAACTAGGGAAGGAAATGGACATCCACATCCAAGAATTCTAAAGAACATCTAAATATGATAGGCCTAAAGAGATCTACATTGAGACACATAATCAAATCGCCAAAAGTCAAAGACAAGGAGAATTTAGAAAGCAGCCAGAGAATGACTTCTCACAGATAAGGGAACACTCATAAGACTACGAGCAGATTTCTCATCAGAAACCTTGCAGGCCAGAAGTGAGTGGAATGATATATTTAAAGTGTTAAAACAAAAACCCTGCCAAGCAAGAATACCATATCTGGAAAAATTCCCTTTTAAAAATGAAAGAGAGATAAAGACTTTCTCAGATAAACAGAAGCTGAGGGAGTTTTTCACCACTAGACCAGCCTTATAAGAAATAATAAAAGAGTTCTGCAAGTTGAAATGAAGGGACACTAAACAGCAACATGATAGCAAAGAAAGTATGAAACTTCTTGGTAGAGGTAAACATATAAACACATAAAGAATACTGTATTACTGTCATAGTGGTGGGCAAATCATGTAAATTGCAACAATAATAACCACAGTGTGGGCAGGGAGAAGTTAAAGTGTAGAGTTTTTGTGATCAAACCTTTTTGTTATCGTATTAAAAAATGTTATATTTATATGAAATTTATGTAAACCACAAGGTGACCATGTATAGACACACAAAACCTAAAGAAGTTACATTAAAAAACTGGGAAGGGGATCAAAGATGTCAATACAAAAAATCAACAAAACACTAAAGAAGACAGCGAGGGAGAAAAAAACAAGTAAAAAACCAAAACTAACAGAAAACAACTAAGCAATGGTAAGAGTAAACATTTCTCTATCAATAGTTACTTTAAATGTAAATGGATTAAACTCCTTCTTCAAAAGGCATAAAATAGCTAAATACACCAAAAACAAGACCAAACCATATGCTGTGTACAAAAAAACCTCACCTTAGATTTAAGGATGCACATTGGTTGAAAGTAAAAGGATAGAAAAAGATATTCCACAAAAATGGTAACAATAAGAGAGCAAAAGTGGCTGTCCTTAGACAAAACAGACTTTAAGTCAAAATTTGCATAGGAGCCAAAGGTCATTTATATAATAATAAAAGAGTTAACTCAGCAGGAAAATGGAATAATTATAAATATTTATGCACCCAATATCAGAGCGCTTAAAAATACAAACGTTGACAGAACTTAAGGGAGAAATAGACAACAATACAATAACAGCAGAAGACTTTAATACTCACTTTCAGTAATGGATAGAACATCCAGACAGAAGGTCAATAAGGAAGGAGAGAATTTGTGTGACACTATAAACCAAAAGATGCAATAGATATATACAGAATATTCCACCCAACAGTAGCAAAATATATGTTCTTCTCAAGTGCTCATAAATATTTCCCCAGGATAGATCACATGTTAGATAACAAAATAAGTCTTAACAAATTCAAGAGGACTAAAATCATTTCGTTTCTTTTCTGACCACAATGATAAGAAACTAGAAATCAACAACAGAAGGAAAACTACAAACTTCAACAATCTGTGAAAATTAAACATTACACTCTCAAGAAATCATTGAGTCAATGAAGATATCAAAAAAGTAATTTAGAAAACACCTCAAGGCAAGCAAAAAATAAAACAGAACATCTCAAAACTTATGAAATGCAGCAAAAGCTGTACTAACAGGGAAATTCATTGCAGTGAACACCTACAATTAAAATGAAGAAAAATCGCAAATCACAACCTAACATTACACCTAAAGGGACTAGAAAAAGAAGAACAAACTGAGAACAAAGGAAGGAAATAACAAGTAAACAGAACACCAAAAACACGGGCAACACAAACGAGAATAGATGGGTGGGACTGCATCAAACTAAAATGCTTCTGAATATAAAAGGAAACAATCAGCAGAGTGAAAAGGCACCCTACAGAATGGGAAGAAATTTTTACAAATCATATATTTGACAACGAGTTAACCTTCAAAATACATAAGGAACTTCTACAAGCAATTGAAGAAAACCTAATAACCCAATTAAAAATGAACTAAGGGCTTGGATAGTCATTTCTTCAAAGAGGACATACAAAGGGCCAACAGGTATATGGAAGAATGTTCAACATCACTAATCATCAGAAAAATGCAAATCAAAACCACATAGAGGTACCAACCCACACCTGTTAGGGTGGCTCCTAAAACTGCATACAAGCCCCTGTGTCCCTGTCCTTTCGAGTAAAAGGCTTTTGCTTTAGTCTCCCAGGCCTCCCCAGAGTCTCTAAAGGTTGGTTCAAGAGTTAATAATTAGGAAATGTGAAGATGTGTAAACCAAGAATAATTGTTGGATTGGGAAACTGGTAACAATTTAGACTATAAATCAGCCACATAGCAGAGTCACTGCACTCCCATTTCCCTGAAACATATGCATAAAAATCTGACACGCATTGCTAAGTTAAAGGACTTACAGGAGGCAGACCCCCACCAGATGAAAAGGGCTGACTGCAAGCATGTAGACCCTGGACCAGCTGAAGACTGGTGATGCCAGAAGACTGGTGATGCTTGGAAATTCATCTTGATGCCAACCGATCTGAGAACTGTGCATGAGCTGATCATGACCCCTAAGGCCCCTCCCTCACACTGTCTTTAAAACTTATGTCTCCAAACCACCAACTTGAAGATGATCTTAGGACATTAATCCACCATTGTCCCAGGTTGATGGCCTCCTGAATAAAGCAACTTTTCCTTTTCTATCAACACTTGTCTCTTGAGTATTGATCTTTCTGGTTGCGAGCAGCTTAACTTGGGTTTGGTATAGGCCTTGTATGTATATATACATATAATATGTGTATATATATAAAATTTATTATATAAATATAAATGTATATATATAATGACAAATGTTAGTGAGAATGCTGGGAAATTAGAACCGTTGTACACTCTTGCTGGGAATGCAACCCTGTGCAGCTGCTACAGAAAACAGTATAAAGCAATCTCATTTTAGGGTGTTTATTCAAAAGTATTGAAATAATTCCTTTCTACATTTTAAATGAGATTAAATTAGTGTGAGGTAGATACAGTAGTGAGTGTAAGCCAGTGCTCTTGAATAAAAGAAACTACGATTAAATGCATGGAGAAGTTTTCAAAACTAGAAACACACACAAATCTCACACAAATTAAGGAGAGAACTTAGGGATGACAGAAAGTAACCGGAATGTGGATCGACTCAGAGTCACGCCTTCCGAGACGTCTCTGACAGTCGGAGTTTTGCAAGAATAGCAAGAAGTAGATGCAGAGCTGATAAAGAGATGAGTCAGAGCAAAAAAAAAAAAAAAAAAAAAAAAAAAAAAAGGAAGAGAGGCTGGTGGAGACAGGTGGAGATGTGGGAGGGTGGGAGGGGAATCTGTCCCAGTGTTGGGTAGGAGACAGTTTCTGCCCTAACACAAAGTGAGGCTTAGTCCATAAAGGATTCCTGGCAGACTAAGGAAGACATGCCTTCACGTGGGAATAAATTAAAAGTGATTCTTATATGGGCAAGGAATGAAAAATAATTCTCATTAGGTTGGTTTACATCTGACACTTTGATGACTTGTGGCCAGGTGCAACTGATGGCAGAAGGGGCAACCAAGGGCCCAAATGGTAGTTCAGCAGAACGGGCAAGTGAATGAGTGAGTGACTTACAAAAATGAATCTTAAAATGTTGCAATGAAACTTTGATGTCTCTATGATTTTGTTTAAGTTTATCAGAGATGCACCTATATGAAAGGCTCTGCTTACTGTAGAGTGATTCTGTTTTTAAGATTGAACGGACAGAAAATAAGGACATCATTTACAGATCCCAAGAGAGTTGAATAAAGTATTTTTCTTGATTTTTCCTACTGGTGTGTTTCAATTTACTTTTCATTACATTGTGTCCATCTAACAAGTGTCTTAGAAGAGCTCAGAAAGGTTGACAAGCATGCTCTACAGTGTATCACAAACAATTTACTGAGGTGTCATTACCTCTGTAAACTGATAATGAGTTGTGATGTGTAATATTATGTATCAAAATATTCTACAGAAAGTGAAACACAGACAGTTTAGGTGATTTTTTTCATTTATTCTTCAAGAATCTATCACAGCTTCTAAAAGAGAATTCTGTCTTTATGTCACAGACTACTAATTCAACAGCAACTTTTTTGGCTAAGAGAGTTTTTTATGGTTTGTGATTGAGAGGACTTTTTATAAAAGTGTAATAAATTAATTATTGAATATGCAAATCAGTGTTTTGAACATACATAAAGCAGTAATACTTATTTGCTGAACCAAAGTGTTCTTGTTTACTCAAGAAATTCACTTAAAATGTTTAAAATTATTACCTTCTCCTACTATGTTAAAATTCAAAATTAAAATGTTTGTTTAGATTCTTGGAATCAGTCACTGCTATGGACTGAATATTTGTGTCCCCCTGGAAATCATTTGTTGAAATCCTAAACCACAATGTGTTTGTATTAGGAGATGGGCCTTTAGGAAGTGATTCGGTCATGCAGGTGGAGTCCTATTGAAGGAATTAGTGCCCTTATAAAAAGATGCTGGAGAACTCTCTTGTCCGTTCCACCAATGTGAGGACACTGCTAGAAGACAGCTGTCTGTGAACCAGGAAAGGGGCCCTCATCAGATTCCAACCTACCAGCACCTTGGAATTCCCAGTCTTCATAACTGTGAGAAATAAATGTTAGGCTACCCAGTCTATGTCATTTTTGTTACAGCAGCCCAAATGAATTATGTTAGTCCCCGTTTCTTCAAAAATTCCAATCCTGCATAAGAGTGTATCCATCCTATATTCTAATATTTGTAATTGACTTGAATATGAAAAAAAACTAGTGTCTTTCCAGAACACATTTTATGTTATCAACTTTTGTAGAAAGAAAAAAATTCACTAATGGATTAACAATAATAAAATTTACTTGCGTAATCATTTGATTCCCTTTTATATTTAGCAAGGAGAATAGCTGGTTTATTGTAACTTGGTCTGCATTTATTAGGAATTAAGGTTTCGTGTCCCTAGGCGTTTTGGACACAAAAGCAGGAGCCCATGCACTGAAAAGTGTAAGCAATTAAAGCGTGACCAAGGAAAGTGTTTTCCTACCGCCAGAGAGGAGGCATTTACTCTTAGACCTTGGAAGTTATCACCATTATGGTTATTAGGAGACTCAGAGTTTTTCACACTTCAGGCAGAAAATTGAAAGTGTCTAACTGTTTCATTCTCTCCTCACATACTGAGCTCTGTGTGTTTTTGTTAAAGGAAGCATTAAACAACCTGTCAGCACATACACATTGGATTAGGGACTTTTATCATGCGGAGGGGCTCTAGCCAGTGCAGGGAGACACTATTGGAAGCTTGGAGGCAGGAAAATAATTGTAACTTAGCACTTATTATCTAGAGAAATCAACTATAGTTTTCTTCCTTAGTGTTTTATACTGCGAACCTGTTGTTTTTAATTTTCTGAGCACCGACAGCCCACAGTGCTCAAACAGTATCTCTTAATCAGAGCACAATAATTAGATAGAGCCTGCATGATATTCACAGGGGCTACATGGCACAGAAATTCACTAAATGAGTTTCTCTTCCTTTTTTCTGGTTTATCATATGACTTCTCTTATAAGTATTTTAGGGATAAATTTTATAGCTTGTTCAATCACATAAGTATATATCACATACACACACACACTTGCACACACACACAGTTACTATGACACAATGATAATATAAGAGAAGAATAAAAATCAGTAAGGGGCTGACAAGACATCTTTCAAATACAGGATATTTAACGAGGTGAAATCTTAGTTGGTTTTTAATTTCATGATATCTTTACCGGTACACACACTGAATTTCTTCTAAATCTGATTGCAGCAAATGTCTGGTTGCTCTACATCACAAGATTGGTATCAAGATTTTGGTGAGGCAATCGCTTAGAAAATGCCAATCATTTCAAAGTTCTAGGAGAAAAAGTCTTCAGAATATAGTTAATTAAAATGATCTCTGCAGCTCTATTTTGACACTCTATCCTGCCCTAGATTACAAGCTTTTCTCTCTTTTTATTAGCAAACTTCTAGCAAAAGTAACCTAAAATCACTCTGTTGCTTCTTCTATTCCATGTATTACTATTACTGGTTGATCTTTTGTAGCTTGAACATATGCTCCTTTTAGAAATGTGCTCCATCTTTGGTTTGTGTGACAACGTATTTTCCCTTGTTCTATTGCCAGTCTCTCACTCCTTACCCACGTTTGTGGGCACCTCTTCTTTAGCCCCTCAGTGATGTCGAACCCCAGTCCTTAGCTTCTCCTTGTGTCATTCTACGATCAATCTGATCAGTGACTGTGGTTCCCACTATGCCCTGTGTAGATTCCCAGTCATACAGTCATGATCTCTTGTGATCTCCGAGCCCATAAATTTTTAAAATTTATTTTTTATTGAGATAACTTTGGTTTATAACATTATATAAGTTTCATGTCAACAACATCTTATTCCTACTTCCAAGTACGCTACAGCAGGCTCATCACCAAAAACTTTAATTCTTACTCATCACCAGACAGTTGATCCCTTTGCCCCTATTGAACCCCACTCCCATCTTCCCCTCTGGTAACCACTACTCTGTTCTGTGTACCCATAGTTTGTTTTTGTTTGGTTTGCTTTGCTCATTTATTTTGTTATTTTGTTTATTTGTTGTTTCTATATTCCACAGATGAGTGAAATTATACATACTCGTCTTTCTCTGTCTGACTTATTTCACTTAGCATAATACCTTCTAGGTCCATATCTATAGTTATTCACAAGTTCAATAGCTTTCATAATCATCCTCTCATCCTTATTAATTATTCCTGTTATCTAACTTTACCAATTTTTGCCCTGTAGTCTAAACCCCTCCAATCCCATACTTCAGCTGCTATCTGAGTGAACACGACATGTTACTCCAGGTTCAAACTTCTTAAATGCTTCCTGTAGGCACCGGCATCTAAATATACAGCACTTTGTATTTTATTCAGGATCCATTATGCTCAGACTCATGCTCACCTTTCCAGTATCAAGCCTTCTTTTCAAACTTCGTATCTCCCCAGTAAATAAATAGTTTCTACTCCCATTCCAGTTTTCCTATGCTTTTCCATTACTAAGCCTGTGTGTGTGATGTGACGTTTTGTCTGCCTGTAATGACAGTGTATATATTTTCTATCTTGTGGACAGTCCATCATCCTTCAGATCTTTGCCTAACTACAGACTCTCTTACTCCCGCAAAGAGACCAGGAGGTTTCCTTTTCTGTTTTTCTGTATTGCTGCTGTGTATTTCTATTAGAGTAAACACCTAGCCTTATTAGAGATATTTGTGTGTTTCCTCAATCAATTATTATCCCCTTGAGTCTTGAGAACCTGCATTTAATTAGTGTAAGCTCACAAAAATTAAATTCTGCATGAAAACCCAATTTTTACTTGGGAAAAATATACATGGTTAGGAAATAAGAGATCAGTCCAAATCTAAATGACTAGAGATTAATTTATGCAAATTTTTAGACTCTTTTCATCCAGTCTTTAATCGTTCATTTAGAAGATGCTTACTGAGCAAGTACTATGAGACAGAAACTGTACTTGCCCTGGGGTACAGGAAGGTAAACAGAACATTTCCTACTCTTTTAGAGCTTATAGTCTGATTTCTCTAGGAAAAAGTCCGTAAAGTGTACTCATATTATAGAAGAAGTTCCATAACTCTGTTTAATGATCAATAAATATACCGCTGATGGAGCAAAGTTGAATCTACAGTAAATTCCATGTGCTTACAGTTGTATAATTTCCTTACTTCATCAAGGGCGTATGTGTCACATCAACCATGAACATGAGTTTTGTTCTTTAGGTACATTTGCTTTGAAAGTTTTCATAGTTTACATATAATCAAGTCATAACAGTTACAGTGAGTAGACTTTTACCCAGTTTGTATTACTGGTGAGAATCAGAAATAACAGCTTCCTGTATCTCCAATAATAAAAAAAATAAGAAGTTTAAATATGTAGAGTACAACGATGAATACAGTAAGATTCATAAATGTAATAAGCTATTGGCACACTTAACAAGTAGCATTAAATTTTTAAAGTAATGATCTGTAATAACATAAAGTGGAGCTAAATAGTCAATAGCATTTAAGTCAGCATGCAAGCTTTTACCCTAAAGCATAGGTTAATAATGACAACAATAAGCTAATTATCTAAATGGAAATTTAGAAGGTAGGCTGGCACATGAACAAAACTCAGTAGCGAGTATTCTTTCATTTTAGGAACTCTATGTGAAGCAGAGACTGGGCATGGACTCTGGTGCCATTTCTCAGGAAATCTTTTTGGTTTGTTATTAAGCCAACCCCTTGGATACCCAGGGAAATCACTAGTGTAGGGGTGAAGGAAAGCTCATATGCTTATTTCATTATCATAAAATATAATGCACATATATAGTCATAAGATGGAAAAATAGCTTGATACTAGAGCAATTTTGTATACCGAGAACAGTAAACTTTTAGTAACCCCTTGGTAGGATTGATTAAGACATATATGTTAGTAGAATGCAAACCTTTTTTTGAAATCATGGAGATATGGCCCCACTAACTAGGAAACTCCTAAAGTTTACCTATTTTTCTTTTTCATAGAAGTGACATAATAAATGTATTTTGTAACATTAAGAGAAATACCTGGTTTGCTCCATGTAGACCTGGAACTCCACCAATAAATACAGCCCCTGATTCCGGCAGGGGTTCTCCAGACATGCGACCAATAGATTTGCTTGCTTTCATAGTCTTCCCTAGAATAGTCAGTTCAGCCTTGCATGGATCCAATTCTTGCCTGCAACCATTTAGATAAGAAACTTATGGTTTTAGCATGCTTTGTAAAAACATTTGTTTGACCAATTATTTAAGCTATTAACAAAAAAAGAAAGATTCAAGTAAATAGATCATCTCACTATAAAACCAACAAAGCCAAAAGTAGATTAATCTGTTCTAAATTAGAAATCCTTAATGATTTAAGTACATCAAGTCAAATTTTGATAAAACAACAAATTGTAGTGATTGTCTAATGAAATAAACAAATCCTGATAATAAACAGATCTTCCTCATGAAGGACTGAAACGATATTAAAGTCTAATATTCTACTTCAGATTTTTACATTGTTAAATTTTCTATGTGTGCGAAAATTATTGTAACAGATCAGATTTAGATATGATTATCTAATGGACAATATATCTTTAGGTTGAAAACAGTAGTATTGCAGAGAGTAATTAGTTGTGGAAATACAAATCATAGCAAGAAATAAAGCAAATAAAATAAAAAAACATTAATTGAATATAACTTAATTAAGAAACTTCTAGCCATAGTTTTCATGTGCTCATTTTTTAGAAAGATGAGAAAAAGGCTTCAACAATATTTTAACATGTAAATATGCATGTCTCACTTACTCTAGCCATTTATTTAACTAATCGTGTAACCCAGGGACTAGAAACTGTGGCCAGTGGGCCAAATCTTGCCTGCCACCACTTTATAAGTAAAATTTAACTGGAATAGAATAACATAGTTCTTTACACATAATCAATGGCTGCTTTCACGGCAGAGTTGAGTAGTTGCAACGAAGACTCTAAGGCCTGAAGGGCCAAAAAACTTATCATCTTGTTATAGAAAAAGTTGATAGATTCATTATCTAATTGATTTATTTATTTACCTACCCAGCAAGTAACTTTAATTATAATCCTTTTCAATATCCACATTCATAAGACACCTATGAAATATTTACTTACCAATGTCATCCTATATTGTGAATATGGGGCATTCTGCATTGCATATACTTACATAAACTTTTTAAACCTTATTTTTATAAAAATATAGTTGATTTACAACATCATATTAGTTTCAGGTGTACAACATAGTAACTTACCATTTTTATAGATTATACTCCATTTAAAGTCATCACAAATTAATGGCTTTATTTCCCTGTGCTGTACAACACATTCCTGTTGCCTAGACATTTAATACAGAGTAATTTATACCTCTCAATCCCTTACCTCCAACCTGCCTCTCCCCCAGCACCCTTTACCTGGTAACCGCCAGTCTGTTCTCTATATGTGTGAATCTGTTTCTGCTTTGCTATATTCATTCATTTGCTTTATTTTTTAGATTCCACATATAAGTGATAACCTAAGCATAATGCCCTCCTGGGCATATAGCCAGAGGGAGCTCTAATTTGAAAAGATACATGCAACCTGATTTTCATAACAGTATATATATTAGCTAAGACATGGAAACAACCTAAATGTCCATTGACAGATGACTGAATAAAGAAGCTGTGGGATATTTATACAATGGACTACTACTCACATAAAAAAGAATAAAATAATGTCATTTGCAGCAACATGGATGGATCTGGAGATCATCATTCTAAGTGAAGTAAACCAGAAAGAGAAAGAAAAATACCATATGATATCACTCATTTGTGGAGTCTGAAAAAACAAAAAAAGAAAAGAAAAAGGAAGATACTGATGAACTTATTTACAAAACAGAAATGGAGTCACAGACAGTAAACAAACTTATGGTTACCAAAAGAAAAGGGGATGGGAAAGGATAAATTGAGAGTTCAAGATTTACAAATATGAACCACTAGATACAAGATAAATAAAAAAACAAATTTCTTCTGTATAGCACAAGGAACTATAATACCTTGTAGTAATCTATAATGAAAAAGAATATGAAAATGAATACATATATGTATATGTATGACTGAAACAATTATGGTGTACACCAGGAATTGACACATTGTAATTGACTACACTTCAATTAAAAAAGATTTAAAATAAAAATAAATAAAAATAAGCATAATACCATCTAGATATATCCATGTTGCAAATGGCAGAGTTTCATTTTTTAATTTGACATTTAATTGATTTACAATATTAGTTTCAAGTGTACCACACAGTGATTCAAAATTTTTATAGGTTTAAAGTTATAAAATATTGGCTATAGTCCCTGTGCTGTACAATATAACCTTGTAGCTTATTTATTTTATATATCTTGCCCCTCCTCTCTTCCTCTCCCCATTGGCAACTATTAGTTTGTTCTCTATATTTGTAAGATATATGGAAGCAGCCTAGTGTCCGTCAACAGATGAATGGATAAAGAAGGTGTGGTAATCACATATTTACATAAACTTTTAATATAATTAGGCATAATGAAAAGGCTAAAAATTAAATCTCTATGAACTACCATATTGAGAACATACTCAAGTAACCACTACCTAAGTCAAGAGGTGAAAATTTACTGTTAAGAGTCCCCACCCCAACACACACACACACACACAGTATCACACATTCTCCAACTTCATTCAGTGCTGTGCTTTCAATATTTATCTTCCTTATTGAATATAATAGTAATTTGTTTTTTTTTCAAGATGTATTATTATGTTGATATTTTATAAATTAGTTATTCTAGTTTTGGTATACATTTTGGTGCTATTATGAATACTGATGCTATAAACATGCTTGTATATATTGTTTCGTGAATATATATGAACTTCTGTTGGGTATTTAACAAAAATAATTTAGAGTTCTTTACACTTGGGATATATGCTCTGTTGGTTTTATTGCACTTTATTTTTCCTTCACACATTTTTACTTTCTTATAGTGTCTTTTAATGATCAAAAGCTCTTAACCTTAATGTACAGCAATTGATCAGTCTTACTTAAGGATTCATTTTTTTGTTTGTATTGTTGTTCATTTTCTACCCTATTTTTCAAAATATTATTTCACTATTGATATTTGGCTCTACAATCCACCAAGAATTGGTTTTTTATATGGCCCCAGGTATATATCAATTTTTTTTTCTCATGGAAATTGAATTGATTCAGTGACATGCATAGAAAACAACTGTCCATTCTCCACTGTTCTTCAGTATTACTTTGTCATAAATCATGTTTATATATATATATGGGTCTGTTTCTAGACTCTTTATTCTGTTCCCCTGGCCAATTTTTCTGTCTTTATACAAATACATCACTGTCTTAAAACTTACTCTAAAAATACAGTATTTAATATCCATTAGAGTATATAAATCCTCCTACTTGTTTTTTTCTCCCTCAACAAATTTTTGGCTAGAGGGGTGTGTGTGTGTGTGTGTGTGTGTGTGTGTGTGTGTGTGTGTGTGTGTGTGTTCCTGGGTTCTCTATTTTGGGGGTTGATATTTCTAGCCCTGTACCAACACCACACTATGAAATACTGATACTTCACAGTAAGTCCAGATATTTGTAAATTCTCTTCGTTCAGTTTTTTTTGATTGTAGATTATCAGATACTGTTTTCTCCTTTTATTCTTTTAATCATGATGAATTATGTTGACTGGTTTTTGAATGTTTGAAGACATTCCTGGAATACCTTAGTCATAGTGTGTGTCTTATTTATATAACACAGGACTCACTTTGTATTTTAGGGAATATGTTGACATATTGTTGACATATTCCTTAAAAAATAGAGAAGTGAATCTTGTGTTATATAAACAAGACATATGTGAGAAAGACTGTCCTTCAAATTTCCTGTCTTGTACTGCTCTCATAAAATTTTGGTTTCAAGATTATGCTGTATCTTATATTCTTTCAGAAAGTTTATGTAATATTGATGTTACATCTACCTTTCATGTATGATAGAATTTACAACTATAACCACATGGGCTTGGAGTTTTTCTTTGAATAAATTATTAAATATGGCTTTAATGTATTTAAGCAATATAACTCTAAGCAAAAAAACTCATATGTTTTTTCCCTAGGGTTTTTAAATTTAATCTAAATTTTGAAAATAATTGGTAAAAATATTTCATAATTTCCTCTTATATTTTTATTGGTGTCAGAATTCTAATGACACTTATTTTTCTTGTGATATTGGCTATTTGTATCTTTTCTCATTTTACTTGTTTTGTGGATCAACATTGGTAGAGAGTAGTAAATTTCAAAAAACACTCTTGGCAGGGTTGATAGTCACCATTCTGTTTTCTACTTTGTTAACTTTTGCTCTTTAAGATTTTCTTCCTTTAACTTTCCTTGGGGCTTAATCTAGTCTTCTGTTTCTAGGGGTTTTAATCTAATATATTGTCTCAAGGTTGTAAATTTCCCTTGAAGAATAGATTTAGCTATGTTCAACAAGTTCTATTATTTATTACCATCTGCTCAAAATATTTTCTCATTTCTTTTGTGATTTTTTTCCTTTGTTCAAGAATTATTCAAAGTTGTACTGCAAGTTTAAAAATATACTGGGATTTTCTGGTTATTTTTTATATTATACAATTTTATCAAATTTTAAATCTGATTTAAATCAGGTTTGTTCAAGGAATATTCTCTATTTGCTCTTAATTATTTGAAGTTTATTGACATAGGCTGTGTAGCCCAGGATGTGGTCAATTTTAGTAATGCTTTCATGACCCTAGAAAGTCTGTAGTTAATTTCAGTGTTCTAAATATGTGAATATGGTCATGTATTAAGTACACACACACACACACACACTTAAGCACATTTGTAGTGAATATAGCATAGGAACAATGAAATAATTGACTCATGTCTGTGATGCATGTATTTTTTTCTTAAAAAAAAAACTACATAGATTTTTTTTTCATCCTTTTATCTGTATCATGATATAAAGTTAATAGAGTAAGACTAGGTGTAGCCAGGCAGCCAATTTAAGGCTTTGATGAAGTTTTGAAATTTTTTTAAAAGATCAGTGATGCTCTCTATATTAAGAACATGGGAGAAAAATGTGTTGAACATTTTTAGAATCCATTTGATATTCTTGCATTCTGTATTTAGAAGCAAACTAGCTTTCTGGGTTAATTACTACTTACAATTCAAATGTTAAAAATATCTTAGGGAGGTTATAGCTTCCAGGAAGTTAATCATCAAATGATAAAAAGGAAAAGCACAACTAATTTTATCCCAATATAAATTTTAATATTTGGAAAAAAACCTCATACTGTTTTGTGATATTAAAATAGCAATAATAATTTTTCACTAATATTTTCTTAATAAACTCATTCCCCACATTTTGTGAAGCAAATGATACACATTAAAATATTGAGTATGTTTATTTGCCCTTTGATTACACTAACTCAAAGGGTAACTTTAAAATAATATATATGTACTCAATTGTTTGTTTCCTGACTTCAGAACTAGCATAAATTCATTATTAAAAAATTAGGAAAAAAAAGAAACTTATCCAACATGGTTGTTAAAGACAAAACAATAGGCTCAAAATGGAGTCACTTATGCTAGGCTCGTGTGTTGCCAAACCAAGACTTAATTAACTTAATTGGAGGTTTGAGATGCCCAGAAATGGAATCTTAAACCAGTCAATGAGGAATTAACTAACTAGCATTCATTAGGTATCTGCCTCATGACACCCTTATGAGGAAGGTAAACTTGCAGCAACCAGTCTACTTTTTTGCCTTGTGACTTCCTTGTTTCTGCTCCCCTCTGTCTGTAAAAATCTCTTCCTTTGTATAAATCTTTGGAACTTCTTTCTAGCTGCTAGGTTGAATGATCCATGATCTATGAATCACTGAGAAAGCCAGTAAGATCTTTAAAATTTACTCAGTTAAATTTTATTTTTAAGCAGTCAACTAAAGTAATAACTTTGAAATTTTGTCAAATAATACCAGTAAAATATAGCTCAATGGCTGTATCTTCATTAAATTTTGTGATCTGCATAATTTCTCTTAAATGACTACATAACCTGTTGTTGGATACTTACTTTCTAAGATTTAGAAATGATACATGCTTATGTGGCTTGTGAAAGTCAATATAACCTTTTTAAAATTATTTTTTTAGGAAGTATTCTTAAAATTGAATTATTGAATCAAAGCATTGGCAGTTTTAGGGATTTACCATCAAATTGCCAAGTTACACTGCAAAAACTATTCCACTCAGCACTGTTAGAGTGCTGAAGTTTTTGTTTCATTTTACATTTATATTCATATGATAAAATCTATCAGTTTTTTCAATATATTCTCTGCATGAAAAACTCTTCCTGTTGAATAAACAAATATTTGCTTATATTTTATACTTATGAGCAGATTTGAAAGTCACCAGCACTTCACAATAATATTTTTTTAAATTTAAATTTTTGACCATCTTTATGTCATTAAATATTTATACACTGTCTGAAGGGGAAGACTTACCATTTTATACAATTCAACCTAGAGGTAATTGCATTATACGATAGAATTTACATTCGTTTTTTAAAAATTTTTATGTAAAATAGATTTTTTAAATTAAAGTATAGTCCATTTACAATGTGTTAGTTTCTGGTATACAGAATAGTGATTCAGATATACATATATAAATTCCTTTTCATATTCTTTTTCATTATAGGTTATTACACAATATTGAAAAGTGTTCCCAGTATTTTATGTATGCAGCATATATTTCTTCACCTCATATTTCATAGTTTTTCAGTGTGATATTTGAAACCAATTATACTGCTTTAATTATTGTAGTGGTTCAACTTGTTTTAATGTTTGATATGCTGAATATTGTCCCTTATAACTCTTTTTCAAAGACTTTCTTGACTTTCTGACATGTTTATCATTGAAAATATATGTTTTATTACAAAAATTGTCAAGTGGCACTTTTATTAAGAATAAAAGTTAATTTAAATTCCAAAATTTAAAGGGCTACACATGTATCAATACATATACCCACAGTACCTATATGTGCACACACACCTGCATATATACGTGTGTGTCTTTATTATCCCACATTAGAAATTTTTATTCCAATGGGAAGAAACAATTCTACCTTTTTTTCCCTTTATTTAACCATCTGTGCTTAATCCATATTCAACTGTGGCTTTTATCCTAGTGGAAGTGACTACTTAGAGGATGATAATAAGAAAAAGTGACATATATATTAATTTAATACACAATTGTACTAAGTTGTGTAGTACAGACTACAATGAAATATAAACAAATTAAAGGTAATACTCCAGAGTTGATGTCTGTGTGATTAAGGTGATTAGGATAAGAAAACAAAAGTGTAGTAGTATACCACAGAAGTGGGATTTTGAGTGAAGGTGAAAGCTGGAAGAGGAATGAATGAAGTGGAGTTCTAAAGGCTTTTTTGGCTTATAGTTGAGAAGGCAAATTCATTTCAATACCAGACCTTTAAGCATCTCTACTTTGAGAAATGAGACATGCTACATTCTGTACAGAGACCGGTAGTTCATTCTCTGCAGAATGAGGACACCATGAGGAGAGATGTGTGTTGTGTTTTTTCTACATCTTCACACTTAGACCAGAGCCTTGTATGTGGTAAACACTGCAGAATGTGCTGAATTTTGAACAGTTCTACAGGACACTGTCTGAAATCTACTAGGTGCTTAATGGCTGACGCATTTTTCTTCTGAAGAGAGCATGTCCTCTGTTTTCCCCCAAATACAGGTATTTTATTAGAAAAGACTTCATAAAATGTTGAAAATATAAATAGGGAAATTCACAATAATGTGCATTTATCCTGGAATGAGTCATTTTTATTTTATGACGATTTAAAACTTTCATTTGATTATAGAATTTTCCTCCAAATTGAAAATGTAACATATAAACTCTTTCATGGTTTGTCTTTTCTTAATTTAATAATATGATGTAAACTTTTATGTATGTTAATATTATTCCAAACTATTCATTGTAATGAGTGTATAGTAATTGTCTATATGTTTGTACATTATTTCTAAATTAATTACAACCACTGAGTATTTGGGTGTCTTTTTCCCCAATTTTTTGACTCTTGTATGAAGCTGCAATATATGCCTGTTCCATACACCCTAATACATGTCAATATATTTTTTTAGGAAAATTTCTGGAATTTGATTTGCAGTGTATATGCTTTCTTAATATTTACATTGTATATTCCTAAATTTTCTTCTGAAATTTTTCTCAACTTACTCTCTGCAATGTTTAGTTTTATGTGACAACTTAACTAGGCTATGGTCCCCTGTAATCCAAGCACTAATGTAGGTGTCGCTGAGAAGGCATTTTGTGATGTGGTTCACATCTAGCATCAGGTGACTTTAAGTGAAGGAGATGAACCTCCATGATGGAAGTGGACCTCATCCAAGCGATTGAAAGTCTTTGAGAACAAAATTGAGGTTTCCCTGAGACAGAAGAAATTCCACCAGTGGACTACAGAGTCAGCACCTGCCCTAAAGTTTCCAGCCTGCAGGACTGCCCTTCAGACCTCGTACTTACCCAACCAGACCGCACAATCACACAAGGCAACTCCTTGAAATAATTACCCTAACGTACATCTTCTGCTGGGTCTGTTTGTTTGTTTCTCTGGAAAAGCCCTGACTCCTACAGACATTGGTACTCAGAGTACTGAGATGATGGTTTGCCCCCATGTATAGAAAGAGAAAAAACTTTCCTATTACCTCCCTCACAGTTACAGCAGTAAAGCAGTATTAATGCTGATTGAGTAAGGAATTTGATTCTTAATTGGATTTGGACTTTATAACAGTTTTTGTTAAAATCTCAAGACACATCTTTCTTAATTAGCATTAGCCACGTGGAATTTAATTCCTTAGGGAGGTTTTCTGCATGAATGGCAATGGGTCAGGTGATGGGGCTTTGACTGTCAACTCCAGTCTGCAGATGTGCCATGACCTTTCATCAGAATAAACGCACAGAAGAACTGAGGCTCATATATCATGGTGGGAAATTAATTATTTATGAACCTATCACTTTTGAGGCTTTCCCTTGAAATTTATTATGATTTTTATGATTTTAATACGATTTCTATTCATTGCCACAAAAGGGAGACTGATTCACCATCAAGACCACTATTCTCTCTAGACTAATTCTGTAGACTTTCACCTTTAAATAAGCATGGAAATTTTTCTTTCAGACTTAAAATTCTGAATTGGTTTTTCTGTTTTCAAAGCTATTATCATTTCAGAAATAAATTACCCACTGTAAATGAATACCACGACGGCATATCATCTTTTTTCATACATTTATTCCACAGAGCCGGCAGCTAAACTGAAGGAAAATAAAAGGTAAGAATGCCCGCCTCCTTCATAACAATGTAGACTGTCAGGTTTTCTTTGCCCCAAAATGCAATTCTAATATTTCATCTAGCGGGATTTTCATTTTATTCAAAAGACACACTTTTAACAGTAGTCATATCTTTCCCCTCAGGCTCATTAGAGTGGAGGCAATGCTGTTCTGACTGTGCCTGACTGAATCTAACAGGAATTGACTGAACATAGGAAAACAGTCTTGCAACGTTACTGTTTGGCCTTTGCTGATGATACAGTTTGCCTAGCACACCATGCAGTGTAAAATTCTGTCATCAAGGCTTTTTAGTGCTTTCCTGAAAATCAGCACAGAAGGTGCTTTAAAGGTCAAATGAATAGAACAGATATTTTGTTTTTGCATAATTAGAAACATATATTGAACTCTCTCCAGGACTCCCAGTGTTTGAACTACCTTTAATTGTTCTTCTCCCAAACTTGTAGTGAATTTTTTTATATTTGCCATTTGTTTTCACCCAAGTAATCATTGACAACTCTCCGCTAAATATAACCTAAAAGAAAAGTTTAGTATGTTGTAAGTTCTGTCTATTACTTTTAGGTATTCAGGGTAGGTGTCAGGAAAGGCCAGCTATTCATGGTGAACACAACAGGGATGTAGGTGAGTCCCTGTTTTATTATTTTCCTGGCTACTGAATCATCATACAGAGCAAGCTCTAAGCTTCCACGTGTGTTAGCAAACCTGGAGGGAGCACACGAAATAGGCTGATCTTGTAAATAAACAATCAAAAAGACAGCAAATAGCAAAACTACTTCATGTTGAATATCGACTCTCGGTTGGATAATTTTTTGGATTATAAAAGTCATGGTTTGGCAACTACTCTGACTTCCAGCTTACGTTTAAGAAGGTGGTTTTTAATTGACAGTGATAAACCGTCCCATAAAATCTGAACATGAGTTCTTTGTTGATTGCCTATCATATTTGTATTAAAAATAGCATTAATTTGTTTAGTCAGTCTTAAAACTATACAGAAATTACTATAAAATCAAAATAACAACTCTTGTCTTTTCAGAGAGGAGTCAGACACATGAGCTTTCCATTCACACAAACAGAAATAAAAGCTAGGCATCAATTTAAGCATTTGACACTGATACACTATTCTTTATCAAATAAATTACCCCTTTATCAAACAAATAGCCCCAAATTATAGGGATATTTTATATTCATTTGTCTTCGAAGATGATTGATTAAGATCCATCTGAAAATTGATTTTTTACATCAGATATAGGCGATTCTGATCAGAATTGAATTCAATTCTGATTCAAAAGGAGACTAATTCAATTCCTATAATATTTATTCAGATAGTTTCCATGGATGGCAGTGGAATTAATTGCTCTCAGCTTCCACTTCCCCCTCATAGCTTTGAAAAAAGGAAAATAAGTTAAACTCCCTGATTTAACACTTTGAATGGTAGATCATTGCCCAAAGAATTAAGTCAAAAGACCACCACTTGGAATTCAAGCACCTATATCCTCCAGTTCAGACCCATTTCTCTGGCCGCCCTACAAAAGGAATTTTCTGCTACACTTACGTCAGTCTCCTCACTGCCCCGCTTTGCCAAGGTTTCTCTTCTAGCCTTTCAATCACTATTCATAATCAGGCACTTACTTCAGCTTCACTTATTGCTTAAAATGGTACTAATATTTGCTGTCTGATGCCTTCTTTACCATCTAATACCACCAACAGTGTGCCATTCTTTCAGCATTCAGTTCTGTACTGCTTTCTCTGGTTATAGGATTGCTTGATATTTCCACGTTTCATCTCTCCAGTGAAAACATGGTCTCTTAATTGGCAGAGTTATGATGTATCCATCTTTGATTTCTTAATAAAACTTAGGTTTTGTCCTACTGACCTGAGAAAAATCAATTCTCCATTTGAGTGTATACATCAGCTGTGTTCCTAAAAATATACCAACTCTTCCCTTCTGCCCTTAGCGAGGGTGCGTCTAAGATGGCAGCCTTGTGGTTGACAGGGAGCCTGGATGCTGCCAGGCTCTTGGCTGCCTCTTCCTCTGGGACCACAGGTTGGCCCTGGCTGCCGTGTTAGGATTACCCTGTGCCCATGGGGCTTTCTACTGGCAAAAATAACTGTTTGCATTCCGTGAGCCAGAGTCAGATTGCCTAACAATTATGGGCAGCTGCGCAAAGAGCAGCTAAAGGTATTCCATTTCAGACTGAAAATACTCAGGCAACTGACTTGTTTTCTGGCTAATTCAAAACCAAGTATTTTTCTAGTCAATCTTTTCTTTCAGGATGTCTACTCTTAAGAAGCATGAGAAGAGACACTTTTATTCCTTTACGTCTGTTGCTAGCAGTGGCTTCGGCCTTCGCCTCCCAGCTCCGAGCTCTCCCATGCTCCGCTTCTATTGCTTGCATATGGGGATGGCTCCTCAGGCATCAAAACCTTTTTGGCTCTCTTATCCCTGCCCAAACACCTATAAATAGTCTCTCCATTAAACTCTCTTCAATTAAACTCTGAATTTAAATACAATCTGTCTCCCGCTGGGACCCTGACAGATTCATGAGAGAACCACAGAAGCTTCCTCCAAACTGCAATTAAATAATACCCTCAGGGAGAAAGCAGAAGGTTATTCCCGTTGTAAAACAACAACAGTATTAGTGGAAAAAAATCAGAGCACTTGGATGAAAAATAAGAAAGAGGTCTTGAAGTGTTAAAATATAAAGTAAAGAAAGTATCCCAAATGTTAGGACAACAGAAGAAGAGATGGAGAGTCAGTGAAGGAATATGAGAGAACTGAAGTGCCTGCCGCGGAGAGGTCCAGGGAGCGTCCAGCAATGTGAGACACACATCATTGCTGTGAGGGTTCAAAAGACGATGGGGAAAGAGAAGACACTAAATCCTTCCCCCAAATGACGGTATGTTTTGAAAAAAGGAACATAATCAAAAAAAAGAAAAAAATAAGAAAGAGGTATTGAAAATGAAAAAAAAAAAACACACTTAGAGATTTTACAAATTAATATAAGTACTGAAATAGAAAGCACACAAATTCCCTCAGAAATTATGACCAAAGATAGAAATGGAAACTCGGAGGGGAAATCTGAGGCTGGGAGACCCAGTACCTGCCGCAGAGTGAGGGGTCCATGTGGTGAAGGACAAAGGGAGAGCGCTAAGTTTAACTCTGAAATTTCAGATGACTAAAAATAGAACGATGACCCTAAAAGAGAGACATTAAGAGATATTACATGTAAAGAGATAAATATCTGAAGGTTATCAGATTTTCAACAGCAACACAGGAAGCTAGCAGTCAGTGGAGCAAGGTCTTCAAAATTCTGAGGGAAAATCGTTCACATTTTGTGTATAAAGTTATAAATGTCAAACTAAGTCTGAGGGTAGAATAAAGAGATATACAGATGTGGTAAGGCTTTCCCAGCATCTTTTGGTTAAAAAAAACCTAATAGAGAAGTTGTTTCAGCAAAAGGGAATAAAACAAGAAACAGGAAATAAGACACCCAGAAATCATTTGACCAAACAAAGGGGAACAACGGAGAGAAGTCTCATCACTAAGAGTCATGGTAGAGCTGATGAAGGGATTAAAGAAGAAGAAGAAGGAAAGAAAAAGGAGGTGCATATTAAAAATTATTTGAATAAAAAAACGGAAATTATTTACTAAGAAAAAAGTAATGAGTGGTAAAAAAGAGGAAAGATAACTGTAATATAATACTTGTGCAAAAATCAGTATGTGTCGTTCACAACGATGTTTTTCTTCTTTGCTTGTTGCTTTTCAAAACTCTAATTTATTTTGGGGGGAGGAACAGTCCAGGCAGGGCTGATGTCAGGCAGGTACCTCCTCATCCATCACAACTGGAAATCCATGATAATTTTGGAGATGAGTACATAAAAATAGCAATGTGCAGGTATTATTTGAAAGTGCAAAGGGAGAAATACAGAAGAAACTTCTAAAGATTTTAAGATAAATACCGCTGAAATAGGTAGGATTTGAAGAAGGGTTGAGTGTCCTTCTCTTTCTATTTAATTTTTAAATTACATTTCTGATCACTTTGATGCCCCCCCGAAATCAAACACAAAAATGCATTATGAATGATAGTGGAATGGGTACAAAGATAAGAACAGGCTACATGTGACAAGAAGTGGTGCAATGATGAAGAAAGGAAGGATTCTGGGTGTTGATGGCCAGCAACTACTGGTCTGTGCCCTCTGATGGCAGCCCGTGGTGGTGGTTGGAACACCTCGAGGACCATGATGCATGTGTCAATAAAGTTATGGGTAAATTTATTTCAAGCAAGAACATAGGGTGTATGTCTCCTAATACAGAAACTATGATTTCCATAAGGTCGCATTGTTTCCCCATATTTTCAATTCTGTTTTTCGTGATGCTAGGAAAAATAATAAGCTCCTTATTCAAAATGCATCGACATAACTTCTCAGAGTTGTGGCGCTGCTGGCCATGGTTATTAAGACTAGTTGACCTTCTCTCTTGCCTAACACAGAATTACTCTTGGCAAGAGCATCGGCAGGCACTGCTTATGTCACAGTGCTTTCTGATGTGTTACGTCTGAACCTGAGGCCAGTTCTGAGAATACAGTGTCCTTGTGCATTAAAGAAAAGCCCTCTCGTTTACTGGGAGGATTTCAGATGCTCATTATTTTCAGCTGCAAAGCGTAAGATTTTTTGTTGACCCATTTGGAAAGTCTGTTTATCCATTAATAAAAATTACTAGTGGTATTGTGGTTTTCTTCAAATCATAAGGCACAAGCCTAGATGTTTTTAATAGTACTTTTGTGTCTCATAAGGAAGGCCTTCAAGTGAGCCTTAGGCAAAGAGTAGGTTGTTGACAGTTCCTTTTGAAAAACTTCATTTGATTATGGTAGTCTTTTCTTTCTCTTAAATATTTAAAGGAAGCAGGCTAAAGTTTCTAGGATTCATAGAAACTATCACAGAGAGTTTTTTTCTTTTCTTTTCAATACACACACTAGTAAAAAAATGAGCTTACAGTATAAAAGGTTACTTTCAGCAAAGAGGCTCATGTTCTAACCCAAAAGCAGTTGATCTCATCTCCCCTTGGAAAGGGTCCTAGAAAACTGAATTAGCGGCAGATTTTTTTGGCCACCTTCGTACATGGGTTTCTTCAGTGTAGTGGCAGAAATCAATGGTTTCCTTAAATATAACACTCCAGGGACAGAAGAAATCAGAGCCTGGCTGAGTTCCTAGAATTTGTGTTTTTGCTTGTAGGATCATTTCTTAGCAAGTACTTTCAAAGGCAAATCCCTTTCTCTGTATTTGTAATCAAAAGGAATCAGAACCTAAAACTTGGATATGAAATTCTCATGCTTAAAGTAATTCTCATCCTTGGCCTATCAGATCTTCATTCTCTGGACTCTGGTCGATTTAACTTGGGCTAAATTAACAAGAGCAGCAGTGAACAACTCAGCTGAGCTTATTCAAATGTTTTACATTTTAGGCTTGTGGATGCATTTCTGCACAAGTTCTTCATAAGCTATAATGCCTGTTTCCCTTAGAGTAATTCATTTATTCACACATCTGTCTCTTCATTCATTCATTCATTTAGCAGCTCTATATAGTACTGAATTCCATCAATTTCTATCGCTAAGTGCTATGATGTGAGGTCTACTTTATTTCTGTCTCTCTGTGTTGGATTTTTTGAGACACCGACGGTATATCTTACATATTTCTAAATCCTACCTGGGTACATGGATATATTTCCAAATATTGCCCAGCCTAAAATGGTTGCTTCTAAGTAAAAGATAATGGTAGGTAAGAAACAATATTCGTGTTGATGATAACATAATGATAATAGCTAACACTGATTAAGTGATTACTAAAAGCTTTTACCTGTTTTGGATTTTTACTGCTCAATACACCTAGTAAAAGCTTAGAAGTTATGGGACTTGCCTAAGTTGTACAGCCAGTGATGATGAAGGTGTAGAACTTTCGCTGTCCAGCTTAAGATTGCAGGCCTTTTGAGAGCACGTTGTACATGCCTGAGATCACAGTGACACAGTGGTAACTGGACTGTTCTGCTCCTGCATGTTCCTGAACACAGTGGCATCACAAGTTGAACTTGATCCATTTCTAAGAAAAGTTGTATACCTCTACTTATAATTTTAAAATGGTCAGTCACAAAGATAATTGCAAACATTTGGTGAGTACTTTCTATGTGCAAGGCCCATACGGTGCACTTCAGGGTGTGAACCGTGACCCTCTGCTGTGGGTACCATTATTTCTCACATTTCACAAATGAAGGAGGTAAGTTTCTGATCTGTTCAGTAATAAACATAGGGTCTCACAATCAGTGACAGTATTAGGATTTGCTTCTAAGTTACTTGTTTCCAGAAACCTACTTTTTGGTATAGCATTATACTTCTCTAATACCAAAAAAAGTAAAACTATCCATGCCTGATCAAAATAGGCTGTTGAGATCATTTTTGTTGTTATTTTCAATTGACTAATTGACAATTTTCATGCAATCAAAATACAGTGGAGTTCATTTAAAGTTGCTTTTTAAAAATAGGATTTAGTTGTACCTTAACTATTGTTTGAAAAAGATGAAAAAAATAATTCTTCAACTCTAGCAACAAATGCAGTCTTGTAACTATTTGGATATTGACACTATTCCAGTGAAAATACTTATTACATCCAGTTTTTAAAAAATATTTTCCCGCAATTATTTGGATTCCGTGGTGGTGACTTGGGAGCAGTTCCAGGGGAGACAAGAGAACCTACCCTTTCCCATGGCTCCCAATTCAGCTCTCAACCAGGGAAGCCCCACCTTTAGTTATTTCCTACCATAGCTACCCATATAAAATCCTATTTATTAAAATATATCCATTGAGAAGTAGAATGACTATTCCAGTTATTCATAATTGAGCACACAGTACAAAGGATTATATATTAAGGTGTGTGCTTTAAGAAATCTTGTGGTAATGTTTTGGAAATCATAACCTTGTGATTTTCAAACAGCACCCCCATGATATTTCTTTCTTATAGGATGGAAAGCACTAGGTGAGTTTCTTTCTGTCTTGAGTCTAAAGAAGTCCTAGATTCTGCCTTCTGTGTAATGTAATGAGCAAAATCAGGTAAAACCAGAGTATCTCATGTGAGGCTTGTTGACCTAATGGCTTCAGTGCACTTGACCACCTGCACCACATGGGCCTTGGCACTGTGATGAAAGCACAAAACACAGTGCAGGGGTGGTGGGCCCTCATCGATGGAAATTGTTTTTCTGTATCTCATCATAATGGAGTATAGGAATGGAAATAAAGTTGTAGAAAATAAAATTTTATGTCTTGAATACATATGATTGGCTGAGATTCTTATTTGCTACATTTGGAAAAGAATGCCTGGTGGTGCTGATGGAGGTGGAACTGTTCCTTAACATGAAAAAAAGAAAGAAGTTTCACCAAATTCCCGTTTCCTATCATCTTCTCTCAATACCGGTTCAAAGTTAGACTTTTCTGCTGATTGAAGACTTCAGCAAGGTAGCAGGTTACAAGATTAATGTTCAAAAATCAGTTGCATTTCTTTACACTAACAATGAATCAACAGAAAAAGAAAGTATAGAAACAATCCCCTTTAAAACAGCACCCAAAGTAAAAAATACCTGGGAATAAATCTAACCAAGGAGGTGAAAGAATTATACACAGAAAACTATAAACCATTGATGAAGGAAATTAAAGAAGACCTTAAAAAATGGAAAGATATCCCATGCTCTTGGATTGGAAGAATCAATATTGTTAAAATGGTCACACTGCCCAAGGCAATCTACAGATTTAATGCAATCCCTATCAAATTACCCAGGACATATTTCACAGAACTAGAACAAATCATAATAAAATTTATATGGAACCATCAAAGACCTAGAATTGCCAAAGCATTACTGAAGAGAAAGAAAGAAAGAGGCTAGAGGAATAACTCTCCCAGACTTCAGACAATACTATAGAGTTACAGTCATCAAGACAGCATGGTATTGGTACAAAAACAGACATATTGACCAATGGAACAGAATAGAGAGCCCAGAAATGAACCCACAAACCTTTGGTCAACTAATCTTTGACAAAGGAGGCAAGAATATACAGTCTGGAATAAAGACAGTCTCTTCAGCAAATGGTGTTGGGAAAACTGGACAGCAGCATGTAAAACAATGAAGCTAGAACACTCCCTTACACCATACACAAAAATCAACTCCAAATGGATCAAAGACTTAAACATAAGACAAGATACAATAAACTTCCTAGAGGAAAACATAGGCAAAACATTATGTGACATACATCTCAAAAATTTTCTCCTAGAAGAAATAAAAGCAAGAATAAACAAATGGGACCTAATGAAACTTACAAGCTTCTGCACAGCAAAGGAAACCAGAAGTAAAACGAAAAGACAACCTATGGAATGGGAGAAAATTTTTGTAAATAAAACCGACAAAGGCTTGATCTCCAGAATATATAAGCAGCTCACATGACTCAATAAGAAAAAAATAAACAACCCAATCCAAAAACAGGCAGAAGACCTAAACAAGCAATTCTCCAAGGAAGACATACAAATGATCAAAAGTCACATGAAAAAATGCTCAATATCACTAATCATCAGAGAAATGCAAATCAAAACTACAATGAGGTATCACCTCACACCAGTCAGAATGGCCGTCATTCAAAAATCCACAAATGACAAATGCTGGAGAGGCTGTTGAGAAAGGGGAACCTTCCTACACTGCTGGTGGGAATGCAGTTTGGTGCAGCCACTGTGGAAAACAGTATGGAGATTCCTCAAAAGACTAGGAATAGACTTACTGTATGACCCAGGAATCCTGCTCCTGGGCATATATCCAGAAGGAACCCTACTTCAAAAAGACACCTGCACCCCAATGTTCATAGCAGCACTACTTGCAATAGCCAAGACATGGAAACAGCCTAAATGTCCATCAACAGATGACTGGATAAAGAAGAAGTGGTATATTAATACAATGGAATACTATTCAGCCTTATAAACTGACAACATAACGCCATTTGCAGCAACATGGATGTCCCTGAAGAATGTCATTCTAAGTGAAGTAAGCCAGAAAGAGAAAGAAAAATACCATATGAGATCGCTCATATGTGGAATCTAAAACAAACAAACAAACAAAGAATCAAACAAACAAACATAAATACAAAACAGAAACAGACTCATAGATGTAGAATACAAACTTGTGGTTGCCAAGGGGGTGGAGGGTGGGAAGGGATAGACGGGATTTCAAAATTGTAGAATAGATAAACAAGATTATACTGTATAGCACAGGGAAATATACACAAAATCCTATGGTAGCTCACAGAGAAAAAAATGTGACAATGAATATATATATGCTCATGTATAACTGAAAAATTGTGCTGAACACTGGAATTTGACACAACATTGTAAAATGATTATAAATCAATAAAAAAAACTTTAAAAAAAAACAAAGTTAGACTTTTCTGTGGTTTGATTATGCAGCCAGTAAGGAAAGATGAGGCACACAGTGGTGGTAAGAAAGAACCATGGACAGTTCAGGACCAAGGCCAGCAGCCTTTCTGTTCCAGAAATGGCTGGATAAATAGTGTGGAGTCCCCAGGGTCTCACCTGAACTGGGAAAATGCAAGATCCATCATATCAGCCCAGTCTGTGACTACAATTTGGACCTTTTCTACTCCTCCCATCCCAATTCTTAGAAGGCTCATCCTAGCCAGGTCTTCATAAATCCTTCTCTCACTAGACTATTACATCACAGGTGGTTATCACTTAAGGGGAGGGCAGTCGGGGAGGTTGTTATTTCCCATCAGTTCATTTTATGGACTAAGACCGAAATGTGTAAGTGTTATTTTTCCTTATCTTACCTAGGAAATTTTTCTTTAATTAAGATCATTTTTCTAGTCAGGTCATGCTGACAAGTACAAATTTATCTTGATTCATGAAGCATTTAATGATAATCCACTTTCTAAATCCTAAATAAAATCAGTGTGTTATTTACTCTTCAAAAAAATTCAAAATATTCAAGCTAACAGTTTGTTTTCTTTCTTTCCCCAAGTCTAGGATAAAAATAAAAAATAATTTACTCATTCTTTGTAATGATCATTTGGGAATTGCATATTACACTTTTGAAATAGTTCAAGAAGTATGAATGTGTGTGTGTGTCTGTGTGTCTGTAGACAAGTGGTTCTCAATGGGGATGTATGATTTTGCTCTCCCTTCTCCCCAGGAATATTTGACAATGTCTAGAGACATTTTTGGTCCTCACAACTGAGTGAAGGCATAGATGCCAGGATGCTGTTAAACATCCTTGTTCTGAAGACAGAACCCCACAACAAAGAATTATCCAGCCCAAAATGTCAATAGTGTTGAGACTGAGAAATTCAGGTGTAGATTAGGGACAGGCTTTTCCAATAAGGAGATTAAATCCAGTGCCCACTGAAGGGAAGACTTCATGTTGCCTGAAACCAACTTCCTTGTTTGGGAACAGGTGCCCAAATAGCTTTATTTGACAAATTAAACAAGAAGAGTGTAGGGCATTTGTGCAGTGCTGACAGAGGTTTGAACAAGCCTACCCCTATCTGAGCACATGTACACATCTGCTTTATTTGGTAGCAAGAAATAAGGGCACTGGAGGGAGGATCACACTGCTGTTCCCTGTGGGCTGAGGAAGGAGACCGCTGATCCCCTTGCTCCCTTGTGGTCTCGGGAACTTGATCAATGGGAAGGTTGGGAAGTCTCAGGGATGACACACCACACTTGCTGCTGTGAATGCTCTACTGATGGATTGAGGGCAAAATATTTTCCTAGCATTGTCTTTGATTCTTGCCTTGCTTTTTTTTCCAAAAAAAATCCTGTCTCAGGATCTAATCCTCACATGATTATCATCACATCAGTGCAACAAAACTTATTAATAAATTGCTCTTAATTGTTCTTACAACGATGGAGCAAGAGGTTAATTACTATGAACATATATCTACGGTCACCTTGTGTTGCCCTTGGTTTGATATTCCTGTCACCTCACAACTGGATCTGAGAGTACCCATTGCTTTCATTTGTAGTGTAGCTTTTCCCTCCAGGATAATAATGTGCATAAGAAACAGTTCATTTTGTATTTGGTAGACTAGGTAACATCTTATAATTTTCTTCTAAAATGTAATACTTTGCTCCTAGAACTATAGGCATATAAAGTGCTTTCTTTTCTTTCTTTCTTTCTTTTTTTTTTTTTTGATAATTTGGTTCTGACAATGTAGAAGCCTATTTTAAAATATTTTATTCATTCATTCATTTAATCCATCATTCAATAAACATTTATTAATTATTCTGCAAAGCAATTTGTTAGGTCCTGAGAATATAAAAAAAAGAAAAAAGCAAAGCTCCCACTCTCAAAGCACTCAGCTTTTAATTTTAGAATATTTTCTCTGAAAGGATTAATCATTATTGATATGAAGTCTGATTGGAAAGGAAGCCGATCCAATCGTGTAACTACTTTCATTTCAAGTAGGTTGTCACATGCTATACATAACAATTTGAAGCCATCAGATCCAGAACATTAAGCAATTTCATTCTCTGCTTGTAAAATCAATGTCAATTCCAAATTCAGACAGCTAACCATTTTGACTGTAAGTTTAGGCATATATCACACACTATTTCTAATTAGTCTTAATTGCTGACAGAAGCGTGGGAGGTGGTATTTCCTAACATAATAGAATTGTCATGCTTTTTGGGGTTCCATGGTAATCCCTACAGAGGAACTGGCTGACTTTAATAGATGTGCTACAAAAGCAGATTCTCTAGAGCCACCAGCTGGGTCACTAATGACAAGCACTGTGTAGTTCTGAACAGGTTGTGTGCTTTAGTTACTTTCAAATATACTTCACATGATTGCTTGTTTAGGTCTTCTGCCCATTTCTGGATTGGGTTGTTTGTTTTCTTCTTAAGTCATATAAGCTGCTTATATATTCTGAAGATCAAGCCTTTGTTGGTTTCACTGGCAAAAATTTTCTCCCATTCCGTATGTTGTCAAAACTATGATGAGGTATCACCTCACACCAGTCAGAATGGCCATCATTCAAAAATCCACAAATGACAAATGCTGGTGAGGCTGTGGAGAAAGGGGGACCCTCCTACACTGCTGGTGGGAGTGCAGTTTGGTGCAGCCACTGTGGAAAACAGTATGGAGATTCCTCAAAAGACTAGGAATAGACTTACTGTATGACCCAGGAATCCTGCTCCTGGGCATATATCCAGAAGGAACCCTACTTCAAAAAGACACCTGCACCCCAATGTTCATAGCAGCACTACTTGCAATAGCCAAGACATGGAAACAGCCTAAATGTCCATCAACAGATGACTGGATAAAGAAGAAGTGGTATATTAATACAATGGAATACTATTCAGCCTTATAAACTGACAACATAACGCCATTTGCAGCAACATGGATGTCCCTGAAGAATGTCATTCTAAGTGAAGTAAGCCAGAAAGAGAAAGAAAAATACCATATGAGATTGCTCATATGCGGAATCTTAAAAAAAAACATAAATACAAAACAGAAACAGACTCGTAGACATAGAATACAAACTTGTGGTTGGCAGGGGGGTGGGGGATGGGAAGGGACAGACTGGGATTTCAAAATGTAGAAGAGAAAAACAAGACTGTACTGTGTAGCACAGGGAAATATATACAGGATCTTGTGGTGGCTCACAGCAAAAGAGAATGTGGCAATGAATGTATGTATGTTCATGTATAACTGAAATATTGTGCTCTTCACTGGAATTTGACACAACATTGTAGAATCACTATAACTCAATAAAGAAATGTTTAAAAAAGTATACGTCACATGAACATAATTACTTCTGACTATGTTAAGTGCAATAATTTTATGGAAGAAAACTTTTATTTCAGTACTTGGCCTTCCACTCTGAATTCCTTTTAAATGCCATCCTAAAATTTTTCAACCATTTGAATAAAATGAAGTTTCCATTTCAATGAGAAAGTTCTTCAATAATTAACACACACCTCAACTGTAAAATATTACAGGTAAAGTTTGACTCAAAGTTAAGACAAGTTAGTGATTTCATCTGTTTAAAATAACCATAGCAATGATAACTCATCTGAATCAGCTGTTTCCAAATTTGGGGCGGTTTACAACCTAAATGCATACAGATACAAACACATCCAGTAAATTGCATATGCATCTGTTACAAAGTTTAAAAAAAAGGAAGTGTTTTTAAGATATTTGGAAAAAACCCGACTCAAAATATTGCTGGTATCATTATTGATATTTTGTTAAGTGCCTCTAATGCATCAGACTTTTACCCAGATTAATGTAAAGATTGTCATGTAATTCTGGAGAAAATGTGTGGGACTGAGTCTAGGTAGCTGGACTTCTGATTTCTATGGCAGCTCCAAACTACTTTTGCTTTATTTCAGTCAACCCTGCCTCTTCCTAAGACAAGAGGCATGGCTCAGTCTGTGATTTCCTGCCTTAGCTTGGTAATTTTCTCTGCTCTTCAACTTTGAGATCCTGGCAATCTTTGAGATTTGATACCAAGGTTTATTCCTGCCTCTCATTCATTATTTAATACTTATTTACTAATGGACTGCTTATGTTCCAGATACTGACGTAGGTGCTAGGAATGCATTCAACAAGACACAGGACAGACAAGTCCCTGAAACCATGAAATTCATAGTCTTTAGTTAGGAGTACAGATAACCAAGGAATAAAATGAGTGATATCCAATAAAATGGTGCTATGAGAGGCAATACTTAGGTAGAAAGGCTCTAGGCAGTTTGGGAGGGTCTGCCTAAAGAGGAGACTGAGTAATGAGACGGGGGCCATCTGGGAGGAGCAGTGTGAGAACAGGGAGGAGGGGGAGTAGAGAAAGGGACAGGCTGCTCCAGTCCCACAAATATCCTAAAGCAGAAAAGCATCTGGAGAGTCCAGGAGTGACAGGATGTCACAGTGAGCCGACACTGGCAGGTGTCAGGGGAGGGAAAGGAAAGTGGGTCAGAGCCCAGCTGTGCAGGGTGGTGACGGGAGTCCACGGAGTCTGTATTTTATTCTCAGAGTGAAGGTGAACCACTGACGACACTTCAAACAGAGGTGACTTGAGACAGTATACTCTGAAATGCCCTGTCCAAAGCCTGATGAATGTTTAGAGCTGGGCAATGGAGAACTGCATTGGTCTAGATAAAAAATGATAGAGACTTGGACCAGAATATTACGAGAGAAGAGAGAGAGAAATGGGCAGAGATAATATGAAATTGGAAAGAACTTCCTGATACGCCTTGGAGGTAAAGAATAAAACAATGGGAGAGGTCAGAGATGACTCAGTACACAAGAAGGCAGCACTGATTTGCTGAGATGAGAAAGGCCAGGAGAGGGGTGTAGAGAGGGAGGTGGGTTGGTAGGTGTAGGGCACTAAGAATTTTATTTTAGAAATGTTACATTTAAGGTACAGGTGAGACTTACAAGAGGAGATATCAGGTATGTGTTTGGATAAATGAGTCTGGGATTTGGAAGAAAAGTTTAAGCTGGAATCAGTGAAGAAGAGGAAGAAAAATTGGCCATCGAGATAGGGGAGATATCCCAAATTTACTCTTTTCAAAGCAGAAAGAGAAAATGATTTCAAGAAGAAAGAGTGTTTTCACTGAAAGGCATAGTACAGTGAAGGCAGAAAAGCTGTTGGCTTTTCTCAGCATGACGGTCACAAAGGGTGATGACTATCTTGCTGTGCATGAACAGTACTGGTTTATAATATGTTGTCCTGGAATAATAATCAACAGAACCCTTTTCGCTCTAGAAGACAATCTGTTTGCAGGATCAAACTCCCTAGTTACAGGTGATACTAACAAAAGCTGTGTCAGCTGTGGGACCATGGAAGTCGGATTGGATTGAAGAGTAAATAGTGGGTAACAAAATTGGAATCCCAAGTGTAGCAAACTTTTGAGATGTTTGGCCCTCAAAATAAAGGAGCTGAATAAAGCAACACAAGATCTGGAATGGTGTTGCAGTGAGGGTATCTTTAAAGACCACTCTTATTTTGGGGGCAATGGTCGAGCAATAATATAAGAAAAAACGTTGACAGAGAGAAGGGTACAAAGGGAGCAGCTGGCCCCTGACAGAAGTGGGTCAAGTCCTCTAGGAAGAGGGGTACACTATTTCCTTTAAGGTCTTTCCTCTGACTTCCATCTTTCTCTCATAAACTTCCTGTTTCCCCCATCAGCCACTTACCCCGCCATAGTTATCCATAGTTAACCCAGAAGTTTCCAGCTATGCTTAACTTTTTGAGTTTTCTAGGATACACTTCTTTTGTTTTTGACAATTTGAGAACCACTATCTCTAATTTGTGCTAATTTGGTCAGTTCTCTGAAAGAACCATTTTACAAGCTATCCGTATACTGTTCCAAATATCATTTAATAAAATATTGCAAACATTTAATCTTTTTCTAAAAAAAAAATAAAGCTTTTTTTAGCTTAAATTTCGGCAAATCATTAGCATAGTGTTTCTTTGCAGGAGCATGATAATTAGTCATTAATGATTTGTTTCCCCCAGAAATAAACACATCAAACAGGATTATCGAGTAATTAACATTTCAATGGTTAAGAATTTTTCTGCTACTGAATCTCTGGATGCAGCCGTAATATATTCACTTCTAATGGCATGTGCTGATCAATGAGGTTTAACAATGAAAGCAACCTGCAAGGTCGCACAGAGAGTATGCCAAAGCAGCACATAACTGACGGCTTTAGCAAATGCCAACTTGGGGAGAGATTCATGTGTACAGTGTAAATGGTATTTGCACCATATCACACCATGTGGGCTCCAGGGAATGAACTGTGAAGACCCTTTTGACAAGATGTCTCACTTCCCAGTTATGGTACTGCTTTAAAACACAACTTTGCAATTGTCCTATTGACTTAACTTGAAACTTGCTATCTTTAATATCATTTGGTTATAAAAAAAGACCATACTAGAAAAAGATACTGGACTTTTTGAGAAAGTTTGATGTCAAGAGAACTTACACATTTTAAAACTTATAATACACAACTAAAGAAAGAAAATACAGTGGTCCCTTGGTGACCATGGGAGATTGGTTCCAGGCCCGCACCCCCACCATGCCTCGCACCAAAATCCACAGATGCCCAAGTCCCTTGTGTAAAATGGCTAGTTCAGAGGGCCCTCTGTATACATGTGGGTTCTGCATCTGCGGATTTGGAAGCCGACTATACACGCTTGACTTTTGATTCTGAATTCATTGTAATGAACATACAATGAGAATTCACATTAAAGGAATGCATTAGTTATGCCTCTGAATGAATCCCTTTCCACAGAATCACTTTCCATTATTAGAAGCACCTTTAGAAATCACACTTAGAGAAAACAATCATTTTCAACTCGTGAAAGGAATCTAAAAAATATTTGTGAGAGGATGTAGGTGTTAGTTTTCGGGAATAATATGATGATTATTTTAGACATGCTTTTCAAAAGTGAGTTCACCTCCCGGAACCACACAATTGACTCCCAACATTTGACTTTCCTGACATTGATTTGGTTAGTTAATTACACTGTGGTGGTCAACTTAAAAAAAATCAGAAATGTAAAGATTTAAATTCAGTGTATCATGTATCTAGCATTTCAAAATGCACCCGAAAGAATCATAGTTCTTCAAGTTTATGAGAATTAAAATTCATCATTCAACAATTACCTTCAATATTGCAAGTTTCTCTTAATAAAACAGCCCTAATCTTTATTTTTATATTTACACTCAAATATTTAACAGAAAGGTTCTGCAAAATCATGACTGGTAACCTTGTTTTATCCATTTTGGTGAGATACCTGTTTACTCTCCATATTCTTATGTGTAATATTTAAATTATGAACTATTGGCTTTCAGTTTGTTTTCACTTATGTTTATATTAGCATAAGAGACAGAGTTCACTTCTTGGCAAGTTATGAGGAAACTGAGGGAAGCCAGAAAGACAGACTGTGAGTCATGCTGTATATTCAGCAGCAGGAAAATTCAAGTAGTTGGAATTTTCAACTCTAAGTCTTCATATTAGCTCCTCTCTTATCAGGAGGGAGCACAAATCAGCATCCAAATCAAGGCAGATATCAGGGCAAATTAAAGACCATAGGTGACCCGTGGTCACCTACTGAAATCTATACTGATGCTCCCATAGCCTTTGCTTCCATAGATAGTTGTGCCTCTAAAGAATCATGCATTCGATGCCCCAGTAGTCATCACTGAATTGTCGTGACTCAGCCATCACTTCTAACTCACTAAGAGCATGCATTTGGAAGGAAGAGCCCGACTCTATGATTGTGTCTATTTCTAGCCTGTAATACTATCTTGTTTTAAAAAGTGCTTAAAATGTATTTTAAAATTATTATTTTTTTCTGAAAGAGAAGGACTCAGGCTTTTGTCTTTTGTGTACTTTGAGGTTTTGTATCTCGGGTGTGTGGTAAAACACCTGGATGTGATACCTTCTCCATAAACACACGTGCACATAGCTACCATACGCTCAGTACCTTTCCTGAAGTTAATTTCAGTAATTATGTAAAAGGTAATATGTTTTCAGATATTCAAGTAAAATGATGGGAAATATCCTACTTTAAAATGGTTAGTTATTTTAACTAATGTTTTAAAATAGTTTCTAAAAGGTAATTGGTAATCAATTTGATAGAGTATGTATAAATTGTATAAATTAAGTTAAATTTGTACAAGTTAAGTTAAAAATTATAACTCTAAAAATGTTTAATTCCTAATTGGATTAACTGATTTATGTGGATTACACTTAAAATTCTCTTTCCAAAAATAAATGACAACATTTCGCTTCTATTTACTATATTTTGTATTGAATATATACCTATACCTTGGGAAAAAGAAAAGAAAAGTAGATTTATGTTATAAGCACATTTTGCTGAGTCTATAAATATTATTGTGGAATTAAAATTAATTGTTCATTCTTTATTTTATTTAAGTTGAAGTAAAATCATTATTCCATTGGCATGTTTTGCTTGATGCTACTGACAGTGGTTAATGAAAAGATTAATGAAATAATGTGCACATTTCATTAGAGGAAAAAAATCTTTATTTTTTGGAAAGTGGTTAAATAGTCTACTTCTTTCTTTTTCTACCTCACTGATTTTTCTGGTACTCTGAGCCAAAGCATTCCTGCTCTGTTGACAAGTGTCAAGACCTTGGCTTTGTTATTAATGTCTTCAAAGCACAAAACTTTGATGCTTACTATAATAGCAATGTTCCAATTGTCTTTGTGTATGTGTATGTACATATATACAGCAGTGTCTTTTTATATAATATATAATTATATATAATTCATATAATACAATATATACATACACACTTGTATAAAATAAGTTATTTATTTCAAACTGCTCTACGTTTTGAATGCACATCTGCTTCATTTTCATAATATTTTCTACCACTCAAACAGATAAGAAGATCAAGATTTATAGTGTGAAGATAAAATAATTTATCATTCCTGGCATTGTGTAACCACACTTTAGGTAAGACAGTTATCTGCTGGGATAATTTAAGTCATAGAAAGACAATGGAATGAAACAATTATTTGTAACAGGTAATATGAAATTGTATGTATTTTTGAGTAAGTTATAATTACTTAATAAGTAAATAGTATATATATTAATTTCTATTTTCTTCATATAAGCAGTGCCATGGTTAAAAGAAACATAAATACTGTGCTTCAAATTAAACTATTAAGTGTTACGAATTTTGTTTACTGATTATTTTTTGTCTTTATCTCTAAAGGTAGACAATTATCTTACTTTCTCTTTTAGAAATATTTCTTATCTTGTTTTTACACACTGTTTCAGCTCATTTCTCTTTTTCCTGGGTGCAGAGCTAGAAAACCTTTCCCAGTTTCTTTTGCCAATAAGCGTGTTTGCATGACAATGTTCTAGCCAATAGAATGCCAACAAAAATGAGACATGCCACTTCTAGGTCTGCCCCTTTCCTCCCATTAAACCATCCACCCATTCACTGCCATGCTGACTGGAGAAGACTCATGTTTTCAGCCAAAAACACATTTAAACTAACATAAGTTGAATAAGGTTGAACAGATGAACTCTTTACAAAGATATAGTCAGGGGCTAGAGCCACGTGGATAGTATGGTATTCCTAGACCACAACATAGCTGTTCTGATACCACTTCTGTGAGTAAAGGCCACCGGGAAGAAAGGAGTCATCAATCAGGAGCTGAGATCTGCACGAGAGGGACTGAGCCAGCCCTTGGGACACCACACAAAGGCCAAGGGGATATATATCCTGTTGCCATTTACTTGTTTCTGGAATTTCCTGCCAGTGTTCCCCATTGATAGAACCCTAGAGACAGCTAGAGGACAAGGCAGTTTGTATTGTTTGCTAGGGCTGCCTCAAAAAAGTCCCACAGACTGGGTGGCTTGCATAAATGACATTTATTGTCTCACAACTGTGCAGGCTAGAAGTCCAAGATTGAGGTGCCAGCAGGGTTGGTTCCTTCTGAGGCCAATGAGAGAAAGAAGTGTTCCACGTCTTTCTCTTCGGCTTGTAACCGACCACCTTCTCCCTGTGTCTTACATTGTTTCCCCTCTGTGTGTATCTCTCTCTGTGTTCTAATTTCCCCCTTGGATTAAGGCCACTCTAAGGACCTCAGTTTAACTTGATTACACCTTTAAAGACTCTATCTTCAAATAAGGTCACATTCTGAGATACTGGAAATTAGTACTTCAAAACAGATTTTGTGGAGACACAATGGAACCCATGACAGGTCAATTTCAAAGGACCAGAGCAGAGAGGAAGACTGTAGAGGGGATCTGGAGAAGGGCAAACATTTAGAGGTTACTTTGTTCTGTAGCTTAATCTACTCTATGAAGGAAAGGGAACACTTCTTTGATCACATTACCTGTTCCCTTAGTTAAAAATTCTCCAGTAGGTCTCTCTTAACCTATGACACAGTTCACAATTCTTACTGTGGCTTTTGATGACCTATACAACCTGACTGCCACTGATTTGTAGACCTTATCCTCACTCTTTCCTGTCTAATGGACTCAAGTGCACATTATTTTCTTCTTCTCCTTCTCTGGTACTATTTCTCACTAAGGAGCACCCTCATCATCATCCAACAGAAGCAATGCAGTGTGGTGTGGGCTTTGCATTTAGTGCTGCATCACTGAGGACATACTTGTTAGTGTGTGTGTTTTGTTGGTAAATGTCAGTCTTCCTAAGTCTCATTCACTGTTTATAGAACTATTTTGCTCTTTTTTAAAACTCAGCATAATTTATTGCATATCCACATGGCTATACATAAACAGTAACTGGTCTTGTAGTGGAAGATGTTCTTATTTGTTCTAGCTTTTTTTGTTCTTTACAGCTCTTACTATAGGATCTGCCTACCCTCAATCAAAGGGCCAAACTACCACCTTCTCCATGAGACAGCTCTACGCGAACTGATAGAGTTTGTGCAATTTACTTACATATCAGGATGTAGTCTGAGAGCCCAAGACTAAGATAGCAAGTGAAGTTTGGTTTTGTTTTTAATGCAGGGATGTATTTTTAATTGGTAGGTGCTTAAAAAATGCTTTAAAGTCCCATAATTGAGGAGGTGAGATGAATCTAATTTATTTCTATCTTTGAATTCCAAATCCTATCTCTCTTTAAGAACTAAAGTAGATGTTATGTAGGACCCTAGATGAGGAAAAAAAATCCGTATAGCTATATAATGCAAACTCATTATAATAATCCAATGTGCTAATATCTAGTTATATAATTATTTTATAATATGCAATATATGATATTACAATGTATATGATGGTTATCAAAAGACATTTGGTTTATTAATACATAATTAATATATTAATTATGCTAACATTAATATGTTAATATATTAATTATGTTAACATGTGTTATGTTATAGTGTATATAGTATAAAACCTATGAATAATAATAATTATTAAATATACTAACAGACATGGGTAAGGAGCACCATCATGTTTAGCTGTCTAAAGTCACCTCTTGGTCCCATTTGTACTTTCCCGTTCATTAAAAGATGAGCTAATTTCTCACTACAAGAGTTTAAATATGTGTGCTTTTAGCCCCTTACTATGCCAGTGTGTATTTCCCCTAAGTACTCAGTGTTTTCCTGCCCACTTTTTAGGTTAAGCAATCACACATTTCTGTTTTAAAAGGGTCATGCTACGCTGCAGAACATCCTGTCTTTCCTTGTTGTAAAAAATAATGAGCTCTCAGTTCCTTTTTCACGGAGGGTATTTGTTTCCATCACTCTGAGAGAGCCCTTCATCATGGGCTGAGCACAGCCGCACCATTTTCCGCACCATTCCATTAGAGCCTGTGAGGAAGGATGCTTCTCCTGTATTCATGTTCAGGAGAATGTCATCACCCAACAGAAACAAAATGAAAGAGTGTAGACTTGGGAGTGAAGTGTGTGCATACCATTTACCTTTACTTTAAGGAGTACGTTAATGGTAAAAAAAAAAATTTATGGCCACAGCATTCATGAATTGAGTTAAACTTAAAATTGAAAATGTTCTCCTTTGTACTTCTAGCAGTAAAGGTGCAGAAAACTAAAATGAATGGATCCCCATTCTTGTTCTCTATGAATGATAATAATAGGAAAAAAGTATATTGCTATAAATTTTCCATTACTTGAAACAAACCCAAGGCTTGTGAAGAAATATTTCTGAACTTAGATAATTTAGACCAGATACAGGCAGGCTGTCAGCTATTTTTTGATAAAAATAAAAAGTAACAACATGTGTAAATTGCAAAAAAAAAAAACAGAAGAAGAAAAAGAAATCACAGTTATGTAACATTAAGAAAAGTGACTTTTTTGTTGTTAAATATCCTTAAAAGTGACATGTGATGAGGACAGTGAAAACAGGTACTCTTAGGATGTTATAATGTTTTACATTGAATGTATTTCTTTAAAAAACATTTTAAACAGTGTGTAGTAACTTGTAAAACACAGACTAAACATGCCATAGTAGAAAAAATGAACAGATCAGGAGGAAGGAGATCTGGGTTCTAGCCTTGCCTTCCTACTGACAGTAATGTGATCTTGAGAAACATGCCTACCTTCTCTGAGCCTTAACTTCCAAATGTGCAAAATGAATGTTACAGACTGAATTACATTATCCCTAAATTCGTATGTTGAAGTTTTGCTTCAGAATGTGACTGTTTGAAAACAGGGTTTTTAAAGAGGTGAGAAGTTAAAATGAAATTGTTAGGTGGGCTCTAATCCCACATGACTGATGTCCCTTGGAGGAAGAGGAAACTGACCACAGACACACATAGAGGAATATGGTATGAAGACACAGGGAGAAGACAGCCGTCTACAAGCCAAAGGAGAGGCCTGAGAAGGAATAAACGCTGCCAATATCTTGATCTCAGTATTCCAGCCTCCGGAATTGTGAGACGATAACTTCTGTTGTTTAAGCCACCTAGTCCGTGGTCCATGACTATGGCAGCCCAACCAAACCAATGCAGTGGGCATTGTGAGTTTCACGATGATTAGTTACAGCTCTGTGTTTATAAAGCATCTGGCACACAGTAGTTGTTCAAAGTGTGCTAATTAATATTAGTCTTGCTGCTGTTAGTTTTTTTTAAATTTTTTTACAGGGCAGATCATCTAACAAAAATGTTTTTCTTTGTCTTATCTTGAACAGATAGCAGTTCTTTAAGGGTAGGAGAAAATAAGAGATCAAATTATACTGTGTTTCTACAGCATGGGTCACAGTGCCTATGATTTAAAATGTATTCAGAGGTTTTAGAGTAAGAATAATCTTGGAATTGTGTCATTTTCTAACTGTGCTGTTCTCTGCATTTATGCTATCTCCTAGTTCTACACCTGGAAAATAATAAGAAAAATATAATAAAAAGTTAATAATTAGAATTGTTCTTAGAAATGAATACATTTGTTATGTCCTAGAATTACTACTTGACACATAATTGGTGTTTAATAAACTGTAACTATGATTACTGTGTTCTCAATTCATTTTTAACCCTTTTTCAAGATACCCCAACCCAGAACAGCATCTTCCGGTGCACTCCTTTGTCTCTCCCATCACGTCTCATCTGTCTTGAAGGGTCAAAATACGTCTTTTGTGTTACAGTTCTTACTGCTGCCCCAGGGCTCATACGATTGCCTTCCTTCCAGATGATGGTTCTCTGCCCGGGGAAAGGATCACTGTGGCTAGGATGGCATCTCCCAAAGTGTGTTGCCCTTAACATTGGTTATTTAAGAGGTTAAAACGCTGAAGAAAAGCATTAAAGTGTTCTGTGCCCACGTCTTGAGTTAAACAAATAAAGTGAGGCTTTATTAAATAGGACCTCAGAAGTCTTAAAAGACTTATGTGCATTTTTAATGTATGTGAGGCAGCCTTTCCTCAATTCAGTTAATCATAGACTGATTTTCCGTTGATTGTCTGTAAGAATCTGTATTCTGGACAACAGGATTTGGATAGTTCTGGCCTAAAGAGGGTAGAATTTACCTTAAGATTTCTCCTTTATCCTCTTTCCCAGTCTCTGTTTTCACTGTTTTGCCTTCTTCTTCTTTTGGCTTTATATAAATAATAATTTTCACTAAATAATAACCTATTATCTTAACTGAATAATTTACTTTAGTCTATTTACTGGATAAGGATGGTGGTATGTGTTTTTAAGTATCACTTATTTAAAAAAAAGGTGGAGGGAGGCAAAACACACAATACATAAGCATTAAATCTGTATTAAAAATTAAACCTCAATGAAAATATAAAAAGGGAAATTAAGGAAAAATGTCATTCTCACTTAACAGATTTGGCAAAATTATACCTGAGGTTTGTGAGGGTTTGGGGATAGAGTCAATTTCAAACCAGCTTTTAAGAATATAATAATATATGTTCATTATTCTATACTGACTGCGATATAATGGATCATTTAAATTTTCTTTATGCTTTCCTAGATGTCCCAAATTTTGTACAACGAATATATTTTATTTTGCTTATCAAAAGAAATACCAATTTGTTTTTACAACTCCTCCAATTGGAAAATAATATGAGGCTTTCATGGCTTCTTTGTAAATCTGCTTATGTAAATTCATTGATAAAAGAACCCTTAGAGCGTTCTTTCCCCAGTACTGTTTTAGGATATATAGAAAAGACAGAATGATTTGAAGAACGTTAATTCACATACAAGTACATGTGAATACTAATCAGAAGAGCCTTCACTTTAAAATGACAAGATTTAATACCTTGTAATGACCTATAGTGAAAAAGAATGTGAAAAGAAATATACATATGTATATGTATAACTGAATCACCAAGCTGTACACCAGAAATTAACACAACATTGTAAATCAACTATACTGCGATTAAAAAAAGAGAACAAGAGCCAGAGAAAGTCTTTGCTGCTTCTGAGATTAAGTGAAAAAAATGTGTATCTTACCTGATAAGCAGTGTATACTTTTGTCCATCATCCACTTTAATAGTAGTGTCAATGATTTCCAATTTTGCTTCACCAGCACAAGAAAAATGGTACTATGGAAAAAAAAAAGGGTTTTTCTCAAATAGTTTTTCAATGTGAAATTAATAACTTATATCTGTGTTGGCATTTACAATTTACCAGTAATTTTTTAGTGCAGTGGACAGACAAGAAGTCTGAAACTTAAAGAAAAGTGACAGCTCATAGTATGCCATTATTAAGTGCTAAAATTGAAACAAATAAATATATACATACTACATACATATGCAAACACCATATGTATGTATGTATACACACACACACACATGCACGCATGCGTTCTTTTGGTTTCTTTTCCAGTATTCTGGGGAGCCTGGTTGAGAAAGGAAGCTGCTTCTGCTGTCCAGGAGTGAGTTTAATTGGCAATTTTCTTTAGATACCAGCGACTGACAATGCGAAGACCAGTGAATACAATCTAGATGGTGATATGAATGTCACAGAAGGGAAATTTAAAGATTATGAAAGTTCACATTTCTTCTGTATAGCACAGGGAACTATATTCAATATCTTGTAAAAATCTTTAATAAAAAGAATATGAAAACAAATATATGTATATGTATGTATATGCATGACTGGGACATCACGCTGTACATCAGAAACTGACACATTATAACTGACTATACTTCAATTAAAAAAAAGAAAAAAGAAAGAAATAAAAATAAAGATTATGAAAGTTAGCCATTCATCCTAAACTTCAAAGCTTGAAGGAGCCTATGGCCATTTGTAGGACTGTTACTTATTGGATCAACTGAGTGGTGGTTTTAAAAGGAGTAAATCACGTCTACAGTAGGTATGTTTGACCAGACACCCCTGGGAATTTCACGAGGGGGCTGCAGTGGCTTATTCGTCTTCTGAACAGCATGCACCTGAATGTGTATCAGTTCTATCGTGGCTATTCTTCCCCAGAATAGAGTATATACAAGAGATCTGTAATCCACATAGAAGTTAAAGAAACACAGTTGCACAGTGTTTCATAACTCCTAGGCACTCAGCTACATTAAATCGATGTGTCTAATCTTTCTACTTGTAGTCCAAAGATAAGCATAATGCTATATATCTAAATTTTTGTAGTTGGTCATCACAAAAAAAGTTCCTTTCCTTTATAAAAATTATCTACTGCAGGTTCCCTTTAAGAAATATATTAAACAGCATTGAGATTTTCAAAAACAAATACATCTATGTGCACTTTGCCTGAAAGTCAGTTGCATAACATTTGTCTATACATTCTTCTCAAGCCATGTGTATGTAACTAACTGAAAAATCAGCATTTGTTTATTGCATTTTTATGCTGTGTCTAGTATACAACCAAGGTGACCAGATAGTACATTTAGTAAGTTTTGGCAGCATGGATAACAATTTAGTTATTTCTTATGCTTACCACTCAGAAATCTATGTTGTTAGTTAAAATAGTTATTTAGGCTTAAATGCTGATTTGCTGACCAACAATGGATGTGTGTGTGGGGGGGGGCAGGGGTGATAATTTCCTTATTTTGTTCAAATATATTAGAAAATTATTTTCCAGGTACAATTAAGTCTTATTAATTCTTATTATCTTCAGGGATGTCAAAGTTTAACATTTAAAAATATTTAATGGACAATTCCATTAATTTTATTTGAAATTTTCTGTTACTATAAATAGCTCCTTTAAGATATGTATAAAAGCAGTAGCTATTGAGATTCAGTGATTATTCTTTACCGTGGGCTTTTAAAGTACTTTACAAGTTTCAACTGATTGCTTTCTTTCAAAACAAACACCAAAACAAGCAAGCAAACACAAATGTGTGAAGTAGGTACTATTCTTTTATTATCACCATTATTCAGAAGCGGAATCTGAGGGGAAGGGCTTTGCCCCCAGGCAGGGAGGCACAGTGATCTGTGGCACAACTAATAAGCATGAGGACTGACATCTGAGTCCCCAAAAGCAATGTATCGACCTCCCTCCTTTTTATTAGAAAGAACCAATGAAATATTTTTTAAAATTAATTTTGATATATTAGACTTTGAAACTTAAATTTCTTTAAAAACACTTGATTAACAATTCTGCATTTCTAGAACTTGAATGGGTCTTAAATTATGATCATGGTAAAAGTTCAGCCATAAATATATCTTTTTGTGAAAATTGCATGTAAATGTATTCCCCATGATTATTCTTTTAAAATAGATGAGGAAGTTGGAGCATAGTCTCAAAAATCATGGTGGAATTAGGAAAATCTTAAAATCATCAAGTTAGAGTGACATTAAAATTTCCTTTAAATCACTATAAAGAAATGGTGATGTGAGTGGAAAGAACAGGGATTTTGTCTTGGCACAACAGAGTAAAAATTCCTCATCTGCCATCCTTAAAAGAGTTTGAAGAGCATGTGTAATACCAAACAGCCTGAGAGCCTCCATCTGTCCGTAGGCTACTTGTGAGGCGCAGAGAGAAATACCCACCCCTCAGATTGGATTAATATGTCCTGGGCATCTTTCTGTGGGTTTACACGCTCTTACCTATTGACTCACGGTACTACATTTAGTACACAGATATTTATCCATTTACTAATTTTAACCTCACACCAACTTTTATTGCCCTTGTTGCAGGTAGATGTAGCCTGTGTCCTGGTTCTTGTACCATCTCAGAAAGAAGTCAGAGACAAGACATGGAGGTTAAGAAAGTAAAGTTGTTAAGGGGTGAATAGTACCCTCTCAAGAGGAGAGCGGGCAGGCTCAGGTGAGTGGCTGCCCTGAGTTCCTCTGGTAATTGGTTACATAGAGTGTAAAAACGAATGGGCAGAATATTCATTGGGGACGGAAGGGTGATTTTTATCCCAGATCTGCCTTCCTGAGGGAAGGAGGGATTTTTTTTTTCCTTATTTAGCCTGGATTGGAAGTGTCACAGCATTAGTGCATGATGGATACATCTAATCTGCTGGGCTAATTTTTTTTTAACATTTTTTATTGATTTATAATCATTTTACATGGGCTAATTTTTTGCAATGAGGGCATAATGAACAGAAGGTTACCTTCTGACACTGGAGATTCCTCCTTCTCCCATCTTTCTTTATTGGCCTCCGGGCTGCTTGTCACCCCAAATGTGTAACTGCTTAACCACTCAGAGGTTCCTGCTTTTCTTTCTCTGCCCAGGGACCCCTGTTGCTTACACAACGTATGTTTCCTGCATTTGGCCTGTGCCCCTCCTTTCTGCCCACTTCCTGCCATTTGGCCTGCGTTCCCCTTTCTCTGCTCATATCTAGCTCTCTGCCTGCTCTCACACTCTCACTTTAAGAGTGAGAAAGCTCCAGCAGAGTGCTCAAAACTTACAAGGTCTCAGAGCCCCGAAGTGGCAGAACTGGAGTTCAAACTCTGACATTTTTTTGCTTCAGAGTCCATGACCTTAATACATTTTCTTAGGTTGGAGCCTGACACATAATTGCAATTCAATAAATGATAGTAATTACAGTAATTACAGACTATCCATGTATATACTTTCTTTGTCATAAAACCCAAAGGAAAGGCATTCTGTGCCTCTCTTCTCCTCTTACAGTTTCATAATTCCTAAATGACTTGACAACCTATGGTGAATTTATTTTTATCCATTTGAGAATGAAAAGAATCCCTGCAATCCATGATTTCATACAGATGTTCACCCACAGTTCTGCACGTCTCCAGTGATGCTTGCAATGTCTCTGACTGGAGGTGTCCACAGGGGCAAGGGCTGGCTGAGTTAGACGCTCAGTTGTGAATCTGAGTTAGGAACAGAAAAACGCACTGAATGTAATCAGGGCTCAATATTATGTGTGCTTTATAATTTTTAAAATTTGGTCTCTGTATGTTTTCTGCTTATAAGACTAATGGAAATTTCTGGTCTTAGTTGAGAAAAATGCATGGAGTAGAGGTCAGCAAAGCTTATCTTAAAAGGTCAGGCTGATGTTTGATGGTTTATTACAGTGTTCTATTCATTATATAATTCTATTTTCTTGTTCTAGCTTCATCTGTTTTTACTATGATCTGTAACAGTTGAAAGCAGTATGAGACCAAAGTGTGTTTTATTTACTGTTGAATTCTCAGAAACTGGCAAAGTGACTGGTGATAGATAAATGTTCACTGGGTGAGTAAAAATGGACAAATGAATAGAAACACTGCTACTACTACTAATGTGCTTTATCTGGTTGACATTTGTTTACGACATCAGACATTGTACTAAATCGTGCATATGTGTTATATTACTTGAGAAAGAGGAATAAAGAAAATCAAAATAGAACAACTTGATTTAGTTGAAGTACAGAGTATGACTCATACTTTAACGGAAACACACATTATAGTTAAATCACATCATTAAAAAATGGTAGGCAAAAATACAGTTGTTACGTTTCATATACTAGACTGCGTTGATTTAATCACTTTATTGCAGTGATGATTTTGATGACTTCTTTAATCTGTGTATTTAGAACTGGAATACAAAGTGATCCATTAACGCAGAATGGGTTGGGAAAAGAGCATGCAGTTACAATTCAAAATTGGCTTCCAAATTTAGCTGTGTCATCTTGGACTTTTAAAAGCAGGTTGTGATAAAGACTGGCAAGAGTTCTATCAATAATCTCGAACTTTTGGATATCAGAATCTCTTTGCACTCTTAAAAATTATGGAAGGTCCCAAAGAGTTTTTGTTTATTGGGTTATGTCTACCAACTTTTATAATATTAAAATTAAAACAGACATTTTTAAAACACAAAAATGTATTAAGTACACATTACATTAGTGATCAGAGGGATATCTTGTCATTTAGCACCTGGAAAAGTCTCCTGTATACTTATGGGAATGAGAATGAAAAGGGCAAACAGCATCTTAGTATTATCGTAAAGACCCTTTGAAAGAATCCTGTGGCTCCCCAGGGGCTCCTAGATCACATCTGCCATTAAAGTTATAAAAATTGTAGCAATTACTATCGTTGAGAATTTGGGAAACATGAAAGAGGAAGAAAAGCTGAAAATACAGAGAAAAAAGAAGAGAATGAAAGCTATTCAAAGTACATGCTACTTAACGTTGATATATAGATAGTATATACTGAACAGGAAGAAATTACAAAAACAGGGCACACAGCCTGGTGGTGGGTATAAAAGACATATTTAAGTTTAAATTTTATATTGATAATAATCACTAAAGTGGATAATCTGAACAACTTCCTAAAAGTCACTTTAAATAAATTTGACTTGGGGGGGAGGGTATAGATCAAAGTGTTAGAGCACATGCTTAGGATGCATGAGGTCCTGGGTTCAGTCCCCAGCACCTCCTCTAAAAATAAATAAACCTAATTACCTACCCCCTGGCCAAAATAAAATAATACAATAATAAATGAATTTTAAAAATAAATACATTTGACTTACCTTTAAAGTGCCATTTTTGATAAATAATTGAATAAAAAATCCATCTACTGAATTGGAGTCTTGCTTCATATAGAGCAGGAGTCCATGGGAACTGGAGGTCTGAAATCCTAGGGAGATGCTATTTTGTGGATTTAAAGACACATTCCAAAATTCTAGATAGGAATCTCCATAATAACAAACACAGCTGAAATCTGTGGAGTCAGAGAGAAAATGCAATTTAGGTTGGAATTAAATGTTATGACATTAGCCTGTTTTCTGAAATGGCTCTTACTTACAAGCCTGGACACCCATCTGCTTCTCCATTGTCATAGTGGCTTGTCATAATTTCTATGTACTGGGGCACTGTGATCAAATTTCACTGGAAGACAGGGATGTCCAGATGATTTATATTCAAGTACTGTTACCTAGATTTTCTGTTGCAGGTCAACAGAAATAGGATCATTTCCTAAAAATGTCCTTATTCAATGTATATATAAGGTGCTAGAATGAATTATAATTTATGTCATTATTGTTAATTTGGGTGGCTTTTGAAGGCTGACAGAGATTATTGGGAAGTCAAAGAATTGTCACCCTTTTGTAAAAACAATATATTATCTCAACTTTAAAAAAATCTCTCTCTCTCATTTTCTCTTTGTTTTTCTTTTGCATTCTGAATGATTCTAATTAGCTTCAATCTTTCAAGTAAAATACGAAGACATTTTGAGCAAAATACTTTGACAGTTTAATTTCTTAAATTTATAAATATATGGTTAATGAACCCTAGGTAGCTTATGTCTCTGAATAAATTAACTATTTTATATTATTTTTAAAAGTTACTTTTCTTTGATAAACACTTGATCCTTATGGGTTGATGAGATTCCTGTGAATTTTGGATCTCTTTTGCTTTCTCGTCCTTCTGTGCCTCCTTCTGTGACACAAACACACCTGCAAACTCCTTTGAAACTTCCAAATTGTTTATTTTTTACAATTAATAGAATTCAATTCATGAAGCTGTTTAGTTTGCTGCCCATCTTAGGATAACTCTTTTAAAATTGATACTTTAAAACTTCTACAGAATACGTATTCTATGTGGAGTATTTTTCTTATTTTAAAGCTTCAACTCAGCTTTAGAAATATTCTTTGTGCTACATTTTCAAACTCATAAAAAACTCTAAGGAAGTAATTAGCTAAACTTTAAAGAAAAGTTTTCTTTTTAGGTAGAAATAAGAAGGTTCGAAATACTGCCAGAAAATATTTGTGTTTGTAGACATAAAAACATATGTGTTTTTATTTTGTAACCAAGAAATTCATTAGCAGGTGGCTCAAAGATTAAAAATATTAACAATGCTTTCAATTTTGACATTCAAATTGTTTTAGTTGTTTTGTTATAGAGATGAATATTTCTGCCTTGTACAAATTAATGGTGATGTTGATGGCACAGTACAACAGGCTTGCATGTAACATTAAATAATTTTAAAGGTTTTATCCCTTTATTTGAATGAATTGGGAATGAAGACAAACATCTATTTTACTTAAAGTTCAAAATATGAAAGAGCATAAAATATTTTTGGACAAAGACTACCACATGAATGCACACAACAAAGGTGGAATAAAGAAAACATTATATATTTTTCAATGTTTTAGAAAAAAATATGTCCAATCAACAACATCTAAATAAAAAATCCTTTCAACTTTATTATTATTAAGAAATGTATTTTTATGGATTAATTTTCTTAATTAAGTGGCTCTGTCATGTGATTAGTGCTCTTAGTAAAAACCCACACATGTGTTCTGTGAGGATGGGTTCATAGCAGATGAAACGGGTACGTCAGTATTTCCTTAGATTCGTACCTCGATTCCTGGCTAGTATCTGACTGTCAGATTGAAAGACTCAAAGTGCACAATTATATGTTCAAGCTGGAGACCTTAACTTTCATCTCTAACTTTCTGCCTCTGCTTCCCATTCTGAAAGGTGGTTCTTGCCTTCATTTCTAACAGTGAATATTGAGTATACAAATCAGTCTAGTCATTAAAAAATTTATATCATTTGATTGTTGCTAGATGGGCAGTTGAATTTTTTTGACACAAAATTATTTGAATTTCCAGTGTCTAGAGACCCATACACTTCCAATGCATAGGAATAAAGAAAACTTCAAAGCCATTGTAGTGAAAAATCAGAAGTCAGCAACCCTGCCCTCTCCTCCACCACAAAGAAGGGTTTTAAATAGATTAGAAAAATAATAGAATAAATATATTTTAGAAGAAATTAATAGTACAGAGTCTGAGGCATAAATAAATATTCAAATTAGAACAAATAAAATAAAACTAATGTGTATAATATTCAATTCTTTGATACATTATGAACAATTTCTCCAACAGCACATTTTCCTTTTACTAAAAGAAATAGAAAAAGTAAAGAATTCTTAGCTTGAATCTTTATTTGGTGTTATGGTTAGCAGATCATAAAATATTGAATAGGTTTTAAAGAATAGTCATTTTTGTAGTTAGTGTATTATATGTAAGATCTAACATGAAAGTTGGAATCTTATGAGAGAATAATTGAACACCAAGCTTTTCTGCAAGGTTTGTTAGTTGGGTAATGACTGTATAATGACTGGATAGTTTTAAAAAGACATATATTATTTGACCGTATTTCCAGTAGATTATGGTCAATATCAGTGTAATCTATGACTCATCACTGAAAGAAAGAGTGATTATGTATTGATCTCTGGAGTATGTATCGCAAATTAAATATTAAGAAATAATTCATAACTAAAATGCAAAATGGTCCTTTATTTCACATGTCTTGGAAATAATATCTAGGAAAAATTAGTGGACATTTGTGATACGTAGGGGTGTGTGTGTGTTTGTGCGCAAGTGCAAAATTTTCTGTTACAGTTTCAAATTGAGAAAAGACGTGTATGTATAACTCAAATATAACTCACATAGGAAGATGTCCTAGACTGTTTATTAAGAAGACTGTGTTGAGTCCTGAATCTTGAGTCTACCAGTGAGCAGAGTGGCAACCACATGTTAGCTGCAGAAATTCTATGTGACTTGGTTCTCTTCCGTTACATTATTCCTAGAAAGAGGAGCTTGGATTTTATCATTACCAATACTTCCTGTGTTTAATACTTCAGAGTTCCACATTATATCAATTGTGTTTAATTCACTTTAAAATCTAACTTTACATCGTCCATTTAAATTCATCTCAGTTAGCTTAATATCTACAAAAAAAGTAGGAGAAAGGAAGAAAATTCACATTTACCAACTGTTTACTATGTGCCAGGTTTGTTAAATACTTTACTTGTGGTTTTTAAAGTGCTGATTTTTTTCCAGGCAATTTAAAGATTTATGCCATTTGAAAATGCTTCTGTGAGAACTAAGCATATTTCACAATAAATTATGAAATATTTGTTCCTTTCATAGATTTTCACAAATTGATTCAAATTCAATGACATAATTTACCAAGCAAATATTAATCATAGAATGCAAAAAGATGTTTACAAAACAAACACTGAAATGAAAAGCCAGAGAGTACAGTTTAAGATTGGCAGACTCAGTGTAGCCTGAGGAAATGTATAATAAACACGATCTACAGAGGCTGATATAAGAAATTGCAAGATTTAAGTGACTGCAAAGAAAGCTGAGAAAGAACTCTTCAAATAGTTGAATGGATTTTTCTCTGAAAGCAATTAGCGGTCTTTTTGAAAGGACGTGCAACACCTACGATCACAATGTTTTCCTTTCACCAGCAAACGGAAATAGGTGACCAGGAAACATTCCTTTAATAGCCACGTATAAGGATAGGAAGTAACACACAAATCAAATCAGGCCCCTTTGCTGATTAAAAACATTTCTTGCTGCCAGTTGTCGATGGCAGAACTGCTTAGTATTGACTCTGTGTAGAATCTTTCCAGCCCTTTCTTTCTCCTTTGACTTTTAATGTGGAGTGCCAATTATTCTAGGATAACTTCCAGAGCAGGTACCCTCCCCATACTCAACTGCATTCCCAGTTCTGTCACGCACCCGCTTCCTGTACATGAGTCTATTTCCAGGATCTTTACTGATTCCATTGGACAAACCGAAAACCCCAAGCTGATCAAATGCTGATGTAATTAGTGCAGATTTAGGGTAAGTCTTGATACCAGGTAATACAAACCCTGCATAGTCCCGTTCCTCAGGACTGTGTTGCTGTTTGCCCTGTGCCTTTTGATACAAATAATGCAATCAGTAACGTGTGCAAACATCCTTTTAAGTTACATAAACACTGACTAAACATTGATTTGAATTCCATTGATTTCACAGAAAAAATGGTAAGTGATACCTTTGTGACACTTCATCTTCCTATACGTGCACATGTACTTGTCTCTATTTTACCAGGGCTACCAAAACATTTTTAATACAGGTTTGTACATTTCTTCATAAAAGTCATGTGCATATTTTCTTAGGTTAACCTCAGAAACCTTATGAAGTTATTGCTATTTTAAATAGTTTTTTGTAGTATTATATATTTAATTCACTGACATATTGAAATGCAAGCGACTGTTGTATATTCAGCAACCCTTGAACTCTCCTGTTTTTAACAACACTGTAACCTCTGCGAGTAATGAGACTTTTCTTCCTTTTGTTTCTAATTCTTAAACTGTCTTATTAGCTTGTAATATTGCCTAGGACCATCAGAAGAAACATTGAACTGAAATTATAATGATGAGATTCTTTCTCTTGTTTTAATTTTTGCAGGGAAGGCTTTTATTAAGCTTTCATCTTTGAGTGTAATGTTTGGTTCTTTTATAAGCGATACCATTTAACTCATTAAGGAAGCTCATAGATACAGAGAACAGATTGGTGGTTGCCAGAGGGGGTGGGGGTGGAAGATGGGTGAAATGGGTGAGGGGGTCAAAAGGCACAAAGTTTCAGTTATCAAGTAGATCATTTATGAGGATATAATGTACATTATGGTGACCATAGTTAACACTTCTGTATGGCATGTTTTTTACTTTTATGTTTGAAAGCTGCTAAGAGAGTACATCTTAAATGCCCTCATCACAAAAAAGAAAAAAAGATCGATAGAATAAAATTCACATTTTAAGGCAAGACAAAAAAATTTAAGCATAAAAGTTTTTCTCTGGCCACGTGGGCCTCTTCCCACCTCTCCAGGGAAGAGCATTAGTCATCTGAAATTGTGCACTAACCAGACCTCCCCCAGGGCAGAAATACCTGCTCGCCCACAAAGATAATTTCTCCTTCTGGCACCAGCCATGTAATTCCTTAGAAGACAACACTTGTTTCTCAGTCCTGTAAGGGGTCATAATGACCCACCACTTGCCTTGTACATGCAGACATCTTTGATGAACTTTGTGTACAATGCCAATATTTTATATTCATTAAAGATAGACCAGAACAGACCGGTCAGACATCCTGGGGAGATCCTGGGCTGCACCTCATGGAAGTTCTTAGCTTAAATATTTACTTCTGACCTTATTATGTTACATGTTACTAGCCATATTACTTGTATTCTGCCTATTTTGCAAGGTTATTGTTTCTTGCATTAACAAATGTGGACTGAGCCTCCAATAAAATTAATGATAGCCAGGTGACTTGAAACCATTGATCAAATATATAGTATTATATAAGATCAATGATGGCAATAGTGCAACTCTAGATATAGGAAGAAGCAACAAGACGGAACCATTTTCAAGACCTTAACAGGCTAGTAAGACAAGAGGATGAGAGACTTTGGTTACTGTTAACAGGGCCTAGTCCAGTAATAGCACATTGAGTGGCCTATCAAGAAATCATTGCCTGACCTGGGAATCAGCATTCCTAGGGCCATCAGACAAATTGGTCGTGAAATGCCTCCCAAATCTTGGTTGAAATTTAGACCAAAAGGGAAGGGATTAAAACATAAAGATAATTGCCCACCATCCATTTCTGCAAGAATCCAGTTATCAGTCCCTGCAGTCACTAACCTACACGACACTCTGAGAATAGTTCTGGGTTACAAGCAGGATGAGGCACTTTGTGCTCCGAGAAAATTGGCAGAATTGGCCTTCGGATAACTAGATCCTTTCACGAGAAAATTTTCAGAATTCAGTTTCTTGCATCTTTATATACTTAGAAAAGTACTGGAACCAGTAACTAAGATTTCTGCTTCTTAGGGATAGCAGTAACCTTGTACCAAGATGAGTGCTTGATTGCGTGTGCCGCTTCACCAAAATTATACATATACTAGCCTCCCCCTTTACCTTTTCAGAACAGTTCTCAGAGCTCTCTGAGAGGCTGTTTCCTGGGTTATAACCCTCAGCTTGACTCGAATAAAATTTTCCATTTCTTCTTACATTGACTATTGATTATATTGATTGCTTTTTTCATTGACACTATGTATGGTGATAAATGGCAACTAGATTTGAAAGAGAAGAGCAAACCTGACTCCATGTTGGATCTATTTCTTTTGCTCTAACCTTTGTGCTCTGTTCCCTGTGCTTAGTCATGCTGGCTCTGCACCTTTTGTAAAAGAATGTTGCTTAGAGCCTAAAATGTACATAATAGCCCATTCTCAATGCTCTGACTCCCAGGCTTGACCTTTAAATTCATAATGCTTTTCCATTCATATAGAGATAAAAAGTTTCAGAACAGGATATAATAATAGTCTTGTTGGAGATTTATAAGAACATTGTGACCAGACCTATGGGGACAGATGCAAGAACAAAGGATTTGGGTAACAAGAAGTTTGTAGCAACCAGCCACCCTCCATCCCTTTTAGTATAAAAGGAGCCTGAATTTTAACTCAAGTGAGATGGTTCTTTGAGATGCTAGTGGACCATCTTCTTGATTTGCTGTCTTTCTAAATAAAGCCACTGTTCCTTGTCCTAATATCTTGTCCCTCAATTTATTGCCCTGTTGTGCAGCAAGCGGTAGAAGCTTCGTCTTGGTAACAGATTTATGGTAGTGATCATACCACAGTGTATACAAATGTTGAATTGTTGTGTTTTGCACTTGAAACTAATATAATGTAATATGTAAATGATACCTCAGTGGAGGCCATACCTCAATAATGTATAACAACAACAACAACAACAAAGAATGTCAGGTGGAAAGCTGTGAGAAACAGAGAAAAAAGATACCAAGTAATATTAAAAAAGGTTAAAAAAAAAGGAATTTTCCTCCTATTTGGTAGTTTGTTGAAATTTTTAGCAGAACTTAAATTTTATCAGTTTTTCACTTATTGATATGATGACACTGTAAATAACTTTGATATTCTAATATTAAACCTTCATATCATCTCAGAAATAAATCCCATTTGCTTATAATGTGGGTACACATGTGAATTTCATTTGCAAGAATTCACGTTTAGGATATTTGCGTTTATACTGATGGTTGAGATTGCCTTTTAATTTTCTTTCTTTCTTTCTTTTTTTTTTTCTGGCTCCCTTTCTGACTTTCATACTAAAGTTTTACTTAACTTCATTAAATAAATCAGGCAATGTGAATTTCCATTTCTAATCTCTGGAGGTGTTTTTGTTTACCTACCACCCAAATTCTGTATCACACTATAAAATCGTGAATTATACAACATCCTAAAATAAGTACAAAAGATTTGATTTAGTGTACTGATTAGGAATCAGAATGTTAACGGCAGGCAAAGTCATGACTTGCAATAAGATTTAGTTTTTGTTTTAATTTGGCCACTTAAGTTACCTGACAGAAGTCACCTCACTTCTTTACTGCCCTGTGTTTACCCATAAAATTAGGGTGGCACCAGTCATGAACTTGTAATTACAACAGACATAATTTTAGTTTGTATTCCTGGGTTTAATTATGCACTTTGTCACTTAAAATTGTGGAATATTGGATAATATATTTTAGCCTCCTTGGTCCTCTCAGTTTCATTAGTACCTTGGCAATAACAAGGTTGTTCTGTTTTAATACATGTGAGAACATTAGATCAAGAATTTGCTCCAGTCTGCATTTGGGAAAGACATCTCCTATAATGAAGTAGAAAGATTTTGCAAAATCTATTTTTAAAACAATTATTACATGAATATGCCCTACATTCCCCTGAGGCATATGTTTAGGATGGTCTGAAGCACCTGGTATCGCCACATTAAGCAGATGTAGGGAGACTCGGAAGGATTTCAAGGAGTTCTGTGATGAGGCTGCGTGAGACCCAGGAGGACCCTCTCTCCCCATTATTGTGGTTTCCTTTTTTTGCAGTGTGTTTTACCTGTTTACAGGAGTGAAATGTACAAATAAAACTAAATGAATCCTGAACATTTTATTAATAAAGATAATTTATATCACATTGTCCTTTTTCCTTTCCTGCATCTCCAATTTGATTCTCACCTCAGTCTGCAAAGTGTGTCAGGACAGCATTCTTAGGAACTCCATATTTTTACCTAAAAAACTGAGGTTTACAAGAAGGTAATTTGATCAATATTATCGATCTTAGAAATGCACTTCTTTTATCAAAGCTCATGTTTTTTAACACCAGTCTTATTCTGTGTGAACAGATTGATTATCAAACAGTCTTTGCAAATCTTTAAAAATATTCTCATTTTTTAAAATGTCCAGTGTGGATCATCAGATTGAGTTCTTACATTCTCTGTTACGTAAGAGAGCAGTATACTTACTTGCATTGCTGAATGTACAAACTATGCCCTGCTTTCCAGTGGGCTCCAAAGTGCTTCGAATCTGGTTTTCAAGTATTACTTTAAAAAAATATTTATAATCATTGAGCTCTTAGCTAGTTTACAATAAGTATTTGATTAATAAAGGTCCTTTGAGATGAAGTTATCAATTAATATTAACTAATCTTTCAGATGATGTGTATAATATTTCCTCCTCCTCCTTCTACTGTTTATGGTTTAAGAAATATTATAGCCTATTTGGGATCTTCTAAGGTAGCTGGGAATCTCACTACTTAAAACATATGAGGCTTATGAGAAAAATACATGTCCACAGAGAAATGAGATGGTGGCACCGGGAAGACCTTTGTTACCCACTTAGCCTCTTCATCCCCTTGACTAAGAGTTTACAGAGAAAACAAAACGAATGACTCAGGGTTCTTCTGTTGCTCCTGAGCTCTCAGCTCAGGAAGGACTCTCATGCACATTTAGGATAGACTTCTTGTTTCAATACCAAGAAGCCTGGTATTTATTTTTTCTTTTGATTCAGACAATTTAAACTTTCCATTGATAAGGTTAGTCATAACAAAATGAAATAATGCATGTTGAATGAGTAAATTTCTCTGTCAATGTGTATCATCATAATAGACTAGGGGACTAAGCATGGATAAAAACTGAGAAGGTTTATCACATTGTATATTAATTTGATTTATGCTATGACGGTTGGGAATAAAGTAGAAATTTAGGAAGTTCTCAAAACTAATTGCTGATATGTCACATTTGTTAGTTTCCAGTAAAATAAAATAGGAATGCTCCTACCAGTACTATCCTTATTCAATGTAACAAAATGCTCTGTCTCAATAGTGGTGGGGTTGGGGGCAGGCTGCCCCTGGATACGCCACTTTGATACATCGATCATTCTGAATTAAAGCTACTTAGGAATCAACTGGTCCAAGAAGGACACTCTGTTCCTCCTCTGTCCCCCTGAAAACAGGAAATAAATCTCCCAGGTGAAGGGTGTCTGCTCTATACCAGGAGGTAGACAGACCCCTTATCACCAGAGATAGGGAATTTCGGGCAGAGAAGGCTGTAGAAACAAATCTTATTACTTCTTTAATTTACTACCCCCAGCCCAAATTTCTTTGCTTTGTCAAATCTTTTTAAATTTATTGTTTCTTTGTCTAAAAGGTATAAAAACTGCCTACTCTGGTCACTTTCCTTAGTCTTATATTTTTATAAGTTCCCATACATACAAAATTAAATGTGATTTTCTCCTGTTACTCTGTCAATCTAGTTATCTATCAGGGCAGCCAGAGAACTGAGAAGGAAAGAAAGGGAGGTTTTCCTCTCATAAGTGACCTGTGTTATAACTGATAAAACTTCAGAAACGCCTTTCTAATTTTCCAGATATATTGTTGCTTATTCAGGGCAACAGCTGAAAAGTAAACAATCTTCCCTGTACTGAGAACACTGAATAGTCAATTCTTAACTCTTAACGTAATTAAATAGAATCATGAGCCCTTGATATTTACTCGCCTAATACTCTCTTTTCACGTACTTTATTCTACAATCTATCAGATCACTTCATTGATGCCTATAGTCTAATTAGCCCCCTCAAGCTGTTCTGGCAATTACCAGCTTTAATTCTTTTCAATGCTCAGACTTTCCTGATAGACAAGGGAGAAGCAGAGGTGTTAATAGCCATTAGTCATATCTCACCTTATTCCTAGCATTCAATTTTTAATTACATGTAATTTTCAACTCTTCTCCTGCACTTCCTACACTGTGAGATTTTCCAGACTGACTTCTGCTGCTAACCAGCAGTTGGCCACAGGGAAGAGTATAAGAGAAAAACAGACTCATGTCTCTCAAAATTGTGAGATACAGATAGTAAAAGGGAGACAATGCACATAAAAATGTGTAGATAATATGATTTTATGCACACACATACATACGTGTGTGCACATCCATACAGAGCAGTCTTTAATGTGTCCATTGACATAAGTGGCACTTGCATGTACACATTTTCCTGCAGGTGTGATAGGTTAGATGATTTATTTTGAGAAAAGCCCTATTTAGGAAACTCTAAGACCCACTGGCCACTAACACTTTAGTATGCCTCCTAGCGATATAAAACTTCATCATTAAAATAAGTCAGGGCATAAACCACATATGTATATCATATTTCCTCACTTATACTATGTGGCATTTTTTAAGTCACTTCCAATCCTTTGGAATGAAGCATGGAGGAAAGAAAGAAGAAACAATGTATTTTTCATTGTGGGAGTGCAGGGTTAAGGATTATAGACCAAATAAGTGACATTCCCAGTGTCGACGTGGCCACCAGGGAGCCAGGGCTAGGAAAGGGGGGGGGAAGTAGGGGGACCACTTGGGGAAGGAAGATTAATGGCAAGTTGAGGAACAAGCACATGAAGGCACATTTTAAAAACATTAAACCTTGTTTGCTTTATATTCCAGCGACTATGGAAGTCCCAGGGATCTGAAAGAAACACACTCACATTACTGAGCGACGATCTGGCCAAGAATGATAACTCTAATGGCAGGAATACTGAGTCTAGGCTCAGAGGACTTAAATGGGGATTCACTAATTCACAGTTTGCAGATGTGGGGCACAATATGGCATCTTTGGTGAGGTTCAGTTTTTATGGGCACATATTATGATCATTGACTCTACTTTGATTTTGGAGAAATGATTTGGAGCTCATGCTACTAAATAAGAAAGCTAAGTTGTCTTCTTCACCTTTATTAAGCAAAATGACTGCATTTTCATTCCAGAAAATTACTGATATTTTGCACCATCTGTCTATACTATACCTGTAAATAATGGATGAAAAATCAAACATTTTAAAAGTAATCATTTTCTTATAATAAGCCTTCCAAATAGGTCAGCTGTTAGAATGTCTCAGAATTGTAATAATCACTTGCTCTACCTCTTTCTTCCTACTATTAAAATAGAACAACTTCCACTTCACAATTTTATTGAGGATTAATTTTATACTGTAACTTAAAATGCCTCCTTTTACTTGTAATGTGGCTAAAGATACAAATGTTTTAATTTAGAGAACAAACTGCCATAGAAATTAGGAAATAAAAGATGTGGATTTCCTTGAGAACGTATCTTGTGAAGACTTGAAGCTTCTTGTCACCTGGACGTCCTTGCACATCTCAGTGGGCTCGGTGCGCTCTGCAGGGTAGCCTGACACATTAAGGTTACAAATTAGTCTGATTTCATTCAAGGACTGCTGGATATGTCAGTACATAGATGGTCTGGTGAAAAATGTACCAGCTCTGAAACATTTGACTACTGGGATTTTTAATTCCACTCTCACACTTCTGGTTATCCAGTGTCGCCATCTCTTATGGCTTCCGTGGTTTCTGTGCTATAAATCACCATGCTTCTCTACTTTTCCCACTCCTAATTCTATTTTCCAAACTCTCAGGTCAGTTAGTCTGATTTTTCTTGTTTACTTGTTTTCCAGCTTCCAAATTTTTATATCTGTTTACTCCTCTACTATTATCTTTGTCCTATAGTGGATTTCTTCTCATACATATATATTTGTAATTAGATGTATAATTTGATTTATAATACAAATATACAATCAAAACTGTTTCAGTTCCTTGTAAAAGCAGTGTCACTCTGGATGCACAAAATGAGACCAAAGTTTTCCCAGAGTTGTGGGGTATTTGATAATTCTAATAAGAAAGTATCATAATTGAGTAATCCACTTCCTTGAAACGTTATGAGAGAAGGTCGGCCTAGATATGCCTATCAATACCTACTGCTGAAAAAAACCCAAATATATTGGCTAAAATATTTTAAAAAAGCACTTTGAATGCGTTGTTGAGCTGAAAAAGGATTTAGAGAAGCCAGACTTGACAAGGAAGTTGAAGCTCATACAAATGCAAGTTGAATGAAGGCAGACACCTTCCCAAGGCTGCCCCTCTCTGTGGGGCCCTGGAGATACCAAACTTCTGTTTTGATGGTTAGATGGGGCACAAGATACAGAACCAAGTCTAGGTCCCATTCAAGAGCAGGAGTCAAATAAGAAATCCTCACATGAACTGAATTCCAAAAAGGACCTACAAATAAATGTGCCCTATAGAAGAAGTTAGCAATGAAATGACTGCTTGGCCCTAGGGTGGGGAAAATATTCTGAGAATTTATAACCAAAATCTATATATACATATTCATCATGAAATTTTAAACTAGAATTTATTTTAAAGTGGTGCTCTGTTTGTAGTATCCAGGAATTTGGCAGGAAAAACAATAAAACCTAAGTAGAAGAACACATTTTGAAACCAGAGTCCAAAGAATTCCTATAAATAAAACTCCAAAGCAAGCTGCTTTCAAACAATTATCAACAGATCCAAAGGAAACAAAGCACCACGAATAAAAAGCTGTCAATAAGAGCGTGGGAAACTCATAGAGTTCAGTTAATGAAATAATCTGAAATATTAAAATATGAAATAGTTTTGTTCAATATCTTTGAAAAATGAGACAGAATTGAAAATGTAAAGCATGAGAGACCATCATATATAAGCAAGGATATTTGAAAAGAGCTAAATATAACTTGAAGCAGTAAAAACCAAAATGTTTGAAATAAAAATTCAGCAGAAGACACAGTTAAAAATATCAGTAATGTACTGAAAGTGAGATCAGAGTAAATTATCCAGAGTGCAGCAGAAAGAATACTAGATAGAAGTATAAAAAACAGCCTAAGAAACATACTGTTTTTTAAAGTGGAGAGAGAAAAATCTATCACACGCGCGCGAGTGTATAATTTAGAGAACAAAAAGAGAGAAGAAAAAAAAGAGGGAGCAGCAATACTGGAGAGTTAATGGCTGAGAATTTTGCAACATGGACAAAGGAGTGAAAGTTTTGTTAATGAGACTAAACACAAGATAACTGATCTGTGGCATAAATAAGATGGAGTTAAAAATTGAAGACAATATTAGATAAAAAGGAGAGATGGGAGACTGTGACCAACAATCCATGTATTTGTTGCGAGTATGGAATAAATATTGATAAAATTTACACATGGTAAGGATGCATGATAAAATTTTAAAGATAAACATTAAAGGAATAGAAAAGGAGCAAATAACTTACAATTTTAGAGGAAAAACATAATAAAAAAACTCCACCAATTGAAACATTGGTGAGGAAGAAGAGACAAAAGAAAAAAAAACCCTGAAAATGCAGGACACAAATGAGATGATGTAGTATTTTTAACTACATCTGAAATCACAAGTATAAAAATGCTGCACTTGACTGGTTTCTGCCATTTACAGTGACAAACCTCAGCATATGAAAAGGCTGTTTTCCATACTTAACTTTATGGCAAGAGTACGTTCTTTATATTTTAGTAAAGCAGCAGAAATACTGGGGTGAGGGAAGTGGGTGGGACTAGAGATCCGTCTGTATGTCTAGAGTGTGCTATGGGAGATACCCTCCAAAACTAAATAGTTGAGGCACTTTAAGTAGGAGTTCTAATGTGAGGGAGATATTGTTCAGTAACACAATTACATAGAGCCAGGAATTGACAGAACTCTCCCAAAGAAATTAATGTGGAGGAGACAACTCTCCTTAAAGTTATTTAAAAACTATAGAAATGAAGAACAAGTAACTATTAAACTTTTTTTGTCTAAAAAGATCAAGGGCAGCCTTGTGAGAAGGAGTTTGTCTCCTTTCTGGAGAAACTATTTGAAAATGATTGAGACAATTTTTCATCCTTTTGGGCAAAACTGAAATTGCTTTAATTAAAAATAATGTATCGATTGTATGCGGCCTAAAGAAGTAAATGGGAAAAGCAACTTTTTAAATGTTTTTGGCAGAACATATATATAGCAGAATATTATTGTGATTTGGGGAAAGAGAAGTATTTATTTAAAAAGATCCCAAAAGAATAAATCATAAATAGAAGTAGGGGTATTTTTGAGGAAACTAAATTAGGAATTTCTGAATTTCTGTTAATCTGAAATACTAAAGAAAATAAAAGATAAGACAATAAGAAGAGATTTGCAAAACATATAACTAATAAAAGATCTGTATCCAGAGTTAAACACAGACAAACTAAAACTGCAATCCAATAAGGAAAAATAATTATCCTGTCAAAAAAGGCACAGAGGTCTTGAAAAGACTCTTCTCAAAAGAGAAAATGCAAATTGCCAGTAACATAAGAAAAATGCTAATCTTTATTAGTACTCCAGGATTGCAATTACTCCATTGGGGTATTTTTTACAACTACCTGAATGGCAAAAATTTTACATGTGAAAATACGAGGTGTTCCCAAAGTTATAAAATAATCAGAAATGTTATAGAATTTGATTGGGGTTAGATACAGATGAAGTCATTTGGGAGAATGTTTTAATGTAATCAAGGAAAGTTGAATATTTTCGCCCAGTATGATGCACAAGTCTACCTCTATGCTTATGTCCTAAAGAACTATTGCTTATAAGTACTAAGAAAAATGCAAAAATGTATTGACAAGATTCTAATACACAAAATGTCAATCAAAAGGAGTAAGCAGCAAGGAAACATACAGTGTTTTAAAATTTATACAAATTTCAAAACATCCAATAAAACAATGGATATATATACTACATGTAATGTAATATTTATAATAGTCAACCTTATTACATATAATTATATATTACATTGCATATATTATATTTTTTTCATTTTTAGTAGTATATGATTATAAAGAAAAACTAAAGAAAGCTAACCAAAAAGAAAGCCAGGGGATGTTGCTGATAATGTTCTATTTCTTAAATTGTGTTGATAGTAGGTACAGTTCTGTCTTTTATTTGTCATTCTTTATTTAGATAGGATGTAAGTCTTTGTTGTGTTTATTCAGTAGATAATAGAAGATGGTGGCTAGGCTAGTAGCTTCCAGCTTGTCATCTGAGTGACTCTGGATTTCTTAAGCAGTTTCACACCAAGGAAATCTGTCTCAGTTTTAAATGGCACATCTGATTGAGGACACTGTTGTATCTATGTCAGATATTGCACTGATTTAAGTCCTGGGTATCTCGCTATCTGTTTTGGGAAGCAGAGCTGTGACCTTGGAGTGAACAAGTGCCAATCTGAGGCAGATAGAAATGTACCCCTAGTTCCTTTGGTCTCCACCATCCAACTTTTCGTTCATCTCTTTGACTTCTTACATGAAATCACTCAGCTATTTAGTTTTCTTAGTTATGTCTCCACACCATATCTTCCTGGTTACTCTCCTCCACTGAAATAGTTTCCTTTCATAACATTTTTGAGGTTTTCCAAAAATAGGAAACTACTACAAAGAAGTTTAAAGAACAAGATTAATGTAGCATATGTTGAAGTTTGCGTATCAACTCTAAGAATTTTCAAAATCTCAGTCTCAAAACTCATTAGCTTCACATGCCTGATTGATGCATTGCTCCTTTTCTTAAACAGGGATGAAAAGATTCACATATAATTGGTTCCATGTTCATCCTCCAAGCACTTTCTCAAGCTCCTGTAGATACAGGGAATCTTGGGAGGAAACATGAAATCCTTTTCAGTTCTGCTACAATACAGCTTCCCCAGAGGCAAGGGTCCTACCTCTTTACCTTCATTGAGATAAGGTGTCTTCCTTTCTTGCCTTGAGAAATGTACAAACTGGGTGACAGCGGTGGCTTCTTTCTCTAGTCTCCCAAAGAAGTAATGTTCAGAAGCAGAAGAATTAGAGAATTGTTCCCCAAAATTGCTAGAGGAGATTTTTAACTCATTTTTCCAGAGTTACTGAATAAACACGACATTTATTCTTTCATTCAACTGAGATTCATCTCAATCTGTGACAGACTGAGAGTCCACTATGAGTCAAAAATTGATTCAAAATATTTATCTTCTTGATTTTTCTCTTCAGAGACTAATTTTTTCTCATTTGGAAACTGTTTGTCATCCTTGATGAAATCTCTAGTGGCTTCCTTTATTTTCTCAGATTTCCTGTGCCCTTTACATTATATTCTGGAATTAGATTAGGATACTAGAATTCACTATAGAAAGAAATAGAAAGACAATAAAAATATGAGTTAGACACAGCTGCAGACAAGATCCTAGCTTCCCACACGCCTTCCCTTCTAGTGACCCTGCTAATGGAGGTCAGGGAAAATGGTCCTGCTGCTGTCACTGCCACATTACAATTCTGTTTAAAAGAAGTGGACAGATGACTGGAAAAAGAAGTTATGGTACACATATACAATGGAATACTACTCAGTCATAAAAAGAATGAAATTATGCCATTTGCAGCAACATGGATGGACCTGGAGATCATCATTCTAAGTGAAATAAGCCAGAAAGAGAAAGAAAAAACCATATGATACCACTTATATGTGAAATCTAAAAAATGACACAAATCTATTTATTTACTAAACAGAGACAGATTCAGACACAGAAAACAAACTTATGATTACGGGGGGACCATAGATGGAAAGGGATAAATCGGGAGTTTGAGATTTGCAGATACTAACTATTATATACAAAGGAGATTAACAGCAACTATATATTGTGCAGCCCAGGGAACTATATTCAATATCTGGGAGTAACCTATAATGAAAAAGAATATGAAAATGAATATATATGTATGTATATGTATGGCTGAAACATATGCTGTACACCAGAAATTGACACAATATTGTAAATTGACTATACTTCAATTAAAAAAATTAGATCAGCCAAAAAAATAAAAAGAACTGGGGAGCCTACAAGAGTCAGCTCCCCCAATTATCTGGGACTGGCCTTGACTTGGCCCATTAGAGATTAATTGATTTCAGAAGTCAACATCAGAGATGTGTGAGAAGGGATGTCATCAGATAACTCAGATTCATATTTGGTTCAATAATTTGGGATGTTTATAAAACCAACTGTTTCTTCTTCATCTCTTGAAAGGAACATGTTTAGCCATTGTCAGAATTCATCAAACTCAGATTTTGTTTATTTCTGGTAAATGTCAACTATAAATTTAATTCTGTTTACTGGATAATTTAATAGAGAATTTGGTAGACCATGTAGATACTTCATCTACAAAAATTAAGAAAGAAGGGGTCATTAACTGAATTAGGAAACATTTAAATATGATACAGATACATCAAAAATAGAGACAAAATACTTCTCAAATACTAATCTACAGTCTGAAACCTATTTAAAAAACAGTACTTTGCTGGGTTTCAATGAAGCATAATACAAAAGAGTTAAAAGAAAAAGATAGCTAAAAATCACTGTAATTTCCGTGCAGCAATTATGTTATTATTGGTCCATCCAAGTTTAATATGTCATAATGACATCCTGGAATAATCACACACATACTGTCCCTTAGTTGTAAATCCTAATTTAACAGTCACACTTTTGTGAAGGAATCCAACTAAAAACACTTTGATGGCCCACAAAGATGAAAAAGTATACTTTGATGAATTAATTTGGGTTAAAATTGAAGCATTTGGCTCCCAGTTTTGCCACCAGAAATAATTAATTTTGAGGCTGGATTTTTCTTCCTATTTATTTTGATGAAAGGAAATCATGATGGTAGCTATTCTCTAGCCCTAGCCCTTATTTTATTAGTCAACTTACAGTTGTTAGGCAAAAGAAGATTTAGAAGAAAACTAAAAGTTTCTAAAATAAAATAGAAAGATGCAACTATAATTTAATAAAACTCTAGGTGTATTTATCTTGTAACTGTATGTAGTTTGGGGGATTAAGGATTGAAATAACATCAAATTTAGTGGCATATTTATTTCATAGCATATTTGAATGTGAAATATTTACTCAATATCATGGCTCATAAAAATTCTACTATTGGTAGCTATTTTAGTATGAATAAATAAAAATAATGGTAATTGGTATACATAGGTCTGTCTGTTGTCAGTTTCTCAACACACTTAAGCACTAACAAATAAAAAATTTGCTAATATGACCTTTTTAGAATTCATGATGACAAAGATAACATAGAGATCCTAATGTCACTTACTAGTAAACACTAAGAAATCACAAATATAATTATGTGGATTTTATTTTAGCAAAAATAAACAGTCAATAAAAGACCATGTGTTAATTTTTCACATTAAAAATTATTTAAATTCCTTCTGATAGTTGTCAGAATTATAGGAAGCTATTGAGCATGTAACCAAAGCTACACGTGGGAGCTACTAGAATAAAAGAGACTCTCCGGGACTCCCACGTTGGGACGGGTAGGTCACCAGCCAGAGTGGGTTCCCCATGAGATGGAGCCCCTGTGTCAACACAGTGTAGAGAAGACTCTAGCCCCTGTCCTTTGGTAACACGACCGAGTTGTTGATATCAGGAAATCTTTGTTCTGAAAAGATAAGACCCCCAAAACAATATATAACTTCACTTGTTACTTCAGGATGTTCCTACAGGCCAATTTATCAGAGCAAATTTTCTTCTCATCTGGTCAAAGCAGTTCACTTATCAAGCAACAGTTTACTTATCAGGCAGTTGCTTCAAATCCTTGGCCTAACTGTGTCCGTTAGTTCTGAACTATCATAGTCCCCCTGTGGTCCACTTCCAATTCCCGAACTTGAAAGAACCTCTCCTTCAATCATTTTGAACTTTCCCCTTCCCCATAGCCCTGTAATTATCCTGCTCCTAACTTCCCTTCTAGGTCCTGCTAAGATTCCATCAATGCAGCGTCTTCCCCCACTGCAGAGTTATGATGAACTTACTCTTGTTTATTAATTCAGCTACTTGCTAATATGCTGGTGACTTCTACATATGAGTTCATAATTTGTTTGACAAGGCTAGCGTAAAAACTAATGAAAGTTTCCCTGTTGTTAAAGTATAATGGAAATGCACATACGTGGTACCATGGAAGGTTACCTTTCTGTTTTAGAATAAAAGGTAACTAGGAAACAACCCACTTATTTCCCACGCTCAGTCACTCAACCTTTATTTATTTCATTTTTCCCTCATGAAGACTATTGCTTAGAATCATAGAACAAATACAGGAGAACACTTCACAAACAATTCTTAGTCCTATTGATATTCTAGAAGCTTATCAAGTTGATATAAATTTGCACACCCAATAGTGACAGAGAACATAGATCATAACTATTTTCACTTCTTGCTATTCATATTGACGGTCTTGGTTAATCATTAGTTTCATCAGCATTAGTTTAATGTGGTGAATTTTCATATATAGACTGTTTTGAAAACCTGCGTTGGAAGCACAATGATTAAACAATTTGAGTTTTGTAGTCAGAAAACTTAGGATTGATTTAATAACTGTGATACTTTTTGATATTTTACTGAAATTTCAATTTTTCTCCACTACAAAATAACATAGCATTTGTGTTTTTGCAACTCTCTCTCTCTCCTAATTCTTTTGGTAAAGGGCGGGGAAGCCATTTAGGACAATGGAGCTGTTCCTCCTGGGGTCTCCTGTCATGAGGCAATGGCCAACTGGAAAAATAGGTGAGAAAACATGGAATTATAAATATTTTTCTTTTTTTTAATACTATAATCAATCAGTAGTATACTATCACATCTAGATTACCAAAGACATTCTTGTGTTCATAAATCCTTACAACTCTTCTCCAGTGTTTCCCTTAATTTGTCAACTTTTCTCATGCTATATCTACTATCTAAACCATTATAACATATTATATTCCTCTAATTCTGTTTTTCTGCTCCTCAATATACTCCACAAATAAGGCTTCCTTCACAGGTTGCTATGATTATTCAATGAGGAAAAAAAAAAAAAACCACCGAGCACTTAATATAGATTCTGGCACATAGTAAACACTCAAATCAGGCAACTATTTTCATCATGATTGGGTCCTATTCCCCGTTCGGCCACTTACTAGTCTTGTTATATTAAGCAAGTCACTTAAAACTGGAAGCCTTAGTAACTCTGCTTTCAAATGAGAACAATAATAGCCCTTGCTTAATTTGCAAGCCTCTTATATAAAATATGTTATGGTTCTGAATTTTTAAAAATGAAACTATGTCATTCAGCCCAGGAAGTTTTCAGTTGGCTAACCAGAACACAAATATTTAATACCTCCTTATTACCCTCTATGCCTGTTATCCGGCTGTACTGACCACCTTAACTACAGCCAACTAGTCACATGTCTATCTTTAACCCTAGATTGCAAGCTACTTTAATATGTGACACATTTCAGAGGCTCTATGAAAGTCTGCTACATTAATATGTGAAATACCAGTAGGAAATGTGATAAATTATTCTTATTGTTTAAAGTAAGATGCCTGTTTCTCTGCTTCTAGGTTTGGAGAGCCCTTCCAGAGTGATGGAGTAATACAAACCCTTCCTAGAAACTCTCTGGGTGTATCCAAGGTGATGTAGGTGACTGACTTGCAAAGAGTGCGAAGAATGGAGAACACACACACACACACACACACACACACACACACACACATATATATACTCTCTCTTTATATATATATAAAAGCGTCTATTAATTGAAGAAAAAAAATTTGAAGTTTCTTTGGTTCCCAACTGCTGTCATCTCAAAAGAGAAAATTATGTTAGTCACTTGTCTGTATTCATTATTGTTGCCAAAGAGATAAAAGCTAATATCAGTTTAAAATAATTTCTTTGCTTCAGGGATATAAATGCGTAACAAGGGAATGCACACACACAGATATTTTCCAATTCTTGTACAGATTTTTAGATTTGCCATTGAAAAGCACATTGCATGCAAAAATTTAATATTTAGCCAAAACATCTTACATAGGATGGAACAAGTGGGTCGATTTGTCACTGACTCGAAATGGTTTGGGGAAAAGTATAGTTTTATGAAATGCACGTGGTAACTCTACTAAGTAGTGAGGATTCAGTCTATAAGGGGACTAGGAAACTGGTAGAATGTGGAGAAATGATTCTCCAATATGACAAAAAGGAAGATGGTCATGCCTGCCCTTTCCTCAAGAGAGTCGCCTACTGATGACTTACCAAGCCCCTCACACAGGTTCCTGCTAGTTTTCCAGTGTGAATTGTATTTCCCCCTTCAAGGGCTCAACGTATTGAAACTCTCCTGTGGATTTTAGTTCTTCAATTAAAAGTGATGTTTTCTTGTTGTCTCACCTCCTAAGTACGAGTGCTGCACTTGCCTCCTCATGGTTTTTTTTTTTTAACATTTTTTATTGATTTATAATCATTTTACAATTTTGTGTCAAATTCCAGTGTTCAGCACAATTTTTCAGTTATTCATGGACATATACACACTCATTGTCACATTTTTTTCTCTGTGAGTTATCATAACATTTTGTGTATATTTCCCTGTGCTACACAGTGTAGTCTATTCTACAATTTTGAAATCCTCATGGTTTAATGCCAGTACGTGTGCACTATTGAACCTGTTGGAGAACAAGCTACTTGAGCATGGGGACATAGCTCACATTTTATTTGAAATCCCCTCCTCCATTACCTTATATTTCCCTTTGTTTTGGGAGTGTTAACATCATAGAACTTTATAACTGGAAGGGATGTTAGGGTGTAATCTCTTCTGACTAATTTTTTTGGATTATCTCTGCATAACTTTATTTTCTTATTGAAGTGTAGTCGGTCTACAGTGTTGTGTTAGTTTCTGGTACACAGCATAGTGATTCAATTATATATATATATATATATATATTTCTCTCTCTATATGTATTTCTTTTCATAAGCTTTTTCACTATAGGCTATTACAAGGTATTGAATATAGTTCCCTGTGCTAAACTCATGATTTGTAGCTGTAGTCTGTTAACAATTTGGTCCCTGACTCATGCTGTTTGATGACTGATCTACAAATGTAATTTCCCACATGCTCCATTGCTGGTCCCCCTCCTTGCTGTACTCGGTCATGTGTCAGAGGAGATGTACCTCGGAAGCTTCTGCTTACAATTCATAAACGTTTTTCACTAGAAGCTATGGCATATCATGGTATTATTCAGAGGTATTTCAGAAACATTACAATAGAGCCAATGAGCCAGCTGAGAAACTTACCACTGCAGGGAAATACTGCTTCAAAAGGAAACATATGTTCCATGTTTGATAATGTGTGGTTTGAAAACAAACTCTTGAAAATTAAAGCGATGGAGACTACCAGAATTGTTTCAGGGACTCCTCGTGTTCAAATTAGTGATCGTTTAATTGACTGGCTGAATGAGCCCAACAAGTCATGGTGTTTCAATATCACTTCCCTTATCTGTGAAATAAACCTCTTATTTCCATCCTTGTCATCACCCTTCTTCTCGCTGAGAATTCAGCAAACGCATGGGATGTAGCTGATATGTGTACACTCTTATGCCTGCCTGCTTCCCTCCTCTCCACTTCTCAAGAATTTTTTCTACCAATTTAACAAACTAAAAGATCATCTCAACACAAATAATGAACTTCCTTATTAAACCCTATCTTGGATTCATAAGGGCATTTAAGTGGTCTCGTTAGTTATTTTTTTAGTATCATTTGTATAGTACTTCCATTAATACATTACTTTTTGAATAATATTTACTTTTTGAATATTTTCGTTCAATGTAAATTCAGAACACTTGGATATAAAATTTTATGGCTAGAACTGTGTTTTTGCTTCTTTCTAGCTCAGGGTCTTGGGTCATTGTACAAAATAGGTGCTTATTAAAACTAGCTGAATAAACAGAAATGAGCTGATTAAAGAAATTTTAAATTTTTCAATGTTTTAGAATTTCTTTCTATGCTTGAAAGCTCTGTAAAAGAAAATATATTATTACTAGTATGTGTAATAATATTAAATGACTTATTTGTCAGTTTTTTCTATTTAATGACTGGTTGATTGGTTAATAATATTTATACGACTTATATTTTTGTAGTTTATTCTGTGTCAGATAATATATGAAGTATTCTACAGGAATTATTTAATCTCAGTAATAACCACATAAAGTAGACACTGTTGTAATCCCAATTCGAGCTGAGGAAAGTATGACTTTGAGAGCATATGCGTCTTCTCTAACTGTAACTGTGTCTTATGTAAAAGCCTTCAATACTATCATGATAGTAATTAATTTAATCTTAATTTAAAAAATAATTTTCTTCTGAATTTATAAGGACAAAAAGGTAATCAAGGTAATTTCATAAAAATATTTTATTTCATTTTTCAGGGTTTTATAACAAGAGTATGTAGTTTAATTTTAATTTTAAATTTTAATTTTTCTTTTAATACATAAACTAGTTGGAGGAAGCATTGTTAGAAAATAACATAATTGTATTACATACGATATTCTCAGAAATTTATTCAGGGTCATTTGTACTAACTGATATCATACTGTTTAATATTTTTCTTGTAGTATCAAAATAACCAAAATAGAAATCAATACAGAAAAAAATTAATTTTTAGGTAACATAGTAGAAAGTGTCTTGAATTAATAAGTAAGAGATTAGCATCATAGTGCTTTATGCTCTCCAGACAATATTATGTCTGTCATCAGTGCTCTGTGGACCGCTGCGATACCCTGCCTACCCGACCTCCAGACCCAGGCCCTTAGCATCCTTCGCCCTGCTGCAGAACTGCTTTCCTGAAACAGTTTTGACCATACCAGTTTCCTACTCTATGCTACCACCTACCTGATAAAATCCAAATTATTTCGCAAGACGTTGGACTTTTCAAAGCCTGTCACTTTTTCAATTTTACCATTGACTTGACTTGACTTGTTACCAGCTCCCATCTCTTTCTTTCTGTAAAGGTCAACTGCACTGACTAAGTCACTGTCCCCCAACACTGGGCAAAGCATCCTCTCCTGAATATGAGAACACTTGGGCCTCTGTCTTCAAATTCTAGCTTCTTCTAAATTTGAGACTGCTTGCTTTGTTCTTAAAGCTTTACCATCTCAGCCTTTTTTTTTTTTTTAACTTTTTCAAAATAATTCTAAGGGTTTTATTTCAAATAAGCAACATCATTGAAAATACCAATGAAAAAATTATATCCATAATATGTTTCCATAATCCATGTAATTTTAGGCTGCTTCTAAACAGTATTGGCATTTTTATTTTCCTGTTTTCCACCAATAATATTCCAATATACCATAAAATATTCAAATACAAGATATGTTATATCAAGACAGTGATCTTGCTTAAATTTAACCATTGACCGACAAGCAAGGCACCACGTTAAGAGCTTGAAATATAGTTTTACTAGCTGATATTCAAAAGTTCTAAATTAGCATATGAAGAGTAACCTACAGATGGCTCTAGTACCAGTCCCATTTTTAGAGAGAATTTAAGATATTTTAAGCCAGGTAAATTAGACTAGTTTCTAAAATTATAAACAGTTGTACCGACACTGTGTTAGACATCTAATTCCGCCTTAGATATTGAATCTATCAGGATAGTCTAGATTATGCTTCAGTACAAACAACCCTCAAATCTCAGTGGCATTAGTACAACAAAGGTTTATCTTTTGCATCTTCTTACTTTGCACAAAGGGAACTGATTGACTACTGAGAGCAGTGGAAAGTTCTGAAAATATTTTGAGCAACAGCACTTAAAAAGAGCAAGCCCACTGCCACCAGAATGAGAATTTGAAATACAGCATTCTAAGTGAGCATTCAGATTGGTGTGAAAATTATTCTCATGAACCCATTGTCACGCCTCAAGAATGTACATTGAAGAAATCAGGAGCAGGCTTCTCCAAATAAACAGAATTGTGCTAACTCTAAATAAAAATGCTATTTCATTCACCCCAACTGATGACTACCATAGAACACTAGTAGCTCACTTAGCATTCATTCAAGTTTAAAGAAACGTCTCATATTTCATATATGAAATCTACAAATTTTATTTCCTATGGATTCTAATCATTTATAACTGCACTACCAGGTAAATATCACTATTATAGTAAACATCAATTCTTTAAATATGCCACTTCACAAATCTGTTCTTAAAAGATGCACTGATAAATTTTATTCCATGTTGCAAACAATTTAATTGTGGGCTTTCTTGTGCACCTAAAAAAATACTTTCTCCACAGTAATTCTAATCCTTAAAAACGGGGAGAATGAAGTAAAAGTTAATCTTTATGCAATGTCTTAGTTCAAGACGACATCAAACTTGGTAGTTAAAAGGATAACAAAACATAAAATATATTCCAGAATTTAGCATCGATTAGCAAGAGGAAAAGAGAAATACACAGATTAAAATGTCAGATATTGAACTTTTCTGCTGTTTCATTATTGTTGATAGCAGTAAACATTATAAATCTCAAACTGACCAGGCAGAATGTTGTGCAATTTGTCAAATCCAGTTTAGCTCAAGTGAGGTTTGCTGCTTAAACAATCAGCTTGTTAATTTGGTTGGCATGCATTCTACCACTCTTGCATAAATACTCAACTATAAACTACAACATACATTTTAATTTGCTGGCCATCAGCTTAAACAAAAGACATGTATTGATTCGAGTCGTGTTATAGTTCCACTGATTATTGCCATCAGGTTTTCCTCAAGACTAGTTTCTTCAAGTTTTGATTCAAATAAAAGTCAGACTCTAACACATTTCCACTACTAATCTTGATATCTGTTATTTACTGCTTACATAATTATAATTCCTTAGCAAGTCCAATATTTCAGGTGAATAATTTTCTTAAATATGATTTTTTTGGTTCTGAATGTATTTAATGATATATTTGCTTTTGTAATTATAACAAGTCACTGAAGACACATTACTAGTTTCTTTTCAATGAGAATGCAAACAGCAAAAAATCTCAAGTGTCAGTATTAATTTTCCACATTATTTTTATGATAAGTAAATATATATATATATGTGAATGGACTGACTTGAGGTTTAAATAATAGAAAATCTCTTTAGAGATTAATATGAAATTATTATAAATTCAGCTCAATCTCATATCATAGGATGTTAAGCCTGAAAGACATTATATTTAAATCACTTGCCTTCAAAAGAGGAAACAGATTGAGAGACAAATTAATCTCCTCAAATTTCACAATCTTAGATACAAAGCCGAAATAAGAACGTGGATCCACTCATGCCCAGTGTTCATGCCACTATATCTCAGATGCATCGATCCAGCTCCCTAAGCAATTAGGGGACATTTACTTTGTGCAAAGTATTAAACATAAGTTAGACAAGGAGCCTAATATCTAGTCTCTACACTCAAGAATTTATAGTCTGATTTAATTTTTATAAGCTGGGACACTTTCAGCAGTAAGTATGTCCCCCATACCACACCAAAGAGTAATCTAGCTCAAATTGCATTTTAAAAATAAGTCAATGCATATGTTCCTATGAAAGAGGAGGTGAAGTGAGCTCAAGATTGGTTGGTTCTGCCCCACTCCCATGCTATCTTCTTCCATAGCACAAAGTTTATCCCAAAGTCAGTTCACTCATTGGCTGCCAAAGGCAACCAAAGTAAGATTTTCCAGCTCTTATCCACTGAAACAGAGAAAAAACTAGCAAGAGGAGAAACTAGCAAGCCACTTCTCCTACCTCATTGGTCTAGAGGACTTGGTTTGCCAAATCCTGAGCCAGTCACATCAAAGAAGATGGAGTAAGTATCTTGGCTTAGGTAGCCAATGGGAAGTGGATGCTGTGGACTCAAATGTCCGTTATCAATACATTAGTTTATTCTCAATCAATTAGTACTGGTCACGTGAAACAATTCCCTTCAAAATGTTTTGCTTATATATGCATAATGTAGCCAAGGATTTAAGTTTTAAGAGGATAGTTTATCATTTGTTTTCAATAATGGCTCTGCTGCTTTTACCTATATGACTCAGAAAAAGAAGCAAGAAAACTTCTTTATGCCTCAGTTTACTCATATGCTTAGTGGAGATAATACAACCAATCTCATACATTTTAAATTAATAAAGTGTTTACAATTGTGCATGACAAATAAGTATTTTATCAATGTTAGGTACAACTATTATTATGGTCTTTGGTATTGCTATTATTATCTTATTATTAATAAGACAAAAACCCTAAAAGTTACATTTAACACAAAGATTTAAGGACAATTCTTTTTGCTTACAAATTAGATCTAGTGAGAGCTGACATCTGATGACATCAGAACAACTTGCAGTCCCTATCAAATGACCCAGGATATTTTTCACAGAATTAGAAGAAATAATCTTAAAGTTTATATGGAATCACAAAAGTCCTAGAATTGCCAAAACATTACTGAAGAAAATGAAACTGGAGGTATAACCCTCCCAGATTTCAAACAATACTACAGAGCTACAATAATCAAAACAGCATGGTATTGGCATTAAAAACAGACATATGTGTCAATGGAACAGAATAGAGGGCCCAGAAATGAACACACAAAATTTTGGTCAATTAATCTTTGACAAAAGAGGCAAGAACATACAATGGGGTAAAGACAGTCTCTTCAGCAAATGACGTAGGGAAAATTGGATAGATGCATGTATATTAATGAAGTTAGAAAACTCCCTTACATCAAACACAAAAATAAATTCAAAATGGCTTAAAGACTTAAACACAAAACAAAACATTATAAGCCTCTTAGAAGAAAAACATAAGTAAAACATTATCTGACATAAATCTCAGCAATGTTCTTCTAGGGCAATCTACCCCAGCAATAGAAATAAAAGTGAAAATAAACAAATGGAACCTAATTAAACTTAGAAGCTTTTGCACAGCAAAGGAAACCATAAGCAAAACAGAAAGACAACCTATGGAATAAGAGAAAATATTTGCAAAAGGTAAGACTGAGAAGGGCTTAATCTCCAGAATACATAAACAGCTCATACAACTTAATAAGAAGAAAACAAACAACCCAATCCAAAAATGGGCACAAGACGTAAACAAGCAATTCTCCAATGAAGACATACAAATGGCCAATAAGCATATGAAAAAATGATCAATATCACTAGTTATCAGAGAAATGCAAATCAAAACTACAATGAGGTATCACCTCACACCAGTGAGAATGGCCATCATTCAGAAGTCCACAAATGATAAATGCTGGAGAGGCTATGGAGAAAAGGGAACCCTCTACACTGTTGGTGGGAATGCAGTTTGGTGCAGCCATTGTGGAAAACACTATGGAGATTCCTCAAAACACTAAAAATAGACTTACCATATGATCTAGCAATCCCACTCCTGGGCATATATCCCAAGGGAACCTTAATTCAAAAAGAGACATGTACCCCAGTATTCATAGCAGCACTATTTACAATAGCCAAGACATGGAAACAATCTACATGTCCATCAACAGATGACTAGATAAAGAAGCTGTGGTATATTTATACAATGGAATACTACTCAGCCTTAAAAAATAATAAAATAATGCCATTTGCAGCAACATGGATGTCACTGGAGAATGTCATTCTAAGTGAAGCAAGCCAGAAAGAGAAAGAAAAATATCACTTATATGTGGAATCTAAAAAAAAAAAATACAAACATATTTACAAAACAGAAACAGACTCACAGACATAGAAAACAAACTTATGATCACCAGGGCTGGAAAGGGGTGGGAAGAGATAAATTGGGAGTTCAAGATTTGCAGATACTAACTATTATATATAAAATAAACAACAAGTTTCTACTGTATAGCACAGGGAACTATATTCAATATCTTATAGTAACTTACTGTTAAAAAGAATATGAAAACAAATATATGTATGTTTCTATATGACTGAAGCATCATGTTGTGCATTAGAAATTGACACAACATTGTAAGCTGACTATACTTCAATAAAAATATATTAAAATAGAAAAGAGAAGTGAATGTTTTAGACACAGTTCTATTGTGGTTAGCACTATGGGACACCAGATTACTTTGTTGCAATAAACTGTCATTATAGTTAAATTAAACAAATGTGTATTCACTATCTATTAATTTGTAAGGCACTATGCTGTATGCAACTGGAATAGATAACTGGCCAAGAAATGATCTCAAAACCAAGTGTGTGAAAATTCCTATATGTAAAAAACATGGCAGACTGATAATGTTAATCATGAAAGTGAAATAGAGTGCACACGAATTGATTCGAGAAATAACTGTGACATTGCCCTAAGGTGGTGGCCTCTTTATACTGTACCTGAATTTGCTGTGACTATCTTTAGTCACAGGAAGTGTGTGCTTATTCATTAGAATTAAACTGAAATCACCTACTAAGTTCCTTGTTTCATTACACCACAGTTATACAAGATCATCTGGTCTTATTTACTATAGTTCTTTTTTTAAAAAGATTAAGATAATCTTTAAAGATAAACAAAGCCATCTGTTTAAACATTCTTTGGTAAAATGTGAGCTTAGTAGAGGAACCATGTAGACAGAATGCTAAAGTTAGAGACAGCTACAGCCTTTGCCACTGTGCTGATGAGAAATACGCAGGTTTTGGAATCTTCAGATTCTTATTCTATCTCTGCGTCTCTGTAACTGGAGGGTAAAACCCAGAGTATTGTTAAGAGAAGTTAACAAGCTAAGGCTGATAATGTGCTCTGCATGGTGCACAGCGCACAGTAACATTTACTCTCATGAATTATTTTCTATTATTATATCTATTTCTATATGATCTGATGCTTTATATTTTAGCACAGTAGAGCACATTTTCCATTATGTTATAGTAATGCTTTGAATGCTTTAATTGGAAAAAGCTGATAAGAGAAAAATTGCCATTTCATAGTAAAACAAAAAAATGAAGAATCCAGGTTTCCGTTCTTGAATTTTCAGTGCTCATGTACTACTTGCTTATAAAGACATTAAAGACAAAAAGATTAGAGTACATGCAATATAAGAAAATACGTGAACAGTTTTTTTCAAAAATACAAATTATATTATTGTAAATGGACCACAGAAATATAAAATCTGAATTTATAATACTTTTTGCTAAATGGATTTCAATTGTGATTAGGATTTTTTAAATTCAAATTTATGAAACCCTGGTGGTCAGATGATTGAGCTTTTCTGTATATGTATAAGTTTTGCACACATGTGTATATGTGTGTGTTGGCTGTACACATAAATGTGCATACTACTTCCAAGACATAAAAAAATCCATTTATAAATTGCCCAAAATAGAAAAATGTTTGTCAGCCTATTAGGAATACAAAAATCTACTATAAAAATTCTAATATAAAATCTATGAACTTAGATCTTTTAGGTATTTGTTAATGCAATGAATGTCTCTTGTATCCCCTTAGATTAATAGACTACTATCAGTTAATTAATATTCCAGGATGCTTCTAAAAATTTACTAAGTAATAAGGCAAATATGTACCATTTATTTCCTCATTAGAATCTTCAGGCTTTAGCTTTTATCACTGATATTTTTGTATACCACGGGTTAACTATTTTGTGTCTCCTTAGAAAGGTTGCTTCCTTTCTGGATTCGTGAAGAAGCCTTACTCGTGAATGATAAAATGACAGTGACTCTCCCACACTTTGGCACAGTCAGGGAAGGCTACTGCCAGCAAAGCTATTAATGTCAGAACCAATACAGTTTTCAAAGAATTTTGTTAATTATTGTAGTGTTCATTAAAAAAATCTCTGTCCCTCTCTAGCACGAACTGAAATTATGAATGAAGAAGTGAACAATAATTACACTTCCTCCGACAAAAGTGAGGAACTAGGGTCCAGGCTAAATTGAAATTTAGGGAGCTTGCCCAAGATCAACGGACTGAAATACACAGTACCCCAGAAACCAAGGGAGCCAAGATGGCGTAAAGAAGAAGTCACACATTACAACCAAAGAACAATGTAAATTGAAAAACCCAGACAGGAGGCTTTAGAAAAGGAATTTGAAGACTTCTGATGCTGGAAGACAGAGGGCAACCTAGAGAGATTCCTTTGATTGATGTGCTTGCCTGTCAGTGCTGGGTTGGGCAAAACAGTTCAGGCTTTAAGTGCACGTAGGAATTCCATTTGACTCTCATATTTCCGAGGAGACTTTTTTAAAAGAGAAGGAGAAGGAGAGGAGAAAGGAAAAGAAGAGGAGGAGGAGGAGCTGCAGGAAGAGGAGAAGGAGACCAATGCTACAGGTAGATAATACTATGCATTAACACTGAGGAGGTCTAGTCAAAGTTAACATACATTGAGCATCTACGTACCCATGTGCATTAAACGTTTCCTCCCAGAGAAATACATGCCAAGTAAATATTTATTTTCAGACTACATACTTCTGAAAAATGTTGAGGTGATTTACCAATAGAAGTTCACCTCTACCTGCCTAATTTTACCACACAAATCAATATTTTACAACACACATTGAAAGCAGTTTTCCTCATGGATAACAAAGGCAAATTCCTGTAACTCCAAACATTTATGTTCTTAACTGCTTTGTGATTGATGATGACAGAAATCTTGGCTGTGTGGTATGTGTATCTTTCTAGCATACAAATCAAGATGTGAATGCTTTTGAGTCATAAGATTACAAGGAATATTAAAACAAAGCCATTGAAAAATTCAACACAGAGCAATGAAGTGTATAGTATTACTAGAAATGAAGTCACTAGACAGATGAAAATTTATAAATATTGAAAAAGCAACAGTACTTCTTAGATTTTTTTTTCAGAATATTAATGACTAAAGCATTGGGAACTGAGATTAGCATCAATGTCACAACCACAGTCAAATGGACAGTGCTTGGAAACAATGCAAATATTCTGAAACTTTTTCATAAAGATCATCAGTTTTTATCATCTACAAATCTACACATTTTTCGTTTTAATTATGCATAACATATAGTGGAACTATGTTTTAAAAGGATACTTTAAAATTTTAAAATTTACTTTAGGGGGTTTAAAATTAGGTTTATCTAATTTATTTAATTTATTATTTTTTTAATGGAGCTACTGGGTATTGAACCCAGGACCTTGTGCACACTAAGCATGCGCTCTACCACTGATATCTGCCCCTGGGACACTTTTAAACATTATCAACAAAACAAATATCGAAACTAATAGAAAATTTTAAATTAAAAAATATTTCTTAGGTGTATAGAAAGCTAATGTTTTTCCTTGCCTTTGAAGAAACTATGGATTTGGTTGAAATGATCAAAATTAGCTGGTGTTTTACGTCAGGGGGTGAGGTGGGTAACAAAAACCTATCAGAATACCATCCAATGTGAAGACGCTCTTAACTGGATCTATGTCATTGTTTAGAAACAGCTATAGCCACAAACTCACAATGCAATGTAGGTGTTTCCCCTCATTGCAGAAAGAGGATTATGCTTGCATAGAATTTTGTTTTCGTAAAGTGAAATGTATCAAAATAAAACACAACTATCTAAAATATATATTTACCTGATAGAAATTAGATTTGTTGCAATTATTATTCCCTTGAGTCTAAAAAACTTCAATTAGATCTGTTTAATTTTTTCAGAAATATTATGAAGGATCTCATAAAAATAATATGAAAATAATTTCCCTTTTTATTTAAACATCCGTGCAAATAACAGCTCACAGCAAATATTTTTTGAGACTCCTATGTGCCAGTACTGCTCCAAATACTTTTTTGACAAACTCCCCATGTAATGTCTATTTTAATATTCATCAACTACCCCATCAGGTAGGTAGAATTAACCTCTCTTTGCAGATGGAAAAAACCGAGATACAGAGAGAGCTGAAATGTGTTGCCAGAGATAACATTTCTAGTGTTTCAAAGGCATCGTTTATAACCAGAGCTTATACGCTTAAACTCTAATAAGCTATCATATGAAGATGACTGTTCTGAAGAGTTCTTCTAAAAGTAAGCTGAAAGATAAATAGTAAAACTACACACTATACCTAACACAGGCTAAGTTCTCTTCTAAGTATTTTACGTATATTAACCCATTTAATGCCAATAGGCTAAAAGCACAGCACTTCAGGCCCCAGACGTACAACATCTTTGTTTTACAGATAAGGATACTGCAGCCAGCAGAGAGGCATCACCTAGTAAAATGCTAACATTGGTACTTGAGGAATACTGACATTTTTGTTTTACTTGTTTTACTGCACATATAACTCAGCGTTTTTTTTTTTTTTAATTATTATGAATACGTCAATGTAGTTACACTAATTACCTACAGGATGTGCGATGCCTACATCAGAGATGAGAAAACAGGATGTGAAAGATAAAGTATTGAAACTTTATGAATACTAGGAGGACCAGTGCCTAAAACCCAGGTGCTTATTCACCAAATTCTAACGATTTCTGCTCAGACAGCTGGTACATTCCCAGATACGGTCATTCAACACTTCCTTTCACAGCCATTTTTAAGAGCCTGTTGTATGTCGTATGTCTCAGACTGTGCTAGGCACTGCAATACAAAGATAAAAACTATGCCCTTTGCTTGCAGGTGGGGTAACCATCATGAAGTCCGAGCTCCTCCCTGTCCTTGTGTTCCTTTCTGCTTAGCATCTGTCTTGAGTAACGCAGTCTTGAGTAGGGTGATACAATCTATTGACGCTGCTTTAAGGCTCCAGGAATTTAATCATGACAAAGACAGGAATTACTCTTAAATATTATCTGGAAGGATGCGCAGGATGCCGAGTGTGTGGGGACGAGCACTTAACTCTAAGCAGGGAGTGACTCGGGCCGTGCACGGCGGGAGTGGAGGCTGGCATGTGGGGTGGGGAGGCATCCGGGGTCAGAGTGATGACGGACATGGAGGCGTGAGGCAGAGAAAAGTAGATGGATCCGTACAGTTGGCACACAGCAGAGACAGAGCAAGATGCAGGAGATGATAAGGGTCAAGTTCAATTTCTCTGTGAGTGCAGGCACTGCTTTCAACATAGCTATGGGAGCTGAGGATGTGAGGATAAAATGGAGACCACTTACTTTCCTGTCTGGTAATGTCATAATGCAAACCAATTTAAAAAGGCATTGGGGAGAGACTTAGAAAATATTAGAAGACTAGGAGGGCACACATAGAGCATTTTTACATTGTAATTCTGATTATAAAAATATTTTGCCATGCCCATTCATCTGTACCTAGAGGACAACCAGGGCTGTTGAAAGGGAAGAGAGATTTTTTTCTTTTTGTTTTAAATTTTTGTTTCTGATTCAGAGATTTTATCACTTAATAATAAACAGCTAATAAAGTACCAAACTGCAGCATATATGACTCTAAACAAGAAGGGATGTAAAAACCAAACAGCAGAGCTGCAAATCGATCAAAATAATTAAATGTAAGAAGTTGTCTAGAGGGACATTCCAGAAGCGCATAAAGAGGGAAAGTCTGCTCACAGCTAGAAAAGGGAGGAGAGGTTATAAATCAGAACAAGCAAAAGCCAAACTCTTGACTAAACTGTAAGCAAACAAGAGGCCGAAATTAAAAAGAAAAGGCTACTTTATGGTAGAAATACAGGACATTTGGGCAGATACTGGCTACTACGTATAAAATAGATATACAACAAGTTTCTACTGTCTAGCACAGGAAACCATACTTGATACCTTGTAGAAACCTATAATGAAAAAGAATATGAAAAGGAATGTATGTATGTATAGGTATGACTGAAACATTATGCTGCTCGCTAGAAATTGATGCAAAATTGTAAACTGACTATACTTCAATTACAAAATAAATAAATAAAGTAAAAAAAAAGCAATATAGGACGTTTGGCTAAAAGACTACTACTCCATTAAAAGGAGATTGTAGTAGGTGTGGTATACACGTATCATCGTCTTCGAGAATCTCTCCCCACCCTCTTGCCACCTTTCTGCGGTGGTGAGAATGCTTCAGTGACCCCACGTGGTTTGTGAGGCCAGGTCTATCCTCCTGTTGCCTTCTGCCTTCACTGAATTTGATCTCAACAATCCAGCCAAAGTCAGTGTGTCATCAGAGGTGACCAGAAGATCTCCCCTTCTCCCTACACTTAACATTCACATCTCTCCCCAAGAGGCATTGGAAGGAAAGGAGGCTTTTTCCTTATTTTCAGAGCCATCCTCTCCACAGCACAAGGGGCCCATAATCAGAGCCCAGATCCTGGGAATCCACCATTGCTGGAGGGCCCTGGCTGCCCCTGAAAGGAGGTACTGTTTCGGCTTATCTGAGACACACATGGCCAAGAGAATCTTCACTGGAATATAGTGGGATTGAAGCTTTTTCCTGTTCACGTAGTGCTAGGAAGACTCACATATAATGATGATGATTTCCTGTATTCAATGTATAAAATTCAATTTCAGAATTGAATATATTTCTGGGCCTTCTATTCTGATAGCCCCATTACTCTTGAAGGAAGGAGATTGCCTGTCACTCGGTTGCTTGGGACTAATTCCCTTATCTGTCTTTTCTCAAGTCATTCTCCACGGAGAAAGTTAACCTTTTTTTAATGAAATCTGCTCATGACGCTTGATTAAAAGCCTCATGAGTTAATTAATTATTTTCCATACTATAAAGCCCCAGCTTTCATCACCTGGTCTCTCTGAGACATCACTCCTGGTTTCCCAGGAAAAATGCCCCATTTCCAGGATCGAGTTCTTTCCTGTACTGTGTACCGTGGAGTCGTACAATTTCTTGTTTCCCTCGCTGCTCTGTTTCTGCCATTGCATGAGTTCCCTTTATCCACTTTTCTCTTTCACACCCAGCACTTAATGGAATCCAAGTGCTCACTTATTAGTTGTTATTAGCTGAATGAGTGAAAGAGTGAGTGAGTAAATGGGAAAACCTGCCCCTGACTATGGCCTGGTCTGCGTAGAACCTTCAGTTCTTTCATGTCTGTGGTTCCTCCTAATTTAACTGGACTGGAAAGAGCACCGTTACTTTTTTTTTTTTTTAATTGAAGTATAATTGGTTTACAATGATGTATTAATTTCTGGTGTACAGCATAGTGATTCATTTATACAAATATGTGTATATATGGAATATATATATATCTTCTTTTTCCTATTCTTTTTCATTATAAGCCATTACAAGACATTGAATATAGTTCCCTGTGCTATACAGTAGGACCTTCTTGTTTATCTATTTTATATATAGTAGTTAGTATCTGCAAATCCTGAACTCCCAATTTAATCCCTTCCCACCCCTATCCCCCTGGTAACCATGAGTTTGTTTTGACATTTGTGAGTCTATCTCTGTTTAGTAAATAAGTTCATTTGTGTCATTTTTTTTAAAGATTCTACATATAAGTGATATCATATGATATTTTTTCCTTCTTTTACTGGCTTACTTCACTTAATATGACAATCATCAGATCCATCCAAATTGCAAATGGCATTGTTTTATTTTTTAATGGCAGAGTAGTATTCCATTGTATAAATATATCACAGCTTCTTTATCCAGTCATCTGTCAATGAACATTTAGGTTGCTTCCATGTCTTGGCTTTTGTAAGTAAAGGACACTCTTAAAATTGGATTATGTGGCCTCAAATCCCAGTTTCATTCTATATCTCATGAATGTTATATTCTTTGTCTTCTGTGGACCTACTTTCCAACCTATGAAATGAGTATTTTCCTTATAGAAGAGTTAGTTATAACATCAAATGTGGTTCATGTATAAAAGGACTCTTGATACCTTAAGTAAATATGTTAATTTCCAAGATACCAGTGTTGATTATTTGTTTCTGCTCTTAATTGGTTGATCCTGATGTGATTTATGTGGCATGCTCATAAACCATCGTCGCATGTGTGATAGCAGAAGTAGCAAGCTTACTTCTCTCAACAGGCTGAGCACATTTTTATATCAATTTAATGCTGACATGGTGGACAGTGGATTTCCCTTTTCACTCTGGTGCGGGCTAGACATGGCCCCATGTGATAAGATTTGTAGGTAGAAATGTAATTTCCGTGAAGCTCAGAGTCCCAGGCCAGGCAACATTTCAGCTTCCTTAAGTTTTAGCTCTATTCTGGCTCCTTCTAGATAAGCTGTGTAGTCACATATCCCAGAGCCACCTCCTAAATGTGGACCTCAGATGGGCTTGGAAGATGACAATGACTTAGAACCACCTGTGCTTCAATAGCAGAAAAGCTGGGTCTTGAAATGGGCCTTAAAGAATACAGATGATTTGGGTAGATTGAAATGGAGGGTCAGAAAAACTCCTAAAGGAATCCTTCTGCTAGGGAAAAAAAAAATCAATGGCAAATTAGGCAAACTAGATAGAGCCCTGCTGTGCTCTGCGGCTTTGGCATTTCTTCCTTTACTTTGTGGAGCTGCATGGTGACTAATTGTAGGGGAGAGAGAGACTACAAGAGGTCGAGTTGCACAAGTTGAAATGAGCAATGTGGACAAGACAACCAGAATCGTGCATTAAGGCTCTTCCTCTCCTTGAATATCTTTCTGTTGTCACTTACACTTTTCTTTCTCTTTTGTATGCATGTATAATTAGTGGTTTCCTAATTTTAATGAGTAAACATTTCTAAATATGTTTGTCATTTCAATCAGCTTAATTAAATTTCCATTGGAAGTTTTCTGACTCATAGATAACGTCAGATTTCTGTTTCTTTCAAATACTGTCTTGAAAATACAACAACATGAGAACCACATATGAAAATTCCATACTTTAAAAAATGTATCTTTTTATTAAGATTTCTTTTTTTTTCTAGAAGAGGCAATATTGACTTTTTAAAAATATGAATTCATTTACTCAACATGTATTTTAATCAAGCAACCCAGAAATGTGGGTGAATAAAATATGGGCTCTGAGAATAAGGTATCCTCAGCTAAGAAAATACCTATTATTTAAATAAAGTATAAATTTTGGCTTAATCCTTTGCTTGTTGAACCTGGGATATTTATAAATATTGAACATTTAGTAAGAAATTCTTATTTTTTAATATTGAAAAAGTAGTAGCAAGGGAATTAGCTGTTATGAATTAAAAGTTAAAATAATTTTGAATTAAAAATTGCAATTTTTGTCTTGAAAATTAAAAAAATGTTATCATGTATCTGTTGCCCTTTATCTGGTTCCCTGTAAGTGGATCGTGTCAATGCTTGTTGGTTATATTGCAAACCTAGAGGTTAATTTTTAAGCCACAAAGTTTAGGACTTAATTTCCCTTTCTTTCTTCATTCCACTGATGATGTGAAGAATGTCTCTGTATAAAAGTGATTTTATTTCTTTTATTGTAGTTGCCTCGTATTTTATAAAAGCTGGTGTTAATTCTAAATAGGCCTCTCTCCCTAAATAAATAAGTGTTCAGTCTTGTTCTTCTCTCGCATTTTGCCATGTGTTATATATTTTCTTTGTCATTATTCTTTGAGAAATCATTCAAAAGCCATTTTGGATACCTATTGTTCCTTTTTTTTTTTTCTATTTTCAAAGAAATTATAATGTTCAATGCTACAGTTATAAGCTTTCATTAAGCCAAACACATTTTTAGGTGTTTGTGGCTGTTAGTCATCACCTTTTAAAATTATGCCACCTGGGTATTAATTTTAAACTCTTACTCAGTTCCCAATAGCAACAGGTCTATATCTGTGTCTTGGATTGGATTCTCTATTTTAAAAATCTCAAGTAGTCCACATACTTTAGAAATCCTCTGTTCACTGTATATCATAAAGTGTTTATAACATGTTATAGAAATGAAATATGGAACTGGAGTCTTTTCTTATGCCTAATGATTGTACCTTTATAATTCATTGTCACTTCCATTAAACTCTCAGAGTTGCCTCAAATCCTAGTTCTATCAAATATACATTAATGCACTACTAGTATTTGCCAAACACTGTATCAGGGGTAGTAACAGACACAATGAGATCTCTGCCCTGGAGTCTTATTATTTATTTAGAGGGCAATACTGTAAGAATTGGTTTCATTGCACATGGTACAGTGAACTACAAAATTTTGTCATAAGGGCCTATGTTGCTTTGCAAACTCTTAAGAAGGCTTTACACAGTCCAAAATGATTCTGGCTATAATCTTTGTTCAAGCCAATTTAAACAGCAGCATACTTCATTCAAAATGCATAACATGAGTTTGTTTTCTGTGTCAGTGAGTCTGTCTCTATTTTGTAAATAAGTTCATTTGTGTACAGGGGAATGGGGGAAGGAAGGGATAAACTGGGAGGTCAAGATTTGCAGGTACTAACTACTATATATAAAATAGATAAACAACAAGTTTCTTTTGTATAGCCCAGGGAACTATATTCAATATCTCGTGGTAACCTATTATGAAAAAGAATATGAAAATGAATATATGTGTGTATATGTATGACTGAAACATTATGCTGTACATCAGAAATGGACACATTGTAAACTATACTTCAATAAATAATAAAATCAAATTAAAAAAAAGGAAAAAACTCAGAAAATACATGACAAATCTTACACACTTGTAAACTGAGTTAGTGATCTGACTCTAGATGACTAGATAGAATTTGGATATTTCACATGGTTAAGGAATTAGAGAAAGCATCCAGGCAAGCAGAAAGACATGAGTTCAGGAGCAGGCTGGACACAGTGTGATTGCAAGGTAACCAAGAACCACAGGCAAGAGTGAAGGATGGGGGAAGCGATGCGTAGGCGAGAGAGAAGTCAAGTGTAGGGATGAAGGTGCTATAGTAGAAATAGATCATAGTGCAAAGTTTAAGAAGAGGGGTGACCTAGTGGAAGGACCTGTCCCTTAGTCTCATAATGAGCAGGTGTGTTAGGTAAGCAAGCCAGCTTGCTTCTATGCCATCAACCTGGGGACGTCTCAGTGGCAACTTGGACAGAGATTTGGAAATGCCCATGTGAAAGAGTGACTGATGAGGGTGGTGTGTTTGTTTTCAGGAATAATACATCTTAGTTTCCGCTTTAACGAAGGTAGGAAGAAGAGCGATGAATCAAAGCAACTGTGAGGTTTTGAGGCTGCTTAAACCAGAGTGGTATATACAGACAAAGGCACTGGGAAATAACTGTATTTAGATTCTGGGTATAAATGGAGGTGAATCAAATACACATTCAATTATTATTTTTTTTAAAGACACTTGCATTCTCCATATTTATTTGTGGTAGGATATTCTCTATCTATCTTCCAAGCGGGTATCTTTCATAAAAATAACTCTTACTAACATTTATTAATTTAGGAATTGTTCATAGTGATTTATATATTTTGACTTGATTTATTCTTATGATATTCTATAAGATCTCTCCTAAATTATTATTACCAAATTTCACATATGAGGAAACTGAAGTATCAAGGAAAAATACTGTGAACAAGGTCACAAAGCTTGTAAGTTCTGGGGACAATTTAAGTGAATTCTGTTCTTACCTACTGGTGTATATGGCTTCCTTCCTCCCAAATGGCCAGCTTAGTACAACCAAGTTGCATTTACTCTACTTTTTTCAGCTCTTACATCCTCCTTTTCCTTAAAATTCAAATCCTTTTCATTTTCTGTGCATCCCGTTACAATAGCAGTCTCACAACCAATCTCCTATTATCCTAAACTCTTCCCAATGTACTGAATCTTCTATATGGGAAAACTCATCACGCTCCACCATCACATTTAAACGCTCTCAGTGGTAGACAGGGGTGCAGGTGAAACAGATAAAGGAGGTTAAGAGGTACAAACCCCCACCCCAGCCACAAGGATGTAACATATAGCATGAGGAATATGATCAATAATATTGTAATAACTTTGTATGGGACGATATGGTTTTTAGACTTACTGTGGTGATCATTTCATACTGTATACAAATGTCAAATCACTATGTGGTATAGCTGCAACTAACATAGTATTGTATATCAACTATGTTTTAATTTAAAAAAAACTTCCAATAGTATCAAATAACCTTTGATATGAAGTCAAAATAAGCATCAAAGATAAGGCCACTGACAGTCTGATGAGTGGATATGTTCAGGCAGGCAGAAAGCTAGATATGAGCAGAGAAAGGGGGACGCAGGCCAAATGGCAGGAATTGGGCAGAAAGGAGGGGCACAGGCCAACTGCAGGAAACCACACATCACGTAAGCACCAGGGGTCCCTTGGCAGAGAAAGAAAAGCAGGAACCTCTGGGCTGATAAGTGGTCATACATTTTGGGGTGACAAGTTTCCTGGAGGCTGACTAAGAAAGGTGAGAAAAGGCAGGAATCTTCAGTGCCCAGATGTAACCTTTTACTCATTATGTTCTCATTTCAGTAATGTTAGCCTTGCAGATTAGAAGTACCCATCGTGCACCGAGGCCATGATGCTTCTGATCCAGATTAAATAAGGACAAAAATCCCTCCTCCCTTCGGGAAGGTGGAGATGGAATGAAAATCAGGGACTATGACCCTAAACCCTTCCTTCCCTCCCAATGAATATTCTGCCTATTCATTTTTACAACCTGTGTAACCAACTTGCCAAAGAAACTCAGGGCAGCTGCTCACCTAAGCCTACCCACTCTCCCCTTGAGAGTGTACCATCCATCCTTTAATAAATCCTCACTTTACTTTCTTAACTTCTGCATCTTGTCTCTGAATTCTTCCTGGGATGCGATAAGAACCTGGCCACTAGTTATGTCTACTGGCAACAAATGTATATATTTAACTTCATTTCTCAAAACTCCCCTGAGTAAGTCTGCTCTCCAGAGTCTCACTGCCACTCTGAGCCCTGCCTTATTCTTCATGCCTCTTGGCTATTGCATATACTATTTCAACTGGACAGAAAATTTCCATCATCAACCAGAAATCAGCTTTCACACTTGTAGAACATCCAACAACTGTCTGAGTCTCGTTTTCTTTCTGTTTTTAACCCACACTTGGATTCTTGGTTGCCATGTCACGCCCATGCAACTGAATGTACTGCCCCAGTTCAGGAGTGAGATTTTTGCATAGCTGTAGTCTCCTGGCTCCCATTTTTTGAGTCAAGCCAGAATACTCTGCTCACATCCCTCAGTTCTTTGTCTTCTTTGTGGTTTCTGTCTTTGTATGTAAATACACAAGCTCCTGCAAAATCCCCCTGGCCTCAGAGAGCTTTATAATTCTCTAGTCTCTCCTCCTTAATCAAAACATCCAAGTCTCCAATCTTCAGAGCTTTATATTTGCTGTGTGACAGTAAGTAATAACTTGTTAATAAGATGAACAAATCCTAGTTACGGTGTGTATTAGAAATGTGCTCTTTCCTGCAGTTTGAATATTTCCCTAACTCACCAAAAATGTGAAGCTCTTTGAAGGGCCTTAGAGGAGGTAGGATGCTCTCAGGAAATATGGGCATTTTGCTCTATTGCAGCAGAGGTGTTGTGCAGAGTAACTTATGATGTGGTTCAATGATGTCAAGTCAACAGGTAATCATCTGCTTTCAGATAAAGCAAGCTCAAAAATTAGGTAAAAGAGAAACTTCACATTGAATGAAAAAAATTGTTATGATAAGAATAAATAGAATAAAATGATGAACATAAATAAGTTTGTTAGCTAAATTCAACCAGTTATGAGTTTTCTTAATTTTTATCTGATTATAAATTAGAATAAATTGACAAAACATTAATATTTTTAACTTTAAAAAATATATGCAATAGATGAAGGTAAATGTGAAATAACCAGATCTAACAATTTTCTTTGAAGTTTGCTGTGAGAAGATACATTAGCCAGAATATCAAATGGCATTCAAAGTTGAATCTCTGGAGGACACAGCTGAGGGTAGAATGTTGAAAGTTACCAAATTCTTTGAAACTGTTTAATTTACATAACTTGGAACAACGGAGAATTACATTGTGTATCATTCTAAGATAATAATCCAATTTCAACTATATTATGGCATAATAATCTGAATTATCATTCATATTTGGCCTAGCATCATTGTCAGTAAACTTTATTTTGTGATTTATCTTTTTCAGACCATGGTTGGTCACTAAGAAGAGAAATCTACTCAAGTTAATTTCAGTAAAATAGAATTTAGTAAAGACCCCCTGAAACCCTGGAGAAGAAGAGTCAGGCAAATGGCAGAAGGAAATAAAGGGGCCCTGGGACCTCTGCATCCCCAGGGAGAAGATTCTCAGTCCAGGGTCCATCTACTCATGAGTACCTCCTCCTGTCTGCTCTGCAGCGTGGTTTCCACCTCATCCTCTGCTTAGATGCAAGTCACCTCTAGTTTCACCCCAGCATGCTTTTAGTTCAAGTATCTACCACCATCTGACTAATCAAACTCTTTCTCAGTTCCTGTGGGCCAGCAAGAAAATGGTACTGCTGACTTTGAATTGAGTGCAATTTAATTCATGCAGTGACCTGGAATCAGAGCAATTTCCTTAGGAAGATTTACTCTAAGGTATATTAACCTATATGTAAGCCACATAGCTATTGTCATTAAATAATATTTTAAAGAAATTAATTATATAAATTATTTTATAAGTGTGTCGATTGCAATTAATGGATATATGCTACCTACATGTATTTTAGCAATTGACTTGGTATGGGCCACTAAGGAGATTTTTATTTTAATATCTGTCAAGAAAGGTTGCAAATAAAATATGGAACACACACACCACACATACACACACCAAAATCAATCTATTGCTCTTACAGACAATGAGCAGTGAATAGAGTCCAGTAAACTACCTTTCCATTCACAAGTATCAGAATTCTATTGATTGCAACCTACACATGAAAAATAAACTGATGCCTAGTTAGAACTGTAGAGTATGGATAGGTCATGGGTCACATAGGCAGAGCTGGACGGTGGAAAAGGGGTAGAGAAAGGATGTGAAATAAAATAAATATTACCTAGTGTTTTTTACCATATTACTATTCTGAGCATGTTAATCTTATTTGAACTATTCTATTATTTTACATATTCTTAGAACCAATAATATTATCACTATTTTAAGCCCCAGACTGTTATGTATAAGTAGATATTCTCAGTAGCTACATCATTGGAGTAATTCTGTATGATTTTAGAATCATTGGAATGATTGGAATGATGCTTTATGATTTTTTATGGCCTTAATATCTACCTTTTGTGGGTTGGGTTTCCTGGGAGGCAGACTCTAATATGGAGATGACTGTGTAGGGGACTTACTAGGGGGGAGAGTGGGGTCAACCCCAGTGGAAAGGAAGCAGGACTAAACAAAGGAAAAAAGTTGAGCCATTATGTGGTGTCGGGGTAAGTCCCCACAAAAAAATATGGGAAATTCTGAAGCTGGAATAACCCTTCAGAATTGTACCCACTGGGACTAGCGGACTTAAACTTTATATAAACCTTGGGGAGGAAGGGGTATTGACAAAATTAGCCCTTCAGTGAATGGGTCTCCCCAGCGCCGAGGGCTCTGGGAGCCCCTTGGGAGCTGGTAAGTGAGGCCTTTCTGTGGTAGCACTTGTGACAACTACAGGAGTCTGACTGGTACTCCTGAGGGGAACCTGGGACACACAGAGCGACCACCACACTAATTCTTTCAAAATTATTCATGGCAACTATTAAGGTTTCATGTCATAAATATTAATCCCCCAATTTTATATATATATTTTTTTCTTTTTGTTTTCAGACTCAACATTTAAGTGATGTCATGTGGTATTTTTCTTTCTTTTTCTGGCTTACTTCACTTACTATGATGTTCTTCAAGTCCATCCATGTTGCTGCAAATGGCATTATTTTATTCTTCTTTTATGGCTGAGTAGTAATATTGTCTATAAATCACATCTTCTTTATCCAGTCAACTGTCCACGGACATTTGGGTTGCCTCAATGTCTTGGCTATTGTAAAGAATGCTGCTGTGAACACTGGGGTGCATGGGTCTTTTTGAATTAGAGTTTCCTCCAGATAGTGGGATTGCTGGATCATAGGGTAAGTCTATTTTCAGTTTTTTGAGGACTCTCCTTACTGTTTTCCATAATGGCTGCACCAAATATATACTTTAATGTTCATCTTATTTGTGATTTTAAGGGACACACTTGTTACTCATGTTATGTATTTCTAGTATGCCAATAATTTTGAATTTATATTCCAAATGGCTTATATTATATAAAATAATTAAAATAAATGCTCTAGGTCTCTTTTGTTTAATAGGACACTTGCAAAATTTTATTAATTTGGAGGGACCACAGTTTTCCTACCTCTTAGCACTTTCCTATTTGCTCTTTGATAAGTTCCTAGAGACAACATATTTACATGTACTCTAGGCACAACAGACTCTCCATATTATAAATACGGAGCTGCATTTAAGTTAGCATTCATGCACTTGTTAATTTTCGCAGCTTTAAAGATAGACTTAGAATTTGTATTGGAATGACTTTACTACTCCTTGCTAATCAAATGCCCTGATTTTAAAAGGTTTAATCATGCATTCAAGTATTGTGCATTTCTCAGAAAAGGAATTGCCAAGCCATGGCATAGTTGGACTGTGTCAATTCAATGCCAGTGGTTGCTAAAATTTTTTCACCATGTATATCAAAAGCGGGCTGTGACGTTAAGTTTATCACGTTGATTAGCCCCACAGTATTGTTTCAAGAAGTGAGTTTCTCCTAGAAGTGAGTTAGTGGAAGATGCATAAACATTTGTAAGTCAAAGGCAGAGTGAGGTGAATTGGTACTATGAGAGCCGTAAATGGATCATTTTACATTCTCAGAGCATCCCTCAGAAAGAAAACTGTTTTAGAAAGCCAATGTAATTGTGTCAAGATGATGGCACTAAATTGGCCATGGCAAGGTTTAGTCAGTGTTTTTGGCTGTTTTCATTATTGATTGCGTAGCATTGATTACATTAACTGTGCAGAGCTTCAATCTGCTTATTAAGTTTGCTAAAATAACAGAGTGACATTGGCAGAATGTCTATATATTTGGCTTATGTAAGTAGACCTTATTGCTCATTATTCTGGGGCAATGTGAAAAACAAAACCTAAATTTTCCCCCATCTTAAATTCTAGATTAAATCCTAGATTTTAACTTTGATTTATATATTTCATTGCTTGGAATTTAAAAAAACCCAGGCATTAATATTTATGACTGAGTATATTATTTTCTAAAAAATAATGGGTAACATCGTGGTATGCTTATTTAGTTGCTTGTTTCTAAACACTACCCAATAATACCCATATTAACAATTCACTAATTTTCAAAATACTCCTTTTTTATTTATATACCTCTTTTTCTAAAATGACAGTGCAGGTTTAAGTTTTACATTAGGAGTAAATCCATTTCAGTTAAAATTTTCCCTGCCATGGACGGTTTTCTTTCATCCTCTGCAGAACTCTAGCAGGAGAACGGTAACATTAATTGATCCATCAACAGTCTTTGAAGTGATGAAAAAATCTGATTTGGTTAAAACTAAATAAGCTTACAGGAGATCTGTGATATTTCTGCACCACAGGAATTTTAAATTATTGCAAGAACAAAGATAGGCAAGGACATTCTTAGAGTAGACCAAAGCCTAATTTCTCATGGCATAAATCCGAGCTGTGATGTAAGTTCTTAATGGCCTTCTACTGCATTTAGATGAACTTAACTTCCTTCCTCTTGCCATAATAGGTCAGAACATACATATGTCCTTTAGCTTGCTGATATTATATTATCATAAGCTTAAACATTCAGTTAAAATATTTCATTCTGTCAAAATAAAACATACATGCTTTGTCAAGGCTGTCATTTTTCCTTTGTTAGATATTTTACTTAATTCAATAGTCACTATGAAATATTTACAAAGTGAGCCAGTTTCTTCAGGTACCCATGGAAACATTTGGCAGTTAAATATTGCTGGCAGGCACACCAAGCAGTTCAAAGACAGATAGTCCTTGCAATGTGTTTTCTAAGGCTGAGGAAACTGGCTTGATTTGAAGGAAGAAGAAAAAAAATTCCAGGCCAAATCATCCTTTCAAAGTTTTATGTGATAAAACTCTAGGGGGTCTGAAGCAAGGGTTACTCATTCTTGTGTGACCCTGATGAGATTTCTTGAGAAAAATCTTGTTTTTAAGCTTTTATAAAACTGTTTCCATGGAATCTTAAGTGTTCCAGTGAATGTTAATAAGAGTTTCTCTGAAAAAAAGTTCACTGGGATTACAGGTAACTCCCTTGGCCAGGGGTTTGGGGGTCAAGGCCACAGATTCAGCTTTCTAACTCTTCTAGTGCAGTGTCCAGACTGTTTGTTTGGTCACCAAACATTTGTTCTGAAGCAGAAACGTGGGGCACTAAGGATGTATCGCCGGTCAAGCTAGAGAATGACCTCGGCCGTGAATCAGGATAACCCCAGGATGATTTAAGAGAGAAAGTCAGGGTCCTTGGCATCGACCACTTCCTCACATATGCTAAGTACTGTCTTGATCTCTAGCTAAATCCCTGAAAAGCTACGCCCTTGAAATGAATAATCCCAGTCCTCAGCATGATTATCCTTCTTGTTTTATAATTATTCTCTCAAGTTTTAGAAGAATGTATAAAATTAAGATATTTGAAAATTAGTTTTACATTTTAGGAAGTCTTATCAATGACACTTATATAGTTGAATGGCTCCAAGATAGGGACCTAAATGGTTTTGCTAGAATTTAGCATGCAGAAAAAAGATTTTATTTTTTCAAAAATTGCTATACATTTTTTGTTCATTTATTTATCAAAGGCATATTGACTGACTACTGTGGGGGCCAGAGTGTGCTAGATGCTTGGTACTCCCCGAAAACTCACTGTCAAGCAGAGGCTGTGATGGGCTGTGAGAGCATCGGGGTGGACCCCACATTTTGGGAGACGGGACGAGGTCTCTGTAGGAAGAGGTGACAGTTGACATGGTGCACAATCATGAAAGAACATTTGTAGGCCGCAGAACAGGAAAAGGTTTTAAGGGCAGAGATGGTAAGTTTTGTGAAAGTACAGACATGAAAGGTAGACTTCCAGAACAGGCATGTGTGGGTGAGAAGGAGACATTCAGGAGCTGAGATGAACAGCTCTCTCAGGGTAGGTCACAGAGGACTCGAAATACTGAGCTAAAGAGTTTCAGTTTCACCCTTGGACCAAGAAGACCTTCACCATGAATTTAAAGCAGGCGATGGACACTCAGACATATGAGATGGCTTGTTTGTGAAGTTCTTGAGGAGTAGAGCGGTGCTTTGAAAATTCCTGTATTCCCAGCGCTCTGCACAGGTACAGACAGCCAGCACACGCTCAGCTACTATCTGCTGAGCTGAATGCCCAGTTGTGAGGCTGATGCCAGGCTCTAAGCGTGGGAAGGAAGAGAATGCTGGGTTTGGGTGTATTTTACCACTAATCCCTCTTTTGGATTTTGAACATTGACATTCCCATCATATTTTCCTCCTTTTCCTGAAATCTAGCAAATTGAGAGCTACACAGTCATTCTCTGTGGTCTTTTTACTTGGCATGTGTGTTTCTTCCTTTTTATGGATTTTATTTTGTTTATTTTATTTTGTTTCAATTTCATTCACTCTTTTGTGAGTTATAATAAGCAATCTCAAATAGGTTTTAAATGAATCCATATGAATTTAACAGTGTGTTAGGTAAACATTGCTCATGTACGTCAAGCCTGTTCATCCCCAAATGACAGTCAGAGATCCTCAGGGCCACAGCCATTCAATGACGTGCCCTCTGAGGATGCCTGCAGCCAACTCTGGAAAGTCCACAAGACATTCTTGTTTCCAGACACCCCTCATCCTCCTTCTGATGTCCACTTATCTTTGTAATTCTTATAGTTTCAGAAATATGTGAGCATTAACTTTTCAGGCATGTGTGTCATTTCTAAACCTGGTTCAGATAAAAGGATGCACCTATCACTGAAACTCTTTGGCCTCTGGCATACCCTGCCAACTTTATTTTAATAATTTAGGAAGTATTAAAGGCAATCTATGAACCCTGGATTTCCATGAAGTATAACCATATAAAATTTTAATTATCGACACTTACTATTTGAATCTCCTTGTTAATACAATTTTTAAAAACTCACAAGTAGTAACCTGAACCATTATTTGGCATTGTAGAAGGCCCACCAGTTTGCCACCACGTGGTATCATCACTGTGCAGAAGGCTGTGATCATGTGCAGGAGGCACTAGCTCTGAAATCAGAAAATGTGGTCCTTTCAACATCACCACAGCAACTCACTCACAGTCTTACTTGGACAGAATCACACAATATCTGCCAAGCTCTACTGCTTCATATTTAAGACAGAGATGATTATCTCACAGAATTCATATGAAAATTGAAACAACGAATTTAAAGTATCTCATTAAAGTGACTTCATTCAAATTCATTTTTAACAAACATATAAGTGAATATAGAAATTCTGGTTATGGGGCATTACATTCAACATACTGCCAATGAACTTAGGGTAAAATGAGCATTTTCACTACGAGAAACAATGCACTTTACCACTCTATGCCCATCATCCATCTCTCCTGAATTGAACTCAGGCTGACAGAACTTAAAAATATCTATTTGATATTGGGTTTGAAAATCAGCTCTTTCTTACATGTGATAGTTTAATGATAGAATTGAGTTATTATTGACCTTATGTCCAAGTAAAAATATCCATAACTATGCTTTTGATGGGACAAATTTTGTTATTCACATTGAAAAACTCATGTCATTGTTAGCATGATAAAATTAGATAATTCATAAATATGTCATTGAATTCTGCTGAAGGATTAGTAGCTTGTCAAAGAATCAGTCCAAAGGAAGTTAACTTCCTGGGTTTTCCTAATTTAAAGTTGCTTCACCTAATAAATGCTAGAAAAATATCCCCATATATTACATTTTTTCTACTTATATTTTATAGAAATACTTTGATACAGTAAAACTATATAAGGTGCTATTAATCTAAAACCTATTAGGAAATTCAATTTAATTTTTATTATAAAATAGCTAGGAAGACATTTTAATGTTAAGCAATCTAAAATCCGTAACAGTACATAATTGAATAAAAAATGTACTATCCATGTGTGAGATGTTTTGTTCTCTACCCACAAAAATGTACAGATTGGTAAAACTCTCACTGACACAGTTTTTCTTTTCTCTATCAAAATATTTTGTTGTTCTTCACTAAACACCTTACTTTTATATTTTAAACATATAGTGTATGAAAATTGAAATGATAAATTAGTATGTTACTCAGGGAGAAATGCATTAACTTACTTTTGAATTTCGAGACTTTTAAAATTGCAGCATCTACTGTATGTAAAATACACTGAGAAGAAAATAAGAAAAAATTTTACTGTCCCTATAACAAGTGGATAAATTCTAAAAGGATAATGGATAATGGACAATAGATAGTTAATGGTTTACTAATGGATAATGCTGACGAAAATTCCTCAGGTCAAGGCAAACAGTAAGGGCTTTAAATCTTTATGGATATATGAAATATCAATATTATAGGACATTTACAGGAACAATTGAGAGAAATATACTATAGGTGGAGGGCAGATTGTGAAAGAAAAGTATTAATTCAGTGAATGATATTATCCATGTACGTTTTGGTATGCCTAAAGATGAAGAATTTTGATTATCACTAAGTAAAGTTGCAACGGTCAGTGAGGGGTACATCTTGTGGGTACATCCAATGAGGAAAACTATAAATTTTATTCTACGGTAGTAAAAGAGGAACAATTAATGTCTTAAAACAGAAAATAGTGTGATTGCTGCTGTGCAAGAAAGAACATTCTTACAAGAAAGAACTGATGCCTTATAAAACATCTTGCATTGAATCATTCTCCACACGAATTTGAGTAGAACTATTTCTATGAGTAGAGTGGTGCTTATCCCATGAGAGCACAGCCCATGGTTGGAACTTTCCCACTGATTGTGATCTCTCTCTGGCCAGGACTGTGCCTTCCTCATGACTGTGTCCCCATACCTACCTCAGGTAAGTGGTTTGTTTTTTTTTTTTTTGGTGTGGTAAATGTTGATCGAATATATAAACTCAAGTGCGAGTGAGGATCAAGGTGTCAGAAGAAAATAATCATTGGGATTATTAGTTATCTGAATAAGATGATGAAGTTTGATGCTAATTAGGAAGTCCATGAGGAAACAAGTAACAGGCAAATAGAAAATTAGGAGATCACAAAGCCCCACCTATCTTGAGAGAACAAGGACCTTTCTTTTATCCATTCTGGAGAGTTGGAGCTTGGCTGTGTGACCCAGGCATGGCCAGTTGAATGCTCCTGCCTGAGACTTTTAAACCTTGAGAGAATGCTACAGAGGCAGAGAGTTTGAGATAGTATCATAGTGGCTGCATTGTACACAGTGTCCAGCTGTGACAGGGTGAGTCTTGACATCCCAAGTAAATGTTTTTTGTGTCAGGGTTTTGCCTTAATCTGTCCCCTCTTGCAAAGGGTTGATTCTCCAAAAATCCTGCTGGCTCCATGAGTAACTCTTTACGGAGTCAGGTTCAGCTTAACCCTGATGAGTAAAGAGTAAAGCATTTTCACAACACTTATGATAGAATTTGCAAGACTGTATATGATTGTCAAAGGGAAGGCTCTTTAGAGAGACAAATATGAGACTCAAACTTAGGACATCAAAGAGGCAAGAGGATGAGGAAAATAGAAAAGGAAACACAAATAAGGTAAGAAAAGCAGCATTATGGAAAGTTTTATTCACAAAAACAAAAGAGTAGCCACAAATATATGAGTTTTAAAAATTTTATGTTGCATATTACAAGTAAATGTAAGACTGCTCTGTCTTTATATTTGCACAATGTCCCTCTATTGTAATAGATTTATTTGTTCCATTTTATTTTTCAAATAGGTCTATAGAATCTATAGCTCAAGAGATGACTGCTACTTGATTTTCTACTACTTTTAGTTGTTAGTTAAAACTATGAAAATAATACTTGAAAGCAAAATTGAACTGTAAATTAGTAATTAGCATAATGCATTTGACTACATAGTTCGTTATAAGCATAAAGGCAGTAATCTTTTCAAAAATTTTATACAGATTTAGAATAATTTTCCATTCTTCAATTGATTAGTAAAATATAGTCCCTTTTTCAACACAAATAAGAAAATATCTTGATTAAGCCTATAGATTAATTTGTAAAAGTAAGTAGATGGGAATGCTTTAAGTGCATTAATGATTATGTATTCAATTTAAAATGTCTATTTAATTCTATATAAGCTATTTATGTTCAATTCCTCAATGTTTGCTAAAAATTTGTTATGAAATCTTGCTATTAAATTTCAGCACCTTTAAAACCTTTTGATCCAATTGCCTCATTTCAGCCATATGGGTATTTCTTTTTAAATAGATACTAATTTATGTAATTATCAAGTGTCAGAGTTTCTCTAAATGTTTATATAAACATATTAATCAATTCTTAGGTGTACATGTTGCATGAACTACATATATGTATATCTGCACATGTGTACATATCTATTGCTATATGTTTCTGTGTGATAAAATTTTAAGCAATGCTGATAATGACCATTTCTTAATTTCCACTTCACATAATTGTTTTTTAAGAAGTTAATTAAATACATTTTTAGTCCCACCGGAAAACCTAATAAAGATATTCCCATTTTTATTTTTCAAAAAAATTAACTCTAGCTGTAACCAGGCTTTATGGCTATCCCTAAGGATCTTGACAACAGTAATACTGGAAGTTTTATATGCTAATAAGAATGTAATTTACATTTATTGCCTAAGTTTAAGTAATTCTCGTATAATTTTATTGTATATTAACTAGGTTTCCCCTTTTATATAACTGCATTAAATTCCAGCTTTTTAAAGTCACTTAAGATATAATTAATTTATAATAATTGCCTCATATATTCTGAATTTATAATCTCCATGCTGTTAAATACATTTCTAAACATTAAATCAAATATTGGAGATGAAAGACACAAAAAGTATTTTAAAAGTTTTAAAAAAATAACAGTTAAATGAGTTACTTCCACCTACAAATAGAACTGAGTAGCAGGCAAAGAAATCGTGGATTACCCTAAAGTTGCACACTTACACTGGAGCTGAGTCAAATGGAGAATGCCGGCTTTCCCAGTTCTCTCCTCTACACAATTATAATCCTAGATGCCTTCTGTCATCGTAGAACACTGAGAGAAATAAAATATTCACACTTATAATGAATTAAAAAGAAAATTCCAGTGGTTTCATAGGTGTTTAGTTTAAGCAAACTTATTTATTTTCTACCAAATATTTAATTTTAATTGTGTCACACTGCACTTTGGTATGAAACTTAGCTCCAAAGTAACAGGGAAAAGCAAATTTTTAAACTAATTCAATTAGAAAAAAATGCAGGGCTAAATATCATCAAAATTAATTGAAATGTTATACAAAGTTATGTAACTACATGTGATTGCAAAGATCAATTTATTTTAATAGTAAAATTTTCCTTTTGTTCAAATTATTTCTTCATACAAGCATAACATAGCTATCAATAAGGAAGAAAAATCTGTTATAAGTTTCCTGGAGAAAGCTGATTAAGTAATCTTCATGTCTTCATTTATAGGATTATATACTATCAACTCTTGAAAGCCATAAATTTAGACTTAACCCTCATCTTTCTCAATAGTGTAGTACAGCAGTGATTATTTTTGGGTTCAGTGGAGGGGGCCCAATATGGCTGAGTAGCTATGAATGGAACCTCACAAATCAGAAAGATACACCAAGACAGGGGGCCATGTTACAGTGGAATCAAGAATCCAGATATCAGGGGGCCTGAGGGACTTCTAACTGTTCTTCTACAGTGCAGGACAAAATCATAAGACAGCAATGTGTTTTGAGAAGGATTGGTAACCAGGCAGTATGGAGTAGGCAGGAGAGCCATAACTTAGAGAACTAGAAATTTAAGGTGATAAATGGGTAGGGTGAAAATTAATAACAGTATGGCAGGGATTGAAACTTCAAGAACGGGGGGACAGCACAACTTGCCAGTTATGAGAAAAGAAGCAAGGGATGAAGAACTGGTGGTGAATGAAGTAGGATCCTAGGTCGTGAAATGAGGTGAGAGTGGAGATCTCTCTGCTGGAAATGATTTCCCTATTTCTCTTGCAAAAAGAATGGGTCTAGTTGCTGGGTGGGGCATGTGACTCTCGATGGCTATTTCATTCTTCTTTTGAAACTCTGGCCTGGCTTAGGATAGAAAATCAAGAAAGTGATTACATTCACTAGTGTAGTCTAGTAGATGTGTTCTTCCAGTTATAAAAATTCACACATTGTTGGAGAACCTCAACACTTTCCCACAAAAGTACATATAAACCAATTTGGATCACTAATTAAATTTTCATTTCTTCTTTATACTGCAAATATGAAAAGAACTTACTTGGCAAAGCACATTTAGCTTTTTGTGATTTTCCAAACAATGTTGCCCACGTTTCATTCATACGTCCTTAATACTGTACATTCTTTTGTAATCCATCCATCATTAACAAAGGTATATGGGTCCTACAAAGGTTGCCTCATTTCAAACTTCTGCACGTTATTAACAATCATCTCATCTGTGCTGGAAAACTGATACCTGACAACCTAAAAAATATTATCCAAATTTCTGATGTTCCTCTTGATAAATGTTAAAGAAGTCCTAGTGGCCTTTTAAATGTATTTATATGTGACTTAATGTTAAACCTTGGCTCTGTTTTACTTTGAGCAGAGATTCCTGTTAAAATAATTTTAATTACCCTTACAAACCAGAGGAAGTTATTTGGTCATATATATTGTCTTTGTAACAGAGGCAGTTATGAACGACTGTGCCCCTTGTCTCCTCACCAATCTGAGGACGTGAAGGGGTTAAAATAAAAGAGATCACAAGAAGTAGAAAGTTGGAGGATGTGTTTGGAGCATGTTGTCTGTGTACTGTGAGTCCTTCACACCATGAGTGTGGGAATGATACTCCACGTCCATCTTAGGTCAAACTGGGGAGGAAAGGGTCAAAGGAACCATTCACAGAGTTTTGTATGCATCTTTTGGAATTTTTATAAGAAGATGGACAGGTGTCTAACTCACACTCGGAAATCTAAAAGGTAAGAGACAATGGCTGAAACTACCACCACACAACAAAATGAAAAGAACGGAGCTTAGAAAGAAACTGTACTCCCACCCAAGAATGATTCAAAAGTGTGTGTTTTCTCTGGATCCAATACGGACCTTCATAAAAGGAGAGAAAGGAGGAGAAACAGCTTTGGACTGTCATAGCTCCTGGGCAAAAGGGACATTCTGGGGGTTTATGGGACCCCAACAGAGAGAGAAGCCAGTAGACTAGGGAGTTCTCAACCCATTTTGAGAACTACTCATGAAAGACACATGGAGGAGAGAATATTCCTAAATAAATCACAAAAATGCCTGTGTGAGTCAGCTTTGGCCAGCCACACTCACAGGAAACACATCTCAGATGCGATCTCAGGCAAGAATTTTTTTTCTATTATATTGTTCTTCTATAACCCTTCCAACTCTAGAAGGGTCAGAGGTCAGCTAACACCAGCTAAATAATAGTAAGCCAGTCAAGCACCTTTCTCGTACTACAGACCTCTTCCCTGGGTGTTCCTGAGATGTGCAAGAGGAGAACTGGATTTTGAATGGAATTTGCATTTTTATTATAATACTGAGTTGGGTATAATTACTAATGAATTAAGACATTGTGGGGAATAAAGTTACTGCAGGATATTTGTATTATTTGGGAGTGATAAGGAAAGCCCAGTTCATCCAAGTGGTGGGTGGGGGAAATGGATACAAGGCACCTGGAGAAAGGAATTACTATTACGTTTATAAATATTGCCTGAGATTTCCGTCTATTCAATGGGCCTATGAACGTTGCTTCAGGCCCTGTGACCTTCTTCACAGCACATACAAAATTACTTAGTTTGAGATTGTCTTTTGCTTTGTAATTTAATTTTTATTTTATATTAAAAAATTATTACTTTTTTGTTTGTGGGTTTTTTTGGGGGGGGGAGAATAATTAGGTTTGCTTATTTGTCTGTCTGTCTGTCTATCTATCTATCTATCTATTGGAGGTACTGGGGATTGAACCCAGGACCTCCTGCCTGCTAAGCACATGCTCTACCACTGAGCTATACCTTCCCCTCCTTTGTAATTTAAAAATCTCTTTTTTCTAAAAGACTGATACTTCAGCTAGAATTTGGTCAAGAAACAGAAGCCACTCTGGGTTCTGATATGAAAAGTTTCAGGTCAGGGGCTATGTCTCACACTCCTATGGGAGTGAAGGAGCAGTAAATGTCAGGGTCTCTGCTGCATCAGGTAAGTTTCAGACACTTGCCTAGAAGCTGGTGTAAATGCTGTGGGCTAACTGGTGCCCTTCAAAGTGCAACGACCCCCCATTCCTGGGCTCACAGATTGTCCACCTGCAAGCCTTCAAAAGATTAAGTATATTCTTTTTTGACGTGTGTTTACCCTAGTCAAAGGTAATGCCTACTCTCACAATAATTCAGGCTGGTTTGTTTCAATCCATGTCTTCTCCTTGTCAGAGTTATAAATCCCCACTACCTCTTCTCAGACCTTAACTTTCTTACTTCTGCTACAACCAATCAGAAACTTGTGCACAAGCTGATCATGTAGCACCCAACCCAGTGTGTTCACCAATTCCTGCCCCCAATAAAAGACCCTGACCTTCCACGACTGCGGCACACACAGGCACCACTTGTCTGTGTGGCCCACTGTTGTCTGTGACAGCATACTTAATAAATTCCTTTTCTACTTTCACCCTTTGTCTTTGGTAAATTCTTTCACCACCCGCGCACTGTCCCGGTGGGTCCCATGACAAATCCCACGACCCGCAGAGCGTACTGATGGTTTCAGGCTGCAGCGCCAACAGAAGCTGAGACGCACCTGCTGTCTCAGCTACGTACAACCCGGAAGGGGATGGTTCACGGGTCCCGCCCACACCTCTCTCTGCAGCTGCAAGAACCACTCCTGCTCCTTTCATTCCACCTTCCAGACCATGCACAGTGTCTCTCTCTGACAGACTAACCCAGAATCTAGAAGGGCAGAAAAATCTAAGAAAATCAGTGCTTGAAAAGCGTGGCAGCGTCCCACATTCCCAATGGACAGTGTAGCATAACTAATTTGGCACTTAATTATTAATGACTTTTTCCTCGTAACCTTTTTAGAGTGACATATTTCACTATTCTCCTCCTGTTAACCTGTTATTTTGGTTTGTTCCCAAGTCTGTGGTTGGGGAAGGGAGTCAGTGTCACGTGTTCATTCAGCAGGTCACGGGGGCTTGGGCTCCTGTAGCCTCTGTGAGGCTCTCAGCACATGGAATGAGCTTCTCCCCACAAGAATACTTTTCTTATCCTCTGCATTTATATGCACATAAGAAACCCCTTAAAAATTCAATTAAAGGTGAGTCCATGAGGTTTTTTTTTTTTTTTTTTTGAGGGGTGGAGGTAATTAGGTTTATTTATTTATTACTTTTTTTAATGGAGGTGCTGGGGATTGAACCCAAGACCCTGTGCATGCTAAGCACGTGCTCTGCCACTGAGCTATAACCTCCCCCCAGGTGAGTCCATGAGTGAGTCCTGTAGCTACAAGTCCAGGAAGATGTTGGGTGAGGTCTTGACACTGGTATGTAGCATCCACAGACTGAAACACGAGACATAAAGTCATCTAGGAAGTGCCTTTTCCTGAACCGTACAAAAATAAGCATTTACTTTCCATCAATGATAGTGTTTCAGAAAAATAATTGCTTCATTTATGTCTGCTTATAGGGAAGATATCACTATATAGCATATATTTAAGCCTATGTGAATTGTGATTATCCCTGAGGGCACTACAAACTGGGTAAGCCACTCTATGCTCTGACCCACCCCTTGAAACCACGGTGGCCACGTTGAAAAGAACATAGGCTCAGACTTAAAGGGGCAAATGGGTTGCAAAGAAATCTCCAAAGTCCAACATGGAGCCTGGGCAAGAAACTGTGCTCAGAGAAGGGTAGCCTTGGTGGTGTTTAAAGACTCACTGGATGTATCTGTACGGTCTTTTGTGAACAAGTTTGATAAACAGCTTCCCAGTAGCCCCAATGCTGCCTTCAAGCTCCCACTGGGTAAGTGTGAAGAGAGTGGAGACTCAGGGGTGAGAGGCTGAGCAGGGCGTATCTGGCCCCACTCACATCTCTCGTCCACAGTGTGCTCCAACTGAATCCGACCTGACTTGCTGCTTTCTTCCCATATTCAGGTCTTTTCATTTTCAAATACGCTTGATCTCTGAAGGTGAAAAATACAAAGTACAATTTATAAATAAAACAAATGTCAAAGAAAAGCACAAAATATCATTAAGTCTCTCGGAACGCTCAGTCCTGACAGTGATATGAAGTGCACATTTAAAGATGAAAAGGAAATAGCTCAGTTATTTGGGTGATCAAAAGAATATTTGGATGATCAATTATCTATTTAAAACTAGTAGACTTTTTTTTGCAGTGCTTTTTCAAAGGAACAAAATGACAGGGCATGACATGTAATTTTAGTTAAGGTTTATAAGATCTTTTTCCCCCATAGGTAAAGTGGTTAACAGTTTTAGCATTTAAACAAGGATATTGGAGCTTACAACTAAATTCCCTTGACACGAAGGAAGTTCTTGTTTCACTAGTGATGGTTTAGGGTCTGTCTAGAAACTGACTCATTAAAATAAGTAAGTTCAGAGAATTAAAAATAAGAAAGCATTCAGTAAGAATCTCTAACTCTTGGCAACGCAGGTTCAGATTAGATTCTGAAATGGATATTTAGATTCATATAGTTATCTCCAAAGCCATGCAATTATAAGATGTTCATTCATTAATTACTATCCTTCCACACAATTATTAAAACAGGAAATGTCTCCATTTCCCTTAAGTGAGACAGACTGCACCTAGGACATTTCCTTAATAAATACTTGCAATGGAAGGTACAATCCCAAAGTTGGGTTTTCTGGCAAAGCTTTAAGGAGGACAAAAGATAACCTATATAAGATGAGAAAACACACTTACATGCTTCTTCAGAGAGGACGGGGTATGATCAAAGAAGACAAAGTGGGAGTAAAGAAAAAAAATGAGGGAAAGGAGCCCCCAAAATGCAAGGGACACTTCTTGAATGAGTATCCAAAATTCAGGTTAAAATGGTGGTACGATTTTTCTGTTTGAAGATTGTTATAGTTCAATGAAAGCCTTCCCTTCTTTCTGAAATTTTTAGGAAACCATCCATTTAAAGACTAGAGCCAGAATATTGGGATTAAATTTTTATTTACTTGAAGGAAAGAAATTCCTATGATTAGATAGTGTTTTTTGTTTATTTCCTCTTCTAATATTTATTTATCTCTTATTTTCTAAACTGAGCTATTGGATTGTGAATTTTTACCTCTTTCCTTATCTTCCAGGAAACGTGGTGAGATAAACTCAGAGCTAAGAACACATTTATAGGAGCTGGATTTTCTGAGATGGGAATCATAACAAAGACTAAGAAAAGTAACTTATCCCAATTTACAGAATGCATGCTTTTATCCAAAAATATATCTATATGTTCTCTGATAAACATTTTTGCCATAGGGGCCTTAATTCTTAAAGAGTATAAGATTTTGTAAAATGATTCCACATATTTGCATTCAACTATGACATCTTTAAAAGTCATTCCAAGTTAAAAACACTAAGATAAAAATTAATTACTTCTGATTTAGTTATTAAAAAATATTTCCAGACAGTTAAAATTAGATGATGGTCAAACTACATATTAACAATTTTACATACGCTGTACTATATCTAATACATCATTTTATATGTACATAACACATGTAGGATCCAAAACGTTAAAATTTTGTTTTTCATAATATCATCACATCTGAAATTATATTCTACCTTCTGATCATCTGTAGGAAGTAGATCTGGGAAGTAAATAGTGGAAACATGTATAGTTATTCCTATTCTTCAGTTTGTGTCTTTAAAAAAATTGAAGGAATTAAATGACTTGCATAATCAAGAGTTTAACGGCCTAAGTGGGACTTGAAGCCAAGTTTCTCAACATCCAGACTTTTGTCCCACCATTCATTAGCAGGGATCCTTCCTAAGGCATGGCCAATACTGTGCTACATAGTCCCACTGACTTATTTACTCTCAATTTCTAAATGGCAAAACATATTTTTAGGCCACCGTCTATAAATAAGATATCAAGAAAGCAGATTTCATGCTGAGGAATCATAGTTTGAGGGTACTTGATTATCCTTTGAGTAAAGCCAAACAATTTTTCAATGTTTCTCTCTGATACTTTTTGAATATTTTTAGCAGAGGTAAGTGGAAATACATAGATTAAAAGGAAATAACTACAAACTTGTCCAGAAGCTACAAAAAATACAGAGATTTACTGAATATTTCAGCAGTCAACAGTTGATCTTACATTTGGACAGAAATACATTTAGGTGAGAGCTCCTGTATTCAACATATGGCAGGGTTCTGTTGTCTGTTGTAAATAACAACCAAAAAGGAATGAAAAATTGAAATCAGTAAGACAAAATGAAGTCAGTATGTCAGGCCCAGGGACCTTCTTCTGCTCCTTTTTTATGCAATGATTTTAATAAAATAAGATGATTTCTGCAAGCCAATTTCTGCAAATAAAAGATGCAGTTGAATTTTAGAAACATTTTTATTTCCCTGATTATATATTTGAGACACTTTATTGTTCATATAACAATTCTTGATATCTTGACACCTTAGGATGACAAGCTTTTAAAGTTTTTAAAATTTTTTGAACTATGGGTAAAATTTAATGAAATGTGACTATGAAACAAATAGGGTGATTTAGGAAGAAATGTATGTTGATTATTCTAATATTTCCTATACATAAACAGTGTAAATTAAGCCCATATTATTTTATTTGTGATATTTAATGAGATACCAAGAACAAAAAAAAATTTTTTTAATTGAAGGAACATCAAAGTCCATGTTTTTGTTGTGCAACATTTTACTTCTATCTCCAGTAGAAGAGATACAGATTTTTTTTTTTAAATTTTAAGGATAAATACAGGGTTGTCTAAAAATTAAAGATTCTTTCATTTAAAGCACATGTAAGTAGCACAGAGTCCCATGAATCTCTCACTGTATGTGGAGACGAGACGGCCATGTATAAACTCACAGAACCACAGTCCTAGAACCTGTGAAAGAATAATTCCTATTGTTAAAGACGAATTCACTACAAAGTACCAACTATTTAAACAGCTCTAACCTGAAATGCACTGCCACAACTTTCAGGATCTCCGGCACTTTTCCACCTCCACCACCTGTGCTCATTCACGACACATGTTTTTTTCCTTCTTCGGGAATCTCCGCCCCCAGCTCAGCTCTCAGGGACCCTTTGGCCCCTCCTTCAGGGCGCTGTCTCCTTCCCTGGCTTCTGCACCTCTACGTGTCCCCTGCCTCCTGTGATGAGCAGTCACTGCAGAGTCCTCAGCCTAGGGTTCTGCCCTTTCTCCCTCATGACCTCTCCAGCTCCATAAGAACCAGTTGTCTCTAGATTGTTCTGCCCTGTCCACAGGGACTCAAATTCATATGCCAATATTTCATCATTACCTTTAGGCTAGACTGTGTTTTGCCTTGAACTTCCCATTTTAGTTTATGGAAAAGATCTACTCAAGTTATTCATGTCAAAGTCTGGAAGTTACTGATCTCCCTTTTACTTGCCTAGCGCAAACTCCTTTTACTTTGAAGTCTGTATCTTCAAAGAATCTCTCCCCTCAAACCCCTGTTCCCCATACCCCCTCCCACATCTCAACTACCATAGAGAATCTTCGGCATCTCTCTCTAAGGAATTACCCCTGGGTGATTTAAGAAGGAGGTAACTCCCGCCAGGTACACTTCCACTTTCCTCTCTCAATCCATCTGTATACTGCTGCTATACAGACCTTCCAGAATGTTAGTCAGATCCTGTTATAGAATTGGTGAGAATCCTCTAGCAACGTTTTCTCGGATTTGTTCTATAGCTGTTAATTGGAGTTACTCTAAGTAAAGTTCTGTCATCACAGATATACGGAGAAGTGTGTATTGAACATAAATCAACAGTTTTCTATACTGCAGTGCTTCCAGGAGCTTTTAATATATTTATATGCTGTCTTTCCGAGTGCAAGATATAGTATACACTGTTTCTTAAAGTTATTTGATCCTAAACACTTTCTGTTTTTGTTCAGATGTATTTGTTGTTCCATGAACACCACACAGAACCGGGGTTTCCTAGGACACATTTTGGAAACATTAGTTGGGGATAAAATCTTAACTTCTTTGTATATGTGAAAGGTGGCCCCAAAAGTAACTCATGCCTACCTCTTTACTTTCTTATCTATCTCATCCTGGGGTCTGGTCACAGCAAACTTTGTAGTTGTCCAAGCACGCCGCATCTCAATTTTTCTCCTTTGCTGAGAATGCTTGTCTACTGTATGCCTACAGGTTATTAAATTCCTATCTGTACACAGACTCTTGGTCATGTCCTGATGGATCTGCACTCTCCAGGAAAAAAGGAAAAAAGGTCATTATCCCCTGTGTCTCATTCTCCCAGATTTGACTGTGGGTTCCATTAACATTGGCATTAAATAAATGTGTATCATTAAATAAACAACCAAAATCAAATTCCATACTTAATGGATGTTTCTTATGTGCCAGATACTAGAAGGATTAAAAGATAAATGATGCATTTATAATTGTAGTATCTATTTAAGGTGATTGTTATGGTGATTAAATAAATGAACATAAAGCATCTAGAACATGGCTTAACATTATTCAAGCAATATTAGCTTTTATTAAAATAAGACAGATAAGTTCTGGGACTCGGCTGTCAAGGCTTACAAACCTAAAGCAGAAAGTCAGTTTTCAGAGCTTTGACTGTGCTGGACAGAACATGTTGAGTACATTGAGAAGGTTTGGAATGGATAAAATATAGAAGATGGGGAAATAAATTCCAGCAGAAAGAATGGAGATAGAATCTCAGAATTCGATGCCAGAAGGAAAAAATACAAAAGAAAAGAAGACAATTCTGTGAATGGAAAGCCAGCTTGATAGTGGTTGGTCACTTGAGATCTGTGCACGGATATTCTTACTCTTGAGGGAGAGAAGCAAAAAGTGTACACTTCTTAGTATCATAGGAAAAAAAATCCATTCATTTTCCCATGTAGACACCCTTCACCCTTCAGCAGTGTTGAGGTCTTTGTCTTCTTTAAGTCAGTACCTATTGAGACAGTGTGCTTAGTACAGTGACTGCTTCAGTGTAAATAACTGACACTGGATATAAAAAACCAAACTATTAACTTGAAAAAGTTTCACCAACTACAATTGTTTCGGGCCCTTAAATAATAATCATAATCAAAAAGTACTAAAATATCTGGGATTTTCATTAAGTATTTAGTAAACAGAAAACTTGCTTTCATCTCTGGCAGAAAACAGGAGGAAGGATTTGTAGAAGAGTTGGGTAAGGACGAAGCTTCAGGGAAAAAAAACAACCCAAAAGGTGAATATGTGAATAAATGTAAAAGACATTTTCATAACACACATATAGGACATGCATGCATATAAAAATATTAAAAATTATTTAATATGGTTAACTGGTTAAAACAAACATAGCAAAGCATTGCAGGGCCATTATCACGTGTAAAAGTAAAGTATATGGTAATGAACACAAGGAGAAGAAAGAATAGACAAAATGAATCTATTGTGTTAGAAATCAGAATGTTATTTGGGCAGAAGTGAGATTAATTAGAAAAGTGGACATATTTCTGCTGTGATGGAAATATTTTCTATCTGTTTTTGTGTGTTATATAGGAATATACAATTGTCAAAATTCATCGAAGCTCGGAGGGTACAGATCAAGTAGCGGAGTGCATGCTTAGCATACAAGTCGTCCTGAGTCCAATCCCCAGTGCCTTCTCTAAAAATAAATGAATAAGCCTAATTACCTCCCCCCTCAAAAATAAAAAACAAAAAAAACCCCCAAAATTAAAAAAAAAATCATCAAAATGAAATCCTCTGCATAATTTATGTGAATTATAAAAAGGCTAAAAAAATGAATATTGGATGCATGCAAGTTTATTTATTATTTATTTATTTGGGTTTCAAAAAATTTAAATCAGTTACTAAGTTAAAAAAGAATTGCTCTTCTTGATTTTCTTTCCCAAATTTTTGAAAATCAATCTGTGTCACCAGAGGATAGAAATCTATACTATTCAAAAGAAATTAATGAATTAAAAAATAACATTGACAGTAAAAAGAAATGTCGTTTCTTAATAAGAGCTTTCAGTTTATATTCCTTAGTTAGTAATTACAAGCTGAAAATCTTAGATTTTAACTTTTTCTGCATTTTCCTTTTTCTCTTTTACTTTCATCTTGGTTTACTTATGATTATATATTTCCTCCTAATTTTTCTCCTTTTCCTTTCTTTCAGTCTGATGTCTAATACTTAGGCAGCAGATATTTTATTTACTTGCTTGCTATCTTCAATCAGCACTGAATTTTGGCTTTTTCAACTAATTCATTTGCTTCCTTGTTAGCCCTAATTCTCATACAGTAAAATTTTTACCCAACACCCTATTTCAACGTATTTTGAAGAAATGAACACTATTTTTTTTAAACAATGGGTCATCACCAAGTTATTCGCCACTAATGACACAGGCAGGCTGGCATACCAGGCCTCCTGGACATCCACGCTGCACACGCACAGACAGACATGCACACAAACAAACAACTTTACTTTTCCTCAGTAAATCTCTTTTGGATGCACCTTCCAAACTCGCTCTTTGATCTTGCCTATCCTTGTTCATCGTCAGTTTGTGATTTAGTTAATTCTATTTGGACTTATGCTTCCACTTGCCCTGTTGATTCTTTTGCCTTACCAGTCTTTACTTGAGTTGACATCTTTTCTGACTAATCAGATCCTAAAAGAATTATGTAATACTCATGTAATAACAAATGAGCAAGTCTTCTACTATGTCAAACCAGGGACTAAATAAATTATGTTGGAGAGTAAAACAGCATGTTTTCTAGATACTGGTTTTGTTTTTGTTTTTGTTTTTTTACCCACAGTGACTTTTTGTTCACAATCACAAAATCCATTTCATATCTATTCATTGTGGTGTTTATGAATTTAGGTGGCTATGTTAGCTGAATCAAATATCAGCAGTGTATTATTAAGCATAATTTCAGCATCTATTTTTATATTGGGAGATTATGTAAAAATCATTTGAAAAAGCAAATCTAACATTATACTTCTGTTTATAACTTTCCTTTTGAGGAGAATAACTTATGACAAATAATTTACCATTCTGTATGAATATCTCTTTTTACTGAAGCCCTTACCAGCTTCAGGAAAACAAACAGATAAAAGAGAAGAAGAAGAAAAAAAACCTCTTCCTAATGTAGCAGAAACAATTCATTTAACTGTCAGTTTGAATTCCTGAACAAATGATTGGTGATGTAACTTCACAATATTATGATAAAGATCATAGATGTTTTTGATTAGATGGCTCAACACTGAACCTCATCTTAAAATTTAATTCATTGGTTTTGAGTAGCAAAATGGATAATTGAGACATTTACAAATATGACCAAGATATGTATTGGCTTTTTAGAAAAAAAAAAATCTCCAATCTTCTCAATAAATCTCCATATTCCCTCCCCCAAATTTTGGTAATGCATTAGAGCCACATCCTCATTGCTTGAAAAGTAGATAAAACCACTAATATGGTTATGAAGATTACCACAATTAAAAGAGCAAATTTAATAAAAGAAAGAAAAATATTATCATTCAGCATTTGGCTAATACCATATTTATGATACAGTTGCTTAACTAAAGAGCTGTACTTATATATGAAAAAGTATATATGATATTATTTGTATTTCTTTATACAAACACACATACAAATGTGTATGGATATATTTATATAAATATATAAATGTATATATAATTTCTTAAAATAAGTACAGCTCTTCAGTTTAATACATTGCATGATTTTTAATCTAACATACTATTTGTCCATCTTTTTTCCTGAATTTATATACGTCTGTTTAGATATTTGAGCTGAATTTATATATCCCTTTTGTAAAATTTATTCTGCTTTAAAACATGTTTTAATCAACACACTTTGACTCAAAAAAACCCCCCAAAAACCAAAAAAACACCAGCAATTTTTATTTTCATTTGGTAGGTTTCTATTTAACAGTAAAGCATATATTTTCATTCCCATGGCTTTTCTCTAAAATTTTATCACCAGAGTATCTAATTTTGCCTTTTATAACTGCTGTAAGTCATCCATCAGATTTCTATTTAATGCAGGACCCCTTCTGCAGGGTGCCATCAAAATAGTTTTTCAGGGACCCTACAATGACAAGCGGTTGTGTGGCATCCCTGAGAAGTTGTTCTAAGACCTTTGCTACTTTGGCTTTTATTTCTCTCCTTGCTCCCAATTGTCTGGAATGAAATCCTCTGTCTGTGCTAGACCCAGTAGCAATGTTTTCCTTGACTTTCCATTGCTACCACTTCTAGGATCATTTTTTAAACAAGAATTGTTATATGTCAAATAAAAATTGATCTGTTTACAAGGGATATTTTGATGGCATGTTTAAAGAATAGCTCCTGTCAGTGATTAAGAGAACCCAGGCACAGTTCTGCCTTTAGATTTAAATCTAAAATTTAAATTTAGATTTAAAATATTGGCTTTAGGCACATTGGATCAGAGACATAATAAGTGTCTGTTTTACACCAGAGATGTAATGACAAATAAGCTTTTAAGTGTAAAGCTGGGGTGCACAAAAAATTGGTTCAGGAATCTTTTGTTAGAAAAAATATTGTCTAGTATTACATGTGTGAGGCTGTAACAAAAGGTGAAAAGCTTGGTTGGTGCTCAAGATAAAATGGTCTAAGGAAACAATGATTATTGAAGCTCGAGTTGTGTGTGCTGTACGTAACAGTGATGATGCTTTTTATTTCCAGAAATCAACAACTGAGACAAATTAGTTCAAATTTGACTAGAAGAAAAATATATTGCTTATCTTCACTATTAAAGCTGAATAACCTTGAATAATTGTAATAGAATCCTGGATTGGCCGTGGGCATTCTCTTTCTGGAGACAGAAAGAGAGAAATTCTGTAATTATGGGGATGCTTTATATTTAGTCTATTATAAAGACAGCTTTTGGAGTTACTGGAAGCTGTACAGCTTTTTGACTTTCACAAGGTCCCTTGTATCATGTTCAATACTTTTTTTTTTGAGATTGTTTTCTCTATTAGGTCAAGATTCTGGAAATCTCAAGGACTTATCATTCTGCTAGAGTACTGAATACATTTGAAAGGCCAGTGGTGGAAGTGTTTCTGACCCAGATAACAATAATAATAAATTATCTACGAAGTGTGCTTATTGTGTGCCAAGGGCTGCAAGAAATGCTTGGCCTGCATCTGTCTCCTTTAATCATCATGAAAAGAAATCCAAAATGGATTTTTATTATGACCTTATTAAAGATTTTTTAAAATGAGGTTTGGAGAGCTTAAAGTGGTTACCCACTACCAACTGGAGAGTCATCAGTAGAGCCTGGATTATAAAACAAATTCATTGGAGCTCAAAACTCATGTTCTTTCTATTCCTGATGGGATGAAATGTCTCATATTTGTGCTCCTAACCTTTTATGACGCGCATGCCTCCTGAGCCCAGCTGTGACCTAAATAAGTGCCCTCATGTTCAAACAAATCACCCAGGACCTTGTTAAAATACAGATCCTCAAATCAGTAACATCACGTGGCATTTGTCTTGACTGGTTTATGTCACTTAGCAGAATGCCCTCAAGTCTCGTCCATGTCACAGTTTGTTCCAGAACAGGTATGTTGCTTTATAATGGGTACGGTGGTCTGGGGGGAAACCCACGAATGTGACACCGGCGCTGTTGGCTCATGAATGACCCTTGTCATGGTGAAGGCGCAGATATTTTTCTCAGAAGCCACTGTCATTTGATTTGAACCGATGTGTGGGGTAAAACACATAGAAAACCCTTCCTCTCTACCACGCTGCCTTTACAACTGACATGTGCATCCTTGTTCACATTGGGAGGGTGAGTGAGCAAGGAGTGCCCCGTGCTTCTGAGACCCTCAACTCACTAGAAATTTCAGATTCTAATAATGCCTTTGGCCTTGGAAGAATCTGGGCAGAATCTTCCTCTTACTTGAACTTCTAAGATAATGGTGTCCTGAAATAGCTCTTGTGATGATGTTTGTTGAAAAGTTTCCTCCCACCCTGACAGCTGAGAAGGGAGGAACAGTTTCCAAGCTGCTGCTAACATATCAAAGAGCCTGTCTTTTCAGCTTTCCTGACAAGTTGAATGATTTTCCAGGAGATAAAAAAAAAAAAAAAAAAAAAAAAAAAGCTGCTGTCAGCTGCCTGCTGCTGAGGGAGAAACTTTCAGTCCTTGGCGGGGGCAGGAGTAGCTTGCCAAATGCCAACCAAGCAGGACCTGGGGCCTCACTTTCACAGCCACTCACTCCACATTTTCTCTGGGGGAAACCATGCTAACAGGTATGGGGTCAGGAAAGCAGTACAGTGTCCTCAATCATGCATAATCTATTCTCCTGTTTAATCCCAACCTCACTAACGTATGGAAAAGCCAGCAGATATCAATGTAAAAGTCCATTGACACATTTTTCCAGGATCTTATTAGTGATGAGACAATTCTGTACTGCTTGGCCATGGGCTCTGCCAATAGTTTCCGCTGACTTAGGAAGTGTGAGTGAGAGTGAGAGAATTAACAGGGAAGCAGAGAATCAAAACAAAATGGTTCTGGGAGTTGTCCTAACCCTGAAACTGCAGTGTTACTCCTTGGTTGTTGAGTTTCTTATTTTTTCCTTACTTTCCCGTATGCCTTTCCAATATCACCCCATTTAATATAATAAGCCTGATAAATCTCCATTTCTTGCAGCTTGAAAATACCTAACCATCAACTATTCACGGCTGTTGATCAAGCCTTAATAAATTTGAGAGATTCTGGTCCTACTAAGGCTCTGCTCTCTACCGCGCTGATGACTGACTGGGCCATAGTAGGTCAAGACAGGTCTCTTACTTACTAAGTCACCTTTGTAGTGTTCATGACGCCTGTAATTCAAGGGCAGCTCTATTTTGTATGTAGAAATACTTCCTTCTCCAGAAGAAATTTCAAATACTTATTTTCATTATTCTTATCATAGCTTCCTAGCAGCATTTTAAAAAAAAAATGTATGCTTGGCCAATCAAAAAAAATTCTTGAGAATTTCTAAATATACCATTGTATCCATATTTATTTATTTATTTGGGGAAAGAAGGGCCACTCCCCTCTTCAAACTATGTCACCGCCAACCACTATACCCTTAACCCATATGTGTGCTTTGTCTTTTAGGGATTTCTTCCCCTCCTTTGCATCCTGAGAAACTTCAGACATACTGCATTTTTTTATTCTTTCTTTCCATATTACTACCTTCTCTTTTTCTTTCTCTTCTATATTTGTTTTCTGTACTTTCAACTCTGTCATTTTTCTCTTACTCCACTGATATTTCAGAAGTAGCAGGTTCTTTTCTTTTTTCCATTATTTGCCATCACTTCATCCTACTAAGTCCTAATTCCTACGTTTGTAAAAGCGATTCAGAACACCTGCATGTTCTGCTTCATGTGGGTTGATGTGAATGGAAGGTGGAAATACATATGGAGGTGCTCTGTCATTGTAAAGTTTTACGTGTTTTATGTATCACCTAGAGAACTACCCTACTTTCACTTTATATAGTCAGAAACAAATTACTGAATGGTGAACTTCTCTCAGACAGAAAGGTCATTGCATTTAAAAACGTGGTCCTTCATTTGTATTTACTCAGTCACATACCATTTGAAAGAGTGTCGTCAATTTTTTTACCTGTCTGAAATATATTCTTTTTGAACTTGGTCTCAAAATTTGTTAAAATACAAAGATAGATAGAAAACAGGAAGCTTTGAATATTAGTGTCAGAAATAATGAAATAGTCCTCCTCTGAATTTTGATGAGCGAATCAACATGTTCAGTTTTCCATAGAGAAAGAAAAAAGAGCTGTCTCACTCAACTATTTCTTATTTATACAATCAAATTAATATTGCTGTCACGGTGACTTCATGACTTACACTTAAAGCCATCTACATAAACAACATCTACCAAAATGTATACAGAGCTGAGTTCTATGCTTAACAATTAATTTTTCTGCCCATTTAGAAGTCCTAGTATTACCAAAGTTTATACGATACATCACCCCTCTAGGAGGAAAAACCTCTCGATCATCTTGTATTATTAGCTATGACATAAACTCCAGCATTCACCTGCATATAAAGCACTTGGGGGTAGAAGACACACACTTTAATGGTGATTTTGAACACCTAAGATTTACTGTGAATGCTCTTGTTAACTTGATTTGAGAGACAAGTATTGTCAGAATGGCTTCCTGGGCTTTATTCCCTTTGCTGTTCCAAAACTGAGATTAAAGCCGTGCCCAATTTCACATTTAAGATGGATAAAAGAAGTACAATTATAAAAGAATATATATAAAAGGACAGAAGAATAATTGAGCACTTTTCAAGAACTTCAGACATTTAATGAATGGGATGGAAGACTATTCTTCATGAAAGGAGAGAGAGTGATGGGACCTGCACTTCTAAAGAGAAAAGGAAATAGTAGCCACAAAGCAATCTCCTTAAGAGAGATTTCACCATCGTATTTTAGAAAAGTTTCAAAGCATGATTTCTGCCTCATTTCTTATTTTTATCTTCTTACCAAGAAATCTATGTATTTATAACTGTACCACAGCAAATACCTGATTTAGGTATGAGGTCCTCTCTGTCCTAAGAAATTGGGGTCTTGGTTCAAAAGGATTGTCATGTGATAACTCTTTAATTGACGCATATAATTTCTATGGTTGAGTAGAATTTGGCTTTTCAGTCCTTGTCCTTTAAAGTCCACCATCTGACACACCACTACAGAGCACAGGTAATTTATTGTGTTTTTTTTCATTGCCATTAATTTACAAGCATTAAGTTTCATAGGTGAATTATAATTACTCCAATACCCAGGGCCTTATAAGTTTCAACTTCTCCTTTAAATGCTCAGTATCACCTAAACCTTGATATATATTTAGATAAGAAAAGAATCAGAACAGTAATTTCTATAATTAATTATTAAAAAAAAAACAGTCTTTTAATGACTCACTATTAAAATACAGGCTAGTCATCTCATTACTTAAGATGTCCCAAATTATAGTCACTTAAAGAAACTGGCTATTTCCTAGATTTATAATGTTTGTACTTTATAGAAAACAGTCTCATTGGATAGATTTATTTGGATGTGCATTTTCTTTTCAAAATTTAAAATTCAAATGACATTTTGTAGCATCATAAATTTGGATTTCATTTATTTGAAATTTTGTACCTCTGAAAATGGCTTGAAGGAGCTATGACAAGTGTTTGCTACTAAAATTAACAGGATTAATAAAATCCAACTAACAGGGCACTGTTTAAACAACTTTACAAAGCACTGTTTGCAAATAAACATTTATAAATTCAAGGAATTTGGAGATTTAAACTGCAGCTCTCTATGTACTGGTTATTGGACTTTGAGTTTCAGAGAATAAGGTAATTTATCAGTTTCACATTCTGTAAAATGGGAATAAGAACAGTCGTGACAGGAATTTGGGAGGATTATCCCTCTTACATTCATTTAAATATCAAAATTTAAAGAGTCTAAGTGACCTAAGGTATCACACAGAAAATGTTGCATGTTTAGGACTCAAACATTATCTTCCAATCTTTTAAACACACTAATAGTTTCCTCAATAAGCAGGTAGTTACTGACAGAGATTCAGATTTTTTTAATCTCATTCATGACGAGGATATGTTACATGTACAAGACATATGTCCTTAGAAATTTTCTCTAAGACTATGACTGAGATGTGATAACACGCCCCCGGTACAGACACCCACAGCATGTGCTCGCTCAGCCACACAGCCTGACCTGCCTCTCCTCCGCCTCCTCCTATCACAAGTGAAAGAGTGAAAACCTAACATAACCAACCAAATGGCCTCCCTGATGCTAAGGCTGTTGGTTGGTGTTTGCTGATTCATTTTGACACGTCATGTTTTGTTTTGTTTTGTTTTGTTTACTTGCTCAATTGCTTTGCTAAAACAGGCCCCAGCTTTCCTTATACACTCTTTTAACCAGAATAGCTTATTCTGTAACCCAGAAGCTGTTTTCCAGACACAAAGTCACAGGTTGAAGACCTCAGAAGAAAGGACAGACCCTAAAGAGTTTTCCGTGGTGCCAGATGGGCTTACCAAGATTAAGAAGGACAAACACAGCACTGCAAGCTGCCCCTGATAGTTATCACTCTTCTGCTCCACCCAGTTTTTCTATGAAACCTCAAGACCCCAATCTCAAGATGGACTTACAGTCTCTAAGGCACTAGCCTGCTGTGACTCCCCTTTGCCTGGCAGAGCAATAAAGCTGCTCTGTTCTGATTCTCTCACAACTCTGTCTCCGAGTCTGAATTCGTTTTTCAGGGCACAGAGGCTGGTTTTTTGGCAACGTCAGCAGAGGAAACTCAACAGCAAAAGAAGTAAACTAGCATGTCAGTGGACGACACCAATGGGACAGCCATAGCTATTTTTAAAATAATGTAGCCAACATTATAGATGAAATATATCTAAGTCATGTTTTTTAATTCATTAGTTAATTTTCAAAAGTGTCACATTTTATTTTCTCTCACAGTTTTAATGATACACAGTCTCTCTACACCCTCCCCATGATGGAAGTTGAGTGTGATGTGGCCAAGGAAAGAGGATGCTAAGGCAGGATGGCACGTGGGACAAGGTCCCTCCACGCCAGTTACATACACTGTGAATTCCTGGATAGACTTCTGACCATTCACAGGTTTGTGTTGTCTTCTCCTCTGGTTTCATGGGTAAAGCCATGGAAAGTAAGACTTTTCAAAATGTAGCTGACTCTTTTATGTTATTTCAAATTTACAGACATGACATATGCCATATAAATTCCTCATGCCTTCCTACCGCATGCTGAGTCCTTATCTTAATATTGCCTTATTCTCATTAATTAATTGCCCATACTGGCCAGGACAGAAACTTACAGTCTTCAAGTGCTTAGTAGAAAAGTCTTTCCATAGTAGTCACTTTTTTTTTTCCTATTTGCAGGCAATTAAAATATGTTTTGAATATGGAACAGTAGCATCAAATTTTAAAATCTTCTTCATAAGTCTATTAGATTTTATCTGATTTTAGGTGATTACCAGATAAAAAAGTTGGAGAGTACTTTTTTGAGATGTAAGAGGAATACTAGTCCCTGATTGCAGAGGTGAGGAGTCGATGACTCCTCGGGGTTTAGAAACTGTTGCTTCACATCAGATTACTTCGTTTATTCTTTTGACTCCATGGGTATGAAATGAATCCAAAAATAATCTGGAAACTTCAGGATAGATGATTTTAGTTTTCATTCCATCGATTGCTCACTGATACCTCACATCAAATTCATCTTTCCACTGACAGTATTGCATTCCTTATTTATATTCTGTTCTCAGAGCATGCACTATAACGGGGTGATGACTGCCCACTTCATACACAGAGGGTCATCTCTGACACACACAAGCTTAGAGCACACTGCTTGTCCCTGAGACCTATTAGTGAAAAGGTTGCTTTAACAATTTTAAAAATGAAAATCAAGAGCATCTGTGATGTTTATGTGACCCACAGGCAGTTACAAGGCAAATGTACATACTTGGCTAGCAATCACCATAGCAACAGTCAAGTAATTGCTTTTAAATAGCAAAAGGTGCCTTTATGGAAATCATGTCAAGAATTTGCAGTTAACTCCATGTCAACAAAGCATTAATAGGTCCTTGGTTCTTTAACAGGAGGTTCTTTTAATCAAAAAGTGACAGCTTTGCAATTATTCATTTCAAATTTCAGGAAAATCAAACAAACCAAAGAGAATGTATTCTCCAGCTTCCAAGGAGTGATTGGCAAAGCAGTATCTCATTTCTCTCTTCCTCAGCATTTTCTCTACTTTTGCATTTTCTGTATAGATAAGACCTTAAGGCAATGCTTGTATCACTTGTTTTCATCATCTCCCTATAATTATCTTATAAAGATTTATTATGAAAATAAATTCACATTTTGAGTATATTTTCTGTGATAAGTTTGTGAAATGGCATCCAGAGGGAATCATACGCTGCATTTTTTTTTTCCTGAAACATTTTGTAGGTTCGATTCAATTAGCATATTTTGAAAGGTGTTTAGTGTTTTTATACACCAGGCCTCTTGAAAAATTCAGCTTTCCAATAACTATATTCCCTGGACGCTCCTTATTCTCATCCTAACCAAATAAAACAACCTACTTACGAATTTAAATCATAATGCCATTTGCATTTTCTGTTATACCTTAGAAATAGCTCTAAAATACTAAAATATAGAGGAAACTGCAGAGAGTATCCACATTTTTTTCTTTTTCAATTGAAGAAAAGGGAGTGTTTTCTCTTTGCATGGAGAAATGAGACATTAAGGGCTGAAAGAACAAGCATTCCTGTATCCAACTTACACTGAAATAGTTGGCTGACAATGACGCACTAACACATTTTTAGATGACATTAAACCATTGACTTTTTTGGCAAAACATCTGTATCGCTACAAAAATTTTGTACTTAACACCTATATATTTGTCAATTTTTAGTCAGGAAACTAGAGAAGATAAAACCCTATCCAGTAGGCCCCTTCTGAGACAGGAGGGAAGGGGGCAGGGCACAGCCATTCAAGGAATGACAGCAATTAACGCCAAAATGGTGGAAGATTCAACTCCCAGTTGGCCCTGAGGCTCAAGATGGCGGGAGATTTGACTTCCAGTTAACCTTGAGCTTCATTATACACTCACTGTAATGTATTGGCATGGTGAATGACACTCCCACAGGCACCGTGACATTTCTGAGGCTGACCCCGTAAAGGGTCAAAAGTTGGGTGGTGGCCCAATTCCTGAGAATCCCAGCCCCTTCCCCAAATGTAGTTGAGATAATCCTCTCACTTGTCAGCATATGAAGTTACCTAGCCCACATACACTAACAGCCCCACACCTGGTGGCCACTCTCCCTTCTGAGTGAGATGGACCACACTCTGTTTATGGAGTGTATATTTACTTTTACCTTAAACTGAACACCCAACCCCAACACCTCATGGCCTTTCTCTTACCTTTTGAAACAGCCTGCACTCTGTGTGTATCTCTAAATAAATCTACCTTTGCTCAGCTGTGGCTTGCTCCTGAATTCTTTCCTCCTAGGACCCATACTGGTGAGGTGTGCCCCAGAGACTCAACCAAGACCTGGGACATACCCCTCCTCTCACTCCACATCCATTTACCTGTCTCAATGTTCAGTGCCTGGCATCTAAGGGGTTCCTTAGAAGTGTACATGGCCACCACTCACCAAACACCTGTGTCAGAACCTGCATTTTTTTTTTTTTTTAACCAGAGCCCAGTGGTGTGTACTCACTTTAAAGATTGAGAAACTTGGCTAGACCAATATAGTTTTATGCAGTTTTCACCTGCTATTGATTAACTTTAGTTTAACCAGCAAATTATTTTGACACACTAATTGGCCAGTTTGGGGTATAATGCAATTTTGCTCACTCTGAAGTGGTCTTGTGGTGAAGTTTTGAAAATTTCATACTAAATTCAATGACATCATAGTCAAGTTACATTCTGTGTAGGTAATTATTAATAATTAGGTAATTCCAAACAAGAACACCAAAGACCTTGTACAGTTAAGATGAAAGGATTCAAAGATGTTAAAACTCTTGCAGGGTCTGTTCTTAAAAATCCATTAGAATAACTCACATGAATTTTTAAAAATTCAAGGTGAATGATACTTTCTGAAAAACGGAAGTAGCCATTTTAAGCTACATAGAAGCACCATTAAAAATGAATGTGATTAAGACACTTTTATTTGCTTAGCCGCTTTATGAGTATGTATATTCTGGCACCAAGTAAGATTATAAAAATCACTTAAGGGTATAAATTCCAGACAACTTTTTACAATACAGTTAGCATCTTGGCTATAATACTAAGCATTTGTGAGTTTTCTCCTATGAAGAATGAGCTAACCAAAGTATTCTAGACTATCTGGCTTCCCCAAATAGGGCTTGAGAGGCTTGTTAACTCTCTTTAAATAAATATCTGCTTTTATTCCTCCTGGAGCGTGTTAACATAAAAATGACCATGATGTAGCCCAGACAAAGCAAGGCTGGCAGTTCAGCATATCTGTCCTTGTGATGTTTAATTGTATCCTCTTATTTGAAACCCATTGTACCTTCTCTGTCACCTCGCTGTGGACAGCGTTTCACATAAGCTCCTTGTATTTCATCGTGAGCTGCTGTACAGGATGATCCTATCTGTGTAATCAATACGTCACACAGTCGGTATTTTAAATCAGTGTATATTCAATATGCAGTGGAGACTGCTGGACCTCCAGTCACATTTTAGGTGATTTGTTTACAAATCAACAGACAAGGAGAACACAAATTTAGTTTTATTTATATAAGGAAGATGTCCACCTTTTATCGATAACTACATTCATCTAAAAGAATGGATTGCTTATAGTGTATACGTAAAAACACAAAATAAATATTGAACTATGAAAGCATATTATAATACTATAAAACCAGGAGACTTTATTGCCTGGGAACTTAATATAAATTTGTAATACAAAATGGCTCAAGGATTCTATACAGAAATCCTTTTCTTTCTCTTTTCTTCTTTTTCTCTTTCTTTTTCCTTATTTCAATTAAATAGATATTTAATTGGGATCTTTCTATGATGCAAGCATTTTTCTTTTTGCTGAGGTTCTGTCAGTGATCAAAAAGCTCCTGCTCTTATGTCATCTGCCTTCCACCAGGAAATCAAATGTAAAATTGTACATAGCTATCGATACAGAAGACACAAATGCATATTCACATATCTGTATGGATTTGTGTGTGAATGCGTTTATAGTTAGTTGCATATAAGAACTATAAATGCATATATATGTGTGTATTTGTGTGTGAATTTATGTGTAGTCACTCATATATAAGTACTATGAAAAATTTAATCAGAATGCTGATAGAGAGTGTTATTTTAAATTGAGATTGAATGGTTATGAAAAGCTACTCTTGAGATTAAAATTAGGATAGAAATTAATGCAGTCCAGGAATGAACCCTCCAGTTATCCGGGTGAAGTCCTCATAGACAAAAGAGTGAACAAAGGCAAAGAGCCTGAGATGAAGAAGCTGACATTTAAAGGAACAGCTAGCTGATCACTGGGGCTGGAGATCATGGGCAGAACTGCGGTGTGAAAGCAATGGGGCAGATGGGCTGTCCCTGGCAAGACAGGTCACGGTGGACATTTTGGATTTCATTCTAAATGCAGTGCTTAAAAGATGATAATTTTACTGTTGGGAGGAATAATGATGTCAGGAAATAACAGTTGGGGCAGAGTGACTAGCTAAGTGTTTCTTGCAGTAGCTGAGGCACAAATTACAGCATCTTACGTGAGAGTGGGCCAGTGGAGGTAGTGAAGCATGTTCAGATTGGGATATGTTTAGAAAGTAAAGCCAATAGAATTATCTCATAGGTAGATTTAGGGACAAGAGAAATAAAGAAGCCAAGAATGATTATTGTCATTTACTTATTGAATGAATACATTTGCTATTTACTGAAATAGGATAAGTCTTGGGAAGAAATAGGTTTCAAAGGAGAATCAATGATACTTCCAAGCAGAAATGAGTAGGGAAAAATGATACAAATTCTGTTTACGAACCAAAAACAGACTCACGGACATAGAAAACAAACTATGGTTACCAAAGGGGAAAGGGCAGGGGAGGGATAAATTAGGAGTTTGGGATTAACAGATACACACTACTGTATATAAAATAGATAAACAACAAGGACCTATTGTATAGCACAGGGGACTGTATTCAATGTCTTGTAATAAGATATAATGGAAAAGACTATGAAAAGAAAATATATACGTATGTATACGTATGTATATGTATAACTGAATCACTTTGCTGTATACCTGAAACTAACATTGTAAATTAACTACACTTCAATTAAAAAAAATGCAGAAATGAATAGGGCTATAGCTATCTGAATCTGAAGTTCACAGAAAAATAAGAGCTTTACATGCAAATTGGAAGGCTGTTAATACATAAATGCTATTTAAACCCATTAAACTTATTGAAGTCATCTAGGGGATATATGCAGCTGTAGAAAGGGAGAGGTCCAAGATACATAGGTAGTCAAATCATGGATTCAGTAACCACATAAACTAAATGTTGTTTGTATTCCAATTGAAAATATATCATTGAATATAGTTTAAAAATTACTTTTTTCATAAATTTTCTAAAAACAGAAATTATACTATCAGGGTTAGGTGAAGGTAGTAAAAAGATCACATGCTAAAAGCTACATATGCTGTTCCAGAAAGAGGAATACTTGAGAGATATATCAAATATATATATTCACACACAGATAGATAAATATAGATATAGACACTATAAAACTACACATGTGTATAGTTGGTTTGCATATATATATATATACATATATAATTATTTTGGTAAAAAAAGAAAAATATTCTAATAATTTGATGTGATTTTAACTTGAAACAAAATGTTAAGGTTATGCCAATATTCAGTATATAAAAAATATCTTCTTATATATTCTTTTATTCCAAGCAGTGTCAACTGAATGCTCCAAAGTGCCAGGAAATTAGAATTGATATTTCTTATCAAAATTCAATTCAATATGTATGATTATAGGATTCATTATTTTAAGATGAAGCTTCCTTTTACTTTTTGACATTCATGATTTATCTATCATTCTATTCCTTAATGATTATGAAATTTTGAAAATCTGTCCTGAACTAAATTTGATGTTATTCTAAAGAATTTCAAAAATATTTTTAATGATCAATATTTTGTTCAATGTAAGTTTTTTTTTAGTAAAAAGTTCGTTCATAAGTTTTCAGTGGTCATACCTATAATTTTCAGTAAAAAGTGAAGTTTTAAATAGAGTTTTAGAGAACTATAATAGATAAATCTACATATATAGAACCTTAAGTTTAAAAGTATATAAGAACAAGCAAGCACCTATAATTTTTTAAATTATTAATAATACTGTTACTACTAAAATCCAAACAACTGAATATTTCCATTTAATGATGGTTGAGTGGAACTATTTTGTATTGGGTAGAGTGAGGAAATCAAGTATCTAATTTTCACTCTAATTTTCTGTCTGCTTCTAATTTATTGGAGGGAGATTTAATACTTTTTTATTTAACTAGAATAATTTTAGCTTCTTAATGTGAAAAATGAGGAGGCTGTCTCGATTAAATCTAAACTTGTATTTTTATACTTGATGAGTATATTTTATGCTCCTAGTCTCAAAATTAATAGTAGCATGATTTCCAGTATATAACATACATTCTTTCATTTAAAACAATATTTATAATATCTCTGTTCCTGCTAGATACTTTTCTAAGTAACTATTAACTTAATTTTTACAAAAAAATAAATGATTTTCCATAAATTACACAACCGTTACAGGTAAAATGCAGTATTTTGACTACAAATCTATGCAATATTAAATACATTACAGATACTTTACTGTTTAAAGGTTGTGCACAATGCAAATGTTCAAAAATATATTCACTAATAGTAAACAGTAATAAGACTGGATTTAGATATTAAAGTAGATGACTTGAGGTTTACAGATAGAACTAACAATTTATATTATCAAAATGCCTAATTTGGCTGACTAGAAAAGGTCAATGACTAAGTTTTCACATTTTTTGGGTTATTACTGGAACGTATTTTCTCTAGACCTAGAGTTCATTAGAGGTGCATAGTCTCAAGTTCTGGCATTCTCTGATCTAGAGAACTAGTTTATAGCATTTCTTTTTTTCTTTTTTGAAGCAGATGAAAAAGAATTCTTGGTCTTTAAAGAACATCAGAGAGCCTTTTCAAACAAACACTAATATAATCATCAATAATTAAACTGTCTAGAGAAATCTCATGTATTTAAAATTCTGGGACCAAATTTGTCTTGAGAATTAAAAGGGGCACTCACTGTCTTCTAATTATAATTAGTGCAGGGAGTATGCTCATTATGTCTACTAAATCTGAACCAGATATTAGGTCTAAGAAAACTTCTCAAAATTTTCTGCATATTATATAAATCATCTTTGTAATTAACTAATTTGTGGAATCAATTCGATCAGTATCTACTACACACTTTTGCTGAGTACCAAGGCTATCATATTTAGGAATAAAACAGACAGCTCATTTCCTCAAGGAGTTGATAGCCTTGTAAAGGATTCATAAGATTGATCAAATAATCAGAACCAATATAAGAAATCAACTGAGATAGGTTATGGTTTGGTTTGAAAGTATGTGGTATTATATGAGAACAAAAATTTAAAAGAAATAAAAGTCTCTCTGAATTTTGATTTACATCTTCCCAGAAAACTAAAAATATCTACCAGTTTTGTTTTGAAATGTACACTTTTCTGCATGTTTCATATACAAATTTAGAAGCCACAAAATATTATTATATTTATTATCTCAGTGTAGATTCAACATTTATCCTGCTTTAAAAAATAAATGTCATATCTGTCTGAAATTTGAAATTTTGGTTTTCAAAATATTATTTCAAGAAAATCTCTTTCTTTTCAATAAACTATAAGTTGCTTTTCATGGTAGTATTCTGCATGAAGAATTAATCTATGATAGGATTGTGTTTTGGTCCACCTTACCTCACTAATAATGTAATATTGACATGTCAGTGGAACAAACTATATTATCTCTGCTTTGAAAGAAGAGTTTTCCTCTGTGTACAAGGGAGAGAAATTGACCCTACGGGAGCAGACCAAGGTTCAAACCCTAACTCTGACAGTGACAGGATGTGTGATTCCGAGACGGTTCACAAAGGAACAGTGCCTCTGCTGGCAGTAATTATGAAATAAATAGTGGCTGCCATCATCCTCGTTGTCATTATCATCATCCTCATTGTCATCAGTGACAGTAATAATAAACGATGTTTGCTTCCCTAAAATCTGTATCAAAATCAAAGTTGATAAAAATGGGCACTTAACTTCACATTCTTTTCTGAAGCCATATAGATGGGTATATCTTAGGCACTACACATTTTAGCAAATATTTAACAACTGAATCTATTATTTAAATTGTATTTTAAAGCATCATTTATGCTCTACATCAGTCCACTCTTGACTTGAAGTAAATAAAAGTTAAAAGGAAGGGAAGTTTCATACTGGGCATTGGACCTGAGGTCCCTCAGGGAGGGCACCCGTTTTACTCTAATCCTTCAGTTACTAAAAGGAAAAATTGTTTATTTCAATAGATCCCTTATGTTTTGAAGCCTTTACCCCCCAGAAATTCCTATCATAATTCTGATAACAAATCTCAGAAAACTACTTTTCTCAATGTACAAAGTTATGGTTACCTTGGAGCTAAATTGTTAAAATTAATTTTATAAATAGTCAACATATTATGATTCAATGATAAACATCTCTCTGTGAATTTGACATTCTCTAAGCCTAAAGTGAATTCTATCTATTGAGGACAAAGGGTCACTTGCCATCAACTTATCAATGTAATCATTTATGTGTATTAAGCCAAGAGCAGCTGAGGACCTTCCAGGCATCAAGTCTTGTGCTCTGAACTCCAGACCCAAATAAATGTAAGACTTGGCATCTTTTCCAAGGAGCTCACTGTCAAGCCAAAGAAGAGTCAAATAAGAAAATAAATAGAATGCAATACGGTGACTGCAAAATTGGAGAGAATGTGACAATAACTGGGTAGCATAATTTGAGAACAGATAAAGATCAATGAGAGGTGGAAGAAAAAGCTGTCTGATGGGTGAAATGTGAAATAAATCTCAGATTTTGTCAATAAGGTATTTCTAAAAACAGAATTTTGTTAGAGATTGCATAGGAAAGCAAATTCTATGATAAGAAATTTGCATGAAAATAAAAATGTAATTTATGCCCCAAATACGCCAAATAGCAATAAAAAATAAAAGACTGATTTCTTCTTTCAGCCATGATGGAGTAGCAGAGATGAAATTTAACTCTTTGTTCTAAATAGCTAGAAAGTGAGCTTTATATATAAGACAACGGTCTTCAGACACTGGACACCAGGCTCCCATAACAGCCATCCATTTGATTCTCCTCTCCTAGACCTGGAGGGGTCTGGACTCCATCCAACATGGGCGGGGGAAAGCGCATGGACCACGGCCTTCTCCATGAGTTGAGGAGACTGTTGAAACTCAGGGAGATCAGGAAAGCCAGAATTAATGGGCCAGAGAGAAGAGAGCTGTGCAGCGATCCGGAGACCTGCAGAGGGTTGTCTCCCATTCCCCAAGTGAGTCTTAATCACATAATTCTGTGAGGGAAGGTGGAGTTTGTGAAAAAAGCCTAAGAAAAGAGTTCCGACAAAGATCTGAGATGCCAGAAAGCACATTGCTGAAAACATATGTACAAGCCCTTAGTTCTCCCATGACTGAGATGGACTCGCAAAGAGAGCAAGTGAAGGAGGGTGAGCCTGCAAAACAGATCAAGGAGTAGCATCCAAAGAGAGGTTGGACCGTGAGCATCGTGCCGAGACCTTCCCGTGGTCCAACCCATTAGCTGAAAGCAGCTTTTAATGTTGTAACAACATTTGGGCACAATATCAACAACTAATAAGAAATTCTCCCTACATCAGCACAAAAGCGATCCACGGACACAGGAATAGCAGTTATTTTCTCAGGGGAGTCAATTCAATTCAGAAATCCCTTGTGTGACACTGATTTCAATGCACACTGGGGTGGGGCGGCGGGGGGCGGTGTAATGGGAAGTGAAAGCGTGAGAACAAATGAGGAGGAATAAATCACATGTGAAAATGAATACCGTGGAAGACTATATTTAGAGACAGGGTTCGTTCTAAAAAAATATGGCGATTAATTCCATTGGGAGTCAGAAGGTGAGGGACACTATGGATGGCTCCTTGGAGAAAATGAAGTTTTGACAGAAGCCTTGAAACGAGAATGACTTCAGCAGGGTTTGAGGATGAAAGCCGCTTTAAATTCAGAAAACAGCTTGTGAAAAGCCTGAAGTTATGATGTTAAGGAAAATAACTCTGGCCTGAGAGGAAAAGCCTTTCTTCTGGTCATCTACAGATTACTATTACTTGATATTCTTCAAGGGAAAATGAAAATCTTAGGGACATGTGCAGAGAAATGGCGAAGTAAGTGAATCTAGAACAGAAATAGATGAAAAAGTCAGTGTTGTAAGATGACTAAAATGAACACAACACAAACTACAAATAGACCCTATATAAAATGAAGTCCCTTTTTATATTACAAATGAAATTACTTATATATTGCTTTAAATTACATTCCAGTTTTGTAAAACCTCACTCAGTTGTGCATATTTTATTATAGAAAAGATGACTTCCAAGGGCCATGCATCATAACAGCTCTGGAGAGATCGTTTAAATAGTTACATAGTGTGTATTAATTTATATCATGTGTACTTCTAATTATTTAGAAGAGTATCTGTCTGAAATATATTATGCACATGAATAAGATAGACATTATATTTGGACCCGATATTTTTTAACCACAATGAGCATTTGTATTGAGAGTAATAACTTTTAGGAGATCATTTAGCACTGTTCTTGAAATTGATGTCAAAGACAAAAAGTGTGGGACCATGTATGGATTAAAAACGATGTGACTAGCTTTGAGTTATTTACTTAATTGAGATTAAAGCTATCAGTCAGGCTTGCTTTATTGTTTATTGTAATGTTTTATATACTAGTAGTTACAGAAGAGTTCCACTGACTTGATATCAATTATTCTTAAGCTGAGAAATAAAAGGTCAAGTAAGGACTGTTTCTCATCATGCATACACACACTCTTGTGCATATTCTTTGGGTCTCCAGCTCAAGATACTCAGTTACTATAGAAACCATTTCTAGGGAAACAGGAGAAAGAAGTATGAGTGTTTCTTTTTCCAGCTGTGTACCTGAAATAAATGAATAGTAAACAAGTTGCAGTGCTTCTCTTGAATACAGGTGCTTATCCGTTACACTTTAAATAAATGAGCTGAGGACTTGATACTACCAGCTTGGAAATTATTTGTCTAAATAGATGAAGTTGTTTCGTAATGTCACATATTATCTGATTAAAAGGACCGACAACGAATGGCTAACCATATAAGCAGATGCACTGGAAAAAAGACCATTCTCCAAAATTTGAGTCTGTTCGAAAACTTCAATTAGAAACAGCTTAAAATATAACTATTTCACCCCATAGGAAAGAGTTCATACCTGCTTCTAATTAGAGAAAATCTTTTTCAGTTCTTCACTTTTTCACATGAAGAAGCTGAGGTTAGAGATTTGCCCGTAATCTCAGAGTAATTTAAGGAGCACTGGATCAGGATTCAGATCCCCAAACCTAAATCCAATCTCCTCCACCACTCAATTTACCTCAGAAATATGTTTTTAGGGACAATAACATGGATCCAATTCATACTGACTATCTCCCTCTGTGCTCAATACTAAGGGCACAAAAATAAGTGAGATGCAAGTCTTACTTTTAAGCAATTTATTTTCGAGGGTGTGTTGAAAGCAAAGGGACAATTTCACACATAATACAAGGGTACAGTTTTAATGGCAGAGTCATCATAGAGACACTGTGCCAAGGCCCTCACCATCACAGTGCTTGTCCCTGGTCACCGCAGAACCCTGCGTGGGTGCTGTGAGGACCAAGTGAGGAATTGCATTCATTGTGTTTAGCTCACTCCTACCACCTAGGAAAGCTTTAATATATTCAGCTATTGGTTTTGCAAGAAAGTGGTTAACAGTGTTTTATAAAGAACATGTAATATAATCATCGGGTAAAATTTGCTCCATTCTGGGAACCGCTACCCGAGTTAGAGCCACAAATAATATTCCTGGTCTCTCTCGCTTTTTTTTTTTTTTCCATTTCTTACCCTTTTTTTCACTTATAAATTATTGTTTTTCTGATCTCAGTCTGAACACTGAGAATCCACTTCGGCCTGTATTCATTTATCGAGACCAGAGCCAGGAAAGAGGGACCCTGACCATGGTTTGCCAGCTGGGAGTCTACCTGTTGTGGGGTCTTCTAGTTTCTGTCTACACCTCTGCACATGACAGTTTTCTGGATTCTCCTGCATTGTCAGCAGAGTACTAAGATGAGCCTTCCAAGGACCCTCATCCTTGATTATCTCCCTTTGAGTGAGGGTGGATCCTGTGACTGTGGTAAAATATCACTCAGGTGACTATATTTTGCTAAAGGACAAAGGAAGATTACCTGGGTGGGCCCAGTCTAATCAGGAGCCCCTTAAGCAGAGAGTTTTCTCCCACCGAAGAGGAAGTGAAAGAGATTCAAAGGGTGGGAGAGGTTAGACACCAGGAATATTCTCCATTACTGAGTTGGAGGGGGCTGGGGACACACCCCTGAGACTGGCTTCTAGGAGCTGAGAGTTGTACCAGCTGATGGCCAGTGAGAAAAAGCCACATCAGTCGTACAAAGCACAGAGAACTCATTGGCACGTGCCTGGATTTCTGACCTACAGCATCTGTAAAATTACATATAACATTAAGATTGTGGTGACTTGCTACTTAGCAATTAAAAAAAAGAAAAAGACACCCTGCTTTTGGCTTAAGCCCTTTTCTCCAGCATCTGCCACCTCTGAACCATCTCCCAGCTGAGATCGCTTTCATTCACGCCAGCCTCCTCTGACCTGTCATGCTTCAGCCAGCCACCGAGGCAGGTTTAAAACTTGAAAGTGACACATAGCAGGGTTGGCTTTTTTCTTTTAATGAAGAAAATTACAGAAATAGATTTCTCCATTCATAAAAAAGAATAAGATTGAAAAAAAAAAAGATGAGAAGTGGTATTTCCAGCATTTATACAGGCAGTTACATTATCTGGTCCTCATCATAAATTGCTTTCCAAATCCCATCGTCAGTATCAATAAAGTTAATGCTAATGTATTTTTTTTAATTCTCAGGTTTGAACTAAATATTTTAAATGTATGCCAATTTCCATGTAGTTTCCTCAGATTAATCGTGACCAGGTCTAAAGAAGGTGTGATACTTGTGAAGATTAGCAGGACCTGAGTATAATTCAAATATTTTCTATTTTCCCTTATTTTAAAAATCATATTTTTATTTTTCTAGAACAGATATATGTGGATTAACAATATTTAAAAAGCATAAAAATTTCCCTTTAAAATATGGTAACATTTTAATATTTACCAAATATAATAGTTGGCAGAAGTACTAAAAGTTTGGCTTGACTTGCCATTTCTGAAGCTGGAGTCAGTAGACCAGGATTCTTCCTTCTCTCTTATGGGAACCTATTATTTTTTCCCCCTAGGACTCTCTCATGCTTCTTCAATTTCCTTACCTGAATTTGTTTCAAACCAAGGAAAGCAAATATCTAAAATGCTAAGAAGCTTAAATCAATTTCAAATGCAAAATTTAAAAAAAATCAACATCAAAGTATCTTTGAGAAAATTTGCTTTGCATTGAATCGAAATTAATTATGTAGGTGAGGGCAAGTTTCAAAGTTTAGGACGCTGGAGACTTAAGTTTACCATTTAGAACTAGATCTGCCTTTCTACAAAATCTGTAAGTGCTAAGATATAAATTCCCTGAAGAAATAATTGAAAGTTAGCTTTGAAAGATAATAGATCCTTTCATGCAAACAAAATATTTAAAAGCATCATTAAATCATGGATATTAACTTGGCTGGTGTGCTATTAGCAGTTAAGAAATTAAAAAAAATTGTTAGCACTAAGTGGAAAGCTTCAAATAAATATTAAATGTATAAAGGGATAAAGGATCAAGGATTTCAATGACTTTCTCTTCAGGAGACAAATCCAGAGAAAAATCCAGGAAGAATAATCTTTCAAACAATTTTAAGATGCAATAAATGTGTTTTATTAACATATTTATTAAAAGCAAATTATTCTTATTAAAATTGGATATACATAGCACATTAAGAAGTTGACTCTGACCCACAACTCTTGTCATGTATAATGCTTAAAAAAAGAAAAAAACAACAAAACAAAGCAAAAAACTATTTCAAAGAACTTGTACTACCTTTGGAAATCAGTTCTGTTCCTGAGATTTTACACTTATTAAAATGAAATTTAAGTATTTTGTCTTTAATATTAGTGGTTCTATTCAAAATCTAGGCACACAAATATTTGTAGTTTATAAGTTGGGGTGCTTATATAGCCAATATGATAAAATTAATAAACTACTATTTAAATGAGTTTAATTTCTTGTTTGTGATTTAGTCAGTTAGTACAAAAGCTCTCAAGAAACTTCTTTTTGAAATGAGCTGAACAGAAAAAATGGATCAAATCGATTTCTGTCACCAGAAGATAGAGACAATTAGTACCAATTAATAAAATATAAAAAAAGTTTTTATAGAGGTTATAATTTCAAGCAAAATCCGTATCTTTTATAATACTGAATTTATATATGTTTACAAATCGGCAACAAATGTTTTGGTGAGGAATAAGACATGGGAATGATTTAGAAATAATTTGTTCTCTTGCTTTTATTTTCTCACAAAGTGAAGGGCAAAGACCAGCTAATTAATTGTCACTTCAAAGGTTGTAACTGCTTCTTTGTTTAGTGGCTAGTACTTCTAATAATGCCTTTTCTAGTTTATACAAGAACATTATTTTGTCTAGATCTTTCACATCTGAAAAGTGCTTTCTGATGCTTATAAAATTTATTTTTGTGAGGATTTCATCTTTGAGCCATATGCTTTTATTATTTACTTAATTTTGTTTGCTTTAACCATTAGTAATGTCTACCACTGTCTTTGTCTTGAAATACAGGTGACTCAGAATGACATCTTCCAATCTCCATGTAGAAAAATACAGTACATGGTTATAATCTAAGATCAAAAGAGTTGTGCTTATCCTCTGAGATTTTCCAAATTACATCTGAAATATTATTCATTTGCAAATATAAATTGAATATTCATGTCTTGTTTGTGAAGCATTAAATCACTTTTTTGAAAGCAAACTGTCTTGAAAGTTTTGGAGGAACGAGAAGGGGAATCAACAGGAATATAGAAATGCATGTTTTTTCTACATTTGAAGGATCCTATAATTCAAAGCTGAGAGAGTGAGGGTGAGACGTAGTCTACCATCAGGGTGTGAAGGCAGGATGAGGAGTGAGGAGCTCACAGGCTCACATGGGTTTTAGGGAGGCCGGGGAAGGTAGCACGACCACCTCAGAGGAATAGCTACTGAATCTTCGGGAAATTGATGATACACCTTGAGAAGTTTTAACGGGCGTTAAAGAGACCGAAGGAAGGGTTAGTAATCTCTGGCCAAAGTATAACCAGGGATTTTTAAAACCATTTAAAATACAAGAGTGTGACTATGTCTAGAAATAAAATGTCAAAATAGAGTAAATTAATCAACAGTAAGTGAACAAATCAAAATAGGGCATATATCAGTAAAATTCAGGGCAAGCAGCCAGCTTAGATTTCACGGACTCAAAGCTTAAGGACCAGACAGACATTAAGTATGGTTGGGGCAGTAGTCTAGAAACTGCAGAAAGTATACAGTTGGATCAAAAAAAAAAAAAAACCTCAAAAGTTTAGGGAGAGGCTAGCATTTGGGGGGGGGCCACTGTGACAGTAATTTAAATATATTTATTCATGTAATTCTCAAAAGTGGCTCCACAAAATTAGTGGTAGTGCAGTTCTACAGATGAATAGCAGAGGCTAATTAGACAGCTTTTCTAAAGTCAAAGAATTAGTTAAGTCACAGCACAAGAATTGGAGGCTTTGTGCATCTTCCAAGCTTCTGCCGTATTACCAGGCAATGACATTATACAACTCAAGTTTAAAAAAAAACAAAAACAAAAAACTCAGGTAAGTAGCCCAGGGAGTGCATAAAAACTCTGAGTCAACTTTTTGCTTTTAGCATGTCCTTGTAGGAAGATGGTGAGTGAGACACACAGGGAACATCTAGTGACAGCAGAAGGCAGAAATTGGAGTGATGCGGTTGCAAGCCAAGGAACACCTAGGAAGCCCAGCAGAAGCCAGCAAAACAAGAAGGAATTCACCTTTCTAGGTTTCAGAGGGCAAGGGTGGCCCCCACCAAACCTTGTTTTCAGATCTCCGGTGTCCAGGACTGTGAGACAGTACATTTCTGTTAAGTCACCCAGCTTGTGTTACTTTGTTATGTCAGACCAGGGAAACTAGTATCTTTGTTCATCAAAATATAGTCATAATTCTAGAAAGATCACAAATAAATAAAAGGAGTGTCATAGAACCTACATGCTTTTCTATATTTTTCTCATATTAAAATTGAAGCATCTTTTCCCATGTAAACATCCAGATATAACATCATTGTGAATAGGCAAGAGAAACTGGGAGGAGACTAGGAGAATTGGAGGAGGTCAAAATCATCAAAGTGTCTGCCTTTGGAGCGAGGGATGAGAAAAATGGAATGTGACAAGGTTTTGCTCACATAGGGCAAACTTCCTGGAAATGGAGAATTTGTGTCGTGATTGTTTCCAAGGGGTGGCTGTGGGATTTCTGCACAAGAGGAGAAGGTGTAACTCAGCTGTAGTAACTAAGAACCTTCCATCTGAGAAGTGACTTACGAGGTATTGTCGATGAGTTGTAAGTTATACAACCACACCATCTTGTTAAAGTATAAGGATGATACATTTAAGTGTGTAATTAAACCATGTTATTTTCAGAAACGTTGAAAAGTTAAGCATATCTTATTGGACATACCAAATACAATGATTTGGTCTTTCATATTACTGCGTTCCCAGCCATAAGCTACACACCTCAAAACTTTAAAATATTGATCTAATACGCATTTCTTCTGAATCATACACATATACCCTCACACACACACACACACAACCTATAAACTTCTCACTGAAGGAAAATTAACTTCATTGCCACAACTACACTTAAAATTCTACCAGATAGAACTTCTTTTAAAAATGAAACAAAAAATCTTCACTTACTGTTAAATACAATTCTTTAAACTAATTTTTTGCATGCATTCCCAACTTGATAGTAATTTACAAAGGTAGAGGAGATTAGTAATTTCTAAAATGCTTTAAACTGAAACAATTATCTAAGAAAAGTAGCTTTTCATTAATTATTTCAAGACTCCAAATTCAATTTCATATATGGGATATTATCTTCTCTCAATTGTTATATAGAGTTTTTGTTAAATAAAGGACATAAATTTAATTTGTATTCTGAGTTATGTATACAATGAAAGCCTCACAGCTTTGCATTAAGAAGTGATAAGCCACACCATGTAGGATGGGAAAACCTAAAGTTCCCTTGATTTTTTTCATCTTTCCAGTTTAAAAAAATACCAGCACTGAAGAAAATGTTAGAAAATGTATGTTATATTGTGTTCAACCTGACAAAGAAGCTATTTTAAGAAATGAGAATAATAAGAGTTATTCCCAAACTTTGAAAGATTCATTGTCATGAATTGAACGAGTTCAGTTTCTGATTGCTTGCCAGCAGTGTAGCTGTCTCCTACCTACTCCTGCATTGATCTGGGAGCCTTTGTGGCAGTGCATAAAGAATAACCACCTGGGTCAGGTGCAACAGCAGGTAGCATCTCCATTGAACGGGCTGCTGCCCTGATTACAAAGAGGCTGTTTAGAGCACCTGGTGACCATAACAGGCACTTTCTTCTCTGTTGAAGAGAAACTCTTTTCTAAAAGTTTACCGAACTGAAACAGAAACTCACCAGAAATCAGCTGAGTAGATGCTGGAATGAGCTCCAGTGAAGACAGAGGAAGAGATGTGGTGACGGAGAGCCTCTGGCCAGCAGGAGGAGATTCCTGGCCATGTACACTAGGCTGAAGATCCCATCTGGACCATTCTGAAGAAATTCTGACGTCTTCAGATGTCAAGGTCAGATAATCTGTGTAATACGTCCTAGCTGGCATAAGTACAGATGTGGGAAATGAGGTCTGTCTTGGAAGTAACTGAGATGCTGAAACCGTAGAGAAGGCTACACCAGCAGTGACTTCTGAAAAATCAGACATGACGTCTACGTATGGTGGTGGGTTGTTTTTGAGGTCACTTGAATGCGTACTTTCTGGACGACTATGTAAGTTAATTTCAAAATCTAGAGAACTATCACCCGTGTGAGGTTTGAACTGAGTATGAGACCCTTCACGCTCTTGCACGCCCAACAAATTGTCTTGATTCAGCATCTCAGTGGGACCCACAGTTATACCATACTGTCCCATTTTCAATAGTTTAAAAATGTTTTCTGATACCGAAGGATGCTCAGTAGTCAGTTTTGAAGTCAAATCAGAATTCATCAGGTCTGAAGAGACAGTTTGTGAAGGGACAATGGATAAACAAACCTTATCCAAACATAAATTAACATCCAAATTACTTGATTGGGTAATGCATTCCTCTAAGGATGGGGACAAAACTCTTCTTTTTGTACTCTTTTTAGAAGGAAATAAAGATGACAGTTCTGTGTTTGCCACTGATGGCATTATTTCAGCAGCGGAAGACAACGAATGCCCAGAAGTGGTAGTTTGAGTTCCCATTAGTGCATGCCAGCTGGCTAATATCGCTGAGTTCATCCAGAATGTCTCATAAAAGTGGGACTGTTTGCTATGCAAAACTTGATCTGAGAATTCATGAGAGGATTTTATTTCAGTCATAGAGCATGTTGCACATGTTTGGCTTAATTCACTTAAAGAATCAGCAGCCTGTGGTGTGCTGTTTGCGAGTCTCCTGTTGCTAGATGCTTCAGTAATAACCTGATACTCACTGGGAGCGGAGGCTGGCGCGGGGGACCGGGGCCGCGCTGATGGGTGTAAGATGGCTACCTGGCTGGATGTAATTATCTTCGCGGGAGACACGCAACACATCGCAGAGCTCAGCTGTCTCCTGGACTCTCCTCTTGAAATGAAAGAGACAGCTGAATATTCTTCAATACCCTCTTGAACCCCACGAGCACCCCCAACTGGAGGTGCACTTGCGGAAGCAGTGGTAAGCAGGAATCCACGGGAGAGTAATGAGTGTCTGTTTAACTCAACATCAGCCCCTGGAATGCCACTAATTGCCGAACTCATCGTGGGAGCAGACAAGGCATCAGTCTGATAGAGCTCAGATAGTAAAGATTGTGAAGGAAAAATAAAACCTGTCATCGAGGAAGAGATGCCAAACGGGGTCCTCCTCTCTCCCCTACCAGGGAAAAAGAGTCCTGGTGCGCCCGGTGAAGTCTGGGTGGGCGTCTGTGATGCAGATGTTTTGCCCCCGACAGAGCGTGCTGGGTCATGCACGCCAAAATTCGTAAATGGAGAAGAGGAAACGTCTGCAGAAGAAAGAAGACTGTGTTTGGCTGAAAGCTCTCTCGTGGAAATCAGTTCTTCCGGTAAATCGCTTTCAAAGGATGTGCCAGGATTTAATGCTGCCAAACCAGTGGTTGGGAGATTATCATGCTTGAAAATGTCTGTCTGTTTTGGACCTTCAGAGAGGAAAAGGGAGGGGAAAAAAAAAGAAGAAAGAAAGAAAGAGAAAAATGATTTATGCCCTGGGCCAAATCTTCTGCAAATTGCACTGGCACCTCACACCCATTATATGCAGACAAATATAGCTCTGTAAATCATATTTCTAATAAAAGTGGTTGAGAAAGTCTAGTGACTTCGTGAAGTGCATAAATGCAGAGTCCTATTTTCACAGTCCTTGGGGTGGCCAAATTCAGAACAAATGGTGTTCTGCAGAATCAACATGTGTATTCCAAACTAAATGACCCCTTTGAAGTGTAAAGCATGAAAATTTACATCTGTTTGTCATTGAAAAAAAAAATCAAAGAATATTTGACCTAATGATTTAGAAACATTAGGAATGTCATTTTACTTTCTAAAAAGGCCAAATATTCTTTACATTAGATACCATTATATTTAACTTAATTCTTTAAAAGAACAGAAATTATACAGATAAAAAATAGAGCAGTCTACCTTTATGCTTATAATATCCAATAGGCTTTAAAAACTTTTTAAACAAGAATACCTTGTTAGGGGCTATAATTCTCATTCTGATTATCCTGACAGGAAAAAATTTGAAATTTTGCATACAATATACTATTCATAATATGGCATAAATTGATTTAGTAAATAAGTGACATGTCAGAACATACTCAAGTTGTCAAAAATACTTCACAATAGAAAAAAAAAAAACCCAGATTTTTCAAAATCTGAGTATTTTTCCAGTAAATTGATAGGAGTATAAATGTCCATATAACGAGGCAGAGGATATTAAATGAAGACATAATGAGGCAAGTAGTACAAGGCCTTTTAAAGAAGTTTTACTGATGATAAAAACAAAATGAGGTGGGTTTAGGGTCCAGTTATCTATCAAAATTTACAATCAGGATAAAGACTATTAATGAACATTGTTGGCACTGTTTCAGAAAGAGTTTTAGTAGAGGATACTAATATTTTTAAAACTTAAAACTCAGCACATAAGCAACAGGAATTCTAAGACAATTTTATACCCCTAAAAAATAGTGTCTTAGAAAAATAAAGATTGAAATCAGCCAGAATATATGTTTCAATACATAACTTTTTCAGTCTCAGACTTCTCCATATTTTACTCTCACCCACTTACTTTGATCAGCAGGAGACGTATTCATTATGGGCCACAGTCTTGCAGCCCTTCCAGGCGGGAGGCTACTGACTGAAGTCTCAGAAGTGGGCAGTGGGTATGTGTGTGTGGAATTGACGTCTGTCCGTTGAGAACCAGGACATAAACAGGTGATTCTTCCTGTTTCATTACCACAAAGAAGCCCAATGGAGCAGGTCTGCAAACGACAATCACCATCACTAAGCTCAGAGTTTCTCTGCCTCTTTTTACGTTAGCTTTTAGGTCATTTGCATCTTCCTAGTTTTATTAGAGAGCTCAAATCATCACCTTATTGTGTTTGAAAATGGAATCTTTACAGTCAATTTTGCCTCTATTTCAAAATTAATTCAGTTCTTTAAATTTTGGATATGCTCAATTGAATGCCTGAATTTATTCCTGATTCCTTTAATTTTAAGTCAAAATACATTTGCTTTGAGGATTTTTTTTTCCAATGAAGAATCTGCACCGTATGGTAGTCAATATGGATATAAAAGCTCCATTACAAATTATAAACTTTTCTGCTCTAAATATCATATTTAGTTGGAAACTAATATAAAATGCAGTATCGACAACAAATAATTTGAAGACATTCTCTTGTGATATTCTGAATCATTTAATCCACATTGGTTTACAGGGCAATGAGCCTTTTATGTTTTAGTTTGATCAAAATAGCCTATTTCTGCCATATACTTATAAAATAATTTCCACATAAAGAAATTATTTTTTAGCTTACAGGAAAGAGAATTGTGATGCATGCATAAATAAGTGCAAATGGATCAGGGATTCTCCTTTAAAGGTACAGTTAAAAGTTAGTTACGTTTTTGAAGCATTTTGAACTCTAAGGAAATACAATTCAAATATTGTTTTAAAATACTAATAAAAGCCTATTTCCTAACACTAGACACATTTGTGAGTATCACTGCTTCACTCCTCCAGCATTTGTCCAAGATTGTATCTAATTTGCACATAATGTAAATTTTGCTTTAGATATCCTTTTTCTTTTGTTTCACAGTTATACATTCTGTATTCCCTTTTAATTCACTTTTGAAAATACTTATAAAGATCAAAGTCTTCTTAATGTCATATAACTACCTTAAAAATCTAACATGTAGAAAAATAGTAAAAAGAAGCTAGAAGTGATGGAAGAAACAGCAAGAAAAATCTATCTATTATGATTCCACACTTTCAGGACTAAGAGATTGATTGCCCTTTTCTCCACTCAAGGGTGCCCTGGAAAGACTTCACAGTTTAATGAAAATGCATGCAAAACTAAGATAGAGACCAGAAAGCCAATATTCTAGCTTACAGTGAAAACATAGCTGTTAACAACTCATAAATTATGTGCAGGGCTGTGGTCAGTATTCTCCTGAATCACAATCAGAAGACTTTATGTCATTAACTACCTCGAGAAATCACCATCGCAGGATTAAGGGATCCTCAAAGGCCCCGTGATCAACAAGTTCTTCCATGTCATCAGAGCTACACAAGATTCACAGGTTTCCATGATGTGCATTAGATCTGAACATGCAAAACTAGGTTGTCTGAATGCTTGACAACATCAGACTAAGATACTGCCATAAGAATGATCTCGAATACCTGATGTTCCCTGTTGTATCCCTGACTAAAGTTATCTACCTGTTAGATGAATTTACACTGGCACTGACAACATTTGTCTCTGTGATTCTAATTTGTTCTCTAATAGTGTCACCTATTATATTGTGGATGTGTGAATACATTCATCTTCCAGGTGACACTTAGGTCCAGCAGCCAGGAAGCCATGCTTCATCTTTCCTGTGTCGCATGTCCAGGCTCACATCCATCCTGTGCTGTTTTTAGAGTTTAACTCTCAAAGCTAAATTTATTTTCCCAATTTTGAGCTCGATAGGAAACATCTTGTTATATTTCCAAGTACTAGTGACTTAAATCATATTTTTTGATGAAATGTTCTTACAAGTAGATTTTAATTGATTGAACTTTCTCTCTCTCCCTCTCTGTCTGCACACACACAGACATGCCAACACAATTTATCCTAGAGAAACTTCCAAATTTTCCTTAATTAAATCCCCAAATGCATGGCAAAGCTTACCACGTGTTCACTAAACCTACTTCCTCTTCCTCTTGGTTTACTCTGTGTCACTCTTGTGTTTCTGTGTGACCACGTGACTTACTTCTAACCACGGAAATGTGAATATGTTAGAAGTGAACCTCCAGCCTCTTCCCCTGTGTGTCGACCTCTGAAAACACATGTTAAAGATGGAAAGACAGAAAAAGCAGGCAGCACATGCTCCTAAATCCCTATCTGAAGGAGAAGATCTGAAATCAGGAACACTCACTTGGACTTCATGTGAGTGACAAATCTTTATCACATTAGTCTAGGAAAACTTTGGAGGTTATTGTTACAGTAGCTAGCATTTCCCTTACTAATATATCAATCTTTGCCTTACCTTTTCTTTCTAATATTCTTTGTTAGCTCCCGGACAATTAAATCAAAACAAAGCACCGCATAAACGATTGAACATTTCTTTTTCTATAACTGTTTGCTTACGCTGAAAGATACAGGCATTTCAAATATTTAGCTTTGATTTAATTCAGTAAAACTTTAATTTTGTATGTTTCTTCCTTAATTTCACAGCTATCATGGTAACTTCTTTGGCCAATGCGTCATTCCCCTATCAAATATGTATCCTGTGCCTACCATTATATAATGTTTTATTCACTGATATTTATTGAAACTTAATATGTGCCAAGATGATGATCATCACTTCTACAAAATTTTATGACTTTTAAAAATAATTTTTCTATCTGAATCCATATTTAGGGAAAATAACGCAAATGGGACCTTTTCAGTCAAAGATTTATAAGAATACGATCATCTACTTTTTAATGGTTGTTATGTAGCCCTCTACATCTTTGCGCTCGAGAAATATTTATTGGTCAATTTCTAAGTGCCAGTGACTGTTGGAAGGGCTGGCAATGAACTAGTCAACAAGATAAAGTTTCTCCCATCATGTAGCTTATATTTTAGTAAAGGAATCAGAATTGTTTAATTAATACTAATTGGTAACAATCGGCATAAGGGCAAAATTTTGCGAGATAAATAATAAGTAAAAACAGGGAGGGCTATTTTGGTCAGAGCAGTCAGGGAAGCCTTCTCTAATCAGGAGGATTAAGCAGGCTGATGTCATGGGTGTGTGACTTACGAGCTGCACAAGACCCTGACATTATAAGAACCCACCTCCTGCCACACAGGCACACACACACAACACACAGGCACACACACACAGCACACACACACACACACACACACACACACACAGCCCAATGTGAATTAATATAAATATCTGAGAAAATAATATTCAAGGCAAAAGGAATGGTAGTACAGAGACCCCAAGGCAGGAACCTGCTTTGTATATATGAGCAACAGCCAAGTACATCTGGGCAGTGTAGAAAAAGAGAATAAGGAACAGCCGTTCGTGGCTGGAGGTGAGGTCACGGACCCGGCCGGGAAAGTGGTCAGTCATGTAGGATGATTTGTTCGCTTTATTTGTTTGTTCCTGAATTTGGACTTAATTCTGAGAGTGACAGGAAGCCACTGGAATATCTAGTATTTAGAGTAGACAAGATATGATTTGATCTATGTTATGGAAATATTATGTTAACACTATGCAGATAATAGACTCTTAAGGGAGTTTGGAGTTGGGGAAAGAATGGGAACTGGGATGCCCATTGGACGCTGGTGGTAATCTTGGTGAGAGACAGAAACAGACCCACCTGGAGGGAAAGTAGTAATAGAGAGAGGAAGGTCACTGTCAGAAGGCATGCGGGAGGCAGTGCCTGTGAGACGTGCTGGCTCACTAGATGTCTGGAGTGAGAAGAAAAGGTTAATTCATGATGCTTAGGTTTTTGTTCCTATTAATGGGGTGAGTAGAGGTGCCACTTACTAATTTGAAGAATACTGGTGAAAACCAGTTAGGTGCTGGAGGTAGATCCAGATTTCTATTTAAATACTTTAAATTTGAGAAGCTTATTAGCTATCCAAATATGTATGTAGAGTAGGAAACCGAAAATATGAACCTGTCCTGAGGCAGAGTTACCCTTAAATCATTTCAATTAATAAGAAAGTATGATTTAAAAGAAACCATAGCCCTTCTTTTGAATTCTCTGGTCACAGAGCTAGCAAACGGCAGAGCCGGGACTCACATGCAGGCAGTGAGAATCCAGAACTCACCCTCCCCGTCACTGTACTGTATTTGTGCCTCTGGTTACATCTTCAACGTTCGCTATGAACCATTCTACCCTATAGCCGATTATTCTAGATAAAAAAATTAAAATATTTTTCTACTTAGCCTGTTTAACAAACTTCACAATCAATTAAATATAATGATCGTAAACAGTGTGTTAAGTTCTGAGTGAAAGAGTGTCTTTTATCAAAATGAGTTTACAACACAGTGGGTCATTTTTCATTCTACTGACAATAACATTTGAAGATGTAATATTGTAGTCCAGCCTTATTTTATACTTGAAACAATGAGAATGTAATAGCCGATAACAATAACAAAATCCCATTGTCCCAGTCAGTTTCATATCAATTTAATTCAGTGGATTAATCTACTTTCTTCAGAATCGGTGGGCCAAATTTACTCTTCAAAGTTTACAAAAATTGACAGCTTGAATTTTTCCAACGCCATTGGCATATACATTATTAATATATGTCACTGTTTACATAGAAAACTGTGTACATAATTCTTGAAGGCCAGGGAAAATGAAAATAAATCCCTTGTTGAAAAATGATTAAATATTTAAGTCAACAACAGCAGAACATTGGGCTGTGTGTGTGTGTGTGTGTGTGTGTGTGTGTGCCTGTGTGGCAGGAGGTGGTTCTTATAATGTCAGGGTCTTGTGCAACTCACAGGTCACACACCCATGACATCAGCCTGCTTATACACTGATTTTCCTAGACTGTAACAGTGGATTTACCCACTTGTATCTTGATGCTCTTTGAAAATTTTCTCCTGGGAATATATACCTTCTTAAAATGAAATATCTTTTTGATAATTAGAAGAAACAGTGCAGATGATTGGCATGCTAAATTCATGGTATGGTGTTCTTGGAGGGTTTAAAGAAAACATCAGGGAGAGAAACCAAAATGAAGTAATCCAGCAAATCAGTTTCTAAGTATAGGCTTACTTGCCCCATCAATTACAGTACTAAGCAGCAATAAATTCTTCCCAGGCTTGTTGACAGTGAAACTTTCAATTCATGCTAATTGAAACGATCATATTTCGTTAGGAAAGGTTCACTAAACTGAAGCTCTCTTGAAATAATCTCTGTTTTGGGGGCAAAGTTTTACATCATTTATATCAGTTCCAATTCTATAGAAATTTCACTGCATAAATTTACCGCATAAAATTCTTATTTTATGGTCACAAGGTACAAATCACTGTCCAGTCACAAGACCTATAATCATCTATATCATATATATGTCATAGAGTTTACATCGAGATAGTATACTTTTTCCATAATTTGTTAGATAAGGGGGAAGAAGGACAAGTTGAAACTTTATAGTTTCCTGCCTGTGGCAGGCAGAGTTTTACATTCTAAGGTGACTTTTATCCAGCTTTCCTGCCCACCCCACTCTCTACCCCTCGCCCACCAGTGTATAGGCCCCCATAATACATGACAGATTTCACCTCATGAGTAGGTCAGGTTGTGGAACATGGTACAGCTGACCTTTAGAAAGGGAGATTACATAGGCCTTTTAAAAGCAGTTTTCTCTGGCTGGTCACAGAGGAGGAAGCCAGAGATTCTAAGTATAACAAAGATTAGAGTCTTGATGCTGGTTTGAAAACTAGGAGCCGCATGGCAAACAATCCCAGTGGTCTCTAGGAATTGAAAACAGTCACCAGCCGCAGCCAGCGTGGCCACCTGGAATCCAGACCCACAACCGGCTGGCGGGCATCACTGAGCTGAATGCTGCCAGTGACAGAAAGGAGCCTGGAAGTAGATTTGTTACTGAAGGCAAGTCCCTGTGCCTGACACACCATGAGGCCAAACAAAGTGAAACATGAGTTTGGAGCAGAGAAAGGTTTACTGCAGGACTGAGCAAGGAGCACAGCAAGGAGCCCAAGAAAACCTTGAACTCCCTAAAGGGTCTCACAAAACATATTTAAAGGGCAGGGGAGGGAGGAGGGTCACAGGGTAAGTGATCAGCTCATGACAATCCTCTGACTGGTTGATGCTGAGATAACAAGGCGGTCAACACTATCAAACCCCAGGTGCCAGAAGGTCTCGGGGCCACGTGCTCTTGATCATCAAGTAGTTAATTTCTTCCCTTTGGTGGTGATTTTTAGCATCAGGAAATATACATGAGATACAATTATCTGGGTGCTTCAGAGAAGAGATCAGCAGAGGATATGACCCCAGAAGGCCCCACAGAGTCCTGCTCAGTTATAGATTTTCATCCCATCTTCAGAGGGGCATTTAGTCCTGTTGACACACTGATCTCAGCCTGAGCTGAGAAGCCTGGGGAGGCAGCCCTGCCAGGCCAACTCCTGACCTGCAGAACCAGGAGCTAATAAATGGGGGTATCTTAAGCTGCTAAATTTGTAGCAATTTGCTCTGCAGCAAGAGAAAACTAATGCATTGTCCCACCAATGGCAGCATAGTAAATGCAGAGATTCTGGGTCCCATCCAGTCCTGGAGACGGTGCCCATCATGCCAATCAGCATACTAGGAACCCCATCAACAAAAGGTGACATCACCAAGAGGTGGGGGGGGGGTGTAACTTTCATTTGAGTCTGTCCTGGGCCTTTGTAACCTCAGATCCATTCCTCTCCACTCCCCTCTTATGCTTTGCATCATGTTAGAGGAGTCCTGCCCCCTGCAAACTGCATTTCCTGGGTTCCTCATCAGTTGGCCTCTACCAAAGGGAGGCACTTGAGTCACAGGACAGGGTGGGAAGAGGAGCGAAACTTAAGTATCTTAGCTCCATTCTCCACGTGCAGGCAGTGGGCATCCCAGACAGCAACTGTGCTCCTCCGCTCCCATTCCTGCATCCTTCAGATGACCTGAGATCATGGACACACCTCCTCCCTCTGTCTTCCAAGCAGTGGGTTCATACTGCTGCTAATCTCTGCTTCCCTCTCTATTGTCTGGTTGGGTCTCAGATCTTCCCTCACCTCTGTAACCTGTTTCCTCTGTTATAAATACTAGGGATGGTTTCTGTTTTTTCTTGTTAAGCCATTAACTGATTCAGTGATGCTGTCTTTTAAAGGACACTTGGCAGATTTCTGTAGGCAGTCATCTAATTTGATTGGGAGATGAAAAGCAGCAGTGTCAGCCTGAAAGCAGGAGTTAATATCCTGAAGATTGATATGATTCACCCCATAATAATAAAACAATCTATATTAATGATAGGAGAATAATGATCAGAGAGAGGTCAAATGCTAAAAATACTTTTGTGTAAAATATGTAACATTGACATATTTTTGTGCTATACATTTGGGCTAGATACATATTTTTATTTCTAATTTTTGAGAATTTCCTACATAAAATCAATAGATAGGGTCCATGCCAATAGTTAGATTTTTAACGATATAACTCCCTGTATGCCAACCCAACTTACACGTCTTTACCATGCCTGTAAGTAGCGGACTATGATGTCTGTTCCACTTTCTACTGAATGGCCAGGGCTCGTGTGCTCTCTAGTACATAGTTTCATAGTTGGGAGTTAGCAAACATTTGTTGGAAAAAAATAAAAGAGAACATTATTTTGAAAAGAAACTTTTATCTTGCTACTTCCTTGCTTCTTTTCCCCCTTTCTAGACACACATTTTGAAAGAGATATTCACAAAGTCTCACCCATTCTGTTTTTTTCTTCAAGCCATTCAGCTGTCATGCCATCATGTCACTAAAACCATCCTTGTAAATTTCCAGAAATACAACCATACTGTTCAATTCAAAGCACCATGTGGGGTCTTCATTTTATTCAAATTCCCAACAATATTTAACAGAATCCACCACTATCTTCTGAAGCATTCTGTTTTTCTCATATGTCCTAACTCTCTCCCTACTCACTTCCTCTCTTGGCTTCTTCTGTTCATCCTCGTCTTTAATTTGGAATTTCTTGGAGTTTTATCTTCAGTCTTTTATCTTTTTTTTTTCCTGCATTTTCCCCAGAAGCATTTTCATTTATTCAAAAAAACCATAAAGATATCTATATATTGATGGGTCCCAAAATTGTATCTCCACTTGACACCTCTCTGCAGTGTATTCTTGTACTACGAATGACTTATTTAACGTCACTAGTTAAATAACTCATAGGGACCTAAAATGTAACATGAACAGTATTATGGCACTGAACTGCTCCTTCAGCTCCTCCATTCTAACATGTAACCATTGATCTCCACTCAGGAAATGTAGTACCATCACTCTATTGCTCAAGCTACCTTTGATTTCTTGCTCTCTGCTGTCTTACACATCTACTCAAGGTCATGCCTTGCTTGTTCTCCTATAGTATATTTCAAATATACTTTTCTCTCTATTTGCTTTGCTAAGACCATAGACCAAGCCATCACTGTCTTTCACACAATTGTTGCAGCATCCCAGCTGTTTTTACATTCATAATTCTACCTTCTTTCCAGACTGTTCTTCACAGAACATTAAGGATTTTTAAACATCTGACTAAGATCATATCACTCCCTTTTGAAAAAAATTTAAATATATTTCCGTTATATTTGAAGAAAATCCAAACTCACTGCCATTTTTTAAAAAATTGAAGCATAGTCAGTTTACAATGGTGCAACAATTTCTGGTATACAGCATAATGTTTCAGTCATATATATATATACATATATATATACACACACACATATATGTATTTATTTTCATGTTGTTTTTCATTATAGGTTACTATATTGAATATAGTTCCCTGTGCTATACAGAAAAACTTGTATATCTATTTTATATATGGTAGGTAGTATCTGCAAATCTCGAACTCTCAATTTATCGCTTCCCTTCCCCTCTCCCCCTGATAACCATAAGTTTGTTTTATATGTCTCTCAGTCTGTTTCTGTTTTGTAGATAAGTTCATTTGTGTCTTTTTTTGTTTTTAGATTCCACATATAAGTGATATCATATAGTATTTTTCTTCCTTTTTCTGACTTACTTCAGTTGGAATGACATTCTCCAGGTCCATCTATGTTGCTGCAAATGGCATTATTTTATTCTTTTTTATGGCTGAGTAGTATTCCATTATATAAATATGCCACAACTTCTTTAGCCAGTCATCTGTCAATGGACATTTAGGTTGTTTCCGTGTCTTGGCTGTTGGAAATAGTGCTGTTGTGACTACTGGGGTCTCTGCCATTATTTATGTCTCATTGCATAACCTGACTCTATTTGCTTCCACAGCCTTATCGTCTCCCTGCTTTTTTCACACCTGCTGTGCTCAACACACATTGTCTGTTTTTTGCTACATCACATATGGCAATCTTTTCCTAATTCGGACCTTTGCACATGTTTATTCCCCTGAGAGCACATCCAACTCTCCCTCTTCCCTTGCATGATTTCTTCTCATCCTCAGGTCTTCATTTAAGTGTCCACTCCTTAGAGAGATCTTCTCTGTCACCTGCATTATTTTTCTCCCACTGCAATTACTTTTTCCTTCAGAACACTAGGTACAGTTTGAATTTTATTTACTGAAATTTATTTTCATGTGTCTACTACCTTGATTGATGTGTGTTTCCTGCTTTGCTACAGGCACCGCTAGGCAGAAATCTGTGTCTGTTCCATTCTGGACTCTACTTGGCACAGTGCTGGTAGGCTGCTAGCCAATCTATGTTTACTGAATGAGCATATAAATAATACTTACAAAATTATCTTTATACACTAAGTAATTGAATTTGCAAAGTATATGTTCCCACTCACAATTTGCTTAACTGATGTTTGAAACACAAAATAACCCTTCACATGCCTTATGTTACAAGAAATACAAGCAACCAAATATAAGAGTTCAATAGATGCCAGGCTTGATTCACAAAGGTGATCAAGTTCACTTTGAGAAGTAAGGGCCCAAGTCGTGTGAATAGTCTGTCCCAGACCAGAGGTGACAGATGAAAAAGTACAGTTAGTGCCATTACACTTTCCCTTTGTATCCTCGCCATTTGAGAAAACAAATTTCTCCCTTTGCCAGGGTCTCTGGTTAAGGGATACTTAATGCTGCTAAAGAAAGATGGGCTGGGGAGAATGGGCAAATTCTTTGACATTTTAAGAACTGGAAGGTTAAGTAAGATCAAAGGCACTTAGCAACATCCCCTGCACCACCTTGAAACATATGTGAGGTAACTCCTGGGCTTTGGGGGCTGATAAAAAATAGAGCCTGAGTGAGGTTTTATTGTTGCTTGGTAAGTCCTAAAGGGGAGATGCAAGCTGATGGAAAGACAGTCCCGTTGCTACCTGTATTGGTGGAATGTGTCCCATAGTCATTTTTTAAAATAAAATTCTAGGGGAGGGTACAGCTCAGTGACAGAGAGCATGCTTAACATGCACAAGGTCCTGGGTTCAATCCCTGGTACCTTCGTTAAAAATAAATAAATAAACCTATTACCTCCCCCATAAAATGAAATGAAATGAGATAAGATAATAAAATAAAGTAAAGTAAAATAAAATAAAACAAAATAAAATTCTAACCAGGTCATTCCCCACCTTAGAAAATCATCATTACTGCTTTTCCTGAGAAAAAGTCAAAGTGATTTAGCCTGGCACACAAAGCCACTGGAAATTTCTCAAAACTTACTCTCATTTCTTACCACATTTTCACATATGTTATGTTAATTCCTACTTCACATATGCTGTTTTCCTTCCTGAATCCCCACTTCTGCACCATATTCCTACCCTGAACTTGGTAACCTAGGTACTCAGCTTTTTTGGTTCAGTTCAGTATTCTCTTAGTAGTGTTCTTTCAGTATTTCCTTCTGTGTTCCTTCATTTTTTAAAAAAATATAGTTGACCCTTGAACAATGTGGAGGTGAGAGGCACTGACCCTCCAGACAGCTAAAACTCTGGTTCTAACTCATTGGTTTCTCCATATCCAGGGTTCTGCTTCCTCCAAGTCAACCAACTGCGGACTGCGTAGTGCTAAAGTATTTACCACTGAAAAAAACCTGTGTGTAAGAGGACTCATGCCATTTAAACCCGTGTTGTTCAAGGGTCAACTGTACATTGTTACTGTGTTTTTATGAAATATTGTGCAGATCTTCACTGTGTCTTGTCTATCATACTGTGATTACCGTTTGACATATTTTGCACTCCCCATAGTATATACCTTTTTAAGAGCCAGAATAGTCTTTAAGTGTCTGGCTCAGTGTGTGAAATACAGGCTAGTAAAGGACACTCTTGGGGAAATTGTGGTCTCAGGCTATGTAAGGCTGCTTCACATTGGGCTGAAAGAAGAGAGGAACAGTTCTGATGAGATGGAGACCAAGAGCCTCTGATCTAGTCAACACCAATTGATTAGAAATGTTGAACTGGAGTTTTAGGACAAGATCTTCATATTACTTGGTTCCCATTGATGTTCACAGGTGACAAAAACCCTGTAGAGCACAATGGGTCCATAATTTGAGGACCAAGTTTTAATTACTTACAATTTAGTACAATTTAAGAAATGACACACATATTAATACAAATTATACATACAAGTTACTCAGAACAAGGTACATACAGAATATATTTCTAATACATTTATAATGAAGATATTTCAACATTTTTTTCCTTTTTCTGTAGTTGAAAATGCACCTGTACATAAAAAAACATATTTTTTTTTTCAGGTTTTGGAGTTATAAAACGATTAGACTAAACCCCCCTGTGTAACAAATGTGCTCTGAATACTTTTCTATTGATTTCACATAAAAAAAGAAAACTAAAAGTGCAGATCAATTTTTAGAATTAAAAAAATCCATATAGCGATAAATTTTGTTATTTTGATGTAAGATACATATGAATAGAGTACCTCCAAATTTTAACTGAATGGCATTTTATCAGCTTCCTACAATGAATTAATTCCGTTGTATGCCAATTATTTTCTGTCTCTGTGATCCTAAACAAAGAAGTCTAGTGGTCTGCTTGTTCATTAACTATACTTAGAGATACTGGGCTTTGAAAGCACAAGTAGTTTGCATTTTAAAGTTACAGGTTTGACTGTGGCACAGTTCATGTTGGAAATATCATTGTATTTAATTTAAATGTAAATAATTTGGATTTGGTTTAAGCTGATTCACCACAACAATATCGAGAATGTACTCTGCCAGCCATCGTATCAGAATCATTTAATAACTGTGATAATCACAGCATGTGCAAAGTATCAGTGTGATTATTACGACTAATCTCTGAGGTCCTAATGCCCATAGCATCCTCTAATTTGTGGTTTCCAACCCCCTACCCCATTGAACTGAAGCATGTTAAAGATTTCTCTGAGGCCACTGTCTGTGAATCACCAGTCCTAGAATCTGATATCTGATTCAGAGCCCTGAGTATGTACAAGAAAAGAGCCAGTAAAATATCTCAGAATCCAACACCCTGGGCTGCCTAACCTACTATTTCAGGAACAATGCGGTAGCAGACACTATCGATCGACCCATGTGAACACCCAGGATTCCCCAAATGTCATGTGAGAAGTGACAAGTAGGAAGTTAAAGCTTTGTTTCTCACAACCTTATGGTACAGACATTGAGGGCATCTGTACCTAATAGTACAGACATTGAGGGTGTCTTTCCTCGGTCACACAGTGTTCAATTCTTGCTCCTGAGAAAAGGCACTTATTTCATGATTCATTTCCTAATCCTGCAGTGGAAAAATAATGTCTTCATTCTCTGAATCCCTAGAGTCTTCATTTGTTTATACTTCATGCCACTTACCTCCTTCTAATCTGTGTAATAGTTGTTTCTATTCATGTTTTATCTCTTCACTTGTTTGAATTCCTTAAACCGCATCTCAAGGGCTTCTGTTAATCAAGTCCTAAATAAGTGCTAAAATATGTGTAATAAGTTTTTTTTTTTTTTAATAATACACTCACCCCTCCTTCTATGTGCATTGCTTGTAAATAACTTGCAGCCTCCTATGGCTGTTCTTACTGGGGCAGCTTCTACCTGCACCCGGTCATACTCGCTACCCTCATCGTTCAGACTTGCTGTCTTACTGGATCTCCTCTGGAGCCAATTTAATCAAATCAAGTTGGACTCTCTTTCTTTTGACATTTATAGCATCGTGTATATAGACTTCTATAAAAACACATCAGTTAGTAAATATCATTTATTTGTCTCTCTCTCTCATTGGGATACTCTTCTATACCATCCAAAGTGACCACAGTTGTGCTCATGACACACATCAGTGACTCATCAAAACACAGATGATTTTACACTTTTCTCTACTGTTAAAATATAAAGGTGAGGTCTTCGTTTTAAAATGGTAAATAGGATGGCTTTGGAGCATGACCAACCCTATCTATGTTCTGTATCATACTGTAACCCTACACCAATGCATGTCGTCTTTCTCTCTTCAGATAGAAGTGGGTTATGCGTCCAGTTAGAATACTTTGAAGCTGATCTTCAAATCCTGAGAATATATTTACAGTCTTTCCCTTTAATGCAAGTGCAAATCACCGAAAAACAGTTACACAAAGGGAGACCAACAAATCAAGAGCTACGATGCACGGACACCATCTAACCCCTCAGCTAAACCAAATGCAGCGAACAAAATATGCCGTGTGGGACCTCGGAGCCCCTGAGCCACGTGGTGAGGGCCAGGCAACAGGTCTCATTCTTCCCTGTAGACCGACTCTTTTCTTATTTCCATTTGTTTTTAATTAAGGGGAAAAATACTAAACCAGGTGCATTGAGTATGAATTAAAAAATAAAAAAGACTCCTAGGCTGCAAGGGAAGCACTAAAATCCTGCTGTTTCCAATACCAGGAAAAGCAGGGAAACAGAGATTGGTTTTTACCATCAAAGAAATGCAGCAGATGTGTGTTACCATGTTTCCTCCTGCTGCCGAGCCTGCGTTTAATTATTTATAGAATCAACCGGCGGATGTAAAATGCACAGTTTCATTTATTATAACATAACAATCAGGTGAAATAAGAAATGTTGGTGTAGAAATATAAGAGAATTTTTGTAGGAATTATCTGAGTTAAGTCCTTTTTAATGTAGACGTTTTTTGACAAGAGAAATTTGAGCAGAGCTCAGAGTGAGAAAGTCTGGAACTATACTTGAATGCAGAATAAAATCTTTCTAACCTAGTGTTTATGAGTATAGGATTTGGATTTACTGGACAAACGTAATTCTTACATCTCCCAGGTATTGATAAGTGTTTCAACCACTCTAAGTCTGTTTCTTTGCACAATAAAAATAGTAATGATTCTTATGTCACAAGTTTGTTTTAAAACTTAGAGGTAATGCATCTAAAACATTTAATTTAGCAAATAATTAATGCTTCACAAATAATAACTAATTTTGATGGTCACTTATGGCTTAAGTGATATTTTAAATCACCTTAACTATTATTGTTGAAAGGAATTCATTGTATCTTTAACAGTATGTGGCCTTGCATCCAATAGCCTCTGTTATTGCAAATTCATTATATGATTAATTAAACCCCAAGTATTTATAGACCCATCCATGTTCTCGTTCATTTGATAAATGAAGATTTACGTAGAATCTATTAACTGGTATCAACCTGGAGAACAGTAGTAAGCTGGATGTTCACAGGGAACTCACTGCAAGGGAGAGAAGCAGAGGAGAGTGAAGAGGAGAGGAGGTGGGGAGAGAAGAGGGTAGGGGCGAGCTTGGTCACGTAGTAAACATATCGCCATGCAAATAATGGATCTGATGGATTACAGTTCCAGCAACTGCTATAAAAACAAATTATAAAATGCTACCTAATTGCTTATGAACAGTCAAGACAATTTGACAGTTTCTTACATATCGATATATTTTGCCATACCATCCAGCAATTGCCCATTCCCTGGTCTTTACACAATGAATTGAAAACTTATGAATGCACTCCTGCACATGGATGTTTATAACAGCTTTATTCATACTTGCTAAAACTTGGAAGCAATCAAGATGTCCTTCAGCAGGTGAATGGATAAACTGTGGTACATCCAGGTAATGGAATATTATTCAACATTAAAAAGAAATGGGTTATCAAGCCATTAAAGACATAGAAGAAACTTAAGTGTATATTACTAAATGAAAAAAGGCAATCTGAAAAAATCATAGGCTGTATCATTCCAACTATATGACATTCTGGAAAAAGCAAAACTAAAGAGATAGTAAAAAGATCAGTGATTGCCAGGAGTTACAGGGGAGGGAAGAAGGGATAAAGATGTGGATCACAGAGGATTTTTAGGGCAGTGGAAATACTCTGTGTGATACTATAATGGTGGATACATGTCATTATTTATGATATGACTTAGCAGTCAGCTCATCTATATGCTCATGCTATCAATTTGGAAACTGAGGCTCAGAGAATTTTCCATCTAACTGAGGTCTAAATGTTAATCCTATTCTCCTTTGAGGTAGTATACAGCACCAAGAATATTTTAAATTTCTACCAAATATGAACATTACTCCACCAGTCATATTTAAACAAGAAACAGATGCATAAAGATGAGAGGTGGCAAGTGATTACCTGTGATCTCTAAATAACTCTAAGGGGCGAATCATATTTATTTAAAACAGAGAACTACCAATTTTTAAAGTTTTTGTTCAAATTTGTACCTTTCTTTCTTCTCCAATATCATCACATCCCTTGGGTTACACAAGATTAAGTTCCTGTGTTGCTTAGGATGGTTAGAACACATTCTAACAGGATGCGCTGCTTGTGGTGAAGCTGGTCCTGAGAAGCAGGTGAACCTTTGTTGTAAACTGGTGCATACTTAGCGTTCTCATCAGCGGTACTGAGTAATTCCTATGGTAGGCTTCCAAGATGGGTAGGCAGAGGAAATCTTGGCATTTTCAGAGACACCTTTCTAACCCTTGGGAGGAAGCCATAGTCTTTGTCCCTTAAGAAAGCTCTTCTAATGAGGACTTTACTCAGAATTTGCCAAAAGCCTTATTACTTTTAATATTAGAACCACAAACAGTGTCCTAGTTAATGTCTCCATTTCCCTCAGCACACAGCTTCCTGCATGAACCCATTGTAGACTTTGCTGTTATCCCATACACATTTGTCTGCTCCACTCAGCTGAAAGCTCTCTTTGGGTGAGAAATTGAAACTAGTTCATTTTTACATTATACTGAGCATCTAGGATAGTGCTCTGCCCACAGAATATGCTCTAAATATGTTAAAGCAAGGCATCACATTTTGCCTTAAAAGGAGCGCTGCTGCTGTTTTCCTGTGCATTCAAATGTTTGCATCTGGACCTGTCCTTCCTTCCCTAATTTGAAAATAAAAACAGTGCGTGTTCATATTTTTCTTCAAATGATTTACAAGTATGTTCCTATGGTTAGTGTCCAAAGGATGTGGTTGATTGATCTAAAATATCAATAACTTGAGCTCACATATGAACATATGTCAAAAGAATGAAACGTCTTTCTTTAAAAAATAAATTATTATGAGTCTATCTAAGAATTGTGACTTTGCCTATGTACGTCCTATATAGAGACAATAAACTTGATTATTTAATAGAATTAGTCCTGGCATCTTGAACACAGCAAATACTTGTAAATGTTTATTAACAACAACGATCACTTTATATCATGAGAAAATAGACACCAGAACCAAAAAGAAACCTAAAATCAAATAGTCTGTCTTGCTATCATGTGCCTTGTTTTAGGTCTGTTTTGAAGATGACATTTAACAATGAGATATTGCATATAGACTCTATTGCTGTAGAATGTAGAGCATTTTTTCTCACTCAGAAAGTGGTTTTTCCTTTTTTTCCACTTTGTTTAATAAAATACAGCTTCTATACTATATAAAACTCTGTTTTAATTGAAAGAATGCAATTAACACTTACTGACTGCTATCATTTGCAAAATGCAATAAGTATGACCCAATGACCGTCATTTCTTAATGTATGGATTTGTTTCGTTTGGTAGAAATTCATTTACTGAGGAAGAAAAGAACAGTGCTGATCAAACTGAAAAAAGGAGATCATTTGTCTTGAAAGTGTTAGCAAGCAAGTCTAGGACATTCAGTAAATTATGTTGTCACTTAAAGTCTTTTACAGAGCACTTGAATTTCAGAATAATGCAAGTATTTTGCTATTTTGATTCACTTTAAAATCATTTTAAAATTCACTTTAAAATCTGCTAAGAAGAATAATACACACTAATTATCAACTTGTCAGAGACTGTCACAGCTCTAAACATTAAGGAAATCAGAGAGTTCAGGTCTTTAATGTTATCTACTAAAATTAATGTTCAGAAATAGGAAAAATAGCAGAGGGATGTTCACTTCTCAAGTTACCCTTCACTCTCAAGTAAAGAATAATTGTATTAGTACTAAACGTAGCAGTATCAATTTTCTCTAATCTCATAAATAGTCAGCTGAGTTAACATTCTTATATGACAATGTAATAAGTGAGAGTTTTAAAAACAGCTTAAGTAGAAGGAATATAGAAAGAATGTAACATCATTCTGAAATCTATTTGAAGAATGATGTTGGAGGGAAGCTGAAGTTAAACAAAAATAGACAATGTGGGGAGAAAATGTGTAGCAACAAATTACTTCAGTAAAAGGCTTAATGATTTGTATTGTTTTGCTGTTTCAAGTTATAATCAGAAATTCAATGCTTGCATATCCCCAATAATGTGGTATATTTTAACAGATGTTACACTTCTGTGCACAAAGTAATGCACCGCTTTCTATTTTCTACATGCTAGTGGAGAATCTGATTGCTAGCTAAATTGGCATCATTTAAGCAATTCCACGAGGCCCTCAAGAAACTCTGGAAAAACAGAACAATCCTTTGAGGTGAGATATCTGAGAATCCTAATTAGAATAAGGAAATCAATTTTTTAAAGATGCATTGAATTTCATGAATGAAGGGAAAGTCACCTATTTTCCTTATTAAATATATTCATAGGTCCTTCCATTCTTAAGACAATTACAAGACTGCTGGTTTCTGGTCCAGCTTGTAAGAAGCTTAGAGGTATGGCTCCTATTTCATAAACATAAAAAGCTGAACAAACTGAAATCAACAGCTCCTCTTAGTTCTGTCAGATAATTGAGGTCACAGGGCAAACTTCTCCCCCAAAACTGGTGACATTAGGACAGTAACAGAGACTAATAGCTCACCAGGGCAGAAACTCAGGAGCAGAAACCATTGCGAGAGCCAGTCCCAGGTGGAGAAACAAACTGTAATTGACAAAATGCTGGAGGTCCAGTGTGGACGGACAAGCCTTAGTGTTTAAAAACTCCATTGGAGGTTGGGGAAGGATTTTAGGGAATCCCCCCATACTTCTAAGTTTTACCTCCAGGAGTTCTAGCAGGAGGGAGAAGAATAGTTATTTTGAAGTATTCCCAGAGCATTCTGTTCTTCTTAACAAGGCCTGACCTCAAGGGAAATCAATTTGCAAGAGTAATCAATGTGGGAGAAAAGATATACCCAGCTCTAGCCTTCTGAAGCTTTCCTCTCATGTCTAAGAAAGGGGGAGGCTGATAAGCACACATGGAGGTCACAACCCAGAGATGAGGCACAGGTTCACTAAAGGACTGAGACTGAATCATAAGACTGAAAACTCCCCCTCCTCTCCCACTTTACCTACAGCAGTAGGGCCCCTTTATAATAACAGGGGGCTACTACTGAAAGAACTGCACATATCAGATCTATTTAAGAAGAAGTCTCTGAGGAAACTCAATGATTATCGGGGAAGCAAAATGAGGAAATGAGAAGAAATTTTAGCCTCTGGCACCTATAGCTAGAAGGAAACAGTAAACATGGCCTGACTCTTAGGTAAAAATAAAGTCTTGTCCTAAACATCTATTTATCTCAGTTACTTTTATTTGGCACATCATGTGTGACTATAAATATAAAATTACAAGACATACTAAAATATAACACAGTTTGAAAAGATAGAGAAACTACCAAAATTGGACTCATATATGGCAGAAATTCTGCAACTACCAGACTAGGAGCTTAAAAGAACTATCATTGATATGATAAGAACTCAAAAAAAAAAAATCCTCAACAATGATAAACAAAATCAAAACATGTATATTATATTTGGTGCTCTTAAAGATACTACAATCATCCCTGCTCTTCAAGAGCTCAAAATCAACAGACAGAGTGGACAGATAAATAAATAAGTAAAAATTACACTAGAGTGTGCTAATCAATGCAATGTTTAGCCTCTTCCCATGTAATCTGCTGCTATAATGCTATGACTTACCCCACTATGTGAGTTGCCAATTCCCCCATGCCCACTGTTTTCATGTTCACAGATACTTTAAATGAACACTTAATCCTTAATCCTAATGTGATTCAATTTACCTATTCTCCAGTCCTTCTAACTAATTTCTTCTTCAGCCTCTCTGAAATTCTGTACCATTCCATGAATGACATTCTTTTAAAAAAACATAAGATACCAATGAAGTTTGACATCTCACTATAATTATGAGTCTTATTTTTTAATAACCCATTTACCCTCAGGATTAGTTGGAAAAGGAGAAAAAAATCTAAAAAGCAATTTTTCAACAGTCTTATGCATTTGTCATACCTGCTTTTAAAATAGTTTTGTCAATGGTGAGGCCAAGATGGCAGAGTAGGAAGAACTTGAACTCACCTCCTCCCCCAGGCACAACAAAATTACAAATCCTTACAGAGAAACTAACTATGGTACCAAATTGAAGATTAGTAGAAAAGATTTTTCACAATTAAAGACATAAAGAAGGAACCCAAAGAGAGGGGTCAGAAGGGCTGAGATGCAGTATAGCCAAGACCCATCCCCACAGCTGATAACCCACACACAGGAGGAACATGACAATTGCAGAAGTTCTCTCCAAAGAGCAGGAGTTACACATTGCACAATGGGTTCCCCAGACCAGACATCTTACTAGGGGTATGAGAAATGAAACTAAGAGCTGGTTCTTTGAAATGTAAATAAAATAGATAACTCTTTAGGCAGACTTATTGATAATAAAAGGAACTTAAATAAAATCAGAAATGAGACAGGAGATGTTACAACTAACACCACAGAAATACATGAAAGATTGCTACAAACAATTATGTGCCTATAAAATGGACAACCTAGAAGAAATGGATAAACTCTTGAAAGCATACAATCTCACAAGACTGAATCAGGAAGAAATAGAAAATATCAACAGACTGATTACCAGTAATGAAATTGAATCAGTAATTTAAAAAAGTAAAAAAACAAAAAAAACAAAAAAAACAAAAACAAAAAAAAAACACTCCCAACAAAGAAATTCAGGAACAGATGGTTTCACAGGTGAATTCTATCAAACATTCAGAGTTAATGCCTATCCTTCTCAAACTATGACAAAAAGTTGAAGAGGAAATAACTCTTCCAAACACATTCTATGAGGCCAATATCACTCTGATACCAAAACCAGACAAAAACAAGAAAAAAAAAAATAAAATTGCAGGCTAATATCACTGATAAATATAGATGCAAATATCTTCAACAAAATATTAGCAAACCAAATTCAACAATACATTAAAATGATCCTACACTGCAATCATGTAGCATTTACCCCAGGAATGCAAGGATGGTTCAATATCTGCAACTCAATGTGATACATCACATTAAAATTTTTTTTAAAAAACATAAAAATCATATAATCATCTCAATAGATGCTGTAAAAGCTTTAGATAAAATTCAACATTGACTGTGATAAAAACCCTCAACAAACTGTATAGAGGGAACAATCCTCAACATAATAAAGACCATATATGACAAGAACACAACCAGCATCATATTCAATATTGAAAAACTGAAAGCATTCCAAGATCAGGACCAAAACAAGGATGCCCACTCTTACCACTTTTATTCAATGCAGTTTTGGAAGTTCTTACCACAGCAATCAGTGAAGAAAAAGAAATCAATAAATCCAAATTGGAAAGGAAAAAGTAAAACTGTCAGTTTTCAGATGACATGGTACTATATATAGGAAACCCTAAAGACACTACCAGAAAACTGCTAGAACTCATAAATGAATTTGATAAAGTTGCAGGATACAAAATTAACATACAGAAATCTGTTGCATTTCTATACACTGAAAACAAAATGTCAGAAAATGAAACTAAGGAAACAATCACATTTATCACTGCATAATAAAGAATAAATTACCTAGGAATAAAACTACCTAAGGAGGCAAAAGACCTGTACTCTGAAAACTGTAAGACACTGACAGAAGAAATTGAAGATGACACAAACAGATGGAAAGATATACCATGTTTTTGGACTGGAAGAATCAATATTGTTAAAGTGACCATGGTACCCAAGGCAATCTATACCTTCAATGCCATCTGTAAGAAAATACCAATGGCATGTTTCTCAGAACTAAAACAACAAAACTTTTAAATTTGTATAGAAACACAAAGGACCCCAAATAGCCAAAACAATCTTGAGAAAAAAGAACAGAGCTGGAGGTATCATGCTCCCTGACATCAGACTACATTACAAAGTTCTAGTAATCAAAGCAGTATGATACTGGTACAAAAAAAGACACATAGATCAATGGAATAGAATCAAGGGCCCCAAAATAAACCCATGCACTTATGGTCAATTAATCACTGACAAAGGAGAAAGAGTATACAGTGGAGAAAAAACAGTCTCTTCAGTAAGAGGTGCTGGGAAAACTGGACAGCTACATGTAAAAGAATGAAATTAGAACATTCTCTAACACTGCATACAAGAATAAATTCAAAATGAATTAATAATACTGGATACTATAAAGCTACTATACGAAAACATAGGCAGACACTCTTTGACATAAATCACAACAATATTTTTTTTGGATCTATCTCCTAGAGTAATAAAAAGAAAAGCAAAAATTAAAAAAAGAGAGACCTTATTAAATTTAAAAGCTTTTGCCTAGCAAAGGAAACCTTAAGCAAAACTAAAACATAACCTATGAAATGGGGGAAAATATTTGCAAACATTGTAGCTAACAAAGGATTCATTTCCAAAATATACAAACAGCTCAAAATAAACCACTATGCTGTACACCAGCAATTAATACAGCATTGTAAATCAACCATACTTCAATTAAACAAAAAAACAGCTTAATCAAACAAAACAAAAAACAGCCCAATCAAAAAATGTGCAAAAGACCTAAACAGACATTTCTCCAAAGAAAACTTACAGATGGCCAACAGGCATATGAAAAGATGCTCCACATCACTAATTATTAGAGAAATGCAAATCAAAACTACAATGAGGTATCACTTCACACTGGTTAGAATGGCCATCATCAAAAAGTCTACAAATAAATGCTGGAGAGGGTGTAGAGAAAAGGGAACTCTCCTACATTGTTGGTGAGAATGTAAATTGGTACAGCCACTATGGAGAGCAGTATGGAGGTTTCTTAGAAAACTAAAAATTAGAACTACATGAGATCCAGCAATCCCATTCCTGGGCATAGATTCAGAAAACACAAAAAATCTAATTAAAAAAGATACATGCACCCCAATGTTTATAACAGCACTGTTTACAATAGGTAAGACATGAAAGCAACCTGAATGTCCATTGACAGGTGAATGGACAAAGAAGATGTGATATCTATCTATCTATCTATCTATCTATCTATCTATCTATCTATCTTATCTATCTATCTGTCTATATCTAGGTATACACACAATGGAATACTACTCAGGCATAAAAAAGAATGAAATACTGCCATTTGCAGCGACATGAATGGACTTAGAGATTATCATACTAAATGAAGTAAGTCAGAGAGAGACAGATATTATACATCACTTATATGTAGAATCTAAAAAAGTGATACAAATGAACTTATTTACAAAGCAAGAATAGACTCACAGACATAGAAAATAAACTATGGTTATCAAAGGGGAAAGGGTAGGGAAGGATAAATCAGGAGTTTGTGATTAACAGATACACACTATACATATAAAATAAACAACAAAAACCTGCTGTATGTCACAGGGAACTATATGCAATATCTTGTAATAACCTATAATAAAAAAGAATTTGAGAAATAATACATGTGTGTGTAACTGAATCACTTTTCAGTACATCTGAAATGAATACAATATTTTAAATCAACTATATTTCAATAAAAAGAGAAAAAAGGTCATGAAAATATAATATACAGCATAAGGGAAATGGTCAATAATATTGTAATAACTTTTTTATGGGGACTGATGGTTCCTAGACCAATGTTGGTGATGGTTTCACAATGTGTGCAAATGACAAATCTCTATAGTAGACCTGACACTAACATAACATTGTAGGCCAATTATATTTCAATAAAAACAAATAAAATCAAATAGCGTAATCATTCTATTCTTTTATTTCAATATTTATGCCTCTAACTTGATATTAATATTTCTATCAAAGACTTTGAAAATTTTATTTGATTCTCATATTTGAATAAAATATTTATACTTTTACTCCAATTAATAATTTATGTCATATATATCTTTAGGTGTATCTAACTTAAAATGCCTATATACTGCTATAACATTGATATGCATAACATTTAAATATAATTATATTTATATAATGTATAAATTCTTTTTCTAATAAACTGTTTCCTCTATCTTTAGTCATTTTAGAACACATCTAATGAATTAATAAAAGTAGATTTCCCTTTATCTCTTTATAGCTTTTTACTCACACACTATATCTTATGATACTAAGTTTTTAAGTTTTATTTTGGCTTTCAAGTACTTCTGACAGTGGCTATAGAATATCCATTTGAAATTTATTTGTTAAATGCCATACTAAATGTTGATTTATTTGATTTGTAACACTTTCTTCTACTTGGTAGACTTATGGTTTTATAAAACTATATATTTTTCAGGATATTTAACATTTTCTATACATATTAATGTATTTATCCTTCAGATTTGATTTTTTGTTGTTGCTGTTGTTAAACGAGTTTGCACACATGCTACTTGGTTCATTTTTTTCAATAGGAAAGGACATATCCCAGGAATGTAAGTATTGAAAAAATGTTTAAAGATATTTTCTAGTACCTTGTTATTATTTGATTAAAAAAATCAATAAAATGAGCATTTCTTTTCTAATTACTTAGATTTGTAACTACCATGCTCCATTAGCAGGAGAATTTACTTAAATAAAGGATATACTTCAGTCTTTTTTTCCTTCTACTGACTCCTTGAGGAAGCCATTATTGGTGTAATCTGAGGTGATATAAAATTGACTTCTTGGCACCAAATACCTCCCACACTCAGGTGTCAGAGTGCCTGAAATTCTTCCTTAAAGATTATTCTTCTGTGATTACTAAGGGAAAATCCTTTCCCCAAGGCAAAGCTGGGATTGGAGGATGATGGTTCTGTTTTAGTTTACCCATGTCCCTCCTAGATCTGACTTACACCCAGCTTTCTCAGATTCTTTTGTTTTGATGACAGGTATTGGTCATTTTTCTGTTCAGTTCCTTAACCTTTCCGGGGATTCCAGCTTCTGCTTTTCCAGTTATGAGGGTCTCTGGCTCCATTCATACCTGGATATCTTTCTTCGGAACCAGCCAGGACACACCTTTCCTTGAAGTCTGATTCCTTAGTCTTGCACTGGTCACCTGACTGTATGCCCTCTCTAATTATTTAGCCTTAATGTTGGTTAAGACAAATCTATCTGTTAATAAAATTTATCAACATACATTTAAAATTCCTCACAACACAGTCTTGCCGATTGCTGTTCCCTTGCTATATTTATGTGCTGTGGTCAGATTTAATAAAGAACTGTGGTCAGAAGTGATCCTTTAATGGAGATATTTCTACCAACGTAAGTCTATTCTAGTACTAATGGAGTCACATCAGTCCAAATTTGCTAAGGAAAGAGATTCATCCTCCTCGGACATACAATACTCTGAGCCCAACCCTGGAAATAGTGTTACGTCCTTGAACAAAATAGAAGTTCTGCCAAGACTCTGACAGTATTAAGTAATTCCTCTACTGGCATCCTCCTTCCAAATGCATTAAAACATTAAAGGACAATACATTCAGTCACTTGCACCTTAGTGTAGATCAATTCATCAGAATGCTTTTCTTCTTGGAGGAAGGGCTGAGGGTACCTGTGGTGGATGGACACAGAGGGAAGAGGAATGTTGATAAAAGTGCAGTGAGGACAGAAGAGAAGGAGAGAGGCACAAAGAGTAACTTCTCCAACCTTCATTTCTCACCATTCTACTATTTACCTTATTTCAAAGACAGTGAAAGAAATATCATAACAAAAAATATCAACATTTTTTTTTACCACAAATCCAGATGTGCATATACATGTCAAGCCAAGGCCAAGTTCATTTTCTACGCATGTTCCACAAACATGTAAGTTGGAAAGGCATCCATCAAATTCCTTCTCACAGTGATGTCCTGACCTTCCTGTGAAACATGATCACAAAGCAGAGATTTGATGTTTAATAATAATCATAATAGTTGAAAAAAACTTATATAGTTTATACATACTCTTACAGTTTGTTATAACTGTGATAGTTGTTTTCTATAAATTATTGCAATTATCTTCATAATCACTCTATCACATGGCTATTATTATCATCTCTATTTAGTAGCTGAGAAAATTAAAATTAGAGAATACCAAAAATTTGCCCTAAAATCATACAGTTATACAGAAATGGAAGCAAGTATATATAAAATAAAGTTTTGCATTGTACCTATGGTGGATTTCTGTATTACACATCTAGATGTCTTTACATATTTTACTTTGGAACAAATATGTAGAAGATAATGGAATAAACACATACCATAATTCCATTTAATACAAATCTTAAATTCAAAGGAAAGCAACTACTATAGATTTCTTGATATGAAATGGTTTTTGTGATACTTGCAGTGTTTTACAATTAGTATTTCTTAAGCTGTGGCTCTGTAGAGCCACATTATGAACATTATGTCCATGTTCAGCAGACCATTGGCTGTAAGAATTCTCCTTACATTTGAGATCTACTTTTTTCATACTAAAACATTGTGTGTTTGTCTTCTATTTCATCATTAACCTAGAAACCAACATTGCTAAGCTACATACCCGATATCTGAGCTGTGGTTTACCAGGTACACATTAAAATGTTTTTAAATCATTGATTCTTTCCCATGAGGCAACCACATATAATAAATATTATGTGTAAGAACACGTTTACCTGAATATACTAATTCACCTAGGGGCAACAGGCCTATAGAGGCAGCTGTCAACTCTATGACTCTATGTGAACTCTAATTGTGAGTTTTCAGCTTTGTCTTTCTGTGTATTATCCAACAGCATTTAATCTGAACTCTGGATCTTGGGAAACAGTCTTATTCTTGTTTCTGCTTTGCAATATATGCTCACTGTTCTTCCCTGATAAACTGTATGAGAACAGTTAAGTATTCTGGGGTGCTTAGAAATGATTTAATTCAATACTACATGATAAGAAGAAACATGTGGCATGAGTTTAAAAGGTTTGGCAGAACCCAGATCAAAGTTAGAAGTGGCTGCCAAAAGGCTGAATTTACCAAACCCAGTTCAATACTCCTTCCACTTTATAATGCTCTTCCATGCAGTGAGCAGATCCCGTGGGCCTCTCTCCTAGTCAGGCTATAGAAGGTAATACAGAAAAGATGTTTTTGGAGGGCTTACAAAAAACCAGTCATTTGCATGGTTGAATCTCACAAACATATTGTTTTGCGTGAAAACATATTCCATAAAACACTTACATTCATTCCAATAATTGTTCTTATAAAAGTCAAATACACATGAACACAAACTTAATAACATCATTAAGAGAAATACATACATATAATAAAACTCTAAAGAATACTAAGGGAATATTGAGTATAAAATTTAGAATAGTTTCTGCAGGGTCAGGGGATATTAAAGTGCTTAGGGAGGGATATAGAAGAGGTTGAAACTTTTTTTATTAAAATTGAAGTATAGTCAGTTACAAGTGTCAATTTCTGGTGTACAGCACAATGTCCCAGTCATGCATATGCATACATATGTTCATTTTCATATTTTTTTCATTAAAGATCATTACAAGACATTGAACATAGTTCCCTGCACCATACAGAAGGAACTTTTTAAAATCTATTTTTACATAAAGTGACTAATATGTGTAAATCTCTAAATCCCTTCCCATAAGTTTGTTTACTGTGTCTGTGAGTCTGTTTCTGTTTTGTAGATGAGTTCATAATGTCCTCTTTTTTTAAGATTCAACATATGAGTGATATCAGATGGTGTTTTTCTTTCTCTTTCTCACTTACTTCACTTAGAATGACAATCTCCAGATTCATCCGTGTTGCTGCAAATGGCATTATTTTATTATTTTTTATGGTGGAGTAGTATTCCATTATAGAAATATACCACAACTTCTTTATCCAGTCATCTGTAGATGGACATTTAGGTTGCATCCATGTCTTGGCTATTGTATATAGTGCCGCTATGAACGTAGAGGTTCACGTGTCTTTTTGAATTAGAGTTCCCTCTAGATAAATACCCAAAAATGGGATTGCTGGATCATATGGTAGGTCTATTTTTAATTTTTTGAAGAATCTCCATTCTGTTTTCCATAATGGCTACACTAAACTACATTCCCACCAGCAGTGTAGGAGGGTTCCCTTTTCTCCACAGCCTCTCCAGCATTTATTGTTCATGGACATTTGAATGCTGGCCATTCTGATGGGTGTGTGGTGATACATCATTGTAGTTTTGATATGCATTTCTCTGATAATTAGTGATATTGAGCATTTTTTTTTCATGTGCCTTTTGGCCATTTGTATGTCTTCATTGGAGAATTGCCTGTTTAGGTCCTCTACCCATTTTTGGATTATATTGTTTGTTTTTTTCTTATTCAGTTGTATGAGCTATTCATATATTCTGGAAAATAAGCCTTTGTCAGTCACATCATTTGCAAATATTTTCTCGCATTCAATAGATAGTTGTTTCATTTTGCTTATGGTTTCCTTTGCTGTACAAAAGCTTATAAGTTTAACTAGGTCCCATTTGTTTATTTTTTGCTCTTATTTCTATTGCCTGGGTAGACTGCCCCAGGAGAACATTACCAAGATTTATGTCAGAGAATATTTTGCCTATGTTTTCGTGTAGATTTATCGTGCTTGTCTTATATTTAAGTCATTAAGTCATTTTGAGTTTATTTTTGTATATGGAGTGAGGGAGTGTTCTAACTTCATTGATTTACATGCTGCTATCCAGTTTTCCCAACACTGCTTGCTAAAGAGATTATCTTTTCTCCATTGTATATTCTTGCCTCTTTTGTTGAAGATTAATTGACCATAGATCTGTGCTCTCTATTCTGTTCCATTGATTTGTACGTCTGTTTTTGTACAAATACCAAGCTGTTTTGATTACTGTAGCTCTGTAGTATTGTCTGAAGTCTGGGAGGGTTATTCCTCCAGCTTTGTTCTTTTCCTTCAGTATTGCTTTGGCAATTCTGGGTCTTTTGGGATTCCATATAAATTTTAGGATTGTTTGTTCTAGTTCTGAGAATAATGTCCTGAGTAATTTGATAGGGATTACGTTAAATCTGTAGATTGCCTTTGGCAGTATGGCCATTTTAACAATATTGATTCTTCCAATCCAAGAGCATGGAATACCTTTCCATTTATTTACATCATCTTTAATTTCCTTAGTAAATGTTTTATATTTCTCCACATACAGGTCTTTCACCTCTTTGGTCAGATTTATTCGTAAGTATTTTATTACTTTGGATGTGGTTTTAAAAGGGATTGTTTCTTTATTTTCTTTTCCTGCTAACTCATTACTAGTGTAAAGAAATGCAACTGATTTTTGTATGTTAATCGTGTATCCTGCTACCTTGCCAAACTGTTTCATCAGCTCTAGTAGTTTTTGTGTGGTGCTTTTAGGGTTTTCTAGTATCATATCATTCACATATAGTGACAATTTACATCTTCTCTTCCACCTTGGATTTTTTTCTTGCTTGGTTGCTATGGCTAGGACTTCCAGGACTATGTTGAATAGAAGTGGTGAGAGTGGACAACTTGTCTTATTCTAGATTTTAGTGGGAAGGCTATCAGTTTTTTTTACTGTTGAGTATTAGGCTGGCTGTAGGTTTGTAATAAATAGTTTTTATTATGTTGAGATATGTCCCCTCTATACACATTTCGGTAAGAGTTTTTTTTATCATAAATGGGTGTTGAATTTTATCAAATGCTTTTTCTGCATCTATTGAGATGATCATGTGATTTTTGTCCTTTCTTTTGTGGATGTGGCAAATCACATTGTTTGATTTGCGTATGTCGAACCATTTGTGTGTCACTGGGATGAATCCAATTTGATCATGGTATATCATCTTTTTAATGTGCAGTTGGATTCTGTTTGCTAATATTTTCTTGATGATTTTTGCATCTATGTTTATCAGTGATATTGGCCTGTAGTTTTCTTTTTTGATAGTGTCTTTGTCTGGTTTTGGTACCAGGATGATGGTAGCTTCCTGGCATGAGTTTGGGAGTAATCCCACCTTTTCAACCTTTTGGAAGAATTTGGGAAGGACCAGTATGAGTTCTTCTTTCTATGTTTGATAGAATTCCCCAGTGAAGCCATCTGGTCATGGACTTTTGCTTGTGGGGCTGTTTTTTTATTGCTAATTCTGTTTCATTTCTAGTGATCAGTCTGTTCAAGTGGTGCATTTCTTCTTGATTTGACTTCTTGGTGGGCTGTGTGTTTCCAGAAACTTGTCCATTTCTTCTAGGTTGTCCAATTTGTTTCCATATAGTTGCTCATAGTATTCTCTTAATGATATTTTGTATTTCTGTGTTATTTGTTATGATTTCTCCATTTTACCTTCTTATTTTATTTATTTGTACTCTCTCTATTTCCTTCTTGGTGAGCCTGGCCAGAGGTTTATCAATTTTGTTTACTCTTACAAAAAAAAAAAAAAAATCCAGCTCTTGGTTTGATTGATTTTTTCTATTTTTTAAAGCTCTATTTTATTTATCCCTGATCTTTATTATTTCCTTCATTCTGCTGATTTTTGCTTTTGTTTGCTTTCCTTTCTCTAATTCTTTTAGGTGTTATTTTAGGGTGTTTATTTGAGATTGTTCTCCTTTTTTGAGGAAGGCCTGTTTCACTATGATCTTCCCTCTTAGCACTGCCTTTGCTGCATCCCATAGATTCTGTGTTGTGTTTTCATTGTCACTTGTTTCAAAGTATTTTTAAATTTCTTCTTTGCCTTCATCATTGACCCATTTATTTTTAGTAGCATATTGTTTAATCTTCAAGCTGTCATTTTTTTCTCCTTTTTTTTTCCTGTGGCTGATTTCTAGTTTCACAGTATTGTGATCAAGAAAGATGCTTGAAATAATTTCTATGCTCTTAAATTTGTTGAGTCTTCTTTTGTTCTTGAGTACATGATCTATTCTAGAGAATGTTCCATTGGCACTTGAAAAAATGCATATTCTATTTTGGGGGAATGTAATGTCCTAAAAATATCAACAAAGTCCTACTGTTCTATTGTGTCACTGAGTTTCTCCATTGCCTTATTTATTTCTTGTCTGGAAAATCTGTCCAATGATGTTAATGGGGTATTAAAGCTTCCTACTATGATAGTATTTCCATCAGTTTCTCCCTTTATATCTGTGCATATTTGCTTTATGCATTTAGGTGCTCCTATATTGGGTGCATATATGTTAATGAGTGCAATATTCTCATCTTGTATTGCTCCTTTGATCATTATATAGTATTCTTTATCTTTCTTTCTAGCCTTTGTTTTAAAGTCTGTTTTGTCTGAAATCAGTATTGCTACTCCTGCTTTCTTGTAGTTTACATTGCATGAAATACCTTCTTACATCCTCTCACTCTCAGTGTGTCCTTCTCCCTAAAGTGAGTCTCTTGTATGCAGCATGTTGTAGGTTCTTATTTTATTATCCAGTCTGCCATGCTATCTCTTTTGATTGGAGTGTTTATTCCACTGACATTTACAGTAATTATTGATAGATACGTGTTTGTTGCCAAATTGAACATAGTTTTCAAGTTGATTTGGTATTTCCTCTTTGTTTCTTTCTTTTCCTTTTCCTTTTTGTGGTTTGATAATTTTCTTTTGTATTATCTTCGTTTCTTTTCATTTTTTTGTGACTCTTTTGTATGCTTTTTAACTTGTGGTTACCCTGTTTTTCAAGTATATAAACCCATTACTATATCTGTTTGCTTTAAATTTATAGTCATATAACCTCAAACAGATTCTAAAAAGAATGAAAAAAAGAAAAAAAATCTATATTCTCTTGCTCTCCTCTCCCATCTTTAATGATTTTGATGTCCTTTTTTTACATCTTCATGTTTATTCTGTTGTAATTCATTGTAGTTATTGCCTTTCCAGTTATGGTTTTCTCCTTTCTATAGCATCCTGCATCTTTTCTATTTAGAGTTCATTTTCAGTATTTTTTTAGTATCGGTTTAGTATGGCTGAATTCTTTAGTTTTGCTTGTCTGTGAAATTCTTTGCCTTTCCTTCTATTCTAAAAGATATCCTTGCTAGGTAAAGTATCCTAGGTTGCAGCTTTTTCTCATTTAGGACTTTGAATAGACCTTGCCACTCCCTTCTGGCCTGCAGTGTTTGTGTAGAGAAAACATCTGAAAGCCTTATGGGGGTTCCCTTGTAACTAACTCTTATTTTTCTCTTGCTGCCTTTAGAATAATTTCTTTATCTTTAACCTTGGACATCTTAATTATAATATGTCTTGGTGTAGGTCTATTTGGGTTCTTCTTGCTGGGGACTCTCTGTGCTTCCTGTGCTTGACTATCTGATTCCTTTTTCAGGTTTGGTAAATTTTCAGTCATGATTTCTTCAAATACCTTTTCAATTCCCTTTGCTCTTTCTTCTCCACTGGGACCCCTATTATGCATGGGTTGGTATACTTTATATTATCCCATAGGTCTTTTCTATTGCTTTTATTGATTTTTATTTGCTTTTCTGTCTTCTATTTCCATTGGGTGAATTCTGTTATCCTGTCTCCTAATCATTTATTCACTCCTCTGCATTGTCTAGTCTGCTTTTGACTGCCTTTTGCTTGTCTCTTATCTCAGCCATTGAATTTTCTGTTTCTGATTGGCTCCTCTTTATAGCTTCAGTTTCCTTTTTAAAGTATTCTCTGCCTCTATTTATAATCTCTTTTAGTTCCTTTAGTTCTTTGATCACTCCCTTTTTGAAGTCATGATGTAGTAGACTTTGGAGGTCTATTTCATTGATCATTCTTTCAGGGGATTTCCCTTGTTCATTTAATTGGGAATGGTTCCTCTGCTTCTTCATTTTACTTGTATCTCTCTGTTGCTAAGGATTATGGAGTATCAGTTATCTACTATAACCTTGAAGCGATTTTTTTTTTAAGGACACAGAAATAAAACTAAAGAAACCAAAACCAAAAAAAAAAAAAAAAAAAAAAAGAAAAGAAAACCCCAAAAACAAAAAAGAAAAAATAAATTTAAAAAAATTTTAAGAATTAAAAAAGTTTTTTAAAGAAACAAATTAAAAAAATAAAGTTAAAAAATTAAATATTAAAAGTTTAAAATTTTTAAAAGAAGGAAAAAATTTAAAAATGAAAAAAAGAGAATGCATCCCTGTGTAGACCATGCACCCCTAAAAATTTTGTTGTGAGATCTGTTTTTAGTATGGATGGTTGTCTTGTCTTCCTTTGGTATGTGTTTGCTGTTATCCTTTTGATTGTAGGCGTGGCCAGTGTTCTGCTGACCAGAGCCTTCCCTGGCCATTGAGTGGGGCCTCCTTTCTGTCCTGTGGTTGTCATAGCCTTGACAGGGCCGGATCTGTTCCCCTTTTGTTGGAATGGAGGCTTCCGGATCCATTTCTGAGCTGGGGTGAGTAGTAGGCAGGGTGGGAGTGCTTTAAGTACTCTGTTGACTTTGACTCTGCCTTTGTCCCTGCTGTAGCTGCTGGAATGTCAGTACACTGCTCTGGCATCCCCCAGGCTCTCTGCCCTCAGAGCTACTAGTGCAGTTACTCCAATTTCTGGGTCGCACAACTGAATCATGGTGCACTATTGGATCAGTACCTTTCCTAGCACTTGCCCCCAGGGCGAACTCCGCTCACCAGTTCCAGAGGCCTGTGGGTCATGACGCTAGATCAGTGAATCTCCCAGTGCTGCATCCGGACATGGTAGGTGGGCTTGCAGAAAACGGCCACACCTGCTCGCATCCCCACTGTGTGCCAGAACTCTCCTCTTTGCCTGTTTGTCTTAGAGGTGCAGGTCTACAAAGGCACTCATGGAGCAGAAGGGTCACCTCTGCTTGGGACTGTAAACAAATCTTAGTCCTGCCTATGAAGCTGTGGAGCCCCTGGGTATAGATTCAGGTTTCACCCCACCTCCACCTGGGAGCTGTGCCCCAGTGAATATAGTGACTGTGGCTGAGCGCCATCTCTCTTCTCCTGAGAATGCGCCAGCAATGGTGCGGCAGGCCTGTGGAGATACATACTAAGGTGCCCCTCCTCCTAGAGAGTACCAGACGTGCTGCTTTTTAAAAAAAATTTATGGGAGACCCAGGCTGTTCTGTTCTGTATACACTCCCTGCCATAGCACATAGCAAACTCTAGTCCCCTGAATTGCCTCTGTGCCGTCGGCCCCAGTCCTCCACCCAGCTTGGGCAGCCTGCCCTGTCCCTCACCCACCAGTTCAGTGTAAGACTGGCGTTTGCAGGGACCCTTTGTGCCCATTTCACTTAGTTCTGTTGGCCAAGGGCTGCTGTGCACACATCCGAGCCCCAGAGATTCCCCCTCCATCCACGCTGACCTCTGTTGGAGAGGGAGAGACCCAGCTTAGGAGTGCTGTTCTTTCTTTGCTGTTCCCTCCTTGTGGGACAAGTCCTGCGCTAATTTCCTTTTTCTTCTTCTTCTTTTATTTTTTTCTCCTACCAGATTTGTGACGAATTTTGTCTTCTGAAGAGGGTGATGTTCTGCCAAAGTTCAGCAGGTGTTCTGAGTGGATGGGTGGGTCGTGGGTGTCTCTCTTGGTGTATTTATGGGGGAGGGTGAGCTAAGAGCATCCTTCTACTCTGCCATTTTGGCCACTCTCCTAGAAGACTGAAACTATTGCTGATATGTTATTCCTTGAAGCAAATGATAGGTATGCAATGCTTATTATATTGTGTTATAAAATAAATATGCATCAAACATTGCTTGTATATTCCATATTCTTTTGATTGAAGAAAACAATTCACAATATATTAACAATTAAAAATAGTAATATTGTTTTCTTCTTGTTTCTAATGCAGTGAAGGACATTACAAAGGTAATAGTCTTATGGTTTAAATAAGATGGGAACTGTGAAAGAAAAAAGTTAACCAGATCAGTTAAAAAGGCAATGAAGATTTTTCAAGAGTATTTCAAAAAAAGAAAGGAACTACTGGAAGAGGGGAGAGAGATGAGACTCAATTGCACAGAACCAAAGGTGGGAGTGGGAGGATTTTCAAATGCTGGGGTTGAGCCAATGGACAACTGAGGCTGTTGAGCTCAGGCCATCCATGTTTGCCTAACTTACATTAGGAGCCCACCCTCCCATGGAGACCAGGAGAGAGGGTGCTACATCCTTCTGTGATTTTATTTCAAAGGAATGACTCTCAGGTCCTTGAGAAAGACCTTTCTGGGTTGTACAATTGGCAAAGGCTGCAAGGAAGTTTCAATTTCAGTGGGGCAGAGAAAGCATTTACAATGACAATGACAAGTTTCTCAAGGGAATGCTCTCAAGAAAAGAGGTAGGGGCCAGGAGTCACGAAAAAGCCTGTCTAAAATTTAGCAAAGCAGAAAGGAACTCTAATGTTGTCTTCATCCAAAATAAGAAAATAAGAAAGGAAAAAAAAGTTAGGGTTCAAGAATGGAAACTGAGTGCCAACCATACCTATCGAAATAAATGAGTAAGATCTTGTCCTTGTACCTGTGTGGACAAGTCGATGGTAAGAAATGGGAACAGATTAAGGGAACAGAAAACAGGCTAATGAAAACCCAGAAGGTAAGGTTTGAAAAAGAAAAGTTCAGAAACAGAAATGAGGAAACCATCCTCTGAGTCCCATGTAGATCTGATGTTCATTGGTAATAAGGTAGCAAGATATTAAAAAAAAATACTGTTTTGTGATTTAAAAAATCAATAAATCAAAAGGTTTCATTAGTAATTCAGAAAAAAATGATCAAATCATTATGGTGTTGAACTCCTGGTGCTATTCTAATATCTGACAATAACAGAAAATAAATACTTACAGAATATATGATGTTAAATAATGCAGGTATAAAATAAATAATACTTTAGATGTCAAATTGTGATAAAAATAAGAACAAATTAGACTAACATTTTAAGTTGATGAGTAAGACAACTCTTTAAATACATAAATATACACAACTAGAAACACTGACCAGTTTAATAATACCACGCTCTGCTACAATCTAACAGTTATAATACTTTGAGTTTATTGATGAAAATAAATGTCACTATTCCAAAGATTTATATACTTTACTTTCATTTCATTTTCCCACTCATTGCCAAGTGATTTTTCATCTAATCTGGGAAAAATAACACAAAATTAAACCTAGACCTTAAGTAATTCTGCCTTACTAGTTAAAATGTTATGTAGTAACTGGATAACATAAATTAAGTTTATTTTCTTAGTCAGTTTTAGAATATGTGAAATTGATTTTTTCATACTTAAATCTTCATGAAAATACAATAGTATACAACTCTTTTATTTCATGTTAAAGATTATTTTTCTTTTCATGGAACTTAATTAAAAAGAAAGACCATTCTGTATCTCTTGTTCTAAATACAAAACTCCTGTCCCTGACTTAATAATCATGAGGTCTGGTGGCAGATAGTTTATGTATTTGTTTCTCTGTTTCCTTGCTCCAAGGACAATGCAGCATTTCTGCTTCAAAGTGAGTACTGCTGTTTTAAGAGCAAACTGTGTATCTGCAGTTCATATGGTTCCCTATATAAACACGACTGCACCCCTCCTGAGTACAGAAAGTGTCTGGGCACAGGGACTGCCCCGGGGACTGAGAGCAACTCTGGGTGAAGCATTCACATTTACAATACAGAGATTTTTTTTCCGTCCCCTTCACTTTCAATTTGCTCATAGGAGGATAACTGTGATTTCACTTACTGAGTGTTAAACATTTTTATATAACACTATAAATGGGACAATTTAGGCTAAAACAGCAGTGCACTTTATTTTGTAAAATGACCTGAATGTTTGTATTGGTGTTTCCCTGGAAAAGAGCTCACTAGCCATTGGATTTACTGCCTAGGCAGAAGATGAGCTCTGTGGTGAGGACTGTACCCAGAAAAAGAGCTCGTGCAGAGAGGATGGGTGGTGTGAAATCCAGCCGGGCCGCCGCTGGCCAGGCACCGCCCCCTTCTTAGCCTGGAGGGAGGGGTATGACCACCCACCCCTCTGCCTGTGGATGGGGAGTGGGCCTTATGCTAACTATGACCCTTCCTTAGGCAGAATCGTAAGTAGACTGCACTTTTTCCAAGATGTGCTGAATATAACTTCTCAGGTGGGATTTCCTGGTACAAAGCTAAAGAACAGTGTCTTCTAGCCCATTATATCCAGTTTAAATTTCAGTTGTGTTTTGCAGATTGGTGTGATGAAGAAACCGACATTTAAGTTTTTAAACTGTGTTCTGCCCAGGAGCCATGCAGCTCTGTTTGCACTAAAAAAAAGAGGAAGGGAGGAAAAGAGAAAACTACAAACCCTGAGGTACAGTGGAGGAGCCCCCAAGAATACCTCCACAGAGGAAGCGTGGTTATGTGAAGACAGAATTCTGCTAACTGGCAACATGATATGGACTTGAAGAAGTGTTCCACAATTGAAGAAGTGAAAAAAAAAAAAAAAGGCAATAATTTATAGTACTTAACTAATTTCAAGATAGAAGTAAATACCTGATGAAGGTAACTTTCCATCTGGAACTGTGTGAGGTGTCAAAATTATATTGTACAACACACACATATATCTACATATATATATATATATATATAAACACATGTTTTGGCAATAAATATGTACATTATGCATAACTATTATTTTTCAATAATTACCTTGTTGACATTTGCAAACAAATGTGTTGATGTGATCCTCCCGGTCTGCACCATTTAGACATGGTGATGAAGAACATGCATTTATATTAATTTCACAAAATTGCCCAGAAAATCCAGGAAGACATCTAAGAGAGAAAAGTGAAAAATACATATGTATATGTGATACACATGAGTCTATATTTTAGAGTTCATGTTTGCCAAATTAAGAATAAAATTAAGGACATGAAGCCATCACTTACTATAGTTGATTTATGAGAGATAATTTAATGAATACTTACCAGTATTTTCAATGAAATCTTCTTATGAGTTAAAGAATTGGGATGGATAGCTTAGGAGTGTGGGACTAGCAGATTCACATGACTATATATAAAATAGATAAACAGCAAGGACCTACTGTATAGCACAAAGAATCTCTTTGCTGTAAACCTGAAACTAATATTGTTAATTGACTACATTTCAATAAAAAAAAAAAGAAATGCAAAAAAAATTGGGATGAAGAGGAGTAAAAAACCAAGAGAACAAGAAAAATGAAAACAGAAAATCTGTATTTCTGTTGTGAGGCAGAATCATACAAGACAGCGTAAATTTTTATTTATTAATGTTCAGATTGCCTTTTAAAAATGCATACTCTCTGATAACAGAAATTATATTCCTAAGAATTACTGCAAAGCTAATACATTCTTGAGCTTTATACTTATCATTAATCGTTTTAAATATACCACTATCCAAAGAAATCATAGAACATTATAATACGACATTATGAAGCCATGATGATCAGGGAAACTATATATGTATGGAAATAATATGCTTTGCAAACCAACTTCTGGTTTCTGCCTCCCTGAATTCATCTAAATATATTTTAATGTGGTTACTAAGGAGGTCTGAGCTCTCCTTCCTTGAATTTGTTAACAGCGCATGTCACAATCACTTCCTTGTGCTAAATAGCTCTGAATCAAAATAATGCACATTACTGGATGGAAGGATGCATCATCAGCATGCATTTCAGCTGCCTGCACTCCTTCATTAGTAATTCTTTGCTATGTAAAGCTTTTTTATTTTTCTTTTCTTTAAATCCCTAATCACATTTAGTGAGCAAATAATTAGAAATAATCATTTAGGATTCCATTCATCAGACCGTTATTATTTCACATCAACTAAGCCTTTCTGAAATAGCTGATTTCTTTGGGGAATAAACACTGTTAACCATTTTTCTTTGTCATCCAACTAATAGGAAGTTTTAGGTCTATCTCAGCGCTAAAGGCCGGGCTGAATGCTAGGTGATTAGGAGAATTTAATGAACATATCATTTCTAAACAATGAAACACTGAAAACCAGACACCAGAACAGCCATGTGTTTGAATCGATAAATAAAACGGAAGAATTAAGATTTCAATGATGTGTTTAAACAACTTAGAGTAGACAAATTACAATATTGCATTCTTCCTGGGAACATCAATCTTGTATGTAATCATGGATCTGAAATGGATTCCATGGGGAATTCCCCAGGAGACCATTTGCTAATTAAACAGAAGCAAAGACAGTATAGTGCGTCATATTAAGGACACGCGGTATTAATAGTTTTGGAATTCTTGACATGGAGACGACGCAGAGATGAGCAAGATCTTGGGAATTGTCAGCTCTGTGACTCTGATAAATGACATAAGTTTTACATTTATAAGTATCCATTAGGTTTCTTCATCTATAATTGCAGGATTATATCTAAGCTAAAATTACAAGTCGATTTTGAGGATGAATTTAAACAGTATTTAAAAAGTAAATGTAAAATGTACTGATTAGAATGTGACAAAAATTCAAGTACTTTTTAAATGCTAGTAATTTTTAGTGCTCTTTTTATTGTTGTTATTTGTATTATTAAGTGAAAAAGGCACAGTATGGAGATAAGTTAAACTGCTATTTCTGTGTGCTTAAATCCTCTTAAAAAAAACCCTGCTTGCTATTCTTTAACCATCACAAAAATATTTTAAAATATTTTATAGTTTCTGCCAAAAAAGAGAATATGCTATAATATCTGAGTGCTATAGTTAAATTGATATAATAGTATTGAAATCTATCCTAAGAAATAATGATGGTTATGTATCACTTATCCACCTTTTAACTAGTTAAAAGAGGAAAATAATGCTTTTCTCTGGAGAAATCTGATGGAAAGTGATCAAAGTTCATGTCAATAATGGGATGAAGCAACATCACGTACATCCTGATGGCATATCTTGGAAAGGACACAGCATAATTAACATAGTATTTCTGCTCAGAGTGAATAATCTGAATCTGAATCTGAGATATATATATATAAAACCAAAATTAAGAGAGATTATAAAATATAAATGGCTTATACTCATCAAAAAAGTGAAAGTCATGAGAGACAGAGAAAAGCTGGTGTACAATTCCAGAACACATGACTAATGTCTTCCAGTAATCGATCCTGGTGAAGAGGCCAGAGGAGTGAACAAAATGTGAAAAAGGATGTTATTGAGATAATTGATGAAATTTAAATAAAGTCTATTATAAAAGTATTATAGGAAGTTTAATGTTATATGAAGTTTAATATCCAATTTTAATAATTGGCTATGATTCTATAATTGAATATTCTTAATCTTTGAAAATATAGAAGTATTTAGGGGTAAAGAGCTACGTGTCTGCAAAGTTTCTTTCATGGTACAGAAAACAATGTGTATGTACATGTGTGTTGTTTTTCATGAAGATGATACAGGAAAAGTGTGGGGCATGAGAAGACGGCCATGTCCCAGGTCCCAGGTGAGTCACTGGGATGTCCCTCATCAAGTGAGAGTCCTTGGCTTCATGTGGGATAGAATTCAAGAATGAGTCATAGTAAAGTGAGGGTAGATTTATTCAGAGACACATACTTCAAAGACAGAGTGCAGGCCATCTCAGAAGGCAAGAGAAAGCCATGAGAGGCATGGGGATTGTTAGCTTTTATGGGCTCAGTAATTTCCTATACTAACAAGCGGGAGGATTATTCTGGCTACTTTAGGAAAGGGAGGTGAGTTCCCAGGAATCAGGCCACCATCCACTTTTTTGACCTTTTATGGTTAGCCTATGAACTGTCATGGCGCCTGTGGGAGTGCCATTTGGTATGCTAATATATTACAATGAGTGTATAATGAAGATCAAGTTCTATTGGAAGTCAAATCTCCCACCATCTTGGGCCTCAAGGTCCACTGGGAGTTGAATTTTCCACCATCTCGGTGCTAACTGCTGTATCATTCCTCCCTAATGACTGTGTCCTGCCCCCTTCCTTCCTGTCTCAGTGAGATAAATTTCCATTACTGAGGATGCACTGATGTACAGGTACCCCAAGTGTACTGGTGAGAGTGAAAATTAGACCTTAGCAATGTGTTTTGAAAGCTACATAAATTTGTATTTATTTTAAGTTAGTAATTCCCTTGCCAGGAATTTATTCTTGAAATGTTATCATCAAAAAGACAAAGATGAACTAATGAGAATATTTTTGGCAGGCAGAATTCTAAGATGATGTGGGTGAAACTTATGACTGTGATGAAACATCACTGTGATTGTGCTAAGGTGTATGGCAGTAGGGATGTACTTGGACTGAGCCTAACCTAACTGAGTGAGTTCTTCCAAAGCAGAGAGACTTTTCTGACTGGTGCGGAAGAGGCAGGGAGAGTCACACTGTGGGACCTAGAAGAACCAAAGCCAAAAGCCATGTTGTGATGGTGGGGACCATGGGGCGAGAACCCAGGGTGGTATCTGGGACCTGTAAGTGTTCCCTGGCTGACAGAAAAATGGGATCCCAGTCCTGCAGTCCCAAGAAAATGAATTCTGCCATAACCAGTGAGCTTGGAAAGGGTCCCCAAGCCTCAGATAAGAACTGCAGCTGCCCCAGTATTATTTCTAATAGCAAGTAACTGAAAATCATCTATATGATTAGCAATAAAGATCAGGTGGGCAAACTATGACATAGCGTTCAGTGATTAACTTCCATGTTTGCAAAGCCTCTATGCACTCGGCCAATGTGAAAGCAGTTCTGTGCATGCATTTCTGTCTCTGTATAAATATATACATTTTTATATATACTCATGTGTTTTTATATCACATATTGTTATGGGTTAAACTGGTTCTCACAAAAGAGATCTGAAGGCCTAAACCCCAGTACCACAGAATGTAACCTTATCTGGAAATAGGGTCTTTGGCAGGTATATTAGAGTTAAGATGAGGCCATTAGAGCAGGCCCTGATCCAAGGTGACAGGTGTCCTTATAGAAGGGAGAAATTTGGACTCAGAGACAGACACAAAGGGAAGATCGTGTGAAGATACAGGGAGACTCACATCCACAAGCCAAGGAAGGCCTGAGGTTACCAGCAGGGATGGGGAGGTATGAACGTCCCCTCACAGTGATCAGCAGGAACCTCCCCCCTCAACACCCTCATTTTGGACTTTTAGCCCCCAAAACCGTGAGACGATAATTTCTGTTGTTTAAACCCGCTAGTTTTTAAGCCAGGAAACTAATACACATCTTTTCATACTCATGTTGAGGAAACTGCAGTAAAACAGTGACTATTTCAGTCATTGAAAATTTATTTAGGTGGGTTCTGAACATGAAATGGTTAGTACTCAATTATGTTTGACCTATTAACATGGCAATTTTGCTTCAGTCTTTTCATTTGTTTTATATTTTTGCATTTCATTTTTGAAGCTTTCATAATAAGTACCTATTAGTTTTATTACTTGCAAAAATTGGTAACCCTCTTTAAAGAAATTGGGGTTATTTATGTCCTTATATATGTTAAATAAAGATAAATGACTACCTTGTAAAGTCATTTCTTTCTTATGTTCCCTTTTCTTCAGTATCTTCATATCTGCCCTGTGATACTTCACAGTTTATGCATTATCTGTAAATATGTCAGGTTTTAATTTGATTTATTAAATACAGATATGACTGAAACAGCAGTTATCTTATAGGGAACTATATTCAATGCCTTGTAATGGCCTAGAATGAAAAAGAATATGAAAATGAATATGTACATGTGTGTGTGTATATATATATATTTATATATGTATAACTGAAACACTATGCTGTACATCAGAAATTAACACAACATTGTAACTGACTATACTTCAATTTAAAAAAAAGCAGTTTTCTGTTTCTACTGAAGCAAAGTAATTAATGGGAGATTAATATTGAATAGTCAGAATATGCACTGAAATTTCCCTATAAAACTTCAGTTCATGGCCTAACAGATTAAAGCTAGCTCTTCCTTCTGTGAAGTGTTAATGATTCAGTAATCATTTAAGGATTCAGTGAAAGCTACAAAATCTGCTAAGAAACGTGCTGGTGGTGTCTAGTGGGAAAGACAGGCGTCAAAGCAGTAATCGTACAGATGTACGGTACAGTCTTACGATGGAAACTACATGAACTATGTGGAACTACCCAAATCAAAGGTGAGAAAACTCCCCCTGAGGAAGGGATTTATAAGGTGACATCTGATTTTTGCAAGATAAGCAGAAAGCAGCCGCAGAGAGGGCTGTGGGTTGGGCTATATAGAAGGCTGATTAAAAATAGAACATCTATCACTGGACAAAGTTCAGTGATCGTGGTTAAAACATGAGAAAAAAAGGTTATAATGCCATTGTCTGTTAAATACATTATTTCTTTTGATATCAATCTTGATATTGTAGAAATACTTTTCAAATCTGCATTTTCTGTCACAAATAAATCTCATTAACTGCTCCACTCCAAACGGCCACTTCTGTCACTGCAAATTTATATAGGGGCAGCTATACATTATTAACAATCTGTGAAAAGTCACTGGCTAAATGTCACCAAAGCTGAGATATAGCTGCACCTTGGGATTCATATAGCAAACAGTTTAGTATTAATCATCTTGGACCACAAGATGTCTTGACATTTGAGCAGCAACTTTTTCCTCTTTAACTTGCACTGGAATCAGACCTCTATTATCTCAGCCATAATTTTCAGCTTAAACTGTGATAGAAAGTTTTACCTTCTAAATTAAAGTGGTGAAAAAAGTTGATCCATCAAAGACCTTATCACTCATTTAATCAATACTCATCTTCAGCCTTCACTTCCCCCACCAGCCAAACAAATGAGCAAGGGCAGCTATAAATTTCAAGCATCTTTAGAAATGCCGGAAGTGTTCTGAGCTCACTTTCTGTTACATTAACACCTAGGAGAAATGAACTTGCTGACCTGCCCTAAGACATGATGATTGATTTTACTCTGGTGTTTTTTATTTTGATAAAATAAGTAGGTTTCATACTTTTAAATATGCATATGAATCTTATTCTGGTCAAAGTTTAATAATATTATTAGCTCATCAATCTATGGTGCCCACAAGATGTCTAACTTTATTAACAATATTTTACTGAAAATATCTAATACATGATATCATGACTTAATTTTTTAAAGATATATCATTTTAGTTTTTAACTATGGAGCTGGTCACAACAATAATATAAAGAAAATATATTTTTAAACTAATACTGATCATAGAAAATTTTAAAATAGGCAATACAGAAAGTGGTCATCAACAAAGTTCTATCAAACGTAACTTGTGAGAACACATGTGTGCTTCATGTCTTTTGTAATTTTGTTCCATGTGTGGGCAGCAAGCCATGGATGAACAATTATTAGAAACAATTACCTTGATCCCCTATTTCTAATTATCAGGCCTGAGATACATTTAGAGGTAAGCTTTACTTTGTTTCCTGTGTAATTTCATTTTACATTAAGAAGACAACACATAAATAATTGTAGTCACCCCATAAAATTTAAAGATGCAATAAAGAAGAATAATTAGGGACTCGACACTTTGAAAATACCCAGATTGTGCAGCTGAACTCAAGAAATCCTCTGCACAGAGGTGCTAGGAATACAGTTTGCCATTCCATATGCCCCGTGAATACCTGTTCTGTTTTTCACAACTGAAACTTAAAAAAAAAAGAAAAGAAAAATAACTAATGATCAAATTAACTGATTTCTTACAGGTCTCTGTCAGTGGGCTCCTATTCTATTTAAAAATACATGTATGATAAAGTCAGGTATAAGGAGTATAATAAATTTATACATGGAAAAGAAAGGACCACCAGGACACTCTTTGTTGTCGTCCTCACTCTGGACCCGGGCTGACTGAGCAGCCATCATTCGGAGCATTGCCAAAGACCACAGCAGTAAAAGCCAGGAGCTCTGCAAAGTCTACGCCAGTTTCTCTCCCCACAGGGTCACATATCATATCCAGCCAAGTTCATTAGCTGAAAATACTGATGCTCCTCCACCCAAAAAGAAGTACAGTTACACTATGTGCTTGGAAAAGAGGAAAACTGGAATCTTTGGCAAAAAGAACTATGCATATCACAACATAAAATGAGGTGATATTCTAACTATATTTCTATGATCTATCTCTATCTCTTTCTCTGTGTCTGCAAAAAGACTCATGCAAATGAGAATTTTAACTTTGTGTATTACGTATGTATATAAATATATATATAAAAATTATATAGACTTAGAGTTGCCATGAATGACACATTCTATTTTATTTCTGAAACTTTATTTAAATAGTGTTCTGGCATTTATAAAGCACTGCATTTGGGGTTTTCAAATAATTAATTAGTACACTTGTAAATATATATTTAATAAAATAGAAAAATAGTCTTTTGTGAGTGAAATAGGAATAAACTGAGAAAAAAATTAAAGAGTTAGGGAGAGATGGTAAAAGCAAAACATAATTAAATTATAGTAAGTGGTTTGTGAAAGGGATTTATACAAAATCGGATTTCAAGCTATTATAGCGTAAATCAAATTTAGCCTTACTTGGCTCAAAGATGATATAGTTTTTTTTCCTTTAGACTATATTTTAGGTTCCAGGCTTTGTATAAAATTTAGATTCAAAGAAAATAACCTTAGTCACTTTCAATATTGTGATTTTCAGGTTTTTGGTTGTTTCAAAATTATCATCATTCTGAAGCATATTTATATGATATTTAAATGTCTTAAATGAATGGGTTTGTTAATTGTGTGTAGGAATTAAAAACAAAATTTGGAAATCATTATTTTACTGACATAAGAATTATACTTAATATCTTCATGCTTAAATTTACCCATTTGTCATCATCTATTTTTTTTTCACTCCCAAGGGCCCTTTTCTTTTTGCCTATCCTGATCTCAGTCCTTGCTATTCACAGGAAGTTATGCCCTTACTGTTTCCTGAAGTTAAGCCAGCAGTGTTTCCATATCCACTAGCATCATATATTCAGGCCTTTCACTCTAAGGAGAGTCCAAGGATTCCTTGTCTACTACCTTTAGCCATTAAGGTCCTCTTACTCATTGCTTTTGCCTGTAATTTCCCAGTTACTGCTCCCTCAGTCCAAGACAACCGCGTGCCCCTGTAGTTCTTAGTTTAAATTGCTCTAATGAAATGACCAATTCTAATAATTACAGAAGTCAAGACTGTCTTCTAAATCCTGACTTCTTTTTGAGATTTGACGCAATAGATCACTCTCCTCTTGAGAGCTCAATTCTCCCTTCACTTCCATGCTATTCCATTCTAACATTTTACTACTTTTCTTTCACTATTTTAAGCTCAGTCACCCACTTTCTAAATGTGCTTTCATTGAGCTCTAAGATCTGTCCTCTCCTTTTTCATTACCTGTAAGTTGTTGCTAAGTAAGACCACTCCCAGATAAATGTCATTTATCACCAAAATGACAATGAATTAGACCTAAAGTTAGACCTAAATGTTGAGTTTCCACTTAATTATCCCCACCATAGATGGTCTACCGACACCTCAGAATGAACCTAATACCAAGCTGCCCCAACCTCTTCCAATCTATTCAATAGGCTATATGAAAGGATCATTCTTATTTCACTCTGATTGCTCAGGTTCTTCAAGGGAATCTGAAATATTTCTCAAAACTTTGCCCAATTCTACTATATTTACTGTTACTATCCTCTTTCCTAAAACACATTGAACTTTTAACATTTTCCTCAATTTCCTGATCCTCTATTCTGATTTTCATCATCTGCATCTTTTCTTTCTAAATCCTAGATTGTAATAAGTCACTCACTTTCTTTTTGAAAAAAAAAAAAAAAATTCTGTCCCTGAAAATTGATCATGCTAGATTAGATGAATTATGACCAGGGGAAGGACAAACACTAGCATGTTGATTCCCTGTCTTCTAAATACATGTGATTTCACCCCCTAAAATGAAATATATATATTTGAGCTAAATTTATTACAGGTTATTTGACATAATGAATCAGTGTGTATTATCAGTCACATTCTGCTACAGATTCATTCTGAAATGTAACTATTTTTCTAAGATTGTTCCCATCTTCTTATCTATTCTACAGTAAGAATTTCATCAGGTAAATGTAGAGAATATATATATCTCATCCTGGGGAAAGAGAGAGAGAGATTCAGTTTCTTGTCACTTAATGCCCTTCATGTACTGCTTACTGCAGAATAGTGTTTTCTGCAAATTGGAGAATTATTTCTTGCCCTTGACTAGATCCCAAGAGGTAACACTACTGAGATGGGACACAGATGAAATAGACACCAGTGGCTGAATTACAACTTCTGAGACATTTATTAGAGAAGCTGGTAGGAAGAAAGTTAAGAAAAAGAATTATAGGCAAAAAACAAACAAACAAACAAACAAAAATATATTTGCAAATGATAAAAATGATAAGAGGTTAATATCCAAAATATACAAAGAATTCATACAATTGGACATCCAGAAAACAACAAACAAGCCAATTAAAAAGTGGTCAGAGGAACTGAATAGATATTTTTTCCAAAGACCTATAGATGGCCAACAGAAACAGAAAAACCATCACTAACCATCCACAGCACTAACCTTCAGGGAAATGCAAGTTAAAACATCCGTGAGATAATGTCTCATAGCTATCAGAATGGCTATTATCAAAAAGATCTCAAATAGCGAGTGTTGGTGAGGGCAGGTGTGAAGAGGAGATTAAGAGGTACAAACATCCAGCTACAAAATAAATAAGTCATGAAATGTACAGCATGGGGAATATAGTCAATAATAATGTAATACCTCCCTATGGTGATGAATTTGATTAGGAGATACAAACTTCCAATTACATGATAAATAAACACTATGCACAACATGATCAATATAATTCACACTGCTATATGCTATATATGAAAGTTGATAAGAGTCAATATTCAGTTCTCATTACAAGAAGAATTTTTTTCTTTTATTCTGTATCTATATGAGGTGATTGATATTCACTAAACTTATTGCAGTAATCATTTTATGACCTACATAAATCAAATCATTGTGCTGTAAACATTACATATGGCATAATTATGTCAATTATGTCTCGAGAAAACTGGAAGAAAAAATAAAGTCTTTGCCTAATAATTAAAAAAAAAAATTTACATTTTCATTCCATAGGTTGAGAAGCACAGCAAATTCTATTAAAGCAGAAAAGCACCTCTACCATTATTATATATTTAAATAAATGTCTTTCACCATGATACATTCTTAATGTGTGATTGATTTTGATTATTTAATAATTTGCATCTATTAATTATGGTTTTTTTTTTTTTAGCATCTTCATAGTTTGGTTTCCAAAATAGATAGCATCAGAACATACATTAGAAGACTTCCATATTTTATATGCTCTAGATCAAGTTATATGTAGTGGGAAGTGGCTGTTGTAAGCTTGAAATTACTCATATGTAACATTCTCTTGACTTACACTCTTTTTTGGAGATAAGGCTTTAAACTTTTCAATGTATTTCACTTTGATATTCCATTCATGTTATTCTTTTCCTTAAGATGACTGTTAATTCATATTTTTTCCTGACTAATAAACAATTTCAGAGTTTAAAAATATTTATCCTCTTTCTACTTTATTGTTATAGACTTTAGGAGTTCACAGAGCACCAAATACAATAAATAAAAAGGAACTACTCTAAAATATACTACTATAAAAGTTCCATATGTAGGACAGATAAACAAGATTATACTGTATAGCACAGAGAAATATATACAAGATCTTGTGGTAGCTCACAGCGAAAAAACATGTGACAATGAATATATGTATGTTCATGTAAAACTGAAAAATTGTGCTCTACACTGGAATTTGACACAACATTGTAAAATGACCATAACTCAACAAAAAAAAGTTTAAAAAAAAGTTCCAAAATCTGTATATAGAAGAAAATTCTAAACATTTTTAGAAAGAAAGAAACAGGTGTTAAATAATTGCAACCAAGAATAGCATTTAACTTGCCGACACAGCAATTCTATCAGCATTCTGAGGGAAAAATTTCCCAAACTAGAAATATATTCAGTCAAGTGCGATAGTAAGGATGCCTTTAGATGTCAAAGATTTCTTTTTTAAAGACCAATCTCCAAACATCTTTTGTTGTTATTGTTGAAAAAAAGAAAGCATGAGTTCCAGAAACCAGTCCACCTGGCCTCAGATGTCTGAAAAAAGAAGGCACTAGTATGTTAAGATTGTGCAAAATTTTGAGTGGATGATGCAAAATGTAGAAATAACTGTGAAAATAAATGTTTGAGGGAACGGAATTTACCACCCCAAAACACATCTCTTTGGCAAGTTAATTATTTAAAACCTGTTTTTTTCTAAGGAATAGCAGATATGGGGAAAACTCTGAAAACCAAGGAGTCACTCTTTTCTAAAAACATCTGCATTTGTAAGGAAAATCTTCATCTGTAAGGGTGTCTTCCTTTTCTCTACAAGGAGGAAGAGGATGATCAAATCTTTAGAAACTCAATGGAAAAAGCAAGGAATTTTTTTCTTTTAATGACTGAGTAGTATTCCATTGTATATAAAAAAAGAATAAAGTAATGCCATTTGCAGTAACATGGATGGACCTGGAGATTGTCATTCTAAGTGAAGTAAGCCAGAAAGAGAAAGAAAAATACCATACGATATTACTCATTTGTGGAATCTTAAAAAAAAAAGAAAGAAAGATAAAAAGAAAGAAAAAAAGAAAGAAAGAAAGAAAGAAAGAAAGAAAGAAAGAAAGAAAGAAAGAAAGGGAAAAAAAGGGTATTATGAACTCATCTACCAAACAGAAACAGACTCACAGACAGTAAACAACCTTATGGTTACTGGCAAAAGTGGGTGGGAAGGGATAAATTTGGGAGTTTGAGATTTATAAATGTTAGCCATTATATATAAAAATAGATTAAAAAAATTCTGCTGTATATCACGGGGAACAATGTTCAATATCTTGTAATGACCTTTAATGAATAGAATATGAAAAAGAATATATATATATGCATGACTGGGACATTGTACACCAGAAATTGACACATTGTAACTGACTGTACTTCAGTTAAAAAAAAAGTACAGAAAACTGCTAATTACCTTCAAAATGTACTCTATAAAAAGGTTCCCTAGAGTGTAGAGGTAGGAAAAGATCAAAATAAATACTTTATCTAAATAGTTAAATTTGTAACTTTATACTACTCTTGTGCGACACCACTCCTTTCTCAGTGTCTTCTATCCCTATTTGTGGCACCACCTCACCCAGCCCTCCAGCTAGAACTGTAATTATTGTGGGCTTAGATTGACTGCCAAGCTGGTGATCATGTTTTCCCCAATCTATATTGCCAGAAGAAATCACTTCTTTTGTCTATTGTAATCAGTTATGTAAAAAGCATGTCTTTTTCCCATAGTCCCTGCCTGTGCTTTCCACACCCTCTTCCTACTGAAGGGAACCAAAATTTGCCACCCCTCTTTAAGCTGATTATTTTTGAGACACAGCAGACACAGGGAAAGCTCTGAAAACTGAGTAGAATTTACCCTGTTGTAAGAGTCATTTGTATTTATAATGGAACTCTCCATTTGTAAGGGTGTCTTCCTCTCTTACCTAGAAGAGAAGGATGACTACATCTCTAGAAGCTCTTGTCAATGGAGAAAGCTTGACTGAGATCTACGTAACAACTTACCCTTGTTCCTTGTCTCCTGTGTTTCCCTTGGTAACTTTCCATTAGTAAGCTTTCCCCCAACAGCCTTCTTTTGACTTTACCTGAAGATGATATTAAAGGGGATGGCTTGGGCCATTTAGGAGAGTTACTAGGTTTTCCTGGGTCTCTTCCACATACACAGGAAGTATACATGCTATTCAACTTCTTTTTGTTTTTCTACTGTTAATCTGTCTTTTATTACAGTAGCAGTCTCAGCCAAGAGCCTAGAAAAATAGATGGAAAATTATTTTTCCTTCTCTACACCACACACTGGAGTATAACTTCTCTGTGGATAAAGACTGTTTTATATTCACTCTATATTCTTCATAGCACCTATTCAATTATTTCCCACACAGACTTCTTATAAAATTGTTGAGTAGATGAATAAATGAATAAATAATGAACTAAGAAAATAGTATTATAATGGCATTGAGTCAACTTTTTGTTCCATCCATGACTATTGTTGTCATGTTACATGCATCGTGTTATACACAGGGGATCTCAAAAACAATAACGTATGTTATTATTAGAGGAGAACCCACACTATTTCTCTGGAATTAGCAAAAATGTGAATGCTCGTATTTTAATATAGCCTTCATGCATTTACTTATTTCATTTTTTAAAAACAAAATAAAATAAATTGGCTTATTTCAGTTTGAAACATACATAAGTGAACCTTCCCAAATGGGATTAAAAATAATAGCAGGTGTAACAGAAATGTGGTTACTGCCTATGTAGCAATCTGATCTTATTTTACAGCTTAGTCTGTCTGAGATACTGGGAGTTGCAAAGGGATTTAAGAAATTTGAATAGGTATGAACTGTACTGAATATTTGCTGTATCTGAAAAGCAGGAAATTCACTGTTAGGTGTAAGAGAGAGAGAGGGAGAGAGAGGGAGAGAGATTTGAGAGAGGGAAAATGAGGAAAGAGAGAGAAAGCACAGGGGATACGTATAAGGGTTCTGTGGAATTCATTGGCTGAAGGGTTCTGGACCAGCACTGTGAGTAGAGAACAGGTGAAGATGAGAAAAGGGGTTTGAGACATGATGGTGTGTGTGATGGAATGGGTCTCTAATGTTCTATAAGAGACATAATTAAGTGTTGCAATTCCTTTTTGATTATGTATGAGTCCTGGTCCATACGTTTTTATAAATGTGGTTCTCTGCAGTCTTGGTCATTTGGGCCTAGGGATTTCTAAAGTTACATGTGCTATATTTGTTTTAAAGTGTCATTTATCTTGGTTTTACTTCCTTTTAGAATGCTGAGTGTAGGAGTGAGGAACACCTTCAATATCAGGATTGCACATTAATAGGGAAAAGTGTTATTTATACTGAAATAGTCAGATTCACAAACTGTTATTGAATCTTGTGGTATTTAATCTCGCACACTGGCCAAGACAGCCCTAACATTCCCTTCAACTTGACTAAACTTCACACAGACCTTTTCCTGACTCTCACCCCCTGGACCCCCTGTTCTCACAGCATTTCCTTTAGAAAACCTGTCACTGTCAAATTCTTCTTTTGACCCTTGGAAATATACATCTTTTTGAAAGCCTCTTGTCAGTTTCACAACGAGGGATGTCTTTCTCAAGGACCTAGGTTCTGGCCCTTTGAAATGCAATCAAGGAAGACAGCTCCTCAGCAAGTGTCTGGAAGGGCAGGAGCCCAACATAAGGGGCTGCTTGTTCCAAGTTGTAAACCACTTCCTGTCAAAAAGCAAGCTTACTTTTTCCCCTGGATAAGGTCTAGGAGTCCCCCCTCCCCAACTGTGAAATGTTCTCATGCCCTTAATTTCAGAGGAATTGAGCTCAGACTAGTTCTGGCCTCTCCTCCCTCTTGCGATAGCCTTGAATGAAGTCTGCTCTGCCTGTTTAACTCCACCCAGTGAAACTTTTGCTATGACAATACCAGGTGGCCAATACGTGAAGACAACATGTAAGGAAGTAAACAGAAATGAAGCGTTAGTGAAAGTCACAGAAACTTACTGTGTTGTGTTTGACATGTTTGCCATTATTGTATTCACACAGCTTTAATTGTTCAACTTCAAAATATTGGGCGGGAGAAAATTCATATTCCCTGATTTTTCTACATCAAATTTAGTATCTTCTGAGCCCCCAGCTGATCACCCAGCAGGAAATTCAACATTGCTTGTTCTGGGGACTCCTCCTCACTCACCCATGGGCTCATCCAAGAATCTTGGGCTTGACGGTGCCAGAAAACGGGCCAAGAGCTAAATGTATGTCACAGGCAGGAGGCAGTACTTTTGTTCCCAGAGCTCAGGTCCATGCTTTTTTTTTTCTTCTCTCCAAATCTGCTACCTGAGGTGTATTCTGGGCTACCTACCACTCTCAGTAATTTCTCCCCGCCACCAGCATCCATCCTCCACCCCCATCCAAAATGAGCCCTGGACTCTGCCCCTGGGAGCCATTCCTCCTCACAGCATTGACAGAACTCAACACTCATCCCAAGACTACTGCTTCGTCCTCCCCCAGAGAAAAGGAACTTTCCTCCGCCTCCATCCTCTCAGGGCTGGAAACTGTTCCTCAATTTCACTCTTGTTTTCGGTTCTAAAACTAAAGAAATCTATTTATGTCTTTCCCTGGCGGAGGGCCAGGAAAGATACAAGGTCAGACAATCCTTTTGAAACAGCATGTGGGCGTCTTTTTCTAGGTGTGAGGAAGGAGTTTCAAGCTGGTAAACAGATTATGCATTTTAGTAATGATAGTAACGGTAAATATCCATGTGACGCTTGTGTGGCAAACATTATCTGAAGGCTTCTCAGATACATATCATGATCATAATTGGACATTTTTTTTTTTAAAAAGTAAGTTCAGAAACTGAGGCAGTTCACCACATTAGAATATGGACACTAATATCTTTATACTCACTGTTTAGAAAGTAAATATGCACACATCTGGAAATAACATCTGGGCGGAGTAGGTGGAATGAAACATGATAATAAAAATAATTTAGGACCACCTCACTAGTGTGCACTCAAATGGATATGTGCAAATCTATCAAGGAGAAATTTTGTATCTTTAAATTAAGGACAATTACTTTATTGAATTCTTAGAAGAGAGTAAGGGAGTGTGGTGTTTTATTATTGAACTAATCTGTTTTTTAGATGACATCTGAGTTCCCTTGAAGGAAAGCTATTTAGTAGCCTTACCTTCCAGAGGTTTTCAAAAATATATATTTAGTTTTGTTAGATTTTGTTTTTGAACAGTGTTCCCCTTGTAACTGATGCTCTGGTCCCCGTTGGCCACTCCCTGGCCTATGTCCCCTGTAACCGTCATCTTACTCAGCAGTAACGCAGAAGCATCCGTGCATGACAGACTCCCACATCTCATTCACATTAGTCTATCCCGCAGGAAGCAGCATCTTTTTTTGGGTACACACAGCCTTTTTCTGCCATGTACTCTGCATGCCTCGATGACTTTGAAAACGAAACTTTCTTCCTCCTCTCCTAGACTAGGATTCTAATTTGGGTATAATGGGATGTGAACCTCCCCTTAAGCCTTTTAAAATATTCAAGGGAGGCATAAAAAGAAATAGCAGAGAGACATTCACTTTTTATTACTCTGTCTGATGAGGATATTGTATTACACACATGCTAATGTAAATTCTTCTAAAATATAAAATTTCCACCCTTTTATTCTCTCATTGTTCCCTTTCCACAATCAATTTGGATTCCTGAGACCTTACACAACAGAACTAAATAGCTTTTTCGAAACTGATGTGCCCTGGTCTTTTGAATTCAGTAACTGCTTCACTAGATCAGAGCTGTAAGTAACAAATTTCTCTTTGTGACTCTTCCTGACAACAAGAGAAAACATTAATTTAACTTCCCTGGGTGAACTTGAATCGAGGCCTGAAAAGTAGAAAAATAACCTAAACTATTTACTTTCTACCACCTGCCCAGTAACTCTCACAGGGGAAAGAAATATTGCCAGGATTCTAAAACTTAGCTGAAAGAAAAGCTGTCATATTTAGAAAAAGTTATAATATATGACACTAAAATTTAGAAATATTCATTTTCAGCTTCTAAGGGCTTCTGTCTTTATATTTAGTCTTGCTCTTCTTAAAGTTATATTCAGGGGAGTCTTTTAACTTAAGAATTAATTGCACCCTTCTTATTATAAGTAAAAAATATGGAACATGTGTTTCAATCATTTCTGCAAAACAACTTAAAAATGGTAGGATTTCAGGTTCAAGATATTATTATTAGATCCGTCATTCTCCTGATAAACTCCTATAGGCCCTTCTCAGCCACCACACAGATAAGTATTTCACAGGAATCCAGGACAGAGGAGTCACTGAAACAATGATTTTGATGGGACATATATGAGATGGAAGATCCAGATTAATTATGTTGACCATAGAGACCACACAGTGGAACTGAGTTATGATAATCCTAACTCCTTCATCATGTGAACAGATGCTAAGAAGCAACATATTCAATTACTATTTGAATACATTATCTCATTCTCTGTCCCTAATAAAATATCTGTTGGCACAGTTTCAAAATGACTTGAAACTGTGACGTACTCCTGCCAGGAACTATAGAAGTTTTAAAAGTCATTGTCTAAACCAACAACATAACACCATTTGCAGCAACATGGAAGTTCCTGGAGAATGTCATTCTAAGTGAAGTAAGCCAGAAAGAGAAAGAAAAATACCATATGAGATCGCTCATATGTGGAATTGAAAACAAAACAAAACAAAACAAAACATAAATACAAAACAGAAACAGACTCATAGGCATAGAATACAAACTTGTGGTTGCCAAGGGGGTGGGGGGGTGGGTGGGAAGGGACAGACTGGAATTTCAAAATGTAGCATAGATAAACAAGATTATACTGTATAGCACAGGGAAATATATACAAGATCTTGTGGTAGCTCACAGCGAAAAAAAAACGGGACAATGAATATATGTATGTTCATGTATAACTGAAAAATTGTGCTGTACACTGGAATTTGACACAACATTGTAAAATGACTATACCTCAATTTAAAAATGTTAAATAAATAAATAAGTAAATGTTAAAAAATAAATAAATTAATTAATTAAAAAATTAGAATAAGTGAAAAAAAAAGTCATTGTCTAGATCTTTTGCCTCTAACAAGGAAATGCCTCTAATGGGGAAGTACTTTTGCTGATAATTAGAGTGAGTTACGCTTATACCTACTTACACTAGTCATGATAAAGCTATTTCTTCAGGAGCTTTAAAAATAAATCAGCCTCTCTTTGATATAACATTTGCTGATAAGTTCAGAAATAACGGGAGGTAATCATTTTTATGATATTGATTTTTGATGCTGGTTTTAAGGATGCCTGATAGAGTATATCTGTATGCCCGTCCCTAAGATCACACCCATACAATGCTGCAAAAATACGACCAACATTAGGAGAAAGTAACAGCTAAATAATAGAGAACTGTACTTTACCCTAGTCTTAAAAGTCATCTATTTTTAATGCAATTGGCCTGTAAACGAAGTCACAAATATATGTTCTAATTCTTGCTACACTATACGGACTTAAACAGATGTATTGAAATGTAACTAACAGAAAACAATGAAGCAGCTCATAGGCTTCAAAGACCAAAAAACTTGTCAAAAAATTATATATGTGGTGGTGATATTTTTCACAAGTGATAGAGGAATGTCCTACCAAAGTTGCATAGAAGTTTATGAATTTCATTAAATATTTAAAATCTATTCTGAGTGGTATCATGCAATTGTCAATGTCTTTTACTAGCAGAGAGGAACAGCAGTACAGGCATCTTTGGGACTCGACCTTTTTTATTTTTATTTTTTAAAATGTAGGAAACAAAAATGGGACACTTTTATTCATAACTCAAAAGTAACATTAAGCAGGTAGAGTAAGAGATTAAATATAAAATACAGCTCCCCACCCCAGTCCTATTTCCCTAAGGCCTCATGGTCAAGTGGAACCTCTGCAGAGAACACCTGGACCACAGAGGATGGGTCAGAGACACCTCCTCTGTCTGGACTCCTGTTGTGTCTTCGGTCACCTCTCCTCTTGCTCTTGGGTGGACCTTGAATGAAACATCAGTTCTCCCTGATTGGTTGTCCCATCAAATCCTGGCCATTGAATCCCTCCATAGCAGCCTGGGACTCCTTGAATGTTTCATGCTCGATTGAAGTATACCCTGTCAGATATCCTGTTCACCTGTCCAGGTTGAGGTGGATGTTTTTTATTTTCCCCTTCTCTGCAAATTTATTGTTATGTCTTCTTCTTTGGCTTCCTCATGGACTCCAGTGACAAAGAGAATCCAGCCTTCAACAGAGCACTGTGGTCTGGGTTCATGGCCATCCTGCTCCATGCTGTCATAATCCTCACGTATCCATGCTCAAGATCTGTTTTTGGAGCCAAAGCTGTGACCCTTCCATTTCTTTGCTTTGTCTTTCAGTTTGTGGATGCTCTCCTCCCCATCCGAATCCGTGGTGAAATCCTTGCCCTTAGCCTCATGAAGATCCAACATGTCTGTCATCTTGCCTTCACTCTCTTGACCTTTATAGCGGAGGGGAGCTGATACATCATGCAGAGAATTGTTCCAAAGGTGCTCTGACAAGACAGAATGTCCCTATATCTTTTGGATTCTACTTACTAATATTTCAATTTGGCAAACTGTGTTCATTTTTTTTTCTTATATAAGGTAAGGAATTTAAGGACCCTATTTAATAAGTTCAAGCTCTCTACTTATATTGAGAAAGCACAATCACTGTCAGGAAAATGAAAGTCCTCTAGACTCAGCTAGAAACTAAAAGCCAGTTCATATTGTTTCAAGAAACAGAAGAAGTTTCCACACCTTGAAAGGATAGGGAATACTCTTTATCCCAGATTCCTGGTCTCATATTTTACTATTCTCTTCAATATACAAAGACACTCTTAATTGCCTAAAGAACAGACATTTCTTGGTTCATCTTATTTTCTCTTGCTTGCACAGAAACTGCCTTCTTAAAAGTCTTCTTTTTTTTTTAATCTGTTATGTGTCTTCCATTTCCAGTGCACACACACTCATAACACACACAAGCACAAATACATATATACAGTGACAATATTGTATAATTTATTTGAATATATATATTTTCCTTGAAAAAAAAGAAAACTTCTAAGCTTTAGTATTTTTTTCCCAAATGCCATTTATGCACATGCTTTCCCATGCAGATTTCATTTTAAGAATCTCCATTGTCTGTCATGTTGATGACACGCCCCCTCTGACCTGACGCCATGCTTAAATTCTTAGTAACCTACTTCTCTCCACACATGTCAAAATCAACATAGCCACAAATAATTTCATTGTTTTCTTCCTAGAAAATCCCTATACCTTATATGAATTTTAATTAGTGACAGCATCATTTTTGTAGTAATAAAAATTGAAATAGTAAACCTTTTTTGACTCATTTTCTTTAATCTTAGATTTCAGTCTGATTCCAAGCCATGTAAGTCTGCATTCAAAACGTCTTAGGCTCCTCCCCTTCCCTTATACTCCCACACTGGGCTCTTCTAATTATACATTATCTCTATATGTTCACTAGAATGTTATCTAAATATTTTACTGCTCTCTTCCCGGACTTCAATTCTTTCTGAATGCTGTGGCATAGTAAATCCTGCTCAACAGATTATATGCATGATTTGAATCTTTTATAGAGGAGCTTATGGAATTAATTACACAGTCCTCAATCTATTCTACTAAGACCCTTACCTGCAGTATGGTCTGTGATTTGGAAAGTTATTTAACTATTTAATGCCTCAATCCCCTTACCCATAAAATGGGAATAATGGTACAGAAGTTTTACTCATGTTAGAATTAAATGATATATACTATACAGGATAAGTACTTGATGAATAATACTTTATTTTTATTGACATTTCTGACTCTACTTTTCAAAATGATTTAAAATAATTTACATTTTAATTTTTTTTAATAATGTTCACATGAAAAACTTCTACCATATGGAAAAGTTGGAAAAACAGCACAATGCATACCAGAGAACCCATCAGAAGACCATAATTGTTAACATTTTGCTATTTGTCTTTTGGATACTAATGTGTAAATGTATACTTTCTAAACATTTTCAAAATAAGTTAGAAATTTTTGACACTTTAATTATTCCCAACACACATATCTTAAAATTAGGATGTTCTTCATATTGTCTGGACCACTGTCATACCTAAGAATATTAATCATAAAAAGGTTCACATGTTTATTCAAATCCTCCCAACTATTCCTTTAATGCATTTCATAAGTGCTTTTGTTTTTAGTTTAGTTTAGTTTTTAAGCAAGATGCAATCAGTTTTCCTGCCTTGCATTTGGTTATTAGAAATGTTCTCTCTCCTTTAATCTAAAAGAGCCTCAATTTTTTTTAATTCACAAATTGCTTTATAAAATCTCTTATAGTGTGTATTTACTTATTGTTAACTTAGTTTTTCTAAACTCTGTATTTCTGCTGAATTAGAAATTAGATGTAAAGGATGGATTAAATCATGTTAGCCATTTTTGATTAGAAACATTCATGAGTTCTTCAGATAGCATCACATTAAAGTGTGTCTGATGTCTCACAAATAGTAATGCCAAATTCGAATGATGGCTTACGCGGATGACCTCCAAATCTTTACCTTGCAAAAATATAGTTTGTTAACTCCCCTTATGATTAGCAAATTGTGTGACAGGTGATACTTTTACAGTGTGGGAAAAATATTTCTCCTAAAGGTTTTAGCATCCTTTCTCCTAAAGGTCTTCAAAAATCAATTATTTAATCAGAAGTTGTAAATTAGTAATTTTCACTGAAGTATTTTGATTTAAAACATTTTGTTAGTTTCAGGTGTATAGCAAAATTATTCAGTTATATTATATGTTTCTTACTCTTTTTCATTATAGGTTACTGCAAGATATTGAATATAGTTCCCTGTGCTCTACAGTAAATCTTTGTTTTTTAATCTATTTTACATATAATAGTTTGTATCTGTTAATCCCATACTCCTTATTTATCTCCCCTTTCCCCTTTGGTAACCCATAAGTTTGTTTTCTATGTCTGTGAGTCTGTTTTGTTTTGTAAATAAGTTCATTTGTATTATGTTTAGATTGCACATTTAAGTGATATCATACAGTATGTGTCTTTCCCTGACTTACTTCACTAAGTATAATGTTCCCTAGGTCTATCCATGTTGCTGCAAATGGCAATATTTCATTTTTTTTTTTTTGATTGAGTAAAATTTCATTGTGTGTATATGCATATGTATACAAACATACCACCTTAAGCCAATTGTCTGTTGATGGGCACTTGTGTTCTTTTCATGTCTTGGGTATTATAAATAGTGCTACTATAAATGTTGATGTGCATGTATCTTTTTGAATTAGAGTTTTTGTCTTTTCTAGATATATACCCAGAAATGGATTTCTGGATCATGTGGTGACTCTATTTTTAATTTTTTAAGGAACCTCCATACTTTTCCCCATAGTGGCTGCACCAATTTACTTTCCCATCAACAGTATAGGAGAGTTCCCTTTTCTCCACACCAACTCCAGCATTTATCATTTGTGGACTTTTTAATGATGCCATTCTGACTGGTAGGAAGTGATACCTCATTGTGGTTCCTATTTGCATTTCTCTGATGATCAGTGATATTGAGCATCTTTGCATGTGCCTGTTGGCCATCTTTATGTCTTCTATGGAGAAATATCTTTTTAGGGCTTTTGCCCATTTTTTGATTGATTTTTTTTTCAATACTGAGTTGTATGAGCTGTTTGCATATTTTGTATGTTAACCTCTTGTCAATTGCATCCTTTACAAATGTTTTCTCCCATTCCATAGGTTGTCTTTTAATTTTGTTAATGATTTCTTTTGCTGTGCAAAGCTTTCAAGTTTGATTATGCCCCATTTGTTTATTTTTGCTTATATTTCTTTTGCCTTGGGAGACTGATCTAAGAAAACATTGCTGTGATTTATGTCAAAGAATGCCCTACCTATGTTCTTTTAGGAGTTTATGGTGTCATGTCTTATATTTGGGTCTTTAAACCATTTTGTGTTTATTTTTGTTATGTGGTGTGAGGGAGTGTTCTAACTTCATTGATTCGTATTAAGCTGTCCAGTTTTCCCGATACCATTTTTTTGAAGAAACTCATTTCCCCACTGTATATTCTTGCCCCCTTGTTTTGTATTAATTGACTGTAGGTGTGTGGGTTTATTTCTGGGGTTCCTATTCTGTTCCATTCAAATTCTGTCATAATTAAATGATTTTTCCCCTCATCAACTGGGAATGAGCTACTATTTCCCTTAAAAAGGCAATGTAAATAATTAACTATTCCCTTTTAATTAAAATATTAATCATAAGGAGTCAAAATAAAAATCATTTCCAGAGGTAGTAATGAAAATTTTCTCTCATTTTTTGGGTTTTTTTCAGTAACACTAAGAAGTCATGGATTTTTCTCTTTACTATTTGATAATCACATATAGTCATTATTTTTTCTGATGCTCACATTACACATATTAAACCAGTGGTTTCATTCAGGCTGGCCCCTATGTCCTTTCCATACATCTGGACTTTGAGTATCAAAAAGAGAAAATTTAATATTCATGCATTGCCTTTTGTTCTTAAAACATATTCCACTAAATACACGCAATAGGAATACTCATGTGAAAGTAATATTTCTGTAGTATTCTTATAAACTCAGAACAAATTCAAATTATTTGTTTAGCTTATTTCCAAGTTGACATTTTAAAAATATCTCTTTGGTTTCTTTTATGTCACTCACAGGGCAGAAATTTTGCCCCAGTTGTAGCAGGTCAAGAATATTGGAAGCCGAATTGACCCAGTCCCCACTTCTTTATAGGGTGGAGTTTTTGCATTCAGAGAAAACCAGAGGTCATCATCTTCAACCAGTGCCTCGAGCAATGGCTCAGAGATTTTGCCCAAAAAGAGAGATGGTCCATAAAACCAAATTTCTGCCCTCTCTCTAAGGAACTGATTTTATTTGAAATAGAATGTGGGAAAGTTCAAGCCTAAAGGCAAACTTGAAAATAATGGATATGAAGGGGTAAGCATTTAAAAGGAGGCTGCTCAAATACATACATGAGCAGACCAGACCTGAGGTCAGTTAGCTTATTGGAGAGAACCAGAAAAGGAGACAGTCAGAACAGAAGAGCCCCGGGGCGTGGGCTTCAGAGCAAACCTCAAAAACTGTTCAAAAACAAGCAGAAAATAGAGGAGATTCAGCCTTGAAAGAAGATGATTGCACTGAATGAGATTTCTTATTGTGTGTCTATGGCCTGACAGCAAAACTGCATGCTGCTCTGTGTATCCACCAAAGATGATGATCATGTAAGACAGTTTGGAAAAAACATAACAGATAACGTTGCCAGCAGAACTACACTACAATAAATGGTTAAAAAATATATCAGGTGAGGAGAAATGATTCTGCAGGAAAAGTGTAATCCACGTTAAAAAAGCATCACATAAGACAAATATGCAGATAAATAGAAAAACTATGTATTTTTTCTTTTTACTTCTTTAAAAGACATGATTCTCTAAAGTAAAAATTATAACACGTTATGTAGGGATATATACATTATCTCTCTCTATATATATTATATATAATATAGACAGATAATCTCTCTCTATATATATATATAAGCAATAACTTTTATATAGAGACAATAGATTTTATACAGATTCAGACATCTGATAGGGGTAGGGAAATAGAGTATGACAAGATTTTTACCTTTTATAGAAAGTGTTACAATATTAATTTTAGGTCAGCTGGGATACGATAAAAATTCATTCACTAGAGAAACAATAAAAAGTGTAATGCAAAGTTATAGTCAATAAAATAATTAAAATGAAACACTAAAAATCTTCCAATAACAAAAAGACAGAAAAGGATGACAAGGAGATCAAAACTGGATGGAATAAAAAAAAAAACAACTAATAATACAGTAGACTCAAATCCAACCATAAAGACAGAAGATTCTCAAGCTGGATAAAAACAGCTCTATCTAATAAAGAGATGCACTTGAGGTATAAAGACACAGGTAAGTTGAAAGCAAAAGTGAAAGGAAAGAAAAACACATCATTCAAACAAGAAGCCTAAGAAATTTGGAGTTGCTATATTAATATCTGACAAAAAAGAGTTCAAGATAAGAAATACTACCAGAGATAAAGGAATTTATAATGGTATCAAAAGCAATGCATTAAGAAAAGATAGCAATCCTAGACACAAATGCACCTAAAAATAGAGAATCAAATAAACAATCGTAGTTGGAAATGTTAAAGTTTGCTTTTAAGTATTTGATAAGCCAACTTGAAAATTCAATAATGGCATAAAAGGTATGAATTAAACTATCAACTGCCCTGATTTAATTTACTGACACAAAACATACATTCAGTAACTTCATAATACACAAGTGCTTACCAAACAGTAACCAAAGGAGTCAAGGTGATAGACCATAGAATGTGTCTCAGTCAATTACAAGACATTGAAATCTTATAGAGTACATTTCAAAACACAATAAGCTAAAAAAAAAAAAACAGTTAAAATAATACATTTAAAGTAGTCACATATATTTGGGTATTAAGTGGTACACTTCTAAATCGCACTGGTGTAAAATAAAAACATCACAGGGAAATTAGACAATGCTTTTCACTTAATAAAAATACAAAATGCATAAGAAGCTGCTAAAGTACTGTTTACAAAAAATATATAGCTTTGAAAACTTTTATTGGATAATAAGAAAAAATTAAATCAATTACTTAAATTTCATTCTAAGAAACTAGGGGAAAAAAAAAACCCTAAACTATAATAGAGTAAATAAAAATAAGCAAAAGAATTCTATAAAAAACACATAATAGAAAAAATTACAAATGCAAGAGTTGAAAAGATGAATAAAACTAATAAAATAAACCTCTGGAAAGACTGATCAGATAAAAATGATAGAAAACAAATATTAACAATTTCATAAATAATGAAAAATTCTACAAACATTGCAAGAACTATAATAAAATATTAAGAACAACTTTATTCTAAAAATCTGGCCAAGTTTGATAAAATGAACTAATTCTTAGAAAAACAGAATTTCCAAAAATAAAGACAAAATGATATAGTAAATCTGAATAGTTCTAATATATAGTAAAGAAATTCATTTCATGGGCAAGTTCTATTAAACATTTAAAGTAGAAATAAACTAATTCTATATATAGTCACTCAGGAAATAAGAGAAAATTAACATATTCCAGGTAACAGTAAATGGCCCACCTAACCCTGATATCAAAACCTGACAAAGATATTTTAAGAAAAGATATTTGCATACCAATATTTCTCATGAAAATGGTTGCAAAAATCCTTAGCATATTAGAAAATTGAATCAAGCAATTTGTTACAAGGACAATACAATCTAATCAATAGTGCTTATCCCAGGAATTTATGATATTTTAAAACCTTTGAAGATGATGCAACTTATATATTAAAATAAGAAAATACAAATTTCATTTTATCACCCCAACAAATAAGTAAAAAAATTGAAGACAAGAATTGAAAGTCATTCATGATAAAAAACTCTGCAAATTACAAAAAGAAAAAAAAACTTTCTTGTTCAACTCTTTTATACCACTTTATTGAAATAGATTTCATATACAAAAAAGCTGTATATAATTAGTGTATACAACTTGGTGAGTTTTAAGTGTACATCCATGAAATCATCACCTCAGTCTATGCCATAAACATATCCATTCACTTCAAAAGTTCCCTCCTACTTTCTTTATTATGTTCTATTATTATTATGTGATAAAAGCCCAACATATGTTTCCTACTAACCAAACTTTTAAATACACCATATTATTAGCTATAAACACTATGCTGTAGATCTCTGGGGTTCATTCATTTTGTACAGATGAAACTTTGGATTCTTTGACTAATAGCTCCCTGCTTCCTCCTCCCCCTCAGCTCCTGGCACCCACCATCCTACTCTCTGCTTCTATGAGTCTGCGTGTTTTAGATTCCTCATCTAAGTGGTATATTGTAGTATTTGTTCTTCTGGGTCTGGCTCATTTCACTTGGCATAATGTCCTCCAGTTTCATCCATGTTATTGGAAATGGCAAGATTTCCTTCTTTTTTAAGATCAAATACTATTTCATTGTATGCATATACAACATTTTCTTTATTCAGTCATCCATCGATAAACATTTAGGTTGCTTTCATGTCCTGACATTGGGAATGTCGCTGGGGGGAACATGGGGTTGTAGATATCCCTGTGAGATCCTGATTTCAGCTCCCACCAATATCTACCTAGAAGTGAGATCACTGGATCTTATGGTAGTTCTATTTTTAACTTTTGAGGAATATCCTTACTGTTTTGCATAGTAGCATAGTTCATAATGGAATATTGAAAATATGCCACTTAAGATCAAGAACAGGGCAAGGAGATCCATTCTCCATCTTTTATTCAAAATTTTATCGAAGGCTTAGCTGGTATAAATCATGAAGTTTGGATAGAAAAGAAGTTAAAATGTCTCCATCCACAGGGAACAAGATTTTCTTTATAGAAAACCTATGAATTTACAGAACAACTATGACAGCTCATACATAAACGTAGTCATTTTTTAAGACATAGCTCCCATACATAAAATTCAGTTTAATTTCTGTATATAAAGGAAAAATGTGAAAATAAAATTTAAGAAAATACATATGAATCAAATCTTCAAAAATCACAAAATAAATACGAATTGATTTAAGAAAAATGTGAACTAATTCTATGTTAGAAAGTGCAGAGTGCTAATGAAAGTAATTTTTAAAAATCCAAATAAAAGAAATTTTGCCATATTTATTGATCAGAAGGATCCAATTTTTTAAAATTTCCATTTTTCACAAATTGATTTAAATATTCAACACACCCTGATGTTAATTTCAGCATTTAACAAGTGGAAATTGGCAAGCAGATTCTAAAATTTATGTGAAAAAGCAAAAGATTTCTGAAAATTTATCACAGTGTTGGAAGACATACATTTGCTAATTTATGATTTATTATAGAGTAGGTACTATCACTGAGATAATGAGATGTAATAAGGAGGGAGAAATAGCTATTGTAACAGAATAGAGAGACGAGAAATAGACCCACACTTCTATGGTCAACTGCGTTTTTTGGTTTTTTTTTGTTACAACAAAGATGCCAAAGTAATTCAACAATAAAATAAAGCCTTGTCACTGAATTGTGCTGCAACAATTGAATACCATAATGCAGGAAAAAATGAACCTTGAATCCTAACTCACATCACATGCAAAAAGTAACTCAACATTTTACAGATGTAAAGATGAATTTTCTAATGAAAATGCAAATAATGTCTCCATGACTTAATGATTGGCAAATACTCTTTACATCATGAAGAGCATATACATTAAATTTTTAAAAAATTAACAAATAATGATAAAATTAAAATCTTCTTTTCCTTAAAGTATATACTACATAAAATTGATAGAAAAGACATGGATGGGAAAATATTATAAAAACATACTGACAGAAGAATTATATCTAGAGTTATATTTATGTATCTCCTAAGTGATAAAGTGATAAAAAGACAATGTATTTTTTTAAATGAGAAGACTTGAATAGCAACATCATAATTATTCAAAAGCCTTACAAATTTATATCAGTCAATGACAGTAAAATTTGAAATCATCATGCTCTGACTTTTTTCTGTGGAAAATTTATTGGTGTTCTAAGTCCGAAAGTAAAAAGGTAGTAGCTGAAAATTAACATAAAAAATAGATTTCTTTCAATACTAGATTTATCTTTCAAAAATACAATGAAAGATTTACATTGTACATACAATACCTTTAAAATACAATAGTAGATTCATCTTTCAGAAATACAACGTTATTACAATGTTCCATTTTGTTGGATTCAATTTGGTATTTCTAACAATTTGAGAATGGAGTGCTCATCAGCTAACTACTAGAGTAAAACGCAGTAAAGCTTTTACCCTTATGGCATTGGTCACAAAATGAATTTTTTTTCCTCCTCAACTGTGAATTCAGAACATTGTATGTGATTCAACATCACCTAGATAAGAAGGGATTCTTTACCTTCCAAGGTAATTTCACTTCAAACATTCTTGGACCATTTTTACACATTTTAAAAGAAAGAAATGTGTCTGAAAGGTAGAACAGCTCCCAAGGATGGATGTTTTTATAAGTAGAGAAAAAAAGTGAGTATCACACAGTCTTTCTACATAGCTAGAGCAGAGTGGGGCCTGCAGTACCAGTCTTTCATTTTGTTCTATAAACAAAAGGACAAGAATGTACTTCATCAGTGTGCTCAGTGTGGGACAATTACTGTGAAGGTATATAAGCACACACATATAGTTATGTAAAATAACATTACAAACTGTAAAATGTAAACTTAAAAGAAAATGTAAATGAATCATTATACACACACACACACACACACACATATACACAAGTTTACTTAAATTGATCAATTTAGGTAATCAGTTCAGAATGTTATCAAGGTCAAAGTCAGCTGTTTAAGTGAAATATTTGAACAGGTCTGGACAAATGCATCACCTCAAGGAACACCTGTGAGTAAGTATGTCCATGTCAGAATTGTTTCCAAAGTTCTCTCTGTTGAAATCTGGGTTCATTCACGTTTATACCTTTAAGGTCCATGCAAACACAAAATCAGAAAGGGCATTCATTATTCACTTATTTATTTCGTAAACTTTGATTAAATATTTAATGCTATATTCTGTACTGTGCACCATAGAGATGGACATAAATATTTAAACAGATAAGTTCAAACATTCCAGTACAGAAACTTTTGAAAGGTTACTAACCAGCTCTATGGGGAATAGATGTTTCTGGGAGTCACAAAGTCCCTAATGGCTAAAGCAATGCCTAAGCAAGTCTTGAAGGAAAAATATTTTACTCATAGATAAAACAGGGAGAGGAAGAAAACATGTTATTATTTGTTAATATGAAATACATGATTAAGTAATACTGTGATTAAACCATTTTTTCACTCTTCCAAGAACTAAGAAGTTTCTGAAATGTTGTTCTGCTCGCAAGCTAAGATGTTAATAATATACCAAGGTTCACACAGGATGGCAGAAGAAACAAGGTCAAAGAGGAAAAACTTGGTTACTCAAGGCTTGGCAGGCAGTGTGAGTTTCACATTCTGTTCCTCTGCTTCCCTGTGGGAGATGTGGAGGGACTCAGGCGCATGGGGCTTGGGAAGGGGGTTGGGGGCACAGCCAAGAACCCTGAGTGTGGAAACCCAACCCTTTTGTGAGACCTGCCAACCTGCCCTACCATTACCCTAAGGTTGGCACTTTCTTATTACACTGGACTGTGAGCAAACATGTTCTCTGCTCCTGAGAGGGACACTCTCTACCCTCCAAGGCTGCTTGTTATACAAACACCCTGAAAAAGACGAAGGTGGTCAGTGTGTCTGTTTGCAAGATGTGCAGACACCTGAGGAACCCATGAAGAAATCTCTCCCAACAAACACCTTAGAATATAACTAGGAACCACCAAATTTAAAAAAGTGAATAGTTTTAAACAGTTTTGATATTTTCAGTTATCAAAGCTGAATTTGAACAAAAAGCTAATTCAGTATCATCATCTACTTTTTTTGTGTGTTTTTTTTTTTCAGACAATAAGATTTTCACATCAGAAGTAAAACATCCAACATGTAAAAAATTTAGCACTTCTAGAGAATAATTATTCAGGTACTATATTTCAATTCAACAAAAAATATTAATAAAATAATATTTAGCTACGGTTAGATGTATCATTATCAATTAGCTAAAGCTCTTCTTTGAGCCTTTTTAGAATGATAAAAATCCCTGAATTTATTGCAAGCACCAACTAGTAGGAAGATGCCAGTGTGAGTGCATATTGGTTCTTAAAACTCAACAAAATGAACAAGAATGCTAAAAATAAAACAGAAGAGTTCATATATGCTTCAAATTGCCACATTGCAATCTCTGAAGAGAATCTATAAAATTTAATTTGAACCAATTTGAAAGAGCACAGCAAGAGAAGACACATAACTTTCTCACTTAGAAATGGAATGTAGCTTTGTTACAAAGTAATGAATGAGTCCCGAAAGGTTCAGAAATGTCTCTTGGAGAGGCATACTGTAGAGAAATGTTGGATCACACAAGGGTAGGAAATCTGACTGCAAATCATGCCTACTCTGGAGATTAACTGTGGCACTGAGGTGGAGGACATATGTTAAACCACGTGTAACTATTTTCTCCTCCTTTAACTCAGCGTTCCTATGAGGATGCAGAACCCATGGAAAAAAAATAATCTTCCTATTTTTAAGGGAAAAAGTTGGGCTGAATTTTACCTTTTCATAAAAGGAATTGGAAGGCATCTCAAATATACAAAGATTTTGGAAGTGTAATACCTGTATCATTCCATAAAATAATAATTGAATATATTTTAGACAATCAAGAGATGGGAATAGGGAATTCTAAGTGAAGTCACTGCAATGAGTAGGGATATGTTTAAATATATAACGCATCACCCAAGTTGTGGTAATTATCATTATAGGAACATATGATAAGTTATAAACCAAAAGCAATTATTAAGATAACATATTTTAAATATGTATGTATGGACCTCATCAACACTGAGTGAAAAATGAAACAAAATACAATAAAGTTAATTAGTTGGTAGTGAGGAGGTAGAGGTGGTAGAAAGTAAGAGGGGATTAAATATTTCATCTTTCCCAGAGGAGAATACAAGGAATAGTAAAAATTGGTACATATTTTTCTGAAGAACAATTTTTCCATGTGATTTAGTATGCCTCAAAGTTTATTCAACTGCCTAAATAATTTTACCTCTAGCAACGAATCATAAGGATATAATTGTATGACTACACAAAGATATAAACAAAGTTGTTCACTGAAAAAATTCTTCACAATAACAAAATTCTGGAATAATTTGTATGGAATACTAGCAGGCATTTCGACCATTAAGTTAGATATGTATGGACATGTGTAGAAAAGTGTACAAAATATATTGGGAAGAGTGGAAAAATGTATGTTTATTATAATCCCATTTATATCTGTACCTTGTTTAATTATAATAGGAATATTCTAGTACAAATATTTCATATATATGTAAAATATTTGATACACTTTCCTTCTGTCTCACTAGAACTGTAGCTAATTACATGACTGGTCATCTAGGTTATAGTTTCCAGCCTTTGATGCAGGTAGGTTTGGGTAGGTGAGGATATAATTCAATGGGATATGATTATACTTCTGAGACTAGCAGGTAAATATCTGCTGTGACTCCTGGATTTAATGGCAATGTCCTATGAGGGTTTTTTTTTTAAAGCCTGGAGGGGATTAGGGAGCAATGATTGAATGACATCATAGAGCACAGATGCCCCACAAGCCAGGAAGGTCTGATCACCAATGGATGATCATTAGAGAGAGAGAGAGAAAAATCTACATTTTTAGGTCAAATTTTTTGAAATGTCTTTGTTAAAGCAGCTTACATTTCCCATACCAAAATCAGTAGAAAGTACAGTTGAATTAAAATATTTCTTAAAATAATGTAGGGAGATTATTATGAATTAACGTAGAATATAAAGTGCAGTGAGGCTCCTCATGGACTTTAAGAAATTACAGAAAATAGAAATATACAAAGCAAAAAGCCTGGAAAAACAGAGGAGCCTACCAAAGCACAACTGAGAAGGTTCTATTTAACAAAATCTTTAGTTCTCAGCAGATCAGGTGAACATGTGTAAGCAGAGGCTCTGAGCAGATGCGCGGGCCTGGAGAAGCAGGTGGTCCCAAATGTCGTGGACCCTGCAATTCTCCTTGAAATTTGGTTTGAAAAATAAATAGACAGGTGTAAAAATGTTCCTGCAAATGGCAGTATTATAAATGGTCTAGTGTTATATATATATGTGTATACAATATTATATACATAATGGTGGAGACCATCTATATGCCAAACAGCTTATACTGATATTTGGCTTATTTTAATATATGAAGAAAACTGTAGACAATTAGATACCCATATTTTATGTCTCTTATTAAATAAATCAGGTCAGAATAACTTAATCTTCTTACTCCCAATGTAATAGGGCAGAACAAATCTGACTCCATGTTAGATCTGTTCCTTTGGCTTTAGCCCCATGCTCTGTGTCCCGGGCTCATCTGCACCTTTTGTAAAGCATGTTACCTACAGCCTGAAATATACAGGAGCCATTCTCAGGGCTCTGATCTGTAAGGGTGTAACACTTTCTCATTCACACAAAGGTAAAAAGTTGCGGAACAGAGGATACCATTGGTGGTGCTGGAGGTTTACAGGAACATCGTGGACAGCTGCAAGAACAAGGGCTTCTGACACCAAGAAGTTTGCAGCAACCAGCCACACCTCCTCCCCTTTTAGTATAAAGGAGCCTGAATTCTGACTTGGGGAAGGTAGTTCTTTAGGACACTAGTCCCCAACTTTTTCTGTCTGCTTGCTTTCTGAATAAAGTTGTTATTCCTTGTCCCAACACCTTGTCTCCTGATTTATTGGTCTGTCGTATGGTGAACTGAACGTGTTTGGGCTCAATAACACCAAGTCTTAACTTCTGAGGGATGGAGTCTGATCTGCCCTGCTTCTTTAAAACAACATCACTGTGCTGGGATACAGTTTTCCATGTCACATGCACGGAGACATTGATGACTTTTGTCTTCATGGATGATTTTTGTTTATTTTTACAAGGATTGTTTATCTTCCTCAAAGTAAAGGGCAGATCTGTTTTCTGTGGACGGGTTGGGGGTGGAGGAGGTTCGGTGAATAAAGTCCCCTTCCAGGACAAATATTCGGCAGTTTTGCTAGCATCCTTTATAAAAGACTGGGGTTTCCTAAACTTGGATTTTTCCAGCTGTGACGAAAACCCACTGGATGCCCAGCATCATCTGGACCCTTCTTCACTGGGACTGAGAGACAGGGACCGGACCAAACATAAAGCTCACGTGCCAGCTGTAATCAAATCCCCCAGCCCTGACTCGGGCATCTCTGCTGTTCTATCAGCATTTGTGAAACTGCAGCAGCCTAACTTGTAAGCTTGCAAACAAGGTGAACTCTCAAACTCTTCATAGTCCTTGCTATCTCGTTGTTTACTATGAATATTGTATTAGTTACTTCAAGCACAGGGCAAAGATGATTCACACACACAGACACACACAAAAACACACACACCCCAACAGAGCAATAAGCAATGCAACAAGTTGTCTTTCCATGTGCAGCTGGCGAAATATATAAACATAGATATATTAAAAATAAAACTGAAAAAGTCATGACCAAATGTCAATCATGATTATGTTTGAGTGCTAGGATTTTTCTTTATTAGTTTTTAAAAAATTGTATTTGTCTTTTCTAATGAGCATGTATCCTTTTATAACAAGCTTTTCCAAATAAAAACATGAGATCTATAAAATTGTGCATTATAAAAGTAATAGTAGTGGTCACAGTGTTTTCAGAAAGCAAACTTCCAAAGGATTTTTCTTGATAAATATGCAAAAATATTTTAAAAATAACCTGCATCCTCTTAAATATTGATCATTGTCTAAGCTTAAAAATAATGTTTGATGGAATTCATCCTGAAAATTTTTTCTATATATCCAGTTAGCTGGCATTACCATCCTCCTTTATGAAAATATTTTCTCCTTGTTTCACTGTTCCCATTTTGTAAGTCTATAAATTTACCTACTTTTAAGCATTTTATAGAAACATTTTATATTCAATAAGCTACCTAATTATTTTAAACACAGTATCTTTGTCCATATGTATCCCTCTGCTAGGAAAATCAGATCATTTACCATAGACCACCTCTAGGCATTCCTGAAGCAATGGAGATTCTAATGCTGGTATTAGACATCAGTTGTGTAGAACATTGAAGTCCCCAAAGGAAAAGCTAGATTGTGTGAACAAGCCAGATGCCAGGTATGAAAGTTTGTCCTGGAGGGGAAGTATGCAGGAACACATTGTTCTTATTAAAACGTGAGGTATTCATTAATATGATAGACCATTTATTTTAACTTCACACCATGAAAATAAATAAATCATGAGCTACTGCAAACTGGTAATCTTGCTGGTGGCACTTTTTTAGGCTTATTTCCAAGATGTTTTTAAAATAGTTTATGTGTGTGTGAGAGTGCCCTTCAGCTAAGAATCTAGGAATCTACTTTGTGGTTTATTATAATTTTTTCTTGATACATCCAGAGTTAGGATGTTAAATTAGTTTTCTGAAATATGAAGAATCAATAAAATATGAATACACTGTAAGAGATGTACTTCTAAAAGTAAATATTTCATTTTGGAAAGTGGAGGCAAAAAAAGTATGCTAACAAAAACATCTTATAAAAAGGGACACAGTTATTCAGTTCGTTTAGTGATAAAATCCTCACTGTAAAATTGCGAAGTATTAGGTACAGAAAAATTAAGTAATTAACCCAAGCTTGATCAGTTAACAAGTAAGTGTGTCAAAATCAAATCCACTATCTTACACCATACAAAAAAATCAACTCAAATGGATTAAACACTTGAACATAAGAACTGAGATGATAAAACTCCCATAAGGAATCATAGGTGATAAGCAACTTAATTCAAGGAAGTTATAAAACACGAGATGGATTTAAATTAGTAAAGACTTGGAAGAATAGGGCCATCTGGCCTGTGAGACAGGCAAGTGGAGGTTTTGAGGAGTTTGAGCAGAAATAGATGGGAGTGAATTGAACAGCTTTCATGTAATCTCAGATTCTGGAGGAAAAAATGAGTTTCAGGGTGTAATACCACTTTATTCTGCTACTTTCAGGAAATCAATAGTAAATGTCATGAATCATGAATGGTATTCATATTTCTTTAACAGCTTAGTCACAAGAGAACTCATCTTTACTTGGGACAATAAGTAAGGATGCTTTAAAGAATCCAATAACTTTCAAAATATTACCTAATGAAATATGAGAGTTCTGAGTTTAAACAGAAAACAAACTTATTGTTACCAGGGGGAAAGGAGGGTGGGAAGGGATAAATTGGGACTTCAAGATTTGCAGATACTAACTACTATATATAAAATTGATAAGCAAATTTCTTCTGTATAGCACAGGGAACTAGATTCAAAAATAAAAAAGTAAAAAAAAAGATGAATAAATAAATAAATAAATTAAATAAATACTACTATATTCCTACTGTGTAGCACAGGAAACTATATTCAATACCTTTTAATAGCCTGTAATGAAAAAGAATATGAAAAGTAATATATAGAGAGAGGTATAACTGAATCACTATGCTGTATGCTAGATATCGACACATTGTAAATACTTTAATAAAAAATAATAAAAATTTTAGAAGGGAACAATTGAGAGATAAAACGAGTAAGTGGCCACTTAGCATCATTCCCACATCACAAATACAGGTGGTTGGTATTTACATGCAAGGATACTGTACATCCCAAGAAAGAATCCCACTTGCTCACATGGTGCTCCCCTCAGGACGTGGCTGGGGAGACCACCTTTTATTTCACATTGCCCCTGTTTCTATGGAGCAGATGCAGGTGCACACAAAAGGTCTCGGGGCTAGCTTGAGTTACGGTCAGGACAACTTATTTTATAGTTCAGAAGCAGCAGCCTGGTTTTCACTTTATGAAATAATATACTTGCTGCCACCCCTAATAAACCTGAAAGTTACACAGGGATTTCATCTACCTGATGTCCAAGGACTGAGGAAAAGGATTGCCTTGAAAAATATTGTACTGTAAGTTGGAGGTACAGAGATTTCTGCAGAAAGTACAATTTTTTCTGACAAGGTCACTTCATCTCAGCAGAACACGAACCAGGTGTTAATTCTGTAGTTGGACATTCCGTTGCTAATAATTAAAAAGACATTGTTCAGCTCAACAATTGATTGCACCAGTCTTTGATTTGCACGAAAATAAATAAAGGCTTTAAGACAGTTGCTTCAAGCAGAAAACAACACTGTATTTTAACAGTTCAGCTCAGGAACTCCTTTTTTTTTTCAGAAATTAGAAAATATTTCTTTGTATGAAGACAGTTGACACACTTTTAAAAAAGCATTGTTTAAACTCCTTGTTTTATATATTATGACACATATATGTCTGCACAAAGTCATTTGTAGAGGGTTGAATTTTGTCACTGAATTTCCTTAAGGAGAAAAAAAAAACTAAGAGAATTGCACTGTATGAATTTATGTATTACATACATGTCAAAAGGTAAATCTATTACATTTGTCAAATGACTCCATTATGACCAAGACCATTAACCAAGAAACTTTGTGTTTGGCATAGTCCTACATGTTGCTGAAAATATTGAAAAAAATAAAATACATCACTTCATTTATCTGTTTAGTTTAATTCTTCAGAAACAAATAAATACAAAATATTTATTCAAATATATAGTAAGATTTAATGAGGGAGGAATTCTGGCATACACATATGGTACAATGTGTCAAATAGTATAAGAATAATAAAGTAAATTGGTAGAAGAGACTGGACTGAATACTTTCTTTTGTGTCCATGAGTCAGAGCAGGGAGGTGATTATCCTGGAAGTCTTATGGATTTGCTTAAAAAAAATGCATTTTATTTATTTTTATACCCTTAGTTTGAAGCACAGTGCTTAGGTCATGGCAGGTACTTCAAAACTACTGTGATAAATAAATAGATGGAAGCACAAAACAAGTTTTAAATAATAAATCCAAAGTAGATAGCTAGGTGAAAAATGTAAATATTATTCAGAATATGCTATTCCATAATGTGAAAAAAAGTCTTGTGTGAATGCATGCAGATGAGAAAAGGTGTGTGTGGATGTGAATACAAGAGACATTCTTAATTTGGCTCAACTAGAGTTTACATGGGAGCAGTGACACGTGAGGCACGTGGAGCAGGTGAAGCATACATCAGAGCCTGCCTTGATTAAGGAGAGAAAGGTGTTGGTGGAAATATAATGGATCTATTCCAGAAAGAGAACTCCAATTGCAATGAGAGGATGATTTCATGGTAGTGACGATAAAGGTACAAGAGCCTGAGGCGGAGGGGATTGGGTGGGGGTTCGTATGGGAATTTCATATTGAGAACAAAATGAAGACCTTGCAAAAATAAGAAGTGAAAAAGGCCAGAACTTCTTTTAAAAGGGAGTTAGAGAAATATAGAGAGTTGTAAATTAATATTCCAGAAACAGGGAATGAATCCAGTGAAATTTCTTTCTTAAAAAATTTTTTCTTTTAATTCTTATTTTTTGGGGGGGTAATTAGGTTTATTATTCATTCATTCATTCATTCATTCCTTTTTGATGGCGGTACTGAGGATTGAACTCAGGACCCTGTGCATCCTAAGCACACGCTCTACCACTGAGCTATACCTTCTCCCACCCCCAAATTTCTGAATTTTGTGTATATTTATCCCCAAATAGCACCAACTATGTAAGTCTTCTTATATCTAAACGTTGCAAATTACAACAGAGCGACTCCTTCATTACGAGTTCCACCAGTGCCATTGCAGTCATTTTCTGAACAATTTATTCATCTCTCTTGCATCCTGTTTCAAACACTGGGAAGGCTAAGATATTTCAGTACCAAGCCCAGGAAAGGCTCTAAGGTGAGGCAGAAAGCAACCTTGTAAGAGCCAAATTCTCCAAGGTGATGCAATGCCGCACAGTTTGTTTCAAAAGATCAAATTCATAGAGCCACACATCAAAACAACTGTTAGAACAAGGCATTCTGAAAGCATCCAGCACCACTGATGCACTCAAAATATTCATAAACCACGCCGAACGAGGTTCAAGCACCCACAGGTCCCCATCCATCTTTTGAAGTGTAAAACAGACAAGGAAAATGCATTTTTTAAATGAGGGCACCAGCATGACTTTGTGAAGTAACTTTATGTCCTAAAATGCCAGCATTATGGGCAATAAATAGAAAATCAAAGCAGTAAATATTCGTTCAAGCATACTGAAACATTGAGGAGCATTCCTTTTTGGGTTTCAGAATATGCTTTCCACAACTGCAGCAGGAAAATACTCATTTCGTACTCACTCCCTCTCCAAGTCCAATTTACTTACAATCCAGGTCTGGATGGGAACAGTGATCACCTGCAGTCTCTGCATGGAAGGTGACTGCTTTCAAAATTCTCTTTGTGACTGTCAGCATGGATACTGACAATTGTGCCCCGCGCTTGGTCTTTAAATGGCATTATTTTTGAATAGGATTTTGAGTAAAGGGTTTACTATTCTCTCCATTTGTTCAAAAGGAAGAGGTTTTCTTCATGTGTTTATAAAAGCCTAGGTATTAATTATTTATTCAACTAATAACAGTTTCCCAAAAGCATCGAGTCCAGCAGCTGGCAGCAGGAATCTCTGGGAGTATAGGAGATTTAGCAGAAAGAAATATGGACCTGCAATTCATGTGCACATGTTTATTAAAGGGCAGATCTGCAACGCTGAAACCTTTGGGATTTCTGGGTGACTCTGTGAGACCCATGTGCTAGCTACGAATTTCCTGTATTTCTTATTCCAGAGTTCCTGGAAAGGGACTATCCTACTTTGGAAAAGCTCCATGAAACTAATAATCTGGGGGAAATATGCACAAAATGCATTACTGCGGGCATCATGTCCCAAATGTAAATTTCTTTATTTTCTTTGTTTTTTTTTAAGGGCTCATTTCCAGAGGCCAAATTGTTTTCATGGGCTACAGATATCACAATAGCAAGCTAAGTCTGTTGGTATTTTGTAGGTGAATCTGAAAAAGTGGATTCTGGAGATTCCTCTCTTTCTAGGAAAAACAAGTTGGCATTATTTCAGTAATATAGTTGGAGGTGATAGGGTCTGCATTAGAATGTTGGCTAAAAAGTAGAAAGAAAGATTCTAGAAAGACTTTAATAATCAAAAAGAACTTATAAATTACTGCTTGTGGTGGCTGAGGGAGGATTTTAGGCTTGAGTGACTGATTGATCATATTAATAACAATGAGAGAAAAAAAGAGGAAAGTTATTTTGGGAAGATATGATAACATGTTTATTTTTATATTTACTGAACTTAGTTTACAGATTCAGATAAGGAGTAACTAGAGTGAAAACATACTTTAGGTTTTGCATGGGTCAGGCCTTATGTGGAAGAAATATGATGGAGTGGTCCTCATTTTCAACAGAAAGACATGCTTTAAAATCCTCCTCCCTCAGTTGAATGACGTGTGATGTGGGGAAAGTTATTTGACTTTCTTGAGACTTATTTGCATAATGTATATACAATGAATAGTTTAATACCCTCACTCCAGTTGCTGGGGGCACAAAAGTAGATTGTGTATCAAGTGCCTAGAACTCACTAAGCAATTGACAGTGTTCATCTAATCTCACCCCCACCTCCACCTCCTCTCTTGATAGCTGTGCTAAGGTGTAGGTGACAAAAACAAACTTCAGCTTAAGGAAAAGAGGTCTTTCTGTTTGCTTAAAAAAGAGTATATCAAATCCAAGTGCATGCACTTTAAAACTATGCTATACGGTTTTTCTCAAAATCCCATCATGTGATGGCTATGGGTGTTCACACTTGGGCTTAAAGTAGAGCAAAGCCAGAAATTGCGGTAGAATGGTGATTTATTTGCCTTACCATGAGAGTCACTACCTCAAAAGATCTCGAGAAAGGGTGATAAAATATATTAAACTCCATCTCAGTGTGGAAATTCCCCCAAATTATTTTTATTTCCCTTTCCTATTGTCTCCTGTGATGCATTCAGGGTATGCATACGTATTTAATGGGCTCAGGCTCTCTTGCGGAATGTCACTGCTCTGAGCTAGTCTGCCTCTCACTGGAGTCAGTTTGGCTATGACACTTGTTTGGTAAACACAAATTTATTCTAATGTAATTGACGTATTAAAGAACAATCTGAGCATAATGTGAATTTCGTGTTTGCTTATGCACGAGTTCCTCCCCAAGGAGCCCTAGGGGAATGCAGAAAACTGCACTGGGCTGAACGGAGCTGCGTGGGAGTCCACAAAATGCAAACACACACGTGCACATCCACACACAGCCCTCAAACATTTATCAGTGACCTCAGTTCACCATGTGTCTAAAGAGCCACACTCATGCACCTCCAGTCACACCTTCCATCTAATTTCAGGTAGAAATCTGAACCTCTTGCCAGTGCTTCAGAATAACCCACAAGCCGAACTCCTCCACTGCCCACTTCCAAAAGCAAACTTAAGACCTTTTTTCAAGGTAAAGATCATATTTAATGTAATTGTTAACATTTTATTAAGTATTTCACGTGTATATCACTGTACTGTTAGGCAGTTGGATAGAAATGAGCACCAGGCAAGGGGAGAGGAAGGGGGAGGGAGCCATCCAGAAAAAAGCAGTATGCCTGTGCTCAGGATAAGATACTCCAAAATTTTTTAATTTCTCTAAATGAGGGCCAGCAATAAGCCAGCTAGGATCCAGCACTGCAGCTGCACAGTGGAGAGAAGGACCCACTAACTTGACCCAATGCTCGTTATCATGTAATTAACATTGCAGTTTGAGCCCTTTCCCGTAGGTTTCTCTGTGTGCATCATGGGTAAAAGCATCATGGGTTAAAAACATGTGCAAAAGAGATGGGTGTGCCTGAGCACAAGGAACAGGAGCTGTCAGTCAGCCTGGGCACTCAAAGAACCTGAGCCGTGACTCAATCAATCATGAAAAGGCCCCCTAAGCCAGGATATTAAAACAGGGAAAACACAGGAGAGGTACCATTTTTACTCACATGGATTGTCCTGCTCCCAACTCTTGGGAGTGTACTAACTTTTCACTTTACTAATAAAATCTTGTTTATATCACGCTTTCTGTCTCATTAAAAATTTATTTATTTATTTTTTTGGGTGACTAAGAACCAAGGTAACTTTTATTCCCCTCTTCCTGGTAACAGTACTACCGCTCTTATCAGTTTCTTATCTTTTTTAACCTGTTGAATGTTATGCATTTTATTGCATCTTTCACACAAGGCTTGTAGTTTTCCTTGTGTGACTTTGCATAGTGAAGTACTTTTTAGGAATGCATCTGCTGCATAGCCAGAACTGACTCTATCCCTGAACTTGGCCAGGTAACATGCACGTCTCCAGTACTCTTTCCTCTTCTGGGGAAAGGGAAGATGAGTGGCATCAATGTCACAGGGCTGTTGAAGAATTAAAGAAATGGTGTGCTTCGAGCATTCAGCACACACCACGAACATCACAGCATTTTGTACTTGTCACCTGTCGTGGTTGGCAGAATCATAGCCCCCAAAGGTGTCTGCATGCACACAGATCACTGGAATCTGTGAACATCTTTTTTTTAATGTGAAAAAATGAGCATAATTAAGCTCTTAGACCATCAAATCAATTGGAAGAGTATCCTGGAATCTCAGGCAGGCCCAGTGTAACCACATGAGCCCTTAAAAGCAGAGAAATTTCTCAGGCTGGAGTCAGAGAGATACAGTAGAAGGAGAGTTCAGAGAGTGTCATTATTGACCATCTGGTGCTTGTAATGGTGTTTGTAACTGTTTAACTGTATAATAGTTGAAAGGGTTTTTCTCATGCTTTTGCTGACCAGGATTGGGCTGGAGAGGACAGGGGAACTCGGCGATACGCCCATCCTCCTCATTTTGCTCCCCACACCTCAGAGGCAGCGGTTGGGTGTTTTGTGCATCTTGTAGTTTATAACTCATGCCAGTGGCATGTGTCTGCCATTATTTTTAGCCCCTTATGTTTTCTTTGTATTCTGTTGTCCCAGCCTGTGCACACACTGCAGCATGAGTTCTCAGGCCTCAGCCCACTTAAAACACCATAAGCATAAATCAACCTGATTTTAAGCTGTCCATGTTTTTCTCTAGAGCACTTTTCCACACACCCCTTTCATGAACACCTGTGTTCTAGGCACAAGGATATTAGAAGAGTTCCAAAGTCAGAGGTGAACATGATACCCAGCAGAAGCAAGGGGATTGCTGTTATCTACAGAAAGGAGGACAACTTTGCAACAAGTTGTTACCCTGTATGTTATCGCTATGGAAACCAGGGCTGCTCCTTGAACTCTTACAATAAAACCCCCTACCTTCTCTTCCCGGCAGGCTCACAGTCTTGGAGGCATTAGCCCACTGTGACCTCCTCTGCCTGGCAAAGAAAGAAAGTTGCTTTTTCTACTTCATCCAGAACTCTGTCCTTGAGTCTCAATTTGGTAAGTGGGGTACGGAGGCTGTGTTTTGGCAACAAAGGGTTCAAGAGAAGGACCTGGCATGTGATTGGTGATTTGAAGATGGAAGGGGGATTGTGAAGTGGGAGGAAGGAAGCTTTGAGGAGGGGCTACAGACTGAAGGGCAGCAAGGAAAAGGAAAGTCCAGCCAGACATCTGTAAGGAATTGAATTCTGCTGGTAATCAGCATGAGGTTAGGGCAGATTCTTCCCAGCCAGCTGACACTTGATTTCCATCGTGTGAAAGTGGAGCAGAGAAACCAAACTAGCCCAACATTTTTCTGAGCTGTGGGATAATATGTTTGTGACGTCTTAAAGGGCTAGGCTTGTGGTAATTGATATTGGCAACAATAGAAATCTAATGTAGGCTTTATCATTATTACTACTATTAAATATTTATAGTTCTCATTAAGAGAAGAGAACATTGTTATTGGGTAAGAAAGGATATGATTTTTAACCAAATTGCATTTACTAAACAGAACCTCTAGAGTCATCCCTTTTCAGCTTTGGCTCTGGGTGAGGTATATGGACTGGATTCCTTGTAAAAATATAAAGCGTTTAACATATTTCATCAAAAAATAATGTTTCTGGACAAAAAAGATTTTCTCTATATTAGAGATTCCTTTAAACCTGAATTCAATCCTGAATGTAGTAATATTTTAAGGTTTTTTTTTTTTAATGTAACAATTAATCATCAGTTACCACCTGCAGGGGGATCAGGAAAGGAATAGAGGAAAAGCCCCAGAGAAATAAACCTTGGGAAGAAGGGAAGGGCACCGCAAACAAACTTCATTTGCCCCCAGATTAGTTTAAGGCCAGTCATTCTTTATGTGTTACTAAAGATTGTTAACTGGGTGTAAGTGTAATGGAAAAAAACCAAATCTGACTCCGTATTAGATCTGTTCCTTTGGTTTTTACCTTGTTCTCTATTTCCTAGGCTCAGCCTTGCTGGTTCTACACCGTTTGTAAAAGAATGCTGCCTATAGCCTGAAATAGACAGGAAGGCTCTGAGCTTTAAGGATATTAACACTTTTCCATTCATATAAAGACATCAAGTTGCAGAATGGAAAATACTATTTGTTTTGTTGGAGGTTTACAGGGACACCATGATCTGACCCATGTGAACAGCTGCAAGAACGAAGGATTTCAAGAACAAAGAATTCCTGTACCAAGAAGTCTGTAACAACCAAGCATAACCTCTCCTCTTTTTAGTACAAAAGGAGCCTGAATTGTGACTTGGGGGAGATGGTTCTCCAGGACATGAGTCTGCCATCTTTTTGGTCTATCGGCTTTCAAAATAAAGTTGCTATTCCTTGCCCCAGAACCTCATCTCCTGATTTATTGGCTTGTTGTGAGCAGAACAAGTCTGGACTCGGTAACATAAGTAGATCCTGAATGCTTGCAGTTGGAAGGATAATAAAAAGGTGTAAGACTATGTATGTGTTCTATTGACACTTAACAACTTGCTACACAATTGGGTCTCAAAACAACAGAAATTTATTCTCTTACTGTTAGGTAGTTAGATAAGTGGGGGCACCAGGAGGAGAAGATAGAGGAGAGGGAGGGTGGTCCAAAAGATGGTGATATGACCACCTTCAGCATAAAGGGGCTTTACTTCCCCTAAATGAGTGCCAGCAAGAAACTGGTAAGAACCCTATGGCCACAACTGCGCAGTAGTGACAAGGACCTAACTGGACATGATCCAATGCTCATTGTGATATAATCAGCATTGTGGTTTAGCCCCCCCCCAACCATGTTCTTTTCTGTGTGCATCATGTAAGGACATGCACAAAAGGGGATGAACATGACTAAGCGCTCCAGGGGCAAGAGCCATCAGTCAATCAAGAGACCCCCTCTAAGCGAGGGTGTAAGAGAAGGGGCAAACAAAGACTGCAGCTCTTCCACACTTGAATCAGCCCGCCTCCTGTTCTTGGAGACGTACTTTCCTTTGCTGGTAAAACCCTTTGAAATCTTTTGTCACACAATGCTTCTGTCTCCTGCCTGAATTCTTCTCTTTCAGCTAAGACAAGAACTGGGATCTTTTTCCTTTCCCCTTTTAGGGTAACACTACCATCCTGGAGGTCTGAAGACCAATATGGGCCTCACTGTGTCAGAGCACAGTGTTTCTTCTGGAGACTCTGAGGAGAATATGTTTCTTCATCCTTTCCAGCTGCTAGAGACCACCAGTGCTCCTTGGCCCACAAAGATCCTTCCTCCCTCCATCTTCAATACTAGCAGTGTGTTACCTGCAAATTCTTCTCTGACTTCTGCTTCTGTCACCACATCTCACTGGCCCACCACAACCTTCCTGATTCCCTTTTGTAAGGACCCCTGTGACACTGTCCCACCTGGAAAGTCCAGGCTCTCTCCCCATCTCAGATCCTTAGTTAATTATATTAGCAAAGTCCACTTTGCAGAGTCACACACTCTAGGACAAGGATGTGGACATCTCTGGGAAGCCTCATGTAACAAGTATATTTCTAATAAAACACATACATTTCTAACATAGTTGCTATGGCAATCATATTTCGCAAATACCTAAGCAGTTACATCTCAGTTTCTCCTCTTAAATCAGGTTTCCTTCCTGCCTCATAGAGTTTATGTATTTTTTTGTTTGTTTGTTTCATGGGTAGATAGAATATATTTAGTAAGACAAATAGGCTGGGAAAGAAGAATAGGTTCTAGAAGAAGATCATATTAGTGAGAAGGAAAAAAATCAAAATCAATATATTTTGAGACTCCTTTAATACAATGGTTGGAGGAGTCTCAGTGCTAGTTGTAGCCCCCACAGGCAATCTATCCTTATCTTTATTTCTATCAATCTATCAATCAATCTATTTCCTATTTATATAACTAATTTTTAAAATGATTTTTGGTCCCTCCTTTGGTGTTCTCTTTAAGTGTCTAAATGTACAAAAATTTGCTTAAATTTTATGACAACCTAAATAAGGTACAATGAGCTTATTTCATATTGTTAAGCACATTTTTAGAGATCTAAGACTGGTCAGTATATTCCGTAAACTAAAAGGAAAATACTAAATCACTCTAATCTTCTCTAAGCCAAATATGCCAATTATTCTTTTTACTCTACAACTACTTATCAAGTGTCTGCAAACTGGAAGGTGCCATTCTCAGCACTGTTGATTTGGTACCAAAGACAGTAACAATGAAAAAACAGACGCGAACATCTGTCCTTTATGGCCCTTACATTCAGGAGGGTTGACGGACAATGATCAATCAATCAGTCAAAATTAAATAGGTAGTATCTATCATAGCTGTAAATGGAAGTGGTAAAAGAGAGTGGGGAAAAGTGGGAAAGAGGGAGTAGGGGACAGAGGGTTCCAGGGGAAACTGAAATTTTAAACAGGGTGGCCATGGAAGGCCTGGTTGAGAAGGTAACATCAGAGCAAAGGAAAAGGAAATGAGGGGTCAAATCTTATTTTGAATTGCTGGATAAAAGAATCTTAAGGGGAAGAAGTAAACAGTCTCAGAGTGGGGAATAAGACTTATTCTTTGAGAACGTTCATTCCATCTTTCAAAAAATGTTGACTGATGGCCTTAGGGGGCCAGTGTTACACACACTGGGAACACACCAAGGGGCAGAACAAATCCCCTTGCTTCAGAGGGCTTACATTCCCAGCGGAACATGACTTCCTTTCAAATTAATTCATTCTACTCTACCTATCATCTTTTTGGAAATGAGGGAAAATTATACACTAGGCATGAATAGGAAAGAATAGCTTGCTAATCTTAAAAGGGTACTTTTGAGGTTAATTAGCTAAAAAATATAGAGTACCAAGAATGATTTTTATAAGACTATGTTTGACAGCTACAATGATCACATGGAAATTCTGGTTTAGTTTTCTTATTGTTAATTTGAATTTTGGTTCCATTGTATCTAGGCCTTTCAGGTTTTCCTAACTTCAAACCAGATAGCATTCAGAACAAAACTGAGTTTATGGAGATGATTTCCTAGAGTCTAACATCCAGGAAATGCAGTCAGTTTATTCAAACATTACACAGTTTCCAGAGCAACGCATGCTGTACAAATAAAATAAATCATGGATTTAGGGAGAAGCTAAAATGTTGTCAACCGGGCTGTAAATGTTTCAACATAATAAACAGTATAGCGGGATAGAAATGGCTCCACAGTTGAGGATTTCAGTCTGTGATGGAGGAGAAAAATGATCCGCTTTAGGTAGGAAGAAAACAGAGCAGTGTGTTCAATTTTAACGATGGAGATAGTCTAAAAGAAAGAGCATATATTGGGATTGTCAGTGTGACAGATGGTTGGACCATATATAATAAAGTCAAAATATATTTTGACGAGAAAGAGGATGGATCTGACAGTTCACAAATCAGAATCCTAGGCAGCACAGATGAGGCAATATAATTGAATGTGTGCTAAGCTGGTGCATAGTTAATTTTTCACAACCCAAGGCAACAGAGGATGGGAGATGGACAGGAGTGATAGCAAGGTTGATAAAAGAAAGAGGTGGAGTAGAGATACAGCCAAAAAAAGAGAAAGAAAACAACACTCTATCAAATGTAAAATAGCATTTTCAGTAAGTTATTTGAAAAACCAAACCAAAACTCACAAGTCTGAATGTGTTCAAAGATACCATTTTGAACAATACAGGGCTAGATTTCAACACTATGTACTTTACCTAAAAATATAGTATCTTTTAATATAAAACTGACTTTTCCATTATCCAGGAAGAGAATCAAATTTCACTACCATGGCTTCCCCAGTAACCCTAGGATATCAAGACACCTCAAAAAAGTATTAGCTGCTGTCTTGGACACATGTATTTAAATTAGTCTTTCTCTGGCCATTTACGTCAATTGTAGTTGCTGTTGATTTAAGATACTATTCTAGCTTAAGCAAATTTGAAAAGTGAGGTGCCTTTTTTTTTCCAGAAATGTTTAAACTGAATAACAGATTGCCCCTTTTCCTTTTAGTAATTGAAATTATTCACCTGGTGTTGTACAAGTCTTTTGAATTGTTGTCACAGGGACAAAACTCTCAATTTTAGGTTGAAAATATACATGTCCTTCAAGTTCTGAACACTTTTAGGTCAGTGTATCTGTAGCCGCTACTTTTTATATTAAAACTCGGAAGGTTAAGCCAAGGTGGCAAGGTCGAGAGACTCTCCCACAAATACACCAAGAATTACATCTACAAACCCACTGAATCGCACAGAACACCCTCTGAACTCTGGCACAGTGTCTCTTATTTCAAAATACAGGAGGATTCTCACAAAACCTGGTAAGAAAAAAAGAAAAAAGAAAAAAGAAAAAAATTGGTGCAGGAGTGGTCCTGCAGGGAGGGAACAGCACAGGAAGAAAGGCACCCTTCCGCTGGGACACCTCCTCTCTAACTGGGAGGTCAGCAGGGACAGAAGTGGAGCTTCCAAGCCTCAGAGGAAAAAGTGGCAACTGCTTGGAAAACAGAACTAGGAGAAACTGACACATAGGGTCCCTGCGATCCTTGGCCCTAGACACTACTCAGCAGGGATGAGCGGGGACTGGCTTCTGGAGATCAGTGAGGAGTTCAGGGAGAGGGCTGGAGCTCACTGCACAGAGGCAGCCTCAGGGGACTGGAGGGCAGTGTGAGCTCTGGCTGTAGGTGTGTGCAGAACTGAACAGCCCGGGACCCCCATGAAAAAGCACCACTGTTGGTGTGTGTGTGGGAGGGGCACAATGCAGCACGCCATAGCTGCTTTCTACTCTTGGCTCCACTGTTGATTTGTTCTCACGGGAAGAGAGGTGGAAGTTGGTCATAGCCATCACTGCTGCACGGAGGCTGGACTGAAAGCTGAATCCATACCCAAAGGCCCTGCAACTTCATAGGCCTGACTGAGATTTATTTACAGCTCCAGGCAGAGAGGGCATATGTGCTTTTCCTGGACCCTTTGTGGACCGGCACCTCTGGGACTAACAGGCAGTGAGTGGAGTTCTGACTCACAGCAGGGGCAAATATGGGTATTTACAACAGGCTGGCATAGCATAACGTATGTGGAGGCAAATCAATCAACATGATACACCGCATCAACAAGAGAAAGGACAAAAATCACATGATCATCTCAATAGTTGCTGAAAAACCGTTTGATAAAATTCGGTACCCATGTATGATAACAACTCTTACCAAAGTGGGTATAGAGGGAACGTATCTCAACATAATAAAAACTATTTATGACAAAACTGCAGCCAGCATAAGACTCAGTGGTGAAAAGCTGAAAGTCTTTCCACTAAAATCTGGAACAAGACAAGGATGCCCACCCTCATAACTTGTATTCAATAGTCTTGGAAATCCTAGCCATACTTGTTAGAGAAGGAAAAAGAAATAGAAGGATCCCAATTGGAAGAGAAAAGGTAAAACTGTCATTATATGCAGATGACATGATACTATACATACTAAACCATAAGGGCTCCACACAAAAACTACTAGAGTTAATAAAGGAATTTGGCAAGGCTGCAGGATACAAGATTAACATACAGAAATCAGTGGCATTTCTTTACATTAACAATGAAATATCAGAAAAAGAATGTAAAGAAACAATCCTTTTTAAAGTTGCATCCAAAAAATAAAACACTTAGGAATAAATCTGACCAAGGAAGTGAAAGGCTTATATGCAGAGAACCACAAAACATTGACTAAGGAAATTAAAGATGATTTAAAGAAATGGAAAGATAGCTCATGTTCTTGGTTTGGAAAGAATTAATATTGTTAAAGTGGCCATACTACCCAAAGCAATCTACAGATTTACTTCAATCCCTGTCAAATTACCCAGGACATTTTTCACAGAATTAGAACAAACAACCTTAAAATTTATATGGAATCACAAAAGACCAGGAATTGCCAAAGCAGTACTGAAGAAAAAGAATGAAGCTGGAGGAATAACTGTCCCAGACTTCAGACAATACTACAGAGCTACAGGAATCAAAACAGCTTGGTATTGGTACAGAAACAGACATGTGGATCAATGGAACAGAATAAGAAAGCCCAGAGATAAACTCACAAACTTTTGGTCAATTAATCTTTGACAAAGGAGGCAAGAACATACAATGGAGTTTAAACAGTCTCTTCAGTAAATGGTGGTAGGATAACTGTACAGCTGCATGTAAATCAATGAAGTTAGAATACTCTCTCACACCACACACAAAAATAAACTCAAAATGACTTAAAGACTTAAACATAAGACAAGCCACTATAAACCTCCTAGAAGAAAATATAGGCAAAACATTATCAGACATAAATCTCAGCAATGTTCTCCTAGGGCAGTGTACATAGGCAATAAAAATAAAAGCAAAAATAAACAAATGGGACCTAATTAAACTTACACACTTTTGCACAACAAAGGAAACCATAAGCAAAACAAAAAGACAACCCATGGAATGGGAGAAAACATTTGCAAAAGATGAGATTACAAGGGCTTGATTTCCAGTATATATAAACAGCTCATACAACTTAATAAGAGAAAAACAAAAACAAAAACAAAACTAACAACTTGATCCAAAAATGGGCAGAAGACCTAAACAAGCAATTCTCCAATGAAGACATACAAATGGTCAATAGGCACATCAAAAAATGCACAATATCACTAATTATCAGAGAAATGCGAATCAAAACTACAATGAGGTAACACCTCACACCAGTCAGAAAAGCCATCATTCAAAAGTCCACAAATGATAAATGCTGGAGAGGGTGTGAAGAAAAGGGAACCCTCCTACACTGTTTTTGGGAATGTAGTCTGGTGCAGAGATTGTGGAAAACAGTATGGAGATTCCTCAAAAGATTAAATATAGATTTATCATATGATCCCGCAATCCTACTCCTGGGCATATATCTGGAAGGAACCTTAATTCAAAAAGACACATGCACCCCAATGTTCACAGCAGCACAATTTATAATAGCCAAAACATGGAAACAACCTATATGTCTATCAATAGATGAGTGGATAAAGAATTTGTGGTATATTTATACAACGGAATACTACTCAGCCTTAAAAAGTAATAAAATAATACCATTTGTAGCAGCATGGATGACCTGGAGACCACCATTCTAAGTGAAGTAACCCAGAAAGAGAAAGAAAAATATCATATGATATCACCTGTATGTGGAATCTAAAAAAAAAAAAAAAAAGACAAACGAACTTATCTACAAAACAGAAACAGACTCACATAGAAAATAAACTTACAGTTACCAGGGGGAGGAAAGAGGTGGGAAGAGATAAATTGGGAGTTCAATATTTTCAGATACTATTATATATAAAATAGATAAACAACAAATTTACACTGCATAGCACAGGGAACTATATTCAATATCTTGTAGGAGCTTATGATGAAAAAGAATATGAAAATGAATATATGTATGAATATATGACTGAAGTACTATGCTGTACACCAGAAATTGATATAACATTGTAAACTGACTATACTTCAATAAAAATATATTTAAAATAAAAAAATAAAAGGAACCTTGAATTCTGCAATGAAGTATTATGTATTTGAGGATAAAGTAATAAAATTAATTTTCCAACCCACCGTGACAATCCTTTCAGACAAGGTATTTAGTTTTTATCAGTATTTCACAGATATAATTAACTCAAGAAAATATCCTTACAAGATAAATGTGTAAGCATACATATATTCCTTTAGAGTAACTTTCTTAATGAGAAATGATTGGGTAAAAGTAACAATATGTGCAAGACAAACTGACAATTTTTAAGGCAAACTAGAAAATTATTCTCCAAAAATATTTTTCAAATTATACACCCACCAGCTAGCTCAGCAATGAAAGAATATCAAATTTCTCACACCCATTCCCACACTGGGAATTATTGTTAAAATTAGGTTTATTAATTTGAGAGAGAAAATGTTATTTTAATTTTTATTTATATGGCAGTTTCATATGTTCTTGAGATATGTGTACGTATCTTGTGAAATATTTGTGTTATTTTTCGATTTAAAAAAAAAAAAAAACTTGGAAAGTGCAAAATGTGATGGCTCCACAGTTGAAGATTTCAGAGGAGGTCATTTTCCTTTTAAGAAATCAAGCAGACAGTCATGGGCCCCTAGATCCATGGTCCGTGCCCTTAAAGCCCTTGCCATCTGGCTCGTGAGCCAAACTTACAAAAGCTCACACACTCATTACTCTTGTTGGGCATAAACACATTCTCAACGGAAAAATAAGACAAGTATCCAAACTTTCAGAAGAAACCCAACTGTAGGAACAGACCCCTGGGGTCATCCTTCACAATCAGGAGGGTCTATCCATCTTCTTATAAAGAGATATTTTCTGTTTACAGCTGAAACTAAACGTGGCACTGCTGGATGCTTTAATAACCTTTATGGCATCACATTTCTGAATATTATACTGCATCGCTGCCATCTTGGTGACCCATAAATCACAAAGCAATAAAGACTCCTAATAAATCTTATGCTCACTCTCTTCACATTATTGACCTCTTTTATTTGCTGATGCAAGAACTCTCCCATATGTGGATGCAGCATCTGGGATCCATGTCTCATTATCCTTTATGGCGAATATCATTTCCTATAAATCAGTATCTTTCCTCCCTGACACGGGCCCCGCAGAATGAGATGCTACATGTTTGCTGTGGGGATGTAGCTCATGGGGTGTGTGGCAAGGCTCGCCATCCCTTCTGTGCTCTGAGGAAGTGTAGATGATGGTCTGTGGACCTTCTACAGGTCTTGTCATAGCCTCGATCTGTTAACTTTACGGTCCTGGTGAGAGGAATCAGCATTTTGTTCTAGTCACTGCCCTGTGTCCAATGGTTGGCAGTCTTGGTCACTGTAGCTCTGCCCCCTCCTTGACATGCTCCTTCAGCATCCCCTCATGGTGGTTCTGCTTTTTTCAGGCCCTGTCTGTTAAGAGATCAGTCACTCAGGGTTTATTTGACACTCATAGAGTTCTTCTTTTTGTTATTTTTGTTTTAAATGTTTAGTGCAAAAGGCTACGGTGCAGGATGTATTTAGCATTGATTTGACGGTGACCTTGAGGAGCTGATTTAGGATGGAAGTGAAGTTGGGTACCAGCCAGTTTTCCAGTCCATCCAGGTTGGGACTCATCTGGGAAACCCTATCAGCGATTTTGTCTTACATTTCTTGTGTCTGCCAGCCTCTCGGAGTGTGTGCAGTTTTGACCATTTCTGTTGCCTCACCTACCAGCACAGGCAGGTGACAGTGCCTCAGAGAAGGGAGAATTCAGATCTCTTTCAACATTGAACATGAGTGCAGATTTTTCATAGTAAGCAGGAAGTCCATGGTACAGATGGAAATATGTCTGCCTTCATATTTTATAGACAAGGTCTAATCTATGTTTGATATGATATCACTTTAAACCATCAAAGTCCATGTGCTGCTCAAAAATCATAAGTTGTACAATCCAACGTCTCAGTAAAACATAGTTTATATCTTAAAATCAGATGTCTTTTGAAATTTAACATGCTAGCACAAAACATTAATAATGAATGGAGTAATCACAAATTCTTTAGCCAAATGTCAGAATAAGTTCACAATAAATATATAATTGTTATATCATCTGACAAGCATTTAAAATATGAGACCATAGTAAGACATAGTTTATATTTTAAAATCAAATGTCTTTTGAAATTTCACATGTTAGCATGAAACATTAATAATGAATAGGAAAATCACAAATTCTTTAACCATGTGTCAGAATAATTTCACAAAATATATATATATATTATTGTTATATCATCTGTCAAGCATTTAAAATATGAGAACATTTTACAAAAGTAAAATTGAAATTGTTTGTGAGTTAAGAAAAAAATCAAATGAAAACAAATAGTATACTCATAATGCAACATAGCATTTTTAAGTTATTTTTAAGAGATGGCTTTACATTTTGCTTGAGAAATTATTAAGAAAACAACTTACTACAAAATTCTTTGTAGTACACCCAAAAAACTGACTAAATTAAGAATCTTAACACCAGACACACAGCCAAAAAAAAACAAGTCAGACCAAAACAAAACAAAAATACAAAAAAAAAAAAAAGCAAAAAATATATTTTCTGGGTACAATAAATGATGCAGAATGTAGAAGTAAATAGCCCCATATGCTTCTCTCTAATCTCCCATTCCTGGTCCCCAGTGGGAGCATCGTACACACACAATACTTTCTAAGATGAAAATGAATTATGATAATAAGTGAAATATTATCTGTCCCCTCTTGGACCATGATTTTACTGACAGTAGGACCTCCTCTATAGCTGCTTGTATCCAAATGGGAAGTCACTGTGGTAAAAATGCTTAATCAAGTGATAGGTATCTCATTGAATTAATGCAGTGCCTCCCACTCACTGAGAAGAGGCCTCCAGGCTATGTGTCATTTTCCTACGATGTTCTGCCAGCCCAACCCACTCCCATCCATCACAACAGAGTCCAGTCCCCCCAAACCTCTGTATCTCATTGGCTTATTCACATCTCAGACTCACTCAGATAAATAACAATTTAAATCAAGATTGATTCAGTTGCTTTATCTTCCGAGAGATATTAAGTACATCCAAAATAAGAATCAAAACAAGTCTTATACCCTTGCCCTTATTATCAGTACAATATCAAGTCTGATTCATCCATTCCAACAAATATATTTTTAAAAGGAGCTATAAGTTTTAATGGTCTTTATATCTCTTTTTTCCAATCTGAAAAACATAATAGTACTATTATATGTATTATTATATGTAAGACATTATTTATAAAAACACAGTTTCCTTTTTTTTTTTAAATTTTTTTTTTTTTTACTTTTTCTGGTGGGGAGGGGGTAATTAGGTTTATTTATTTTTAGAGGAGATAAAGGGGATTGAACCCAGGACCCTGTGCGTGCTAAGTACGTGCTCTGCCACTTGAGCTATACCCTCCCCCACAGTTTCCTTTTTGATATTACACTACTCTTAATTTATATCCCTATATTTTCAAAAATGAATTTAAGAGGAATTTTGCATGTCTTCTCTACTAGTATCCAGATGTTCTTACTTGAATGTTAACACTAGCTTTCCCTTCCCTTTTTCATATTAAGCCACTTTCTACAACGGTCACTCAGAAATCTAGAAGAGTGGTTTCTCCTTACCTTCTTCACTCTACCCACCATCACTGCCAGCCCCGATGTACACACCCTGTGCCGTTAGCTTTTTTTTCCATGCAATCTGAATTTTGCCTTCACCAATCTATTAAACCTGCTTTTCCCTCACAATACATTTCAATTGCAACCTTACTAACATTTACTCTTTTGTGTGTGTGTGTTTTCTTTTTTTTTTTAGACATTTTTTAATTGAAGTATATTAATTTATAATGATGTGTTGGTTTCAAATGTATAGCAAAGGGATTCAGTTATATATATATATTATTTATATCCATTCTTTTTCAGATTCTTTTTCATTATAGGTTACTACAAGGTACTGAATAGAGTTTCCTGTGCTATACAGTAGGACCTTGTTGTTTATCTATTTTATATATAGTTGTGTACACATGTTAATTCCAAACTCCTAATTTATCCCTCCACCACTTCCCCCTTTGGTAACCATACATTTTGTTTTCTATATTTGTGAGTCTATTTCTGTTTTGTAAATAAGTTCATTTGCATCATTTTCTCTTTTTTTAAAATCTGTTCTGAGTTTGAAGCCCATAATCATCTCTTTGCTTCTTAAGGCTTCTCTCCCTTTAACTTTTACCACAAAATACTCTTTATTTCTTCCCTCTCCTCCTGACCACTCCTTTTTCGTTCTGCAGATTCTTTTCTGTGGTAGCACACTAAACGTCTATAGTTGCCCAAATTTTCTTTTTGCATCTCTTCTTCCTTTATATATTTTTTCTCCTGAAAAAATAACTCATTCTCAAGTTCTCTATGAACTCTATGCAAACAAGTTTAAAGGCTGCAACTCTGCCTGTGACCCCACTTCCCAGGCTGCAGATGTGGGTTTTCACCTACCGACTATACGTAGTGCAGCTTGGCATCTCAGCAGTACCTTAGATTTGATCTGCCAACAAGGACTTTCTAATTTTCAAATACAAAACATTGCTTTTTAAATCTTGTTTTAATCACAGTTTGACAAATGGTGTCTGATACTCTCTCTTTGCATGGACTGAGTGATACTACTACCCCTTCCCTGCATGCTCTTCTGGACCCATCATTGTTCATCTTCACCAGACTTTATTTCCGATCATCTTCCCCTAAAAAAATGTATCTGTTCTTTTGGCATCTGTAATCACCTCTTTCTGATATAGTCTACACCTTTATCTCCAAAACAGAAATAATTCCAAATATCTCAAATTTCCTTCTTGGCACCTCGAATGAATAGTAGAAGAACACCCCAGCATATTAACAATTAAAACCACGTCTCCACTGACCTGTTCTTTTGAGCTCTATGTCACAACTAAACAGCATCACCAACCACCAAGACCTCCAGCCCAGAAGAAGCTGAAGACACCAATGAGTCCACCTTATCCTTCACATCCATTTTATATCCATGTCTTTTAAATTTCACTTTCAGGATTGCTTTAATCAACCTTTTCCTTTTCCCTTTGTCTAGTTTTTATACGGTGTAATTTTCTAAGAGATGTCCTCATAAAACATGAATCATATCAGTACCTTTCTTGTACACTTGAGTTGGCTCTCCATTGCCTATAAAATGTAATTCCTTTATCATGATGCAATACAAACCAAAGTGTTTCAACAAATTCCATTTGTGATTGACACTTCATGTTACAGGTCTAGAGAGCCTCTTACCTTTCCCATGTATATCATGACTTGGTACTTTCTAAGACTTTTTATCCTTCTATTCCTTTTCCATATGTTACTTTTCATCTTTTTCTCTGCCAAACAAAATCCTTCCAGGCCCAGTTCAAATCTCACCCTTCTTTTTGAGTCTTGCCTTAAGCTTTCCACACATCACCACACAAAATTAATGATTTACAAATTATTTGTTGACTATGATGTGTGATGAATGTCTACTAACAGTTTATCTGCCTGCTTGTAAATGAGCTTCTGGAGGTCAGAGAGGTCTAATTCGTCCTTGAATTTCTAGTATTTCACATATTTCCTAGCATTAGAGTTCATAAATACTGAATTAAATAAAATTCTCTAATCTTTTAAATATGCAAACATGGCCTGTGTATCTTATTTAACTATACGTGGTTTATGACTTAATAGCTAATTATAGATAGATATTACATATAACTATTTTGTTTAAGGTCAGCAGTCATGCTGTATTTGTGCCAAAATACCCAAGCAGGAAAAGAACAGATCCAGGTTGGAAATGCCCTTGGAAAGGACATTTTTCTTCTGTGGTAAATGTAAAAATACATCCTTGATTAATTCAACCACAGCAAAATCCTTTTGTAGAATTTAATCCTGTAACTCTATTCAATGAAGTTAATGGTTGTTTCACATGAGTGATGGTGATGTATTGAGATTTACAGAAAGGTGTAGAAGATAACACAGCAGAAAGTAGAAATACTATTTAAAATGTAATTACTCTAGAATGAAAATAAACTCTGTAAGAGAGGGCTCCATAGAAGCATAATGTTCCATTTCAGGCTTTCAAAGCAAATTTACAAATGAAACATTTCATAAACAATGAATAACGTGCACTTCAAGAACCTCACACAGAGGGAAAATGCAACTGAGCATGCATAATTTGCACTACAGTAATCTTTTTCCTAGCAAAAGCAATGGATCCTGTCACAAAATAGCAAGCAAAGACAGTGATGGTATGCACACTGGTGTTACTTAAATTCTCTCCAGTGGGATAAGGAGATTAAAAAAATAATTATGATGAGTTTTGTATGTTTCATTCTTAACTGGCAATAAATGCAAACAAATATTTTGAAACTTATTTGTATTGAGGTACTGATATGCAGTTTAGAAGATTAGATCGTTTACAAAACTGAAGAATTAAACATATGAAATACTGCATCATTTGAAAGGACACACATGTTTTGCATTGTATAACTATACTTTTTTATGGATACTATTTCCTCTACCTTTCTCACTTTACTCAAAGCATAAAATTCTGGGATTTAAAAGTGTATCTGATTTTTAATTTGTTTTTATTTATTTGCATACAAATAAACAATGGGTCATCCAGCAGGTTATAATTTTTCTCATGAATCTCAACTCTCCTTCATCAACCTATCATCAAACAGCAGTCTCATCACCTATGAGGTTGTCAGGGAACAAAGGTTTGGTGCTACTTGCTCTCTCTAAATGTGTTACAGTTTCCACTTTACTAAATAATTATGGAGTGGAAAAAGAAACCTCAGAGGTCTTGTGAATAAAGATGAAAATATCAGTTTAATTTTAATAACACTGAAAAAGTAGAAGTGAGGTTGAACAAGACAATAAACCAACTAGATTTAAGAGAACTGCAGAACATTCTATCCAACAAAAACAGAGTATACATTCTTCTCAAGGGTACATGGGACATTCTCCAGGAGAGGCCATAAGTTAGACTGCAACTAAATGTCAACAGATTTGACAAGGCATATACTATACAAAGCATCTTTTCTGAGCACAATAGGATGAAGTTAAGAACCAATAACAGAAAGAAAACTCAAAAATTCACACATTTTTTGGAAATTAAAAAAACACACTATTAAGGAACCAATTGATTAAAGAAGAAATCACAAGGGGACTTCACAACTTCAAGAACTAAAAAAGGAAAACCAAACCCAAAACTAGAAGAATGATGGACAATCATTCAGCTAGCTAGACTAACAACAATAGAAAGACTCAAATTACTAAAATCAAAAATGAAAATGAGGGGCTTTATTGCCAATTCTACAGAGTTAAAAAAAGATTGTAAGAGGTTATTGTGATCAATTGTACACCAACAAATTGGATAACCCAGACAAAATGAGCAAATCTCTAGAAACATAAAACCTACTAAGACTAAACCATGAAGAAATAGGAAATATTAATAGACCTATAACTAGTAAAGTTGTTGAATCAGTAATCAAAAATCTCACAAAAGAGAAAAGCCCTGGATCCAATAGTTTCACAAATTTATTCTAACAGACATTTAAATAAAATTCTAAAACAAAACATCTCAATTTTCTTTTACAAAAAAATTGAAGAGAAAAGAACATTCTCTAACTCATTTCATGTTCTGGCATTACCTTGATACAAAAGCCAGCCAAACATAATGCAAGTAAAGAAAAGTGTAGATTAATACTCCTTCTGAACATTTATATAAGATTCTCAATAAAACATAACAAACTTCAGCAGCATATTAAAAAGATCATACATCATGAGCTAGTGAAATACATTCTTGGAATGTAAAGATGGTGCATTATGTGAAAATTGATTAATGCGATCCAGCATATTAAAAAACAAAAGAAAAAACCCACAGGGTTATCTTAATTGAAGCAGAGAAAGCATATGAAAAATTTAATGTACTTCCATGACAAAAAGTCTCAACAAATGTTTTCCTAACAAGTATTCGTAACAAGTGTTCCACTCCAACACATTTCCGGCGTGTTCTGGAGATGGATGGTGGTGATGTTTGCACCACAATAGAAATGTACTTAATGCCACTGAACACTACAGTTATAAATAAAGGTAGTAAGTATTTATGTTATGTGTATTTTATCATAATTTTAAAAATGGGAAAAACATAGATAAGACTTGTTTTTGCTTACAGGGATTCCATGAGTTTATGTCAACAACATCTTACCCACAACCTCATCATATCATGTTGAGACAATGACCTGATCCTGGAGCATAGCATGGATTTATGTCCATTGGAACAAATATGAAGTATAGATGTTGTAAAATAACTCAAAACAACAATTTATTTGCAAAGTAGACTATTCAGGACAACATACTCAACTGAATACCACAATGTCTACAACTGGATCACTCAAATTGAAGTTGGAATTGAAATCCTTCCAAGGCTGTGTAGTATCATGAAACCCAAGTGAGATAAGTTAGATTATTACTTAGCAAATATTCATGCCCTATTCCCTTCCATGAGAGGAGTATGTTTCCCTGCTCAGTTGATGTTGGTGTTAGCTGCATGTCTTGCTTTCTCTGGTGGGTGATAGTGGACATGTTATGGGCAGAACCTGAAATATGGTTGCCTGATTTGGCTTGACCTCTTACACTTCTTTCCCCATAAGAAGATACCTTTGGTGGTTGAAGGTGTAAGGTGAACGAAAAACAGGTGAACTCAGTTCACAGCTAGGAAACAGGTCAGCCTGAGCCAACTCTAAACTAGCTGAATTCTAACCAGTCCACAGAGGAGTGAAGTAAGAACTACATTCTTATTGCTACAGGCCACCGAGTTTCGATGTGGTCCATTACCGCAACTGGTACACTAAAGAAGAAAGGCATTTATCAAAACACAAAGAGAATCAAGATTTTAAAAGTCTCTAGTTTGTGACACTATATTGATTTAACTCTGTGAAGCAGTGGGAAAAAGTGAAAGTTTAGTTTTGCTATACATGTAAAAATATTAAATGCCTGAAGATTTGAAAGGTAGAGCACCTGGTGAGAAAATAAAGGAGAAAAAATAGCAAATCTAGATACAGCCTAGGAATTTTATTGGTGAAAGGAAAGGAAGAAATGAGACTAATGTTAGAACAGGTGTTAGGGAAGAGAGAAGGCTTTTTGTTTTTGTTGTTTATATAAACAACATTTATTCTTTAAATAAAGAAAAGTTCTAAATATATTTACAATTACTAGGGAAGTATCAATGGAGCATAATTCAGATACATGAAGGGAAGTTTTTGACTGACTTAAAGCAAAGCTATAGCTCAGTTTGGTTGTGGATGAGATTCAGGACTCAATGGAAGACAGGTAACAAATTTTTAACTCAAGACAAGGGGAAGAGAAAAGGAGCGATGATGCAAGTAAGTTTTAAAGGCATGAGAAAGTGTGTGCACACAGATTTGTGGAAAGGATAAGAAAGACTTGTGCTAGATGGCTTATATTTGCCGTCATGTGATAAAGAGATTGTACGATTGAATAATTTGGAGAAAACTTCAAACAACTTCTATAAGGAACTGTATCATCTGTCTGAATGTATGCAGAAGATGATTGTTGAGAAGTAACCCAAGCCAATTTTACAATAAATACATTTACAGTGGGCACTGGTTCTATGCAGTGACTAGAAGACCTGGAATGGATAAAGGGGGCTCTGGGAGTGATGGTTGAAAAGTCTACCTTCCTTCTATCTTATATGTTACTAGCAGGTCCCATAACTCTTGTGACCAAAACCATTTGGTGGCACCCAGTAGTCAGGTGGCAATGTTCACTTTCTTTAGTGTAATACAATAGACATGACTCAGCAAATATTCACCTCCTCCCAAAATAGCAGAAATACACTTCCTTATTCTGTTACAGAACTAGTTATTTTCTGTCGAAGCTTTATAACCTTGCTCCACATATGTCAGTGCCCTTCTCCCTTCATTGATTCAATTCTAAGTTTCTCCAAGAAGATTTCTTTTATTATTTTATCTTCTGTTGATCCGTTATTATCCAGAGTTGTTTAGCTCTAACTATTTTTCATCATTGTTTTGACACAATGTAATTTGTAGTGTTTCTCTCTCCATGAATCTACCCACTTAAATTTCTTCTCTCTTCAAACAGAATGCAAATTCTTGGGGCAAAGATGGGTGCATTGAGGACATTCATGCTTGGAAGTCTGCTTTATACTTACATGAATATCAATAGTATTTGTATCATTAACAAAAGATAATTGTGACAAGAGCAGACTTCTCAAATATTAGATATTATTCACATTATTAAATACCACAATCTCCTCTTCTTGGTAACATTTATTCTAAAATCTGATCTTAACTTAGAACTCAGGATCTCTTTGGAGTAGACAATTCATTGTTCAGTGACCATTTACTTCCGCTTTCTGGTTTTCAATGTAGAGGGGCTACAAACTCACCTTGAAAGAAAGCGAATCAAAAGATTTAACCAAATTGTCTCATGTTTTACATGACGAGATAACTACTTGCTTTCTCTTGAGAAATAAGAGACAGATGACAAGAATATAACTTACATGGATTATACTTATTTATTTTTTTACTTAATATTTTATTTTATTTTGGGGGGGTGGTAATTAGGGTTTTTTTAAATGGAGGCACTGGGGACTGAACCCAAGACCACGTGCATGCTAAGCATGCACTCTGCCACTGAGCTATACCCTCCCTCCCAGACTAATTTATTTTTAAAGTGAATGATAAAATGTATTTAAAGTAACAGAATATGATATCCTCAGGATAGTTGCATTTAACACAACAATAAAACAAACTCCTGAGATGAGAACCACCTGTTCTAGCAACAGTGTTACTAGTTTTGGTTCTTACTCCATCTTTAAACATCTGTCCACATTAAAGATACTTTAGGGGAAAAAAACTCAGAAGTACTGCTGGACATATAAAGAAATTCTATCCTCAGTAAAGTAATATAATTCAGGAAGACCTTTTTGAAGACTGAAGTGAATAAACACTTTGTGACTTTCACTCTCAAAAACACACCCTTTATCTGTGAAAGGTCTCAATAGAAAAAATTGGTCCTAACACTTTTTCTTCCTCTGAAGAGTTTGTTTGAAGGATTCCTCAGCAATTTTTGTTTATAGAGAAAAAGTAGATGTCTGGTATATATAATAGGCATAATTTTTGGTTTGCATGTGTTTGGCTACAATTTCTTTCCTGGAAATACTACTGTATGAGCAGAGGTCAGAGTAAGTTAAATTAGTCTGCTTAACAAAAATTTGAAGGTTTGTGTAGGCATCCTATTGCAAAGTGTTTGTCACCATATGTGATCTTTTCTCTTTTGAGGTATTTTCATTGTTCCTTTACAAATTTTTAAAAATTGAAACCAAAATGCTCCATTTTGTCTACGTTGTCTCTCAAGAAAAATTGACTTGTACCCTAAAATCACTATGCTAGACTGTGTGTATGTGTGTGTGTTTACAGGAGAGTGGAGTTTGGAGATAAGCTGCACACAGATAGGAATGGGTATCACTTGTACCCTTTCAGACATACAGTGCAAAAGCAAGACCGCTCTATTTTTTCCTTAATTTTAATATAATTTTGAGTATCCATATACAGTGACATTCTCATTAATTATGATCTAAGGAAAAAAAGTGTTCAATTTCTATATTGATTATTCCTCTGTTGTTACTCACTATTCCCATATTTTCCTCTAATATGTGGCTGACATTGCACAAAAGTGCATTTAAACGAACTTAAACATAGTAAGGGGATCATTAAGACATGTATTTATAGGATGAATGACATTTTAAGACTAGAATGTAGAGTTTAATTCACTTAATTTATGGTAAAGTATAAGTTAAATTTTCTCTATCTTCTCCTTTCATGCAAATTTGGATAATAATACAACCAATCTTAAAATTGTATGGATATACTTTTCTAAATACTAATAGATAGATTAGTATAAAAGCTACATGATATTTAAAAAGTAAAAATAATAACTATAATACAAAACTTATACTTTGTTGTATTAAACTATTTTTATTTTATAGCAATTTAATTATTTAATTAGTTGGGTTTTACTTTCTTAAAGTGAAAGGAAGATGATTAGACATATTTGAATTAATTCATTTTATTGAAACATTAATAATAGTAGAAAACATCAAATAGAAAGATTTAGAATTGTTCCAAATCATGAATAATTTCTGAGAAATTGTTTGCTTTTCTTGTTGACATAAATTTGACTACCATGAAGTTGTAGATATCATTTTAGCAATAAATGTAATGTAATTCATATTGAAATGCTACACACAGGTAAAAATTTTTATTCTATGTTAGAATGGAAATGAAAAAAATACAAAAGAATCACGGTTCATGTTGCAAAATCTTGACAGAAGCTTGTATTATACTTAGATTAATTTAAGACTCTATAAAACTTTTATGTTTCAGTTATGATCAAACTTCTAGCTTGGTCCTTGTGCTTCTATAAAAATGAATTAAATTTAATATTCAGAATTAGCTGTGTGCTCAAAAATCAGCTATTGAAGTTCTCAAGTTTGTCTCACATTGTTGCAAAGATTTTTTTATGACAGCTTACAATACTGATGAATGAAAATTCACAACAAAAGCCTTTGAAAATGGGCTAAATTTTGACAATTTTGGAAATATTCCAAGATAGCTTTCTGAATTTATTATTTCAATTCCTTTTTCCTTATTTGTTTGAATAAACTATTATGAATGTTGCCTTTTATAAAAATGAGATATTTCAACAGGTGACTGATAAAGATTATGCTGTTAAAAATAAAACCATATTTCAAAGGCATTGAATAAACAGTGAAGAAATGACTAGCTTACCAGAATATTTCACATAAATTCAAGATAAAAATCTCTATTTTTTGGAGATTGGTTGGAGACATAAAAGAAATACTAATTTCCTAAAATCATCTTCATTCTTTTCTTGTTATTGCACCAACTCTGACTCAGTAACAATAAAATTTCTTTAAAGTGTTTTTCTCAGAGTATTAAGAGGTATTGGTTACCAAATCATTTTAAACTCTTCACCCTTTGGCCCATTATTGTAATGGTTACAATTTCACCTTTTTTGTGAAGTCTTTCCTGGTAAGCCAAACCTTCCTAATTTCTTTCAATGTGATATCCCTATTGTGAAATGATTTATTTGTTAGATTAGATTCCTTTATTAGATTCTTTTATTAGGTATTTCTATGTTTTCAAATTGGTAATATTAAACATATATTCTGGGTCTCACCAGGGTATCAGACACTGAGCCGAGGATGGGGTCTTGAAAAGTGAGCCCATCACACGAGGGAAAACTGTGTTGACTATCAGGGAAGTTGACTATCAGAGAAGACAAAGTATGAAGGAGCAACACAAAGGAATATAAAATTACAGTTTGTGATAAATCCTATAAAGGAAAATTTCATGAAGATCTTGGACTTGGCTATGGAAAACAGGGGGATACAATTTAGCATTTTATATTACCTTATGATGTTTTATTGTGTGGTAATTCTCATTTCAGTGAGCCTACTTTGCTTTCCAAATTGTATGTCACCTCACGTTGGGAAAGAACAATGTAATATTATACTTTTTTTGGTATGTATCACTTTGAATCTAGGCAAATGGAATACATGACAGTTTTTTAACTTGAGTCAGACTGGCTCACTATTGTGATAAAAATTTTATAGTAATCCACTGTGATAGAAGTTTCTTCAATTGTATTTTTTAAGTATCATGAAAATAAAATACATTTCTTTACCAAAATTACCCAATCAGATAACATTGATATCAGTATTCCTCTCTTCTCCTAATTAAATACTTTTTCAGTATTTTCACTCTGTGTCTTACTTGGGTATAAGGTCAAGCTTTAATGAGTACAATATAATTTATAAACTTATGCAACAGGCAGTTTTAAACAAAGCGGCAACCACATCTTAATCTATTAGAGAAAAAGAATGGTATTTATTGTATAATGATCATGTGAAAAACTCTTCTTAAAATTTGGGAACATCACCTCTCACAGGCCCAGCACTTGGTTTAATCTTCTGCTGTTGCCATCTTGATATTCTCAATAGTTTTGTCTTGGAACGTGTGTTTTGCCTGAGGTCGGACAGGATAATGGAACATGCCAGTGAGCTGGGGGGCTCCATTTGTGTAAAGCATGCCCAGTTCCCCATGAGTGCAGAATCCTTGCAGACTTGCAATGTGTAGGAGCTCAATAGACTCAAACTCGATACATCTCCCCTGAGTAACCGTGTTGGGTGGGGGAGCACTGACAGCCCTGAGAGGCCACACTTCCCCTTGAACCAGTATTTGCTTTGAATATAGAGGAGACAATGATGTTCTAAGAAGCATGAATCACCAAGGAGCTCCATCACATCTTTCTTTTTTGTGTTTTTTTCCCTTGTATTAGCCAGTTATCTATACTGAAAGCCATAGTCCTCTTCCTTACAGTCCTCCTGGACTCATTCTTACGCCAAAATAGTGAGGTTGATAGTGTATGTGTGCTAACAAGAAGTTAAAATACAAACAGCAGAGTTAGTTTTGGAGCCTTTCCACCCTTCTGCTGAGAATGAAACATATATTGAAAAGTTCTGATGATTCTGTTTTCAAGTTAAATGTGCTGTTATACTTGCATTTAAAATCAGCATTGCACAAAATAAAGACCAACAATAAAATTCACGCTAGTCTTTGAAAATTTTCAATTTTCTCTATTTTAAATGACAACAGAGCAAGTGAAAAACACTGTGACAAATCTAGAGCGAGATCATGGAAAAACGGAAAAAAAGGCTTATATTAATTTTAGCAGATCTTTTCCTATTGTTTGAACAAGAGGCTCCAATTTTTATTTTGAAATGAGCCCCGCAAAATGCTGGCCTGCTACTAGCAGTCACAGATAATCAAACAGTCTTCCTCATTGTTCAAGTAGAAGGGGCAGTAATGCAACAATCACGCCAGTAACATCTCAGTAGCTTTATAATGATCAACATTTGGTTTTTGAAAACTAAAGCTGTTTAATACTAACTACTATATATAAAGTAGATAAACAACAAAATTCTTCTGTATAGCACAGGGAACTATATTCAGTATCTTGCAGTAACCTATAATGAAAAGAATATGAAAGCTAACACATGTATGCATACATATGAATGAAACATTAGGCTGTACACCAGAAATGGACACAATATTGTAAACTGACTACACTACAATAAAAAAAAGAAATTAAAACCATGCTGTGATACTATTTCCTGGAGGAATTTTTAATGTAGAAATTTAAAATCTGAACAAGAGACAAAGGTCAAACATAAAAGCAACTGTTCATATATTTCAACCAAGGAAGTTAGATTATTACTTTATGAGCTGCAGCGTAGGTTTTCCTATAAAGGCCAAAGATTAACATAATTATCAAGACCACATATTAAAAATTTTCTGTGGTTCCAATATAAAAATGCATTATTACCAGGAAGGTCTGGTTAGGCACCCTTGGTGGTGGATGGTATCTGACACATTGCTGGTCCACTAAGGTATTCAAAGTCTTTATGTTTTAGTTGAACCTGTTGTTCCAGATGGTGGCATGCAGAACCACTACTTTTCTATACCCAGAAGTGTCTGCAGTTTGCTCTCTAACACAAATCCTTGAATGCTGTTCTGAATAATATTAAACAATTGCTATTTACCAAGAGCCCTTTAAACAAATATCACCGTCCCTCCAAATTCTCAGAAACTGCAAACTGTAGTTTACTATAAATGTTATGGTCATAGACTAACTCTGTTAGGGCTCCATAATCTATTTTGGAGAGGGAAAAACAGAAGAGATGTTGATTTTTTGGAAAGAAAATAATCAAGTGAGGAAGAATGTTTTTTAGTCTCATTTTATGCTAACATTTGCAGATAGATGTTGCTACTTAACTCCTTTGCTGAATAGTTAACACTTTTATATTGAGCAATGAAAACTATGAAACTGTGAAGAAAACAAATACAACAAAATACATTAAGCTACTGAGACTACAATAAATCTATGTAAAATATATTTATGAGAAAGTCTAATGAATTTTCTGAGTCTCTTCAACAAATGGTGTTGGGAAAACTGGACAATGGCATGCAAATCAGTGAAGTTAGAGCACTCCCTCACACCGTACACAAAAATAAACTCAAATTGGCTTAAAGACTTAAACATATGACAAGACACTATAAATCTCTTAGAAGAAAACATAGGCAAAACATTATCAGACATAAATCTCAGCAATCTTCCCCTAGGGAAATCTACCCAAGCAATAGAAATAAAAGCAAAAATAAACAAATGGTACGTAATTAAACATAAGCTTTTGCACAACAAAGGAAACCATAAGCAAAACAAAAGACAACCTATGGAATGGAAGGAAATATTTACAAAAGACGAGACTGACAAGGGCTTGATTTCCAGTACACATAAACAGCTCATAACAATTTAATAAGAAAAAAACAAACAACCCAATCCAAAAATGGGGAGAAGACCTAAACAAGCAATTCTCCAGTGAAATGGCCAGTAGGCACATGAAAAAATTCTCAATATCACTAGTTATCAGAGAAATGCAAATCAAAACTACAATGAGATATCACCTCACACCAGGTAGAATGGCCATCATTCAAAAGTCCATGAATGATAGATGCTGGAGAGGGTGTGGAGAACAGGGAGCCCTCCTACACTGCTGGTGGGAATGCAGTTTGGTGCTGCTGTTACGGAAAACAGTATGGAGATTCCTCAAAAGACTAAAAATAGACTTACCATATGATCCACTCCTGGGCATATATCCAGAAGGAACCTTAATTCAAAAAGACACCTGCACCCCAATGTTCATAGCAGCACTATTTACAATAGTCAAGACATGGAAACAACCTAAATGTTCATTAACAGATTACTTGATAAAGAAGTTGTATATATATGTTCCTATATGACTGAAGCATTGTGCTCTACACCAGAAATTGACAGAACATTGTAAACTGACTATACTTCAATTAAAACAAAAACAAAAACAGAAACAAAAAAACATTGAATCCCCTATTTAACCTGTCCCCAACATACCCTGCATCCTCATCTCCTATTGTTCACATGTCAAACAGGGATAAATTTTTGTTTTCCAAGAAAGAAATGCCCTGTTACAGCCCGATGCTTTTTGTTGGTAAAGAACGTGCTTCCTCATCACCTCTTGATAAAGAAGTCATGCTCTGCCTTGAAAAGTTACCACTGTTGACTCCTCCCTGAAGTCTTCCAGGCACATACACTAATTCTCTCCTCTGAGCCTCAACACCTTGTTTAATCTTCTGTTATAACACTTACTGCACTGTCTCGGAACTACATTAAGATAATTTTACCTTATCTTTCTTGACTCCAAGACTGAATATTGGAATACACATTTTGGTAAAATAACTATACTATAATACCTTGTATTATTTTAAATTGTATATATAACTTCCATGGATGATTTTATTCCAATCTTCTAAATAAGATAGAGTTATACTGCCTTAGAGAATCAGAAACAAAGTGGATTTCATGTATTTGAACCCAATCTGTCCTGTCCTTTCACGGCTACCTCTACAAAAGAATAGTTTGTTTGAGGTCAGTTACAGATATGTCTCATACTAGTACACACAGCTCTTTGAGGAATGCCAACCTGCACTTGCTCTGTGCGCCAGCAGTCCATTGAAAATGTCCGTGGGAAGGTCCCTTGGGGAAGCCTGGCCATCCTTGTATTTGCCTCAGTGGCCACTATGCATAGGCAAAGACTAATATCAACATATGAGAGTATGATTGGATTTTTGTCAGTAAATTAAAATAGAGATATTGTTGGGTTACTAATGATTGGACAGCCTGGCTCTTGAGTGTTTGGCTTCTTCTGATTAGAATGAAGACAAGAAAGAGACTCCATGATTCTCTCTCAGTGGCCACCTGGGGAAACAGAATGTGCACCCAGTCCACACTATTATTATTGTGCTTGTGGAACCCCACTGATTGGCGTTACATTTCTTGCCCTGACTTGAGGAGGCAGACCCAGTTTCTTTGTCCCGGCAATGCAGTGTGTCCCATACCCCAACTGGAATGAGGAGGAGTCTGGAGACACCACACCTTTATTGCACAGATTTCTTTTCTTTCCTCCACATTGGGCTGGGGGAAAAATGGAAGATGGAGCTAAATCTACTTCTGTTCTGTTTTGTTAACTAGTCTACTTTTTGGACAAAGGAAGGGTTATCCATGGCTGGGGGAGGAAACACTCTTATATCTGCCTGTAGGAGGAGAAAATGAGTCTCTATTTGTAATAAGTAACTATTAAGAGGTAGAAGATATCTAACTTCAAACAAGACATTCTTCACTGATGACGGTACAGAGGAAACATCTTACAGATTTAGTACCATTATGAATGATTTATCTCCACTTCACTTAGTCCTTTTTTCACTCAGTCCAACTAATAAGTTATTTCTGTGCATTTGTAAATAGAATTTTATCTATGTAATTTTACCTAAAAGCAGTTATCTTGTCATTTCACCTACTGTTATAATGAATGTAATGTGCGTATATACAAAGCCAGTTGAAATGTGTAAGAAGAGTCATCCTATTTTTGGACAGAAATAATATAATACTGTTGATTTAATTTCATTTCTACTATCTCATTTCAATATATAATCAGTTGCATTGCAAGGACAGAATAAATTAATAATTGAAAGAGTAAAAAGGAGCTAGCGTTTCTATATATATTTCACAGGTAAAGAGAGAACTATATTTACAAGCCAAATAAAGGAGGATGTATTTATTTAATAATGTACAAATGACTGAGATAAAGAACTCACTTCTGAGTTATTTTTAATAAGAGCAATCAAGAGGAAATTCTGACAACTGGCAAAGAGTAAAACTTTCAAGAGTAAAAGATTTGAAAAAGAAGCTAAAAGAACACTTCATACAATGAATAGGCTGACCTCTAATAAGATAATATAATACTATGTATTATTACATATTATTACCATGGATAATATCGATCTGTAAAAATAGGTCAAAAGTACAAAACTAGTCAAGGCAAGTGAAACCCCTCCTTACAATATTTAAAACTTTTGTACATCATTGAAGCCAAAAGGAATCTTTGTCACAAAAATGCACAGTACCTTTTGCTGGAGTTAGCTTTTCGGTACTAACCTGCATTTGTGTACTCCCATTGAAGTCACCAAGGAGATGATGTATGAAGTTATCCCATTCCAGACTTTCAGAGCAAGACTAATTTGGCTCAGGTCACTTTCCTTGTTAGCTTCTGTACTTCTCTGCTTGCCTTTTCCAATTCTGCATGCCATACACCACCCTGGCATCTCCTGGACACTGCAGGCTGGTGCCAATTTGTAGATGTTATCTTGAAGGAAAGGTGGCCAACCATTCAGATTTCATCCTGAAAGCCCTGTGCCCCGAATCCCCCTCATTCCCAGGCAAACCCGGAGGGTTGGTCACCCCACTTGTGTGCTCTCTTCATGATAGCTTCTGTTTTAAGGCTGCCTTTAGAGCAGGAAGAGCATCAGGGCAGGTTTAGGGGGAAAGGGCAAGAGAAGCAGTCTTCTAGGTTTCTCTGCCTCTCTAGTCCACCCCTTTCTATGCTATGAGGTTTGAAATGAACCAAAATGCATTCTATGGCCACAGCAAAGGAAGCGGAGAGCAGAGTGCCAGTGTGCTCTTCAGGAGCTGTGGACTCGTCAGAGGGACCTAGAAGCAAGAAGCTGTTGTGCGAAACAGTTTTAAATCTCAGTGGATCAGCAGTGCCTTTAGTTGGGGCTTGGCAGTTGAAAGTGATAAATGGGCCAGGGCGCAGTGCATTCACAGGACTAGAAGAAATGACTGTCTATTACACCAGTCATGGGTGTGTCTTCTGGCCCCCTGTGCTGTCAAAGGCTGACACTCAGGCAGCTGGTGTGTGTCCAAGTAGATGAGCGGTCCTGGTGAGGACGGTGGACACCTCAGAACCACTCATCTCTAACTCTTTGATGCATCTGACAAGGAGAGAGGGAGAAGACTGCTTTCTGAGAACATTTTGCTAAAGGAGACTGTGATGAGGAAGAAATGATGAAATGCTTTTCTGTCACAGTTTCCTGCCATCAGTGGATTTGGAGGTTTCCTGACTCACTTGAATTCAGTTAGAATTTTCTGCGCAAGTGAATTGAGACCATCAGATTTAAAGCCATTGCAATATTATTCAGGAAGTTGGAAATCCAAGGCTCAGAAAAGAGTCTTATGGAGCAGTGAGGAGTGAAGAGATGGTTACTTTCTAATCAAGTGGAGAGAATCAACCTGTTTAAAGATCAATCACACATCCTGGGGATCGCTGGAACTTATTTTCAACTTTCCTTGTCCTCAGAAACTGACTCCGTTTCTCCACATTTGTTTCTCTATATTCCAACAGGGGATCATAATAATAATAATACCTATAATGTCCTAATAATGTCCCCATAAGTTTTTCTGTGAGGATTAGTAAAAACAGTGTATGTTTGTGGCATAAATTAAGTGCCTGATCAAAAAATGAGCTCTGATAATTCACTTTCTTCTATATATGATATTTATCAAACCACATAAATATGAAAATTTAAAAATGGCTTTTGTAACTGTTGTGATGACCGACTCCTGATTTTTTAAAAAAAAGAATTTAATGAAAGCCCTCATCCCACAAGTTCCAGAAGGCAAAGGCTGACTTGTTTCTGTGGTGCACACACATCCACCTCCCGGTGTCTGAGCTGGAATCATGAGGTCTTTGAAAACTCACTGAGTGAAGAGGACATGAACTCTGCATATGCATACTGCTCCTCTAAAGGGCAACATGAGTGATGTGATAGGGAATCAGGGCTGATGCCGCTGCCTCTGTTGAGTGTAAGAGATGATTAATTTCCCCAGAAGGGTCTTCCTCTTTCTTTTTATTTTATATTTTGCTCTTTCTCCACACGGGGAGAAACAGATATACGCATGGGTGTGATTCCAAAGGTAAATATGCTCACATTTTCCTATGTTTTAGAATATGCATACACACATATATATAATACACACACACATATAACATACACAGAGATACATATACACACATACAGATACACAGACATGCATACACACCATCATGTATACACATATACAGGTACCCATAAATACACATATACACATACATACACACATATATCATATACAGATACACACAGGTACACACATACACATACACATATATACAGATACATACAAATACACATGGACATATACACATACACATACAAATACATACACACACGAAAACACACAATACACACACACACATAAACACACATATACATACCCACGTATACACATATACCCAGAGATACCCACAGATACATATACATGTACACACATATACACATACACACATACACACATATAACATTTACAGATACACAGATATACACATATACAAACATACACACACACTGAATATACACAGATACACATATATATACACATACACACATATATGATATACAGATACACACAGAAACATACACACACACATACACACACACACCTTTCCTTAGACAGAAAAACTTTAAAATTTGATACCTTGAGTCCTTTTCTTCGCAAGAGTGATTGTACTGTTTTATATACTACTACTTTATTGTCTGGGGAGAGAAGATGCATTTATAGTGTATCGATTTTAGTAAGTATATCTGTTGTCTACTTTAGGTTTGATTGCTCTAGGTTTGAAATGGAATTTATTCATAAAATCAGCAATAGAATATAACATAAATAGATTCCCTGAAGAATACTAATAAAATTGTTAAAAATAACTTACTATAAAACCCAACTTGAAAAAGGGATTATGAACACAGTATGAAATAAACATTGGCTTGCTTGCCATGGCTATTCTTTATCAAATCTTGGGTGTTTCTTTTATTTTGAAGAAAGAACATAGTATATCTAATATTACAAACTACCACAGGTATAAATGGTAAAAAAAAAAAAAAATTGAGTTGAGCTTTAAAGAAATACCTTCATGGACACATTTCAGATTGAACACATTCTGAAAACTTTTAGTACCATCCCTTCCGTTGTACTTCGTTAACCTGTTGGTACTATTTTCAAATAGTGATGGAAAATTAGCTAGAAAATTAGCCAGGCTGAAGAAGATGGCTTTGTAAAAAAAATAATACAAATGTAGTCTGGCACAAAATCAAGGATTTTAGGAAGGGTGGAAGGTAAGAAGAAAACCCTCCATCACATGCTCCCCAATTTTAATACCTTGACATTCTGAGTTTTTATGCTTATGCCTTCCTTCCTTCTTTCATCCATCCTTCCCTCCCTTCCTCTCTCTTTTACATTTGCACTTCTACTGAGGAAGAAACTTGAGATTATTTCGCAGATAAACAAAATCAAATATATTTATTGTATTCTGGTCTCATAAATCCTTACCCCTTAACCCTTTAAACCCAAATTGAGTATTTCCTTACTTTGTAACATTAATTAATTTGAATTACTTCTCAATTTAAAAAGAATGGCTGAGTCAGGCAAAGAAAGAATTTGTTTCTGGAGAAAAAAGAATATGTTCAGCTAAGTAAAAAGAAAACTAAAAATTAGTCAAGAGTTTTGGTCTGTAGATCATTCAAAAGATATGAATAGAAATGGAAGAAAAGCTTAAAATTATATAAGATGATATCATTGGGATAATCAGAGAGACACTTTATGTTCCCATGAGCTGCAAGTACTTTTTACCCTAAATCAGGTAAAGGTAAAATTGTATTCTTTTATGGGTAAAGTCACAGTTGTAGCATTGTCATATTTCCATAATTAAGATGAAATAAAGTTTAAATTAACATAGCTAAATGAAGAAATATCAGGATAGCAATGTATTAAACTATTACATTCTATTCATATATTTTCAATATGAATAACTAGAGTAGAACATCATTAAAATATTTTGCTATCCATTCATATTAAAATTTGATAAATTATGTCTTAAAAATAAAATAGTACAATTTCAGAAAAAACGTATTTTTTAAAATAGAAAATACAAAAAGGTGATGATGTGGATAATGATTTTTAATAATGCCTACATGTATATATTTAGTAAAAGGGATACCTACAGAAAATGGACGGGGGTGGGGAAATTGAATTGTATTTTATGAGCGATGTAGAATGGTTGGAGAATAGCCTGATGGTATGCATTGGTCCTTCTGAAAGGTCAGTTACCTTTCTGGTCTTCATAGAAAATTGTTGGCAGGAATTTTTCCTATAAGGGTCGCCATTCTCCTTACGTGTGTCCTAAGTCATATCAGAAAGCTTTATTGTAACTTCAGGGTAGCTGTTTGATAAATTAATAAGGATGTATTTAAATGAACATGTAGCCATAAAATATACCCCTTGGTGATCAAAGTTAGGAGTAAAACTTTCTCCCTGAGGTGGTCTGGGGTTTGAGGAAAATTGACTTGCCATGAGCGAGCAAAGCCTTGAGGGCCAGATCACCCCTTATCAACAAAGGACATACTCTTTATGATTTCATCTCCCCTGCTATTTTTCATGTCTGTGAAATATGATTAAAATATTTATTTGATTTTATTTTTTAAATAAACTAAAAATTTTTAATAAAATTGTGGTAAAAACACTTAACTTGAGATATACCCTCCTAAATTTTAAGTTCACACTGCAGTTTTGTTAACTAGAGGCACAAAATTATACAGGAGTTGTCTAGAAACTATTCATCTTACATATTACATAACCCAAAGGATATTATCTGCTGATCAGCGACCCCATCTTTTCCTCCTCCCTCAGCCCTGGACAGCTACCATTCTGCTCTCTGTTCCTATGAGTCTGATCAGTAACATTAAAGGCAGCGGGACACCATTAAAGGCTTTTGTGGGGCAATGGTAAGGAAGAACCTATATATCGTACACTGATGATGGTGGCAGGAGAAGTGTTGCCAACTGCCTGTGAATTGAACTAGGTCTGTCCAGTAGCCGCCTTGAGTCACCCAACAGCTTGTTTCCCGCACCGAAAGCCAATGCCAGGGAGTCATTTTGACATTACGGAAAAATAGACCTAATTCTGCGAGAGGAAAATAAGAGCTTACATCACTTTCTTGTTATACTCAAGACGAAAGCCTTGTCAGTTAATGGGATACAGACTGAACAAGGCATTACTGCCAGGCTGAATAATTTGTTCTTCTTATGCTTTTGAAGCTCTTTCTGAGAGATGGCCACTTACTCCGCACACTTACTGTATTGCCCCCTCTCCACCATCAGTGGGTGTCGCTAATCTTGGCCACAGCTATGCTCATTTAAAACATTGCGGGTTTCTGGAGCATTTGGTGTTAGAGGGAGCAGCAGTGTGAGCTGGGCTCCCACAAAGATGAGCAGGAAAATAAAGAAAGGCACTCTCAGTAACTGGTGGATTCCTGAATGAAGATTGTAGGTGAGAGCTTCAAGCTATCATGATTTTGGATATCACTGTAGGTTGATACTGGGGGCAAGGGGTTGGCAATTTCCGTCGTGGGCCAAATAGTAAATATGTTTGGCTATGCAAAGTATACAGTCTGTGTTCCAATTACTCAACTCTACCATTCTTGCTCAAAAGTAGCCAGTGACAATATGTAAATGAATGGGCATGGTTGGACAACAATAAAGCTATTTATAGACACTGAAATTTTAATTGTGTAGTTTTCATGTGTTATGAAATGTGTTCTTAATCTTTTAGTTATGTGACAATTACTCTTAGCTCATGCGCAGCACAAAAAAAGGTGTCTGGCTGGATTTAACCTGCACTGTTGGCCTATCCATGTTGTTGCCAATCAAGTGAAGATAGACACCTATTACGTGACTAACTAGGTGATTTAGTATAGTTTGCTAAATGCTAAGATGAAAAAGGACAGAGTATGATTGGATCACCTAAAAAATGTATCCAGTCTGTTTTGATAAATTCAGAAAAAGTTCTTGAAAGAGACAGGAAGCTGAGACAGGGAGGATGGGTAAAAGTATCAGCTGGAGATGGGGATACAGTGTGTGCAGCCAAGTGGAGACCAGAGCAAGTTTAAGGAACCAAGAATATTGAAGCAGAGTTGAACTGACTTTGGCATGACTCTATTTTTTTTTAAACATAAGCCTCTGCCTTGTATATTTATAAATGTATGTATTTATTTATCTATCCTGGTGAGGAAGTGATTTTCTTTACTTTTGCTCTTCAATTCCTTCACATGAAGTTTTCGTAATTTTGATGACAATGGACACTGCATGTAACTTGGTCTTTGTTAGTCTGTATAAATAAATCCTCAGCAGAAAGGATTAGGGAAGCATACAGTTGAGTTTGAGAGATTATTTAGCCCTTTCGGTATTTTGTTTCGAGCACCTCTTAAAATAATTATTTAAACAGATTTCACATGCAAAGCAGATGAAAATATAAACTAAAATAGAAATAGTCTCTAAAGAAATTAAGTTATGTATTTCTGTATTTATTTTTTAATGGAGGTGCTGGAAACGGAACCCAGGACCTCATGCATGTCAAGCACACACTCTACCACTGAGCTATACCCCACCAAGTTATTATTTTTTAAAGAGATGTTCTTAAACATTACTTCTTTTTTGTCCACTGATTTTCTTTTTAGAACATATATTGAAAACTATATAGATAGATTTATCTTTTCTCAAACAGCCGCAGTTAGAAAGGCCAGACAATCTATTCTCAGAGTAGTTGGTTTATCTGTACTCGTTTTTATAACACTTTGGTTTCTGCACAAAAACAAAAACAAAAAACAAAACAGAAAAAAAAACCAGTCAATAGAAAAACAGATTAATTTACCACTGCAATCGAGTGGAAATTGTAAGCACACTGACCCCCAACAGTGTCCACATTCTGAGGTCCACCGGTTCAATCAATTTCTTTTACACTCAATCTTTAAAACCAGATGCTGCTTACAGTCGGTGAGTTTGGGAGGCTTGAAGGTATGTATGTCATAATCAGAGTCAAAATGGTATTTAAAGCACGTAAATCTCAAAATGATTTATTATTAGTGGTAGGATTAATAAAGGAAACTTCAAATGAGCTTTTGCATTTATACACAGAATTTTTTGTTTGTATAAAGCTTTTTTTTTTTTTAATTTTAGGACAGTGACCATATAACCAGAACCACCGCCAGTGGCACTAAGGCCACATGTTTTGTAGAGTAATTCCTTCTAAGACACAGCAGAGGTCTACTTAGACCCCAGTTTGTACATCCTCAGAAACCCACGATTACTGACAACACAGAGGGGTACAAGATACTACAATTCAAATCATCCCAAGTTGCCAAATCCAGTCATTATACAACCCTTGCCTACTTCAATTTTCCCTAAGAGTCAAGGCTGCCGAGCACCCATCTCTGTACTTTTCCACTCCTCTGACTCCCGGAGAGCTCTCCGTCCACATTCTCATTTTCTTTGACAGCTTTCAAACTTCTTCACTTATTATTTTCCTGTGTCTCTTGCATATCTGTATGGAAATCATCCTTCAATCTAGATTTTTCAAACTTTTGGCATATACTTGCAGATAGTATTTATATTTTAAAATTTCTTCTATTTCTATGGTGGGATTCGCTTTCTCATTGCTCGTGTGTATTTGTGATTCTCCTCTCTGTGAATTGCCAATTATTTGGCTATTTTAGGAGACTCCAATGAACCAGATTGTGGTTTTGTTGACCAAATGTACACTTTTCTTTTTACTTTATTTGTTGCTGCTGCTGTATTCTAGAATATTGATTTTGTTTTCTATTCTGATTAAGGTCTCCCTTACTTATTTCTGGCTAATTTTTTCTTTCCTTCCCCCCCTGCCCCCCTTCAGCTTACTTACTTTAATTCATTGATTTTATTTTATTATCATTAATTTTATCAGAGTATAGTCAGTTTACAATGTTTTGTCAATTTCTGGTATACAGAGAAATGTTTCAGTCATACATATACATACATATATTCCTTTTCATGTTCTTTTTCATTATAAATTATTGCAAGGTATTGAATACAGTTCCCTGTGCTGTGCAGTAGGACCTTGTTGTTTATCTATTTCATATGTAGTAGTTAGTATCTACAAATTTCAAACTCCCATTTTATCCCTTCCCACCCCTTTACCCTGCAGTAACCATGAGTTTGTTTCCTATGTCTGTGAGTCTGTTTCTGTTTTGTAGATAGGTTCATTTATGTCTTTTTTTTTTTTTTTTTTTAGATTCCGCATATAAGTGACATCATATGGCATTTTTCTTTCTCTTTCTGGCTTACTTAATTCCTTGATTTTAAATTGTTGTTAAGTTTTACTACAGGTATTTAAGGCGGCTCATCTTCCTTTGTACCTTTTTGGTCTACATCACAGTATTTATTACTTAATGTTTTATTGCTATTCATACTTAAATGGCTTATAATTTCAGTTTTGATTTTTATTTATCCTAGGAATGTGTTAATTCTTTCCATTTTATTTTATTGTTAATTTCACACTTTAATTTTATTGTGGCTTATAAATAAGGGCCAAAGGATCTCTGCCTCACAGAACTTATTAAGATGGCCTTGTGCTTTCATACATAGCTGTTTTCCTGTATTTCATGAATGTCTTAGGAGGCTCATCTCTCTCCTCTCTGCCGTGTGTGATATTCTAAACGTAAGAGCAAGTTATCTCATTGCATTATGCAAATACTCTGTCCTCATTTCTTTTCATCCAACTCAGTTTTTATAAGAGAAGCTGCTGTAGGATTGTATTCTTTTAATTATTTCTCATTTCTATAAGATTCCGTTCTAATGGTTTTCAAAACCTTAATATAAGAAATTCTGTTTTGTTGATAACTTTCACATGGAATTCTGTTTTCTCCTTGTTAGCATTTTTCTGTTATACTTTTAACTAACAGTGAATTTTATACCAGTATCTTTTTTAGTTATGTTTATTAAAAATACCATATGATTGGATTTTGTTTTAATATACCAGTCTAACAGTATGTCTTTATTATTAAAGTACATCTATTTTCTTTCATAGAACTAATTTTGATGTAGACTTTCATATATCCTCTACCACATCGGCTCTCTTGTTTATGAAGATATTCCTTTCTGTGCTGGTGGTTTTTCAGTGTCTGTGCACGTGGCTGTCCTTTAGTTGTGGTGTAAAAATTTATTGGTTAGTGTAGGCAGCCGTCTTGGGCTGTCAGTGAGTGTGTGCATCTTCCCAGAGCCGCTCCCTGGCTGGGAAGACTTCCCCGGGCTCCCTCTAAGTGAATGTGATATAGTTCACTTAGGTTTCGTGGCTGCAAAAAGAGCAGTCTGGGTGGCGTAGCATTTCCCAATTTTTAAAATTATGAGGCTTTTACTGTAAGACTGGAACACTTCAGTTTTTCTCCTTGCCTTTTCTTTAGTCTTCTCTTGGTCTCTACTTTGGAGAGCCAGAGTTTTCACCACATGTATCTGAATCTCGGAGCCCATCACCCATATAAACAACCTTCTTATTATGATCATTCCATTTCCTGCAGAGCAGTCTTGGGGTTTTGTCTGGGACCAGAACCGTTGCTGTCTGATTCAGAAAATGAGCAAGGTGGGCTCGACTGCCCTGAACTTCCCAGTGCTGCCTCTTAATTGCCTGGATTCCTCTGGCTGGTCCCTCCTCCTACTCTCTTACTGTGTGCACCTAGCTTTGATTATTACTGAGATTCTACTTGTTTCAACACGAATTTTCAACTCTGTGTGTTTTTCCTGCTGTGGATTATTTCACTCTTGCTTCTTTGGCAGTCATGACTTAATCTTCCAGGAATCTGTCAAAATGTCTCTGCTACCAAAACTATTCTTTTTAATTGCTAGTACTGGTGAAACTTCATCCTGAAAAAAAAAAAACCAGATTTTTGATTCACAGAGAATTTAATTGGAGGGAGATGTAAATGCATAGGCCCAGTTTGTCACCTCAATCCATCTTGCAGGCAAATCTCTTCTAAAATAATCTTGTATTCTTATAAATAAGTATACATTTGTTTTCTAAAGGTAAAGAGTATCAAAAAATAAAATTAAGCCAAAGCTCCAAAATTCCACCCCCAAGAAATAAATGCATTTACAACTTTGCTTGTGTGTTTATGTTTGCCTGTGTGTTTCTTTTCAGACCTATCTGAGTGCGTATGTAAGATACAATCTCTTAGGTTATGATGTTTTGAAATGGACATTCTCCACCTTAGTACTGTATTTTTGAAACATTTATAATAATATTTATTTACAATGTCATATTTATGGCTGGCTATGATTATTTTGTATCAAAATACAAAAGAGAATACTCCAGAAACAGATTCTCCCAGTGAAAAAAATTAGTAGGGAAGAAAAGAATAACTCAGTGATACAATATCACCTGGCTACACACCTAAATGTATAGCACATGCATAAACACGTGCGTACACATGTACACATGTATACATGCAACACATATGCATGTATGTATCCAATCACTTATTGTTGGATATATTTTATTGTCTCAGAGCAATTATTTTTCCAGCATTTAAATATTCAGTTTTGCTCATTTTTATTGCTTATGCTTTGTTATTCTCATCTTAACAATTTTTAATTTCTTTACTAATTTGTAAAATAACAATGTTTGCCACATTGTTGCTAATTTTTCCTTTGTTGTTAAAGTTAGTCTTTTTCATTTCTTCGTATACAGAATGTTTAAAACTTTATGTAGTCAGATTCTCAATAATTTCTATTTCTCCTTAGGTCATATTTCTAAAGACATTCCATCCTCACTCATATCAATGTCCACCTATATTTGTTGGAGGGCACAAAAGCTTAGGAACAATCTTGCTTTTAGCAGCTGAGGTTTAGGACCAGGGTATGCATCACAGAGAAATGTTATTATCTGTTGTAAAATCCTCCTCATCCCACAAAATCTTAGTGTGCTTATATGGACACTTCATGAATTCTTATTAAAGTCTAAAACATTACAAGTATATACAAAAGAAGGTAAACAGAAAGGCAGTATCTAAATTTGAAAAAAAGAGAAAATAATAAAATATAATTGCTAGTTTTTCTGTGTTTTGTTTCCTTGGAGACTTATCTTTCAGTGGTGCTGTTTTAAAACAACACATCTATATGGGATTCAAGTTCTAAACACCCTTTGCTATCACCACCTTGCAAAATTTATCTGCAAAACAGAGCCTGCTACAGGACTGCTGTTGTCTATAAAAATGCAAATGGCACTAAATCAAAATGGGCTGCTGAAAAACTAAACATCAAATATCATACAAATCACCCAACTGCCAGGGCTTAGACGGAGAGCATTTGAAAACTCATATGTGGACTGATATTGCCAATTGACATACTCTGTTGTTTTAAGCAAACCTTTTAAAAATTCATTGCTTGAGCAGATCTAGCAAACCTGTTTTTCTCACCAGAGAAGCTTTTCCTATTTCCTTGGCTTATGAAGTTTCATAGGATGAGTTTTGAATTATTCTAGAAATAGCTGTAGGGGATCCTATTTACATCATAAAAGATACACTAAATGAACCAGAGGGTTTGTGCCAACCTGTAACACTACACAAGATTCTTCCTTGTGATATAGGATATAGAAGGAACCATTTCTTGGACATATACAAGAAAAAAGGACCGTTTATATTTTTCTTTAAATACATATTTTTGGTTCTCTGGCAGTCTGTCCATTCTTTAGAAGAGAAATTCTATTCAGTTCTTTGCTGATTATTGACGTTTTTCTGTAATTATACAAACTTAAGGCTGTCTATATTTAAAGTGAAACTGGTCTAAGCTATCACTGTGCAGATCACCATTAACCTTTCCTTGATTTCCAAATAAAAACATGAAGATTTAAGTAATAATAATCTCCTCTGGAGAATTACAAACGAAACCGTTTGCCACATTGTCAGGTTGGTAACATAAGCTAACATGATTGACACTTGCTGAAAATTCTTCCCTTGCTTCATCAGCTGCATGAACGAGTCAGAAGGGAACATTCCTGTCATTAGGATCCCTGCTAGATTTCAGGTGTTGTCTAATTATAGAGCCGATTTTGAGACGAAGTAGGCAAGGCAGACTGCTGTAGGAAGCGGAACTCTGGCTGCCAGATAATAACAGCATTTGTGTTATTCTTTACACCTTAGACTTTCAAAGCAGTTGACACCTCATGGCCCTAATTCGGCAGTGAACGCGATGTTGGAATGCCGAATTCAGTGAAGTTAAATACGCAAAAGAAATCAAGAAATGGCATCTAAAGGAGGAAGGCACATAAGGTACTTGAGGATGCGCACTTCTTTTCTTTGCTTTGTTTATAGTGTTTTAAATTTCACGCTCCGACCAGGAAGTAATGAATAGGTCCTGGCTTTCCTTACATGTGTTTTGTATTCACTTTGTCATTAATCTATTGATTAGTTTTCCTAATGAGATTACAGCAAATTTGTTAGTTCTAAATAAAAGCACAAGTTGCAGCTAATGAACACTATACACAATAAATAATGAAATGTTTGTAATTTCTTTTTCTTTGCTTTAAATTGAGAATATTCTTCCTTTGGTCTGTATATAAGGTATTCTAGGGGAAATAAATACCCTTCATGCTCTAATTTATAGAAAAAATATTTTTCTGTAAACCTTAAATATAAACAATAATAAATGATTTTTGTTGCCATGAATTTTAAAATAATCTCAAGACTTTGAGAGAAAATGAATTCTGCATTTATCCAATGTCAGTAGAAAACATTAAAATATAGAGAAATTAACTGTGAATATGAATGTTTAAGGATAATGTTTAAAGTTTAAATCAGGTTCCAACCCAATTAAACAGCTGATAATATTCTTCCTTTTCAAATTAACCAGCTGACTTAGTCTGTTGCTTTTAGAAAGGGATGGGTAGAAGTAACCCCACAGTAATGAGCAACCTGACGTCTGGTTGCTGTGGAGAATCCAGGATGTGTTCACACATGTCTCAGAGGCCAGAAGAACTTGGATGGGAGCTGATGCTATTATGTTAGGTAGTTAGATAAGTGGGGTTACCGGGCAGATTGGGTGGAGGAGAGGGAGGATGGGCGGAAAGATGGCGGTATGCCTGCCTTCAGCATAAACAGACTTTACTTCCTCTAAATGAGTGCCAGCAAGAGAAGGGTTAGAATCTGACAGCTGCAACTGTGCAGTAGCAACAAAGACCTAACCAGGCATGACCCCAGGGCTCATTGTAATATAATTAACATTGCGGTTTAAGCCCCCACCATGGATATGCCTGTGTTCATCATGGGTAAGGATATGCGTAAAAGGGGATGAACATGACTAAGCACTCCAGGGGCAAGAGCCATCAATCAATCAAGACCACCTCTAAGCGAGGGTATAAGACAGCAGGGACAATCAAAGACCACTGCTATCTGCCCTTGGATCAGCCTGCCTCCCATTCTTGGAGGTGTACGTTCTCTTTGCTAAATAAAACCTTTAAAATCTTTTGCTACATGATGCTTCTGTCTCCCATTTGAATTCTTATCTTTTGGGAAAGACAAGAACTGGGATATTTTCCCTTCGCCTTTTGGGATAACAATTATAGCTGGTGGAGAATTTATCATTCTTTGTCTGATAATTGTCTGGACCTTCTAGTAGTGGCTTTATGTTTTGTCTTGAAGTTGAGAGTGCTAATAATCATGAAAAGGAAATGAACGGTACTTGAATGGAGTCTTAGATAAGGTGAGATACTGCTTGTTCCATTTTCAAAGGAATCTGCAAAAGTCTGGGCTCCAAATGTTAGTGGAAGAAAATGAAAGCAGCCAAAATATTTGCCAGGGTAGTACACACAGGAATAGAAGGCCTCTATTCTTAGACGTTCTCCCCTCTTTCCTCGCCACTATGATCCACACAGTTCTGGTGGAATATGATTGAAAGAACTCTTGCTCCAAGGCTGCTTCTCTCAAAGAATTTAAAAATTCATCCCTCACTAAAAATGTTGCTTGGTCAAGAGACTGAGAAAACAAGCCACCAAATGAGAGAAAAATTTTCCAAAACACATAGCTAATAAGGGCTGATATCTAAAACAAACAAACAAACAAACAAACAAACCAAACCACAAAACTATTAAAATTCAATGATTAAAAAATGACCAGTGAAAAGATAGACAAAATATTTTCACAGATACCTCACCAAAGAAGATATACAGGTAGCAAATAAACATATCAAGAGATGCTCAGCACCATCCACCATCAGGGAAATGCAAATTAAAACAGTGAGACATCACTACACACCTTTTCAAATGGCTAGAATCCAAAACACTGACAAAAGTAAGCGCTGAGCAGGATGTGGAGCAAAAGGAACCCTCACTGATGGCTGGTGGGAACGCAAAATGGTACAACCACTTTGGAAGACATTTTGTTAGTTTCTTACAAAAGTAAATACACTTTTACCATATGATTGAATTATCACACTCCTTGGGATTTACCCTAATGATTTGAAAAGTTGGAAGCAACCAAGATGCCCTTCAGCAGGTGACCGAAAAAAAGAACTGAGATATATCCAAACAATGGAATACTTTTCAGTGATAAAAGTAAATGAGCTATCAAGCCACTAAAAGACATGGAGAAACCTTAAACGTATATTACTAAATGAAAAAAAGCCAATCCTAAAAGACTATATACTGCATTATTCCAACTATACTTATGACATTCTGGAAAAAAAGCAAAACTATGGAGACATTAAAAAGATCAGTAGTTGCTGGACATTGAGGGTGGGAGGAGGGAAGAAGAGGCAGAACAACCATATTTTTAGGGCAGTTAAACTATTCTATATGATAATTTAATGGTGGATGCTGGCCATTTCACATTTCTCAAACCTGTAGACTAGGAACCCATAGTACACTATAGCCTTCAGTTAACAGTACTGTGTCAGTGTTGTGTCATCATTGTGACAAATGCAAGACGTAATCACACTAAGGCAAAATGCGAATAAAAGGAGAAACTGGGGAGGAGGGAGTGGGGTCCATGAGCACTTTTTGTACTTCCCATTCAGAATCTTTTAAACTTAAAACTGCTTTTTAAAAAACTATTATTATTATTATTAATAATAATTTAGAAAACATTGTTTGATGGGTTAATTACAGAAGGGAGTGGCCAGGACTGGTTCAGGAAGTACTGTGCTCTGTCCCCTGGGAGTCACCATGTGTAGTCCTTTAGGTGGATGACCCTCTTAAAGTTAGTTAGGGCTCAACCTGCAAAATCTCTGCAGCAGCCATACCACTTGGGTCCTTAAACTTCAGAATAAGCACCATCCAGGTCCTGGTATTTGGTGCTTCCTGAACATCAGTACCAGAGACAGATGTCCCCAGGTGAACATAAGCCAAATAATTAGGCACCTGAGGGCTGTAACCACCATAAAAGAAAATCGACATATGCTAAATGAAGCAGACCTTTAAATCAAAAGGATTGAGATAAATCTTCTTCTACAGCCTTAAATATCTAAGGAAGGAATAAGTAACAAGAGGCAGAAATAAGATCTCCTTTATGAAAAAATACGGTAGTTGAAGAAAAGAAGATGGTAGAAGAGAATTCTCAACATCATGATCGTTATGGCTGAAGAAAGAAGTTTATTCTGAGGATTGTCCTGGGTCTGTCTATACTGTGCTGACTCCCATGATGAATGTACACACATGATCACTAGCATGGCTGCCACCATGAATATGAGCAAGGAATTCTGTGGACTGTTTGTGTTCTTTTGCTTTTTGTGAGTTTGATGTTTTTCATCTAAAACAAAGATTGTGTTACTTTAAAGATTTTTTAAATATCAAGATTATATAATATTTTATTACATTATAATACCACATTATTATATAGTGTTACAACAGTACTGCATTTTTCAGAATATAAAGTACGATTACTTAGTACTACAGTAAAATACTATGTAAGTACATAGCATTATATCCATAATTATGAAATATGCAATTATGTTTAAAGAAATTAGAAATGGATTGGTAGGAAAAAGATAATTTATAGAACTTACAGAAAAGTAAATTTAGTCTAACTTTCTTATCAAGATTTTTTAACAAAGATAATGAATACTAAGCATTACTTATGGTTCATAAAATCATTTTACAGTTTAGACATCACCTTGAAGATTCAGAGTCTATTTATTTTTTGTAAATAGAGACTAATTTCTTAGATTCCCAGTCTTATATGTAGATAAATTTAGTAAACTGTGCTTTCCAGAAAAAATCCACAAATCATTAGTAACTTTACCCATTATCAGTAAATAATTATATAGGTACAATAATAATAAAGAACTGGAAGAACTTGTAGATCCTCTCAAAGATCTTTTTGCTCTCTCCCACTGTCAACAGATTCTGCTATCAAAAAGTATGAGATTCTTTTAACATTTAATTAATTTCCTCATCTTTTTATTTTTAAACAAAATCAGAACAACACCCTGTAGTCCTGAATAATTTATAATTTTTCCCAACTAGCCTTCTAAATGATAAACTATCAGCAAATTAAAATAGATTACATGTTTGACCTTTCCAATGCATTTTCTTATTTTCCTCGGCTTTCCCATTTCTATGCGCTGCTAGATCCGACTTTACAGGGCAGGTTACATTAAACTGTCCTTTCAAGTCAATATAATGCGTGGTAGGGGATCTATGCTAATTGAAGCGTTTCTTGGTCAGTAGCCCCAGTAAAGATACTTAGCATTCACGCCAAGTAAGTGATGGAGGCTAGAAATAGTATCTTTACAAAGTCACATTTTTCAGAAGTTTTGCAGAAAGGGTGTTATGATTTGAATGCCAGATCTTTAATTTATCCCCCAAAATGAAAGTTAGAGCTGATTTTTATGTTATCTACGTATATAGACCAACTTGTATTCCTACGTAAAGGGAAACTATTGGAGGATAATGGTGGGGCAGCATACTAATTAACCAAGTACCTTGCAGACATTAATTTGATTCAGATTAAGGTACACTTAATTTAATGGCTCAGGCTCAATCTAAATTATTCTTAGTAGTCTAGGACTGTAAATGCAGGATAAACCTGGAGATTACTACTCACATGATTTAAAATGCTGTTTTTTTTTATTGAAGTATAGCCAGTTTATAATGTTGTGTCAATTTCTGATGACCAGCATAATGTTTCAGTCATATAAATGCCTACATACATTCCTTTAATGTAAATTGTGTTCTTATCAAAACGAAGACAACACATAGTATACTGTCTAGCTTTTTCTACTCAAACTATCAACAATAAATCATGGGTCAGCAACCTATGACATTTAGGCAAAAGACCAAAAAATTAAAAAAAAAAAACTCTTTCTTTGGTCATTTTGTCATGTCTCCTGATTGTCACACAACATCCCTTTTCTTAAGTAGGGTCCAACTCTCTTCTCGTCGTTACTTAGGCTACAAGCTAATTTTCAGTAAACGACATTTCCCCTCCAGCAGGTGTCTCAAAGAAGTTATCAGAATATATAATGACTTTTTAGGTTACCAAAGTCTAAATCACACAATATGTTTTTAGCATGAGAAATGAATGGAGTGCTTTCATGGGCACATATGTAGACTTCGGACCAATAGAAAAGTGAATAACTTTAGATGTTTTTTTTCATCATTTCAATGACTTAACCAAGTATGGAGTCACTCAGTGGCAACAATATTGTATTTCAAACATATATGAAACCAAAGTAGATTATCATTTTTTTATTAACTTTCTTTTAGAAAAATCTTGGAAATTAGAGGGCAGATCATTAAACACTATATAATTCTAATACATGAAATGGAGAAACAAAGTATGGTCATGTTGTAGGAGAAATAAAAATGTGCAATGGAAATTTAGAGGAGGCAAATACACATTATATATTATCTATAGCTTTTATCTTTTTCAGTATATCCTATTATCTAACAATTATAGAAAGACGGTATCAGTGTCAAGATAATTTCAGATTTTCACAAATATTTGAATTGGTAAGTGAGCGTCAACCTGTACATTTGCATGTTGGTAAATTTGACCTAATTTGTTTGATGGGAAAGAACCCAAAGTCAAGGTTGATGATATAAAAGACCCTATTTTTGTAGTTAAAAACCTTGAGTTAAATGATGCTCTGTTTTTTAATAGCAAAGTGATCTTTTTCATGTGTATATATTAAGAAAAGACACACACCCAAGAATATAGACACCTAAGCTATAAAGAAGTTTTAATTTTTTTTTTGGTATTTTCAGAGAAATGGAATTGTTGTGATCTGATTAAAAACCTAGTACATTGAATAATGAATCATTTGAAGTGACAATGGAAATATTGGAAATATACTTAAATAAGACTTTGGGCAAGTTCTTTAGAAAATTAAGAGCCATTAAAGTTTTAAAATGGTAATTTAGTTAACACCCCTACCTTTGGGAAAAAAAAATGTCTGCTAGAAATCCTACTGTATGGGATGAATTGGTTGGGCAGAAGTTTGGAAATAAAAGATGAATTATGAGGCTATTGACTAATTCTAAGAAGAGAAGATAAGGGCATGAACTTAGGAAAAGAGTCTTCAGAAGAGGATAATTGGGAGGGATAATGAAGGTGGAAAGGACATATGATAAGTGCCCTGATTGGATTCTCCAGGACCAGACTCTCAAGCAAGGAATAGTCCATAAATCCATTAATAAAATGCTCTTAGAGGAGACTCTTAAGGAGTAGAGAAAGCAGGACATGAAAAGGGAAATCAACAAGGGTGAGATCTCAGATGATTTAATGTGATAACTATGTGAAGGGAGGTAGCAAATAAATGAGAATTTGATGTGAAAAAATAAATAGACGCAGAAATTAAAAAAAAAAACAAAAAACCTTATAGAAGAAAAACTAAGTACTCTAACGAATGGGTTAAAAAGCTAAAGGATATAATGTATAATATTCACTGATTTTTTTTCATTATATATTATTGGTCTGTACCTAAAACAATTGGAAATGTATTTACCGAGCTGTTACAAACTGTTATCTCTGGGATATAAGATTATGGAAGACTTTCTTTTTTTATTTTATAAATGGTTAACTTAGTTGTTTATAATGATCATGAAACTACTTGTTTGGGTTAAAACTGATATTACAATAAACAGAATGCTGCAAAACCAATATTCACAGCCTCAGGTGCATTTTTATGTTAAAACAAAGAAGAGTCAAATATCCTATTCATTGAAATTTGGAAAATTCAAGAAATTATTCCTCAAACATTCAGAAAATTATTAGAAAGAAATTGATAAAGTTAAAATTAATTTTAACAGCCTTAAGTGCATGAGATGGAGAGCTCCTAAATTCATTTTGCATAACTAGCATGAAACTGAAAGCCAAATTTGATATTTTTTCTGTTTTTCATAGTAAAGATAAATAAAGGAATATCTGGAATTCTGCCACCCACATGAATACTATGAAATTTATTTTAAAAAAGTTCTTACCAAAAATGTTCCTTTAAAAAAATGATTAAAGCTAGGAATTAGGTCTTTTTTTTCCTTCTTTCACCAAAGTTGTAGAGTGATTTTCCATTCTACATGGTTGAATTCATGGCCAAAGAAATGAACATGTGTTTACTTCTCAACTAACAGTCAAAGTTGGGAAATCAAGGAAGAAAATAAAACAAAGAAATAAAAATATTTCTCAGTTTGCCTTTCCTTAGGCCACAGCTGGTCTGTAAAATCAATATATGTTTTACTAATCTAATCTGCTGATTCTCAGATAGAAGTGGTTCTCAAGTTGCAAGGTGTTGGAATGCTTGTCACACATGACAAGTTATTATAAGGAAAGGATGGAAGTGCCTCCAAGGTACTAGATTTAGCAAATAAAAATTCAGAAGGTCCAGTTAAATTAGGATTTCAAGTAAATAACTGTCCATTTGTAGTATAGGCATCAGCTTCTCATACTGATATTCTAGCCCACTGCAATCCTATTAAATCAGAATTAAAGGGAATGGGGACTAAAGCATCTATTTTGTTTAAAATGTCCTCGGTTATTTTAATATGCAATAATCAAGATCGAGAATCACTGTGTTTAATGTTTATTTATTGATAAGTGTAATGACAGTCTGATGCATATAATGACAATTATATGGCCACGGCCACACAACATGTCAAGAAGTAAACTGACCTCAGCCTTGTGCATCCTGTTAGCCAGGATGCTCTCTTTTAGTCTCTCTACTGGCATCAAGTTTTCAGCTTACCCTGGTCTCCCCTCCAGCTGCCTTTCCTTTGTTGGAGAGCAAGTTACAAGCCCCACCACCAACTTCATTTCCTCATGTTCAAGGTCATCAGGGAATGTGTACAGAAATCAAAATAATGTCTGTTACAAAGCCATTTAACCAATGTGTAAAAACTTGAATTTTCAGTATAATGAAAACTCATAAAACACAAGAGGTGGTTGAGATGATAAAAATGGTAGAACGGATAGGAAATTGATTATATCAGGAAACCCAGTCATCTGCTTCCTGCGTATGCCACCTAACTTCTTTGAGCCACAGTTTCTTCACTGGTAAAATTGATGCTTTGACTTGATGAATATCAAGTTATAAAATTCTATAAAATGTAGTTTTTAAAGTATCACATGGAAAAACTAAGATTGGCACAAGTAAGTTGTTAGATGATTGATGTCTTCAGCCTATTGTTATAAGAGGCATAAATTTTAATAAAAATGCTGTGGAGATAGAATAGAATAGCTATTTATGCTGCATACTTGTTATCTAGGAGAGCTCCTACATACAATTAAATGTAGATGACAAATTTGTAGTATACATTGATAGTAATGCTGTGAGCCTTTCAGTAAATTGAAACTCAATTTTTGAGGAAATAAATGTGCCTTGCTTTCAGCTCACTTGCAAAATAATCAATGGCCTATTTTGGGTCATGAAGTAGAAACAACAATACTTGCATGAATTTTAATTGAGATTTAGCTTACCCAACGGACACAGAAGTGTCTCTCAAACACTACTCATCTGTTAGGAATTGGCATTATTTTTTTAAGTGACTAAAGTGAAGTTTTTATTATTATTATTATTAATAATACTTAATAGCCTAATAGGCATTCTTTTTTTTTCCTTCTAATTCCTGCCCTGAGATATGTCCTTTACAGATTTAAAATTTTTCTTTCTTTTTAACTTTACTATAAAAGATAGTGATGGATGACTATTGTGCTTAAATGTTTTGATCTATCTTATAGTTTACAAATATATTTATCAAATTCATCTGAGTACATTACTTCTCAAGGTAAAATAAATGTTTTTAAATACTATTAGTAAAATAATAGTTGTGAAGGCTGAAAACAGGTCAGTTATCAATTAAGGGTTTTTTGTTCACCACTCAGTAATGTAAGAAACTAGTAGGTTCATTAGCACCCACGGTATTTTTAGTATTTATGATTCCAGTACATTATTCAATTTATCTCTTCATTATGCACTAAAGGAAAGTCAACTTGAAAATAAGTCATATAAAACTGTCTTCATGTTCTCTAATGTGCCCATAGAAAATTTAAAGTTATTATGTACATTGCACTGACACATAAACACAAATTGTAAAATGCATCCTATGTATATAAAGAAGATCAGAATTCAGCATCATTTCAATGACTATGCCACTTAAAATATGTATAATCGATGTCTGCAGTAGAAAAATAAATAAATGCAGTAATGTGTTAGCCATCAAAGGCTGTCAGCAAATTGTTAAATTTTTTAATATATTTTTATTGAAGTATAATCAGTATACAATGTTGTGTCAATTTCTGGTGTCCAGCACAATACTTTAGTCATATAGGAACATACATACATTCATTTTCATATTCTTTTTCACCATAAGTTACTACAAGATATTGAATATAGTTCCTTGGGCTATACAGTAGAAACTTATTGTTTATCTATTTTATGTGTATTAGTTAGTATCTGCAAATCTTGAACTCCCAATATATCCCTTCCCACCCCTTTCCCCCACTGGTAACCATAAGTTTGTCTTCTATGTCTGTGAGTTTGTTTCTATTTTGTAAATAAGTTCATCTTTATTTTTTTTTTTAGATTCCATATATAAGCGATCTCACATGGTATTTTTCTTTCTCTTTCTGGCTTACTTCACTTAGAATGACGATCTCCAGGTTCATCCGTGTTGCTGCAAATGGCATTATTTTATTTATTTTTTATGGCTGAATAGTATTCCATTGTATAAATATACCACAGCTTTATCCAGTCATCTGTCGATGGACATTTAGGATGTTTCCCTGTCTTAGCTATTGTAAATAGTGCTGCTATGAACATTGAGGTGTAGGTGTCTCTTTGAATTAAGGTTTCCTCTGGATATAAACCCAGGAGTGGGATTGCTGGATCATGTGGCATGTCTATTTTAAGTTTTCTGAGGAATCTCCATACTGTTTTCCATAACAGCTGCACCAAACTACGATCCCACTAGCAGTGTAAGAGGGTTCCCTGTTCTCCACAGCCTCTTCAACATTTATTATTCACGGACACTTGAATGATGGCCATTCTGACTGGTGTGAGATGATCTCTCAATGTAGTTTTGATTTACATTTCTCTGATAATTTGTGATAGCATATTTTCATGTGCCTAATGATCATTCGTATGTCTTCCTTGGAGAATTGCTGGTTTAGGTCTTCTGCCCATTTTTAGATTGGGTTGTTTGCTTTTTCTTATTATGTTGTATACACTGTTTATATATTCTGGAGATTAAGCCCTTGTCAGTCTCATCTTTTGCAAATATTTTCTCTCATTCCATAGGTTGTCTTTTTGTTTTTCTTATGGTTTCATTTGCTGTGCAAGAGCGTAAAAGTTTATTTATGTCCCATTCGTTTATTTTTGTTTTTATTTCTATTGTTTAGGTAGACTGCCCTAGGAGAACATTGCTGAGCTTTAATTTTTAAAAATCCTCAATTTTTAACATTTCAAACTCTTAAATATTCAAAAAGTGGGTTTGAACTTTCCATGGCTCCTCCACCCATGTTTGGCCAATATTTCCCACACTGACAACTATGTTAAACACAAAAACTCTTATTTGAAGAAAGACATTTTTTAAATAACAGATACTGAAACAAATATCATTTAAAAATGTCCTCTGCAGGATGAGAATATTATATGTACATTCCTTCACAGAGTTCAGATACACATTTTGATCCTTACATAAACTTTGGTTGTATTTGGTAATTTTCAAATTTGGATTTAATATTCATTATATTAATACTAAGGTTGCTTTTAACATTTTTAATATAATTTGTGATAGCTTCTTAAACAATAGTTTCCAAGCTTTGCCTATTTTTATTGCATTTTCTTTCTGTTCTTTGTTTTCTATATGATCAGTTCCTATTGTTGCTATTTATTATTTTTATTTCCTTCTTTGTATCTCTTTAAAGTTAACTTTTCCTAATTGTTGAGTTCATGCTTAGTTTGCTAGTCGTGATACTTCATATCTTCTAATACATGCATTAAGGAATATCAATTCCATTTTCTATATATACATAAATACAGATATGTATTGCTTACATGTTAGCTTTGTTGTTTTTGGCCCCAGACTCTGACATTGCACTGCAGTAATGTGGTCTGCGTCATCTACTTAAGTCGCTAATATTCTTTCTCACGAGAAGGTAAGTCCCTGACTGCAGGACATTTTGTATGCTTTGTTGTCATAGCCTCTGAATCAGAAAATAGTTTGGCACATAATAAACCCCAATAATTACTTGTTGAATAAATGACTTGGCTTCTAGATGTTTCAGCTGTCTTAGGCCAGGTTTTACATTATTAATTTATTTTCTTGGGCTCCTATAATCTGTAATGGTATAAATTCAAGCCATCATATATAACTTTCACACAGACTGGGATTTCAATTTATTATAGAGTTTTGGAGTTTTGGTTTTGCCCACCTATTGTTTGGGTTGGATAGGAAATATCCTTAATCATAATATTATTTTAATTGTCTGAAAAATCAGAATGGTCTTATGTTTAAGCTAAGTTTTCTAGGCCGTCATTGAGCCTTTTCCAGTCTGCAACTGCATGAACTTCAGTTCTGGGAAACAGAGTTAAATTAGTCCTTTGTAAATAACATTCAATTACTCCTTTAATTTCCTCTGCCTTGCTGTCTCTTTCTGAGGGTACTAAGAATCCAGCATTGGATCATCTGAGTCTTTTATTAATTTTCTCATCTTATGCTCTCATTTTACCACTGTGTGTGTTTTTTGGGGGGAAGGGTCTGCTTTGTGGGAAAATTTAATTTTGTCATTCAAAATTTCTCTTTAAGTTTTAGTTTCTTCTATCATTTTTTTTTCATTTCCAAAAGTTCTTTTTATGTCTTTTGGATTTATTTTTTATAGCATGCTGTTTTGTGATTGATGTTTTAAATGAATGACTCTGGTGCTTGTCTTTCTGAGGGTATGAATTTATTTTTGAAGCTTTTTCCTGCTTCCTGCACTGCCTCCAGTTCCTTTGTGTTTCTCTTTAATGTTTCTGTGTTTGATCCCTTTTAAATAAGAAGATTTCTCCAGGTGTCTAGTGATCCCTGTCTATCTGCTCCTATTTATGAGTGAGGATCTAAACCGGAAGTTTGTTGGGCATTTGCCAAATTTTAAGGGTTGGGTATAGTTGATGGTGACCAGGGAGAACATGGCTAGCTCATTAGTGTCCCCAGTAGTTACTGTGTCTCTTCCCAGGGACAGATGGTTGGTGCTCTCTGTAGGCTGTGTGCCTGGGACCTAAGTGGGACAGGGGTCCGGGACCCCCACCAGTCAGTGTGCAGACTTTCACCATCCTCCAGGTTCAGCTCTCAGCTTTAGTAGATCTTATTGTTCACACTTTCAAATTCCTCCCATTTTAACCTTTCTAGAGAGTAAATTTCCAACATTCTGCTTAGGTGAGCCTGTGCCTCGTATGTTGTATCGGGCAGGGCTGGAGGGAATTAACTGAGTGCTTGGAAGAGGAGTGGATCCAGGTGCCTAAATCCTCCCAGTGTTGACATCCAAGAGCCTCCCTTCTTCAGCTCTGTCTTCAACCTGGCCATCACCAGCAGCAAGATCTCCAACTGCTCATCCTTTTGAGGGTTTGCTGCTTCTAAGTTTCCCCCACCACAGTCACTTTCTCTTGTCTGCCAGATTAATTCCACATGGCAACTTCCATCATTCGATTAACATCTTTTCTCTGGTGACTTCTTGTCTTTGTCTCTCTGCTTTAGGAGCTTGTATTTTAAAAATCCTTTATATAGTTATTTCAGTAACGTTTGTGGAGTTTGCAGTGGTAAAGATGTATGTTTTACTATATATCCTCAAATGTCCATAAATCACCTCAAAAAATGACAGCAATTGCCAATCTCACATTTAGCATGCATACAGTTATTCAGCTTCTTCAATTCAAGCATGGGGCCGGATCTCCAATCAGCCCACTCATCTCCATCCCTATGCTACTCCATCTTTTCAAACACGATAATAGTTGACCTGAGTTACACTTCCAGGCTTGCCCTGAACAATTCCATTCTTCAACTGCAACAAATACATTTATCTCTTGAAAATACAAACCCGACTATGTCATTCTCCTTCTTATAAACTTTTCAAGAGCTTCTCTAATGACGGTGAATAATCTCTAAAGTTCTTAGTTTTATACACACAAAACACTTGATAGTCTGACTCAGCCACTCCTCTAAACTTGGAATCCATTCAAAAACTACCCTCTGCCTTTCCCACTCTGAAGAATATGAACATGGGGACACACACATGCACACTCACACAGACACATATACTAACATGCTGCATCAGTATTAAGGTATTTGCAGTTTTATAACTCTTCACAGATTTTTTCACACTGGACTGCTACTCCCAATTCCTCTATCAAAGTCACGTCTTTTTCATATTCCTTTTTTTAATTGGACTATAGTAGATTGACAATGTTGTGTTAGTTTCTGATGTACAGCATAATGACTCAGTTATACAAATATATGTATATTCTTTTTCTTATTCTTTATCATTATACATTATTGCAAGCCATTGAATATAGTTCCCTGTGCTATACAGTAGGATGTTTTTGTTTATCTGTTTTTATATAGTAGTTTGTATCTGCAAATTCCAAATTCCTAATTTGTCACCCCATCCCTTCCTGAAAACTAACCATAAGTTTGTTTTCTGTCTGTGAGTCTGTTTCTGTTTTCTAAGTAAGTTCGTTTGTATCACTTTTTAGGTTCCTCGTAAAAATGATATCATATGATACTGCTCTTCCTCTGTCTGAATTACTTCACTTAGTATGATCGTCTCTAGGTCCATCCAGTAGTTTATCTGTAACTCATTCCAAGGCATTTTTCCTGATTCTGTATCTGTATTTCTTGATGACAGATCTCCCTCCTGACACTCCCTGTACAGCCTGGAGTGTCAGTTACCACATTGCATTTAATCCTTTCTTCTCTTTTCCCTCCCCACTACTTGCTAAGCTTAACACCCAGGAGTGAAAGCTCTTTAAGGCTCTTCCGTATTTTCCTCTATTCGATTTTAATTCTTCCCACCTTATTTGGCATATAGCCAATGCTCAGTAAGTACCTGATGAACAAATATCCACAGACCACAATAAATGCCGAAAAACTAGGAGCCTGTGAAGAATCCTTGTAATAATTAGCTGGTGGGGGTAAACAATCGGTCATCTGATTTTTTCTTTGCTTTTTTAAGAAGAAGCTACAACTAAAAAAATCCTGACACAAAACAGCCAACGAATCATTTATCATAACATCAATTTTCTCATTAATTTTTTTTTTAAGAAAAAAGTTTACTGGAAGAGACTAAAGGGGATAGTTTTACTTTGCTTTAAAGGTTTTGTAAGTAAAAACAAGTACAAGGAAAAGAACAGGATTTGTGTTTACAGTCACCAGAAGGACTGCCAAAACATGGCAGAAATAGTAGAATAGGAACTTTAAATATATTTTCAGTTTCAAGAGTAGGAGGGTATAATAACTATAGCATCTAAAAAGTGGTCTCAATTAAATGTGAATCATTAATTCACAGGAAGTTTGATCCTAAGACCTGAAGAGAAAAACGTGGGTACATCTAGTTATCAAATAGCAATCTCCTGATAAGCTACTAGAAAGAAGGTAATATATATTTTCTCTAGCCCATTTTTCATGTCAAACAAGTGTCCTGGAAAGGTATTTATTTATTTATTTGTTTGTTTATTTATTTATTTCATTTTCCCACAAATGAACTCTTGTTTTTAATTGAAATATAGTCAGTTTACAATGCTGATTGAAATATAGTCAGTTTACAATGTTGTGTCAATTTCTGGTGTGCAGCATAATGCTTCAGTCATACATGTACATACTTATATTTGTTTTCATATTCCTTTTCATGGTAGATGACTACAAGATATTGAATGTAACTCCCTATGCTATACAGTATAAATTTGTTTATCAATTTATATATATGTGTATTAGTTAGTATCTGCAAATCTCAAACTCCCTATTTATCCCTTCCCACTCCCTTCCCTCTGGTAACCATAAGTTTGTTTCCTATGTCTGTGAGTCTGTTTCTGCTTTGTAAATAAGTGAGGATTTTAAGTCACAGTGTAAAATCATCCTACTTCAGTATCACTAAGGCAACATGTAGACAGAGGAAATTAGAATATCAGCCCATTGGTTCTCAGCTTCTTACCACAGTGGAAGGCATAATTCTTAAAAGAATTTTCATGTCAAAGATACAGATGCTGGTGTCTTTTTGAGAGGCAAAGGGGGAGCTCCTTGTAAGTGAGGGCCTGAAGAGAGATTCCGTGGATTACAGCTTCTCCCAGTCTCCCTTCATCAGTTTGTTGTTTGCATAAAGTATAGACAAGAAATACAATGTACTGAGTCTACTTCAGGCTAAGACTGAAAGAAGTATAAAACCGCACACGTCCTATAAAAACCTTCTCAGCTGTTGCTCTGCAAAAAAGACAAAAATCTATTCAATGGCCTTTAAGTTGGTAAATAAATATTATTAAAATAATAATAATAATAAAAAATACCCTACCTTAGGTGTTCTTTAGGACCTGAACTTTATTATTTGTTCACTACATTTGTCCTACAGCAAGGACAACAATCACTAAACACAATAAAGTTTTTCTACATCTTTTTTTAATGGAAGTGTAGTCGATTTACAATGTTGTGTTAATTTCCAGTGTACAGCATTGTGATTTATTTATACATATATATGTATATATATTCTTTTTCATTATAGGTCATTACAAGGTATTGATTATAATTCCCTGTGCTATACAGCCAGACCTTGATGAGGGTGGATATAGCTTAGTGGTGGAGTGTGTGCTTGGCATACACAGGGTCCTGGGTTCAATCCCCAGTACCTCCATAAAAAAAAAGTGGATAAGATAGCTTTCTGCTTCTTGCTAATTAAGAAAAGTAAATGTAAGGCTCTTAAAAGAGGAAACTTTATGACAGAATAGGAGTCGATGACATGAGCAATATTTTCAGGAGTTATTTAAAATTAGCAATTAGTTGGACAGGAATGTGTAACCTAAGAGAAAACTTTGAAAATCTGCAACTTTGAACTAGTGGTGAATTCATTGTTAATTGTAACTGCAACCTTTTTTTCTCTTATTTTGCGTCAATTGTCTTCAAACCATATAACAATGTAAACTATAGTTAATTGATTTGAATACTAAAGTCAACGTTTGTCAAGATCACCACCTATTTTAAAGGAAATGCTCTTCTCATATCCTACGTTGCAATAAACTGTTTTCAGTGCATCATTTAAAAAAGAAGCATAAGCAGAAAACATAAGCTTACATAAAACATGTCAGACTCTCCATATTTACGGCTTTTACAGAACTATGAGGCCAGAGCAAAACATTAATAGAGTGCTCACTGAACTACAGAACGATCAAAGTTTAAATCATCAGTAATTTTATGTGATCAGTGACTCTGCTGAATTGAACCCCCTGCTGGCAACGGGGCTGTGATCGTCACCACTGCCCAGACTGGCTGTCCTCCCCTTTGCCTTAGAGGGACTCAATTTTCTCACACGTTTGTGTATTCAAATTACTGGTAATTTTTTCCTGCTGTGATATTATGGCAGATGACTAACACGTGGGTCCATTTCCAGCTATCCATATTAACCCTGTCTGAATTTATTTATAGTAACCTCTCATGATGAAAGGAACAGTCCTAGGCTTCAGTGGGATGGGAAACAGAAATGTGTTTGTAAACTATGATATTCTGTGTCGGTACTTTATTACATACTCACATCCAAATCATTGGGAAATCATTTTTTGAGATATTGATACATATTAAAGTATAACATTAAGATGGTTGCTGTGGATAATTTTTAGATGTGAAGTATATGTCCCTGGATCCTAGTGTGAACATCACTATGAAGAGATGCTATAAGAGTTAGATCTGACCTGAAGTTAAGCGATATCGATGTGCTAAGGGAGTTAAATTTTTTTTCATCTTGATGACTTTTTGAATTTTTTTAATTGAAGTTTAGTTGATTTACAATGTTAGTTTCAGGCGTACAGCAAAGAGATTCAGTGATACATACACATATGTATTTATTTTCTTTTCAGATTGTTCTATGTTATTATAAGAAATTGAATACAGCTCTCTGTGCTTTACAGCAGGTCCTTGTTGTTTATTTTATATATAATAGTGTGTGACTGTTAATCCTCAACACCTAATTTTTAGACCATACATTAATTTCTAGTATTAGGTTGAGATCATTTGCCCTTGAAAAATTAACACAAGGTAACAGAGATTTAATCCCTGACGTGCCGAAGCACAGGAACTTTTAAATACCTCAAGGAGTCAAATCTATTTTCAGTTCAGCGAAATCAGTGTGTAGCCTTGAACAAAGAATTTATTTGGCAAAGTGAGCTGTTGAGTGCAGAAAGTTAGGATAAGAAGTTCCCAGAGGAGTTCCCTCTCTCTCTTTCTCCTCATCTATGTAGCTGTACACGCACACACATGCGCACACACACGCACACACTAAGGAAGATCTTTCCTAGTCATGATCTAAGTCGTGATCTGCGCATCTGAAATTTTGCTGAAGCAAGCATTTGTTTCAGAGCTAATGTATCCATTAGCAATATAGTCACTTAGCCAATAAGTGAGTCTGATGGATCTTTCTGCATTTGCACTGCTGCTTATCACTGTGCGACCCTGAACAGAATGCTACCCCCTAGTACTCACAGGTTATAAGATAAATGGTGTATGAAGAGCCCAGGAAGGAAATAGCTCTTTACTGGAAAATAACTACATAAATGGTTTGAGCTTTCCATTTACTAGTGTAAAGCCAGTTAGTTCTAATTTGGGGCTATGTTTTACTACTTTTGTAGGGAAGAGGTAAATGTTATATTTGCAAAGGAAAAGTACAGGAAATTGATCAATATGGTTTCATAAATTTTTAGGAATCAGGTGTGATGTGGGAGGATCAATGCTGTCCAGCTTTGAAGATGTACTGATGGAGACGATCCAAAGTGGTCAGTGGGTAATGAGAAAACGTTGGACCTCCCTTTATACATGAAAAAAGTGCTCAAAGAGATATTTGACCATTTTGCCATATATGTGGTTTTAATAGAGGGTTATAAATGAGCTATCCAGATGTAACTAGATTCTGTCCTTGACCTGATAAAAAATACATTAACTTTGATAGCTACTTCCATTTTATTTATGGTCCCAAGTTCAGTGGCTTGAATTCTGGAGTAAATATTCCAGTAAATGTCTTTGCTCAGAGTTGGCATCCAATCACTAGAATAAATTTCCCTTCTTTACCTGTTTTATTGCATAAGTTGCAAATCTTTTTATTCCTTGCAATGAAGCAATTCAAATAATCAATCTCCATTACTATGATATTTTGAAAGCATATTACAGAATAAAATAATTGAGGTGTAGACTTGCACTATTTTGTCTTGCACACACAGATACACAGAACCCACCCTAAGCGTCTATTCTCTTCTGGACCTTGGACTTCTGCACCATAGGGACAGAAGCAGTTGACTTCTAAAGCATGCAGAATATAATACTTAGGTTTCCTTGAGAAATATAAACCAGGCAAATATCTTTAAGGAAGGGGGAGATGAAGTAGGCAGTTGAAGATGGAGAAGAGGGGAACTATTCTGAGTACAAGAGAAGAAGTATGTGTTCTTTAGTGGAATATGTTGTCCTACTGTGCTGGGGTTTTACAGCACAGTTGATTTGATTCTGAGAAAACAGGGGCTGTGACACTTCTCACGAACACATACATGCCTAGATCTGCTATGTGTCAGGACCTCATCCAGGATTGCTAAGAGACTTCAATCAAGGTAGGTGCGTTATAGAATAAGAGCAATCTACAGAAATGAAGCAAATGATTTTCAGACCAAAGCGCTGACCCAGGTGCAGACTGCCACACAGAGATGAGTCTGGACTCTTAGGAATAACTACTCATTTGGAATATGGCACTAACTAATCTATGCTGATTAAAAAAAATGCTTACATAACAAACAAAAGAAAAATAAATGGCAAATAAAATAAAATAAGTAGCAAGTAAAAATAAGTAGCCAGTAACTAAAAAGCAAAGAAGCACACATCTGGAGGGAATGGAATCTGTACTGAAATAAAGGAGACAAAAAGCTGCATCTGAAAATCCATTCTGTATCCAAGTCACATAATCAATTATTAATATTTTGCCCCATAATGTAAGATTGTGTTTTTTATGTGGAAGCAATTATCCCAGGAATCCATTTAATGCCTCAAATTTATATTAGGGTACTGGGATGGAACATCCATTAAGGACACATAGATTTACTGATGAAAGAGATTACAGAATAAATAGTGAGGAAAGAAACATCTGACTGGTTGTTTTCCCACCATTACTCCCAGGAAACAGAGACTAGCAGCATGTTTCTAAAACCCCATTAAGGGGGGATAATGTGAGCCTGGGCCAGCAGGAGCAGTTGATAGAAGTCAGAGATCTGATAGGGCAATCAACCACTTAAAAAGAGATTTAATATGACCCCCAAGTCATCTGCTACAAAATTGAGTTTCAGATTCTGCAAATAACAGGGACCCACTCCTACTTTCTCCAAGTTCCCTGGAGAAATGGCAGAACCACGGAGGCAAAAAGTCTGATGCCCACAGAGCCTGTGTTCTGTCCAAGCTTCCACTGCTGGCCAAGTTCTGCACAGTCAAGTTGAGCCAGAAAGAGCAGAATTGCCCCAACTCAAAGTAATGATGCAACTTTGACTTTGAACATTTGTACTAAAAAGGAGAGTTCCTTACCTGCATATCCTGGATACCATTTAAGCTCAAGATATTTTTCTGTGACCCAAAGTTACGTTAGAGACACCAAGACTCAGGGATACAATTCAGTCGTGCACCATCCCTGTGACCTGGGACTCGGTGTTCATTTGTTTCCATTTGGAGAGATTAAGCAGTTAGTATTTCTTGCACCGGGGTACAGTGAAGGAAAATTCATACCATTTGCACATGCCTTGTCCATACTTTCCACGGGAGTCACAGATATTACTGCTTCTCTAAAACATTGTAGAATTTCAAACGAAACAAGAGCACGATCTCATGGAGTTCAGTTCCTGCCCAGCAAATGCTAATTAGGTCAGTCAATATTAGTCACTTACACTATCCGAGTACCAAGTACAAGTCACCGGTAATATATACTGTGCGGGTTCTCCAAGCAAGCAATCAGTTCCAAGGAGAAGCTCTGGGATCAGATGCAAGAAAAGAAAGCAAAGTGAACAAGACAGTGAGAGCAGCTTTCATCTTCAAGGGGTCAGGGTAGTAGGATTAATTATATTAAGGGATGGGACATTGACATTACAGCCAGAATTGACCAAAAAAATCAATCTACGTAGATGGCTCCCAGTTCAAAGATCTTAAATTAATGTTGAAAGACACTTCGTGCCCCCAAAGTTTGTCTAAATATATTTTCATGGTCTTATGGGTTTGGAATTAAATGGATGATTTTTCAAAGAAATCCTGACTAGAAAAGGAAAGGAAAAATATAATTGTCTGTGACATCTGTAAGTATTGCTGATTTACCAAAGCATGCCAGTACTATGCCCCTAATAATAAAGCGTGTTGAAAATGGTATATTTAACACCTTATACATTAACATTTCACATGATTGACCAATTATAGGAGTTACTTACATTTTTTTCTGAATATAGGCTTATGTTCATAAAATTCATATGAATCATATGAGTCATAAAATACAAATCATAAAATGTTTTTAATTTCTATAAATAATTCTAAAAAGGTATTTTGAAGGATTTAAAGTGCAATGTCTGAATGTAAGTGCTTGCATTTCTCAATCTTCCCTCTAAACCTTAAACAAGCAATTGACCCATGAGATCTCTAAACCCACAAACACAAACTGTCTGTTCACGTTGCCAAAGAGCCAGATGGCATTCAAACTTAAAAAAAAAGTAGAACTTTTCCAAAACCCATATAACATCTGCTTACTCCAATTATTAGAGACTCGAAAGAGAGATTAAGTAAAGAATGGTTTTAATATATTATGCATTATGTAATTATTATGAATAAACCAATGACGTCTATGTGTAACATTAAGATTATACATTCATTCCTTCCATTTTCTGTAATTCTATTAATACTAAATAACATGTAATAAACATTAGAAATCACCACATTAAACAGTAGACCATTTCTTTTAGGTTAATTTCCTTAGAAGAGTCAACATTACATATGGCTGTGTAGTGACATGTGAGTATTTAACTTGAAGTATTACAAAAGCTTTCAAGTCATCAATGACTTCATCAGTTTGACGTATTTTGAAGTTATGAACCCCAACACCCCTAAGGATTTATAAAGGGCCTCCACTCTTTGTTCATAGAGATGTTAAAACATAATTAATAACACGATGAATAGTTTCAATCTATAGAGATGTGAGAATGTTTTGAGATACCCACGGACATGTTAAAAATAAACTGTTTACAGATCAAGTCTTTTTTATTTCTTGAAAAATAAAAAAAGAGATTGTTCTAAGTAAATATGAGAAGAAGAAAGTATATGTGAGAGAAGCTGTCTTATCTATATAATTCTATGCATCCCAATTCTAGAACTTATTATGTCCCTTTGTCACCGGGACTGATTGGAAGATTTACTCTGACTGGCTGTTTTAAGTTACAAGGCTTTGGACTAACAATTCATTCCTACAGAGCCACAGGATTTCATAAAGGCAGGAGACCCAGAGTCTGCTCCCACTGGGATTGGAGACAATGATTATTCCATAAACAGTCAGGATTTTTTTCCACATTTGAGTCTGTATAACCATTAAAGTGAGTGCGAAGCAGAGACATCGTTGGCTCTTTATTCCGCTCCCACATTCAATCAATATTAAAATCTGTGCCTTTTACCTCCCAAATCTCACTCAACTCTGCCCATCTTTTTACTTTTCATTGTCTCTGCCCACCTCCCCCCCACCTCCCAGGGCACTGCTGTACTTGGTACATCATCTCCTTAGCCAGATAAATTGTTCCCCAAAGTTATTTTATAAAATGCAAATTTGAGTATTTAACTCCCCTTCATATATGCCCTTGAAGGACCTTCTCTCTCATTTTTTTTTATAGGATCATGTCCAAAGTTTAACAAGCAACTTTTACAAGTCTCTTGAAGGACTGGTTCCTTATTTTCACCTTTCCTTACTTTGCTTTGTTTAAAATTTTATTTGCTTTTGTTATCAAACATATCAGGGTCATAGGTTCATCCTTTAATACTTGAAGTCAAAGGACACCTCCTTTTGAAGACTCATAGGATCCCTCAAAAGAGAGTAAGTTACTTTCTACTTTATTTTTCTATGGAAGCTTCATGCATTTGTAGCATGTAGCCTTTTCACGCTGGGTTACATTTTGTTGACCAAAAATTAATCAGTTCATTTAAGAAAGAAGTGGAAAATTGTTTTCAAGCCAAACTGAAGACGTAACCCAGAAACAGCCCCTCAGAAGGCTCTGAGGACTGTTTCAACTGTTTGAGGTCAAAGCAAATAAGCTTTTTGAGACAGGAGATTGTACACTGAAGGACATATGACTGACAGTTTACACAATCCAGGCCTACACGTACAAAGGGTCACAAGTCGTCATGGGCCCTTACAAGACTGAGAAGGGAGGTTATCCCCTAAGAAGTTGTGGCCCTTTATAAGATTAAGAAAGAATATTTTCTCTTAAGGTCTGGTTCACCCAGATGCGCAACACAAACTAAAGGGGAAGGAGGAAGCCCAAACTGGTAAAGAAATCATTTACATTTAAATGTTTCTGATCTTGACATGAAATATGAGTTTTATTTCATAAATTTGCTTACAGACTTCCTTGATAAACTGCAAGTTTATTCATTAAAGATACACATCTAATTGATTTCTATTCCTTTACTATATGATAGGTCAAAAGTACCTAAGAAATGTCTGTACTATAAACAGACAAGTTAATTCATTTTAAAAAGATATTTACGTAGAGTGAGTAGGACATATATGATGCAATATATACCTGTTTTATTCTGAATATATGTGATGAATATATATAAACACAAAGTGAATGGCTCTCTATGTCTAAAGAACTGGGAGATATTAACAACTCTCTCATTCCTATTCTGTCTGTTACACACACACACACACACACACCCCTACCTCTACACAAACACACTGTTTCAGTTTAAACTATTTATAAAATAATCTTTAAAACTTTCATTATCAGGTTTGTATTTCTGCCAGATCTAAAATATTTGAGAGAGGCTTGGAAATTTTTTTATGGATAAAGAAAAGTCCAAGTTGTGCTTTTAAACCTGGAAAGCAGTTAAGAGTTTTCAGCTCTATAAACTGGTCTACTAAAGGCATTGCTGAAGAATCACAGTGTGCGGGAAGGCGCTGGTGCCCTGACCTGTGGAGATGCAGTAATTCCACTGACAATAAGAAGTATGAGCAGGATTTTTTTTCTCTCTTTACTGCCCACCATCTTTGATGGAAAAGCGCTATCAGCCTAGACTGCAGAGTGTGGCATTGAAGTTTAATTCTATCCAATCAGGTGGGCAGAGATCAAATTCTGACACTAGCTTTTACTGTGAAAGAGATGAAACTTTCCAAAAACTCCTATATGATCTAAAAGGAACCATTTCCAGCTTTAATTTTATTTCATTACTCAAATACCATGTAAGTGTACTGCAAAGTATAATTAGTTTAGTCTGCATTTTTCAGAGCAAGCATTTTATTAATTTCATTTCAAACTTTAACTTTTCTCCCTTATTTAATCATTTAGATTTCTGGCTAATTTTTTTCTTTTTGCATTAGTACTGTTGTATAACTAGGTTATAAAATTTTGTATTAATTGCAGAAAAATATAATTCAAGTAATTAGTATTAGAATATGAGAACATTTAGAGTTCTCTTATTTTTTCCACTTAAATAATAAAAAAGATAACGTTGATAGAACATTTTTTTCCTTTCAATTCCACAGTATTTATCAATGAAGTATAGCTAAAATTGGAAAACGTAGTTGTAAAAATGGGTTATACCTTTGAAAGCAAAGAAAAATATCTAAACTTAGAGCACAACTCAAACAAAAAAGTAAAAGTCGAATGAATCTGCTATAACAGAGACACACAGTGAGCACAGTGGACTGTTCAGCCATGTTTAAAGTCACTATTTCTTTTATTCCCTATTATTCGTCCAAATGAACTACAAAAAATATCTTAATTGTTATAACTTTAAAGCTCTGGGAGATGCATCTTCACTTTTAAAAGGGTATTACTTTCAGAAAACATTACAATATATAAAATATAATGATTTTAGGACCAGTAATTAGTAGAAAGGATTAAATAATTGCACATTTTCATACAGCTATTTTTTATACAGGAAAAGCATCAAGCATTATAAATAATTTAACAAAAATATACTTTTAAAGAAAAAGAAAGGTCAAACTATGTTATTCTCTCTGCTGATAACTCAAATTAAAAGGCACATCATTCTAAGAGTGCTAAATTATATGCACTAAAACATGTATATTTTGTTCAAAGCATGTCTTTCCCCAGTCACGACAGGAGTAAAATGCCTCAAACTCAAGTTACTTACATATATTTTAACATATTCTTTTATGTATCAAATTTTAAAAAGAAAGCACCACCGAAATGGCTGTGCATCTGGGTTACAATTGACTACCAATTAATTTTTCTGTTGATTAATTGAATATTCTATAGCAATTCAGCCATAGTAGTTCCTTGTTTCAATATGTTGTTTATCTATATTAAAATTATTTTTGTTTGAAATGCAAAGACTAATAGGTATATCAAGAATCACATCAAAGATTGAAATGAATCTCTACAAAAACAACATGATACAGTAGCTTTATTCTAATTATTCTATAACTGCACATTGTCTCAGTATTGTACAGCACACACTGAGAAAGGGAGTGGCATGAGGTAGCAGGCACAGAAAGCAACACGACCTCCCTGCCTGAACTAGTCATTGAATTGAGGTCTTCCATGTAAATTGTCTTTAGCTTGTGAAGTCCTCACCATAGTCTGATTTGGTTGGCATCATTCGAACCTATTTAACACGTGAAGAAGCTGAGCTTCAGAGACATTTACGCACTTGTTCTAAGTGGCAAAAACAGTCAAGCAAAATGGGATTTGAGAGCAATTCTTTGTCTTCCAAGCCCTCGCTCTTGCCTTGGGTGACCCTCTCTTACCAGATGGAGTGGATCCTCCCTCAGCACTGGAAGTTGCCTAACCACTTGCCATGATAATAAAAATAAGAAGAGAAACTCGATTTTATATTACTCTAATTTATAAAATCCATTCTAATTGCTATTCTTCATGCATACTTTTATCATTTTCCTATTACTAGAGTGATCTTAACTATTGTTTTAAAACTGAAACATAGAATTAAATTACTTTTTAACATCACCCCAGTGAATTCCCTGGTAAGAATCAGTTATGTGCCACTTTTCTATATGTAGAGAGATTGTATGTATGTATGTATCTAGTTAACTTTGAAAAGACACTGAGATTAGACTGATTTACCAAAATTGTTTGGCTGAATTATCCAGGTATATATAGTTTATCTCAATACTCTTGTTGTTATTTATGAAAGCCATTAAATAATGGGCATGTTTTGCATTGAGATAGCCATTTGGTACGTATCAAAAAAATGTTTTACATTCTTCCCCTAGAAAAACCATTCTACTCGGACTAACTTGTCCACTATTACTAAAGATTAACTTTGATAAGAATTAGTTCAACTCGAATGAAGATTGCCATGTAACACAAACACGTCAGAAATACTTCTACATGTGGAACAATTCTCATTGAAAACTAGCTGGAAACTGGTAGAAAGACCCTTGTACAACCAAAAGTGTAAGAAAGATCCACACGGAATTGGTTAGGAAGAGAAAGAAGTGATCAAGTCAGGACCTGTTCCCCTGGGAGGGGACTCAGAGGAAAAGGGAGATTACCTGGTGGAGACCCTACTGGGGAGTGAGTGGTTTGAGTCTCGTAGGGGGCTCTCCAGGCATGGGGTCTGATACAGGGAAGACAGCTCCCTTGGCTGATTTGAGTACCCATGGGACTGACAGGAGGGTGGTGGGAAGCCTGGACTCTACTCATAAGGAGCACAAATGTTCACTTACTCTCAAAGTAGGATGCAGAGCATGGATTGAAAGCACAGGCTGGCTGACTAGTTCCAAGTGACCATCCTATACGTCCCAACCAGAGCCAAGTGAATGCTCCAGCACCCCAGCACTGTCTGTCTCTAGTCCCAGCTCAACACTAGAGCATGGGCAGCCATGACCAAGGGAAGACTCTCGGTGGTAAGACACTGTGGTGGCTCAAACCCTAAGCAGCATCTGAGCAGGGAGGGGACAGCCATTACTGGGGATTGCACAGGCAGAGCTGCAGAGGCAGACTGGATCTCTCACAACTGACAGACAACCACCTCTTGTGCCTTGACCCTTCCAGAATACCCACACCAGCCACTCTTGCTCCCTCTGGGGCTGAGGGTGCTGGTTGGGGTGAGGAGGAGAAAAGTGTACACTGAAAGGAAACTGAGCCAGCTTGAACTCAAATCTCTGACTTCCACTCCAGCAACATGGAACCTAACTCCACTCACAATAGGGTAGTGAAGGCCACTGAGCAGAAAAGAAGCCTTGACCCACCCCTGGCTCTGGCCCTAGTCCCTCCATTTGCAGCCTCACCACCTGCCAAGGCGATAGCTGCCAGCACAGCTGGAGAGAGATGTGACTCCTGCTCCTGTCAGATTCAGCCCTCTCAACAAACACACTGGGCACACGTAGGCTGAATAGGGTTGTTACCACTTAAGAACACTCCTTTAAAACAAAAATGAAACAAACACAATAAAAGTTTTTTTCCCTGGCAACTGAGAATTTTTTTTAAATACTTTTTTCTTCATTGATGAAGGATATTGAAGAGGATAACAAAGAAATGGAAAGATATCCCACGTTCTTGGATTGGAAGGATTAATATTGTTAAAATGATCATACTACCTAAGCAATCTATAGATTTAATGCAATCCCTATGAAAGTACATACCACATTTTTAAAATTAGAACAAATAATCCTAAAATTCATATGGAACCACAAAAGACCCCAAATTACCAAACTGATCTTCAGGAAAAGAAGAGCAAAGCTAGAGGTATCATATTCCCAAACTGCCAACTATACTACAAAGCTACAGTAATAAATACAGTATGACATTGACACAAAAACAGACAGACACATAGTTCAATGAAACAGAGTAGAAAGCCCAGAAATAAGCCCACATACTTATGGTCAATTAATCTACAACAAAGGAGGCTAGAATACACAATGTAGAAAAGACAGTCTCTTCCATAAGTGATGCTGGGAAAACTGGACAGCTACTGGTAAAAGAAAGAAAATTTAAAATTTCATTACACCATGAACTCAAAAGACCTAAATGTAAGACCTGAAATCATAAAACTCCTAGAAGAAAACTTAGGCAGCACACTCTGACATAAATTGTAGCATCTTTTTTTTTTTTTTTTTTGGTATCTGTCTCCTAAAGCAAAGGAAATAAAAACAGAAAGAAATGGGACCTAATTAAACTTAAAAACTTTTTTGCAACAAAGGAAATCATCAACAAAATGAGAAAACAATGTACTGAAAGGGAAAAACATTTTCAAATGTTATGACGCATAAGAGTTTAATATCCAAAATTTATAAATAGTTCATACAACTCAATATCAAAACAAAACCAAAAACAAAACAAAGAACCCAACTGAAAAATGAGCAGAAGACCTGAATAGACTTTTTTCCAAAGAAGATACAGATCACCAACAGGACATGAAAAAATGCTCAACATTGTTCAGCCACTGTGGAAAACAGTACAGAGGTTCCTCAGAAAACTAAAAATAGAACTGTCATATGCCCCAATAATTTCTTTCCTGGGTATATTTCTGAGAAAACGAAGACAATAATTTGAAAACATACATGCACTCCAATGTTCATAGCAGCATTATTTACAGCAGCCAAGGTGTGGAAACAACCTAAGTGCCTATCAATCAATAAATAAAGAGGATGCTGTGTATGTATGCAATGGAATATTACTCAACCATAAACAATGAACTTCTGCTATTTGCAGCAACTTTGATGGACCTAGGGAGTATTATGCTTAGTGAAATAAGTCAGATAAAGACAAGTACTCTATTGCTATCACTTATATGAGGAATCTAAAAAATAAAACAAATGAATGCATACAATGTAGTAGAAACAAATTCATAGATATAGAGGACAAACTAGTGGTTACCAGTGGGGAGAGGGAGGAAAGAGGGACAAAATAGGGATGTGGAGTTAAGACATACAAACTACTATGTATAAAACAAATAAGCAACAAAGATACATTGCACAACACAGAAAATATAGTCATTATTTTGTAATAACCTTAAATGAATTATAATCTATATGAATATTGAACCACTATTGTATACAACTGAAATTAACATAACACAAATCTGTTATACTTTAATAAAAATAAATACAATTACTTGAAAGACAAAAATAGTAAAATGTTATGGTAGCTAATTTTGAATGTAGTAAAAGTGATCATCAACATGTACTTACTTTCATGCTTTATTCATTAAGTAAATTAAAAGAAGCGTGATATGTAACAATTCCTTTTTACGCTTATCAGAATTTAAATAGTGAACCATTTTTTACTATTTCTCTTATCTTACCTGCTGCAGAAAAAACCAAACTCATAACTATCAGAATGTAAAGGCCAATGGACCATCATCAATGCAGAATTATTAGGGTCACAAATGTCTTTAAAACAGTTAAATTGTTTAATTTTTTCCTCTGGCTCCAAGGAATAGTGTATCTCACATTACTTATGTTCTGATCCTTATCCCCAACATAACGTTCATATAGTAGACCTTAAGGAAAGTGGATCCTGCTTATTGTCCTATCCCTTGCAATACTTTATGAGGCAAAATCATATAATTTATTTCCCTTGTAAATGGATTCTTCCTGTCGTTAATTTATTTTTTTGAATTTTGGTCTAAGGTTTATTTTTTGGAGTGAGAGAGCTAAAAAAAAAGTTGTTAAATTTAGTGTATTACATTGTCCATCTCATATTTTTGAAAACATAATCCCTATGTAATGTGAAGCCATCTCACTGTGGCTGTTGAAGGTATTTTATTCTAAGTTATAAATCCAATTAAGTTTCAGCAAAGGTGATTGATGATTTGCTGAAAATGCGTTATTGTGGAATCAATACTCCTACTGTAAACTTCATTAAGTTACCTACTATCTCTGAGGCTTCATTCCTGCTTTTCTACCCAAGCAGATAAAGAGGCAGCATCTATCCTTCCTTGATGATACAAGAGGATCCAGGAAGGCTTACTTACTCAGATGTTGCACTTAATGTGTTCTGGTTCCTGAGATCCTATAATTAAAAATTCATCAGTTTTTACTGACTTTATTGAAATTTTTGTAAAAGCAGATGCTAATCTGAGGAATCAAACATTAAGTTTACTATTTTGTTTTAACATAATACAGTTCAGTTTATGAACTGATTATGCTCAGTTCATGGGAGAAAGTGTAATGAAGCTCAGGCGAATGTGAAAGGCAAGACTGTGAAATACTACAGGGAGGTGGAGGCAATGACCAAGGAGAGTTAAATTTGGAAGAAAGTATCAGAATGAAGGGACATTTGCAGTTGGAGGGTGGGAAGTTGTTGGGGGTGGAAAGGGCTCTGCAAAGCCAGAGGCAGAGAACTCCAAGGGAAAAATTGCCTGCAGCAGTATTTCACATATTAAAAACAGAAGCAAGTATCTTTGTGTCTCAGTTTTATAAATTATTTGCTATATTCTTTATAATCTACATGGTGCCAGAGAAAAAATGTTTTTACTTATTTCTATAGTCCTCTGCTGTGTGATTCTAATTTGAATTTTAGTGTAATTTCAACATAGTTTTTATGGTTTAATAAAACTTGAACACATTAAAATGCTATTAAACTGTTACACATGGTTAATAATACTTATGGACTTCTGAAAGCAGCTATTATTAAACTGAACGAAGTCATTAATGTCTTTAAACTTTGCACCAGGATATAAAGTACAAAATAGATGTCTAACTGCATCTAGAGAAATAGTCATGGTATCTCACTGTGTAGGACTTTTCTTTTTTTGCCATATATTTTTTATCATATCTTTTGTATTTCATATTTTAAATAAAAACACTCTAGTTAAAATTTAAAAAGCAATGCATTGGATTCTAATATTGACTTTCTCAGTGATCATGACTGTCCGCAATTGACAGAGTATAAACCTCCTTAGGCCTTTTCTTCATCATCTGTGCAACAACTACATTACTAGACATAATCTCTATACATTTCTTCAGCCCTAAAATTCAGTCAATAAGAAACATGCATTTGACTTTAGGACTAGAAATGCAATCATAAGATACTATGTTTTCTGAACAAAAGTATATTTTCAATAATAAAATAACAAATATAGTGTGTGAATGGCAAAGATTTTGAAAATTTTCATCGTCAATCAAGCATTTTGTCTTTTTAAATATATTTTTATTGAAGTATAGTCGGCTTACAATGTTGTGTCAATTTCTGGTGCACAGCACAATACTTCAGTAGTATAGGAACATACATATATTTGCTTTCATATTCTTTTAAACCATTGGTTACTACAAGATATTGAATATAGTTCCCTGTGCTATACAGTATAAACGTGCAGTTTACCTATTTTATATATAGTAGTTAGTACCTGCAAGTCTTGAACTCCCAATTCATCTCTTCCCAACCCCCTACCCCACTGGTAATCGTAAGTTTGTTTTCTACGTCTGTGAGTTTGTTTCTATTTTGTAAATAAGTTCATCCTTTTTTTTTTTTTTTGTTTAAGATTCCACATACAAGTGATATCATGTAATATTTTTCTTTCTCTTTCTGGTTACCTCACTTAGCATGACATTCTCTAGGTTTATCCACATTGCTGCAAATGACATTATTTTATTATTTTTTGTGGAAGAATAGCATTCCATTGTACAAATATACCACAGCTTCTTTATCCAGTCATCTGTTGATGGACATTTAGGCTACTGTAAAAAGTGCTGCTATGAACATTGGGGTGCATGTGTCTTTTTGAATTCAGGTTCCCTCTGGATATATACTCAGGAGTGGGATTGCTGGTGCATATAGGAAGTCTATTTTTTGTTTTTTGAGGAATCTCCATACTGTTTTCCATAATGGCTGCACCAAACTACATTCCCACCAACACTGTAGGAGGGTTCCCTTTTCTCTATAGCCTCTACAGCATTTATTATTTGTGGACTTTTGAATGATGGCCATTCTGACTGGTATGAGGTTATACCTCATTGTAGTTTTGACTTGCATTTATTTTAAGCATTTATGTCATAAATTTGATATTTCTTCATTGGGCAATGTAAATTTACTAACTTAAGAATCTGAACTGCCTAATACATATATTAGCAAAAATAAGTTCAGGCGTTAAAATACCCTTTCACTTCTCCAGAAATGATCCAAAGTATGGTTACAGAATTGCATGAATATTTTATGTTACTGATATTGAGCAGAACCACATGGGCCCATCCCCCGCTCCACCACGCAACCCCTGCATCTTGCTTATAGAAAAGCTGAGTCCCCCAGGCCTCCCTGAGTCATAGAAGAGCAGGCTCAAGCCGTTGATTAGGACAAGCCTGCAGGCATTGAGGGATGACAACGACTCTGACCACCTATCTCAACAATTAACTGAGATGACTCTCCCATTTCTCTTTAAAACTTTCATCGCTGAACACAATCTTTGGAGATGCATTTTTTGGGGAGTGCTGGGTTCACTAGATTGCAGGTATTTTGACTAAAGCAGCTTTCCTTTTTGTTACCAAGGCTGTTGTCTCCCCTGCCTCTCCCTCAGATAGAAACCAATTACTCTTATTTAAGTCTCAGAAGGCATTGGCAATGAGAAGAAACGAGAACTGATTAGAACCAACAGAGTCCAAGATGGTGAAGCATTTGACCTCCAGTGGACCTTGTGCCTCATTATACCCTCATTATAATGTATTAGCATGCTAAGTGACACACCCACCAGCACCATAACAGCTGACAACTGCCATGACAACAACTGGAAAAACCCATACAAGGACTGAAAAACTCGAACAAGGACTGATTGGCTCCTGGGAGGAGGACATGATAACAGGTCATAAAGACCAGGTGGCCCTACCCAGGCTGGAGCTCTCTCCACCAGCTACCTTGGCTGATAGCTCCCTACTCGAGCGCCTTTTCCTTGCTGGAGAGATTTTCTTTCCTTCTCCCTGCTCGCATACTTTTCCTCTTTTGAGAAATAAAAGCAGTTTTTGCTCTGTCCCTCTGCCTCAGCTGTGAATTCTTTCCAGCCAGCAGGCAAGAACCCACACTTTGGTGGGCCTCCTAATTTAGGAGTTTCACTGTTGGCTACCATTACTATGCACCTAACAGCCTAGCAACTGTTTATCTACAACTAATATTAACTTATTTTTCTTGAAATAGTTAATTTATTTATGTCAGTATTCAAAGCAATATCACCTATATATTTGTTCACAGTAATGAGGAAACTTGCTGTATATACCTGGCTTATTAATTTTACCATCTTCAAGGAACACATTCTAAACACTTATGCTTAAGTAGTCCTTTTTCTTTTTTCATTAATTTTTTTTTTTTTTTTTTTACTATTTAAAGACTATGCCTCTTTGTATTAATTCTTGTGCTCCAGTCCTTTAATTGGTTGGGTCTGTCACTTACAATTGCCTGGTAGACACAGGAATGATTCAATAAAGAAGAGTTTGGCCAGTAGATTTGGGATATAAAAGTGGTCTCATGAGACATCTGGATAATGGCAATAAAGATCAATAAAGCAAGCATAAAAATGTTAGTAACTGAGATTGAGAGTCAACCTAGAAATTCTATAACAATGATTGAAAAATTGAACTCTTGAAATAAATAACTTTATAAACAGAAAATAATAATATGGTTAGTGAAGTGGTCATTGATTTACAATGGAAGAAAATACCTATTTAAGGGTTCACTTGTATGGAAAAGTAGAAGAGAGTAAATAATACTGTCATAAGAAAAATCATAAAAGTGGATAAAAGGTGGAAAAGTAAATAGAGGATTAAAAAGGAATTTTAAAAAAGACATAAAAATGTAAAAAGAGTGAAATGCATGTAAACCAAAGTTTTAAATTTGTGATTTACAATATGTAAAAAATATTAGGACCCAAAGAAGAATGCAGAATTAGTGAACCAGTATTAGCACACAGAAGAATAAAAGAAGAAGAATACAACTCGAAAACTTCCCAGACATGAAGAAATATATAACATCACATATTCCAATGAAATACTTGAACTTCAAAGATAAAAGGAAAGGGAATTACAAGTTCTCAACATGCCAGTCATTGGGATAAATATTTTATACATATTTTTTAACTAAAGAAATTAAAAACCATGTCAGCTTCCACAAAGGAAATGAATCAACTGTATTCATAAAACATAATATTCATGGACATAGGCCATTCTCTGGCCTAAGCAAATTAATAGCACTGACTGCATAATCTTTAGTTAACAGAAGATCTAAGAAATTTGTACGTCACCAAATGAAGCCAAAAATACAACAAAATATTTGAGGTTGACAGTTTCAGATTTTCCAGGCAATCTGAAACAGTAATATACTCTATCTTTTCTTCAAAATGATTACAACATGAGATCAATTAGAAGGAAATCTCTCAAAATCCCTAGGAAACCAACAGTGTAGAATATTCTACAGATCATTGAGGATGGAAATGTTCTAATAAGGAAGTTTACATCAAAAATAAGACTCGAAAATAAATATTCTTAAGGTGGAAAATTATATGTTTGGATAATTATTTTCCCAATTAAAATCAATCAAAACTTTGAAAGCTAATTAACAAATAAGCCAGTAATGAGAAGCAAGACATTAACTCTGATTTGTTGAAGAAACATTGAAGAAAACTGAGCATAAGAAGACAATAATGAAACATTTTATCACATTCTTAAGAGTAAGATTTTTAAAAGTAGATGTGAAGAATGCAAAATAGGGATCAAAACCATAAGTTTGATATATATTCTTAAATTTAAAAAGTGATTATTTTATTATGGCTTAAACAAATATATCAGAGGTTAATCCTTAACTCACATACAAATCTGATGATTTAACTTGCACAGCTCTCCCTCCCCATAATGTGGATTTTCTTTTGTAAGTAAACTGTCTGAGGACTGTGCCAACTTGGCACTGACTTGGACGGCTCCTCACAGGCACTGTGTAAGTCCCCTAGAATCTGCACCTCCTCGGGCATTGACCATTCACAGACTTCCAGGGGCTTTCAGGCAATGGACGTTTTGAAGACAGATGACTCATATTTAAATAAGATTTGATAAGCACGTAGTAATAAAGAATGTCCAGACGTGTCCCTGGGTGATGCCCAGGTGTCTTCATCAGGACTCCAGCTGGCTTCACGACTTGAGTGAGGTCAGCCTATCTAGCCATGGATAACATCCTCCAAAAGGAACATTTATAGAGTAGCTTTTATAGTGCTTGATTCAACAAACACTATTCATGTTGTAAAAACATACATTTTAGCTTTCAGTTCACTTATTTCTAATTTTTTATCTAATTTAATGGGTTTTGATGAACAGAACCTTGATTTATAACATTATATCCACAGAGAATAAATGTTCAATTTAGTGTTGCCAATTTAATCCAGGTGTTGATTGCATTATAACCCGCAGGGTTCTTGCTGTGGCCAAGTGATCATTTTTATAATTTCATTATATATAACTACCACTGATATTAGAAATATGTTTACTCTCCATACCTTATAAACCACCAGAGTAAAATAAGCAAAATCCATGCTGAAAAATACAAAATATGAGGTAATATACATACACATATGCTACAAATGAAAATGGCACATTAGGCAATATGTAATAAAGAATGCTTGTGTCATAATAATAAACAAATACTGTCCATGTGTGCTGAATGAAAAGATAATAAACTTGGGTTTATGTGAAATTAATATCTATGTGTGTCTTACTAGAAATATGCCCCAAATTAAATAATACAGCAGGGATTGATATAAATAAAAGGCCAAAAACATGCCATAGATATTAAATAAAAAGCTATGGTAGTGGTAGTATTGAATAAAAGACAGTTATATTAATAATTTAGAGAGAAATAACTAATAAAATTAAAAAAATAAATTTTACTATTAAATATTTACACATGGTTAAACTTTAAGTAATTTAAGATACTTGGATAGAAACACAATTTCTCACAGATTTTAACTTAACATCAGCTTCTCACAAATCAGACTGGCACAGAAGAGGTAAAGTTACTTTAAACAAAAACCTGGGCTCAATATTTAATAAATTGAACAGATAATGGCTATATTCTCAAATGGCCAACTAACTACATATGTTGCAGAATCATAAATAACAAAAGTAGTGAAAATTCATTCCTAGGAATTTTAAAAAGGTACCTTAATAATTGGTTGAAAAATACATCGACAGATTAATTTGTTTTTATAAATCTTAAATAGAAATTTTTGTCATTGTTAAGATCTTAGAAGTTAAGAAGGTAAGTATGGCAGTGAGAGAAATGAATCACTGGTTAAGAAGTGTACTATAATATGAACTATTTGCAATTGATTTCTGTGGTTTAATATATCAGAAAAGGAGTAAGAACCCAATTCTGGGGAAGAGAGGGGATATGAAACAAATTTAAATGATGGGTGGTTAAATTTGGAAACCCAACTTGGGACTGATATGAATACATGATAATTGGACAAATATATAAGCAATGCTTTTTTTTAGAATTGTTGATTTCAATTTTGGGACTATGTTTTTAAAGATAAAACATATAAAGCTTAGCATCTATATTTTGGAGTGCATTACCAGTGGGGTGCTTATAAATGCTCATAAATATTTATGTAGTTACTCATGGACAGATAAATACTAACCTGCAGTAGAAAGTGTGTCCAGGTCCTTCAGCACAAATCCCTCCATTTAGACAGAGGACCACATTCAGCTCAGACTCAGCACAACTGCTGGTATTTATTTCACAGCGAGCACCAGTAGATTCACGTGGGCAAATGCAAGTAAAGTTGTGGACTGCCTTCCAGCAGAAGCCTTCATTCACACAAGGGATGGATGTGCAATTCTAAGTTAAGAAATAGAGAATCAAACTTGATTATTAGTGTTAAGACTAGAAATCTTATTAAAATTATACTTTTATTTAAATATTTTTAAGAAACAGTAAGAAAGCTTATGTGATATTCCCTTCCTCTAAAAATTGAAATACATATTTCTACTAATAAATGAATTTTAATTTTTATCACCGGAAATATTTGCCAAATGTTTCATTGTTGGTTTTCAGTAAAAAAAAAAAAAACAAAAAAAACCCAACTTTATTAGACTTTTTTAAATTATGTACCATGTACATAATTAGCATCTAACATGTATCCCCGTTTGCCTGGACAGTCCCAGATTAACTCTGCTGTCCCTGGGTAATTAATAATAGTGCCTCGATTAAGTCTCAAAGGAATCCTGTGTTTGATCACATACTTAGAACAGACAATTCACAATTGACTTACATCCCTCTAAAACACAAAACAACTGTCATATCTGAGTTTTTATTCCATTCACAATCTTTTTTTTTTCAGCAGAATTTATGTGTGTATGTTTTCCCAGCTTTACTGAGGTATAATTGATGAAAACAACCCTGCAATATGTTTAAAGTGTACATTGTGATGATTTGATATACACTGTGAAAAGGGTCCCACTATTGAGTTAACACATCCATCACTTACCATATTAACTTTTTTTATTGAGGGTGGGAGTAGAGAAACACTTAAGCTCTACTTTTTTAGCAAATTTTAATTATACAATATAGCATTAGCCACTATAGTCACCATGTTATATGTTTGAGTCCCAAAACTTATTCAACCTATAACTGAAAGTTTGTACCATTTACCAACTTTGTGCCTGGCAACCACCATTCTAGTCTCTGTTTCTATGAATTCAACTCCATTTCATTTTATTTATTTTTTCTTAGAACCATATATAAATGATAGCATGCACATTTGTCTTTCAGTCAGGATTATTTCATTTAGAATAGTGCCCTCCAGGTTTATCAGTGTTGCCAGCAGTGGCAGGATTTCTTTGTTTATTAAGGCTGAATAATATTCCATTGTACATACAGGCACCCAATCATCTGTTGATGAACACTTAGGTAGTTTTCATACCTTGGCTCCTGTGAATAATGCTGCAGTGAACATTGGAGTGCAGGTATCTCTTCAAGATAATGGTTTCATTCCCCTTGAATATTTACTCAGAAGTCAGTTGCTGGACTATATGGTAGTTATATTTTAATTTCTTGCAAAACCTCTATACAGTTTTCTGTGGTGGCTATACCAATTTACATTTCCATCAATGATGGGCAAGGGTTTCCTTTTCTCCACACCCTTGCCAGCACTGGTTATCTCTTGTCTTTTGACAATAGACATCCTAACAGCTGTGGTATCTCATATATGTTTTTTTGTCTTGGTTTTGACTTGCATTTCTGTGATGATTAGTGCTGTTGAGCACCTGCTAGCCATTTGTATGGCTTCTTTGGAGAAATATCTGTCAAATCCCTTGCCCATTTTAATTAGGTTATTGTTTTTGTTTGTTTGTTTGTTTTGCTTTATGTTTTATTTTGTTTTGCTTTTTTGCTATTAAGTTGTTTGAGTTTCTTATATATTTTGGATATTAATCCCTTGTCAGATATGTGGTTTGCAAATATTTTCTTCCATTCTATTGGTTGCTTTTTCATTTTGTTGATGGTTTCCTTTGCTGTGTAGAAGCTTTTTAGTTTGATTTAAACCCATTTGTTTATTTTGCTTTTGTTTCCTTTGCTTTTGGTGTCAAATCCAAAAAATCATTGTCAGGACTAATGTCAAGGAGCTTACCCATTATGTCTTCTTCTAGAGCTTTTATGGTTTTAGGTCTTATGTTCAAGTCTTTAATCCATTTTAAGTTGATTTCTGTGATGGCATAAAATAGGGGTCCATCATCAATATTTTGCATGTGGCTATCCAGTTTTCCCAACAGTATTTATTGAAGATAAAATCCTTTCCACATTGTGTATTGTTGACTCCTTTTCATGAATTCATTGAATATATTTGGTGAATTTATTTCTTGGCTTTCAATTCTGTTCTATTGACCTGTCTTTTTATGTCAATAACATACTGTTTTGGTTACTAGAGCTTTGTAACATAGTTTGACATAAAGACATGTGATGCTTTCAGCTTTGTTCTCCTTTCTCAAAATTGCTTTTGATATTAGAGGTTTTTTTGTAGGTCTATATGAATACTAGGATTATTTGTTCTGTTTCTGTAAAAATTGCCATGGGAATTTTGATAAGGGTTGCATTGAATCTGTAGATTGTTTTGGGTAGTATGAATATTTTAACAATATCAATTCTTCCAAACCATAAACAGGGAATAGCTTTCCATTTTTTGATTATTCTTCAATTTCTTACATCAATATTTTAAAGTTTTCAGTGTACAGATCCTTCACCAACTTGATTAAATTTATTCCTAAGTATACTATGCTTTTTGACTCTATTGTACATGTGACCGTTTTCTTAATTTCTCTTTTAGATAGTTTATTGTTAGTGTGCAGAATCATAACTAATTTTTGTATTTTGTCTGAGTGGCTAACAACTTACTTTGAATGCGTACAAAAGCTCTATATTTTTACACTTAAAATTTTGGGTGCTAGGTGTGGGGTCCAAACCTATCCATTCTCAGGAAGAAGGTGGGAGTTAGGTGTTCTCTCTTTATTGTATGGTGTTGCATGGGGTTCGGGGCTATGGTGAGGGGGTGTCCCAGCCTTTCATATCCAAACAATGTGTGTAGTTTCTTGGTTGCTGATGTGTAGTAGTTACTCAGCTAGTTCCAGATTTCTCATGAGCTACATTCTGTGTGTGTGTATGTGTGTGTGTGTGTGTGTATGTATATTCAGTACATCCATGGCAGATGGGAATTTCAGAGCCTCACATGTTGCCATCTTGGTCCAGAATCTTAATGTGCATGCTATCATGATCTTTTATTTAACCACTTTTCCTGTGCATGTGTCCAAATTTATGCCCAGCATTGCTGATGCCTCCAGTCCCAGAAGCACAGTGGTATTGCGGAGTCAGAGAAGCCTGGATAATATCTGTCTCTTGCTTTTTAAGCTTTAAAATATTTATATACTTCTGCTTTTATTCACTTAATTAACAATGGTATTTAATTTATTGTAGGTCTGTTTATGTGTAAAATTGTGATACTCTCACTGACCTCACACAGATTCCTATGATAATTAAACAAAATTATGAATATAAAGTAATTGGCCCTGTTCCTGGGACATAATAGCTGTTTAGTAAATGCTATCTTCTTTCATTTACACTCTGAAGGCCACCTTGTCAACCTCTATTTCAGTTATTCGGCACTTGCTTAGAATAGAAAATGAGTTTTTCAGTACCTATAGTGTCTCTCATGCCATACCATATACTTCTTAAGTTCACATCTTAGATATTATGTATGTGCTCATATTCTGGAAAGCACAGAGCATGGTGTTTGAATGTGATATGACTCCATTTTTCAACGTAATGTTTACTCTGAAAAGATTTTCACCTACAATTCTGAGAAATAGTGTATGGAATTTTATGACACCATTAGTAAAACTTTATTCTCAGTGTGTTGACTACACAGAATTTCATAGTGAATATACACAAATACAACTCTTTTGCACCTGAATCTCAAGTTATGACATCTTCAAGGATAATTATATTGACAAATATGAGATTTTTAAAAAACATTTTACCCTGAAAAGTGATATTTTTGAGCTCTTATTACTTGACACTTAACAAACATTTTAGTGACTTTTAAGAGGTGTTAAGATAATAAAAACTCAAACTGACAAGGCTAATGTGGGAGCCATTGCATTCACATCATGCATCAAACAGAAAATGAAAGGTTTGTCAAAATCACCAGAGTTTAATTAGTGTCATTTTCAATAAGAAATGGATTGTGCCCTTGAATATAAAACTCAAGTCATGCTTGGAACCCAGATGGTGACTTTTTTGCATTCACCCCAGTGATAGAGTTAAATGTATGTTTTTATAAATGAATGCCATTCTGATATTTGTTCCACCTTTGCTGAAAATGTGAACTCCTTAAGGATAACCAAGGGCACTTAGTCGGCTCCATGCAGGTAGTGCAGTTATTTTTATGGGATGTAAATGCAGGATTCCACAGGGAATAACACGCAAACAATATGTTCCCCGCTTAGCCCTACGGCTCGGCATATTTAGAATGATTTATTAGAAAGCATTACATAAACTAATTGAATTCTATCTCCAATGGGAAGAAAGAGATAGTTTGTAGACTGCCAAAAGTTTTGTCTCTAGGGTTTACAAGAATCTCTTACTAAATTAATTAGCAGGCTTAATGGGAAATACAAAAGCAATTTTTTTTGAAAAAAATCAAATCATCGTTTAAAGTGTTTGATCCTGCCTTGTTCAAAAATTAAGGAAGATGCCTTTCCTTTGGTTCATCACCATTTACATTACTTTGCTATATTCTATTTAATATAATAAAGTGCTTCCCAAGAAGAATTCAAAATACTTTAATTTCAGAAATGAAGGAAACAAAAGGCCAGTATGTTTAGAGAGGGAGAAGGAATCTGGGAGTGATGTTGCAGAACAGAGCAATCTAGACAACTGCACTAGACCTCAGTGTTCATTCAACTTGTATCCAAGACCCCAAGCCAGGAAGCGTACGGGCGTGTAACACTAACAGAGTGCTGATATGCTCACTGTGCACTACTTGGGCTAGTAAGTGTGCCAGGGAGCCTTCTGAAAGTTGTGTGCAATCTGAGGTGTATATACATAGTGTAGATCCAAAAGTTTGTCCTGTGATCTCTGAACTTCCCCAAAGAACAGAAAGTTACTGAGATCATATTTATAGTAGCATTTCTTTCAGATGCTTTCTTTTTCGCTCTGCAGTTTTTAAAGTAGTGGTATACTTTCTTCAAATAAGATCTTGGAGACATAGAGCATGTTAACTAAGTAGTCAGGCAATTTGTAGAGTGGAAACAGGACATAGTAACTATTAGAGCCCTACAAATACCTACTGCAAAAACCTTTTAAATTTCACAGAATTTTTTGAATTTTGTACCGCTCTGAATAAAATTTACTAATACAGTGTACTGTTTCTAAAACTTAAATTGCACATGAACACTCTGGATAGCTAAGTTGCAGATTCAAAGTCTTCGGGATGGGGCCTGTGTTTCTGCATTTCTATCAAAATCTCAGGTAATTCTGAAGCTGCTAGTTTGTGGACCAAACATGGGTAGCAAGAACATAGTCCAACAATTTTGTTTTACTCGCAAGGATAAGGATGAGCCTAATGCTGTTAGTGGCTTCACCATGGTCTTACAGCAAGACGACAACAGAATAAAATCACATAGAAGCTAAGTGCCCTAAATTCCAACTTGGGGTTCACTGTGCCACCAAATCTTGATTTTGCTCTCAAAGGGATTCTTTTACTGTAAAACTATACATAATGATAACGTACATGGTAGACTCAATAGCCCTAAGGTCAGGGTCAATATCATTTTTATGGACTGTTTTCTTTCATTCTCAAAACTTACATGGTTGAATATGGATCTGTAGCAGTTAATAGGGAGAAGATTTTGTTTGATTCCCAATTTAATCTGACTTACAATGTTTTGACATAAAGAAAATGCACTGTTTGTCATTTCAACAAATCAAACAAGGTCATAAAATATAAAAATTGGGATTTTTGCAGTACATATTAATTTTCATTTCTTTATTAAAAATGTGTCTGACAGGGCTTCAAGGAAAAAGTCCACTGAAGTACAAGAAAACAAAAACCACTGTCTCAGAAATGGCCTGGAAATACACACATGATTCAGCATAGGAAGGAAAAGTACATCGGGACTGAAACTAGACACAAAGCCAGAGTCACAAAGTCAAGACTGTTTAAAGGTAATGCAGAATTCCAAACCCATTCAAAAAGCTAACCTAATACTGCTTTTATTTCTTCAGGTAAACAGAAGAATATTTCAGAGAAAATCTAAAGTGTATATTCAAAATCTCGATAGTATATTGTACTCTAACTTGGCAAAATGAGGCACCAGGCATGAATGAGTAAGCCAAAAGTCCGAGCACCTGCATTTAAAATTGCTAAGGCGTTTGTAACATTGTATAGGACATGGCGTTGCCGTTGGTGGTCAAGAGGGGCTGGGAAAGGCAGCGCAGATCCCTTCCCCGTCTGCCTTGCTCTTCTGATTCAAAGGGCACACACTTGCATGAGTAGTGAAGGAAATCTGCCCCTACCTTGGAGATTCAAGATGTATGGACCAGAGCAAATAATGGAATAGATACAGAAAATATCGAGGACGAGATACGGAGCAGAAGATTCCCAATAAACAACATTTGGTGGGAAAGAAATAGATTGTGAAGCCAAAAGGAAATACACTTACACACACACACAAGAGAAAATGAGCATGAAGACAGTTTTAAAAGAACTAATAATTGTTTCCTACTATGAAACAGAGTGTGACACACTCAAACTTCTACATTTAAGACACACAATTGCTAAGAACAATAACCAGATACTAACTACTATATATAAAATAGATAAACAGAAAATTTGTATTGTATAGCACAGAGAACTATATTCAATATCTTGTAGTAACTTACGGTTAAAAAGAATATGAAAACAAACATATGGGTGCTCCTGTATGACTGAAGTATTGTGCTGTACACCTGAAGTTGACACAACCTTGTAAACTGACTGTACTTCAATAAAAACAAATTAAAAAGGACAATAACCTTAAAATATCTCAAATCTCCACCAAGAGGTACTGATTAAATAAATATGGCAGCTCCATACAATGTGCTATTAATAAGAATAAAGTAGAACTATATATATAAAATATATATATATGTATAAATGTAGAATCATCTGCAATGATCAAGTGAAATCTGTGTGTGTGACAAATATTTACATTTATGAGCTCTTCCTTATTTTAAAGATGCATTTTTAATCAAAGGAAATAAATATTCTCTACAATGAGTTTTGGGAAATAGCTGCCCTTTTCGTGCAGACCTCAACTCAACTCTTATGCTCAAAAGCATACTGATGAAGCATCACTTAATTGAAAAGAAAAAGAAAATAAGAAAAACACTAGAAGAACTTTTTGAGCAAGTCCCTTTTAAAAGTGTCACAAATCACAGGACGATCAGTACATTTAGATACACAAAAAGAAAGCTTTTGAATGTCAGAATCCACTATGTACTAATCAACAATTAACAAAAAATGGAAAAAATAGAAAAATGTACATAATGTATATGGTAGACAAGAGTAAAAATCTTACTATATAAAAGTTTCTTATAAATTTCAACTCACACTTGAAGAAATACAAATAAGGATTCACAGACACATTCAGTTCTTTCCTTTGGTCATTTCCTTTCTGTTTAGAAAACTTCCTTTAGTACTATTCATGATAAATTCCTATTTTTTCCTCATCTGAGAATGTCTTGATTCCTTTTTAAAATCTAGAATTTTTTTTTTTCATTTTAGTACTTATCTTACATATTTATAATTTGATATTCAAAACAAAACACTGCTTCCTTGCCAGTTAACTTTCTCAGTCCCAATAAAATAGAAAGGAAAATTTCTGGTTTTTATTTTATTGGGAATATTACCCTAGTCTCTTTTCTTTCTTCTCCATGTGTGTGTGAGTCTGCATTCCCAAAGTTGAGTTACATTTTTTCACTAGCCAAGGCATCTGTTCCACACTCAGCCATGCATTTGTTTTTCTCTAGCATTAATTCTAATATTCTTAGACTGCCTCAAATTATCAGATTGACCAAAAAAAAAAATATGCTTGTGTTTTCCTCCTGAAGCCCTAACATAAACTTTGCTTTTACACTTTCCCAGGAGCTTAGGATCAACACCCTTCCCCATATTGACCTGAGTGCTCTTCTCAATCACTGCCGCCTATGTTCCATTACTGCCCTTGTCTCCTTAGACCAGAAAGCAGACTTGGACATCAGTCTGGGAATGCCTTTCAGGAGCTGTTATCTGGGCATTGCAACATAGTGGAAGTTACTCTGAATAGGTGAGCTAAGTCAGATACATATCTATACCCATAATCCAACCTCCAAATGGAACTGGTGAAGCAGGACATATATCTATAAATATCTAATATTTAAAGAATGCATGACCAAAATTACATTTGAAGTGTACTTCATATATTGGTAAAAAGACATTTTAAATAACTTCATTGAACTATTGAATTAGTAAAGATGGGATGGTAAGATTTTAAAAAGAAGACAAACAAAATAAATAGTCAAAATAAATAGTATATAAGAATTGATTGGATAAAAAATGAAGTGTCTCAAAACAATACAGAAATAATAGATACTTTGGTAAAGTTCTTGGTTTCCATATTCTTTTTCATTATAGGTTACCACAGGATATTGAATATAGTTCCTTGTGCTAGACAGTAGAAACTTGCTGTTTATCTATTATTATATATAGTAGTTAGTATCTGCGAATCTAGAACTTCCAATTTATCCCTCCCTACCCATTTCTCCCCCAGGTAACCATAAGTTTGTTTTCTATTTCTGTAAGTCTGCTTCTGTTTTGTAAGTAAGTTCTTGGAAAACTGACTACATTTTTTAAAATAATTAAATTAGATTTCTACCTTTTATCAATTATAACAAAATATTTACTATGGGTTAAAGTACTAAAAGAGCTGCTAATCCTACAATTGTACTGGATAAGAATATAAGAAACTAATTTAAATATTGCTTTATGAGAGGACCTTCCAAGGAGAGAAGCAAAGCCTAGTGTCATAAGAAAAAGATAAAGGAAAATATAAAAATCTCACAACTTACAAGTTTTATAAAGCAAGAACGGCCACCTCCTAAATGAGATTTGCAATTTTACAGAATCAAGTGAATTTTATCCATAATTTTTAAGCAATATATTAAAACCAAAAAAGAAAAGGGCAAGCAAGCCAAAAGAAAAATACTGTTAGTCAAAAGCTGTGAGTAGACAAGGCACAAACAAAGAAATGCAAGTGGCAAAGAATCACATGAAAAGATGCTCAACGTTTGTAATAACTCGGGAAAACATAAAAATCAAAATAATGACACACCACATTTTCCTCAACAAATTAGTCCACACTTAAAAAAATGATTTCATTTGATAGGATCTAAGAAAGCTGGCATGCACATACTCTCATTAAATAATTGTGGTTCCTCAAAACTTACTTGGAACACTTCATGGCTATTAAAATGTCTGAGTCAGGACCCTACGGATTATAATGGAATGGTTCTTAAGACACACTCGGTAACACCAAATGTCACTGAATAAGGAACATAATGAGTTCAACTTTATGTTAAAATAAAAATATTAAGAAAAACCACCTAGAAGCTTCTAGGTAGAATTGTAACAGTTGTTCTCGTAATATTGAGCATGTGTGGTGTATAAATACACACAACATTGTAAACCGATATGTTTCAATAAAAATATAAAAAAATACAAATTCATATATGAAAGAAATACTTCTTTAGTTATACATTTAATTCAGAAGAAGAGTACACATTTCTACTACCAAGAGATAGGGTTTTAGAGATTACTTCAGGCAATATATGCAACAGTACAGACAAGACACATGGCCCTACTCTCTACCAAGGAGTTTATTAATTACAACATCTTTCCCACATCAAGTATGGCATTCACTATCTAGACCCAAATCAACATAATGTCAGTAAATATTTAAGCTTTTAAAAAATAATGTGTCAGAAAACGTGCGAGTTGATTTACATGTGTTATCTAATTTAATCCTCACAGCAACTTAAGAGGTAGTTACTATGATTACCTTCATTGAATAGCTAAAACGTGATTTCAGTATATAAGTAATTTGTCCAAGAACACACAGCAGGTCAGTAGCAAAATAGCAATGTAAGTCTGTTTCTCCCTCCAAAAGCACCATCTCCGGAGTATCTACCACCTTTAAGTCTATCATCACACGATGACCCTGCGATATAGGAACTGTATCTTCCTAATGGAAGAAAGATAGGATTTAAGTAAAATATACATAGTCTCACAATGTCAAAGGCAGTTTTCCGTGCCTATGAGTCCTTCCTTTACCAAGTGACTGTCAGCTAGGAAAGATTTGGAAGAACTTCCCATTCTCCAGGAAAGCTCACCAGATTCTCATCCACCAAGAATGGTCTTAACTTCAGGTGACCAACGTTTCTCAATGGATGAAGAATTCCACATAAAATACCATGTGTTGAGCACAACACGTTATATGCCTAAAGATCAGAAGACAGGTCCTGAGAGCATTACAGTTACCGAGGTTTTCCACATGTACTCAATTCTTGGTACATCTAACCAGTACTTATTTTGTCCTTATGGTGTATGGATCAATGAAGTCTCCTCTCATCCCTATATATCCCCAGACACGTGTGTGTCCTAAGATCAGAGAAGGGGAGGCGGATAGCAAATTATAAGCCTTCTGAGTTCTTTGGATCATAACCATTTCCAGGATTTAGTTAAATGCAGACTCCAGTTAGCAAAAGTTTATGATAAGAAGAGACAGGAAAGGGAGAGGGGTAAAAGAAGTTGTGACTTTTATTTTATTTTTATTTTTTATTTTTTTGGAGCAAACAAAAATTCCAAGAGAAATTTCAAAGAGGAAAGGTGAAAGGCAGACAGTTACATCATGAGTAACTGTTGAAATAATGACACAAATCTACGCAAGTAGCTTGGCTCCTGCAGGACATTTGGTCCTATCCAAAACATCTGAGAGAGTATTCGCCCCATTCCACATGGTTTTGGACAGGACTAAATATCAAGGACCTTTTGGCATGGATCAAATGTCTTATGGATTTGTGGACAAGACCAAATATCTGCTAATTATTTGGTGTTTCTTTTCAATTACTTGAAATTAAGTAAAAATGATAAAACTTACACTAATCTGGATCTCACATCTCGAGCTAATCCATTCTGCATCACGCAAACATTGATACACATCAATGAAATCTGTGCATCTGAAACAGAGAATTCAATTTTTAAATAAGAAAGACATGAAAACATAATTTCAAGAGAGTTTCACCATTTAAGCTTTTTTTCTTTTCTAATAAAAAACACTTCTCAGGTAAAAAAACTCGTTCCCATGAGCGATAGAAGGCAGAGGCTATTTCTGGTTTCTTATCCTTCAAGGTGACTGGACTGATAGAACAAATCAATTTTCATTTTTGCCATCTTCCCCATGGCAATGGAGAGAAAGAACAGTTCTAAAAGATAAAAAGTACGTCTAGGGCTTATGTAGAAACTGAAGCCGGCTATGGCCAAGCTGCATTGCAATGAACTACCCATCTTCATCCTCTCTCGCCGGCTTAAAAGTCTGTGGCAGGACTCGAAGGGAAAAATAATGCTGCAGAAGGCAGCTTGGTGCATCTGTGAGTCATTCTTCTTTGCCACCTGCATCTCCTAGAAATATCTCCACTCCAGATTTGCATAAACTAATATTCTCTCCATGAGCAGAATAATAATTATGCAATTCCATAAAGAGTCACAAAATTCCTTAGATGCACAACAGGATGAAAGAACCAGTCTACATAGGAACATTTTAAATATTTAAGTGTCTGGCGTTATCCCTCCATAGAGCAAATAATAGAACCTTTCATCATCCTACCTGCTACTTCTGTTACTGTGAGCATTACCTTTAAGATTATTAAAGTCCAATTAATCCACATGTATTGAAAATGGCTTTATGTTAATGAGCAGAAATAGAAGACGGGCAGAGATAACGTATCAGTGCATCACATGAAGTTAAACAGGCAGGATCTGTCATCTTAATAGTACTTAGCTCTTGTTTTATGAAGGAGCGTAATTAAAATGATCTTTGTCAACTTTTCCTTGACATTCAGTTTTAAATATTATGAGTTAAATTTGCTTTCTTAGATTTAATAATAGAAAAATAAAAACAGCTACCTTCCAGGTAGACAAGGATTTGAGAGACACTCATTTGCATTTGCTTCACAGTGTGTCCTGAAACACCCACTCTTGCAGTCACAGGTGTAATGATTGATGCCATCAGTGCCGGGTCCATCATGGAGACAGGGCTTTGACAGACATTCATCTATATTTGCTTCACAGTCGATGCCTATGTTAAAAGAGGCAAGACAAACGCGAGGTTGTTTAAATGCAAAACTCAAAAAGTTTGTTCCTTATCGAAAACATCACCAAGAAATCAAGGACCACTCCATTAAAATTTGACATCCTATAGCAAAAGAAAACAATTTAACAGTTTTTTTAAGGTTAAACATCTTTAGGTCTATAAACTCTCAGTCTAATTTAAAGTGAATGAGAAAAAGCACAAGCTTAATCTATTTGTAAGATTTGGTTTTGGGGTGAGGAGTTGTTGATTAAGAATACAACTGAAGTAATGATTTTTATCAAATTGTCACTGAATACTAATTCATTCTTTTTTGGTAATGATCCTTGAGAATCAAATATTTCTTATCTACAGAAATTAAGAGTTTGAATGTTTCTGTATTTGGTCTGGGTGAGTGTACTAATGGTGAGCTAAGATGTCTAAAAGTAATCTAAGTTTGGCTAAATAAATACCTAGTGCTTTCAAAGGGCAAATTTTGAATATTAAGCACCTACCACGTGCCACCTGTGTGCTCAGCTAGGCATACCAAACCAAACCAAACAAACAAGAAATCAAAACCAAACAAACAAAAAAGAGAGCGGCTTTGTTCATCCAGAAACATGTTGGCAGGGAGATGATATTACCATCAGAGAACAACATAAGCAAAGCTTAACGGGAAGCTAGATTGTGTCTCAGGTCTCCAATGTCAGAGATACTAGAGAAGAGCGGAGAATCACTGTAAATTGGTAAAAATAATCCCTTTGCTCATTGTGTTCATCCAACTGAGCATCTTCTAACACAAATGACAACTGACTGAGCACTTAAAATATGTGCAAGGCCTGTGCTGAAGGCTTTATGTATTTTATCTTAGCTGATGTTCATTAAATAAGCCTGGAGTCAGATATCACTACGTCCAACCCACTGCCCAGTAAACAAAGGTCCAGAGAGTTTCAGTGATGCTCCCAGATTACACAGGCTATGACAGCACATTGGAATTCAGATTGTTTTCGCTCTGAGTTGTGCCTCCAGTCATTAGTTCGAATGGATCATCTTGCAACTATGATATGTGAGTAAGTGATGTGCTGAGCAGGACAGTGAGTTCTGTTAAAGACAAGACAAGTTCAAAATGGGATCATTTGTGCTACGGCTCCACAGCGGCAAACCAAGACTAAATTACAGTTTCTGCTCTCCCAGAAATGGAGTCTTAAACCAGCCAGTTAGCTAGGTGATCTGCCTGATGGACTCCGGTCGTCCCCTGCAGGAAACTACATGTTCAATAACCTGCCCACTGCTTTGACTAGTATAACTTCTTTGTTCCTGCTCCATTTTGGCTACAAAAACCTTTCATTTTGTACAGCTCCTCGGGGCTCCTTTCTCTCTGCTACAGTGGATGGGATGTCGCCCGATTCACACTGATTTTTGCTCAAACTCTTAAAAATGTAATATGCCTCAAGTTAGCTTTTAACAGTTCCAATCAGAAAGCATGGCTCTTATAGCCAAGAACATAATGCCTAGTTGGGAATAAAGATAATCTTATTAAAAAATAAGCTATTACAATGCCTATAAATAGTTATACATGAGCTAGTTGGGAATAAAGATAAGCTTATACAATACAATGAGGTGTAAAACATTGGTAATAGCTGGTACTTGGAGACCATATGATGTAAAAGATGCTGTTAAGAACTTTATATAGATCAACAGATTATAGCTTTATAGTATTTTTCTGACACGGAAATTACTCTCTACTTTATAAATTAAGAAAATGAAGCAAAGATCTTACAGCTAGTAAGTGGCAGAAGCCATTCTGTTGGCCACCACGCGATACTACCGTACTACGTCTTAATACTGTAGCTGTATGGATGTGTGTGTCCTAATGGTTTAGCAAACGGAGTGCACTGGCTACTTTAAAAATTAATTGAGTCCATATAGGAGAAAGAGGACCAATAAGCTTCTATGATGATCATGGAGGAATCTTGAGAAACTTTAAGTTTCTCAAGGAAACCTGAGAAAATTCGAATAAACAATTTAAAGAGTGCGTGGGCATTCCGGTGAGTTAGCTGCCTCAGGATTTGGCTGGATACCAGGTACGGGGGTGGGGGGCAGTGCTAATGGCAGATAGGCAGCCATTTCACAAGGTGATGCCATAACTTTACTAACTCACATGCCGTGTCAGAATTGTCTATTCAGGTGCCTGGTTTTTAGACCAGGCACACCAGGAGAGTCTGATTTACTGCCTATGAGGTTTCCAATGCAAAAAATATTTTTAAAAATTTCTCTTTAGAGATTGTCAGTTTTCAAGTCAAAATCCTATTATTTAATGGTTACTGTTTTTTTTTTTTTTAACTGTAACTGTCACTATCTAAAAATAACTTTGGATATGAATGATGCCATGAAAAATAATGTGTGTAAATTGGTCAAATCAGTAGCTATATTTAAAAGGACCTGCAAGACTTAGGCTCAGCCTACATTAGGTTGCAGTAATAATTTTAAAAAGGAGGGGGGAGGGTAAAACTCAGTGGTAGAGCACGTGCTTAGTGTGCACAAGGTCATAGGTTCAATCTCTAGCACCTCCATTAAATAAATAAATAAATAAATAATAACCTAATTACCTCCCCTCCAAAAAAAAGAAAGGTAAAAAACATAAAATAAAAAAAATGAAACTTCCCTAATTCTCAGTGGCTCATGACACACAGGTTTATTTCTCACTCACATTCCCTGGCCATGGTGAGCTACAGTGCACCCCAGGTTAACAGAGCATCCTCTAGCTGAGTGAGACATTGCTGTTATTGTTGAAGAAGGAAAAGGGCACTTGGCAAATATATACAGGTTCCTAAATCTTCTACATATACTTAGCTTGCTCATCCAAGTCACATGATCAAGCCCAATATAAATGAGATGGGAACAAATGGTCCTCCATCAGGAAAAGGCAGATATTTACGACAATAGTCATATTTAGTGCAGACACAATTGTTCAAGCATCTCATTTGTAAATGAGGGTCATTTATTAGTGCATCCTAGGTTTATTGAGATAATAAAGTAAAACCATGTGTTGTAAACAACTAACCCAGGGCCCTGTACACATTTAACACTTGATTACTATCACTTTGCTAGGAAAAGTTTTACAACTATAGTATATTAAATGAGTGATGTAGGTGTTTTCAGAGACATATTATTCCAATTAAGAAGATAAGTGAAAAGTTTCTCTGTACGGTGATGTAAAATGCCAGCAAAATCAATGATGAAAATTTTAGTTAAAAAGAGATGGTCTATTTACCACAAAATAGAGTTACTATGTGGTCCAGCAATCCCATTCTTGGGCATATATCCAGAGAAAACTCTAATTGGAAAAGATATATGTACCCAATGTTCATAGCAGCACTATTTACAATAGCCAAGACATAGTAGCAACTTAAATGTCCATTGGCAGATGATTGGATAAAGGAGATGTGGTGTATTTATACAATGGAATACTACTCAGTCATAAAAAATGAAACAACACCATTTGCAGCAATATGAATGGACTGAGAGATTATTATATTAAGTAAAAAGTCAGGCAGAGAAAGACAAGTATCATATGATATCACTTATATGTGGAATCCAAAAAAATGATATGAAATGAACTTATATACAAAACAGAAAGAGACTCACAGACATAGAAAACAAATTTACAGTACCAAAGGGGAAAGGGAGAGGGATAAGTTAGGAGTTTAGGATTAACAGATACAAACTACTGTTTATAAAATAGATACACAGCATGATCCTACTGTATAGCACAGGGAATAACATTCAATATCTTTTAATAACCTATAATGAAAAAGTATACATATATATATATGTATATATGTATATAAATAATTTAATAACATGTTTTACACCAGAAACTAACACAACATTGTAAATCAACTACACTTCAATAAAAATATTAAAAATTAAAAAAAGTGAATGAACACATTAAAAAAATGGTGTATTTACCGCAAAAGTGAGATTGAGGGCTGAAGTGTTAAAGAGAGTTGTACAGAATGCATCCAGTCTCACTTGGAGACGGGAAAGTTGAAACAAGACACCGTCTCCATGGTGGACAGCATGTCTCCATGTAGGGGAGGACACATCATGGACATTATCTTAGGAACATTTTTCCCTAATGCTTTATTCATTCATCTTACTGTGGTTATATTTTGACTTCCCAAGTAGTCTCCGGAAAGGGTAAGAATGTAATGATTGACTGACCTGGACATTTTGGTCCCTGTAAAACCTTATTTTTCATTTTTAACCCCAGAGTCCCTTAGCACTACACAAGTCAGATCCCCTTTGCACATTTTTAACTTCCCCTTGTTTTACCGTCACCCTTGGCTACTCTGTTGTAGTTACACCGACTTCCCTGTGTTTCCTCGAACTCTTTGTTCTTCTTTCTGGAACTCTCTTTTCCCAGATATTTACAAGAGTCACTCCTTTATTTCTTCAGGTCTTTATTCAAATGTAGCTTTCTCAATAAGCCTATTGAGAAAACTGTTTGAAACTGCATCCCCTGGTTTATGTGTTTGTTTTGTTTAGTTTTGTTTAGTTTTGTTTTTTCACCATAGCAAGCAAGATCCTTCTAACAGTCTGGAAGAGTTACTCATTTTTCTTTTCTTTTTTTCTCTTTCTTCCCCATTACAAGCTTAGCTCTGTGAGGGCAAGGATTTTGTGTCTAAGTTCAATACAGCATTCATTTAGATCTTTGTTAAAGAAATGCATCATTGTGTGTGTGTGTGTTTGTATTTGGTTTTACATGTCATTTTTGTTTCTTTGCTTCTTTTCCTCAGAAGTCTCTGCCTCTTCCCAAGCAGGAACAAAGCAGCTCTTGAATTCTAAGGAAACTGTCAGTCCTTGCAATGGTGAGAATCAGAATCTGGAATGAGGCGGTTCCTCTGAGGTGTGTTTGTGTTGCCTGTGCAGTCAAGGAGAATTATTGTGTGGAATCTCTACATTTTTTTTTAATCTTCAAACAGAGAAGCTTCCATGGTAACTTAAAAAGAAATGCAGGTGTGGAGAGGGCTGGATTTTTGTTCAAAATGGTCTCCTCACACATAATTACCAACCTGGAGAAAGAGGGAATGACTGTTGTTTGGGACAAAATGAATGTACCCTGAGAACATTAAGCTAAGTCAGACAGAGAAAGAGAGAAAGACAAATACTGCATGGTGTCACTTACATGTGAGACTAAAAAAAAAAAAAATTAAACTCATACAAAAAGAGAGAAGAAAAGTGGTTGCCAGGGGCTGGGAGGTGGGGGAAATAGGGAGAGGTTCGTCAAAGGGTATAAATTTTCATCTTTGAGTTGAATGAGGCCTAAGCATCTAATGCAGAGCGTGGCATCTCTAGCTGATAATACTAAATTATATAATTAAAATTTGTTAAGAGAGGAGAACCTAAATGTTCTCACACAAACGAAAAAAAGATAAAAATTCTGAGGTGATGTATGCATTAATTCACCAGGTGGGAGAAGTCTTTTCACAATGTATATGGATATCAAATTATCACCTTGTACACTTTAAATAGCTTGTCATTTGTCAACTATGCCTTAATGTATTTGAAAAAAAAGGAAATTGTGTATTACCACCATAAATGGAAAACCCAAAATAAAAACTAACCCCAGAATAAACACAATAATACCAGAATTACCAAGGTGTCCAACTGTCAGATTTCTTACCTGTAAACTGTGGATCAAAATATATATGACTGAAAAATTGTGCTGTGCACCAGAAATTGACACAACATTGTAAACTGACACTAACTCAAAAAAAAAATCTGTTAAAGCATAGTTGAGAGATAAGTGGAAAGAGTGTATACAATTCTAGGAGCACCTAGAAGATAATAAATGAATTTATAATATGTTATGATTATAACAGTAATCCTTCTTCATAGGATTAAAATATGAACACTTTGACATTATGTCCATGAATCCAAGCAAATATGAAAGAAATGATATTTAGTATTGAGTAAACATTATCAAAGGCTTACACAGAATTTCTGTCTCAGTTCTTTGCCTATTTTGCCTTGTATTATATCATTTACTCCCTACTGCTCACTAATTTATCTAATATAGATTAATTGAGCATCTATTTTGTGTCGGTCATAGTTCTGGACTCCTGTCATAGTTCTCTTTGACTCGGCAGGTATCATCGCAGCCTCCCTCCATGAGAGTTTGATAGAGATTTCCCAAGTAATCTGTTGATGAACATTGTGTATTTTGTTTGACAAGAGAAGAAACACAACCAAAAGTGTTCTGCCTTTTGTCATGTCTCAACTATAGTTCTTTCCTCTTATCCAGCGGCTTGCTTTGGGGTTACAGCTGTTTATACTTGGACTCATTTTCAATTTGCAGTGCTAAAATTTGAGTTCTCAATTTCATTAATAGCACAGGCAACTCCTTTTCTAAGCAGAGTAGATGGTTAGCTGTAGAACTGGGGGAACTTTTCATGCCTCCGCTTGTGTCAAAACCCTCCTTGTTGGACTTCCTCAACATCTGCTTCTGTAGGAGAAATTTTATATCAGAAATTAAGGAATTCTTTCCAGAAACAAGCCATTAAAGTGTATAAATTGTATACTTTATATATACAATCAGTAAAATATTTACATGCATCAACAGTCTTAGGACAGAAATAGTATATGCTAATAAATGTAAGTGTATCTCTCTCTCTCCATCATCTGTCTGTCTAGGTAACTTTCCTCCAGCCTCTGTCCCTTCTTTACACTCTTCTCCACACTGGCGAGTCTGTCACGTTGGACAAGTTTTCCAAAATGACCTTTCTGATTTCTAATCCTTTTCATTTCACATGCGTTATCCCAGCAAAATACATTATGGACTCTTTGCTGCCTCCTGAGATAAATTTTGTCTTAGCCTCTGGGTCAGTCTTGCCTTTCTTACTGTCCCTCTGGTGTTATCAGCTACTCTAGTCTCTAGTTTACAGACCTGATAAAAGAACAAAATCACCCATGGAGTATTTAAAACTATAAATTCCCAATTTATTTTTCCCCCTTTTTTCTTTCTTTTCCTTAACGGAGGTTCTGGGGATTGAACTGAGGATCTCATGCATGCTAAGCACGTGCTCTACTCCTGAGCTACACCCTCCCCTCTTAAATTCCCAATTCTGAATCTCTGGGAAATAGACCTGACAGTTACATCCAAAAAATATTTCCAGCTGATTTTAAAGCACAAGTAGATGTGAGGACCACTGCTTTCATAAAATTAGATTAGAATTAAATTTATATCCATGTTTGCTCCTGATAATTCTGCCTGGAAAGTCATTTCTCCATCTCTGCCTATTTAAAGCCTGTCTTTAATTTAAGTCCTACCAAAATTCAAACTCATTTAATAATTTTCCACTGATATTTCCTAATAAAAAATAGCTAACCACATTTATCAGTTTATACTTAAGGCATGTTTATGTGAATTTTCATCTTGTCTTTCACACTTGATTATTAGTTATTTGAGAACAGAGATTATACTTACTTACTTACTTTCACTTCCTGCTAAATGCCATATATAAATCTTTTCATGCTGTCAGTAATCAGATAGCCTACTTATTTCCTGTTCAATGCATCCAAATAGTGGTAACATTTTGAAAATGATTATAACTTCCATAATAGGATGATGCTTATGAATGACCTAATCAAATTAAAACAGGCACACAAGAATCACATAATTAATGAACTTAGGAGTCAGTAACTTCCAAAATTCAAATGGTCACTTGTTCATTAAAGGGAATATCTTTCTTACTTTTCCTGCCAGAAAGGAGTTAGCCATATTACTACTGAAGGGCTTATGTAGTGATGGTCCACCAATATGAAATCCTTATGACACCTCAGTGGATCAAAGAAACTACTTTATAGAACAGCAGAGTAGTGATCAGGTAATCATGGGATCCAATGTCTCTAACCCTTACCAGCCAAAGACTGTTAGGCACTAAATCAGTGCCAGCTTGGAGAGGAGAGCTTACAGGATAACGTACGCATTCTAAATCAATGATGTGATAAGACGTTCTGTCCTCAGTTGACATAATACAAGGAATTGGGAACAGGGGCTAAAAGAGTGGAACCACATATCTTCATTCTCTGTGAAGCATGGAGACTTGTTCTTTGCATTCTTGAAAATGCAGGCTCCATGCATGGAGAGGCCCCGACTTCCAGGGGAAAGTCCCCTTTTGGAATTCTATGGTTTCCACTTAGCCATTTCCAAGTCTTTGTGACAAGAGATAATCAGGTCAGGAAAGAAGTGATGATCCCCACAGGAGTTATTGACACTGATCATCAGGATGCTATAGGATGTTGTTGTGAAATGAGGGCTAGGATGAAAATGCTTGGCATCCACAGTGGGACATGTGTTGGTGCTCCTTTGTCCAATAGTCAGGAAGTGGCAAGACACGGCAGCCAAGGCCTTGCTTAGGAGATCAGGACTCTCAGGACTAAGGTCCTAGATTCCTTCACCAGGTAATCCGCTAAACAGCATGCTTGCTACCCAAGGATGAGGGCAATGTAAATTGCATAAGAGAGGTGGAAAATGACTATCAGTTGCAGTATTAAGACCAGCTTCAGTGACAGAAGTTGCCCTTCTTCCCAGTCATCACCTCCTTGAATATCGACTCAAAAAACAGATAAATCATAATTCAAAAGATGAGGTATACTAATTTTGGAAAATGTTTGGGTGTGAGAGGCACAAAGGGTTGACCAGAGAAGAGGAAGTGTTGGACGTCCCAGATCTTCATTCAGAAGAGAGGAACTCATTTCTCCTCCTGCTGTAGGAGTTGCCTGCCAACAGTTTGGAGCTGAAATCTCCCCTACAAATCGAATCGTCCTCATCCTAAGGGAGCTGCCTCCCCCAAGTGTAGGTGCCCTCACTGTTGCTGTGGGTGTCTGAGAGTGACTCCTCCAACTTCAGAGTGCCCTGAGTCATTTCCTGGGGCTTCTGTTAGAACACATCTTAATTCAGCATCTTTCTTTCCCAATCCCATTTCTGTTTTTCCCTTAAAGCCATTGTTGTCCAGAACACTCCTCAATAAGTCACCTGCATATAAATCTCTGTCTCTTTCTTGGGCAGCCTGACCTATGAAACATTTTCAGGAAATAAATATTTTCCTTGGAAACTCATTTTAATAGTTGGTTAGAGACGATAAAAAAGTTGAAGGTAGGTAAATTATAGTTAGTAGCAAAACAAATATCTTTAATACAAGGATCAAATCATGTGACATAGTTTGAATTTATATTCCAAATGCCATAAAACAAGTATAATTAGATTATATGTTGATCTCTAGAGACACCCTGCTGTATTAAAAGTTGAATTGGCAGCATATAAATATGGAATATTTCAACTACTGGATCAAATAAGCATGGATTAAGCAATTAATTAACAACCATGTTGCTCATATTCTCATTGTTTGGAAAGATTTTACAGGGATATTGTGTAACCCATGTCTATTTTCAAAAGCTCTCCAAGAGACTTTTACGGATGCTTTCTTTTTCTGTCTATAAATATTCCAAGATTGGACAGTGGCTTTTAAAATTCATTACAGTAGTCCTTAGAGCTTTGGGCAAAGGACAAGTATCAATAAATATTTGATGATGAAAATGATGAAGATAATAATGATGTTCATTTGAGTCTTCTCTTGCCTCATCTTTTCATATCTCTTATATAAAAAGAATGGGGGGCATCTCTTCAATATCCATCCAGGATTGAATGAAGGCGTCCCACTCCTAGACTTCATTACCACAAGAACGTAGCCTGACATTAGAGTACTTCATAGTTCATTGGAAAAGTCGTAAAAACAATTACTATGCCATTAGAAGGGACTTTTGAAGAAGAGATTCAAAATACCCTTGACAAAATTGCTAAGGCAAGCAAAAGCAATATTCCAGTTCATATATGTTGCTCCCTGACTGTTCTTAGATCACACTAAATGAGCAAGTCAAGAGAGGCATGTGAAATGAGGCATGTGTCTGATTAGGCAACTATGTTGAGAGCTTTGGAAAAGTGAGAAGCTGTTCGAGATGGAGGTATGCAGTGTATCTGTAAGCACAAACAGACACATGAGGGCAGATTCATAGTGGAGGATATCAGACAGAAAGGATTAGCATCCAGAACAGGGCTTCTAAATGGTGCGTCAGATCCTGTACCAATGCAGAGATGATCACTTGTCATCTCAGGGCTGTATGTGTTGACTGTAAAGAACATAGCAAAATAGTGTTAGAACTCATGAAATTCACACATCCCTTAAAAATGCTGGTGTTATAATTTATTGCCTTGCATTAATACTAATAAGTTCAGGAGGGTTGACTTCAAATAAATGCAGGGAATTTTATTTCCAATTATTCAGTTCTTTGCTCATGTCATGCAGAAAATTGCTCATTCTTTAAACTATCACTCACTTAACAGGTTCTGCTGTAGTTGAAACAACTCACTTTTCTTAATCATATATAAAATAATAATTTCTATTTTATATCTCATAGGGCTATTTGATAGTTAAGTGTGTCTGCCCAGAAGCTTTTACAAAGCACTAGTTTTGCAAAAACCTTGAAGGACACACTTCAGGAATGAGTGCTCTGGGCTCATCTGAAAGAATGCCTCCAACAAGCCACATGCAGTTGGAGTTTCAGCAATCGCATGCTGCCCTCCACCCTCCACCTCGTAAGTCTGAGAACTGAGACCACTAGGATCGACTTCATGGTTTATTACATATAAAGGCGAATGCATACAACTCTTTGTTTCTGATTATGCATATCTTATTCTGCTTCAAAATTGTGATCTTATTTCATCTCATATGTATATCAAAATCTTTTTTTCCTCCCCATGAATTAAAGAATGGGTTTAACTTCTGTTTGCTTTTATATTGATATAGAACACTATTTCATATAACACTGTACCACTCTTTTCAATGCAACTTGCCAGTAGCATTCTTAGAAACAACCTTATTACAAGTGTTCTTAAACTCTTTGCCCTATGCATTATAGGTTTTTCTTTTTCATCATGCTATGTAGGTCGTGCCACTCCCTTCTGGTCTGTAGAGTTTTCTGCTTAAAAATCAGCGGATAGCCTTATGGGAGTTCCCTTGTATGTTACTTTTTGCTTTCTCTTGTTGCTTTTAATATTCTCTCTTATGTTCAATTTTTGTCATTCTGATTATTATGTGCTCCTGCATACTATGTGTGCTCCTCTTTGGGTGAATCCTGTATGGGACTCTGTGTACTTCCTGGACTTAGGTGACTGTTTCCTGCCCAGGTTAAGGAAGTTTTCAGCTATTATCTCTTCAATATTATCTCAGGCCCTTTCTCTCTCTCTTCACCTTCTGGGGCCCCTATAATAAGAATATTAATGTGTCTGATGTTGTCTCAGAGGTCTCTTAAACTGTCTCCATTTCTACATTCATTTTTCTGTTTGGCAGCAGTGACTTCCCCTACTCTACCCTCTAGCTCACTGATCTGTTCTTCTTCTTCACTGAGTCTACCATTGATTCCTTCTAGTGTATTTTCCATTTCAGTTATTACATTCTTCAGTTCTGTTTGGTTAGTCTTTGTATTTTCTAGCTCTTTGTTAAAAATGTCTAACTTCTCACTCTGTGCCTCCATTCGCCTCCCAAATTCTTTAATCATCTTTTCCATCATTACCCTAGAGCTTAATCCAACCTTCTCTTGGGTGGATTGCCTACCTCCAAGTCACTTAGTTCTTCTTCTAGGGTTTAAATCTTGTTCCTTCATCTAAAACATATTCCTCTGTTGCCACATTTTTCTAAATTGCTGTTTGTGTTTTTATGTATGTGACAGGTTAGTTATGTTTCTCAGCCTTGGAGAAGTGGCCTTCTACAGGATATGTCCTATGCACTCCCCTCTCATCACCCAAGGGCCAGGGGCCAGCTGGCCCCAGAGTAGTGTCTAGCCTGCATGTGCAGACTTAGTTTGCAGGTTGTGGGGTCATAGTTTTCTTGCTTCTGGTGTCTGCCCCTGGTGGGTGAGGCTGCCCCTGGGGGATGAGGCTGCCCCAGGTGGGTGAGGCACGTTTGCGCAAGTATCCTGGTTTGGAGAAGTCAGTGCCTGCCCACTGGGGCGTAAAGCTGTGTCCTGGCTCTCTGGTGGGCAGGGCTGTGTCTAGGGGCATGTGTAGAGGTGGCTGTGGGCTCAGGATGTCTTTAGGCAGCCTGCCCCCAGTGCATGGGGCTGTGCCCCTGCTCAGTTTGTTGTTTGGCCTGAGGTGTCCCAGCACTGGATCCTACAGGCTGTTGGGTGGAGCCAAGTCTTGGTGTCAAGATATCAGCTTCCAGAAGTGCTCACACAGATGAACGCTCCCCGATACATCCACCACCATTGTTTATGTCCTCGGGGTAAGCTACAGTCACCCCTCACTTCTCCAGGAGAAGGACCTCCAAGACCAGAAGGCAGGTCTGGCCGAGGTGCCTATAAAATTACTGTCTTTGGCCTTGGTCCCTGTGAGCATGAGATTTTGTGCGCATCCTTTAAGGGTGGAATCTTTATTTCCACCAATCCTGTGGAGCCCCTGCAATAAAGTCCCACTGGCCTTTAAAGCCAAATGCTCTGGGGGCTTCTTTTCCCAGTGCCAGACCCCCTGGGCTGGGGGACCTGATGTGTGGTTGAGAACTCTCACCTCTGTGGGAGAACCTCTATAACATAATTATTCTCCAGTTTGTGGGTCACCCCTCCAGGGGTGTGGGATTTGATTATATCATGGGCACGCCCCTCCGACCCATCTCATTGTGGTTCCACCTTTATGTCTTGAGTTGTAGAAGATCTTCTTTTCTGGTAAGTTCCAGGCCTTTTCATCAATGGTTGTTCTGCAGTTAGTTGTGATTTTGGTGTGCTCGTGAGAGTTGGTGAGCTTAGGGTCCTTCCATTCTGCCACCTTGGCTGCTCTCTGCGCTGTCATTATAGAGGGTGTCATCCACTCCCTGATACATTGCTGATCTCAGTGCAGCTTACAAGTAGTGTTCTTAGAAACATCTTCAAGAAAAGCTTGGTTTTAGGCTACTTGCATTTATATTTAATAAAAACTAAGAAAAATATATTGATATGCTTAAAATTTCAATATAGGACACTTGCACTTAGATAAACAAGGCTGATACTGAATCAGATATACTGGCATGACTAGTGTCAGAATATTGACCGAGTGGGCTCCCCTTTCCTGGCCACCCCAGCCTCTCTCCTGTGATTGTCCAGACTTCACCCTCAGCAAGTGAGTGGTGACATGTGGCACAGGAACATTAGGATCTGCTTTTATCAACCAAACATTACATCATTTTATTATCACTTCTGAAAATAAATATAGTATCTCATATCAGTGAGGCCAGATTTAACTAATTATTGAATTGAATCTCACTATGTTGGAAATTTTTGTATTTGGTAAGAATCAGAAAAGAACTAGTCAGTCTTTAATTGTCATTTGTAGTTCAAATTATACTACTACATTGGGAAAATACATCTTAAGCAGTTGAAATCTTTCCTTAATAATTCAAAAAATGTAAGATTAAAGGACTGAAGCTGATTAGAAGCTGACCAATACAGACAACCTGCAGGGTCCTGGGACGCTGAACGAAACGTATAGTAGCCTTTTGCAATGTATTTTTCTCTCATTTCTGCCAACTCCACCAAGAACCTGGAGATCAATGAAAAGCTCACGTTTTCAATTTTTCATTTGAATGGGCCCTAAATCCAGGGTCTTGATTAAATGTAAAGATTTTGTTCACCCCCTACCTTCTAGGTTATGTGCAGACACATTGTGACATGAAGACTGATCTAGGTGCAGTGACTCAATGAGACACATCAGAGAGACCCTTTGGGGAAACAAGGCACCAGGCCCTCAGCCCGAGCTCTGAACCGTGACACTTAGACGGGAAGATGAATGTTCCTGTCAGAACTGAAAAAGGGACCTGGAGCTTACTGGGAACCTGCTTTAATAACAAGAATGTAAAATTACAAATACAAAATTAGACGCAAGACCTTAGAAGAACCACTTCTAAGTGAGGGGCCCTAGAGCTTAAACTCATTAGCTTTATAGTAAATTCATCTCTAGTTTTATTATTCTTATTACTGAGTTACATGGACAAAAATTTTAAAAATCTAACTAATACAATCTCTATTGTTCTCTATATGCCTAATTCCACAATTTACTTAAGTAGGAAGTGTACTTTAAAGCTAAGTCTATTTGATCATAGAATTAAAAATCCATGATTAAAAATATCCAGTGACCTCCATGCTTTCAGATTGAATATTCCAATGTTGAGAACTTTATTCAGTGCTTGTTATAATCTTTAAATCAATAGCATAACATTTTCTTTGTGCAAAAGGTATAGGCGATGGCTTATGAGCTGGATGTTAACTCATAGTTTAGTAAAACATATTATTGTTTCTAGAGTAGCATTTTAAAAACAATAATACCTCTCTAAAATATTTAATTTTAAAAAGTCATGTTAAGATGAAATGTGGAGCGATGATTATAGTACTTCCTTTCTTTATTACAGTTTATGATTTACAAATGAATTTTCTATGTGTTCATTTGAGTCATCCTTTAACCCAGCAGTCAGGTAGATCTTATCCACAGGAGACAGAAGAGGCACACTGAGAAGTGTCCTGTTGAGTGACTAGTTCCTCCTGTATCAAAATGTGGTGAAAGCAAACTTCAAAGAGAGAGATGTCTTTTGATTCAAAATGAGTGGCCCAAAAGGAATATACGTATATGTATGTATGACTGAACGATTATGCTGCACACCAGGAATTGACACAACATTGTAAACTGACTATACGTCAATAAACTTTAGAAATTAAAAAAAATAAAATAAAATTAATGATCCAATGTGTCATATAAGAATCAAAAGAGCTTAAAGGTGTAAAGACACAGTGATGTGCCAGTAAATGTTTAACAACTGATTCTCAGAATTAAAAATGGCTAGGAGGGCTTATTTACAACACCATCTACTTCCCCTGGTTCAAATCATTTCACCTTTTTTTTTTTTTAGTTATTGTTTTTTTTTTAAATGGAGGTACTGGGGATAGAACCCATGACCTCATACATGCCAAGGAAGCATACGCTCTACCTCTGAGCTGTATCCTCCTCCCTTCATCTTTTTCTTTGATATCAGTGTGCCAAAATTATGTCAACCAGCTCACAACATTCATAAAAACTAAATAGTCAGCACTCATGAGCCAGGACAAGCCGGTTCCATCACAATACTGAGAAGGCACTTTACTGTTGTTTTGAGTTTGATCAGGAGTTTAGGGAATTGTAATCATACACATAACAGGGATGGGAAAGGGCAGCCCACGGGGTCAGTAGTGGGAGTTGGGGTGTGGCAGCTATAGGAGAAAAATTTGCATGTTGTGTATGTGTGCCAAAGACCTTTTCTCCACATGTTTTAAGATAATGCATAATGAGTCTGTGAATTAAAAGGTAACTCGGGGCAGAATTTTACAGTACCACGAGTATGAAGGTGACGGAAATCATGCTATCATTAACACTTACTGAGTCTTCTGAACTCGGCAATCACTGTGATAACGGGGGGACACCAGACTCAGGCACCACTTGTAACCTCATTTTACAGAAAACAAAATTTAGCCACAAGGACTGTATGTAACCTCTTGAAAACCAGTCTGTCATTGACTGGTAGATCCGGGATATAAACCCAGGGACTCGAAAATGAGAGCCTTCACTTTAAATATTCAAGTAATTTTCTGTATAACGTATTAGGAAAATTTCAACTTTATTCCATTAAAAAAGAGCCACCATTGAAAGTTATGTGGGAGGTCAGCGGCAAGGGGGTGGAAGGTGGCCCTTTTGTGAGCTCAGTTGTGAATAATCAGACCTGAATTATGGTGATGACAGTGGCAGTAAGATCATCATCAAATTCCTCCTCCTCTTCCTTTTTGATTGGAAAACCTTACTAATTTTTTTTTGCAAATTTATGAAAATTAAAGTAAACCAAAATAATCGCTCTAATGTCACAATCTTACATATTTTTTGTCATTTAAATTTTGTCCACATTCATCTATTAGCACTTTCTCACTGCAAAATAATTATATAATTATAACATAATGTGAGTATTTTGTCCATTATGCTCTGTGGTCTTCAGTCATGCCATTTGAATGACTGCAACATATTCCACAAAGAATATACATCACAATCTATTTAATAATAGTTGTTTTGTTTCAGCATTTTACTAATAAATCATCAGTGAAGATCTTTATGCATATATACACATACATAATGCTTCCGAGTTACAGTTTCTCCCAATAATTTATGCGGAGAAATAGTTCTTTGAGGAAAAGTTGTCATGTGAAACAAATAAATATTTAACCTGACTAGGGTTTATCTCACTAGCAGGCAGTGACATGCGTATTCAAACAGTGAGACGTGATTTTTCACCAAACAAATGACTGCATTTTAAAAACAGCAATAATCAGTTGTGGCAAAGATGTAGTTAAAATAATAAAATATAATAAAAAAATAAAATCCTGGCTGATCTGCAAATAGTTAAAGCCTATCAAAATGTAGAAAACAACCTAATTTAGAAAGCAGTTTTGTCAAATGTTGCAAACAATTCCTTTAGCTGTAGTGAAAACATACTCAAAATGCATTTTCAGTGAAATTCCTTGTTAGAAATTGCCCCAAAGAAATAACCAGAAATATTTCAAAATATACATAGAAAGGTGTTTATTTCTAGGATTTTTTAAAATAAAAGTGACAATTTAGAAGATACATAGATATCTATGCCTGAGATTAATTATCTTTCTGGTGAAATTTTAGGCAGTTATTCAAAACCGTGCTGTAGAAAATTAATTAACAACATGGGGAAATGTTAAGAGTGTATTATTGCTAATTAAAAATTCTGGTGACAAAATACTATGTTTTGCATAAAATTAATTATAAAACTAGCTCTAATATGTTATCCAAATATTATAACACTATACAACTGTTACTATGTCCCATGATGGGTACTTTGTAATCCTTGCTTTTTGAGATTTTCTTTTATTTTCCTCTATCTATCTTGCATATATATTGCTTTTTTGTGAGAAAAAATACAGTTTGATGAGTTAGACCCTTCAATTAAAAAAAGGAGGATGAATACTTTCATATCCTTTATATATACCGATTCATTTTCAAAGAATCACACTGATTTCCAATGGCCAGTATAGCTCCTTTCTCTTGCTTTGGCTCAAAGTTATTGATGCATTGTTGCATAGTCTTGTCTTTTTATTGTCCCTGTGCCATTTAGCTTTATATGTGTTTTGTAAATTCAGCCTAGTTTGGGATTTTGTTTTGAATCTGCTCCAGCAGACTTCTTTTAAAAGGGCAATGTAAAGACATTTATGCTTTTTTTAAGATTTATTATATCTGATCCTGCATCTGACCATCTTCCTTCAATTTTTCCCTCTCTCCTCTCCCTTTTGCCCTCTCTCTTCTCTTATTTTTGCTGTCCAGGTCTTACACTAATCTACGTGCTCCTTGAAAGGCAGGGACTTCATCTTTTATCTTTGTACCAACAGAAGTGTACAACATTTTATGATTTCTGAATGAGGGAAATGAATGATCTAAGAATTCAAATCTTGTCAATTCTGTCACCCCAAATAGAATTATCTTAAACTTTATTCACATTAACATTAAACAAGTGGAATATTGGTATAATTTTAAATTTTTATATTTTTTATTGATGTATAGTTGATTTACAATATTATATGAGTTTCAGGTCTATAAACATTGTTATTCAGTATCTTTACAGATTATACTCCATTAAAAGCTACCACAAGATAATGGCTATATTCCCCTGCATTATACAATTTATCTTTGTTGCTGATCTATATTACACATAGTAGTTTGTATCTCTAAATCCTCTACCGCAGTCTTGTCTCTCCTCCCCTCAATGTTTTAAGTACTATTTTGTTTCCTGTATCTGGGAGTCTGTTTCTGTTTTGCTAGATACATTCATTTGTATTATTTTTTAGATTCTACATACAAGTGATGTCATACAGTGTTTGTCTTTCTCTGTCTGACATATTTCACAAAGTGTAACATTCTCTAGGTCCAACCATGTTGCTGCAAATGGCAGAATGTCATTCTCTTTATGGCTGAGTAGAATATTGGCATAACTTTCATTTGAATTTAAGAAATAGATATCAAATGTAGAGCTTTTAATTGAGCACCATTCTTTCATTTACTCTATTCATATATAACTTAAAACTTGATCTGAAACTCCATTTTATTCTTTGGAAAATGTTACTTTGTTTTATATTATTTTTTAGAAAAAATAAGCAAATATTTAAATTTCTCAATAATATCGATTTTTTAAATGTAGTGATATATTTACTTGTATCAGTAACTGTTCTAGCCTTAACCTACTAGTTCCTTTTTACTACTACACTCAAATTTAAAAGTTCTCTCTTTCGTTACCTGGTAGTGGTTTCCTGTTTCCAGTGTGTCTGCAGGTTTTATTTTACAGAAAAGAAAAGTACTCAGCTAGCATGTTCTTTGAGACTATAAATCTCAAAAACACCTTTATGTAGCCTTCTCAAAGAGATGACAGTTTAGATCCAGTCTTTCTTACATGTCATGTTACTGTCATATCTGTTATTGAAGAGGAGGGAAAAACAGAGCTATGATGATTTTAACTCTTCAGAAATAGCCCCAGTCCAAGGAAATTCTGGGCAAGCTGATGACACAAGAATGGGTTCCAATTGTTCACCCAATTTCTCATCAAAATAAACCTCAGGTTGAGGAAAAGATTGAGTACTGACTTATCAGAAAAAGAAAACAGGATAAATTTCTGCCAAAGTTAACGCTGATGTGCAAAGCCTCTCGCATAAACTCCTTGTGTCTGAAGACCTAAGTCCAGAAGCTTACAAGGGCAGCATTTCAATTAGTGGCTAGTTCTACATATGTTTCTTTCTTAGGGATGCTTGTGCTGGTTAAGTGGGGATACAGCAATTACACATGTTATCTCAGGCTTGCAGATGTAGCAGCATTTCTGTCATTAGGCACTGTTTTCCTTTAAAAAATGAACTTGAGTGTTTTGTAAAAATAAATAAATTTGAGTGTTTTGTAAAAATAAATTATATAACAATGCAAATGGTTTGTAGTGAGTCTCTATATAATTATATAAATATATACTTATTTATAATTATATATACAATTATATATTTATATATACATATATATGATAAAGACATAATTTATATATATTTATATATATATACTTATATATAAAATCTATCTATAAAATCAAATGACAGCTTATATGTCTTTAATTCATTAAATAAATGCTGTCAGAATTGGTATACTTCATCTTTCCCCAGGCTTTCTATGGATCTATATGGGAGAAGAGAAGTGAAATTTTCTCATCTTGTTTCCTTATACACGATTTTGTGATTTTTCTTTAATGCTTGACTCTCTACCTATAATACTGTTCTTGGCATTTTTGTATTTTACATGTAAACCCTAAGCAACTAGGAGGAGCTACAGCTCCATGGTAAACTGTAATCTGTACTTGAAGAACTTGAATATTAAGAAAAATATATAAATATATTTATAAATATATATAAATATATATATATATATTATAATTTAAGATACCAGGATTGGTTTTACCTCCTTCTGAGATCTTACCAATTATACATTCTATTCACAACACAAATTCTGTCATTATTCTTGATGATTAACATCTTGTAATTAAAAACATCTTGCTATGCCTTCTAAAGCTGCCCTGATTTCTGCTGCATTGATGCAATGCAATCACATCGAATTAATTTTGCTTGAGTAGTTCACTATAAATACAATGAAAACCCATTATTTCATTTTGAAAAGTTAGATTGAATACATAAATCTCATTAGTCATTAGATAATTACCAATCCTACATATTTTTTTTGTAGACCTAAACAGTTCCAAAATGTTTTTTTTTTAATTGCAGTATGGCAAAAATACCAAAAATTATCTTAACTTGCTCTTTTAAATTTTGTGCACTGTGGCTGTAATATATTATGCCATTTATAACAATGTTTATTTATAGTAAACATTTAAAGTGAAAATAAGCTTGTCATTTAATAATTACTGGTAATACACTCATTCAAAACTTCCATTTCATATACAACTTTTCTTTTTTTTTTAATCTTTATTTTTTTTTATCTTTTTTTTAATTTTTTTACAACGTTGTGTCGAATTCCAGTGTTCAGCACAATTTTTCAGTTATTCATGGACATATACACACTCATTGTCACATTTTTTTCTCTGTGAGTTATCATAACATTTTGTGTATATTTCCCTGTGCTATACAGTGTAGTCTATTCTACAATTTTGAAATCCCAGTCTATCCCTTCCCACCCTCCACCCCCCTGGTAACCACAAGTCTGTATTCTCTGTCTGTGAGTCTATTTCTGTCCTTTATTTACGCTTTGTTTTTGTTTGTTTGTTTTTGTTTTTTAGATTCCACATATGAGCGATCTCATATGGTATTTTTCTTTCTCTTTCTGGCTTACTTCACTTAGAATGACATTCTCCAGGAGCATCCATGTTGCTGCAAATGGCATTATGTTGTCGGTTTTTATGGCTGAGTAGTATTCCATTGTATAAATATACCACCACTTCTTTATCCAGTCACCTGTTGATGGACATTTAGGCTGTTTCCATGTTTTGGCTATTGTAAATAGTGCTGCTATGAACATTGGGGTGCAGGTGTCATCCTGAAGTAGATTTCCTTCTGGATACAAGCCCAGGAGTGGGATTCCTGGGTCATATGGTAAGTCTATTCCTAGTCTTTTGAGGAATCTCCACACTGTTTTCCACAGTGGCTGCACCAAATTGCATTCCCACCAGCAGTGTAGGAGGGTTCCCCTTTCTCCACAGCCTCTCCAGCATTTGTCATTTGTGGATTTTTGAATGACGGCCATTCTGACTGGTGTGAGGTGATACCTCATTGTAGTTTTGATTTGCATTTCTCTGATAATTAGTGATATTGAGCATTTTTTCATGTGCTTTTTGATCATTTGTATGTCTTCCTTGGAGAATTGCTTGTTTAGGTCTTCTGCCCATTTTTGGATCGGGCTGTTTATTTTTTTCTCATTGAGTCGTATGAGCTGCTTATATATTCTGGAGATCAAGCCTTTGTCGGTTTCACCTGCAAAAATTTTCTCCCATTCCGTAGGTTTTCTTCTTGTTTTATTTCTGGTTTCCTTTGCTGTGCAGAAGCTTGTAAGTTTCATTAGGTCCCATTTGTTTATTCTTGCTTTTATTTCTTCTAGGAGAAAATTTTTGAGATGTATGTCAGATAATGTTTTGCCTATGTTTTCCTCTAGGAGGTTTATTGTATCTTGTCTTATGTTTAAGTCTTTAATCCATTTTGAGTTGATTTTTGTATATGGTGTAAGGGAGTGTTCTAGCTTCATTGTTTTACATGCTGCTGTCCAGTTTTCCCAACACCATTTGCTGAAGAGACTGTCTTTATTCCAATGTATATTCTTGCCTCCTTTGTCAAAGATGAGTTGACCAAAAGTTTGTGGGTTCATTTCTGGGCTCTCTATTCTGTTCCATTGGTCTATATGTCTGTTTTTGTACCAATACCATGCTGTCTTGATGACTGTGGCTCTATAGTATTGTCTGAAGTCTAGGAGAGTTATTCCTCCAGCCTCTTTCTTTCTCTTCAGTAATGCTTTGGCAAATCTAGGTCTTTGATGGTTCCATATGAATTTTATTATGATTTTTTCTAGTTCTGTGAAATATGTCCTGGGTAATTGGATAGGGATTGCATTAAATCTGTAGATTGCCTTGGGCAGTGTGACCATTTTAACAATATTGATTCTTCCAATCCAAGAACATGGAATATCTTTCCATTTTCTAAAGTCTTCTTTAATTTCCTTCATCAATGGTTTATAGTTTTCTGTGTATAATTCTTTCACCTCCTTGGTTAGATTTATTCCCAGATATTTTATTACTTTGGGTGCTATTTTAAAGGGGATTGTTTCTTTACTTTCTTCTTCTGTTGATTTATCGTTAGTGTAAAGAAATGCAACTGATTTTTGAACGTTAATTTTGTAACCTGCTACCTTGCTGAATTCTTCAATCAGCTCTAGTAGCTTTTGTGTGGACCTTTTAGGGTTTTCTATATATAGTAACATATCATCAGCATATAATGACACTTTTACCTCTTCTTTTCCAATTTGGATCCCTTTTATTTCTTTCTCTTGCCTGACTGCTGTGGCTAGGACTTCCAGGACTATGTTGAATAGGAGTGGTGATAGTGGGCATCCTTGTCTTGTCCCAGATTTTAGTGGGAAGCTTTTGAGTTTTTCACCGTTGAGTACTATGCTGGCTGTAGGTTTGTCATATATAGCTTTTATTATGTTGAGATATGTTCCCTCTATACCCACTTTGGCGAGAGTTTTTATCATAAATGGGTGTTGAATTTTATCAAATGCTTTTTCTGCATCGATTGAGATGATCATGTGGTTTTTGTCCTTTCTTTTGTTGATGTGATGTATTACACTGATTGATTTGCGTATGTTGAACCAGCCTTGTGTCCATGGGATGAACCCCACTTGGTCATGATGTATAATCTTTTTTATGTGTTGTTGGATTCTATTTGCTAAAATTTTGGTGAGGATTTTGGTGTCTATGTTCATCAGTGATATTGGCCTATAATTCTCTTTTTTTGTAGTGTCTTTGCCTGGTTTTGGTATCAGGGTGATGGTGGCTTCATAGAATGAGTTTGGGAGTATTCCCTCCTTTTCAATTGTCTGGAAGAGTTTGAGAAGGACTGGTATGAGTTCTTCTTTGTATGTTTGGTAGAATTCCCCGGTGAAGCCGTCCGGTCCTGGACTTTTATTTGTAGGGAGGTTTTTAATTGCTATTTCTATTTCCTTTCTAGTGATCGGATTGTTCAAGTGTTCAGATTCTTCTTGATTCAGTTTTGGTGGACAGTATGTTTCCAGAAACTTGTCCATCTCCTCTAGGTTATCCAGTTTGGTTCCATATAGTTTTTCATAATATTCTCGTATGATATTCTGTATTTCTATTTTGTTTGTTGTAATTTCTCCATTTTCCTTTCTTATTTTGCTAATTTGTGCTCTCTCTTTTTTCTTCTTTGTGAGTTTGGCCAGAGGTTTGTCGATTTTATTTACTTTTTCAAAAAACCAGCTTTTGGTTTGGTTGATTTTTTCTATGGTCTTGTTAATCTCTATTGTATTTAATTCCTCTCTGATCTTTATTTTTTCCTTCCTTCTGCTGCTTTTTGGGGCTTTTTGTTCTTCTTTTTCTAATTCATTCAGGTGGTGGGTTAAATTGTTTATTTGAGATTGTTCTTCTTTTTTGAGGAAGGCCTGTATCGCTATAAACTTCCCTCTTAGCACTGCCTTTGCTGTGTCCCATAGGTTTTGAGTGGTTGTGCTTTCATTATACAACTTTTCTATATTACCTGCGAGGTCTATCTTCTTTTGTATTTCCCTGAAGACTGCCTTTGCTTAGAGGTTCACTCTGTGTTTTTTTTAACAACATTATTTCAACAACACCCTTTTTGGGTTTACACTAACATCCACCACATCAAGTTATTTTCTAAAACACAAATAGTATTTAAAATATTTTCTGACTGATAACCTGATAACTTTCAATGATTTTTCCTTCTCTTTATGAAAAAAAAAATCTTATCATTGTATAATACCCTTGAAATATTCCCTGCCTTCTCGGGCTCACTGTGAACCATTTGCAGAATGGAAATCTAATCATTTTCCTTAATAACACGCATTGGAAATGCCTCACACAACACAGGTTAGATTCCCCTTTTCTAACTTCTCCAATTGTGAAACTATATTCTCCTTTGAATTCATATGCCATGCTATCTTTGAATATTTTTCTGACACAGTAGGATAGATAGTTCCTTCCTTTGTATGTATGTCTGAAAGTTACCACATTGAGGCTAATTATTTATTTGCAAGTCTCTGAGCTCATTAAGACTTCATTTCTGCAGTTCTAGGACCTGGTACAAATGCCTGTTGCTTTCTCCTCAATGTACATGGTGGAAATGATGCGAGCATGATAACTTTCCTTAGATAATTTGGTGGTTTCTCAGATGACTTTCCCTAAAATTTGTTTTTTATTTCTTCATATGTTTTAAGAATGATCACATCATGGTTTTAAAATAAGTTTTAATGACTAAGGTTATGTTTTTATTGTTCAAAAATCCAGTATTTACATATATTTCTGTAGTTGCTCATGAATTGTAGTTAAACAACAGTGATCCACAGGTTTGAAAAATGCTTATGAGGAGTTAAAACTGCTTTTATAGTAAAAATTGTAAAAGCAAGACGCACTTCTGGAGAAGTTAACTGCATTGCTAGGAAATTGAAGAGAGAGATTCATAATCATGGGTTGATGTTTTCAATCAACGGACACAAGAGACAGAATTGTGACAGCTTGTTTCCAATGGGAATGGGGGAAGACAGTGTAGACCAGGTGTACGAGCTGTAGGAAAAATGTCTTAGCTGCACTGAACAAGAGAATACAGCTGGTGCGAATAGCAAGAGTATACAGAACAAGAGAAGGAGAGACTGCTAAATTCAGAGATTGCCACTGTGGATAACAGTGAGAGTCCATTCAGTGTAAAATTCTCCCAATGATGGTAACCAATATTTAATGTTCCAAAGGAAGATGAAATCTCACAAATTGTGCCTAAGTGATTCATTCAGTGTTATTTATCAGGTGAGAAATGTCTGTATCAGTTTTGTATATAGTCGTTGAACATCTTGAATCATGCAGTTTGTATACTCATAATATTTTTCACTGGCAGATCTACAAATAGTATTGATGGGCATAAAGGTAGTGAGGCTTTAAAATAATCCCTCTACATTATTTAAGTGACTTTCATTTATCATCAAAATATAATGGTTGTCCACATCAAATGGAACACAGACAAAAGTTGAAAGTCATTTTGATGACAAGCTTGGGTCACAATAAATTTAAAAACATTCAAAAGTAGCATATTAGCATTCATACAGCCTATAAAATATAAGGCTGCTTTCAGAATGTTCATATTTACTTTTGCTTGTGTTTCTAGTTTATAAGTTTTTAAATTGCTATTTATTGTTAAGCCTCTGAAATTCTTAGGAAAAAATGCAGTTTTATATTATACACACCTACTAAAATAGACGAAGGTAGATTTTTGTCAGCATGATGGTCAGGTGAAGTAGAGTGAAAAAATAAAATCCGTTTACCAAGTATTATGCTGCCATGATTCAGACCCTGCTCTTGAGAACCTGGGAAAATAATAGTGAAGGACAAGCAATCTGAGGAGGTGTGTGCCAGGAAGACGAACTGATGAGAAGGAAGTCATGTAAAAAGTCTGAAGGTGTAAAACTAGTAGCTCTCTCATTCAAAGGTGTTTTCCACCGTACTCTTTTATTTCAGAAAAGCAGCAGTGAACTGTCAATTGAGGTATGTAAAGTACTTTTAAGTACAATTATCGCAATTTAATTCTATCCTAAGAACCACTTCCGATGTATGTATATAACATCTAGCTTCAGTAACTAACTATGAAGCTTGTAGATGATAAAATAAATTTTATCCAAAGGGAATCTTTTTTTTTTTCAAGAGATTCCTGGAAAAAAGTTATCTTCAAGGTTTATTTACACTGAAATGATATAAAGGGATCACTTTTAAAACTCAGGTCTGTTCGCTGCCTCATAGTTCCTAGAGAAGAACTGATAAGGTAACTGGAGGAAGGTTACCATGGACCTATAATGATGAGCTATGTATTGATGGTCAATTGTATGCCGGACACTCTTGGGATACCAAAAATAGCTAAAGATAGTTTCAATATCTCAAGGCTGTATTGTTTGAAGGCAAGGTAAACAAACAAGAGAATTAATAGGGATTGGAACTGGAAAGGATCGCCTGTTAACTAAGAAGAAATTCAATCAGAGAGAAATAATAAAGCTAAGGATTGTACCAGGATTAGAACTTGGATCTCTTAATCGCCAACTGAACAACTTTTGAAAACTGTACTGTGTTATCTACAACTCAAGGGAAAGAAACATAATTTCTGATCCACCTGAAGTGTGTCTGGTGCCTCTTTTTTCCCCCTAATAGATTTGTACAGTGCTGTGTGGATCGAGTGCCAAAACAGCTAGAGATCTGAAGCCAGAACTGTCTTGGGCTGTAGTACTACCTTTGTTATATTTTATAAGATGTAAGATATCTGAGGAATCATTTATCCTTCGGGAGATGTATTAATTTGTTACAGCTGCAAATCAAAAATGCCGCAAATTTACCAGGGAAGACAACAGCACTCATTTGCTAGCTCACAGCTCTGTGGGACAGAAGTCTGGGTGGGCTGCACTGTTTTTGTTTTTGTTTTTGTTTTTGTTTTTGTTTTTGTTTTTGTTTTCCTTAGGGTTTCAAAAGACTGGGGTCAGGTTTGGGCTAGACTGGGCTCTTATCTAGAGAAACTAGTTTCTCAACTCATTCAGGTAGAATTCAGTTCTGTACACTGGAGGTCCAAAATCCCCTTTCTCTTGCTGAGTGTCAGCCATTGCCATTCTTTGGAAAGTAAACTGCTCCCCCTCCATCCTCCATGTCATCATGAACACCTCAAATCCTTTGAGCAGAAACCACCTGGAAAAAACTTTCTGCTCTTAAAATGATCATATAATTAAATTAAGTCTGCCCAGATGATATTCATTTCTTCATATAATTTAACATAATAATGGGAGTGAGATCTCATATTCACAGGTTTCGCTCACACTCGAAAAAGAGATTTTACTAAGGCAACATTTATGGAGCATCACTCCTAAAATATTGCTTATCACAAGAGCCCCCTTTTTTTAAACCTGCAAGAATTGAGTTTATGTCTCCCATGCATGCTTGTTGGCAGTAATAAAAGTGCTAAAATCACCTGATGTATCATAAGTAATAAAATGACTAATTATTCTTTTAAACAGTTGACTCTCAAGGAAACATATTTCATTTATAAACAAGAGTATACGTTGGAACGTTCATTCTATATTAACCTAAAATATGTTTGTCTATGATTTACCCCTGCTTTTGAAGTCAAAGAAATGATGAGCCAATTCCCATCCACATGCATTCATTCTGTGACACTGAATCAGCGCTGAGAGCAAGCCTATTCCATGACGGACACTCCATTCAGTGAACAAAACCAGGTATCTCCATTCCTTCCTGGAGATTGCATTCTAGTAGGGAGTTACATGGTAAGCGATGAATTACATAAATATATGTAAAATTAAAATAGTGAAAAATACCCTGGGAGGGCAGATGATTAATACTATGAAAGCATCTATTAGAGTAACTCTTAAAAGTCAGGAGAAGGCTTTCCCTGAAGTAACTTAAAATGAAATCTGATAGAAGTTATCTAAGTGAATGGGAGAGGCATGAGATTTTAAAAAAATAAGCATAGATCTATTAAGACAGAAATAAGATCAAAATACCTGGAGGACACAAAGTCAGGCAAAAGATGCAGAAGATTAGATGCAAAAGTATGCAGAACCATTACAGAACTTGGGATAGGTACATGATAGATAGATAAGTAAGTAGATAGAACAATTGAAAGGTATTAAAGTTTTTGGAGCATAGTGATAGCATGATAGAGACTAGCAGTGAAAATAAAATTATACTAGTTACAATGCAGGTAAGGTAAATGAGCTCAAAGGTGATGAAAAGAAGAAATATATATAATAGAATATGAGACTAGGTTGACGATGCTAGAGATACAAAGACATTGTTTTGTGATATCTAAGTTATCAACCAACATAACTTTGTTGTGACTTGGATATGGTAGAAAGAATGAGGAAGACATCAGGAACATTTTCAAGATTCTTGGTTGGCATATCTGGGTTATTTCTGTGCCTTTCATTGTTTCAAATTAACAGTTTTAAACTTGTTGATATTGAAGTGTTTTGATACTAACTACTATATATAAAATAAACAACAAGTTCCTATTGTACAGCATAGGGAACTATATTCAATAATTTGTAATAACTTATAATGAAAAAGTATATAAATAAATTTACATATATATATATATATATATATATATATATATATATATATATACTGAATCACCATGCTGTACACCAGAAATTGTAAATCGATTATGCTTCAATTAAAAAAAAAGATGTCAGTTAGGCTGTTTACCAGAGTCTGGCATTCAGAGAATAAGGAAGGTATCATGACACAATAACATGTAAATAACTGCATATAGATGAAAATTGTGGATGGGTATAAAATGAGTAAGGAGATAGGCATAGGGTAATTCCTAAAGGAACCTAAGGAGTTAGTAACAGGGAAGAGATGAATGAGCCTGCAAAGGAAGAGACAAATCCCAAAAGTGACAAAAGTAAAATGGAGGTAAGAAAGTCTAGAAATCTATGAGGTAAGAGGGGAAAAAAAAAATCTAGAAAGGAGTGGTCAAATGACCAAGTTAAATGAAAACTGAAAATATTCATACCTTTGTGTAGATGGAGATAATCAGTGAAATTCATCTATTTGTCTCTACTCCACCAAAACCATGTCTTGATTGCTGTCATTTTAGAGTAAATCTTAAAGTTGGGTAGTGTAAATTCTCTGACTTTGTTCTTCAATATTGTGTTGGATATTCTGTCTTTTGCTTTTACAAACAAACTTAAATAATTTGTTGATACGAACAAAATAACTTGCTGGGATTTTGATTGGGATTGCCTTGAATCTATAAATCAAGTTGAGAACTGATATTTTAAAAACAGTGAGGTGTCTATGAAATAAAGTATTTCACTATTTAATCTTTTGTGATTTATCTAATTAGAGATTTATACTTTTATTCATATAGATTTGTTACATATTTTGCTAAATTTGTACTAAAACTGCTGGAGTCAGAAAAGATGCTTGAAATGATTTCGATCTTAAATTTATTGAGATTTGTTTTGTGACCTAGCATGTGATCATGTGATCCATCCTGGAGAATGTTTTATTTGCACTTGAATGTGTATTCTGCTGTTATGGGGAGGAGTGTTTTTGCTAAATTTATGCCTACTTCTTTTTTTGGTGTTAATATAAATCCTATTGTGTTTTATAATCGATTTCCAGTTTAATACTGTTTAATTGCTGGTTACCTGTAATAGCTATCAGTTCAAGGTTCCTTTTTTTTCTTTTTAGATTTTCTACATTAGACAATCATACATCTGAGAACAAAGACATTTTTGTTACTTTCTTTCTAATCTTTGTACTCCTTATTTCTTATTATTGCATTAGCTAAGATATCCATTATGATGTGGAAAAGCATGTAGTTACTCACCATTAATCATGATGTTATCTGCAAGTTTGTTGCTTTTTTTTATAATTGTTGAGAAATTTCCCTGTTATTCTTATTGGCTGAGGTATTTTATTTTTGTTTTTGTTTCCGTTTGTTAATAAATGTGTATCGAATTCATTTTTTTCTGCATCTTACATCATGTTATTTTGTTTATTTTGTTCATATGATTGTTTATAGTCACTGATTTTTGAATGGTTAGCTAGACTTGGACACCTGGAATAACTCCTACTTCATCATACTGTAAAAATCATTTATATATTATTAGATTCACTTTGCTAACTTTTTGTTAAGAATTTTCATATCTATGTTCATGAGTGATACTGGTCTTTAGTTTTCCTTTATTGAAATGTCTTTATACGGTTTTGGTATTAATGTAATGCTGGCTTCATGAAATGAGTTAGGGTGTGTGCTCTCTGCTTGGATTTTCTACACATTTTTTGTAGTGAATTGGTGTATCTTCCTCAAATATTTGGTAAAATTCACCAGTGAGCTTACCAGGGGCTAGTAGGTTTTTTTTTTTTTTTTAAGGTTATTAACTTATGGATGAAATTTTTAATTGACATAGAACTATTGTTACTATTTATTTCCCTCATTTTAGTATATTGTGTTTTTAAGAAAGTGGTCCATTTCATCTAGATTATCAAATTTGTCAGCACAAGGTTTTTCATAATATCCCTGTATTTTCCTTTCAATGTTCAGAGAATAAGTAGTGACCATTCCTTTTTCACTTCTGATATTAGTGATTTGTGTCTTCTATTTTTGTTTCTTTTTACTTGGCCTGGTCAAAGATTTATCAGTTTTATGATCTTTTCAAAGGGCAAGTTTTAGTTTTATTGACTTCTCTATTATCTGTTTTAAATTTTAGTAATACATGCTTTATTTTAAAATATATATTTTCTTATATTGAAGTGGATTTGTATTAATCTTATTTTTATAGTTTAATGAAGTGGAAGTTTAAACTGTTCATTTTAGATCCTTCTCTTCAAATATACTTAGTCAATGCTATAAATTTCTCTCAAAATACTGTTTACAACTGCATGACAAATTTTATATTTTCATTTAGTTCAATGAATTTTTAAATTTCTCTTGAGACTTCTTCTTTGAATCATATATTATTTAGAAGTCTGTTGTTTATTCCCCAAGTATTTAAAACATTTCCAGCTATCTTTATGTTGTTCATTTCTAGATTAAATCAGTTGTAACCTGAGATCCTATATAGTGTGATTTATATTTTTTTAAATTTGTTAAGAAGTGTTTCAGAGTATTATCCTCCATTTCCACTAGATCTTCTAAAATGTAAATCATAGTTATCCTAAATTTTAATACTCTAAAGTTATATTAAACTAATATAGTTAATATTAAACTCATTTTTTAATAATTCCACATCTAGAGTCATCTCTTGTCTAGATCTGTTGATTATTTCTCTCTTGACAATAGATATTTTTTAGTTGCTCTTGGTGTGTCTCCTTTTCTAAAAATTGAATAACAGACATTGATATAGGGTGGTAGAAATTGAACTGAATACAGTTTATGACTGGAAAAAGGCATGTCTCTTGTCAGCCATTGATATGAGCAACTAAATCAATCTAGTCAGGATTTGATCTGGACTTGGCTTTTGTCTAGCATTTGACTTCTATCATTTAATGTCTTGTTTAGGGGCTGGTAAACTGGTGAATTTTTCTCAGTGTCACTGCACCATCACCAATTTTTGGCTGTGCTGCTTCTGACAATTAGTGATATTGAACATTTTTTCATGTGCTTATTGTCCATTTGTATGTCTTCATTGGAGAAATGCTTGTTTAGTTCTTCTGCCCATTTTTTAGATTGGGTTGTTTGTTTTTTTCTTATTAAGCTGTATAAGCTGTTTATGTATTCTGGAAATTAAGGTTTTGTCAGTCTTATCTTTTGCAAATATTTTCTCCTAGTCTGTAGGTTGTCCTCTTGTTTTGCTTATGGTTTCCTTTGCTGTGTAAAAGCTTTAAGTTTAATTGGGTCTCATTTGTTCATTTTGCTTTTATTTCTATTGTTTGTGTAGATTGTCCTAAGAGAACATTGCTGAGATTCATGTTAGATAAAGTTTTGCTTGTTCTTTTTATCACCAGTTTTCAGCAGTTTGATTTCCATGAGACTTAGTGTTGCTTTCTTTGTGTTCATTCTTTTTAGACTTTTGTTGGGCTTTTTAGATTTGGGATATATTATTTTGAATAAATTTAGAAAATTTGATCAATGTTTCTTCAAATACTTCTTCTGCTTCAATCTTTCATTGTAATATGTTATTCCAATTATGCTTATATTAGATCATGTGATCACAAGCTACTGAGTCTCCACATTTTTTGAGTTTTTTCCTTCTAGCTCTGCTTTACTTTAGATATTCAAATTCACTCAAGCTCTCTTCTTTACAATGCATTGTGATGCTAATCTTATCCATTTTTTCCCTTAAATTTCAGATATTATACTGGGCTGCTTTTATAGTTTTTCTTTTTCTGCTGAGACTCCTGCCTGTTTACTTATTATTTCTATCATTTTCCTTAAATCCTTAAACATTTTTCCAACAGTTGTTTTAGATGATAATTCAAATATCTATGTAATCTATGGCTCTGTTTCTATTGTCTCTCTTAGTTTTCCGAGATACAGATAACATTTTTCTGTTTATCCACATACTTGATTATTTTCTTTTAGATGCTGGATTCTGCAGATATCATAGTGTTGGAAGTCTTTATTAAAAACAAACAAACAAACAAACAAAAACATCAGTTTGGGCTGGTAAGCTGTTAATTTACCAGCGATTTGATTTGACTCCTGTCAAGCCTTGTTCAGGTCAGTCTAAGAGAGCTCTTATGCTAGTGCTATGTTAGCCCCACTTTAAGGCATGGGAATCTTTCCACTTTTGATGATTACATGTTCAACATCTCCCAGCACCCTGGTGGACTCCATATTTGCTCTTTATCCCATAACTTCCCAAGAGTTTCCTGGCAACTCTCACAGAATGTTACCTGTGCCTGCACAGATTAGTGTTCAATCAAAAATCAAGGGTTGTGTGTATATTTTCTCTTCTGAGCAGCCATCTCTTTTCTAATACCCTGCCCTACATATCTCACCTTCCACATCAACCCCACACTCTGATAGGTATTTCCTTTGCTGTACAAGATCATTGCTCTCTGTATGCAACTAAACTCCCCATGCTTCAGTTTGGAAACTATCCCTGGAAAGTAAGCTTGTTTTATATGAAGGTCATCTCATGTGCTTCCCTTCTGACATGCATTGCAGCCCTGCACAGTCTGTGGTTCTAGTGAAAAGCACTGCTTTTGTCCAGGTTTATACATGTTTACAGCAGAAGGATAAATCCAATACGTGTCTCTCAATAGAAACCAAAAGTTCTCATTACTAATCATGACTCATATATGCATCTATCAAAATGGGATTTTGGTAAATGGGAGGGCAAGTTCTCATGATCTCACATGCTGTCTATCCTGATAATGGCAAAATTATCTCGTTTTATACTGAAGGGATGTTCATGTGCCAAATTTGGAGCTAAACTGACACATGTGCTATTGGGAAGGCCAAAATAAAAAAAAAAAATTGAAAAGTGCAGAAGTGCTGTAACTTCTAAAGGACACTTTTGATAGTGAAATTTGTTTTGAGTTGATTTAGGTTAGTAAAGTGATTTGACAATATCAAGATGTTCTGTGGACCCCATCTTTCCCATGTTAGAATGTTGCTTACATTATCAGAATGTCTGGTTGTGAACAAAAACATCTCTCAGCTGTCAAGGAGCTTAGAGTCCAAGGTGTGGAAATAGAAAATAAAGAAATACACAGGCTGCAAATACTCAGATTATGGTGAGTACTGTGAAGGAAATAAAACAGATTACAAACAGATATTAAGTCAGTTTACACACAGGTTGATACTGCAGGAGGGACTTTCTGAGGAGGTGATTTGTTAGTTGAGATTTAAAGAGGCCAATCATGTGAGACCAAACGGAAGGGCAGTCCAGGTAGAGAAGAAGGAAATACAGTGTTTTTTGAAGGAAACATAGCAAACTGCCTAGATTTTATAATCCAGTCTTTGAATGCTCATGAAAATACATGACACCAGTCTGGCAAGATCATAATGTTTAATCAAATCTTTCTCATGCATATTTAGAATTTACTTATTAGTTAGGCACTTAAAAAAAAAAAACTTGACTCTTTCTCTTTTAGGGAATCATTTGATACAATCCTTTTGTAGTTGATTAATTACATCTTAAGGGCAACAGGAAAGTCTGATTGTCTCTCTGAGACCTTGGGAACTCTTCCCCCACCCCCCCAGAATTGTTTGGAAGTCATTTCATAAAGTAGAGATATAAAAGTGAATATCTCATCAGGTTTTTTTTTTTTTCCCCTCTTAACATACCAATATAGGCCATGTTTCTCTATGGTTTATTATTTATTCAATAACCTTTAAATATTTAAAGCAGTAGAATTTTTCTTCCTCAACTGAAGGACTGTTAAATATGCTCAAAAGGCTTATGGTTAGGATCTCCTGATTCTAAAACTGTGTTTGCCATTTTATCTTACACTTCCTTATACTAGATTTCAATCATTAAGTTATATTATTAGATCATATTTATAATTTTATTTTTATTATATTTGTATCAAAATGTATTTTTAAAGATAAAAATGGTGACTTTTTTTTCAAGGACAAATTCTGTTATACAATAAATATTTTAAAGTGGCTCTGCTGTACTGAGAATGTTAATTTTCCCATTTCAGTGAAATCGACCAATGGTTAATGTAAATAAAACAGAAAAGAGAAATGGTTTTAAAATGAAAAGCAAACCTTCATCGTTCATCAATATTTGCATAATTGGTCTGTCATTTTCATGTTCCCGAAATTCATATATATGTCTGAATAAGTAGATGGGTTTACTATTTTGACAGAGAATTCAGAAGACCTTTAAAAAGAAGAAAGTATTTGGGAAAGGAAAAGTAGTTACTATGAGTAGCTCAGTGCAGAATAAAGCTATCGTTCAATGAGTGTCAGTCACATCCAGATATTAGGCAGAGGCACAGAAATATCACAGACCATAAGTTATATTTTATTTTCAGCTGTAGATAACTGATTTCCTGGGTCTTTATAATGAAAAGTTTACCGAATATTTGTTGGTTTGTTTGTATTTATCTTAAGTTTCTGCAGACTGAGTTACTTGCTTAAGAAAAGGCCATACCTCCATTCCAGTCCCAAATCTTTTATGAGCCTTTTGACCGCAGACAATTCATTTAAATTTGATCAGTCTCCTCAACTGTGAGCTGGAAATAATGCCTAATGATTGACCGAGATACCACATGACAAGCACTCTTAATCATGGCCCGCAGTGGGAACACATGGACCTTCCACCCCTTTCCTCCCACTTTCCTCAGCCTAAGAGCCAGGTCGCCTTGTGGCGTGTGGACCAAATTCCTGTCTATCGTTCAGAACCCATTTCAATGTTCAGTTGTCAATGAAATGCCATGGCTTTCTCTCCCTTCCTTTAATAATGCTCTATAGAGTTCTCTACAAATGCCTGTCTCTTTGGCGAGGTTTTGTTATCTTTGAAGGCAGGAGCTGTTTCTTAGATGTTAATTGCATTACTATAGTAAGTATCCAATATTTATTTACGGAAGTGGGCTGTTTTCATCACTGAATCTTTTCTAATAGTGACTTAAACTTTCCTTGTTTGGCTTTCCAAAAAATTCCTAAATCATATTAGTAAATCAGGCAAAATTAGATTCTTCTTTCAAAAACATGTATTCAGACTAAGTGGTTTGTAATTATTTGTGTGTGTTTCCTGGTCTTTTATCTCCGATTAACATTTGTTACACAATGAAGTTTCATTAGACAACTGACATCATTAGACAAGCTTCACTAAAAGCATCATTAATTTTGATTTTATTTCCTTAATAAAACCCTGTGGTTAATTAAAATCCTTGTGTACATTTTAGAAAAAGTTCTAATACCATGGATTGTTCCAGGACCCATATTACATATAGAGAAGATGGCATATTTCAAAATCTTTGAAAGATTGCCTCTTTTGAAATGTGTGAATACTATCATTTGTATTTTAGTTGAATCATATTTTTAAGTTTAAAAAAATTTACTAATCAAAATTTTCTGATGTTACTATTCATTTGTTTCTTAAACGCTTATTAAGCACTTATAATGTCTCAAACATTGTTTGAAGTTTGGAAATACATTAATGAATAAGCAAAAAAAAACTCTCTGCTCTCATGTAAAATTGTATTTTTTAAATCTTCACAGTAATAACTGGTTATCACTTATTTGAAACAAATGCATACTCTATAAAATATTTTACTGGGAATAGCATATAAAATTCCACCAAATGTAAACTGCTTGTTCACCTCTTCCTTATAACATGTAACAGAAAGCCATTGCTCTGCGATTTTATGTAACTTAATCGTATATTTGCAAATCTTAATCTATGATTTATATGGCCAGAATATAAGCAACAAGTTTATGTATCCTTACCTAATCAAGTTAACAAAATTTGGTTTTGCTTATCCTACACAATTCTTACTTAGTAATACTTAGTAACTAAGTATGTTGTCACTGATTACACATAATGACTAAGAAAGTTTCCTTCATGAAGTAGGATGTTCAGAAAAATTCAAGGTTGTGAGATCACTGTTTTCTAGAAAAATAAAACACTTAATCATTTTATGATAGGCATATAATGGCATTCTGTTAACAAAGGCCACTCTTACCAATTCTGTTCAATATAGTATTGGAAGACCTAGCCATAGCAATCAGGGAAGAAAAAGCTTTAAAAGGGATCCAAATTGGAAGAGAAGAGCTAAAACTGTCATTTTATGGGGATGACACGATACTATATGTAGAAAATATTAAGGGTGCCACACAAAAACTACTAGAGCTGATAAAAGAATTTGGCAAGGTAGCAAGATACAAAATTAACATACAGAATTCAGTGGCATTTCTTTACACTAACAATGAAATATCAGAAAAGGAAAGTAAATAAACAATCTGTTTTACAATGGCATCCACAAAATAAAATACTTAGGAATAAACCTGACCAAGGAAGTGAAAGACTTATATGCAAACAACTATAAAACTGGCAAAGGAAATTAAAGATGACTTTAAGAAATGGAAAGATATCCCAGTTTCCTGGATTGGAAGAATTAATATTGTTAAATGGCCATACTACTTAAAGCATTTTACAGATTTAATATGATCCCTATCAAATTACTCAGGACATTTTTCCCGGAATTGGAACAAATAATCCTAAAGTTTATATGGAATCACAAAAGACCCAGAATTGCCAAAGAAATACTGAAGAAAAAGAATGAAGCTGGAGGAATAAACCCTCACAGACTTCAAACAATACTACAGAGATACAGTAATCAAAACATCACGGTATTGGTACAAAACAGACCTACGGACCAATGGAACAAAATAGAGAGCCCAGAAATAAACCCACAAACTTTTGGTCAATTAATCTTTGACAAAGGAGGCAAGAACACATAATGGAGTAAAGAGAGTCTCTTCAGCAAACGATGTTGGAAAAACTGGACAGCTGCATGGAAATCAATGGAGTTAGAATACTCCCTCACATCATATACAAAAATAAACTCAAAATGGCTTAGAGACTTAAACATAATACAAGACACGATAAACCTCTTAGAAGAAAACATAGGCAAAATATTATCTGACATAAATCTCAGCAATGTTCTCTTAGCACAGTCTACCCAGGCAATAGAAATAAAAGAAAAAAATAAACAAACGGGACCTAATTAAGCTTATAAGTTTTTGCACAGCAAAGGAAACCATAAGCAAAACAAAAAGCAACCCATGGAATGGGAGAAAGTGTTTACAAAAGATGAGACTGACAAGGGCTTAATTTCCAGAACATATAAATAGCTTATACAACTTAATATGAAAAAAATAAACAATCCAATCCAAAAATGGGCAGAAGACCTAAACAAGCAATTCTCCAATGAAGACAGACAAATGGCCAATAGCCAATAAGAAAATGTACAATATCACCAATTATCAGAGAAGTGCAAATCAAAACTACAATGAAGTATCACCTCATACCAATCAGAATGGCCATCATTCAAAAGTCCATAAATGGTAAATACTGGAGAGGATGTGGAGAAAAGGGACCCCTCCTACACTGTTGATAAGAAGGGAGTTTGGTGCAGCCATTATGGAAAACAGTATGGTGATTCTTCTAAAGGCTAAAAATTGACTTACCATATGATCCAGCAATCCCATTCCTAGACATATATCCAGAGGAAACTTTATTTCAAAAAGATGCATACACCCCAATGTTCATAGTAGCACTATTTACAATAGCTAAGACACGGAATCAACCTAAATGTCCATTGACAAATGACTGGATAAAGAAGCTGTGGTATATTTATACAACGGAATACTACTCAGCCATAAAAAAGAATAAGAGAATGCCATTTGCAGCAGCAGGGATGGACCTGGAGATTATCATTCTAAGTGAAGTAAGCCAGAAAGAGAAAGAAAAATACCATATGATATCACATATCTGTAGAATCTGGAAAAAAAAAAAAGACAAGCAAACTTATTTACAAAACAGAAAGAAACTCACAGACTTAGAAGACAAACTTATGGTTACTAGTGGGGCAAGGGGTTGGGAAGGGAAAAATTGAGAGTTGAGATTTATGATACTTAAATATATATAAATATATATATAATAGATAAATAATAAGTTTATACTGTATAGCACAGGGAACTATATTCAATATATTGTAGTAATTTATGGTGTAAAAGAAAATGAAAATGCATATATGTATGTTCATTTATGACTGAAGCATTATGCTGTACACCAGAAATTGACACAACATAGTAAACTGACTATGCTTCAATAAACAATATATATACAAAAAATAAAAATTAAAAGAAGCTCATCAACATCTCAAGAGCTCTAGACAAATATTACAGATATATCTTTGTTTTGATTTCTCTTTGGAAGAGGCAAGTTTTTATGAGAATAAGCATTTTCCTAAATAAAAATTTCCCTTAGGAAGTGTAAATCCCAACTGTTTCAAGGAAGAAAGGGTTTGTCCATTATGCCTCTAAAGGACAAGCAAGTCAAGTGATGACAAACAAAGAATATGAAAGGTGAGTGATTTGCCAAAAAAATGAGCAATGGGTGGAAAGGTGAATGCAAAAATTTTTACCTAGGAGTAGGTAAAGAATTAGAACAGGGACAGCAAATGAAGGCAGTGGAGGTACTGAGGACACTGAATTTTGTTTTCACATTTTTCTGACATTTTAGTGGTGGCAAGCTCAAATGCTTGTTATGGTCAGGAAAATAGCATAAAAAGAAGCAGTTGATAATGTAGGTAAAAATGCAGACGATGTGCCCATCGCAAAGAAGCAGCCACTCCTCCCAGACAGCTTATTGCTTCCAAAATGAAAACATATGCCCAGTGTTTCCAGGACTACTACATTTTCATAGGAAGCAAAAATTAAGACTACCATGTCTTGTCCTAATTTTAAAATGTTCTCTCCTCTTTATAAATCATAGTACCTAATCAAGCAGAATGAGATTCAGCATGTAGGTCACGTTTAGCAATGTTCGTAATTAACCAGTGGAAAGTTATGCAGTGGCTACTACTCAGGCACAAAAAAGAATAAAACAATGCCATTTGCAGCAACATGGATTGACCTGGAGATTGTTATTCTAAGTGAAGTAAGCCAAAAATGGAAAGAAAATTACCATATATCACTCATATGTAGAATTAAAAAGAAAAGAAGACACTAATGAACTCGTCTACAAAACAGAAAAAGACTTACAGACATAGTAAATAACTTTATGGTTACCCAGGGGGGAAGGGATGGGAAGTAAAAAATTGGGAGTTCGAGATTTGATAATATTAACTACTATATATAAAAATAGATTAAAAAAACTAAATTCTTCTGCATAGCACAGGGAACTACACTCAGTATCTTGTAGCAACCTATAATGAAAAAGAATATGAAAATTAATATATGTATGTATACATACGACTGAAACATTATGGTGAGCACCAGAAATTGACACATTATAACTGAGTATACTTCAGTAAAAAAATGGTGGAAAGTAATGGTGTGAGAAGTTAAACCCCACATCTTCCTAAGACTGAAGGCAAGCTTGCTGACTGGTAATGTCTTGTCCAGCCTAGGGGTCAGCACAAAGTCCCGGACCACAACCCAGGGAAGAAGTGGTGGAGGTGGGTAGGGAGACTCCCTGCCCTCCAGGAGCAGTACTCGGTTCTCCTGTGTTCAGAGATGAGAAAATAATCAATATGTCAACCTGACTTTGTGCTCACTTGCTGTTAAGTCTCAGCTGACCTTCAGAGTTCAAGTATGGTCAAGGTGAAGACTGGCAGTAAACAGGAAAGGCCGGGTTCTCCCAGGGTCTCACTAGAATGTACGCAGCATGCAGTCAGGGAGTCTAGCCTGTCCTCTGCCCTCTTCCCAGCACCTAGACAAGATGGCACCTTGCAGTAGCTCAGCACACGGCCCTGGAGGAACGGCTGGAATTTGAAGAGGGCAGAGCCTCACCTGCTAAAGTGTGTCTTGATAAAGATGTTCCACATGACTAGATGGGCTTTAGTGAGATAATGCTGGTAACTCATAAAGAAGACTTAGAGGAACAGATAACTCAAGACAAGAAAGCAAGGTAAAAGAATGTCCCCACAGTGAAAGAATAAGGAACTGAAATAGAGCAGTGAGATTAATTACCCAATAAAGGACCAGAGGCAAAAATCCTTCCAAAACACAGAGACATTTTTCTTCACTGTGCGTAAGAGTTATTGAGGTCCAGGTTTCAAATCACCAATGTCTCGGAAGATCTTTGCTTTCTAATGGATTATATTTCTATTTATTTGTCTGATGAAAAGCCAGAGTTAACCTAAGAGTGCTTCAATCCTTTGATTTCAAAAGGGCTTTAACATTTCTTTAACTCTGTTTCTGTTCTACAGAATCAGGGAACATTTCTGTTAAAGTTAGGAAGATATCGTATTAGAGATGAAAACCACTGACTTCCTGGAGATGTCACTGATCGTCATGTATAGACTAGGAGAATTCTTCAGTCCCTGGAGTGAAGGTGTAACTCTGTTAGAGGCAACAGGCTTCTTTTTACGTGGCTGTGGAGTTATAGCCTCATTCTCCAGTTTCATTTACCAAAAGGGGTAGAATTGAAAGTACATTCGATTCTCTTTCCTTCTCTTTCTAGCCAGTTGGGGATAATCTGTTCTTTAAACTGCAATGTCTCACATACTGATGGCAAGGATTTTTGTGCTTCCCAAAGTAAGAAATAATCTTCACACTGGGGCGCTGGGCCACTTCACTCGACTCCTGCTCCTACATCATCACCCACTGTCATAGTCTGGCTTCTGCTGAAATCAGAACCTGAGATGAAAACTCAATTAATTCAGCCGGTGATCTCAGAAAGGAAGAATGAGACAGTGGGGAGAGTTAGATCAGAGAACGATTACAAGTCCACAGAAGCAGCCCTGTTTAGGGAGACTATTGTAGGAGATGGGGGCATGATTGCCTCGAAAACTTTGAAAGTGAATAATATGTAACCAGGATCATTTACCTGAAAAGAAGGTGGCTGGAATATTGATACACCGCCTTCCATCTCCCAGTCTTTGAAGGCTGCCCTCAGGGCACGGACTCCCTGTGCTTTGCCCACGCACACGCGGGCTCGGCTGGCTCTGGGGTGGAGGGAAGGACCCTGGAGAAAGCAGACTCAGCTTCACTTGACTTGGGGAACCGTTACTATGAGCTGAGCTGAGCTCACCCAGACCCACTCATCCCAAAAGCTGCTGAAATCAGAGGCCAGCTCAGACGGTGTGAGCTGAGCTACCAGGGGAAAGGCCTGCTTTCCAGGAGCACAGCTCCAGGGCCTACCTCTCACCACGTGCGCTCCGGTCCTCCCAGTTCAGTTGACCCCAGTTCCTACAAGAAGCCCGCTGTGCAGCTCCCACTTGAAGTCTGCTTTTCAGACCCAACTCTTTCCTCAGCTCATCCCCAAATCTCTGTTTACAGCGGAGATGATCATATTATGATGTTCCCAACTCAAAACGTAAGTTACAAGTTTCTTCAAATTGGCTTTACCAGGAAGCCCTGGACTTTGGAAGTTACTGAGCTTTCATGAATGAACCTGACAGTGTGATGCATTTTTGTCTTCTGAGGATTCACCCCTGGTTAGAACCTGGGGAGAAGGGAGACTGAATGATCAGGAAACAAAACCACCTCAGTGCCTACCCACTTGAATTGTCCTATAATTATTTTTTTTGGTCCTCACTGGTCTTGAGCATCATTTCGATTAATAGTTGCCTGCATAATAAAACATATTTCCTAATGTTAGGATAAAAATGTATTTTAATAATTTATCTGTAAAATTTCTCTAAGCCCAATTACTCTGTAAAATGTCACATGGACACATCTATGACATATAAATATTGCTGCCCTAGAAAATAAATATAAGTGGATAATGTCTTATAAATATCTGATAATTAATATGCTTTTAATAGGCAGTACATAATCTCAACCATCATTTTTAGCATCTTATTTTGTAGGATATAAAATATTAACTGCTTCAAGATTGTTATATATTATATAAAGAATCACTAATGATAAGGTCACTGGACTTAATTCGCTATTGGTTTCCTTTTTGAAAGATTTATTATGGGTTAATGAGTAATATAAAAGGGCTAAATTTTTCATTTTAGATCACTTTTAGATTTATTGCATAGAACTATTTCACTATGTAATGTTAAATCAAATTATATTGCCCCTGAATTTAGAATTAGCATTATGTATTTGCATATATATGCTTTAAATTCAGAGCAAGCCAGATCTGCAGAGTTTCTTTTTCCTCTCTGAATGTTTTTCCACAGTATCAATAAATCAACATTGTAAAAGTGAAACTTTATTTCCTATTGATTACTGATGTTAAAAATGTTTATTTTAATCATTTTATGGGGAGAAAATGGAAAGAGAAAACTAAGTAGAAATCTATAATCACCAAACAGTTATGGGCATTAACAGGCTAAAAAGTTAAAATTGACTACAGTTAAAGGGGAAGGGGGGATAATTTAGGAGTCTGGGATTAGCAGATACAAACTACAATATATAAAATAGAGAAACAGTAAGTTTGTACTGTGTAGCACAGGGAACTATATTCAATGTCTTGTAGTAACCTATAATGAAAAGGAAAAAAATATATAAAGTTATATAACTGAATCTCTATGCTATAGACCAGAAACTAACACAACATTGTAAATCAATTAAACTTCAATTAAAAATGAAATCAAATTACTTGAAGAGTGAAATGTTCTCTCATTTTGAAAGATGTTTGAATGCTTCTAACGTCCTAGGCACTTTTCTGGACACTGAGACACACTGTGGAGGAGAAGGTAGAAAAAATCCTGCCTGGAAGAGACTCAATTCTAGGAGGAAGAAATAAAATAATTACCTAAGTGATAAGATAGCAATAATTGCTATGAAGGAATAAAACAGTAAGTGGACAGAGTGACATAGTATTACTTTATATAAAATGGGTAAGCATCTAAGAGAAATTCACACTTGAGACCTGATTAAATAAGTGAGGAAACTGGCCATATATAAGAGAGTTGTTTATCCCCAGATGGAAAAGCAGGAGGTCATCTGGGGGAGGAGGGGTCATGACAGGGGAGACGGCAGTAGAAACTGGGCCAGAGAGGTGGCCAGTGACCAGATTCTGTTGGACCAAGCAAGACAAAGGAAGGAGTGAATGTTACGCTATTTGTAGCCATGGAAGATTTTGAGCTGGGGATAAAGTGATTTGTTTCATATTTAAAAATGATCAGTCTGGTACTTGATAAGGGATACATTTTACTGTGACAAGAATAGAAGACAGGTGCAGCCACTGTGGAAAACAGTATGGAAATTCCTCAAAACACTAGGAATAGACTTACCATGTGACCCAGGAATCCCACTCCTGGGCATATAGCCAGAAGGAACCCTACTTCAAAAGGACACCTGCACCCCAGTGTTCATAGCAGCACTATTTACAATAGCCAAGACATGGAAACAGCCTAAATGTGCATCAACAGACTGGATAAAGAAGAGGTAGTATATTTATACAATGGAATACTATTCAGCCATAAAAATGACAACATAATGCCATTTGCAGCAACATGGATGTCCCTGGAGAATGTCATTCTAAGTGAAGTAAGCCAGAAAGAGAAAGAAAAATACCATATGAGATTGCTCATATGTGGAATCTAAAAAAAAAAAAAGAACATAAATACAAAACAGAAACAGACTCATAGACATAGAATACAAACTTGTGGTTGCCAAGGGGGAGGGGGGTGGGAAGGGACACACTGGGAGTTTGAAATTTATAGATACTAACAGGCATATGTAGAATAGATAAACAAGATTATACTGTATAGCACAGGGAAATACACACAAGATCTTGTGGTAGCTCACAGCAAAAAAAAAATGCAAAAATGAATATATGTATGTTCATGTATAACTGAAAAGTTGTGCTCTACACTGGAAATTGACACAACATTGTAAAATGACTATAACTCAATAAAAATGTTAAAATAAAAAGAATGGAAGACAGAAATAAGTTAAGGTGTTATACTTCAGGCAGGAGATGACGGTAGCTTGGACTAGGGTGACTGCAGTGCAGGTTGTGAGAAGGGGTTAAATTTTAATTATTTTGAAGATTCAGTCCACAGGATTTGATGATAGACTTCACGGAGATGTATAAACAAAGAGTCAAGAATAAGTCCATCATTTTGGCCTGAGAAGCTCAGTGAACCATGATGCCATCCACTGAGGTAGAAACACTGGTGGGGAACAGGGTTGGGATAGCTCATCAGTACTAGAAATCAGTTTGATACCTTATGGAAATCCAAGTGGACATGCTGACTAGTTATTTTAGTAAATGAGTTGAGAGTTCAGGAGAGAGTCCAGGGCCCATGAAAACAAATTTTTTCAGTGTCAGTATATGCATAATATTTAAACAAACACCTGGATGGAACACTTAAACAAACACTTAAAGGATGAATATATCTAGAGAAGGCAAAGGAAGAATGAAGTTCCAAAGAGTTACAGGACCCCCTAAAGGAGGCAGAAAACAATGAAGAGATTAGTGATTGTGGGAATCGTGGAGTCCAAGTCTGGAAAGTGTTTAAGTAGAAGGAATGTGTAAAATGCTCCTGAAAGTATGACTAAGATAAGGAAAGAGAATTTGCTTTTGAATTTGCCAACATGGTACTAATGGGTGATCTCCAATAAGCAGAATTCTATTTCAGTTTTGGGATTAAAAACAAGACTGGGAAGAGGTTTGAAAGAAATGGAAAGTTAGGAACTGGATATTCAATATAGACAATAGATTTGAAAATTTTGTTCAAAAAAGAAAAATGGAGTTTAACAAGTATAAAAAAGGAAAGATTCAGAAATAAAATGAGGAAGAGTTAGTATTAATATTTATATGTTGGTGGGAGAGGCATAGTATGGAGGAAAGAATTTACTTTGCAGAAAATAATTATAGGATGAATATCCTTTAATGATAGATGATAAAGTTCAGAATCAACTTACCAGTAGAAGGGTCAACCATAGACATGAATATGGAAGACAGAGAAAAACACAGTATGAGGGTAGGTCTTTGTAGGATGGTAGTTGTTAGGGGGATGATAAAGATGTTTGCTTCCTATTGCTTTACTTTCTCAGGAATATAAGAGACAAAGATTTAAATCAAAACTTAAGTAGAGAGAGGATGGGTGGGTATTTAAAAAGGGAAGAGAGAGCTAGAAATAATAGGCTAGAATCCTGGGAAACTGAGTAGGGAAAAGTAGCATTTGTCAGCACCAAGGGCTTCCTTGAGGTCTGTGGTTAGGAAGTCAAGCTAAGAGCATCCAGTGTATGAGAGAGAGAGAGAGAGCGTGTGTGTGTGTCTGTGTCTGTGTACACATGCATTTTTTTTCTCCTGTTCTATGCATCTCATGTGAATGAAAAATATATGGCAAGTTGCAATTAACTTCAGGATTGAGGTATTCTAAAGTGAGTATTATGGAACGGGAGAGAAGCTGATAATGAAAGTAAGTAAGGTAGTGGTATAATTGAGAGCCATGGAATTAGACTGGGGAAATAAATGGGAGATAAGGATTTGGAGGGAGGAAAACGCAAGCATGGGGTTTCGAGTGGCATTCATGAGCAAGAATTCTCACGAGACTTGTGTGTTTCTTACCACTCACCTCTTCGGCTGATCCCATGCCAGCCCCTCCTCCATTCCGCCTCATCTTTTCTACTGAGACGTCTGTCCGTCCTCTGTTTGCACTACTCTGCCCTGTGCTAGAGACGGCATTGATCTGGTTATTTCCCCCAAAGTTCACTAACACAACTACTTTGTATTATAAACTTTCACTGAATGTTTGAAGTAATAATTTAAAGCACACTAGGAAAAAAAAGTTGAATTGCATATGTTTCTCCTAAAAATCTGTTGGCTGTTTCTAAAGATCAGAACTTACTTAACTGTATACTGTATAGCACAGGGAAATACACACAAGATCTTGTGGTAGCTCACAGCGAAAAAAATGTGGCAATGAATATACGTATGTTCATGTACAACTGAAAAATTGTGCTCTACACTGGAATTTGACACAACATTGTAAAATGACTATAACTCAATAAAAAAATGTTAAAAAAAAAAAAAAAGGAACTTAACTGGTTCTGAGGTTCTGATTTACCAAAACCTTGTCAAACATCTTTTCCTAAGGCATTCCTATCTCCACCGCCGTTTTCTTTACCCCTCTTTCCAGGAAACCAATGAAAGGGAAAAGGCCCACCAATAATGGCATTTCAGACCTCACGCAGGCACCAAACTCACCCGGCCAGCGCTCCCACTCACTCAGAGTTTTCAGTTAGCATTTTAGCAGTTCTCTCTTAGAATATCAACTGATATTCAAGGATTATCTGATATAAAACAAAAAAACATTTCTAAGAGATACATGAAGGGAAAAAACCACATACACACAGAGGGAAAAAAAGGAATTTGGGAAAATATGAAGACAATGACAGAAATAAAGCAATACAAAAAACAATCTGTAAGTATTACTACAGAGAAAAGAGAAGACTTTAATCAGTGAAAATCACTGGGGTATAGCTCAAAGTGGTAGTGTGCATGCTTAGCATGCAGGGGGTCTTGGGTTCAATTCCCAGTACCTCCTCTAAAAATAAATAAACCTAACTACCTACCCCACCTCCACCAAAATAAAATAATTAAGTAGTTAAAAAAAAAAGCTTGAAAGTTACCAAATACATTAAAAATATTAGATAAGAAAAAAGAGCTTTTGGCAATTACAAATTAGAGCTAAGCATTCTGTAAGAATATAATAAAATCATTGGGGAAAAGGCTATAAGCATATCTTTTCCAAAATGAGCAAAAATAAAAGAGGGAAATTGATAGAGTTATAGTAATATTAACAGTGACTTTTTGACTAATAAATTTTTGATACAACCTTTTGGGAAGAGGTAATGAGGAAAAAAGTTCATATGTTGATGAAGGGGGATGGTGATAGCTAACTCCTTATTTTCCCATAGAAAAAAAAATTACTTAGGGTAATGTGCAAACTAGAAAAAAATCGACAAACAGCAATATGAGCAGGTTGTTTTGAAATATGGGGGTAAATTCCAGGCAGAATATTTAGGAATGGGACGTAGTTGCTTCTTGAAGCAGGTTTCCTTTGTTTTCTATATTTACCTTAGATACTATCCCCCTACTCTTCACGCAGCTGTATTTGGGAAGTCAGAGCTTTCCCGTTGTTATTGCCAGCATGGTACATTTTACATGTAAATGTTGTTTTAGACTCACAATTAAGAAGTGGCTAAAGTGTACTTATTGCAAACCACGGGGCCCTCATTACACACAGTTGCAGAAATGAAAGTCTTTCAAGGAATCTGGGAATCTTCAAAATCTTTGCAATTAGACTAGTCTTTGCACGTTGTCTATTTTTTTCTCGATTCCAGCAGAATACCAGACCACCAACTACAGCTAGAATTCTTAGGTGTTTCTCCTGCTAAATTTGTGATGGGGGCAGGGTATAGCTCAGGGGTAGAGCATGTGCTTAGCGTGCATGAGGTCCTCCATTAAAATAAATAAATATAAATAAATAAACTCAATTACCCCCCCAAAAACCCCAAAAATAATAAAGTAAAAAAATGTAAAAAGAAACAAAATATTTTAAAAATTGTGGTAGAAGGATGACTTTTCGCCCTGTAGGTTTACATATACACCCTGCAGATTCTACATCCCCTGGGAATGTCACAGCCTTTGCATTGGTTTAACCTCTGCTTGGCTAAGCCTGGAGCCCTCTGGGGACCACACTGCCAGCATGACTGTAGTGCATCTCTTAAAGGTCCAATTATATGAAATATATCTGTTTTTAGGGAAATAGTCTTCTCTTTGTAGGTTTTTAGGTACAGTTTTGGCTCTTGATATATTTCATCTTATCTCCTTATCTATACACATATGTATGTATCTACCACTACATTACTGGCATTTCAATCTTAAACCAAATCAGGTTTGGTTTTCCAAGGCCTTTCCTGACTGCACTGTTTAAAGTTATCTGCCCAACTTCTAATATTATCCAAGTCCCTCATAATCGCTTTTCTACATAATTTTTCCCTATGGCAACTAATATATCTAGTATAGATCATGCTAAGTTATGAGCTCTTTCAAATATATCTGTATAAGGGAGGGAGTAAATATGAATGAATGATTTTTATGGCCATAGCTTTCTAGCACAAATTTGAGAATTTAATACTCCAATCCTCCCGGGAAGCAGTTTAGTGAGTTGCCCATCTCGGATGGCCTGAAATGAGGGCTAAATCAACTCAGAATTGACAACATGCACAGGACACGCTGGCCACACAAGTCACTGCATGGAGGTCCCCTGAGCCTCAGACTAAACCATCCATCCAGGTGTGAAGCCGCCTTCACAATGGCCTGTGAGCCAGGTGTTTGTACCCTGCCAATAAATCTTCTTGAAATTAAGAGGAAAGCTCATTTCTTCCAACATGAGAAGCCTACAGTGGAGTTAACCAAAAAACAAGCATAATTTGCTGAGTTCAAAATTCAAAATTTCCTTGGGAAACAGGCCACACAAATTCCAATTTAGAGATTGCAAGGAAGCCCAAAGAAAATCATTGTTTCTTAAGTGGCCTTCCCAGGAATCAGTTACACAGTATGTGCTCCGTGAATGTGTTTATGTGAGCATCCTTCCAAAACAGCTTGAAAACCCCAAAATAATAGAAAATAAATAAAAAGTGTTTCAGAACTCAGGGAATCCATGAGAAGAAGATGGAGTTTTTTTCATCAAAGATGAACAGTGGATATATTTTGATTAATCAATGATTAATAAAAACTGGCATTTAGTTCAGTGGTACACTTTACTATTATGTTGTATTAAATGCTCATCATTCATGAATATTTATCTAGCACGTATAAGGTGCAGGCATTCTTCACCAGCTCTGCTGGGCAGCGCCAATCTAACTCACCATAAGCTAACATCTCAACCACTTCCAAAACTTCCTGATTAGCCTTTCTGCTTCTATTACGGAAACTCTTAACCCATTCTCCATACAGAGGTCAGAGTCATTTAACAAGCATGTAAAATAAAAACCAAACCAAACAAAAAATAAAAAAAAGAACTGTTTATTTTCAATCTCACTCCTTTCTCAAACTACTGCCCCATTTCTTATTTTCTTAAAAAATAGAAATCTTCCTTTAGAGGGGAAGATGTAGCTCAAGTGGTAGAGCACATGCTTAGCATGCACAAGCAAGGCCCTGGGTTCAATCTCCAGTACCTTCTTTAAAAATAAATAAATAAAAATAAAAATTTTCCTTTAAAAAGCTGTATATATTCATCTCAGCCATTTTCTCACATTCTCTCTTAAATCTACTTCAAACACATGTTTGCACCCTCCTCTCCAGCAAAACTGCCTCCTTGCCAGTGTCACCAGTGACGTTTGTGTTGCTAATGCCAATGGTTAATACTTAGTCCTTATTTTACTGGATGTCATAATAACATGTGACACAGTTGATCACTCCCTCTACTCGAAATAATTTACATGTCTATATTCAATATCTTGTAGTAACCTACAATGAAAAAGAATATGAGATAGAATATATGCATGTACGTGTATGACTGAAACATTAGGTTGTACCCCAGAAATTGACACATTATAAACTGACTGAACTTCAATAAAAAAAAGTTAAGATGATACATGTTAGATTTTAAACCTGAAAAAAAAAACAAAACAACTTTATCTGCTCTTGCTTTTACTCCTGTATCACTGACTGCATTTTTAAATTTCCTTTGCTAGTTCTTATTTCTACTCTGGACCCTTAAACACAGTAGTGCCTCTGGGCTGAGTCCTTGGTCCTTTTTCTCTGTGCTATCTACACTCCCTCCTTTGTGATCCTGTTCAGCACCAGAGTTCATGTCTGAAGACTCCCAAATTAATGTTTTGATTGCAGACTACATAATACAGCCAGCTTTGTACTCAACTTCTCTACCGCAGCGTCTATTTGGTAACTCAATCTTAAATTTTGAAACGATGCTAAGAACCATAGCTTGCAGTGAAAATAGAGGGGTTGTGAAAAGCAAAATAAAGAACATGTTAATCCTTCAAACTTCAGGATAAATTTAAAATGTCAGGACACTGTGTTATCTCAAGTAATTTTACAAAAAGTGTTTCTCAGTCATATTAAGCTCAGTGTGTCATTTCTTATTTTAACACCATTGGCAGCAGTAATAGCAGCAAAACAACAACACGGGGAATGGTACTTCTGGTTGGATGTGTGTGGTCCCAAGTACAAATGTCAATAATTTGGAAGATGATGGGCCATCAGAAATTTAGAAAAGACATGGTTTTACAGCCAAAATGTAATGCTTCTTATTTATGTAATAACATCATAGTTTTAATTTATTTTTTAATTTATGCTGAGATTTTTGTGCCTGTAACAGTTGTTACCAAGGTAACCTCTGAAGTTATCATTATTCCTCAGGAAAGACACCTGCAGGATTTTGTCCTGGTAACTTAACTTTCTCTTGCCTTTGGATCACTTACTCACTGGAAATGCTTCAAGTTCTTTATCAGGTTTGTTTTTCAATATCATTTCTATGTGTTTTATTACTCCTGAGAGCTTGTAATCTAATATTAGATTCACTTAACTTGCTTCCTTCAAGAAAGGAACCCAAAAGATCCAAGTGGTGTAGAATTTGGACATTAATATATTGTGATTTGAGATTTGAATACATTCTTGCTGGGCCCACATAATTAATATTGGTTAGCCAAAATAACATGGTTTTTGCATTTCATAAATTCATTTTCATAGCAGAAGTTTAGAGGGCCAATATTCTTCCCTTTTTTAAGTTCCTTAATGACTTTTGCACTTATTTTTGGATAAAATTGATGTTGTGGAATGATTATCATTAAGTCAGCTGACTCCAAATCATGTTTTTCTGGTGAAACTTGAAATTCACAAGGATTCCCTGATTGATTTCCAGCCCATAAGTGTGTTTAAAAAAGCTAAACTTACTATTTTTTTTAAAATGACATTTGTGTAATGGATATAACAGTATTGTTTCTTAGAATATTCATTCATCATACTTTTTTTTCTATATTATAAGCATATAAATATACTTCAGGTGAACTTCAATTCAAAAAACCATAAAAGTATAAAATACCTTGATAGATAATCCACATATTTCTCAGTCTTTAATGAATTTTAGATTAAAAAGCATAATTTTTGTTTTTATTAATTTCTTTTTTAAGAAATAAAGAGTCTTTGACTCTCCTGTCCACCTTGCATGTGATGGGCTATTTCAGGTTTTGCAGAGTTGATACGAGAGAGCCAATTTTTTACAGCCAATGTGGTGATACAATCAGGGCACTTAGAGGTTTACCTGTATAACCAGGAGCACAGAGGCAGAGGCATACACCTGTTCTGTTGACACAATTTTCTCCATTAGGACAAGGTGAGATTTCAAATTTATTTATATCCAGTTCACAAAAAGATCCATGATACCCAGGTCCACAATTACATAAAAATCTAGAGAAAAAATGAGAAATAAAGTAGGATTTGATTATATACATAATTCATATGTGTATATTAAACATCAGACTTTTAATATAAATAAATGGTAATATTTCCATTTCATTTATTTAGGAAAGTAACCTATAATGAAAAAGCTTATGAAAAGAAATATAGTATATACACATATGACTGAAACATGCTGTACACCAGAAATTAACACTGCTCAATAGAAGAAAATGGGAAGTGAGAAAAAGTGAAAGAAAAAAAAGAATATATCAAAGCTAGCACGCTCATTGAGGGCTTCTGGAATGTTGTTTCTAGTAAAGTATGTGAAAGGAATCTGTGTTTTTGAATAGATATTTAAAAACAATTTTGCCAATTAAAATGATTTCTGAAGATGCTTTATATATTAAAAAACAAAAATATAATTTCTTTGTTGGTTGGAAGCCTTGGGAGTTCCCCAAGAGAAATTTGAAACTGGCCCTGCACACAGAGAGCAAGAAGAAACCAAAGAAAGAGACACACAGACCAGCCCAGACTGGTAGGTGACAAGTTTAATAAGCAAGGGCACTTACATACGAGGCTTTTCTTGGGCGCCACAAGATGAATAGATCTCTGCTTATCAGAATCTTAAGTTTATACAGAGGCCTTACTAAGGTTCAATAGCACATTATTATCTGAGGCTGCATACTCGCTGTGCTCCTAGCATGTGGGTGGTGGGTGGAGTGCACATTTCAAGGATGGGGAGGGGTGAGGAACCTCTCACTACCCTGGTCCAGCTCCTGAGTCAACCAAGGTCGAGTCTTCTTTATGACCTTCTCCAACAATCTTCTAGATATTTTTCTCCTTAAAAGTTCTTTATGTGGGAAATTTTTTTTAAATGAACGTGTTTGGGTAAATAATTACTAGAACTTTGATAAATACTACTGAGCTTAATACTGTACCTGGAATCATTTCATTATTGTGTAAATATAATCTTTAACTGTATTTTGTGTTGAAAATTAAAGATTAATCTCCATGTGGGTTGAATGACTATTTTTCCTGATATTAAATCACTCCTGGTTAACTTCAAAAAAATCCTTTTATCAAAAATAATTTCATTAGTGCTTAATCATACTGACAGATGTTGGAGAAATTGGATGTTAGTCAATGATTAGATGTCAGACTCAAAGTATCATGAACTTCAAGAGGGAGTGACTCAAAAGCCTTGTCATGGAGAATGGTTTCCAGAAACTTCATCTGAACCCCTTTTCAATGTCCAGTTGTCCCCTCTTTAGCTTGTACATCAGCCTATGTTGACTCTGAGTTGCTGAGTTCAGATTTGTCCTTGACTTTTCTTTGGAAGTGTTTCTTTGTTCCTACATGAATTTCTTTCTATTGATTCAGACCCTGTGTCGTTTGATTCTTGACTTCTGTCCTTTACAGTCTAAGCTTTGGCAGCTATATACATGGGCACATGAGGCTGAATCACCCTGAATTTATTCTCAGTCTGTTCTTGGATATTGTGCTCAACATATCTGTGTTTAAACACCTAGTTAGTCTGTATCTATTTGCCCAGAGGTAGAAGACCAATCCTCTTGAGATGTAATTGTGACACATTTTAGTTCTGCATATATGAAATAGTATCAGTAAAAGCAACAGCCAAATAATTGATGATAAAACCAATAGAAAATGTTAAGAAAAAGATAAAAGAGATAAGATAATTTAGTGTTTCCTAATTTAACTTCTATATTCACAGAAAAATACTAATGAAAACATGGAACTAATTTCTATAGATTAAGTTGAGAGAAAAGTACACTTAATAAAACAAACTTTACATCATTGTGTTTATTTCCCCTCTTGCAGATGTCTAGGGAAAAAAAAAAGTTTCACCAAGTTTCTTTGCAATGCTTTGGGCAGATTTTTATTCTGATTTTTTGAAGAAACTCTTTCAATTTTGACATAATTGTAATTTCAATGAAAACAGCCAACATAACCAGGAATCTCAGAAGCACAAGCTCCTCACACACCACATACTAAATGACTGCGTGCTAGACATTGGTCATGTACCCAGATCCAAGGGTAAATAAGCCTGACCTTGCTTTTGAAGGTCTCAGAGAGAAGTTAGGGACAGAAAAACTTTTACCTGTTATTCATTAAGAAAGAGTAGAATCTTTGCAATCTTTGGACAGAAGGCATTAAAATTGCATGTGCAATGTCCTGTGGGTGTAAGAAAGAACTGTACTTCTCAGGATCTCACCATGTGGCCAGGGAAATGACTGTAATCACTTTTTTAGGGTGATGTTAATCCAATTACTGTGACTCTTTGCAGTTATGTTCAAATAGGAAAAACTTTCTTCATCTCCACTGTCTCACTAGTATCTTTCAATCCAGTGCAAGATCATGAAAAGAATCTTTTAAATGTTTACTAAAATCAATTTATGCTTGCTAATGATACTGTCCTTGATTGCTGTTCCCAGTTCTCAGTGAATCCATGATGATTTCAGGGGGTGACAGAGTTGGAGTTGGGCAGAGTGTTCTCAGATGTGGCAGTAAAAATTAGGACCAGTAAATGATTTTTTTCATACTGATGGGTTTGAAAATGTTATATTACTACAAAATACATAAGCTAATGACTTTGACCTCAATTTAGACATTTGTTGCACGTATTAGGACAGCTCTATCATATTTCCAGGAGTTGGAAAATCTACTTTCTCATCTGGAATGTTGAATATTAGAAATTATTTTGGGACATCTTTCTTCTCAATGATAGATTTATAATAATGACTACTGACTTTCTCAATCTAATCTAAATAACAATTTATTCATTAAATTTATAAAATTTCCTCTCTATTTCTCTCGTTTTGAAAATGAGGAAATATCCTTATCCCTTACCTTTTGCCACCCAAATTTTATTTTCTGTGATTACAGAAAGATTCCTGAGTGACTTCATAATCAAATCAATACCCTAGAATCTGAAACTTTCAACCGTCTTAAAACTGGAGATGTTCTCGATTGATGGTCTAAATTGAATCAATCATCTACACAGTTTGCCAAATGGTGCATTTCTGACTCATCATTTATTCAACATTTCCTAGACGACATTTGATTGTTAGGAAGAGCTTTTCATTTTCTTTCATTCATTTATTCATTTGGTCATTTATTCTGTTATTGATTGTAGCTATATGGATTCATGATTTTTATTTTATTCAATGAGTCAAAACTATTATAATTATACTATATACAATATTATTATATATTACATTAATATTATTATTATAAAACTATTGTTATTTATTTTAATCCTCAATTTGTCTGAGATTTGAATACTGAGAACCTCTTCAAGCTGTCTCTTGTATCCTTTTGACTTACCTCCATCATTCTTTGAGCACTTTCTTACTTTCTAGTGCAAGTTTACCTTATATAGTTCCTGTCCTATATGTGAAATCAGCCATTTCTCCAAGGAACCCTGGCTCCTTTAAGTGAAGAGTGCTATTTGGAATCAAGATAAGTGTGTGTATACACACACACACACACATATACTTGTATTTATTTAACTGTGTGTCTGTATATGCATATGCACACATATATGTCCATTTCTATACCTTGGTATATGCTTGTGTGTATATATATTATAAACACTAACCTGTTAATTCATGGATTCATACTAACACCTCATTTCTAATTTGACATAATAGGGTTGATTTTTAGCTTAGCCAATTTCTATATCTATACTCCTTTTTTCTAACAATAAGAAACTTTGCTTTCATTATTTTAAATGTACATTTTTTACTCCTCCATCAGTTAATGTAAAAATTTTCATGTTCTCTGTCTTGTTATGGTGAAGATGTGGGATTTGTTTAGTTTTTTCATTGACATATAATTGGCTTACAATATTATATTAGCTTCAGGTATACAAAATAGTCATTACATATTTTATATAAAATAATCAGCATGATAAGTCTAATTACCATTTGTCACCATACAAAGTTACTACAATATTGTTGGCTACATTGCCTTGGCTGTACGTTACGTCCCTGTGACTTGTTTATTTTTATAATTGGAAGTTGGTACCTCTTAGTCCCCTTTACCTGTTTCATTTATCCTCTCACCCCTCACCCCTCTGGATATAACCAATTTGATCTCTGTATCTTTGAGATATCACCTCACACCTGTCAGAACAGCTTTTATTGAAATGGAAGAAATAAGTATTGTCAAGGATGTGGAGAAAAGGGAACCCTTGTGCACTACCAATAGGAATGTAAATTGGTACAGCTGCTATGGAAAAGAATATGGAGGTTCCTCAAAAAAATTAAAAAAAAAAAAAAAACTACCATAGGATCCAGAAATTCCATTTCTGGGTCTTTGCCCAAAGAAAAGGAAAACACTAATTCGAAAAGATACATGCACCCCAATGTTCATAGCAGCATTATTTACAATAGCCAAGATATGGAACAACCTAAGTATCCATCAACAGATGAATGGATAAAGAAGATGTGAAAAATACACACACACACACACACACACACACACACACACACACAATGGAATATTACTCAGACATACAAAAGAAGGAAATCCTGCCATTTGCAACAACATGGATGAACCCAGAGGCTATCATACTAAGTGAAGTCAGTCACCCAGAGAAAGACAAATACCATGAGTTTATTTATATGTGGAATCTATAAAAACAAAACAAATGAACAAACACAACAAAACAGAGGTAGTTTTAATTTTTATTTGTCTGTATAATCATTTTGAGAATGTATGTAAGTATTTTTTTCTTACCCAGAATTCTCCTCTGCTTACTTTTCAATTCTAGTTACCAACTGAATTTTAACTTTGAGTCCTTCTGTAGTTTTATTACTAAAAGTTATATTCATTTATTACACAATGTTAGGGAATATTTCTAAGAAAATTAAATCTTGATTCCGGAATAGAGCTTCTACCTAGAATCTCTGTGTTTAATCTTTCCTAGGAAAATTAAAACATGCATGTGCTCTCTCTTCCTCCATCCCTCCCCTCCCCCACTCTCTCTCTCTCTCTCTCTCTCTCTCTCTCTCTCTTCCCTTCCCCTTCTACCCCCTTCTACCTCTCAAATCGGAGAGGCAGGCACAGCACTTCACACTCCCGACTCATTCTCTCTGCACCTACCCTGGCCCCTCAAAACATTTAAAAAATGAAAGTGCATGGTTGTTTCTGAAAGGATCCCCACCAGATGTCTCCTCCTACTGGCCTCTGGTTAAAGTACCATGAACCCTCCTTCAGCAGTACTGTATTTTTTCTTCCATCATCACCTTCTTTATGCAGATCACATCTACCTAGGTTAAGGGGAAAATAACACAAGATAAACTTGTTTTTATTAATCCCTTAAGTGACCCATTTAATTTTATAGTAGTTATTACACTGTATACTAAAAGTCGCTAAAACATTTCTTCCTTTCAGTGAAAGTTTTTTCAACAAATTTTAAAACAGAAACATGCATATGTTAAAATATCCTATCTCAATGAAAACATTAAGACCATGAAATATGTAATATATTTTTAATGAAATAGAAGTTTCTAATTTAAAGACAAGATTTTTATTTCAAAAGTTTCAGTGGAATTAAACGTTAACAGGTTGTCAAGGTTTTGAACGTTTTTGTTCAAATTTCTTTTAATTTGATGGTGATCTAAAACTTTTTAGTTAGATTTTCAACATACTTTTTCAACCACTAAAATACTTTTTAACAGGTAACTGCTGAAGAAAATTCAATACATTAAAATAGAGATTAGGAACAGTAACTGTAATTTATATGAGGTGATACTGCCATAATGAAAAAAGATGGAAGAATGCAAGATAATCATAGGAGCTTACAGCCCTAAGATGAACTCCTATTTTACATTATTCTTTTTTCTTGTTTTCATCTTATTTCAGATGAGAAAGGAATTAATAGGTAGAGAAATTGTTTTTATGCTTCTAGAAAGCTGAGTTATCTTAAAATATAGCCACTATACTGATTAAATCATATTATAAGATCCAAAACAATACAGATTTTTTAATGAGAGCTTTGATTTAAAAATGTTTTTGTAGTATTAAGATTTGATTTATATTTCTTTCAATAGATTTTTTTATGAAAACAGTCAAATACTAAAATAAGACTATAAAATGTTCCTGGTAAAACTTTATGATTAGAACTTCTTAGCCTATGTTATAGCAATTTTGTGAGAATATATAATACATTTTAATGAAATTTATACTGCTTTCTTGTGACACTAAATCTGCATTCTTGAACTACAATTCTTTGTAAGCACTGAAGTTTCTTAATCAGAACATGAACAATCTAATTTATGTTTGCAACATGGTTTACATTAACATTATATGAAGTTAAATAAATACTGTAGATAGTATTTTAAAATTTTTAATTAGTTGTATGATGTGATGTAAATTTTATTATCTGTTCTTTTCTAATTTTTCATTTTTTAATAGATACAGACATATTTAAGTATACAAATAAATATAATAAAAAGTAAATACAGTACTTTGCACATGGAAAAGCTATCAAATTTATATTAATCTAAGAGGATACTGAATATGCTATCATATGCATAGTTTATTTTGTGTGTTTCAATTTATCTTCTTTAAGATGCTGTAATTTGAGGGGTTGTACCTTTTGCATACCTCAAGCAAAAAGTAAAAAATAAACCAACCCTTTCTACCCAATATATTTTCTCCACAGAGTGATTATCTTTAAAATAGTCTTTGTATATCATTATTATTATTATAATTTTAGTACATTTTGGCACAGATTTAATCTGAAATAACGGTGCTATTGCAAAGTGTTCACTAGAATAAAAATAATTCTGGATTAATATCTGATTTCTAGGCAAAGATTTAAAGGAGAATGTGCAGATTTTTGTTTTTTAGTTAAATGTATATTAACCAATTGTTTCAACTGTGTTAACAGTAGAGGACTGTTAAACTCATGACTATCACTCACTGACTGGTCACGATATTATTTTTGATAATGAGATGGCTATGATAATCACACCAGCCAGGACTTTGGAAAATTTTCTTTTCTGTATTTTTTTAAATGAACCTGCCCCTGTTACTCTAATTGTTCTGGTGACTTCTCTGTTTAGTTACAGATTTTCAGTAGATTGATATTATTTTTAGTGACCTAAGTGTACTGATGACTGTGACTTATAAAGACTGTAGTTCAGTTGGGTAACAAACATATTATCAAGTGTCAGAAAATGTCAATTCCAGTGTGCAGCTTTGCAGTGGCTTTGTAAAGAATTGGAGCTATCATCTACATGCCATCCTATCTCAAGGAATTAATCTTTAAATGATGTCATTAGGTTTAAGTATTAACTGTTTCAGCCCTCAGTTTCAATAACCAAGAGGACAGAATAAATTAAAAACACTGATATAACCAGGCAGTGAATTTCTCATGCTTCAGTCTGTGTATTTTCTGTGGATCTATTTTCCAGTGGCTAAGGCTGTCTCCTGTTTAGCTGAGAGCCTTGTTTATCTTAAATCTTTCCCACTCTTCTTCCTGGCCAGAGCTTTAATATGGGCAGAGAGAGCTTATTTGCACCACACTTTCAAGCTTGACCATGATTCTCTTTCTGGACAGTGATCTAGAGGAAGGGTGCTATTTCTGAACCTAGAGCTTAAGAGGTTTTACATGTTTCCACTCATCCTCCGGAACCCCTGCCATTCCACAAAAAAGAACTTGCTAGTACACAGAAGATGACGGGCATCTGAAGTGGAGCCATTTCAGCTGACATAACAGACTTGCAAACATGCCTCCCCATCAGCTACATCCCAGAGAAACCTGGATGAACCCAACTTGTATTAGCCAAATGTCAGAAGACCACAGATATGAAAATAATAATAAAAGATTGTTATTTTTAACCACCGAGTTTCCAGGTTTTCTGCTAACAGAACAAACACGCTCAATATTCCAGAGAGATTAAGATTTAATTATAAAGGTCAGAATTTTAAATATTTTAAAAGGAAATATAAGAAACATCTTTCTATCCTAGGGCAAACATTTTCAAACACGATTGAAAAAGCTCAACATATGCAAACTAACCGATGAATTCGATTACATTAAAAATAAGTTTTAGTACTCAGACTCTTCATAAAGAAGGTGAACTGTCAAGCCACAAGCAGTAGAAGCTGTTTTCAGTAGTACAGGCAACTACCAACAGGAGTGGTGATTAGAATACATAAAGATTCTTACAAATCAATAAGAAGGAGGCATTAATGGGCAGATGCCCTAAACAGGCATTTCCAGAAAGGAAAAGTGAAATATCTTGAAATGTATGAAAAAGTGCTCAGCCTGATAAATCATCATGGGAATACAGAGACAAACCACAAGGAAGTATAATTTACACACACAGCAGATAAGCCCAAATGGAACATTTTGACAATGCAAACAGGAACATTTATTCACTTCTGTTGAGACTGTGAATATTTCATTTTCAAAATGAACTGGAAAAAAATAAAAACATGATACCAGTAAATGTGAAAGTGTCTACCCAATGGTCCAACTATTCTCTGGGTATGAAACCTACAGTGACACTGATACATGTGTATTTGGAGAAATATTTGAAAAACTTAACAGCATTATTATTTGTAAGAAAGAAGAGGTGAATAACCCAAATACCCACAACCAGGAGAATGATCAGTGGTGTTGGCATCTATTTAAATAGAGTACTCTACAATAGTTAAAAATGAGCGGCAGATACACGATCTAACAGATAATGAGGGAATGTCATGTCAACAAAATGAATTGTTTCAGAAGACTGTATGCAATATTTTTCCAATTATACTAATATGAAAACTAAAGAGTGTTTTGTTCAGGCCTATTTACAAATAGTTAATTAAGCACACAAAAGGCAAGGACAGTAAACAAATTCAGGATATTCGTATAATTGGGTGGAAGATGGAGGAGAACTTGAGGACAAGCCCAAGACTACCAGCAACATCAATAATGTTCTGCTTCTTAAGCTGAATTATAGGTACATGTGTGCTCACTTTATTATTTGTTACACTCTAAATACAAAATAATTGATTCAGAAAAAATGTCCCCTCTAACATGTTTGTCAGATCCACACAGATTCCATTGTTTTTGCAAGGGTTAGAGAAACACTCATTAGTTTCACTTTCACACAGAGGTCCAGAAAAGCCAGGTCTGCAAACACACCTTTTAAACAACAAATTGAGGAGAGAGAAAAATTTAAAGCCAAATAATCATAGCATGGCAAATTGTTAGTCATCTGAAGTGGTGTTCAATTTCTCAAAACTGACATTATAAATATGCACATATCTAGATCCATCTAGATGCATGAACATGTATCCAGATTTGTGTTTTGTTTTTTGTTTTTATCTACCTGGAATTGTTGAGCCCATCTTTACAGTCACCGTAATTCTGACAAGGAAGGGAGAGGCACTCACTCATGGTAATTTCACAGTATTCACCCTTAAAACCTGAAAGGAGAGAAGAGATGGGTACAGATCAGCCATCTTCACCTTCGAGTGGGAAAATCAGAATCAGCAGTAAAGAGTCTGGAGAATATGCTCATAATGGAAGTTAACAAAAAAAAAAAAAAAAAGAAGAGGAAACACCTCATCTCTGGCTTCTCATACAACTCGATTTCACATCATGTATGAATAAAATTATGCTAGATTCTAATTAATGAGTTCAAATGAAAGAATCAAGGATGGAACGCTTTCCTAAATCTTCTGTGGACACAGAGTTGTTGCTAATGTTGCTGTTGTTTTAAGGACTTTGTGAGTTTTTGAACAGAAATAATTGAAATGATCTGGAAAGCAAATGAATTAATGGGATGACAAATCTTAAAGTAAAATTGAGCTTCAATGATCAAATTTATTCAAGGCGGTTAGCAGATGAGGCAAATTATTTAATTGCTTTTCATATCCAAGTGATTCAAAGAAAACAAGTTATTTTGATTCCGAGCTAAATAATCACTCATCCATTTAAACTCATGCCAGTTATATTTTTAAAAAACAAAGAATAAAAGTAAATTATACAGACTTATGAAAGAGGCAGCTGTAATTATTTCAATACATTTGTGTCAGAAAAAAATCAGCATATTTCTATCATAAATACATTACATATTTTAATATTTATGATGACTGTTGAAACAATTATTTCCATGGTTATATAGTAACTAGGTATAGCAGCATATTTATACTCATTTTTGTTGCTGATATTTTTTCTATACCAGTTAGAAAATATAAGAAGCAAGAGGATTTTCCTTTTTCTTATTTTTTCAGTGTTATAACTAAGCACCAAATCGTTGAAGTGACATTATAATGTGTATGTCTACTCAGATCTTTTAACTTGAGGAACATAATCACATTCAAGTTACTCTAAGAAAACTTTACTAATGGCCCATATGTAGATGGGTGTTGGAGCTAAGTCTCTGAATGGGAGGGTGGTCTAGCTCCCTATGAATGGCCGTCTTCCTCCCGTAGGATATTCTCATAGAGTTTCTCCTTCTTATTTTTTATGCAGATATCTCTTCATGTTTAAAGTTTCAAATCCTTTGTAATACTGACATGTGGATGGCAAGCACATCGTCCCTTGTCTCTAACTCTGTATCATGACCTTTTAGCTTCAGCACCTACTGCTGAGCAGAAAACTCTCTCCGCGTTTCCTCACTCCGATTTCCAAGCAAGAACCTGGGACTGGCTTGCTTTATCCTTTCACATCACTTATGCCACCAACCACTGCCATTCTCCGTGGCATCTGCTGTCAGGTCAAGATCCAAACCCACTTCCAGTTAGAGTTTGGGAAGTTGATACAAAGTCTTGTGAAATCCAGCTGCCTCGTTAGCAGAAGATAATGTCAAAACCTGAAATTACTTAATCCAAATGGAGACAAAGAAAGTACAGATACAAAAAGTAGAAAACCAATAGCAAGATGATTTATTTACAGCCATATAAAACAATATTTACATTAAATATGATTTAAAAACACTTCAATAAAAAGGCAGAAACAAACTAATACTGGGAGTAAAGGGGTGGGAAGGGATAGATTGGGGGTTTGAAATTTGCACCTCTTGGGAGTGATGGAAGTCTTAGGTATCTTGATTGTGGTGGTGACTTCATGGGTGTATACATCTATCAAAATTCATCAAATTTTACATCTGAAATATGTGTAGTTTACTGTACAGAAATTATACCACAATAAAATTGTTTAAAAATTTAAAAAAGAACATAAAAATAAAATTAAATAACAGAACCTACTACATGATATCTTAAAAAAAAATTCCCTTTAAATATGGAGACAATGATACGTTAAAAGTAGAAGGATGGGACACAGATGCCCCTTGAAACAGTAATGGGAAACCTGAGTGCTTATGTGACTGACAGACCAGGCAGTCTTCTGGCTGAGCATTGGGATTAATTTATCCTATTTTTTTCTTACTTAATTATCGAATCCTTCAAGTTAAACTCTGAAGTTGCATGCTTGTAATTTCATTCAGGCACTAGATATTGCATCCTCAGCATTAAGAGCAAATCTTGTTATTGGAAATGAGTCATTTCCAAGTGAATATGGGTCTCCTCATTTTAGGTGACCAAATTATTACCCCAATGGGCTTCAACACAATTCACCAATCATTGCTGTTATAAATTACAAATGTCATAGGACAGTTATAAATAACACAATAAGCTATAAGATCTCTTATTGTAGTTGATTTTTTTTACATGTTAAAGATTTAGAAACTTGGAGGTATTTCACATTTCTGACTTTTAGCACGACTAGCTTTCTCTGGGAGAAGGGCATTTTGACATTAAGTTGTATCTTAGAAATGTTTTTTCGAGGCACTGGAACTCGGGGATGCTGGCTAGCTGGAGGAGTGCCAGAGTGTCTCCCTGAGTTCAGCTGGGCTGATGAATCAGAACATTCAGGACCTGGGAACTGGGACAGCTCACAGGATGACCGTGTTTTTCCATGATTTTGCCTTACTCATTTAGTTTGACATTTCTGAGATGGAGCTTTGTCACCAACTAGCAACATATGTCAATGGTCTGCGGAAATGAGATTGCTGAAATGGAGCAGGCACTGGGAGGAAAAATAAAGTTGATGTGGATTGCACTTAAAATAAGCCAAAGTTTTGCTGAGAAAGTTTAAGTTTGGGGGATTTAAAGGAGCAAAATGTATACATACTTAGTCTCAAACTAAATTTTCCCTAGTCCTTGGTGTTAAAAGTTGATATATATTCATGTGACGGGTACATTTTTTGAATATATGCAGTGACAGCTAAAAGTCTGTCAAAACTCAAAGAACAGTGAATTAATTCTACACTGTTCCCCTGCTGTTTATCTCTATCCAGAACTATTCAGCAGACTCTATTTTATTAACTGCAATAGAGTTCTTCACACACAAAGAATGAGAAATTCTCAAAGTTTCTCTTGATCTTTTTCTTACAGTGTTTTGCCTATGATCGTCATAGCAGATGCACATGACTGGTTAATAAATAATATTTTAACATTGAAATTAGTTACTAAAACTACTGCTCCAATCCAGAAACTAAATCAATGTAGATTATAGGTATAATTTTTTAAAATCTCAGTATATTCTCATTTACAACAAATGTAGCTTCTTTGATACCTCATTCTCTGGAAGGGATGCAATAGAACAGCACACTAACAATAGATAAGTTTTCATAAAACCTTTTTTTCAAAAGCATTATATCATTCCGGGCTATATCTTGACAACTCCTACATTAGAAGTAATATCATTTGGAGTAATTAAAAATGAAGTAAATAGTGAAACACAAGGGTGTATCTTTTATGTATTCAAAAAAGGTAGTGTAGAACCATACATTTTAAAGTAAAAAAAAAAAAGGATTAAAATAATTTATCTTTAAAGCATTAGAAAGGCATTATTTTTATTTCCTCTTAGTTAAAATTTTAATTTCCCTAGACCTTAGATTTTAAAACTTTATGAAAACAAACAAACAAAAAAAGAGAACTTTCTCCTTTTGGCAGTTGGAAAATATTTAAAATTATTGTTTTCTTTTTATTTTAAAACAGTACAATACAAATATCAATATTTTCTTTAAAATTAGAGAAAAATTGCAGATTTAACTCTAAAAACGATGATATATAAAAAGATAGAACTAATGTTTTCAATAGGCTCTAATAAGCTTTTATTTTTACATGATTTGAAAGTAAGCGCTTAGAAAATGAGTATAAAAGCTATTATTTTTACATGTAATAAACATTTGACATGTTTTAAAGCTAATTGGCAACAACACATATTTTCCTTGAAGAATTTTCCCAGTATAAATTTCCACAGCTATTTAAACCTAATAGAGATACACTACTACATGAGCACATGTTTTTAATTGTCAGAAGGAGTAATTTTTAATTTAGACACACCATTCTAACAAGTGACACATTTATTTGGTGCTCAAAATGATGCACCTCAGGTAATCTGGCATTACCGTAATGACAGTATATATACGAAAGTAATAGCGTTTAAATGCAATTGCTCCCCTCCTCCTGTACTACAAATCTATCAGGCTTAGAATTCCCATTGTAAATCAATAGCACACATAAATGATCTGATGCTTCCCTTCACTACAACATGTTGCTTTCCACCTTTTAATCCTTTGTAAAGTTCATTTAAAGAAACTATTGGCTCCTTTCACCTTGGAGACATATGGATGAAGTGGTTGCATTGGGAAAATAAGTCCTTTGAATTAAATTAGAAGTATTTGATAGGTTGATGTTCTTGCCTATAAACTTAGAAATAATTCAAAGTAGAAAGATAACGCTTCTTAGAGAAGATTAGAAAAAAGATATATTTTAAGCATGCAATGCTTTTAGATCTCTCATATATACACACACATGCTAGTACAGAGACTGCCGTGTGCTCTACACACAGACTTTGGTGTGTATTTTGTCCAAAGTCACCTTTCCCCCTGTAACCCTTCTGTCATTTTTATACTCCATTTCTACCTGAAGTTGAACTCAGTTTATTTAACCTCTCCTTAATTAGCGCTTTCCCTTCACAGTATCCATTGAACATTACTCTTGATCACATACAGTACAAACAGAAAACACCAACTTTGATAAGAAATGGGATGTTTGGGAAACCTAACTGGGAAGGATACCAGGGAGTTTTCAGAACTGAGGAGTGTAAACAAAAAATACTGCAGACCACATCAGTAAACAAAGAAGGCTGAAGCCATCAAGTCATCAGCGGCTGCCCCACCCCCCAGGGAAGACAAGCCTGCAGCCCAGGTTCTGCAGCCACTCACAATGGTGCACCCTGAGGGGATTCAGAATAAGAAAGGACAGGATCCTGGCCCTAGATAGCTAGGTGCTTGTCAAAGGAATGAATTCAATGAGCCCAAATGTTTGCTTCCTCCCATAAATAGAAAAGCACTGAATTCTTTAACTTGAGATGCCTGGTTTTCTTTAGTTAACAAGTAATCTTTTAATGTTCCAACTACCTGGTCTTTGTTGTAAAACTCCTATATATCCTGGCTCTTCTCCTACCTCTTTGGAGCAGTCCCTCAGAGTGATCTGAGAGGCTGCCATCCTGGGCTCCAAGGGGTTGGAGTCCTCAGAAATGTCTGCCGAATAAAACATAACTTTCAATTTTTAGGTTGTGCATTTATTTCAGTTGACAAGAGAAAACTACAGGAGCTGCCAGGACAAGTTTGTTCACAACCCTTTCTCTCCTCCTGCACTTTGATCTCCATGTGAAGGAAGCACTGTGTTGCCTTCACCAACGGAAACACTGGCAGAAAGAGAAAGCTCTCGGCACCTATTCCAGGACGGGGCTCTGCGTGGCACTATCCCAGGCCCATGCTCACGCCTGGATCGGCCATAATTGCCAGAGGGCTGGGGTCTGCTATGTGTCTTAGCTTGAGTTCTTCCAAAATAAGAATTGAGATAAGTGATTTGCATACAAATTATTGAGATCCCAGGGATTATTGCAAGGCAGTGGGGGAAATACAAGAGGGCAGGGATTGGCTGAATGAGAAGGTTATGGCTGTAGGCAACTAAGGCTCCAGGCTGCTGGGACGTCTCTTAGGGATCACGTGCACCAGAACTCAGAGTTGTCACAGTCAGCAAGAAATCCGGGTACGCACCCTCAGATCCTCTTTGCTTGTGCGTGTCTCTGTCATAAATGGGAAAGCTCTTACAACATCGTATTTTATTGGTTAGTTAACTTATGTGCCTCTTCCTTGAACTTTAAAAGCTTTGAGAGCATGTTGTTGCCATGTTTAATTTCTCCAGGACCTGTCTCAAAACTTGACACATGGTAGGAAATCAATACATGTTTACTGAATCAGTTAATAAAGAATAAACCTAAAGAATTTAGATTTCTAGAACACTACCAACATGTCTTGCAAGATTGATGTGTGTTGTGTACAGAGAACAGTTTATTTAGAAAGGCAAAAAAGCATTATATGTACTATAAAATAAATGTTGAGATGTGTAAATTGATTGCACACTAAATCATCAAAGCTAACACCATTCGGGGTGCTGAAAATAATTCCCATTTGTTTCCAAGAATCCTATAAAATTACATTTATCTTTCTGTGCACTATTTTTATGTTTATTAAAACACTGATTTTTCAATCAAGTTGTTTAAATAAATAGGGTTATATATAAAAAAAACGTGTATTGAATTATTCCTGCTAAATGTTACTCTGCCTACTTATTTTCCACTAGAAGTTGTTCAATGTTCATAGAGACCAAATTAACTCACCTCAGTTCTAATCAGAAGGCAGAAGCATTGCCCTTACTTTCTTTTGCAAAACATGTTCACCGGAGTTCTGGTGTTTTACTCTGGAGTTGACCTTGCACCAAAATAGATCAGATTGTTTTGACTCTAAGCTTCAATCACACTAACCAAAGTATATTACCTGCTGAGCAATCGATTTGGCGTGAGTCAAAAAACCAGTTATTCCGTTCGCTGGTTCTTCAGGGTAAATTTTAATACCATTTATAATTCAGTTGTCTAGTAGTTAGTCACATCATTCTAGCTCTAGGATTTTATTTATACTCATATTTACATTATGATAAAATTTAGGGATTGACTAAAAATTGTGAACAGCATTTCAGAACTATGTCTATGCTAAACTCCCAGACTTTAAGCCTTCAGTCACTTTTACCAAGAACCTGCCATATTCTATTCATTTGAAAAACACCAGCAACTTGCAAAGAGTTCCAGTGCTGCTTCCAAACTCTAAAATGTTAAGACGTGGGATTCTTTGTGGTTTTAAATTTCAGTATTTTTAAAAATGGAATTAGATTAGAACATTTTCTTTAAAAAGTGACATAATGGCTTTGACAAAGACCTTATTTTAAATAACAGCTATTCAAGTAACTTAGGGCACAGTGTCTAAAACTTTCCATAGTCAACCTCTTTTGAAAACTCTAGGTTAGTGTTTTACAGGAATGTTGCAGACTTTAGTTTTGATCTGCTACAGAGGTTGAAAGGCTATATTAATTAAGTAAACCTTTTTAGAGTAGTTAAGAGATTTACAGTAACTCACTCCTACAATTTTTAAGTTTAAAAACGTATTTTCAATTTCAGATATATACATAGATATTCATGAAATCAAATAGTTTAGAAATGATATGCACTTCCAACATCTCTTTGTGCCAATTAACAACTGGAAAGGTATAAACACAGGGTTCACTGTGCCCACCTGTCACTCTACTCAAAGCACTGATTTGAGGAATCTTATTTCTCTAAAGTCTTGTGTAGAATGATGACGTTCCAAGAAAAAAATAATCAATTTTGCTCACACACTATGGTGAAATCTAAATTGTCCCCAAGATATTTTTTTAGGTGCTCATGAGGACAGGAATCTTATTACTAGTTGTTAGGTGGTGAGAAGCCTTTATGATATCTCTGAATTAATTTTTCCCTCATCCCACAACAGGAAAGGAATCTCGCTAGATTATATGTATATAGAATATATATATTAAATGAATTTAATTTATGAATTGAAGTATCAAAAATATTCTGATTTGAAAAAAATATCTATCTTACAGAAAATTATTTCTGATGAAAAAAGAGGAGGTTTTATTTAAATTGAGGAAATATTCTACTGCCTCCCAATAAATATTTATTGATTACTTATTTTCTGAGAATATAGTAGCAGGGTAAGTAAAGCACCATGGAATAATTCTGCTGAATAAATCAGCTCTTCTGCTGCTATTGAATTTTTTTTTGCAAAATTTCATTCTCAATCTTTATTAAAAGGAAAAGTATTCTATTATCTACTTCATAATTACTGGAGTTTCAGGGCATCAGCGCTCCCCTCACATTTTATGCTCACTCTGTTTCCTCCCTCATTCCTGAAAACATCTATTAGTATGCTCTGTATGCCCCTGTTACATACTCTATAAATCCCATGTCATTTTTACAAAAAACAATGACTAATGGCTTTTCAAATTCTATTTCTAATCCCTCAGAAAGCCCAGAAGTTTCTGTCCTGTACACAAGTTCACGGACCTGCCTTTGTATCATTATAACCGATTACCTTAAATCCTCAGGAAGTTTTAGAATTTAGAATCAAAGGGAAATTTCTTTGATTAAGATAACTAGTTAACAGATGCAGTCTACATCGGCCTTCTTGGACAGAAGGCTACACAAGCATTGCCCCTATCTTTAAAGGACCCTGTTCTAGTAGAGCCAGTACGAGGAAAGAGACATGAGCCCATAAGCTTATCATTAGAAAACAAATAGACCTCCAAACACAATGTGGTTTTTATATTATGCTTCTGACACATTCCAGTCATGCTGGAACCCTACCACATGCCAGTTGCATGGCAGAAGCATTCCTGCTGAAGATGGCAGTAGCTCGAACATGGCCAGCGGAGCAGGAGCAGTAAACATTTCCTCTCACTTCATCTGAATTACCTAGACCTCTCTTAGTTACATCTGAAGAGATCCCAATCAACTGTCTTTAGTGATATTCAATTAAATTACTGGTGGATATGACCCAGAAAGCCAGACTCAGCCTGGCTTCCTGTGTGTCTGGGGATCAGGGGCTCCTTTGAGCTGCCCAGCCTCTGACATGGGCTCTCTCCTACAGTACACAGTAGCAGCTGGAGTCACACGATACTAGGTTAGCAATCTACACAGAAAGAAGTGATGTGTCTAGATGAGTCCAGCGGAAAAGATACAGTGAAGCATTTGATTACCATAGATTACACCTATGCCCGTTTCTTTTTTTTTTTTTCCTTTAGTTCATAATGCTTTATTCTTAAAAACAATATTATAAAATCTGGTGAAAAATAGCCTCTATTAGTATCATCATTATCACGAGATATTTTCTATTCTTCTTCTAGTTATTATCATTATTAGATTATTTTCTATATTTTATTATATTATTTCTACTTTTCTCAAACTTTCCTAATAAGAGAGTTATAGTGAACAGGAGAAGTAAATATCGAGGTGCAAAGACAGGAAGCAGGGTTGACTGTGTGCCTGGGGTAACAGATCTTTCCAGGTTGCCCATTTCAGCACCTGAAACTCACCAAATTATGGTGATCTTCCAGGATAAGTGACTTGATTGTGAATCTCACTAATACAGCTTAAGAAAACGCATTGTGAAGATGAAAAATACCCAAACTTTATCACCCAGGATCACTCTCTGATGGACTAATATTTTGTGAGATTTTATGCCATTTTTTACCCTTTTCTGTGAGTGAGAGGGGGAATAGATGGCTAGATTTTAAAAAATATTTTTCTTGTGAAATATTGCAAACATAAGATGTGAGAGTATAGAATGTAACATAATCCTACCATAAAGCTGTACAAACCTTGACTTACGTCACACTCGCTATTATCTGTGTAACTGGAGTCCCTTTCCTGGGAACACCTATGCCCATTCCTAAGTGCTGTTGTGAGCACCATGGACAAGATTATTCAGGGAAGACAAACTGTCAACAAAGACTAAGAGAGGATTTCCGAAAGAAAGAAAGAAAACAAAACAGAGCCAAAGCTACAAAGTCTCACCTTTCGCCCTTTCCTCCATGCTGTTTACCTTAACTTTTTAGATAATTTCCCTTGTTTGTTTATATTACCTGAATTTGGCGTCAGATAGTCGCCTGTATATAACTTTTCTCTCACCCCTTCTTAAGAAGCCACCAGCCTGCAGGGACAAAACCAAACAAACCAAAAAAAATAAAATAAAATAAAATAAAATAAAATAAAATAAAATAAAATAAAATAAAATAAAATAAAATAAAATAAAATAAAACAAAACATTAAAACAAATATAAACTCTTACCTTCTCTACAAACACAAGAATGACTTCCATCTACCAAAGCCAAGCACGTTGAGTTGTTTTGGCAAGGATCACTGAGTGGATCGCAGGGGTTATGGTGCTGATGGCAGAATTTTCCAGTATAGAAGGGTGGGCAGAGGCACACAAATTGTCCAGGGATGGAAGATTCATGACAAAGAGCTCCATTCATGCACGGGTCAGAGTCACATTCATTTATTTCTTCACTACAGTTTTGTCCAGTCCATCCAGGTGGACATTCACAGCTGAAATAAAATTTTTAGAAATATGAACTATTCTGTTTCAAATATGTTCTTCACATTTTCAGTGTAATTATTCCACGGATGTATGTATGATATTTTCTCATTTATATAAAGATTAATAAACTATACATATTTTAAAAATATTATTTGCCTAATTTTCCGAGACAACTTAATGTATATTTTGGCCAAACTGACAGCATTGGCTGAAATAAGATTTAAGAAATATTTGGTAAACTTTTCACATAGTTAGGCCGCTGAGACATATCTGAGATCAACATTGCTACTGATTACAAATTTTAGCAATTATTGAGCTGAATTACCAGGTGAGAATATTTCCTCAATCATCTGTTTTATGTAAATTAATTTTTGCAGATGGGATCATTGTTTATAAGCCCGAGATGATATTTAATTCAATGTCTTTAACAACATGTGATTCTCAAAATCACCAGAGTACATGTAAAAAGGAGCTCCTTTATGTTAAGCAGCTGTTTTTCTTTCAGTTTTTGTCTGCTTTAAAACATCTTTTCTATTAATATTTGAATAATGTAGAAAGTGGGAGAGAAAGCAAAAAAATAAAAAGTAAAGCAATTGGATGCTGTCTGTACATCACAGACTGCAGCTCAATCTAACCCTCAGCCATCCAGCATCCGTCATTCTCTTGACATTTTTGACTTCAGAGAGCACTTTACCCAAATATTTTCCATCGAATTGGGCTAGTTTTGCTCTTAAGAGCAGGAGAATTTTAGCAGGGCAGGAAAAAAGGGTTTTCCTCATACAGCATTATTCAAATAAGGGAAATGGACAGGTGATAACGCAACCTGAGTATTGTGACCATTGTCGATCAGCTGGGCGAGTGAAGGCAATGTTATGGCTTGGGTAGGTTCAGAGAGAGAGTCTGTGTCAGCCTTTGGCAAGCAGAGCTCAGGATGGTGAGTAATGCACTGCTGCGCAAGCAACACAACGTGAACAAAGCACGGGAGATATTAGAAGAATTATTTTTGGAAATAATTTGTTACCCTATTTATGTCTAAATAAAATATGCATCTCAGCAATGAGTATTCCTTCGGTTTCTAGTGGTACTTTTCATTTGTCAAGTCACATCATATTTTATAACTGTCAAATATATTATCCAATTTGATACTTTAACTTTGAAATAAGTAGAAGAGCTATTCTTAGCCTCACTTCACTAATAAATTAGATATTTAAGATAACTTTAAAAATATTACATTGTCAAAAGATCTAACTTGTTCATGATAAGCAATATCTTGCTTCAAACAAAAGAAAAGGAAAGGAGGGAGGAAGGCAGAAAGAAAGAAAGAAGAAAGGAAGGAAAGGAGAGAAAGAAAGAAAGAGAAAAGGAAATTGCCTCATTTGCAGTGTGAAAGAGCTGGGAACACCAAGACCCTTCTGTGTTAATAAACACACAGAGAGAGAATACCAACACAGTGAGCAGGGAGTTTCAACTGGGAGTTGAAACTGAATTCTAAGTAGAAATAGTTGCCATTGAAACAAATACTAAAATAAATAGTGGGTAAGATGATTTTAGGCAAGATTGACTAATGATGTATTTATTAGTTCAATAAAATTAAGCCCAGTATAAAAAAAAATATAACAACTGGATTCTACAGCTCATTTTTTTTTTTTAAATTTGGTAATGTGCAGAAAAATTGCTACTATGCAAATTGAATATTTCTTTGTAAGCTCTTTTCGCACAAAGGCCAACTTACAACTGAAATAATTCGCAGCTTTGAAATATGAAAATCTATTTTGAATATATTTCCCTTAAGAACGAGTAAAAAGACTTGACATTTTAATTTTTTTCCTAAAAAAAGTAATGACATTATTTTGGTGCCTATCCATCCTCGTGTGCCTAGACAGTCCTGGCTGAGGCCTATTGATTTAGTATAATTATTTACAGGGTACCTTTTTATAATAGAAAAGAACAAATCTGACTCCATATGAGATCTGGACATAATGTATGTTGAAAATATTATAAATATTGATTAATATAAGATCTTTGGCTAAAATCCATTGACTTAACTGAATTCTTTCATTTGGGAAATTGAGGGCTAGAAAGCTTAATGAAATTGATAATCTCAGAGAAATGCTGTAAAGATTAAACGAGATAATGAATAAAAAGTGTATAAAAGCCTAAATCAACAATGCCTAGCAACCCACAGTGGTTACTAGGTGCTATCTCAGAATTTTAAAGATCATTTGTTACCCCATTTATGCCTAAATGTAGTATATATCTCAATAATGAGTACGGCTTCAATTTCTAGTGGTAATTTTCACTTGTCCAATCACATCATATTTTAAAACTTTAAAACTGTCAAGTATATTATCCAAGTTGACACTTCCAAAACAACTTTGAAATAAGTAGCGGTGCTGTTCTTACTCTCACTTTGCAAATGAGATAGCTAGGAGTACAAAGGAGACAAGTGATTTATCCAGAGTCATGTGGTTAGCAAACTTGAGCTCTGAAACCCGGGCTTCCTCATCCCAGTTTCCCTTTTTTTTTTGCAGGTTTCAAATCCAATATAAGACCATTTAATGTTTTATGAAAAAAAATGTTAAAGTTAGGTATAACCAAATCCCAATAAAATAGCTTCAGTGTATTTACTTTACTTGAAATGATTTTTAAGGGAAATACACACAAATGCACACTATTTGTTTTTCTTTTTCTCGTATTCTTTCACAGGTAGGTAAATGCAACTTGAATATTTTAAAAGCTTTCTTTGTGAATAACCTACAATGCTTGAATACTCAGCACATGCACTGAAGGGTTTTTTTTTGTTTTGTTTTGTTTTGTTTTGTTTTTTTTTGTCTCAAATAACAGGTGGCCAATATTTCATGAGGGATCCTTACAAGGATCAGGTCCCCAGAAAGCATCTGGCCACCCATATGTCAGCAGGACCGATGAGTCCAAGGCCTGTGGAGATGAACAGATATTTTGTGGGAAATAAGGTTCCAAGAAACAGAGTCCCTATGAGTAGCTGAAAATCAGGTCTACACATTTATATATTTGAACTTGCTTTAGTACATGTAAGAGAAGCTAGTCCTTGATGGATGGAAAAACATATTTTATGTGAAAGCTTCAATCTGGTTTCTAGGTGTGCCATGAAATAATTTCAGGATTCAGTGTGATCTGGCAGGGATTTCCAAACTCACAGCAAGAGGCAGAGTCTTTATGGATTAAAAAAATAAGCAAGCAAAAACACATACTCTGTGACTTTTCAAGTATAAAATTTCCAGGAGTAAATACTTGAAAACTAATTTAGTGTGTACTTAAAAGTAGATTAATGTATTTTAATTTGCTGTCTTCTCTAGAGAGAGAACCAAAAATCCACTGGCATAAAATACATTAAATTCCTTGTAAGTAAGAACATTACAATTCTTAAATGTTGATTTAAGTTACCAATGCTAATAATAGAAAATAGAGTAGCATTGTTGTTATAAAAAAGGGCAAAAAGACTATTCATTATAGAAATTCATTGATTTAAAAAGTTTTAGTAGATTCCAATTTCTGAATGCTAATCATTCTATATGCTTATCTTACCATAAATATTGATATGCAGTGACCAAATATTGTTCAGCAATATTTAGCTATTTGAACATGTTTTGTATATTAGATATTTGCTATAATCTTATAAATACAAATCTAATGTACATAATTCAAAAGAAACTTTTCTTGTAAACTAGATCACTTACTGTTTGTTATAGCCATTACTTATGTGCAAAATAAAATTCCAACCAAAACTAGCTGGTGAAAAAGAAATGATAAGACTGAATGATATAAATAGTATTCTTTCTTTAATGTCTTAAAAATTGAGGGCATACAAAAAGGAAGAAATAAAAAATATGGGTTATTCAAAAAATATATATATATGGGTTATTCAACTAAGTCTTTCATTCTTTATTTCATTGTTATATCCATTCACCTATTTGTTCATTTATTTCGCTATAGCATCAGGTGTGCCATCAACAAAACTATATTAATTATGAATCTTAAGATGGTTGCTACGAACCACTGCCATCATCTTGGGACAAAAAAAGTGGGAGACCATTTAGCTCATTCAGACTGGTATAATTTATTTCAAAATAACTATTTACTTTATTAGCAAACATTAAGTGTGGAAAACAGGATAAACATTACTCTGAATAACAGCATGAAAATGCTAGGATGTAAAAATTTATAAATGAGACAGGCTGGGACTTGCGACCTGGGACCCCTTTACTGGAGTGCTTGCACCTGGAAAAATATTTCCTCAAGCAACAACAACAACAAAACAAACTATAAGCAACAAAAATTAACTGCATGCAAGCTCAGTGGGGGACAAATTATGAATAATAAGATACAAAAAGACCCAAACCAACTACCACTTCTGAACTGTCAGGGCACTGAGCATTATTCCTGCCGCCAAGCGGGTGGACAGACCATCTAAGCCAGCCCCTCCCTGGCCTGACCCACCCATCCACACCTTCATTCACCCCATTTAAGGACAAACTCGTCTCCTCTCAGGGAGTGAGCAAGGGCAACTCTTACTTGTTTTAGTTCCCTCGTGCTGTAGCGTGTGTCCTGATAAAGCTTTGCCTGAATTCCCTGTCTGGCTTTAAAAAAAAAAAAAATGTTTTTTCCTGGATCAGACTCATAATTAGGTAAAATATACATGAACTATGCATCCTGGAAAAATAAAAGGCACCTCATCACCTCATAGGCAAAGGATTGATACAATAAGCCACCCACAGGAAGCCCTAGCACGCATCCTACCCCAGAAAAAGTTCCAAGACTTCCCAATATTGGAGCCACATTATTTGGACGAGCCTTTGCAAGGCTAGAAGAAGATACAGTTATTTGCTGCAGTAAAACTTATTGCATCAGTTATTTTTCCTAGAAAACACATAGCAATAGAAACTGGTGCTTCTGGAACCTGGTCCAATACACCAAAAAGAACTGTAACTCCTCCGGAGACAGACATTCCTGCTACAAACATCAATTTTGCTCCAGTAGGTACAAGATGTTTTCTAAACGCCAAAGATTCCAGGAAGTCAAACAAAGTGTAGCATCCAAAGATCATACCAATAACTGTATTGTTGGCTTCTATCTTTTCAGCCTCCTTGGGGAAAAAGGGTCCAAGGACAGAATAGCATATCATGGAACTAAGTTAATGGAAGCTGCTGACATCAGTACAAAGCTGTTCTCTTGAAAGTCACCTGAGTGCCTCCCTTGCACTTCCTGGATGGCCATCACCTCTTAACGTGCAAGACTGGGGCAGGTCCTCAGAGCATGTAGCACCCTGCTGTCATTAAGTTGCCAAAAACCAGAAGCCATTTTTTAGATGTGGCACTTTATCATTGAGTAGTCCCAGTGGCGGTGAGGAAATGATGCAGGATAGCACCAAAACCAGGAATACCCGTCTCACACATCCAGCTGGTAACTTAAACTTCTCCAAAACAAAAAGGGGCAGCATAGGGTCAAGGAAGCCAAAACACGAGCTGAGTGAGGTGATGATGAAGGATGTAAAGTCACCTTGGGTAAAGTGATGAATTTCCAAAATGAGCGTTTCCCTATTGTTTAACACTTTAAAACTCAGCATCTATCAATTGAGAAGGGTTTATTCCAAGTGCACCATCTGATTTTCTTAATTTTCTCACATTTACCATTTTAACATTTTTACGAGCCTTGAGACCTGCCGTGGACCTGATAAATTCTTGCCAAAAATTCAGAGAGACTTTCACTTGGTTTTGGCTGGATTTCTTTAATTTTGTTAAACCCAGCCTGCTGGCGGTTTGCATTTAGATCCCCTATGGGATAGTGGTGTAGGGGAAACCGTCCCGTGCCAGGAGTGGCTCCTGGTCCAAACTGCGTGCCCTGTCAGGTGTTAGGTGATGACACCAGACCAGGCCCCTGTGCCCCAGGAACTAACACAGGATTTTCTAATTGATTCCCATAAGGAGGGGGAGCCAGTCCAACCACTTCCTGAGCCCCCGTGTCCAGAATTAGGGCTGGCTGTACAGAAAAGGGAGGCAGAGAAGGGGGTGGATACATTGGCAGAGCGACCAGAGTGGCTGGGACAGCCGGCTCAGCTGGAGGAGTTAAGGTTTGAAGAAGTGCATCCTAACTCTCATTGCCTTCCTTTACTTATTTTCCCTGATGTCATAGCACAAATGGGTTTCATCATTCTTTCCCCCTATTTTACAGAATGTCTATAGTTGCAGGATTGTATGGAGCCGTTTAAAGGCCACCATTCCTCAGCATTGTATTCTAAAACTATAAATGACAACTTATCCCCTCTATTTTGCCTTGGCACCAACCAACCGGGCTGAATCCTGGGCTGAGGTTTTTGTTGATTTTAGGAACCAAGTGGAAACTTTCCATTCTCCCTGGGAATGTCCCACTCTTGGACAAGAATAGACAGGGTTTTGTTTGTTTCTGTTGCTTTCCTTATTTGGCATCAGTAAAAGTTTTAAATATCACAAAAATGACTTGGCTATCAATGAGAAATGGTACCAAAACAAAATGAAATGAAAAACCAAAGAACAAAAAGAAAACCCTAAATAAATGTTCAGGTTTGGTCTTGGGGTTTTACATACACCAATGACACAGGGGACCAAAAACGATGTAATCAACACAGCAAGGGTGGCAGTATACGGAGATAACTCTGCATAAACCCCTTGTGGAGATCCAAACAGGTACTCTGGCCACAGATTGTTAATCTTTCTTAGGCGTGGGTTCACAGCTGTAATCAGACCACTTATCCAAAATGTGCATCATAGGACTTTCTTTAGGGATAGCTGAAACATTTCCCATTTTTAAGACAAATACAAGACAAACAAAATGCAAATGGTATACACATAAAACACAAACAGCACACACAAATACTAGCATCTAAAGAAACAAACGAATTGGCTAACAAATTGGGTAGAAGTCCAACAACTATTTCTTATCTCCAACAGGGTAGCGCACTCAAATACAAAAAAAAAAAAAAAAAAAAGAAGAAGAAGAAGAAGGAGAGAAAAAAAGAGAAGAAGAAGGAAAAAAAAGCCTATTCTGGAATTCTGGACAAAAAAGCCCTACGTGGAGACGGATAAAGTTTCTGACTGTACACAATGGAGCAACCTACCCTTCTGTATGGAGCCCATCAGCTCCCAGATGTCAATTTCTTGCTCCAGCTGCCAAGTTCTGGGGCAGCCAGTGCTGTGTAGGGGAATTTTGAAGGGAAGATCCTCAGGACATGTGGTTTTGGAAGCTGTTAGAGCCTTACCTAAAAATTCCCCAACAGGAGCCAGCTGGCCATGAGCAGCAAGGCTCCAGGTTGGCTTCACCAAAATCTGTTACCAAGTTCAAACTCACTCTGCTCGCTGCAGGACAGACCAATAAATCGAAAGATGAGGTGTTGGGGCAAGGAATAATGACTTTATTCGGAAAGCAGACAGACTGAGAAGATGGTAGACTAATGTCCTAGAGAACCATCTTCCCCAAGTCAGAATTCAGGTTCCTTTTATACTAAAAAGAGGAGGGTTTGTGGTTGGTTGTTGCAAACTTCTTGGTGTCAGAATCCTTTGTTCTTGCAGCTGGACACCTAGGTCAGGTCATGATGATGTTCCTGTAAACCTCTAACAAGACAATGCTATTCTCTGTTCTACAAACTTCTATCTCAATATGAATGGGAAAGTGTTACACCCTTAAAGGTCAGAGCCTTGAGAATGGGCTCTCCTGTCTATTTCAGGCTCTAGGCAACATTCTTTTACAAAAGGTGCAGATCCAACATGACTGAGCACTGGAAACAGAGCCCAGGGTTAGAGCTAAAGGAACAGATCTTGTTCTTCCCTGTTACACTTGGACAATGATTATTACACGCTAATGAGGCCGAGTGGGTAATGGGTAGGACTCGGTGGATTTTAGCTTCAGTGTTGCAGAGAAAATGGTGCTATCAGGTGAGATAGGGAAGGATAGCTATGGGAGCGGGAGAGGAGGAGAGGGTACTGATGCTTACTACACAGTAACTTACATTAATTGCTTGATTTAAGGTACTGTTTTATATGTAAGAAATTCCAACAGTGGGACTCTGGAAAAATGAAGCTTGTAATACAAATTCAAGGGCCAATTTAGCAAGTATTGCCAGAATAATTTAGCATCAATTAAGTTCAACATTGGCCTTTTTACTGAAATACAAATTTAATTTATTAATAATACAAAATTAGCCAATCTCTTGTGTGATATATTCTTCAATATTTTATGGAATCTTTGAATGAGAAAGAATAAGTAGAAAATAATTCTTCTAGTTTGATCACCTGACAAGCACTTGATTGATAGACAACAAATCTTTTCAATTTTATTTTTATTTTTTTGAGAGTGAAGGTTAGAATACTGAGTACATATTCTAAATGAATTTAAGAATTTCTGTTTTAATATTAATAGGAAAAGATCTTTTCTATCCAGTCTATCAAGTCTATCCAGTCTAATAAGTTTATCAAGTCACTTGAATGAGAGATGTATACTTTATAATGTGGGACACAGACTATTTATCTTTTATAAATAGAGTATATACATAATACTAGATAATACATTTATCTATACTGGAAGAATTTTCTATATTTTTAAGCAATGTTCATTTTGATGTAAATGAACTATTTGGATATTTCCTTGGTATAATTCTATTTAAATTATCTACATGTTTCTAGTATTCTACATGATCTCATCTCCTGTATAAGAAGACAATTGATCAATAGCGGTTTTCACAATTGTTGAATTCAAGATGCTCTCAGCAGCTCGGAAAAACAACTCCAAGCTTGTTCAAGATTCAGAGCATCTTCATCTCAGAACAAGAAGCTGAAGTACCAGCCAAGCAGAGGCAGAAGCTGCCTTGGCTCGAACCTCCAGGACACTCACACTCAGAACCAGAAGAAGTAACTCTGATGGAACTCATACTGTATTTGGAAGAAAACCCCAGTTTACATCCTTAAATCTGGGAATAGAAAACCAGAGCCAGCCATGGGTCAGACACAAAGAGCAGCTGCCCATTTTTTCCATTGTCATTACAACATAGAAACCTTAAGAACAGAGCATTTGCCACTGAGACAAATGATCAGATGGTAGTAGGTTTCTTTTTTTAGAGCTACAGTGAGCACAAGAAATTAATCTTGAAAATGACTAACACTAATTCGAATAAGGTAAAATAAAATACATATAAAAGTGCTGACTACAAGACTAAAGGCTGCCATCCTGTGAGTTTACCTATTGATTCAGGAATATGGCTAATGCTATAAACATGGCTCACAGGGACACTTATATGAATCAACTTAAACCATAACCTCAGTTTACATTTAAAATGTGTAAATTTTTATATTTTATGTTTCATTTTTGATGGTGTTTGTATATGTGTGTGTGTGTGCAAGTGTGTGTATAAACACAGAAAATTGATGATCTGTCAGTTTTCCTGAGCAAATAAGCATTATTTCTGGCACTGTTTTTTTTCTTTTTCCCAAAATAAATCCTTTAGACAAGTCAATGAAAGTCTGCTTTTAAATACAATTTCCTACATATTTAGATAAATTTGTACTTGTACATTTTTACTTCCTAAAATTTAAGTATATGTATGCATGTGTAATCAAATACATAATAGTTATCAACTATACACACACAATTATGTTCAAATTGTACTCAAATAACACCTGAAAAATACACACACAGTCTTTTAAATACAGTTTGGGAATAAAAACTCTAGATGTATATAAGTAAGTTTTTCTTTCAAGTACCATTTGAGTAGGAGGTGGACATTTAGAAGACAAAACAGGATACAGTGTGTTAGTTAAAAGAGCTAAAGTCCTGAGAGATGGAGCTTAAACAAATTTGAGAATATTTTGTAAAATCATCCCTAGATGTGCACATGTCAGAAGTTTTACAGGGAGACACATTTTCAACTCCAAATTGAATAAACATCAGACTTTAAGTCTCAGAAAAGAAATCAACAGAGCAACCAAAGGCAAAACACTTCTGTACATTTAGAAAATGTACAGAAGGAAGTAGGAAATGAATAAATCTTTGGTTTGTTGTTGGGACTAGCATTATAATAAATGCTATATCTGTTATCTCATACACACACACACATATTCTATATAATCTCCATAGTATTATGTATCAGCAATATATACTCTAATTGCCAATCATATGCTCCTAGTTCTAGGCTGTACACATACAATGCAATTAATTATGAACAGCAGTACAATTGGGGTTAGCCAATGACAAAAATATATATGAAAATTAACCTACTTAAGAAAACAGCTAAGTATTTAGAGCTATAGAAATCATTATGGACCTACGATTCCATTAAAATATAAGGTTGTAGAATATTTCCTTTTCAAAGAATCTAGAAAGCACCCATATTTATTTATTCTTAAAGGAAGTGAGAGATTATAAAAAGAAATAAGAGCAGCAGAGATGGGGAAGAGAGAAAAAAGGAGAAGAAAAAAAGGAGGTGGAGAAATCTCTTCTAAGGGATGTCACTCGAGGGTCTCTGTGTCACAGGGGTTATGTGCAAAGTGTTTATACCTACGATCCTATTTCCTTCCTGAAATTCTGTAGTCAATCCTTCGGAGCTTGGAGAATTTGATGGTCCATGCTAACTAGAGAAGTAATACAAGAATCATCACAGCAAACCATGGAAAAAAGAAATCAAAAGCTAAGAGAAACGAGCATGCGAAAAGATGTATTTTACATAAAGTCACACAAAAGTGACCATGTTCTGCAGGAGGACCTGGAGACCATCCTTCTTATTAAAGTGATAAGACATATGGTTTTTAGAGGTGCATCAACTTCATGAGAAGCTTAGTGTTGGCTATTCCCGGGAGGCCAGGCCTGATTATAGAGGATCATACTACCAAAATTAACTACTTGTAAGTATCAGGGATGATAGGATTCTGGGATTTAAAAAGACCAGGGGGCGGCACATAACCATCAGAGAAAGCAGGGTACGATTATAATGATCCCCAAGGTTAGAGAGGCAGTCTGGGGGTGCAGATCCTCAGAGAACTATGGAGACACTTAATAGAACACGTTGTCTCCAGGCGCAGGATAGATCAGATAAATTAAGAATGGATAATTGGTTTCCCTTGACCAGTTTCCAGAACCCAAATCCACTGATTGAAGGAGAGGCCAGGTGCCCAGGAAAAAACACCCTACAAGATACTGTAATGATTCCACTAAGAAGACCTATGGCCATTTACTTTTGTAACTACATTTAAGAGAAAGAATGACAAACATTTCCAAAATGTTGGGCTTGAGTTCAATTTGTCCTTGACATCTAGGTTTCTGAAGCTTCAGTGTCTTGGTGCTAGAAGAGGGGCATGCAGAGGCAAGGTAATAAATGCACCTGGCTCAGGAGTAGCTCACTATGGGTCCACTGGTTCCTGTTGTCATTTTCCGAGTCCCTGCAGATATATTTGAAATGGGCTAACATTTTACTTGGTAGATCTTCACATCATTTCTCTACTTGGTGGTTAGAACTATAGAGAATGAAAACTGGAAGCCTTCGAACCTATCTCTTCACTTAAACTCCCACCCTCTGGCCAGTACTGTAAATTAAAAATAACATAGCACTCTGGATAAGAAACAGAGATGGTACCAACCTTCAAGATAAAAGGAGGGTCCACTATCATTTCTCCACTCTGTTCACCAGATCCCTACCAAAAACCCCACATCACCTTGAAGATGGCCATGAACTATTCAAGGTCAACCAAGTAATAGCTGGATTGCTGCTGTTGTAACAGATGAAGTACTTTTTTTTTTTTAATTGAAGTATAGTCAGTTTCAATGTGTCAGTTTCTGGTGCTCAGCATAATGTCCCTGTCATGCATAGATACAGATATATTCATTTTAATATTCTTTTTCATTAAAGGTTATTACAAACTTGATTCCAATAGTATCACAATGTTCATATATATGTACTTCTGTATACTTGGAGAAATTTTAGAAGCTTGCAAAAAGTAGTAAGACATGTGGAATGAAACATAGAAGTTCAGATATTCTGATTGCAAATGCTTTATTATAGCAGCTGTGTAAACGTTAGAAGGTTATTTCTCAGAGTCTCAGTTCCCTAAAAATGGGGACAATAAAATATCTTTCTCAAGTAGAGACTAAGTTAGCTGCTACTTACAAAATATTTAGAGAAGTACCTGGAATTTAGTGGGCACTTTGATTAAGGCTATTATTATTAATTATGGAAGTACTGAGTAGTTAGTGGGTTGAGTAGGAGATGGAAATTTTTTTTCTTAATCTAATGGTGTACCAGTAGCTTTTTCACTTAGAGCATACAATATTCTTAGAATCAAACAACTTTTTTCCAGTGCTTTGCTTTTCCGCCTAATTTCAAATCCTACTTTTTTTTTTTTTTTTTCTGTAGCATGGGGTAGCAACCCATTTTTTTTTATTGCTTTATTTGTCTTTTACATACTAAGATCTGTCTATGCATGGTGTTTGCCCACAAAGAAGGTGAATGCATTCACTTTGGATCCCCTCAATGAGGCACTTATGCTGTTGTCCAGCTCAGCCTCCAGGGGAAGGTCCCATTCTTTTGGGCTTTCCTGCTGTTCTCTCTCCATCAGATCTTTTCTCTCCTCATCTGATCCTTCATTTCCCTTGTAATTCATTCAGTGCCCAAATAATTAATATGCTTTTCTTAACAATAAATGAAATAAAGTTTTTGTCCTTTTCCAACACATTTCCACTTTAATAAAATCTTTCAGTGTCTCCATTGAAAGGTGGTCTCCACATCTGTTGTCAAAGCCAGTCAACATGTAAATGTTTTTAAGGATAACAGCTGTCTCTGTACAGGTATTACGTCCATTTTAACTGAAATAAATGGATCCTCTAATATTTATGAAAATCTCAGTTTACTGTTGTTCCGTTTTCATTATATCTATAAAGTTTTTATGAATAGAGAACACAAATATATTGGAATTTTTGAATGATTGCTTGTTTTCCCTATTTTTATACAGAAATCTATAAAACATGTTGAGTCTGATTTAATGCCATTTATTATATTCATCTTTAATCCTATATCCTCCTAAGCTCAAAACATCTAACCCAATTTTCCTATGCCAAAGTCTTTTTATTTTCCATTTCAGATTATAGATACTGTATCTAGAACTGGGAAAGCCTGCAGATATTATCAGTTAACCACATAGCGCCCATTCTCCTTTGCCTGTTTCTTTATATATCTCATTTTATTCAGGTATCTACCCATTCTTCTGCATATCATGTGCTAAACGGGAAACTGACTCTGTGCTGATACCCCGTGGCTTGGGTGAGTCTGATCGCTCTAAGACAGTGAATTTCAACTTTGGCTGCACATTAGAACCACCCACTAGCTTTTGAAAATTCTGAAGCTCAGATTGCACCCAGGATCTATCAATTTCAATCTCTCAGCTTGGGATGCGGGTCTTAGTTCCAGTGTACAGACATGTTTACTCATCTCCTGATGAGATGTTTAGGAACACAGACTCAACTAATTAGCATTGATTCAGTGTGAACATTTGACACAATGCATGTTAATGAGTTGTGACATTTGCTGAGGTCTTGTGAGAAATATGATTTCTCAGCCTAATGAAGCAACCTCCAGAAGGAATGCTCTCTGTCCCTTTCAATGATGCCATGGGATATACATGTGGAGCCAGGATGTTTTATATCACTTTGCACCTTGAAGGAGTAGTTTACCAATAGAGTCAGAACACAGATCCCCCAAAGGGATCTCAGACAAATGAGGTCATTTCCTACTTCCATGGCTCACTTTATCTCTGGACTTCTAGTTAAATGAGCTGGTGATTTTGTTATCAACTAAACCTGTTTGAACCATACTTTCAGATATTTACAGTTGAATTAATGTAATTATCTGCATCTATATTTGTACCTATAAAATTATGTTTTTCTGGGAAATAAAGAAATATTTAAAACCATCTTGAAATTTTATTGTGAAATTTCAATTCATAGTAACATTTCATTTGTGTGTGTTTGATTAGATTCATTAACTCATGGGAGACTTATTAAAACTACTTTAATAGTCCAATCGACATAGCCAAAATTTGGAGCAACTGGTTCAAAGATTTCAGCTCTTTAGTGGATTAAAGTATGAAAAGGGGAAGTTTTGCCTGAGGGAATGAAAGTAAGCCTTTAACTCTGAAATCAACATGATCCGTAGACATTAAAAAAAAAAAAATCCATAGATCTGTAATTGAGTAATTATATCTAGTCCCTTATATTGACATTGCAATGTCTGAAATATGGGTCAAAGTCTACAATTCTAAATTTCAACTCATTATTTTGTTCTATATTTCAGATATTACAAAGTATAATACTGATTAAGTAAGTCTACTTGCTTTTTGACTATTAATCATTGCATTTCCAGCATATATCCCACCATTATTAAAAAATAGAATATTCCCAAGTTATTTGATGCTCTTTATGAAACCCTGCCCCATCATATTTTTTCATTATTCCTTCAAAAAGAACCAGTACCTTGATATTTGGTTTATCTTTTGCAAATATTTCTTCATAATTTTATCTATATATGTATCCTTAAATAATAAACAGTTCTATTTGGTTTGTGTGTTGTTGTTTTTTTAAATTTTAAATTGTCATCATATGTTTACTAACTTAAAGGTTTTTCCTATCTCCATGCATTCTTTTGCATTTGCTTTTTGATAAATGTCTCAAGAGATATAAAACCACAGACATTCTGTCTTTGGTATCTTTAAGAAAAACTACTGTTTTTCAATGTCTGCTGAAATCAGTCTTGACAAATTTTGACAACATGATGTGTTAATGCACAAGTAAGACTGAACTTTAATTCCAGCAGGTGTGACAACAATCTAAAGAAATACTGTCTAAAGGTGAACTATGATCTGCTGACAAAGGGTAGCATGAATTCCACTATTAGATTTCCATATACAGGGTGATACATTTAGGGATAGAAATGAGGAGTAGAGAAAATTAAGATTCTTGACTTCTTCCTATGAGCAGAACACAGTCTTTGGGACCATATGCATGTTACTTGAACATGACTGAAAAATAAGCACCACTCTTTTTAATTTAAAGCTGATGAGACTGATCTTCAATGAAGACCCTAAGCTGCTCAAGAACACATGAACAAAAAACAGGCTCCAAATGGATCACAGACTTCAGTGTAAAATGCAGAACTATACAACAGCTAAAGGATAACATGGAAACAAAACAAAGTCATCTTGGGTGTGGTGGTGACTTTTTAGATAAAACACCTCAAGCATGATTTATAAAAGAAAAACAAAAGATTAGTTAGACTTCATAAAAGTTAAAAACTTCTACTTTGAACAAGATACCATAAAGAGTGTGACAAGACAAAGCACTGATTGAGAGGCACTGCAAAACATATACCTGATAAAGGTTTTGTATCCAAAATATACAAAGAACTCTTAAACTCAACAAACAACTCAATTTTAAAATATGGCTTTTTTCCTAAAAAAAAAAAAAAAAGAAAGAAAAATAAAAAAGAGGACACTAATGAACCCATCTACAAAAGAAACAGACTCGCAGACAGTAAACAATCTTACGGTTACTGGGGAGAGGGGGTGGGAAGGGACACATCTAGGAGTTTGAGATTTGCAAATGTTAACCACTCTATATAAAAATAGATAAAAAATAAATTTCTTCTGTATAGCACAGGGAGCTATATTCAATATCTTGTAATGACCTTTAATGAAAAAGAATATGAAAATATATGTATATATATGCATAACTAAGACATCATGCTGTATACCAGAAACTGATACATTATAACTGACTATGCTTCAATAAAAAATAAAATAAAATAGGTTTTGATACTTCCTCAAAATATTTGAACAGCTACTTCATCAAAGGAGATATACAAATGACAGATACACATGAAGAGTTGCTCAGCATCTATGTCATTGGAATTCCAAATAAAACAACGTGGTACCACTACACACCTATTAGAATGACAAACTCAAAACACTGATGACACATTAAAGCTGGCAGGGACTCAAGGCAACAGGAACTCTCATTTATTGCTGGTGGGAATGCAAAATGGTACACTCACTTTGGAAGACAATCTGGCCGTTTTTCACAAAGGTAAACATTCATAAGCTTATCATAAGATCCAGCAATCACATTCCTACATATTTACCCAAATAAGTTGAAAATGTATGTACACACAAAAAAGCCTCCACATAGATCTCCACAGTAGTCTATTCATAATTGCCAAAAATTGGAATCAACCAAGGTGCTCTTCAATGGGTTGACAGATTTAAAAAAATGATGTAATATTCAGCAATGAAAATAAATGAGCTATGAAGCTATGAAAAGACATAGAGGAATCCTAAATGCATATTGCTAAGTGAAAGAAGCCAGTCTGGGAAAAAAAAAAAAAAAAAAAAACTTTATAGTATATGATTCCATCTGTATGATATTCTGGAAGAGGTAAAACTTTAAAGGGAGTAACAAGATCAACACTGCCAGGTAGCTAAGGGAGGGGAAGGTGGTCGGTGGAGTACAGAGCATTTTAGGGCTTACGTGGGAACCCTCTGAATTTTCTACACAATTTTATCTGTAGTCCTAAAACTGCTTTTTAAATAAAGTCTATATAAAAATGTATTAAAAAATTGCAGGGCTAGAATTGAACCCAAATCAATGCATGTTCATTGAGAATACAAAAGTTCAAGTTGAATGTTGACAGAGAAGAAATAATCAGTCCAGTAAGGGTATGTTGAAGTAAGAAAGAGTGAGGCTATGTAGAAGATGAAAATTAATAAGAAGAAAGTGGGATTCTCAGGACAAGGGAGCAGGAGGACTGATTCTGAGGAAAGCAATTTCAACTTCATTTCAATACTTAAGAAGCGCTAGCCAAGTAAACACTCTCCCTTTCAAAGGATCTGTTTCTCTAAGAGAAAATAACTGAGATCAAGTCCATGCTTTAAATGAAATGAATAACAGTGAGTGTCTGTGCCTAAAAATTGGTGCCAGAAGAGGGATCCACCCATTGAGAACCATAAGCCAAAGGTCCGACAGCATTCTCCAGCATAAGCACGTGGTGGGCAATCAGGACAACAATGTTAGTAGTGATCCCAAATATAACACGTTTCAAACCTGAATTTCCTAGTGGCTAGGCATATGCAAATGTCTTCATTATAACATCAAATGAATAAGATATACATATTAATTTGTTTATTCACAAGCCTTCGTTAGTGTCTGGAAGCATGCAGGGTGCATGGTATACAGTAACATTCTAAAGAAATAGAACACCTTTGCATAAGTCTAGCAAGGGAAGTGGACATAAAGTCAACAGATAAAAACAAAAATGCAATTACAAATTGTGGTAAGTCTGGGAAGAAAAGAATATGGAACACGGGGTTGCGGGGTGAGATAGGTTTCTTATAGGCAATTTTAAGGTGATATCCAAGTCTTAGAGGCCTTGAGACAATGGATAAGAGATAAGAAAGACAGAGTACTTCACAGAAGGAATAGCAAAAAACCAAAACTGAACTAAACAAAGAATATTTGGTGTGTCTGAAACACTGAAAGCTAGAAATTATATATATATATATCTCCTTGCAAAATAAGTGTTTTCCCCTTAAATCAATTAATTTTAAATAAAAAATATTTTGAGGGCCATTTATATTCATTTTTTTTATTTTTACAGCACATGCTAAAATAATAGTTGTATTCTCAATCATCGTATAAAGCGTGGATTAATGACCTGCCACTGTATCATAGAAGTCCTGACCTCCAGTGCATTGTAAAGGAATACAGAGGAATGTTTAGAATCCTAGCATATTTTCTGTGAACTCAGAATATCACTTTTCATAAAATTTTTATTTAATTTCTCACAATATTTCAAGTGGTTTCAAACTACAGTCTTGTTTAGGAAAAAATTAAAGGACAGACATAATGTTTAAAACTTTTGAGAAAAGGAAAAAGAGGTAGAATCTAAAAGATAGATATTTTTAAACAATGGCTGTACCAGGGTATGCACTGATTGTGATTTATTTTAAAAATCAAGACTAAATATGAAGACTATTTAGGCTATATGCTTTATAGTTTCTGACAAAAGAAAGCACGTATTTTCCTATGCAGAGGGATAATATTTTTTGATAATGAAGTCCAGGAAAAAAATGTATGTTTCAGTCTTTTAGTACAGGACATTGGGAGAGATAATGGGCCATGTCTTTAAGCATGGCTTTGCAAGATATACAGAAATGTTCGAATGGACACCTTTTAAAATGATTCTGCATGAAAACTGAAAGCGTGATGTAACATGGTAACTTTGTGGAAAATGATTTTTTGACTAGCTCAAATGATGTGCTGTAGACAAAGGTCTAGGAGAAAAAGCATGGAATGAATTCCTAGCATCACTTTAAATCTTTTCTACGTATCAGCTGTCTTATTATTTTGGAAACTGATGAGTCTCAGTGAGTGCACTTAAAATATCACAAATTATTTCACCAAATAAATATGTATAAAATAAACTAACCTGATATAACATCCCTGAATTATGTTAAATATTTTAATGTTGTCATAGGCATCTAATACAGAGGTGTGTTTCCTTTATCCATGACTGGTAACCTTTATAAAGATCTTATCTTCAGAATAAAATATCTGTGTAGTTAGTATTATAAGGTGCATTCAGGAAATGTGTATATTATTTAAAAAATTTATTTTCTATGCTTCAGATAACAATACTGTTTTAGAAAGTTAAGAATTGTTATACTCAAAGCCGCTTTGATGTTTATGCTGATTTGGGAAGAAATAACCCTCTCCAAAGAAAACAACCCTAAACAAAACTAACAGTACAAACACGCAGCTACTTGCACATAAACCAGAGAAAGTTATTGATTTAGCGACATAATCAATTTATACAGTATTAAACAATTTTATATAATAAAGGTAGACAAAGTTTTCACCACTAAATTTATGCCAAGACTTCCTAGTGTAAGAAAAAACATAGCACTAATCAATTATTTTATGTCTGAGTTGGAATGGCAGGTGACAATCAGAAATGATGAAAATTAAGAGTTCTAAAGAAAGAGGGCCTAAATCCTTTATCGCTTCTGTTAATAACATCTCATTGGGAGAATCAATTGATGTATATAGCTTTTTTTTTCTCATATATGAAAGAGAAATGATATCTGGACATCATCTGGCCACAGTTACAGTTTAAAACAAATTAGAAACATTTTGAGAAAACCCTTTGCCAACAAGAACATAATATATAAAAACTCATTTGTTTTTCATGCTGAAAAAAGGATGCATTGGTAATTTTTGAATAGTTTACTCAGAGGTGATTCCAAAGGCACAGTTTTTGAAAGTGCGATAAACAGCAGGAGGAAGGAAGGTGAAAACAAACAATGAAGGGGCACAAAGACATTTTCTGGGGTGATGCACACGTTCTAGACCTTGATTTTGGAGGCAGTTACACAGGTAGATACAGTTGCCAAAACTCCTCTCACTTTATATATAAGAGCTTTATATTTTACTATATGTAAAAACTACCTTAAGAAAAAAAATCTTAAAAACAGCTGAGTGCCTTATCCAAAGGAGTGTTCCTCTTGAAATATTGCCCCTGCACCCAAAAAAGGAAGAAAAGGAAAAAAAAAAAAGTGATGGAAAATAGACTAATCAAAAAAATGAGGAAAATGCAGGGGCCTCATGTACTTGATTATACCATATTATTTTTTAGTAACACACCATGACTGATTAATAATTTTTTCAGAAAAAAAATCTGGATATTGCAGCACTGATTCACATTTACACCATTTCTCTTTTTGTGCAACTGCTTATTATCCTTTTTCCACAGTTCAGTTAAAAATAATTTTAGTAGCAAAACCCATAACCCTGAATTTACATTTTGTGCCTGTCATGGTCATTGCCCTCACAAGCAACATCAGATCTGAAGCAAATGGTGACTGATGGATTTCTAATGAGCCATTTGTGATGTATCTGAATTGCTTTGTTTTTGCTTTGCATTTTTTCTTAAATTTTATAATTTCTGGGGCTTTATATAAAACAAGTCAACGGCTTCAAAAACAGATCTTAAAGAACAAACAGACAAATAAAACACATTCTAAGACAACAACACTTTTCATTTCAACTTTTATATGAAATGAGACAGACTAACGCTTAAAGACTTGTTTCCTACTTTTTTCAAGGATAAAAATAGTCTTTAAATATGTTCCTACCCAACTCTGTTGTGTTTAAGTTATTTTACATATGGCTGTGGTAAATTTTAAAATCTGGGGCTGCTGTGGTTATGAGAAATGTTTTAATATCTGTATTCAGAATACATCTGAGGGTATTATGATTTGAATTGTGTCACCCTAAAAGATCTTGAAGTCATAATACTCATAGTCTCAAAATGTGATCTTTGGAAATGGCATCTTTACGAGTTCACCTGGTTAAAGTGAGATCATGAGTGTGGGATTTAATCCTATATGACTGAAGTTCTCATAAGAAAACGGAATTTGGAGAGAGCTGGACAAGCACAGAAAGAATGGCACAAGGACGCAGGGGCAGAGACCGGCGTGATGCAGTAGAAGCTAAGGGACACCAAGTACTGCTCTAGCAAACTAACAAGGAGGGACAGGGGGAGCTTTTTTAAGGTGGGGAACAACCAGGAACTTGATTCATTCTGAAAAAAAATAAATCAAACTCTCTTTCTTTCCCCCTTTCAATCTAGCTTCAGGGAAGTAAGAGAGTTCATTTATTCATTAGAAATATGGTTCTTGAGTAGCTGTTTAGTTTATCAGTGTCTTCAAGTAATACATTACCACCCAACATGCAACATAGAAGCCTTATAATAAGAAACAGTGATTTTTTTCCCCTCCCCTTCCTTTGTGCTCTTCTCACCAAAAACTAATTTTACTTAATCAGTAAATTCGAAAACCTACTTGTAAAATTATAATTGATCATAGGATATATCAGTCTAACAAAGACGGTGTACTTACTCTTTGAGTTACTCTTTTTTGATGAAATTGGAACTACATGAGGTTCCAATTTTTCCACTGAGAAAAGGATAACCATTTAATCTTGTACAAATTTGTCAGAACTACAGCGATGGCTTCTCGCCCTTGGTGGCTATGAGATAGGTAAGGGGAATACGTGTACTATTTTATATTCAAAGCTAGACTAGTTGATGGTGATCTGAAGCCATGGATTTGGAGTCATGCAGACCTTGGTCTGATATTTAGATTCACCACTTTCTAACATTGTGATTTTGCTTAAACGAGTGAAATGATCTAAGTCTTGGTCCTCTCATATATAAAATCTAGGCGTATCTAAGCATCACTAAAAGATTTTGTTGTGGCACAAAATAATATAAACTACCAGTGTCTGGTAGAGATAGTCTCATTAATTGCTTGTGTGAAGGTAATATTAAAACTGCCTAAATGGTAATTTGATAAAATCGGTCCAAATCTTGAATGCTGACACACTTTGATTCATGAGTTTCACTTATAGGAATTTACTGTACAAATTTACATATATGTGCCTGGAAAGGGGCACATAAAAATCATTTCTCCAAATAATCATTTATAATTGCAAAAAAATTAAAATTTCCTAGGTAGTTGTAATGTTATATCTATAAAACAGAATATGGTGTGATTATCCAAAAAGGAGAGGAAAGATTCACATACCAACAATTATTTTGTTAAAAACTCTGTTTTTTATAAAGTAAAATTTTTCCATCTGCTAAAGGTGGATACCATAGATTGCTGTTGCCTGGATATAATTCTGATGTGATTTTACTTTTATATTAGAACTTATTTCACTTTTATTATTTGCATTTTTGTGCTCCTATGTATAAGCTAAGTAAAGTTAAAAAAAAAAAAACAACTAGTAATACACCAGAATTTTGTTGTTTTTATTCAATGTTACATACAGATCAACATAGCTTTTTTTACTTATACACGATTTCAAACTTGTTTCACCAATATTCATCAATTTTTTAAAAAGTATCCTTTTAAGAAACAGAAAGTTTCTAAGGTATAGTGCTTTGTAATTTAAGGCACACAGGACAGATTTGCATAAATTATAAACTGAGGAAAAAATTCATGTGGTCAACTGGGAGCAAACCTTCATGTTGTCTGAAAGTCCGTACTAAAGTGTCCATAAGAAAATCAGGCCAAAGAATCAACACAGATGCCAATTACACAGGCAGGAAAGGAGCCAGATGCTGTTGGCAAAACATGCTCCAGAGTGCAGCATCTGGGTCCAATAACTGCCATACAGAGCCCCATCTGCAACTAAAGCTGTTGACTCTGCTTTGGGGGAAGGAAAATCAGGAGTAAAGAAGGCAGTTAAATTCTAAACCGTGCCAGGAATAGCAGAAGGCAGGTTGTAGTCAGCATTCAAATTACATCCTAGCCTGATTTGCTTTTTAATGTCTCGAAACTATGTAAACACTAAACTGTGTTAACTCCAGTTGTTCAGAGTTGAGCCATGTAGGTAGTCCAGTAACTCAGGACACAGGGATTACCTGAAGAGATTTGATGTTCCAGTCAATTTTTATTCCCTAATATTTTCTTCTCAAGGAATAGAAGTGTATGTTCAAGGAAATGCAATTCTTATTTGAGCTATTAAAATATATGTTACTTTAAGTGTTTATCATGATATATAACATGAACTCCTCCAAATAGTATAAAATTTAATAATTTTTACAGAATTTTGATAAGTTTTTTAAGACTTGTCACTTCACAAAATGAAATAAGATATTCATTGCATACTTTACTGAGCCTCCTGAAATTTTTACTCAGTGGAAGTTTGTAGGAAACCTTCAGAGAGCCTTGAACTTAGATAATACACTCTTCCTTAATTACAGAAAGTCTCTTTTTAGTGTTCTTTATTTTTTAAACGTGTGTGTGTGTGTATAATAGGATGAATCGACATCTATACAATTCTAAGTATTCATCATTTATAAGAGGCTACTCTAATCTTAGTCAGACATTTATTTTAAAAGCAAGATAAATGTTGAGAATAATAGAAACTAGTGATAGAGTTTACAATAAATCAAGAAATGAGCTAAATACTTTGTGTACACATTTTGTTTATCACCGTAACTCAATGAGATATAACTATTATTATTTCCACTTTTTAGATAAGGAAACCAGAAGCTAAGGAAAATAACTAAACTACTTGAACAAAATTCATACTCATCATTAGCAACAGAACCAAACTTTATATCCTAGATCAAGACCCTCTGACTCTAGAACTTCTTCTCTCTCTTTCTCTGAGTAATATAAAATGTAATTCAGTAGAATCACTTCAGTAATGGCAGAAGAAGACTTTGAAACTCTACTCTTATGTAACAGAAACACGAACATGGGAAAATATAATCAAAATCAACTTTTTCAGAACTCTGAAAATGAACTGCAGGCTTGCAACAATCTGAAGAGTATTTATTCAAGAAAAATGGCTAAATCTTATCAGCATAGTCAGCTTTGTGCTGGTTTAACTTCCACTATTCCCATCTCCCTCTCCCCAGCTCTGCAAAAGATTTGAAAACCAACAGCATTGCAGTTATGGCATCTGTGAAGCCAGCAGCCTGACAGCTCGTAGAGAGGGCAGTGCAGGTTTGGAACTCACCTAAAAGGTTCTCCCCAGGGAATGTCACTATTTCACTGATCTGGCAACTCTCTGAATGTTTCATTCTCAAGAACAGACTTTCTGTGACCTGACTCAAAGCTCATTCTGTTCAAAAAGCCCTGCAGAAAGGGAATTTATGAAAAACAATTAGTGGTGATTGCTTAACACTGCGGGTTGCTTGAGGTGATGATTCCAGTTGAGGCTAACAATAGGTTGACAATACACCTAAAGGTAAAAAGCAGGGAATGAGATTTTCATTGAAAATTTGAAAAGCCAGGCATATTCCTGGGAAATCTGAAGACAATACAACCTGAAAGTTGGTGCACAGGCCTAAGAAAGACATGAAAAGGCATTAATCTCCTGTCTCTCACTATGAGGCTCTGTGCGAGCAGGAAGTGAAGACTAAGACAGAGCTATAAACTGCCTCACTGGGTGTTGAATGTAGGCTCAACATATATAGACTCTTTCAGTAAAGGCTAGGAGACTTTCTAGTTCAAGGATATTTTTAAAATCTCTTAAGTCATTAGCTAACCACTAGTTTTGCTAAGCAGAGACTTCAATAGCCACACATTAAAAAAATAATCTATACAAATATTCCAGGAAAATCACTAAGCAAACAATAGTAGATTACAACAACAAAAACAAAACAAAACAAACAAACACAAAATCAGTAACAACTGGAAAAATGCTGGATCTGATTTCCAGGTTTGCCACATTGTATTATTTAAAAGGTCAATTGTTCATATAAAAATTATGAGTTGTACAAGCACAGAAATGTATGTTCCATCTGCAGGAATAAAAGCAATCAATAAAAACTATCCCTGAGGAAGCCTGGATATTGGATTTGACAAAGATATTAATTCAACTATAATATATATGTTCAAAGCAAAGTAGAAATCATATCTAAATAATTAGGGAAGCTATGAGACTGACATCTTGCCAAACTGAGAATGTCAGTAAAAAGGTATAATTCTTAAAAAGAAATGAATAGAAATTCTGGAGTTGAAAAGTACAAAAATGAAACTAAAAAATCACTAGAGAGGCACAACCTTAGATTTAAGTTGGCAGAAGAAAGAAGCAGTGAATTTGAAAATAAATCAATTAAAATTATTGATCCTGAAGATACGAAAGGGAAAAAAAAAAGTGAACAGAATCAGATACCTGTAGGACACCATCAAATATGTTAACATACACATGTGAGAATTCCAAAGTCAAAAGACAGAGAGAAAAAGACAGGTAAAACATTTGAAGACATAAAGGCCAAACTTTCCAAATTTGACGAAAAATATTAACCTGCATGCCCATGAAGCTCAACAAATCTCCAAGTAAAATAGACTCAAAAAGATAAAAGTCTAATGGCATGTTAGTCAACCTATCAAAAGGCAAACGGAGGATTTTGGTAGCATCAAGAGCAAAGTGACTCATGTATAAGGGATCCTCAGTAAGATTAACAACCGATGTATCACAGACCACATAAGCCAGGCGTATTTCAAGTACTGAGAGAAAAAGACTGTTAACCAAGAATTCTATGTCCCTGAAAGCTATTTTTAAAACTAAAAGAGAAATTAAGACATTCCCAGTTTAAAAAAAATAATAATAATAACTGAGAAAATTCATCACTAACACACTTGCCCTTATAGTAAGGGGAATTTTTTAAGCTAAAATGAAAAGACACTGGACAGTAACTTGAATTTACACACAAAAATAAAGAGCACCAGTAATGGTGACTATATAGGTAAATATAAAAGACACTATAAATGTTCTTATTGTCTTTTTGCTTGTTACTCTTTTTTTTTCCTATCTGATTTAAAAGACAGTGAATAAAGCAATAATTACAAAATTGCATTGATGGTTTTATAATTTATAATAACCTAAAGGAAGTGGTGGGAAATGGAGAAATAGTGAAGCAAAGTTTCTGTATACTATTGAAATTAAATTAGTATTAATACTATGTTGATTGCTTTAAGAGGTTAATTGAAATCTATAGGACAACCATTAAGAAAATAAGTAAAAAATACATAGTAAAAGTAAAAAGGAAATTAAAATGTAATATCAGAAAAAATATCTAACACAAAAGAAGGCAATGAAGGGGAACAGAGGAACAAAAAAGATCTATAACATGTAAAAATAGAAAAACAACGTAAGTGTACCTTATTTTATCAGTAATTACATTAAATCTAAATTGAGTGAATAATTCAATCAAAAGGCAGAATGGTTTAAAAAACATTCTAATCGCATGCTAACTATAAGAGACATAGAGTTATCATATAATTCAGCAAGTCTACAGTGAGTGATATACTTAAAAAATTGGAAGTATGTGTTCATACACATACTTATGCAAAACAGTCAAAAAGTAGGCAACTTCAAGTCCATCAAATTAAGAATAGATAAATTACTGTACTATGACCATGTGATACAATATTATTGGCCATAAAAAGGAATTAAGTGCTTCAACATAGCTCTTGAAATAATTATGCTAAGTGTGATAAACCAGTCACAAAAGAGCCCTTGTTGCATGATTCCATTTGTATGAAATCTTCAGGACAGACAAATCCACAGAGACAGAAAACAGATTAGTGGTTTTCAAGACTCAGGAGGGAGAAATGGGGAGGGAATGCCAGTACGTATGGGTTTCTTTTGGGGTGATGAAAATGTTCTAAAATAAGAGAGAGGTAATGCTTTCACTTCTCTGTGAATATACCAGAAACTCCTCAACTGTAACCATTAAAAGGGTGAATTGTATCATATGTGAATCACGCCTCAATATGCAAACTAGTGAAGCCAATATTAATATAACATTTATATTAATACGTTTTCATGTCTATAATCACATAAAGAAACACAATCAGAAAGCTTACTTCAGCTGGACTTCTATTTTTATACTGAAAAAGAATGCAACCCTACCATCGTAGAAATACAGTCAGTAATCTTTCAAAATTCTGAGGCATGGGCAAACTGACTAAGAGAGTATGTTAATTTAAGAGGAAAAGCCTTGTGACATATTTATGAATTCAAGTCATTAATAGTTCACAATTAGTGGCGTTGGAGTTTCTTGAAAGACTGATTATGTGTCATGAATATTAAAACAAAGTTTAAGCCTTATAGACTTTGCTGCTGGTTTTGTTTTAGATATTTAAGTTCTGAATAAAATGATAATACTGGTTATCTAAATGAAAGCACTACCCTGTTGGCTAATAATGTTTGAGTCTTCTCATTCTGTTTGACGTTGTGAGAATAACATATTTTAGACAAATAGGTGGGCACGCATAAGTGATATATTTCACATGCATGCACGCACACACACACACACACATGTTTTTCTCCACACGTATGTATGAGACTGTATTTCAGGAAAGAGAAAACAGCAACTAAATTCAGGACACTCAGGAGCTGGCCAGGAACTAGAAGCTAGGTTTACAGCTAGATGATGGAGTTCTCCTGTTAAACATTTCAATAGACAATTTCACAGAACATCAAAATGAGACAAGGCAACACTGTGACCCTGACGAATCATAGCAAAAAACAAACCTATCCCATAAACAAATCCAAATACAGACAAACCATGAACATTGTCTAAACCATGAGAAGAGCAAACAGTTCTCTATCATGGCTGTCAAAGGAGTGCTGACTCTGTAAACATGTTGGCTACCCCTCTGTCTAGTTTTCCATCCTCCTACATAAGATGTCTGATGAACGCAATCACAGAATGCTTCCTACCTCCTGACAATATCCTATCCAAACCAAAGCTCTACTTTCTTGAACCCTCCCAAAATCACGTGTCACAAACTTGAACCCCTAAGTCCTTTCCAGCACCTCCTATTGGGATGCCCAGTGGATGCACATGCTGGGAGTTCTTCATCACAGCTATGAGTTATAGACCCATTTTGTTCAGCCACAGGTGTGTTCCTGCCAGTGTTTGATGCAACTGATTGTTGAGCACGCATATACATGAATGCATAAACAAATTGTTTTTAGGAACAAAACAGAACTGAATGTCTAAAAGAATATATCAGAGTCTCTGAAAAATATCCTGGAAAATTCGTATACATTGTAGGTTATAATTAATAAAGGTTTTTAAGGAAAATAAAATAAACATAGAGGACTATGAATTGTTTTTTTCTTAGCCTAGCAAAAGTTGTCTTTTTCTCATCATATAGATGGAGAGGCAGTCAACAGTAATTTGTGATGATATATCAATTTTAATAATTGATAATGTCACAAAAAACTCTGGGTTTTTACATTTCTGTATATTTTACAATCATGTCAACTATTGACACTGTTAGTTTTCCCATATTACTAAAGTCATTTATTATTTTTCTTACTGTCATTGATTGTAAATCAAACTATTGCCAGCTATTTCAGAATTCTTTTTAATGAAATAAAGTGCCTACTCTTGACTAGCCACCAAAAATGAGGAGCGTTTGTAAAAACCCTTACATGCTTGAGATGATCCAGAATTCTCCATTTTAATGGCAAGATAAAAGACAGTGCATGAGTTATTTAGAGGACACCCTGAAATCATTATGATTTATCTCTGGGAAAATAATCATGTAACTATTGTAATCAATTATTCTGCTTCTGTGACAAGAATAAAAGCATTCTAGTTACAATCACCTATTTTTTTTTTTTTTTTGCATCTATTTGAGGGACCCATGCACATGAAAGAAGTTAAAGACTATAAGCTAAGGGAGAAGGTATAGCTCAATTGGTATAGCACACGCTCAGCATGCATGAGAGCCCTGGGTTCAATCCCCAGTACCTCCCATAAATAAATAAATAAATAAATAAACAAACAAACAAACAAACAAACCTAGTTACCTCCTGCCCCCAAAAAGCTATTTACAAATACCTATTTGGTTATTAAACTTTTGGAATGATAGCAATGGGTACTCAGAATTTCCACTTAGTTTCTTCAAACTTCTTATCTTAAAATTAATTAATAATACAATAGGATTATGGAAAATATGAATAGTTAATGTAAAATTTACCAATAATTTGACAAGTTACCAAACTCAGGGTAAATTCCCAAAGAATCCAAACTCATGATAATTTCTCAGAAGTAACTGGAAAGGTTTAATTCAATAGCTCCACTCAGGACACGTATTGTGACGCTCATTTTCATGGAATGGTCCAAAATAATGCTGAAGTGGCAAAGGCGCGTTTTGAAGAAATAAGTACATTTGTAAGATGTGTCACATCTGGACATTGGATTTCCAGGGTCAGATTTGTTTATTCCTTTTTTGACATGATACCTGAACTTTGGTTTTTGTAAATTTTAAATGAATATGACACTACCGTGTCAGGAAATGGCTCTTCATCTTGGGACCATTATTTTTAATTAATTGATGTAAAGTGAAAATAATGTCCAGACATATCCCAAAGACATTCGGAACTCCAGGTAATTTCATGAAGAAAACAGTGAATACATTACTCACCGATAACTATTGCCAAAGTCAGTACAGGTAGAATTGTTCTTACAAGGATTCGTTTTGCAGTCACTGGATTCTTGTTCACAAAAATTTCCTTCCCAACCAGAAAGGCGCACACACTGGTAGCTCTGAGGGAATATGAAAATTATGCAACTTTTAGGATACTTGTGACTATTAAGCCTATAATTCAGTTATTACTCTTGGTTATTTTGATCTCTCTGCCAATTTGTATTTTTTTTTCCATTTTTATAGGATGTCAATACTTGCCAAAAATTACCACAGTTTAAAACACACAGGGGGCACAGTTTAAAAACTGCATGAACATTATTCTTTAGTATCTAACTCAAAAAAATTAATATTAATGTATTAAGCTCACAGTGCAGAGCTATTCTGTCTTGTTAAATGTCTTAATAGGAAAATAGTGCATTAGTAATATGAAGGCTAGTGATTGTGTAAAGCTAAGTAACTCAATATGGTACCCAGCAACTAGCTCATGTGTTTAAAAAATAACCACAACAAAATAAACCTTCTGACAAGTTTGTGGTATTACTTACAAATAATTAATTTATGTAAATACAGTACTGTTGGTTGATTGAAATTGTAAAACTTTGCCTATTATTTTTCTAAAGAATAGAATTGGCCTATAACAATATTCAACATAGTGAAAGAAAAGTTGCTTTTCCAGATTGTGTAAATGAACAAACAAATAACAAACACCTCAAATTACAGTGGGTCAATAATTTGTATATCAAAAAGAAATTTGAAGAATAGGGCTCTTATCAAAAAAATTAGGATCTCAGGTTTAGAGATTCTAGATTATGAAAAATACTAAAATCCATGTGAGGCGCTCCCTTGATCTTCACTATTGAGTACAGTAGCCACTGGTTACATGTGGTTATAGAGCATTGAAATGTACCTGGTTCCAACTGAGATGGGCAGTAAGTATGAAATACACATTGGAGTTTTGAAGATTTAGTAAGAAAAAAAGAATATAAAGTATCTCACTAATAATTTTATGACTTACATATTTTAGTGGTAGTATTTTGGATATAAAGAGCTAAATACACGATTATATTATTAAAATTAATTTCGCCCACTTCCTTTAACTTTTTATTTTTTTTTAACATGTCTGCTAGAAAGTTTCTCATTACATTTCTACTGGACAGAGTCATGGTAAGATGATGCCATCCCAGCTTCTTCACTTGGCAATGGAGCTAAGTCTACATGGTTCTGTGAACATACACAAGGAGCAGGAACTCCCTGAGGTTGAAAAACACATGTTGGTTTAACATATCCCAGCATCTTGAGAAGACTCAGCACCCAGTGGGTGCTTAATACATGTTAATTGAACAATGGAAACTAATAGATATGACAGGAAAAAATAATGTAAAATATGATGTCAGTACACCAAACGGACTTCAAAAGGATTCTATACCTTTGATAGAGGCAGACATAAGGTTTGTTTCAAATATTACAGCCAAAATAGCATATTAAGCAGAGACACAAGTGCATTCCTGCTCCATGTACCTGCATTTAGGTTACAATAATCAGTAAGCATGAGAAGCTCCACTGAGGAGGCCCTTACTTTGGTTACAGGGCAGGTGGGTTTGCCCTGCCTTGTGAGCAGCTGCAAAACAGAGGGAAGAAAGCCACCACACCACACCATCAACATCAGGCTTTACTCCTGAACATGTGTTCATTCTCCACTCAGAGGTCTCAGTCATAGAACTCACAGTTTGCTGGATTTTACCAGCAATTTTCTCATGCATTCTGCCCCCTGAATGTTTCCTCAACGAGTTTGGCACCGTTCAGAAAGCTTTCATTGGTTATGGTTGGCTTATTCTTTTCCCTTCTCTCTTGTTTTTTTTTATACATTAATAGAGGACTTACATGAAAATCTAAGGTAATTATTATATTTTGTTTTATGCATATGCTATTTAAGATAGGGAAGCAATTATATAATAGACAACTGTCTGCAGTAGTGAATAGGGGACCACAGACCCAACTCAGCGATAGACACGCGGGCAGAGCTGGATGCATGGCAGGTACACAAAACCCATGGAGCAAGTGAGGTGCCCTGTAGTTACGCTCTGGCAATTCACTTTCTAAGAGGTGTGAATCATTTCTGTAAAGACAAATGCATGAGTTTACCACTGGTTTTAATTTTGATGTCTCAGTAATAATTTGAACCAAATTTAGTGAGTGAGTCAAAAAGCCAATTGAATTTCTTTGTCATTAAAGCCATACATTCCTCAAAAGCTAATAATTATTGGTACTCTTGATGATTTAATAATTAGTAGAAAGTTATCATCCAGGTAATGGTATAATTATCATTAAAGTCAGGTATCACAGCCGTAATTCCCAGATACGATGGATCTGCATGAAACCGAAACATGCAAGGATGAAGGAAATAGACATTTTTCTAATGTTAAACATTAAAAAACATAAATGTTGAAGTGGGCAGGGATGAATACTAACTAGAATTAACCCAGAGTTCAAAATTTCCAGTCATTTGTTGTTTACTTGATTCAGAAGCATTATTCTGAACTCAGACATTTTTAGTGAAAAGTACTTTCCTATTCAATATTGTAAAGTTAATTAATTCCAGTAACTTGAAATAACAGTAAAAGGTGAAACACTATTTTTAAACCATATTACCTTGGTGTTTAATAATTAAATAATAGTATTTTGAGCTATTTTTGCTAAGAAAGAAAATATGTTTAATGTACATTTACTAAAATGAGTAAAATGAGTGGTTTCATTGGTGTATACATCTATCAAAATTCATCAAAGTGTACATCTGAAATATATGTAGTTTATTGTACAAGAACCATACTACAATAAAGGTGTAAATTCAGATAAAAGACTTTACATAGTTTGAAAATAGGCATTGTGAAGAAGACAAGAAAAACACAAAAGATGACACAGATCTAGCTCAGTGAACTACACAGCCAGTGAGACAAAAGACAATGCTGTCAAGTTGATAGGTACAATAACTACGTATATAATAACACTGTATAGAATATTCCACATGTAATAATGAAGTTTAGTTTTTCAGATCAAGAGCTAGATATTTTCAATCTCTGTGATCAGTGAGAAACATACAAAGGTAAGAAGGACAGCATCATTCTGAATATAAATTTGGAAGTCTGAGAGGTGCAATCTGAACACCAGCTTTGTTGCATATTAACTATCTAGACGTATCTGGTGTCTTAATTTTCTATTGCTGTGTAACAAATTACCACAAATTTAGCAGCTTTAAGCATAAATTTGCTGTCTCAGTTTCTGTGAATCAAGTTAGTCAAATCCCTTGCTTAAAGTCTCACCAGCAAGGTATTGACTGGGGAGTTCTGGGTCCTTCTTCAAACTCAATGACTGTCAGCAAAATTTATTGCATCATGGCCCTAAGAATTAGGTCTGTTCACTTGCTAGCTGACAGGAAAGAATGGCTCTTAGATCCAGAAGCTGTCACATCCTTGGCACATGGTCTCCTCTTCTCAAAGTACGGTGGTTTGTTCCTTCAAGGCCAACACAGGAGCATCTTGTCTCTTTTATGGATTCATCTAATTAGGTCAGGCCCATCTGGGATATTCTTACATTTCAAAAATCAAAGTCAACTGATTAGGGACCTTAGTTACATCTGTAAAATCTTTTTTTTTTTTTTTTAATATAAAGTAATATAATCATGGCAGGAATAACTCATTATAGTCACAGATCTCACTTACACTTAAGGGGAGGAGATTTTACAGAATATGTGCCCCAGGAGGCGGGAATCTTGCGATCAGCTTATTATTCTGCCTACCCCATCAACTAACCAATTTAATTTCTCTGATTAACCTTTCCCTAACCACCCCCTTATAAATGCACATTTTTAAATGCACTGACAGAGGGAGATTGACAGCAAAGTTACACAGACTGAAATAAAATTTATTCCAAATCTTTAAGTCCCCTCTTATACCAAATAGAGAACAGAAAAACAGGGAAACTCCCCAATTTATCTTTTGAGACTAGTAAAATCTAGTTACCAAAACCTGCATATAACAAGCATATAACAAGAAATGCAAACTCCACCAATCACACCTATAATCAAAAAAGTAAAATTAAAAAAATAATGATTTTTAAGTAATTGAATTAACATAATCAGAATATGTTCTCTTATGAGTTGGTAGTTTGGGGGATTTTTTTTTTCATTTTTTCCTCCACAAAGATAGAAGTATGTTTCAACACAAGATAATCTATTAAAGAAGGAAAATAATGGTTCGATCATCTCAAATTCAAAAAAAGTATTAGAAAATTCAACAGCCATTCATGAAAATTCTCTTAGCAGATGAGAACTTAATGGGAGTGTCCTCATATTAATAAAAGCTATTTACCAAACAAACAAATTCTGACAAACATCGTTTTTCCAAAAACAACTAGGGATGCTGAATCAAATACATGCAATAATTATTGAATTCTGCAAAGAACAACCAAGGCTGACCGGCTCTCCTAAACTCTGGAAAGAAGCAAAACAAACTAAGGTAAAATCATCACACTTGCCTCTGCTTTTAAGGCCAAGACATTTGCTTTTTAAAATTCAGATAAATAGAAGCTAAGCAGAAAGAAGTAGCTGGAGCTTCCAGCAATCTCCCTATAATCTCCTTTGAATGGAAACTGCCCAGCACAAGTCAAAAGCAGCTGAAGTGAACAGCAAAGATTCAGTTGTCTTGAGTTGCAGGAATAGAGGTGGAGTTTAGGGCCTGCAAATGGGCTGGTCTTGCTGGACACTTCTGGCTTTCACTTATACCCCAGAGGGCCACGGTCAAGAAGTAAGACAAGCGAGTGAAAACCCCAGCCCAAATCATGCTAAACCCCACTCAAAATTTTAATTGAAGTCATCTATCTTTCTATTGCCCTATCAGAGAAATTAAGTGCTCTTTAGAGGAAGTTAACATTAGAGAGAACTTTTCAATCTTTGTTACCAATATCTGGTATTCAATTAAAAAAATTGAAGAAATGCTGATGACCAAAACTCGAGAGAAAAACAGACAGTAGAAATACACTATTCAAATAGTGTGTTATTGGATATTTTAAAATGCCTATGATTAAGATATGCTAAAACATAGAAGGCCAGATTGGAAATTTCACTAGAAACCTGGTAAAAAAAATCAAAGAAATACTATACATTTGAAAATAATAATCATTGAAATTTAATAATTAATCATTTTATTTTAATAAAATCTGAGCAGAGGGTTAGTAGTAAATATCCAGATTGAAGCACATGAAGAAAAAAGAAGAGATGCCAGAAAAAAAAAAAAATCTGACAAATATGGGAAATAATGAAAATGATTGGTATATGTTAATTGGAACACTAAAAGAGGAGAGAAAGAAATTGAATGAGAGCAATATTTGAAAATTACTGCCTGCGAATAGTCCAAAGATAACAGAGGACAGTAACTGCAGATTTAGAAAGCTCTCCAGACCTGTGCTGGATAAGTTCAAAGAAAGCGTTATCTACAGTAACACCACTGATAATGAAAGACAAAGAGTAAGTCTTAAAAGCAGCTGAAGAACAAAGACACTTACCTTCAAAGGGGCTTCAGGACTGAAGACTTAACTTCCCAATAGTGGAAGCAAGACCCGGTCGACCAATATTCTAATGGAGTGAGAGAAATTAACTGCCAGCCTAAAAGTCTATGCCCTTCAGTTGAGAAAGAAAAACTCATCTTAAGAAAAAACAAAACCTGATAAGGTCCTGCAGTTTTTAAGACTGTGGGAGTTTGGTGACAGATAGCTGGGGTTTAAACTCGAGCTCCATGAATTATGAGCTATATAATCATAAGCATGCTACTTAATCTCAAAGGACATCAGGAGTAATGGTACCTGACTGATGAGAGTGGGAGGGTTAAGTGAGTACTTAGTGTCGGGCTTCATATGCTCTCTGACTCATAGTAAGACACCAGCAAATTTTAGCTAAAATGTTCTCTTGCCTGTGACCTGTCCAGGTAATCTGAACAACTCCTCTGTCTTGGATTCCTGTTTCTTTGGCATTTTTCTGCCTGGAATAGCTGTATTTACTTCCCCTGACCTCTGCCCCAACTTTATAAATTTTATTGCCACTTCAAGGTCAACATAAATGACACATGCTACCTGAAGCCTTGATCATGTACTCCGGTATATTTTCCTTTCTCACAACTACTATTTCATCTTTTATGACACTATTTATGTACGCTAGTTATTTGTATACAAAGTCTATCTTCTACTTAGCACATACCGTATTTTAAAACATTGTACTTATTTCATTGTGTATTTCTCTAGCTTGTAAAATGTAAATTCTAAGAGGGCAGAGACAGTCTGTTTTGCTGACCAATTATCAGTATCTGGAATACTATCTTTAAAAAAATTATTTATTTAGTTTGTGGGGCTTTTTGGGGGGGATTTGGAGGGGAGATTATTAGGTTTATTTATTTATTATTATAATGGAAGTACTGGGGTTTGAATCCAGGACCTCCTGCATGCTAAGCATGCACTCTACCACTGAGCTATACCCTCCCCCCTGTAATACTGTCTTATATTTGACTGAAAGAATGGATGTTAGAGCATGAAATATATATGATATTAATTGGTAATAATATAGTCACAAAGAATATTTTCTTTATGATTTCTAGGTGTTTAATCATCTCATTTTCCTAACAAGAAAGAATATATTTTAGAATTCCTTTAAATAACCCTTCTAGAACAATCAACTAAAACCAGTTCTATAAATGAGGTTTAAAAATCCCACTGAAGGAAGAATTGGATTGATGTTCTATGAAGTGTTTACATTATATTTGATTCAATCTTAACCACAAAATTTACCTTATTTATGAAACTTACCATTTAGATTCCTGAAAATTTAGATATGCACTAAAGAATAAACATGACAACATTTTGATATTATGGTCTTTTTCTGACTCGTTATTCATATAATCCTAAGCAGAAGGACAAAGATTTCTTTTTTCATTAATAAACTGGAAAAAAATTGAAAATCCATAATGAATTCAGTCCTTGTAAGAATAAAGGGTTCTGCGTATTGACTTATGTTTCCTTTTAAGGTTATTTTAAGTACTCGGTTTAATCTATAAAGATTTATAGAATTAACCATAGACATAAAGATTGGCAAATAAAGATTGGGTATTAGACATAAATACAGCAATCTTTATTCTTAAAAACAAACAAGCAAAACTATGTCAATATTATTTCTTTTAGCTGGAGAAAATGATTTATCTTGGTGCTTTATATCTAAAGCAAAATAATATGTATTATTCTGACAGAAAGTTAATAGGCTATTTAAAAAAACATTTCTATAGAAATTTATAAATGCTGAATTTGATTGAACATATTTTGAAATAAAGCAATGAAAATATATGTTAAATTGAGTGATACTCTCATGGCAGAACTGTTTTAGAAAAACACAGTTTCTTTAACTTAAGAAAATGTAATACAAATATGTGAAGAGTATGAAAAGCTGCATGCTATATTTGAGTATTAATAGGATATAAATCAAACTATGTTGACCTTTTAAAACACTTCCTGAAGGAAATAAGATACTTAGTCATTGTTTTCATGTAAAGATATTTTTCATTAGCGATAAAAGAGCAAATTTCTGCTAGTTTTATTTCCTACATTCTCATCAATCTACTAATAAAATTCATGTTATATTCTTCAAAATAATCTCCGCTGTTTACCTACTCTGCTATTTTCGACCCATAGTCTCTGTTAGCAATCCATTTGCGATAATGTATTTCTCTTATTGCATGACTTACCTTCATAAACCATTCGTGACCCTTTCCAAAGTGTTCCCTTACCTACAGCAGTGGCTTTTGTTTGTTTGCTTGTTTGTTTGTTTGTTTGTTTGTTTTTAAAAAGTTTAAAACTAGAATAAAGGGGCTTAGGCTACCAGTACTAGAAATGTATTCTTTAATGATAACATAGCTATGATGGGAAAATAGTTATAGGCATTGAGGTGTACCGTTCAAACACACTCTTGTATCTTGAATACCACTTTCCTTATTGACTTGGTTGGACAACTGGAGATGCAGTCTATTCCCAGAGCTCTGTCCCAAGGACAAATATAATACCTGAGAATACAAAAAATATAAACTTCCAAGGGACTATCACAAACAAAAAAATGCCAGAATTTGAAAGCAATCCTGCTATAGATAATTTAGATGTTTGGGACAATTACTTTTTGGTCTGAAAGTCAAATGACAATGGTAATGCAGGCACATCATGGACTGAGTAATCACTTTTATCCCCCATCAGGCTGCTTCTAAAATAAATCTTAGAACGATAACACATAGCTATTTCTCTCATGCTCAGTTTTTGTGCACTTTATAAAGCTCGTAGCACTGTGTATCTTTTATTGCTCGAAGCTGTCTGCAACACTAGATTATTTGGCTCAGTTGTTTTAAAAAATGTTGTTTGTTAATTTTAAATAAGAAACTCTTACAGAAACACATTTCCCGAGGGCGCATGAATAAACAAAGCAGGATAAAGCAGATGTGCTCTGACTGAGCAGGGGAGGAAGCCCAGAGCCCAGCCCATTTAACTGTCGTAGCCCCTCTCCCCGAATACCAGTCCCCAAGGACCATTCTTTCCCCTCGAGTCTCAAAACACAGATTGAAAACCACTGATCCATCCAACCTATTCCATCTTATAATGAGAAAACTAAACCCGCAGAGGCTAATTGCTCAAGCTACTCTAACTCTTTGACAGCAAAATAGAATTAGAACTCAAGTCTCCTGACCCCCTGTCCAGTATTCCCAAATGTAGCTAAAAAAAAATCAATTAAAAATATCTGGTCAGTTAATAAAATCAGAAATATATTTTCTGAAATACAGCCCAGAAAACAATCTGAGAATTTTGTTAAGGCAACCTTCAAATCATGCATTTTGAATAATTCTCTTAATAGGTGAATTCCCCTGTTCTGTTTTCTCAGTCATTAAGAGACTAGATGATCTAGCTGACACCAAAATGATGCCATACAAACAGTGACCAACAGTCATTTTCTTTACCTTCATCATGGAGATGGCAAAGGAGGAAGCCGTACTGGTAACATTTAACCAGTGGTAGTGGGTTTATAACCAATGCTACAAGCTGCAAGTGCAGGAAGTAAAGAGAACTGCTCTGACCCTACAGGTGCTTTCAGGCTGGGTATGGACAGTGCTCACACTCACTGCGCTTGATGGTGACAGAGAGTAGAGATAGTAAGCATCATCGCTTTGACTGAAGGACACAGTCGTGGGATATTTGCAGCCTCAGGATATATGCAAATCAGTGTGACTGGAAGTTTTCAAACCACAAGTACAGATCGCATTTCCAGCATAGTGACCCCAAGGGAAATGAGCATCTCTAAAAATAGAAAAGTAAGCTAGGTTTTTTTCACAGCAGAAGTAGAAGCAAGTACCACACAAATAATGTAATATTTGCTTATTGTTTTAGATATTTCCAACAGACCCTTACAACAGATCATTGCATCACTTGGTAAAGTAAAATAAATGAATATGACAAAATATAAAGATATTTTGAATGTGTCCTTCAATTTATTTAGACTGTTTTACATACTCTAAAACATTGGGCTCTTGATATTTTAAATTTATAAGGATTTTTATCTCAAATTCTGTAAAAATTAGGTAGAGGTTTTCTTTATGTTTAAACAGAAAACATTTATGTATAACTAGGTAGATGGAGGATAGATAGACACAATATATTGCATATAATTATAGATATATCTAGCATATATAATGATATATGCATATAGTATATTTCCAATAAATTTTACATTTTATATATATAATAAAATTTAATGCCATCCAAATCTAAAGTTTATTTCCAGAGTTAAAGGGATAATCTTCAGCAAATACCATATATTGTAATTTTTCTGTATTTTTTTCCTTTTCTAAACATAGTTATTTCCTAGCAATTTCCAAGAAGAATCTTAGCTCCTCACAGTTAAAAGAGCACTGGTTAAAGAGTCACAATGTAAGAACTAATGTAAGTCATAATTTTCATGACCTAAATGATTGTTCAATGCTTTGAGTCTCTGTGGGTTGCCCTTTCTTGACAGGAGATCTGTTTTGCCATAGCTATTTTCCCACCATGATGGTACTGTAGGCTGATAAGCTACCTTTGCGGTAGAAATCAGTAGTGAGAAAGGTGATGTAAGAACTCAACCTCAGGTGTTGTGACAAAGAAAGTAGCAGGCAGGAAGGGTGAAGACCACAGCGTAACAATGCTCAGAAAAGCATGGACTGCAATTTCAAATCACCCTCCCTTATCATCAGCCTGTTGGGACCCATGAATCCAATGATAATTCCAAGAAGTAAGTTTGTTATTCTCAAATTTCATTAATTATGAAAACAAGCCCTCTGCGATGTGTTGGGCATTTTAGAATTTAATGTTACTGATTTGATCACTACTCCTTTCTCGCCTCAGGATAATCAGATGGATAATTCTTTCTTCCTTTGTTCCTTCTTTATCTTCTTTCTCTCCTTTATTTATTTATCTATTCATTCATTCATTTATTTTTTGTAGAATCAGGAAATGAAGACATATTTTCACTCTATCTATAAGTAAAATTTTCTACTTAAATTAAACCACTTATGGGTTCATATATTTTCTACATACATGAAACCATTGACTTACTGTGAATGGAGCTATGAGTGAAATACCCCAGAGGAGGAGTCAGGGTGTTTGGTTCTGGTCTACGATGCTGCTACTTGCAAGCTACGGAGCAGCTCATCTAACTGCTCATAACAGGGCATAACATTTATATTAATAAATGTGGACTAGGTGACTAAGCTCCCTGTCAACTTCTCTCTCCTTTGTGTCCTCACAGAGATTGTTCCCAGAGTACATCACAACAAACGTGCCATATAAAATATCTCATCTCTTCAAAAGTTTCCTATGGAATCCTGTCTAAAACAGTTTGGGCCAGAACTGGTTTAGCACATGGACTAAGGCTCTAAAACTAATGCACTAAAATCTCATTTTGAAGCTGATTGTCTGTGAGTCAGTTGGCAAAAAGAACTCTGTCAGTGGTTGCAGGTGTGGCGTGGATGACCCAGAGCATGGCCCAGTAGAACAACTGATATTATACCAGCTGGAAAGGGGGCTGGGATACTGATGGAAGAGAATGCGCTGGCAAATACAGTGCCACAGGCATTTAGGAGGAGGAAGGAGAAATCATAAGAACAATGGAATTAGATGGCTCTTGCTGAGTGTCACTGATGCAGCTAAACAGCGAAAGAAAGGTGGGGGTGGATAATCACCATTTTAAAGAGTAAGAGTTAGGATACTTCTTTGGAAGTTTATAAAGAGACTTTCATCTCCTGCAGCTGGAGAGATGTTAAAACTGAGGAGCAGGCCAGGACCTAATTATAAGAGCAGTAGTACCCAAATCCCCCAGAACACACTAGGACTGTAGAAGGAGGCACCCCCTTCCTTTGTTTGAAGATGACACCAAGATCACTGTCTTGCAAGATCATATGCACATGCCCTCCACTAGGACTTAGCCCCACCTAGCTGGAGGTCTAAAGATGACATGACCACATCTTCCTTCACACAGATATCACTGGCCTATCTCCACATGTACAGAGGCAGTAAAGGGTGTAGACAATTGTACCAACAGTGGAGTTTCAAAGGAATGGTGAAATCTCACCTTGGCAACCCTCTGTGACCCTTGCTGTTACCTAAATTCTACAAGTCTCCTACTTTAGAATGTTGCAATAATTACATAGCACATCTGTGACTTCAATACAGCCGCTATTTCTACAGGAATGCAATGTATGTTAGCTATGAATATTCATGTTAGGTATTCCAGATCTTCTTTTCAATTCCTTAAAGACAAAAGCTCACTTTCCCAATTCACCCCTAATGTAAAAGAATCAAAATTAAATTGAGTGATTGAGAAGAATGACAGGCTGAAAAAAATCTGTTGGCATCTTAATTTTTAATCTCTTCCATATATCAAAGGTCATTTTAAAAATATAATATTATATAATATATATGAATCAGACTTTACTGCTAGCCTGTACTGCTATTATATATCTATGTATTTATATGTACCTATATGTATATATGTATATTATATATGTATGTAATAGTATATATTTTATAATTTGTGATATATTCTGTTATTACACACATGTTTATATATTTGTATATCTATAAATATATATGCATGTATGTATATAGTTATTTTTATTTATAAGAGGCATGAGTAATTAAGTATAAAGGGTCAATTTTCTTTGACAAAATACACCTGTGGGAAGCTCAGACTTTCATAAACCAAGTCTATAGAAAGACATGTTCTTCTTTCAATTAACAGATACCTACTGATGCCCTTCGATGTTCTGGGCACCAGGCATACAGAAATCAACAAGTGCGAGAAGGTCCCCGAGGTCACAGTGGCCTCAGGCTCACGATCTAGTAGGACAGACGGAAGGAAGAAACCACAAGCACTCAGGATGTGCACAAAATCACCAGCGTCTGTGCCATGAAGAGAAGTAACAGCTGGCACCGAGAGTGTTAAAACACATATTTGACAAATTTTTATTTAAAACATATTTAACAAATTTCAAACTTTGCACCTCATGACGAGTGACAGAAATATTAGGTATCTTGATTGTGGTGGTGGTTTCATTGGTGAATATAACTGCCAAAATTCATCAAACTGTACGTTTGAAATATGTGTAGTTTACTGTACAGGAATTACATTCCAATAAAATGTCAAAAAATAAAATAAAAGTTAAAACATATTTATTTAACAACTTAGCTTTGTGGGTCATGGGATATTTTTTTCATCACACTTTATGGTCAAGGCAATTTATTCCTCTCTGTCTGTGAGAGCCTTGAGGGAAGGGATTGTGGATTGCTTACTATTCTGTCTTCAGTTCAGAGCATAACATTTGGAGCCTTGATTACATTTGAATCAGTGCACAAACTGCTCTTGCAAACCAAACAGAAAGGACATAATGTCAGCAATTTATGGAACATTTATAGACTGAAGACAGTGCTTAGTTCTGTCCTAGGTCTTGAAGGCTCAAACCTTATATTGACGTACGATTGCATAAAATAAATGATGAAAAATTATTTCACAATATTACCTGAATTTCTCATAAACACACACATTGTTTCCACTTTTAAAATGAACTTTCTTATCATCTCCAAATGAAATGATAAAATGCTCTTTTGGTTGGTCTACAGATGAATATGTAAAATTGAAATATGAGACACAATCAACCTTATTAAAAATTTCCTCTTTTCTTCTCAAAACCAAATCAAGTTTTATATAACTAAAATTTAGAGAGCAAACACACATTGAGAAAAGTATATTTACAGTAGAATTTTGTGTTTAATTCCATCATCAAATTAAATATATGAGCTTTTTAAGAATTCACAAGTACATTAACAAAATATTTAGGTTATGAAAAATATTTATTTAGATTAAAAAAATAGCCTTAAGGAACAGCCAGAGACACTGATTCAGAAATTGTATATACAGCCTAAAGCCTAAGCCACAGAAATAGCTTCTGGCCAAGTTAACCAAAAGAAGGAAAAATATGACAAGAGAGAGAATTTATTTGAATATTATTGGGTTAACTTGATCAAAAAACAGGGAAAAAAAAAAACCTCATCATGTAAAATTCAAGGCACCGCCTATGATTTCAAAAGGTTATCTTTGGTGGCTTGATGTGAAGCATCTGAGATGCTTGTTGAAAATGATGGATTCCTGGGCCCCAGCCCAGAACTACTGAATCCGGATTTCTGGAGATGGCCTCCAAGAATCTTTTTTAACAGCATCATGATAGATGCTTAGGCTTTTTAATATTCATCGGTAGAGAGACAATGCTCCAATATCCCAAATGTTACATTTTCCTATAAAAGTCAAATATTTCTGAGAGAGAGAACTGCACTTTCTTCCTCCAACCTGAAGAACAATCTGTACCCTCTTTTTTCTTCTTATGATACATTCTATTTTAAATTACTATTATTTAAAAAATAAAAATAATTATTATTTATCTGAACATAATTTTCTTTCACTTTTCTCATAATTTACAAATGTATTGAGGCCAGCAATATTATCTTTTTAATCTCTGTATATCTTAGCAGCACAAAGAACAAGGACTTTTAATATGTAAGTTCTTAAAAAAATTAGTCATTGTTGAATTGAATGACATTGACTTCCCACATTAGGGCGATAGTTTTGTAAGAATACTGTGTCGCATGGACATGTTGGTGTGTGCATGGCTTTAAAATTGTTAAAGTTAACTCTAAAGACTAGTAGCCCATTTTATGTAAGAGAAAAAATACAGCAGGCTAACAGTTAACTTTACTGGAAAGCACATTTGCCCAAAGAATAAAAGGCAGAATCAATGATTTTGTCTCTCATGTGAATTTACTGAAATGTGCCAAGTCCCCAGATCTTTTCATTTTCCGAAAATGGCATTTGAGATTGATTGGGTTGGGAGCTGCACACATTTTATTATTATTTTATCAGCTTATCCTGTTATCTGAGAATGTCTAAGGCTGATTTAAAAATGCAGTTTATTGGTTTATTGAATAAGACATAATAATGATAATTTTGTTTCCAACAATGCCCATCTGTACTAGCCTGCATGCAAAAATTGTTTTTTCTTATAAAAGAGTACATGACTATAAATAACGTATAATTCAGGGCTCAAAGCAACAATTCATCCTTTCTATGAAATAACTTAAGGAGGACTTCCCAAGAGGAAAGGCCCCTGGTTATTTGAATTGTATATGTCTATGACATGTGAGATGGGGACATCTGTTAGGATAATTTTTCTCATTTTAAAACTGTTTTGCTTTCTCTATTACAATTCCCTCTTCCCCATATATACATAACATTCACAAAACAACTGTCCTTTCAACAATAATAAACCCCTAAAGAACTGATCATTAACAAATGGTCATTTACTGCAAACATGATTTAGCTAAAGTGGATGTTGCACATAAACAGAGCTATTCGAATCAAAGAGGTCTCATAGTAAATTTCTGTCAGTATCTTTTGTAAGCTCCTAAAAAGCCCTTCTTTTGAGTTTCCTAATTCATAAGTTTTCCTTTAGTTTGCTAAGTAAAGCATAATCATTCAGTAATAGTTATACTGAAAATAGAGTTTGTGTGAAACAAATATAACTTAATCAGAACTAAATCTCGTATTAAAATTTGGAGGATATTTATATGTTATTGTAACTTTTAAAAATGAATTTGCTAAGACATTTTAAGCTATATTTTATGTAACATCTATAGATAAATAACTGTGTTAAGTTCAAGTAACATTTTAAAATAACCTACTCAATGTAAAAATAGTATTTAACTATCTTCATATTTCTTATTAAATATGAAACGAATAAACTATAGTATAACACATGCATTTTTAAATAGAAAGGAAAAGAACCAAGAATATAAATAATTTTGCTGAAAAGCAGTTGTCAAAAAAAGAAGTTGTCAAATTAGACATGTGCAGTTATATTTTACAGCTTCTTTTAGGGAGACATTTGTTGTAGGAGCTTAAAAATCAGTATGTGATGAAATATAAAATGAGTCATGCTCAAAGTGGCATGGCTTATAAATTTATAGCATTAGCCTATTTTATAATGCAAAGCCCTATTTTTAGCATAACCATCATTATGAACTAATATTTATTATGTATTGTGAAACCCATCCCCATTCATGCAGAGACAAAAGAGAGCTGTGATGCTGGCACAAATGTGTGTCAATAATTTCATGAAACAGCCAATTTGACATTAAAAGGAGATGGAAATAAGTTTCCCCACATAAATAAACAGAACTATATTAGTATATTAATTAATTAGTATATTAATTAATGTAACAAACCCTAAAATTGTGGCACACTTGGCAGGACTGACTTAGGGGTAGGTGACTATTTCCTATGGAAAGGAGAGAAATCACAATAGTTTTCCTAATGACATCTAATAATATAGATCTGATTGAAAAATACATTACACCTTGTATTATTTTCCTTTGTCTTTTGGGGCTAGGAATTTACAAGGAGAGTTCATAAATAAGGGATGTTTCTCTGGGCCTTGCCGAGGAAAGATTGAGATGAATCTATTCCATTAGAGTTAATCTAAGGTCCCAGGGAAACACTTACTTTAAAGGCACCTAGAACAGTAAAGAGAGCTGATTATGGACAATATTTGGTAGCAAAGAATCCAGGCTTGCCCCACTGTGGTGTCCTGGGTGAGAACATAGCACAGAAGCAGGAAAGAAAATTCAAATCAGGACACATGCTAAAATATAATCAAGGCCAAACCCAGTGTGATGGGAAGAAATTCATAATCACAAAACCTTATGGCTGTAATTTTCAAACTTTGGTGAGATTAGAACTATGTGGAAGGCTGGTTAAGGTTTTTGGGCCTCACTCCAGTGTTTCTGATCACACATCCAGGTATGAGATAAGGCCTGAGAATTCCCTTTTCTAGAAAGTTCCCAGGTGATGCTGATGCAGTTGGTTAAGGGAAGGCATTTGGCCTTATGGGATCTTATGATCTTGTCATTAAAGAAAAGACTAGAAATGAAAGTAAAAGCAGAGCATCTTTCACAACTGAGGTAGATTCCCTACCAATAAAACAAACAAACAAACAAACAAACAAAACACCACCAAGTTTTGGAGACATGAGGCAAAGAAAGCTGAGAAAGATGCAAAACTAATTATTTGGGAGGAGCTTAAAGATGGACACTGGTTTCAGCTGGTAGGGTTTCAAATTTTCTAAAGGTAGGCAGATGAGGGCATGTATCAGGAAACATCTGACTACACTTAAGAAGGAGGAGAAAAAGCAAAGATCAGATGCCAACAGGTAGATCCTGGGGACTTAACTATGCCAGCAACGGAGCGGGATAAATTAAGGGGGATGAGGGAAAATAAATAACCCATGAAGAATAAGGTCAATAAGTTGAGCAAAACAGTTATTTTCTATATATATATATATATATATATGTATGTATGTCTATTCATATAGATGTACATATCCAAATAAAGGACTCCTTTTGTTACACAATACACATATTTAAACAATATAGTCACTTGAGCAATAAAAGATATTTTCAAAGATAAACTATTACCCAGATTACTTAACAAATATGCATTGTAATTTTGAAAATTTCCTAAAGCCACCATTCTTGGGCCACAGCAAGTTATTTTCCATATAAGATGAAGTCAAATCACTGAGGGAGCTCCTCAGATGTCACCATTTAAGAGCCACACAGTCCTTCAGGACACCACCAAGCTCCGTTTTCCCAGGTGGTCAAATAAGGTAGAAAACATGTCCAGTGAAATAAATGACACCTTTTGTTTCCATTGCTAAAATTAAAAAAAAATGTGTGTGTGTATACAGACACACACACACACACACACACACACACAAAGAGACTATCCACCCTGGAATAGGTAGTAACAAAAAATATGGTGCAAGCTTATTTTCTTCCTCCCCATAAAATGTGGCAATGTTAAATTTTATTATTATTTCAACATGCTACAATAATGTGCAATGATTATGGAGAAATGCTCTTAGTTTAAAACCCACTCTACTCCCCCAAGGCACTAAAAATAGTGCAAGAACATTTCTGAGGAACCAAGTTAAAGCTAGGTCATGAATAGAATATATGGCTGTTTCATGAAATAGCCCAGAATGTGTGATAAAGATGATCATATTTTAAATTAGTCTTTAGCCTCAAGATAATTCTCCAGAATGCCACAATAAATATATCATATATTCCTTTATGTGCAGTATTTTATGGTACATTATTAATGAAAGATGAATTATTAAATATGTATTTCAGTAATTAGTGGCTGCATTCACATCATAGCATGTCTGATGGTAACTAATACAGCTGCATTAATGAGTATATTTGAATGTGTCCCTATCTCTTATATTGAAGAGTGATGTAAGTTTATATGTTGTATATGCTTTGTTAAGTTTTATGAATTAGACAATATAAGCATATCAAGAGGAAAAGTAGATTCAAGATCATTAGCAATGTCAAACGGAATGGGGGAAAGCCTTTTAAAGTTTTATGAAACTAATGTCTTCTCAATAGGCCTAAGGCTTTAATAGTTGGGAGACAGTTTCCAGTCTTCAATTTCATTAAAACACACCTGGGAAATGGTCCATTTGAGCTAGTTAAGACAAAAATTCCTTGAGGCTCACAATACCCTTAACTTAGAACTAGAATAGGACTTGAAAGAGAACAGGACTTTACAGAAGGGTGCAGCTCTCGCTGTCAAAACAACACAACTCAGAGCCAGATGATTTAGGAGATGCCATACCTTGTTCATAGAATCTAATCAAAAAGGTTTGATGAGTGAATTAGTAAGGACAGAATTGTCCTAAGGTCACAAAGCCAGTGTTGCTGAGCAAAAATTCTAGATGTACTGAATTTCAGAACACAGGTCTTTCTGCTGCATTCAGCTGACATTCAGAACTGAATTTTTCTCCCTTTGCAATTCATCCCTTCAGAACATAATCATTGAGCATCTTTTTTAATCGAGGTGGTGTACTAGGCTCTGTAGATTCAAAGATGACTGATTAATGGTCCTGGTCCTCCAGAAGCTTGCTTGGGAAATAGGACAGGAAAACCCTCTGAATTAGAACATAGTGTGGCACAGCCAAGAAAGAACTAAACCCCAGGAAGAGAAGGAAAAAAAAAAAAAAAACTTTAGTCAGATTTTGTCAGACTTGTACTCAAAGTCCTTCACTGATTCCTCCTTATTCAGAGTGAAAAACAAAGTCTTTGTGAGGCCTACTAGATATGTCCTCATCTGCCTCTGGACCTTCTTGGTGAACTCATCCAATCTTGCCCATCCTTTCTCACTCTCGCCACTCTCACCTCCATCTCTATTTCTTGCCGGGCCAAGCATGCTCTTCCTTCCAAAACGTAACACTTGCTGTTCCCTCCACCCTGAGCACTCTCCCAAGGATACCTGTATGATCCACACCCCACTCACTTTTTTAAGCTCTTTGCTTTAATATCCCCTTTGAACTTTTCCCAATCACCTCACAAAAATTGCAATTCCTTCCATTATTCTGCCCATGTATTTCCTCCTATTGCTCAGGCAACTGAAGCTCAAAAAAGTGCCGTGATTAGCACACATTTATAGCTTATAGAAGGTTAGGTCACAATTTGAATACGGTCGTCTGGCTTCACGCACATCTCAGCCACTTTATCAAACTGCATCAACTGTTGTGGAATCCAAAGAAATGAAAGAGATATTGCAGACCAGCTTTAAAGGGATCCTCTCAAGAGGGTTTCCTCTTTGGCTTGGGCTAAAAGTGAACGATGGGCTATGTCACGGAGTGGAATGAAGAGGGAATTGTAAGTGGCAGATGGAGGAGAGCTTGGCTTTCCCAAAGCTGTTGTCAGGTGTTACCAGTGGCAATGTCTCCGAAGAATTAGAACGATGCATAAAGTGCCTCGCTGTACAAAAAGATACCTTCTTAACCCAGACGACCATAGATTTCAGTAACATCAGGCCACAATAGTACCTGTAGCAAAAGTAAGGGAAGCAGAGAAGAAGACCAAGCCAGCAGCAGGGTTCTCCCTGCAGGGTTTGCATAATTAGTGGGCGTGGCTGAAATGTAAATATAAGAATCTGGTAAGCACAACCAATGTTATACTTTTTTCTGTTTTTAATTATGTAGCGTTGCATAGTATCTTTTTAATCTTGGTCAGCCCTTAAAATCAAGTATTTTCGTAAGTTGAAATTAAAAGCTGACTTTCAAATGACTATGCCAAATTTCAACAATTAAAAAGGGTGATGGGTGATGGTGCATTTAATAACATTGCACTCATGAATCAATTATAATACCTTTTCAATAAGCAAAAATTTAGATTAATTATCAACAACATTTAAATTTTATTTTATTTACTGTATTATTTTTTAATTTATATTTTATGTGTATGTTTTAATAATTATATTCACAGAAAAAAGTCATGATTTATAAATAATTCATATTTTAGAAATATGTGAAGGAAATATTTTATTGATAGGGGATCCAAATCAAGGAAATTTGGGGATTGTTTGCAAAAGTTTGACTCAATAGGGCCATAAACATCCATTGTCACTGAGATCAATCACTACAGAGATACATAATTTTTTAATAATTTTGAAAGTTTTTGAGCATTTAATTTTATTAAATATTAGTAATTTAAAGTAAATATATCATTATTTAGAGTTGATGGCAGATGTCTTAGTAAATATATAATTTATACCAAAAATTTCCAATCATTTTGTTGAGTTGCATTTTTACTTACTACATTAGAATTTTTTTAGCAAAACCCCCATTATAATTATTAATAATGTATCACCATTAAAATAATATATAGTAATAAATAACACATAATAATAATATCAATTAACATAAAAGTAAATCATTATAATCCTGTTGTATGTGTTTACATAGAATTTTTATTTTTCAGCTCTTTGGTAAAAAGATCTAAATATATGTTGGAAGTCTTTTTAAAAAAATCCTTAGCATGATTGCAGTGTCAGAGAAATGGATGTCAAGCATAAATCTGTTACATAAACAGATATCATTGATTAAATGGTTCTTATTTTAGAACATTATGAACTTCATGTCAGTCTTATTTTTCCTTTGCACTGATGTCCTGGATCCTTAAAAAGATAAATCATTCATACCAACTTCATCTTTTGATTTACTTGCAGAGTCTAACTGAATCGGAATTAGCTTAGAAAGAGGTCATCTATGCGCAAAATGTCCACAGGATCGCTTGCTGCCTAAATGGAAGAATGTACAATAATAGTAAGAGTGACTTACTTAACTGAACCTGTCTCAGCAGAGTGCATTTTTCCTCTAGTGAAAACATAAAAAAGATAGATTACTGCATTATGTCAATTAATCTGCTCCTATTTCCAAGTGAATATAAGAAATCAGGAGGTATATGAGCTATTTGCGTCAGGAGAAGATAGATGATAAATGCATACACACTCACTCATTCAAGTCTACATCAACACTAACATTCCCGCATGCACAAAACTGTACTCGGAAAAGATGACCGTCCCAACGTAAAAAGGATGAGATGAAAAATGGAAATTGCTACCCACAAATTTTTAAATCATTATTTAAAATATATCATGATGCCATCATGAGGCCCTTTAAGGACCTTACCTTTCCTTCTTTCCTCTGTACTGGTATTAATGAAGTTACTGTAAAATGGACATGATGATTTCTATCAGGTAAGGAACATTTCCTTTGTTATTTTCTCTAAGTTTTTAATTTGATTTTGGGGTAATTTCTCCCTTTGTGGGTCTTGGTGGAAGAATGCCCTATAGCCCAGTCTTTAAATGGAGTGCTCATGAAAGCCTGGAACCTTGGAACCAGGGAAGCCCAGTTTGGGACAAGCTTCCACTATTTTGTAGTGTTCAGACACCAGCACATTAGATCCCTGGTGGAGACCAGCAGTTACTAGTAAAATGAGAGGGAAACAAAGGAGAATGTTGTCTAAAGCAATTAGAGGCCACCAACTCCAGGAACACTTTCTATGTTACAGTCAGCCTGGACTTATCAGATATCTTGGTTATTCAAATGAAGATGAACATTCTGATTTTTTTTTTTTTTTGCATTCTTCTTTATTGAAGTATAGTCAACTAACAATGTAATTTCAGTCATACACATACATACATATATTCATTTTTGTATTCTTTTTCATTATAGGTTACAAGATATTGAATATAGTACACTTTGCTATACAGTGGAACCTTGTTGTTTATCTATTTTATATATAGTAGTTAGTAGCTGCAAATCTTGAACTCCCAATTTATCCCTTCTCATCTCCTTTCTCCTCTGGTAACCATAAGATTGTTTACTATGTCTGTGAGTCTGCTGCTGTTTTGTAGATGAGTTAACAAGTGTATTCTTTTTTCTTTTTCTTTTTTAGATTCTGCATATGAGTGATAGCATATGGTATTTTTCTTTCTCTTTCTGGCTTACTTCACTTAGAATGATGATCTCTAGGTCCATCCATGTTGCTGCAAATGGCATTATTTTATTCTTTTGTATGAATGAGTAGTATTCCATTATATATATATAAATACATTCATTTGTTGATGGAAATTTAGGTTCTTTCCATGTCTTGGCTGTTGTATATAGTGCTGCTATGAACTTTGGTGCATGTGTCTTTTTAAGTAGTAATTTTCTCTGGATGTATGCCCAGGAGTGGGATTCCTGGATCATAGGGTCAGTCTATTTTTAGTTTTTTAAGGAACCTCCATACTGTCCTCCATAGTGGCTACACCAATTTACATTCCCAGAACATCCTGATTCTTAATATGACATTTTTCTGATATTAAATTTGGAAGATAATTCAAACATAAACCATTACAAAGTGACCGCTGGGAGTCAAGCCAGATTCAGTCCCTAGGCCTTCACATATTACCCTATTCTCACTCTTCCAGTGATGTAGAAGGAGATATGACCCCATCCTCAACTGGTTATCCCCCTGGATGACTTCTCTTCTGCAGGAGCAGGTTAGATACCAAATGATCAGCTGAAAATGAATAGGTTTTTGAAAATATTTTCCACAACAGTTTTCTGAAGCAGAATATAATGGTTATATTAGTTACCCTAAGCTCATTTGGTAGTCAACTTTGAAAGAACTTAAAAAAAAAAATTTAGTTATTTTTCCCTAATTCTTTGAACTGTTTACATGTGCAATAATTTTGCAACTGGTTTTTAAAACATTATTAAAGAGTTATTCAAAAAGTTATAAAAGTAGCTCAGAACTCTGGACAGTAATCAATCTTGGTATACAAGAAAAATAAGACAATGGAATTATTTGAAAACATAAAAAATAATTAGCTAGCGTAGATTATTGTCAGAAGAGACACGATTTTAAATTGGAAAAATGAATATACTTATAAATTTATTTACAGTGGATTTATAAGATGCTCTATATAATAAGGGAGTCTGAACTAGCTCTGCATCTCCTAGTGCAGCCCAGGGTCCGTTTTCCTAGTGGACTTCTCTCTCCGATGTAATCCAGATTTTATTATCATCTATCTCTCCACCCTCACCCCTCAACACCACTCCTATTATAGCAAACAAGCTTCTGCTGGCAGAAATAAAAGTTTCTGTCCTAGTTTCTGGAAATTTCAAGAATCTGTCAGATTCTGTCTCTCTTTAACAAAGAAAGGATCAACTATTTTTAAAATTCATGGAATCTAGAGCTTTGGCTTTAGATCAGAAGATGAATATATATCGGATCCTCCCCTGACATCCCATTTATTAATTTTCTGCATGTATGTGATAAGATTCTGTCTTGTTTCGTGAACATACACATACAGGACAGGCCTTGCATAAATGGCCTTTCAACTGGGGCAACCACAGTTCATCACTGAGAACAAAAGTAGATGGCCACTGAAGATGACTTCTGTCAAAAAGTCACCAGGAGCCCGTGAACAGGTCGTAACCTACATAAATGTTACAACTTTGCTTAGGGCTAGAATTTCTCCACTTCAATCTGTCTGTTAATTGCATGAACAATAAGTAACAAATTATTTTGGGATCTGACTACTTAAGCCTCTCAGTAAGCATTTCAGGCACTGGCCCCATTTGTTGGGTTAAATCTCCTGTCTCGAGGATGAGAGAGATGCCCCCCTTATTTCATCCCTGTCTTTCATGGTTCTCTGCTTCCCTACATAATCTGCACAGTTCTAGAAAAATTTGCTTGGAACAATTTTATCTTCTTTTGTCTGACTGAAGTCAAACTTTTTATCTAAGAAAGGAATTTTAAAAATCAACTTTTTTTTTTTTTTTAAATACAGGAACATCACAGTAGGGATATCTGATGACTGATATATAAACTGCTCTAAAATAAGATCTAATTGTATTAGGGTTTTACAGATATCTATACATAAATTTTAATGACATTAATTATAGTCTGGCTTGAATTTTGATTTTCACAGTTGGGTTCTTTATTCATTCAACTGTTTCCCTGAGAGACAATAATAAGGACACTTGGACAATATGGAGCAAACTGAAACTGAAGAAAACACAAAAACTGAACACACAAAACTGAAGGGAAAAATTGAGTGGACAAATGACAGAAATCCATTGATTAAACTAGTTGAATTGGCAAATTTTAGGAAAAAGTTAGTCTCTGTCTCTGCGAGAACACAGTAAGAGCAAAATCCCTGATGACTTAAGTCATTGATACCCCTTGGGAGAAGTGAACAGTGGCTCATATCCTTAGAAAATGGTTTTTCTTTACTCTTAGGAATTTTTCTTACTAAATTGAGGGTTTTTTAAATTAAAATTGATTTATTTTGGTAAATGTTATGTTTATAAAAATGTATTTATAGCCAGATTAAAATGCAGTATCTTAGAAGCTTTTCCCTTTATAAAAAATCATTCATCCTCATGTATATATAGTACATTTAATAAAATATCTTAAAAGCCAAATTTTGAGGAATTTTATTCTGCAAAATTTAAATTTAACTTATTAGTGAGAACAGTTATCTTCATTAAATAGTTCTAGTATTTAATGTTTAATTTGTGTACATAAATTTTTATATTGTCAGCTTGGGTAATTTCTGGATTGAAGTCATTTACTTGACGCATTCCCCGTTACCTGAAGGATGAAAATTTGACCTCAAAAATCTGGGGCAAAGCAAAAAATACCCACTTTAAGGGTTGTGGGGCAACAAGATCCTTCTGAGTATTTCCTCTTAAACTCCTCTTGTCTCATGACACTACCACCAATTCTCACTTTTCTCTTAGTGCCTATTGCTAGAGTCTTCTTTAATTTTCCTCCCCATTCCATAAGGGCTTTTTATGATTCATGACTTGGCTATTTCTGTTTCTGCCCATCTCTCACTCACCAAACATAAATATCATACCAACTTCTAAAATGCATTGAACCGCAGCTATAGGGAAAGAAATCAAAGCCTTTTCCCAGTTCCACGGTCAGCATTAGACAGTTGAATGAACTCATCCAAGTCTGGATGCGGTTTGAGTCCCAAACTCTTTGTCTATTACGCATTCATTCCAGTTACGGTAGCCATTAATTGAGTTTGCCAGGCTGAGTATCCTACTAAAGAGGAAAGCTGTTGATTTTTATAAGCTGGTGAATGTTTTCCATACTACATTTCTAGTTCAGAGGTTAATTATGCTCTAGCAACCTGCTTGTAAGCCCAGACACTGACAGCCCTGTGTCCCATTGCCTCTCCTAGGTCCAGTGCAATTGTACCCAGATGCCATAAGTTTCTCTTATACTGCATCTGCTAATAAAATGACTGCATTTTTCCTAACCAGTATTCCCTCAACAGCTCTGGTTCTCTGCCACCCTTATGCAAGACCCACTGAACAGGCATTCTCAGCCTGTGCCAGGCTGCTTGTAGCATTAAGAGTCCGATTTACATTGCATATAATCAGTAGTAACTGAAGCTCCCACTCAAATGTTGGAGGAAATCTCAGCTGGGTAGCAAGAGGTTGGTATCAGTCTCTCAAATTCCAAGTACCCACAAGAATCAAATCATAATAGTAAAAATTGTATACCGTCATCCCTCAATATCTAAGAGGGATTGGTTCCAGGACTCCCCTTGGAAACCAAAATCTGTGGATGCTCAAGTCTTTTACATAAAAGGGAGTTGTATTGCATATAACCTACACACATCCTCCTGTATGGATGTTACTTATAATACCTCTAAATCATACCTAGGTTACTTATAATATCTAACACAATGTAAGCAGTAGGCAAAGGGTTGTAAATACAATATGAACACATATAAATAGTTGCCATTGTGAGAGAAATTCAAGTTTTGCTTTTTAGAACTTTCTGGAATTTTCTTTTTTGAATATTTTCTATCCACATTTGATTGAATCCGCCAATGCAGACCTGTAGATATGGCTGGCCAACTGTATCCTGGGAAAAACATCTCTAAGGCTCGATTCTGTTTGATCGCCTTTTAAATTGGTCCTCAACAACCTCTCGTAATAGGTCAGCCTGCTCTTCCCACACCAATGTCCTCAAATAGCCACCCTTTGATGACCAGAACCTCTGGAATTGCTCTTGAAAACTGGTGAGGATAGCACTGTTTCCATAAAAAAGCTCTCCCTTGAGAGAGAAAGAAATGATCAGTGTTCTAACTCTATTTTAACCCTCAGTTAATTTTTTTTTTTTTTGAATTCTAGCTCTAAATTCCCCTCAGCTCCAGTTCATCTGCAGAAAAGAGGCTGATGATTTAATTTGAGTCTCTGTGGCTGCATCCTGCCACATGTTAATGGCCATTCCTTGAATGGTCTGGTCCTTTCAGGGCAGGCTTCCTATCAGGTTAGCACTGGCTGGATGTTGAGCTCTGCATCCAAGGGGCTTGTAAACACTGACTCTCACAGGGGCCATGCCTTCCCCATGCAGCCCAATGAAACGAAGAGCCCAATATTCATGTGCTATGGCGCTGCATGTCAATCTTCTGTGGAGTATTTTAAAAACACTAAGGCTCAGACCTCATTCCATTTGCTAAATTAGAATCCCCAGAGAGTGAGTACAAAACAAGAGTGTATTTTCAAAAATGGTGCAGGTGGTTGGGATGCATTGTGGAGCCTCTGAAATGCTGATATGCGTTCATCCTCTAGTTTCGTAAGTCCTGTTGTTAGGTAGTTAGATAAGTGGGAGCACTGGGCAGAAAAGGTGGAGGAGAGGGAGGATGGTCAGGAAGGTGGTGTTATGTCTGCCTCCAGCATAAAGGGGCTTTACTTTCTCTAAATGAGCGCCCGCAAGAAACCGATTAGAACCCGACAGGCTATGACTGCACGATAGCAGAAAGGACTTAACCAGACACGACCCAGTGCTCACTGGCTCATTGTATTATGATTAACATTGCAGTTTCGCTCCCCCTACTCCACCGTGGGCTTGTCTGTGTGCATCATGGGTAAGGACATGTGCAAGAGCGGGCAAGCATGACTACGCACTCCAGGGACAAGAGACATCAATCAAAAGACCAGCTCTAAGTGAGGCTATAAGAGAAGGGGAGACAAAGACATTGCTTTTGCTCCCTTGGATCAGCCCACCTGTCATTCTTGGAGGTGTATTTCTCCTTTTTTAAAATAAATCTTTTAACATCTTTTGCTACACAAAGCAACGTCTCCGGACTGTAAACTTATCTTTCAGGTATGACAAGAACTAGGGTCTTTACCTTTTGGGGTAACACTGTGGACACCTGAACTCAAGCCTGAATGCTTCCAGAGGTGCGGCCAGTCTAGGACAGATGAACATTGGGAGAGGCGCTCCATCTGCGGACCTGTCTTCACTCTGCTTTCTATTGCTGTGTGATCATGAAGCATTTGCTTTATTTCTATGAGCCCTGGGTTTTTCTCTGTAAAATATATCTTCTATGAAATGCCAGTGAACTATAAAAGGAGCCCTGGAAAGGCACATCACATCACAGAAAAAAAGTGGGATCTACATTTTCTGACAGGCAACTAGCTCTTGAGTGTGCATATTAAAGAGGCAAATCACAGGCTCACACTCTAAAATCACAGTAATAACCCTCTAGACCCATATGTCTGTATTTATGTTCATAAACTCATTCACACTTCTACCCACGTCAATCACATGGGTCTCTTCTGAGTTTTTGTTTCAGATTTTTTTTTAAGTATAAAGGATATATTTTTTTCCATTTTAACCTTATAAGCTCACCAGTTAGATGACTGGAGATTTTCCTGCTCTGAGAAGTCTAAGAAGGCCAGCAACTTACATCAGGGGAACTGACCCGGAAGGCTGCAGCACTGATAACATTCATGGGGAGTTAATCAGATTAAAGGCCTGATGCCTGAGCAGAGAGGGATCAGGTGGAGGTGCTCTGTTCTTGTCCATCCAGTGCGGAGGGTTTCACCAGATAGGTAGCAGCCTCCCAGCAGGCCTCAAAGGACGGCCCACGAGCCCCAACAGCCTGAGGTCATGGGCAGCAAAAGCTATCAGTAGCTGCCAAGTCTCTGGGGTTCTTACTCTATGAGAAATCTAAAGTTAGCTAAAGAGATAAAGACCTGTGCATTCAATTTATGCTTTCATTCATAGATTCATCCTGTTGGTGAAGGCACGTTCATATGCCTACACACCGTGAGGTCAAAGAAATATGATCATTGGAGTGTGGAGCAGAGAAAGGTTTACTGCAGTGCTGAGCAAGGAGGATGGCGTGGCTCATGCCCAGGAAAACCCCAAACCCCCTGAAGAGCTTCAGCAAAGCATGTTTAAGGGCCAAGTAAGGGGTGGGGCTTGCAGGGTACGTGTTCAGCTCACGCACAATTTTCTGATTGGTTGATGTTGAGGTAACAGGGTGGCCAACACTATCAACCCCTAGGTGCCAGAGGTCTGGGGGCCACATGCTCTTGTGATCATCAAGCAGTTAATTTCCTCCCTTTGGTGGTGATTTTCATCATCTGAAAAACTCAGGAAATATACATGAGATACTATTATCTGCGTACTTCAGAAAGGAGCCGCAGCAGAGGACGTAGGGGAGGGTCTGACCCTGGAGGGACCCCCAGTGTCCAGCTCAATTACAATGCTTTATTTCCTCTCTCTTTCTCTTTTCCTCTTTCCCTCCCTCCCTGTCTCTCTCTCTTTCTGTAGCTACAATTGATTACCCCTTCTCCTCCTCCTCAGCATCATGAAGTTTGGTATATATATGTTAATTGTTTTATTTGTAGCAGACACGGTGTTAAGGATTTTACATGCAGTAGTTCATTTAATCTTTATAATGATCCTGGAAAGTAACTGCTATTAATACGTCCACTATTAAAATGACATATTATGACATATGTCTGAGGCTTAGAAAGGCTGAGTGACTTATTTGAGGTAGCATAGCCAGTGAAGAGAAGCTGTGTGCCTCCAGGGTCTGTCTTGTTGTGTGCAAGCTGCCTTTGGTTGTAAAGGAAATGAGGCACAATTTGACCATTATAATGAAGACAAGGCATAGGCAACTCTCTGTTATCCTAAACCGAGGATTTTCACCAGTGTATGTAGAAAGGCTATTTACCTGCTAGCTCTAATTATTTTGTATGTATTATAATCAAGACAAGTGTAAACATGAAATAATTGACCTGGGGGCTCCAGAACCTGATTTTGGAAAGCTCTTGATCTGCTTAAATCAGGATGGTTGGCAAACAGCTAAACAACAAAGACACACTCTCTTCTGTGTGCACATACACACATGTGAATTCAGACTTGCCCATGTGCTTGTTTATGTTCACTTCCCGCTTCCTAGGTGCTTCGCTATTGATAAACTCCTCACAGACAGATGGGGAGTTAGGACAACATAGAGTTAGAACATAATGGAGTCTTTACTGATGGAGATGAAGGATTTACTATCCTTCGAGCGCTGTTCCTGTCACTTAATAATATATTGTTGAAGTCAACATGTTCTGAAGGAAGATGTATTTTTTCCCTTTTATTATATTCTTGGAAAATATCTGAACACAACATAACAGTTTAAAAAAAAAGAAGTTATATAGACTCAACCACTTAAAAATGACATCCATCTAAATGACAGTAAAAGTGATTTTTTTTAAGGAAAATACATTTACTATGGACTGTAACTATTTACTAAATTCTCAGAAATAAATTGTAAAGCCCAGAGTTGAATCCTAGTTCTAGTGACATAAATAACGATTTAGAAAATACAATGCTTGTATTGAAATACATCAAAGCTTAATCTGTCTCATAATTCTTTGAGAGTAAACACATTTATTGGTGTATTTTGGCCAATATTGGCAATGGAAATTGATTCAATCAGTTCTAAATCATTTTTTTTAACTGGACTATTTCTAGGAACTGTCTACTTTTACTAGAGACTCTAAAAATGGAAAAATTCTCTCTGATTAGTCGCATTCTTAGACAATATTGATGAAATGCAGTACAGCTCCACAGATTTCTTAAATCTCAAAATCAGCCATCTGTAAATTTCACTTCTCTGTAATGAATCTTGGAATAAGAAAGATGGAAAAATACATTGGAGCTTCCAAAATAGATTTCATAAGTCCAAAGTATTAAATCTCCTGTATTTCTTTGCTCAGGTGGATCAAACAAATCTTTTTGCAGATTTCATTTACTTTTACTTTGCATATAATCCTAACAAATCTGATTGTGTTTTAGTGCCATGACAGACTCAAAACAGCAGATTAGAGACAAAGAAATAAGGTGCTTCAGATAGACATAGTAATTGGTTAAAATTGACAACTGAGGAAAATACACTGAAGAATTATACAAGTCATCATATGAACGATCTAAAATTATATCTTCCTCTTGGATTACACAAGGAAAACAATTCTATAATCTACTGTACAGTAAAAAGGAAAGAAAACTAACAACCATGATAATGAACCACTTTCATAAACGCAATGTTAAATTATTCTCAATAAATTCTTAGAGTAAGAATCTGTACAATGAAAGGTAGCGATCTGGGTAATTTTTTTTTTTTTAGGTAGATTTTATTCTATATAAATGAAAGTAGGTTATTTAGAATGGACATGACCAAAGAACTTCATTTTGTATTACCAAATCACTGCAGTGCCATTTTTAACCATGGATTTGGTTGTTATCGAAAACATCAAGATTTAGGTTAAACTTTTGACAATATATTCACTACTGAAGATGTTGTAAATAATCCATTTAATCAAAATACTTAATTGAATCTTTGGGATAGCATTACAATCAATCAGTCATTATTATTTTTAATACTCTCAAAATATTTTGAACCAGTATACCCAGCCTTTATGAAAAGCTATAATTTCATGCACAAATTTTTTGATCAGCAAACGTCAATACATAAAGAGAATAACACTTCCCTAGGTTATTATAAGTGAGGAGAAAACTTTCACACAAAAGAATTGGGATGAAAAAGTTAGATTCATTCCCTCTGTCTTAAAAACAAAAGCATGAAAACAGATGGAAGAATCTAGAAGAGACATCATACTTTTAAATGAAAGATGCAATGAAATATGCTGCTAAAAACACAGGAGGTAAGTCTCTCAATTTTTCAGACCATCCTTTATTTCTCATATAAGGTGCTAAATTGTGAGTCATTAGTGCACATGAAACAGACGCTTCTGTACTCCACCCTGAACATCCCAGAAGTTTAGAGCTAGAAGGTGCTATGTAGATACCCAGTGATTCTCAGATAGAAGTGCACATCAGATCCCAAGGAATTAGAAATGATCCAGATGCCTGGATTGATCTAATGAATCAGATCTTAAGCAGGTGTATTTTCAAAGGCAACTCTCTGGTTAAGAACAACTGAATCTAATTCTCTCATTTGATTGAAGAAACTGATCACCCAACTGAAAAGTCTAATAATCGATACTTGCTTATGTATATTCTGATACTTAAATACAATGCAGAGTTATATTGTCCTTAAATTAATAAAATAGTACCATATATAGTGAATTTGAGTGAATCTTCTAACAATTCCTCATTTTAAGGTTCTGTGAATGAAAAGTAATGCAAGCCATGTCAGTAAACAAAGGATGCTGTGGCCATCCAGTCATCAGCTGCTACCGCCGTGTCCAACAGTGAACTCAGGATGCAGACAAGCAGGCAGCCTGGCCTCTGCAGCCACCCCCAGTGGTGCCCCTCGGGGACATGAAAGAACAGGACACTGGCCCTGGATAGCTAGGTGCTTGTCAAAGGAATGATTTCAGTGAGCCCAGACCTTTGCACCTTCCCATATATAGAAGAACATCAAATTCTTTACTTCGAGATTTCTGGTTTGCTTTAATTAACAGTAATATTTTGATGTTCTGACTACCTGTCTTTGTTGTAAAAACGCCTATATATCCTGGGTCCTCCTCTATCTCTTTGGACCTCTCCCTCAGAGCAATCTGAGAGGCTGTCATCCCAGGTTGAGGGGTTCGAGTCCTCAGAAATGCCCACCAAACAAAATATAACTCTCAACTTTTAGGTTGTACATTTTATTTCAGTCGACAGTTTCAATAAGTTAAGTGATTTGTGGTGAAATTGGAAAGCAAATCCATGTTAAACCCAGACAATTTCCAAATCTTCTCTTTACTCTTTTGAGTTACTCAAAACTTACAAGATGTTTAACCTAATCAAGTTTTTAAATATTAATAAGGAAGAATTCATTATTTGGAAGCTTAATAGCTTAGGTGATAATTTATAACCCCTGTGACTCAAAAGCAATATTAAAATACAACATAGCCAGCCGTAGTAAAGGTGGCACAAAAGAGGTAGGAACTTTCAGGCTTGACAAGTTTTGTCCTATTCCAATATAACAGAGAAATGATTGAGAATGAAATGTGTTACTGCCTTCTTTTGCTACGAAAATGGAATTTTTCTTTTCTCCATCAGGGAGCATTTAAACAGTTCTTTGTGTTTTGAGAAATCTGGAGCAGCCGAGCTCTGACACTGGGTCAGTGTCTCTGTGTTAATTTCCACCAAATGAGATTAAGCAAACCTTCATGGAGAGGGAAGTTAGGAAAGAAAGGAAGGCTTTTGTATCTGGACAGAGAAAAGTTGGACTGGTTCCATTCCAATGGAGAGGTTGTAATCCTGGAGGGAGAGCAGAGCTGAGGTTTCAGCGGTTCCAACTGGATATGCTGAAGGGACAAGTGGGACCCGACCATTAATTAGCGAAGCGTGCCGCCCTTGAGGGGCGTGGGGAGGGTGCTGGGAGCCCGATCTGGTGTGAAAGGATTAGAGGCATTTGGCAGATTAACCTGTTTTTGAAAGGAGCATGGGGATGACGCAATGGGCATTTCAGCGGCAGTCAAGATGAACTGTGGAGCAGGGCTCTCCCCACTTAATGCTGGCTTGGCCACCCCAGCATTTGCTCTACAATCCAAAAGGGAGGACATGGGCAGCTAGCTCTCAACTGGCTGACATGGATTTTTTTCAGCCATATGGTGGTGAAGGTAAAGACAATTTTATTTTTCACTAGAAAACACATGGATTCGGCTTGGGTTTTGCATCTGACTCTTGGGGAGAAAATTTATATCTGTAGTATACCAGAATATATAATACGCATGAAGTTTTAAAATAGCTGTATATGAAGGCCATCTTTGTCCCTTCCACATGTTAGTCCTACTGCACTATTTTTGTTTCTCCTGCTGTTATCAAAATTAAGCATTCATTATTTATGTAAGATACAGTAGAAAATGAAAGGAAAATGAGAGGGAAAGTAATCAAATAATCTGATTATACATATTTAAATAAGCACAAAGAAACAGTTATTTTCAAATATACCTAAGAAAGTTACACAAGGGAATAAATCTTATTCTACCCAAATGTAACATTTGTATCTTATTATGTGCTAAGCATTCAAAATTTTCTTCATTTTCTTTCTATTGTTTTCTTGGTTTACTGAACCATAAAGAAAGGGAAAGAAGAAAACCGACTCGTTTTTACAAAATGCTTCTCATTTTGGTTTCAAAGTCTTCTGACTTTCTGCTTTTTATCTAAATTCACATCCGTGACGCTACACGTATAATCACAGGAAATGCTGCAAATGTAAAAATGTTCATTTAAAGCTACATGCATACCAAGTTCAAAAAAGGAGCTAGCCTCATGCTGAGACAGGAGGGAAGGGGGCAGGGCACAACCATTAAAAGGATGACACAGCACTTAGCACCAAGATAGTGGAAATTTCAACTCCCAGCAGACCTTGAGCTTCAGTATATGCTCATTGAAATATAATAGCTGCTGAATGACACTCCCACAGGTGTCAGGACTTTTTTAAGGTCCTTTGACATAAAAGGTCGAAAAGTGGGTGGTGGCCCAATTCCTGGGAATCCCTGACCCCTCCCCAAAGTAGTTGGAATAATCCTCCCGCTTGTTAGCATATGAAGTTACCAAGCCCATAAAAACTAACAACCCCACACCTTGTGGCCTTTCTCTTGCTTTTTGAGATGGCCCAAACTCTGTCTATGGAGTATGTCCCTGAATAAATCTATTTTTACTCAAGTATGGCTGACTCTTGAATTATTTCCTATGCAAAGCCAAGGACCTGCATTTGGTGGGGCGCATCCCAGGGACTTGTCTGAGACCTGGGATGTGGCCATTCTCTCACACCCCAGTTTCCTGAATCAATGTCAGTGGCATCGCTTGGGCTGGTTTGGAAAGTCCAGCCCACACCACAAGTGGGCTGCTGCCTCTTGTAGCCAAATACGAGTGCTTCACATTGAATAAAGTCATCTTTTTGTTCATCACAATTGTTACGTATTTTGTAGAAGTGATCACACTCCACACATTTCTTTTCCTCTTCCAACTTAAAGCCTTCAGAGAGCATTTCACAATATTTCTATTGCCAATTACCAGTGAGTTGGTGAAAGAAAGCAAATATGAAACTCAATGGACCTTGCTTTATTTCATGACTCGTGTGGTCTATTTCAAAATGATGAGTTTTTACCTCTTCCTGCTTGGCTTTGCAATGATTTTTGTTTCAACTTATTAGTATACTATTATGTATTCCTACGCAAAAATGTAATATTTAACATAATACTATACAGTAGTTAACGTAGCAGGCTTGGGTGCTCAGATGCTATCTACTCCCAATGGAGGACAGGCCCTTTACTGGCTGCTGGAAGATAACATCTGAGCCTCGAAATATCCTGCCTGGGAACAGTGCGTCTGATACCTGACACCTTGGATGAGACCAAATAGTTTATGCTAATGATGGGATTTTTGATGCAAGCCTTTTTTTTTTTTAAATCTGAGGCTTTGGACCAAGTTGTATCAGTTTGAACATTGCAGGAGCTGGAGAATGATAAGCTAAAATCCATGCCTTGTAAGTGACCCAAATTAAAACCCTGGACGCCAAGGCTAAGTGAGCTTCACAGATTGGTGACACTTCTAACATGTTGTCACACATCATTTCTCAGGGAATTAAGCATTGTCCACCCCGCTCCACTGGGAGAAGACACCTGAAAGCTTGTGCCTGTTCTCTCCTGGACTTTGCCATTTGTCCTTTACCTTTTGCTATTTTTAATTCATAACTTTTCACTCTAATGATCCTTTACCAGGAGTAAATCAGCTTTTCTGAGCCTTTCTAATCAACCATCAAATCTGAAGGTAACCTTGGGACCCCAGGCACAATATCTAAAAGCTATCAAAAGCTTTGAAGAGGCTTTAATTTTTTAAACAAACTGTTGTCTTCTTAACATCTTCTCTTGAAAGGATAACACCAATCCACTGGCATTTCTGTTCTTATAATTGATACATAAATTATAGTTAGGAATTAGATAATTTCAGTGATCTCCTTATACATTATAATATACTTAAATCAGTTAATAAAATCATAATATTATCTAGCTAGCAAACTTTATTTAGTTTGAGAATTTTATATCCTTTCCAACCCTACTGCTTTCTGTTTGTTTTCATTTTTCTTTCCCTGCTCAGCGTTACTGAAGTATAACTGACAAGTAAAGTGTATAGTGTGATGATTTGATATATGTACACACTGTGAAGTTATTAACACAGTAAGGTTAATTAACACATGCATCACCTCATGTAGTTACCTTTTTTATGTTTGTAATGAGAATGCTTAAGATCTACTCTGATAGAAATTTCAAATATACAACACAGTATAGTTAAATAGAGTCACCACTGACTCTATCTAGACCCATAGAAATTAGTCATCTTGTAACTGAAGACTTGTACCCTTTGAGTACCATCTCCTTATTTCTCCCAGCCCTCAATTGCTGGTAACCATTTTACTCTCCGTTTCTATGAATTCCACTTTTTCTTTAATTTTTATTTTTCTTTATTCTAGTATGATTTCTGAAAGTATGAGTCAAGAATTGGAATGAATATTAGTCTAAAGTTAGCCTGAATGGCTTCTTACTGGCAATTTATAAGATGGGTAGATAAGCGAATACTATACTTGGAAATTCTATTATTTGATACGATACAGCTTCTAAAGTTGCAGTCCTTGACTTGTCAAGTGGCTGTCTTCGTGTCGCACAGGTAATCTGTGGCAAGGTCAGGTCTAGAAATGGAATCTTGTGATTATGAGTAGGAAGCTCTTTCTACAATAATAAACTCCTATTATTGCTGAAGTTACAGCTGAAATTGTAGACTAAAATAAAGTTTAATCACATTATGGAAATTAGATGATTTACCTGCAAGTTAAAGGAACTCTGAGTCAAGCTGTACTTAAAAATAGATCTTAAGTGATCTCATGTAATTAGATCCAGGTTGACAGGCACCTGGGGGTTCAGTCAGGAGTTCAGCACTGATCTCCTGTCTCTCAGCTCTGCTGCCTTCAGAATCATTCATCACTAGACAGCACCCTGTCCCCACCTTGGGGTCTGAAAATGGCAACAGCAGCTCTATGTATATAATCCGAATATTAGAAGGTCTAATAAAGGTCATTGCCTTTTACTGACATCCTATATGGAGGTGAGGAAACTTCCCTGGAAAGAACTCCACTCTTACCTCAGAGATCAGCATCGGGTGGCATGCCCAGGCCTACAGGGACCCCTGGAAGTGGAATGCGATTGACTGACTTGGACGAAGCATCTGGGATGGATACAAAGGAACTGGGCCATGACATACCGATGACTAGATAACTGATGGACCGTCCCTGCTCATTGCTATCCAAACCTCAGTAAGAATTCTCCCCTTAATTGTCTGCCTTCCTTGTGCAAAAATACCAATTTGGCACACATTACCTTTTTATTGTGAAAACAATGTCAGTACACTGGTAGTCCAAATATGTGGATGAAAACAGGCCTGTTTTTCCAAAGCATTTTTTTCTCACATCAACTAGTGTCATCCTCTTGCGAAAGTCGGCTCGGCTGCCGGTGCATCAGCTCAGAGCCCACACCAGTGTCGTGGCCTTAGCTTGTGTTGTGTGTCATCTGTTTTCTGAAGACAGTCAGTGGATCCACCTTGCATAGACATTTTTTATGTCAGGCCTTCTGAAAAATGAGGAGCCAGAGGGGGCCCCACTGATTTACCAACTGTGTCACAGTCCGTTTAAGGCAGAATGGCACGGGCTGGTGACAAACAGATGTGTACAGAAGGGACAGCACCAACACTGATGGATGAAGAAAGTGACGGACATACAAAAGAAGATGGAAATCAAAATACAAGGTAAGACTATAAGTGGGCGATTACATTTATATTGCCTTTTTATATATAAATGTATATAATTTACATATAAACATGTATAATATATAATATAAATAAATAAAATATTTAAACGTTTACACATAAACATTTAATTTATAAGATTATTTTAAAAAGGATCAAATATATTAAGTGTGTGTAAAATACTTGGAGTTAGATGAAAGTGGTACCTATAAGACTAGTAACGTTTTTAGAATAATTTCTGAAATTGTACACAAATTCGGTATCACCAGATTTGTGAATTTAAAGCATAAACCGTTCATTTTATAATATTTACATCAACCTATATATAGTGCTGAATAGAACTTTTTTTTTCTACTAAGTTAAAAAAAAAATATTGGTTGAGTTTCTATTTTCTAATCAGTAAGTATGCGTATGTATTTATACCTCCCACCATGCCACAAAGGAAGATGTCAACTCTATTTGTAAGAGTTAATTTATGCTAGCCCGCATTAAGATATATTAATACTATTAATGGATACTAACGAGATGTAGGTCTTTGCAGGTGGAACTGTTCTGGTGGGCATTCAGGATGCAATCATCAGGGTCCTGTCGCAGACCAGCAGAGCCAGGGCTGCCCAAACGGGAGACGCCGTCAACCACTGAAAACAACAGAAGGAGAAAACCTTTAACATTCCTTTAATCATGATACAGATAATGCTAATAACCCTAAAGAATACTGTATTAATCTACATGCATTTCACTTTTAACTAAAGGAATTATGAATTTTTATATTTTATGTTCTGTTACACAGTTCTCTATAGTGTTTTCTAAATAATTGTCTTGCTCAGTTCTGTTAACTTAAAAACTCCAGTTATTTGAAACAACAATCGCAACGAGCATCTGCTAACAGCTGGCAAAGCAACAATGAAAATCGCCAGTTTTCTTTTCTCTCTCTCGTGTCAGTAAACAATACCTATGATAAATAGGTTACTTTTGACTCAAATACCTTTTCCCAGGTTGTTTTAGGTTTAATAAACAAGAAGTTAACTTTCCTCTAAAGTTCTTTGTATGACAAGGTACATTAAAGAGTGCAGTGATCTGACAGTTGATATAGAGCTACTTAGTTAAAAAGAGCCTTCACGTTTCATCATAATCTTTTAAAAGTAATGATCAGAATCTGTCCTCTATTTGATCATTAATGATGGAACAAGAACAGTCTCTGAAGCATCTCAAGGACATGGTGACATCTTGATCTCGGTTGGAGCAGTTGCAGATTGACAGCTGTTTCCTGCCGGTCAGGCCCCAGATCCTCACTATCCTTGAGACCCACCATGCGGTCGCATCGCCTCTCTGCCTCTGTACGTGTACCTGCTCCCACTCTCGTTAAACATGCAGGTCCTGGGAAACACAGCGTTGTCAATGCACTGAGAGGTATTTAGCGGGCTTCTCAGTTTCTGGAGCCAGGCTTTTGTACAGTGCATGTAACTGTGGATGTAATGAGGAAGAACAAATCTGACTCCCTATTAGATCTGTTGCCTTGACTCTAACCCTGGGCTCTGTTTCCTGGGCTTAGTCATGCTGGCTCTGCACCTTTTTAAAAGAATGTTGCCTAGAGCCTGAAATAGACAGGCTAGCTCATTCTCCAGACTCTGACCTTTAAGGGTGTAACACTTTCTCATTCATATAAAGATTAAAAAGTTGCAGAACAGAAAATAACATTTATTTTGTTGGAGGTTTACAGGAACATCGTGACCTGACCTACATGGACAGCTGTAAGAACAAAGGATTCCAACACCAAGAAGTTTGCAACAGCCTAAATCTGACTTAGGGAAGATGCCTCTCCAAGACATTAGTTTCACATCATCTTGGTCTGCTGGCTTTCCAAATAAAGTCATTATTCCTTGCCCCAAAACCTCGTCCCCCAATTCATTGGCCTGTCATATGGCAAACAGAACAAGTTTGGGCTCGGCAACACGGCCTCAAAGGAGAACACGGCAGCTCACAGCCCTCAACAAGAGACAAGGAGACACAATAGTTGGCAGCTCTTTAGATAGGATTTTACTTCTGTTTTACTTTTTTTTTTTTTTAATCTAGCAACCTCATTTTTAGCACCTCATTGAAATATACAGATAGAGTTATAAATAAATTAATGAAGTAAAATGGCATGTTGGTGCATCTTTATTCAATATATATGGCATTACATACATTAACAAATGAAAAGTAAATGTTACACAATATGTAGTTAAGACATGAGGGAGTACCATTAAATATAATGATATTTTTAAAATGTTCATGATTATAAGTCAAGCTGGATACTGATGCAGATTGCAAGTAACAGCTAGAGTCAAGTTAGCTTCAGCATAGACGCTGACCTTCTCCATGGAGACAAATGATAAAATCTTTTAAAAGAAATGACAGCAAAAGATAAATTTGAATTAAAGCGTCTGAAAGACAGAGATTGCTTTTTGAACGTTGACTATTCTGGGCTAAGAATCTAAGAAATGAGCTATGTTCCAAATGAGACTCTGGAGAATTAAATTGGATACCACAGGGAAAATAAATAAACAAACATAATTTGCTTAAAGTTTTTTTTTTTTTTAACATTTTTTATTGATTTATAATCATTTTATAATGTTGTGTCAAATTCCAGTGTAGGGCACAATTTTTCAGTGTCTATCCCTTCCCACCAATTTGCTTAAAGTTTTGAAAAATGAAACAATTTTTTTTCCACATCTAATTTGTTGACCATGGGCTATGTAATAACTAATCACCATTTTATCAGAAAATACTTTACATGCATATTGTCTTGTTTTGCTGTTATTATTTTTACCAGAAAATATAGTCACTGTATTTGTATTAGTCTTTGTCTATAAATATTCCATACCACTATTGTGAATTGAAATTTTCATCAGATACGACTTCTGTTAATCTGTATTATTCATTTTATAAATAAACACCAAACATCATACATTAGCTATAGCCAAATTTTCTGATAATGTAAAACTTTGTAATGAAAATACACAGGTAAGTATTTTAATAATGTTTTACCAATGTGGTGACTAACCACATAATGCTTGAGATTTGCAAATTCACATATACATAGCAATAATTATTTCTCATACATAGTCATGTAATAAATACTATTAATGTGAATTCAAAAATTTGGCTTCCCGAAGTATTTTATTTTTGAGGAAGTATTAAGAATATGGTGTCAAAGATATATTCTGAAATCAGTTTAGATGTATAATGTAATTTTTAATAAATGGTTTTCTTCTCTGTTAGTTAAGTCTCCTTGGATGGGGTCCACACTATATTATGGATAATTCTATAATAAAACACACCAATATATTAGATACCCAAAATTTACATTTCCGTAATATATTATGCATGACCTCCAAAAATTTAATAGGTAGCATTGCATTATAAGTAGCATATTTGGAAATTGTATTTTCTTATAGTCTAAGAAGTTAGAATTAAGATATTTATGGACACCTTATAAAATTATGTATATACATCTATGTCAGTCAGAGCATATCAGAAGTGGCCATATGTAACCATATATTACCCTGATACTGAAGCTAGTTGAATCCACAACAGTGCCTGGCCTCTCTTAGGCACACCACTTATTTACAGTGAGCGCTAGAGATTTGGGAGTGATTCCCAACATACCCAAATACCTTTGGGTTTGAGCTCAGAAATAAGGTAACACTGACCTGATTCATGGAGACTTGAGATTTCCCAAATTTTAAGACAATATTTTAAGTACCCAAATCTGGAAGGAAAAAAATGACAGTAATATTGATTTATATTAGGAGCAGCAAATTGGTGGCCCCCAGCGTGACAATTAATTTTGCTTACTGGGCACAGTGTTAGAAAACGGAATTCTCTTTTAGTATCTGTGTAGCTATTCCAGTTTGCTGGGGCCCCACCACTACCTGTTATTTCACACCTGGGCTGCTTCACCTAATTAAAACAAACAAAAAAGAATCATTACACTTCTTAAGGACATACATTTGCAAAGGTTTGGTTTAAAAAAAATTCACAATTGTAGTTAAATGATACCATTTCAAAACAAAATGACTTTCTATCAGAATGTGCTTTTTATATGTTACATTATTTTAACCATTTACCCAGTTACTGAGGGATCTTATAGAAATATACTTTAAAGGAGGTAAAATAAAGCAAAAGAAGATGGACACCTTTTTCCAACATCCTTCTAGCTCACACTCTCTTTCTCTCTCTCTCTCTTTTTTTTTTTTCTGTCTTCATGCCTCTTAGCCATATCCAGTTCACAGGGCTATTTCATGCCCTGACTTTCCTCTTTTTTAACAAAAATTATCCATTTTAAGCATGTTCTTCCACAGAAAAATAACCTGTTCCAGTATTCAGTATTTCTTCTTTTTCTTTTTTCTCCTTTTATTTCCTTCTGTTTTTCCTTCTTTTCTTCCTGACTCCTTCCTTTTCCTCTATAAATTTATATTTCTACAGGAATACGTACTTCAGTGAGAAGAAATGTGTGTGTGTAATAGATGAGCTAAAGTAATTTAAATCATTGTAAACAGTGCTTTCCCATACCTACAAATAAATACTTTAAGGCAAAATCTACCATTAAAAACTGGTTAATTCTGACGCCAGAAAATAGAAGTCACATCTTTTTAATTTTTTTTCATTTGCTACCATTATAACTAAAAAAAAATATAAATGAATTTGTCAGAATTCGGGGTATTTGTGAAAATAACTGGCATTGGTTTTGATGTGGAAGGCAGGACTAGTCAGTGGATAATCATCGCTGCATCCTGAGGTATCGCATCCCTCCGTCAGATTCTGTGTTGAACCTCTCTACAAGGATTGTGGTGGCCGAGTGAACTCACTGTCATGGCCAGGTCCACGTGGGCGAGGGCTGCAGCTGCCAGGCTCACTGACAGTGTCCTCGCAGCCAGGAGCTGCCAAGCCCTCCCCACACTGGCATTGCAACCCGAGGGGAAATGATTCCAGATCAATTTCAGCTCCACTCTTCCAAGGACCACTAGCCTCTCAAGGTCCAAATTCACAATGAGATGCTCAAAGGAAAGCATCAATGTCAGTGAGTGCTTATCCAATGAACAAATCCCCTCAACTGCAGTCATCTGTGGACATATTTCTGCATAAATGCATGCGATTTAGTCTCTAGGCATTGACAAATAAGTCTCTTCCATATCATCATTCTGATTCTTTCTCTCTCTACATCGCAATTTTTGAAAGAAATGTTATCTATGATTTCTACACTTCATCAACGAAGTACCAGCAGGCAGCATTATTAAATGACAGCATTTTTAAAAATACTATTTTGTTTCTTCAGACTTCTCACCTCTTGTCCGACAATGTTCTCTGAAGATATGCAATTAAGAAAGTACATTATTAAAGAATTGATGCCTCCTTACGTTTTCTTTCTGGTAGCCTGGAGGTTGCTATCATTATAAGCTTTGCTTGATCGATTTCTTGTTTTTCTCAAAACAAATAAGCAGTGAAAAAAAAATAACACAGTCATAAACCTTTAATCTTAAGAGTAACACGTCAGTTCTGAAACTAATTTTAAGTTTGACTCGAAAATATAGCTAGACAAAGCAATTGTCATTAGATGAATTGTACAAAATAATTTGGAGGTGAGAAATCAGCTGCTGACCCAAATGAAACCCATACGAAACAACACGTGAAGCAGAAACAGCATCAGATTGTTCATAAAGCAAAATCCTTATTCAGGTGTCAGTTTTCCAGGCATAGTGAAAATATTTGCATACTAGCTATTTGGAAAATATTTAAAAACTAACGCGTATTCTCCATAATGTAGCATAGACAAATATAGGTTCTCAAAATGCCTGACAGAATACCTCAGAGAACACGGCCAGTAATCACTTCGGCCTTTAACTGCTCAGGTTTTCTCAGTCACATCACAACTGTAAGGACGAGGGGATAGTAAAAAGAATCGGGATAAAGTATCAAGTTTTCAAAGTTTAAAAATGCAGTGGCGATTGGAAAATTTTTAAAACCTCAGGATCCCTATGGTTGTCCCAATTCTGATCACCAGGGGGGAAAAATAGGGTAAGAGGGTCCTAAAACTTGCTTAAGATGACAATGGTCCTACAGAGAAGGACCTGAAATGACAGAGTTGGTGTCCAAAAAAAAAAGAAAAAAATGCAATAGAAACTACCCCGAATCGAACAGACACCAAAGACTTCAAGTTTCCCAGAACAGTAAAAACAAAAAAAAAGAGTAAAAATACAAAACTGCTTCCAAATAGCAAAGAAATAAAGATTGCTTTAATAAAAAAAATCCATTAAGTGCATGTTTTATGCAAGATGTATGGTAAATAGTGAGGAGAATTCAAATAGGAACAAGTCTTGTCTGCTGCCCTTCAACTATTATGAGATTGAAGTATATTTCAAAGGATGCATCTTGGGATACTATTTCATCACAATGAAAGCCTTTTTCTTTGTAAAATCAGAGACATTGCATTGAACAAACATCTGCCAGAAACATATGAAGAAATGAATTGTCCTTAACAAAAAAGTTCTCATGCACATCCTTTTTTCTAATTGCTTATTTAAATATTTAATTGTGAGAATGGGTCTTTTGCTTTGCTACTAGGAAGTTAATTTAGCTTGTCTCATTCATAAATAATGTCATGCATACAATCCATTAGGGTGCTGAACAATAATTCGTATTCATATTTGACGAAACACTCATAGGAGAATCTCTTTTACAGAATACACATGAGTTCCCTGTACCTTCAATAGCATGCTGACTTGTATATTAATTCCTTATACAAATATTAAATGAGTCCCTATTATGTGGCAAGAAGTATGGTAGACGTTGGGGTTATAAACAATGAATGGTTTAAATAAGAGAGTAAATCAATGCAGTGTTAATAACGGGTAAACGGGGTCAACTTCTCATGCTAAGAAGTCACTGGTGGTGGAGTCCTAACATGGCCTCCAAGTACCACCTGCAGCGTACCTGGTTTGTGCAATTCTCTCTCTTTGACTGGGTGAGATTTGTCAGCCTGATGGAACATCATACCTATAATTATATTACATTATGTTGCAGAGGATGTGTGGATATAATTACAGTCACCTGATCAGATGATTTTGTGTTAAATCAAGAGAGAGATTATCTTGGGTACACCTGGCCAAAGCAGGTGAGACTTTAAAAAGATGACAAAGGCTTTCTCCCGCTTGCCTGAAGGAACAAAATGAAAACTGTTTTGGAGAGTGTCACGTGGCAGAGAAGGGCGTGAAGCTCTTAGGAGCTGAGAACCTCTAAGCAGATGGCCAACAAGAAAGAGAGGCCAGAGCACTAAAACTTCAAGAAACTAAGTCCTACCAACAACTAGTGAGCTTGGAGGAGAAACCTGGACCTTAGGTCAGCTCACATCTCTGGCAGCCTTGTAGGACCAGGAGCAGAAAATTCAGCTAAGCCACACGCAGACTTCTGAGCTGCAGAAATTGTGAGATAGTAAATATGGGTTATTTTAAGCTGCAAAGTTTGTGGTAACTTATTATGTAACAGAAAACTAATGCAACCAAGCCAGTACATAAAGGTGCCAAGGGTGCCTGAAGAATCTTAAGTGACACTGTTAAGTAGTTAGGTAAGTGGGGGCACTGGGCAGACAAGGTGGATTAGAAGGAGGGTGGCAGAAGATGGCAACATACTCACCTTCCGCATAAAGGAGTTTTACTTCCTCTGAATGAGTGCCAGCAAGAACTCGAGCGCCACAACTGTGTGGTAACAGTTTCTTGTTGGCACTTACTTAGAGGAAGTAAAGCCCCTTTATGCTGAAGGCGGGCACACTGCCATCTTTCGAACCATCTTCCCTCTCCTGCTTCTATTTGCCTGGTGCCCCCACTTATCTACCTAACAAAAGCACACCAGGTACTACCGTAAGTAGTTTGTATGTGCCAACTTGTTTTATCCCCACAAAGAGGGCATACGTACATGAGTTATTATTCCCCGTGAGTAGGTGTTGATACCTGCATTCTTAGGGGAGCCAAGCATCCATCCCCACCAACTGCCCCCAAGTATATGAATTCAATCACAGGGCAGTGCTACTTCTCATGTTCCTCAAATCTGTTTTCTTTTAAATCTAAGAAATTTCATGTATTTTCCTATAAATAATTTTAAATTAAGAATCTGATTTGCTCTGTATTTAATCTCTGAGTTGCCTACCAGTTGAAAATAATGGGCTCTGATGAAAATTATTACTTTGTTTAAGTCTTGTGATTCTGTGAAAGCAGCATATATACATGGCTTCTTAAAAATATCTCGAATATTAAGTTCTAGGGACAGACATTTGCTCTGGTTTGACAGTGCTCCAAAATGACTTTTTAAATAACCTTGAAAAAAGTTAGCTATGCCCGTAAGTACTTATTGAATATTATCAGTCAAATGACTTCAGCGATTTCATGGCATAAATGCTCAGTTAGGGTGATTGAGGGTAGTGAACTCAGGTTAAAGTCTAAGATTAAATTGAATAGAAACAACTGAATTCCTTTATCTTATTCCTACATAATAAAACTCTTCTTGTATATGAAAAACATTACTATATTGTGAAAAATACTGCCATACTTAAATTTCCAAGAAAAAAATACTCTTTTGAATATCTTAGAGATTAAGTTATTCAATAGACTCCAGAGTATATTTATGTAGATCATAACATTGAAAATCAATATGTATTAGCCCAAAATGTACATTTGTTATATATATTTAACCAGAGCAAGTTTTAAGAGGTCTGAATTTCCTTACACCTACTATATTAAATGTATAAGCCGTCAAATGTCAAAGATAAAACAATTGCATGTCACAAATTTAAAGCAACGTAGAGGAAAGGGCTATATCTCACCTATGAAAATCTCTGAGACAAAGAAAATGAATTGATTTTAAACAAATGGGTTGTAATGAATATAATAATCTAGATAATTTCCCTATTGAGAAATGCATGATATTTGACTCTGGTCTTCTAATCTATTTAACTATTATAAATTTAGAGCATATACGTTATTCAAGAAGGCAAAAGTAAGAATTCTTTCATTCAGCAAAACTACAGCAAGTGCACATGATGTAAATTTGGTAGTCTAGTGGAGCCAAGTGTTCAAACAGATAAAACAAACAAACAACAAAAAAACCCCAACGATTCCAGGCCTTATGGATCTTGAATGCTGGATAACAAAGCAGATGTGTGTCTGTAAGTGCAATCCTTGTTTTAATGAAACTCTATAAAGGCTACACTGGAACACAAAAGAAAGGTCATTGTAAAAGACTGCCCACGGCAACACAAGCATCTCAAGATTAGCACAAGTCACTCATATACAAGATGTACATTTGAAAATTGGTCCATAAATGCAACACTCCTAATACTTAAATCACCCTAAAAGTACTCTGAATTGCCATATGCATTTTTGTTATGCAGTCCTGTATTATTGCCTCTAATTATTCATCAGCCCTTAACTATGATCATTTAGTCATTCTTCAGTGTCTTTCTTCGCAGATATTGCAAAAGACTTCTGCAGTTACTTCTTTCATTCACAAAGTTTTAGCGTCCAACTTCTACTATGATATGATTTAAATTTGCTAATCCTATTCACTATTGGTTTAATAAATGGAAAAAGGATATTATTAGGAAAATATAATGAATGCAGGTAAGGTGAATGCTGTAAGCTGAAACTCCACTATAGGCATTCTTCAGGTTAGAAGACGACAACGAAGACGAAGATGAGGAAGATGAAGAAGGAGGAGGAGGAGGAGAAAGAGGGTTTAGAGTTTCCAGGCAGAGGTGACTCATGGGTAAAGGTAAGGGACATGACATAAGGCAAATGTGTAGTAAGGCACTTGTGCAGGGAAGGATGGGCTACGAACAAGACAACAGTTGTTATGTATTCTTTCATACTTCTGGGGACTACAAGCCTGAAATAAAGGTGTTGGTAGGGCTCTACTCTCTCTGAAGCCTCTAGGGAAGGACACTTCTTTTCCAGCTTTGGAGGTTGCTGCCTATCCTTGGCATTCCTTGGCTCACGGCATGCCCTGTCTCTGTCTTCACATGGACTTCTCCTTTGTGCTTTACTGTTTTGTTTTTATAAGCCATTGGATTAGTAGCCACCATACTCCACTGTGACCTTATCTTAAGTAACTACATCTGCCAAGACCCTCTTTCCAAATAAGGTCACATTCCAAGTACCAGGGGTTAGAACTTCACCATGTATTTTGGTGGGACACAGTTCAACCCATAACCCTAAATAGCAAATAATTTATTTGCTTGCTTTTTCACATCTAGTAGGCTTGGTTACTATTGTGTGGGTGGAGTATAAGTTGTAGGTTGTTACTGGAGTCACAGCTTTCTTTCAGAGAGGTTTTCATGAAAGAAATGGTCTTTTAGGCTCTACAGAAGCCCTGAGACTTCATGACCCTATGAGGAGGAACATCCAGTAGTCAGGTAAGTGTAGGTCCAGGAGAGAATGATTTAAAAGAGCAATGGGCACACATCCTACACTACCAGGAAGTAGAAACCAGGGAAGGCTGAGTGGAGCCAGATCAACTCTTGGTTAAGGATGGCTCAACACCCCATCCCTGAGAGGTCCAGAGGTCATGCTAGGGTTCAAGTCAGTGCTGAGGGCACACATTGTTAGTACAATGCCTGTGGAAGGATGTGGCTTCAGATGTCCCAGAGCTGGGTCTGAGTTCTCTGATCCTGGTTCAGAGCTGCTTCAGGTGGTGATTATTCTATTGAAGACCCAATAATGATCTATTAGAGCAAATTAATATACATGGACTAGAAGGGCATCTCATACCCTGGGTACATTTAAGGTGACGTCCATATGATCAGAAAATATTACTAGAATCATCATCAGAATACCATTAGAGAATCATTAAAGCCTACATAATTAGAATACATCAAATATTACTAATTATAAGATATCACAATTCCTTTTTTTAAACAAGCATATGAATTTATTCAACCCAATGATTCTGCAGATCCTCCCTTGCCTCACAAGAGAGTTGTCATTGAATATTCCTGATGACCCCAAAGACATGGTGGTGGGCCCTCATTTTCCCAAAGAAAAGATAAAAGAAAAAAAAAGGTACTTTTTATTAGCTTGACTACATTGATTTTCAGGGATAAAAATAGAATTGTAAAACATCTATGTATTTAAGTTATTGATCTAGTTGCATACACACAAGAATACATACATTATGTATTTCATAAACTGTCTTGATGTAGAAATAGTGTTTTTTTTAAGTATCACTTTTTATGACATAATTTTATTGCAACTCCTCCGATGTTTTCCAGAGTGTGTCCCCCTCCCTTGTCTGGGCTGTGTGTCACCTGTTGGCCCATCAAGGAGCTATTCACACACAGAGAGGAAAAGTGCTTTCTCATTCTTTATGTAGGTCTACAGGATAAGGCCACAGCCCAGGGTGAATGCTAGGTTCATGTTATATGCTTTTGCCCTCTCCTGATGGGACATTTTGTAGGCATGGAAAATCCCCAGAGGCTGAGGTTTTTCTGCTACTACGGGGATTCACCAGGAACCCTGCTCCTTCAGTCCATCTGCTCTACCATCCTACTGCATAGTTTCCATCCTCAAAAACACCTCATGGTTTAATATGGCTGCTGGTGCTCAGCCATCATATCCAAGTTCCAGACAGCAGAAAAAGGAAAGTCAGAGGACAGAGAGAACATATGTCCCAGGTAAATGAGCTCTCTTTAAGAAATATCCCTGGAATCCTGTCTGGTTCTTCTTAATAATTCTTGCTAAAGAATTAGGAAATAATAGATCCTGGCCAGCAACTGATATCTTTACTCAAGTATCTTCCTCAGACTGTGCTTTTTTGTTTTTTAAAAAAAGGATAATGATTGAACCTCACCAGAGAAGATATACAGATGGCAAGTAGACATATGAAAAGATGCTATTCATCACAGGTCGTCTAGGACATGCAAATTAAAACAACAATCAGATACCACATAACACCTATTGGAAAGGCCAAAATGCAGAACACTGACAACTCCAAATGCTGCTGAGGATGTGGGAAAACAGGGACTCTCATTCGTCACTGGTAGGAATGCAGAATGGTACAGCTACTTGGTAGACAGTTTGGCAGTTTCTTATAAAAATAAACCTACTTTTATCATATGATCCAGTAATCATGCTCCCTGGTATTTACGCAAAGGATTTGGAAACTATGCCCACACAAAAATCTACCCACAGATATTTATAGCAGTTTTGCTTATAACTGCCAAAACTTGAAATCAACCCAAGATGTCCTTGGGTAGGTGAATGAGTAAATAAACTGTGGTCTATTCAGACAATCGGAATCATGTTTAGCACTAACAAGAAATGAGCTGTCAAGCCACAAAAAGTATGGCGGGACCTTAAGTGCATATTACTGAGTGAAGGATGTACACACTATGTCTACACACTATGTGATTGCAACTATATGACAATCTGGGAAAGACAAAACTATGTAGACAATAAAATGACTGTTAGTGTTTGCCAAAAGTTAGAGAGGAGAGAAGGAAGAATAGGCAGAGCATAGAGGACTTTTCAGGCAGTGAAAATGCTCTGTATGATATTACAGTGGTGAATACATTTGTTCGAAGACACAGAGTGCACATATATGAGGCTGTGTTGCTCCCCCGAATCTGGAATCCATTAGGAATGCGTAGCACAAAAGTCTACTTAATACTTTGGAAATACTGTCAGGAAATAAGGGCTCATTGAAATATCTCCAACTAATCCATCACCACATGGATTATTACAGCCTTCCTCACTTATTTATCTACAATGTTTTTCTCTGACAGTGAGCAGCTTGGTTCCTGTTATCTGCAATTTATTTAATAACTTGTTCAACCATAGTAATTTAATCTGATCATCTAACGCCACCGGACATGTTCTAGTACAGTATAATAAAATAACAACTTGCGTGTATGATATGAGGTAGAAATCATTGTCATTTTTCCCACATAAATATCTGCTTATTTCATTAAGGTTTGTTAATAAGGCTTTCATTCCTGATGAATTTCTCCACATCCTTTGTTGAAAATGAACTCAGTGTGTAAGTGTGATTTTATTTCTGGAATTTCATCTCTCTTTCATTGTTTACATTTCCTCCCTCCTTCTCTCACTCTTTTCTTCTCTTCCTACTTTCCTTCTTTTCCAGTAAAATATTCTCTTGACAGTAAATCATGAAGTCATATATTATAACTTCCAAAAGACTTATCCTTTTATTCAGTAGGTTGTTTTACCATTGTAAGTTCATACATTTCCATTATTTCAAATAAAGTTGTCAATGAAAAAACACTACTTGTATTATAACATGCATTGCATTGAATATAGATATAATCTTCCAAGGTATGATTATTTTTTTCCATCTGTTTAAATCTTCTTTAATTTTTCTCTGCAGCATTTTATAGTTTTCTGCATAGACATTTTAAAATTTTAATTTAACCCTCAGTTTTTACACTTTGCCGCTTTTATATAAGGGCTTTTTAGAAAGTCTTATTTTCAAATCTCAGCATAAACCTGATGCTGTGATGGAAGAAGACTTAGAGGAAACAGTGGATTTTGCATGTAGAAGAAATGCAGAAATGCAAATACTCTCTGGCCATGTGCAGATTGCAGCAGAGATGGACTGTGAGCTCTCCTGGAATCTGGGTGACCTCTGTGGATGTCCCGCCCTACATAAGTGTTACTTTGGTTGATTGAAAAGGCAAGTTATCTGCTCACCCATGTTGTCGATATATGAAGCTGAAGCAGAGACAAAAATACTGCAAGGGACACTCATTCAAAGAAGGGAGAGGAGGAAGAGACAGAGTAAAGCCCAGCCCACAGTACTTTTGTGATCCCATAAGGAATGGCTGTCTCACCTTGCTTCCTGCTAGACGCACACATTCCTTTGAAGTATTTCCTCTCTGCCTTGGGGTGAGAGTTAGGCTATGTCCTCCAGGATTTTAGAAGTGTGTTTGTCTAGCTGAAGGGGCTTACCTGCGTCTGCCTTAAATTATTCTAGGGTCTTAACAAAGTGTTTAAAAGCCATGCACCCTCGATCTTACCCATGAAGCTCAATTTTACTGGTAATGTCTTAGATTTGATCATCATCCTGAGTTCATTTTGAAAATCTTTGCCAGATGGACAGTCTGGAAATAACAATCAGATTTCTTTTCCAGCATAGCAGTCTTGGGTTAAAAATATTTTTTTCTCAAATCTGGTTGGAAACAGTCTGATTGTAGCTCATCTCCCTCCTCTCCTAGTTTATCAAAGGCCATTAAACTAAACTATTGGGTAGTTTCAACACTGCCCTGGAGTCTTCTTTGCCAAGTCTGCGTGCCTGTCTTCTATCTCTCACTTTAACTGGCAAGAGTCCCGCCCGCATGTGGTCATATGTGACACGGTTTTCTCCACTCCAGCCTCTGATAATGTCCTCCTGCTCTTCTGGAAGTCATTAGAATTGCCTCACTGACCTTGCATTCTCTTCCCCAAATCATCCCAATGCCACATGCGTTAGGTTTTGGTTATGAAAGTACTTCTAGGAGCTAATTTCTGTTTCAGTTATCTTTACCTATCGAACGAACAAATTATCTCCACAGACTTACAACACCCTGTACCATTTTTCGTGAATACGTGAGTTGACAAGGAGTTGCTTGCTGGAGTCACTGATAAGCTGACCTTTTATTATTATGATATTCACATTCTACTTCTGGTCCTGAATGCATTTTTTCCAAGATGAATATAGCTTCATCACATCTTAAGGCTTTTTAAAAATATGTCTTTTTTCAACTTATCTATGCCTTTACAGTTACATGCATTTCTTGAGACTAAATAAAATCAGGTCTTGGTTTCTATCCAGTGGGACGATTTGGACCACAGTTGGATTTTTTTAGTTTATTGACATTATGCTGTCATTGAATTGTTGTCCACCATTTGGTTTTGTTTTCAGTTATTTGTTTTTGTTTGTTTCATGCTTTTCTACTCTACATTTTTCTGCTTTCTTTTCGGCAATTTTTATTTAAACACATTTATTGGTTTTAACCATACCCTTACCTCTTTACATTATTTTTCCAGTGATTCCATTTGTAGAGTCCACTGAGAGTTATTTTGTGCTATTTCATATAATCTACATCACACCAGTATAGTTCCATTTGTCCCATTTGCTGGACTGTTGTTGCCATATCTATTCCACACATTTATGTTATAAACCTCACAATTCAGGGTTGTTAAGTTTGCTTGAAACAGTTGTAGTGTTTTACATAAATTAAGAGAAGAAAAATTAAACTTTCTAGTCTATTTACCTAGATATTTCCCATTTTCAAGGCCTTCATATCTGCTTATAAACCTGAGTTTTCACTTGGTGTTCCCTTCAGCCCGAAAAGCTTCCTTCAAGATGTGTTCTAGTTAAGGTTTTCTGAGAATGAAGTCTCTTTAGTCCTGTTAAATTTCATTCTGGGCATTGTGATGATATTTTGTGTTGTCCCTAGATTCTGCTTTCTTCCTCTAAGTAAAGATGTAGTTATTAATTGTAGCAGGATGTTAGCGTGGCTGAACTAAAACTCCAAACTCTTTATTTCACTGGTTTGGAAGCCACTGGAACTACTTATCTCTTCATATTTTGAGTGGTTGTTTTCATCGGGAACCTTGGGGTTCCCCTACACGTGTGCCGCTCAGTCATCAACCAAGGGTTTGTGCAGTTCATATTAGATTTCGTGCTCCTCCATATTTTGTCCCCTCCTTTCTGGTGTCATTATGTGCTATTCTGGAAGCCTCAGACTGCGCTATGATTCTTCATACCTGTAAGATTATAGCCTTCTGCTATTGTGTCCACCCAGTGCAGACAGAAGTTACCCTCAGGTAAAAATCCACACAAGCACAAATTTTATCCAATTAGAGTTTCTTTCATTTATGAGTTGACTGCTCTCCAATTTCTTCCTGCTTCTGGTCACTGTGCTTGCAAATAATTGTTTTTATAATTTGTTCAGAGTTTATAGCTGTCATCCAAGGAATGGCTTATCCACAGGCTATTCCACTGTTACTGGAAGTCTCGAGGGTTAATTTTGCCCTTTTTGGGTGTGCCTTCTTAAGTCCAGTTTATCTAGATCTCTGAAAGTTCTGATAATGGCCAAAATAAAATCTTCACTGTGCAGTTTTTTCTATCCTTTTATTCCTATTCAGCATTATGCTGCTCCCACGAACCAACCTCCCACTGCTGTTCTCTTCCTAACCTTGTCATTTCAGTTCTTTTACGATAAACAACCTTCTTATATTAATTATTGAATACACCTTATACCTTCTTGCTTCATTAAAATCTTCTCTATTGTGGTTACGCCATATTGTTTCCAGCCCTCTCCAAAGCAGCAGTTTTATTTTATATCATGAAAATTCAAGGTCAGAAAGTGGGATTGAATTCTCCTTATCACTCATTGGCACACAAAAAATATAATTTTCTCAGCATTTATTCAATTCCTAGTTAATTCAATTCTTTTTTTTCTCTCCACTTCAGCTACTATGCACTGATGGAGAAGGATCACACAGATTTCAAGACTGATGCTGAAATAAATTTATGATCTCGACATATGACTGAACTTCAATACTTCCGAAGCTTTTACAACCAAAGCCATTTTTTTAGTAAATAGACAGAACCCAGGAGGATAAGCACTTGGACAGTGAGAAATTTATTGGGTCAAGCAGAAAACCACGGGAGTGGCGAAATGCAATTGACCCAAGTACATGAGGGATGGGAATTCTGTCATGTTTGCTGATCTCTATCTCCTTGGCTCCTCCATTACCTTTCTGCTTCTCTCTATACTTTTTCAAACTTTTATCCTTCTTCAAACATTTTTCCCCAAGTTGAGAAACTTTCTTCCAATAGTTGTGGATTTGAATGTCACGTTTTTAATGCCAAATTAAGCATGAGCTATTTTACACTCTCTTTGAAGTCTCAATTATATTACTGTTTCCATCACTCACAGAAAATAATGACATTATTGAATTCCAGGGAAAATAGGTATCATTGGATGATAAATGCTCCAAATTCCTACCAAAATCTCTGCTCTGACAAATATCTCCGTCTGTTCACTCCATTTAGCTAACTGATTTTTACGTAATGACAGATCTGTCCCTCTTCCTGTCTAAAGCTAATGTTGCCACTAGATTTCTAGATCTGTATCTTACCACGTTCCAGTGACCTCTCGCTAACTATTCTGTTTCCTACAGCCTTACTCTCTACTCTTGTACTGACATCATCCTATGAATACACAAAGATTAATAAGCCTGATTGATCCTGGCAGGAATGAGAGGCACTCAACATAAGAAACTGGAGGATTTTTTTTTTATTAGAAGACCATTCACAAATGTATGGCAGGTGTATGGAAAACCCAAGGGAAGGAGTAGGATCTTTTCTGCAGGTGAGAAAGCAGGACTAGAACCTGAGCCAGGGAGGCTCTATGAGACTTAGTCCTGGGAATCATGTGATGATCAGTGAATGGGGCACAAGTAGCTTGTGGTACCCCACAAAGGAAGTGAGGCAATAAACATCTGTGTCCTTCTCTCTTGTTCTTACTCTACATGGAGCTCTCATTTGCCAAACTCAAATGAAAGCAGGAAAAATATCTGTGATATGGTTTACTCTCCTGGACAGAGGGTAGATCTTAAAAGCAAACAGGTGTCCATATACCCACTTAAAATTTTAGAGAAAATAAATCTTTCTTTTGTCTCACACTTCTTCACTTTAAGCTTATAGCTCCTTACCCCTGACCTGCCAAATGCTCTCAAGAAGGATTCTAGTCTTGCTACTTCCACTTTCTCATTTCATCTCTCTATGTACCCCTCACCCCCTTAAATGTCACCATCAACACTAAACTCCACTGAAACTTTTCTTATGAAAGTTTTCACAGTCTCTCTGCTAATAACTTCTCTGGACCATTTCACACCAAATTGTACTGGGCTGTCCAACAATATTTGATAGTTTCTTACCATTTCTTCTAACCTGACACTCTCCCTTCTCTTGCCTTTTCCTTCTGCTTCTCGTGATGTATTCCCTTGTCTGGCCATGCCTACATTTTGGTTTTCCTTGGTGTCTGTCTTCCCTTTGACCTTGTACAGATTTCTTCCTATCTGATGTCTTAGGGACTGCAGGCCCTCCAGGGCTCTCCCCTATGCTCCAGCTGCACATATTAGGACTATTTAAGGGAGACTTCTGTTTGAATAATTTATAGTCTGACAAGCTCTGCTGGTTTGCTTCTTCCTTAAACATTCTTCTTCTACTCCTAGGGCCCCAGAGCAATAACACACTTATCCATCCTGGGAATCTGAGTATGATTTTTTCTCTTCATTGCTTTACATATCTGAAAATCATAAAAGCCTAAACAGTTCAGATTGTTGCCTAAATATCTTCTGAAATCATCCAGTTACCACTAGCTTTGTTTTTGTATCTATCCTCTAGACAACAGCTTAATTATTGGAAGTACTTAACTTTTTCTCTACTTCCCTATGTAACCCTTCTACAAAAGAAAAAGAAGAAATCCAGTTTCTGAAAATATACAGTTGATTATGGTTTTTCCCCAATTAATGACTCCACCATTTCTCATTATGACTTAATACTCCAAACTCATTACTCTCAGGGTAATTTTTGGCTTCACTGAACATCTTTGAGTCTTTTGAAATCACATGCTTTTTCCTCTGCTCACACTATTTTATTTCATTTGAATTTTCTTCCTAAAACATTCATAGTACTAAGATATTCATGATAGTTTATAAATCATCAATATATGGGTCTTTAAATTCTCAGGGAAGTGTCCATACTCCACATCATACTGAGAATGAGGTTGTCAACTCATGTGGAGAGATCTGATCAACCTGAAAAGCATATGCAGTGAAAAAGTAACAGAATTGAGGACAGGATGCTGAATAACACCAAAAATTAAAGGTGAGTAATATCCTGAAAACCAAGGAAGGGAAGAATTTTAAAAGACAATAGCAATGTCACCACTTTCCGATTTTGCCGACTTCAAATTATTATAAATACACTGCAAACCAATCTTTCTCTCTAGTTTTCAACTTAATTATGATTTTCCTAATTGTTAGAAAGTCAAGGGTATATTATTTCCAATAGGTGATGCAAATCAAATGTGATTCGTATAAAGTGTAGGTTATAGTTGAGCATTGTTCTGACTCTGGCAAGTCTGCCATTCTATCATTGCAATATTGGGTTACCCAGATGGGACTAGCTCTATAATGACTTATTGATTAAACTCTATAGCATCTTCAATATAATATGCTCATACTTAGAGTTAGTGACAGTATTTTTTCACTTGATATATTTTACAGAAAATGTAGTCAAATATAATTACCCATACAAATGAAGTAGTATATAGGTTATAAAGAAAAAAGATAGGAAGTGTCAAGTTGATATATAATAGTTCTGATCCATTAACAAGAAATACAATTTAAATCATACAAATAAAGAAACATTTGACCAAGCTATTAAAAACCTCTGAGTTCTAAAAACAGATAAAGAAATTAATACAAGAAGCCAAAGGAATTCATTCCCTTTATAAATTATACAAAGAAATGTATCCACATCCTGTACTTATGTTCCCTTTAATCTTGCTGTCTAAATGGCCTCAGGTTCTAACTATTTATATCAAACTAAACATGATGATGCAATTACCAAAAAGGTGTCCAATACTGACGGTGAAATCAGTAACTACTTCAACCTTGTTTTAATTGCTAAACAGAACAAATAGGAGACAAAATCATCAACATCAACTATTAAGTGAATTTTGTTTCTGTTGAGTTCTTATTACGAACTCAATACTTTATAGTACATCCAGTTTATTTGACCTCTCCAAATTTTTTTTATCGAAGTCTAGTTGATTTACAATGTTGTGTTAATTTTTGGTGTACAGCATATTGATTCATTTATACACATAATATGTGCATATTTACATATTCTTTTTCATTTTTTCCACTACAAGGTATTGAATATAGTTCCCTGTGCTATACAGTAGGATCTTGTTATTTATTTATTTTGTGTGTAGTGGTTAGTATCTACAAATACCGAACTTCCAATTTATCCTCCCACCCTCCCCTTTCCCCCCAGGTAACCAGAAGCTTGTCTTCTGTGTCTCTTGAGTTTGTTGCTGTTTTATGAACATTTGTGTCCTTTTTTTTTTGATTCCACGTAAAAGTTATATCATGTGGTATTTTTCTTTCTCTTTCTGGGTTACTTCACTTAGTATGACGATCTCTAGGTCCATCCATGTTGCTGCAAATGGCATAATTTTATTATATTTAATGGCTGAGTAGTATTCCATTGTGTATATATAAATATCACATCTTCTTTATCCAGTCATTTGTCAATGGACATTTAGGTGTCTTCCATGTCTTTGAACCCTCCAGATTAGTACTCATATTATTACTTCATTAAAAGAATTAAATCAAGTTGACTTCTTGTTAATGTACTCAATTGATCTGTAGTTGACTTTAAGAAACTTTCAGAACGTTAGGGACGGCTGCCTGTATAGCCCTGCTGAACTATGTTGTCCTCCAGGAATGCTTAGTGTAGCTGGGAATTGGCTGCTCTGGACACTGAATCACAGCATCTGTGGCCCCCGGAGCTCAGTACAAGAGTGACTGCGATGTGGCCTGTGAAGGCTGAAAACTAATTGTCCATTATCTGCCCTCTAGTCCTTTTCACTTCACAAGAACTTAAATATATGTACTTAAATCTGCTTTCTAATTACAAGTTCCCATAACAGAGTGTCCTAGCCACAAAACAGCATTATTATTCTGACTTTCAACACACTTAAGCATTTTTATTTTGCTGAGTTTTCTTTCTTCTCTGTTTACCTTCTTGTGCAAACATGTTTAATGGCTAATTACCATTTCTGCTTTTTTATCTTAATTGCTACACATTTAGGGTCATGTATCATTAAAGCTTTAGCAGGTAAGACATTTACTCAAATAATATTTCTATTCTGCTTGTGCACACCTAGCTTTATTGAAATAACATTCTTATTAGTTCAAGCACTTATTTTCTTGAGAACCAAACAATAATTTACATCAAAGCCCTGTCTTCTTTATATTAGCTATTGGAAACCTTTATATTTTAGAAGAAAAGGGTAACAAATTATTTCTTACCTCCAAAATGTGATAGAAATAGAAAAACTATTCCTTTAACAATGATATATGCAACATTACCTCCTAGATTCTTTCATTTAATAAAATTCAGTATGCAGATGGTTCATTGTAAGAATTATAAAATTATCAATAGTTTAATTTCTAGTAAATATACAGTTAAAAATTTGGATTTATCAATCAGACTTTTCTACCAAGAACCATATTAACTTAATATAACTCCATGTGTAATAGGCAATTTGAGGATTGTGATCATCTTCATCTACTAAGGAAACTCCAAATTCTGAGATAGACTTTGCCTCTTTCAGTGCTTCACATGTTAAGTCTGACAGGAGCAACATTTTCATTATACGTAGTCATTTTCACATCTTGCCTCTACTTCCATTATATTTCATGGACATTATTTTTAGAAATTGAAATTGCTAATTGGACAAGGGCTCCCTTACTCTGTAGGAATGGTTGTATTTTTAAACAAATAATAATGAACTAGTATTTGTAAAATATTTCCACACGCACAATTGCACTTATTTCTGGAGGAAAGATGAGTATGTGTACTTAATTTCAGATATCTGTGTGTGTGTAACAATAATTTTCCTTTTATGTATGAAATATTTCATACATAAAAGGAAAATTTACACATTGAGGTATGATTTATTCCCATTTATTTCACACATGGAAACATTAAAAAAAACAAACCCTACTTAGTACATTTTGCATAGCAATATAAATTGATTATCACTGAATTTTTGGGGAAAATGTTGGGCACGGACAGCAGATCATGGGGTTTCTCATCCTCCATCACTCATTAAGTGGGCCAGTTCCTCATGATGAATCTCCATGATAAATAGATAGATAGATAGATAGATAGATAGATAGATAGATATAGCAAAACAGATATAGATTGATGTAACTCCCATTGGTCCTGTTTCTCTGGAGAACACTGAATAACACAATTTTTAAATTCTGTGGCTTAGGAAAAGATACTGAAGTTCAAGGAAGTATACAAAAATTGACTTTCTACATACCAGTTTGCACAACAATTTATCAAAGCATGTATTTTATAATGCAAAATATACATTTATTTAGCTTTTGAAAAAAAATGTAATTCCTTAGCTGAAGCTAAAAAAGCATCATCAAGGTTGAAACCAAATAGAAAGTATCTGTTACTGGCTTACTATATGTTAAGCAAAATATAACTACATTCAAAAATTAAATGAGTGATTAGTTTAGAAAGAAAAAAAAAGAGAAAAACTTGACAATTTCATGAGAAATTGAATGATAGGAAGAAATATATCAACTATAACATGATAGGCTTGTTATGTATCCCTTACCTACTTTGTATTTTACCATTTGGTTGTATCGATGGCCTTTCTAAGAGAAAAATAAGAAACTTGACTGTTTTAGTAGATGTATAAACAAAGCTCAGTTCACTCTGGTTTCTGCCTAAGGGATAATTGGTTGGTCACTTTACAGGCTGACTCTAAGAAAATGGAGGACCAATAATCTTGTTGAGAGACTGAAATGAGATCAGACAAGAGACAGAAATGCTTTTTAAAGTTAATTATGGTTGCTTTTTTCCTTCTCCCTCGGTGACCATTGCCTTTCAATGGAACCATGCATTGGCAGAAATAATTACCAGCTTGGTCAATGCAGGTGGCTCCCTTCCTGCAGGGATGTGAAGCCTATTCATCTACATCTATTTCATATCTTGTCCCTTTGAAAACTAATTAAATGAATTAAAGCTTTAATAAGATAAGCAGGTGTCCAGTTATAATTCTTAAATTGGCCCAAATATTTTAATCCATTTAGGGTGATAGCTGAGATTAAACTCATCAGATAAGAATGCCACATATATTAATGTCAGAATCCACTGATTTCACCTTACTACAAACTGTAGCAACTTCTCTTGAAATTACTAAATGCAGGCAAATCTCTGAGCTGGTAGGCAAAGACTGTTTAGATGTGAACTAATTTATCTTCTGATTTGGAGTCTAGAGGTGAAATAGATATTTTAAGTTATTGGAATGAAAATTGAATGTTAGGCTAAGGGAAATTTAAAGGAAATACTCGTGAACCAACGACATCCTGATGTAAGTCCCCCAGGGCTAAATGTTCTTTTCAGGGCACAGTTGTCAAATGGTGCTTAGCAATAGAGCCAGGGGGATAGACAAATTTAAACTGATCCCTGAGTTCTGTAGATGTAGTGCTCTGCAGGCAAGGTGATGAATCACATTTCTTCCTACTAATTTCACAAAGCAAACCTATATGAAAAGAAAGGAAAACAGAAATGTCTGCTAAATAGTCTTAACATTTCCTTTTAACTAGTTCTGCAGTGCAGATGTTCCATTAATGCTCCACCAAGAATTTATGTCCCTAAAATCGACTTTTCATATTATATCACTTGGATTGTTTGTTAATTTGCAAAGAGTTTAAAAAAAAAAAGAGCTTAAACTAACACTGAATTGATTATTAAGGCTTATGACAACTAGATTTTTGACAATTTTTAACAAGAATATAATATTGACATTGACACATAACACATTGTATTTAAAAATTAGATGAATAGAAATCTTCCTAGTACTATTAAAAGTTATTTTTAATCCAATAAGTTGAAATGAATTGGGCTGGAGAAAAATTAATGTAATATATGTCTAAATGGGAAAAAGCACATGCAACTAAGTAGCAAATCTATTTATATTACTATTATCCCTGCAAAATAAAATATTTAGTGAAAATATGACATTAGAATGTCAAGTTAAACTGAAGAAAAAGTGAAAATTAAAATTGAATTTAATTTTATTAATTAATAAGCAATGAATTTAGAATTAATAATAAATGAAAACTTTGTTTATACTTCAAAAATATTTATTTTGTAATTTGTCTTATGGATCAACTTTGTGAGAAAAAAGGCACATTGAAAACCTTGTAGTTGGGGAGATACCAAAATTCATTTCTCCTGAAGACTTGATTTTTGCTGTCATACAATTTTAAATTATTTTGAGTTTTTGTTCATGGTAAATAGTACACTAAGCTTTTATAAGTGGCTATATATTTCATGAAGATTATTAAGAAGGTTAACCACATAAAAACAGTCTCAGATTTAATAGGAAAAAAGTAGCTGTTAAATTCATGGTTTTCAAAACAAATTTGACTTTTTCAATACCTAAAGGTTAGGCAGTACTTTTATTTTTCATCATTCACACAGGAGTAGAAATAGGCATAGCTTTTGGAAGTTGTATATTGGGCAACATTTTGATTGTAAGGATGGCAGTTTGATAGTACTTGCTTGCATATGAGGGAAGTATTGAGAGTTTCGTTACTTTTTCCAATCTCAGAAAACAAAGGTCTGTCTATTATTAGAACTTCCTCCTAAAGCAAAACACACACACACACACAAATATTTACATATTTTAAAACATGAGCAGCTCTTTATCAAAATAAGGAATATACTATATTAAGGGTCACTGTAGGAGCTACTATGGTAACAGAATGGATGTGGTGTAAAAAAGAAATATTGCAAGTTTTAAACATAAGTATAATGTACTTAGGGTAATAAATCTAAAAAAAACTGGTTCATTTACAAAAGCAAAATATTCATTCAACACCAAATATATCTATCTCCATTATGCTATGAAAATACAGTAAAATAATCCAAGTAGGTATTTTATATATATATTGACAGAAGACTGTATAAAGAAGTTGTGGTGTATTTATTCAATGGAATACTACTCAGCCTTAAAAAATAATGAAATAATGCCATTTGCAGCAACATGAGTGGAACTGAAGATTGTAATTCTAAGTGAAGTAAGCCAGAAAGAGAAAGAAGAATATTGTATGATATCACTTATATGTAGAATCTAAAAAGAAAAAAAAAAGACAAATGAATTTATTTATAAAACAGAAACTGACTCACAGACAATGAAAACAGACTTTTGGTTACCAGGGTGGAAAATGGGGTGGGAAGGGTTAAATTGGGAGTTTGAGATTTGCAGATACTAACTAATATAACTGAAAACTGATACAAACAAGTTTATATTATATAGCATAGGTAACTATATTCAATATCTTGTAGTAACTTCTGTTGAAGAAGAATAACAAAATGAATATATGTATGTTCCTATATGACTGAAGCATTATGCTGTACACCAGAAATTGACACAACATTGTAAACTGATGATACTTCAATAAATATATATTTAAAGAAAATTAAAAGTACAGTTTAGTATTAAGAGTATTTTTGTGGAAATAAAATATATTACATGTGTAATGAAATAGAGTGTGTCTCTACAAATCTCTTGCAAAACCATAGTGAAGGAAAATCTGAAAGAAAAATAAAGTCATATGCAAAACCAATTTAAGTATGCCATCATTCAAAGGATGTACAGGGAGAGGGGAGAAATGGATAGAAGCAACATCAGATAATTGAGATTTACGCTACAGTTTATGAGACATGAATTTAGGAGCCTAAAATACATATATGTGAATGAAAGCTCTAGTCTATTCTGGTTTCATTACCACAAAATTTCATAACATCAAGAATAGAAAGAAAATGTTTAATGTTTCTAAAGGAAAAACAAAATCATTTAAAGTAATAAAAATAATAAAAATGTCCCCCCTACTCAAACATTCTCATGAAATTACTTTAAGGTACACTCCTGATAAACCAGGGTGATAAGGAAAAAAAGAGAAGTAGTATATGAAACCATTTCTTTAATTCAGGAATTCATTAAATATCACATGATAATTAATAATATAATGGTTGGGAAACATCACTGTCTAAATGAGAACATGAAATCAGCGAATGCTGAAGAAATTCTTTTTTCAAAGATAGTTTTGTGTATCCATTCCTCATATAAAGTGGATGTGCAGCTATATTTGTAAAACTTACAGAGAAATTAACTTCTTTAAATACGAAGGAAGAAGTCAATGAAAAATTTGAGCATACACTTAAAAATGTACAAAGAAGGTGATGGTCTGAATAAACTTAAGTTGACTTTTTGAAGAATTTATTCAATGTGAAATAAAATAAAATATTTGATCTCAATGCTAGAAATATCGTCCCTCAAGTGGACTTGGATTATCATGTGTGGAACGTCAGAAAAGAAATGCTGTTGTGGCGTCACTTCTCCAAGGAAGAGTGTTTACATATTCATAATAAAGTGAATGCTAGTGACTTGTTTTCAGTTTTTCAACTTAACTCTTAATCAAGCTTAGGTGGCTTAATTATACTTACATTAATGTGCTGAAATAACGACAATGTAAACACAATTTTGGAGGTGAAAAGGGCTAATTTGGAAAGAGAAGAATAAGGCACTATATCCTTAATTTAATAAAAGTTAGGTATCTGAATTTGATTAAAATATGGAAGCTTAAAGGTATTACTTAGAACTAAAAATACTATTAAGAGAAAGTTGGAGAGGAAAGGTGAATCAGGGAATGAATTAAAAGAAGATTCATCTTTATAATAAAGAGTCAATAAAATCTGTAATTAAATTACAAAACAAAAGAACAAATAAAATATTTGTATGAGCAAAGAAAGGCAATAACAGAAGAAATAAAATAAGGAACTATGTAAAAATGTTAATTTCTTTAGCAAAGCTGAGGGGAAAGATTGTGCTGAGAATCCACTGATTTTATTGGAAGTTCTTTTGGTTTCATTTACCACATTTAATACTCAATTTGGGTTTTCGTTTGTTTGATTTTTAAATATTGTAACAGTTTTAACAACATTTTGTGAAAATATCTCATCTCTTATGAGGTGCTTGAACTGAAAGGAATGAGTATACAAGATTAGGCTGCAGTTCATAAAAATGACTAGTTTTGTGACTATCATTAGGTAAACTAGATCTGTGGTTCTTAACTTTATAATCAAATAAGTTACCTTTAAACTTCAGCTTTCTATTGTGCTATATTAAAAGCTTTCTGTGATTTATATAACATTCTATGAAGTATTCAATTATGTAAAGCAGATTTTATAGTTAATTCAAATAAACCCATTTCACTATATTTTAGTTAATTTATAATCAGTGCCTCTTATGTAATAAGATATTTGAATAAGATAATAATAAGATAATAGTGGTTTTCTACAAAATCTAAGAATCATATAACAACAGAACTACGGATTTAGCAAGAGAGAAGTAAATAAATGTAAAGAACTCTTTTAGGAAAAATTAACAGCAGATGAATTATAAAATAGCCTTATAAATTTCTTGCAAAATAAAAATAAAGCCACTGAACTGTTGGAGAGCCTGAAAGTGGCATTTTTATTCCACTCAGTTATGACTACAATAGCTTAGATGCCGGAACAGAGCATGATTTCCATTTTATGAGGGAAAAAAAAAAAGATAGATTGCTTTCTTTAACTGTGAAAAACATTTTACTGAGTTTCTGGGCATCTCTGTCTTGCTATTATTTTAGATACAAGGGATTTTCAGGATAAAAAAGCTTGAAGTTCTCTAAAATTACCTATTTTTATGTGTGGTTTATGTATCTACCTCCAGATCAAACCAGCTGGGTCACAGTTTGCCAGTGTTTACTGTCGCCTCTTCTCACTTCTGTGAGCCCTACAGCAACCTGGTTAGGCAGGTACTGTTTTTACCTTCAGCGATGAGAGGGCTGGGTGAATAGAGGTTACACAACTTGCTCAGCCCCCTCCTCTGGTAAGTGATGAGCTGTAATTTAACACCAGACAACCTGCTGTCAGATTTATCTGCTCTTTATAACTGCCTTCATTTTAATGGGATCTCTCATTCACAGACTCAGCCCATCTACTTCTGGTGATTCATGCCTGTAGAATAATACATTTGATTACCAAATGGCATGTGATGTTCCCCTATCTCCTGTTCTCGATCTCTCTGTCCAAACGATGCCTGTTGTAGTGTCTCCTGCTAAGGATTTTGGGTCCCTAAAGTCTCAGTGAAGGAGCCTTATCAAGGGTCACCCCAAAAACTGAGGCAAACCAGTCCTGGTTTCCTATAATCACTCCAAACAGTTAATCCATTTTGCCATCGACTCACTCATCTGTGCACACTAGCCAGGTCTGTCCTGGGGAAGATTTGAGAACAAGTGAAGAACAATTCAGGAACTCAGTCTTAAAGTCAAAGGGTGAGGAAAAAAATGTAGTGGGTTTATAACATGAATTCAAGAATAAGCTTAAAAACGTTATATCTTAAAGATTTCTGTTGGTCTACTAACTCGAGCCTAATAATTCTAGCAGGCAGTACAGAAGAAAAGCATTGTAGTGTTCATTACATAACGAGGCATTATTGACTCAAGAGAAGGAATTTTTTTTAATTGAAGTATAATCAGTTACATTGTGTCAATTTCTGGTGTACAGCATACTGTCCCAGTCATGCACATATACATATATTCATTTTCATAGTCTTTTTCATTAAAGGCTATTACAAGATATTGAATATAGTTCTCTGTTTTATACAGAAAGAATTTGTTTTTTTATCTATTTGTATATATAATGGTTAATATTTGCAAGTCTCAAACTAAAGCCAGAAAGAAATGTCACTAGAAGATCCTCTTAGAAAGGATGTGGGTAACTATTCTGAGACACTCTTACAGATGACACAAGATAAATTTCATATGGCTGTTTCTTAAACTTTCCATCAATATAATCTGTTTTATGCACATCAAAATTCAAAACAGTAAAAACAATTCTATAGGAATTTAGTACGTTTTCTTCTTAACTACATTTAGAAATGTATTATGGAATATTGATGCACAGGTATATTTAGATCATTATACGGCAATTTTTTCCTCCAGTCTAACTTTTGATAAATACAGACAGGAAATATGTTTTAGATTATACTGACTAGTATATACTAGGGCAGGTGGTATGTTTCTTTCACTCCAAAATAAAAAGCCCATGCTCCAGCAAAGAATGGAGTTCACACAAGTATTCAGGGAAGGGTGATGCACTTTTCTAGAAATTGAGGAGCTGTTGTCAAAGCAAAAGTTTCGCTAAAGTTAAACAAGCAAGACAGACTTCATCTGAGGTTATTGTAATAGAGGAGAGAGGCCAGAACTAGGTCTGAGCTTGACTCCACTGTAACAACGGGTGAGATTTTCAAAGCTAGGGCCTGTGATCATAGGTTATATGTTTGCTAAAGAAACAGAAACCTTCCCAGTCTTCAAGTTGTGAGGTGGTGTTGGATCAAGGTGACTGCCAAAGCTAGACTCCTACCCCCTCCACAGAAACTGCGAGGTGGGGTGACTGCATTACAAGGGGCTGGTTCTCAGGTCCTTGAAAGAGACAGCCTGCTGCTGTAGAATTGGCAAGAGGCTTTTAAAAAGATGCCTTCAAAGGGGAAGGGGAAGAATTTACACTTAGAAGTTTGTCTGAAGTAAATGCCCCAAGAAAATGGAGAGGGACCTCTGTGTTTAGGTCACTTAGATTCTATAAAGAAACAGAGTGAGAAGAGAGGCAGGAAGGCAGGTGAAGCTAGTCTAAACTTCAGTCAAACTGAGGCAAACCTCAAGGCTGTCTTCTTGGTCTTATTAAATTCTTGTGACTGATAAGACACTTGGTGAAGTTTCCTACAGTCCTGGGGTTCCCAAAGAGTGGGAGGAAATGATAAAATATCAATATATAGTCTTTCTTTCCTATATTGAAATATATATAGTCAGTTACAATGTGTCAATTTCTGGTGTACCACAACATGTGCCAGTCATGCATGTATTTTTATACATATACTCATTTTCATATTCCTTTTCATTAAAGGTTATTACAAGATTTTGAATATAGTTCCCTGTACTAGACAGAAGAAACTTGCTTTTTATATATAGTAGTTACCACTTGTAAATCTTAAACTCCCAAATTTATCCCTTCCCATCCTCTTTCCCTGGTAACCATAATATTGTTTAAAATATCATTATATATTCTTAATATGATTCTCTTCTCACTCTCTGGTGAAGTTTGAATAACACAGGTCTCCTCTCCACCCTAAGTGAATACATCACCCCATCCTCCCCCAGGTCATCGTCCCTAAATATGCCTCTGAGTTGTCTGATCCCAGCTTCCTCTAATCAAACTGAATGCTTCTGGCTGCAAACTTGTATTTCTAAAAGAAAAGTTTCATGAAATGTCCTACAATTTCAGCTTTCAACTGATTCCCCACCTCTCATGCGTATTTTGAAACTCATCTATTAAATAGTTTTAACTGATGAAAAGAGGGAATTTATACTCTCAGACATCAGGAGGGTCTGACAAGACACCTACAAGTAAGGCATTTTGTTGTTTTATTTTTTTCCAAATTTGACACTTTAATCTTTAAATTATGCAAATCTTGAATTTTACACCATGTTTTATCCTTCTTAAGGTACAGTTCATTAATATCATGATAGGTATAAATTTCTATGGCAACTTGACAGTCCAAGGTGTAGCTCCAGTTATACTTGTGACACTGAGTTCTGAATGCTGCTCATTAAGCCTTCCATGCATTCCCCAGGGTATAGAGCTCTAACCCAAGAGGTACAGACTTAGAGGATAAAGTGAAAAGCCCCCAGAAATATGAAAATCTGTGGTTGACTTCCCTCCTGGTGGTATGTCTCCAGTCCTTTTCTCATGCATCCTCTGCTCCAAGCATTAACAACTTTTTAAATGCCTGCAGTTTGCCTGGTTCTTTTCAAAACCTTGATCAAAAGTCATCTCAGGAAGCCTGTTCTTTTCAGGTAATGGCAGTTACTTTCACCTTTATAGCATGTACACCTTCCTCTGCAGGATTGCTTGTATATCTGTCTTTTACTTAAAAAATGTAGGCTTTTGAAAAGAAAAAAAAAAAAAGGAAGTATCCATTCTGTCATCTCTGGCACAGATTGGTGCTTAAAAAATTATTGTTAAATGAATAAAAAATTAACAGTGACTGAATACACATAAATGGTGATGGTATTTTATCTCTAAAGGACACATCATCATTTCCGATCCTGTTTATGACAAATCATCAACAAAACACTAAAATTCCAAGTGATGTAATGAATAATTTAAAGATTGTCAGAAAGGGGACTTATGATAAACTGTTTTCCATTTCTGATTGTGTTCCGCGTGATTTGACAACAATAGCCACATTTAAGGTGTGCATGCCTATGATTTTAGAGCTTTCATTGCCAAAATGTAGATGGAATTTAAATGAGATTTCTAATTTGATTCAGTGAGCTGGAGTAAAGTCTCTTCTTGTTTGACAAATAAATTATTAAGTATAACCAGCTTGAATGCATTCAATAACCTAGTAGGCATGCATCCTTTTAGTTTTTGAATTCATAGAATACAAATAGTGAAGCATTCTATATCATATTTTAAAATAATTTTAGATGCTTATTTCTAAGAATTTTTATTTTTCTTCCTAATATACTTCCAGGTCTGGATTTCAATACTGGCTAAAACACACAGAGTTTCAAATAACTTTCCCTTTTCAATGTTTAGCTAGTTTTTTAAATCTGTTTCTTGATGATATTCTCTTCAGCCAGATTTCTCCAATTACTTCCTCCCTCTGGGCTAAACCAGACTGTGCAGGGTTTCTCTTCATGGCAGCCATAAAGGAGGAATGAACCAGTGACCAAGAAGCAATCCTAATAATCAGAATCCTGTTTCACACACACTATCCCAAACAGCCTTTTTGTACTCTGTCTCTTCTGTTCCCTCCTAGTCTTAATTGCTTTTGTGGTTTGCCTAGCTCCTGAAATTCTTTCCTGTCTTCTGTCCATTGGTTGGTGCTACCATCATTTTTTTTTATTAAAAAAAAATTTTGTTGACGTATAGTTAGTTACAATGTGTCAGTTTCTGGTGTACAGCATAATGTCCCAGTCTCACACATGCACACACATATATGTATAAATATATTTGTTTTCATAATATTTTAATGTTATCATCTTTTATTTACTCATTCTTTCATTCAACTATCCATTTTTTTCCCTGCCTACTGTGAGCTCATGTCACTGAAAGAATCCATTGATTTATAGAAAACATCAACTATACCACTACCTTCACATGACAAAGACCCCCAAGTCCAAATTTCCGTTCCTATCTGGAATGAACACCTAACTCTTCCAGGGCTAAATAAATAATTAAACATCAGTTGGTAACACCACTTGGATACATAGTAGGCATCACAAATTCAACATAGGCAAAACGAAACTCTCTCTAAGCAACTCTACCCTTTATTCTTCCTTATTTACAAGTTATAAAGCCTAAGAGTTATTTATTCCTCCTTACCAACATTAGATTTATCAGCAAGTCCTGGCAAGTTTACCTGTAAAAATATCCCAAGTCTGTATTTCTCTCAATTACTAGCATCCAAGTCTGTCATAATTATTTCTCTCGCCAAATAAAAGCAATATTTTAACTGGTTTCCTTGTTCTAACCCTCACTCTCCTATAGTTTACATCACACTCAGAGTGATTAAAAAAAAATATATATATATATAATCACAGCATATAAAACCAGTATGATAGTGTCTGGCAGTACTTCAAATACAATCCAAACTCCTTGCCTTACTTGATGTGGCCCCTGACAACTTCTCAGCCCCCAGCCCACACCACTTCTTTCTTGTTTACTTGGTTTCCAGATATATTGGATTTCTTCACGTTCCTAACATGCCAAACTCATTGTTACCTGGTTTTGTACTAGCAGCCTTCAAAACCTAGAATGGCCTCCCTGGGATAACTCCTTCTTATTTAGATTTCAATAAAAATGGAATCTTCTCAAAGAAGTTTATCTTGGCTATCCAGTCACTCTCTCACATTGCCCCATTTTATCTTGCTGCATAGGAATTATTGTACATACACACGCACACAGAGGTCTGTATGTTCTTGTATATTTCTTATTTTTGTTGATCTGGTTTTTTTTTTCCCCCAGTGGAAAGTTAGCTACCAAAGAGCAAGAACTGTCCTGTCATTAACTTCTTCCCTATCAGCAAAACAGAACTTGGTACAAAATGATACCACATTAAATATTTTAAGTGAGTTAATAAATTCTTGGAAGGAAGTGTCCATTATTACTACATAAATATTACATAGAGATATAACCACATGATAATATATAAAAAAGGAAAAAGTTAGAATGAAAAGATCTGAATTCACATATTTTATAATTTACTTTTCTAAAATTATACGTAAAAGACTTTTAATCCTCAGAAAAGCTTATTGATGCTAGCACTATTAATCTAGTCATTATCAGTCTGTTTATCCTGCTGAATTTGTTTTGATCAAATTCCTCTTTAGGTGTATTTGGCTTTGTGTATGGTTAATAACAATGTAAAAAAAAGTCTATATTTATTATAAAGATTTCACTGTACAGCCTGGTGTGTTAGGTTTCCTCTTAGGTGGAAAAGAGGGAGATGAGGCACTTGGGACTGCTTCCGTGGGGGTATTGGAGTAGAGTATGGCCAAGAAAGTTGGAGGAGATGGTCCTTTAATTTCAAATCAAGTCGGGATTCCAGCTACTTCATTTACAGTCCAGATCAGAGTTATGGCCATGAAGCCTGATCTAAGGACCTGGGAGGAAATCAGTACTTCCATTAATGATGATTCAAATGAGGTAGAAACCTACAGTTACAGGAAATGTCTCTTCTTCTGCTCCCAGTTTCCATTTAGAGGAACTTTGCCTTAAAACTCTTGGCCTCCTGGCACCTCCCAATATTCCTCCCCACAAATGGTGCAATGAATTTCCTGAGATGAGGGAAATAGCCTTTGGTTCAAAGTTCTTAATTTAGGTAGAGCTAATGCAATTGGCAGGAGAGTTGATTATTGTCCCCTAACTATCTAGTTAGGGGCAGAACTAAGTATGCTGATCTTTTGACTGGATATACCCATTTGGGTGTCTCATACTAGGCTATGTCCTTCTAAATATCATTATTAATCAATTTAATATGTTGGTTCTTTGTGGGATGGCTGTGCCATTATTACACATTGATTCAAACTCAGACGTGAAAGAACACTATTTCTTGGTTCAAACACTGACAGACTCAACTTGTTTAACGGCGACCTGTGTATCTGTAATATCAGAAATATGCTTTCCCCCTTTTCCTTCTGTTAGGCAGTTAGACAGGTCAGGGCACTGGGCAAGGGGAGTGGAGAGGGGAGGGAACAATCTAGAAGATAACAGTATACCTGCCCTCAGGATAAGGGGCTTCTCTAAATGAGTGCCAAGAAAGAAACCAGAGAGAGGCATCTAGCTGCAACTCCATATGAGACAGAAGGGCCTTTCTGTGTGCATTGTGGGGAGGGACATGCACAATGAGGAAAACGTTATACAACCTACATGTGCCATTCAAATGAAGTCAACTGTCAAATTAGCTTAAGACAGCCCCTAGGCAACCACACAAAAGAAGCAGGGACTAGGAGAGTCATTGCTTTTCCTTTCTTGGATCCGCCCGCCTTCAGCCCTTGGAGGTGCACTTTTGCTCTGCTAATAAACTCTATATTTACACAGTGCTTTGGTCTCCCCCTCTGAATTCTTCCCTTTCAGGTAAGACAAGAACTGGGGCTTTTCCCCTTCTTGGGGTTACACTTGCGCAGTATTACAGATAGAGTTTTGGACTATTGTAGATTCTATGGTGATAAATTGGGAAAAAGAAATGAGTATTAAGGCCTTGAACTGAAAGTTGAGAAGTGAATACATAATATCTTAGACAAAGGGGATGGATGGGCAGGATGGCCCTGCATGGTGAGATTAGGTAGGAAGGCTGCTACTTAATTTTGATGTCCGTATATAGACTCGACCACAAAGTCCAGACATGGGGCATGGAAGCGGCAGGGTGAATTGACACTTAATTCCTTCTGTGAATAAATCCCTAGGAAGTCCTTGATCTATTTCTTCTTAACTAAGAGCCTAGACATGCTGAGCCTGCAGGCATTTAATAACATGATGGGCAGTGTGAGTTTATAAAACAGGTGGAAACTAACAGATGCGTATGAAACATTTGGAGTGACAATATAAGCTTGACAGAGGAACTCTCATTAATTGAAAATCCACTCACAACTGTGATACTTTTGGTTAACTGAAAATATTTGCTTCACAGATTATAAACTCTGATGCTGATTAAACTGTTTTTTTTGTCTTGAAAATTAAATCACAGGATATACTTATTTAAAGGTCGTTTATTTGAGAAAGCAAATACTTAAAAATACACAAAATCAGATTTGTAGTGACTCTTCTAGTGTTGTCACATTTCTCTAGGAAACTTTTAGAACTGGCCATTGACCTTGAAAACTCAGATTTTTGACAATATACTGAAGAATATGAGTCACGCGTGTTAGTTTTCAATCTCCACTCTTCCTAATTCCCTGAATCCCTGCCCCCAAATATGACCATCACCATGAGGACCAAACCCATACACATCAATGGCATTTGTTCTTTGGGATATTTCAAAATATATACAATTTAATGGCATTGTTGCCAAATAAACTTATTGGCTATCTTTAGTTTTTGTTATAATGTCTCAGTTTAATGAATTCAATGACAATCAAGAAACTAAAGTGGCTAAGGACATTGTTGATTGTTGATGGTGGGGCATTTTCAAAGCCATGGAATCTTAACTTGGGTTAATGCCAAGTGTTTTTATGCTTGATCCTTCAGAGGATCTGCATAATTAGTGGATAGTTAATTAATTAAATAATCTATTTCTTAATTAAATGTTAATATTTTTCAGTGTCCAAACATAAATATTTTTGGTAGAATTAAGATGGAGTTGGTGAAATTATACCAAGTTGGTGTAAGTTTCTTAAAGCTGTGAGCCACATAAGTGTTAGAAATTATCTCTGATTGTATCTTCCACAGTTTTGAGCCACAGTTTTGAGGTCATGAACAATTGATAATGACAAGATCACTCCTGGTAATTATACACTTGCAGATTTCCTAACAGTAATAACAATATGGAAACCCATTTTCCTATAATGCTCGATCTTAGAAATGAATCCTTCCTGTGTATAATGAAGTAGGAGTTTATTAGGCATGCCATCAGAGTCGAGAGGAAAAGTACAACAGCCCTATTTCATGCTACAGTAGACTTTACATCAGTGAGCACTTGGAGAAGGAGATATTAGATTTACAGAAATAATCTTGTTTCAGTTTTCAGTCAAAATTACAACACATTCAAAAGTCTGAGTGCAAATTGATTCAAGCTTGAATTCATCAGGGAAACTATCTAAATTGGTTAGATTTTATGCTTTCAAATCAGTCCCTTTCTTAGTAGACCTTGCTAATCATATACTAATCTCTGCAGTGAAAGCATTTATTCACAGAGTTACACGGAGCCCGGTGAGGATCCTAATGAGATGCTCCACATGCAGCAGTTGTAAGACGGGCTATGCAATGTCTTTTTAACCATGTTGGAAGAGTGAAAGGGAATGATCATTAAATACAATAAGTTGTATTTCACATGTTGAATTCTTATTCTTGAACGGACATAGTACAGAAAGTTAGTGATCTATTTCCTAATTATACTTTTAAGTCATTTACGAAATTGGCCTTGTTAGGAAGAAAGTGGCAATGCATTTTCCAAGAATGAAGCGATCTACTTCCATTATCACTAATCCTAATGATCTGTGTCTGTTGTATTAGGGTCAAGGAAGGAAAAGAATCAGACAATAAGAGAAAGTGAAGTATAACCAAAAAGGGACAGAGAGGTATGTACATAAAGAATTCAGTAGGAAACAAAGTTCTAGACTAAAACAAAGTCCCCCAGCAAACTGTTTTTAAAATCGGGATTAAAATGCGCATGTCTAAACCAAGGACAGGGTGTTCCTTCTGAACTTTTATAGTCTCTGACCAGTTGGTGTCCAGGACAGAGATTGAAGTGGAAAAAAATCAGCACATTTAATGAGATCTAAGATGCCACAGATTGATAAATACATCAATTGTTGGGCATTCCCTGGCTTTAAAAATGGTAAAATGTGGAGAAAAGCAAAAAATGTGCTTTAAAATGTATGAATACTTTGTAACCAGAAATAAATGACTGCTGATTTGGATTAATTAGTGTCCAGACAGGAGACAGCAACCACATTCATAACTTAAAAGAGAAGATATAGTATAAAGAATTAACTAGCAAAATTGATTACTAGGAGGAGTAAAGATATTTCTGAGGAATAGCACCATTAGAGCATTCCTATGGCAGGAAACGTGCCCAAATACATGGACAGATTAATGGTAGAAGGGTCCTATGGCAGAGAGAATGAAATTTAGTGGGACCCTGTGGGCAACACCCCCAACCCCTGCCTCCGGTTTACAGAAAAGCTGAAGCCTCCCAGGCCTCCCTGAGTCACAGAAGAGCAGGCTTAAGCAGCTGATGATTAGAACAACAGCGGACTCACTGTCTGATGAACTTTCCTGGGTTATCTTACAGATGCTGTAACCGCCACCAGGTAAGCAGCTGTCTGCAGGAAACCGCCCCAGCAGGAAACTCCTTTTCTTGTCAGTTTGGCAAAACTATATTGTAACTAACCTTAAACTTAAACTAGCCTTAAACCTTAAAGCACCCCAACACCCTACTCATCTCCAGCCTCAGCACATCTTTCAAGTCTTTTGATCACACAATATCTCACCTACGTTGTTGGTCATTTTCTGCAGATCAAAGAAGTAGGAACGGAGAATAAATAATTAACAGATGAGCAGGCCTCTTCCCTAGCTTCCCCTTCAGTCATCTCATGAACAAACTGTGTGAACAACGTAACATCTTAGGAAAATTCACAAGGAATTGACAAGCTTATAGGCAGTGGGGGATGGCAAGGACTCTGACTACCTTATCTCAGTGATCAACTGAGATTACTCCTCACTTCCCTTTAAAAACATTCAGGGTTGAGCAGAATCTTCAGAGAGATATTTTGGGGGATGCTAAACCCACCATCTCCCCAGATTACCAGCGTTCTTATTAAAAGCAATTTTCCTTTCTATTAACATTGCTTCTTTCACTTGCTGATTTAAAGAGCAGTGAGCAGCCAGCAGTCCATCCACATTTGGTAACAAGAAGACTCTGCTCTCTCAAAATGATGGTGTTTTATTTACTTTTTAAATTTGATGTCACTACCTGCTTTTGATGTTTTTAATATCTTGTGTTGAATGTTATGGCATTAATACATAACCTGTCAATAATGTAATCACAATTTCAGTAAGGCAGATCCCTCTGAAAGAGGCAGCTATTAATTCTGCCACATGCTAGGAAGTTAACTGTGTGAAGGTGAAATCCTCACTTCTACTTCCTGGCCATTAGTTTAATTTATGTAAAAGCCATCGTATTGCTAAGCTTAATGTTAATTAGGAACACTGTCTTTCTGCACCCTATCGCTACCTTTTCTTAACCTCTTAGAAACCTTTCCAGTTTACTGAAGAGTTAATTGCATGAGAAGTCTTCATTTTTCAATCCTCATTCTGTCACCTTGGATAATGCCAACATCCATTTGGACCACCCTCCTCTCAGTGTACGCCCCATTTCCTTAATGTTCTGTTTTCCAATGACCTTCATATCCCATTCACATTAGCTGCACATTCCCGTGGTGGCTAAGCCATGAATATTGTCCTCCCCATCACAGGGCTCCATCTCTCAAATGATAATGCAGATGTTCTGCTGATATATTGTTAATCACGTGCAATGTCCATCACCTACCCTTGTTGCCCATTCTCAGTTTCTCCCACTACACTTTTAGTGTGGCCTTTTTACCTTTTTTCTTTCATTCCATGAAACCACCCTCTTGCAAATATTTCAATTATCTTGCTGGGTTTTTGTAAACGACATTCACCAGGGAAGAAAAGTTTGGCCAGAGCTTCCCAACTGTGTGTCAGTGTACCAATACGTAGGTTCTGGCTGGGTGTAGATAATTACCCCTTTAGCTTAAGGCCAGATGGCAATTTCCAGAATAATCACACATAGCAGGCCAGCTAACTCTGACTTTAAGAAGCCTTATTTGTATATGTCAAGTGTCATAAGATGTTACCAATTTTTGTGTGTACTCTGATGTGAAAAAAAAATGATGGTAATCATTGCTTTGAATGAATACAATAATCTAATTTGTTGGTGCTAAATTTAAACTCTGCTAATAAACCATGCTCTCCAGTATCTATAAAATTCTGATGCTGTTCGTGAACTCATTTTAGATACCAGAGTATACTTTAAAATTTCTCAGGGTGGGAGGATACAGCTCAGTGGTAGAGTGCATGTCCTGGGTTCAATCCCCAGTACTTTCATTAATAAACAAACAAACCAACAAATAAACCTAATTACCCCCTCAAAAAAAAAAATGAACAACAACAGCAAAAAGAGACACACTGAGGTCAGAAACAATTAATTAATTAATTAATTAAATTTCTCTACACCCCTCTAACTTCTAATCTTGCTAACATTATACTCTTTCAAGAGAAGACTTAACTTTTTACCACACAGAGCAAACAGCAGTCATAAGAGAACTTCATCAGATTCAAGACTTTTACTCCCATGTTTAACCGCATTTCTTCCTGTATTTTTCACATATGTATATTTTTTGTCCCTAAGGGAAGTAGTATCTTGTCACTGTTACCCTTTCCCTACAGTTTTGGGGGAACTTCTTCCATTATCTCTCCTCTCATCTCTGGAATCTTCAAAATTCCCCTTTTTACTGTTTTTCCTCATCAGCATCTTAAAATATCCTGCCTAAAAAGAAAGCAAAATGAAGCAGAAAATCTCCATTGTCCTTCATCTTTGAATTTTTTTCCTCTCTCACTCTTTTCTGCCAAGCTACTTAAAAAATTTATCTACACCCATTTCCTCATTTCTGCTCAATTGCAGTCACACAACAAGCAACTTTCTCTTCGGTAATGTTACATCATTAAAGATAAATCCAGTTTGTCATCTTGGAGGCCCCATCCTATATAACCTTGAGGTTGCATTTGTTAGTGTATAATTGTCTCCTCTTTTAAGTGAACTCTTCTCTTTGCTAGAGTTCTCACTGTTTTTTACCTTTATTTTATGTGTCTCCTGATGTAGCACCCCCCTTTTAAACTCACATCTTAAATATTAACAAGCCTCAGTTTTTGTCGTGGGTCCTTTTTCTCTTCTAATCTGCACCCATTCCCTGAGAAAACTCATATACATATATATTATAGTATATTGGTTATCATTTTTATTGTCAAATGGCTGTATAGACAAAATGATCAATATCAAGACCTACTCTAGTAAAATTACTGCACTTTAAGGGAAAAAGCACGTTTTGGGCATGTAGGGGCAAAAAACCCAAAGCAGCAAGTGATTTATCATGGAAGGTTTTTATTTATCTCTGTTGGACACATGGTTTTAGTTTTTTTCCTTATAAGAATGTTTTTATCAAAGTCACATGAAAAGAATGTACATATAAGGGATGATGGCTAAATATATAAGGTCCTTATCACTGGCTGAAAATGTATAAATATATAATGTAGAAAGAAAAAAATGTTTACATAAAAGAATTTTTAAAAATTGCAAAGTCACTCCAGAAATCAAGGGTTATTAATATATAAACTTTTAATGGGAACTTTTATTTTCAAGCTATTTAATATCAGAAGACTTGTTTAGAATATGGCTACAAAGTTAAAAATACACAAAGATCCCTCCGAATAGTATTATTCTGCATTAGGAATGGGATACAGGAAAAACAATTATAGTGTCGTGATGGTCTCTGAATCTCCACTTAAATCAAACAGAACAACTAGATAATGAAATCAAAAACTCATGAACAGCATTTACAACAAAATCTGGTGACACAGTATCCCCATGAACACGTGCACACATACACACATACACACACACACACACACACACACACACATACACACACATACATACATACACATGCCCAGCTACCAATAACAATTGTTTAAAATATCCATTAAAAACTAAGAACTATGTGTCAGATGCATATGTTCAAGTGATAACCAAGGGAAGTAATAGGACACCTTATGGATCTTGAGAAGAGAATTTCCAAATAGTTCTCATGTATTCACTGGAGAACACAAAAGCCAACTTGAAAACAGTGCAGCTTCGAAGGGTTTATCTGTTCCCAGAACGGGTGAGGACAAAGGAAGAACCGTCAAATGTCTTGAGAGACTCACAAGAGTGAGTTGCCACATCTCTCTTCCTGAACAGAGCCCCACGCAGGGGAGAAACTGTTCCAAGTGGAATAGAAATGGTGCAGTTGAAGGAAGGAGAAGATGAGACATACTTGGGAGAGGAGGGCAGAGCTGGTACATTTCAGCAGGCAAGACTTCACAAGCTAGAATGATACATGTACAAAAACAAAGAGAGAACACTGAGAAGTGAGGAAAGTGCCCTTAATCACTCGTCTTTCAAAATATCCTAAAAGACTATTAACACTTGAAAATGAACAAAAAAGAATGTGTCAAAGTTAACTCCATTACAAAGTTACTACACGAAAAGGGAAAGAAATGTAGTATCATTACAGAAAATGAAAGCAAATAATCAGATCAAATTTGCAATGTATTATTTCAAAATGATCTAAAGCCATTAAGAAAATAACATAATCTATGAGCGAACAAAATATAAACAAATTAGAAAAACTCAGTAATGATGTCATAGAGATCAGGAAAGAATCACTTAAAGAAAACATTTCCTAAAAGAATAAAACAAAGAATGAACACAGCAGATAATTACATAGGCAATTACAAGATGGAAAAATGAAATGAAAAGGAAATTAAGAAATGGATACAAAGGATTTGAGAGAAACAGAAAAATATTGAAACTAGGCAGAGAAAACTCAATGTGTAAATTAAAGATTCCCTTAAGTAGAAAACAAAATTAAGGAAAACAATGAAAACTTTACTTAAAAAGAAACTGCTTGAAACTACATGGAAAAATCACAGAATATGTACACATAACTACCAATACCAAGACATGTTCCAGTAAAATTACTGCACTTTAAGGGAAAAAGTGCCTTCTGGACATGGAGGGGCAAAAAAAGCAGACAGTGATTTACCATGGAAATAGATTAGCATCAGAATTTTTGCAATATCAACATTATGCTAGACATAAATTAAATATCTAAATACTTAAGAAAATGTACAATATTAAAGAGAGAAAATGTGGGAAGACTATTTTATACCAAGCAAAATGTACTTTCAAGTATAAAAGGCAAAGATCTATAATTATTAATACACAAGAATGAAAGGATTAGTCATCCAGGACCCTCCCTGAGGAATCTCCTAGAGCCGCAGCTTTAGACAACCAAAAGAGCTGGAGACATCTACCTAAGAGTAGGTGGGAAGCACCAAACATGTATTTACTCATAGGAATAAACTAAATGAAGGATAAAAAGGAAGGTGCACTGTATGTATCGCCAATAGTCCCAGAATATAAAGATATAGTTCATAAAATTAGAGGGGAATAAAGAAAGTTCAAGAACAAAAATTAAACTATCCAATCATGGTGATCATGATTTTATTGGTATTTTTGTTGTTATTTTATGTTTATACTGTGGGTAAAGGAAAAGAGTAATAATGAGAAATTCTGATGTTTTTATCTCTTGTGTTCTTGAGACTAGGATTTTAATATAGAAAAAAAAGACATACAGGTATTATGCAGCAGATGTTAAGTATGAAATTCAATGCTGAATGTGAATTGGCAATTTCAGGAAGAAGTAATAAAGAAATTGAATTTTGCCAGATATTTGAAAACACATTTTAAAAATGGGCACAACAATGGCATCTAGGAATCCACACTTGAATGATAAAATGTGAAATAAAGCAAGCAGGTGATTCTGCAAAAGTGAGGAGAGAAGTTATTTCATAGTGAGGGAGGGGTTCACATTGAGATTGGTGGGACTTTTGGGCTATCTGGTAAATTTCAATTCTTCTAAATGGGTGGGCATTATAAGGGTATGTTATCTTGTTCATCTTTTTAATAATTTATTAAGATATGTATTTATTTTATATAATTTAATGTATTTTAATAATAAAAATGAAAATAAAGTTTTAGGCTCCTTCTCAAACTCTGAAAAACAAACAATATGAGAAAAATACAGTTCCCTTTGAGACTACAATATGTTGATCTCATGGCAAGCAAGAATTGGTCCTGATTTCTGCAATTATTCTTTTCTTCAGCTCCTTTTTTCTTTCAGGTGGTCTCAGGACCATGGCAAGTGTAGCGCTAACTTGTTTATTTTCGCCTGTATTGCATCTCAAAAATGACCTTCCTGAGTGAAGTTCACATGGCGCTGTCCTTGGTGCTACCTGACCATGTCCAAGTCTACTCAAGGCTTTGATGGGACCTTGGAGAAACTATGTGACAAAATGTTATTAAATACAGACATCTCTTAGTGGTTACTTCAAAGGAGATGTTTAGCAATTTTACAGAGGTTGCATTGTGATATCCATTCTCAGGTTATATTTCAACCAGGAACATACACTTCTCACCAGGAGCAGAGATTCTGATATCATTCCTAAAGTAGCAATGAGGAGGGAAGCGCAAAACTGGAGAAAAGCAGAGTACCAACGGCAAAGAGAGTGTCAGATCAGAGCAGAGAAGTGAACAGTGCTGAGACAGAAGTGGCTTTGTAGGACTAAGGAGCTATTGGAGAAGGCTGTACTTAAGATACTTTTAGGAATGTGATTGACTGCCAGGCCAGGCAAAGATACATTTTTATTTCAAGAGAAAAATATGCCAGGGAGACTGACATGTGCTTCCCCAGAGATGATGGTGGGACCTCAATGCACATAAAAACAAAAGAAATATTCAGATGAGTTAATCTAATAACTAAGACACATTGGCTAAGAGTTTCCGTCGTTTCTTATGGAGGAATAAGTGGTATTGAAATCACATGTTATGCAAGTAGTCACTGTGTATAATTATACTAAAAATCACTGCCTAATAAAATGTATATAATTTTCATTTCATGTTATGGTTTCTCACCCAGTCTTCTTGTTATCTTCAGTGTATCTGTAGGAGGAATTGGAAGTTGCAAACATGAGTTCTTAGTCACTGTTTTAAACGTTCTTGTCTCTTTTACACTCTGTATCCCACCAGGAGTTTGGGTGAGTTTGTTGACAACCAAGAGCTTCATTATCTACTCACTCTGCAGTTCAGTGATTGTATCATTTAGCAAAACCCTGCCTACATGCATTCTCAAGTACTAAATAATTTCAGTATCACCAACAGCTTAATAATTAAAAAAAAAACTTCACATTTTGAAAGCAATAAATATTATTTGGAAGATCGGCACACTATAAAGTTGTTTTCTTATATATTTAGTTACCTTTCAAACAATTCAATAAAAAAATTAGTTAATAATTTTTGCATTTTTATAGTCTTAGCTTTACTAAAATTGTGTATGAGAAAAAGAGAAATAAATATTTTATTAATAATCTCTAAGAAATTTCAGATTAATTAATGTTTAGATGAACTTGGAAGATTCTTTTAGCTGTACCAGATGCGTTTTCTGAATATTTTCATGTAAGTCTTTGTTTTAATTTGAAAGTTTCTTACGACACCACCTGTATAGAACCTTAGTTGCTGGATCTGTGATATATACCTAGAAAATACATGGTGAGGTAAAAATCTGAGATTTTTAGAGTCTATTATTCATAAGGAGAATCATATCAATTCTTGGAGAATTGTTAACACAGGTGGTCTAACCTCTAGTGAACTGAAAAATTTATCTGAAATGAAAATTCATTTGATAGTCCTAAAATATATAAATATCTGATTATTTATCTGACAGGCAGCTATAGTGAAAGCCACACTTCACTTTTTACAGGGCTTGGAAGCACATTCATCAGTGTCTACTGCAGTTTTTACCTCACAGAAAAGAAAATCAAACATTAAAACAGTAAATCAAGTTGGATTTGAGGAAACAAATTTACTTTCCAGTCCAAGTGACAACTACATAATGTCAGCAGTTGTTACGAGCACATTTTATTTTTGTGGGACAATTTTAAAAGTAGGGATAGTAAGTCATAACTGTTATCTGTGCAAATTAAATTCTCCAGAGAAAAATGTCTATAAAAATTTGAAATAAATTCAGAGACACATGAGATTTTTACAGTGACATTTTAAGAACCTTATTTTTTCTTGTTACTTAAAATTAAAGAAAAGACTCAAATATGTTTATATTATAATTCTGTTATCTTTTGAAAGTACCAAATTATAAGGTACTATTTTGCTTTTCTCATATAAGTGGATTGACTAATAATGAAAAATGGACAATCTCAGTCAAAATTACCTATGTCTCACCATAGTCAAATAATTTATTTCTGCAATAATTGAGTATGCACAGGTCACATATATTCTTACATGGTAATAGGTACAGATAGCATATTTCTAATGTAGTATGGCTAATTTATTAGAATTATTTCCAACATTAAGTGCCAAATTTTAAAAATACTCTGTGTTTTCTGATACACTCTATGTAAAAGAAACCATGCAAAACTGCTAAAGTGAAACGGTTCTGATATTACATATAAACTTACATAGAACTTATACGTACAAACTTAAAAAACACCTCACAAGAGGACAGATTACATCACTTTTTTTCCTATAGAAAATGATTTCTTTTTACAGATGGTAGTAATAATAACATCATCTGCCATTAATTGAATCATTACAATGTGTGACACATCACTCTAATTGCTTCATCTGTATTCTCTCTTTGTACCACAAAACAAGTTTGGGAATAGCTATTATCATCACAAATTTGTGATGGAGAATTGAGACTCAGAGAACTAGTTTACTTGCTCAAGTTTATATACCTAGAAGACAATGAAATTATGATTCAATTTGAGTTTGTCTGAGTCCAAAGTTTGTGTGATTTACCCTCTCCAATGTTAAAGTGAATGGCTAACCTGTTTGTAGTCACCCTTGGAGTGTGGTCTGGCTAAGAGCTTTGCTGAGTATTTCTGATAACAAGGACCTGGGGAGAAATAGGACAGTTTCAGACGAGAGATAGCTGCTGGCTGCACTTGAATGAACAGGTGTTTATTGAAACTAACTGCTAGAAATGGGTTTCCAAATCCAAGAGGCACCTCCCAGATACTCAGACTGCTCTTTGGGGCTCAGCTCCAATCCAGGCAGTACAACTAAATCTGGAAATCAGAAGTCAGAAAACCAGGGTCTTAGAAGACAGAGGACTAACCTGGGGTAGATGGAGAGATGAAACCACAATGATCAGTGGGGATACATGTCATCCACAATCATCTATCAACATAAAGGATGCCAAGCACGGAGCAGAGTTTCACACAACTTCTCTGGAGCATCTCAAGCACCAGTAACACCAAGATTAGTTAACTCTGAGTCTGGGTGTGAACAAACCTATGGGTCACTGATGACTATGTGCGATGGTAGCTTCTGCAAAATGCCCTTCTCATGTAACGTCCGCATTTTTAGTGAAGGGTTGCATTTCTAAGACAACCACTTCAATTAAGGCCTCAGTCTATCATCATTAAAAAAAGGGAGACAAGTGGGAAATAAAATGTTCAAATCTATACTTCTGGTTGCATTAGTACTCTGATTTAACAAGCTAAGCCAAACATGTACAGAAGAAAAAGTTCTAGGTTTATAATAAAATGCATGGTACAAAGAGAAAAATGTAAGAGTAGCTAATATAAACCCATGAAATTGTCAAATAAATTAGGTGTATAGAAGAAATTTGTTTTTGAAAATTTCAAATAGAATTACAACTTAACTTTCTTAATTACTTGTCAAACTCTAAAATTAAAATAACAGGGAGGTTCTACTAGAGAAGAGGCTTGTTGAATAAAAGCTTTCTCATAAATGAGACTGCGTTCTTTTCTAGATTAATGTCACATAGATAACAATTTCTTATAAACACGTTTTTTTCCAACATTCACAACAATCACAGCCATTGTTTTCAGTTCTTTAATTTCACCTTAAATTTAAAGTGTTTACAGAAGGTTTCAAAACCCGTCATTCTGTATTTGGAAGAGAAAAACTTCAAACTAATTTTAAAATGCTTTGAGTTAATTTTAATGTTTCTGGGAAAACAATGAATCAGTTTCTCCCTCCAATGATTCCAATTGTACTTTTCCACAGAATTAAACAAGAAATGCTTAATATTCACAGATGAAAAAACTGTCAGAATGTTATGCTATCAGACTTCCTGTAAACAAGGCACTTTTGTTGATTTCTAACTGATTGGGGAAGTGGCATTACTGAGCCATAACTGACTTTCTCTGTTCTATTATTTGCAGCCCAGTGGTTGTTTTGTGCAGTATGTTCCTGTAAGATGATTCCTTAATTTAAGTTTTAGAATCTAAACAGCCTTATTGTATTCAAGCAGTCCCACATATTTATTTGTCAGCAATCACTTGATTTTTGCTTCAAATTTTATCCCATACTGTTATTTCATCATTTATGGTAAACAAATCCAAAAATGAGAACAGAAACTAGATAGAAATATGAGTAAAAATTAAATAAAAATTTATGTGTTAAACAATCTTTCTCAATTTAAGATATTTTCCCTACAGCTCAATTGTTGAGAAAGCTATAGAGCACAAAATCAAATTAGAAGATGCAGATACAAAGCAAGACTGCCAAGAAAGAAAATGCTTTTTAAATGATGCCTCAAAAACAAATTGCAGGTTAAGGGAGTGTGACTAATAAATTGATCTCTGCCACTGATGATATTTATATATATATGAATAAATTCCCAAGTGTGGACTGGTTAAAAATCCAAACCAGTAATCATGTTCTTTGTATAATGCATGTAAAGGAGGGTAATGTGTATAGATTATAAATAACTGAAGAGGTAAATGGAGGTATTTTTTGCTCTTGTAAGTAAAAACTAATTGCAAAGAAAATCAGTGAATTTGATATTTAGAGTGGTCAGTTGGTAGTGTATTAAATTGATCTGCAGTCAAGGAATTTGGTTTCTTATCGGAAATGCACTTTATTTAATAGAAATATTCATGGAAGTGATGCTCAGCATGGTTGCCACTAGTCACTTGTGGCTGTTGAGAACTTGAAACGTGGCTAGTGGAAGAGGAAGGTGATTTTTTATTTCACTTCATTTAAATTAACTTAAATTTAAGAACTGATCCATTTTTACTTAACCATTTTTTAAATATGTTTAGACAATGTGATGTATACAAATCTGTATTTCCAAACTTAAATTTTACAAAATGCAAATACAGATTAAGCAATTCTAATGAGACATTAGCATCCAAACTAAGATGCCCTGTAAATATAAAATGCACAACAGATTTCAAAGACTAACTAGAAAAAAAGATCATTTTAATAATATTTTAATATTGATTATACATAAAATAATGTTTTCAATATATTGGGTTAAATAAACTAATACTAACTTTATTTACTTTTTAACATTTTAATAGAAAATAGAATAGAATAGAGTAGAAAAAATAGAAAAAAAAATGAATTATATATGTGACTCAAATTATATTTCTAATTGACAGCCTGAGAGAGAATAGAAATCTACAGAGAATTAAATTTAAGTATGTTGTGAGAAATATATTTTAGGATAATTTACTTTAAATTTACTTATATTTTTCTCTCATCTTTCCACTCATCTTATTTCCTTCCTCAGAGTGTTTCCCAACAACCATGAATTCTTCAGTGTTAGTAACCATAGTGTTATTTTGATGCAGGTAAAAAGATATCATTTGGATGATGACAGAGAACAGAGGAAGGCAGAGAAATCTTGGACTTGTCTTTTGTCTCAGTATATTGATCTATTTTAACTCCTATAATTAAGGTAAAATGACCAAAAGAAAAGAGGTTTTTGAAAGGGGAACATTAGAGATTTGAGGAAAAGGGGGAATTTAAGAATGTTGTCATGGAAAATCCCCTGCCTTTAAACTCTGTTCCCCAAGGATCGCTGGAACATTCACATTTCGTCCAAGGAGGTTGGGAGAGGGGTCACCACACTAATGGTTCTGAAGAAGATGAGGCAGGGTACAGTCCGACAGTGAGCAGATCAAGCCTGACAGAGTAATCTGACTAACAAACTAACTAACAACTAATAACTAACAAATAGTTAATACCTACACTTTGTTATTAATAACTAACAAATAATAACTAACAAAATGGCTTCCCTGTTTGCTGCTGTTTGCTGATTCTTTTTAAAAATATATTTTTATTGACTTGATGATTCATTTTGACACATCTTGTTTTTCTTTTTGGTTACTTGCTCAATTGCTTTGCTAAAATAGCTTCCAGCCTTCCCTATACGTCCCTTTACTGAGAATGACTGATTCTTTAACCCAGAAGCTGTCTTCCAGACAGAAAGTCACAGGTTGATGACCTCAGAAGAATGGACAGACCCTAAGAAGTTCTCCATGATGCCAGATGGGCTTATCAAGATTAAGAAAGAACACAGCACCCCAAACTGCCCCTGATAGTTATCACTCTTCTGCTCCATCCAGTTTTTCTGTAAAACCTCAAGACCCCAACCCGAAGATGGACTCACAGTCTCTGAGGCACTCGCCTGCTGTGACTCCCCTTTGCCTGGCAGAGCAATAACGCTGCTCTTTTCTGATACTCCCCAAGCTCTGTCTCCAAGTCTGAATTTGCTTTTCAGGGCACAGAGGCCAGTTTTCCAGCAACAAGCCCAGAGGCACAAGTTGTCAGAGTAGCGCTGATGCAATTAGGAAAAAGTGGCCAACTGTGAGAACAGTCTGGGTGACCCAGAATAGTTTAAAAAAAAAGGAAAAAAAAAAAAAAAAAGCTATGAACAGTAACAAAGTTGGCTTCCTCACCTTGCAGGAGTTTGGCTAAGGTAATTCATTCTTTATGTGAATTTTTAACTGAATACTTATTTCATCAGTAATGGTTTTCTACTCAATTATATTCTTATGGATAGGACTAACTCCCTATAAATTTACTCAAAGTACACAACTTTTACAACTTCTGTTTTATGGCTGAAAGGGCAGTTTCTAGGACTTGGCTGTTAACTAGACAGGGTAATTTGCCACTGCCTCAGGCTATGGGGGCTTGTTATGGACAAAGAACCTGTGAGTTGCATTAGAGGTAATTTCCAGAGGGTGAAGAACCGATTTTTGCTTGCATCTGTAAGTCACACACAAACAAAAATTCTCAAGAAATTATTTTTACCAACATGGGCAATGATGGAGTTGTTTTTTTTTAAGCTATTTATTGACTTTAAAATATAAAGAAAGAAAAACCGTTAGCTAAGTCACTAAACTTTTTAACAAGGTGGCTGGAATGAAATATGCTGTGTCAGGGTGAATGGTGCTATGTTCTCATAGTTCAAATATATCAAATTTTACATCATTTTGCATTTTTTAATATTCACTGATGCCTTAGTGTCTCTGATTTTATTTGAATTTTATAAACAACCTAGATCTTTCATCTACATTTACAAAGCCATCTAATCAGTGGAGCTTAAAGGGCAAACAAAAATACAATGTGCATGAGAGTCAAAACAGATAGAAATACTCTTCCGGAGACTGTGGTCCATTCTCAAGCGAGTCTCGTGGCTATAATTCTCAAATCCTTCCTTTTAATAGCAAGTCTGATATAGAAATCTCAACATTTGCTTCATCATAAAACACTACTTTAAATGGTCAATGCATTTTTACTAACATTATTGAATTGAAACTATAATAGTAGGAATACTTTATGTGCTTATTGTATATCTGATACCAAAATGACCACTGTCTGTATCTCAGTGACTCCTTAGAACAGTCCTTTTAGTAAAATCACTATCATTTCTACTTCAAGGTAACCAAAGCAGTCTTGGTGAGGATGAATAAATAATCTAAGGCAACCGCTGGGACATGTCTGAGCGGGACTCTGCCAAGCCTTCTTCCAAGTCCATGCCCTTATGTTACTGTGATGTTTCACATTTGATTTTTCTCTTGTACATTTACAATAAATACTTTGTTTTATTGTACAAAATATTATTTATTATTTGAAACTAAAATTATTAATATCACTTGTTTATTTAAAGAAATCATTCAACAAATATCCAGTTTGCATTGGCTTTTATCCTATCCCATGTTCAATTGAAACATAAATAAAATGAATTCATTGATACAAATGTCACTTCAAAGAACAAACTTTCACATTCTTTTCCTTGGCTTTGTCAGTATGGTTTTCCTCATCAAGGTGATACTTGTTTTAAAAAAAATAAGTTCAATTCATTTTTAATCAACATTTTCTGATTCATCGTGAGATTACTATGTATGGGTCACCATTTCACGAAACTTCAACTTCTTGGAATATAAGGCTTCTTGTGCCAAGAACTGCTGAAAAATCTTTGCTCCAGTATTTGACATTTTATGCTCCTCTAAATGTATTCTAATGCGTGGTCACGCTACAAAATGACTACCATTAGTGCTGTCACAGGCCGTGGCTGTGGGAAGACCATGACAAATGCCCAGCTATCGGCACTGACAGTGCAAGGTGTGTTCTCATAATTCCTCAAACTGACCATGGAACCAATTCCCACTCATCCCTAAGGCATAAAGCTTGACAATTACCCTGAGCTGATTAATAATGTATTACAGTTCTCATTCTCAATCACAGTTTAATCAGACCCATGTCTCACAGGAAGGTGGACAAGTAAACCACAAAATTATACATACAAATGTCAAGATTTATTTTCCTAACGTAAGTGATCTGACCTAGTCAAGCGTAGTTAATAATGAAATCACTCCGAGATTACCATTCACCTGACTGTCAGTCCCATTTTGGACTTATATCTCAACCTCTAATAGTAGAGGTTATGGTAAAGGTGATGGTCTATGTAAGTAAACCAGTTTATATGAATCATGTTTATTTTTATATTAAAAAATACAGAACCATGAGCAAAATATAATAGTGCCTATTGCAGGTTTGCAATATGCAAAAAACCAAGTGGTTCCTTATATTTCCTGTCAATGAGATAAATATTAAGAAAGAAAGTATGTTAAACAGTCATTTTAGGTGGAGATATCTCAGGCTGCCGTCTTAGCCAAAATCATAAACACAAATACTCTTTCAAAAACAGAATTTCAGAATAATTTTGAATAGGAAATTATGTATTAAGCCACTCTTTTAAAAGTAACTGCTCTGCAAAATAAACGCAACCTTGGCTCTAAGCTGCATTTTGCCCACATTCTGTGAATAAAAGCGTTTGGTATTTTACTAATGAAAGATGTAATAAGCGGTTTCTGTTACTCTCTACCCATTCTTGATGTAGTTCTTTTTATCATGTTGCAGCTTGAAAAAACATGTGATTTCCTCCACTATAAATAAGCAAATTCTTAGTTTTCTAGAAAGATAACACTTTCGATAACTAATTACATAAATATTTACCAGTTTAAGAAAAATGCATGTAAGAGTGTAGTTTATTTGCTTTGGGAATTGAAAGAAGTAAAGAGATAGATAAAGAATAAACAAATGCAGATGAGATTTCAGAAACAACATATTGATAGGGAAATCCTAGACAATCCTTCAAGCCTGCTAGTGAAGAATTCTAATATCTTCTGCCAATTTTTATATACCGTCTGTCTTAATAAAAACACACTGTTTCAAGTAGCTTCCCTTCTGGGCATAAACAAAGTTGTTGACATAATTCTGACAGCTCCATTGAAGCAGGGAACAGAATTGCATTCATTGATTCAATTTCCACAATATTAGACTCACAAACCTTCAAAAGAGGGGAGAAGCTTTCTTATTTTAAATTTAATTAATTAATTTTTATTGAAGTTTAGTCACTTACAATGTGTCAATTTCTGGTGTACAGCATAATGTCCCAGTCATGCATATATATACATATATATATATATATATACATATATATATATATATATTTGTTTTCATATTCTTTTTCATTAATGGTTATTACTAGATTTTGAATATAGTTCCCTGTGCTATACAGAAGAAAACTGTTTTTTACCTATGTTTATATATAGTGGTCATCATTTGCAAACCTCAAATTCTCAAAGGTATCCCTTCTCACCCCCTTTCCCCCAGTTACTGTAAGATTGTTTATGAAACTTTCTTAAAGAGGTAATAAGGACAACAATAACAACAAATCAGTATTTTATAACTGATTACTTTTAAAAGGAAAACCACAGGCCCAAAATAGGGTCATTTGTGCTAAAGCCCAGGACACTAAACCTATATTTAATGCCTAACCTAATAGCAGATTCAGCCTTCACTGGAAATGGAATCTTAATCTACCAGTTTGGAATTTTCTGGTCAGCACCCCTGAGGTCATCGACCACTTGTCCCTTAGCCCTGGAGGATGAAGAGGCAATCTGTATGATAAAACCCTTGCTGGATCCATCCCCCAAAAAGATGAGGTCCAGATCCAAATAAGCCTCTCTTTTCTTTTGCTAATGTCTTCCTTGCCCACCCTTCTTCCTATAACAGCCTTCCATTTCTGCACCTCTCCTCACATCACCCGCCCTGCTCCTTGCTATCTGGGATATTTCTGATTCATGAGTCCTTGAATAAATTCAATCAGATCCTCACGCGTACTCTCTTGATTTTTGTTTTTTAACCACTTCCTCAGGCAAATAAATCACTATGTGTGAACCAAAAATTTAAGTGTTTAATTCTGCAAAAGAACCCAAGTAACCTCTCTGGAAGGTCTCTGTTTGTTGTTTTTATGACAACTTTTTGTCTGTTTGTTATTTTTGTTATAACTTTTGTTATATATAAACTTCCCTAGGAGCACATTTGATTTGCCCCTGGAATCTGTGAATTGCACTTCCTAAGGCCCCGAATAAGCTCTCTTCTTATTTGCAGCCTCTGTGTTTCCTGGTGGACGATTCTAGGATATCCAGCTGTTGTCAGAGGATTGCTCGGTGGTGTGTGGAGGAAACCCACCCACGCATTGGAACTGGATGCAGAATCCAAATAATAAACAACCAGAAAAGTGTTTTCTTGTTGTTCTTGTTGAGCCTAATCTCTAATTATACTTTCTTAGGGGGATTTTATTGAAAACTTATTTCATGACATAATGATGCTTGCATATATTTGTATAATATATGCCAGCAGATCTGCTATTCATGGCATTTAACATAAGGCTGACATTTTATAAGCAATTAATCAAATGCGTGTATTACTCAAAGTCACATACTGATAGGTATTACATTCCTCTATAAATGACCCATATATACTGGAAGTCTTTTATAAAAGACTACCTTCAATTAAACATGTCTTTGTTTTTAAATTTAAAAACGCATACAAGAAAAACATTTATATATCCAAATCTCGCTTCATCATTGGTAAAGGTCAGTCAGTATCTTACGGTTGATCAAGGGTTCAGCCTGTGAACGAAAAATACTGCAAACCATATCAGTACACAAAGAACGCTGAAGCCATCAAGTCATCAGCGGCTGCCACCACCCTCCAGTGAGGACAGGCCTGCAGCCCATCCTCTGCAGCCACTCACAATGGTGCACTCTGAGCGGCCTCAGAATAAGAAAGGACTGGATACTGGCCCTAAATAGCTAGATGCTTGTCAAAGGGATGAATTCAATGAGCCCAAATGTTTGCTTCCTCCCATACATACAAAAGCACTGAATTCTTTAACTTGAGAATTTCTTTAGATAGCAAGCAATCTTCTATTGTTCCAACTGCCTGGTCTTTGTTGTAAAAACTCCCGTATAGATCCTAGCTTCTCCCCTACCTCTTCAGAGCAGTCCCTCAGAGCCGTCTGAGAGGCTGCCATCCCGGGCTCCAAGGGGTTTGAGTCCTCAGAAATGTCCGCCAAATAAAACATATCTTTCAACTTTTAGGCTGTGCATTTATTTCAGTTGACAAGCCCACATGACTTACACACTACCCCAGCAGCAGGGGAAACGATGACACTATTCTATACTGGTCTTCTCTTTTAGACTCAATCAAAAGAATCTAGCATAACACACTGAATTGGTCACAGGTTCTTTCTCATGCAAGGCAGGCCCATTTGTTTTGACAGTTGCAGTGAGCTTGAGACAGGAAGAGGGCAGGGCACAGCCATTCAAGGAATTAACATCAATTAACATCAAAATGGTGAAAGATTCGACCCCCAGGAGGCCTTAAGGCTCAAGATGGTGGGAGATTTAACTTCTAGTAGACCTTGAGCTTCATTATACGCCTCTTGTAATGTGCTAACATGGTGAATAACACGCCCACAGGCACCTGGGCAGTCCCAAGGCGAGCCACAAAAGGTCAAAGGGTGGGAAATGGCCAGCTTCCTGGGAATCCCAGCCCCTTCCCCAGACTAGTTAGACTGGTCCTTCCACTCATTAGCATAGGAAACCACCAAGCCCATAAAAACTGGCAACATGGTGCCTCGTGGCCACCGCCCTCTCTCTCTGTCCCCCTTTGGAGAAGGCCCGCACTCTGTCTATGGAGTGTGTACCTACTTTTACTTTAATCTGAGCACCCAACCCCCACACCCTGTGGCCTTTCTCTTGCCTTTCCATGTAGCTCTCTAAATAAATCTGCCTTTACTCAACTGTGGCTCACTCTTGAATTATTTCCTGTGCGAAGCCAAGGACCCGCAGTTGGCGGGGCACGTCCGTTTCTCCTGCATCAAGCTTACTGTGAATTTAAGGCATAAGAATCTAAATGCTGATCTTGAATTGTGCTCAGATGTTAGAGAAACAATGATTGCAATTATTAGATGAAGGCTGCCCTTAGAATCCACCTCCTCTCCCTCAGAATGTGAAATAATTTTCATCAGAGAGTCCGCATTCGTGTGCACTTGCTCCTGGTCTAGGAAATTAGAACTGGGAGTGAGACTTCATTAACATCATATTTTAAAATGTAACAAGATCTGTCCTAGAAACTATTTCTTCAAAACATTCCCTTCATTCTAGCATATTGTAGGGTCTGGGGGGCAGTTCTAAGCCTAACACCTCTTAACTGGCTTGTAATCAGTACACTATGTCCTTTTTCTATATAAAAGCCCATGCCCTCTCTAACCTAAATGGCATAGATGGGAAATCATAACTTGGATCAGATTCTGCGAACTTCTGTAAATATGTAGGAGCTTTACTTCCCTTCAATCACCTGTAATTTAAATACAAATTTCCTGCTTTTACATTTGTCAGTATTTTCAAGACATTAAATGTAGGTAAATGCTTTTAATTAGCTCAGCGAGTATCATGAAAGCTTAAGAATATTTCTCACAATAAAATTAGTATTTTTAGGATAAAAAGCTACAGCACGCAGCACTCTAAAAAGTAGGAGAAAAATAAATCAAGAAAGTAAGCAAGGTGAGCATTCTGGAAGAATAAAAGAGTGTAGGTTGCTGCGACCAGGGAAAGGTCTGGTACACAAATCTCAGGCTTTATTCCCAGGGTAGGACATTCAGGGGTTCCACCCTTAATGGATTGTTAGGATTCTGAGAATATTAGAATCAAATTAGTAGAGAAGTTAGTCGAAGAGATGTCATTTGATCTTTCAATTGGTGAAAAGAAAATGGAGATAATTACTGGAGTTGTAAGTGAAGCTGGAGCTTGTGACAAAGACTAAAGGTAAACCCAAGAAGAACCAGAAAACCACTGGGGCACCGGGCACCCTCAGACTCCGGCAGGACTCTACTGTTTATTAAAGAGAAGGAAACTAACAAAATGGCTTCCCTGATGTTAAAGCTGTTTACTGCTTCATTGTGACATAAAATTCGTGCAACTTGTTTTTCTCTTTTCTCTGACAAACTCCCGTCTTTGCTTCACTTGCTCAACTGCTTTTGTGCTAAACAGCTCCCAGTCTTGCCATTACACTCACCACACTCTATACATTCTTTACCCAGAATAGCTTATTCTTTACCCAGAAGCTGTATTCCAGGAAGGTGGTCATGGCCTGACAGAAGAATGAACAGACCCTCCAGAGTTTCTCCATGATGCCAGGCGGATTCATCCAGGGTAAGAAGAATACAGCCCCCTTGACAATGCCCTGACTATTGTCTCCTTTCTGTTCCATCCACTTTTTCTATAAAACTTCAGGACACCGACACCAAGATGGACTCACAGTCTCTGAGGCATTAGCCTGCTCTGACTCCCCTTTGCCTGATAAAACAATAAAGCTGGCCTCTTTAGATTCTCCCAGAACTCTGCCTCTGAGTGTTAGTCTGTCTTTTAGGGTACAGGGGCCAGTTTCTCAGTGACACTGGGGCTGTATTCAGGTGCAGCCAGGGTCTTCTTGCTACAATTACAATATTCAGTAAGAGGATATTTGCAACTCAGAGTGTCTGTGTGTGATCTCGGTGAGGAGGTACATCTATTTCTCAATATTCTCATTTACCTAATTTTTATTTTTATTTTTATCCATTACTTAATCTTTGAATTCTCTTTCAGTGGAAGAAGCATCCAGAGTCCCATCAATATTCTAATCTGGACGGAGTATACAAATGAACAATCACTGTGTTTTAAGCCAGCGAGAATGAGGATTTATCATTTTCTGTGTGATTTCGAATAGATTGCATAAAGTAGAAGTCCGCAAAATCCCCATATCTGAAAGCAAGAGAATCAGATGGAGTCACTGAGATGGGCCCAGGAAAATTCGCAGCGACAGTAGCTCCGTCTTACTCCTCCTCTGATCAAAGCTGTTGGAGGTTCTCTCACACGCCTGGAACACAATTCAGATTCCTCAACTAGGAATTCAAGTCCTTAAATTAGTGTCTCCTCCATCTGTCTTTCCCGATCCTCTTCTCACTGCATCCCTTTATGTAACTTTTGGTGTATTCAGATTGAACTATAGTGTTTATTCTGAGGGAGGCGATTAGACAGGCTTACTGATCCTGGCTGGTTAGAAACAGGGGGGAAGAAAACGCAAGCCTGTTGAAAAACAGGACGTTTTCTCTTATCCCTCAGCTGGCTCCTTGTTTCCAAGGACATAGTCCTACAACAGGACATTTTATGTTCCACAACCGCTGCATCAGTCCCGAGGACATACCCCAGTATCTCTTTCTTTCTTCTCTTTCCCGCCAACATTTCTGTTTTAGGGCTGAGCTTCACGGGAGGAAAGAGCCCATAAAAGTAGATGATTGGCACCACTGGAATGAAGATAAAGATGGTAAAACCTTCCAATGAAAAGACCCCACAGCCCGAGTAGGGGCTGAAGGTGTCTTGCCTGCCTACCTGGCTGTTGGCTTTTACTTGTTGGTGTGTTTGTTTTTCTTTCTCTTTCTGAGTAATCAAGCAGCCTGTCATTTTGTCCCTCTGCCTCTGCTGAGAATTCTTTCTCAACCAGCAGGCAAAGATCTGCATATTTGATGGGCTTTCTAATTTGAGGGGTCTCTCTACCTGCTAACTATTCTTTTATGCTGTATCTGGCTTTGCTCCTGCCTCTTTCCGCAGCTCTAAGATCTACCCTCTTCAAGGACCAGTTCAGTATGCATTTTCAATAAAGTGGCATTCTGTACCTCTCCCCCTCCTCCTGCCTTCCAGATGAATGAACTTTCTGCCTCCTCTGACCTCTGGATCTAACTTTTTCTATGTCTCATGGAGCAACTGAGTCCAAACATCTTCCTGTCTCGGTTTTTTTTTTTTTTTTTCTTTTTAAACAGGTGGTAACAGGAGGACTACAGCTTCCATCTGTTCCTTAGACACAAGCAACTTTATCTGTTCTTTCAAGTTGTACTACTGTGCATACATGCGGTTTAAATTCAGTTGCTTTCTTTTTTCCTTTCTTCTTCTTTTTTTTTTTTTTTTTTTTTTTAGTTTATCAAAATCACATATGGAAACAAGTTAAAAAAAAAAAAAGGAAATGCATGTGGGAACGTAAAAAGAGCAAAGGCAGAGATTTTTTCAACAGGTTATAAAATCAGTTCTTTGGACAGACACTACGTGGGCTAAACTATGCGGTTCTGATGAACACAGCACTGATAGCAAAAGAGCAACGAGTCAGTGTGAGCCCATTGGAAGACTCCTCGTGACAGTGAGATCTAGTCCAAAGCACTGAACTGTGAATGAGAGGTTTGCGTGAGTTATGTAATCTTGCTTAAAATCTGTTGTTTTATAAACTTCCATCCCATACCTGTGAACAGAAACACACGCACACACACACACACACACAAATAAAGAAACAGATATATGTTATTTTTCAATCCAGTTATAATTTCCAGGAAAAGAGGGAAGGGTGGCTGTGTTTGTAAGTGTCCCATCTTAAAGTACACTTCTCAGCACTAGGTCCCACATCCCACTTCAGCTGCCACCATATTTCTTCCTTATTATTCTTGCAGATCTTGAAAGCAGACACCCTCATTGTCTTAAATTACTCATCCTACTGACTTCTTCATTAACTTCAGTTTGGCTTCCTTCCCCACTGTTCATTGGATGCTACTATTTTTTAGGTTACTGATGCCATTTATTATTGCCAAATCCAACAGTTACTTTTAATTCTATTTACCTATATGCAGCATTCAATTTATCAACTGTTCTTATAATTTCCATGCACTGGCTTCATGATGCTGCACAGCTATGCGTCTCTCCTGCCTGACTCCTCCTTCCCAGTCTCTCTCACTGGCTTTCCTTCCCTTTCTAACCCACGGCCATGTGCAGACCAGCTGCATGCTATCCCATGTCAGTACCACCAGCAGTTGGGTGAATGAGAGGTTTGGCTAAAGTGGAAGGATCTAAGCTATGGGCCAGGGCTATACTGAATCCCTAGACCCAGTAAATGAGGGCCAAGCATGAAAAGAGCTGTGTATAACTGCTGAATGAATAAGTGAACTCCCAAAGCTTTTCATCTTTGGATTTCTGATCATATTCTTCTTTATCTGTTTGTAACATTCCATGCACCTGTCTTAGCTCACCACAAACAGAAAGGTCTTTATGGATCAACAATGTATTAGATTTGATTTTATGTTCTCCTAGTGCAAAACAGAGAGAAAGCCTTTCAAATAGGAACTGTTGAGTTAAAAAAAAAAAATGCTAAGTGAATGGAAATGGAAGAGAACTAAAAAGATAAGTCATGGGAATGGCTGATATAGGCTCTCAGACAGTATGTCACAACTCCAAGTCATTTGAAAAACATTATAGTGCATGAATCTAGAGCACAGAGCTGTTTCCCCAAGATCCTTTACTCCTGCTTACTCTTAAACCTTGGTGATTAGCTTGACATCACTGCTGGGTTTTTTTTTTTTGGAAGGTAGGGTTTGTGAATTGGGGATAGTGATAGTAACCCCTTCTAAATTAGGTATAAGAATAAAATGTCCTAATAGATACAAAATATAGCAAAGGGCTTAACACACAGTAAGTATTCAATAGTGTTTATTTATTTGCATATTATTAGTGCAAGGTATTATTTTGTGTAAAATATTCTGTGCTTATTTCTTATGCTTAAAAGTACATTATACACGATTAAACATATATATTTTTAGGATATAAGAAATAAATGGATATTAATTACTTTTTAAAAAATCTTTTATTTCTCATACTCTGAATTCGTGGAAATTCAATATATATATTTTAAGTCTCAAGCTTGCATTATGAATCAAGCAAACTACTTAATAATAAAATAGATAATTCAAGCACATATTTTGTTATGATCAAAAAATAATCTGAGAGCAGTTGAACTGTAATGCAGGCAATAAGGTCTCAAGTTCATATTTTCTTGGAAAACTGAGTTTCATTTTCACAATTTGAATAAATTTTTATTCCATTTATCTGATTTTTCCTCTTTGGTTAGGTCAACGCAAATTGTCATGTTAAGAAATTGTATTATGATGGTTACCAGTTTATTTACATTTGTTGTGGATTATTTGATCTATATTGTGTAAGAATGTATGTATTAGAATGCAAAATACAATTACTGGAAAAAAAGAATTAATTGCCCATATGTTTACCATCACCTGAAAATTAAATATTTCATCATATGAGTTATCATCAGGGTATACATAACTGTGCAAATAGAAACACAAAAAATCATGCAACACGCTTTTGTGTAATATCACAATGATTTTACTTCCATTTTTTCACTTCCCTAAATTCTTTGAATCCTGTCTTTGTTAACCTCTTTAATTAGATACTGAATAAGTCAACTTTTTTGAAAGACAGCCAGGCGTGGTTTCCTAACACTGTGAAGATGTCACAGAGTCCTCTTCAGCCTGCACATTTTTCTTTGTGTAGCCAAGCACACATGTGATGATCTTTCTGACTGAACTGACCACTAACTGCACAGACAAAATGTTAAATTTACTGCTCTGTTATTTTAATATACATCTAAGTATTTAAAAATATTTGAAAAATAGCATGCATTACTTTTTATTGAACACTTGACAGTGAAGTGGATGAGAACTCTGATTCTTAGAGCTAGTTCTAGGGTTGGCTTGGTCTGAGCTAAGTACGACACATCTAGCCACATAAAAAGAGACAAATTACTCAAATTCTCTCTGCAGCAATTTTCTTATTTGTAAATTGAATAAACACTAACACTTAATCCATTGTCATTGGAAACAACAATTAGTCTATAAAAATACTAAACTCAAAGTTTGTTATTTGTACTACTCAAAAATTATTGCAGTAGCATCTTATTATATTTCAATCAGTAAAATACTCATATAACACAAAAGTGAAAATACGTTCATATTAAGTACATTTATGGAATTTATTGCTAATTATCTAAATAGGAGAGATTAATTCAATTGTTTTAAAGTACAAAGAACTCAATATTAATTTCATTTTACCTTGAGATATTTGGATACCATTAATTTCCTAGACTCCCATAACAGAGTACTCCAAACTGGGTGGCTTTAAAAATGGAAATCAGTTGTGTCACAGTTATGAAGGTTAGAAGCAAATCAAAGGGTAGGCAAGGTTGGTTCCTTATTGGGTTGTGAGGGAAGGATCTGTTTTAAACCTGGCTCCTGACTCGCAGATGGCTGCCTTCTCCCTGTGTTTCTTCATATGCGTTCCCTCTTCTGTGTCCAGAGTCCCTTTTCTTATAAGGACATCAATATTACTGGACTAGGGCCCCCCCGAATGACCTCATGTTAACTTGATTATCTCTGTAAAGACCTTATCTCAAAACAAAGGCACCTTCTGAGGTGCCAGGGTTCATACCACTCACCATCCTCTGTTATCTAATAAATGTTTCTTTATAATGGGAATGCTGCCTTCAGCTTATGGAATATTGTGCAGTTCCATATTCTACGAATTGGCCACCATTCTACCACCTGCTCTTCAACTTTTTTTTTCTGTGTGCAGAGTACTTCATTGATGGTACATGACAAGGTAAGGCTCCCTAAGCCCCTCCCCTTCTTCAGGGGGTCTGGGATGGAAGTTGTGGAGGTCAAGTGATTCTCAATGTGTTGGGGGATCGAGCTGGGGCAGGGACTCCTCAGCAGATGAGGACCTCTCTCTTCCTTTGGTGCTCTAGCTGTGGCTGGTGGTCCAGGAGGTTACCCCTTGGAAGCGATGTGGACTATGAGGTCCACCACCCTGCTTCTGTAGCCAAATTCATTGCTGTACCAGGAAATGAGCCTGACAAAGTGGTTGTTGAGGGCAATGCCAGGTCTAGCATCAAAGTTAGAAGAGTGAGTGTCACTGTTGAAGTCACAGGAGACAACCTGGTCCCCCATGTAGCCCAGGATCAGGATGCCCTTGAAGGGGCCCTCCAATGCCGACTTCACCACCTTCTTGATGTCATCATTCTCCTCTTCTCTGATTGTCCCTTCTCTGTCTCCTTCATTGACTCTCTTCTGCTGCCTATAGTTTAACATCATATTCCCAAGGAAAGTCTTAATTCTTTATAGAGAATTCATGTGTCTTGTATACTAATTCACATCTCTGACTTCAAAGTATAAATATTAAAATTTAATTGTCTGTGGAATGCATCAATCTGTTTTATAAGTATCTCAAACTTTGGAAGCTACAATGGGCATACAGTTCAGTCACATACATTATAATTACCTAGTCACTATATTTAAACGGTTGATACCATTGACTCATCTCCCTCTCTTCCCAAACTGATCACAATATTTTAAAGCACTTCCCACATTTTGCTCACCCCTCCATCCACATGTTTCTGTCCTTCATCCTAACTTTTACATCTCCCATTCGCCTATTAGCCAGCCTCCTCAGATGTATTCCTGCCCCACTTCTTGTTAATATATTCTCTTCTCATGTTCTCAAGAATGAAAGCTAACTGTTCTATTTTTGCAAATGTACTTTGCTTCTCCCATGCCTAATTGGTAGACTGAACACTATCCACCATGTCATAGATAGAATTTCACAATTTACTTCTACCTACCTTTGAAGTCCCTGCTTTTCTGCCTCACAACACTGATTAGTTCCCCAGCCCTGTCAAATCAGTTTTGCAGTTCAGCAGTTTGGATGTGTATGAATATTCCCTCTGCTGAGGAACGCTTTCTACTGCAGCCTCTCTTTATTTCCCTACCGTCTGTTTTTCACACCCATTTTTCTGTGTGAAAGTTCCTATTCATCTTTATACTATCCTTGCCACATTTATCACCTCTTCAGGGAGACCTCCCTACAGAAGGACGTTCACCTGCCCTTTGTGTTCCTGCAGCCCTTGGCTTCTTTCTCAGTCGGCACATTGCCGATTACGCTGTAATTTGCCTTCATGTATTTATACGGCTCATACTTGACTCTAAACGTCTTGAGGGGATTGTATTACAATGATTAAGAGCCTCAGAGACACCTGAGTTCAAATCCAACCTTGGCGACTGTAAGATGTTGACTTCTGAAATTGGCCTAAACTCTCTGAGTATTTGTTTGTCTCACATAGATAATGCGGACACGGATACATGTACTTCTAGCTGATGGGATGATTAAAGTAGATGCTAGATCAAGTGTTTAGTGCATTCAAATACTATCATCAGAAGTAACAGCATTGTCGCCACTATTATTTCAAGTTCATAAATAAAGCATATCATGTGCTTCATTAATAAATGTGTTTCACGGCAGTTGTATAAAATAGGCAATAATACCATACCCACATTTAAATAGATTTAAAGAAAGGTCTCTAAGAAGGTAAATTTCTTATCCAAGGCCACAAGGTTGACGATTGGCAGATTTAAATTTAGCACATAGATCATATGATTTTTCTTTGAACAATTTCTTTACTGTAAATTTCAGATCTCCACTTTAGGAGGATATAATCTCATTAACATTTTCTATTTCTGAAAAAGCTACAGTGCCCAATCCATCACATGTACCTTTGGCATCAATTGATTAAATAAAGTATATCTATGAATACAAGGTAAACTTCTGTAAAAGAAACAAAACATGGTTAAACTAACATGATCAATAAACTTGGTGAAGCTGAGCCTTCCAGAAACTTTTCAGAATTTAATTGCTTTGTAAAAACAAAAACTGAAGGCATATCCAAATATTTCATATTTTTCTTTTCCTAGTAGTTTATAAAATATATTTCAGAATTATTTCTTTGGGGAGAGTATCTGTTTGATAAGGACATGTGTATAAAGTAATTAATGCCAAATTCCCACGTTAGGTTAGATTAGTCTAGGGAGCTAAACTTCACAAGTTGTGATCCTTTTAGTTAATCGCATTCATGTATTTCATAAAAGCCAGGTAATTAACTCATTAATTCATTCATTCATTTGGCAAATATTTATTTAACACCCACTCTTTACTGCAGTTAGGCAAACATTTATTCAGCTTAGCACAATGCCAGAATCTAAGGAAAAACACATGACCAAGACAAACACGGTTGCTACTTTCTCAAGTTTTAAATCTATTGGCAACCAAAGGCACTTTAATTGTATTTTACCAAGAGTTTTTCAAAAAGCTTCTTAATTTAGAAATAAATTTATATTTAATGATTAAAGAAAAGGCAACTGTTAGGTTAAATAAGTCATAATTTTCAAATAAGATTTTTCCTATAAGATGTCCTATAAGACATCACATTGTTTCAATGTGATGTTAATGCATGCACATTTTTTTTGCTTTTTTTAAAATCCTCAATTTTAAATAAGATTCTCATCAGTCCCTGCTAGTGCTGAGTCACATCTCAAAATGTCTTACATACTGACGCTTCAAAGAATCATTCCTTTGTAAAATGAAAATTAAAGGATACCAAAAAAGATTGTAAAAAAGAAGCACAATAGAAAAATGATTTCCTTTTCCAATGCACTAGTAAGGAACATATAACTGGATAAAATTGCCTCTGTTTAGAGGAATAAAAGGAATACACTGAAGTCAGTAAATGCATTTTCTTTGAGTAAAAGGTTATCACATAGTTATTTGTAACTTTAGAGATGTCACTTCTAAAGCCTCAGGGTTTTAGAATTTCTGTGCTGCGAGATGAAGCTGGCTGAAGTTCTGTTTCACTAATATGAGAAAGGATGACTTATAAATGAAGACTTAAAGTACTTGAGTCAGCTTGGAGCTAGTCAAGCTGAAAGTAAATTCCCCTGTCGCCCAGGAAGCTCTCACCGCCAGGATCTTTTCGGATTGGGGAGGACGAACGGCAATGTGTACCAGCGGTTAACTGGCTTATTGTATTTCGAACCAGCAGAGATACTGTCGATGAAAGTTAAAAGCAAGCTTTGTCAACTCATGAAATAAACATAACCCACAAGAAGTTATGTGCATTTTTAGTGTTCAAAACAGCTTTACATTATGCAGTGATTGGACTAAATGGGGTTCACATTACAAAAATGTTTTGTTTTGATCAAAGTCTTTTTCACCCCTTAAACTGAAGAATAGTAAAATGTTATTTCCACTCCCTCTGCCCAGTTCTCCTTTCTGATTTTTTAAGTGGAGGAAGAGCTAAAGGCAAAACCCCCATAAATGTGAAGAAGCTAAAATTAAAATCTGAACTGATCTATAATGAATGTTAAAAAATATATCAATTAATTCATATATTCAATTAATAGCAGAAGCCATATTTATGAAACACCACCAACTAAGTCAATTACAATGTTAATTTTATATAAACGTTGTGTAGATTCAATAGGAAATCAAAATTCCTTAGTTCAAATAAAAGATAACACCAGTTAAGCACATATTTACTTGATTAGATGTGAATAAAAAAGGTTCATTCAACAAAATTCAAACACCTTTTAATAATCTATAATTACAGTTTTGATGTGATGCAGGTCTCAGTAAATTATGAATATACAATAAGTACTTTGAATTGATCAAGTGCCTATAAATATAATGAAGAGAGAATTAGTTTCTGAAAAGATGTATTCTAGTGGTAATTTACATTTCTGTATAAAATACTAATTATTACCAAGATCATATATTAAGATCTATTCTGTGCTCAGATGACTAGGAATAAGATATCATATTATATAATATCTGGAAAATATTTGTATAGATGTTTCAAAACAGGGAAGAGTAATTCAAATAAAGAGGTAGCATGCTAAAGTTAAGATTATAAACATTACCAAGAGGAAGTATAAAATACCAAAAAGGTAGAGAAAATAGTACAGTTATGGTTTAAAAGATAGAGATATAAGGCACTGACCAGTCAAGAATTTTGGCTTAAGACAATAGATTTAGCTGACATAGCTAAAAAGAAATTGCTAAGATCATGAGAAATAAAATGAGAGAGTGTAAACATTTTCCGGTGTAGTTAAATGTGTTGAGTGGCATAGAATATTATAGATCTTCTATTAAATGGATTGAATGAACAGATACCTACTCAAAGGAAAGAGGTTTTTACTATAGAAGATGAGATATTGTTGTATACCAAAATCTCCCTAAACTGCTGTTTATCAGAGATTTAGATAACATGATAAGGGAGATAGACAGGCATAGGAATATGCAGTTACCAAAACACCGGATAATCCTATTGTCTGTTGGAATTCTCATTTACGTAAGAAAACATTTACTAATTCTTAATATGTCATGTCTCCTTCCTTGTAGAAGAGATACTTCAGATTTGATTGTAACCAAGTAGAAATTGTTTACAGTGAATCAGATCTATGACCCAAATGATAGTACAAAAGTTTTCAAACACAGGGACTAAAAACATAAGGATTTCATGGCATAAGATTTCAGATTTTATGAAGTCAGTTATGGGTCAGTTTCATGTCCTCTGTGCTTTCTTCTTTATTAAATTAATTAAAGAATAATGATGCAGCAGTTGTTAAGTCTGAAAAAAACCAAAAACTCTGAAGGTTAAATTAGAAGTTATTCCAATGAAGGGCAACAAAAAAAGAGAGTTATTCATGGGTCGCTGTAAGATAAATGTGGAATTAAACTGACACATACAAAAGATTTAAAAAAATGTGGGATCAGTGCTGCATATTGCTATAGAGTTAGCCCTGGAATAACACAGGTTTGAACTGTGGGGATCCACTTACACGCGGGTATTTTTCAATAGTAAACAAGACAGTACCACGCAGTGTGGTGTGCAGCTAGCTGAATCTGCAGATGTGGAACCCGGCACGTGGAGGAAACACGGATGTGGAAGAACCTAGTATAGGAGCGCTTACTCTATGTTATACTCAGATTTTCCACCGTGCTAACTTCCCTGCTGTGCAAGGGTGAATTGAATTTGAATTTCGCACCAAATGAGACTTGAATGATTGTGTAGTTGATGCATCAAATACAAAGAGATTTGCAAAAAATCCACAAAGGCTGTCAAAAAGGGCAACAAAATTATGTTGCTGTCAGAACAGAACAGAGAGTATCTTAGAGTATAAGAATGGAGAAGTTTTTTTGTTTTGCTTTATTCTGAGATGTGAGGAAACTGTAAGTAAATGATTTGTCTACAGTCACAGTGTCGTTCAGGGACGGAGGTGGAAATCAGTTGTTACCTTATTTGTTCCACTGAATTAAACTGCCTTTAAAAGAGTCTCAAAGGAAAAAAAAAAAAATTAAAAAGAGCCCCAGGGCATATTATAAGAATCTTAAAATAGCCGAAGTTTGACAAGAGAAAGAGATGTTAATTGATCTTGTTTTTAATCACTTAAGGAATGTAATTAGAGAGGTGGAATCAAAAGATGAGATTAGGAGAAGCCAGATATTCATTCCAAATATAAGTGAATTTTCAAAATGATTATTCAAAGATGAGTTACTTTTGGGGAATACTGAATTACTCATCAGTGGAAATACTCATGTTTAAGAGGGATAAACATAAGCAGAAGTCGGTATTCAAGAATCACTGGGATGGTTAGACTAGATGAACTTTTATTTTTTACAAGTTTGCAATTAAAATTGCATGCTGAAAGTGATCAATTGTTAGGCAGTGTGAAGCATCCATTGGCCTGGTTCCTTTTAGCTGGATTCTTTAAGTTTTGAAGAACCATTCAAATAAGTCTTTGTGTTAGGGCTGAAGGATGAGGCAACATATGTTTTAAAACATTTCTGTTTCCTTTAAATGAGTTAAGGAGCTATTGCAAATTATAAACCTGTGTAATTGTGTATCTGATACTGTGATATGCAACCAGAAAGTGAGTGCTAAATAAAAGTATGCCAGAATAAATCTAGCTTCCAGCAAAAAAGACTGAGGAAGAGTGGTCCTTCCAAATTATTCAGCTCTCCATTCTGAATTTTCCAAGAGGTCCTTTGATTGATTGATTGATTGAATGGCTGACTGATTTTAATTTTCATTACTTTTCTTAAAACCTAAAGCCCAGTTCTACAGTTTAATTTGCATGCAATATGAACAGATAAATCTTAAGTTGAAAATTATCTCCAATAGCAAATAGTATTTTCTGTTTGACTTTATTGCACTTACTGACTTCTTGGTCAGTGAGTTGATTTCTAAAGTAGAAGCTGTGATATATTTATACAATGGAATACTACTCAGCCATAAACAAAGAGTAAAATAATGCCATTTGCAGCAATGTGGATGAATCTGGAGATCGTCATTCTAAGTGAAGTAAGCCAGAAAAAGAAAAGAAAAATACCATAATCACTCATGTGTGGAATCTAAAAAAAAAAGAAAAGAAAAAGAAAAAGAAAAAAAGAAGACACTAATGAACTTATCTACAAAACAGAAACAGACTCACAGACATAGTAAACAAAATTATGGTTCCGGGGAGAGAAAGGGAGGAGGGGGGAGGGATAAACTGAGAGTTGGAGATTTACAAATATAAACTACTATATATAATACAGATAAAAACAAATTTCTTCTGTATAGCACATGGAACTGTATTCAATATTTTGTCGTAACCTATAATGAAAAGAATGTGAAAACAAATATGTGTATTTATAGGTATGACTGAAACACTATGCTGTACACCAGAAATTGACACATTGTAACTGACTACACTTCAATAAAAAAGAAACAATGAATCTTTTTTTAATTTAAAAAGGAAAGGTTAAAAAAAAATAAAATAAAAAATAAAGTATACTATCCTGTACCAAACTGCAGAGCACCCTGTCTGCCTTCCAGCATGGAGTCACAGTTCATCTTGACCTTGCTGTTTGGGTAAGTATCAGATTGGGTAACAACCTTATTTGTCACTATACTGCAATCCCTAGTTATCCACTTGGCATTTATGGTCAGCCTTCCATTTACAGCCTGCTGCTGACATATTCCCCAGACTATCCTCTAAATAGAATAAGTGTTACTCATTAGCATTAGTGCTCTTTCTCTTGCTCCGAACTCACGGTCTAACGTTAATCTTCTAGGTCTCTCAGACACCTTGTGCTGTGAAATTCTTAGGAACGTCAAGCAATTCACTAGAAAAATAATTGTTTTCTCCAAAATAATACAGCAAATTATTATTTGAATACTTACTATGTTCTCGTTAAAATAAGACATGTTTTCTTTCCAAAGAGAAAGAAAGATCAGTTCCATTTTATTGTGTTTACAAGAGTAAATGACAATGTGATACATGGAAAAAAACCTCTCTTCAAACACTTCAGAACAATTAGAATTATGTAAAGAGCTCTGGTAGATTTTTTAAGATATTCAGAGAAAATATATGTAGTTTGCATTTGAACAATGTAAAAGTAGTGTCTTTTATTAATATTAATTCATATCTCCTGAAGTATATTATTCATTTTCAATGCAGTATTATGCACTATCATCATTCTTATTCAATGTTGATTAAAAAATGACAACTCATACTCTAAAATCAATTAGTGATTTAAATGTAGTGAAAGAATATTAGTCAAAACAGGATTTCTTTTTCATTTTTCTAAGCCAAAGAAATTTAATAACATTATTAGCTTTTCTACTTTTTAATGTATCTCTCAACAATACTCAATAATTTATATACATATTCTATTTTCTTTAATTAATTTTAATGTGTAGCCAGACTTGAGAACCACAGGTCCCACCGAACATGCAAAAGTGCTTACTTCATTCCTCTTCTACTTCTTTGGACCTGAAGGCATGCTTGTTCTTTCATTGACCTTTTGATTAAAAAATTACTGCCTTATCAGCAAACTTTAATATCCAGTGCCAATCTTTCTCATTTTTGTCTGACCTGATGGGACCCATACAACTGACTAATTTTTGCATTATACTTGCTATATCTATTTAAATGAACTATTATCTGTACACTGATAGCATCTAATTAATGATTTCCAGCAAATATAAATGTAGGCTTCAAGGTTCATTGCTCCTTTAGACTACCCATCTATCCCATAAGATCAGGTCCCTAACAAATCTTTAGGTGGAGTTAATCACATTATGATTATATGATGATTATATAAATCATATAATCCACATTTGGAGATTTGTCATAAATACATTGAATTTGTTGCTAATTTAAGAACTTAGCTAGTTCTACGATGCTACTGTGATATAGCATTAATCTTTACTTCCAGGAATAAAGCTAATCTATGAGATTATCAAAATTTAAAGCTGGAGGGGATGGTAGTTCTCAGTGATAGAGTGTGTGCTTAGCATGCATGAGGTCCTGGATTCAATTCCCAGTACCTCCATTAAAAAATAAATGAACCTAATTCTCTCCCCTCCTCAAAAAATAAAATATTTAAAAATTATTTAGAAAATGAAATTTAAAATTGACATCAAAATACAGGCAAGTAGTATTACTCTAGGACTATCTGACAAACTTCCAGTCATGCCAGAGATTTGATAGACATTTAAAAAGTTTGAATGCCTGGACATTTAAAGTAGCAGGTTTCTTTTAGTAATTTTGTTATTCATTACTCTAAGCTCAGTATTTCTCAAAAAATTGTCGTATCTAAGAAAGGATGAGTTTGTATTCTACAAAATTATGAATACAATAATTTACATGGGAAGTAGATAATTTTTCAATTTCACATTTACAACGTTCAACTCTGAGTTAAGGGTTCATAACATTGTAACAATCACCAGTGTTTTTCTAAAGCAAAAATAGAAAATGACTCTTTTTGAATGTTGCATAAAATGAACTTATGCTTGGTTGGAATAATAGATTGTTTTAGCAAAGGTCTTCCAACGTGTCCTCCAAATTTTAGAATCTATATTTTCTTCTTTCTTTATTATATTCAATACAACATCAACCATTGACACTTTTCATGAAATATATCTCAGTTATCCCTCGTAAATTACCTCTATTTCAAGCCTCATAGCATTATTTCCACATTTTAATTCAGTGCTAACCCTTTTTCCTGCTTCTGGTTTCTCTCACCTATCCTAAATACAAATGTAGAATAATTTTAAAAAGTGAGGATGTGTTCCATCATGAAATAAAGAAATCACTGTTACACTAAGTAATATCTTCAAGTTTATGTGCAAGTTCTTTGAATGCCCATTTCTGATTCATTTCTCACTAGCTCACTTCTTCATATTCCTTTATTTTCTTCCTATCCTAAAATGCATGCCACAACTTCACCTTGTTTCAAATTATGACCTCTCCTCAGAGGATGGTGTCTGGGTTGACTAGAAACATTATGGAAAATGTATTTTTACTTATTAGCATAAAATTGTGAATCATGCAGGTTATAAGGTCATTCTTATTTTCTCCTTCAGAATTTCAGAGTGATGCATTTTTTCTCTTTGCAAATATGTATATTAAAATAATATTTCTTCTGCAAACAGAAGTAGTACTCAGCTTTGAGTGATATGTTTAATAAACTAGATACTAATTTTGTGGGAGGCATAAATGTTCTAAAAACAGGAATAAGTACCTAAAGATATCATGAAAACCTGTCTACCGAGAAACAAAATTCAGAATTTGCACATTTTGGTTACAGCATACACATAACAAAGTTTGATATAAAATGTTTCCTTGTAATCATTGTTTCGAAGAAACATATTTGGATAATTACACAGAAAATATGTATGTGTATGTAGGTTTGTATGTATTTTATCAAAGACCGTAATTGTTAAACTCATGGTCAATTTTAATATTGGTTTATCTGACAGAAATCAGCTTTGTGTCTGTTGACATGCAGTTTGCTCACTCTGTCCATCATATTCTTGTAATCTTTTCCTTTAGTTAATTAGAAAAACTTCAAAAAGTATTTTGAGTAATAATTACATTAAACAGAGAGTCTGTAATTGAAGTGTGGTGGTTATGATATCATTAAAAGAAACACAAACTATTTTTGTCTTTATGAAATTCTACTTATGCTTCCTTTTTTAAAGAATGCTTTGATTTTCTTTCATTAACTGTTTACTTAAATATTCTTTGACAGTGTGTTTGATGGGAAACTTAAGAACATATACATTCACATTTGTATATGAGTATGTATATTTATACATATATAAGTATACATATTTGTATGTACATATTGTGTACTATAATGTATAATCTATACATAGATACATGTATAAATATATATATTACATTTAAGGTCTACACTTATTCTATTTAGAAGAAGTCGTCTTATATTTTTATATGCCAATTTCTCCGTATTTTAAAACATGTCCTAACCGTGTCCGTGAAGCATTACAGCACACTACCTAAAGGGCAAGAGAGATGGGGGGAGATTTAATCTCTTATCTTAGAGTAAAGTCAGTGCTCTTGGGTTTCCTGAAGCCACGGAGATTCAAAGAAAACCTCATGAGTGTGTAATTCCTCTATAAGGCACTAGGAAGCTACAAGCGCAGGCTATTTGATGTGTTAGTGTGAGAGCTGGAAAACTGTCATCTTTTTTAACTAATGTAAGTCTTTGCCAATATATGAAGGAGAAGCAACTTTCCTTTATTAGCTAAGAAAACAAGATTTTAAAAATTGATTCATGTGGACCATGAGAAAAGGAGGGTGAATGGTTAATAGCAACAAAGTTCTTAGCTCTTACAGACCACAGAACCACAGGATTATATCATTGTGAACTGAAACATCATGGAAATGGAGTTACCTACTCAGTAAGTTATGAAAGAGACACTTATTAGAGAAAAAATAGACTTGAAAAATACCCTATCCAGTATGTGTAGGGGATGTGAAATATTTGCTGAGATTAAGGGACTTTGGAAAATCATGGATATGAAAATAATGTGATCTACAGATACATAATTTTGGTCAAATTCATGCAAATATCCTCTTAAATTTCGTATTTTGAAAAATAATCATCTTGTTCACAAAATCAATGATTCTCCTCGCATCTGGCATACAAATTACATGGAGTGGATATAGATTGCATCAGGATGTGTGATGCAGTATGAAGAATTACTGAAGCACTGATTGAATAATGCCATGAAAAAAGGTACATTTTAGAAAGATGGTAATGATAGACCTGGTTGTAGCATTGAGAAAGAATTTGGGCTGGGGAAATTGAAAAAAAGATGATCATCTAATGCTTTAGAAGAATGATTACAGAGATCTGAACCACACCAAAGTACTGTATATCAAAATTTGAGATTGCTTTGAGAAAACATGGCAGATGGAATAGACTGGACTTAGTAGCTAATTGTAAGTGAAACAAGTAAAGGAAATATCAGTCAAGTAAGACCCCGAGATTAGATTTTGGGGGAAATTTATTTTAATAGTGGGCAGAAATTTTCAGAATGAAGAAATAAGTTTCATTTGATCTTGGTTGAGTTTTCTGTATGTGCTGTAATTACAACTTTTAATATTATTAGAAACACTAGGTAGAGAACAAAATAATACCTTTTATTTTACTTTTGACCTTTTTTGGAAATTTCATCACCAATATTCCTTTCCCATCTCTGCATTAATTCTTCAGGTGTTTTATAACTTCTGTTACATGTTGTTTTTCTCCCCAAATTATTGAGGAAAACTCCTAGCAGCATAGAAACAAAGCACTTGTTATCTTTTTTTTTTTTTTTTGATTCACCAATTATTTTCTCACAATCTGCGTAATCTGCACATGTTTCATACCTTAATTTTGGTTCCTACATTCTGGTTTGGCTCAGAGTTTTTATAGCTGCTGTGATTTCTCATCCTATTTATCCTATGACCTCAGGATTCATTATATATTCATCTCCCGGAAAGCATGACTGCATTGTGTGTTTTCAAATTGAAGGTTACATGCTGTAATATCGTGGTGAGATCCTTTTAACCTCCACTTCATGTATAAAATAATGGATTCAGCATTTCAGCAACTTGTCAAAGACATGCCTACAACAGCAGGTTTTCTGACAAACACATTCTTATGTCTTTCACTGCCTTGTGCCTATTCTCAGGCCATATATATTATTATGCTTAGCATGTTATTATGTTTTTTCTTTGAAAAATGGATACTAAAAATTGTGAAACTCTCTGCTTATGAACAGTGACCACCTAATCATATGAGTTGGTATTTATGCCATAGTCATCCCTTTAAATAATGTAACTTAAATATAACATTTTAAACCATCTTCATGATAGATTTTCAAAGCCCCCTACCTAAGAAGGAGAAACATCACCTGAGTTACTGCAATGATAACCTACCTTAATGATTTCTCATATCCCATGTGCCAAACAAGAAAGTAGAAGAGCTGAAACTTTCACTTTGTAAAGTTTAATCTGCAATTATTCCTCCTCAGCATATATTATAAAAATATGAGGATGTTAAAGCTAAAACAAAATTCAGATCCCTCTGTTTTTGGGGTGACATGGGGGCGTTCTTAGTAAGAAATGGGTCTACATGATCCTGAGCCTGAGACTCTCCAGTACCTGAGATGACTAATTCTAAGACAAACTGAAAAAAAAAAAAAAAAGAATGAAAGGAAAAAACTTTATAACCTCTTGCAAAAATACTAGAATGGCCCATAAAGTTAAGGAATATTATAAATATGATTCAGTGAATAGCATACATTAGACTGTGATTTCCTGTATGCTTACATCAAGTTAATACCCAGCAATTCAATTAAATGAAGACGATTTAAAAGGAAAGATTCCCTTAATAATGTAATAGTGCAGTTTCTGGTTAAAATATATGACAGTATTTATGGTCATTTATTCAAACCTCTACTAAGTTCAGTGGATATTGCTTTATGAATTTTGCAGGAAGAAGCAAACACAAGTTCAATGAAGCAGCTATCTCTCTACCAGTGTCAGATAATAAAATATTTCACAGTAAGTAGGCATTTGTATTAGATTAAAGCTGCCCTTCATAATGTACTGGAGCTGTATACTTTTAGCATTTTCTTCCACCCTTATGGTATGCAAATATAATCATTACACCATCTTACTGAAGTGTTTAGCATGTTTCTACACCATCTAAATTGGTAAAAATGAATTGCAGTAGCATGCATTATTAGTATGAAAAGCCACAAAAATTACTCACATAATACAACTTTCATATTAGAGGATTTAAAATCCTCAGTCTTGCTGTTGCCACCTCTTCCTAGTTGTGCACACAAGCAGAATGATGAGGCACTAAGTGTTCTACTTACTCTTTTGGAAAGTGGCCCTTCTCTCTAGGGATCAGAATGAGAATCCTGCCCGGCAAAGCAATATTTGTAGCTTCAAAGAACAAAATATTTACCTCAGATAAATCTAATCTATCTGATGTATAGAACTGTCTATTTCCCCATTTCCATTTCAGTTTTATGCAGCATACTGAATCCCCCAAAAATGAATAAATAAATAAAAAATTTTTTAAAAGGAAGGGATAGAAAAGGAAAGAAAAATTCTAAGGACTTATCATTGGGAAAATACTGATAGAATGGAGACATTGAGTAATGCTTTTGACCAAAAGTAGGATGTAACTTTACTTTTTGAATTTTAAGAGATTTCCAAAACTACAAATTGCCCAGTGTGTCTATTTACTAGTTTTGCCCATGAAATACTCTAGCCGATCTACTGTGAAAAATATGGGAACATATGGTGTGGGTCCTTGAGACTGACTAAAAAGATATATGCCATGGAGTTTCACAGGGAAGTATCTTTCTAAGTTGTCCGAAAAGCAACATTTTTTGGGGGGACAAGAAATTATTGTGGTGATTTTTAGCTTATGTTCTCATAGCATGTTCTGTATTAATATATCTTCAAATCTTTATGTTACTAAATAAAAGAAACAAACATGACTTTTTTTTCAGCTATTTGCCCTACTGAGAATCATGGGGGAGACAAAAGAAATTCTTGATTTTGTTTAATTTCCTCCTATTAATAATTTATTGCAGTCATGTCACATGATTGTGAGGATAGGACACATCCTAAACCAGTTTATTCTATAAGACTCCTGAGGCGGGGCAGCCAAGATGGTGGAGTAGAAGGATGCTCTCATCCCATAAATACACCAAGAGAGACATCCATGGACCCACCCATTCACTCAGAACACCTGCTGAACTTTGATAGAACATCACCTCCTTCAAAAGAAAACATTCCTCGCAAATCTGCTAGGAGGGAAAAAAAAAGAAAAAGCAAAAGTAAATTAGTGCAGGACCTGTGCCGTGGGGAGGGAGTGGCAAAGGAGGAATAGCGCTCTTATGCTGGGACGCAGCCTCACAGATGGGGAGGTCAGCAGGCACAGAGAGGCAGCCCCTGAGGCTCAGAGGAGTGCACAGCAGCCTCTTGGCCAGCAGAACAAAGAGAAACTGGCACAAAGGGTGCTTGTGATCCCCAGTCTTAGACATGAGCCAGGGGCTTGGGCTGGGACTAGCTGCCCGAGATGGGCAGAGGGCTGTGGCCGGCTGCACAGAGGCAGCCTCAGTGCGCTGGGGTGTGCTGTGCACCGTGGCTGGGAGTGTACACAGAACAGAAGAGCCTGGGTCCCCCATGAAAAAATAATATACAACCCAATCCAAAAATGGCCAGAAAACCTAAACAAGCAATTTTCCAATGAAGACATACAAATGGCCAATAGGCACATGAAAAAATGCTCAATATTGCTAATTATCAGAGAAATGCAAATCAAAACTACAATGAGTTATCTATTACCTCGCACCAGCCAGAATGGCCATTATTCAAAAGTCCATGAATGATAAATACTGGAGAAGGTGTGGAGACAAGTGACCCCTCTACACTGCTAGTTTGGTGCAGCCACTATGGAAAACATTATGGAGATTCCTCAAAAAACTAAAAATAGACCTACCATATGATCCAGAAATCCCCCTCCTAGGTATATATCCAGAAGGAATGCTAATGCAAAAATACAAATGCACCCCAATGTTCATAGCAACACTATTTACAATAGCCAAGACATGGAAACAACCTAAATGTCCCTTGATGGAAGACTGGATAAAGATGTGGTGGTATATTCATACAATGGAACACTACTCAACCATTAAAAATAATACCATTTGCAGCAACATGAATGGACCTAGAGATTGTCATTCTAACTGAATGAGAGAGAAAGAGAAAGAAAAATACCTTATGATATCACTCGTATTTCGAATCTAAGAAAAAAAAAAAAAAGACGCTATGTACTCAGCTACAAAATAGAAAAAGACTCACAGATATGGTAAACAGTCTTATGTTTACCAGGGAAAAGGGGTGGGAAGGGATGAATTTGGGAGTTTGAAATTTGCAAATACTAGCTACTATATGTAAAAATAGATTTTAAAAAGGATTTCTGTATAGCAAAGAGAACTATATTCAATATCTAGTAATAACTTTTAATGGAAAAGAATATGAAAACAAATACCTGTGTGTATATGCATGACTGGGACATGGTGCTGTACACCAGAGATGGACACGTTGCAACTGTACTTCGATAAATAAACAAACAAACAAACAAACAAACAAACAAACAAACAAATAAATAAGTAAGTAAGTAAAAATAAAAGACTCCCAAGATGTGGCAAAGAGGCACTATCAATGGCATCTCTGCTAGGTACTGCTTGTTTTCAATGAAAGAATGGCACTTTCAGTACCAGTAAATGGGACAAAGCAAAAGCGTGGACCGGGGTCGGGTAAGGGTCTTGGTTAGAAGTAGGGGCGTGAAAGTACTTGCTCTGACACTTCGAAATACCCTCAAAACCTAATATCTAAAATGTAATGCCTCCATCCACAACATGGGGATAATAAAACATGTATGAAATAAACGTGAGGATTATGAATGTATATATATACACATATATAATGTGTATATAAAGCCTCAGAAACCTACGAACATTCAACAAAGATAGTTTTATTGCTATCAAAAAGATACTCAGTGTGCTTAATTTTTCCCCTAAACATAAATTAAAAACAAATACACTGAACATGCGAATGAAAATACAAGAAAGCATCAAATGCCTATGACCTTTATGAATGAAACAAAATACATTTCTATGGCTTACATTTTTATAGACATCATTATCATCATAAGTCTTCATATTTCTGATTCTTAAACCTCATGACCAGATCAAAATAAGAATGGTCTTTGATTCCATAAAGTTTTGGACTGAAATTTAGGCATTCTCATTTTGGAAATTTGAATAATCTCTTCAAATGAATTTTTTAAATCTCTGAAATGATATTTCTAGGCAACTGTGAGGATCACATAAAATAGTGTATAGCTTGCCTGGTACCTAGTAAGCAATATTCTTGAGTTTGAAACAGCACATTCCCCAACTCATGGTATCCTGGAAAGTGAGGCATGGAGTTGTCATTTATGGAAGATGAATAATTTTAGTCACAGTTGCCCATTCCTGTCCCAGAATTTAAAGCAGGTACAGGCAGAAAGGGGGTAGGTGATGGTATTTGCTATAACGCACTGTAAGGGCAAGAAACCCATGCCTGGCATTGAAGGGCAAGTTCATCAGCGAATGCTGAGCCCTGTGCCTTTTCACTTGCTCACTACGGAAGGGAGTCATTCACAGACTGCTTCTGAGTCCCCCAAATCTCTGCCCCTCTACTCCGTCCATTGAACAGGGCTTTCCAAGAATGAGTCCCTCCTCAGTACATATAAATCCCAAGAGGAAATAAATAGCATTTAGGGAATTTGGCCAGGGAATTTAAGCACCAAGGTACTTTGCATATAATATATGAGCTTAACAAATATTAATAATAGTAATAATATGTTTTTTAAATATATTTATAGGAAAGAACTGTATTCATCATTTAATTAAAAAATAGGAAAAGCAAAGTGAAAATTAAAAAGGAGCAATGGAAAGAATTTCCAAGGAAAAGTTTGACAGAAAAATAATTGTGTCTTATTAATCAATGTTCTAGGAATTGATATAGGTGTTGGAGACAGAGTAACTGCAAGGAAGAGATAAAATTAGTAATATGGGGGGCAGTGGGGAGGAGGTGGATTATGAATGATGTAGACTGAGTGGACTGGGAAGACATCTCCAACCAGGAGAAAGTTAGCTGAGATGTGAATAATATGAAACCTTGGGTGTTAAGAATTTTGGCTCTCTGTATGAGATCAGGCTGATTTCACTTACGGTATGAGAAATATTCTAGTGCACCTGAAGTGGGCTGGACTTGGAAAGAACTGGGAAAGAATCATATGAGGTGATGTAGGTAGGAGCTGTGGACTGGGGCACTGCTGTAACAAATGCCGACAGTCATGTTATGAGTCCAGTGGGGTTTCACTTAGGGAAACAACCAAGTCGTTTGTCTGTCTACGGAGCCAAATAGTGTAAAATACCCAGGTATATTTTGTAAAGCTAAATGCAGAGCTTATTAATAAGGTGTGTAAATGAAAAGCAACGACAACAACAACAATGACAATGACAACAACAAAACACTGTGTTTGGTCCCTGAACTATTATTAAACGGGTTGTATTGACCTGTGGATGGAATCTGAGTGTATTTTGTATCACATGTGTTTCCAGTTCTTCAAACTGAGTATCTTTCCTCTCCACACATCCTGTAGCTCCAGCTTTGTGCCTATGATCTCTGCATCTTGTGCAGTTCAATAAACAGCCATCGATAGACGCATAAGGCTAAATGTAGTAGTTTGTATTTTATTCTGACAGATGGAGAGCCACAAGAGAGTTTTAAGCTAGAGGGGAGCAAATCCATCTACATGTTAGTGGGACTACTCTGGTTAATTTGTAATAAATGGAATACTAGAAGGCAAAAGTTGCAGCAGAGTGGCTAGTTCAGAGGCTGTTATAAAAGATTACAAATAATCCAGTTTTACAGGGGCTGTAAAGAAAAATAATTAACTGATGATTCTATGCCCAAACAAGTGGTCATGGAGGTAAAGATTCCAGAGGCTGTGCTAAGAGATAAATGAAGTTAAGTGAAATCTTAAAAGCCTAAAATAAAAAGTCTATTCTAAATTACGTAATATTTATTTATTCATAAATATATTTATTTGTAATTTTAAATCCTCTAGTTAAGAATTAGCTATTCCAAGTCTTAATGAGCCCCTTCCAGGGAGCTCCCCTGAGGCTCAGGAAACCAGCCTGTTTTGAGAATAATACCACTGGTGAGAAAACTGGGGAAGGTCAAAAATCAGCTTGTGAGTTACCTCCAGTAAAAGACACGAGGAGCTGCACACTCTGAATTCCATCATGAAGGAGGGACGGCAATAGATTCGGATGGTTCCATTCTGATTAAACCTGAGTCACCACCAAACATTAATGGTCCCCAGTCATCCACACAGACACGCCATCATCCTCAGACACTCCCCAGTCAATACAGGGCATCCAACCCCCCCAGGGGGCCCTCCAAGATCTGCTCGCCTCTCAGAAGAATATCCTGTGTTCTCAGTTTCTCAGCCTTTCACCTTTTCCCCTTGGCCTGAAACCAGTTTTTCTCTACCCTGGATGCACATTGCAGTCAGAAGAACCGCCACCAAACAAGAAAACCAATGAAAATCCATCTCCACTCTGCACGCAGACCCATTTAAATCAGAAATTCTAGGAGTAAGGCCTGCATATCAGCATTTTCAAAGTTCTTCAGGTGAATAAAATGTGCTTCCAGGAACACATCTTTAAAAGAAAATGAGTTTGCTCCAGAGAACAAGCTTCCTGTGCCTCCTTCTAAGTTGAGGTCCTGCTCTCACACGTTGCTCTTATTGGAGTCTGGAGGCCACGTAACTGTTCTGACTCTATCAGTATTTCTAGACGTGTTACTCCTTCTCTCTCCTTTGAAGGAAAAAAAATAATAATCCTATGTTTTTTCCCTATACCTGTGTGTCTCAGACTTTAACGCTAATCCCGTGAGATTCTTGTTAAGATGCAGTGCAAACTCTGATTTGGCAGGTAGATCTCGAATAGGATTCTGCGATTCTGCATTTCTAGAAACTGCCAGTTTCTAAAAACTCCAGTGCTTGCTGGTCCATGAACACACCAGGGAATCACAGAGCAATAGCTTCCTCTCTCCTGTGTTCCCTTGCCTGCTCTCTCTCCCATTCTGTTCGTAGGAGACTTTAGCCTCTGGTTCACAGACTTTCTTTGTTCCCTATCTCCTTCCACTGGCCTATGATACCAATATCTATATCGATGAAATAATCTCAACCTGGACTCTTTATGTCTTCATCCCCTCAGATTCAATGATGCTTTTCTTCTCCTCAGCTCAGTACTTTATACCTTAGCCGTTATAACAAGGCTGCGGGTGATACCTCTGTTTTAAGTATCTCATTTCTGCCCTCCTGCTGCACCATTCTCTCTTCCTGCACTCTTGCAGCTCTCCTGAGCTGTCTGTTCACAGCCATGACGCCTTGAATTCATCAAGACCCTGAGCACTGAGCTTTCTCAGAAGTTCCCCCTTTCGGCTTCACTTCCCCTCGCGTCAGTCTTGGTGGAGAGCGGAGGCAGGAGAGACTCCTATCCTGTCCGGTCCCCGCAGTGAGCTGTCAGCCCAACAGCTGCTGAGCAGATTTCCTGACTCTTGTCAGTGGCCGGGGTGCCTGTGCACATCGATCCTGACGGACTCCACAACTGTACATGCCCAGTAAGGAAATGAGAGACTATTGGAGACTGATAAGGGACTTGTATTTCTGAAACAAGAAACAAATGTAGAGAAGGACTGGGGAATGTTTGTGTTGATTGTCATTAAGATGGGATTAAGTAGTCTATTCCTTACACTTCCAGCCTCATTTGATACAATCCTAATTCTGGTGTGAAGCTATATTACTGTTTTCATAGACTATGTATTTTCATCACTTACTCTAGTTTCATTGGAAATTTGGAGGGAAAAGCCTATCAATGCTAGCAAGACATGATTTTAGGCTATGTTTAGGGAATGAGTGATCAGTGATTACTTAAGTGTGCACTAAAAGTAGTCAGGTCTGGAACACGCTGTCTTCACCAGGATCTAACCCAGAATTTCATAATGCATTCTACAGCTCTGCATTTATAAATGTATAATAAATTGCTATGGTGATTTGGAATGTGAGAAGCAATCCAGGTTATGGTAAATGCATCTCCAAGCCCCTAGCTAAAATTCAAAGCAGAGCACAATTTACGTAGGTTATTTTCATTTTCTGCTTGATTTCACCTTTATTCATTTCTGTTTATTAGTCTTCCTGGTTTAGCTATTTTATTTTTGCTTGCAACCTCAAAAAAACACAGTAAAAACACTAAAAATAAATTTGAAAAATAGTAATAATAATAAAATTTCTTACACCATGCCGTATGCCTAATACACTTAAAATGATTTACTCCACTACAAATGTGTTTGGGAGAAAAATCACCTCTTGCGTTACAGTTATGAAGAATTTGAAAGATAAGCTTTCATATGAGGTTAAAAGAGGTTTTGAAAGACATCTAATATTCATCCTTGAATTGGTACAGGTATTAAAATGTCGGTATACCCAAAAGAAGACTGCTTTAACAAGTAAAATATTAAATAAATAAAGCACAGAATGATATGGGTCAAGAATGTATCTAGTAGAGAAACAGGCAGTTCAGACTTCATCCAGAGTAACTTAGTTTATGCAAGATGGCAAGAGTGGTACACCGTGCTTGCAAAATTCATTCTCCTGCCTTTTCCCTTGCTACCATGTTTCCAGTTCTTGATTCTTTTCTATGCTGCTGTCTTATTTACCTTGTTTATATGTTTGGTTTTACTAGAGCCACATGCCCCGCTTAATTCATTCTCCCTAGCTGCTTGCCATGGTTCCTGGATTTTAAATTGTCTCCCAGCTATTGGCACCCACTTTCTCTTCTCTCTCTAAAAGGCATGCTTTGACACAGCTACAAGACCTCTTCTGCAATAATGGCCAGGAAAGGTGTGTTGCTTAGTTGCAGAGTCTGAGGCACCCAGGGGCAGAAGAATGGACTTCCACTCCCATACAGACACCTTATACGACAGCAACAACAACTATCAATTACCTAGGAATTAACTTTGAATATAGGAGAGCCAATGAGGATAACATCGAAACTCCTATAAATGCAGAGATGATTTGAATAAGTTGAGATACGTCTATGCTCATGGATAGGATTTCTAAGTATTATAAGACCTGTCCCCTACATACTCACTAGATTTTCATCAATGCTGATCAGAATTCTAGTTACATGTTTCTGTGGATCACCAGATTTACTCTAAAATTTATTTGGAGCTATAAAAGTTTATGTGTAGTGAAAACAATTTAAATAAGAAGAGTACACGAGGGAAGATTTAACTTAGCAAATATGAAGACTCGTAAAAATATATTGGGATAAAATGACAGTGTGTTATTGTCTCAAGAGTAAGCAAAGAAAGTACAGAGCAAAATAAGAGAGTTTAGAGACAGACCTATAAATGTATAGAAACTTAACATAAGATGAAGGTGGTTCCACAAAGCAATAAAGAAAACTTGCATTTTATATATTGAACAAACTGGCTCACTACGTGGAGGAAAATTGTGACCCTACCCAACAGTACATAAGTAGATAAAGCAAAAATGCATTAAAGGCTTACATATAAAATTATGAAATTAAAATTATAAATTCTATTACATGTGAAATAACAAAGCTAATGAAAAATGAAGACAGTATTAACTTTACCTAGAACGTAAGAGAATTTCTAAATCATTTGAATTCAGTTTTATCAGCTTTAAGGATATCTTAACCAACAAGGACACCATTGGCAGCAGACTGATCATGACAGAACATTCTATTTGTGAATTGACACATTAATATGCAAAGTGTGACTATAAGTGGGAAATAAAAGGCAGTAACCTCAATGTAAAAACAGGCAAAATACAAAAAGGTAATTTACAGGATGCAAAACCCTAAAGCCCATTGGAATGTGAGATGATGTCAAAATTATTGATGATCAGGTGGGGATGAAAGCAAAATTAACAATCAAAAACGTGTGGATTAACCAGTGAAAATAACTGTTGCAAGTACTGAGAGGTATGATCAACGCAACCTCCTTCACATGAGGTTTGAAAAAAATAAATCACCCAGGAGAGTGAACACATACTGAATGTGGATAAACTCTAGATCCTCCTATGTCAGAATCTATTTTACCTTTTCTTGTGTGTATTTTTGGGCTTTCTATAATTCAGAGCATTTTGTTGATCATATGATGGACATTTATTCATTTTGAAATCACTGAAATGCATCTTTAAAAATGATTAATGATAGCTTAGTACTTTGATTTCTTAAGATCGATATTGTGTGGTATTTATTTCCTTAAAAAGAAGCAGAAATGCATAAACCATTTTTTCTACTAGCTGTATGACTTCTCATTAAACATGTCAAAACACAGCTACTTGATTTCTGGGTAATTTTTGACACAAGAGAAAAGAAGTATGTTTGGTTTGATATTATTTCACAGAAAACCATATTTATGGATAATGATGGTCAGTGCACATGGACTGAGCTAAAACATGGGTTTTTCTTCTTCTAAGTATGACATTCAATAATTTAGATAAATATGAATAAGAAAATAATTTAATTTTGCTAATGCTTAAAGTCCAAATATAATTTTAGTAAAAGATCAAATTTTATTTTCACAGAAATGGTTTGGAAAGGGTTAGTCTATAGTTTAGCAAGAATACATTATTCTGAATAAATCTGTAGGAGATAAAGCTCACCCCAAAAATTGGTTTAACGTTTCTACTCAATTTTTGATATATATGTATAATTACTGAAGTATAGTCAATTTACAATGTAGTGTCAATTTCTGGTGTACAGCCTAACGGTTTGATTTTAAAATTATTGCAATTTAAAAAAAATAGTAGAAGTATTGTATTCCTTGATTACCTCTTTTTGCCAGGTATAATGAAATTATATAAAGTACCTCCCATAATCTCAAATAATCTTAGCAATGATATTAGTTCTTTACTATTCTTCACTCTTTACACAAGAGAAGTAGAGTATAATATTACATGAAAGTAAACATTTTCATTCTATAATCTCCTTAATGCTTTTTTATTATTCATATACATTTCATTTGAGAAACACAAGGCTATTTAGATTTAAGATAGAGAATTATTTCCCTGAGGTTACCCTTGAGAAGAGCAGGGAGAATAAAGAAAGGTGGAAAAGGCTGAATAAAAACGTGTGCCTAAATGCTTTGAGATAACTGCCTCGTCCAGATCCAACTAGAGGACGGACACCCGTTAACTTTCAGTACCTCCTTAATACACTCTTTCCTATTATACTTTTGCTTAATAATTATTCTTCTATTTCACATGCTTTTTCTCTTTGTCTGAATAGACTTCCACTAACTAATATTAGCCTCCATGTTAGTTGTCAGATGTCCCCCAAAGAACACCAGGAAAATACTGCTGATCAGAACAAAGCCAAGTTTATTAGACCAGTTGGGAAGAACACTACTTTGGCAGAGTTAATAGTGTTTCAGATGGGAAAGGCAGGGGAGCATATATATATATAAATATGGTATATAAATATACAAATATATACTAATAAAAACAATATAAGTATAAATATAAGTATAAATATAAATATAAATATAAATATAAATATAAATATAAATATAAATATAAACTATATAAAAATACACCAGGGCCTTTGCTGGATGGTCCTGGGGTAGGTCTGACCAGGCAGGGTCCTTGGGCAGCATCTACGACGTCACAGCTTAGGACTGTAGACATAATGTAGTGAGAGCCTTGAAGCGAGAGTCGATAAGAAAATGTGATCAATTCTTCTTGGTAAGTGAGCTACATTAGTTTGTTTGCATTATCTCACAGAAGCAAGTGACTACCTTATTTTGGCTTGAAATCAAAACTATTTATGACAGGAAGAGAAAATATGTTTGTTCCCAGTATAGGTTAATAAAGAAAATTCTGTTGATTTCAGTTCTCACACGCTACAGAGTCATTTGTTTGATTCCATAATTTGAAATGATAAAATGTAGGCCGATTTTTTAAGCATTTATTGGACTCACAGCCAATGGAAGTAAAATGCGTATTTTTTTTTCTTGATTCAGGCTTTCTCAAATTAAAATTATTTCTTTTCTTGCTATTTAACCTTGAATAAACCATTTAAACAATAACATTTGTAAACAATAAAATCTCTAAATTTTAGTAATGGTAAAATTATAGTGATAATACTTTGCCTGCATAGTTGAGGAGGATTAAGTGAATGATACAATAAAGTATTGAGTTCAGGACCTGAAACAGATTATTCACCCAGTCATTCATTCATTCAACAAAAATTGAGTATGTACTAAGTTATTAGACATTATGGACGCACGATAAAAGAAAGAGATAATTATTAAGTCACTGATTCCTAGAAAAGTATTGGATGCAGATTAAAAATGATTATGTTATAACGACTTGCAACTTCACCATGTCTATTTAATTTCAATAAAAATGTTGCATGAATCAAAGGAACCCTGTACAATTGTGCTTCCCAGTGTTCTATCCTAATGCAAAGCATGAGTTATTGTTTTCCAAAGGAGATTTAAAAATTACAAAGGAGGACAAATGAAAGCATAATATATTTTATAAAACAATTTTTACTTGTCTTAAATTTAGTTTTGCTAATTTTAATACATTATATTAGAAAACAGAAGTCATCTTACAATGCCATAAATGAGAAAAGTTATAAAAAATGTAATTAATTGAATTAAGTTGGGCATATAGGTAAATAAATGTACTTCACTCTCCACCAGCAAAGCAAGGAATTGAAGAGTCTTTTCCACAGAACTTGACCCTCTAGACAGGTGGTGATACGGAATTCCTGTTCAAACCAGTGAATAACTGGGGGCTAGGGGAGCAATACAAAAGCAGGGGATCAACCAACCAGAGATGGTAACGTGTATCATGACTCGATGTTATGTCTTATAAAAATAGAAGAGGCTTTGGTGAAAACTTGCAATTAAAGACTGTCTCCCAGCTTTCTTAACTTTTTACTAACTGACTTAAGACACACACACACACACACACACACACTCATGCGCACACACGCACAACAGAATGGATTCATTCTGGCAAAGAGAAAGGAGCTTCTCATGATCTTTGACCAAAGTGTATCCTAAATTCTCAACTAGTAAAAATATTTCCTTTATCAGAAGCAGGTTCATACCGTTAAATTTAACATTGAGAGCAAAGGGGACTTTGTGGATCATCTGTTTGTATAAACAGATAAGCATTTGATTGAGATATTCTTTTTACATGTCACATTCAGGAAAGTTATAAATTGTTATTTCCAAATGGATGAATTTGATGCACTAAAAACTGTGGTGCCTGGAGATCATCATTCTAAGTCAAGTAAGCTAGAAGGGGAAAGAAAAATACCATATGCTATCACTCATATGTGGGATCTAAAAAAGTAAAAAAGAAAACACTAATGAACTTATCTACAAAACAGAAACAGACTCACGGACATAGTAAACAGTCTTATGTTTACCAGAAGAGGAAAGGAGGATGGATGGAATAAATTGAGAGTTCAAGATTTTCAAATATTAACTACTGTAATAAAATAGTATAGCACAGAGAACTATATTCAATATCTTGTAGTAATCTATAATGAAAAAGAATATTAAAAATAATATATGTATGTATATGGATGAGTGAAACATTATGCTGCACACCAGAAAAAATGGATGCATTATAAACTGACTATACTTCAATAAAAAAATAAAGAAAAATAAAAACAATATTTATAAAAAACACTATGGTACACTAAAGAGAGAATGTGATTTGGACTCAACAGTTTTTAAAAATCTGTCACACAGGATAATTGTGTACATTTAATAGATATCCAACCCAAACAGAGAAATGTAACTTGCACTTATATTTGAGGTTTTATAATTTTTATCATAACTTAAACATTCACATGTCTAATAAATAGCATAACTATTACTTGTCTTGACTATGTTAACTTATGTTGAATCACAGTGATATTAATATTAAATTAAAAGCTAAATGGAAAAGCTATTTTGCCTGAAGGAACAACAGTTTGTTAATCTTAATCACACAAACTTTGTACATCTGCAGAAAACAGCACTGACCAAGAACTTAATTGTTCCTGTAAACGTTCTGTGAAGTGTTTGAAGAGTTGTAATTTATTTACTTAGAAATTACCAACACAGATGCTCTGCCCCATCACATACCTCTTTTGTATTGCACTATGATTTAATGATTTCTTGTACAAAAGTAGTCCAAGCCAATTAAAAAGCAAATAAATAGTCACAGTGGAGGGTGAATTGCCTTCTCTGCCTTCGCGAAGCAGGTGTGCCTGCATCAGATAAGATGGTGTCAATCTGTTAAAATTGCAGTGACACCATCCTCCTCCGACACTAGCAGCAGAAAAGCTTTAACACGTTGGACAACTGCTCAGGGTCATTTGTCTAAGTTGTGGTAAAACCTAAGGGCCAGTAAGGCCACAATATTTCTTGCAATGCATTAATCTTGAGTTTAAAATAATGGAAAATGTTATAAAAGGGAACAGTTAAAACATATTTTGTTTGGGGCTTAATTCAGCCTCTTTTTTCCCTTTCATATTTTTCAAGTAGAATAATACGTTGTGTACCATCATAGAGCAGAGCAATAGCATTCTAGTTGCTCAGCATAGACAGTACATCTGTAGAGTTATAATAAAACAGTTGCTGGTCTGTCTGTTTCACATGACTTAATGCTCCATGGTCACTCCCTATGCCCAATTCTGTAGAGTTTAGAGTAATGTTTCTTCTGTCCAGAACAATAACAGATATTGTGATTAAGGTGTTAGGTAGTTAGATAAGTAGGGGCGGTGGGCAGATGAGGTGGAGGAGAGGGAGGATGGTCCGGAAGATGACGGTGTGCCCGCCTTCAGCATAAAAGGGCTTTACTGCCTCTAAATGAACACCTGCAAGAAACTGTTTGGAAGCTGATGGCCATGACTGCACAGCAGCGACAAGGACCTAACCAGACATGACCCAGTGCTCATTGTAATATAATTAGCATTGCGGTTTAGGCACCACCCCCACCATGGATTTTTCTATATGCATCATGGGTAAGGACATGAGCAAAAAGGGATGAGCATGATTAAGCACTCTAGAGCCAAGAGCTGCCAATCAATCAAGAGACCAGCTCTAAGAGAGGGTATAAGAGAATGGACCAAAGACCACTGCTGTCCACCCTTGGACCAGCCTGCCTCCCATTCTTGGAGGTGTACTTTTGCTTTGCTAATAAAATCTTCAAAATCTTTCGCTACACAACACTTTCATCTCTTGTTTGAATTCTTTCAGACAGGAAAAGAACCGAGTTATTTTTGTTTGTTCCTTTGTTTGTTTGTTTGTTGCCTTTGTGGGCTAACAAAGGTATTAATGCCAGAAGATGATGGGCACTGTAATTATACAATTCCAGTTTAATTTTACTAATGTAATTTAAGAGTAATGTCTATTATTTCTGTATTAAATTACTTACTATTAAAGACTCACTCTTTTGTAACAAAAATTCTGTCTCAAGTTTTTGATGTTTGACTATAGGAGGACCCACAAGATTTGTTTTTAACTTTTAAAAAAATTTAATGCATCATGGGGTTCTTTTGATGTCAGTGATGTCAGATGTGCATCACCATTTTTAATGGCTGTATGAGATTCCACTATATGAATGGATGATAATCGATTCAACCAATTCTCTATTTATGGATCATTAAGTCATTTCCTTTTTTTTTTTTTTTGCTATGATAAATTGCACAGAGATAAACACCACTGCACATACATCCTTGGGCCCATCTTCCAGTGTTTCCTTAGGATAAATTCCAAGAAGTCAAATTGCAGATACTAAGGTTATGCCCACTTTTCAGGCTTGCCAAGAGTTTCTAAATTGCCTTCCAGAAATGTACCTCTTTATGCTCCCATTGTCCTAATGGACACATAGTGTGGCCATTTCTCCACACCCTCATTGGATTACTTCCCAATTGGAAAAGCAAAAAATAATGATTCCTCATCATTGTTTTAATTTGAATTTCTTTGATTACTAGTGAAGTCAGACAACTTCTTCTTTTAAGCCTCTGTCCTCCCTGCTGCCCTTCTGCTCACATCTGAGAAAAGTCACAAGAAAGCCTGAGTGCCCTTTTCTTTGACACAGGTGAGGGCGTCAAGTCCTGCACGACCCTTCCCAAGGGCAGAAACTCTGTCTAGCCCTACCTCCAGCCCCACCCACCCTACCCCTAAAAACAAGAAACCCCCCCCCAGGAAATCCTCTTTCCTTACTCTCTCAAGCCTTTTTTGTTCTGTTTTGTTTTTTATCATTTGCAATCTTCCTCTCTCTCTCTCTTTTTTAAGCTTTTTTTTGGGGGGGAGAGGTAATTACATTTATGTAGTTAGTTATGAGGAGCTACTGGGAGTTGAACCCAGGACCTCCTGCACGCTAAGCATGTGCTCCACCGTTTGAGTTATATCCTCCCCATCTCAAGCCATATTTTGAACTCTCTTGGAAGGACTGCACTTCTCTCCCCCAGAAAAGCCCAGTTTTATAAATAGGAACCTTTTCACCCTGTCGTGGTATGTGTATGGTTACATCAGTCTCTACTTCTGAATCAAATTTGGGGTGGGGGTGTCCATCCTGCATCTGAAGATGGTCTACAATAGCTTTATACTTGAAAAGTATGCAGAAGAAGTAGCCAGCGAGAGTATAAAGTATTGACTCCTATACCTGACGTGAGTTTGTGAAATAGGGACATTAAGAGAGCCCGAGAAGTTAACAATGCTTTGCAAGCTCTGCTACATGTACCAGGATTTGAGAAACAAGACTATAGATCCTTCCTTGGGTAAACTCATCTACTCCTTCCACCTAAAGGTCTGCCCTCCCTTGGGAGTTATTCTGTCACTCTTTGTGGGCTTCAATTTTTCTGTCTTCATTGTCAACAAGACCATTAGCACGATGTGCTCAATTTGTTTTTATCTTAGAAATAATGAAACAAAACATGAAAATGATTAGTAACAATAATAAACCAAAAATGTCATCCTCCTCGCTTATGTACATTTTTACCAGACTTGAAAAATGTCTGATTTCTAGCCAGAATGAGACATAGATTCCCCACAGACTGCTGGAATTTTCCACCACATCCAATTCTTTGTCACAGGCAGTGTCCAAGGACCTGATAATGGGTTGGTATCTGGCCAACCAGATCAGCAACACAAGAGGAGAATTAAGACACAGATTCTTGAGCCCATTCCACAGTAAGTCTGGGATAGAACACACAAATATCTATTTTAAAGAGGAACTCCATTAAGATTCCTATGGCATCAGTCAAGTGTAGAAGGGCTAATATTTGATCTATTCTGGAGTCTCAGGACTTTGAGAGTGGCATGCTATCATTTACTGTGGCATGTTTTTTCTCCCAGTGGTGCAGTCTGGCATGTCAGCTGATGAGAAAGGGCTGTGTTGCCAAGTCTGGCGGACGGTGCTCAGGTGACTCCCAGGGAGCTGGCTTGGGCTCTCCTAACTCGCCCCCTTCAGCTCAGAGGCTGCACTCTACTGAAAGTGGCTGTCTGGAGGCTCGTGTAGTAAGAGGATGCACTGTCATCTGTCACTCTGGACAGTCCTGATCTGAGGCTATTACTCTGCACCTAGTCTTGGCAACTGATAGAAGGAACACTTCGCTAGGGGAAGTCTGGTGCAATGGAGAAGTTCCCCAAGTCTTGCTTTATACTGTCCCTTAATTCTACAATCATCAAAATGTCCATAAATTCTATTGTGTATGAGAATGTGATAAAGCTATTCAACACAGTTCTCTTAAAGTCATTCTGCAGGAAAAATATTCAGTACTTAACAGACTTCACACAAAAAAACTTCAGGGCCATATACGTTATGAGATAGAATTATAGGTATGCTTCTACACAAAGTATAGAAGAATATTTGAATTCTCAGGAATAATGTTTGTATTTACCTACATAATGTAAATAAAATTAAGACTTCATACAATACACCCCTTAATCAACAAAAAAATCTTCTGTTTGTGAATTTTCAGAAAAAAAGAAAGAAAACTAAGCTCTTAAGCAACTGTTAAATTTTAAATGTAGCACAAAAATATAATCAGTAAGCTACACAAGAGAACAGCTAGTCAATACAGTAAACATTTGCAATGTTTTCAATCTACTCGTAATTATAAATTAAAGACGCCAAATGATTTTCGCATTATCCATCTAAAAAAATGCCCTGGTCTTGCTAATTATATAACAGCATGATTAATGGCATGTCTTGTATAATTATTTATAAATTAGGCATCACATTTTAAAACCCTTAATAATTAGTGAGGTAAAACTTTTGTCAACATGTAAAGTTTACTTTTCTTCCCCTAAGAAAGGTCCACAGAGTCATACATAAATAATTTATCTAGTCAGTGAAGGAAATGATCTCAGGAAAACAAATGGAGTATGTTCTCTATTCAGAATTCTGCCACATATGTTTTATGTGATATGTATTATTTAACCGTGTGTATATGTATATAAATATATAAATCATATTTTAGATGTTTTACATAATAAAATTATGCATTTTACATGTTCACAGTAATTCCACTCAAAGGAAGAGCAAGAGCTAGCAAACTAGAAAAAGAAAAAATTTTAAATAAATTAATTATAAGTAAAATTAAAAACAATTATAAGCGTGTGGCCAAGATGGTGAAGTAGGAAGAACTTGAGCTCACCTCCTCCCACGGGCACATTGAATTACAACTATTTACAGAGCAGCTGTAGATAAGAGCAATCTGAGAACTAGCAGTAAAGATTTTCCACAACTAGAGATACAAAGAAGGAACCACAACAAATTGGATAGGAGGGGCGGAGATGTGGTATAGTCAAGACCCACACTCCTGGATAGGCAGAACTGCACACAAGAAGATACCCATGATTACAGAGATCCTCTCCAAGGAGCAAGGAGTCCCAGACCCGTGCTGGGCTCCCCAGCCTGGGGGACCTGTGCCAGAAAGAGAAGCCCCTGGAATACCTGGTTTTGAAGACCAGTCGAGCTGTGTACATGAGTGCTAGAGGACTGGAGGAAACAGAGACTGTTCTTAAAAGGCACGTGATAAATCTCACACAGTCCAAGATCCAGCACAGAGGCATTCATTTGGGTTAGATCTACTTGCTGATCTTGGAGAAGCTTCCTGGTGAGGCAGGAAGCCACTGGGAACCTTGAAGTTTCCTTAAAAAATTAAAAATAGAACTACCATATAATCTAGCAATTCCACTCCTGGTTATTTATCCAAAGAAAACAAAAATACCGGTTTGAAAAAGTAGATGTGCCCCAAGTTTCACTGTAGCATTATTTACAATAGCCAACGTATGGAATCAACCTACATGTGCATTAATAGATGAATGAATGAAGGACAAGTGTTTTTATATGTACACACACACACACACACACACTGGAATAGTACCCAGCCATAAAAAAGAATGAAATCCTGTTATTTGCAACAACATGGTTGGACCTTGAGGGTATTGTGGTAAGTGAAATAGGTCACATAGAGGAAGACAAATACCATATGGTTTCACATACAGGTGGGATATAAAAAGCAAAACAAATGACCAAAGAGAGTAAAACAGAAACAGAGTCATCGATACAAAGAATAGATGGTTACCAAAGCGGAGGATGTCGGAGGGAGGAGAGAAATAGATGAGAGAGATTAAGAGGTACAAACTTCCAGTTACAAAATAAACAAGTCACAGGTATGAAATGTACATTGTGCAGTATATAGTCAAAAATAATGAAATATCTTTTTATTGTGACAGATGGTAACCAGACTTATCTTGGTGATCATTTTGAAATGTAAAGAAATATCGAATCACTATGTTGTGCACCAGGAACCAACATAGTGTTGTAGATCAATTATATTTCAAAAACAAACAAGAAAAACAAACAAACTCAAAGAAGAAGAGATCAGATTTGTGGTGACCAGAAGCAAGGGGTGACAGGAAGATGAAGGCTGTCAAAAGGTACAAACTTCTAGTTATAAGTAACTACTAGGGATGTAATGTGCACCGTGACAGATACAATAACTGAGGTATGTTATATATGAAAGTTGTTAAGAGGGTAAATGCTAAGAAGTCTCATTGCAAGGAAATGTTTTTCTATTTCTTTTATTTTGGAAGATATGAGATGATGGATGTTCACTAAACTGTGGTCATTTCATGATGTATGCTAGCCAAATCATTATGCTGTACACCTTAAATTATACAATGCTGTGTATATTCTGTCTCAATAAAACTTGAGGAAACATGTCAATTTCTAATAAAAAGGACAATTAGAAGCTGCATCGCAACCAGGGAACTCAGCGTAGAGAATCTGAATCTTCTATAATTGGCCCTCAGCCTGCCGGTGCTTGGCCCTGGAGAGAGATGCCCTTTACTACAGTGGGTTGTAAATGTGTCTGTTCTTTGCTCCTTTGCTCTGAAAGAATACAGCCTAGCAGTTGTACAGAGTTGAGAAAAATTAGAAATTGTTGAGGAAATGTATGACTTATTCAAGTGATAGGTAGGAGATTTGTCACTCTGGAGATTGATTTATACCTTAATCAAGTGAGAGATGATTTGGGTTGGGACTTTGGCAGCAGCTATGGAAGTTGCTCAGTGAATGATATCACACCTCAGTAATTCATACTTTATGGTTGCTGATCTCTTATTTTGAAAAAAAAAAACTAAAAACCTGATTTCCTTAGGAAATGACAGAGAAAATCTAATATTTTAAGAATGTTTTTGGTTTCTTGTTTGCAATGGTTGTAAGAGTAAACTAAGCCACATAGTTTTATTTTTTACTCTTAAATATTTTAGTTATCCTCAACTAAAAAGCTAATTTTTCAAATGGCAAGCTTATTTTATGAAATTCTGTTTTTTGTTTTTTTTTTTAGTGTGAATGTCACTGAGTTAGCTTTTTCCATTCTGCCTATTTTTACTATTGTTTGCCTAAAACACATTTGTAATTAAGATAAAAGACCAGTGTTTTTAATGCTCTCTCATCTCAGACACAGGATTCTGAGGGCTATTTCAGGAGATTGGGCATATACTTTTAATTTTTTTACTTATAAAGAGTTTAGCATAAAAATTGTCTGCAAAAAGATTCCAAGACTTTTAAATTGCATGTTGGTTGACATTAAAGTGGCAAATCCCAGTCATTTCTTAAAAAACAGTCCAGAATCAGAGTCCATCTGTTTCATTTGGCATTTGGCACTAACTGTTATTTGTGATTTTGTTTGATATGTTTGATCTGGAATTTTAGTACTAACCATTAATTATGATTTTATTTGATTATACACAGATCTCTGGGTTACTTGCTAGAAAACAGCTTTGTAAATGCAAATTGTCCTGTATTTCATGGTTACTCTAAAATTAGCTTTAACTGTTTGGAGATTGTGGACCAACAACTCAGATTTATGAACTTACTTTGACTTCCATAATACATGGTCTATCATAAATATGCTTTGAATCTTTTACATATGAACTTAATGTAAATATTAACTTTCATGGCAGAAATAAATATGCAAATATGTATTCTAAATTAACCATTCATTAAGTTCAGAACTATAAAATAAAGACAAATCAGCAGTTCCTTCTGATGCAATCTTCTTATTGAATCACAAGTCAAATATATGCTATATATTGAACAGTTTTTACTTATGTTACTAAAAAAATGAGACTACTAAAGTATTCAGCATTAATAAAATAAGTTAGCAATAGGGAAATACATAAATCAGATAAACATAGCAGTATTAGGTAATAAAAATTTATAGTAAAATATAATTGACTCAGAATGAACTTTCCTAAAATTTATAAATTGTCAAGCAGTAATAAACTATATTTGATATTTGTGATTGAAGAAGATGATGATGATGGTGCAAATCAGACTAAAAACTGACATATTTAACTACTTTAAAAAGTTTCAAGCATTTTAAAAGCACTTCTTTATGTTTAATAATTTAATTAGAGAAATATTTTACCATATATTGCAAATATTGTATTATAGTTAGAATTATTTCTCTAACAATAGACATACATGTTACTTTCAGAAAACTAGCAGTATCCCCTGAAATACTTGAGATGCAATATTTCAATATGTAATGATATTAATCATAAATATGCCATATTTCAAGAGATGGACTTAATATATTAACATAAAGAAATTTGGTAAGTAGAATTAAAAGCAAGTGGCAAGTTATATTTCTCACATACATGATGAAGAATAAATATGCTGCAAAGACACGTCTATATCTAAAGAGCAAACATCACAGTGTGTTACCAGACGAAAATCACAAAACAATAATTCAACAATTTCTTCATTGATTCAACACACTTTTGTTGAGTACTGTGTATGTTCCATACATTGCATAGAAATTCAGGATATGTTGGTGAGCGAGATCAAAGATGTCTTTTGATTTCTGACTTCATTAAAAGTCCGGGTAAGAAAATAAGTATGAAAAAATAATAATTATTATAAAAACTTAAGAATAAAGACAAATGAGCTATATGGCTCCATAAGACCCATAATGAAGGAATTCATTTCAACTGGTCTCTCTGAGGAAGCAGATGTAGTTGTGAGGCATCCTAATAACACCACTAGGCACCACGTTAGAGAAATGGTGGTGCAAGGAGGCCATTCCAATCAGAAAACAAAACAAACAAACAAAAAAACAAAATGTTAGAAGACCCTCAGGTCCACAGCATGTTAGACTGACCATTTTATGTCAAGGTAGCAGGAAGAGATTGAAGTGTTTTAAGCCAGAGATGGAGAGAAGTATCAGTGAGATTGGATTTGCATTTTGGAAAATTCTGTTTTTAGTATACAAAATGAAATGTCTGAGAACATGGGATAATTAGGGGTAATGGTTAGGGAGCTGCTAAATTAGTTCAGGTGAGTGATAATGGCAGCTTGATATGAGGAGGTGAAATTCTCTGACTAAACACATAGGAAGGCTGAATTAAAAAAACAAAACAAAACACTATAAGATCAAATGATATGCTGCCTACAACATACTCACTTTAGCCTTAAAGATACACATAAACTAAGAGTGAAGGGATGGAAAAATATTTTAAGCAAATGGTGACCAAAAAAAATTTTTTTAAAACAGAGTTGGTTTTACTTATTTTTAGACAAAATAGGTTTTGAACCAAAAATGGTCAAAAAAAAAGAGACAAAAAGTTTTGTTATATAATGATAAAAGGTTGAATACATCAAGAAAGTGCAAGAATTGTAAATATTTATGCACCCAACATCAAAACACCTAAATACATAAAGCAAAAACTGATAGGCCTAAACGGAGAAATACATGGCAATACAATAATGGTTGGGGATTTTACTATCCCACTCCAATAATGGTTAGATCATTCAGAGAGTCAATAAGGAAGCAGCAGATTTGACAACACTGTAGACCAATGGACTTAATAGACACATAAATAACATTCGCTCTGACAACAGCAGAGTACACATTCTTCCCAAGTGCATACAAAACATTTTCTAGGATAGACCACATGTTAGGCCACAAAATAAAAGTCTTAGCAAATTCAAGAAGATTGAAATCATACAAATTTTTTTTTACCACAATGCTATGAAATTAGAAATTAATAACAAGAGGGAAACTGGAAAATTCATGAATACATGGAAATTAAATAACATTCTCCTGAACAAACAACATATCAGAGAAGAAATTAAAGGACAAATAAAAAGTACCTTGAGACAAACAAAAATAGAAACACAATATTCCAAAACTTATGGGATGCTGCAAAAGCAATTCTAAGAAGAATGTCCATAGAAATAAATGCCTATATTAAGAAGTAAGAAAGATCCTAAGTAAATCCTACAACATAGTGTTGTAGATCAATTATATTTCAAAAACAAACAAGAAAAACAAACAAACTCAAAGAAGAAGAGATCAGATTTGTGGTGACCAGAAGCAAGGGGTGACAGGAAGATGAAGGCTGTCAAAAGGTACAAACTTCTAGTTATAAGTAACTACTAGGGATGTAATGTGCAATCTAACTCTATGCCTTAAGGAGCTGGAAAAAAAGAACAAACTAAGCCCAAAGTTAGCAGAAAGAAATAAATAATAAAAATTAGAGCAGAAATAAATGAAATAGAGAACAAGAAAGCAATATAAATAATTTAAAAAATAAAAACTGAATTGGTTCTTCTAAAGATAAATAAAATTGACAAATCTTAAGCTAGACCAACCAAGTTAATATGAGAGGATCTAAATCAATAAAATTATAAATGAAATAGGGGACTTTACAACCGGTATCAGATTAATATGAAGAGTCATAAGTTTAAGCTCCCAGTCTGTGGTAGTTTGTTATAGCAACCAGAGTAATATATCTAGTAAAATGAATAATGTACTTACTTAGGTCCTTTTCAATATTTTTACCTTTGCTTTAATGTCTCAACTATAAAATAAGTCGTCTAAGTATTATAATAGTTATTACAACATAATATTAAAGATGAAATAAATTGCCTTAATAAAATCATTAAGACTCTTCATTAAACTATTGATAAATGTCTTCCTGTGATTTTAGATTTCATATAATAGATATTTTGCTGCTGCTTTGGCAGTTATTAACCAACAATCTACTTTGTATGACCTTTCACAAGGAAGGATGTGGTTTACACTAAAGACTTTAACAAGAAAGATTATTCTCCTCGTTACCATTCTGGAGGCATATTAACCAGTTTAGTCCATGTTTCAAAAAGATATTTAGATGTAGTTACATTTTTTTTCCAACATGCTCATGGCAGTAAAGTATTTTGGAAAGAAGTTTGAAGAATTTATCTTACTTGGGGAAAAAGGAGATTCCTCTTTTCAAATTTGTATACATCAGATTTTATAAACATTCTGAGGGAAGTCTACTAACTTATTTAAATATTGTGGAAAAATACTGCCATGTTTTAAGCAGTAAAATATGATAAGATTTTAAGTGATTATATTAGTATAAGTCATTTAGAATTTTTTTCCAGTTTATACTATTGATCTAAAAGAGATAGAAAGAGTCCTTAAATGTTAAACATTTTTAAAAGTTTCTGGATTATATACTTTAGTGTAGTGACTTGTTCATATTGCTTGCCAACTCTTATACCATGAAGAACAATTATAAAACAAACTTCATTTATTTCCTCTTTGTGTTGATTGCATAGTCTCTTTTTGATATCCACTGAAAGTTACCACTTTAAAATTGATTTTTAATTGATGAATTTGCTCAAAAGGGGATCTGTGGTTAATGTCAGTACTCCCAGACACGTGCCAGTATAGGATTACTTTCCATCTACCTAAACCTTTTGGGGTGAAATTCAAGGAAAACATCAAAGACAATGAAAGTGAATCTCTAGTATATCCTAGTCATTACTGACAGTTAGTAGTTAATCCATGAGCTGCGAAAAGGAGGAAATATTATTGATTGTAACAATTTTCACCTTGTCTATCATTCTGTCCGGTGGGAATACACTTTTACATCAGACATTATTTAGAAAATTTCTCTGCTTAACCAAACATGCCAAATAGAACACATGCAGTAAAAGATACAATTACCCAACTCCAAAATGACACCTGCACCCCAATGTTCATAGCAACACTGTTTACAATAGCCAAGACATGGAAACAGCCTAAATGTCCATCAACAGATGACTGGATAAAGAAGATGTGGTATATTTATACAATGGAATACTACTCAGCCCTCAGCCATAAAAACCGACAACATAACGCCATTTGCAGCAACATGGATGCTCCTGGAGAATGTCTTTCTAAGTGAAGTAAGCCAGAAAGAGAAAGAAAAATACCATATGAGATCGCTCATATGTGGATCTAAAAAAAAAAAACAAAAAAAAAACAAACAAAACAAAGAAAACATAAATACAAAACAGAAACAGACTCATAGACATAGAATACAAACTTGTGGTTGCCAAGGGGGCGGGGGGTGGGAAGGCATAGACTGGAATTTCAAAATGTAGAATAGATAGACAAGATTATACTGTATAGCACAGGGAAATATATACAAGATCTTATGGTAGCTCACAGAGAAAAAAATGTGACCATGAATATATATATGTTCATGTATGATTGAAGGATTGTGGTGAACACTGGAATTTGACACAACATTGTAAAATGATTATAAATCAATAAAAAATGTTAAAAAAGATACAATTAGTAGAACACGAATCATTGCAAAATAGAGTACTCAGGCTATTACATATTGCTTCAGTGTTAAATTAATAAAGCATTGTTTTAGTAGCCAATTGTACATCTTATCATAATATCTATTAAGTGGTAAATTTATTTAGGAATCAAATTATAATCAACTCATTTTCACACCTTTGTAAACAAGATTGATAAAAGTATGCTCTTGGGTTAGGGAGAATTTTTAAATGATTTACATCTCCATGCATCCATAACCTATATAATTTCCTTCCACTGAGAGCCAGTGGAATTTATAAACACGCAGAATGTCACATTATTAGATTATATATGGTAATGAGGAAATAATTTTGAAGATATAAGTAAGGTCCACAAGCATTTGACTTTGATTAAGGAGATCCCCTGGATGGACGTGACAATACCTTGAGGAAGTCAGCCAGCATGTTGTGAGAAGCACTGTGGAGGGGACTGCATGGTTAGGACCAGAAGGCAGATTCTAACTGCTGAGAGGAGTTCCTGCGGGACAGCTAGCAAAATAACAGGGACCTTCATCCTACAGTCATAAGAAATGGAATTCTTCAAAGAGTACCTCAAGCCTCAGATGAGATTGTATCCCCAGCTCACAACGTGAGTGCAGCTTGTGAGATTCTGAAGAGAGAACCCAGCTAATCTCTATCCAGACCGCTAAGTAATGGAAACTGTGACATAGGACATTTGTGTGATGTCAAGCTGCTAACATTGTGACAGTTTGTTACACAGGCATGGAAAAGTAATATAACTTATATGGTAGACTGTATTTAATTCTTATTATTGGTGTGGGTTCAATCACTTACAACTTGTTTGTTAGTCATTACAACTAATTTTTTTTTTTTTTGCTTTAGCCGAGAAATAAAAAATTCACTGCCAACTGACATACATATTAAAGAAGCAAATCACCTCACAAAAATGAAAGTACAAAGGTAAGTTAGCTCAGGGTTTAAGGATCCAACAACTCAACAATGTCATCAGTACTCACTTTCTGTCTAACTCTGCTCTGCAAATTTTCCTTCATGAGTCATTGGCCAGAAACAGATCTTCAGTGTCATGCATTCCCTTTTCCGTTTAATTAGTAGGTATCTCGTAATTGTCTGCAGTGTACTTGGCAATAAAGGAGGCAGGAAAAAGCTCCTAGTGTCTCTTGTCATCCTGGAGAAGCTGAAGTGTTAGACAACAGTTGAGTTGAAAAATCTCAGCAAGACAGCAGATTGAACCAGCACATTGAGGTTTTAGAAGAGATGAGTAATAATTTGACTTTGAAGCACTCATGTACCAGTTACATAATATGGGACTATCTGGATGGATTAGAGTGTATGTGAAAAAAATAAAAGAAACTTTTGATTGGCAAGAAATATAATATAAAATGAAATACACCATAGCTGCTTAAAAGTATATGAAACCTTAGGCTGTTTAATAAAAAGAAGTTGATAGTGTCAACTGACTTTTGTGTTCCAGATCTCATGCAGAATAAATATGGTGTCTGCTTACAAGTTTACATGGAATTGTGAAAATCTAGACAGAATTCAGGGGAGGGTGGACAAATTGAAGTCTATAAATGGTGTTACATGAAAAAAGACCAAGACCTTGAAGGATGTTATATGTGAAAATGAGAAAATGTAAAGGAATGCTTATTAACCTTTAGTGTTTTTTCAAGTAGATAACCTGCCAACAGAAACCATGAGTTCCAAATTACAAGAAAAATGTTGAAGAAAATTCTGAATGACCATTTCTTCAGTATATCACAAAAATTATCCTTTCTTTAAGGAGAGGAAATTGGAGGAGTGCCACTATAAATTTCCTCTAACTTATATGGTTATATAATTATCCAACCTTTCCTGAAAAAGCTGAAATTCCTTAGTAAAAGTATTTGTATAGATCTAAAGACAAAATTCATAATATGTCTGTCAAGTAAAATTTAGTTCGGTTTTTCATACATGTCATTTGTTATCGGTAATATTATCTGGAAAAATGAAACCAAATGAAGCAAAACGAACAAAACAAAAATTATGGTTAATATTTTTTAGGTCCTTTCTGATGATTTTATGTCTTTGATGTTCATACTCTTCTTTTTTTCTATATTTAGTTCTTTTTCAAAAATTAAATTAGTATTGCCAAGTATAACATATTACAAAGAATGGAACTACAAGTGATTAGCAGCATTACTTCACTGAAAAATTAGTGTTCAAGGTTAATAACTTGATACATGTAGAAGTGAAATGTTTTTGAAAACTATTTTCAAATCGCCTATTGTGCTGTCTAATGAATTACATACTCACACTATGTGAAACTGTAATGTTGAAGACTCTCTGTGAGTTCTCCAGATAGAATACTATTACTAGTTCATATTTGCTGATTTTTTTCATGTTAGGGATAATTATGGGAATCCTTCTTAAGTAATTCTAAAGCAAATCAATGGCAAATCAGTGATTAGTAGAACCAATATTTAGTGTAGCACCCGATAATTCTGAGAGGTTAAAGAACTGTGATTTACCTAAGTAATATTCATATATAAGTACATGTGCTTTTTGGTTTTGTTTTTGTTGTCAGTGATTTATAATCTCTGTGGTAGGTAAGCTCTGAGGTGGTCCTTATGATGTGTGCCTCCTGGTGTTTATAGTCTTGTATAATCCCTTCACCTTGAGTTTGGACAGGACCTGTCAGTGGCTTCTAACCAACAGAATATGGCAAACGTGAAAACATGTATGTGATTAAGTGCATATTAATATGTCACATAAGGTGATAACATTCAGCTAGTTAAATGACTCCCTTGTCTGCTGGCTTTGAAGAAGCAAGTGGCTATGTTATGAGTCACCATATGGAGATGGCCATGAACAAGAACCGAATGTGGCCTCAGTCAACAGCCAGCAAAAAACCCATGCCCCTAGTTGAGCAGCCTACAAGGGCTTGGATGCCGCCAACAACTGAGGGGACGTGGGAAGTGTATCCTTCTTGAATTGAGCCTCAAATGAGCTCATAGCCCAGTCAACATCCTGATCCAGTGAGACCCTAAACCGAGGACTAATTCGAGCTGAGCCTGGACCCTCGACCTGCAGAAGCTGTGAGATAATAAATGTGTGTTGTTTTAAACCACTAAATATGTGGCAACTTCATTATGTACCAATGTATGTAACAAATACAACGCCTGTCTTCAGACAAGGTTGTTTGCTAAGTATTTCAGCCAAACACATGTTTTTAACTCTGTCTGCATTGGTGGTCAGAAAGATGACTGATTTTCTTACTTTACCCCGGAGAAAGGTTTTTTTCTTGTAAAAATGATAGTCTTGATTCCATGTTTCCTTAAACATTATTGATTTGATTTCTAATAATACCCTCCTGCATTCACTTGTTAAACACATAGTGTAAAATGACGAAGCTGATTATCAGTGACACATCTGCGTAAAATCCAATAAACAAACTGAAAGAATATCTCGATTAGTTTTTAAGCACAGTGTATGTATACAAAAAACTCTTTAGAGTGTTAATTACATGACATTACGTTCTCTGGCTTTTAAATATCACTGTAAATAGATGGGACTATTATGTTCTACTCTTCACCCCACAAATGACTTTGGAATGATTAAAAGACACATTATTATCATCTGATGTCCTTCAGAGTATTTCCACTTATTTTGCATCTAGTCCATCAGAATGACTGTCACAGAGATCTCTTGCCTTAATATTAACTGTACTTTGTGCCGCTGAGCTGGGATAGATTGCTTTAAGATGCACTATTTGTTTGTGTCTTAACTGCTTTACAGTACATAAGCTTGTGGAAAATAAGGTTTAAGTCCAATATTTCTTTCAAACCTCTTAGTGCCAACAACTGTAAAGATATACCTAAATAAATGTTTTTCCTGTGTGATTACATGCTTAATTATTCAATAATTTATTCTATTCTGAAACCCTAAAGCATTTCTTTCATGTTTAAAAAGAAAAGAGAAAAAACATGTAAGGGGAGGTAAAAGGTTTTTAAAAGGGTTTTCAAATTATTGGCAAAATCTAGGGAATAAAAAATTTAAAAATATGCCATGGAAAGGAGGAAGGAGAGAATAAAGGAGGAAAGGAAGGGAAGAAAGGAAGAAAGTAGTAATGATAGAAGGAGAAACAGAATGAAGGGAAAGAAAATGTGTCTTAATAGTTTTATCTTCTACATTGAGATGATTGGTTTATTATAGACAATTCCAAAGTACATCATCTGTGAAGACATGTTTTTACTGAATGACTGCAATGACTTTATATGAGAGCAATTTTAAAACAATGGGCTGAATAGTTTTAAAGTTTGTGCCATAGCTTCTGTTACTGGGTAATTATTAATATATCTCTTCTAAATTGTAGTAGTATATTAGCAAAGGGGGAGTGAAGAGAATAAGAGGTTTTTAGTATTTGGGATAATTTTTGTGTAGTCCCTTGACTAAGTACTATTTAATTGTCTCCATTAAGCATTTCCACTGCTTGATAACTAGAGCAGATTATTTCATCCAACTGAAATGTTAAAAAAAGGACACCAGAGTCTGAGATTTGCATCATGGTGTATAATTCTCCTGATTAGTAAAACAGCAATTTTCAGGGTGATTTCTTTCCATATTTAAATGAGATAAACCACTCGACCAAAATTAATAGTTCATAAGAAATGAAAGAGCTCACATTAGCCGTAAAATGCAGTGTGACTTTGTTATATCATTTCATGACAGAAAAATGAAGGTGCTGTGAGCAACTGAGATCTGGGTTTACAAATCAAAACAAGTGAACACATTATATCTTGAACCACAGGGAGTACAGTACAGGTATGTTCGATTTTCTAAGCATATAAGCAAATGGTCTGAGGAATTCAAAATCACCTTGCATCTTTAGAATCGCAGAAAGGTACCATGTCTTGGCAGAGAAAAGTTGGTTTTACTTCCGGCCACATCCTCTCAGTGTTTCCACTCACAGTTCAGTATCACCTGCACTTCGTCTAGATTAAGCCTTAACATAACTCTTTTCATCAGAGTCACTACCCTGACAGATCGGTGATTGATTCTAATAGAACTGATGGAAAGAAGACAAAGGAATGGCTGTCCTGCCCACACCAACGGCTTTGCCACCCAACATGTACCATTTTTCCCTCTAGAGCTTTCAAGTTTGACATTGAACAGGTGGTTTCACCAGCTGCAAGCCTGAAGCAAATGCCATTACTGGGCATGCCAAACGGATCAGGGGAATTTTCTCTTCAATTCTTTCCAACTGGGGAGTCTGAGATTAAACGGGTTTTAGCAACATTGACTGAAGTTCATGGATTCATTTTTTGACTAGCTTTTGGGCACTGTCTTATATGTCATTAACTCTACAGAAATGATTATTTTATAAGTTAATTGATTTTCTTTGTTCATTAAAATTTTTTACAAATATTGTCTTCAGATATTTCAGTGACAAGAATCAATGAAGATCATGTTTTCAGTTATTCATTCAGCAGTTATTTTTCTACCATGTGACAAGCACTACATTATAAATAAAATTTAAGCAAGACAAGAATCCTGTCAGGGAGCTTGTGGAGTAGGAGAGAGAGATAAGAAACAAACAGGTAAAATAAAATGTGGTACATCTTTAATAAAGAGTGTGCCTAACTCTGCCTGGCAGGTTCAAAGAAGGTAATAAGGGACTTAATCTTGAATATCACCAGGAAGGCTATTGAGTAGAGAAGACCTTTGAGCAAATGGATGTTCCAAAGCCTGAAGGCTTAGGGACTACTTTGTGCTGTGAGGACTACGAATAGTTTGGTTATATTAAAGTTTTGCTCCAACGAATATAGAATGCAACAGGAGATGACACTAGAAAGTTTCCAGATCGTGAAGATTTCTTGTATGAAGCATCTGGACATGTCACAGGGAGTAAGGAGACATTTAAACACTTCAGAAAGAGAGTAACATGGAAGATCTGGGTTTTAGAAAAATCAACGGAGCTTCAGTCTGATGATTTTTGCTTATTCTAAGTTTTACCTTCTTTTCAAACTAAACCAATGGCAGAAAAAATGGTGAGGAGAAGAAGAAAGATATAACAGATAATCAAGAGATGTAATTAACAGAACTTAATGCCTAATTAGATCTGATTGCAGAAGAGGAAGAAGAGTTTAAATGATAATAATAATTAATAATAATAATAATAATAATAATAATAATAATAATAATAATAATAGGATTGCTCTGGAGGCTAACCTTCCCTTGGGATTACACTGTATTTCAGAACAATTAAATCCTTAAAAATCAGAGAGGCCTCCTCATTCAGTTCCTACCCACTTTACTGGGACTTGTTCAGTCGTTTGCATTTTGTCTCATTTAACTATACCTCACATTCTCATCACACTAGGTTTCTGCACCAAATGTAGGACTGTAAGGCATATATTTTCTCATCTACTCCTATTCCCATATTCTTCTGGATTTTCTTTTTCCAGTTCCAACCTCCTTCTCCGACTTCACTCCCAAACTTTTCCACTCTGCTGTCTCCAAACTTCATTGTACAGTTACCAAACTAAACTGTAGCATCATTGCTGAATATTTCTGCAGTCGAATTTTCACTCTTTAAGAACCCACTGATAAATCTGAGCACTCCTAACTTGATAGCTACATACAGTAAAAGTAAACAGAAGTTTGGAAGAAGAAATGTTATAAAGGACACATTCCCATGTTTCTCTGGCTCAATCAGAAACTCTTGCCTTTACTATGTATTCTTAGTTCCACTGAACATTTAAGAAAGTTGCCAATAGATGCCAAAAGATTTATTTCAAAAATTATTTAATAATAAATCTAAATATTTAAAAATTCTACATCAGTCATATTATTTTATAATACAAAAGAAATACAGGTCTTATGTGGTAACAGAGACTCTCAGATGCCATGTCTTGGCTCAAGGGTGTTTTTTCCTTTGTATAGAAACACAGATTTTCATTACAAAATGTCAACATTTGTACATGATTTTCTTTTTAAAAAATATATAAATAACATTGTCTTAATTCAATTCAAATATGCTTTACTTGGTGGGACAGGGAAATGATGAGGTTTAAAAACTTCTGGAAAATTGTTCACATCCTGGATATTTCCAAAGGACTGTGTTGTGAATGAAAAAAAAATGTGTCATAGATTTCCTGTTATTATTTATTTTTAAAGTTATGTAATAACATTTGCATATCCAATAATTGTGACAGAAATGAGGAATACATTTTAAGACATAATGAAATTAACCAAATGATAAAAGCTCCCACCAGATTTTTTCCAATACTTTGAATATTTTAAGTAGCAAATTTCTCTTTTCTTGTGAAACTTTCAACAACTTTCTCTCCTCAGGGCAACTCCTACAGACAATGAATAATTTAGTCAAAATTCTAATTAAAAACTGAGTAGAAGCTCCAAAGCCTGTGAAAGTTATAAGGCCATGTCGCTAATTATTTGTTACTTCAATGTGTGGTCTAAAACAGCTCTAGACAGCTTCAAGAAAGTTTGTGTAGAATTAGCAATTCAGACCAAACCAGTTTCTCAAAAATTCTATTGAGATATTACTGATTTCATAGTTACTGGGTCTTAGCATGTTTCCATTTGCCTTTATAATTTATATCCTCCCTCTTTGCAGAAAAGTAATATAATTGTGGATTGTTCATAGCTAATCCATTAAATACTTTCTGTGATATCCATGCAATATAAAATAATTCTTGTATTAATAGCTGGTCTTCTCCAGGACTGAAACTTCACTTTTAAATTTTCAGTGCTTTCATTACAAGTTATTCATCACAAAGTCTAGTATGTCACCCATGATAATGGAGTTAAGCAGAAACACAAAGTATTTCAAAAGTAAAACTTCACAAAGCCAGATGTGTGTTTCTACATATTTGGTTAAACCCAGCACTGAAGTATACTACCCAAGTTTTTCATGAGACAGTTTCTGGCACTAAAAAAGAACCACTCTCATATGTGTGGCAACAACTTAAAAAAATGGCCACCAACCTCACTGGGGCAAGACTGAATGGGGTCATTTGCCCTCGTTCCTACATGCATTGTTTATGGAAATTCAAAAACTGAAAAATTCTACCAAATCACATTAAAATATTCTTTAAAAATGTTTTTAAGACTCTGTAATTGTATATATGACTGCAAATATTTTTGAAAAACTTAGGGAAAATTTATTCAATTATTTTAAAATATTAGCATTCTGATAAAAGCAGTTGTTTTAATTGACTTCACATTTGCTTTACAAAGAATCATTATACACCATGAATGTTACGAGTTAATGGAATTGTATTCACTTGGAAAGTAATAACAGAATATCAGAAAGATATATGATGATAGAAATTAGTCATAATCCCCAAAATTGTTTACTTTTTTTGCCATAAATCATATAGATGAAGCAAACAGCTATCTGACTTTTAATGAAGTATCTTCATCTCACATAAAGACCCAATAGTCACAGAATTTCTCCTTGATATCACAATTGAATTGATAATTTACTTTTTTGGAACTTTGTAGTTTTTACTAAAATAATCTTAAGGTAAATCTATCTGTTAACACATAGAAGGTAAATTGGGAAAACTGGACAGCAGCATGTAAAACAATGAAGCTAGAACACTCCCTTATACCATATACAAAAATCAACTCAAAATGGATGAAAGACTTAAACATAAGACAAGATACAATAAACCTCCTAGAGGAAAACATAGGCAAAACATTATCTGACATACATTTCAAAAATTTTCTCCTAGTAGAAATAAAAGCAAGAATAAACAAATGGGACCTAATGAAACTTACAAGCTTCTGCACAGCAAAGGAAACTGTAAGTAAAACAAGAAGACAACCTACGGAATGGGACAAAATTTTTGCAAATGAAACCGACAAAGGCTTGATCCTTGATCTCCAGAATATATAAGCAGCTCATACGACTCAATAAGAAAAAAATAAACAACCCAATCCAAAAATGGGCAGAAGACCTAAACAAGCAGTTCTCCAAGGAAGACATACAAATGATCAAAAGGCACATGAAAAAATGCTCAATATCACTAATTATCAGAGAAATGCAAATCAAAACTACAATGAGGTATCACCTCACACCAGTCAGAATGGCTGTCACTCAAAAATCCACAAATGACAAATGCTGGAGAGGCTGTGGAGGAAGGGGAACCCTCCTACACTGCTGGTGGGAATGCAGTTTGGTGCAGCCACTATGGAAAACAGTGTGGAGCTTCCCTAAAGACTAGGAACAGACTTACCGTACGACCCAGGAATCCCACTCCTGGGCTTGTATCCAGAAGGAACCCTACTTCAGGATGACACCTGCACCCCAATGTTCATAGCAGCACTATTCACAATAGCCAAAACATGGAAACAGCCTAAATGTCCATCAACAGGTGACTGGATAAAGAAGTGGTGGTATATTTATACAATGGAATACTACTCAGCCATAAAAACCGACAACATAACGCCATTTGCAGCAACATGGATGCTCCTGGAGAATGTCATTCTAAGCGAAGTAAGCCAGAAAGAGAAAGAAAAATACCATATGAGATCGCTCATATGTGGAATCTCAAAAATAAACAAACAAACAAAAACAAAGCGTAAATAAAGGACAGAAATAGACTCATAGACAGAGAATACAGACTTGTAGTTGCCAGGGGGGCGGAGGGTGGGAGGGGATAGACTGGGATTTCAAAATTGTAGAATAGATAAGCAAGATTATATGGTATAGCACAGGGAAATTTACACAAAACATTATGGTAACTAACAGAGAAAAAAATGTGACAATGAGGGTGTATATGTCCATGTATGACTGAAAAATTGTGCTGAACACTGGAATTTGACACAACAGTGTAAAATGATTATAAATCAATAAAAAATGCTAAAAAAAAAAAAAAGGTCAATTGAGTTGTAGGAAATCTTTGTCCAACCTCAGCCTTTTGAAAATAAGAATGCTAGTGCCTTGGAAACCCTGCTTGAAGCTAGCTGACATTAAAAAGATGCACTTACTAACACCTCTGAAATTCTTTTTCCAGTGCAATTCAGAGTTCTCAGTCCTGGACTTACATGGAGGGGCAGATATATGCTAATAAGAATGCCAGCCATACTTCAATTAAAAAGTGGGTGAATGAAAGAATGAATGAATAAATACACTTATATTAATTAACAAACAATCATTTGGAGATTCCCAAAGTCTATACTATTGACCATTTTGCTACTTGAAAAGGAGAAAATAAACTAGAAGAACCAGAAGGACATACCTACATTTTAATACTAGTTATTTTTGAGTTGCTAAAATAACATATCTATAATACTTACATTTTCCTTAAGCCTTAAAAATACTCCACATGTATGTTAGAACATGAGTTATTTTATATTTCTAATACAGCAATCAGCTATTCATATAGAGAACAGGGAGGCAGACACAGCTGAACAGCTCATAAGGACAAAAACAATACATGTTTTAGTTAATGGAGCAATATCATTGATTGAATGCAGCCCCACCATTTTATAAAAAGACACAACTAATATGTTAACTCCCTAAGGCTTGTCACTAACCATCCCTTATTATAAAGAAGACAACATTTCTGTTGTCAGCTATGCAGATCAGATCACATCTAAAATGCTATTTGCAATTTTGGGTTTTAAGAATTTACCTAGGAAAAAATAAAGAACATATAAATGAGGTAGGTGATAGTGACCTTCAGGTCTACCTTAAAAGTGTGCCAAATAACATTTACTGAGGAGATTTTTGCATTGAACTTACAGAAAAAGAGTGCAAAGTCTTTAATATTGCCCTGTTAACTTAGAAGACAGAACGTATTGCATGTGTTATGTGAACATAAAAAACACAATGTGGTCAAAGGATCAGATTTGTGTGTTGTTTTATTTAAGAAAGCAGTAAGAGTCCTACAGCCAAAAACAGAAAGCTTGACAGTTTTTCTAAGGGATATTAATTTGAATTGAAATTTCCCACACAGTAATTTGCAATGTTTTTGATGAGAATTAATAAAGGAGAATTTGCTTGCCAGGATTCTTGCAGAAGATTTCACCATGTTGCCTTATAAGTTAGAACAGATTATCTCATCCTATCTTAAAATACCGTGGTGCTGTGATAGTCTTACTGCTTGTTATGTTATAGAAAATATTAAATTTCGTTGGTTTTTTTCATGTCTTTTTTAACATGCTTTCTGAAAAAGATGATAGTTTATAAATCATGTTCTGTAGAACTGTAAAATATTTAGCAAGATCGAAAGAGACAGGGAGAACTTCTTGTTACTTCACTGTAAATCTACTAATCTCACCAGAATATAAATCAAAAGGAAGAATAGAAATCAAAATAGAACAGGAAACCAAGTATCACAAAAAAAAAAAAATACTATGTACTCTTGAACACCAATAATTCTTCCTTGACAGTTAATATTGGTCTTATATTTGTTAAAAATATTTTCATTGAAATACAACTTTTATATAAAAACTATTTCAAGCAATTATTAAAAATACAATGATGAGTTTTACAACACATTTTTAAATTTTCTTATTAGAAAATAAACGGTTCAGATTAGAATTTAAAATTTTTGTTGAAGACATTAATGAATGATGCCTGCAGATTTAAAATTGGCAAATCACATGAAATAAAGCTTAACCTTCTATTGATAAAATTATATACATAATTTTGTACTGAGGAAAATTTTGTATTACATTCTTGAATTAATTACCTTGCAATTAAAGTAATAGTTAAGATTTGCTTGAAATTCTGTTGTATAAGACCAAAACTTAAAGCAACACGTTATAATTACATTGACAGATGAAAAGATTTTCAACTAAACTTTCATCCATACCCTTAACTATACCCTTGAACAATTATAATGGATGTAGAGCACTTTTCTTAAAGATAACATATGGACTCTGACTTCATAGAGATTGGATAATAATATGGGAAATAGGACACACCCACACACAATACAAAATAATAGAAGCTGCAAAACAGAAAAAGCTATTAAAGGAACAAAGTTTGGGTGATTTTAAATGCTAAAACCCACCTCAAAACAGACAGATGGTAAACCCACATCTGTTCACATATAGAAAGAGAACATAACTCTATAAAACACGCTCACATTAGATTTACGTGGCAATAAATAGGAGACTTTCAATTGTACCTCAAAGACTATAAATATCCCCCTTTTTTGTCCCTTGTACTAAGCACACAATGGATCGGAAATGATTCGAGAAATCAAATTTCAGAAATAATTATCATTCCTCTGTTTACTTCCAAAAGTGAAATTGACATGATATTTTTTTATATTCTAGAAAATTCAGAAATCTTTATAACGAGAATAGAGTCACCCACATTTGCCTAATCTAACCACTGACATTTTATGACCATTTAAAGTTAACTGATATGTCAACATAATTTGAAAATTGTTATGGATCATACAAATAGTAAAATCTTTCAAAAGACATGTATAGTTTGAGTTCTGAAGTTTCATCTGATGAATTAAAAAAGTAGAGAAAAGAACTGATTTTCTTTTTAGCAAACATTCTTTCTATGTTCTGTAGTCTTGATTAATACATACAATTGTTTCAGATCATCTACGCGGAGCACTAAATATGTATAAAAGTTGAGCACTGACATTTTTCAAAAGGAACTACAAAGTGTGCATTATAATGATATCACATAGACAATAAAGAGAACATCTGAATCATATAGCAAGTAAATGTTGACAGATGTTTTGGACAAAAATTTAAAAGTTCAAACACTGATAACTACATGACATCTATTGTTTCTTAATCTAGCTTTATTTTTTACTGATGGATGTGAATCTAAAGAAATAACATATCTAAAGCTTATTCTTATGGAGAGATTCATTAATTTTACAAAAGCCAGCCTGTAAACTTAAAAAGCTTTTAATGAAACAAGTCACTTGTATTTTTAGTAACAGTAACATTCCAATATCTTAAAAGGGCAGTGGATATGGTGTGCTCAGAACAGGGGGCCTGAAGAAATGGCTCCTCTGTTTACAACACATCCAGCAGGAATCTGAGTTCATTGTGACAAGGGGCACAAAACTTGGGGCTTTCCTGTGAACAAATAACCCTGCATGTGTCCCCCTGCACCTCCACATGGCTGCTGGGCAGGACCAGTGGGACATGGCTCAATATTGGAAGAAAAGCCATAATATTTAGTCAGGAAGTTTGCCACCTAGAGCCTGTCTGGTCCATGCATGGGTGGGCCATGAGTGGCCTTATAGACATAAAGGCTTTGAATCCCTTTTCAAAGGAAAAAAGAAAGAGATTGCATATGCCATTCTGGAGTAGAGAAGTTATTTTTTTTTAGAGCAGTGAAAATACTTTGTATGACATTACAACGATGGATATATATGTCATTATACTTTTGTCCAAACTGAAGTGAACTGTGGACTTTGGCAATTATGATGTGTCAATGTAGGCTCACCCTTAGTTTAAAAAAAAAAAGTACCACTCTGGTAAATAAAAACAACCACTATGTATGTGTGTGGAGAAGGGGTATATGGGAAATTTCCATATCTTCCTGTTAATTTTGTTTTAAACCTAAAACTGCTCTAAAAAAAAAAAAAGAAAAGAAAAAGAAAGCCTTAAAGTTATAAACAAGAACACTCAGTGTTAGGGTAGACATTTTTGTCGAAACTTTGGTTTCAGTTTTTGTGTGTATATATATATATTTGTACATATTACGTGTGTGTGTTTGTTGGATTGAGATGTAAATGTATTTTTAGGTCAAAAAATTTTGCAAGCCACTGTAGTTAAATTATACTGGCAAATAAAAGCACAAATTAACCTCAAAAAAAAAATGGTACTGGAGAGAATGAGAAAAATGATTTTACTCCAAACAAAATGTTAAAGTCAAAAAGAGGAGGAGCTGGCTTAAGATAGTATTAAGATATTAAGAGATAATATCAGACATTGACTAAATTTTGGCATATTGAATTTGAAGCATTGATAAAATTGTAAGCTAGGAATGATCATCAAGCATTTGGAAATGCAATAGTAAAGGAAACACAGGAGATGGGTTTACCCTGAGCATCAACTGCTATGCACCATAGAGTTCACAGTTAAAACTCCAGATAGAATATTCCAGGTTAAAAATAGAGAAGAGGGGGAAGGGCAAAGGAGTAGAACATACATTTAAGTGATAGGAGGAAGAAGAGAAAGGTTGGAAAACCTTGTAATCAATGGAAGTCTTGAAAAGAATAAGAAGAAAAATAAAGAATGAGAAGAACACTGTTTATGGATGTGAATGATGGATTCCTCACTGGTATTACAAATAAGGAGCAAATATATCAGATCCCTACATATGAAGGTGAAGATTTTGACAAGGAGACTTGAATATAATCTATGCATGATGAAACAGCATCAATAATGAAGAATTGAGACAAGAAGAAAGGGAGCAGAGCACAGCCATTAAGGAATGATACAGTGATTAACACCAAGATGGCAGAAGATTCAACTCCCAGTAGACCTTGAGGCTCAAGATGGCAGGAGATTTGACTTCCAGTAGACCTCGAGCTTCATTATATGCTCACTGTAATATGTTAGCATGATGAATGACACTCCTACAGGCACCATGGCAATTCTGAAGCTAACCATAAAAGGTCAAAAATTGGGCAGTTGTTCAATTCCTGGGAATTCCAGCTCCTTCCCGAAAAGTAGTTGGAATAACCCTCTCACTAGCATATGAAGTTACCAAGCTCATAAAAACAGCCCTCATACCTCCTGGCCACTCTCCCTTCTGAGTGACACTGCCCACACTCTGCCTATGGAGTGTGTATCTACTTTTACTTTAAACACCCATCCCCACACCTCATGGCCTTTCTCTTGTCTTCTAAAACAGCCTGAACTTGTTTATGGAGTATATATATATATACATATATGAATAAAACTACTTTTATTCAACTATGACTCACTCTTGAGTTCTTTCCAGCTTGAATCCAAGGACCACACTTGGTAGGGCATGTCTCAGGGATTCAACTGAGACCTGGGACATGGCCATCCTCTTGCCCCACAGTTTTGTTTTTTTGTTTTTTGTTTTGTTTTGTTTTGTTTTTCTCTGTATCAGAATGACATGGAGGCTAAAGTTTTGTGTGATATAGCATCCTTATTAAATAAAATTGACAAACTTAACTGATTCAATCAATGAACGGATATAAACCACAGATTCTTTCCAGTACTAGGTGTCAATTTGTCTGTCCCTTTCAAGTTTTCTAATTTTCCAATTGTTTTTGGAAAAAAAACCTGAAACTTTTTCTTAATTTGAGTACAATTGGTTATTAGTGGAGCTTTACTTCTTATATTTTTACAAGCCAATTGTAAGGCTTTTATAATTTGTTCATCCTGTATACATTTTTAATGAATATAGTATTTATTTCTTGATGATTATTAAAATTCTATGTCATAATTATGCAAAATGTTTTTCCAAATTTGAGTTTAACTTTTAATCTATTTCTGTACAGGTGTTTTGTATTTTTATGTACTTGGATTAGCACATTTTTTCCTTTTATGACTTTGTATATTATGACATCTTTAGAATACTTTTTCCAGTACATTATGAAAACACAGCACTCATTTATATTTTAAATGCTATACTTAGCTGTCTATTAGTCTCAGTTTTGTTTATTGTTCTCTTTATGTGGTAGATACATATTTTAATTTTTTATCATGAGTTATAGCAGTGTTTTCTGGTTTCTTCTCCTGCTTTTATATTTTGTAAGCAATTTTCCTTGGTAAGTCTCAAGTCACATAACTATTCTACAATATTTTATTCTGTTCTTTATTCTTTTTCATTTACATTTAATATTTACATTCTTTTGAAATTTAATTTTTTTAAATGCTGGAAGATAAAGGAAACTATTTTTCCTTACAATGAATTGTTCCATGAGTATGTATTGAATAATTATGTCTTGTCTTCTTACTGTGATCCATGCTTTCTTGTTCTATGTCTGTTTCTGAGGTCTCAAATTTATTATAATATTCTTGTATTTTGATTGCTTTTGTGCATGTATTGTTTTAAAAATTCATATTAAAATATTATAAACTTTGTGGGGTATATTATCTTTTTTTCTCCAAAATCTTTTTATTCTGAATGCAATTAAAATTTTTTTTCAATTCCCAAAGCATTTTCTTAGGATTTTAATGAAAATTTAGCATGCTTTTTAAATGTTTGAAAGTATAGCCTTTCCATTACCAAAGCAGTTTTTTTGGGGAATGTGGTATTTTTCTCCATTCATATACTTCTTTATTGTGAACTTAATAAAATTCTGTGTTTACTTAGTACAGTTATGCCATATTTCTTGTTTAGAGTTTTTTCTTTTAATTTCATATTGTGAAACCATTATAAATATGCTTTTTTCATCATACCTTATAACTGGTTCATATCTATTATATAGTCTAACTATCTTATAGTCTTCATACTCTTGAAAAATGTGTGTTATATGGTTGAAAACACTAAAAAAAAAAAGAAGTTTTGGAAGAAGTGTAGTTGATATTTTCTGTTTCACCAATAACTAAAATAAAAATTTCATCAAGCAATGGCTGTACTATAACTCTCCTTCCCCCTGCTACAAACATTTATAAACTGAAATCCAAGGTATCTATTACTGAGATTCAGGCAATGATTATACTTCAGTAACTTATATCCTGAATATACTGAGATAACCTGACCAAGGTCCATAATCTTTGATTTGCTGGATAACCATTCAGATTTAGTTGAAAATGCTTTCAGCAGAACATGTTATAAATGACTATAAATAAGTTGATAAAATAAAACCACATGAAACATTATTCAAACAAATAATAACAGACCAATCTGAGAAAAATACGTAAATCCTAATTTTGATTTTAAAAATTGAGCAAAAACTAATACCACATAAAAATAGCCATTCTAATAATACAGAGTCAAAAGTAAAATAATGGCATGTATTTTTCAAACCAATTTAGTAAGAAATTAAGGAAAATAATACTTAAGTCTGGTATGAGTTTGATCATTCAGTCTCTGGGAAAGGACATACGTAAAACATTTCTGGAAAGCAATTTGGCTTCATAAAACAAAAAACCTCAAATAATTTTAGATACTCTGACTCATCAGTAAAACTCTCCCAGCCCTATAAAATCTGTTATTACAATATGTTGAAAAGTTTGTAAAAGATGTAAGGACACTGATATCAGTCACGACATTGTTTAAAATAGAAATGAAAACAAGGAAAAAGTAAATGTCTAAAATTAGGAATATTTATTTCAGATAGATACACATTTATAATGAAATATTCCATACTAGTAATTAATAAAATAAAAGTTAAGTAACTGGAAAAGTTCTTAAACATACTGTCAGGTAAAAAAAGGAAGACAACTATTTATAATTTCAAATGTTAAATCTATGTTAATGCAACACTTTATTTTCTATGTGAACTAAAGCAGACATGGAGATCTACCAAAATGTTAACAATCTCTAGATTTTCAAATTGTGGGAAACTTAGAAATCATCTTGAAATACTCATTTTATATTCAAACATTCTTAAATTTGCATGTATCGATATAATTGTCATTTGCAATAACTGAAATCATGTGAGCATCCTTTACTCAGTTATAACATTTATATTTAACATCATAATAATAATCTTGATTTATATACCACCTGACTATAGATCTTCTCTTATTTTGGAATCTCAAAGTAGTCTGACAAAAACATGGCCTTAATAGCTTCAATCTATCAAAATCTCATCACATAGAAACTCTTAAACCCTTAATGCCCAGTAAAATTCTCATCTATCTGGAATTAACAATAAAGTTGCAGCTCTAGTAATTTTTTTGTCGTAATGGAAAACTTGTACCAAGACTTTATTTTTCCCTTATAAAAATTTAATTTCTTCAGATTCAGCTATTAAAAATGGTACAGAAATTATATCAGGGAAGTAAGCAATTATGTTGAAGATAAGAAAGTAGAATACAGCAATTATGTGACATCATTGCTTCAGACCAGAGTCCCCACACAATTTCTGGATTGAGGTTTCCAAGTAAATTTCACACTCAACGTGATCAGCCTGCATATTCAGGAATTTCTATGGCAGCCTTGCTACCACTCTAAATATCAATATTCTCATCTTTTAAAATGGAGTATTTAATATCTACATCTTAAGTTTTTGTCCCAGATTAAGTTAGTTGATTGCAAAGCACCTCACAAATTACTTCCCTTCCTGTGTTAGTCTTCCACAATTCCTATAACAGAATCTTAGGTATAATAATAGCTTGCTTTTTGGTATTACAGATGGGTGATTAAATACATCCTTTACCTTAGATACTGGCCATACTTTATGTGTTAATTGATTATTAGAGACACATTGAGTAACTTAATATTTATCAGCTTTCTTCCTGAAATTCTTCTTTTGAAAGAACTTTCTTTCAACAAAAATCATGGAAAACATTTTTGACGTGTTATTTTTGATGTCTTGTGTTCCTGTCAATTTTGGAAAGTAAGATATAAGAAAAACATAGTTCATATGGGGATTGACTACATTCCCTTGATGTGGCATTTCTAGAGAAAAATGAAATACTCTTCTGTGCATATTGTTTTTTATCATTTAAATTTTTTTTTAATTTACAATGTTGTATTAGTTTCTGGTGTACAGAATAGTGATTCAGTTATACATATATAGTCTTTTTCATATTCTTTTTCACTACAGGTTACTACAAACCATGGAATATGTAGGATCTTGTTGTTTATCTAGTCTATACATAGTAGTTTGTATCAGCCAATCCCAAGCTCCCAATTTATCTTTCTCTTCCCTCTTCCCTCCCTGATAACTATAAGTTTGTTTTCTACGTCTACGAGTCTCTTTCTGTTTTGTAAATGAGTTCATTTGCATTATTTTTTAGATTCACATATAAATAATGTCATATGATATTTGTCTCTGCCTGACTTACTTCACTTAGTATGATAATACCTAGGTCCCCATGTTGCTGCAAATGACATTATTGCATTCCTTTTTATGGTTGAGTAGTATTTCATTATATATCCTTCAAGCATGCAGAAATCCAGAGCAAGGTGTGTTAGGGTAACAAATAGGGAGAATGGGGTACGTCTTAGGAGACCGGGTGATTTTACCCTGTGCTTGTGTTACTGGCAGCCTCACGGCTGTAACTAAGGCTACTTAGTACAGCTCACGACTTTGGGGACTGATCTCTGCACAATGATCCGACACAGAAGTGAGAGATGCAGAAAAAAAATGGTGACATAGATGAAATGGTGCAGACAAAGGTACTTTGGAAGCGAGATGATAAAATTCACTAAAAATCAAGGATCATTACAAATTCATACACTTAGCTATCTACAAAAGAACATGATTTTTCAAGGAAATCATGTACATCTTCTAAAAGATCATTCTTAAGACAATCTAGGTTAGGATGACAACTGTGAAAGCATGGCATGACATCACAGTTCCTGAAGGCTTTTTTTTTTTTTTTTTTTTGCCAAATAGTAATGCTAGTTGGGCTCATGAAGCTTTAAATTTTGACATATTCTTGTACTTCTTGATGATAATGGATCCATCAGCTGTATTTTCTCCCTAAATCCAAATTTTAATTATATGGAAGGTATGTTGAAGCAAGTAGCCCTCTTTCTGATATTTTTACATCTGAAAAACTGCCTTAGCATCTACAGCAGGAGCATTGGCCACCATCACCTCCACGATGGAGCAGATACAAATAGCTTATAAACAGAGTCACTGTTTGTGACTGAATACTAATGTTTAGACAGCAAGCAGTATGGTCACATTGAACTTTCTAATTTCTTTTAAAGTGTCATTTAAATACATTCTTTATACATGAGAATTGCATTGCATTTGTTCTGAGCAATACAATAGTCCATGCAATACTCCATCTACAAATAGAATGTGTATGATTACTCGGGATAGTTTTTTGTTTTTTTCTTTCAAGTAAAAATTAATACCTTCAAACAAGGGATGAAATCATCAAAAATGGATGGAGGGGAGGATCAAAAAATAGAGGACTATCACAATTTCTAGATTTCAACTTATAGTTTTTATGTCAAATATTCAAATAGCATGCAAATTTTTCCCAATACATTCTAACCTCAATTGCTACTAGTAAAAATTCTTCATGTCAACATGTCATTTTAAAGACACAGAATAGGAAAGAAAATAATAGTATAGCCAGAGTGATAGACATTTCTTGCCAAAATATGAATAATTCCAACTCTTTCATACAGCTTTCAGCTCTATTGGAGTGTGAGGCTTATTCAGTTTTGTTGTTTTGTGCTTGCTATGTATTTTATATAGTATTGTCAGTTAAGTAGGTTAAATAAATTCAACTCCCCATACCTTGAAGCCTGAGTAAAAAGCATTTTAAAAAATTCAGTTGGAAAGAACAAAGTCTCCTTAGTCAGTCAAGAGCTATGTCTTTTGAGGAAGTGCTTTTCTAAACTTAAGAAACAGTGTGGTAATCATGCCTACCATTTAGTTTGAAATCTTGTTGGGAATGAATGTATTCATATAAAGATATTGCAAATTTTATTCTTCACAAATTGACTGACATTTACTTAAAGTCACTTGGAAGTAAATAAAACTGCTTACTTTCTAGCTTCTCATTTTACTCCACTTCTATATAGCAATGACTTTTTATATTTATTTTCAGGATTAATTCTAATTTTATACTGCACACACTTGCTCTTTTTTTTCCTGCTCAACAGACCTCTGTGTTTCTATTTGAAACACCAACAAGGTAAAATCAAAATCAAATTTAATTTCATATTCTTTATATTTTCAGCATTTAGAAAGATTTTTTAAATAGATTTTATGATTTACTCTCTTAGCAACATGAATTTCATATAAAACAAAGAGTGCTATTAATTACATTTATCATGTTATACATTATACTTTAATATTTACTTGTCTTATAACTAAAAGTTTGTACCTTTTGACTGTCTTCATTCAATTCCCCCTTCCTCCACCCCCTGCCTCTGATAATCACAAATCTGATCTCTTTTTCTATGTTTCTTTCCTTCTTTCTTTCTTTTGGAAGTATAATTGACCTACAACACTATGTTAATTTCTGGTATGCAATATAGTGATTCGATATTTCTATACATTTCAAAATGATCACCATTCACCACAATAATTCTAGTTACTATCTGTCACCATACAAAGATATTACACTGTTATTGGCTACATTCCCCGTACTCATCTATTTTGTACTAGAAGTTTCTACCTCTTAATCTCCCTCACCAATTTCGCTCATCTGCCTACCAACCTTCTTGTTGGCAACCACCTGCTTACTCCCTGTGTCATCTATGACTATTTCTGCTGTGTTATGTTTGTTCATTTGTTTTGTTTTTTTAAATCCACATAAATGTGAACTCATATAGTACCTGTCTTTTTCTATTGGACTTATTAAATTAACATAAATCTTCTAGGCTCACCCTTCTGTTGAAAATGGCAAGATTTCATTCATTTTATGGCTGAGTAATATTCCATTGTGTATGTATATGTGTGTGTGTGTGTATATATATATATATATATTCACCAAATCTTCTTATCCATTAATATACTAATAGGCAGTCAGGTGGATTCTATGGCTTGGCTATTGTAAATAATTGTGCAACAAACAAGGGATGCATGTATCTTTTTGAATTAGAGTTTTCATTTTCTTCAGATAAATACTCAAGAGTGGAATTGCTAGATCATATGACAGTTCTATTTTTAATTTTTGAGGAATATCTATCCTATTTTCCATAGTGGTTGCACCAATTACATTCCCACCAACAGTGTATGAGGGTTTCCTTTTAACCACATCCTTGCCAACATTTGTTATTTTTGTCTTTTTGATAATAATTCTGATAGGTGTGAGATGATAGTGCATTCTTTTTTTTGGGGGGAGGAAAATATTTGCAAATCATATATTTACTAAGGGTCTGATATCCAGAATATATATATTTAAAAAACCTTACTACTCAACAATAAAAAGATAAACAACCAAATTAAAAAGAAGCAAAATATTTGAATAGACATTTCTCTAAAGAAGTTATATAGATGGTCAATAGCACATGAAAAGGTGCTGACATCTTTAGTCATTAGGAAAATGCAAAAGAAAACCATTATGAAATATCACTTTATGCTCATAGGATAGATAAAATTAAAAAGGATAATATGAAGTGTTGAAAAGATGTGAGAAAGTTGGAGCTCTTAGACGTGGCTGGATGGAATGCAAAGTGATGAAGCCCCCTTTTTAACGCGTTTGTAGTTCTTCAAGATGTTCAACATAGAGTGACCATATGGCTCAGCAATTTCAATCCTGGGCATACACTCAAGATAAATGAAAACACACAGCTATATTTGTACATACAGAAACTTGTGCTTGACTATTCATAGCAGCACTACTCACAAAAGCCAAAATGCAGAAAAAACCCAAATGTCCATCACCAGATGAATGGGGAAGTAAAATGTATATCCATACAATGGAATTATTGGCAGCAAAAAGGAATAAAGTACCAATATCTGTTATGACACAGATGAACCTTAAAAACATTATGTTGAGTGAAGAAATCTGTCATAATAGCCCATGTATTATTCTATTTATATGAAACATCCAGGCAAGCCAATACACAGAGTGCTTGCCAGAGACTGAAAGGAGGGAAAAATGGGAAGTGATTGCTATGAGTGTTAGATTTCTTTTCATGGTGATGAAAATGTTCTAAAATGAAGTACTAATGACAATTGTACAACTCTGTGGATATCTTAAAAACCACTGAATTATATGCTTTAGAAGGGTGAATTTTATGTATTTATTATACCTCAATAAACCTGTTATTAAAAAATTCAGTGTGCCATTTGCTTCCTTCTGGGACCCTGACTGCTGAAGTTTGAAATAATAGATACCTCAGCCCACTTTATTTTAAAATCAGTTTCACCCACAGGAGTTGGTCCTGAACGTGACATCATATCATCATGAAAGAAAAAAGGTGTAAGGGTAAACTCTAACTTCTCAACTGTGCTATACAAGACACAGTTTAATTTATTAATTTAGAATTTGTTAAAAATATTTTTAATTTTGTATTGAAATATAGTTGATTTACATATTATGTTAGTTTCAAGTGTACAACATAGTGATTCAATATTTTTAATATATTATACTCTGTTTAAATTTATTGCAAAATATGACTACACTTTCTTATGCTGTACAGTATATCCTTGTTGCTTATTTTTTAATTTCAGAGCTATTTATTCATTTACTTATTTTTAGTTGAAGTATAGTCAGTTTACAATGCTGTGTCAATCACTTTCTGATCTTGATTTGAATTCCCTGATGTTCCCTGATATTGAGCATCTTTTCATGCCTGTTGGCCATGTAGATACCATCTTTACAAAAATGTCTATTCAGATCCTCTGCCCACTTTTTCATTGGGTTATTTGTTCTCTGGATGTTGAGTTGTATGTGTACTTTTTTCTGTTTTGAATAGTAACCCATTATCATTATAATGTAATATTAACTCTTATATTGTTTGCAAATATTCTTTCCCATTTAGTAGTTGCCTTCTTGTCTTGCTGATAGCTTCCTTCACTGTGCAAAAGCTTTTTAGTTTGATGTAGTCCTATTAGTTTATTTTTATTTTTGTTGCCCTTACCTAAGGAGACAATTCTAAAAAAAAATATTGAGATTGATATCAATATCAAGAGTGTACTGCCTATGTTTTCTTCTAAAGCTTTTCTTCTAGAAGGGCCATCTTGCCCACCCCCCACCCTCCCATTTTCATACTCTTGAAATAAATTTTTTCATGATTCTGAAAATTAATCCTAGTAAAAAGTAAATTTAGTTATATGTGTATCAGTCTTATTTGAAACATTATAGAAGGTCCATCAAATATATCACAGTTTCCTCAATTCATGTGAACTTATTTCTAAGAACTTCTTTTATTCTGATCTCAGTTCTATTGGAATACAATGATGTTTACTGGGAAAAATGTTAATATTGAGTCCATCAATGTATAAACTACATAATTCAATGGAAGTGAAATATAATCCTAATGCATAAACTTCTCATGGATACAGTATTTACAATATTAGCTTTAAAAAGTTAAAAGTTGTTTCACTCATCTCTCCTCTGTTTCCTTAAAAGAACATTTTACTGTAAGCAAATGCAAGGGTAGTATCCAAAATATATGCTTAATTGAGATTCCCAGTATCCTTAGTTTGTCCAAGAAAACCATTTCACAATACATCTCTGTGGTGGTCAGAATAGTGGCCTCCAAATATGTTTGCCTATTCATCCTCAGAACCTGTGAATACATATGAATATATATGGCAAGAAGATTCGAGGTTGCAGATAAAATTTAAGGTCCAATCAGATGACCTTAAAAGAAAGGTATTATCCTGGATTATCTGGGTATGTCAGTGTAATCACAGGGTTCCTTAAAAGTGGGAGAAGGAGTCAGAAGAGGCAGTCAGAGCGATGCCATGTGTGAACTTAACCCACCATCCCTGGCTTTAAGAATAAAGGAAGAAGACCAAGTATCAAAGAATTTGAATGGCCTCTAGAAATTCGAAAGATGAAGAAAGTGGATTTTCTCTAAGAGCCTCCAGAAAAATGCAGCCCTGCCAACATTTTGATTAGCCTATTGATGCTCTTTTCTTACTTCCGATCTATAGGACAGTAAGATAATAAATTTGTGTTTGTTTTAAATCACTAAATTTGTGACAATTTGCAACAGCAACCATAGAAAACCAATAGTTTCTGTGTTGCAACTGTCTTAATTATGCAGTCAGTAAAATTTTCAAAATTTTATTTGTAATGCACATCTCCTAGAAAGTTGTTAGAATAATAGACAGCATCTGCCTAGGGAAAAGGTGAAAAAAATTAATGTATACCCATGTTTACTAATTAATTAACTTCTATTTTGTAAGCCATAGAAATCACAATTCTCAGATCATTATATCAGTAGAAAAAGAATGCTTCTGGATTCTTATAATCTCTATTTAGATTTAGGGTCCTGCAGTACACTGTGACTTCATTTAGACTATTTGTGAACTTAACATACGTTATTTAATAAAACTGAATGGTTGTTAGCATGTTATAACAGTAGAATATGAAAAGAATAAGCAGCTTAACAGCCCAACTCTTTTTTGTAGGAGAGAATATGATATATATGGTTTAATATATTTTATAATATTAATTATAATAATTTATAATATATTTGGAACTGGAGTTGAAATATACAAATCTAAATAATTGTCACAATAAGAAATATTCCTGATTCAAGATAGGCTTGACCTTTGTAAGTCAAACTGGAATACTGTTAACTATTTTGAACAAAAATTTTATACTTCTTGGCTGTCAATTCACAGATGTATGTCACTCGCTCCTCTCCTTTGTCAGAAGAAATGAGTGGCCACAGCAGGTGCCTCGCTCTACAGAACATACTCATAAGATTCTCAACATCAGTGCTACTGAATGTTTCCCTGCAGCCACAGTTTGATATTAATGAAAAAGATTAGCTCATTAAAGCACATAAGAGTGTAAAATAAAGCAAACTCAGCACAAATAAAATTCATTAATTATGTCTAAGCTATTGAACCTTTTCTTTTATGTTAAAGAAGCTTAAAAATGACAGGTGCGTATACTAGAAATGACGGAGTGCCTACTTACAGCTGGTTATGCTCCTTCCTGTATCACAGTTGGTTTGTTATCATTATCTAATGTTTGTAAAGTGCTCTGAAGTCGAAATCACTCCCTAGGTGCTGAGTCGGACCAATATGCCTGAATAAATCCGATGATGAAAAACATGTGGTATCATTTCCATACCTCTTCAAAAGAAATTGAATGTTTACCATTAAAGAAAACAAAACAAAGCAAAACAAGCAAACAAACAAAATGAAAAAAAAAAAAAAGTTAAAAGTAAGTTGTGGACCAATTTAGAATGAAACAGAACCCTGTTCTCCCTCCGTTCAGGCCAGAGACAGAAGATCCTGTTGTGCTGGAACACAAGGACCAGACACACTGGGACACCTGCCGGCAGAGGCCACAGTTCCTGCAGCCAAGAGACACTGGTGAATGGGACAGCTGTGGGCACTTGGGGTTTCATATAAAGACAGTTCACGGTATCTTTGCATGAAAGTGATGACTAGCGACCACGCCAGTGTCGTTCTGATGTGGTGGCAAGTTTACTTGAGGGCATCTTACCAAATGTGAATGTGATGGTGAATAAGGTTCTGCCTATGGTAACAAAAGAACTGTGTGGGGGACGTCTATGTATAGATGGATTGCACTATTGGTGCCAACCTTGGCTAGATAATATTCTTTAGTGTGTTGCAGGATCTTTGACCAAAGTTCCAGCTTAGGAGAAGATGGCAGATGGATCTGGAAGGATCATTTGTACATAATATAAATCAGGGACCATAATATCCAAAACAGTAGAAAAGATGGGAATGAAACTAAATGAGATGAGTAATAATCTACTAAACATAGTGGCCTTTATTCTATAGCTACCTGTATTTATTAGGACCTATGATGACTTTTGTTGCCATTATATACTTACACATTTGTGAGTCTCTCTCTATGTATATATATATATATATACAAATATATAATATACAATATATAATTATATGTTACATTACATGTAAAGTATATATTCAATATAATCTAGGCTATATGCATTATTATATTATTATTCATTATCGTCATGCATACTTCCTTTGGTTTTAAAAATAAGTTAAAATTAAAACATTTTCATGGGCTTTTAAAATTATCGTGGGTGAGCCTTAGGCTCTGTGCTTACTGTGTCTGATAGAAAAGTTGTCCCTGGTGCTTATAACAATGTTAACATCAACAATTCTGTGTTCATTCAGATTTTCCCAATTCTATATTTCAAATTAACCTTGGTAAGAATATAGGCAAACGGATTAATTAAAATTCATAGTGTAAATAGGCTCAGAATAAATTATTTATGTATATGTGATGAAGCACTAAAATACTTATTAAAGTTATCAAACCTGCTTCCCTCTTTTTATCCAGTGTTCAAAAATATATTGAGAATAACAATGTGTATTTTATGAAAATATTCTACAATCTGCATGTATCATCTCTCAAGCAAGTAAGTGACGTTGGAAATGACTACATTAGTCAAGACGAGGTGTGCACAACATATATGGGCAAAATATTACTCACAGAAAACCTCTAAAAGGTCCCACATCACTAGGAGCTAAAAGGATGGGAAATGACAGCTCATATGTGATCTGAAGCATAATTACAGTGATGGAAATAACTTGGGAACGTTGAACTCATTACATTTCTGCTTTAGTAAAATTCTTTATCAACGGGATATGCTATAGGTAAGTTAGTTAAGCCAGAAACCCCTGGAATCTAGTCTTTATTCTGAGACAAAACAATATACTTAGTATTTTTCTCTAGACAAAATGTTCATTTAAAAAGATCTGTAGTTTTGGATTCTTACAATTCAGCCTGACTTTTTCTGAATTAAAATGAAAATGTGAATTTCTGTTAAATGTATATGTTTAAGTTTGACAAAATAACACTTACTTTCTAGGAAAATTTTAAAATGTGATAAGCATATCAAAAAGGTCAAATACCGTTTGATATAATAAATACTGGTTTTGTTGTGGTGAGAGTACACAAAATGAGATGGGTATTTTAGATCACAGTAACCTCCGCTTCTACAAACAGATAAGTAACTATTATTTGATTTTCAGCATACTGTCTTTCTTTCAAGGAGTTTAAGGAAATGTATTCACATATAACCTATGTAAAATAGGAACAATTTATGTTCTTTCAACTGTGAACCCCAATCACCATAGGCATTTGCAAGTTTACATGAGATGGAAAACAATTTCAAGGCAATCAACTAAACCACAATGAAAATTACACACGCATCACAGCACTGGGAGAGGGATAAAAATGTGACTTGCCAAAAGAGAATCACTCTGTACATCACTCTGGCTGACTGGTGCTGGGGCCCTGAACCACACAGATCTGTCTGTAGGCAAATGACAGTGTAGATTGATTTGATAATTCAGCCTTCAATAGGAAATGCATGTGTCCAGGGATGCAGTGCTATAAAGAAAGGTTCTGAGTCTGGGAAATAGGTCACCTGCATGCTGCTTTGTGCCAGATCATAACTGCTAACTTGACATAATTTGGCCTGTTTTCAACAGTTGATTTAATAGTAACAGAAATTATATTCTTGTGTATCTTTTTTTCCCAAATGTAGAAGAAACATCTACCATAGCAAACACTATGTAAATATTATGTAAATGGAGCACAGATGTGGGAGCATTAATCCTGCCCAAGAATGTCAGTAAAGGATGAAGCATCTGAGCTGTAACTTGAAGTGAAAATAGGAGTTTCTAAGGAAGGCAAAGCAGAGGGATGGTAAACTGAGTAACAGGAACAAAGTATGAACAAAAGCAAGTGAAAGTGAAAATAAACTGACTTCTGCATTATAGATAGTCATTGGAAAGGCAAAAATGTTGCATGAAAAAGTATGTGGAGATGAGATTGAAGCATTAAGTAGGCTAGCTTGTGAAACATATTTGGATTGTGGATAATAAAAATGATATGGAAATAATACAATCATATTTGGGTTTTACAAAGGAAACTTTGTTTCTCCATTTACAATGCAATAAAGTAGAGGAAAAGGCAAGATTTCAAAAAGAGTTGAATGAAATGTCTTAAGACTGTAACAGTAAACACCATGGACTGAGTATTTGTTCCCCACCAAAACAAATTCATATATTGAAATCCTAACACCCAAGGCCTTTGTGAAGTGATTAGACCATGACGGTGGATTTCTCAAAAATGGAATTAGTGCCATTATAATAGGGGTCCCCAGGGAGATGCACAGCCCTTCCTTCCCACGAGGAAACAGCCAGAAGGCAGTATGAACCCGAAAGCAGGCTCTTGCAGACACTGAATCTGCTGGCACCTTGATCTTGAACTTCCTAGTCCCTAGAATCGTGAAAAATAAATATCTGTTATTTATGAGCCACTCAGTCCATGGTATTTTGTTATAACAGCCCAAATGGACTAAGGCAGAGAGACTGAACAGAACAGGACAGAATTGCTAGAAAGTCCACAAAACTAGAACGACCACAATAACGTGATTTCTTTTTATGAATGTTTTAGGTGAAGGAGAGAGAAGTATCCAAGATGATTCTGAGTCTCTCCTCTTGTGTGGCTGAGTGAATAGTGGTGTTTCTTAACTGAAGAAGGAAAGTCAGTTTGATGAGGGGTTAGTGGTATTGCAGGGAGAATTCAATATTTGGAAAACCAGTAAGCAGATAGGAACACGGCAGGTTAATAAGGAGTAAAATCAAAGGTTACGTCAGATAACTGAACGTCATTAGCAAATCCCAGGAAGTGACAATTGCTGGACTCAAAGAAGTCACTGTGAATATACTAAATTGAGAAGGGACCCAAGCATAAACTCTGGGCAGCCTGGAGTTTCTAGGGATGGGCAGAGGAAGCTGGAGTGAACCAAAGAGAAGGGCTTGTCAGAGACACCAGGGAGAAAAGACAAGGCCAGCCAAGAGGAGAGGGGATGAAAACAGAAAGAGCTAGGAACTGACCACAGAGTAAAGCTCCTGTGAGTAAATTTACTAGATTTATTTTTCTTTTCTCATTTTAATATATTTTCATTTGAGAATGTCCATTTATCCCTGTATTCTTGCTTTTGCTATAACTCCATGCGTATTTTTCAAAATCCTGAAAAAGTCAATCTCCTTTCTATTCTTATTGCATGTAAAATAAAACTCCAATAGTAATAAAATCAATGAAACCACATAAAAGAAAAATAAAATAGAACTCTAAATAGAATAGAATAAAAACACCTATAATTTATTTTTTATGATACTGAGAAAAAATATATATATCCCAAAGGCTTCATTTCATAATTTTAATGTTCAAATGATACTTTTTAACCTTCTCTGGGGTTTCCACATATAAGTTAGACATTAAAATATAGTGATGGTTTATTTGGAGAGTAGTATTATATGTAGGGTAATTCAGTCATTTCTACATATTTATTGATCAGGGATGGTTTACTATAAAAGAAAAAAGGCAACCTGAACCTAGAGAAAATTCTCCATTTACTGGGAATCGGCTAATTATAGTACATGACTAGGTGGTCTATTGCTAAGAGCATTACACGTAAATATCTGGAGTTTTCTGGAAAGGAAAAAAATACTGCAATAGGCTACAGGGAGGAAAACTTTATGTAACATGTAAATTTGAAGGCGTTGAATTTTTGTGTTTGTCTGTTGAAATAGACTAAGCTAAAGAAATGGAGTAAATGATTATGTTGGTTAGATTCCTAACTTTTAAATAACTGATTGATGCTGTTCCCAGGCCCTGGGTGAGTAATTAGCGATCCTTCTGCAGTGAGAAACAAACAAAAAAAATATGACTACGTAATCATGAATTTGTGTAACTTCCCATGGTGCAGATAAATGATTTATAACATCCCAGAAAAGTAGGACTTAAAAGTAAAACATGAACCCCAATAGGTTGGGGGTATTTACAAATAAGATAATGATCCACAATTCTGTTTGTTATTTCAGTGCTTCACTGGAGGGTATAAGGGCTTCTGAAATGGCGTCTTGCCTTTTTTTCCATAGGCACCTGGTTTAATGTCAGATTGCATTTTCATCTGTAAAATAGGAATGATAATTTTGATATTTTCACAAGACTTTTGTAGGAAATAAATCAGAGTAACATAAAAGCTGTCATAAACAGCAAAGCACAATAGCTAGAGAGTTTTTTAATGTTTACTTCCTTTGTTCCAGATATTATTTGACTCCCAGTAAATAGAGCTAAGCTTAATACTCAGAAGCATCTCAAAATTTCACTGTGTCTTAAAAAGGTGGAATATATGAAACTGAAACAGACACTGGTACTTCCTCTATTATTTACGTTTTGTTCATACCATCCCTCTCCCCTTCTGCATAACAGCCACCACCCCACCTCAACCCCGCTGCTTTTCTAATACAAGAGAAAGGTACAGGTGAGCACAGAAAAATTCTCATTTATTTTATATCCATAAGTCCTCAGCTTAATTTTCTGGCCCAATTCAATGCTATGTATTCATTCATCCAAGATATTAATCTACTTAATTTCCATTAAATGTCAGGCACTATTATTGGCACTGGGGATGCAACAGTGATTGGATAGGAACAGTTCCAAATCCTAATGGAGTATACATGCTAGTGGGGATACCAGGGAATCCCCAAAGCACAATGTATGCTACATCCTGGTCAGGTATGTGCAAGGAAGTGTTCAGAGGTTCACAGACACTTGGTCAGGGATCACCTCTCTGGGGATGTAGTAACTTGAGCAGAGACCCGAAAAAAGCTGAAGGAAGTAGCCATTTGAAGATGTAGGGAAACTGCATCCCAGACAGAGGGACCAGTATATGCAACACCCCTCAGGCATGAAATGGAGTGTTTAATTTGAGGAAAAGCAAGAAAGTCCGTAAGATCTGAGTAAGACGAGCAGAAGAATGGTAGAAGAGAAGTGAGTGAGGAACGTGGACCATTGTGGACCTTAGTATAGATGTTGAATTTGAGAGACCAAATGCTAAATGAATAGAAGGAAGAAAGAAAGTAATGGCTGCTGAGAAGAAAAATCAAATTGAGTAAGAGGGGTTACCAAACAATAAATGTCCCCAACATGAGACCATAAACAGAAGCATGGGCTTGAATTCTTAAACTGTGTAAGTGCTTTAGAACTGACAAATCACATAATTGCATGCATAATCTCTTGCCTGGTCTCATGATAGATTCATCAATACATAGTTTCAGTCTGGGTCTTTGTGGAACAGCGTGTTTGGACTGATTATATGCAAACCTACCCAATGGAATCCAATTTGTCTCTTCTCCTTTTGGGATTTGAAATAATGAGAGAATACAGGGAAGCCTGCATAGTCACTAAATTATCTCCCTACTTACCTTTGTCGACATAATCATATCTGGTGTAACTGGTCCTGTTTAATAATCCCATTTAATAATTCCACTTAAAATCTTGAGGATAATTTTCAAATAGTATAAAATAAAGAGAAACTGCATTACTAAGCACACTGGAGGATACGCTCACATTATAAAATCAATTGGCATGATCTCAAATGCAGGGACATGGGAAGGAGGAGGCAGCTTTGTAAGTGTATGGCCACAAAGAGAAAATAAATGACTGTTTGATAGAAGAAAACACATGAGAGGAAGCAAGAATAAAAAGATAACAGTGGATACAGATTTAAATGTAACTCTGACAGTTGTGAAAATGAAAAATGAGTCATAGCATGAAGAATATAGATTTTGCCAGATAATATTCTAACATATTTCAAAGAGCTTTTGAATTTATCAAGGGAAGGCTTTAAGTATAAATTTTTGAAAGAAATAGTTTGTTCTTCTGGATCACAATGGTATCTAGCCCTCCATGTAGTCTCTCCCATGTTCTACTAATTTGCCTATAAAGGCAAAAACACATACACACGTACAACAAAGGATACAGAGTGCCTGGAACCTGAGAGATAACTATATTAATCAGTGTCTGGTTAGAAATACAGAAACGACATTAGGTAATTCTAAGTGAATTTAACTTGGGGAACTGACTGCACAGATAGTAGAGGGATCAATGAATAATAATGGAACTTAATACCTTCAAGAATATTCCTTTTCCTAAGGATGGGGAACCAGGAGTGATTAAGAATCTCAAAGCATAAGAGTAAGTAGTCAGACCCCCCGGGAGATGGCGTGTGTAGCTACTGCTGTTACCTTCAAATACTCTTCCTATTTTCAGATACAAATAGGAAGGCAGGTGGTAAAGAAATCTGAAAAATGCAGTTTGCAGAGCCCCAAAACTACTATTCCAGAGAAATGTCTAGAAAGCTGACTTTTTATCGGAGAAGTAACAGATAAAAAATTGGAAAATAATCTATTGGCATAACCTAAGAACAAAATTGTTTTTGTTTAAGGGAACAAAATTGTTAGAAACTGTAGGTTTTAATTTATGAATAAGAACAATAAAATATATGTCCTGTCTGTCCCAGTATGCCTAGTTACAAGACATTTATAGACAGACAAGACTATCTTTATACATTTTATAACTTTAATTCTCACCAAAATGTTCTTACATTTAACCATATCCATCTAGGTATGTAAAATACCAGGGATCAGAGGGACAGGAAAAAAAGAGTATGGTTTGCTGTTAAGAACTGTGTCCTGGAAAACACAGACATGAATGTCTGTTAGAAAAGCAGACAAGAATAGCCTCAATAGCAATTCAAACTCAAGGTTGTGATCATTTTTTTCTGTTGTTTCTAAATTTAATTTTATTGAGTTATAGTCAGTTTAAAATGCTGTGTCAATTTCCAGTGTAGAGCTCAATTTTTCAGTTACATAGGAACATTACATACATTCATTGTCACATACTTTTTCACCATGAGCTACCACAAGATCTTGTATACATTTCCCTGTGCTATACAGTATAATCTTGTCTATCTATTCTGCACATGCCTGTCAGTATCTACAATTTTTGAACTCCCAGTCTGTCCCTTCCCACCCTCTTCCCCCCTGGCAACCACAAGTTTGTATTCTATGTCTATGAGTCAGTTTCTGTTTTGTATTTATGTTCATTTGTCTTTTTCCTTTCTCTCTCTTTTTTATTTTTTTATTTTAATCAAAAAATTTTTTTATTAGATTCCACATATGAGCTCTCTCATATGCTTTTTTTCTTTCTCTTTCTGGCTTACTTCTTGTGTGACACAAAACCATAGAGCCTGGAAGAAGATAGGTCCTGCTCCATATACTGGAACTACACTTAGGTGAATGCTTGGCTTGCCAGAAACCCGGACTAGGAGCACAGAATGTTCATTCACCCTCTCATCTGCATGACAAGAGGCCCAGTCATCACTCAGTGAAAACTCAGAGTAGGTTAAAATATCATCCACAAGTGCAGTCTTTGGCTAAAGTCAAGCCATAATGGATCCTGGTGCCTAATTTATGGACAAGTAGTAAATCAAACACCATGTTTATTAAGAAGCAAGGAAAAGGTAACCTGGTCATGATGACTCACAGAGGGAAAATTTTCCATGACAGATGAAGAATAAAAATATCAACAAACATTTGGGATGAAACATGCAAAGAGAGAAAGGTTGCAGATGAAGTTATATTATAATGCCATTAAAATGGAGATGGGCTATTTTAAGAAGCATGTGGATAATTTGAGCAGTATAAGATTCAGCTTAAATGGTGTGTGACAGGACGACAATTGGAAAAGAAAGAACGTTGGTGTAGAAGGCAAGAATCACAGGTGTTTTTCAGGAATAAGCACAAATAATTGACAGGAAAGAAATGTTTAAATAACACTTTTCTTTAAGAAGAAAATAGAAGGCCCCAGGGGTCTATATAATCCAATTCAAATTTTTATTTACAGCTAAAGAAATCTTGGAACCTTTTGGCCTACTCTTTTTGTATTTTATGAACTTTCTTATGGAATCGTCCCTGATCACATTTGACTATTTAAATTTTAAGTAACTATAATTAAATAAAGTTAAAAGTTCACTTCTTCAGTCTGGGTAGCCAAGACTGCTCCAAGTGCTCAATAATCACCTGTGGGTAGTGAGCACTGAATTGTACAGCATAGATGCAGAGCAATGCCAAAAGTTCTATTTGCCAGTGTTGTTCCAGAAAATCACTGTTAGGTAATCTAAGATAGAATTACATATCAAGCATTGTTTTATGTATGTGTATGTGTATATATACACATGTGTACATATGTATGTGTATGTGTGTATACATATATATATATACTATATATATATATATATATAGTAAAATGCTCACAATTCTTAAACTAGGGATAAGAGGCCAAGATATGTTTAATATTTTAGCTTATATTTCCATATTTATGTCTAAGACTATACAGCCAATTATTGTGAGATTTGTATAAAATGAGTGAGTAAAACAATTTTATACAAATGGAGTGTGTGTATCTCTTCACATATATCCATACACTGAAAGGTCATAATATGCGAATATCACTCATAAATGCATATTTTCCTAGTAGCAATGTAAACATTGTATCACAAAATATTAATTTGCATTAATGTATAAAAATGCTGCAAAAGAATTGTATAAACTGTATTACCACTATATAAAATCAATATAGACAAATGTATTAAACATATCAAAGAGATAGGTCAATATAAATAACACTGTGTGAGTTTCAAACACTGTAATATTAATATGACTTTGTTACAGTGGTGAAGGCACTCTTTCATATTAGATTATTTTGAGTGAAAAACAAGGCATAGTTTTAGAAGTGAAATAAGTACATGGTATGAACCTGCTTTATAAAATTCAACATAGATAAATAATCAAAACCTTTAAAACTATTACATGATCAGTACTCAATAATACCTAGTGTATAGATAAAACAAAAACATATTCTCTTAAACTGTAATACTTTTTGGCTCTAAAATAATCTATAATCCTAACATGTATATTAATTATGAATATCAAATGTATTTTTGAGAATTTATTTTTGGTGACATTTTTACAGCCTATATATTCTGGCAAGTAAGGATCAAGATCATTTTCTAATTTGTCTAAGATGAAACATATGTATCTCAAAATTAGTGAAATCCTTATCTGAATAAAAGTTACATTTACATGTGAATGGCTGGATCACATTAATCAGTCAATCAACCAATCAGTCTAGAATTTATTGAGCAAATGACCCTCAGCAATGATGCTTACTACTTATGGTCCATTAAGCAGGACCAGGTGAGGAAGGCAATCAAAATGTCTTAATATTGCATCTAATTAGAAGAATGCTGAATGATCTTGGGTCCATCTTCAGCAATATATTAAGCTCCTGGGAAATAAATAAATCTTATGGGATTGTCGGCTAGAATCCAACTTAGATGTTTCATTAGAAGCAGACCACTTAATTTACTGATTGTTTTTATGTGTATAAATTTAAGACTGTATCAATTGTAAACAATTATTCAAATCTAATATCTATGCTTATTTCATTCCATGAAGACAGGGATATTATAGATAGCAAAGCCTCTTTCAAAGAAAAGTGGTACATCTAAAATGCTGAAAATTGTATCATCACTTTTAGCAATGCATTAAATCTTTCAGTGTAAAAATTGCCAAGCATAATATGAGAGTGTATATATATGTGTGTGTGTGTGTGTGTGTGTGTGTGTGTGTGTGTGTGTGTGTGTGTCCTTCATGTATTTAAAATCATGAATTAATACTAAGGGAATTATTTTTAAAATATCAATTTGCCACATCCTCCTCTAGTTGCTCACTTCTAGTGGTGATCAAAGCAGACCTGGGACCAGGTGATGTAATGGACTACAGCAGAAGCAAAGGAAGGGAGCTCCTTTAATAAGGACAGTCCTAGAAGGCATTTCTGAGGTGATAGTTCTGTTAACATGTAAGTAACTGATGAGCAAGAAAAGTCATGGAAATGGTCACGTGAAAAGCCTTCTAGGTCAGAAGAATGAGGAAGGCAAAAAATCTTCATGTCCAAGGGAGTGAAGGGCAGACAGAGAAACAGACCAGAGCTGGGAAGGTAAGCCAAGGGAAGAACACATAGACTTTCCTGGGCCGTGAGCTGTCATCTAGATGCCTTTCTAAGGATGCTGAGATAGCACTAGATTAATAACATTATCTGATTTAAATGTATTCCAAACCTACTCTGACTCCTATGTGAAGGATGGATAGTAGGGGAAAGACTGAAAACATGGAGATTAACTATGAGATATTTTTCATTGTCTCAGTTGAGAGATGTTAGTAACCTCAACAGTGGAAGGGACAGCTAAATTGGAGACTAAAGAAGAACATGGGCATAAAGTTTAAAGTAGAATAAGCTGGGTTTGCTGGGTTTGTGTGTAGAGTGGAGTGAGTGGACAGCATCAAAGAAATTCCTTTATTTTTTCCTTCAGTTTTTGGGTGGAATCAATATAAACTTACTATCAGAAGGGACATGAACAGAAGTAGGTATAAAGGATAGTGGTGGCATATTTGTGACATCGAGTGTCTAACTGATCTGATAAACTTATACTGTTCGAGGTATCAAACGAAGTGTGAGATTGGGCCTTAAAGAAATCAATGGTAGAAACATTAATTTTTAATTATTGACATGTAGATAATATGAGACATTTGATACTCACAATTCTCCTCTCCTGCCCTGATTCTCTCATATATTTCACTGAAGTAAGTGTATAACTTTGAAATATATGATTTTGGGTTTGGGCATTCGACTGGCTTTACCAAGCAAAATATGGATGGAAGAGACAGTGTACCAGTCCTGAGCCTAGGTCTTAAGAAGCTTCAAGTTTTTCCACCTAACTTTTTGTGCTTCTATCACTGGCCATGAGAAGATGTCTGGGTATTGATTGGTTCTGAAGTGAAAGATACATGGGATAATCTTGAAACTAACCCTTAGACTGAAGGCATAACCACCCCAGTCATTCTGGACATCTGTGAGCAAGACAAATAAAAGGATATAGTTCTAGGCCATAGAGTTTCAAGGATTGTGGTTTTACAGTAATATATCATTAAAACAGATGGCATATAAACTGGAAATTCAAATAAGATCTTCTAGGCTGAGTTTAAAAGGAAAATAGAACAAGAATCAAAATGAGGACAATTCATCTTTTTGAGGTCTGGGAGAAGAGAAGGAACTAGCTGATTTTTTTTTTTTTTAAGAAGCGTCAGGGCTGTAAAAATATGCCTTGATAAAAATCAAGATAATCTTTTTTCCAAGAAGTAAAGTAGGACTCTTATGTAGAATGCCAGTTAGCAGTAGAGAAATAGGAGGACAGAGAAGAGTTCATCTCTTAATTATGATCTCAGCAAATCTTAGTTTACACAGAAGATAGATGTCCAACTTTGCACAAAATAAAGCATATAAAATATTCTAGGGGATTCATAATCTTCAAGTAAATTAGTGTGATATTTATTAAGAAATAATAAAGCTCTATGGAGTATATTTATATGTATAAAACTGGAATACACATATAGGAAACATGAGTTCATGAGAATCCATCAGACGTGATGATCCAAAATAAAATGGGATTTCAGTTGTTTGTAGAGGATAAAGAAGCCATGAAGAATATGCCCCAGCTTAAGCTGTATTTGTGAGCAGGACATGGTAGAGGGTTTGCAGGTCTGCTTGGCAGAGGGATGGGGTATTAGCAGCTGATAGAAACTTGATGATTGTACTTTCTTCCACTAAATTTAGAGAAATTTTTTTTTCAAAATAAGAAATCTGGATTTTAACAGATACTTTTTAAGTTTTCTGTGAGGTTTTCGGTGCATGGTGGAAAGAAAGTGCTTTTATTTTAAAAGAGTCGCAGAAATCCAGGATTAGAATCTAGCAAAACATTCCTCCATTATTCATTAAGCACATTTATCAAGCAGCTACCACATACTACCAGGCACTCTCCTAGGCAGTGGGGGCAAAATTGCAAACATACATGAATTCAACATTTGACACCAATTAATCAAGCTAAAAATAAGAATAAGATGAAAATACAATGATGGTGGATGAAATCATATTTAAGTAGTTTGAAGAGTATGAGATAGGCAAAGAAAGAAGACAGAAATTTTAGACAGTAATTTGAATGTTTCTCTCCAAGCATGAAAAGATTTATAGGGAGATAATATGGCAAAGGGAATTCTTTGTCTGTTTGCTTGTATTATATAACAGCAGAAAATTTGAGCATGATTAAAAGCTGTTAGAAAGGATCAAATTGTTGGAGAAAAGTTAAACCTATGGAAGAGAAAATGTATTATGAATAAACAAAGTTGCAGAGGAAAAGCAGAATCCAACACCTTCAGGGAGGTGAGACCAATGATAGAGAAGGATGGCCCATGAGTTTGACCAGAGGAGATGTGTAGGAGGGTGCAGATGTAGACATTCTATTCATGGCTTGTTGGGAAGAAGAGGAAACAACTCCTGGACAATGACTTCCTTTCTTTTCTAAGATTGGGGCTGGGTGGCAGAGCAGAAATTAGAAGAGGGTAAAGAAAAGTGAACAAAATTATTGCAGAAATTGACCAAAAACTGAGAAGTCTAGTATGGTGTCTAAATATTCTGTTGGATCTATTTTGCATTGGGAATCACTGCATTGGGTTTATTGTAAGATAATTCTACTTGATTCTGAAATAATAGTTTTATGTTACAGCCCAGCTGAAGGCACTAAGTGAACAGTAGGATTTTGCCAGAGAACTGTGACACATCCATAAACTGTCAAGGAGTCTTGGAGGAGTGTTCTTAAAGTCACCAACCATGTCGTCTAAGTCATAAGGAGAAATGAGAATAAAGGAAAGTTGACGAGTTGGTGGGAAGCATGGAGGGGTCAATGAACTATGAAAGGAGAATTTTTGTACAATAGCCACTTGAGTAATAAAGGGTAGAACGCATTGCAGGCTATTTGCAGTTTAAACATCTGTTCTTCTCATAACACAATAGGGACAATCTAAAGATAGATTAAGTGATCAGGCTCTTAACTGAATGAGTCACGGTTTTTTCTCTTTGTTTTACAATCATGTAATTTTCTCCTAGATTAATTACATTGTGTCCCTGTATTTTGTTCCATATCTGGACATATTTTAAATCCAAAGCAAAAAAAAAATAATAAACAAATAATTGGTGAGTATCAAAGCAATGAATCATTTACATGGATTTAGCAATCATGTAATAAGATAAATGTATTAATGCAATTAGTCATGTTTTCCTCCAAAAGACTATTTCAGTCGAGTATCATGAATTGTAGCACCTCTTTTTAAATTAAATATTGGTTACTAATCTCCATCTCTTAAAAACATTTTTGTGATATCAAAATATACTATTTTGGTTAAAGGTAACTGTCAAAAATGTGAAATTTGTTTTCATGGATCTAATTTCTGGAGTCCCTTGGAGTTGAATGACAAGCCTACTTTCCACGTGAAGGGAGGACTTTTTCACATATCCTGTAGTTACAATGTTAACACATAATTATGTTCCTTTGACTGATACATATATATATATTTTTTTTTTTTTTTAAGAGAGTAAGGCCTGGAATTTGACTATCCATCATTTATATAAGTAAAAATATAAAAATCTGCAATAGCAATATGTGTGTCCAAACTATCATTGTTTTTGAAAAATGATTTTTTATTATTGTATAGGTCAGTGACCTAACTCTTATTAAGTGGTGTTTCACTTATACTAGAAATATTCAAGGAAAACAAAAATTAAATAGATATATATATTTCATAGAGAAAAGTTTTTAAAGTTTCACTTCAAAACTGCCTCCATGTACACGTATGTGTGTGTATTCAGACACAAACTATATATATATTTAATACACATAGACATGTACATGTATGTATATATCAATCATTTTAAATATTCAGAAACTAAAAAAATAAGTGATCCCTTAAAACTAAATAAGACAAACCCAAGAAAACAAAACCAGCTCATTTTAATGAAGTCCAATGGCCAAAAGAGTTAAATTCTAAAACTGGACTATGTAAATTCATTCTTGTGCTATTTCTCAAAGGAGAGAATCATGGGGTGACTCCTTACTTGATTTGAATCACATTTTCTTGTTTTGGCAGATAAAATTACCACGTGGGCTCAAACCCAATGAAGTGCATGACTGTCATACATTTAACTGTTTCCACTTTGAACCTGAATATACAGAAGGATGAATGACAAAGAGTGAATTTGCTATTAAGCTGTAAGAAAATTATATGTACAGGCCCATTTTTCTCCTGCAGTGTTGCTTTATAATTAGATTTAACAATAAAACATTAGTTAATCTCTCCTTTGCAAAAAGATATTACCTCCTTTGGAGGACTCCAGGCACCAAATATATTTATGATTTCTTAAAGTCCTTAGTTATCAAAGAATTTGCAGCTAGCGATTTGATTTAAAGATAAAAGACGTTCTTAAATCAAAAGGAGGAGTCATAAAATGCAAGTGGAAATATGATTAGTACCAAAATGTTGTGGATGAAAGAACACAAAGGTTTCTCTTGAGAGTAAGCTGGGAAACACATGCAAACAGATCAGTAAGTCCACTCTTTATGGTAAAGCTGAGGGGCGATATTCAGGGGTTTATGTTTCTTATAAAAATGCTCTGTATTCACTTCTGCTTTGTCTATAAAATACACGATGTAAGTAAAGAAGCAGGTCTGTAGAAAATACAGGACATTATACTGTTTATCAACTTTTCCCTTTTCAGAAATTCCAACAGAACTATCCCCAATCAGACGCAAATCTGTGTGTGTGTGTGTGTATCTGTGTGTGTGTCTGTGTGTGTGTGTGCGTGTCTGTGTGTGTGTGTGCATCAGAACATGATTTAAACTACCAGGACTGTGAACATGAAAATAATAACCTGAAAGAAAATGCCTACCTGTATTAAATTACTACAGGTTATAAAACTGTAAGACAACATTCTTCAATTTTCCATTATTGAGGTGATATTTACAGTGAAAACACCAACTTTTTTTTTGTGAGTTGGCAGAAAGGGTGATGATTTAAATATTTTAGTGTTTTTTGTTAATTTTTTTGTTTTATTCCAATCTGTGTATTTACATTTTCCTTCATTTAGTCTTTAAATCTAAAACACTATTTACAAGCCAGTTACTATACTAAAATCTGAGTATAAAATCATGAAAATGTTTTATCTTTTATAAGTGTTACATGCAGACTACACTGGCATTTAATATATAGTATAAAAATGCTAAAATATTTTATCTAACATTATTTAACATTCATAATATTTGATGAAGATCCTTTAATGTAGTGTATAATTTGCTGCTGTATTTTAAAGTATTTATTATTTATATATGGATTCCTATAATAATAAGCACTTAAAATAAAAATGCATCATTTAAACAATGTTTATATGTAATTGTGTGTGGAAGTATTTTTGAGATAAAAATACATAGAATTAATAAACATTCATAATTATTAATAAAATATTATGTAATTTATGCATAGTTATATCTAATCAATGTTTATGCCATCAAAAGGACATATCAATGATCACTTATTCAAAGAAAGACTTATCCAAAAATATCCAGACAGAAACATCCAAAATAATGTTTGGTCAAATATCTGGTCACTATGGCCCAGCCAATATGACATTTAAAATTAACCACCAGAAAAAATATGACAGAAAATTCAAATCTAGGAATGAAAGTAAATTATAAATTTACTCCAGATTAAAGTAGCAATCTTTACTATAATCATTTTGATAAAAAATTTGACACAAATCATTAGATCAGAAAAGATGACTACTAGTATAATAAATCTAGGGGGTATTTCTGATAATAAAAAATACAACTAAGAGAAAAAAGATGATAGTTCAAAATATAGTAAGACAACATTATAGCATATGAATTAACAAATAACAGAAATAGAAAAACGGCCAAGTATCTTCCATTATATCAAGCAAAATTGATTTAAATATCACTAACAAAATGAAGAATTCTCACATTCTTTTAAAAAACCCCACAAAATTCTATGCATATTCTGTTTAAAATAAGTCTCTAACAGTTCAGCCAAAACCAAGGAGAGATGGCCAAAAACCTCAAATGAATAAAACAAGACAGTGATCGCACTGTCAGAGAAATTAAATGTGATATTCTTAAGCAAGCCCATACACACTGATGGGACGTCTCGGGACAAGGGAAGACGGAAGTTCCAGGAGCAGTACAGTGAGCGAGAAGGGTCCGGGGACTCTTCTCAGGCTCTTCCATGACTGAGAACCAGAAGGTGTGTCATGTTTGTTTTTTTTTGTTTTGTTTTGTTTCTTTTTTAATTTCAAGGCAGGATAACCCTTCTCAGAGCTGAGGATGGACAAATTAGTTAGGAGTCCCTCAGAAGAACACATCACAGCTCAGGGACTGGGAGAAGACGAGTCAGTGAGAGAGTGTCACCTGGCCCCTCAGGGAGCCTAGACAGATGAAGTCACGTGTTACATGGTCACCAACTCGAGTCACAAGACAGCCAAGCAAGTGGTGATCAGGTGGACAAGAGACACCAGCCCGGGTGTAAAAGGAGTCACAGGAAACTGCCAATTTAGAAACAAGGAGGAATGCAGATGACCAAGAGAGCTGACGTATCACGCCGTTTACCTTGAGCTACAGACTGAATCGTGTCCCTCCCCAAATTCATATGTTGAAGCCCTAACCTCCATGTGACAGCATTTGGAAATAGGGCCTTTAGGAAGTAACTAAGGTTAAAATAGATCATAAAGGTGGGGCCCTCAGGTAATAGGACTGGTGACCTTATAAGAACAGGAAGAGAGGGAGCTCTCTCTGCCTCTCCCTCCTCCTCATCACAGAAATCCACCCGAGGACACAGCGGGAACACAAGCACTGGCAAGCCAAGAAGAGAACCAAGAACCAGAACCAAGTCATGCTGGCTGCTTGATCCCAGATGTCCAGCTTCCAGAACCGTGAAGGTTTAAGGCACCCAGTCTGCAGTATTTTGTTCCGGCAGCCTGAGTAGATTAAGACATCTTGGAATATTTTGTACTTTTTATAGGGATTCTTAAAATTGTTATATATGAATATTTTAAAACATGTCTGATTTATTTGTTTTACTTTTATCCGATTCCTTACAAACATTAATCACTTACATGTAATAAACTAATTTATTAGTAGGAGAAGCAGCGGATAAAGGCTTTAGAGTTAAGGGAGTGCTTGAGCTAAATTCAGAATGTAAGTGAAAGTCAGCGTCATAGACCAGAGGGAAAAAGGCGTGGGGAATCATAAAAAATAAAACTGCACTGTGTGCCTTGCACACTACCATTTTTACCTGGATGGATGAAACATGCACAGAGAGGAGTGGTGGAAGAGGGGCTGGGAGAGGTAGGCACTGGCCATCTTCATACATAATGACTTCATGTGCTCTTCTGAAAGGGTGAATTTTAATTCTCGGTCAAAAGAACCAGAGAGTGATATTCAACAGTGGAGTCAAAAAGGCAGATTTGCATTTTAGAACGATTCTTCCAGCAACGGTATGGAGTTGGATTGGAAGTCTGTTAGACTCTGGATGGGAAAATCTGCTTGGAGGCTATTTCAATGATCAAAATGAAAATTGATATAGGAAAACCTGCTCATAAAGACCAATCACATTGTTGGGGAGGATGAATACAAGAATGACTTGAGAATTTGTAAGAGCACATTAGATAAATGACTGACAAAGCCTGAGAAGAGGTCATCCAAGAAGAACCCAAACTGAGTTGTTGGGGCCAATGTGACCCTTGGTTAATTACATCATCACTGAAATTGTGTCAAAAGAAGGACATACTTGAGAAAAGGTGAAGGTAACTTGATTAGCTAGCTGGATTTACATATTTCCTCTATTCTAATAAATTTTCCAGAGAAAATCAAGTTGTCCGACTCACTGGAAGCTCATATTAAGCTTCTTACTGCCGGTGGTGCTAATACAATATGTACGCATCCTATAGAATCTCCAGCTCAGTGACTGATTAAATCCCTTGTGGGTAGGTCTGTGAACCTCTTCTTGCAGAAAGCTGCTCAGAATTTCATATCTTTACTCAAATGAGAGTAACACTTTTGGAGGTGAAGGTAGGAAAAAACCATATTGCTTTTTCCTTTTTTATTCTTTTAAAACTATTTTTCTCTCTTTCTGCTTAAATACTTTGGCTTTTTCTATGTTTACTCTGCTTTAAAAACACTCATTGAAAATTCCTGCTGGGGCCCAGATGGAAGCAGAGACATTTTCAGCTCTCTAAGCTAGATTCAGATACATATAGTCTCACTCTTTTTTTTTTACAATTTATTTGGATTTGTTGCTGTTGATTTGTTTTATTAGTTTTTTTTTTTTCTTTTTAAATCAGCTATCACAAGGCTTTTGAACTCAAGTCAAGCATTCAGACCAAGACTGGGAATCAGAGTGTTCAAGACCTTCAGAACCATATGCACATGTTTGTACAAAGTGCAGGAACTACAAACCATACGACGTCTGGGAGAAAGTGAAGTTTCAACGGGTGGAGTGAGTGCCTACAGTTTCATACAAAACACCATCGCTGTATTTTGAATCCAGGTGTGTCCATCACTTTAGCCACAACTTGACCTCCAGTTAAGAATTGGAATTAGGTTTTCTGATTCTATTCCAGGACTCTTAATCGATGACACACTCTGCTTCTTCCTTTCATTCTTTCATTCCTTTTTTTCTTCATTCCTTCCTTCCTCCCTCCTTCTGTCCCTCCCTCTGTTCCTTTCTTCCTTTCTATTCTGTAAGTTAGGTATTGCTGTTCATTTTAATTTACTGTTTCTTGACTTGTGGTGCCAAATTACATTTTACTTTCCTTAAAGTTAATGAATATAGTATTTTTAAAAATAAATTCTGGAGAAATATTGATAATTTATTTTTATTTATGTATTATTTATGCATGCATTTATTAGTTTATGTGTGGCCTCTGGGTACCACAGATATCTGCTCTCTGGATTAATGAGCTCCTCAAAAATAATAATGTTGGAGGAATAATGGAAGTCCTAGAATTATTTTCCAAAATTCTTAAAACTCAAATTCTTTAACATGCCCTAAATTATTAGGATCATCTACCCCCCATTCCATCCCTAGACTCATTTTAAAAATAAGGTTTTAATTTCAAAATATTTTTAGATTTACTGAAACATTGTAAAAAAAGAGCACAGAGAGTTCCATGCACCCCACACCCAGGTCCCTCTATTGGTAATGTTGATTAGTATGTGACCTTTGTCTCATCTAATGAAATAATACTGGTACATTATTGTTATAAAATCCATGTGTTATTCAGTTTTACTTGTTTTTTTTATCTAATGTCCTTTCTCATTCTGCAGTCTCATCGAGGATACCACTTTATTCTATTTGCAAACATGGGCACATTCTGAGATGCTGGGGGTTAGGACTTCAATGCAGGAATTATGGGGGGGACAAAATTCTGATAATACCCCCAAAGGCATAGGCACCCACAAATCTGCTTTCTGCCCCTATGCATCTGCCAGCTGTGCACATTTCACATGAATGGAACGCTACTCTATGTGGTGTCACAGCTCTTCATTCACACTCAATGTGATGTTTCCAAGATCGGTCCTCATTGCAGTGGGTGTCAGCGCTGTTCAACCCCTCTAGTGAATTTCTCATTTCAGTTATTAAACTTTACATCAGCAGAATTCCCACTGTGTCTTTTTTATAGCATCTACCTCTTACTGATACTTTTTACTTGATGAAAAATTGTCACCATGCTTTCCTTGAATTATTTAAGTTTGGTTCCATTAGTCTTTGAACATCTTCATAAGAGCTGCTTTGAAGTCCTTTTTGCCTAAATCCACCATCTGTTCTATTGTTGGCTTTTTCCCTTTTTCCCTGTGTACGGGTAACGTTTTCCTGTTTCTTTTTGTCTCATGTTTTTTGTTGCAAACTGGATAGTTTAGGTAATGTGTTGTAGCACCTCAGCACAGATCCCACCCCCTCACCTGGTGGTGGTTTTTTATTGCTATTGGCTTAGTGACTTGCCTAAATTAATTCTAAGAATCATATTTTTTCCACAGTGATGTCCCTGCCCATATTATTTTCCCCCTCATTTTATCCTTTAGCCGAGCTATCTAGTGATTGCCCCTGGGGGCTGGGGATGAGGTATAAGCCATTCTGGGGTGGGGGGAGGTTGTGCTTAAGTCCCCCTTAGCCTGTTAGATTTTTACTCTTTTACTGTTGGATGTGTTTGTGGCTTGGAGGCTGCAGACATCTTCTGGGAGATTAAGTACCTTTGGCCCACAATCAACTGGTCTACCAGCTCAGAGATTCCCTCTTCGTTCTTGGAGTGTGCCACCTTGAGCTTCAGCATAGTCTTCCTGACTGCTGGGGATAAATATTATTTTATTTTTAAGTTGACTCCTTTAGGAGTGATCCCTGGGTTAGAGTAGCTAATTGCTCAGTCAGTATTTCCTTAGAAGTTGTGCCTAAGCTCCTTGTGCCCGTGAGGCTTCTGCCCTGTTGACGGGTCTGCCTGTAGCTCGAGGGATGTCTACCTTCTAACCCCACATCCTGCTCTAAGTGCTCTGAGTGGGCGCAGCCCAGGCACACAGTCTTCCCCAACCTCAGAGTGGGTCGTGATTCCAGGAGGGGTCTCCTGGGATGTCTCTTTCCCGATTCTGTTAAGCTTCTGGCTACTCTCTTGTTTGCTTTTATTGTGGACCTACTGGCCTCTTCGTAATTGCTATTCACCAAGACCTCCATTCTTTTTGACAATACCTCTTAGCATGGAATTGTGCATTCCCCATTCCAAATAGATTCAGGAGCTTCAGGAAAAGCTGCAGGACACTCTGTGCTATGCTCCACCTCTCCCATGGGCAGAAACCCTGGATACTGCACCAGAGCTGGAGGTGGGGACCCTCTTTTCTCAGTGACACTCCTCCTGTGAATGGGTAATGGTTGTGGGGGTAGCCCATGATCTTTTAGTGTTGCTCCTTCCAGCATGGAACCTCCTCCCTTCCCGTAAGCTAGGGTGTGGACAATCAGGGCCCCCAGTTTCTGGCATCTGTCCTTAAAGAAGGAATTTCCTTCCTGTCAGTGAGGGCTATGTAGAGGAAGGGACATCTGCTCTTCTCTGCCCACCTGCCTGAAATAGAGCTTTGGTAACGTGGCTGGATGGTGTGATGAGAAACAAAGGCAGCTTGTCTCCCTGGAGATGAAACCATAGCCCTACCCTGGGGACTAGGGAGACAGTGAGCCTAGGTCTTCTTGGCTCCACCTGCCTGGAATAGACCACCTGGGGTCTGGCTTCCATCACACAGGATTGGGTGGTAATGGCGGTGGTGGGTGGGACAAGTTATGGCTCAAATTCCCCCAAATCTTGCTGTTCTTGTCAAGATTTAATAGAGCATTTCTTTATTTGCTGTATCTTCTTAGGACAATTTCCACAGACTTTAAATGATTGTTTTCTCATAATTTTCACCAGTTTAATTCTCATTTTATTGGGGAGAGACTTCACTGAGCTCCTTACTCTGCATTCCAGTAGTCCCAGATGCTTTTATTTTTTGTTTTTATTTTTAATGTCAAATACCAATCATCTGTTACTGATCCCAGCTTCATATTTCATTACTCTTTTTCTGGGTATTTTTGCTCCAGTCACACTGAACTTCCTATTCTCAGTCCCTTCTTTGCAGTTAATCAAATACACTTCCTTAGACTGAGATGGTCGTGGTCCACCCTCTGCGTTTCATCGTATTAACATCCTTCAGATTGTCACTTAAACAACATTCTCTGGATCAGGCCAAGTAGATCGCTGCCTTCATAGACAATACTTCACATCTGCAACTTTTGAATGGCAGCCTTCATTCATTATTTGTGTTAGTATATTTACTTCTGTCTTCTGGGAAGATTGATAGCTCCTGCAGTTTTTTCCTTGTTTCCTACTGTTTTCCACCATCTTAGTTTTATTAATTTCCAGAATCTAGCAGATACATAATAAATGCAGTTCATAGCTGAGCTACTGTGAGCCACTGTTACAAAAAGTCATGTATGATGAGATGAACAGTTGTTTCCCATTCCTTATCCCCATTCATAGAAGGGTTGAGCTGAAGAATCTCATCATAAAATGCATGTCCATATGGGCAAATAACAGACTCCTTCCTCTTGAGTGGAAGTAGAGAGTGGGCCTCCACTTGGAGTGTCTCTAGTTTTATCTCCCTAGAATGGGGCCAACTAACCAGAAGATGATTAGAATTATTACCACTGACCTGAAAGCATCCACAAATGTAGGAACTAGAATCAACCCTATTGGGATTGGAGCTTGATGGATAGCCTGCAGGTGGCCCTAGAACACAGGTGAGACCAGCCAGGGGAGGGACTGCCTTCTCTCTCTTAGGCGGTACAGGTTCATCACAGGTCTGTCAGTTAATCTCACAGTTACAGATCCTGCATCTTCAAGAATTCTGTTTTTGGATCCAACTTACTGCAGTGTAATAGGATACTGCTATATTTATGAAATTAATTTTAGAGATCTCTTCAAAACTTGACATCTTGAGTTATGGAAAATCTCTTATTTATAGTGAAGAATTTCACCTTATCTATTTCATCTGAACATCAGTTTTTCTTTTGTAATTTTGAAATTAACAAGAACATTTTTAAGAAGTAAGGAAATGTTAAATAAAAATAATTTGTTGCCTTTATCTAGCACCTTTATATAAATTCATAATTAAAACATTTTTTAGATGTTGTTAGTTCTACATATGAGAAGTGGTGTAACCTTTGGATCTGTAGGTTCAAATTGACATCATTCTTACAGCATTAAAGCAAGTTTTCCAATTTGAGTCATATTAATTAATTTATAAAAATTTTATTTAACTTCTCTGTTCTACCAAGCATTAGGCTAGGCACTGGAAATGCCAAGATGAATGAGACACTGTATTTGAATCCAAAAGGTTTATAGCCTGATGAAGCGACTAGAAGTAAAAGCAGATACTGCACATGACTTACTCGGTCAGTTAATATGAGTAAATACATGCAAATGTTGGTGTAATATGGTGATGACTGTTGGAAATGTTTTAGCATCAAAGAAGAACCAGCCCATAATTTGGACTTCCATGACTCATGGAGACCCATAGCTGGTGACATTTGATCTGTTTAACAATTTATACAGGTATTTATCAGGAAACTGAAGTCAAATGAGTAGAAATTCATGCAATCAACACTTACAACAAATAAAGAAATAGGGGAATCTGGAGCTTGGCATATGAAAGTAACTAAAAGTAGTTCAGTATGGCTAGAGCAAACATTAAGGGTGGGTGAAGGATATTTTAAGGTGCTTAAAACCCCATCTTTGTAGCCCTCAAATTGTCATAGAAACCAAGTTGTATCCAGCTGGCACTGCAAAGCAATATTCAGAATCTGAGTTTGAGCCAGTTCTGCTTTAAGGTATCGGTGGAGAATTTTGTCATGGTTATTACAGAGAATGTCAAGATTTCATTCTTTAACATGGAAAATAGTATAACTGATTTACATTGTTCAAGTTTCTCTTAAATATGCAGTGAATTTGTCATCCACAGCTGTACTGCGACTGAGCTACATTTAATCTGCTGGAAGTAAATTGAAATAAATGGAATATATATGACACTCTGAAGAGTGGAATGCACAAACGCGCAATGAAAATGTGTGGTTAAACTGCATAATAAGACACCAAAAGGGAAGAAGTCATAAGAAAAGGATCTAGTATGAAAATTTGGCAATTTTTCCACTATAATTATTTCACACATCACAATTATTTTTTATATAATTAATAATGCTAAGAGGTACACTCTGACAGTGACAGTAAGGAACTGAATTATGAATTAGGAGATGCAGGTTTCAGTCCCAGCTCTTTCATAACGATTTTGTCATTTCAGATAAGTCCCTAATCTTCAGATTTTAAGCTTTAATATTGTAAAATGGAGAGATTGTGTCATTCTGATTAATTGACAGTAATTGACCAAATTGATAATTTGGTAAAAATTTACTTGTTGATATTTGAAATATGTGTACATCCCCTAAATGGATAAAGCAAGATAAGTAACATAGTGTTTTATAATAAATATTATTATTAATTTTTTAGTTTAGACTACATTAATATTTCTTTAATATGATTAAAAACTACTTATTGGGAAAACACTTAAAGACGTCAACTGTGGAATTAATATTTTACTGTATCCCTTGCCAGAAGAAAAAATCCAAAGCATCATCATTTTTCTGAAAACATATCAAATACTGGTATCTGAATTCCCGGGTTTGAACTCTGATTTCTGGCTTTGATTTGATAATACTCAAATTATTGGATCTCTTTGATCTTGAGTTTCCATTTGTAAAATAGAAGTTAATGCCTCTTTTGTGTGTGTGAGTGTGTGTGTGTGAAAGAGAAAGATGGCATGGAGACAGGGAGAGAGAAAGAAAGAGGAAGAAAGATGAAATAGAAATAATATGCATGAAAGCATTTAAAATAACAATCAGACATAATTTTGTTGTTATCGTTACTGTTAATATAATAATGATTATTCAGTCTCATAGTTTTGAAATCCATTCCAAAAGAAATTTAATCAAAAACTCTTAATGTTTTTGGTTTTAAGTGTGACATATTGGCAATAGGTAGAGGTAGCCACATATTGGCTACAAAATTCATTTTCTATACCATTTCATTCAACATGATTAATAACACACACAAAGTTACAGCAGCCCAACTAGGATGAGCAGGTGCACAGAGATGCGGGCGCTCTGACGCTGCAGGGGGAGATCAGTCACATGATTCAGAGGCAGTACAAGTGCAATAAATATTAACATTCTTAACAAAAATTCTTGAAACAATTATAGAATGGCAAGCCACTGCCATATTCTTCTCATTGTAGATAGACAATGAACAGAAACCTCGCTTAAAATAGAGTCTGGGGGCTAGAAAGGGGAGCTCTCATGCCCTACAAACATAGCAGAACCCAACAGCAAGAAGAAAGATTCCCTCTTCTTTCCCGGCAGGAGCTTCGCCAAGCCAGTGAGAGACGGGAACAACCCAGCCAATGAGAAGCCTTCGACGCTTTGTGTAGCCATCCCAACCCCCTTTTCCACACTTAAAAGAGTTCTCTTCCACTTTTGTTGGGGACATGCATCTGTCTTGCAACGCCTGGAGACCCAAAACTGCAATTCTTTAGTGATCCCAAATAAACCTACTTTTGTTGGAGAAATAACTGGCAGTCTATTTGTTGTCGCGCAGCATCATAATGGGTCAAAAAAGAAAACCTGAGGCTACCATAGGCCTTATCAAAGCAGCACTTTCCTAAAATCTTTATGACAGGCTTTCCCACTGGAATATCTACCTGAAAGTCCTGATTGTCATTTCCTAAAACATTTGAAAGTAAGTACATATATAAAGAAATAGTTTCCTCAAATAATTGTTGACTTTTAAATTGTGAGGAAATCTTTATTAGGTTTCACGTTATAGAAAATGATTCTTTTTGATTGTGTTTAAGGAGCTTGAAATTTAATTAGAATTACATGAAAACTGAATAATTTCTGATCTATGCATTAGCTACCTTTCATCAATTCATTCTGCATTACTTAATGCCATTGTAAAGGGAAGTTGTTGAAATTAAAATTATGTAGTGGCTGCTCTCAGTGTACTTACTTGAATTCAAGTGGCTGTTTCATTTGTGCAAGTCTTTCTTGCCATTCTTCCTCCTTCACACACGTTACACATATGACTGAGTTACTGTTGTTTTACCTTCTTAGTGGCATTTCCCATCATGCCCCTGTGCTTTATAGATGCTTGTGTTCTATTCTAATTCTGCACGAGGGAGTCGGTAACAAATGGAAATTTATAAACATTTCAGAGTTGGGTATATTTCCAAAACACATAATCTGATCCCAATTTCACTGCTTTATGCCAAGAATCACCTCATTTTCTGCTTTTCTTTGGTCTAACCTGTAGCGTAGTTTCATTCTGCAGTTCTTTATAACAACAGTTCACCTCTGCAACTGCTAATCTTTCTGATAGAACTGTTTCAGGAGTTCTCATCTACAATCTATTGTATTTCTACTTATCAACTAAAGGAATCCTAGAATCACTCTCTTGTCCTTATGTACCTTATAGATGGTTCTAAAGGTGATTCATTCTTTCAACATAGACAGAGGGTATTTCTTTAAGTTCTGTCTGTGATCATCTAATCTTGCTTGGACAGCAGGAGAGTAAATCAGGTGTCAGCTTGTGCTTCAGGGCTTGTCACGTGCAGAATGTTGACTCCTGCTTCTCTAATACTCTTCGTTAAAGAGAAGCACATGTAATAGCAAAGTTATAGGATCAGATGTAAAGTGTTTTCTGAGTTAAAATAGAAAGTGAATTAGAGAAAATGATGTCCGAATTGATGCATTTCCTACAGATCATTTTAAAATAAAATTTTAAGTGGATTTTTCTCTGCAATGGTTTTATCCCATTATTAAAAATAACCTTATGTGCAAAATTATTTTGTATCATTTTTAAGCAGTCTTATTGAGATATATAATTCATACACCATTGAAGTATATAATTTAGTGTTTTTTAGTATATTCACAGATTTGTGCAACCACCATTCCAAATATAATTATAAAACATTGAATCACCACAAGAAACCCTTAGCATTCGGCAGAAGATGGCGGTGTGCCCGCATTCAGCCTAAAGGGGTTTTACTTCCTTTAAATGAGTGCCAGCAAGAAAGAGTTAAAACCCAACAGCTGCAACTGTGTGGTAGCGATCAGGACCTAACCTGACATGACTTAGCGCTCACTGTGATATAATTAGCATTGTGGTTTAGGCTCCCACCATGGGTCTTTGCGTGCATCACGGGTAAGGACATGCGCAAAAGGGACCAAGCATGACTAAGCACTTCAGGGGCAAGAGCCGTCAATCAGTCAAGAGACCATCCCAAAGCGAGGGCATAAGAGAAGAGGCAAACAAAATCCATTGCTGTCCACTCTTGGATCAGCCCACCTTCCGTTCTTGGAGACATACTTTCCCTTTGCTAACAAAACCCTTACAATTTTCCCTACACAACGCTTTCCTTTCCCATTTGAATTCTTATCTTTCGGGTAAGATAAGAACTGAAGTCTCTTTTCCTTCCCTTTTTTGGGGTAACAGATGGACTATTTTGATACCCTGTTGTCCTTGTGATGTGAACCCTCTGACGTCGCGCTTCAGACAGATAATCTTAGCCTTGGGCTGTCACAGTCTCCCTGTTATAGTTTCACTAGACATGACTATGATTTGAGCAAAGCTCTCCTTGACTGTCTCTTCTTTAATCTCTCAGTTCAGCTTCTGAATGGTTTGCCACGATTGGAATCTTCACTCATGAGTTATCATTTATTAATTGCTAGCTGATCCTCTGTCATTTCAGCAACACTCTGGGGCACAAATTGCTCCACATTCTGATCCAATTAAAGTTGTGTGCCCTTTCAGACACTGGTGTTCTGAGGCTTGAGGTTTTATCCAACCTTAGGAGGGCTCTTCCCAGCTGTCTCTCTCACTTTTTTCTGTATTTAACTTCTGCCTGGTCTTACGTTGCATCCTCTCTCCATTACTCCCTACCAAGATCTCCTGTGTTTTTCACACAACCTCATGCATGAACTTCTCCAGGATCTATTCTGAAAGACTCACTCCCCTCTAAGGAAGTTGTGCACTGCTGTCTTGTTACGGACTTATTCTGCACCTATTTAGAACCTCTTCCCTTCTGCGTTGAAGCTGAAGGTGGAGATAGCAACCTGCTTCTTTTGGAACAACATCCTGTTCTGCAAGTAGCGTGTTGAGTGGGGTGGTAGTTGCTGGGATTTTCAACTTGTCACATTTGGAATGGAACCTCCACCGTGTGAGCAAACTGGGGTTTCAGAGGTGGAGACCCACTGTTCTCAGCCCAGTGCACTTGGGGTAGGGCTTCCCCATGATGAACGGAGGCTGGTGGGACAAGAGAACTCCACCTTCTCTCATAATTGCAAGGAACAGAGCTTCTGCAACACAGTTGTAGGGACCACAGTAAGTGGTGACTTGTTCCTTCCAGGTATTGGAGGAGGTCATAGATAAGATATGACCACTGGTTGACCTGTGGGCTGGATCCTAGCAATTAAAGGCTTTCCAATTATCCCCCACTCCCTGTCTTTGAATGTTTCACTTGCTTCACCATTCCCAGAAGTTGCCCTAAGGATACAGCCATGGGGCAGAAATGTGGTGTTGAGACTGCCTGGATGGTATACAGGACTGGATTCAGTTAAGACTTCCATATAAACTCTCAAGATTTGGCAGGAAGGTGTGGAAAACTACTCACCTTGTGACCTCCTAAGATACAAGGCCACCTCATAAGTAAGTTCCTTTGCTTATGAAAACCGCCACCTACTAATCTGGAGTGATCTGTACAGAGCTCTTCTTTCTTCAGTCTCCCCCTGCACTCCATGAGTAGGGGTGGGGTGCCATTTCAGTTTATACCCGGGGGTTCCCAAGGAGGTTGGAAGCCAATACCAGGGTGGGACTGCAGCCCTAGACTGGGAGTTACAGGGGAAAGAAGCATCTATCCTGGGGAGCTTTCTATCACACTAGGCTGTTGTGAGAGGGAGGTAAGGGGGCAGTCCTGGCCCAAATGCCAAGGACTCTCCCTCTGCTCATCAAGTTTTGAATAAACGTTTCTCCCTTTTCTGTATACCCTTAGGGCAATTTCCAGAAACCAATTTTTTTTTAATAAATATTACTCACACAACTGTTGCAGAATTCTCTCCTTAGATAAACGTTTGTGTTTTATTCCTGTTATTTTGCTAGTCCCTATCCTCCAGATAAACTAGTGCTTGAGCCAGTGCAGGTAGGTTTATCCCTTGTCATTCTCCCAGTTCTTCCTCACCCATCTCCCCTGTGCTCAGAGGAGCCTATTTAAGGCTTGTGGCAGTAGGGAGGGGGTGCAATATAAGAGGGTTGAGGTCTGTGCCCAAGAAGGTTGGGTATTTCCCGGTTAACTTCAACTATGTTAAGGCAAAGCAACTGAAAAAGATCAGTGAGGGACATGATCATTTTATTTGTTGTTGTCTTTTTAAGGACACCCGAGACTTCCCGTGAACAGTGATATTTATTACGAAGAAGAGGTCATTTGTGCAATATTTCTTTTTGTTTTTTCATACAAATTTTGCGTCTTTTTTCTCTAACAGTGTTGCATTGTTAATACAATCTGACCATGAGAGTCTCCTAGGGAGAACTAAAATTCACTCTACCTGCAAATTAAATTAACACATACAGCATTCTTTAAAAACATACTACAACTGTGCCCCAAATAATTTACTTGTTCATATTACCTTATTCAAAAAATTCCAACTGTTCCATGATGATTATACTCATAAACCTGATTTCCACTAATGACCCAGTGATATCTATCTTGTCTTATAGTTGTATTGAAATAGTTACCATCCAAATGCACAGTTTTTATAATTCCTATACTTATGGTCCTTAGCCATGTTGGTGTCTAATCAAAAGAATTTGTCTTCTTAAAGTTTCATTATTTCAGCATACAAATTAATAAAAGTATTTGGAAAAAGAAAAGTAGTAAAGGGGTAACAATTTCACTGCCTCCTACACTTTTATTAAATGTTCAACCTACTGAAATATTCCTTTGGCATCCCATTGAATGGTGCTGGCGATTTGGTGTAAGTTTACCAGATATGTAGAATCATGTCATGGTGCTGCTAAATGATGGACGTAAGTTTCCTAAAACAGCTCAAAACACACTCAAAAGTGAATTTGTGGACTAGAAAACAGAACTTAGCAAATGGAATGCTCTGGTCCTGTTCATTTTTGAAGAAAATATACAGTGGGAGGTATAATCCCAGTTTAATGCTTTTCTCTGCAAATTACCTATTTTCTTTTCCAAACAGGTAGACAACTTCAATTTATCCAAGCTTTGAAAGTAACAGTAATGTGGATAATTGCAATCCAGGCAGTAAGCAAAGTGAAGTTGTATTCATTCACAATTGTGAGTCACACACAACTACTGACCTTGGAAGAGGCTGCTGTCTCAGCCTGGGGTTACCCTCACATCTACTCCTTCACATGCATGTTCTTTCTCATAGCTCTTGTCTGTTGCCTTCCTGAACTGTGTTTCTGGGATGAGAACATTTATTTTTTTTCCATTTTGTTTTCTAAATTACATTTTACCAGTGTTCAGCCTTTTCCTAATGTCAGCGGTTAATAGCTCCAGAGTTTCCCCAACAAAAAGATCTCAGGTAGTAGAACTGCCAGATATTTATGGTTTGCTAAATTTGAAAAAATCTTATGCTAAAGATTTTTTTTTTTTTTTTTTGTGGTTGTCTCTGGTGTTCGTTTTAATCTCAGCATCGGAAGGTCATTGATGGGCTCTTTTCTGTGTATGGTAAATTTTCAGAAGCACTAAATAATATAGAATTTATTTAAGAATAGAATTAACTCTATTTTTACTTTTTTGAGTTCTGAAAAATATACTTTGGTAATGCCACTCTTGATGGAACTGTAACTATGCCCCACCAAACTTGTTCTCTTTTCATTTTTATTTTCCCTAAGATATGATTTCTCCCCAATCTGCTAGAAAATGAAAGGCTTTCCAATGCACATGCAGCAGTGTGGAAGACACACGAAATGATTTTTATTTTGTTTAGCTTCATTTCTAGTTTAGAAGCTGGTACTGCCACATGGATACAGTGAAAGCCAAAACTGAGCGTTTACTATGTGCCCTGTGTGTATGAAGCACTGTGAATAGATTACACCATTGATTCCTTGTCCTCATGTTGTGATGATTAGTGCCGACAGTATCAGTGATCTTCCAAGCCTACATGACGAGCATGACGATGTGTAGGGACCAATAAGCTATACGCTAAGAAATCTGGGTAATCCAGAATTGTTGCTGAATAAAGAAAAAGACTGTTATTTTGTGGCATTATTTTGCTATTCATGTCTTATGATGTGCCAAAACCAGAGCAACCAAGAGGACATGATGTGGGTGTAGACGTCAATTTAGCTTTCCATCCATTACTACAATTACATCCACGGCGAGTCAGTATGTCTAACTGAAGACCGAGGTCACTGCGGAAACGGCCCCCACCAGCACTGCTTTCTCTCTCCCTCTCTTTTGCCTGCCTTCAGCACCTGCTCCTTTCCTCCTATTGTGTCAAACTTGGTATGGTGGTTTCCTGGCATTCATACTGGAAATGTCCCTGCTCACCACCGCCCCTGCCCCACAAAATTCCTCAATCAAAACTTTTAAAACATCAGAGAACAATGGCTAAGCAGGCAATCTACTTTCAGACCATCTTCCAAAACTATTACTTCAGCGTTTCAGTGTTCCCTGCTTTTTCATTCACTGTCCTTGAAAAGTATATTTTCAAATATATTTCTACCATTATAAACATACAGTCAAATCAAAAGCTTAGAATAAATTCTGAAATGAAGAGAGCTGAAGGTCACTGCTGTTTCAGGCACTGTCTCCCCAGTGCCAGGACTTAGGGGAAAACAACCTAAAGTGATGAAGCAGAAAACATAGCAGAAAAAAGTTCACAAATCACAGGGGGATATTTTTTTTTTAATTTTAAAGCTATTTGTTCAAAAGCAAATTCATTATTCTTGTAAATGAAGCTTGTGATGATTGCAAATGGGGCAAACGAATAAGACCTGCCATATATTTTCTGTATTGAGAAAAGGGAAACGTTCTATACTAAGAAATACATTGGAAATGATGGCCTTCTGCCTTTTTTACTCCCTGAGAGCCAAGACCTTACAGTGATGAGGCACCTAGTAATAAGGACCTATGTGATGTTTGAAAGTTAGAACATTTTAATTCTGATGCTATATTCAATCCAGGCCTTTGCAAATGTTTCTGGTGATAATTTAAACAAACTAAAACGTAACTTGGATTCAAGCGATTTTTTTTTTGTCCCTGCCTGTCAATAATTTCAAAAAGATAAAAGCAGATGAAATACTATTGATTTTTAAACTTCAATTTTATTTATCTCCTTAAACATTCAAATAATTCTCGGTAGAATTAGGTATCAAAATCCAAATGGCTATTTATTGGGTCAAGATGGTAATGAATAGGGCAAAAAAGTTTATTAGCTCAGCTTATTTGATTGTTAATTAAAGATCTAAAATCGAGTATCTATCACCAGAAGCTCTTAATGGTGCTAGGTCATTAGGTCATTCCATTAGAGTCCATGAAAAGTATTTTCTATCTGAAAAACAATGGATACACATGCTGTAATTCAGCTGTTGCTTCTCATGTCCATATATTGCATGGGGAATCATGTGAATGAGAGTGTTGTTTGCATCAGCACCCAATATTAGCATCACTGTTTATGGAAACCAGTTCTAAACTTTTTGATTCACTGGGCCTAATTTTTACTGATATTATTAAAGTCATTCTGGTCACATTTAATCTCAATATTCTGGATGTTGTTTTGTATTTAAATAATTACTTCGTAATTAAATTATAAATTTCCTACGCCAGAATGCATAGGGGTACAGTATAGGTAACTTTTACCAGTTTCATCAAATAACAGAGTTATACGCTTTGCAAGTTGGGACTAGAAGGTCACTAAGAGTGAAGGACAATGCGTTATTTATAAAAGGTTCCATAGGGACAATTCATTAACGCTAACTTATACATTACAGTTTGACATTTAGGTCTTAGAACTGGGCTTAAAAATCTGATATTCATCAGCATAATAAATACAATAGTAAATAAATATAACAGTAACAAGAACACAACAAGAAGAAACACAGCAACAACTAATCAGCCACTATTATTACCCCCACTTACACATGAGAAATATAAACATAAAGTGGCTAAGCAACTGTCCCCTCCCCAACCCCCAGCTGACTCCACTGACAAAACAGTAACAGAACCTCAGAATATCCTGTCTTCTGTCCCCATCTTCCCTCTCTGTGATGGTGAGCTGGCTGGGAAGAGAGTGGTCTCCTAGGTCCTCCTAGGTCTCTTGTTTCTAATCTAAGAAGCATCAGAGACTCCTTTAAAGACGCATGCTTTTAAATAACAGTTTTCAGTCTCATTTGCCCTGGCTGTGCTCATTTTCTCCTTTCACTGGAGAGAGGGTAAATGGGAGCACCTCTACTTCCCACTTCCGGGTGAAGGCTGAAGTACTTGCAGTGGCCTCCAGAGGGCGCCCGCCGCCTAACCTGCGATGCTCCCTCTTTCTCTCTGGCTCCCTCAGGTCCAACTACAGGAGCCGAAGCCTCACAGGCTCCCGAACTCACCACACGCTGACCTGCCTCAGGATCTGTGCTTCCTGTATCCGAAAGTCTCTTCCTCTTGATGCCTATTTCCTCACTTCTTCACTTCCTTCTGGTCTCTTCTTAATGTCACCCTAGCGGAGATGCCCTCCCAGAGATCGCTAAATCAGATAGGACCCTGCCCAGTCCCTCTTATCTTGCTTTATTTTCTCATAAGCATCTTCCATCCCCATTTAAGATGCGTTTGTTGCTTTGTTTCCTGTTATCTCCTCCAGGAGAGTGAAACCCCCATCAGGAGCCGTGACTGTGTTTATCTCCTGTTACATTTCCTGTGCAGAGAGCACCGCCTCGTATACAATGAACCCTCGAAAACACCTGGAGAAAGAATGAGCTAAGTATAGGAGAAATATGTTCTTCTTCAATACCTCATCCTGCTTTTCAGTCTAATCACCGCCTTGGCAAATACGTAACCCACGGAAGAAAGCAGGTAGATCAGAATACACTGCACATCCTTTTGTGCGCTCCCTCACTTTGTCTAGAATCACTCCAAATTTTTTTTGTCCGTAGTCCATATAGCAGTTTTTCTTTATAAACAGCTATCTGATCACTAATATTTTGCAACAGTAGAAAGAAGATATTTTAAAATAAATGATCATAAAATATAACAAAATCATTTTCATATTTTATAATTATATTGTTTGGAGAAATCTTCTTGATCATATTTATTTTGGGAAAAAAGTTACATGTATTATAAAGTCTGTGTATAATATGAAAGACCATACATTCGTGATTCTAGGTTGCTTACGTTTTCTCCTTTTGTGATGTGCTCTTAAAAAAAAAAGAAAAAGAAAAAGAAAAAGACACCTCAGATTGTTTTTTCCCCAGCTGGTTTGGCAGCTCGATTTTAACACTCCCTGGAGAGCTTTCAGACATTTATGTGATTTAATGGCCTGCTATTATTAAGCCAGAGATGTTTTATTTTATGTTGTGATTGCCATACCATTGCATTAACATTTGAATAATAGGCAATATCGTTGAGAATGTATCGATGTATCTTTCAGTGAATTAATCTATACCCCTTTCTTATAACCTGCTTATTGATGCATGATAAATGCTGTAATAACAGAAATAAGTCATCAAACATTCTGACAGAGCTGCAGGGGGCGGCGGTAGGGGTGCATGGAAATGGAGCTTGTTGAGAGACAGTTCAACACAGGAGAAATGATAGGGACCGTATCATCTCTCAGTGAGATGACGAAGGACACGGGATGGTGTGGTGTCACTAACATGTGCAAGTTTGGCATGTTTGGTGTTCTGTTTTTGGTTAGCCTGTGAAACACAATAAAAATGAGTCATTAAAACAGTCAAATCTATAGGACATGTATCGTCTGGAATACAAGAGAGAAAAAGAATGTGAAAAAAGTAGAAATCATATTCCCCTGTGAATTGTAACTCCCAGCAGTCTATAAGGGTCCAAAAATTAGGTACCTAGGGCAAAAAAAAAAAAAAAAAAAAAAAAGGATAATGCAGAAAGAAATATTAGAACCTCCCCTTATGAGCAAATTTATCTAAATATAAGAAAATATGGAATCACAATCTTAATTGTTTAATGTTCAGATGGATGTAAGTATGCACATTCACTCCCCAGGGTAGGCATGTGGCACATTCTGTGCACAAGGTAGCTTGAGGGAGGAGGAAGGGGTCCAGGGTGGCTGCTGGACACCTTTGTGATGCCCAAACTGATTGTCACATTTCACTATATTGCAATCCCTTCCATTGTGTGTCCAAATAAGTTGATTTAAGAATATGTTATTACAAAACAGAGACAGACTCACAGATGTAGAAACAAAACTTGTGGTTACCAGAGGAGGAAAGGCAGTGGGATTTGTAGATACTAACTACTGTATACAAAATATATAAACAACAAGGTCCTACTGTAACGCACAGGGAATTACAGTCAATATCTGGTAATAACCTATAATGAAAAAGGATATTAAAAGGAATATATATATACATATATATATATATATTCTGTACACCAGGAATTAGCACAACCTTGTAAATCAACTAGACTTCAATTAAAAAGAGAATATTTTATGGATTTAATAATATTTACCCTTAAAAAATTGACAAGAAAAACACAAAAACACAAAATAAAATAAAAGCCCAATGACCATAGAATGAAATCAGGAAAATGAGAACACGAGTGAAAAAGAAATGGCATTGCTATTTCTAATAGTATCAGCCACATAAGGGCATCAGCATAATAGTCTAACATGATTAGAATGCCAGCCTCCAAAAACTCAGAATCACAACAGTTTTAAACAGACCATGTCAGGTTATGCTTCTGTATGGAAAAACTCAATATCATAATAATGTCTGTCCACACACATTAATGTAAAGTTTCACACTACTCAAGTTATAATGCCTTAGGGTCTTTTGGGGAGGATGGCTGATTAAAATGATTTTAGATGCATCTGGATAAAAGTCCTGAATAGACAAGAGTATGAGCAATAATAGAAAAACTGAAGAGAGAATTAGCCTTCATATATGTAAAAATGTTTGTATACATAGACAAATATGTACTGTTACTGCATTGCAAATCCAGGTATAGGTAGTCCTATGAAGTGGAAAAATTAAAAATATTTAATAAATTAAAAGGACAAAATGGATTGGTTATTCAACTGGAAAAATAAACACATAAATGGCTATCTAATAACATAAAATTAATTGAAAATGTATTTCAAGGAAAAGATTGCACTAGAAAGAAAAATCATGTATGTGAGATCAGATTGTATAAAACCAACCATGAAATACTGTTAAAAGTGAGCAATTTATCACAAATGATAAAAATTCTCTTCTAAAGGATCAAAATTATGCTCAATATCTTTTGAAAATGCTATAAATCCCTAGGATTTTAAAACAACAAAAATAGAGTTTAATTGCTTGTGGGGAATATAAAAATATAGAGACACTGTTCTTAAAAAGATGGCAAGCTCTGGTTCCAGGCAGCAGGGAGTAATCACATTCCATTCAGTCTTTTCCAGTGAATACAGCTTCAGAACCTAGACAGAAGACCACAGCTCAGAATAACACTGAAAGAACAGCGAGCTTTCCTCTGGTGTCCGCAGCCTGAATGATGTGTGTGAGAGCTGCGCATGGAGTGAGGACAGAGCTACAGAAGAAATCTAGTTTTAGCTCAAGAGTGGGAAAGGAGACTCCTAATGCTCAGAGGAAATACAGAAACCCTGTCCCCAATTCTTTTTTTTTTGCTTTTCTTCCTTAGTCTGCACACTAGCCCCTAAGCAATTCAGTGGCGGTGTTGGCACCTGATGGTCCTGGCAGGTGACATTAACCAAAACTCTGAGGGAGAGGAACTTCCTCCTTTCTAGGGCTGTGGTTCTAAGAGGGTGGGGCCAGCTCCTGTTGGTTTTTTTTTTCCTTCTTTGCCTTTTTGCTGCTTGGTCCCAGGTGTGAGTGCAGTTGCCAACTGCAGTGCACAATAACTGCACCCCAGATTTCTGGCAAGAGGAATGAAAAGGGGGATTTCAGGGAACTGGGAAGCACAGGGGAGATGTCAGAGAAGGAAGGGGTCAACAAAGTGACCTTGTCGAACTTTAATGAACTCTAGGAAGCACCCCTGAGTGGCACAGATGTAGATCTGATCCTATTCAGCATACCAAAGACAAAAAGAATTGAAATAACAGACAGACCACCACTTATACCCCAGACTGGCCAGAGGTGGCATTCATCCAGGACAGACCTGGACAGTACAGCAAAACCTTTGAGAACTGAATGAATATGGAAAACACAGCCCACAGAAGGAAGGTTGGAACTTGTCAGACTCAAGTGGATCAACTGATGCTAAAACAAAACAAAACAAAATTACCAATATTCTCAATAGGATTTAAATAAGATCAGCATCTCATACATAGTGTTTTAAATGGTCAGAATACAGTCTACAATTAATGCACGGAGAGTCAGAAAAATCTCAATTCACATGGAAAAATCCAGTCAACAGATATGAATGTTGAGATGTTGGATTTATCTGATAGAGACTTTAAAATAACTATTAAAGTCTTCTCCAGTAATTAATAGAGAACACCACCAAAACTAATGCAAAAATAAAATCTCAGCCAAGAAATGAAAGATACAAAAATGAATCAAATGGAAATTTGACAATGGAAAAAATGAAATAACTGAAATAAAAATGTTCAATGGGTGGGTTCAATTCAGAATGAGGATGACAGAGAAAAGTGTCCGTGAACTTGCAGATAGATAGCGGAAATTGTACATCTGAATAAAGAGAGAAAATGTAGTGGAAGAAAAATGAATAGAGCATCAGAAACTTGTGGGTCAATGATAAAAGTATTATTAGCATTTGTGCCATAAGAGCCCCTGAAAAAGATGACAAAGAATATAGTACTAAAAAAATAAATAAAATAATGGCTGAAAAAGGCCCCCAATAGGCTGAAAGATATAAACCTACAATTTCAAGAAATGCAGTGAACTCCAAACATAAAAATTTAAACAAAACCCAAAACCAAAATAATCATGCCAGACATATCAAAAGAACACTGGAAACTCAAGACAAAGGTGATATATAGCTTGGGTACATTTATACCAAAGCCCTTGCTATTGAATTCCATTTAATAGATCTACGCTATAATCTGTTCTGATCTGGCAGAGGACTTCGGATGAATTTTCCTGTCTTGTTTTAGTAATTTCAGATTATATATGATTATATATCCAGTATCTGTTTCTTGGTTTTAAGGGAATATAACATTGCATTTTCTGCCTTTTTATTCCATTAAAATATGTTCAAAAAATCATAAAGAGCCACTGAGATCCTTTTGGTATTCATGATTCAAGGTTATTTTCCCTTGTTAATCTTATGATTTAGTAGAAAAATGCTAATATATTGTAATTTTCTATGTATTTGAAGTGTTGTTTTTAAAATGTAGTATTCTGGTGTATCACATAAAATTAAATTGCTGCATGATATATATCCTTTTCTGGGAGTGACACCTATCATTAAAATTGCTCTAAAAACAGTGTATTAATTTGCTATAATTCAAGCGTCTTCAGAAGAGACACCATTTGGGGCCACAATTATGTTTGTGAATTAGATTTATGAAAGTATGAGCAGTAGAGAATTCTGATTAATACAGTGCTACTTCAGACAGGTAGGTATACATAGGTATAAAATTGTAAATAGGAACTCTTTCCTTTTGCTTGTTATTACTGAAATTTCTAATATCCTATTATTTTCTCTGATTTTCAAGGTATCTCAAAACTACAAAATAAATGCTACTATCTCAGACTTAATTTTCAGTCAAATTTAATCTCGCTGAAAAGATTAAGAGGATTTAAAAGAAATCTCAAGGTAGGAAGCTTTAAAGTTCTTTATAGCTGTGAAGTCACATGAGAATGTCAAAAGTTCTAAGAAGTGTTGCTGAAAAGCTTTAAAACATATAAAAAGGTAGCTTTTCTTTTGATAGACTTATTTTTAATCTCTTAGAACATTTTTCAGATTATCTGGGCACTGCTCCTCCTGAATCCATTTCCCACAGTATACACGCAGACATATTCACATGCATGCATGCATGGGTGCCAAGGTGCACACGCACACAGACATCTGGTTTGACTGTGATTTAATAATGAAGTATTTGGGGGAGATGTGATTAAAGACCTTTAATGAGAATGTAAACATTCCACCTCTGTCTCTTCTTGAATAAAGTTAAGAAGACCCCGGTCAAGGTCAAAGAACAAGCAAGAAATTCAGTTTATGCAAGGACGGAGTAGAAGTAAGTCCAAATGACATCTGGCATCTGGTCATGTAGAAAGGCTGCTGGTTGAACGAGATGGAATGTTAATTACAGGAGTAGAAATCTCTACCTTTTGAATATGCGATAGAGAACTTTTTTTTAAGTTTGGTACAATAATAAATTGATACCAGTGAAACCAGAGTGTAAGGTTTGTAAGTTATCGTGGAAAGAATTATTAAGTCTGTAACATCCTTTAAAACAAGATGGTAGTGAAAGGTAGACTTTAGTGTGGAATTTTAATATTTCAAAGACTGTCCCAATTTATTACTGCTGAAAATAGTTGAAAGTTATGCAGTTATTAATCTAAGTGGATATTTAGTGTCATGCAGAATAACCTATTTCTTTTAATATGGGTTTCCTTCTGAAATTAAAGACACTGGTCGTTTGAAATGAATGGTACGAAAAAGAAATCACAAATTTTTACAGCATGAAATAACATTTTGGTAAAGATATTAATATGATTGTCATTTCAATTTCACTTTTGGAAAGGAAAACATACCAATTTACACATTTTTAAATAAACCACACCCAAAATGTTCAAAACTTAGCAAATATATCACTTGAATTACTTTGAGTAAAATAACTTCCAGGTTAAAAATGAGAAGCTATTATTTACATGGATATCATTTGGAAGTAATTTACAGAAAAAAACATGGTTGTAATGTAACAGTGGGAAAAATAACATTTAGAATGGACTGAAAGCAAGAAAGAAAAGCTGATGCAAGGAAGGAGGAAGCGGACCTTTCAGTCATTTAATCCACAAGTTTCACAATTTAAAGTTTTCCTGGGATGTAGGTGAACTTCCTCTGAAAATCTGCACTGCATTTTATGGAAATATATTTTTTGTGGAGTTTTGATTTCTGGCACAATGAACATTTGCATTGTCTAATGTGTGTGTTAGCTTTACTTTAACCTCAAAAGAGGAAAATTGTTTCCCCATAAATGTTGGTGCAGTATATGACCCAGGTGTTGGTTGTGGGGAGAGAGATCTGTATTCTGAATAGAAAATAATTTTGAGAATTGTGAAAAATACTTTTTATGCATAGGTCAAAAATAGTAAAATTCCTATCAGGTGTTATTAAAGCAACCTTGTCTGGGTCGCCTGGTACTTACAGAGAAGTTTTGGGCAGAATATGATAAATGAGTGTATAAGTGTGCCAATGTAGAAGATATAATAAAATATATACTGAGAATTTCTCAAAACATAAATCTACCATATGCTTTAGGCTAAACGTTAAAGAAACAATGTCTTAATTTCTTTACCATTTGAAATTAACAAAATCGGTAAACCATTTATGAAATGACATTGTTGCAAAAATCTATAAATCTTTAAAAAAATCACAGAAATTGGTGCAAGTAGGAAAATTCTGCATGTAGAAATGTAAACTGGGTAGTAAAATAGAAATAATCAACTTTGACATTCTGGGTACTAGATATAACACATATATGCAAGATGAAGAAGGGAGATTAGAATAATGTGAATTCATCCATAAATAAAAACTGAAAATGACAAATCACAGGTGGTAGACATTTTGACTACCTTCATTGTTTCCCCTCCTTCTATGTGTAGATCCCCTTGAAGTGAGGTGAGGCTACTTGAGATGTTCTTTGTGTGTTTTTAAATTTATTTATTTTAATTTTAGGATATTTTGGGGGGGGGATAATTAAGTTTTCTTGTTTGTTTATTATTCATTTATTTATTTACTTACTTACTTTTTAATGGAGGTACTGGGGATTGAACCCAGGACCTCATGCATGCTAAGCACTCACTCTGCCACTAAGCTATACCCTCTTTTTCTGAGATGTTCTTTGATCAATGAAGGGAAATGATGGGCTTCATTTCAGGAGAGAAGCATTTAAGAGCCACTGCTGATCCCTGCCTTCTTCTTCCTCTCTGGTACCAACTGGAAGTGTAATGCATTGAGGCAGCTGGGGAGACCAAGCCATTAAGTAGGAGGAAGCTGCCTCAGAGCTTCCCAGAGATTTACAGTGAGCACTAAATGTCTGTGGTGTTAATCTTCTGAGATTTTGTCTTTATGCACCACAGCATAAAATATCCTATCCTGAGAGAGAGATTCAATCAATTATTTAAAAAATGGTTGATGTGTTTTTGCACTTGAATGTAAATTTAGATAGTAAAATGGCCATGTAGGAACTAAAACATCAAATAGTACTAAGGAAAAGTGAAAAATTCATTTTTAATGCCAGAAAATGAAATCAAAACAAAGCCAACTCCAAATGCACACACACAGAGCCAAAATGGTCAGTGATCCAAAATTTCCCCTGGCTCCATATGACTACCCAATAAAAATAATCAACCTTTGCAAGGAATTAAGACTCAACGCAACATACCTTTCCATTTTTACTATCATTTCTGGGAATGCTCTCTCATTAATCCTCAAATACTTTAAAATTTGCTCCCAAATTCAGGGAAATGAAGGTCGGCTTAGAACGGGGATTCAGGGGCGGCATTCCAGCTCTGCCTCCTGTAGAGACTGACTGTGGACAGCTTGCATGGCCACTCTGTGACTGCAGATCATAGGTAAAGTTCAGGGGGTGGATGGGAGTGTGTCTACCAGTTACTCAATTCCGAAGATCTACCTGCAGATCCCTAGGTATTTGGTCTACTTTACCGCGCAGTGGCCAGTGCTTCTGTTGTTCCATTTCCTTGATTCACCTCTTCCTTTCTAATTCCTTGTTTCCAGGGCCAATCAATATTTCAAGTCCCCACCAAAGAAAGTATCACCTCCTCTGTGGTGGCTTCATTCCTCTCTTTCATTAAAAATTGTCTCTGTTTAGAACAGACTCACAGACATAGAAAACAAACTTATGGCTACCAAGAGGGAAAGCGAGGTGGGGAGGGATAAATTGAGAGTTTGGGATTTGCAGATACTAACTACTATATATAAAATAGATAAACAACAAGGTCCTACTGTATAGCACAGGGAACTATATTCAGTTCCTTGTAATAGCCTATAATGAAAAAGAATATGGAAAGAAATATATATATGAGCATGTGTGTGTGTGTGTGTGTGTGTGTATGAATCACTATGCTGTACACCAGAAATTAACATTGTAAACTGACTATATTTAATTAAAAAAAAAGACAAATGAAGAAATTCTGAACAAAAGGGGAGAGGTGTGAATCTCTTCCCTTATTTTTCAACAAGGCAATTAAACCCTTTATTCTTAATTTGTATTTGTCCTTATACCTCAAGTTACTTGACTATTTTTCAACACGAGGAATTAAACCTCTTATTTTTAATTTGTATTTGCCCTTATACACCTCAGGTTGCTTGTCTATAAAAAGAGGTTATAATAGTAATAAAAGTATTTACTTCTTAGAGTTGTTGTAAGGATCATGTGAGCTAAAACATGTATAGAGTTGTTATATTAATTAAACAAGGAGACCTTTGGAATGAGGTAGCTCTAATGCTGCCAGTGGCCTACATAAACAAGCCAAAATCCATGCTGGTACATGCCTCAAGGTTACAAAATTAAAATGCTAAGTACAACCAATCAAAAACAGCTGACTAGGCGTCAAGCTATAGCAATCAAATAATTTCCCTTCTTTGCTTCTGTACCTTCTCCATAAAGTCTCCCCACTAGTTCTCGCTGGTGCAGCACTCTTAACCACTTCTGGTTTGGGGCAGCCCGACTGGAATGGATTTCTGTTCAAATAAACTCTAAAAAATTGAAAGCAAAAGTCTCTGTTTAAACGCCATTAACATATTGCTGCCTCTCCTGATATTTGTTAATTTGGTATTTTTTTTCAATTTGTTGATTACTTATTTTCATTTTTTGCCTATTTAATACATGATAAATTTTCTAAAGTGCACAATACCTGCCTAAGGTGATTTGCATGCCACACAGTACTCATTATGGCATCTTTAATGTTATATATGCTCTAAGTATACTTTTAAGAATAATGGATTAAAAAAAGCAGAAAAGCACCAAGGACAAAAGTAAGGACAGAAAATGTTCAAGCAGGGCTTCTATTGAATTATTTTCCTGTAAGGACTGTTAGAAAAGGGTCACTACCTTTATTCCATCAAGGCACATTATTTGTTCTTTTACTCTATTAATTCATTTTCCCAAATATTGTATTTCTCTTATCTAAAATCTGAGAGCTTTTATTTAATCTGGGTCTCAGAGTTACTGAGTACTGTAATCACTCTTTGGCATTAGTTTACTTGGAGAACTTTGCACTTCACTGAGCCTTCAAGAATGGAGGACAACAACATTTCAAGATGCATTAGGATCATCTTAAGAGTAGAAAATTTGTCTCTAGCATTCAGGTTCTGTTAGAGTCTATCACACATTACTTATTGTTACAGCGTGGAATCAAAAAACTGAAGTTCTATTAACGGTTAGTTTTAGTTTCTGCATTTTGATAAGAGGTATGTTACTCTATTTGTTATTTTTAAAAGTTTCTGCATTTTGAAAAGCTATCAATAGATAGAGGTATAACTTTTACATGCTAGCAAAATATTTACTGAGTGAGCACAAAAATAACAACAAAACATAGACCATATCCATGTGTGTGCCTGTGTTCACCAGCTCTCTGTAACCGAATGCTTAGGTAGCAAATGTCCAAGAGATGCTAAAATAACTTTTTTACATATAATAAGAGGTTGACATATTCTCTTTAAAGTAATATCAACTCAATTATGGTTTGCCAGGTGCTTAAAAAATGGTTTTTTTGTATACTATTATATTTAATACTCATATACTTGTTAAGTAAATAAAACACATTATTTATTTAAAATATTTATCACTAAAGAAATATGGAGAGAAGGTGAAATTATTTGCCCCAAATCAAACTGTTATAAGTTTTAAAGTCATGATTTGAGTCTAAGATTTTTTTTTGTATTATAATCTATATATACTGCATTCATTCTCTGAAAAGTACGATGTCAAAATGTTTCCATTTGCAAAATTTTAACTCTTTTAAATAGTTAATCTGACACACTAATTAAATAGAGTCATTTTACCAGTATACAAAATGTTCACTGTTTTCTGGTTGTGAAGCCCTCCATAACCCCTTCCAAACAAGACTCCAACATTATTTTGAGGAGTTCTCTCTTCCAATTGAATGTAATCTGTTGCAACTATATCAGGGCCGCGTCCTCCCATGGCCAGAGGAGTAAGCTGTTCAATCATATGTTCCCTCCCAAGACTGGTTCTTATGGGATGCGAAGAGAAAAATAGACTGTTCTTGTCATGAAACCCATCCTGTATTCAGTCCCTGCATCTCTGGACCGGATCTAGATGTTTTCCCAAGACTTTTTTCCCATGTCTTTCCAGTATGTTAAATCATCCAGGGGTATTTGTGTTGCTTGCAACTAGACAATCCTAGCATTGTTGGTCATCATCAACTTACTCATAATTATATTTCTCAATACGTTACATGTCATACAATGTCAAGCACACCTTTAACATTCAAATGGAATGATCAGAACACAAATACATTACTGAATTACTGAATAAGTGTATTATTGAATATAACACATTCTCTGCTTAAAAGTGGGATCGTATATAACATTCAGTGACTTATCTCAAACCAGAAACATATTAGCTCATTCACTTAGAGAATGACATATTTTTGCTTGTTACTGAGAACAAGCATGCACAAGATGTAATTACCATTTGGGGAAGGCAAGATTGGTTTTGAATTCTATGGATAATTCTGTACCGCATACAAATATCTTTATGTGCTACTTTCTCAGAGTTAGATGAAGTGCCACATTCCACATCTATTTAAGGATACATAGTGTGTGTTTGAGATGCACTATTTAGGTTCATTTAAAGCAAATGTAGTTGTCTTTAAAATTAAGTAATCCATTTAAAGGACTTAAATGAGACTCCCATGTTAAGAGGATGGTTAGGTGGATGTGCTCATGGGGTAACTCTCCACCACGTTCAAAAATCACACCAAACCCATGAAGCCATTTCATCCTTCATTGATATTATATTATTCTAAATCAATGTTTATAACTCTGGGCCTTATTTTGAAAGGGAAAGGGGCAGTAAATAATCAAAACAGATACAAAAGAGATAATTTACTTTTGTAATGGTGACAGAGCAAAATTTTTTTATTGAAGTATAGTCAGTTTACAATGTTGTGTCAATTTCTGGTGTACAGTAGAATGCTTCAGTCATACATAAACATACATATATTCATTTGTACAATAAGTTACTACAAGATATTGAATATAGTTCCTTGTGCTATACAGTAGAAACTTGTTATTTATTATATATATTTGTTAGTATCTGCAAATATCAAACTCCCAATTTATGTTGTTCTATTCCCTTTCCCCCCGCTGGTAAAAATAAGTTTATTTTCAATGTCTGTGAGTCTGTTTCTGTTTTGTAAATAAATTTGTCTTTGTTGTTTTTTTAAGATTCCACATGTAAGTGATATCATATGGTATTTTTCTTTTTCTTTATGGCTTTTATCACTTAGAATGACAATCTCCAGGTCCGTCCATGTTGCTGCAAATGGCATTATTTTATTCTTTTTATGGCTGAGTAGTATTCCATTGCATAAATATACCACAGCTTCCTTATTCAGTCATCCATCAGTGAACATTTAGGTTGTTTACACATCTTGGCTATTTTAAATAGTGCTGCTATGAACACTGGGGTGCATGTATCTTTTTGAGTTAAGGATCCCTCTGGATATATGCCCAGGAGTGGGATTGCTGTATCATATGGTAAGTCTGTTTTTAGTCTTTAGAAGAATCATCATACTGTTTTCCATTGTGGCTTCACCAAACTACATTCCCACCAACAGTGTGGGAAGGTTCTCTTTTGTCCATAGCCTCCCTAGCATTTATCATTTGTGACCTTTTCAATGATGGCCATTCTGACTGGTGGGAGGTGATACAAATTTTATACAATGTAAGAAATCAAATATTTGAGATTGTGGATCATATACATGAAAATATCTGATACTGAAAACAAAACCCCTTCATAAGCCATGTATATTAATAAGTGGTAATTTATAAATAATTCTCCTATCAAACACTGAAGTTACCCCTTGTGTCCAAAACAACAGCTACCCTTGAAAGCAAATTGTTTTCCCTACATACAAACAGGCAAAGAATACAACTGGATTTTTTTTTAAATAGCCAGACTTTTGTTGTACACATTCTCTTAAAACTAATTAACCCCCAAATGTTAGACAATAAATGGACCCCAATATATAAGTACTTTATTGCTCTTTAAGTATTTTAAAATTGCAAATTGGATAAGTGCTTTTGGTTATTTTATTTTGAAGAATATTTCACTTCCATTAGCATTAGCATAGATATCATTTAAATATCTTTTATATTCTATTTTTTCTATTTTAAAATAATTTATTTACTATTTTACTGTTATTTTTGAATAAGCAACAGTATTCCACTCCATTAAAATGCAAAGCAGGACAAATTACATTGAATTTTATGGATTCATAAAGGATTAAAAATTTAAATAGTGTACTTCATTCACATTTTAAAGTACATAAATGAAGTAAAAAGAAAATAATTTTTCTTTATACTAACAGATTGCATAAAATATTTAAATCTATTTTAGTAGTAGCATGTGTTAAAAGAAAGAGGTGAACACATGAAAATATTAGCCAGTAAATTAACTCCTATTTAAGGTACATGTAATATTAGTTTAAAAAAAACATGGAAATTTTTAAATTTATTAGATTTTATAATTTTATATCTATTTACCTTGATATAATTACAGATACATAGATCATACATGTAATAATGTGGAATTAGGCCCTATTTTTTGTTTTTTTCAACAAGCCTTGCATGGTCTGAGGAAGCACAATTGCTTCCCTTTGAGACAGCTGATGCCCAGACAGTGCTGATTCTCCTCAGGACCCACCTCGTGCATCCCTCTTTTGCTTCTAGGTCTCTAACTAGACTCCAGTTCCAGTAGGCAATGAAGGTGAGGTGGAAAGTGTGACCTACTGTGCTCCAGAAGTACTTTAGATTTCTAACTTTTACAGACAGAAATCCAGGGCACATGATGGGGATGGACATTAAGGCTGTGGGATCATAGTAGATGGACTATGATGTGGAATCAGGCTGAAGTTACAGATATGAGCTCACCAAGCAGAAATTCTGTATTTAATATTGCAAATGGGGAGTTAGAAAGAGCTCCAGGAGTGTTTGGCTATCTGTCTGAAACATGGACCCCAAAATGGTGGCCCACAGGGAGTGAACTGACATGCCTGACCTACCGTGGTTTAAGGTAGAGGGAGACATTTAAAGGCACAGGGGGATTGGAATGTTAGGGAGGATGTGTCATTTAAGCCCTGCTCATTTATGGTGGGAGGGTCCAGTGGACAGACCATGACTGTGAGAAATCTGTGATGCTGTCCTCAGCATCCTTGAAGAGCTCAGTGATTTCCCTTCTCTGTAGGTCAGACCTTGATGTGGGAACTGCAGTTACTAAACTGAGAAATCTAAATGCAGTAACAGTAACTAGTTAGATCCCAGGATCTAGTTATATCCCCCCCACCCCAAGTGGAGACACTCACTCATCAGGGGCAAGGGGGGCGTGATGATCTTAGTGGACAGGAGGCCAAAGCCACAGTCAGAAGAGTCTGATTCCCACAGACCTCTGGTCCCAGCTAGTTGATCATGGTGTTTCTGGGAGTGAAATAGGAAGCCCAATAAATTCTTACTTAATCTGTGTAAGTGAACATGTTCTAGGTCAGGTGAGAAAAGTTTGTGTCATAATTAGCTTTTGGCAAATCCTGGTTCTAACTGGCACCTGTACGTTTTGTGTGACCTGGTCCCTGCCTACCTCAAGATCTTTGTGGTTGGGTTCTCTTCGCCTAGAAGTTTCTTCCCCTTGTTCTTTACACAGTTACCTCCCTCACTGTATCTAGATCTCTGCCTAATGTCACTTTTTTAGAGTTCCCATTTATCTACTAATCTAAGTAGCTCCACCCACCATGTCACTCTCTTCCTGTCAGTGTATTGTTTTTCTTCATAGCATGCAGTGGCATAAGCATTTAACCAGACCTTCCCTGGCTTATTGTTTCTGGTGGTCTCCCCTAGTAACACTTTAGCTCCTTCAAGGAAGGTTCTCTATTGATCTGTGATTTCTCTAACCACTTTCCACAAAATACTACCTATGTCTGAAATATAGTATGCACAACAACTGATTTTCTACCAATAATTATCTATCGGGTGAGGGAATGAATGAATGAATGAATGAACTATTTTAAGTACTGATCAGTAATGCTGTAAATGATTCATGTACCGATGTTAAAATCAACATATTGATTTTTATGTAGAATTTCTCTTTTAATTGCAGAATTACATTTACATTTCTTCATTTCTGTGGCATTGCGATTATTTATAATGTACCAAAGGTTTTATAAAAAGAGAATGTGTTTAATCTCTCACTAACATGAATTCAGTTTTAACGATTTTGATGTTCACTAACCTGAGGCATAGAGAAGGATTCCTCAGTATCATTTTATCAGACAGAAATCTCTAGAACAATGATTATCAGGCAAGGAGACTTTCCTAGAGCATTTTCAGTGTGACTTGGAAATAGACTCAGAGTAGAAACCAATTACTTTTCTGTGAAATCCTTTGATAATGTTGGTTAATAAAGTATTGAATAAGCCTGATTTGTGTCCCTTTCTGCTTTTCTTAGAGTGTCACATTTTATATAGATTTAACTCTGACCTTCCCTACAAATTACACAGCCCAGCCGATAAGGAATGTTAGTAAATTCCCAGTAGTTAGTCACTCTGCCAATCCGCAAATATGCCATCAGTCACCAAAATGTCCTTCAACCAGCCCCTTCGTCTGTCCTACCACTCACGCCACTTCATGGCCACTGGAGATCACGTGCCTCAGGAAATGTATGTGCACTCAAAAACTGGTACCTGCACACAGCAGATATGTGGGGGGCATTATAGCTTGACTTTTTGTGAAGAACTTATATTTTCTATACATATTAAGTAAATAGAACTACTAGAACTTAGTGATACTGAAGACACCTCTTTTGGGCAAACTGATATTCCAAAATAGAATGCTTGTTTCAGGCTATTCTAATACTTCTATACAATCTGTAGGATAAATATCTACAATTGCATGCTTTTTATGCATTTATCTCTGATTAAGGTTTGCAAGTTATTTTACATAACTTCACTAATATTTTTATTATTTATCTTTAAAATTAGATCTTTGGGAGATGTAATATTTACGCACCTGTGATATGAAATTATAATCCCTTGGGTCATTTTAAAATATTTTGCAATACATTATTAATTCAAGTTGTTTCATATTTTTAAAAATTACAAAAGCAATGCTTAGAGAATCTGGAATGATATTTTCACCTTTTTATATTAAAAATTAAATACCATTACTTATGTGTTTCTTTAATATTTTGTGTAAATTTATTTGATACTCAGCCACTGTTATTGAAGCAATATCTGCAAGTAAAACTAAGAAAATTTAGGGTAAATGTTAGTGTTCAATAGAATATTTCATTTTTATTATAATTAACATCAGGATAACTTCCTTTTATAACTCATCATACATGCAGTTCTCATTGTGAAATAATTAAAGCCTTTGCCTAGTCACTGGAGGTTAGACTAGGAAATCAAGTAGTAAAAGTTGGAACTTGTGTCCTGCTCATGTGCATTATGCCTCCCATTCTCTTGTATTTCAGAAACATCAGTCTCATTAAATTCCATAAATACTTGAAGCTGAATATTTTTAAAGATCAAATAAATGTACCATTGAATGTATAATTATTCTTGCATATGGTAGTATGTTTATTTAAAATTTCAACTGAGGAAGAACTAGGTCGTCACAATCACATAAAGCATCAGAGAGAAAATTATCTACTCTCGCAGGCCCCCCATCATAACATAAAGAGAATAAGTGTGGATTGGGAGCAAATGCCACTGGGCAATTTCTTCCTCTGAATGCCCACATCAGGTAAACCAGTACTATACACTCCATAGGAGTGAATTCCAGCCCTGGATAAATAATGCTCATAGATTTGACTTATAATTTAGTATTTCTAATTTCAGGTGGTATTCAGGGAACTTAAAACTATTTCAACTACATATCTATGTAAAAATTTCCAACAAGTCATTTTATCAATAGCAAAATGAAATGAAAGTAAGTAAAATTAAAGACATTCAGTTGAGTGGTCATTTTAACATGTATAAAGAATGAAAATCATAATTTTTAGGTAAAACTAATAAAACTAAGTTATATATATATAAAATATGTGATCAAATTTATAATTATTTTTATGTGTGATCTTAACTTTTTAACTGAATCAATTGATTATAGAGAATGGGAAGTTTTGAATCAGGAAATGCAGCTAATGTTTGTTTTTTAAAATCCTATAATTTCTGGAGTTGAATGAGATAATGCAATTTGCTGATTCTTGGTCCTATTTGTTTAGTGATGGCTTGGACTGGAGAGTTTCTTAAACTATTGCATTCTCAGAATTTCCATGCAATTTAGCTTAATTTTTCCCAAACACCATTCATTTTACAAGTAAAATGTGTTTAGACTCAGTGGTGTATTATTTTGGTATGATCCACATAGTGATCTCTTTATATTGATATTTTTGGTCTCTTATACCCTTCAAAATTTGAGCCATTTGAGGAAATGAAGTCCTTTGCTACAAATTCCTGCTCTTCCTCATAGAGAATACGTAGCTTACATCATTAGGTCTTAGGTACACTATGATATTTTGTAGCTGCCTATGAGTGACAGAACGCAGAAAATTCAGTAAAATGATTAGAATTTTCTCACAGAAATGGTTTACAAGCTAAATTTTTAAATATAAATTATCTTACTCAGAAAAAAAATGAGGATATGTCATATAAATATATAAATTTTGCTCTGCTATTTTTGCTTTAGTACAAAAAATTTACACATATGCATATCAATAATGCATAGATTAGTAGTATATTTTATCCTAAATCTAGTCCTAAGTAATGTCAAAAATTTTTAAGTGTTATTTATAATTTAAAAATAGAATAAATTTTCTGTATCTTTTCATTCTTACAAATTTATTATAACTGCTGTTTTTTAAATTATTGTTTAAATTATTGCATTCTATCCATCTGTACAGGAGCTGGCTGTGAAGTCAATACACACATGTATATGTTGCTTTTGTGACTATTTTATAACTTTTATAATTTGTCAAAATATCAAACACACCTGATATATATTGCATTGTGGCGGGGGAGAGGGGTGCAGTAAGACGCATTTATTCAGCTACTCAGTGAGCCAAGAGATGCAAAACATAAGTTTTCTTCCTTCAATTACCATGCCAATTAGTAATATATACATGGAGAAAACAGCCACAAATTAAAGTCCAGATGCCAAAAGAAATAACACGTTTTACACAGCTGCCACATAGTGAAGTTGACATTAATACACTCAAGATATGTATTAGCATTTTCAGGAAAGGAATACTAACTTTTTCTATAAAAGATTAACAAAATACCCAAGAAAATCGAGATAATCACCCTTTCTCATTCACACTAAGTATTCAGAACAATGTGCCTCATTACAAGAGCCTGCAAATTCACCCAGGAAACTCGTATCATGCTGTGTTAAACACAATGGTTAAATCACCCTAGATGTCATGTATTTCACTGCTGTGTCTAGACAAATGACCTGGACATACATATTTGCATATATTTAGATAAACACATGTAAATGGGGCATAAATATTTTCTGTCAAAGTCTATTTTATTTAATAAAGATGGTTATTTTAATAATTAATGGTTTTGTTTATTTACTTCAACATTATGGTAATTTAGTCAATTCTACCAGTCTGTGAAGAAAATTATTCCTGATAAGTGCCTTCAGCCTTGTGAAGACAGCCTTAAAACTCTTACTTCTGAACATAAATATTTCTCTTTTGATATAATTGATAACGTATTATCTATAACGTATTATCTATAATAAAGAATAATTTGCTATTAATTGCACCAAAAATGGAAAGCAAAAAAAAAAAAAGGTTGTTTCCAGAAAAATCAATAAGTAAATATTTTTGTGGGATAAAGTCAAATTGTACATTTTAAAGTTATGTTCTTAACTATGATGCTACCCCCCTGGAAGTTTCATATAGAACCACTGATAAAGAAACTTCCACTTTGACATGGTTTGTCCCAACACTTGACTTTAACTGCTCATTTTTCAGGTTAAGTAACAAAGCTCCAAAGAATACAAGGTTGGTATGTACAGATAAGGTATAAAAACTTAAATACACATACACAAACTATTTTTTGCCCCTGAATGCCTTTATATATGGTCTATTATAAAATGCAGAATTAAAAATAATTCATATATGTTAACATAGTACACTTTCAATCACCTAAGATGTTACTGATTTTTCTTTCTCTTCTGTTCTTAAAAAACTAAAAAAAATTAAATTATAATGTATATTACCATTTTTCCTTGTCTTCACTTGGGTAAATGTATATAGCCTTGGCACTATTTGTTAATCAATTTTATTTTTTTTTCAAAAGTCCATAGCTATTGTACCGTTTGCTCTTTGTGGTGTTGACCTTTGAAGAGAACAAGTCTTATTCTATAGTAATATTTATTTTTATTTTTTAAAAAATATTTTAAGGTCATGATAGTCAATTAGCTATATTAATGATGGCCTTCCAATTTCAAATTATGATTTAGATATTTTATATACCTTAGAAATCAGTTTACATTTTACCTGCAATTATTATTCTTTAGCATTTGTTTTGGTTTTATTTAATAATATCAGTTGTCAAAGATAGCAATTCATTTTCCCTCCTATTTGTTAATAACCTCTAATCTTTCCTATTCCATTTAGATTTAACAAAAATCTTCCATATTTGTTCCTCACATCACAATTTTGACTTTTATACTAATTCTACTCTTTACTGCTTCTAATGGAGATTTCATTTATTCTCTTGTATTATTAACTCCATTTATCTATTTTATTCAGATGACTATTTTTACTTTGTTCTCAGTCAACATAACTTTTTTTCATACTATATATGCTTTTTTAAGAGAAGAAAAACAATTGTGTCAAACTAGCTTATTTTATCTGTAACAGATCTTGGACAAAGAGATACTTTCTTGCTTCAATATTATTAGGTTTTCTTCCTCTATGTTGCAAGATGTTTATGGGTCTCATACTGACTTTTATATTATGCTAATTAATATACATGAAAATAATCCAAAAATAATCTTAATAGTTGCCTACAAAATAGTACATTAATTTTCTTTTTATCTTCTTGCCATTTCCTTGCCCACTTTTAAAATCTTCCTGAATGTCCTCACGTGATAGGCTGAATGATACAAATGTTTTGTGCCCATTTAATGCACCAATACTCTAAGCCGAATGAAGCTGTATCTGGAGCCATTGCTGTCTTTTGCCCCCAGGTAATACACAGCCTGTTTCTTGTGTGGATGTGGGTTCTGTCTGTGTTTAGGGTCTGTCTTTGTTCACATCGTGGGCTGTGCCTCCTGCAGCCACACATTTCAGGAAGGATAATGACTCCCAGATAAAATCCATGTTCTCAAAGAGAAATCTAGCCAAATTTCATGTCTTTCAATCTGCTAAAAAAGGCTTATATGGAAATTCTGGCTTTGGGTCATTTCATTTTCAATAATATGCTTCATCTGTTTTTCACTTACAACATTAACAAAAATACAGTACTTCTCCTGAAATTGATGGAAACAGTCAGCAGCTGTCTATTAAGTAGACCTCAACAAGGAAGAGCATATTGAAAACTAAATTTTTATCATGTGTGCTTGCAATTCTTAAACTGGACCAAGTCAGTGTCTATTATATTTAGCATCATCAGTTACATAATGAGAGCCCATCTATTCTTCTTTGAAGATTTCTAGGCTTATAGATATAACTAGGTTTAATTTAACTCCATTCATCATTCACATTTGATATATAAATATAAAAGGCATAACTGCTGAATGGTTTTACATTGTGTAATTAATCTCTGTGACCTTATTTTATTTGATATGGTGTGTATGTGTAGGTTAAATGAACACACAAGAGAGAAGAATAAACCTAACTCCATATTGGATCTATTCCTTTAGCGCTAACCTTGTGCTCTGTTTCCTGTGTTTAGTCATGCTGTCTCTGCATCTTTTGTAAAAGAATGTCACGTGTCCCCTAAAATGCACACGATGGATCATTCTCAAGGCACTGATTCCTAGGCTTGACCTTTAAAGATATAACACTTTTCATTCATATAGAGGTAAAAAGTTGCAGACCAGAGAACAACATTTGTCCTGTTGGAGGTTTACAGGAACATCCTGATCAGATCTATGCAGCAAGAACAGCCACAAAAACAAAAAATTATCACATCCTCTCCCCGGGAGTTTGGCTGGCACCATGAAGTTTGCAATGACCAGCCACTTTCCCTCCCCATTTAGTATAAAAGATTCCTGAATTCTAACTCAGATAAGTCAATTCTTTTGGGCACTAGTTCACCATCTTCTTGGTCTGCTGGCTTTCTGAATAAACGAACACCTCATTTCTCAATTTATTGGCCTGTGGCGAGCAGTACCAGCTTGGACTTGGTAAGAAATATGGTATGGAGGCATAAATAGATAGGTTGGTAGACGGATGAATAGATAGATAATGCATTATTTTGTTAGGGCGTGTTTAAAAATGCCTTAACATCGACATATTGTTTATGAAACATTAGATGAGGATTACTCTGTAGTTTATTATGCCATATTTTAAAAATTCACCTTTCTTTCTGTATCATTCATATAGTAAGAACTATTCTATCCCCAATTAAATGAAATGGAATGAAATATTATCTTGAAAAGCAGGCTGTAATTTTTTTTCTCTCTGTTTTTAACACGTGTATATTTGTAGGTATCAGTGTTTTCTGGCTACGTCATAGGTCTCAGTAAATTGGAGTAACTGCTCTTGGCCATATCTTCTGATGTGACATAGATTCCTATTGTCAATCTTTTTTTTTTCTTTCTGCTTAAAGGTCTCACTAACATTAATGAACTCCCTTAAAAGAAATATATTTCAAGAGAATTTTTGAAACTCAACATTCCTATATATACACCAAAGACAACAGTAGTTTGAAAAGTTATTGTAGCTCCCTGGATAAATTTAAGACAGCAAATGGACAAATTGGAAGATTGGATATAAAGTGTGAGTCATTTTCTGATACATATTTGGTCTAGATCTCTGAAATATGACTTCATAATCATTTTGTTGCTATTTTTACTGTGAATAGTGTTTTTTTTTTTTACAAAATTGAAATTAAAAGCCATCAATTTATTATTCATGAGACCAGCCTAGGATTACCTTTAAATTGTAGCCAAATAACAGAAGATAGAGAAATCACGTCCTTTTCTGAGGTATACAAAACAAAAACAAAAAAGCACTTTTCCTCTGTTTAATTTTTGGCTGTTGTTTTATAATACTTCTTAGATTTGGTCAGCATTTTTGAAGCTTGTGTAGATTAGGAATCTCTTAAGAAGTGCCCTGACGGCAAGAAAAGCCATATTATCTCCTATTCAGAAAATGACTATTTTAGAGAAGAGTTTTCCTTCAGTGACTTTGGGAGTTTATTTATATAATGTGGCAGCAGAATACAATTATCAGAGAAATTAGAAAACTACAAAAAAGTAAAGAAACCATGCACTATCTACCCATAGAGAATTATTAAATAAAAAGAAATTCCCTAAATAGACAAATCCAGAATATTAGTGGCACACCAAGTTGGGTTGTGAGTGCAGAAGTAACTCAGTACCTGATGGAAAGAGGATGCAGTTGGAGAACTACATCATGTAACTCATAATGATATGCAGGAAAAAACGGCAAGAAAAACTCCCGGGGTACTGCTGGAACTTACTCATTTCCTATCAATATTCTGGATGGTGACCAAATTTGGTGTCGCTGGCTGTTTTGGCTTACACCCATCCTGAGGTTGCCTGGATAGCTGAGAACACTCCCTGGGACAGCAGGGCAACCCGTGGTGAAACAGAAATTCTGACTCACTTCAAATAGTCTTCCTAACCACTCCTTCATTAGGCCTGTTTATATTATAAACACAGAAAATATCAAGTTAGATTGGCATCTAGTATATTGATTCTAAGCAATGTTATTTACATACCTAAAGCTGCATAAAATAAAATACATGTTTATTTCAACCTCTATTTTCATTTACTTTCATCCACTTTTCAGTAGCATAATAATTAAACAGACTTTACAGTGTGCATGTATCACACTTTCAGACGAACAATGTGGCGTTTGTGGATTATCCCAATCTCTGCCAAGCATAGACGTATTGACGTCACATACTGTATCTTGTTTACGGGTACCTTGCATTTCTTGGGGCCTTTTAAATCTCAGTTTCATTTCATTCATCCTTCAAGTTTCATTACATTCTTCAATCAGGCAAAATAATTGACCACCCACCAAGAAGGATTCTTCATTGCATTAAAATCTAAAGAGTTTCTACCTTTTCTAAATTAAAAATTGGGACCCAGAAACCCACAGAAGTACATATCTATCTTCAAAACTTAACAGATGATACTTTTACTATTGATAAAACGATATTATCTGTGTACTTAGAATTCAATGAAATGAAAACAAGCAAAAAAATCCTACCTAATGAGTAGTAATAATTCTTTCTTTGAAAGAACTAAAAACACTTTGAATAAAAAGAAAAATACTAAAATAAGTTATTAGTAACATACTACCTATTTATATTGGATAGTTTCATATTCAAATTAGGGATCATAGTTTTAAATTTTTTGTGGATTTGAGCTTTTTGATATTTGATGAAATTAAAATTAGCAGATTGTGTTTATAATTTTATGTTATCTTTGTTTGTATGACTGCTGATTTGTTAGTTGGTTTGTTAGGTTAGGTAAGCAAGGGCACTGGGTAGATAAGGTGGAGGAGAGGGAGGATGATCTGGAAGATGGTGGTATAAACATCTTCAGCATAAAGGGGCTTTAATTCCTCTAAATGAATGCCAGCAAGAAAACTAGTTGGAACCTGACAGCCACAACTGCACGGTAGTGACGCAGTAGCGAAAAGGACCTAATCAGACATGACCCAATGCTCACTATAATACAATTAGCATTGTGGTTTAGGCAACCCCCATAGGTTTTCTGTGTGCATCATGGGTAAGGGTGCGCATCATGCACAAAGGGGGCAAACTTGACTAAACATTCTAGGAGCAAAAGCTGTCAGTCAATCAAAAGACCCCCTATAGGTATAAGAGAAGGGGGCAAACAAAGACCACTGCTGTCCACCCTTGGATCAGCCCACCTCCCATTCTTGGAGGTGTACTTTCCCTTTGCTGATAAGTTGTTTAAAATATTTCACTACAGAATGCTTTGTCTCCCGGTCTGAATTCTTATCTTTCGGGCATGACAAGAACTGGGGTCTTTTCCCTTCCCCTTTTTAGGATAACAGACTCATTGCTGGTTTTTAACTTCACTGGGAAAATGGAAGAAAATTAAATTAAGTAAAGTCTGAAACAGCTAAAGAAGTCTTCTACTCTAATAATATTGCCGCATTCTATTAATATGCTGGATTTCTCTCAGGAAGCTTAAGATCCATTCACTATTTCATAAAGTAATGTGGGCAAGTAGACAAAGGGGAAACAGAATGCCAACCTACATAATGGAAAATTGAAAAATAAGTAAGGAGCTTTATAGAGATTACTGTCTCTGGTTGAAACAGGACCAAAAACCATTTCTCTTCAGCTGCTTTGGCCCAGAAACAGTGATGCTCATGCTTGTAGTTTTACTGCCATTTTCTTTGGAATACTCTACAGTGTGCAAATGAGCTCAACATAAATGATAACTATATCAATACAAACATCTCATGTATAAGATGAATACATATTGGGTCATTTCCCTTGGGATGTCAATTTGCATCACTTCTGTTGAAAAGCTGTTCATCCTCCTTATTACAAGATGGTCATTTCATAGCACTGTGATATAAATGTTTTACCTTTAGCAATCTAGGCCCTTTGGAGGAAATCCCAGATGTGCATACAATTAGAACCAATGTTAGATATTTGGTGTTGCCAGATCACCAATTAAATTCCTCTGCATAACCTGTTTCTTCCTGAAATGTAACATTTAGTAAATTATTTTATAATTATGCAAACATTGTTTTGTATAGATTTTGCATTTTAATGAGTTAGGGAAACCACAATTTAGAATGAAATCAGAATCTGAAAGAAAATGCACTGTAACTAAAGAGCTGCCAGTCAGAACAACACAGCCTACTTTCAGTGAGGTTGTAATCCCTTTGACATTTGAAAAGTTAGGCATTTCCTGTCCAATTCTTTTTTTTTTTTTTTGTCTTTTTGGAAGGAATTTAAATATAAACCTGCAAAGAATGGATAAGGATCTTCTGGAGTGAAGAACAACTGTCCTCTCTGCCGCAGTCTTTTCTTTAATGTTATATTACTATTTCTAATATATATTTCTAATTTTATATTATTTTAAATAGTCTAAATTTATAGAAAAATATTATTAGAATAATATTCTATGTTTATATTATTATGTATATTTTAATATTATATCATTTATTTAATTTTATACTATTAATTAATACTAATATCAAATATGTTTCTATTTCTATTTGGTTAGATCAAGCATCACTAAGCTCAACACCCAAGGATCAATGTAGGAAGAAATATTATTCCCACTATTATTCCTTTGATTTCATCGATATTTCAACCATACACTGAACTGAGCAGGATGTAATTAATAGGACTAAATATGCACTAATTTGTAAATGAAATTACATATTTATGGGATAATTATCTTAAAATACATGAAATTTTTATTTGTTAAATATCTGTCTCCATTTCTATTTTCTGCTTTTCAGAATGTAATCCATATACAGGCATCTCAAACTTGTGGATGATGGAATTCTCTAAGTAAAAACTTGGGGTAAATGGTTCAAGTTGTGGCATAAATTGTGTGAAACATCTGCTATCTCCATTTTCTGAGCCTTTTGCTAAATTCTCTGTGCCATGATATGCTTTATAAAATAAAATAAAAGGAACCAATAAACAGAAGGCAAAGATACAATAGGACTAGTGATATCACATGATAGGCAGGTAGGTACGTATAGATACATACATACACATATATGTATACGTGTATCATATAGACTAGGACATACATGTTTAAGTATATTACTGCCAAGATACTTACCTTGTAGTTACAGTTCCTTCATTCAACTCATTTATGAGCCTTTACTCTAAAATATCTTTATAAAGCCGAAATAAAAATACATTCAGACAGATGGAAAATGGAGAATTCATCATAGCAGAAATGCTTAAAAGACATGTTAAATAGTGATTATTATATATTTGGTAAAAGGAATCAGTTGGAAGCTTGGAGATATAAAAGAAGTAAAAGCAATAAAAAGGTACAATGTGGGTCAGTTTAGGCAACTGTTGGCCATATAAATTTAATAATAATGTCTTGTACAGTTTTAAATATATGTAGGACATCTACAAAAATGTGCACATGTATGGAAGGAGTTAAATGTGGTTAAAATGTTTAAGATCTGTGCACAATCTGAAATGTGGTAAAAGTAATGATTTTTATTAAAATATAGTAAGCTAATTACAAATGTTGTAATCCATAAGGTAAGCACTTAAAGAGTAATGAAAATGTGTGTAAATATCAACTTAATGGGGGAGGGGGAATTGAATGACAAAATACTTACTCTGTTCAAAAGAATATAAGAATGTAGATAAAATAAAATAGGACAGATAAATAAGTGGAAATCAAATAGTGAGGTATATTTAAGCCCAGATAGAAACAATTAAACCAAATATGGACTGAAATCTCTATACTTAAGACAAAGGCAATAAAACAACAATATTAAAGGGGTATCCCAGAAAGAGTTATTAATTGAGAAAATATGCATATTTTATAGGAATATGGACTATAAAACGAACTGAAGATTTTTGAATATACACTAAATGGCAAACCTCAAATAAAAAAGGCAAAATTTTAGAAATGTTAGTAGAACTTACTAAAACTTATTAAAATTAGAACTTATTAAAAAATAACTGTCATGAGGGTGTCTATTTATATTGTGTTTGTGTATGGACACCCATTTATGTTTATGTGTAAGCTGACATCTGTAAAGAGATAAAGTGATTCTGCATTTTGCTATTTATCAAAACCGTACGGGAGTCTGGTGGACAAATATTTTTGTTCTTGAAAACGAAATCCAAACACTTGGATATGTTACATCTGAGATTGTTAGAGCAGACAGATAGCTGGATATAAGCAGAGAAAAAGGGACACAGGCCAAATGGTAGGAACTGGGCCGAAAGGAGGGACACAGACCAAGTACAGGAAACCACACATCACGTAGGCACTACGTGGACAGAGAAAGAAAATCTCTAGGCTAATAAGCAGTTACACACTAGTGGGGTGAGAAGTGTCCTGGAGGCCAACAAAGAAAAGCAGGAAAAGACATGAATCGCTAGTGTCCAAACATAACCTTTTGCTCAATATGCCTTCATTTCAATAAAATTAGCCTTGCAGATTAGACATACTCATCATGCATTGAAGCCATGACACTTCCGATCCAGAATAAATAAAGACAAAAATCCCTCCTTCCCTGGGAAGGTGGAGTTGGAATGAAAGTCAAGGAATAGGATCCCAAACCCGTCCTTCCCCAGTGAATATTCCGCCCATTCATTTTTACATCCTGTGTAACTAACTTGCCAAAGAAACTCAGGGCAGCCGCTCACCTGAGCCTGCCTGCTCTCCCCTTGAGAGTGTACTATCTATCCCTTAATAAATCCTCACTTAAGTTTCATAACTTCCACGCATTGTCTCTGAATTCTTTCTGGGAAGGAGCAAGAATCTGGACGCTGGCTACATCTACTGCAACAAGATGGCACCTAAAATTCTTTTTCTGAAATATCTCCAGAATTATTCTTATCCTCAACCTAATAAGTAAGATATAGAAACAGAAGTTTTAAAGAATATTCACAGACCATATGTATTATAACCAAATGTCCAAGTGTTATTCTTAAAAAAATGATGATATGCTGAGCCAATAATAGATGACTCATCTGCATCCAGCATTCCTTCTTCTTGCTCTCAATATACTCACTACTCATAAACTGCAACACTATTTCTGTTTAATTGAAGGGATTTTTCTTAGCCCCTTTTCCTTCAGATCCCCAGGAATTCTCTACAGTTGGCAAAATTGTAAACAAAAATTTCACTACTCTGTATGCTTTCAAAATGAAAGCAAAAACCACCAAAATGCAACTATTGATTACCCTAATCTGTATTAATGATGCAGTGAATCTGGAAGTTAACAACCAAAGAATAAACAAAATGGACAGGTAACTTACAAATCTTATCTTGAAATGCCATAGGGACTCATGGACACAATTGGAAAGCAAACCTGAAATAACAGTCCATTTAGAAAGCACTGCAAAGAAATGCGTATCAAACAGCACCCAGGCTAGGTTAATTCAGCCTCTATTCGAAACAGACAGGAAAATGAAAGGAAGCATCTGAGGGTAGATTCTGGCCAGGGATGTCAGTGTTTACCCTCCAGTGGAAGGTAGTCCATTCGGGACAGTCTGGGGCAGTGTGATCACTGGAGTGGACCTCTGATATAAACTTCTTCACGCAATCCTGAATGTCAGGTCTTACTTGAAACTGAATTTTACATCTTAGTCATGAGCGCTCTTAATAATTTAACAGGATAGAAGAATGGCTCTCAAAATGTGATTCAGGAACCAGAAGCAGCAGTATCACCCAGACCTGTTAGGCCGTGGATGAGAGGCGGGTCAACACCATGTCTTAACAAGCCCTCCCAGTGGTTCCTGTGAGCACAAAAGTTTGTGATCCTCCGGGCTGGAGACAGAGAGACCACATCTAACATGGAAATCCAATCATAAGGCTAAAATTTCCTCCCCAAGATGATGGGTATCAAAAAGAGGTGATTACAGCTGATATGAAAGTTGTGATAACAGCTTAAATTTTCTGGTGGAAACACATGAATTGGTAGGTGGAGGAGGAGACACCAGATTGAGGCGGGAAGAGAGGAGTCGAAATCAGATGGAAGGGGAGAGATGGAAAGGGGGTGAACCAGGGGACCGGAAGAGAGGTGGAGAAGGAGAGCCTGGACGGAGAGGAGGAACCCAGATGGAGGGAGAGCAGGGAGCGGGGAGGAGGGGCATCCTCTTCTAACCTGCCCTCAAATACTCTGCTTTCAGTGGGAGTAACTGCACCTTGTTAATGTTCAGGTGGATCTGTTCCTTGTCATTTTGCTGTGTAAAGACTTTAGATATAGGACTGACTATTTTGAACGAGGGAGCCCACAGAATTATTTACAATTCAGTGGAAATAGAAAAACCTCATAGAAGACACAGGCTTTCCCATTAATTCAGTTGTAAATCTTAAATTGAGTTTGATTTGAACCGTCAAAGAGAAATACTTATATTTTTAATTCCCAGCTGGGAAGTGAGTCATACCAATTTTCAACTGTAGGTCAACGGTAAGTACCAGGTATATGTGCAGTTTAACTATATGAAGAGTGTATATATATATATATATATATATATAAAATACATATTTAGTGATCATATGATGGGTAACTGTAATATTCAGTCTTAATGTATAAAATAATAAATTGCTCATTGATTATGTGTGCACATATGCAAATACCAAATGACATTTTCTGTTAATAATGATATTAAGAAGAGTTAATTTCATTCTTTACTCTACTTTATGTATAATTGCTGCTTAATGTTAAATTTTGGAAGATAGCGTATGTAATAAAAACAGGTGAATATGTTACGTGTTTTTTCCTAAGGCAGATATATTCAGCAATACTAGCACATTTTATGGCATTTTGTTTTTGCTAAGAACACATTTGAAATATGAAATGCGAAGTAATGGGACCAACTTGTTAGCAAGCTTACCAAAATCTGTACACACAAATATATTTTCATCTTTACAAAGCTAATCTGGATGGTCATACATTTATTCCAATGATACTGCCATTTCCATTTTTGGAACTTATCTTTTTAAATTGCCTCCAAAACCTTCAGCAGATTACTTTAAATATCAAATCGGAAAAAAATATTTTTCATTTTAAGATGGAAATCCAAATAACTTCTAGAGCTGGGTCTGCTTAATAAAATGGGATATCAAACTGCCTAAAATGTTTTTTTTTTCGTCATTTTATTTAAAGCTGGGTGGGATTTAAAAGTGACAATATCATTTTCTTCTTGTGTGGCCTCTGTACTGCTTTTTATAAGGCAATTATAATGTTTTGATATTATTATGAACAATCACTTCAATATAAGAATAAGCATAAAAACCCAATTAACATAAATTTGAATGCTTAATTTCTGATATTTTTATATCAAAAGCTGCCTTATTACTACACAGCCCCTGTGGATCTTGTCCTCTATGATTTTACAGAGGATATAGTATTATTGTGATTTTATGGTTTTTTTTTAAATCTTATTAATGTGGGGGCATTAAACTGACCTAGAAAATACTGAGACCACATTTTGCTTTTAAAGGGAGAAAAAATTGGCATTCAGTGTGCGTAGGCGGCCAAAGTGGAGGTTGAAGGGGATACTGAAGCTGTTTAAGCAAAATTATTCGGAGGTTATGGTGGCCTGTTTTTCTCTTCAGACCTTTGACACGTGCATCATATTCTCCGTGGTGCAGCCCTGACTTATCAACCACATTTGCATAAACCAAAGCTGTGTAGTCAGCAGTGTAATTGCCCAAGGAAGCAATCCTATCATTCCAAGTGAAGATAGTTTTGCTCTGCCAAATGAGAAAGCAGACTACAGTACCATCATTAGACACACTGGAGATGAATTAAATAAGTGTGTGAACATCACGATCCACTAGGGAATTTGATCTCTCAGGAAGCACTTGCCTGGAAATCCTGGAACACATTTGCAAAAGAAATAGCCACTGAAAGGTGTACCTGTTGCTGCAGTTTTGCAGAGCACAGATGGACAATCCTCAGTTTCTGTTTCACAGATGTGTCTTTCATGTCTTTGCAGACAGCTGCAGTTGTGCCAACGGACTTGGCAGAGGCTGAGCACTGATGTACTCTCGTTTCCTACGCACCCTTCAATGGTGAGAACACGGAATCCGTCAACGTGGCTGAGAGAACAGCTGCATCTGAAAAAAAAACAAAAGCACAGCAAATACGCAACAAAGTAGTGTGAGAGCCTGAAAATTACTACAATTGTTGACTGTAATATAAGTGCCCGACATTAGGCTTTTGATTGCCAGTGCATTCATTTCAAAGACATTCATCTTAAACAAACTTAAACACTGCCAGCTACACAGCTAGGTAGCAGGCCAAGCTGCCCCACTCATGAACTTCCCCTTTTTAGAAAAACCTGTTTGACCTTGAAAACTAACCATTTGTGTGACCCTGCTTTTCCCTTCCCGCACTTTAATTCCCACTTTTATGCCTGAAATTCACTAATAGAGTAAAATTCAGCAATAGAGAGAAACTTTAGGTCCTCCTTCCTCAACACCAATAAAGGCAGAACCCCAGGGCTGCTCTGTCTCTGCACCTAAGATGTGACCTTGCTGCATGGCCCCAGGAGAGCCAGGTACCCTCCTCCACAATCTGTGTTTATAAAACTTGTTTTGTCAAAATTCCCTGGTGGTTGTTGTTGAGGTGCATCTTACAATCATAATAAGAACCACAATGGCCAGTCCTGCAGCAAAATTGGCTCCAGATGGGGAAATGCCTCGGTTGGGGCAGAGTAGGGGGGGGACATCCAGGTGAGTGCCCCATTCCTAGACAACGGCATCACTATTGGTGGGCTGAGATCAGCACAAAACGAGTTTGAAATACCTAATCTTATGCCTAAAGGTGATATATTTTAAATTAATAGTAAATTCTACTGAGAGTATTCATTCATTCATTCCAACATTCATTCCTTAAATGTATGTTTGCATATTCTATGTGATTGGCACCGACCTAAATGAATTAATACTGAGGTGAACAAATTTCTAGCTTTATCTCAAGGAAGGCACTAATTCTAATACAACACTAATAGGTTTTATTGCAAATGCCCCAGGAGCTCCGTTCTTTAGTTGCCAACAGTGTAAGTGCTCTGCAGGCAGGAATGATGGCTGTCTTGTTCACTCGTGCGTCAGCACCATCAGCATATGCTGGTACACGATAGTGTCTGGCATAGAGAGAGGACCCCAGAAAATGTGTTCAATGTATAATGATTGAATAAATAAGTGAGGTGCTGAAAAGACACTTAGAGTCTGCAGTGGGGAAAAGGTGACGAGAAGGGGAACATAATAATCTCTGCCTTTGGATACAAACATTCTGTGAATTCTTAAGAGAGGAAATTAACCTACTCTTACATGATGGGATGATAAGGCAGGGGAGGTGTCATGATATATCCTGTGTGCATATATTGTTAACATAAAGGGTTATTCAAACTCAATTTTTCATTCAGTGCAATTATTCATCTAAGCTATTGATGAAAAGGCCAAGAATTTTCAGATGATTTTTAAAGCTTTATCAGAATTATAAATATCCATATTCTTGAATATGTGAATGCAATTCACAGTTATTGTTTTTAAATTGTTAAAAATAGTTTTTCAAGTATAAGAAGTACATTTAAGTATATTTATACCAATTTTAAGTATAGATTTCAATGAATTTTCAAATTCTGATGAGACTCAATTTTAATAGCATGCACACAAAATTAATTCCCATAGCAATTCCCATGTAGCCAATATTGTCCACACATTAATGTGGTTTTCTCTGTTTCAAGATAATTGTGAAATTTAGTCTGTGTTTCAGGTAAATGTAGTTGAAATATTTGTAGGTTTAATGGTGACAGCCAGATTGGCTATCAACAAAGAAGGAATTTTGTTTTTTTTCTGGAGTTGAGAGAGATACTGGTTTTTAACCTGTGTTTCCTCATTTCATACGCACACAACTTTCAGTAGATCAGTTATTTATTAAATGTATTGAACCCACATTCTTGGGTCTTCTTTATACGCAGGCACCACCTTAGGTATCGTGGGTTTTGAGATGCCATGTTAATGAGTATACATTTTATGACACACCACATTTATTTCTTTGGATATTGCAAACACATCCAAAGAAGGCATAAGAAAAAGAAAGCATAAGGTGAGAAAGAACTCTAAAATAGAGTGATAATCTTTGGTCTAAACTGTTATGGTTTTCAAGTATCCTTTGCCAACTATTCAGAGGACATTTAAAATCATCATATAAAAATGATAATGAGCTGAGAAGAGCAATGTCAAATCACTTCGTTTGTTACGATTAATGAAAATTAACCTTCTGAACCGAAGTCACTACACTCATAAATTTATATGAAGGCAGGTGTTTGGAGCCAGCAAGAACGTTAAAGTTCAGTTAATTCAGATCCTTCTTGTCATGTGAAAAACATGGCCATTTAATGCAATTTGCCAAGGATCACTGAGCTTGTGAATGGCAGGCAGTATAGTCGATGCTCTGACATACTCAGAGCAACGGTGCTCATTCTAATTCTTCTTCTCCACCTTATTTTATAAATAATATTCTCTTTTTTATACATAAGTTTTACAGATATGCATTACAAATGCATATATAATTCCATAAATAATTTTTCTTAATGAATAGTTTTCTCTTTTATAAAGTTGTCAGTACTAGATCCGGGTCATAGAGGAGGATTGAGTCGATTAATTACTGGGCAGGTTAGTCTTTTGCCAGCCATATCAGACATGCTTACGTTTACCTGAAATAAAGTTAGAGAACACAGTTACTCCCCTTCAAGGCCTTCTCACTTGCTCCTTCCACGTCACTGAAAAAAGCTAGGTAAATTTTAAAGGACCGTCACATAAGGCTGTCCATGTCATACTTGGTTTAACCATACTATATTGATTATTAATAACGCTCATTCACTTTGAAAAGTATTTGGGTTGGGATGGTAAATTACATGCTGTCCTATATATATATTGCCTAAATAATTATGTAGTTGTGTGCTTCAGTCATACCAATTTTAGTCATAATACTATTTGCTACTCCACAAGCATTTTTAAAACATGACACTTTTTAACGGACGAGATATTTTGTGCAAGAATATTTAATTCTTCCTAAGTTATTCTCTGATTTAAGGAGAGCTCAATAACCCAGAAAATGATATGATCCAGCAACATATGACTTGGTAAGAGATTTAGAACATGCAGAGGGTTAGGAGTAGTGTGTCAGGATATACTTCCAAAAAAGAATCTGCAGTATTAACTGATAGATTAATTGTAGGAGGTGGGAAAAGAAATCATTTTAGAATGAGTCCTTCCTTTTAGGTCTTAATAGCTTGGGGACTATAGCACTGTTTACTAAAAGGATGGTTTGGTGGGAAGAAATCTGAGGTAGAAACTAGAAATCTGCATTTAGCTGTAACAAATTTGAGACATTTATCACACATATACATCCAGAGGTCTGCCAAGCAATTGGAGTATAAGGCGGTATCAGTATTTGGGTAGTGGGCCCAGAATGGAGGTACAAATTTAAGGTCATATATCACTTGGTTCCTGCATTTTGTATATTGATTACTTGATACTTGTTTTATTTTTAAAGCCTTCAAGAGAGTAGATTTGTGTGTGTGTGCAATCACCTTTTCATAATTTGATGAACTGCAGTTAAAAAAAAACTATTTGGTCCCAATTTTTGAGTGTTTCAAATTTCTTTTGACACAGTACAGTCAACATTTTAGATGTTTGATGAACATTTACAAAGCTTTGTGCATTCCCTTATTGTTTAGCATTAACATTTTCATGTCAACCTATTACCTACCTACCTATATATATTTATTTATTTATTGTATTTTTTTCAATTTTCAAAATAGAGATCATATCCTGGCCATATACAATGCTTTAAAGCTTCCACTTTTCATTTAATGACATATCTTGGATATCGATCCAAATTAGCATATATTGTTTTCACAGGTTGCAAGTGTTCCATTGTATGAATGTGCCATAATATTTTACCTTCTGAAGACATGGAAGTTATGCCAAGTTTTTATCTGTTGCAATAAGAATTATAAGTAATGGAAGTTCTTGTACAAATACATTGGTGTATCCTATAAAGAGCATCCATACTTAACTCCCTTTCAGGATTTGCCTAATCAGAAGGAATACCATTTTTTTCCTTTTTTTTTTTAACTTCAGTAAATCATATCAGAGTGCTCCCTGGAAAGATATTAGCAACTTACATTTTCATACTGATTTTAAGAATGCTGCTTTTCCCAAACCCTGGAGGGCACTGAGTACTACACAGTATTTCAATTTTCACCAGTCTGCTTGGAGAAAGCTATTTATTTTTCATATGACTTTCCTGTCATATTTGTATTTGATCATATTCTTCAATACTCTCCAGAATCTACATTAATAGCAGATGACATTGACCTGAAGCAAGTGTTACTAGTATGTTAACATAAAACTAAATGTAGACTACTTTATATCTGGTTTAATCCTGTGTTTTGAAGGCTACAGTGATAAAATATAGCTAATGTAGTCTGTAGTTCCCATTTTATTTTAGTTAGCATTTCTATTCGTTTCCCTCTATTCTATTGCTTACATTTTCAAATTGTTATGAATCTCTTTTAAACAATATAGAACTGGGTTTGTTTTAGTTCTATAGCCCAGCTATTTTAACAATTATTATAGATTTATCTGTGTGTGTATCTGTGTTTATAGAATCCTTTTGTTACCTATTTTACTCTATGAATTACATTTGATTTCTTTATGAATTAGCTTGTGATGTGATTTATGGCTTACAATTTGTAATATTTGGCATATTTTGATCTTTTTAAAATTATATAACCTGGTCTATTTCTTCACTGAACAACTTCAGAGATCATCTACTAAAATCTTGCTATAAAGATTAGAAAATTAGAATGTTTTTGTATCTTTCCTTTTAACTTTGGCTCATTATATCTTGTTTTATGATTTTGTTGATTTTTATTAAAATTTCAAATTAAGCACTTAAATCTCTTTTGGTATATTCCTTTTAAAAATAAGAAAATTGCTACACATACAGTTTATCCTAAGGTCCTTTATTTCTAAGTTTGGTTTGTTTTTTGTTTTTTGTTATTTTTTAATTTTTTGTATAGCATATGTAAGCATGATTTTAGGATTCTTTAATTTTATGTCCATGTTTAAATATATTTTACACTCATCTTTAATTCATTTTCAGAGATTTCCTCTCCATCTTTGACAAGATTCTTGTGCTGAATAATATTCTGGGTTTTGTTTATTTGCTTTACCTTGTTTACTTAAAGAGGGACTCACAATTTCTATGTTCCTCAAGTATTTCAAGATTTAGTCAACTATATTTGAATTGTGTCTATTATATTTAAAAATCAATTTTGATGAGTAATACGCCCTACTGAATACACTGAAGGTATGTGTTAAATTCCTAAGAAATTCCTATGGCATTAATTAATTAGAAAAAGATCTGTAACAATTGCAGTTTAACAAGCAAATTTTATTTTGATTAACATCTGTGATGATTATCAAAAATAATTGCAGGCATGTTTCATTTTATCTCACTTCACTTCATTGCACTTCACTGATACTTCATTTTTTACAAATTGAAAGTTTGCAGCAATCCTGCATCAAGCAAGTCCATTAGCACATTTTCTAACAGCATTTGCTCGGTTGTATCATATGCAATTATTATAATATTCCAAACTTTTTCTTATTTGCTATGGTGATCAATGTTAAGTCATCTTTGGTGTTACTATTTAATTGTTTTGAGGTATCATGGACCACACTCATATAAGAAGGAGAACTTAACAGACGAACGTTGTGTGTGCTCTGACTGCTCTACTGACCTGCTGTTTCCCCATCTCTCTCCCTCTCTTCAGGCCTCCCTATTCCCTGAGACACAACAATACTGAAATTAGGCCAATCAATAACGTTATACTGGCCTCTGTTGTTCAAGTGAAGAGTCACATGACTCTCATTTTAAATCAAAAGCTAGAAATGATTAAGCTTAATGAGGAAGGCTTGTGGAAAACCAAAATAGACCAAAATTGAAGCCTCTTGTTCTGTACAGCTGAGTCGTGAATGCAAGGGAAGTCTTGGAGGAATATGAAAAGTATTACTCCAGTGAACACAGGAGTGATGCAAAAGCCCTGTTCCTGAGATGGAGAAAGTTTGAGTGGTCTGGAGAGATGATCAAACCAGTCACAACATTCTTTGACACCAAAACCTCATCCAGAGCCAAGCCCTAACTCTCTTCAATTCTGTGAAGGCTGAGACAGGTGAGGAAGCTGCAAAGGAAAACTTTGAAGCTTGCTGAGGTTGATTCACAAGGTTTAAGGAAAGAAGCCGTCTCCATAACATAAAAGTGCAAAATGAAGCAGCATGTGCTGATGTAGAAGCTACAGCAAGTTCTCCAGAAGGTCTAACCAAGATCATTAATGAAGGTGCCTACACTAAACAACAGATTTTCAATGTAGATGGAACAGCCTTCTATTGCCAGAGTATGTCATCTAGGACTTTCATACCTAGAGAGGAGAAGTCGATGCCTGAGTTCAAAGCTTTAAAGGGCAGGCTGACTCTTGCTAGGGGCTAATGCAGCTGGTCACTTGAAGTTGAAGCTACTGCTCATTTAACATTCTGAAAATCCTAGGGCCCTTAAGAATTATGATAAATTTACTCTACCTGTGTTACTAGTGGAACAATAAAGCCTACATAAAAGTACACCTGTTTAAAGCATAATTTATGGAATATTTTAAGCCCACTGTGGAGAACTACTGCTCAGAAAAAAGGAAAAAAAAAGATTTTTTTTCAAAATATTACAGCTCATTGACAATGCACCTGTTCATCCAAAGGCTCTAATGGAGATGGACAATGAGATTCAAGTCATTTTCATGCCTGCTAACACAACATCCAGGGATCAAGAAGGCATTTTGACTTTCAGTTCTAATTATTTAAGAAATATATTTCATAAGCCTACAGACTCCATAGAGAGTCATTTCTCTGATGGATCTGGGCGGAATAAATTGAAAACTTTCTGAAAATGATTCACCTTTCTAGATGTCATTGAGAACATTCATGATTCATGGGAAGAAGTCAAAATAGCAACATTAACAGGAGTTTGGAAGAAGTTGATTCCAACCCTGGTGGATGACTTGGAGGGGTTCAAGACTTGATGGAGGAAATAACTACAGATGTGGTGGAAACAGCCAGAGAACTAGAATTAGGAGTGGAGCCTGAAGATGTGACTGAATTGCTGTAATCTCATGGCAAAACATGGACAGAAGAGGAGTCGCTTTTATGGATGAGCAGAGAAAGTGGTTTCTTGAGATGGAATCTACTCCTGGTGAAGACGTTGTGAAGATTATTGAAATAACAACAAAGAATTTAGAATATTACATATACTTAGTTGATAAAGCAGTGTCAGGGTTTAAGAAGATAGACTCCAGTTTTGAAAGAACTTCTGCTGTGGGTAAAATGCTATCAAACTTCATTGCATGCTACAGAGAAATCATTCCTGTAAGGAAGAGTTAATTGATGATGCACACTTCATTGTTGCCTCATTTTAGAAACTGTCACAGCCACTCCAACCTTCAGCCATCGCCACCCTGATCAGCCAGCAGCCATTGGTATGGGGGAAGACCCTCCACCAGCAAAACGATTGACTCACTGAAGGTTCAGATGGTGGTGAGCAGGTTTTAACAAAATATTTAAAAAATTAAGATGTGTACATTGTTTTTTGAACACAATGCCATTGCATACTTAATAGACTACATTACAGTGTAAACATAATTTTTATATGCACTGGGAAATCAAAAATTCCTGTGGCTCCCTTTACTGTGTTATTTGCTTTACTGCGTTATTTGCTTTACTGCAGTGGTCTCGAACCAAATTCACAATATCTCTAAGGTATGAATGTAATACTTTAAAAAATTTTATACAAATTTTTTTCTTAGATGTTTTATGACATCACAATTTTTGATATAGTTTAATTTGTACTGATTTTTACAAAAATTATATTGATAAAATATAAAAGCAAAGGAAAATAACTAAATATCAGCAAAACAACTTTAATAGTTTTTTATATATGTAATATCATATATATGAGGGTGATTTTACATAAACTTATGTATCTATATGTAAAGTGCACAGACTGATGACTTTTCCAAAGTTCTTCCTTATTTCAACATAGAGCTTTTGCTACCATTGACAACAGGCAAACATCCCCTTCAATTTGCTGATAGGCCCATGCTTGAGAAAATCAGGTTTCTTATTTCTGGCCTTTAAATACAGCCCTCATCTCCTTCAGTATTTAATTATTTAATATCTCTCAAAATAGATACCAAATCAGATCAATACTTTGTTTTTTAATATATTTCTGTCTGTCTCATAATATATTTTTTGTTTTTATGTGGCACCCTCTTTACTTCATATAATAGAGTTTATAGATATAACCTACCTACACATCTAATATTTTTTAAAAAATCAAGATGATGTCCTAACTCTAATATAAGAAGATATAAAGGACACTAATTTGTAATTGAATGTAGTTATGTATGGAACATATATCCTTAGTAGGAATGACTGAACCAGAAGACACATGGATGTCCTTAGCCATTTGCACCCAAGGTCAAAATAACTGTGGTCGTGGCAGCTGTAACTGAAGACTGGCAAGGGAAATTTCGTACTAGAAATTCAAAGCAGGATGATGTAAAGTTCCAATGTGGTTAAAAATCTCTAATAAATTCCTGAATAAAACATAATATTTTTCTCATTAACATAAAAATTTCATTTCTGGAAAAGCCAATGATTATTGAAGTTTTATAAAAATATTTTCTGTCAGTATGTAAAATGAAGTTAAGATTTTGACTCAGATATTTATAAAAGGTTTTATATACACACATAATGTATGATGAAACTCTCGGAAATTGTACAAACCATGGAACACTTTTTGTTTTGTTCATGAGACTGTTCTGTGCATTGAAAGATTTATAGCATTCATCGTTCACCAGTCACCTGCTAAATGCCAGCTGTTGAAGCCAATAATACTGAATATTAGAATGACCCTAGAAATCTCCAAAATGTCCCCAGAATACAAAATTATTTCTCTAAAAACCACTGACCTGAAAGAAATCTCTCCAGTTTACTGAAGCATTCGTCAGTTTTCACCTAGTCATATACCAGTATGTAAAGCATTTCATCATCCTAATTAATAATATGCATGTCAATGCTCACACGTGTGTGTGTGGCTACACAGTGCTAAAACAAATTGCTATTAAGTTGAAAGCTATTCAGTGACAAGTATATCAATTTTATAAAAAATTATCAAGAAAGTTATAATGGTCCACATATAGCATTTATAATTTTAAAATATTTTTATAATTTTGTAGAGCTTTTATTTTGAGAAAATACATTTAACTAATGGAAAACTTCACAAATGTATTACTGACTCTATTATTAAATAAATTAATTTGATTTATTCTTAAATTTGAAAAGAGTGAATGATATGCTTGGAAGGACAAAGCAAGAGCATTAGGTGAAAGTGTATAAGTTGAAAATATGATCTCATTTTTAAATATGGTGATTAATAGTTTTTGTTCACCATTAGACTTTAATGGCAAATATTCTAGAAATAGAAGACATTAAATATATTACTCTACTTACTACTCATAGTTCTAAGATTATGATCCATATGTTTTATATACAGCAGATGCTCCATTAATATTGTTTGATGATATAATCATCAAATGTATTTTAAAATTGGGTTATGCTCAAGAGAAAGGTCATCTTAAAGGTTCTGAATAAATAGCTTCATAAAATCCCAAGTCAGAAGATAATTTGAAAAGTAATGCAAAAAAGGTTAGACACATAAAAAGTTATTTAGATATTATGAAATAAAATGAAAATATGGCCCAGGTAGCACAAAATCATCTAACATGCATAAAAACATTTTTATTGTTTGACATATGAAAAAGTAGGAAAAGTCACAGAGCCTGAAGCATAATGTAGTCAAATTTTGACTCTATATGCATAACATACATATTGATTTGCTTCCAAAAGAAAAAAAGATACGTGAGAGAAAATTATGTATATATTAGCTAAGTTTCATCCTATGCTATAGTTGAACCTGAATTATACAAAAAATGCTTCCTTTTAATTAAGTTTATTGTAATTAATTTTTGGCATGCATATGGACAATATAATGATATCTACTTTGGAATTACTTAAATGAATTAAGTAATGACCTCTATATCATTTTATTATAAAGCTTAAGGAAGCAAAGTGATCTTATTCTCCAGTGGACAATAAAGGGGAAAACAATACATTAGTTCATGTAAATGCAATAGTCACGGGAATCCAGCCACTAGAGAAAATGCCATTTAGTGGTATCCAGACTAACCAAAACCAAAAATACATATGTACACACATACACACACACATATAATAAGGCACTTTTATACGTAGTCCAGTTTCCTTTCTGTTTTCCATAAGTAAAATATAAAACAAAATTTTTTTCCCTAGAAGGTAATAAAGTTTGCATGTTAAATCCAAAATTATAAATAAAACACACACAAAACAAGAAATTCAAGATCTTAATAAAAAAAAAAAGTCACTGATATTATGGCAGAAATTACAACAGTCTTAGAAATTAATAATCATTAGATTTCTTGGTTCAGAAATAATTTTTAAAAACCTGAGTAAATTATGTTATATTCTCTCACATAAAGATATATTTATACAAGTTTCTTGACTCTACAGACATTGGTTTTGAAACTATAGCTGATTTTATCATGGACTTTTAGATTTTAAACTTTGGAATAGAACTCCTGCTTATAGGTGAAAAGTAGTGTTTGGGGTTATATTTAACATTACATGCAAAAATTCCAAGATTTTCGGGATAGCAAAGAAAAATTGTATTAATATGTGATCTATCTTCAAGATGCTCCATGTGCATTTGAGAACAAGGTTCTCCTACTGTTGTTGAGTGGAGTGTTCATCTGCTGGTTCTAGTTGATTTCCAGTGCTGTTCAGATCTCCAGTAGATTTGTTGACCTTCTGCCAAGTGTTAGACCCACTAATGAAAGTGGGATATGGAGTCTCCAACTATCTTGGTTGAATTGGTTATTTCTCCCTTCATTTCTGCCAGTTTTTATTTCACGTATATTGGTCTCTGTTGTTAGGTGATAACGTTTATAATTACTACATCTAGATTGCCTCTTTCATCATTGCAAAATGTTTGTTTTCTCTTTCAAGGTCTGTCGTGTCTGATAGTAATATAGATAGTGTAGTTCTCTATGGTTGTGATTTGAACAATGTATCTTTCTCAACCTTATACTTTCAATCTGCTTGTACGATTTCAATGCTGAATGTGTCTCCTGTAGACAGTATACACTTGTATATATCTAGAAATTATCTAGCCTGAAAACTCTCTGCTGTTTTATTGGGTTTTTAAACCATTTGATTATAATGTTATTATGGATGTATTTGGATTTATGTCTGCCATGCCTCATGTTTTTTATACCTCTTTTCTTCTGATATCTCTTTTGTATTAAGAAAATATTAAGGACAATTTTTAATACATATGAAGCTTTTTTACTATATTATTTTAGCTAATTTCTTAATAATTACTCTTGGGATTACCATATATATCTTAACATAGATCAGAATCTATCACAGATTTAATCTCCTGCAGATACTAACTTAATCTTAATGTGACACAAGAAATTATTTCTATATAAGTAGATTCTCACTCATCCTCTTGTTTGTGCTATTGGTATTTTTAATACATAGTGCACATTATATAATAGATATTAACCATATATGTATATGTTTAATGCACGAAACCCAACCATTTTTCTCATTATTATTAAATATAATAAAATAGTTCAATTATGACTTATCAATACAATTATAAAATTTTGATAAATAGGTGATATTCTTTGCTCAAATGATGCATAAATACCTGGATTTATTGAATTCATCTTCATAAATAGCTTCATGTTGACACCCAGTTTCTTCATAGCCAGTTGTATTTTCTGCAAACATTTTGCAAAGTGATGCTGGAATACAGAGATGCCAATATCTCTTATTATCTTCTTTCGTCATACAACTACATTCATTTACACACATCTGTGAAAAAAAGATAAAAGTTTTATGTGTCCATTATATACTGCAATGCTACAATCATTTCAAAGTTAGAAATTCTTGTTTTCCCTTATATATTAAGTTCATGTGTCCTTCTAGCAAGGATAAAATAAATTCAGTTTCGATTTATATCAAAATTACTCTCAATGGTCAAATTCATTTTTCTCAAATTGTGACAGAAATACATAAACTGTCAAAAGCTAAATAGATCAAAATTCACTATAAAATTGTTAAAATGATTTTTACTCAAACTTATATAGACTTTGCTAAAATCTTAACTGTTTTGGTGGAAGTAATATTATATTGAGAACCAAATCCATGGAAAACCTGTCTCCTTTATCACTAAACGCCTTTTTCCCCTTGAGTGAGTTGTTCAGATTTGCCTTAGAGCTGACTCTAATATTTTACTATATCCCCTGTTATAAATTAATTAAGTAAAAATTTTAACAACCATTTTATTTTATATTTGCATGGAAGTCATAATTATACTTTTTAAAAATATCACATTAACAATTTTTGGAGATCCTCCACAGATATATCCAGTGGATTTACCCAAAAGAATTAGGCAAACTTTGTCATCAGAGCAGTGCACTTCCTGTGAAAAACTTAAACCCAGCCAGATCATATCCTAGCTCTCAGAAGATCATTCAAAACTGTAGTGGAACTTTGGTAACTTCTTTTTTTTCACATTCCTCTGAATACTTCCATTTTCCCTTTATGGTTTTGGTTTATTTATAGCCAGTAAGTTATTTCCGATCAGTGACAACAGCATTAGAAATTTGGTTTCACAGTCTGATTATTTAATGATAAATTAATGATTTATAGAGATCTAATCTCTGCTGGGTAAGAGTCAGCTGAGAATATGTTTTTCTATTTTTCCTATTTGGAGCTCAAGACAATTAAGAATTTTATATCCACTGGGAGAGGACAGGTTTTTGACATGGACAGATGAGTTTTTTTCAAATGCTATTTGTTCTCAGCTGATGGCTGAAACATTATAATTGAATTTATATGCTTTCTCTATCTGTGTCTGTAATTCTATGCATTTGTACTTCAGAAAAATCTTTATCTCTCACTGAGTGTTTAATCATTTCCTACGTACAGAGTGTATCCACTATAAAGTTTCTTAAATTAAAGGACAATTATTATAATTAAGTAAGCATGTACAAGAAGAACACCAGACATTAGCATTTTATGACACTATTTTATTATTCTCTCTCTATGTGTGTATATATATGCATATATGTAATATATGATTATATGTATCTGTACATATATATTCATATTATTAATTTTGTTTTCTGAAATTTGTATCATATTGAATTTTATCCTCAGTGCCTTCAAATGTGTATTTTCATGAAAACAAGGATATACTCTTTCAATACTTCAGTTAAGAAATTAACTTTGATTTTAATATTATATTTTATAATCTGTAAACTTTATTCAGTTTTCCAATTCTTCTAAAATACTATAAAAAAATCCAATATGTAAATTCTCCACTTTCAAAACAACTAGAAAATACAAAACACTGAAACTTCAATTACTCATAAGTAACATGTGCATAAACACCAGTGATTAACGTTTGTTTGTTTTCTTTCTTAGAGGGTCCTTGCTCTTGTGCAGAGGTTGAATCGGAAAATTTTGATTTGCTTTAAAATTTTCCATTATCCCTTCCATTATTTTATTTACCTTGGAAGTCCCTTTAGTTAATTGGTTTTAATTGTAAAAGCAATATAATTTAATTAGTCTTATTCTAAAATTTAATTTTGCTTGTGTTCTGTATATACACAGGGAATATTTTTTCTTGATTTCCTGTTATAAGTTTTTTTTTGTATTGGGAAATACTAATACTATTGTACTTGAGCATGCACAGTCTTGTTTAACCATATGTACAGTCTCCTAGGGGGAGCAAGTTATGTGGATTTGCAAATCAGTGGCTCAGGAGAGAGCCACTTTGCGTGGTCACCCGCTCCCATTACTCAGACCCTGACCCTGTGTCTCTGGCAGCAGCTCCTCCTCTGTCTGCCCCACTTGTAGCAACTGCCCCATCTCTCCTGTCTGGTTGTTTTGCTTGTTTCCTAGTCTGGTCAGGAGTACACAGACAGATCTGATTGGCCCGTGCAAACTGACACGGAGCAATGTTTCCCAGATACCGTGTAAATATAGAGCTTCAGTTTGTTTGTATATTTTCAAACATGATTCGGGGATGTTTGAATCATGGGATGATTCAAAACAAAACAAGGAAAAAAAACTTAGGTATTACCAGGTAACCACACACAAAGCCTAGAATCTATGAGTATTCATGTATCTTAATTTTCTATTTCTACTGAAAACTACAAAGGAATGCACAAATTGCTTTATGATGGAGAGGAAAATGTCATAATTAAAGAACCGTTGTATTTTTAGTCATTAGAAATCTAGGTCACTAACACATAATAAAATCTTGAAAAATACAATGTTTAAACAACAAAGAATAAAAGTGCAGAATTCAGACTATGGCAAATTATTATTTCCTATAATTATAGCCCTTCCTTTTTGCTTTATTTTCAAAATAATTATTACTGGTATTCAAGAAAATCTGAAAGAACCAAATGAAAATGTGTCTAATGGATTTTTCTTAACGACATATACTAAAAAGTACACTATCCTTTGTCTAAAGACTGTGATATGAACACCTAGATTGCATTTAAAGCTTAGTTTAAACTCTTTCATTATACGTTGAAGGTGTTTAACTCTTTACTGCAATTACTTTCTATATTTAAAAACCATTCCAAGCAGTTGCTGGCACTGAGAAATACTTGGCATTTCAACAGAGTTTCTCATCTTTTCAGGTAGTCCATTGGTCCAGATTTTCAGTTTTCTATATTTTAAATTTGGAGATAAGAAGCGTTCTCTCAGAAGAACTTATAAGATAGTAAGTTGTATCAGTGGATACATACAAAGTTGAATCAACCCTGCACTTCCAGGGGAAAAGACTTTTCAGTTTTGAATCTATAGAGAATCAAGGAATCTGCTTAAAAAGACCCATTAAGCCTCTGAAATTTTATGAAAAACAGTGTGCTTGTGTATGGATAACTTATTTTGAGGAAGCTGTTTCTAGCTTTCATCAGATTTTCAATGAGCTCTTTGATCGAAAAAAGAGGGTGAGCTCTACTCATATATACCCATGATTAGAGTAAACGCTATAGCTACAAATAGGAATTACTGCAGAAAATTCAATGGTTATATGCAATGCTATTTATAATAAATGTTATGTTAACGATTATAAATGTATTATGATATAATTACAATTAAATTATATTACAATATATTTACAATTAACATTGTATTACTAGTTGATTATTAACCTGTCATTGTACAAAAAGCCAAATATTTAAAAATACACAAAAATTCATATTTTATTTTATTCATGATATTAAAAATGTTTATTTGATAAAGAAATGTAATAAAATCATAAATCTGGACAGTGGACAATCTTTTCCTTCCCAGGAGAATAGAGGAAAAGCAAAATTTCTGGAAATCCTCTTTCTGGAAATTCATTATTACTGTTGCATATATAAACATAATATTACTAAACAAAATTAACTTCTTTTAACAAAATTAACAAGCTACATGTATAATATTTACCACATACTTTTGATAAAATTTTCAATTTTACTTAATAATGCTGACTGTCATTTCATGGACTATATTGTATTATTCTATAAATTAGTCACATCTCCATTATATTAGCAAAGATAGTAAAGAGATCTTATAAGGAGAAACTCTCTAAGGCCTCATATGTGGCATATATTTTTATTATTGTTGGCTTTTGTTAATTAAATAGATACATGAAGAGACTTCAGGGATAGGAGTGAGTGACTGTTCTTTATCATGATAGCGAGAAACCTGGATTCTTAGAAAAGTATTAATCGAAGTAAAACTTGCAGGAAAGTTAAACAGGCAAGAAAGTTTTTATTCAAGACTATTGTAATAGAGGAGAGAGATGGAACTGAAGTCTGCTGAAACAAAACACAGGTGTGTTTTTAAGTGCTAGCATAAGCAAGTGGAAAACTACTGGAGGAAATTAGAGAGGCTGACCAATGAGATGCTCGGTGCACACTGAGTTATTCCTGAGTTTGCAAGCATTGAGCTCTGTGAATAGGCCTTCTGTGTTTGCTGATTGTGCCCACTGAAGTTACGCTTGTATTCTCTCAGTGGGACTAGGAGGTAGTAGGTGTGCTACCTCCCTGATGCTTACATTTCAAAGAGATGGTTCCCAGGGTCTTGAGAAAGACATTCCTTGGGTCCTAAAACAGATTCTCCCCACACAGTAACCACCATTGTCGCCAAAGCACAAAACTGTATTTTATAAACTCTGACCAATCCTTCCCTGTTATTCTCCCACCAACCACAACCAAGGCTTTAAAGCATTTACATATCTACCCATAACTTTTCCCTTCTGAGACTCTAGTAAAACTATACCAGGATGTTGATCTCCCTTATTACAGTAAATCTAAAAGAATAGTTTTTCTTCATAAACAGAATTGTCTAGAGGTCTCTTGGAACAAACACAAAATTCTGCAAAAATCCAATTAAAATACCCTCACTGCCAAAGTTCAGGACCTAGACTTCAAACCACTGAGTTTTCTCCTCCCCAACTGTGACAATAACAGAGGTATATGCAAGCGCATTTTTAAAATGTTTTGATTATGTGCTCCAACTGGATCTAGAAAGAGGAAATCTCTCTCTGTCAACATCACTTCTGAGGGATCTGTGAGAGGAGGCTTACTGGGGAAGGACAAGCAAAGGCCCTGTAACTTTATCACCCAGGTGACCTAAAGGAGTGATGATTTCAGACGGTCACACCAGTCTGCATGCCTTGAACAAAATTTCCCTGGAGTTACCTTTTCAAAAATCTTGTGATCACTTTTGTTCATCCTCAGCTGGGACCTGCTGCTCTGGCAGGTTCTGGAGACAGGACACTGCACAGGTGCCTGATATGTTTCTGGGGTCCTCTCAGGTCTCAGGCCTTGACATACACACTCCTCCCTCCTTGTGATAAGCCATGAGTAGCTCTCTAATTGCTATAATTTCTCAAAGGACAACCTGAAATTGCAGTGGTCACTCTGGGGGAATTTTGACATGAACAAGATTGTTCACTTGACAGGTGCATTTGAGCAAAAAGAGGACAACTCTCATGAGGTCAGTCTCTCCTGTGTCTAATAAAGAGATTACTCTACTCTGTTCAATGCACAAGAAACTCTCTTTCATTTTCATACTTCTGGGATTAATAAGCACTAGATTTTTAATTATATGGTTCTATGAAATTGTCAAGGATTTGAGTTATTGTTTGAACTATTCATAATAAAAATGTGTGTGTGAAAATTAGTTTTCTGCATTTAAGTCTCTGCCGCTCTTTGCAGAGAGAAGATAATTAACCATAACAATCATTATTGCATATCTGTCTGAAGCTAGCTCTTTACTTCTTTTTTGCTGTTTTTTTTCTTCCTTTTCTGCTTAGGAAATTTCTGAATTAATTAATCATAAATAATTCTGTATCATTATATATACATTCTAGCACGATTATTCACACAGTCAAAAATACAAGGAAGAGGAAAATGATTAACTATGCTTAATTTGTATGTTTTCCCTTTGGCAAAAATTTAACAAAGCAGAAAAAGTGTACCTGTGTGTGCAGGTAATTAAATTGGTCTTTTAGATGAAAGGAACGCTAGGTCCTTAGAGTTTTAGCATGAACATGGAAGTCTTGATTCTTTAAATATATGAATACAGATGCTTATTTATATTAAAAAGATCTTATGTAATTTTCCAGTAAATAAATGGCTCTTTAGGCAAATTAGAGCAATTTAATTTAACCTTTAAAATCTGTTTCAGTATTGTTTCCTCAGATGGCCTATAATTATAAAAATATGAATTCCAAATTATTGAAACTTTATTTTTAAAATTTTAATAATGAATATAATTTCGAAGTCTTTAATCTTTTTCATTTTCAATGACTGTACTTCAATGATGTACTAGAATGTTTTATTGATGATATTACAAATCATAAGAACTTAACATGATATTGTAAATTGAAAATTCCAAATATTTGGAAGACCTTAACACTGACATTAAATTGAATTTATAAATTATCTTTGGATACCTAAACAATTTCTAAGTAAGAAAATATACAAATATTAATCTCTAAATATAGTTTTAATTACTCTCTGTCTTATGGAATAGAAATTAAGATGTGCGTATGTCATTAAGTGATGTATATTTATGTTTTATTGGTATTTTTATTTTGTCTAACATAAAAGTTGTCAAAGTGATATAACATGTGATCGTGAAAAAATAAAATAGATAAAGAGCTATTGGATTCTTATTTTTGTGCTATCTCTTGAGTCTAATAAAACAGATGTTAATTACTTTGCATAAAGTTGGTATTTATTTTAAAATAACGAAGAAAAATAGAAACATATATATATGAAATAAGTGATTTGCTTGTTTGTTTTCTAAAACAGTTACTTAATTAGTAAATTAAATGTAATATATATTGTTTTTAATATACTTATAAAGCTAAATGTATCTTAAAGCTAAAAACTTTAATCATCTATGTGCATAGTATTTTATCTGTGATTGGCTAAATACATACATGTACAAGTATATTAATATAATACATATGTTTATGAACTTTAAAAAATAATAAAAGTTATATTTGAGGGCATACTTGAAATCAGGAAGTCTGAGGGGTGTGAAGTCTGTTTGCCTGCGTTTGTAATGTTTCTTTAGAGGGCTGTATTTTAAGTACACAGGGCTTTGCATTATTTTTGTTAAGCTGGCTCGATGTTAGTGGGTTTAATAGATTTCATAATAAAAAGAGCTCATGAATCTTTAATGAAAATTTTGTGTGAATGATACACCAAACATAAAATTCAACTTTGGTTTTTGTTTCCATAAAATGACCAAGTCAGTTGTGTCTGGACAAGAGAGGTGACAAATATTAGGTTAACTCTCTAAACTTTTTAGAAAACTCCTGAATCATTTTGACAAAAATTTCCATATCTACTTAAAATTAAGATTCTAAAATTTTCATTTTCTTATTGTTATTTGTTTGAAAATATTATCCTGAATTTAACAAGGTTGATGTGAGATGGTGAAAACGGGGGCTACCCATTGTACCCTTGTCTTAGGCTCCAGAGTTGTTAGTGCTAAGACTGACCTGCAATTAGAAATCTTTCAGAGATTTAACTCAAGACAATGATAGTTCTTTATGGCCTTTAAACAAGAAAGTGGCATTATCACAACTGCATTTTAAAGGCTTTAATCAATCAGTAGATTATAACATGCATAAAACATAGAAGACGGGGATAAAATGATTCTTAAAACTATGTATTACCTTTCTATATGATAAAGATAAATTAAAAAGATTTCCAGATAGATTGTTGAGAATTTGTTTATGAAGTTACATTTAAGTTATGCCTATAACTTGAACACTGAATTTGCAACCTTAACATTTCCAGCTTTCTTCAAAACAGACAACTATGAGTTAAAGGGACAATGAGAAATTACCACATAAATGTACTTTACCTCCCTTGTTCCTTCATGTCGCAACCAACATATTCGACCAGTGGCTTCAGATTGGTTCACATGGATGGCGCATTCTGTGCAGTTGGGGGTGAGAAAGAAGTGGGCACCGGTAACCACTTCATGTTTTCCACCTTTACATCCTTTCGAAGAGATGAAACATTAAATGATCTGTCACAACTGGAATTCACATTGAATTATTAAAGGCAGTTGTCAAATTACTTGATAAAATCAATGTGACAGCACCTACCACAAAATAAGCATCTACATTTACAGAATGTTAGATTTGAAAGAAACTTAAAACAGAATAAGGCCCAACCCTCCCATTTTTGAAATGGACGAAGAAATAGGGCAACAGAACCAGACACAGCTTCCAGGCCAATTTGCTTTTTTTTTTTTTTTTTTTCAAATAATCAAATGCCAAATAAATATCTGACTAATAATTATAAAAATAATGTAATAATGATAAACACAATAAAATGTATACCAAAAACATGTTTACTCTTTATATATTGTAGTTGCATATTGAACCACTTCAAAAGAAATTTGGAAAAAAAAATCCTTAAAAAATTTATATTAGAAAAATGGTCAGCACCTCTCCCTAGTCTTCTGACAAGAAGGAAGAAAGGACGGGGATGTGTATGTGTCCATGTGTGTATGTGTCTGAGTAGGTACAGATATACATAAACACATTCGTACATATACAATGTAGCTACTTCACATTCTGATGTTAAATTTAATATATGTGATACAGTAAATGAGACTGCAAACAAGCAAAAGAATGTGACCAATATTTCAGAGGAAACTTGGTAAAAACAGACACACACATGGCCCAGGCTTCAAATTCTCATACAGAGACTCTAAAAATCTATGATAAATGTGTTGAAGCATCTATAGGAAAAGATGACTATAACTGGTAAAATGATAGGGACTTATGGAATGAGAGATTTGGTGACTCCAAAAGAAAAAAAAAAAACATGAATTCCAAGGAATGTGGGGAGTAAGGAGTTAGTTTAGCTGAGCTGAATATCTGTTATCTTTCATTAGTGGATGTAACATTTCCAGGTAATGAAAAAACATAAGACACCTGATACAATCTCCTTGTGAAAAGAAACTTGCTAGTCAGGAGATCATAATATTTCTTAGGGAGAAAGGATTTCTCCACCAAGTCCTCTATCTCAGAGCCCTATTTTAGAATTGCTTATCGTTTACAAACCTACGGTTTCTGAGACACAACTTCCTGGAAAATATCATCCAAGCTATGCAACTTAAAACTGACTTGTTAAATAGAGAGGGCTCACAAGCTGAAATGTCCCTGCTGCGTATGTACCTCATTCAGAAATCTCACCCATCACTCAAAAAAAAGGAAGACTCTAGGAAGCTGTGAAGAATGTTTCTGACCTTTTTAACCTGACCAGTGTAACATGACTGTTTATAGTTTAAGATTATAGAAAATTATTACTACATTAGTAATAAAATAATCCGTGGATAGGATTATCAGCAGATCAGACACAAGAAAGAGAAGGAAATTTAATGATGTCAATAAAAAGCATATCTTCAATGTGTTGAAAGAAAACAACTATAATATGGTTATGCCAGCCCCGTATAATCAATTGGTATGTGTTCCTCTTTATTTTCTGGAGGAATTAGTATTATCTTTAACTCTTTATTTAATATTTGGGAGAACATGGATATAAGACCATATATTTCCAGTATTTTTCATTGTGAAAAAATTAAAGATTATTTTATTTTATCAATTTCAATTATTATTATTGTAGGATTATTCATATTTTGTATTTATTATAGAATCAGTTTATCAACCAGTATTTTTCTAGGAATGTATCTGTTTCATCTAAGTTGTCCAGTGTACGAAGTGTTCCATAATGATGTATCTGATTAAACAGATGGATTTAACTGAGGCATTTTTGCCTCTTCCTCCTTGGGCCTCAGAAAGAAGGAAATAAAAATAAAGAAAGAAAAGGTTTAATCCTGTAAGAGAACCAGAAGGAAGAAAACAAATTTTAAAAAGCTGAAAAGATGGTGGAGGTATAGTGACTAAATTATCAGAATGGTAACAGTCCAAACACAAAGGTCTCATTAGAAGGGATGTTCATGAAAAACAAACTAATTTACCTAGCAGATCTTGAGATGCTTAAGACTTCAAGATATCTGAGAATGTGGCACTGAGGTGGGTTCTGGAAAAAGGGAGATTAGTCACATGACTTGTTCCCCAAATCACAAATTTGGGTGTTATTCTGACTCCTCACTCACTGCCCGCAGGCACACAGACAAATAAATTTCAAGGTTTACTCTTTGGAGAAAGGAACTCTCAGAAGCTCCTGCATCAAGGATACCATGCTCCCTTCGTTCCCCCAAAGAACAGGCAGATTCAACTTGCACCTCCCTATCAAAGCTACAGTCATCACAGCCCTTCCTCACAGGGCAAGCCCCTGGTATATCTACTTAGGTCCTCACCATTAATATGGTCACCTAGCGATTGGTAGAAAGGTTCCAAGTGAGAAAGAACAAACCATCATTAAACTTACAGGAAATCAAGATATGAATGGAACAAAAGAAAATTAAAACAAACCAAAACTGTAATATTCTCAGAGTCATAAGAAAAGTTATTTTATCTATTTAAAAGAAAAGAATCTCAAGAAAATGGACAGTTGAAAATGCTCTAGAAAATTACAAATATAATGAAACAGAAACTTCAACACTAGTTTAGAGATATTTAATTAGAAAACTAGAATAGAAAATAAAACAAAACAAAATAATGGAAAATAAAAAGAATTTATGGGAAAATGAGAGACCATTTTGGAGATGCAATGTCAAATTTTTGGACTTAAGGGTACAGAAAAATAAATCAGAAAAGAGAAATTATTAGTGACATAATACTACTACATAATACTTTAAAGATAACCTAAGAATCCAAAAACATGTACTTCTAAATTAAAGGGAATTGAACAAGGATACAATCATGGGAATATAAACTGATGCAGCCACTATGAAAAACAAATAGAGGTGCCACAAAAAATCAAAAATAGAACTACCATATGACCCAGCATTTCTACTTCTGGGTATTGATCCAGAGGAAACAAACACTAACTTCAAAAGGTACATGTACCCCCATTATTTACAATAACCAAATGTGGAAGCAACCCAAGTGACCATTAGTGGATGAATGGATGAAGAAGATGTGGTGTGTATATATATATAATGTATATGAGTATTACTCAGCCATAAAAAAGAATGAAATCTTGCCATTGGCTACAATATTATAACATGGCTGGCTCCTAAGGGTATTATGCTAAGTGACAAAGTCAGACAGAGAAAGACAAATACAGTATAATCTCACTTATATGTGGAATCTAAAAGGAAAAGAAAAATCATAGATACAGAGAACAGATGGGTAGTTGCCAGACATGGCGGATGGGTAAAACGGGATGTGGTCTTCAAAATGTACAAACTTCCAATTGCAAAATGCATGTCTTGTGGATGTAATGTACCACATGGTGAATACAGGTAATAATAGTGTATTGTACATTTGAAAATTGCTAAGAGAATAAATCTTTAAATTGATTTTACTTTTATTTACTTTTGAAGAGGGAGGTAATTAGGTTTATTTATTTATTTACTTTTTTTTTTTTTTTTTTTAGTGGAGGTACTGGGGATTGAACTCAGGACCTCATGCATGCTAGGCATTTGCTCTACCACAAAGCTATACCTTCCCCCCAAAAGAATAAATCTTAAAAGGAATCATCACTAGAAAAAAATACAACTATGTGTGGTGATGAATCTTAACTAAACTTTCTGTGGTGATCATTTCACAATGTATACAAATAGAGAACCATTATGTTGTACACCTGAAACTAATATAAAGTTATACTTCAATTATATCTCAATTTTGAAAAATAGAATATAATCCTCAAAAGTTTCAATAGAGTGGATGGGAATTATGTGTGATGGGAAAGCTAGGTCAAACAGTATATATATTTATAATACTAATAAATATTGCAGAATTGCTCTGCTCAGATAATACAGTGGTTTTACATTTCAGCAGCAATAGATATAATCATCAAACTGACAAACTCAAAAGTTTTGCCAGACTTATGGGAGGAAAAACTATATATTTATGGTGTTTTTAAAATGTGCTTTGCTTTCACAGTAAGTAAAGCTAAGCACTTTTTCATATATTTAGGAATACTTTCTGTGATTCATGTACAGCTTTCTTTTGCCATTTGCTTCTATGACATCTTTCACAAGCAGATATTTTTGCTTTTCATGTAGTTAAATTACCAGCTTTTTCCTTCTGGCTTCTAAATTTTGTTTGGTAGCTATAAAGGTCTCTCCGATCCAAATTTATAAAATAATTCTCCAACATTTTTCTGATTTTTTAATCATTTCAATTTTTATATATAAAACTTTTTATTGATATGAATTTAACCCAGAGTATGTTCTAAGATAACAAATCAGACTTATTTTCCAGATGACTACCCACTTGTTCAACATCAAATACTGAGGAATCCCTTTTTACCCTAATGATGGAGCTGGCAAATCTATCACAGGCTGACTTTTCAGCATGACTGGATTTAATTTTGGACTTTGTATTTTGCATATTTTTGACTATCAATGCTTTTCATTATTGAAGCTCTATAACATGCTTTAATAGCCGGCAGAGCTAAGTCTCTACCCCGCCAACCCACATAATGCATTTTTTTTTTAGAATATTCTAGGCTTTATTTGTCTATTTAGTTTTCAATGTGGACCTTAAGAAATAAAATAAACACAAAAACATTGCTGTTATTTCATTGAAATCTTAATAAATATATGAAATAATATGGAGATTTGAAACCTTGACTATGCTCTCCAACAGCATAGTATATTTTCAGAAACTTTTTCCCAGATTTTGTGTTTGTAACTATACTGTGGCGATATTTAAAGTCTGCTCAACTTCGAACTTAACATTTTTTGGCTAATTTTAGTCCTAGGCATTTGAATATCTTAACTGCTGTTTACATGAAATCTTTTCTTCCTTTATATTATTTAATTAGCTCTTTTCTGTATTTGAAAGCCATTTATTTCTGTTTAGCATATTAATCAATTAACATAATTCTGTTATTGAAAACTGTTTTGAAAACATTATTATATGCAGTATAAGTTAAAAGTACTAAACCACAGTTGGTTTTTAAAATTCAGATTTGTTTTTCAAAGCCTGAAGTAAGGGCCTAAAATCTTAAATGGATATGGAAACAACAGAAGGTGTTTACCAAAAGAAGACTTGAAAGTGGAGCAGTGTGGCAAGAAAAAAATACTTTTGATAAAGATATCTTTGGAGATCCAGGATTTTCTGCTCTCACAATAATCACCGTAAAATGACAAAAGTAACTGATAATGAATAAATGATAATTAATATCTTGAACCATCTCTGTCACAAGTATGATTCACTGCTTCTTAAAGAACAAAAAGAATTAAAAGTAAATACTGGTTTGCAATATCAGTTCTCAAATGTGGCAATCGTTATTCATTTAGGAAAAAAAGTTCACTGGCACATATTAAATGTTTTCAATGTATGTGTTTAATTTATTTAACTAAACAGTAACTATCAAAAGCTTTAAAGAAAAGAAAGGTGTTCAAAGTGAATTTCTTTCCTGTTTTTTTGTTTTTTTTTTTTGGTTATGATTTCTTCTTTCCTTAACCGTGACCTGTATTATCTTATTTCACTTCACAACTCATTATCCACTCTGTCAGTATCTCCTTTTCTCAAACCTAATAATACATATAATGAACATAGATGATGACATTAAAAAGAAACAGTGCATGTCAGCTCTTTCTCAAGTTGTGCACTGTAGACCAATTGTCCTTGAAGGAGCTTCTTCTAATTAATTACCAACCCTTCTTTGTAGAGCAATCATATTGGCAAGAATTGATTGGGCGTGTAAGACACTTCATTTAGTTGGTAGAAAAACCTCTCAATTAAAATAATTTTACTGCTGGTAAAATTAATGCATCCCATGCAAATTTACCAGCTTGATTTTAATGTTCCTCTTCAATTATATTTTATGAGAAAAACATAAAATAAGATCTTAACAGCAATCAGAAAAAATAGGAATCACATCAAATGTGCAATTCTATTTATATACTTTTTAAAAATCTGTCTTCTTAAAATCTGTTTTGTTTTGAAAACTTTACCAAGAGAAGCTGCATTGTTGAATCTCTGTACTGCCATTCAAAAGGAATTTGGGTGGCTCTACTTAAATTTTTTTTTTCTTTTGACTATTTGACTATTGACTTTATCACTGACTTCTTTCACTTGGATGGCCTAGGTCATTTCAATTCTCAGATATGGAAGTCACACAATATTTATTTTTTTGTTTATTATCTATGTTCATTAAATTCTGAACTTAGATTCATGAAGGGATAATGAGTAAATATGTTACATTACTTTGACAATATTTGTTCAGAGCTGATTTACCCATGAGCAATTTGATTTCCTATTTCTCCCCCTATTTTTCCTAAAAATATAGATCTGCTATTTTATTGTTCTGAATATGTTTCCTTTAGCTTTTTTTTTTTTTTAAAGAATTTCAATGGCTCAAATTAAGTAAATGTATACATGCATTAGTCCTACTTTGAGACAAAGGCAAATCAGTTATAAAAACCATGCAGACACTGAAGCCTGTGAACTGATCAGGCTGCTAACAGTAGAGTATATTTTCCAATCTGTGCATTAAGAGCATCTGTGAAAACTTAAAGGTCCCCTGTGTCCACCTCACTGTAATTCCAGTTTGACTGTTCTGTAGTGGAAGTCCAGCAGTAGTATGGTTCAAAAGTTCCTCAGGTGATTATAATATGTGGCCAAGGTTTAAAAACACGAGCTAGCACAATTCCTAAATAGTTCTGAGACCAGACATTTCAGTTGTTCTTGTTTTTTGTTTGACCCTATAATTTGTGAAGTATTAGGTATTCACAACAGAGTCTCTGAAATTCCTTTTTGCACTAACATGATGTAATCGACAACTCATTGCTCTCTTCCATCACTTCTGGCCTTGAGTGTGATTTGCTTAATGAACTGGTAACTATTTCTGTCATTAGGAGCTGTTAACTCTCCAGAACACCATCTTATGAACACGATGAAATAAATTACCATGTCTTCTGCTTCAAAGGTTAATTTGTTAGTTTACTTCAACACTGTTTTAATGTAATAGTACTCTTATAAGTGCAGTTGCTGTCAGTTGAATGAAACAGGCCACTAGTTGAGAAGAGACATATCAAATCTACTAATTCACTGATTGTTGACAAACTATAGTGCCAAAACGTCATTGACAGAGGAAATATTCTTTAAAATGATGAAGTACCATGCAGTTTCAAGAATGTGAATCAATTTGCATGAGCTAAGTCAAATAGCATTCAAAGTGTAGTCAAACAGAAAATTATGCTCATCAAAATAGATTTTGAAATATGACTGCCATTGTATAAAACAATTAATTTAGTTAATCAAATGTGTGTTGGAATTATTTCATTGTAGATGTTAAATCCAGAAAATTCGGCTTCCTGTTGACACCTCTGTCACGTGCTCTCTGTATACGATCTGTAAACAGAAACTTCCGTCACTACACAATATGATTACAACTAACTCTCTACCAATTTACCCCTTTCCAAAGTATTTCTCCACTTAATCTTTTTTTTCTAATGTGTCACAGTCTACAAGGATTTCCTATTCTTTTAAAATAAAAAAGAAATCTAAAAATTTAACCCAGCATTTTAATTTGGGTTTGCTTTCTCTCCCAAGTCTAATTTTTATTCTTGTTCTCAGAGTTTCAACCAGGACTTCAAAGGACTCATCTCTTCTAATTTAGTGTTTTGGTTTTTTTTTTTGGCTCTGTTAATGTACTTTATCAGAGTATGACTGACATACAAAATGTTGCAGATATTTAACATCTACAACCTGATGTGTTTAGAGGTGTGAAGGCATAATCACAGTCACGCATAAACTTATCCATCACCTCCAAAAATTTCCTCCCATCTCCTTACATTTTTATTTGTTTATTTTGTTTGTTTTATTGTTCTTTCTTTTGTGGTGAGAGTATTTAACATAAGATCCTCTTAGCAAGATTTTAAATATACAATATATTATTGTTAATTCTAAGCTCTATATTGTACAGATTTCCAAAACTTATTTCTCTTGCATAACTGAAACATTGTACCTTTTGAAACAATGTTTTTTTTTTTTTTTAAATCAAATTCAGTCAAATGAGAAGTCTCTTCTTAAACTGCTCAACCATGGCCTCATTCTCCATTCAAGGGTCATTTTGTCACAGAAACCTTACCTGACCTGCAACTTCCTCTCCCAATTGCCCATATTTTCTTTTCTTTTCTTTCTAAAACAAGTTCTTTGGTTATAAGGTTGAATGGGAGAATCTTTCCATATGAATATTTTATTCAGTTTACAATTATATGTTTATCATTATGAGTATTTGCTCAATAAATCCCTCCAAAAAATAGGTAGATCTCTGACAGTAGGAGATAACTTTAGTTTTCTTCACAATTATATATTTTGCACCAAGCAGAATTCTTGGGATGTAGCACATGCAAAACACATGTATGTCTGTGAAAGGAACAGATCAGAGAATAAGAATATTAAATTCATTTTTACTTCATACTGTGTTTTGAAATATAAAATATTCTGTATGATTGGAAGATGAATACTAGCCTGGTAAATTTTTTAAATGACTCAGGCAAATTAAAAAAAAAAAAAAAACTAACTGGATTACCTGTAAATCCCAATTTCCACACATGCTTACATCCTTCAGCTTGGTAAACATCATGGCTGATGATTCCACAGTAGCAGGGATACAGATGACCTGAGCAAGCATTCCTCACAAACCAATAGGAATTTCTTGTGCACCCTAGAGTGCATATATACTAGAAAAAGGAAGCAAAGAAAAATGATAAATACTTTACTGAATATGTTTCAGTATTTTTCTTAGAAAATGCACAGCTAGTTTCTAAAACTACCAATTAAAAGTTGTCTATAGGGCACACCTTGTCCACCACTCTTTGCTTATCCCTTCTATTCCTGAAGTTCTCTTTCTGTACCATCTTTCCTAATGTTCACGTTCATAACACCTATGTGATTTTCTTTTGGCTTGGACTCACTCCTTAATTTACAACAGTCCCTTACCTTCTGTTTGTTGAGCTATAATTTTTTTTCAAAAATTAAAAATAACTATGGTATAAATTAAGACACAGCATTTAAAGCACCTGTGACTCAATAGAATTAATAAAATGCCAAGGTACTGTTTAAGTTTGTTGGTTTTTTAAAATATATATTATTTGAAAATATGTTAATATCAGTAGGTCATGTTTTCTAATAGTATGATTTGTCTATGGTAATCTATAGTGTCTTCAATGATGGGACTCATATCTGGCTACACCCACAATGAAATTAAATAAATTTAAACAATTTCAAGTCATACTCAAGCCATCATTAAGTGTTATTACCTGCAACTTTACTGAGGTCTTAGGATGACATAAACCAGTAAGACACATGTCAGCCCTGGAGACAGATTATTGTTATATGTTCTCTTCAGAGAACACCCTGCAATCATTTCTCCTTTTCTTAGTTTCCATTGAGCAAATTCCCCCTGAGTTTGGCAGAGGGCAGCGCAGCCGAGTCCAGAGGCACAAGAAATAACTAACATCGGACATTTCCTTTAATGCAATTACTATACGAAGGATGCTTTCTTCTAGTTGTTTCAAGTCATGATCGTCTCCTACCCAGATTTGCAATATAATTTCCTAATGGCTAGACAATGCATGAATCTTAATGTATTAGTTTCTGTATTAATTAATAAATGACCGTATACCTAACTGAAATCAACAATGAAGGTTATAAATAATCTGAAGAAATTATCATTTAATTATACTGAGTGGCTATCAGGAGAACAGAATTCTATGATAAATTTCGAAGTCTTGAGATCACTGAAAACTTAACCAATCACTTTTATCCCAAGACATAGAATTTTAAACTCTGCAAATGACATTAACCAAACTTCACTGTCAGTGGCTTTGTGATCTTCATTGCGATTAAAAAAGAAAAGAAGGCCTAATAAATTTGAATCTAGACTATACAAAGTAAAATTAGCAAAGTAATAAATTATTCATGTTAAGACCCAGTAACCTCTTCACTTAAACAAAATGAAAACCCCAAAACACTCAGCTTACACTAAGTCATCTCTCAGATATTTTTTTTTGTTTTATTTGTGTAAATATGCATGTATATGTCTGTGTGTTTTAAACTAAGAGTATCAGAGCCAGCTGCATCAAAAATTGAATCCTCATTTCTGTCTGGTAAACTCAGGAGTGAGGGGTCCACTTAGAACTAAGACGTCTCATCTTCTGAAATAACTCAGGGGAAGGTGGACCAGTAAAATGTAAGGGGACAGGAATACCTGGACCCTTGCTCACAGGGGTGCCATGGTGCTCATCCTGCTAGTTTGAAGGTCACTTGGAGACAAAACAGTACTCTGATTTTAGCTGAGCCCCTCATGATAGTATCCAAGGGATCTCAGAACAATTTATCTGTCATTAGACCCTTCTATCCTGAAATAGGTTTCCTGCCTTTAGACACAGTTTGGATTTACAGGGGCTTATTTGGGATGGGGAATTGGAGCTTTGATTACCATGTATAAATTACTGCAACACAGTAAGTTGTTTCTGACAACAACCTGAGTGTTAGCAATATATTTTATTAGACCACATATAGTGTCTAGAAAGTATCGTGATATTTCTGAATGTGAACTCTCAGTCATGACTTGCGTATTCATGTGAGAATTCATACTAACACACACATTCTCCAGAAACAACAGGAAAATAAATTAAAGCAAGCTAATAGAATGTAAGTAATGTAAAATAGTATGATGGAAGCTTGGAGGTTTTCAGGGAAGTAAAGTAAAACTTCATCTCTAAATAGCTCTGAGCATTCTGTCAGCCAACTAAAAACAGAAAACATGAAAATATAGCATAGCTCCTCTTATTTATTAGAAGAGGTGGATTTGTATTTTGGCGGATTAATTCCATTTTGTTGGGAGAACCATTATTCCGGATGATGCTCCTAAAAAATAATCATCATATTATGAAGGATGTCAAACAAGTAACAACACTTTAATAATATTTTTGTTGAATAGTGTTTATTAAATTGACCATGAATCCATAAATTTTTTCCTGCATAATGCTATTTTGTTCATCGGGTGGTTTTCATTAAATTGATTTTTTTTTCTTTTTGAGAATGAATTTTGAAAATGCCATTAGTGGAGGAAATAAGTCATTCTGACTTCATCTGGACATGGTGAGTAATGTAATACTTGTTGCCTGTTTAAATACTGTTTTCTTAGTTCTGTAAACTTAAACAGACCAATTTAATGATTCAGAGTCATTTGCATGACAAGATCAGTGTCTTTGTGAATTCAGTTGCTCTAAAGTGACCTTTCTTTTACATAAAGGTTAGTTTCAAATAGAATTGACAGTCCTCTCTGTCATTGTTACCTAAAGTTCCACAGTGACTTCAGGTACCATGGTAATACTAATTTTTTTCTGTCAATTTTATTTGAACCAAAAGAGAATTAAAAGCATTTACATGGAAATGACCATTTAGCCATTTGATGTTCTAATCGCCCCAAATTAATACCTGGAATTAATATGTTAAAAAATAATCCTTATTTTTAATACTATTTCTCATGGAATTCATGGATTAAGTAAGAAATACTTGTTAAAAAAATCCTTGGTAGTCTGGAAGTAGATCTCAACATTCATAAGTTTCAGCCTATATCCATGAAATAGAAATATGATTTTCCTGATATAAAATAGGCTCACTTACATTGGTAGAGTGGATTTAGGGTGACCAACTCATCTGTTTCCCTGGGACATTATTTTTTAGCATTGAAATTTGTGTGTCCAGTGAAAGATACTCAATCCTAGGCAAGCTGGGATTGTTAGTTACCCTAAGTTGATTGAATAATAGAGGTATTATCCTTGAAATGAAGAAGGATGAGGAATAGAGATGTAGTTAGCATCTGAAGAGAGAGAGAAATATCTTCAGTGGTTCCAGGCCTATGAAATGTGTGTTTGTGGATGTGAGTGTGTGCGTGTTTGAAAATGCATGTTTGCGGGAGATTACTGCAGCATAACCTACCTACCACACTTATCAAAATTTCCTCCCTCTAAAGGTTAGACTAAATTCATTTGCTGAGGATTGTTTCCAATATGAAATATTGTCAACTGTATGAAATTGGCCCTAATCCTATAAAATATACAGCTCATTTATCTGTAAGATTAATATTACATTTATTGTAGTAAACAACAGATGTCTATAAAGTGTTAAATAAAAATATACATGAAAAATGGCAGTGTTAAACTATCATGTACTTAACTGCCCAGGTTATATATAAAAGTAAAAACAGCAAATAATTCAGCATTGACATTATTTCTTTTGGAATTGAGTGGGGTGCCAGGAGTGGGGATGTACAGCCATTCATTTGAAAGTGAACGTCTGTCTCATTGTTGACAGTGAGCTAATTAACTGGTGCATATTAGAAAACTAAACTTGAACTGACTTTGAACCTCAATAAGCTTGGGAGAACATCATTTTGGTAAGCAAACAGTGAAATTAAGACAATGATAAAGTAGTTTCACACTGACAGTAAAAAGAAACAAGAGAATCAAGAAAATTGTCCATAAAAAGAAAAGCAATCTATTTCCTGTGTCGCATGTCAGGCTGGGTTACATCAGTAAAGGCAAATTTTGCAATACCGAAGTCTTGTGACTTTTATTTGATTGACACAAAATACGTATTCATAGCAATATTATAGCCCTAACCAACTGATTTAACATATCATGTGCCAGAAGTATTTGATGGCGCTTTCTTAAAGCTTTTCGTTTTTATAAAGGGAAGCAACCTTGACTGATAGTATGAAGAGATATAAAAACTCTAAATGTTGATTTATTTCAACAACTATACTTCTTAGGCAGGATAATGATTTCTTTTAGACATTCCACTTTCTGTGCTGTATTAAGTATCAAACTTCTTTCTTTCAAAGAAATTGTATCCCCAGATCAGGGCTTATACCTAACACTGCTGCATCTGTACTCCCGGCCGGTTCTATTTATGTTCATTTTAAGCATTTATAACAGGGTTTGGAAACAGTGTTAAATATACAGAATTTTTTTTTTCCTTTACATAGTGAAGATACTAAGAACAGGGATACCACAGCTCTCTCTAATTTGTGTGTGTGTGTGTGTGTGTGTGTGTGTGCGCGCGTGTGAGAGAGAGAGAGACCATTTTGCCATATAAATAAAATTTGCCATTGTTCAAATGAGTTCAAAAGCACTGTCTCATTTATTTCTTGTAAATTTTCAGCAGCCTTGATAGTATAAGTCCTTTCAGATAAGAAAACAACAATTATGACATTTTTTAAAAAGTGCATACACCCCAGTTCTCACAAGGCCAAGAGATAAACCTATATACTCAGGTACAAATTGTTTCATTTATTTTTTGTTTCTTATTTATTCTGCAATTGGAGCGCTATTGGCTCCAGTGCTAATTAACTGACACGAAAGATATATTATCACTGAAAATTTTTAAGTACAACATTTTATAAATCTGAAAATTTTCTGTTTTTGTCACACTCCCTCTTGCATTATAATTTCATTTTCATTCATTCTCCTTGAGTTACTACAAAAGAATCACAGGCATTTTATTTATTTGTAATACATCTTACTCTATTTAGTGATTTTGAAAAAGTACCGATGAATTCAAACCGAAAAATATTAGAAAGCATCCAATGATATGCTGCCTACAGGTGACTCCACTTAGATTTGGGACACACACAGACTGAGTGCAGGAAGGGAAATGAATGTTTCAAGCAAATGTTCACGTAAAGAAAGCAAGGGTGGCTACGCTTATATCAAACAAAACAGACTCTAAGCAAAAGATGGTCAAGAGACAAAGACAATCATTACACGATAGTGAAGGAGTCAATGCATCAAGAAGATATTCAAAAAACTGGGTATAGAAAAAAATGTATCTCAGCATAATAAGGGCCATATATGATGACTATACAGCTAATGTCATACTCAGTGGTGAAAGTTTGAAAGCTTTTCTCTAAGATCAGAAGCAAGACAAGGGTGCCCACTCTCAGAACCCTTATTCAACGTACTACTAGAAGTTCTAGCCAGAGCAATTAGGCAACAAAAAATCAGAGCCAACCAAATTAGAAAAGAAGTAAGACTGTCTCTGTTTGTAGATGACATGATCTTCTATGCAGAAAATCCTAAAGACTTCACATTAAAAAAACTTAGAAATAATAATCAAATTCAATAAAGTTGCAGGACATAAAATCAACATACAACAAATTAGCAGAGAAAGAAATTAAAGAAACAATCTCATTTACCATCACACAGAAAAGAATGAAATACGTAGGAATATACCCAAGGAGGCAAAAGACCTGTACTTGGAAACCTGTAAGACACTGACAGAAGAAATTGAAGACAGCACAATCAGATGGGAAGATATTCCATGTTCTTGGATTGGAAGAATCAATATTGTTAAAATGACCATGCTACCCAAGGAAATCTACAGATTCAGTGCAATCCTTCCCATTTTTAAGTATATAAATCACGTTAAAAGTATTCCATATTAGTATTATACATGTGTATGAATAAAGAATAATATTGCCCAAGGCTATTTATTCCCTCTGAAGAACATTAGTTTCTAAATCTCTGTTATTAAATTCTTATCATGGTTTTAAATTAAATGAAGAAAATTAGAAAAGACATGGAAAATCTTCAGAGAGCCAAGTCATTCTTCTGTTTTCAAACAGTGAATCAATCAATTTCAAAGTCTCAAAAAAAATATGGAATAAGTTTGACTGTCTTCCCTTCTAAATGAGCGTTCAGCTGGCAGCTTAAAAATGCCTGTGCCATGATACTAAACCCCAGTGATTGTCTCATATATTTTATGTCCCTGAATGCCAAATATCATTCAATTTCAGAAATGTATTTGACAGTCTTAAAGAGGAGAAGTGATTACTTTTACCAATTACAATAACCTTGAAATTCTTTCCTGTTTTTCCTTATTAAAATTTCCAGTATAAACTTCTTACAACAGTGGTATAACATTAAATAAAACAATTAATTCATTAATTAAACAACTTCAGTTTTATTTTTCAAGATAACATATTTACTCTATGCTTTTTTTTTTCCTCTATAGTTAAATTTCACCTTTTCTGAAGAAGGAAAAATACCTCAACTCCTTTAACAATATATCATTTGTTTCCACAGGATTTTCAATTTTCTAACTGGCACTGTTTTTCACAGCACAATCAGAGCTTTCTGATAAGGTTGCCATCCCAGGAAAAGTACATCCTTAACAAGCTAAGAGTGACTCATACACACTTTTTTATCCTTTTTGCTTTTTTAAGTAGTTGAAACTTAGTTAATATTTAATCATTCATCTGTTTTAATACAAATCAGGTTTTTTTTTTAGCATTGGGTTGTAATATTTAAACTCATCTGTAGTTGCATTTTGCTATTACCTAAATATTTAAATATAGTATTTATTAAGCATCTTTTCTATCTGTAAAGTATTTATCCAAGTGAATATTTCCCTAAAAAAAAGTAATATTCTTGTATAATCAATCTTTACCACACTGATTTCAGCCTTTACATACAGAAACTTAAATGTTCCAGCTGTTTTCTCAAATTCTATTGAATATTTTTTCTTAAACATACTTCAGAAGTCTAGTTTTTTAAATAATTTCTTATAACATCCTATGAACACTGGTTTTGCCTATATAAACCACGGTAACTGTTGAGTGTTCCTTCTAATAAATAACCATTGGAGTAGACTATGATTTTCCTCAAACTTTGGTTCAAAATATAATCAACTAAATGTTTTTGCTTATTTTATTTCAAGTCATGTTAGACATATTGAAGCAGTCTTTCCAAAGCAAATTTTCTAACCTTAGAAATGTGGTTAAATGATATTATTTATAAACCATTGTTTTAAAGTTTAGACCATTGATCAGAAAATTTTATTATATGAGAAATATTTAAAGAAATCAATGTATGCATTTGATTAGTCACTGAGTAGAAAACAAGTGTAGATATGCTCGATTAATAGCACTAAACTGCAGAGTAAATAAAGCTTTAATATAAGATATTTGGCATGAATTAATAATAGCCCACTTCATTGAAGAACTTGAGTTTCAGACATTTTTTTAACTCTTGGCCCTCAGAAAAGAGACCAAATTAAAAATAATAAAATTCATCAAGGCATCCTTCTCTTTGGGAGTGATTCTAGGTAACTTTGTATTTCACTCAGGTTTTTCTTATATCTACCTTTTATATCAGTAGTCTTAATGAGGAAATTCAGGGACAATGAATTGTTCTGGGTCAGTCGAGGTCATTTAAAGTTTAGCTCATTCACCCAGAATAACACCACTGAGTTCCTATCATCATTACTGAAGATACAAAAAATGTGTATTAAAAGTACATGATCGACATATTAGAATGTCATGAAATAAGAAAACAGGCACATAAATTTTTTGAACTGAAATTTACTTTATGTTTCCTGATTTCTATATTCACTGATCAAATGGAATGAGTAATTTTACTTTTCTTTGCATGAAAATTTAATGAGGTGATATCACGCCTTTTGGGAACAATTATGTCATTAAACTTTGCACCTCATTTTAAAAGTTCCAGTCATCAGCATATCGTCAGAAGGAATTTTTGTGAGTTGAGACAAATTGCTTGCAAAAAGACAACCTAACTTTGTGAAGGACACCTAGAAAGATTAAACAGAGTTAGCTCTCAGGTGACAACCAGGATGAGGAAATTTAGTTATTGACAAAGAATTAGTGAAGAAAATTCCTTTCTCTTTTCTCATGACAGATGTAAGAATAATTAGAAAATGACCCAGACATGCTCATAGTAAACCTAATCAAAATATAATGGCAGTAGCCAACAAAAAACCGTCACGTTGATTCTTTCAGTATGTGCAACATTCTTATAGTGGTCACCCATCTGCCAGCAATTTTCACTCCCTTTTCTGCTCATTCCCAGATTTAGGTCATAAAAAATTATGAAGAGCTAGGGAAAGGAGGTAGAAAAAATACTTAATATTTTAAAAAATGCACAAATATGCTTACGTATCTGCAGCTCTCTCTTCTCTTTCCCTTTCACTCTCAGTCTAAGGAAACAGCCCCTCCTCGTGACAGGTAGACAGTATCCGCGAGTCTAAATTTTGAGTGACTATTGTTCATTAGAGCTTCACTAACCATTTTCAGCTAGTAAATTTATTTTTGTGCTAACTATAAATCTTCTTGAAATTTCTGTGTGTTTATTTCCTGTTGTGGCTGTAATATGTTACTATAACCTTAGTAGTTTAAAACATTTATTATTTTATATTTCTGGAGATGAGACATCTGAAATCCATCCTGCTGGGGTCAAGTCAAGGTTTTAGGAGGGCTCTGAGGGGAGGCTTGTTTTAGTGCCTTTTTGGGATCTGGTGGGTACCCACATCCCTTGGCCAAAGGACTCTTCCTGCATCTTCAGAGAACATCACTCCAATCTCTGCCATCACGTCACTTTCTGGGTCCCTGACTCCTTCTGGGGCCCTCGTATAAGGATTCATGTGATTAAATCAAGCCCATCCGGATAATCTAGGATAGTCCCCTCCTATCAAGAACCTTGTGTTAACCACATCTACAAAGCTTCTTTTTCATAAAAGGTAACATTCATAGGTTTTTGGGATTGGGACATGCACGTATCTCAGGGCACCACTATTCAACCAACCATACTCTGGATTCCCAGGAACTATTCAGGAAATTTGTGCCTTCAGTTTATGTAATATCTACTTCTGATGTAGCTTATTACAGGTCTTATGGCCCTAACTCCTGTTCACAAGCATTTGGGGAGGAAAGTCACCATCTTGATGATCCAAAATATAATACAAATGGGATTTATGTCAATAACCACACTTTTTAAAATAGTTTCACCAGTGATTTCTCTTAAATTTTTAAGAGACAATTTGTAAATTGTAAAAATTTCTTCAAGAGTGATATTTTTTCTTTTCACTTTTCTGTTTCATTATTAATGAAGATGTATTGGCACTTCTACTTTCACTGAGGCATTTCAAGTGTTTATATTTGTTCCTTACAAATATGAGCATTTCAACCGTTCACAGAAATCACACTAATTAGGAGAAATTAAGCTGTCACTTCTTATAGAACTGTTTTAATTTACTTTATCACTTGATATAAAAATCCTGCTGAAAATAAGCAAAAGGAATGATAAAATATATGCTTATAACTTCCTCCATTCTTGCTCTTGTAATGGCATGACATAAAATCAAGTCAAATTTTAAGTGTGACCACAACTGTTTTTTACATCTACCTACAGAATTTTACATTAAAAAAATTAAAAAACAAAAAAAAACCCTTTTATCTCAAAAAAAAATTTTAAGTGTGAGAGAAGTTTTTGAATATATTCATCACTTAAATCCCTCTTAAATTTCTTCCTATGAAAAGACTAGTACTAATTGATTAATAATTAATCAGTAGAAAATGTGTAGAATCACAAAGTACTAGTTACTGCAAACCAATCAGTTTACACCTGCATGTACAAGTGACAGTGACATAAACACCACTTCCTGAGTATTTTTATTTTTGTCTTGGCATGACTATTAAGACACTTATACATTTCCTGTACAAGAGCTATTGAGAAACAATGGAAGCCGTGAGGTAACTTCAATTTCCCTTAATCCTTCTAAGCTGGGACCCTGTGCTGCTTTATTACTGCTTGCCGCCTAGGAAGGCAAAATCAAGAGGACCCAGATGATATTATGTGAGTTTGACCATCAAAGAAGTTTCTACCACTTTTTGTGACTAACAATCTTAGGGCAATGTACTCATTAGAAAATTGCTTAACTATGCAACCTAGGAAAGATTAGTCTCTTGTATTCTTTGAAAAACGTTTTCCAAGTCAAAGCATGTTGTTTTTGCTTGCTTGTTTAAAATGACATGACTCAAATGATTAAAATATACTGCAGGGGGTAGGGAGTACAGCTCAGTGGCAGAGTGCATGCCTGGTGTGCACAAGGTCCTGGGTTCAATCCCCAGTACCTCCGTTACAGGAAATAAAATAAAATATACTGAAGAACTAGAGTAAATAAGTAACATCTACCAATGAAAAAGACTTAAGTGCTAAAAGCCAGTGTGTGCATGCGAGTCTCTGTCAAACATCATTTTAGACAGGAGTCAACTTACCTGGCAAAAATCTGAACAAGAGCAGGGTAAACTACACAATTAATGAAGTAGACTCAAAAGCCATCGAGAAATCTATGAAAGAGAGATCAGAGGAGGACCTGTCTCCGAGGTATAAGGCGTGGATCAGCAGATTATTCAAGTGGATTCTAATCACATGGCATTCCTGAAGCTACTTCAAGCAGTTCAATGGCTATTTAATTTAGCTTTATTTAGCTTTATTTTTATGTTTAATAAATCTGGAATCCTGTTTCTGCCTCCCCTTCCCCTAAAAAAATAGAGAGAACTCACTCTTATGATACCAGTTCATGCAACTTAACTCCTCCCAACTTTTCATTGAACATTTGTTCAATAATATAAATAAGAAGAAAAACATTCAGATGAATTTAATCTGAGTATTTCAGAGGGAAGGATTGAGAAGCAGAGTTTTCTGAATTGAAAGCAACTAGTCTGCTCCTAACTAAGGAAGAATAATAATAGAAAAGAATTTTGGCTTAACCAACTCTATGCCAACCGAAAAACACTTCTTAACCTGGAATCTGTCTTATGTTATAGGTCTGCTAGTGTGAGATAGAAATCTCTCTTTAATTTAGAGCTTCTTCTAATTTTCATAAAGTCTACTTTTCTTTCTGTGCACAAGTTTTACTATTTCCCAATGTCCATATCCTAAACATCCTTCTAAAGCAGGTATCTCAACCACAGCAAAGCAGATATTTTGGACCTGGTATTTCTTTGCTGTGGAAGGCTGTCGTGTGCACTGTAGGATGCTTGGCGTCAAACCTGTCCTCTACACACCAGACTTCAGTTGAAGCCCCAACCCCTATTTGTGACAACCAAAAATGTCCCTAGACATTGCCAAGTGTCCCCTAGTGGGCAAAACCCCACTTGGTTCCTCTGGGGGTTTATTGTTTTTGACCTTAACTATTTTTTTCCCACAGATGTCTGTATGTCTGTAGTACAAACTACGACCCTAGTCATCCAATCCCTAAACCCAAAGAAAGTATCCCTGAGGATTGATAAGGAATGAAAATATTGGTATGTTAACTGGTTAAGAGAACAATTAGCAGGTATGTTTAGAAGCTTAGTATGTCATTCTTGGGCCAATAGGAAATGGTTTCATCATTTTTGCTCAATTTAGGAGTTTGTAGCACATTATAGTGTGAATTTTATATTTTGTCATTTTTTTGTATGTGTGAAAACCAATATTTTGAATGTTAATATCACACTTAGTTTACCTAATGCCTCTTTCTTTGATTTGCTGACTTTTAGAATACTTTACATAAAAAAAATTGGGAGTGATTTTATGTGTCACATAATTCTTCCTGCATTTTACCAACTGCATCTCTCTCCCAATCTCATGTCGTGCTGGCTTTGACTACTCCATTATTAACAGAAAAGTTAGTCAGTCTATGGAATCTGGCTTTTCCTACAGAGAAGACTCATTTCAAATAGGCTCCCATCAACTACAGCTGGCCTGACTGGCCTTTGCTGGAATTTTGCTGTATTTTCTGGAAGAAGTTTACTCCTACACAAAGAAACAAAGTTATCGACCTTCATAAAGCTTACATTTCAGCTTAATCTAGTCTGACAGACAATAAAGGAGAGACAGGAAGGACTGTATTGTTATCTGGGAACCAGATGTCAATAGCTATTAAGAAGAGCCACAGTAAAAGGAGGTGACAGGTATGGGCCAGGACAGCATCCACATTTTAGATCAAGAGTCTAGGGAAGGACTCACCAAAGGCAAACACATGAGAAAAAACCTAGCAGAGTGAAGGAACCCACAAACCAGACACTTGGGTCAAAATATTCAAGACAAAGGCCTTGAGGCAGGAACATGCCTGGGTTCTTCCAGAAACGTCAAAGAGACTATGGGATGGTGTTTCAGAGTGAGCAACAAGAAATAGATCACATTGAGCGTCTGGTTAAATACTTACCTAGTCTAGTCTTGGAAAGTCTACCTATGAGAGCCTTCAAATTCTTCTGTGTGTGTGTGTGTGTGTGTGTGTGTGTGTGTGTGTGTGTGTATGAGAGAGAGACTGAGAGACAGGGAGAGATTCTGCCTAGATTTTCTGTCATTGAAACTAAATTTTAGAATTCTAAATTCTACCTCCAATGCAACCCGTACGCATGTGGAATTCTAATTTGAGCTTTATTCTTTCACTGTGAGTTTGCATAAGACATGCTTGTTGAAAATAATTGTTAAAAAAAAAAAAGATTTAACTAGAAGATGGAAATAGAAGAGAGAAATAAAACAGATGGTAAAGTTAAACTACATGAGCTTTAAATTTTGGTTTTTGTTGGTTCACCCGAGAAGCCTCATAAGGGATGTTCAAAAAGATGAGATAAAACATAAACTGCTTCCTTCAATCTGTGTTCCTGAACCGGTTGTAAAGGAAGGGAAACAAAGGACTGTGCACAAAGCTCTCGGGGCATTTTCTTTAATGGTAGAATGGGCAGCAGCCAATAATTCTGTCATAACCTCAGGAAGCTATAAAATGTTGTGATACACACAAGCCAGAAATTGCGGTTCTGACTATGTGCATTATCTATTCAAACGAAATTAAATTTATTGGTAAATCACTGAAACTCTTAAGACATCCTAAACCATTGCTATGAAGTGATGCAAATAGTATTTAATTGTATCGTGCCTATGTTTTTACTTTATAATGCACACAATATCAATCAGATATTTAAAATTTTGATACACATGAAGATTATAATAAGACTTTTTTTTTTGCCATGAGCTCTTAATTTCTTCAGTGATTTATTCATATGTAGTGATTATTAGAAATCTGACTCCTCAACTGGGAAGTAACAATTGTTTTATCACAAGGGCGTTTAAATTATTAATATTGAGAATGGAATTGACATTGTAAAAGTGCTCGATTGGAAATTCCTCATCACAATTTCAATGAGAGAATTCACCATGCTTATGCCACTACAATTATACAGAAAATGAATTGAAAATTGAGAAATTTAACTCATGATGAAGAGCATGGCTTAGAATTAATAAGATTCTCACCTATAGGTTTTTGTGGGTTTTTTTTACCCTAAATATTGTCCAAACTGTTGCATTTAATATAAACTTCCTAATCTTAAAGTCATTGTGGGTATGCTTTAGTGTTCATCTTATTTCAATTAAATAAATATTCAAAAGAAATATTTTTCTGATTATAATTTTAGTCTAATTGGAGTAAATTATTATCAAATTGTTAGTTTATTTATTTTCAGCCTATACTGCACGCATCTGTATAATACAGTTACCATAAGGAGCCCAGTAGCCATCAGAACTCCGATTTATCTTGATCTTTCCTTAGATCCAAGATTAACTCAGGGCCTCTCTGTGACTCCTCAAACCCTCTCCTCCACCTTGCTCTCCTCTCCCTGCTTCTCTGTTGTTCCTCGACCACACAGGTCACAGACCTCAGATAGCTCACTGTTTCTATAAAAGCAATTCACATATTCCAGGGAAAGTTTATGTTTATTAAAACATTATAAAGTCCTAAATGATTATGGGGATGGATGACCTCAGAAGCTACATCACCTTGTGTCTTGGAACTCGCTCCCTCCCCTGCACTTCATGCTGCCTGGGAAAGCCTGGCCTCCTGATACACAGTCTTCTCTGGTGTCTGGACACCCTGGGAAGATGATCTATGTCGGAGCAGAACCGCCATGCCTGTTGACCTTTCCTCCAGCCCAGAAAGTTCACACGATATCTTATGTCATTACAAGCAGCTGCATGTCATATATCCATACAAATATACGAGCCAAATTGTAGTTAGGCTCATGTAACTATGCTTTACTAAACGTTTTGATTTGATTATTTTCAAAAAATACGAATACACTTTAAAACTGTAGCCTAAACTGGATGCGTTTCTAGGATGAGGGTACATTATTATTTTTTAGCTCTGGGATTCCTTTTATTCTAGAATAAAGTAACAATCTAGTGAATACTTGCTACACATTTGATATAATCTTGTTTCCTCACTTCAGGTATTTCTAGATTTTGAATTATTATTGACAGAAAATCTCAGGTGCATTTACTAAACTGTCACCCACTGCGTTTCTATCAAGTTCTGTTTTCCCTGTACACACGTGAAAACGCTGTCTCATCCTTCCCTGTGGTGTGAAAGGTCCCCAAGGATCCTGAACAAAAGACTTTTGACTTTTCTCGGCCGTGGAGAGAGAGGGAAAGCAGGGCCAGGAGTGCAGGAGCGGTGGGTCACTGTGCAGAAAAGTGGGCAGCATCAGCCAAGGTTATTTTCATTTATAAATGATTTTCTCAATAGTTTTTTCTATAATTCGTGGCAGTCAGAAAATATATTTGCTGTGATTTCAAACCTTTAAAGTTTATTGACTTGCTTTATTGCCAAGGACGTAGTCTTGCTCGGGGACGTCTTGCGTGCTGTTAAAAGAACAAGCAGTCGCAGCGGGTGGGTGTAACGCACTGTCATGCTAGGTACGTGCACTGAATGTCATTCAAACCTCGTGTGTCCTTACACTTTTCTGTACTTGTACCAGTTACCGAAGGAGAAGTGTGCGCATCTCAACTACAACTGTAGTTTTACTTACTTCTCCTTAGGGTTCTTTCAGTTTCTGCTACATGTATTTTGAAGTTCTGTTATTAAATGTATAATTTGACTTGATGACTTTACTCAGTTATGTTGAAATAACATCTATCTTGGACATTTCCTTATGTTGAATTCTATTATTAATAATGTTACAATAATACTTCATTTGCTTAATTTTTATGTGTATGTCTTTTCTATTTTACTTTCAATATATATCTATGTTTTCATATAAAATATGTCTCTTATTTTTTATTTATTTTTTAACATTTTTTATTGATTTATAATCATTTTACAATGTTGTATCAAATTCCAGTGTAGAGCACAATTTTTCAGTTATACATGAACATATATATATTCATTGTCACATCTTTTTCTCTGTGAGCTACCACAAGATCTTGTGTATATTTCCCTGTGCTATACACTATAATCTTGTTTATCTATTAAATATTTGTTTGGGTTTTGCTTAACATATTATTAATAATCTGCCTATTAACTGGAGTGTGTAGTCAATGCATCTTTACTATGATCCTGAATACACTCGAATTTAAGTGCATCATATTACTTTTTGCTTGTTTTATGCCCTCTCTCTTCTTTTTCCCTCTGAATGTAAAGTATATTTGTTTTCTCTCAATAGGAGAAGGAAGAGTTTATATGTCTTTCTAAAATGTGATAGCTCATAAAACGCTCTCTTTGAAATTAGTTGACATATTCAAAAGCTAGTAATACATCATTAAAGTAGAAAAAATCAGTTATAGAATTCCAAAAATGTTATAATCTAGAAAAATACATTTTATATTTGCATGCCAAAAATTGAATATACTATACAGTGTTTTATTTTCTCTAATATATTATATTGAACTTAAATATCACGGACACTGTTAATTCTCAGCACGTATAACTATTATATAATCTGAACAATATAGTTGTAAATATATACTAAATGTTTCACTAAATTAATTTAAATATAAACTGCTTCAGAAATCAATAAAGCCAAAACTAGGAGTATTAATCAGTAGGGACAACCATGTGTTTGAAAATTATTATGCACCTCTTGGGAAGTGATGAAAATATTAGCTATCTTGATTGTGGTAGTGGTTTCATTGGGGTGCACATCTATCAAAATTCATCAAATTGTACATCTGAAATATATATAGTTTACTATATAGTAATCATACTACAATAAAGGTGTTAAAATTATTATGATGTTAAAAACTTTTAGTAAGCTACATTATCCTCATCATCACCTAAATTTTAACTACATGAGGAGGTCAATTAGCATTTCTTTCTTGCTAATATTTTATCGATTGGCATTTATTAGACAAAGTAGAATTACACACACAAAAAATGGAGTCTGCAAGGTGATGGAAAGTCTAGTCAAATTCCTTTAATAAATTCAAATTGGATTTAGAGTCAGTAACATATAGATAATTGTTGAGGCACTGAAATAGATGAGGTCTCCCAGGGAAAGATGGTGGTGGAGGAGGAAAAAATGCTAAATAGAAGTCAGAGATAAATGCTCAGAGATTATCCTGAAACAAAATAGGAACCAAAATCCAAAACATAAACATGATAATATAAAACCAATTCAAACCAAAGAGGGAGAGACATTTCAATTAGATAATTTTAAACAATTTCTTACTAAGGAAAGGGTAGATAGATACATTTTAAGAGGAAAAGAAATCCTTTGTATTGAAAATAGATACATATAGTGCTTGAAAGTATGAATTCTGGAGTCACACAGAGTAGTTCAAATCTCACTTCATCTATCCTTATTGATATATGTGAACTTAAGGAAATAATCAAAAGCTCAGGAGACAGTTTATTTTTCTATGAGATAAATGGCATTTCTGTAAAGATCAAATGAGGTAATGATCATAAATGTTGCACTATAATAGCCAATAGTACTATAGATGCTAAGTAAATATTAAGTTCTTATAGTATATATTCTTGTATAGTAACATTGTTATATTTTATCATATGTTTGCAAAAGTACACATATATGTTTGTCCATGGTCCACTCTGTACGTTGGCTTTACATTTTTTTTCAAAATATTTTGTTGAAATATTTTATAATACAGAAAAATAGAGAAAATAATAAAGTGAACATGATCTTACTGTCCCTATTTGCCAAAAAAATGATTTTTAAAAAATAAAGCATTGCAGATACATTGGAACTCCCATCTACCCCACTTCACCTCCCCAACTATGTCCCTATCAGCTGCCTTTCTAGTAACCCGGAACATAAATAACTCATGCATGTGTTTACACTTTTGCTATAGATTTATGCTATAAAAACAAATATGGATATGTTTGTGTTTCAAAATTTTAATTAATCATTATCACATTGTACATATATACTTTTATAATAATATTTTAAAATTACACATTATATTTTAATATTCATAAGTATTAATACATACAGCTGTTGTTCACTATTTGAATCACTCTTTATAATCCCATGGTATAACTATGCCATGATTAGTTTATCCATTCTCCTATCTGTAAACTCTAGTTTGCTTCATATGTGGAGTGGAAATTCTTTTATGCATCTCTTTCAGTACATATTTGATCATTTCTCCAATTTAGACATACCCAAAAGTAGCATTGCTGAGTTGTAGGCTATGCATTACTGCATGCAATATGCACACTCTGTATTTGTAAAGTCACTTCAAAAACTACAAATAAAAAATAATTATTTTTTATATGCTGACTAAAAATGACCAGACAAATTTTGTTCCCCATCTAGTTCAAGAGCTTAAGGCATTAGTAACTGTGGTTTACATATACAGAGACAGCGCCAGCACTCAAGTAGCTATATAATTATTTTATAAGAAAAACATTCCCTAGAATACTTAATAATGCCTTCCCAACATAATTCTTATAAGTTAAAAATCCCCATTACTAAACTTTATATAACTCATGTTTAAATATACAGAGAACGAAATATTTCTCTGGCTTATGTTAATAAAAGCATTTGAAATAGACTGCCAGAAGCTGTAGTACCTTGAAGTGCTAAATTACTTTGTCATGGATTAAATTACTTACTCTGAATCTTCCAATTATATTGAAACACCATCCTTCATTCAGACAGTTGACGCTGAGCAGTCTACAGTGGTCAACTACTTTCTCACAGTTTTTTCCAGTCAGTCCTGCCGTACCACTGTAAACACATCAGCATAAGTAAGAAAAGTTGCAAATTAAATATTTTCACAGAAGTCCACTAACTGTCTGCCCCAAATAATAATGCTTTCTTTAAATTACCTACAACATTTACTATTGTGCCATGTTTTCAATCATTGATTTTGTCCATGGAGACTTGTACTCAGCAAAGGAGAAAACTATTTATCTATTTAGAGGAAATTTGGATAAACTACATTTTCACTGAATGGCCTTCATATTACCTTTAGAAAATTTAAGAGTGAAATCAACTTTGGCCTAAATGGATATTTAACAATGAAATGCAGGTTTTGGAAATCAGTTGGGATAGATGAAACTATGGTTGAAATGTGAAAAAAAAGAAGATGAAAAATGAGATATCTAATGTTTAGTTGAATCATGATGCTGTATTATCAGAAGTTAATGGCAACACTCACAAATTTTAGACACAGTGGAAAGAGTTGCAGTGGACAATAAGGGTAGAGTCATAGTTGGGCTAATTACATGGTTCTGTTTGTTTGTTCGTTGTCATATTTACATTTTTCAAAGCAATTGTGTAGTTAAGTGCCTGACAATGAGCTTTTCGAGTGCTATTTCAGACATCCATCTCCAGTAAACATGTCGCCAGTTGTGTGACACCAACCACCTACACGGCTAGCTAAGAAGCCAATGTCCTGCATCCATGGAGTTCCCCTTTTAGAAAGCTCGGACTGACCTTCATCTCCCTGCTAATTCCCACTGCCATGTTTTAAATTCACCAATGATGATTGGACCAGTGAAACCCCAAGCCCCACCCTCAAACCCAGTAAAGAGAAAACCCCAGGGCCGTGCCTCTCTCCCTCTCTGTTTCTCTCTGCTTCTCTTTCTACATGCCACCTTGATGCAGGGCCCTCAGCCATGCTGTTCATTCTCCAGGACCTGTGAGAATTATTATGCCTTGCTTTTACTAAGTTCCCTGGTGGTCATTTCTGATGTGTGTCTTGAAATTGTAATAAAAGAACCACAAGGGCAGGTGCAGCCACAATTCTGGTTCCAGTTGAGGGCCCCTGGCATTCCTAGCCGATGGCATCACCATCCAAAGTCCGAGACACAGAGGAAATAGCCTGGATTTCGGTCCACTGCAGCACACTGGCTGCAACTGACAAGGTGCTGAGGAACGCATGCTGGTGTTCAGGCTTTCTTTGTCCTCATTCTCCTTAATTTGTGAGAAATACCCCCGCCCTTTAAATCACATTTAGTAAACTTTTATTATCAAGTGAATGTGGCACCGAATTGAATGGCCATGTGTCTCTACAGAAAACACTAGAGAATAAAGACCAAAAAGCATGCTTCTTGAGACTAAATTGTTACAAGCTGATTTAATAATAAGACGAATTGTGCCATATGTTCATTTTTTAAAATTTATTATAAGAAAACAGGATGATTTCATAAAAACAAGGCCACACGGACAGAGTCCACCTGGAACAGCATCAGCGAAACACTGTAATCCTGCACCTTTCCTGCTGCTGGAGGCACAGCTTTGCACTTTAACCTTGTAGAAAAAAGTCACTTCTTCACTTATATCAGGAACAACCACGCAATTTTTCAGCACTTGCAATGTGCCGTGCACTAGGCTAGTTGCTTTCACACAATTTTATGATTTTATCATTCAGTTTTCATAAAACCTATGTGATAGTTATTATGCCCATTATGCTATAAATGAAGAAACATACTCAGAGAAGTGAAGTTAGTTGCTTTGGTCATATCACTAGTTTTAGCGCTGTTGTGAATATTAAGTATGGTTTAAGTATATTGTACTCTGTTACCCCTTTGATGAAACCTTGCTTCTCTTATTCTGGGGAACCTAGCAGAGCCCCAGAATTCAGAGAAACTCCTGAATTTCATCCACAAGGAAAACAAAAGCCTCTCAACTCAATTGAAGTCAAGGAAAGAGAGGGCTTCGATATTTTTGCCAGTGAAGAATTTAAACCAGAAAAAACAAAAACAAAGAAAAATATGAAAGCAAGCTCTTGAACAACATGGGTCCTTTGAGAAATTCTATCACTAAAATGAAAAAAAAATTCAGTTTATAATGATAAAGATGAGACACGTATGAAGGAAAGCTACCTAGAGGACAAGAGAAATTTCAAATAGCATTAAAATTTTGGCCCCATGATTTAAACAGATATGATTTTAATGAAATACAATATAGAAGAAAATATGGTGAAATAACATATAAGAAAGGAAGATGACTTAGTGGTCAGCAAAAATTTAGATAACACCAAATAAATTAAGAAGGAAATGTTATAAAATAAAAATAGATTAAAGTAATATATATTCAATACAAACAATAAAGTCAGAATTATCACTTCACAACCCCTCCAAACATAAAAACATAGCGTGCAATTTGTATTTGACAACATGTAGCATTAAGGGGAGAAAAGAGAAAATATAAAAATAAACACTTAAAAATACAATGTATCAGAATCATTTAAGACTGATAATGGCAAAGATATAATTCATAATTATAAACTTGGGTGTATAAATATCAGCCAAATAACTTCTATAGCTAAATTTTGGCAATTTAAAAAATGCCATTATGTTTATTTCATTTAGTTATTTTACTTGTTCATACATCAAACTTACTAAAATAAACTATATTAGCCTAATACCTTGCTTTTGACTTTATAATAGATGTAAATATTAAACAGTGATTTTTAAAAAAAAAAATTTCCAGGACATGTACAGTTACATGAAAGTATTTTTATAAAGTGATTTTGTTTTAAATGAAGACTTAGGGCAAAATTATACTGACTATATTTCATATCAAGAGAAAAACACTACAATTAACATAGCTAGAGTCATGTATTTAAAAGATCATGAGATAGATTTTTTTTTTTCCTGGAAGGTATAATAAAGCAATTGAGAGAGGGAACATCATTATACAAAAATAAAAATGGAAAAAAGTGCAGTCAGGTGTAATATTTGGTGGAGGCAATATCTTCTCTAGGTTGTCTATAGGTGTTTCTGAGGTTATAAATGTTATTCTATTGTCTCAAAACTACCAGTATTGCAAACAAACAATGTGACACCACTTTGACTACTTTTCATTTGTAAGTAAATTGTCACTTCTGCCTTGAAGTTTGACACATACTTCTCTATGCATCAATCAACTTGGCTAGAGAGTCAATATGCAGTCTTTCTCCAGCTCAGAGAAAAAGTCTATAATTTGATTAATTATTGCTTCTCTTTCACATGTTCTTTTTACTCTTTCTAGAGCTGCCATCATTCTCGTGTTAGATCTGCTTCATCTATTCTCCCAGATACTCAGCTTTCTTCATCATGTCATTGCCTAATTTATCCACTAAATTCCTCAACAAATAACTCTTGAGCTCCTGCTGTAGATAGTTATTCTTCCAGGTAGATGAATATTTTGATGAACAAACCCCTTTCTCTCATGAGTTTTACCTTTTAGTGGGAGAGGACTGAAAATAAAAATTAGGTATATTTCAAAAGAAACATAAAGCAAACGAAAGTGGACAGGAAGCACTGGTAGTTGCTTTTTTCCAAAAGTTTGCCAGGGACAGCTTCATGGGCAAATTACCATCAGTCCAGCAGAAACTGAGAGAGTGAGAGTCAAGTGTACAGCATGGAGGTCAAAGCAGATCCCCATCTCTTTATTTTTTCCTCCTCTTTAAAATAGTTCTTCCATTGAAACATTCTAGATTTCCATAACTTGAGTCACTATTTCCCTTTGAATTTTTCATATTACTAGTTTAAATGAAAAGTATGGTTTTCTGCTGCAGTCTTGGTGTGTGCATGTAACGTCTTTGCTCTCCTTTTGAATTTCTTTCCATATGTTAACGATAGTCATCGAAGTTGTCCTCTCTGTCCTCCAGAGAATCTAATTCCTTCAAATTGTATCCATTTTATTCTAACTCATTTTTATCCCTTCCGTCCTTAAATTCAAAACTGAGTTAATTCATTGTGGCAAAGGAGATGGAAAATACCTAAGTAGGCTGATTCTGACCTACCCTCACATAGTCAAAGTGTACTGATAAAGTAGCCACTCTCTTCTGGTTATTGTCCTGGTGTTCCTTACACTAATTTACAAACACTTGCCTAGCTCACATAGCCACAAAAGTCTGCATAAATTGCTTCTGTTGAGAAAGGCTAAGACCTAACTCATTTTAGTTGCACAAGGTTTCCAGCAACCATTTTGGTCAAAGAAAGCAGTTGCTTTAAATATGGGAAGAGGAGGAAGAAACCCCTTTCAGATCATTATTTCCCTAGAATATCCAATGGATAGTTACATTTTATACAAACTAGTATTTTATAATCAACACGAAAGTATTAGGAAACAAAATATTTTGGGGGGACTGGAGGGTAAGAGGGCTGTAAATGATTACGAGGAATAGGTGTAAGGTACCATTTTCAGTGGTAAAAAGGGAGATAATACATGGAAAAGCAGAGAGGAACTGCAAAGACACACATAAAGGAAGAAAAGAGAGATAAGGGAAATAAAAAGCTAGGAGAAAAGAAAGAAAACAACTTTATCCCCCTCCCCCCTTTTTTTTCCTCAAGATGATTTCCTGTAACTGCCTTAAATGCATCTCCATTATTGGGCTGCATTTTGTCAGTTTGGCCAATACTTATTGGACAATTGGCTTTCCTCTCTTTCTCAGACAGAATACCCCACACTTTGTTCAATTACCGATGGAATACATACTACTCATTTTAATGAGAAGTGTCAGGCCATGTTGGGGACACAGCATCCAGCAAGCAGAATAATGCCAGCAGTACCAGAGCAAAATGTCATCGTCGGCATTTTGGTAAAGGCTTCAGTAATACAGAAGTCCTTGCATTTATTGCAGCTGTTTATTTTTTAAGTGTAGAGAATTCATAAAATAAAATAAATCATCAGTGAATGTAAATATTTGATATATTTCAAATACAAGTTGTTGGAATACACATTTTTTCCAAAATATCAAGGAAATCATAAATTATATAAAATAAAACAATGTGTGATGCCATTATAACAAGTGACTGGTAGAAAGGTATTAAAGCAATGCATTAAATAATGAAGTACCCAGCAAACATAAAACAAAACAAAGAAACTTGAAAATTAAATATTATTTGATTTTTTTAACGAGCTAGCTTCAAAGACAGTATGCATTGAAGACAGGGTCCCTTTTGGATACTTAGTATATTCTTGCTTAAAAGTTTCCAGCTGCTGAAATAGCTCCTTCAAATTCAATACTATTCTAGGATATTGACAGGAGATAGTTGTAAAGTAACTCAGAATTGTTTTCTCTGACGCTATCATCTTGAAATACTCATCACTTGTTTGAACACTTGGAGGGGGTTCTGGTACTCCTCCCCCCACCCCCACCCCCCAGCCTGAACCATTCTATTCTAAGTTTAATTTTTGTCTCAAATGGAACACTGTGTTTACTTTTGTCGTCTTTGGATTCATCAACCAAGAATCTGATGCAGACTCACTTGTATCAGTTTCAACACTGTCATGTTCCACTTCCTAGAGAAAAGCTTTTGAAGTAAATAAAAACATTCTTAAAATAGAAGCTTTGCAGTACTGCTGGAGGCTCAGTCTGAGACACATGGGCACAGACAAATGTATAACAATAGACCACTCGTTTCATCAATTTATCTTTTTGGCACAAACTGGACAACTGAGTAACTATCCAGATCTCAAGACATAATGTATAGGTTCTTCAAAATTTAAAATACAGTTATTAGAACAAGTTTATGTATTTTGGCCATTCAAATGAGCACGATATACTTCCATCCTAGGAGACAGAAAGTATTAAAAATATTAAAACAGCAATTTCTCTGGCTCACTGTATGCTTAGACTGTGGCACAGAAAATCATAAATGCATAAAATATAATGATAGACTGAGATAAGGGCAGTAAAATTTTAAAAATAAGGACAGGTTAAAGCAGAAAAAGTAGTTGAGAAGAGCTATTTTAGGAATATTTATTAAACGCAACAGGAAAGACACCTTTGAGGAGATGGTATTTGAATAAAACCCTAAATGAAATGAACATTGAGTACCATAATTTCTGGTTAAAATGTTCCATAGATAGAAAACCAACACATACAGGGATTTGAAGCAGATACTTAAGGTATTCAAGAAACTTCTTGTAGACCAAAGTGGCAGAAACTGAGCAATCAGAGTCACCGTGGTAGAAGGTAATGGTGAAGGGAAAGGCAGAGACAAAATACAGCTAGCATGATATGCATTTAAAGTACTTTAGATTTTATTTAAATGTTATAGGAACCCACTGAGGGAGAGTGGCGATTTTTAAAACAAGTACATTCTCTTGTGTACAAAAGAGATGATAAGGAAGAAAAAACATTTCAATTCTGCTTTATCTGCAGCTCTCACCATTTAAATGATGGCAATTTTGCCTTTTAATTGCTCAGCTAAAAACTATAGTCATTAACTGTACTCTTTTTCTCTTTAACTCAAACCAGTATAAGGGAATATCCCATAAAGTCCATCTTAAAAGTCTATCCATAATTTAGCCACTTCTTACCACGTCCCCTCTCCCATCCTGCTTTGAATCTCTGTATCTCCTCCTACCCAGATTACTGCAATCACTCTTAACTGAGCTCTTCGCATCTATCTGTCCTTCTCTACAATTTTCCTTCAACACGACAGCCAAAGCATCACTTATAAGTATAGGTAAAATAATTCATCCATTTGCCAGCAACACTGCTATACTTCCTATTTACCTTAGAGTAAAAGTCAACCACCTTAAAGTGTCGTGCGTGGTCAGCAGCTGCCCCCATCTCCAGTTTCCTGTCCGTCCTCACTACCTCCCCTTGTCTGGTCCTGACTCGTTACGCTGGCCTCATAAGTAGGATCTGAATAGACCAGGGATTTTGCATGGGGTGCTCCCTCTGCTGTAAACACTCTTCCTCGAGATAGCTGCATGTCCCATCACCTCACCCAAACCACTGCCCAAACACTCGCTTTCTCAAAGAGACATTCACTCACCATTCTACATACACTTGAATGGGGAGTCAAAGCAGGGAGGGAACGTAGGAGGCTAATGAGATTTCCAGATGAGAAATTCTGGTAGTTTTAACAAGAGAGTCAACTTTGTAATGATAAAAGTGTTCATATACATGAGATATATTTATGGGGAACTTAAAAGATTTACTGATAGACCAGAAGCAGACTGAGAGACAAAGAAATGAAAGAAACCATGGATCAAATAAAGAACACTGACAGATAAGCAAGTTTAATCCTAGGATTGAAAATCAACCATTACTTTGTAATGTATGAAGTGTGAGATGCCACATCAGGTTTGTATGGAAATGGACACCAGTTGACGTGGTTGAATGCAGAATGAAACTGGTTTGGTGTTTTCAGGTGAATAGAACAAGAAACAAGGGAGATATAGAATTTGAGAATGAATATACAGGTATGCTTTGTAAAAAGGTAAATGGGGACCTGCTGAGGGTGATGAGCAGAGGAGAGGAAGTTCCGTCAGATAGCTAGAGGTGCCTGCTGGTGGTAGAAAACATTACCTAATTTCAATATTAGAGTATGTGATTGAGTGAGCTTGATGTACATGAAGTGACGATCAGAGAGTGGTAACATTTAAATCAACGTGTTACAGGGCATGTAATTACAGGTCATGATGAATTAAAAGACATGACCATGGGAAATGGACCAAGATCAGGAGGAGGAGGGAAAAAAACATAAAGTAATTGTCAAAGGATTTAAGCAACCAAGACGGGTAGGTTTCCAAGATAGATACTGATGTCATGAAGGATGATGACAGCAGTGGTAGAGAAAGGGACACAAGCCTGGGGATGGACAGGAGCTAAAAGGAGAGGAGATGCTTGAAAGGAGCCTTGGGAGAAAGAAACAGAGCCTGAGAGAGAATGGTCCACAGTATAGCCACTGATGAACATGGACAGGCTGTTGAGGAAGAAGAGAAATGGTGTGGATGTGGCAACAAATGACTAGAGCCACCCAAGAGGACTACAGGTCCTCAGGTTTCAGTCAGAAAAAGAAATGAAAGAATACAAAGAGAATGTGGCATTGGAGAACTTGCTGCTGACAAAATGAGGGCCTGAGGGAACAGTGGAAAGGTTACAGGATATTGAAGAGTTGGAGGCTGTGCAGAGAAGACTGGGACTAAGATTCATTTGGCCAGGTGTCCCCTGAAAGATGTAGAGGTACATGGTGCTAATTCAAACTTTACGGACATAGCTCTGTACTATCTTCTGTTGTGATGTTTTGTTATTTATTATTTACAGGGAAATGAGTAGGTCCAGGACTAATGAAAGAAAGGATTACACATGTATTTTCAAAATGAACCACTAGGGGGCCAGAGGTAAGGGTGAATTCTGTACCAATCCCCAGGGAATTCAAAATTATGTTCATAGTGGCAGAAGCTATTCTTGATGGTAAAATGTCAATGGTGTCCCAGGTATTTTCAATTGTAACAGAGGTTCAAACCATCATCTGAAATGTTAATACTGTGTTTAAACTTTAACAAACCTTTTTTCAGTTAAATTTCGGAATGATTTATTTGAAAGGGAAAGTTAGACTTACACATATGGCTATTGATTGCAAGGAAAGAAAAATGTAGCCACCAAGCTTTTGAGATAATTAACTCCAAGAGATTGAAGTTTCCTGTTAGTTAAGAACTAGTGAGCAAGCAAGTGGAAACATTCCATTAATTAACAAATTCCGCATCCAAAAGTGCGATTGCTATTTTTTTTCCAAAATTAATGTAAAAATGTAACTTTATTATGTTGAAAGGAAATCTGTCGACCTATACATTTCTGTGGTACAACACTCTATTTCAAAGTCACGATGCATGCTTAAGTAGGTTGACTTGTGACAGAAACTGAAAACCCTAACTCAGGGCTGACATGGTGAGACGTCATACAGACTAATGAAATGCTGAAACTGACTTGAGGAAAAAAATGTACATTAATACATTGAATTGACAGATAAGTTGGGCAAGCTATAATTGTGACTCCGTGAGGAGGAAACAGGACAAAAAAACAAAACAAAACAAAACAAAACAAAACAGTAAGCTGAGAGAATAAAATAGAACATCATTATTCCAGGAAATATCTTTGAATTTGAGGGGAGAAAATAAAAGGTTCAGAAAGCAAAAATCTATATATAGAAAAAAAGTTGATTTTTTTAAAGGATAGTGCTTGCTTATTTTTCCAGTATCAAGTTTCTGGCGTATTTTACAAAGCTAACTCTCAATAAATACCTTTTTAAATGGCTGAGGTTCAGACTGGAAGAAAAAAAAAAACTGATGTAAGAGAAAGACACTGAGTAGTTTCATTAATATCGATTTCCTGATTTATGTTTCCTCATTTCATTCCAAATATTCAGAATGTGATCATCTTACATATACAAAATATTAGAGGCATTACATTCAGTAAATATTAAAATAGGTAAGTGTGTGTCTCTGTGCATGTGTACTTGAGAGTGTGTGTATGTGTGTGTGTGTGTGTGTGTGTGTGTGTGTGTGTGTGTGTGTGTGATGGCGGTATCAGCAGTGTTTCCTAGCCCTCATGTGGTCTAGTGGCCCAGGACCTTCCCACTCTGGTGCACAGCTGAGAACTCAGAATCTGCCTGCCGGGTCCTGATGCCCCCTGGCCACTGCCCTGCACTCCTCAGAGGGCTGACCCGGAGCCTCAGCATTGCCTTTGGAGGAGCTTCCGAGCTGTCTGTTGAGCTCCTGAGCACCTGATCAGCCCTACACCCCTGACTTAACGCCAATTCTCACAACTGCCCCACTCTGATCCATCTTTGAGGCCACCAGCCTGAACCCCTGATCACCATTCACCACAGGAACCTCCCAATCATGTTCCATCCTCCTGCTTAAACCTGGCAGTTATTTGAAGATGGTGCCTCCCCTGTCCCCTCCTGTGCGGTCCTTAACAGCTAACCCTCCTGGGCGTTTGTCTCATTCTAATTCTTCAGTGTTTGACAACTTGCCCATCACACCTACCTCTGATACAATCCCAGTCTCACTTAGTTATTTCAGTATCTGCAGAGTTGATGCAGTTAGAACCCTAGCTTCTCAGAGGAGGAGACCATCTCAGCTCAAAGATCTCAGTCTTCATTCTACTTCCAACCTACTCCCACCGCAGTGCTCTCCGTTCTCCCAAACCATCGCACATGGTATTCCTGCCATCATCTTCATGTCAAGGATCTCACGCTCCATCGACAGCCTCATTCTCCATTTCAGCTCACTTCTTCTCATGCTCTGAAGACAACTCTTCAACCCCATAATCCGTTGCCCCTACCAACTCTCAAATGTCTTTTAGTCTCTCCATATACTCTTACTTATTGAGTTAAATTATGTGGTCCATTCCTACACTCACTTCTTGCATATGCCCGCAAATCCTCTGCCCCCTTCTCTCCATTATTATAGCCCGATCAAGACCCAACTTTAGTTGAATTCAACACCCAAGCTGTTTCATGTGAACATGTGAATAACGACACGTATCTGAGGATGCTGCACTGTACTGTAGACTGAACGCACTTTAAATCCTTGTTCACCAGCTTCAAGGGGACCCTTATTGCTGCATATCAGTAATAGTCCGTTTTCCTCCTTCTCAAGTGGATAACAATTTCACACCTCTTCATTTCACATTACTTCTTATTTTGCTTGAGAAATAGAACCATCAGTAGATACTTTCTGAATGATTCAACCCCACATATTCAAAACACCTGAATCAGTACAAATATTATGCTTTGTCTCCACTGTAACTGATGTAGTGTCTGCTGTCCTGCCTAAGCCTGCTCCTCTGTTTGTGTGCCACATGCCAGCCCATCTCTCCTACTGTTTAAAGATGACCTATTTTGAATGTCCTTCAGCTGCCACTCCATTACTCTATATTTCTACTACCTTTTATAGGAAAAGTCCATTTCTTTCCTTCCATTCACCTGTAAACTGGGTCTACCCAATATTTTTTCCCACTATTCTGTCAAACTGCTCTTTTCAAGGGAATCCTTATTTCCATTTGCAAAGATCAATTCTCACTTCCTCTAACAATATCTAGCCACATAGTTTAAGATCGTTGGTGCTGTCTTAATATTCTTAGAATATTTTCTGTTTCCTGTGATGATTTTTCTATCCTCAACTCACTGGCTCCCACTTTTCAGTTTTATTTTCCTGTCCTTGAATTCTCTCAAATGTAAGAGTGCCCAGGGTCTCAGTCTGCAGACCTCCCATTTCCCTGTCCAAGCTCCCTTCAAGGTAATGCCATCCAGTTTCCTGGTTTTAAATGCCACGTCTTTGTTGCTGGCATTGAAATGCACACATGAAACTGAAACCTTTCCTCTAGAATGGAAACTGACACACCTGAATGCCTCTCTCAGTGTTTCCACTTAGCTGTATTAGATATTCCAGCCAACATGTCCAAACTGACTTCTTGATTTCCACCCTCCCCAGCCATGCTTCTTTCTACACACATTTTCTCATTTTAGAGAAATATATTTCAACCTTTCAATGGAGCAAACAAGAAACCTTAGCATTATCATTGACTTCTTTTTATCTCTTGGTTCACATCTAGTCCTTCAGCAAAATATTGAATCTTCCCTTTAGAAATATATTTCAAATCTGGCCCTTAATTATCACCATCGTATGACTTCCTGGTGGTGATGCCAGTCACCACCATCTCTAGGATGGATGACATAGCACCTTCCTCACTGGTGTCCTTGTGTCTTCCCTTGGGATCATACAACAATATTCCAGTCCAGGAAAAGGAGCCGGACTGATTCCTCAGAGCAGCACCTGCCTGCTGGAATGTAAGTTTCTTGATGGCTGGGCATTTCATCTGTTCTGCTTTTCTTTGTTCTACTGATGTGGAAGAGTGTTTTTGTATTATGAGAGACTTTTCAATATTCTTATGTTATTTCTTCCATTCTCGGCAATTACTATAGCTCCATTTTATTTTCAAATTATTAGCACTCCCAACTAACACATCCTTCAGTAATTTCAGAGAATCATCTACTTTGCATTCCACCTGCCTGATGACTCCAAGACATCAATTATCCCTTTTCCTCTCCCACCAGATTGCACTTGTGCCCTCCCTGCTCCCAGTTTGTAGGCGCAGGTGAAAATGAACTCCTGTCTAACACTGTGCTGTTTGTGGTCATGAGATGCCAGTTGAATTCTTATGTCTAATGTCTTCGTGTCTTTCTCAAGGAAGCACTTTTATTTCCTCTCTCATCTAATCATAGGAATGCAGATCCCGTCCATCTGTGCAAGTAGAGAAACTGCTATGGTCACCACATTTCTATTCTCCTCTCTTCATTTTACTTCTTCCCCAACTCCACACCTTTCCCCCCAGATTCAGAACAGAAGAGCAAACGCTTGGGTTGACGTGTGTGGATATAGCAGCGGAGAAGATAAAGGAGGCTCTTCCGCACTGGTGCTGTTTGAGTTCAGTGCAGCATCTCAAGAATTGGGTAGAAATACACATTTGCAATCCTCACCAGGATGTATTGAATTAGAAACTCTAGGGGCAAGAGACAACTATTTGTGTTTTAAACAGCTCTTCAGGAGAGTCTAACACAGCTACACTCTGGCGCAGCTAGTGTGAGAATCACTTTTAGAAAAAATATACGTTTTAAGATAACAATGCACAGATAATTCTTTTGCTAAAGGCATTGAAGTCAAAGGGCTTTTATTTTTCTTATTTTCAGTGATTCTCTTAATCTCCTCTGAGAAAAGAAGAATAGCCTTCCAGACTAGTTTTTGTCACTGTTTTAACTTCATGCTTTATTAGTTTATGTTGATAACATCACCATCACTTCATCTGAGTCAAAGTTAACACATTTTTTAACTATCCATGGTGAGTTGCAGAAGGGATGAGAATTTGGGTGCTGGAAATCCTGTTTTTGTGTTTCAAATTTCACTACATTCTTATTGATTTCTGAGCTCAGATTTTCACTCTTCGTTTGAATTAGACTGTGTTATTTCTGTCCCATTGAAACAATTTGGTTTTTACTCTCCTGTCACTTTCCTAATATTTCCTAATATCTCCTATCAACTATTATTAACCAGGAGTCTAATTTAGCCAAAGGAAGAGACAATGATTTTAATTATGTAGATTCAAATGAGCACAATGTGCGTTGTGCTTAATGTAAATTCTTAAAAGAATATGGGCAATCTCAACAATTAGGACACTATAGTGGCTCATATTAATTTCATGAGTTGTTCATTCATTTCAAAGTTGTTACAAGTTGTTACCTACTTGATGTAATTCATCCATCCTAGAGAAATCTAACTTGCATTTCTATAACACTCATCCTATCAAAAGCACACCTTACAAAGCATTCAAGATCAAATTGCATAATTTTAAGCTTATTAATAATAGAAAAATAAACTGAGAGATGACAGTCATACCTCTAGTTATTGAGTTTTCCCTTTGACGATAAAATTCAAAACAAAGCTTCTTAGACAACCAGAATAATGCTAATTAAGGGCCAATAAAAGTATCATACTTGATAAAGAATACATTTTATATATAAAGGTACATTTACCCCATTTATATAATGCTATCCATATCTTTAAAGGTAGATTACTTTTCTAAGTAGATTCACAAATATACTAGCACTATAAGGCTTAGAGCTAGAAATTATAATTAAAAAGTCCCTATTTTTAAAAGGACGGATTTATTCGTGAGTGAATATAAGATTGAAGGCACTAATTTCACGGGATGGGTAAGACCTAAGATACTGAAATGATGAGGTTTCTCTTCATTCTCTTCTGAAAATGTCAAATTTAAGCAACTGAATATGTTTTCTTATTTTTTGTAAACGTGTGTTTAGATTCCTTTGAAATTGATGGAAGTACTGTCCACTCTACACCTGTGATGCACATGAAAAGTTTCTTTTCAGTGTCTTTTAAGGCTTTCCTGTACCAGAGCTTTTAATTTTCTGCTTTTATGAATATTCTAAAATTTTGAGGTTGTTTACTGCCCTTCAGTAATGCCTGAAAGAACTTCCTTTGAGCAGCTGGATAAAAGTCAAGTAAGGGTGAAGAGTACAAATTGTACTTCTTAACGGTGTGAGAAAGGATCTACAAAGTTATTTAAAATGGTTTAAAATTATAAGCCCAGATAACTAGGTCACTTCTGTCATTTACAAGTGGGTAATTTTTAGCAAGTTTTTATTTAAATAAGGCACTGCTTCCTAAAACTTTGCCTAAAAATCCTAAATGAAAACTACCAGCTGAGGTCTGTGAATGACAGAAAGAGATAATTACTCTATACTTTCAAAATATAATATTAACATTGTATGTGTACAGTAGAAATAATACAGTGGATACTTCCATCATCTCTTCTTTCTAGACCTTCAAATATTATTCAGTTATCCTACAAACTTCCATCATAAAGCAAAATATATATTTTATAACTGTATGTTCAAATAATGTCTGAGAATTTCTGAAACATTTATTTAAAACCAATACCACAACATTTAAATATCCCATAAAAACACACTCACATTTTTCTACTTCATTTGGAAATAAAATATTGTAAGCCATTAAATAAAATTTAAGCTTAAAACAGAACATTGTTTTATTTCTGTCCACATGGATTTAAAATTCCTATACTTTTGTTTAAAAATAGGAAATTAATTAATCATACCTGCAATGGTCATCTTTGTCATATTTTATACTTGTGGCATTGGTCTTGCAAGGAAATGACCCGTGTGGTGTTTGAAGTCGCTTACAAAGCTCGCCTGTCAGTATTGGTAAACACATGCATATGATATCCTAGAAAAGATTAAAAGGTATTTTTTACAAAAATATTTTAGGTATTTCATATATAATGAATGGATTCTTACATGGGGAGGGGAGAAAACTATTTACCTAAGCAGGTAGTAGAATTTCTCAGTTATAATGTGGAAGATTCTATTTTCCAAAATATCCCAACATCATTTCCCATGTCACAGCCTATTTCTACTACGGTATTTCCACACTCCCCTAGCTGAGAGTTGAGGACCACACTTCCCTCCTTGAGTGTAAGCAAGCTGTGACTCTGGGGAAAAGAAGTGCTGTGACTTTCAAGGCTAAGTTTAAAAGACCTCTGATTGTCTTGGGCTGTTCGCTATTGGAATCCAGCCACCATGCTGTGAGGAAGACCAAGTCACATGGAGAAGTTATACTTAGGGTTCTGGCTAATTGTTGTACCTGGCTGACAACCAGCATCAACCACCAGACATGTAAGGAAGTCATTAAAATATGAATTTGAATTCATATTATAAATTCAAGAATGAATCTTATTAAAAGGAAAGATATTCATTTGTAGGAATTATTAAATGATTTCCTAGTCTTATTTCTTTGACTATTAAATTAAAAAGTTAAAATATAATGATAAATATAATCAAATAATGAACAAAAATTGTTTTAAATTACTAAAAATGAAAGTTTACACAATTACATTGTTCACATGGGAGAATTATGGCAGAAGAACAAAAAAGATGAAATGGAAGATTGTTTCTGAATTTATGGTTTCTATTTAAAATAGGAAAAAATGAAAATGAACAAGTTAAGCAGTTTTCTGATTTTTTCTGAATACAAAAATCATAATATGTTAATTAGAACTTTAATTACTTGTACTTTTCACACAGGTTAGTAATGACTAAAAATATTTTCAAATATCTCCCTTGTATGATAGATTCACCCTTACCTTTGGAATATGAATGCCGTCAGTATTATTATGACATGGTATCAGTGAACACTCATTGACATCAGTTTCACAATTTTGATTGAGAAATCCTTCCAGGCATTCCCCGATGTAAGCAGAGCTCTCGTTTTGACTAATTCCTCCTTTCCAACAAGACTGAGAAACACAGTGTTCCACTGACTCCTCACAGGATGGACCTTAAAAGATGGCAAATACAGAGAAGGAAAATATGAACATAGATGTGCAGCCAACTTAGTATAGGAAAAGGCTCTAGAGTTCATGAAATCTTTTCTAACACATTTATCATGGTGTATTTACATAGCTTAGAATTCACTCATCGCAAATCTAGAATCCAGTAATTTTTGCAAATGTATGAAGCTACTGGGCCCTCAGCACCAGTGTTAGCACATCTCCACTACCAAAGAAGAGCTCTTTTACGGTCCCTTCTTGTCCCCAGCTCCACCCCCGTGCAACCATCAATCTTTCTGTCTCTAAAGATTTGCTGTTTTTGGGCATTTCATACAAATAGAATAATAACAACATACTATCTTTTGTGATTGGCTTCTTTTCCTTAGAATAAAGTTTTTGAGGATTTTTCACATTGTGTCACTACCTTGTTACTCTTTATTGCCAAAGAACCAATTCAAAACTACACATTATTTTGTTTATTCATTCACAAGTTGGTAAGCATTTGGGTTGTTTCCACTTTTTAACTTTTTTACTGAGATATAATTGACAAATAACATTATGTCAGTTTCAGGTGTATAATGTAATGATTCAGTATTTGTATGTGTTGTGACATCATCACCACCATAAATCTAGTTAACATTTATCATAACACATGGTTACAATTTTTTTTCAAATTCTTCTGTCAATTTATATTTTCCCTTGTTACTTCTTGGTCAGTCCAACTAAAGATACGTCAGTTTTGTTTTTATCAAAGCCAGTGTTTGTTTTTATCAATTTGTCTTGGCAGCTTTAATGATTTTGCCATTAATCCTTTCTTTTTTGTCTTTTGGGTTCAGTGTGCTCTTCTTTTTCTAGCCATTCAAGGTAAAAGCTTAGACTATTGCTTTTACACAGTTTTCTTTTTTAATGTAGAAATTTAAAACTATAAACTTCCCTGCAAGCATTGTTTTAGCTAAATTTCATAAATTTTGATATGCTATGGGTGTGTGTATTCCATTGTAATCCTTCTTTGACTCAGGTTGTCTTAGAAACTTGCTTAATCTCCAAATATTTGGAGATTTCTTAAAATTTTTCTGCCATGCATTTCTAATTTAATTCCATTAGGACTGGAGAGCATGTATCATATGACTCTAATTCTTTCAGACGTATTGAAACTAGATTTGTGGCCAAGTTTACTTGTTTTCACATTGTCTACCAACAGCAGAGTTGAACGTATGCACTCTTGGCACTGGACGCAATGTGAGAGTGGGTATCTTCTTAAATTTGTGCCCCAGGAAAGTCACCTGCCTTGCACTAATCCCCACCCTAACATTGTGTGAATAGAACAAATAAAGTAGTGACCTCAAGGCCTAAATCTGGTGCCCCACTGCAGCTTTCATAAGATCAAAATCAATCCATGTTTCATCACAGAGTTGAGAGGTGTTTGTCAGCGATGGGTCAGCATGTTACCATTAGGCACCTCCTAGTGGCAATAAAAGTTACCTGCAGGACTGGCTTGACAAGCTTCGCCTTATCTGTTATGTCTTGGGCTTCAAAAGCAAAGCATACTCTTTTACTTCTTGTTGGCCTGAATAGACAATTCATATATACTGGGAAAAGCTGAATGGATATTTGACTTCCTGCTAAAAATGGCATACCTGGCCTCCAGAAATTATCCAGAAATTTAAAAAATATATATGTGTACTTCAAGTTCATAAACCTTGTCAACCAGTCCCTCTATAACCCAAGGCCAAGAAGTATATAACATGTTCATTGGAAAAAAAAATCTTTATATAAAACTCTAGTTATTGTTACTTAGCAACAATATATAAGCCAAAACAAAAACAAAAACAAAAACAAGAACACTTAGTATATATACTGTTAATAGATTTGAAGTTTGGATTCTGTCCCAAATTCTAAAATATAAAGGCAATATAAAATGTTGAATGACCTCACCATTGTCAATGTTACATTAAAATAACTCAATGTCTAACTTCAGGATATTAGTAACTGGATAATTATTCTGATCACACAGATAAGAATGAATATGTATTTCTCAATGCTGTGATATACTAACATATTATTGTATTAAATATTTATATGAAATAAAACTTAATTATATTTAAGACATTAAGGTTAGTTAGCATCATGGGAAGAATTGTTTGAATGATACTACTTCATATATATGTAATGCTTGGCATTTCCATGGCACTTGCATTCATTATATGTGATAAAATTCTTAAGATAAACCTGAGATGTATAAAAGGTCTTTATTATCCAGTTTTTTTTGAAGTGAAAAACTCACTTAGCTAGAGGTCAAGCAACTTCCAACATGTCAGACTGTTGGTTGATTAATGGCAGATTAATAATAAAAAAGTGTGCATTCCACTTAATCCTATTATAAATCACAACACATGCCCACTAGATTTGTTCTTTAAAAAAGAGGTTATGACTTAAAAATCACTTGACTGTTATTATTAGTCTTTTAGGCATTTAGATAAGTGGGGACACCAGGTAGATGAGGTGGAAGAGAGAGAGGATGGTCTCTCCTCTCTGGAAATTTTAGGTAATATATTGTAGCAACTCTAAACAATGATCCATACTCCTCCCAACCCATGGGTTTTTGTCTTTGTTATTTGTTTATCTTCTTGCTTGTTTAGTGACTTGGATGTGTTAGTTAGATAAGTGGATGCACCAGGCAGATAAGGTGGAGGAGAGGGTGAGTGGTCCAGAAGATGGTGTTACTCCCGCCTCCAGTATAAAGGGGCTTTACTTCCTCTAAATGAGCGCCAGCAGGAACCAGTTAGAACCTGACAGCCACAACTGCATGGTAGCAACAAGGATGTAACCTGTTGTGACCCAATGCTCATTGTAATGTGATTAGCATTGTGGTTTAGGCACCATCCCCTACCCCAGGCTTTTCTGTGTGCATCATGGGTAGGGACAGGGGAGGAGCCAAGATGGCAGAGTAGAGAGACTCACAACTTGCCATCTCCTACAAATACACCAACAATTACATCTACAAACTCATTGAATCACGCAGAACAACTAATGAATTCTGGCAGAGTGTCTCTTATTTCAAACTACAAGAGGATTCTCAGAAAATCTGGTAAGAAAAAAAAGAAAAAAAAAATAGCCCTCAGTGCACTACTAGATCATGACTTTCACAAGGGCATGATCAATGCACTGAAGGAACTAAAAGAGACTATCAATAGAGACAGAGAATGCTTATAAAGGAAATTGAAACTATAAAGAGGAGCCAATTAAAAACAGAAAACTAAATGAATGTCTGAGATAAGAGCCAAGATAAAAGCTGTCAAAAGCAGACTAGACAAGGCAGAGGAATGAATAAGTCAATAAGGATAACAGAAGTCAATCAATCAGAACAGCAGACAGAAAAGCAAATAAGAACCAGTGAGAGCAATATAAGGGACCTATGTGATAATATAAAGCATTCCAACTTATGCATAATTGGGGTCCCAGAAGGAGAAGAAAGAGAAAAGGGGATTGAAAAGGTATTTTAAGAAATCATGACTGAAAACTTTCCAAACCTAAGGAAGGAAACAGATATCCAAGTGCAGGAGGCACAGAGATTCCCAAACAAGAACTCAAACAGACCTACACCAAGACATATTATAATTAAGGAGAAAGAAAGGGTTTTAAAGGTAGCAAGAGAAAAACAAAGTTACAAGGGAACCTCCATAAGGCTTTCAGGTGATTTCTCTACACAAACACTACTGGCTAGAAGGGAGCGGCAAGATATAGTCAAAGTCCTGAATGAGAAGAAGCTGAGACTTAGGGTACTCTATCTGGAAAGATTATCCTTTATAGTAGAAGAGAAATAAAGAATTTCACAGGCAAGCAAAAACTAAAAGAATTCAGCAATACTAAACCCATATTAAAAGAAATACTGAAAGGTCTGCTCTAAATAGTAAAGAAACAGGAAGCTACAGAAATATGAAAACCATAATTGGAAATGTGATAACTACATTGAGTTGTAAGAGAACAAACATGAAGATATAAAAATAAATACATAAAAATAAAGAATATAAAAATCATAAAAAGGTGAGAGAGGAGAGCAAGAAAGATTTTGTTCTCTCTTTTTTCCTTCTTCTTTTCTTCTTTTTTTAGGATGTGTTTGAGCCTGCATGACCATCAGTCTAAAGCAAACAGATATAGTAGAGGGTTAACATACTTGAAAAACAGGGTAACCACAAATCAAAAGCACCCAGTAGAGTCACAAAAACTAAAAAGAAACCAAGCCAATACAAAAGAAAATTATCAAACTGTGAAAAGGAAAGCAAAAATGGAAAGAAGGGAATAAAGAAAAAATACCAAATCAACTGGAAAACAAAGTTTAAAATGGCAGTAAACACACACCTAACATTATTATAGATGTCAATGGACTAAATGCTCCAATCTAAAGACACAGAGAGGCAGATTGGATAATAAAACAAAAGCCTACAATATGCTGCCGACAAGAGACCCAGTTTAGAGTGAAGCACACACACAGACGAAAGTGAGAGGAGGGAAAGATCTTTCATGTAAATGGAAATGACAAGACTGTGGGAGTAGCAATACTCATATCAGACAAAACAGACTTTAAAACAAAGGCCATAAAGAGAGTTAAAGAAGGATACTGTATAATGATCAAAGGAGCAGTACAAGATGAGTATATTATGCATATTAACTTATATGCACCCAATAGAGTAGCACCTAGATATATAAAAAAAATACTAACAGACATAAAGGGAGAAATTGATGAGTAGGAGACTTTAACACCCCACTAAGATCTAAACAAGCAATTCTCCAATGAAGACAGACAAATGGCCAATAGGCACATGGAAAAATGCTCAACATCACTAATTATCAAAGAAATGCAAATCAAAACTACAATGAGATATCATCTCCAACCCAGTCAGAATGGCTATCATCCAAAAGTCCACAAACATTAAATACTGGAGAGGGTGTGGAGAAAAGGGAGCCCTCCTACACTGCTGGTGGGAATGTAGTTTAGTGCAGCTATTATGGAAAACAGTATGGAGATTCTTCAAAAGACTAAAAATAGACATCATATGATCCAACAATCTCAGTACTGGGCAATATCCAGAGGGAACCTTAATTCAAAAAGATACATGCACCCCAATGTTCAGAGCAGCACTATTTACAATAGCCTAGACATGGAAGCAACCTAAATGTCCATCAACAGATAAAGAAGCTGTGGTCTGTTTATACAATGGAATACTACTCAGCCATGAAAAATAATGAAAGAATGCCATTTGCAGCAACATAGATGGACCTGGAGATTGTCATTCTAAGTGAAGTAAACCAGAAAAAGAAAGAAAAATACCATATGATATCACTTATATGTGGAATCTAAAAGAGAAAAAAAAAGACAAACAAACATATTTATAAAACAAACTCATAGACATAGAAAACAAACCTATGGTTACCGGGGGGGAAGGGGTTGGGAAGGGATAATTTGGGAATTTGAGATTTGCAGATACTATTATACTAAAATAGATAAATGACAAGTTTCTTCTGTATAGCACAGGGAACTATATTCAATACCTTGTAGTATAGTGAGAAAGAATATGAAAACTAATATATGTATATTCCTGTATGACTAAAGAATTGTTCTGTACACCAGAAATTGACACAACATTGTAGACTTCAACAAAAAATATATTTTTTTAAAAAAGGGGGTGAACATGATTAACCACTCAAGGGGCAAAGCCATCAATCAATCAAAAGGCCACCCCTAAGTGAGGGTATAAGACAAAAGAGTCAAACAAAGGCCATTGCTATCTGCCCTTAGATCAGCCTGCCTCCCGTTCTTGGAGGTGTACTGTCCCTATGCTAATAAAATCCTTAACTACACAGCACTTTTTTTCCTCCTGTCTGAATTCTTCTCCTTCAGGTGAGATAGGAACCCAGGTCTTCCCCTTTTGGGGTAGCAAGTCCAGTATTCCCACCCCAGGATAAAACATCATGTGTAAAATATAAAAAGACACATAAATAAATAAATGTTACTTTGGCATCTTGTACAAACAAACAAACAAAATCTCTCAATGTATAAATATACCTCTGTGCATATCTGTGGTGGCAGTTTCCAAAGTAATCCACAGGGAAAAATAGTGAACAGTGAAATGTGCTTTTTTTTTTTTTTTTTTTTAGTATTTATTTTGAAGTAATTCACACAAAGTTGCAAAGATAGTACTGAGAAGTCCTGGGTGCAGATACATCTCATAGGACTGTAATGCAGTATCAAATGAGGAAGTCAACATTAGTACGATGTGTGGGTACAGCTCTGTGCCCTTTTATCATATGTGTAGATTCAGGTAACACTGCCTCTAACAAGGTAGGGAACTATTTCATCAGCACGAAGATTTCCTTTATGTTACCCTGTTACAGCTTCACTCGTCCCTGTTTCCCTTACCATTTTTTAGCCACTGGCAACTATTAATTAAGTTCTCCATCTCTATAGTTTCGTCATTTCAATAATGTTATACAAGTAATATGTGGCTCTTTGACTTTTCTTTTCCCACTTATAATGCCCTTGAGAGACTCTAAGTTCTTATGGACTTAGCTTTGCTGTGGGAAATTTAAAAGAAACTTTTGTACAGACTTGGTGCGAAGCAGCAGGGGCTGGGGCACAGAACCAAAGGAGCAGTAACGATCCACTGAACAGTGAGGGAGGGGTCAGCCATCAGTCTGATCCCCAGCTGACATCTCACTAATGACAACCGCAATTTTTGGAACAATGTGGTGGAGACAGTAAAGCTCATCTGTTATTCCAAAGGCGACATGAACTTCTAAGCCATTTTTATGAGCTGGACGTGTTCTAGCCAGTGAGCTCCTAGGAGAAATTCTGTGTGTCCAGTCCAAGTCAAAGCCTCTGAGTGTGAATACACATCCTTCCGTCTCTCCCCATCTTTCTTTCACTGGCCATTTGGAAGCCACATGCTCTAGTTGGCGCACCTCACATATTTCAGCAGTCTAGATTCCTGAGTCACCACTTGGGAAGGAGGCACCAAGCTTCCAATGACCTTGGTGTAAGAAAAACATTGAGTGAAAGTGCCAAGTGTCAAGTGAACATAAATCTAGCCTGCAATGACAACCACCGAAAACTCTACCAAAGTTGAGGTTCTGCCATAATAAGAACTTAAAACTCGTGGTATTGGCTTCCTGAATGGTGGGCACCAAGGAAATGTGAAAGGGTGAAAGGGTGATGATTCATGTTATAAAGTATCACCTGATACAACTGGAGAGAAACTGAAAAGCAAGCTTTCTCAACACCTATAGCAGAAGTGGTTGGAAGACACAAATGTAGTAGAATGTTTCAGCTGCCATTTACTGCTTTTGGTAAGATAATAAATAAAATAGACTATGGTCTATCTGCAAACAAATAAAAGAGTGGATATATTGGAACTATCAGGGACCAACATTAAGAACTAAAATAAAGTATGATCATTTGTGGGCATGGATTGGTATGGCCTAGAATATACAGGCTCTCTTTCTATCTCTTCAGTATATTAAAATATTTGAATGATTCACCATGTGAAAATAAACCTCATTATATCAAAATATAGGGCACTAAAAAATCTATTCAGCATTAAAAGAATTAGAGGGCAAATGCAAAAGTAGGTGATACATCTTTTCATTTTTCAGACATTAAAATATGCATACAGCCATGCATATATAAGACACATTGTCCACATAATTTAAACTATTAAGCAGAAATTCTACTAAATCATCTAAGTACATTTTGCCTTAATGGTAATCTTAATGGGGCTTCTATAAAACAAACTAGCTCTGCTCTCCTAAGAAGGTGCATATATCCACTAAAAAGTGACAATAAAGAGAAGATCATTTTAGACTACAATATTTTATTATGATTTTAGTAAGTTTTTTAGGTCACTCCTCTAATGAAGTGTCAAAATTTTCTAAAGTAATTCGGTGTAATATAGTGCATAGCAGTTAGTCGAACGTTTTATCCATGAAAATTCATTTCAGTCTACTTTCATGTAAGAATGAAGCTGTTACACTCTAAGGACAGACCACACAGAATGTCATCACGTAGGAGAGTGACAGGCCTTTCATTCCTGTGGGAAGAGAAAGGAAGAAATGGCTGCTAGTTCTGCTCAAGAACTAGAAAGGTGCAATAAGCAAAAAACATGAGAAAACAAGAAAGACAGCCAACTGGTTGACTCATGTTTGAAGAATTTGTCAAGATGAAGAATTGCTTCAAAATATGAAAGGGTATTTGCTGCAAATATTTAGTATTCACCTATGTTAAAAGTCATCAGGTGAAATACTGGTATTTAGGTATTTAAGATAAATGAAAAACTATTTAAGTTATTCACTTTTTGCATGCCTTAGCAAATACTATTTAAGTACCCTTATTCTTATGTTATTAATTCAGTTTCATGGCATGAAATTTTAGCAGCTAAACATATCAGCTTTGTTAAGTTCCTAACAGGTGACTCTCACTGAGAAAGTAACATGAGAATTTATTAAGGGATAGATTGTACACTCTCAAGGGGAGAGTGGGCAGGCTCAGGTGAGCAGCTGCCCTGAGTTCCTTTGGCAGGTTGGTTACACAGAGTATAAAAATGAATGGGTGGACAGAAGGGTTTGGGATCCTATTCCTTGATTTTCATACCAACTCCACCTTTTGTCCTTATTTAGTCTGGACCGGAAGTGTCATGGCGTAAGTGCATGATGGGTACTTCTGATCTGCAAGGCTAATTTTATTGAAATGAGGGCATAATGAGCAAAAGGTTACATTTGGAAACTGGAGATTCCTGTCTTTTCCTACCTTTTTGTTGGCCTCCAGGCCTCTTGTCACCCCAGAATGTGTGGCCACTGAGCAGTCCAGAGGTTCCTGCTTTTCTTTCTCTGCCCAGGGACCCCTGGTGCTTACATGATGTATGGTTTCCTGCAGTTGGCCTGTGCCCCTCCTTTCTGCCCAATTCCTGCCATTTGGCCTGTGTCCCCCTTTCTCTGCTCATATCTAGCTATCTGCCTACTTGAATAATTATATCCGTTATTAAAGACTGAAATTTTGTGTCCCTCTCAAATTCATATGTTGAAACCCTACCTTAATGTGATGATATTAGGAGGTAGGGCCTTTGGAAGGTAATTAGGATTAGAGGAGCTCATGAGAATGGAGCCCTCATGAGTGGGATTCGTGCCTTACAAGGTCCTGAGAGCCCTCCTCTCTGCTCTCTGCCTCATGACAGCATCACGAGAAGCTGGCAGCCTGCAACCCTCATGCCTTCACCCACACCTGACCGTGTGCCCACCCTGATCTTAGACTTCCAGTCTGCAGAACAGGGAGGAGTAGGCTTCTGTTGTTTATCAGCCACCTGGTCTATCATAGTTTTTGTTCTAGCAGCCCAAATTGACTGAGATGTCCATTACAGGGGGGAGTAAATGAGGCACAGGGAGGGTAGTTCAAGAAATACACCCAATCCCGTATCATTCCTCAGAAACTTTGCAAGATGCACAAAAAATAAAATTTCATTCAAGATGTACCTAGAGATATGTGTCATGAAAAGAACAAAAGTTACCTAGGAGCAAATGGATATGGTCCCTAAAATAAATCTACTCACAATTCTCAAATTCAAAGCAGCAGGAAGCTGAAGTCCAGACTGTTTCTGGAACTCTCTGTTAGGGTACAAGGAGGGTGTAGGGGAATCCAAATCAGACTTTGGGAGCATATTGAAAAAAATAATGTAGATCACATAGCCCAGGGAGCAATTTTAGCTTAGGATGCATGAGACTACCATCCATCAGATAAGTTTTCATTCAATAAATGCAAGTTTTCTAGTAGAGAAAGTTCATTTCTAATTAGAAAACTATTTTCTAGCAACAACAAATGGGTGTTAACAGAAAGACAAGGAAAGAAGATCTGCCATTAATACTCAAAGTTTCTACCTCAAGGTCACAATCAGTGTCTCTCCAATTAGGTAGGAAAGTAAAACCTCTGTAAATCTAATTTCATTTTCATGTTTAATCAAAGCCTTACAGATCTGAACAGGAATCTGCTCAACTTCTGGCTGAAAGCATGTCAACACCTAAATACCAGACAAACTTAGTCATTTCTCAGAGAAAGTGAGAAAATAAAGCAATGAGATCATACGTGTGAAAAGAGTCAGTATTTCAAAGGAAGAGTTGAAAAGTAGAGCAAACATCCTCTCTGGAGCAAAGACACTGGTAGAAGGAGAATAAATAGAAATCTACAATTCATGGATTGATAGAGCAAAATAAGATGTTTTTTGAAAAGAAATATTAAAGTCAATCTTTCAGTAATTCTTATCAAATACTTAAAGAATATATCTATTTGGCATTCAGAATATTAAAATGGTGATTTATATACATATATTTGATTCTATGTATTAAAAGGAGAATGAAGTATAACATAATAATTAATAATTCTATACTAGGAAAAACTGAAAACTGGAAAAGCATGCACAAAATTAACACAGATGAATACAGAATGACTGACCATACCAATAACACAAAACATAATCTGTAAAGAAAATACTTAGAGAACTACCCAAAAGGACATTGAGCCTGAGTTTTCTGGATCATTGAAGTTTGTCAAAAGTGTAAAATTGGATTCATTATGTTCCACAACAGCCTTGTTTGAAGAAATAAAATGCCGATTAAATTTGGAAAGTTTCTAGTAGCTACATTAAAAAAAATAAACCAAGTTTATTAAGTTAATTTTAACAATACACTTAATCTACTCCTAATTGTTCCCAAACACAATTATTTCAATAATCATCAATATATGATATTATTAATGTCATATTTTATTTTATTTTTTTATAGTGAGACTTTGAATACTGAAGTGAGAAAGTGTGTTCTTTGCACTTATAGCCATAAGGTGCTAGTGGTTCTGTCCTGGACAGCATATTTCTAAACAGAGGAAAATGTAAATCTTCTAATCTCATCTCACAAAGCTATTCTGAACTTGGAGTCAAACACCTTACTGAGCATAGCATTTAATTTCAGTTCCATGCCTAAGGATGGAGGAATCTTAAGTAAAATATGAGCAATTAAATTTCACTGATATTGAAAAGCAGTAATAAAACACAACCAACTTAAGTCTATCCTAAGGTTGAAAATTTTAGAAAATATATGAATATAAGGTCACACTAATAGAAATAAAAGTCTATAAATCTGAGGGATCATGAAGTGAAATTGTTTGAAATCCATCCCCGTATCTCATATCATACAAAAATTATCAGTACAACCAGATTGGATATTTACATGTGAAGGGTAAAACAATAGAAATTTTAGAAAGTAAGATTTCTTAGATATTACACAAATCATTAAAATTTTATGAAGAATAAGAACATCTACTTATTCAAAGACACCACTGAGTGACTGAAAACTAAGTGAGAGAAAATGAGACAAAATATTTTTAACACTGATAATTAGTGAATAGTGTATTTTAGGAACTCCTACAGATGAATAAAATATGTAAATTATATGTATGCATATTTATATATTGTGATATACATATTATACAAACTCTCTAAAGAGTTTTTGTATATACATGAAACAACTCAATGAATTATGACCAAAAATTTTAGACTTTTTGCCAAAAAGATATCAAGTGCCCAATAAAGGTTCAAAGCATTCACTATTACTAGTAAATATAGAAATAAAAATTAAACCAAAATAAAATGATACTATGTAGTTGCCAGAGTGGCTGTAATAAAAATGGGTGATATGCTGAGTGACGCGTGTTTGCATAGAAAAGGGAAGTTTCATATGTGCAAACTGGAGTTTAAGTTAGCACAACCTCTTTGGAAACAATGTGTTATTAATTGCTAATATTTAACAAATACATAAACCATGACTACAAAGTCCACTGATATGCATATGTAATTTGTATACATATATGCAATATAAATATGTATATATATGCATATATGCATATATGCATAGATATACATTTACAAAGGAGAAACAAGACACAAGTGCAAGAAAGCTTACAGTAGAATTTTTCATAATAGTCACAAACTAGAAATTGTCCAAATGATGTCAGTCATCATTACATCAGATACGTAATTTTGATATGCTTATGCAATTGAAAAGCACACAGTGATGCATTTAGCTAAAGCTACTCTCGCAAGAATAACATGAATAAAAAAGTAGGCAGAATAGACAACATACTGCAAAATTCCATTCATATAAAGATCAAATGAAGAAAAAGAAGGCTAAATTATAAAAATTCAGAAGAGTCTTTATCTTTGGGAGTAGAGAATCGGGTATAATTCCTGGGAGGGGTATGAAGAGAACTTCTGGGATGCTGGCAATACTTTATTTCTTGATCTATGTCCTAGTTATGTGGGGTTTTACATTATGAGAACTCTGTATTCATAGCACTAAATGCAATTTAAAAATACATGAAATTAAAGCATGCTCAATATTAAAATTAAAAAAAAAACTGGTTTAAAAAAAACTTCTATTATACGTGATAGGACGATGTTTCTCGCTGTTTCTAAAGATTTGCTTGTGTCATTGGCAATCTAACGTGAGCCAACCTCAGACTCACCAGAGGACTTGTTAAAACAGATTGCTGGACCTCGTCTCCCAAGTTTGGGTGTCAGTGGGTCTGCATTCATTGCCTCAAATTGAGAATTTTCATTTCCAACAGCTGATACTGTTGATGTTGGACCACACATGATAAAGCACCGACGTCTGCTGTTCTCTTTAAAAGAGACTTCCCTCCTTATAGTCACCTGACCAACGGATCCGGCCCCAGCTAAACCACGTAGTAGGTTTCCCTGTCCCCGACCACAACCCCTACCGTTAGAGGGCGCTCTTCTGCGCATCCATAGTGCTGTCCTTAGAAGCTACCCATGCTTCTTATCTGTGTCTAGGTTTTTAATTTCTCCACTTTATACTGGCATTCCTTAGGGCTTATTTTAATCCTTAGAATTATTTTGATTTTTGCTTGTTGAATAAATAAACAAATCCCACTGAGTTCTCAATTCCCTGCGCGGTTTGAGTTTTCTTTCGCGTTCCTGTGTTTCTCGTCTTCAGTTCTCCCTATGTCAGTCAAATTTCAGCCCAGACTCCTCAGGGCTCCCTTCCTCCTATATCCCTAGTGTGTAATGAGTTGATGAAACATGTGTCCAGACAGCCTCCTGCCCTACTAACTCAGAAGGAGACAGCAGAGGGTTCTTTTGTTTTTTTCTTTTCTTTTTTTTTTTTTTCCCTTCCTCTATATGAAATTCTATTTGCCTCTTTTCTGGCTGAGGGCACCATTCCTCTCAGTAAATTGCCAGAAAATTCACAATCAATTGCTCTCATTATGCCCCCCAGGGACTGACTTCATTTCTGTTTTTCTTTTCCCCTTTTCTCATCTAACCTTGCTCTGAAGACTTTTCTCATCTAACCTTGCTCTGAAGACTTTTCTCATGTCTGTGAATTATCTCATTTCTTTTCTTTATTCTATCTTTACTTTCCACAAAAACACTTCCCTAGAAAATAAATACTTTCCTGTTTTCTTCACCCTCTGCTTTCAGAACTAACACTTCCCTTACCATGTCTTTTCCCATCTTCTATCTGGGTCACCAAAACCTGCTTTTAATATATGATATTAAATAAATACAGTCATCCTCTTGTGTTTGAAAAATATGTTTTCTATGTTTAATAAAAAGTCTCTGTTTTACATTCCATCAAATCCATCTATTTTTATGAATCAGTACACAATTACATTCTTTAGAGGAGAAGACTTAGAGAATATATCTTAATTTTATAAATGCTTTGAAATTTTGTTTCTACTACAGAAATATTCAGTTACTCTGGTATTCAGGTGAATGTGCTATGTATTGATTTAGATGTGAACAGGTAACGGATCCATCACATCTGTGAATATTGCAGAAATATTATGCCTTCAACTACCCTCAGACCTAGAAGCTATTATCAGTAAGGGGCAAGGATACTTCCTCTGCCTTTCCAACTTTCAATGCATAGAAACCATTCCTCTACATTTTCTGCTCAGCTGTAATCAGGTCAGGAAGGTAAACTGTAAATAAAGTCGTAGGTTGTTTTTCTTCTTTGGTGTCTCTGTACCTAAGAGTCTTATTCTAAACGTTTATAACCAAACAGCAATTGAATGACTAATGTAACTAAATGTGCATCTCAGTTACAAAGCTTATTATTGACCAATTGTCTTGATCAGCTGCAAAGCCTTTGGCTGTATAAATACATATTTGATTATAAAGTTAATATTGAATCCTATGGTTACATATTCTTTCGTAAGGGTAGGAGATTGCCAAGATGGTGGAGTAGAAGGATGTGGAGCTCATCCTCTCCCATGAATACAGCAAAAACTACATCTGCCTGTGGAACAAATCTCAGAAAATACCTTCTGAACTTTGGCAGAATATCTCTTACAACCAGAAATACAAGGAAATCCTCACACAACTGGATAAACAACAAGTTTCTACTGGATAGCACACGGAACTAGATTCAATATCTTGCAGTAGCCTATAATAAAAAGAATATGAAAAGAAATATATGTATGTTCATGTATGACTGAAATATTATGCTGCACACCAGAAATTGACACAGCATTATAAACTGACTATACTTCAATAAAAAAAAGGGTAGGAAAACATTATTTTGTATATGAATAATAAATAATGACTGGAAAAGGGACATTTCAAAAACCTTGAACTTCAAACTAATTTTTCCCTATATATGTTCTCTGTAATCAGTGAGGACAAGTTATAGCGTTAATTTTAAATACACTTAGTAAATGTACCTAAGTAAAACAAGTAACTTTTTGAAACATGGTTTCTGGTTCAAAACTGTGTCCTCTATAGATAGACATTTGTTTTCTTTGTCTTTTGGGAGCACATTAAGACAATGGCAGGGATTTGCTGGTATATTAAGGAATGTCAAAAATCAACAGAACCATGAGAACAGAGAGACTGAGTAGGTAATTTAAGTCTTTCTGTTTTTCTACAATTGTCACAGAAAAGATTTCTGCTTTGTAACTAGCAGCTTTGCTACTAGTCTGCGTGTTTTAGAGGCAAAAACAATGACTAATGGGTTTAAATCAAATCTCACTTGCTTTTTCTTCTCTCTTTCCTTCTTCCATTAGAAGTTTGAACAATGAAAAGCAGCCAGGAGCCTTTCTGATAAAGGCTTTTTTTTTTTTTTTTTTTTTTTTTTTTTGGCTGGCTTTTTAATTTTCATAAAATGCTGGGTGTGATGGGCAAGTTCATGGCTAAGGACTATAGTTTTAATGCTCTTGCAGTCTTCACCAAAGACTGTTCATGGATATGGATGGTCATCTCAACAGGTATTAGAGAACTTGAGGCTTTATGACAAAACGTTTTTCTTTCTGGATACTGACAGCAGAGATGTAAGTAAGATATTTTTATGGCTGAATTTACTCATCAAACTGAAGTGCATACAAACTAGAGATTATAATACAGAGATTTCTTAATAAATTAAGCAGAACTTTGATTTCATTTTATTATTATTATTACTCTTTTAGCTCTTCCCTCCTTGTAGTAAAACAAATTTTTATTTCCTTGTCTAATTCCTAGGTAAAATACAGCAGTGACCTTGCATTTAGTGGTTATTCTATACGGAAGTAAATCAGTAGTTAAATAAATTACATTCTTATATTTTAGTGGTCAAAATAACACAGGAAAAATGAGACTGTCCTACCCTGGATCACAGATAATGTGATAAAATGCCTGTTCGACAGAGCAGATCAATTCTTCCATGCCGCGCGCACTAAGGCACAGTTATCTGAGGGGACTGGCCTGCTGTCACCTCCACTTTTCACCTTTTTTCCCTAAATAATAGCCATCCTGACATGTGTGAGGTGATATCTAGCTGTGGTTGTGATTTGCATTTTCCCGATGATTAGTGATGCTGAATATTTTTCTCATTTACTCTCTATGGAGAATCTAGGTTTTCTTACCATTTACTGGTAAGGGAGTGACTTTAATGGAAGGCAGTTGTAGTTTTTCCATTTCCCTCCCTCTCTGTACACCAAACATTATATTTTTCTTTTGGAAACACTGCTAAATGTATGGTTAGGTCCCCTTACCTACCCACCAAAGTCTAGGGTATTCACTATTTTCAAATTATATAGAATTCCATTACACTGAGAGTTGAAAATATACCAATCACAAATTTAGTGAGCACTATTGAAAAGAAATAGAATGTAGTTTTACTAAACTTTTTGTGGTGATTAATTTACAATATATACATATATCAAATCTTCATGTTGTGCACCTGAAACTAATATAATTTTATAGTCAATTACATCTCAAAAGTGTAGTAAACAGACAAGCAAAAGCAGTTTAATTGTAGAAGTTTACTACAGGCCTCTCAGAAGAAAGGGTAAAGATAGATAAAATTTTCCTAATCTAGATGTATATATCGGCCTAGTGGCAAGACAAATGATTGCTGAGGGACTTGTCTAAACTCAAATATCTCCATAAAAGTAATGCATTGAACGAGTCCTATTTTTCCTTACTAGCCATTCCAGTTCCCAGAAGACAGAGAGACTTAATAATCTGAAATTATTTTTGAACACCAAGGGACAAAATGATTGACAATATGGTAATCCTAGGGTCAAGAAACTTGACATAATGTTCAGATTATTAAACTAAAACCAACAGGATGAAATATAAGAAAAAAAAAATGAATGAAGACTCCTGGACTTCAGGTTAAATATTTACATAAATCAACAGACGGAGCAGATGCAGACTGACAATAGTTCGTGTGAGAAACCCAAACACTGAGTAGAAGAGCAAAGTGATTAAAGGCTGACATGAGCTAAAGTAGAATTAGCAGAGCAGCTACTTGAATAGGTAAAAACTCTGAGTCTAGGTGTTCTTACTAAGTTTATACCTTACTGTTTCACAGAAGTCAAAATTTTATTTTATATTTATAGCTTCCCATAGATTCTACTTAGAAACAAAATTTTCCATGGGAAAATATCTTGCTTAATGAGCTACTTGTAGAAAGTTCCTTCTGGATGAATATATGTCAGCATGAGCCAAGGCAATAATGAAGGTAAAAACTATGGTCAGCAGAGACAAGGTCTCCATCCGCCCTCACCCCCAGTAAAGGAGGACAATGAAAGGGAGAAAGAAAGGAGAGTGAAGCTGGAGAAAGGAGTTAGGAGCCAGTGACAAATTCTCTGGAGGAGAGGCGAATGGAAAGTCCAAGGAAGTGAAGTCAATGATGGACTTTCAAGAACTGGGCAGTTACATGCAACTAAAAGCAATTAGCAGGCTGTCAAGAGAACTCTTTTTGCACCTGTTTGCAGATCTCTAACAATTATCCCATCAGAAATGTTGTCTATTCTATACTGAGAAATCTTCTGATACTTAGGTTAGGTTCATACGTTAAAGAAGAGGGACTGTGTTCATTATGTAGGAGCTTGACCCAAATACGATCACATAAATGTAACGGCACTCACTGGTCATCTAACATATTCTTGTAACTCCTCAAACATTTACAGACTAGGGGAAAAAAGTGTTTAAACTAATCACATCTGGCTCCCATGAGGCCCTGCAATAGCTAGGTTATATTATGAAGCAAATGTTGTGGTTAGCTGTTTTGCATACACAATTCTAATTATTTGGTCCTAATGAAAGCTAATGAAAAAGAAATATTTATGCCCATTTTCCATCAGAAGGGCTTGATGGTCAGATCAGTACATGACCATCAGTATATTTCTAATAGTAACAGGGCTAGTCGTGCAGGACCCTGGTATGGAACCAATGTCTCTCATACTTAACCTCGTACTTAACCACCATGGAAAGATGCTTTGAAGGCATTTTTTGATTGTATACGTGGCTATAATCAAGATCAAAACTCATTAGAGTATTTTGTTCTGGAAAAGTAGGCATATAAATAAAGTATACTCAAAATTTTTACATTTCAGAAAGTCACATAATAAAATTTAAGGGTCTAGAATTTTTAACATTGAAACTACAAGTCTCGGGGTACATTATAGCTATTTACAAACATAAAAAATAGACATATACATGAAAAATATCACTGTGTTTCACTCCAGGGGTAGAACTGGAATTACTTGTTAAAATAGGCAGTATATTTGACTCAACATAAAATACACACAATAATTAGAAACATTCAATAATAAGAGAGACTACATTGTGATGTAGCTTTATCCTGCTCAATACTGGGTGTGAGTCACTCATGATTCACTCACCATTTATAATGGAAATTACAGAAGATATTCATTCATATTTGAAATCAGTTTAATAGCATGGAAGCATAATATGTGGTTTATTATATTTGAGATATTATTTATGAAATGATAGTTAATGAAAACAAGAGATTCAAAATTATGTGGTCAGTTTAGGTATATTTTCACTTAGGTAAGCCATGGTAAGAATAGAATACATAATTAAGGCAAAATATGCATAATACATTTTATGATTGTAAAATAAAAATAAAGTGATTTTTGTTTCCTTAGGAATAAATTGCAAATTAAAATAATAAGATGTTATGCATATCAAATGAGAAATTATACCCAGGTGAGCAAATTTATTATAATGCTTGTAATGATATTAACCTCCATAGTAAGGGTGGTTTATAATGACCTCTTTCATATATCAATAGTAAGATTAAAAATTTGCTTGCCAAGTCTTGAAGGAAATTTCTTAGTGCGTATATGTCAAGAATCTTAAAAATATTGATACATGTGATCCCATAATTTCATGTCTAAAAATTTATTCTAAATTCAACTATGTAAATAATCAGTGATATAGATGAAGATTTGTATTTATATTATAGCATAATTTATATATTATTATTTATATATCATTATTTTTAGTCAACTGATTTTCCACAACAGTGGAAAAGTCAATTAAATGCACAAAGAACAGTCTTTTCAAAAAAATTTTGCTGGGACAATTACATATCAACATGTAAGAAAATCATATATGTATATACATTTTAAGTGAACATACAACTTGAGTGGTTAAATAAATATATTGACATAACAGAACAGTTAATAGCTGTTAAATTTTAAAATTACATCAATCACTTTTATATAGTGTTTTTTATGTGCCAGCCACAACTAGAAACTTGTACATACAAATTTATACTCATTTAAATCTCACATCTGTTGTATGAAGTAGTAACTGCCATTAAGCTCACTTCAGAAACACTGAGATTAAGTTAATACCCCACATCACAGGTAGATCTGGAATGTATGGCAAATCCAAGCCCCTTTCTCAGTGTCTTCCCTCTTTAACTGTTAGGAGACAAAATGGTGAACTGGCTACCCCATGGACACAAAATTCTCCCTTGCCTTAAACTTCACCCATGCCTCCAGGTTTTCAATAACATGAAGACAGCTCTAGAAAATACAGAAAATCCCTGCCTCATTCTTGAGAACCCACGATCACTGAAGAATTTCTCTGAAATATAACGAAGTTGGATCAAATTGCTCTAAAGATATCAAAACCTATCAAATGCATCAGAGACACCTTACTGCATTGCTAATAAATTCCCCTCCGGAGGCAGCAAGATGGAATTATGGGCTATAAATAAAGGATGTTCTGCACAGACTTCTGGCAACTGTTAATTGGAAGAGAAATTACCTGGGGCCAGTGCAAGGTGCATGAAGAGAGCACACCACTTGAAATTTCGGTTTAACAGCCACTGGGACTTAACACATCGGAAAGCAGACAACCCGGCCGGACAGCCTATGGGACTCTAACGCTGGACTTACAAAGTTAAAAGCAAAAAACCAGCAAGTCAGGGTTATATGGATTTTTTGTTTTTTCAGCCGCCTAGGAGATGAAGCTGTGTATAGTCAGAGAGAAAGCTAAATACTGCGATCTGACCTCCACCAGAGTGGGTCCAGTGTCGGTAAAAAAAAGTATCAGATAATAAAATACACTTTCTAGTGTTGGTATTAACAACCTTCCAGCTTACAACCTAGAAAGACAATATGCGCACTTGAATAGACAATAATGGAAGTCAAACCCAAGAGAGTAATCTGCATCTTTGTGAGAAATACTGGGGGAGTAAAGAATTCTTTCTTACATGGAATGAGTTCCCAGAAAATAAGTAAAACGAATTTGCAGTTGATGAAAATATCCTGGAAAATACATGAAAAATATAACACTTCATAAACATAGAAAGGACACTTTTTAATGGTTGTGTGACAGTGTTGGTTAATATCATAGGGTAGCATTTTGTGTTTACTGTGCCAGGCAGGGTTCTACTCGGTTTGCATGGGTAGCTGCATGAATCCTCCTCTCTATCAGATAGTAGTATTACCCCCGTTATAAATTATGAAAATGAAGCAAGGAAGTTGAGTCATTTGTTTAAATCAGCACGGCTATGAATGGTAAAATGCGTGTGTCAGACCCAGGGATCCGTCTGTACGTCCCGCGTTTAACCAGAGCTCACACTACTTTTCTCTTGCACCTTCTCAAGCTACTGCCTTAACTGTCATTGTTCAGAGTCAAACTTCATGAATTTTCTGACTCCACTGCCTCAAATCTGGATTTCCTTCTCACCATTCTAAGAATGGACAAGATCACTAACAATCATCATTCTGCAGAATCCCCATGAATCCTTTTTGTTTGTTTGTTTTTGTTAATGGACCTGCCAGCAGAGCAGCACTTAAAGTGTGGATTGTTCTCTACTTTTTTTTTTAATTGTGAACACTTAAATTATAAGCTGTTCTGTCTGAACAAAGTTTTAAATATACACTATAATATTGTTAAATACAAGTGCTGTGCTTTACAACAGATCCCTAGAACTTCTTCCTCTTGTATAATTGAAATTTTATAGTCTTAAAAAAAAATAAACACACCCATTTTCATCTCCCTCCAGCCTTTGGCAACCACCCTTTTACACTCTGCTTCTATGAATTTGACTACATTAGAGATCTCACATGTGTGGAATCATACATTTCTCGTCATTCCATAACTGGCTTATTTTACTTAGTATAATGTCCTCCAGGTTAATCCTGGTTGCTGTGCATGGCAGGGATTCCTTCTTTTTAAAGGCTGAGCAATATTCCAATGAAAGTATATGGCATATTTTCTATATCCATTCATCTGTCAATGGGCATTTTGGTTGTTTTCATATCTTGGCTATTGTGAATAATTATGCAATGAACATAGGAATGAAAATATCCTTTTGGGGATCCTGACTTCAGTTATTTGGGCTCTATACTGAGAAGTGGGATTGCTGGATCACATAGTAATTCTGTTTTTAATATTTTGAGGATCATAGTGTTTTCCATAACAGCTGGACCATTTTACATTCTCATCAACCATATACAAGGTTTCCGGCTTCTCCACAGCCTCTCCAACACTCTTCTTCTGTTAAAAGAACAGCCACCTTAATGAGTATGAAGGGCTGTCTCATTGTCTTCATCTACATTTCCCTGATGATTAGTGATGCTGAGCACATTTTCTTACACCTGTTGGCCGTTTGTATGTCCTCTTTGGAAAGATGTTTATTCAAGATATTGCTCACTTTTAATTGGGTTATTTGTTTTTTGCTATTGAGTTGTAGGAGCTTCTTATATATTTTGGACATAAACACCGTATTGAATGCAGGGTTGGCAACTATGTTCTCCCATTCTCTTAGGTTGTCTTTTCATTTTATTGATTCTTTGTGCAGAAGCTTTTAGTTTGATACAGTGTCCCTGTGTATTTAGGGGTTTGTTTCCTGTGCTTTTGGTGTCATATGCAGGGAATATTTGCCAAGACCATGGTCAAAAAGTTTCTCCTCTATGTTTTGTTCCAGGAGGTTTAGAGTTTCAGGTCTTACATTTAAGTCTTTAATCTATTTTAAGTTGATTTTTACTTACAGTGTAAGATAAGAGCCCAGTTTCATTCTTTGAATGTAGATATTCAATTTTCCCACCACCCTCTGTTGAAGGGACTATGCCCGCCCCGCCATTGTGTATTCTTTCTCCCTTGTTGAAGATCAGTTGATTACATACATGTAGCTTTATTTTCAGTCTGTTTTGTTCCATTGATTCATATGTCTATCTTTAAACCAGTAATACAGTTTTGATTACTGTAGTTTTGTAATATATTTAGAAATCAGGAAATGTGATGTCTTCAACTTTGTTCTTTCTTAATGTTTCTTTGGCTGTTTAGGATTTTTTTGTGGTTCTGTATGCATTTTTGGGGTGTCTTTTCTATATCTGTAAAAAATATCATTGTGAATTTGATGGGAATAGCATTGAATCTGCAGACTGCTTTGGGTAGTATGAACATTTTAATGTACTAAGTCTTCCAGTATATGAATGTGTATTTCCATTTATTTCTGCTGTCTTTAATTTCTTTCTTCAACACGTTGCAGTTTTCATGGTACAAATCTTTCACCCCCTTGGGTAGGTCTAATCCTAAGTATTTTATCGTCTTTGATGTTAGTGTAAACAGGATTGTTTCTTTAATTTTCTTCTCAGATAATTCACTGTATGTATAGCAATCAATTTTTGAATATTGATTTCAAATCTTGCAATTTTATTGAATTTGTTTATTAATTCTAACACTTTTTCATGAAGCCTTATGATTTTCTACATATAAGATTATTTTGTCTGCAAACAAGGATATATTTCCTCCTTTTCAAATTTGGAATCCTATTTCTTTTTCTTTCCTAATTGCTTTGGCTAGGATTTCCAGGACCTTGTTGCACAAAGAGGGAGCATCTTTAACTTGCTTTTGATCTTGAGAGTTTTTAATTTTTCTTCATTGAGTATGACATTAGCTTTGGGCTTGTCTTATATTTCCTTTACCATATTGAGACCTATGCCTTGTATACCTAGTTTGTTAAGCGTTCTTACCATGAAAGAGAGTTGAATTTTGAATTTTGGCAAATACTTTTTTCTGCATCTATTGAGAAAATCATGGGATTTTTACCCCTTATTCTACTAACGTGGTGTGTCACATTAACTGACTGTGTTGGTTGAACCATGCTTACATTCAAGGGGGATAAATTCCACTTGATTATGGTGTATGATCCTGTTGACTTTGATGGGCTGGTGTTTTGTTGAGGAATTTTGCATGTATGTTCATCAAGGATATTGACCTGTAATATTCTTCTCTTGTAATACCTTTCCCTGGCTTTAGTATGTGGATAATCCTGACCTGGTAAAATAAATTGGAGAGTATTCTTCAATTTACTGAAGGAGTTTGAGTAGAATTGGCAGTAATTCTTTTTTTAAAATGCTTGCTAGAATTAAGCAGTGAAGACATGTGGTCCTGGGACTTTCTTTTTTGGAGGTTTTTGATGACTGTTTAAATCTCTGTACTAGTAATTAATCTGTTGCAAATTTATATTTCTTCATTATGCAGTCTTTGTAGGTTGTATGTTTCTAGGAATCAATCCATTACTTTAAGGTAATTTAAGTTGTTGGCATACACTTGTTTATAGTATCCTCTTATGATCCTTTTTTATTTTTGTGATATCAGTTGTAGTTTTTCTACTTTTATTTATTTGAGTCCTCTCTATTTTTTCTTAGTCTAACTAAAGTCTGTCAATTTTGTTTATTTTTCAGAAAGCCAACTCTTATTTTGATTTTTTGATTTATCTTTCTATGCTTTATTTTGTTTATTTTTGCTCTAAGGTTTATTATTTCATTTCTTAATTTTCAGCTTAGGTTATTCTTCTAATTCAATAAGGTGTAAATTTAGGTGGTTTATTTGAGGTCTTTCTTCATTTTTGATGTAGGTGTTTATCAATATAATGTTCCCTCTGAGTAATGCCTCTGATGGATCCCATAAGTTTTGGTATGTTGCATTTTCATTTTCTCTTATGTCAACATTTTCTGATTTCCCTTTTGATTTTTTTTCTTTGATCCATTGATTGGTCAAGGGCATAATACTTAATGTCCATATATTTGTGAATTTTCCAATTTTCCTTCTGTTATAGATTTCTAGTTTCATTTCTCTGTGGACAGAAAATATATTTACAATAACAAGATTTCTATCTTTTAAAATGTGTTAAGTTTGTGACCTAGCATGTGATCTATCCTGGAGAAAGTTTTGTTTGTTTTTGAGAAGACTGTGTATTCTACTGTTTTGGGTTGGAATGCTCTCTATATGTCTGATAGGTCCATTTGGTATATAGCATTATTTGAGTGCACTGTTTCATTATTAATTTTCTGTCTGGATGTTCTGTTCATTATTGAGAGTGGGGTATTGATGTCTCTTACTATTATTATATACATTTCTCCCTTCAGCTTTATCAATGTTTGCCTTGCGTTTTTAGGGACTCTAATGTCTGATTGTCCTGGATTGAATCTTCTTTCATTTTATAATGTCCTTCTCTGTCTCTTCTGATAGCTATTGACATACATTCTATTTTGCCTGATATAAGTAATGCCACTCCTGCTCACTTTTGTTTTTATATTATTTTCCATTCAGCCACTTTATTTATTTGATTAAGGATTTCAATTTATATTTTTTTTTTGTGTGTGTGTGTGTATCTTTTCTTTGTGGTTACCATGAGGCTTATATAAGGATCTTATAATTATAACAATCTATGCTCTTATCTTTTAACTTTTACACTAAAATTAAAAGGAGTCTATACACCAATATTACAGCATTCTGTATTTGTCTATATATTTACCTTTATCAGTGAATTTTAAAATTTCATAGTATGCTTTCTTTTTACTGTTTATCAACTTTAAACACTCCCTTTAGTATTTCTTTAAAGAAGTTCTAGTGGTAATGAACTCCCTCAGCTTTTGTTCATCTAAAAAAAGTATTTTCTTCTCTTCTATTTTTAGAGTACAGCTTTGCCAGGTATAGCATTCTTCTTTCATAGTTTTTTTTTTCATTCATTATTTTGAATATACAATTTTAATCTCTTCTGGCCTACAAAGTTCTGCTAAGAAATGTACTGATCCTCTTAAAAGGACTTCCTCCTACATGATGGGTGATTTTTCTCTTGGTGATTTCAAAATTCACTCTTTGTCTTTGACTTTTGACAATTTGGTTATAATGTCTCAGTATAGACATCTTCTGTTTCATTTATGGGGTACTTTGAACTTCATGAATCTGGTATCTACTTCTTTCCCAAGATTTGGGACGTTTCAGGGCACTACTTTTTTTTAAACTTTCTGCAACTTTCTCTCTTTTCCCCTTATGGGACTCCCACACTCTGTGTGTTGTTCATTTGAGGTGTCTCATCTTCAGCTTCCATTACTCTTTCATTTTTTTTTCTTTTTGCTTCTCTGATTGAATAATTTCAAATGACTTGTGTTGAAGGTCACCAATTCCTTCTTTGCTTTGATCACATCTGATTCTGAAGCTCTCTATTCAATTCTAGTTGCATTCTCCAGCTCCAAAATGTATTTACTTTCTTTCCTTCTCTCACTTTCCTTCTTTTTTCCTTTCTTCTTTTTTCTTTTTTATGCTTTCTTTTTCTCTATTTCTCTATTCCCATTTTTTAATGTGTCATTTTCGTGATTTTGTTTAGTTGTGCATATGTGTTATTTTGTAACTCATAAAAGCATCTTTAAGATGTAGCTTCTTTAAGATGATTATTTTAAACTCTTTTTTCAGGAAATGTACGTCTCCATTTCTTTAGTCTTGGTTGCTAGAGATTTGTTTTTTGGTTAGGTCATATTTCCTTACTTTCCATGTTTCTTGCAGTTTTACATCTGTGTCTGCATATTCGTAGAAACAGACACATCTCCCGGTCTTTACAGGGAAAGGACTTGACCAGCCAGCCAGCTAGAGATTCTGAGATGCTCTCGGACTTCTTTATGGATGTGCATATTCCACTTCTCTCCGTCTGTCCTGGGCTGTACAGCTTCTTTCATTTTTGCAGAGCTCTACTGGCCATAGTAAGCTGCCACCACTTTTCCTGAGGCCAGTGTGCTGAAAGGCCAGGACCGTTGGATACAGGCTCCACTCTCTTTCTCCTAAAGGAGAAATCACGGGTCAAGGTGAGCCCTCTTGGTGCTGAACTGTGCCAACTTGGGAGAAGTGCTTCTATGGGTAACGTGAAATTGTGTTCCTTGCCTGTTTCACTTGGTTGTTATTAGTTTTGTGCTCATCACCACACTGCAACTTATTAACCTGAATTTGGAGGTCTCATAGAGGTATTTTCACCCACGTATTATTTTTAAATCAGTGTTGCCGCTGGTGGGCAAGAGTTGGGACTTCCCACTCTGCCATCTCTCTGAAGTTACTCCTCATGCCCTAGTTTTTGAACACTCCTTCACCTTGACTTACTAATGGCACTGTGTTACCTCTTCTATTGCTCCCATCAGTGCCTTCAGATCAGTGTCTCAGTGCCTCTTACTTCATTTTCACTCTCATTGCTGGCATTCCTCCAGACCTTGTGCTAAAGGCAGTTTTCTTCTGTTCAAGTTTTCTCCTTGGGTTCTACTACAAAATCCTAGGAAGTCAACTAATATGTATATAATAATTGTGACAAAATTAAGAATATATTTTTATAATAGTGACTACAGTGTTTCTCATCTGAGCATTTTTTGTTGTCACATATTTTGAAAATATTGTATTTATCGTATATACTTTTTCATTAAATATGAAAGTAATATATTATTGGTGGAAGTATCATTATATGTTGAAAGAAATTTTGATCTGATTGTGTTCTTGATCACATGCTAATTGAGAAATAAATGCTATTAAGTAATATAGAGTTAAAATTATATCCAAATGGCCATTAATGTTATAAAGGAAATGAAGTATGAAGTCAAAGTTAGCACTGAAAAATTGAACTAGTAATTTCAGTAATAATGCCTAACTTTTAAAAACTCCAATTAAATGCATGAAGAACAAGTACAAAATTAAATGCACTTCATCATTTTATAAACTTGTCTAAATTTTCAAATTTCAAATATAAACCTCTCACAAGATTTTCACTTAACAGTATGAAGCCAATGTCTTTGGTAAATTGTTTTTATTGTATTTAAAAAAAACATGAAATACAATAAATAAAAGTCCATCACCAGATTCCTTCTGGAAAACAAGAAAACATCTAACAATAACAGCAAACTTCAAATCCACTTAATTAAAATCTTCAGCTTTATGAAACTAAGCAGATACGCTAAACATTACTCAGGTTTGTAAAGGGAAGATTAAAGGAATATTGCACTATTTTCAGAGTAAATATTAAGCTTTTCATAAGGCAGTATTGAAATAGCAATTTCATAAATAGGTTCTTTTTCCCCCAAAGTTGATTACTGGTATGGTAAACATGACATTAGTATGTGTCAGGTGCTTTTCTAGGTACTGGAGCTAGAATAATTAACAAAACAGATCAAAATGATCCCCTCCATGAGTTCTCATTCTGGTGGAAGAACATAACAAGGACATACATACATAATACAAATCTATTTATTATTATTACTACTACTACTATTATTATTATTACAATATATAGCAAGTTAATTGGTGACAGTGAGGGGGAAAAAAGCAAAAGAGAGAATGGAGAGTGCTTGAGTAGGGACATAAGGTTTATTTTTAAATAATGTGGTCAGGAAGTGTCTAACTGCACAGTTCAGCAAGGTGGCAGTAAGATTGCAAAAGAGTAAGAGAAGGAAGGGTGAGACGGGAGATGAGGTCAGAGATGGAAGGAGACCAGACCGTGCAGGTCCTCATCAGGCAATTTAAGGGCTTCTGTTATGGTGATCTAGGCAGCTACTAAGTGGAAGGTTTTAGCAGAGTGACATGATCTGATTCACATTTAAATAGAATCACTCTCACTGCCATTGGAGGAAAAGGCAGAGGTAGAGTGATTAATTAGGAGACCATGTCCGGCAAACCAGCTAAAGATGCTAAAGTTGATGAAATAACATCGAGATGGTAGTGATGGAAGGAGTGAACAACAGATTTTAATTCTATTTTGTTAGTAGGGTCAACAGGATTTTCTGAGGAATTCAGTTTAGATGCAAGAGAAGAGATAAGTCAAGGATAAATGCAAGCTTTTTTGCCTTGACCAAGGAGAATAGACTGAGATGAAGGGGAGGGGTGGGGAAAGGGAAGGAATATAGGAGTTTGATTTGGGACATGTTGAATTGAAGATTCTAGTGAGAATTCCAGGAAACATATTAAGTTGGACATGAGATATGAAAGTTTGGGGAAAATCTGTCTGGAGATTAATATTTGGGCATTTTCTTCATGGGCACTCTTTTTAGAGCTATGAAAATGTGACTTAGAGAATGTTTGAGGTTGGAAAAATCCCAGAAATAATTAAATCATGTCCAAATTCATTATAGTAGAGATGAAAGTAATAACACCCAGTTAGGATCAGAGACTGTGAAACATCTCAAAATTTGGGTCAGCCTACAAGCCCTTAGGGACATATTTATTACATTTCCCAAAGGCAAGAAAATAGAAATATTTCAGGAGTTGTTAATGAGATGATGACTTTATCAGGATATTTTCTAATAAAAACTAGTACCAGAGGGAACTTCGTAATGACTTTTAAAATTTGAATATACATTTACTTTCTACTTTAAATAGATCTGGATTTGCCTCTTCAATATGTTTCATTTACTTTTAATCCTTGTTTTGGCCCAGGGGAAAAATGAATGAGTTGAAATGACATGTTTTGTTTTCATTTGACATTGAGACCTGAAATACGAATTACACCTCCTCTTCAAATCATTCCAGTAGTTTAGCCAGTGATATCATGGACCTCTGCTTCCCACTGTTTTACTCACATATCCTCTTGAAATTCAGACTTTCAAGGTAAACCCAGCTGATTTCATCATAAACCTGCCCTTTTGAGTGAATAGCACTTCACTGAAAATAAAACAGGGCCAAGTGTCTGGGGAGTAACGTGGAGGATTAAGTGATAAGGGTGCTTGGGAGCTGAGCTTTCCTAAACATCATGGGCTGTGTTAAGGACATGAACCATTTATGCACAGATGGTGGGAAGCATAATACGTTACAGATGGAAAGGGCAATATTTAAAAACAAAACACAATAAAACAAAAAAAAAATTATAATGGGTGCTTTCTAAAATTTGCATAAATTTTACATGAAGAAGCAAGCTGTCTTTAAAATGTATCACTTTTGAGAGGCTACATGATGGAGCCCTGAATCTGTCCCTGTCCTCCTCCCTCTGCTGAACGTACTACAAAAACCTTGACGTGCTACTCCTGACGTTAGTGAAATGTGCCCTTAACGTGAAAAGTGTATCAATGTTTTAAGGCTTTATTTATATTCTTCCTTCTCTGTGAAGACCTACTGATCTTAACACCAATCAAAATCTTCTCTTTGTTTTCTGTACTTTTATGACTCAATTATCTCTACCCTTCGCAGCATGCTTAATATTTATTATATATTTGGCCTTAGGGGCTAAAAGGCTAATATTCTGCAAGGTTTATACTTTGCATTGTTGCTAGGTCAGTTTGAGTAATGAATAAATGAAAAAATTAGCATTGTATCTGAACCTAACATCCCTAAATTTTATGTTTAATTTATGTTAAATTTATGTTTAAATATGCTTAAATAACTGAGATTTTCTCACTGGTTTAAGGGAAAAATTCAAAGACAAATTATTATATAAATGTATTTCATTAACTGGTTAGGTTATAGAGCTATAAAAAAATGTATCAATATTTTTCAAATGTTGCCTATACAATACAATGTTGCATTTATGCTACAGTAAATGAAAATGTAACCTTATTTATTTCTGAGAGTAAAGGTTTAATGAGACTGAAAGGTATTTTTGTAAGTCAAAGATTGTAATGCTTCACATTTTAGTGTTTGCTATATTATTTTCAGGAAAGTTACTGATTTCCAGATTGAGATTTGCTTTATATGGTATATATTATTTAAAAGGAGGCATCCCTCATTATAGGCTAAAAATCAGGAAATCTGAAGTAAATAATTATGTAAACATGTTTACATAAATAGAATGGCTAAAAAATATGAAGGGAAGGATGGATTAAATTCAGTGACAACTGGAAAACTGGATAAAGGGTACATGAAATCACTATCTAGTATTTCTTACAATTGCATATGAATCTACAATTATCTATAAGTAAAAAGATTAATTAAAATATTTTCACACTGAATATAGCATTTTATTTAAAAATGCATTATGGTTAAGAATCTAAGAAAAGTCCAGCAACAAAGAATATTACTGATGCAACTGGTCACATTAGCATTAGTCATGAAACAAAATCACAGGATCATCTTATTCAATGCAGGAAAAAGATATTTAATAAAATTCTGCAAATTCTGAGTATACAATGCCAGAACATTAGGAATGAACGGGAAATTTCTAAATCTGATAGTGGTTATTTACTAAGAACCAACAACACACAACATTTGTAATGGTGAACACATTATAAACATTTCTTTAAAAATCTATAGCAAGAGAAGGAAGATGCAGTCACTACATCTATTCAGTGTTGTGCTGAGGGGCTCCATCATAACAGTGTGATGAGAAAAAAAAAAAAAAAAAAGAAAAGAACAAGTGAAGTTATGATTGTCTATTCAGTACTTGCCAGCATTTTTCATCTCAGGGGATACACAAAAATTGCTAAAAAATTCAGATCAATATCTTTCCACAATTGTAACCTATTTGTGACACAGCAGGGTTCCACTGCAAATAGTGGGAACTCTGTACCATATAGTAAATCCATGTAGAAAAAGATAGTCATTTGGAAGAAAGCCTTCATCAAGTTTGCTGAATAAAATGTCAACATAAAAACAGATACATTTCAATGCATTTATAACTATGAAAAAAATGTGCATAACATCTGTGGTGACAATTATAAAATCTTTCCTACATATCAAATATATTATTTAAATAAATGTAGAAATAGATATGGATATAATAGTTAATATCTTATAAAAAACATTTCTCCTCACAATCAATCTGCAAATGTAATGAATTCCTACTAAAAAGCCTCTAAATTCATACTCAAAGGTAGAGACAAGAATAGGTACAAGACAGCACTGTATCAAACAAGAAGGGAGACAGAGTTTATCAGATATTGAGAGGTATACACATTATACATCTATAGCAATTAAGACAGTGTGGTATTTTGTGGTAAGGTGGTTAAAAACATATAGACCAAAAGAACAGAAAGAGAGCCCAGAAATAAACCCACAGACTTATATTCAATTAATTTTTGACAAAGGAGGTAAGAATATACAATGGAGTAAAGACAGTCTCATCAGCTACTGGTGTTGGGAAAACTGGACAGCAGCACATAAACCAATGACGTTAGAACACTTCCTCACATCATACACAAAAATAAACTTAAAATGGCTTAAAGACTTAAACATAAGAAAAGACACCATAAACTTCCAAGAAGAAAACATAGACAAAACATTCTCTGACAAGTCTTAGCAATGTTCTTCTAGGACAGTCTACCCAGGCAATAGAAATAAAAGCAAAAATAAACAAATGAGACCTAATTAAACTTACAAGCTTTTGCACAGCAAAGGAAACCATAAGGAATGGGAGAAAATATTTGCAAATGATGTAACTGACAAAGGCTTAATTTCCAGAATATATAAATAGCACATATAACTCAATAACAAAAAAAAAAACAACCCAAGCCGAAAATGGGCAGAAGACCTAAACAAGCAAGTCTCCAATGAAGGCACACAAATGGCCAATAGGGACATGAAAAAACACTCAGTATTGCTGATTATCAGAGAAATGCAAATCAAAACTATAATGAGGTATCACTTCACATCAGTGAAAATGGCCATCATTATTAAGTCCACATACAATAAATGCTGGAGAGAGTGTGGAGAAAAGGGAACCCTCCTACACTGTTGGTGGGAATGCAGTTTGGTGCAGCCATTATGGAAAACAGTATGGAGAGTCCTTAAAAATCTGAAAATTGAAAATACATGCCACTTCTGGGCATATATCTGGAGGGAGCTCTAATGTGAAAAGATACATGCACCCCAGTGTTTATAGCCACACTATATACAATAGCCAAGACATGGAAATAACCTAAATGTCCATTGACAGATGACTGGATAAGGAAGCTGTGGTATGTTTATACAATGGAATAGTACTCAGCCATAAAAATGAATAAAATAATGACATTTGCAGCAACATGGACGGATCTGGAGATCATCATTCTAAATGAAGTAAACCAGAAAGAGAAAGAAAAACACCATATGATATCACTTATATGTGGAATCTAAAAAGAGAAAAAAAGGAAACTAATTAACTTATCAACAAAACAGAAACAGACTCACAGACACAGGAAATAAACTTATGGTTACTGGGCAGAAAGAGGGTGGGAAGAGATAAATTGAGAATTTAAGATTTGCAAATATTAACTGCTATGTATAAAATAGATAAACAGCAAGTTTTTTTCTGTATAGCACAGAGAAATATACTCAGTATTTGTAGTAACCTATTATGAAAATGATTCTATGTTGTATACATAGAATACTGTATGACTGAAACATGCTGCACATCAGAAATTGATACATTGTAAACTGACTATTCTTCAGTTAAAAAAAAATAAAAAGATACATGCACCTCAATGTCCACGGTGACACTAGTTACACAGTCAAGATATAGAAGCAATTTAAATGTCTATTAACAGATGATTGGATAAAGAAGATGCATTGTATACATACATGGAGTTATTACCCTGCCAGAAAAAAATGATAAAATAATGCCATTTCCAGCAATATGGATGGACCTAGAGATTATTGTATTAAGTGAAGTAAGTCAGACAGAAAAAGGCAAATATCATGATATTGCTTATATGTGAAATCTAAAAAAAATGATACAAGTGAACTTATTTACAAACCAGAAATAGTGTCACAGACATAGAAAACAAACTTATGATTACCAAAGGGAAAAGGCATAGGTAGGATAAATTAGGAGTTTGAGATTAACATATACACACTACCATATATAAAATAGATAAACAGCAAGGTCATACTGTATAGCAGAGGGAACTATATTCAGTATCTTGTAATAACCTATAATGGAAAATAATCTAAAAAATAATATATATATATATGTTTGTGTAACTGAATCACTTTGCTGTACACCTGAAACTAACACAACATTGTAAATCAACTATATTTTAATAACAAAAGAAAGAAAGAGGTACAAACTATTCTGTATAAAATGAGCTATAAGCTAAAATTCTCTTGTTTGTCAAGAGATGTGCTCTGAGACCCAAGAAATGAGGTAAACTTTGCAAAGATATTCAGCAATATGATTTCTTGACTCCTGCTCAGTTATATCCAGGAACAGCCTGGCAAGACCAACACACAGAGGTCACAGAGGAAGCTGTTAAATTTGCTTGCTTGGAGAACTCACCGTAATTTCCTCAGAAATGCCTCACTGAGATTTTTTTCTGTTATGTGACACAATTCACTCTCAAATACTTCTCTTTTGTAATTGAAAACCTAGCTTCTTTTCATTATAAACCCAACAAGAATTGTTAATTATTTTATTTTATTTTATTTTTGCTTGCCTTTTGACAATCAGATGGCGATCTTTCTTATAGGACTGCTAGCTCTGCTAACACAGGGACCCTAAATCTCTTGTTCCCCATTGTATCTCTGTTACCAGGGCCTGCGACACACATGACAGGAACTCAATGTATATTAATTGAATGAATGGTTGGATGACTGAGAGTGTCGATATACACAGTGATAATTTGATTTTTCTTAATGATTATAATTAAAATATAATTGAAGCAGGTAGGCATCTTTTTTTTTTCTTAAAATGAAAGCATTGTGTTATCTTCTCAAATGTATAATTTGCCCACTTGTTAGAATTCCCTGCTCTTGATGAAATAGGGAAGAACAAACCTGAATCCATATTAGATCTGTTCCTTTAGCTCTAGCCCTGTGCTTCCAGTGTTGACTCATACTGGTCCTGCACCTTTTGTAAAAGAATGTTGCCTACAGCCTGAAATAGACAAGACAGCCCATTCTCGAGGCTGTGTCATTTTAAGAGTATAACCTTTTCCCATTCATATAAAGATAAAAAGTTGCAGAATAGAAAATAACATTTTGTTGGAGATTTACAGGGACACCATGGACTGCTGCAGAACAAAGGATTCTGACACCAAGAATTTTGCAACAACCAACCACATCCCCTCCCCTTTTTAGTATAAAAGGAGCCTGAATTCTGACTTGGGGAAGATGATTCTCCAGGACATTTTTAGTCTGCAATCTTCCAGTCTGCCCACTTTCCAAATAAAGTCATTATTCCTTGCCCCAACACCTCGTCTTCCGATTTACTGGCCTGTTGTGTGGTGAGTAGAACAATTTGAGACTTGGTAACAATTGGACCTGCTAACCCAGTTGTTTTTCAGAGTGTGTTATGAAACACTGGGGGCTCTACTCTGTATCTAAGTATCCATACCTTACTAATGATGGTCAGATTCCTCAGTCCCAACTCAGGCCTATTTATTTAGATTACCAGATTTGAATTATGTGGGCACTCAGAATTCTCAATTCTGAAAAAATTCTAAAGTTTAAGAACTTAGTTTTTTTTTAATTCACCTATAATAAAGTTATTTATGGTTTCAGGCTGATATAAATTACTGTTTGGCATTAATTCTAAAAATTCATTCAAGAATACTTATGTCCCTTACTATTAAGAATATTAAATAGAAGTCTAAGTTTAGTGATGAAATCTGAAGTTAATCCTCAAATCAATTCCTGAAACGTTTTCCTCTTATTCATAGGATCAGAAGACATTTTTAGTAATTAATCTAAGCGACAGGCAATAAGTAACAATAACAATAGTAACTATAGGCTTTAATAATACTCATCAAAGGATGGTTGAGTGGTTAAAAGTTCCTATGTCTGGGTCTGAAATTGAATGAATGCAGCTTTATTTGAAAGCCACTAACTCTATGCATATCACTGAAAATTGCTATTCAAGCCCTTTTCTTTAGACACACATTCCCATTGTACACCAGAGTCACTGTTCTTCAACACATTCTTCATATAGCCTTTTTATTAATTTCAGATCCTACTTTTAAAGTTTTTCTTAAATAACTCTTTCTACAGCAAATGTTGGCTTTGTGCATTTGAAATGCAGTATCTAATTTTGATTTTATTCTATTCTTTTTTAATGGAAGGTACTGGGGATTGAACTCAGGACTTCATACATGCTAAGCATGTGCTCTGTCACTGAGCCATACCTTCACCCCTCCTTTTGATTTTGATGGGTCTCAGAAGCAAGTCATTTAGTTTGAAGTTGATTTAATTGATGTATTTTATTTTTCCTCCTCCACAAGAAGAGAGATTATATAAAAAGAACATACACAGCTGGGATTTATTTTGCCACAGCCACTCCTAACAGAAGGCTGTCAGCTTGGAGGAATGGGCAGTTTGGCGAGGAGCTGGAATTTAACCCTGGTCAGACGCAAAATCTACCTGATTTGAACAACATACTGAATATTTCTAATTCTTATTTTTTTTTGTCTATAAAAAGGAAAATACTCTCCTTTACTTAGTAGCATCATAGTAAGATTTAAAGGAGATAATTTAAGAAATATATACTATCTAACTGCTTCCAGTAGTAACACTTTACATGCAATAAAGAAAATCTTTCCATGCTATAAATAAAATCTCCTCTATACTTCTCTGCCTATTGGGGGAAATACTCTGATAGGCAGTCTATCTTAGGTCTTTTATGTTAGGAGTTTCTCCTAGAGCCAAGACCAATATTTTAGCATAACTATTATTATTTGCAATTCTAAAATGTTTAGCTGTAGAGCCTATTAGATCATGTTTATCAATTTCTTTACTTCATAGCAAAGTAACAATGTATAAGATATTAAAGTATATAAACTATTTGATTACATGCATGCTGAGATGCCAGAAGCAGGACTGATATATGTATCCTGTGTGAAACATAGACATACATATATATATATATGTATATGTATCTATATTCCTCCTTTTTCTCAATAATGTATTCCATTCTCTCTCCCTTCCCTATTTTCTCTGGTGTGTTGCCTGTCTACACCTAATGCTTTATCTTGCTCTTACTGTTAGCATCCAAATAGGTTGTTCATATCACTTATCTCTTTATTAATCTGACCAAGGACTTCAAGCATAGATTCCACTTTAGCAATTGAAAATGAATTTACTACCTGCCAACTCAGGAATTTAAAACTGAGGTAGATGTTTTTTTTGTTAATGTTTGGATAATTATTTGTGTTCAAGCTTATCTGGCTTTTCCTAATTTAAGAACCCAAGGGTCTATTTTCCCCCTATCCACCATGTTTGAATATTCTTTGTAACCCTTTGGACTAGGTGAACGTAATCACTTTTTATTAATCTTATGTATTAACCACATGCAAAATATCTAAGGCTTGCTTTCCTCTAGCCCATACTTTAAGTAAATTTATTATGGATGTACAGTAATAGTCATCTATCACATCTAAACTCTAAAGTTCCTCATAATTGTATAAAGAGGAGAGAAAAATATTATAAAAGTAATTGCATCATTCATTTTTATAATACTATAAAATTCAACTTATCTCTTAATTTTATTTTTTAACTTGGTAAGTTTTTAATCCTTTTTACATTTAATGGTTTCCTTCTGGGTAGGAGTTTAGATTCACTTAAAGTTAGTTTTAATCAAAAGAGAAAAGTTTGTCTGATAGCAAAGTGATACTTTCAACAGATTAAGATTACAAAATTATGAGTTGATAATATGAATGGTGTATTAAGACACAATTTTAAGAACAACAATAAAGTGAAAAGCTATCCTTTTCAAATCTTTACCTTCAGATAGAAATATCATGTCACTCTTTCATATTTATCCATCTCTGGAATCTTTCAATTCATCTCTGTATTCTACCAATGTGCTGTGAAATTTATTTTTAAAGGATAATTTTTAACAAGTTAACCTATCTTTCGATTGTTTAAAGGCCCAAACTATTTGTTAGCATAATTTTATGATATAATTAGACAAAATTTTCACAACAAAATCTCCCAATTAACTTACAATATCAATAAGATTTATGATTCCTATACCCATAATTTAAGGAAAATAAAAGTTTGGGCTCAAAGCTATAGAATTTGAACATTTTCACATAGCATGAACAACACAGTTTTAACCCCCAATGGTTCTGATTCAATCATTAAGCTATTTTTCTTGTAGAGCCAAGCAGTTAACTGATCCAATTGGTCACCTGATTTATCACTCAGATATCAAATTTATAGTTCCCCCTTTATTAAAAATGTGTTAATACAAGACACAGTATATCAATACTGAGAGATAAACATACAGCAGCATTTGAGGGAAACAATAAATATTGAATAAACTTTTAGTCAAGTTTTCTTTAGCAAAATAACCATAGAGTCATGCCTAATTAATAATTTTTCATCAAGTAACATTTCACCAGATAGCATGTTAAAGGACATTAACTTCAAAGAGAAAATTGTCAGATTCAAAAGAATTCCCTAAGTCTGAAACTTTGAACAATATATATATTTTTAAATGCTTTGATTTAAAGAAGAACTATTCCCTGTTTTCATGACTTTGATTCATTGCTGTGTAGAGAAACTTAAACTCAAGATAATACTGAGAGGTGTGTTAGCTGTTAACTTTGCAGTGATTAATGGCAAGACAAGATATCAAGTATCTAAGAGTTGAAAAACTATTAACTTGGGAGAAAGCTGAAAAAGCCAGAGGCAAACTGTAAGTCACACCAACAAAAGGCAATGAAAAAGCAAGATGTTGCTTTTGATTGAATTTTGATATATACCTTGAATCCATGCTAAATTGTCAAAAGACATTTGAACACAGTGTTCACGTGGTCTAAATCGAAACTTGTTCATGAAATAGAATAAGAAACTGATCTATCATTACAGCAAAAATCAAAACATAACATGTGAAACATAGTAAACAAGTAATATATATTTTGAATACAGCAGGATGTAAAAACTTTTAGTTCTTACAAGATTTAAAGGTTTCAGAAATTTAAACTTTAGGACAGAAGACCAGACAGCATAAAGGCAGGCTAAAAGCAACAGGTATAGCTCTCATATAATCTAGTTATTGAGAACCCCCATGATCTTGAAATTGTCTAAGGTGTTACACAACCAATCTTGATCCTCACAGCCCACTCATTAGGTAGGTGTTTGCTTCATTCTTGAAATATTTTATAAATTGTATAGATTTTGTAAACTGATATTCAGAAACATTAAATTACTTTTTTATGATTGCACAAAAGTATTTCATCACAGTTCAAATCAGTAACAGGGTTATTAATCAGTCTAATTTCGATATTGTTGTGTCTCAGGGAATAGGGAGGCCCAAGGAGAAGGACAGAGATGGGGGAAAAGCCAGGTGGGTGGGGCACTCAGAACATACACACTGTTTATCTATTAAGTTTGTCGTCTGACATGGATGTGGTTTATGGGGGCCCAAAACAATTATGGTGGTAGCATCAAAGAGCACTGATCACAAATCACCATAAAAATATAATAATAATGAAAAAGTTTGAAATATGGTGAGAATTACCAAAATAGAACACAGAGACACAAAGTGAGAAAATGCTTTTGGAAAAATGGTGCCTATAGACTTGCTCAATGCGGGGTTGCCACAAAAATTCAATTGGTAGAAAGAAAGAAAGAGAGCAGTATCTGTGAACGGCAATAAACACAGCACAATAAAGCAAGATGTGCCTTAACAACATATGAGAAAGTTATGGAACATTTTGCTAAGGAAACAGCAGGTGAGTTGAAATTGGAAAACTGAGTTAGGAGTCTAGCTCCCTGATGACAGGGAGTGGAAGAAGAGAAGAGCACTCTGGGAAGGGGAAATCACACACCAAGACCCATATTCATGAAAATGGCATGGGCAGTGTGCCTGGGGTGTGGAGCATGTGAGTGGGCATGGCCGAGCTAAGCTTGCAGAGACACATCAAATCAGACTGTGATGACGGGCTCCTTAGCAGAGGTGCTGCCGGCATACTGGGCAACTCTCTGCTGTTCATGACGGTTTTGGAGGAGGATGTTTGACATCACTGGTCCTCATCGATTAAATTCCAGTAGCAAGCCCTAGTCCTTGAAACAGGCCGAACCAACCTCCTCTCCGACCCTGCCCATACTTTTCCAGAAGCGTCTGATAAGAGTTGTAGTCTCACACACGTCCACACCCCATGACATTGAGAGCCATTATAGAGTGCTAAGGAACTTGGACAACATTCAGGGGAAAATGAGGATCAATGACCATATGACCACATACAACATCATACGCTGACATCATACTATGTGATTGTACTGTGGTTTATAATAATTGAAAACAAAATTCATTTATGTGATAAGTAGTTTACACTGTAAGGGAAAAAGAGAAACCATCCCTAACGTGAGTTAGTTAAGTTTTATTAAGATTCATTGAGAATCCAGTTGCGGAATGTGCTGGTTTCAGGCTATGACAGCTCATATGCCATGAGACTGCATCAGCTTTGTTTTATTAACTCAAGGCAAACACGTGACAGGCTACTTTATCCATCTACACACATATCTACATACATACACACATACTCACACAGACACACACACTGCTTTATAAAGCCCTCTCAGATACAGTTTTGAAAAGTATAATTTTAATCTTGAAGTGATTGTAAGAATTCTTAACAATTTGGCACTTGCAAATGCAATGTTTTTAGTCACTACATTATGAAAACCAGTAACAACTTAAGCCCTGATGAAAATGATGGTCAAAACCAACTCAGTCTGTGTTTCACAGTCAATTATTTCCTGCAGGAAAGCTGAGTCCACCGCATATGATTCCCTTCAACGTTAGTACGGAACCTGCCTCCACGTCCATCACGTTTCACGAAGCTGCGTACAACTTGTCAGCTGTGTTATCAGCAATGGAGCTATGCATGCGTCATGGAAGCAGAGTAAAAGACCTGCACTCCTCTTTTTTTCCTTAAATATCCTGGGGGCCAAGGATTTTTGTTTTGTTTTGTTTTGTTTTTTCCTCTGACTATCTGGAGAAAAGCAGTTTTGTCTCAATGCTGTTCCCGCCATTCTGTCATTTCTACCCCTCATTAGCATTTGACTGGAAATCTTACAATGTATTATCTGGAAGCAACAGAGCATGACTTGCCAGTTAGAAACAACAGTTCTGATTACATGTTAGGTTTGTGAATTTGATCCTCACCTTAGGAAACTGACACCCACATCCACCTGCACCAGGTAATTGGTTCCCAGAGCACTTGCTTCCCATCAGAAACTATGGATTAAGAATAAAAATAACCTCGTCCAAGAGATTCTCAGGCCCGTCTGCCCCGCTTCAGCCTTTGAGACTTCCATTGCTTCCTTTCTCTGAAGGTGATGCTCCAGCGATGTTCTCAATGACGCATTGTCTTCCTGCTGTCTCTTCTGGCTCTCTTGCTGTAAGGAACTGGAGAACTGTCTCCAGCTGCCTACAGCTCAGATAGCCAATTATGTGACTTTAACCTTATCAGGTGCATATGGGATCTGTGAAGGATTTTTTAATTAAAATCTTTGAGTTATTCACTCGTAAAGGATAACGATTTCTTAGGGAATCTTTCTGAAATTTTTGTCATCATAAAAATGCATTGAGTTGTGAACAACCTTCTCAAACTCTAAACTTCTGTGTTATAATGTGTACGATTTAACGCAAGACAAGAAGGAAACAGAATAAAGTCAGTGTACGTTGTTGTCTAGAATTATTAACAATTGAAAACTGAAAGCTACTAGTAGCTTATTTGAATTCCACTCTTCAGGTTTGATTGTAAGGTGAAAGTAAATAAAACTTAATTAAATCAATTAAGCAGGAAACATTTTCAGAATCTTGTTTGAAAGCAAGGGCAAGAAAAAGAAGCTCTCTGAAGGAGCAGTTTTGCACATCGCTCTGCTTCCCCGGCTGAGAAGACGTCATTTCCTCCTCTGGTCCACAGCGCTCCCACCTCCTGCCCCTCCACTCGCCTCTCCTCTGCTTTGAAGTCACTCTCTTTCTTCCTTAGGCCCCTCGACTTTGTATCTTCCTTGCTTTTCCTACAACCTCTCTGGGACCTTTCCCTCATTTTAGATGCTAATTAGCACTTGCTAATTGAAATCTTAAAAGCTGAATATCATAAGCACTTTAGCACATCACAAAATTCTGTGATCACAGGCAGATTTCAAAATAGTTTAGTGTGGAAAATAGAAGATGCTAAGGACTCGGCCATCTTTTGAGGAAAGTGCGAAAAACAGAATATGTGCCTACATTTTACACTTATTTTATTTTCACAGTACATGTCTAATTCTGCCGTTCTTACACAGTTTGAAAACAAACCCGGCTTTTGTCGGTTTCTAGCTGGTGTGATTCCTGCCATCAGAATCCTGGCTTATTAGCTCCTTCAGAGGCACCCCAGATACCACAGATTTTACAGTTTTCATTCCAATTGCTCTATGTCTATGTTCCTTAGTTTTTTACAGAAAATCATATATGAATAAGTATAACAACCTTAGGTCTAGAAGGAAAGAAAAAGATCATCCTTAGGAAGTCAGATTTCATACGCCATGATTTCTTTTCAGTTAAATTGTATTTATAAAATGTGACACGCCGGCTGCTCTGAGGATGAGATGTTGAAACAGAGTTGAGGGTGTGGAAGAGAGGAGGGGAGGAAGTACACTCTCTCTCTGGAGAGAGTTAGACCTGGAGCATCATCCAGTGAGCGGAGCCTCTGCTGACCTAGGGGTGTCTGGAGCTGAAAGTGCCCACTAGGAGTGGTCCAGCTTTGAGTGGAAATGGCTACAACTTAGTTAGTACCCCTTCGTCAGACAGCATTGGATGTGCAGCGCTTCAGGAGGAGGTGTGACCTTGGCCAGGAACCCCTTCAGCTGGGATAGTCTCTGAGGTCTCTGCCCAGCCCGGGCAGTGGGAGCATTTGCTGAAATAGGTCCCTGGGACCACGGACGCTGCATCCCACACCCCGCTCCCAAGGACCATCTTGTGTCTGGACTTCTGCTGATGACTTTTGCTGTAAAACGTGACATTTTCTCAGCTCATCCTTGTTGCAGAAACTGCTGATACACTTGAAACTCATCCTCTTTTGGTATACTTTGTTTTATTCAAAATACAGTTTAGCTTCATTTTAAATTTTGTCCATGGATCAGATGCTATTGTCTAAAGCTGATTTTTGTTGACACATTTCTTTGAATGTTTTTGCCTTTTCCCCCCTTTGGAAGTTCTTGTATAATAACTTCTAGTAAAATTGCTGCTATTGTTTATTATTTACTTTTCTTGGGTTTTTTTTTTTTTTCTACGTTAATTTGAAAAAAGGAAGCATTGAGATAAGTGGTAGAGCCAACCCTAAGCGTGAGAAATAAGACAGCCTTTAATTCTGGTGCAAAGTAGAGAAAGATAATAAAAACTCTTGTTTATGGTGTTTACCAGGAGCACAGCTTAAACATTTGCAGATAAATAGGGAATACCTCTGTCTTTGTTTATGTACACACCACACACACATTTAGACTACATTTTCATAGCATTTAAATTTTAAAAAGTTATGTACTTATTGCCTCACCTAAAATGCATTAATTGTTACCACAGCAATAACTCAGATGCCTCCTTGGTGGCCCAGTCATTTCTCTTCCACTGTAAATGCTCAATAAATAAATATTTGAATGATAATTTATCATAGTCTTTAGAATTATAGGGATATAGAGGTTTTTTCCCCACATTTTTAATCTCAGAAATTCTACTTTTGTTATTAACTTAAAGAGTTTGTTCATATAAAATAAACAAAAGGTAGCAAACATCATTGTTTGGGTGTCAAAGCTGCTGTGAGTTTCTAAGTTGCTGCCTCCACAGTGAGAATGTTCTCCTAACTAGAACTGACTGCTCCTTAAATTTAGGTACTGATTTCTATCTTTTCTTTTTTTTTAATTTAAATGCATATTTTAACATTTCTACCTTCATAAAGATGAATATCCCAAATGAAATTTATGTTGGTTAAAAATTCACTCAAAGGTATATTATCAATGAACAATTTATTTATAATAATATATTTTAAATTTAAATTAATTTTACGTATTTTGAAATAAGAACATAAAAGCTGACTTTTTACTAAATTAAATGATTCCAAATGAAATGAGATGTCTAATATGGAGCCAGATTTAGCTGCTTGAAATGATTAAGCTTGTTGGTGTATATCAGGCATGTTTATAGAAGCCACTAAGGTAAAATTAATTACATTATAGCTTGTAATGTATTACCTCATTCAAGATAATAATATGTAATTGCTTGAATTCACTGAGCATTTCCAATCTGTATTCTTAGTTTAAAAATCGTTGCATAATTGAAATTGGCATCTGTCTACAGTTAAAATGGCATTTGGAAGACTGGCAGAATGCTAGTGATGTTGGTGGACAATGGACCTGAGGAAGCTCTGAGATGAAGCGCTGTGGTGAGGAGCTTTGTGTACATTATCCAGCCTAAGGGAATTATGGGTTAGTAGCATTCAGGTTTAAGATATGCAGACATGGCCATGCAATAAATCATTAAACTTGCATGTATCATATATTTAGACCCAGATCAGTAATCAGAAGATCTAAATCTGTCTGGTCCAAAAATGAGCAACCACCCATTGAAACACCAACAATCTCTAACAAGCAATCAATCTGATAACAAGTAATCAAAAAGGAGACCTTCTTTTAAAGAATTTGAAGGGCATCAAATTATAAGCAAGGTTCACAAGGTCTTCCAAAACAAAATAAGCTGTGACACCCAGGGAAACCTTTACAGATACACAAAGTGGCACTGATTGTATGTTCATTTATATTTATTTCCAATGATATAATCACACTCTGCACTAATATAAACTAAAAATGTGAGGAACAAATTTTCAAAGACTTGTGTTTGGTGTGTGGGGACAAGTTCCATGCTCAAAATTCATTTTAACACATAGCGCACATTTAAATATTCAAGCAAACTACACCTACTAACTGTACCATTTATAGAGCAACTGACCAGGAATTTTATACAGAATTTTGCATTGTATCCTCAAATCTAGGAAGAATATCAATATTCCCATTTTGTGAATATAGAAACTTAGGCAGAGCTGGTCTTGAAACTTAAGTGTCTCTGACTTCAAAACTGTTGAAGATAATAGTGTGATTTACCAATAGTTCTGGCTCTCCTGAGCACATGAGGCCAGACAGGGAACCTCTTCACCTCCTTGAAGTTAGGTGTGGCTTGTGATTGGTTTTAACCAAGAAATGTGTGCAGATGGAACACACGTTACTTAAGGATGAAAGCAATTAATTGCTGGTAGAAACCTCCAGGGCTCTGTTTCAAAGCAATGCCAATCTTGGTGGATGTGGAAACACAAGACAGAGCTCTCCTTGGCTTGATGCTTGCCTTGGAATGTCAGCTAAGATTACAGTTGTGCCTGTCTGAGTGAGAAGGAAGTTCTTGTTCTAAGTCATTGCTGTTCTTTGTTTGGTTACTCTGGCATAACATTATAGTCTGATGAATAAAAACAAGTTCAAGCTTATTCCAGTATGCTCCAATGTCAGTCAACCAAGCTGAAATTATTCCAGAAAATTAGCATTTCCACCTACAAATCCAACTTAAACATATCTGCATATTTCTCACTCAAGCAAGGCTTATACCAGTTTAGGGAAAAGTCTTCAAGTATCAGTCAAATCCCTTGCATGAATAGTCATGGTATCTTAAGCTCAAGCAAGTCCAAAGTTAGCTCATCACTTCACGGTAACCTCAAACTCATTGTCCACCTAATCATCTCAGTGGGGAACTGGGGAGCAATCCTGCTTCTTAACTCTCCTGCATCCCTCACGCCACGTAACAAACTACCCAGTGATATCATGCTGATTCTTTATTAGTATTATTATTTTTGTTTTGTTTTGTTGTTTTTATTGAGGGGGAGAGGGTAACTATGTTTATTTGTTTATTTCTTTTTTAATGGAGATCCTGGGGATTGAATCCAGGACCTCACGCACCGCTAAGGCCATGCTCTGTGCCGAGCTATACCTTCCGCCCTCCATGCTGACTGTTAACCTGTACCTGAAGCATTGTTTCTTTCCTATTGTCAATGCTAGTTTAAGGCTGTATTTTCAAATTGTAGTAACCAGATTTATTGCAGTCTCTCAAACTTTAAATTATCCTCTACCCTTGTTAATTAAGATAACATTCTGAACTTCAAATCTGATCATGCAGAAAGCACATAATCAATACTTGTTAGAGCACCCATGAACTTCTCTACATGGCGCTTCATGTCTTCTAGTGTAATTTCTCCATGTGTGTCTTTGGCCTTCTTTATCCACCAACCTGTGACTTGCTCTAAGGCAGAGACTTTGGATTTATCTTTTCAGATTCAGTTCTCAACCTACTTTTCTCCCCACTCCCAGCCTCCAACTGTCACCCCTCACCTCCCCCAACCTCCCCACCCCTGTCCACCGCCTAACCTCAAGGAATATATAAGAGAATCCTAAATCCTGGCTAGCAAATGAAGGCAAACAAGGTAAAATTCCATACGAATAACATAATTGATGTTGGTCTGAATAAGGCATCCTCACAAATGGTCCCAGATCTCTTTGACTCATCTTCCAATTCCCATTTATCTCTTCAAAATGGAAGAACAGTCATGTATTTTTGTTAATAGAACTGCCCAGAAATGAGGTCTCTGTTAAGTTCAGAATTTGCACAGACTTATTGAGGATGTCCATGTACTACATTAAATATTTGGAATTTAGTGCATACCCAGTAAAAGTAACATCTTTATATTTGTCCACAAAGCACACGTGCATTTTACCTGATTGATTTTTGAAAATGGTTTGGATAGATAAAGAATATGATTTTTATTACTCATTTTAAATATTGTAGTTTGCCAGGCACTGAGGAGAAATTGTAACATTTTAAGTTAAAAACCATTGCCAGAGCTATTTTAAATCTGAATATCATCAAAAAATGTGCCCTTACTCCTATTTTTTAAATAGGTAAATTCAAACTACAGTAAAAGAGAGATTTGCCAAGTCATATCTCTGTAATGAGAAAAATGTACTTGCAAAATAATTTGACCAAAAAGTTTAGAAATAAAGAAACATATAATCTGAATAGGGTTGATATTTGAGAAGATTTGCTACTAAAAATGCTTTCATTTTTTTTCATTTAAAAAAAATCAGAGGGAAAAAAAAAAACCTTCTGCTATGATAGAATTATATACACAGTTGTCAAGAGTTGATAAGATGATTCCAGCTAAGTGAACTTTCCCAAAATTAATGATCAAGACATACCTACTGATTTGAAAAACCACCTGTAACCATATATGAAAGAGTGACAGAGAGATGCTCGGAGCAGATGCCACAAACACTGGGGGGATTCAACTAATACTTTCACTTGCCAGAAAAGATGAAGCAGTTGATAGCTGTAGTGATGTTTTAAATTCCTGTGATATTAATGCAAAAAACTGCTCTCATTGCCTTTACAATATTTTGCATAAGTTAGCAGGTTGAATTTAGAGACCTCAACAATTTAAATGTCAAACAAAACGACTGAAGAATCAATTATAGTAGCTTTCAGCATCAATATTAGGAAAAGTGCAAATTATTAAGATAAGCAAGTACATAATATTGGAGATAATCAAATCTATTAAATCTTCAAATTTAATGAAAAAGAAAATGAAATATTCTTGTACAGTCTTTTTCAAAGGTGATAAGTCAAGAAGTGCCTGAAATGTGGTATATGCTTAATAACTATTTGTTAAATGAATGAGTGAATACAGAGCCCTCACATTATACTCATTCAAAGATCTGAAATCTCTGTACACATAGAAGTTGATTTTAAAATAAAGAAAACTACCAGATATTCAGAGAAGCTCAAATAGTGGAAAATATTCTTATAGTTATGAGGTTCCAATAGTATAATCAATTCATCACTCCTGGGGAGTGATTACTGTATTGTAGTTAATTCTCCCTTAACATTCTTCCTCGTTGATGGTCCAAAGAGGGAAGGAAAAAAAAAAGAATGGAGAAAGAAAGAAAGAGAAAGAGAGAGAACGAAGAGAGGGAGGAAGGAAAGAAAGAAGTAAGGAAGGAAGGAGGGAAGGGAAGGAAAGAAAAGGAAGGAGGGGGGACGGAAGAGGAGGGAAGATCCAGACAGTGAGTGGCAAAGAGGGAAGAAAGTATATAGAGATTATTGTGTCTCTAAACTTTATTCTCATCAAATGTTACCTCCCTAGAGAGAATCACATCTTTCAAAATTTATGTCTAACTTAATAAATTCACAAAGTAAAGAAACAGTCTTCTATGTACAAAATATTCATGTATAGTTGTCATAATACAAATATTCACACTTTTTGAGATGCAGAATGAAAATGTGACTTACGTCATCATATTTACAAAGACAATAAAGCCTCTAGGTCTTCCAGCCTGGTGACTTGTCTCTCTGTTTGATGAGGTCTACCTGGTACAGAAAGCAAGGACAACTCTCCACTAGTGTGACCCCGGTGTCTCATCTCCCCAGACCTGGAAATGTGTGCACTGTCACTGGGCCGTTTGGAAATACTTAACAGTGTTAAACACTGGAGGAAGGAGATTCAGTAAATATTAGTTGGATTTACTCAGACTGATGCTGACCCAGAACCAAAGGCTGGTTTCTGCATACCCAGCTCTTCCCTGGGCTACTTCCTGATCAAGTTTGTGAAAATTTGTTTTGGTGATACTTAGTGATATTTTTGCCTGAGCAGGTCAACAGATTACTATCAGTGACACAAGAGTTGTCAAATTAACTTGTAATTGGTGTGCACACACAGACTTCCACAGCCTTAAACTATACCATTAAACTGACAAACTATTCCATTAACACAGTACATTCCTTCTAAAGTCTTGGAATTATGTAGATTTCTGAGCAAATGTCTATCTCCACTTTTAGGTAAAAAAGTTTACCAGAAGGTCAATAATACTACCTTCAAATATGAAGAAAGATCAAATTTTGTTTCTCTCTCAAACATTAAGAAAGAAGTTCCTCCAAAAGCATAATTTCATTATCTCATCTTCCAATTTTAGTTTCTCAAATAGTAGTAAAATGTTATGATTTTCTACAGAAAATGCATTAACATGATTCACATGATTGATTAAATCATACCATCCATAGGGCTCCGTAGCCCTGCTTCCTTCTGTTGGCCAAAGATGGTTCCTGTATTGGCCCCTATTTTATTTACTTCTTCACAGCAAGCTGGGACCATTCACTCAAAAACCCACCAGTGCCAAACTCAAATCTGTATGCACCCAATTGCTTTGCATATCATCCTGATAAGCATTATTTTTAGCAAACTAGAACCTCCCTGCCTTCCATGCACAGCAAAATATTTGCAAGCCATAGATAAGACCTACCCGAGGACTACAGAAGACCCCCAGTGGCTGCCCTTTGGAGCTCTCTGCCTGGAGACCCCCCAGCTGTGCAGCTGAGGGACGTCACCTAGACCTGAGAGGCCCCTCCTCATAGTCCCTCTTCTCCAGGGGTCTTTTTACCCTTGTTGCCCTCTGGGTGGTGACTCTGATCTCCTGCCTCTGAAGTCTCCTGATGTGAGGTAAAGGGCTTCTTGCTTGTGATACTAACCTAACCCAAATAAAGCTCTCTGTGCACCCCTGCCCCCTAATGATCTTGGCTTTTTCCTTGATCAGCCCTGAAATCCTTGAACTTACTACCCTTTCTCAAGTTTCAAGAGTATTGAAAAAAATTGAAATGTGACTTTTACAAGATCTTGTACTACAGTAAGCTACTGCTGCAACCTTATTAGAATGACAGAAAGGGAAAAAAATAAAGTAAAATTAGAACACTAGTGTTCCTGGAAATGCCAAGTGACGAGGACTCTTACACATCACTGGTGGGAAGTAGGGATACAGTACAGCTGCTCTGGTGAACAGTTTGGCAGTCTCTTATAAGGTTAAACACTCACTACCGTATGACCTAACGATTCTATCTTGAGTATTTACCATGGAAAATGAAATCTTATTACCCCAGGGAATGAAACATAAATCCTATATATGAATGCTCATAGCAACTTTACCCATAATCATAAAAAATGGAAATAACTTGAGATGTTTTTCAATAAGTGGGTACATAAACAAACTTTGGTACATCTGCATATTTGGATACAACGCAGCAACAAAAAGTAATGGACTATGACTACATGCGGTACTTGGCTAGATCTCAAAGTTCTACTGGGTCTCTAAAGCTCACGTAATGCATGATTCCTTTATATGATGCTCCCGGAAGGAAAAACTATAATGATAAAGAATTGATCAGTGGTTGCCAGAGTTTGGGATGGGGGAAAGTCTGATTAAAAAGGAATAGCATAAAGGAGGTTTTGGGGGTCATGGAACTCCTTAGTGTCTTAATTGTAAGGGTGATTATACAGATCTACACATATGTTAAAATTCTTTTTTTTTTTAATATTTTTTATTGATTTATAATCATTTTACAATGTTGTGTCAAATTCCAGTGTTCAGCACAATTTTTCAGTTATTCATGGACATATACACACTCATTGTCACATTTTTTTCTCTGTGAGTTATCATAACATTTTGTGTATATTTCCCTGTGCTATACAGTGTAGTCTATTCTACAATTTTGAAATCCCAGTCTATCCCTTCCCACCCTCCACCCGCCTGGTAAACCACAAGTCTGTATTCTCTGTCTGTGAGTCTATTTCTGTCCTTTATTTACACTTTGTTTTTGTTTGTTTGTTTGTTTTTGTTTTTGTTTTTTAGATGCCACATATGAGCGATCTCATATGGTATTTTTCTTTCTCTTTCTGGCTTACCCCACTTAGAATGACATTCTCCAGGAGCATCCATGTTGCTGCAAATGGCATTATGTTGTCGGTTTTTATGGCTGAGTAGTATTCCATTGTATAAACATACCACCTCTTCTTTATCCAGTCACCTGTTGATGGACATTTAGGCTGTTTCCATGTTTTGGCTATTGTAAATAGTGCTGCTATGAACATTGGGGTGCAGGTGTCATCCTGAAGTAGATTTCCTTCTGGATACAAGCCCAGGAGTGGGATTCCCGGGTCATATGGTAAGTCTATTCCTAGTCTTTTGAGGAATCTCCACACTGTTTTCCATAGTGGCTGCACCAAACTGCATTCCCACCAGCAGTGTAGGAGGGTTCCCCTTTCTCCACAGCCTCTCCAGCATTTGTCATTTGTGGATTTTTGAATGACGGCCATTCTGACTGGTGTGAGGTGATACCTCATTGTAGTTTTGATTTGCATTTCTCTGATAATTGGTGATATTGAGCATTTTTTTCATGTGCTTTTTGATCATTTGTATGTCTTCCTTGGAGAATTGCTTGTTTAGGTCTTCTGCCCATTTTTGGATTGGGCTGTTTATTTTTTCTTATTGAGTCGTATGAGCTGCTTATATATTCTGGAGATCAAGCCTTTGTCGGTTTCACTTGCAAAAATTTTCTCCCATTCCGTAGGTTTTCTTCTTGTTTTATTTCTGGTTTCCTTTGCTGTGCAAAAGCTTGTAAGTTTCATTAGGTCCCATTTGTTTATTCTTGCTTTTATTTCTTCTAGGAGAAAATTTTTGACATGTATGTCAGATAATGTTTTGCCTATGTTTTCCTCTAGGAGGTTTATTGTATCTTGTCTTATGTTTAAGTCTTTAATCCATTTTGAGTTGATTTTTGTATATGGTGTAAGGGAGTGTTCTAGCTTCATTGTTTTACATGCTGCTGTCCAGTTTTCCCAACACCATTTGCTGAAGAGACTGTCTTTATTCCAATGTATATTCTTGCCTCCTTTGTCAAAGATGAGTTGACCAAAAGTTTGTGGGTTCATTTCTGGGCTCTCTATTCTGTTCCATTGGTCTATATGTCTGTTTTGGTACCAATACCATGCTGTCTTGATGACTGTAGCTCTATAGTATTGTCTGAAGTCAGGGAGAGTTATTCCTCCAGCCTCTTTCTTTCTCTTCAGTAATGCTTTGGCAAATCTAGGTCTTTGATGGTTCCATATGAATTTTATTATGATTTTTTCTAGTTCTGTGAAATATGTCCTGGGTAATTGGATAGGGATTGCATTAAATGTGTAGATTGCCTTGGGCAGTGTGACCATTTTAACAATATTGATTCTTCCAATCCAAGAACATGGAATATCTTTCCATTTTCTAAAGTCTTCTTTAATTTTCTTCATCAATGGTTTATAGTTTTCTGTGTATAATTCTTTCACCTCCTTGGTTAGATTTATTCCCAGATATTTTATTACTTTGGGTGCTATTTTAAAGGGGATTGTTTCTTTACTTTCTTCTTCTGTTGATTTATCGTTAGTGTAAAGAAATGCAACTGATTTTTGAACGTTAATTTTGTAACCTGCTACCTTGCTGAATTCTTCAATCAGCTCTAGTAGCTTTTGTGTGGACCTTTTAGGGTTTTCTATATATAGTAACATGTCATCAGCATATAATGACACTTTTACCTCTTCTTTTCCAATTTGGATCCCTTTTATTTCTTTCTCTTGCCTGACTGCTGTGGCTAGGACTTCCAGGACTATGTTGAATACGAGTGGTGATAGTGGGCATCCTTGTCTTGTCCCAGATTTTAGTGGGAAGCTTTTGAGTTTTTCACCGTTGAGTACTATGCTGGCTGTAGGTTTGTCATATATAGCTTTTATTATGTTGAGATATGTTCCCTCTATACCCACATTGGCGAGAGTTTTTATCATAAATGGGTGTTGAATTGTTAAAATTCTTAGAAATGGAAACACACAACCAATTTTACTGTATACTACTTTAAAAATAAACGTTTAAATTATTTGAATGGGTGAGGCTAGAAAGCAGTATTATTAAAATTATATTTATAATATTTTTCTCCTTGAATTGTGTATTTGCCTATTACCATCGAGAAACGACGTCTGCATAAGCCAACCGTTGAAACATCCCATTAGTATCATCACAGTACTTTGATTTCACACCATGATTCTCAAGTTTTGCAACGGCTTTTATGTTTATATTTTAATGGAATCTCTCACTGAATTTAAAGCTCTTAATTATCTCACAAGAGATATTTTAAGTTGTGAGTTATATGGCTTGCATGTTTAACTTTGTATATTTTTTATTATCATTAGTATGTGTTGTCAGTAGGTCAGATTTTTAACATATGCACACCCTCCAATGTCATTAGTTACAATTAATTTTGCTGACTCTTCTATTTTATGATTCAATAATTAAGCTTTTTTCTTGATTTGCAAATATGCAAAATAATATTCTCTCATGATGGAGCTTATTTCCTTCATCTGAATGACTGCAGGAAAATTTTAACCGGACTCCCTCCTTCTCCCTCAGCCCTGTTGCCTTCCGCTCTCACCACAGCAGCCAGAATGATCCTTCCAAACTTGTCAGATCACCTGACACCTCTGCTCAAAAGGCTTCAGGGGATCCCTATTTTACTGTCAAAATTAAAGACCTTCAGATGTGTGCTCAGGACCTGACTTATGCATTTTTCGGACATCATCCCATAGGACTCCCATTCTTCTAACTGCACCCCAGACACACCCCGATGTTAGGGATATTGCACTGGCTCTTTCTTTTGTCCAGGACCTTCTTCCCCAACATCTGCCATCGCTAATTGCCTTATGCTTTCAAATTTTTGCTCAAATGTCACTTTCTCCATGACATCTCTCTTGACCACCTTGTATGAAGTTGGTACATCCAGTCACTCAGCATTTGCTCATCTTCTCCTGCTGCTTTGCTGTTTTCTGTTTTTATTCACTTATCATTTATTAACACAAAATGATGTATTTTATTTATGTTTAGTTATTATTTCTCTTTGTACCCACTAGAATGTAATCTCTGTGAGAGTAGAAATATGGGTCTGTCTTACTCACTCATGTTTCAAAGTGCCCAGTATAATGCCTAACACACAGGTGCCCAACACATATTTGCTCAGTGAAGGAAGACAATGGGTACATTCATTTGTGCATAAAATATTTTCTATTGAACTTAAAATATAATAGGTTATGATCAAATATTGGGTAAAATGCTTATAAAAAGAGTTTACTTTCTTAAAATGTGTCAAAATAGTATAACAATTTTGTGATTAAATATGCTAAATACAAAGAATAATATAAAGTTAAAAATGCCAAAAATAATATAAAGAACCACTGATTCTGAAGCCTTTGGAGTATACTTCAAATTACCTCTAAAGTGTATAATGTATGCTTTTAAACGTTTTGATTCCTAGAAACAATGTGATTTGGTTTTTTTTCATTTTTATCCTAGAAAAAAGTCCATTTTTTTAAGATTTCAATTATGTTGTCGATTTTTTCTAGCCTATTGGATTCCCATAAATGAGTATAAATTGTCATGTAGCGTAACTCAACACAATAATGCAGAATTCCTTTAGTGCATAGATCATTCAAAAGTACACATGTGCATGCATTTTAATTGAAATTTTAGACATACAACCAAGAGCCTGAACGCATGGGAGATATGAAGCCAAAAAGAGTTTTTAATACAGTTTGTTAGGACTAGATGGAAAGACACAAAGGGTAGATTTTTAAAATTTTTTATTTGACTTTCCTTTCTTTTCCTTTTCCTTTTTATTTGGTTTTGACTTTTTTTCTTGACATTTATTTAATGTTATATTTATGACCCACAAAATAGCAAATTATATTGTCTCTCTTAAAGGATGTCTTGAGTTGTAATCAATGGTCAAAAATTTCCCAAACCCTGTCAAGTATGTCTGTAAAAATTGAAAATAAGTCTAGAATTCGTAGTACCACTAAATCCCAAGTTTGAATTTCTACCAACGCAAAGCTAATGGAACCAGGATAAAAACAGTTTCTCTTTACATCATCTGAAAGAAGATGGGAAGTCACATCATGCGTTGTCTAATTTTAGACACCTAAATTGGCTGCCCAAAGTCTGTACTTACATGTTGCCTCTAAATAGATCTGAGCCTGTCTCTACTCAATCTCTTCCTTGCCCCAGTCTTGTTCCAGCTATTCAGAAACAGCCCACTCCCTAGAAGGCTTTATGTGAGCATACAGGAGTATAGCCTCCAAACTTAGTTTTCCAGGCCCTCTGTAGGTTCAGAGTGTGAAAGTAAAATTATTTGGTGAAAGGATCAAAACTGACCATAGTAATGAAGAGTTCCCATGGGAGTCTAACAAAACCACTGACTAGGTTGGGAACTTAGCTTTTGGTCCAGATGTGGGACTGAGAAATGTATCTAGCCATTACCCAAATGGAGAGAGAGCATGGCAGAAGCAATCACATGAACTGATAATTAAAAATTCCCGAATTGGAGTAGCTTTCACTTCTTTAAGTAATGCTGGAAAAGACAACAGCAGTAACTTAGGACCAAGTGATGCAAAAATAGAGAAAATAACTATTGTCTTCACTGCTGAGACACATAACTGAGAAAACAACATTACTGTATGAATAAATAAAACTTCTTGCCATCCAAGAACATATGCCACCTATAAAATGGAAAGAAAAACATCAACAGAAAAAAATAAGATATAAAGCAAAATGAAATGGAAAAAAAGAATGACATAAGTTAGAATTCATGGACAAATAAAAATAGAATTAAATATGTTCAGTTAGAAAGAACATAATTAACATTGCAAAAAGATCACATTTTTGAAAAAGATGAACTAGAGGAAATGTTTTCAATATCAAAAGAAAAGCATACAATTTGAGAAAGAAAAAATGTAATAGGACAGAGAATTAACAAAAAAAAAAAATTCAACAACTTTTACTGTCCTAGGCAAAATGGAACATATGATAAAGAAAACAAATCTAAGTAATTGTCCCAGCTCATTACTATCTTGTCATGTAAAATTATTTATTCATCATATGATTCCAAATAATATTAATAAGAGTAAGAATTGGGACTAAGAATGAAAATTGAAGTGATAGAGACAATAAATATGAGTTAAATATTTTATTGAAGAATTTTATATATATTGTTTTTATTGCAGATTCAGTAAAAATGATGTCTCATTATCAACAATTAGAAATACACACACTTGTGGTTGCCAGGGGGGAGGGGGGTGGGAAGGGATAAACTGGGAGTTTGAGATTTGCAGATACTGACTGGTATATATAAAATAGACAAGTTTATACTGTACAGCACAGGGAAATATATTCAATATCTTGTAGTAGCTTATGGTGAAAAAGAATATGAAAATGAATATATGTACATCTATGTATGACATTGTGCTGTACACCAGAAGTTGACACAACATTGTAAACTGACCCTACTTCAATAAAAAAATAATAATATGGTAGATACAAAAAAAAATACATACATATACTTTAAAGAATGTATTCAAAAAAGCCAAAAAAAAAATTAGTGGTAGGATTAAGTATGGGATGAATTGTTTTCCAAAATGTTATGTGATGTATAGGTAACAAAAAACGAAGAACACAAACTGAACTTAAATAGGAGAAAAGAGAAGGAATTGAGACCAAGAGCATAAACCATGACAATGATTCCAATGAGCTGAAAGAAAGAGAGCCCATAAAACAAAGAATAATATATACATTATGAGGGGAAAAAGTCACCCAAAACACTTGAAACTCAAAGCACAGGAAATATATGTTGACCAGTGCAAATATTATATAAAATGGAGAGTTTTAGATTAGTTCACTTTAATATCAGGAATATGGTTAAAATGCCCACTATTACCATGACTATTTATTACAGTCCTGGAGGTCTTGGTCAATTCAATAAGGAAAAATAGTGAAAGGAAACGAGAAATCTGTCAGGGTTTGAGACAACTGGTGGATAATCAAGAAAAAGAAACACCACCCGAGTCAGTAGCACACGGCAAACATTGTTAAATGGTGCTTGGAAGGGGTACCTGTGAAACTTAGGAATGAGGTCACATCCAGAAGAGAAAGGAGGGCAAGGGAACTCCTGGGGAAGAGAGGAATGGGAAACGGCGAGGGGCTTGCTTTTCAAGTGGCATCACTCAGCAGCACCAAAGGGCATCTTGGGGTCAGATAGCTCCGAGGATGTAGCGGCCTGGAGTTCTATCACAAGGCCTTGTCATCTCAATGGCCCGTAGATACTGGATATAATTTCACAGGTTATATAGAACAGGCAGGTTCCAAATGGCTAGTAATCTGCCTGTTTCAGCTTATTTTAAAACAAGCGGATATGTAAAAACTTTATTTTGACACCAGCAGGCTTTTGAGTAAACAGGTTTCAGCCTGCAGTAAAGAAATAAACTAGGAACCAACACACACAGACATCTTTGCCTTATTTATAAAATAAGATATAAGATACAAGAATTGTAAGGGAAATGTTGTGTCATAACTATTTGTAGAGAAATTGAATTATTTACCAAGAAAATGCATAGAATGAACAGATAAAATACTCTACTAATAAGTTACTCAACTAATTTGGGTAACCTAAAGTTGCATACTTTATAAATTATTTGAAAATATATAGTGATGCATAAAGAGCCACAAATGGGTAAATTAGCATTAGAAAATAATGATAACATGTAGTGATAATTGTTCAGACAGAATTAAAACACACTACAAAAACTGTATTAGTAAAAATGATGGATTGAGTATATAGATTAGTTTTCAATGAAAGGCACCGTGGGCAAAGTTAATAGACTAAGGAATATACTTATAATATCTAAAAGTTAGAAGGGATGCATAGCTACATTGTAACTGTTGCTCTTGAAAATAAGCCAGTCACATGACTGGCACGATGGGTCCCCGTACCCTGCCCAGTCCTCTCCCCCTAGTCTCCAGCCAGAACCTCAGTCACTGTTCTGCTGGATTTACACCAGCGAGGAACTCAGGCTAGATGAGGAAAGCTAAGACTTGAATCTTACTGTGACTTTTTTCCCTGATAAGGGGCAGCCAGCAAGTGCTATGTTTTCAAAACCTTAAACAGGGAGTCTTGGCAAGAGATCTCCCTTCTTCCTGAAACCAAGTTCCCCTAAAACTGAATCCCTTTACCAAGTTTATGATTAATCTCTCTATTCAAAACTTTATTCCCTTTCTTGTCCCCCCGACCTCAAGCCTGTGCTAAAAGAACACTAATTAACCAGAGTCAGATGATTGCTATTCTTTTGCTATTTAAAATTTGTATTTGTTGTATTTTTATTGTATTGTTTATTTTTAACATTGTGTTTATTTTTATATTTTATTATTTTATTTTATTTTATTATTTTTATATTCTAAATTAATTTAATTTGTTTTAATTTTTATATTTTATTCATTTGTTTTGTATTTTGAATTTTTTTATTATTTTATTATTAGTATTTTTAAAATCATTTTACTATTTTTACACTTTATATTTTTTATTCTAATTTAACTTACGGTTTTATTTTTTATTGCTGTAATTGCTGTTATAGATATCGTCATTAGCATACAAACTCAAGCTGTTTCTCCAGGGCAAGATGAGCTCCCAGACCGCCTGGCCAGAGAATCCTAAACCAGAGACATTCTGCCCCCTGAAATCTAGGGTTCAGAAATGTTATAAAATGATGATCCAGCCTCTTTGTTCTTCCCCTTTGAAAAACCCCCAACTCAAAGACCAAGTGCGAGTGGATCTGAGGCTTGTCCTGTGCTTGGCGCCCTGCAACAAACCCTTACTTTGATGCAAAATCCCACTGCCTGTGTTTGGCGCCGGAGCCCTTGCCGGGTTCCACGCCTGGCATTTCCTCCTTTGTCTAATGAACCAGCTCCTTCCCTTGCAGAGCCCAAGGGGAACTGACACACACATCTGCTGCTTTTTCTTTTCTCTCTCTTTCCAAAGCCTCTTTCTCAGGCTTTCCTGGGCAAGAACAAGGGAGGTTTTCTATTACTTATCTTACCACCCAGCTGGGCTGGCTGACAGATTTAGTTAAGGAATGGTCTGTGCACTAAGGGAGAAGCCTATGATTAAGTCCTTCAGGACTGACTTCTAGCATGATTTCCAGGTTTTTAAGGTCGTTTACTTTCTGGATGCATAATTCGATTTTGCATATTAGCTGAATATAGCCAACTTTTCTCTGTAGGCCCTCCTTGCATTTCAGTCCCTCAGACAGCTGGAATGTCTGAGGTTAAGACAGAGGCTACCTATTCAAAAAGGAACAAGAGGAAAATGAACACATCCATATGCACATGATTACAATGCAGACTAAGTGCTATTGGAATACTGGAGAAAGTTTTCCAAAGGGACACTGTCAGTTCTCTGTGGTCATCAAAACAAAAACAAAAACAAAAACAAAAACAAAAACAAAAACAAAAACAAAAACAAACCTGAAACACTATTCTTCCCCACAAAAATGCCTCATCTTGACATCTTGATCCCTGAAGCTCATATTTAATGTCTCTCACAGCTGTTAAAACATTAGGATTCTAATGACATGACATCAAGAATATTTTAGTCTTTTAATATATTCAATTTTTAATATCTATGGGCCCTTTTTTGAGAACCAAAGCTACCTGACTGATCCTGGATACCTCTCTTTACTTCTCTGATCAAATTTACTTTTCTATGGAGCAAAGAAGAAATGAAATAAAAATTCAAATTCCCTTCTAGGGTGCCAGATACTATATATAACATACTATTAGATTTGAATTTCAGACAATTTTTTTCAGAATAAGAATGTACCATTCAATATATGAAAATCCATTGCTTACATGAAATTCAAATTGAATGTAACTTTTTGCATTTTTATTTGCTAAATCTGGGCAACCCTAATAGTGTAATTCAAATTCTATAATTTGATGAGCTCCATTAAGCAAGCAAGTAGAGCTCCACCAATCTTTTGATTCCGCAAGTAAATTGTATTAAAATGGTGATAATGTTGTACATGTTTTAGGCACAGAAAATCCAAGAAATTTATTTTACAGTGTAATTCTTTCGGTTACACTGTTTAGTTCTTCATGAAATATTAAAATATTTCTAATAATATAAATGTAAACATATATATTTACTTTCCCTTGAAGTTTTCAAGAACATAATATCCCTATGTATCTTGTCCTTGAATATTTTAGGTCAATGAATCTAAAAATAGGATTAAAAAATCAAAGTATGAAAAATATTACACTTTTTCAGATTTATCAGTCACATGTGCTTCCAAGGAAATTGGAATATTATTTTTCCTTCTAAAATTATTCTCTGTATCATTTATTTTTTAACATATTGACTTTGTGTTTCTCAAAGGGGAGCACTTTTTCACTGACACTTGTGAATACAATTCAGCATAAGAAGGAGAAAAATTAGTTGAAATAAGCCTGAGGAATTCAAAACTCAACAAATCTCTCACTATCCTTAAAGAACTTTCTTCCTTCAGCTATACATAGTCATCTTTTCCACCAAGCATCTGTTAAGGAAATGATGTAAGTACATTTTGAAAGATTTTAAATCCCTAGCTTTAGCCTAAGTTTAGAAATTGCCAGATTGCACTGTGACTTAAAATTGTATCAAAGATAAATGCACAAGCTTCTTCCATGTGGCATTTAAAAATTTACTTACAGATTTTTTAGATTGTACATATTAGAGATTGAATATATAATAATGCTTTCTCAGGAAATGGGTGTTTCTAGAAGATTCTGTGGTGACATCATCTTCCTTTAAAAGTACCTGCTTTAAAGGACTAGTGACAAGAAAGAAAGAGTCCACATAAACGCTATCTCCAATTCAGCATTAAAAAGAAGTAAGATCATTAATAATGTTAATCTTTGAAAATCATACTTCTACCAATAACTAGCTATGGTTCTGAGAAATTTTTAAACTCAGAAGTGCTTTCTGAGCTTCCTTTTCTCTAACAGATGTAAAAGGAAGTATAATGGGAGTTGTTATGAGGATTACATGCAAATAATGCATAAAATATGGTTACTACCACACCCAGCATATAATAAATGATAAAAAATAGCTGACTATTATTATTTAATTTACATGAGTTTAAAAATATCAGATGGACTTTAAAATTGATAAAACATGATGTCCTCTATACAACCTGTTCAATCTCCATATGCATTCTGAAATTTCTCTGCATTAGAAACAATATTCATTTAAACATCAGACCTCAGTATTGGTTAAATTTTGTTAGCCAGTCCAGAGACACAAAAACAATTTGAAATTGGAAAGCAACGGAGCTGATATAAAGACTGATGTTATGTTTTAGCATAATCAAAGAGAGGGAGTCATAAAACTCTAGTATTTGAAGTGTCATCCTCATGAATGTAAATGTTATTAAGTGTACTGTCAAAGAGGGAAATTGCTACCTAGATGCTAAATCCATGTAGGAAGATGGATATGGATATAGTATGCAGTTCTGAAAGTAAAGGTGGAGATATAAGAAAGACAGCATAGAAAATTTGTAGGAGCTAAAAATGAAGATGAATGCTAAAAACAGGGCTGCAAATTTACTTGGGGGCGGGGAATTTAGTGGTTTTCAAGGCTTAGACAACTTGGTTAGCATGTCACAACCAGCTCTTTTCTAAGCCACACTTTGATATCAGGGTAATTGACATTGAAATTTATTATGATTCAGAGAGAACATTTACTCCAAAATTGAAAAATTCATGCTATGATCCCATTGTTACTGAGCCCAGAGCAATTGGGAAGAAAAATATTCCTGAGTATACAATAAAGTGTTACGGAAAATAGAAGTTCACTGATTTTTTTCTCTACTTTGAATCACATTTTTGGGTATGTTGCTCTCCATGGAAATCATGTGGTTATACAAATAACTATTCTATTTATAATAAAACATTTTAGAACATTTTAACCTCAAAATAGAGCAATAGTACCATGTCATGTAAACATCTTAGAATATCTACTTTAAACTCTATATTTAATAAAAATTTTCTTATCATTTTAGCTCTAAATGAAACATAATCAGAAAGTAGATATTTGGTTGCATTATGATATGTTTTATGCTATTAATATCTTTTCTATATAGAGAATGGCATATGTCATGTAATTGGAGCAAATAATTCTAAAATTTATATGGAAACACAAAAGGCCCTGAATAGCCAAAACAATCAAGAAAGAAGAATAAAACTGGAGGTATCATGTGCCCTGGGGGGAAGAAAAGGCTACATCAATCAAAATGATATGTTGCTGGCAGCAAAGCAGACACATTGACCAATGACACAGAACAGAGAGCCCAGAAATGAGTCCACACTGAAGTGGACAATCAATCTATGACAAAAGAGACAATAATATGTAATAGGAAAGAGAAACAGCCTCTTCAATAAGTGGTGTTGGGAAAACTGGACAACTACATGCAAAAGAGTCAAGCTGGACTACTCTTGCACATTTTGCACAAAAAATAAATTTAAAATAGATTAAGGACGTAAACAGAAGACCTGACACCATAAAACTCCTAGAAGAAAACATAAGCAATAAGCTCTTTGATATCAGTCTTACCACCATGTTTTTGAATCTGTCTCAGGTGTAGGAAACAAAAGCAAACATAAACAAATGGGACTACATAAAACTAAACAGTTTTGCACACTGAAGGAAACTATTAACACAATGAAAAGGCCTGTACTGAATGGGAGAAGACGTTTGCAAACCACTTATCTCATAAGGGATTAATATCCAAAATATACCAAGAATTCATGCAACTCAACATTTAAAAAACAACCCAATTAAAAAATAAGCAGAGGATCTGAACAGACATATTGTCCAAAGAAGACATGCATATGGCCAACAGGCACATGAAAAGATGCTCAATATCACTAAACATCAGGAAAATGCAAATTAGAGCCAAAATGAGATATCACCTCACACCTGTCAGAATGGCTATTATCAAAAAGACAACAAATCACAAGTGTTGGTTAGTATGTGGAGAAAATGGAATCCTTGGGTAATGTTGGTTGGAATGTAAACTGGTGCAGCCACTATGGAAACATTATGGAGATTCCTCAAAAATTGAAAATAGAACTACCATATGACCCAGCAATTCCACTCCTCGGTATTTATATGAAATAAATAAAACTACTGATTAGAAAAGATATATGCACACTTATTTTCTTCCTTATAGTTATAGAAACACAGAACAAACCAAGTGGTTGCCAGAGGGGAGAGGGGAGGAAAGAAATAGGTAAGGAAGATAAAGAGGAAAAACTTCCAACTGCAAAATAAATGACTCAAGGATATGAATTGTACAGTGTGTACAGTGTGGGTAATATAGTCAATAATTCTGAAATATCTTTGTATGGTGATAGATGGTAGACATCATGGTGATCATTTTGAAATGTATAGAAGTATGGAATCACTGTTCTGTATCAGGAACTACTATAGTGTTGTAGTTTAATTATACTTCAAAAAGAAACAAACTCGGAGAAAAAGAGATCACAATGTGGGTTATCTGAGGGGGAAGGATGGGGAGAGTGAATTAGACGAAGGTGGACAAAAGGTACAAACTTCCAATTGTAAGATAAATAAGCACTAGGGATATAACGTACAATATGATAAATCTAATTAACACTGCTGTATGTTATATACAAAGTTGTTAAGAGGTCTCATCATAAGGATAAAATACTTTCCTAAAAAAAGAAGATGAATGAATTTATTCACCATAGAGCTGGTCTTGATTTACACTATCTAATTACTAAATAAATAGCACATTCCACTACATAGGAATAAACCTGACCAAGGAGGTGAAAGATTTGTATGCTGAACACTATAAAACATTGATAAAGGACATTAAAGATGATTTAAAGAAATGGAAAGGAAATTAAAGATGATTTAAAGAAATGGAAAGATATCCTGTACTCTTGGATTGGAAGAATCAATACCATTAAAATGGCTGTAATCCCCAAAGTAACCTACAGATGTAATGTGATCCCTGTCAAATTACCCATGATATTTTTTCAGATAACTAGAACATATAATCCTAAAATTTATATGGAGTCACAAAAGACTCAGAATTACCAAAGAAATACTGAAGAAAAAGAATGAAGCTGGGGGAATAACCCTCCCAAACTTCAGACAATACTACAGAGCTACAGTAATCAAAACAGCATAGTATTGGTACAAAAACAGACATATGGGTCAATGAAACAGAATAGAGAGCCCAGAAATAAACCCACACTCCTACAGTCAATTAATCTTTGACAAAGGAGACAAGATTTTACAATGGAGAAAAGACAGTCACTTTGGCAAGTGGTGTTGGGAAAGCTGGACAGCTGCATGTAAATCAACAAAGTTAGAACACTGCCTCACATCATATACAAAAATAAACTCAAAATGGCTGAAAGACTTAAACATAAGACAGGATGCTATTCATCTCCTAGAAGAGAAAATAGGCAAAACATTCTCTGACATAAATTGCAGCAATGTTTTCCTAGGTTAGCCTCCCAAGGAAATAGAAATAAAAGCAAAAATAAACAAAAGGGACCTAATCAAACTTACAAACTTTTGCACAGCAAAAGACAAGAAGACAAAATGAAAAGACAATCTGGGAGGAAACATTTGTAAACAATTTGACTGTCAAGGGCTTACCTTCCAGAATATGCAAACAGCTCATACAACTCAATAACACCACCAACAAGAACAACAAAACAAAGAACATGGTCAAAAAATGGGCAGAAGACCTAAATATCCAAAGAAGGCATACAGATGTCCAATAGGTACATAAAAAGATGTTCAATATTGCTAATTATCAGAGAAATGCAAATCAAAACTACAATGAGGTATCACCTCACACCAGTAATAATGGCCATCGTTAAAAAATCCTCAAAGAATAAATGCTGAAAAGGGTGTGGCGAGAAAGGAACCCTCCTACCCTGTTGGTGGGACTATAGTTTGGTGCAACCACTGTGGAAAACAGTATAAAGATTTCTTAAAAAACTAAAAATAGAGTTACCATATAATCTATCAATCTGACTCCTGGCAATATATCCAGAGAAAACTCTAATAATAATAAAAAAAAATAGCATATATATATGCACTCCAGTGTTCATAGCAGCACTATTTACAATAGCCAAGACATGGAAGCAACTAAAATGTCCATCAAAAGATGATTGGATAAAAAAAGATGTGACACACACACACACATACACACACACACACACACACACACACACACACAGTGGAATACTACTCAGCCATAAAAAAGAATAAAATAATGCCATTTACAGCAACATGGACAGACCTAGAGATTGTCATACTAAATGAAGCAATCAGATAGGGAAAGAGGGAAATATCGTATGATTTCACTTCTATGTGAAATCTAAAAAATGATATAAATGAACTTATTTACAAAATAAAAACAGACTCACAGAGATAGAAAACAAATTTATGGTCACCAAAGGGGAAGGGTGGGGTAGGGATAAATTAGGAATTTGGGATTAGCAGATACAAATTACTGTATATAAAATAAAAAACCAGCAAGGTCCTACTGTATAGCACTGGCAACTATATTCAATATCTTGTAATAACCTATAATGAAAAAAATATGAAAAGGAATATATATATATATATGTGTATATACATATATTTATCTATAACTGAATTACTATTGTGCACCAGAAACTAACACATTATAAATCAACTATACTGAAATAAAAAAGCACATTCTTTATATGCAATCTAACATTATGTTGCCCAGTTCTATATCTTTTGAAGGTAATCATGAGGCACACTGTAATATGTTTTTGCTTAATTTTTCCCCAAAAACAAAATCCCAGAGTTGGAAGGTCCATAAAAGAAGTGGTGAACTAATTTGGAGATGGAATACAATGTTATTTTTTTTAAGTCTGAATATAATCTAGGTTTAGTAAACATAACCACCTTGGAAGAATATGGATATATTTGGAAAATCCACATGTCCTCTTGAAAAGCAGTGTGCTATGGTAATCACAGAAGGACAGTTGTTCAATACATCTTTTACAAATTATATTTCCTATATCTAAGAAGAACAAGTGCTTTCATCAAAGTTTCAGAAATAAACATTCTTATGGAAAAGCTTGTGGAACATATCTTGACTTAAAACAATTCATACAAGCTCTTACAAAGTTTAATGAGCTTTTAAATAATATGCCTTGAAGTTTTTTGAAGAACTGTTTACTGATCATGAATTACTCACAAATTATTTAAAATTCACTGCAGTATCTCATTCAATCATACAGAACATAAGTGGAAACATAAATTATCTTCTTTGTATAAAAATGTGATTTCAGTTACAGGCAAAATGAGAAGAAATCTAACCCAAATGAGAGAAAGTCAAACACTAAGGACTTTGTTTTACTGCTCTGGAGAACAATCATGCTGTCTTATTATTATTATATTTCATCATTTTTCATTTAAAATGTGTTATTTTTTCCTACTTAATTCCTAGACTGGCATTTGTAAACATTGTCTTTCACAATAGTGTTGCTTTTCTAAGCTTTTACTTTCTAACTAGTGTACAACGTTTCCAGTATTTCTTCTCTTACATGCCAAAAAGTCAAAATTAATTTCCCTGGATCCAAACTCCTACAGGCCCTAGACTATAAGAAATGGCCAGGGTTTACCAAATAAAACAATCTACCCTCATCAAGTAAGATGAATGGATAAAGCGCAATTCCCTTGGAAAATAAAATCGTATCATATAATAAATACAATCGGGCTAAATGCATAAATTACATTAGGATACGTGCAAGGGAAGGAATTCAGGATAGAAAGTTATTATCATAAACAGACACATAAAAGTGAATAAAACTAAGGGAAAGGAGGTAAGGGATTATATGGTTACAATACATTGATAAGTAATAGATGAAAGTTAATGGATATCGTACTTGCTGTGTCCTTTCTGTGAGGAAGATAAAAATTATCTGACACATGGAGATGAGGTGAGGGAAACTTTAGATCAGTTGAACAACAAAAATAACTTTGATATTTTGGAAAAGTGGCAGTAGGCGATCAGAGAAGTTCCTGTTTAAGCATCTAAAAAGGAAAGCAAGTCACTGTTGAGGGTACGGATGAGTCTGAAGGCTACAGACATATGTGTAAAGTCAGAAAATGTTGGCATTTCCTCCACATGTTGGTTGGTAGCCTTAAAAAGGATCAGAGAAAACACATGATCTGAATAATCCAAATAGAACAATATGCTTCAGAGGGTACGACAGCAGTGTGACACCGGGGTTTTGATTAATTATGAAAGAACAGAACCATTTCACGAGAGGAAATTAACAATAATCTAGTGCTTTCTAGATGCCAGGAACAGTATTTGCATGTTAAATACAAGATCTAACTCACATTTTTTCAACATAATGTTCTTTTTTTTTTCCTTCCAACTACCTCACATAAAGAAACATAACTTCAGAAAAGTTAATTAAGTTTCTTGGTCAAGATTAATAAACAAGAGACATGGAATCATTTCCAAATCCTTGAACTCAACAAAACAATTTTCCAAGCGAAACAGCCTCCTCAGGAGAAAAAATAAAAAATTAACGTGGGCTCCAAAACTGAAATGTAGAATGATTCAGAAAGTGAAAGGGTTAGAGGAACAACTTAGTATTTCAAGATGATGACAAGTTCTTGGCATCTTTGTGGGTGTGAGTTGCACTGTGAAATGATTGTGATATTTGTTGGAGTTGAAGGAGTCAAAGAATTTAAAGTAAGATCTTAAAATAGTGGTAATAAGATTTGCAACAGAAAGATTATAAGCGAGGTCCTGGATCCATCAATTAATAATGAGGGACCAAAAAGACAGTAAATGAAAACACTAAAACAGTAGCAAGTCTAATGTGAGGTGGCATGGAGCTCAAAGAAAGGGATTTTGAGAGAGATGGATAAAGCGATAGTCTGATAAACCCAATTATTGGCTCAGAAGAAGGAATCCTGCCCTCGTGGTGCACAGTACATGGTAGAAGTGGCACCTTTGCTCTGTCCAGCTGAGGAAGAGGAAACCAGAGAATCACCTTTATTTCACAGGATCAAAGAGAAAAACCAAAACCAAAACAGCAACAACAAAAAACGAGTTCTGTGGTAGACAACAGAATGGCTGTAGCAGTATTTCCATCTACGGTTAGAAGTCCTTGGGTTTTGGTTACAAAAACAAACTGCTACCAAGTGAGATTTAAAAGCTACCTCCTTTCAAAGCAACAAGGTCCTACTGTTTAGCACAGGGAAATATATTCAGTAGCTCATAATAACCTATACTGAAAAAATAATATGAAAAAGATTATACATATATGTGTATAACTGAATCACTACGCTGTACATCAGAAACAAATACAACATTGCAAATCAACCATACAAACAAATACAACATTGCAAATCAACCATACTTCGATTTAAAAAAAAAAGCTACCTCCTTTCAGTTAGTTAACACTAGTCATCTTCCATCTTTCTGCCCTTGGTCCTCTTATGTATGCTTGGTGGAGCTGTAGGTTCACTCATTAACAATATTTTAAAGCCTAAAAGAAACTCTTGAAAACTCAAGATTATAGGGTTAAATTTATATACGCTATCAAACTTCTGTGAGGGGTAAAATATTTCACTTGAAAATAAGTGAATTTTCTATAAGCAAGTGTGAAAAAAAACGGTATTTTGAAATTAACATTTTAGATTTTTATCAGAATTGTACTGGCTTTTGAAAAGATTTACATGACAATTGTTGTTATACTTCATTTTATAAATTCTGCTCCCCACCTACACACACACACACACCCCTCCCTCTGCATTATCATCTCTTCATGAAGTAATTGAATTTAATCAGGTATTGTGTCCTAGGCTCAGAAATAATAAGCGGTTATAGAATTTTGTAGAACTGATCACATGAATTCAGAAAGCTAAAAGTGATGTTTGCTCTGTAGTTCCCACCATATCAAATGAAATTCTTCATTATACAAGTATAATGCCTATTAACAGTTAACAGACACTTTTTTTCAGGGGAAACATATTAGGATTTCTATCCTGAAGGAGGAGTTGCTTCCAAAGAAGTAGGCGTGGTGGAATTAGAGAAGCTTAAGTTCTTGGAATTCTGCACCGGAAGTGAAATCTCCGTCCTTAAACACTGCATGATGGGCTCATCTGCCATGATGCGTGCTCTTTGCATTCTATTAGAAAACAGAATAAACTCTGTGAAAAGTGCTCCCTAAAAGATCTAATCTCATGTATATCCAGTATACCAAGTATAGCTATAAAGTCAGTCTGCCATCGATAGGGAGGCAGACACTGCTAGAATCAAATCTAACATACAAGTGACAGAAAATAAATTAATTTCTTTCCAAACTTACGCAATTGGTATCTCATTAAAATGTTCATCTTAATTTATTGTCTCATATTGTTTTAAAAGTTACTCTTTAGCTTGATGAAGAATTCCACTGAATCGAGACACAATTTGGTATCAAAATGTATTAATTATTTGCAAACATTTGTCTTGAGCCAGGAAATGTTCATCTGTCTCAGGCCATTTATAAAACTGCTCCTGAACCGAGACAGCGGGGGGTTGATAGAGATATCAGATGAGCCTGGTCATAATGAAGTAAATTGTGAAAAATGGAATTTTTGATCACTGTAATCAACTCAGCATATTAAAGAAATCAAGTATGAACAGTTCTACCGAAAGGGATGTTTATAATACTTTAGCAATTCTTGCACTGGGATTCTATAGCCAGCATCTGAAACTGAAATACCATTAAGTATCAAAGGCAAAATAGAGTAACAAAATTATTTATAGATTAAAGGTAAAATGTTTGGTAAATTCAACTTTCTAGATTTTCATTTTCCAGTTTTTTCACTAAATAAAAGTTGAAGCCATATGTTTAAAAATGTCACTGTGCCTAAAAAATAAGTTTGTGGCTTTTCCCCATAAACACATTTCAAAGTCCCAAGTTGGAGTAATTAGAGAGCTTTTGCATAGAATTTTATAAATTGTCACACCTGTTTAGTTAAACAAGGAACTGAGACATGCAGACTTCACCAGAATTCTAGAACTTATTAAAAAAGACACTGTAGCAGCAGAAATTATTTAACAGAGGAAAAACCTCAGTAATTTTCAGGCAGTCATCAAGTGACTTTTAAATCACTGAAACTGACAAATCAGATGTGGAAAGTTATCACAATTATATAGGCAGTGTAATTGCAACGCATAGAACATCTGTCACTAATGATAGCCAATTCAGCACTCTACAAGGGGGAGGCACTGGTGTGTTTAATATTACAAGGCTTAAAGTAGTTATTATACTTTCTCACCTGAAAAACAATGTAATCATGCAATTTTCATAGCTGGTATATAAATTGAACACATTCTGAATCCAAAATAAGCCAATATTCATATTACATATGTGGCCATTTGTAGCAAGACTATACCTTTCATTTTTAAGAGACGGGGCACAAGGTAACATAAATATTAATTATATGTCTATATATATAACAGCAAATGGCTAGAAAAATATAAAAATAATTATACTTATCACCAAGCATATTAAAATACTTAAAAATAAATTTAACAAAATTATTTTTAATGGGCAAGTCCCTTCCCCTGAAAGCTAGAGAATATTGCCAAGAGAGATTGTCAAGACCCTAAATAATTAGACCCATGTATCATGCTCATAGATTAGAAAATCGAATATTGCTAAGTGGTTATCCTCCTCAAATTGAACGGTACGTTCAAACCAGTCCAAATTAAGATGCTAGCAGAAATTTTTAGGTACATTTGCAAATTGATTCTAAGATTTGTATGGAAATGCAAAGTATCTAGGTTAGCCAAAATTATCTTGATAAAGAAAAAAGAAGTTTAAAAAACTCATACTGCATAACCTCAGGTTTCATTATACATCTATACTAATCAAGAGAGGGTGTTATTGGCTAAAGGGAGAATCAATAGATCGATGGAGCAGAATGGAGAATATAGAAACAGACACATGTGTATGTTTAATTGATTTTTGACAAAGATGCCAAGCAAATTCATGGGTAAGGAGAGTTTTCCACAATTCTGCTGAACAACTGGATCTTTTTTATGTGAAAAAGAAAAAGAACATTGATTCCTACATTATACGAATCACAAAACTTAACTTTGAATGTATCATCAACCTAAAGTGTAAATCTTTGAGATGAATATATCGGAAAGTATCTTTATGTATTTGAGATATGCTAAAGTTACCTAAAGAAACACAATACCCACCAAAACATAGAAGGGAAAAAAATGATAAATTGGACTTCATCAACATATAAAACATCTGCTCATCAAAATACATGGATTAAAAGATGAAAAAGACAAGTGACAGAGGTAAAGAAGCATTTGTAATACACGTATACCACTAATTACTTCTATCTAGGATAGATAACGGTTTTCTACAGATCAACAGATAACTTAAAGAAGACAAAGTGAGTAAGCGTGTTTCTCAATGTCTCTAGATGCGATGAGCCTACACAAATTGCGCTGACACTGTGCCACTGCTATTTAGTTAGCTTGTCACCAGAGACACAGCAGGACATTGGCTTGAGATCAGTATCACTAGAGGAAAATCGTCCAAGTTTTGATTCTATTTCCACCACTTCCTCAAAAAGTGAAAACAGAGATGAGATTAACTATTTCATGGGCTTGTTTTCTTATAAAAGGAAAAACACATAGTAAATAGTACTTAATAAGCATTCTATTTGCTGAATAATAACAAGAGGCACTGAAATTAGCATGACAACATACACGTTTCATAACTTTAGGTAAATTAAATGCCTTGTTGGACATTCAAGCCTTTTCATTTGTAATCAGTTTATGCTCTCATTCACCAACACGAGAAATTAAAACCTTTGTGATCATCCTGAGATCTCATAATTATCAATGATTACCACTTACTAAATGAATAATATATACCAGATATTAGTAGACTCACAACTTGTCTTGAGACAGTTTGAAGTGGGATCCGCAGCACTTGGATGCACTGTTTTGCCAATCAGTCAAGAAGGATATACCACGAATGGAAGGGCACAAAAAAATCCCAGAAGACACAAAGGAAGCTTCAGTCCTTTATTGGGATGGAGAAGGGTAGCGAAGGAAATCATCAATGTCAATGACTGGATAGAGAACCCTTGCTGTTTAGTGCTGTGTAACTGTGGGTTACGAAGTGCTTAGACTACAGGTCACCATCAGTGCTGGTAATGATCACAGTGACTGGAGAATCAGGAAGAAAAATACCATAAAATAAAATAAGGTTTGACAATTGTAAAAATAGTAACAATCCAGAGTAAAGGACATCGGCTCCTTCCTGGTCAAAAGCTAAAAAAAATCATGTAAATCATTCAGTGTAAATATTTGCCATAATTTTAACTCCAGATTGTATGAATGCTATGCCGTAGAGTTGATTGCACCTGTAGAGTGCCTGTTGGCCCGTGTAACATGATTCACTATCCACAATACTCACAAATTACACTTACAGGACTAGTTCAATTCTCTACCTGGCAGGGGGTTAAAGGTAGGGTAGAATTGACTGAGATTAGTTTTCCAACTTCTATCAGAACTGAGTTTCAAAACAGGATTAAAGTTCAGTTATTAAGAATGAAGAAAGTTAAGTCTGATTTAACTCCTGCTAGCTTTCCCCATTAACAAAATACTATTCTTCACAAATTCTACCCACTGGTAGGGATTTTGAAGATGGAGTAATTTACTCTATCTTGAGAAATATTCTGCCTACCTTCTGCTTTAAACTGCTAATTAAATGTCATAGTATTCTTCATTAATCAGATTAGACCTCTTGTTACTTGTTGGAATGACACCTGAGGTTATTACAACCTGAAAAATGATTATTTCTCCAATGCCATGGATGGTTTCCAAAAATCATTCAACTTTGTTACAAAGATTACAGTGTGCCTTGCAAATAAGCCTTCTTGACTCTTGAAACTAAAATTACTTTTTGTAGCTGTAAGTAAGTACTAAGCTGAGACTGAGAGTTTGTTTTCTGACAATCACTTATTCCTATATCAAAATCATATTTGAAAAGTTTTGAAAATAAGTCCAGAACTGACCATATGTAGCATGAAAATTTTACTGGTTCCTTAAATTGCTCAGAAATACATTAAAATTTTATGGAATAAACCTTATGAAGTTATAAAGTTAGAGAAAATCACTTTATAATGGATACATAAATCTTATATAACATTTTCAAGTTAGGAATTACTCAGAAGAATACATTTTTATACTGCTTTAGATTAGACCTTTACTTCTTAATTTTGCTTTTATAAGGTCTGTGGTTTCTGTTTGACCTCATAACTAATTATTCTTATTCATACTTTATCACAATATTTGAGGTGCCCTAAAAACAGGAATATATTTTTTCTCAAGTCTCACTAGTTTTAAAATAGGATTGGTGTATTCCACACCTTATTTCGCCGCAGTCTTGATTTAAATTTGCATTCGCTGCGGGTTGTTAAACTGCTTCTAGCATGATAGCTATAACTTCCCAAAAGACATGAGTTCCAAAATTCTCAGTTTGAAGTGAAATTCAAGAGCAATGGAAATTTGACATAAAGGCTAATTTATGTAATAATAACTAATTGATAGGACACTGGAGATATAAAGTTTCTGACTTTTAATATGAGTCTTTGGAACACCAAACTCTCAACTTATTTCTGAATTCTGTTTCATATATCAGATCGTATACATTAATATGTACAGATCATCACAGTGGTCAAAAAGATTATACATTTATTAGTTCCTTAAAGTTTTTGAAGAAACTAATTAGGAAATACATCTCAGATCACTGGATAGATAGATGGATAGATGCATACGTACACAGATGGCTGGTACATGCACACACATATGCATGCATGCATACATACTTTGTAAGTTTCAAAAATGTGATGCTTCCTGTACATTTTTGGCTAAGGCTTTAAGTCAAAGAATGATACCGTGCGTACCAAAAAATATTCCAATCTATTACAGTAACTAGACCTTTAAATAGAGTCATCATCCTGTTTTGTCCACATGAAGTGAAAGTTTAACACATGAAGTGAAAGACGCAATATTGCTGAGACAGAAGTTCTCCCCAATTATCAAGTTACCATTTGTCCTGCATTTTCTAACCAAGTACTGTTATTCACAGTAGCATGAAAGTAAACACGTGGGTTTGACAGCTCTCTGTTTTGCACTTTAGGTTCTGCCATGGTCTTTTTTAGGACATAGCAGTATTATTTTATCTTAACATGAGGACAAATTGGAAAGTTTACCAGTGATAACCTACCTCTTTTCTCAGTCCTTTTCAGATGCAAAGTGTATTACATCTCTCATTTAAGGGCAGTTTGTGGATTTTGAAAACCTAGCTGCCACAAACAGCTGCCTCCTTCTTATCTCAGCAGGAGAAGGATCTGAAAACTGTTGATGGGAAGTAAGCTGGTTCAGTGGGACGACAGGAAATTACGGATTTTATCCAGTTTTTATATGAGACACAAACTGAGGCCAAATACTCCTGTCATAGAGTTTGTAGAGAGTTTATATATTCTTGCTACAGAATTGGTCATTTGTTGTATGATATAAATCAGGGGTTGGTAAATTCTAAATTGGGAGCCAAATATGACTTTCCACTGATTTTTACATATAAATTTTTATTGGAACATAACAAAATTCATGTATTTTCATACTGTCTACAGATGCTTTCACACTACAATAGCAGAGTTGAGTCATTGTGATAGAGAACATATGGCTCTGATCCTTTACAGAAAAAAAGTTTGCAAGCCCTTGGTATAAATATATAACCCTTCACATTTTATTCTGTACTGATATTTATTTCTTATTTTACAATAAATACTTAAAATGCAATAATATCCAAAGTAATTTACACTTTTAAATTTAAAAAGTATGTTTCAAACTTATGTTTCCCTAGAAAGTCAGGCATGAATATGGAATTTGCCCCTAGACTATGTCACTTTAATGATTCACCACTGAGTGTAGTGACATCACTGACGATATGAAATCAGAAGACACATGTTAGTTAAAGAACCATCAGCATCTATTTTAAAAGGATCTGGAGAAAACTAAAATCTGAAAAAAAAATGTACCCCAGTGTTTACAGCAGCACTATTTACAATAGCCAAGCCATGGAAACAACCTAAATATCAATCAACAGATTACTGGATAAAGAATATGTGAGATACACACACACACACACACACACACACACACACACAATGGAATATTACTCAACCATAAAAAAGAATGAAATAATGCCTTTTGCCATTTGTAGCAACATGGATGGAAATACAGGTTATCATATTGACTGAAGTAAGTTAGACAGAGAAAGACAAATATCATATGGTATCACTTATATGTGGAATCTAAAAATAATGGTACAAATTCTATTTACAAACCAAAAACAGACTGATGCACATAGAAAACAAATTATGGTTACCAAAGGGGAAAGGGCAGGGATGGATAAACTAGAGGTTGGGGATGAACAGACACATATTACTATATATAAAATAGATAAACAACAAGGACCTACTGTATAGCACAGGGAACTATATTCAATTTCTTATAATAACATATAATGAATAAGAATCTGAAAAGAAAAATATATATGTATGTATATGTATAGTTGAATCACTTTGCCGTATACCTGAAACTAACATTTTAAATCAACTACACTTCACACATAATTTTTAAAAATTAAAAAATTAATTTTTCCCATTTCTTGGGAAAAATTTTCAAGGAAAAAAAGTTAGTAATTGTTTTAGAAGACTCCCTGCTTCTGAAGATTTAGGTGTAGATGCAGAAGGTATCTTTACATTTCACTCTGTGAAGTGTGTATTTTCCTTTAGATCAAATAACTATCCCAAAATTATTTCACACATATTCTCTTGAGATTTTCTCCACACATAAAACAAAGTAAAATGATTATAAATGTGTAGGCTCAATTAGTAGAATAAATTCACAGAAAGTTAAAAGATTCCAGGTTAATAATTGTAAAATCAGAGGCTTCAAAAAGAAAATCCCTTCATTTGAATAATAGGCTTGATTTTTCCAACCAACTCATTGAATTAAAAATAGAACTTTACAAGTTTATTCTGTTGAAGGCAATACATCTGACATTAAATATTAAAATGCTATTGAAAAGTCAATAAAAATGTTCAAAGATAAAGTTATTTGAGTTCTTGTTCTAAAATTATAAATATTGTTAAGTTTATCATGATACAGACATTGTTTGATCAAGTTGAGAAAAGGATGGAAAAATATACTTGGAATTTATTGTGGTTCATACAAATTCATATTTTAAAAGCAAACTAATTATGTTTACACAATTGGAATAGAATCTATAGTTGCAAACTTTACAAATTTGAAATATTTGTAGGACAATAAATACATTTTTTTTATGATAGAGCTGATATGAAAAAATAAAAAGTGTCACATAGCAGAATGTGCTTTCTCTCACTGCTGTCTATTAACATTTGAGTTTTAGAAACGTTTAAACTTGTGAAGAATGACTGAAAATAAATCCAAGTGTCTCTGGGAGGTCTTGGTATTTTGGTGAGAGAACCCTGTAAAATTGGGTTGCATCTTGTTCAATATCAGCCATAAGCACTTAATTTAAAAAAAATAATAAATTAAGCACAAAAACAGTTTTTGAAAGTAAGAGTTGTATTCATTTAAAAAAGGACATTAAAACTTATTCTTGCACAATACAATGAAGACACAACAAATTCAATAAATGTAAACGTTCTCAAGATAAATGTTATAAACTGTGTTTTGGAAAGCTGGACTTGTGAGAAGCAACATTTGAGGAGGATCTTGTATTTCATAGACAATTTTATGTGCTAGAATGTAATGGAAATCAATTGAGAAGACTTACAGCTTGGCAGTACCCAAGTTTCTCCCAACATTCAAAGAAATCATATGTGGAGATAATTTGTTTCATGAAGATTCTCTTTGAAAATTTTGGTCAAAAAGTAATTCTGAACAGAATAAAACTGTAACCCCTATGGAAATATTCTATCAATTTAAAATCAATTTATTTTATACAAAAATAGAATGAAAAACACTTTCCATTTAGCAGACTTCCCTTAAAGATTAACAGGAACCTCAACATGTGTTCAGTGAAAACATCCTCAATTAAGAGCAGAGAAAAGTCAATCGATGGCATTAATGACTTCACACTTATTAATCATAAATCAACTTTGAAGAGGGTATAGCTTTATGAAAATTAAAATAATAAGACAAATACTAGCAACTTAGTATTAGAGATAAATTTGGCTAAACATAGTTTCTGCTTGTATTATTTTACAATGTCTAAATAATCAATATAGATTATGTTTTAAAATGTCCTTTTGATTTGCAAGTTACAAATACTTTCCTTGGGAAGAATTTTATGTCAAAAAGTAATTTTTGGATAGGACTACTTCATATGTCTGCTTACTTAATGAAACTAACTTGCTGGTAAATAAATGAATATTTCAAATATTATGTATTTACAACTGCTTTTAGATTCCTCTTTTGCTCAAAAAATGCCACAGTTTGGTAGATATATTATATGGTCTTCGTACATCTGCAGCCTATGATAAGCTATTACAAAACATCTTGTGATGCATAGCCTATCTCAAGGAGAGAGATGACCTGATGGGAAAAAAAAAAAAATAAAAGAAGACCCGAAAACATTTTTTTGAAAACAGTTGTTGGAGTTCTTACTGCCTGTGTTGCTACCAGCCCCTCCCACTGTTGGCAGTGGCTGATATGTTCTACCAACATGTCAAATCTCCCTCCGCTAGGTTAGGTGGAAGGATCTGCAAGGAAACACCATTCTCTGCAGTTTAGGAGTCATGTATCTTTGTTTCACTCCCACAAAATGAATCTTTAGGTGTCTAATTGTGGCTGGTGACACCACTGCCCAAAGACGTCATGGAGCGGGACACACACACTGATGATGAGCTATATATTCTAGGAAACAGGGAGCTGTAGAAGAGCTCAAAAATGAGATGTGGATGGTTAACACATTTTCATCGTTTAAATATTTAATCTATGAGATAGTATTGGTTTAAACAATGATTTTACTTCACATCTTTCAATTCACTTGAGGAGGAATGAAACATTTTTGCTCTTCTGAAAAGAGGATTTGTCTGTAATGACATGTTACCTAAGGAAATATGTTACATATAATTGAAATATGTTACTTATAATGAAATTATGTGCAAAATATGCACTATTTCTAAACATATTTTAGTACCTAAGAATAAACTCTATTTTATCATGGTGAAAACTGGTCAACTGGTGTCCAAACGCTTCATATATTATGACATATTTAGCAGAATAAACATTTGTTAAGCAAATTGATTAATTAAACTTACCCCTAAAAACAGTCAAAATATAGAACCATTAAACTTGTATTTTTCAGGATAAATAAAATGTCCCAAGTTTAATTTGAAATAAATGACACCATTAAAATCATTTGTGTATGCATGTATATAAATTTATACGTGCACTTTTACCTGAAAAACAATTCCTCACATTCACAAATGAAACTATCTGCAGTGACAATGCTGCAGTTTCCATGGAAACAGACATGTGGTTGACATTGGGCAATTATTTCTGAGCAATTTATGACTATAAAAATAAAAGAAAATTAATTTTTCAATGAGATTAAAATATGTATATTCTATCTATATAGTTAGTTATGGTCATCAATTTCCCCCAAATTCTTTAATAACAAATAATACTAAATTTTTGAAAACTGAAATTCTAATTAAGAAATAGCACTTCATGATGATATATTTAAATTAAAATGAAAATTAATTCCAGTAAATTTGACATCAGCTTTTCCATCCTCTGTACACATAGTATAATAGTCACACATTTTTCTGATTGCTGATGTTTGAGCTTTAGTTAATTTTTATGATAATTTGAATATGTGAATCATGTTTTGAAAGTAGATAATATTAATATATGTAAGTACCAATTCTTCAACATACACCAGTAGCAGTGAAGTGGTAATTTAAAGTGACATAATCAAATATATATTGTATCTTAGTCCTACCACTGAGCCAAGGTAATGATTCAAACAAGGAAAATGTGAAAGTATTATACCGTCTGACCAGGAACCAGGACATAAAGTTTCAGTCAAGCAAGAAAAATAAGCTCCAGAGATCTGTTGTACAACATTGTACCTATTGTCAAAAATAATATATTTTACACTTAAAATTTTGCTTAAGAGGATGGATCTCATATTAAGTGTTCTTTCCACAGTGAAATCAAGTCAAATCAAATCTAATCAAATCTAATCAAATCTAATCTATCTAAAATTATTTGGAAAAAGAAAATTCCACACTTCTTTTCTGCTTTATCAACTTTTCCAAATCCCACTTGTATAAGCTTTCATGCTCTTACTTTATCAAAAGCCATAACCTTGCACAGCATATTTTCCTATGTAACTAATCATCTTATAATGTCCTATAGAGGGGAATGTGCCTAAAAAATACCAGGGCATGACAAGTGGACAGGTATCACTACAAAACAATTGCACAACAGAAACAGACTCACAGACACAGAGAACAAACTTATGGTTACCAGGGGATAAAGCGGATGGGAAGGGATAAATTGGGAATGTGAAAATTGCACCTCTTGGGAAGTGATGGAAATGTTAGCTATCTTGATTGGGGTGGTGGTTTCATGGGTGTGTACATCTATCAAAATTCATCAAAATGTACATCTGAAATATGTGTAGTTTATTGTACAGGAATCATACCACAATAAAGGTGTTAAAAAACAAATCCTCCCCTATAATTGACTCCTGCAGACTATGCACAGAGGCTAAAGTTGGCACTGACTCTTTAAGTAACAACTGAACAGTGTTGGTAATATCTCTTCACTCATTTAGAGCCAAGGAAAACCATTCAGTCATCTGCCTTGTTTTTTTAACTGACTTAACATTGCTCCCAGCATCCTTAATGCTGAGCAACTGTTCTCACTGAAAGACTATTGTCTTAAATAAGTTTATTTTCTCTGGATGTAGTTATTTGGCTGCTGCAATTAAACACAATTTAATTAAAAAGCAGTTGCACAAAATTTGGCATTCTAATAAAATTCTTAATTTGATTTGTGAGCAGTTTTTGCTCACAAATATAATTATATTATATAAATATAATTGACTGCCAAGATATTTCCATACAAAAAATTAAGGTAACAGTAGGATGTACAACTGGTCATGTTCAGTTTCAGTCCAAGTGAATGTGAGGGGCTAAATTGTGACAAATTCTTGGGTTGAAATCCTAACCCCAGGACCTCATAGTGTGACTGTACTTGAAGATGGGGTCTTATAATAGAGAAATAATAAAGGTTAAGTAAGGTTAAATGAGGTCACTAGCTTGGGTCTTAATCAAATATGATGATGTCCTTATAAGAGAAGGAGACAGACATATACAGAGGAAAGGGGTTATGAAGACAAAGGGGGAAGATGGGTGACTATGGACCGAGGAGAAAGGCCTCATAGAAACCAGTCCTCCTGACACCTTGACTGTGACCACTTAGCCTCTGGAGCTTTGAGAAAATAAATTTCTGTTGTGGAAGCCTCTCAAACCGGGGTTCTTTGTTATGACAACACTAGTATACTAACACGGAGAACCTTCTCAGTTTCTTCGGTAATTCTACACATTTCTGTATCTTCTGAGATTTAAAATTAAAGTCATTCATTGTTTATAACTAAAGTGGCATCATGGTATATGCTCAATGTTTTAAAAATAAATAATATCAGGTACTTCTATGGTGTTTAAAATTTAATTATTTTGTGTAAATATTATCTACTGCTCTGTTTCTTATATGTAAACAAAAAACACTGGGGAAAAAAACCCCCAAAACATTCCATGCAGTTAACAATAAAATCACTGAAATAATATTCCATGGTATGTGATTATATCTATGCCAGCTAATATAATGGTAGGGGGTAGAAATTTTCTGGACAGATATTCTTCAAAATTCTTTGCACGGGTTAAAAAAAAATGTGTGCTTTACAAGCTCTCAATTATAATTACTGTTTCATTCACCCTACAGCATAAATTTGAGTGCTTTAATTTTTCTGCAGACCTGTCTTAATTTTAATTGTCTGATATACTGTGTGTCGGGGTCATTTTCATCTTTTATCACCAATGCCGGCAGAGTCAAATGAGAATTCAATCCCAGTTATACAGACAGGATGTTCAGTGGATATTGCTGGGATTAATGTCTGAAATGGCCTCAGTACTTCCCTACTAGAGAGTCTAAAATTATTCTTGAATGATTGGCTGAGGTGAATTTTGCAGCCTACAGTGGTTTATAGAGGTCTTCTGTTACATTTTATCACACAGTCTCCTCAACTCTGGCTCCAATGAAGTCTTCCCAGGCACACTAGGAAAACGTTGTTGAAACGCCTAACGTCTGTCCAACAAAATTGGTTATACCCCTAAGCCTCGTCCACTCTAGTCCTATCAACTGCCCACCCTCCTTCCCCAGTCGTGACCAAAATGCACCACTACTTCGCTCTGTGTTTTTTCATCCTGCCGTTGACAGCCCATTGTTTGTTAACACGCCAGGTATTTCCCTTTGTTTGTTAATAATCTTTGTCTTGCCTTTGTAAGTTACTTCTGTAAGTTCCCACCCCAGGTCTCTGAACTGTCATTGAGAGAAACTCTTTCACATGTTCCCAAACGTTAAATGTTCCCTACATTTCTCAATGCTTCTTTTCACTTTCCTCTAATGACCCAAATTCCCTAGTAAACTTTCAAATAGAAATAGTCTATGTCTCTTAAATCCTCGCTTCAAACTCAGGCAACAGAGTTCACATTTGAGCTCAGGTTGCCCTTCCTCTGGCTTCAGCCACTCATCAAATATCTTCCTTTCACAACCTTTCCTAATCACTGCTTCTCATTTGGCTTATTATCACCAGTTAATAATTACATCATGCTCTTTCCCTCCTTGTTACTCTGATCTGTCATCACTTTAAAGGTGCCAAGCTAACACCCACGAACAGGATTTTTGGTACAGCTACCTCTTCTCTGATTCTCCCAAGTGACTTCAGTGCCCTCCCCCCAATAACATATTACCTTGTCTTCTTCAACTCAGATCCACATTTTATTTCTATTTATCACCCAGAACTGTTTGCTCCAAATACCTTGGGAATTTAATTTAATGAATAAAACATATTATTCTGATAATCTTAATTTTTTAAATGAGACATTAAGAGTGAATTGGGGGAAAGATGTGAAAATAGGTTAAAACTTATAATGTTTTTAAGAAAATATCTTTAAATAAGCAAAAATTTTATTTTAGAGAATGCCTGGCAGGATTTTTATATGCCTGGAATCCAAATTTAGCCCATTCTAAAATATCTACTCAATTTTTCAAAATGTATCCAGTTTTTTAGTAACAGTTGATGAATTGTCTGTTTTACTATTTTAATAGAATTATGTTATCTAAAAAGATCATCTTACCTGTAAATGGTGGGAGACAGATACATTCATATCCTTGTTTATTCCATTTTTCTTTTTTATTAATGCAATTGCCATTATTTTTGCATGGTTTATAAGAACATGCATCAAGTTCTTGGCAGTACTTTCCAGAAAATGGAGGCGGACAATGGCAGCTGTATGTCTTGCTCCAAACTTCAGTAAGACATTTACCACGTCCAGAGCAAAATTCTGAACTCGGATATTCCTGGCAGAACTGCTCTTTTACTGTCACGTTTAGTCGAAGTCCCAGCTGACAAAGGGCTGGACCACTTGCCATTACTGTGATAAAATAGTGTGTCCCAACACTCAGCCACCTAGGATTAACAGTGTGCATTCCGTTTAGTTTGCAACCAAAAAGTAACTGATCCTCAGCTGTGGTATTTTGCAGACAGTCAATGAATGATACTTCAGAAACATTCATCAGATTTATATCTGGATATCGAAGAGATGGTTCAGAAGAAATGACAAGGATGTCTCCTAATTGAATTTGCAAAGGGCAAATCTGGGGAACGACTTGATTGCCTGAAGTATTCATTTTAGAAGTTCCGTCTCCAAACCAGCAATCTCCATAGAAGTCCATGCAAATATTTCCTGTTAGTGTCCAATTCACCACATATGACGAGGGATGTGTATGCCATTCCTCCACTAGGCGCCGTTCACATGTGGTTTTTCCACTTATAAACGTGCTGTGAAGAACCACCATGCTCACAAGCATAATTAATTTGTGAGTCATTTTGGGAAATTGTACTTTGTGGTCTATCATGAAGGTGTCATAAAGAATTGCTGCAGAATGGGCTTGCCATATTGCTGGAAATTTCTGAGCAGAAATTTTGTTCAGGGATTCCTGGGACCTGGCTTTTTTTCCCCTTATTCCCAAAGTGCAAGTAGATGTGATGACTGGATTTTGATCGGTAGCATTCAGTTTATCCCTTTAAACAGAAAAAAAAAATACATTATTTCTGAAGTTTTTGCTGCCTTACTGAGCGATGTAGAAAATTCTTACCTGCTTCCTGCAAGGACTGTGTTAGCAGCAGCTAAGCACTTTTTTTGGGAAACAAGACCAGGAAACATGTGGTCAAGATATGTTGTATCTTGTCCTGTCCTATATAACCACCTGCTTCTGGAAACTTCTGGTATCATTACATAATTAACCCAGCAACTTACTGTGGTCTTTTATACCAAACTCCAACCTAACTGAAACACAGTAGTAATCAAGATCGTTCTTTTATCAATGGTTTTAATATTCCTCAAATGCAAGTATCCCTTTTGATTAGTTTTAGAAAATCTTTTAAAAACAACAACAAAAATAAAAAGGTTTCAAATGTAATGTTTATGCACTATTTTCATACAAACATAAAGCTTAAGTTGCTTTTTAGTGACAAATCATGTTCTTGTAATCCAGGAGGTGGGAGCTCCCACATATGTAAAATACTCTTGGAAGATTCTGCTATGCAAATGACTAAACTGAGCTTGAGTCTTCCCCCCAGTGTCTGTAGGGATGGCATGTGGGTTGTAGGCAAAGAGGGAAAAGGAAATATAAAATGGTATAATGAAAGGATGAGACATAGAAGTGGGAGTAACTTTCTCCTTCACAGCTCAACACTGATGTGGAAGGAGGGGTCATGGGTCACGGGTCACTTCTGTTAGAAAGCATCATTACGCTCAGAGGGCCAGAAAACAAATAGGGATTTTGACATTTAATATATTAACTCAATTTTAAAAAATGGAACACACATGGAGAGTTTTCTCTATAAATCAGTTTACTACTTAAGAAATAAACTGTAATCCTCACAGCAAAGCTCAAATTCTGAGAAATAAGTGGGATAATGTAAAAGCATGACCTCTGGATCTAAGGTATATTATTTGTTTATTCTGTGTTCCTAGACCTCATGAGTTTTCATTTCCTCCACTCTTATATAGATAAGACTGTATTAAAGAGACAAATTTAAATAAATATAGTAATATTTACTTCATAAAGTAGAATTAAAGATTGAATTAGACCGTGTAAATATATAAGTATTAGATGTAAATGTAGAATATATAAACATATGTCATTCAATAAATGGTATGTTTCATGACTGTCTGATTTCACTCAGTAATTAACATCCCTGTTTGTCAGTTTTCAAAATCCCAGTATTTTCTAGTATAACTTGATAATCAATTAAATATTGCTAAAATAAATAATTTTATGCCATTATGTTATGTTGTTAATTTGTGAGTTCATATCAAATATTTATGGTAAGTCTAATATCTTGATGTCTATTGTAAATCATGTAGAAATTAGAGTTATAAATTACTTCTTTACAGATTCATTTGTGGATATTATAAATCTATAAAACATATATTCATATAAGTAATATACCCATGCGACTTTAATATACATATGGAAAGTGCTGAAGTATAACTTTATTAGAACTAAAAGTTATGTGTAATCACATCCATTTAAAATATGTTAACTATAACTTCTGAATTTAAATTAATAATATTGCTAAAGTTAAAAGAATATACAAATGAACTTATCCCGCTCTATGTTCAAGGCAATATGCTAAGTACTAGGAATTCATCAATGACCAAGCAAAATTAGATATCAATGTAAAGAACTAAGAACTTAATTAAGGAGACAGATTATTAGGCAAATGACATCATCAAGCTTCTACCAAAAGAATGGTCTAGAACATTATGAGAACAAGTGGCAGAGGCATTTAGTAGAAACAAGGATAAGCTTGGACAATGAAGTGGAAGCATCCAGGAAAATTGCCGAGGGAGGAGAATTCCAGGAGCAAACATCCATCTAAAGATTTGAAGTGAGTGTGACACTGGATACCGTCCAAGAAGCTGGAGACGTTGAGCTTCTAAGTGTAGAGGGAAAAGAACTCATAATAAAATATAAGCTCTTGATTTAGACAGAGATTCTATCATGAAGGTGTGGGTGTTGTCAGTAAAGGAGCTCACATTTTATCTGAGGGCAATGGAGAGAATCTTGAAGATTTTATGTAACTTTTATTTTAATGACATCAATTTAATAGCAATGTGAGGCATGTACTGGTGGGTACAGCTGTAAATTTGTGGAGAAGGCAGCAGCATTAATCTAGTAAATCAGTAGTGATGGCCTGATTAATACAGTGGCAGTAGAAATGGAACAACACTGATGGGTCTCTTTACATACGTAACTGGTAGAATTACAAGGTCTTGGAGACTGCTGACCTGAAGAGAGAGAAGGAAACCCGGGAAGAACAGGAGCAGAGACAAGACAGTGAGGAAGAGGGGATGAGGAATCATTTATGCACGTACTAAATTTTAAGTATGCCTGAGTGACTTTCTTGCAGAAGTGTCCAGATACGGTATATACAGATATGAGCACAGGAGAGAATCTGGGCTGGGATTCTAAATCTTATATTTATCATATATTTTTCATTTTCAATATGTATGCAAACTTTTGGAAGGTGGTTTTAAGATGGGAAAGACTTGATCTTGTTTAAATCATGAGGATGGAATACCTACAGAGATAATAAAGCCAACTGGAAGAAGGTAAGTGGCAGAGAACACAATGCAAGAGGAAAGAAGAAAGATTGTTGTTGACGATTCAGGTTGTGACTTTGGTCACAACCAAAAAGGAAGTTGGGGGATTTATCTTGGGGGATCTAGTATTTTCTCTATGAAAAAAAGAGATGATTGGTGGAGACAGTGATTTTGGAGGAAAGAGGAGAATGAATGAGATTTGGAATAAACAGTGAAGAAAATGTGAGAGAGTATTAATTGAGAAAAAATACAGAAGAGTTACTGGGCAATACTGAAATATTCTTGTGGTGTAGATCACAAACTTACAGTAGTATCAACCTGCACAGGTGCATTATTTTCCCAGTAGCCTAGTTGAAAAAAAATATAATAAAAATTAAGTTGTAAATGGGTTTAAACAAACACAGTCACCAACAAATTACATTTGCATTGAAGCAGAATTAAGTCTGTGTGATATTTTTAGACTGGCTGCAGATGTGAGCTCACATTACTGCGTGGCTAATCTTGTGTTTCTTAGAATTCTCTGCATTCCTAATCATTGTGCATTTATACTTTCTAAGAGAAAATGACTTGATGCATTGCATTTCCATCTCAAGAAAAATAAATAAAATGACAAGCCAAAGGAAAAAAAAAATAGAAAAATCTCTATGAGGTCAATTTGCATCTATATATGCTGAACACAAAATGCTTTGGATTTTATTAGGATCATGATTAACATGAACATTACATATGGATGTATTTAAACCAGGAGCTGTGATTTGGACCCAAAGGGTAAGAATAAGGGTGTATGACTCGGTTTATCATTTATTAAGACAATCTTTAAATCCTGTGCAGTGCAGCAATCCAAGCGACATTCTGCTCACTTCTGAACGCATACGTATGTTCATATTATGTATAAGAGTTGAATTCGGGAATAATTTTCATTCTTTCTGATATTGCCATCATAAATTCTCGTGCTGAGAAATCCAGGGACTATATGCAGCCATTCACAGCCTTGTACATAACAACCACCTTAACATCACTTGGCAACAGGCTACCGGGATTCTGCTTCGCGGAAAACACTACTGAGTAATGTCAGATGATGCGCGCTATCTCGCTTTCCTTTTTTTCTTTTTATGGAGGTACTGGGGATTGAACCCGGGACCTCAGTCATTGTAAGCATGTGCATGTGCTACTGAGCCACACTCACCCTTGCCTCCAGCTCCCCTACTCCTTGCTTTTCTGGTCACTTCATTGTTAGATTACTCTAACGAATAAAGCCCAGTCTGGATTCAATAGTTATGAAACATAGATAATATTTCTCCAAATTGCAATACACAAATCATCTTAAATAACCTCCTTCTAAAAATAAGAAAGTTGATTCAAACAAATACATTTTATATAAACAAAAATGATTTAAATATAATGTGGTATTATAGTGTTCTGATTATAAGAGGCATTCAGTACAAAATAGCTGAGTGAGAATTAGAAGTAATGTATATGATTCATTTGCATTGTGCTTAATACATAATGTCTTGAACCACAGAAGCTTTTAGTGAGTTTGTAGTTGATTCTATACACCAGTGATCTTTTTTTATTTTTCACCCCGTTAAGAAGTATGGCCTCCATGACAAGTAGCTTTTTCTTTTTGTAAATGATATGCTATTCTTGACAAAACATATATGAAAATGAACATCAGAAATGTAGGTGGTAAATGAACAGATATAAACATTCTAATGTTCTGTGCCTCACCTTTGGAGAGTGCACATCTCATCCGGAATACCACAGATTGGATTCAAATTGGTGGGGGGGAAGTGTGTTTTGGAAATGGCAATGTAGCTACCAGCAGTATAGAGGATGAAAATCCTAGCAGGGAGTTCAGAAAAGGGCAAAAATGGTTAATTTGAAAATTAAGTCTGATATGGAAGCAGTGGGTAAGAGACAACCAGTATAGGAAGAAAATGATTCAAAGCTGGGTTACCGATAGGACATGAGGGTAAGTAAGCAAAGGGGCTTGGGTGAAAGATGACAAAGATAAATCCTGAGGAACAACAATGTTCAAGAGTTAGGTGAAAGGAGATATTTCCAAAAGCTGCACTTCTCTAAGGAAAGCATTTCCAAACTTTTACAGAGTTAATACTCATATACATTATGAAGTGAGTTTACTAAATTTGATGATTACGGTTCAGTTTAACTGATGTAACAAGAACTGGGAAAAAATAAAAGACTGAGATGGTGGGTTTATAACAGTTAAGAGAGAAAAATTCTATGTAGAAAACTCTTTGAAAAACAAATTGTCTATGAACAAAGGAGAGTGAATAAAAAAGTCACCAAAGTGGAATTAAAATCTCATTTGAGAAATGAGGCAATTTCAATGAGGAAAAGCTACATTTAAGGAAATCATGTAAATTATACTTGCCATAATCTAGTTAGTGTGCAAAATCTGGATCCAAGATGGTAATGGGATTGGAAAGAAAAATCAATCTGTTTTAATTCTAATGAAGAATTCATGGCCCTTAGTAACTAACTGAATATAGAGCATAAAGGGGTCACCATTCTAAGGACTGTCATTTTATATGCTATTATGGATTTTATATGAACTTTTCTATGTCTTGTGGTTGGTTAAACTATATCAAATGATTTCATTTCATACACGGCTTTGTGAAAAAGTATAGGTTATTGTTGACACATTAGCATACATCCTAAAGAGTTACAAATTATTTCATAATGCTCTAATCTTCATTTTAAAACATTACCTCAGGAAGAGTGACACTTTCTGAAGGTTGAAATATTAATGTTAAACAGAAAATGATAATAACACCATGCCTTTAACCAATGTGATTATTTTCTTTTAGGAAACAGAAAATACTTTGTAAAATTAAAAATTGGATAAATTGTGCCATATTTTAGACTTCTCCCTGTATTTAACTAAAAATATTAGCTAATTTTTCAATCTCTATTTTTAATTAAGTGAAACTTCCTTTCCATTGTGTATACATTTTAGTTTCCATAAAAATTAAAAGTAGTAACATTTTATTGTAATTTGCAGAGCTAAAATATATGATAAACCAGAGGATATATGTAACTTATAGCCAAAAATGTTTCAATTCTTGCTTTGAAAAATCTCTTCCTTGACAATGTTAAATGCCATAGAAGTCTAAGACTTTTGTATACCTTTTACTCTCTGCTAGAGATATAATTATCCCTTATTGAAGTCATAAATAAATGCTTTTTAAGTCCAGTGAAATCTGCTGGGAGCCCACATTCTTTGAGCATCTGAATATCTAGACAAATAAGGAAATAGGGACCATAGTGAACGAAGTCACCGGCCTGGACAGGACCAAAGGTGGCCCTTCCATGAGTCATTTTCAAGTAGAAAATGTAAAATCAAGAAGATCCTGTTTGTAATAGTCTTACCTTGCATGTTAAAATAAAACTTATAAATTACAGTTTGAAAGCCAAAACTACAGAATTTGGGATGCTCATTCAAACAGAAAAAGTGGTTCTATTTGCAATGTAATTTATGTAAAAAGAAAACAAAAATTCTGTCGTAGAGACAAACTCAAGATGACTCCTACTTCTTAAAGGTTTTAAGGAAATTAAAGAGAGGGTAAACTCTAGTCAAGAAAGAGGAAAAGCAGAAGCCACAGCAAAGCTGCTGGAATAAAAGAAAATGATCTGAAAAGACATTATGGAAGTTTAAAAGAAGGAATTAAAACATAAGAACACAGCAAAAAAAGGATAAAATGATACAGACAGTAACGTAACTAAAAGAAAGTGCCATCTATTAAAGTAACAAAAGTGTAGAATAGATTATTTTTGGACAGCCTCAAATTTTATGTTTACTAAATTTAAAAACTGAATAATTTAAATTATTAAAATGGTATTTCATGGGGGACTTCATGAAGCAAAAGCAGCCCTCTATTCTCAGAATCATTACTTGTCTGTCCAACTCCCCATCCACTGTACATTTAACTCTTTAATCATGTTTTTTTTTTCAAAAAACCTGCTTGTATGTTGCCAAATTATTTACATATAAGTGTTAAATTATTAAATAGAGGTTTTTTTTAAATATTAGAAGAGTTTTAGATTTACAGAATTAGAGGAAGGGTGCAGTGTTCTTATACACATCACAGCATCCAGTTTCCCTTAGTATCTTATTAGTTAATTAGCTAACTTTAGTTAGTAAGTCCATACTCTACCCAGACATAATTTTTCTTTTCTATGATCCTATTCAGGCTCCCATGTTATATACAGTGGTGGCATTTCTTTAGGCTCTGATTTGTGGTGGCTTCTCAGACTTGCTTTGTTTCTGATGACCTTGGCATTTTTCAGGAGAACTAGTTGAGTATTTTTTGTTAATGCCCCTCAGTTGAGATTTGCCTGATGTTTAGAAATAAACGTCATTTTAGACTGGAGTGACACGTTTCGGGAGGAAGGCCACCAATGTCAAGTGTCGCCTGCGTCACCTCATATTGAAGGTATGTAGTATCACAATGATTAATCACTGTTCAGGCTAGTCTTGGCCACATGGCTTGAGGTAGTGTTTGTCAGATTCTCCACTTAAAGTTGTTAATTTTGGAATTAGGTTAATACCAGCCACAGAAAGAGCTTTGGCTTCTATAATCTGGAAGAGATTTTGTAGAATTGGCATCATTTCCTTCTTGAAGAGTTGGTAGAATTCACCAGTGAAACCATCTGGGCCTGGTGATTTCTTTTGTGAAAAGGCTTTAATTATCCAATCAATTTAATAGACATAATCCTATTCAGATTATTTCCATCTTCTTATATGAGTTTTGAGGGTTTATATCTTTCAGAGAATTGGTTAATTTCATCTAACTTATCAAATATTGAGTCATAAATTTGTTTTTAGTGTCCCTTTATTAACCTTTTAATGTTCATAAGAACAATAATGTTGACCCTTAATTCATTTAAAATTGTCAGTTTGTTTCTTTTTTCTCTGCCTGCGTGATAAAAAAATTTTATCAGTTTTTACTGGCTTTTCAAAGAAGAAGCTTTTGCTTTTGCTGATTTTCTCTGTTTTCAATTTTATTCATGTCTGCTCTAGTTTTTCTTTTCTCTTGCTGCTTTAGGCTGAAATTTCTTTTCTTCTGTGCACTGTTTTCACTGCATCCCACAAAGTTTGATAAGTTCTATTTTAATTTTCATTTAGTTCAGAATAATTTGTTTAGTTTTCCTTGAGACTTCTTTGATAAAAAGTGAATTGATAAAGTCTAAATACGTGGACACTTCGGCTATCTTTGTGATCTTGGATCCAAGTTCTATTCTATTGAAATTTGAGAACATACTTTGTATGATTTCATTTTTAAAAATTTGTTCAAGTGTGTTTAGGGCCTAGAATGTAGTCCATTTTATTAAATGTTCCATGTGCACTCAAAACGAACGTGTCTTCTCTTGTTCAATGGGGATATTCTGTCAATGCCAATTAGATCAAGCTTATGGATACTGCTACAGTGGTCAATAGTACTGTTCTTAGGTTTCTGTCTGCTTGACTGTTCAGTTACTGATAGGGTATTGGATATCTCCAACTGTAATACTGAATTTACACTTTCTCCTTTCAATTTTATCAGTTACCGCCTAAAACATTATAATACACTGTTATCAGTTACATCCATCAAGGATTATTTCACCTTCTGGAAGAGTTGGCTCCTTTGCTACCTAGTGCCCTTTTGTTATTATCTAATATGTTAATTTATGATAATTTTATTTGTTCAAAAAACTGCTTTATCTGTAATTAATATAGGTGCTGAGCTTTCTTTTGACTAGTGATAGTGTGATAGATCTTTTCGCATCTCTTTATTTTATATTTACTAAAGTGGGTTTCTTGTAAATAAAATATAAAAGAACCGTATTTTTTCCATTCTGATAAAAACTTTTTAACTGTGTTACATTCATTTTCAGAGGCTTCTTTTTCTATATGATCTAATTTTAATTGAATATTTTATATAATTCTTTTTCTTCCTTTTCAGCATATCAATTTTACTTCTTGTAATAATGTTTATTGCTTGTTCCAGAGTTTACAGTATACTTTTTCTTTCCCCCATCCTTTTTTTTGAGTTATAGTCAGTTTACAATGTTGTGTCAATTTCTTGTGCACAGCACAATTTTTTCAGTCATACATGAATATACACATATTCATTTTCATATTCTTTTTCCCCATGAGCTACTACAAGATCTTGAATGTACTTCCCTGTGCTATACAGCGTAAACTTGTTTATCTATTATATATATACCTGTCAGTATCTACAAATCTTGAACTCCCAATCTGTCCTTCTCACCCCAAGCCCCCCGGCAACCACAAGTTTGTATTCTATGTCTGTGAGTCTGTTTCTGTTTTATATTTGAGTTCATTTGTCTTCTTCTTTTTTTTTTTTTTTTTTTTTTTGGATTCCACATATGACTGAATAGTTTTTTATTGTAATGTACATCTAGGTTATTTCCACATTTTGGCTATTATAAATAGTGCTGTAATAAACATGGAAGTTCATATTGTTTTTCAAGATTCTGATTTCAATTCTGATGGATAAATACCCAGAAGTGTACTGCTAGATCATATAGTAGTTTTATTTTTAATTTTTCAAGAAACTGTCATACTTTTTTTCATAGAAGTTTTATCATTTTGCCTTCCCATCAACCTTGCAACAGGGTTCCAATTTCTCCACGTCCCCACCAATATTTGTCTTTTTTTAAAATAATAACCATTCTGGCAATTGTGAGGGGATATTTCATTATGGTTTTTACTTGTATTTCCCTAATGATTACTGACATTAAGTATTAAGTATTTTTTTCATATACTTGTTGTCTTTATTTGGAGAAATGTCTATTTAGCTATTAGCTAAGTTTATTTTAATCACATTATTATTTGTTGTTGTTGAGTTGTACAAGATCCTGTACAATATAAAACTTGTATTTGATATATGGTTTGCAAGTGTTTTCCCATTCCATTGATTATTTTTTCATTTTATTGGTTGTTTCCTTTCCTGTTCATTTTTTCAGTCTGATGTAGTCCCATGTAATTTTGCTTTTATTGTCTGCACTTTTAGTTACTTAAGTTTATTCCTAAATGTTTTATTCCTTCTGGTGCTATTGTAAATGGATTATTTTCTGATTTCCTTTACATATAGTTTATTGTCAGTGTATAAAAATGCAACTGATTTCTGTATGTTGGTTTCATGTCTTAAAACTTTACTAAATTCATTTATTAGTGTTAACATTTTTTATGAAGTGTTTAGTGTTGTCTATATATAAGATAATGTTGTCTGCAAACAGGGACAAAATGACTTCTTTCTTTCATATTTAGGTGGCTTTTGTTTCTTTTCCTTGTCTGATTGCTCTGACTAGGACTTCCAGGGCTATGTGGAAGAGATGTGGACAGGGTGGGCATCCCTGCCCTATTCTTGATTTTAGAGAAAAAGCGTTCAGCTTTTCACTATTGAGTATTTTATTACCTGAGGGTTTGTCATATGTGTTCTTTCTTATGTTGAAGTACATTCCTTTTATACCTAACTTGTTGAGGTATTTTTATGAAAGATGTTGGATTTTGTGAAACAGTTTTTCTGCATCTATTGGATGATCATGTGATTTTTATCCAACATTATCTTATGTGGAATAACACATTGATTAATTTTTATATGGAAAAAAACATCCTTGCATCTCAGGGACAAATCCCACTTGGGCATGGTTTGTGATTTGTTTAATGTACTGTTAGATTCAGTGCTAATATTTTGTGGATTTTTGTGTCTTTACCTATCAGGGATAATGACCTTTAGTTTTCTTTACTTATCTGGCTTTGATATTAGGGTCATGCTGTTTTTATAAAATTAGAAGTATTCCTTCCTTTTCAGTTTTTTTTTTCTTTAGAAGAGTTTGAGAACTATTGGCATGAATTCGTTTTGAAATGCTCAGTAAAATCCACCAGTTGGTCTGGGGATTTTCTCTGTTGGGAGTGTTGATTACGGAGTCAATCTCTGTACTAATTATGGGTTTATCTGACTATATTTCATCGTGATTTAGTCTTGATAAGTTGGATTTTCCTAGGAGTTTATCAAAATTTTCTAGATTATTAAATTTGAGTACAATTGCTCACAGTAGTCTCTTACGGTTCTATGGCAGCAGTCGTAATGTCTCCTCTATCATTTCTTTTTTCTTTTAAATGGGCTTGATTTTATTTTTATTTTTGTTTGTTTTTGTTTTTGTGGGAGGGGGTAATTAGGTTATTTTGGGAGGAGGTACTGGGGATTGAACCCAGGACCTCATGCTTGCTAAACATGCACTCTGCCACTTGAGCTACCCCTCTCCTCTCCTCTATCATTTCTAACCTATTTCCTTGACTAGTCTCTCTTTTTATCTTAGACTAGCTAAAGGTTTGCCAATTTTGCTTCTTTAACAAAAAAAAAAAAATAAGAAAACAAAAACCTCTTAGTTTCTTATTTTTTCTATTGTTTCTCTGTTTTACATTTTCTTTATTTTCACTCTGATTTTAATTTCCTTTCTTCTGTTAACTTTGGGTTTAGCTTGTCATTTTTTTTTGTACTTTCCTGAAATGTAAATTTAAGTTATACCCTTCTTTTTTTCATGTAGGCATTTATTTATTGAACTTTCCACTTAGTACTGCCTTGGCTGCATGTGTAAGTTTTATAATGCTGTGGTTTTATTTTCCTTTATCTTGATGTATTTCCTAGTTTCCTTCTGATTTCTTTTTAGACTCAACTGTTGTTCAAGAGTGTGTTGTTTAATTTCCACACATTTATGAATTTTCCAGTTTTCCTTTTGCTACTGATTTCTACTATATTTTTGTCAAAAAAAGATACTTCTAATGAATCAAACCTTCTAAATTATTTTGGATTTATTTCATGATCTAACATGTGATCTGTCCTGGAGAAAGATCACTGTGTGTTTGAGAAGAATGTGTGTCCTGCTGCTCTTGGAGGAAATATTCTGCATATGCTAAGTCCACATGTTCTATTGTGTTTTCTTATGGATCTTCTGTCTGGTTATTAGATTCATTATTTAAAATGGAGTATTGAAGTTCTCTAATATTGTATTGCTGTATATTTGTTCCTTTAGTTCTGTCAATATTTGCTTTATAGGATGGTGCTCTGATGTTATGTGCACATACAGGCATACCTCATTGTGTTATCCTATGTAGATATGGCATTTTTTACAAATTGAAGTTTGTGGCAACCTTCTGTCAAGCAAGTCTATCAGTGCCATTTTCCCAACAGCATTTGAAATGTGTCTTTGTGACACATTTTGGTAATTCTTTGCAAAATTAATTGATAAACATTGTGTGTGTTCTAATGACTTCACCATCCACGAGTCCCCAACCAACTCTCAACCTTTCCTTGGGTCCCCCTATTTCCTGAGACATAGCAATATTACAATTAGACCAATTAATAACCCTACAAGGGCCTCTATGTTCAAGTGAAAGGAATATCCATGTCTCTCACTTTAAATCAAATGTTAGAAATCATTAAACTTAGGGAGAAAGACATGTTGAAAGCTGAAATAGGCAGAAGTCTAGGCCTCTTACACCAAACAGCCAAGTTCTGAATGCAATGGAAAAGACCTTGAAGGAAATGAAAAGTGCTACTACTGTAAACACAAGGATGATAAGGAAGCAAAACAGACTTATTGCTGGTATGGAGGAAGTTTTTGTGGTCTGGAGAGAAGATCAAATCAGCCACAATAATTCCTTAAGCTGAAGCCTAAGCCAGAGCAAGGATCTAACTCTCTTTAATTCTATGAAGGCTGAGAGAGGTAAGGAAGCTACAAAAGGGAAGTTTGAAGCTAGCAGAGGTTGGTTCATGAGGTTTAAGGAGGAAGCCATCACCATAACATAAAAGTGCAATGTGAAGCGGCACGTGCTGATGTAGAAGTTGTACCAAGTTATCCAGAAAATATACTTAAGAAAATTAATGAAAGTGACTGCACTAAACAAAGATTTTCAGTGTGACAGAACAGCCTTACACTGGAAAATGTTGACACCTAGGATTTTAGAGCTGGAGAGGAGAAAGCAACGCCTGGTTTTAAAGCATCGAAGGACAAGCCGACTCTCTTGTTAGAGGCGAATGCAGCTGCTGACTCTGAAGCCGGTGCTCATTTGGCATTCTGAAAATCCCGAAGGCCCTTCAGAATGATGCTAAGCCTACTCTGCCTGTTCTCCATCAGTGAAGCAACATAGCCTGGATGTCAGTGCACCTGTTTACAACGTGGTTTCCTGAATATTTTAACCCCACTGTTGAAACTTACTGCCCAGGAGAGAAAGATTTCTTAAATATTACTGCTCAGTGGCAAAGAACCTGGTCACCAAAGAGCTCTGATGGAGATGAACAACAAGATTCATGTTTTTCTCATGCCTGTTAACACAGCATCCGTTCTGTAGCCTTTGGGTCAAGGAGAAATTTTGACTTCTAAGTCTTATTATTTAAGAAATTCATTTTGTAAGGCTCTAGCTATAGAAATAGTGATTCTTCGGATGGATCTTTGCCAACTCGATTGAAAACCTTCCTGAAAGGATTCACATGCTATGCTATACATGCTATGAAGGACATTCATGATTCATAGGAAGAGGTGCAAATTGCAACATTAACAGGAGATTGGAAGAAGTTGATTCTAACTCTCATGGATGACTTTGAGGGGCTTCAAGACTTCAGTAGAAGAAGTAAGTGCAGATGTGGTGGAAATAGAAAGAGAACTAGAATTAGATACGAAGCCTGAAGATGCAACTGAATACCTGTCACCTCATGGTAAAACTCGGACAGATGAGGAGTTGCTTCTTATGAAGGAGTAAAGAAAGTGATTTCTTGAGATGGAATCTAATCCTGGTGAAGATTATTGAAATAACAACAAAGAATTGAGAATATGATGTAAATTTGTTTGATAAAGCAGTGGCAGGACTTGAGAGGGTTGACTCCAATTTTGAAAGCAGTTCTACTATGGATAAAGTGTTATCAAACAGCATGTGTCCTACAGAGAAATTGTTCTTGAGAGGAAGAATCACCAGATGTGGCAAACTTCATTGTTGTCTTATTTTAAGAAATTGCCACTCACCCCAGCCTTCAGCAGCTGCTACTATGATTAGTCAGTAGCCATAAACACTGAGAGAAGACCCTCCATGAGCAAAAAGTTTGACTCACTGAAGGCTCAGAAATTAATGTTTTTTTTAACAATGAAGTATTTTTAACTAAGATATGTTTATTTTATTTTTAGACACAATGCTATTACACATTTAATAGACTACATTATAGTGTAAACATAACTTTTATGTGCTCTGGGAAACCAAGACTATTGTTTTACTTGCTTTATTGTGATATTTGCTTAGTTGCAGTGGTTTAGAACCAAACCCACAATACCTCTGAGGTATTTAATGTATTTTTATTACAATTATTAAATGTATCTGGTGGATTGACTCTTTTATTATCATACAGTGTCCTTCTTTATATCTTGTTATATGTTTAACTTAAAGTCTATTTTGCCTGATATAAGTATAGCTACTCATTTGGTTACCATTTGCTTGGAATATCTCTTTCCATCCCTTTACTTTCATCTTATGTTTGTCCTTAAATCTAAAGTGAGTTTCTGGTAGAGAGTATATAGTTAGATCTTCTCTTTTTATCCATTTAGCCATTCTATATCTTTTTATTGGGAAGTTTAATTCATTTACATTTAAAGTAATTATTGGTAGAAAATGATGGACAATTACCATTTTGTTCATTGTTTTCTGTTAGTCTTGTAGTTCCTTTGTCTGCATTTTTCTCTCTTTCTGTTTTCCTTTTTGTTTTGTTGGTTTTTCATTTGGATATGTTTTGATATTTTCTCTTTTTCTTTTGTGTAACTTCTATAAGTATTGAAGGGGTGCTTTGGGCTTACATAAGATATTTTATACTCATAACAGTCTGTTTTAAGCTGATAACAACTTATGTTCAATCATATACGAAATCTCTGCACTGTAACTTCTCCCTCCCTTAATGTACTGTTGCCACAATTTATATCTATTCATATTTTGCATCTTTTAGTGCATTTCCAGCTATAGCTATTACTAATATTTTATCTTTTAACTTATATACTAGAATTAAAATTGATTACCAAACATTATTACAGTAATTTAGTATTCATTGTCTACATATTTACCTTAGTAACAAATTCTATATCTTCTTATTCTATTATGTTGTTTATAGTCCTTGTATTTCAACATGAAGAACTTCCCTTAGCATTTCTTGTAAGTCTGCTCTACTGGTAATAAACTCAGTATTTGTTTGTCTTCAAACACCTTTGTCTCTCTTTCATTTATACAGGACACTTTTCCTGGATATAGTTTTCTTAGTTGGCAGTTGTTTTCTTTCAGCACTTTGAAGATATCATTCTGCTCTCTTCAGGCCTGAAAGGTTTCTGCTGAAAAATTTGCTGATAGATATATGGGATTCCCATGTATGTGACAAGTCACTTTTCTCTTGCTGCTCACAGAATCCTATGTCTGTGACTTTTGATAGTTTGATTATAGGTGTATTGATGTGGATTTGTTAAGATTCATGTTATTTAGATGTTTCTGGAGTTTCTTGGATCTGAATACCTGTTTCCATGCACTGGTTTGGGAAGTTTACAGTCATCACTACTTTGAATACGATTTCTGGCCTCTTCTCTGTCTTCTCCTTCTGGAAATCCAATAATTAGTCAGCTCGCTGGTGTCCCATAAGTCCCTTAAGCTATCTTCACTCTTTTTCATTGTCTTTTTTCTTTCTGCTCATCTGACTTAATTATGTCCAATGACATGTTTTTGAGTGTGCTGATCTTTTCTTCTGCTTGGTTTACTCTGATATTGAACCCTGTCTAGTGATTTTTTTCAGTTCCATTATTGTGTTACTCAGCTCCATTTCTTCTGTTAGGTACTCTTTATATTTTCTATATCTTTGTTGAAATTCTCACTTTGTTCATGCATTGTACTCTTGACTTTGGTGACCTTCTTTCTAACAGTTATTTTCAATTCTGTCATGTAAATCACAAAAGTTTTTCCATTAGGTTTGGTTTCTGAAGATCTATCTTGGTTTTTTTTTTTTTTTCTTGGATCCTACATTTTCCCTCTTTGTGTTTGTGTCTGTGTATTAGACAAAGAAGGCACCTCTCAGGTAAGTCTTACAAAGGAGATCTCCACAAATCAGCCTGGCTGGAGATTCTGGGGAACTCTACTCGTTTTTCTTCCCTAGGAAGAGCAAGGCAGCTGTGGCTTTTGTCCACTCACTCTGTGTTTGAACTGCAATGGAAGAGGGGTACCTATGGCATCTACCAGTCCTATTTGCCATCTCCATTCTCCTCCAGTGCAGCTAGACTGTGCTGGATCTGATAGGCCTCCAGAAGTCATTTCTTTGGGCAGCCCAGAGGAGTTGGGGCACTGGATGTATTTGTCAAGACTTTCCTTCCCCAGAAGGAGGCAAGAGCAGGTATTTTTCATCTGCTCACTCTGTACTGAGCAGGAAGGAAGATTTCTTTAAGGACACAGCAGGAAGACAGTCATATATAAACCAGGAGGAGGGCTCTCCCCAGACTCTGAATCTGCCTGCATCTTGTTCTCAAACTTTTCAGTCTCCAGAACTGTGAGAAATAGATCTTTTTTGTTGTTGTTTGTTTAGATCACAATCTGTGGTATTCTGTTACAGCAGCCCAAACTGACTAAGACATAGTACTTCTCACAATGATAGCTAGAGGTCTGTAAGTATAATTTGGTGTTTAATGGCAGTTTGCCCCAAGATTCCTCAAGCTGTATAATGGCAGAGATTCTAATGTCTTCTAGTCACCAAAATACTCCCATATTCCAAGTGTCTAGTATGGTCTTTGATATATAACAGATGTTTAATTAATATTTTTGATTTGATAAATAGCCAAAAAGATGAATGAATAATAATTTAATGCATTTTTTAGTCATTAAATGAGTTTATTTTTCAGAGTTTGAGGAGAATTTACCTTGAAATTTCCTGAGTCTTTTCTTTATAAAATATTAACATATAACTTTTGTAATAACTCTCTCTAATATTAATTCCATTTTATACTTTTCTTAGCATTTAACAAAATTTTTACTCAGAAAAACACCCAGAAATTAGGAATTATAAATCTACCATCTCAGCTTTAGATCTTGTTATACTTGAATTATTTATCTGAGTTTTATACAGTAATTTTCTGGTAAAGTGAAAATAAAAATCTATCTTTTATAACCTCTATAAGAAATTATATTGCTCTATAACAGTAGAATACCTTCTTTGTAATTATGAATTAAATGAGAAATTAGTCAAAGCATTTTGTGGGAAATGATCTTCTTAAGTTTTGAAATATATGTATCAAAACACATGCAAGTGTATATATTTTAAGAATTTCTATCCATCTTTGCGTCCAAAATATATGCTAATTTTTATTCAATTTGCATATTTCATATAACTAATCCTTTTCTGTAAGACTATTTAATGTGTGTTTCATTTAATTTTACCTTTCCTTGTATTCTCACAAATTTTTAACACCTTTTGCATAGGTGTGCTGTAAAATCTAATGAATTCTGAATTTTTTCATTATAACTGAACTTTTCACATTCTATCAGTTATCTTTTATCCTTTCCCTAGGTCCTCTAGTTATAAAAATTTAGTATAACATTTAAGTGTAAAGTTTCAGAAAATAACAAAAGATGAAAATAAAAGTTAAATGTAGGAAACCACATTTCAATATTCAAAATCATTTCAATATTTAGTTTGATTGCTGACCATGTCCTGGGGGCTTTTGTGTACAACTAAATTGAAAGAAAATGCTCAAATATATAGATTAAAAGAAGGAAAATAAAACATTTGCTGATGTCATATGATATGTCAAATGCTGAGAATAGGACCTCACATTTGATTTTTTAAATAAGGGTTTATATATTGCTACATGGCAGGCAGGTGGCAACTATATAGATAAATCAGGGAATGTCTACATTAAAAGGGAATAAGCTCTCCATTAGGGAAAGTTTGCTAAGAATGGCTGAATGATTATTTCTCAAGGATATTATAAAGGGAACCACTACACAGAATGTTAAGCTCAACTTGATTTCTAAGGGCCTTCGTTTTTAAAGCAATCAAAAGAGTTTAACCTCTTAATTCTGTCTGTAATATACCCACTTCTCTGATGATATGAACATCTGGTTCTCCAAATTCCACTAAGAAACTTTTTTGTACCTATGAAGTGCGTTATCCTTTCTTTGTCCTGTGGATAGAGACAAGCTCTAACACCATCCAATTAATTCTTTTTCTGTTTCCTTTTCTATGTGACAATAACAACCTCTATCTAACACAGAAGGTTGTTAAGAAAAATAAATGACGTAGTATGTGAGAACAGGCTTAGAAAATAAAGCATTTCCTAATTATATAATGTAACTATAAGACAGCAAACGCCTTACGGTCTTTGTAATCAATTCCTACTCCTCAAACTAATTGAGGTATTTTGCCAAAAAGTCCTCAATGATTGTTGGTGAGTAAACACATGTAGTTATGTATGATACACTAGTTTTCTTGCAAAAATTGTACTAAGTCATAAATCCTCCTTTGGAGAAGCTGCTGCATTTGTCAAAGAAAATTCATTGCAGACTGAAATTTAGCTGTTGCTCGTAAACAAGGCACTTGACAACCTAGCTCTTAAATTATTAGTTTTATTTTCTATCTACTAATTACACTAACACCCACTAGATTAATGAATTTAAAAACTGAAGTCATTGCATTGGTGCATCTTATTTACCACCCAAATTCTCCTGACTACACCTGTCTCTTAAAACTTCAGCTGCTTATTTCAAATGGACTGTTAATGGTAACACCCGTTTTGTGCAGTTTTGCCATATGAGGATAATGCCCAGAATATCTGGCTCTTCTTGCCACTTTTAGTTTCAGATGAAGAACCATGCTACCACTGGTCTGCGCATGACTGGCCAGTAGCATCATCAGATCTGAGTCCTCATACTGCACTGTGCTTCAGAGAGGCCAGTCAGATACCTACGGCAATCCTAATACATTGACTCTAACTTAGACGAATGTCATTAATCCATATCAGGACTGATAGATAGCCTGAATCTGGGTTTGACTTTCTGCACGTAGTACCTCCAAAAGCAACTCTAATTGAAGTTTCACACAATGTCTTATCTATAAACATAATTCATACAACATCGTCTCAGACTAAGAGGCTCATTGTATGACGAAGGTGTTGGTGCAATGTGCTTACGACCATGGGATTCACTGGTTGTACCAAGTGCAATAACTTAGAATCAGGCTAAGAGAACTATTAAGTAGATAATCGAAAACTATGATGAGGCATCAGTATAGTTGCAGCATGTATGTTGAAATAATAGCCAATATAGGAGATTGTGACTTCACATGAGTCCAGGATATAAGGATGAAAATAGAAATGAAATATCTCACCAAACAATCCGCTTGTGGAATTATTCTCACTGAAATGGATTGTTTCTGATTCTTAAGGGCAACACTCTGCCAGGGGAACATAAAAAAGCTGTTGACTGAAATCAGAGCTATAACTACAAACTGACTACTTTCAGCTCCTCACGCCATTGACTCAGCAGACAAAAGTGTGTTTGCTGTGCAGGCTGAGCTAGTATGTTTGATGCTACTCAGTTACCTGGGAAGATTTACATCTGGGATGTGGGAGATTCACCTGGCATCCTTTCTTCCATGCCCCTGGAAAACTCTCCATGGGAACTGCAACAATAACTGTACAAGAGCATGACCACTGAAGATTCAGACCTTTAAGAGATTAAGTTCTATTATCTAGGCCAGCTTCTCAGAGAAGTTAACATAGTTCTGGAAGAGTATGGAAAGTCCAGAATGGGTGTTCCAGGAGGAAGGTAACAAATATCAATTCATTCCTCAGGAGGAGCTGCAGGAATAAGGATTGTAGATTGTCTTTTGGTTTTAATTACTTTAGGAGATCACAGTTAGCCACTGTCTTGAATGAGATATTATGGTTTAGACTTTTAGATTCCCTGTAGTCCAGGAGCTAGGCAGAATGAGGGGGCATCATAGGCAATTTGTCTGAATGATGCAAAGCATGAATTACATCACACACATTTTATGTTACACTTAAAATTATCTCAACCTGACCAATGTTCTGGCTTTTGGGTCCTTGTTTCCTCTTAATTCTATGTTAATTCTGTGACCCATTCCTTTAAGATTCCTATGGTTTTATTAACTAAGGGTAATAACTAAAGCCTGTGGGCCAAAGTGAAAGGCAAGACGATATGAGATAGGATCTGGCTTCCCTAGAAGCTGCAAAAGATACTGGGTGATATGATTAAGAAGATCAGGAAAACTAAAATCATATAAACAAACTTTGATCAATAGGATGCAATGCACAGTAGGACAGACTAATAAATTCCCTTTCTGTTACTTCCTCCAAAGCCATGCACTGAAGCAATAAGTTCTTCTGTATACCCTCTCCAGGGTGTTCTTGTGAGTCTGAAATGCATTTTCTTTATGAAGGACCAGCCCCTTGGTAACCTATCCTCTTCTGTCTACTTCTTTCCTTTCCCTGCCTCCCCTTTTTCCTCTGTCTCACTGCCTTGGGATTGTGTCACCCCTCAAAATCATTAAAACCTAAGCTTTATCTAAGGCTTCTGGTTTTATAAAGGAACTAAAACTAATATAGCCAGGTTATCAGCAAGTGTCTCATCATTTGCCAGGTAACATTTAAAAAATGAAAGAAGCTGAAAATCATTTTTTTTTTCTTTTTGGTGGGTCAATTGATATAATCTCTCTCAAGAGGAATTTCTCCAACTTTATCAAATTTTAAATGCACATAATATGGGATCCAGCTCCAAAGCAGAGGTAAGCAAACTGTGGCCCACAGGCCAAATCCAGCTCATCACTTGTTTTGTACATACAGTTCCTCAGAACCTCTCCATGACCATTAGTTGACTGGTTGGTTATCTATGGCTGCTTCGAGCTACAAAGTCAGACCTGAGGGTTGTGACACAGCCACATAGCACAGAACCTACACCATTTACTGTCTAAGCTAAGAAAAGTTAGCAGACCCTTGGTTTAAATCAATGATTATTTTAAAAAGAAGCTTCTAGAAAGATAATTTTTATGTCTCTCCAAGAATTAAATTGGATTCTTGCTCTTTGTTTCCCATGGCTTTTTTTTTTTTTTTTTTTTTTTTGGTAATAAAATCTATCTGCCATCTTGACAGAACCACTTAGTTAACCTTAGCCATGCTACTTATCAGCCTTCCACCTTTGTTTCTGTGTATATGAAAAGACAAGGTTGGAAAATCAGCATTCATTCCCCCTGCATTCTAAAGGAAGTTGTAGATTTAAAGTGCCTGGACAAGGCAAACCTTATTAAGGCAACTCAGTGGGCATCTTTTTTGTTCTTTGTATTCACACACTCTAAGCACTTAAACTGTCTGCCTTGTATTTTTTCCTTTTGAAAATTTCAATAAATATATTTCCTAGAGAAATAAAGGAACTAGACTGCCTCCAAACTTCCAACATGCTAGTTAAGATGTTCAGTCTCTCCTTTTTTAGGAACCCTAATGGATGACAAAATTTTGATTTTTCAGATTTCCTCTACAGTATAAATATATATGGGCAGTCTACACTTAGTATGGGAAAATGAAAAGCATGAATAACTTTTCTCCAATTTGATTCGGTTCTTTTAAAACTCAGGATATTTTATTGTTCCTTGGTCAGGAAATGAACAAGGAATGCCAGTAGAGTTCAGGATAGGAAATCTGACAGAAAACAAAGTTTTCTAGGCAAGGGAAAATGAGCAGGAGTTTCTCCATCACAGGGAATGGCTCAAGAGACATGGGGCAGCCACCATATTATCATTACAGCATTTGCCACACTTAACATGGTGTGAGTTATAGAAAGGATGCTTCACGATGTTTTTCAGCAGCTGAATGATTGAGAGAAAAAGGAAGTGATAGATACGACCAACTCCATTTTGGTGATCTGCTGCCATTTTGGACAAGCCAACTCAACTGGAAGCCACAACTTCCACCTTGTGCCTGTAAAACCCTCCCCGGACCTAAGTGAGAACTACTAGTCGAAGAGTTGACCAGACACACGCCCTTTTCACTTTTAGCATACCTCATCTGCATAAAAAACCCACCAATCAGCACTTACCTCTCAGTACCCCTCATTTGCATAAGAACCTACCAATCAGCTCCTACCCCCAGGTATAAATAAACAAGGCTCCAGTCTAACGACCCCCTCTGCAGATTTCTCTCAATAACTCTGACTGCCGTTGAGCTGTCTCTGATGCTTTCTCTCTGATTCTAATGCAGAGGACTGCTCTGAGTTCAGCCTTTGGACTTCAGCTATTGACTGGAATACGATGCCAACAGGAAGATGAAACATTGCGTCTATGAGTTCACTAAACTCTGATAGAAGCAGAAAGATGGAGCTAACCTAAGGCCTGAATATCAAAATTTACATTCTATGAGAGGAGGCAGTCAACTTCTAGTATGCATAGAGGAGGGTTATATTACAGTTTCAAATCTATAGGGAAACTGAGATAAACACTAACACCAGCATAAATGCTAAAGCTAAGACAGGATCTGCTTACCCTTGGTTCTATGCATGCTGCTCAATTGTTGGCAAAAAATGTTGGTGGGCTTGTGGACCACATACTGAGGGTTGGGGGACAGGAATCCACAGTGCCCACAGCTACACAGCTACTGACTGAAAGACAAGGAAGCTGAAATAGAGTAGAGCTATCTGATTAAGAGCCACCATCAGAACTAAATGATACACTGATCTTTTCCTTCATCAATAAGGTTTAGAACACCTTGATTTTTTGCACCCTTAATCAACCTAATTAATAAGATCTGATTTGATGATGTAATTTCTCAGAACTAAAAGTGGAATTTGTTAATTTTGTGTAAGTTGCTGTGTGGTATATTAAATGATTTAAGGTATGTAAATCCTTAACTATATTAGGCACTTATTAAGCACTCTATATAAGTAAATTATTATTACTGTTATTATTTCTATTATTATTTAATGCAAAATTCATAAGAAATGAAAATAAACTTTTTATGATTTCTAAAAAGTTGATGTTTAAAACATTTTTTAAAAATTTTTTATGGGAAAAATAAAAGTCAACTTAATTGACTCACCTACCCACTGAGTGATATATAATGGTGCGATTAAGGAAAAAAGATGAACAAATTCAAAAAATAATTTAAAGTAAACATATTGAGATTATAGTCAGTATTATAGCTCAAGATAAAACAGTGTTCATATTTATTCTGGTATATATTTTGAGGCTTTCATAGTCTTGCTAAATCTGAATCATCTAAAGCCATAATATTTTTTGCTTGATCCTAAATTGTTTGATACCCCTATTACGGTACATGGTGTGAGGGTACTTGCTTTGTTTTGCCATGCTCTGGTGAATTAATTCTTTCTAATTCTTCTTGTTCCGATTTAGCCTTTCTTCAAGATTAGATCAAAACATGAAGTATTACAGCTACAGTCCCTGATGCATTAGTTCAAAAAGAAATGTGCTTTCACATTTGTCACTTGTTTTCTCAAACTATGCATCAAAAGCACTTTATAGTTAAATGTGGAAAAGTGAAAATTCCAGCAAAAGAGCCCAGATTTCTAAATGCAAGAATCAGGATTATTTCAAAAATTTTGCTGCCTTAGAGCACAAGTATAACAAATACGAGTGATTAGGAGTGACTTTAATGCATCCTCTTCCCATAGTCCTTAGATGGGATATGTACTAGAAAGTTTTTAGAGCCAACAGATTATCAACAGATATTTCCTACCTTTATTTTCTAAGGTTTTCATATGTCTTTCCTTTTTGGTGGAATTTGGTTCTGGACCTTTAAAAACATCTCCAAAATGTATTAATTATATCCACTCCCTCAATTTAATATTTACAAGTGCCATTTTTATAATTTCTTTATACCAAAAACATTAAGAAAGAGAAATGCTACAAGTTTTAATAAAAAGGATATGTAAAAGTTAATAATATTAGCTACTTAATAAAATGTAGTCTCATTTATGTGTAATTTATTATCAAAACTAAACAGGAAATAAGTATTTATGATCGTAGTGAACAATTTATTAAAAAATATTAAATTTGAGAGTTCCAGTTAACACTACACCATTCCCATGCTCATGGCTTCTAATTGGAGCGAATCTGAAATATTCCCTGTTTTCCACTAGAAGTCTGCCCCGTGCCTTTGCTGCCTTTAAGTCTCTGCCAAATGCAAGTAATGGTTCCTGACTCTTTTGCTGCATAACAAGTTCCGAATAAGAAGCTTTTGCTTATTAACATTTGGGTGGTTTTTGTTTATATCCACACTTATATGTGATTTAGCTGCTGATATATAATGGGGTGTTTTTGTTTCCACCTTTCAGATCTCCTTTTCAACACTTCTCATTGGTGGAATAAAGTCATGCTGACAAGGGAGCCTGGGAAAGATTGTTGTTTTAGTCAGAATTCTCAAAAGATAAAGCAAAATAATGTATATTGGTGTAGATTTATATATATATAAATATATATATATATGTGTGTGTGTGTGTGTGTGTGTGTATGGTTTATTAAAAGAAATTGGCTCGCATGGTTGTGAAGTTTTGCAAGTCCCAAGATGTGCAGAGAGGGTCAAGCTGGTGATCTGGACACCCAGGAGAGCAGTGGTTTACTTCTAGTCTGAGTCTGAAGGTCGAAGAGCCAGCAGGGCTGATGCTGTAGTCCCCGTCTGAAGGCTAGCAGACTTAGAACTCCGGAGAGCAGATGTTTTTCTTTGAGTCCAAAGGCAGGAAAAAAGTCCGTGCCCCAGCCAGAGGGCTGTCAAGCAAGAGGGATTCTCCCTCACTTGAGGGTAGAGTCAGTCTTTTTGTTTTATTCTGTCCTTGAACTGCTTGGATGAGGGCCACCCATATTAGGAAGAGCTATCAGTTTTACTCAGTTTGTAGATTTCAATGTTAATCTCAGCCAAAACACCCTTCCAGAAACACCAAGAATAATGTTTGACCGAATATCCCAGCACTTCATGGCTAGGTCAAGTTGACACATAAAATTAATCATCACAGGGACATATAAGTTTCCATCCCTTGCTGTACCAGGAAGAGTGGAAATAGTTCTGAGTATCAATAGACAATGTGCAGCACAAAGTAGAACTGTCTGAGTTGAGGTCAAAGACAAGGCTACTTAGGGATGGGGATAGATGATGTGGTGACGAATTCAATTTGAGATGCATGAAGTTTGAGATATACTGATACATTCAAGTGAATATGGGGAAGGGACTGTGATAGCATCATTGTGAACAGCAGAAATAATGGTCCTGGAGATATAAATTTGAGAGTCACAGGATGTAGATGGAGATAGAAGAGACCCCTCATTAAAAACCACAGTTAGAGAAAACAGCAGCATCTAGGACTGAGCTCTAAAAAATTCCTAATAGTTGGAGGCTAGATAGAAAGATAATATGGAAAAAAAGTGACTCAGAAAAACAGGCAGAGTTTTTTCTTGTTTGTTTGTTTTTGAAAATCAGAGAATAAAGTGTCATGAGAGACAGATGAGAGAAATATTTACAAAAACTGGAAGATCATCTGTATCAAATGGAACTGAGAAGACAAACTTGATGAATGAACATTATCAACTATGCTTTGCAACATGGTGGCCATTACAGGTCTTAACCAAGAGCAATTTCTAAAGAGTAGTTCCAGTGGACGCCAACTTGATGTGGTTTGAAGCGCCTGCAAATATTTGGTTTTGATCCTATGGTGGACTAGATATGAATGGATGACATCTAAAAATACTAAAAAACAAAGTGATAATAATATTTTTAAGTCCTTGGCTGAGAAGGTGTATAACACAATGAAGTCACAGAGACCAGAAGTCGAACTAAAATTGTGTAAGACCTTAACAGAGAAAGGCATAAACCTTTATAAGGGAAATAAAATATGCAGGACTTCTTAGGGAGATACAAAATGCTAATGGGCTGAAAGATTCAATATTGTCATGTTGTTAAATGCCCTTAAATCAATCTACAAATTTTAACACAATGCACTCAAAATCAAAATAACAACTGGATATTTTTTCATGGAACCTGAGAATTTTGTTCTTAAATTTATATGGCAAAGCAGATGAGCAGGAATTGCTAACCAATTTTGAAAACTAAACAGATGGGTATGGATATACATTACCATGTATCAAAACTCTTGCTATATAGAATATGATGTAATTCAACTAAACATATATGTATTCTAATTAAGAGAAACCATACTGTAAAACTGTAAATATTTCCTAAGATATATACATATAAATGAATATGTATACATATACATACACACACACACACACACACACACACACACATATATATAAATAAGGGTTGGAGAGAAAAATCTGGGAGGATAAATGTCAAACTGTTAAGAGTGATTCCCCCTGAAAATTCACTTACTGGATCAGGGATGGCATAGAAAGGAACTCTAGCTTTAGCTATAATATAACCTGAATTTATTCACTGTTAGCTGGCAAATTTAAAATTCATTTTTAAAGGAAAATATAAGAATTGAAGAAGCAGACATTATAAGATTACAGATACTTTAAGAAGATCGACCTGAAAAAAGGGAAAAAAATTTCCGCTTAACAAGAAGGATTTGCACATATGCAAATTGCCAGAGCTTGCGTGAATATTGAGGAGGGTGAGTCACTGGAGAGAGAGAGCTGAAGACACGGAAGATGAACAGTGGAGAAGACAAGACCCAAGAATGCAAAGAAGGCCTGGACTTTGCGGGGAGGAGAAGCCCTGCAGGAAGCGCTGATGCTGATAGATTTTCAGCTTTGTGTTGAGAAGGGAATGATTAACAGAGCGAGGCCTTGGGGTCAGAGTGTCTGAATCTGAATTTGCTGCCTTGCCTCTTACTAGCTGTGTGACTCTTGAAAAGCTACTTATGACTCTCTGTGTGTCAGTTTCCTCATTGGTTAAGTAGTAATAAAAATAGAATCTAATTTAGAAGGTTGTTAAGAAAACTAATGAAAGGTACTTCCAACAGTTCCAACACAACAGGCATTTAATACGGGTTGACAATTATTACCATCCCATCCCCTCACCCAAGAAATATGTGATGAGGTCATCAGATGATCAAAAAGGTGAGCAATTTTAGGAGAATTAAGAAAGCTAAAAAAGTGGCTGAAAAGTAAAAGCAAATAAGAACAATAAACAATTTGATGGCTGGACAATTCCAAAGGTTCATTCAAGGTTGGCCATTGTCAATCTCTAGTTTAGCAAATGGTCTAGGTTTAGTGTCTCCACACTTACACACGTGAAGAGATGACTTACAAGTATGCAATACATACTTATATTTGGCATTCCCTTTCTAGTAGGCATTGTTGTTAAGCTCTTGACAAATATATCCTCATTTGATTCTTAAAACAAATTGCTATGTAAAAAGCAGATAATTCCAGTTTTACCTCCCTACCCTGTAACTTTTGGGGTAATCCCGCCAAAAAGTACATTCTTAAGCAGTGGACTCCCCATCATGCATCAACATTAAAATATAGCTGGGGTCTATTTAGGGCCCAGCAACCACGGCAATCCTTTCAAAGTATAAAGAAATTAGATCAAGTTTTTGTTCCAAACCCTCCCGTGACCTCTCCTAGCATTCAAAATCCCCTACCTTATTAAGGCTTACAAGGCCCTACATGATCGGGCATCCTGCCAGGTCTCTGACCTCAAGCCACTCTGATCTCTCTCACTGACTCCGAACACACTAGAATCTTGCTACACCTTGAATATTGAGAAGATATGCTCCAAACTCAGGGACAGAAAAATACAGCCTTTTTTTTTTTTTAACAACTCTGGCGAAGTGTATACTACAGTTTAAAGGATAAGTGAATTAAGTGGAAATTAATGAAAAGAAATAGGAAACTTATTAAAATACTTTTAAGTTAAATTCCCCTGCATTGTGTTTAAAGTGTATCTTCATGATTCTGTTGCACTGCAAAAGATACACCCTGCAAGTTAGTGTAGGTCTAAATGGGAAGTGGGCAATTCTGCTTCTCTCCTTTCATAGCTAGAGCATTAAAAAATGTTGGTATATCCATCACTGAGGAGATTCAATGTCTTCCAAAATTATCTGACCTCAGATATATCTCATGGGAGTTAATATTTCTCAGACAACATTTTTCAAAATGCGGCAGGAGAAGGAGTACTTACTCTCTGTTTCCAATTCTGATTTGGAATTATGGCACTACAAAGAGAAGCCCAGAACTTCAGTGCCCCATAATATTTCCCAAGTAACCAAACAGACCTATTTATAGAAGAGTGGTTAATCAGATGATACTTTCTGAGAACTTCTGAATGAATGTTTGATTAAAAACGCTACCAGCATGAGAAAAATGGACCAATGAATGACATTTAGTTGAATAATTATTTGGAAACTTTTAATCTATTCAGACTAAATGGATGCTATAAAAAATTGGGCACAGGCTGTAGGTGTCCAAACATACTTCCTAAAGGACGAATCATTTGGGTGCCACAGTAATCAAATCCAAATAGTCAGTGTAAACACCCACATGACAACAAAGAACATTTGGGCATTAAATTACCTTTGCTATAAAATTTTGCTTTAACCTTTATTAATATGAGTTTTTATGAAATGATACGTCACAATTCAGGCTGGGGACAATGAAAACAAATTTTGATTGTCTGTTCATGGGCATTTATTCATCCTTGACATAGGTAGAGTGAAAGACAGAGACATCTAGAATTATAAGATGTGTTAGTACTCTCTCAGTCCAAACATCTCATGGTACAGAGAGAAAGCTGAGCTTTAAATAATTGAAGTGATTGGCCAAACTGAAGGTCTCCATTTCCTATGCTTTGTCCAAAAATACAAGCCTTGTCTTTCAAGCCTTTTTTCAGCTTTCTTTCAAATATTTCTATAATTTGTGTGTATTTAATCTACATCTTTGTCCACATACAAACAGAAGTACACTTCACTTTTTATAGACATACTTTCAAAATCAAACTAAGACTCCTTATGAAAACATAAATAGGGAAACACTATATGAATGTAGAGTGTTTTCATTTTGAGAATTTTGATAGAAAGGGCAATCTTGCATGCTGAAATGCTGGTCAGCCAATAGCTGTGTGTCCCTGACCGAGTGTTTCGACTATACTGAGCTAGCTCCACATCAGGACATAATTGAATACCTAATTTCCTACTGTACAGGGTTTTTGCAAACATCAAATGACATGATGTATATAAAAGGTCTTGAAAACATTATGTGCTACTGAAGTATAAAAGACTGAATTATAGAGAATGATAATTGAAACCAAACAAAATTGTAATACATGAAATAGTTTATAATGAATCATATTTACAATTCAGTGTATTATAATATTTCAAATCACCATGTTAACATATATAGGCAGACATCTATTGTTACAATGGAACTTATATATACCAAATATAGGTGAGGGTATTAGTTACAATGAATAAGACAAAAGTAATGTTTGAAAATATTGTCTGATGAAGCTTCATGGTCAATAAAAATAAATATTAGGGCATCTTGCTGTAAGCAATGAAGGTAAAACCTATGTTCTTTGAAGAAAAATTGACTTGAATTAAAATTCAATTCTTGAAAGTATTAACAGTATTCAGGAACTACCTATTGATTCAATTCTCTCTGAAGTATGGTTCTTCAAACACCTTCTGTCTTGCATTCAATCCAGCCAGGTGTGTCAGCTCAAGTTCATGCAAACCAAAGGGAGGAAGGACACAGAGCTTTGCTGTCATCATGACATTTTTGCTTCAGGGGGTGTGGAGATTTGCATAAGGAGGTTCAACTTGATATATTCCTGTGTCTTTGCATATACTAAACACTAACATTTGTAGTGAACAGGAGTCCTATTTTGGTTTTTAAACAGTCACTGTCACATTCTAGACCTAGAGGGGATAGAAGAGCAGAACTTGGAATGGAAGAGCTGCAATGGAAGTGTCTTGGCTTTCAGATCATTGCTTTAGCCATCAAACCATCGTTCCAATAATAATACCAAGTTGACTGTGTTTAAAGGAATGGAGCGAAGTCTCCAAGCTGCTCAACATCTAGATTATGTGGTGTAAATTCGCTGCAGGTAATAAAATGAGCTGAGGAGAGTGATGAGGAGAGGAAGGTTTCAAGCTTCAAAATTATGTTTTAGTACCACCTCAGTTATGCCATGTTTGTTAAATGAAAGTCAACTAAAGCCTGTCAAATATTCAAGCCAGTTGGTGCTTCTGAAGTTGAGAACGGTTAAGTCCATTGATCTGCGTTAGGTAATATTAGAAGACAATTATTCAACTGATGCCAAAGTTTCACTTGTATTATTTTTACTTACTACACATATTTATTCTTTCATTTTAGTAAGTATAATTGCTTTCATGGCTAGCAGAAATTTATTCATAGCCTCAATCTCCTTGCCACTGTTTATTTTTCTGTTTGCCTCATTCTTTTCTGCAATTTTTCTGGGAATATATTCGTTTAAGTTAGGTGATACTACTTGAACACACATAACATAACAAAATGTTTCCTTCATTTGATATATGCACACACACACACCCCTCCAAACATCTATATGTATAATCATTTCAGAAATTCTAAATTAACATAAAAATTGCCACTAATGGTGTGTAATGGTAAGTAAGTTGTTTTTTGTTTTGTTTTGTTTTGTTTTTTAGGTAAAAGAGTTTGATTCTCAAAGATTATTTCAAGTTACTGATAATTGTTGAGTAAATGTGAGGTCATTTTATAATTTATATATGCCTAACATTAGAATTTCCCCCTTGGATTGATTCAAGCTGTCTTATAAATGACCCTGCCTCTGTCCCATGAGGACAGTAGCAAATTTATTACAAACTTTAGTCAGAGTTTTGTTGCAGCCCCAAAATACTGCTTCAACTACATACATACATTAGCTCCTTTCTCAAAATGAACGTGAAAAAGATCTCTTTGACGAAAACCTACAGAACAATGAAAAACCACAAGATTTCATATTGGCCAAGTGCTTACTGTTGTGGAGGATGGAATGTAATTTCCCTGGAACCTAGAAATATAGGAGCTTGATTTTCCATATGCTAGAAGCCTAGCAGAGCACAAAAATCTAAGAGACCAACATGGTTTGAAAGCTTAACCAGAGTTGATACAAATACATACTCCAGGCGGCCTTTGCTGAATTTGGATACAGTTTGATGTTTGATGATGTTCTTGAGTAAACCACTTGCATAAGCTATCGTCATAAAATATACTCAACGAAAATATGTGAAGTTCTTATCAGAAATTATTTCCTTCAAATTCATTTAACTCTACTTTGCAGAATGTCTGTCAGTTTGTAATGTATATTTACTAATGTAATCGTTGCATTTGGTAGATAACTTTGGCTCAGATTAGTTTTAAAGTGAAAGACTTGTGTAACAAAGTAAAAATTTCTTGTACAGCAAAATATGAAAACCATCAAAACTTAAATGTGAGATTCCGTGTAAGTGGTCCAATCAGTTTGAGAAATTTCTGTCTTGGTGCCTCATTAAGGCAAAAAATAGCTAATATATGATTATCTTAACAAAACAGTTTTTATGGAACACATTATTCTAATCAAAATTTTTTTTAATCTTTTAATAGGATAGTTTAAAGCAACTGATAATTATAGTCAATTTATTAATAATTTTTACAAGTTATATGAGAAAAACAATTTTTTTATTCAGAAGGCTGCTTGCACATTGAATCTAATTTTACTTAAGAAATTATAAGAAAAATATATTTTATTGGAAAAATAAATTGGAGAATGGACTTCTCAGTACTCTGACATGTCTTAGTTTAAAAAAAGCAGAAGATGCTAGGGAGAAAGAAAAGTTCCCCTAAGTGTTAAAATAAAGGGTTGTTTAGTTGGACTATATGACGTTAGTAGGAAATGAGTTGACAAGTACATACTTCAAATTCATATTTAGATATTAGCTAAAAGTATTTCACATGTTTATTTAAAAAATTATTTTACAGAATTTTAATTGAGTAGATGAAATCACATGGCAATTATCTGAAAATGAAATAATTTTTTAAACTGTTAAAGGTAAATTCAAATATGTTTAACCCATAAATGTCAAAGAAATCTAAATACCTAAAATAGAGTGAACAGAAGGTTCATAAATCATATGTTTGTGGTGCAAAATTAATGTTTCTGCTTAACAGGCATGGTAAGCTTATATATATATACATATATATATACAAATTAGTCAGAAATTCATACATATTTGCATAAATATTTTTCAGAGTTAGCTTCAGTCCAAAACACCCAGTTAACAGTCCTATCAAGCTTGCCACCCACTCATCCCATTCACCCACAGGCAGTCTTTCTAGCTTTGCTTTCTCCTCTTACAAAAGAAAAGCCCTTTTCTTCCTGCCTTTGAAAAATTTATAGATCTTATGTTTAGGGAATTTTCCTTATTGCAAAAGCCCCACTCCTCACTGAAACAGCCCTCCCTCCCTTATTACAATTGTATTTTTGAATAAAATACTTCCCTCTCTAAACTGGATATTTTGACAATATTTATTACAAGTAATTTTTAATATCCTTTTTAATATTTAAACTTTATTTTAGGCATTGATATTAGATTATCTTCTCATGTACTGAGCAGGTTATTATATTATGCAAATATAATGGAATTCTGCTTTCCAATAGTATGATCCTATTTCTGTGTTCTCCATCACTTCAGTGAAACTATCATTGTTTAGAAAATAGCTCAGGAGGGTGTGATGGAAATAGCCAACTAAAGAATGTTGCTCGCAATCTGGCTCTACAAGAATGAAGTCATTAATGCACTGCAGTCCCTGGCCTTCAACACGCCCTGAAAGGAGTTCAGGGTGGGGATAAGGAATAGGCGCTCTGTGATTGTAATTGAGGCAGTGAGGCTGTAACTGGGGACTCTCAGCCCCTTAACGTTATTCCAACTCTATTTCTTAGTTATGACACAGCTGTGACTTCATGCTTACCCTACCTGACTTCTACCCCAGACCGTCATTAACTTAGCTTAGCTCACTGACAATGGAAAAGCTGATGCATAGCAAGATTGAAGAGTAGTGCTGTCTACTTCACTTTTGTCTTTGTCCCTTGTTTCTTGCTTTTCAGGACTAGTTAGCCAGAGATGTATGACTTAGCTAATGTTCCAGCTACAAGCAAGACTTGATGGCTGCTTGGAATTGAGTGCCCAAGACAATCATCTCTGAAAATAGAAGATTTTCCCCTCCCCAGCACATACCCCATTCCTCATTTCCCTATCTGATTTCTGAGTAAAACCTGGGAAGTTGGGAGTTGGTTCTTTGGGACATGAGTCTGACTTATGCCTATGATTGCCAGATGCTCAACACTTGTCTCTCAGTACTGGATTCCTGAGAGAAGAGGAACTGAACTTGAGTTTAGTAATATGATCTGGGAAAAACTGGCAGAATAGACTATCAGAGAGTTGGATATTTTCAGGAGATTTTATGAACCCGATTTCTTGCATCTCCTTATTTTTAGAAAAGCATTAAAATGATTAATGGAGACCTTGCTCCTCATGATCAGCTGCAACCTTCTGCCAAATTGTGCACTTGATTGTACCTGCCCCTTCACCAAAGTCACATGTACACTGACCCTCCCCCCTTCTCCGAGCAGTGCCTTAGAGCTGCCTGAGATGGTCTCCCAGGCAATAGTCTTCAGTAAGCCCCCAAATAAAATTTAACTCATGTTGTGCTTTTTTTTTTTCCCCCAGTGGACAGAATGTAGAAACCAAGCTAACAAGTAGGTATGAGCTTTTACAGGTGTTATGGAGAATTACACGTTTGACAGAGAAAGGAGAGAAGGCAGCAAGAAATTAAAATAAAAAGACAGAGGCTTCAAAAATATGTTTGAAAGCAAGAGTGATTAGACCTTCCCGGAAGTGCAATGAACAAAGGATTTGTGCACAAAAGTGTGTGCTTGATTGTCATTTGCATTGCTTTCTCACAAGGGGTTCAAAATACTTTTACTTTAATTTACTCTCAAACTTTGATGGTATTACAATAATTGTTTTTTGTATCTTACCTAAGATTGAAAATAAAAACAGTAACCAAAATTGCTAAATACTTATAGTCATGAGATATAGGATAGCCAGGATTTTAAGCCAGATTATTGATCAGAGACAATGACCTCTCAAGGGTAAGGTGCACATTTAAGAAATACAGCCAAATATTGAGGAATTTGCATTAATAAAAAATATTTTCACTATTTTCTGTTTTAAACAAAGAATTGACTCAAAGAAGCACCTTTGTTTGAAGAATATAGTATTGGAATTAGAGTCTCATCTGAATTTTTATAATGCAATTGACAGCAGATAAATCCATTGTTTTTAAGCTTCTATATGTCCACATCTTTACTGAAGTCATTCTAACAAGAATCACTAGGAAAATATAAAAATCACATTTTTAGTCTTATCTTCCCAAAATGGTAACCTGATATACTTCTCTTACTAAGTAAATTTATCTGAAACAGTCTGTCATAGTATAAAAGGGATTCAGTACTCAGACACCCTTCAGAAATGCCACTACCGGCAATAAAAGTTCAGGGCAATGTATTTTTCTGGGGTATAGGATAGGTCATAATGGTTTGCTCTACAAAAAAAAAAAAAAAAACCTTTAAAACTGTGTAGAATGAAAACGAAATGAAAGCAAAGTGATTAACAGGAGGTTAACTAAAACAAGAATTCAAACTAGATCATCGTTAGAATTCTGTCTAAAATGAACTAAAAGAAGTCAGAGATGTACATTTTGGAATGATACTGAGCTATTGAGGGAAATCATATTAATGGAAAAAAAACAGTTTACGTATTGAGATTTCTGTTGTTGTCGATTTGATAAAAATGTACCCATTTCCTTCATTAATTAGATTTACATCTTTGAAATCTTGTTTTTAAAACAAAAACAATCGACAAAAATCTCTCTAAAATACTATATAATGAGCATTTCTGAGGAAGTTTTGCTGGGTAATGTACAGTTGATTCCTGTCAATAGATTAGGACAGGTGATATTCCTTGCTTTTAAGAAAGTGATCATCTCCAGATCTTAAACTGCTGTTTATATTTAATTCATGCAAAATAAATGGTTAGTAAAAATCCGTATAAATTAATCAAACTACATAAAAGCTTTGAAAAATGTATGTTGATGGAAAGGTGCCCTTCTATCCTGTATAAGGGTTTTCCAGTGATTCAGTCTCCACAAAGTAGTCAGTAAATGTCTCTGTCACCTGCCTAGCGTCACCTTGGCCTACTTAATAATCAGCCAAGAAGATGTTCCTATTTCCTGTAGGGACTCCATCCTTAACTCACCATTTTTGTACAAATGCCTTTCCTGTATATAGGATCCCTCTGCCACAACTTCCATAGCTGTGTTGCATCACGCCGTATTTGCCTACTTACTCAACTGTCTTCCTTAGTAATTTCCGTGTTCCTCTTGTCCTCTCTGTCCTATTCACCATTTTCTCTTTGGCATCTAACCCAGTACCTGGCTTATTGTTGATACTTCTTTGTTGGAAAAAGAATGATGTCCCTTGTTAAAATAGCAACGTTCCGTCAAAAAGATTATCAAGTGGGTAATGGCTGTTTCCTGACTTATAAAATGCTATAAAGGCTAAATAGGGAAGGCAATGTCTAGCCACACAGGAACAGAAGACACAGAAGTCAACTCATAGAGAGCCACAGTGAAACTTGGGGATATTTCAGTTTTACCTGGTGTCCGTCCTGGTCTCAGCAGATACTTCATACTAAAACTCTCTAATTTGCACACTTATGCATTAATATGTTGTTTTCAATTTCTACTTAGTCCTCAAAATATTGAATTTGCTTTGTAACTTGGCAAAAAAAAAAAGATTAAATTCAAGTTGCATCTAGTGTAATTATATTCCAAAGACTGGTGCAAAACAAATTTCAGAGCACTAGCCCAAGACAGTCATCAGACAATAGAATTTGATGGTTATAGTTACTATCAATCAAAAGTAATAAAAGTGATTTCTGACTGAATAGTAAAATTTATGTTTTCATTATCTTTATGGCACACCTAAAATGACCATGAAACAAACTAATTCATTCTACTTTATGGAATAAACTGAATTTATTTCACACACCATCACCAGCAATCCCACTTTAATAGATTTATAAATTGCCAAATAACATTCCTGAAGGTGTATTCAGAAATAAATTTACCACCTAAGGTTTTATTTCTTCTCTTGCCTTGTCATGCTTAATAATAGCTTAAATGTTTTATTTGGCTCTACATTTTGTAAAATCCTTTCATGATATATTAATTTCTATTAATTAGCAATGTATTTCCTAATATCATGAATAATTCATTAAAATAAATAATGTTTATACATTTAATTTTCACCTTAGTTAAAATTACATTTGATACTTTTATTAAAAGGACCTATGTTGTAATTTAAACTAATTAAACTTTGAACTTGTGATCATTTGCAGAAGCTATTTCAAATAGTTTCCATTGTCTTAAAACATTAATGTTATAGTAGTGTCTTGCCCACTTGTATAACATTAATAACTGCTTCATAGTTTTGTAATTGGTTTTGTAAGCCAAGTTAAATCTCTAGATCTGAGCTGTGTGATCCAGTAATGAATGGACACATGTGGCTTCTGGGCATTGCTCAAATTGAGATGTGCTCAATGTGTGAAAGACAGAAGGATTCTGAAGACAATAAAAATAAAAAATAATGGGAAATATCTCTAATAATGGAATGCAAACATTACTGATATATTGGATTACTTCAAACATATTATTCGAGATAATTTTACCTGTTCCATTTTACTTTTCTCAATGTGACTACTAAGCTTTAAAATTATATACACGGTTTGTGTTTTGTGATTAATATAAAAGAAATATTGTATTTTTATTGGACAAAGCTCAGTGACCCTTCTGCACATTTTTCTTTCAATCTTCAACTATTTTCTTTCTTTTCACTGAAAAAGAATTCCCTTTTAAGAAGTTGCAATTTTCACTTCATTGGTATCAACCAAAAATACTTGGACTCTTAAAAAATCTGCACTACATTTAAAATCTGCACTACATTTCCACTATTTGCTATGCGGAAGGCCACTGCTGACTTTGTGTGTGTACATGTGGGCACACATATACATGTGTGTGTACATGAGAGAATTTTGAAGAGTTAACATGTGCCAATCCTCTTATGATGCTATTCCATGAGACATCTCATTGTAATCAAACAAGGCCCACTAGTGTTTATATTTTACAGACAGAGAAAGAATCTTGAGGAAGATTAAGTCAATTGTCCAAGGTGCATTTTTCTAAGGATAACTATTTTAATTGAGAAAATCTTTACATTGAAATATTATAATAAAAAGCTATTTTCTAAAAAAATCTTAGTAGTATTAATTTCTTGTGTTTTATGCATTTCAATATTGTCAAAATTTCCTTTTAACATCTCTCTAGTTTTATCAAATATTTCTTACCTTATTTTCACACTGATCACTTGAGGCTATAACTATTTTGATCTTGTCCCTTCTTCTATTTTATATGAATTCTGTATAACTTAAAGCATGTAAATCTTAAGAGTATTTTTAAACGGTCTAATATTATATATACTTATTTAAGGAATTTTAGGATGATTTGAATAAAAGCAAAAAATAAACAGTACATTTTGCTACAAGAACAAAATGTGGTAACAATAAATGCCACTCATCTGGCTTTAGTATACTTAGACCTCTATGGAATCAATCCAAATAGACCTTAGTCATTAAAAATATACAGATTGAATAGTTGTCATTATGAGAAATGGTGATGTTCCAAAGTAAGTTATAACATGAATAAGTGTAACCAGGTTTAGCACAAAGAAGAATAGGATAAAGAGATGTATCTTTCTATTGGAAAACAAGAAACACTGCTCCGTCATTCATCTTGACAATGCATCAGGCTGGCCTGTGTTTAAAGAACACACAAAAGATAACTCTGAAGATGTCAAATCTAGGTTAGCTTACCAGGTGTTTTATTCTGTAATTCTAGAAAAGTCACAACTTCACTACATCCTAGTTTCCTCATTTGTAGTAAGAGAGGATTTGATAAAATGGAAGATTTTATCTTCCAATTTTAGTAATGTCATAGTTCTTCAAAATCTGTTAAGAAACATTAAAAGCTAATATTAAACAAAGTCCAAAAATACATGAACTAGAATAAATGGGGAAGGAGTTATAAATAAAAATCTAAATATTAAAAAGAAATCATTTTCTTTTCCAATCACTCCCAATAGATTTTTCCATTGAATTACTGGATCATTTTTTCATGTGGATATGAAATAATGGCCACATCTTCACTCCAAGACTAGGATTCAAGGCATGTCGTGCATAGATATAGTTTTCAACTTTGCATCTTAATACCTAATTTGAGGAAGAACCCAAACTCATTTGACTATTGACCAAAAAAGATATTATACTATCAGTATGGTTATACAATCAAAGTACACATTTGCACAATTTTCTGATTAATTACCATTTCAACACCTATGCTTACTTTATGAAATATATCTCCACGTATTTTGATAGACAATTAAAATAATTTTATACTTGCAGTAATGGTTTCTAATTTTTGGATTTATGGTACCAAAAATTACCTAATGTCTAATTTTTTGATGTGCATTTTATTAGCTTGCACCTTTTGAGCTACATTGATTTGGATTATACAATCCTTTGAATCCTTTAAATTATGACATTAGAGAATATACTGCAATATTGTTTTATCAAATTATTTATAATGATGACACCCTATGCTACATTATATCCAAAGTTACCAAAAACATTGACACATAAACTCTAATTTGCATTTGGTGTCATTCAAAGATATTAATCATGACCATGACACTTTCGATTATAGCACAAATTCATAACACGTATACAGTGCAGGAACCAAAAAAAAGTATCTTCTTTGTGTTCATGATTTTGTAATTTCCACTTTACAAATGTGTATGTGTGTGTTTGTGTGCATGTGTGTGTGTATTTAAACAAAATATTTTACTCATTGTATAGAAGATACTGTTCAACATGCACTGAAAGTTATAGTTCTTTATCTCTTTCATATTTCTAGTCCCAGGAATCTGAAAATCTACAATGTAGGCAAAGGGTATAAAATGAATATATATAATTTTGGGTCCCATATCCAGCTCGTTCTGAGTTGGGGGTATATTCTTGTCATTGTACTTTTCAAAGCTTCCAAGTGATTCTACTATAAGGCCAGAGTATTTATTGATTGATTTATTATATTAATTTATAAATTGATTTATTAGTCAATAAAAAATAAAAAAAAGTTTGAGAAGGGCCTCCAAGATCAATATTATCTCCTACTGAGGTCTCTGATCATCTTTTGTCTCCATCAGCATGGATTTTCCTGCAGGCAAGTTGGTGGGGGGGCAGAGAGGCAGCTCAGATTGCCATCCACAGGGAGAGATCATTTACCAGTGTCTATTGGACATTATTCTGTAAACTGTGCTATTAACATTGCACAGTCCATAATCCAAAGTGTTTCTAGGCAAACTCCTCCCAGTCACCAGTGAACCTTGAAGTCTCCCAGTTAACTGAAGAGATTTCTTGATTCACCATTTTATGCTCTCTCACAGTTTCCTCTATCAGTTACTTCTAAAGTCTCTCTAGTGCACACCTCTTTTTCTGTCTCACTTGTCACTGAATTCCTACCCTCATTATCTCTTACATACTTGTTGATCCAGATATTACCGCCAGGAGTATCATGTTCATGCATCTTGTTTTGCTTTCCTAAATGGATAATGGTATGTGGCAAATAGTTATATTTTTCATATTTTCAAGAATTAATGTAACAGTTTAATTTCAAAATGTTAATATTTCTAATATTTTAGAAATTATGTACCTTACAAATATTTAAAATCATCAATTTAAATAGTATCTTAAAACTGTGTGGGGTTTTAAATAATTTTTCAAAATGCTTATGGAAGTTAGAGATGCCAGTACAAAGACCGCTACCATAATTTTATTTTAAAAATACTGAAATACATGTTTTTGTAATCTTGAGAGTGCTAATTCATACCATAAAGCTTATTTACTTAATTAGCATTACTAAACATAATTTTATATATCATATTTGATATCTTTCTCATCATAATTTCCCAAATTTATTAAAATAATCATACAAAATAGAGTATTTTCACAAAAATACTTCACATCATCCTACTTTTCTCACCTAACTTTCTCATTGTAGTTTTTTCTTTTTATATGTTTCTGAGCCACAATCAATCTTTCAGAAGATTTACAAAGGATAGTTACAGCTATCTAAAACATGCATGTTTACTGGAGACAGAAGAATTACTAGTCTACTGTCTGGCAACTACATTTCCACTGGAAGGAGCTATCTTTGTTCAATAGATAGTTTATTTGATATTTTGTGCTTACAAAAAGTTCTCAGTGAACATCAGAAATGAACCGGAGATGGGAAAGTGAGCCAGCTAGAGAAGAGGAAATGTCATATCAGAATAGGACACAGCCGGACAGTAAATCCCATAGTAGGATAAAAATGACCCCTGGGGGGTCACAGCCAAATACTTCATAGAGGATGAGTTGATATATTTGAATTGTCATTTGTAATTTATTGTAGTATATTCCATAGTGTTTTCTAAAATAATTAGTAAATGCAAAGGTATTCTGGAAGAATAAAAAAAACCGAAGGAACTGAAGTATTAGCAATATCCCAATTTTAGTAGCTGCAGAAATCTTGAACTGAGTACACTGTACTCACCCACATCCCTATAACCAGACTATCCGGAGATATTTGGTTCAGGCCCTCAATTTCTCAGTATATGTGGATTGAAGTTTGAGCATATTTTATTTTATATTTCGAGGGACAGATCACCCTTAGCAGATATGACTTACTCCTAATTCACCTGGTTGGAATGAGATGGAATAAACATTATGTTAATTAAGTTACTCTTATTTCTATAATCAGTTGTGAAAGTTTCCTTTGGTAACTGTTAAAAATAAAATGTGTTGTGATTTTAACAGTCCTCTGCATGAAGTACGGTTTAAATACTTAATTTTGTAAAAATGTGATATTAATCGGCTACGATTGCCAAGGCAATTAGGGTATCTGTGGGTGGTTTGAAGCTGGCGCTGATCATTGAAGCTTCATCAGGTTTAATAAAATGATGCTGCTTCTTTTGCCTGAGTAAGTTCTAAGCAAATGAACCATGTCTTACCACTATATCAGCAACACTTAACGGAATTCTACAATGTTAGCTTTGGAAAGACTTAAATATCCTTTAATCCACCTCCTTCATTTCACTGATAAAGAAATTGCAGCCTGGAGAGTTTGAATAACTTGTCCAAACATTTCTGTAACAAGCCCCAGATGATGAGAAGGATTTGAACTGATGTCACTGACTTTCTGGTATAGTCCATAATCTTTTCATCACAAAATATTACCCAAGATTCAATGGAAGACATATCAATATTTCATCACTTATTTTACCACTGGACATAGTTGAATCCAAATAATACTGTAAGTAATCTCATTTGAAAAATACACTATATCACAGAAATTTAATAGAATATGCAGGTATCTATTAGTTCATTCACAAACACACAGTTAAATTAGAGAGTATGAATAGAAAAAAATTTGAAATTTATGAATTTATTCTATGGTTCAAAATTTATTTCTTATAAGAAAATAACTCAATTTCAGTCATACTTCTTGAAGCACCGTTTCTTTTTGAAATATGTAACAAAATTAAGGCTAACTCAAGAAGTTAAGTATGAAGCTATTTTCTCTAAAGAAAATACTATTTTTAAATTGATGTCCATGAAAACAGTGTACCTGGGGAGCATGGAAATTTAATTAATAAAGAATACCTAAAATTGTGAATCTCATTAAAGGTTTGTAAATTAGAAAGAATAGAATAGTTTTTCAAAGAACTCTAGATTTTAGTTGTCATCATATACTAAGTCTATGATCTTAAGAAACTACTTCAGATGTTGGTATCAAAATTTTATCACCTGCAAAGTGAAATAATTACACCTAATGACTCCAGTTTTCTTCTTTTCTAAGTTTTTATGATTTAATACATTAAACATCATATCCAAAGAATTAGTACAAAATGACAGATGGTTGCATTTTTTTTTTTACAAATTACATTAATCTACCACAGAAATATTGATTAAATAATGATTTACCATATGTTTTCTAAAACAGTAGAGGAAATAAAATTAGTTACTTCTCATTTGCTTTCCTTTTTCTTTTGTTTGTATGTTTTTAACCTTTCGGCCCTTTCACCTATTTCCCCAATGCACTGCCACCACCTCTGGCAAATGCCAATCCCTTCTCTGTGTCTATGAGCTTGGTTTTATTTTTGATTTGTAGATTCCACATGTAAGAGAGATCATATGGTATTTGTCTTTAGCTGGTTTATTTCACTTAACAATTATAATTACTTCGTGGTTCATCCATATTTTGCAAATACCAAGATTTTTTTCTTTTTATGCCTGAATAATATTCAAAATTCAAAAGAAAAAAAGAACGAAGGCAGTCTATTTTGTCTGGTATGAGGATGACTACTCCCATTTTCTTTTGGTTTCTATTTGCATGCAATACTTAGTCTCGCCGCTTCACTTTCACTCTGTGTTCTTACATCTAAAGTGACTCTCTCAATACTACAGAGCTACAGTTACCAAAACAGCATGGTACTGGCACAAAAAAAGACAAATGGATCAATGGAACAGAACAGAGAGCCCAGAAAAACCCCCACAAACCTGTGGTCAATTAATCTTCAACAAAGAAGGCAAGAATATACAATGGAGTAAAGACAGTCTCTTCAGCAAATGATGTTGAGAAAACTGGACAGTTGCATGTCAATTAATGAAGTTAGAATACTCCCTCACACTATACACAAAAATTAACTCAAAATAGGTTAAAGACTTAAACATAAGACAAGACACTATAAACCTTTTAGAAAAAAACATAGGCAAAAACTTTTTTCTGATATAAATCTTAGGAATGTACTCCTAGGGCAATCTATGCAGGCAATAGAAATAAAAGCAAAAATAAACAAATGGGACCTAGTTAAACTTATAAGCTTTTGCATAGCAAAAGAAACCATAAGCAAAACAAAAAGACAACTTTGAAATGGGAGGAAATATTTGCAAATGATGCAACTGACAAGGGTTTAATTTTCAGAATATACAAACAGGCTCATAAAACTCAAAACAAAACAAAACAAAAACAACCCAATCCAGAAATTGTAAGAAGACCTAAACAAACACTTCTCCAACAAAGATACGCAAGTGGCCAATAAGCACATGAAAAAATGTTCAATTTTGCTAATTTTATGAGAAATGCAAATCAAAACTACAATGAGTTATTACCTCACACTGGTCAGAACGGCCATCACTAAACAGTCCACAAATGATAAATGCTGGAGAGGGAGTGGAGAAAAGGGAACCCTCCTACACTGTTGGGGAAAATGTAGTTTGGTGCAGCCATTATGGAAAACAGTATGGAGATTCCTTAAAAAACTGAATTTTAGACTTACCCTATGATCCCACTCCTGGGCATATATCTGGAGGGAGCTCTAATTCAAAAAGATACATGCATGCCAATGTTCATAGCAGCACTATATACAATAGCCAAGATATGAAAGCAACCTAAATGTCTAATGACAAATAAATGGATAAAGAAGATGTGGCATACTACTCAGTCATAAAAAGGAATAAAATAATACCATCTGCAGCAACATGGGTGGAACTGGAGGTTGTCATATTAAATGAAGTAAGCCAAAAAGAGAAAAAAAAATACCATATGATATCACCTATATATGAAATTAAAAAGGGCATAAATGATCTTATCTACAAAATAGAAACAGACTCACAGACATAGAAAACAAATTCATGGCTACCAGGGGGAAGGGAGTGGGAAGGGATACATTGAGAGCTTGGTATTTATAGATACTAACTATGTAATGCAGGTAAATAACAAAGTCCTACTGCATAGAACAGGGAAATGTATTCAATACCTTGTAACGGCCTATTATGAAAAAGAATAAGAAAAGGAATATATAAAATATATATAACTGAATCACTATGCTGTACACCAGAAATTAACACAATATTATAAATTGACTATCCTTCAATTTAAAAAATAAATAAAGTGACTCTCTTATAGGCAGCATATGGATAGGTTGTGTTTTTTCATCCGTCTAGCCACTATAAATCTTTTGAGTGGACAATTGAGTAAATAGAATACAGAGTAAAAAGAATAAATACAATAAGAAGGAAGTATAAATATTTTAAATTCTAAATAGATGTTTCTCAAATATATGTGTATGGATTAGGCAATATCTCACCTAAACTTTATAATTAGTATACAAGATAGATAATAACTATTAATAAAAATTGTGTAGTGTTTTAAATAAGACCAGGGAACAGCTGCTTGTCTTTGAATGTGTTCCTGAAGTATTGCATGTCAAGCCCCAAAAGATCATCCATTAAAGTTTCTAGGAAACATATTTTTGGTTTTGACATTTTTTGTTTACTGTGTCCTCAGACGTAGTGAAGTCATATGTTAAAGTCTAGATTTGGTAGCAAATAAAATGAACTCAGTAAAAAAAGTACCCCCAGGCTGTGTCATGCTCTGCAGTGTTTTACACCCTTTCTTACCTAACCTAGCCATCTTATTCTAATACTTTTTGTAATACTGTCCATACGTTTTTGGTTCCTCAAATGATCTTTGGAACTACCTAACTGGTTCTCTCACTAATTAATGAGTTCAATAAACTCTATGACACGTAAATGTTTTAAATTTTTGAAAATTATACTTAGGGGAAAAAATAGAAGACAATATCAGTAAAAGGGCTGAGCACAATCTCTCAGTGTCCAGGGGAGGCGGGCTGACTTCTGTGTGGTTACATCTACCAAGCTGCTCTTGTTTCACAAATGGCTCATTTATTTTTGTTTCCTTGGGAAAAGAGGTTGAAGAATAACATCGTGTGTCTGAGACTGTCTTTCCTATTTGTTGATCATATTTATTAAGCTTGCAAAGGTTACTTGTGATTTACCTTAAGAATTCTGAATCAAATAGAGAGAAATGTATAAACACAAAACACTGGAAATGGGTGTGGGAAAATGGAGTTGAGGAGGGTCAAAAGGAGTCAGCATTGGAACATAGATTCAGATATTCTAAGGGTCAAATGTTATTCCAACCTCATTGCATGGTATGTTTTAGACTAATAAAAAAAAAGGGGAAAAAAATGTTAGTTATTTTCTTCTAGGGAAAAAGTAAAAGGGATTTAAGAGAATGTGTTTTATTCTCTAGCTTTGCATATATAGTTGAGATTTTTTCCTCACTAAATAAACAGTAAGTGAGCAAAACGTAGACCTCTCTTAAGAGTGGCAGTGAACTGACATGATGCTTTATACATGATCTATGCACAAAACATGGCAAATAGTTTTTCTCAGTGATTTACTAGGGCCTTTTTTTGAAACTCATCAGCAAGTCATTCTGAAGTTATCACGCTGTGATTAACGGCTGTGCCACTTCTCCCCTCAAAATTCATGAAAAAGGCAGACTTACTACCTGTCTCGCCCATTTGTATGTGAGTTTCTCGGCTGACTGTGTCACGATCCTTCGTGCTGGGTTTGTAGGTTGCTGGCGCTGGGGGTGAGAACGCCTGCTGAGGCTGTCAGGGAGCCATCCCGTCAGGCTCTCCCAAGTGAGTCTGTTAAAAAAGGAAGAGCCATTAACTTTGAAGATAAACAGAGATGGACTCTTTCCCAATAGATCTAGAAATAGAAGCTGAAAAATAAGGTCCTAAGTAAGATAGAAAAGAGTTCCATTTGTTTTCTTTCCTTCCCTTTCGTATTACTGTTCAGATTGCCACTTGAGATCGAAGCCTCAGAAATAAATCAAAGGCATTTCCTTTTAATGTGAATGTCTTTAATAGACGACGGGAGGGTGACTGAAGATTTGTGGATGTGGTTTTTGCTCATTTTTTGTTTATATTCTAAAAGAAATTTACTTTGGAGACAATACACTTTAAAGACCCAATTATTACACGTACAGTTGAGTTTCACTGTCACAGAAGTTGTTCTACAAAATTGCTACAAACACTGAATTAGTAAATACTGAAATCTGCTGTTGGTGGGGACAGATAGGCAGACAGATAAAGACATAGATATAGAGAGATTTATAAAATATATATTTATATGATAATAATAATATAGATTATAAATCCTAAAAACAACTCATCCTGTTAGATTCTAACTTTTTTATTTTACAGAAGAGAAAATGAGTTTTCAGAAGCATTAAGTAATCTGCCTGAGGCTGCACTTAACAAGAGCCAAGATTTGGATTCATACCCTATCCAGCTGGCCCCAGCCAGAACTTCTTGCACTACAGACACACCGCCTACCAGCTCCCTCCTCTCATCCTCCCCGCATGAGAGCTGAAACGAAAGGCAGAGCATCACCTTGCTCAGCTTCAGCTGGGAAAGGGCGCGCAGGGCTGCTCGACTTTTTGTTGTTCCGCACATGTCTGCAAATGACCGTGAAAGCACCAAGGGTATTGACTCCGTGGTTCCAAATAAACTTGAGCACACACTAATAGAGAATAGCGGAATCTCTGAAATTCATTGTTTCCCTTCTTAGCATGTGAGTTATCTAAAGTCAGGGAAGATGTCATATGAATCTCTGGACACAGTGCCTATCACTGTGATGGCCAGATCGTCTGTAATTCAGTTTAAAATTTTCCATCATAGACAGTGGTGTGAGTGTAATTGAGCGGGAGAGAGAGAGTTTTATTCTACATCACATGACAGTGCTGTAACTGGGAATACAAAATCCACAGGTGCTTGGATAGCATTTTAAAAACTCAAATCAAAAGCCCATATTCCAAAGGTGGTTATCACAAGTGCTTTGGCTATATTTAGTTCTGTTAAATATCTGTTTGTTAATTAGTATGATGAATGGGAGAAATCATTTAGCATCTGTGAGATAAGCAGAGTTCAAGGCACATGGACACACTGGAGATACTCCATCAGCAAAACTGGCCTTTTATTAACAAGTCTTTATATTGGTCCCAGATATTTAGGTTTCTGATTCATTTTCTGAGTAGTTGCATATCAGATAATTTTGTTGCCTGAGCTGAATGGAACTTAAGGTAAATTCCTGCCTTTAGAATAGTATTACAAACTCAAGGTACACTTCAGGCAAACTGATATCAAGATGCATAAAAGGAAAAATAATGGGACTGTTTAAGCATTACATTTGGGTCATCAAGGCCAAAATCATTTCTGCAGATCTATTCTCCCCCTCTTTGACTTGCCTTTTGGCTTTAGTAACAGTATCTTTTGGGGGGCAACCATTGTGTTTTTACTTTTTACAAAGTTATACTTTTAAGTTTATGATTTGGGTGTTGTATGTTTCAAATACTTGTCAAAAATATCAAAATGTAGAAATTAAGAAATACAATTCCAGAAAATTATAAAAAGAGAGGTAACAGTAGAGGAAGAGAAGCTGGGTGAGGGGACGACAGCAAGCTAATGATTTTATCACATGTGGAAAGCGACTGCAGAAGCAGAGTAACTGTATAGCATTGGAAGAAAAGACAAGGCATAACTGAAGCTAAGTAATTCTATATACCTGTGTGTGTGTGTGTGTGTGTGCATGTGTGTGCACACGTGCGTGTCCTATCTCTGCGCTCAGAGTTTAGCTAAACCACTCCACAGTACTGCTGCTTCAGTATCCATTTTATGTGGGCAAGAAGCCTGCAGGGATCTTGAAATGACAGGATCCCCTCCCCTGAGCACATGCCTTAGACAATGGTCCACAGAGTCACAGGTAAATGTCAGTTACTGATAAGAATCTCCCAAGGGCTTTTGTGATGAGCATCTCTCCCACCTCCCAAGGTCTTTCTCTTGTAGGGCCCTTAGGTAAGACCCCCTCCAAGTTTACCAAAATTCTACTCTTTTTGGTTTGAATTAGCCATTCTGTCCTTAGCCCGGGAATCCCGAAGCCCTTCACCAGTGAATGCTAATCAAGGCATTTGTCCAGGTCCTGCTACACTCTCTCTGCCTGCCCTCTGCCCTGATCTCACCCGGTAGCCCTTGGAGACCTGCCTTGTACATACCTCAGGGCCTGCGACAAATAAATATTTCTCTATTTCAGCTACCTTTGTCGTCTTTTGTTGAACGACATCTCATTTTCCAATATCCCGGGATGCTGCTTAACAGATGTTCCTTTAACAAAGAAGTCCTAACGCTCCATTTAATAGTCTTGGCACCTTTGTCAAGAATTACTTGACCATTATAATCATCTTGAAATGAGACAGTATGAGACTTACCACTTTGCTATTATTTTTCAAAGTTCTCCTGACTATTCCAAACACTTTTTTTCTCATATAAGTTCAGAATTAGTTTACCAATGTCTAAATAAATAGTGACTTGGAATTTAGATTGGCATCTAAGTACAGATCAAAATGGGCTGTTGATCTAAACATTCGAGTGTTCCAATCCATGCACATGGTCGATGCCCACATTAGTTTAAGTCTTTCTTAATTTCTCTAAGCAGTGTTTATCTTTAGAACTGAGATGAGTTTCCTGGAGGCAGCATATGGTCAGGTCTTGTTTTTTAAAACATTCAGCCACTCTGTGTCTTTGATGGGTGAGAATCCCAATCTGTTTACATTTGAGGTGATTGTTGATAGATGAGGACTGTCATTTTATCTTTTGTTTTCTGGTTGCGCTATGTCTCCATTGTTTATCTTTCCTTGTATTTCTGTCTGCTAATTTGGTTTAGTGGTCTTCTATGATGTTTTACTCAGTTTTCTCATTTTTTTTTATGTTTTGTGGTTAGAATGAGGTTTATATGAAAGCTTTCATAGACAAAACAGTCCTTTTTCATCTGATATTATCTCCTCTTCATTTATCTGTATGTGTCCCGTCCTTTTCTTCTTCCTCTTTAGTGTTTTATTCTCTCAAATCATCCCTCTTTATGTTGTGCTTATTACCAAAATGACATAGCTATAGTAATTTTTTCTGCTACCCTCTTTTAAGCATTGGTTTTAATAAAGTGTTTAAAAATCTATTCTGATAAAGAGCTGCAATTTCCTAATTCAGTCTCAAAGTTCTGTACATTTTTGTCTTTTCATTTCTGGTAGAGGGGATCCTTTCAACATTCCTCATAAGACAGTTCTAGTGGTGGTGAACTCCCTTAGCTTTTATTTGTCTGGGAAAGCCTTTATTTCTTCTGCATGTCTCAGTGATAACTTTGCTGGATAGAGTATACTTGGGTGACAGTTTTTATCTTTTAGTATTTTGAGAAGTTCATTCCACTTGTTACTGGCCTAAAAAGTTTCTTCTGCGAAATCTGCCCGTAGTCTAATGGGGGTTCTTTTGTAGGTTACCATCCTTCCCTACCTGGATGCCTTTAGAATTCTTTCTTCGTCATTGACTTTCGATAGTTTTAAAATAATGTGTCTTAGAGAAAGTCTTTTTGCACTGAGGTATTCAGGTGGTCTCTTAGACTTATGGATTTGTATACACTGTGCCTTCCCAGGCAGGGAAAGTTCTCAGCTATTATTTCTTTCAATAAACTCTCTACTCCCTTCTTCCTCTCCTCTCCCTCTGACATACTCATTATTTTAACTTTACCCTTCCTAAAAGAGTTGGATAACTCCTGTAGAATCTACTCATTTTTAAAAATATCTTATTTCTTCCTCTTCTACTTGCATCATTTTGGCATTTCTATATTTAAGCTTGCTAATTCTCTCTTCCATATGGTCTGCTCTATTTCCAATGCTTTCTAATGCGTTGTTTATCTCATTTATTGAGTTCTTCAGCTCTGGAGTTCTGTTTGGTTCATTTTTAAAGTTTTATTTAATCTCTCTGGTAAAGCATTCATTCTGTTTATGAGCTTTATTTCTGGGGTCACTGAACTGCCTTTCTGAGTTTTCTTTTAACTCACTGAGTTTCTTCATGACAGCGATTGTGAATTCTCCATCAGTTTGATCACAAGATTCCACGACTTTCTGTTTGTTTCTAGAGAAGAGTCATTTTCTTTTCGTGACGCTGTGTTCCTCTGGTTCTTCCTGGCACCTGAAGAGTTGTTCCTCCGCTAGCACACTTCAGGTAGCAAACATATTGTTGCTTGAGTCGCATGATTCAACAGATTATAAATTAGAGGCCTTTCTTTTACTTTCCAGTAGATGGTGATACAGCACAAATTTTTGGTTTATTTAGCCTAACCTGCCTCTTGTTTATATTTGAGAGTCCTCACTTTCCACCCTGCACTGCCTGTCAGAGGTGTGGCCCCACGCCCTAGTCATCGCTGCGTGGCCCCTGGGGTCCCTGGTGCATTGTTGCTGCCAGTGTGGCTGGTGTCACCACCTGGAGCACCAGGTTTGTGGGTTCATTCTTTGTGTCCATGATCCCCTGAGTTATAGGCTCCGGCTCCCTGTGGGGGAGGGAAGGAAGGGGTTTGGGAAAAGCCACAGTCACAAGTGTGCTTCTGTTGCCCGCTTACTTGTGACTGTCAGCGCCACTGCTGACAGGAGACCAGAGTCTACCACCTTCCCTACGACTCCCGGGCTCTCTGAGGCTGTGGGTTCAGGGGCTGCAGCCAGAAGGCCAGGATTGCAGGCACAGCCCAACCATTCCCTTGTTTCTGCCTCCTATATGTGTTCCAGTCCATTCACCTTCAGATGTACAGACATGTGGAATTCTCCAGTGCCCTGGGGTTGGGCAGATGCATCTTTGTTGCACAGCGGATGTTTTACTGGTTGTAAATTGAAGGGGAGATGCAAAGGGAGTTTTTACTGCACCATGATGCTGACATCAACCTAACTCATTTTATAAAGCTTGTATAAATTTGATTCTGAAAGCACGTGAGGACAGAGTAAGAAAATTTTAAATTAAATTACTTAGAGATACTGATGTAAATACTAAATATACAAAATACAAAATATAAATAAAACCAAATAAAACAAAATATAGTACCACAAAACAGGATTATGTTAATAATACCAACATGGATTAACACTGAAAAAAATATTTTGTTTTTTTCTTGGTTTTTGGCATTCATGATATATTTTATTTGCAAGCTCTCAGTGAATTAAGGTTTCATGTTTAAAATCACCAATCCTATATGTCCAGCTTTTGAAAGTTGCTCTTACAAATGGGACCTTCAGAGTTGGCTTGTTTTCTCCTCAGTCACATTTTTCCAGTTTTATTGAGGTATAATTGAAAAATAAATGTATATTTAACATAAAATCAGATGAATAGTACTATAAATAAAGGTTATTTTTAGAGTTTGGCATATATTAGATCAATCATATATTAAAATATGTATGTGCATGTGTATATGCATGTGTGTGTGTGTGTAAGTTGTGACTAGAAGGGCAATCTCTTAGTTGGGTAAAGGTTATCTGCAAGAATTTCATAGCAGAATCACTTTTAATGGTGAAATATTTTTAAGTGGTAACATTAAATCAGGAATAATACAAGAGAAACTGCTAGTTTTGAGCCCTATCAAGAAAGTAAGCAGATGTGGAGGAGCCAAGATGGAGGAGTAGAGACTCAGCTCACCCTCTCCCACAAATACACCAAGAATTACATCTACAAACCCACTGAATCACACACAACACCTACTGAACTCTGGTGGAATGTCTCTTGTTTTGAAATACAGGAGGATTCTCACAAAATCTAGTAAAAAAAAAAAAAAAGAAAAGAAAAGAAAAGAAAAGAAAAAGGAAAAGAAAAAAATCAGTGCAAGACCAGTCCTGCAAGGAAGGAGCAACATAGGAAGAAAGGCATCCTCGTGCTGGGACGTCCCTTCTCCAGCCAAGAGGTCAGCGGGGACAGAAGCAGAGCTTCCAAGGCTTGGAGGAGAAAGTGGCAACCACTTTGCAGACAGAACTAAGGGAAAATTGACACAGAGGGTCCCTGTGATCCCTGGCCCTAGACGTGAGCCAGCAGGGACAAGCCAGGACTGGCTTCAGGAGATTGGTGAGGAGCCCAGGCAGACAGCTGGGTCCCATGGTGCAGAAGCAGCCTCATAGGACTGGAGAGCAGTGTGATCTCTGGCTGGGGTGTGTGCAGATTAGGACAGCCTGGAACCCCCACAAAAAAGCACCACCGTAGGTGTGTGCTGGGGAGGAGGCAATGCAGCCTCAGCATAGCCGCTTTATCTGCTTGGGTCCGTTGTGGGTGTTCTTGCAAGAAGAGAGGTGGGGCTTGGTCATAGCCACCAGTGCTGCACAGAAGCAGGGCTGAAAGCTGAATCCACACCCAGAGATCCTGTAACTTCACTGGACTGATATTTGTTTACAACCCCAGGCAGAGAGGACAGATTTGCTCTCTCTGGACCCTTTGTGGACCTGCACATCTGGGACAAGCAGGCAGTGAGTGGAGTTCAGACTCACACTGGGGACATGTATGGGTATTTACAAATAGCCAGGACACCGTACTCATATGTGGAGGTGGGGCTGGTGTCTGGGCTCTCACTATGGCACACCACAGATTCAGATGTGTGAAAGCACACTTGCTATGGCAGATCCTAGCACCTGATATTGGTGGATCTGCACCGGTGGCTCCTGGAGCTCAGATCCTGGGGGGCACCAGAGTAGGTGGCTGACATTCCCATAGCTAAGGTGGGGACAGATGCAGTGTCAACAGAGAGTACTTTGTAAGCCCACATAACAAGTGACAGACACCACCACAGAGGGCGCAGCCCAGAGGACATCTGCCTACTCTTCTTCCCAGCTGCAGTGCTCCAACCCTGCCTACCACACACCACAGCTCAGAAACAGGTCTAGAAGCCTCTATTCCAGCAAAAGGGGAGCAGACCAGGTCTCTATCAAAGATGTGACAACTACAGAACAAAAAAGGAGGCCTAGCTCAACAACAAACAGGGCAGGTTCTGATCACCACACCACTAACCACACCCCCAATCAAAGGGCTAACAGCCAACACTCATGGAAGAAAGACATGGCGACCATCCATACCAAGGGCAACCATCGCAAAAAAACAAAAAAACTATTAGATGCACACAGTCTTCACAGGAGTGTTCCCACTCTCAATAAAAAGAAACAAACAAAAAATAAATCAGCCCTTCAGGACCACAGGAGATAACTGATACTCCTAAGTCCATAAAGCCAGAGAAATATAAGTAAAATAAAGAAGCAGAGGAGCCACCCCCAATTAAAAGAATAAGAGAAATCCCCTGAAAGAGCAATCAATGAAATAGAACTCAATGATAAACCGAATCATGACTTCAAAAATAATACATTAAAAATGAAATTGAAACTTCAAAGAAGAGACATTAAAACAGAAAACTCAATTGATGAGATAGGAGCTGAGCTAAAGGAGATCAAAACAGAATCAGCAATAAAAAATCTCTCTGCAAACAAAAGTCCAGGACCAGATGGCTTCACTGATTCCATCAAACATACAAAGAAGAGTTCATACCAATCCTTCTCAAGTTCTTCCAAAAGACTGAAGAGGAAGAAACACTCCTAAACTCATTCTATGAAACCACCATCACCCTGAAACCAAAGCCAGACAAAGACATTACCAAAAAAGAAAGCTATAGGCCAGTATTGTTGATGAACATAGATGCAAAAATCCTCAACAAAATATTAGGAAACAGAATCCAACAACACATAAAAAATATCATACACCATGATCAAGCTGGGTTGATCCCAGGGACATAAGGATCATTCAACTTATGCAAATTGATCAATGTGATACACCACATCAACAAGAGAAAGAACAAAAATCACATGCTTATCTCAATAGATGCAGAAAAAGCATTTGATAAAATTCAACACAAATTCAACACACATTTATGATAAAAACTCTTACCAAAGTGGGTATAGAGGGAACATATCTCAACATAGTGAAAACTATTTATGATAAACTGACAGCCAGCATAATACTCAATGGCAAAAAGTTGAAAGCCTTCTTCTTAAAATCTGGAACAAGAGAAGGATGTCCACTGTCACCACTTCTATTCAATATAGTATTGGAAGTCCTAGCCACAGCAATTAAACAAGAAAAAAAAAATGGATCCAAATTTGAAGAGAAGAGGTAAAATTGTCATTATATGCAGATGATATGATACTACATATAGAAAAACCTAAAGACTCCACATAAAAACTACTAGAGTTAATCAAAGAATTCAGATAGTAGCAGGATACAAGGTTAACATACAGAAATCAGTGGCATTTCTTTACACTAACAATGAAACACCAGAAAAAGGAAAGAAAATAATAAACAGTCCCTTTTAAAATTGCATCCAAAAAAATAAAATAATTAGAAATAAATCTGACCAAGGAAGTGAAAGACCTGTATTACAAGACATTGATTAAGGAAATTAAACATGGCTTAAAGAAATGGAAAGATACCCCATGTTCTTGGATTGAAAGAATTAATACTGTTAAAATGGCCATACTACCCAAAGCAATCTACAGATTTAATGCAATCCCTAGCAAATTACCCAGAACATTTTTCACAGAATTAGAGCAAATAATCCTAAGGTTTGTATGGAATCATAGAAGAATCAGAATTGCCAAAGCAGTACTGAATAAAAAGAATGAAGCTGGAGGAATAACCCTCCCAGACTTCAGACAGTACTACAGAGCTACAGTAATCAAAACAGCATAGTATTGGTATAAAAACAGACATATGGATCAATGGAACAGAATAGAGAGCCCGGAAATAAACCCACAAACTTTTGGTCAATTAATCTTTGACAAGGGACACAAGAACATACAATGGAGTAAAGACAGTCTCTTCAGCAAATTGTATTGGGAAAACTGGACAGCTGCATGTAAATCAATGAAGTTAGAAAACTCCCTCACACCACACACACAAAAATAAACTCAAAATGGCTTTAAGACTTAGACAAGACACTATAAATCTCTTACATGAAAACAAAGGAAAAGCATTATCTGACATAAATCTCTGACATAAATCTCAGCAATGTTCTCCCAGGGCAATCTACCCCAGTAATAAAAATAAAATAAAAAATTAACAAATGGGACCTAATTAAACTTAAAAGTGTTTGCACAGTAAAGGAAACCATAAGCAAAACAAAATGACAAACTACGGAATGGGAGAAAATATTTGCAAAAGATATGACTGGTAAGGCTTAATTTCTAAGATATATAAACAGCTCATACAACTTAATAAGAAAAAAAAACCAAATAACACAGTCCAAAAATGGTCAGAAGACCTAAACAAGCAATGAAGTGGCAATGAAAACATAAGAATGGCCAATAGGCATATGAAAAATGTTCAATATTGTTAATTATCAGAGGAATGTAAATCAAAATTACAATGGGGTATCCCCTCACTCCAGTCAGAATGACCATCATTCAAAAGTCCACAAATGATAAATGCTGGAGAGGATGTGGAGAAAAGGGAGCCCTCCTACACTGCTGGTGGGAATGCAGTTTGGTGCAGCCATTATGGAAAAAAGTATGAAGATTCTTCAAAAAAAACAAAAATAGACTTACCATATGTTCCAGAAATCCCACTCCTGGGCATACATCCAGAGGGAACCTTAATTCAAAAAGACACATGCACCCTAATGTTCATAGCAGCATTATTTATAATAGCCAAGACATGGAAACAACTGAAATATCTGACAATAGATGACTGGATAAATGAGCTGCAATATATTTACACAATGGAATACTACTCAGCTATAAAAAATAATAAATAATGCCATTTGCTGCAACATGGATGAAACTGGAGAATGTCATTCTAAGTGATTTAAGCCAGAAAGAGAAAGAAAAATACCATATGATATCCCTTATATGTGGAATCTAAAAAAAAAAAAAGACAAACAAGCTTATTTACAAAACAGAAACAGACTCACAGACATAGAAAACAAACCTATAGCTATTGGTTACTGGGAGGGAAAGAGGTGGAAGGGATATATTGGGAGTTAGAGATTTACAGATACTAACTTATATATGTAAAATAGATTAACAAGTTTATACTGTGCAGCACAGGGAACTATATTAAATATACTGTAGTAATTTATGGTGAAAGATAACATGAGAATGAATGTATGTATGTTCCTATATGACTGAAGCATTGTGCTGTACACCAGAAATTGACATATTATAGACTGACTATACTTCATTAAAAAATATATATATATATATATGAAGAAAGTAAGCAGATGATATCATTCTGAATGTAAAATACCAAAGAGAACATGTATAGTATTATAGTTAAAATAATTTAGCTAGCATTTTTGGTAACAATTCAATATGCTAAGATCAATTGCTTTTGTAAATATCAAAAATAACTGGACAGTGAAAATTTTCAAAGACTCGAGAAAAATGTACAAATACAATTATGTTTAAGACTTTTTAAAAAATTTAAAAAATGATGAACAGCAAAAAAGATCTGAATCAATGGAAACAAATGCATACTAATAGATGAGAAGCTTCAATATATTAAAGATTATTCATAAATTGATATGTAAGATTGTAAGAAAATCCAATGAAACTTTCAACAGGCATTTTGTAGAATTTGAAATGCATGTAATGAATGTATATGGAAGACAAGTCCCAGGATTAGAAAAAATTAATTATTTTTTAAAAAGCATTACCTAAGATGAATAAGGGAAATCTACCCTAGCAAATATCAAAGTATAAAATAACTATGTAAATTAGTATAATGTTACTCCTCCAGGGTTTCTTTTTAAATAACTGATGGAACAGAATATAGAACTCTATTATTGAACATAGATGAGGGCATGGATCAGTAAGAAAATTATAGACTATTCTACAAATCCTTCTGGGACAACTGTGTATCCACAAAGAGATAAAAAGTGATATAGAAGTCTTTTACATTCAAAAATCAATTTGTGGTAAATTAAATACATCATGTAGAATATAATATACTAAAAATCTTTTTAAAGATTTTTTCTTGGTTATAAACAAATAGTTCTTAAACAAAAAACACAATAACTAAAAAGAATAATAAAACAATATTGCTGTGTCAATAGATAAAAATCATGGCAACTAACACATGGACCAAGAAACTGAACAGGCATTTTTTTCATGGAAGACCAAGAAAAGATGGCTAACAGGTACATGATCAAATGCTCAACATCACTAATCGTCAGGAACCACTGGACACTGCAGGGGTTATGGGTGTCGACCCCCTGCACAGTCAAAAATCTGTGTATAACTAATAGCCTGCCCTCCTTATCCATGGTTCCACCATATTCACAGTTCTACATCCAAAGATTAACCCAACCATGCATGTACAGTACTGTAGTATTTACTGAAAAAAATCCAGATATAGGTGGACTCATGCAGTTCAAATCCACGTTGTTCAAGGATCAACTGTACAATGGAATGCTACTCAGCTATAAAAAATAATGAAATCTTGCCATTTGTGACAACGTGGATGGACCAAGAATTATGCCAAGTGAAATAAATTAGAACAGAGAAAGAGAAATACTAATGTTTTCATGTATATGTGGAATCTAAAACAAACAAATAAATATAACAAAACAGAAACAGACCCACATATACCGAGAACAAACGGGTGATTGCCAGAGAGGGTGTGGTGGGCAAAACAGGTGAAGGAGACTGAGAGGTATGAACTATCAGTTATAAAATAGATAAATAAATCACAGGGATGTAATACACAGCACAGGGAACAGGGTCAATAATATTGTAAGAACTTTGTATGATGTGTAAAAGTATAAAAATATTGAATCACTATATTGTATATCTGAAACTAATATGATATTCTAAGTCAATTGAACTTGAGAAAATTAAATTAATTCTTGGCAGAGCTAAAAAAAAATTAAAATGACATCTTAAATTGGTAGAAGATACTTTTTACTCACATAGGACCAATGGTGAAGGGAGAAGATGTATTATATTTACTTTATTTATTTAGTCATATGTGGGAAATGAAGAAATTTAAAATATTTATCTATGTATCTCTTATTAGTTTTAAGTTTTATACACAGAACTCTACAGACAAAATTGGCAAAGTATATAAACAGGCATTTCAAAAATGGGGTCCATATATGGTCCATCAAAATTAAAAATTTCCATTTTACTCCAGGGAATTCATACCTGCTATTCTTGGAGATGTTAATAAGATGATGGGCAATTTTTCTCAATGAGTTGAAGACAGAAATTTGAGCCCCTGAAGATCTGATATGTGTGATCGTGGCACATGTATAATTTAGCCTTTATGGATATTTTAATACAGGCATTGGGAATTAAGATATTGGACTCAACTCCTACACATTTAACTTGGCTTTTCTAACAACATAGCCTCATTATAAATTTAAGAGTATAAATATTTAATTAATCTTCAGTAGGATCTTCTTACACATTGTCTATGCCTGTCACTAAAGAGGCATAAAGACTGCAACATTTCCTAGTTCCCTTTGGCATGCAGTGTTTAGCTGGGTGATTCAAACTCTATTTATTCATATGTCTTTATTTCCAATAATGTTCCAAAGCCATGTAAGAATAAGTTCAGTAAAACAAACTTATATCTTTAATTTTTCTTGGTCTAACTAGATTACATTTTCATCAAATACAGCAGTTTTATAAACATGATGAATTCAAACATAATTACTCAGTATCTGGGGAAGGCACTATTCTTTTGATTATACATGTCTTTTTTTATTTTCTTCCTTCACCTACTTAAACATAGGAAGTATTATGCACTCAATGATTGTGTCCCTCCAAAACTCGTATGTTGAAGCTCTCACAGCCCCAGTGTGACTATATTTAGATATAGGGCCTGTGAAAAGGTGATAGAGTTAAATGAGGTCATAAGGGTAAAACTCTAATCCAACAGGGCGGGTGCCCTTATAATAAGAGGAGGAAGCACAGGAGCTCTGTCTCCACCATGTGAGGACACCACTAGAAGGCAGCCGTCTGCAAGCCAGGAGGAGAGTCCTCACTAGGAATAAAATTAGCTGGCACCTTGCTCTTGGGCTTTAAGTTTCTGAAATTGTGGAAAATAACTTTCTATTGTTTAAGACACCCAGTCCATGGCATTTTGTTATGAAAGCCCAAGAAAGAAAGAAAGAAAGAAAGAAAGAAAGAAAGAAAGAAAGAAAGAAAGAAAGAAAGAAAGAAAGAAAGAAAGAAAGAAAGAGGAAGGAAGGAAGGAAGGAAGAGAAAGAGAGAGAGTGTCCATTATAAGTATCCAGATAGAGTTATAAACATCCTAGTAATTTGAAATAAGAATAAAGCAGCTTTAGATGCACTGAAAGCAAAAGCTCTCCTAATTACAATTTTAGCAGGAAAAAATAAAGGATAGAAAACTGTATGTTGCTGTTTGTGTAGAAAATGAATACATATATTCATAATATGTCTCTGGAAAGATATGTGAGAAACTGCACTAATTCTTGCCTCTGGGAAGAGGATCTGCATAGTCAGGAGACAAGACAGGGAGAATTTCTCACTCTACTCTTCTGCAACTTCTATTTTTCTTTCATGTGGAATATAAAATTTACTCAAAAAAGTAAAGGTACATAAAATTAAAAGGTTTTATTGTATACACACAGTGATGTCAATACAATATATAGCCATCACTGACATATTACTAAATAATTTGCTAGATTACAATTAATTCAGTAACTTCACTCCACAGACATAAGTACATGCACATCTGTTTTGTTAAGATCACATAGATCTCTGGAGAATCAGTCACACAAGAAGATCTGTATCTTTAAAAACAGCCCAGGAGAAGATTATTCTAAAGTCAACAAGTAAATTCCAATATTAATTCAGCAAATGTGGAATGTATGTGTTAAGACTTCAAATTTTCTATTTGGGGAAAAAAAGATTGGTTTGATATAAAAATTAATTAGACCTTAAGGAAAACAAGTATAAATATTAAGTATATGATCAATGCAGCTGTTTAAAATACAGCTGAGGATGCACTTATTAAAGATCTAGAATCCAAACAAAACTCATTATATCTAATGACTGCTCGTCTGAGGCCAATGGCACTTACAGAACAAAATCATAAAAGTCATTAAGATACTCATAAGGTTTAGGCTAATGAGTGTAAAAAATCTTTTTTCATTAAAAGCCTAAGTCTATAAAATTAAAAAAAATGAAGCCAAATAATGGTAGGAAAAAACCTAAACAAATATCATTTGTAAATGGCGTTTGCATTGTGTTCTTTGAAGCAAGCATTTAATGATCAAATATTATCTTACCCTGTTCTTTTGTTTGTTATTATTCTGTATAAAAATGAGACTAAATGGAACAGAGTCCATCCAAAAAGGTACAGGGCATAACTGGATACAAATTTAACCTTGATTCCATTACATTATATAGAGCTCCCAATTCAAATTAATATAGCTAATGTGCTAACCAGAAATTTATAGTGTTAAATACTTCAACTTAAGATTTTAAGTGTCATGTCTCTCCCCAACAGAGATATTAGAAACTATTTTTATCCTGAGGTAAGACTGTACTGCAGATATTATATTAATATTCCAATATTTCAACCTGTAAGCATTAAACTGTCATCTAATAAATTTTGTGGTTAAATATAATTTGATATATTTTAATCTATTCAATTGCAATGAATAATTCTGGTACTTTGTTTCTGATTGTTAAAAAGTGAAATTTTTTCCATAATAGATCACTTAAAGAATTATCTATCAACATAATTAGAAATTAAGAGATGTTATTAATAGCTAATCCAAAGGACTGTAAATTGATGTGGAAATTCTTTACAACTTCACTGTAAGTCTAATCAATTATATTTCATTTACTTACTGCCTTCTCCACCTCCATCCTTCATTAAATATATATAAAGAAAAGGAGTTCACGTGGAACTAGGACTGGAGCAAGGGGAGTTTTAAGGGTATATGGTTTAAAAAGGAGGGTAGACGTAAAAGGAAAACCTTTGGTTTATTTCATATCAATTTTTTCACTGCAATCCACATGGAATTTATCTATTTAAAAAAAATGAAGGCTGTGTAAGTTCTGTTTCTGTATAATCAAAAAGTAATAATAAATATAGATCTTTCAACTATATTGGCCAGAATTATTCTTAGTAGATATCAGAAATGTAAGAGCAAAATGTCTACCAACGAAAGATAATAATACCACTGGCAGTGCTAGGCGTGCCAGTCAACAAAAGAAACAGACACGCTATTTCACAAGTCCTGGAATCTCTAATGTTATTGTTAAATATCTTGTGTAAGTCTAATAAGCTTGGCTCTTTAGAGATGCTCCTATTGACAAAATTTATTACTTTTTATTTATTCAAGTAAATAACAATTACATTAACTTAGAGAAAAGACTTTATATACACTATGCTCTTATTAGTGAAGTTAGCAAACATTAAAATCATTTATTAAAAATTAGAGGGTGAAAATCTGTTAAAAATATACTTTTATTAGCGAAACAAACCTATCATATTTCTATTCTTATGTATATCAAGACCTTTACTGCACTATCTGTGCTTTCCTATTGGTAATTTTTCCAAAAGAATTTCAAACTCTAAAATCTTTCTGAGAATACTTGGTCTTTTACTAACATTTTGATGGAAAGGAGCTGTGAAGTGATTTTATTTGTACAAATACTTTCTGTTATCTCATGGATGTCTGTTTCCCCATATTATCTCATATTAAGATATCATCATAGTCACTAATAATGCCCAAAGGGAACCTGATAAATAGGAAGTTCAATTTTAAGACTGTCCAATGAATTTATAAATCTTCCTTCAGTTCTGTTTGTAGAAATTTATTGAGTTTAGATTTCAAAAAATAAAGACCAAATCCCATGTTTACTGTATCCATTTTTTCATACCAACTAGTGCCATGGAAATAGGTTGGACGTGGGTTCACTTTTCATTGAAAGAACTAAATGAGAGCTAAATGAGAAGAGTAATATAATGATCTTTCCTCACCCTTAGCAAATACAAACACTCTCCAGGCACCATCAACACAACCACCATGAGATTCCATAGGAAGAAAGAAATCCATTTAGGCTATTCCAATAGTGATTTCATGTCATTAGGTTACCACAACCAAATAGTTTGGAACACTCTTATGTAAATAAAACAGATTCCACCCGGAACAAATGGAAGCGAAAGACATCTAAGAAATGTTATGCTTTGTTTTGTGGACAACATTTCTTGTTGAAAGATGCAATCATGTACAAGTGTTGACTACTTCACCTGGAATAGTATAATAGTTTAATAGTAATAGCAAGTATGACAAAAATGAACTACCTTATTTACATATAATAATGGCTAGATGACTGCATTATTGACCTCCATGCTAGAGTTAAGGGAAAAAAAAAAAAAAAAAAACAAGAATACCAACTTTACATAGCTTTTAAGTGACAAAAAAGGAATTTGATGGGGCAGGGTACAGCACAGTGGTAGAGTGAGTGCTTAGCATGCATGAGGTCCTGGGTTCAATCCCCAGTACCTCCATTAAAAAAAAAAAAGGAAATTTGAATCTGAGTTCTCTAACTCAAAGGGCATTGTTTTAATTGCTATGCTATACTTCCTTACAATCCTTTTTATTCCCCCTTCTGCTTTTCTAGAAGAGAACCAAGATTGAAATACTTCAATGTAAAGAGATTCAAGTTCATTGATCTTCATACTGTTTTTCTCTTACTTAAATTCATCATCATAAGAGCAATTCTATAAATGAGCATTGTATACAACAGTTCAGGGGGTAATTTGAATTAATGACATACAGATTCATGTTGTATTTTCAGTGAGAACCACTATGCCTCTCCTTCTGTATGAATTAATAATTTACTAAATGATCAGTATTTGGCTGTTGTGTTAGTCACCTAAACAATGCAAAATCCGAAAGAAAAAGGCAAGTTGGAGCCACTGTTTGGCTACAAAGCCTCTTTAATTCTGTGTCATTTCATGTGAATAGTTTCTGAGTCCCACTTACATTAATCTCTGAGCATTTTAAAATGAATGACTGTACAAAAACAGTGAAAAGCCTCAACTGCTAACAAATCAACCACTAATCTATCTGTAATGTGAACCCACTGCTGTGATGGCCTGAAGCGATCACCATGTTAATAAAGCAATTAATGCAATTGGACCTCACTGTTCTTGTCTTTAAATAATTGAGCTATTTACTTTTAATATACAAGTGGCTCTCTATTCATACTCAACCACATAAGTGGGCAATATTACATTTGGTTTTACGTTTTGCACACAAGGGGATTTTGATGAATTGTTAATATTTATGAGTATATTACTTAGAAGAAAAGCATGATTTCAGACTGCAGAAAGTAGAAATGGGGACAGACACCCTCTTTTTCTTGTGTTCATATTAAAATTGAGTAGGAGCTGTATTTCAGCGAACTTTGCCAAACAGAGGAAAGGACAGTAAAGGAGGAATCTCAGGCATCTCTGCTCACGACTCAGCCTCTACTTAACTATATGAACTTAAGGAACTCACTGAGAATCTCTTCATCATAGTCCTACCACTTGGAAAATAGGGAGGTGGTTTTAGATCAATGGTTCTCTACTGGAATTCATTGGAATTTTGCCCCCATGGGACACTTGGCAATGTCTGAAGACATCTTTGGTATCACAAAAGGGCTGGGGCAGAATGGAGACACTCACATGTAGTAGGCAGAGGCCAGAGATGCTGCTAAAATTTCTGCACCACAGAAGACAGCCCCACACAACAAAGAATTATACAGTCCAAGATGCCTGCCGTTTAGAGGAGGAGAGATTCTGGATCAAATATGTATGATCTCTGTATCTATGATTTTAGCCTGAATTCCTTAGAGTTAACTGTGTAGCATAAAGTACAGCAAAGGACTGGCTTATTTCCTTATCAATTAGTTATTTTCCAAACAAAAAATTTGAAGAATCAATAACTTTAAGATCAATACTTTCCTGCCAGAATCTGTCTACAAAACAGTTTCAAGTTAATTATGTCTCTTTGAAAGTGCTATAAGGCTAACCTTCCACTTTCCAATGTGGAGTTTTTCTCAATGTTTATGATATTAACTTATTTAGACTTGAAATAAAAAATGCATCTCACGTTACTATAGAATTATAAATTTAATGGGTAATATCTATTTATTTTATAATCTACTTCAAATTATTTCTAAAGCATGAATAATGTGTATATCTTTTATACACGCATACATACAAATACTACTTATAAACATGTATTAAGAATTCAGCACTGTAGGAATATACATACATATATATGTATGTGTATATATATATATATATATATATATATATATATATATATATACACATATGCAAATGTATTTGTTAAGGATACAAATCTATTCCTATCCCTTTGCAGAGATAATATATGTAATATAATCAAATATATATAATATTTGATTTCACTCTTTTTGCCCTCTTTGTCCCTAAATTATATGAATTTATAATCTTTAATAAAAATACAATTTTATTTAAATTATATTTGTATCTCACGTTTCTGTTCACAGGTATTTACAAAATCAAAATGTGGTCTCTTGCTATTTCCTCTACTGAAGTCTTAAATTTAAATAGTCTTAAGACCAACCGGAAAAAGAAAAATTACCTCTAATTTCTTAGTAAATATTTAGAATAAAACATTACTTTAATAATTCAAGAGTGCCAAAATGTAAGTACATGAACTGGCTCGCAGTAGGAAATAAATGTATAAACAGTCTCATAAACCATAACATTTGAATATTTTCAGTATTTACCAGGGTTATAGCTTTTTTGAATGATTATTTCTAATTTATTCATCTCTGAAAAAGCACAATTATTTATTTAAATGAATGAACAAAGGAAATGAACAAACTGGCTTATTTTCATGGATGACTGAAGGAATTTAGGACTTGCTTCAATATTTCTCAGTTCATGAATGTATGTTGCATAAAAACACATGGACAATTCTAAAAATAATAAACCATGTGCGTTAAAATATTTACAAAATAAGTGAAATTATTCTTCATGTAAAGATCTTAAAGTGATATAAAAACACTTTTATTACAGAAAAAAGTCAATAATATAATGAAATTTAACATTATCATTTCAAAGATAGCTTTTAATGTGCTATTTGAAGCAGAAATAGTACAGCATAACTTCTCATTATGAAAGGACAATTTTAAACATCTTTTCATAATATTAAGTTTATCTAGCACATGAGAATACATTCACATGACTGCGTATTGTAGATTACATTTCAGTGATGAATGTGTGTTACCTAGAAAAATACTTTATTAAATGGAAATTTTAATAAAATGAAACCATATGAGAGTCTGAGTATAATTATTGTTCCAAGAGCTAAAATAAAAGCCTACTTTCATTTTGTAGTTTATTTAGAAGGGAAAAATGCTAAAAGATTTAATAACTACCCAATATGAATTTGCCTCTTACTAAAACATATTTCTAGAAGAAAAATCGATATTTAATTAACAATTCAGTGTTATGCTGTCAATCCATTGTCTGGTGATTTTTCAGGCTCTGTACTGGGGAGATCTTGAGTTCCTTAATGACCCTTCAGGAGTGTCTACAGTAAAAGGGGTTAGGAGAGGGGGAGTATTTGGTTGGACACAAGTTCCCCATCCTAGTTTAATCAAAACAGCTTCTCTTTTAAAAAAAAATTAATTGAAGTATAGTCAGTTTACAATGTTGTGTCAATTTCTGGTGTGCAGCTCAATGTTTCAGTCATACATATACATAAATATATTCATTTTTATATTCTTTTTCATTATAATTTACAAGATATTGAATATAGTTTCCCGTGCCATCCAGTATAAACTTGTTATTTATCCATTTTATATATAGTAGTTAGTATCTTATACATTCTGAATGTCTAAAGAAAATTTTGAGCAAGCAAAAACATTTACAGAACAACAACAAAAGGCAGAGAATTTTGAATGAATATAATGTATTCATTCTGACTACTATTACTCTGATCTCTTGGTAAAGTAATTTAAACAAGAATTAAAAAGTAAAGTTTGTTGTTAAACTTTGTTAATAATTTTATAACCACAAGGGGCAACTTTCGAAATATTGGAAATAAAGGTGTTCTATCTTAAACAACACAGCCAATCTGGAATTAAGGGAGTGCTCTTCAATGTAGACTGTAACTGTATTTCTTTAACTTGCTGAGGACTTTATCAGAGGTAAGAAATAACAGAACTGTGACACATTTGAGCAGCGATGTACTTTTTTATGATGATACGTTAAAGTGATTGAAGAAAAAAATGTGAAGAGATGTGTTTGTTCTCTCCACTGGATAAGAAGTGCACTTTTAGCAAGTAAAGAGGATACATTTTAACAAAATATATCTCACTAGAGAGACTAAAGAACTTTTAAAGTAAAAGGTAAACCAGTTGACATATTGAGTACCCTTGTGTCCATCTTTTATCAAATTTTATTATAGGTAAATCTAAATGTAGAGGTATTATAATTTTTAATATGGGCAGGCTTTTCTTTAATCAAGATACACTTTTCTACTCAAATGCCTTGGCAATTTCAGTACAGTTTTCTCCTTTTGTGATTAAACATTTTTTAAAATTCAAGTTCTAGATTACTTGACTCTAAATACATGCTTTTCTTGTCAATGCTTACAAGGCAACGATTATTAGAACCTCAGTGTTCAGATACAAAGGGCTGGAGGTTTGTGGATTACCTGTTCCACAGGATCCATCCCTACTGAGAGGGCGATTTTCTGAGAGCAAGCTGGGTTGAGCCTAGCATCACCCTCACGTATCCTGCAGGGCCATTCACACTGCCATGTAAAAACCATTGTAATCATCTGCTTTGAAATAATCCTTGGGCTGTGTCTTACTTATTGGAGTATCTCAAAGGATTTTAATGCATATTTAGTGAGATGAATTAAAAAGTCCAGAATAAATTTTTCCATTTGGACATCACTATCTGCAACTAAGAACCATCCACTCCCCCCAAAAAATAAGACACAAGAAGGCTAACCATAAACCTTAATTTAAAGGTAAAACTGAGCATAATATTTTAAATCACACATGCAATTATATTTTTAAGTGCACTGCAAGTTTGTGTTAGATATAACTCACCTGCTATATTTGCAGATTTATGAAATCAGAGACATGAATAACGTTCCAAGGATTTGAAATTGCTCAGCCTTTATTAGCAAAGTTAAAGACAGGAGTGATGACTTAATCACCTCAAGCTTGAAGCAGAAGTCATTCTGAAACTAGTGTCCAGCTGGCTCTCTACATTTCTCCAGAGAAAAGACTGAGACAATGGTGTTCAAATTCACAACTGAAAGGATGTTTAGAGGAATAATTTTGTGCCAGTGATTAAATTCTGAAAAATCTGATCCTGAAGCGGATTAATGGTATGCAATTAGATCATGAAATTTCCCACATCACAGTCCGTTACCTCATTTTCTCTAAACTCTGTAGATTGTATGATCACATCTTTGCTTCGTGTTTGCTTCTGTCTGTTGCCATAAACCTCTACTCAATTTGTCTATGAGTAACTTTTTTTATTTACTTTTTTCTCCCACAAATCCTTATTCTTTTTATGCCAAATGGTATAAAATCAAAGCGGCCAACCTAGGGAAAAAGATGTCACTTTTTCTTAGGGGGTAACTCCAGGTTTGGGCTGAGAGGGACATGCTGAGCCTCGCACAGGGGTGGAGATGGTTGGAGGAGTTTTCTGCCTCCAAGATCCCAGCAAATTGGCATCAGTCACAGTTAATTATCTGTTTCCCTCCTGATCTCAGCTATTTCTAGAACTTCCTCCTTTCCATATCACACCTTGGCATTCAAAATGCCATATCATCAGACTGGAATTTACTTAAAAAAAAAAATCCTTACCTTCTAGCAGAAAAAAATAAAATGAGATTCTGTTTCTCAAAGAATGATTATTCTTACATCTCTGGCAAAGTGAAGAGCTCTTCCAAGAAGCCTTCCTGAAAACCACACTGACACATTTTTATAAAAATAAGTGAAACAGAATTCACTATGATTATGTGTCTCTCTCAGGATTTTATAAACCTTAAACCTCACCACCTGCAGATGTCATGTTAATGCATTGGAGGAGGGTATTGTACAGCCTTGATATCCTTGATTGTTGTTTAAATCTACACAAAATTTTATTGCAATCATACAAAGGCTCCATTTGGTCAAATACAACAAGTCCTATGATGCAACTTTACATTTATTAAACTACAGTTCAAAGCACAGATTTACACTTTCTAAATACACTAAACATATCTAATGAAGTCACACTGGACTTCCACTGACACTTGGTACATCTATCTTGGTGAACGATATTAACTTAACAAGATTGTTAAACTCTAATCCTTGGTGTGAAAACTGTGTACTTGGATGTAGTGGCTTAATGGGGAACCCAGTCAGTGGGCTTCCATCTCCACCGAGGCGTCTATTTTGCTGCATATTTTATTTTAAATGCTTAAGGGGTAGAACAGACTTGTGAGTTTAAATCTTGATGTATTATCTAAACCTCCCAGTTACCCCCAGTGAATTATAGACGAGAGTGGATTTCGTCGGGTACCAAATAGCTATTACTAAAAGATTTTATTTCCAAGAGAATTAACGAAGCAAGACTGTGCAAATTCACATTAATAAGGTATATACACTAAGCTCTCTTTTTCAAGTAAACATATACAATCCAAGTGGAAAGTAAATTGTTTTGTAATTTAAAACATTTCTAAATTAACTTTTCTCCAACCAAGTGAGCTTCCTAGATGACGGCTTATCCTTCTGTAGAAGTTCCTAGCCCCATTTCCTCCCCTCCTGATCCAGTTTAATTTCTCCCCTAGCACAGCTCTCGAACTCCCAGTAACTTCCTAACCACCCAGTGGGATGTCCGTTCATTCCTACTGCCCTTTGAGTTCCAGCAAGATCTGCTCACACTGACCACCCTTGCATGGAAACTGTTTTCCTTTATCTCAAATCCTTAGCATCCACGGCACATGGTCCTCTTTTCCAAGCAACCCCTCTCCAAGAGTGACGGGACCAGGGCAGGCTGCTCTGAAGCCCGCCCATGTGACTGTCCGTGCCCAGTGCCCCCTCTCAGACTGTTTCCTCTGTCTCTGTAACCAAGCAGGACCCTACTGTCATCAGTGACCATCTGATATCTGTAATGGTGTTTGTAAATGCTTAACTGTGTGATGGTTTAAAGGGCTTTTTTCCCCTCATGCTCTTGTTGACCAGGGTTAGGCTGGAAAGGAGAGAGGCTTGGTGGTCCACCCAACCCCCTGTGGTGCTGGTGCTGCATGTGGGGATCAGGCTCAGTGCCCTGCTTCTGACCCCAGTGCCCTCCTCTTGACCTCTTGTGGTTTCCTTTTATCCTATTGTTCAAGCTGCAGGCCTCAGCCTGCAGCAGGAGGCTCCAGGCCTCAGCCTGCTTAAAAGGCTAAAAGCATTATCAACCTTTTATTTAAAAGCATCATCAAAAGACTCTAAACTGCACTAGTTTTTCTCTAGAGCTCTTTTCCATGGAGCCCCTTCCTACGCATCCTTTGTTCTGGGTACAAGAATATTAAGAGAGTCTCAAAGGTGGAGATGAACTTCATGCCCCATAGAGGGAAGGGAACCACTGCATCTGCAAAAATAACAGCTTTGCAACAATTTTTTATCCTGTATGTGATCTCTATGGAAACTAGCTCCACCCTTTGAACTCTTGAACTTTTACTATAAAATCCCCGTCTTCTCTCCCCAGCAGGCTCACAGTCTTGGAGGCGTTAGCCCACAGTGACCTCCTTAGCCAGGCAAAGACATAAAGCTGCCTTTTCTACTTCATCTAAAACTCTATCTTCGAGTCTCACTTATGTAAATGGGGTGCAGAGGCTACAGCTCAGCTGTTTCTTCCAATTTTACCGCCAGTTGAAATCTCACTTCTATTTCAATGTCTACCATAAAGACACTGTCCTCTTTGATACTTGCCCTCATGCACTCAAGTATGCACACCTGCACACACACACAGGCACACCTGTGTGTGTCCCCTCCACATCTTTGCGCAGAAATAGCTGATTTTGCCTTAAATTCTGCTTGTACTCTCATATAGAAATCCCTGCACTTACAAAGTATGTGTGCACGTATTTACATACTGTATGTATGTGCGTGTATACATATTATGTGTGTGCAACACTATGCTACATGCATGTAGTACTTACGTATGCCACATGTATGTGTTCAGTGACCTCTTTTTTTTTGGCATACAGCAACACATATTTACCGTGCACATAACCAGAGTTAGCTCAGGGTCAGCTAGGGAGCTTTTCTCAGCTAGCTGCTCACACATCCAGCGTTAGCTGTTGTTTGGATGAAATAAGATGGCCTCAGCTTTACACCTGTCTTCTTCCATCAGGCTAGCCCGACCATGTTCGTTCTCTAGGCTCTTCCTCTGCCAAAAAGTTACCATTCCCTTAGGGACTAGGGATATGTTTTGGCTGTCCTTACAAAAAGTGCATATCAAGTGTTTAATACCCATTGTTTTAAAAAATGATGTTAAACTTTAAAATTTTAAGTCATATGTAGAATAGTTTGATAGAAATGAACTATTTAAATAGGTCTTATGTAAAAGGTGCTGCTTGCTTACTTTACCAACAACAGTCACTGAATTTTCTGCCCAAATTAGGAATGCTGGGTGAAACCTTTCACCAGGGATGTCTAACTGGATGTATTTTGTCATTATATCTGCATCTCTCTCTCTCTCTCTCTCTCTCTCTCCCCACCTCCCTCGCCCTGTCTTCCTTTCCCTTCCCCTCTGCCTGTCTTCTCCTTCTGAGACTGTGTGAGTTCAGTTCTACTGATCGTTTTCTGACCAATCAAAACATCCCAACCATGCCCTCTATGGGACACTAATTTTCTGAGTCATGAGCAGTGTTCATTGTGAAGCTGTAAAATTTTTCTGATGTTTCTCAATGGTCTGGTTAAATAGAGAATGTTTGGGAATTGTGTGGTTTATGGAGCTTTGTTTCCCTCCAATTTGAGGCAAAGATTTCTGACACTGGGGTTTGCATGTTACTAGGGACTAGTTTTCCTATATACGTGGCCTGGCCAGGTCTGTCTCTCTGTGTTCTCTAGCCGACTGCTGCTATTTGTCCCAATCATTGATGTGTTTTAAAAAAAATAATATTTAATACATACAATGGAATATTATTTGGCCTTAAAAAGGAAGGAAATTCTGACACATGCCATAGCTTGGATGAATTTTGAGGCTATTACGATAAGTGTAGTAAGCCAGATGCAAAAGGATAAATACTGTGTGATTCCACTTCTATGATGTACCTAGAATAGTCAAACCAATAGACAGAAAGCAAACTGGTGGTGGCCAGGGGCTGAAAGGGACATGAGTGGAAACAGGCTAGAAGTCTTTAATGGTAGGGAATTTTCAGTTTGGGAAGATGAAAGAAGATGGATGGTGGTGATGGTTGCACAACAATGTGAATGTATTTAATGCCACTGAACTGCAAACTTAAAAATGGTTAAAATGGGAAATTTTGTGTTATATTTTTTAAAAAGTAAAAAGAAAAAAAAGTGCTTTTTAAACGATACACAAGGGAAAACAATGTTCTAGTTCCTGACTAAGGAATAAAACTTTGTTCACCTAAAAAGCGAAAAGCGTATATACCAAGACACATTCTGAGAAACCTTATGAATTAATCCTGCAGATCCTGTAGAATTTTCATGTGTGATAATTCCCTGCTCTGCCTTGTTTATTTATCATGTAGAATTTGAATATGAGTTCCAGCTCCATGACTACCTCCTGCTATTGCTGCCTGACACTTTTCCCTCCTCCCTGTCAGCCAAGAAACCTTCTTGCATCTAACTTCGATATATGCTGAAGATACAGACAAATTCTTTAAAACTCTGTAAGTAAGCAAACCAATAAACTCCATGATCTGTGGCTTTACTCTGCTGTCATGTGACCATGTGTTTAAACATCATTAGTAGTGTTTTTAAAGAATCATTTGCAATATTTTAAATTAACATTAATAATAATTTTGAGAAAATATGTGGTATAATATATGGTATATGTCACCCTAAGCCCCTTTCTACTGATAATAGTAAAGTTGAAATATTAACCCCAACAGGAGCTATTTAATTCTTAAAGTTTATCTATTTATTCCCACCTGACATCTATGTTTGTCCTATTCTCATATGTCTTAATATAGAATTATAAATCAAGAATTTGCTTACTTACTGAAAAAATTCAAGATTTTTTTCACAAAGCCCAACATATAAGTTACATGTGGATTTATTTCTGCTTTAAAGGCCCAGATTATTATTTTTAGGAATTTACAACAATTCTAGAATGCCTAGGAAACCAAACCAGGCTGTATACTTTTTAAATAAATTATTTAAAGTATATAATATTAATACTTCAAAAACAATAAAAACACTTCCTGTTAATATTTTTACCACTTTTCCAGCATCCTATTTTTCTAATGTACCAGAAAAAACGTTAATTTTCTAGGATGATAATGGCCCATTCTTACAACCTTTGCTAGAGATTTATTAATGTATGTCACTTTTGAAGTCAGTTATTTCAAATATAGGTTATCAGAACATTTTCAAAGCACATGGATTAAAACAAAACATCTGGAAAAGTGAACTAGAAGTGTGCTGGGAATTTTTAAAGCATACAACAAGGAAAGGATTCCTGCACCCAGCAGAGACCACAGTGTTTACTCACAGTTCCACCTTTCCTCCTGCAGTTCCAATTTGCTGTTAAGCGAGTTCATGAAAATGGTCTGACCAAGGGGCTATGGGCAAACCAGAGGGTCAGATCCAGGTCAAACCAAGGGAAGAGCAGTGAAGCATCCCAGCTGCGTCTCACTTTTGTGTTGCAGGTGGTAGGTCCTCCGTTAGCCTGAAGCCGAACCTCCTGCCTCCCCACATCAGACACAAACCTGTCAGCAAAGAGTCCTCTGTGGTCTTTCTACCCACGTAAACTTGGAATATCATGATTCACACAATTGAAAGTCATATTATTCTTTTTTTCTTCCCTGAGTCTCTGGAAGCGAAACTTGGAAGTGAAACTCTTAAATCTATTCTCAGTCGATGGCCTTCTCTTAACCCACTCATCTTCTGTGGCCCCAGTTTGCACTGAACGGGTGCACAATGCAGCTAACCATGAGCATTCAAGTTTTCTGGACAAGAGAATCCCTATTAATCCTCTTTCTTTCCAAGAAATAATACTAGAAACAGCATGGCTAGGCAACTATTTAATATATTGCTTTCATTGATTTGAACAGAGTGACTGTGACAGTTAAGTACCAAGATCACCCCCTTATGCACAAGACATAATCTCCCCTTTCCGAACATCACTCTTTGCCCATGCCGGCCTTCAGATGGCTCCCGCTGTGGGGAAGGTGGGCAGAGCTTACCTTCTAAGGATAGAGGAGGAGTTGGGTGTCTCTGATTGCCCTAATCTGGCTTGTAGGTCAGCCCGTGGTCACCTCCTGTTCAAGACCTCCTCCACCACCTTCAGAGACCATCTTAACAGACCCAATTGAGACTCACTGCTTCACTAGGATCTTTTATTACTTCTTGGACTCCTCTGTATTTTCTCTTTTCTGCAACTCCAAGTCAGTGATGCAGCCAAGAGTTGAGAAGCAACACCTGGATCACTGCTTTTCACTGTGATTACTTACTAGAAGCCCCTGGGAGTCTGCACCTACACAAAGGCTTGGCCCCATCTCAGGAAAGTTACAGCTGGTTGGGCCCGGGTGTTTTCAGTTTAACAGAGTTCTCCAGGTGCTTCTAATGTGCATCCTGTGATGAAAAGTACTCTTGAGAGGTGAGGAACCACTTTGTTATAAAATCAAGTTATGTTTATGGAAAAGAGGTAAGGAATCACAACTTCTTGAATTTCCCCCAAATTTATATTCTAAGTCAGTCATTTCAAATGTTAGTGTACATTACAATCACCGGGAAGGCACAGTCAATCACTAACTGCTGGGCCCCACCCAACCTTCTGGTTCAGGAGGTTGATAGGGAGCCTGAGAATTTGCATTTCTAGCAAATTCCCAGATGATGCTGGTGCCATTGGTCCCCAAACCACAACTTGAGAACCTCTGTTCTATGAGCTGTCCTTCTCTGTTTAGATGGACTGAATTGATCAGAGAGAGATGCATCACTGTCCTACCTTATCAAGAACTGAAAGTGAATCTTTCCTCAGATGGAAATTTAAATGCTGTCTCAAAAGAAAGAAGGAATGGGTGGCAGACAAGCAAGACTAATATCCACTAAAATTCCATCTGGCAAATCTAATTCTGTTTCCTCTCACCAAGCACATTATCGTAGTGCTTTGCTTCAGAGCGTTATGCTTCCGTTATGAGCATGTCAGTGTCGTGTACTTTGAAGATTTTCATTCCACCACCTTCTCTAACTAAAATTCACCTTCTGTCTCTGCATATTGGAATCCCATTTACCTACAGATCCATCCATAGGAAATTCCATGTATTTCCCAAAATACCCCTTCTTGACTTTTCCCAGCAGAAACTAGAAAGAGACCATTTGAACCCTCTTATATTTTGTTCTTCTCCTTAGAAAGTGTTTCTGTCAGGTGTTATGCTTATCTAACTTTCATAATTATAATGAAATGGTAATATTTTACATTAAAAATTAATGAGTGCTTAGAATGTACCATGCAGTGTCTTAAGCACTTTTACCAATACTAACTCTTTCAAGCACTATTAGTATCTTCATTTTACAGATGAGGAATTTGGGGCATAGAGAAGGTCAAATAACTTGGCCCAAATCACTTAGCGGTCAAGTAGCAGCGACAGGATGGAGCCCCAGAACCCTAAACTACTTGGCTAGTACTAGTAAAGGCTTACTAGGTATGTAACACTCAGAACAGTTTCCAGCACACAGGAAGTGTTAGATTATTGCTAATTTTTGTCATCATAATATTTACCACTGTTATTTATTATCTGACTGCTAGTGTGCTAAGCATTGTATTAAGAACTTGAATGTACATAGCTGTGTGGTTGCATATAATCTACTTCATTTCACCCTCACAACATTGTATTCTCGCAACAGCCCTGTGAAGTGGGGACACTTATTATCCTAAACAATTTGTTCACATAGCCAGTAAGCAGACGAGCCTGAAGTCAAACCCAAGTTTAGGATCAAGAGCTGATTCCTATTCATTTTGTGTCCTGTGTGGGATTTAACACACTGCTTCTCAAACAATGGTCACTGAATTGAATTGAATTGAATTGAATTGAATTGAATTGAATTTGTATATCGGTTTCAAATTTAACGATATTACTTTATGAAGGTAAAAGACACATTTATTTTCATTTTCTTAACTTTTAAATTTGTTTCTCATTTAACATCTTATCTCGTATTTCTAAAAACAAAGCTCAGGTAGTAATATAACAGTACATCTCTCAGGAAAAACGTAAGCAAGAAAACTTGTTCTCTTTTATTGACATTTTAGGCTTGTAATATGACTGTCTGTTCACCACATACAGAAGGTATACATGTGTGGTAGGCCTCCTGTGATCTCTGCCTCCTAATATTCCCACCGGTGTGTAGTTCCCTCCCCTTGAGTCTGGGCTGGATGTAGGGACTTGCTTTTAATGAGTGGAACATAACAGAGTGATGGGATTTTACTTCTAGAGTGGGTTATAAAAAGCCTGAAGCTCCAGTCTTGGCATCTCATTCTTGCTGTCTTCTAAAACACCTCTCTCAAACAGAATCAAGCACGGTGCTGATAGCTGTTTCCTGCAAGGAGGCCCCCCCTGGGCAAGCATCTGATGCCCCTCACAAAAAGCCACAAAGACCTGAAGCTGCATGTGGCCCAGTAAGCCCATTTGGAAGAGGATCTTCTGAGGTGCCCATCAGTCCCTCCATCCCATGAGTGAGTGTAAGAGTGGATTACCTCTCAGGGAAACTGGAGATGGCTGTGGCTAACAGGTTTACTCCAACATCATAAGTGACCTTGGGCCAGAGGAACCCAGCTGGACCACATCCACAGACGTTGAGAGAATGAACGTTGTCTTGCTACACAATTTTGCTTTTGGGTACTTTGTTATGCAATGAGAGACAACTAGTCATTTAGATTTTGGCTATGTAATATACATAAAAGTCATTTTTGGAAACTAAGCACAAACTCTAAATAGCTAGAACCAAAGAAGAAGAAAGGCCTGTTTTACTGAATATTGGGGAAAACTTGATTTTTGTATAAATAAGTCATGTTTAGACAAAAAAAAAGTAGTGACCCATATAAACTTCAGAATGAAAGACAAGTGTAGACACTACAGATTATAGGGTTTGATGTGCAGGGAGGTGTCTCTCCCAAGGGCACCTCTTCAAAGCATATTCCAGGTCGAACAGCAGGAGAAATTTTTAATAAAAATGCTTGATAATTATTCTGAAAATACCAAATATGGTATCCAGTTTCCAATAAAGAAAACAGAAGAGTACATCAATTTTCTTCCTTTTTATTCACAAAAGTAGAAATATTCATTTACATTATTTCATATTTAAAAACTTCTGTGGATGAAAGAGTATGGTTAAGATCTTATTCTAGTTATTATGTGGGATGATTTTTGTTTCAGTAGTTCTAACAGGGCACAGTCATTAATTAGGGAAATAACAGTCCTCCAATAGCATCATTAGAATGATGAGCTTCTGATATCAGCATGAAGAAAAGGCAGAGAACTGAAACAATTTAAACTTGATGCAAATTCACAAAGGAACAGAAATACCAACTGAAGTAATATATATATATATATATATATATATATATTTTATATATATATATATATATATATATAAACATCATGTTAAAGATCATTGCATCCTGAACTGGTATTATACCTAATAAGATGTAAATAAGTATAATATTTTAAGAAATGGTTTATGTGCAAAAATATTGGTTAGGCAGACTTGTTAATGGTAGGGCTCCCTAGTGGTCTAAATTATTCACGCATACTGTTTGTCTCCAAGAGAAGCCGAGCCGAGAAACAGCATTGCCCACCTTTATTGGAGCATTGAGAATTTTTGTGAAGGCTAAACAATTATCCTTGCCCGGAGCAGTGTTCTACAGAACAGCAAATCAGAAATGCTGTTATGTATTTTGATTCAAGGAATTCATAGTAAGCTGCAAGATGGTAGGAATCGCCTTGAACCACTCCAGTGCATCAAGTGCCTTACAGAGCAGGTGTTGACAGCAGATTACTGAGTGAGTGAATGGACAGATAGACAGCCCAACAATATAACTGGAAATATAACAATGCTGATTGTTGAGAAGAGGCCAGGGTTTTCCCGTTCAGACCTTTGCACTTGGTAGTGGTTTCTCTCCACTGGAACTAGTGCTCTCTGGAACACCAGCCCCAGCCGTCCCATTGCCCACTGGTATCTAACCAAGGTCAGCGTGTCTGCAGTGGAAATCATCTCCTCCACATTCCGACTGTGACGAGCCACAAACCTGCATGCCTGGCATCTTCTTTACTCTCCTCAGCTAATTCAATTACCCAGTCCTGTTCAGTTTTTCCTACATTACTGTCTCTCATGTCTGTTCACTCTTTTATACCCCATCCCCACTGCTAACTTTGTGTATAATCCCTTACTTTGGGTACCTCTGCAGCCTTTAAACTGACCTCTCTACCCCCATTCCCTCGCTCAACCAGTTCTCACAGATGCCAGAGGACCTTCTGAAATGCAACCTGGGCCATGTCACTCCCTGCTTTAAGTCTGAAAATGGTTCTTCCAACTAGAATTTAAAATTTAAATAAAATCCTGAAATGATTAAAAAAAATCAGCTACAGGCATAAGTATATTAGTTTCAATTATAGTCTTGCTTCAGTGAATGCTTTTTCTCACCAAAAGCAATTTTAATTTTGAATATAGTTACTTAATAATCGAGAGTGAGTTTGTATACATCTATTAAAGACTATCTACACACATTAATACTATTTGTTATTTCAAAACATCTTCCATAGAAGAAAGAAACTAATAGTCTCAAACATCAAGAAAGTAAGTAAAATGCCTTTTAAACTGACTTATGCTCAAACCAAACACAGGAACCCCTTGGAGACTCAGAGAACATCTGAGTGACTTTTTATTGTGTTGTATTGTATTGTATTCCGTTGAAGTATAGTTGGTTTACAATGTTGTGGTTAACTTCTGTTGTACAGCGTAGTGATTCAGTTATACATATATTCCTTTTCATATTCTTTTTCATTATAGGTTATTATAAGATATTGAATATAGTTCCCTGTGCTTTACAGTAGGAACTTATTGTTTATCTATGTTATACATAGTAGTTAGTATCTGCAGATCCTGATGAGTGACTCTATTTAAACACCAAATGCGAGAGCAGATTTTAAGAAGCAAAGTGGTTAAAAATTGTGCTTTATGCCACTCAGCGTGTCCTGGGTGAGAGCCAGTAAGAGCGCATGAACCAGGTAGTCACGTGACGTCTAAATTGACGTACTGCCTACAAGCAACAGACCGATCTTCATAACTCACCAAAACACCATCTATGGATGTCTTGCTTACTCCCTTAGCTGGCATACCTCATTCCAAAGAAACTTTGGATCACATCTTAGCTATTTCACAGAGCTCCTTTGTACAAATTGCATCCTGGTTTCTGTTCAGCGCTGGATTAACTACAGGCTTTATTTTCAATGGGGCCAAGATCTGGAGCAAGAGAAACAGTAGTCTGGTAGTTAGAACATGGTTTCTAGAACAACTACTTAGGTTCAGATTTCAGCTCTCATATTGACTGGCACTGTGGCCTTGAATGACTTACTTAACCTTTGTAGACAGAATCCATTGTCTCCTGAGTCAAAACCCTTCCCTTCGTTCTGTTTGTCTCCCTAAGACAGTACTTATTCATGGGGCAGGGGAAACTTATCTTATGAGATGTCATAGAGGTGGAAAAAGTTTTAAAAATGGGGTCCTTGAGTACATGCTATGTCTTCTGCTTCCTACAGTTTCCAGACTGAAGCCCAAAGACTTGTCACATCCATCTTGCCAACACCGGCCAGCAATGACTGCTAATTGTGTACCAGGGGTGAATCTCTCAGTTTAGAAAGAGTGTAAAAATGCTCATAGACACACTGAACTTCACCTCAGCTTCTGCTGTCACCCCTGTCATTATGAGGTCTGGCTACCATCTCGTCTTCCTCCAGCTGAGGTGGGTCGGTGGTTATTCCACAATCTTTTGTGCCGGGAACTCTGACCTCCTACAAGGCCCCCATGAACCTCTTGGTGAATTCGTGTTCTGACTCTCTCTGGAAGCAAGAATAGTTCAGAAAAGCTTTAACTTAAAGCCTCTTCTTCTCAACCCTCTTGTACCGCCAAGTAAATACAGCTGACCCCCTAGTGGTTCAAGTAAACCTGCAAGGAAGTCCTCATCCCAGACTCCTGGACTCGGGGCAAGAATTTCCTGCCCAGAGTTATTCCTTCTATGTGTCCCACACATGTCATTTATATAAATGTCTCTCCTCTTTGGCTTTAGTCCTAAATTGAATGCCAACCATTAAGTATTAGCTCTCATCTTTGTATTTCCTTCCTAACTCTTGTATGTCGTGCCTCCAATTCTATTCCCAAACAGATGTGTTGCAATTGCATAGGACGTGTGCTCAGGAATTCAAACTACAAAACACTACCCCCTTTGCTGGGAACTTCAGGGAGCCTAGTGGCCCAGACAAATGCCCATCCAGGAGAGGAGGTGGGCACCTGGACCCCAGCACTTTAAAATGTTGCGTGTTGACTTTTTACCTCTGTTAGGTAGTTAGATAAATGGGGACACCGGGCACATAAGGTGGAGAAGGGGGAGGATGGTCTGGAAGGCAGCAGTATGCCTGCCTTCAGCATAAAGGGGCTTTACTTCCTCTAAAGGAATGCCAGTAAGAAACCAGTTAAAACCCAACGTCCTCAACTGGGCAGTAGCGACAAGGACTGAACTGGACATGACGCAGTGCTCATTGTAATATAATCAGAATGGTGGTTTAGCTCCCCCCCTCCATGGGTTTTTCTGTGTGCATGATGGGTAAAGACATGCACAAAAGGGGATGAGCATGACTAAGCGCTCCAGGGGCAAGAGCCGTCAATCAAGAGCCCACCTTTAAGCAAGGGTATAAGAGGAGGGACAAAGACCATTGCTATTCTCTCTTGGATCAGCCTGCCTCCCATTCTGGAAGGTGTACTTTCCCTTTGCTTTTTCCCTTTTATTTAAAGGTTTAAATAATACCTTTAAAATCTTTTGCTACGTAACGCTTGCATCTCGTGTCTGAATTCTTCTCTTTCAGGTAAGGCAAGAACTGGAGTCTTTTTCCTTCCCACTTTGGGGTGAGACCTCTAACTTCCAAACTAAAGAACCAAACTGATTGGTATTTATATAACCATATTAGTTGAATTACATCTGTTCCTGAAATACTACTTTGACAAAATATATAAAAGGAGCAAATTAATTAAACAGCAGTGGCACTTTATCAGTAGCACTGTCTACCTTCATGGGCCGTTCTATGCAATTCCTTTCTCCTTTTTGCTAAGAGATCAGAATTTTTGTTTTGCAAGAAAAATACTGATACTGGGGTTTTAATATAACTTATATCACTTAGCTTCAATGCCTATCTGTATTATGAATTTTTGAATTATTTTCAAAACTATAATTTAGATATTATTAATAGAAGAAAAGCATAGCTAACCACAAGTTGTTTATCACAAATAATGAAGTTAAGTAATTCAGAAGTTAAAAATTCACACCAATTTAAAATTGGAAAGCTTATATAATGGCATTTATAAAGTTTCATGGAAACAAATACACTAGTGCTTACCTTTAAGGCACGGTCTAAATACATTAAGATTCAACACCTTAAGATCATTTTGGGATTAGTCTTAATTCTAAGATGGCACACTTGAACAATACACTTGGCTTGGCAAAAAGTATAACGACTAAAACAGCCCTAATAACCTCTACAAAGAAACTACATAAGGTCAGCAGTGTGAAACAAGGTAGAAAATTCTGTTATCAGCCTCTGTTCAATTGTCTGAATCCCCATAGCTACGGTCAATTATGTTTCTTTTTTACAGAAACAGTGGTACCAATAAGAGAACAGATTTTTCCCATCTTGTGCTGTGATTTTTGCAAGTAGCTCAAAATAATAATTGGGCCCAGTCAATGCATTTGATAGATGCTAATTCCATTCAAGAGAAATTATTAACCATTTTTTACTGCGAGGCTATCAAATTCTTGAGATCTAAGATGGAATATAGCCTGAACTGAATCTGTCCATGAATAAAAATAGAAATGGTTGCTAATCATCCTTGAAACACAGATTTGTAAAACTGCAATTGGTTTTGAAAAGAGAACATATGGCTAAATGTCATGTAAGACGTGTTCCTATCTTGATCAGTTAGGAGGAATCACGTGCCAATGCTGAGAACAATAGCGTGGGAAATGGTGGCAGTTCTTAACCTTCTAATGCAGAGGTACCAACCCATTAATTTTTTAAAGATGGTTAATTAAACACAAATACCTATCTGATGTATTCTGCTTTCACAGTGGGCCATATAATGTTGATCTGAAGAAAATAAGTCACTATGTTTTTTATAGCCTATGCAACAAAGCATGACAAAAAAATATCTGAATGCCAAATCTTCCATTGGTCTGAGTTTTTAGCTGTGTGGGTGCATAATTTTAGGTATCAAATCAAATGCGTATTTTTAAAGAATTTAATTGCATCCTTCGTGGGTAAGTTCTTTTTTAAAAAAAGTTGTCAGTGCTATATTTTTCCATTTTTCCTAAAACTTAAAATAAAGTAGAGATTCAACAAGACTTAGACAAAAGTATTTCCACTAGTATAAAAGATAAAAGTATGACTACAGTTTGGAAAACCCCTATCCTTAAGGATTTACCTGGAACTTTTTATGTGTTTGAATTGGGTTATAATATGTGCCTTATTAAATTATAATAGAAAAATATGTAATGCTTATAACATGCGTAATACGAGCTCAAATTAGGTTATAATAGGGACATATGCATTTTGCTCATGAAATTTGACTCTTTACTAAATTTGATCAGTTAAGTCTTTATAAATAAAAGTAGTCATTAATTAAATGATTAATGATTCAAAAAATATGTGCCAGATGCTATCCTAGGAAGCAAGAATAGATAAACAAAGACTTTCTGCAGTTTTCAGACCCTGTGGTACTTAAGTTCATAGGATTGAATACATTGAACAAGAAAGGCGAGATCTCTTGTGAAATTTACAGTCAGCACATAGTCAACAGGCCACATGCAGGTTGTGAGATGCTCTGAATAACAGAGGGATGTGGTACAAGAGGAACAGGTGTGGGTCCGTTGGAGCAGAGAGACAGGAGAGCCTCTCTGAGGAGGAAACTCTGTAGGGTGACACCCTTTTCAGTTTGCATTTTACATGATCCTGACTGACTGAATAGTCTTTGTCCCACTCAGCAAATAATGAGGAGAATGTCTAAGGGAGAAGTATGGAAATGGGCCAGGCAAGGGATCATTTTCATCAGGTCAAGGAATGTGGCTTCATGCCATAAAAATACGCTAAGGAATATTTCTATTTGTCTATGTGTTTAAGGCATCTATCCATTTCAAAATCATTAACTGACATTCAAGATTCAGAAATTCAAATAAACGAATGATCCACACCCTCCTGCTTCAGGGGTTATGGCCCATTAGAAAGGGACAGATGTATAAACATGCACATATGAATTAGGGTTATGGAAATCCCAGTGTACTTGCCAATGGGAAAGTGGACCACTAAGGAGAGTGAAGTCCGTGTAGCTGCGAAGGCTAACAGAAGGACTCACAGAGTAATTCACTCTGGACCTACCTTGGATTTAGAAGTGAGTGATGGTCATTTGGCTACAGAATGATATCTCTGTAGGTTTATGAGTTCTTAACATTGATGAATAAAAAATATAATTTCTCTTCATCAATCACAACATGTCTTCCTGTGGAAAACATTTCCATCATTTCCCTTATTAACATTTCTCTGAATCTCATTTCACCTGAGGATGTAATCGATCTTGAAATTAAAATAATGTGGGCTTTGTGTGTTAACCTGGAAACATCCTAACACGTATGACACTAAAGATTATCCATTTCTATGTAAATAAAGTTCTGCTAATTTTAAATTAACATGATCTTTTATTATCTGTTTCTGGTAAACCCCAGAGCTTTCTTCATGATCACTGTTTTAAAAATGTTTCAAACAGAACATAAACATTTTAGATTGTGTTCTTTTTTTCCAAATGTTTTCAAAAAGACTTGTGAGCGCAAAGTGTTGAATATAATCATGTTAGCAAATTGATTTTTGGTTTTGAAGAACTTTTTTTTGCAGTTTTTAAAATAAAATTACCCGTGTTCATTTTATTACAAACAGCAGGTAGAAAAGCTGTCATACAGAATGTTACTCATTAACTTTATGTTTGTTCAGCTTTTAGATTTGTCCTTGCCAAAAATGTCCCTTAAGACAAGGACAGATCTAAAAGCTGACTGAATATATAAGTTCTGGTAACTATATGTGAATTCCGTAAGCAACAGACAGGAAAAAAAATTGGACCATGGATGCACTGAGATCTCAAAGTCTCCTCTTAAAACCAAAAGACTTAGTCTTCTTATACATACATAAATTGATTGGAACTGGTTCTGCATTTCATTAATACCAATGAAATAGTGTCCATTTTACACCCTCTTTAGAATAGGAGAGGGAATTATTAGTGGTAATTATTGTTTGTTTTTTTCAGCTTACCAATAAGGCAGGAAGAATCCCATTCAACATGCAATTACACCAGAAAATTATAGTTACCAAAAAACAGAAAAAAAAATAATAATTTTACAGTCTTGGTATGCAGGCCATTCTAAGGCAGACTCAAAAGGTAGAAAACATAAAAAAGAAAAATCCTTCAATTAATTATGTTTTAACAACTCCTATGGCAAGATATTGAAAATTTAAAAAGAAAAAGAGAAAAGTAAAGACACGTATGAAATACAAAAGGTCAAAGTCATTACTGTACTCTTGCTGAGGTTTTGGTTATGAAGTTGCATGTATTTGTCAAAGCTCAGAATGTACACTTAGGTTTGTACATTTCATTGTACCTAAATTTTATGCCAAAAGAAAATATCAATTTGAACTCTAGTTGAAGAAATTAATTAGGTATTTAAAGGAAAGTGTACTGATCTCTGCAATGCATTTTAAAATTGAATCCAAAATTAAGATAGATTAACATACGAATAAGGTGAAGATTACATGGATTGATTTTTGCTACAGCATGTTTAGAAAAATGTCAGTGGTAAAATCTAAGTGGTAGATCAACACCATTCATTGAAAAAAAAGACTTTAACTTCGCTGCATTTAAAATTTTCATCATAAAATGCTGAAAAATTCTAAACAATGATCTCTAATAAATATAATACAGTTGATTCCCAATATAAAAATTGAAGGGTACTAGTAAGAAATTTAAAAGAAAACCTGATGAAAAATAAGTACATGTAAAATGTACACCTTTATTATCAATCAGAAAATACAAATTAAAAAATGTGATATTTATTAATGTATTCTGTTATCCTGGTAAAAAATAAATTATCATGCACAATGTTTGTAAAGTTGGGGTGGAAGGAATTATAATGTTCTATATGTGTGAATTCATACAAGCTTTTGGAAATGCTCCTTTTGAGGTGTGTAAAATAAATTTAGTGAGATTACCTTTGATTCAACAAACCAAGTTTTAGAAGTGTACTATCATAAAACGACTGGACACAAAGATATTCATTCATTCATTCATTCATATATTTATAATGATCAAACTGGAAGTATGATCCTAAATATTCAGAATAGTGTTTGGTTAAATAAATTTTGTACATAAATAAAACTGAAATTTATAAACCTTTGAAAGGATTGACATACATTTATATTCATTGACAGGAAAGGATACACATACTTCATTTTTAGTGAAAAAGGCAAATTAAGGAAAGTTACATTGAATATATATGTATGTATGCATATAAATAGACAAATATATCTAAAAATTTGGAGTAAAATAAAATTTGCTATCTCTGGAATGCTATAGAATTGGCAGTCACTTTTACATTCTTTTTATACATTTCATTATTTTGTAAAATAAAAATAAACATTATAGATCAAAAACTGAGGAAATATTTTACAGTAAATATGATAAATAATACTCTTAGTATATAGTTAGTTCCTACAATTAAAGAAAAAACTACTAGCATCAATTAAGTTTTTGAAAAAAAAATATGTTTGGATGACAAAATGGTTGGTTCTAGGAGAAACGGAGACCAAGGACTATATAGTTCTTGTCTTCCAGGCGCTTAGAACCTGGATTCAAAAACACTAAAAACATTTTTTTGAACCACTCTAGAAGAAATGTTAATTTTCTACAGTCACAAGTGTGAAAAAGATCACAGTGAAGTAAAATTATTTACTGATTTATATGAATGTTCTTGTGTATTCTTGGTACAGCAGACATTGCTTAAAACAGTTCACATTGCTTAAAGGAAGTGTACACGTTTATACGAATAGAATATCGTTTTCCTGAAGTCAAAATCTGAAATGAATTTGTTGAATACTGTTTTAGGAAAGATAAAAAACAGCAGTTAGATAATATCTAAATCTCCTCTGAATGCAATGCCATTCTGCATCAATTAGGTTAGTTTTGGACACAGGACAGTAGAATTAATTATGCTTAACATTCAGGACAGTGTACCACGCAAAATACAGGAAAATGAATTTCCAAGATAAACACCTTCCCCGGCTGTACAACTTTTGAACAATTTCATACATTTAAAGGTCCTTTGAAAGAACAGCATTTTAAGCTGAAGTATTTGCCCACAATTTTAATCAGCTTAAGAAGACCGCCCTCCTGTATCTAAACATTGTGAGTTCAAGCAATATTAAAGTGACATTAAAGGCTAGAAGTCTAATCACAGAAGTGCATGCATCAGATAGGCAAGTTTACCTGCTCACTGTTAGCTAAAGTCTGAGTTGAATCAAAAGCCTTTTAAGTATTTTTTTTAGCAATTTGAATCGACTAATTATTTTAAATGATTGAAGAAATAATAATGGGATATAATGTTAAAGCAGGAAGAAGAGGAATTTACAATACTCTGAGAATGAGAGTGAAGGATGAGAGATTCAGTTATGATGATCAAGTAACTCTGTTAAAAAAAAGATCTTGAAAAATGCACTTACTTTAGATTTTTGACATTTTAGTAATTATGGTTTAATTCCTTGTGGAACTTATGAGGTCAATGTTTTGAGGAAATTTAAAAATTCTCTCTCAACCACTTGCAATTTAATTAATTAGTTATCAGGCATCAATGCTGTTCAAGCTTGCCTCTAGAATCTCACTTACGAGATTTCACCCTCTATCAGATTTTCAGTTTCTCGTGAAAGTTCGCAGTCTGCACAAAATTGTTAAGGCGAAACAGCTCCTTTCCATTCTTTTCCTTTTCTATTCATTTTTTTAAGACATTGTCACAACTGACAGAAACCACAGGAACTTCCTTCTAAACTTATTCTTTCCCAACTGTTTCGCCCTTTGTACTTTTGACAACTCTTCTGCAAATGTTGTCGTAACAGATACAAGTACAACCACTAAGACCCCTGCTGTGACTGTTGTCAATTCCCCCTGTTTATTTTTACCTGGTTAGTTAAACAGCAATTTCTACACTTGTAGAACCACTTCATGATATCATTGTCTTCCTTTTGCTCACCTGTTGAATATTAATGAATTTGATACAGTTAGAGGTCCAATGAATCAAAATTTACCTGAGATTTATTTTATTCTGCATGCCCTAAAGTATGCTTTATTCTCTGGGATGATCTATTTGGAATAGGATAGAACAAAACTTAATCTTTAAGGTCAAAGAATAGAGATGAAAATTAATGATATTTAAAAGCACACAAATATATTATGCAGATTTTCTTTACCATGTAGACTTTATATGCACGGAAATAAGTGTTATTTTTATAGTTTGGTTCAAAAATGTAGTTGTTGGAAAATTATATTTCATCTTCTGGGTCAATCTCTTAAAGGGAAATCACATGGAATAGCAAGCTAGCTTTCCGTGAATGGGAGAAAACAACAAAAGAAAAAACACTTTATACTTTGTAACTGTATTTTATATTCTCCATCACCTCCCTAAAGAATAATATATACCTCACTATTCTTATACTTTCCTTCTTTTGTGAGGGTAATATTCTCTGTAATATTTAGAATGATAAATAGATCAAAGATATCTAAAAATATCAAATATCAATATTTTAAGAACTGTATAAAATTTAATTTTAAAATATATGAATCCTTTAAATAGAGAAAATCTCCTCATTCTTCTTAATGTCCTAGTAGGGTTTCTTTTTTTCAGGTGAAAAAACAAATGTGATCCTAATTTCATATCATCTAAGAGGAGGTTCTCATTTAGTATAATATCATTTCATTTATACCGAATATCACTTTTCATTTCACCCATTCCATTATCTCACACCCTTGGAAAAGTTTGAATTGCTCCTGGCAGAGTGTTATAATGTCATATTTTTAGTTCACTCTTTGTCAGATATCTAATCGGGCAACTCAAGTTCCTATTTCTTTGCCGTCGAAACAGTAGTGACAAGAAATTCCTTGAGAAATTAGTTTCTCTGAGGATATTCTAACTCCATCTCACTTTTTGAGTTAAATGCATAATCTAAATATGCTTCAAGTTCGTAAATAAGTTATATAAAATTCAGTTGTTACGTTAATAAAAACATAAGGCCCATATCATATATATATATAAACTTATCTTTTTTAATGTGTTGCATTTCCACTTTTAAGATCTAGGTTCCCAAAATTGCACACAAAACAATAGGTTCATCTTTTAAAAATGTCTAACTATGAACACCTCTTAACATTTCTGTGTTTCATGAAATATATACTTTTGCCACAAAATCAGCAATAATGTTACTTTTTATAATCATTTGTCTTATATGGACTTCAAAATGTTATCATGAAGTAAATTTTTATGAAAATTCTCCAAGGTGAATTTTCTTATGACTAAATTACAATTCTCAAAAAAAAATTAATACATGTTTGATGGAAGGCATATTGTTTTAAAGACAGTGATTTTTAAAAATATACTTTATATTTTTAAAAGAATGGAGGTCAAAGAATGACACTTTTTAACTTGAAAATTTCTGTATCAGTTTCCTAAATGTAGATACTTTATCAAAAATGCCCAGGCTGTGACAAATAGCACAAGCTTGGTGCCAGGAGGGTAGATCTTGTTTAGTTTTGTTTTGTTTGAAGGAAGAGTTGAGATACAATAAAGGTTATTTTGAAATGGAGAGGAGGAAGAACGTCCTCTGTAAGAATCCAAACTGCGGTGATGTTGGCGGAGTATAGCTCAGTGGTAGAGCATGCGCTTAGCATGCGCAAGGTCCTGGGTTCAATCCCCAGTACCTCCATTAAAGAAAAAGTACATAAAATAAAATGCAGTAATGAGAGACTTAGTAGTCAAAACATTAAAGCCTATGGATAAGTGTTTAGACCTCACTCTCTGCTTGATGCTCTAGTCTAGCTTTTCTTCATACACACCAAAAAACATCCTCATCTGAGGGCTTTTGTACTTTCTCAGGAAGTATCTCAGTCTGGCGTACAGCTTCCTCTCTTACTCGTATTCACTACAGCGTCCCCCAGAGGATATAAGTATATACGAAAGGAAGTGCTCCATAACTTCCTGCTAAAATAGCAAATAACATTTTTCTCAAAATCACATCTGGAATAGAATCAGGGCCCCAGTCAGTCTGTCTGTCTGAGGAGCCATTTGTTTTGCCTGAGAAAGTGCCAAGATTACCTGACGATTTGAATTTTGTCTCTCCCCACTCCTCAAAGCAGAAGCCGTGATAAGACTACCCTGAAGCTAGTTTATTGAGAGTAATTGTAGAGGGGGCTTGGGTGATGAGGTAGGGAAGGAAGGAAAGCCAAAGGAAGTCCAGTCTCGCACAGACGGGGCCACCAATGCTGTGGAAATGCATGGAGAGCCAGGGAATGGCCAAAGGTGCCTTTTACATCTTCCTCATTATGTAGATTTATTTTATGTCTTATGTAAAATATGTCTTACAGTTGCCCCACATAATATATAGAAAACTCTACTTTATATAGATTAGGACATTCTATAACCATCATTGTAAGCTTTCAATGTTTTTAAACCCCTTTTTGTATAGGTATGAATACTGCTTTTTCTTTCTTACTCATCTTTACGATCATTTGAATTCAGTAAATTTTATCTGGGCAGTGAATAAGTGGATAAACAATCTTGTAGAAAATTGCTACATCATGATTTGTCACTTCCAACTAAAATCAAATTCAGTCATTAATAGTTAGCTTTTTGAATTAATTTCACATTATTTACTAAGTGTCTACTCTGTCAGAGACTGCGCTAAACTCTTAAGTTTCAGCCTGGGTTAAAAAGGCATCGTTCATATTTCCAAGAAAGTCAGAGCCTACAAAACTCTCCTTTACACATCAGAATCTGTCTACTCAGATTTATAGGATTGACTTCATTTTTCCAAACCTCTGGATGCACAAGGATTCTCTCTCTTTGTTTGTACGGATCCCCAGCAATGTGATCTGAAGTGGGTGGGGCACAGAGAAGTCTGTAGATATAAACTGTCTAATCATTTAGATATGTTTATATTTTCCCAGTATAATAATTTTAAAACTGTCTAGAGCTGTAAATCCCAGACCTTCTACTTCTGCTTCTATCAAAAGGTCCATTTTCCATTGTTAGTTTCCTAATTTGTATGCTATTAAATATAAGAAAGAACCATACATATAAAATGAATCTTTCCATTCATATTTTCCATATCATCTGTTACTGACAACATCTTAAAATCTCCCTAATTGCATTTTGCTTAAAACTTCTATAACTTTTCTAGTTTTATTAAGGGATTCATTTTCACAAAATGATTATGAGGGTTGCCATATTCATTTTCTTGTGATCAAAGTCAATTCCAATCATATTTACTCACAAGCATACTCATTACTTTTTAAAATATCATACTTGTAATAATAACAATATCTCCCTGTGTAATTTACACTTTTTCTTAGCAAAAAACTCATTAGCAGTCTTAGGACTCAATAATGTTAATATTCCCAAGATGACTGGTACAAAAGATTCATTATCTTTAAGCCACACTGGAATCATTGAACTGAATCATTTTATATCATTACAATTATCTTTTCAGGAATGTACTCATATAAATTTAACTAAATGCTTAAGTGGCCTATTGACCCAAAGGGCACTCACTGTTAGTCTCTGGCTTGATAATTTAATATACTTATGCCCAGGAAATAATGCATTCATTTTTATTGCAAAGTTTTCCATGTTTTGTTTTGAATCAGTTTGTTGCGTGTATATAATTAGAAATTTGACAAAAAAGTAAAAAGAGGCTTCCTTTCTTCTTGGTTGCTCTTTTTCTACATAGATGTATCTCTTTCACTTATTATAATCAAGAATTGACAGGATTCAACCTACATAAGCTTGTCTTCTGTGTCATTGCAATTTAACGCTTTAATCAGCATGCTTTCTATCACTTTTGGTGAAACCCTTTATAATATAAAGTACTAGATGGATCATTTGAAAAGTCATATCAATTTAAGGTAAATCTCCAAATGTTAAATATAATGTGTATGTTAGGACAACTATTTATTAATTTTCTCATGAAATTTTGTTGTAATTTTGTGTTCACTTTTCTTCACATTGAGAAATTCCTTAAAGTCCTCAGTCAGGGCAAGCAGGGAAATATTGTTTTAGAAGATTCAGAATTAGAAGTCTTTTATCGTAAAAATTGCATTGTTTGATCATAGATAAATATTGTATTCTCAAATTCCACTCCCTCTAAGATGGCTGAGATTGTGTTACTATGGAATTTTCACTTTATCACAAGATCCCTGTCAGTCCAGAGCAGGGCTTCCCCACATTGGCTGCACACAGAAATCACCCGTAGAGCTTTGAACCACACTAATGCATGGACCTCACACCCAATAATTCTGATTTACCTAGGGTGTTGCTACTCATCAGGATTATTAAAAACTCCCCCAGTGTTTCTACCATGAACCAAAAGTGGGAAACACTGGTCAGGAGGCTTATGAAAAGAGGACTATAATCTAATCAAATGCAAACTAGTCAATCCCTTTAAACTTGTCACATTTATCATAATTCATTCAACTGATGCAGAAAATCTTGCACTCATAAATGAAATACTTGATAAAAGCCGTGTCTAAGCTAATTATGTTAGTAATTTCACTAACAAACTCAAAAAAGTAAAAAAAAAAAAAAACTCATATACTCATAATGGTATAAAAATACTAAATTATTTAGGTGCATCTTTCCAGAATTATAAACAGTTAATAAACTGGCAAAATAATTGAATGTAACTGCACCTGGATTGGCAGAATTCTTTGTTGCCTAAACCATGTGTGGATGATTATGTATACATTCTTTGTGCATGTGTATACATATACACATTTCATATGAATGAAATGGTCATATATGGTTATATATGTTCATAGATATACATACATAATCTTAGATCACTACCTTTTAAATCAAAGAATATTCTAGAACTCATGAAATCTGATAAATTAAACTTCCTTGATACTGATTCAAATTGCTGTATGATCTGCCTAGCTGATTACTGTTTTCAAAGGAAAAACAGGCATATACTGAATTTACTATGGACTGATTAAATTGATCCTTTTAAGCTATAATTTTAATTTTATTTAATAACTTTGTAGTGGAATAAAAATATTTCACACAAATAAGTCTCTGACCCTCTGAAAAAATAACTCTGTAATTTAAGTGATTGAATTGGTGAGTTAACTAAGGAACACTCTACAACACACTCCACAATATGAAATGTTAATATCATTTAATTAAAATGTATTGTGGATGATGGTATTACATAATCAATCATCTTTGCAGTATTAATCATGGATGTTCTCTTTTCATGTATATTGTAGAAGGTAATTAATCTTTATTCTTGTGTGTTATTTATTAGGACTTAAGATATGTAAATGATCTCATATAAATTAAAATTGTTTATGATATTTTTTAGGAAAAACATGTTTATTTCAGTTCTTTTAAATTATTTTCTTTACTCACTTAACTTTTTTTTCTGAGGAAAAAAGTTCACTGATTTTTGTGAAAAATATCAGAAATATTTAGATGAGGATTTTTCTTGAGTTTTATTGTGCAAACAGGAAAAAGAAAATAGCAACCTTAAAATTTGAAGTTATTTAATTCTGAATAGCCCAAAGTGCTCTTAAATGAAATATACCTAGAAGAAGTTCAGGTTAGGAGCAGAGTTGGCACATTGTTCTCACTGTTCATTCTTTATTCAAGGACCCCTCTCTCTGTGCAGAATCATAAACAAAACTCTCTAGAATATATCAAAGGTAAAACCCAGTCATCTTACTGATTATTTAAAAAATCTGACAGTGTTGCTTAGTAACTAGATTACAAGTAGTTTGTATTACTGAATTCAGCTAATTACTTAAAAGTCAGTGTTGGAAAATACTCTGGCTCTTCATTTTAATTTTAATTCTACATTATTGATCAATACTTTGCTTGAAATAAAATCTAGGTTACTTATTACTTTTCACCTCTTGAACAAGACTAGCAAGTATTAGGTGTTAAATGAATATTGGCCAATTTAAATGAATATTCTTACTGAGAAAAATAATTTATTCCAGTTTTAATATTCAAAATTTATGATGTAATATCTAGAGACTATATATTCTCAATATATGCTTATTCAACATGTAAACACAAAGTTAAACTGTGTTTGCTCTGCTATATTATTTACTATTTTTGGATAATAATGTTTTACATTAAAAATTACATTTCTTATACATTAAATGCATTCATTTAATTTTTTAAAATCTAATTTCCCCCCAAGTCACCTCTACAAATACATTTCAGATATGGTTACTTAAAGGAACTTTTTCCAAAATAGTATGAATAGAAATTAATTTCACATAAACTCCTTAAGTTTTAAAAAAAACAATGTTTAGAAAGGTATAAGTATTAAAGATTTACTTTTACAATCGTTTTATTTTTAAATAGCAAATTTTATGAAATGATATCATAGAGGAATATAAAATTAATGTTCATTTAAAAAGTCAGAATTTATCCTGCATGTAGTTTTTTTTTCCAGTGTAATGGCTTTTTTCTAGTGGTAATAGTCATGTGAAGTGTTTCTACTCCCTGAGTTTATTCATTAATTTGTTCCTATATATTAGTCATCTCTGATTTTGTTTTCCTGCACTCAGAGTCATTTATTCACTCTCTTGAAATTCATTACTCTTGCAAATAATTGGACCAGCATTTAAGACAATTGGTATGTTAATCAGCCTTGTTTGTTTCACATAATGAATCTACAAGTTAGACCAATTTTAAGACTAATTTTACCAAGAGTCACAGGTTTTAACATGGCATTATTTGCCTCTATGGTTTAACAAATAAACCTTCATTTTTTAACAAAACCAAGGAAAAATAAATATTTATCTTAGTTTCTATTTTAAATTCAAATGTTGTCTGACCATTATGACTCAATAATACATATGGGCTATTAAAAAGGTTACTATTTCATTGGTCTATTTATAATAATTCAATATTGAACCTGTACATAAACATTAAAACAAAGAAAAGACTAGTTGTATACAGTTATAAGAAATGACTTCTGATATTTTGGATTTAGGTTTTCTAATGAAAAGAGAGAATTTTATGTTTACATTGACCTTCAGTTTGGGTGATTTTGAATAACTTTAATGAGCTCAGTTCTGCAGATACTCATTGAACATCAAGAGTATTAGAAACCTGAGTGTATGACTCCAAAATGTTGGTTGGCTTGGAGACAAGAAAACTGTTTCACCTCTGATCTATATTTGATATTAATTGACCAGGGTGGTAATATACATAAAAGACTTATAGAGGACCTTTTTTTTTTATAATTAGCTTAAAATTTTAGTTTCCTAAGAACATTGAGAATGCAGAATTAAGTAGAACAAAAGAAAATCATTTGCTATTTTAAGAAATATGCCTAGCATATATCTATTGAAAACCAATTAATGATACCTGAATCTAAGTTATATAAAGTTAACAATGAGTATCTTATATAAGGTCATAGTCCATTCTTTAGAATTTTCATTTTGAAATATTTCCTCCAAGTGTCTGAGTCTTAATATTACGAATCCCCAAAATACAGATAATGACAGCGTCTCATGCAAGCAGCACGCTGAGTGAGACACCAGCTATCTGTAAAGCTGTGGTGTTCAGCCATCATTTTTCTCCCCTTGTGGCAAATATTGTTGCAAGTTATAGAAGGAATATAAAAAAGCAAGCAGTTCCCAAGCCTCTGGGCACAAGTGAGAAAGTGGCCAATGAATTTAACTGAACAACTTTTAAGGTTTATATCAGCAATAAAGGGATGTCTAAATTGAGAGGAGAAGGAAGCAGAATCAGCGTCCTTCTCAGGTGACTGTCTGGGTCTCGCTCTGCGTCCTATCATTGGTTAGGTGAGTCCACTGTCTTTTCTTATAGGTTGGAAACAAAGGGAGAGCCTTGGGAGATGAGAAATTCATTTTGACTCTTTTTCTTTTCCATTTCTACATGCCAGACTGCATACAGTCATCCTGCATTAAGTTACCTGTAAGTTAAGGTGCCAACTCAAAATATCTTGACATATACTAACTTTTTATGACTTACCTGATTTAGAGATTTGAGAATTACTTCTGCTGTTATAATCAGTTGCCCTTAGGAATCTCTTCTATTATTAATTGTCATGCTACTAAAATAGCAGTGGTAGCTGCATTCGTTTCAAATTCACATACATACCTTATGTGCATTATTTCATTGGTGCAAGTATCTTTTTCTCATTTAGGTTCTATGAGATGGTGATGTTAGATTTATCTTCATTGAAATAGTAAGAATAAATATTTAGTATGCCTGATTTGAATTCCTGTATTGAAAAAAAAATGCACTGCTCAGGAGATGTGCATTGTAAGATTATATTTGACTTTTTGATATGGTTGAGTTAATTGGGAGTGAGACTGCATTTTTAATTATTTCCCTTACTAGTTAGGAATATCCGTTCTGTTTCAACACCTTAATTGTTGGGATGATGGCTTGGGAAGCAGAGGACCTTACTCCTGACCACTGGACTGGGTGGGAACAGAGTCTGAGCTCTGGGTACAGGAGCTGGTACAGTTGATCATCTCCAGTCACCTCTCTGGATAACATCCTAAAATGTAGCTGTAATTACTGGGGCTCCTCTTTTCATGGGAACTTAGTTAAAAAAAGAGAGACAGCTGAGTCATTATCCAGGAAAAACCCTTAGGAGAGATACTTTGTAGTCATATTATTATTTAAAAATCAGTCACCTTAATGTTTGCCGCCTGTATGTAAATTAATGTATATCTCTTGAAATGGTACACCGCAAAATTTAATTCAGGTATTTCAGATGCCTCCATAGCTCGGAATAATTTGGGTAATGTTTCAACAGCTACTTAAAGCAAATCTACTTGTTTTTGCAGCATAACTCACAGGCAAGAATTTTATGAACTCACACTTGTGTCTTCTTAGTACAGTGTTGATGTGCCCACGAAGGAATCGGGCACATGATAGACATTCAGTCAATATCTTTTGAAAGAATAACTGGAGGGAGAAGGGACTTTGATGCCAAATAGAAGTCTGATTTAGTCCTGGCTTTGCCACTTAATCAGTTTAGGTTCTTGAGTCTGTACATTCAATTCATAGTTCGCCAAACGTGTAATTATTTGTGAATTACAAATAATGTATGTAAATCTCTTAGACTATGTCCAGTACACAGCAGACATTCATGGAACAATGAGCAGTGTATTCTGTTTACTTTTGGAGAAGAATGGTATAGAGGAGGGTTAATATCTTTGTCCATTTCTTGTATAAATTAACATAATTCACCTTTCTTGAACATAGCCTCATGTTGACCAGGAGGCAAGGGAGTAATAACTTGGAAGGGTGTTTTGCATTCAAGAGTTGATGCTTACTATTTTTAAGATGTTAACCACTGTTAAATGAGTAATATCATAGATATAGAGACAGATATTCTAATAGAAATAAACAATGATATCTAATTCTATATCTCATGATACAGTTTAAGAATTTGAGAAAATATCTCTTTATAAAATCATGATATGAGGCATAGGAGAGAGGCAGGTGGCTATCTAGATATCTTAAATCATACAAAAGCAACAAAAGTTCCTCTGAGTTTTGTTGTTAATAATTATAATATGTTTAAGTTAAACTCAGACTCTGGGTGTTGAAGTGGTTAGGAGCCGGTTTCCTTGAACTTCAGCCCCCGATATAAGGACTAAGTTATCTTCCGTAGCAAAGGAACTTTGCAGATGTGATTAAGGGTATGGACCTCGAGATGGGGAGATTATTATGGATTATCCACATGGTCCCAATTTAACCACGTGAGCTCTTAAAAGAGGAAAACCTTTCCCACATAAAGTCAAATGGATGCCATGGAAAAGGAGAAAGAGGAGATATGCAAGCCTGAGATGTTTTCAACCTACTGCTGCTAGTTTTGAAGAAGCAAAGGGCCATGAGAATGTCAGGAGCCTCTAGAAACCAAGAACGATGTCCCCTACAGGCAGCAAGAAAGCAGAGACCTCAGCTTCCCAGCACAGTGGATGGAAGTTGGCTACAATCTGAGTGAATAAGGAAACAGACTCTCTCTGAGGTCCCTTCAGAAAGAAGGTTTCCCTGCCAGCACCTTGGCTTCTACCCAGTGAGACTCAGAGCCGAAGAATTAGCAGGACCCATCTAATTTCTGACCTACTACAGCTATGAGATAGGAAATTTGTGTTGTTTTATGCCAGTAAATTGGTGATAATTTGTTTTGGCAGCAACAGAAAACCAACTCAGGCGTAATGGAGAACTCGTACAATTACCCATTTCTACACCTTTTGTTTGCTTGCTTTCAGACTCTTTCAATAAAACGACAGAACTGTGTTTAATTTTGAGACTTTTCTTAGTTAAATAAGGACAACTTAGTGTGAGTATGTTAATATAATACCACACATTTTAAGCAAAAAGAAGTTGCAAAATATTTTCATATAATTATAGCATACGTATTTCACATTTTATGTTTACTGCATAAATCACAGTTAAAGAGTTTTAGGTAATTTTCTGAAAATTAAACACAATTGCTTCTATGAATCCATAAAACAGAGGAACAAGGTGTCTGTGTAAGCTGCCTCATACCACAGGAATACACAGGCCTAAGTTAGGAGTAAATTAAAGCTACAGAACCAGGATGGAGTGATGAGGACACACATTTAGTAAAATGGCTAACTTAGAATATAATGCATATAAAGAGGCAATAACAAATATCCCAGCCCAAAGGTGAGGTGAACGGTAATGGTAATAATAATAGTAGTAATAATAATAATAGTAATAGTAATGATAATAAGTTAATAATAATAATAATAATAAACACATACTGACAATGTGATTCATATACTCACTAGTGCTCATTGTGCTTTATTCAATCATGAAAGCAGAGCCCCTGGCTGATTGACAAGGCACATACGATGTAAAAGAAAAAAGAAATTTTGTCAAACTACTATGTAAAAAATAGATCAACAAGAAGTTTCTACTGTATGGCACAGGCAATCTTGTAATAACCTATAATGAAAAAGAATATGAAAAAGAACGTGTGTGTATCTGCATGACTAAGACATGATGCCATATACCAGAAAATGACATACTGTAAACTGACTATACTTCAATTTAAAAAATTTTTTTTTAATTTTTTAAAAATTTGTTAAAAACAACCAGGATTTCCAGGGTTTTTTTTTCCTTGCTCTTTCTTTTTTGTTCACCTCAGTCAATCCTGATGCAAATATTATTATCAGAAACTGGTGCTGCTCTACCAATGAGAATGAAATGCATAGCTTGCTTGACTTCAGGCCTGAGCAGTGACCAGCAGGGGAGGTCTTATTGGGAGCTGTAAGGATGCGCTATGTATTAACTCAGCAGTAACACTTAGCAAAACCGTCACTTCTGATAACTTGGAAGGCAGAAGATGTCCCATGGAACTTCAGCTTTATGTCAAAAAGTTGCCCAAATTTATCCTGAGTTGCAAAGAGAGTTTGTGATGTTGCGTTTATAATGTTACAGCAAGGAAAAGATGAGCTTAGAAAAAAGTTGAATGGTATGCAAATAGGAATATAATAGAATAATTCAGAATTTGGGGGTGTGCAGTGTTGGAAAAAGATATTTCTTAACCACAAACAGTAAAAGATAAAATTGGAAAAGTATTTAACAAAAAAATCAATTTTAGTCAGTTTTAATTCAGATTCACAATAAGGATAAAATCAAAGTGTGGCTATCATATGCACTGTTAAAATGAATGATTAGTGTAGTTGAACAAATGGTTCATCAAAAAAAAAAAAAAAAGAAAGGACTGATGGCCAGGCTGTTTTATAGATGCCTGGCAGGCTCCAGTTACCCCAAATTAAGTCTAAAAGGAGAATCATATCATTAAAAGAAGAGTAGATGTGAACTCTAGGGACAAGAGTAAGTAGAACTTACTGGAATCATAAGAAAATTAAATTTTCAAGAGAGTTAGTCATTCCATTAAGTGCTTCACCTCACTGGACTAAAAGAGATAGAGATGAGTTGAGACTTACAATTACCCACATTTTCTGAAAATGTGAATAAGGCTTGAAAATCTGCACAGCCTCAAGAGAAAGCAAATTTTCATATTCCTTCCATTAATGTAGTCAGGGTGGATAAGGAAAACCAGGGAACTCCCAGAGGTCAAGCCCAAACTACAGAGGAAAAGGTATTTGGTTGCTAATTTCAGGAAGTGGAATTCGGGTCTAATCAAGGAACAAACATGAGCGCATGTTAAGGGCCCCTCACAGTATCTGGGCATTCAGCTGGATTTCAAAATCGCTCATGATCAGTGACCATTGTCTCCTGTTTTCCTCATCTCCTCTGTTCTTTGTATTTATCCTGTATCTGCTTCACCATTTGATATTTGGTGAGGAAGGGGTATCACTGACTTCTAAATCAAGAAAAGTTACATCCAGATCTCGTGCAGAGACTAGCACATTACCCAGAGTTACTGGACTTGAGTTAAACCCTGAGACTGGTTGAAGCTTTGAATTTTCTCTTTGGGCAGGGAGAGCAAATAGACACCTAAACCTCACAGAACACCTTCTCATTACTATTTTCTTGACAGACTGTCTCTGCTTTTTATATCCAAACTTTGTAGAATTTATATACCTCTCAATGTAGCTTTTGACCAATATCCATCTAGAAAAATTTCAAAAACGCAATACAACATTACTTTGACAAATAATACATGGGGAAAGTATTGAGTTTCACAACCAATTCAGTTGATGGAAATTCTAAGTTTTGTGTAGGTATTTTGAAAACGTGTAAAGGTGAAACAAAAGCAATGTAATTCTCAGATAAAACCTATCACATTGTCCTACTCAGCTGAAATATTCTCTTTGATTTTAAGCTTGTGCTGAATATCTCTACATTATTTTTCACATTCATCGTAGTATTTATCTAGAATTGTAAAACGAGTCCAAAAAACAATAGAGAAAACTCTACGAAAGATTGCAGAGCTGTTGAGAAAAGCCAGATTGATGAGAGAAAAACGTTACTGAGTACAAAACAACCTTCTTTTTTCTAACGACAATGTTAATTATTTGGTAGTTAGGAAACAAAATTTTAAGCAATTTACTTACTAACACCATAGTTCATAATGTGCATTTTAAGAGTAGTATATATTTGATACATTATTCACTATAAAGTTGCCCATTTAAATTTTCAAGAAATAGACCAGTATTGAATACTTTCATATATAAACTCTGATTTACAGGAACAAATTACAATGATGAATGGGAGATGCTTGTAGAGAAGAGAGTGAATCAAATGTTTGGTGACAAGAAAAACAGATGTGGACATTATTAGGGTTGTTGGCAAATCCCCTGGTTTCCTAACCCCCATTCTGACTACAGGCTGTGACTGTTTTTCCTGAGTTCCCTCGGGGGTGGGGGAGAGCTACGTGGTGTGTCCTCATCAGTGATGTGTCAGCGGGGGAAGGAGGCTACACCACATGTGGCCAAGCACTTAATCCCATGGTGATGCCCTCCAGTGCCTTCTTTCCCTCGGCCACTGTGACCAGTCGTGTAGATGGAGGCTGCTTGGCTAACTTTGGTCCCTGAGTGGAGACTACACATATCCTGCCCGCCCTGAGCTACAACAAAGAAAGGAGCTTCTGATGTTTCACACCACTGAAATTTGAGGACTGCTAATTACTGCAACATACCCTAGTGTGGAAGAATTAATACTGCCCCCAAACCTGCTCTTCCTATTTTGGGGTTAAGGGGAGATATGCTTTACTTTCAAAATATATCCTGAACTCTACCTCTGCCTTCACTGTGGGTGAACCAGTGCAGACACGGTCACCTCCAGCCTGATTTCCCAGTGTGGATCCCTAAGTGATTCCTTTCTTTCATTCTTGTTCTCTGCCCGACAAATGGACTCTCCACAGAGGAAGAGCGAAATCTTATTCATGTAAATAAGACTGTGTCAGCAGCTCTAATGTGTGCTTGTGCCTCTGGGTACCGGAAGTAGACCAAATGTGAGATTCATAGTAGTGTTCAAGGACTTTCAAGGACAAGATTTGTAAATTCCATCATTGTGTGGATGCCGGAGTTTCCAGGCATAAAATGGGATAATGCATGAAAAGGAAAGTTGTGATGACGTGAAGGGCTAAAATCAGAGACGACTTACCACATGGCAGACACTGTTTAATTTTCAGGACATAAGAACTGGTCCCTACTTTATAAACGAAGACATTTAGTCATAGAAACGTTTTTATAAGCAACCTGTCCTGGTCACACAACCATTATATGGTAGAGATGGGATTCAAATTCATTTGAGAGCCTTAACATTTAACTTCTACCTCCACTAAAACCCCAAAAGCCCTGAAAGTTCTTTGGTGGCAACAGTCAAAGTGGGGGGACGATGTGCTGTAGGCCAGTGACAAGGTGATGAAGGTGGCTGTCGCGATGCTGCATGTAAAATGCACGTGTACTTTGTACATTGGTGCTTATCTGGATGCTTCACTGGTAACAGTTTTCCTCTGCTCTTCACCTATAGGTAAGTGAATGTTCTTGGTGTTAACTTGGCAAATTAATGCATTTTGGAAGCATAACTAGGAGAAGAAAATTCAAAATCATTGGGTGTTAAGTCATTTTTTTTTCAGTTGCACGAAAGACTTCCTTGGCACAAGTCAGTATGTTATTCATTGTCTATCATATTCCACATTTTTTATGCTGCAGGTTGGCCTATCAAATGCCATTATCAGTTTCCAGTGAAAGGTCAGTGTTGCTGTGTGTGTCATTTTTGAGAGGACAGAACATGCATTCTGAGTAAAGTGTCAGCTCTGTATGAAGTTATTCATTAATTACTTGGTCTGCTGTTCACTGACTGTAAGAATATATATGCCACCGCGTTAATTATTTTTCCTTAAGTAGAACAAAAAATTGAAGAACTGAAAGAGATACCATCTAGTTTAACTTCCACATTCTGTAGGTGAAGAAATTGAGTCCAAGGTCAGTTAAATGACTTGCCCAGAGATTTAGAGCAAACTGAGAAACGGGGGTAAGTTTAGAACCATAACTGAGAGAGTCCAAGCCCGTGGTCCATGTGTCTGTGTAATCAGTAAAATGAAATATCACCATTACACAGAAAAGTATGTCTATGTGTGGAAATTCACTAGGTGCATTTTGATAATAAATGAGAGGTTAAAAGATGTGCTAGTTTAAGGATACCACATAATTAATTTTTCTCCCAAACCATAATATAACCATTATATTGGTAGAAGTCTATTTTCTCTGAACTATCCATGATAAGCTTATTTTTCTGATTTTTATGTATCTATTTCTTTCTCACTTACGTCTTCCAAAATTCACATCTGAGTTCACTTTCCTCTCCTCGCTTGTCTTGGCAAGATTAGTCTAAAGTTTTATCTTCCTGCAGTGTGTTATATTTCATTTCGTAATTGTATAAAAAAGGTACATTAAAAAGCCCAGTCTACTTGACAGAATGAATTTTGTGCCCAGCCTGTAAGTGCTGTATACTTGAGAATACCAGACAGTCTTCAAAATCACTTTCATTTCACCTCATACTATGTTACTCAATTTTCCCATCAACCTATAGAGAAGTAGGTGAGGTAGATTTTATTATCTTCGTTTCATTAATGAGAAAACTTGGGGCTCTACGGTTAGGTGACTTGCCCAAGGTCATGTTGGCATTAATTTGGTATTAAGTGGTGGAGCTCAATGTCCAGAAAACCTTCTTTTTCTGTCTATTATCTAGTACTTTTTATCACTAGAGCTTTGTGAGATCATCAGCCTTACTATATCTCAGCCACCTGACATACACACCACCAAATATCTCCCCACATCCTTCAAAAAAAGTCCCTTCTTTCCAATTCCCTGAGCAGGGAATCAGTCAACTGTGACCCACAGCTAAATTTGAAGTGCTGCCTGTTTCTTAAAATACATTTTATTAAAACACAGCTACACCCATTCATTTAGCTATTTTCCATGGCTCTCCACTATAATGGCAAAGTTAAGTAGTTGGAACAGAGACCACAGGGCCTTTGGCATTGAGAGTGTGCTGGCCCCTGCTATAGGGCAGGAAAAGCTAAAATACATTTCTAGAGTCTCTTGCAGCTAATTCTTCAAGAAGCTGCAGAAATCTGTGGATGGGGCTTCCAGTAAGCGATTTTAGAGGACAGATTTGACTGGGATGATTCTTGTTTCTGTTCCTTTCCTGTGCTCCCTCTCCCTGCATGTGTTGCACCTGGAGTTGCAGTAGCTACTTTAAATCCATGAAGTGAGAAGCATAAGAACAAATGATGGTTAAGTAGGAGGAAGAAAAGAACCTAGGTGACTAATGTAACCTCAGTAGCAGCCCAGGACTCCCTGAATATAAAGAATTTCCTGTGCCTTTAAAGCATAGTTAGTAGAGTTGTTTGCTTGTAGCAAGGAAAACATTTCTAATGGATGCACTAGCATTTACGGGGGCATAATGACGTACTAGCTGTGATTAAGACCACTTACTACTGAATCTCTCTCGAGTCTAGCATCTTTATCACTCTATGTACCCACACTCCATCGGTGATCTTACTTAGTCTCTTGAACATTAGATCCTATTGATGTTATGATGAGTCTTAAATGTATCATTAACCCAGTCAAATATCCAACTCACTACTCAGAAACTCCACATGGAGGTTCAATAGCATTTCAAACTGGACAGGTCTGAAACCTGGTCCTTTTGAGGATTTCCCCACTTCAGATAACAGTAATTTTATATTTCCAGTTGCTAACACCAACAACTTTGGATTTGTCTCTTTTTTCACTCTACATTAACTATTTTAGAAATCAAATTGTCAGTCAATCAAAATATATCCAGAATTTCAGCTTTCCTCAATATTTCCTCCACTACCACCCTTGTCCCAGTCACCATCATCTCTTCAGTGCTTTTAAGACTTTTTTCAATATATACTTTGTCCATAATTTTAGAAAATTTTAGTAGAATGTTGGTGCAAATAAACTGACCTGCCATTATGGGAAACACCGAGTCTACAGAAAATAGTGCCAAGAATAATTTAGATTATAAAAATGGACATCACTTGCAAGACTCAAGATTTTCTACAATTTCCTGTTACTCTAGAAAGTTTTCTTAAAGGTTATAACATAAATTCTTGTCTGAAAATGTATCCAGCCTTAACACACACAGACATTTATAACTAAAGCTAAAAGAAGCTGATTACTAGGAATATAATGAACCTTCTTGTTTATTCTTCACCAAACATAAAATAATCACCAAATATCCATTTAATTAATAAACTTTAAAATGACTTCATGAGATAAAACTGACACCAAGAGACATGAAGTCTGTTGATTAGTATTTGGCAAACACTGGTTTGATCCATGAAATGCTGATCTATGCAAATTAAACTCTATCAGTGATTTCCTTAAAGTATTATCTCGTTCTTTTTGGTTAGACTCTTGATGAGCTCTGTCCTTTTTCCTAGTTGGAACTGTTTAGTTTCTCTCTGTGAGGTTTCAAGAATTCAGGATAAAGGAGTGTTAATAGCTTTGATGGAAGGTTTCCTTTGAACCCCTATTCCTTCCACCATTAGAGGGATCACAGGACAGAATGCACAGGACAGTCACCAAAAGTCATCCAGTGCACAGAAATGTGGAGAAAGTCAAGAGTTGAAAATATGAACAAAATCCCATTTTTAGGCACTAAGTCTAAAATAAAGAACAAATGCATAAAAATATCAGTCCCATATAAGATATTAACTCGAGACCTATTTACAACCAGCATTACATATATGGAAATTGATCCATTTGGGAGGAATCAACATGCTTGTGTTTCCAGTGCTTTATCTGAATGTTTTTATGGTCTACATAGCTTCCTCTGAATGAAAGAAGGCAAAATACAGAGGAAAGACTCACTGAGCATGTGTGTGTATGTGTGTGCATATTTTATACACACATAGTATATAGAACCATGATATTATGCACAGGAAACATAACCTTTTGCTATACATCTAGGAGCTGGATATATTTATGTATTTGAAGCCCAAGTACAGCTTTCCCACTCAACAGAAATGCTATCTCTGGTGCTTGAAGGATATAAGGTTATATTTGTAATAGCAGCTCAACCTCACAACTGAACAGAAATCTAGGTTGAAACAGACCAACGCTATCTAGCATGTCAGGCTGGCTTATAACAGAGCAGCCACCTATTTCTTTTATGCCACTTTGGTCCTATTCTAAATTGTACCGCCAGATTCCCAGTGAGTTGGAAATATTGTAGGATTATTGCAGAATTCTATGTGTGGCTTTCCTGTCATTATATTAGAGGCAAACAAGACCCTCCATTTGACCGTTGACATTGACAAGCAAAGACAGATGAAGAGTTTATGCTCTTCTGTTTTTGCATTTTTGAGACAATTTTTGTTGAAGTCCAAATTGACAGGAGTTTGGGGAGAATTCTGGGCAACAGCTGTTCTTAACAGTCCAGGCTGAGCCTAGGAGAAGAGAGAAGACAGCTCTGCATGCTGAGAGTTCACCTTGTCCTCCCACATTTGCCTTTCACTCTTAGTTATTGTTCTATTATTATTTTTTAAAGATTTGATGTCTATAAAATCGTCCTTTTAAAATGTGAATATAATATCTGAATGAGGGTGTAACTGACTCCACCAGTAGTCATTAACACCTTAGCAAGGATCATGTTATCATGTTAATTTGCTTCAGAGAGTTGAGCCTCAAGGAAATGGGACTCAGCCACAGCTCCGTTTTGAAAATGAGAGCACTGGGAAGCATACCAAGAGTTCCCAACAAGATCAAACATGAACATGGCTTCTTATGTAAGGAAGTATGTCTGCATGACTATTGAAATATATAATGGCAAAAAATCTATTGAGCATTCAGCAATATGTGAAAGCTAGCAGTTACAAATTGTATTGGAGAGAGCCACTCCTGACAGGATGGAAATGGAGAAGCTGACCATTTTCCAGCGAAAAGCCTCGCGTGCTTTTACCTAAAGAAATTATTTAAATTATTACATCAGAATAAATACAGCAGAATGGACTAGAATATGTTTTTTTTTTAAATGCTGCTGCCAGAAAATGCAGACTTGTAAAGAAAATTGCATTATTTTTACAAAATAAGGAGACAATGTTCTTTGGAGACAGTATTTATAAAATATTCTTTCTGTATATATATATTATATATTATATGTATATATATATATATATATAATATATATGATGTTAGTTTCCATTATCTCCCCATGCCATATCTCCTGAGTCCCAGACTATATTTCATCCTATTGTATCTCCATTTATATGTCTAATAGACACTTCAAACTTAAAATTTCAAAAATACAATTCATCATTTCCCCTCTTCAGATCCAAATGTACTTCTTGTTGGTTTCAGATCTAAATGAATGGTACAACCCCAGAAGAGGATTGCCAGAATACACTTATCCTTCTCTTTTCCTGCAAAAATTACCAAAGTTTGGGCTCTAATAAATCAAGTTGAAAATTCAGCTGCAGCTTGTAACCAGTCTTTCTAATCCCTCTCTGACTTCTCCAAGGTCCATCGTCCATGTTCTATGAAGAATGGCTTTGAGACCAGAATTTGTCACTTTTGTTTCAACAGGAGAGATACAAGAACAAAATAAAAACGGCTCATCTTATCATCATCTAGACATTCCCTGTTCACATAAAATATTAATTAAAAATGTGTTGAAATGTGAGAAAGAGAACTACAAAGATGTATCGAATGTGAACTGAAGGTGTCCCTGGACACTCCCCTCACAGTGTTTGTCCATAAAGGGGCAGATTCTCTGCCTCTGGGACGTCTTGTCTTCCTCTGTTGAATTCTGGCATGGTATCATCATGTTATTCTATAATTTTCTGTTCCTTTCTAAATGCCCTGTGGTAGGCAGTGTCCAAAATGTCTCCTGATAATCCTGGCTTCCCAACACTCACTTCTCACTGCCCCCTGGACCTCATGACTCGCTTCTGAGGCAGAGACCAGGAAAAATGCTGGCCTGTCCTTCAAAGACGACTTCTGCCTTGCTGGTACTCTCTCTGGCTCTTTTCACTTGCTCAGTCTAGAAAAGCTGGCTTCCATGGTGTGAACTGCCCTCTGTAGAAACCCAGATGTGAAGGGCTTGACTGAAGGCAGCCTCTGGCCATCAACCAGTAATAAGTTGAGGCCTCAATCCAAAGCCTGTGAGGACCTGAATCCTGCTGCCTACCATGTGGATGAACTTGGAGTGCATGCCAACTGAGCCTTGAGATCATTGCAATCTTGTAAAGGACCCTTAGACAATTCAGTATCTTGTAATAACCTTTAATGGAAAAGTATATGAAAAAATGCATGTATGTATATGGAATGTTATGCTGTACACCAGAAATTGACACATTGTAACTGACTATATTTCAATAAAAATTTTTTAAAAATTAAAAAACAAAAATAAAAAAGAGATCCAGCTAAGGTGGACCTAGATTTCTATAGAAGCTATAAAATAATAAATCTGTTGTTTAAGCCACTGTCATTTGGGATAATTTATTATGCAGCAATAAATAACAAATATATTAGATTGAAAAATCCTGGAGATAAAATAAAAAGATATCTTGTTTTATATTAAATCCCCTAACACCATCTCACTTGGATGGAATGAGGCAAAAGAGAAGACTTATTCACTTGATGTACCTAGAATTCAAAGAATCAAAAGCAAAATATACAGATAATTAAAGTACCTATTAAAAATTTGTGTCTCGAACTGGAGTGAAACTAGAAAGTTTTGAGGAATGAAAATGAGAAATGATTGTAAAAAATTTAATTCATGTGAAATGGAAGAGAAAATGTTTTTTTGCAAGCAAAACTTTTTACTGAAGTGTTCGAATAACAACAGAATGATTTTTTTTTCCTCGCTGAGCACCAAGATTGAGTTGTGGATGCAAAAGTAGTTTTGTGGTTGACTTTGGAAGTTGCATTGAGTGGGAAAATATAGGGAAAAGAATTAGACATTTACTGGAAACTGGAAGGACAAATATACTGAAGCCAGAGTGGGGATAGTGGGAGACAGAAAATAAAAGAGAAAGCAAATTTCCTGGAGGAGCATAATAGGGGTTGCATGGTTTGTTCATTTCATTTTTCTGGAAGTTTTGAAGTTTTAAATGTGTTTAGGTCACAGAAAGGGCTTATCCACTTCAGAGTAGTTAGTACAAACACAGACAACCCCTATTCATAGAGAGAAAATTAATAGGCTTATATAATTCAGTAGAAGATGGAGCTCTGAGCTGGAGATCATTTGCTCAAAGAGAACCTCCAAAATTTAAAGATGTCCTAGGGAGAATATTGGGGGTTCCCTTCGCTATGCAGTCAAGCTTTGAACCAGTGTTATCTAGATCTCTAAGACAGGCAGGACTCAGATGAGACATTGGTTACATATATTAACATGAGCCTAGTTAAATGAATCATGGCACTGCACACTAATAAATCACTACATTCTGAATCATTCAGGACTACCAAGAAAGTAGAAGCCACTTCAAGCAGTTTCCACCAGAGGAGTTTTAATTTGGTTACAGAGATAATAGAGAAGCTGGAACTCAAACACCAGGAAGCCATTACTGATCCCAGTTATGAGGAATAAAGCGAAGACGAGGTTTAACCCAAGCCAGGGCCAGTGCTAACAGACAGAGTCTACAATGGCAGTCATGTGATCTTGTCCTGAAAGGATGGGAGCCACTCAAGATGCCCAGATGCTGGGCACTGCTTGGTGCGAAGAGGAAGGTGCAGGGGGGTATCCTATACTTCTATTTCTTCCATCATTTGCTGATGCAGCTTTCATTGTCCAAGGAGGAGGTGATAGAGTGTCTTGGGAAATATGGAGTTAGCACTCCTGCTGCACAGAGCAGAGTAGGGGAAGAACTAAGGATAGATCAGACCCATCCTGGATGGGCAGAACTTGTATGGAAGGAGGGAGTATTGTTAAATAACTTCATTAGGAAGCATGAACCTAGAAGTATAAACTAACAATGAGGATACAATTGCCGTGAAACAATTTTTCCAGGCACTAGCTCTGATTCACACTCTGATTTCCGAGCTCCCTCAGGTTGCCAGTGCTGTCAAAGAACTTAAGTCAGGGCCCATTTGATTCTACGAAGGTGCTCACTTCAGCTCAGATCCCATAGGGTTGCTACTTCCGCAATATCTAATCTGATTCTGGGGCAGTCCAACTGTTCAGTCTCACTTCACTGCATGAGTCCTGAAAGCACTGAGTTGCTTTGCTCTACTGTCCCTGCATTTCAGGATCCATTTATGCTCAGCACTGTACATCAGAGACAGGAAAGCACGGTCAGACTTTTGGGGTCGCTTAAGAGTGGTGGATGCACAAAAACCTCCTCCTCTCATCATTCTAAATGACTTTCTAGGAAATAAATAACTACGAGTACCTTTAATGTCCCCATAAAGCCAAAGAACTCTCACCCTACCTCCTTCCTGTCTTCTATAAGGATCAGGAAGTTTTCTCCCAGCGGTAAGGACATGTCTGTATATTCCTCCTTCATCCTCGAGACCAATATAGTCACTACAATGCAATAGTTCTTATCTTTATTTTCTACCAGGGACATGTGACACTCCTTCACACTCAAAAAAAAAAAAAAATTTTTTTTTCTTGGTATAAAAAGTCACAGGATGACTATAAATATTTTTATTTATTTTGTTTTTAGCATTCCACCAACATATTTACAAGTTAGTTATAAACTGATGGGACAACCATTTGACTGATTTTCTTCATTATTTATTAGTTCTTAAAACAGTTTTCTTAAAACGTGAAAGTTTCTGTAAAAATAGCAACATGAAAACTCTTTCAACCTGAAATAGCTTATGGATGGACGGCATGTGTGTAAACGTGTGTTGTTTTCCTTTGTCTTCCGTAATAATTACACATGGACCTGAGCTTCAGTGATCAGCTTCTTTTATAACTTAGATAAGTTTTTATCTGTGGTTACATAAATAGACTGATTAATGAATAAACTGTTATTTTATTTACCTTTGTGAAATTTACTCTTGTGAAAAACTTTCTTTTTCCCAGATTTTGATGGCTTCCTAGTTATTGACCTGCTGCTATAAGTTCGAACTCAGTTTTCCTCTCAACTGGTAGATATCAGAAATTCTATCAAAAGTGTTAAAGATTCTGAACCACATAGTACTGGGTGTCAAAAATTTGTAGTGACATCTCTATACCAGGCGAGAATCTATTAGAAAGGCCATCGAGTTCTGTTCTCACAAGTATTGTCCACTGAACTGAACAAAGAAATGCTCAATAAAAGGGAAAAAAATTAAATTAAAGCTGTTCTGACAAAAGTAGATCACTAAAAGGAATGATTTAGGACCACAGCACTGAGAGACATAGGGTAGGGCCAGGGACCAACTTGCTCTAGGACCTGATGGGGTCTCCCCAAGACAGACCAGCCCTCATGTCCTCCACTCCCCCTTTGTCTGTGGAAAAACTTTAATCAAAAAATAAATTTAATTAGAGAAATGAGAAAATGCAGAAACAAAGGAAAGCAGTCAAGCAAGACAAAGTAATAATAATTCAGCCATTAAAGAAATTCAAAGAACTTTAGTTCCTCCTCAAGGGCTAGAGATTATATTCTGCGTATTTATTCTGAATATCCTTTGAGCTATTTTGCATTTAGTGAAACCCCACCAGGTGGAAGAAGTTAACTGCATGATGACCAGACTGTAGCCATGACATAACCTGCTCCATCTTGCACTATTGCAAGGAAATGGGAACAAAGAAATGGGAACAAACTGACCTTGGGAGATGAAAATTAACTGTACTTAACACAGTCAAGTTGACATTGATCAGATCACCTTATGACCAATTTCAAGATAATTCTTGGAGCTAACTGTGCTGTCTGCATGCAGCCCTCCCTTGCTTCTGCACATCCCTGAAACTCCTCTTAAAAAGCTCTTGCCCCTGATGTAGTGGGGAATGGGTTCTTTGGGATATGAATCCACCTTCTCCACAGGATTGCAAAATTCCTCAATAAAGCTATCTTTTCTTCTACCCAACACTTGTCTCTCAGTATTGGATTCTTAAACTATGAGCAGCTAAATCTGAGTTTGGTAACAGGTAAGTGTATGGGACAGCACTATGGTTACTTGTGTTTAAAAGAAATTATGAAAAGAGAAAGTCAAAGAAACTTCTACAGATTTAAATATGTCCAAATCAATATATGCTTGTCTAAGATTGATGAGCCAGAGACAAAATATTTGCATCACCAGAGATGTTTTCTCTCTTCTTTTTCAGCCCATCTAGCGGCATCTTCCTTTCACTTTTGGTCCATCTAAGTCCTATTGCATTTGTAAATAATTTAAATTTGCCTTAACTTTGCTAATTTATAGCCAAATGGTCATCAATATGCTGAACAACTTGAAAATACTCCTTTACATTTGTCTTTTAAAGAAGGAAGAAATTTTTTTGGGCAACTTTTTTTTTTTTTTTGCTCTGTCACCTACAACATGTGTTACAGTCAGTAAATTTTTTAAATAATTTTTGGATTAAAATAAATTTTGTTTCAGCAGTTAGCTTTTATTGTGCAGAGGTTCGATTTGGTATACAGAAGCTTTATGAAATCAAACTATATAACATTCAGATAGTCAGCGCTCGATGAGGAAAAATATAATCAAATACCAGAAAGTGAACTGTTGGAATTTAAGACCATGTGCCCCACATGAACTCTCTGACTGTGGTGACCTCAATGATCAAGACTGGGAACTTAGATTTCCAGTAAAATTCAGGAAAATTTATTATCAGATTGTTGAAGGATTTGCTACTGGTGCATGTATACAGTACCTGGAAATTTTTATAAACATCTGAGCACATTTCTTGATGCATTCTCAACAACCCAAACCCCCCTTTTTAAATTGGAATGTGGTTCTGATTAGATTCATTCTTTTTAAAGCTAAGGTTTTTATGTCATCTTTTTATAACCAATATTTTATTATGTCAAAGCAAAAAAGAAATGTAAATTATGTGTGTGCATTCAGAAATAAAAGAAATAATCACTGCAAGCAAAATAACAGACTGTCAAATATTATTCTCATAACATCTATAAACACATGAGCTAATATGTCATTTTATTTTATCTTTTGTTGGCATTGAGGGAATAGAGTTTAAGAGCAGGAGCTTTGGAGTCAGAATGCCCTGAGCTAATTCCCATCCCCAATTCTTACTTGCTGTGTTCCCGCGAAGATTCAAAATTTCTTTCAATCTTGGTTTTCTCAATTTTAAAATGATTTTAATTATATATACTTTATGCAGTTACTGTAATAATTGAGTTAATATAATTAAATTTTTTAGTAAAATTCCTGTCACATAGCAAATACTCCTTAAGTTATGGTTGTTAATACTAATATTTCTAATAAAGTGTTCTTCACTGCTTTTCTATGGATGTTGATTAATTTGAATATTTGGACTATTTAAAATTTGACTTCTCTGAGATGCATTGAAATATTTTAAAAATAGACTTTCTGGGTTCATATTATTGCTGAAACCATTCATGAAATTAAAGCAATCTTAGCAATTCACAACCATTTTCTTCCAGAATTGAAGAATAAAGGAAGCTGTGTTCCTTTAAAATAAAATTTTAAAAGAAGTGTACTGTTCTTTATTTCATTTTATGAAGCTAAAGAAAATTTAGAAGGAATACTCCAAAAACTTAAGTAGAATTAATTTAAAAAATTAAGATCACTAGTAAAGTGATTATAGAAAGGTCAGCACACAATGAGTCTATAGAGGGACCACATCCCCGAGTCCACTGTCTTGTACGTCTGCTCCTGTCCTTCTATCTCGCACTATTCTATAGCAGCCAGAGTTTTTGTAAACCATGAAATAAGTTATGTGATTGGTCCATTATAAATCATTACACTTAAGATACAATCTAAATCCTTCATGTGAGTTTATAAAACCTGTGTGATCTATTCCTTGCCTCACACGCTCCCCTAAGCACCTACCTCTCACTCTTCTGAGTCCATGAGGCTTTACCCAGAGCTTTCTGTCTACACCTGGGACACATGTATGTTCATTCCTGGAAAAGACACTATGTACTTGCCTTTTACTCTGCCTGGAAAGCTCAGGATCTGGATTTCAGCACAGTTGTGACAGTCTTATAATTCACATCTGAAGGCATCAATGCCTCCTTACAGAGGCCTTCCCCATCTCTCAAGTCAAATGCAGTCTAACCCCCCTCCCTATCTTCCATAGGCTTCACGTCTGGTCCTTCCTCTGGATCCCCTGTGACATGCTTAATTTTAGGTTCTCACCATCCCTCCCTGCCCTTTAATTAGGTAATATCTTTAAATTACAAATTTTATTCTCACTTGAGTCAAGAGTCAGTGGAGGAGGGAGGGGATAGCTTAGCATGCACAAGGTCCTAGGTTCAATCCCCAGTGCCTCCAATACATAAACAAACAAACAAATAAACAAATAAATAAACAAACAAACCTAATTGCTTCCCCCCTAAAAAAACCCAAGCAAACAAACAGAAAAGAATCAGTGGAAATCACTGTGTTGTAATCAGCAAGCTTATTCACATATATGTATTAAATAGTTCCCTAAAATCAGTTTCTTTAAGTGAAAGCTTCACTTTGCTTTTTCAAATGTCTTTCCTCACTACTGCATCATCCATTAAGTAGGCAATAATTTAACAATATTTTATGCCACGGTGTGGCAAAATATGACTTACGGACCAAATCCAGCTGGCCATCTGTTTTTGTAAACAGAATTTTACTGAATCACAGCCCCACCATTTGTTTGTGTATCACCTATGATGGCTTTAAGGCTATAATGACAGAATAGTTGCAATACACTGTGATGTCTAAAAAGCCAAAATAGGCATCATGTACCCCTTTCAGGAAAAGGTATATCATTGCTTTGTAGAGATTGGAAGCTGTATACACTTCAAATCATTTACCTGAAGCAGCTTTATAAAGACATACTCATTTTCTTTTCCCATGCAACATTCAGGATTACCTCTCGGGTCTCTTTTTAGCCTTTAAACATTGGCAAACAGACATTACTTCATTTTGACTAGCTTCTTCATAAGACTGTTTATTGACAAGTTGCCTGGTTTAGCAGGCAGCCAAGAAACCACAGTCTACATCAGTAGATTATGCTATCTTAAAACTTTCAAATAAATGATTAGTTTCTCTAAAGGGATAAGAGATTACTAACATTGCAAAATTACTTTCTGCCTAGGAAAAAAGATCTTTACTTGTGCACAGCTACACTATATAGCTTGTTGACGAGGTGTATACACAGTTAAAATCTGTAGCTTATTTAAAAAAAAAACCTTATGTTTATGATGTGTATACTAATATATACTTCGATGCTTACCTAAAATACCTTAATTATTAATTGGCATATCATCAGTCATGGTAATAAGAAAAGCTCTCACTTAGTATGGAAAGTTTGAATTTTGACCCCCCAAAATAGATAAAACGATGTTTTTGAACTCCCTCTTCCCAAAGAGTATGTATTTACGATTAATGTGGACCCATTGGTGAATTTCCACATATAAACAAAGTGGTTGATGTAGTCATGCCGAATGCATTTGATTTGGAACAAAGACCCTTTTCCAGATGCTTAGAATTTATTCATATAAAAACACATTTTTTTATTTAAAGGCATCAAGATGGTAGGGATCATAAAAGATGGAAAATTTCCCTTCTGTAATAAGATTTCTGTCCTCTTTGGCCTTTCAAAAATATTAGCTACAGCTTAGGGTCAGAGAAATATAATGCCAATCGCCGGAGATTGTTTTGTCCTTTGTGGTGTCAGTAGCCATCCTTCACTGGTCACTCTGATCTCTTCTTGGCAGCTTCTCTGCCTTCACATAGGCAGCTATGATTTGTATGATTTGTAAAATTTGAAAATTTTAGTGCTAGACATATTAGTGCCCTATTACACTCATGGTCATTATCATCAAATGAGTCCTTAATATGGCAAGACGGCCTCGCTTCATTTTCCAGGCAACTTGTCCTTTGCCTCAGTGCAGTAGTTATTTAAAACCAATGCAGCAAAACAGAGTCATTGAGAATCTGCCCTGTTGGGCACATGTGAGTCGACTATGGCTTTGCCACACAGGTGACCTGGGGACAGGGTTTAACCTCTCCACTTTTCAGTATGCTATTTTGTAACATGGTGATAATAGCAAAACCTACCACATATGCTTATGGTGGCATCAAAGGCACTTAGCATACAGGTGGCCCTAATAAAAGAATGAGTTATTTTCACCACGATGTCCCTCTCCTTCCTTATCATTGTCATTTTCAAATATCTAACCTATTTGTTATTCTTTCAACTGAGAAAGTAGAACCAATTCAACAAGATTCACCCTGAAGCCTTCTGTCTCTCCTTTTATCATGTTCCTTCCCACCTGAGGCCCCTTTCTCTTTCCTCTAGTCACCATGCCTTCTTATGGAATTCTATCCATTGTTCAACTAGTTGTCCTTTTATGGATCTTTCCTGGAAGAAATAGAAGTTCTTTCATAAAAAATAAATTATGGAACTACAGTACTTCTGCTGAATGGCCCCTTCTGCATGGGTCCAGATCGTGGTCCCCCTTACCCCTTTGGAGTGGTGAGGGCTTTTCCTTGTTGCTAGTCAATGGGTGCTTCACAAACCTACGTATGTTTCCTTATCCTGCTCACACTTCTGTAAATAGTTCCTGCACTGAAACGTCATATTTAAAGCCTTTTGTGTGTGCTTCCTCTTTGTGCCAGGATCACGACTGATACGGGTGCCTGTGAGCTTCATGGAGTCAGTAGGAGCTCTGAGCTGATAATCTGGGGATTTTAGTCATTGAAATTCTGTTGATGGTTTAGTACATGCAAGATATTGAGAATCTGAACAATCAACAGTGATGACTGAAGGCTAACAGGAAATGTATGATAAGATGTGTATTTCATGAAAAGAAGCTTGCTATTTATCTCAGAAATGAATTTCTCTTCTTTTCCAAAATAAACACCATGTCCAATCCTTACTTTACTCTAAACACTAGAATATTGATTTGTGATCACTACATGCTTTGAAACAATATTCATGTGATATAAAAAAGGAGCAAGTGAATTACTCTCCTTGTTTCCTTGGCCACTAGCACAGCTCTCCCACTGAGCAGGAAGTGCACGCCATGTGAGAAGCACCTATATCCTTTTTAGTAAGACACACTTAATATTCACCTTTTGAAGCACAAAGAAAGCATAAAACCTTAGGAAACGTATCTTCAAGTATTGTTAAAAATCAATTTGTCTGATAATCACATCATGGAATAATCCTTGTTGTAGTAATTGCATACTTAAAATTTAAGATTCTATGCCATGTCATATTTGAATTCTATGCATCTACTTTCTGTTTTTTCTGTTCTTGCCTCTAACATCCTATAGCATCTGTGGAGATTACAAAATTGCAAATGCCAGATGGCAATACAATCATTAAATTCAAACCAATTTCATTGCAGTTTCAGTCATAAGGCAGAATGATTGAATTTGTAAATGATTTCATTCTGATTGTTATTATTATTTTTAACATTTTTTTTTACATGAGAACAAAGAGTTGAATTTTTAAAATAGATTATGTCTGTGGATTATATGTTTTCTCTACTAAGCTCACCTTGGAAGTCTTTAAGATTTGTTTGACTACACCTTTTTCTGAAGATTAATGTAGTAAAAAAGATACAAACATAACAGCCTATACTTTGAACAGAAAAATAATACAAAATATTAATATTCTACATAACTTCTTAAAAACATTTTTGATAGCATTCTTGATACAAAAACAAATAAAAATAAAAATCCAGCAAAATTTTGTTCCTCACTGGGAGGTGACATCAACAAGATGGTGAAATAGGAAGACCCGTGCCCTTGTTTTCCCTCTGAAGTACCAATTCAGTAACACATGGACCAACTCCCATTGTGGGAAACCCAGAAATGAGTTAGAAGGCTCCTGTGCCACAGGTGAGCACAAAACCAGCTTCATCAAAGGAGGTAGCAAAGTTTGTGGCACTAACTTTCCAGAGCCTCTCTGCCAGGCTCACAAGACACAATCAAAAGGAAACACCCAACTCCCAGTTTCTCCCTGAAGAGAGAAAGAGAAGATTGAAACATTTGGACTTTTTGAGGGGCTATCTGAGACACTGGTTTGTGTCTTCTCTGAACCTAAATGCTACAAGAAGTCATCAGGTGGGGGAACTAAGAACAAAGGGAGCAGCTTGAATTATCATGGCTCTCAATAGCTATTGCCTCTCCCCTTGGCTCATTGTGAGTCCTGCCCAGGGGCACTGACAAGACCTGGTGTACTGTAGATGCTTTGGGACCATTGAGAACAATGACAACAAAAACTGGGCTGCTTGTGACAGCTCCACTGAACCTGCAGTACTGCAGACAGACACCGTAAGGAGCAAGATATTGCAAGCCCCTGAAAAAGTAAACTGGGGAACCCTCTTTAATTGGAAATTTACATATACATGTCCAGAGAAAAATCATTCACAAGAAAGACTTGAGAGGCCCCTGGAATCTCTAGCTTGGTGAAGCTATTTCTATGAAGCTAGTCCATACAGACTGGGAGAGAGTGCTGGTTCTTGAAATGTGTGGATTCCAACACAAAGTAACAATGCACACACACACACAGACACACACACACACACTCACACAAGGAGCATGGGTTCAACAAAAGAAAAAGAAAACTTTTTCAAAAACTGACCCCAAAGAAATAAAGATACATAAATTACCTGACAAAAGAATCCAAAATAATTACAAAAAAGATGCTCAGTGACCTCAAGAAAATGATGAATAAATAAAATGAGAATATCAACAAAGAAATAGAAAGAACAAACAAATTAAGAGCTGAAGAATACAATAGCTGAATTTAAAAAGTCACTAGAAGGCTTCCACAGCAGACTTGATCAAGCAGAAGAAAGAAACTATGAACTAAAAGACATGTCACTTTAAATTGTCCATTCAAGAAGCAAAAAGAATAAAATGATGAAGCAAAGGAAGAAAGCCTAAGGGACTTAACAGACACAAAAAAGAAAAAAAATATGTAATGGGAGTTTCAGTATGAAAAGTGAGAGTCAATGGAGCAGAAAGCTTATTTGAGAAAATAATAAATCATGAAGATTAAAATTATGTCAAATATATTTTTGATAACATGGAATCAATACAAGAAGGAAAACTGGAAAATTCACAAACATGTGGAAATGAAACAACATGCTTTCCAATAACCAATAGATCACAGAAGGACTCAAAAGAGACTTTTTTTCCTAATTTCTTGAGAAAATATCTTGAGACAAATGAAAATGTAAATACAACATACCAAAACTTATGAGATGCACCAAAAGCAGAGGTAATTGGGAAGTTTATAATGGCAAATACCTGAATTAAAAATAAAAGTGATCTCAAATAAACAACCTATTTACATCTCATGAAAGTAGAAAATAATAGATCAAGTCAAAAGTTAGCAGGAGAAAGGAAGCAATAAAGATTAGAGTAGAAATAAGCATTATAGAGAATAGAAGAACAATAGGAATAAATTTAAGTGTTGGTTATTTGAGAGGATAAACAAAACTGACAAATGTTTAGTTAGGCTAACTAGAGAAAGAAAGAGAGAAACTCAAAATTAGAAATGAAATAGGATACACTACAAATGATGTCACAGAAATGAAAAAAAATCATGAGATTTCTATGAAAAATTATACACCAATAAATTGGACAACCTAGAAGAAATGGATACATTCCTAGAAATATACATTCTACCAAGAGTGAATCATGAATAGACAATCTAAGGAAACTAATAACTACTAATGTGATAGAATAAGTAATCAAAAACCTCCTAACAAAGAAAAGTGCAAGGCCAGGTGCTTTCACTGCAGAATTCTCCCAATCATACAAAGAAGAATCAACAGAAATCCTTCTCAAAATCTTCCAAACAAATGAAAAACAGATAACATTTTCAAATTTGTTTTATGAGGTCAGCATTATTGTCATAGCAAAGCTGAAAAAACAGAAAACTGAAGACCAGTATCCCTGATAAATATAGATTCAAAAATCCTCAACAAAATATTAGCAAGCCTAATCCAATAGCACATTAAAAATATAATACGTAGTTACCAAATGGGATTTATTCATGAGATGTGATAAACATTCAACTTAACAAAAAAAGAAAAATCAATGTGAAAATGTGGTGTATCACTTTAACAGGAAGAAGGATAAAAAATCACATGATCTTCTCAATAGACATATAAAAAGCATTTGACAACATTCATCACCTTTTTATATAAAACACACTCAACTCACTAATAGAAGGAAATAATTTCAACACTATAAAGACCATATATAAAAATTCCCAAAGCTAACATCATAATCAATGGAGACAAACCAAAAGCTTTTTTGCTCAGATCTGGAACAAGACATGCATACCGAGTCTCAACCATGTGTTTCCCGAATAGTACTAGACATCCTAGTTAAAACAATTAAACAAGAAAAAGAAAGAAAAGACATTCAAATCAGAAAGGAGGAGTAAAATTCTCTTTGTTCACAGATGACATAATCTTATACACACAAAAATGTTTAAACAAATAAACAAATTCAGCCAAGTTGCAGGATTCAAAATCAACATACAAAAATCGGTTATATTTCTATACACTAACAAAAATAATCTGAAAATGAAATTAAGGAAACAATTCCATTTATAATAATACAAAATAATAAATTACTTAGGAATAAGCATAAACAAGGAAATGAAAGAATTATAATTAAAAATTACAAAACATTGCTGAAACAAGTTAAAGAGAACACAAATAGAAAGATATTGCGTTGTCATGGATAGTTAGAATTAATATTGTTAAAATATTCATTTCATTGAAAGTAATGTACAGATTGAATGTAATTGCTATCAAAATCTCAATAGTATTTTTTTCAGAAACAGAAAAAACAATCTAAAATTCATAAGGAACCACAAAGTACCCCAAATAGCCAAAACAACAACAAAAAACAAACAAACTTGAGCAAGAAGAACAAAGCTGAAAGTCTCATACTTCCTGACTTCAAAACACATTACAAAGCTAGTAATCAAAACAATATGGTACTTGTATACATACAGACATATAGATCTATGGAACCAAATAGAAAGCTCAGAAATAAATCCACAAATAAATGATCAAGTACTCAAGGGTGGTAAGACTACACAATGTTGAAAATTAGTATCTTCAACAAATGGAGTTGACTAAATTGGATATACGCATGCCAAAGAAGAAAATTTGACCGTTTTCTTACGTTACACACACACACACACACACACATAAATGCAAAATGGCTTAAAGACTTACAGGTAAGGTCTGAAACTATAAAACTTCTAAGGAAAATCTTCATAATATTAGTCCTGGCAGTGATTTCCTGGTTATGATACCAAAAGCAAAGGTAACAAAAGCAAAAATAAACACGTAGGGATATAGCAAAGCTATAAAGCTTTGGCACAGTAAAGGAAACAGTCAACAGAGTGAAAAGGTTATCTACAAAATGAGAGAAAATATTTGGAAACCATACATCTGATAAGGGGTTAATATACAAAATATATAGGGAAGCCACACATCTCAATGACAAAAAATCAAGTAACCCAATTAAAAAATGGATAAAGGACTTAAACAGACATTTCTCCAAAGACATACAAATGGAAACATGTATATGAAAAGATGCTAAAAATTACTAATCATTAGAGAAATGCAAATGGAAAACACAATGATATATCATCTCACACTTCTTAGCATAGCCACTATGAAAAAAACAGTCAAAACAAAACAAAACAAGACATTACAAATAGAAAATAATAAGTGATGGTGAGGAGTTGGACAAATTGGAACCCTTGTTACAATGTTGATGAGAATGTTAAATGGTGCAAACACTATGAAAAAAGGTATGGAGTTTCATCAAAAAGTTATAAATGAAACTATCATATGATCCAGCAATGCCACATCTGGGTTTTTAATCCAATAGAATTGAAAACAGAATCTTAAAGAAATATCTGCACTCACACATTTATTGCAGCATTACCCACAATAGACAGGAGTCAGAAATAAACTAAATGTCAATCATCAATGAATGAATAAATAGTATGAATATATATTGATCTTCCTCAATTTATGGTGGAATTATGTCCTGGTAAGCTCATTGTAGTTGAAAATACTTTAAATCAAAAATGAATTGACTACATCTAACCTATCAAAATTCATTGCTTAGAGTAGCTATCTTAAATGTGCTCAGAACACTCATATTAGCCCACAGTTGGACAAAATCAACTAACACAAAGCCCATTATATAATAAAGTATTGAATATCTCATGTAACTTAATGCACACTGTAGTGAATTGAAAAACAGAATCATGTTAATACAGAATGGTTGCCGAGTGTCTCAGTTGTTTCCATTTGGGATCACATGGCTAAGTGGGAGCTGTGACTCACTAACACTGTCCAGCATTTCAAGAGAGTATCATACCACATGTCGCTAGCCCAGGAAAAGATAAAAATTCAATACCTGAAGCACAGTTTCTACTGAATATATGTCAATTTTGCACCATTGTAAAAGTGAAAAATCTCAAGTCCATTGTAAGTCAGGGACTGACTATATAAGTACAGTGGACTATTACTCAGCCCTAAAAAAGAGGGACATCGTGTCATATGCTACAATATGGATGAACCTTGAGGACATGATGCTAAGTGAAATAAGCCAATCACAGAAGCACAAATATTGTATGAGTTCACTTATATGTCATTTAATGGAGTCAAACAAAGAGAAGCAGAAATTAGAACAATGGTTGTGGAGGTAAGGTGGTAGGATGGGCAGTGGGAATGGGGAGTTGTGCAATGGGTTTGGAGTTTCAGTCATTTGAAAGTTCCAAGTCTAAAATTAAATAAGATCCTGATGATCGTACTCTGTTTCTTTTCAATCTCAAATAAACATTAATTCAACAATTAAAAAAGTATTGGTTTTGAACTTTATTACAAAATCATCATTGTATTCATATATAGTATAGAAAAGAATCTAAAAGTTAAAAGTCTACTGATGGCAGTATAATAAACTGACTCATTCTATTTTCCCAATTTCATTCTTTTATTATATAGCTTAATAACAAATAATTATCAAATTATAAATGCTGACCCATATTTCATTCTTTACAGTACTGTTTTGTTGTACAAAGTTTAATTTTACTGACAATTAAGACAATGGCATTATTAATTAAATCTAACACTATGTTATTTCAGTGCTAAATACATTAATTTATTCTCTCCCCATAGAAAAGAATAGTCTCTGAAGAAAAATGTATTAAAATTAAGTCAGCATTAAGACTTCCATGCAAAACATGAATGAGGAAGGGAAATTTAATAAGGGAACTGAGTTTTTGCTTTATCTTATATTCTCCATGATACTGCATAGCAGAATTTCAATGGCAGGCTTCAAGCCCTTATCCAAGCTGATTCCTTAGACATGAAGAATGTGCAGGCAAAAGACATAGAACTCCTGGGTTAGAGACAAGGACTTTTTATTATTCACAGCATGACAGACCACATGATCATCAGTTCTCCATGTCTTCCCATCAAGATGGCCTTGACATTTATTTCTCTCAGTTTGACTAAATTTTAGAAAGATTTCTTCCTGACTTCAGGCAACTAACCTCCCTTTTTATAGAGCATTTATTATAGAAAATTTGCAATTAACTCATTTTGCATTTATTTTTGTATAGGGTGTGATAAAATATTCTAATCTTATTTTTTTACATTTAGCTCTCCAGTTTTCCCAACACCACTAATTGAAGAGACTGTTTTTTTCCTCTATTATATAGTCTTGCCTACTTTGTTATAGATTAATTGATCAGAGTTGTGTAGGTTTATTTCTGGGCTCTATGTCCTGATCCATTGATCTATGTATCTGTTTTTGTGCCAGTACCATACTGTTTTAATTATTGTAATTTTTAGTGTAGTCTGAATTCAGAGAGCATACTGCCTCCAGCTCCATTCTTATTTCTCAATATTGATTTGGCTATTTGGGGTCTTTTGTGTTTCCATACAATTTTTTTTTTAAATAGTCTCAGTTCTGTGAAAAATGTAATTGGTAACTTGATAAGGATTGCATTGAATCTGTATATTGCCTTGAATAGTATGACCATTTTAACAATTAAGATTCTTCCAATCCAAGAACACAGCGTATTGTTTGTGCCACCTGCAATTTCCTTCGTCAGTGTCTTATAGTTTTTGGAGTGTAAGTCTTTTACCTTCTTAAGTAAGTTTATTTGTAGGTATTTTATATTTTTTGATGTCATTGTAAATTAGGTTGTTTTTAAGTTTCTCTTTCTGATAGTTCATTGTCAGTATATAGAAACGCAGCAGATTTCTGTATATCACTTTTGTATCCTGCAGCTTTACTGAATTCATTGATGAGTTCTAATGTCTTTCTAGTATCATGTATAGTATCATGTCACCTGCGGTGACAGTTTTACTTCTTTCTTTCCAGTTTCTGTTCTTTTACTTATTTTTTCTGGTCTGTCTGCTGTGGTTAGGACTTCCTATACTATGTTGCATGCAAGTAGCAAGAGTAGGCATCCTTGTCTTGTTTCTAATATTAAGGAAATACTTCCAACTTTTCACCATTGAGTATGATGTTAGCTGTGGGTTTGTCATCTATGGCCTTTATGACATTTGATATGTTCCCTCTATGCTCACTCTCTGAAGAGTTTTTATCATAAATGGATGTTAAATTTTGTTAACTTTTTCTGCATCTATTGAGATGATTGTATGGTTTTTATTCTTCAGTTTGTTAATGTGATGTATCACATTGTTTGCTCTGCAATTTTACTGAAACATCTTTGCATCCCTGAGCTAAGTCCTACTTGATTACAGTATGTGATCTTTTTATTGTATTGTTAAATTCAGTTTGGTGACATTTTATTGAGGATATTTTCATCTATATTTTAAAATGATATTGGCTTGTAATTTTCCTTTTTTTTTTTTGTAATTTCTTTGTCTGGTTGTCGTGTCAGGGAAATGTGGGCCTCATAGAATGAGTTTGGAAGCATTTTTTTCCTCTGCAATTTTATGAATAGTTTGAGACGGTTAGGTGTTAACTCTTCTCTAAATGTTTGGTAGAATTCACCTGTGAAGCCATCTCATCCTGGACTTTAGTTTGTTGGGTCCTTTTATTATTACTAATTCAGTTTCATTACTGGTAATTGGTATTTTCATATTTTCTACTTCTTCCTGGTTTAGTCCTGGGAGATTGTACACTTCTAGGAATTTATCTGTTTCTTCTAGGTTGTTCATTTTATTGGCATATAGTTTTTCATGGTAAACTCTTATGATCCTTTGTATTTCTGGGGTGTCGGTTGAAACTTCTCCTTTTTAAAATTTAACTTTATTGATTTGGGCCCTCTCTCTTTTCTCTTATGTATGGCGAAAGGTTTATTGATTTTGTTTATCTTTTCAAAAGAACCAGCTCTTAGTTGTATTGATCTTTTCTATAGTGTTTTAAAAATCACTGGTTCATTTATTTCTGCTCTGATCTTTATGATTTATTTCCTTCTATTAGCTTTGAGGTTTCTTTGTTCTCCTTTTTCTAATCCCTTAAGATATAAGGTTAGGTTGTTTATTTGAGATTTTTCTTGTTTCTTGAGTTTAAAATACTCAAAATGGGTTAAATATTTAAATGTAAGACTGAAAACCATAAAACTCCCAGAAGAAAACATGGGCAGAATAGTTTTTGACATAAACAGTAGCAATACTTTTTTTTTTTTTTTTGGATTTGTCTCCTAAGGCAAAGGAAACAGAAGCAAAAAGTTAAAAATGGGACATAAATTTAAAAGATTTTGCACATCAAAGGAAACCAATCATTGACAAAAAAAGACAACATATTGAATTGGAGAAAATATTTGCAATTGATATAATCGATAGAGGGTTAATACTCAAAATATGTAAACAGCTCATACAACTCAATATCAAAAAATTTTTTTTTTAAATGGGCAGAAGGCTTGGACAGACATTTTTCCAAAGAAGGCATACAGATGGACCATAGGCAAATTAGAGGATGCTCAAGATCGCTAATCATCAGAGAAATGCAAATCAAAACCACATCACCTCACACCTGTCAAAAAAAAAAAACCCACAAAAAATAAATGTTGGCCTGGATGTGTAGAAAACGGTACCCTCATACACTTTGGGTGGGAATGTAAATTAGTGGAAAACAGTACGAAGATTCCTTAAAAACCTAAAAGTAAAACTACCATATGATCCAGCAATTCCCCTCTAGGTATACATCTGAGGAAAACAAAAACACTAATTTGAAGAAATACATTCACACCAATGTTCAAAGCAGTATAATTTACAATAGCCAAAATGTAGAATCAACCCAAGTCTATCAACAGATGAATGGATAAAAAAGTGATATGTATTATAGATAGATAGATGGATAGATACACACACACACACACACACATATACATATATATACATATGTGTAATATTACTTAGCCATAAAAAAGAGTGAAAATTTGTCATTTGCAGCAATGTGATGGAATTGATGGGTTATGTTAAGTGAAATAAGTCAGACAGAGCAAGACAATCTATTTTCACATATACATGAAATCTAAAAACTAAAACAAACTAGTTAATATAACAGAAAAGATACAGACCCATGTATACACAGAGCAAACTAATGGTGGGGAGAGGAAAGAGTGGAGGGGCAAGATGGGGGTAAGAGATTAAAAGGTACAAACTAGTATGTATAAAATAAATAAGTTACAATGGTATATTGTACAGCATGGAAATATAGCTAATATTTTATAATAACTAAAATGGAGTATAATCTTTAAAACTTGTGAATCACTATGTTATACCCCTGAGACGTATGTAATAATGTAAATCAAATATACCTTAATTTAAAACAAAATTTAAAAAAAGAAAAATTCCAATTCTAAGTTTTTTTTTTTCCCTGTTCTTTTCAGATGTAAATATTCTGCCAGCTTCTGGACAGTATGATAACCCAGAATGCCTTTGTCAAGGACCTAGGAGCTAACCTTTTGAAATGGAGCCACCAAGAAAGATAGGGGTCCTGTCTTCCAGTCTCTGGCAAACAAAGATGGCCTAATCCCATTGAGCAGCTTCTCCCACTAACCTCCTCCAGTACTTTACCACAGACTCACACCAGTGCTTAAAACCTCTTCTGCTGTTTTTTCTCAGTGGAGTTGAGTTCAATCTCTCTCCTCCACCGCAGTAGTCTTGACTCCATCATATAGTCTTGCGAAAGAATAAAGTCTTCTTTTTCTGTTTAATTCTACTTAGTGTGACTTTTCTTTGGCACCCCTAAATCCCCAGGGAGCGATGAGGGGAGGCGCAGGTGGATGGTGCACCAGTAGTGGGCTTATGTCATTGCTGAGGGAGCACAAGTTTGAGAAAGACTAATCGCAAAAAGGAATTGCTAACGAATCTGCCCAACCTGTGCCCCAGGGTGAGAAGGAAACAATAACTGTATTATCTTGGTCAAGAGACGAATCTGTTTTCTGACCCAGAGGGAAATTCTATCTCTAGCTTCTAAGGCTCTTTGCTATCCTAGCACATATCTGATAGACAATTTTATATGTAAGCAATAATGCAATGCACATAATCGATGGGTAATTCATTTGGTGAATTATCACTTGAAAATATTAAAATGTACTAATTTTATTTTTATATGAAAGTAATTTTAAATGTATTATTCACTTATTTTTTTATTTATATATTCAAAAAAATTTGGTAGCTTAATATCTGTCATGTATTCTGATTTAGAATTACAAAATTAAAGAACAGTAAGTTAATATTTTCTAGGAGCTCCAATATAGTAACTAAATAATTCACTTGTTAATTATGTACCACATTCAAAGAAGTCAATGACAAAGTGACAAAGACAGACACAGAATTTAGAAGAATGAGATTAAGTACATCAGGCACAGAGGGAGAAACATATCTACCAGAAAGAACAAAGGGAAAAAAAAGAGTAGAATGGCTTTAGTATGGAGTACTAGAAAAACACCAAGTACCACATGGGAGCAGCTGGAGTTACCTGGAAAGTAAGTGGAGTCATATCAGGAAGGAAAATGTGGGCCACGTAAGGAATTTGGGGCTTGCTTTGTTGATGATGGGGTACAGTTTAAGCATTTTTAGGCAGAGGAGTACCATAATCAGATCTGAATTTCAGAAACGTTACTTGACTATGGATTAATTTGATTACACACTGGCAATATTCTAAATAGAGATGGTAAATAAAAACCATTGTAGTCTTGAAATAACTTCAGGGGATGTAAACTTTCAAGTCGTCTTTTCCCACGGTACATTAGATTTGGTGTATTTTTTACGACTTGATGCACATTGTCTCCCCAAAAGATGGTTCAGCAGCATATCTTAATCAGAGTTTAGTTTAAAGTCAGTACATCTAATGAAAAATAACCTAACATCAGAATCATCCCCATCAGTTTCTGAAAAAAGGTGCCATTTTGAAGATCCACATTCTGTCTTTCAAAATGTGCTACTACTTTTTTCCCCATGTTAAAATAGATTACAGCTTCCTCAGTAAAATACCCAAGTAAGTAGTGGCTTCTGTTAGGGTTCATATTTTATTAAAACAAGTACTTTATTTTTAAAAACTAGTAGCATATTTGGCACTGAGCAAAGCTCACACCATAAGGGACATGAGCTGGAACTGACAAGAATTGCAGGAACCACAGATTTATGTTTTCTTCCATGACCTGCTGGATCTGGAACATATATTCAGTAGAATGGCAGGCTAAATTCCCAACACTATTTGAGTTTATCCACTACTGCTTCCAACTGTGCATATTTGAAACCAGGTAAGTTAAATGCAAGCAGTGAAAATCAATTGTTCATAAAGGGTATTATCATCATTACAGAGGGGGGCGGGGTGGTTTTGCTTTTGAGTTCTACTTATTTTTAGTGGGCTATCCATTAATATTCATTGTCTTTGAATTTGTTAAAATCATAATATTTGCAAATCAAATTTTGTACAAGCCATTTATTGGTAGAGATGTAGCAATATTAAAGGAAACAAGCACCCGTTTAAAGAATGGTCCAAGATACATTCATGCAGGATTTGCAAAAAAATAGCAAATCCTCTCCAGTGACTCTCCTTTCCCTAAACTATATAAGACAGTACTAGAATTCTGGGGAGCTCATTTGAAGGTAATTTATAGACTTAGAGAAAGTTGTGGCATTTCTTCTGAGAGGTGTGAGGGATCCTCTCCTCCTCAAAGAGGAAATACTTGTAGAGACGGAAGATGTCTACAAGCAGGGCACTATTTTTTCATATTCAAATGCTGCTGCACTGCAGGAATTTACAGGCTCTGTTCATCACAAGAAGGGAGTATGATGCGAAGGTTGCTGAGAGAGCTCGGTGTGTGTTCTGTGGAGTCTGGGAATGAATATCACTCTATCATCCTAGAGACCGTTCTCTGCTGGAGAAGTCTCAGGGCAGGGTTCTCTTTGGAGAAGCCCTCCATGACAAGGCGAGGAGAGGGTGTTCAGCAGTTAAGTGTTTCTACATCATTTTGTAGGATAAGTATGTATAAGGTCTCCAAGGACAGTGAAGACAGTGCCAATGATGGCTTGGCTTGTGTTCTTACATGTGGTCCCACTCATGAGACGCCATAATGGGGACCATAAGACATGGAGCTGAGGCTTGTGCACAGGTCACTGGATGAGGGCACAGTTTATAACAGAGCACTGTGTGGAGTCAAAGCTCCTCTCCCACTGCCAAAGAAGAGCAAGCATCTTCCATGAAGGAAAGTCTCTAATTCATGGTGGCCACATGTAGACACTGATGGCCGTATTTCAACATAATCCATTACATAACTCCCAAGTATCCTTCCTCCAGTCTCTTTGCTCCTCTCCTCTGAAGGTTCCTAAGCCTAGAATCAAGGCTCCAGCCTGTGCTGGGGGAGAGAGAAGCTCCGAATATAATATTGGGTTGAAGTTTCATTTAGATGAGCCAGGCATTTAATAACTATATGTGTCAGAGTTATCTTAATAAGTTTTTTCTTAGAATTGAAATTGATTGGAAGGCCAATGGATATACTTTGAGTTGGAAAAGGGAACTTAATAAAGTCGTATTAAAGGCAGAGTCTGGAGAAAAGTAAAGGTATTTTTCTATTTATGCTCCATGGAGTTCAACATTCCTCTCCATTTCAATAACTCAGTTGCAACGGTATTAATCATTTTACGTATTTGCTTCAAATTTTCTTCTTGCTCCATTTTAACCTCTTTTGGTTGCCTCCACACGTATGTGAGAGGAGGTAATTAACACATTCAACTATTTCTATTTTCCTTTGTAGTCTTTTCTATATCTTTTATATACTGACATTCACATTCTAGAAGATACAACGTTTGCAGTATATTTCTTTAATGTTTTAATGCTTAATATTTTAATTATTTGATTCATATTGACTATTTTTTGTTCACTGCTGTACAGTAAGTATAGTGGACCCTGTATATTCTTCCTTGATCCTCCTTAAGGATTGAAGAATTTACTCCCTGCCTAGTTGCTGGAAGTGCTTCAACAGACAGTCCTCCTTGGTTATTCAACTTCAGCAATTATTGCAGCTGGAGTGCTTCCTTGACAAAGAATGTTACCCTTCTTGGCAATAGCCCGTATCTAATGATAGGTGGATGCAGATGTAGAAAAAAATTCCTGTTTCCCTCTCCTCTACTTAAAACAATCTGGTCATCTGTCGACGGGCATTTGGGTTGTTTCCATGTCTTGGTTATTGTATATAGTGCTGCTGTGCACATTGGGGTGCATGTTATCTTTTCGCATTAGAGTTCCCTCTGGATATATGCCCAGGAGTAGGATTGCTGGATCATATTGTAAGTCAATATTTAGTTTTCTGAGGAATCTCTCTTTCTTTCCCACAATGGCTCCACCAAACTGCATTCCCACCAGCCGTGTAGAAGTGATGTTTTATCCACATCATCTCCAGCATTTATCGTTCATTGACTTTTGAGTGATGTCCATTCCGACTGGAGTGAGGGGATATCTCATTGTAGTTGTGGTATATTTATAAATGGAATATCACTCAGCCATAAAAAAGAATAAAATAATGCCATTCACAGCAACATGGTTGGACCTAGAGATCATCATTCTAAGTGAAGTAAGCCAGAAAGAGAAAGAAAAATACCATATGCTATCACTCATATGTGGAATCTAAAAATAAATAAATAAATAAAAGACACTATGAACTCATCTACAAAACAAAAACAGACTCGCAGATTTAATAAACAATCTTATGGTTACTGAAGAAAAGTGGTGGGAAGGGGTAAATTTGGGAGTTTGAGATTTACAAATGTTATCCACTATATATAAAAATAGGTTTTAAAAAGTTTCTTTTGTATAACACAGGGAACTATGTTCTATATCTTGTAATGACTTTTAATGGGAAAAAATATGAAAACATATGTACGTATATGCATGACTGGGACATTGCGCTGTACATCAGACATTGACACGTTGTAATTGACTGTATGTCAATTTAATTAATTAATTTATTGATTAGTTATTTGAGAACGATCTGAAGGGACATTTTTAGAAGCCATTATTTATACTGTATCAGAGCTCCTCTTCTCTGCTTAGCGAATTTTGTTTCCCTCACTGACCTCCCACAGGTGTTGATTCCAAGAGCCCTTAATTGATACCAAAATCCACCTCTGCCTCTTGAATCCAACCTGTAACAGAAAAGATTAAATGGAATCCTCCTCCAAGATAAGTAACCATTTATTACAATGCCATTTATTAAATAATCATTATCTTCTCCGTAGTTTTCTAATGGCCCCTTGATCATACTGTAAGGAAGTCTATGTAGTACATGATTGTATAGGTGTGTCTGCAAGTGTAACTGGGTTTATACAAACACACAGACACACACGCACAGACACACACAAACGGGAGGGTAGCAGAATGCATGTGTTTGTTAAAAGAAGTGGAAAATACGAGATGAATCTGTATTACAAACTCTTTAAATGTCACTGTATGTAATTTTAATTTACCCCTTAGGTAATGTGATGTTTTTAAAGCAGGGAAGTGTAACATCAATTTTTTTTTTTTTAATAGGAAAGTTTTAACAGTGTAGCATGTATGACAACAGGGACAATTTAGTTGTTATAGCAGATGAAGTAAAAGGTGATGAATATCTGAAGTAGGATGCTGACACTGTCACATGCTATGAGGGACTCATTTGAAACAGTTATGAAGCTAGAATTGATAAGACTTGTTGACAAAATGAAAAACTGAAAGAGAGCTTGTATTATTATAAATTGTTTAAATATATGTTACTAGAATCCAAGGTTATGCTATTTTGAATCAGAAGTATACTTACTTTATAGAAATGAAAGGGGTAATTTATTCTTTAGTCACATATTTATAACTAGGCTGGTACCACAGACAAATGATAAATGATGCAGCCACTATATTATAGTTGTTATTGTGTTTTTGAAACCAAGAAATAATCAGATTTAAATTTACACATATTTAAAGCATAAAAAATTGCAACTGAGTAATTTATGAGCAGCACTGAGACTACTTAAAATGAATGGAGCACAATTTGAAAACATAACTTACTGAAACCCTTGTGGGGTTATGTACTCAAGGAAAACAACAAGCTCAAGACAATATTTTGGAGTCTATAAATGTAACAGTCCAGTTGAAAATTTCTCTCTTAACTATGACAAGTGATAAAATGAATCACAATGGGGATATGTGAATAATTTAGGTAAATATCAAGGTCAAAGACCATACAACTTTTTAATTAATTAATTGATTGATTTATTGACTGATTTTTCCCAGCAGTAAACAAACTTGTTTCTGAGGAAAAAAAATCAAATCTATAAATATGAAGATCATTTAAGAAAATTAAGTTAAATTTAAAAGTAGGAAAACAGTCCCCCTATTTTTACTTATATGTATACATATAGATAAATCTTTAGTAATAACATTGGTATTTTATTATTTCATCCTGTTTTCAACTTCATACAAGCTGTTAGTAATCGTTCCTTAGAAAATCAGTTTCTAAAAAACTGAAAATGTAAAAATAAAAAAAAATTAAATATGAACTTCTCAGTTTGCTAAGAGAAGTTCCTATTAAATCTGTCTCCTAGAATCAAGCTAAAGTGGATGTATTGTTTCCATGTTATATTGTTGTTGTGTGATGTCAATATAATGATAAATGTACAAAAAAGCATGACTTTTCAATGAATTACAAATAAGGATTTTTTTCTCAGAGAATTACACAAAAGAGCTGAAAATATATGATTATTCATTGCTAACAAAACCTATAATATTTATAATCACATAGAAGTTTCTACTTCTGGAGTTACATAAAGCCATGCTTTAAAAACGTGTTTGTAAACTGTTGCAAAACTTTAAAAACTAAGCAGAAGGACCATTTGCAATGCTTTGTATAATAATAAGTATTCCAAAAACATATAATCCAGCCTAATTTCGAACCATCAGGAAGATTTTACGTTGTACTTTTTAGGATTTTAGATAAAATAAGCATACTGTTGCAGTGTAAGTTTTTCTCCCCTCCTTTCGTATGCATCTTGCCTCCTAAGATATTTAGATTCTCAGTCATGTATCAAATAAATGCAGTAGAAACAAAGTGAGATGGTAAATGTTAGCAGAATATAGCACTTTGTCCAATTATTCCATATGAGCAGCGCCACGAAAGAGAAGAATATAAAGTGTTTGACCTCATTTTCCAACAGTAACAAGAATTCACAGTATGTGTCCTGCCACCTCCCTCCCTTCCTTTCCCTTTTCTCTCTTCCCCTGATGCCACCTTTCTTCCTTCCCTGCTGCCTTCCCTTCCTCCTTACTCCTTCCTTCCTCAATTCTCTCTTTTTTTCCCTTAAGATATTCTCCAGTGGATAGATGTTTGCATAATTTTAACCCTGTAACCTCATGAACTTAAGGAATATATGTTGGACTTGAGACTCTAAGGCACAGACCTCAGAAGTTAGCACCTTTTTTGTTCTCTTCCTCCTCCTCTTCCTCCTTCTTTTCCTCTTCTTCCTCTTCCCCCTTCTCCTTCTCCTCCGTCTTCTCTCTTAAGGCTTGTGCCATCGCTCAAAAACAGAACTGTAGCCATCATGGTTTATGCAAAATGGGAGAAAGGTGGCTATAGCATCTTCAACGACATGTTTTTAGTACTATCCTGACTTTAAAAAAAAAAAACAAAACAACTGTTTGTTTTGTTGTTTTTTTGTCTTGGGGGAGGTAATTAGGTATTTATTTATTTAATGGAGGTACTGGGATTGAACCCAGGACCTCGTGCATGCCGAGGGCACGCTTTACCACCAGCTATACCCTCCCCCAGTAGCATCCTGATTTTTAAAATGAGCTTCTAGTAGAATAAAAATTTCTTTTTTTACGAAAACTTGCAGAAGTCACAAGTGTGGTAATTACTATTGAAGAATTTTAGGATTGGGAAAATTATGGTTTTGCAAGTCCAATGATGATGAAAGAGAAAACTAAGAAAGAAGAAAAGAGACTATAAGGACTTGCTTATATACATCTGAATTTAGACCGTACTTTTAAAAGAGACACTAAGTAAGTGAGGTGAGATCTGGGAGGCGCTTTGCATTCTGCGTTGTCATGGCTTGTGACACCCTGCGTAAGGTGACCGCTCATGCCAGCTTACCTGGTTTGCACCAGTTGTCCTACAGATTTGTCTTTGTCTTTATGGCTTTAGTGTTTACTACTTTCAAGAATGACCTGATTTGGATGCTACCTGACCAACACGGAACTCCACAGGAAGGATGCAGAAGGAAGACGGTATCTAAGATTAGCACAAAGATCGACGCTTTTGTTCTACAGCTAGAAAGGATTGTTTACAACGTGCACAAAACATCTGTCCTTTGCATACACTGGTATTTACAGATTTTCCAATTTAGTAAATCTTTATGGCGTTTACCTTGCTATTTGACTTTTACAATTTATTTTGTTTTTTTGAAGTTGTGATGTAAATTTAATCTCTTAGGTGTTTGGTCAGAGATCTATTCAGTTATTTTTTAAAAGAGAAATGTTTTCATAGAAGCAGAGACTAGAATGGTGTTGCCAGGGCCTGGGGGGGGGTGGGGGGAACAAGGAGGTGTTGATCAAAGGGTACAAAGTTTTAGTCATGTTGGTAGAATAATTCCTAGAGACCTATTGCACATCATAGTGCCTCTGGTAAACAATACTATATTGCATACTTAAAAATTTGCTAAGAAGGCTGTGTTCTTATCACACAAAAAAATGAAATAGAAAATAAAAAGTGCAGAATGAAACTTTTGGAGGTGATATACTTACAACATTGATAGTGACAGTTACAATACTCACCTTCAGACTCAAAGTTGTATGGATGGCTTTTTGTGTGTTAATCGGACCTCAATAAAAATTTTTTTTTAACAGAATGATAAATAATTGCACTTAGGCAAACTAACGTATTTGTACCCCTTCATGATCTTAGTTTCTACATAGAGAAGATTACCTCTGGGTAATCAGCAGTGCAGAGACAGCATAGCTCAAGTAATAGTAATTCTAAATATCATTGAGTTCATACCTCGAGGTTAGTCTAACTGACTTGGAACCCCAGTTCTAACACTGACTGGTTATCTGACCTTCTGCAAATTGATGAACTTGTACAGAAAGATGTTAACTACCAGCTAGGAGAATCATTGGGTGGTTGTGAAATTATGAAAACAAACAAACAAAAAAGAACACAACGTTTTGTGAAGCCTTTCGACATTGATTAGTTATTAATATTTTGTCCTCCTATGTCAGATTGGTAATACAAAGAAGAAAATATGCATTTTGCCTACTCTCACAGTATTTCTAATCTCAGGAAGAGACCGAATTGCATGAGAAAAATTATAATAAAATATAAAATTTGATACAATAACTAAAATTTTGCTATAATTGTATGATAGGGAAATCCCTTAAACTCCCTGGTAAAGTCTGAGATTTCTGAATGAGAGAGAATTAGAGGTGGGATCTGAAAGCTTAGAAGAAATTGAGAGAGAACAGAGGCAATAATGTGACCAAAATCTGCATTTTACAGGGAAGCCACATCTTCTTTAGTAATACTGGAATATTGCTGGAATAAATGCCCTCTGCAAGGGCACAGAGTTTGGCCAGGTACTTAGAAATAAATACATATTCTGTTTCTTAAATGATTGCACACCACTGAGAAATTCTCAACAAAGGAGTTATGTGTGTATTTTTTAAATAGCTTTACGATAATGTTAAGATGTATAGAGTAGATAAACAAGATTATACTGTATAGCACAGGGAAATATATACAAGATCTTGTGGTAGCTCACAGAGAAGAAAAATGTGACAATGAATATATGTATGCTCATGTATAACTGAAAAATTGTGCTCTACACTGGAATTTGACACAACATTGTAAAATGACTGTTACTCAGTAAAAAAATGTTAAAAAATAGATTGCAGAATTAGAAGAAAAAGACAACTCAGGATATTTATTATTTTGTTTGGTGTGACAAATAACCTTAGAGTAATATTATTTATATTCCCTGAAAATTACAGAAGATCTATACCTCATAAGGAATGGAGTTAAAACACAATTCTGGTTTTAAACTGCAGATCTCATGTTGTTTCTTATCATTTCATGAAATCAGCCTCAATTCAAGGGCTCTAATAAACTCTTCTGCATTTGTTGGATATACCTCTAATTCAATATACTCTTTTAATCTTTCTTCATCTATTATGTGATAATAGACTTTTCAATGGAAAAACAGGAGGGCGATAGAAGTCAGTGGGGGAAAACGGGAGAAGTTGGGGGATAACCTATTAAAAAAAAAAAACAGGAGTCAGTAATTATTATTTTTCATGCTTTGCCTTCCTACCTGAGCAAACTGTGTTTAAATGTGACTTCATAATGTCCATTATAAAAGGACATATCTGCACAGGTGACTAAGCTTTATCAGGAAACTGATGTTCTATTTGGCTTTATGGAAAAGTATCTTTACTTTGTAGTCAAATTTGAAATAATATAAAAATAATTACAATTATGAAGTGGTACTTTGGCTATTTTATAATCTGTAAATATTCAAACACACACACTAGAGCTCTGTATTTATACAAAATGTTAAGAACTGGTAAGTTAACTATAAATCTGACCTTTTATTCCTAAATTTGCTATAAGATACTTATTCTAAACCTGCCTAAAATCCTAGATTTCCACTGGGCTTAGTCTCATAAAGGGTCTATTTTGCAATGCATGTTGATCTTGCTGGAAGGGAATGATTGATCCTATCTTGGCAGGGAATAGTTTAAAAGATGGCCTAACTGATTTCTTTCCAACTCAGCAGTCCTATGAAACAGGTTCCTTCTGCCTCCACTAGTGAATATTAAATGAAAGTTAAAAAAATCAACTGTATTATTCAAAACTTCTGACTTTGGTTCCCTGGTCAACATCTGTGATCTCATTAAATATTTTCAGGAGAATTCTCACAGATGGATTAAAACATGCCATGCTACTGGTAAAAAGAAAAAGAACTGTACTATTTACCTGAATATCTTCATTTATTACTACCATATTTGGCTTAGAATGCAAATTGATACTAAAGTATTATTCACTGTCTTCTCTAAATTACATAAATATGCTATATGTCTATTAGAAAATTCTCAAAGTCGGTTATTTTGATCTGATTTTTAAATTTATTTTGAAAGTAACCTAGTTGCAAATTTATGCATTTTGTATAATGTATTTTAACAGCAGTTTTGATTTTCTTAGCTGTGGCCATTATTACAAATAAGTCCTCCATCTTTGGTAAGTTAAATTAAATGAATAAAAATTAATGAAAAACATGTGGAGGACTAAGCATATAGGCATCCTCCAAAATTTTCAATTATTTTGAAAATACATAAAGGTACAGTCCAAGTTATCTCACTGCTAAGTGCAAAGTGATCCATGACTCTAGCACACTATTAAAATAGAACAGTAATTTTAAGCAACAAGAAATAATTCAAAAATCATTTTAAAGTCTTTTAAAGTTTAAAGTTTAACCAAAGTTCCAGTTTTTTTAATACACATTGCTTATAATTAAGATGAATTGAGAATTTAAAATGTCTCTCAAAACAAAGACAAAGGAAATGAGCAATCCCTCAGAATGCTTGGAATCAAAAATTACTATTTATTCAACGTTTTTTACCCTCTTAAAATTAAGACCAAATGAATAGTGCATGCCTTTACTTTTGAAATAGACCAAGTTGAATTTGGTAAATTAGATATTATTTATATTAGGACCACAAAGGCATGAAAAGATAAAAATAATAGTAATAATAATGCATTATTAATATATTACATTAATATATTAATAATTAATCATAAATAATTCAAACAGCCAAAATATATGTAAATAAGTGAATTCAGTTTGAGTAACCTTAAACCTTTAATCTTTGACCTTTAATCTTTTAACCTCTTAGTTTTAAAATTATGATTAATTATTACTAATAATTGAAAAAAATCAATGTTCAAAATGTCCTCGTTGTTATGAACATCTGCTTCATCATGTACTTTAGACATTTTTTAAAACTATCTTTCACAAACTAAAGTGAAATTCACATTAAGTGCAGTTTCACAGTCACAGGGTGACTTTTACAGTAAGTTTCCACTGCAGGCAGGCTTCACAATGTACATGTGAGGGGGTCGATCTGCTAGCCTGTTTGCACAGGAAAGTGTTCAATAGATCTGATATTGATCATCTGTCAATTTGATTTGCTAATCTTATGAGGCTCATTGTAAACAAAATAAGTAACTGTTTAGAAGCCCACTGAGAAAATGCCACAGCTGTGATTTTATTTCTGCTTGATATAAGCATTTTTCCTGTCGTTTAAAAATAGAGTAAACAAAACAACCCCTACAATATTTTTTTCTAGGGGAAGAAGGAAACTAATTAAAATTATAGAAGACCCTGGCTCATGAAGTAATAAAATTAGGCAATGGAACCATCACCAAACATTCATCAATGAAGACATGAAATCATCATATCACTTCATCCCTCTTAGTCACAACCTGTCGGTGTGCCTGATGCCGAATAAACATCTCCAGCCACAGATTATAAGGCATAAGGACACATCTTCAGAACATGTAAATCAAGCCAATATGTGACATTTTAAAGATACCGCAACACCACAATTTAATACACAAGATAATAAGAAACATATGACTTATATTTTAGAGCTGCTAAAATACTTGGCCGTCAGATGAACTTCTTGTACTAACACAGTAATATAATATTTGTGTGTGCTTGAGAGGGAAGATGGTGCTAAGTCGTTATCTGACGGAAAGGATTCTAGTATTTCAAAGAGTATATCTAGACAATACCAATTTGCCACACAGAGGTGCAGGTAGATCCCTATTTATTCACAAAGAATCACTGTCTTCCTAAGCACTCAAGCAAAAAGAAACATTTATGCTTTGTTTATCTGCATAAGTTATTTGCACTTTTTCGCTTGAATGAGAAAGTATAATCTGATTATAAACAGAGCGCACTTAGATTTAAGATAATCTTTGTCATATGTAGTAAGTAGCTACATCTTCTAATGAAAGGATTTGTAGCCAACTTAAAATACCTCTCGGTCTCATGTAATTAATACTCATTTTAAAAATAAATAAAATTAAAACAATGAAAATTCGATGTTTTAATAGCGATGCATGTATTTTTCTCCAGTTGTAAACTGACAGGGAATCCACAATTACGTGTAATATTCCGTAAAGAACTATGCAGGCACTTTGTTCCGTGTCACCCAGATTGAGCCCCGTGGTGCCTGCCTCACACCTTCCCTGAGTGCGCTCCCACGACTGCTGTATCTGCACCTTGGCTCTGTCAGTTTCACTGCACCTGCCGTTTCCTGCATCCTGGAGCGCTGAAGCATTTAGTAAGCTGCGAGTCTACCTACCTTGCTCTTTGACACCTCATGCACATGTCCTAACCAAAATTCCCTGACCCTGGTGTCAGCACAGTTTTTGCTAGTTGGTTCCAGAATTTGAGTTTTTTCTAAAATCCTCCCCCTCCCCAGAAAGAAGGAAACAAGTATCATTTCATTATAGGGAGCACTAAGAAATATGTGCTCAAAGATTACTTGCTATAAGTAATTTCCAAAACTAAGACACCAACATAGATGTATTTCTCAAACTAGTCAAGTAGATGAATCTACATCAACCAAGCTCTCATCCAAGCTCTCACCTTTGGTCAGTAATGGTCCTTATATGATATTCATCAATTAATTTCACTTTCCACTCAATTATTTCTTCCAATTCTTCTCACCATTAGTTAATGCTAATAATGGCACTTGATTTAGGCTAGATAAAAATAATTTTAATTTATTATATTCTACTTGCAGACCTATTCTTTTGTCATCATGTTTATATTTTGTTGTTGTTATTGGCATTGTTATTGTTTTAAATGTGGGTTGATATGGTTTCTTGGATGCTTACTTGTGCTTATTATGAAGTTGACCTTCACATAGTTTTTTATTCCTCTAGTAATTTATCATTTCCAAAATTTTTCAAAGTTGTTTGTTGGTATTTTGAAAGTCATTTTCTTTTTTATTTTGGAGACATTTTATTTTTAATAGAAAATAATTTTAAATTTCCTCTACTAAAACAGTTTTTGGATTCTACTTTATATTATGGATCCTACTAGGCACTGCTTTATTGCAAGAAAAAACTTGACGCAGACCTTGCTTTGAAGGAGTTCACAGTAAGGTGGGGAAAACACAGGTGCAAAGAGATGTTAGCAGTAGTAAGATCCCCATTTCATACACAGTGTCTGACACGCCTGCACAGAACAGGGCTAAACAACCTTATCTGGGTCATCCATTCATCCTAAGGCATTGCAATCTTTTAGTTGATTGAGTTACAGTCAGTGATGAGTCGGAGGGGTAAGTACTGTCATTCTTCAGTAAATGAGAAAAATCATACAAGACCTAGGATGCTTGGAGAAGGGAGGGCCAGGGAAGGAAAGGGTGAGATGTGGGAAAGGGTTGCTAGTCAAAGACCAGACAATGAAGGCCATGGACTGACCAAGCTGAGTTTGGATTTTATTCTTGAGGCAATGTGTAAACATCAAAAGACTTTTTAAAAGGGAGTTATAATCACATTTGCATTTTTGGAAGGATCATGCAATTTTATAGCTGCCAACAAGACCAGACCCTATGAGGCCAATTAGGAAAACCATAGCAATAATCCAAATAAAAGACAATAGGAACTTATACCAAGGATATGCCAGTGATGTAGATAGAGAAGAAAGGACATTTTAGTGGTAGAGATTAGGAGGCAGAGTTTGCAGAAGCTTGTGACAACTGGAAAACAACAGGTTCTGGTTGGAAACAGAAATATCCTGATGTTAAATGGGAGACCATGGCTACATATATGTTAATATCTCATCACTTTTTAATTATTTTAACTCTTAAAACATATATTTAAAATGTTAAGTGTTAGTATTAAATGTTAGTATTAAAATGTTACAATGATAGTATTAAATGAACTGTTCTTTCTTGCCCTATTTCTTTCACATTTTTAATTAAAACTCCTTTAAAAAACTAAAAATAGAGTTACCATTTCATCCAGCAATCCCACTCCTAGGCATATATCCAGAGGAAACTCTAATTCAAGAAGATACATGTACTCCAATATTCATAGCAGCACCATTTACAACAGCCAAAACATGGAAGCAACGTAAATGTCCATCATCAGATGACTGGATAAAGAAAATACGGTATGTAATGGAATAATATTCAGCCATAAAAAATAATAAAAGAATGTCATTTGCAGCAATATGAAAGGACCTACAGATTATCAAAGTGAAGTATATCAGAAAGAGAAAGACAAATATCATATGATATCACTATATGTGGAATCTAAAATATGACACAAATGAATTTATTTCCAAAACAGCAACAGACTCACAGACATAGAAAACAAGCTGATGGCTACCAAAGAGGAAAGGAGATGGGGAAGGGAGAAATTTAGAGTTCTGAATTAGTAGATACACACTACTGTATATAAAATAATAATAATAAATAAACAAGGTCCTGCTGTATAGTACAGGGAACTACATTCAATATCCTGTAATAACCTATAATGAAAAACAATATGAAAAAAATATACGTTAACTGAATCACTGTGCTGTACACCAGAAACTAACACGACATTATAAATCAACTATGCTTCAATAAAAATAAATAAATAAACCTCCAGTGCATAGTACTGAGCTGCAATGTTCACCATATGTCATCAAATCTAGGGCACGCTTTTCCACATTTGTCACATCTGATATTGGAATGCACCTTATGTTCCTCCTTACTGTAGCACATTACCATCACTGCTCATCACAAGGCCCGTTTCATGTTTTATTTTGTCCTTACTTGCCTAGTCCCTACTCCGCTGCCTTTCTCTCACAGGAAGCCATTTGTAATGTCTTTGATGTATGCTCTTAAGCTCAGATGTATCCTTGTAAAATATGGTGTAGCTTCTGTGTGCTTCAATTTCATTAGGGTTTTGTAAATCTCACCTCTGTCCTAGTTCTCGCACCCAGCCTTGTTTGGACCAATCATGTCACAGATCTGGTTTACTGCTCCTTATTGCTGTATGCCATTTCATAGTGTGATTTACTACATTTTATTTATCCATTATTACAGAGATGGATACACAGGTTGTTTCCAGCTCCCTGTTGCCACATACAACATTCTTGTGTGGTTCTTTGCAAGAATTGCTCTGAGATTTGTATCCAGGGGATGATTCTTTGTGTGTACTTTTTAAACTTATTTTTTTCCTCAAAGAGTACTGAATTTCTCTGATTCTGGATCTACATGCATTTTAAATCATCCTTTTGTTATTCAGAGAGTGGCACTGAAGCAAGAGGCTATGCGCAAAAAAAAAAAATTGGACAGATGTCTATTTTTACTTCTTATACCAAAAAAAAAAAATCCACATGGATAAAAATTCAGTCACTAAGAAGAAATGAAGTAATGTTAATACTGGGAGAAAACAGAAGAATCCAAAAAAGATCTGTCTGTTTTCCTTGCTCCTCTGCCATCCTTCTTCATTTTGCCCAATTCTCTGCAATCCAGTCTCCTCACAATGGCCAGACTGATCATTTTTAAAAAGACCAGTCACTAATACAGCACTTCTGTTTAAAGAACAAAAATCTCCCCAGTTTCTTTTGCCAGCTTAGTACCTGCACATCTCCTGCCATGGGTTTAGCACCGGCTCTGACTCCTGCCTTCTCTTTATATGTAGCCGGTACTGACATACTGATTTCTCTTTTGCAGGTTGTGCTGCAGCTCAGCAGTGTTCCCTTTGGATTGTGTTACCCTCCTCCTGCCTCGGGGTATTTGCAGTGCCATTTGCCTGGGGTGCCCCTCTCTCTGCTATTCTGATGGCCAATATATGCCCGTGTTATGAAGGTCTTCATCTCAATGTTAGCTTTTGAGCATCTCCTGACTCTCCACTCTAAAGCACCCACTCAGGCAGTGGCTCCACACTAGATTTGAATTCTTTTTATAGAATTTGCTATTGATTTTCTTTCTTATTTGAATGTTGATTTTTCTACTCCTGTTCAGAAATAAAAGCTTAAAAGTTAGAAACATTTCTTGTCAAATTCATTCTTGTTTTCTCAGAACCTAGAACAGTGCGGGGAATACGAATGCTCATGACAATTTGCTAAATAAAGAAATATATGAATCAAAGGATACATACATAGCTGGAGGATCTGAGATTTGTAGATACTAACTATTATATATAAAATAGATAAAAACAAGGTCCTATGCATACCACAGGGACCTATATGCAATACCTTGTAATGAACTATAATGAAGAATATGAAAAATAATATATATATGTATAACTGAATCACTATGCTGTACACCAGAAATTAACACATTGTAAACTGACTACAGTTCAATTAAAATAAAAAGAAAGCTTTGTAATTTTATTACAGTTTAGGAATATTTTATAATGTATTTAGTTGCATTCCTTTAACACTTAACCATAACCCCTGGCTCCAGTATGAATCCACAAAGGCAATTTTAAATATCTGCACATCAAAACTGAGGCCAACAAGATAATCTCAACATGTGGTGCCCTCTAGGCTAATGACTGCGGTGTCTCAGAAGCCATCACACACAGGCTAGTGAGGACATTAGGGCCAGTTTTCTCCCTAGTCTGTTCTCATTGGCTCTCAGCTGTGTACTCTGTGTTCTCTTTCTCTGTCTTATGTCTTTGATTTTTTTTTTCCAAAAAGAAGATGATTTTTCCCTATTGATTTTATCTGTATTTATTTGCTAGAGCTAGTTAATTTTATATTAAATTTCTATAGTTTCAAAATAAGGTATAATTTACAAAAAGTGTTATTAATTTGAGCTTACTGACATAGTATTTATGCTGATTAGACATGATTGACTTTATTATATTCTGTAACAATCAAAGAAACAGATTAGTTTCTCAAGTCTAAGGCAATATATATATATACATACATATGCATGTATGTGTGTGTGTGTGTGCTAATTTTATGTGTTAACTTGGCTAAACCATGGTTCCCTGTTTTGCGGCAAACACCAATCAAGGTGTTTCAGGGAAGATATTTTTTAGACATGATTACATTTAGATCAGTAGACTCTGAGTGAAGCATTTTACCCTCTATAATGTGGGTGGGCCTCATACACTCATCTGAAGACTGTAAGAGAAAATACTGAGATCCCTACAAAAAGAAGAAATTCTGCATCCCCATAGCCTTAAGTCATTAACTCCCCCATGCATCTCCAGCCTGCCATTCTGCCTTACTGAGACAGGCATATATGCATATATATTCTTATTTATTTATAATTTATTTGTAGATATATAATTTATAACTTATTTATAGATACATATAGAATATGACATTATTTAGCTTAAGGATTTTTTTTACAAATTAAATTGTTAGCTGATCACCTCCAAATTTATATCCTAAAACTTGAATAAGACATTGAATAAATTGTTTTAATAGCATTCAAATAAGTTAAATAGGTTAGTATTAACTTTTTATTAAGAATGTATTCCCTCAGAGAATTTGAATAAGCAAAACGTAATGGTTCCATGTGTGTTTCTTTTCTCCAAAGGAAAAAAAAAATGTTTCTATTCATATTTTAAAATACAAAGATGATCTGTTTATTATCTGTGTTGTATTTAAACTTGTAATGTTATGGATGCCAGTTTATTTCTTTGCAAGTGATAGAAGAAAGCTCTGAATTCTGGTAACTGTGTTGATCTAAAATTGCAAGAAACTATTATCATCAGTAAAGTATGTTATTGATATTTGGAAAGTCTAATGAGGTTCTCCCCAAGATTTGAAGAGAGAGAAATGAATTGCCTTCTGAGCTGTACATGTACATTTATCATGTGGAAACTGGCATGGAGCTGTGAGATCACTTTAAAGTGACAGTTAGATCTGACCGTAGTCTCCTAAGAACAATGTTAGCTTGTCTGGACAGTGACTGAGTAAATTGGAGGTGAGGGTCCTTGAGAAGGAAACTGAGAAGCCACAAAGGTAATCAGACTCCAAGGAAGGGCAGATTCTGACATTACACTGGTGCAGTCCCAGTGTTAAATATACCACCGATGTGTGCACGAAAGCTTTGGGCATTCTTTGTGTAATAAAGCATGCAACTCACACAATAACGCCTTGTCCTCACAAAGCTTATTATCCAGTTAGTTATAATGCAGAAAATCTTAAAAATTTGCTCTTTTTGTTGTTTTTTGTTTATTTGGTTTTGGCTGCTACAACATGGATATTGCCCCATTTTAGGGGTTGGAGTTCTGGAACACCGAGGGAAATTTATTATTAATAATCATAAAATTATTTTAGTGAAGATTAAATCAAAATCATGTCTTTTTCATTTCTAAATAATGTTGTCTAAACAGCTCTTTAATTTACAAGAAACATTTTTAAGCCAATTAAAGTTGTAATTGTAACAACATTTTAAAAGAGCTTGTTAATAATTTCTTAAAAATCTGAATTGTTAACAATTGCAGTTTATCTTGAGAATATAAACACACTTAATCTACTAGTAATATTGTTTTTCCTGAATCCTGTTAATAATATAAACTGATGTCATTATTACCTGACTATTAAATGTCAAATAAAAACATCCATTAGAGATGATAATATTAAATATGATAACACTACATTACAAATTTTATATGCATATTTCAATATAGATTATCATATATATTTTATGAAATTCAACATTCAGTAAATTTTAGGCAGAATAATAGAAAGACATATACTCATAATAGTCCCCATGATGTTATTTTATAATACTATTAGATCGATTTTTAAAATAAAGTCAACATTTACTTCAAGAAAGAGTTGTCATTTTGGTATCATGTACTAAGTAATTATTAGTGATTCAAAGCACGTGATTCCTTAAATCTTTCAGTAATTAACCAAAGATTTTTAAGTTAATTAAAATCTTAAGACTTAAATAGTACTGAGGAATCCCGCTGAGCTACAATTACCTAAATAATAAAATTTTAAGATCGAATGGGTATTAATAAGGTAAGAGTGTTTATCATTTGAAACTCTGTTACATTTTCTCTTTAAAATAAATATCTGATAAGTTCTAGGAAAAATTAAATCAACAACATCAGAAGAAATACTATCTCTAGAGTATCATTAAGGAAGGAAAAATCAAGAACATTAACATAAGAATAAAAACACTTCTAAAAACTGGTTTAAGAGTTTCCAGATTTATGATTAGAAATGTAAACAAGGTGTGAACACTACACAATTTCTTCTGCAATTGACATTTCACAGCACTATGTACGCTAGCAGACAATGGGAGAAAACTTTAAAACTTTCAAGCAATCATAAGCACTTCATGATGAACTATAGACTGGCAATCCCCCAGCCTGTTTTGCTCAGAGGAGATAAAAATTATATTCTTTGTTTCCAGATCCAAAGAATACAGACGAGCTTTTTTTTTTTTCTTGATTTAAATAAAATGAATATCTTTAAGAATATGACAAAGACTTTTTTTTTAAAAAGGTTCTGTAGAGAACAGGTGAAAATCGCTGGTTAAAGAAACACTTACGATGGCTATTAGAGAACTTTGCTGTTGTATTCAGCTAGGTAGTTTTGTTATCTTGTAAAAGGGAAGTAATTCCTAGGTGGAATCAAGCACAACTTACCCTTGGTTTTCAACCATTAGCCAAGGAAGCTTGCAACCCTGGGTGGCTCCCGGTCACTGTCCGTATCTGCACATATCTAGCCCGTATCACTTCGTTTCTCAGAACCCTAATCAAATAAGGCTTCCTTTATAGATGACTTCTGAAACAAAGCACTAAAAGCCCTAACCTGCAGGAGTATAAAGGTAAACTCATTAAAGCCATGTGCAGACTGACATAAGGCTTGGCCTTTATTTAGCTAATCTGGAGATGAAGACAGAAAGCCACCATCTGGAGCTTTGTATAAATCCACGAGCAAAATTTAATTATTTCTAATTACATTTGTTAACTCACTATTTTTGTTGCTGACTTCTTATGTTTTAGACTGAATGTGTTTTCAGGGATTATGACAAATTGAATTTTTGTGTGTGTGTGTGTGTGTTTTTTTTTTTTTTAAATTCAGATATAGACTGTGGGAAAAAAAGAAAAAGGCCTTGCGTTGCTAGGGAAACCTGATGCTGAAGGTTTAGTGACAACTTCAGATGGGGCTGTCAGGATAAGAGAATAAGAGAAGAGAAAGAGAGCCTGCCGATGCAAAAAACGAAGTCAGAATTATGCTTATTGATTCCATGATGATCTTTATAAAAGAAGCAAGGTGGGCTCCGTCTTTTTCTAACGAAGAATTATGAAACTATAATAAAGAAGGCCTCAAGGAATTCCTATCAATGTAAGGCATAATAAATGGAATCTCACCTCCATCTGTGAGTTTACAGAGAGAGCAGGAATTACTGGATGCTTTGGAATTTTGTCAAGTTAAGATTTTTATTAATTTGACCTGCAGCTCTATTTGAATACTTTCTTTACTTTTACCTTTAGATTTTAAAATTACTGAATTAAGCATAAATCATTTGTGTTATACTTGATCCTGTAGTAAGTATGTGAAAAATATATTTCTCTTCTACTGAAAATGATATTCTTTTAAAATAGTAAAACTATAGACACAAGTTCATTTCTGCTTACAGCAATAAATGGAGGTATAGCTATATGTGTGTTTTTATGTAATTTGTATTATTTATTACGTATAGTCTATATATTAGTATATTTGTATATTTTTAAAGAATTAAGATGCTGTTAAACTTTTGTAATCCAACAAAATGAAACGTTAGGTATTAACTCAAGGAAATGAGTTACTCTTAACTGCATTGAGACCTCCCTAGATAGACACTGAGCCATTTATAAATACAACAGAAAATTATAATGCGCATAGCCAATCAATATTTAGAAAAAATGTCACCTGTTAGTCTTGCTTTTCATAGGACTAGTAGTAAACTAGTTCAAAGTCCTTTGATAAAGGGATATACCTTTTACTCATCTATTTTTCTTCTTCTCCTCCTTTCCTCTCCCTCTTTCTTCCTTCCTTCTTTCTTTCCATCTTTCCTTTTTCCTTCCTCTCTTTTACATGGTTGGTAAAGTCTTCTCTGTTAAGGTGGCATTTGATCAGAAATAAAGGGAAATACAGGAGGAATTCAACTATGGAAACATCTGTGGAAGAGATACCTGGGTAGAAGTAACAACACACACAAATACCTTGGAGCTGGGAGAGAAGAGCAAAGTAGTATCAACTGGGAGGGGGCAAGAGAAGAGGCTGTGAGGTCAATGATGAGTCAGACCATATATGTTTCTGTTGGTCCTTTCATGGACTTCAGCTTTCACTCTAACTAATGGAAAAGCTCCTGGAAATTTTGAAAAGAAGACATGACTGATATGTTAAGGAATCACTCTAATTGCCGCCTGGGGACTGGAGTGAGGGTGAGATTGGGAAGAATTGGAGCCAGATAGGAGGCACAGACTCTTGTCTGGATTGAGATACTGGATTAAGATGGTGATAGCGAAGGAGATTAATAAAAATTAGACTCTAGATATGATTTTTAACATGGACTTGACAGATGAGCTGATGGATTGATTGTGGGGCATGAGAGAAATATATTCCAAATATAACCACTTCACGTCACTTTTACCACCATCACGCTGGTCAGAACCATCACCACTGATCACAAGGGTTAATCTAAGGACCCTTTAATAGACCTCCTTATTTCTACTCTTGCCCACCAACCCTGGCCCATGTTTATTCTCAGCAGAGAAGCCAGAGTGATCCTTTTAAACTTAAGACATATAATGTCAAACAGCTAATTAAACTACATTACTTTCCATTTCACTTACAGTAAAAGGCCATCAGTTTTACTATGGTCCTAAAGGCCTTTCAGAATCTGTTACTTGTTCGGTTTTCTTTTTTTGATGACCCTAATTCACGCACAATGGTTTTCTTACTATTTCTCGAAAGTGCCAAGTATGTTATCTCTTTCGTTTTCTTCTCTTTGTCCTTTTTCTCAAAACACTCTTCTCTCAGCTATCTTAATCCCGTGAACTGTCTCACCACCAAGTGTTTGAGTAACTCTTACCTTTTCAGTGAAATCTATCTTAAACTTCCTCTTTAAAGTTACACTTAACTTCCTTCTTCCAAATCCGCCGGACTCCATTTTTCATTTTTTTGCTAGTACTTGTTATCTTACCTGCTTATTATCACGTGTATTGTTTATTATCAATATCTTCCTTCTGGACTGTGTTAACCTGAACAAATAATCTGCTAGATATTTCTCCAGAAAAGGTGGATTTATTCAGGATCAGCAAAAAATTGCAATTTGGGGGTCTGCGAATATAATAAGCCTTGTGCAAGTCCCCACATGTCGAGAGAAGGAGGATGGTTTATGGAGGTGACAAAGAACTTGGGAAGGCTATAGTGACAGAGTCCATGACCTTTCATTGGCTGAGTCCTTACCAGGAAAAAAGAAGGATCTCTCTTCTACCTGTTGGGCTCTGCTATAGTTACAGGGCATGAGAGCTCCCCTTTCTGGTCTCCCAACTCTATGTAATTGAGCTTCTTTCTTCTTCTTCCTTCTTCCTTCTTCTCCTTCTCCTCCTTCTACTCTTCCTCCTCCTTCTCCTCCTCCTCCTCCTTCTCATCCTTCTCCTCCTCCTCCACATTATTACTATTAATATTGTTATTATTATTATTTATATTTTCCCCCTTTTGATCAAGATCTTTCTCTGAAAACATTACGGGTAAAGAGTTAATTTTTCTAGTTTCAGCAGCTTTGTGTCCCTAAATATCAAGGAGGACCTTTCCTGGGTGTATTGTGTCACATCAGAGAAAAAAAATGCACGGACTGGACATCTAGTAAGGTCACATTTGCATAACAAGGAGGGGTAGGAGGGAGAATTCTCAGGTGCTTTTTGTCTAAAGTCCATGTTTCCAAAACATAGATATTGGAGTTTATCTATTACATAATCATCAAAAGTTTGGCAAGAAACTTCCAATGGGTCTGGTCCAGATATCTTGGGAAAGCTGTCTCATCAGATTTTATCTACTTCAATTCCAGGAAACCTTTACTTTCAGGTCACCAGGTGATGTATAAGTCCAGGCAGGGTTTGTTGTTTCTTTAGGTCTGTCACATGAATCCAAGAGTCTGTTCCTTGGAGTTTGGTGGCACAGGGTTTGGTTAGAAGTACCTAATAGGAGTCTTTCCAGTAAGAATGAAGAAACTTTTTCTGGACGTGTGTTTTTCCAATAGGTGAAATCTCAATGTGCAAAATGCAATGCTTAAGGTCTTCATTAACCCCCTGAGGGCACACTCTCAAAAGATAACTCTACCAAAATACAGTTATTTTTAATAGAAGTAACTAGGTCTTTGCAATATTGGAGCATCTCTCCTTTTCAGTTGTGGGTCAAAAGAAGAAGGAGCCCAAAGCACTGGGTTTCCCGTGACTATCTCAAAGGTTGAGAGTTTATGACTTACGAAAGAGGTGAAACTGAAATTTAGATTACCAGTGGCAATGCTTTTGGCCAAAGTATTTGGAGGCCCTCTACCAATTTTACCAACTGAGTATCAATAATTTTGTTAGTGAGTTTGACTAAAACAGAGGATTGAGTTCAGTGAAAGTATTGTAAAACTGGCCAAACAGCCCAGATTTGTCAAAGTACCTGTCCAGTGAGATGGATTCCTCCATCACTATGACGTTTGAGAGGAGTTCTCCATGTAGGGATAATCTTTTCGAAACGAAATTTAGCCACAGAGGAAGCAGTAGCCTGTCTACCTGGGGTGGCTTCAGTTAAGTGTGAAAACACGGATCATGATGAAAATATATTTATATCCATTACACAGAGGAAGTTGTATTTGCCAGACCTCAAATGGTCCATTAGATAGTTTCAAATTCCTAGGAGTAGTACAAAACAACTTCCTTGGGCTGTACTTTGAGTAAGTGGGACAAATGAGGTAGGTATTTTTTTATTGCCTTGTTAATGTTTCTCCACCAATATTGATTCATAAAGGCTATTATTTTACAGTAAACTAATGATTTACTGTATAAATAGGGTTTAGGAGTGAGAATTTTAGTCTCTGGCAAGACTGGGTTGTTATTTGGTCAAAACAAGAGTTTACTCTTTTTATCAAACCAAGAATTGTTGAATTGCCAATCTTGAATCTTCTTTTTCTTTTCTTTTCTTTTCTTTCTTTCTTTCTTTCTTTCTTTCTTTCTTTCTTTCTTTCTTTCTTTCTTTCTTTCTTTCTTTCTTTCTTTCTTTCTTTCTTTCTTTCTTTCTTTCTTTCTTTCTTTCTTTCTTTCTTTTGTCTATTGTTGGGCTACCCAACCATTTTTTTCTAAATTATCATCTGGAGAAGGAGCCTTTTGGACCATGACAGAGGTTTGGCTGTGTTGGTCTCTTTAAGGGCAACATTCTCTGCTGAAATATTAGTAAGGTAATTTCCCTTAGCTTCCAGAGAATTCAGTTTAGTAAGTCCTGGAATATCAATAGCTAAAGTGGCAGATAAAAGTATTGCATTCAATAATTCCTGAAAATAGGAGCCATTCAAAATTTTATTTCACTGGAAGTAAGGGAGCCATCTTACTTCCACAACATTCCAAACTCATGAGCTACTGCGAAAATATATTTACTATCAGTATAAATATTGACAGCTGTGTTCTTGGCTAAAGTACAAAGCTGTGTAAGAGTGTCTAATTCAGACTGCTGGGCTGAAGTAGCCATTGGTAAAGATGCTGCCGCAAAACACCAAAGGAGATGTAAGAGCCCGTCTAGCACAATATTTGCCATTGTCATCTTTTAGATATGGACCATCAATGAGCCATGAGAAGTCAATATTACCCAGTAGAATTTCCTGTAGGTCATCACAAGGAGTCAGGAGGTGGTCAATCAACATTAAGCCATCATGAGGGACTTCCGTAGTGATGAAGGAGAGAAGAGTAGCAACATTAAGGCTTTTACAACTTTAAAGAGTTATGTGAGAATCAATTTAAAAATATGACTTCCCAGGAGGTGACCCAGCTAGCTGAGAAATGTTGAATATGATGCAAATTCAGGAGGGCTCTACATTATGAGATACAGAAATGGTTGAAGGGGATACCACAACAATATTCTTGGTGATCTTAACCAAAAAGGCAATGGCTGGCTATTCATGGCTCAAAGACAAGGTGAGTATCTGTGTGCCACAGGGTGCAGTTACTGGCTTTAATATAGTTTTGGGTCCATGGTGGTCCCATGTTTGGGGGTGAGTACCCCAATGGCATTTCATTCTTTTCATATATAAAAAAGAAAAAGGGAATTTGACAATTGGGATGCCCAATGGCAGGTAAGTTAATCAAATTCTCCTTTAAGACCTTGAAGGCTATGTTGTCCAGATTTTCCCATAAAGTTGAGTTGGAGATGTTATTGTTGAGTAAAACATAGATGTTTGGTCATAAGAAAGAAATTAGAAACCGAATTTTGACAATAACCATTTAGCCTGAAAAAACCTGACAGTTGGAACTTAGTTTTGGTTTTTGGGGAAATGTAGGGCACCACGTAGTCTGTCTGGATCTAGGTGGAACCTTTGTTCTGATATCAGATGCCCTAAATTTAAATCACAGGTTTGGGAAAGCTGCCGTTTTTCTTTGTCAGCCTTATGTCCCTTTAAGGCTAAGAGCTCTAGCAAGTGGATACTGTCTTCCTGTGAGGAGGCTTGAGAAGGAGAGCAAAGAAGTAGATTATCTGCATATTGCAACAAGTAGAGTCCTAGGGAGCTTTATGTCATCCAGATCAGCCTTCAGGGTTTGGGGGAAACAAGGACTGTCAATATAACCCTGAGGAATTGCGGTCCAGGTGAATTATTTTTCTTCCCAAGTGAAGGCAAAAAGCTATTGCCTAGCGTCGTCAACTGGAATACTAAAGAATGCACCACATAAACCAATTACAGTGGAGAATTTGGGTGCAGTGGGAATGAACATTAGTAACATAAGAGGTTAGGAACAACAAGGTGTTGAGGGATGACATGCTATTTATCGCTTGGAGTCCTGGAGAAAACTTCAGCCTCAGTCCTTAGGTTCTCTTACCAATACAATGAGTGTTACAAGGACTGGCACAAGGGGTAATAAAACTGTTGAGCCTGAGCCATGTAATCTTCTACTATGGGCTTTATGCCTTGAAGGGCTTCTTTACTTATGGATATTGATTAATTCTGGGAGGATGTTTTGAGGGGTCCGTCTGAATCTTGATGGGAAGTGCATTGTGAACTCTGTCATAATTCGAAGATCTTGTTCATACATTACATGGTAACTGATTCAATGGTGATAAGTGGTCAATGTTTCCAGCAGCAGCCCTAGTCCTGTCAGAGATGGAATAAAAGTTGTCAAAGGATCATTTAATTAACCTGGTGGGTAATTTTGATGACTAATGCCAAGTTCTAGAATTATTCCCCCCTTTTAAGAGAAAGAAATCCCAGCATGATACTTCTCTGAGAAGTCTCAGCCTAATAAATGGACAAAAGAGGATGAACTAAGGAGAAAAGAGTGTGTGTCTCTTAAAGGTCCTAAACAAAGGCATCCTCAGAAGGCTTCATTTTAAAAGGACGGGTTCTGACACAGAGGAGAAGAGAGTAGGGAGTTTCCAAGAAAAGAGAAAATTTGGTGAGAGAATTATCATGAGGGAACTGAGGGTACAGCGGAGATGTATGTGGTATAGAAGGAAAGGAGGAGTATGGTTCCAGAGGTGGAACCTGGCCATGAGGAGCACAGGGACAAAAAGATGGTGTGGGAGGCAGAACCTGACCCAAAGACGCCGAGGAAGGAGACCCTGAGGCTTCTGCAGCCATTTTAATCTTTATTTGTTTGCCTCCATTAATATTAAAATTTTATCTTTCAGAGAGGCGATTTTAGATTCCTGATAATTTTGGGAATGCCAATGTTGGCAATGTCAAAATACCAATTGCAACAAGCATTCTACTCAGTCCTGGAAATTTTTGAACTATTGTAGTCCAATTTCATATTAAGAAAATAAAAGTTTGAGGCTTTCAATTGTTCCCCATAATGCTCATAGATAGTTTAAATTGCTTTTGATCAGGTCAGTCCTTTTAGTTAGAAATGTGAATAGAAAGGAATGTGATTTTTAAGCATAAAATCATTCAGAGTTCCTGTGTGTGTATGTGGTTGGTGATGGGTGCCTTCAAAATATTTAGATAACTAGGAATTCCATTTCCTAGAGGTTTTTTCTCTAGAGTAAAGGACAATTTTCAAACAGCTTAAACAGCTTACAGCAAAGATGGCTTAATTCAAGCAGCTTGCAAACCTACCCCAGCCAGTCCCAAGGAGACAGCTTAGTCCCAGAGGAGCCAGGCTGAAGGCTCTTTTTTTTTTTTTTTTTTTTTCACCTGTCTCCAGAAGACAGGTTTTCCAAAGCAAAAGATTGAAGGCTGGAAAAACCTGGCATTGTTTCAAAGAAACAATCCCTCTTTCCACAGGAATCTGTAGAAGACTAGCCAGCTTTAGGATGAGCAGCCTCTGTTCTGAAAAGAATGGACTGAGGGCTAGTCAGTTTCAGTGAAACAGTCTGATCTCACATTAGACCAAAGTGCGAAACAAGCACACAGCCAAAGAACCAGGCTTCAACCAGAAAGGTGAAATTTTTAAATAGATTTGGAATAAAGCCTGGAGAGTTTCAAATGCAAAGAAGGCATGAGCTCAGATCCAGGACAAAGACATACCTTCAAACACCAGGGTTGACAAGAAAAGCAGTGAGTAATAATGGGCTGTTTGTTCACCAGCCCTGGATATCGGGGGAGACTTCTCTGGTCCCTGTCAGATCACCGACAATAGGGACCTGAAACAAATAGACTGCCAGATGCTTCTCCAGCAAAGATGGGTTTATTCAGGATCAACAGAGAATTGGAACTCAGGTCTGCACCCATGATGAGCCACATGTAAGTCTCTGTCCTGCAAGGGAAGGAAATCACTTTTATAGGGGAGAATGGGAAGTCGGGAAGGCTTCAGTAAACATAGTCCATGGCTTTTCATTGGCTGAGTCTTTGCCAGGAAAGAAGAATTTCTTAGCCATGGCTGCCCCCATAGAATAATCATCTGATCATGAGTTCTCTCCCCAGGGTCTGGATTTGACAGAGGTGATAGAGGAGGGTCATTAAGAACTTGGCTCTGGAGTTGTAAAGACCTGGAGGTCAAGCCTGGCTCTTCCAATGGTCAGTTTTGTGATCTTAGGCAAATTACAGATAATCATTTCTGTAAAACTGGTATCAGAGTAATCCCAAGATTTGAGAACTGTTAAGAGGATTAAATGACTTAATTCACCTGACATATACACACAAAGGCATAGAAAAGGCACACTTAACATGTGGCTAGCATTCAATACATGTTATTTGATATTCTTCAAAGTTCATGTCTAGGACTTGCCCATAACTAAATCAGACGCTTTTATGGTTCCTTGATAGCGTGAGAAGAAGTTATGTGTCTGTGTTTTTTGTGTCTTTATCTACTCTTTGCTCCTGTATTTCTGCAGGTTATTGCCTGAACAAAAGAAAAAGCATGAGCCTGGACACACATACACACACACACACACACACACACACACACACTCGCACATACAATACAAGCAAACATTTGTCAAGCAGACACAAGAAGGAAATAAAAAGAATAGGACTCCATCCACAACAAAACCAGCCTTTTCAGTGTTAGGGATCCCACTTCTTCCTTGCCTGTCTCAAACTTCTCCATCCTAGGATGGAACCATTGTCTAAATATTCAATCACTTTTCTCCTTCAAAATAAAGGATACTTTGGTCTTAGAAAAGAATTCAAGCTCTCAACATAAATAAAAATAAATGTAGCAAACAATATAAAGGCCTAAAATATCAGTGCTCCCCCCTCATTTAAAGCTCTCACGAGTATTTAAATATGTGTATTTCAATTATCAGCTAGAGAAATGCATTGCGGAGAGTAATAATGTCTGATTGCTCTTAAAGCTTTATTCTCTGCAATCTTCCTACTAGGAATTTTAATTCCTTCCATCCCTGCAGAGCTCCTCTTTGACACTATTAATGCCTTGAGTTAGGTATCTTTTTCTCCCCTTTCTTAAAACTTGAAAGACGAGGTCCCCACTTTCTGACCATCTGCTCACTTTTTAATCTCTTTCAATCTCCCTTAGGCTTCCACAGTCCTCCTGAAATAACTTTTTTGATGATGTCCAGTAGCCTCCTTATGACCACTTCAAAAGAACTCATAATTCTCTCTTTGTCTAACACCTAGGACTGGATTTCAGCTCTGCATTTTATTAGTTGTATGACTTTGGTCAACCAATTAAAATTTTGTGACTCTCAGATTTTCACCTCTCAGAATTGCTATAAAAATATTCTAAAACATATCGGAAAACACACAATAAAATAAAACACCAATAAATATGATATTCCTTTCTCAGCATACCCATCCTACCTTCCTTCTTAAAGAAAGCTTAACTCATTTGGCTCTGGCTCTCTCCTTGAGGACCTGTTGCCTTGGCTTCCCTGGCACTACACTCTCCTTTCCCCTTGTCCTTCTGTCACTAATCTAGCCCTGTTATCATCTCTAAAGTGGACTGAATTCATGTTTAATGGTGCTGCATGACTTACCCTCAGTTCTTCCCAGTCTCTCTCTCATTGACCTATTCTATGCTAATGAAAACCTAGATATTTAATTTCAAATTTTACCTGGCTCATATGAATGTCTTCCTTTTGTTAAAAAAATACCAATTCTTATTTATTTACTTACTTACTTAGTAAGTAAGTAAGTAAGTATTGTCAGTTACAATGTGTCAGTTTCTGGTGTACAGCATAGTGTCCCAGTCACACATATACATACATATATTCTTTTTCATATTCTAAAATATCAATTCTTCATTTTGCTATTTCCATCCAAGCCGTCACCAAGTCTTTTCTAGCCCCTCTCTTGCCATAATTCCAGGCATAACTATGACCAAGTATGTCATTATTTGATCAATGCTAAATATTGCAGAGTTCTTTGAAATGATTATTGTTCAGTATCTTAACATCAAATCAATTTTACATTAAAAGAATAGCTCTGAGCAGGTCACTTCCCACATCAAAACCTCCCATTGGCTTGGGCAACCTAATACTAGTTGTAGTGTTACTTAATCATCTGCTTAATAACTTTGTTCTGTTAAAAAAGATACAGATGCTACTATAATTATAGATCAAGAGAACCTAATGAGTATTTCCTCCCATTTCTCAGATGAATGTCAGGAAGGTTTTGCAGACTGTGTACGACCACAAGACTTTTGACTCATTCTTGGGAATTACAGATTTCAAAGTCTGTGGTCTTCCTACTATATTATATCATTTCCAAGACAAAACAAGGATCGATTTCCAGGGTCCCTAAAGTGGAACTATCTTGTCATCTGTCCTTCAGTTTTATTGTCCACATATCTTCAAATACTGTATTTATTATTCTTGAGTAAAACTGACCTATGCATATGACATTCTGGAAAAGGAAAAAAAAATATAGGGAGACAAACTGAGGGGTTGGCTACAAATAAGCACAGAAAACCTTTTGGAGTCTTGGAAATGCTCCATATTTAGATCTTGATGGTGGTTATGTGACTGTACGTGTTTGCCAAAAACTCATATAATGGTAGACTAAAGAGAGTGAATTTTACTAGAGATAATTTACACCTTGATATATATGACTTTAAAAAAACTGCCTAAAGCATCATTTTATTAGTGAGCATTCACCAGAGAAATAGAACCAATGGGAGACTGTATACATAGGATTTTGATTTATTGTAAGGAATTGATTTGCTTCATTCTGGAAGCTGACTAGTTCCAAGATCTGCAGGGAGAGTTGGCAAGCTGGAAACCAGGAGAGCAGAGGGTGTACTTCCATTTGGAATCCAAAGTCCTGAGAATCAGGAGAGCTGATGGAGTGATTCTAGTCTGAAGATTGGCAGGCAGCACACCCAGGAAGAGCAAATATTTCAGTTTCAGTCCAAAGGCAGGAGAAAGTCAATGCCACAACTCACAGACAGTCACGCAGGAGGAATTGTCTCTTACCCAGAGGAGGGGCAGGCTTTTTGTTCTATGCAGACCCTCAAGTGATTGGATTTATCCCATCCTCTCTAAGGAGAAGAATCTGCTTTACTTAATCTAGAAATTTAAGGTGTTAATCTCACCCCAAAACACCCAAAGTAACGTTTGACTGAGTAGGTGGGCACTCTGTGGCCCAATGCAGCTGGCACATAAGATGAACCACCACAACCATTCATATTCACAGATCTCAATATTAAAAATCCTAACCCTCCATATTTGGGCCCCTGCACCTGCCAGATTTTGCTTCTTATCAGACTCAAATTAACTGCCTTTGTTTCAGTCCATCTGACGTCTTTGTTTCTCCTACAGATGCCCTGCTTATTGGGTCATGTTTTCACTTTCTCATTCGTAATTTTTCATTACTTGGAAAGACATTTTCCTTTCTGCTGAGTCAAATCATGTATTTCAAGTTCCAGTTTCGGAATTAATGACTTCAACATGTAAAAATAAAATAAATTACTTATTCATATATTAATAGCCATTATTTAGGAGGATGACTTCAGTAAAAATCATATGATCATTTGAAGCATTCTCATTAATATTACAAAGAGGTTTGAAATTTTGTATGTGTTTTAAAATTTAAAAAGTAACCACATAGGAGGAAGAGAGAGAAAAACAAATAAAATGAATAATTTTGAAGACATGATTTTTGTCATGCTTAATGCTAGCGTTTTTATATGTCCTCAAAACAACAATCTTACAAAGTATTAGTAATAACATTATAAATGAATAATCAAGCAATTAACACTAAATAATTTACCATAGTGCAAATGTAACTACTGATTGAAGAATCATAACCCAGCTTTATAATATGGTTTATCTCTTATTCTCTTATTGGCAATAGCAATGTTATTTGGGAAAGTTTTAAAGTTGCATTTAAGATTCACTCAAATATTGTTCCCTGTATTTTAACCTATATTTAATAAGATTTGCTGGTTATTATGACCTGTATTTGTCAGTTTTTTTCTTATAGTCTCTTCAAGTTGTTTTTAAGAGTTATTAGTGACACAACTAGCACACATGTGTGTGCATTATGCTAAAGAGAAAACTAGAATTCATCTAGAAATAAGTTATCTATAAAATAAGTGGGTAATCTTTAGAGAACACAGTTCTTTAAAATTGCTTTTATATGGGAAATTTGGGACTGTGATGGTCATTATGCATTCTTTGCATTTTCAGTAGAAAGATCATGACACCATGATAACCGGAGCGCGATTCCATGGGAAGTGAATGCCAGGGCACTTTACATGATTAACCGACAGCCATAGTGTCCATGCTGCCAAGGAAAACACCTGTTTTATTTTCTAAGAGAAAGCTAGAGAATACTAATAAGAAAATACCATTTGTGATTTTAAGTAGATTTTGAAGATCAGTTCATTAGAAAGGAATTAAAATAATATGAATAAACTAGAATATAACTACATATATAGATATATAGCAATTATCTAAATGGGATTGAGCCAGAGTAGGATTAGCAAACACCTGTTAAAAAATGGTTGGTCAATTTTTAATAATTATAAATTGCCACGGAATTTCATATTACTACTGTATTCCACGACAGAATTCCACCCTGAAATCCCAACATTATTTTGACAAAGAAGCTGATAGTTGACTATATTCATGTCCTATAAAATGTTACAAATATATTTTTATTATGTTTAGGGAAAGTTTATAGTGGTGCCTGTATTTTTGAAAACAGACAATGTTCTATGCTTAAGGTGATTCTGACACTGAAGGTGAGTATTATTCACTTAAATATTGTTTCATTATTTTATTGGTTTGTGAATAATGAGCAACAACCATTATAAACTTAGAACACCAAGAACTAATTTTTAAAGATCTGCATTATATTTTAGTGATTTCTGTACTATTATAACATTCTCTATACATATGAATAATAAAAATCATAAAAATTTTGCAGCTTTATAATTCATCTATTCTTGTGATATGCAAATTTAGACTAAGCTTTTGAAGTACTTTTTATTTCAAAACCACATGCTGAAATCAAGGTTACTTGCACTTTTTTATCTGAAAGTGTGAATCAATTGCTTACTAAAAGGAATTGTAAAAAAAAAAAAGCTTTTGAAAATTTCCTCACAGTATGTAATGCAGACATTGGCATAAATGTCACTATTAAGCAGCCAAATGGATATTTCAAGTGAAATCACTAGGTTAAAGTCTTAAATAAACAATTGGTATTTGAGAGGTCCTTGTAAATTTCATTGGGATAAGTATAAGAAATGATTTCCAAGGTTCATTCTTTTGATATTTTTAAATTAAGATATCTTTAGAAAGATATTTGTTTTTCTTTTCTTATTTTTAGAAAATTGTTTCTTTCTGTAAAGATACCTGTTTTCCTGTAGTTCTCTACCTATACATTGGAAGAACAAAAGCTATAAAATACGATTAGACTTCAGTAAACATAAAATTTTATTATTCTCGGAACTAGATTTTGAAAAGTAAATGATTATTCCTAGTGTAATATACTACACTTATGTATACTTGGGATCAAGATGTTAGCTGCCTTTGGGTACCGAATTTCATCAACTTATTGCTTTACCCCTGTTCTCTAATAGCTTGTTACAACTGCTGGACCTTCATGTACTGGGAAAACAAGTATATTCCATGATTTTTCTGGGATTATTGAGAATGGGGTGATTAGGGTTCCTTATAATGTTCCTTATAAAGTTCCTTCCTTGTGACTCTCAGCTCCAGCTTTTTTACCTCCACTAATTTCTCCATCTCTGTTAGGTTTTCAGACCATATTCATCACCAGTGGGTGTTACTTCCAATTCCTAGTTTTTCAAAAAGACCATTAAAACAAGACTGCAGACAGCATTTTACTGAAGATTTGAGGAAAATGATGGAAACTAATGGCATAGTACTGTATAAGCATCAACCAAATCCTGAATGTTAGCCATTATTGAGTGACATTTTACTGATCATTTGTCACTTGCAGGATCTTTTGTTGACAGCCTTCTACAGCCTGGATCTGATGTAACTGTTCACTTATCTTGCTCTGTCCTTTCATCATATTTCTGGTTGCCAAGAGATGCCAAACTTTTCTTATGGTATTATGAAAAATAATTATCTTATTTGGTTTTATTTACTTTCATCTAGCTTCAGCCTCTTAGTACCTTCTAATGTATCAACAACAGACTTTTTCTTATTAATACAAAAATATTCAATAGCCTAATTATGCCACTTTCCTTAATAATATAAGTGAGTTGTGTTTTTTAATAGTAAATTTCCCCATATATTTGAATGCTAAAATCTTTATGAGCTTTATGAAATATACTACCGTATGATTGAATTATCCTTTCAGTATATATTTTGAAAAGTTAGCATTCAAAGCAATTATATTAAATATTTGATCTTATTAACCCAAAATCTTAAAAGTTCAGAGAATTACTTAACTTAATAAATCATATGCTTTTTTATTCAGGTAATGGAGAATGAAAAAAAGTAAAGTTAATAAAATGAGCTTTACTGATGTAATAATTTAAAGTATGTTATATGGTACTCTATAGAGAATACTAACATTACATGTATAAAATAAATACTTTGCAATCGATATGAAACAAAGTGACTTTGTACAAAAATGCTAAAAAAAATCAACATTGTATTCTCTAAAAGAAAAAAATATTTAAAAAATAGTTGAATAGTATTATAGTTCTATTGGGCCACATTATACTGTAAAAACTGAATCATAAACATCATGTTCACAACAATTATTAATAATTAATGGTTCATAGATGGCTTCATGAGTGAATTTTACCAAACATTTAAAGAAAAATTAAAGGCAATCCTTTTCAAACTCTTCCAAAAAAATTGAAGAAGAGGAAATATTTCCAAACTCATTGTATGAAGCCAGCATTTCCCTTATACCAAAGCCATACAGACATGACAAGAAAAGAAAACTCTGCAGGCCAATATTCCTGATGAATATAGAAGCAAAAGTTCTGAATAAAATATAAGCAAACTGAATTAAACAGCACATTAAAAAGATCATATGTCGTGATGTATACCTGTGATAAAAGGATGCAATCCAATAAACATGATACACCACATTAAAAGAAGGAAGAATAAAAGCCATCTGATCATCTTCAGAGATGCAAAAAAAAAAAAAAAAACTTTAACAAAATTCAGCAACGTTTTATGATAAAGACTCTCAACAAATTAGGTATAGAAAGAATGTACCTCAATATAATAAAGTCTTTTTGTGACAGGTCTACAATTGACATCATACTCAATGGTGAAAGACTGAAATCATCCCCACTAAGATCAGAAGCAAGACAAGGATGCCCACTCTCACCACTTCTACTCAACAAAAGACTGGACATTCTAGCTAGAGGAATTAGGCAATAAAAATAAATGAAAGCCATGAGAATCAGAAAAGAAGAAGTTAAATTGTCTCTGTTTACAGATGACATAATCTTATATACAGAAAATCCTAAAAATTCCACTAAAAAATGTTAGAACCAATCAAAATTTTCAGTAAAAGTTGCAAGGTATAAAATAAATATGTAAAAATCAGTTGTATTTTTATATACTAACTATGCAAAAAAGAAATTGAGAAAACAACCCCATTTATAGTAGCATCAACAAGAATAAAATATTTAGGAATAAATTTAACCAAGGAAGTGAAAGAAATGTTCACTGAAGGCATCAGTGAAAGAAATTAAGGATGTCAGTAAATGAAAAGATATCCTGTGTTCATGGATTAGAAAAATTAATATTGTTAAAATATTCATACCACCCACAGTAATCTAAAGACCCCTTGCAATTCCTATCAAAACTCTCATGACATTTTTCATAGAAATAAATAAAATAATCCCCAAATTTGTATGGACACACAAAGGACCCCAAATAGCCTAAGAGATAGGAGAACAAAGCTGGAGCTATCACAGTTCCTGATTTCAAATTATATTACAAAGCTATGGTAATCAAAACAGTATGGTATGCAGAAAAAAGAGATACTTCGACCAAGGAAACAGAACAATGTGACTATATGAAAGGAAAAAGCTCTGTAGGGCAAAGGAAGAAATCAACAAAACAATCAGGCAATCTATGGAATGAGAAAAAGTATTTGCTGACCATATATCTGATAAGGGGATAATATTTAAAATACATAAGAAACTTCATCTAACTCAAAACCAAAACAGAAAAAAAATCCAAATAACCCAATTAAAAAATGTACAAAACCTGAATTGACATTTTTCCAAGGAAGATATAAAAATGGCCAACAGGAATGTGAAAAGGTGGTCAACATTATTAATAATCAAAGAAATGCAAATCAAAACCACAATGAGATATGACTTCACACTTGGAAGAATGGCTATTATCAAAAAGACAAGAGATGGTAAGTATTCATGAGGATGTGAAGAAAAGGGAACACCTGCACACTGTTGGTGGGAATGGAAATTGGTTCAGCCACTATGGAAAACAGTATGGTGTTTCCTCAAAAACAACTAAAAAGAGAACTACCATATGACCCAGCAGTCCCACGTCTGTGTATAAATCCAAAGGAAATGAAATCACTATCTGAAAGAGACAGCCGTACTCTCGTGTTCCCTGCAGCATTATTCATAATGGTCAAGATATGGACATGATTTATATGCCCAACCACCAAGTCAGCCATAAAAAAGGAACTCCTTTCATTTGCAACAATATAGATGAATCTGAAGGAAATTATGCCAACTGAAATTAACCAGACAGAGAAAGACAAATATCACATGACCCCACTTATACGTGGAATGTAAAACAGTTGAATTCATAGTAACAGAGAGTAGAGCAGTGGCTCCCAGGGGCAGGGTGGGTGGGGCCAGAGTGAAGGAGGAGATCTTGGTCAAAGTGTACAAACTTTCAGTCATAAGATGTTCATAGGATCTAATGTACAGCATGGTGGATGTACTTAATAATGCTGCATTGTACACTTGAAATTTGCTAAGAGAGTAAATCTTAAGTGTTCTCACCATACATTAAAAAAAAGATAACTATGTAAGGTGATGGATATGTTAATTACCTTGATTGTGGCAATCTTTTCACAATATTAAATCATCATGTTGTACACTTTTAAAAAACGAATAAACAGCCCACAAAAAGAGTGTCATTTCTTTAATTGTATGTTTACTTATAAATACAATGTAAAAAAATAATCAGAGTTAACTGTCTGTTTTCATTAGAATGGCTTATACATTTTAAATGAGAAGTGTTTTGTGTACTTTTATCTCCATTTGAAATCTATCCAGAGTGCATTCATCTGGGATTTCCCAGCCATGCAAACACCAAGCCTAGCATTTATAAGCTCCTGGGGAAGACTTTTTTCTCCCAACACTATTTCTATCAAAAACAGAGGCAGCTTTTATCCCTGGTGCTAATGATTATGGAATATATATATATTCCCATTGTGTCAGGAAGGCACAAATTACACAGCCAGTTGTTTTTAATCTGTTTGATAAACCACATATTCTCTCCCAAGAAGATTACACAAATGTAATCAGGAAAGTTAAAAATTATTTAACTAGACACTAATCCTAGGACAACGATTAAACTTTTTTAGTGAGTCCTGTTTATCTGTGAAGCCCTTCATAACTCGCCCCCTCTCTGTGACTCATTTCCATCTTCCCAAACCCTTGCCCCGGGTGCTGTCCCAACGTCACCTCTGGAGTCACCCAGGGAGACAGCTGCTCTTCCGTATCCCCTCCCCGACCGAGGCACAAGCATCCACTGCAATTCTCCACACTCTGAACCTGTCCTTCCCTCTTGACGTTAAAGCTAACATGATAAACTTTAGATGAGCTGTCAAAGCTTAGCTTGTGTGCAACCTATTAAATCCGGATCAGAGCCAACTTAGTCATTATAGCTTGCTATTTGAAGGAGAATCTTTGAAAGTTTTAAAAAGTACTGTAGACAATGCACAAGGGAGATCTTTACAGCTGGGCTTCTTCCTAGTACATCTGAAATTAAACACACAACAAGCTGCCAAAATCTAGCAAGATGCCCAACACTGAGAGATGTAATGGGGAAAACAGAAAAGCGTTAATAAGTTCTCCTCCTAGCTTTTCCATCTATACACATCATTATATTCAATTTTACTTTATCAAAAGAAGATCTGTTAAAGTTTATTTTTAGTTTGCTTTGATGATTTCTTTAGGATAACTTGTACGCTGTCTTCCCTTTCATAGGTACCCAATCTGAATTTGACGTATGCTTGAATACTATTTAAACGCCAGATCACAAACTATTTAAGGTATAAACATTTGAACAAAGCTTTTCTGTTACAATGTAATTCAAAGAAGTGCTCAGAAAAGAATCCAGTTAAATAAATACGCCACATGTGCAGGCACATGAACGTAAATAAATACCTAATTTTAGTTTTCAGCAAGTCTTTCTAGTCTTGTCATAGTTGCAGAAATTGAATTGTTATCACCCTTATGCAGATATAATGTTTATTTACTTTTCCACTCTTCAGTGATACATGAGATAAATCATTGGAACTACAGAAATATTGGTTAGATAATAAATCACTGATGACAGCTGCCAAGTCATCTAACTTAACTCAGAAAGAGAAAAACTTGGCTCCTGGCTTTTTCTGTGTATTTCTGGGTTTTTTTGCTCATGTCAATGGAATCCTAACTGCCCGGGTGTGCAAGATGATGGATGCCGTTTTAAGGCTTGAATTACTTTCTGTAGAACACTGATGTTTATTTACCCGCTATCACCCGTGCACCTCTTTTCTTTCTTGAGCTTGAAAAGGGAGATCCTGAAATTCTCTCCCAAAGCACAAATTAATGTACTTTTAGTCTACCATGTGAATAGGGTCTAATATATATGGTAATTTGGTTCAAACCAGTAGACAGATCCATTTTAAGTTAAGAGAATAAACATGAATTTCACAATTAAATTTCCCTATTGGCAACTTGTTGGACAAATGCATTAATTTAAAACTATACTCACTACTTACAGATACGTTATTCCCAGACTAGCATAATTTAGACAGCACACTTCCAGTATGCTTTGGTGTGCATTGACATCTAGGGTTACAATTTTTTAAAAATCCTCATAAATGGCATATATCCATTCAACCGCCAATTTCCTTCTTTTTTAGATCAAGTTTTCTTGGTTTTCATTTTTGACAGACATTATTAAGTTCAATTGTTAATGATTCTTAGAAATTTTTCATTTTATTTTAGACAATAAAGACTCCTGAACTTTTATTTTTTTCAAGAAATTTCAGGCATCGACTGGATTATTTCTTGGAGTGATACACTTCAAACATGTTTTACACACTCATGTGCTCACGCACACACATCATACACTCACTTTCCCCCACTCCCATCTGTAGGTAATTATATTAAGGTCCTCAACAAAGTTGCATTTCTTCAATGACCTGTAAATTGTGCTATAGCTTTATGTAGGTATGTCAAAACAAAAACTGCACCAAACAAATTGAAACTGGTAGGGAGGACTTTATAAGACTCTAGCAATACAGAAGAGAGACCAGAACCCCGGCTAACATTTACCTCTGCTGGAACAGAAGCAGGAGGGTTGTAAGTGCTGGGATCTAGTGGGAAAGTCCTGGAAGACTTTACAAGAGAAGTTGACCAATGGAATATCTGATGTACATCGAGTTATTCTTGAATTTGCAAATGCTTCTCTCTGTGCTGAGGCCACCTGCGTTTGCTAATCTGTGCCCAAAGGAAATGAGGTTCCCACCATCCCACAGAGCCAGGGGGTGGCAGTTCAATTCACCTTGAGGATTACATTTGAAAGGAATGGCCTCTAGGTCCAGGAGAGACACATTCCTGGTTTGTAAAATTGACAAAAGGCTTTCAAGAAGATTTGCATCTAAAAGGGACAGAGAAAGAATTTAAAATTACCAGTTTTCTAAAGAAATGCTCTCAGATGAGAGAGGTCAGAGTCTGGAGTCAGGAGGAAGCCCATCTAATTTAGTCAAGCTGAGTGAAATGTTAATGCACCAAACAGAATTAATATTTATTTCACACTTTGAGCAACTATCTCTCAGGTACAGAGTTTTCAACTATGTTGGGTCAGTACTTTGCCTAACCAGAAACAATATAAATTTCATAAGGCAGGCCTGTGTTTGTTCTACATAGAGGAATGTCTGACATATAATTAGTTTTCAATAAATGTTTGCTGAATAAATTAGTTAGGAGCAATTTTACTCCTAACATTTTAATTTTCATAAAATAAGTACTAGTCTTTACAATCATTCTTCTACAGGTGACATTGCCATTCAAAAATAACTTTGACTCGTACATTATTACTGTGAAACAAAGTTTCCATATTAAATATTCAAGCAAGTGAGAGGTATTCAAAGAGAGAAAAGTAACAGGAAAAAAGAGAGTACGAACTAGAGGATGTTGCCTAATTAGCGAATAACATCTAATGTCAAAGTGTTGCATTAAGACCCTACAATCACATTTTTTATCCTCTCCATTTCAATTACTCATTTTCCTATCCATTCTCCACTCAGCAGACAGGATTATATCTTTAAAACACAACTCTGATCATATCTCTCCCCTTATTAAAACCTTTGAATGACACACACACATACACACAAACACACACACAAAGATAAAGGCACTAGTCTAAATACTTCACAAATATTAATTCAAACATGTCCCAAAACAACTCTATGAAGCAGGCTTTTACTAGTTCCATATTAACAGGTGAAAACTCTGAAGTAGAGAATAGTTAAGTAACTTCCCCGAAGTCATACAGATGCTAAGTGCTCGAAGCTAGACTTCTCACAGTCTGGTTTCTGTGTGGGCTCTCAGCTGCTGCCCCAGTTGAATCTAACATCTTCATCTTGGCCTGCTGGACCGGGTATCCCCTGGCCCTGCCTGTGCTCCATCCTTGTCCTACTGGGCTCTCCTCACTGTCTACAACCTTCAGCCCCACCAGTATCCTTTCTGTGCTCAGACTCAGGGAGCTCTTTTCTGCCCCAGGCCCTTCACTTAACCTTCTGCCTAGAAGTCTCTACCCCTGTAACCACCATTCCCAGCCTAATGACCATACACCTTGTTCAAGTACCTCCTTCCCTCATCACTGCTCCCCCTTTTCCTAGTCAGTTCCTTCTGTCATCTCATCGCATCTCGCAACTGCACATTTGCTTGTTTGCTTCTGTGCTTAACTCCCTGATGCTTCTCTAGACTTTAAGCTCAAGAAAGACAGGAAACATATCATTGTGCACCTAGTTCTTGCATAGTAGGACTTCAATCAATGTTTACTGAATTAATAAATGAAATACAATTACGATCCCCACAAAACTGACAAAACACAACTGGACGCAGAGATACATTCAGAATGTGTAGGAACTTAAGTCAGCAGCAGCAACAGGTTTTGTTCTGTTTTCTGTCAGGCTGAGGAAAGAAGTAAGGTAGGAGGGAGCAGTGTGTCTTTTCTGCTATAGCGTGCTAATCGGCTACACCCAGTCTAGTTCAAATTCTACCTCCAAGGGCATGAAGGCGGAGAGGTAACTTCAGAATCCCTGCATCCCCACGGTGGGTCCCTTCGTTCCCAGGGTGTTCAGGTGGAGCCCGGAGGGCTCCTGCCTCTGGTGCTGCCACTACCCAGGACAGATGCTGCACCTCAGACACACAGCCGCCACCACGCCAAGGCTGCTCCCGGGCTGTGTCCCCACTAACGCTGCTGCCCCACTGCTGTCGTCTCTACATCGCCACCCGAGCCGCGGTCCCCAGGCTGCACGGCCTTAGGCTCCTTTTGCGGCTGTAACATTCCAGCCCCGCCCCCTCTTTCGACAGTAAGACTGGAGCTGCTTTCATTCCTTTGGTACCTGGACCTATGGAAAACCTTGGCCAAAACGTTCTGGACCAGTTCAGTAATTCAGTACAGTTCAGGCTGTACAATATCCTCCTGCAGTCCAAGGTTACTTCTGAAGGTCCTTTTGTTGTCCTTCTCCTTTTAGCCCTGGGGGATGGATAGGAAGCGAATGGATTCTCTTCCTTCTGTTTCCCATCGGAGTGAAGCTGAGTGAGTTCTGAGGGAGGCTGGGGTTAGCACGCCCCCTGCTGGAAGCCTGTCTTCTCACTCCTTCCTCCTCCTGACTGGCTCCTAAACGGGGAGTTCGGCGTAGTTAAATGATCCTCCGCACCCTCTTTAAATCTTTTGCTAGACAAACATAAGCTAAATTTTCTGGGAGTTTTGAGAATAATGAGAACCTGGAACATTGAAAGCTTCCTGGAAGAGATACGGCTTAAGACAAGGGGAAAGTAAAGAGAAGGATGTAGGTGAATCGGAGTGTAGACAACGACAAATTTTGCAGTTCCAAAAAAATGAGTGCATGTTATATTCACATCATTAGAGCAGTGATGGAAGAAAAACGAGCTAAACGTGACTGAGATGAAGTGAAGCAGGTGCATTCAGAGGACATGGTAAGGAGTGTGAATTGATAGATACAGTTTCATAGGAGTTAAAGGTTTAGCTTTGGAGTCAAACAATTTAAGTTCAGATTTTGATTCTGTGGTTAAAGAGATTTGGGATTTTGGCAAGAAACTTAACCTCTATAAGGCTCTGTATGTTCATGTTAGTAATATTCTAATACATCAGATCAACCAAAAAACAAAACAAAACAAAACAAAACATATGCATGCATGCATGCATGCTAAAGCACTTACTTTGTGATTTGCTGCTACTTTCTCACCATTGCTATCTTTAATAGTGTTATCATTTGATCCAAAAGGCTACCGGGAGAAACGGCATTTGACTGAATAGGGGGAGCGCTGATGATAAAGTCTCCAGTTATGACAATGTATTGCATAGCCAGATTCATTGACCAAGAAAGCTGTAGTGTATAGATTACCTGAAGAAAGTTTTATTAAGACATTTATCACATGATATACAGTATAAAAATGCACAGAATGTTATGCTAAGCAACACAGCAATGGAATTAAACAGACATTAATAATCAGTTTCTGCCTTACCCTGCCTTGGATGAGTGAGGGACTAGGATTTGGAAACGGCAGCAAATGGCCACTACTGGCTACTTATTGTCCCCACGGTCTCCAGTTAAGAGTTTAAGCATTGTCCTACGAAGCCAAAAAGAAAAAACAAACAAACAAACAAACAAAAAAAAACACAGAATTGTCTCACCCGATCCAGTATTTTTAGTAAAGAAACTGACTCAGGAAACAGTTTGATTATCTGGACACATTTTTTTAAATGAAAACAATGAGTGTTCAAACTTTCTGGTATCATATTTCCCAGGGTCAGCCTGAACGACTTCTCTTAAATTCTAAGTTCCAAAAACTCACTGGAAAGGGCTTCTTTTGTTCTGTGATTTGAATTATACTGTGTAGAGGAAACAGCTTCAGAAGCTGAATGGAATGGGCTCTGGCACTTCGGTGTTGTGAAGCCAGCATCACTTGCCCAGGTCTGCTATGCTAGGAATCCTTAGCTTGAGGGGTGACACAGGTGACAATGGTCTTTCAACTCTCTCCAGATCATCTTCAGTCCCCCTGTTCTTAGAGCTCTGAACTCTCTATCAGCAGGTAGCTTTGCAGGCTTCTGCTTAGGGAATAGGATTCGTGGACAGTATTAGACTCTGTGACTGCAATGAAATGCCCTTTGAATGAACATAAGGCTTACCAGCCACATATTAGAGTCTGACCTTTTCACAAATTTTTAAACTTCAAACTGAATATGCACTCTTTGACCTCAATATCTTGCCTTTTGGCTCCCAGGAATTTGAAGTATTTTGTATATCAGGTAGCAGAAAATGCCTGTTGAAAGAGGGGAAAGTAATTTTTTTTCCCCCTGAAGGAAATTGAGTTCCTCGAAGCTCCAAAGGAATCCCTGTATAAAATTGATTTAAGACCATAATAACTTTCATAATGAAAAGATTATACCGGATCTGAGGTCCTGCGGTGAGCATTCCCACGTGTGCCAACATGTAACGCAAGCCTGGCCTTCTGTGCCTGAGCCTTTTCAGACCTCCTTTTAAATTCCCCTGGACACATTTTCCCATTCTCCTCCTTTTTTGTCCCTGAGCCTTTTATTCTTGGATCCTACTGTCCTGGCTTCTCTTCATGCATATCTTACAACAGCTTATGCCAGATAACGTGCTGCATTAGCAACAATGAAATGGCCGAACATCGTTGGAATGCCCACTCTGCTGGGATGCTGCCTCTGGACAACCATTTGAACGCAGAATGCTTGTTCTTGGACACTCATCGCCTGATGTTACGTATTTCAAACTCAGGTTAAAGATCACCATCACCCTCCCTGGATGTAGAGCTATAGCTCTATTTTTCGATGTCAATGTTGACATATAGATACGTATAACTCAGTCTAGACCTATCACTCACCTGACTTGGACCTCTAAGTAAGTAAAGAAAAGGAATATATATTCTTTTCATCTCTCTCCAGAAAGTTGAAGGTGAAAATCCACCGTATGAAACTAGGACAGATGTTCAGAATACTATATTGGATCAGACTGTCAGGTTTTGAAATAAATCTCCACCACTTATTGACTTTGTGACAATGGTTAAAACTCTCAGGCTTTTTGTGACCTAGTTCTCTTAGCTGAGAGAATAGGGATGATAATAATAATAATAATAATAATAATAATAATAATAATAATAATAATAATAAACACTTTTCAGGGATAATTCAAGTGAAAACCTCAGCAGAGTGTCTGTCACATAAGAGATATTCAGGAAATACTAGCTACTATCATCATTAGAAATGATATCATTGCCTACTGAGAGGATGCAGCTCCATTGAGAGAGAGATGTCATAGAAGACTAGTCATACTCAACTGATTTAACATGATTTTTTAGTTCATGCAATACGTCAGGTACTATGCTATGTACTGAGACTGCAAATAGAAATGGCATGGTTTTGCCAGAGAGTTGTGATAACTACAGGAAGAGGGATGGTATACATAAAAAGCAATTTCTATATCAAACTGGTAGAGAAGTTGCCATTATCTGGGTTTTCAGGAAAGTCTTCCTGGAGGAGAGGTTACTTAAATCGGTAATAAGGAATGAAAGTAGGCCAAGTAAAAGAAGTTAGGGAGACCCTTCCAGGACTTGGAACACATGACTAAAAATATAGCAGATAAAAATTGGTGCATGAATGAACTACATACGGTTCAGGATCGTTGGAACAGAAATGATAAGAAATGTGCAGAGAGAGAGAAATCGGAGCCAGGTGACAGAATCATTGACTTATCTGTTAAAGAACTTGGCTTTGCTCTCTATAGAAACTTTGTTGAGCTTTTTATAGTATAGAAAAATAGCAATTGAAATGTTCTGGGAGAGATTTGATATGACAAGAGCAGTGGAAATTGAAATAGAAAAAAAAAAGAATACAGTGAAAAAATTAACCATTAAAATAAATATTCAGAAAACATTTTCTTCAGAATACATTAGGTGTTGGGTCCTTGGAGAAAGGATACAAGATGTGGTGAATACCCTTAACACTTCTGGTTTGCATTACTGAATATTTTATATTGCTAACAGAGATATGTAATATATTATAACTAACAAGAGAATTATGGATTCTGAGGTCTTCAAATTGATCTGAGCAGAAGTTCGTTGTGTATATTTGCCTCTGGATCAAGGAGAAGGTCATGACTGGAGGTAAATTTGAAAATCTTTGGGAGTTAAAATCAGTTTAGCAGAAAGGATTATCAGGGTGAGTATGGGAAGAGAAAAGCAGTTCGTCAGCGTCAAACATGGAGGACCACAAAGCTCCAAAGAAGAGACTGGATCTCCACAAAGGATGCCAAGAATAGATCTCAGGAGGTAAAAGACAAACCAGGTGAATGAAGATTAAAGACTAAAAGGAAATTTTTTTTAAAGTAGACATGGACAGTATTAGCTATATCAAAAGATTTTGCATACATGAGATGCAAAAAATGACCCATTAGATTTTTCAACTGGAAGAAAATTCATGGGATTGATTAAGTGGTGTTAGTAAATGATGGAGGTAGAAAACATGTACTATCTTGACGTCTAAATAAGTAAGGGGCGCTGGGGGAAGGGTAAGTAAAGTTACAGTATAAAAGTTAATTTTTTATGAAACTTGAAGATGCTAAAAATGGGAAGAAGGAGTAAAGGGATTTTTGACAGAGAGGAGAATGAGAAAGACTTGACCATGTTTTTGATGGAAGAGTGAAGGTCGTGGAGAGAGGGGTACTGTAAGAGAGTAGATGAGATAGCTGATGAAAGTTCTTAGAGAAACGAGAAATAAAATTTCCCTCAGATAGAAGGAAATGTTCCCCAATGTTCCATGAAATTGGAGAAAATAATATATTTAGATATAAAATGTGTAGGCTAAGTTGTAGGAAGTTGGAAGGAAAATGAACAACCAATGGATGGAGTATTTCTTTAAGAAGGTAGATCAGATGATATGGTGTCAAGGAGAACAGAGAAGCAAATACAAAGGGAGATGTAACCAAGAATAAAATATTAGGATTTAACAAAGTAGGATGGATTGAGAGGACTAAATTAACTAATTAACCATCAGCCTTGTGTCTGTTAGACAGTATTTGTTTAGTGTTTGAGGAAATTTTAGGAGTAATGAAATAACTCTCAGAACTAGAGTAACTGCAATATGTGAGGTTTGTGCAAAATCACGGAGATGACTCCCTGGTATTGTCACCAGTATCATAGTGACCAGGAAGCCAGCAGGGTCAGAGAGCGGTGAGGTCGTAAGTCAAGTGATAGTTCCACAAATATTCTTAGAGATCGGAGAGTAGAATTACTAGTCAACAATTGTTAAAAACAATTAGGACTATAAACCTTTGACCTTACCACTTTTTTTTACGGCCCATCATGCACCATAGCATTTCCCTCCTTACCCATCTCACAGTCTAGTGTTCATCATTGTAATCGCACTCAGATAGCCGTCCCTAATCCCTTTGTCCTTTCTTTCCATTTTTATTTTTATTGCATTTAAATATCCCAACCATGGCAAAACCCCATTTTCTGCCTATTCTATGCCTGAACTTTGAGACTGAATTTGTCTGGTAAGAACAAAGTAATTGTTAAGTAGCTTAACTTTAAGTTTACAGTGACAACCTTAAGTGAGTTCTCAGCTATGCTTCATTATTGGACTGTATATCCATTGACAATTTGCTTTCCAGTTCTCTGAAAATGCTATTGCATACGTTTCCTTCTCTTATTGTATAATTGCAGAATGAAAGCTGGATGGCAAGATCTTCCACACGCTCTCACTACTGTCTCTATGAAACAACACAAATCCGGACACATACGCAATTTGTCCTCCCTACAGTAATAAGGAAAACCCTGTTTGTGTTCTTGTGACCAGCCCTTCCAGTTGAAAATTGGATCCCTTTTTCTTCCTTGTGGATTTGCCCTTAAAGTCATCCACGTTCCCTCCCTGCATCATAAACTTACTCTAGAGATATAGTCTAGACCATCCCCAGCAGAATATAAACATTCTTTAATGCCTCTCAAATTAAAAACAAAACAAAACAAAACAAAAACAAATACATTTAAAACCCATAGATGGAGTGGCTTATGAACAATAAAAATTTATTTCTCACAGTTCTGGAGACTGGACGCCCAAGATCAGGGTGACAGCATGGTTGGGTTCCAGGTTGTAGACTTGTCATTGTATCCTCATGTGGTGGTGGGCAGGAAGAGGAGGCAATCTCTCTTAAGGGAACTAATCCCATTCATGTGGGCTCCATCCTCATGGCCTCATCTAACCCCAGTTCCATCCCGAAGAGCTCATCTCCAGGACCATCACATCAAAAGGTAGGGTTTCAACATATGCATTTTTGGAGAACACAAACATTCAGTACTTAACACATCAAAATGAAACAAAGAAAAGGCTAGGTTATTTCCAACATATTAAAAAAGAGGGAAGGGAGGGAGAAATGAGGCTGCTTCAAATCTTCCAGGATAAACACTCCTCAACAAACTTCCCGGGCCTCATTCAAGGAATGCTTAATTATGGCAGAAATTATTCAGAGGAAGGTGGATTATGTGTCACAGTGAGTTAGAGTTCACATAAATATAACCTCCCCCCCCCAAAAAAACTAGTAGAAAAATCCTGAAGTTTGTCATGGAAAAATGGAAACAAACTTTTGTTCTTATTTTCAGTATGGATGACATGTTTTCTTATTGATCAAATATGTTAGGACTTGTTTATAGTTCTATTCAAAAAAAAAATAAATAAACTTCTCTTATTCTGTGAAAAGCGCTTGCCTGGGCCAGTCAGTAACATAAACTAAAGAACAAAAATATCACTTCTTTTATTTGTTTTTTGTTGTGACTATCATTTAGCCTCAAAGAATTTAAGCAGTGTGTGTGTGTGTGTGTGTGTGTGGTATGGCATCATTTTCTATTATATTTAGAGCATTTTCTCTGAACACACCGTGTATGTGTGTGCACACATGTGCACGTGCATGTCTAGGAGTGCATTGTTTATTTCATCGGCATTACTGTTCTTCAGTTTATTTGAGGGCTTTGTTTCCTCCTGAGGATTATGATGATTTTATAATGGGGTTACTGAAATACAAACAAAATAGTGCTGAAGAAACAAGATACTGCAAATGGAATACATGGAAATGCAAAGTTTGTCCAAGAACTGAAACTCTCTGTCTTTACTGGGAAAGTTAAACTTCTCCTGATGTTGACAAGTACATCAGGAACAGAAATGCCTGTTCCCAAGTACAGAGAAGTGAGTGTTTGTGGAACAAGTTATGCCTGCCATCACCTCGGGGCGAGGAGTCCCACTCTACCAGGAGAGGCAGTCAGCCCACAGCATGGTTCAAAGTCATCAAGACAAGTTTGAGTCACTCGGGTGCTGAGTGGAAATACACTCCCCTCCTGCAGGGAAGAGGAAGGACCAGCTTCCATAGTGCACACTGGTCCTCCACAGCTGGTGGTCCCTTCCTCCGGTCCATGTCAGGTGGTGGTCTGCACAGCCCCCTCTCATGCTGTGGGTACAAAACCCCATTCCCTCCCCTCTGAGGACAAATACCATAGTGAGGTTGGCCAGATGTCCTAGTACACACATGCTGAAGCAGGACAGGGCAGCACATGTTGAGTCTGAAAAGGCAAAGATATTTGCACACAAGACGGCAGGCCCAGTAAAGACTGTGTGGGTTCTTGTTTCTTGGTAAGGAATGTTCTAGGACCAGGGTCCTTTCTTATGTGGCCGAGTGGAGATTTAAGGACTGCACACCTTTCCCAACAATTTTCAGACAAATATTCCCATTTGACATGGGCAGTGTTGCTGTCTGGCGTGTTGAGAGATCAGTGTATGTGTATTGGTGTGTGTTTGTAAGATGAAGGGGTGGGCTATGAGAGTGACTTCTTGTTTCTAGGTTGTTTATGCTCATAGTCTTCAGAAATCGACTTTAGAAGTGTATATGAAAACTTTATCTTAGAGGAGGGATTGCAAAGGCAAGGAATTGTTGTATGGTTGGAAGATTGAAATCATTGATGTTATAATTGACCAAAAATGTTATTAGAATCTTAACATTGAAATACATATATATATGTGTGTGTGTGTATATATATATGTATATACACATGCATGTATATGATATGCTATATATATATATGATAGGAAATACATATATGCATATGGGTGTATATATGTACATTGTCTGTTCATCTGTATGTGCCCAGACATACACACACACACACACACACACACACAAAATCACAAGTACACAGGCAGTAGAAAAGGGGATGTTTTCAATAATTGTATCTTCATAGTAAAATGGGAAGTGAAGATTTGGTTCTTAGTCTATAGTTTTTATCACAGAAGCTTGATATCATTCGTATACATTGGTTTTGTGTTGGCCTTCAAGAAAAACAGAGCACGACCTAAGCAAAGTTAAACGCGGACACTGAACCTCTCATCATATTATAATGAGCTGGTCACACGAGGTGCTGTGAGCTGGGGGAAGCAGGGCAAGCCAAGAGACAGTGTTCAGGCTCAGCAGAGGAGAGTGTGGGTGGACTGATGGAGGTACTGGATGGGAGAGAACAGAGAATAGTGTGGGGACCTCTGTGCACCCAGGAGGAGACATGGTACATGTATTTACTTCACAATGGCTGTTAGCTAAATCTTAGTCAAATGGCCCCAACCAAATGCAGAGTTTAGAAATATAGCCTATTTGTACTTCAAAAAAAAAAAAAAGCCATATATCCAGAGGAAACTTACATATCTGAGGGAATGCTAATTCAAAAAGATACATGCACCCCAATGTTCATAACAGCACTATTTACAATAGCCAAGACAGGGGGGTGGGTATAGCTCAAGTGACAGAGCAATGTTTAGCATGCATGAGGTCCTGGGTTCAATCCCCATTACCTCCTTCAAAAGTAAATAAATAAAATAAATTACCCCCTCTTAAAGAAAAAGCAGTACAATAGCCAAGACATGGAAGCAACCTAAGTGTCCATCACCAGATGACTGGATAAAGAAGATGTGGTATGTTTATACAATGGACTACTACTCAGCCATTAATAAGAATAAAATAATGTCATTTGCAGCAACATGGATGGACCTGGAGATCATCATTCTAAGTGAAGTAAGCCAGAAAGAGAAAGAGAAATACCATATGAGATCAGTTATATGTGGAATCTTAAAAAAAAAAAAAAGACACAAATGAACTTATTTACAAAACAGAAACAGAATCACAGACATAGAATACAAACTTCCGGTTACCAGGGTGGGGAAAGAGGGAGGGGTGGGGGAATAAATTGGAAGTTCAAGATTTGCAGATATACTGTGTATAAAATAGATAAACAACAAGCTTCTTCTGTACAGCACAGGGAACCATATTCAATATCGTGTTATAAGCTATAATGAAAAAGAATATCAAAACAAATACATGTGGGTATATGCATGACTGAGACATTATGCTGTACACCAGAAATTGACACAACATTGTAAACTGACTATACTTCAATTAAAAAAAAAAAGAAAAAATATAGAAATATAGCCCATGTTCAGCAGCTATTCCCCAGCATGGCTCTACATTACGGGACAATCTCTTTTCTCTACCACAATATAGTCACATCCCAGGACCCCACAGGAGAGAAGGGAACTTCTGAGACGTTGACATTAGTTTATGAACTGTTTGCCAGATACTGAAGTCTTCCAGACTGTATTTGCTCTTTATGATTCCCTAGCATTCAATAAGCTGTTAACACTTTCAGCCTGGCCTCAGAGGTGTATTGATGAAGGTGCCAGTTGGGCAAGAGTGTTAATGTGGGAGCAGAGCCTCGCTGCGTAATCAGTGTTGTAATGAAACAGGATTAAGTTAATGATAGTAAATATAGGAGGATTTTAAAATCATCATAGCCCTGCTCCAGGTCCCTCTTCCTATATTGAGACCATCTCTCTAAAACTTACCCTAGATGATCTAATGCTCAGAAACGTTTAACAGAAAGCTGCTATATTTTTTTTTCATATCACTGTCTTGTTCACTAAATTTAGAAAGAAATGTGAAGGAATATTTGGACTATAAAACACAAATCATGAAAAAGAAAAAGAACACAAATCGCAACCCCTGTCTTGAGCCTAGTGTTACACATATTTTATTATTATTAGAATCTTAATATTAACAATAAGTGGATATTCTACACTGACTCCAACAGTCAGGAAAGTAAACAGATATGAAAGCAGATAAATAATTTACCTACTTCAAGGTTATAGAAAAATTATCTTCATGACTTTCTCTCCATTTTTAACCTGTGCTACAGAAATCATTGATCATATTAAGGAGGTTTCTGGTTTTTCGTTTTCAATTAAAGCTAAGAGGTTTTCATTTTCTGTTTTACAGAGAATTAAAAAAGTCCTATTCTAGATCCAAATTAAAAACCACTGCAGAAACAGATATTTTTCAGTAGAACAAAGGATTATTGAGTGCAGATTAAAGAATATTTATCTTTGACTCCGGGTTTTAAAAATATTACGGGAATACCAGAACCATCCTCCAGCATTATCCGTGGCAGAAAACAGCAGCGATGCTCAGCGCTGCACATAAGTGGAGGCATCCGGAGCTTCGATAGATTGTGAATTAGTCAGCAGAACACACACAGGAGAAAATATGAAACAGAAAACGACATAATTCGTGGAGAAGAGAAAGCACAAATGTCACACTACAAGTTTGGCTTTGAAAATCTGTCAGCTGCTTCCTCATGGTGTGTTCACCAGCGGAGAAAGGCAGCGCTCCAGGCTGCGAGGCCGGACCACACGTCACCCGGAGTTTCCTAAGTGTAGACGTTGCAAAGCCATCCTTCCTCTTCTGCTCAAAAAAGGGGAAAGCTTTGTGGCCCGAGGGCAGCACGTTCACATTTCAGATCGCAGTCTTCTTTGCCTTGTGTGTTTATGTTACACTTGCTTTGTAGCTACCTCTCACTTTTATTTACCCAGAAGAATAAAGTGGCACTTTTTCTTAACTATAAATGTTTGAAAATGTGCATGTTTAGATCTTTTTTCTTATAGTTCTATTTTACCCAGCTTGTTTTAGATTATGTATAATTAGAGACATGTTTTTTGAGGATTTCATGTAAATACAAACACTCTCAGAGAGGTGATATGTATATATATATATATATATATGGTATTTATTTGAATCAGGGAAATTAAAATTATAAAATAAATTTTATCTTTTTATTAAATTAAATGCTTAAGAAAGGGCTAGGGAAACAATATAAAATTACAAAATGATTTGTATATAATAATGATAACTGTCATGATAAATGGACTTGAATATATCAAAATTCAAATGGAACGTGTATATTGTAAAAACCCCTTCCTAAAGACTGAAATATATCTGATATTGCAGATAAAGGAGATAAGCTAATAAAATAAACTTCCAAAAGAAACATTTGTCCTGAATTATTTGAACATTTTGACACATATGCCTTTGATCTTTTTTTTTTTTTTTGGTAGTTTGACATTTTGACTCATAGATTGTTTTCAGGTCTTTTCAGAAACAAGTGTAAGTTTCCACAAATTTTATCATATGCTTTTAATTCCCAGTGTGGATAACATAAAATTTAAATCATATGAAATAGTTTGGGTGTCTTTGCCATAGAGATGTTTTAGAAGACTCATCCAGTGCTTTTCCAAAGAACCAAAGAACCAAAGAACCAAAGAACCAAAGATGGTAGGTATGTCCATGTTCTGAGTCAGATGAAGTTCTAGATCTGAATTTGGTTAATGCAATGCAGAGTATTTTGGAAACCCACTGCTTCTAAGCACGTAAAAACATAGTGTTTTAGGTGTTGCTGCAGGTTTATAAATTTTGTTGATTTAAAAATACCCAAAATTTGGTTGTATTCATTTTCTCTGATATTTCTTCATTTTCAATTTGAATGATTTCTGCTTTTATATTTACTATTTTCTTTCTTCTTGCTTCCTTCTAGACTGATTTTGCTTTACTTTTTCTAGCTTCTTGAGGAAAGCTGTTTATCTGAAACCTCACCCCACTTCTAATGTAAGCATCTGTGGACTACATATTTCCCTCTGATCATTACTTTAGTTGCATTCTATGTATTTTGATATGTTGTACTTCTATTTCCTTTCTACTTTATGTCACTTTTTTAAAAACTTTCTTTGAGACTTACTCTTTGACCCATGGATTATTGAGAAATACATTATTTAATTTCTGTGTTTAGAAATATTCCTGTTGTCTTTCTGTTTTTGATTTCTAGTTAGTTTCCAGTAAGGGTGGAGAACGTACTCTGCATAATTTAAACTATTTTAAATTTTGTTGATTTTTTTTTTATGATACTAGATTGTTTACCTTGATGAATATTCTGTGAGTGTGCCACTGGCTTCTAACTGGTCCCTGTTAGCGCTGCCTGAAGAGGCAGAGAATTTCCTTAGTCCAGACCCCTCGGCGTCTCTTGGTAGGAAAGAGGAGTTTCCAGAAAGAGGTTTTCCTGGCTAAGCATTTGTTGTAGTGCCACCCCACTCCAAGCTGATTTCCCCTAGCCACCCCCGGGTGTCTAGGTAAAGCTGGGCCTCAGGCCCATGCGGAAAAAAGAATGTCCTGTGATGGGATACTTACTAAGGCAGCATTTCCTGTTCCAGTGATGCCTGGATGCCCTGGTATTTCTTGGTGATGGAGGGGAGACACAAGCATGTCAGGGGAGCAGAGCATCTCCCATGTCTGCTTCTTTCCACCGGACCTCCTGCTCAGTCTCCCTTGCCAGTGGTGCCGAGCTCCCCAAGGGCTTTTGGAGGAAGAATGAGGCTAACTGCTTTCTGTTGCTTGCTTTGGAGTTGGGAACATCCGATCTGGGTCCCTTGGGTTGAGGGATGAAAGATGCTCTGATGCTTTGTCGTTTCTCCAGTTCTGGGATCTCAAGCCAGAATGTCTCCCTCTTACCTCTTACAGACAGACTGTCTCACTTAACTGAATCATGGGGTTCCCAGCTATTTGGCTAAACGTTACTTTTGGGTGTGTCTGTGAGAGTGAAATTAGCATTTGACTGAGTGACTAAGTAAAGCAGTTAGCCCTCCCCTGTGTGGCTGAGCATCCCCCAATCTGCTGAGGGCCTGAACAAAACTAAAAAGAACTTTGCCTAATCGTTTGGCTAGGACATGAGTTTTCTTCCCCCAGTGGTCCTGCTTCTCAGACTTTCAGACCAGAACTGAAGTCTATATTATCAGCTCCCCAGGTTCTCAGCAGGTCAGGCGCAGACATCATTAAACCATTGGCTCTCCTGAGTGGAGGCTCAGGACAGTAGATCCTGGAACTTCTCAGTCTCCATAACTGCTCTCTCAATATATCGTGTGTACATCCTACTGGTTTTATTTCTTTACAGAACTCGAAGTGACTAATACACAATCTTTCAGAGTTCTCTAATGGCTGTGTCTTTTGATATCTACTGAGTTTATTGTTGTAGTTAGTAGGGAGGAGAACAGATAGAGACACAAGTCTACGTCACCTTGTCCGGACCAGAATTTCTAAAAACTATGTTGTAGTAAAACTCATAATCATAAGAAAAATGTTCCAAACAGTTTCTATAAAACTATGTCCATCCCTAGAAAAATCTTAATTTCCTTCCTTCTCTCCTTCTTTTAAGATCCTGGACTTGCTGGAGGATAACTTGTCACCGCATCAAAGATGCCCAATACAAACCTCTCCTCTCTGGGGACTCACTGCTACATAACAATCATGTTTAGGCACCTGATATTGATTCTTTGCTGTATGTACCACAGCTGTTAGCTAAGATCTTCTTTCTTTCCTTAAATCTCTAACCATACCACTGCAGCTGTCACCCTTATCTCTAGAATGTAGTTCCTATCTTTTTCTATGAAAACTCAAATCATTTGACCTAAAATTCCTGAACAGGCTTCCTCTTTACTCCAAAATCTACCTTTCCTTTTTCTGTCTCATCTCTCAGAGAACAAGTATGCCCTTTTTTTGTTGTCACTGTTCATTCCATTGACACCGTCTTTCGGCCTGAATCTATCAACTTATCTCCTCTATAATTTGAATTTTTAATCATTCATTCATTCCTGTCCCTTAATACAATGAAAACTCCCCTGGAGTTATGCAATGAGGAAGTTCTATAAACACAGAACCACAAATTTGTAAAATTGTAGGCAAAATATTTTTAGGATTTAAAAAATTCTAGTATACATATGTATATATACACACACGTGTACATTTCCGGAAAATTAGATAGTTATATACTGTATCAGCTGCAGGCATCACTAGAAAATAAGGGAAGTCTAGATTCTTTTCTCAGTTCAAACATGAATTCTCTAGAAACCTTCTTTTCTGTATTAAAATCCACTTCAGATACTTGTCATATTTGAAAGGCTGATTAACTAATTCACATTAAAATATCACTGATAGATTTGCTTACAGTTGACTGTGTTTTAACAAATGACAATGCTGGAATTACAGAAATGACACCTTAAGAAGGATCCAGACAATTTGACATTTATTATTCAGAGAAGTTGGAGCCACCAAATATAATAAAATATTGCAAGAACTAAAATGAAATAGTCTTGAAATGAGAAACTGGAGAAAAGAATTAGCATATTATTGCTGTCTTCAGTAAGTGATCCCACTTCAAGGTGAACAAGAATGAGGTATTTTCTATATTTTCCAAAGGAAAATGTCAGGACTCAGGGAAAAAAAAAAAAAAAAAAAAAAAAAAACCCTAAACAGAACCAAATCTTCTGCACAATATAAGTAAAAGTAAACTAAAAAAATCAAATAAGACCAATTTAACATCCACCAATGTTAAAAGATAAAGTAATTTCCTTCAGGAGGTTTTGAGTTACTCATCAGTGGAGTTGCTCTTATGGTTTGAATCCATAAGAGATGGGGCAACATTTCTAAGAAGATAGTGAGGAACTATTTAAAATCAAAAGGAACTTTAGATCAGATGTCCTCTCATTTCCTTTTCAACCTTGAGACTGTAAAACCCAAGCTTTGCCATTTCTCCAAAAGAAAATATAGCATTTATGCCTCAGGCCAAAGGGATATTTCTCATATTCATAAGGAACAACAGAGGAAGAAATCTTTTTAAATAATTTACAGAACTACTGACAGATAATAAACATAAAACAAATAAACATGAGGCATTCCAAGATTACCAAAATAATGTCTTTGTTCTCCATGTTATTTACCATTATTTTTAAACATTTTTAAAGTTGACACCTAATTTAACCACTTGGTACTTTCCAAAAGAATAGGATTAAATTGGAGATTTATTTCTGCCTCTACAAGTCAAATGTTTCCTTCATTGAAGGTACATTTATTTGCCTTACATTACTTACAGTCAATCATAGCATTCGCTTTAAATTTAGTCAGCTATGAACCCAGTTCTATTGAAGTTTCCTGATTTTAAATTTTCAAATGGGGGAATGTCAAAGAAGATCAAATTTAGCTTTGATTGCAAAATGAGTTCATTTTTAAATTTATTTTTTTAGAAACGTGTACTAACAAATAAAAACACTTGCAGATACCAGAAACTGGCATAACATTGTAAATCAACTATACTTCAATTAAAAAAATTAAAAAAAAAAAACTTACAGATTTGCTTATTTGTGGCTTTTAATTTTCAACCTCTTGCAAGAAAATTCAGGCTTAATGATAGTCACTTCATAATGTCTTCAGAAAGAAGATAATCTATTTCAGTGGTTTGGGGAAAAAAGAAAGCCTGCTGTTGTAAAGTTGGTAGAAAGGACACTATAATGTACTTCCCTATGACTGTAAGTGAATCATTAGGACTTCAGTGTAAAATGTGCTACTTAAGCCACCTACATCAGAATTACTTGGGAGCCTGTTGATAGACTCAATCCTGGGCTTTCAGAATCAGATTTCTGAGAATAGAACCAGAAGATCTTTAATTATAAATACACATTCAAGTCTCATGACAGGGGCAATTCAATAAGTAAATAATAATAAAATAATTAATAAAATCAGATAAAACTCTTCACAAAGTGAAAAAAATCATTTAAGTGGTCATTTTTAAGTCTAAAAATCATTTTTAATCTAAAGGTCAATGAACTTATGTATAAAACCTAAAGCTTTGCCTTGTTTCCAAAAAAAAATAAGGAGGAGGGTGTAGCTCAGTGGTAGAGTGCCTGCTTAGCATGCGCAAGGTCCTGGGTTCAATCCTCAGTACCTCCATCAGATAATAAACAAACAAACAAGCAAATGAACAAACTAATTACCTCCTCCACCAAAAAATAAATAAATAAATAAAATTTTAATAAAAAGTCTTTAATCTCCACCAGGATATTAATTCTCACCTGTGCTGTTTAGTCAAAAGACACTACTTTAAAAATCCACTCATTTGTATAAAGAAAAGTAGGCTGGAATGTATGAAAGAGAAGTGATAGAGATTTAGCCCAAGAGTTCCTAAGTGTCTGACCTAAAAGAGAGAAAAAAGCTTTGTTCTCAGTGTTTTACTCTGTCGGAGGAATTACTGAACAAAGAACATGGTGGGATCGGGGCTGGGACCCCAGGTAGAATGGCAGAAGGAGAGTGGACCTAATCTGGACAGAGGCTGACTTACCACCCAGTGAGCACAGCTCACCAGGTGGGCTCTGTGCCTGTGCTACTGCTGAGCAGGTGGAACTGTCCCCTTCTGGTGTTTTCCTTCCTGTTCATGTACAGGCTGCTGTCTGGAGATTGTCTCAGACTGTGTGTGTGTGTGTCATCCAGACCCAAAGCTTCACTGGCTTTCACAAAAACAAATCTACACACTAGAAACAGTTTATGATTTTGTACTTGATTCAATATTGACAGAGTCTTAAGGAAAATGAAGTAGACAGTCTTTGGCTAAATCTATCTCCCTTCCTTTTCCTTCTTTCTCATTCACAGAACTTGACTTTATCTGCAATATGTCTTCTATGCTAAAAGAACTTTTGAGGATTTTTTTCCCAATGCAAATAGTTCTGTCTCTGAATGAAGACCTTTTCCCCCATGAGAATGAAAGTTCTTATTCAGACATGAATTTTTGTTTGCTTGTTTCTGTTACCCTCCTCTGTCAAATCCCCAGGCCCTTTGTCACATGCCTGGAACGTAGTACGCCCTTAACAAATGATTGCTGATTGATTAAATGAGTGAGATGCTTTGTCTGTGGCATATTCTCTTCCATGGGGTCAGAATCACATATCTCACTAACCCTGCCTTAGCTTTCCTTCCATAGGACAGGAAAGAATTCTCACTGGTCCAGGCCACCTTGTGAGATCATCTTCGCTGTAACCAACTGAGCAAGGAGAGATTCCTGTCTTCTCACCTGTCCAAATAATTGTGAGTCCATACCTATCCCCACAAATTAACACACAGACACATACACACAGACACATACACACCAGAACCCTGGTCTAAGTTGAAGGGGCATTCTGATTACTGGGGAAAGCACTGCTCCTTGGAGGAAAGTATCGGGGATGTGAGAGATGGAGTCATTTCTGCATCAACTCCAGGTCCATAAATGAGGCTAATGTTGCTGGTCCCAACCTGGCTGTTTGGTCTGGCTTCCCGTGGCCACCTCAGGGTTTCTCAGTCCCACTCCCTCTTTTAAGAAGAAATCACAGTTTCACTTTTCTGTGAGGCACTCTCACAGTAACTCAGGTGGATGTGGGTGAATGTCCCAGGTAGTACTTCCCCTCATCTTACTGACAGTTTTATTTCAATAAATGGATATTATGCCTCTTCTTTCATATTTTCTAACAGATACATATATAACATTGTCATATTTAGTCTGTCAGGTGTCTAGTTTTTGGGAACACGTGGTACCGCTACTCATTTCTAGAATTGGGGATTTTTCTTCAAGCTACAGCTTCTAGACCATAAAGATAGATGGGGAATTACTCTTCTGGCCACAGGAGTAGGGTGGACAAAATGCTGCAATACAAGGGCACGTGGTGTTCTAGCTGGTGCTCTAGATAAGTCAGCTTCAAAGAGTTGCAGCATCTCCAGTTCTTGTAAGCATCAAAAGCCACCAGAATTAAAAGAAAATGAGAAGGAAAATTAGTTAAGTGGAGAGAGAGGATGCGAGCCGCCACCACTGATGGATCATTTCTGAAGGTGATGCTCAGATGTAGAGAACTGTCTAATTTTTAAAACTAGATGAAGGCTTGTTTGCAAGTGTCTTCTATTACCATAAAATAACATCCTGCCGCGTAGCAGAGAGAATTTGATTTTTGCTCCCTGAAAAATAATCACTTGACATCCAGTATAAGTCTCTGCACTTTAAAAATTGTTCTACCACTTGTCCCCAGGATGATCATTTTACAACCCAATATAAATGTAATAATCTGAATAAGAATGTGTGGGGCTCTCACAGTTTTAGAAACAAGGATTTGTAAGGATGTTATTTCACTAATATTAGTGTAGTGACTCTTTTAGTACTGAAAATAACAAATCTTTAGTAGAAGAAAAATATTAGACCTCTCATTTTTGTTTACCAAGCAGCATTTCATAAGATTTCCTGCCCGTGCCATTACCCATAGAGAAAACATTTTTTTTTAATAATGGAAATGCTATATAGCAAACCTGCAATCACCAGATTGTCTACATATCTTACACCAGCGTGGATTCCCATCCAATAATTCACAGTCCTTCAGCTCCATTGGATCCCAGTAGAAACAGGCATTGTGTATGAGCCTTGCCCAAATAAACTCCTAAATTACAAATCGTCACCCCCAACCGTGATTCGTATCATGCCCTCTTCCTCACTCCTCACGTCAGAGGTGCTGCTGCTGCCGTTGTTGTGATAAATGCTGTGAAAACAAAGCAACAACTCACACGGGAACCGCAGTTATTAGAAAATATGTGAGTTTTAAAATAGCAGCCGGAAGTATTAAAAACCTGAAAGATTAATTTGAAGTGTTAAACTGGGAACAGGTTCAAATACAGGGTTAACTAACTTCCCATCTGTTTAAATCCAAATACTCCTACCCAACTGTATGGGTTTGGAGGGTCTTCTTCTCCCTTTAGCGATGCCTTAATCTGCATAGTTCGCTTTGATCTACTGACAAATCCTGAGAACGAGACATTCAGGCGGGTGACTTAGAAAACTTTAAAAAGTTTCTTCCTCAGCCATCCCCCTCCCAGATAAGCGCACCCAGTAGAAATATTAGAGCAATGAAAGAGGCTGAAATTTAGAGAATTTGGTTGCCAGGAGATAAGAAAGAATGCACACATTTAGTTGGGAGGGTGCCCCAATAAATTTCATTTATGAAAACCAGTGTCTAACCCACTGGTACTAGTTGTCAATTTGATGTACTTTTTAATAAAAATATTGCATTAAATTATGTCTTTGCTTCCTGAGTTTTTTGGTACCTTCTGAAATCTTATGAGGACCTTATTTGACTCATAAGAGTCCTCGTTCTGAATACCCAAGATGAGTTGTATATATTTTGAGTTGCTTTTGGTGGCCAGCCTTGGGCCTAGAGTGTGGATAAGATCCTTTTCCAACTCTTCCTCTGCTTTGTGCCACAGGATTCATTGACCCCAACAACCAAGTTGCCAGGCATTAGTTATGGAGCCAGTTAGGTCAACAGATGCATGCCTTGCGTTTTTGTTATTATTTTTAATAACATGGTTTCTATGGGGAATGTGTTTTCAGCTCCAAGCAGTTATTTTTAAGAATTTTTTTGGAGGATATGGAAGAGAGAGCTCGATGTTTACACACACACACACACACACACACATCCTTCCAGAGTCTTCCCTAAGGAACAAAAGATAGCTGCATTTCACTTTTCAGAGCTCCCCACAGTCATCTGAGAAACGCATGCTGTATTGGTGAAGTTTCCTCAGATACATGTAAGTCTCTTACGACAGTCCCTAAAGGTGCAAGTCACCATGTTTGGGGGAAAGAAGCAAGTTAATACCTGGTTCCACACAGAAAAATACAATCCCAAGACTGCACATGGTTCCACTGGGAAGAAACTGTTGACAGTTTCTGGGGACCCCAAAGTTGGACTATAGCAATCAGGAGCTGTTGACAGTGCCTCCCCCGTGCCTCTCTAATCACAGCCCCTCTGCCAGAGGAAAAGGCTGAGTCTAGTCCTTGTTTGTGGAATGACTGCCTTGAGGCTTTTGTTGTACCCTGTCCAGAGCATCCACATCACCAGCAATATGGCATTGTCCCTCCACACAGAATGTCCAAGAGATGGTTACGGGGATAAGATGAGAGATACAGCTGGAGGTGGTGCCAAGGACTTCACATGGAATGTGCGGGACTTGGGACCATCTCTTGCTGTTTCCAATGCTCAACTCAGATTAAGGAAAGTAGTGATTGATTCTGCTCAGAGTTGTCTGGTTGGACATGGCAGACCCAACAGTCAATTAAATTAAAGGGTCTCAGTGGTGTGTGAGAGGGTGTTTTCGTCATGGATAAGTTTCCAGGAACAATTGCTAACGACAAAGATCATTAATACCCTTCGTTCTCCTGCAGCTCAGGAGGTACTCTCTCCCCAGGTTAGAACTGTTCTTCTTCTCCCGCCCCAAATCCACACACCTCCCTGGCTTTACCTATTTTCAGTCAGCACTTACTGAAAACCAGCTCTTCCATTTGAAAGCGTGAGTGCAAGTGGAAAAATGAATTTTTATAACACATAAAGACATCACTTTATCCCTTTCTGTGTGGACCACTATTTGGGGATGAGTGGCGATCACTGTACATAATCAAATGTGCATTTTCCTCATTGTCTAACATCACAAGCTTTCATGAGGCTCTACAGAGCGGAGCCAAAGCTGTTTGCCGTTTTTTGGCCGAGCTGCCGCCAGGGGTGTGTACCATCCAGTCCAGTCCCGGGTTGCAGTTGGAGGAGAGAAAGCATCATCCTACTGAAGAATGATCAGGCAAAAATTCCAAGTTTTCAAAATAGGAAAATACATTTCATTCTGCTCATTATCTTGAAAGTCATAGGACATGGCCCCTCTCTGAGGACAGCTCCCTTCATGACCAAACTGTCCTGCTAAGATGAGCAGACCAGGAGCAAGTGAGGGAGGCGGTCATAAATTACTGCGATGCATTTTGAAGAGGCTCTTTTCAATAATAAATGACACCAAACGCCCGCATATATTAGGGTGTATGGAAAGTCTATTGAAAGCACTGATTATCAGACCCTCGTTGAGTGCCTTTTGTGAAAAAGGATGCTTCATTATTATATAAGATTGTCAGAAAGTGGAAAACATGACAGAGATTAGTTTCAAAAGCCATGATCCTGTGGCCACAGTCAGCTGATCCCACTGGACCAGCAGCACTGTAACTTGAAAAAGTGTCAACTTCGGGGTGGCCCCACTAAATAGTCGTGAGGGTGGTCAGAGTTCTGGTCCAGCCAGTCAGTATGTCTGGAGCGAGCAGGGCCGCAACCCACACCACCTTGTCATGAGACACATGGAACAAATTTTGGCAAGAGTCGCAACCCTGGCGCGAAGCTCTGACCTCCGCGTCAGACACGTCGACTTGTTTAGCTGGTGTCTCATCTGGACAGCATTTGTGTTGCTGTGTCTGGAACAGCTGTGAATACAGGTAGCAGTGCTGACAATCTGGGTGTGAAGTCTGCTGATCGGGAGTTTGACTCCATTTGGTATCTTTAGCTAAAAGACCCTCACTGTGGGCAGCTATGGGATGATCCTGAGAGTCTGACTTGTGGCCCTGATTTGTTCCCACCACCTGCATCCCCGCAAGTATGGTGTCCTCAACCTACCCATCTGTAGTTTTTCCAAGTGGGAGACTGAACTAGAACCAAGCTTCCTGGGCAAGAGCTCAAATGCAGTGAAAACATGACAAGGTTAGTCAAGGGTCGTAGTGGCCAGATAAGCAAAAACAGCGTTGGGTTCGGCCCATCAAACAGACAGCATGCCGTTTTCGGTTCTGCGCAGCTCATGCCGAGATTGAGCAGCTGTCACAGCCTATGGACACCATCAGGTTTCACCCCTGCCAGAGCACCTGTGAGCCAGGCCAGGCGTCGAGGGGAAGCTACGTGATCTGAGGTCCCGTTGAAGCAGCATCTGTGCTTCAGTCCAAGAGCGGGATGACATTTTCCCTGATGACTTAGTTGCCACTTGTCATAAAATCCTGAGGGGCCCCTGGGGCCAAGTCAGCTTCAAGTTCTTGAACATAACTTTCCATTTGATGAGCTAGGTTCGTGGGCTCTATCTTCTACCTTTGTTTCATTGACTCTGGGTTGATCCACCCTCAAATTAGAATATCTGGCTCAGCTCGTGTGTTCAGTTTATACAACAGTTTAATAATAAGCCAAGGCTGCTTTTGAAATTAAATGTGCCTGGTAACCAGGCCAGGAGGGTAATGAGTCCAAATCCTCAAGCAAGGGGCTGCTTCCTTGCCAGAGGGTCCGATTGTCAAAACTGTCAGCCACCGAGACCCATAGCTCTGGGGAGTATTACAGTGGTGGGACCCGGAAGCTCCCGGCACTTCTCTACCCCTGACCTTTTCCCATTAGGGAATCCTTTCCAGCACAAATGGGAAGAAGTAGAGGCACCTAACATACTGACTTAGACGTAGAAGCAACACCCACAGCACACAGAATCGGCCATGGAGGCTCCAGATGACCTTCCATGAGCAAGGGCACAGACTTTCTTTGGTTGGACAGATACGTTGGGGCCAATCAGGGCAACCTAATAGGGGACTGAGCTTTACAGGTTGGGCTCAGAGCACGACTGCTCCCCCAGACCCACAGAGGGCTTCTGCTATGATGCTTGTGACCCCCCCTCACATTCATACGTGAAAACCCTAATACCCGAGGTGATGGTACCAGGAGATGGGGCCTTTAGAAGGTGATCAGGTCAGGAGAGGCTCCCTTCATGAGTGGGATTAGTGTCCTTATTAAAGAGATTCCAGAGAGCTAGCTCACCCCTTCCACTGTCTGAGGACACAGCCAGAAGTCAGCAGTCTGCCACTTAGAAGGGGCTTTCGCAGGACCTGACCACGCTGGCACCCTGATCCCGGACTTCTGGCCTCCAGACTGTGATAAATAAATTTCAGTTCTTTATAAGCCGCCCAATCTTGTTATAACACACCCAAGTGGACTAAGAAAGTCTCTTTTTAAGTTTTTAATTGAGCCTAGAGATTCTCTTTCCTCAGCCCTGAGAATTCCACCCTCTAGAAGTGTGAGGCTAAATTCTTAACTTCACTTCAAGCAGATGAACAGAATGCGAATGTCTGAGGGAAGACCACTTTGGGCTTTGTTGCAGAACCCTCCTTTCCAGCCAGATCTGTCTCCCACACATCGTGAGACTATGGAAGAACCCACTCTACCTTTCTGGCCTAGCCCCCGGCCTTTTCCCTTGACTCAGAACTCAGAAAATGCCTCATGGAAAAGTCTCCCTGTGTCTGGTTGGGGGCAGGTTCTACTTCCTAAAGATGCCACAACAATCTCTCCCATGCCACATGTCCTTTATACAATGGGACTGTGACATTTTTTTCCATTGAGGGGTGGAATGTATGTCCCCTCCCCTGGAAACTGGGTGGGGTTCTATTTCAGTCAACGGAATATGATGGAAGCACCGCTGTACGACTTCCAAGGCCAGCTCTTAAAAAGTGGTCTGGCTTCTGCCTTTCTCCCTGGAATTTTCTCTTTCTAGTCCTCAGCTGTCACAGTCACAGTTCAGGTACCCTGAAGCCACCAAGCCCTGAGGAAGCGCAAGCTGTCTGATGGAGATGGCGTGGAGAAGCACTGGGACCACATGGAGAAGCACTGGGACCACATGGAGAGAGAGAGGAAGTGAGAGAGAGAGAAAGAGCGTGCGAGCCAGCCAGTTAGCACATGGCTCTTCTAACTGTCCGCCATTCCAGGTCCAAACACATCTGACTGCAACCACTTAGAGACTCTAGGCCAGAACTGCCCAACTGATACTTTCCAGAATTCCTGTCCCACAGAAACTATAAGAGAAAATAAAATGAAAGTTGTTAAGTCTAAACCTACATTTTAGAGTGATGTTTTTCAGGGACATGCATCACCAGACCATCCACTTTCCAGTCTGCGGGACTAGCACCATAAGACAGTCAGAATCTCTGCCGTTGCTTTGTTCCCCTAAAAGATCTGTTTATCGGGGCCAATAGAAACACAGCCTGTGCCAAGCTCTGGCAGTTTCCCAGAGGAAATAAAATGGCTGGCAATCATGAGATCATTTCAAAGAGATTTTCTTTCTTTGGAATTTTAGTGCATCTGGTCCTTGTGGCTTCCTTTCGTCTCTGACATCTTTAAAAATGCATTTTTTCTTCAATGTATTCATTTTTCAGGTTACTGAAGTAAGAGTCTTGGCCTGCAGATCTATCCTGCTCCCATCCTATTTAAAGGAAAATACCCACTTTGCTCCCTACACCCATTTCCAGCTTAGTTTTTCTATTTCATCCGTCACTATTTAGAACAAAACACACACACACACACACACACACACACACACACACACACAGTTTTGTTATTTGTTATAATACTTAGAATACTGATCAGTAAAAATCTAGGATTTTCTGACTCCACAATAACCTACAGACATTCCATTTCTTGTCTTAAATGATGGATGATGATGATGATGGTTATTATTATTATCATTATTATTATTTTGGTAAATTTCATCATTTTAGAGTGTTAGGGCACTGGGTAGCAAACGTAGTCATACCCAAAGCAAAACAGATGCCTCAGAAAAAGCTTCCCCACTTCTCCAGGGCCCAGACTGGATCCCACGCCCATACACTGACCCTCACCATAGCACTATCTGGATGTAATCATTGATACAAACCAGTTACACTTCACTCCTGGACTTGGGGCCAGGAGACTCACTAAGGATTTGGAGATTCTGTTAAAATTGGGGGGAAAAGTCCAGTTATTAGTCTTAATACCAAACAATATAAAATAACTTATGCAAATTCTGCCAAAAAAAAAATATTGGACAGCTATCAGGAGGTCCAGAGAACACAGCATCTGGCTAGCCAGCTACAGAAATGGAATAGGACGTAAATGAAAGAAACAGCGTAAATCCAAGATTCTGCTTAGGGCGACTTCGCCTACCAGGATGTTGCTGTCAAGGCACAGGACCCAGACATTCCAGAACAAGCACAACATTGCTTACCCATCATTTACTAGGTTCCTATTCATTCCAAAAAGATTCTGAAAAGAGGCATTTTGCCCTCATTTAGTGTTGTAACCTTGAAAGACAGGCCCCATATCCAAATTTTCCTGGACTTACCCAAAATATTCAGATACTGCATAGTAAAAGGACAAAAAACCGAAAACACACCCGTGGCCTGTCTTTTCCTTTGCTGTGCAATGTTAGTGGTACATCTTTACTTGCCAACATCGATAAAGCACAGTCCACGACAGTCCAGGGTTTCTCAAAAACGTCCACTGCATTCGATTTCAAATTTAGTTGTGCTCCAGACCTTAATGACCATGGCTAAATTACAGCTATTGCTGCTATAGCAAATGATCACAAATGGGATGGTTTAAGCCAGCTGAACTCCGTCGTTTTCCAGCTGTATATGTCAGAAGTGTGACATGGGTCTCACTGAGTCAAAATCAAGGTGTTGGCGAGGCTGCACTGCTTTCTGGAGGCTCTAGGGGAGAATCCTTCAAAGCCAGCAACCATTTGTCTTTTTCCCTGTGGGGTTACATTTTCCGTGGTGTCACATTTTCTGTGGTGTCAAAAAGTTTGTCTGTTTTTACTTGGTTGGGCCCACTTTAGCAATCCACGATAATCTCCCCACAACCTTAAGCACACCTTCAGTGTCCCTCTTGCCATGTAGGGTAACATATTCACAGGATCTGTGGCCACTGGGGAGAGGGTGGTATCCTGCCTTTTGTTCGCGTTTTGAGAGCACTTTAATTTCTGACAAGTGAATCTCAGGACGGTGGCAGACTCTGGGACGAGAGGGTGGATGGCTGCACCGGGACTGCAGCTCCGCCCTGCAGGTGGGAAGGCCTGGCCCTGCATGGACACATGTTATCACTGCCCAGCACTCTGATGCCTAGCGGGTGGTGTGGACCTTGAACCTTGGACCACTCGGGCCTTACCATGGAGTCGAAGGCAGGGTCAGGGTCACCTGGAGGTCATGGTCTCACTGCTGTTTGCTGGCCAGCAGACCACCCGCCGCCCTCCTCCGTGTGCTGGTCTTGGCCACCGGTGAGTAGTTTAGTCGCACTGAACCTGCAGGCAGGAAGGCCGGGCACGGTATACCGAAATGGGGACAGGGTGGGCCTAAGGGACTGAGGACCTTCTGGACAGGGGCGCCCCACCACTCTTGGCACTGGACTTCCTCCAGGCGCTGAGCTGCCGACTGGCCAAGTTTGGGCAGCACTGCAGGGATGACTCTGAGGGCTTTGATGCCAGCCCTGGGGGGAGCCAGGGCCTCCGGGTACAGCCAAGGCGCTCTGCCCTGCCCGGCCTCCTTGGGAGGCGGGCAGCTTCTCCGGGTCCACCACGCAGTTGCTGGGTGGGGTAGGCACCAAGGGGAGGAACTTGAGGAGGCAGGGCAGAGGGTCACGGCGAGGGACCCCAAAACTCTGCAAGTTCTCATCTGAGTCCGCGGTGCCAGGGGCCAGTGGGCAGGGGATCCGACTGGGAAAAGCTGGACAAGGACTCGCCCGCGGACGGGGCGGCATCTCCTCAGCCTCCGGAGCACCTGCCACCTTGGAACCTGGCCTCTGGGACTCAGCGCTGCAGTCCTTGGAGCTGCGGGGGGTTCGGGGGCCAGTGCCACAGCCTTGCAGTGCTCAGACTCGGGGGGCGACACGGAGCACAGGTCCCCATTGGGAGGGAGGCCGCGCAGCTGGAGCTCAGCCCCTCCTCGCTTACGGAGAGGGGCCCAGTCTCGTCGTCCCCGGGGAGCGCGCAGACCCCCGCCCGGCGGGCCGCTAAGGCAGCGGTCTCTGGCCCGGCCGCCCCGGCCGGCCCCGGCTCAGCAGCAGCACCCGAGGGTGCAGGCTGGCGAGAGCGCTTGGGCCGGGGCTGCAGGCGGCCAACCGCCGCTCAGCGTTTCCTCCTCCGAGCTGGTGCCCTGCCTCCCGCCGGGTTGGCCCATGCTCCCGGCTGCTTTCCATTTGGAGGCCGCCACCATCCGAGGGCCTGGGGGACTACAGAGCCCCTTGGGGATGTGGGCTGGGTCTTGCCACCCGGGAAGCTGGCAGGGCCACAGGGTCATGTGTGGGTGCGCGGAGGGGGGCGCCCTATGGGGCCCACGGCTGCCTGGGCACGCACCTTTCTGCAGCCGACCACAGCGGAGGCCGCCCGGGGCACCTCCGGGGCCTGGGTCCCAGAGCGGCCCGGCTTTACCTCCCGAGAGGACCGGGCTTCTTCATCAGCCCCTCGAGGGGCCTTGACACGTGGCAGCCCGTTCCGAGCCACCTGGGGGCGCTCCTGGACAGACTTCTCTCCTGGGCTGTCCAGGGAGACCGAGCTTTTTTTGGCTCTCAACTCCTCAGGGGTACTGCCGAAATCCCCAGAGGTTTTGGCGGGGTGGGGGGGGGGGGGTCAGCGGGCTCCGGCAACAATCACTAGTGCTGCAGGTGGACCAGGTGGTCCAGGAGACGGGAGGGGGGAAGCCTGGGAGCAGTGCACCATCTTCTTGGGGGCTGCTGACCCGGGGGGCCAGGGGTCCGCCAGCCCAGAGCGGGCGCAGCGCTCACCTGTCCACCGGCCCGCGTGTCCGCTGGAAGAGCACCGAGGGCTAGGCTGGCAGTGGCCAGTGATGCTCAGCCAAGCCAGGCGGCTCAGGACTCAGCTCTGCCTGGTTCCGGCTACACACTCTCCACGAGTAACACAACACCCAGGTTTGATGAGAGGAACTGGCGAGACTCGCCTTCCTTGGAGGCCTCGCCGGCCGCACGAAACACGCGACTGAGGCTGGGGGCGCCCGGAAGGGGGTGGGTCACAAGCACCAGGACCACTCAATCCAGCTGAGCACCTGCTTCCAGCAGCTCGCCTTGGGGGTAGAGCCTCTGACTGCGAAGTCTGCATCACCTAGGGAGCCGGAGAAGACGTAGCCCCAGGGCTTGGGAGCCAGAGGAAACCCATGGAGGCTGGGGCTGGCTACAGCAGATGAGAGGGGGCGGCGGCCCAGCTGTCAGCCAGGTGCTCTGAGAACTGGAGAGGCCCTCGGAGGCCTGCAAGCACCCGAGGTGTGAGCACCACAGGTCATCTTTGTACTTGGGTGGCTGGTTAGTAGCTGTTTACATCAGGGGAGGCATGGAAGGGGAGGGGAGGGGACACCTTTCCTTTTTCTCTTGGAAGAGGCTTTAGCACAGGCTCTCTCATTGTCACTTCCGCCCCACCTCATGGCCTCCGCACCCCGCTTCTCCCCTCACCTGTCTTCATGAGGGCATCTCCAGATTACTCGGTGGCGCTTTTTGGAATCACTGCTGGGGTCCCCGGCTCAGAAGCTGATCCTGCTGTTACGAAAATCATGGATCTGGCCAACAAGCAGGTGGGACAGTTGCACTGACTAATAGTTAGACCAGTTCAGTTGGAACTGACACAGAATTAACTGTAAAAAAAAGAAACTAAGATGGATGCTAGAAGCCAGTCCTCTGTACGAGCTGGACCACGCCCTCTGATAGTTTAACCAGTGGGCAATAAACAGAACATCGGGGTAGGAACCTTCTCTCTGTACTGACGTGCAGCTTCATGTCAGGCAATTCCTGCATCCTGAGGCTTCCAAGAAGAATGTACTATTGCCTGAATGCTTCTATTCCTTTTTTGACTTCTGAAAAGAATTCGAGAAGCGTTGCCTGACTTCACCTGATACTGATAAACTGGATGTTGTGGAAATAACAGAGTGTTTAAATTTTGAGCAGACAGGTTCAGCCTCCTGGTATGGAGACTCTCATGTTGAAGATATGGGGAATATAATTTTAGCAATGATTTCAGAGCCTTATAGTCACAGATTTTCAGATCCATTGAGAGTAAATCACAAATTTGAAAGTGGCACTTGCAGCAAGATTATTGATAAAAGCATTGTAGTCAGGGCTTGGGTCTTATCTTGGGAGTCTCATTTCTAGAGATTTCAAGATTCTTCAAAGGATTGCTTATTACCAGTGGAGGTGTAGCACTTGGTCTGAAAGCTTGGACTCAGAGGAACAGAGCAGCTCTGGTTAGGTTTGCGAGTGAGGAGGGCAGAAATCTAGCATTACACGTGCACAAACATCACATGGAGTCCCAGTATGCAGGGTTTACAAAGCAAACAGATGAAGATGTTCTTAAAATTGCTAGTGGTCCATCCAAAGAGGGAGCATGATTTCTCTGCAAGGAAAATCAAGTCATTGCCCGCATGCAGGAGCTCCCTGTCACAGCTGCAGCTGAGAGAGTGGCCTTCTTTGGATGGCATTTCCCTCTTCCTTCAAGGCGGGGAAGGAACGCATCCTCTTTGTTACCCACCCAGGTGGCAAGCCAGCAGGGGATGTTTTGTCCTCTTTGCTTGTGAGAAATATGCATGGAAGGCATTGAGGAAAGATGGGTGAAAGATACATTGAGGTCCTCAGGAGCACAGTGGCTGATGGTTAGAGGTGGAGTTGGCTGCCACCCTCCTGGCACGTGAGTGTGTTCGCCAACCCAGAAGTCCTCTGAACCCCATACGATTGGAGTTTTTGTAGAGGTTTCATCGCAGAGGCATGACTGATTATTAAGTCCATTTACATCTCCTCTCATCTCTCTGATGAATAAGGGTTGGGGCTGAAAGTGCCAAGCTTCTAATTATGGCTTGATCTCTCTGGTGACCAGCCCCCATTCGGGAGCCCATAAAGAGTCACCTCATTAGAACAAAAGACGCTCCAGGAAATTCCAAGGGATTTAGGAGTTTGGTGTCAGATGCTCCTGTTACTTGGAAAATTTCTTGGGAGCTCTGTGTCAGCAACTGGGCTCAAAAACTAAACTGAGATTAAAGATGAAAGATTCTCCTGTATCACCCTGATTTCCAAAGGGTTTAGGTGCTCTGCGTCAGGAGAGATAGATGTTTTTTATTATTTTACGCCAGCATAATGAGTCTTTTGTCCTGTTACACCCCACCTTCACTTTCTCCCCACCATGTGATTTATCTGGTTGAGCCAAAATCCTAGGCTGCTGATACTTTTGTAGACAAAGCCGCAGCTCTGATGCCAAGAGGCTTTCTTTATTAGTTTCCAACTGCTGCTTAATAAATTACCGCCAACTGGGTGGCTTAAAGAACATACATTTATTAGTTCACAGTTCTACAGGGTCAGGAGCCAGGCGAGCTTGACTGTGTTCACTGTGTAGGGTCTCATGAGGTCAAAGTCAAAGTGTTGGCCAGGCAGGGGTCCCATCTGGAGGCTGTGGAGAAGAATCCACTCCCAGGCTCATTCAGGTTGTTGGGCAGAATTCAGTCTGTGTGGTGGCAGGACTGAGGTCCCGTCTTCTTGCTGTGGGTGGGGGTCACTCTCAGTTCCCAGAGACCACTCCTGTTCTTTCCTGTGGCCTCTTCCATCTTCAAGCTGGAAATGGCATGTGGACATCCGTGAATGCCCACTTTTGGACCTCAGCATTGCAGCACATCATCCAGTCATGAGACGATGCTTTCCTGTAGTTCCTTTTCTCAAATTGCCAAAGCCACTGGGTCTCTGCACCACCTGCCAGCTCTTTGGGCTGCCTCTGGAGCCCCTGGCTTAGGTCCCCTGGGTGAGAGAGGAATTTATGAGTGGAAGGCACCTCTGGCCCCCCCAGATGAAGATGGCCACTTTTTTTTTATATAAAGCCATCACATTCAGTATTTACAAGATCAATTCCATACTTGGTTCTAAAGTTACTGGCCACACAAGGAACTGTCAACTTGTAATAAGAAACATAAGAAACACTTACGCTCTTAAAAAATAGAATAATAAATAAAATTTTAAACCCTTATAAAATGAACTGCTTGTTGCAGGCAGCTTCCCCTCTTCTGGGGAAAAGCATAGAAGTCAGTTTTGTCAGGGCTCAGGGCGGCCCACCTGGTTCCCCCGTCTCCCCGCCCCCGGTGGTTCCTCCCCACCGCCAGCTACAGCCCTTTCATTTTAAACCCGGCCTGAGGTCATCATTCTCACCTTGGCCAGGAAGAGCCAGAAGGCAGGCCTGGTGAGCTCCGGACTGAGACCGCTCATGGAGAACCTCTTCCCAGCCTCTTTGGGAGAGGTGAGTACTGACTCCCTGGGAAGGTTCCCAGCTGCAAAGTTTGCTTCTCTGGCTGCTGGGAGCGAAGGGGGAACTTGGGGATCGCTACCTTACTGGGCTGTGCTTCTTGCATTCCAGCCCCAACTCTCACTCTGCTAGGAGAGGACTTGCAGCTGCAGAGTTTTTGATTCCTAACTAACCACCTCCCCCAACACACACACACACACACACACACACACACACACACACACACACACACACACACAGCCTGGCACAGAAGCTAGCTGCCCTCCCCAAAGAGAACAAGTCAGCTCAGGAGATGTGGAAGATGCCATCTGTGCTGTTTGTTTTGGGAAGCATATCACTCTGGGTCCTGGCAGAGGGAGCCAGCACGGTCTGGCTGGATGACAACATTATGATCACAGGTATGGGAGTTGGCACGGTGCCTCCAGGTGCCCGCGAAAAGCCCTGTGATTCTGCTGGCTCAACAGCTTTGGTGCCAATAAGGGTAGAGTTCACACAGAGGATCTGCAGACTCCACAGAGCACAGCCCATGCCCAAGGGAAAGCCAGAGCACCAGGGCCCCGAGGGGGGCCAGAGTGGGCGGGCAGATGCAGACAGTAGTGAGAAGGATGGCTTGGTGAGTGACCCACTCCATCCATGGTCCTCCTGCTGCTTGTCAACAGTGATCGAAGGAAAAATCATTCCCAAGACTTGCTCCTCTAAACATTTGTCTCTTAAAACATTTTTTAAATATAAATGTGGTAAAAGGTGATTTAAAAGACAAAATGTATAGAAAATGGAGTAAAACTATGCAAACTGATTTATAACATAAAGATAAAAGATTTAAGATATACAACCTATTCCCTTGAGATCAGAAACTGTAATTGTGTCTTTATTGTAGCCATTCTCTGTTATTGTTAAAATACAAAGGAATCTGGAAATATTTATACCAACGGAGTCCTTGGGTCTGGTGCTGTGTCAGTAAGTGACATAAGGCTTCTGCGGTTTCTGATCTGTTGAAATGTACACATTCCGATCTGGCTGCACCTATTTTTAAAGCCCGATTTGGTGGGAATAAACAAGTAGAAAATCTAAAGTTAGTTAAAATGTAATGAGCAATGCCTTTCACTCATCCAGAAAATCACTCCAAAGTCGTCTCTTTTAGATCATAAGCAGGAAGTCTATACTTTTGAGAAGGCATTTTGTTTATTTTCTCACAACACGGCCACCCAGGGATGACGTGATGACACAAAGGTTTGCTCCTACCTGTTCCAACTGTTACCCTCAGATAAGGGGGAGCCAGAGCCAGACAGGAATGGTCTCTTTCCTATGACACAAGTCCTTCTGATTGGCTACTTTACTGTGGAATATGGAGATCTCAGCCCTGTGTACCCGGGAAGCTACTGGATGCCTGACAATGCAGGGAACCCAAGTATCCCAGAAACCAAGATTACGGTGGTCTCCAAACAGAAAAAATCTCTCTGTGCCCCTCAGACATGGGAGATAGAAGCTGCCAGTTTTCTGCATTAGAGATAAACGATGGAAGCAAAAATAATTTTGCAAAATACTAATTCTAAAGAAGCAGGTGGATTTAAAGACTTGATTTTAAAAGAAAAAGAGTTTCTCAATTTCCACAGTATACCGGATAGTTTTGTGGGGTCATAATTGAAAAGATCAAAACAGAAGAGCTCAAGCTGCCGGTCTGTATCGTCATCATCTGATTTAGTATGTTTCTTCCCGTCTATCTTTGCATTATTTTTCCTAAACAAGAATATTTTATACCCAGCAGATGCTCAGTTGTGATTGTGGTTGCACAATTTTTGATATCCTCTAAACTGGTACAAGATCATAGAACAGGGAAGATAAACCATCAGTTGGAAAGCACAGCCCATTCCACCCAGTTTTTGCAGGAAAGCGTGGATGCTATTTTAAACCGTGTGCCCTAGTTTTGCCCAAATCCAGCTGATCCACCTGCCCAGATTCCATATTTGAACATCAGCTGATTGAGAGAAGGGGGTTAAGTAGGGCTTTGTGGGCTTAAATATCCTTCCATTTCATCACCCAGATTCTGGGACGGGAGCTAGGAATGATGTCCATTTCTTCTTCCTCACCCTTTCTTCTCTCCCTAACTGTGAAAAACAAATCTACCCCAAGTCATACCCTGGCGTAGTCCTCCTGGGACATGACCGTGGCTTTCTTGGTCACATCTGTGTTGGAGCTCAGCATGCTGTTAGACGTGTTGTAAAGTAAAACAGATGATTGCTCATATAAACAAGGTCATATTGTAGGTCCCTTGCTAGGGCCAAAAAAAAAAAAAAAAAAAAAAAACTCGCTAACCACAAATAATTCCTAGTGATTTTTAAATCAGATTGAGTGCCATGAATATTGTGAGTAGCTTAGTCCTTACTTGGGAAAACTGCTAAGTACAGGTGCTTATTTTGTTTTTCTAAGTTTTTCTTTAGTCTAGGAATTATGAATATTTTGTATCTATGCTAAAAATCATTATACCCAGAAGAGTGTTACTTAGCCAGCTTTCTCACTGTCAGAGAATGCAATTGCAAATAAGCAAAGAAGGAATGCTGGAAGGAATTCTTCTTGTTGAATCAAAGCATAGGTAGATAAATACACAGATCAATGGATAGTTAGAAATATACACACAGAGATGAAATATAGATGAATATGTACACGTGGATTAGCTTAGATATACATATTGGTATACATATATATATATATATATATATATTTCTTCGCTGTCTTCTGAGAGGACCTAGAAGAAGGGACATTCAAGTGGCAAGGAGGATGCCTCCTGCCCAGTCTTGGTTTCTGACTACCATCATTCAGTAAAAGTTGCCAGGATTTTTTGGAGAATGCTTTGATTCCAGTCCCGGGGCAGAAAGAATACAAGATGAATGTGACAAAGTAAACCTTCCTTGGATTTCTTGGTGTTACTGTTTAAACCTTAGTTAGCTTCCTGAGCCACGGGCAAAGTCATATGATAAAGATAAAGAATGTTTTGCATACAATGGTGCATAAATGAGCTTTGTTACCCTCATCCTCTCCCCGCTAATGATGGAGCTGATTGATCCCATCCAATAACCCTCCTCTTACCTCCCAGAGATCCAGATGCTTTCCTTCAGGGACAGGCATCTGGATTAAAGCATTGCCTCCCTAGCATTTGCATTTCAAAAGGGATGGAATCCTGGGCAGTGGTGAGAAAAGGGTTTATCTTCCTCTTGAAGAGAGAAATTTACTTGCAGAAGTGTTGACCTAGGGATCCGTCCACCCTATCTCTAAGGCAACAGAAGAGGTGGGAGCCAGTCAGGGTAGTAAATGGTCTCTTTTTCCTTTTTAAGTGAACAGAATTTTTCATCTTTTGCCTACAGAGTAAGACTGCCCCTTGCATAGGGTGTTTTTATATCTGGCTCTTCTTGGGTCACTTTTAAAGGGACTGATGCTACAATGTCATTATGGTTAGTAGCTATAAGTAGAATAATGTTATTTTTTTTCTGCTACTGGTGTTGTTGATATCAAGAAAAACATGTGTATCTCAACAACTATATTTGTGTGTATGTGTGTGTGTGTGTGTGTGTGTGTGTGTGTATAAATCAGCCCCTTAAAATATGAGCCTGGATCATCTGTAGTACCAAAAAGTGAGGAACTTCTTTAAAAAAGGATGCAAGCATGTCTACAGGACACAGGAACCAAACTCAAGGAGCTTCCAAAGGTCACAGCTGTAACTGTTTAAGTAGTAGTAATAGTTGTAGTAGTAACAGTGTTGTTACTGGATTGTAACCTTATCCAAGTAATCAAGCTTACAATCACCAGTAATAAGACTCATTGATATCTTACACTCACTAAAATTCACATCACCTCTATGGTTTTCTTGCCCAAAATGCAAAAACTTCAATCTAATTTTGAGGAAACAGCAGAGAAACACAAATTGAGGCACCTTACAAAATATCTGACTGAAGTTTTTCCATAGTATTAAGGTCTTAAAAGCTAAAGACTGACTGAGTGTCAAAAATTATGGGAGATCAAGAGACATAGCAACTTGATACAATGTTGGATCCTTAGATCCAGAAGTAGAAAAAGGCCATTAGTGGAAAAACTGGTGAAACTGGAATAAAGTCTTTCATTTGGTTAACATTAGTGTACGAATGTTGGTTGCACTATGGTTATGTAAGATGTTAACATTAGGAGAATCTGGATAAAGGTACATGGGAACTCTCTGTACTATTTTTGCAGATCTGTGATTCTAAAATTATTTTGAAATGAAAAATTAAAAAATAAACTTTGGCTAGGAAACACATTATGAGGTAATAAACTAAAGCTAATTAAACCTGGTACTCAGTATAACCAGTCCTTTACACTATAATTGGTATTTATTAACATTTTCTATAACTCAAAAATTTGAAATGGCCATTTGGTATTCATGACCATCAACTATTTAAAATATAAGCAAGGGAAGAGCTGGACTGAATACACAAAAACACTAGCGGTACTTATGTGTTCAACCGTAACGGCACAACTGCTTAGTGAGATTCTGATGTGCGCCCGGCAGGAGCTGCTAGAGAAAATGAGTGAACAGGTTAGAAACGATCTTTGCTTTCGAGGAATCTTACATTCTATTTTGGGAGAAATTAAAATAATCATATAACGTAACACAGTATATAGTAACTAAAATAAATGCTCAAAAAAAAAAAAATGGGCAGACCTCCTATAGAAAGGACGGTCGGGAAATGGCTCTGGGAGCAGGTGCCATAGATGCTGAGAAAAAGCTGAATAGGAAAGAGAGAAAATTCCAGGAAAAGAAAAACAAAAATACGTGTCACAGCTTTCCAACAGAACAGCTAAGGGATTTGAACGTGGTGTGTGAAGGGCATGGAGACAGGGAATGGTCAGACATGCAGGACCTCAAAGGCAGTGAACGTGTGCTTGCTGTTTATTTCCTGATCCACATGGGAAGTCACTGATCGGCTATAAGCAGGGAGATGCAATTTTAATGGGAGGGGAAGAGGATGCCAACTTCCAGGAGGGGTTTCTTGTCAACGTTCAGGTAAGAGATAAAGATTCCCTGGGCTTGCATTGGAGGTGGGAAAAAAAGAGGCAGTGTGACCTAAGCTCTGGAGAGAGAATAAACAGGAGTACGGTGACCTGGATGTGGAAGGTGAGGAAAGGGCAAAAAAAGAGACTGACAGTGAGATTCTTGTATTGAGTGATATTGTGAGAAGAAGAAGAAAAACAAAAAAGAGATTTGCTGGTTTCCTCTTTGGAAAGAGCGTGCTCACCCTCCAAGAATTGTTTTGTGGTTAACCAGGTGGAAAATTTGGCACCAAGAGTAAGCAGGACTCAGCAGAAGACAGGAGAAGGTAGACCTTATTATTTAATTTATATAGTAAATTATTCATTAAAAATAAATTAGTTAATTTTTAAGAAGGCTATTGGAAAGGTGTGCTAGTGTGACAGGGTATCAGTGTTTGCCCAGTAGAACATATAAGATGTAGCGTTTTTTGAAATGTGAACGTTCCTCCTTTAATTGCTGAAACGAAGCACTGTCTCTCTATGCCAATACCAATATCTCCTTAAGTAACTGTGCTAATGTGGTGATATTTCTGACATAGATAACAGGTAGGGAAGAAAAAAAGATTACTTCTGGGTAGCTAAGATATGTATTTTTCCCTATCCTATTTTATTTCCCCATCATATTTTAAAATATGTCACAAAGTGAGCACCTATTACAACTTAAAATAAAGTAATAGTAATTGTAATTATAATACATAACTAAAGAGACTGTTTCAAAATATGCCAACCTGGTGGAAAAGAAAAACAAAAAACTCTAACCCGATAGCTGTTATAAATGACGTTGACTGATTTCCGAATTAAATATTGACCTTTCTTCTTTGCAAGGGAATTAACATAATAAACACGAAGCACATGCATATTAGTGCTCACAAGGATTGCAGATGGAACTTTTATTTTGAGTTGTCATTTTCTGAAGTAAGTCATTCAAAGAAAATCATGCTTGCTAAAGGGTATTATTCTATACTATTAATGTATATGCAAGTCTTAGAAGTTTCCTAAATTTTACTTATTAAATAATGGTAATTCTCTGAGTGCAGTTAGTGTAAAAAGAAATTGACTAATATTATTTTTCCTTTAACTCTAAGTGTACTTAGTAATAGTAATAGGTAATTCACTTCAGTGCTTGACCTGGATCTGGCTTAAGCTTTCATGCTTAAAAACCTGCTGAGAAGAATTGTATTCTTCTATTTCAAGGTCTTAAAGTGCTTTGAATTAGATGTCAAAACCACATGATTTACTTTTTCAGTCACTTCTCTCCAAAGCGTGAAAAACTGATATATCCACTGTACATATACATATGTTTTGCATTTCAGTGGCAAAGAAATTACTTCATTTTATTGAAATCTATGGGAATTTTTCTTTTATATGGGCTTAGTTTACTTCAATAAATATGAATTTTGTTTTTTTATAGTATGTTTGGTAATAAGTTAAAAAAAAAAAACCCTACTCAAATTAGCTTACAGAAAAAGTGAACTTAACAGTGAATTAAACACATATGCCTTATGGGCACACGTCTCTGTAAAGACTTATTTCTGCTTACAATACTCTTAATATCTGCTGCCCGTAATTCTGGTTTTAACATGATCCTGGCTTCTCAAAATCCCTGTCCTGTTTCTAATTTTCTCTAACTCTCGACCTCCAGTGTCCCACACCTTTTACCTTTCACAGACTCAGAGGCTTATTTTCAATTAAGAGTAAAGAGAATTTAGTTGGTAGCTGACTGAGGCTATTTCTATTAGCTAAGTCTCAACATTTAAGCTTAGGGGTAAATGTTCTTTTATTCCCAAGAAAGAAAGCACCAGTTAGACCTTATCCATTTCCTTCAGTTTGGGGAGTATTAATGAGCTTCAGATGTGTACCCTTGACTAAAGGAATGCAAGTAACGTCTAATGGTAATTTTATTAAATCAAATTCTATCAGTATTTAGTAAAATTAGTATTGAGTTACCAAGTTTCGCACCAGTTGATGAGTCTTGCTGAGCAGAGTCGGTTTAGTGTTGATAACGATTGTAAGACATCACCTGGGTTCAGCAGTCAGGGTGCCAAATCTTTGGTGCATTAAGAACCATCTTGTGAGCTCATAAAAATTTTAGTTTGCTGATACCCACTCTGGAAATTATTAGTCGGTAGGTTTGGGATTGGGCACCTTAATCAACATTCCTGTTGAGTCTGATGATGAATGAATGAGATCCATACACTTTGGAAGCAAGATTCTTTTTAAACAAACCTTCTGTTCTCCCTAGAGCTCTGAAAATCTCCTTTCAACTAGGTAGTTCATGGAAATGATATGATATCAGAGCTTGTGAAAATGTGAGGGCTTAGCCCCAATCTCCAATCTTTCACATGCATTCTTGCCAAAAACTAATAAATAAATAGCAATATGTCATATAGATAATCTCTCAGGATGTTTACCCAGCCCCTTGCATAGAGTATCTTTGATGTCCTAGAGTATTTTGATGACTTAATGTGTCAAGGCAATTTATAAATTCCACCAAGTAGACATGGTTTGGTCTTTTGGGATGAGCCCAAGCAATTCTAATGACCTTCTCCACAAGTAGCCCTCTGTTCTCTTTTCCAAGTGCCCTCCTTCCTTTCCCACGTCCCATGTGTGTGGTTTGAGCCCTCCCTTTTCTATCTGAGTGGTCCACTAGTTTGTTAATGACACTTATAGTGATCTTTGCCCGGGTTTAAACATAGTTTTCCATGTGCTTTGAGGCATAAGTAGTGCAGTTTGATCTCCTTTCATCATTCAGCCACTTCATAGCCATGAATATGGAAGTGCAGAAGAACCCTAGAGAGACTGCAGTAGAGTGGTTAGACACACGAGAAGTGGCCTCAGGCAGAAATAGGCTTGGAGACTGGCTCTGTTACTTAATGCCTGAAATTACACCCGTTTGTTACATATTCACAGATAGTAAAGAATTTTTGAAAAAATGTGTTTTAATTCATTTTCTCTTTACAGGGCTGAATAAATTAATAGAAAATGTGTTTAATATGGCTCTTGAATGAAAAAAATCAATTTCGATGTATTAAGTAATTTTCACTGAAGGGAAAATAAAACGAAAACACACATTAGAAGTAGGGTTGCGACTGTTTGGTAAATTACTAGCTGTACAGGGAATCAGATTCTCTAACCAGATTCTTATCAGCCCAAATTGAACTACTCTCAATTAGCACTACAGACACGACCTTGTCTGAAGCCAGTATTCTCGCTGCCAAACGTCCTGTTTGCTCAGATCACATCAACAAACTGGCAGACCTGCCCAGTCACTGCCATCGGCTCCCTGCAGGCCTCATGGCATTCAGAGCCCGGGCTCCGGGCCAAGTGACCCAATCTCCCTCACCCCGCACCCCACCCCCCCAACTCATGTTTTCCTTAACATCTTTTCTGAATTATCTAATTACTGTCCTTCATCCTCATGACAGAAACTGCCACCATCCTAGTCTTTATTGATTTCTCACCTTCTTCCTCACCAACAGACAGCTGATTTTGTTGGGAGTGGAATATGCCCGGCAAAGGAAACTGCACTTTCTCGTCTCCTACACAAATAGGGCTGGCCTGTAACTAAATCCTGGCCAACCAGCTTTGCAATCCTGGTCATGCACACTGGGAGCTCGAAAGATAAAAGGATTTAAGTCAACTGGCATTTGTCAGTTTGCCTTTCCTCTTCCTTATGGCCTGAAAAGCAAATGGGATGGAGAGAATACTGGTTGTCGTCTTGTAAGCATGAGGTTACTTTGAAGATGGAAACCTAAGGATGCAGGGCACATATATGGAAGCAGACAGGAAATCAATAACGTCGTTGGGCTGCCCTGAAGAGCCCGACTGCATTTCATCATTTGAGAGACATATGAGTCCCTACCTTAGCTGAAGAATTGTTTTCAGGTTTTTGTTACTCCAAGTCTAATGCACTGATGCATCACACTGAAAGAGGTGAATCAGATAAAAACGGTTCTAATAATGATTTTGTAAAACCCTGTGATTTTCCAATGGAACCTTTTCTGAAATTTAAACTTCATTATTTATTTCAACTACTGAGGGCTCGTTAGGAAAGAAGTGATTGCCAGTTATTTAAGTTGCCAAAAGCTTAGAGGGAATTAAATCCTAAGCTAAATATTTTTTATTTGCTTGTCAAAAGTAAAATAAAGAGCTATAAAGATTTCAAAGAACATGGGAAATAAGCATGTATGGTAAAATAATTTCTATAAAATTTCCAATCCATGAGATATTTGCATTGCTTAAAATTTGCTAGAAAAAAATCTTATCAGTTTTGAAATATTACTGGGACTTTAGGTGGGACAATAGGAGTTGCCTATGCATTGCAAACAAAAGTGTAACATATCTAGATTCCACCCACTAAAACAGGATTCTACCTCATTCATTCATTGTGAGGATCAAATCATTCATCCTCAGGAGATACTGACTGTCTGGCTCTCTCACTCTCACCTCTTCCCCCAACACTTTACCTGTTGAACCCAGCTGGAATCAGGTGGACTCAATTCTGCCTTGAGAACATATTTCAATTTATTTTATTTCATTCTCTATTTATTTCGCCTGTTCCACTTGTAAATCTCTATTTATCTCTATTGACTTAAAACACTGAAGTGAGGTAAACTTTATTTTTCCCTAATACTGAAATTCTGTGCATCCCTCTGCTCTTGATTTTCATGAAATGTGCTGGAAGATGGAAATCAGCATACATGTTAAGAAGCACAGATTAATGCAGTAGTTAGGGATCTATAATGGAAACAACAGGGAACTTTAGTCTAGGTCTACTACTAACTCGATGTAAACCTCTTAGAGTCTTTATTCATCACTGAAGTACGGTTAACAACATCTTCAGTTTCTATCACCTGGTATTGTTATAAAACTCATATGGAATAATGTGTGTATGGAAGCATTTGACATGAAGACCAGGATAGTGATACTTATCTGAAGGGTGAAAAATTTGAAAGGTCTGTGCATTTATCTAGTCATGAAAGTATTTCTTGAGGCTCAAAGAATAAGATTATTAGATCCATCAGTTTCAAGTTAGATACATTAAACAGTGATAGGAAAAATTACAAATATGCTATTGTCCCTTATTTATTTTTATTTATATCTAAATTTATGTTTAGAATGACTGTGTAACCATTCCCCATGACACTCAGCTTCTCTGCACAGATACTACTGAAATGTGCTTGGTACAATACCTATTTTGTAAAAGTAAGTGTATATTTAACACTATGTAGCATATCCTTTGTGCCAAATCTTGTTTACTAGTATTAATTTAATGCACTTAACAAACTTATTGGAAAGACACTATTACTACCCCATTTTAAAAATGATTAAACTAAGGCACAGAGTCTAAAGAACTTATGAAAGATCAAATGGCACAGAACAGACATTAATTAAAAAAAAAAAAAAACAGCCATATGGCACACACACACACAAAATATCAGCCCTGGTATGTCACATTACAAATTAGTAATTAACGGATTTTGCACATCTTTTTTGCTCTCTAGGTCATTCTTCTTTAGGAAATCCAAGTGACTTACTGCCTCACTTCCTTTAAATCTGCTCAAATACCATTTTCAGAGTGACCACCTTATTAAAAATTGAACACACACTCCCCGGTACCTTTGTCCTGCTTAATTTTCTCTGTAGAACTTACTTGCAAATAAGATTTTATTGACACACAGCCATGCCCATTTATGTCTGTGCGTCTGTGGTTGCTTTGCCCCTACAGTGACAAGTTTGTGGAGTTAAAAGGGGGGTCATGTGGCCAACAAAGGTTAGCGTGTTTACCACTTGGCCCTTCGCAGAAAAAAAATTGCCAGTCTGTGCCCTAAATAATGCACTTACTCTTTATCTTTGTTGTCTGTCTCACCTCATTAGATTATAAATTCCATGGAAGCCGAGATTTTTCTCTAGTTTTCTTTCCCCTCTTTATTATTTCTGTAGCCCCAAGTCCTATAAGAGCACATGGAACATAGTAGGCACCTAATAAATATTGATATATGAAGCATGAGCAAACAACAAAAAAAGAATGAAATGTTGATCACTTTCTCCATATATTTGCTCTCTTCACTAGTTAATCCTTTCATGTTTTTTAAAAGACAGCTTTGCATTTCATAAAAAAGACAGTCATATATAAACTTAAAAGATGGACATGAAACAGTGTATAAAATTATCTTCAGCAAGCATTATATATTGTGGCAAATTGACTTCAGTAAAAATAAATATAGTAAATTACCAAATGATTTATAGCATAGCTTTTTAAATATAGTAAATATGATCTGTATTCAAATATTTATATTGACTAGGTATAACCCACCGGCAGAGAGAAACATACAAGAACTGTCATTTCTTTGAAAGTAGAAGTGACAATAGATATTGCCGTTTTGCTTTTAATGCTACCAGATATGAAAAACAAGTTTATGATGTGGAAGGAACGTTAAAAGAACAGGCTGCTTCATTTTAGTGTTCATAATAGACCATGAAAGGAATGTGAATTGTCAGAATGGAACAAAAGACATTAGGAAAGTAGATTTCCAAAAGGTCATGAGAAATACAACATACAATTCCAACAGCCTTTAGGTGTGACCATAGCTTAAAATGAGTGGAAAAATGTATTAGAGAAATTCTGATAAAACCATACGAGGCAGTATCAGGGAGGAAGAAAAGGATGAAATACCTAAGAAATCTGAGTCGTGGCTCTAGGTACTCATGTTGAAAGCTTATGTACATAAAATTGTCAAGCATTTTCAATCAGATAAACTTGATATAAGCTGAGCCTTAAAAAATGATGAAGGCTAGAAAAATGAACCCAATCATTTCTGAGAGCCACAAGATGAAAAGGAAGATAACTGTGCCCACTGATGGGGGAAGACAGTGTGATGCTCTACCTCAAAAATGAGAGAAAACAGTTCCCCACCAGACTGGCAGGTTGAGTTCGCAGGTGCGAGAAAACGGACTCTGAGACAAAGATCAACCTGGAAAGTGTTTATTTGTGAGTTCGGAGGAAAGGAGTTCCCCTCCTGACTAGGAGGGCACCCCTCGGGGATGGATGCTCAGAAGCAGTGACGGCTCATCGGAATTGCCCCAAATTGGGAAGAGATTATCAAGTCAAGTTATCTTCAAATTGATTGGTCACTGAGTAAGACTGCTACTGGAAGGAATAATAACGTGGGTCAAGGCACGTTTCTCCAGCAGAACAATTTGCAAATAGGGCTCAAATGTCTTCCAATGGACCTTTCTTGCTTATGTGCTTAGGGTTTGAAGGTTAGTGCAGTATAAGTGTGAGCTCTGGCTCCTGCAGCTAACATCAGGACCACACAATTCAGTCATCATCTCCGTCCTGTGCTATCCATCCTAATTCCCCTTACCTTCTGGGAGCTTATTATGTCTCATAACCCACATCTTATTCCTAAAGGTTCAAAGGTGGTGGATACCATGCCCTTCCCAGGCTAGGGTTGCTTCGCTCTGTCATTCATTCTTACAGTCCTTGTCTTCTATACCTTTACGGATTTTTGATCCAGTAAGTTTATCCATCACTGAGCGGATTATTAAAGCCTCCAACTATGACTATTGATTTGCCTAGTTTCCCCTTCAATTCTCTTGGTATTTTCTTCCTATATTTCTAGGTTTTGCTTTCACTTGTGTATATATTTACAATTGTTATACTTTCTTATTAATGAACACTTCTATCATTATGAAATATGTTTCTTTGTTTCTAGTAACTTTTTAAGACCCATTTTTAACAGAATTTAATCATTTTCAGCTCTTTTATGCTTTCTTCTCACACAATATTTTTTCTTTCATCCTTTATTTTCAACCTATTTGTGTCTTGATGGGAATAAAACTTGGGCTTGTGGCTTGATTTTTTTTTTCCCCCTTTCATCAATCTGTTGCCATCATTTCATTGTCCTCTAATTTACATAATTTCACTCCAGAAGTCTTCTAACTTCTTATTTTTTCCTCTATGTATAATGTCTCTTTTATCTGGCTTCCTTCAAGAATGTTTATCTTTAGCTTGCAGGATTTGAATATGATGGAGACTTTTTTCCTGCTTAGGTTTCTCGGAGATTTTCGTATCTCTGTCTTGCTCTTTATTGTTAATTTTGGAAAATCTTCAGCCATTATATCTCAAAAACATTTTCTTCTCTTTCTGGGAGTCAGTTACACATATATTACAGTATTGGGTGCTGGTTCATAGCTCTTAGTGACATTTTTATAGTTTTTGCTCTTCTTCCTTTTTCCCCATTGTGTCTCAGGATAATTTTTAATGATTCATCTTCAAGTTCACTGATTCTTTCCTTGGATACGATGAGTCTACTGAAGTACTGTCAAAACGTCTGACTCAGCTTTAAAATCTTTATACCATCTTCATTTGATTTTTAGTTTTCATCTTTTTTGAAATTTCCCATCTTATCTGACACCATTTCCATTAGACCATTAACGTATTAATTACAGCTATTTTACATTCTGTTAGATGCTTTAAGATCAATGGCATGCCTGTGTGTGGTTCTGAGGATCACTTCACATCTTTTGAGTCACTTTTTTTCTTGCCATTTATTATGTCTCTTTGTTATTGTTGCTAAAAGCCAGGCATCTTGTGTAGGACAGTAGAGACCTGGGTGAGTAGGTTTATGCCTGGAAATGGACACGCTTTTTCTTCTACTGAGCCTTTAATGCAGGGTATTAATATAATCAGAGTAGAACTGAATTTGAATTTTTCCTCTTTTTTGAGGAGGTTGCCATGGCTACCCTCAATGAACTGCTGGCTTCAGATTCCTGTAGATATTTCTAGTGTTTAGGACACAGATTGATTTTTTCATGACAATCCACTTGAAATGTGAAATTTAGGCTTTTCCCTTTGTGCTGTGCCTCACAGAAAGTGGTTGGCATTCTCTCTGTCCTTCCAGGAGTAACCAGCTATTGCTTTGTATTCAAAGTTTGCTAGCTTGACAGTGAGGAGGAGTGTTGGAGTAGTGTGGGTGAGAGATTCTTGTCCTGTCACAGAAAGAATTCGGAGACAAGACAGGGAGGCTAAGAAAGTAAAGTGAGGATTTATTAAGGGACGGATAGTGCACTCTCAAGGGGAGAGCGGGCAGGCTCAGGTGAGCGGCTGCCCCGTGTTTCCTTGGCAAGCTCATTATATGGGTGTAAAATTGAATGGGCAGAATATTCATTGGCAGGGAGGGGTTTGGAGTCATCTTTCTTGATCTTCATCCCAGCTCCACCTTCCCAGGTGGGGAGGAGGGATATTTTTGGCCTTAATTAGTCTGGACCAGGAAGTTGGATGAGTTCATAATGAACCAAAGGTTACGTTCAGACAAGGCATCACAAGCAAAAGGTTACATTTGGATGGAGGTCATAATGATCAAAAGGTTACACCTGGATAGTGGGGATTCCTGTCCTGTCCCACCGTTCTGCCTCCAGGACACTTGTCAACCCAGAAGGTATTTCTTTCTTTCTTTTTTTTTTTTTTTTTAATGTGTCCAGAGGATCCTGTTGCTCTTGGTCTGTCCAAGGACCCCTGTTGTTCATAAGATGTACGGTTTTCTGCCATTTGGCCCATGTCCCTCTTTCTCTGCTCATATCTAGCTACCTGCCTGCTCTCCAAGGAGGAGTTAATTCTCTGTGGTCGTAACTGAACCTCACTCTTAGGTATGCACTTTGTGACTGGGTCTCAAGAATGTGCCCTTATTTTTTCTCACCCTCCAGTAACTGTAGTTGTTGGCTGTTTTGTACTTTTGCCTTATGTTTCCCCTTCCACCAGATGCCTAAGGGCAGCAATGCTTTGTGTCCTTAAACCTGCAGGTTAAAGCTTTGTTCCAGAGTGGAGATAGGGTAGAAAGATCGGGTTAAACTCCTCGTGCTTTCTGCCCAGCTACTATTTCCAAACCCGAGGACTCACCTCAGTAAACTCTTCTTAGGACTCTTTCTGATCTTTTCTGACAGTGCCCAGTGGAGTTTATGGAAAAATAGCCTTTAAGAGGTAAAGACCTTCTCAATTTCTGTAGTCCCAGGTCACATAATTATATTGCCTATGTATAAATGTTTGCAAGCCACCTTCAGCCTTTACCAATTTTTAAACAATTCTGTTGGAACTTTTCTTACTGCTGTCCACTTGCCTCTACCCCAGTCAAGTAAGTACTCACACCTACTCTTTCTTAACAGAAATGATGATCTATTCTTAGATTTTGGCTAGTTTGTTGTTTGTTGTTCTGCAATCTCAGCTATGAAATGAGTTTGAAAAAAGAAAAAAGTCCTGAATTTGAAGTTAATTGGACTCTTTAATTATGGAGTGAGAGTGAGACTCCTTTCGGCTGCGTACATCCAGGAGTCAAAGTACACTTCAGTTTTAATTGGCAAGTCATTATTTTCAGCTTTTTATTCTTTTTTCAGATTGCATTAACAGTATAATACAAGCATAGTCATAGCCGCCTAATCCCAGTGTCTTCACAGCCACCATTTCTCCTGGATTATACTTCTTATCTAAACATTTCATGCTTCGTGTCAGTGAGTGTGTTCCCTCCACAATATACTGTCTCAATCTACCACCCTGGAGAGTTTCATAAGTGACATAGTCACCTTTGTCAGGTACTCCTTATGCTTCAATGATCTCCGATGACAGGATTCTCATTGTCGTCAATGCAGCAAGTGTTTTGGCTGCAACACTTCTTCTTAAAACTGCTTTTTGACCACCTCTGTCCCCGACACATTCAAGCTGGGGTCCATAGGAAAAGGCATGCAAGCTACTAGTGATGGAGGATATTATGGGGGTGTGCTCGTGGAACCAGCATCCTTGGAAGAGAAGGAAAGGAAGGGAGATTAGGCAAGTGAAAATGCTGAGCCATTGCCTTCCCAGTAAAGACTTCAGCTGACCCCACAGGGATTTCTAAAGTTAGGATGGCATGTAAGAGTCTTCCTGAGTTGGGAGGACAGCCTTTATACTTCTGTGCAATAGGTCACTGGGGGACGGGGCTTTCCACAGAAAGAATGTGACATTGAGAAAAGTAGTCTTCTTCAGCGGAGGCTTATAGCCAAGGCTTGTCAATGGGCAATGCTCTCAGTAAGTGAGGGAATAACATCTTCATTCCAGAACAGAGGTTTCTGTTGCATATCACGGTATCCATTATATTTACCTTTTACTTATCATTTTTTTCTATCAAACAAAAGTACCTTAAAATAAATAGCCATAATTATTAGGGATCTGAAAGTAGTCACATTTCTGGTTCCACAGAGTCTACTGACTGGTTGGGAGAAAGAAAGAAAGAAAGAAAGGCAAGCATGCAAGAAAAATACTATAGGGTACAGAAATTGACACAACATTGTAAACTGACTCTACTTCAATAAATAAAAAAAAAACGCAAATTAAAAAAAAAAATACAGGATGAAGATCTCCATCTTTGATTATCACCTTTCTCTTCTGGAAAGTGCTGCTGCCTCCTCCTACCTTAGAAATAGGGGCGCTTGTGTCAATATAACTTAAATGTTTGCTCCAAGAAATCCTCATCCAGGAAGTTGAGATGACAAACCAGTAAATATCTTCACTGCTTGCTTCAGGAAATTGTTGCAACAGAAAGTGCCCGAGAAAACAATTTGCTCATCTGAGCAAACAGCTGTCACAAAGATTTCACACCCGGAGACACAGCTCACTTATCATGACAATGGTTTCATCAAGACTTACCTCGAAATTCTCACCCCACTTTGTCTACAGATTCTATACTATTGTATAGAAAACTATTCAATTTTACAAAGTTCCCCATCTCAAAAGACCCAATTTAAATCACTTGACCTGAGTCTTTTAATCCTATAAATAACCTTCCCTAACTTCCTCTGTTGGAGACACTACTGTGGCTGTGCCAGAAAGTAGTGTTCTCTGTTCTTGCAGCCAAGTCAGTAAGTTTGGGTTCACTTAGTCAGTAGATTTTTCTGGTGGTTTGTCAGTTCTGAAAATCACCTCAAGGGCCCCTAATGTCTTCTTGCTGGTGTGGTCAAGAAACAGGGCTTTCTACTGAGGCCTTAGAAGGATCCTGTCAAGGAATCTCTCTATCAAGATAGTGAGTTATCCCCCCTACGTAGTCTGAGTTCTGATTTCAGTTTGTCTAGATCAAGAATTGCCAAGCTATGACTTACAGACTGTACATACTCATTTCTCCCTATGGCTTCTTCCCTGCCACAAAAGTAGAGTTTGATAATAGGACTGAGAACATATGGTCCCTGTAGCTGAGAACATTTGCTGTCTACTCTTAAGGGGAAAAGCTTACTGACCTCTTGTCTAGATCCTAAATGCTGAGTTTATTTTATCTCTTGACAATGCAGATCCTTCTTTTACAAACCACTTAATTATGTGCTCATGAATCAAAAATTCTTTTCTTTGGTGAAAATGTGGATTCCAGCAGCAACACCCGCTGTCTGTCCTCGCTTTTGGCTTTGAGTCTGTGGGAGGAAGTTGATAAGGCAGAGTGGGCGTGGATCCAGGAAGGCTGACCTTCAACATGGTTCCAAGGGCTGGTAAGGCCAGACAGTCTCATCACACTTGTATCTTTATAGGATAAACTTTCCCGTGGTCTACTTTTCAAAACATTATAAGGCATTTACTATGTCTTGTCAGCGTTTCTGTTTATCTAGATCAAGAATTGCCAAGTTAGGCCCTGCTGGTCACACCTGCTTATTTCTTTGTGTGGTGAAAAATGGCTTTATTTGACTGTTCCTAACCCCAGGTGTCCAATTAAACTACAACTGGCAGTAGTCGGTCTTTGGCCAAGTTATGTAGACATTTGGTTTTATAAGTGCCATTCTTACCAACCACTGAAGTTTTTTTGACGTTTATCACTCTCATGGGACCTCTGAGCCAAACACAACTTTATGTCTTACTTCATACATGTATCGCTCTTACTGACATAATTTCATTGAGGACAATTTGAAAATTAACTGGCCATTTTAGGCATCTTTTGACCTGAAGATGGTTGTTCAGTTTAGAACACAAAGGAAAGAACATTCCATGAGGAAATCCTCTTTTTTATTCATTTAAAGAGGCATTTCTTTAAATTACATAAAAAATAGCCTTCTTTGCTTCCATACTTGAGAGATTAATAATCTGTCACACCTTAATCTGCATGTTTTTATTCATTATTTTCTCATGAATTTTATTTCCTTTTTGCTGGAATAAGTTTCTGGACCTTGATCAGACACCTATTAACTGTGACATCCGTAATTAGTATTGTTCTTTGCTTCCATGGTCCCTCCTTGATAAGAGTGTAATATCAGCCTAGAATTAATGTATGATTTTGCTAGAGTAAGTTATCAAATTGACTGTTGGGTTTGCTCTTATTTTGTTTTGGGTGAATCCAGCTCTTTTTGATGCAACTTGAATGGATTTGATTTGTGGGGTAATTGCCTTCAATCACTAAGCAACCTTTACATAGTAAAATCCACAACAGGCCAGAAATCTCTAACCCACTATAATGCCTTATCTACAATGGGAACTTCCTGTCCCCACCCCCCAAAATACCAGAAAATGTTACATGGGAACTAGCCTTGCAATTGAATGTTTATGAAAACATGTTTTAGATCATGAAAAAAGACCATGGAATAGATGACAAATATATAGAAACAGTTTTTTTACAGATCTGTGGGAAATGTTAGACAGTTAGATAGAAATGAGCACCAGGCAAGGGGAGAGGAAGGGGGAGGGAGCAACCCAGAAAGTAGCAGTATACCTGTGCTCAGGATAAGAGGCTCCAAAAACTTTTATTTTCTCTAAATGACGGCCAGCAAAGAAGCTGGCTGGAATCTAATGCCACATCTGTGCAATAGAGAGAAGGACCCAGTTTAACTTGACCCAATGCTCATTGTAATGTAATTAACATAACAGTTTGAGCCCCCTCCCATAGGTTTCTCTGAGTGCATCATGGATAAGAACATGCACAGAAGGGATGGGCGGGCCTGAGCACAAAGAACATAAGCCATTGGTCAATCAATCAATCAATCATAAAAAATGCCTCCTAATCCCTATATAAGAACAAGAAAAGCAAAGGAGTGGTGCCATTTTTCCTCTCTTGGGTTGGCCTGCCTCCAGTTCTCAGGAATGTACTATATTGACTACCTCTTTACTTCACCGATACATTCTTCTCTTTATATCATGCTTTCTGTCTCTCATTAAACATTCTTTTTTGAGGGGTGAATAAGAACCAAGGTAACTTTTATTCCCCTTTTCCCAGTAATAGACAGAGTCACTATAAATAACTCAGTCATTCACATCCATTTCTATCTCTACCTGATGATCTTTCTTCTTTACATTTATAGTTATAAATGCATATATATATTTACAGGTAAGCGATCAGGCATTTGATTACTTACTGAATAGCATGGAAACAGAAAATACTATTCCACAAATCTTAAGAGTACTTAGGCCTCAGAAGACCATTGGACAGACCATAATGACTGTTGTGGTGAGTGAATTACATAGGAGAGAGGCAGTGTTTGGAACACTGGTTTGGAAGCTGCAGCCATAACTGAATCAAAAAGTTATTAAGCTTTGGCCTCAGTATTGAAAGAATAGAGGGATAAGCAGGTGGGTGAGTCAGTAGGACTTGACAGTTTATTGATTTTTCAGATTCCTAACTGAAAATACAGAAAACACCTAAGCACTTTTCGTGTGATAGTGTTTGCAAACTAACGTTTTGTTTGTGAACAAACACCGGGTAACTGGATCGAAGAGATGGTCAGAATGGGTCTCTTCTGCATCATAATCCAAGGCCCTGGGCCTACAGAGGTTGTTTTGGTCTTCGAAACCATGTTTCTAAAGTAACTCATTGGGAAGAGGGGCCTGGCAGTCACCATTCTAGTCACTTAGAAGGAGTGAATCACAGAGAATCAGCCACAGGAAGACTTCATGTGTTAGCTCTGACTATATCACATGTCACTTTTGTTCATTTAGCATTGGCTAGAACTCAGTCTCAGAAAAGGAGACTAACGTATTTTTTGGTGAGCAGATAGTAGTCACTTCCAAAGTTATTAAGCAAAATTCATTCTTGAAGTTCTCTGGAATCACAGAGATTGGATAAACACTATACGTAGTGCTATAAGCCTAGATATAGAAAATACTGCTCTGATTACAAAAAATCGGGAATAAAATCTAAAAAAAAATGATTTTGAATTTGAAGCTGATTCCTGAATATATTCTAGGGTAGATCCTCAGAAAGACAGTGTGTGAATTTTATAAAGAAAATGCAAAGTGGTAACAAAACACTTTGAAGGCCACATCAAATGATCTCCCGCCATGTTGCGGGCCTTCAGCTTTGTTTTCCTTTTCACAGGAGGGGCTCTAACAGGAGTAATATTAGCCAGCTCATCCCTGGGTGTTGTCCTTCACGACGTGTGTCACATAGCAGCACACTTCCACCGTGTGTTTGCCATTACAGGGCGCTTTTTGCATTGATTTTCCTCTATACCCTGGTTACACCTGTAACTCAACATGAGCAAAAGTTCATTTTGTGATTATGCTTGTGAGTGTGAACATAATCTTCATCCACAGCACCCCCTTGGCCTTTCCTGTGTACCACGACGCTATTCTGACCTCCCCTCCCACCCCCCGATGCACACCCAACATGAAATGCTATTTCATCCATTGGCTCGTTACTTCATTAACAGCAATAATATTCATAATTTTTGTAGTATGAGAAGTATTTGCATCAAAATGAGAAGTCTCAACAGGAGAGTTAATTACCACCAACTTAAGAGTGGTTCCATAGTTTCCTATATGATTAAACATACACTTAATAGCCTGACAATCTCCCTTAGAGGTATTTACTCAAGAGAAACTGAAACAGATATCCATACAATGACTGGTAAATGTGTTTATGGAAATTTTATTTAAAATCATCACAAACTTAAAGCAACCCAACTCTCCATTACCTACTGAACGGATTTTAAAGATACAGTACTTCCTTCCATACAATGGAATACTACTCAGCAATGCAAAGGAGTGAACTTCATGTGTTATATACAAAATAACATGGATACTGACGTACAAGCATTAGGTTAAGTGAAAGAAGCCACACACAAAAGGCTTTATTACCCTGTATGATACCATCTTGTATGACATTCCAGAAAAGGGAATACTATGCGGACAGAAATAAGATCAGTGGTTGCTGAGGAAAAGGGAGGGGATTAACTACAAAAGGGGACAAAGGAACTTTAGCGGGGTGATAGGAAAGAATCTGTATCATGATTGTGGTCGCGGTTAAAAACACGACTGTCTATTTCTCTCAGACTCAGAAAACTATTTACCTAAAAAGGGTAAATTTTAGTCTAGGTAAATACCTCAATAGAACTGATCATTGAAAAAAAAGTAATGACCACTAAGTGCAACTTGTGCTTTTTAATAAAAAGTCAAAGCAAACTAAAATAATATTATAAAATATTATAAAATTTATAAAAGTCAAAGCAAACTAAACTATTATAAAATATAATATAAAATTATTATAAAATCTACTTTAATATTACCTTGAACATTGTGTATGTACATTTTTTTTTCTCTTGAAATTTATTAATCCACAGAACCAAAAAGTCTGAAAAAACTGGTTCGGACAGCAAAAACACTCAATTTCCATATTCTGTTCAAGGAAAGAAAATGAGGCCACCCCCCTTTTCATGTGCAGCTTTAGTGCCTCTGGTCATCCAACCCCAACAACATCTGGCACCTCCTGAAGGGTCCAGCCTCTGAGTTGAGCCCTCCCAGCTACAGAACTCCAGCAGCTCTTTGTCTTGTGGGAGATGACTTCATTTTTTCCCAACCCCCTAACAAGAAGCAGTGCTTCAGAAGAGACTTCAGAAGTCCAAGACAGGGGTAGACTGAGGGAGGCATTGAATCCCATTTGTTATAGGCAAAGAGACTTCAAAGTTTCCAACTGATGAATCAAACATCATTGAATCTGAGATGAAACACGAATTCTGTTATGGATGTGTATATAGATTTTAGCTTACATTTCATGTAGGAATAAAGTTGGACAAGCAACGAGATGAGACACATCCCCAGGAGCTTGGAACTAGACCCACAGTATGAAAGGGCTCCTTTCAGTAACAGACATGATGGAGTCCCCTCAGGGATAAAGGGCTGTGAATGAAAATAGGGCACATCTTAAAGGGGGTGTAATGTGAAGGAGAAGGCAGAAGCCCAGGCAAATGGAAAGTCAGGAAGCGTCTGGAATCAGGGGATAAGGATCTAAGAATGGGAGCTGGGTTTGAGTGGACCAGATCTCTGGGCATCAAAATTCCTGGTAAGAGTTGGAGAGGATCACAGTCTTATAGTAGCTGCCAAACATAAAACCAAATCTTTTCATTTGAAAAGTTTTGCTGCTTATCTGCATGGGAGGGGGAAAGGGGAGAAAAGCATGAGTTTAAGGTTTCAGTATCTTACTCATAATGTTTATTAGTAATCACAGTATTTCTGCAGATCACATTTATTGACTCACAGTGCTTGCTCTGTGAGTGATACCTTGTTTTCTCAGACGCATGTATAAAGTAATTCAATCTTACGAACCCTCGAAGCTCTGGACTCCTAAACTGTCTGTCAAGGCAACTCACAGGAGATGCTTTGCTATATTCTATAATTTTGAAACAATCACAAGGATGCTGCATACCTGTTGGATCCTTTGTGAACTACTGGCATGAGACAGTTCACCATTTCAGCTTTTGGATGCATTATGTTCCTCTCAGTGATGTCATATTTTGCAAAATCGGGTTTGTGCAGTTGTTGTGCTGAGTCAAGCACCTTGTGAAAATTCCTGTGGGATGGGCAATGAATGTGGCAGTGTTTAATCTGCGTAGAAGACTGGAGAGTAGGGCATGGCACCCAACAGATACACGTATCACAGCAGTTAGTAATTGTGGTTAAGAGTGAAATTAAATAGTCTCTTCTCAATTTATGTGTATTGCTTTTTCAAATGGCTACTAAGTTGCTAGAACACGAATACTTATTAAGTTATTTGGGCCTAACTGCTCAATAAATAAAACCTAATTATTTAATAAATAAAAAAAATTTTATTTTGATCTCTGGGCCATCCACAGTGTGCACACATGCAATCATATCTTTACTAGTATCTGCTGAACATCACAAGCAAAGGTCTATTTTGGTATGGTGATTTCAGGAATACAGTTTTTGACTGTAATAGGAAATAATAGTTTAAATAGTGACATTTTTTACATAACTATTTAGCAATTTCAGACAATGCTGAGAAATAAATTAATTGCATCCAGACTACCAGTGCATCCTGGAAATATGTAACTTTATATGAAGATTTTTTTCAGCTTTTTTCAGTTCAAAAAACTATTTCTTCCCAAATATGAAAAATAATTTTAAAACTCTACTTTTAATTTATTTAGGGGTAGTCTTAGACGGCCTAATTTCAAATTAAGAGTTTCTTTGTAAAGAGATCTCACCTTTGGGTGTAGTTTCTGCTCAGCGAAGGAGTTCAGGACAGGCTACCCCCCAGTATGCCGCATCGGTGTATCAATTATTTTGAGCTAAAGGCGCTTGAAAAATTGCAGGTGTAAGGAGGGCACTGTGACCTCTCCTCTTCTTCCTGAATGCAGAGGATGAAACGCCCAGGTGAAAGATGCCTTCTCTACACCAGGAGGAAAGCAACCTTTTTTATCGCTAGCGGAAGGGAGTGGAGAGCAGGAGAAATCTGTACAAACGGACCTTGTAAAAATGACTCCTGTCTCCCTGCGGTCGCCCCACACATTTTACTTACCTTTCAGTGATTGCTTCTTTGTTCAACCCGGTGTACAGGCACCGGGCTTAGCCTCTCTTCAGTCTTTATTGTCCCATGGAGACACCCATGTATGTGTAAGATTTATTAAATACGATGTGGATGCTTCTCTCCTATTAATCTATCATGTCGTAATAGAGAGCTCATCTACCAAGATGGTTCAGCCACACAACCCAAGAGGAAGAAGGAAAGTTTCTCTTTCCCTCTTCCAGTTTTCATGTTCTTTACTTACACAGAGTTCCCAGTAATCTCCCAGGATATGACATCTTCCATCAAAATGCCCCAATGACTCTGTGGAAATGCATTTAAATTTTTTTTTTTTCCTTAAAAGAATTGTTTCCGGGGGCAGGTGTAGCTCAGTGGCAGAGTGTGTCTAGCATGCACAGATCCTGGGTTCAATCTTCAGTACCTCCCCTGAATAAATACATAAATACATATATACATAAATACTTAATAACCTACCCCCGTAATTTTTTTTTAATTTTAAAAAAGAGTTGTTTCAAATTTTTCATAATTTTAAAAGTCTCTGTGAATGGTCACAACTTAGATTGAAAACATTTTAGTGACCCATTAATCTAAGAAAAATAATACTCATTTATTATAATCTTGATATATAGTTTTAAAAGGGAAGTGTCTGATAGTTCTGAAAATCATCTAGAAAACATATTTTAATAATTGAGAAAATTATGAATTATTCTATCACAGTGCTATACTCGGGTCTCTTTGTGTTCATGTAATAGAAAAAAACTGTGTGTCATAAAAAGGTTCACTAAACGCCTTCCATTCAGCCAGGTTCTTAAATTTACTTAGGCAATAGTCTCTACATAATTTACTGACAGGACAGTCTGAATATCAAGGCTGCCTTGTATCCTGCTAATTTCAAAAGATATACAGCTCAAGTGTATGTATTCTATTGTACTCCAGACAAAAGTGTACTGGGAAGTGCGGAGATATTTAATAAGCTCAACAAACCTACATTGCAACTCATTACAACCATAAAAATGGAAAAGAATATTTTCCTGCTCTTTGCCTTCTATTTTCATCCTGCAATTTTCCAATCATCCAATATTATTAAAAATGAAGAAAGAAATTTTTGTGGATTCTGAAGGATGAAATTGAAGGGTGACAACATGACACGGAAAAGTGATTAAAAGTGCAGAAGTGTAAAGTCAAAAGTCTGCAAGGTATTTAGGGCTTCCAAACAGGATATTTATTAAATTAGATGTTTTATAGGGAAATAGTGGAGGATATGGTTTAAAAGATAGGATGGGATGAAATTGCAGTGTTTTGAACAATTAACTCCTTTAGACATGACATAAGAAGCAAGAAAAAAAAACAGAAATTGAAATTTTTTGAGCAGGCGAGTGGCATGATAAAACATACTGCTTTAGTAGGATTGCAAAAGAATCAGTTGCATAGGAAGAATTTAGCACTGTGAATGTCATATATTATTTTTTGTATTGTGAATTCTATTATCATTATCCTGCAGTAAAACTGTTTTTGAACATCATCTACCCAGAGTTGTTGAGTTTCATATTCTGTGAGTCTAGCCTAATGACATGCAGCTGTCAGCAAAAACCTAGCACAAGTATGACATGGTTAATTAATTAACTTCATAATTTTGGCTCCATCTTGTTCCAGGCATTTTTTTTTTTTTTTATTTTGAAACAACTATGAAAAAGGTATTGGAAATGAGATTCTCAGCCCATTCATTGTATGGGGAACAGGGTAATATTGACTGGAGGACTGTGGAGGCAACTCAAAATAGAGATACATGAAGGCATTCATTAGCTCCGTGGTGGGACTGCGGTGGACAGCACAGAACTGAAATATATCTTGGAGACCGAGAGGGCAGAATTTTGGATTAAATGAATGTGGCTAGAAAGGGAGAAAGATGAGTTCTCAGTGAGCAGAAGTATATCAGATTGACCAGCAGATTGAATGACTACGCCACCAAATGAGAGGTCCAGTACTGAGTGGTTTAGGAGGAAGAAAGAAATAAATACTTTTTGAAGGTCATGCTTGGAGAGACTTAGGCTGAGGAGAAAATTCTGGGAACCCCTGTAGTTAAGAGGTAATCGTTAGAAGAAGAAGCCATGAGAAAGACTGAGGAGGACAGCTTAGAGCATCATGAGGAGAAACAGAAGAACAAAGACGTCATGTAAGCCGAAAGAGGAGCGTCTCAGCCAGTGATCAACTTGTCAGAAGCGGCAGAGATGCCTCATAACATAGCGTCTGCCAAGATAATGAAGCATTTGAGTAAAGTATTAGCCTAATGAGGCCCGTAGGTACAGTATATAAGAAATTAGTGATTGTTTTTCTTTGAGGGAAAAAAAAAATCTTGATTTATATTCACCACAATGCACTGAAAGGATAAGATGCTCTATTTATTGTAACAAATTGTCTCTTGAGCACATTGAACTTCCCAGTTAATTAAATAATGCCATAATTTATTTCTATTTATGTTTTATTATTTTTCCCTGGTGGGACCTCAAATAGCCTTAATATCTTGGGCCAGAATGTATAGTGCATTTTTGGAGCTACAGTAACTCTTTCCTCTTCCTTCAATGGATTGAGGACAGAAATATATTTGGTATACACACAGATGCATCGGAGGCAAATTGGCTTCATCTGTCTGTGCGATCAGGGACAGTTTCACATTAATCCTGGAAATGATCTTCTAATGTAGTCAGTTCTCCTAATGTGTAAATTACTTCCTGTGAGAACTGAATCATTTTTGAGTCAACACTAATGTTTGCAGGTCATGATTAGTTACTTACACAGGCCAAGTTTATGTAACAGGCACAAAAGGAATGTTAAAAAGGAAAAGATTCTGGACCTTTAATTTTTACAGATACATAAACATGTATAAATGCTCATACACACAGACAGCCAGCCAGAATCAGAATGTAAGATAACAACCTTCTAATTTACAATATTTTTTTTTCCCTCAAGAAGTTCCTTTGCTCATTAGCTGATTGAATGGTAGATAAAAGAATTTAACCAACATTCACTGGCTGTGTACTTTAAGCCAACACTGTTCTAATATCTAGGGATATAGTTGGGAACATAGTATATATTTTTTCCTTTTTGTCATGAGGCTTACAATTAGTAGGGATATAAAGGATAAGTAAAAATATAAGTGATATGAAGAATCTAAAATAAAGAAATTTGGTAGAGAGTGACAGGCTAGAGTGTCTAATATAAATTGGATAATATGTTTTTGTTGTCTATCCAAGATCCATTCTTCTCTCACTCCATCTCAACAGAAACACAGTTATTGTGTGTCCAACCTCCTGACAGTGCATAAAAACTGGTCACAGGGAAAGATGAGTCCATTGAGAGCTCCAGCATGCGTCTAACTTAACCATAGTCAATCAGTACACATCTCTCTGGTGACTGTCCCGTGGTGGTCACATGACCTACATTTGTCCAGTGAGGTAGAAAAAGAAGATGAGTGAAAGCCTGAAAGGTTGAAATGTGAAAAACATTTCACGTGAAGCCATTCTGTAACAACAAATGAAACAAGTCAAGAAGAAGCCAGTTGGTTGATGGTGTAGTAGAGAGAAAAATTAAATGTAGATTTCCACTGATTTCATTAAGTCACTCAATCAATCAATCCTGAAACCTATCTGTAATTGTAGATTTGCTTTTATGTAAAATGCATTTTTAAAATTATTTAAGCCAATCTGATTTGAAGGGAATATTACTTGCATCCCAAACACACTAACTAATACCAACTAATACATACTAACATACTAACTAATAGAGGCATATTCCCTTTGAGAGAGATACACTTAATTTGAATGCTAAGTTTAGGAAGGAGACAACCATGCAAGTTTCAGTAGAAGGAAGATTCCAGGTCATTTTGCACAATCTTCAGTGCAAAAATCTGTGGAAGAAATCAACCCAAAATGTTATAGTGCAACAGAGGAAATACCAAGGTGGACGGAATTCACTGAATGAGGGGAACAGAGCTTCAAAGACATTGTAAAAGTAGGTGGTGCCAGATCGAACAGCTTCATGTATGGATAATTATATATGGAAATCGTGACTATATGCACAGTGTGCTGAATAGTCTGTGTAAAACTCTGGCGAGAGGGGCATATTATCAAACATTCTGTGAGAAGTTGTCATATCTTCTTAAATAAAAAAGCATTACATAAAGAACTGAGGCCATTTTTGCCATTTAGAATTTTGAATCAGTAATAAAACATTGAGCTATTTGCATAGGTAAAATGATATGAGATCCTAGAAAGACGAAAAGTCTTTAGAATGTCAGTTTGACTTATGTAAGTTCATAAACACACGGTAGGTAGGAAATTATAACTAAGATTCTTTTACAGTTTATTGCCTATTTCTTTGAGAATAAGCTATGTAAGACCTTTTCTCCTGCAAGAAATGCGTGAACGTCTCTTTTGTATCTTTGTTTCCACTCTCAATATAAAAATCTTCATATTATTAATAATAATAATGATATTAATTTTGGCTATCATTTATTTAATTCTTATAATTCAGCAAATTCTTTCCAAGCTTTATCTTAAGTGTTTTGCCCTCACAGAAATCCCATGGGTAGGTATTCTCATTGTCCACCCAGTTTACAGGTCAGACACTAAATCACAGAGAAGTTACATTAACTTCTCTGATTCTACGCAGCTAGTAAGTGAAAAACAACCAGGATGCCTGGCTGCAGAGTCAACACTGTTAGCTAGTACTTTGTTTCTAACTGGGCTAAAAATCTATTAATAACAATAAACGGAGAGGTTCTTTTACTTTAGATATCACAAACTCTACCAAAATAATTAGTTGTATACTGAGAACTAAAAAATGTTATGATAATATTCCTTAAGAATATATACACGTGTATATGAAATGTAGTATTATACAGTAGGAGCTGAGGCTAACTCTGACCCCTTCCCACTGAGGAACTGTAGTACATATTTCTCTGTACTTTTCCCCTCTGTATTGTTACTTATTTGTTCATCCCACACTATTCTGCCCCCTTACAGTTCTACTTGGGGGTTCATTTCCTTGTGTTAAGTCTTTACTATTACTATTTTAAGAATAATCTCTCTGCAGTTCTTTCTGCATTTTGTTGAGAAAATATTTAGTGAGTACTTTTTTCATGCATTCAAATGAGGCCACTGTTGATTAAAATTCATTCTACTGTATTGTTAGATAGAACTTCTATGAGGTAAAAAAGTTAAAAGTAATAATGACTGAGAAATGGCCCATTTTCCCCATTTTGTGTGTGTGTGTGTGTGTCTGTGTGCTAGAACAGCTTTCCACCTATTCTCTCTTGTTCATCTGTATTCTCTGCAAGCCCTGTAGCAAAGAAGACTCTCCTTTCAGTGAGAAAAGTCACTTCCGGTTTGAGTCAGCTGGATAGATACATGAACCTTAGGGCACTTTCTGGATAATGTATTCCATATTCTGTCTGTCTGCAGCAGGTGATGTGCTCGTGGGTTGCTCATCTCTAACACCAGAGTGCACACTCTAAGATCTAGAAGAAAGAAGAGGTAAGTTGAGAACAAGGCAGCTGTGGATCTCTGTACACATTAGCAATGGAAGCATCTCTCTTCTTTAATTTCATATGAATGTTGTTAACCTGTCTGTAAAACTAACAGTCTTTCTTTCATGTTTACACATGTGATCTGGTATGGGGTCTTACTTGGATTAACTCTGCAAGCTCCCCTTCCCTCTTTTTTCTGATAATACACACTACACCCAAGACCACTGGGAGGGGACAGGGAGGGGTGAGCATGAATCTCAGTGAAGACAGTTATTGCTTTCTGTGATTAATGGATGGCATCACTCCATCCTGATCTGTAGTCTTTGCCATGTGATCTGTGGTCCGTCTGTTAGAAAGATCTTGGAGTAGCGTGGTATTTCACCTCCCTGCCCCTTAACTTTGGGCTTGGCCATGTGAATTGCTTTACTAAATAAAATGGGACTGCAGGAGAGTGTACTAGAGCTAACTCTAGGCCTACAGAAGCCTTGCCTGTTTCCTTTTGCCATCCTGTGCCCCTGTCAGGACTACAGAAAGAGCTGGCCTTGGCTGGAAGAAAAATGAGACACACGTGGAGCAGCACTAACCTGACCAGACCAGAAGGAACTTCAGATTTGCAAGCTAAATGGAAGGTTATGGCTGATTGAGATTTTATGTTTCTATTTATGCAGCATTATTTGAGTTACAGTTAATTTAGACGTAGATATGGTATAGGCAAAAATACAGCTCCCATATACCAGCTCACAATGATGAATTCAGGCATGAACAATTGACCTGAACTAGGCAATGTGGATTTTTTTCAGGCATTTTATATACTTAAGACATAGGGAATAATCTTTTATCATCTAGGATCACTACATTAGATGGATAAAACCCAGAATTACACATTTTCTTGTTTGCTGGCATAAAGAGAAAGGAATGGGTGGAGCATGTAAAAGCCAATAGGGTGCTGACAACTTGAAGGCTCCCGTGAGAGGGGAGGTCGGTCACAGACCAGGGCAGATGCGCCCCATTGGCTCTGGCAGGCTCGGTGCTTTCCTTTCTCACTGAGGTGTTGAGAAAACTCATGGGACAGCAGGGCTGAAAGAGGAGAAAGTAGAAGAAAATAATGTTGGCACACAGGGTTAGCATCATCAGAGACAGAAGAAAGAAACTCTGACAGTGCTTCACAACCTGGAGTTTGCTACTCTCAACATCATCTCCATCCTTTTCTTCCAGTGGTGCAAATGTGAAACTGGTTGATTTGAGGCACTGAGAGGGGGCAAGTCCCGAGTTAGTTAGATTCCTCACCCTGAGCTAGCAAGTGTCCTGTTTCTCCCCACGCCAAGGGGCTTAAACCAATGACTACACAGACTTAACAATTGCCCCCTTTCTTTAAACCCTTTTAAATATATTTTATTTCTAGCTTTTTAGCACAACTAGAATTATATTTATTTGTATATAAAATAGAATTCAAATTTTGTTTTTTTCCAAGAAGGTAGACTATCATCCCAACATTATTTATTAAATAGTCTGTCCCATGTCTTTGAAAGGTCCACTTTGTTATATGTTAAACATATATGCTTAGGTGTGTTTTGTTTTTCAAGCTTTTGTTTATCACTTTGCCTTGCCTTCACATGATAACAATTGTTTTGATTACTGCATATTTTAACTTGATATGTATGTTCATACACGTCACATAAATATTTCTACCTGATATGACTATTCCTCCACCATTCTTCTTTTTCATGGTTTTGGGATATTCTTAGCATTTTATCTTCAGCTGGATTTTAGAGTCAGCTTGACAATTTCTTTAAAATTTGTTCTGTGTTGAATTTATAAATTACTATGGGGAAAATAGATAACATTAAATCTTCTCATCCAGGAATATGACTTTTGTCTCCACTTCTTCAGTTCTTTTATTTCCTTTGGTAGAGTTTTATAGATTTATTTACATCATTATTACACAGTATTTTTTTAAGAGATGTGTGTTTAGAAGACTTGGTAGAAAACTGGTTATTGACTTTTGTTTGCTACCTTTTGTGAGCTGCAGTAATGTACTACAGGAATGCAACAGACTTCAGTTTAAGGAGGCTATCTGAAAGCAAAAATAAGAGAGGTATCTATTTTTCTGATAGAGATTCTTTATGCCTCTGATCAGTGCTTTTGGACAGCTGACAAGTGGGCAGAATAGAAATGCTGATATGTGACAAAGCTGGAGGGATGGAGGGACCTCCAGACTTACTTTTGTTATTAAACCTTCTCCTTGTGAATTTCTCTCCCAATAAAGGGGATCCACCTAGAAGTGTCCTGGGGGTCAGAAGGCCAAGGAGCGCTGCTTCTCAAGGGAGTGTGTTGTTTCAAGTTGGTCTGATTTGAGGGCTGATGGTTGGTTGGAAAGAAGGAAACCACAAATTTGGTGTGTAGACTCAAATATCACTGCCTTAATAAGGGGTCTATTACTGACTATGAGATAATGGAGTTCCTTCAGATTGAAAATGATAGATGGCCACCTAGGGTGTTAAGGAACTGGTATTGAGAAACCCGATTCTGGCAAAAAGGAGCATAACATTTCTCAATATTTAAGGCACTCCCTGAATGTTTATAACTAGTCCAATAGGAAATAGGCTTCTAAATGGTATCACTTTAAAAAGAAAACTCTACTGCTCAATTTATTGTCATTTGGACAGTACATAAATGAGTAACTTAGCCAGTTAAGAGCAGGTTGAACCAGACTCATCAGCATAGGCCTTCTCTACACCTCCAGGAACATGACTGAGAAAAAGGTTGGACTCTCACTGCTAACAGTATGCTTCTTGCTGGTGACCACTGTGTATTGCTTCCTATTTCTCTATTATTATGTGTAAATTATATATATGTATATATATATATATATATATATATACACATACACACATACATATATATATAAATATAAATTGTATTGTGACTGTCATTGCATTTGATAGTGAGATGGACAGTTTTGCCATTCACTGAATAATTTGCTATGTCAAAAGAAAATAAAGACTGTGGGTCCAAAGACAGAGTGCTGAGAAAAAGTTTTACTATCAAGCAGAAAACTGAGGTTATGTTATGTGAGCCAAGGGAGAGGGTTGGAAAAAGCAATATATATATATTTAAGCAGAAAATATCAATCTATGTCCCTAGTTTAGAAAGCAAAGTCTCTAAGTGGCTAATTAGCTGGCAATATCTGGACCGAATGCTAAGCACTGGATAAGTTCTTACCTGACTGCGGATTTTCCAGGTAATGGGCCTTACTGCTTACAGGAAGTAAACAATCCAGGCTTAGAGAACACTACTTGTCATTGTAGCAAAAGCCAGGTGTGCACTGTTCTCAGCAGGGTGGACAGCCATGTCACGATGCACTGGATGTGTCACAAGGTGACACATCTGAATCTGACTCACGGCAGGCTCTTCACCCAGAGGGTCTCTAGTCGGAGCGGTCCCCAGCAGCTAGGCATGGCTGTATCCTGGGGGGAGGGTAGGAAAACATTTGCAGTTTTATATGGGGCTGTTACTTTACATGATATGTTGGTATAGTTTTTGGAAATACGTAAAAGTTCTTTTTATGACATTCAATTCCAAAGAGACAATTAGAGATCCACTGTTGTTTGTTTCTTTGTTTCTTACTTGCTTGCTTGTTTCCACGGGTTTTACCTGAGGTCCAGTTCCACCTTTTCTTTCAGTAACAGCACCTGTCTGTTCCTGATCACAGGGGAAGATAAGTAACTTAGCCTGTGATAATCATATTTTTCTATTTTTTTTCTAATTCTCTGAGCATGATGATTGTGTTAAGAATAACATGAGTCCCACCACTCTCTGGGATTTTATATAAAACATCCACTCATTTATTCATTAAATATTTTTGAGTATTAACTATGTGATAGTGTTTTAGCTATACTAGGAACAGAGTAACAACTAAAAGTTATAAAAAAAATTCCCATTCTCAGAGAGCTCATTTTTTTTTTGTAGGAAGATGCAATAAAAATTGTCTCTCTATATATGTATTAATTATACTTAACTTTTAAATAATTCTTTTTGTTTTTTTTTTTTTTAGGGGGGAGGTAATTAAGTTTATTTATTTATTTTTAGAGGAGGTACTGGGGATTAAACCCAGGACCTCCTGCATGCTAAGCATGACCTCTAACACTTTTAGCTATACCCTCCCCCTGACAACTTTTAGATAATTTTAAATGTTAAAAATAAAGTATATATATATATATGTGCAATGTAAGTAAATCTCACTTACTGCTTTTAACACATTTTAAGTAACCCCTGAAATCCTACAGAACTAGCAACTTCAGGTTACAATCACAGTCAACTCTCTCTAGATAACATGAATTAAATAAATAGTGTCTTTCATAGATTTTCCAAACAGGAACACGGAGAAATAATTTTCCTTTTAATTTTCACACACTTTAGTTAAGATATAAATGAACACAAAATGTCGAATTGGAGAAGAGTGAAGATATAGGTTCTTCAAGGCCAGTTATACCCTGGTTTTCATACAGAAGTGTCCTGGACACCATTATTAGGGGATTTGCTAAAGACATATACTGCGCTATCTTAGCCAAGCTACCCGGGATGAAATGCCAACCGGGCAACTTACCAGCCTTACAGCCTGGGACAGTTTGTTTAACTTTTCTGTTCCTCCATTTCCTCATATATGAAAAAGTGATAATGATATTACCTGCCTCCAATGGCTGATTACTCTAAAGAATACAAGAGGGTTTTTTTGTTTGTTTGTTTATTTTTCTGTAAGTCAGTTAGAGCAGAGCTTCACGCACAGAAATAATGTAATAAATTCTAGTTGTAATTTCACATTTAATCTCACGTCCTTGTGACCACAGACATCCATCTATAAGACGTTTGGCTGCACTTATGAGTCATGGATGCTGCAGGCTTTCTTTGGGCCCTGCTAAGTAGCCCATATGGAAATCAAACCCACCATTCACTTTATTTGAACTCAGCTAAAACCAGATGAGCAAATTGGCTTGGAGACAAAGTTGGCTGCAGTGGGTAAGTCATAAAATGAGGGAATTCATTTGGAAATTGCAGTCTCATTTTTTAACTGAAGTCAAAGTAAACCCATGAATACTGCTCCGTGTCACTATTGTACATCAGGTGTTTGTGGAATTTTTAGTATTCAACGGAGGCCGTTTCAGTGTGGAAACAGATTTATTTACGTTGCAAAGATAATAGGCCTGTAATGAGAAGGGTAAAGTCGATCTGTGCCGAGGGCACAACGCTGTGGTTCTTGTGGCTCGTTGAGATCAGCGGGTACACACAGAGACAATAACACTAAGGAAATGATGAGATGGTTATTATGTGTTTTAAATCACAATTACAAAAATTACACATATTAAGTGAAAGAGAATTAACCACTCACTCCATACGTGCCTATTTGTAGCAATAGGTGGCCTGATGAATCTACGAAAACAAGGCAGTAGAAGAATAGCCATTCTCTCAAAAATGTCACAAGAACCAGAACAATATTGTCTGGTTCCTACTACTGTTAGACAGACTCACTCTCCGAGTTCACTGTAAAACATGAGAAAAAAGTGGGTGCTTTTAAACATAACAAATTATACGTTAGTTAATGTAATAAAGTTGAACACACACACACACACACACACACACACACACACACACGATCTCTCTTTCAAGTCTTCAAAGTTCCGGAACTTAATAATGAGTGGATCATTCTCCCACATTCAAAAATTTTAAATCATCTCTAGAAGTAAGTTCTGGACACTACAACCGATTGGGTTAAAGAGAAGGATTGAAAAAAATAAAAGTTTCAAAGTTTGAATAAGCATATATAGGGAAATAAGGATGAAGAATTTTGGCTTCTGAGCCAGGAGAAAAAAGGGAGGATTTGTTCATAGATTTCAACTGTGGAAGCTATTATTTGCCACGCATGTTTTCTATCGATAATGGACTATAATATTTTTAAGATATTAGGCTAATTAATTATAATATAATATTTTGGGGTAGTTATCTTTTTTTTTAATCTAGACTCAGTACGTAGAAATCTTCCGATGTCACCTAGGTGTAAGGTAGGCAATCTAAAGATGAATATTGTTCAGTCATTCTTAAAGTTTCAAATGTTCCCTATATCTCGTGAGTCAGCAAACCTTTTCCTCATGGATTTCATGAGAGTAAGATCCTGAACTCAAGAAACCTCAGGATTTTACAAAAAAAGAGTCACAGAGAAAGAATCCCAGGATTTTAAAGACAGTGGCCCTGCATTAACTTAAGTGGCCCACATTTTAAGTCTAATTTTGTCTGTGCCCTGGATGTGACAGCATTTGCTGTTTTACTTGATTGGCTTGGGGCTCTTTCCCCTTGGGGTGAACAGGGCTTTGAGCCTTCCCCACAGCTGTGCCACTTCTGTCTTCCAAGTTTGCCCCATTGAGGACAAAGTTGTCCTTTCAAAGGCTAAAGCAGATCTCACTATGACTCCACTCAAAATCATCCAGTCTTCTCATTTAAGTCCGTAAAGCTCCGAACTGTCTGTAAGGACTTGTGTAGTAGGCCCATTGCATTTCTGAATTCAGCTTTCCATCACCCTGTTGTCAATGCCCTTCAGCCAGAGACTTTCTCATTGTTCCAAAAACAATCTCAGCTTTCTTTGCACAGGCTTTCTCACTACCTAGGATGCTCTTCCATCTCAGATCCACACAACCCGTTTCCTTTCTTCTTTCAGCTCATCCTCAATGGTCTTCCTCAGTGAGATCTTCTCAGGCTAGCCTACAGAGAGTAGGAAGCCATCTCTCCTGCATGTCCTGTGATTTTACATGTTACACACATCTTCATAGGACTTCTCACTATTTGAGTTATCATGTGTTTACTTATTTTGTTTCCCTCTGCTACAACATTAGTCACCTGGGGATGGGCATTTTGTGTGTCTTGTTTACTGCTTGTGTTTACTGCACTTAGAACAATTCTGGGCACAGAGCATGTCTTCAATATTTATCTGTTAAATGGATGAAAACTGAAAGCATGAATAAACGGTATTGCCACTATATGCACTTGCCCCATTTCCCTTACTAAATGGTATGGGAAATTACCTTTTGTACTTAGTTCTGCTAGATAATCACTGAACAAGCAGTGATTAATACATGTTTGTTGACATTTGAAAAGTTAACAAAAAATGGTGACAATTTATTAAGACAGCACGAAAGAAGTGGTTTGATTGCATTTCAAGTTGTTTCAGATGAGAATAACTCTGGTTCTAATAAATGGCCTGAAGAACACAGTAATTAAGATTGTTGAGGGTCAATGTTTACATCACAGTCTAATTATCTGATAATTAACAAATACTTCTTGTGTGTCCATGCTATGCTAGGCATTGTGTTAGCACCTGAGGATGTAATGGGGAGAAAGACACTATTTCTGTTCTCCAACCTTGCAATCAACTGGGGATACAAAGAAGTAATCAGATGGCCGATAGAGTCTGGTAAGACATCATGTAGCAGGAAACCTGAATCAGCCATGGGGATGAGGGTATTCTTGAAGGGCAGGGCAGTATATACATTACCACACAATTTAAGACTGGATAGCATGGCTTTATATATATATATATATTTTGCCATAGATAGATAGATAGATACCCATATATGTGTGTGTGTGTGTGTGTATTTGCATCTGTGTGTGTGTATATATATCTTTTCTAAGATGAAATTTAGAATAAATCAGTGGGATGGGAGAATACAGCCTGAAGAATGTTGGAAAATTATAAAGCTAGATAGACAAGCGAAAATAGACTAAGCAGACCAGAGAAAGCTAAAAATTAAAGGGGGAGCTGGGAGAAATTCTCAAATAGGCTAATTTGAACAACAGAACCCCAGACAGAGTCAGGTATTAGAGCTTACAGGCATAATTTAAGGTGGAAAACAGGAGACTGAATTAAAATCTATACAACAGTGGTTAGACTGCCTTATTCTTTTCCCAGCCTGAAAAGTTAGAAGTTCCACCTCCAAATTCAAAGAACAAGAGACATTTGGGACTCAGGAAAACTAGGCTCAGCTGAAGGAAGCAGAGGTACAACATGAAAAAAATGGGACTCCGTGAAATTCTACTTAGAAAGCGGTGAGACTGCTAACATTTTCCTCAGCTTGACTCTGAGAATACCAGCAACTTGGCCTATGCATCCCATGCAGGAATTTGACAGGTTCTCCTTTGGGAAAACTGCCCATGACAAAAGGGAAAAAAACCTTACAGATACTGAAATGACCCAATCATAACAGCCAACAGTAAAGCCACAGACGCAGAAAGCTTTCTTAACAAGATGACGATGGTGAAAATGTCCTCAAAATTCAAAATGAGAACTATTTCCACGTAAAATTATATTGAGATAAACTATTAACCATGGGTGAGATTCGAAGGTCATTTTCGGGCATACAAGTTGTAAGAAACTAACATCCCATTGCATGAATGGACACCGCGGGATGTGTTTCACCAAAGTGAGGGAGACGTCTACCAAAGACGACGCGCCATCCATGAAATAGTGAGACAGCTCAGGAAAATGACACGGGAAACCCTCAGGATGATAAAGATGAAGGCAATTCTGGGAGTAAGAACCGTGGCAGCAAGCTGGCCGAGAACGCAGCCAAGAGGAGCTGAAGGACTAAGAGATTCACAAGGGACATTTGGAAGATGACCAAACTGAGAGATTAACTGATAGCTTTAGTGTATTTCAAGGAGATGCATGCTTCTGGAGGAGAATTCATTCATAGGGAAGATGGAAAATATGCAAATGAACAAGTAAAACATTTATTTCTGTGGGAAAAAATCCAAAATCTTATTAAAAAAAAAAGAGAAATGTAACCAGAATATAGGACATGGCTGTGTTATTTACATAACTGTAATAATTGTAGGTACTGAATGATTTTTCAACCCAAAAATTTGATGGAGGGGGAAGGGGCAAGTGAGAGGAGGGGGAGGAGAGCACTTCATCTTTTAAAATGAGATATTAATGAATAATATCTAAAACTTTAAAATTAGCAATAATGGTATAATTAAATTGAAAAAAATAATGAAAATATTTTTTAATAGCCAAGCAATCTGAAAATTACTGTAGAATAGAAATCTGAGTGGGAAGGAGTGAGGCAGGAGGCTATTGCTCTATAATAATAACACTGGCTATCTAACTGGAATTTGAAAAAGAGTAGAATTCGAATGTTCTTACCAAAAAAAAAAAACTATATAAATATGTGAGGTGACAGGATGATGGATGTGTTAATTAACTGGATGGGAAGAATCCTTTCTCAATGTGTAAGTGTATTAAGTCATCATGATGTATACTTAAGTATCTTACAATTGTATTTGTCAATTAAAACTCTCAATAAAGCTGAAAAAAATAAGGCGGTTTTCTAAACGAAGGAATGATAATAAAGAGAAGCAGTTGGTGTCAAAGAGAGGGGTCCATGGTTCAACATTAACACATTGAGATAAAAATGGAAAAGTGAACATATGTATGGTTTTCTGACATGTTAGAATTTTTAAAAAATTGTATTTATTTACTTTTAGTTTTGGTGTAGACACAATCAGTTGCCTCCCTATATTCACTCTCCGTATTCACATTTTCCTCTACACGCTGCAGGGCACATTCTGTAAGAACTTGTGACCCCTTATCCGGGAGCATTTATTTTTCTTGTTTGACCTCAGAGTATAATCATTCCATTCTCCAGGCTAATCAGAGTGCCTGAGGTTAATGTTCTCAGAAGCTACCATCATCAAATAGTGATGGTTGAGGAATTAGTGACCCGGTATGCTGGTCTGCTATTGGTACCCGCCTCTCCAACCTATCCAACATTCCTCAGTATATTAACCCTTAGGCAGCCAATCATCAAACCTAGGTTGGCTTTGCAGTTGTCTTTAATCAGTAGAATGCACTGGAAATGACACGGTGCAGAAGACTCACCCAGCTGAGCCTGGTCAACTTGAAGATTCGGAGAGAAAATAAAGATGCTCTAGCCTTCAAAATTTTAAAAGTTTATTACATAGTAAGAGACAACTGAAAAAACAGATTTTTTTTTCACTGCTGTATTGGGGAGACTCTGAGGCCTTTTCTGTACTCTCTCCCAGCTCCCAAAGAGGATTAAGCTCCAGCTTTATGCAGTAGTAACAGATTTGTTAACATAAACTTTATTAATTTATTCCCTTCCTTGTCTTTGTTCCTCAGTCCCTGACATCCATTTCTTGGTATAACCTCCCAAATAAGCTACTTGCATATAAATTCTATTTCAAGTTCTACTTTTGAGGGAATCCAAAGTAAGGCAAAGAGAATTATTGAAACAGAATCATAATGTCATATTTTATAAACATCACTCACTAATTTGGGAAAAAAAAGTTTGAAATAGACGCATGGAGGAGGAGACCAAGTAAGAAAGCTGCCTTAATGCTCCAGATGTGAAAGGAAGGTGTACTGAAATAAAATAATGAGATCATGCAAGGAGGCAAATAGGTGAATTAGAAAGCTAGGTCAGAGGTAGAATCAAGAGGAATTAGTATTTGTTTTGGATGTCAGTAGGTAAGTGGAAGTAAAAAGACAAGGGAATCCTTCTACTTTAGGCAACCGGATGGACGGATAGGGAATATACGGGAAAGATCAGATGTAGAGAGTAATTTCCTAAACAGCTGAATTAGTTCAGAATTGAATATGTTCAGCTGAACTACTCGTGTGATACCCAGTAGGCAGCTGTACACGTGGGATATTTGGGATTGAGGTTAGAGAGTCTGATCCCAATGGGCTGGAAATGATAAATTAAAAATTACAAGAAATTAAATGGTAATTGAGCATTGGTTTTGTATGAGAAATCTCAGTGTAGTAATAATTCATGTCGTATAGTAACTTATACAGAGCACTTTCACACATCAATTTTGGTTGTCAATCCCTGAATAAAACACACATAAAAGGAATTAGAACTCTTTTTAGATTGTGTGGTAGGATTTCAACAGATAACCCTATTAGACTTTAGGAACTTCCTATGCTCAGCCTGAATTATTTCAATAATCGTGCTACTTCTGGTTTGGTTCAAAGTGATGCTCCATTTTAGTATTGCTGAGGAAGCAAAGTCTAAATTAGTCCATGGGAAAATATGCAAATTAAAAAAATCATAGAAGTAGATATCAAACTGGTAACTTCAGATATACTTGAGATTCCCCATGGTTATGATTTTGAAGATGGAAACTTTAAATGTTATACTCATAGCAGTTTGATGATCTGATTTAGGAGTGCCATTTCACCTTGGAGGTGAGCTAAAACTACCTAAGGAAATTCAGCTTCTTTTGGCAGACTGATTAGGGTTCATGTTACATCACTTCCAACTACGGATTTCTCTACAAGAAGCCTCTACTGGGGATAAAAGTCACCAATGGAAACAAAGATCCCTGAACTGCCATCTTCCATTCCTGTCTTTCCAATCAGCAAATCAGGACACTTGTCTCGAGCAGGTCCAGCCAGATCAGTTCAGACATAGACTGATTCAGTAGATCATGACCCTAATTTTGTGTAGTCACTTTGAAAAGGATGGACATCCTCTGAATTGGACTGAGCAACTTCTTTTCATTGAGCTGCTTTGAAAGCTACTTCTGTGTATAGCAAATTCGCCACAATAGAAATGTAAGGACGTTTTCTATCTCAGGACCAGCAGGCCAAATGGCTTCAAGCAGTTTCAGCTCTGCCATCTGTACGAGATGAATTTGTTCAATCAAGTTAAATCACTGTGCCAGCTCAGTCACTGTGCCAGAAAACAGTCTACTGTTATCTGACTGTTCTTATTCCAAGGTGAAATTAATTTTTGAAGTTTTACATTCTGCCTCAAACCAGTCACTTATATATTTTTTTAATAATATATTAGTTAAAAAAATCATTTAACTAAGTCACATGGAATAAATATATGTTTGGGGTTCTACAAAGAACGTGACTTAAGATTCATTTTTAATTAAAAGAAATAATATTTTATGTATTGTATTTGCTGAATTTTAACCTACACACTTCATATCTTTAGATATAGTATAATCTACTTTCTTAACACGTGTGGACACATATGCAGGGACACATGCTGAAGCCTCAAGTTCAGCTTATCTTTAAAATTTCTGATCTTTGCCCTGTTCACCTGACATCAAATATTTCTATGCATCCAATTTTCTATTTCATTTTTTTTAATTGAAGTATAGTCAATTTACAATGTTGTGTTAGTTTCTGGTATACAGCATAATGACTCATGTATACATATATATATTCCTTTCCATATTCTTTTTCATTATAGGTTATTACAAGTTATTGAATAGAGTTCCCTGTGCTGTACAGTAGGAGCTTGTTGTTTTTCTATTTTTTTATATACCAGTTAGTATCTGCAAATCTTATCAATTTATCCCTCCCCACCCACTTTAACCCCAGTAACCATAAGTTTGTTTTCTATGTCTGAGTCTGTTTCTGCTTTGTAAATAAGTTTGTGTCACTTTTTTAGATTCCACATGTAAGTGATATCATGTGATATTTGTCTTTCTCTGTCTGACTTGCTTCACTTAGTGTAGTATTCTCTAGGTCCATCCATGTTGTTGCAAAAGGCATTATTCTTTTTCATGGCTGAGTAGTACTCCATTATATATATATGTATGTATGCTGAATCTTCTTTATCCAATCATCTGTTGATGGACATTTAGGTTGTTTCCATGTCTTGGCTACTATAAATAGTGCTGCTATGAACATCGGGGTCCATGTGTCTTTTCAAATTAGAGTTCCCTCTGGATATATACCCAGAAGTGGAATTACTGGATCACGTAGTAAGTCTATTTTTAGTTTTTAAGGAACCTCTGTACCATTTTCCATAGTGGCACATCAAACTACATTCCCACCAACAGTGTAGGAGGGTTCCCTTTTCTCCACACCCTCTCCAGCATTTATCATTAGTGGACTTTTTAATGATGACCGTTCTGACTCGTGTGAGGTGATACCTCATAGTAGTTTTGATTTTCATTTCTCTGATAATTAGTGATATTGAGCATTTTTTCAAGTGCCTATTGGCCATCTGTATGTCTTCATTGGAGAAATGCTTGCTTAGGTCTTCTGCCTACTTATCGATTAAACTGTTTGTATTTTTGTTATTAAGTGGTATGAGCTGTTTGTGTATTCTGGAAATCAAGCCCTTGTCAGTCTCATCATTTGCAAATATTTTCTCCCAGTCCATCACATCCAGCTTTCTTCATTTTCTTTTCTTACCTACCACTACCCTCAGCTGTCTGAACTCTTATCTAAAGATAGCTCATTTATCTTTCCTTGTTTTATTTTCTAAACATTTTCCCAGGAAGGCTACTGTAATTACTTCCCAAAAGCACTGGTAATACAATAGGAAGACGTGTTTTAAAATTGCAGAACAGGGCATTTAATGTGTCTTTTGTGCCTCAGTATATGCAGTGTTCAAAGGCTTTCCTCAGGTCCTCACTTTTGGTCCAGCTTATTCCAGTGTTCTCATTTGCCTTCAGTCCTTTGCATGTGCTATTCCCACCCAGATGCTGTAAGGCTTCTTTCTTCTCTCTCCATTCCCTGACTTATTTCTAAATTAGTTTTCGTTCTCAGCTGCTGCCTTCTGCTTAGAATATCCAAGCTGGTTAAGTGGCAACACCGTGAATTTCACAGCATCATTATCACAGAGTGAGGGATAAGTGACAACTTTAGCTTTCTTTCCTTCTTCCTTTTGAATATTTTGCCATGGATTCTTATTACTTTCTTTTATTACATTTTAAATATTATAATTTTAATTAAGTTATTTTTATTGTAAGAGTAATATACATTTATTGTGCAAACTTTGGAAAATTGTAAAAAGGGACATAGCTTCTACAAAATTTTGGGTTTTTTTAGATTCAAAAGTGAACTCATGATCAGTATGCACAGGACTAGACATAAACTAAAATAATTCAAAAAGGTAAATATGTTTACCATTTTGAAATTGGAAAATACATTCCCATGTGTTACCCGATTTGGACTTTATAACACTCCAGTGAGGTGGCCAGGGTGGGTGGTGTCATCTAAACTCAGACACAAGAATAAGGTGATTTGCCTCAGTCATCATATTGGTTATAGGAATTTTTTGCTAATTTCAGTGAGTTTCCCACCCAAAGCTGCCCACTCAAGAAAGGATAACACAAGTTTGGCCAGGCTATGAAGAAGAGTTTTATTCTTATTTTACATATGAGGGAATTACAATGTAGACAAATTCAATTTCACAGCTAATGAGGGAGACAGTAATATACCTCCAGTTTTCACACTCAGATTCCTGAATTATTTATTTTAACTGCTAAGAGATGGAAATTTTTTAGTACCTTACCTGGAAAATAGCAAGTGTTCATCTATTGTTTGCAAACATCATCAGTTGTCCTTATTTTATTTTATTAAATTTTTTTTATTGAGATATAGTCAGTTTACAGTGTGTGTCAACATCTGGTGTACAGCATAGTTGTCCTTATTTTAAAAGGTGAAGGAAACTTTGTACTATTCTTGAAACACCTCTGTAAGATGGATATTATATCAAAAAAAAGATACCAGAAGTCCTTACTTTTATAGACACCAAATCTTTATAAGTATAAAGATAAGTAAAATGTTATGATGCCTGGATTTACTTTAAAATACTCCAACAAATTAACACCACAGCAACAGCCACAAATGAGGGGCTTAGATAAAACAATAAAAATGGCACAGTTTGAATGAGTGTTGTTCTGGGGAATGACTACTTGAAGGTCCACTATGCTTTCCCTCTACCATGTGCATATGTTTGCAGTTTTCCAAAATAAAAAGTTAAGATTAAACGCAGGCACATATATACACTAAGAACCACTTATATACATTGTCAAGGTACAAAAAAAGACATATGTGCTAAATAAAGATATATGTGCTAAACCTTGAAAAAGGAAGAAGGGGAGAGACGTATCATAAAAATATTTGCATGTAAATGTGCAGAATACCTGTGACACAGGAACCAGGAAGATGAGCTGTCTCCCGAGAGGACAGCTGAGTGGCTGGGGACCTGGGACGAGCTATTCATTGCAACAAATAAAACATTTGCAACCATGTAAATGCATCAGTTTTGCTTCAAAAAATACAAGTGAATAGTTTCTTACAAAACAAGTGTAGCAAATTATTTGATTGAGTAAAAGCACTCATGAAAGTCTGTTCTTTAAGTTAATTAATAGGAATACTGAACTTAAATAGAAAACGTAGGTATAAAGTCAGAGATTGGACTGGCAGCTTTGTCTTGACTGCAGTTGTGCAACACAAAAACCAAACCAAACTGTTGAAGTGGGCTGCTCCTTTATTCAATAAATGTTTTTCTTGTTTCTAGAATATATTGTGAATACAAAGTGTTCCATTAATCAAATATTGTTCCTGTCCATATATGCCTTATAACCTCTTGGGGAATAAAGATATTTAATTAAAAAAAAACCAGAAAATTAAATTCATAATTATTAAATATTAGTACTTAACGTTAAAATGAGATTCTAAGAGAAAATTATAATAAAAGAGGAAAGGCTGGCAAAGATCTCACTGAGGAAATTACATTTGGTTCATAAGAATTAGTCAAAGGAGGAAAAAGTGTTCGAAGACCAATGAAAGAGGTCAGCTTCTGGAAATGCAGGTTGGAAGCAAAGGACGCAGGACCCTGTAAATCAGGCTATAGATTATCTCTGTTTCCTCAAATGCAGATGATATCCCTAGAGTGGTTTTGGAAGCTGACTGATATTGCCAGATATGCATGAAAACTACCCTCCCCAGAGATGAGACTCTCAGCCCAGCTCTGTTTAAGATGTGCTAAGGCGATCATCTGAGAGATGCATTAGAGCGCAGGGCTGTGAAGAGAACTGGATTTGAAGTATCTGGACGTATGATCAGGAGGACCTAGTGATTAACTGACAGGGTGTTAAAATATTAGGTGGTTAAGGCAGGGGGACGACCAGAAGAGGAACAGCTTGGAGGAGACGGGGGGCTCAAATTATAAGTAATTTTCTGAGAGTATTAAAATCCATTTGCTTGTTTTGGTATCAGAGAAGCAGTCTATGCTTAACACTAGGAATGCATCCAATAGCAAAGAATGTTCCTGCTCTCCCCCCTCCTGCAGGAGCTGTAGATCTTCGTTTCATTACTGCCTGGCACAGACCTCGCTCTTCATTTAGAGTTCTCTGATATGAAAATGAGCTTGGTGCACAGAAGGAGAAATTCAGACGAGGAAAATTGCCTCCCATATGGCAGGGTAGTGAATATTGTTAAGGCAAAAATGAGGAATATTATCACCTTTATCAGAAAATGACACACAAAATGTCTCAAATTCCCAGCGTCAATTAACCTGTTTGTTCAATGTCATTAGCAATTATCATTTGCTAAGCCATTCTCATTGTTCATTTGGAACGTTTCTTTATTTAGTCAATTTCGAATTGGCATGTCATTTTGCCCCAGTGGACGCCACGGAAACCAGGAGAGTCTGGCTAAAAGAAGATTCTTTTAAAATTACCTCTAAACATAATTACGTTTTATAAAATTATAATTTTTTTTCTCTTTTAAACTGACATCAAGCTGCTGTTTCCTAAATTATTCTATAAAAATGACTTTTTCATTTCAAATGACGTTAACACTTAAGGTCACTTAAATAATTTTTGGTAATGGGTTCATATTAATATTTAAATTGGTTCCAGCTCAGATCAATTTTTGACTCATGTTTAGCTTTTTAAATAATTTAAACTTTAACTTGCTCTCATACTTCTTGCTGCAGTTGAAGCCTTAGGTCCTCTGTTTCAAAAACCAAAGAAGGAAAAGTTCCAACGTCACTGAATCTTGAGATAATAGCAAGGCTTTAATGTCAGTGTTTTCACTTCTCAGACCTCAGGAGGTGAGGCATCCCAGTGCTGAGGTAAGAGTTGAAGGCTCAGAGACAATCCCCTCCACACATTACTAGGCAGCTCCAGTTAGAACCCAACTGCCGTCTATAGAGATCTGTTTTTATCAATGCTGCATTTAGCTGCAGAGTTAAGCTTGTTATGAATAAATATTGACATGAATTCTGAAATAAAACTCTTCTTCAGACTTGGGGAATGTATATCTTAGAAATAATGACAAATGAGCTGTTCTGGATCAAAATCGCGCCCTCCAGTTTGAAAATACCCAGATTGTTCTGTGATTTCCATGTGTCTCCACCCATCTATATTTTACAAATAAAAACTGCTTTGAAGATGAGGACTGTACTGTGTGATATGTGGATCACCTTTTCTATTAGAGGATGGAGATAGTGGATGTCAAGGCCAGGTGTTCCAGCCCAATTGCACTAGAGACTAGAACAATGAGATTTATTATTAGCTTAGGTTAATCTCCCACGCTTTGTTTCTCCTGGCTAATAGCTACGGTCCTGTATGTCCCATCTGAGCTGCCTCCTCTTTTCAGAAAATATCCCTAAGCACGCACTGAGTTGGGTTAAACCCTTACAGTGAGCACAGCTATTACTCAAATAATTATTCTGTTTTATAATGCTTGATTTTTTACATTTTTATTTTCATTGGCTGTAATAATTTTGAAGGCAAGAAGCGTATCTTCTTCCCATTCAAAATATGGCACAATTCTATGGGTACTCCAAAGCTTGTTTTATATTCTCCTTCCTGGACACACAAAAGATACAGCTCTTATGTTATAAAATGCAGCCATGAGATTATTTCTAGGCAAAGATAGCTAAGTGATATTCTTTACTCTGGGCTGAATCAGCGAATATCCCTCACTTTTCCTGAAAGGACCACCATGGGGGATGTGTGTTGAGATGTTTTGGGGCTAATTTGTTCATCAGAGTTCATTTTTACCTATCCTGAGTAATGTAGTGTCCTGGAGCCTAGAAACATGCTTGGTTTACAATGTGTCAAATATATGAATTACATTAAAAAATGAACATATATCTCCTTCTCAGCTGAAACTCCAAATGTCACTAATTCTGAAAAGGGATATTCATGTTAGTGTTCCTCTGATCAAAGAAAGCATCTTTTTCATTCAAATTCTTTATGATTCAATACACAAGGTGTTTACTGATGTCGAGAACCTTGAAGGATCTGAGATGTTAACAAGCTAGTGACTTAGGCAGATACAGTTTCATGGATGCTGACAGAAGACGAGACTCGTGGGTCAGAGACAAAGGACTGCACTAATATAGCAAACGGCACAGGTTTCACGTGTGCCTTGGTTCTGCTTACTCATCAAATCCCACAGTGATGCAGAGGGATTCAGTGGATGCTATACTAGCAGTGAATCTGCATCACAGTTGAGGAACACTGAGCTAACAGTGGATAACAACCTAATCCTTTAATGTGGCTGTGAGCAAATCTACTTGGATGTTGCTCTAGTCAGCAAAAAAAAAAAAAAAAAAAAAAACAACTCTGCTCTGCTTTGGAGGGAACTTCTGTATCTGTTCTCCAAGAACACATGTTATGCAAGCATCCTTGAAATAAAGCTTGAAACAAGAGTTATTAAAAAGCCTCTACATGAAAGACACACATAAACGTAAAAAATCCATAGAAAATTATCTCCCAGCAATTTAGAAAACAGATACTTAGGGAGTTGATCTTTTCCAAGAATTGGTCGTCTGTTGATTCCCACCCAAAAATATTTCATATTCTCATTTTCCCATTCAACATGTATTTATTGAGACACCTTTATAGAATAAGGATGGGGTTTGGTGCTTGATACATATTTAACTGCTCAAAATATGTATTACTTTCATAGGTGTCATCCTTAAAAGAGACTTTGAGAATTCCAAATGTTCCAGATTGAGGACAGGCAAGGATTGAGAAAGTGATAAAAAAACAATAACAACAAAGGAAACAATAATAATACTTAACGTTTTTGATGCTTCTGGGTCCTGGATGGCTTTAAATAGATGATGACATTTGAAATCAACAATTTAATGAAGAATGCACTATGATTATCTATATTTTAGTGAAGAATGCATCATGATTCTCTATGTTTTATCTGTGGAGGATTTAAATGTTTGATTTAGGGCTGAAAATAGGATGAGTGAGTGAGGCAGGGTCAACGAGAACAGGGCTGGATTCTGTCTTTAATTAAAAGTTAAGCGTTTTTGTTCATATTGAATTCTTGATGTTGGCACTATTCTGTCTTAAGTCAAAGAACACTAAACATATTTGATTGAGACTTATAATTATTTACTTGGATCCTGATAGAAGAGGTGTTTGGTGACCACTCTACCAATATTTATTCATTTTATTCTAAGCTTGAGTTATATGTATATAGTAATCTTTATAATTGGGTTTTGTTGATGTTGAAGTTAATTGTGTTTGTGAATGCTTCCTGTATTTAAATTCCTACTAAATAGTACATTTTCAATTACACCTATATTGGTGTATATGATTGCTATTTTTTTCCACACAAGAGCAGATGAGGATGTTTCCTTTGCTAAGCAAGAAATGACTGCAGAAAGTGGTCAGGTGGTTAAGAAAGCTACCTGGATGGCAGTAAGATCATGCCAGTACTCAGGATGTATTGGATGTTTTATTATAGTCCTTTATTAAGGAAATGCCCTATAATATTTTCTTAACTGCTCAATAGAGTTAATATCCCCACTGCTTCCAAAGCATCTAAAAGTGAGCCTCTCACCCCAAGACATAGAGGGACATTTCTTTCTAATAGTGATTAGTGCCTAAATTTAGGGAGTTAGGTGTCAGATTTATGCAGCACCTGATTCTATGAGGAAAGGAAAGAGAGTCTTGGAGAAAAGCTCATGCCATTTTAAATACTCTTCATTTTTCCAGGCTACTCACTGCCTAAACAACCATTTCTACTCTAGTCCAGTACTAGGGGGCAGCAGGAGAAAGATGGAATGGAACAAGGGCTGGGGCTGCTTAGATGCTGGAGAACAAACAGAGGTCAGTACAAGGGCAGATGTAAAAGAAGGACATTAGAGAGCAGAAGCAAGTGTAATGTCTCCTTGTTCCTTTACAGTTTTATTTATTTGAGTATTCTTCTTTTTCTTGGTAAGTCTAGCTAAAGGTTTGCCAATTTTGTTTCTCTTTTTAAAAAATTAACTCATTTTCACTGATATTTTCTATTGTTTTTCTATTGTCTCATTTATTTTTGCTCTCATTTTTTGTTATCGCCTTCCTTCTGCCAACATTGGGCTTAATTGTTCTATCTTTTATTACTTCCTTGAGATTTAAAGTTAGATTGTTTGTTTGACATCTTTCCTTTTTTTCTTTGAGTAAATTGGTCATTTTTGAATTGTTTCAGTGAATCACAATTTGGTGATTTCCTGCTCATTGACCAGGACTAGAACAAAATCAGAGCGCTGCTCAGTCAGGATTCAGTTTTGTGGTCTCCAGGGTCAAGCTGATTCTATTGTGGAGAAATACATAAAAAGTAAAGGCTACCACCATATATGGGGTGGGAATAAAACAGAAATAAATGTTATAGAGGTTACTCAACAGCTATTACTTTCTTCAAAATTCAGTTTAAGTTTGAGTAGAGCAGCTCAGAATAGGCCTGGCAAAATCAATCTATTGTCTAGTTATGCAACCCATAAAGAAAAATTCTGTGCTAAAAGGGTATTTTTAAATCTGCAGATGAAAATTAAAAATATATCGACTAATTATAGAACTAAAGATTTAGTCTGTATACTTTTCTGAATGAGAAAACTAAATTATTTTTATATTTATTGCTAAGCATCACTATAATTCTGAGAAGAAGGAAACTAAAATGCAAATAAGAGGCATTTGAAGTTGAAATCTAATACAAGGGGGATTTCTTTTTCCCTAATGATTAAGATGGTAAATTTATTGTTATTTGTTTTTTTTTTTAATTTAGATATAATTGACATAAGACATTATATTAGTTTCAGGCATATGACACAATGATTCAGAAAATTTCTTAATGTGTTTTTTTTATTTTTTTAGTATTTATTTTTATTGACATATAGTCAGTTTACAATGTTGTGTCAATTTCTGGTGTACAGCATAATGCTTCAGTCATACATGAACATACATATGTTTGTTTTCATATTCTACTTCTACTATTTTGCTGCTGATGATATTTTTTGTTTCTATTTATTTTTTTCATATTTCTCTGGATATACTGTGATTTTACTTTTAGCCATACTTAATTTTATTTCTAGATTAATTAAAGTTCCTTTGTATTTTTGAACAATATGATTTAGCATGGGATTGATAAAATTCAAAATTTTCCTTGTAATAAAAAGGGAAATCTTATTGAATCATTATTTTTTGCATATTTTGTTAATGATATGCTTTGTTTTTTAATGTGAATATATCAAACATAACTTGTGCTTTGATCACATACCTTTATCAATACAAAAAATGGAGATCATCAGAAGATACAGACAAGATAATTAACACTGACCATAAGCCAATTCAGAAAATAATTGAGTCATACTTGTATCATGACCTGCCTTTTGTGACTGTAGTGTTTACTATTTCCTTTTAGTTTTTAGTTAAAGTCTTTTTAGTCAACCTCATTCTTTCCTTTTAATCAGTGATTCCAATGTGATGTTAAAGCTGTAGTTAGATTTCATATTATTGTCTTAGCGAAGCACCCCAGGAATGTGACAGTCTTCCTAAACTAGTGTGCTGTCAATTTCTTTCTACGTTTTTTTCTTTCCAGGGTATAACATTTAGTGTAAACTTTATTAAAGGGAGGATTTAATTGTTCTCGAAATCACAGAAAACTCATATTATATTTACAAATATTCTTAAACCACATAAATTACTGCTGGTCATGTTTAGATTCAAGCAAACATGATCCATACTAAATTTCCAATATCTTCTTGAATCTGACTGAACTTTCATATAAAGGTTTTGTTTTACATCTAATTTTTTAAATTTGGCGTGTGACTGATCAAAGGGTTTAGTGGATTATTTATGTAATTTTTTTAAATTACAAAAATGTAATGGTTATTATTTTTGGACAAATTATGACCAAGAAAGAGCAGTTTATTTGTGTATGTTTGTAGGAGAATATATGACTCTAAAATCAGGCACAATTTACCAAAATCATTGTATTTTTGCTCTGACTTGGTTGACAATAAAACTGATAAACTTCAAGCTTGTACTGGGCCAGTCTCTCTAACTCTGGAGATGAGAAGGCCTCTCTCTGAGCAGTTGATTCAGAACAGGTGTTTATCTTTCATATAGAATGACAACAGGACCCCAAAAAAAAATCCGAGGCAGAAAGTGTAATATAAAAACTTCAACTCCAATGTATTGCAAGCTATATGAGGGCTTTTTAAAGAGATAAGCTTCCAGAAGAAGGAGACGACACCTATGTTCATTGTCTGTAATTTTTGACAGTAGTTCAAAGGAACTATTATAGTCTAGAAAAACTATATTATATAAACTGCACAATTCATTTCATATTCTTCTTCTGCTAGATAATATGAAATCAATAAAATTCTATTCTCCATGAGCTTCTCTGCCCAAAATGAGTTTAATCTGTAATTACAAAGACATTATCATGCTTACAAGGAAAATAAACATTTAATAGGTTATTTCAAAATGCTATCAGCTTCCACTCCTTATAATTTGTTCCACATCTTATCTTTTAAATTGTTAGGCATGACGTCTTGTAGAATTATGGAAAAGGAGAAGTGTAGTCATTTGTTCCCTTTTCTGTTTGCCTGTCTCCACTCTGACAGTGGACCAGACACCACAGAATTCTGAGCAGCTGCAGGCAGAATGCTCTGACCGTGGGCACCATCCTACATTTCAGTCCTCCTCCTCCTATTTTCGGTGACTATCTAGCATTTTTCAAATTTGCATCCATTTTAACGATCCATATTGCCTCAGGATTGTGTTAATTGATATGCTATACAAAACAGCGAATTAAAAATACAATTACAGTGGAAAGCAACAAATATCAAAATTTATTCTAGGTGGAAGAATTCCCCATTTTATAAATTGATAACTGATCAATATCAAGGGTATTTTATTATAAGATATTATTTACCTTAAATTTCTATTATTGACATTTTTAAAGGAGAAAGGAACTGAAAGTTTTTAAAGGAACTAACATGATGGTATTTGATTATTTGGCTATGGATGTTTGTAAATATTTTTATTCTATGTATTAATGATAATGAATATAATAAACAGTGGTAATTATATATTTGTGGTAGATTTGAAAGATTAATTACAATTCTATTTCAATATTTCTTACTAATTGGATAATAGAAGAAGTAAGCTAATACAAATTATAGATAGATATGTCTTCAAAAATAGTATTGGGTTATAAATAATTCTTGTTTGCAAATGAATAGCAGAAATAAAATAATGTAACATGTATTAAAATGTATTTAAAGAATACTAATCATTATAACCCCCCAAATAAAATAAATATCCATGAGTACATATTTATACAAATTAATAACGATTAACTATATAAAAAAATTAATAAAGTACAACTTACTTGCATAAAAATTCCAATCAATGACTATATAAGTAAGGAAAGAAATATAAAGATCAACACTTAAAAACTAATTTGCAACAATTGCTATAGGCAAGATTCACTGATGAATGCTAAAATCAGTGGGTAAAACTTTAATGAGAAACAAGCTATTTGCATAACCTAAAATAGCTCACTTCAAATATTTAACAATTGCAGTGGCTATTTTTAACATAAGTTCAAACATTCTTTGATTATCCTTCCTACAGGAAGTGAAGCTGAGTTCCCTTCTTTGAGTGTGGTGTAGATGTACTTCTACCAAAGCTTGCTTCTACCAAAAGGGGTATGGAAAGGGGAAAGTAGCAAGTTTGCACTACAGTAATTTGGTGGACACTCTCTTAATGAGGTGATCAAAATCAACATTACCAGCAACAAGATGTATTGATATCATGTAGCCCAGATATGACATCATGAAAAAAGCATATTACCTCACTGGTATTTTCCCCCCAAATCCATAACTTCATTGTAATCATGAAATGTATACAAAAAAAGTATAAAGATATTCTAAGAAATACCTGAACAGTATTCTTTAATCATTTCCTGGTCAAGACGTGCAAAGAAAGACTGAATCACTCTCACAGACTGAAGGAAACTAGAATGACATGACAACTAAATGAAATGTAGGGTCCTGGATTAGATCCTGGAAGAGAGACCAGTTATGTAAATTGTCCAGTGAAACATGCAAATGGCCAATAGGCACATGAAAAAATACTCAACATTGCTAATTTTCAGAGAAATGCAAATCAAAACTACAATGAGGTATCACACCAGTCCAAATGGTCATCATTCAACAGTTGACAAATGATAAATGCTGGAGAGGATGTGAAGAAAAGGGAAGCCTCCTACACTGTTGGTGGCAATGTAGTTTGGTGCAGCCACTATGGAAAACAGCATGGAGATTCCTCCAAAAACTAAAAATAGACTTACCATATGATCCAACAATCTCACTCTTGGACACATATCTGGAGGGAACTCTATTTCAAAAAGACACATGTACCCCAAGGTTCATAGAAGGATGATTTACAATAGCCAAGACCTGGAAGCAACATAAATGTCCATTGACAGATGAATAGATAAAGAAGTTGTAGTATATTTATACAATGGAATAGTACTCAGCCATAAAAAAGAATAAAATAATGCCATTTTCGGCAACATAGTTGGACCTGGGGATTGTCATTCTAAGTGAAGTAAACCAGAAAAAGAAAGAAAAATTGCATATAATATACTCATATCTGGAATCTAAAAAAGAAAATAAAGAAGACACTAATGAACTTATCAACAAAAGAGAAACAGACTCACAGTCATAGTAAACAAACTTATGGTTACCCAAGGGGCAAGAGGGTCGGGATAGATAAATTGGGAGTTCGAGAGTTGCAAATATTAACTACTATATATAAAATAAATAAACAACAAATATCTTCTGTTATAGCACAGGGAACTATATTCAATATCTTGTAGTAACCTATAATGAAAAAGAATATGAAAATGAGTACATGTATGTATATGTATGACTGAGACATTATACTGTACACCAGAAATTGATACAACATTGTAACCTGACTATACTTCAATAAAAAATTTAAAAATAAACAAACATTTCTTTAGAGTCACTCAACCAAAAAAAAAAGAAAAAAAAAAAAAGAAAAGAAATTAGTTATGCAAGGTGAATAAGTTCTAGAGATTTATTGTACTGCATAGTGCCCATAACTAACAATACTGTGTCACACTTAAAAATAGGCTGAGGGTAGATCTTATATGTTCTTACCACACATATTAATAATAATAATAATAATTTATTATTATTATTATTATTATTATTAATTATTATTATGTGGTTAGGAGAAAACTTTAGGAGATGATGTATATGATGGATATGTCTACGGCCTTGATGATAGTGATGGTTTCATGAGTGCATATTATGCATGTGCACTTTACTTGTATATATTAAGTATGTTCAACTTTTTACATGTCAATCATATCTGAATAAAATAGTCTATAAAAAAATCTGGAGAAATCTGAATAAAGAATGTAGTTTAGTTGATAGTATTGTGCCAATATCAATCCCTTCATTTTGTTTATTATACAATGGTTATGTAAGATTTTAACATTAGCGGGAACTGAGTGAAGGATATTGGAAACTATTGCTATCTTTGGTAGTCTGTAAGTTTAACAGTTTTTCAAAACAAGGAATATTCATAATTACTATTATATTAGGTGTGAAATAATGTGTGGTTTCACTGACACCCTTTTCTTACCTCACACCTGGGAAAGATACCCCTACTGTATGTTTTTGTGTCCTGTCTGGTTTCCTTCATCACAGTATTATAATGATTACCTGTTATATGTCTTCTTCATGGTCACATATAGTGTTTACTGATTCATAAATGCACACAATTATTGATTCATAAATGCACACAATGTTTATATAATGAATTTATATATATGATTATCGGAAATATATTTCAAAGTATTTAGGAAGAGCACAGATTAGGCTTATAACACTTCAGTGTACTCAATATTCAAATCTTTCTTATTTGGTTCAGATAAATGAGAGAAATATATCAAAATCAAAATGATTCTGTTAGATTACTAAATTAGCTCTTGTTAATTCCTCATCCAATATTTCACATACAAAAAACTTTGAGAAATTTTATTTCTTATAATTTAATAAAGTAAGATCTTTAATTTTTCACAATCTCCAATAATTTTATTGAATTTTATGTTACAAATTTTGCATCTTAAATTTGTTCAGTCTTGTTTCAACAGTATAATAAACCTTAGAAATATACCTTTTTTCTCAATTCCAGGGAAACTAATCAAACTAATTTAATATAAATACCAAATCTTCTATGTACTTCTAACTCATTATATTGTAAATAGAAATAATGCAATCTTTTGAATTATTTCTAAACCCACTAAGTACTATTACAATTACTTTTAAGTGAGCCACAGGTTAGTGTACCAATTGTCCCAAGAAATGAAGTTTCATTAGTTTGAGTAAATGAAATTGCTTAACTGTGAACTCATTCTTGCCTCACAGGGAAATTTAGGAAGTAGAAATACACTTAGATTCTAGCAGTAGTCATAAAAATGCACATAATTATACCAAAATATTAAAATTTGGTTTACCAATGTTTAATAATAAACTTCACCACACTCTCTGGAGATTTGGCTTATATGTTTTTAAGTACAAATAATTTCTTCATCATTTCTTCCAGATATGCCTGTGTTCAGGAACTATAGTTCCCTCATGTATTGAACTATGCTACTTAAAGTCATTATTTATAGTATATATCTTATTTGTTTATAGTAGAAAGACTTCCACATAATGTAAAGAATATAGTTTATAAATAGAAAATATTTCATTTTAGTATGTAGGAAATATAGAATTTATTAGAAGCAAAGTCATAATAATTTTTCAGTATTTATGTAATATACTATAAGACTGATGACAATGATGTGATGTTGGTTTTGAAGAAGACAATAATCACATGTAATTTGCACAATACCCTATTTTAAACAAATATTTTTACCTAGATAATTCTGATGTACTCCTCTAGTACAGAATATGTATTCAATTAATAAGTTGCTGTTGAGCCATTGATACAGTGACTATTGGACAGAGAAGAGCTTAATTGACTTTTGGAATTAATATTTGCTTTATGGAATTATTGATTATGCTAATTGGAGCAAATCCTAGATAAGATTGTTAAAAGGTGGTTCTTGATGAAAGAGACAAATCTCAGGGCTGAAGATTGTTGTTGAGGCTGCAGAAATGAATCTAGAAATGACTTTTATCATCTCATGACACGGAAATCTATTCAGTATCTTCATGCTGGAAAGAATGATCTGTATGACAAAGACTATAAACACGGTAAAAGCAAGACAGTGTCCTGAGCTGGTGCTTTTTTTTTTTTTAATTGCTGGAGTTCATTACTGTCTTACTATGTTCAGAACTTTACTTTCTTCTTAATGAAAGAAAATATTAATTAAGTACCTATTTTTTACGAGGAACTGCATAAGAACTTTTGAATATTTTATCAGCAGGTTGGGAAAGAGATTTTATTTTATGTGAAACTCTCGTGGCCTCATAAAGCCATAATGTCAACACTACACCCTCCCCCAGGTTAGCTACCTTGATATTTTCTAAAGATATTAAGAATTTTTATACCTTTGGAAACAGGTCCCTGGTCATATATCCTTACAAAGTATACCCAGTAAACTTTCCAGATAGGAGATCATTGAATTTAACTGTCAATTCCCTTAAAAAGATTCCCCAGTGTATTTTCTGCACAGACTTGAACAAAATGTAGCAACCTAAAAGAAAAAAAGCAACAGCAACTTGTGTAAATTGAAAGAATAATAATACTAATAAAGCAAACTTTAATAAACGTGATGAAGCAGCTCTGTATAGATAAGGCCAAAGTAGAGTGTACATCAGTAGGAACAGTTTTATAGAAAGAAAAGATTAAAAAAAAAAAAAGATTAAATAGAAGCAAACTTATAAGACTGAGGTGATAAATTCTGATCCATCATGTCTTTATCACATATTGTGGTCAATTTCTCTGCCACAACAGTCTTCTGTAATTCTGCTTTCATCTCCTCTCCTCGGGAACAGAGCCTAGGGAGAAATGCAGAGGAGAGTAGGGTGAGTTCAATTCCCTTTTGTCGCATTACCATACTACGAGGGAGCATAATTCAGTGAAAAGAGCACAGGCTTTGGAATCAGCTACGCCTGTCTCGGATTGTTAACTTAGGTCACTTCGTTAAACAAGATTCACAACTGTAGAACAATATTGCAAACAATTCAAATCATGCAAACTCGCAAACAAGCGTTTGCATCATTACTGAAGTTAACAGTTGAAATAGTTGGATCACGTTAAGTGGTGTCTTCTTCAGACTCTCATACACATAAAAAGAGACCTGTTTCCTAAGGAGCTGATCAGTCAGATGTGGGGAGCTTCTGTTAGAGCGTTTGCACAGACTACGGCACTTCTCCTGAGTCGGAGGTACTGTTCTTGGGTATCCCGCGGAAGCAACTGACCATATATGTGTGGGTCCATTTTGCTCCATTGAGCATTAATTTCATCTCTACACAAATATCACGCTCTCTCGTTTAATGTAGTCTTACTGAAACTAATTTCTCTTAATATTAGAAAGTAAGTCACCTGATTTTGTTGTTTTCACAATTGTTTTGCTATTCTAAGTCTTTGGCATTTCTGTATGGATATTTGAATCCATTTGTCAGTTTCTCCAAAAAAAAAAAAACCAAACACTTTTTCAATTTTGATTGAGATTGTGTAGAATTTCACAGGCCACTTTTCAGAGAACTGAGTTCTTTACAATACTGAGTCTAATCAATGAATCCAGCATCTCTCCATTTGTTTAGCTCTTCCTAAAATTTGTCTCAGCAATAGTCCGCATGCTTCGCCGCACAGAATGTGCACACATTTGGTCAGGTTTACCCCTAAGTATCTCATATTTTTAATACTTTTAAATTTTTAATTAAAGTATTAAATATATTTATTGCTAGTATATAGAAATACAACTGAAATTCATTGACCTAATTTATTGCAACTTTGCTAAATGCAAATATATTAGTTTTAATAACTGTTCTGTAGATTCTGTAGACTGTTCTACATATATTATCTCCACAAAGACAGTTTTAATTCTCCCTTTTTAATCTAGATATTTTCACTTCTTTTCCTTGACCTATTGCACTAACTAGCACCTGCAGAACAATGTTAAATAGAAGCAGGGGAAGGGGATGTCCTCACTTTGCACCTAATATTACACAGAAGCATTTAGTCTTACACCATTAAGTATTTTATTAGTTACTCATTTTACATAAATGCACATGAAAATAAAGGAGGTCTTTATTCCTAATTGCTGTGATTTTTAGCAGTGAAGGTTATCATATTTTGTCAATTACTTTTGCACTTTTTGGCAGTGTGTTTTCCTGTTTTCAGGCTGCTTATATAGTGAATTATATTCTTTGGATTTCAAATGTTAAACTGATTTTGCTTTTTAGGGATTAATTCCACTTGGTTATAACTTATTCTTTTTACATAATGTTAGATTCAATTTACTAGAATCTTGTTGAAAAATGCATATCTATGCTCATGATGGTTTCTTTTTTCTTTTTTTTGCTTTTCCTTCATGCCAGTTTAAAAATTCAGTATCTTAAGTAAGACGTATTTTTAGTTAGGTTGTCTATTATTGAGTTGGCTTTGGTAGTTTTAGCCTTTCAAAATATATTTTTGTTTGTTTTATCTAAGTTGTTGAACTTATTGATATAAAATTGAGCATAATATTTTCATTTATTTATTTAATATTCATAGACTGTTTTGAAGCCATCTCCCTTTCCTACCACTGGTAATCTGTGTGTTCTCCATTTTCCTTCATCACTCTAGCTTGAAGTTTGTCAGCTTTATTGTTCTTCTCTAAGAGATATCTTTTGGTTTCATTGATTTTCTCTCTTTTACTTGTTTTATCTCTGCTCTCATTATTATTTCTTTTCTTCTCCTTACTTTAAAATGTTTAACATGTTTAAAACTTTAAAACATTTCATTATGTTCTGACTTAAATTCGTTTTAATAAGAAATCTGCCATTATTCTTAGTTTTGCTGAATTTAATGTATTTTACCCATTCTGGTTGAGGTGAAAGATTTCCCTTTATTACTGTTTTTTAAACATTTTGACAGTTATGTGCCATGATGCAGTTTTCTTCACGTTTGTGTGTTTGCAATGAATGAGAATCTTGGATTTGTGGGTTTATAGTTTTTGTCAAATTTTCAAAATTGCAAACATTTCTTCAAGTGTTTTTCCCACCCTTCTCTTTTGTTTTGCTAATTTCACTCACATATATATATAAAACTTTTGGAGGTTTCCTTAAATCACTGATACTTTGTTTTTTATTTTCCCCAATCTTTTTTTTTTTAAATTTCTATTTCATTTTGAATATTTTCCATCATAGTCTTTCCTGCTGTGATATTTAATTTGCTGTTAATCTCATTCAGTATATTCTTTTTCAATCCTTTATGTTATAGTTTTAATATCGGGAAGCTCAATTTCGATCTTTTTCTAAATTATAATATAATTCAATTCATTTAGTTTCAGTCTGATAGCTTCTTGAGCATATGGAATACAGGTTTAATTTTTAAAAATATTATTATGTACTAATTCGCATTTCTGGGTTGGTTTTGATTTTTTTTTATACTAATCATTAAAGTTTGTATTATTCTGCTTAATTCTAAGAAAACTTTTTATGACTATACAATATAATTTTATTTTCCCCAAAGAAACATAGATAGAATTCTATCAACAGATATTTTACTATAGTAATGACTTCTGAGGATTTTACCCCCCTGCAGCAAAATTATATATTCAATTTTTATGAAGACATTTACTCTAATAATTATATTATTTTACAATATATATTGCTATTAACGTTATAATTAACTCATATGACTTTATCATTTTGTAAATTATTGGTAGAAAACATTATATTAATTTTTTAAATATTTTCTCAAGTTGGAACAGAATGTCTTTACAATAAAATTTTGGGTCAGGTATTAAGGCAATTATAAAGAAAACTGCCAATTCCTAGAACAAAACTTAAATTTGCATCTCCAAAATTAGTCAAAAATAGTGAAAATTTATGTTGACGTCCTTTTTTTATTTGCCATGTTCTCAAAATTGTAACTTTCAATTATCACTGATCTGATTGACTAGATCAATGTTTTAATCATTTCCATGACGATTTTCACATATAGCCTCCAAGAATCTCAGAGTCAAAATGTACTTAAATATCATAAAGACCTATTACCAACCCAAATAACGGTTCTGAATTGAAATGCTTTATGCACACCAGTTTAACTTCTTTAGAAGAAATAATCAATTTTCCCAGGTTTCAACTTCAATTTTTTTACTTCACATCACCAGACAGAAAAACTAACTGTCTGGATTATGGCTATTATTTCTTTTCTTGGAAAAATTTAGATCTACTCAAAATATGTTTGAAGGACAATTTTTATCAGCATTTTATGAGAGTTACCTGCACTGAAAGTGTTGTGACTTCCTGCTGTAACGTCAGCGTGCCTCCTCCAAACCAGGGAAGCAGGGAATAGTGGGATTCTGCTCGTACATTTAAATTCCTACATATAATTTAAATTCCTACATTTTAAAAGCTCATTTTGTTTTGGTTCCCCATTGCACTGGCTCTTTCCCAGAAGATCACAGACTGCACGGTGAGTTTCATGATGTTTTCACTACTCCTTTAATATCATGCCTCATGGCTCCTTCTCTCTATTTCCCAGGGAAGAAAAATCACACTCATGGTGTCCTGCTTTCCTTTTATTTTGATGATTCCTTCATAGGCTGTTTTTGGGTTCTACCTATTTCTCTATAACAGTATTGTTCAAATATGATCCAAAGATCCCAGTGAATCCTCAAAACGCTTTCTGTAGATCTGCAAGATCAAATTCTTTTCATAAATTAAAGTAAAATGTCATGGTTTTTTTGTAAATCTTCCACTGGCTGCCCAATCTGTGATGTTGCAGCAAACTGTATGCGTTATCAGATAAGCACATCTAACTTTCTTCTGTTATGTCCCACATTAGATAAATTTGGAGAAACGTACAATGAGGAAATTTAAGCAATTTCACTCTCTCTCTAATATTTTTATATGTTTAGGAATAGACTTATTTTTCATAGACTGAATTATTCATGTGAACAGACAAAAGATTTATTACTATTATTTTTAAATGGATTAATTTACAGTATTTTAAATATTTCTGTTTTAATTTCTGTTATGGTAAATTTCCATAGATATCATTAGCGGTGTCCCTGAACAGGCCTGCACAGGCTCGTGTGAGAAAATTGCACACATCTCTTTCCAACTGTAAATTCAGTGACTATTGGTAGCTTGAAATTGAATGTGAAAATATTAGCACACAGAAATCAGCAAATGTTACACACGAGGGTTGTTCACACCATCCCCCAGCCCCAGTCCCCAAGCTTGTGAATAAATACTTGCCACATCTTTGGCTATAACCCACAAGATCGTGAGACCAAATTTTTGGTTTCCTGAGACCAAAATTTTGAGAACTGTGGATCCACAGAACCCTTCAAAGCCTTGCCACCCTAAAATCAGTTTGGAAAGTAATTAAATTTAGGTGATTAATGAGGTTTGTTTGTTTGTTTGTTTAGCAGAGGTACCGGGGGTTGAACCTAGGATCTCCTGCATGCTAACAGGCACTCTACCACTGAGCTCTATCCTACTGCCCCATAATAAATGCTTTACTAACAAAATCTTGTCATTCCCAGCTTCCAAACCTTTTTAGCAATGTTGAATGAACATATGGAGCACAAGTGTGTGTTGCCCCAATTTTGCCATATATATGTATATATATATATATATATAAATTGATTACATACTGGGGAAATTCATTCACTAAAATTATGGCTCTTTCAATAAAAGTTTTGGATGTTTAATTCTCAATAGATTAAAAAAAAAAGACATAAAACCCTACTTCAAAATGACACCTGCACCCCAATGTTCATAGCAGCAATATTTACAATAGCCAAGACATGGAAACAGCCTCGATGTCCATCAACAGATGACTGGATAAAGAAGATGTGGTATATTTATACAATGGAATACTATTCAGCCATAAAAACCGACAACATAACACCATTTGCAACAACATGGATGTTCCTGGAGAATGTCATTCTAAGTGAAGTAAACCAGAAAGAGGAAGAAAAATACCATTATGAGATCGCTCATATGCGGAATCTAAAATGAATGACTGAATGAATGAATAAATAAAAATAAATAAATAAATAAATAAATAAATAAATAAATAAATACAAAACAGAAACAGACTCATAGACATAGAATATAAACTTGTGGTTGCCAAGGGGATGGGGGGTGAGAAGGGACAGACTGGGATTTCAAAATGTAGAGTAGATAAACAAGATTGTACTGTGTAGCACAGGGAAATATATACAGGATCTTGTGGTAGCTCACAGTGAATAAAAATGTGACAATGAATATATGTATGCTCATGTGTAACTGAAAAAATTGTGCTCTACACTGGAATTTGACACAACATTGTAAAATGACTATAACTCAATAAAAAATGTTTTAAAAAAAGACATAAAATTGTCACATATTACTTTTTTTAAAGAGGGAAATCTGGTTTGTTGAATCTTTGCCGAGTATGAAGGTTCCTTTTGTTTGCTCTAACACAGTGATATGCGCCCAATGCATGCGCTGTGTTAGCAGGAAAACTATCTACCAGAAATTAAGAGCAATAAGCTTTATTTTTGACCCCTGCAACCTACTAGATATTTGAACAGATCAATTTTTAGTAGCTGAATAATCTTGACCAAGTTAACTCCACCAGTTGGAAAACTGCGATAATTGTATCAGTACTATCCAAATTAGAGGGCTATTTTAAATATCAAATGAGAAAATTACTGTTGAAATGCTCTGTATATAGAACAGAACCCTGCAAACATACTGTAAAATAAAAAATTGATAAATGTATAACATTATAAAAAATGGCAGAAAATATAAATTATGTAAATTTATCTTTTAAGGACTATGACAGCAATGTTAGTCAAAGCTGTTTATTAGTAATAGAAAGTTGTTATTTTATACATATAAAATTTACTTAGTATATTCAGCATGAAACGCCTTTATCTTTAAAAATAAAAATATAAATATTATGCATATTTTCTATTTCTATTACAAAATACTAAAATGTAAATGATTATATAGCAGTCTAGATCTACAGGTATTATAAAAAAAATAATTTACAGACATGTGAATATTTCTAAACTTATTATTATTAGGAAATATTTCCAAAGCAATCAGAGTTAAGATAAATCTGCAATCAACTTATCTTTATTATGTATGCTTATACATAGTTTTAAAATATTTTTTATGTTTGAATGGACATATAGACATGAAGCTTGAAATATCCTTTGAAATTAATAAAATTTTACTATCAGAAACTAGCACAGTGCTGGAAAATAGTAGATTTGGTAAATATTTATCAAACTCAGGAATGGATCTGGTTACACTAATGTATTATCATTTTTAAAATGAGTATTTTGAAGTACAGAAACTTTATATTTTGAGGATGCCAAATAAACATGCATTTTAAAATGGTAAGCTAAGGTTTACAACACTTTCCCTAATAAAACTCATTTTTCATGGGTTGACAGGGGAGGAAATTGAAATCTGCTGCTCATTTTATAGCTGAGCAAACTTCTAAGAGGTAAACTTATCCATTTATTTCACATGATTCCCTTTGTAAATAACTTGTTTAGAACCTATGGGATTTAGCCACCTGTATCAATGAACATGCATAACTTATGAAATGATGTATTTTATTGTGACCCACGTACATATTATTTAACTTTAAACTCTGTTCTCACTCCTTTTTCTATTATAGCTCATTCAGTTTATTTACTTATTTTTTTGCTGCTAGTAAATATCTGGACAAAATTTTAAAATACCATAAAAATGATTGTTTCAAATACTGATTATCAAGCATCAGACACACAAATTATCTTTAAATACTTCATACATATATCACATTGTGACAAATACATACTGAGAAATCTTTGTGTTCTAGTCCTTTATCTTTGACTTTTATTTTCCTGTGAGAACTAATTTATTTTACAATGTACCGGAATTAGAATAATATGGAAATTCCACTTATGTAACTCAAAATAACACTTTAGAAACAATTTAATCTAATTAAATATATGATATAAAAAGTATATTCTTACACAGATGAATATACAAATATATGCATAATGCAAATTTATATTAAAATTATAAAATAAATCATAGTTGCTTATTTGCTTTTCACTACAAATTTTCAAAAGCAACAGGTTTCCTAAATCAGACTTTAATGTAAGATTTTAGCATTACCATGTTTAATTGGTAGAATTTAAATTACAGTTTTGAGAAATAGGAAAATCATTGCTGAGAATAATGGAAGTGAATCACCATTTTTCAACAGTGTTTTACATTTTAAGTGAGAGTCAAAATCTTGTAAGAGTCAAAAATTTTTCTCAAGTCAGATTTCAGCCATGCTTGTCTCTCAGCATACTTGTTATTTTTGTCACAGTTTTACAGTCATTATTATTTATACTACAGTGATTGAAGCTTCTATCCTGCAACATTATTGCTGCCAGTAATGCCTACAGTTCAGTTTACTAATTAGTTCACTCAGTCCATTCATCTCTTCCTCACCGTCCTGTCCAGGGCTCCGTTTTTGTGGAGTGCACATAAATGATCTTTATACATTACAGACTATAAATCAGAGTGCTACCTTTTGTCCTTGTTAATAATGCTGAGTAAAAGGACATAAACAAATCTACTAAAATTATTGATAGATTTATCTGATTTTCCCAACTTGAAATAGTATAAAATGCCAGTAATTCTACATTTGAGTTTCAGTATATCTCAAGTGCAGTCATTACAAATACTGTTTTGAAACTATAGGTTCAGATCCAGACTCCTTTAATTTCTAAGTGTATGATATGGACTAAGCTCTGTAAGTTATAACCCCCCTTTCTAACAATTGGACTCAATGATGACACTTATTTTGCTCTATTTAATTAAAATAATGTATTAAAATGTGCTCTCTGGATTGGCAAATTTCAATTTCAAAATATACTATTATTTACCTTTCTTAAAAATGTAATAAAAACAACAGTTTTTTTAATTTTACAGATTAAAATGTAATAATTTTAGCTCTTATTGTATGATTTTAAAAGTTTTGGTAAAGATTTGATAAACAGCTAAGAAAAATTCAGAGCCTTTATTTACTAAATTAGAAAAGAAAAATAAATGAAGTTAACAGTATACCTAATTTTATGCATTTATTAGTTTATTAATTTCTGAAACATTTTTATTGGGTTCCTACCATGAGTCTGATGTTGCACTTGCATGAATGAAGACTAAGAAATGGCCGTCACTCTATGAAGTCTACTGGGCATTTATTATATAACAAGGTGGCACATTTCTTCTAATAAAACTTTTGTTTTCCACATTAATCAGAAATACCTATTCCTATCATAGGAACGATCATCATCTAGAATAATAAGAATCACCTGAAAATGTTCATCCTTTCTTAAACATCACCTTTTCATACAAATAAAGTATATATGGAAGTAAATAAGTATTTGAATTTATCCCTATGTTTAAATCTGAAATATATCCTAAAAATGTTCCCCACATATTATCTTATGAAATATATTATTTTAGCTATACTACGTTAGTTTACAAGTTGTGAACCAACATCCTGTAAATGAATTTGTACTTAAATACGTTTCTTTTAGAAATACCTTAATTAGAGATAACCACCCAGAAAATATATGCAATATATTAGTGAAAACTCAATGCACCACACATTATACTCTAGTGTACCTCACATCAGCTATATTATTCAGCTACTAACTCTCATTAATTCATCTAAAAAAATGAGGAAATTGAAAGAAACGGAGAAGAAAACGAAGAAGATGTGAGTTGGTGTTAAAGCGAAAAAAAGAAAACAGTAAATATTAATAAGTAAAATGGAACAAAAAAAACAGAGAGTGATATGACATGTTTCAAGGAGTTTTAACTCACCTTTGAGGATCTGAGGACTAGAAAGAGAAATGAAACACAAATAAACACATTGTAGGTACCATGAAAGAAACTTGGGATGTCAGTCATGAGAGAGAAACTGTCCTTTTCAAAAAGATGTTTATGGGAAGGACTGACCAAGGTGGCAGAGTAGAGAGACTCACAGCTCGCCCTCTCCCACAAATACAAGAATTGCATCTACAAACCCACTGAATCACACAGAACACCTACTGAACTCTGGCAGAGCGTCTCTCACTTTGAAATACAGCCTTCTCACAAAATCTGGTAAGAGAAAAAAAGGAAAAGAAAAAGGAAAAAATCGATGCAAGACTGGTCCTGCAGGGAGGGAGTGACGTAAGAAGAAGGCAGCCTCACACTGGGATACCCCCCCTCCAGCCGGGAGGTCAGAGGGGACGGAAGCACAGCTTCCGAGGCTCAGAGGAGAAAGTGGCAGCAACTTGGGAGACAGAACTAAGGAAAACTGACAGGGAAGGTCCCTGCGATCCGCAGCCCTAGGTGCAAACCAGCAGGGACAAGCTGGGACTGGTTTCTGGAGACTGGTGAGGAGCCCAGGCTCTACTGCTGGTGTGTTCTCATGAGAAGAGAGGTGGGGCTTGGTCATAGCCATCACTGCTGCTCAGAGGCGGGGCTGAAAGCTGAATCTATACCCAGTGTCCCTGCAACTTCACAGGCGGGACTGAGATTTGTTTACAGCCCCAGGCAGAGAGAGTGGATTTGCTCTCTCTGGACCCTTGGTGCACCTGTGCCTCTGGGAGGAGTAGGCAGTGAGCAGAGTTCTGACTCATGGCAGGAGCAAGTAAGGGGATTTACAAAAGGCCGGCAGACCATACTGTATGCAGAGGCAGGGCTGGGGTCTGTGCTGACCCTCTGGTGCACCACGGATTCAAGTGAGTGACAGCACACTCCCTACCGTGGGTCCTAGTGCCTGACACTGGTGAGTCTGGACTGGCGGTTCCTGGGACCTAGAACCAGGGGGACACCAGAGTGGGTGGCTGACATCCTCACAGCTAAGGTGGGGACGAAGTCAGCATCAACAGAGAGTACTTTGTAAGACTGTAACACCCCCACAGAGGGCACGTCCCAGTGGACATCTGTGGAGGTACACTCAGTGACTCTTCTTCACAGCTGAAATGCTCCATAATCTAATCAAGCGGGATTAGAAGGAAACAACATTGTGGAGATTTTCTATTAAATAATGGTGTTGGGAAAGCTGGACAGCTGCACATAAATCAATAAAGTTGGAAGACTTTCTCATACCATACACAAAAGTAAATTCAAAATGGCTTAAAGGCATTAAAAAAGACAAGAGACTATAAACCTCTTAGAAGAAAACATACACAAAACATTATCTGACATAAGTCTCAGCAATGTTCTCCTAGTGCAGTAGAAATAAAAGCAAAACTAAACAAAAGGGGCCTAATTAAACTTATAAGCTTTTGAACAGCAAAGGAAACCGTAAGCAAAACAAAAATTCAGTCTACAGACTGGGAGAAGATATTTGCAAAAGATGAGACTGACAAGGGCTTAATTTCAAGAATACATAAATAGTTCATATAACTTAATAAGAAAACAAACAACCAACCCAGTCCAAAAATGGGTAGAAGACCTAAACAAATGATTCTCCAGTGAAGATTTACAAATGGCCAATAGGCATATGAAAAAATGTTCAATATCACTAATAATCAGAGAAATGCAAATCAGAACTACAATGAGGCATCACCTCACACCAGTCAGAATGGCCATCATTCAAAAGTCCACGTATGATAAATGCTGGAAAGGCTGTGGAGGAAAGGGAACCTTCCTACACTGCCGGTGGGAATGCAGTTTAGTGTAGCCATTATGGAAAGCAGCATGAAGATTCCTCAAAAGACTAAAACTAGACTTACCATATGATCCAGCAAACCCACTTCTGGGCATATATCCTGAGGGAAATTCAATTCAAAAGGATATCTGCACCCCACTGTTCATAGCAGCACTATTTACAGTAGCCAAGATATGGAAACAACCTAAATGTCTATCAGCAGATGACTGGATAAAGAAGATGTGGTATGTTTATACAATAGAATACTATCCAGCCATAAAAAATAATAAAATAATGCCATTTGCAGCAACATGGTTGGACCTAGAGATTGTCATTCTAAGTGAAATAAGCCAGAAGGAGAAAGAAAAATACCATATGATATCACCTATGTGTTGAATCTTAAAAAAAATAAAGACAAACTTATTTGCAAAACAGAAGACTCTCAGACATAAAGAAGAATGAAATTTTGCTATTTGTAGCAACATCAATGGACTTAGAGAGCATTAGTTAAGTGAGATAAGTCAGACAGACAAAGACAAATACTGTACGATAGCACTTATATGTGGAATCTAAAAAAATACAACAAACTAGTGACTATAACAAAAACGAAGTAGACACAGATATAGAGAACAAACTCGTGGTTAGCATTAGGGGGAGGGCGACATAGGAGTGAGGGAGTGGGAGGTGCAAACTACTGGGTGTAAGACAGGCTCAAGGATGTATCTCACAGCATGGGGAGCATAGCCAGTATGTTGTAATAATTGTAAATGGGAAGTAACCTTTAAATTTTGTGTGAAAATCAAAATAAAGAATAAACAAGTTTAATTTATATACGGTTGGCAAAAAATACTTTGTGTTTTATGGGTTTCTATATTCAAGTGTAGTTAGAAGGCTTCCATGTGGTAGGTAGGGCCATAATAACACTGAGCTTTCTCCCAGAGCTCAAAGGGCGTTAGACCCGGAGCGCATTCTTTACAAGGATGCAGTGTTGTTGCTGTTGGCTATCGCAATTTTTCTCCTCAAGTTCCTAAGGGGTGAAAACAAAAATTACACAGTTAAGAGTACAAGAAGTAAGAAAAGAGAAATAAGCATTTGTCCCTCTTTTGCTTAACTTAAGGAGATAGAATATTAAAGTGTTTTCATCTTCTAAAAACATCCTTTAAAACAAATCAGCCTGTCTTGGTAACAGGATAATTTCAAGGCTCTGAGGGAAAAAACAAAAGTAGAGAGGCATTTTACCACTAGGTCAAATACTGACAGCCTTAGAAGAGAGAAAAATAAATGGGTAAATGCCCACACAAAGGAAAAGCAGGACAGATATCACGTACAATTCACTTTCAACTAACACTTACTTTGGATTTTTCCTTCTTTGTCATCTTCCTTCAAAATATTTCTGTGCATAGCCTATACACAGATTTAAATCTGCCTGTGCTTAAGTAGTATTTCATCATTCCAAGTGTCTCTTTTCCGTACTAAATTATGAATAACTTTTTGTTTCTTTCTTTTTTCAATTCTTTTTTTGTATATATACATATATATATATATACACACACATATATATTTATTGAAATATAGTCAGTTTTCAATGCTGTGTTAATTTCTGTTTACAGCACAATGCTTCAGTCATACATGAAAATACATGTATTCATTTTCACCATAAGTTACTAAAAGATATTGAATATAATTCCCTGTGCTATAGAGCATGAATTTGTTTTTTTAAATTTATTTTATATATATGTGTGTGTGTGTGTGTATATATATATGTATATATATATGTGTATATATATGTGTGTGTGTGTGTATATATATGTATATATATGTATATATATATGTGTATATATATGTGTGTGTGTGTGTGTGTGTATATATATATATATATATATATATATATATATATATATATATATGTTATGATCTGCAAATCTTGAACTCCCAATTTATCCCTACCTACCACCCTCCCCTCTGGTAACCACAAGTTTGTTCTCTATGTCTGAGAGTCTGTTTCTGTTTTGCAAATAAGTTTGTCTTTTTTTTTTTTTAAGATTCCACACATAGGTGATGTCATGTGATATTTTTCTTTCTATTGCTGGCTTACTTCACTTAGAATGACAATCTCTAGTTCCAACCATGTTGCTGCAAAAGGCACTATTTTATTATTTTCTATTGTTACACAATTCTGCAGAGAAACATATATTTCCATATATAAAAAATACATTTGGAGACAGAAGTTTCTACTGTCTTTTAAAAAATATACTAATTGATTTTTTTTTGAACTTGGATCATTTGTTAAAATATGAACATATTATGCCTTCTTTTTTTTCAAAAATAAGATTGGTTTTTAAAAGGGTGAGTAATTGCCAGCTAAATTATAACATAACTTTTCTGTTATTGGTACATATGATTGTAAATGTTTATTACGACATTTACAGCTAACAGAGCCTTTCTTTCATGTGGCTTACATAACCTTTTCAACCATAGCATCCATTAAAATTATGTATTTAAGTTAACTGAATGAAAATGACTGTTTTTACTATAATTATTTTTCCAGCTACAAATATTTGCTAGAGTGAGCAAAGACAATAATCTTGAATTAGAAAATAAAATTATCTTTAAAATGCATTTATTATTTATTCTTTTTTCCATTTAAATTTTAGGTATGTTGTACAATGTACCTTATATTTGTAAATATGTGTGTATTACAGAATTAATTAAAATTATATTTGGTTTTATGCTAGAAAATTAACTTATGATAGGAGTAATTAACCAGACTTTGGAGACCATAAGACGAATATGCAACCCAAATATTTTTAGGATTCAAATCCATGTAAGTTGTATATTAACTTATATGATGAAAAGTGGACTCTTTTTAACAACCCGATATTCTACATATCTGTGATGAGGAACTGGCCTAAGGTGGTCAAATAAAGTGATTCTAGTGATTCAAGGATTTACACATTTTAAGACACAAACAAACTGAAAGTAGAAGTTTTTTACTATTTGTGATGCTATTGTAAATGAGATTGTGTTGTTAATTTCCTTTTCAGAGTTTATTTTTCGTGTAGAGAAATTCAACTGATTTTTGTGTCCTGCAACTTGGCTGCATGTGTTTATTAATTTCAGCAGCTTTGTGTATGTGTAAGCTAATCTTGTATGGGAGAAATACCCAGGATGGAATGGGTTTTATGTTTTATCCAATTATCTTTTTTTTTTTTTTTTTGGAATTGATTTTCTTGTGAAAGAACAAGATGTTTCTGTGTCTTCTAAACTGCATCATTTCCTAAGGCCAGTTGTGTTTGATTGATACAGCTGGGTTTTCACCACTGTATTCTAAGTTGCATTTCAGATCTGAATCACAGCTGAGTCAGTTCTAAATCAGAGCTCATGTTATTAGAGTGCTAATACACAAACTAGATCTTTGCAAGCCCCCTTCACTGACTCCAGCCCCCTTCTACATGGATAAGCGTTGTACAAACAGAAGGTGGTGATCTGTCTGAAGTGAACTCCTGCCATTGTCTGGAAACTCCCTTTTGAAGATTCTAACTGTTGAACATGAAAGTTGTGTTTGAATTCTGACCCTGGGTCTGCTGGTTACCAGCTCCTCCATTGTACACACTTACATTTCAGCATTTCTATACCTTGAGTCCTAATATCAGTTTCCTTCCCCACTCACGTGTTGCTGCATGACGATTTGTGCTGTGTTTCAGCCTGAACACCCTAGTTCACTATGTATAAAATAATTCTTTTCATATTTAACTTGCATATTCTATTCATTCTCACATTATATTCATATTTTAATGGCATATAAAAGAGATCATTGAAGTTCCAATGTGACTAAAATATTGCTATTTTGATATTTTTGAACATCTTTAGAGATAATATAACAAAAAGACTCCGCATGCAATATTGAATATTTGAAAAGAAATTTTAAATGAGCAACAAGAGCAATAATTTTCTATGAGAAAAACCATAGCAATTTAAGCAAGTTATGATATACTCTATGGTGTGATGGATTTTTATCCTTGTTGTGAGAAGACAACTACTCAGATTAGGAAATAGTATTTACAATTTACAAATGGAAATTTCACTTGAGAAGCTGTCCTTATGCATTGTCACCATACCCATCGCATCATTTTTAATGAATGCTAAAGTTTAATCTATGGCATCACACAGCACATTAAACTGAATCACTGTTTTATTCTGCCCTTTCTGTCAATAGTTATTTCTCCCCCAAACACTACTCTGTGTGAAACACCAGGGTAGGCACTATTGGAAACAAAGACAGGAAAAGGAGTGAACATACAAGATCAGATATTAACTACGCTCATGCAGAATATAACACGCAAATATAAGCTCAAAACTGAAACAAAAATGAAGTGCATTGGAACATCAGCCCAGAGAGAGCTCAGGTCCATTCCTGGGGTCTGGAAAGTCTCTCTGAAGGAGAGAGCATTGAAAACACCTTGAAAGACAGGTAGGGTCTAGATATGCAGCAATCATAAGAAGACATGGGTATTTTCCTCATTGAGAACAGATGAGCAAAGAGATGCCATAAATTATAACCTAAGTGTAGAATCTAATTCATTCCAGCAGAAGTATGAGATGAAAAGTGATTCAGTGTAGCCTTTGTAAAATAATTTGAAGCCAAATTATAGAGAACTTTTAATATAAGTCTCCATGGATTATTTTTTTTGTACCAGTAATCATAGATACAAAGGATTTATAACTAACTCTATTTCTTTATCCATAGTGTACAAATAGCAGATTATTCAAATTCTTAGATATGCTCTTTTCTTTACACTTTTAAAAAACTTTTCCCTTCAGTGCTATCTGCCCTTCACATCCCCAGTTCTACTTTTTAATTTATTTCCTGGTCCTTGTGGTTGAGACAGGAACTATCAAAGCTTTTGTGTGATTCCGTGGGTGGAAGTAAGCGTATCTCTGTCAATTCTGAATATAGTAGGAAGAGGAAAAACAGTATGATTTCTTTAAAAATGGTGCAAGGAAAACTGGGCATCTATATGAAAAAAAATCCATTTTTGTCCAGATCAGAATACATGTATCTTCACTTAAGACTGACCAAATAAAGAAAAATACATGAAAAAAATGACAAAACATGCACATATACAAACACACACAGGTACATATACAGAAATGTGATTTTGTTGATGGAAATAAACACACTCCTAGGCAGAAGTCAGTAAAAAGAAAGATAATGTTTATGCTAGAAAACCAAAAATGAAAATCATATTTTATTTGGAGTAAAAGGAGGCGGCTAAGATGACCACTGGAAAGTACAAGGAGATTCTTGAGATAAAAAGATGTAAAGCTATTAAAATTAGAAGCAGTAAAGAGTTGAATTGAAAACAATTAAACTGGTAAAACTGAAGGAAAAGTATTCTCATTTCTAAAAATGTAAATTGTCAGGACAGAAAAATGAATATGACATCTGAAAGAATGATATTAAATGAAGAGTGAAAACCTATCCTTTGCAGGAAAGAAGTTTCAGCTGGAAAAAATGGACCATTCATGAAAGTGTGAACAGATAAAACTTTACTAATTTAGTGAATATATGTTTGCATGTATGTGTTCCAGGCAAGATTAATATATAGAGAATCATTCTCAAAAAGGTCCTGTTAGATATTTCAAAACATTTGAAATATTTCCTCATAATATTTGAAATATTTAAATTCTCACAAATAAGTAAATAATGGTGATAAATGAAGTTGACGTCAGTCCAGAAAACAATGGAATAGAGACTTAAAGAATTTTGATGTGTTAATTTTGAGGCACCTCATGCTTTCTGCTCAGACCTTGATGGATATTACCAATTTAGAGATTTCAAGATTACCCATTATTTTGTCTCATCAGTGTGTTATATACTTAGAAAGTTGTATCATATTCTCCTATTATAACTTTGCCTGCATTATTTCTTCTTGTATGCTTATTATACTTTAATTATATGCCTTCTTATTTACAGTATAACATGGAATTTTTCTAATAATTGTAATGCCTTAATATCTACTATGTCTGATACTAACATATCAAGTTCTGATGTTTATTATGTATACATGACATCCTGCTCTTTTTCTTTTCCCTTTTGCTGTATCTTTGTGTTTGAGATATTTTTCTTGTAAATTAAATGTAGTTGTTTAATAATGGAAAATAATGTACCACAAAAATTTTATTTGATTCCAGAATCCCAAAATATTCTGTAATTTGAGTTTTCTTTTCTTTTTGAAAAAAAAGATGGAAGAACTATGTAATAAAGCTAAATCATAAGTAAATTAGTTAGAAAATAGAGATACTAGAATTGAAAAATTTAACAGATTTATTCTTTAAAAAAGAGATTAATTTCTTGCAATCATTTCAACATGAACACAAAGAGAAGATATATTTTAAAATTTGAACTAGAAAAAAATCTACTAAATTAGTATAGAACACAATGCTCTCTAAGAAATTTGAAAACTTGGATATAATGTGATTTTCTTTCTTTGAATATCTCTGTCCTCCAAAATTTTTTTAAATTAAATGCTTTAAACTTCCAGGTGTAAAAAAATTTTTCCTTTTTTTTTTTTTGCTTTTGTTATCAATTTCTATATTATTGCTTTATTACAGTTTTATTACAATACGATTTTCTATATTGTTTCTGTTTCTGCTTTATAAAACATGTGTGTCTGTGTGTGTGAGAGACACCTGTACTATACGTGGTCAATTTCTAAGTGTTTCACGTTCATTCAATTAGATATACTGCCCATTATTACAATCTTAACATGTGATATATATAGCAATAAGTGTAGCTTATTGGTTTTGAATTTCAATATCCTTATTTTTTGTTGTTTAATTGATCTTTCTGAGCCAGAGAGTAGTGTATTTAATGTCTCCCTATTTTGTATTCCTTTTATTTCACATTACATCTATATGAAGGTGGTTGCTGAGTAATGAACTGTGAAAATACTGTAAGTGCCATATTTCCTTGATGAATTCTAATCTCCAGGAATATAAAAAGGTTTTTTTTTTCTTTAATTAAAACTTTATTTCTTAGATCTATTTTAGGTTTACAATAAAATTGAGAGGAAGGTACAGAGATTTCCCACATATCCTCTGCCCCAACGCACACATAGTTTCCTCCATTATCAACATCATTCATCAGAATGGTACTTTTTACCAAAGATGAACTTACATTGACACATCATAGTCACCCAAAGTTCATAGTTCATATTAGAGTTCACTCTTGGTCTTGTACGTTGTATGAACAAATATATAATAACATGTATCCATCAGTGTAGTATCATAAAAAAGTATTTTTCACTGTCTTAAAACTCCACACTCTGCCTAGTTACCTCTCTTCTCCACTCTCCTACTCTGGTAACCACTGATCTTTTCTAGATATCACATAGTTGAAATTATACAGTATATGGCTTTTTCAGGTTGACTTCTTCCACTTAGTAATATGTACTTAAAGGCTCTTTGTGTGTTTTCATGACTAGATAGCTAATTTCTTTTAGTGCTAAAGAATGTTCCATTATTTGGATGTACCATCTTTTTTTTATCTAATCATCTACACCGCTGAAGTATATCTTAGTTGCTTTCAGCTTATGGCAACCATGAATACAGCTACTATAAATATCTCTGTGGAAGTTTTTGTGTGGACATAAGTTTACATCTTCTTTGGGTAAATATCAAGGAGTGTGGTTGCTAGATCACAGGGTAATAGCATGTTTAGTTTTGTAAGAAACGACTATTTTCCGAAGTGGCTGTACCATTTTGAATTCCCACCAGCAATTAGTGAACGTTTCTGCTGCTCCTCATCTTCAATAGCAACTGATGTCGGTGTTCCAGATTTTGGTCATTCTAATAGGTGTGTAGTGGTACCTTGTTTTTTCCTTTTATTTGTATTTGCCTGGTAACATAGGGTATGGAACATATTTTATAGGCTCTTCAGTCTATTTTTTAATCAGGTTATTTTCTCTCTTATTGTTGAGCTTTAAGAATTTTAAGAGTAGAGGTTGGATAACAATCTTTTATCAAACATGCCTTTGGCAAACATTTTATCCCAATCTATGGCTTGTTTTCTTATTCTCTTGACAGTGTCTATCACAGAGCAGAAGTTTTAATGTTAAATTAACTCCAGCTTGCCAATTATTTCTTTCACAGATCATGTCTTTGTTGTTGTATCTAATAAGTCATCACCATACTCAAGCTCACCTAGACTTTCTTTCATGTTGTATTCTTAAAGTTTTATAATTTCACATTTTACATTTAGGTCTATGATCCATTTTGACTTGATTTTTGTGAAGGGTATAGAATCTGTGCCTAAAGTTATTTTACTGCATTTTTTGTTTGCTTGTTTTTGGATGTCTAGTTGTCTCAGCATCATTTGTTGAAGAGACCATCTTGAATTCATTGTATTGCCTTTGCCCCTTTGCCTCCCCACAAAGAAAATAAATTGACTATATTAATGGGGGTAAATACTTTATTTTTATGTTTACTGCTTTGGTGTCTGAATTTTAAAACTTCTGAATCTTAGGAATATGATCCCTTTTGGAACACAAATTTTTGAGCATGAATCTCTTATGTTTCTGTAGTCTTGCAATCAGAATCCCTACATGCTGCCTACTTGGGGGACTATCTTTTCAAGAATGTGTGGATGTAAGTCCTAAATTTAAGGCCCAATATTATGTGCTGCTTTGACATCTGGGGAACACAGGTGGTCCCCAAATGGCCTAAGCACACATTCCCCTCCCCATTCTACTCCCATTAAATAGGTCCCTTAGCCAAACAACCTTCCTTACCATGGTGACCTGCCACAGGTTTGCTTGTCATTGAGTAGCAGGCTTCGGTTCCCTTCCAGCCCACAGAATTATTCCAACAAGCCAATCATATTTCCCTCCAGGAACCAGGGGCTATTCCATTCTCTTGATACTACAAAATCAGCTTTCCATGGCCCCTGCTTGCTCTCTCTGTTCCTGACTTTAGCCCTTGTGTGCTTTTCATGCCATGCTGCGTCCTCCTCTAGGGTGGGAGTAGATGTGATTAACAAACTGCTGTTGAACTCATCTGTTCAATGTTGGCCATCCCTATATCCCTACATCAGACTCCTCCCTCAGAAACGGTGTGATTAAAGCTCTCTGCTTGATAGTAAGCAGCTTTGGGTGACAGAGAACATGTCTGTGTCTGAGCAAAAGGCTAGTTGATTTACTGGCTCGTATGATGAATATCTCTCTTTCGAAGGCAAAGATCAGACAGCTCACTATGAAAGTCTCAGTTCCCTAAATTCAGGGTTCCGTGGATGTGATACACACCCATTGCTTTTGTCACATCCACCTAAGTTTCTTTACCAAGCCTCTGGTGCTTGAAAGTCTAGGGAAGTCTATGTAAAACTAAGTTAATGCTGACTCTTAACTCATGAGTAATAATGTCTTGTGCCAGACATAGAAGTCTCATGTCTTCTTCCAGCAAGTAGAAAACTACAAGATAACTTGTCAACTTTCAAGAAGAGTAAAATTTCATAGTTCTTGAAAAGCTTTAATTCTGAATTTACTGGTACACTTTGACCCAGCTATTTGGTTTTAGTCTTTCTCAATAGCTATGTTTTGATTCATTGGTTTCCCTATGTGGTTTGTGAACATTTTCTGTGTATGTTTTACATTACTTCCTTCATTATTTTTCATTACACTTTTTCCTTTATGATTATACTTTTTCAAATTTTTATAGTAATCTATTTCTCTTTATTAGCATTAAATGTTAACATGTTATTCTTTCTAACATGTTATTCTTTCTCACACTTGTTTCCTTCTTCATCAGTGAATTTCTTCTACTTTGTTCTTTCTACTTTCCACCTTTTAAAATCATTTTATTTCTACTTTGTCTGAGTATAAAATGTTGACACAATGGTCACTCACTCATTTTTACTTTTGCTCCCACTTAGCTGTCCAATTAAATATATTCAGTGCTCACTATGAGACCTTCTGCAAAAGTCTCCCCAGTCATATTTTATTTGGGTGAAACTCTTCTAGCAGGTTTTCTGGAAGATCTCTGTGTACAATATTCCCTGAATTCTTGTTTATTTGAAATTCTAGTACAATCCACTTGACACTCGAAAGATAGTTTGACTCTATATAAACAAGTCTTGGCTCAAAGTGTATTTCCTTGAGATTTCGTAAAATCTCAAATTGTTCTACTGTTGTCTCATTTATATGCTGTTTTTTAGTATTCTGGACAAATATATATATTTTTTCCATTTCAGTTCTTGATCCTGTTACCTGGACCCAAGTAATTTTATTAGTTTATATCCTATAATTGGTCACTGGGATTAGGGTTTATAATTGCACAATAAGCCTTTTTTTTATGGGTAGATTCAGCTGTCATTTGAATTTCTGGAATTTTTTCTCATGTTTTACTTTAAGTATAATTTGTGTCCTGTTGTCCTGTTTTTTTCTTTTCCAGAGATGTTAACATATGTCGTAATGTCTTTGTCAGTCATCTAAAATGGCATTAATTGTCTAATTCTTTATGCTTTCTAGATGGCACCTTTTAAATGCATCCTCGTGTGGTGAAGGAACTAAGGAACTCTGTGGGGGTCTCTTTTATAAAATCATTTATCTCATTGATGAGGACTAAATCATCAAGATCTAAACACCTCTCAACTGCTCTACCTCCTAATACCTCTACCTTGGACATTAGGATTTCAACATAGAAATTTTGGGGGGAGGCAAACATCCATATCATAGTAAACTCTTAACAATTTGAGTAAATAGTATTTTCTGAATATAAAAAAATAGTATGTATCAGGAAAAGAGATTCAACTTCATACTAAAGAATAGATTCTTAGTTTTAAGGTGGTTCCATTGTTCTAACCTCTCCTTAAAATCAAAATTTACAGTAGCATGATTAGAATGCCAGGGTGTCCATTTTAAATTTTATAATAAATACTGAGGAAAATAATGCATGTCCCCTGGTGCAGATATACCATTACTAGTTTCAAGACAACTCTGAAATGCAAAATAATTCACCAAGTTTGAGCAAAGGTAACAGGATAGAATTAGGCAATATTTTCTTTCAAATCAAAATCATAGCTTTTCTTTCAGGAAAGTTAAGAAACCTAGACATTATCCAATAGATTTCCTGAAGGGAAAGATCATTTCTTGTTCCTACAGTAGTCCAAAGTGTGGACAGTAAACTCAGGCAATATCTATACCAGAAATCTTCCCTGGTTTCTAGTTTACTCCTCTGTCCATGACAGATTAAAGTACCCTACTTGGTTCTGTTGAAGAAAAAATGCACTGGGCCAATTAAAGGCATGGAAGACTTTATTCAAGACTTGCAATCAAGGACAGATGAACTCAACTCCACTGAAACAAAAGATGGGGGAGATTTTCAGCACTGACGTGGGTAGTGAAAAAGTACTGGAGGAAGTGAAGGGGAAGACTGGTCAATGTCATCAAGCATCAGTATTTTGAATACTCCCACAGAGACCAGAAGACAGGGCCACTAACCTTTTTGATTATTACATTTCAAAGGGATGGCTCCCAGATCCTTGGGAAAGACATTCCTGTGTCGTAAAATTGTCAAAAAGCTGGGAGAAGATTTATATTTGAAAGGAGCAGAGAAATAATTTACAATTACAAGTTTTCCAAAGTAAATGCTCTAAGGAAAAGGTCAGGAGCTTGTAGCCAGGAAGAAATCTGTCTGAAGTTTAGTCAAGCTAAGGACTTTTACTTACTTTCTTAAAGTATGTTCATGTCTCTTCCTTCTCCACTAAACTTCTTGACAGCAGGTGTGTTATTAAATTATATGCTGTTTCTTAGTATTTAATTCTCTTCTCCCTAGTCATGCTCTTTATCTGTACCCTTTCACACTGATGTTGGGTGGCCTTGTGACTTGTTTTTTTCCAAAAGGGCATTCAAAATTATGACATAAGCTGAGGCTTGAAAAGCCTTTGTAATTTTGGGACTTTGTCTCTTGCTGATTTTTGGAACTTTGATGCTATTGGAGATGCCTGAATCAGCCCCCTGGAAAAGAAACCTACATGGGGCCAAAGCAAGCTGTCCTGAAGGAGGATCCCCTAGAGAAGACAGCCTGCCAAATGCCAGCTCTGTGAGGCCATCCTAGTCCACTCAGTCTCAGCTGAGTCACCAGCAAGACACAAACATTTGATAGGTTGGCCTACCACAAAAATAACCACTGTACCACAGGTTAGAAAGAAATAACAAATATTTATTGTTATACGTCACTAAGTTGTGGGGTGTTTGTTAAGCACCAAAAGTTAATTGAGAAAAGATTTCTGGTCACTATCATAATGCTTATGCTAAGAATCTAATTATTTTGCTGAATAAGCAAGTAAATTAATAACATAAATTTGGTAGAACAAATTACAGCTGAAACCTGAGTGAAATGTATAAGTTAAAGCTATGTAGGAAAAAACTCCATAATTCATGAAGAGCATTTATCATGGAGTCAAGGTGATGTTAAGCACCCATACAAATATATATTATCCTCATCTAAGCTTCTAGTAGGATTAGATTGAATAACATTAGGCATAATCTAAAAAAATGCATAAGATGTTTATCCTAACAGTACTGTTGAGTTGTGTGGTACCTGTCAGCCTAAACTTAAAATAAATGAATAGAATGAGACATCAGCATTCTTCCTTCATAGACGATGTAGAAAAGTTGTTCAATCTCCCTTCAATGTACTCATAGGCTTTGATTTAGTATGAATCCACTTGAGTCTAATCTGGGTGAACTCAAACAATCAAGGAACAAAAGAAATCATGCATACCTGAGTTAAGACACTCCATATGTGAGTGTGCACACATGCACACATACAAAGTCTGTTATTAATTGCTCTATAATCCACTTACTTTCATGACTAATAAGCTCATTTGATCTGGAATGCATTTCCCCTTATTGTATGTCAGATTCTTAACTTAAATTGCATCTCTTCTGCCTTTACACATTATTTTCTGAAACCTCAGTCAGAGCACTTAATTTTTTCCAATTTCTCTTCTAGTTTATTCTTTGCAAATGTTTTAGTTCTATTGTACTTCATCTGCCTGGTATTCACTTTATGTTCACAGATCTCAGCACGGGGTTTTGTGCGTAACAGATGTCTGATGATGGCCCTCAAATTACTACCAGGTGAAGTATATAGTACATAAAACAATTTTGTTTGAATTTGGCTCACTGACGTAAAATTACATACTTGTCTCATCCACATAAAATTTTATATTGAAGAATAAGTAACTAAAATAATCCAATCAGATTTTAAGAAACTGTATCTTTTCTTTTTTCAGAACTAAAGAAAAATCCTATGCATCATTTTTATTAGAGTGCAAATTACAGACCAGAATTCCAACAGATGCTTCTTGGGTAAATGAAAGTTAATACAGAATAGGAAGAAAAACTGGCCGTTAATGGGAAGACACTGTCAGGGACCCTGTTATCTTATTTAATATTTACAGCGTCCCAAAATAAAATGTGAATAGAGACAGAGGCTCATTGATGGATTAATAATTAGATCTTAGGGTGTCTCAAAACTTCAAACTTATTCTGTGCTATTTCACTCTTCAGCATAAACTAAAACTATAATGAAATTGTATTGAGAATATTTCACTGTATATTTATAAAATTCAGATTATAGTTATCTAAAGACCTATTTATATACATATGTTAATACATATATATGAAAATCTGTAGAACCATGTCACCAAACCCTTATGATTTTATGTGAGGCTGTATTTTTTTATGCATTACTACTTATAGGTTCAATAGTAATACCTAAAAATGGTTTCCTTCAAAGAAGTCACCTTTAGACATCTGGTATTTTAATTCCTTCTTTTTATATACTATAATTTGTAAGTGTAAAATCACTACCTTTTTCATGGTTGTGATATTTAGAAGAAAAGTTATTATCCAGGTAACATTTTAGGTGGCTTTACAGCAAAGCAGAGTTTATTTCAGTTGTAAAATAAGAATAACAGGTACCATCCAAACATTTTATATCTCTGCATGATATGAAAGCTCCATTCCATTAACAAAACTTTACAATTTTTCTTCAAACATAATGTTGGAGAATTTTTCAAATGATATTTTCAAGGTTTGAGGAGACATGACATTTTACTAGAAAAATAGAGGTAAAAAGTACCATCCATTACTAAATGGGGAATTACAGCTTAGGGAGAATCAGTTCAGCAAGTTGGCTACTTTGAGATGGCAGAGCACTTGAAAAGTCTGTTCCAAAGATGACATCAACATGATCATCACCTTGAAGGTCTTAACTACAGTTAAAATGGCACTTTGAAGTTTAAAATTAGATTAGAAAAAAATCCCACACATCACGCATATTATGCAATTTGAACTAAGCTATGGTGCATTCTTTCCTTAAGCAAGGCTATTATCTCCTGGTTTAACAGAAGATTTTCAAGAGTCATGATTAGGCAGCTAAAATATGAATTCAGACTGCTAAAGGTGATATTTTTGAACTACTCCTAGATTGCAAGGACCTTGTATTTTAAGTTTGACTATATGACTCACCACTACAAAGAACACTAGTTAATTAAATAGTTAATAATCTAAAAATAGCTACATAGCTTAGCAACCTTTGCTCCCAGGAAATATAGCTTTCCTTAATTTTATCTTATTTTTTTTCTTTGTTAAATAAGAAAATTTAAAATAATTTAAAAGAATTCTGGAAGAACTTTAAAAAATTAAGCAAACTAAATAAAATCCTCAAATAGAATCATTTGGATTTGCATTTCACAGAAATACATAACCAAATATCAGTTTAGTTGGAGGTGGGGGATTGCTTTGTCCCTACAGCAAAACCCTTTTATCTTCACTAAGTTTAAATCTAACTAGTGATAGGGATGCTGAAGACTTTTCATTTTCTTTCAATACTTCCAACTTCTAAACAACTTCTGCCCCTTTTTGCACCATTCAGAGTCCTCTACTTCTCAAGGCAACATATTTAAGGAGTTAGGGTCTTCTGACAATGAGAATTTGTTAAATTGCATTTGTTGGAACCAAGATAGATGATTTATTGCACAAGCCAGAGTAGCCATGTGCTGAAACCCACAAGGTCTTATTCAAGATACTATTTCACATTTAGATCATTTTAACTTCAAACATTTGAGGAACAGAAGTCTCTTTACACAGAGGTCTTTCTCTTGAAAAGTCTCTCTTTACTCTCAGCCATAGTGTATTCATCCGTCGGGGGGGGGGGGTTCTTCTAATATAGTTGAAATTGCAGCATTGTAGGAGAGGAAAATGTCATGTCTTGCGACCCCCAGAAGTCCTTGGGATGGACTGACCACCAAGTGAGGGCACTTGGCTTCGTGCAAGAAGGAATTTAAGAGTGAGCCAAAGAAAGTGAAAGCGAGTTTATTTAGAGGGATACGCACTCCACAGGCAGAAGGCGGACCATCTCAGAAGGTGAGAGTGGCCCTGGGGCATGGGGTTGTGGGGTTTTATGAGCTAAATAATTTTATGAGCTAAATAATTTCCTAACAAGTGGGAGGAATATTCTTGCTATTTTGGGAATTGGGCCACTGTCCACCTTTTGTCCTCTTATGGTCCATGTTGGAACTGTCATGATGCAAGGCAAAGTGATTTTTTGTATTATAATGAAAGTATAATGAGCTAAAGCTCAATGGCTGGAGGACAATTCTTGAAACCATCTTGGCTTCAGCCTGTTGCAGCCAGTTTTTATCTCATCCTGGATGCTGCACCCCTTTTTCATTTATCTAGTGGTTGTGTCCTGCTCCTTTCCTTCCTGTCTCAACAGCTCCCCAAAACGCTTTGAATTTGCATTATGCAAGGACTAATGAATTCTGAGACACAAAATGAATTTTGAAAAAAAAAAATTAGTTTGCTATATCTCTTTAAATTTAATATATAAAATTAAGTAGTAAAATAGAAATTGTTCAGAAGTACAAAGCCTATGTGTGTGTATGTGGGGGGGGGTGTATTTATCCTTCATTTCAAAGACAGAATTATAGGGGATATAGAGGAGTATAGTATAGAACGGACTGCCCCAATGTTTCATTTAGCGAATGCATTCATTGTGCAAGAAATAAATGGCTTCAGTAGGACTTTCACTTTTAGATGTTTCACAATTCAAGATTCTGAGAAAAGTTTGGCCAGAGGCCCTGAGTTCTGTCCTTGAGTCCTTTGAGTTCCTTGTTACACTCTAAGGTTTAAAAGAAAAAAAGAAAAGAAAAGCTCTGTCTCTCCTTACATTACAGTGCATGGAATCTCTGCTTTTCTCTAATGAAGAATGTCTAACTGCATGCTAATAATTTGTTAACACAAAATTGAACTTACTATTGTTGATACATTTCTAAAGCCAGCTGAGAAAAAAATTTGATTTCTTTACATAGTCTAAAATCTCCTCTGGACTAAAGGTAGAGAAAGGTTTACATGGAAAATCAGTGCTTTCTTGGACCACTCTTAAATGGTCTTTCCCGAACTGTGTTTCGGAAAGCTGCCCTAGGTATGAGAGAAGATCAGAGACATACATACAGTGCATAAAGACATGTACACTGTATATATGTTATTGAAAATTTTCATGGAGGGTCAACTAAGAAAAATAAGATAATGTGTAATTCTCTCCTTAAAGGGGTAATAATGAAAAAACAAAAAAATGAGAAATACTGTTCTAATAGATACTTAACGCTGAACATTTAAAAAAAACAACAACAAAAAAAAAAAAACTAAATGCTTGAGGAGCACAGAAAACCATGACTCTAAGAATTCATCCACTCTCATTGGCAAGTATGTTTCTAATTATTAAACTGTTCAAGCACCCCGATATTACAGGGAAAACCATATGTATCATAGCAAGAAGCAAGCCTTGTGAATCCCCCGCTGTTTTTTCTAGACAGGTTATTTTGAGGGAATCCATTCATTGCATTACCTCGTGTCTTCATGTTGAGAACCTTTGAATGGGGCATTGCCTTCACCTCAGTCTTGGTATTGATTATTCTCTTGAGCATCTGTTCTGTTGTCTTGTGAAGCTTATGAAATCTATAACTTTATTTTCCTCCCCAAGTGGCTAACAGAAAACATAATGAGAAAAAAACTGTGCTCAAATATAGAAACTATAAAAGGCTTGAATGCATGTATTTGTATTAATCTAATTTTAGTGGATATACCTTGCTTTCTTGCATGTTTCCCTTTCTCACTATTTTAACCTATTTTTAAGTGTATTTCTCCCAAATGAATACTTTTTATGGTTGAAGCTACCTTCAATCATTTTTGTAATAGAAATGAGCTACTATATTTAGGTCTTACCTTTTAATTTTTTACTTCAGAGCTTGCAAATTTACTGTGGCCCCTTTCGGAATTAAAATTCCAAGTGAGTAAAGTCAGAATTATATTTAGTCATCTAATAATGGTGTTATTATTCGAGGGCGAACATCACCCTGTATGATTGTTGAGAACACGCTATGAGTATGCATGATAAATGTATGCACATTCTAACACATACAGCTCAGTCAGTTTCTAGAAGAAAGAATCAGAAAGGAATGAAGATGTATTAATCATCCCTTCTTTTTTTGTTACAGAACATAGACTTCCACTTCTGAAGATTTTATATTTTGAGGCTTAATTCTATGGGTTAAAGATCTAACCCTGATAAAGTCAGTCCCAAGGCAGCTACCGCCTCTTCACGATGGCCTGGGGTCAATGGCCACTCTGTTCACCTAAGACCTCCCACACGTTTTGAATATTTGAAGTGGTCCAGGAGCCAAATTCAGAGGAGAAATTGGGAGAAAGCAAACTCATATTCACAAAAAATTAGTACTTCTCTGGGTAATTGCATTTTTGACTATGGCATGGGGAAAAAGGAAATTAAAGAAAAAACTAACATGATTTAGAGATGGAGAAAGGTACTATAACAAATGTGAATTGGTCTGCAAAACACTGGCAGGTTAGTGGTCAAAGTACATTTGGAGCTGTTACGGAATTTTAAGCTACTTGGATTGGCTTAGTGTAAGCTATCTTCATTTCTCCAATTTCATAAACTTTGCCAGACATTCCAACTATTCAGTGGCCTGAGTTTCAAAACCCATGAGACAATTCATAAATTGAAATAATTTAATCAAAATGAAACTAAAAGAGGTAAGCAAAGTAAATTTAGCTTTTTTAATATTTTCTGGCCTTGGACTAGATGTTTGTATTATTTTTAAGAGCTTATCTTAAGTAGTAAGGTGAGACATATGTTAGCACACGTATATATTTAAAATGCCATACATAAATCCATCACCAGTTCTTACTGGTGCTACCTCGAAAATATCTCAGCTATTTTCACATTTCTTTATCTAACCCTTTATCCCAAACCACCATCAACACTCACTGAATGGTTGCTGTAGCAACCTTTCAGCTTATAATAATTTTTCTAAAATTTAAAACAGATTATTTGTGGATGCCCACAAAGGATAAATGCTGGCGAGCATTTTCAGCCTGTCTCCACCTTCAGAGGTGCGCAAATTCTGACTTTCCTGTTCATCCTTCTATTCTATGACATAAGGAATTGCTTGGCCCCTATAGGTTATTAATAAATACATAATAATTAATTAATAAGAAAATGCAGTGTCTTAATAACTTAGTAATATAAACTTTTTATTTAAAAATATTTTTGCTTTGGTCTACTTGTATCAAACCAAGCTATAACTTTTGGAGAAGATGCATCTAAATTTAAGTATATAACATTGTTTCTTTATGGAGACCTACTTTTGAGTTTTTAAAAAGGCAAATGTATCTGACAGTTTCTAGAGTTTATAAGACAGTTGGATGTAAAATCAGCAGTCAGAGAAGTCTGATTTTTCTTGTAGTTCTAACCCTAACAAAACAGGTACTATCACATACGTCATTTTTTCATCTTTGACTTTCATTTTTTCGCCTGGAAGTAAGTCATTTCATGAGTTATTTTTCAAACTTGTTTGTAGGCATTTGAGTCTGTTTTCCTCCCAGACCATATCTGTGAGCATCTTCAAAACATAGGATTCGGTCCTCTTATGTTGAAGCAGTGGGGAGGAACAAAGTCTGTTCTGCTTGTTTCATCCTTCAAATTTGGCACACCCAGAGACACAGATTAAAATGATTGAATGTGAACATCTGAAGGAGCCTTCCTACACTACTATTTTTCCATTTAGGTTCTGATTTAAATAAATTTTGCCAAAAGGCAGAGAGGTGCATAGACGAATTTTACAAATATAAAAGAGCGTGAACAGCTCATATTTTACATATGCATAGAATTATTTGCTGTTATATTTTGAAAGCTGGGAATATTGATATGGACTGTACCTGACAGAAGTATGAACACAGTGAATTAACCTGTTTAGTGTATCAATCAAATTAACGAAAACAAGTCTGAGACAAGTGACTAATCTCTATGTCACAGAATGGCCAGTAAGCTCACTGATGTGTTAGGCTAATATAAATGTCTCCCAGCAAATGTCTCAGTTTTCAAGGACCAGTAGGTCTGGCTTCTTCAGCAAATCTAAGATAAACCATAACATGTTGACATGGTATCAATTTAATCTCGTTCCATCAGCACATAATTCATGATTCAGTATATTATGAACTTGAAGAGAACATTTTTTAAAAAACTTTATCCAGAAAGCAACTTGTCTCAATTTATAGCTATATCTCAGAGTCTAATAAATGTCTTATTCCTATGACTTGATACCGAGGAGAAAAAGGACAATTATTTTATAGTGTTAAAATAAAAACTCTAAGAAAATGATATGTAAATATGTGGATTCATGGAAAGTGAGGTGAAAGTGTAAAGTATATGGACACTGAAGTTTGGCATTGTTTTGCAAGAATTGAAAAAAAGAAGTCTATTATCACTGCTTAATGTTGTTTTTCTGTGTATCTGCAGTCATCAATAAACTTAAAGTTTAATTATATAGAGAGAGAGACATAGAGAGAGATTTTTGCTCCTGCAAGCTCTCTGTTTCCTCTAGGCCCTCTCTTTCTTTCTTTCTTTCTTTTTTCCTTTACATCTTGAATACCTATGATATAATTACCAAAAAATAAGAATTAATATTGGTATGATACTATTAACTACATTATAGATTATATTTGCTTATTTCCAGTTTTTCTGTTCGTGTTTCCGTTTCTATTCCAGGATCCATTTCAATTCACCACATTGAATTTAGTTATGATGGCTCTTTAGTCTCCTTCAATCTGTGACAATGTCTCAGTCTTTCCTTGTTTTTTATAAACTTCACACTTTGGAAGAGTACTAGTGAGTTTTTCTTTTATATATATATATTTTTTTTTTGATTGATGTATAGTCAGCTAAGAATGTTGTGCCAATTTCTGGTGTACAGCACAATGCTTCAGTCATACATGAACATAAATATATTCATTTTCATATTCTTTTTCACCATAAGTTACCACAAGATATCGAATATAGTTTTCTGTGCTATACAGCATGAATTTGTTGTTTATCTGTTCAATATATATGAGTTAGTATCTGCAAATCTCTAGCCCCCAATTTATCCCCTTCCACCCTCTCTTCCCTCCTGGTAACCACAAGTTTGTTCTCTATGTCTGAGAGTCTATTTTTGTTTTGCAAAAAGTTTGTTTGTCTTCTTTTTTTTTTAGAGTCCACTTATAAGTGATATCATATGATAGTTTTCTTTCTCTTTCTGACTTATTTCACTTAGGATGACAATCTCCAAGTCCATCCATGTTGCTGCAAATGGCATTGTTTTATTGTTTTTTATGGTTGAGTAGTCTTCCATTGTATAAATATACCACAACTTCTTTATTCAGTCATCTGTCGATGGACATTTAGGTTGTTTCCATGTCTTGGCTATTGTAAATAGTGCTACTGTGAACATTGGGGTGTATGTGTCTTTTTGAATTAAGGTTCCCTAGGAACAAACTAGAACAAACTAGAGCAACACTAGTATTTTGATTCCACAATCTATGCTCTTAACTGCTAAACCACCATCCTATGCAATGTGATATCACACACACACATAAAAAATTCTACAAAGAAAAAGTGCTTATCTTAGATGGTTGTTCAGTGTTTTGAGTATCAGATGTTGATTCCATCTGAAACAGGAAGGTGTTTATGTGTTTAATTTTCTTGCACATTTGGCTTTTATATGCAGTATCTGCTAAGATCATATTCTAAGGTGAATGTAGATTTTAGAAGTAAAAATAACACTTATGATTGTGTAATTTTGCTTTGTATTCACCAGTTCCTTTTTAAAGGCACTTCTGAATATTGCACGTTCAAAGCTAGGATCCTTCACAAACAATTTGACATAACCACACTAAATTTTACCAATGGGTAAAGCCCAACATTCAGATAGTTTCACCCTTAGACAAAAAAACATTCACAGTCAAAGTGGAATTTCATTTACTGAATTGTACTCCAGTAGTAACACTAACTTACAACAAAGAATATTTTAATAAACAGTCCTGTTGCTTCAGAAGCTCTAACAGACTGTGATTATTAGAGTTTTAGACCAGCCCTTGAAATCAGGCAGTGCAATTCCTCCAACTTTTTTTTCAAAATTCTTTATTTTTGTTATTTTCACATGCCATATAAGTTTTAAAAACAAATCATCTATTTCTTCAAAAGAGTTTTTGGTATTTTGATTAGTATATCCTGTTAAATCTACAGATCAATCTGGGGAAAATTGAATTAACAATATGAGCATTCCAATTCATAAAAATAACTTTTTAAGTATTTTAAATTGTTCTCAACAATATTTTATGGTTTTCATTTGAGAGGTCTAGCATAGTCTTTAATAAATATATTCTGATAATTTTGATGTTTATCTGTATTAAATTATATTTTTATATTTTATTTTCTAAATGTTCGCTGAAAGTATTTAAAATGTAATTAAAGTTTGCATATTGACCTTGTATCCTTCAAAATTGCTTAGTTTACTTACTCATTGAAGATTACTTTTGTAAATTTTTAAAAAGTGTTTCTACATGCATAATTATATCACCTACAAATATATGTGATTTTACTCCATTTTCCCCCTATCTGTATGCCTTTTTATTTCTTTTTATTATCTATTGTAATGGTTAAGACCTCCAGTAACATGATAAGTAGAAATGATGACAGCAGAAACCCTTGCTTTGTTGCTAATATTTGAGGTAAATTTCAGTATTTCATGATTCAAAATGATGTTAGTTGTAGAATGATTCAGAAATCCTTTGTGAGGTTCAAGAAGTTCAATTCTATGTCTTGATTGCTGACTTTTAAAATCTTTTGTCATGAATATATATTTTTAATGTTTTTTGTGATGGTGGTGGTGGTTATGGTGGGGGGTGTGTGTGTGTGTTTACCTCTGATGAGGTGGTCATAAGATTTTTCTTTTCCTTTTAATCTGTTTATATAGTAAATTATATTTATAGTTTTTTAAATGATTTCTGTCTAAGTAAACATTTTATAAATGGAATCATATAACATATACTCTCTTATTTCAGTCTTAATTTCCTTAATAAATGGTAAGAAATTCATCTTTGCTGTTGTGATTATCAGTAGTTTGTTTCATTTGGTTCATACTCTAGGGTATAAATTTATCATATTTTCCAATATTCAATGGATATTCATGAAGATTTATGCTAGTTTGGGGAGATTAAAAACATCTCCTGTGAACCTCCTTTCATGTGTTTTTGTGTAGGCACATGCTTTCGTTTCTCTTGGGTAACTATCTAGGAGAGAAATTACTGGATCATAAGTAGGGATTTAAGTTTATTTGAAATCACCAAAGAGAGGCCTAAAATGGATGTGCAATTTTTCTTCCTAACATTTGATAGTTTCAGTTGTTTCACATCCTTGTCAATCTTTTTTTTTTTTTGAATTTTAGCCATTTTATGTATGTGTATTAGTATGTGTATGTGTATGTGTATGTCTTATTTTCATTTTGAGTTGCATTTCCCATATAACTAATGATGTTGATAATCTTTCCATGTGCTTATTAGCCATTTGGATACTTTCTTTTTGAATCTTCTGATTTAAGTCATTTCCTCATATTTTATTTTGTTTTGACATTTTGTTATTGATTTGTAAGAGTTTTTTAAAAATGTGTTTTGGACACAAATCAAAATTGCACTCAAATTTTATTATTTTATTAAATAGAGTTGATTTCTCTGAAAGTAAAATGTGCTTCTGCAGTATAAACTTCCAAGTGAATTAATTTTGTGAAATAAAAAATTATGATGGAGAACAAAACAAAATATTTAAATTATTTAGGAGGGGTAAATTTAGCACCAAAAGATTAGGACTTTGCTGGAAAGAAAAAAGTGTCAAACAGAAAGATTATTATTTTTTTTAAATTTTTTAAATATGTGCAATATTTATAAAAGACAAACATTAAATAGGGAAATATATTTGTAATGCATTTAATATGTTAAATATTTTAATCATTGCAAGAACATCATATACATCAAGGTATAGAACAATTTTTTGTTACTTAGAAACTCCACTCATACTCCTTTCTAGCCAATATGTCCATTAACATCCTGACAACTAGGTCAACAAAGACTAATGACTGTCAATTACATCATCATATTTCAAAGAGGGTGTTTTAAATCTAATATCATTGCAAAAGCTAAGTGAAAATATGGATGTCCTGTTTTTGTTAATGTTTAGTAAGCACTTATTATGCATTGAAAACAACTGGAAGAGAGTGTATACCCTTGCACACATAAACACACAAAGTGGGGAAAGAATACTTAGGGTTGAAATTGATAGATATTTGGGTTGTGTCCAGTTTGGTGCTTCTATGAATAAAGTTTCTCTGAACATTTTGAACCAGTATTTGTAGCCATGATTGGTTTTGTTTTGTTTCATTTATTATCTTGGGTCATAGTATAGGTGTATGTTTAATTTTATAAGAAATTGACCATTTTTTTCCAAAACAGTTGTAACCCCTTTACAATCTTGACAACAAGGCATGAGAGTTCCAATTGTTCCACAATCTTACAAATAATTGCTCGTAACATTTTTAATTTTAACAATTCTAGTGGTTTGTAGTAGATTTACATTTGCATTTTCCTGAAGATTAAAGATATTTTGTATCTTTTTATATGATCATAGTCATTCTATATCTTCTGTGAAGTGTCAGTGTGTTTTATTTCATGTTCAATTATAAAGAATTTTTATTCTTCTGTCATTAATTAAGAGTATTTATAAATGTCAATTAAGCTAAGTGGATTGAAAGTGTTGCTGAAATCTTCTAAACACTTACCAAGTTTCTGTCTAATGCCTCTATCAATTATAGAGGGAAGAGTGTTTAAATTTCTAAATATAATTTCCAAATATTTCTTTCCTTAGTCCTGTCAAATTCAAAGCTGTCATACAGTGCGCATACATTTAGAATTTTCACATCTTCTTGATAAATTGAAACTCTTTATTATAAAATTCCCACTGTTCTGATATTCAAGAAATGTCTTTTTTACTTAAATTCTCTTTTTTGATTTGAATATATCATTTCATCTTTCATATATTTTCCATCTTCTTCTTAAACCTATCTAAAGTTTAAGTATAAAGTATATCTATTTTAAACAGCAGATATCTGGGACTTGCTCTTTTTAAAGTCCAATCTGACAGCTTCTGCTTTTCTGAATTAATTGTCATATTTAATAAAATTATTGTAATAGCAGATTTACATCCATCTCCTCAATGTTTGTTCTCTAAGTATCCCAGTTTTGTTTTTGTCTTTCTCTTATCCTGACATTTTGCCATTAAAATGTTCTCTTTTTTTGTTTGTTTATTTAAAAAAAATTATCTTCACAAATGATATTATTTTATTTTTTTATGTTTTAGTTTTTAACTGTTGTGACAGGATTATAATATACATTCTCAAATTCTTGCAGATATCCGTGAATTAACACAACTTTGTGTGACATGAGAACACTGAGGCTATATAAGCAGTTACAGTCCCATTTACGCTTCATGTTCTTGTGCAATATTGTTCATTTCACTTTATATGAGTTACAAGTTTCATAGGAGTCTATTATTTTGTGCTGTACAGACCAATTGTTCCCTAAATAAATTGAAAAAAAATTGTTAAAATGTTTTATATACTTAATCCTATATTTATCATTTGTGTTGCTCTTCATGTTTTCCTAGATAAAGTTGACATATTTCTCTAGGTTAAAGAAAAATTCCTAAGCATTTTTTTTTTGGTGATTTGAATCTCCTGGTGACAAATTAACCCACTCTAATTGATTACTCATTTCTTTCATTCACTATTGAAGGAGACTGTATCAGGAATAGGCTTCTAAGGTATTGGTTTGTTGGCTTGCAAACTCAGGAGCTTCCCCGGGTGCAGTCTGAGACTGGCCCCCACACCCAGAGAGCAGGGACAGAGTAAAGAAAGAGGCAGACCAGTGCAGATTGGTAGGTATCGGTTTTAATAAGCAAAAGGAAACTTACAAGGCTTGTCTTGGGAGAATAGAATGCAAGTACATTTTCATACCTGACAAGAATCTTAAAACTTTATATTGAGGACTTAACTGGTCACGTATACCACAGTCTCAGTGCCACATTTGTGTCCTTGGGAACAGGAAAAGCATTCTGCTTGTGGGTCAGCTATGGTCATGTCTTCTGGATGACCTCCTCGTACGTGTTTATTTTTTCTTTCCAGTATTTGAACATATAATTATACCACCATCAGGCCTCCCTTACTTTCTGGCTAACATTCTTAGTAAAAAAAAAAAAAAATTGCACACAAAACAAGTCACAGGGTCAGATCAGATTCAAGCTGTAGAAAAATAGGCTCCTCTTGACAAGAGATGCTGCAAAATGTTGTGACCATGATTTCCAGCCTAAAAATGAACACACTTATTTACATTTCTTCTACATGCAAGTGTGCTCATGGTCTTCACCAAAAGTCTCATTATAATACTACGTAAGATCATGAGTAGGGCCCAGTATCTTGTTATTGAAAACACTTACAAACGTGGATAAGACGGCTAAAGTCCTGTTCAGGATTTGTAGTTTCTCAGCTGAGTCTCGTAACATAGAGGCCTGCGAACTGAGAAGACTACCACCCTCCCAAAGCACAAGGGTAAAGCAGGGGCAGGATGATAGCTAGAGTAATTCATTCAATGAAGAGAGGAATGAGGGCATTGAGTAGTCATGGCTCCACAGCAATTTTGAAATCGATCCAGATGTGTTTTTTAAAGCTCAATGAGTGGGGAGTAGTCCTTAATTAGTACACAGCTTGGCATCCTGAGGGTCATTCTGTTTCTAATTTTTTTTTATTCTAGCATTTACATTTGATTCCTTTAAATTCTGATTGTTTTGCAAAATTCACTATTTTAAAAAAGTATATATTTTCTTAAATATTTTTTGTCAAAAATCTGAATTACTTATGTATACATCTGTTTCTATTATTTTAAATAATTCTAACCATTTAGTTTACTGTTCTGGTAAATCTAGTAATGTATTTTTTATTAAATATAAAATTTTGTGTATGAGAAATTGTAAAGATGCTTTGGACAACATCATTTTCCTTTAGAGAAGATTTTATTTCTTTGACAGTGAGTTGCAAAAGTAAGGAAAGTTAACTTTCAGGCTTTTATTAATTTTTTTATTTTACTTATAGGGCAAGTTGAATTACATCAGACATCTCAATTTAAAGTCTGTAGTGTTTACTGGGGTCCTTCCTACTTACAGAATTTGAACTTAAATTGTTGTCTTGTCAGTACAGTATCAATGCTGAAATATATTCTTGATAGTATATACAATTAGCAAATATATTCTGCTTGTTTTCTCAGAGGCTGGTCCACTTATAGACAACACATTATATGCCTTAATGAGAAATTTACTAAAGAAATGATGGGTTTATTTCTAAATGGCATTTTTAAAAAATTTCTGAGATGCTTGTTTCTGGAATCTTTGCCTGATTTTAAATACTCAAACTCCAGTTTCTTCCTCCCAAGTCCAGTAAAACTGCATAAAATATTATGCAAAAATTTTTTCTGTTAGGTTTCTGCACCCTTAGGTGTGAACCAGCAAATACTTTGAGAACAAAGAGCTGAGAGAAGTTTGGCTTGGATGGATCCGCTTCCCTTATCACCAAGATCTTTGCTCCTTAAGTCCTAACTGCCTTTGAAGTGTATTTGATGTTTCCAAACATTTATTTTATGTTTTTTTTTTCCAAACTTTATACATGTCTTTGTTGGGAGACCAGTCTGAAACCATTGATGGAGTTCTAGGCACAGACTACTACCTATGAAGTACTAACCACAGGAGAACAAACTCTCAATACATTCTTCTATATTCAATAGACAAAAAGTATTTTTACTACTAAAACCAACAACAAAAATAGTTATATTTCCGTGTTCTATTGCCTTAAAATACATATTTTAATATATAGTCTTATTTCTTTATTTATGTTAATATTATCTGCATAATATTTTGCTGCATAAGTAATTAAAAAGAGAAAAAAGAGAATATATACATCTAGTCCCAGATTCTAAAGAGCTTACAAACATTTTCTACAATAGTCAATTCAGTATCTGATTTATGCACTTCTAAATTATTCTGTGAAAAATGATCACTACAGAGATAATTACGTCTTTGTTGTACATTTACACCCTTTTGAAGAAAACTGACAAGGAGATAACCATTTTTTTCTTGAAGAGTCTTTAAGAAAACATTCTTCCATAAATGTTTATTAATTAGATCTATGAAAAGTTAATTTTATACTTAAATGAACTTTTGGACTATCTATAATCGGGGGTGTGTGCGTGTGTGTCTGTTTGGATGTAGCTGATTTACGTTGGGTGGAATTAGAAAGGTGTAGATGTGTGTTTCTATGAATTTCTCCAACTTTCTATTGCTAAAATGTCAAGAAGATGTATTAAGTGAACACAAGACTTATAAAAGCTAGTAGTGAGTAAATAAATTTAAAATGTATGTATTGCCATATTATTTTTGCTCCTGAACTCACAGAATATGTTGGGTGCAGTTTCTGGGAGAAAATTACTTCTTATGCCTGATATTAGATACAATAGTTATGGAAATTCTCCCTGTGGACGACTCCTTTCTCATTCAGCACCAGATTACCATTATCATAACTGCTGTGTCAGCTAACCAGCATTCTTAAAGCAAATGGGAGTTATGCAACCTCTCACTCACTGTCATGTGAGATAAGGTACAATCTCATAATAATACTAGGATTCTAAATAGAAACCAATTATGTAACGGTACCTATCTATTGATGAAGACTGTATTAAAACTTAACAAGAAGTAGTCAAGCATTACAATTCCAAATTGGAATGAATGTAAAGTAACAATGTGATGCAACATTAAAAAATTAATGTGAATAGCATGGAAAGGCAAATCTTGCTATGCAAGAAGAAAATTTTAGAAACATTGAAAATAATTGTTGTAACTAAAATTAAGTATTGAATGCAAACATTTTCATGATGCAAAACAGATCATCTGTGCTTATCAATATTATTTAAAATTGTTGATTACACATTGGTCAGATATATAATTATAATAACTTGCAGAAAATGAATTTATATTTATCACCTCACTAAGCTTCCAGATAGGAAAAGAGTGATAAAATTTTCTAAGCCTTAAAAATGTTTCATACTAAACTTGAAATTCTAATATATTAGCAAATTACCATTACTTATGAAAAGAAATGATTTGATACATTAGTATTTATGTCCAATAAGTGAAAAAAATAGAAATTTGTAAGATCTCTTAAACATTAAAAAATTAAACTTTTGACTTTTTACATATGTTGCAAACTTTTTCCTAATTTTATTTTGCTTTTTATATATATCAAAGGTAATTTTTACTACTTTGTTTTCAAGGGAACATTTAAGAAGTCTTTCTCTTAAAATTTGGCAAAAGAAATATTCTATTTAACAACCTTGCTGAAAACTTGTTTTATAGAGGTGGGCTGACAGTCATATAAGAATTAATTAGAAAACAAAAACAGACCAGGTAAATATCTGGAAAGAAAAAAGTAAATGCTCTACTCCTGATGATTTGAGCATGATTTCCATAACCTATGGGAAATAATTAAGAGACAAAGCTCAAGACTTGTCTTTGCAGAAGTTCCAAAGAATATCTTCAAATAATCAAATAATCAAAATCAAAATCAAAATCCTAGATCTGAATCAAAAGAGTAATTAAGAGCTCTTAAGAGAAAACTAGGAATAAATTCATTCCACCAAGAGATAGCAAATAAATGCACCTGCCTAAAACCGTGATACTGAGTTTAAGCAGAAAAAAATTATCTGCATGGAATTTGTAAAATTTATAGCGATGGCATTTTTCTATGAGATTACTCGTTCTATAAGTATTGTAGAGAAAGAATTACATATGTATATTTTGTTAAAGTTATACTTTTTAATGTTTTCATGCAATACTTTCTCCTCCCGTTTTGCTGTATGGCTGTTATCCTTGCTCGTTTTCTTAGAAACACTTTCCTCACTCTGGGGGAAGATTAATATTTACATTTCCAAGTGTGATTCTGGTTTCTTTTTCATATTTAACTTTTTAATCCACTGGAATACATATTGAAGTTTGGCATGAGGAAGGGGTTGAGCTTTATTTTTTCTACAATTAATTTTTTCCTAGATCATGATTGTTTAGGTGGTAATAAAATTATGTGTGTGGGTAAGTTAGAGGAGAATTACCTCACAAACATTTAGTTTTCTTTAATGGGTGCTATCCATTTGGTTAATTTTATTCCTAGGTATATGTTTGCGCCTATGACTGATTTCATAGTTTTTAACTAAATGTTGGGGTTTATAGCAAAACATTTGTAAACTTTTAAAAAAATTTTATTGAAGTACAGTTGATTTAGTGCTGTGTTAACAGTTGTAAACTTTTAATTGTGTAATCTAATATGATATAGCAATAAATTTGCTTATGATGGCTGTCTACATTTTTTTTGTTTGCCTATTGTTTTGGAGGATACAGTAAATACCTTCTTGATTTTTTTTTTTATTGAAGTATAGTCTGACAAATTGATAGTCTTCATGAATCAATATTGGTGAGGAAACATTAACAGGGCTGCAGAAAGGGCCCACCTTGCTTGTTCCACTTGTCCAAAGTGCAGCCATTTAAACTGCCTCATGGACAATTTGAGGGCTGGCAAATGGATTTCATACAAACTTCTCTTCTAATGGCTATAAATATGTTTTAGTTATGATCTGCATGCTTTTACACTGGATGCAAGGCTTCCCTTGCAGACAGGCTGCTTCCTTTCTGTGGCTAAACTCCTTATGGAAAAGCCGATCTATACCTGCGGAGTTCATCTCAAGCTTCACAGTGATTGAGGAAACGATTTTACTGGCCAGGTGCTTTGACAAGTCTATGCTGTTTGGCCAGCTTTACAACACTTTCACTGTGCTTAACACCCTCAGTCCCTTGGTTTAGGGAACAAACTAATAGCATTATTAAGACTTCAGTTGGGAAAATTTGCAATAACCCTCCAAATACTTTAGCCCAAAGCATTGTCTTTGGTTCGTCTAAATCCTAGATCCATCCATGTGGGAACTCATAACCTCTCACCTTTTGAGACAGTCACAGGACACCTAAAGCTCTTGGTTTCTGCTTCTTTTGAGCTACAATTGATAAAAGGAGAGATATTCCAATATTGCAGTTATCTAATTGCTTCTATTAAAAATAACTGTGTTTTGGTAGAAGTATCATTCCACAGTGTATTCCTGGGAGATAAAGACCTTAAGCCTCCTACCTTGTAACCTGGAGACTTTATCTTTTGGGTCAGACACCTCCAGGAAAAGTCTTTCCGACCTCCCTGGAAAGGACTCTATCAAGCACTGCTACCAACCCTTGTGCTGTCAAACCCCAGGGAGCTGACTCTTGGATTCACATGACACACCTAAAGAAAGCACCAAACTCTGACTGGACTTACACATCATCTGGTGACCTGAAAGTAAAAATTTCCTGAAATTGAAACAGATGACCACTGACAACAGCTTTCCTAAGATATACGGACCAAGCCTGTTTGAAGTTTGTCCCCAAACTTTGATGACGATTTAATGTACCAGATTATCTCCAGTGTCTATGATTTTGATAACATATGGGCTTAGAGGCAAAGTGCCTAAGAGTTCTTCCTCCTAAACCTCTTGTGACTCCCATATTACTTCAAATAGATTTCCAATTTTTGCACTTTTCCTCTGACATGAGACAGTACATCCAGGAAAGGTCCTGCTGGCATCGAGGGACAAAAAGTCCCTGAAGCCAGAAATCTGACTCTTGATCAGTGATGGTTTCAGAGAAAGATCTTGATCAAAAGGGGGAAATATAAAACATTAAACAAGCAGAAACCTCTATTAAATAGTGCTGGGAGACCAGAAGGGCTAGCTTTCATGCCCTGCAATGATAGCAAATCCCAACAGGAAGGAGAAATTCTCCTCTTCTTCCCTGGTAAGAACACAGTTAATAAAAAGTTATGGGTGCTTTATTTACTACAGCCCTCCCAACTTCCTCTTCCCCTTTATAAAATGCTCTCCTTCCCTTGCTGTGTGGGTACTTGCATGTGGCTTGCCATGGTTGCAGACCCTGAATTACAGTTCTCTAATGATCAAAAACAAGCCCATTTTTGCTGAAGAAATATCTGACAGTCTATTTGTTCCACATCAAGACTATGTACATGATACCATATGTGTAGACTGGCGTATATGTTATAAAATAGTATGTAGTACATGATAGCACTTTTAAGTATTTATATATCAATATAAATCCTTAGAGTAGAGGCTGGAAGAATAAGCATTAAAATATTTAGAGTGACATGTCTCTGTAGTTGGAGTAAATGCGATTTTCTTCTTAACTTCTTTTTAATTGCACATTTGAAGGTTTTTCCCATTATACACACACTGCTTCTGAAGTAAATGGGTTATAATTTTAAAGTCTAGTTAATTTATTCTCATGGGATGGACTTTGAAAATATAAACTGTAAACGTTTTCTCCCAATTAAACATAAATGCTCATCAAGTTTTTGTTTATTTGTTTGCACTTGTTGCTGCGGTTAATTCTATCTTCAGGAGTAACTCTACCTCACAATGGTAGGTGTCATCTATGGATAATCCCCTGGGTAAAATAATAACTTGTAAATGACAATAAAATTTAAGGAAGAGAAGCTTGTAACAGTTTATTAACTCACAAATCACAAACAGAATGTACTGCTTTATGGACTATTGTAATAGATTTTATGATGTTGTATGCATAACCTTGAATTAAATAGTTGCTCCTTTTTCTTGAAAGATGTTAGTTTACCCTTCTGGGTTGAATTCCTCTTTCAATATATCCTTTCAGAACTCTCTATGTCTCTGGGGAAGACCCGGCCTGATCTTTGCTTTCCTTTAAGCCAGCTTTGTCTTCTCACATACACTCAGATAAACAACTTGTTCCCTGTCTCCTTTCCATTATTGTCATTAATAACCCTAGAAACTCCCATCTTCATTTTCTCAGGTAATTGAATTGGTGAATTATTTTCGCATTAATCTGGATTTTTTTATGACCCTTCTCTTTAACGCAACTTCCAGCCTTAATGCCTTTTATCTCTTCCCCACTATTAAATTGGACATGATTTCTTAGAAACTTGAAAGTGGGAATTTGGAAAAGCACCATTGCTTCCCTTAAGGTCAGTGAAGCTTAGTACCCTTTATGTTTGCTAGTAAATTTCTACTTGCTTTATACTTTCTTAAGAACATGGAATTTATGAATAAAAGGATATTTTTTCAAATCTTTTTTCTTTGCACATGTATGTCACCCAGTAGCAATCCATGGTAGAAATAACACATAACTGAAAATAATTCAAAGGGATCATGTAAGTCAGGGAACTTTACAATAGTCATAAAATGATTAAATCGAATTCCAAACAGTTGTAGTTACTTTTGAATTATCTTAATATGTACATTAACTTCAATTAGCATGTTTTATTATTTATACTTTCATCAATGTTTTCCTTTTACAGGAATACCTCGGAGAAATTTCCAGTTTAATCCAGACCACCTCAGTAAAGCACATATCACAATAAAGTGAGTCAGATAAATGTTTTGGTTTCTCAATGCACATAAAAGTTATGTTTACACTGTACTGCAGTCTATTACGTGTGCATTAGCCTTATATCAAAAAATAGCAATATGTATACCTTAATTAAAATACTTTATTACTAAAAATTGCTACCCATCATCTGAGCCTTCAGCAAACAGTATCCTTTTTCTGATGGAGAGTTTTGCCTTGATGCTGATGGCTGCTGATTGATTAGGATGCTGGTTTCTGAAGTTTGAAGTGGTATTGGCAATTTTTTAAAATAGAGAACAGTGATGTTTACCACACTGATTGACTCTTTTTTCATGAGCAGTATCTCTATAGAATGCAATTCTGTTTGCTAGCATTTTAACCGCAGTAGAATTTCTTTTACAATTGGAGTCCATCTCCTCAAACCCTGCCCTGCTTTATCAACTAAATTTATAGAATATTCTCAATCCTTTGTTGTCATTATCACAGAATCTTCCATCAGGAGTACATTCCATATCAAGCAACTACTTTCTTCACTCATTCATAAGAATCACCTCCTCATTCCTTAACGTGTTATCATGAGATCGCAGCAATTCAGTCACATCTCCAGATTCCATTTCTAATTCTAATTCTCTTGTTATTTCTACTTCATCTGCAGTTACTTCCTCCACTAAAGTCTTGAATCCTTCAAAGTCTTCCAGGAGAGTTGTAATCAACTTCTTCCAAACTCTTAATTTTGATATTTTGACCCTTGCCCATGAATCATGAATGTTCTTAATAGTATTTAGAATGGTGAATGCTTTCTAGAAGGTTTTCATTTGACTTTGCCCAGATTTACCAGAGGAATCACTATCCATGGCAGCTGTAACTTTACAAAGTGTATTTATTAAATAATAAGACCTGAAAGTATGAATTGCTCCTTGATTTATGGACCACAGAATGGATGCTGTGTTATCAGGCATGGATACAACACGAATATCATTTTCCATCTCCATCAGAACTCTTGAGTGATCAGGTATGTTGACAAATGACCAGTACTATTTAAAAATTTTTTTTTTCCTGAGCAATAGGTCTCCATAGTGGGCTTAAAATATTCTGTAAACCATGTTGTAAACAAATATGGCAGCATCCAGGCTTTGTTGTTCCACATATAAAGCACAGGCAGAGTAGACTTACTGTAATTTTCAAAGGCTGTAAGATTTTCAGAATGATAAATAAACATTATCTTTAACTTAAAGTCACCAGCTGCATTCACCCCTAACAGAAGAGCTAGCCTATCCTTTGAAGCTTTGAAACCAGGCATTGACCTCTCTCTAGCTATGAAAGTCTTAGAATGGCATCTTCTAAATGTCATTTGTATTTCCACAGAAAAACTGCACTGAAAAACTGTTGTTGAGTGTAGCCGCCTTCATGGATTGTCTGAGCTGGGTCTTCCGGAGAGCTTGCGGCAGCTTCTGCATTGTCGCTTGCTGCTTCACCTGGCACTCTTCTGTTATGACAGCATCTTTCTTTAAATTTCATGAATCAACCTCCAAACTTTCCTTCTGCAGCTTCCTCACCTCTCTCAGCCTTCGTAGAGTTGGAGAGAGTTAGGACCTGGCTCTGGATGAGGCCTTGGTCTAAGGGAATGTTGTGGCTGATTTTATCCTCTGTCTATACCACTAAAACTTTCTCCATATCAGCAATAAGGTTGTTCACTTTCTTTTAAGTGATACAGCAGTTCTTTAAGCAAGAAGGCTGTAGCATCTTTGATTTTATTCAAGAACTTTTCCTTTACATGTACAACATGGCCAACTGGTACAAGAGCCCCAGTGTCCAGCCTAGCTCAGTTTTTGATGTGCTTTTCCAACTAAACGTAATTTTTAGAATTTGATTTAAGGTGAGAGACATGTGACTCTTCCTTTCACTTGAACACTCAGAAATGGTTGTAGGGCTATTAATTAGCCTAATTACAATGTCGTCGTATGTCAGAGAACAGGGACCTGAGGAGAGGGAGAGATGCTAAGGAATGGCCCATTGGTGGAGCAGTCAGAACACATACAACGTTTATTTATTAAGTTTGCCATTTTATAGGGCTGTGGTTTTTGGTGTCTCGACATAATGGTAACAGTAACATCAAAGATCACTGGTCACAGATCACCATAACAAATAAGATAATAATCAAAAAGTTTGATGCATGGTGAGAATTACCAAAATGTGACACAGAGACATGATGTGAGCAAACATTGTTGGAAAAATGCAGTATCTTCAAAGTACAGTACAGAGAAGTGCAGAAAAATTGTACGTGGAAGTTACTTTGAATAATTCTCAGTAAGCAGTCGGCTTTCAACACATGGATCTCCAGGACTGGCTCCTTCAGCAGCAGGATCATTTTAGTCAGCTTCCAATGTGATTAATGTTTTCAACCTCTGCGTACTATGTATACTTTTGTTTAAACAGTTAATTCAAAATAAATAATGATAGTTCATTAGGTGAAAATAAAGAACTGAACTCAAATTACTTTCATTCTTTCATTTCACGTGAGCATTTAAAGATTTTAAATATATCTATAGACTAGAATACTGAAAAAAGAACACAAAGTGTGATTTGTACTTTTTTAAATAAATGCAAATTTAGCTCCTGCAAGAAATATTTGGCTGAGTTTGAACAAAATCTATTCATTGAAATTCAATTCTTTTCATTCTAATTGTTTTAAAACAAAAGAACATAGCAAGAGAAACGATTGTTCACAATTATTACACAATTTTTATGAGAATTAATGTTGTCATGTGCAAGACAGAGTTGCTAGAAACAATTTGCTCAGGTTGTCATGTATGCTAGGTAGGCACTGAGGGGTGATCATTCAGGAGTTTGAAGTAAATAATGTAAGTAAAATGGTGTGGCTTTGGTACAGGATGAATATCTCAGTTTAGTAGGAAATGAAGTTGTTAAAGGAGGCAGAGGCTGTAAATTGATATTGCGTCCAGCTTATAACTTATCAAGTCTTTTCCTTGATTGATTGCTGTATTTGCTTATTCATTCCTTCAGTGGTTATTTATGGAGTCTTACTACATTTTAGGTATTTACGTCAGCACTGAGAATACAGATATGAGTGAGAAAAGCTCAGGGTCTATTTTCACAGTTCATGTAGCTTAACTTCAGAGGTTATACCTAAGAGAAATTGAAAAGCCACACAGTTGAAATTGCTAACTACATAGATACCCGATGCAGCTAATAAAAACACTTCTGTCATTGGCCTGTAAGATTTTTATAATGAAGGCTCACATGTAAGTAGCACATGAAAGACCATAATGTTTATTAACTTATAAATTATTTTTACCCGTACTTCAGAAGAGCTATTTTTCATATCTCCAGGTTAAACTTCTAGTCTTATTATTGCTACATGAAGTATAAGCAGGTAATCCAAATCAATATGGCAGTTGTTTGCTTAGTTTTGGTTTATTGTCTGGGCTTTCAAGTGTAGGTATACAAGTTAGCCGCCCAACTTTGCTTTTCAGAAATTCTAAAGAATTTAAGGAAATATTTATGAACTCATCTATAATAGTGATGTTATTCATGTTAGAATAAAACATGATGCCACCTCAATATTTTTTAGTTTCTCCAAAGTAATTACTACAGTTACTTTTAGGACCATTGAATCTTAACTCATCTACACAAAGCCAAGCTGCTGGAAGGGAAATATTTTTTTTTCTTTTTTCTTTTTCTTCTTTCCTTTTGCTTTCTTTTATGCTCTTTTATTTTTTCTCTCTCTTCCTTCCATCTTTATCTCTCCCTCTCTCTGCCTCTCTCAGGAATGATGTCTTTGCTGAACTATGTATGAACAATATACCTTCACTGAACCATAAGAATTTCTGTCATTAAGAAATAGACTCACAGACAGAGAATACAGACTTGTGGTTACCAGGGGGGTGGAGGGTGGGAAGGGATAGACTGAGATTTCAAAATTGTAGAATAGATAAACAAGATTACACTGTATAGCACAGGGAAATATACACAAAATGTTATGATAACTCACAGAGAAAAAAATGTGACAATGAGTGTGTATATGTCCATGAATGACTGAAAAATTGTGCTGAACACTGGAATTTGACACAACATTGTAAAATGATTATAAATCAATAAAAAATGTTAAGAAAAAGAATTTCTGTCATTAGATTTGTGGTTGCTTTAAAAAAAATCTATTGATAGGTTTCAAAATCAAAATGTATTACCTTTCTATAAAAAAAAAAGCTCATATAAATTCATAGAATGAAATGGGTGATTTTTAGCAATCTCAGAATAGCAGTACATTTAGTACAAGTATATGGTTGTGGTTTTTATCCCTTGTCAGCTGTCCAGTTATTAGTCTATGTTTTAAAAAAAACACAATGTGAATTAAATTCTATCCTTCCAGAATTAGAATATTTTCCATCTAAATATTTAGATTGATACTTATTGACTTATTGTTAGTAAAATTGCCTTTGAAACTTCAGTTGCAATATCACCTCAATGATATATTTAAATTTCGGACATTATATGTCTGGTTATGCTTTCTCATAGCAGTGTACACACAAATCTTCGAGAATGATGTCACATTGAATTGGATAGTTCTGTTGTTTAAAATTAATATAAACCATTTAAATTATGGAAAGAAGTTTGTGGACAATGTGATTTTCACTCTCATTGCATTGCCATAACTGATCTTCACTATTAAATGGTACTTAAGTAGAGTTTAGACAGCTACCTAGGTTGCCACTCAATTACGATGACTTCTAGAGGACAGCTCTTCCTAGTCTTCATTTAATCATTTCTGATTTCGCTAACTGACCCTGACCAAAAAACACTATCTTCCTTATTTTGACACCAGTATAGAATGCAAGTGAGGATTGTGCACAATGGAAACGATCAGAGTATGCACAGTTGGAAACGTTGTGTGATTACTTATGAGAAGGGTTGATTTATTTTCTACCATAGAATAATGTGTGTGGAAAACAAATTGTCTAAGCTCATTCTATTTTAACACTAGTCTTTTCAGATTCATGTGTCCCAGTGTAAGACCACAGTGCTCTCTCTTCACAAAGACTCATGTCTTTCAAAGATCATTGTCTGTTCCAACACCTAGCTTGTCTTCAATTTCAGACCAATCTTGGTATACATCAAACTTATTAACATCTACGTGAAACTATGCCTAAAAGCAGCCTCCAAATTCTTAGGAACCTTTGCCTAAGCATTCCCTTTAGATGAATGAGTGAGACTTAGTCAAATTGATGCTCTCTTTTGCTCAATAAAGTTAGATTTATTTGGTCAGCAAGTTTCCTAGACCAACTTTGTATGGCGGCTTGGTGTTGGGGTGGGGGCTGCAACACTACTTAGGAGGTAAGAGTCAAAGAAGAACATTAATTAACTCACTGTGTGTTAAGCATTTGAATCTAACCTGGAATTAAGGAACTCTCATCCAAAATACTCTCAACAACCTGTTTTCTCTCTCCCTCCATTATATGGGCTTCAATAAATACTCATTTTCTAGTTGAACTCAGGTATCCTTCTTTTCTTCATCTGAATTACATAATCTGAAATTGAAAGAGAAATTGAGAAAACTAAACTGACAATTTGCCATTTAAAATCCACGAAATTTAACAGCACACACAAAACCACCTAGAAATTGCTACTATGGTCCAGCAAGTTGCTTTCTTGTTCTGTTTCATGACATATATTTTGCTCTAAAATCTTCCAAATCTTTCTTTCCCTTATTCCCATTGAAGGCTTTGTTTTCTCGCTGAGAAAACAGAAGCACTTGACTGGAAATCATCACTCTTCCATATTATCTACACCTACATCAGTGTACTGCATTTTTGTGTGTTATCATGTACAAAATGTCCCTGCTCCTTACAAAAGCCAATCCCTCCATAAGCAAACTATAAATCAAATAAAAATGCCTGATAAAATGAAATATTTTTTTTCTAAAATACTTATTTTAAAATAAGTGTTCTTGGCAAACAGCTTATGTTTTTGTCTAAATCAGTTTGTTTTTTTTTTTAAGAGATAGGGCTCAGTATATTCATTGAAAAAAATTAACCAATTATTGTTTTTTCTTGAATTTGAACTAAGTCTTTCTAAACTTTAATCAAAGAGAAACTTGTTTAAAAAAGAAAAAAGAAGCTAAAATTTCAGGGCATAATTTAGGAACTTTTAGGAAAGTACATCAAGTTAAGTATACCTCACTAAACATTAGATTGTCCAATAGAAAATGTTCATTTTAGAAATTTATCTTAACATTTACACAACTTAATTGGTAATAGTGATACGAAAAGGCTGAATGTTATTCTTTTACCACAAATCATCTATGTTAGTTAAAATTCAGTTAAGGCTTAAGAATAACGAGCTTCTTAAAGTCAATTTATAATATTCCTTTGTCATTCATAAACCAGAGACTTTTCTAGTCATAGGCTATTACTTTATGTTCCCTTGAAATTTTCCCTCCTTAAAATATATCTCTTCAACACTCCACATTTGTGTGTATATTTGCATATTGATGCATATGTGTATATACATACAGATAATTCACATAGAATTTTATAAAATCATCCAAAACAATTAACATACATATTTGCCCAAAAGCTTGGGTTTTAAAAGAACTTAAACCAGACAGAGACCCAAAATAAATATTATCAACTCTAGTCAAGAACTTGGTAAACCACTTTTGGCTTAATATAGTGTATCTGAACTGTTAAAATTTTCATGTCTGAAACTTTAGTTTCTAATAGAGAAATATCAAATACCCTCAAACCATTAAATCCAACCCAGCCAAAAATAACTGGTGGTCCCTGGAAGACTCCAAATTTGATATATTGGTAATTTGTCTCAAAATCAGTTCCTTACTTATGCACATTATTTTAGATGTTTTTGTTGCCTTAATATAATCATTTAATAAACAGTAAGGGAAGGTGTAACCATGAAAACATTAAAAGGTAATGGATTTAATTTTATGCTTATAAAGAATCGAACTTGTAAAATTGAACAAGGTGGAGTCAAGAGCTTTATGGTCAGATGTACATTAAAAGTAAGATTATTTCAAAGTTTATTTATCTTGCAGTATGATCAAACTGATAAATACAGAAAAGCAACTGAAATACACTGCATTTATTTTTAAATAGCCACCATAAGGATAAATACCAAATGAATAAACATTTGTTAGAATATATGTGTATATTTTCTGTGGGATGGGTTACAGGAATTATGTTTAACATTGATTGTCTCATAAAAAAAGAGAATAATTTTACAGTGGATTTGATTTAAAAAAAAAAGCTAGACTGAAAGTTAGAAATGAAGTAATCAATGATAACCTAACATGTGACCTAGATCGCATCCCTTAAAATGACAAAGTGATGGGTTTCATGTTTTCTTATAAGTTAAATAATTTTAAATCAGTAAAAGTAGTATCTGAAGTAGTAAATGTCTACTATGTGCTACAAAAAGCCAGCAGGAAAGACTTCTGAATGCAGCCCTGACTCCCTAGAAGGCACCTGGATGCCTCAGTGAAGTCTGTGCAGAGTGAAGACAGAGACACTGTCTCCCTTACAGCCTGGTGACGCTCTGACACGCTTGGTGGACGAATAATGAGTTGGATCATATACTTTGGTGGAGGAACTGGGGTAGATTTGAAGAAGCCATCCTAATGAGTCAAGGGCCTCTTTAAGATGCCAAACTAAAAGTTTTGGCAAGGTTTGTTTTCATAGTAAGTCAAAGCAAAGATCTACAAAGAAAAGGAGAAAAAATATATAAACATGGCAACATATCGTTCTGTGTGTAATTTTGAAATCAGGCAGAGAAATAGCACTGAATTGAGGTACAATTTGTATTGAACAATTCCTTCAAAAGCCTTGTAACTGGATAAAAGAAATTTGTCATGTATGGTTACAGAGATATATTTCAATTTATTTCTTAGGAAACGCTTCCTTGCTTTGAAATAATATTTTTCTGTAAGTATATAATACCAAAGCAAGCTAATTTTAAGGACTTATACATTGTCATGGAGGTACTTAAATCTGAGCTGTCCTCTGATAATTTTATTCCTTAAAGTTTTTTTTTCACCTTGTTTTTACTGAATTATATAGAGTAAGATAAGAGGGAAAGAATGTGTGTAGGAAAAGATAAATATGAACTCTTGGTATAAATATTATTAAATTATACAATTTCAGAATTAGAATATGTGTGATGATAAAGCATCCCTTAGTTTTCTGGAATATAATTATTTTTTCTTTAATATGAAGAAATTCCTAGCTATTGAAGCATTGTTTATAGTAATAGGAACTGTATAAATAGAATAAATCAGCATTAAATGGAATACCTGTAAAAAGATAAAGAATAAGATGTAAAACATTGGCATAAGTGACATTGTAAGTAACATGGTGTCCAAACTCCAATACATATGAAAGCAAATTTGGGAAGGGGCTAATCATGTTTGGCAATACATTCCCATTTAAAATTCTGGTGACAAATACAGTCATCTACTTCCAACTCTGAAAATTTTAATATCTTAACTTATATAGAATTGTAAACTGTAACCTATGGAATTTAGTTACAAGGCAGAATGTACCAAAGTACAACTCGATTATACTCTTTTGTCAGATCATTTATTTCATGACCTGCTCCTGTTAACCATATAAATATTAGCCTGAGACACAAAAATAATGATAGCCATGGAAGACAACTCTATCTACTAAGTGAAGAAATTGTAGTTGTATGAACAGCGCGTTGTATTTTGAGAGGTCTAAAGACACAGCCTAGAGCCATTGGTTATGTCCTGTCAGAAAGCAATGATTCTATCACAAACAGTGATTGTTGTCATTATTCTTCACATGGGATCCTGAGGCCAAATGACTCAAAGAGTGAGACCTGTCCCCTATAATTGATTTAACAAGGACAATACCAGTGAAGGACTTGCATTCACACTGCCCCCTTTAAATACTCCTCTCTCGAGGACCTCACAGCCACAACTGGCTTGATAAATACCTCAAACAGCCTTTATCTAGCAGTTCTGAGAGTTTCTTATTGACAATATCAAGGGCTTTAGGGAGGGGTTCTGCATAATAAATGTGCAAATACAGTCACAGAAAGATCTTTGAAGGATAATGCTTTTTAATTTAATAGATGGGTTATAGGAAAAGGTAGTGAGCAGTTTGCCAGAGAATCTAACTCCATCTGCTGAAACAGTGCCAAGTCTGTGACTCAGAATTTTACATTAAAAGCTGTTCAGACTATACTGAGAGGCGATCCAAACATAGAAACATCTGAAACGTCAATATTGAATCCATTTACATAAATCATATGCAAGGAGTCTTCTAATCTTAACACATACACCAGCAATACTCAGGCTGAGGCCTCGGGGACGAGGTAGATGACTGGTATTTGATTAACGGGATGTAATTTCACATAGTTAGATGCTCATCTTAACAGAACTTGATATATTGGCCCTAAAAGGCTTTAGGCAAAATAGAAGGAAACATAATAAAATTAAATAAACTTAGAGCCTGCATTAGCCCCATAACTGCACAAGCCTGGGAGGTAAGGTGTCTTACCTACTGAAAAAATATTTTTTCTCATTACTAAATTAGCCAACTGGATTTAATCAGCCAACTGTCAATTTAAATAGGCTTATGGAATTCTCTGTGAAGAGGCTCAGTTTTGGGAAATTAATGCAGATCTCAGTGATAACCATCCATTGAAAATTAATGGGAAGATTTCCGGCTACCACCCATCTTTTGCACGTGGAAATGCTGCTTTACTTGATAAAGCCACATTCTGAGCTTGCCTTTGATATGATTTATCAGAAATAGGTGCTTGAATGGGTGTTTAAAGTCTATCCTCAGTTGTTTTCAATAGGAAACATTTTCTCAGAAGTCAGTACAGTTGACCCTTGAACAACGCAAGGGTCGGGGGCACTGATCCTCTGTATAGTCACAGACCCACGTATTAACCTACCGTTGGTCTTCTGTATCCAGACTCCCTCCATACCCTTTGTTTTGCATTTGAGGATTCAACCAGCTGTGGATCATGTAGTGACACAGTATTTACTATGGAAAACAGGACGACTTAGAAGTGGACCCCTGCAGTTCAAATCCATGTTGTTCAAGGGTCAACAGTAGCTTTAGACTACATGATGGCTCATAAGAAAATTGAAGCATTTCAAACAGACCTAACCCCAGATGACCTTTTTTTTTTTATTGTAAACATATTCTTTTTGTCAGAGTTAATCTCTGGGAGTCATTCTTAGTATGAAAAGCAATGCATTTATCAAATAATTAGTGTTATTATCATAAGGTTGTCCTTGTGCTTTTATATTCAATATTATTATGCCATAAATTTCAAAAATTAGATGTATGTTAGGCAAATTATCTATCATCTGTTTATCCTATATGATATTCGGCTTTATCTAAAGCACTGACCATAGTAAGTCTAATTGATACCATGAGCCCAGAAATATAGGGCAATTCACTGAACCAGTTAGTAGAGTCCTATTAATTGCACCTGGGACAATTTTAATCTTCAGAATAGAAACTGGAGCTAAATGTTAAGTTCTGGGTTCAGTTTGGACAGGCATCACCTTTTATTAAGGAAAACTAATTGGAAACTTAGATAAGATGATCAAATAAGTAACATAGATGTGGTGGGAGTAAAGGGCTTTCCTTCTGATGGAGAAAGGCTGTCAATTCTTTTTTTTTTTTTTTTTGTAGAAACTTTTATTCTCCAAATGTGATCTTATGAGGAACAATATATAAATATATCAAGCTCATAAATTAGTTCTGGTTTAGCAAAGAGGTGAATGCTAAGTCATTTTAATCTCTCCCCATCTCCCATCATCCAAGGCTTCCTTAAATGGACTTCTATCATACCTGTGTTTCCTTTAGTTGAAAGACAGTCTCACCTAAAGAGAAGTACATGAACTTTGGTGCTGGTCAAATATTTGCAAATATTAACTTTGACACTTTTGTGCTGTGTGACCCGGCATACATAACTTATCAGGGCTTCTTTTTGTGCAGGAGAGGATTAGCTATAATGTGGGAAAACTGTCTGCCACATGGTTATCGTCATCATCATCATCATCATCACCACCACCACCAGCATCAGCATTAACATTGGTGAAGCACTTTTCCTAAGGGGCAACGGACTACTGATTAAACAGGCTATGGGAGCCTAACTGCCCAGGTCAGTAGGCTGGTTCTTCCATAAACACCTAGGAGATGTCCAGAAACCTGCCTCACTTCTGCCTGCTTCAGGATGTTCTCACTACAAAAATGTAGCTAATTGTCTAGAACAGTGTCTGCCCACAGGTCAGTGCCCTATGAGCTCTGCCATTAGCATTATTACTACTCAAGATATAATTATTGTTCATATCATGTAGATTTTTTAATAAGGATTAAATGAATTTATACATAAGGTGCTTAAAAGACTGTCTTGCATGTTTTAAGTGCTCCATGAATGTCACTGCAATTTATGTGAATGTTTAATTGTCATGACAGGTGAATTAGGTGCTTAGTATTAGCATCATGATGTACATTAGGTATGAGTGGTAGTTATCAATATAATATCAAAATCAGTTGTAACTTTCACCCATTTTTCTACGAGGCATTTTCACAGTCTCATAAATCACTATTTACTTGAGAATAATCATTTCTCCACATTAGCAATATTTCACTTTTTTCTGCATTTTCTATTTAAGAAATGGCCTATGAGTGTTTCAGGTGAGGCAAGACTGGAAACTTATTCTCCTGACCTGAAATAGATCAGATTATGTCTGCAAGCAGATTGGCCATTTTTATTGAAAAAAAAGTTTGCTGAGATTTTAAAAGGCAAAAAATATTTCCTGCATGGCCTAATGCCTTCCACCAAAATCAACTCTACTAAGGGTTGTCTGGGGATATTCTGCTAATGAGCCCAATACACCGCAGGTCTTGACAATTTGCTGATGTTCTAATGTTGATTCTTGTTAGTATTAATCATGCATGTTTTGTTGCCTGAGGCAGTTCCCTAACTCTTGGTATGTTCTCTTCTCAACCAGCGTCTGAAGTCCTTGGGGACCCAAGATATTGTTCCCAGTATATGGATTTTGAACAAAATCGTTGTTCTACCAACAGGCACCAACTAGGTTATTTCTAACAGCCAGCACTTTCAGAGCTTGAGTGTCATCAAACAAATGTTGTGCTGAAATCCTTGATCAATCCAAATGGCATTCAAGTTTTGAGCTCTTGAATGACAGATGGTCATGCATTGCTGTTAAAAACATGAATAACAGGTCTCTGTGCCCCAGTGTAAGCTGGGCTTTGTTGCTTGGACCTCAAAGCAATGCTAGTTGTATCCACAAGGATGCAGTATTTTAGTGCCATCACAGTTCTCAGGTAACCTTTGTAATCATGTGTCTCTAGGACTTGACGCAAGTGCCTGGGGGTTGGGTCAGGGACCCATGTTATAGAAAAACTCCAAGGCATTCAATTCATATCACTGGAGGACATGGCCATGAAGTGGTCTTATATAAAAGCTTCATTAAAAATGACTCCTTTCAAGAACTTCCACACAGAGTATCAAACAGGAATAACCATGTTTGAATCTCAGTCAAGAGCAGGGTTTTGACTGAAGCTGAGCATTATTTCAACCCGTTTATTGCTATTTGGGGCATAAGCATGTATCAGCTTTGATACTGGAAGGTTGTCCACCTCTCAGCGCAGTAACAGACAATCCGCACATCACCCAAGCACACCATAAGAATGCAGTAGTTCAGAGCTTCTAGGGCACGGTCCTTGCATTGGAATCCTGGCTGCGTGACTTTGGAAAAGTTAGTTAAACTTTCTGCATGTCAGTCTCTTCATACTTAAAATGGGATTAATAAATACAAACACAACTCAGAGAAGTTTTCCTAAGGAGAAAAAAAACAGCTCAAGTTAACTACTCAATAATCAATAATTATTACTGAAAAAGTGATTGCAAAATTACTTCTATCACATTCTTAACACATTATTTTCCTCCAGAAACTGCATATATTTTAAGGTAGGTTGTAATATTAACTTATCCTTGTCTTAAAAGAGAGGCAGTGAATGGCAAACTATGTGAATAAATACACTATGAATTATGACACATAATGTGTAGATAAATCCTTTGTGATTCTGCAAAATGGTGCACACATATATTAACCCACAAATATTTCCATATTGATATTAATAAAGAACACATTACTTAAGAACAAATATTTTATAACTTGATTTGGTAGCAATAAAAAAATCAATGTGTACACAAAATCTATGTGTACGTACAATTACATAGCAGTGGGGTTATATGGTAAAAGGTTTTCTTGATTGTTTTTATCTTATTTGTTAGCCTTTATTTTCAGTCTGTGTTACATATAATCAGAAATAATAAAGCTATTGTAAGTTTTATTTTATTATAAAAAAGATATACATGAGTATTCTGAGCTGAAAAACTTTTATATTAGCTTATTTATTTTAAATTTTTAAAAACATGTGAAGAAAGAAGTCATCTCGTTTTAGCTAACATTTCAGTCAAATAGGAATAAAGTTATTTATTTAAATAGTATATTTGCACTTTACATAAAATATGGTAATAGAGGCTGCACCTGTAGTCTGAATATTTTGAAAATGAGGTGTTTGGCTTTTCTTAAAATGTTTAAGTTAAAAATATAAGATCCCATAAACTTGTTGACAGATGTATAATGTAATTCACATTTGCAGTGCCCTCTTCTACTTTTAAGTAGTGTGATCTCTTAATTATTTTTTATTTCGTATGTCACAGTAAGTGATTTATGTCTTTTCTAAATATATTCAAGTGTTGGTAATTTTTAATCTACAACTAAATTTTCTTTCTATTAAATATCCTTTTTTTTTCAAAATGATAATAGTTTTCATCTTAAGACTTTAAGAAATGCTCACAAATACCAGCTCATATTGTGCACAACAATTTGGAGGAATATGTCTGATCTTGAAGAGATAAAGATGCTCTGTTGGATCATAGAATATAAAGAGTATGCCTTTCATACTGAACTGTTTGGCAGTTTCTAGAGTCATCTTGTAAGAGACATTTAAGCACTTACAAAAGGGGTACAAAATCATAAAAGTAGAATAGTCATCCCATTGTATTCTTAGTGGAAATGCGTGTAATAGCACAGCATGGTTACAGACTTACTTTGAAAACTCTCCTCCAAATACATTTTATAAGACTCACCAAGGGAAACAATTTGCATCTCAGCACACCGTGGTCTATGGGACCATTTTCTAAGACTGTTTTACGTGTGACTCAGTTCTAGAGACAGGTCTTCATGGCACTTTCAATAATTATTGTCTTCAAAAAGGGAATGAGACAGAACTACTTGACAAGAAATTTAAACAGATTTTATTTTAGTAAGAGTCAAAGAATATAATCCAATAATATAAACAAATAAAATATGTTATGCTTTATTCCTTAATTAAAATCACAAAGTGATGTTTATTTGATTATATAACTTTTGTTAATGTCATGAGGATTTGGATTGGATTACTATCCCAGGTTTAATTTAAATGAAACTCTCCTTTCTTCTCCCAGTTACCAACTCACCACAACCAATCAAATCCCTCAAGCCAAATACTAGGGCTCATCTTTAGTGACTTGTTCCTGCATCCTCTGCACAGTCAAGCCATCAGCAGGTTGATTTTAACACCAAAATATATCTTGATTGTCCACTTTTATTTCTACTGTCACCACCACAATCCAAGTCATCGTCACCCAGTGTCATCTTCTACCATCTGAAATAGTCCTCTGCCTCCTTTCCCTGCTTTTTTCCTCTTTTCTTTTAATTTTAATTTATTTAAACTAAACAAACAAACAAATAGGTCACTCATTCCTCTCACCCTTCACTCTCTGCTTCTGGCAACTGACAAGCTCTTCTTTGTATCTATAAAATAATTGTTTATTTATTATTTATTTTAGTTTTAGATTCCACATGTAGGAGAGATCATACAGTATTTATCCCTCCCTGTTTGTTTCATTTAGCATAATGCCCTCGAGGTCCTCCTGCTACTGTGCCTGCTTCTTTATAAGCTGCTCCCAGCATGATATTCTCAAGTATACCTGAGGTCTTACAATTCCGCTACTTAAAACCCCTTCCATAGTTCTCTTTGAGCAATCACATTTAGAGTAAGATCTAAATTCTCCACTTTGTCATAGAGATCCCGGTAAACCCATTTCTGTCTACATCTCTACTCTTGTTTTCTGACTCTCCCGCCCCCCTCTCCTCCCTCTGTCTCACTATCACTCTGCCCCCTTCCCATGTCACATGCTCACGCCACAGTAGTCATCTGTGTGACCTGCCTCTATCTAGCTCCACTGCTTCCTGCCTCTGAAACTTGGACTTAGTGGTTCCCGTTGCTTGGAACAGTCTTTCACTATACATTCATTTCACATCCCCTAAATCATTACATCTTCAGCCTGGCCTGACTGATGGCCAGTCTTTACAAGCAGCCCCTGCATCCTTCCCCCTTTTATCACTAACTGGGCAATTGTCAGCCCAGGTTATCTTGAGCATTTTTGTTACCCTTACACAGAATGTAAGATTTTGAAGACAAGAGACTGTGTGTTTTCTCCATTTTACTGTGGTCCCTCCTTGTCAGCCATTGAACTTTCCACAGGTGGATTTGGTTACCCTCAGTCAAGTGCAGTCTGAAAATGTTAAATGGGAAATTCCAGAAATAAGCAATTCATAAGTTTAATTTGCACACCATTCTGAGTAGCGTGATGAAATGCCCTGCTCTTCCACTCCTTCTTGCCCGGATAGCCAACCATCGACATCATCATTGTTCCGTGATCCAGGTTCACCAAAGAAGGTGATGCTCTTCCTGACCTCTCTTCAGAAGGTCACCAGTAGCCTGACGCCACATCACAACGCCTACATTGCTCACCTCACTTCATCTTATCACGTCAGCATTTTATCATCTCACATCATCACAAGAAGTGTGAGTGCAGTACAATAAAATATTTTGAGAGAGAGACCACATTTACATAACTTTTAGTATAGAATATTGTTCTAATTGTTCTAATTTGTTATTAGTTTTTGTTGTTAATCTCTTACTGTCCCTAATTTATAAATTAAGCTTTATCACAGGTATGTATGAATAGGAAAAAAATACTATATATTGGGTTCCATGCTAAGTATGGTTTCAAGTATCCACCAGGGGTCTTGAAACCTCATGGAAAAGAGGGATCTACTGTATATGCCAAGCACTTAAGGCAGTGATTAACAGGTGTACTATGTGACACTCTGTGATGTGTTACCTGAATATGTGGACTATGAGCATAAATGTTAGAGCTGATAGAAATGAAAATATGTAAGCACAGTTCATATATCCAAACATAATTCCAGATTTCAAATGTAACTGATCTTTAATTTGCCTAAAAAATCCGAGGTGTTTTTAAAATTGAAGATGGCCCATCTTTTATGACACTTAACCAAAAATTTGCTTTATCTTGCACATTGTTTTCATTAAATTAACTAAAGTCTATACTGAATGTATTGTATTTATAAGTTAAAGAGGCCAAACCCAAGATCATATTATACATGGAAGCATCCTCATTTTTAACTTTGTCAATAAAATACATTGATTTAAATTGTTTCATTTGAGAGAACATACCCACAGTTATAAATGGAACCACTTTAAGGGAAACAAACACACAGATACACTCATAGTTTCAAATCTAGTATTTAAGCAAAAACATAGCCGTAATTTCTATCCTAAATGCTTCCAACTTCTTCTTCATGAGCTTCCACTTTATTTTACAAAAAGTGCAGATAAAAAGATTTCACCAGACTTTTAGACTCCCGAAGAGAGTGAGTCCTGTAAGGAAGCTATAAACCCCGCATTGCACGTTAGCAGTTCAAGTATTACTTTGAATTACAACATTTTCAAAAGCTGACAAAAATCTAATACACTCTCTTTGAACTGGAGTCGCTCTGGTTGTTCTCACTCATATTTCCTGGAGGGCAGATGATGTAGCATGGTTAAAAATTTTGGACCAAGGACATAATGATTCCTCCCTGGCATTCAGGTATTAAACATGAGTTATAGAAAGTGATTATCCTTGTCACCTTGCCGGAAGTAATGATGTTCTGTTTTTTACAGAGCTATCAAAAACCTGCTGTGTCAGGGATGAGTATGATTTCAGGTTACTGCCAAGCATACAAATGTAAGGTCTTGATTCAAATCACACTTTGAAGATCACTGAAAACATACCAAGCCGATTTAGAATTTTATACCACATGTTTTACATCTGACATAAACATTAGTATTTCTCTTTTAGATATTTTATATCATCAAAGGTCACTTTAGCCAATGTCTAAGCAAATGAAATTGCTGGTGTGAATCTAGGGGAAAAAAAAAAACTATCTTAACCAAGTTACTTGAATCATTCAGACAAGAGAATAATCTCTCATGTTACTTAGGCTCATGGGAAACAGAGGTAGGATATATAAAAAAATTAGATGTCCTTTGTTTTATAGCATTTATTTCCCTGCATATGAGCACGTTCCTGACAAAAGTAATGCGTAGGTATAATAGCATTTAATTATTTTAAAACAAGATTTGTAAAGATTTGTGACTTGCAAATAAACCACTACCACTTCAAGTTATTTCTGGACATATAACTGGTATGGCATTTCAATTCTTGTCTTATTTTACTTTCAACTTTCCACTTAATTATTTTGCAATACTCTGCGGAGAGTCTATTGCATTATTCTTTTAAAAACAACTGATATTCAAATGTGTTTCAAAGTATTCCTGGGCAGAAAAAGGGCAAATATCCTTGTAATAAAAGCAATAAATATATATTTACTTCTTGCTGTGAAGAAGTAATTTTGCCTTCATCCCCACCAAAACAAAACAAAACAAAACAATGTTTTATTTACACAAGAATTAAGTGATCTAGAAGCAATACATAAATAAGTCATGAGATGATGAAGTAATATCAAGGAAAAAAGAAATAAACATGTAATGCCTTCAAAATCTTCTTTCCTCTTTCTTTCTCTTCCAAATGGAAATAAAATTTAAGACATGAGCATTTAGATAGTGATTGCCAGTTTTTTTTTCCCTTCTATTCTTAAGGAACTAGTTGTTTCCATGGTTCACATGATAGTTCAAGAGAATCAGTGAACCTAAGACATGTTCCTTTTGAAACAGAACAATTAATCAAGAAAATGTTTCTTCTTGATAAGTTAGTACATTTAATCGAAGGTCCATTTTTTTGATGTGACTATTAGCTTGTAGTCTATACAAGAGGTGTGATAAATTTAAGGATCTTTGGAGAAGGAGGTTATCCTGGATTATCTAGGTGGACGCTCAGTGTATTAACATGTATCCATAGAGGAGAGAGGCATGGGGAGTTTTGAAACAACTACACAGAAGAGAAGACACATCAAAAAGGAGATGACAAAGGGACTATGGAAACAGAACCACCTACAGTCTCCAGAAGCTCTAATAAGTAAGGAATGGAGCCACCTCGAGAGCCCGTGGAGGGAGAGCAGCCCTGCCAACATCTTGATTTTCTAATTCTGGTCTTTAGAGAGATACAATTTCTGTTACATGCTGCTTAATTGCAGTGATTTTTTTTATGGCAATCCTGGGAAACTAATTTAGATTTTGGTACCAGAAGTGTGTTGCTGCTCTATAACAAATACCTAAGGAATGTGGAAGTGGCTTTGGAATTAGGTAATAGGTCAGGACTCAGAAGGAAGTGAAGAGTATGGTTGATAAACCTTCTACCATTTTAGACTCTACATGTGCAGTCATAAACAGGATGTTGTTAAGAACATGAACAGAAAGGCTCTTTTGGCAGAAACTCAGAAGGAAATGAGGAATATGTTACAGGAAACTGGAGGAAAGGTGATCCTTTCATATAGAGGCAGAAAATTTAGCTGAATTGTGTCCTATATTTGTGTGGAAAGCAGGACTTGTAAATGATGAAGATAGATGTTTAACTGAGGCGATTTCCAGGCAGTGTTTAAGGTGCAGCCTGATTTGTTATTGCAGCTTATGATCAAATTCCAGAAGAAAGAGATGAAAGGAGGAAGGAACTGTTAGACAAAAAGTTTACTAGACTCCCTAAAATTCTCTCTGCAGGGAACAGGCTGAGAAAACTACTTACATGCAAATGTGTGCTATCATTCAAATACAGCAAGAATGACTCTGAGGATAGAACACTGGGTCTAGAGGAGTGAGCTGCATGACAAGAGAAGCCAGCCACAAGACCAGAGGGCAGAGCTGCAGAGCACACTGGTGTGTTCACAGGCGTGGAAACCTAGTGGATGTGTCCTGCTGGGTGGTCCAACTTGGTTGGACTTTGTAACTCTTCCCTGCCTTCCATTTTCTCTTTTACAGTAGTAAGGCCTATAACTCTTACAGCATGCATGTTCACCATTGTATTTTAAGAATGCAAAATTTATTTTCTCATTTCATGAGTCCAAAAACGGAGAGGAATTTTGCCCCAAGATGGATAATGTGCAGAGTCTCACTTGTATCTAATTTACATGATTTAAATGATGAGATTTGAGATTTTTAAATAGATGTTGTTTAAATGAGATTTTAAGCTTGAATTGATGCTGTAATGATTTGAGACTTCTGGGTATATTGGGATGGGGTGAATATATTTTACATGTGGGACAGATGTGAATCCTGGGGAGTGAAACGGTGGACTGTGGTAGACAAAAAAGCACTATCCTCCAAAAAAAAATCTTTCACATTCTAATTTCCAGAAAATGAATACTACTTTATATACCAAGACTGAATATTAACTTACATGGCAAAAGATATAATTTTGTTAAGAATATTTAAGGGAGGAGCTTATTCTGGGTTCTCTTCATGGATCCTACATTCAATCAAATCTATCCTTGTTTGACAGAAGCAGAGAGTTTTGAGATTGACACACAGAGAAGACAGAGAAAAAGAGGAGGCAATGGGATGATGCAGGCAGAGATTGGAGTGATGTGGCCACAAGCCAAAGAATGTCTGCAGTAACCAGGACTGGATGAGAACAGGAACAGATTCTCCCTACAACTCTGGAGGGAGTTCCATCTCGTCAACATTTTGGTTTTCTGGCCTTCAGAAATGCAAGAGAAAAAAATTTGTTATTGTGAGCCACCCTTTCTTGACACTTTGTTTAGGCATTCATAGAAAAATGTTTGGTTTATGTGAATGTAGGGCCAGCTACACAAGTCTGCAATTTATAGGGCAGGCTGTTAGGAAGGGTGGACTGGAAATTTGGAGGCATAAACTGATGCTGTAGTGGACACATGCAGCATCTTTCTTGGGGACCCCTCAGTTCTGCTCTTAAATCCTTTCAGATGAGTGGATCAGACCTGCAAGACTATTGAGGATAATCTCCATGACTTAAAGACAACGGATTGTAGATACTAACACATTTGCAAAGTACCTTAACAACAACACCTACGTAAATCTGAATAACTGGGTACTATGCCAAGCCAAGTCAACACATCAAAGTGACCATCACTCTGACAGAACAGGTGTGAGCACAAAGAAGAGACTGCAGTTGGACGATGTTACAGAGTTTAGAAATGTTGGGAATATAAATGAAAATGTTTCCCCTTAAAAAGCAAAGGAAAAGGAGTAGGATTATTCTGTAATAGATGACAGATGAAGCATACTATAAAAAGGATGCTTAAAGTGTATGTTGATGTTTTTATTCATGTATATATCAAATTTTGGTGACTCTCCACAAAGAAGTAGAATATGTTTGTCTGTCTGTCTGTCTATCTATCTTGTTTGTGTGTGTGTGAGATTGTAGGGTTGATCTGCTGAAAGTATATGTAAAGATTTTTACTCCTCCACTTTCAAATCAGGAAAATATGCAAATGAGACCCAGTAAAAGCATGGGCAAATGAGAGTTTACACAATGTTCTGACTTATTATATAGAACGGTAAAAATGAAGAATGAATAAGGATACACTTATTACTAGAGAAGTGCTATTTTTCAGCTGGTTTTTTTTTTTAAACAGATAAGGCAAAGAGACTACCACCCTCTTCAATGTTTACTTGCAGTGCTGTGTGCAGTGCTATCATGGGACTCTCTCTTACAAGCTTTATATTCTGTAATATAAAGTGGATAGACGAAGAAAGTTTGCCTTCACTCTTGATGCCCCACTTTGAAATAGATCTGAAATCCAAATATCCAGAAACAAGTGGAATTAGCTAGTTTCTGATGTCATATTTTGCCCTTAACACAAAAATGTATAAAACAGCAAAAGACATGAAGCCATAGAATAAGTTCAGATGTTTTGATTAGTAAGGGTTCACCAACAGGACATTTCCATTTCAAACTCTGCCTTTGCTTAGTACCCTGAGGTTTTATGAACAACCCAGAGCAACACATAATAGTAAGACTCAGGGTGAATGAGAGGAATGATTTATTTTGTAGAGTATGAGAAGCTGATTATTAAAGGGAATGAGAAAAAAGAATCTGCATAATGCCTTGACAACAGGAGAATTCTGATACAGTTCAAGTTCAGGAGAGATTACAAATGAAAGTTAAGGATCTAAACATTTATTTTCTTCAAACTCTATTTGCCAGTGTGTCTCTTGAAGCTACCCTAAGGTGTATGTACGCCTTAGTTTGGGTTACTGATACAGAGCATAGCAGGTAAGAAAGTCAAGGGAGATGCAGACAAGAAGGAACGAGTCAAATAGACCAAGATAGACAAGAGGCAGAAATATGGACACATTCCTGAGTTAAGGAGGTTATTGCAAATGAATCTAGTCAAACAATTTGGATGGAACAGGGCTTTGCCTTGTTTCTTTCCTTCTTTAAGGAGAAGCCGGGTTCATCTGGAAGGTCTATGGAGATCAGACGAAGTTCTGAGAGAGAACATGGCTTTCTACAACTTATCATCTGCACTTTTCTTCTTTTCTTTTCCTTTCTGAGTAGCAGACTGGAAGCCCTGAGGAAGAACAGGGATGATTCCTGACAGTTTGTGGGATAATTTCTTGGCTCTTTTCACTTCCTATCCACCATAAAATTCACCTCAAGAAAGGGAGACATTATCTACTCCTTTGCTTTGACTGAACCTTCTAGAGGTCAAACACATACCCATCTCTTCTGTGATCCTGACCCATTATTAATTGGACCAGGCACACTCAGATGAAGGGGAGGCTTTCCAAATTTCCATCTAATTCTTCCATTCCCAGTGGGACCCAAGATTCTGTACTGCTCTCCCTGAACCTATTTCCCAAGGAAATTAGTGAAATTTATGTAAAATGCACTAGCTAGACAGAGGTATCAGCTATCAAGTCTACCTTAGATATGGATAAATATTACCTATGATGGGGTAGGTAATGTGTTCTGAAGATACAGCTCAGGAAAAATAAAGTCTTAAAATACCTTGAAAATTGAGTTTTCTGGCAGAAAATGACAACTGTATTTATACCGAATTAAATGAACTTCTTGGTTGCAGATTTTGAGGACTACCTGTAGCATAAACGCTCTGATATTAGAAGCATTAGGAGGAATGTGTACATTGTCTGGCCTAGAACTTGCTGGTGAACGCATAATGGTGACTGTCATGGGTAAAGAGGATACTTTCTGGACTACAGATCCAGCCGAGATCCAAATCTGACTAAGGTCACTTTGTTAGTGTCTGTAACTGGGACATTTCATCAGATGCTTCCACAGACGATGACCACAGCCCTTTAAAACTCAAAACCCTCTCCAGAAGCATTGTGGGTAGTTGGCAAATAACAAGATTCTTCACTCTGTTACATGTACATGTGACAAGTCACAGATCATGAGGCATCAGGGGTTGTCAACGTTTATGCCAGTGCATCTTGAAAATGCTTCCAACTAGACTTCACTTCCCATCTGCAAAACTCTACGAAACCTAGCATCTGATCATAGACTCTGATGCATTATGAAAGGGAGAATAATTTTGAAGGGATTCTTTTCTGCATCTTCACATTTACTTGCTCCTTCATTTGACACATACATACTAAGTGTCTACCTTGTGCCAGATACTATTCCAGAGCCTGGCAATGTAGCGGTTAACAAAAGAGACAACAATCCTTCATGTTGAGAAGTATGCATTCTAGTTGATGAGCAGGAATGTACAAAATAAATATAAACCATATTGTATATTAGAAGGTGATACATGTTATTTAGCACAACAATGCAAGGAGGTGGGTAATAGATACATTTCAGAATATTACAATATAAAGCACATTCAAAGCTCCCAATTTAATGAACACAATTTAGTATGTGGTTAGATAGTTCTTTGCTATCTTGAAAATGATCTTCATCATTACTCTAATGCCTAATCTATCACATGGATTTACATAGCATCAGGTCACTAAGGTTTAAGCTACACTGGAAACTACTTGGGTTTATTTGTTAGGTCTCTTATATAATTCTAATATTAGACTCAAAACATGGGGAAACTTAGACAAATAAAAACACAGGTCTGTCTTAAGTGCAAATTGAGAATTTTATCACTAAATAGTTGGTTTGTTATAGGTCATTTGACACTAAAATTAAAGCCCAAACTTAGAGATAAATACCATCTATTTAAGACTGAGGGTTGATTCTGAATAAATGGATACTTGATCTTTTTTTTTTTAACTGTGTCTTAGCGCCCTGTCTTTTTGTTGGTCTGGTTTGTCTGCTTTTGTTTATGTGGAGCTTGTGTGATTTCCTACCCTGTTACCCTACTATATAGGTTTAAAAGTATTTTAGGAAACCTACATTCATATAATAGAAATTTCTTCTGCACCCTGCCTGTGGAATTTCCTGTTTACACCAAAGTCTACCAAAAGTTAAAGCTGTCCTTGAAATGTAGGGCACCTTACTCTTAGAGACATCTGCTGCTAACTCCAATGTTGAAGAGTAATGATGCTGTGTCTCCCCTTAACTATCCTGTGTCCATATCCTCTCTGCCTAGAGGAATACAGTTTAAATGAACATTTTGCCCACTTAGAAGAGAAAATGATGTTTCATAAGAATACTTTGTAAAGGAGAATTCTCTCTTTTTTGCCTTGGATACAATATTTTGGGAATGGTGTCATGAAAGAGAGACCTGTTTTGGATCTGTGTTTGTATGTGGATCTCAGATGGATTTTGTATTACATTTGCTTTTTAAAGATTACTTTTCTTCTGAACTGTTGATAAAATTTTCCATACGACTGAGGCATCTCTCTTTAAGATGGAGAGCAAATATATTGATAGACAAGTTAAAATGTCAGCATTGTGAGAACCTGATCTTTAAAATCATTATCCTAGCTTGTCCACTTCAACTCTCAATAACAATAAACTGATGAAAATAAAATGAATTATAATTCATACTGATATTAAATTAACCTTCATATATTTTTAATGTCTAATTAATGTTTTCCAACTCAAAGTAAAAGCTATGATCATTTAATCTATTCCAGTGTATTTTCTATCACATTAATTAAAAGGTGCATGAAACATGAAATATTATAAGGAGTTGCCATTAGTCTTTTAACAAAAGTATATTTCAATTTTGTCTATTGGTTAAAATATTGTATTAGAAATAAAGCATTTAAAGATATAAAGCATCTATTGTTTTACATTAAAGACGTGATATAAGATATAGTGACTATTCAATTAGACAAGTATAATTTCCATTTATTGAAGGACTGTAATTGCACATTGTAACAAGTTGTAATTCTCACAAAAAGTATTGGAATTATTTGCCCCTTTGTTCCAAACACAGAGAATTAAATGCTATATGGTGGTAGGTGCACGTGGCTGAGGCTGCAAATGAACACTAGAATCTTGGCTCATAATTAATTGAGAAAAATACTGGGTGATATTGAGGAAGAATTGATTATTTCAAGAAAATCTCTATAAATCACAACTTTAATGCCGAGAAAGAGAAGTTAACTTCTATGACATTGTTGCCTTCTGAAGCTTAATAAAACCATGCATAAACATTGCTATGTGAAATCATAAACATATTTCAAAAGAGTCGGAGATTTTCTTTAAAATTCAATGTGGATCCTTATTTTTGTGCAGATAACACCTTTGAGAGCACATTTACCCAAATAGTTGTTTATTCTTTTAAACAAGCAAAATACATTTCAAATACATTTGATCATTGCCAAATGCATGAATAGTTCATATATTAACAAATGCTGTAAATAATACCTTTGGGTTCTCTCTGCTTGTTAGGCCACATCCAATTTTCTTGGTCCAGTGTTTTTAGAGATTTGTATTACTTCCAAATTACTTCAACCATATGCCTTTGAGAACATACAGTTTTAGTCTCTAGAAAACTGAAAAACAGTTTAATTATTTTTTCTCCACAACTCAAAGAAGTAAAGAGAGGAAAAAAATATGTGTATATATATATATTTTTTTCTATTTAATATCTCCAAAGATAGAGATTTAGCTTTTTCCATATTAGTGATGATGCTTAATTTGCAAACTGTTTGAACATTCAAGTTGCAATAATGAATAACTAAACAATTACCTAGATGATGGCAACAGTGAGTTTTCTTTTTCTTAATTTTACAGACACACAAATGAAAGCAGGTTTATATAGTATGAGTTACCCACCTTAGAGGTCACATTCTTCAGTTATCCCTGTTCTCCATTTACTTGGTTCTCATTTTAATTAATAGCCTCATGATCATGTTTTTGTTGGGTTGTAACAATAACTTTTCACCAGATGCAGGGAGCTGCTCTCATTCTGCTAAATGAGGCTCTTCCGGGTTCTCCTCTGTCTCATCAGGTTCTTCTCTGTTTGTACAGGACTTTGCTGGCTCTCTCATGTTGACTGAGAACCTTCCTGGATGGAATTGTTCTTGACCCTTTTGAGTGGAGATTAAATTTGTGGTTATTTCAGTTGAACAGGACTCTTCTGGGCGTTTTTCTGGTCAAGAGAGAACTTCCTGAGATGAAGTGTTCTTGGCTCATTTAAGGGGAGATATACTCCCGGACTGGAATAGAAACACCCAGTCCTTTTGTGAGGTTTTTTTTGTTTTTCCTAACTCCTTTCCAGAGATGCTCAGAGTGACTCAGCAGCTCAACAAGACTGCATGAGAAACCCAGATGGAGGCTGCACATGGAGCTGCCTTCTCCTACCTGCTTCCTTTCTCTAGTCAGTCCTGTTCTCTCTTAGGTAACTCTCAAATACTGGGCACCCTCCTTCCACCTTCCAGCAGACTATGTTGAACCACCATGGCACTAATTCTTTTCCATACCTTCAAAATGGCAACATCTTACTAAGGATAATTTAGACTGGCAAAGGTCACTTTTGGGCTTTTGCAACCTCCCCAAGCTTTCCACCTTTGAAGAGACCTTGAATTTCAGGGGCCCAGACCCCCATCTAAATAATGGCCTGCTGTCTGTATTTTATATGAAGAAGCCAAAAAATGGTTCTCCCAATCAAATTTCAAGCAGGCCCTTCAACAGCCTCCATGTACCTTAACTGAGGCTTCTCAATCACCTAGAGACCAGATCTGTCTTTCTGCAATGCTACTTCCTTTGCCCTCGAATCTAAGACATTCTCATTCTCAAAACTTACCCCTTCTTTTCCTGTTGCTCGTCCAAATGTGTTTCTGTCTCTCCCACCATGATGAGCTCTGCATAATGAGCCTTACATTGTACTATTTCTTTCCTCCCTTCACACAAGCTCTTCTCCCTTTCATAGTTCCTCCAGCCCTGCAAGGACCCTGCAAACTAAGGCATTCTTCACTCAACTCACAGCACAGGCTCACAGCCTGAATTTGATTGCTGGTTATGTGCTTGCTTTCTTCTGGAAGCTTCAGGTTCCTCCAGATTCCTCTGTCTGCCTCATATTTAAGTGGATTCTTTGAGTTATCACTGGAGGACCCTTTTGTGTTTCAATTTAGACTTCAAACGGAGCCTTCATCAACTACAGTACTTCTCCAAATATTTATTCCATTCTTCCACTGGATCATGAAGGAGGGCTCTTTCATGGGCTGAAGTATTAGCCTTCACACCTACTTTCCACCAATGCAAATATCTATCCTATTATCATGGGAGGCAAGGGTACAAATCCCTTGCCTTGTTATATGAGTCTTATAGACCAAATAATGCCAAACATAATTTTATCCTATATGGTTAGGGCTGACATCCTACAAGCAATAATTGATCATTTTCTTCTTCCCAACTAAATGGGACATCTCTATCAAAACAGTCCATATGAACACCTAGTTGGAAATCTATGAGACAGTTAATCCTGTGAACCTGGATAGACCCCGATGAGACATTTTACTTGTGGCAGCCATGACCGTTGACAACTGTCTATTAATTGGAACAGATCTTGTGTTCTAGCTAATCTAATTAGCCCTTACCAAATCCTTAGTCAGACCTTCTTCCTTCCATTTTTGGAGCCCAAAACCAGAAAAAACATGTTCTACCTACATGTTTAGGCACAGAATCCTAGCCCTGGACCCTCCTTTGTCACCAGTTTCTCAAGAAGAGGATAGAAATAAGGGAACATAAAGGTTACAAGGGCAAAAACAAAAATGAATAAAGAAATAATTTATATTTTTAATTTTATTTCCATGTTTTAATTGAAGTACAGTCAGTTTACAGTGTTGCTTCAATTTCTGGTGTACAGCATAATGTTTCAGTTATACATATACATACACATAAGAAATCATTTTTAGATATCTGGAAATACTAAAATTAATAAAATATCTATCCTTGTATCTCATTTAATAAAATATCATTAATAAAGTTATTTTTAAAAGGGACATAGCATAACATTAGGGATGCCAAAAATCACTACCTTAAATAAAATCGTCATAAAACTTCACAGTTTTTAAAAGATGCAAAAGTTTTTGTTAAAATTAAGAAAATATTTTGCTCTGATCTTTCCACACTTAAAATGTTAATAACTTGTGGAGCCAATTTTAAAGATTCTTATATATTTTAGATTTCATGTTTTGTTTAATTTATGATTGTGTTTTTTGAATATTTCCTTGTTGTTATGGTGACTTCAATTACATTTAGGTGGCTTTTATTTGAAGAATACATTTTTAGTCTTCTAGTGATAATTAATAAACCTAAAAGATTCCACACACACACAAAAGAATTTGAATTTCCAGCAAAATTACTAATGTAGAACATTCAGGGCTTTAGGAGAAGCTGCACTCCTTCAACCAATTGATATTCTGTCATGTTTTCATACGGGAAATTTTTTTTTTTCAAATCTCTCTTTAGTATGTGCCAGTAGACAGAACAAAAAAAGAACTAGCTTCTCTGGAGAGAAACTGAACTAAGGATATTACCTTCTTCACTTTATGATGAACTGCAGACTTCACAGTAGGAGGCAAATCCTTCATTTTAAAACATTAACCCATATAGGACTTAATAATTGAAGCCCATGTGATGGAGAATTCAGACATGAATTAAGTACAAAAATAGGCTCTCTCCCCACTTTTCTTGGATGATGCCTTGGATGGATTGTTATTCATTTTAGAATCTTACCCTTTAGGTCTTTGTTCCAGGAGACTCCAAGAATTATTAATAATTACTGAATCCAAAAGCATCTTCTCCTTACTTAAATTATTAAATTGTTATTATTAAAATATTGTTTGTCAGTTAAAATGTTATTGGTGAAATTGAAATCTGTTTGCATTTTATGACTATTTAAAATTTGAGGGACTATTTTTATTCCTATTCTGTAATGAATACACTTAAAATATGTTAAGAAATCTATACTAAAAACATGTAATATATTCCTATGGTGGAGCCTGGATTTGCACCCCAGGAGTCAGATTGTACAATTATTGCCCACAGGAACTGGACTAGAAACTCTGCTTTTGGAGCACAGCTAAAGAGACAGTAAATTGGAGATATATTGGAAATGCCGATATAAACCCATGATCTTTACTTTTAGAAAAAGATAATTGCTCTGCTCTCCCTCTAAAGTAGTTAAAGACTCTCCACCTCGCTCATCACCATGCTAGTCTCCAGTTATCAGGTGGGACAAGATAATGTGCAGTCTTCGTACCCAATTTTGTTCTCTTAAACACTTATTTCCCAGAAAAGATCCTTGTAAGGCATCTCATTTCATTGCCTGATCAAGGTAAAAACCACAATGAGTTCGAGACACCTTGCTAAAGAAAGCAAGGGTGTTTCCAGTATTTCTAGGGGTAGCGGTCAAACAATATTGTATGACCCAGAAATTCCATCATAAGTACGTTCCCTGAAAATTCTCATGCAAATGTCAAACAGGAGACTTATAAACAATGGTCATAGCATCATTACTATTAACAGCCCCAAACTGGTAACAGCAAATTCCCATCTGAAGTAAAATAAATAAATAATCATTGATATACAGTAGTTAGAATTAATGGATTATAGCTATAAACAAAAAGAAATAAAGAAGTAAGACATTAAAACATTTATATAAAATCAAAGGCAAACAATACTTAACGGTATTGTTAGGAAGGCATACATGAAGTGCAACAAAAGAAGAGTGAAGAAGTTATTACCATAAAATGGGATAACGGCTGCATTGAGATAAGAGTGGAATCTATGACCAGGATAGGGCACAACTGGGGATCTGAGGTCCTGGCAATTTTCTTTGTCATAACTTGGATTGTTACATGGCTGTTCCTTCTTCCTCCTTTACAGCCTACTTGCTCCTTTACTGTCAACAGCATGATTTCTTTAGAGCAACACATTTATTAATGGAGAAGATGAATCAGTTACTTTCTATCTAGTGTATGTTTGTGAAAAAGTAGGGATCTCTTTTGTTATTCTTGTTATTGTTTGGAAGAATGTTCATGGACCTAGAGATTTACCATGGAAACATCACTGCTGAAAAGGTAGGCTTAGTTATAAAGATCAATGTATTGTTATCAGAAACTGTTCTTGAAATTCTTCTTGACAAGGCTTTATATTCATGTCAACTGACAATAATAGGCTCCCACCATTCCATACAATACTTCAGTGCACTGTCAGGTCCATTTAGGATTCCTTCTATAGCCTTTCTAAGAAAATAAAGAAATGGATTTGATCACACCAACTTAAACTTGACCACTGTGTCCACTCTATTCCCACAACACGATCCCTTCAGTCTCAGTGGGGGTGAAATTCCGTTGTGACTTGTTAGATAAAGCTAATTACCCTTTTGGATACTGCAAATTTCACCACAGTTCGAGTCTTTATCAAAGACACTGGTCTTATTTAAACTAATATGTGCTTAAAGGTGATGTAGGTTAACAGTCTGCCATATTTTAAATTCTGTGCAATGCTCCATTTTCTCATGGTGCATTTAGGCAATAGTTTTGAACTTATGTTAATGTAGTAATTCAGGATTTTATATAAATGGCTGAAACTACATTGTCTCTGGTGGGAAAAGTCATGTAAAAAAGATTTATTGCTATGGGGTAACTTACTGCATAGAAATTTTTGCAAATGGATTATATGAAAATAAAAGCCTATAATGTATTTTGAATTCAGTGGAGATAAGCTCTAGGTCCTTAGTAGAAATACAATGTTATATTTTTTTCCAGTATTTCTCAAAATATCTCTTGGGTTAATCAGTTGATCAAAGATTTGGAGAAGAATAGTTAAAAAATTGAACTACTTAACAAAATTCTATGTCCTCTGGGTGATATTTATTACCTATCTGGCAGCATATATTTCCTTTTTCATTTATATTTCCAAATAAAAATAGGATGGAGTTCTTTTCAGTTCATGCATACTATTACTACATGCCCTTAAGTCATGGTGTTTCTCTAAATGAGTGTCACTGTCTGTTTAAAATAAAACTGAAGTCATTTTTATATCTTACGTAAAGAGTAATGAAACTCCCCTCCCATAGTTTCTCATTGTGCTCATTTTGCTTTTGAAAGGTTGACAAATGATGTAGGTACTATTTTCTTAATTGTAATTTTCTTAGAGTGTTTCTTAAAGTAAAAGCTTTTAACATATTTATTCTATTGAATCTTTGGTCAAGTTATAAAAATATCACCAAATGTATGTTTTGTTATCATGTTTTCTACAAGGATTTCTGTTAACCAACTTTATTAATAAATAATATTATATAATATGAATTATCAACTCTAAAATATGTCTAATTTCATTGAAACTAAATTTCTATTAAAATGGTGCTTGTGAATTCTTTAGAATCCTTATTCAAGCAATCATTTTCTTTATGTATCATGAGTCTATATTATGCTCCATAACACAAGACAGAATCTAAACCACGATGTGAGGATGAAGGTAAACCTTACTTGTGATGTATACTTAATTTCATGATAAGTTTCTGTGAACAGTTTTTTTTATTTATTTTTACTGAAGTAGAGTTGATTTAAAGTGTTATATTAGTTTCAGGTATAGAGCAAAGTGATTGAGCTATACAGCAAAGTGATTCAGCTATACATACATATATCTTTTTTAAGATTTTCCATTATAGATTATTACAAGATACTGAATATAGTTCAGTGTGCTATACAGTATGACCTTATTGTTTATCTATTTTATATATAGTAGTGTGTATGTGTTAATCCCAAACTCCTAATTTATCCCTCCTCCCCTTTCCCCTTCAGTAACCATAGTTTGTTTTCTGTGTCTGTGAATCTATTTCTGGTTTATAAATTAGTTCATTTGTATAATTTTTTTTAGATTCCATATGTAAGTAATATCATATAATATTTGTCTTTCTCTATCTGACTTTTCACTTTATATTATAATCTCTAGGTCCATCCATGTTGCTGCAAATGGCATTATTTCATACTTTTCTATAGATGGGTAATATTCCATTGTATATATATATATATATATATATATATATATATCACATCTTTAACCAGTCATCTGTCAATGGACATTTAGGTTGCTTCCATGTCTTGGCTATAGTAAGCAGAGCTGTTATGAACATTGGGGTGCATGTATCTTCTGTTAATCCTTTAGGTAATTTTCATTATAATAAATAAAAGTAGTATAGGATTATTCACAACTTTTATTATATCATGAGATCTTGATCTTATTGCTCTGTAAGTATGAACATTAGAGGATACCCAGTCCCCACTGCTATCCACCGGCTATATGACACTGAACAACCCCTGTAATTCCTCTCAGCATTGATATTCTCTGAAAAAGTTAGAATGATAGTACTTACATTGCAATGCTAGTAAATCAAGTAAGATTATATGTGTATGTAGAAAAATCACATATATGTAAATGTACTTAACAATGACTGGCTCGTATATGAACATAAAGTAGGATGGTTCTTGAATCTGTCAGTTGACTATGCATTCCTACACGTAACACTTAGTTGCTGAGTTCTTACCGTGTATCTGATACTCTGCTAGGCACCAAGGATTCAATAGTTACAAGTCAGACATGTCCCCATCCAACTGGAAAAAGTAAAGATGATGACATCAGGGATGGAATAAGTAAGAATAGGGCCTAAGTTGATTTCCTGGTTTAAGATGTTGAAGGCACTCAGTATATATTCTGGGACAAGGCATTACATGTATATAAGTATATCCTATCTGGGATTTCAAAGTAACAGAAAGAAAATCTGCCAAGGAGATCAAGCAATGGAGATGTAGCCCTTCCCCTCTGCACTGCTCCCCCCACCCCCCAGTTTTAAATTCTAATGCCTAATTAGATACTGGAATTAGAAATAGGAATCTTTGTAAAAGAGTCAGGAGGGCATATGTTTCAGGTCAGTTGCTGGAATACATTGATTTTAAAGCAAATTTAGACAATTAAATGATAGTTATAGACATAGAGTTTAGCAGACGATAAAGGTATATTAACTCTATATATTTTGGGAACTTGTTTGATTTACTATAATCCACATGCATAAAATTGACCTGAAGGAGGTAGTGTCCTCCAAAAGTGTTAGTAATTAGTACTTAGACATAAAATATATCTTACTTTAATAAATATTATTAAAACTGATGACTTTGGTCAAGTTATTTATCCTCTGATTTATTCTCACTTTCCTCAACATTTCCTCATTGGTATAAGGATCAAATATGATCTTTAAAAGCACTTTATACATTTTAAGTGCTAGAGAAAAAAATAGTTATTGTAATTATGTGATGAAGTTAGCAGTTTAAAACTATAACACATTACCATGATATAGTGGTACTGAACTTAAAGCAAGAAAGCAGTCATTCTTCCCTATTTCTTATACATCCAATCCAAGCCATGAGATCCTGGGCAATTAAATTTATGAACTTGATTCTGGACATTATGATATCTATATGAATGTTGTTGTGTAGGACAAATGAAAATTCAATTCTATGTCTGAGATGTAGAGAGAGCTCGATAAATACCCAGATTTCATATTTTCATTCCTATATTTTGTTTCTAAAACATTTAAGGAAAAATGTTCTTTAGTAAACATATATTGTTTATGGGTTTTTTTGTTACATAAGGCGTTGAATCACTCTAATGGTGTTTCTTGTGCTTATTTTATACTTATCTAAATTAATATTCTTTTTCTTTTTTTTTTTTGTTGGGGGAGGTAATTAGTTGTTTTTTGTTGCTATTTGTTTGTTTGTTTGTTTTCCTTAATGGAGGTACTGGGGACTAAGCATGCGCTCTGCCACTGAGCTATATCGTCCCCACAATGTTCTCTTTCTAATCGTGATGTGTCCTAATGCTTATCATTTCTTCCTAAAAGTATTGGTTAAATTCTGACTTTTCACCCCAATTATGCTTCTGAGAAATATTATCTCAGACTTATTGATCCTATTTTTGATTCTGTTTATGTTCAGTAAAGGAATATCACAGGCTTTTCTTTGTTTTCTCAGTTATGAAATGAAAAAGTCTACTGGAAAATACCTAGTATTGTGTTCTTTGGTTTTGCTTGATATGAATTGTTTTGTTAGCTCTTGTGCTATTTTAACTTCTCATCTTATTGCTTCTCTTTTTTATACCTTTGTTTGTGAAAGCAAATCCAAAGACATTCATTGAAACAGCTTTTCCATTCTTCTGGGGGACAATCAGGACACCTCAAGGATATAAAATGTCACTCTTCAATTGTAAAATCTTCAGGCATCGTAAATAATTATCAGATGCCTCATTATGGCTTTCTGATGAAAACTTACATTTTCAGCCTTTATCGCACTTTGTCTTTACAAACATATCTGACTGAAGCCATATTGGTGTATTTGGATACCTCACACTCAGTTTATAATTACCCACTACTATATATTTTAAAATATTCCCTCCTTATTTAGGACTTCCATTCTCACTCATGTCTCGGCATCGAAACTTTGTTCAGGCTTCCCACTCAATTCACATCTTGAGATAACTAGATTTGCAGCCAGTATGTTTGACTTATGACTTCCAATAGTTCCTAACATTCTAGAAATGAATAATATCATACATAATTTTGCATTGCTAACTGAGTAAAGGGTGAAGTGTTTCTATTTGGCAGTAATGAATAAACATTTGGTAATACATGGAGCATTTCAATGAATAGTGGTGGGCTGAATTTTTTGGATATAATAGAAGCTTCAAAGACAAAAATGTATTTAATAAAAAGATTATCAAGCAGGCTTGCAGGAGGCTAAAATATTTGAATATCAAACACTAAAAGCGGAATAAAATTTTAGTTGTCCAAGTGGTTTTCTCTGATATGAGAAAGATAAGTTCTGTTTTCTTTTTGGATTATGCCAATATAAAATGTCATCAGTTCAAACAAAGCTTAAAAAGTGAGAGTACAGAGTGGCATCAGCATTCCGGTAGCATAAGACAACCCTCATTTTGTTTCTTCTTTAACAATCAGAATTTGGCATCCGTCCAAGAGCAAAAGTGTCTCTGTGGGAGTTGTGGAAGCCAGTACCATATGCTGAGGGACTTGGGATGAATCTTGGCGACCTGTGCATCAGGTAATAGGTGGACAGACCATGGTACAGGCTGTGGGACTGCCGAAAGTCCACAAACTGTATGTACAGAGAGAGATGCATTGACGTAGGTAAGGGGAACTTTGCCAGATCACCCCTCCTCCCAGAGTGACAAAGTTTAGAAATAGGAGGCTGGGGATCTCTCCCATGGGGGAAAGAAAAGTGGTGAGTGAGTACCTGGCTTCCCTAACTGTGTGGGAAAATGCTAAAGAAACTCATTCCTCTCCTGCAGCACCTAGGGCATTAAAAGTGGGAGCTCCAGGACTGGGAGGAGGGGCGGAGATTGGGACACAGCAAAGTAAGATTGTCAGAGAAGATTCAAAGGCTGTGGTTCCTGTTGACTCTGTTCTGGACTCCAGTGAGACACCTGCCCATGAGCCACTGGGAAAATTTCTTTTCCCTTTACTCTTGGCATTTTTCTTCTCCTCCCCCTCCCCCTCCTCCTCTCTCCTCCTCTTCCTTTTCCTCTTTCTCCTCCTCCTCCTCTTCTTCTCCTTTTTCTCTTTGTCTTCTTTTACTTTTTATTCTCTTCTGTCATCAGTGCCTTTCATGTCTTTCATATAATGCTTTATAAATGAAAACATGCTGAAATTAGCTAATATTAGTTTACTTTGTGTTAACTTCTTTTTTAAATATGTTATCTACTGTAATTTATATGACTCTCACAACTGCTGTTTCCACTTTCTAGCTGCTCTTTCCAGTTTCTAGTTGCAAAAGCTGGGCTGCAGAGAATTCATATTTTGTCGGGAGGCGCATAATTTAAACAGCTTATTGATTGGTGATTATTGTTATTAAATTCACTATGCTGATTGCTTGATTTGCACATATTACATCAAACTTTGAATGGAATTATCTCATATAAACAACAGTAATTAACAGTTATGCTAACAACAAAGCATTTATATGCTATAGTGAGTTTGATAAGATTAAATCTAATATACAGAAATTACAGAGCTTCAGGTTTGCTGAATAAGTATTTAATTTATAAAGGAAATGCAGTAGGATAAAGAACAAAATATTTTGCAGTAAATAGAAGACACCTTAAATAATGATAAACTTTGTTTAAAATGAAGTAAAAATATGCATGTCAAACATTTCTACTGCTAAAAGTTATCTAGTGAAGGTGGCCAAATTATGACAGAATGTCAGAATCATAAGAATCTTTAATGTTTATCTTCTTAAGCCCTGCATATAGGTTTGAATCTACACACCCAGACATACACTCAGAGCTGCAGCAAGTAATTTTCTGGCACGTTTTCAGGGGATTTGATAATTAGTAGCACTACTTTTCAAGGTTATCTCAGCCTTTTTTTGCACAGTCTTAATTATTAGATATTAAAAGTGGAACATTTAAAAAAGGAATGGTCTTCCTTTCACAGCTCTGTCATTGTAGCCAAGAACTCCGCTGTTCTTGCGGGTGACCCATCATCCTTTCTGTTCATCTTTGTCCACTGCTGCCAAAGAGAATCTTCTGTAGTCAGAAAACTGAATCCCCTCTGAAGTAAGTTTAAGAATGGAAATAAAAATGACATGGATGAGTTAGAAAATGATAAAAAATAAGTTATCAGTGAAGAAAAGAAGACATATGACAAGTACAAAAGCAGAGAATAAGAAAAGGATTAAGAGGATTACAAGCAAAGCTGAGTTTATAAAAGGCTCAACTGACAACCAGTAAAAAATTATTATATAGAATGGTGAAGAATGCCAAAATACACACAGGGATCAGTAGAGACACACAATATTCATCTTGTGTGTATCCACAGCTATTAGCAAGAGCTATTGTGCTATCAGCTAATTAGCTATCAGCTAATTGCTATTTTTCTATTAGCTATGTTACTAATTTTTATATGATTACTCTCTATTTTATATAAAGCTATTTTAAGTTCAGATTTACATGATCTTTATCAAATGCAAGAGTAACAATGTCTATTTCAATTATCTTGATATGTCAGTAGCCATCTTGGTTTATGATTTCAACCCTCATTAATTTATGCTTTAGGTGATCAGATTATGTTAGCATTTAGTTGGGTTTTCATTTTACGATTCTCTGTAGACATTACATGGTATAGCATTTCACCCAGCCATTAGGTAAGGTTAATTTCTTCATTGCTACTAAAGTTCCTACCTATCAGGACTTGGAAAATATTTTGAAGATAGTGGTGATCCCAGTAAGTGAATATAGAAATTAAAAAAATTATCATTTAAAATTTGAAACTGAACCAAAAGTAGACTTTTTATTTTGAACAGTATATAATTGAGCGGTTTTGTTCTACAGGATAAGCTTTTATAAAGGGGTTCATTGATGATTTGCTGGGTATCCAGAAACAAAAGTGTTTTTTTTCACTGCTGAGTGTACTGTTGAAATATCTTTTGACGTCTTTTTGAGTAGATCCTAATGAATGGTTTCCAGAGATAATGCTATGTCATTGATGAAAGAAGGTCTTGCAAAGCAAAATAAACCCTTATTCCATGTTTTATTTCTGAAAGAATTGATAAAATAATAAAATATTTCATCATGCAAAATTACTTCAAAAATAACATCATCTAAATACAACTATTATCAGTCAAAAATGTAGAACACATGAGTCCTAATTTTAGAACAAGGCATTCTCTAGTTGATCATTTCTCAATGCAATTATGTGAATAAGCCACAGTGTGGGACCAGATATGTCAGTTAGGAGAACAGTATTTACTTTCAAGTGCTCTAGAAAAAGGAAAGGCTAAGGACCTCTGTACAAATCACCTCCAGTATCACACCAAGTGATTAGAAGAAGAAATGTGAGGATGAAGAACTACTTTAGGATTACCCCTGGGATTTACCTGACATGGAGAGGAGAACTAGTAACATACGAATTGTAACAAATCTTCCAGCCTCAGTACCTACTGCCTGAAAGGGGGGCGGGAAGTACTCAACTAATGCATGGACATTCAAGGACTCTGTTTATACAACTAAATGGTTTGGTTTTGTTCTTTTTTTTTTTTTTTCCTTACAGCTTGTAGTGACAAGCCAGCGTCAGAACTCTTAGAAGGCTCAGGTCTTGATATTTGGAGGCTTTGTTGTGAGTCTGCTACACAGGAGATGCTCACTGGTGACCTCTGCTGAGATCAGGGCAAACAGCAAAACCAAAACAAACGTACTCTACAAACAATTTGTCATAAATCAGTTTTGTTTGTTTGTTTGATTGGCATGGGTCGTAGTATTAACACTAAAACCTGGGTCACATTTCGAAGAGTTATGCTATGATACAGTTGAAGTTATAATCCAAATTTGTATCTTTAAAGAGAATGGCATCACTGTACATTTAAAAATGAGAAAATGTTTCATAGATCAGTTTTTTTAAATTATTTTAGAATTATTTTATATTTGCAAAAAAGTTGTAAATTAATACAGAAATTCCAGTATACCCTTCAACCCATTTTCCTTAATGTTAACATCTTACATTTCATGGTACATTGTCAATACTAAGAAATTCTCATTAATATAATACCATTAACTAAAGACTTTATTCAGATTCACTAATTTTTCCACGAATGCTATTTTTCTGTCCTAGCACGTAAGCCAGGATACCACATCATATTTAGAGACATCAGTAATTTCAAATTCCTTTTGACTTTTATGAAGTTCTTTCTCTGAGCCAAGCTGAATTTCAGTTCCATGGTACCTGACAGTCTTGTCCATTTAAAGGGTACAAACTCATGTTTGAACATCCTGATATGTGAAGATGATTTTTCTATGTCATAGTTAAAAACATATTTCATCTGTTTTTAGATAATGCACCTGTAGTTTTCTTACTGATTTCTTATTTTAAGCCATTTTTTTATATAAGAATACACAGAGGTGCTTGATTTCAAATATATTATATAAGGGTATTTTTCCTTTTCTTTAGATATTTCCAAGTTCTGTGGAGAGAAAGAATTTAATTTAGTGATGTTATATATCTTAATTTATTTAAGGGAAAATTGTCTTCCTTGGTTCTAATTTGTACCACAAACTTTTACACTCCCACGTCATCTCAAACTTTTTTTTTCCCAAATCCTCATCTGTTGATGCTGAAATCAATATTGGTGCATTCTCTGAAACAGAAACGCATTAAGTCATCCCAATTATCCTGGGCTCTTTCCTCTGTCTTTGGTTTTCACATCATTATTTGTAGTCAGTTATTTGTAATTTCAGCTCAAAGTTTTACCTGTGTCTAAAGCCTCATGTCCCGAGGGCTTAGATGTGGATCTCCATCACCTGAGTTCAATCTTACCTAAATCAGCTCAACAAACTCCTGCTCTGATTTCCTGGAATTAAAACCCTTAACTCAGTGATTTTGTGTGGTTGTGTTTTCATTGTCACTTATCTCAAGGTAGTTTTTAATTTCCTCTTTGATTTCATCTTTAACCCATTGTTTTTTTTGTTTGTTTGTTTTTAGTAGCATGTTGTTTAGTCTCCATGTGATCATTTTTGTTGTTGTTGTTATTTGTTTGTTTGTTTTCTCATTTCTCTTTCTGTGGTTGATTTCTAGTTTTATGCCATTGTGGTCAGAAAACATGCTTGAAATAATTTCTATAGCACAGGGAATGACTTGTAGTAACCTGTAAGGAAAAATAGGAAAAAGAATATGAAAAAGAATATATATATATATATATATATATATATATATATATATATATATATATATATAAAATTCAGAGTAAAGAAGAATAAAACAATGTTCAGGGATGGTGAAATGGGGGGGTGATATTTTATCATCATAATCAATACAGATTTATCTGATGAAGTGACATTTGACCAAAGACTTGAAGAAAGAACCTAAATAAAACTTACAGATTTCTTGGGGAAAGTGCAGTCCAGTCATCGTGTTGCTGGTAGATGTAACCGGTGTTCCAGATTCTTGTCCTGTCCCAGAAAGAATTCAGAGACAAGGTGTAGTGGTTAAAAAGTAAGGTGAGAATTTATTAAAGGATGGATAGTACACTCAGGGGAGAGCGGGCAGGCTCAGGTGAGCGGCTGCCCTGTGTTTCTTTGGCAAGTTAGTTACATAGGGTGTAAAAATGAATGGGCAGAGTATTGATTGGTGAGGGAAGGGTTTGGGGTCGTATTACCTGATTATCATCCCAACTCCACCTTCCCAAAGAGAGGAGGGATTTTTGTCCTTATTTAGTCTGGATTGGAAGTGTCATGGCATTGGTGCATGATGGGCGCTTCTAATCTGCAAGGCTAATTTTATTGAAACAAGGGCATAATGATAAAAAGGTTACATTCAGACACTGGAAATTCTTGCCTTTTATTCAACCTTTCTTTGTTGGTCTCCAGGCCATTCATCACCCCAAAAGGTGTGACCACTTATCAGCCCAAAGGTTCTTGCTTTTCTTTCTCTGTCCAGGGACCCCTGGTGTTTACATGATGTGTGGCTTCCTGCATTTGGCCTGTGCCCTGTCTTTTTGCCCAGTTCCTGCCATTTGGCCTGTGTCCTCCTTTCTCTGTTCATGTCTAGCTATCTGCCTGCTCTAACAATCAGATTTAGCACTCCATTCACAAAGGTCTCCGTGTTCTACTGGGCATTTAAGGAAATCAAGGAGACTAGTATGGCTACAACAGGATGAGCAAGAAGGGAGTATGAAGTGGAAACAGAGGAGATGGGACAGGCAAGTGACACATTATCAAAATACTTGAAGAGGTGGTAAGAGTTTGTGGTTTTCCTTTTGGTGAAATGGGAAACCATAATTGGGATTTCAACACAAGATGACACCATATAAATTCCTATTAATACATTCACTGTGGCTGTTATGTACATTGAAGGTGAATGTAAGTAAAAGAGGCAATTATGAGAAGTGTTCAGACTCTCTCAATCTACAGTGTCTTTGGTGGGAAAAAGAATCTCGTATGGTGAAGCCCTAAGAGTTATGCTACTAATTCTTCTATGTGTGAAGTTGATCAGAGGAGAATGACTCGAAATATATACCTGAGTTTAGTTAGAATAATATGCAAAAAATGGTACTTAAAGTCCTAAGACTTGAGGAGATCTCCAAAGAGAATGAAGAGAAGTCCACAGATTGAACCATTTAGAGGGTAAGAGTCCAGATGATGAACGATAACCATGCAGTATTGCTGCTCCCATGGTGACCGTGCAAACATAGAGCAGGACTGATGACGAGGTAGTTGGTGCCTAAAGCAGATTGTACTTTTGGGCTTGTGAGTAGTAGTGAGGTAGCAGGGATAAAGGAGTGAGTTTGCCAGCATCACACAGAGTTGGCTTTCTCCCCTGAGAGTTTGCTAAAGGATACTCAGAGATGAGTGGGGAGTTCAGCCTCACATGAACATGAGGACTTTGTGGATTTCTAGCTCAGTCACTCCAACAGCAGTGAGAAAACGGATGAAGCGCTGACTCAGACTCTCTACCTGGCAATTCTTAGGTGACTCAATAGGCTCTTTTTTTTTTTTTTTTTTCTATTTTCCTTTCTCTGTTCCCAGTTGCTCCTAAGGACTCTGTTTTTTCTCTTATTCTCTCCATTGCCCTATGATAATATATCTCTTTCCATGACCTCGTTTGCCACCTCGATGCTTAGAACACCCACCCTGTATCTTTAGATGTTTCTCCTAATCTTTATCTGACATCTCTCAAGTGATGACTCACAATACTGCTATGTAAATGTGTTTCAAATGAACCCCGTTCTGCAAATTATTAAATAAAAGGCAGAACACACACTTTGGAAAGAAGTGAAATATTTGAACACACATGTATTATTTAAAAGGGTATCCAAAAGGCCATTAAATATATAAAAATGATGTCCAACTTCATCCACTCAAGAAAATAAAAATTAAAACCAAATTAGATTAACAACTACCAATCCAACAGAATGGGTAAAGTAAAAAGATAAAAAATTCCAAGTGTTGGCAAGGACAGAGAGAAACTGGCATTCTCAAATATTGTTGGGAGGACTTTAATTTTCCCTTGGGATGAAAAAACCAACCCTAAGATCATAATCAAATAAAAGAACATTAAGAAGGATAGGTAATTTGGAGTAAAAGATGATGTCAACCAGGTGAATTTTTTTCTAACATGTGTGTTTACACTTAGAATTGAGTCTTACTCAGAAAACAGAAATCAGTATAGTCAGTGGCCACAGAAGCAAGTAAAATTTTAAAAAAATTATGTTCACAGCACCCCCAATCATTGGGGTTTATATAAATTCTGAAACTTTGAGAATAAGATATGATACATTAACTTTTTTTTAATTTAATAAAAAGAAGAGGCTGTGAAAACTAGGTTCTCCCCAACCACTTCCCCCCCAGGGGCAGGTTTATTATCACAGACTTCAAGACACCAGTTACAGGTGCTGGAGAGTTTGACATAATGAGATCAAGACAAGGACAACATTCCAGTTTTTTATTTATTATTATTATTATTATTATTATTATTATTATTATTATTATTATTATTATTATGCCATTGAAGCAGTTAGAAAAAATAATTTAGGGTAGCTAAAATTAGTACTGTTTGATTACAGGCAATTCTCAGGAATGATAGAAAAGCTTCTGAACATTTTTCATATATACCTTTATAAAGTGTTTATAATATCATCCTAATAGGGTATAATTTAGAGAGCTAATAGAAATGTCAGACTTATATGGCTGGTGGAGATTACTAAAGGTCATTGGGCCCATATTCTCCCTCCTTTAGGAAAACTTATACCTAAATCTTCCCAGATGACTCTTATTTCCAAAACCTCCCTGCGGTTCTATGACCTCAGTATAAATATATACGCAGGTTTTCCCTCTGTGAGAAATGCCTTCTTCATGTCTATTCTAAATCACCCACACCTATTTAAATTTATTAAGACTTGGACATGAGCTGGAATTAAATTAATCGTATGCTTATGTTGTAAAATAATGCTATGTTCTGATTCATATTTAAATCACATATAGATGGAATTCTATCTGTGGTAAAGCATTCTGTATTTTTGGGGGTGGGAGGGTAGTTAAGGGAATTGTGGTAGCTGTTGACAAAGACAAGCTAGGTGTTCACCGACCCTGATTCCCCTTGCTTTGGTTGCAATGATCAGCCCCTTTTGTTCTTGGATTTGGGCTATATAATTAGATATTTCACTTTTATTAAAAGTAAAAAAGAAAAAGGGAAGAACAACAAAAACAAAGTTAACAGTATCATTGTGTTCAATTTTTCTCACAAAGGGAAACTGAAGCTTAAAACATTTAGTTGTATAATTTTAACCATATATTTAATAGATTGCAAAGCAAGTAGCTGGAACCAGATCTTAGGTTTCCTAAAAAAACAGTATTTTTACCACAATTCTGCAGAGTTTTTATATGCATTATCAGCTTCATTTTAGATTAAATTTAAAAACAAGTTTCAATACCAGCACTGCAAAAACAAACTCTGAACCCAAAAGAACACTGATAAAAGAAAAATGTGAAAGAGTAGAAACTATTGAGAAAAACAAAAACTGTGTAACAGATGAATATTTCACAAAATAAGATTATACACTGAAACAGATTGGATCCATCATAACCTAGAAATGGTTCAAAATGAACAAAAGTAATTTTTAAATACTTAAATAAGCAGAGGTTTATTCCAACATAAAAGGAATCTCAAAACAAGAAATATTGACGAATTGTCTTTGAAAGTAACCTATTTATGTGCTGAATCAATCATAAACCTGTTTATATAGAAAACCAATGAAAGCACTGTGGATAGAGCTTCCTTTTGGTATGAAGTGCCTTTGAAGTTAACAACATAGTTTAACATGCTGGGTGCGAAATAAACATCAGGGTAATGCAGTCTTATTATAGAAACATAATCCAAAAATGAGTTTACAAAAAATGGAGGAAAGGAGCTTTATTCTAAATACCTCAGTGTAGGAAATGCATTGGAAAATACTGATATCTGTAGACTACCCAGGGCATGTCCAAAGGATACATATTCTGAATAAGAGGACTCCGGCTTCCTACAAATATGGTTTGCCTCAAAGACAAGTTTTTGAGTAGCTTCTCTTTATTTTCTCTGTTATTTTTTTTTATCAGTGTCACAGATTTTCATGCTCTCTCTTCACCAGTAAATTTTGAAATGCATGCTTAACGCTAGATATCTCCAAACTCATGCATCCAACTGCTTTGTTAACAACATCTCAAACTCATGATATGAAAAATGAGTTCCTTCTCTTCCTCCTCACCCTCAACTTCATCTCAGAAAAAAAGAACTTACATTTTTCACTTCTTCTGCTAAGACGGCCTCATGTCATTCCTGACACCTCTCTCATATGACATATTCAGTGTCAGAAATACCCGTTGCCTCTGCCTTCGAAATATCAAATATCACTCAGATCTGACTGCCTTCTAAAGAGCTCTACTCCTAACATTCTGGTTCAATCACTGTCTTTTTTCTCTTGGGTTATTTCCATAGCTTCCCAGACTGGTTTTACTATTTCTTTTTTTTTTTTTTTTTTAACACCTTTATCATGATTTGATTCCTGTACAGGAAACTACACACATTTCAGACATACAATTTGATGAATTTTGATAGATTTATACACCCATGAAACCACCACCACCAAAAAAAAAAAAAGATAGTTAACATTTCCATCACTCCCCAAGAGATGCAAATTTCAAATTCCCAATTAACCCCTTTACCCCCTGGTAACCATAGGTTTGTTTTCTATGTGTTTTCTATGTCTGTAAGTCTGTTTCTGTTTTATAGATAAGTTCATTTGCGTCCTTTTTTTTTTTTTTGAGATTACACATATAAGCAATATCTTATGGCATTTTTCTTTCTCTTTCTGACTTACTTCACTTAGAATGGCAATCTTCAGGTCCATCCATGTTGCTGCAAATGGCATTATTTTATTCTTTTTTATAGCTGAGTAGTAGTATTCCATTGCCTAAATATACCACATCTTCTTTATCCAGTCATCTGTCGATGGGCATCTGGGTTGTTTCCATGTCTTGGCTGTTGTAGATAATGCTTCTATGAACATTGGGGTGCATGTGTCTTACTATTTCTAAACTTACCTGCATTTAATTTATTTTCAAAGGAAAAGCTATAATAGTCCTCTTACTAATTCACACCTTGCCACTCACATGCTCAAAATCGTTCCCTGTTTCCCTTTTCCAAGCAGAATACGAGCCAATTCATGTCCTTACACTGGCCCACGAAGCCTTCTATGATTTGGTACCTGTCACCATTGTCCCTTTATGGCTCACATCTCCTCCACTCATTCAGTCCCTGGGTCATATAGAACTCTTTGCCATTTGTTAACCATGTGAGACACACTTCAGCTATTTGCTGAATAAACTCAGGTTTATTCTTATTCTTTCTGCTTACAATAGCCTTTTACTAGACATATGCATATGCAAGTCAAGGGCTCAGTAGGACACTGTGGCACACTCAAATGATGATAAAGTGAGGGTTTCTTTAAAGAGGAAATAAGGACTAAGGTTTGGGCAAGGTGCAAGGGAACACTTCAGCAGAAGGAAAGAAATACTTCCTATTGTCTTTCTCCACTAATGGATTGAATTATTTTATTTATTACCTATTATATCAAGGTAATAAAAATAAAAGGAAACAATTTTTTTTAAAAATCAAATGAAATTAAATCAGGGACAGCATACATTGCCTTTCTCTTCTGTCTACTCTTCTATCTCCAGCATTTGGTACAGTGTGAATCATACAGCAAGCACTCCGTAAACACAGGATGTATGAGAAGCAATGGTGGTGGTCATCTTCACAGCCGTCATGATTGTTGCAGAGCCCTGGTGGCTGTAAAATATAATACTTAATAGGTACCAAGCATTGTTGTGCCAACTGCTTTCATTCTGTTATTTGACTTAAGCTTCATTACAACCTATGATATAGGGCCATTTATTTTCTACACTTTATAGATGAGGGAACTGAGGTTCAGAGAAGTAAAATCACATGCTGTCACCTGGTGAGGCCAGATAGCAAATCAGGAAACTGGACTGCTAGTCCATTCTTCTCCCTGATGCCCTTGCTGCTTCTTGGTTGACACTAGTTAACTTTCTCTCCCTCTACACCGTACGAAGCCTGCTTTCATGTCTAGAGTGTTAGGCAGTGATCTTGCAAACATACCTAGCCCTACCTACCACAGATATGGTAGATCAAAACAGCAGAAATCTAGTGTCCGGAGGCCAGAAAGCCAAAATCAAGGTGTTGGCAGGGGCCGTTCTACCTCAGAGGCTTCAGGGAAGAACCTTCCTCACCTCCTCCCATTTCTGGTGGCTCCAGCTTTCCTTGGCTTGTGGAGAAACAATTAGATATCTCTGCCTTTATCTGCAGATGGTCGTGTTCCCTGTGTCTCTGAGGACATTCCTCTGTCTTGTATAAAGATATTCTCATTGGACTTAGGGCTCACTCTAATCCACTATTATCTCATCTTGTTTCTTGCCTTAATTACACTGCAAAGACTCTATTTCAAAATGAGGTCACATTCTGAAGTTCTGAATGGAGAGGAATTTGGGGCTAACAGGATTCAACCCATGAAGTCCTCCTTTCTGGGGACTGAGACATAGAACGTTTACCCCAGTCTACTTACCAGTCAGACACCATGCTCTCTTCCACAGGTGTAGTTGCCCCTGTTCCCTCTGGGATTAAGACTGACTGACAGTCTTCTTCTAAGAAGCAAACCACCCTGTCAAGGTCCCAGATGAGAATCCATATTTAATAATACATTTTATACTTGGCTCTTCCTTTTTTTTTGAATGAATGAAGGTAGATTTATTCAGAGAGATACATTGAAAGACAAGAGAAAGACCACGAGGTGTGGGGCTTTGGTGCTCAGATTAAAAGTAAGTACACTCGCCATGGACAGAATGTGGGCCATCTTCAAAGAAGGAGAGAGAGGGGTGGCCTTGGCTCTTCCATTTTTAAACAACAAAGAGGTTCTGGTATCTGAAACATCCTTCAGCTATAAGGTCTATAAAACGATAGATGATTTTTTAAACCCATGGCTTATCTGATATGAGAAAGGAAACATTTCAAAGACCAAACACACGACTGCATCATAAATTCTTAAAGAAAGTAAACTCTAAAACTGGGGCATGCTGTAAGGGCATGGTGATCCCAGATAAAGAAGGAAGTTTATTTTGATTGCTGGAGGGAATATGAGCGGTAAAGGCAAGGGCCCTTGAAAGGTGGGAAGGAAGTTTACTGAATTCTGTGGAAAAAAAATTTGACCCTCAAAATTCTACTCCTCTCAGCTAAAGAATGAAATAAAAATATCTATGCCACAGAGGGTAATGGAGAAAAAATATGCCTTGAAAATTCATAATCATAATCTAGTCTTCATACACACATCAGACTTTCAGATGAAAAGTAATCAATTTCAGTATATTTCATGGGCATTTAATTTATGAGAAATAACCAAAGAATTTAAGAGCACCAAAAGTACCAATTAATATTAATAAATATGCAAAATGTTTATTGCAGCAAAGAAAAAAACTTAAAAATCAAAAGTGTATCAACATAAATGTTTTTCACTGGTTTGCTGACTGGTTGAATAAATCTAATACAAAATGGAATATTAAGTGTATTTGAAACTGTGTGGCTGAAATAGAAGTGAGATCAAAGTTATCACTTTCCAGACAGAAAAGTGGTATAAGAAGATTAAAAGAAATAGTCTCATGGTTCCCAAAGTTAAAGAAATTGGGTCTGCTGCTAGACAATTCTATTAGTTGACAAAATTTCTGGACAATAAAAACAAGCAATTGATGTGTCCAAGCTAAATAGGACAATGGATAGTCTCAAAACAAATGTATGTGGCCAGCTGTGCCCTAATAGCAAAGCAGGACTTGGTAAGATCAGAGAATAGGTGCTACCCAATGTAGATTGGTGACAGGGTAAGCTAGATGTGCTCTGTTAAATAAGACCCTTAAACAGTGGCATGAGCCTAACATAAGGGAAGGATAAACTCAAACTCTTGGAGGGAGTCCGAGGATAATATATGTTAAACTTGAAATAAGTATGTCTGTAAGTATGCATATACATGCATAGTATATACACAAATACATACACATATAGATGCATGTATAAAATAAATTTATAAGAATTGTGTTCCTTCAAAAACATACATATAGAATATCTAATGTAAACCTCAAGTTGCAGATTGAGATTTACACACACTGTGTAGCTATATATTTATATTTATATATATATATATATATATATATATATATATATATATATATATAATAAATAGAAATATGTTTAATAATATCTTATTGCTTTAAGGAAAAGCTAATCTCAGAATAATGTTTACAGTATGATTACATTTTGTAGGAGTCTTGCTTTGGACTTCCTTCAGAACAAACTCAGAGACAAGTAATTGAGTGCAGGTAGATTATTTGAGAGGCGATCCTTGAAATGCAAGTGAGGATGTAGGGAAAGCGAGCCGCAGCAGGGAGAGAGCCCCGTAAATGGTGTGGTGTGCGGTCCCTTAGTGATCCTCTTGATTTTGCTTTTCTCTTGCTGCTTTTAGAATTATATTTAATATTTATCATTTCAATTTTGAAATCTCTTTGTGTGGGTCTATTTGGGTTCACCTTGCTTGGGACTCTCTGTCCTTTCTGTACCTGGGTATCTGTTTCCTTCTTCAGGTTCAGGAAGGTTTTTTAAGCCATAATTTCATCAAATACATTTTTTGACCCTTATTTCTATCTCCTCATTCTTGAGTACTTATAATGCAAATGTTAGTATGTTTGCTGTTGAGAAATCCCTTAAACTGTTCTCATTTTTTAAACTTGCTTTTATTTTTATTATATTTTTTTCTGTTCTGGAAATGGGTGATTTCCATTATTCTGTCTCCCAGATCATTTACTTGTTATTCTGTGCCACCTAGTCTACTGTTCTTTAGAAGTAATGTGCTCTTCATTTCACTTACTGTATTCTTTAGCTCTGACTGATTCTCTTTTTAATGTCTTCTAGCTCCTTGTTAAAACTCTCACTGTATGCATCTATTCTTTTTCCCTGTTAGCATTTTTATTACTAATGCTTTGAACTCTTTCTCTGATAAATTGTTTATTTCTCTTTTATTGTTCTGTTTCAGGGGTTTTCTCTTGTTCTTTCAATTAAAACAAATTCCCCTGTCTTCTCATTTTGCTTAACTTTCTCTGTCCCTATAAAATTAGGTAAAACATTTACCTGTTTCAATCTTGAAGGGGTTCTTGTGTGAGAACATCTCATACAGTCTGCACGTGCCCAGCATTTGGTGGGAGAGCTGGATCTGACATGAGTACAGGTCACATCTTTCTCCAGCATGAGCTGCAGCCATCGCCTTGTTAAGATGTGGTGCTGGAGATGCAGGGGCTAGGGCCAGAGATAGGTGTGAGCTAGGGCTAATCCTCTGCTTAGTGGCCAGCACCACCCAGTTGGAGGTGGGGTCAGGTTTCAAGTGCTGGAGCAGAAGCCCCAAGATTCAGGTCCCAGCTGGCTCCATTTTCTGAAATACATGCTCTTCCCCTCTCCCAGTAGGCACTCTAGCCCCAGAGGGGAGCAGTGCTGGAGCAAGAGAGGCTGGCATGGGCTCTTGGTGTGGGTCTGAGCACAGGATGTGGTGTCCCTGGCCTCAGTCAGTCTCAGAACACTTCTGAATCGCTGCTTCTGTAAATGTCAGTAGTTGCTACCCTCAGCCTGCTCAGATGCCACTCTGGGTCCAAGCCACTTTTGTTCCTCAAAGCTAAGCTCTCCAACTGGCCAGCCACTGCAGCTCTCCTTCTAGTGTGGAGCTGTATCCTAAAGCAAATGGGGCTGGAGTGGGCACAAGGCTCAGTCTGGGGCATCTGCCAGGGAGGTCACAGGAAACAAGCCTGTGTCCCACGCAGTTTCAGTCCACCCTCTTCACCCTGATGTGGAGTAAGCAAGCGTGTGCACACTCCTCTTGAGCAGAATCCAGTCTTCCCACAGCCTTCCTATTGGTCCCATCAGCTGGCCAGATGGACTTGTCTTCCCAGTGCCGGACCCCAGGGCTGGCACAACCTGCGTGCAGCTCAAACTGCTCACTCCCAAGGGAGGATATGTGCCTGTGCAATCCCCCTCCTCTTCGGATGAAGTCCTGATCTGATCACTTCTCTGTTCCCATCTGAGTCTATGTGGACCTGCCTTACAGCTTTGGTTATACAGATGCCTTCCTATCAGTGTCCAGTTAGTTTTCCATGAGAATTGTTCCACGTGTAGATGTATGTTTTATGTGTTTGGGGGGGCAAGTGAGTTCCGTATCCTTCTACTCCAGCATCTTGATCTTCCCCCCCTCAAATGGTAGAATTCTTTGTTCTTGTTCTGTGAAAAACACCATAGGATTTTTGATAGAGATTGCATTGAATCTGTAGATTGCCTTGGGTAGTTATGGTCATTTTAACAATATTATTTTTTCTAGTGCTTTTCTAGGGCTTTTTGTGAGCAAGTCCACAGTTGACATTTTCCCTCCATAGAAGTCATTTATTTTCCCTTCAATGGACTGCTTTCCAAATATTATATCATAAGCACACTTGACTGACTGCATTTTTACAAATTGGTTCTACTGTTAGTAAAATGAAACCACATTTTGCTCACCTAAACAATCTGTCAAGTTTATGTATTTCACTGGAGAAACCATTAACCATTTTTTCCGGATAAGACTTATTGTAAAGGATTGTGGCCTTTACACATGGTGACATGAAAAGAATATTGTCAAAATTATCGTTGTTCATTGGTGAAAAGTTCATATTTTCATATACAAGGAAATAGAAGGTCAAGGAATAATTACCTTACCTGCGTTATCCAAAATATTAATGTCTTCACATTCTAATATTCTCCGATCAACTTTAAGGTAAACTTTTCTCAGTTCCAGATAGAAGTCTTCGAAGACAATATGCTCACATAATATATACTTATTTCCCTTTGCCCTGTTTCCCCACTGGTTTCAGTTACGTAGAGAATAAGACAGTTCACACATTTCAGTACCTTTATGTAAAGAAAATGCTGTTAATGAAGAAGCTGTGCTAATAACACCACAGAGCCATCCTTTGTCTTCATACTTTACACTAACTCTTTATAATACCCTTTATCACGGCTCTAATTACTCATCTTTATCTTAGTTAAGTTCTGATTAAGCTAAGGCTCATTGCCAAAATCATTTTAAGAGTAATTGGCTTAGTCATGAATACCTAAAAAGAGATTCTACACTCAAATATTTTGCTTGACGTAAAATGAAAACCACATAGTTTCTATTACTAGAGTAATTGCTGATTTAATTTTTGTTGGACAAATTGAAGAACAGGTTTTTAATGTGATGCAATTTGCAATAGTCAAATTCATTTGCTCTTCTCTTTAAAATGTGAAGCATATTGATAATTGACAGAAGAAATGGTCATAAGTTTAGCAACCCAGAGTGGATACAATTTTTTCTGGCAGATACTACAGAGGCTTCTGAAATAATTTTAATTGGTTTGCTTTTTTTTTTCTTTAAATCACCAGTCTGATACATTTCTCTTGCTACACATTAAAAGAAAATGGAGAACAATACACTGTGTGTGCATGTATATATTTTGAAATGTGTTTTAGAAGTTTAAATAATTTGTCATTTTAAATAAATATCAATTATGAACAAAATAGGAATGGCACATACTCTCTTGTTAATGTTCCTTGCCTCCTAATTCACTCTGGCTCTGAAATTACTAATTTCTTTGGTTGAATTTATATTTTTTTTCCTTTTTTTCCAGGTAAGGGTTGATTACAAAAAAATTAAACATACATTTTAGTAAAAACCAAAGAAATATATATTTCTCAATATTGATTTTACTTGGAAATGTACCAACCAGTTAAGCAAAGACATGTTAGAAGACATCCTTCATGCACACACTCTATCAATGATATTTCATCCAGAGATGACTATTGTAAACATTTTACTACATATTTATTAAGCAGTAAATCCTGTTAAATAAAATGTTGATGCAGAGATAGAAATACAGAAATATATTTCTTTAGGTGTAAATTATGGTCATTTGTATCTCTATTTCTCTATATAATAACATTTTGCACCTTTTGGTAGCTGGCATTATTAACATAATTTCAGTCTGATTATTCATTTTTGATTGATAAGATCTATGGATTGTGTTATAAACTACATTTAAAATACTCTACTCTAGACATTGCTTTGTTCTGTTGTATATGTTATCAGGATCATTATATCTAAATCTTTGTTCCTATCTTTGATTAGTTTTTAGACTAAATTCCTAGAAAGATACTACTCCATGAAAAGGCAACACAGACATACAGCTTTTGATAACACAGCCAAATGACCCTTAAAAATGTTTGTACCATTTCACACTTTCAATAGTTTGCTACAGCAGAAACGATCGTTTGTGATAATTAGAAACATATGTATATATATATTCCGATGTAGTGCATTGATAAGTATTTTTTTCTAATTTAATTTGAAGCTAGTTTTTATTCATTTTGCTACAATTTTTTGCCTATCTGTTTCACTATTGTATCATTATTTTTGTGAAATTTATGTTAGAGCTATTTGTCATTTCTTCGCGAATTTAGTAACTACTAAATTGATATGTTCATAAACTGATATTAACATTGTGTAGCATTGTCATATTTCCATGTCATGTGGGTTATTATTATTTTTGCTCATGGTTACATTTTCATTTAAAACATTAGAACGGGGTTACACAGTAGTACACTAAGACTCCAGCTTGCTATGAATATGTCAATGCAGAATAAAATTATATCAACAAGCAGTAAAAACAGCTATGTGTATACATACAGAATTGTGAACTTCTGTCTACCTAGAAAGGTGAATTCAGAAGCATGATGATTTTGCAGAAGTAGATGAAAAAAAGAGGTATGTTCAAAAAGTATGAACATCTGAACACTGGCCTTTACTGCAATGGCAGGTTGTTCGCCCCTACTCCTAGCACCCTTAGCAAATGATACTAGGGTAAGTGACTCTATTACGAAGAATTTGTAAAAGCACTTGAAATATCAAGGAGAGTCATGTTGCTTAGAGAAAAATCAGATGAGATACACGCAATAGAAAATGACTTAATCCAGTGGATTATCAGTGCTAGTTGCATCAGTGGAACCACTGATTTCAAATGTCTGAGTGACATCACAGACCATGTGTCTCAAATATAGGAGGGCTATGGGCATATTTTGGTAATTTTTAGCACAGAAAATTCACACTCTGCACATGTTCTATTATTTCAGGTTATGGTTACCTTTGAGTCCTGGGTCATAGACTGAAAAGACGCTGTGGGAAATATTGAGGGAGCCCCACACACATATATGAAGGAAAGGGTGCTGCTATATGAATGCAATTAGCTGCCTCCTGTGCCAAACCACATAGTATTACTTTACAGGAAGCAGCTGAGGGGCAATTCTGACTCTGGATCTTGATTAGGTGATTTTGAATACGACCTACCCTCCAGCCATTGTAATTCAGTTTACATCTTTTCCCCAAACTCTGAGGAGAATTGTGTGTTAAATAAAAGCCTGTCTTTTCTTACTGCTGAATGCTTCTAGGAAGGAGCAGTGGTAATTATATGAGTTTTTGAGTTGAGGAATTAAATTACAAAATATATATTTGTATGATGTGACAAAGCCGGTAAATCATTATGTCTATGATTTCAAATAATCTCCTTGGGGAATCTTGTCAATGCATCGTGTTTTTGAATAGTCAAAATCATTGTTCCAGAGCACGGAATTCCTGATTTTTAATATTTTGGGTGATATATCAGGATTCTTCAAAATAGTCTGATTGGCTTTCCTAAATAGTCTGATTGTTTCCTTAACTTTGATTAATTTTTTAAAAATAAATAAAGTGACATTAATATGCATGAGATATGCATATCTTAAGACATACTCAAATGTTTTAATAGAATATGAAGGAATGCTTCCTAGAGCCAAATGCAATATAAGTGTAGATGCAGAATCCACTCAATGCTTTCTTCAAGTTGAAATATTCAAACTTTCAGTTTCCAAATATGATGTTTCTTTGAGTTTTGTGGGATAGAATGTAGACTATGGCCTTCATTGAGGGATTGCTCCTTTTCCCTTCAGTCTAAATGTGCATCTAACTAGCTCAAAATCTCAAAATATGTCAAGTCAGCAATAGTAGTAATAGCATCCAATTCTGTTTCACGACACTTACATTCAATGGAACAGTGCAAAACTAATGTGCCATTATGCGGAATGTCGTGTGCTCAATATGGCATTTCTTTCAGTCAAAGGAACCACATTTCTTCTGCTCTTTAAAGGTAATTGATCATTTTGTTTTTAGTATAAATTCAAGATTGATCTTAAAACCCTGGAACAATTATCTTCATCAGTACTATCATTACTGTTGCCACCCCTACTTTACTGAACACTTTTGATGGTCCCTGTCCTGAGTCCTGACTTGCATCATATCATCTGATACAACCAATAAAAAGGAGAGGTCCCATCCTATTCTGTCTTACACAGGGAGTTTTTTAACCTTCGAGTTAATGAAGTCTCAGAGCAAATAATTAGTGCAAGAACTTGAATTGCATAACCTTGGGGAACTCTGCTTCGATCCAACATCTTCATTAATTTTCAAATCCTCAAAGCAGTCATTTTTATTGAATATACTTAACTTGCTATATCCAATTAATTGTGAATTACTAGTATGTAATAATTCCCTAAAAATAAAAATAGCATGAATTTATCTAATGTTTCTTTTTTGTTAATGTTTCTGAAAAAATGATTTTTTTTCTCTTCTTGAACCTCTCTATCTTTATGAAAAGTCCATTCGTAGAGGATTTATGTGTCCTTGCAAAATATGTAGGATAGGAGACACTTTCAGGCAGATCAGTAGCATTTCAGAAAAGCTAGGACACATGCAGATTTTATTTTAAAATTTAAAGTGTTCTCAGATCTAGGATGGGATTTCAGGGATGATCTAGTGATGTCCCTGCACACCAAGCCTCCTGAATCACTAATATAACCATCCAGTGGGACAGAGTGGAAGAGTTTAGGGGTCCACTGAAAATAACCTTATTTTTTTTCTCCATCCCTTCCTAACTTGCTCCGTACAAGTTGTCCTTTTCCATTACACCAAATAGCAGGCAGGTCCTGTTGCCTTGCTGATAACTTGAGCCATTAATCCAAAAGCAGAACAAGACAAAATAAAATCACTAGTAATTAAAGCATAACCACTCACCAAGATACACTGAAGTTCTATCTTCTACACTCAAATGCTTCTTATCTGAATGATTTGGTAAAAAAAATAAAAACAAAAACAAATTTAAAAAAAAACAAATGTGAGAAACTATAAAATAAAAATTAGTATTTACTACACGTACCGTGTTTGCTAGGCCCTGTGACTGATGATTGATATCAAAAGCTGAAAGACTGTGATCTTGTATAATAGGAGTTTAAAGAAGAGTGATTTTCAGTTTAAGACGGTTTTGCTATTTTAAGCCAGTCATTTAAAATTTGCAATGTATATAAAAATACCATGAAAATATCTTGTTAAAAGAACATGCAATAAGTGATTAAAATGGGGATCTTTTAGTCTGGATTTTGTCGCCCCAAGTGCTGACTTAATATTCTGTAAACACTCAGGCCACCACAGCCCGTCATGCAGCAGCACACAGTGAAGAGGCGAAACAGGTTAGCAGGGGCCATCTTATCTTACAAGGTGAGGTTCTGTGAGAAGAGAATTGCCAAAACCTACAAAGAGGACTCCTGCAGAGAGTGTGGTCAGTCTCCACTCAGGGAAAAGCAAGGAATCTTTTCCCACTCTTAGGATAAGTGAGGGTACTCCACGGGGACCACTCACAGGTGTGTCCCCCCAAGAGTGGTACCCATCTGACACAGCTGAATACGTGCTGACCAGGTAGAGCAGACATAGGCAGGGCTGCATTTGAAACCAGCTGCACTTCCACTGACAGTGGGGCAAAGACATGTGACTTTGGGGATTAGATAAGAGCCCCAAGGAAGGGTCATCTCAAGAGTAACAGGATCCCAAACGAAGGGAGGACAACTGGAGACACAGAGGTTGAGGGTGACACCTCAAGTAGCCAGATGGTAGAAACATTCTGCCTACAGCAAGGAAATCCCTTCAGAGGTGACCGCTGGAGGACCTGGACACCCTGCCAAAGAAACCACGAGAGTCTGAATTATGCATGGGCAGCAGAGAAGATATCATGTGATGATGGTTGCACGCAGGTAGGTATGCACCCTGACTTCCACGGGCTTAAAGCTTGTACAATTTTTGGAAAATTTCTTAAAGGAAAAGATCACAGAGTCCTTAATATAAAATTAGGTATGAAATAAGTATTTGTTTAGAATGAGTAAAGAAATCACAATAAATTACAGTTTTACAAGCTTGTTCTCATTTGAACCACCTGCTAACTATGTTTTTAACAAGACTCCCTAAGGGTCTCTACACACATCAATATTTTAAAATTGCTGACTCAGAATAACAGAATACAATTTAATCTGGAAAATTACTCTGAACAACTTACTGTGATAAACTACATCCTTTCGCTCTTTTCCTTTTGTCTTCCCTCAAAGAGCCTAGCAATAATAGGTAGTTCATAAATAGTAGTAAGTGTTATGAAGATTCTCTTAATTAAATTATTTTTCTTGAACAGTTCAAGTTGGAAGCATCAGAGTATAGACTTTGGGACTTTGCTGTCTCTTAGAGACTTAGACATACCTGTTGGTGTATTTGATCAGTGGCCCAAAATTCCAAGCACTGCCTCTGAAAAGTGAGGCCTTGCTTAATTTTCCAATTTGATAAGTAATATGATATATTGTGAATTTACATTATTTATTTTAAATATAGAAGTTTAAAAACTCAAGGAAATAATATTTAAATTAATAATAAAAATTATCTTGCCTAAATTGAGTTTTTTGAAAGAAGTCATAAAGGGAATGCAAATTGAAATGAAACACAAAAGAATAAATAAATGAATCTATCTTATGAAAATTTCTAAATATAAATTATTCATGCAAAAGCTATATAATATACATGTCTTTTCCATTAATTTTTTGGAAACTATTTTATCCACATAATTTATGGGCTTCCTTTATATAAGATTCTCTGCAGATTATCATTTAAGGAAATTTTACTCACTTTAGATCTTAAAACCAATTTAAAACTTTTATCCACTGGGATTAATCTGTGTTCTCATACATAACTTTAAGATAATGTTATACATTCTTAGAAAATATCTGCTATGGGTTTTAAGTTCAAAACACACATGTTATGAATTTCCAGTCAAGATGGCGGAGTAGTAGGACCACAAGCTTGTTTCTTCTTGTGACTACAACAAAACTACAACTGACTACTAAACTCTACAGGCCAGAGGGAGTGGCAAGATATATTTAAGTGATGAAAGTGAAATACTTACAACCAACAGCACTCTATGCAGCAAGGCTCTCATTAGATTTGATGGAGAAATCAAAAGCTTCACAGATAAACAAAAGCTAAAAGAATTTAGCACCACCAAACAAGCTTTACAACAAATTTTAAAGGAACTTCTCTAGTCATCAAACCATAACAAAAAAGAAGAAAAAAAGAGAGAGAGAGAGAGAGAGAGAGACTGAGAAAAGACCTACAAAAGATAGCTTTGGCAATTCAGAGTCTTTTATGGTTCCATATAAATTATGTAATTATTTGTTCTAGTTTTGTGAAAAATGCCATGAGTATTTTTTGACAGGGATTGCATTGGATCTGTAGATTGCTTTGGGTAGTGTGGCCATTTTGATAATGTTGATTCTTCCAACCCAAGTGCACAACATATCTTTCCATTTCTTTGTATCATCTTCAGTTTCCTTCATCAATGTTTTACAGCTTTCAGAGTATAGGTAACTGCCTTGGTTAAGTTTATTTCTAGGTATTTTGTCATTTTTGATGCAATGTAATTGTTTATGCCAGTTATGAAATTCTGGTTTTTGAAGTGAAAAAAAAAGTGAATGAAGAGCCACAAATGGCAAAATATCCTTTTTTGTGGGTGAGTTGTATTCCATTATATATATGCTATATCTTTTTTATTCATTCATCTGTTGATGTGCGGTTGGGATGCTTCCATGTCTTGACAATCATAAAAAGTGTTACTGTGAATAGTGGGGTGTATGAATCTTTTTGAATTAACGTTTTAGTTTTCATCAGATATATGCCCAGGAATGGAATTTCTGGGCCTTGGTGTGGTTCTGTTTTTCAGTTTTTGAGAAACTTCCATGTTGTTTTCCATGGTGGCTGCACCAATTTATATTACCACCAATAGTGTACAGGGATTCCCTTCTCTCCACATCCTTATCAGCATTTTTAGTTTGTGTTCTTTTTGGTGATAGCCATTTTGACAGATGTGAAATGATGTTTCATTGTGATTTTTGATTTACATTTCCTTGATATTAGTGATGTTGAACAATTTTTCATGTTCCTGTTGACCATCTGCATTTCCCTTTTTGAAAAAATGTCTTTTCAGTTCTACTGGCCATATTTTAAATAGATTGGTTGGTTGTTTTCTTTTTAATTGAAGTATAGTTGCTTTAAAAGATTGTATTAGTTTCTTGTGCACAGTATGAATGGACTTGGAGGACATTATGCTCAGTGGAATAAGTCAGAGAAAGACAAATACTATAAGATATAACTTACATGTGGAACCTAAAAAAATACAACAAACTAGTGAATATAACAGAAAAGAAACAGACTCACAGATGTAGAGCAGGAAGTAGTAACAACTAGTGGGGAGAGAGAAGGGGGGGACAAGATGGAGGTGGAGGATGAAGCTACAAGGATGTTTATTTTATAATAGTATTTTATAATAATAAATGAAGTATAACCTTTAAAAATTTGTGAATCACTATATTGTATACCTGTAACATATAATATACATCAGCTATACTTCAATTTTAAAAATACGATATTATAAAATAAATACATAAATGAATAAAAAAATAAAAAAATGGAAAAAAACATGCATATTCTTCAGATTGTTTCTTATTTTCCTTTTTTGTACTTTCACATTCCCTTTTATTTTTTAGTTAAATTTATTGTTTTGAGATGACTAAAGTCATATGCAGTTATAAGAAATCATACAAAGATCCCAAATACACCTTAACCAGTCCCCACTAATGGTAACACCTTGCTACAGTGTAGAATACAATATCACAACTAGAGTATTGACATTAATACAGGGAAGAAGCAGAAAATTTCCATCACCACAGGAATCCCCCATATGGCTCTTTGATTGTCACAACCATTTCCCTCATACCTTACCTCTTCCTTACCCCTAGCAGATACGAATGCATTCTCCATTTCTGTGGTTGTGTCATTTCAAGAATGGTGTGTAAATAGAATTATACAGTGTATAATATTTTGTAATTAGTGCTCCATACAACATAAAGCTTTGGAGATTAATACAGGTTGTTGCCTGTATCAATAGTGCATGCATTTTTATTGCTGAAAGTATTCCATCATATAGGTATACTATAGTTTCTCTTTTTTTAATTTTTTCTTTCTTTTGTTGAAATATAGTTGATGTAAACTATTATATAAATTACAAATGTGCAATACAGTGATTCATAATTTTAGAAAATTATCCATTTATAGTTATTATAAAATATTGGCTGCATTCCCTATGTTATACAATGTATCCTTGCAGCTTATTTTATACAGAATATTTTGTACCTCTTAATCCACTACCCCTATATTGCCCCAATGTCCCTCTTCCTACTGGTAACCACTAGTTTGTTCTCTTTATATGTGAGTCTGTTTCCTTTTTGCTATATTCACTAGTTGTATTTTTAAGATTCCACGTATAAGTGATATCATTCAGTCTTTGTTTTTACAGTTTCTTAAATCATTCACCCACTCAAGTTTCATCCACTGAAGGACATTTAGGTTGTTTACCAAGTTTGACCATTAAAAATAAAGCTGCTATAAACATTTTTATTATGGATGTGTGTGTATGTGTGTGTGTGTGTATGTTTGTATTTTTTTTCCATCTCTTTGGGATAAATTTACAGGAGTGTCATTGCTTAGTTGCGTGTTTAATATTTTAAGAAACTTGACCAACTGTTTTCCAGAGTGATGAAGCACACACACAGCAATGCCTGAGCTTTTCTTAATTCTCTTCAATATTTGGTGTTTCAGTGTTATTTTGACCCTTCTAATAGATCTGCAGGGATATCACACAGATTTTAATTTGCAATTTCCTACTGATTAGTAAGTAATGTTAAGGATTTTTCCATATGTTATTTGCCATTTGTCCATCCTATTTGGTGAAATATTTATTCATATTTTTTGCCCATTTTCTAATTGCATTCTTTTCTTCAGTTCACTTGACAGTCTTTTTGTCTAGTATGTGATTTTCAAATATTTTCTCCCAGTCTGTAGCTTGTCTTTTCATCATATTAATGACACCATCACAGAGTAAAATGTGTTGTTGCTTTTTAAAAATTTTGACAGAGTCTAATTTATCAATTTTTTTCCTTTTATAAATTCTGCTTTTGGTGGCAAGGCTAAGAACCAAAAGGCCAAGATTTAGACACCAAAGTTTTTCTCTACTCTCTTTTCCAAGAGTTTTATAATTTTACTTTAATACTAAAATCATAATCTATTTTGAATTAATTTTAATATGAATTGAATTTTAATCAGTGCTTTTTTACATATCAGTTGATATAATGATATGACTTTTCTTCCTGGGTGTGTTAACAGTATGTATTGCGTTTACGAATTTGTAAATAATTGCATCTCTGGAAGTAAATTTGGTTATGGTGCATAATAATTTTGTGAACTGCTCAATTTCATTTGCTAATATTTTCTCAAAGATCTTTGCATTTATACTCATGAGCTCTGTATTGTCCTTTGTTTATACTAACATGCAGAGGGATGACGTGGCCACCATCCATGCTAAGAACAGCCATCACACCAAAACTATTAGATGCACACAGTTTACACCGGAACACTCCCACTTTAAATAAAAACAAACAAACAAAAAATAAAACAGCCCTTCAAGACCCCAGTAGATAACTGATACTCCTAAATCCATAGAGCCAGAGAAATACGAGTAAAATGAAGAAGCAGAGGAACCACACTCCCAATTAAGAGGATAAGAAAAATTCCCTGAAAGAACAATCAATAAATTTTACACTGGATTTTTTTTCTTCTATTCCCATCCTTTAAGAACTTTGAGGAGATAATCAATGTAAACATTATTATTGTTTCTTTGGAAAAATACCATTTCTTAAAAGGCACATCTTTGCATCTTAAGGTGAAAACTTTTATTTATATTTTGGTTGTTTTTAAAAAGGGATGTTGGGTAATCCTGACACCACTACCCTTTCACATTGACCAGTAGTAGTACAAAAGATGAATGAGCATTTGGACAAGATCTAGTATCGTTTATGTAAAGTTCTGGGATATTTTATGTAAAGTGAAATGGTTTATGTAAAGATAGTAAGTGTTGGTTTAATATACTCACTTGGAGGTAGCAGATTCTGTAAGAGACAAAACAAATTGTGATTCAATAAAATTTTCTAGAATTTAAAATACCTTCAACATTAATGGCCTTAGGGAAATTCACAACATCCTAACTAATGTCTCTAAATTATACCACTATATATTTTATTCCTTGTAATACATCAAGGTAGTAACAGTTATGAAATATTTATTATAATTAAGAGTCTTTAATAAAAATGCTATTTGAGTTCCTTTTTATGTCTTATGAATTTGTTTTTATATAATTTTCCCTCTAAAAGCTATTCAGTATTCTAATTTTTAATTGTGTAGAATAGAAATCCGTTAGTTTTGCAGAATATACATACAAATTTTGTCAGAAATGGTAACCACATATTTGGATAAATTTGTTTTGGCTAAAACTCATTCTTGAATTTTATCTTTAATTTTTTGTTTGTTCATATTGTTTGGGTACTTTATTTTGGTAGTTAGTATCATCTTTTTCACTTTGAACAATGTTGACTAGCACAATAATTTAATACAAGTGTTTAATAAATACTTACTGAAAGAATAAATAAGCAAATCATGAAATTGTTAGACGGTTGAATAAATCTTCTTTAGAGCTAAGAAAAAAAAAGTTCCAATATCTGGCAACATAATCTTTAAACCACTGGATAAAATCGAACACATTTTTTGGTTGTTCTTAACCAGGGTGACATATCTGAATGTTCAGATTCTTCCTCTCTCTGCCTGTCCCCACTACTAAGAAAGATAGATGGGAACAGCGCTGTCCCTTTTTGCCTCTGTCCTATTTCTGACCACAAAATCTGTCACAGTGATCAATTAACATCGTGGATTCCTTTCTTCAGTCCAAGTGACAAGGCTGCTATTTTTGAAATAAGTTATATCTTTTTTTCACAGGCACAATGAATGATTAAAGGCATCAGCGCTGGAAATTATTAAACCTTTGTCTAAGAATATAGGTGATCTTAAAGTTGACTTACTGTGATAAAAAGAAAAAGTAGAAATTTCACCTCATCTTTCTACTCAGAATGTTCAGGGCACGATATGATGGGTCATAACAAAAGGCAGAGGTTATTTTTCTCTACTTTCAGTGGAAATTTATTTTACGGCACTGAGAAGTACATTATCCCAAGTCCAATTCTTGAAAAGTAAGAGGATGAATCTTGTGAAGGACTGTAATACCTTCAGTCTTGTCTTACACGAAACTTCCAAATGTGTCTATTTTTTTCCTTTGTTTTGTTTCACAGCTGAAGGGAAAACAAAAAGCACTGTCTTACTTAACAAACACATTAATTCTCCTCTTCATAAAACAAATTTTGCACTGTTTTGACATTCCTGGGAGAAAAGACAGAGGCCATCGAACTTCCTAAAAGATGCACTCAATATAGTTGGCCCTTGGACAACCTAGGGGTTAGGGGTACCACCCCCCCCAACTTTCAGCTGAAATTCCAAGTATAACTTCCCCGATGGTCTTGTGTGTCTCCAGTCCTGCATCCCAGAATCAGTCAACTGCAGATGATGCGGTACTGCAGCACATACTTAAGTGAAAAATATCCAATTATAAGAGGACTTGTGTTCAAGGGTCAATTGCACCCTTGCTCAAACTCAAGAACAATATCAACTTATGATATTGGTACTAGTTAGGCTGTAGGCATATATTCTGATCCTGTTATATATCATTTCTGAATCCTAAATCTTTCTACGTAGGTGGACTCATACCTTTGTACATGTGTCAACCTGAAAATATGACCTAAACTTGAATATGAGAGATTTGAATACTAGGTTTGTTTTTTTTTTTTTTAATTTAAAACTTAGAATCTCAAATTGCTAAAATGTGATTAACTACATAAAATAATATAAATGCACAAAGTTCTTTATGAATAACTTTAGCAATGGGAATATTTTTCCAAATTAAATATTGCCCGGGTGCTCAATATGTAAAACAGATAAAGTTTGGTGAAGCAGGACGTGGGAGGGTCTGGTGGGAATTGAGGGTCAGCTCCATCTGCTTGTCCACAATCTCCCTCTCCCATTTTTAAATCAAGAGACTTCTGAAAGATGCTTTAAAAATCAACAGAGAAACTTATTCAGAGAACTAGATAAATGTGTTGCTCTAAAATAGCATTTCTAAACTCACCTATCAGGTATGTGATAACTCCATGCAATAATTCAAATAAAGCATTTCTTTTTTTGCAAGTACTTATTGTCAGAGCCCCTGCTGTATAATTTATAGTTTAATTTCAAAGGGAAAAAAATCAAATCTAAGTTTATTTCTACTCCCCTTTAATTTTTTGAAATTGAAGTATAGTCAGTTACAAAGTGTCAATTTCTGGTGTACAGCACAATGTCCCAGTCATACATATATATACACATATTGATTTTCATATTCTTTTTCATTAAAGGTTATTGCACTCTGTCAGGGTTGTCCCTGGGGTCCCCATGGTGTCAGTTTGCCTGGAATCACACAGGCAGCTGTAGCAGAACATGGAGGCAGATGTCTGAGGAGGAGGAGGACAATGAACACTAGGCAGTAAAATAACATTCACAGTGGTTTATTTGTCCTGGCTCTCTATCTGTCCTGCAGTGGTCCGTATTTCAAGCTTGTCAGTCTGTGTAGAATGGGCTGTCTGTCTAGTTCATCTTTAGGTCCAGAGTAGTTAGACTGTTTGGGCCTGAATTGCCCTCATATGTATTTTTTTTCTTTTTATATTGAGGTAAAATTGACATACAATATATTAACTCCAGGTGGACAACATAATGATTTAATATTTGTATGTACTGTGAAATGATCACCACAGTAAGTATAGCTAACATCCATCACTACTCATAGTTACAATTTTTTTCTTGTGATGAGAACTTTTCAGGTCTCTCTTAGTAACTTTTAAATATGCAAGACATTATTATTAACCATAGTCACCATTATGGACATTGCATTCTCATAAACTATTTATTTTATAACTGGAAGTTTGTATCTTCTCATATGTTCTTGAGTGTAGATTAAGTCTTATAAGTAGATTTGGAGGGGGGTTTAAAGGTATTTAAAGATATTAAGAGAAGTATCTTACAATCATTTTAGAACAAAGGCTTTATAACCTAGCATTTTCCTTCGATCCAGGGAACTCAGTCCTTCTGGTGATCAACTCTCTTAACCCCGATCAACCCAGTCCTGCTTCCAGGTTTTGCAGACATGGTGAGTCGCCCCAGCTGTGGATCATGGATCTCACCTGCTCCTCCTCTCCCAGCACCAGCTCTTCTCACGCTGTGCTTCAGGCCAACTGAATGCAGGGCTTCTCCCACAAGTGGCCTTTCTAACCTCTATGATGACCCTGTTGCCAAAGGATCCTGGATTCTGTGGTCTGCACAGCCATTCTCCCCAACCACTCTGGGTTTGGACAGTGAAGGACATTAGGGGGAACCATTGCAGGACTTGGAATCAGATTGACTTGAAATGAGCCATTGTGCCTCCACATAATGGCTCTCTGACCCTAGGAAAAACTCTTGACCTCTCTAAGCCTTTTTCCTCATCTGTAAAATTCGACATCATAATATCATGTAGTCTTCATTTTTGTTTGATGCTTAAGTGAGTTCATACATGTAAAGCCATATTAAAAATTACACATTAATGGTTGACCACGTGCTAATTATTATTGAGCATACGCTCTCCTCTCTCCTCTCTCTTCTCTCTCTCTCTCTCACACACACACACACACACAAACACACATGCGCACACACAGGCACAGGGAGTTACACACACATAGAATGTTCTGATATATCTTCCCAAGATCTGGATCTACATCATTTCCATGTCGTCACTGTTTGCTATATTTATTGATTGGATTGAGTGAATGAAAACTTAACTCAGCTAAATCTGGGGAAATATAATAAAAACCATGTCCAGCTGAGCCTCAGAGAAACATGGCTAAGCGCTTGATATAGAGACATAACACCACAATTTGCTAAGTCAACTAGATTTGAAACCTCAGAGTAATTTGTTTACCACTCTCTCTTCTCTACAACCAATTAATTCCTAAATCCCACGGATTTCCATTCTGTAAACTCTTTCCCATCTGCCCCTGCTCTTTGATTTCCAAGTCTATCGTTCTAGTGCTAATCTGTATTAACTATTTCCCAACCTGGCTTATGGCCTCTGCTTTTGTGTGTTTTTTTTTTTTTTCAACTCATCCTACAGATTATAAAAAATCCCATTGCCTCCTTTTATTTGATATAGATTTTATGTAGTTGGGATAATAAAATTTTTAAACAATTAAGGTCAGTTTGGCTTGCTGAATAATAGTAGTTCTTTTTTTATTGAGGTGTAACTGAGCTACATCACCATATTGGTTCCAGGTGCACAGCACAGTAATTTGATACTTCTGTACATCACAGAATGATCACCATGGCACGTCCAGGTACCATCTGTCACCATGCAAAGATATTACAGTATTACTAACTTCCCCACAGTGTACATTTCATTCCTGTGACTCATTTATTTTGTAACTGGAGCTTTGTATCTCTTAATTTTCCTCGCCTATTTCATTCCTTCCCCAACACACATTCCCTGTGAAACCACCGGACTATTCTCTGTGTCTGAGTGTGTTGTGTTTTATGTGTGCTCATTTGTTTTATTTTTTTATATCCCACATATAAGTGAAATCATACAAGTATTTGTCTTTCTCTGTCTGACTTATTTTCATTAGCATAATACCCTCTAGGTCCACCCATGTTATAAAGACAAGATTTTGTTATTTTTTATGGCTGAGTAGTATTCCATTGCATACACCACAGCAACATTATCCATTCATCTGTTGACAAACATTTATGTTTCTTCCATATCTTGGCCACTGTAAATGCTACAGTGAACATAGAGATGCATAAATCTCTTCAAATTAATGTTTTTGTTTTCTTCAGGAAAATACCCAGAAGTGGAATTGCTGGATTATATGGTATTTCTATTTTTAAAATTTTTCAGGAAACTCCATACTGTTTTTCATGGTGGCTGCACCAATTTATGCTCCACTGGCAGTGTGCTAGGGTTTTCTTTTTTCCATATTCTCATTAACACTTGTTATTTGTTGTCTTTTTGATAATAGCTATTCTGACAGGTGTGAAATGATATATCATTGTGATTGTGATTTGTATTTCTCTGATTATTAGTGATATGGAGCAACTTTTCATGTCTATTGACCATCTGTATGTGTTCATTGGAGAAATGTTTGTGTGCTGCCCATTTTCTCAATTGGTTTGTTTGGGTTTTTTTGTTTTTGTTATTGAATTGTATCAACTGTTTGTATATTCTGGAAATTAAGTCCTTGTCAGTTGTATCATTTGTAAATATTTTCTCCCATTCTGTAGGCTCTCTTTTTGTTTTGTTTTTTTTATAGTTTTCTTTGCTGTGCAGAAGCTTATAAGTTTAACTAGGTTCCATTTGTTTATGTTTGCTTTTATTTCTATTGCCTTGGCAGTCTGCCCTAGGAGAACATTGCTAGGATTTATGTCAGAGAATGTTTTGTCTACGTTTTCTTCTAGTTTCATAGTGCCTTGTCTTATATTTAAGTCTTTAAGCCATTTTGAGTTTATTTTGAGTGTATGTTGTCAGGGAGTATTCTAACTTCATTGATTTACCTGGAGCTGTCCAGCTTTCCCAACACCACTTGCCAAAGAGGCTATCTTTTCTCCATTGAATAATATTGCCACCTTTGTCGAAGATTAATTGACTGTAAGTGTGTGGGTTTATTTCTAGGCTCTCTATTCCATTCCATTGATCCATATGGATAGACAATTTCCCTACAGCTCTTTTCTTTCTGAGCTCTCACCAGGATCAACTTTAAGGTTGATATTTCTGCCAGCAGTTCCTTTGAGGCAACTTAAACTTTTCTGAGCTGTTCAAAACCCTTCTAGCCTCTGTCCATTACCCAGTTCCAAAGCCCTTCCATATTTTTAGATATTTGTTACAGCAGCGCCCTTCTCTCGGTACTAACATCTATATTAGTCTGCTCCTGATATAAAAACAAAATACAGTAGCAGGCTGGGTGACGTATGCAATGGAAATTTATTTCTCATGGTTCTGCAGGCTCGAAATCCAAGGTTAAGGAGGCTTCAGAATTAGTTTCTGGTAAAACGTCTCGCAGTTTGCAGATGGCACTTTCTGGATATGTCCTCACATGGCCTTCTCCATACTCTTCCAGAGAAAAACACAGCTCTGATGCCTCTTCTTCTGATGCAGGTCCCACCTTTATGACCTCATTTAATCTTATTTACCTCCTTAGAAGTTCTTTCTTTAAATATAATCACATTGGGAGTTAGGGCTTCGATATATGAATTTTCAGGGAAATAATTTATTATAAAACAGTTTATAATGACTTCCCTGATTTGAAGATTACAAGCATGTTCATTTATAATTTTACACATTTGTAAATTTGTACTTTTTCACAATTTTCCAAGATTTTAATTATGAATTGCATTTTGTATTCATCAGTTTGGACAAGGTTAAGCTGTGGTTACAATTTTTGAAATGGCAGTACCTTAATAAGTAAAGTACTACTTCTCAGTTTTTGTAAGTTTTTTTTTTGTGTGTTCCAAAGCTTTCCAAAGTCTGTCTCATTTATGTGCAGAAAACCAGAGAGCTGAGAGACTGTTCACTACCACTGAAACGGCTCAGTTGGAAGAGACAGATCATACCGCTTATAAACAGGGTGCTGAGTAGTTAGTGACTTTGCCACGTTTTTTTTTCTGATTATAAAAGAATACTTAAGTCATACTATTTATAAATTACTGAAGGTAAAATGTGAAAATATAAAAACATTTTAATAGCAATAGCTTTCTTTTTTCAGTTAATTATATGTGACGATGTGCAAGCCAGTTGTCCCCAAATGATGTTAATTGTGACTAATAGCAGTAACACTTTACCAGCTTAAACTTTTATAATATGCAAACTTATATTGTATAAATTACATAATAGTACAACTAACATATTATGCTAACTATAAAGCATAGACAGAAATAGAAATTATGAAGAGTTAAGATATAATGGAATAGTTGTTCTAATATGTCTTCTTTCACTCCCATTTAACATGTCCAAGTTTAAGGCAAAAGCACTAAGGGATGTGATCTTTATGAAAATCAAATGTGAGAAGACAAAGTGTTGCTGACAATCCCCTTTCATTTCTGTCCCTCAGTGTTCACAAGGATAGAATTGTTACTGACCAAAGCAAGACAATGACTCTGGGTTCTTTATGTACCAAACAAAGGAAATGCTAGATACCCTTCAGATATTTACAACTCACACCCCAAAGGTGGAAGCAAGCAGTGAGGGTGAGCCAATTGTCATCCTACCTTTTTTTGTCCTTACAATTCTGGCTAGAGAGACCTGTGTATGCTATGTAAACTAAGAGTTTGGTGGTACATCTAAAGGGGTTTTGAGATTCCTGCTCAAGCCATTTTGTTTCTGCAAATGAAAGCATCCATGATGTCTCCACCACCTTTCTCTTCCCTATTCCGGTCAGTGATTGAAAAGAAGCCAGTGGTTCTGAAAAACTCACCCTGAAGCTGTGGTAAGCTGAGCCTTTGCTCACATCTCTGCAGGTGGCTGTCTCCAGAGAAGAGGCAGCTGTCTTTGTTTTCCACCTTCCAATATCTTGAGCACACTCTCATGTCAGAGTCTAACCCAGAACTACATGGCCAAAACAATTCTGGAGAAAGCAGAAGATTGCGTACAGTAGTGAGTGGGGGATGCTCAGTGAGAACACGTGGTCCACCCAGAAGCCCTGTCAGAGACAGTGGGCAAGCTGCCTTGTTCTATAGTTAGTTCACTGATGCTGCTGAGCAGAGAGTTGCTGACTCTTCGTGGGAGGTTGTCTCTGTGCATGGTTGTTGAACAAGCAGAGTGTGTGGGACAACAGAGCCCACCAAGCAATCTGCTCATTTTACAAAGCGTCTCCCCTCCCGTGTGTCTGTGCTCTTGGTTCCTCTTGGCCCAGCTGCATCTCTCTGCTTGGATGTGCTGTGAAGGCAGCAGGCAACATTTGTAAAATGTGATTTGAAAAATATGGGAAATTTTTTTCTTCCAAAATTCTTCCAAAAATGAGTTCTCAAGATAGACATCTTGTTGCTAAATAAGGATACCATAGGTGAATTGTTTACATTACTCTACTATAAAATTTGATAATTCCATTACTCAGAGGAAAGGAAATTTAGTGGGGACTGCATGGTTACATCATGAAATACAAAAAAAATTAACTTTAATACTCCTCTCAATAGGAGGGCTACTAAACGTTCTTAGTCCTAATTCATGGCCACCTATAATTTCAACTTGACTTCGCATTATCAAAAAAATACTGCTGTGAATCCTTATTACCCAAAGCAATTGAACACCACAAAATGGCCAAAATGTAAATAGGCAACATTAAAGAGAGAAAAATAAACCACTCAAAAATACATATACATGCTATAAGAGAAATATTCAAATTAATCTTCTCTCCTGGAGCTTAATAAAATACACTATTTAAAACATAATGTAATTGGGGAAAGAATATACCCCCTCTTTATGGCCAGCATCCTCATTATGCAAAATGTAGACCACCTTCAAGGATATACTAAGGGGAAAGTAAATGCAACACACTGTTTCCAATGTGACGTAATTAATTTGAGCAACAGGTAAGATCTATATAAACTTGATGTTGCTCCTTTTATAAGAACCCATTTGTATGCACTCCTTATTAAGCTTGTCAGAGAAAAAAATCCTGTAGTAAAACATTCTCAAATTATCTATAAATTTATGCAGACATTCTAAAACTTATTGTTTATACACCAGCTTTACAACATAAATAAGTTTGACTGCTTGAATTTGCTGGATTGTTTCCATGCAGACATAACTATACAATTCCAGTGAGATCTTGCTTTGTTCTTATAAAGCATTGAGAATCCACATCAATGACTTAGAACTCAATTCAGACAAGCTTGCTTTCTTAAAATAAACTTACAATACTCTTGAAAACATCTTAAAATTCACTTTACAAAAACTAAATTATGTTTTTGTCTCTTTTGCACTGTGCTAGCTAGGTTGTAATTGCTCATGAAACACTAAGAGAATATATGACCCCATAAATATCATAAACATGTTTTTAAAGGTCACATAAAGTAGTTAAATTAAGTGGTAACCACAAAAGTTAATAGTCCATCATTCTCTAACTCTTCCAGATCATGATTTCAAGCACCATCTTCTCTGTCCCCATAGGCCCAGTATTTCCACTCCAACATTAACTCCAAGCACATTCTTACTACCCCCGGCCCCCTAGGCACTAAAGCAACCAGGAGAGAGCTTCCACAAATTACACTACATTCAACAGCCCCCAGCCTCTCTAATCACAGTGCTGCCCTCTCCCCTATCTCTTTAACTAAATTACACTAAATCTCAGCCTTGTTAACCTTCAAAAAGGCTGTCACTTCAGCAAATTTGCAGTCTCCTGTCTACATCATTAAACTTTCCTTCTCTTCAGACCACTTTTATATACATGCTGTATTCCTCTCATTTTATAGCCTCACTTGGCCCATTTCTCTTTGTCTCATCTTCCAGCAACATTTCTTAGTTAGTTAGGTGGAATATAATTCTGTCTCCTATTACTCAAAGACTTTCTCTCTTACTTGCAGCCCAATTAGGGTTTTGTTTCCACTACCCTGCAGTGGATTCCAGACATACAATCTCCAGAGTCCAATAGTCAAATCTAAAGTGTTTATGTTACTTTATCTTTCTTAACTGATTACTTTACCCAGGAAAAGAATTACTTTACCCAGAAAATACTTTACTCACTTGGGTTCCTGGATACTATATTCTCCTAGTTCTCTTCTTGCTTTACTTTTGACTCTCCAATCAATTAATCACTCTTTTTTAATCAAGTTCTCTTAATGGTGATTTAATTACTTGCATAATAAAACGCTACTGCTGCCTGAATTGCTAACATAGCCATTGACCAATTTGTGACTAACTCATAGTTTGATAACAAGTTTTGTAAAGGGGAAGTTATGACAAAACCCTGCATCAGTTCCTCCATTGCAGCCTAAAATAAAAGTTTTTGATTTCCAGCCATTTAGATGTGGTAAATAAAACAGTACAAATTTCTTCCCATGTTTGAAAATCTCAGGTAGAGATAATCTGCTACATATAAACTAGCTTGCCTCTGCACTCAGTCTAAGTTACAATTTGTAGTGTAAAAAAGTGAGAATCTCTAATTCATACTGTGTAATTTTATCTATTAGTAACCTTCCAAGCTCTGTGAGGTTATTTCTCAGAAATATATGCAGAATATGTATTCCAAACTCTGTTATTAACATCTTGAGCCAGAAATGAACTCGTGTGAGGGAGAAAAATGAGTTAGAATTTCTAGTGCTATGAATTGGCATGCAGGCTCTTATTCATATTCTATTCTTGTACAAGTATCACGGTACAATTAGATGGTTAATGTCATTCTCAAGAGGCAAATGCATTCAGCTTTTACATATAGAAGAGCTTAAAGATATTTTTATTTTAGAAGAAACACACAATCACTGAGTTGGGAAGACAATCAGAGAACACCTAATCACTTCTCAGAATCTGGTTCTCAAATCTAATCTTTCCGCCCCAAGGTCATTGATACTTTACATTTAAAATGATAGTAACCAGAAGATTTGTTATATATTGACAATTTCTTATTTCTTTAAATTTCTTTACGCTATTGATATTTCAACTATCATTGCCCAATCTATTCATCTGTTTTAAGGATTTTTATTCTGCTCATAGAATAGGCCTGGTTCTACGATTTTGCAACTTTCTGAAAGGGTGCTGTTTTTGCATACAGACAATACAATAATAAATCCATAGACTCATTAAGATAATCAAAGAGTTACTAGTGGAATAGATAAAACTATTAATATAGCACCAAAAAAATTCATGAGGACAACAGAAGAGGAAATTTTAGGAACAGGTTTTCTTATGGCTGTTCAATTTCCATACAGCTCAGCATTTGGACTTTTTTCCAGACTTAAATCTGAGTCCTGACACCGGTGTGGGGGTGAGGGCAGCCCAGTGGGAGGTGTGCATCCTCTGGAATCAGGCTGGTGCTCACGCTGGCTCCGCATTAATCAGGGCATGTAAGCCTCCCACATTAGGGACCTCTTTAGTTCTCAAGAACTTTCATTTGAAGTTTGGGCATAATTATATCTGATTGGAGGGGATTCTCTGTGAGGGCTGAATGAAATAACTTATTCTAGGTGTCCAGCAGTACGTGGTACTTGATCAGGTGAACTATTAATATTATTATTGTCTATAAGATCGTATTAAGCAGAAGTTTTAGAGTATTCCAGCAGGTATCACTAATTGTGTCAGTGATTGAAAGCTTCAGTTTTCCTCCTCCTCCTCCAATTTTACATTCTTTTTATTTTAATTGAAATATACTTGACATACTATATTATGTAAGTTGCAGATGTACAACATATTGATTGAACAATTAAATATGTTATAAAATGATCACTGCCACTACGTGTAGCAACCATCTGTCCCATACAAAGTTATTACTGTATTAATGAACATATTCCTCATGCTGTATATTACATCCCCGTGAAGAATTTATTTCATACCTGGAAGTCTGCACCTTTCAATCCCATTTCCCTATTTCACACATACCTTCACCCATCTTTCCCTTTCAATCACCCATATGTTCTCTGTACCTAAAAGTCAGTTTTACTTCTGTTTTGTTGGTTCTTTGTTTTGTTTTTCAGTATCCACTTATAAGTGAGGTAATATGATATTTGTCTTTTTCTCTGTCTTATTTATTTCACTTGGTATGATACACTCAGGATTCATTCACGTTGTCACAAATGGTGAGATTTTATTCTTTTTATGGCTGAGTATTATTCCAATATGTGTGTGTGTGTGTGCGTGTGCGTGTGTGCACGTGTCTACCACATCCATCCAACTATCAGTGAGTACCTAGGATACTTCTGTATCTTGGATATTATAAATAATGCTGTAACGAAGATAAGGATGCCTATATCTTTTCAAATTAATGTTTTTATTTTATTCAGAAAAATACCCAGAAGTGAAATTGCTGGATCATACAGTGGTTCTATTTTTATTTTTTGAGGTAGCGCCATACCATTTTACATACACTGCACCAATTTACAATCCGCAAAACAGTGCACTAGAGTTCCCTTTTCTCCATATCCTCACACTTCTTATTTGTTGTCTTTTTTATGATAGCCTTTCTGACACCTGTTATTTGAGGTGGTATCTCATTGTGGTTTTGATTTGCCTTTTCCTGATGATTAGTGATGTTGCATCTTTCCATGTGTCTATTGGCCATCTGTATATCTCATTTGGAAAGATGTCCATTCAGTTCCTCTGCCGATTTTTAAATTGGACTATTTTTTAATATATTAAGCTGTATGAGCTCTTTATATATCTTGGATACTAACCACTTATCAGATATGTCATTTGCAAATATCTTCTCCCATTGTGTAGGCTGTTTGTTCATTTTGTTGCTCATTTCCTTCACTGTGCAAAGACTTTTAGTTTGATGTAGTCCTATTAATGTACTTTTACTTTTGTTTCCCTTGCCTGAGGCGACAGATACAAGAAAAAAAAATTGCTAAGATGGATGTCAACGAGCATACTGCTTATGTTTTCTTCTAGGAGTTTTAAGGTGCCAGGTCTTACATTAAAAATTTTATCCATTTTGTATTTAGTGTGAAAAAGTTATCCTGTTTCATTCTTTTTCATGTAGTTGTCCAGATTTCCCAACACAATTTACTGAAGAGGCTTTCTTTTCCCCATTGTATATTCTTATCTGCTTTGTTATACATTAATTGACCATATGTTCATACGTTTATTTCTGGGATCTCTATTCAGTTTCATTGATCTATGTCTATTTTTGTGCAAGTACCATACCGCTCTTATTCCTATAGATTTGTAGTATACAGTGTATCATTTTCAATTATTTTCATTAGTTTATTATAGTTTTCAGAGTACAGGTTTTTATCTCGTTGGTTAGAATTATTCTTAGGTATATAATTCTGTTTGATGCAATTGTAAAGGAGATCATTTTGTTAATTTTTCTTTCTATGGTTTGGTATTAGTGTATAGTGTATAGAAATAACAGATTTCTGTATATTAATTTGGTATCCTACAACTCTACTGAGGTAATTTGTTAGTTCTAATAATTTTTTGGTGCCTTCTTTAAGGTTTCTATATATAGTAGTTTGAAATTTTTATATTTATTTTTCTTGTCAGATTGCTGTGGCTAAGAGTTTCAATACTATGTTAAAAGTTGTGAGAATGGGCATCTTTGTCTTGTTCCTGATCTTAGATGAATGTTTTTACCTTTTCACTGTTGTGTATGATGTTAACTGTGAGTTTGTCTCTTTGGCCTTATTATATTGAGGTATGTTCCCTCTATACCTACATTGTTGAAAGTTTTCATCATAAATTAATACTAAATTTTGTTAAAGATTTTTCTACATCTATTGATATGATCACATATGTTATCCTTCATTTTATTAATGTATGTATTACATTGATTTATTTGAAGATATTGACCATCTTTGCATCTGTGGGCGAATTCCACTTTATCCTTGTAATGTATTGTTAAATTCAGTTTGCTAATATTTTGTTGAGCAGTTTTGCCTCTATGTTCATCAGTGATATTTGTCTGTAATTTTGTGTGTATGTGTGTGTTATGTCTTTGCTTAGGAATCAGGGTGATGATGGCCTTGTAGAATGAGTCCACAAGTGTTCCTTCTCCTTCAGTTTCTTGGAGTAGCTTGAGAAGAATAGTTGTTAACTCTTCTTTAAATGTTTGGGAGAATTTACCTGTTTGTTCCTAAACTTTGTTAAACCTTTTTTATAAGCATTCAATTTCATTTCTGATAATTGGTCTGCTACTATTTTCTATTTCTTCTTGATTCAGTTTTGGGAGATTGTTCATTTCTAAGAATTTCTCCAGTTTTTATAGTCCAATTTATGGCATACAGTTGTTCACAGTTATCTCTTATGGTTTTCTGTATTTCTGTGGTGTTAATGTAACTTCTTCTCTTTCATTTGTGATTGTATTTGGGCCCTGTCTCTTTTTCTTACTGAGTTGGGCTTAAGGTTTATCAATCTTATTTGTCTTTTCAAAGAATTAGCTTTTAGTTTAATTGATATTTTCTGTTTTTTTTAATTTTTTTATTTTTTAGTTTCTATTTGTTTTGTTGTCAACTCAGTCTTTATCATTTTTATTCTCCTACTAATTTGGGGTTATTTGTTCTTCTCTTTCTAGTTCCTTTAGGAGTAAGGTTAGATTGTTTATTTCAGATTTCTCTGTTTCCTGATGTAGGCTTGTAAAACTATAACTTATTCCTTAGAATTGATTTGCTGCGTCCCATAGATTTTGGATGGTGTTGTTTCCATTCTCATTTGTCTCCAGGTATTTTTTGCTTACTTCTTTGAGTTCTTTGGTGACTCACTGGTTGCCTAGTAGCATCTTGTTTAGACTCCCTATGTTTGATTTTTCCAATTTTTTTCTCATAGTTAATTTCTAGCCTTATACTGTGTGTTTGGAAAAGATTGATGATTTCAATCTTCTTAAATTTACAGAGACTTGTTTTGTGGCCTAGAATGTGATCTATCCTGGAGACTATTTCATGTTCACTTGGAAAGAAGATATATTCTGCTGGTTTTGAATGGAATGTTCTGTAGATACTTATTAATTCTGTCTGGTTTAATGAGTCATTTAATTCAAGGATTCCCTTATTAATATCCTATCTGGATGATCTCTCCATTAAGTGGGATGTTAAAGTCTCCTACTAACATTATGTGACTGTCAATTTCTCCCTTTCTGTCTGTTAATATTTCCTTTATATGATAGGTGTTCTTCTTTTATGTGTATATATATCTACAAGTGTTATATCTTTTTCTTGAATAAATCTCTTTAATATTATGTAATGTCCTTCTTTGTCCCTTGCTCCACTCTTTGTTTTAAAGGCTACTTTGTCTGGTAAGTATTGCCACCCTAACTTCTTTTCAATTTCTTTTTGCATGGAACGTTTATTACCATCCACTCACTTTCAGTCAGTGCATGTCTTTAGCTCTAAAGTAAATCTCTTTTAGGCAGCATATATGTGGGTCTTATTCTTCTTTTTCATTCAGCCATATATCTTTTGACTAGAGCATTTTGTCATTTACATTTACAGTAATTATTGATTAGTAAGTACTTAATGCCATTTTAAAAGTTTTTTTTTTATTGTTTTTATAGTTCTCTGTTGCTTTCTTTCTCTTGTATTTTTTCTTATGATTTGATGGTCCATCCATGTTGCTGCAAATGGAATTATTTTATTATTTTTTGTGGCTGAGTAGTATTCCATTGTATAAATATACCACAGCTTCTTTATCTAGTCATCTGTCCACAGACATTTAGGTTGTTTCCATATCTTGGCTATTGTAAATAGTGCTGCTATGAACATTGAGGTGCATGTATCTTTTCAAAGTAGAGTTCCCTCAGGATATATGCCCAGGAGTGGGATTGCTGGATCATATGGTAAGTCTACTTTTAGTCTTTTGAGGAATCTCCATACTATTTTCCATAATGGCTGCACCAAACTACATTCCCATCAACAGTACAAGAGGAGTTCCCTTTTATCCACATCCTCTCCAGCATTTATTGTTTGTGAACTTCTAAATTATGGCCATTCTGACTACCTGACTGTAGTGAGGTGATAAATAATTGTAGTTTTAATTTGCATTTCTCTGATAACTAGGTATACTGAGCATTTTTTCATGAGCCTATTGGCAATTTGTATGTCTTCATTGGAGAATTGCTTGTTTAGTCTTCTGCCAATTTTTAGATTGGGTTGTTTGCTTTTTTCTTATTAAGTTGTATAAGCTGTTTATATATTCTGGAAATTAAGCCCTAGTCAGTAACATCTTTTGCAAATATTTTCACCCATTTCATAGGTTGTTTTGTTTTGTTTTGTTTCCTTTACTGTGCAAAAGCTTGTAAGTTTAATTAGGTCCCATTTGTTTATTTTTGCTTTTATTTGTATTGCCTGGGTAGACTGCCCTAGGAGAACACTGCTGAGATTTATATCAGAAAATGTTTTGCCTATGTTTTCTTCTAAGATATTTATAGTGTCTTGTCTTATGTTTAAGTCTTTAAGCCATTTTGAGTTTATTTTTCTGTATGGTGTAAGGGAGTATTCTAACTTCATTGATTTGCATGCAACTGTCCAATTTTCCCAACACCATTTGCTGAAGAGACTGTCTTTACTCCAGTAAGTTCTGGCCTCCTTTATCAAAGATTAATTGACCAAAAGTTTGCGAATTTGTTTCTGGGTTCTCTATTCTGTTCCGTTGATCCATTTATCTGTTTTTGTACCAATACTCTGCTGTTTTGATTACTGTAGCTCTGTTGTACAATAGCTTCATTCTTTTTCTTCAGTAATGCTTTGACAATTCTCAGTCTTTTGTGATTCCGTATAAATGTTAGTTTGCTCTAATTCTGTGGAAAATATCATGGGTAATTTGATAGGGATCTCATTAAATCTGTAGATTGCTTTGGGTAGTATGGCCATTTTAACATTATTAATTCTTTCAATCCAATAACATGGATATCTTTCCATTTTTTTAAGTCATCTTTAATTTTCTTAGTCAGTGTTTTGTAGTTCTTCACATATAAGCCTTTCACTTCCTTGGTCAGATTTATTCCTAAGTATTTATTTTTTTGGATGCAATTTTAAAAGGGATTGCTTATTTTCTTTCCTTTTCCTGGCATTTCATTGTTAGTGTAAAGAAATGCCACTGATTTCTGTATGTTAATCTTGTATTCTACTACCTTGCTGAGTTTTGTTGTTGTTGTTATTAGCTCTAGTAGATGTTTGTGTGGAGCCTTTTGGATTTCCTATGTATAGTATGTCATCTGCATATAATGACAATTTTACCTCTTCTCTTCCAATTTGGATACCTTTTATTTCTTTTTCTTGTCTAATTGCAATGGCTAGTACTTCCAATACTATATTGAATAGAAGTGGTGAGAGTAGGCATCCTGTCTTGTTCTAGATTTTAGTGGAAAGGCTTTCAGCTTTTCACCATTGAGTATTATGCTGGCTGTAGGTTGTCATAAATGCTTTTATTATGTTGAGATATGTTCCCTCTATATCCACTTTGGTAAGAGTTTTTATCATGAATAGATGTTGAATTTTATCAAATACTTTTCCTGCATCTATTGAGATGATCATGTGATTTTTTTTCCTATCTTTTGTTCATGTGGTGTATCATGTTGATTAATTTGTGTATGTTGAACCATACTTGTGTCCCTGGGATGAACCCAATTTGATCATGGTGTATGATCTTTTTTAATGTGTTGTTGGGTTCTGTTTAATATTTCACTGAAGATTTTTGCATCTATGTTCATCAACAATATTACCCTATAGCTTTCATTTTTGGTAGTGTCTTTTTTTGGCTTTGGTGTCAAGGTGATGGTGGCTTCATAGAATGAGTTTGGAATATACCTTCCTCTTCAATCTTTTGGAATAGTTTGGAAAGGATCAGTATGAGTTCTTCTTTGTATATTTGTTAGAATTCCCCAGTGAAGCCATCTGGTTCTGGACTTTTGTTTGCAGGAATGTTTTTTTATTGCTGATTCTATTTCACTTCTAGTGATTTGTCTGTTTAAATGATCTATTTCTTCTTGATTCAGTTTTGGTGGATCATATATTTCTAGAAATTTGTCCATTTCTTCTAAGTTGTCCAATTTTTTGCCATATACTTTTCATAGTATTCTCTTATGATTTTTTTATGTTTCTGTGATGTTGAAATATTTTTTAATTCTTTGTAGAAGTAATCACTGTGTTCATTCACTCTTCTCTTGAGATCAGTGAGAATCTTTATGATCATTACCTTGAACTATTTAAAATAGTAGAGTATCTCTAATTTATGTAATTCTTTTTCTGAGATTTTGTATTATTTTTTTATTTCGAACACATTTTTGTGTCTCCTCATGTTGCTAGTTCTCTGTATTTATACCTATGGTGGTTTGCATAGAAAATGTCCCATGGGGCCCAATCAGCATGATCTCATCTAGCCACTAGCTAAATGTCCCAGAGGTGTTTCCTATGTGGGCTGAATACAGCCTTCTCTTGTGGTGGGGCTGACTTCTGTTGGTATGCCAGTGGGTAGGGCTAACCCTACTCCTGGCTAGCTGCAGGGCTCTGCCTTGTGTGGCTGCTGTGGACCACTGGTGGACACAATCAATTCTTAGCACTGCTGTTGAGGCCAAGTGGCATGTGTCTTATCTGGGTCCATTGGTGGGAGGGGCCAAGCTCTGGTGCTATAAGCCAGAGCAATGTTTTAAAAATGGCACTTGGCAGAACAAGTGTTAGCATGGTAAAACAAGAGCCTAAAAATGGCTACTGCTAGCATCTTTGTCCCCAAGGGGAGTCCCAGCTGCCTCATGCCATTGGTAGGCTCTCCAGCATCAAATAAGTAGGACTGATCCAGGTGCCTTTCAAACTACTGCCTGCTCTGCACTGGGACTCAGAGCATGTAAGAATTTGCATTCAGCCTTCTAGGAATGGAGTCTTTATTTCTTATAGTCCTCTGAATCTCTTGAATGTAAATTCTGCTGGTTTTCAAGATTCAATTTTTTTTGGTCTCATTCCTGGTGCAAAACTTGGCTGGGGAGCCCCATGTGGAATTCAGATCCATCACTCCTCCAGGAGAACTTCTACTGTTGTAATATTCCTCCTGTTGGTTCCAAGTAGGCAAATCTTTTCTTAGACTCTGGATTCATCCAACTTTCATATCTTAGTGTAGCAGTTGCCTTTCAATGTTTTCTGATGAGTCCTCAAAAAGTAATTGATTTTCAGGTAGTTTAGTTTAGTTTAGTTTTGTTTTTTTGTATCATAATAATGAAAGTAATTACAGTCAAACTTTTTCTCCCATTGGATCTGAAACCAGAAGTCACCATAATCCTTTTTAATACCTCCCCTTATATTCTATAAATGACTTATTTCTGGACTGTGTCTACTACTTAGGGAAAATCAACTAAAATATATCCATAAACATATTTTGACATATTTATATCTCTTTTATTGAGATATAAAATCCTTACACCTCTAATTATTGGTAGCTTCCCATGACATTACTGTTACCATTTTTCTGTTTATTTCTCATTTCCTTATGAGGATTATCCTGTATTTATATTTATTCATGCTCTCATGTGTCTTAGCACATTTCTACTTTATCCAAATTACAGGTGACTAAAATAATATATTTCAAGATTGCTCCATTCTGAAAAATCTATGGAGCAATAGATTGGAAACATAAACTAGAGTGAAGAGAATCATGTCATGTTCCACTGGGAGATATATTTTACCCTCCAGCAGCATATTAGAAATGCATGTTTTAGAAAAGGAAGCAAACTCTACTGTACTTTCCTCCCATAAGACACATTTTTCAGCTATGAGCAGAATTTTCTTCTTGGCAGAGATGTTTTTTGCAACTGGAAAGCTCATGAGTTTAATTTATTTAGTATTATTCTTTGTAAAAGAAGAAATTGGCACACAGAATTTTAAGTCACATTGTAAAAATAAGCCATTTGCTTTGCAAAAAGGTTTTATTTGGTCAGGAGAGGACATATTTCTCCATAATATTTGCCAGTATGTTTCATTAGAATTTAGAAATACACTGAAAACTATTTTTTTGGGTAATTTGCAGGACTTATCTAAAAAATATGAAGTGGAAACACCAAGTACAAAGCTCTTTGCCAGTTCAGGTTAAAATTTTCCTTAAAAATCAATACAAAATTATTCTGTCTTGAGCTGTAACAATGAAATACTCAGATTTACTTCTCACTTCTGAAATGTTCAGTGATCTTTCAGTTAACAAAAAAGGGTATAATTTTCTTAATCAGACAAGATAATATATTTCAAGAATTATAGGGAAAAAATTATCATTGATAAAACATTGTGAGACTCTGGACACAAAGGTTTTACTTCTTTTTGCTTCATTTCAGACCCCTGACAAGTTAAAAAATTACATTATAATTATATTTAATGATATAATAAACATACACATTTTGTTAACTTCCTCTATTCCCCAGCTCATTGTTTGTGTACTGAGTCTTCATTAAAGTGCTAAAAAAAAATCTTTTGGGAAATTCCAGTATCTCTACATGAGCTATTCTTGTAGGATTTTTACCATTCATGTAGACAAAAATAGGAAATGAAAAGTGTCCTGGAATAGAGTATTAGGCTTTTCCTTAATATTAGGAAGAAATGTAAATTTATAGAGCTGCCATGACAACACCTTAGCCCTCCAGAGCTCCAGAACAGGCAAGCTGTATATCAAGAAAGAACCATCAGTCACCAAACCCCATGGAAGCCATTACAAAGCTCACACTCACAGTGCACATTTATCACCAAAGAAATCAATTGGAAAATGCACAAGTAACTCAAAGTATTTCAATATACCATCAATTCTGGGACTGAAGTAAAGTATAGATAAAACTTTGAGAAGTTTAAACAATTTAGTGTGGATGTAAGAGTCTCTTGAGGTGAACCATCCCCCAAAATATCAACAGTGCCTTGGCACTCGGGATTTAAAAGAAAATGTCCATATATAATAAAAAAATTATCAGCATTTTGGAAATTTAAATTAGCTTTTAGATATTATTTCAGAAAAAAACATGGGGATATCTTTCCAGTTTAAATTAGTGAAAGTGTAGGAAAATTATTCACTTAAAAGATATTGAAATATTATTTTTCCTTAATTCATTTCAAGTGTCTGAGGTTACCACCATTCATAAGAAACACTGCAAATAAAAATTAGCAGATTTCAGTGAGTTTATGAAGACACTATATCTAAAAGTGAGACTGTTGGTCTTTATCCATTAAAATTGTCAATAATTTGGTGGAGTTAATTCTATCAGAAGATTAAAATAGACTAATCAAAAGAAATGTTTGAATCTGTATTTGGAAAAATTTACTCATGGGAAGCTTTTATTTTTTTTTATTCATTGCAGGGCTTGCTTTTCTTCTATAAAACTAGTGAGTTAGATAGGAAATAAGCCTGAAGCAAATTTTTTGAAATATTTTTGACAAACATTTATTGGTGGTATTATACAACAATTAGAACTATGAGGATCTCTGAAACAGAATAGAAACACCTTGATAAACACAAGAGTATTACCATGAATACTTACATTAAAAATAATTGAGCCTTCAGTCTTGATATTCAGTCTTGAAGGGCATAAATTCATCATCCTCATTCCTAGTTCACTGCCTTTCTCCATCTTAATTGGCTTGCAGGAACATTTCTCCACGTTGGGGATGAATCTCTTTCAGTCCTAATTGACCCCAGAGCCACAGTCTCGGTAATCAACCCCTCTAGTGTAAAACAGCTCTGCCTCAGTGTAATAAAACAGCTCAGATAGTGGGCGCCTCTCAACTTACTCCCTTTTGTTTCAGTCCTCTGAAGGATACACACTATTTTTTCCTTAGTTCCTCTACCTTATCCATCTAGGCCAAGATCTAAAGAAGTATCACACCAGAACTTCTTTCTTCCAAAAGAGGGAAATAATTCTAGAACTTGACAGTAATCATCAAAGTAACCAACCAGGCGAATTAAATGACCTTTTGATAGATTTTATTCCCACTGTCTCTGATGGTACTAGAGTTGATTCAGAAACAATGATCATTTGTTTCTATTTCATCAGCTACCTCCCTCTTATGGGCAAAACCTCCAACTGATACTGGCAAAATTCACAGCACACCTCCCATCAAAGATTCAGATAGGTCCCTCAAAGCCTCTTCCCAGAGGTGATTAATATCCTATAAGTAAAGAAGCCCTTTAAAGCATAAAGTCTACCATAGAAAATTACACTACTCAAAGACTCAGAATCGCTTGTAATATTCCTATTTTGCCAGGGAGAAAACTTAAAGCCTGAGGATGGAGGTGTATCCAGGACTCTAATAGCACCGTTATCCTTCAGCACCTTGTGGTTCCTAACCTCATACATTATGAATATTCATTTCCACCTGAAGAAAATTCTTTACTGTAATTGATTTATACAATGCATCCTTTAGTATTCCAGCTGATGAAGTTAGCCAATACAGTTTTACATTCATCTGGGAGAAATTCACCTGGATAGGAATGCCTCAGGGTTATACTGAGAGTCCTTTTTTATTTCTCCAAATAAGTAAAGGCTGACCCGGGTGATATGAAGTTCCTTAGAGTTTCTATTAGCTTCAGTATGTGGATTATTTGTGTCTTTGCTCTCCACACACAGAAAAGAGACAGCATCCACTTTCTAAACCTTTTAGCCTTAAAGGGATAAAAGATTGTCAAAGAAAAACTGCAGTTTTCTCAAACCCAGGTTTGATATTTAGGGCATCAGATGTCAGAACACTGGCTCCACCTAGATCCAGATAGACTTCATGGTGTCTTGAGTTTGCCAAAACCAAAACTAAGTGCCAACTGTAAAGTTTTTTAGGCTAATTCATTATTTCAAAGTTGGATTACCTACTTCTCTCTTGTGGTCAAACCTCTGTAAATTTTACTAAACAATAACAACCTTGGCCCAGTTTTGGGGGAAGCATCAGATGACGTAGCTTTTAAATCCTTAACGTAGAGTTGCTAACTCCACCTGCCCTTGGGCATCCTAGTATCAGATACCTTTTTCCCTTTTGTATATGAAAAGGGAAGTAATGCTTTCGGGGTACTCAACAAAGTCCTTCACGACTGCTTAACACTGATGGACTAACTCCTGACTCCTCATGATGCGCCACAGGAAGTTTCTCCAGGCAATGCTGACTTATGGTTCACTGATGGGTCTTATTCAAAAGACGACAGTGCAAATATTGTGCTGGGTTTACTATTGCAACTCCTTTTGATGCTGTTGAGGTAACATCTTTACCTATGGCTGTTTTGGCCCAACAGGTTGAATTACATGTTCTTACACAGGTTTATACTTTAGTCAAGGACAAAACTGCCAATGTTTCTACTGATAATAGATATATGTCTTTGGAGTAGTTCATGATTTTGGAATGTTCTGAAGCAATGTAGTTTTTTTTTTTTTTTTAAATTTCCAGTGGAAATAAAATTAAAAATGGTCCCTATGTTCAGAAATTATTGAATGTAAAACTTTTACCTGCCACTTTAGCTATTATTATGATTCTGGGATATTATAAATGTGACTCTCTGTAATCTAAGGATAATCACATTGATGACATAAGGAATGATGCCCTAAAGGGACCAAAAGCACCCAAACCTTAGTCATGGTCCAATGGTCCAATATATTTACTATCTATCTATCTATTTACTTATCTATTTATTTATTTATTCAATGATGAAGGTAATGGTAAGTCATCACATTCAGTTGAATGTATTGCTGATAACATTTGCTAAAGTGTTCGATGAGGAGTTTGGAAAGTGTGGCAACTATAGTGCAGGCAAAGGTGACTTTAAGAAAGTTGGTCACAGCAAATGAATGGTGATGTTTCTTAATGAGTTGGGTGATGCAAGACAAAGATATATTTGGGGAGGAAAAACTCAGAGTAAAATTTTGATCATGATTTTTTGAGTTTTCTTTTAGCTATAGCACCGTTGATATAAATAAGATGTCAGATTATAGAAGTCTGACAGTCAAAATATAGAGTACAGCCGGAAAACACTGACTTATAACATCCCCAACAAAGAGATGTCCAGGAAGAGAAGGTATAGGTGGTGAGGTGGTGGGAGGTTCTTAAGGACAGAAAGAATAGCAATGCTGCATTACAGGGTGAAGGGGATCTATTACAAAGAGAACTAGGAGTTGTCAATGGATATGACTTCAGGTAGGTTTTTGTGACTTTCACGAGGGTGGTTTTCTGGGACTCATTGGGTAAAATTTATTTATGTACATCTTTTACCTCATTAAATGTTAAATTCCTTGATGGCAACATTGGCCTTTTTTATCATGGTGTTATCCAAGGCAAGTTGCATAGTGGTTTCTAAATAAACACTTAATAAATATTTTGGAAAAAAATTATTGAGTGATGTCAAGAAGAAAAAGCAGCTCTCAATTTTTATACTGTTTCATTTACTAAGCTGCCTATTTTAAGTTGGTCTAAACATTTTTGGATAATTAGAGGATGTCAAAATCGTTCACCTTCTATATTTTAACTACTCTCATTAAACGATTTTGCTTTTTAATAAGGACAAACGTGAAAATGCATTTAACACTAATGGACAGAACTGTGCTGACCTTTGGAATTATGTGGAAATGTTTATTTTCTTCTAGGTAAATTCTTTGATTTAGACAAAACCACTTGGTTGACTTGTTTTGGCCAAATAATTTTATTTCTAGGCTGGTATGTGTAATTGACAATTCAAGACCTTTTTCTTTTCCCTCAACAACAGAACTTTGCAGATAGCAGCTGCTCTAGCAACCCAGGTCACAGAGTGATGCCAGCAATGACATAGAAAAGACTCACTAGATGACCTGCAATAAAATGAATAAGAACAACACAAAACAAAAATGGTTATTGTTGGAAGCACAAAATTTAGGGAGTATTTGCTACCTCAGGGTAACCTGACTATTCTGATTAATACCAACGCAAAGCAAGTTTCCTCATGGTGCTTAAATAACTTACAAAAACTTCCTGCCTGGATGATAGTTGGAATTAATAACATACACTGTTTCTCCCAGCATATTTTCCGTACTTGCTTTCATGCAGTAGAAGGTTATATTCTTTTATTGTTTTATGGAAAGTACATGGTAGGAAAGAAATGTGATGGAAGGTCAAGCCATCCTACTTTTTCTATTCTAAATATCTAATCTCTTGAGAGAACATCAAGTTAACAAAAAAGGTACAAGTGAAGGAGGAAATTTAGAATCTGAAATGTACTACCTTGAAGAAACATTTATGTGAGTGTAGCTTTTTCTCTAAGATAAGAAAAATATTTCTCTGGAACACTAGAAAAAAATGTTCACATACATTGGCAGTATTCGAGGAAGGCATCAAAATGGGGGAGGTTGATTGCATGAGTGTCTCTAGATAGATAAGATAAGCAGTTTAAGAAAAGGTATGTTGGGGACTGTGCCAACATGTTAAATGCAAGGGCATCTTCAAGAGAGTGATGAGAGCTAGGTTTGCAGTAACACAGATTGTCAGAGTATTGGCTCCCTTTAATCCTCCAGCCTGCTGTAACAAACAAAACTAAGGAACAATCCCTTCTATATATATAGGGTTGTATGTATGGTGCCAAGTTTATCTACCACTTCAGTGGAAGAGAATACTAACATATGAGCAATGAAAAATAAAGTTTTAGTTCTTGAATTAAATCTGCGTTACTGCAAACCTGAGTACTGTGATTAAGATTCATAATTGGTATATTCATTTGTAAAATAAAAATATAATACATTTGATTCTTCTTTGCATTTGTCCAAATCGAATAGGAAAATTTTATTGCACGGCAAAGGATAATAAAGTCAGTCATGTCAGTTAAAATGTCTATGCCTTTAGAGTTTATAATACCTTTTATAAACATTATCCAATTTTCAGACTATCCTAAGACTGATAACATTACTATGTTCAATTTAATAATTAATAAACTAGAGGTACACCACTTTTCATGCAGAAAAAGAAGATCAGCTAATGAACAATATTTTTTTAAATCAAAATTTTATTTAGTATTACAATAAAACATTTTAAATAGAAAAATATGCTGTTTGAAGAAACAGCTTTATAACAGAGAACTCATGATTAAGAAGAACCTACTAGATGGGATGGATCAATTTAATTCTCATAAAAAAATCTGAATCTGATGGTACTCCTTAATTTATATTTGAAGGCATGTGAATAGAGATTAAAGTAACGTGAAGAAGACAAAGTGGAGAGAGAATTTTCAGTGCTCTTCTCATACATTTTTCTCCACATTCATATATGTTTACTCCACATTCAGCTTCATATTTTAAGAGAATAAAAATGCTATTCCAATTGTTCATCATCTAGGATACCTAGGACCCAGGACACTTTCACTGAAGTCAGGATACATGATTGGACCTCGCTAAGCTCCTCTTCATCCTGGGGCAAAGTCTAGGAAGGCATCTTTCCTCTCTGGTAGACTTATTACCACTCATCCAACCTGAATCTCAAAGGTAAGCAATGTGAGATGGTCTGGGGGACCCACCACCTACACTCAAGTGAGAAAAGGAAACCTCACTTAAGCTTATTTATCTAAGTTTTGTTCTCTAAACATTTAGACTGCTCCGCATTTGAGTAGGCTGTATACATGTTTAACTGTTAAAATTGTACTAGGTTCCTTTGTGTACAGCTAGAAGAGTTGGGAACACAAAGGGAAGCTGGGGTAGTGATAAAATTTGGGCTCTGAACCTCTGCCCTGAACTGTGATTATATTGTTTTTATGTATTTCCATTTATCAGTGAAGATCTCCTAAGTCATATTCCTGGAATGAAGCCGTATATTATATTGGAATTTGGTTGAAAAAGTCAAGTGAACGTAACACAATGAAGAAAAAGAAGTGACAAATTTCTCCCCAAGATTTTACTTTAAGAAAACTAATGCCTTTACTGCTTTTAAGTAATATTTTTTCTAATTCTCTTTTATGGGATTGATCAAATGGATGCTGCTTCAGCAGGTTATAATTCCACTTGAGTTCCTAGTTACCATAGAAACAATGGATTCCCAAAACACTTTTTTAAATGAGATTATACTTAAGGGAAATTGCACTAATTAAGATTTTTTACTTTGGAAACTAGAGACCTTAAAACATTTAGCATCTATGACAAATCCCAGAAAAGAATGCATTTTCAGAATATAGTCACTTAAAAAAGAGCAAAGTACTGGTATCATTTATTTATGTTCAAAGATATATTATTTGTTTTTACGTGGAAACTGCACACTTCTTTATAATAAGAGATTATGCTAAATTTTCATATGAATTAAATATAATCATATGGTATGAATTAGATAAAACACTAAGAATATTGAAGGTAATTTCTTTTATATAGTAAGAAAAAGGATCACAAAGAAACAGGCATTTTCTTTTGGGGGAAAAATATATATATATTAGAAGGCACAGTGATATAATATATCTCTTAGCATCTGTCTCAAAGGTAATCTCACTGACCTGAATACACATATTTCTTCAGATATGAAAGCACCAGTTCTAAGAAATAAGGGCATCAATGAAATCAACTCTAAAGTAAATGCTTCTCTAATAATTATACTGCCAATGAAAGGACCAAGAACTGTTAAGAGGCAAAAAGGGAGTTTATTTGCGGTCTTAGATTTGCACTATGGGGATTTCAGATTTGAGAGAAATTCAGAATAGGATTCCCCTGGAGAAGCAAGACTTGGTGGAGGGATCTCAGTAAGACGGATCAGCCAAGGCAAGGGGATTCCGGCATTTGGTGAAGTATCTGGGGCATTGATGGGATATCCAACAATCTGTTAGATTTCTTCCAGTGGCTAGACTTTGGGAAATGTGAACTAAGGGTGGCTGGTGGCCTCGGTTAGGGAAAGAATCCCAAACTTAATACATTAATTATATGGCAAGAATTGGAACCAGAGGCTTATTCCCAGCAGAGTGCTGGTATATAGAGTTACAACCATTGGAGGATGCTCACTGTATGTAGTGGGGCAAAGAGCATTAATAAAACTGCAACTGTAAAGTGAAATCCCAAATACTCAAGTCTCCAGTTTTCCATAGTCAAAATGAAAGAACCAAAAGGCTGAGATCACTATTTCTAAACTTTCATTCCAGGCAAAAACCCATTTGTGAAAAGTTTCAGTCCTTGAAAATGTGTCTATAAAAAGGAATATAAGAAGGAGAGTGACACATTGATGCATCAACAGTTATGACATAATGACAGTGATACAGCAACTCTGTAATGACAGCAATTAAAACAAGAGTAATGGGAAATTTCATGGATGGGGACTTCGGAGAGTACCAGCCTGGTCCAGAGTCTTAGGAGAGCCATCTACATTAGGTGATGTCTGCTTCACTTCCAGGTGAACATCAGCTTTAGGTTGTCAACTATTTCTGAGGCCCGCTCAGGTGAGGAAGCCTTTTTAAAATAGGAAACATGAATTCTAGAATCAATGCCTTTAAGTTTATTGGCACAAGGGTTGGTTAAAAGTACCTAACAGAGTTCCTGCCACCTGAGCTGTAAAGAGTCCCTTAAAAGATGTCTTTTCCAATAAACATTGTCTCTGGTTGTAAACTGTGGTCTTCTATATGTAGGTCTCCTGGGATCCCACTGTGGAAAGATTTTTCAACCATGTGCTCATATATCTTTAGAGTCTTAATGAGAATTTGATGATAATATAAAAGACCTCCCTTGATGAGAAGGGGCTCATATAGCTCTGAGTCACGAAGCATGTGTCTTCCAGTAATGATTTCAAATGGTGACAGTTTGTTTTTTCCAAAGGGTATAGATCTTAAGTTTAGTAGAACAATGGGTAGAGATGCAAGCCAAGGATGGCCCCAGGCCTCAAAGAGTTTTGTCAATTGAGTTTTGATTATGCCATTGGTTCTTTCCACTAGACCAGAAGACTGAGGGTAACAGGCATGGTGGAAACGTTGCAGCACAGGCCAGATTTCACGAGCAATGTTTAGAACTTGCCCAATGAAATGGGCACTTTTCTCACTATGTAATTCCAAGGGCATTCCCCAAGTAGGAATCAGCTTTTACAACAATATTTTGGCCAATGCAGTTGCTTGTCTATAGAGAAAGTCTTCCACCCAGTGTGAACACATGCAAACCATCACTAGAACATTCTTATACCCTTAAGAGGGAGGCAGGTGAATAAAATCCAGTTGCCAGACAACAAAGGGACCAGGAAGCAAATGAAAGTAGCCTTGGGTACTATGAATAGGTTTTACTGGGTTATACTTAGGACAGATCTGACACCTTTGACATAATTTGGCTGCTACTGTGGGAGAAGGTTGCCAAATTTTTTTTTTTCCCCAGGTTATCATTTTATCAGTTCCCCAATGAGTCATTTCATGTACTGATTTTAACATGATTTCTTCAGGAAGAGCAGGGGGCTGTTTGGCCAATACCAAAACCCAGTGTGCTGATCAAATGTGCATCCTTCAGACACCCACCTCTATTGTTTCTTTACTGTGGCATGCAATTGCCCATCCCTGATGATAGCCTTTAAATTTCAGGTGTCCATCCAACTTGTAGCTAACAGTGGGGATGGCATGGCCAGCAGGAGGAGGCTCCTTTATGGAGCCCAAATCTTGTCATGCTAGCACCTTGGCCACTCTACTAGCCAACTGGTTCCCCCTTCCTTCCTATGTGTTGTCTTTGAAATGCTCTGGGGCCTCTATTATCGCCAACGGTTGTGGCAGCAAGACTGCATCCAGTAAGGCCTTGTGAGGGCAAAATGGAAAAGAGGTCACTTTTCATTTTATTTCCCCTTAATGACAAGAAACCCCTCTGTTCCCAAGCCTTCCAAAATAACCAGCCACTCCAAAAGCATACCTGTTATCACTTTAAATGTCAGTGTGTTTCCCAGAGGCCAAGGTACGAGCACACGTGAGCATGTATAGCTCAGGCTGAAACAAATAAAAGGCAGAGCATCGGAGTCTGTTACAATGAAGGGAGTAGTGACAGCAGATCTAGCTTTCAGATGCCCATCCTCATTTCGTAGGTAAAAGCCATCAATAAACCAAGAAACGTTTAAAACCAAGACTCTTGTCCTTCAGAATGGAATAAAGTTGTGCGTACAAGGAGAAATTGGAACCCCACCTTCTGCAGTCACCTGCTAGCCCAAGAAGGCCTCTGAACTGGCACTTAGTGGGAAGAAGGGGAAATTGAGACGTACCCTGGATGCATGCAGGATCCAGCTTTAACCTTTGGGGAGTAAAAAAAGATGACCCACTTATCCTACCTGGGTTTGAACAAATTGATGCTTATCTCTTGAGACCTAATGCCCTTTGTGTTCTAGCCGAGTGAGGAGGTGTACTGTACCCTAAAGGTTTGCTCCTTCAGAGGAGGGGCACACCAGAAGGCTGTCAACATATTGGAGTAAAGCAGAGCCATGATCAACATTTACACCTGCCAAGACTTACAAATCACGTACAGTTTCATCGGGTCTTCGTGTGGCAGACTGAATTTTTCCACAGTCACTGGGGCAGAGAACATCCCAAGGAATTGCTTCACGAAGGGTTGTTTCTGTTTGAGAAGTGGGTGTTCAATGCACGAGTGTTCTTTCTTTGAGTGTTGTCTAAAGGGAGAAGCCAGCCAGCAATGGTTTGCAGGTGTCTGGCTTGGCTTTCTTTGACTAAAATGTGGGTTAGTTGATAACAAGCCAGAGAAACCTAGATCATAAGTTTGTATCACAAGGTTAAATTCTTTAACAAAGCAGGGAGGGTCCTCAGTGACCCTGGTAAAGTCCTTAGCTATGTGCCATAATTCTGCAGGGAACCATGACCTATAATCTACTCGGTAGTGGGTGCCAGCAGGATTCATAGTGACAAAGGGAAATACTTTCATGAGAAAGCTAGCAGATGGGGGTGAGAGTGTTGGAGGAGGAATGGAAGAACCAGAAGGAAAGAACAGCAGCTCAACAAGTTCTGGGTAAGTAGGATCTGAAGGAGGAGGGTTGGGGAAAGAACTCTTGAGCCTTTGGTGGGGTTCTTTAAAGGAGAGCGTAGATCCTTATTTGCAGTACTGCCCTTGGGAAGAGTATTCTGAAGTGAAGTAATTTTAGATTTGCAAAACCTTGGGGTTCCTTAAGCATACGAGGGAGCTTCAGCATGCCAGCTGAGGTAGACTTTCCACCCTATTTGCTTAGATTTAGACCCTTTAGCTTCTAATTGTGTGTACACAAAGGGAAATTTTGGAATTTCAAAAGTGCCTCGTTGCAGCCAGGTCAGTTTTATGTCATCTCCGGTATACCATTGTCATTTACATGAGTAGGCACGACAGGTAAGCACATACATTTTGTACATATACCCAGCAGGAGTCCCAGACAGGGGGGACATCCTCCCCTGTAACCGTATTAGACTGTGAATGTCCCGTCACGGTACACTCACCAAAAGGGAGTAAGCCCTTAAGTGATCAACTGAACAAAAGCCAGCCAGAATAAAGTCCTGAACGTCAGCAAAACAGGGAGGTTCAGGATCAAGAAGACTTACACCCAGACCTGGGACCACCAGAGAGATGACAAGAGGCTGATGCAGGTGCACTGCTTGAGTCCATGGTGGCTTCAGAGATGGGTAAAAGATTGCTTTATATCCCACGTCTGACACAAAAAGTGTCAACTAAAAGGAGTGCTAACTATAAAGAGGCAAGAAGGCAGTTTATTTGCGGTCTTAAAATTGAATATGAGGTTCATAGATTTTGGAGGAACCCAGAATAGTACTCCCCTCAAGGAAAATTGGCGGGGGTTTTTATATTAAAAAGGAGGAAGTTAACATAGGCTTACAAAGATGCTTACCAAGAATTTGGATTGGAGGGTAAATCTGTGCTATTCATACAATCAGGTTACGGAAAACATCTCAGCCGTTACTCGGGATAGGAACATTTAATTTCATTCAAAGGCAGTTCAGTTCTTAGCATTATTCTTTCCTTTTAGCAACTCAACAACTATTCAGAAGTTTTAATTTAGAGTGTTCAGCCTAAGTCCACCATGGGCAGCAAACGTGAAGTCCTCAGGTCACATCTCAGCCATTCCCGATGGAGTTCTTTTTACAGCATCCCTGTATTATACTCTGGAAAGAGACAACATGTAATTTAGTCAAATTTGTTTTTTAAACCATGATATAAAGAAACCTGAAAAATACCTTACATTTTGAAAATTATGGCAACTTTCAAATAAATTAAGGTACAACCCCCTTGTGGGATAGCATACATCCACTGAAGATTCTTTCAGTGTCTATAATAACATGTAAAATGGGTAATAGTTAAAAAATCAATGTGTATTTTTTACTGCCTTTTTGAATACCTTTTTACCCTGGTTCAATCAATTCATCTTCCCACCTTGTGGAAGATTAGGACTGGACATCAAAAATGTAAAGCTGTAGAAAAATATTTAGCTGATGATATTCAAAATTTTGATGCAAAAATGATAATGATATTTTCTTGAGATACACTGTTTAAACTATGCTGTCTTCCTATTTGATCTTAGTGGACTAAGCTATGGAGTTACATGCCATGAAAATATTCAGACTGGATGAAGGAGAGGGAAATTCCCCTTCCCCCAAGAAACGTTTAGTAGAGGGAGGGAAAGAGATGCAGGTGAATCAAATGTTTAGATGTTTTCTCATTTCTCCTCTCTGAAGCTCAGATTGGATGCAGGTGTTAGCTAGGATGAAGACAGCACAGACAGCCACATTCCTCTGGTTAGGAATCCTATACACAGACTGCTCTGTATCAAAGTGAGAACGTCAACGCCTAATCAAAGGGACGGCGGTGCTTGGATTGAGAGACACAGAGAGAGAGAGCATGTTTTCCAAAGCCTTTCACTCTTTCAGGGTTGGGTGGCCACACTGAGCCAGGAGCCAGCCAGTTTGCCACAGGCTCAGCCATAGTGGAACCCATTAACCACAGAACCAAGGTCAGTGGTTGGCCACTGGGCTAGAGAGCTGAATGAAAGATGTGGCAGGCCCAAGGCCTATAGTCCAGAATGTCTGAGCAGAACCAAAATCTGAAAGTTAACCATCGCATTCTAGGATTTTGCCTGAGCTAAATAATGAAGAGTGAGCATCAGAGGCCAGCAAAGACAGTCAGTGACTAGACTGTGCTTTCAATGCTCCAAAATACTTAGAGTTGGATTTTTATTTAATCATCTCCTCTCCTGATTATTTAATCATACTATTTGATGTCTCCTTTTTGTTACTAAATCCCACCTTTTTAAAAATCAAAAATTAAAACTAATGTAATTGGTCCTTTTATGTTTTCCTGCTAGTGGACGCAAGGGCTCTAAACTGAAAGCAATGGAATTGGGGAGAAAAAACATATGAGACCTCAATCAACCTTTAAGAGATGCTTGCAACCTTCAATATGTTGGATTTTCTTTCAGCTATTTTCTAACCCTATCTTTGGAAAAGTAAAAGTATAAGCAAAAAACCAAGAGTATTAGCTTCATTTAGTGTAGGCTTAGTATTGAGTTATCTGAAGTGTCACTATTTATTTTTCCTGTTAATTCCTCTTTCCAAACAAGTTTAATCCTTCAAAAATTATTTTTAGAAATAACCTTTTTCTGTAATTATATGTGTCTTTTTCTCTTTATATTATATATTTTTTTGATTATGCTGCTTTTTTGATTTTAAGATCATGTTTGTAATTTAGACAGTACCAACACATTATACATATCAAGGGGAGAAATCAAATTACTAGATACAAGTAATATTTTAATGCGTCTCCTTTTAAAAAAATTGATGTATTGTCAGTTACAATGTGTCAGTTTCCAGTGTATAGCATAATGTTCCAGTCATGCATATATATACAAATATTCATTTTCATACTCTTTTTTATTAAAGGTTATTACAAGATATTGAATATAGTTCCCTGTTCTATACAGAAGAAATTGGTTTTTTATCTATTTTTTATATATAGGTTAACCTTTGCAAGTCTCAAACTTCCAAATTTGTCCCTTTCCTCCAGTAACCATAAAATTGTTTACTGTGTTTGTGACTCTGTTTCTCTTTTGTAGATGAATCCATTAGTGTCCTTTTCTCTTTGCTTTCTTTCTCTTTCTTTCTTTCTTTCTTTCTTTCTTTCTTTCTTTCTTTCTTTCTTTCTTTCTTTCTGAGTCCACATATGAGTGAGATCATATGGTATTTTTATTTCTCTTTCTGGCTCACATCACTTAGAATGACAATCTCTAGGTCCATCCATGTTGCTGCAAGTGGCATTATTTTATTCTTTTACAGGGCTGAATAGTATTCCATTGTCTAAATATACCACAACTTCTTTATCTAGCCATCTGCTGATGGACATTTAGGTTGATTCCATGTCTTGGCTATTGTATACGGTGCTGCTATGAACATTGGGGTGCAGGTGCCATCCTGAAGTAGGGTTCCTTCAGGATATATGCCCAGGAGTGGGATTCCTGGGTCATATGGTAAGTCTATTCCTAGTCTTTTGAGGAACCTCCATACCGTTTTCCATAATGGCTTCACCAAATGATAACCCCACCAGCAGTTTAGGAGGGTTCCCTGTTCTCCACAGCCTCTCCAGCATTTACCGTTGTGGACTTTTGAATGATGGCCATTCTGACTGGTGTGAGGTGATACCTCATTGTAGTTTGGATTTTCATTTCTCTCTGATAATTAGCAATATTAAGCATTTTTCATATGCCTATTGGCCATTTGTATGTCTTCACTGGAGAATTGCTTGTTTAGGTCTTCTGTCTATTTTTAGTTAGTTTGTTGTTGTTGTTGTTGTTGTTGTATTAAGTTATATGAGCTGTTTATACATTCTGGAAATTAAACCTTTGTCGGTTGCATCATTTGCAAATATGTTCTCCCATTCCATGATTTGTTGTTTTGTTTTACTTATGGTTTCCTTTGTTGTGCAAAAGCTTATGAGTTTAATTTGTTCATTTTTCTTTTTATTTCTATTGCCTGGGTAGAATTTCCTAGGAGAACATTGCTAAGGGTTATGTCAGAGAATGTTTTGCCTGTGTTCTTCTAGGAGGCTTATTGTGGCTTAACTTATATTTAAGTGTCTTTAAGCCATTTTGAGTTTATTTTTGTGTGTGGTGTGAGGGAGTGTTCTAACTTCATTGATTTACATGCTGCTGTCTAGTTTTCTTAATACCACTTGCTGAAGAGACTATCTTTTCTGCTTTGTATATTCTTGCTTCCTTTGTTGAAGATTAATTGACTGTCGTTCTCTAGGTTTATTTCTGGGCTCTATTCTATTCCATTGATCCATATATCTGTTTTTGTGCCAGTACCACAGTGTTTTGATTACTGTAGCTCCATAGTGTTGTCTGAAGTCTGAGAGGGTTATTCCTCCAGCTTCCTTGTTTTTCTTCAGTATTTCTTTGGCAAATCTGGGTCTTTTGTGATTCATATAAATTTTAGGTTTATTTGTTTAAGTTCCTCAAAAAATGTCATGAGTTATTTGATAGAGATTGCATTAAATCTGTAGATTTCCTTGGGCAGTATGGCCATTTTAACAATATTGATTCTTCAAATCCAAGAGCATGGGTATCTTTCTATTTGTTTAAGTCATCTTTAATTTCCTTAATCAATGTTTTGTAGTTCTCCATGTGTAAGTCTTTCACCTCCTTGGTCAGATTTGTTCCTAATGTGCGTCCTTTTGGTTCTTATATGTGTACAGTTCTATAAGCATAAGCATACATGTTTTGTATTTATGTCTAATATCACATAATATCCTAGAATAACTTTTAGGTAAATACTGAAGATGTAATTTATTGAGACATATTGGATGAGTTAAAGTTTTGAAAAACATTAGAAGTGATAACAACTCAGTTGAATTCCTATTATATGACTTTTTGAGGAAAAATAGATCTCAGCATAGTATTGATTTTCTTGACTCAGTATAAAGACCATTTCTTATTAGTTTAAAACCTGATTTAAAAAAATTCTAGCTAATGGCACATTGTGTGTCAATCAATCCAGGCAGTTTCTTGTGTGCAAGAGAAATTTAGCAAGTGCCTCCCTCTTCCCCTTCCTCCTCTAAAGGGATACACACTGAGAATTCTATTTTTCAGTTTAGGAAAATATAATCACACGTGGTTTTTCACATTTGTCAAACACATGCTTTATAATTGATCATTCTGTATTCCCGCTTCGGCAATGTGACAAAGAAAAACGAGTGTTGGATTAAAGAAATTCCCTGGTATTAGAACTGTCTATTTGTTTAACTGATTAGAAGCATGAAAAAGAGACAAACTAAGAATGTATAAATGTAAAAAGAGCCTCTTAGAACTGAGATGGAGATAAACAATGAGGAAAGCTACCCAGAGACAATTTCCACTGAGTATGAACAAAAGAAATTGCTGGTGACAAGTGAGATAAAAAGTGACTTGGAAGAAGCTGGCCCATGATAGGTTAAATAAATAATTATAATTACCACCAGTTACTGAGTCACTACTGTGAGCCAGGTACTAAGTGTAGTTCATATATTATCTAATTTAGTCTTTATAACAGCCCCATGATACAGACACTGTTAATCCAAATTTATATGAGAAATGAAGGCTGACGGTAATTTGCCCAAGATCACTATGAGCATTTAGCAGACTAGGGTGGAAATGTAGGTCTAATTGTGTTAGCAGGCAAGTCTCTTAAACACAGTATTCTACGTCTCTTCAAAGGAGCAATGAGAGTCAGTATCCCAGGAACAGATAAGGAGTATTAATGGTAAAAATTTTTACCTGAAACGTTAATTGTCATTCAGAAACATGTTTAAACGTAGTTGTGTTCAATATACATTTTAGCTCTTTTCCTAAGTTAAAAAAATAAAAAAACAACTGTTTTAAAGAAATAAAACAAATATTTTCCTCTTCTGAAAAACAGGAGAGTTTTACTTATCTCATAGCATTACAGTAAAAATAAAACATGGAAATGGAGGTAAAATGCTAAGTACAATTTCTAATCCACACTAAGCAATTACAAGTAATTAATGTAATGATGTCATTTATAATTACACTGGCTTTGATACATCAATGACTTTTTGATGAAACTGTATACAAGTTTGCCTTGAATGTTTAAGATCTTGAAAACTGCATTGCTCATGAACAAATATGCCTATGTTTCTGCAAATGTTTCACAATAATAGATTTTTATTAAGTTTCACTTTTTAGGCATTTGTTCATTTCATTACATATTTTCCCACATGATAAGTTATATATACAGTCAATTTCTTAAGCTATTTTCTCCCTTTTGAAAACAATATACATAGCTATGTTATTTATATTAATAATTTAACTTATGAAACTAAATGACTTCCATGTATCTATAAATATGTGTATATTTACATTGAAATTTTTGCTGTCCAATGCAGTTGGTGATTCAAGTTCATACATTATGGATATATATATCATTAAAAAATTACTTATGGTCATCAATAAAACATTAATCTAACTCAGGTATAGAGTTGATTTATGGGGTCTCTGCAGGAAGAATAGATAATGAGAAGCAAGCAACTGAAAAATCAAAATGAATTTTTTAAAAAAATCCATTAAAATAAAGTTAATTAAGAAACAGAAAACACCTGTGACAAAAAGTGGCTAAAATGGTAGAGGTAATAATGGCAGGCAAGAAAAAAAGTTGTGATAGTAAAAATCAGCCAAAAAAAGAAATTATGTAATTACTTCAAGAGCTCATTTAGAGACAAAGGTTCAGATAAGTTAGAGCCGAAAACAACTGTAATTTTGAAATTAATTCTGTAAAATAAGTTCTTCACTAGAAATAACATTCAGTAGTTAACAAAGGTGCTAAACGAGACTTCCTTCTAGGAACCTATTTCCAAGGATGCTGATTCTTGTGAATTTTGGTTTAACTATTTATAAAAATAAATTTATCATTGGAGAATGTGTAGCAGTAGAGCTGTCACATGAAATGCAGGATTTCCAATTAAATATGAATTTCAGATAAACAAAGGATACTATTTTAGTAATTTTAGTATAAGTAAATACATGAATACATTATTTGGGACAATTTAACTGAGTGTACTTTAATTTTATTTGCTACATCCAGCAATTCCATATAGGAGTCAGGCTTCACATAAGTGAGATATATTTGATAATATTCAATGTTTCACTAATGGTCAAGAACCACATTGCATTATTTCTTGTTCATTGTTCACAATCGCCATCTGAAAATTAAATGAGGCACCATATCCTAAAAGCAACATATTTAAGAGTATTAGAAACTCCTCTTTATCAGAAAAGCTGATCTATATTATTAGGAACCAGATTCATAATATAATGTAGAGAAGCCCAAAATACCAGCGATTGAGGCAAAATTAAATAACAAAGTCAACATTGCTATGAAGACTAGAACTCAAGTCAGACAGGAGGTTAGTCAGGAGGTTAACTATCAGAGCAGACAGTGAAGCACTAAACACACACAGGTTCCCAAGGGCCTAATGAGAAAACTGATTTACTCTCCTGGACTGAAACTCCAGAGCCGGGGCAGGCAAAGTCGTCAGAGCCAAAGGTAGTATCATGAGCAACAGGAGTCAACCTTGACCAATCTTGACAATTCCAGCCCCAAACCAGCCTCAGGATAATTGCCAGCTCTGCTCCCAAGTGAAAGCACACAGGTACAATAACTGGAGTTAATGGCAAGAGCCTGAGTAGTAAAAAAAATAAAGGTATAGAATTATAAAGGGAAGAATCTATCTTGACAGCACCTGGGTTAAACTGAATTATTTAAATATATGCACAGAATGGTTTATATCTAAGTATCAGGACATAATCCAGACTGGGAGTATCAAAGGGTTAAAAATAAAAGTATGAAAACATATTATCTCATTCTGAAAGAAAAAATAAATACTAAACTAGTCACTAATTTAAAAATCCTTATTTTTAGTCCCGGCTATATTCTGCTAAGGGCTAGAAATATATTGGTGAGCAAAGCAAATGTGGTCCCAGATTCCACAGAACTTATAGCTTAGCATTTACGAAAAACAGCCAGTGTCAGAAAGGAAAATTACAGTGGTACCTCAGTGCTCGACTTGGAAGGCTACTCCGAGTTGGAGAAGATCGCACTGAGAAATTGGGTCAGAGGTCAACCAAGTTTATCCTAAAAACAACGAAAGGCCTTTGGAGAATGATGAGCAAAGTTTACCTGGTCATGCAGACGCGAGGATCAGAACTGAGGGGCATGAGTCTGAACAGATATGCAGTTCTAGGTGACCCACCATACCCATAGAAGTAATAAAAAAAAGATTTCATACTGGGCTTAAATATGTTCATGTCTAAAATTATTCTGAAGCCATTTCTCCTGTTCAACTACTTTTATTGAGGAAGAATGAAGGAAAGCACTCTTAATGATCTCTGGGAAGAGGAGGGCAGCTATCCAAACAGCAATATTAGAAGTCGTGTGTTATATTGCTTTTGTCCGTGTGTGCTTAGAACGCAGCTCACGGTATTAGAATAAAAGTCATGGAAAGAAAATCTTAAGGGAAAAACTGTAGCACTTCAGAAGCAGTATGGTTCTGTTAGGGAGTCAGATAAGCGGGGGCACTGGGCAGATAAGGTGGAGGAGAGGGAGAATGGTCTGGAAGATGGCAATGTGCCCGCCTCCAGCGTAAGGGGCTTTACTTCCTCTAAATGAGCGTCAGCAAGAAACTGGTTAGAACCCGACAGCCGCAACTGTGCGGTAGTGACAAGGACCTAACTGGACGCGACCCAGTGCTCATTACGATATAATTAGCATTGCGATTTAGGCCCCCACCGTGAGTGTTTCTGTGCCCATATTGGGTAAGGACATGCGCAGAAGAGGATGATCATGACTAAGCACCCCAGGGACAAGAGCAGTCAATCAGTTAAGGGATCATCTTTAAGCGAGGGTATAAGAGAAAGGAGAGACAGAAACCGCCGCTTTTTCCTCCCTTGGGTCAGCCTACCTCCTGTTCTTAGGGGTGTACTTTCCCTTTGCTAAATAAAACACTTAAAATCTTTCACTACACAACGCTTTGTCTCCTGTTTGAATTCTTCTGTTGGATATGACAAGAACGGGTCTTTTCCCTTCCCCTTTTGGGGTAACAGTTCTTTCATGTTGTAAGAGTATTCTGAACACATTTCCTATGCAGAGAAGAACTACAAATATTAGGGTTTCTTTTATATTCAAATGGAGACTTCTTTTCTAAAGGGATAGTCACAGACAACTGGTTACAAATAAAAGACTGCATTAGGTGAATCACTGTGATGTACCCTGGAAATTAACACAAAATTATAAATCGACAGTACTTCAATTTAAAAAAAAAAGTCTCAAAGAAAACAAGACTGCATTAAGAAAGGAAGAGAGGGACGGAAGGAGGGAGGCAGGAGGGGTAAATAGTGAGACATTTAAAAAGTATTTGGATCAACTGTTGATTGTTTAAAAATACCTTCTGCTAATCTAAGTTCTGTGGTTTGTTTCTCACTGCACTTGGCTAACTCTTAGGTCTGAGGTTACTGAATATTTTAAATTGCAATCACCTAACTCTTGAAGACCTATCTTGTCTTTGAAAACATGAGACTTCTGTGGGAAATGATGTTTCTGATAGCTGAGGAGGGTGACAACTGAGAAGAAATACTTTAATGTCAGAATGGCCTCTGGATAGTTCTGCATCTAAATCAAATGAATTACATCCTAGGCTGGATTTTTATGTTAATAAGTTTGTATGGCATGCCACCGTACAAAAAGCTAGAAGAGTAAATCTAGTAAAATAGATACAAGGTCAGTTAAATGAATGACTCTCTTCTCCAAAATGCCATCATGTAGAAGCAAACATCAAATAAACTCGAGTCACCCAAGACGATTTTGTCCGTTAGATGAAAAGAACAAGATTAAATAGCAAATGAGAGTCAGTTGTTTCTGTGGGAAGTTTCCCCCCATATATAACGTCCTCATGCCTCTCTGCACGTCCCAGGAGTTTTGTAGAAGTCTTTCAGTGCTGACGGCTTAGTAGGTTACCTCCTCTCCTGCCAGGTGCTTTTACATGGTTAGCAGTTATAAACTGTTGCTTTGGTTCTCCCCTAATTTACACCTCTGCGATAGAGTGCATATTTTGAGACACAGAGTTTCATACAAATGTGTTCCAATTTTATTTTTCAAGACAATCCTCCCACCCCATTGTTTCTGTATCCCTCATTTTAAGATACACATTTTAACAGGTATGTCAAATAGAAAAAAATTAAAAGACAAAATTATGCAGACAATTTGGGAGTAAAAATAATATTTATTTAAAAAATATACCATGGGCTGCTAAATATCATATTCGACTACTTAAGCCTCTCTCATCCTAGGATAAGTAGTTCAATTCTACTTTCACATTGCCTATAGAGTTATAACCTAAGAATCTATGGCAAAATGTGATTGTGTGCCTAATTTCTAGAAACTGATTTTAAGGTTTATGAATTTCATAGTGAAATTCTTGAACTTTTACCTTCATTAGACTCTGTATTAGTCCTACTCAGAGATGTTTTTGCTTTCAAGTAATTTTAAACCCTAAGAACTTAAGCAGTAAAACAGTAAATAAATCTCACGTCTGGCCAATATTACATCTCCCTCAGTAGTACAGAGGAGTACTGAAAGGGAAGGGTGGAAATATCCTTTAAGGAAATATTTTTTAAATCATAGAGAGTGAATAGAGGTGTCCTATCTCCCTGAATGAACACAGCTCAATGTTAAGGCTTCATTAATCTATTTACATTTTATCATACACCAGGTAAATGAACATCTTTAACACAGCGAAATAGTTTTTATGATTCCAATTTGTCTTAAGAACACCCGCCTTCTAGAGACAAGTTTACTCATATTTTCTAGCTAGGAGTCAAATAATTTTGAAACTCTCAGTTCTTTTTGTAACCTGGTAGATAAGCGATCTTTTTATGAATAATACTATAGGTGGTTAATGTATATGTTAATGTCTAAGCATAAACAAAGGCCTAACTGAATACTTAAACTACAAATTCTATATAAGTTTATTTAAAAAAATAAATTGACTGTAAAATACCAAATTCTGTAAATTCTACCTTACTGTCAATATTAGGTTATATTCAAATAGAAGTCAATTTTACAATAAGCCATTGTAATCATGTTTGTTAAATATTGGGCCCTTTTTTTTTTTTCAAATTTTCTTTGTGTCTTTAAGTTCTGATAGAAAATGTTCAATGTAAAGAAAAAAAAGTAGGGTTTAGCACAAAAACAAGGTCATGCTATCTCATTATTTTCTAATTTGCTTTTTGAAAATATTAATATTTCAGTTGCACTATGCATAGCAAAAGCATTAGGTGTCGGGTCTTAGAGAAAGACACATGTATTCTGGGTATAACTTATACTTGAGCCCAGTGTCCTATGTACTAAATTTAAAAAAATTGTCTTAGATGCATGAATGTATGTTTTCTTACTTGAAACTAACCAGAGTCCTACTTTAAAATAAAAAAAAAATCAAAGATTATGCTCTAGTTTATCACTTCTTTTTGTCCTTGAAAACCAGAACATTTTAATATAACGTATAATTTCACAGTTTTAAGTGCACTAAATTCCTTCAAATTTGAAGACTAATCAGTATTTTAATATCCAGAAACATTTATTCCCACATCATATTATTGTTTCCAAATACTTTAAATAGCAATTGAATAATTACAGTGCAGCCTTTTTTCTGCCCATTTAAATGTTTTAGAGTGGTATTTCATGAACAAAATCATTTTCAGACATTCAGCTTAACACCATGAGATTTTGTTTTCAAATTAGAAGTATTTTAAAAGAATATGAATAAGCTGGTGTTACCAATTGGAGTGAAGACCCAGATTAATGGGGGAGAAAGACATTGAGGATGAAAGAAGAGAGTGCATGTAAAGGGACAGCTAGAAAAAGAGAAGGGTGACAGAGATCAGTCAGTGGTTATGGATTTCTCTGTGTGTCTGTGTATATAGTCATCTTGCCCAATTTGCCATCAAATTTCTGAATATTTATAGGATACACATACACACCACATTCTGTCAAGAAAATAGAGACTTGCAGTTGTGTTAGTCAGGAGTTATAAGTAGAAGGAGAAGTAATAGGAGAGATACATAGAGATAAACACATAGATACATAGAGAGCAAGCAACAGCATGATCAATACACAGAGATCCCTAGACTTACAGATATGTGTGATGAGGGCTGGGTTTATGGGCATAGAGAGGGTGAGAAGTCCCACCCTCTGTTAGCTGGAAGCCCAGGAAATCCAGTGGAATATCTCAGTCCAAATCCAAAGGATGGAGAAACAGAAGAGGAAATGATCTAAGTCACAGTCCAAGCCTAAAGGTCCAAGATTGAGGGCCCGATGATGTAAGTACCCATCAGAGTCTGAAGGCCTGAGAACCAGATGCATCAATGTCTGATGGCAGGGGAAGATGGATGTCTCAGATCCAAGAGAGAGCACATTCACCCTCCTTCTCCCTTTTTGTTCTATTCAGAGCTTCAACAGATTGGATGATGCCCCCTTATCTGGGGCCATCTCTACATAGTCTGTTGACTCAAGTACTAATCTTTTCTGAGAACACCATCACAGACCTGACATACACCAAATTAATTTTTTCCCCTATCTGCACATCTGTTAGCCTGGTCAAGTTGATACATAAAATTAACGAACACAGCAGTGATCCAAGTTTGTATGGTGTGATGTTATACATAACTTGTATAATCTTTCCAGATTTTTCAATACAATTCTTCTGAAGATATAAAACCAAATTCTAAACATAGCTTCTTGAGGAAACACAACTAATGGAACTACTAATAGATTTGGAATGAAATATAAAAGTATGTCCTATAAATATATTGCCCACTGCCCAGAAAAGTCCAACACTTGAGAAGCAGCAAGGAAGAGGTTTTAGCCTACTGCAGGTACTATGATAAAGAAAAGCACGAACAACTGTAAAAACAGGCAGTTATCTGCAGGTCCCCCTCCCACCCCTAACTCTAGTTCTAAAGCCATTCAGAAGGCGTCGGAGCTCAGCTCAGGACAAAGAGAGGGGTGAAGACATGTGTATTATATCCTGGAATGTGCAAGCCACTTTGGGACACTGTTGCAAATGATGTCAGTGACAAAAGGAACCTGCCAAAAAGCACACCCAAGAGTGTAAGAAGACTTTTGAATTCATGATAGCAAGATACAGAAAAGAATAAGAGTTTATCTCAGTTGCTCTAGTATAATTAAATAATTGAGTTATTCATTTATGCTAGAAGGGAAAAAGGAAAAGCAGAGTTCCAATATATTACAGAAAATGCAACTAGATGAACAGTCCTCATACACTATATATTGGCTAAATACTCTGCACTGATAATTTTGCAGATGATAAGAGATCAAGTATTCTACACAGAAAACCTGTGTGTACAAAGGGATGAAACCAGACTGTGCCCAGCAAACTTACTTCTCGTAATTCTGGGGGTGAGTATTAGGAAACAAAACAGCACCTGATAAAACCTGCAACACAAAAATCGGAGAAAAATATTTAGGCCAAGGTAAAGCTGATACCTGAAAATAGTTGTTGCAGAAAGAAGATATAATTATTATTTTTTAAATCTGTGTTGCTTTTATTTCCCCCTAACATTTAACTAAAAAGTTCTGAATGACTAACAAGTGTTAGGCATTGCAGGACACAGTGAGGCAGACAGGCTAAATGTTGGCCCTCCTGGGGCTTCCTGTCCAGGATTTCAGTAAATTCTAGGAAGACAACTATCCCCAAGAAACACAGGTAAATCCACGGTGAGGGGATGCTACATTAAGAAGATGGAGATAAAATAATATCTGGCTTAGTGTGAAACAGAGAGCAATGAGGTGTGACTCAGCAAGACGGCAGAATGAGAAGCTCTGGCCCTCATGCTCCCCCCCCACCCCCCCCCAAAAAAACCCCTCCAGTTTTAATAAATACCTGTGGGCGAGAATTACCTTTATGGAAGCCCGGGGGTTCCAGCACCTCAGTGGAGTAAAACATGTCAGAATGGGCACACTGAAGAGAGGAAGTTTCACTTACCTGTGTGACCCCATCCACCAAGAGCCAAGAATGACCCTCTCGCTCCACGATTTCTCCCATGATGGGAAAGTGAGAGTGAAGTGACTGCCCGGATCCCCAAGCCCTGGGGTATTTAGCCCCAGTGGCCCAATTCTGTATCACCTAGAATACTAAGGGGATCAGCACCCCTGGACGGTCCGGGGACAGCTAGGCACAGAGGAAAGGGGCAAAAACGCACAGCAAAGAGGGCGTGGATCTCAACAAACAGCCACAGATCCTACTGACTCACGGGCTTCCTCAAGAACCGCGCACAAAGTCCACAGGACCTCTCATCTGAGGACCCCCTCAGCCAGCCATCAACAGCAACCCCCACCTCTCCTCCCCCTTCCCCCTCCCCCTCCCGCCCCCGTCCAGCCGTCAACAACTCCCCGCCCAGCACGCAGCACATACCCGCTGTGGCCCAGGCCCGCAAACTGCACCAGGGCAGCCTCTGCAGGAGGCATGCGTGAGCCCCTCGGGAGAGCACACAGTCAGGGCAGCCAGCTCGACTTCGCTGCGCTGGGAGAGGATGCACGACCCGGAACACTTCCCGGCTCTGACCTGGAGGAAACAAGCCGTAGACTCTCAGCAGCAGGCCTGCCTCCCATAAGATGGAGAGAAGACACACACTCTTAGGACTTTCTCCTCAGGACAGAGCAAAAGGAGTGGAGCTACCACACTGGTAGAAAAGGTCTGAGAGACCAGTCACAGTATTTACCAATTCTGAGTTACCAAATTCTAGGAGCCTATGTAGCTCATCCTCTGATCAGCATGTGCATTACTTAATTAATTCTTATCAATAACATTGTCCAAGTGGTCTGCTCTATCCAACCCAACAGATGAACAAAATGAAACTCCTAAAAGTGAAATTATTAGGCAATGGTCACACACCTAAAAAGAGACAGAAAAGAGATTTGAAGGTAAGACATGAGAATTCAAATTTTTCACTTTCATCTCCAGTGACATATATCCTCAAATAGTAGTAAATCTATATTTGATGAAAGTAGCCAAAAAGAAGAAACAATTAATTCTGATTAAGAGTGGGTATGGAGTCTCCTATGGTGGGATAGTTTGGAATTTGTCATTCAGACAATGCAAAGTCATTGGAGAATTTAAAACAAGGGAGGCATAATCAAACATGTCAATTAAATAAAATTATATTAAATCATGTCATCATATTTTGTCATACGTATCATATTGAAAGGTATTAGGGCATAAATCACACAACTCAGAGAAGATACGGACAGAGGAGAGTGTTGACAGTGGCAGCTGAAGTGGAGGAAAGCCCTGGATGGGCAGGGCAGGAGGAGCAGTGTCTGCTGTCCCGGAGACAACTTTGCTTCCTTCCTTGTGAACAGCTGATTCTTATGAGACCCTCCTCAGTGATGAATAATGACTCTAGTTTATTTTGATCTGTGGTATAGATACAGTAAATTACTATTTCTAAATTCAAAACTGATAGGATTTAGGTCAGAAAAGAAGAGATCAAGAACTATATTCAATATCTTGTTGTAACCTATAATGAAAAAATATGAAAAGGAATATATGTGTATGTATATGTATGACTGAAACATTATGTTGTACACCAGAAATTAATACAACATTGTAAACTGACTATACTTCAATTGAAAAAAGAGATGAAAAGAAAAAATATTACTTCTGGAATTTATCTATATCTTTTTAAAATAAATATATTACTTGATAGTTTTCATAATATTTTAAAGCAAAATTCTTAAATCCAGCGAGTTGGTAGGGGCAACATATGTATGTTATGTATACAAATTTGTTTCCAGATTCAGTTCCTTGGTTGCAATCCTCATTCAACTATTTACTAGCTCTATTGCTTTGAGAAGGTCACAGCATATTGTTAACTTTAGGAAATGACAAATGGTTCTTGTGAAGATTAAATGAAATAGTGTGAAATAAGCAATAAGCTTATTGCTGATAGAGACACAGCCTAAAAACATGGGAGGTAGACTTTTCCATATGCTATGTACACTCAATCCACTCTTCTTGAGATTTAATTTATATTGACTTTCACTTTATCAACAACAAAAAATAATGTACTGATTCATTCAACAAATTTATTGAGTGCCCCATAAATAGCAGTCACTGTAACTGGGGAAAAATCCATTTTAAGAAAAGAAAAAGAAATCTTGCCCTCTTGGTATTATATTTTTTTAATTTATTGACTGTTTTAAAAGTTAGTCACTGGGAAGCACTTCCAAAATGGCATTGTAAGGACCTCCAAAATTCAACTCCTCTTTAAAAACAAAGATAATACTGACAAAAAGATTCAAAATCAACTTTTAGTAGTCTGGAAATTAACCAAAGGCTTGCAACAATCTGCAAATCTTTTATTAAAGAAAAACAGCTGGAAACAGAAAAGCAACTGTGACAGCATTTTCAATGGTCTTATTCTCATCCTTCCATCACCAGCATCATGGTAGTCTCAAAAATGAACAAGAAAACAAATACAATGACAAAACTTCCCTCGCAATCATAGTAGCTGTAAAAATCAGCAGCCAAATACCATTGGAGGATGAAGAACTGGTTTGGAAATCCACCAAAAGCCCTAATCCCAAAGAAGTGTCAGCATTTGCCATGTATGACAGTTCTTTGGAAGTCACTTATTAGGCTTGTCTTAATTGATCTGACTCAGACTTTGTTCATGTGACTAGTCATTTTCCTGGATATGTCTTAAAAAATAACCAGGAGCAATTACCTAACATCACAGATGATTGAGGAGGCAGTAACAGGAAAGCAGGTGTTTACCCAAAATGAAAGCTGGGGAAAGAGATGTCTGTATGGGACTCTGAAATCTGAAATAGATCCTGAGAATCTGGAAGACCTCAGACATGTTCAGAGTTGTTTGCAAGCCCAGGAATGACCTGAGATGACCCAGATCTTTCATTCTGGGCTGACACTGAGGCCATGCAAGAGCAGGAAGTGAACTCTAAGATCTAGATGGAAACTACTCAATACAGTCTTTTTTTTTTTTTTTTAACTGAAGTATAGTCAACTGATAGAGTCTTGAAGACAAGCTCCAAACACAGAGTCCCTCAGAAGAAAAAAAAAAAAAAAACTAGAGGGCATTAGATTAAGAAAAGTAAGGAAACCTCTGTCCATTTATGGGCTGTCAATTAAGCCAACTGAGCAGAGAATTCAGTGGCCACACATGACACACAGTACAGACTTTATAGAATGTAGAAAACTCACTAAATAAACAACAGCAGGGGCAAAGACAGTGACAAACAGCAACAAGAGCAAACCTTGGGGAAGAAGCTGGAGAATGTGACTTTAAGAGTTGGTAAACTGTACTATTTAAAATGTCCAATTTTTAACAAAAACACTCAAATCATGGAAAAGACAAGAGATCATGGTCCATACACAGAGAAAAAAAAAAACAAACTGTCCTTGAGATGCCAAGATGTTGGACTTACTAGAAAAAGACATTAAAATCGAAATCAGTTTATTAAAAATAGAAATAAAATTTTAAAAACTATATCTTAAAACATTTTTAAGAGTAAGCTCACATCAGCAAAGTTAGTAAGAATAGAGAGTATATTACTTCCAACTGTAGGAAATAAAAAGGATTATGAGAAAATATTGTGAACAATTGCACGCAACAAATTAGATAACAGAGCTGAAATAGACAGATCTCTTTGAAGGAACAAATTAGTGATATTGACTAAAGAAGAAACTGAAAATCTGAATTGATCTATAAGATATTGGATTAATAACTAAAAACTTCCCAAAAAAGTAAAGCTAATTCTAGATCACTTTACTGATGAATTCTACAAAACATTTAAAAGAAAATATAACACCAATTCTTCACAAACTTCCAAAAATAGAAGAGGGAAAAAAGCAAACAAATTTCCCAACACATTCTGTGAAGGTGGGATTACCATGGTACAAAAAGTCAGACAAATACATTGTAAAAAAACCTACAGAGCAATATACCTATGAACATAGATGTAAATATCCTGAATATAGAATGCTAAATCCAGTAGAGTATTAAAAAAAAAAATGAACACCACAGTGTGGATTTATCTTGCAAGGTGGGCTCAATATTCAGATAACAATCAATGCATTTCATTATATCCATGAAATAAAAAAATAATGATCTCAGAACATATAGAAAATATATTTGACAAAAAGGCAACTATTGTCAGCTCTCCACAACCACAATTTCCGTGTCCACAGATTCCACAAATCCACAAAAATATTTAAAAAAACACAGAATTCCAGGAAGTGCCAAAAAGCAAAACTGAAATTTGTTGCAACTCAGTAACTATTTACATAGCATTTACATTGTATTAGGCATTACCAGTAATCTAGACATGAAGTATATGTGATGATATATATAGCTTATATCCAAACACTAAGTTAATTTTATATAACTTATATATAATTTTAATATTTAAGTTATTTTATATAACTTATATAACTGTATCTTCAAGATGTAGATAAAAACACAACTGCCACTTAATACAATGCATTTTTTTGTAATGTCCAGTTTAGCATTATATTATGCCCATCCAAAGGTCTATATATATATATATATATATATATAATTTTTATAGAGGGAGGACTTGAGCATCCATGGATTTAGTTATCTGAGGGTATTGTGCTATCCTGGAACCAATCCTTCAGAGATACCAAGGGATGATAGTACCTTTCAAGATTAAAAACTTAACAAAACAAAAACAAAAAACAAAAGACAAAACTGGGGACAGAATGGAATTTTCTCAACCTGATAAAAAGAATCTATGAAAAATGCACAATTAACATCATACTTAGTAGTGAAAAGATGGTCTCTGTAGCCCACGCAGGAGGAGTACTCTCATATCTGCTCTCTTCACTTTCATTCCACCTTGTTCTGGTCAGAGGAACTACTAAAGAAAAAGAAATAAAAGACAACCTGATTGGGAAGAAAAGGAAGTAAACTCTCTTTGCAAACGATGTGATCTCTTTTGTAGCCATTTCTATGGAATCCACAAAAAAGACTATAAACTTATCAGAGTTCATCAGGTTTGTAGTATATACGATCAATATGCAAAAGTCAGTTGTATTTCTTTGGTTAGCAAAGAGCAATCCAAAAATGAAATTAAGAAAATAATTCCATTTAAAAAAGTGTCAATAAGAACACAATGCTGAGGGATAAATTTCACAAAGGAAGTATGAGGCTTCTATGCTGAAAACTACAAAACATGATGGAAGCAAATTAAAAAGACTTAAATGAATACATCCCAGATTCATAGACTGGAAGCCTTACGGTTGTTATGGTGTTGTTACCCACAAGGTGATCTAATACTCAATTAATCCCTTTTGAAATTCCAGATGGCTTTTCTGCAGACATTGACAAGCTGATTATAAAATTCATATGGAAATGCAAGGGACTCAGAATAGTCAAAACAATATTATAGAAGAAAAAAATTAAGTTGGGAGACTTACACTTCTTCAAAACTTACTTTGAAGCTACAATAATCATGACAGTGTTGTGCTGGCAAAATGACATACAGAACATTAGAATAGATTTGACAGTTTAGAAATAAATCTATACATCTACAGCCAACTGATATTTGACAAGGATGCCAGGACAATTATTGAGGGAAGAAGTAATTTAAAAAAATAGTGTAGAGACAACTGGATGTCCATCTGCAAAAGATGAAATTAGAACCATATCTCAAATTATATAAAAATTGATTTAAAGTAGATTGTAGATACAAGTTTGAGCTGAAACTGTAAAGTTCTTAGAAGAAAACATAGGAGTAAACCTTTTTATCTTAGATTAAATCATGGTGTCTTAACTATGACATCAAAATTACATACGACCAAAGATAAATGGAACTTCATCACAATTTTTTAAATGTTTTATTTCAAAGGATTACCATCAAAAAAGTGAATAGACAGCTCAAAAATAGGAGAAAATACTTGCAAATTATGTATCTGATAAGACACTGGTATTCAGAACATGTAAAATAACTCTTAAAATAATGATAAAAGACAAATAACCCAATTAAAAAGCAGGCAATGGATTGAAGAGTTATTTCTCCTAAGAATGTATAGAAATGGTGAAAAAGCACATGAAAATATGCTCAACACCCTTAGTCAGAGGGGAATGCACATTAAAAGCATAAGATGCTTTTTTCAACCCCAGTAAAGCAGATAAATTAAAGAAGACAGACAAAAACAAGTGCTGATGAGGATGTGGAGAAATTTGAACCCTCATACATTACTGGTAGGGTCGTGAATGCTGCAGCCACTTTGGAAAACAGTTTGACATTCCTCAAAATGTTAATCGTTGATTTACCCTACGACTCAGCAATTCTACTCCTAGGTACATATCAAAGGGAATTGAAAACATACGCCCATAGAAAAGTCTATACATAATTTACCAAAGAAATATAATTCATAATAGCCAGAAAAGTAGATATGGCACAAGTATCTATCAATTGATATATCCATACAATGAAATATTATACAGCAATAAATGGAATGTGGTCCTGATCATGCCAACATGGGAACCTTGAGTATATTATGCAACCACAGGATGCCAGTCACCAAAGGCCACATATTTTATAAACCCATTTAAATGACTTCTCCTGAATAGACACACAGAGACAGGAAGTAGATTAGTGATTTCCAGGTGCTCAGGGAGGTAGGAATGAGGAGTGACTGCTAAAGCATATTAGTTTTCTTTTCAGGGTGATGAAGATATGCTAAAATTAGATAGTGGTGATGGGTGCACAATTCTGTGAACATACTGAAAAAACACTGAATTGAACACTTTAAATGGAAAGTTGTACAATATGTTAATTGTATGTCAATAATCTGTTATTTTAAAAATTCACCATAAGAAAAAAATACATCAGGGATCATTTTACTATGCAGCCTTAATAGCTTCAGAATGTAGATAAAAACACAACTGCCACTTAATACAATGCATTGTTTTGGAGTGTCCAGTTTAACATTATATTATGCTGAGCTTTGATTATAGAAGTAAATGTTATGTGGGAATGTCAGCCCTCATCAGTATCAACTGCTCCAACCCTCTGTGGTAACCCCTTGGTTCATTGATGGATGACTTACAAATTAATCAACAAATAAAGAAATTCTTAAACTCTTCATTCTTGAATCTGATCATCAAAGGTGTCTTAGGTCAGAATAAGAGCAGCAATAACCAGACTGCATATTTATTCTTCCAGTTTTTATTTTTGTCTAATCCGCTTGTGAGGATTTCTGCCACAAAAAAGCAAGTAAAGGGAAAGACAATCCTACTGAGGATTAAGGATCTCTAGTCCAGATGCTCCATCAGAGCTGCAGTTAATGACCAAACACCTTTCATCACTCAGAGAACATGAACTCAGCAACCTGAGAAGAAGGACAGCATTGGGTAGAATCTGGAACCACAGATTATAGAAAGCATGAGTCTCACTCTCTTATTTTGTCTGTCTGTAAATCAGGATTTCCTTCCCCGGGACATCTTTGGAAATATTGGGAAGTGTGGCTCCTTGTCATTTCCTTTTTCCTAAAGATGAATACCAAAGATAGTGAGACTGGACAAAGGATCTGTGCACACATTTTCTCTCTCACTTCTGGATGGACTGTCCTGTGGTTGACCAGTACTCCCGTCCCCCGTAAAGGGAGTTCTCCAGTCATGTGCTGGGTTCTACTTGCTAGAGGCAAGTCAAGAGGCAAATTCCAAATGCTACACACTGTTGACCACCCAAGAGCCACAGGGCACATATTCCTGCTTACAGGTGAATCTTTTTTTGGACACAAACTTTCCTTTATGCAAAAGGTCCCAAGATCTAAATTTAGAAATATTAATAATGTGGAAGAACTTCATCTGACCAAGTTGCTTCCTCTGTTACAGAACTAGCAGCAAAAACCTTGAACTTCTGAACACTGTAATTCTGAATCAGGCATCTATGTCTCAAATGATCTTGTAAGTTAGGAGGAGAAAGGCAGGTATTATTGGCATCCAAACACTAATTCATTACATAAATATGTATACTCCCTTATCAATGTTTTTTCTCATTAGACTCTAAATATGCTATTATTGTGGGCTTAACATTGAACAGTAAGATTGAATGTCATTCTTAATTGGCTATCTCTCATTTTGTTCCAATAAGGCAGGCTTGCTTGGCACTTATAGGAAAGTTAAGTAAGTTTTACTCCCTAGCTGACTATAATGGGACTACGTTGTCCCAGTTCCTGATAGCAGCTCTTTCATGATCATAAAGAGAAGAAAGTTGAAATGAAGCTAAGCGTATAAAAAGAAATACAAGGATATACTAGGATCCTAGGTCCCTGAAGATACACTTGAACCACTGAATGACCTGACCCCGAAGTCGGCCCTCCATCTGAACCTCCTGTCATGTGAGTGATTCAGTCCCTAATACTTCCGGTTTTTCAGCTGGGGATTTTTGTTAATTGAAGCTAAGTGTTGACAATAAAGTACTATCCTTTGAGCCCTACAAGGAACAGATTCTAAAACATGGAATTGCTTGTGAAGAAACAGTAGAACTATAGGCAATGAGGACCTCGTAATTCCTGTCTGAGAACTTGGTTGTGAAATTGGTTAGGGAGCTGCAGGTGTTACCTTGTTTCCAGGCCAACAGCCAACCAAGACTACAATATTTCTGCAAATGGTAGTAAGACCATAGAATGCTGGCCTGTGCTCAGCATTTCTTGTGACCCTCGGCAGGTTTGTAAAGGAACGGGCACAACTTGTCTGAAGGTGGCTATCTCAATATGAGATTTAATTAAAGACAGTTTGGTAGGAGGACTTTTCTGCATGTGACTTTGCTGCAAGTTGACTGAGAGTTCTATAATAAAAAAAAAAAAAAAAAAAAAAAAAAAAAAAAAAAAAAAAAAAAAAAAAAACTGGGGAAATAGAAAGAGCTTGAATCCTTGATGGCTTCTAAAGCAACTGAATCAACAAACCTATCCTGAGGTTTGCCCTACTGCTAAACTTCCCAGCTGGAGATAATGAGATCATTACTTGCTAGGCTTCTCTGAGATTGGGTTTCTAATCCTCCCATTAGTAAACATCTTAACTAATACAGCAAAAGAGCTTATCTGCTTGCCCAGCCAACACTTAACATTGGGGTTAGACTTCAAAATAATTGAGGGTTAGTCTTTGCCGTATTTGCTTTTGTATTTCCAGTAAGTCACACAACAGCTGGAACATGATAACACTCAATAAATAGTTGTTTATTAATAGGATGAATACAGCAAGCACTTAGCAGAGTATTGGGGCCTTGGATAGCATGTTGAGGTTCAGGGTCACCAGGACATGTTAGCCATGATGGGGGTACCTGGCAGGCTCCACAAAGCCTTTCTGAGATGCTGTCTGCCCTCTGATGATCAGCTTAGAAGCTGGAGATGGGCTCATGGCATTTAGAAGTAATTAGTAGAGGTAGACACAGGACAAGTCAAGACAACCGCAAGGAAATTGATGAAGTGTCTGATCTTCCCCTAATCTACGTATTTAGTCCTATAGCTTTGGGAAGCTAAGGATCATTAATCATCCACATTAAACTTTGTTCCAAAGTAGCCTCTACCGTCACTGATGAATAATTAACTACCCTTGGATTTGCTGCTAGTTGCTAGAGACCAGATGGGGACTGGTAGCAAGTGTGGCTTCTTATTAAGCACAGTCCTGAGACCCTAAATAAATAGTAAATAGTGTCATATTTAGTAAATACTGTCATATTTAGTGAGTCAGACAATGTTATGTGCAATCTAGTCCCATATTAGTGAATCCAAACACACTTCCCTGCCTTTGTATGGGAGGATCTGTGTGTGTGTGTGTGTGTGTGTGTGTGTGTGTGTGTGTGTGTGTTGCTGTGAGTATAGAAAACTATTTCACTGACCAAGAATAACAGATGGTATGTACTCCTAAAGTGCTTTTTGTTTGTAAATTCAGCTGGAGTCGTTTCTGCTCCCTTGTACTTGAAAGGGAACATTGCCAGGTCGCATGCATTTTTGATAATTCTAAAATAATTCAGGCCCCTCAAACCAGCAACTAAAATGTCCAGTCCAACATACCAGTGAACACTTTGAGTGATTTCTCAGTGTGGCTTCATCTCCACCTTCCCTAAACCATCCCATCCCTCACTCACATGTGAGCAAACTGTGAAGCCCATACTTGCAAAAGTGTTGTTGTATGTTTCTCCTTCTTTCATTTCTTGCCTTTTGATTTTTCTTCCACCCAATTTGATTCTGAACCTTCAGCGTTGGAGCACAGGGACAGTGGAGAGGCAAGCAGGCAGTAAAATGTGTAGTCCACAGTAGGAGGAGTAGGCATGGTACTTATGACCTTGGGAACTGTAGAAACCCCATGCGCTTAGATGACTGGTACCACGTGTTCCTCAGACAACCAAACACCAGTTGGGAACATCTTATCTTCAGTTTCCTATAGCTTCCCCTTGGCTCATTGCTTTCTGATATACTTCCACCTGGGTATCCAATAATATCTCCAGTTACTTTCTGAAAAGGTCTGTTCACTTGTATTCTTAGAAAGACTTCGAGATAGCCCCATGCTGACTCTTATCACTTGTGAATTATATCGGGTTGATAGGCAATAGAAAACATACTGTTTGCCTTCATGAGATCTAAAAGTGCAGGGTGGTAAATCCAGCCATCCAAACTTGGCTGACCTCCCAGCATCTAGGCAATGCATCTCTCTTGATTTTAGATTTGAAAGCTGAGGACAGACACAAGTCTACTTCTAGGGACACATTACAATCTAAGTGATTCTTTACCAAAAGGTAAAGACCCCAGTTCTCGTCATACCCTAAAGATGAGTTTACAGTCGGGAGACGGTGTGTTGTGCAGTGAAAGATTTTAGAGGTTGTATTTAGCAAAGGGAAAGTACACCTCCAAGAATGGGAAGCAGCCTTACCCAAGGGAGGAAAAACGATGGCTTTTGTCCCCCCTTCTCTTAAATCATCACTTAGACATGGTCTCTTGATTGGTTCACGGCTCTGATCCCTGGAGCGCTTAGTCATGTTTGTCCCCTTTTGCGCATGTCCTTACCCATGATGCACACAGGAAAACCCACGGGAGGTTCCTAAACCACAATGTTAATTATAATACAATGAACATGGGGTCGTGTCCAGTTAAGTCCTTTTTGCTACCGTGCAGTCATGGCTGTTGAGTTCTAATCAGTTTCCTGCTGGTGCTCATTGAGAAGAAGTAAAGCCCCTTATGCTGGAGGCGGGCATAGTGCCATCTTCTGGACCATCTTCCCTCTCCTCCACCTGTTTGCCCGGTGCCCCCACTTATCTATCTAACAATTCTACTTAGTTCCCTTTACTAGACTTATGACAATGAGCAGGGAAATAAAACTATCACCCTCTTTAAAACAGTTGCGCTTATCGGTCGACAAAAATAATATATTTCTCTCCATGATTCTTTTCTCAGAGTTTCCAAGCTTTATCGAAGTGTGGTTGTCTGCTGCTGAAAACCTCCACAGGTTTGTGGAACTTCTTTCCACAAACTTGAAGTGTGGAGGTTGGTCAACAGATTTTCTGCCATTAATTCTTTACAATCCCAGCAGACTGGTCTTCACTGGAATGTACTATCGTTGTCAAGCCCCAGCTGAAACTGATCTTACGTTTCTAACTATAGTTTTGAAATTCATCTTTATTGACATGTTTATACTGAAGTGTCCTTAACGACCTTCTTTACTGCCAGGCTTACACACAGATAAAAATAAATGATCAAAGTTTCCAGCCACCCTGGAGTAACAGGGATCAGATTTGTTCTCATTTTTGAAACAACAATAAAAACAACAAATGAACAAGATGTATGAAACAATGGTTTCAGGCAATTGTACATCAGGCAACAAAAAAATGATTCCTGAGAGACAGGAAATAAAGGAGGTGATCCCTAAAATTGCCACAGATCCCTGCCTTGAGACAGTGTCCAGGGCATAAAGCAGGGAGGGTGAACTCAGTCAGAGGCTGGTAAACTCCCTAGGAGTAATCAAAGTGTTCCCTCTAAATCTTCAGCTGATGGAAAAATATCCAACATCTAAGAAGGCCAGGAAATGTTTACATTTATATCAGCCAAGATGGAAAATTTCGTAATTCAGTAAGGTATTTGGTAGAGTACTCCAAAGGGCACTACCTAACCAGTGAGGCAAAATTGGTCCTGAACTGAAGTCTGCCCTGACCTTACCTAACAACGCATATAACAAGATCTGAAATGATCAAATTGTTCTGAGTTATCTTAGCTGTATTTTAACTAAAATCTCAAGAATAGGAGGAGACCGTGGTAGAATATGTGTTAGCATGCACAAGATCCTGGGCTCAATCCCTAGTACCTCCATTAAAAAATAAAAAAATAAATAAAGAAATAAATCTAATTACCTCCTCCCCCAAAAAAGTTTAAAAAAAGAAAAAAATTTCAAAAATATTTGTAGAAAAAGTTAAATGCAGAAGAAATGTTTTAAAAATAAATAGGATGGGACAGAAAGAAAGAAATCAGTCAAGAAATTATGAACAGAACAAGTCATAAAAGTTCTAATTATCTTCATCAGTTCATTCAGTATCATGTAATAAAGTCTTCTTTTGCTTCGTCTTGGGTTATCAGGTTCACGAATCAACCAGTTTTCCATTAGAGTTTTAGAAATTCTCACTCAGTTCACTGTTACAATCTTAAAGTTACCGAACCTGTATTCTAGAATATTGCCAGGGATTTTTTTCCCACAAATCGCTTTGATGAGGAAGCCTTTTTGCATACAATTGATTGTAAATGCTTTCAGAGCAGAATCCCGAGTCCAACAGTAATTGTGAGCAACAAGACTTAAAAGTAGTCATGGTTGAAAATCTGGTGAAAGGTCAACCAAAAAAAAAAAAAAAAAGCTGATGCAACTGAGGAGCAAATTTTACTTTGTGACATACAATACTGTAAAATACTAAATGGAATTATGTGCTATTACACAAGGACGAGCCAGACTTTTAGAAATACCACATAATTTCTAGAACACTTACATTAATAACATATACCCATTATATTTAATCTAAGAAGGTTAAACATTACTTTTTAGTTAATAATGTTTCCCATGCAATTTAACATATCAAATAAGACAAAATAAATTAATATTTCTCTTTTTATAAGGAGAGAGGGCAACTCTGAGATCTTTTGGGGCCCTCCAGACACCTAGTTGGAGGTCAAATATATTTCATTCAGAATTTGCTTTGGGGAAGTTTTGTTTAAAATATCAAAAGATTTAAAACACTTGATCAAATAGGACCCCAGGTCACTGTGAAACAATATTTAGTTATCCATTCGTCCAAAGTGGCAGTGAAAATACTTTAAAAGCAAATACAGAAAGTTACATAGTTGTAATGGAAAAGAAAATAGTTAGCTCTTTAAATATTGAAAAGACAGTTTTTCTAAGTGATCAAAGGCCTGATAAAGACAATGTGAGGCATAAAAATATTTTCTTAAAACACAGAATCTCTTTTTCCTAGGCAGATTACATTATAGGTAGAGACAATTTTTTTTACAATATTTTACTAAGACCAGGGCAATAATCTAAGAAATTTTGTGATTCTAAAAGAGAAAATTAAACTTTAGTTTTGTTTCTACATTACTGAGCATATTAAAAAATCTTTATAAGTAAATCTATTCAGTTCTACCAAGTTTGACCTCATAACATAAAATTTATTATCTATAAACCTTCTGAAATGTTCTATGTCCTCTCCTTTTAAGGAGACCCCTTAAGTTGGACCACCTTATCTAAGTCAAAGTTTCCCCAGTGTGGCCATTACAATTCCAAATATTCCAAGAGTTCACCCATTTTCAAAAAAGATGAACGTACCTGGTCTATAGTGGGTAAACATTTAGAAAATAGGGGTTTTTTTGGGGGGAAGAAAGAATTCCCCAGGTAGAAGCTTGGTAGACCAGATAGAAGCCACCCTTGCCTTTACAGCTCCTAAGAGGTCTTAACTATGAGACACCTTGTTTTTTAACAGCTGTTCCAAAACACAAGGAATCACACATCTCTTCCCACCTTCAACTTTGAACAGAATAGCGTGACTTCCACAAACAGATACAGGCACGTACAAAAAAGGCTGAGAGCTGGAAATGCAAAGAGAGACATACCCTCAAACTCCAAGCTCAGCAAGAAAGCAGCGAGCTCAGCGGACTTTGTGGGCCTCTGGTTTTCCAGTGGCTTCAGAGTCCTTGGAGGTCTTTGGGTCCCATTCCTGACACCAGAAACTGTCAAAAATCCAGAAATAGCCAAACTAAAATCACCAAATTAATAAATAGCATTTAGTGGGAGTTTATGGTGCATGTAAGAACAGTTTAGGAACTGGAAGCTTCCGAAATCAAAGACTTAATATGAAAAAGTTCAGAGGCATGAAGTTATAGGGTGACTTATAAAGTGAGAATAAGAAGGTTATTTACTATTTGCAATGATTGGTTATTACAATGCAGGCTTCCAGAAGGCAAGGGATTGGTTAAAAGTGATTACAGCATATTATTTTTAGAAAGATGACTTGGTTCTCTTATAATTACCAGAGGCATTTACAAGAAATAGCTGAAGTTCAATTTTCCTTCTTTCTGTTCATGAACTAAACCAGACTTCTGTTTTGTTGACATGGTTTAAACATCTTTGTCTGCTTAGGGATTTCTCAAGTCCAGTCTAATTTTTAACAGTAGAGACCATTTCCCTCTATTCAACAACTTTACTCTTAAGTGTTTTAGGTGTTTAACATCCCCCACTACACAGGAAACATCACTCATCGCTCCCCCCACAACACACACAAATGAAGGTTCTCCCCACACACTGAGCTGGTAGACTTTTTTTTTTTTTGTTAAGTTCCTTTGTTCGGAAAGATGGGGTCCTCTCTAAGGCTTTGCTCACACCTGCCATACATGTTCTTGACTTAGGCTGCCCTTGGGAGGGCACTGGGAGATAATGAGGGAAACACAACCCAGACACTCAGCGCTACTGTTTTTGTTGTTGTTCTGGTGGTGGTGGTTGTTAGTGTTGTTCTCAAACTTTAGCCTCCTTTACCAACTGCCTGTTAATATTTACTTTCCAGAGTCCTTATGTGATGTAGCCTCTCATAACAGTAGGAGAAGCACCTGAGTTCTTCATTAAACATCATTACTATCAGTTACCTGGGCAGACGGGCATTCAGAAGAATGTGTACTCCAGAACCTTATTTCATGACCTCTTTCCATCTTTCAAAACTCAGTCTTCCCGAGGGAGTTTCCTGGGGAAGGTCCTCCTTCCCAGAAAACGCTCTACCTCCCGTGGTTGGTGAGATCTGCACTACGACTCCACCACTGGTGATCAGATCAAATACCTCATATGCTCTGCTCCCTGTGCTGGTGACTTTTGCCTTGAATTTGATGGTGAGGAAGGATTTCATTCTGAATTGGCCTAGGAAAGGAGATGGAGAGGGCCTTGTGTTTCCTAAATCAAAATTCAGAAAGGTTTAGTAGGTCATGTATCATAAACTACTTTGTCTTCTAATCAATTGCAGTTTCTCTTATGCCTGACTATCACAGAAGAAAGTTTGTTTCAGCCATTAAAAAATAACTCCTTCTGTTTTTGTTTTGCTTTGTTTTGTTTTTATTTTGTATGTGTCAGTCTAAGGGCTAAAAACGGTTTTGGGTTATGTTAGGGAGGGTGTGGTGACATCTCATTCTGCTATATAGGACTGCAAAATATGTGACAATATGTCTTAAAATATGATATATATATATATGAGGGTTCAAAATTGCTACCTCAATCTAGCATGAGATGACCATGATTTAATCAAAGAAAATATATTAAACATGGTATTTTTAGAACATTACAAAATTGTTGCAAATAAATCTAATACTCAAAAATGGGGCTATAAAAATATTTTCTCTCTGTGAAGTTAACATTACATGCTTTTATTTACAAACTTTTTCTCTGATCTTTGCCAGTGTTTTCTCTCCATATCAGATAATTAACTTGATTTTGCAGCTCTGTGTTTACTCCTAAGTTACTCTTCATTGAACACTTTTTAAATGCATTCCATTTTTCTTATTGGAATTTGGCAAATTATGCTGTTAAACGTTCTTCTAAAATGACCTTTAAAGGCCTCTAGTATATCAATTTCTTCACTGTATCGATTTCATTATGCATTAGTTGAACTGACTACTTGCAAAACCATCAAAGCAGTGTTTTTTCCTAGCTTTGCAGCTTCAATTTTGGTATAATTAACAGAAGTATCTGCACCCTTCGAGTTTATTCCAATTGCTAAAGTTTTCACGATAACAAGCAATTGTTTCTTGGATCTATTACCTGTTTTCTGTTGAGTGTTTATTTTCTAAGTTAATAGTTTGTGTGACCTCTTTTAAACAGAGGAAAAACTAAAGCTGTGTTGGTCAAAATTGCATTTTCTTCGTTTTTGTCAAATCCTTGTCTTAAATATTTTTGAAATCTCATTGTTATAATTGAGTTATCTTCTAATCAGAAGCACAGACTTTTTTCCTATCCTATAAAATGATTTTTTACAAGCAAGTGCATGAAAGCATCTCAAAAGAGAAAACGACATTACATGTGAGTAGAAATATTACCTTCAAAATATTAGTGATGAAGATAAATTTGGAAAATGTCCAATATTATAAAAACTCTCTAAAGAAATAAAAATATAAAAACAAAACACCATTTATAATACCATTATTGGTTAAAAGTAAGAAAAAAATTAATAACCAGGATTGGGAAAGTATGAAGGAATGGGTATTGCTATTCAGAGCTGATTGAAATTTAAATTCCATTGTGTTTATAGACACGATACACATATATACATAGGTATATACCTATATATGTGTGTATAAATATATGCACATATACATAAGCTTACATGCTTACATACAATTTAAATTCACATTAGCAGTATATAGATATACATAAATGAACATAAATATAAATTATAAATTGTCTCACAAAAAAGTCTCTTAAATATAGTGAATGTTTAGTCTCAGCCAATCTTCAAGTAATTTATTTCACAAACCAATGACACCTATACATTGGTACAAGGATAAGCCTCAAAAGAAATTTTAAAGTATTTTGGATTAAATGAAAATTAAAATGCAATAAATCAAGCTTCCATTGTAGGAAACTAAGAAAGAAGAGAAATTTAAGCACCCAGCAAGCTAAAGAAAATATGCAATAAAAACTGCAGCATAAATTAGTGAAATTGAAAACAGGAAAACAATAGAGAAAATCAATAAAGCCAAGAGCTGATTTTTTCGAAAGATGAATAAAATTGATTAACCTCTGGTCAGGCCAACCAAGAAAAGGTACATATGACAAGAAATGAAGAAAGGATCATTAATATTGGTCTTACGGCCATTAAAATGATAATAAAGGAAACTATGAACAACTCGGTTTCCACACATTCAATATTTTATATGAAATGGACCAGTTCCTTGAAGAACACATACTACCAAAACTCACAAAAGGAGAAATAGAGAAATTGAATAGGACTGTGTCTATTAAAGTGATTGCATAGCTTCTAAAAAGGAAAACACCGTTCCCAGATGGTTTCATCAGATATTTAGGAAAGAAATTGTAGCATCTCTCCCCAGTCCCTTTCAGAAAACAGAAGTAGAGGGAATACTTCCTTGCTCATTCCATGAGGCTGTTATGATGCTAACACCAAAACCAGATACAGACATTGCAAGAAGGGAAAACTCCAGATCAATATCTCTCATGAGCAAAAATGCTCAAGAAAACATCAGCAAACAGTAGCAAACTGGATCCAACAAGGTATGAGAATTTATTTCCTCCAGGAAAATATGAATCTTCCTTGAACTAATTTGGCTATGATTCTGCACTCATGCCACTGTATTTCCAGGAGACTTGGCCCAGGGCTGAGTTTGATTTCCAGAAAGTTTGGTTTGTAGCAGTAGACCAGCAAACTGGGCAGAAAACTTGGAATTCTGAGGCAACCACCACCAAATCACCAGCTTGACACCTTGGAAATAAGCAACAACCTTAATTTTAAAATTTTGATAATAATTTTTAAATTTTGATACTGAATTTTGAAATTTTGGCTGAAACCTTAATTTTTTTAATTTTTAAAATTTTCTAAGAGTTGTTTCATTTCCAGTTGCTGCTTTCTCTTTTCTTCATGCCTACTGCTAAGGTTTTGATATGTCTTGAAGCCAAGACCTTAAATATATCATCCAATTTTATTTATTCCTTTTTGAAGGCTATCCAAAACGGTAATTTAATGTGCCATTGTAGCTTTTTCCCTTTATTATGACTACTACTGGGCTTAACAGTCTGCAACTTTCCAAAACTATAATTTATCCTATTAAAATAAATTTGCCATTTATAGTTTCCTGGCATTTATCCTTGGTTCCTTCGATTTCACCAAAGTTTTGGTGACTGCTTCAAAAAGTCTGTTTTGGGTCTTTTGAGTTAGCTGTTCTTATGAAAGCTTTCCTTGTGATAATATACAATCAGCACAGAAAGTTTTATTTCTACACTGTTCACTCTTTCAAATATATTTAATGCTACTATCTTAGATTTATATCATAGATATTCCTTAAAATGTTGACAGCTAATCTTTGGAGCAATAATTTTATATTTCCAGGTTAAAGTATCTCTGGGCTTCTGCTCAAGATTGATTCAATATTTTTTTAATTCTTTTTTTCAAATTATACCACATGCATATATGAACAGACAAACCAGCTAATTTGGATGGCTTTTTAAAGCTTGCATTTGATAGCATATCTGAGAAATTTAAAGAATCCTCTTGTACAAGACACTTTTCATTCAGTCAGTCTCCTACTAATAGTTTCTTTTCCTGAAGAGGTCGGTTGTTACCTGTTTAAAGAATCCAATTTCTAACACTTTGAGCAAGAGAAGTCTCATGTTCTTCTCCAATTTCTAAAGGCCTTCCCAGTTGTGCACACACTGCCACCTTACCAACAGGCTAGCAAACATCTATTTTCAACTGACAACAGGCACCTCTCTCCTGCTGATTTTGCCCAAAGCTTTTACAATTTTTTTGACATTCAACCTACAAAGTATACAATTAGAAAACAATATAAAAATTAAGAATTACAATCCATCTTAATCTCTCCAAACTGACCAAAGAAATACATGGGAATTTTTGTCTTAATATTTATAATTTCAAATGCTTTAGTGTTGTGTAATTATTCCTGGAAGGTACAATGTGCGAGCTGTTTACGTGAGATGAATGGAACCATGAATTTCTAAGTACATGCTCCATTACCCCCCCAAGTGTATTACTTCTTAATTTACATCTTGCTTTGGGCCAGGCAGAAGATTATTCTGGCACTTTTTAAAGAGCTGTTCCAAAATCTGTAGATTCATCTCCCAAGGCTCATTTTTATTCTGTGGTTCGAAAACCATTTAGTGGGCAGAAATTTCACCACGCATTTGTCAGATCAATTTCCCATTTATCATATTTAGCTTACGGCGATATGGAGGTTTTAGAAGAAGAAGAAAGTATAAAGCCCATGACTTACTCTAGTGGGACAGGAAGACACTGAGCTAGAAGATAAAGAATATAATTACGTTTTATGAGCAATCAAGTAAATACGTTACTAAAAATGTTCCTTTAATTAGCATAGTCAAATGGAGAAAGAAAAAAAGCATCAGAAACCAGACTGAAAAATCATTTTATCTGACTTCCAGTCTGCTCTAACAAGTTACAACCATCATGTGTCTGCTTAAAATGCACCTCATTTAATTAAGGATTAATTAAATTAATTAACCAGGATCTTACTAAAAAAAAAGATTAAAATTTGTCAAGCTTGAGAAATAAATGTTGCTTCTAAACGAAATGATTAATTTATTTTAGAAGCAAACAAGATTTCATATACCAAAAGTGGTATATTTGTCATTGAATTCCTCATTTTAAATAATTAAAAATAGTCACTATTTTTGGTGAGAGGATGAGAGAAATATGGGAGTTATGTTTCTCTTATTTACAGTAAAGTCATTAATTTGATCAAAAAATTTAGGCAGCACTGAATGGAAGAATTGGAAAATGACACTAAATAACCCTTCTCACACATTAGTTGTATGTCTTTGGGAATTCTTAAGCTTTCCGTGCATCTGCTAAGTCATCTGTAAAACAAGGTAGCTAGAACAGAAGTGGTCAGAAGACCATTCTTGGAACTTCTGGATTTTACTACTAACCTGCTGCCAGGAATAGTACCTGTAATACAGAGAGCAATAGAATTTTCTTTCCAGTTAACTGGGTAAATTCACTGTGTAGAAAATGTGGTTGAATGCTCACTCTTTGGTGATTAAATTAGTAGTTTTCCATACTAGGAAAATGTCTCTATGAATGTCTGCAGGAATGTTTCCCACGTTGCACATGCTCCCTGCCCTTTTCCACATGTGAGAATCGGAGATTTTCTTGTGTTGAGGAGGTCTGCAGGGAGTAAAGCTGGTGAAGCAATTGATGGCCATGTGTATTTCCCAAAATTCACAAGGTAGCTAACATGACCTCTTCCTAACCCAAATGAATAACACTGGTTTAGATTGATTTAATATTTTTAATGTTTTTAATGCAATTTTAAAGACTATTTTCCACTTGCAGATATTACAAAATATTGGCTATATCTTACACATACTTAGCTTACCCCTTGTCACCACCCTATGAGCTCTGTGGTGCTTTCTCCATTTTAGTGATGAGTTTAAGTAACTTATTCAAGGTCATAGAGTGAGTAACTCTCAGCTGGCATTGGATTCTAAGTGCAGCGACAGCAGAGTTATGTGGAGATCGGTACTGAAGCCTCCTACTCTACAGCTTACTGGGTGCACAACCTTGGGAAGGCTAGTGACAGCTACAACACGAGACTGAACACTCACATGTATCCATAATAAACCAACTTTTCTCCCTGTAGCCAAGGTACACAGGCAACCAAATCACAGCCAAAGTTGTTTGGTGAGTACGGGATGAGAGCAAGAGAAGTTTGATGATTTAAATATCCAACCACTTCAAGCTAATGTTGTCTTATAGTGACAGCATCATTGGTTATGCCCCAAACAGCAGCACAGATTTCTTCACATACCCATAACAATCTCTGTTAGAAGGAATTGCATTATATTAAACATTTTTGTATATAGATATGTATCTATAGATCTAAAGATCGATCGATCTATCTATCCACACACACACGGCATATGGAATTTTTGTAATGCAAGCAATACAAAGTAAAGCTTTCTCAAAGCTTTTTCAATACTGCAGATACATAAAAGATAAGCTTTCCAAACATAAAGTTCAAGAGAATTTAAGGGAAAATTTAAAAAAGTCATCAGATCAATTAGAAAAAAAAATACACTTTTATAATTCTTGGCAGCTGTATACTAAACAAAGATTTGTTTAGAGGTGCATGGAAATTCTTAATATTATATGACCTAGAATCTATTTCCTTGGGACATAAATTAGATGGATAATACAAATACTCATTTCTCTTTTTCCTTACACAAGAGCTACTTCACTATTTATTCTTAAATCTTTTCATAAACTAATACATAGAATTTCTTGACCCTAAACATGAATACATTGATCTAAATGTTATATTGATAAACATTAATATGTATTGATTATCTCAAACTTACCTCTTTAAAATATTTCAACCACTTTGATTCTTTAGAGAAGAAAATAACCAGTTCTTATCATTGTCTGCCAGGCCTTGAATAATATACTCATTTTAAAAATTACTCCAGGCTCTTTTCTATCTCTCCATTTACAAAAGGCTTTTTGCAGCTCCTTGGAAGTTTTCATCTTTCCTGCCTCTGGCCTTTTAACACACTGTCCTCTTATTGGAACACTTCTATATCCACTCAGTTTTCGCTAAATCCTATTCATCTTTTAGCACGTGCTTTAAGTGTTACTTCTCCAGTAAGCTAAACTCAAAAACAGATAAAGTGTCTCGTGGTATTCTATATTAGTACCCAGTGCTTACTGTTTGTCAGACTAGTGGTATTTGATACCCGCAATGACACCAGATACATATTTAGTAAAATAATTAATGAAGAAGTGATTCCTCTTCTATGCTCTTATTGAATTCTAGACTCATCTTGGAATAATACATTTCAAAAAAAAATCTAGATAAAGTAACATCAGGTGAAGTCCTATTCCAAAAGTTTCTTTGCCTCTTTCAGTTGACATTTTATTATTAATATTTTTCAAAAGTATTTATTTCGGTATTTTTTACTCCATTTAAAAGTAACATTTACAGAACAGTAAATCTACTCGAATATGTCAGGATTGACATTGCAATTTAGTAAGTTTCCAAATTGTTCATTTTTTTCTCATCTTTTCATTTGCTCTTCTTTTATTGGTGATATTTAACTCTAGGTTCATGTCACCTCTCCAGTTTCTTCTCTACTCCACACTTAGCATTGAAATTTCCCTCTGCATCTTTGCTGCCATCACAGCATCTTTATTGCTCACGTAGATACAGGGTTTACTCAGTGCTAGATACATTCTTCACAACAATTCTGAGATAGCTACAGATAATCACCCTCCTTCCAAAAACGAATAACCTCATTAGACAATCTCTAAAATGACTTTTTTTTTAGCAAACGTTAGAAGAAAGCCTGATAATTGGGCCTCTTATATAACTGGTGTTCCAAAAACGTGTGTTTCATGGTATAAGACTGCCAGAGAAGCCAATAATCTCTCTGTGGATTCATGATACGCTAGTATTAATGCACCTAGAGGCAGAAAACGTATCTTGGGGTAGAGGCACTGGCCACTGGCCAGATCTTTAGTCAGTGTACTTTTAAATCTTCCCAGGAGAGAGGTTGCCAATACTGGCAAACATGATTATCAATAACCAAACATATTATGATATGGAGAACCACTTTCCTTTCTGAGTCTGAATACTTTTCTTGTGGTAACGCCATCCTTATTCCATGGTCTCAGATGCTTACTCTGATAAACAATTAATGTGAAAATTCACTATCAGTGTACACATTAACATTTCTCATTAAAAAATTGCAGAATGACCAAAACTCACTGCATAATGAAAAATCCTAGCATTTTTTCCTCTAGCTCTATAAATAGCTCTAATAGGTTGCATAGTTATATTTGAAATTGTAGAAAGGGAAGCTGAGTTCTAGTTTATCCTGACTGAAATCCACACTCACCTTTTATGAGTGTATCTGATGAGAGTGGTGGCACCAAGAGGGCCAGCTTTGAGACAGCCAGCACCACCCTGAGACCCAATTAGAAGTGGCCACTGTCCTGAGCTCCGTTCCATCTTCCTCCACAGGGAGAAGACTCCTCAAGTCGAAGGCACCGTAGCCCTCTGGACCCTATGTGCCCTCTTCCAGATCACTCACCTGATTCCCAGAACCTGAACACCCTTAGTCTAAATGATCCAGAACCAAGTTCCAGTAAGTGGAGTATGCTGCCAGTTTGTTCAACTCTAAGCCTAGGTGACCAAGGGATGGTTCTCCTCAGACACTTTGACAAAGCTTGAATAGACAGGCTGATATGACCATGACCATGTGCAAAATTTCCCTCATGCCATGAAATTGAACCTAGCTTAGAGAGAAAAAGAGAGACCAACCAAGAGCCAGAAACTGCCTCTTCCCTAACTACCCCGTCTGGTTCAAAACTCAGAGTAGTACAAGAATACCATGTTTGAATCTTACCTTCCAGGTCATTATGAAGATACGCTTGTCAAACTAGGAGGCTAAGAAATATTTCATTGCTTGGTTTATAACCTTGGGTGTTAGGCACATGGTATGTGAATCTTCATTTGTAGTATCACCCGAGGCTGCAAATATGTTTAGGGCAGACTAGAGGGTTTAGGATTTACATTCTTCTCTGCTGGAAGAGATCTTCAAGAGGACATGACTGATGACTGACCCAAGAGCTGGACCCAGGCGATCAGAGGCTCCTTATCCCCTCTTCCGTTCTTGGAATGTATGTGCTGCCCACTATTCCCACATTAGGAGCTGTTTCAAGGGCACAGCCTTGAGAAAGTAAGGTGTTGTTGAGACCATCTGTACTGAATATGTGACTGAACCCAGTTACGGCTACTACATAAGATTCTGGACAGCGGGTGCAGAGATCGACTGATCTTGAGGTGCCCAAGGTAAGCCTGGTAATGTTAATCCCTTGCTTATTAAACCTACCACCTACTGATCTGGAGTGTCCACCTCTTTCTATGGTCTCTCTTTGCCTGCTGTGTAAGGGGGTGGGGACAGTTGGAGAAACCAACATTCCACCATAATATCTATTAATAGTCACATTTGTGGGTCTGGAATGTCAAAAATTTTAGTTTTATTTTAAGTGTAATGTGAACTTAGCTTGTAAAGAGACTGGCATTCTTCTCTCTGTCATTGTAATTCTAGACCACAACTGGATAAAGGATCAATCCTGGTCCAATTTGTGTATGTTTTGTGGTCCCAAATTGCTGCTATCCCAAATATTTTGTGAAATACGCTTTTGGCTTTAAGGTCTTGCTTTCCAGAGTTCTAGGTGTCTGGAAATACACTACTTTAGGAGCAGTCTTTAAATACATTCTGTAGGTCAGTTGAATGCTTTGGAAGACTAGACATATTTCTCTCTAAGGTTCAGCAAATTATTAGCTGGGTGATGCTGCAGCCTGTGTCCTTCTGTGCTACCATGACTCTCCAGCCCACTATGGTTCATGATGTGTGCTTCTGGGGAGGGAGGACGGGAGGAAGGGACCTTCACAATATGCCCTCCTCATTCTAACCACTGAGCTCAGCCCAGGCCCCAGACTGCTACTGTAGGATTCCCTGCAGTGCATTCTCTCTGGTCGAGTCAGCATTTTCTTCTTATTCACCAGATTTTGTTTGTTTCTGTTTTTTAATTAAGGAATCTAAGGAGAGAGAAATACACTAATTTCTTTCTTGAGAAGAAAATGTGTTTTCTATTTTAAGTCTAAGCCCAAAACAGTTCCCCTACACTGTAGTCCTGTGATTTTTTTCCCTTATAATGACATTAGTATTCCATGAACTGTGACTAGGGGCAGTACTGTTAAGTCATTTAATGGCTAATTCATTTTGAATACACGTTTGCATTGAATTATATACATCCCAGCTATGAAACACAAGAAACAATGCTAGAATAATAAGAAAATGGTAATTTTTTCCTAAGTACATTTATTTTATAATCATATTTCTTGGTAGATTTTTTCCTTTTATTGTTCATTTAGGTTTGTACTTTTTTTTTTCTATTGAAAATATTGTCTTATGGCTACATTCAGCAAAGACAGAAACTAGTTTCTTTATCAAAATAATCTTCCATCATGTTAAAAGCTATTTTTTAAGATTTCTCTAAACATTAATTTTTCCATGTTGTTAATACATATATTGTACATGGTTACTATAAATAGATATTTTGTTTCTCTTTCCTATTGATATTCTTTCTTTTAAGGCAATGTGAAACAATATATAGAATAACATAAAACTATCTCAATAAAATACTATAAATACAAGTATCTTACAGCAATTCCAATTATGTTAAAAATATCATTTTAGAAGTAACAATGCTTCATTCCACACCAAAATTTAATTTAGTGTACAAGGATAGGAATATTTTTATAAGAAATTCTCATATTTAGATATTGACTCTACTATACATGATTGTATTCTAATTCGTTCTTTCAAAAATTCCATCAAAATCATACGTTGACTGTTGACTTTGACTTTAAAGCTGTTAAGTCTTAAACACTTTCTGTAGCAGAATAGAAATATCATAAAATCCAAAGTACTGCTAAATTCAGATTCCAAATCACCTTGTAGAAATTCTACTATGTCAACAGGATACCACATATCATTTTTATGGGGAAAAAAATTCAAATCAAATTATCCATTTTTAATTTAAAAAAACTAGGTCATACTTACAATATTTGCTTATACACTCTGTGCTAAAGATTTTACTGACATTATTGGTATTTTTAAAAGAAGTGAAATAAGCTTTTTGTAGGAAAAAGACCTACCATATAAAATAAGAACTATTAAATTTGAAACAGTACATACATATACAAAATCAGGAGTTGCTTTTAGGGTCATTATTTAATGTAAAGCTAAAACTAGAAAAAATTACCATGCATCAGTAGTAATCGTTATCTTCTTATCAATATTATTTTATATGCAAAAACTCCAAACTTCAGACTTTAAAAAGTTCTAAAAATAGTTATAAAGTGTTTTATCAGCTTTTGAAAGAAAATGAAATAATTAGATTTAATAAGCTGAAAGTAATTTTAAATGTGTACCACTTGGATTCAATTCCCATCTCTCCTCTCATTTTACCTCTTGGGCCTCAGTGTCCTCATAGATTGAAGCAGGTTCTGAAGTAGACCTAAAGCATTGAGTCTCTCTCTCTCATTAACTGCCTGTGTGACTAATGTAAGTCATGTTTTTCCTTATAAAAATGAATGTTTTATAAATGAGCTATAATCCCAAAGCCAAAACTCTAAAACCTTCTATGGAGTCATGTTTCTGGAAGAGATGAATTTAGGATTTAAGCTTTGTTTGTCTTCCTGAAAAGATAATTGTAACACGTTGTTGGTGAAGGCTGATTACTATTACTAAAGTCTTTCCCGGGGAACTTATATCCCAGGCACACAGTCCTTCATTAGAAACAAATTCAATAACCTACAAAGTGACTTCCTTTTTTTAATTCCTAAGAGGTTTTTAAGTGAAAATAATGGGTTATCCATGGGTGCCTGTCATAAAGGCTTTTCCACGTAACTTAGCTGACATACCCAGCACTTTTCTTAAACACTGTTTTGTAGGCAATGTAGGAGGCCAGAGTATGTCACCCCAAAATATGTCTCCTTGACATGAAAATTAATTTAAACTGAAGGCAATTAAGAAGCAGCACACTCAGAAAAAAGCTCCCCCTTTTCCGCCTAAAGGCAGGACATAAATTTTCCTTTTACTGGACACACTGATATCAGGCCAGAGATGTCACTAGAGGAATCTGCAAATGAATCTCACCCTGTTAGTTTTCTCGCATGTATTTACCTTCCCAGTTCGCCATCCTTGGAAGCTTTGAACTGCTTTCTTTTGACTTGTCAATTCTCTACAGATCGATGGTTCTTAGTTGAAGACGCCGCTTTGTCTTACCTTTTTGTTGAGGTTTTTCCCAGATGATGTGTGCTGCACACATTAATACAGCTGTTAGCTTTTCTCCTGTTAACCTGGCTTTGTTAGAGAGTCTTAGCTGGAAACCTATAATGGATATAAAGTTTTGCCTCTCGTACATTCACCTGTCCATTAAAATCCCACGGGTTTTTCTTAAACATTCCTTTGTAGCCTATATGTCTATTAGAATTCCGGGTGTTTTTATTGTGGGATACTGTTCATTCCATCAGGACAATTATTTTGAGTTCATTATGAACAGCTAGAACCCTTGAAATCATGAAACTTTGCATTTATTCAAGGTAATGCTGAGGTTCCAATTATGTGCCCGAGGACCTCACTAGGTCAATTTGCTGTTGGTGATTAGGTTCTTGTCTCATCGCAGGAAGAATTCGGAGATGAGGCAAGGAGGTTAAGAAAGTAAAGTGAGGATTTATTAAGGGACAGACAGTGCACTCTCAAGAGGAGAGTGGGCAGGCTCAGGTGAGCGGCTGCCCTGAGTTTCTCTGGCAAGTTGGTTACATAGAGTGTAAAAATGAATGGGCGGAATATTCAATGGAGAGGGAAGGGTTTGGGGTTGTATTCTCTGATTTCCGTCCCAGCTCCACCTTCCCAAAGTGGGAAGGGAATTTTGTCCTTATTTAGCCTGGATTGGAAGTATCATGGCCTCGGTGTCTGATGGGCACTTCTGATCTGCGAGGCTAATTTTATTGTAATGAGGGCATAATGAACAAAAGGTTACATTCGGACACTGGAGATTCCTGCCTTTTCCCACCTCTCTTCGTTGACCTCTAGGGCACTTGTCACCCCAAAATATGTGACCTCTTATCAGCCCAGAGGTTCCTGCTTTTCTCTGTCTGCCCAGGGGCTCCTGCTGTTTACATGGTTTCCTGCATTTGGCTTGTCCCCCTCTTTCTGTTTTTTTTGCCCAGTTCCTGCCATTTTGCCTGCGTCCCCCTTTCTCCACTCATATCTAGCTCTCTGCCTGATCTAACAAACTGGGGACCCAGCTTATTCTTGCTGCAGATATATAGTAAATATCTCTGAATATTAGCTGAGAAAGTAGTATAAAAGATGTCATGAAATCCATTTGTCACTGGAAGAATAATATATCTGATGTTTCAGAAGAAACTGAATATCATTTGAAGCACACATTTTAATACACAAGGACCAGAGAAGAGACAGTATCTTGCTTGCAGTTTCCCAGTGTACATCCTGAAAGGGGGTGGTGTGTCACCACCCTCGGGGCTCGTGCCCTGTAAAGCTGCGCCTATCTTTGGTTACAGTGATGGCAGAACTAACAATGCTGCTAATGAAGTATAATTTTTGAGCTGCCTTTGATGATAGTATGGCAATCCTTTCAGAGTAGAAATTGGGAAAAAAAAAATGTCTTATCCATTACCTGTTACAAGTATTGACTTCGTTTCTTTCTCCTTTTGATGTTCCCTATCAACGTGTTCTTTTTTTCTAGCTTCCTTTTATTTCATTCAGTTTAAATACTTACTTAAAAGCATAGTCGTTTATGTTTTCAGAAGCGAATTCTTAGTGACTTTCTGGTTGAAACTTCTCCATTAAAGGGAAATAATACCTAAATATTCAATGATATAAGTGCCAAATGGATACAGTTCTTGCATTTGCTGTGAGAATGAGCAGAAGCTATCCATCTGCCCCCACCCCCAGCCCATGACTACTCTTCTAGGAACCAATTTACAAAGGTCAGCAAACTATAGGCCTGAGGACATAAACATTCTTTCAACTTTAACTATTGCTGTGTTAGTTGCAGTCTCTGGCATTATTATTTTATCTAATTATTCATGTCCTATGTGAAAATCAGGAGTTTTAGATACACTTTTTATTCTTTCTCCATTGATTTTGATCTCAATTCACAATGAAGGTCTATTTAAATAATAATCATTTTTTAAAAAATTTAAAGTATATTTAACATGACTATAATATACACAAAAGCTACATATTATGTATAATTTTTGAGTGAGAATTTCAGCAAAAATAAGTTAATGTACTATATCTGAGAAAGTAAGATAAGAATCAAAGAGTAGAAACTAACTTCCTTAGTGTCTAAACCAAAAATGTTTTTTAATTTTACTTTAAAATTGATTCAAAAAATATAATAAAAATACAGGCTACTCTTATTGTTAACATTCAGTATAATCTCTCACTTACTAGTGTTATGAATTTGTAAATATGGGTAAGAGTACATTTTTTGGATGGAACGTTGCACTTTTAAAGAGAGTTGTGGTATAAACCTTCCAGAGGGAAGAACTGTGCTATAAATCTTTCTTCCAGGGAGAAGAATTTTAAAACCTCAGTTTAAATGGTGATCTGAAAACAAGTGAAAATGCCCTCTAGGCACAAAGGTAACCAAAAAGCTTTCACATGATTCCCCGTAGTAAGAAACAAACATTTTAAAGCCAATTACCTCTTGGTAGTTGGTAAAATGAGTCAGACGTTCTTTAATTGAAAAAAAAAAAACAAAAAAAAAAGGCGGGGGGAGAGAACAAACATGGTTGGCAGCTTATTACGTCCCAGGCAATTCTTTTTTTTAGTATGTTACATTTACCATCTCAGTGAAATGCACAGACTGCTGAGAAAATACAAGACGTTTAAGAGAAATCTGTATATTGGAATACTATGCATTTTTAATAGCCTCTTAAAATCACCACTAAACCCTTCACAATCATAGTACAGGGCTCTATCTGTTTTGTGCACAATCACATGCTTTGTAGCAGGTGCTTAAGTCCTTTGCAAGTGACAATAATTACTAAAGGAATTAATATTAAACCAGGTTAGCACATCACAGTGCAGTTTAATAACTCATACTGATAATCTGTATCCTGATTTGCCAAGGGAAGGTTAACTTTTAAATATAGTCTTGAAACAGAGCAGGGCCCTATGCGGTCCTCGCTGGTACAACTCCTTTCCGTGTTGCCTTTTCCTTGTTTGTACGAAAAAGGCTTCCTTCAGCCTCCTTGATCCTCCCTGAGCTCCAAAGAGTAGGTTCAAGCACTTGCTAATCAGAGAATGGCGGGAGTGCAGGGACAAGGGAGGAACAGTCAAGAAACAGTGCAGCCTTGGGGCAAAGTTCTGGTTCCTCCGCAATATGTATATTGAGTAAATGTTTCTCTGCTCCAAACTCCAATGTTTTGGTTTGTTTGGCCTCACAGTGTGTCAAACACATGAACTTTTGTTCCACAACAGTCTATTTCAAATTTCTTCTCCAATTAGTTCCTACGTAAATGGCTTCCATTCCCAAATTCCCAAGCAACTAGATTTCAAGGTACTGCTCATTTTTGTACCAAAAATCCATTTGTTGACAACATTGCTACAGTTAAGTATTAGATGTCAGAAAAGTAAATGAGAAGAATCCCATCCAATGATGAAATGACAGGGCAAAGAAATTTTTCAAAGATCAAAAATATACCAGATCCTTTGTTAGGTTAATTTAAATAAATTAGTTAGCCGTTATTTTTTCTTTGAGTCACAGAATGAGAGACAGAGTATAACTTTGATTTTATACGTGAGAACACTGTAACTCAAAAGCATGAATTGTCATACACTCAGCTCAGTGACAGGGTGTGACTTCAAGCCCAGGACCTATTCCAATTAACCACTTCGCACTTGTGTTAATCTGTTTCTCTACAATAGTATTCTCTTCTTTCCTGTTTTGTTTTTTTTTTTTAACCTTTGTAAATACTGTACATTTTGTTTGGATCCTGCGCACCATTCATTTCTCCTTCCAGTATCTATCAGAGAACTCAGCTTCAATATTAAGTTTCTCTTACATATTTGGTATTTTAAACCAAATACTATTTACCTATTTTATTCTTCAATATACATTTGTTAGCTTCCTGTGCTATAATTGTTTAATCATCCAAATGCTTCTCTTGCAGATTGTTGCTCTGTCTTGACTATAGTTAAAGAAACACTTTTATTTTCTTCTGTATTCTTTTTGTCTGTATCTCTGTGTTTCCTTTTATCCACTCTACTTCCTAATATAGGCATTTTACTGAGGAGAATTTTTCTTTTTTGAATAGATACTTTGGGAGACTCCCCAGTTTAGCCCAGATGCATAAAGAACTTGGAAGTCATCATTCCCATCCTAATGACAGGATAGAACTGAGAAAACTGAAAATCAATGACTTGTCAGACTCTTCAGAGAACTGAGGTGCAGAACAAACCACCACTGTTGTTACCAAACAATAGTTTGTGTGCCCGATGCACAGTGAGGCTGAACAAACGGAAACATCAGAGTTTGGAGCAGAGAAAGGTTTGCTGCAGGGCCCAGCAAGAACGAGTCCCTCACACCCCCAAACCCCAAAGTCTCCGATGGTTTTTGAGGAAGAAGTTTTTAAAGGCAAATTTGTCACAGGGCAGCAGGATGTGCGACTTTCTTCCGATTGGGTTGCTTGAGGTAACAGGGCAATGTGCCAGGAAATCTGTGCTCAGCCTGAAGGTGTCATCCTCCACCTGGGTGGGGGCCCTAATTCCAGCAGAAGAACTCAAGGATATTGTTATGTATATTCCTTGAGGAGGAACCAGGATCCTGCCCCAAGTCTGCACTATTGTTTCCTGACTGCTCCTCCCTTGCCTCTGCATCCTCTCCCTTCCGTCTGCATCCCCTCCCTTCCCTGATTAGCAACTGCTTGAATCTCCCCTTTGGAACTCAGGGAAGGTCAAGGAGGCTGAATGAAGCTTATTTCCTATGTGAACAAAAAATACTGCAAACCATGTCAGTAAACAAAGAAAGCTGAAGCCATCAAGTCATCAGTGGCTGCCGCCACCCCTCAGGGAAGACAAGCCTGCAGCCAGGCCTCTGCAGCCACTCACAATGGTGCACCCTGAGGGGACTCAGAATAAGAAAGGACAGGATACTGGCCCTAGACAGCTAGGTGCTTGTCAAAGGGATGAATTCAGTGAGCCCAAATGTTTTCTTCCTCCCATAGATAGAAAAGCACTAAATTCTTTAACTTGAGATGCCTGGTTTTCTTTAGATAACAAGTAATCTTTGATTGTTCCAACTACCTGGTCTTTGTTATAAAGCTCCTATATATCTTAGCTCCTCCCCTGCCTCTTCAGGGCAGTCCCTCAGAGCCATCTGAGAGGCTGTCATCCCGGTCTAGTCCTCCTGCCAAATAAAACATAACTCTCAACTTTTAGGCTGTGCGTTTATTTCAGTCGACACCTACAAATAAGAAAAGAGGGGCACAGAAAAGATCTGTGCCAGGGAGGACCCCAGAGGGTCTTGCTCTGTTCTACTGTGACATTTGAATGAGGGATACAAGCCCAGATAGTCACAGCTGAGGTCTGCTTCTCGGGGGAGAAGCCACTGATCCATGACTGGCAGGAACTTCTAAGTGGCAATTTTGATAAATTTCTGGACAATAAGTGTTGACTAGCTTGAAAGAGAGAAACTTCTGGGGCTACTGTGTAAAGGAAGCCTCAGGCACAAGGACTTGACTTGTGTAACACTGAGACAGGAGGGAAGGGGGCAGGTCACAGCCATTCAAGGAATGACACAGCAGTTAACACCAAAATGATGGGAGCTTCAACTCCCAGGAGACCTTAAGGGGTAAAATGGCCGGAGATTTGACTTCTGGTAGAACTTGAGCTTCATTATATGCTCATTGTAATATATGTGAATAACATGCCCATAGGCTCCATGACAGCTCCAAGGCTAACCATAAAAGGTCAAAGAGTGGGCAGTGGCCAAATTCCTGGGAATCCCAGCCCCTTCCCCAGGATAGTTGGAATGATCCTCCCACTTGTTAGCTAATGAAGCTACCGAACCCATAAAAACCAGCAAAACTGTGCCTCCTGGCTGCCTCTCTTGCTCCCTCATCTTTAGAGACGGCCCGCACTCTGTCTATGGAGTGCGTACTACTTAACTTGAGCACCCAACCCCCACACCTTGTGGCCTTTCTCTTGTCTTCTGAAACAGCCTGCACTCTATGCAGTATGCATCTCTCTAAATAAATCTGCCTTTACTCAACTGTGGCTCGCTCTTGAATTCTTTCCTGTGTGAAGCCAAGGACCCACACTTGGTGGGGCACATCCTGGGGGCTCAAGAGACCTAGGACATGGGCCTCCTCACACCCCACATTCTTTTTTCCTGTATCAACACTACTAGCCAGATTAATATAAAACCTCATACCACTGTGTTTCAGTTGCTATTACCCCATACATTATATTTGCCTTTAAACAAAAGCTTGCACAACAGATCAAAAGGACAGCAAACACAATGCTGAGAGACAAATTAAGCATCAGAACCAGACTCAGATAAGATGGACTTTGGAATTATCCTGCAGGAAATTTTTAAAGTAACAATGATTAATATTATGGTGCTAGTGGGAAAAAAGTAAGCATCACGTAAGAATAGATGGATGATGTAAGCAAAGAGATGAAAGTTTCAAGAAAAAAATCAGAGGCAAGTGCTATAAATTAATAGCCCCCACAGAAATAAGGGATTCCTTTGATGAGCTCATCAGTAGGGTGAGACTGAGAAAATGTGAAGGATGTGAATAGGACCTTCCCAAACTGAAATGCACAGAAAGAACAAAAAGAATGAATAAAGTAGAATATCTATAAACTGTGAGACAACTTCAAAAGGTGTTATAGACACACAACTGGAATGCGAATAAGCAGAAGAAAGAGACTGGAAGAGAAGAAATACCTGAAGTAATACTGGCTAAAAAAAATTCGATGTTAACAACAGATGGCCAACCATAGATCTAGGCAGTTCACAAGACACAAGCACTGTAAATCAATGATATTGGTAAAGGGCATCATATACCTTATACAGATCAATCACATTCATCCTTATGACGGGTTAAGTGGGAAGAGACATTCTGATTCCTAGTCAGAATATGAACCAGGGTTGTGATAGCAATTTTTTTTTAATTGAAGTACAGTTGATTTATAATGGTGTACTAGTTTCTGGTGTATAACAAAGTGATTCAGTTATACATATGTATTCTTTGTTTTTTTTTCATTATAATTTATTATAAGATATTGAATATAGTTCCCTGTGCTATACTGTAGTACCTTGTTGTTTATCTATTTTATATACAGTAGTTTGTATCTACTAATCTCAAACTCCTAATTTATCCCTCCCATATCCCTCCCCCCACCCCCAGGTAATTAGAAGTTTGTTTTGTATGTCTGTTAACCTGTTGCTGTTTTGCAAATAAATTCATTTGTATCATTTTTTAGATTCCACATATAAGTGATACCATATGACATTTGTCTTTCTCTGTCTGACTTACTTCACTTAATATGATAATCTCTAGGTCCATCCATGTTGCTGCAAATGGCATTACTTTATTCTTTTTTGTGGCTGAGTAGTATTCCATTGTATAAATATACCACAACTTCTTTATCCAGTCATGTGTTGATGGATATTTAGGTTGCTTCCATGTCTTAACTATTGTAAATAGTGCTGCTATGAGCCTTGGGGTGCATGTACTTTTTCAAATTAGAGTTTTCTCTGGATATATGCTCAGGGTTTGGATTGCTGGATCATATGGTGACTCTAATTTTAGTTAACAAACAATAAATGCTAGAGAGGGTGTGGAGAAAAGGGAACAGTCCTACACTATTGGTAAGAATGTAATTTGGTGCAGCTACTATGAAAAACAGTATGGAGATTCCTTGAAAAACTAGGAAATTTTTTTTTTTTTACATTTGGATCAACTCTAATTTGATCTAATTATAGGCCTTTTTTCATATGGTCAGCTAATATGAACAAAATAGTGTACAGTGACAATAATGAGAAACAGAAAAAAACAGATTAAACTTAGTTTTAATTACTACAACTCTTTAAAGACTAATAAAAATCAAAATAAATCTCCAATTAAGCCTTTCTACGTTGGCATGTGCTTTTTAATCTAAGTGGCATTGCTAAGAAGAGAAAGGGGAATCAATTGCTCTCAGTGCCATAGAAATCCAGGTAAAAATTTCCTTATTTTTAATTTCACCTATGGAAAATTTTAACAATTCCAACTTATTTTTCCTGTTAGCTAGTTATGTTGAAAGAAAACCAAGGAGAACGCATTTGAAACCCTTCTTGGGATGGTTAAACCATTGACCCTTGAACAATTTGGGGGTTAGGGGCAATGACCCTTCATACAGTCAAAAATCTGAGTATAACTTTACAGTTGGCCCTCCCCATCCAATGTTCCTCCACAAGCACGGTTTGTGTGGTACTACACTATTTACTATTGGCAAAATCCACGTGCAAGTGGACACATACAGTTCAAATCCATGTTGTTCAAAGGTCAACTGTACTTCTTTTTCTTTAGGACTTTATATCAGCTGATCCTTGTAGACGAAACACACAGAATCATTTCATGATTTAGATGAAAGACTTTATTTCACTCAAGTGAATATTTTCTTAAAAACTGCTTTATTCTGAGAACACATTAGGAAGAAGCATTAGGTGACTGTCCTCAAGAATTCCTGGTACTGTGTTAATAGCCATGGTAACATAAGAAAAAGATGAAACCCTTGTACTTTAGGAAATAGTATTTGAGGAATCATCTATTTTCTTCTTTATTTTAATTGTCTTGCTTTGCCCTAGGTGAAGCAAGTGCCAGCAATAATTTCCACCAATAGCAATTAGGAATAACAAAATGAAAGAAAAATTATGGATAATTGTCTAAAGTGGTCCCTGGTCCCTGGAAATCTGGACCCTGCATATAATTCATCTGGGATGCCTTGTCTTAGCTCTTGGAATGGAGTGTTTCTGACATTCAAAAATTTGAAACAATCAGTCAAAAGACTCTCTGGGTATATGCCCAGGGGTTGGATTGCTGGATTATATGATAAGTCTATTTTTAGTTTTTTAAGGAAATTCCATACTGTTTTCCATAATGGCTACACCAAACTGTATTCCCACCAACAGTGTAGGAAGTCTCCCTTTTCTCCACACCCTCTCAGCATTTAACATTTGTAGACTTTTTAATGATGGCCATTCTGACTGGTGTGAGGTGATACTTCATTATAGTTTGGATTCTCATGTCTCTGATAATCAGCAGTATTGAGCACCTTTTCATGTGGCTATTGAACATTTGTATGTCTTCCTTAGAGAAATGTTTATTTAGGTCTCCTGCCCATTTGTTGTTGTTGTTGTTGCTGTTGTTGTTGTTATTGAATTGCATGAGCTGTTTGTATACTCAGAAAATAAAGTCCTTGTCACTTACATCATTTACAAATATTTTCTCCCATTCCGTAGATTGTCCTTTTATTTTGTTTATAGTTTCCTTTGCTGTGCAAAAGCATCTAAGTTTGATTAGTTCCCATTTGTTTATTTTGGCTTTTATATCTATTGCCTGGGTAGACTGCCCTGGGAGAACATTGCTAAGATTTATGTAGAAGAATGTTTTGCCTATGTTTTCTTCTAAGAAGTTTATAGTGTTTTGTCTTATGTTTAAGTCTTTAAGCCATTTTGAGTTAATTTTTGTGTATAGTGTGAGGGAGTGTTCTAACTTCATTGATTTCCATGCTGCTGTCCAGTTCTCCCTACACCACTTGCCAAAGAGACTGTCTTTTCTCCATTGTATATTCTTGCCTCCTTTATGTTCAGAGCAGCACTATTTACAATGGCCAAGACATGAAAGCAACCTAAATGTCCATTGACAGATGATTAGATAAAGAAGTTATTATATGTATACGCGCACACACACACACACACACAATGGAATACTACTCAGCCATAGCAAAGAGTAAAATGATGCCATTTGTAGCAACATGGATGGACCTAGATATTATCATAAGTGAAGTAAGTTAGTGACAAATACCGTGTGATACCATATGATATTACTTATATGTAGAATCTAAAAAAAGACAGAAATGAACTTATTTACAAAACAGAAACAAACTCACAGACATAGAAAACAAACTTATGGTTACCTGCAGAGAAAGAGGGGTGGGCTGAGGGATAGATTGGGAGTTTAAGATTTTCAGATACTAACTATTATATATAAATAGATAAATAACAAGATCCTACTGTATAGCACAAGACACTATGTTCGATATCTTGTAATAGCCTATAATAAACAATAATATGAAAAGAAATATATAATATATGTACAACTGAATCACTATGCTGTACATCAGAAATTAATACAACATTCTGCATGGATTATACTTGAATTTCAAAACAAAACAGCCTCGACTGCTTATTTCAGTGAGATTCGTACAATCTCGAATTTGGAGAGTTGATGCTAGTAATCAGAATAACGCATCCTTTTGCCACATGCAAATAACCAAGAGACACTTTATATGACAGTACATATTGTCTGTACAACTGACTACTAATTTTTATTTGTAAATTATTTAGGTTCTAAAGCTGACATTGATACCACAAAAAGGAGAGAAGTGAAATGATTATGAAAGTATATGATCAATAAGTAATGAACTGTAATTATTTATTAGGCAGGAAATCAATAGGAGCAGCTTGTGGCCATTTTCATATTGTCACACACATAACAGATAACTAGACGTAATCAATACAGAGCTAATTCCTATAGTCCCAAATAAATGACTGATTTCATAAACAGGTATGTGTTCAATATGTCAATGTGACATAAACTCCTTCACAAGTTAGAAATGTCCTGCATTGTGCAATTTGTAAAGATTTTAAAAAAGAAAAAACACTATTTTGTGCTAAATATAATGATTCTGGCATCACTATGAACATCTATTTTTCATTTTAATATTTGTAAATAATTCAGCACATATAGTTATCAGCAGACCTGTGTATGATATGCTAAAGGAGGTTCTTCAGACTGAAAGGAAATTATTTTAAATAAAAATCCAGATCTGAAATACAAAAAATAATAAATGTAAACCATTTTTCTCTTTTCTTGATTTTTTTAAATCAAGAAATTGAGTTATTTAGTGAAAAGATAATAAAAATGTACTTTCAAGATAGATGGATATCAATGGACTATACTGTTTTAGTTTTCATATGATGAATGAAATGATAGATACACAATAGATAAAATGGTATATTAATTCAAATTAAATTGAAATAAATGAATGTGCACCATAATTCTTAGAGAAGCCACCAAGGGAAGAATAAACAGAAAAACAGTTGACTCTTGAACAACACAAGTTTGAACTGCATGGGTCCACTTTTATATGGATTTTTTTTGTTTTTAACAGTGAAAATTAAGCTCTACATAAATCAAGGTTGGTTGAATCCGAGGATGGGGAACCGGGGATATGAAGGAACTGCAGATTCAGACAGCTGACTGTAAGGTTGTATGTGAGTTTTTAACTGCACAGAGGGTCAGCACCCCAAACCCTCTTTTTCTTCCTACTTAATAATTTTAACTTGAAAAATAGCCACTTAAAAAGTGATATAAAGTCATATAACTATATGCCAATAGAAAACATAAAGTGTAATATTAAAAAAGGAAGTCATGTAATCCAAAAGTAGTAATTTACAGATATATCTGCCATCTAGGGTCTTGTAATTTAGTGTGTTTTGTTCTTAGGTGATAGTATTTTGGCTGTTAATGTTCTACATATATTCCATTTTAAGATTTCAAGAGGAAACAATGATTCATAGAATAAACATTTCCTTATGTGTTAGTAAAATGTACACACGCTTGCTATGAAAGACACTGCAATGTCCCATTTGTTTCTACATTGCATGCAATGCTGTTACAGTATTCTGAATTTATTTTTTCTGTATCTCTAGGAGTGAAACCTTAAACCATCACTTTCAAGTGGACTTGCAAAAATTAAGTTTTCAAACTATGTAATATTCACTGGTTTAATTGACCACTCATGAAGGAATTTATTCAAACCCAGTAGAAAATGAAAAATGGCCACTATAAGAACAATTTAAAAATAAAGAGTAAATTCAATTGCAGTTCAGCTAGTAGAGTTCTTTGGATGTATGAATGAGTTAAAACCTCCTAAATGCAAAGCCCTGCAAATTCAATATTATTAATACTGCTTTGGTCAAGCTGGCCATCTTTATTAAAGTTACTTGAGAAAGACAGCTATGCAAATTCTCCCATTGAGTTTATCTGCAGGTTGAAATCTGCAGAAATCTGGAAACCCTAAAGAAAACTGTTGAATGTTACTTTTGCTCAGGTGACCTTAAAACTGAAACATGGATTTATAATCCTTTCCTTGCGGACATGGACAGCAAATCAATGATGCAGACCTTGCCAAAAATGACCTCACTGACTTTAAGGACAAAGAGAACGATGATTCATAAATTTCACTCCAAGTCTTAGAGAATTTTGTTGTTCGTTGACACAAACTTATCTTCATTTGTCAAAAAGTGAGCTATGGGAGTTTTGATTCTTTTCCTATATGTTCTTTGATTTAGGATTTCAGTACTTATTGCCATAAAAATGAGAAGTAAAACACTGATTGGAGGTCAAATATGGCCTTTTGACTTATAAAAGTCCACCCAGTAATTTAGACCTCTTTTTCAAGGCAAAGACTACATTTTAATTGAAATTCATAAGCAGAAATAAATTTGACTTTTTGATTTATGTCCACAATTTCCCTTTTTTTTTTGGAAGCAGAAGGCATTTAATGGGCTTCCTCATCTTCCTCAAACTCTTTCCTGAATGTCCCCTATTTAGCCTTAAACAAAAATCAGTGTTTCATGAGATTCTGCTTTCTTTAACTTCCCCCAAATGGAATTTGGTGATTTATTCAAAATCCGTATATAGTCATATAGGTGGGAAGTATCGCTTTTCTCTTTGCCTCTCTAATGAATGCCTTTTTGAGACCATTATCCCTTCATTGTCTTAATTTTTTAAAAAAGGAATAAACAAGTCCTCACTCTTTAAGCTTTATGTAACCTTCTTATAAATTCTACACCCTTATTTTTACTTATATGATGCATTCTAGTCATTTCCCCTCACTCCTTAATGACTTTGGCAGCCTCTTCACAGCCTAGATTTTGAATAACATTCTGTGTTTGTGAATAATCCATCCAAATCCTGCCCTCTTGCTTTCCTGAATTCCTCTTTTCAATGACCTTATCTTCCATTTTTCCAACCTTTGTTCTTTGGTCATACCCTGGCCTTGATGGTTAACCCAAACTCTTCTATCTTTGAATTACAATTTCATATGTCCAATTTCTGACCATTCCTATACCTACAACTTTCTGATCATCTAACACTTGGAATCTATGCAATGCAATTTTGTTGAACTGGATTAAATTACATTAGAAAACAAAGTGAGACAAGCATACTTCATTATGAAGCATAGTAAAAAATAGTACAACTCAAGTAAACATGATACACAATTAAAATAGATTATATTTTTTCTTAATTGAGTTTAATGTAATTCTCAAAGAATTCTGTGATCCAGAAAAGTTTAATAATTACAGGCATGATTATATATACGTGTGTATATTTATAGGTATATATGTGTATATACACAAACACATATGCCATTATTCATGAATTTGTGGAGATTCTTCATTGAAAAAAAGAGGTTATGTTGGCTATTTACTCAATGCGTTCTTTTCTCCAAAATAGCAGGAGCAATGCATTATGTTTCCTTATGTCCAACTAATCTATATCCATAAGAAACTCAGTGCATGTCATGTGCTAAATAAAACCCCTAATTTTAAAGTAATGCATATACTTTTGAGTAGCTATGTAGGTTTGAGAATGGGAGATAATAAGCATTGTCAGAATAAAGAAGGCATTTAAGTAATATATAGTTATGGTAAGCAAAAGAAGCCTGACTGGAAATAACAATTGATAACAAACAAAGAATGCCGAATAGAGAGAGTAAAAAAGCAGATGAGCCCAAAAATAAGACAATACACAATTGTAGTAGCTAAAACTGAACAGGGAAGCAAGTCTATCGAATTTCATGAAAAAAATGTATTTGCATACCAAAAAAAATATAAGTAAATCAAAGCCATTTAAACCAGACTTTCTTAACCTTTAGTGATTGCCTTATTGGGATGGCTAATTATTTGTTGTGAGGTCTGACCTGTGTGTCATGAGATATTTAGTAGCATCCTGGCCTCTTCCCGCTAGTTGCCAGTAACAACCTCCTGTAGTTGTGACAAACAAAAATGTTTCTAGACAAATCAAAATATCCCCTGGGAGGCAAAACCACCCTGGATAAGACACACTGAATTAAGGAGAGGCACAATAAAGCATCTTGTACTCCTTGGGGGCGTCTAACTTCTGCTCTTGCAGACAAGAGTGAAGTTCCCATCTCCTTAACTTTAACATGCTGTTGGACGTCAGTGATACTTATGAAGCAGAAGCAAGGGGACGTAAGAGAAAGACATACAATTGGCAATTAGCACAAAAAATAGGCAAAAAAAGAAAATATTTTTATGAAACAGAGTAAATGTACAGCTAATAGGAAAAACACGATCAATACAAAAAATGTATATATACCAATGCTATTTTTAGTCTGCTCCCCAAACTTCAGAGGTATATTTATCTTTATTTTTCTTCTTTCTTTTTTCAAGTATTTAGTAGATACAATTTCATTTGCTCTTTTTTTTTTTTCTTCAGGGAAAAAAATACTATTTTCTACCATTTTGAAATATAAAGATTCATGGGAGGCATTACACAGCAAGCCTTACAATTTGCATTACAATATCTGATTGAGAATCACTGGGTAACTTGGCTACTTCTGCTTTGTATTGACTGGATACTGGGTGTTTCATTAGACTACCTTCAAAAACTTTATTCCAAATGCTTTATAGATCTGCTAATTTCAATGACTGCCCTGAGACTGTGACTCTGTATGTGACTAAAGATATGCCCGGCAGGAAGGCAACGCTAGTCAGTGATGTGGCCATATCCACAGCTGAAATTTGAAGACTCACTATGCCTTTTATGATTCACACTGATTAGGACCACTCTCTGAGTTGAACAATTCAAATGAATTGTTTAAATGTATGTTGATTTACTTAGTTTTCTCTTTTTTTCCCCAGAATGCAATATGCATTCCCTGAAATTTGGTAAACTTGCTTTTCCTCTTCAACTTTCCCCATGACAATTGCAATGTAGCAGAAATCCTCTGTGTGCATAAGGAAAATTCAGATTCTTGAACAGAACGGAGCAGATTTGGATTAGCCTCTACCCTAGGGTTAATGCTGGTATAATGCCATCATACACTATTCTCCCCTTTTAAGTGGCTCTCAAATATATATCTGAGTGTCAGTCTTTTAGCAAGGGACCATTTTTTATTCCCCCACATAACTTAAGCAAAGTGACAAAAACATTTACCTCAATTTGCTGGTTATCTCATATTCTATTTGACTTAGTATTCATCTGTTTTAGATTTATAGCCTGTAAAACTCTGATGTGAAAACACAGGTATTAATTATCTTGTTATTTATGCAACATTAATTATTAATTAGCATTAATTATTATTTTATAAAGAAACATCATTTCCAAAATATGAAATAACAGCTCTGTGGACTGAAAGTTTTCAGTCTAAATATTACATCTTTAGTGATTTGCATTTTTTAATAATTTCTTTCATCTGTTTAAATCTGTGAATAGATCAAATATGTTTATTACCTGCTGCACTTTAAAAGTTGCTAAATAGCTCATTTGATTTTTGCTAACAAGGAAAGGACAATTTTCTGATTATCAAGTAATTAATATGGCGTATGCATTCAGAAATAATTTAGGGCTAATATTAAAAGAAGAAACAGGCAACTATAGGAAGAAAATCTCTAGTTGAACTAATATGAAACCCTTTTGTTAATCGTGGGGGAAATAAAGATTTTAAATTATACAATGTATAAAAAAGAAACAATTATTTTTAAAGAATAGTTTAAGTGATTAACAATAAAATTCATTAACTCAGTAGTAATGAAACATCTAAAGCAACTTATTTTAATATTCCATAATCTTTTGCCCATATAAGTAGACTTAATACTAAAATTAGAAAGAACTAAGTTTACGTTAGAAAAGATTTTTTTTCTAATTAAAAATGATACTTGGTTATTTATATATAACTGAGACATTTGTGGAGCTATAACTTCATTTAAATTTTATAGACAAAATGTAGATCATAAAATGTTAGCCAATAAGTTGATATATTTGCTCAGTTTTCTTCAGATTGATTCCATACATTATTTGAAATAGCATAGGATATGCAATTAGACAAATTTTACCACATAAAACATGGATTTTAAATTTTGTTCTCTGCTGAACGTTGATGTGTCTCACTGCTAGTCATTATTACTTTCATATTTGTTTTGTTGTCAAATAAGTTTAATTGAGATGATAGAAAAGTATGGATGTTTCTTTTCTGATAACTTGTGTAGGATCAGATGCCTTGACTGAATAGTCCTGTGTCTTTCATGTCATGATATAAATGGTAGAGAAAGGTCGATCAATCATGTTCTTTAGTGAAACTGATACTATCCAGAGGTAATAGCTTTACTGAAGCTCTTGGTTCTATTACTTAAAAGCTGAAATTAGCTGTAAGACTAAGAAGGTGGTGGTGACTGTAGGATCATGGCTTTGCAGCATCACTGGTGTGGGCCTCTGAAAATGCTCAGAAAAGCAAGGCAGAGACAGCTGTCTGAGACCTTACAATGGTTTGAGTTAAGCCTTATTCACAATTCACACTTGCATTCTGAAAATACATTAAATTATGTGTTCTTTTTATGGTTATGTTGTTCCCTAAATTGCTAATTGTTAAATATGTCATATTTGAGGAGTTTTGTTTCCTTCCTGCTGTTTGATGACATTAAGAGGTCATAATTCTTTGTTTATGATCTCACAGTCTGTCGATTGAAGTGCCTACAGTGTCAAAAGCAAGATTATGTGAAGGGTTTCGCAGAATAAACACAAAGATATGAGTTAGTATGCATAAATATTTTATAACAACATGTAGCATTTATTCATATAAAACTGTCATTAATATAAAACAGAACCAAGTTATCACTCACATGTTCAATAGATGTGCATTGTTCATGCGACTTTTTCATAGATCTTTGGCTGTGATAATTGAGATCTAGCTATGTAAAGTCATAAACAGTTGGGGAAGGTTGAGTGAAGGATTATTGAAACTGCCTAAGCTATTTTTGCAGCTATTCTGTAAATCTAAGGGCAGATCAAAATTTGAAAAAGTAAAAATAAAAAGAGCTTGAAATACAAATTCTTGGTGTACCAATACGATAATTATTTGCCTAGACAACTCTCTTTAAATATTTCTAATACCACAGATTAGTTTTATTTTATACACACACACACACACTCACACATTAGTCTACTCAAGCTCCCATAACAAAATACTACATACCAGGCTTAGACAACAGACATTTATTTCTTCACAGAGGCTAGAATCCCATGATCAAGGTGCCAGCAAATTTGGGTTTCGGGGAGGGCTCTTTGCCTGGCTTGCAGACGGCCACCTTCTCACTGTGTGTCTCCCGTGACCTTTCCTTTGTGTGCTTGTGGTGAGAAGGCTCAATCACTCTGGTGTCTCTTCCTCTTCTTATAAGGACACCAGTCCCATAGAACTAGGGCCCCACCCTTATGACTTCATTTAACCCGAGCTGCCTCTGTAAAGGCCTTGTTTCCAAATACAGTCACATTGGCGGTAGGGCTCCAAGATGTGAGCTTTGAGAGGACACAATTCATCCATAGTAACATATACACAGGTATAAACATACTCAGTGTCACTTTGAATTAGGTCACCAAACTGGTGAATAATTCAATCTTGGAGAGTTCCAAGGTTTTTCTTGTTTTTGAGAAAGGGCTTTAGAACATACACTGTGCTAATCCTTTAAGCAGGATCATGGATGCATTTTCAATATGCCAAATTGCTCAGAAGCCACTTCAGTTCAAGACAGTCTGGCTACATCTGGGACATGAGAACTTAAGAGAAGCAAAGTTTAAAAAAAAATTTTTTTTTCTTATTATTTTTTGCTTTATTTCTTTCTGGAACTCAGACTTTAGGCAAACAACTGGAAGAAAGGAAAGTTTCTATGTTTTTTTCCAAGGAACAGAAAGCTATATAAAAAAGAGATCACAGGAAGGCTGAGGTCAGAGCCTTCTTGGACCATCCTTCACAACGCATAGCAGAAAAAGGAAATAGAAAGACCCAGAATCTCTAATGACTCTGGCCCTTTCCCATCCCCAACCATCTATCTTTCCTGTATGAAAAGAATGAAACTTTTATCTTAAGTCATTGTTGTTTTGTTTTTTCTGTTAGATGTAGCAGAGTTTATTCCAACAGAGTGAAAAGGGCAAAAATACACTGTCAAAAAGAGTGCAAAGTTGTGGTAAGACGCTTGCTGAAAGCTGCTCTCTGTACATTAAGTGCTCTGTAAACTTAGCCCCAACACCTAAAAGCAAAAACAAAGACGCATTAGTGTACTTGACTGACTAAAACTTGTAATAGCTTTTCATAGTATATTCTTCAATATCAGATTATGAGATGGTAAGGCCATACTCTCTGTGATGGCATTGTATCATTTTAAGAAAGGAAAAAAAATTATGGAATAAAATGCACAAACCTCCCAACTAATGTAATTATACTTTTAAGACCTTTACATTTTACAGCTAACTAAGTTTATATTTTATAGAAGCTAGAAGATTTCTAACTTTGGAGAGACACAGGCTTGATAAAGTTACACCTAATTTTCTTTACTGTGGGCAGCTCTTAGCATTATGGTACAGAAATATCTAGAGTCAGGTAAGTGTCATCTGCATTGTTCCATCCACAATAAATGAGAACAATTTTTTTCTTTTCTTTTTTTTTAAATTTTAGTAACTAAGGAGTTATTCTCTTGATTTCCAACAACCCATCCCATGCATCCCAAAAATTATGCTTCAGAAGTAAATGTGTGTATTCATTTGGGAAAAAGAAAGGAACAAAGTTTACAACTCAGTTGCTTAGTTTCTCCCACTTAACATAAATTACTCAGCTATTTGGTAAGATTCCTATACTACTTCTATTTTCTCACTATTTTGTGTTTATGGTGTGTTGAAATCTTCAAATACATATGTGTATTTTGTGTATATCTCTGAATTTGCAATTTCTGTTTAATATTTTTTAATGCTCTGTTACTTGACTCAAACATTTTACAACTATGATATTTTCATTATATCAATATAATATGTCATTGTCTATTCCACTGAATGTGTTTTGCCTTAATTATACCCTGCCTTAAATTAATATACCAAACTGTAACTTTACCCATTTTCTTTTTGTATCTCTGCCCATTCTTATGCCTTCAAACTTCCTTTGTCAATTTGTCTTAGAAGTGCTCTTAGGGTGCAGTAAATACTTGGTATCATTTTACTATTATTATTAATCATTTCGATTACAATCTTATTTTGTTTGCATTTCAGTTGGGGGCAAATCACTGACAGGTATTGTTGTAACAGATGTGATAGGTATTACTGACTTTGTTTTACATTATTTTTGTTGTACCTACCTGCTGTGTAGGTATTTAAGTTTCCTGTGATTGTTTTTGCTCATAACTAAGTGATTTATAGACTGGTCTCATAGAAAGTGGACATGCTGTTTTAATTCATTATGTTTTCTTTTTATCAGTATTTGCCTAGTGTATTTTCACATACGTGTATCATTAACCTTTCCATGCCCTGGCATAGCTTGGAAGAGTATAGTGCACATCTTCAAGCTAATCTCATTATCTCTACAATTTAACTAGAGAAGCTAGTTCATATGCATTGCTTACAACCACTGACATATTTGAATTTATTTCTATCATTATAATTTTTGCTTTCTATTTACCCTGCTTTTTCTGTGCTTCACTTGTTCTACTTTATTTCTTTATTTTGAACCATGGGGATTTTTCCAGCTTTTCCTCTTATGATCTTAGAATTTATTTCTCTTTTTAATTTTTTTAGTGAATACTTTTAAAGTATTTAACCTTGGTTAAAAAGACTACCTTCAAAAAATTTTAATACTAAGAAATGTCCCTTTACTATTCTCTAGCAGTAGAAAGTCTTAAAAAGCTTGAAATTTGGTCATTTCATGAGTTTATACTAATTGTGATGTAGTTTTTAAAATAAACTTATTTTCAAAATTCAAATTAGTTATAAATTTAAGCAATCAATATTTTTATAGATTAACCCATATGTTTACCATTTATTTCTGTCAACGTTACTTCTGAAATAGCTTTTTGTTTCCCTAAAGGTCTACTTTTTCAGTGATAAACACTCTGGTTTTATTTGTCCTAAGAAAGTACTAAAATTGCCCTTATGGTTAAATCATAGTTTAGCTGAATAGTTTGACAGTTATTTATTCTCATAGAACTTTCAAGATATTGTAATACTGTCTTCTCATTCTTGAGGAAACATTTTATTTTTATAGTAATTCCTATTCAGTAAACTGGTTACTTGCTTGATTTTTATGCTCAAATACACTAAGGTTTTTTCTTTTTTTTTTTAAAGAAAAGTTCAACATTATTACTCACAGATCAAAATCAATATCACTCATCAATTTTTAGCTGTTCATTTAAGTTTTGTTGATTGTGGTCACACTGTAATCACCAAACCAAAAAATATAGAATTCCATCACAATTTCACTAAAATTATGTTAACTGAAAGAAGATAAACCGAAAGTGGTATATGGTGTAATTTATTTACATACAATTCTATAACAATATAAGATGATCTATGGTTGGAGAAACAGAAAGATTGCTGTGTCTGCAGACATATGAAAGGGCCAGAAAAAGGCACAGTGGACATGTTTTGAATAATAGTAACACTCTCTCTTGTTCTGTGTGTTGATTATACAGTGTATACAATTATCAGAAGTCATTGAACTGAGCACATAATTTTTAGCTTTGTTTTTTATTCTGTTTAGATTATACCTCCTACTATATTTATATTATACTCCCAAATAAAAATATACTAAGAAAATGAAAAGCAAGTAACAGAATGGGAAAAAATGTTTTGGAATATATATATGGAAATCTTGCATACAGACTATATAAGGAATACATGCAAGGTAATAATAAAATGAGAGAAGTTCTATAAAATATAGGCACATAATTTGAAGAGATACTTAAAAAAAGATATATCAAAAGAATTTAAAAGGCACTCAAAATCATTAGTTATCTGATAAAGGCAAGTTAAAACTATAAAGAGATACCATTTCACACCAACTAGAATGGCCAAAATTAGTCTGAAAACACAGTGTTGTCCAGAGACAGAGGAAGTGAAATTTATATTCATTGCTGGTGAGACTAAAATTGTACAACTTTGGAATACAATTTGGCACGGACTTCTAAAGAAAAATATGCATTTAATCTTTGTTCCAGCAATTACACTGCCATGTATTTATCAAGAAAAGTGAAAAATAAAAATGCATGTCTATCCACAGATTGGTAAATGGATGCTTACAGTAGCTTTATTCATAATTATTCCAGACTGGAAACCACCCAAATGTCCCTCAACAGAATAAGGGACAGACAAGATATTTAGTATGCATACAATGAAATAATAGTAATTGAAAGGAATAAGTCTGCTGATGGAGTCAACAACTAGCTTCATATCTCAAGTTATTATGTTGAGCAAAAGAAGAAGGCAGACCAAAAAGAGTATTTATTGTATGATTTCATTTGCATAAAATTTGAAAACAGGCAAAACACCTATCATGATGGAAACTTATCAGTGATTGCACATCGATGGGAGCTGAGCGGGGTTGACTGGAGAGAAACAGAAGGCAACTTTGGGGGCAATAGGAAAATCTGTATCTTATTTAGGGTGATACTGCAAAGCTTATGCATGTATCAAAACTCCAATTTTACCCTCAAAATATTTGCATTTCATTGTATGTAATTTTGACTCAGAAAAAGTTGTCAGAAACAAGATGTCTTTATATTTTATGAGTCTACTATGTATGGCAACTCTATCACATAGCAATAAATGTTGTTTTGTAAATAATGCATTATTTAGTCTCTTCGGTAAAATCATTTTAATGAGAATAGCATGAATACTTGTAACTTTAACACCTTATAGCTTTGTTATTAGCTTGTTCACATTGGCTACTTAATAATCTTTATGTACTTGACTACATCAGTATACATACATATGAAATAGCTAGATGCAATTATTCGTTTTATAGATATTTCACTAGAAAATAAAATTTACTTGGGAGATGTCATTTTATATGAGAACTTTTTAAGGTCAATTTATGTAAAATGTATTTTAATAATTTTTTGGCACTTACATTTCAATAATGGTGATATATGTTATGACAAGCTGTTTTCAGACTTACATAAAATTGAAGTCTCTGATAGAAAATTATCTCAATAGATAGCTGAGACTTCAACATAATAAGATACAAGAACTTAATAATGAAGATGCATTGCTTTGCTAAATTAAGCTAATCACCGTTGTTTGGGGAATAATCAGTACTGCCATCAGATATTTGTTGTCTGCTGGTTAGTTTTCTTTTAAGTCAACAGAAGTATTACTTTTGGTGGCATTCGCAGAGTTGTGAGTCTGACTTTGAATTGCTGTAATCATCTGCTAAGTCCTTATTTCACTGACTTCAGAAGGACTTGAGGATATACTGGATAAGTTCTTAGAAGACCCATTCTCATAGATCTATTTTACTATTAAATGGGTTAGAGGCTTCAAATTACCCTCAAATGTCCTAAAATAGTACTTTGTAGTTGGATTATTTATTTCTCCTCTTCAAAGACTTAGTAAAGGAACAGTCAGAACAAATCATTCTATTTACTGTCATTTCTAGTAAGCCCCCAATGAAGTTAAATGAGAATTTTCTTCTGAATGCTTTTATTAGAAAACTAATATAAATGATTGTTTACTTTTGATTAATGGGTACATCACTAAGGGATATAAATATTGTTGATTAACTTATACATAATATATAGCACAATATATCAGATTACCCATGTAAGTGAGGAAATAATAAATCTTAGCATTTAACAACATTATAAAATATTACTCAGTATTAATTTTAAGATATGTAAATACAATAGACTTGGTAATATAATGAAGTCTATTGTTTGACATTCTTTAAAAATAAAATAGATTGATTATAAATTACATGTTCAAGTCTTAGGGATGATCATTTGTTATTTTTCAATTGCGGTAAAAATAATGGCCAGATTATTAGCATTCTTGGCACTGTGTTTGTTGCAACATTAAAAGAAATCATAGCAGGCGATTTCAAAATTCTTCAAAGATGAGAAAACATTTTGTTATGAACAAATGTCAAGGTCAATACAGAATAAGGTAGATATATTGTGCTGGGAACCAAAATAAAAAAACAGGTCAACTTCATGTGCAGATATTAAAAACAGAGTGGCAGCTAGTTATGAACGTGTATGTGTGTAGGTATGTGCATCTCTGCACGTGAGTCCTTATATTTATTTGTGTGTATACCCTGAAAGTAGTATTGCATTTACTAGACAAAGCTACAGAAAGTTTTATCATCTTTTTTGGTGCTTCAAAAATATAAAAACATTTGCTATAAAGGCAGAGCGAGCCATTGATTTAATACAAAAATAGGTGCTAAAGTAACTTTTAATTATTACAAAATCTCATCTTTCAAGGCAAATTTGCTCATTGGGGTGCTTCAGGATGATCACAAGAATATCAGTACGCCATCAGTGGTTCTGACGGTGGGTCAGCTGGCTGCCCATGAAATCTACAATTAGAAGCTTAATGTGTGAATTGCTGCATTTCACATAAACCCACTCTCTGCTCCCTGCATTTATTTTCAAAGTTGAAGGAAAGTAGAAAATGTCATGAGTACATTACTTTTCTTGATTAATTAGAAGATACTGAAATACTTTTTAAGAATAGGTTTAATGATTAATCATGGCCCCCTCCTGTGTATATCTGAAGGAAAGCAATGCCTTTTATTGTGTGGTAATATACATCTCCTCAGCAAGTTCTTCAGAGTATATTGAGAGAGATTTACCAAATAAAAAAGTCCCCCAATATGATGCAATTTCAGGGGAAAGAAGGGCAGGAGTCCCAGAGACCAAAGCTAACGCAAATAGGAAAAGAAAGTCTTAGTGTCAAAAAAGCATTTATGTTTCTTTCAAGGCAGCATTAGAATGATTAAATCATTTACTTTACAAGCACTTAAGCATTGGCTGTGTTTCTTTGCATGCTTAATATCAAAACAAAGAGAAGACTTCTTAATATCTTTGAAATATCCTGACAGTTTTTTGGAACTTCATGGTTGACAAGGTCAGGTTTTTGGAACTTCGCTTCCCTTTAAACTTTCTCCCTTTGTTTGTTTGAGTCACGGGAATTGTACAAACGTATAACCAGGATATTTTTCTTTTAAAATTATCCACATATATCTTTGGCATCTTACTGTTTTTGCCAGAAGAATTCTCAATGCCAAAATATGAAATGCAGCAAAAATACCAATTGAAATGTTTATACTTTTGAGTAGCTTTCTGTTGATAACAATGTCCTCCTTCTGATTGCACTTGGTCCCTGAGGAAGCAAGAAGTGCTGGTGAATGTTTTTCTGAAGTACAGAACAGTGTGCAAAGTGCTGACCACTGTGGATGCGGAAAGAGAGTAAAACTGCACTTAAAAATAAACCTCAGCATGTGATAAGGGAAAGGAAATGCTGAGTGAAGTACATCAATGTTTCGGCACTTACGCTCAGCAGTGATGTTGAAAATCCTGCACTCAACACATAGGAAAAGTGAAGTAATTTTGAATAATTTCATAGAAGGCTGCTAGAAAATTGAAACCCAGTTAAAAACTTTAGCTCTTCCAAATTCTAGTTATTCCACGTTTCTAAATTACAAGATACAAATCGATTCAAGCTCTATGACCAAACCCGGAGATAATTCAATCACAAGTGATGCGCATATTTAAAATAAGAGAAGAATAAGCTGATTTAAATTTCCAGTGTTTAATTTATTTCAGGAGGCACAATGCATTTAAACAAAGGGTATTTCAGTCGATCTTAGATTTCATTCTCCATCAGTTCACTCCAGCTTGTTTTAGAGGATGCCAGTCAAGCTATTGCCAGATGATAGATTTTCGCATTTTAAAAGTTGTCTGCCGACATTCACGTTTATTGTTCTTTCTTTAGCATTGAATATGTTGACTATTGCAAACAGTATTCACCGTTTCTGCAAACTTTCAGCTGCTAATAATTTTTCCTAATGTCTGTATTTGTGGATAAAGGTGTTCTCTGTTAATCTGGGTTATGACCTCCTAGAGGAATGACTCTGGTTCATTACTCATTAAGAGTGGTTAGTCAGAAGACAGCTCGTTGTAAATATTCCTGCCTGCTCAAAATTCTAGCAAGCAGATGAAACTTAATGCTTCCCTGTGGATTCAATGGGAAAACTCAGGGTATTGGAATTAGGGGGAAAATGGAGGAGTATAGGAATAACTGTGTTGGAGTTTTCTAATCAATGAGGAAGGAGTGGAGATCACTATTAACGTGCACAATTTCAAAATAATATTTTAAAAATATAATTGGTCACATCTCTGGATGTTGCTCGGGCATCAAATGTTGTTCTGACAATTGATTTAAAGGAGAGGTATCAATTATGCATTCTGGATTCCCTGTATATAACATCTTTAAAGGTCCAAAAGTGCTGATGAAGGAAATTTCCACTTTAAAAAATAATTATGTTTAAGAGATATAGAAAAATAGTAAAATTCAAATGTCACCATTCTCTATCACCTAAATAAATCCAGGAAATAATCATTACTTTCTCTAAAAATGGAAAATTGATGTGGAATTTTATAATGAATTAATTGAAACAACAATATCAGAAAGGCATTGATCAATCTGTTAAAAGTGGGGCAAGTGGACTTTATGTGTCTCTGGATATGATGCTTTAGAAAGTACAAAATAACACTTAATTGACTCTGAATTGACTTCAAGCCTCTGGATCTCATGACCAGCTTATAGGAAATGCATAAGGCAGATTAACAATTAAATAGCACAAGGATGTAATCCACTGAAACCAGGATGTGGAAAATCCTAGGGGATAAATGAAGGATTTCTTATTCATCATATAAACAAAGAAATAGAGGGCAGTGGAATAATGGTTATAGATTAAAGAGACTTAAGAAACACACCAGCCAAGTGCTATGTGTAGATATTTTTAGAATACTGATTCTCACTAAACAATTCTAAAAAATACATTTTTAGGACAATCAAGGAGACATAGAAAAAATAGCTGTTATTAAGGAAGTAATGCTAGTTTTCTTGTTGTACTAATTACATAGTTCTTATATAAAAAATAAAATTTCTTGGTTGGGGTTTTATTTGCTTAAAATACTCTAGTCAAAAATAGGCAAAAGATAGTATGAAAGACAGAAAGAAAGATGGAAGAAAGGAAGAAGGGACAGACATAGAGATGGAGAGAGAGACAGAGGGTAAGAACATGTGTGAGATGGATGAAACAATGATTATACATTATTATAAATGAAAATAATCACTGCTGAGGCTTGCAGCAGTGCATCTGGGAATCCAGTACACTACACTCTCTATTCTGTGCGTGCTTGAAAATTCCCATTAAAATATGCTAATAAAAATATGTACTGTGATATGAGTATTTTAAAACATATTTCAAAAAATTTCAGAAAAATTAATTTCAAAGTTTGTAATTTTCTCTTTTTATACATAAGAGGGGAGCACTTACAATCTAATGTCTATTTGTACCTCATTTCTTATAGTCATGTTTTTGTAGATGATAGAGTTTTGACTTTTATATAAACTTTTACAAATGCCTTGATAAAACTGATTACACAATTTCTAATTTATTCCTTTTTTTTGATAGTCTCACAATCCTGTTTGATGAAGTTAAATTTAGGATTAGGATTAGGGACACTTGATGCTGACACCAGATTCAGAATCTTACCTCTGCCTACCAACTCCAAATTTACTATGGAGTCTGTGGCTGGAGGAGGGGGGGAAGAGCAAGGATTGTTGCTTATTTAACCCTTATGTAAAGGGTTAAATCACAACCGACTGCAGTTGCCCACCAACAGTGTGCCTTGAGGGAAATTCAAGATGGAAAACACAAGATAAAGCATTCTGGGCTTTGGATAAATCAATAGATAGTTAAGATGCATACCTCACAAAGAATTTCAATGACCCCAGATTCTTGCATCTTCTCATAAATGAAAGACACTAAAATCATTGACTTGAGGTGCCTGTTCTTTGTGACAGTCAGTAATCTTTTGCCAAGATGTATGCCTAACTACATGTATTTCCTAGTCAAAAAAATTTATATATATCCTAGCTCCTCCCCTACCTCCTGAGAGCTGTAGAGAGGCTGTTTCCCGGGCTGTAGTCCTCAGTAACGTCCTTGAATAAAAAAATCACAGCTTTCACATTGTGCATTTTTCTTTCAGTGGACAAGTCCTATTTCCAAATTTCCATGAAATCCAGCCCCAAATTTACATGGAATGTGTTCAAGCAGGAATTGAGCTTCAGGCATCCACAATGAGCAAACGTCACACAGAGTAAAATTCCCACTCATCTGTTTCTGAGTGATGGAGGAAAGGCATACTTTTCTAGAAGAGAGTAAGTGTTCCTTCTTCAAGTCACACCAACATGTGAACAGATGTAAAGCCTGAGTAAATCTATTTCAATAACTCCTTTAGAAGATCTAGATAAAGCATGCATGTAGGTAACTGACTGAGGATAATTATAATGTCTACAGAACTGGGAAACATAGATAAGTGAAAAAGTCAAAATGCATACAAAGATGCCTTAAAAACAACTTTATCATATTTTTGGTAATGTGTATTATGATATGTAAGAAAAAGAATTACTCTACTGGATTTTTTTTCCAGTAAATTAAACAAGTCTTATGAATGACTTGGTTCTATGAATGTCTCACATGTGGACTCATTTTCTTAGACTCAGCTGTAACCTCCCTACACTTAATGGCCCAGTCCTCTGGAGTCAGTCATCTAGTAGCTAACTGACCTGCACCAGGACGGACTTGATGCCTTTTTCCAGTTCTTGTCCCACTGTGTGTGCAGGTTGCGTCCAAGCAGTGAAGTTGAGACAATGTGAGAAACACGAGCCTCACAGAGTCATTGGGGCTCAGGGCACCTAATTTATACACATGCCAGATTCTGTACACTTTCTTCACAGTCTATGACACAACCTTCTTCAAATCCCTCTGACAGAAGGGTACCTTCATTCGTATATAATGTAACTGCATCCTGGTATTTTCTATTCCTGTTTGTGCAGTGAGTCATGAGTCTCTTTACCTCCACTTTTTAACCTCATCTATTTCCAAGGCCTTTTCTCAGTGTTGGACCAGGGCAGACTAGGTTACCTGGAATGGATAAAAACCACCAAATCTCAGTGGCCCAGTGCAGCAGAGGTCCAGCTATTCCCTGATGGAGCCACATGCTTGTCACAGGCCCAGAGGAGAGTGCTCATGGCAGTGACTGAGGGGCACAGGCTGGTGGAGCAGCCACCCCCTCAAAACTTCCTGCCACCATCACAGGGAGAAAAGAGGTCTCGACTTGGAGGGCCTCACAGTGGTCACTAGGTCCTTGGGCTAGAAGTGACACTTTATATCTCAGTGGTCAAAACCAGTCAGTAAGTACAGTCTTACCAAGTAAACTGAATAGGGGAGAATCTGACTACTCGGTGACAATCACCAATGATCACCACAACCTTTATCACACACACACGTGTACATAAACCCATGTGTGCACATCTCCACACACACTTGTCTATGTATATACACATATGTGCACATAACCACACACGCATGTACATATACGCATATGTGGACATCTCCACACACAATACCCATGTGTGCATATCCACAGACACACACACGTGTACTTATACCCATATGTGCACAGACTGTGTCATTGTGGGCCTGTTACAAATGCCAATATTTACATTACTTTTGCATCTCTGAGGATTATTACATTTTTTCACTAGGAATATCTTATGAAATCTCATTGCAAACAAAATGTAAGGTTATCTTATTTCAAATTTATATGGCTGCATTAATTTTTCATTAGCATTAGGCAATATCATGCAAAGTAAGATCATTTCATAAGAAAGTAGGTACCCATTCACAATATTGATTAAGATTTTTTATTCACTTAAAAATCATTTAACAACTCTCGGGCAATATATTTTTAAAAATTATCATTATGTGCCCGGGGATGAATGCTGAGATCAAACTGTGCAGGCTGTTACATTTTCTTAAATGCCCTATGTATCATTTCAGATCCTATGTAACAAAGCCTTTGATTAATATGAATGATTGTATAATTTCAATTTGAGTTAATTATTAGCTGTCATTCACTCTACATGGAAAAGCCATATCTCTGCTGGAAGTTTGGATAGCCTTAAATCAGCTTCAAAGGTTCTCCTGCTCTGGCTGCTTTAAATGTTAACGCTCTTGTATAAAAGAACTGACATAGCTGACTTTTCCATGTTTGTTTCAGACTGAGCAGGCCCGTCAGGATAAAAAGCTCTTCCAAGTCTAGGGATTTTTAATGAGCCTAGAATCACAAATATTTATTGTCTACTTTGTCACAACTTAATTAAACTATCTGGAAACTCCAGAAAAGAAAGAAAACGACAGAAATATTTTTAATTCAAAACTCAGAAAGAAGACACATGACACGTTTCTAAGTAAAGCAAGAAGATCTGCTTTGCAGTATTACTAACAGTCTTTTGGGCCTGGACCTGTCTCCACCATAAATAAGTTTCTGTGCAGTGGGAACGGTTAAGAAAGTTCAGAAGAGCGGGCGCCGATCCAGGATTCCACTGCCTGATAACCCTGCTACATTGCCCAGATCATTGCTCTCAGTTCCTCATCTATGGCACTGGCAAAAGAAGCTTTCCCTCCCCAGAGACACTCATGGGTGACATCCTTCAAGGAAGAACACAAGTTGGTGAACAGGCTTCCTGTGACCTTCAGAGGTTACCTCAACCTCAGAGAGAAGCTTTGCTTAGGGTCACCCCCCTGGGGGTGGCTCAATACACAGACAGGCAGAAGGAGAAGAAAGGCCTCCTCTCCTCAGCTGCATCCCACGTGGAACGCTTCTGACAGGGGATTTAACTCTTGAGCTTTCCACAGGATCAGCTCAGATTGGCATCAGGCCCGCACAACAGCTTGACTTCTCTCTAAACCCAGTCCGACTCTCCCAGGCCCCAAAGCAGTTCTCACACCAGGAGTGCTCCCAGATAAACAACTTGCACCCTAATATTTTCTTAGAGACTTCTCCCCAGTGAACCCAGCTTGCAGCAGCAGTGAAGGCCACACAGGGTAACCTGGTTTAGAGCTTTGCTAGAGTAAGCACAAAGGAAAAGTAAGAAACACTCAGATAAGTTACCTCTTACTACGGTCTTCCATCTTTGGTAAGAGCCCATAAAAGTGTCATTTTTCAATTTCCTTATTACTTTTAGTGTTGTTTGTTAAACCTTGAGGTCCATCTGAAATTAAAAATAAACAAATTAATTTTATTTAATTTTCTGTGATCATTTTGAAATATTTTGTATTTCAGTGTTATTTTATTTTCTACTTCAACATGTTTCTATCTAAAATATTCAATGTTTATTTTCCATGAATAACCGTATTTGTCAACAAAGATGCTTATTTATTTCATTATTAAGTTAGAAGGATAAATTCACACCTATTAATATTATTATTATTGTGCATCACATCACATGCCACATATATACCACTACATACGTACTTTTTTTGAAACTATTTTATACTGTATAATTATAAGAAACTATAGCCAAGTCATTATTATAAAATTAAGATAAACATAATGAATGATGAGTCCAAGAACTGATTGCTGTGAAATATAACCCAATAATAGCCTCTAAACTATGGCATTAATAATACTGAGTTAAACTGTGAAGGAAGAACGACCAATAACCACAACTGGAAGTGATCCAATTTTGCTTCCTCAAGAACAGAATCAATAGAATCAAAGAGATAATACAATTTTGCATTATCTCTTGTTTCTGCTCTCTCTATATAAAGTCCTCCAGGAAACATATTTCTGAAACTACAAAAGATTCCAGGTTTCTCATCCTTGAATTTCTTCTCCCTAAGGCTACCTCTCCGTGTTGACAGGTAAGAGAGATTTTTTTTCAGGGAGGCTCAGTTTTCTTACTGACAGAGAATTCCCACAGACTCAGTGATGTCTTAGGCAAGCTGCTTCCTGAATGTTAATATTTTGGTGAAGTAGAAGAGTCAAAACTTTTAGAGTCAAACACTGTTCACTAGAAACCCAGCTTGGCCTCTTCTACAAACCTTCATGACTTTTTCTTTCATGAGAAACAATGTCTATCTCTCAGAGCTGTTACCTTGATTAATGACAAGTTATATAATGAACCTACATCTGGTATACCCTTAAAAAAAAATGCTTTACTTTACCATACAGATCCTTTCTCGTTTCTGGTCTGGCTTACCAGTCTTGAAATGCTGAATGAATTCTGCTGCAAGTCCTTTTAATTCACATGAATTTTTAAAATCTATAATCTTCCTTCTCCTGCCATCTTCCACCATAACTGTGGAGAAAATCTGAAAATAGTAAAGAAGATATGCGAGGGCCTTTTAACAACTGCTTCATAACACATATGCTGAGAACTTAGTGACAGATAACAAAAACCATTTGATTATATGCATGGTTTTAGGGGTATAAAATTCAGGGAGGGTGTGGTAGAAATGTCCATCTTTGGTTCAAGTACTTGGAGGTGGTTATTCTTGTTCCTACAAACAAAAGGAGAAAATTATCTGTCCAATGTGCATTCAGCATACAACAGTGGTCTGGGTAAGATCACTGTAACAGAAACCTTTTTTCCACCCAAAAGAGGAGCAGAGAAGCAGACATTCAGTGACCAGTCCTTAGCAACGCTAAAATATAGACAGGCACATGTTGACAATTTCTTGATTTTAGTCCCTGGCAATGGTTCTCCTTGGCTCTAAATTCTGCCCCGTGTATTCTTAGTTTTTCCCACTGATTCATATTGCTGTTTCCATCAAAAGTAACTCTTGTTTGGAATTAGATAACTTTCAGACTATTTTCTGTCTGCAGAAATGTAGAGATCTGAAGACCTCCCACTTTGAAGTCTCTCTGTCTCTTTCCATTGAAGCTGATATTATTTCTTTAAAAATTTTGTGCATTTCTTATTTTTCATGTTATACTTCCCTCTATTAGACAGAATCTACACCCACAAATATTTTGAAGACAACCCTTCTCTACCTTGGACTCCTGTAAGGAAGTGATAGGGTGATGTTTTTAAGAGTTTAGAAGCACCATTTGTCTAGTCAAGCGTGTAAATGGAGCATTCCCTTAGATTCTTAGTGGCTTTTTGGTTAAACTGAGAAGCCTTTTGAGATTTGCTCTAAATCTTTCTGAGGACTTAACAAAGGACCATCCAGCCAGCTGTACTCACAGGGACCAAGTTTTCTGGCTGTATTTTGGAATTATTTGATATTTGTCCTGAAACCATTTCTTACTTTGACAATTGTTCCCTACCTGGAAAGTCTGCCCTAGCCCTGCATATTTCCTGAAAATTATAACTGAAACTAAAAAGTTTGCTCTTTAAAGTATTCATCACTTCCTGGAATTTAGCATGAGCAGTGAGCAGAAATCATGAAATCTTCATAGCAAGACCATTGAGTTTATCTAATCCATTTTCTATTTTCCACATTAGCATCAGTGGCACTATGGTCAAACGTTCTGTTACTACACAACAGAGGTAACTCTGATCCCAGCTTCTAATAATACTTTTGTTGTTGTTCTCACTTTCCTTCAAAACTTCCCCTTGTTGAGACTCATCAGGTTTCTGCCCTCTGCCTAATTTCAAGGTCAGCAGCACGTGTTTCGGGGTTTTGTTAGGACAGCATCTCAACCATAGTAGCAGTTCTGTTCCCCTTTTCTTTTGTTGCAAAACAAAACCCAGAATCCTCACCCTTTCTCTATGAAGTCCCAGGAAATCAGGTGAAGGAGAAGGCTATCAACATTCAGTAGGTGCTGTTGGCTCTGCAAGTTGTCACACAAAAAATGCCAAGAGGCTGAGTTTCCAATTCCTTTTAGTTCAGATGGAGCAGTTTCCTAGGGAAAGAGTGGGGAAGGCAGCTTCCAGGCAACAGCATTAATTCAGGGAGATGAGGGGAAGTTTCCAAAATGATGCACATTTAAACACGAAGTACCATCAGAATGTCCAGAACCCTTCCTTTGGTGTAACACACAACATTCCATTCTTCTGTCTCTGGTTCAATTTTAGACTGATTTTTATGCAAAAGTTTAATCTATCTAGAATAGTCTTCAATTAATTTTATCTCTCTTTATACTTGGTTCCCCAAACCAAACAAATATAAGCTCTCATCATTAGTTATCTTAGTTCTTAGGAAAGAAAAATTAAAAATCCCTTTAAATCTTAAGTTCCTCTAGAAGATAATATAGAAATTGGTAGAAAAAGAGAATCAGAAAAATATACTGAGTCCTAGTATTCACAGAAGAAAAGAACAATAAACAGAAAGAAAAACAGCTAAGTACAAACAAGAGTTTTGAAAAAAGATATAATTATTGACATTACATCTCTCAGAGAAGTCAAGCTGCACCTTAAGAAGAAATTGAATTTTTAATTCAGAGCTTATTAAAGACTTAACAGACTAGGTTAAGTACATAGTTGCAAGCAAAATTCAGTGAGTTAAGTTAAATATTTTCAGAGGAGGGAGAAGCTGTAAGTGAAGAAGAAAAGCACAGGAGGAAAATGATGGACATTAGTGCGCTGGAGAAGCAAGATTAAATGAACACTTCGCTTGTGTTTTTATTTTTATTTTGTCAGGGGTTAACTCTGCAAGACTGAAGATCAAAAAAAAAGAGACAAATTCTCAGGGGAGAACAGAAGAAAGCAAACCAGCTTCTTCTTGGTTGATAATATTGAAGTCAAGATACAAGGAGTTAAAGGAATAGTTTGCCCTTTGTATTCTTCTAAAGAAGAAAACACATTTTACAAATTTGAAAATGGTTTCAGGTCATTTGGAACATGATCTTGTTTTATCCCATTTACAATTAGAATTTTACCCCGTAAGAATAAGAGACCCTTCCTTCTTGGAATCTGGTAAAGGCTTTGTAAATACAATAATATAAAGATGAGATCCATATTTATAACATATGATTCATGATACAAAAAGTACCACAAACATTTCTTAAATCACTACAGATGTAGGAGAAGTCAGTGAGCACAGGAAAGACTACATATCATTGTTTGTTGATTGCAGTCATGCTCAATGATCTTTAGCTAAACCTCATGCAGTAAAATACTCCTCTTCAAGTTGCCAGTAGGACACCCAGCCAATTGTCCCCAACAGGAAACTGGAAATGCAGAATAAGTGAGGGAGTGGTTTAGACTGGAGATGTAGATTTGAAAGATATTTTCATGGAGTTTGAAAGCTGACAAAGAGGGAGCAGGTGTTACCGCCACATAAAAGAGAAGAACTTGGCAAAAAACTTGACAGAAATGAGGAACACTTGCATTTTTTAAAGCATGAGTTTAAGAGGGTTTGTACTGTGGATATTAAGCAGAGGAAGTGTCTGAAATAAAATGTGATTCATTTGTTTAAATTTAAAAGACTTAGAAATCCACATGGAATAGTAAAAACAGGGTGTAAGCAGCACTAGTAGTCATACCATGTAGCTTATCATTAATGTATATATTTTACAGTCTTTGTGTATTAATGTAAATGAAAATAGTCAGGCATATTTTTGCATAATTAAATATATAGAAAGGATATTCTACTCTCTGTACTCCTTTTATCCTTTTTATTTATTTATTTTTATATTCATTGTATTCCGGGATTCACCCTGGTTGATATATGTGGCTAATATTTATTCATTTTCGATGCTGCATAGTGTTCTAAAATAAAACATTATCCTTTATCAATGGGCTTTGGATTCTTTCCTGCATCTTTGCTAATATAGACTGTGTTTTATGAACATTCTTTTGCAGGTGTTACTCAAGGATTCTGAATAGAAACCGCTATGTATACATAACGTCTTTTTCAACTACACATCATAGTGTCAAATAGCTCCCCAAAGTGATTGTACCAATATTCACGTCAGCCAGCGGTGCTTAAAAGTTCCTATTTTGCTTTATCTCCTCTGACAGTGTTGCCAACGATTATATATTTTTAACCAATTTAACGAATGTTGATTTATATTTCTCTGATGATCGTAAGGTTGAGAACTTAAAAAAAATTATTAGCATCTGTTTCTATTCGTCACTGAATGATATTTGGTTTGTTCATTTTAGTGTTTCTTTTTGTAAACATTTGGAATAACTTTATGTACTTTGCATAATAGACTTTTAATTAATTAGTATGTCGCCAAAGAGATTATTTTACTTTTAACGTAATCGAATTGATCCATTTCATTTAGGTTATCAAACTTGGGAGGTTTATGATGTTTATAGTACTTTTACCCTTTTAGTTTGCATAGTCTCTCTTTAATTTCTGATATTAGAAATTTTTGTCCTCTCTCTCTCTGTTTTTAGTTAGTCTGACCAGAAGCTTATTGACTTTATTGATCTTTTGATCTTGGATTTATTGCTTTTCTCTACAAGTTTTCTGTTTTCAATTTCATTGTTATCTTCTTTAATTCTTATTATTAATTTTCTCCTGCTTACTTCGGATTTAATTTATTCTACTTTTTCAGTTTCCTAAGATGCACATGGAGGTGATTGATTTTTACATCTTTTTTTTTCTATTACGTATATTCAATACTATCAATTTCCCTCTAAGTTCTGCTTTTGCTCTATACCGCAAGTTTTGATAAGTTCTGTTTTCATTTTCACTTAGTTCAAAGTATTTTAAAATCTCTCTCAAGATTTATTGGCCCATGTTTTATCACTCTAGATAAGCATTTATAGGCAATTACTGGCAACAAATTTCCACAATTTTTGTTTATCTGAGACTGTCTTACGGCTCCATCACTTTTGATGGAAAAATCTGCAAGCTACAGAATTCTAGGCTGGTGTTTATTTTCTGTCAATACTTAAATATTTCCATTCTTTTCTCATTTGTATGGTTTTTTTCCGAGATGTCACATGAAAAACTTACCTTTGTTTCTCTACGTGTAAGTTGTTTCTTTCCTCTGGCTTCTTCCATGATTTTTTTCCCTCATCTCTGATTTTCTGCAGTTAAAATCATATGCCCATTGTAGTTGTTTTGACATTGATCTTGGGTGGCGTTCTCAGAGCTTGCTAGATCTGAGGTGTGGTGTCTGACATTAATTAAGGGAAGTTTTCAGTCACTATTGTTTTAGATATTTCTTCAGTTTCTTTATCTTTTTTTTTTGATATTCACAAGCTCAGAGATTCATCAGCTTTGTCCAATCTACTAATATGTCCATGAATGGCATTCTTCACTTCTATTATCATGTCTTTATCTCTAGTGTTTCTTTTTCACTTCTTTCTTAGGATTTCCTTCTCTCTGCTTGTGTGACCCCTCTGTTCTTGCCTGCTCTCTACCTTATCACATTAATCACCATTCTTTTACATTCTTGGTCTGCTGGTCTGATAATTTCAACACTCCTACCATGTCTGGTTCTGATGCTTGTTCTGTCTTTTCAAACTGTGTTTTTGCCTTGTAGTATGTCTTGTATTTTTTCCTTTATAGTCAAATTTGATGTAAAAGAATTATTAGAAATAGGCTTTTACTAATGTGATGATGAGGTGGGCAGGGAGGGAAGCCTTCTACAGTCTATGATTAGGTCTCAGTCTTTTAGTGAGCCCTTGACTCTGGACTGTGAACTTTACAACTGTTCCTTGCTTTTCTTTTGTTTTGCTTTGCTTTGTTTTATTTGGTTTTATTTTCCCCCCTTAGGGGAGACAGGATGACTAAAGTGGGCTAAGTTGGGTATTTCTTTTACCCATTTACAAGGCTAAAGAAGGCTGGACGTACATATTTCTTCTCCCTCAGTTCAGTTAGGCTCTGACAAATCCCTAGTACATAAGGATTTGGTTGACTAGTTTCTCCTGAGGGCAGACCTTGTTAAAAACAGAGTGCTTTGATGTACAATTGACCCTTGAACAATACCGACTGTAAGTTGTATGTGGGTTTTCAACTGCATGGAAGGTCAACAATGGTAGCCCCGACATTGTTCAAGAGTCAACTTTATTGCAAAATGATTCCTTTCTCCCCCTCTGTTATTTACTGTGAGAACCTGATCAAGCTCTTGGAGGTAAAATCTACAAAAGTGCAGGGCTTCCCTACGACTGGGTGCCCCCTGTAGTTTTTAACTCTCAGACTTGTCCACATCTGCTCCAGTATTTCATCCTTAAGAGTTCAGGTTTTCCTGTGCTGAGACCGATTCCAGCTGAGATTTCTGCCCTGATACATTGTGAGTCTCTGTATCCATCTATTTATTTCTCTAGTTTAGGGAGCAGCAGTTTACCCTCTGACCTCACTTCTCTTTTGGATCTATAAAGTGTTGCTAATTTTTCAGTTTCTCCAGCTTTTTAGCCTATTGGTAGGAAAGAGTGTCAACTTCTAGGCCCTTTATGTGTGGGAACAGTCATAACCTTGTGTTTTATTTTAAAATGTATTTCTAACTAATCAACATAAATGTATTCCACTATATTTGTTTCTAAAATATTTAAAATTTCACTTTTCACATCTCACTTTTTAGCTAGTATTTTATCTCAGAATAGTTTTTATGTATAGCTATGGGTTAAGTGTTACACTTTGTTTTTCCACATGGCTGACCAGCTTCTACATTTGCATCCACTATCCATCAATTCGCCATGCATCACTGATTTTCATAAAATGTTACCTCTAATATAGACGTGTGTATCTTCTATGTGCACTTAATTGTCTTTTATTGATCATTTGTTTATCCCCTCTAATCCTTTGCATTGTTATTTATTACAGCTTTATAATAAGACTTGATATTTGGTAGAGCAGTCCTTCCACTTTTCTTTTCTTTAAGAGTGCCCTGATCACTTAGTTATTTATTCTTCTATGTAGAATTAGAATCAAAATGTGAAGCTTGATGAAGAACTCTGTTGAAATTTACACTTAAATTTAATCAAATTAAAAAATTAATATGAAGGCAGATGATATCTTAATGACATTTATTCTTCCAAATTGATAAGGACATTATGGCTGTCAATCTGTTTAAGCTTCCTATAATCTTCCAATGATGAGTTCAGATAGTTTCTTTAAATTAAACAAATGGAACTATCAAAATTGGCATTACTTTGGAGATAAGCATATGAGGACAAATTCAGCAACTGTTTGTACTGAGGTATGTTAACAAGTTGTTCAGAGCAACATCTTATATAATTTAGATGTAGTATGAATATGTTATAAAAATCAATTTGTCTCTGTTTTCACTTTGAAATGTTTTACATATCATATAGTTATCTTTAAAGTACATTTTACTGTACTGATAAGATTTTTTAATTCCATACAATTCTGTGGAAAATTTTCTACATAATGTATGTGATGGGCAAGGAGTCCTCTGAGAATAAATTTGTTAAATCAAACACTGGCAAAGATAATGTCCCCATAACCACTATCCCTGCAAGAAAGTAACATCCAGGGTACCTGGCACTGTTATACATTATAAAGTGGGTAAAATATATGAAGTTTGGGTGCTACAAATGCCATTTTTTCTTGAGATGACATTCATCTATCGTGAAACTCAGTATTCTAATTGGCCTTCATGGTTTTCAGTAATAACTATGAACAAATTATGAAGCAATCATTCTATAGTACTTTCCAAATGTTGTGTCTTTATGACATGTACTCCTTTTGAAGCAGGTTTTATGTGAACTTGTTTTATTCTTCAGCTTAAAGAAAACTTGGGAGAAAGTAACTGATTATCTCTCCAATGCTGAGTCATTACTACAACATAGAGAAGGTAACAGGAAAATTTAGGCTAAGGTTAAGATGGGAAATCTGAATAATACTGAATGTCTCCTAAGGCAAATATTTGGGCTCCACTGTCCTTTTAGGCATTGAATTATTCAAGTTTCTCATATCCAACAAACATTTTCAGATTTACTCAAAAGACACATATAAAATTTTAGAAATACGTAATTTATAATTATGTATAGATCTACTCTATAATATTATTGAGTACTTCTGTGATCTGGCCATAATCACATTTAAAATAAATTTCTAGATATACTTAAATTATTTGTAATGTGTACTAAGAAAATGAGAAACTAATTTACTTTAAAATGCTTCAAATATTTCATTACTTCAAAAACAAATCAGGCAAGGGCATTTAAAAATTATGAACAATTAGAACAGTAAAAATATTTTGAATATGTGGAAAGGCAGGAAAGACATACTTTCATACTACATAACATAGAAAACTCCATAATGTAAAATTTGCTCAGCTGTGTTCCTATCAACTAAACAATTCTGCTAATATGCATACTTACTAACAAACAAGTTGATCTCTAATTATAAGCATGAAGAAATGAAACAAGGCTGATTCCTAACCCAACCACTTACTTACTGAGATAACTTGGGCAATTCAATCAACATCTCTGAGTGTTCTGGATTCGGAATGAAGGAGAACGTGTGATCAACAAGCACCTGACGTTGCACTGAACACTTAGGGCTAATTCCTAACTGAATCCTATATCCTAGAACCTGTCTAGTCATGTACCTCAGAGAGATATGGAAGTGAGGAGAAGTGAGAGAAAGAGAGGAACAGAGAGACAGACATATGGACAGAAAGTGGAGAGAGAAATAGGCCAGTGAGACCGAGAGAGAGGACAGAGAATACGAATGAGAATAAAGAAAAAAATGAAAAGATGAATACATACAGATCATAAATGTAGGGTCCAGTTGCCCAAACAGCTGCTTAGATGAAGAAAGCAGGCCAGAAATATTGAAAGGAAAACTTTCATGTTTGTTATAGGCAGAAAAAGACGGAGGCTTGCTTCAAGAACACCGTTGCTTGTCCTGTGACCAGGTAAAAGCTGACCTATGATGGAATAGTTGAGTCACATGGTAAGTGTCCATGTAACATTTTAAGAATCTGACAGTTTCCAGAGTGACAGCACTAGTTCACATTCCCTCCGGGAAGGTAGCACAGAGTTCCATTTGCTCCACCTTCTTGCCAATGCTTTACCCTCTTTAAAGTTTTTAAACATTCTAATAGATGGTGTAGCCATAGTTTGTTGTGATTTTAATTTACATTTCCCTAGTGGCAGTTTTTGCCTTCTCGATATAATTTTTGAAAAGTGTTCACTCAAATCTTATGCCCAATATTTTCATGTTTTTGTTGTTGTTATTTTTTTCATTATTACTGAGTTTCGAGAATTCATTATATATTCTGTTAGAAGTACCTTTTTAGATATATGAGAAATCTCCCAGTATGTGACTTATATTTTCATTCTCTTAACAATGCCTTTTAAAGAGCCTAAGATCTTAATTTTGATAATTTAATTTTTTCCTTTTATGATCATACTTTTGAAGTTGTGCCTAAATCTTTGCCAAGATCACAAGGATTTTTTTCTAAGTTTTCTTCTAATTTACATTTAGGTCTCTGATCTATTTTCAGATAATTTTTGTTATTCTGTGTCATATGGTTGAAGGTTTTTTTTTTCAGCATATGGATATTTATTTTTCAGCATTGTTTGTTGAAAAGATTGTTTTTATCCACTGAATTCCTGTTTGTTTTACCTTTATCAAAAATCAACTACTTATATATGCATGGGTATATTTCTGGACCCTTCTAGGCTTTCGATTGATTTATTTTTCTATCTTGTTGCCAATGGCACACTCTGTTGATTACTATAGCTTTATAATACTGTTTAAAATAAAGTAATATAAATCCTTCAGCTTTGCCTTTCTATACTAATTAAATCAGCTTTCTCATTTCTATAAACAAGGCTGCTGAGATTTTGACTGATATTTTGTCAAATCTGTAGATTGATTTTGGAATAACTGATATTAACCATATTATGAACCTGGTTCATAAAGGAGAGACAATAATAAACATGAAGGTAATAATAATAAACATAATAAACATGGAGAGATTCGATATATCTCTACACTAACTTATGTCTGACAATCTTTGCCTTTTCAATGAGTTACTTAAATCATTCAAATTTTATGTTCCTTTTTAATATGGTTGAGTTTGTATCACACATCTTGCTATATGTTTTCTGTTTGTCCCTTCCCTTATTCTGTCCTTTTCTTTGTCTTTTACTGTGTGCTTTTGGATTAATTTCATATTTTTTATTATTCCATATCATCTCCTTTGTTGATGATTAGCTGTAACACTTATGCTATTTAAGTAGTTGTTTTAGGATTTATATAGTTCTTATAAGACCTCTATAATTTATCAACCTGTTATAAGCCCTGTTGTATCACTTTAACTATAGTTTGAAATTCTTAACATTATACTTAACCTTCTTCCTTCCTGCTCTTGTGCTAAGAGTGTCATACATTTTACTGCTAAATATGTTTTAAACTCACAAGACTCTGTTTTTTGTTATTGCTTTAAAAGTCAATTATTTTTAAAGACATTCAAACAATAAGTAAAAAAAGTCTTTATTTTTTACCCTTTAATTATTATTTCTGACACACAGTATAATTTCCTTAGTACATGAAAGCAAAAGGTTTGGTCTCCACATCTCAGTTTGCATTTGCCTAGAGAACAAGTCTATTTTTAACTTTGCATATTTTGCTTGACCTTGTGCAGGTTTCAGTTGATTTTTCTTATTTTATTTTTATCTTGGATATAAATTTCCCCTTATTTTTTTTTCTTTTACTCCAGTAAAATCTTTAAAATTATGTATTTTTTAAAACTCATTTCTTGTTTTGGGGTTTTTTTAGGGGGAAGGGAGACAGATTTGTTTTTGCTTTGTTTTTATATTTGTTTATTTAATAGTTGAAATATACCAGGAAAATCCATAATTTTGAAAAGCAAAACACAAAGCAGAATATACAACTGTATTATTTTCTTTTTTCCCTTTTCACTTAAAATATTATATAAATGCTTTAAACTTTGCTGTATATTCTATAACTTTAACTGGTTTGCCTTAACATACATTTGTTCTTTCAATTTCAACAAGCCATGTTATTTCAGATGTTGTTAGGCACACAGAACTTCATTTTTCTTTGCATTCTCCCTCACATTAATTTAGTTATTTTAATTCTAAATTACCCTTGTTTTTTCTTTCACTGCACTACAGTCTGTATTTCATTTTCAAATTTTTAACCCTTAAAAGACTAGGATGGTTATTTCCTGTGTATTCCTGACTTAAGCTTTTATAGAATTTACCTAGTCTCTTCAAAGGACTTCTTAAGTGCCTAGTATATTTTAAGTTCTTATAAGTGTTACTTGTCTAATATCATTATCACTATCATGAGTTTCACCGTTAAGACATTCTCTTACTTTGCCTGTCAGACGATTCAATCTGCCAACGTGTGTAAGATCTACACACGTTAAACTGAGTTTAACACGTTGAATCAGCCAGTCAATCACAGACACTGGGCTGTATGTTTTTTAATATCATGGAATCATCCTATTGTGGGAAGATAAAAGGAAAATTATTTCTGAAAATATATTGAATATCCATTTTATTTATTAATGAATTAATTTATATAGTAATGAAGAATAGAGACCATGTAGGATATTTACTTGTAATGTGACGCTGCAAAAAACGTGCTTGCTCCAAATGCCTTTCTGTTAGTGTGCTGTGATACATAGAACCACTAGCATCATCTTTGTGTTTATAGCTCCAGGCATTTTGCAAGCCTTAATGCACTGATGAATGCATGAGTGAATTTCCAACTATAAAGCCTTCTTGGAAGTCATATTCTATAAACAGAAAGTATTATGATTTGAAATTTTAGACCCAATTTCTGGAAGAGAAGTGTATAACGTAATTTCTTAACAGGAATTATGTGGTGTTTCTCATGCAGCCCCTAATTCAGTAGTCATACGGCTTTCGGTCATAAGACTCTGACTGCATGTGGAAGGAAATATTGAAAGGAACACTTTCCAAATATACCAGATGCCAAAATCTGAAAATGGTCATCATTACTTATCTAGTAGTAATAATCCTTAAGTATTTATATTGAACTGCTTATTCTGTCATTCTTTTCAGGCTCACGTTAATTTATCCTCAGATCATTTCATGAGAATCATCATAACATTTCAATCTTATTGTTAGTATTTTTTAATTAACCTGGACTTTCGCCAAGCAAAGCAAATGGACAAGCAACAGGAGAATGTTGTCAACACAGGGTCCCGACAGAGAAGCTAATATCTTTGAGCCAAAGCCAACTGTGCTGCCATAAAACCAGTTGGTTTTATGATAAATGAGAATGAATAAAAGTTACTGATAGATCTGCTTTAAAGGTCACTTTGCATCTGCAACATGTACTTATATTTTAGATCATTTAAATTATTTTCTGAAAGCAAAAATGATACCATCCATCTCTTATCCAAACAATGCTTTGATCCTTTATATTCCATTCAACTAAGTAGTCCAGTAGGTTAAGTAAGATAACACCTTAAATGGATTAACAACTTTTAGTTTTTAAAAAATTCTTAAAGATTGATATTTATGCTGATGATAGATAGTGTTTTGTATTTTTCAATCATTAGATAACTCGTTTTTTATTGCTACAGTATAAAATCTCATTAAATCAAGTTTTTATATATAAGTGCCTTCCAAAATTAAACACAATTTTAATGACAGTGTATTACACATCTTTAATTTATACTTGATATTAATATGGTCTAGTGTTGGGGCCTTGGAATCCAGGTGGTTTTTCATTAATCAAGTTCAAAAACAATTATGTAGCAAGTTAATTGAATATGTGCATGTTGTATAGAGTCAAGCTTTTTAAGGCAAGATTTTCCTTTAGTGGAAAATTTAAATATATATTCTTATAATAATACTTGTATTACTATTTTGCATTCTAATATTATTTATAATATATAGTGTAAAACTAATACTAAATTTATATTATTTTTAAAGCACAGAATCTTAAATTGCTACCATTATTCAACGAAAAAAATTGTAAAATACTAACAACAAATGTGTTAAAAGCCTTCATATATCTTCTTCTTTTTAAATTTTATTTATTTATTTTTATTTTTTTAAGCCTTCATATATTTTCATGTATATCAAAGCTTCCAATTCTCTTAAAAACTTGATAAAGCTGAAAATTGACTTTTTCAGATGAGGAAAACACTTCAGAGAGAGCTTAATAGCTTAACTAAGACCACACAACTTGTACATGTTATTTCTTTTAATAAGAATTTGAAAGAAGTGTCTCTATTTTTTATTTTGATCAAAATTACATATATTTGGCTTTCAACTGTCCTCATCTTTTGGAAAATGAAAATCACTTCAAGAAAGAGTATGTGTCAGTATCCTGTCATATAGTTTGAGGACAAATTAAGTAATATGTTTCAAATTACTATAAAAGTATATAGAATAAGTAGATGATGATGATGAACTTTTAATGTTTCTGGCATCAAAACTAATTTTCTCAATACTTAATTTTTTTATTTTATGTTGTATTGATATGTTGATAACCCCTAATTTTTTAATATACAAGGTAGTAAATATAATTTAAGCATTTTAGAAAGGATTTCTGAATATTCTGCTAATTAATTTTATCTCTCAGCTTTTGACTACCTGGTGTTAAAATATGGAAAAAATATATGTTCCCAAATTTGCAAAATCTCAACTCTCCAATCAGCTGTGTCAGAAAGACATGTAAAATTTTCCCAAATGTATTGAAAATCAATAACTTACACATCCAGTAACTTAATAAAATCCAAGTAGCGTAAATGCAAAAAAAAAAAATCTACAGACAAATCACAGTAAAAGTTCTGAATGTCTAAAACAAAAAAAATATTCTGAAATAAATAATAGAAAATGACTCTCCACTTAAAAGAGAACCCCAATATGATTAACAGCAGACTTCTAAGGAGAAGTAATGGAAACCACAAAACAGTGGGATAGCATATTCAAAGTTCTCAAGGAAAAAGAAAAAAGCCAACAAAACAACAACCAAGGATCTTAAATCCAAAAATGATATCTTTAAAAATAAGAATGTGACACAACTTTGTAAACTGAGTATAACTCAATAAAAAAAATTTCAATACCATAAAAAAACAAAAATAAGAATGAAATAAACTTTTCAAATTTCAAAGTAAAAAAAAAAAATCAAAGAAAGAAAAAAAACTGAAAGCATTTGTTGCTCACATACTCATATTGCAAGAACTACTAAGGTAAGTTCTTTAGGATGAAAGCAACTGAATTCAGAATATAATTTAATTCTACACACACAAACACACACAGACACACACCACCACCACCACCAGTAAATGTAAGTATGTAGGTATAAAAGACAGTATAAATGCCTATTTTCTTCTGTTAAATATTAATATTTGTTATATGGAAAACAATACTATTGTTCCTGGGAGCAGGGGGATAAAAGTTACCTTGGTTCTTAGTCACCTGAAAAAAATGAATTTTTAATGAGAGACAGAAAGCGTGATATAAATAAGATTTTATTAATGAAGTAAAAATGTAGTAAAGTATAGCACACTCCTGAGAATTGGGGGGGGGGGGTACAATTCAAGAGAGGAAAAATGGAGCTGCTCCTTTGTTTCTCCTGTCTTATATCCTGGCTTAGGGGGCGTTTTTGTGACTGATTGATTCACAGCTCAGTTCCTTGTGCTCAGATACTCCCGTCCCTTGTGTGTATGTTCTTACCCATGATGCACACAGGGAAATCTACAGGAGGGGCTCAAACTGCAATGTTTATTACATTACAATGAGCATTGTGTCAGGCTAAGCTGGGTCCTTCTGTCTATTGTGCAGCTGCAGTGTTTGATCCCAGCTGGCTTCTTTGCTGATCCTCACTCATTTATAGAAAGTAAACATTTTGGAGCCCCTCATCCTGATTGCAGGCATACTGTTAGTTTCTGGGTTTCCTTTCCTCTTCCACTCCTCCTGCCCGGTGATCATTTCTATCTAACTGCCTAACACTCACAAAAGGAGGAAAGTATACAGAGCTATTTAGGAGTAACATTTCTATAGATCACTGGATTCAAACTAGCATAAATCTGAAGCCAATTATGATAAATTAGGATCTTTATAGTAAACATGAATGCAACCACTAAAATAACCCAAAACAGTAAAAAATCAAAGAAATGTAAAGGCTACATTAGAAAACATCCATTTAATCCTAAAGAAAATAGTAAAGGATGAACAGATGAACGGAAAAGATACATGACATGAAAAAAAAAAGTAAAATGGCAAGCCAACCAAAAGGCATAGATTGTTAGATTCTAGTCGTCCTTGTGTTGTGAACTGGTATCTAATTATGGATTCGATGAGCATTTTTCTGATGACTAATGATGCTGAACATTTTTCCATTTGCTTACTAGTAATCTGTGTGTCTTTCTGTGAAGAAATATCTATTCAGATATTTTGCTCATTTTAAAAATTGAGAATTTTTTAAAATTATTGAGTTGTAACACTTTTTTATATATTCCAGATACAGGTTTCTTACCAGATGTATGATTTGCAAATATTTTCTCCCATTCTCTGAGTTGTTTTCTTACTTCCTTGTATCCTTTAAAGACAAAAATTTTTACTTTTGATATAGTCTGATCTGTCTTTTTTTTTTCTTTAGCTGTTCATAAGCTGTTCAAAAGCTCTAGCTTTTGGTGTCATATCAAAGAATTCTTTGCCAAATTCAAGATCAGGAAGATTTATCTCATATGTTTAAGTATAAAAATGTCATATCAAGAAGTCAGATAACAAGTGTTGACAAAGACATGGAGAAACTGGAACTCTGGTGTACCACTGGTGGGAATTTACACTGGTGCAATCACTTTAGAAAATAGTCTGCTAATTTTCCAACTACTATGTGTTACTGTATGACTCATGAAACCCACTTGTAAGTATATACTCAAGAGAAATGAAAACATATGTCTACACAAAAACATGTACACAATTATTTACTGCAACATTATTATAATAGCCAAATGGTAGAAACAACCTAAATGTCCATAAACTAATGAATGGATAATGAAATGTTATGAATCAATTGGCATATTTTTCTCCATAAAAAGAACTAAAGAACTAATATATACTACAACACAGATTAACTTTAGAAACATGTTAAGTGAAAAAAGCTAGTTATGTAAGACCACAGATTATAGTTCATTAATATGAAATGCCCCCAAAGTGGAAATCTGTATAGAAAGTAGATTAGCGGTTGCTTATAGCTGCGGAGTGGGATGGGAAGACATGGGGACAATAGGTACTGGTTATGTTAGGAAGTCAGATATACGGGGGCACCAGGCAGGTATGTGGAGAAGAGGGAGGATGGTCTGGAATATGGTGTTATGCCCACCTCCAGCATAAACGGACTTCTTCTAAATGAGTGCCGGCAAGAAATTGATTAAAACCCTACATCCACGATTGCGAAGTAGCAAAAAGGACTTAACCAGACATGACCCAATATTCATTGTATTACAATTAACATTGCGGTTTAGGCCCCCATGGGTTTTTCTGTGTGCAGCATGGGTAAAGACATGCACAAAAGGGGCCAAACATGAGTAAGCATTCCAAGGACAAGAGCCGTCAATCAATCAAGAGACCACCTCTAAGCGAGGGAATAAGAGAAGGGGAGACAAAAACCACCACTTTTTCTCCCTTGGATCAGCCCGCCTCCCATTCTTGGAGGTGTACTTTTCCTCTTTTAAATAAATCTTTTAAAATCTTTCTCTATACAACATACCATATGTTTCAGATATGACAAGGGTCTTTATCATTTAGGGTAATGGTTATTTTTTTTTTCTTTTAAGGTAATGAAAAGAAGATGATGATTGCACATGTCTGTGACTATACTAAAAATCATTGAATTGTATGCTTTATATGAGTAAATTTCATGACATTTGAATTATATGTCAATTAATGCTGCAAAAAATAAACCATTTAATTTCATCATACTGAAGCACATGAAGGCTACAAATTCTCCATCACCAAGGAGCATGGGAGCACTCAGTTAACAGGAAGTTCTCCTGTGTGTCTAGATGTAAATTCAGTGAGGGAAGTTGAGTACTTTGAGGCAGAGAAAAGAGAAAAAGGACTCACAGCACAAACATATCAGAAATTATAACTTTGAGTGAGATTCAAAATATTTGTTATGATGCAATTAGTCTCCTCAAACACCTTCGTGTATTCTACAATTTTTGTTCAAGAGTATTTTTGGAATAAGCCTTAGTTGGCTGGGAGCAGATGAGCTTTAAGAAATGACATGGAGATAGATGATAAATTGGTGATGTGGGTTGCTTTCAGTTCAGAACCGACTGAACATTTTATTAGGATGTTGCATCTATTTCTAAAAAAAAAAAAAGCTTTATCTTTTTATTGTATCTGTATGAGATGATGCATATGAACCAGATTGACTTCAGTAATCACTTCACAATATAAGTAAGTCATGCTCTACGCCACAAACTTACACAGGGATGCATGTCATTTATATCTCAATAAAACTGGAGGGGAGTAGAGAATAGTTGGGGAAAATCAAAGACTAATTTGTTTATCAGCATTAAGAAATAAGTCAAATATTTTGCCTAAAACTAATAAATGGTTAAACTTGGAAAAATTATAATTTCCTTTATTCTAGAGAGGTGAAAAATAAATTCCTACAGGACATGACTTACTGAAAAGAGACACAATCATGTATAATACTTAAAGTCCCAGATCCAGGAACCACAGTGTGGATGTAACTATGACTCCAGAATTTACCAGTGATTAAAACTGTGGCCAACTTAGCCTCTCTGTGCCTCTCTCTCTCTCTTTTTTTTTTTCTCTCCTAAAAGCAGTGCCATTTATAAGGTAGAAATACCTGAATTCAAATAAATACTTCAGAATTATGCCTGATTTTAGTAAGTACTCATTATCCAGCAATATGTGATGGAGTTGTCATGCGAAAGAGGAAAGAGATGCTGTTTGGGTGGGAAAAAGGATAGTATCAAAAAAACCCATGTTAGAACTGCACAGTGTTGCTAATACCTAACAATTCAGAACAGCTACAAACTATAACGTGCTGCCTCAATATATTCATATAAAATATATTGAGACTTCTCAGGATTTATTGTAGCAAACTTGTGTATCAGGTGATATTTAGACTTGATAAATTCAGATTCCTTGTGAATCTTGGATTATTTTTTTATAGATACCATTCTACAGCATATTACCTTTTGTTCTATAGACCTTTGGCTAAAATTCTTTTCATGTCAAACTGATTGATCTAAGTGATTCACATCTCCTAGTCTGACAAATGGAGTTAGAGCAAGAAACTTGACCTGTTATACATGTTCACAATATGTAAGCAGTTTCTATGTTATAAAACATTCAATAGTAATTCATCTGTTACACGTGTAAAACGTTCCCTTCGGGGAGTGGGGGTGCAGTTTAAAAGATTCTAATTAACTTAAAAGGATCCATTAAGTCTTTAGTTAATCGGTTTTAGAATAAGAGGGTCAATAAAAAGTCAAGATTTTAAATTCAAATTAAATTAACTATGCTTTTGAAAAGATTTCTATTCCAAACCGCCTACAAGATGTGACAAGGCTTAACCTTTCTGGAATGACTCCTCCACTGCTTTATACCTGTTTAAGGAAATTTATTTTTTTTTATTCCTGATTACCTTCCAATTATTACTATACAGCCTAGGCATCATAGAAAATGATGAAATGTTACTGATTACATTTTATGGAACTTTCATTATCTAGATCCTAAGACTGGGATCATATGCGTCTGCGCGCACACACACAAACACACACACACACACACACACACACACATAACTTCCCACCCATGTATTTACGACTGTACACTTCGCGATAGGAAAAAAAAAAGATTTGCTAAGAATTCAAGGTTGGTTTATTACAATCATTCCATTTCCTTTCTATTAATTTATAATGGCATACTCTTTTATTGGTTACCTTACAGATTAAAACATGTAGAGTTATTGCCTTTTAAATTTTTTTGAAGGAGAAGTAATTATGTTTATTTATCTGTTTATTTAATGGAGGTACAGGGGATTGAACACAGGGCTCTTGCATGCCAACCAGGCACTCTACCACTGAGCTATACCCTTCCTCTTGAGTTACTACTTTTTTAATAGAACAATTTTTACTACCTCTTTAACAATACTAGAATCTTAAAACATTTTACACCTATTTACAATCTTCCTGACTTTTGTGTTACTTTGGTCATGTGTGTTCATTTCACAAATATTCTAAGTAGCACATAATATAGAGTTAAAGGAAACTATGCAACCTTCAAATGTATTAAAATTAAATGGTTATTAAAAATAAGGACATTAAGCTTGCCCTTGATATAAAATAAATATTTTGATTTTTAAATTTTCCCTAAAGTGTGCTTGTATTAAATTTAGTTTCTCCCCAATGTAAAGGGCTAATAACTACAAAGGGATTCTATAACTCGTTTTAACAATACACTGGAGAAATTAGTGGAGATGATTAAAACTGAAAAAAAATCAAGAGTGCCATAGCTACCACCAGCCATTGGTTTGCACGATAATGTCATCAGAGTATTTCAACCTTGGTACTGTTGATATTTGGGTCTGGGTATTGTCCTGTGTCTCCGAGGATGTTTAGTAACATCCACAATGTCTATCCCAATAATGTCAGTAGCACACACCTAGTGGTGACAATCAAAAATATCTCCATCCATTGCCAATGTCCCCTATGTGGGAGTCACTCCCAACTCAGCATCGTTCTACACTAAGGAAAGGGTCAGAACACAGGTGAAGAACAAATACTTATATATATATATTTACACACATACGTACATGTATATAACTTTTTTAAAACTTTTAATTTCATTTTTATTTATTCAAACATCTGTAAAAGTAGGAAAACCAGTATCAGTCCCCATGTATCCATTAACCAGTTCCAGCTATTGTTAACATGTGGCCAATCTTGTTTCATCTACTCCTCCATTGGACTATTTTATTTCCTTTTGTGAATTACTGTAAAAGTATATCCCGAACGTTGTATTATTTCTTCCACAGAGACCTCAGAGAATTCTACAGTGTAGGAGCTCACTCAGCCCCTTTTTAAATGTAATCACAATATCATTTCTTTAACTGGGTTCCTTCAAACTAGAAGCTTGATAAAATCCTGTGACTAGGCCTTTTCTGATGTCTGCATGGAGCTGGTCACCACATCAGCATGTGGAGTGAGAGCTGTGAGATTTGCAACATTGTACAAGAAGTATACAAAAAACATTATCCAAAATGTTCAAAACAACATAGTTCTTAATATTACAAAATATTCTGTAACTGTTCATATTTCTCAGACTGTCTCAGGGAAATCAATTAATTAATTAGTTGTCTACCTGTCTATCTATTAATGTATTTATTTTATTTTGTTTTTGTTTTTTTGTTTGTCTGGAGGTGGGTAATTCGGTTTGTTTGTTAGTTAGTTAGTTAGTTAATTTATTTATAGCAGAGGTACTGGGATTTGAACCCAGGACCTTATGCATGTTAAGCACACACTCTACCACTGAGCTATACCTTCCCCCCATCTATGTATTTATTTTAGAGCAGGTTTTTTTTTTAATTGAGATAGTTTATAATGCTGTGGCAATTTCTGGTATATAGCACAATGCTTCAGTCATACATGAATATACATATATTCATTTTCATATTCTTTTTCATCATAAGCTACTATAAGACATTGAATATAGTTCCCTGTGCTATACAGTATAAACCTGCTTATCTATTTTATATATGCCAGTCAGTATCTGCAAATTTCGAACTCCAAGTTTATCCCTTCACATGCACTTCCCTGCTGGTAACCATAAGTTTGTTTTCTATGTCTGTGAGTCTGTTTCTGTTTTATATATAAGTTCACTTGTCCTTTTTTATTTGTTTTTTAGATTTCAAATACGAGTGATACCATACAGTATTTTTCTTTCTCTTTCTGGCTTACTTCACTTAGAATGACATTCTCCAGGGCCAACCATGTTGCTACAAATGGCATTATTTTATCATTTTTTATGCCTGAGTAGTATCCCATTGTATAAATATACCACAGCTTCTTTACCCAGTCATCTGTCAATGTATATTTAGGTTGTTTCCATGTGTTGGCTATTGTGAATAGTTTGAGCAAGTTGTTTGTATTAGAATTTAAACAATGTCTAAAATTGACGGGCATACCTATCAGGTCTCTTTTAATCTATAATCCTTTCTTTGTTAACCAAACTAAGACTCTCCTGCAGAATTTTTCACACCCTGAATTTGCTGATGGCATTTCACTGGTGTTATTTAAAATAAATGTCTCCCGTATTTGTTGTAAAATGGTAGTTAGATCTTGAGGCTTGGTTAGATTCATACTGACTTTTGGGCCAGAATATTTTTTTTAATGGAGGTACTGGACTTAGTACATGCCAAGCGTGTGCTCTCCCACTTAGCTATACTCACCCACCTTGGCAGGAATACTTTATACATGGCGCTGTGTATTTCCCATCCTGTTAGGTCAGGAAGCGCACACTGATGATGTGTGTGTTTGTGTGTGTGTGCATGTGTACGTGTGTGTGTGTGTGTGTGTTTGGGATTGATCTGTGGGTTCAAGTGTGTCCAGGCTAGATCACCGATTACAATTTTCCCCAAAAAACTTTTAATTTTTTGGTTTTAGCAGCCAATAACAATATGGCCTAGATTCATCATGTCTTTAACTGCTACAAATGGTGATACTGTAATTCTATCATCATTTCAGTATTAACTAGAATTTTCACATTACAAATAATTTATCTCATCAAACATTTAATTACCTTGAGTTATAGATTCTGCAGGAAAAGCAGAGAAGATGCTTGATGATTTTCCTTTTAATTCAGTTTTCAGAATATTGATTTGGGGCCTAAGCATCCTTTGAATGTTAATACTTTTAAGACTATATATGCATATATTTTACATCAGCTTTAGGTTTATAGTAAAACTGAGAGGAAGGTACAGAGATTATTTGTGTATCTCTTGTCCCCATATGCCCCAGGTTCCCACTATTCCCGGTTTACTGGGAGTTTTTTGTCATGAATGAGTATTGAAAGTTGTTAAATGATTTTCCTGCATGTACTGTTATGATTACGTGGATATTTTTTTCTGTCTGTTGCTGTGGTAGATTACACTAACTGATTTTCAAATGTTGAACCAACCTATATGCAACGGAGGTATCAAGTGTTAACTTTTAGCACCGTTCTTAAATCCTGTGTATTGCCATACTCTATGATTTCCAATATATTATATTAGGATTTTTTTGTTGGGTTTTTTTGTTTGTTTGTTTTTCTGTGTTTGTTTTTTTTTTTTTTTTTTGCTTTGTTTTGTTTTAACAATTTGACTTTCAGTTTTGGCAAGGGGAGCCGTTTCAAGTTACCACATGTGCATTTTTACTATAAATCTCAGTAGTCCTTTCATTTTCCTGTTTTTCAGAGGATCAGTGTATACATTCTCTTTCGGAACATTTTCTAACCCAGTCTTGAAATCTGTCATTGCCTCCAAGGATTTGTGGCTCTTTTCTTCTGCAAAATATATGTCAAAGGGGTGTTCATCACTATACAGTTGGTTCTAAGGTACTACTTTAATGAGTTAGGGTATTCTGTGGAACAATTCTATAGAGATTTCTTCCAAGAAGCCACATGGAAAACATTAGCTTCTTAAATTCCTCTCTGAAATACCCTGCAGAAAATATTATATGCACATCAAGGGGAAAAGCTAGGCCACAGGTTATCTGAGATTTCTGGATAACACACAGAGGATTAGGTTATATTGATGGATATAGCAAAGATGATAATATTTTTCTCTAATAAAGTGCAGAGAGCTATAACAAAATTAGCATTGGTGGTGAACAAGGGCGGGAAGAGCCATAGAATAACATCCAGCATGAAAGCCACAGACACTTTTAGGGGGAAAAAAAAAGTTGTGGTTACAGCCAGAGACTGAGGGGGAAATTCATGAAGATGGAGAGAAAAAGTTGACAACACATTGGAATGAGTAAAATAAAGTCTTATTTCAGTGAAAAAGATTTCAACAAAATTAACTATCTTATCTGAGATACCTAGAAAAGAGATTCTGAAAAAATGGCAAATTTCTCCCTAGCCTGGGAATAGAAACAAACATCCAGAGCAAGGAAGCCCACAAAATTCCAAATATGATAAAGCCAAACATGTCCACAGCAAAACACACTGTAATTAAATTATTAAAAGTTGAAGACAAGTAGAGAATCTTCAAAGCAGCAAGAGAAAAATGACTTGTTACATACAGCAGAACCTCTATAAGACTGTCAGTAGGTATTTTTGGCAGAACCTTTACAGAACAGAGAGAAGTAAAATGATATATTTAAAGTGTTGTAGGAAAAAAACCAATCTACCAACCAAAAATACTCTACCCTGCAAAGCAGTCCTTCAGAATCGCAAAGAACATAAAGAGGTTTCCAGGCAAGCAAAAGCTGAAGGAGTTCACCACCACTAGACTGGTCTAAAAATAAATGTTGAAGGGATTTATTAAAGCTGAAGTGAAAGGATGCTAATTAGTAACAGGAAAACATGAAAATATAAATCCTACATCTAAAGGAAAACATATAGTTAAATTAAGAATACTCTAATGTTGTAACAGTGGTGGGAAAATCACTTACAACCTTAGTATAAAGGTTATAAGACAGATTTATTAAAAATAACTATAATCAAAATAATTTTTTCATGGATACATAAAGTAAGTAGATACAAATTTTGACATCAAAAATAAATGTTAAAGGTGAAGGTACAGTTTTTTTTTTAATTTTTTAATTTAGTATAGTCAGTTTACAATTCTGACAATGACATTTTTGGATTTGACACCAAAGACAAAGGGAACAAAAGCAAAAATAAATAGGTAGGACCATTTCAAACTAAACAAAGGAATCCATCATCAAAATGAAAAGACAACCTACAGAATGGCAGGAAATATTTGCAAATTACATATCTGATAAAGGGCTAATATCCAAAATATATAAGGAACACAATTTAGTTTAAAAATAGGCAGAGGATCTGAATCAACATTTTCCCAAATGGCCAACAGGTACACGAAGGGTGTTCAATGTCATTAATTATCAGGGAAGTGCAAATCGAAATCAAAATGAGATTATCACCTCACACCTGTTAGCGTGGCTATCGTGAAAAAGACAACAGATAACAAGTGTTGGGAAGGTTTTGAAGATAAGGTAACACATGTGCCTTGTTGATGGGAATGTAAATGTTTTATGTAACGGGGAAGCCATTACATAAAACAGTATGAGGGGTCTGGAAAAATTTTAAAACAGAACTGCCACAGTAATCCCACTTCTGGGTATATATCCAAAGGAAATTAAAGCAGAATATCAAAGAGATATCTGCTCCTCCTGAGTTATTACAGCATTAGCCATTCACAATAACCAACATATGGAAATCACCTAAGTGTCCATCAATAGATGAATAAATAAAAACTACATGATATATATGATATACCAATTGAATATAATAATAATATTCTCTATATATCCAATTGAATAATAATATTCAATATGTATTGAATATTGATATATACTAATATTTATACATTTGAATATTATTCATTCATAAAAAAAAAGAACTGTCATTTGCTACAACTTGGATGGACTTTAGGTCATTATGCTGAGTGAAATAAGTATACAGAGAAAGACAAATACTGCATGGTATCACTTATATGAGGTACCTAAAATAAAGTGAAACTCATAGAAAGAGAAAGTAGAACCTGGTTGTCAAGGGCTAGGGCTGAGTGGCGAGGCAAATAGGAAGAAGTCAATCAAAACGTAGAGACTTTTCAGCTATAAGATAATAATTATTGAGGATTTAATGCATAGCATGACAACTATAGTTGATAACACTGTGCTGTATAACTGAATATATTAAGAAAGTAGAACTTAATGGTCTCATACACACAGAAAAGATAAATATGTGAGACCATGAATGTATTAACTGAACAGATGGGAGGAAACTTTTCACAATGTGTATGTATATAAAATCATCACAATGTACACTTTAAATATCATGATTTATTTGTCAGTTATACCCCCAATACAGCTAAAAAAATAAAGAAACAGATACAGAAGGAAGATCTACATGCTATAATTTTATTGGGAAATGCTATCCCAGGGAAGCAGAAAAGAGCAAATGACTCAATAATTTCAACGTCCCAGCAGTTCTGTGATTCTTTCTGTCATGCTTCCTTCCCACTGGAAACTTGGAAGCTGCTTCAGCTCCAGACATTAGGTCTACCTCTAAGCTGGAAAGAAGAGAGGATGAAGAAGATCTAGATCATTTTTCTTCTATCAGGGAAACAAGCTTATGCAAAACTACAACAAATTTCTAATTATGTAATGACAAGAAGCTACCCTGGATGCAAGGACATTAGGGAGGTGACACATTGATAGAACTCCAAGTCAGGCTCTCGATAAAAATGGGCGATATACATAGGGTACACAAATGACAGTATGTGCCCCCAAAATAAGTTGATTTATATCATTTTCTATAATATTTCTGGGATATAAACAGATATGTGTTTGCTTAATCATACATGTCAGTATGCAGCTTTACATTTTAATTTATTCACTTGCTTTTGAAATTAGAATATACAAAAGATTCAAACAAAGCAAATTATTAAGAATATTATTCATATACTCTGGAAACATTCTCCAAGGGCTCTCACACTATTTAAAGATTACAAGCACAAATCACTACATTGTATAATCCTAAATTTCTAGACTTACTGAATAAGCCTCAGATCAATAAAAGCATGTACATGTTAAAACTCCAGTGGAAACAACAAGAACCAGTTTAAACTCTCTCTATCCTTCAGCTATTTTCCCTAAGAGCCTGGAGGGGCAGACCATTTTAACTCCAGTAGCCAAGCATCAATTCTCCATTTTAACAGCAAATTACCCTTGCAAAGAAACAATAGCTTCAAGAGCGATTGAATCAAATATTTCAATTGGCTGACATGGATCACTTGCTCAGAAACACTGCTTAAAGCCGCACGTTCCATCTCCTCACTCAGACTGACTGTCTCTAATAGGGTATATGCATGCCTATAAATGATTTACTGCACAATGAAAGTTAAGCAGTAAAAGGCAGCTAAGTAAAATAAAGCTGTTACTGTTCTTAGACTATCCTTTAGATGGAAATAAACTGGCATTCAAGCTCTTTATTTTCTTTAAATACAAAATATTTTTACATAATAGTCAGTATTTAAATGAATTTGGTCTTTTACGTTACCTGAAATCTATAATAAACAGGGTAGCCATGGCAACTCTTGACTGTCTCGCCTGGGGTGCTAAAGTAGCTTGAGAAAAACTACAGAAAATAATTGGTTTAAGAAAAATGATTTAAGCACCTTTTGTTAAAATTATATCATCATATATCTAGGACAATTATGATCTCTAAAACGGGCACATTTCTGGGAAAAGAAATTCATGCATCCCAAACTCAATGCTGAATATTGGTGGTTCATTTTTACAACATATTTTTGGTCTGTGTTTCTTTGGTTGCCTATTGACAATCAATCTTGAGAATTACACCAAGTTTGCTTTAAATAAAATAACATTATTATTTGAGTGTACAGTGATTGCTAAAAATCTTTTCTTAAATGTGTTTTTCTTCTAATGAATGACAAAAATGTATGAATTTTTCATTAACTGTTGGAGAAAAATTTCATTATCCTTTTTTAAAACATAAAATTCTGAATTATGTTTGGTTAGCATTCATCTGACAGTAGAATACTGTTGTAAATTGAGAATACAATCTTATATTGCAAATGATTTTCTAAAAGACATGTCTTTTATGAAAAAGGCATTTAGTAATTTTTTTGTGTGATTGCAACAAGAATCTGTACCTGTTTCACCAATATAATTCTGAAGAGTTATGTGGGTTTAGGTGTACTGAGAACATATACACTTATGTATATGTATTTACACATAGATTTAATGATGTCACCATTTTGAATGTTTAAAGCCATAAAGTGAGGTACATTTAGCATTAGAACAGCATGGATTTGAACTCCTTGGGTTCATTTACACATTTTTTTTCCAACTATAAATAATATAATATTACATGATCTGAGGTTGGTTGAATCCAAGGATACAGAATCGAGTATAAGGAGGAACTTCATATATGGAGGACTGACTATAAACTATATGCAGATTTTTTTACTGTGCATGGAGGGGCAAATGTATTTATATTTATGACAAGTCTTTTAAAGAAGCAAAAACTTGGTGTTTATCTAGCAAGTCAAAAAAAAAAAAAAAAAAAGTAAATTGCCCTGATTGTGGACCTTCAACATGTAGGCTCAGGCTGGGACAGGCACCAGGGTGGCTGAGGGATGCCAGGCAGCCACTTAAGAAGATCTGTCTGCCCTTTCTGCCCTTCCTGAGGAGCAAGACAGCATGCATACGCTCCTCATGAGGGGCATTCAGGCTTCCCACAGCCTTCCTGTTAGTCCCAGCAGACTCCAACCAGCCGAAGGGGCTTGTCTTCCCTGTTTGGGACCTGCACACTGGATCACTCAGTATGTAGCTCAAATGACTAACTCCCCAGGGAGGATCTCTACCATGTAATCTCCCTTTTCTTCTGAGTCCCCTCCCAGGGGCACAAGTCCTACCCTTGTCACTTCTTTTCCCTTCCTACTTTATTCCATACGGATCTTTCCTACAGCTTTTGTTGTACAGGAATATTTCTGCCAGTTCCTAGTTAGTGTTCATAAGAATTGTTCCAAATGTAGGTGTATGTTTTATGTGTCTATTGGGGAAGGTGAGTTCCACATCTCCTACACTGCTATCTTGATTGATATCCTTACAGTTTTTGTGTTTGAAAATAAATGAGAAAAATTTTAATTTCAGCTGCCCCTATGGTTGATATAACCATCCTGTAAGTTATCCTTGAGTACTAATGATGATGGTAATATTTGCCTGAATATTGGATACAGTTCAACATATGTTGTACACGCACAACATAATGATTCAGATTATTAACGCTGGCAAACATTTCTCAGCTTCGAATTCCAGCTCCACTGTGTACCTGTGTGACCCAACATGAGCTGACTGGCCCATCTGTGTCTTTGATTCCTTATCAGCAAAACTGGAATCTTAAATGTATTTGCTTTGTAGGATTATCTAAAAAAGATAAATGAACTAATCTATGTGAAGTATTTAAAACAATTTCTGGCACCTAACATGCTGAAATCACTCAATAGATATTAGCTGTTTATTATGCCCTTATGGAATAGACCATTTATCTACGCTTTAACGAAATTGCTGCTTAACATTTGGTGATTGGTATCAGTGCTTTTTTGCCTGTTTTTATATTGTATAATTTAATGATGCTTGTATTTGAACAAATTGGAAGACACTTTTTGAGCAATGTCCTTCGAGTTCATTCTGCTTTACTTGGCACAGCTGTTATCATTTACATATTAAAGCCACCTCAATTCATTTTTTTTTTTTATCAGCTTGTTTATGCCAGCTTTCTTGTAATTACAAAAGCAAATATTGGCACGGAAATCTTATGATAGCACCATGTTAAAAAATTTGCTAACCATATAATTTAATGTTTATATCTTTTAAGTTTGTCCCCAAGTAAAACACAATATTAAAGTAAAATCTCATAAAATAGTCTCTCATGCTTCTGAAAATGCTTCAGAAAATGCAGTCTTAAAAAAGGTTCCTGGAAGAATTTCTGCTTTGAAATTTTGTACAATTCCTTAAGTCTGCTTGATTCTGTTTGGATTATGACATGACCAGTCAAATTGTGTATTCTGTACTTCATAAAAAGCAGATTGACCATACACAGCTGACACAACAGTTCACAACTAACAACACAAAATAATTCAACTTTTCGATGCTATGTTTATAACTTTGATTACTTTGAGAATGCACTAACCTCATATAAGAATTTCTAAAATTTTCATAATTACTACAATAATTTAAACATTTCACTTGTGGCTCATATATAGACCAGGATTTAAATATTTGAAAAATTATAACAATAATAAAAGAGAAAACTATTTACAAGAAAATAAAGTGAAAACAGAAATAACCATTTACCAATTTCTTACAGAAATATAACATTTACTTAGTGGGATACAATAACCTACACAATGTTTTAATGAGATGCTTTCTGTAAATCTTTATATAAATGGTTGTCACTTGGCTAAGGACAGCACGGAGGGATATTTTTTGTTATATTCAATTTTAAAGAGCTCAGGGAAAGACAGATTCACCATATACATTCTGCATAGTGGAGTAATCTTATATAGATATATATTACCTCCTCTTAATTACTGTGGCATAAAATAGCATAAGTTTTTGGGAAATAAGCTTGTGCATATTTGGGTGAAATCTACAGCTTATGTTGGGTTTGCTGTTTCGTCACTCCATTAGACAGTCTCTGCATTTAGGTCAACACCACATACATGGAGTAAATCCTTTATTCTCAAATAGAGTACTCTCAGAATGATGTCTTTTGTATAAACATCTTTTGTACAGACACCTTTTGTACACATAATCTGCATTATTTTTCTCATTTAGAACCAAAAAAGAACATCAATCTAAATATATGTGTTCTTTGTCTGTTCCTACTTTCTTCCCAACAAAAGTCCGTTGTACAAACTCATCTCCAACAATCCTTGTTTCAAATCCTATAAGTTAACATTCTCTAGGTCTTAAGAATCATATTCAATTCTTTTTTAAACAGTCACATTTCCAAAATTTTTATTTTCTCCCTATCCAACAGACCAGTGGTTCTGTCGAACTTCAGCTATCTCAGAATTCCCTAGAGGGCTTGTCATACACAAATGGCTGGATCTCTTCCAGAAGTTTTAGTTCAGTATGTCTAGGACAGGGCCTGATAATTTACATTTCTATCAGGTTCCCTTATAACACTGTTGGTCTGGAGACCACACTTTGAAAACCAGTGTTCTAAATCAACAGGGTTACGACCACTCTCTCCTCTGAACTGCCATGCTTAACACTCTTTCTGTCCTAAGTTACTTTAGCAATTTTTAAAAAAACATTTCATGTATATGTTCCACATCTCTTCCTATATTTTTAGTGTTGTAATTTCAGGGCCAGCATCTTAAATACCTCTTATCATTAGAACTCTAGAGGGTACCTTATACAAATTAGATACGTAGGAAAAATAATTGCTATTCCTACTAATGGTGGTAATTACTGGGTTATTTAAAAATGTTTTGTAGGCAGAATATAAATCCTGCAGCCTTTTTAGCTTATTAATATGTTGAAATATTTTAAAATTACTATTTAAGAATGTTTCATTGAACATTTTATTCATTTCTAAAACCATTAATTAATTTCATAATAAGTTAATCATATTTTTATTCTTTTTTACTCTGTAAAATTGATGTTTTTATAGCTCTTTGATGTAGAAAATGTCCTAATATCTGTGAAGTTCCGTGAGGACTTTAAAGTGTTTGGACATCATTACTTCCTCTTCTAAGCAAGGGATAATGAAAACAAGTAGATTTTTAATTTTTAATTTTTATTTATTTATTTAGTTAGTTTATATCCACGTTCTGAAAATTCTCTCCTCTATTATAATATCTATATAGTACTTGAGGACTCAGTTAATGAAAGTATGTAAACATGTAGCTGTTTTAAAGTACTTAGTCTATAAGATGAAATAAAAATAAGGAAATATTACCTCCATTCCTTCATTTGCTGAATGTATGAGCTTGGAGAAATCATTTGATTCTTCAAGTGACCAGATTTCTTTGAAAAATAAGATGATGGATGGATTTCATACTAGGTTGATAGTACTAATTAAACATTAAGGGCTTTAGAACAAGCTTAAAAATGGCTTTCTATTTTATAAGATTAATACCACAATAATGGCATTTTCTTATAGAAATAAAGCCAGCATATGGGAAATAATATTCACGAAATGAAAAATGCAAATTTTAATTCTACCACAAATTTCCAAATCACTTCAAGGAAGTAAATAAAGCTGAATTATGAAAAATACAATTCATTAGTTAATGCCAGCATGTTGTAATTACAAAGTCAAAATATGTCCAGTTGCAATCACCACTATTTACTGAGTTCACTTGCACAAATCCTATGAAACTTGACATAATCAGTCTATTGGTTTTCTTTGTATTTACAGACAGAATGGATTACTACATTACTCACTGATATTTTAATGTAAAGAATAAAAATTTAAAATTTAAAATTTGTGGTAGGCAGAATTCTTAAGATGCTTTGCTCTCTCCCAAAGTTCCTATCCCTGGGGTTATTTAATCAAGCACTAATCTAGGTTCTGCTGTGAAGGGTCTTTGCAGATGTAATACACTTACTAGTCAGCCGACCTTGAAACAGAGAGATTATGCTGGATTATCCAGTTGTCATCAGTGTAAGTACAGGAGCACTTGAAAACAGAAAGGAACTGCTAAACCATCAGAGAGGGGCAAAGAAAGAGGAAAGGAGAAGAGACATAAGGTAGAAGAGGAGATCAGAGATGTTCTAAGCGTAAGAAAACTTTGACTAGTCACTGTTGTCATTGAAGCTGGAGTAAAGAGACCATAAATCTTGAAATGCAGCTGATCCCTTGAAGCTGAGAATGACCCCAACCAGCGATTGGTGAGTAAATAAGACATCCAGTCCTACAGCTGCAAATAGTGCCAACACTGAATGGACTTGGGAGTAGATTCAGTCCCAAAACCTCCAGAGAGAAGCGCAACCCTACTGACACCTGATTTTCACCTTGTGAAAAACAAAGCAGAACACCCCTTAAGCTGAAATCTGGGACTTTGGTTTAGAGGATTGTGAAATAATAAAAAGTTGCTTTAAGTTGCTAAATTTATGATGATACTTTGTTATGCAAGCAGTAAAAAACTAATACACCATCCCATTTGATAAGTTTTGTATTTCTTTACTGGGGAGTACTGATATATCTCTTTCTATAGTTTTGCAATTTTATTTAGATAGTTAAAATAAATCAATAGACAATGAGTATTAAATTACTGTAACAATATTTTCCTGTATTCAATGTATTTTGCAATCATGTTATGAAGGTTAAATCTTCATAAAAAAGATTTAAAGGGGGTTTCTGTTTTCATATGTAAGGAGCTTGGAAATTGCCACTCCATCTTCACAAATAAAAACCTGCACAAACTGAAAAATCAAAAACTCTTTTTAGATCCATATGAGAAGTGAGGTCATAGGACAAACCACTGACCCCGAAATTGGAGAGACAGACAGGCATTACAGAAAAATAAAATACTAGAGCAAAAATCTCCATGGATACCAGTTGGTGGGGTAAGAAATCCTGAACTGTAATTAGCAAATTACTGGAGGCTCAATGTGAACAAGTCTGAGAGTTAAAAACTCCAGAGCAACTCAGCCATTAGGGGCTCTCATAATTTTGTGAGATTTACCTTCAGGGACTCAACCAGTTTCCAAGAGTAATTGTCAATGAAAAACCCACCCATACAAGGATGAGGGAAAAAGAACCATTTTGAAATATGTCAGAACTCTCTTTTCTTAAACAAGGTCTGCCCCTCAGAGGGAAGTACTTAACCAGAGTCTAACTTATTACAGTATTATCAGAGACTAACTGACTTGTGGGTAGGGAAACAGTTGTGAAGTCCACCGTCCAGAGGCACGGGGCACTCAAGCACTGTGATGTAATCACAGGACGCTAGACCACATGTCTTCACCACACAGCCTGGTGGGCTGCAATAACCCTGGGTAAAGATGCTGCCTTAACACAGTCAGTAAGAGTTGCAGCAGCACATCCAGCACTGTATTTGGCCTTGTCAACTTTTGAATAGAACCGTTAGTGAACCATGAAAAGTCAGCATCACCCGCAGTACTTCCCTGCAGATCTTGGCAAAGAGTCAGGGGGTGACTCACCTGCGTTTTGCAGCCGTGAGGGACTTTCTCAGTGATGGAGGGGAGGATAGTAGCTGGGTCAAGGTCACTGTTATGCAAAAGAGTTACGTGAGGAGCAGTCATTAAAAAGGTGAGACAGCTGACTGAGAAATGTTGAGTGTGATGAGAATTCAGAAGAGCTTTTACTTCATGAGGTGCAAAATGGTTAAAGGGAATCCTACAATGATTTTCTTGTTGGCCTTAACCAAGAGGACAGTGGCTGTCATGGCTCTAAGGCAAGGGTGGGGGCGTACCCTTGTAGCATAGGGTCCAGCTGCTGGCTACAGTACCCAATGTGTCAATCTTGGTACCTGTGTTTTGGGGTGAGCATCCCAAGGGGATCCCCTCCCTTTTCATATACTAAAAGGAAAAAAGGAATCTGGTCATTGGGATGCCCAAGGGCAGGTAGTTTCATCAAACTCTCCTGTAAGGCCTTAAAACCTATGTCATCTTGTTATTCCCATAAAATTGCATCCAGGTTGTTATTGCTTAGTAAAATATGGCCATAAGAAAAAAAAAATTGGAATCCAGTTTAGGCAATAATCAATTAGACCAAGAAAACCTTGCAGTTGATGCTGACTTTGGCATTTTGGGTAACCTGGGACACCATGAAGGTGTAGCCTTTGTTCTCACATCAGGTGCCCTATGTCAAACCTGGGTTCGGCCAAAGTGATATTTTTCTTTAGTGACTCCGTGTTTCTCTAAGGCTAAAAGCTTTAGCAAGGAGATGCTCTCTTCCTGTGAGGAGGTTTGAGAAAGAGAGTAAAGAAGCAAGTCCTCCACATATTGTAACAAAGAGAATCTCCAGGGAGCTTTGTATCATCCAGGTCAGCCTTTGGATGTGTGAGACACAAAGGACTTTATTCACATAAAACCCTGAAGCATTACTGTTGAGGTAAATAATATTTTTTTTCCCAATTGAAGGCAAAACGTTATTGGCTGGCTTTGTCAGCTGGAAAACTAAAGGTTGCACTGCATGAATCATTCACAATGGAGAATACCCTTCAGATGGAAACGGATGTTAGTAATGCATTAGGATTGGGAGCGACTGGGTTTTGAGGGATAACAATGTTGTTCATTGCTCTGAGGTCCTGGACAAAACCTCCACCCTCGGTCCTCCGGTTTTCTCACTGGCAAAAGTAAGAAGATTAAAGGAATAACACAGGCATGTTGAGGCTTTGAGCCCTGTTCTTCTCTATTAGGGGCTCTGTGCTGTGAGACACTTCTTTACCTCTAGAATATGGGTTACTTCTGGTAAGAGGTTTAGAGAAATCTACCTAAATCTTGATGGGAGGTGTGCTGTGAATTTTGCCAATATCAGTGGGGAGATTTTGCCCATAAGGAGGGTGGTATCTGACTTAATAGAAATACACGATCATTGTTCCAGAATCAGCTTTAGTTCCACCAGAGACAAAGAGGGTAAACTATGTTAAAGGGTCATTGAATCCATCTGGTTAGTTACTTTGATGACTACGCTCGTGTTCTAGAACTTTTTCTCCCTTTGGAAGAAAGAAATTCCAACACAATATTTCTGTAAGAAGTCTCATCTTAGTAAATGGATAAGGATAGAGGAATGAAAGAGAAAAGTGCATTTTTCAAAGGGCCTAAATGAAGAGGAATAGGGGAATAGGTTCAGAGACAGGAACCTTGGGAGGTTCATTCGGGGTCCCCAGTTATTGGACTGTTTTAGTTCTGAGGCAAGGACTGCTTTACAGTCCCAGAGCTGAGCACTGAGATTGTGGCTATGGTGTTAATTAGGACTGGGAGAGTTTCAGCTCCAATCAGGGGAAATGAGTCTCCAAAGTGATTAAGAGGGAGGACTGGGAAGAGCCCCTATATTTCCGCAGAGTCCCATCACTGAGTATTGGGAGGATGTTGGAAAGGCTGGTTAGAGGGCTGAAGTATCTGAAGCACTTAAATTTGTCTCTTTTCCAAGATCCCAGCTCTTTGAAATAATTGCATAAACTAGGAGTGTTTCGTTTTCATTTAGGGGCCTTCACTTGCTGCAGTTGAAGACTTAGAACTTCAGTGGTCTTCCTTTTAGGTGACTCACCTAGAGTGTGAGAGAGCTGGTTTGACAGATCAGCTAAATCTGGAGTGGACACAGTTTTCCATTCCATCTACGTCCTTTTTACTAGAAGGAAAAGTTTCTGGTTCATCCTTTTATTACTCATAGAATTCAAAGCTGCCTGTGTGGAATCAACATCTGAAAGAAGACAGGAATTTTCCTTAAAGACAATCTGAATTGGATTGTAATAGTTGTGAACAGATCCAAGGGTGCACAAGTCTGAATTCTGCTCTAATCGACAGGCTTTGGAAAAGCCCTAGGATTTTCCCCATGCAGTTGCCTAGGCATTGCCAGAGCCTGGCCATATAATACGTTATCTGACTGGTCTCCTGGTTGTAATTTTAGAGACCTCGCAGGATTTTCTCAATTAGCAGTTTCTATCCAATGCTGGGACCACCTTTCACTGACAAGCATATGAACTTGCTGATAGAAGTCAGAGAAACCAGGTTGATACCTTTAAATGATTATATTAAATTTCTCAGCAAATCTGTGAGGATCTTTGGTACTTGGGGAAAATCTTTAACTATGGCTTACAGTTCAGATTTCGTCCAGGGAATAAGAAATTAAGGATTTAGCTTCTGGATCTTCAGAAGGCTTCATTTAATTTATTTTTATTTATTTATTTTTTTGGTGGGGGAGGCAATTAGGTTTATTTATTTATTTTGAATGGAGGTACCAGGGATTGACCTAGGACCTCATGCATGCTAGACACACACTTTACCACTGAGTTACATCCTTCCTGCAGACAACTTAATTTTAAAAGGACAGGTTTGCCAAGTTCAGAGGAAAAATGGAAGGGAGGAGAATTTCAGACAAAATGGAAAGTTCAGTGAGAGAATTAGTTTGTTGGGACTGAAGGTCTAGAGGAGGTGAAGGGAGGTGATGTCAAAGGGAAGGAAGGTGATGGAAGAGAACTTGGGACAGAGAAGGGAAGAGAAGCAAGGGGCTTCAGAAGTTTTACCTTTGTTTGTTTTGCCTCAGTTAGTCTTAAACTCTTATTTTGCAGAGAGGCATTTTTGGTTCCTGATAAAGTTCGGAAGCCTCAAAATACCAATTGAAATAGGTGTTCTGTTCAGTTGCAAAAATTTTAGAGCTACGGTGGTCCCATTCAGTTTTAACAAAAGTGAGTTTGGGGATTTCAAGTTTCCCATAATGGCCATGATTTTCTAAATTGTATTTGCTCAGGTTGGTTCATTTAGTTGGAAACACACAAGGCAGGACCATGGTTGATTCAAAACTGCCAAAACTTACAAGCAAAAATGTTGTCCTTCAGTAGGTGAATGTATAAGAAACTATGTTACATTCAGACAAGAGAGTATTATTCAGTGCTAAACAGAAATGGACTATTAAATCATGAAAAGATACAGAGAAAACTAAAATGTTTACTACTAAATGACAGAAACCAATCTGGAATGCTACCTATTGTATGATTCCAACTATATGAAATGCTGGAAAGTACAGAACTATGGAGATAGTAAAAAGATAAGGGGTCTTTAAGATTCATTTGGGAGGTAGAGATGAATAAGACAAGAACTTAGGATTTCTAGGGCAGCAAATATATCGATGTTTGATACAATTGGTGGATTTATGTCACTATGTATTTGTCCAAACCCACAGAATGCACAACAGCAAGAGTGAGCCTTAATGTGAACCCTCCCACACTGCTGGTGGGAATGCAATTTGGTGCAGCCACTGTGGGAAACAGTATGGAGATTCCTCAAAAGACTAAAAATAGACTTACCATATGACCCAGTAATCCCACTCCTGGGCATATATCCAGAAGGAACCCTACTTCAAAAAGATGCCTGCACCCCAATGTTCATAGCAGCACTATTTACAATAGCCAAGATATGGAAACAGCCTAAATGTCCATCAACAGATAACTGGATAAAGAAGAGGTGGTATATTTATACAATGGAATATTATTCAGCGATAAAAATGACAACATAATACCATTTGCAACAACATGGATGTTCCTGGAGAATGTCATTCTAAGTGAAGTAAGCCAGAAAGAGAAAGAAAAATACCATATGAGATTGCTCATATGTGGAATCTTAAAAAAAAGAAAAAAGAACATAAATACAAAATAGAAGCAGACTCATAGACATAGAATACAAACTTGTGGTTGCCATGGGGGAGGAGGGTGGGAAGGGACAGACTGGGAGTTAAAATTTGTAGATACTGACAGGCATATGTAGAATAGATAAACAAGATTATACTGTACAGCACAGGGAAATATATACAAGATCCCGTGGTAGCTCACAGCAAAAAAAAATGTGACAATGAATATATATATTTTCATGTGAAACTGAAAAATTGTGCTCTACACTGGAATTTGACACAACATTGTAAAATGACTATCACTCAATAAAAAAAAATTAAAAAAAAGGGCGAGCCCTATTGTAAGCCATGAGATTTGGGTGATAATGATGTGTCAATGTAGGTTCATCAATTACACAAATGTACCAGTCTGCTGGGGGATGTTGGTAAGAGGGCGGCTGCTCATGTATAGGGCAGTGGGTACTGGGATATCTCTTTCCCTCCCTCTAAATTTTGCTGTGAACCTAAACTGCTCTAAAAAATTATTTAAAATTTATTATGTTAATATAATGTATAATTATATACTATTTAATACATACATTATATGCATAAATTTAAATAATATATTTAAAATAAATAATTAAAATTAATTAATTTTAAAAATATTCAAAGGAACACATCTTTTTAGATACAGTATGATTAAATGACAAGGTATAACTCACTATATAAGTTGAAATTTGGTAAGACATTTCAAGATAATTGGATAGTTATGAAATTATGAAAGATCAATATGACAAGCACATATCCAAGAAGACGTTGTAGCAAGACTGAATCCAGTTTGAATTTCAAAGTCTTTTCAATTTTTTTTTTTTATGTTTTATGATAATCCTTACCATTTGGGGATATCAGGAAATATCCTGCAAAATTTAACCACTTTATTATATTTTTCTCACAAGGCAGCAGAAAAAAGCAAAGATCAGCATTCTTCTCTAGGGACTCAATCAGGGCTCATACAATTGAGCAGACTTTGTACTTTATGTCATTACTAAGACCCACCCTTCATAGTTTAGATCAAAGTAGTAAACAAACCTGTGTATGTACACTAGCAAATACGTCTATGGTAGCCATATGGGTATATGCATAGATACACATAGAGATGCATCTACAATTTCACCCTCCGTTATATGGTTGTATTGCTCAATTTCTCAAAATTTGTTTGGAAATATAGAATAATTATAAATTCACTAACACAGCAGCTTTCCTTTCAGTTAAACAAAGAAAATATACCAAATAGTAACCAGATTTCTATCTGGTTTAAGCAAATACTTCGTAATGTGAGTTTCTCAGGCTATGTTTATTAGCTTTGTCCCAAGCTAATCTTCCTGTTCATGATAACATTGATGAGAAAATGACTTTGTTAATTATCTTAGTGTCAGATCTGAACTGTTGTCAATTGTATACACATACATATGTGCTACACATCTCACAGCTCTCAAGGTATCAGGTGAGGAAATCACATATGAAGCATTTAATAAATTTTTCCCTGAGTGCATATATCTTTTCATATTAGAGTTCCCTCCAGATACATGCCCAAGAGTAGGATTGCTGGATCACACGGTAAGTCTATTTTTAGTTTTTTGAGGAATCTGCATACTATTTTCTATAAAGTTGCGGTATATTTGTACAATGGAATACTAATCAACAATAAAGAGAACAAAATAGTGCTGCTTGCAGCAACTTGGATGGACCTGGAGATCATCATTCTAAGTGAAGTAAGCCAGAAAGAGAAAGAAAAATACCAAATGATATCACTTTTATGTGCACTTAAAAAAGAAAAGAAAAGAAAAAAAGTGGACACTTGTGAACTCATCTACAAAACAGAAACAGTCTAGCGGACATAGTAAACAATTTTATGATTACTGGAGGAAAGCGGGTGGGAATGGATAGATTTGGGAATTTGAGGTTTGCAAATGTTAACCACTATATATAAAAATAGATTAAAAACAAATTTATGAATAGCACAGGGAATTATATTCAGTATCTTGTAACAACATTTAATGGAAAAGAATATGAAAATGAATATATGTATATATATGCATGACTGGGACATTATGCTGTACACCAGAAATTGACACATTGTAACTGACTATACTTCAATAAAAAAATAAAAAAAAAAAGAAGAAATTCTCCCTGGGATCCTCAGACAGTATTTCATTGATAAACACTAAACAGAAGCAAGATATTTTCTGTTTTTTCCCCCATTTCTTATCATAGTCATTCATTTATGATAAAGCCAGGATGATAGCTATGAATGCAATAATAATAGGAAAAGCAAAAATTTAGTAGAAAACTTCTAATATAAAATATAGACATGTAGTTTCACCTAGTTGAGAAAATATATGCCATTCAATATTTTATCTCAACGTTTTGAAATGTTAGATTTCTCACTCTAGAATCATTTGGTCTTCTGAGAATTATGGAAAAAATTTATGGGGAAACAAAGTGACCAAGTACCATTTTGACTCCTTTTCTTTCCCTCTCCTGGTAACAGAGCTTGACAAAGTGAAGCACGGTAGTCATAAGCAAAACGATGAGATATCTTTTTCCCTGGTAGGCAGAGAATGGAATTGAAGACACAGCCTCCACAAAAATCCCAATCTTCTGTATCCTTTGTCAGACTTTCTACAGAAACATCTGGTCTTCTCAGGTCACAAACCCACTTCCCAATGGAAAGCAAGGGAAGGGAATACTGCTGTTTTAGGGTGGGCTTCAACATGAGCTCAGTGGGGCAGCAATTATCTCCTCCATTCTGAAGTCTCATTATCTATTTTAGGACTTCTAAAGCTGTCATCTCTTCTTTTCACTCTTCCCAACAGTATACCTTTTACTCTAGCCTCAAAGTCATTCCCAGGATCATTCTGTGATGTAATATGGATGTTTATTTGTAAGAAATAGCCTTGCAAAACACACACACACACACATACACACACAAAGCTTTTAATTTAAGAGGAAAAAAAAAACACTATTATTCATTTCAACATTCACTCTCTAGTTTTATAAACTGGACAATGGATTGGAAAGGTAATTTAAAGAGTACGTCTAGAGAGTCGATTTGTCCATCAGAGAGGCATTCAGGCAAAACATTTGTATGCACACATTACACACTCGGTTTGAGCCGGCAGTTATTTTTTTTAAACCTTTGTCGATCAGACTAACAAACTGAATTATTCAGTGTATAGATTGGCACCAAAGAAGAAAAATAAGAAATATTGATCCTAAAAGTGCACTCACATTTCCTTTATGCTGTGATACATGATAAAGTAATGATTTGTTACTGTATGAAAATGTGATTCAGCATAAAACAGAATCAGAGTTATAGATACAGTGAAAAAAATAGGGGGCTGCCAGAGGGGTAGGGGGGCAAATAAATTGGTGAGGGGGAGTGAAAGGTTCAGACATCCAGTTGCAAAGTAAATGGGTCATGAATATGACGCGTACAGTGTGGGAAATATAGTCGGTAAATACGTACTGTCTTTGGTGACAGATGGTAACTGGACTTACCATGGTGATCATTTTGAAATGTTTAGAAATATGGAATTGCTTTGCTTTATCCTAGGAATTCATCTACAGTTGTGGGTCAACTATAATTCAAAAACAAACAAACTCATAGAAAAAGAGATCAGATTTGTGGTTACCAGAGGTGAGGAAGAGGAAATTTGCGAAGGCAGTCAAAGGTACAAGCTTCCAGTTATAAGATAAATAAGTACCAGGGATGTAATGTACAGCATGCTAACTATAATGAGCATTGCTCTATGTTATTTATGAAGGTCGTTAAGAGAGTCAGTCCTAAAAGTTCTCATCCCTCAGAAAAATTGTTGTCTGTTTCTTTAGTTTTGTATCTGTATGAGAGGATGGATGTTCACTACTATTGTCGTGATAATCATTCCGTGATGTATGTAAGTCAAGTCATTGTGCTGTGCACCTTCAAATTACACAGTGTGGCATGTCAATTATGGCTCAGTAAAACTGAAAGATAAATCAATACATAAAGAAGTAAATAAAAATCTATCTGTCTGTATGGCTCAAACTGGCTTCTGGAAAGTTTTCCTAAAAGTGATGGCATGGGGGCTTCAGTTAGTGGTTGAGATCAGGTGTGATATGGTGTGAGGACTGAGAAGTGTTCAGGAGTGTTGATACCATTTTGGGCAGATTACAATATATCTGTATCTCACTTGTCTTTATCCTTCCATCTATCTGAAAACAATTAGGTGGCTTTCATGACTTGGCTACTGTGAATAATGCTGCCATGAATGTGGTGGTGGGGGGGTGCAGATATATCTTCCCGATATTAATTTCATTCCTTTCAAATATATCAGGTTGATTTCAGCTCATAGGGTTTTCATTCTTTCTACATTAGCCTGATGTTTATTTTAAATATGAATACCAAAATTTATCTCTTTTTCTAGTTGTTGGCTTGTCATGATATGCTATATCTTATCCAGAAGCCTGTCTTTCAATAGTTAATTTTATTTATTTTTATATATTCTCAAGTTAAATATGTGTCTTTGTGCCTTATGGAGGCCAATAAATATTCCCTTAGAAAGTTTAATAATATTAAAGTTTAGAAATAAACCCATGATTCCACTGAAGTAAAGAAACATAAATATTATCTAAGATAGACACATATATAAAAATAATAAAATGTCAAATGACTCACAGAGAAAAAAATGTGACAATGAGTGTGTATATGTCCATGAATGACTGAAAAATTGTGCTGAACACTGGAATTTGACATAACATTGTAAAATGATTATAAATCAATAAAAAATGTTAAAAAAAATCCCCAAGATGAGGAAAATGAAAAAAAAAAGTCAAATGACTTAAAAATAATTATAAATACTTCCCAAACGCTATCGAAAATCTTTAATAACAGCTGAAACATACTGAGTGAATATTCTGTATTAGCCATTAAACATGTATTTATTAGAAAATATATCATTTTTCCTTTCAACAATGATGAAATTTGGTTGGAAATAGGACACAGTTAAGCTGCCTAAGATTGCATCATTAGTAGGTGAAAGACATAGGGCTTAAAACCAGGTCCTGTGGCGTCCAGCTTGAATTTTGAACTTCTAAACTATAATATGTTCTGGAAAACTGCCTGAAAATTTCATTTCTACCCATGATATAATATATCCTTAATTAAGTAGGAGAATATTTTTATTACATCAGGGAAAGTGGGAGTTTCTCTATGTTTTAAGAAAAGAAAACTGTATGTTGGTAGACCTCACTATTCTATACATATATGGAGCCATTAAGATATTTCAATCAAATTACACTCTTGACAGTATCTATTAACAAAAACAATATTTTCATGGAGAAATATCTACTTATAGGTATACTGGATTGAATGATGCCCCCCCCCCAAATCCATGTATTTCCCAAAACTTCAGAATCTGACCTTATTTGGAAATATATCATTATATATAAAATCAAGTTAAGATGAGGTCATTACAGTGGGTCCTAATTCAATGACTGCTGTTGATGTAAAAGGACAACAGACAAAGGGACAGAGACAAAGACAGAAAGTCACGTGAAGATGTACTCACAGACTGGCATAATGCAGCTTCTAGCCAAGGACTGCCTGCGGGAGCTGAAAGGATGGCATGGAATAGCTTCTTCTTCTGTTCCTTCAGATAGAACACGGCCCTGCAGACAACTTGATTTGGACGTCTAGGCTCCAGAACTAAGAGAAAAGCGTTCTGTTGTTTGAGCCACCCAGTTTGTGCTAACGTTGTCATGGCAGCCCTGGGGGACTGGTAAAGCTTTTGATGCTGGGAAAGGGAGATACTGTAACAGACACCTAGAAAATGGGAAAGTGGCATTGGAACTGGGTGCTGGATAGAAGCTAGAATAATCTTGAGGCCCTTGATGGAAAAATCTGGATTGCCTTGTAGTATTTCACAAAAGCTGTCTTGACCCTGTTTTATGATCATGGTTAAACATGTCTCAATTTCCTGCATGGGCAGTTTGCTGAATTCACACCTCACCTGTTTGCCTTAGGCTCCAGCACTCCAGGGCTGGAATGACTCAACTCAACTGCCAGAAGCCCTGATGCCAAACATCTAGAGAGGCCTCCTGCTTCCTTGGTCCTCTGGAATTGTTCAGAGTACCCAGTCCACAAGAAGCCTGTGAGACCTCACTAACCACACCCCACTCGCCACACTAGGCAGCCTGCAATTGCGACTTTTGCTCTCACCCTTTCCCCGGTGCAACCCCCTGTGTGGTCATAGGTGGAAACTTCTCCTGCCTGGAGCTGTAAGTAATAAAGAATTCTGCCTTCCCTCTATCCAGTGTCATTTTGTTATGTCCACTGTTATCAGAACCTAACAAATGTTAAAGCAGTAACGCATTCCTTTAAAAGACTGTTGGTAGATCTGTTGTTTTTAAAAGTAATTCTGGTGAGGACTTGGAAAGAATAGGGAAGAGCAGTGGAGAGCTGTCTTAGAGAATTACATACATTATTGTGAACAGAACATTTAAATGAGGACATTTCCAAGCAAAATGTGGAAGGTACAACCTTATCCCTTTTGGCTGCTTAGAGTAAAAGGCAAGATGCATGATAAATTAGGGAATGAATTGTTAAGCAAAAAGAAACGGGCACCTGATGATTTGGAAAACCCTCAGGCTATCCGGAGAGCACGGTGTGGAAACAGGGCCAAGAGTGTGGCTGAAAAATCTTTAGTTAAAGTTATTAGATTAGTGACTCACCGGTAGGATCGAGCATCTTAGCAGAAGCCAGGGACAGAGGAGCAGTTATCCAGGAAAGACTGCAGAGGACACTCTTATTTGATGGTGTGGATGCCCGGGAATCACATGAGACAGTGACAGGGTTAAACACAGGCAGCTTGGACTGAAAGGGACACAGATGGGATGAAACAACGGGAGACTGACTGTCCAGGAAGAGTATCAGATGCGGAGGGCGGAGCTCAGGGTACCTCTTTGGGCTGAGAGGGTGGGTCATGGCCCCCGTGGGCCCAGAGGACAGACCATCAAGCCAGAGAATTGTCCTCAGGCATTAAAATTTAATGAATTTTCCCTGCTGGGTTTTGAAACCCATTATCCCTTTTTTCCTTCCAACTTTTCATTTTGGAATGCGAATGCCTATTCTCTGCCTGTCCCACTTTGTAATTTGGAAGCAGAGAATTTGTTTCATGACATCACAGAGCCACAGAAGGAGAGAAGTTTTGCCTTAGGATGGCTCATACCCTGAGTCTCACCTCAGATCAGTATTTTACATACCAATATATATACAATTACATGAGATATACTATATAACACAAAATTAATATAATGAATTTATTAATATATAACAATACAAATTCAAATAACTTCATCGCCAATGTTAAGACAAAGCTTGCGTTCATTTTGGTATATACTTTTAGGTCGTTGGCACCTTGAAACAATACCAAGCAATAGAAATAACATTGCAGCTAGAATTAGAAGCCCTCAGCTCTCCTTCGAGGCTTATTCACATCCATCTCAGTTTCCTTATAATAAAAGTCACCTAACGCTTGCATCACAGTGACCGTCTTGGCCTCCTGTTGCATCTGACATGAAAGTATGACATCTGTAAGTAAATGTTAGCTGACCCTGAATGTTTGGACAAGTTGCCACTGTACCCTTACACAGAGGGCCACTTTAGTTGGAGAAAAGTGTATTCGGTGTGTTAAGAGCTGTAAAGTTAAACAGCAGCCTACTGGTCACAATGATTGACATCATATTTGTGAACAGGGCTTGTGTGCCTGCGTCAAAGTTCCCAATTCTCACTGAAATCCTAGTTTAATGCACGGCTATGTTCTTCCGTAGGGTCCCCTAGAATTTGGAGTACAATGCATTGGTATCTGGATATATTACACCTTCCTTCATGATCCATTTTTCTCCTGAAGAGATAGAAAGCATTGTCTGGTTACTTTCGTAAAGATCTCCTTGGGAGCCATGTCAGAGTTAATCAAATATTACTTCTAATGTATGATTTGCCTTTGTTACACGAACCACCTCTCCTCAGTCAATTAACATAGTTCAACATCATTTGTGCCACCAAGGCCAGGGAATACCAGGTAGCTGTTTCATTATAGCTGATTTGCATTATCATTTAGGTACTTACAAGGGCCGCCTCTAACTAATACCCCAGAGGCCAAACTTTTACCCATTTGTTCACATCAAGCACATAAAATTATGAGTTGTGTAAAGAAGAGAATTCAGAGAGTCTGAGAACTCACCGAAATGATAGATGTCTCTGGGCAATTCCTTGCTTCATGCATCTTTTAGGTAGCTAAAGCCAATTAGCTAGAATTATAGTTGCATTGAATATGTAAATATATATAAAGTCTGCCTAATTAGATCCTTTGGGCAGTGCAGCATCTGGGTGTGAAGCCCAGTGGTTGTAAAGAGCTTCGGAAACAAGCCCAAGGGAAGCAGCGAAGGCAGGCAAGTCGGGTCTTTCCAGTGGACTCTGGGCCCCTCAGCCGGTGTCTGGGGGTAGCCGTGCAGCTAAGGCTGGAGCCCAGAAGATCACTGCTTCCTCCACAGGGACAAGAACCATAAGGACCGTAAACCCACACTATTCCTGAATCTAAGGTAGCGCTCATAAGCTTTTCACCCAAGAAAGCATCCTGTATTACTGATCTGAGCTTTTTTCCTCTTTATGCCTGTGAACCAAGACAGAAAAAGAATTGGAACTAATAATCTGAATGTACAAACTGGCTACATTTTAATGTTGTATTATCTAAAAAATGAAAAAAAAACTTCCCTCTAAATGTGTTGTGTAGTACAGATTTTCTTGGATGTGCTTGAGAAATTTTGTCTACTCAAGATGACTAGCATGCACCTAAAGAAATGTGGATACTTTGCAAACGGTTCTGTTAAATCGAGCATTTGACAGCCATTGAAACTTACCTTGACCTTGCAAAACTGAAAGCATCTGTTCTGAATAAAGACACCAGTATGTAGACCCTTAGTCTATACATATATAAAAATAATTGATCTTGCCAGAAAAGGTATGTTTTAACTCAGCTCTAGCTACGACTGCTGCTATGATTACAAATTATCCCCAATTCAGGTTATTGAAATGCAATGAGCTCCACACTAAAATTTAGCATCACTGAAGTTTTAAGTAGGGATGAGGGTGAAGATGATAGTTAAATTAGTCGGCATTGGGGTAAGAGACAGTGAAGGCAGAGAATGTGTGAACATTAAGTGTCTTTATTACTCATTTTGCATTTCATCAGGCACCACGAGGCGTGAAAATGTGCTGTCCTTGTTTGTTTCCTCGCCCCATGACTGAGATGCCCACCTCTTTGTTGCAGGCTTTTTGAAAAGTCACAGTCCTTAGGGGGCTCCCTAATATTTTAAGGGTAAGACTGATGAGGATTTCCTGAATAAGCTTAAGATTTGCACATAAAGATGATCTCCCTTTGTTTACTATCGGCCGTGTGAAAGTAAAAGCTAAGTAAAATCATTCTATCTGAGGCCACAAACTCTCAATTTATAACTAACACTCACCAGCAAGAAAAAAAGTGCCCTCGACAAACTTTGTAGTAATATATCTTATACTACTGATCATTGTTTTTAAGTATACAAATGCAGATTTTAGGCTGGCATATTTGGAAGAGGTCCTGTATATTTTCATGTCAGAGTCAGCAGTCTAAGTAACTTGACAGATTGAATGAAGCAATCTGGGTAACTTATCTTCCAAGCAGTTTGAGAACAGAGCTCTCCTTAGTGATGCTTCAGGTTTTATAGGAGGTTATCATGACATATTCAATCAAGCTGATATTGTATTGTGCATGTTAGAGACAATCACTGGATGTGGTTTTGTTTTTATTTTGGGGTTTGTTTTCCATAGATTGATATCAAAAGTGAGTTCATTATGCTGGGATTTTTCTGCAAGGTTTTATTCAATAGGACTCACTGCTAGGCAGAGTACCTCGCTTGGATAAAGGGGATGTGGGTCACGGCAGAAAGAAAATCCAGAGTGATGATGAGTAATTTTATTTGAATCACAAGCCATTTTCTCTTCACAATAGGAAGACATTATCCAACTGAGGTGGAAATTTCAACTGAATACACAGTTTTTATAAGACATTTTTATAGTATGTTAAAATTTCTTAACCACAGCATTTAAAGTTTCATTTTATCAATGACAGAGGCAAAGTTGTCATAAAATTCAAGAAACGAGTTTAGAAAATTAATAAACTTACTGATTTGATAGAATGCATTTGAATTTTCTTAGGAAAAACAGATGGTCAGTTTTCAGAGCTCTCACAGACAATTTATACTGTACACATGGTATAGACAGGGAAACACACTCCTGCACAAATAGTTCTGTGAATTGAAAAGGTCCAAGAATTTACTGATTAGTGTAGACTTACAGCCATACAAAAGCATGATTTTTAATCTACAGAATTCTATTTTCATTCTACAACCTTTATATATTTTTCTTTCCATAATTTGAACGTATTTCATTTTATTGCATGCCATCGAAGGGTGTTAACAGAAGTTCCACAAGGAAGCCTGCAAATTGTACTCTTTCTCTTTCTCTCTCTCTATATAGAGAGAGTATCTATAGAGTGTGTATATGTATAATATATAGTACACATATATATTTTCATTTTAGATTTGCAGAAAATTTGTGAAGATAGTAGTGTTCCCATATGTCCACAACTAGTTTCTACAGTTATTTTATTTTACATTAGTATAAATGAAACAATAGTGATTCATCAGTTAATAAACCAATATTGATATACTATTTTTAACTGAAGCCTATACTTTATTCAGATTTACTTAGGTTTTATCTAAGGTTCTTTTTTGGCTCTAGGAATTCATACAAGATACCAATGTTACAATAAGTCACTTTTCTGTGATAATTTCTCAGGCTGTCTTTTCCTTTTTTACTTTTACAATTTTTTTTAGGCAAGATTGACATACAAAAAGGTGTACATATTTAATGTATGCAATTTAATTAGTTTGGAGATAAGTCTACTTCTGTGAAATCATCACCGCATTCTGTCAAAATATCTCTATCACCTCCAAAAGTTTCCACTCATCCTTTTTATTTATTATTGCTGCTATCATTATTACTATCATCATTATTATTGTGATGAGGATACAACATAAGGCGTACCATGTTAGAAAATGTTTAAGTATACAGTATTGTTAAACTATCAGCATATACTATATATAGTAGATCCCTAGGACTTAACGCATTTTGCATAACTGAAACGTTTGTACCCTTTAATACCACCCCATTTCCCTTTGTCCCCAGCCCCTGGCAACCACCATTCTACTCTAACTTTCAATGGGTTTGATTATTTTAGTTTCCTCATGTAAGTGGGATCATGCTGTATTTTTCCTTCTGTGTCTGGCTTATTTCACTTAACATGATGTCCTCCAAGTTCGTCTGTGTTGTACCACATGGCAGGATGTTTTCTTTTTTATGACTGACTAATACTCCTCTCTATGTGCACACTACATTTTCTTTATCCATTCATTTGTGGACAGACACTTGGGTTGTTTCCATATCCTGTCTATTGTGAATGAGGCTGCAGTGGATATGGGAGCACAGACACCTCTTCAAATCTTGATTTCAGTTCCTTGGAATATCTATCCAGAAGTGGGATGGATGGATCATACAGTAGTCTTAATGTAATTTTTTAAGAGACCTTCATGCTGTTTTCCATTGTGGCTGTACCATTAAACATTCCTATCAATGGTACATAAAGATTCCAATCTCTCCATATCTTCACCAACACAATGTTCATTTTTGTGTTTTGTTTTGTTGTTTTTGGTATTAGCCATAATATCTTTGTGGTTTTGATTTGCATTTCCCTATCAATGATGTTGAGCACTTTTTCCATGCACTTTTTTAGCCATTTGTATTTTTTCTTTGGAGAAATATCTATTCTGTTACTTTCCCAATTTTTAAATTGGGTTATTTGATTGTTTTCTATTGAGTTGTAGAATCCATTATGTACTTTGGATATTAACCCTTTACCATATATATATGATTTGCAAATATCTTCTCTCATCCCATATGCTGCCATTTCATTTTGTTGATTGTTTCCTTTGCTGAGCAGAAGCTTTTTAGTTGAATATAATTTCACTTTTCTATGTTTGTTTTGGCCTGTGCTTTTGGTATCATATCCAATAAATCATTGTCAAGACCAATGCCAAGAAGCTTTTTCCCTATGTCTTCTCTGGGGAGTTTTACAGTTTCAGGACTTATGTTTAAGTCTTTAATCCATTTTGAGTTAATTGTGTTTATAGTGCACAATAAAAGTCTAATTTTATTCTTTTGCCTGTGCATATCCAGTTCTCCCAGTACCCTTTATTGAAGAGACTTCCTTTGCTCGTTGTGTATTATTGGCACTATTGTTGAAGATCATTTGAATGTCTATACATGAGTTTATTTCAAGACCCTCTATTCTATCCACCACTAGTCTACATATCTGTTTTTTATGCTAGCACTATACTGTTTTGATTATTATAACTCTGTAATGTCGTTTGAAATCAGGAAGTTTGATGCCACCAGCTTTATTCTTGCTCAAAACTGCTCTTGCTATTCTGGATATTTTGTGGTTCCATATGAAATTTAGGAGTGTTTTTTCTATTTCTGTATAAAATGTCATTGGGATGTTGATAGGGATGGAATTCAATCTGTAGATTTTGGGAGTAGTATGGATATTTTAATGATATTAATTATTCTAATCCATGAATATGTGATGTTTTTCCACTTATTTGTGTCTGCTTTAATTTCTTTCATCAGTGTTTTGAAGTTTTCACTGTATAAGCTTTTCATCTCCTTGGTTAAGTTTATTCCTTAATATTTTATTTATTTTGAAGCTATGACAAATGGGATTGTTTTGTTAACTTTATTTTCTGATTGTTCATTGTATTTGTAGGAAAAGCAACTAGTTTTATTACATTGATTTGTATCTTGCAACTTTATTCAATTTGTATGATTAGTTTTTTGGTGGTGTCTTTAGGGTTTTCCACACATAAATTCATGTCATCTGCAACAAACATAATTTTACTACATTCTTTCCAATTTGGATATTTTTTTCTTTCCTTTTCTTGCCTAACGTGTCTGGCTAGAATTTCAAGCACTATATTGAATAGACGAGATGGGAAAGAACATCTTTGCCTTGCTCCAAATCTTAGACAAAAGACTTTCAGCTTTTCACACTAAGCCTAAGGCTAGCGTAGGTTTTCATATATAAAATTGTGTGTGTTGAGGTAAGTTCCTTCTATACCTAATTTGCTGAGTTGTTTTTTTTTAATCATGAAAGGGTGTTGAATTTTGTCAAATGCTCCTTCTGCATTAAGATGATCGTGTGATTTTTATCCTTTCTTCTGTTAATGTGGTGTATCACATTGATTGGTTTAGGCAGTTTGACCTACACTTGAGTCCCAGGGATAAATCCCAAATAGCCATTCTGTATGATCCTTTTAATGTCCTACTGAATTTAGTTCTCTAAAATTGTGTTCTGGACTTTTTCATTCAAGTTTGTCAGAGATATTGGATAGCAGTTTTCTGTGATGTCTTTGTCAGGCTTTTGTTTCCAGATGATACTGGACTTATAAAATAAGTTTGAAAGTGTTCTTCTTCATTTGTTTTTTCGATAGAGTTTAATAAGGATTGGTATTAATTCTTTTTTAAATGCTTAGTAACATTCACTTGTGAAGTTGTCTGGCCCTGGGCTTTTTGTTGTTGGGAGATTTTGTTTAATGATTCAATATTATTATTCATTATTGGTCTGCCCAGGCTGTCTATCTTTTCTTGCTTCAGTCTTGGTAGGTTGTATGTTTATGGGAATTTATCTATGTCTTTCAGATTGTCTAATTTGCTGGTTTATGATTATTCATAATAGTCTTTATATAATATACATTTTTTGTTTCTGTGTTATCAGTTGTAATGTTTCACCTTTCACTTTTGATTTCGTTTATTTGAGTCCCTTGTATTTTCTTGGTTAGTCTTGCTAAGGGTTGTTAATTTGTTCATATTTAAAAAACAAAATAAAACTTAGTTTTATTGACCTTTTCTATTGTCTGTCTAGTCTCTATTTAATTTATTTCTGCTCTAATCTTTATTATTTCCTTCCTACTGATAAATTTGGGCTTTGTTTAAATGTCTTTTCCTAGTTTCTTGAGGAATAGAGTGAGGTTGTTTATTTAAGATTCTTCTTTTAATATAGGCATTCACTGCTATAAACTTCCCTCTTAATATTACTTTTGCTGCTCAATAAGTTTTTGATATGTTTTCTTTTCATTTTTGCTTGTCTTGAGATATTTTTTACTTACCTTTTGATTTTGTCTTTGATCCAATGGTTGCTTAAGAGTGTGTTGTTTAATTTTCATGTACTGGTGGGTTTTCCATTTGTAACGATTTCTATTTTTACTATAGTGCAGTCAGAAAGATACATAGAATGATTTTAATCTTCTTAAATTTGTTAACAAGCTATTAGAAAATAATATTTCACAAAGTATAAAAATAATTATATATCATGACCAAGTGTATTTTACTGCAGGTATGCAAGGCTGGTTCAACATACAAAAAAATTTGACAGAATACAACATCCATGTGTCCTAAAAATTCACAGCAAACTAGGGATTTACAAGGGAATTTACTCAACTTGCAAAAAATCAAAAATGCCTATTTCATGTTTTATTTTTAGCCATATAGATAGTTATATTTATATGCATGGATTATAGATAGATAAATAGACGAACTCAATGCAGCAGTAGATTATTTATATATACATATAATATATAATAAATCATGGGATTAAATACCAGTAGAAACATAGTGGGGGGGGAATTTTTGTCTTTAAGTTTAAAAAAGAAAAAATACATTTATGATTGGGAAGGCTTGACTTACTACAATTATGTAAATCAGATGGGAGATGGGAGGAGTTGGTCACAATTCTTAGGGGAATTGTGGTACACCTGCAGCAACACTAGAGGAGGAGAAGGGAATGGAAGAAATATCTACTTTTTGCACATTCATCACGTGCCAAGCACAAAGGCAAGGTATTATGGTTACACACAACACGTGACAGTGGTACACTGTCTGTTTTCCAATGGAAGCCAAGTGACTTGCTGATCCTTTATGTCTTTCATTGCTGGGAAAGGATTCAAAAATCAAATCTGACTAAAATCACATCTGCATGTTTATTTCTACAAAACAAAGAGTCTAGACTCTGGTAAAAGCGTTCCAGTCTTCCTGCTCCCACAGCAGTCATCAGTGGTGTTGAGATTTCTGTGTACAATTTTATCTACAAGGGAGACACTAGCAATGACAGTGTGCCTAGAAGAAGCAGCTTCACTAGGGGGAGGGAGGAAGCCTTAAAACTCTACCACCAATGGTTGAAAGAACTGAGGAAATAGAATCTGCAGGAGAGAAAATTAAGCAAGGGCATTTTGGGCTGACTTGTGTTCTTTTAAAATTATAATTGTTGAAAGCTTAATCCTATTTGGAGTTAAGGTGTCTAAAGAGGTAATTATGTTAATAGGCAACCTGAGGCTGGGGCCATAATCCAGTATGTCCTGTATCTCTACAAGAAGAGGAAATTCGGATACAGACGGAGACACCAGGGAAGGGTCATGCACGGGGGGAGACCACGTGCGGTCAAGGCAGCAAGGGGGCCCCCAGGAGACAGGCCTCAGAGGGAAGCAACTGCACTGCCACCTTGATCTTGTGTAACATAGCAGGGCCCTGTGTCGCCTTCCCAGGACAGACCCCTCCCCCATATCCTCTGTTGCAGCTCCTCTCTGAAGTACCCAGAAAATAGTATCTGATATATATTTCCTGAGTTTTTCAGATGCTAAAAACCACCACCAAAGGGAAGAAATTAACTACTTGATGAGTGAAAGCACATGGCCCCCAGACCTTCTGGCACCTAGGGTTTGGTAGTCTTGACCATCCTGTCACCTCGACATCAGCCAATCAGAAAATTGAGCACCAGCTGATCATGTACCCTGCAACTCCCCCTCCCTTACCTGGCCTTTAAATATGCTTTGCTGAGACCCTTCAAGGAGTTCAGGGTTTTCTTGGGCATGAGCCACCCCGCCCTCCTTGCTTGGCCCTGCAGTAAACCTTTCTCTGCTTCAAAGTCCAATGTTTCAGTTTGTTTGGCCTCATGGTGCATCAGACACATGAACTTGCCTTTATTAACACTTGGACTTCTAGCCTCAAGAACAATAAGACAAAAACTTTCTCTTCTTTAAGCAACCCAGTATTTTGTTGTGGCATCCCTGGCAAACTAGGGAATTAATACAGAGGAGAGATGATAAAGCCATTGAATATTTGAAATGGTACTTTTATACTTGCCTGAATTTTCCCACAAGGAAAAATGAGAAGCAAAATTTCCAGAGATAAAATTTTATGCAATTTATAAGCTGGCTTTTAAAAATAAATTAGGTGTTTTTAAGATAAGGAACAGTTGTTCCCATTCTTTTGCTTTAAACAGGGACAAAAAGAGAAAATACAAAGAAAAGAAGTAAGAAGAAAGAAAGAAAAAAGGGAAGGAAGGAATAAAAGAAAAGAACCTACTGACTATCCTTTTTGGCTCTGTAATATTTATTCTTAGGATTCAAGTTAGATAATGCTCAGAAAATATTCTGCTAATCAGACATTCACTATCACTCGTTACATTTTCTTGAATGTGTTTGATATGTGTTTGATTTATTTCTTATCCTAAAATCATCTTAAAATACAAGGAGGTATAAACTAGGTCTGTTTCTATCTTCGTATCCAATATGTAGTCAGTCTGGAAGAAAGGATAGTCAGTGATCATTTGCTGAAAGAAAGAAGAAAAGAAAGAGAAAAAGAAAGAAAGAAAGAAAGAAAAAGAAAGAAAGAAAGAAGAGAAAAGAAGAGAAAAGAAAAGAAAGGAAGGAAAGAAAGAGAGAGAGAGCGAAAGAGACAGGAGAGGAGAGGAAAGGAAAGAAAGATAAAAGGGAGGACAAATGAATGCGCACGGAGGTGTGACCCCACTGGGAATTGTTTACAGAGAACTGTATGACTGTCAAGAGTGCTAAAGAAAGAATAATCAAAGGTCTGGTTTTTTCCATTGTGTTCTCTATCTCCCTTTGGGATTCAAAATTGCATGACCTTATTATCATTTCTATCAGGAAATACTTAAAAAAATCAATATATCTTTCAAAGTGCCTTCAATTTACTAAGAAATAATGAACTGACATATGTGGCATTTAAAATGAAATGACAGTTGGTTCTAGTCTGATTAATCGCTTGCTACACTAATCATGCTGTCTGCCTTCCCCAGGGAGTACTCACTTGAGCGGCTTCCTTTGTAGTACGTTATGCGCGTCCTCTTTTGAATTAAGAATCTTTGAAAATAACCGTTTAATGAGAAATGAACAAGTAAATATCCATTGCCTTTATATGACGAATAGTTGGAAGGCAAATTGAGAATGAGTTGAAAGTTCTCTTTAGTATTTGTTCCAATCTTTTTGTTTTGTTTTGTTTATAAAAATAGATTGTTTTTTAAACTTCTAGCTCTAAAAAACTGAGGCTATGCCTAATTACGTACGGCCCAATGTGCACTCACCTAAAAGATCTCTCTCACACCTGTAATTACACACTTTTGAGATATTTTTAATGAACCATTCAATTACTTGCTCTATTGTAAAGTTTACTTTGCTAATTTAGAACTGTGTGTTTTTGTATATCATTTACATACTTACCAGAAATATTTTTCCAGTTTTCTTGATAAATAATTGACATGCATTACTAAGTTTAAGGCATACAGCATGATAGATTGATTTACCAATCTTGTGAAATAATCATGAGAAAATATTCACCTAATATCTATTATTTCATACAGATACAATAAATAGAAAAAAAAGATAAAAAAAAAAAAACCCTCCATGTAATGAGAATGCTTAGGATTTACTCTGTTAACAACTTCTTGTTATCACGCAGCAGTATTAACTAGAGTCATCATGTTATTCATTACATCTTTAGTACTTAATCTTATAACTGGAAATTTGTATCTTTTTAAAAGAAGCTTTTTGAAGAGATTTGTATATTCCCAGTTAACCACAGAACCAATTATAACATTGCAGTGATAATCATAATAATAATGAAACAAGTCTAGGCAGTTAAAAACTTTTTCTACATAGCTCATAGCTCCATCCCTATCATGGGAAATTTTTGGGTGTTGTTTGTTTGTTTTATAGGTTTCCACTTAATAACAGAAAAAATTTTCTACTTAAATCAGAAAATTATATATACTCTAGCCAATCTAATGAAGTCAACTTAGCTTCTTATTTCCAATAACTGATGAGAAGTTTTTTAATAGAGTTTCTGTCCCACTGGAGAAAAACAAAACAAAGCCAACACACATACACAAAAAGACCCTCTATTTCAATCTATCTCTGCAAACTCCCCTGTGAATAATACAAGTGGTGTCTTGGATACCTTAATATTTTTTTTTTTATGTAAAATAATGTGTAGTGGCCCAGGAGAGGAACGACTCAGTGGATCTGTGGTTCTGAGTGCTCTGCTCGTTTTGGGTGGGTTGACTCTTGCACGGGCTCCCTCTGGAATCTGACACTGAATTCTAACAATGGATCCTGTGTGTGTCTGATGCTGGGGTCTGTAAATGCAACGTCCTGATATCCACTTTGCTTTTTTCAGCTCTTCTTTGAGCCACTGATGATCCTCTTACACATGTTGCACCTTCTTCAGCTCCTAATGATCCTGAGATAATATGGATTATATCTTTTATTTGGTTTGGGGGCTTTGAATGGTCAACTCAAGAGGCTCACACTGTAGGATCATGAAGCTCACACCATGGCCACTGATTCTACTGAACCTTTCTCAGCATGGTCCCTCTGAGCTTGCAGAAAATTTGAACATCTTTTATTCTATTTGGTAAATGAAGAGAAACAAACCTCAAGCTCTCCCAGGCTTCTTCTCTTTTGAGTAATCTCTCTCTCTTTCTTTCTTTCTCTCTCCCAATATCTGTCTCTCTCTCTCTCTCTCTTTCTCTCTCTCTCTCACACACACTCACACCCACATGCACACCATATTGCACTTAGACCCAGCTGGCCCAAATCAAAAGGGAAAAGGCAGCCTTCAGTAAAGTTGACTATCAGATAATCAAATGAGAATTCCAGCAAAAGCTCATCTATTTTTCTCACTTACTTCTCAGGGTATTTTTTCTGGGTGTGCAGGTGTGGATGTCATGGGGGCTCACCACCTCACTTCTGATTTTTTACCTTCTTGCCATTGTTCCCCAGACTCCTGGGTGTGGGGAGGGTATTTTTCCTATGTAATATCCTAATTTACCCCTGGATAATAATACCTAATTAGACAGACCCAGCTTAGAATGGGCTAAATTGAAAATACAGTAATTTAGAAAATCTTTTGATGTCAACATAGCTTCACTTTCAAAGAGATTATTCTTTCTATACTAATATCCTCTTTTAGCAAATAAACGCCAAACACTGACTCTTTATTGCTCCCAGTATTCTTGTCATGCCAGAAATAATAAATCATATTTGCAATTTTACATCCATCACCAGTGTTCTCTTCTCATCAAGCCTTAAGAGAGAGAGAGATGTCTTGGCTGACAAGAAAGAATACGGAATATGAGGAAACACAAAAGAGAAAAGCCAACTGAACAATTTCAGAAAGCATTATGCCTGTTTTGTTCTAATCAATTAGAAAGTTTGAGGAAAAGAGGTAGCATTACTTTGAAATTAATTGGTGTGTTCAAGACTGGGTGTCTGAAACAACAGAAATTTGAGTTCTGGAGTGTGGGAGTCCAAGATCAGGGTGTGGGCAGGGTCGGCTTTCACGGAGGCCTCTCCCCTGGGTTTGCAGACGGCCACCCTGTTTCTGCTGTGTCCTCACGTGGTGGTCCCTCTGTGCTTGCGTGCCCCTGCTTCTCTGCCTCTTTTGATGAGGATACAGACCCTATTAGATCCTTATCAGTCCCATTCTTGTGACTTCATTTAACCTGAACTCTTTCTTTAAAGGTCCTATTCCAAGTACAGTCACATTGGGGATGAGAGTCTCAATGTAAGGAATTCGGTGGACACACTTCAGTTCATAGCAACAGGATTGAAGAAATAGATATTTCCCAGTATTTTATGCTTATTCCTTGTTCTCACCATGTATCTTTCTAGTGTCCCTTAATTTCAAGTCTGGAAAATTTCTCCAAGTTACTTTCGTCCAGTTGAACCTCAGAAGTGAAGAAAGTTAAGTTAATTAAAACCATCAGGAATTGGCATCTAGTCATCGCTAATGTGTGCAAATTCCTGCTAGTATATTATTGATTAATTGATTGATTCTGTTTCCACCCCCTCCCTAGCCACACCCCCTCCCTAGCCCCACCTCCTGGATAAGCATTGATTCTAATGTTTTAATGGAAGTCTTTTTAAATGCTTTTGTATAAAACAGATATTGTTTTATGTGCCTCTATTTATGTAAATACTGTTGTGCTATATATCTTGCTGCGTTTGTCTTTCCTGTTTTGTTTTGCTGCCTCTGAGCTACGTGTGCCTCTAATCTGTTTCTAACTGCTGTAAACATTTCATGGTATGCCTCCAACACTTTGCATTTAAATTTTGACACAGTTATCAATGTCATCTTTTAGCTGGCTGAAAGACAGATCTCTTCATGTAACCACTGTTTTATCATCTCTTACAGAGAATTGACTCTTAAAAAGACACCTCAAATTTTACAAAAAAAACCCCAAAAATACAAGTGCAGATAAAACATAAAAACAATAACAACAACAACAGTAATGGAAAATATTGACGACAATCAACTATTAGATAAACCGATTTAAGTAAATTCAAAAATTAAATGATAAAATATGAATCTCTGGGGTCTTGTGCAATTTTTCTAGTAAAGAGGCTTCACGGGGTTAAGCCACATGCTATTTAAATAAATAAGTGAAAGACAGAAGCCAGCAATCACAGAGTAAGGTGACAGTTTGAGTTCCCCAGAAGCAAACCCTACCTTGAGTATCCTGTACAAATTGCCTATTAAAAAATTTCTCCAGGAGGAACTACAAGGAAGTGGAAAAAAACAGAACAAGGAGGGAGGAAGAAACAAAGCAAGAATTTCCTTTCAGGCAGACTACCACCTCCAGGACGCCCTGTCAGGAGAATCCTGGAGCATCAATTCTGCTCCAGGATTCGATCCTATTTGGGTTTGATAGAACGACTTTAACTGCGCTCCACCCAGGGATGACTGGCCAGCGAGAGATGAAGGGCAGCCTGGGTCTGGCACGGGAAAGGGACTTTGCAGGCAAGAGCTCCTGTTGGCCAAGTGGCTGGATCATCCTAGGTGCAAACAGAACAAGAGGACAAGGCAGCAAAGGAGGGAGCTGAGGAAATGACAAAAGGGATCGAATGTGATCTGGGCTACCTGCTGCGAATGAGAAATTGGAGAAATCTTGATCTGGTTTGTTGTGGGCTGCAGATTTTCTGATTAATCAAAACTTGTTAAATAGCACTTAATTTATTCACTGCTTTTTAAAAATTTTTAGTACTACATCAAATTATCTTGGATGTGACTTAAAAAACTGACAATTGTCTGCTCAGCTCTAGACCACACTTTCTTTTTACATTTGAGAAAATCTCAAACCTGGAGGGGTGAGTGACATCTTTGATGTTGAGCCGTGTTCCAGTATAAGGTCTAGACCCAAGATTTCTGAACTCCAAAATAATCATTTTATATAGTAACATTTATAATCACCAAAGTTACTGACTAATATAAAATGAAAACCCTGCAAATTTAGACATTTTAGCCAATAAACTTTAGAGGCATATAAATGCTCAGGATAAGGGGAAGAACTGACACAGAGAAACAGGAAAGGAATTATAATTAACTAGATGAGGGGATGAAAAGAGGACATGTGGTGCAGGCAGAGTTGTTGAGTACAAAATTGCTGGATATCTGGATTATTTAAGAACAGGCATTTTTTTCTTTGTTTTATTTTCCTTTTTATTGAAGTATAGCTGGTTTACAGTGTTGTCTTAATTTCTGGTGTACAGAATAATGATTCAGTTATACACACACACACACACACACACACACACATATATATATATTTCTTTTCAAGTACTTTTCCATTGTAGGCTATTACAAGAAATTGAATATATTTCCCTGTGCTGTATACTGGGGTCCTGCTGTTTATCTATTTTATGTGTAGTAGTTAGAATCTACAAATCCCAAACTCCCAAATTATCCCTCCAAACAAAGAGCGAAGTCCAACTGTATGGCACAGGGAACTATATTCAGTTCCTTATAATAGCTTATAATGAAAAAGTATAAGCATATTTTAAAAGGATGGTTAATCAGTGCATTTGATTTTTGGAAGAGATTTTAGGTTGGTCAGTGTGTCATGGTTTAAAGTCTGTCAATAAAAGCACACTGAAAAAAAGAAAAGGAAATTATCTTCTTAAATATCCTATTCTTGACCTATTTTCATTTTTCAAATTATTCTTTACAATTCTTCCAGTATAACCTTCTTGAACTTGAGTACTTTTAAATGAAATGCTCTCCTTCACTAGGTAAGAGCATTTTCCTCTCAAGTTGGTATCTTAAGTAGGTCAGCATAATGAAATATATATGGAGCATCAGAAACAAGCTATGCTTGAAAAATTATAGACACAGTTTTGAATTGTGAACCCTTCTAGGTTTTTTTTAGCTCTAAAGAAATTAGAGAGCATTATTTATAGTTCAAACTATTTTTACTAGCAAATAGAGCTTCTTGTCCAGATTTTACAGGAAATAAAATAATTATAAAATATTTAAACATGAAATGAAGGTTCTAGAAAAATATGTATTCAAAATATGACACTGATAATAATTTATATTTGAATGTAAAATAAGAAGTGTATTGAAATAAATTAATCAATCAACATTTCATAACTGAAGAACTAACTTATTTATATCTTACGTGCTTAAAATATGCATCATAGTTTTAATTTTAAAATTGACAATTTTTCTTAAGATCTTTAATAAATAACCAATACTATAATATTTTTCCCAAATTAAAATTAAAGATTCATAAACAATTCTGATAAAGTAAACAAAAAATAATTGTGTCTCTTTTATTTTTATTCTGATTGATTTTCTTTTGTAGTATAATGAATATTTTAGAAAAAGATGCAACTAGATATGTCAAACAAATTTAAGTGTAAAAATCTCCATTTCTTTTAACTCACTGTGATTTCTGTGTTTTTTTTTAATCCACTATCTTAATGGAATTAATGTGTCAATCAAATTTTGAAAATTTATTTTATTATTAATACCAGATGAAGCATTTAATTCGGAGAGCTGGATCCAAGTTTTGTAGAATTGATGCTTATACAATTTGTAGAAGCTCGTTTAGAGAGAAATGATTTAACATTACAAATATAAAATTAGTACATATGTAAATACTACAATGTGAAAATAATTCACAAAAATTGTAGGAATATTTAAAAGGAAACAAAATCATAAGTTTTTATTTTGTATTTAGGTTTTTCACTTCTGCTAGGATTCTCCTCCTTTTCCATTATACTTGAATTCTGAAAATAGTTCTACATTCCAATACTCTGAAAAGAATGCAAATTCATCCTAAATTAAACACACAAAACAATTGTCATGAAGTTGAAAATTAAGCTGTGTTGTATTAAGCTTGAGTAATTAGATTACTCTTAAAGTATGTTGTATTCCTGATGAATATGTGTAGAAATTTTGATAGTGGAATACTGGTTATTTGGGGTCATTTTTATACTTCAGAGGCAATTTGCATAGCTGTCTCTTCAATGATTATACTTAATCAGTAAAAGATATATCAGTTATTATGTAAAATAATTCTGATGCCTAGGGTTGTATAATATGTGTAACATTGCACACCAGTGTATTTGAAGTATGTAGAAGGGCTTCAAATGTACCCTGCTAACATAGGAAACCTATCTGTTTTATTTTAGGTAATTTCCACCAAAAAAAGCTGTGAAAAATTGGTGGTGTGTTTATGATTACATATGCTACAATGCTGAGTATTTTTCTGATAGCAGAGAACTTTCACTTTGCCTAGGTTTTTCTGGGAACCTAATCTGCTTGTCATTTTATTGATCTGAGGATGGAAGAGTTTCTGCAGGATCGTTACTGGCCCCACCCCTTTCAGACTTCTTTCTCCTCCAATTCACAAATACACATATTGAGGTTTAGGGTGTGTTGGTATCCCTGTAGCACCCCTTGTCCTCCTCCTTTGTGTTAGGATACTGAGTGAGTTGGTCCAGTGAGTGCCAAGACATCTTGGGAGCCGTCTCCTACCTGGACATGGGCACTAGGCAATGCCTACTCGCAAAAGTAAGTATGAACTACTAAAGACATCTCAGTAAAATGAAACTAAATGTCCTTTTTGCCATATCACAAAAAGACTTGATCCATTCCAATTCCATGGAAGAATTATGTAGGAAGGACATTGCAGTGGAAAGAGATAACAATTTTGATCAACTGGAGTTTTAAAACCTAGTGATTCCATCAAGGACTTTCTGATGCCTTGGGAAGGCTGCAAATGAGGGTTCCTGAACCTTCCTCTCAGTAGCTTCTTGTAAATCCAACTCTGATAAATAAAACACATTCCATAATCTCTAACGACTGCTACTGAATTTTACCCTGAAGCAATGCAATAGAAACCTACTTTCCCCCCACTGAAGGGTAAGGAGGCTACACAAGGCTGTTCCTAATATCACATGTTCCAAGGCTGCAGGAAGAACCCCTGCTCCACTCCCCCAAAATGCTTTTCATAGTTTCTTACTCATACAGAGTCGTCTTTCTCAGGCTTAAAAACTGACTTCAGGAAGATCAATGTACCCATTTGATTACCTTTGGGGTGGCTAGTATTATATAGATTATATCCCACACACTGCATGATTTAAAAAAAAAATAGAAAGTGATATGTGAAAAGAATAAGTAAAAAAACTCACTAGGGAGCTCAGTTATTAAATCTTCACTGGGCAGTAATAGATACAAGAGCTTTGCTGTGTTTCCAACCCACAGGCAGGATACTGGAGGAGTGCTGACATATGTCAGAGGGTTATATAGAACTAGGCCACAAGGGATTAACATAGGGCGAGTGTTTATGGAGTTGGTGACACAGAAAAAAGTGTCTGAAGTGGGTAGGGCTTGATATAGAAATGCACCCCAATGTTCACAGCAGCACTATATACAATAGCCAAGACATGGAAGCTACCTAAATGTTCATTGCCAGATGACTGGATAAAAAAGTTGTGGTATATTTATACAATGGAATACTACTCAGACATAAAAAAGAATAAAATAATGCCATTTGCGGCAACATGGATGGACCTGGAGATTATCATTCTAAGTGAAGTAAGCCAGAAAGAGAAAGAAAAATACCATATGCTATCACTCATGCAGAATCTAAAAAAGAAAAAGAAAAAAGAAGACATTATGAACTCATCTACAAAACAGAAGCAGACTCACAGACACAGTAAACAATCTTATGGTTACCTGGGGAAAGGAGGTGGGAAAAGATAAATCTGGGGGTTTGAGATTTGTTAAATGTTATAAAAATAGATTAAAAAACAAGTTTCTTCTGTATAACAAAGGGAACTATATTTAATATCTTATAATAGTCTTTAATGAAAAAATATGAAAACAAATGTGTATGTGTGTGTGTGTGTTATATATATATATGTGTGTGTGTATATATATATATATATATATATATATATATATATATATATTCATGACTAGGACATTGTGCTGTACACCAGAAATGGACACATTGTAACTGACTATTCTTCAATAATATAAATAAATAAATAAATGAACAGACAAACAAATAAATAAAAGGAAAACAGATTTCCTATTGATAAAAACATGTAGAGTCTGTTACCAATTTGCTTGCTTACTGAACCAGAGTTTTCATTCTGCACTCAGCTCAAGTGTTAAATAGTCTGAAAAGCTTTTCTCAGTCCTTCCTTTCCCTCCAGGAGGGTCTTTCTTTTCTTTGTTTTCATCCCCTCATATGTGTTTCTATGTGATGTCCATTATGGCTATGAATGATAACTGTATTCAGGAAATCTCATTAATCTCATAAGCTCATATATATCATTAATCTCATTGGATAGAAACTTCCTTTTTGGAAAGATTTCCATCCTGTTCATTCTGAATGCCAGACAGTGTATGCCACTTTGTTTGTATGTGATACACGTTTGTTGGCTGTAAGAATGAACATTGGTGCATTAACACTAACCAAAGTTATGACAAAAAAAGCATGGGTCATATCTAAAGAACAGTGAGTTGATTTTGACTCACAACTGGGAAATATACGCTTGAAAAGAAGTCCATAAATCTCAGCTGTAGAAGTTTTGCAGAGCGCCCTAATGGCAGATAGAGTAATTTATGCTTACCCTGGTCAATGGCCAATAGTCTTTAGAGATACTTTACCTGAAAGGTGGCTTTCTCAAATCCCAAAAAGGATACAATGTCATAAGTGCAGTTAACAGGCAGTGAAAATTTTTAAAAATATCTTCCTTTAACACAAGTTATATTTAAGCAACTATAATATTGCCTGTTGATAAAATTCAGGATTGATAGTGTTTAATTACAGATTGAGGGCCCCAAAAAGCAGAATGGAATTTGAAAGGGACAAACTTAAGGAATTAACTTTGATCTGGAGAAGAAAGGTATTTTCCTAATGTGATATGGTGATATGTACAGACACTGGCAAATATCGTAGGCACTGAGGAGGAAACTGAATTCATTTCTGATTGCCCTTTGTCCTCTGGAAAGTAACAGTTGAAGTCATCTGTTGTTGGGTAGGCAGGGGTGTTGGGAAAAAATGTAAGGGGAATTTGATGAGCTATAAAATAAAGAAGAGCTTCTGTGGGTCTGTGGAGGGAAAAATGAGACCAGTGTTATGAAGAAGGTGATGGAAACCAAGCTAAGTTCAAAAACCACATATATCGTACAGATCTGATCCATCATTGCTTCTTTCCCCCTTGCTGTGAACAGCTGCCGTGACATCAGGTTAACAAGACAGAATTCAGACTCTGTGGATATTTGTATTTTGTCAATTTAGCTGCATAGGAACTACTTTTCCCAAAATATCTTTCTCTGAATAATTTCATTTTTTTTCTTCCAGTTTGATTAAGATATAATCAACACACAGCACTATAAAAATTTAAGGCATGCATCACAATGATCTGACTTACATACATCATGAAATGATGACCACAATAAGTTTAGTGAACATCCTTCATCTCATGTAGGTATAAAATAAAAGAAAAAGAAAAACATTTTTTTCCTTGTGACGAAGACTCTTAGGATTTACTCTCTTAACAATTGTCACATATGGCATACGGCAGTGTTAATTACATATATCATGTTGTACATTACATCCCTGGTACTTATTTACCTGGTAGCTGGAAGACTAGAAGTTTACACCTTCACCCAATTCGTCCTCCCCACTCCTAATTCTGGTAGCCACAAGTCTGTTTGCTTTTTCTGTGAGTTTGTTTTTGAAGTATAATCAACCTCCAACACTGTGTTAGTTCCTGGTACACAACATAGTAATTCAATGCTTCTGTACATTTCAAAATAATCACCACCATAAGCCTAGTCACCATCTGTTGACACACAAAGATATTACATAATTATTGACCGTATTCCCCACTCTGCACGTTTTGTATCTGTAATTGATTTATTTTGTAAATGGAAGTTTGCACCTCTTAATACCCCTCACCTATTTCTCTGAATAATTTCATGTTAGTAGGAACCACAAGAGACATTTTGCCCAAGATGTGAGAGACAGAATGAAAATGAAGCAACAGATATAGATGGATAGACAGATAGATAGATAGATAGATAGATAGATAGATAGATAGATAGATGGATATAGATATAATTATATATATCAAGCTCAGATGGTCTGTGAAAGGCATGAGGTCCGATTGCTGCCCACATACACAACTACTTGGGTGTCGGTTCCCTTCCTAGCGTGGGGTAACATCTGGGCCCACAGTGTCTGCAGATCCTGCCAAATCCTGCTTCAGGGTCTTCTATTCCTGGACCAGCTATACCTTTGTCTCCATGGTGAATATCACTAGCTTCCTTTGCAGGACACCTGCATCATCACATCTGGAGGCCTGGAGCATGGGGACACCCAAGCTGTTCCCACCCTCCTCCCGACTGACAGCTCCTTGTAACAAGCCCCAGGTTACTGTTGCCTTACCTTGCCTTATGTCCATCTCTTCCTGATCACTTATCTCGAGGACTTTGGTTTCCTGTACCAGAGACAGATGTAACAGACTCACGTCACTTGTGTAATCAACTCAGGCAATGGTGCAGAGTCCAATCAGACAATAAGCCACCCATTCCTCCGCTCTTCTCCTTAAACTCTAAGTCTCCTGCAGGGTTGGTAGTGTCCACAGCAGGCGTGGGAGCGAAAAGATTTCATAGTTCTAGCAGCAGGATGATGGAGGTGGCATATCCAAGTCTGTGGACTGCACAGAGAATGAGTAAAGCTTTTTTCCTATCAATATGACTCCTGAATTATCACTTTGTGAAGAATTCCTGTATTAGCCAAAAATCAGTTTTCTTCCTTAACTGTGATTATCTCCAAATCTTTGTATTTTTAAATTATTTTTCATCTCAAATATATTATTTGTATATGTGTATATGCTCACATTGTAAGTTTGTTTTTTCCTCTTTCCTTCTCCATCACCTCTCCAACCCTGTCCTGCCAAACATGGGTAGGGTAAAACTGCTATTTTTGGAATGGTTAATTAACTGTCTCACAAATAATAAATAAGGATTCTGCTTGATATACCACTATTTATATATTTATACAGCAATAGTGTGTTGTTCATACAGTAAAATAATATACTTTAAATAATTAAAATGGTTATGTTACGTTAAAACTTTTTAGAATAATTAGGGAAGTGAATAGAATGTTATTCACATATGGACAGAACTTTATATGCCTTAACTCATTTCAGCTTTATCAGTTACAAAAGTTTTGGGTTTTTTTAAATTGAAGTATAGTCAGTTTACAATGCTATGTCAATTTTTGGTGTACAGTATAACGTTTCAGTCAGAAATAGGAAGAAAGGTTTTTGATGATTAGTTGTGTGCACATATAGATATTGTGATAAAGTAGATCAACATATTTAGTTTTACAATTGTGTTATCTGGAAGTTTATGTAAAAATGTTTGTAAGTGTTGATAATATTTTCTTTCTACACAGTTAAAGAAAGGAGCAAATAAGAATTACAGGCACTGAAAGGTGGAAAAGTAACAATTCCCTAGGACCTGCCATATTTATTTAAAATATTTGTATCCTATTAAATAATGGGGAAAAAAAAAAAGTAACTTGAGGCATATAAAGTGACCTAGTCCATCTTCTCCCTTAATTAACATTCTAAACTTAGGATTCTCTATATTATGAAATTGGAAACTTACTAAATCTGTAGCATTCTTTTTTTACAGTTTACACCTGCTTTATAAGTACCAGAGAACTGCATTCCAGTTGTTGTGAAAGCAATCTAGCGGTGTTTCACAAGTGAAAAATAGTTTCAAGCCAGATAGAAGAGGCTGCTGTAGTATTATAAATTTCTACTTTCCATCTTTTTATGTTGTCACTTTTTCTTTCTGAGATGAAGGTCCTCCCAAGCTGTAGGCATATTTCACAGCTCCAGCAAAAAGTGATATATGCAGACTTGACTTAGCTTTGTGAATTTTCAAGAAGCATGCATTTTTTTTAAATAAAAGATTTTACTTCTGGATAAAAGAAGCAATATTTAGAAACAAATAGATTACAAGGAGGTAGAACATGAGAGTGATTTTGGGGAGATTCTAGATGTGTACTTAATGAGTTTCAAAGCTAGCTTCATCAATTATTATTTGTGTTACTTTGGACAAATTATATGATCCTTTCAAGCTTCAATTTTCTCATCCGTAAAACTACACTATAGGTACTTCTCCTTCCCTACTGTCAAACCCTGCCCTCTTTGCATGTGTAGTGCACCTTCCATCATCTGCCTCTTTCTACACAAATCAACCTTAGTGCTCTGCTGAGCAGAGCCACACTCATACCTCAGCTGAACTTTGTAGTCTCTGAAGAACATCCTTCTAAAATAAGATCTGTCCTCTTAGTCCTTGTGTTTGTTATGGAAATTAGAATTCCTAAGCTGATCTTCAGGGTGGATATGAAACTGACAAACATATCAGGAGGTGGTTAAATGGGATTTAGTTCAGGGACGACACCTTTCACAAGCTGAACACATCCACTTCTGTGATAGAGGCTCATGGGTTTTTAAGGTTCCTCATTTCATTTAAACATTAAGAAACTATCACTGGCCATATTTTGCTGTGATAACCAAGGAAATTATTCACAATTATCTAAAAAACTACTAAAATGGTCTTTCTTTTTCCAATTACACTTCTTTGTGAGCCCAGATTTTTTTCATTTATGTCCAACAATATATAGCAACTGACCAATGTGGAAATATATATAAGGGTTCAGCTACCTTCAATTAAGTTAGACATTGAATAGATTTGCAAAATTCAAATTTTTTTTGTTGTTTGTTTGTTTTGGAAAGCAGTTTTTAATAAGAATGCTGTCTATAATAATCTATTTAGATTTATATGATCTTTCAGCGAATAATTTCTTTTAATTTTTTTCTCTTTTAATTTTGAATATAATAAATATAAAAATAAACAAAAGCTCTTTGACGTCTCAGTAAGTTTCTAAGATGATTAACAGATCTTGGGATCAAAATGTTTGCTCTCCTCTCTTCCATTTTTTATTCTGTTGGTTGATTGGTCTGTCTTTTCCAAAGAATCACACCATCTTAACTACTGTGACTTTAAAATAAATATTGATGTGGAGTAACTTTAGTGCTTTCACTTTCTTTTTCTTCTTCTTCAGCTTCATGTGGAGTTGAGAAATAAGGTAAGGAAGGTGGGTTTTACCTTATCTTTCAAATACTTAAGTATTAGTTACTGTATTTCCATATGCACATACATTACTTATAATAATAAAATAAGTGGAAAATATATAAATATTTAAGAAACACAACCTAATAGTATGAGATTGAATATAGTAGCCTGAATTATTTACAAATTCAGATTTCAGGCCCTTTAACTCATCAACGACAGATTTGGTCATGACTTATAAAAAGAAAAAGAAGAAACTGAAGATTAACGTTAAACACAATGTCGCGAAGAAGAGATTATTCATCTGAGAAGCATAAAGAGCTCACATCAATGTCGATTATAAACACAGTATTTAATACAAATCAAAGATTTTTTAATATTATATTTAAACATGTTGGCAAGAACGTTGGCAGGAAAGTAGACTTGAAACAATATAGAAATATCTAAAAAACGGCATGGCAGAGAAAATCTGTTTATGAGGAAATATGCGTTTATGACAAGTAAAAATATTAAATGTTCATTGACAGAGTATAGATATACATATTAAGTAAACATGAATGAATATGTCTCAAAATAAAGTGTTCAATGACAGTCACAGAGGAAGATGGACCTAGAGATTATCGTACTAAGTGAAGTAAGTTAGACAAAGACAAATATGTGTTACTTATATGTGGAATCTAAAAAATGATACCAATGAACTTATTTACAAAACATAAACGGACTCAGACATAGAAAACAAATTTACCAAAGAGAATGGCTTGACAGGGATAAATTAGGAGTTTGGGGTTGGAAAATACAAACTACTATATATAAAATACATAAACAACAAGGACCTCTTGTATAAGACAGGAAACTATATTCAGTATCTTGCAATAACCTATAATGAAAAAGAATATGAAAAAGAATATATATATATATATATACATATAACTGAATCACTATGCTGTCCACCAGAAACTAACACAACATTGTACTCAATTATACTTCAATTTTAAAAACTAGAATGTAGGAATAAATGTTTTACAAGAGTTGAATTTAATGTAATTTTAACTCAGAAAGGACTAATAACCTGTGTTTTATCTATAGTTTTCCTTGTGTTCTATTTCACAAACTCTCTTGCTCACTATCTCTTATACATATATACACACACATAAACATATACATGCATATATGTATGTATATTATTATATATATATGTATATATATTTACTTGTTTAGTCCTAAATATTTTTTGTTTTGGAAAAATATAACTAGCATGGCTTTTTATTGATCTATGCACAAAGAAATAATCATCTGTTTCATCTAAAAGACAAGTAAAAAACAAATATATATCATAGAATCTCAGAATAGAAATGGAGCTTAATGTTTGTTTATTTATTTATTTATTTATTTATTTATTTATTTATTTATTTTCCATTCTTTCATGTATGTCTACATTTATTCAAAATATAAAATATGTGTCAGGTACTGTTCTAATTTCTATGGGTACAAATAACAAAACAGATAAAACTTCCTGCCTTTACAGAGGTTACATTTTTCAGGGAGAGATGGATAAATACACAAAATATATAGTATATCAGATAGTTTATACACTGTATGGAGAATAATAAAGCAGAAGAAGAATATAGGGAACAAGGGATGCAGTAAGTAGTTTTTTTTTTAAGTAGGAAAATTAAGAGTACTAAGTGATTAGATAGTGTTCAAAAAAAAAAAAAAAAAAAACCTAGAAAAGGTGAGTCCAAATTCAGATAAACCCTTCTTGACTACACCCTCCTCAACTTTGGAGCTAACTCTGATAATAAGGAATGATATATATTTCTGGATAATTCACATCAACTAACTTTGGAAATACCCGTTTGTTGGAGTAATCTGTCCCTTTCTCGTTCTTTTTGCTGGAGAGAGCATCCTTTAGTTGTCATTTATTTTGACTATGCCCGTTGGTGTTTTCAGGGTGCCAGATCCTTCAGGTCCATGTCTGGGATGTATGGGAAAAAAAAGAGGGAACTCACTATCTTGTTATTCCTCAGGTCTTGATGTTCTTAGAAGACCTGTGTTTTTTGTTTTCCCTCTTAATTTTCCAGCCTTTTTATGCTTATTTCACATATTGCTTGGAGTTTTTACTTGTACAGCAAAGGAATAGGAAAAAGTACATCTATTCTATGCTTCTGAAACAAAAGTCTCAAACTCTTTTAAACTTCGGAAAGCCCTCTTTGAAAATTGAACCCACAGTGGTGTATTTAAATCTTTATTCACCATTTCATTCAGGGTACCTGGAGCATTTTAGAAATCTCATATGCAAAATATGCCAGAATATAATGTGTTCAGGTCAGAGAAATAATTTGCCATAGTCAATTATAATGCCATTTTAAATTGAACTCATTAAAAGTAATATATTTGCTATTTTCAATTGAATAATCAACCTTTGAGGGAAAGACAGAAGACTTCTACAATCCCATTATCTACTGTTTGTTATTTTACAATCAGCATTAACTTCACTGATGTCTTTAAAGTCAACGCTGAACATTTTTAAAATGCCTATACTAGCCATAATGTAAAAATGTTTGAAGTTCATAAAGTCATGCATTTTAAACATTGCAAATGCTGAATTTTAAAAAAAGAAAAGCACTTTTTATATTATATCTTATCTTTGTCTATCTTTCAGTTTAAAGCATTGAGATGTCACATTATATTTTCTTTTTTTGTTTGTTTTATATTTTGGGCTGAACATTTGTTCTTCAATGTCATAATTTAAATACAATTGTTTCTTAGCAACCATCACATTTGATAATTTGCTTTCAGGATTGGGGCTGTTTAAAAGGTGCTTTCCATGTCTAGGAGTATTTTAAAAACAGGTTAGAATTTTAAATGATTTTGAGATCATGACTATTTTTCTCTGACCAGTTTTCCAATCTCTCTGTGAAATGATTGCCTGTTTATAGACTTTGCAGCCTGGTCCACTGTTCAGGTTAGGAAACGAGATCTTTTAAAGCTAAAAAGAAAAAAATAGGCTCTTTTTTGTGATTGTCTTTCATATGCATTTTAGAAAACTGCTTTAGTTCTAAAATAAAAACCTTGCATTATATTCAGGTAATAACATAATTGAGTGTTGTGTGTATCTAGTATTTGTCAAAAAACAGAGACAAAAGAAATGCTCCAGTTCTATTTATTGTAGTCATCTTGCATATATTAAATTATCGTTAAAAATTAAATGAAATAAATTACGGATATTGTTTTAATTCATTTGGGCTGCTACTATGAAATATGAAATACTACAGACTGCAATAGCTTATATTCAAGAGAGGTTTCTTACGATTTTGGAGGCTGGAGGTCTGAGATCAGGGTACCACCGTGACTAACTGAGGGCCCTTTTCTGGGCTGCAGACTTCTCATTTTATCCTCACACTGAAAGGGCAAGGGAGCTCTGTGCAATCTCTCTTCTAAGAGCAACAATCCTATTCATGATGGCTTTACCTTCATAACCTAATCACTTCCCCAAAGCCCACTTCTTAATACCATCGCTTTGGAAATTAGGATTTCAATATGCATTTTGTGGGACCATAGCAGATACACTCCTGGAAGGTGGATAACATTTTAAAACTTAGACTCAAACAAGACAAATAAGTATATCATGATGTTAATCAAAAATGATTTATTAGATATTTGTTAATACTGTATGAAATTTCTTTACAATTTTTTCAGTGAAAAATATACGCGTAATCTTGACTAGTACTTTAAGTAATGTGTCAAAGAATGGCAGTGTCGTGGGGAGGTGACGAGAAGTTACCGTCACTGAGATAAGGAGTGCAGAGTATTCAGCGCAGTGTCTGATACAGAGTAGGTTCTCAATAAATGTAAGTTTCAGGCTTTCTTTAAAGGTGATGATGGATAGAAGTTTGGGGAAAGTTTTAGTTCTACTGGCTGCAATCAACCTTAAATCACACACACACATATCAACAACTACAATAAATTGCAATAACACAGTCTATAAAATTTATATAATGTAATTTTTGTTTGTTTAAAGAGAAGTGAATCCTATTTTAGAGCAACCGATAATCTTTGTTAGGCTTCTTTCCTACAAATCTGTATACCAGAATCATGCAGTTGCCTTTGCATGCCACATATATTTTAAAATTAATTTCTATGATTTAAAAAGTGCACCATCCCGTTCATCAAACATTTAAGAACAAGGATCAAGTAGGACTTACATAGAAATGCTCATATCTTGTTATTAGTTGACTTTGAGTTTAATGAGAGAAATAAAAAATATGCAGATATTAGTGGCAATGTCACCTTTATCATTTTTCTCTCTAGATTATTTGTGTTTCTACGATGCCAAAATAATTTCAAATTAGTAAAAGAAAAATACGTTAAGGCAATTACTGTTACCTTTATCATACAAAAGTTTGAGTAATCATACTATACACATTTTAATAAATGACACACAGACTCAAGTACATGTAGTATAAGGTTAACTGATAAATATTATACAAAGACAAATATCTGATTTTCCCACATTTTGAAGAATAATACATTATCCATATGAATTTTCTTCTAATGACTGTGCAAACAGACTCACACATTTTGTTTCTTGTCTTAATTCAGAAAATGAAAAAGTAATTTTAGTCAATTACTATGTACTCTTTTTATCATCGTAATCATACCAAATTATGTCATTACAAAATATTACAAGTATCAGTAATCATATACTGACAGCTTGTAATTACATAATTACCATGTGGATTTATAGAATTATGATACCTAAAGATGTCAAAAATATTTTAATACAATTGTTAGCTCTTTTCTAGTATGAATCTAATTGAATTATGTAATATACATGGGGAAAAAAAGGGGTCCATTCTAGTATCTGCACTTAAAAATATAGGAGAAAATTAAGAAAACTTTCAGGCAAGTAATTTATATTCAGAATGCTCTGAAATATTCACTTTATATACATAAACATTTTATATTATAATGATAAAAAAACTAAAGGGTATTGGTTGAACACTATGTTTTTTCATACCAATCAAATAACTCAAAATGGTTATATATTCAAATATCCACATAAATGCATTTGCAGACAATCTATACTCCCCAATATAGATTGTCTCGTTTCATGTATATCATGTATATTCATGTAATATAGTAACTAATTTAACATACTTTTTTTTTTAAATAATGAGCTCTATTATGGGTGTTCTGAAGACTTTTTAAGCATCCCAGGAATCCCAAAAGCCATGAATAAAACAGCAGGTATATTTGATTACATAAAAATCCATAACTGCGGTCTGCCTGCATCCTGGCGAAGTAAGCTTAATACAACCTGTCTCTCCCACTGATTATAACTAATCACAGAAAGCAACCGCCTAAGGACCTTGAACAAATAAACAAAAGGAAGCAATCACTCAAGGACTCTGAAAAACAAACAAAAGGAAGTAGACTGGGAAAGAAAGTCAAAACTTACAGAAGAATCTCACTAAGGAAGAATTTTCATTATTTTTTTGTGTTTTTCTCCTTTATCTTGTGGCTTTGCGTGGAGAGTAAACGTTAAGTCTAAGAACTGACAACAAACAGTGAAGGGGATGGTGAAACCTCTGATAGAAATCTCTTTTTTGGGGAGCAGCCAGCAAACATGAAAAAGGAAACTCGGTAGTGGGTGGGTGTGGGGGTGGTGGTGGAAGACTGGGGCTCACACTGAGCGAGCTTGACTTACGGGGCAAATCCAGGTCAACATACCAGAGGCTTTGAGATATAAATGTAATGTAAGCCATAAAGTACATCTCAGATTAAAACATGAAGTAACATGCATAGGAGAAGCGCAAAGCATCATGGCAAAGGCTTTAAGAAGTGCACTGAGATTTAAACCAACATCCATAAAA